>NW_028327182.1:43685000-48685000 GCF_987537825.1 Furipterus horrens
TAGTATGAATAAAGTGTTTCTTATACAAGATCATAATATATATTCATATACAGTATTCATTTTCCATATACCTGGGTGTTATAAGCTTATTGTAGGAAATACTTTATGCTATCTTCTGCTAAAAATTAATTTTTAGAGTTTAAAAAACCAAGAACAGGATTTAATTAGTCTTACTTAAATTCACGGTTAATATTCTAGCAATACAGAAGAGGGTGGGTGAAGAAGAGAAAACGATGTGTTCACAGAATTTTATAGCCATATAGTGAATTTCTCACTTCAGCTGTCACGTATTTAATGGTCAACAACATGACACCTTCCAGTACCAAAATGGGAAAAGGAATTCTTTCATCACTGTTGGTAGAAAGGAAATTTAGTTATCTTAATAACTATAGTGCATCATAGCAGATTAAGAATAGGAAATTCAAGCTGAATTCCAACTTTAAAAAGGTAAAGAAAATTGCTCTATAACACTTTAATGCTGATAGCATAAAACTCACCAAATTATATTTCTGAAAATGCTTCTATACCAGAAATCAAAACCATAAGTTTGAGTGAACAAAAACAAATAAGGGTAAGTACAAATGAGAATTTATAAAAGTGATTTTTGTTCTGGTATTGTGGTTGCTCCTTTTGTCTTATACATGAAAATAAAAGGCTAGTAAAATAAAAATTAATTTTAAAAAGTAGGTTGGCTTATATTTCAGTAAGTCTCCCTGATTATATAAGAATATAAAAACAATCTACTGTCTTCTTCATAGTACTAAATACAAGAAGAAAGATTGTTTTTCATATATTCTACAATATTATGAACTTCAACTTAGCTTAAGTGATACGGTGACCACTGCTGTCATAGGTAGCATATGATTTGATTGAGTCTTTAAGACTGATTCTTTTTCATAGTATTTGATTAAAACTATTTCTCTGTATTTATGAGCACTGTGGATCAAAAGAAATTAATTCTCCACACAAATGAGCAATAACCCAAGGAGACTATTTTGTGTTACAATTTCAATTCCATTACGATTTGTTCCTCTCAGAAACAGCTTTGAAATACACTTGCAAAAATTTAAATAGAGTCAACAATTTCAACACTACTTGGAGAAGAAAAATTAAGACATTTGGTCACATATCCTCAGTCTAAGGTTTAACAAAGAGATGCCTTCCCAGTACATAACAGTTACCAGTATGCTTCATAAATTAGAATATTCCACTAATTGCTGACATTTATGTTAGCAGTTCTTACTATCTTACATACTAAAATTTGTGTTAATAAAGGGGCTACTCAAAGAAATATGGCACTAAACTGTAATCTTTAAATCAGTGACTTTAAAGTTTTTAAAATTGGAGAAATTAATGTTTCAATAGTAACTTAAAATGATTCCAGAAGCAATAAAGCAATTAGATTGCCTGAGGACCCAGGGTTTTTTGTTTGTTTGGTTTTGTGTATGTGTGTTTTGTCAAAATAAGGAAAGAAAACTGGCTTCTAGAGAGCAAGCACAATCTGTCCTGACATGTTGTTTGTAAAGGTACATTAAGCTAATACCCTCTAATTTATTGAAGAGCAAATGATCTCAGAACAGTGATGTTTATTTTGAGGATGATATTTTAGCTATATTTAATTGGTTTATGGTTAGCTTTCTTTTAGAAAAACAATGTTAGCTAAACATAAGATTGAAGGAATAAATAAACACAATTTCAAATAGCTGACAAGAATCTTCTCTAACTTTATAGTTCATTAAAATAAATATGGCTATACCAAGAGTCCACTCATTAATATAAACCAAACATGAGAAAGGAAAGATATGATATGGCTTACAGAAGACACTTAACAAATTTAAGAATTAATCAATGTTTACAAAAATTTGTGGGCTTTCTACTGAATAGCAGCATACCACATTCCTATCCTTGTCTGTAAAAGGCAAATTTATTTCACCATGTTAGGAAAGAAACTTCCCGGGGCCCTCAAAAAGAAACAACATTATTATAAGCAGTGTTGCCATCCACTACAAAAAAAGGAAGACATAAATAAGTTATAATTACTGCAGCGGTAATTAAAAACCAGTAGTGGCCTAAATATGAATCCTCCCTGTTTGGTCACTCACTTAACCTCTTGGAGCCCAAGATTACTCATTACTACACAGGGTTATTAAAATAGAACATGTGAAGGAATATGATAGAGTAATAGGTAAGGAAGATAAAAGTAGAGAGAGAAATAGTATTATAATATGTGTTTTGAATGCTTTGAGGAAAGTCTTTTTCATAAGATAAGTAAAATATAATTTCTTCCAAAGTGACTGAAAGAACTCCACCTCTTAAAACAGTTATTTTGGAGGACAAATAGTTTATGTAGTAATCACTCATCACTCATGTCCAGATATTAAAAATCCTAACAAACCATAAAAGGGAGAAAGATATTTGGGGGGTAATATTTATAAAAGGAAGTCTACTGTGATGCAACACTTTGCTTTTCAGAAGTTCTTGCTGGGGAGAGCAGGTAAAAAATAACCACAGCAAAATAATCATATACTTAACTTTCAAAATCTGCATCCCCTTCTACCACATCTCCTAGCACTGTATTGACACTATTTTTTAAAATCCTCTAATATTCAAAGCCATATAATAGTCAAGTCTTTTAACAAACGCTGAAAGTTTTATAAGTTGTCTAGTATTTAAAAAGAAAATAAATCTACTAAAATGGTATATTAAAAAACTGACCTATTATATTTACTCTGAAAACTAGCTTTCTAGCCTGATAGATTTTAGGGAATCAAAATAGCCTAATTTTTGGTAGAAACTTCATTTACCCTTTTCCAGACAAAAAAGAAAAACTGTATAGATTCTTTGTTTTCCTTTTCTCATGCTATTAAAAAATATATTTTCTATTCAGTTTTTTAAAAGGAATATTAGAATATATTGCAGATTGAAATACAAAATTGAATGAGTATGCAAAGAAGCACACATAGAGGAAATCAGAACGTGAGACTAGTAAATATTGTGTCCACTAAATCAATCTTTATCAGAAAATATAGTATCTAGTTAAATATATATATACACACATATATAAAGTATACATACATATATATATATACACACACACACACACACACACAAATATATATAATTTTTTAAAAACTCACCAGTTGGGTAATAACATAAAAGTGTTACAAAGAATCAAAATTTAATAAGTGACCACTTTTATAATATAAGGACCTTCCAGAATCATTCAGTCAACAAACATTTATTGATCACCTACTAATGGACACTGCTTTATATGTTTAAGTATCTGTGAACAAAAGAGGTAAAAATTCCTTCCCTTGATGAGCTTAGACCAGGATTTTCAACCAGAGTGCCACAAGAATTTTTAAAACATGCAATTCCTGATTATTTAGTCAGAGGCACTGACCTCTTTTCCCTTGGATTGTCAAATAAAAAATGATAAGAGCCAACACAACAATAGCCGTTCGGTGTGAATGAATCAAAATTACATCTATTTTTTGTCAGATTGGCAAAAATATATTTTTTTGGTGTGCAGCAAAATTTTGGTAATTAGTTTATTGTGCCACGAGATGAAAAAGGCTGAAAATCTCTGGCTTAGATTCATGTTATATTTAAGAGGACTTACAAATTGTACCATATTAATAATGTGCCACCTTTGATACAGTATGAATTAGATCTTGCCTATGACTTAATATAAAGATATTTTCCACAGGCAATTCAAATAAATAAAGTTAAAATAAGTGTTTTTGATCACCAACACTAATGATAAACTAGCCTGCTGCTATTTAGGTCCACCAGAAGCAACATCTGCATGAAGCTGGTTAGGCATACCCTCTTTAATGTTTTTCACATAATATTTACTGCTTAAAACTTACTATGTAATTTGCATTTTGTATATCTCATAATAATATTTGGTATTTTATAATTAATTAATTGTTTAATCTTTATTTCTGGTTATTCATCAACTGGAAAAATTCCCAATTCTCCAGTTTTAAATTTATCACACTTTAACCACTTGAGTCAAACAGACAATAGTATGTAGATAAGCATATTTGGAGAATTTTTAACTTAAAGGAAATCTGTGTTTAAGGTCTCCGTAATTTACCTATTTAAGATTTTGTGACAGGTTTTCTTAAAGGAAAACATTACTGCATCATAAGAAAAATAATATATATTGCCTTTAGCAGCAGAAGCTAAAGAGTTCCTTTCAACTCCAACCTATTTTAATGGCAGAGGATAAAGAACAAATACCAGTGAAGAATTAAGAGGGCAGATGACTGAAGCAGCCTTCTGAGCACATTTCTCTGTCATCTCTGTTTTATCTTAAAATTTGGTGGAGATTTTGAACATTATTCCATAATATACCAGTTGTTTCCATAGAAAAATGTTTAAGTCACCACTAGGAAACAGCAACAAGGAGCTGTTGTCCTGAGCTAACGCGTCCTAGAGACTGGGTTGAGTTGAAGACAGCTGACACTGCATAGCAAGTTCAGCATCTGGCTGCCTATCTTTCTCTTCTGGTATCATATTTCTTGCCCCAAAAATTAAATAATTGAGTGGTTTAAAATGGCAATTGTTCTTTTCCCTGCTTTATGAAATATATCAGGAGAATCACTGTGGGGAGCCACCAGAACAATGCTGAAAGGCTGTAACTACAGCACTTTCAACCTTGTGCTCGTGGTGGGCATTCTGCAATGGCACCTGTTAAAGATAGAAAATAGCTATGCCATTTTGGGATTGAAAATTCTCTAATCTCTTGGATAATCTCTTCTATTCTTTCTATTGTCTCGTTTGAGTTTAGGTATTATTGTTATTTATTTAAGGTTATTCAGAATATCTCCAAAACCACAATAAAAAGAAAAAATGACTTAATACATAGATGCCTTTTTAAAAAGGCATGATTATAGAGGCAAAAGACTGAAAATAAGCTATTGTCTATCAGTGCTACTCAAATGTCAACCTCCTGGCCACCCAACTGAAAATCTTAAACCCTATGCCTGCCCCTTTTCCTGCTTTATTTTTTCCCATGTCATTAACCCTAACTGACATACCACATACTCTCTCCCCATCTCTGTCTCTGTCTCCTCATCAGCAACTAGAATATAAACACGGAGACTGAAGTTTTAGTTCTTTTGTTCCCAATGCAATCACTCATGCTTGGAAAAGTGACCACCATATAATATTGGGTTTCTCAAAACGTCCATATTTTTTTTTCCCCGTAAAATAAAAACTGCATTTTTCATTTTCACCGATAACTTTATTGATTTGTATATTTTGAGTATGTTGGCTATCTCCCACGTGGTATAACATTGATTTTTCTCAATTAATGTCTCAATTTGATTGCTATCGACTTCAACTGGTCTACCTGACCATTGGGCATCACTGTCCAAGAAATCTGCAGCACAAAACTTGCAAACCACTTTTGACAGGTTCGATCAGTCACAGCACCTTCTCCATACACTGCACAAATCTTCTTTTTGCGTTTCAGTTGTGTTTTTACCTTTCTTGAAATAATAAAGCATAATATGCCAAAAATGTTGCATATTTTCTTCCATCTTCAATATTAAAATGGCTACACAAAAATTTACTGATTTTGATGTTTCTTTAAATGCACCCTCATATGACAGTTGTCACAATACAACCTAACAAAATTGTTTCAAATGAAGTTAAAGACAACTAAGCACTACTAGAGCCATCTTATGGGAAAAAAAAACAAAGTTTTTAGACAACTCCACAGATGTTCAATAATGTTTGTTGAAAGGATGAACTCTAGTCAGCCACTTCAATTATGCACCCTGAGGCTGTACCAAGAAATTGGTAGTTCTTTAAAGCACTGTGCATACTCATATGTCCTTCTGTAAACTTGTTTCTTCTCTTCTCCTACCTTTGCCTGACAAACATTTAAGGACCATTCCTTAAAGGCACAGCTCAAATGTGGTCTCTCCTCTTTGCAGTGTTCTTTATTGCTCACTTCTATCCTCCCAGCTGAAATAATTGTTCCATATAAAATACTTCACACTTGAGAAACGTTTTAGTTGTTCATATAACTGTCACCTTACAAGGCATACCATCTATGGATGAGAGGATATCACCTTTTTTATATAGTGCCTATTCTCATGCCTCGTACCTTCTAGGCATGCAATAAATGTCTGCCCTAACAATGAATAACACATGAGTATATTAAACAAATATTATGTATTGCTAAAGGTAAAGCAGATTATTAAGCCTGAAGTGTTATAATACATATAATTCAGAGATCCTGCTCTCAAGAAGCTCAAAGACAGAGAGAGAGATATAAGACAATTAAATACAATTCACATCAGAAGGTGATATGGGCAATTATAGAAATTAAAACAAAGATCAGTGGGAACAGAGAGGAGAAGGCAATTAGAACCAGCTCTCAATGATTGAAAATTATTTTAACTGGCAGGTTTGGGTCAAAGGTGCTTGAGGCAGAGGGGCAGAAAAACATGTAGAAATTTGGAGGTACAAGAGGAGTTGGGGACACTGAGAATGTCTAGAATACATATAGCATTCAGGGGAGTGGACCCAGATAGGGTGAGTCAGAATGTACTGTTTTCTTAAATACCACACTCAAGAGTCTGGATTGCACTTCAGGGAAATGGAAGACCAATCACCTATGCATTTCAGAGACAGGACTCTCTTATTGGACGTCTCAAAGATGGATGGAAGGATGCCCTAATTCATTTGTTTACTAAATGCGTATTGAACATCCACTGTACTCCAGACATGATGCTGACAGGAGACAGTTCAAAGACACATCCCTGCCCTTAAGGAGAGCTCACTGTCTGGAAGGGGAGCCAGACGTGGGAGCACGTAATTGTGATAAACAATGACATTGACACGTACGACAGCAGAGCCTATTCTAGGTCAGAAGATCTAAACAGACTATCAATAGAAGTTTTCTTTTGAGAAGATACATTCCAAAACAGAGAAAAATAAAAACAAAAAATGAGTTGAAGATGAAAACAATACATAGGCAGTTTTAGATTTTGTTAATAATACAAAAAAGTTCTTGTTCTCATTAAAAATTAAAGAAGGCTTTTTGGAGAGAACAATGTGATGGATAAACTTTGTTTCTGTGATTAAAGGTCTAGTCCTAAATTCAGTTTATTTTTATGCTTATTTTAATGGCTATTATAGCTGAAAAAGAGGTCACAAAGGAATATAAATCTAAACAGAAGAAGCATGATACTGACTACACTCCCTATAGCTCCACATAAATTTCATTTCTCAAACATACAAAGGTTTTTGTTACAATTAGGCTTGGGAATTTCCATCTTTCCTGATGTCAATGAGTGATCTTGCAAACTAATTGGATAATGCCATATTTTATATTTTGAGCAAATGGGTCACTGAAGCTTTTAATGTATGAGATTTTTAAACATGTTAGAAAATTGTATTTTAAATTTAGTGTGCAGATGTGAGACATTTTAGGAGTGTATACTCTATTTCTACATTTCATACTTCTGACACAAAATGTGTGGGTATTCCACACTCAGCAGTTCTCTAATTCTCTGCAGACAGCAATGAGGTGCCCTAGAAGTCCATTAAATTCTCACACTAACTACCCATGGAAGTCAGCGCACATCCCACAGATTAAGGGTTCATTCCCACAAAACTGCCCCCACTTCAGATGCCAATTACAAGTCTTGGGTCTCCCATACTTCTGATGTGTCTAAAAATCAGGGGTTCTCACGACTCCCTTATAGGTTCCATAATTTATTCTTCCATGATCTCCTCTCTCCTTCCCAGAGGAAGGGGGAGGGGCAGAGTGGAGCTGAAAGTTCCAACCCTCTAATCGCACGGTTGTTTCCTCTGGCAAGCTGTCTAGGAGCCCTAGAGTCCTTTTAGTAGCAAAAAAAAAAAAAAAAAAGGTCATCACTACAGAGATTCCATGGGTCACAGACCTGTAAATGAAAATTAAATATATCAAAAGACACCCCTAAAACTTAGGAAATGGCAAGGGTTTTAGAAGCTCTTGTGCCAGGAATAGAGACAAAGGCCAAATATATATTTTTATTATATTATATTATCACAGGGCAACACCCATTATTTTCAGCCACAATATCTTAATAATTAAAATAGTTATAAACATTTCACTTAAAAATATTCTCTCTGGAGGTTTTTTTTAAAGGAGTTATATTCTCCTTTACTGTTAAAACATGACCTTTATCTTGAAGGACTGAATTAAAATTTTGTTTTTAATTTTAAAATGTCTGTTATATAGCATGTCTCTGGCAGCCATTTATTACACAGAGCAATCAATAGATTGTAAACTCTTGACTTTGTAAAAGACAAATGTGTAGGTTTGACAGATCTTTTAAATACAATGTGATTATAAGTGAGACTGTGTAGTTAAAAGATTTTATGGTCAATTCCTATCTCATTATAAAATATTGCAATGATTCTGGTTGTACTTTAAGGGTCTTGTTTTTATGCTATATCAAACTGGAGACATCCTGTAGCACTTTGTACAAAACTACTTTTATTTCTTTATGGCAATGCTCTGTTTTTAATCCTTAAGTATTAGTAATGGTATTCATGAAATACAGCAGCAGAATTTTTAAGTCCTTGGTGGAAAATGATATTCAATTATATACAACAGCCGCTGAGAGCTGGTAAAAACACCACATTCAGAAAGTGTGTATAATATAAAAGACACCTTCGTTATCACAGATTGGAAAGCCTGTTGTGCTACCCCTGCTTTATTCAGTTTCAGCTGGCTGCAGGTTCAGCTCTGCTCTCAGTTTCTGGTTTCCTATTCTAATCAGGGACTGAGATAGCTAACTTACTGGTCAAGCTCAGAGAGATAATAAGTCCCCTATTTGGGAACTTACAACAAGCCTCATATATTTCTGCCTTTTCCCCCATCGTTTCCTGATTATCACACCAATATTTTCACCAGTACTAGTATCCCTGGTAACACTATTCCTCCAAGGTGAGATGCTAGCTAGGCTTGGTACCTTCGGTATTGGCTGGAGTCCTATTTCAAATTATCACTAGCCCAAGTTCTCATAACCCTCTGGTCACTGCAATCTGTAGTCATTCTGGACCCATCGTATATTGGGTCAATTCATGCACTGGGTCTCCAGAACACACTAAGCTGCTAACATGCCATAAAACCTTGCTGCAAATTGCATGACAATTATGAAGGGTCATAGCTGCCAAACTTAATGTTTCTAAGTTCTATTCCCCAACTAGTCTCCCATTTACATCCTATCACATTAACCTTTAAAAAATTTTATACCATACCATTTCCATTATAGCAATAATATTTTTCTATTTATTGAATTATTTGTTTATTGCATACTTGCTCATTACCACTAGAAAGAAAGCTGCATGATAGGAATGACCTTGTCTGTCTTGTTCATCACTGTTTTTCTCAAGACCCAAACAGTGCTAGGACTGCACTCAGTAGTAGGAAGAACTCAGTAAAGGTGCGTTGTAGTAAGTGCTGTTGGTGTCTGACCCTGATCTCCTTTATCACAAGATGCACCTGTCCCCCAGCTACTGTAGTGCTGACTTCTGGAAGCTCACAGCTGTATCATTCTCTGGAAAATTGCCCTCCACCAATGGGGACTAGCTCACCAAGAAATGCCAGGGAGGTTAGAGGCTCATCCTTAGCCCTCTTCTAGGGGGGCCCTTAACCAATGACTTAATCATATGGGGCAAAAAAGGCTATTGTTCTGGCTTTCAGGTAGGATAACTGAGTAGTGCCAGTAAGGTCAAGCTTCAACTAAATCCACCTCTTTGTCATAGGCTTATCCTGACTCCTTCACTTCCCTATAAGTTTCACCTAAAAGCTCTCCTTCTATAGTCACACAAACATTCCCATCTCTGGCTCTGCTTCTAGATACCCAACCTAGATATCTCTTGACTGTTTGGATGAATAAATGAGGTTAAATGTAGAAACAATTCTTAAGACTTTTCAGCAATGCTCTTAATTCTTCTTGCACCAGACATTACAGCTCTATCTCAGTTAACAGAAATTACTTAACAGAGCCATGAACTGGGCAATCCCATTAAGACACAAATCAACTTACTAAATGTAAGCATCTCATCCCATCCCCTTCTGTTCATGTTGTCACTGTGGCTAACACCTGAAAAGACTGGATTATAAGGAACAGAACTTTATAAAGCTCAACTAAATTTTTTTGAAATTTAATAAATAAAAGGATCGTTGGGAAGTATAAGGCACAGGCCCAAGATACATCTCTCTATCCGCTTACCTAAGGGTTATGTAAAAAACAGTGTGGTGATTGCAGGGGGATGGGCTGGGTGGAGGTGGAAGAGGGTATGGGGAAATAAATGGTGATTTAAAAAGCAAACAACAACAACAACAACAAAGACGTTGCTGATGCTGTTTGGAAAGGGCCAGAGGAGAGCAGATTTAAGTGGTTGAGACTTTGTGAATCTGACACTGGAACAATTGTAAGATTGATTTTTTTATTTTCATTATAACTAAGAACTAAAAGTTTTTAAATCCCTATCCCCATTAGAATACCACTGACTTTATAGTGTCAGTGTGAAGTGATAATTTTGTTAACAAAAATTCACTTTACAAGTTTAAGAAAACCCAAAAGGCTGAAAGATTATAAATTGATAATAGTGACTGATGTGAAAAAGAGGAGATGAGATCAGAGGTGGTGGGTAAACGGCACTTTAGCAATCATTATACATAGTGTTTTATTTCTGCAAAAAACCATATAATCAAATTTGAAAAAATATTAATAGCTGTTAAATCTGAGTAATAAATTTTAGTATGTCTTATGTATTTTTATTTACATTTTTGGATTTCATAAGTTCTCAACTAAAAAATACAAGGGTATAACAAAACTGAGGAAAAAATATATATTGCATCAAAGGTTCTCAAGCTGGTTTATTTAACTTGTGATTTAAGAAATAAAAACGTAAAAGAATCCCATAAAATCCTTTTTGTTTCTAGTCTTCCCTTCTGAAACAGCCTGGAGCATGCTGCCTGCTGGTTACCCCAGTTTCAAAAGTCTATCTGCAGGTCTGACTCACCAGCCTTTTCCTCCCACATCTACCTGGTGGGTGCACTGAAAAAACAGAGGCAGTGTCAGCTTCGGAGGAATATCATGGAAAAGACCACGGGAAATACTTCAGTTTCTGTTTTTATGAATTACTTGGGTGACAGAACAGAAAACGAAGCAATTAAGTTTACTCATAACACAGTGCAGAATATGTGTGATTAATATGGAGAAGTGGTCGAGAAAAGAGAAAATGAAATTTAATAAGGCTATTACTATTAAAAAGTAGAAAAATAAAGACTAGCTGGCTAAAGAAAAGACGTGGGGTCAAGCTGGGCAAGGATTAGAACTATAATGCTATAATTAAAAAAAAAAAAATCCTCACCCAAGGATATGTTTATTGATTTTAGAGAGAGAGGAAGGGAGACAGAAAAAAAATATCAATGTGACACAGACATTGATTGGTTGCCCCTTGTACATGTCCTGACCAGGGTTGGTGCACGGGATGATGCTCCAACCAATGGAGCCACCTGGCTGGGGCTATAATGCTAGAATTTAAAAAATCAAGCTATTATACATAAACTGAAACACAGAATGTAAGAATTGGCTGACCAACAGTATTACTACATGGTTAGGACTTTTAATGAGGTATCACTGACTAAAGTACTATCACCACCAAAAATTTCCTTTAAGGTCAGGAACAAGGCAAGAATGCCTGTTCTCACTACTATTATTCAACATAGCACTGAAAGTCCTGGCCAGAGGAATCAGGCAATAGAAAGAAGTAAAAGCTACCCAAACTAGAAATGAAGACGTAAAATTGTCACTTTTTGCAAATGACATGATTTTTTATCTAGACAACCCTAAAGACTCCAACAAAAAAATAACACAGAAACTCAAAAGGGATTTGGAGATCAAGAGTAAAAAATTATTACAAACGTAAAGATATACATGGATAAGTCAGAGGTAATAGAATAATTCATTTTGTAAAACAGAGGCAGTGGAAGCATTCTTAGAAGGAAAGCTACTGCCTAACTATAGATGAAAATGTTTCTAAAATAGACTTTTCAAATTCATAATGGGAAGAGGAGACAGAAGGAGTAGCCCAGAGGTGTGGGGCAGCTGGCATCCCTCCAGTTCTCTATTGCTCTTATCAGTGCTAAGAATGGCTCAATAATAATTTTTCCATGAGAGTTCAGAAAAGCCTTTAGTTTTTCTATTTTCTACCAATATCTCTATTTGTCCTCTGGGGCTTTGTGAATTTCAAATTTTATCCTGTCACATTCAGTTTTTTCTCAGCCTGAGGAAAGATCTGCATGTTGAATTATGCTGTGTTTTTTAAAGTATGTCATCATTCACTCCAGGATATTTGATCTGATGAGGGTCAATGTTATAGTTTTATACTTCATTTTATCTGATTAGATTTCACAAAGTATATAATAATATGAAAGGGAGACAAGCAAGTGTTATAACAATAACCAACCACAATGCAATATTTTAACCATCTCAGGGGTTAGAGTATTTACATAATGCAGTCATAGGTCATACATTTGTAGATAAGAGACCTCACTCAACTCTAAAACAACCATCAGTGCCTCTAGATGTGGAGGGCTGACCATAGCGGAGCTTAAGCTGAAAGGTCCAGATGTAATTAGCACATATTAAGTCATTTCAACAAATACATATTGGGAATCCTCTGTGCATTGGCAACCATATAAAATACTTTCCCCCAAAGTTGGGGGAAAATGTCTGTGTCTTATGGAGCGAATATTGCATCACAGACCATGATGTGTATTACCTGACCTGTCAGCAGTGGCGACAGCTGTTAGAAGAGGAAGTGGTGGGCTCATGTGAAACCCATGGGGACTCTTAAATGTCCCTTTACTGCTGAATCTCAGAGCGTCTGGTCAGTATGAAGATGGCGAAGAAAGTTATATCAGTGATTGTGAGCACCTGAGCTTCATAAATTCTGACACTAGCGATGATGAGTTCTTGGGGTTCCCAGAAAACTAGAAGAGTACTTGAACCTTAAAGTCTCTCCCATTTGTTAATGATAGTGATGAAGGTTCTTAATACCACTGTTGACTGCTGTTCACTTTACATGGTTAAAATATTATTTTGTTATATTTTATTAAATATTTTAGTAGAACATTTGGTTCAGAATTTTTTTTTTTCTTATTTTCCTCCTCTAAACTTAGGTGCATCATATGGTCAGGTGCGTCTTAGAGTGCAAAAAATACGGTACCTTCCTCACACTCCAGGTAGTTACAAAGGTTTCTAAAATTAGCCAGTTAAACCTATTTGAAATATGTCCTTTCTTTCCATTCTCATTGCTAATATATTTGTTCACCCCAAAAATTTTATCTAGATTACTGCAATCACCTCCTAGCATTCTCATCTGACTCTGATGTACCGACAGACTATGGTCATAATAATCTTTCTTGCTTTAACTCCATCACATTGCATTTTGGATAAAATCCAACCTTAGCAGGGCCTATGAAGACCCTATAAGGCCCACACCTTACTCTTGCATCTATGCATATACAATCCATGCTACAACAAGCTCTCACTTCATGGTGTTTAGATAGCCTGTTTTCACTTAACATAATGCCCTTCTCTCTGCTCTACACTTAGAAAACTCCTACTTATCCCTTAAGACTCAGTTTGAGTGCTACCTTCTCCAGACACCTTCCACCATAACATACAGATACGCTCAGAAGATTCCCATAGACTCTGTACATACCTCTGTACTATGAATGTTGATGTATTCCCACCCACTGAAAAGCAAGCAAGCACCTCAACATCAAAATAAATATCATTATCTATACACAATCAGTACCTAAAACAGCCACTGGCAATCAATTGGATTTTAATAAATACAAATCAAATGAATGAATTAATATATAAGAAATATGCCAGAATTCTGGCCTCAAAAAGTTCCCCATTTAGTTGTGGAGGCACAACTAGAGAAAGGGGAGGGGATGGAAATAAGATATGAAATGAACTATATGCAAATCAGAATGAAACAAGAAAATGGGGTGAAAAAACCAAATATTTATTTGTTTGCCTTAAAACACTGTGGCTGGTCCTTTGCAAACATTTTCTCATTTAATTTTCACAACTACCCTGAAAGGTATTATTATTTCAATTTGATGAGAAAGGAAATTAGGAAAAGGAGTTCAAGGCTACACAAAAGTTAATGGTAAGGACACAATTTGATGTCTAAAAGTCATGTTCTTTTTATTACAATGATACAAATTCAGTCTTATGGAGTTTCAGAGGAGGGAGTAGTTACACCCAAAATAACAAGGTTCCATATAGAAGTAAATCAAATCTTGAAGAATTAGGCAACAAAGAGTGCATTTTAGGTGGAAGAATAAAGACAGTCATGGATACAAGTTCAAAACTTGTGAATAGGTCAGAAAATGGTCTGATCTGGAATAAGCTGAGATACATGATGAAAATCTCATGTACCTCATATAGTTGGGACTATACTAGAGGACCAAGGAACTCTATATTTACAATAGACACCACTATCAGAAAAATAACAAAGAGCATAGAACATGCTAATGACTGAACCTGTGCCTTCATGTTCATATATTAGGGGTAATAAATGAAAAAAACATCTAGTCCCATAAGTATTTCAAACACTAGGATAATTATAATTTTATCACAGAAGTATACATTTATCCAGGGAAAAATACTGCTCTATCGGTATCGGCAGCCGTCCGTCTCGAGAGACGATGGTGTAGCTTCTTAAGAGTCTATCTGCACCACCGAGAATGGCTGTGCAGTCCGACTCAGGAGTGACACGGTATCTGTCTCCTCCCGTGTTGAATCGACATCTTGCGATGACGCTGGAGTGTCCTCTCCAGTGAAGCTACAGAGCCTGGGCAGGGTGATATGGAGGGTCTGCTGTTGCCCATGCAGCAGACCCCCCCTCTCTTCGCAGCTGAAGGGTCCGAGGGAAAGATGGAGTCAATACAGCTTGGCTTCAGGTGCGCCGCAGGAGTTGCCGGTGTTGACTACAACGTCAAACCGCCTTAGGGACTCCGGCTCCGGATTTTCTGTCGGGGTTTACTCCCTTAGCCTTTCCCCTGAAGAGGTATGCCGCAAGGCAGCGGAGGTTTTTTGGAGTCAGAGTTTTCCTTCTCTGATGTGCCCTGACTGGAAGATCGAACCAGCGACACTTAGCTCGCAGGCCGACGCTCAATCCACTGAGCCAAACCAGCCAGGGGCAATAAAACATAATACGGTTTTTGTAAAGCTATAGATACATATCTTTGTCTTTATCTTTGTTCTTAGACACAGAAAAATCTGGGAGGATATGAACCAAATGGTTAATGGGGAATAACTGTAGGGAGACAGGTTTTAGAGGAGGTGTGTGAAAGACCATTTTGTAACCTTTCATTTAAGTATAAGACGTAGAGAGAAAACTGCACAAGCCTTGAGTGGGTAGCTTGATGAATTTTCACAAACGAAACATCCCCATGTAACCAGCACCCATGTGAAGAATCAGGGCTTTGCTAGGATCCCCAAAGCCCACTTCTGCCATCTTCCAGTCTTTGTCGTGCTCTGCAAGGGCAGACACTATCCTGATCTCTAACCCTAGAGATTAGTTTATCGCCTGGTTTTTCACTTTCTGTACAGAGCATGGCCTTCTCTGGGGAGGAGGGGTGCTTCTTCTGTTCATTATTGTGTTGATGGTATGAGAGCCATCCATACTCTTGTATGTAGTTGTAAATGGCTTATCACCACTGCTATGTAGTATTCCACTGTTGAATATAAAATGACCTATTTATGTACTGTTTATGGGCACTTGATTTTTTCCAGTTTAGGGCTATTAAGCATAATGCTGCTATAATTACTTTAGTGCATGGCCTGGTGAATATTTGTACCCAGGTCTCTTAGAAATATACCTAGGAGTGGAATTTCTGGGTCATAGGTCAGGCATTTGTTCAGTTTTAGCAGATATTGCCAAATAATTTTCCAAAGGAATTGTACTAATTAATACTCCAACCAGCACACTGGAGAGATTTTTTTTTCTTTTGTATGCTTCTACGCCTCTTGAAGTTTTATGAATAATATGTTAATTCTATAATGGAAATGAAGGTAAAATACAAATTCATAAATAAGTCACACCTTCAATCATGCTATAATCCTTAAAACCTTCAAATGGCTCCACACTGCCTGCCAAATCAGGATCAATTTTTGCACCCAAGCATTCAAGACTCTCCATCACCTGATCCCTTCCCCATCTGCTCCTGGTCTCCCCCAGTCTCCACATCCCAGCCCAGCTAGGGACCTCACAGCTCGTGTACACCCTTAAGGACTTCCTCATCCTGGTCTTTTCCTCCCTCCCTCACCTGCCCTACCGAAATTCTGAATACTGCTCTAGAAATTGACATATCAAGTGTCCTGTAATGTCAAAGTAACATAAAATTGTGGAAAAACAAGTAAATAGATGCACTTCACAAATGTGAGCCACGTAGCCTCTTTTGTCACAAATATATAACAACACAAATAATTATATCCATTAATCTTTTAAATTATCTAAATCATACTCTTAAGACAACATCTTGATTTTAACTAAAGACATGAATTGCCCAGTTTACTTATTTTTAAAGATCTGATCATTATAAGATGTATGTTTGACAATGGTTTTACTTATCAAGATTATGTTTTGAATGGTTCATAATTAATTTATTGGAATGACATCCATAAACTAAATTGAGTGTGACTGATTAGTTAGATGGTAACATCACAAATCCATTAAAACAAATCTAAAATAAACAAAAGACCTTAAGTAGGCCACCCATAGATCAGAGAAGTCTAAACATTTTTTTTTTTCTAAACATTTTTTGATCTGCTATTTTTATGTCTTTAAAAATAATCTTTCTGGACTTCCGGCCAAGATGGAGGCTTAGACGGACACGCTAGGTCTCCCTCTACAACTAGAGAGGAATACAACTACTTCAAAACAAAGGATAACTAGAAATTCCAGAAAATAAAACTACACAGAAGTCCAACATATGAAGTTATAAACCAGCGGTGCCATTTGGGCAGGTAAGAGTTAAAGAGGGCAGTGCTGTTTGCTGTCGCACCCGGACAGCGGCGGGGCGGCGAGGAATCCCGGCTGCGGTCAAGCCCCTGGCGGTGCGCGACCCCGGCGAGGAATCCCGGCTGCGGTCAAGCCCCTGGCGGTGCGCGACTCCGGCGCTGGGGAGAGCGGCCGCCGCATCGCCTTGAACAGTGAGGCCCAGGGGGGCGGGAGGACGGATCCCGGTCTCCTAGCTGAATAACTGTGTGAATCCATCTTGGACCCCCGCCCCCAAAGAAAGCACCACAGGGCTGCGAAATAGGTCGCGGACAGGCAGGCGCCGGTCGCTGATTTGTGACGCGTACACAGGCACTGCCCCCTACAGCCGGCCCAAGAAAACAAAACGCATCTGTCAAAATGAGGCAGACAACTATAGAAATCCCGGTGACACAACTCACCAGGCAGCAGATAGAGAACCTGACAGATGAACAGATAAGAAACCTGTCAGAGGCTCAGTTCTGGGCCATTGTTATCAGGTGGCTTACAGAATTCACAAAAGAGCAGGAAAAAGATAAGAAAGAAGCGAAAAACTTTCATAACGAAAGGAACAAAACCGCATACGAGATAGATGGTGAGAAAAAAAAATCCAGAGTTCATTTCAACAAACTGGAATATGGAGAAGGAACAAGCAGTCAACCAATGCAGCGAGAGGAAATGGCAAGCAACAATGAGAGGATCAGAAACCTCTGGGACAGCTATAAAAGGCCCAACATAAGAATCATTGGTTTGCCAGAGAATGAGGAAGATGAACTAGAACTTGAAAAATTGAGTGAAAATATAATAAAGGAGAACTTCCCAGACTTGGGGAAGGGAATAGACTTGCAGGTCCAGGAAGCAAGGAGAGTTCCCAAGAGACTGGACCCAGGGAGAACCACTCCAAGACACATTATAATCAAAATGTCAAAAATTAAAGATAAAGAGAGAATCTTAAAAGCAGCATGAGAGAAGAAAAGAATTATGTACAAAGGGGTCCCAATTAGACTATCAGCTGACTTCTCAAGGGAAACCCTACAGGCAAGAAGAGACTGGCAAGAAATATTCAAAGTAATGAAAATCCAAAACCTACAACCACGAATACTCTATCCAGCGAAATTGTCATTCAGAATAGAAGGACAGAGAAAGTGTTTCCAGGACAAAATAAAACTGAAAGAGTTCATTAGATCCAAACCACTGTTATATGAGATGTTAAAGGGACTGGTTTAAAAAAACAGAAGCTAGGGAGATGAAACAAAGGCAAACTAAACAGGCAACGAGAGTGGAAAAGGAACTGTGGGTACGGGAAGCATATTGGGGGGAGGTCAACAGGGAGGGGGAATGGGGAAAGGGAGGGAGATGATATAGGAATTGGGGATCATGGTAGGAGGGAATGGAATAGACGGAGAGAGGTTGGGAGGAACTGTATGCACAACTAATGGACATAATCTAAAAGGGGGGGACAACTGGAGGGAGGGGGGCCACCGGGTGGAGGGGAGCAGAGGGAAGGGAAATTGGCACAAATGTAATATTTTAATCAATAAAACACATTAAATCTGAAAAAAAAAATCTTTCTGAAGGAACAAGTAGAAAGGACCCATGGACATGGACAACAGGGTGGGGATTGACTGTTGGGGGTTGTGTTTGGTGGGGTAGAGAACAATAGGAGAAAAATTAGGACAACTACAATTGAACAACAATAAAAAAATAATCTGTCTCTTCAAGCAATTTTATGAGCTTAAAGTTTATGGCAGATACAGCCCTAATGGTGTAAATAATAAAGCAAAAACTCACCACATTGAATGTGTTAGTCTAATTAATGAAAATTCTTTAACATGATATATGAAACAAAAACGGAGTCTTTGACTTCCAACTGTAGATAATAAATGTCAAATGCTGCCAAACAGAAACTCTTGGGTTCCTGTTAAACTGAATAGAAATTTTTTATACTGTCAATTAATAATGATAAAAATCGATTGAGTTTGCAATCAATGTATGTAAAAACAAAAATAAAAATATATTTTTGAAATTTTTGTTACATTTTGAATTTAGAAGGTTTTTTCATAGGTAACATATCTATACATTTTGTAGGCAATGTAAGAATTACCATAAATATAAATTACCACAAACATAAATGGAATTTTTAACTCTTTATAGATCATTTGTTATTTTACAACAAAAAGTTGGTATAAAAGACATTCTAGGTAGAAAGTAGGACAAAACATTGCTAATCCAAACTTTTTAAAGCACCTTTAATAGCTCCTGTACCACAGCTTTTTATCTACTAATGGACACTTGAGCTGCTTCCAAATCTTGGCTATTATAAATAACACTGCAGTGAACATAGGAGTGCATATACTCTTTCCAATTAGCTTTTCAGTTTCTTTGGATATATTCACAGAGGGGGAATTGCTTGATCATAGGCAATTCTATTTTTAGTTTTTTGAGTTAACTCCATATTACTTTCCATAGTGGTTGCACTAATCTGCATTCCAAATAAAAGTGTACAAGGGTTCCCCTTTCTCCACATTCTTGCCAGCACTTGCTTGCTGATTTATCTCTTTAAGTGTATTTTGTGGATTATACTATTATTTGTCCCCCTCCACCTGGTACCCCTTTCCCTTCAGCAATCGCCTTCCCCAATTCATTTCCATGGGTCGTGCATATTAAGTTCTTTGGCTTCTCCATTTCCTATACTATCCTGAACATCCCCCTGTCTATTCTGTACATACCAATTATGTTTCTTAACCCTTGTACCTTTTCTTCCCTTCTTCCCCTTCCCCCTCCCAGCTGATAATCCTCCATATGATCTCGATATCTATGATTCTGTTCCTGTTCTAGTTGTTTGCTTAGTTTGTTTTTGTTTCATTTTGTTAGATTCACTTGTTGATAATTGTGAGTTTGTTGTCATTTTAATGTTCATAGTTTTGATCTTCTTCTATTTCTTAAATAAGTCCCTTTAACATTTCATATAAAAATGGTTTGGTGATGATGAACTCCTTTAGCTTTACCTGGTCTGGGAAGCACTTAAATTTTAAGAGATTGCTTTGCTAGATAGAGTAATCTTGGTTGTAGGTCCTTGCTTTTTCATCACTTTAAATACTTCTTGCCAGGCCTTTCTTGCCTGCAAAGTTTCTTTTGAAAAATCAGCTGATAGTCTTATGGGAACTCCTTTGTAAGTAACTCTCTGCTTTTAAGATTCTCTCTTTATCTTTAACTTTTGGAATTTTAATTATGATGTGTCTTGGTGTGGTCTTCTTTTGGTCCAACTTGTTTGGGACCCTGTGCTTCCTGGACTTGTAAGTCTATTTCCTTCACCATATTAGGGAAGTTTTCTTTCATTATTTTTTCATATAAGTTTTCAATTTCTTGCTCTTCCTCATCTCCTTCTGGCATCCCAATGATTCAGATGTTGGCCCTTTTGGAAATGTCCCAGAGTCTCCTTATACACTCCTCATGGTTTTTTTTTTTTTTAATTCTTATTTCTTCATTCTGTTCTGATTGAAGGTTTCTTTCTTCCTTATGTTCCAAATCTTTGATTTGAATCCCAGCTTCCTTCCCTCACTCATGGTTCCCTGTGGAATTCTTAAAATTTCACTTAGTGTAGCTTTCATTTCTTCCCTATGCTTTCTCGTACTCAAAGAGTTCTCCAAGCATCCTTATCACCAGTGTTTTCAACTCGGCATTTGACAGGCTGGCTATCTCCATTTCATTTCATTCTTTTTCCAGAGTTTTCATCTGTTCTTTCATTT
Source organism: Furipterus horrens (assembly GCF_987537825.1). Classification (NCBI taxonomy): domain Eukaryota; kingdom Metazoa; phylum Chordata; class Mammalia; order Chiroptera; family Furipteridae; genus Furipterus; species Furipterus horrens. The sequence continues at coordinate 43,705,838 of NW_028327182.1, forward strand.
GGGCCACGTTTCTTTGTCTCCTCATTTTGATAGCCTCCCTGTGTTTGTTTATATGTATTAGGTAGAGCTGCTTTGACTCCATGTCTTAGTAGTGTGGCCTAACATAGTAGGTATCCTATAGGGTCCACTGGCTCAGCCTTCCCTACCACTCAGGCTGGGTACTCAAGCTTCACCTTCCATGTGGTCTGAGTACACGCTCCTCTTGTAGTGAAGCCCTGGTTGCTGTTGGCAGATCAATGGGCAGGGGGGGATTTACCCAGACTAGTCAAGTGCAAGGACTGGCTATGACCACTGACCACCAGCCTCCACACTCCGTGGAGGATCAGCTGTGCAGGGGGAGGGTGGTGGTACTCTGATGTGGTCTGTAGCTGTCCACTGGGTGCGCTTGCCCTGGGGTTTCCCAGGTGGTGCAGGCCAAGGTAGGCCCTCACCTGTGTTTTGCTCAGGGCACCCTGCCCAAGTTATACAGCAATCTTTATAATTCCCAGGAGAAGCCAACCTGTTGAATCTAAGCTGGCTTTTGCTCCAAGCTGGCTGCTGCCAGTGCCAGGCCTGAGGCTCACTGAAGCCAGCTATTGTTTGATAGGATTTAGGAAGTTGTGAAGCATGAGTGAAGACCATATGAGAAGCAGCTTGGGTGGAACTATAAATTGGATGGGGTGGATTCTGGGGATCTTCACAGTGGGTCAAACAGTGTTAGCCAGGTTAATGGAGTTTCAGATATGGCACCATCTTGCCGGCTTTGTGGGGGAAGGGTTTAGCACAGAGACAATGGCCTCTGCTTGCCTTGATCCAGACACTTCAGTTCCTCCCTATATACCACTAGTGCCTTTCAAGCTGCTACCGGTGTTGGAGCTCAAAGGGAATGAGTCTGAGTAGGTGAGTCTGTGTGGGGGGGTTTTAAGAGAAACTGCATGGGGTTCCAACAGTCTCTTCTACCAACTCAATTCCCGCTGATTATTTTTTTTAAATATGTTTTATTGATTATACTGTTACAGTTGTCCCAATTTCCCTTCCCTCTGCTCCCCTCTACCCCGTGGCCCCCCTCCCTCCCGTAGTCCCCCCCTTTTAGTCCATGTCCATTGGTTGTGCATACAGTTCTTCTCAACCTCTTCCTGTCCATTCCATTCCCTCCTACTATGCTTCTTAATTCCTGTACATCTCCCTCCCTCTCCCCCTTCCCCCTCCCTGCTGACCTCCCCCCAGTATGTTCCCCATACCTATAGTTCTTTTTCCACTCTCATTGCCTATTTAGTTTGCCTTTGTTTCAATTTGCTAGCTTCTGTTGTTGGTTCTTGTGATGCAGTTTTCATTTTAATGTTCATAGTTTTGATCCTCCTTTTTCTAAACCAGTCCCTTTAACATCTCATATAATAGTGGTTTGGATCTAATGAACTCCAGTTTTACTTTGTCCTGGAAACACTTTCTCTGCCCTTCTACTCTGAACGACAATTTCGCTGGGTAGAGTATTCGTGGCTGCAGGTTTTGGATATTCATTACTTTGAATATTTCTTGCCAGTCCCTTCTTGCCTACAGGGTCTCCCTTGAGAAGTCAGCTGATAGTCTAATTGGGACCCCTTTGTACATGATTCTTTTCTTCTCTCTTGCTGCTTTTAAGACTCTCTCTATCTTTAATTTTTGACAATTTGATTATAATGTGTCTTGGGAGTGTTTCTCCCTGGGTCCAGTTTTCCTGGAACTCTCTTTGCTTCCTGGACCTGTAAGTCTATTTTATTCCCCAAGTTAGGGAAGTTCTGCTTCATTACTTTTTCACATAATTTTTCTATTTCTAGTTCTTCTTCTTCGCCCTCTGGCAACCCTATTATTCTTATACTCAGTCTCTTATAGCTGTCCCAGAGGTTTCTGATCCTCTCCTCGTTTTCCTTGCTTCCTGTTTCCTCTCTCCGCACTGGTTGACTGTTTGTTCCTTCTCTATGTTCTGGTTTGTTGATTTGATCTCTGGATTTTATTTCCTCACCATCTGTCTCGTATGTGTTTTCGTTCTTTTCAGTATGAGTAGCTTTCAATCCTTTCTCGTCTTGTTCCAAATCTTTTGTTAATTCTGTAAGCCACCTAATGACAATGACTATAGCTGTGAATTGAGCCTCTGATAGGTTTCTTATTTGTTCGTCTGTCAGATTCTCCATCTGCTTCCTTGTGAGCTGTGTCACCGGGACTTCTATAGTTGTCTGTCTCATTTTGACAGATTTGTGTTTTGCTTTGCTTCTTGAGCAGGCTATAGGGGGCGGAGCTGGTGTACTTGTGACAACCCGGCGATGGGCGGCGATCCACTATCTTTTTCGCCACACTGTGGTGCTTTGTCGTCACTACCCAGCTACTGGTGACGATTTGCAACCTTTTTCGATGTGCTGCGGCACTTTGTCGTCACTACCTGGCAACCGGTGGTGATCCGCAACCCTTTTCGCGGCACTGTGGCGCTTTGTGTGGGGGTGGGGGTCCAACATGGATTCCTGCCGTTATTCTCCACTGGGAGACCGGGATCCGTCCTCCTGTCCTCTGGGCCTCGCTGTCCGAGGCAATGTGGGGGCTGCCTTTCCCAGCATTGGGGTCGCGAGCTGCCGGGGCTCGACTGCAGCCGGGATTGCTCCCCCTGCCCGTCCCTGGTGCTACCGCAAACAGCGCCACCTGGTTTCTCGCTCCTCCTACCCGCCCAACGAGCACCGCTGGTTATAACTTTGTACGTTGGGCTTCCGTGTAGTTTTATTTTCTGGAATTTCTAGTTATCTTTTGTTTTGAGGTAGTTGTATTCCTTTCTAGTTGTAGAGACCAAGCGTGTCAATCTAAGCCTCCATTGTGGCCCTTCCCGCTAGTTTTTGCAGCCAGAAGTTGTGAGGATTTATCTTCCCGACACTGGAACCCTGGGCTGGGGGCCTTGTGCGGGGATGGGATTCCTTGCTCCCAATATATCCCTCCCAAATTTTGATCTACCACACGTTCCACATCTGTGCCCCTCTTACCAGTGGATTGATGTGGTTTCCTAAATTCCTTAGATATCAGACTTCCATTCAATTTTATTTCATAGTTGTCAGATTTCCATTTCACTTGATTTCTGACAGTTCTAAATGATGGTTGTTCTATATTTTTCATTGTAATTTTGATGTTGTTTGAAGAGTCGAGCCATGTCTGCCTACACCACCATCTTCGGGTGTTCCTCCTGTTTGTTGATTTATTGATGATACCCATTTCACAGGTGTGAAGTGATATCTAACTATGGTTTTAATTTGCATTTCTCTGATGATTAGTGACATTAAATATATTTTCATATGTCTATTGGCCATCTATATGTCCTTTTTTTGGAGAAGTGTCTATTCAGGTCCTTTGCCTATTTCTTTTTTTTTTTTAAGTCTTTGATTTATTTATTGGGTTTTATTTTTACAGTTGTCCCACTTTTTCCCCTATTGCCCCCCCAGCCCACCCCTTCTCCCACAGTTAATCTCCACCTCATTGTACATCTCCATGGGTTATTTATACTAGTTCCTTTACTAAACCCTTCCACTAATTACCTCCTTTATCCCCCTCCCCCTGGTAACTGTTAGTCTGTCCCTTGTTTGCACACCTCTGGTTCAATTTTGCTTGTTTGTTTAGTTCATTAGTTTCCTGTTTTAGATGATATCATATGGTACTTTTCTTTCATTGCTTGGCTTACTTCACTAGGCTTATAAGTTCTTTATAAAGTTTGGGTATTAACCCCATATCATTGGCCAATGTGTTGTCTCATTCAGAGAGCTGTCTTTTTATTTGGTAGATGGTTTCCTTTGCTGGGTCAAATCTTATTAGTTTGATGTAGTCCCACTAGATTATTTTTCCTTGCCCGAGGTGATATATTTATTTTTAAAAAATGCTGTGAAAAATGTCCAAGATTTTACCACCTATGTTTTCTTCTAGGATTTTTATGATTTCACAAATTACATTGTCTTTATTTTGAATTTATTCTTGTGTACAGTGTCTAGATTCATTTTTTTGCACATATCTGCCCAATTTTTCCAACACCATTTACTGACTAAACTCTCTCTACCCCATTGTGTGTTTTTGCCTCCTTTATCAAATATTAATTAACTATAAAGGTGTAGGCTTATTTCTGGGCTCTTTACTCAGTTCCACTGATCTGTGTATCTGTTTTCATGCCAGTGTCATGAGATTTCAATTACTATGACCTTATACCACAGTTTGATACCATGTAGCATGATTCCTCCATATTTTTTCTGCAGGTTGCTATGGCTATTTGGGTCTTTTGTGGTTTCATATAAACTTTTGCAATATTTGTTCTAGTTTGTAAAATATGCTATTGCTATGTTGATAGGGATTGCACTGAATCTGTAGATTGCCTTGGGTTGTATGGGCATTTTAATTATGTTAATTCTTCCAATCCATGAACATAGTATATGCTTCCATTTATTTGTATCTTCCTTAATTTCTTTCTTCAGTGTTATGAAGTTTTCCAAGTACAGGTTTTTTACCTCTTCAGTTAAGTTCATTCCTAGGTACTTTATTTTTCTTATTGCCATAGTAAATGGAACTTGTTCCCTGGTTTCTGATATTTCATTACTGGTATACAAAAATGCCTTTGATTTCTGAATATTGGTTTTGTATCCTCCTATTTTGCCAAATTCACTTATTAGGTCAAGTAGTTTTTTGGAGCTTGTCGGGTTTTCTATGTACATTATCATGTAATCTGAAAATAATGAGTTTTACTTCCTGCTTTCCAATTTGGATGCCTTTTATGTCTTTTTCTTGTCTGATCTGAATAAAGGTGGTGAAAGCGGATATCCTTGTCTTGTTTCTGATTTTAGGGGGAAAGCTTTTAGTTTTTGCCATTGAGTATGATGTTGACTATAGGTTTTTCACATATGGCCTTTATTATGTTGAGGTATGCTCCCTGTATTCATACTTTGCTGAATATTTTTATCACAAATGGGTGCTGTATTTTATCAAATGTTTCTTCAGTATCTATTGATATGATCATGTAATTTTTCTTTTTCATTTTGTTTATGTGGTGTATTATGTTTATTGATTTATGAATATTATATATCCTTGTATGCCTGGGATGAATCCCACTTGATCATGGTGTATAATCTTTTTAATGTATTGCTGGATTATGCCATTTATGTGGGCTCTCTTGTTGTAATTGGGTTTTGGTTGTTGGGTCATTCTTTGGTGGGTCCTTCCCTACAGCTGTCTTACTGAGTCACTCTGCCCACCACATCTTGTATGCTACTCTACAGGTGCTGCCAGAACAAAACCAAACAGCCCAGGAAAGAAACCCACACCTGCAAAAATATCCCCCACCCACAATCATATTATCAACATCAAATGAACCCATATTAGTAAAGGTGTAAAGAGATTAATACTATTATAAGAAAGGAAAAGCGAACATAAGATGACTAGCAGAAGAAAAGTGATTTTGAGAGGGAGAAGGGAGGAGCAATAGTAAGAGTAGGGAATAGAGACATCATAAATAAAAAAGGGAGGGAAGAAGTCAGAATGGAAGAAGAGAAAAAAAAACATGTAGTATTGTTTAAACAGAAATTTAAAAATATATAGTGAGAGGAAAAAAATAGGAACCAAATTGGAGAAAAAGTACCACCACAGCACTATCAACACCAAGTGAGCAATGATTAATTTACATGGGATGGGAATAAGAGGGAAAACAAGAAAGAAAGAAAAGCTTAAAATGTCTAGAGGAAAGAGAAGTGATTTTGAGACTATAGAGGGAGAAGGAATACTAAGAGTGAGGAATGAAAACCAAGCTATGACAGGGAAAAATTAAAATTTAAAATAAAGGAAGGAAGGGCAGGAGGAAGGGAAAATGGAGTAGGAGAAGGGAATGATAAAATTTAAGATTTGAAACACAAAAATTGTGAAGCTCTAGAAATAAAATTGAAGAAATGCAACAACCACCATCATAGCTACAACCAACAAGGAAAGAGTGATAAAGGTGGAGAGAGATTAAGGGTATTTAAGAATGGGAAAAAGAATGTGAGATGATTAATGACAAGAAAAATAGTTTTGAGAGACTAAAGGGAGGAGAAATAGTATGAGTGCAGAATGGAAAAAGTTGTAACAATAGAGAAAATTAAAATTAAAATAAGAAGAGGAAAGAAGAAGTTAAAATGGAATAAGAGAAGGGAGGAGCCAAATATGAGATTTGAAATAAACTATAATATAAAAACTAGTAACCTAACAGGCACACACTTGAAGGACAATAAGTGAATGTTAAAAAGCTATGCAGGAGAGAAAATAACAGAAATCATGAAGAAAATCGCAATGGAATTCATGTCAGTAGAATCTAGTGTTTACCACTGTTATTTCTTTCTGGATCCGTCCCTGGTGACATCAGATGGTGTCCCAGTGTGGCCCTAGGTAGCCTGTTGAAGACTACGTCAGGCTTAAGTACCACAGGGTCAGGCAGAGTAATTACTGTGGGCAGGGCTATTGCTTTCCCTGAGGCTGAGGCCACTTGAAAGGGATTACTCTGCCTGAGGAAGATGTCTCCTGAAGTATAGGGAATGACTTGGCACAGGGATCCTGGATGCTGCTCCTTCAGTTCTCTCCCGAAGGACGCCATTCCCAGACTCTCCTCAAGCATGTTTAATCCACTCTGTCCCCATCCCTTTTGCCAGAGCTCAGGGTAAGTTGCTGCAAATGAAATTTTATGTGTTGGCCCTTTAAGAGGCTCTCTGTGTCTCCAGCCATCTCTCTCTGTAAGACTGCTCCCTGTTTTTCAAAGCTGGTTTTTATCTGGGTTCCTTTTAGGCTCTGGTGCTGTAGGCTGAGGAGCCCAGCTTAGGATTTAGAGCCCACACCTCTAAGGAGGAACACCCTAGCTGCTGCAATTCGCCTCTGGCACTTCAGCTGCCACCTGTGGCCATCCAGCTAGTCCTCTCATGTCTCCTCAGCACTCTCTACCAGTCATGTTGTGGGGAAGTCGTTTCTTCTATCTGTCCATGGTTATAAGACTTCTCTCCAGCTATTGTTCAGTTAGGTATTCCAGATGATTCTCTACAATTTAGTTGTAATTCCAGATTGGTCCTGGGAGGAGGTTAGTGTAGCTTCCACTTACTCCTCTGCCATCTTGGATCTGAGTTTATATAGCATCTTGCTGGATTGCTCTCTTTATCATTATGTAGTGACCTTCTTTGTCTGTTATAATAGTCATTATCTGAAAGTCTATATTGTCAGAAATAAGTATTGCTACCCAGCTGTTTTTCATTTCCATTTGCATGGAATATCTTTACTTATAGACTGTATCTTTCATTTTGAGGTGGGTCTCCTGTAAACAACAGGTCTTGCTTTCTTATCCATTCAGCTACCTACGTCTTTTGATTGGAGCATTTAAACCATTTTCATTTAAAGTGATTTTTGATAGGTATGTATTTATTGTCACTTTAGACTATGTTCCTCTTTTTTTTTTCTCTCTCTTTCTATTTTTTAAACAGGCCCTTTACTTTTTTTGTAATACTGGTTTGGTGGTAACAAATGCCTTTAGCATTTTCTCATCTGGGAAGCTCTTTATTTATCCTTTAATTTTAAATGACAGACTTTCTGAGTAAAATAGTCTTGGTTGTAGATCCTTGCTTTTCACCACTTTGAATATTTCATGCCAATCCCTTCTGGCATGTAATTTTTCTTTTGTGAAATCAGCTGACAGTCTCATGGGGGCTCCTTTGTAGGTAACTAACTGTCTTTCTCTTGTGACTTTGAAGAATCTGCCATTTAAATATGATGTGTTTGGTGGGGGCCTCTTTGAGTTCATCTTGTTTGTCTTCTTCCTTCATCAGGTTAAGGAATTATTCTGTCACTATTTCTTCAAATATGTTCTTGATTCCTTGCTCTCTCTCTCTTCTCTGTCTGGTATCCCTATGATACTGTTTTGCTTCATATTGTCCCAAAAGTGTCTCTTTTTTTTTTTAAGTTTAATCTTTATTGTATTTTTTTCCCATTACTATTTAGTTCGTTATACCTCCTTCCCCAACAGCAATTGCCATACCGTAGTCCATGTCCATGAACCCTTTTTCCTTTTTGCACAATCCACCCCCCCCGAATCAGCCCGCACTAGCTATTATCTGCTCTCCATCTAAGAGTTTGTCTCTGAGTTGCTTGTTAGTTCAGTTTGTTCATTAGATTCCACATTGGAGTGAAATCGTATGGTATTTGTCTTCTGCTCATTGGCTCATTTCACTTAGCATAATGTTCTCCAGGTTCATCCAGACTGTTGCAAAGGGTAAAATTTTCTTCTTTTTTATGTCCCAGTAGAATTCTATTGTGTAAATGTCCCATAGTTGTTTTATTCACTCATCTATTATTGGCCCCTTGGGATGCTTCCATACCTTGGTAATTGTAAATAACACTGCAATAAACATAGGAGTGCATATGTTCTTTCGAATTAGTGTTTTAAGTTCCTTTGGATATATTCCCAAAAGAAGGATCACTGGGTCAAAACACAGATCCATTTTAAATTTCTTGAGATACCTCCACATTGCTTTCCACAGTGGCGGCACCAATCTGTATTCCCACCAACAGCGCAAAAGGGTTCCCCTTGCTCCACATCCTCACCAGCACATGTTTGTTGATTTGTTAATGATGACCTTTCTGACTAGTGAGAGATGCTCTCATTGTGGTTTTAATTTGCACTTCTCTGTTGATTAGTGACAGCTGAACATCTTTTAATATGTCTATTGGCCATCTGTATGCCCTCTTTGGAAAAGTGTCTATTCAGTTCCTTTGCCCATTTTTTTTATTAGGTTGGTTTTTTTTTTGTTTTTGGTGTTGTTTTGAAGTACTTTATAAAATTGGATATTAACCCCTTATCAGATGTATCAGTAAATATGCCCTCCCATTCTGGGGGTTGTCTTTTTATTTTGTTGATATTTTCCTTTGCTGTGCAAATACCTTTTAGTCTGATGTAGTCCCATTTGTTTATTTTTTCTTGTTTCCTTTGCCTGGGGAGATATATCCGATAAAAATTTCTACGAGCAATATCTGAGATTATGCATCCTATGTATGGTTTCAGGTCTAACATTTAAGTCTTTGATCCATTTTGAATTTATTATTATGTGTGGCGTAAGGTGGCCTAATTTCATTTTTTCTGCATGTATCCATCCAATTTTACCAGCACCATTTATTGAATAAACGATCTTTAACCCATTGTATGTGCTTGGTTCTTCTGTTGATTATTAATTGACTATAAAGGTGTGCACTTATGTCTGGGCTCTCTATTCTGTTTCATTGATCTATGTGTCTGTTTTTATGCCAGTACCATGCTGTTTTGATTATCATGGCCTCATAGTATAGTTTAATATTAGGTAGCATGATTCCTTTAACTTTGTTCTCTCTTGATTACTGTTCCTATGCAGGGCCTTTTGTGGTTCTATATAAATTTTCGAAATATTTGTTCTAGTTCTGTGATAGATGTCATTGGAATCTTGATAGGAATTGGGTTGAATCTATAAATTGCTTTGGGTAGTATGGACATTTTAATGATGTTAATTCTTCCTATCCATGATCAGGGTAAGTGCTTCCATTTAAGTTTATCTTCTTTAATTTCTTTCTTTCTTTCTTTTGGTGTCTTATAATTTTCCATTTACGGCTCTCTTACATCTTTGGTTAGGTTTATAAACTATCCTCATTCTTTTTTCCTTTTGCTGTCTGACTGGGTATTTTCTGTTACCTTGTCTTCCAAATTGCTTATTTAATACTCTGCATCATCCAACCTACTAGTGTAATCTTGATGTCAGATATGTATTCTCCACTTATGAGTGGGTCTTTTTACTTTTATTTTTTTATGGTTTCTATGTCCTTTTTCATTCTGTTGTAGTTCTTACTAAGTTTGTTGGGCATCCTTATAATCATTACTTTGAACTCTATATCTAATAAATTGTTTGCCTCCATTTTATTTGGCTCTTCTTTTGGACAGTTCTCCTATTCTTTCTTTTGGGGACTCTTTGTCTCCTCGTTTTTGTTGCTTCTTTGTATTTGTTTATTATGTATGAGATATACCTGTTATGAGTCCCAGTCTTCATGGGGGGACCTTATGTCATAGGTGTCTTGTGGGATCTAGTGGTGTAGTGTCCTTGATCACCTGGACTGGGTGATGCAGGTATTTCTCTTGTGTGAGTTATATGGGACCTCCTGCTGTAATCAAGTCTTGTTGCTATTGGCCCTACCTCATATGGGATCAAAACGCAGGCTGGCTGACTGTGAAGCTCAAATCTAACCATGGTGTGCAAGCTGCTATGCAGGTGTTGACCAAACTAAGCAGAATTCATCTCAGCATAGTTTGGTGCCTGCCTAGGTCTCCCTTTGGATTTGCTGCTTTTGAAGTTTATTGGATCCTGCTCTGATGTTTTCTGGATCTTGCCACTGGTTATGTTGATTCTGGGCCTCTTGGGAGCAAATCTGGTGCACACCAATGTCAGATGCTGCCTGTCCCTGGCCCTTGGCAACCTAATTGAAGCTACAGGAGATCCAGTTTGTGACTGCCTGTGCTGGGTTGGGTGTGCAGGAAAGGACCAAGCTGTGTACCAAGGCTGCCTTTGACTAGCACCAGTCCAGGGACAGGTCAGCAAAAGTCCCGAGGCACCTTGAGATCTGCCTCCAGCTGCTTCTGCTTACCTGATGCCTGTTAGGCTCAGTTACTGAAAGAGCCTCTAGTGGAGTTGGGAGTATGGGCCTAGCAGATATCCTGTTAGGTGGAGGTTCCAGGCTCCAGGGAAGGTTGTGAGTGTGAGCCCTGCCCAGAACGAGAGGAGCCCCACCCAGTGGATTTCCTGTCACCTATACGCTGTGGTGCATACACCCATCTGAGGAGTTAGCTGCCGTGCCAAGGTATAGAGGTCTGGGCAGACTCAGTGAGTGTCAGTGACTGGCTTGTCTAGCTTTGGGGCAGGGGCCATGCCCACTTTCCCAAGAACCTGACTGGTACATTGCATTGCCCTCAGGTGAGATCTGACAGAGCCAGTCTCCCAGCTTTTGGCAGACCCACTCTCCAGGCTCTGGAGGCCCCACATTCCTGACTTGTAGTGGCTCTGCTCTGCCAAAGTCAGGGAAAATTCTAGGACAGACTATGTCAATTGCTTTTTCCCAGACTGATGATATAAGGAGGGGAGTGCTGCACCCAAGAAAGGTAATATTTGTGGTACTGGAGAGTGATTCAGCACAGGGATTCTGGTGGTTGTCTCCAGAGCCACACACCCCAGACTCTCCTAAGGTAACTCCAGTCCACTCTGTTCTCCTTCTGCTGGAGCCCTGGGTGAGTGGCTGTGAACAAAATTTTGTGTGTTGTCCCTTTAAGAGGGTGTCTGTATCTCTAATGGACTCCTGTCTCTTTCTGGCAAACAGAAACCCTACTGCTTTTCATAGATAGACGTTAATTGGGCATTTATTTCTCCCCCATTCTGCTGCTCTTGGCTGGGGAGCCTAGCTTGGGGTTTAGGCCCCACACCTCTTGACATTATGAATACTATGTTGTTAAATGTCTAGTTTTTAGTCTTCACCCAAGGTTAAGTTTGTTCAGCTACACAGTTAATTTTGCATGAGAAAAAAAATCAAACAAAAGTCATTTTAAATAAGAAAAACTTCTAAATAATATTATGTAGAAAACATCCTTGTTTTTTTCCAGGCTTATGTTTAAACATTGTAAGAGTTGGGTGTAAAGTAGCTTTTATTCTAGAGACAGATGGGTTCTACTTCTAATGCATAAACTTTATAGGGTATCTTCTGAATACCAGGAGTATTTAATGAAGGCTCCTAACCATATGAGAGTTCTGGTGGTTGTTCAGCTCACAGCTATTCCTGGTAGTTGTTCTTTTCCCAGTGTTTGTGAGTCTACTGTGGTAGGACTAATCTGGTAACAGTTACTTCCTCACAGCTGGAGGTATAAATCCCAAGAGGAAGGTTTTGACCATCTTTCAGCTTTACTTTGGTTCTCTTTTCTTTGGTCTATTAACTCTGCTTTCTTTCCATCTACAGTTTTTTGGGTTTGTTTTTTTTTTCCCAAGAGCACATCATTATTTGGTGAAAGGACCCAAACCAGAAAACAAATCTTGTAATTCAAACCAATATTCTTTCGACTACACAAGATATTGTATGTCTTGGGATTAAACCATTCACAATTTAATCTAGTTCTGAGTTGCTTATTACTTGGTATATTCCTTAATTTCTCTTTCTCTCCCTTCTTCGCTCCCTCCCCTCTTATTCCTCCCCTGCCCTCAGTCTGTTTATATTTTATTTTTAAAAGATTTGGGATAGGTTCATGGATAATCTAAAAACAATCCATGTATAGAAAATCTCTTTGATTAAAAACTATCCCTGATCAACATTCAAATGATCCACAAAGTGTTTTCAAGGAAGGCAAAAAACCCTAGTAGCTTCTTCCATATTTTTTAATTTCTTATCTCACAACTGAGATTCATAGTTTCTCCTTGTGAGCTATTTTAGCTTCCCTGTTAGAGTGGCATTAGCCTCTACATATTTTTCTTCTAATTTTAAGATCCTTTATGTTGATGAAATCTGCTCCTAGAATATAATGTTCATCACTCTCTGTCCACAAAATACCTATTAATTCATGTTTATAAAGCATTAGTCATTTTAAAAATAAATTTTGCATGGTTTTATTACCTTTTAAAGAGTGGAAAGATAAGAACAAGAAGAACAGAAATGAAACTGGTTTATAAAATGGGCCTTTAGAAAATTATTTTTAAGTTGTATTGAGGTAAAAATAAATGATTAAACCAGATCTTAAGAGGCTATGGGTCTTCCCTCTTACCTGTGCAGTTGGATATATTCTCGGGGTCTATTGAGCAGGTGAAGAAATCTGTCAACAATCTTGTTTTTTCCTACACCCTGTAATTGCACAGAAAGCATTAAACAAAAAGAGATTTTTGTCCGGAGGTAAACAGAAACAAAAACAAAATTTAAATCAAAACCTATTTTTCTGAGCTGTACTGTTTTAGCTATTGTAAATGAAAACCAAGTAGCAAACATACGGTACAACTTCTACAACACATAGTTTTTTAAAAAATTTACTTCTAAGTACATTAAGTACACTAAGTTCTAAACTCTTCTTATTTAAAAAAATACATAAATAATTTTAGCTTTCTACATCTTGTTCTTTTCTTCTCTATAATTTACACTGAAACGTCAACATTACAGTAGAAGATTAACAACTGTATTCCCTCACTTATCACGGGTATTATGTTCTAGACCACCCCTGCGACAGGTGGAAATCCGCGAAGTAGGAACCTTACATTTATTTTAGTACTTATATATTTTTTAAGGTTTTATAAACCCTTCCCACACTTATAAACCATTCCCAGTCCCTTATTAACCTTTCCTACTCCCTTATTAACCTTTTCCACACTTTTATAAACACTACTTATGTTCTTAAACATATTCTACACTCTTAAACTTACGTAACTTTAACAACATATGTGTAGTCTGTTGTTAAAATCCCACAATATAGCGAAAAATCCGCGATAAATAATTAAATATATTTTTTAATGTTTTTTATTGATTATATTGTTACAACAGTTCCAATTAAATATAATATTTTTTAAAATCCTGTGATACAGTAAGGCCTTGAAGAATGAACCATGATATAGAGAGCAACTACTGTATTTCATATTTGAAGACTGGCACCAAAGGTGATCAAGTAAGCGTAAAAACAATGATTTATCTAATCACTTCTTCAGAAAATGATTTTCAGTTGCAGGAAGAGGTAATACTGTACTTCTGTTTGAATAAAACACTCACTTCTTTTTTTATTCCACTTTCTAGTTCTCTAAAACTTCATAAACCTAAAATTATAACCAGAATTTATTACCAAGTCTCAAGTATATGTGTTCTTCCTACAAATGCCCTTATTTCCTTTCCACCTACTAATGCTGAGAGTTGCCGTCCTTTTGTAGAAGACAGACTATTGAAAATGGAATCCACTTCCATGTTATTTCCCCATTTTAAGGATAAAAGGGGTCAAATGTATGGCGATGAAAGATTTGACTTTGGTTGTTAGGCACACAATGCAATATGCAGATTATGTATCATAGAATTCTACACTTGAAACCTATATAATCTTATTAACTATGTCATCTCAATTTAAAAAATTAAAAATAAATAAATAGATAAAAAGTTGTGACTTAGAAGTAGGAGGTAAATATTTTAACAAGTGATTTGTGTGGGAAGAACAAAAGTGGATTTTTAAAAAGCTGAGTTCTATATGTTGTAGCAATGAATAACACATTAGATGTTTTTTATACTATGCCAGGCTCTAACTCTATTTTAAGTATTTCACATGATATGTCATTAAATCATAACAGTTTCATGAGATTGGTATTAACAGTTATTCACAATACCAGAAAAATATGTAGAGGCTAATGCCACTCTAACAGAGAAGCTAAAAAACATCAAAAACCAAAACTCAGAAAAGTTAAGCACCATGCTCAAGGTTACACAGCTAATTACAGTGGACCCGTATTCAAATCCATGTCTGTCTCATTCTGATGCTCATGCTTTTAGTCACAACATTATGGATTGTATTTCTTTCAATTTGTAATTGGTTTAGGTAACATGGGCCTTGAATTATCTCCTTCCCCACTTCTAGGAATCCATCCTATAAAAATAATTAGGCAGGCAAGGGAAAAGCATGGTAGCAAGAGCAGAAGCCCAGTAAAGGGAAGCAGGCTTTATTACTGGTATTTCTACTACATATCTTGTGAAGAGTGGCATTCTACAAGCACCAAAGACCAAAGTGGTATTTGCTGAGCATCATCTTTGTCCTAACACTGTTACAGTTCCTCTAAGATAAATTTTCAAAGGGCATATGAAAATGTGTCTGTCACAATTCTCAAAGGGAAGCAAGACATATATACTTGGAGCACAGTAGACAAGCCACCGGTGTAAATAAACGACTGTTATGTGACGTAGGTTCTAATAACTCTAGAGTCTTTCTTCTCTTTGGTTGATTAAATATGCTACAAGATGATAGACACAAGAGAGAGTAAAGGGACTGGAATGAGTACCAACTACTTAATAAATAAGACAGTAGCAGGCAATTAAGATCCATTGTATGCCTACATCTTTGACTCAGGACCTGGGAATGGGATGGATCTGGGGATAAGGAGATACAGAAGTCAAAGTTTCAATCTTGGATAGCAGGGTGCAAGATGGTACCATTTACTGACATATGAAATAGGGGAGAAGTGAATTTGCTGGGTAGGGGAGGGAAGTCTAGTTTTTAAAAAGGCAGTTTAATTTTGCACGTTTACTTTGAAGTGCCTGCTTCCCATATCTGCTCCTTTCTCTGTTATTCACTATTGCTACTCAAAGGCAGCCCATCATCTTCCTAGAAATGGTTCTATTTGGTCCCCTGCCTCCAGACTCAATGACAGGCCAGATCACAATTTGTTAAGTTATTTTTCTAAAACAGAGATCTCATCAGGTCACTTTTGATTTCACTTTCAAAGCTCTGATAGTTCCTTCAAGGAAATGCTAAACACATAACATAGGAAGGAATTTCTGTAAATATCCTGAGCAATATGAAAGAGCAATCTGCTCTTTCCAATTAACAGTTTTTACTTAAAACAGATAATCCTCAGGATTACTATAATTGAATAAATACATAAATAGTATCTTATCTTTCTATTATACAAGCTATATATGCTCATTTTTCTCTCTGGGAAATTTAGAAAACAAAACACTTCCCAATGTGCAACTGCTAAAATAAATTTTGTTGCTATGCATATTTATCTATACTTACTAGTCATTATTCTTTATATATACAATTTGTATCCTTTAATAAAGATTAGCATAAATATTTTTTACATCATTATTGACTGTTATTGAAGATAATATTCAGTGAGTGAAAATTTAAAAGGGAGAAGGAATCTGTGCAATGAGAGATCCTAAAAGCTAGAAATTGTCTCATGAGAATGGCATCAATTACTATTCTGTCCAACTGTTTTCCTCTTGGCAAGGTACTGGGAAGCAGGACCACCACAGAGGTTGGAGTCAGATGGCTCCTAAACTGCAGGGTTAGGAGAAACAGGGAACACATTAGCCCTACAGACAGGAATCACACTCAGGACACAAAGTAAACACGCTTCCAGTTCCTGTGAGAGAAAATATCAGGAACCATGACTTTGAGAACGGTGAAGTCTGGAACTCTCATAACTTCCTCAGGCTCACTATTTTAGTTACTCTGCTTCCTCAGAGAGATTAGCAGTAAAAGCCTTTTTTAGAGGAGAAGGGCTTATGGGTTAGTTTTCCTGGACAAGAAGAAAATACAGGATCTAGAAAACTATCCACATCCTGTCAAGGAGGAGAAGGTGCAGGAGTAGAATAGAAGAAAAGGGCTAAAGAGGAATGGGAAGCAGGCAAAGAATAAATGAGTCTAGGAATGGAATTAAGTTTTGGGACTTAAATTATGGGATTTAAAAGTTGAAGTATCCCCACTAAAGATAAACTTGCAAGCTTGCTATGTTGGCCTTTGCAAGTCTCACTCAAACATGTTTCTAATCAGCCAGCTGTCTCCAGAACCTTTGTACTCCTACATCATTACTCTCATTGTCTGTTCTGGCTAGACGAGCCCATCATTCCCCATCTATCTGCCATCTTCCACTCACCCCTTAGTGTTCTGATGTCCCTGCTTCTCTGAAGCTTTGCCTGACTCTTAACCTGTCTTTTCTCCTTCAAAACTGAGAAACACATGGATCCCGCCTTTGGGATCCTAAACCAATGTCTCTCACAGCACTCAACACGCTGTACTCCAGTGATATGTCAAATGCCTCGGCAATAAGACACACTCCTTGAGGCCAGGACTGTCCCTCTATTCATGTTCATATCACTGGCAGAATGGCAAAGAATTTCCAGATTGTAATTCAGGCGAAGGGACATAAAATAATGTAATATAAATAAAGATGAGTGTCATTTTATTTGATGAAACCAAGTATTTCATAGCTTTGGGATTTCTAGGCTGCTGGAGCTACTAGAAGCCCAGCATACTTAGTTATCAAACTTCCTGCTGCCACTACCAGCTGCGAACAAAGGCAAGAAAATTTCTGAACAAACTGCTCAGCCCCTTCATAGATATTAGACAATTATGTTGGCATAGCAACATGGTCGGATGTTGTACCAGAGCAATCTGCCAGGGCTCAGTTCAAATCATTAATTGGCAAAATTCACACATTCTTTAATTTTGGCAATAAAAAATTCATAGTATTTCAATATTAAATAATTCAACAAACATTTACTAAGCTTGTACCATGAGAAAAACTAATACGCCTATAATTATTAGATGAAATGAAATACAAAGAATTCTACAGAATTATTTAGTAATATTATACAGAATTCTACAGTAACAATGTACATGGAGTCCTGCTTAGTTGACACTAAATATATGTTTACTGATTTTCACAGTGTATAAAAGACTACAAACTCTAAGGCTATGAAAATTGAAAATAAAGCAGTTATTTTTAGCTTGAAAAACATTAATATGGTTTAATTTCATTGTGTAAATTAATCAAGGACTTAAATTGGCTTAATAAAATTTACTCTAGAAAATATTTCCTCATCTGAAGCTTATCAATATTGGTATAATTCTGAATAAAATGTTCATATTCATGAAAATTAGGCAATACATTACTGGATAAAGAGAGCAGGAGAGCATATCCTTTCTCTTTCAAAGGGACTTGGGAGCACATCAATTAAATGCAATGATTGAATTTGTTTGGATGTTGATTGTTAGGTGTAATCATAGAATTATATTAGATACAAATGCTGAGATATTTATAACAAAAATGCATTATATAAAAGATGTATTTTAAAAGTGTTGAGGGGATAATAAACTAAGATGGACATAATGTTGATAACTGTTGAAGCCAAGTAATGGGTACAAGGGAATTCATGATATACTCTACTTTTTGTAGAATATATTTAAATTTTTTTAATAATAGGATATCTTTAAATGCCTTGTACTCTGTATGTAAGGACTTAATATTATATATTATTATTGTTGTTGCTGTTATTACTAGTATGAGAATTAACCTGATCTTTTTAAAAAAATAAAATAAAAGCATGAGCTTTGAAGGTCTAAGTCCTAAATCTTTCATTAACTAGCTATGTGATCTCAAGCAAATATTTTTTTGACCATTTTATTTATTTTTATTATTTTACTGTTGTTATATTACAGTTGTCCCAATTATACCCCCATTGCTCTCCACTGCTCCACACTTCTCCCTACTCCCACAGTCAATCCCCACTCTGTTGTACATGTCCACGGATCATTTATACTAGTTCCCTGACTAGACCTTTTCGCCTTTACCCCTGCTTCTCTCTGGTTACTGTCAGTCTGTTCCTTGTTTCCATGCCTCTGGTTCTATTCTGCTGGTTTGTTTGTTTTGTTCATTAGGTATCTGTATTAGGTGAGATCATATGGTATTTGTCTTTTGCCATCTGGCTTATTTCACTAAGCAAAATAGTCTCCAGTTCCATCCATGCTGTTGCAAAAGGGTAGTTCCTTCTTTCTTTTTGCTGCATAGTATTCCATTGTGTAGATGTACCACAGTTTTTTGATCCACTCATCCACCTACGGGCACTTAGGCTGTTTCCAGCACTTGGCTATTATAAGTAACACTGCTATGATCATAGTGGTGCATAGGTTCTTCTGAATTAGTTTTTCAGGATTCTTCAGGTATAATCCCAACAGTGGAATCACCGGGTCAAAAGGCAATTCCATATTTAGTTTTCTGAGGAAAGTCCATACTGTTTTCCACAGTGGCAGCACCAGTCTGCATTTCCACCAACAGTGCACTAGGGTTCTCTTTCCTCCACATCCTTTCCAACACTTGTTTGTTGATTTGTTAATGATGGCTATTCTGACCAGTATAAGGTGGTATCTCACTGTGGTTTTAATTTGCATCTGTCTGATGGCTAGTGATGTGAGCATCCTTTCATATGCCTATCTGTGGGCCCTCTCTGTATGTCCTCCTTGGAGAAGTGTCTGTTCAGTCCCTTTGCCCATTTTTTAATTGAATTGTCTGTCTTCCTGGTGTTGAGTCATAAGTTCTTTATATATTTTGGAGCTCAAACTCTTCTCTGAGGTATAATTGGCAAAAATGTTTTCCCATACGGTTAGTTCCCTTTTCATATTGCTGATGTTTTCTTTCGCTGAGCAGAAACTCTTTAGTTTGATGTAGTTCCATTTGTTTACTCTTTCCTTTATTTCCCTTGAGCAAATATTTTAACCTTTTTGAATCTGTCTGCTTCTTTGTGAAATGTGGAAAATAAAAATATTTATCTCAGAAGGTTGTTGTAGACCTTAATGAGATGATCAAAAAAGTACATTAGAAATTGTAAAACATAAATACTACAATTTTTAATCCTTGCTCATAAGAAACAATCCAATTACAGAATAAATAAAAACTTATTAGAACAACAATAAAAGAAAATGGAATCAAATAGTGATAAAATACTGTAAAAGTTCAGAGGAAGACAAGATTATTTATGGGATACTAAAAAAGACTTCAGAGAGAAAAAAATATATGAGCTGTTGAAAACTGGCAGGATTTTCGTAGGCAAAGATGAGGGGAAGGAGCACTGTGTGAAAAACAGCTAGAGGAACAAAAAGACATGGTACACCCAGGAAGGGTAAGAAACTCTAATTTGGAAGAACTAGAATTATAAAAGTAGTTTGTATCCAGGTCAAAGGTCATTCTCAATGTCTTCCTATGTAAGAGATTTTATCTGATAGGCAAGAAAGAGCCACTCTCAACTTCTAGCAGAAAAATAAAATTAAGAGATGCCTTCTAAGATTTATCTCACTGCTGATCAGTTATTACCATGGAAATGAAAAGAGTACCTTAAAAATTAGTAATGTAAAAACATGAAGCACATTATAGGCAGAGATAGAGAAGGCATTCTATATGAAAATCAGCCAGGGCTAAGTTTTTATTTGATAAGGAAGGCATAATATTAGGATTTTGGTAAGAGCAACATATATGGTCTGTGGACCACAAGAACTTATATATAACAATTTCACCAAATGCCATTATTTGGTAAAATGGTAAACAGGCTGGCTTAAATGTTTTTAATAAGTTGACAAACCTGGCAAGTAATTGGACTATATTCATGTACAAGTAACTGTGAATTATTAATTGTGCCTCATTACATATAAATTACATTTTGATGACCTGCTCATGTTTCTAAGATGAGAAACCAGGAAAAATCACTATCTCTAGCTGATTAAATTTTCATTTCTTAAAACAAAATACTGCACATTTAAAAAATAATTGTTATTTAAGGGGTACCTTAGCATTTTACAGGTACCTTAGCATTTTAGAACACTACAATGACAAAATATTTTTTCCTTCAAATATCTGAATAAATGGAACTACCTCTCAAAACTCAAGTATTCATTCCTACACAAAAACAGAGGTTATTCTTATGGAGTTTTAAACAAAAAATGCTACTATAAGCTGATTCTATAACCCAAAATATTAATAGCAAGTATTTTGTATATCAAATAGAATATAGCTGTACAAATCAAAAGAAAATAAGATATGGGTAAGAAGGAAGATCATTCTTGAGTACTGCTGGGACAGAAAAAATACCAATGACTGGAAAATAAATAGACATTTCTCATTTTACCCTCTCAGTAAAGTTGAAATAAATAGAAAGTCATGTTATGAATCTTTTAAAAAGCCACTATGAAGTTTCTAATTGCATGAAAGGTACATGTCATGTTATACACATAGTAAGTGGAAAATACTGCATGTAATAGCCTATAGAAGTGGTTTTACAATATGGAGCATTATATACAAAGGGACCATCAAACGTGTAATTTCCAGGCACCCTGTCCCTTTGACTGACAGGCAGTAATTCTCTCTCACTTACTGGAAAGTAGATGTACTGTGCCCTAAAATCCCACATAGAAAATTAAAAGGATAAAAAAAAATCAATTCTGGTTTCATTCCAGCTTGGGCCCAGCATAATGGCTCCTTCTAAGAAGGGTGGCAAGAAGGGCTGTTTTGCTATCAGTGAGGTAGTGACCAGAGAATACACCATCAACATTCACAAGTGCATCCAAAGAGTAAGTTTCAAGAAGCATGCCCCTTACGCACTCAGAGATCAGGAACTTTGCCATGAAGGAGATGGGAACTCCAGATGTACACAATGACAGCAGGCTCAACAGAGCTGTTTGGGCTAACGAAATAAGGAAGAAGTGTCCCATACTGTGTTGGTGCAGGTGTCCAGAAAAATGTAATGAGGAGGAAGATTCACCAAACAAGTACTATAGCTTGGATACCTATATGCCTGTCACCACTTTCAAAAATCTACAAACACCTAATGTGGATAAGAACTAACTGCTCATAGTCAAATAAAGTTATAAAACTGCCCCCAAATCAATTCCATTTCACCAAAAGAAGATGTGGGCTACTTTATTCAGCCATAGTGATGTTTATAGAACTGTTTTTAACTTCCCAATAGAATTGTTATGAAATCTTGACTAATCTTGATAGAAGAGAGCATTATATGGAAAGAAACAGTGGAATTAGGTTTAATAAAGATGATAAGCCTTGAGCTTTCTCAAAACCAGCACACTTTCTGAGTCTTCTTCATTTCCTCATGGTAAAAAATTACCACTGGTAATAGAACAACTTTCAAAACATCTCTACTTCAATTACTGAAACGTTTTGTCCATGGACTTCAGCCAGTTTCTACTTTGCAAACAGAAGGCTGGGTAGACTGTATCTATCTACAGACAGTTTGTATTAAGAGCACTCATTAACACTTTATTGTATAATTATACTAACCCACTCCTGGCTTCTCTGTCAATATTTAATTCCCAAAGCCTCATTTCTAATTGAGGTTTTTCTGAGTAGCCATCATATACAGTTTTAAAAAGACAAAGAGAAAGCAAGGAGTAAGATCAACTGCTACAAATGATTTACTTATTTTCAAAATAAACCATGTGATTAAAACTGGCATTTTCCCAGGTGGTTGTCACTTTGCATTTGAGTGAGAACATCAGTGACAGTATCCCATGAGAGTTGAGCCAGCAATCCTCAACCTATCAGCTGCACCTTCACCTGCTTATCATTTTCTTTTCTTTTTTAAAAAATAATTTATTTATTTATTTATTTATTCGTTTGTTTATTTGTTTTTTATTTTTAGAGAGAGGGGAAAGGAGAAAGAGAGGGAGAGAAACATCACTGTGTGGTTGCCTCTCACTCGCGCCCCCCACCGGGGACCTGACATGCAACCTAGTCATGTGCCCTGACTGGGAATAGAAGCAGCGACACTTGGTTCGCAGGCCTACGCTCAATCCACTGAGCCACAGCAGCCAGGGCTTTCATTTTCTTTTTAATTGTTTTGTTTCACAAGATGAAAATGAGGGGGAAGGTGAGAAGGTGCATAAAATATGAAGAGAAATACTGAAATACCACTGGTAAATAGAGTATTTTTTCAAAGTTGTTGTTACCATGACTGCAAAAGTACAAGTTCCCAAAAAAGAAATCAAGAAGGAGAAAAGCACAGGGAGAGAGAAAACATAACACCATACCAGTCCTCAGCATAGTACATCTCTGTGGGGTACTTGCTGGTTACAGGTGGCATCATCCACCCTCACACACACCAAATGGAAGTAGTCAAGAGTCTAACCATAATGAACCTGGAGGACATTATTTAAGTGAAAAAGCCAGTCAGAGAAAGACAATAACTTATACGTGGAATCTAAAAAAATAAAGTAAATAAAGTCAAAGTCCTAGAAACACAGAGTAAAAAAGTGGTTTCGAGGACAGCATGGAATAGGAAAAAGTTGGTAAGAAGGTACAAACTTTCACCTATAAGATGAATAATGTTTGAGGATCTAATGTTTACCATTGTGACTGTAATTTATAACCCTGTATTAGATAATTGAAACTTAAATGTCCAACAACAAAAAAAGTAAACAGGTGAGGTAATGGATGTCTTAACTAGATGGGAGGAATCCTATCACAATGTATAATAATGTATAATTATTAATAATGCATAAATATATCTAATCATCACATTATACACTTTAAATATATTATAATTTTGTCAATTACAACTCAATAAACTGGTAACAAGAGAGTCTATAACCTTGCGGAAAATTTTTAAATTTTTTTAAATTTAATTTCATTGTTTTCCTATTACAGTTGTCCCATTTTCCCCCAATTTCTCCCCCACACCCAATCCACCCCTTCTCCCACAGTCATTCCCCACCTCGTGGTCCATGTCCATGGATTATTTATACTAGTTCCATTACTAAACCATTACCCTATTTACCCCTTCTCCCCAACCTGATAACTGTTTTCCTGTTCCTTGTTCAATCTGTTCATTTGTTTGTGTTGTTCATTAGGTGATATCATATGCTATTTTTCTGTCATTGCCTGGCTTATTTCACTAAGCATAATTCTCTCTAGTTCCATCCATGTTCACACAAATGGTAGGAGTTCCTTCTTTCTTTCTGCTGCATAGTATTCCATTGTGCAAATGTACCAGTTTTTTAATCCACTCATCTACAGATGGGCACCTAGGCTGTTTCCAGCACTTGGCTATTGTAAACAGCACTGCTATGAACATAGGGGTACATAGGTTCTTTTGAATTGGCGTTTCAGGATTCTTCGGGTATAATCCTAGCAATGAAATTGCTGGTTCAAAAGGCAGTTCCATTTTTAGTTTTCTGAGGAAATTCCATATTGTTTTCCATAGTGGCTGCACCAGTCTGCATTTCCACCAATAGTGCACTAAGGTTCCCGTTTCTCCACATCCTCACCAGGACATGTTGTTAGTTGACTTGTTGATGATGGCCATTCTGACTGGTGTAAAGTGGTATCTCATTGTGGTTTTTATTTGCATCTCTCTGATGGCTAGTGATGCTGAGCATTCCTTCATATCCCTATGGACTCTCTGTATACCCTCCTTGGAGAAGTGTTTCTTCAGGTCCTTTGCCCATTTTTTAATTGGGCTGTCTGTCTTCTTTGTGTTGAGATATGTAAGTTCTTTATATATTTTGGAGATCAATCCTTTATCTGATGTATCATTGACAAATATGCTTTCCCATATGGTTGGTTCCTTTCTCATCTTGCTGATGTTTTCTTTTGTTGAGCAGAAGCTCTTTAGTTTGATGTAGGCCCATTTGTTTATTTTTTCCTTTATTTCCCTTGCCTTAGGAGATGTAACAGTGAAAATATTATTACGTGGGATATCTGAAATTGTCCTGCCTATATTTTCCTCTAAGATTTTTATGGTTTCACATCTTACATTTAAGTCTTTGATCCATCTTGAGTTTATTCTGGTGTGTGGTGTAAGTTGGTGGTCTAGTTTCATTATTTTGCATGTCCCTGTCCAGCTCTCCCAGTACTATTTGTTGAAAAGGCTCTTCCCATTCCATTTTATGTTACTTCCCCCTTTGTCGAATATTAGTTGACCACAGAGACCTGGGTTTATTTCTGGGCTCTCTATTCTGTTCCATTGATCTATATGTCTGTTCTTATGCCAGTACCAGGCTGTTTTGAGTATGGTGGCCTTTAGTATAGTCTGATGTCAGGTATTGTGAATCCTCCTATTGCGTTCTTCTGTCTCAAGATTGCTGTGGCTATTTCGGGTCTTTTTTGGTTCCATATAAATTTTTGAAGTATTAGTTCTAGGTCTGTGAAATAAGTTGCTGGTATTTTAATAGGGATTGCATTGAATCTGTAAATTGCTTTGGGTAGTATGGACATTTTAATGATGTTGATTCTTCCCATCCATGAACATGGTATATGCTTCCATTTATTTGTATCTTCCTTAATTTTTCTTAAGGGTTATGTAGTTTTCTGAGTACATGTCTTTTACATCGTTGGTTAAATTTATTTCTAGGTACTTTATTTTTCTTGTGGCTATAGTAAATGGGATTTTTTTTCAAGTTTTTATCTTTGATATTTATTGTTGGTGTACAGAAATGCCTTTGTAAATGGGATTTTTTTTCAAGTTTTTATCTCTGCTATTTATTGTTGGTGTACAGAAATGCCTTTGATTTCTGAATGTTGACTTTGTACCCTATTTTGCTAAAATCACTTATTAGGTTGAGTAGTTTTTCGTGGAGTTTATAGGGTTTTCTATGCATACTATCATGCCATCTGTAAATAGTGACAGTTTTACTTCTTATTTTCCAATTTGGAGGCCTTTTATTTCTTTTTCTTGTCTGACTGCTATGGCTAGAACTTCCAATAATATGTTGAATAGGAGTGGACAGAGTGGATATCCTTGTTTTGTTCCTGATCTCAGGGGGAATACTTTCAGTTTCTGTCCATTGAGTATGATGTTGGCTTTGGGTTTCTCGTATATGGCCTTTATTAAGTTGAGGGGTGCTCCCTCTATTCCCCTTTTTGCTGAGTGTTTTCATCATAAATGGGTGTTATATTTTATCAAATGCTTTCTCAGCATCTATGAATATGATCATGTGGTTTTTGTCTTTCATTTTGTTTATGTAGTGTATTACATTTATTGATTTGCGAATATTAAACCATCCTTGCATCCCTGGGATGAATCCCACTTGATCGTGGTATATGATCTTTTTAATGTATTGCTGGATCCTGTTTGCCAGTATTGTGTTGAGGATTTTAGCATCCATGTTCATCAGTGATATTGGCCTGCAGTTTTCTTTCTTCGTTGTGTCTTCACCTGATTTTGGAATTAGGGTAATACTGGCTTCACAGAAAGAGTTTGGGAGACTTCCCTCTTCTTGGATTTTTTGGAATAGTTTGAGAAGGGTAGGAGTTACTTCTTCCCTAAATGTTTTGAAAATTCACCCTGAGGCCATTCTGTCCAGGGCTTTTGTGTGCCAGGAGTTTTTTTTTTTTTATTACTGTTTCAATTTCACTCTTTGTTTTTGGTCTGTTCAGGCTTTCTACTTCTTGATTCAGTTTTGGAAGTTTATATGTTTCTAGAATTTTTTCTATTTTATTTAGGTTGTCATGTTTCTTGCCATACAGTTGTAGTAATTTCTTACAATTGTTTGTATTTCTGTGGTATCAGTAGTGATTTCTCCTCTTTCATTTCTGATATTGTTTATTTGGGTCTTCTCTCTCTTTTTCTTGATGAGCCTGGCTAAAGGCTTGTCAATTTTGTTTATATTTTCAAAGAACCAGTTCCTGTTCTTGCTAATCTTTTGAATTGTTTGTTTAGTCTCTATGTCATTTAATTCTGCTCTGATCTTGATGATTTCCTTCATTCTACTCACTCTGGGCTTTGTTTGTTTTTGTTGTTCTAGTTCTTGTAGCTGTAGGGTTAGATATTTTATTTGGGATGCTTCTATCCTTTTCAGGTAGGCCTGTATTGCTACAACTTTCCTCTCAGAACTGCTTTTCCTGTGTCCCATAGGTTTGGGGCTGTTGTGTGTTCATTATCATTAGTTTCCAGAAACTTCTTCATTTCTTTCTTGATGTCATCATTAACCCATTCATTATTTAATATTATGTTATTCATTTTCCATGAGTTCAAATGTCTTTGAGTTTTTCCTTGAGGTTGATTTCTAGTTTCAAGGCATTGTGATCTGAGAAGATGCTTGATGCAATTTCAATTTTCTTCAATTTGTTGAGGCTTGTTTTGTGTCCTACCATGTGGTCTATCTTTGAAAATGTACCATGTGCTTTTGAAAAGAATGTATATTTTGCTTCTTTGGGGTGAAAAGCTCTATATATATCAATTAAGTCCATTTTGTCTAGAGTGTTCTTCAATGCCTCAATATCCTTGGTGTTTCTTTGCTTTGAGGTTCTGTCTATTGTTGATAATGGGGTGTTAAAGTCCCCTGCTATGAGTGTGTTGCTGTTGATATCCTTCTTGTAGTCTTCTAGTATTTGCCTTACATATTTGGGTGTTCCTATGTTAGGTGCATATATGTTTACCAGGTTATATCTTCTTGATGGATTGTTCCCTTAACTATTATGAAATGCCCTTTTTTGTCTCTTTTTATGGTCTTTGCTGTGAAATCTGTTTTGTCTGATATAAGTATTGCTACCCCAGCTTTTTTTTCATGTCCATTTGTCTGGAATTTTTTTTTTCCATCCCTTTCTTTTCAGTCTGTGTAAATCTTTTGTTTTGAGGTGTGTCTCTTGTAGACAGCATATAAGTGGGTCTTGTTTTCGTATCCATTCTGCTACCCTATGTCTTTTGATTGGAGCATTTAATCCATTTACATTTAAGGTTATTATTGACAGGTATTTATTCATTTTCCTTTGTACCTGTGTTCCTCTCCCTCTCTCTTTTTCTTCTTTTTCTTACAGCATTCCCTTTAGCATGTCTTGCAATGCTGGTTTGGTGGAGATGTATTCTTTTAGTCTTCCTTTGTCTGGGAAACTCCTTATTTCACTTTCCATTTTGAAAGAGAGCCTTGCTGGGAGGAGTAGTCTTGATTGTAGGCCTTTGTTTTTCATTGCTTGGAATATTTTTTGCCATTCCCTTCTGGCTTGTAGTGTTTCTATTGAGAAATCAGTTGACAGCCTATCAGAGCTCCCTTGTATGTTATTTGCTGTTTTTTTCTTGCTGCTTTTAAGATTCTCTCTTTGTCTTTGAATGTTGCCATTTTAATTATGATGTCCCTTGGAGTGGGCCTTTTTGGGTTCATCTTCATTGAGACCCTCTGTGCTTCCTGGACTTGCATGACTTTTTCTCTCATCAAGTTAGGAAAATCTTCTTTCATTACATTTTCAATCAAGTTTTCTGTCCCTTGCTCCTCTTCTTCTCCTTCTTGTATCCCTGATTCTAATGTTGTTTCATCTCATGTTGTCCTGCAGTTCTCTTAAACCCTCTTCCCTCTTTTTAAGTCTTTTTTTCATTTTGTTGTATTGTCTGGGAATATTTTTCTACATTGTCCTCTAACTCACTGATCTGATCCTCTGCTTCATTTAGCCTGCTTTTGATTGATTCTACTGTGTTCTTCAGTTCAGAAATTGTATTCTTCATTTCTTCCTGGTTCTGATAGTTTCTATGTCCTTCTTTATGCTGGTGTAGTTCTCTGTAAGTTCCTTGTAGCTTCCTTGGAATTCTTGGTAGTTTCCCTAGAGTTCGTTGTAGTTACCTCTGAATTTGTCAAATTCATTGACTTTCCTTATAACCATTCTTTTGAATTCCACGTCTGATAGTTGGCTTATGTATGTTCCATCTATCTCTCTTTCTGGAGATTCCTCTTTTCCTTTAATTGGGAAGTTGTTTTTGTGTCTCCCCATGTTGTATGCTTCTCATTTGTTTTTGTTTCTTGGATATGTCTGCTTTGATTTCCTGCTTTCATGGTATGAGATTCTGTATAGGAGACCTGTGGGATTCAGTGGTGCAGTCTCTTTGACTTCCTGAGCTTGATGCTCTTGGGATGCCCTTATGTCGTTTGTTTAAGCTGTCTGGTTATATTTCAGTTACTCTTTGGTGGAACCTCCCCTCTGGCTAGTTGATTGAGAGTCACTCTGCCCACCTTGTCTTGAGTTCTTTTGTGGAGATGCTGTTAAAACATAAACACATAACCCAGGCAAGAAACCCACTCCCTCAAAAATATTCCCTACTCACAATCACACTATCAGCAGCAAATGAGGTTGAGATGTAAAGAGGTTGAAACTATTGCACTATATGAAAAACTGAGAAGAGTTGTTTTAACTGATAGAGATGATTTTCGAGAAGGAAGATGATAGAATAATAGTAGCAGCAAGTAGGGTCAAGGCTATGCGAGACAGTAAGTAGTATTTACACTGTATGTTGAAAAAGGGAAGAATGCAGAATTAAGTGAGAAAGTGGAAGTGTATAGTATTAGGTTTATATAACAGCTATATGCTATATATTTAGTGTGAGAGGGAGGATAAACAAAAGATAAAAACAAACAAAAAATATTAAGGAAGAATAGGAGGGAGAGAAGGTAGGAAACAGATTAAAGAAAGATTTTTTTCTCCAGTACAACTTTTGGGCGCTGCCCTTTTTCTGGATCTGCCCCCGGTCAAAATTCCATGGGTTTCAAATCTTCTTTTCTGGCTGGCTGGCTGGCTGTGAGGGGATCTAGCTGGATTCTGGGGCTGCTATATTCTCACTCATGGGCCTGCCGCAGCTCCCTGCTGTGATGCGCACTGAGTTGGGTCTCTCCCCACTTGTCCTGCGGCACCCTCCAGCAATCCTCAGGGTTGTCTAGCAACGCTGTTCTGCTGGCAAGCCAGTGCGCAAGCCCCTAGTTCCTGCCCAGCCTTGGTTCCTGTCTCTGCTCCTTCTCCAAAAAAGTCTCTGTTGCCTCCCAACTGCAGCACCAGGTTGCGTTCCTACCTGGCAGTGCCTTATTGTGCACCTGTGCATACCGCTTGCCTGTCAGGGGTCCCTACCAGGTCTGCGTTTCCACCACAGCTTTCCTGTATCGGCCCCTCTCCATGGCTCAGTTCTGCTTTTTTGTTTGGTGGAGCCATGATGCATGAGCCCAGGGTACAGGGTTGCCAGTCCAGGGAGTCCCCACCTAGACTCAGTTCATACAGTTTCTCACAGTCAGGGCTGTTCACTGTCTTCCCATGCCTCCGGCTGTTCCAATGAAACCTTCTCAATAACTCCTTCCGGAACTTTGGTAGTGGGGAGTTTCTAAGCAAATCCCGGCTAATGGGCCCATCTGCAGCTGCCCCTTTCGGGTGCGGTATGGCAGAGGCACAGGGCTGGAGGGCCCAGCAACTCCATTTTGAGAGCACGGGCGAGCTTTCTGCCTTCTTTCACGGTGTTCCCACACTCCCTTCCCTGTTCGTGCTATCTGAAATCCACACTCACTCCTCTCCGTGTTTGTACTCCAAGTTCTCTGCAATGGGAGCAAGAAGACAACACTGCTACCTATTCCGCTGCCATCTTCTCTCCTCCCTCTTCCTGAGATCTTAACACTGGCATTAGCTTTTTAAAAAAATCCTCAAGGAATTTTTTATTGCTTTTTTTTTAGAGGAAGTGGGAGAGAGAGAGAAACATCGGCCAGCCACCTCCCATATGCTCTCTGACCAGGGGTTGAACCAGCAACCTAGGTATCTTCCCTGACTGGGAAATGAATCTACAACTTTTCAGTGTATTTGACGATGATCCAACCAACTGAGACACACAGGCTAGGGAAGACATTAGCTTTTGAAAGCAAGTTTGAAAGGAACTGAAACTCGCTGAAGTACTCAAAAAGTCCTGTTTAGATTTTAACCAGCCACTTTGGTCCAATTTCCACTCCCTGACCTAGTAGATGTAAGCATGCACAAAGTCAGACCTCATTTAATTAGCTAAATACTAATCAGCACTACATTATTATTATTGATAGAAATTTTAAAATATCATAACTAGTATTGCATTATTCTGTCTGGTGATAATGCTGCCAGTCTCTGATCCTCTCAGTATGTTGCCATATTCAGTTGAATGGGTCACGTAACTATTTACTTTCTTAAGTGGACAGCCACTGGATTCTATCTAATTTACCTGTTTCCTTCACTAAACAGTTGCAAGTTTACAAAATAAAAAACTTAGTCAATTTGTCTTAGAATCTTCTGATTAACTGGGCCTCACTATCAAAGACTGAATACTGGATAGACTATTAACCAATTTTCTTCCTCCTATTCTCATATACAGACTCACCAGGAAAAATGGTTTTCCAATAAACAGTAGGTAAAGCTTTGCAAATAGTGAAAAAACACCATGAAAAATTTATCACTTCCCTTTTAATCATTTAGAGGAAAAGTGAAACAAGAGTATACTAGTCCTCTTTAACAGGAGTGATGCACAGATTTAATTTTTACTGAGCACCTACTATGAGACAAGTGTGTGAAGTGCTTTATGCTAATTACCTCATGTGATTCTTACATTAACCCAATGAAGTATTAATACTGTAGTACAGTTTTTATTCCCAGGTTAGATATAAGAAAACTGAGTCTTAGTAAGATAAGCAATGTGCCCAATATCACAGCCATCTGTGAAAGAGCTGCTATTGGATCCCTAGCCAGTTAATTTTCAAGCCTGTGCACTCAACCAATAAACCACTCACTTGGCCCACTTAAAAAAAAAAAATTCAACATTTTAAAATGATAAGTTTGAGGAACTGAATTAAAAAAAAAATGTTTTGTCTTTATAGGTTAAAAAGAAAGAAAAATAAAGACCAAACTCCTTCTGAAAACTTGTTACCCTTAAGACCAATTTCAAAAAAAAAAAAGTGGTGTTCACTGAGTCTGGTCATTCAATTAAGGAAAATTATCAGCAACCTACTAAATATAAAATATTCATCCATTCCCTCCAACAACACATATTGAATATCTACTTATGTAGCAGGTACTGTGCTGGTAGGAACTGAGGATGTAGAGATGAGCAAGAGAACTATGGTCTCTGCTCTTGAGGAACATACAGACATGTTGGGAAGACATTATTCTACATGTACATACAGTAACATATGACTAGTGTGATGACAGGGAGCGAAAAGGACACAAAGAAGCAGGGCAAAACTAACCCAGCTAGAGACTAGGAAAGACCTACCACCCTGGAGTTAGGGGACGGGGAGAGGGGTGTGGAGAGGGTGGGGACTGGAAGTGCTCCATGCAGTGAAGACAACTAGAGCAGAGATGTGAAACTACAGGAGTTCAGAGTGGCTCAAGCTACCAGAGTGTCAGAAAGGGGGGAGTCAAGTCTTCCATTTAGAAAGGTGGGCAGGGGCCAGGTCCTGAAAGATACTGAAGACAATACCTAAGGTTAGGGAAGAGCCAATTTAAGCAAAAAAAGAGAGAGAGAGAGAGAGAGAGAGAGAGAGAGAGAGAGAGAGAGAGAGACTTAATCAGATTTTAGTGTTACAAGTATCAATCTGGCTGCAGAGTTGAGAGTAGATCAAAGTGGGAATAAGACGAGAATGGAGCTATATTAGCAAACTATTGCTATAATCCAGGTGCTAGGTGATGGTGAGCTGGGCTAGGATGACAGATGTGAAAAAGAAGAGTAGATATTTATGAAGTAGAATAGGGAGAACTTGATGGGTGATTAAATGGGGGCTGATTTAAGCCCTGAGGTGATTCTAAAGTTTAGAAGGTAGAAGACCCTTATCATTTAATTAAATTAGTAATTTAGGTGAGGAAAAAAAGAATCATTTCTAAAAACTTTTTCAAACAAAAATAAGAAACTTACTGCTTTTATACTGTTACTATCAATTAGTACCTGAGTTCCAGCCATAACTCACCTGGTTACCAACCAATAATAGATGTTCTCCAAGAAGAAAGTCTTTGAGCATATCTTCCATCACTATCATGTGCTGGAGAAAAAGAACTATAGATTAATTGTGTTTTGCATAATCAAAGTAAAATAAGAAAGTTAACTATAATGATGTCTTCAATGGAAAGGAAAACATCTATCATAATATATAACTAAAACAATTTGATTTTTTATAAAAACAAAAATTAATGCTGTGGTTTTCAGTTATATAACCAATTAGGTCAATCATATTGAAAACCTGAAATAGTACACCTGAGCAAAACTAAGCCACTCACCAACATTTCAAATACTCTATCAGATATTGCACCAGATAGTTACTTATAATTTAATATAATATTTAAATTAGCACTTGCCAATTTAAATATTATGTACAAAGGCTTCCTAAAGTAATTGCAGATTTCCATGGAATATTTTATGCTAATTTATTCTTTTAAAAAATGTTTTACTTATTGATTTTATAGATGAAGAGAGGAAGAGAGAGAAAGAGAGAGAGAGAACACCATTGGTCTTGTTCTACTTATTTATGCACTCACCGGTTGCTTCTTCTATGTGCACTGACAGGCGACTGAACCCACAGTCCTGGCATATGGGGACGACACTCTAACTAACTAAGCTACCCAGCCAGGCTACACTGATTTATTCTTAATCATTACCTTCAAAGGATGTACAGCTTTAGAATTAAAAATATATTATTCAGCCCTGGCTGGTATGGCTCAGTGGATTGAGCACTGGCCTGTGAACCAAAGGGTCACAGGTTTGATTCCCAATCAGGGTACACGCCTTGGTTACAGACCAGGTCCCCAGTTGAAGGTGTGCGAGAGGCACCCACACATTGATGTTTCTCTCCCTCTCTCCCACTCTCCCTCTCCTTCCCTCTCTCTAAAAATAAATAAATAAAACCTTTAAAAAATATATATGTAATTCACTTTCCACATTTTTACTCAAATTATGATACAATATAATAAAAGAAAAAGATTAAGTTGTTCACAATAGCCACAAAAGAACTTTCATTGCTCTTTTGTATCCTGAAAAATAGGACAATGATAAGTAAGTCACAAAGGCTCAAGAGAGTGGGGATTGAGGGAAGAACTATTAATATATCCCAAAACAATTAATATCCATATGACTTTCTCCTGGTGTTCTGTATCTAAACAATACTGGCCTCATAAGTACTTAAATTACTGAAGTTCCCTACTTGTAAAAAGGAACAGTAGAACTGGTAACTGAAGCCATGGATCGAATGAGACAAGAATCTGATTGTCTATTTTGCTTAAATTGGCTCCTCATTTTGTATCTAATACACACTGCAAATATTTTTCTAGTTACTTGCTTTTCTTTTCCTAACTTGGTTTATTAATTTTTTGATATCTAGAATATTTTCCTTTATTAAAAAAATTATTTATTTGTTTGTTTATTTATTTTTAGAGAGAGGGGGAAGGAGAAAGAGAGGGAGAGAAACACCACTGTGTGGTTGCCTCTCATTCACACCCCCAACTGGGGACCTGACGTGCAACCTAGTCATGTGCCCTGACTAGAAATCGAACCAGTGACACTTGGCTCGTAGGCCTACGCTCAATCCCCTGAGCCACAGCAGCCAGGGCTTAGAATATTTTCCTTTTATTTGTCAAATTAAGCATTATTTTCTATCAGAGTCTCTTTCTTAGAAAAACTGAGAAAGTTTTTCCCCTCCTTCAGTAACAGGTGAGTACTGCCTAATGTTTCTTGGAGGTTTTTATTTTTAAAAATGCTTTCAGATATACCATGGAGCTAGAATTTTAACAAGGCTTGGAGTAGGATGTGATATCAATTTATTGTCCCTCCTGGAACACTTTTAAGAATAAAAAAAGACATTACCAATATTTATGCTGGAACAACAAACACAAAGTTCTTCTGACTCCACCTACCTCCTAAATAGCCCTGCAATGTATCCTTTCCACTCCGCCCCCACTGTCACTGCCTCTGTTCAGATCCTTCATAACATTCACCTGGAATATAAACACAGCCTCCTACCTAGTCTCTCTCTGCTGTGGTTCCAAGTCATAGACAACTTTAAAGAGTAAATGCAAAGTTAGCAAAAGTGGAAATGTGCGTAAAAACTGTCAATGGCTTTCTCACTTACTCTGAACAGCATCCAAATTCCTTAACTAGCAAGATCCAGAAGATGTTACCCTTTCCTAACTCATCAGCCTCCTCTCACCACTCTTCTATTTGCAACTTTAACTCTCTGCCAATGATAATTAATTATATGTAGCTCCCTAAATTAGCAATTCTCTCACACAGCCACATCTCTGCAAATGCTAAGTTTGGCTGAGAGATTCTCTCAGTTTTGCCTGGTTAACTCATTTTCCATGATCATTCCAATCTGGGACCATCCCCTCATCAGTGCTACCATGGTAACCTGCATGTACTTCCATCACACTGTATAGTAACTATGTGTACAGTATTCCCTCACTTATCGTGGGTATTATGTTCTAGACTCCACACCCCCGCGACAGGTGGAAATCCCCGAAATAGGAACCTTACATTTATTTTAGTATTTATATATATTTTAAGGCTTTATAAACCCTTCCCACTTATAAACCACCCCCAGACCCTTATTAACCTTTCCCACTCCCTTATTAACCTTTTCCACATTTTTATAAACACTACTTATGTTTTTTTAAGTATATTTTATTGATTACATTGTTACAGTAGTTCCAATCTTTTTCTCCTTTGCTCCCCTCTGCCCAGTAACCACCTTCCCTCCAGCAATTCCACCCTCCTTAGTTCATGTTCATGGTCATGCATGTAAGTTCTTTGCTTTCACCCTTTCCTGTATTATTCTTAACATCCCCCTCTCTATTTTGTACCAACCGATTACGCTTCTTAATCCCTGCATCATTTTCCCATTTCTCCCCCTTCCCCAATCCCAGCTGATAAGCCTTCAAATGATCCCCATACCTATGATTCTGCTCCTATTCTGGTTTGCTTAGTTGAGTAATTTTTTTTTTTAATTCAGTTGTTGATAGTTGTGAGCTTGTTGTCATTTTAGTGTTCATAATTTTGATCTTCTTTTTCTTAAGTAAGTCCCTTTGACATTTCATATAATAATGGTTTGGTGATGATGAACTCCTTTAGCTTCACCTTGTCTGGAAAGCACTTCATCTGCCCTTCCATTCCAAATGATAGCTTTGCTGGATAGAGTAATCCTGCTTGCAGGTTGCCTTTCATCACATCGATTACTGCTTGCCAGTCCCTTCCTGCCTGCAGTGTCCTCTGAAAAATCAGCTGATAGTCCTATAGGCACCACCCTGTAAGCAACTCTCAGCCTCTCTTTTGCTGCCCCCAGGACTCTCTCTTTATCTTTCACCTTTGGCATCTCAGTCATGATGCGTCCTGGTGTGGTCCTCTCTGGGTCCAGCTCGCCCGGGACCCTCCATTCTTCCTTGGCCTGTATGTCCACCTACTTCATAAAATTTGGGAAGTTTTCCTCATTTTTTTCAATCCTTGCTTCCTCATTATGCACTGGTTGACTGTTTTCTTCTTCCTTATGTTCCAAATAATTGATTTGAAACCTGGTTTCCTTTCCTTCACCATTGGTTTTGTGTGAATTTTCCTTCGTTTCACTTAGCATAGCCTTCACTTCTTCTCTTATGCGTTTGCTGTACTCAAGCATATCTGTCAAGCCTGTGAGCATCTTTATCACCAGTGTTTTAAATACTGTGAGGTTGGCTATCTCCTTGTCACTTAGTTCTCCCACTGGAACCTTGATCCGTTTCCTCTTTTGAGCCATACTTCTCTGTCTCCTCATGCTGACAGGCTCCTGTGTTTGTTTGCCTCCGTGTCCCAGGTAGAGCTGTCACTCCTGTGATGTTGTAAGGGGCGAAGGCCTAGGGACTCGTCAGTACAGGGCGACCTGTTTCACTACGTTGTGACGCTGCATGTGGGGGAGGGGTCTGAGAAGGAACAATGCCACCAGCGCAGCACTCGCCCCTTTTCCAGTCACCTCTCCCACTTCTGCACTGAACTGGCACCCCTCTAGCTGCTGCCCTGGCCATCATTCCCAGAGTGGGTGGGTCTGAGAACGTTTTAGGACCGTGGCGGCCCTTTAAACAAGCGGACTCTGCTGAGACTGGCAGTTCCTACCTCCACCCCAACCCCCACTGGTCTGCTCAGTCAGAAGCAATGAGGCTTGATTTTCCTCAGTGCTGGCACTGTGAGCTGCATGGTCCGGTGAGGAGCTGGGAATGCTCCCCTAGTGTCCCTCCTGACTTTTTGAAATGTGGGACTGTGCTTTCCACTGGCCCGCCACTGCTGCTGACACTGCTGCTACCACACTGCGTCCTCTCCGCCCTGGCTCCATCCCTCCTACCTGTCTGGATGAGTATTTCTTCTTTATATCTTTGTTTGCTGGACTTCCATGTAGTTTGATTTTCTGGAACTTCTGGTTGTTTCTAGTTTTGAGGTAGTTGTAATCCTTCTTAGTTTTGGAGAGAGACGCAGCATGTCTGTCTACGCCTCCATCTTGGCCAAAAATTCTAAACACTACTTATGTTCTTAAACATATTCTACACTCTTAAACCTATGTAACTTTAATGACATACATATACAGTATTGCAAAATCCCGTGATATAGCAAAAAATCCACGATAAATAATTAAATATAATATTTTTAAAAATCCCGTGATACAGTGAGGCTGCAATAAGTGAACCGCGCTATAGAGACTACTGTGTTTATTTGTCTTTCTCCCCCTTGACGAACCCAGGCAACTTGAGCTCTGGAGCTCAGTGCATGTGTACACACACACAGATCTGTGTATTTTAATCTCAGTATCCTAATGTCTTATGACAAGGCTGACACATGGTAGATATTTTTAAATTTTTTCAGATCTAAAGCTCATTAAGCTTATTAAAAGGCTATTAAACTCTCTTTCCTTTAATTTTTTTCTTACTGCTGCAACTGTAATATTCCTTGATAACAGATTTAATGAAATAATACTCCTGATAATGAACACTCAAAATCATATTCATCTTTTCATTAATTCATTCAATAGATATTTATTCAACAGTCACTATGTGCCAGGCACTACACTATTTGCTGGAGATACAAAATAAAGAAAACACAACACTCTGCATTAGTGGTATGAAAAAACACATTTTAAAAATCAGTTTTGATGCAGTGTGGTAAGAGGACCACAGGGCATAGAACAAGATGGTATAGAAGCACCTACATATTCAAGAGGCACTAAAGACTGATGCTTCAAAGATGAAGTGTGGCATAAAAGAAAATTGTAATGTATATAACAAAAGCAAATTTAATCAAGCCACTGTCCCTAGAATTGGTACAGCTAAACTTTTCACTAATGGTTAATTCATGACACTTTATGAAGAAAAGGCATGCTTGAAGACAGGCTAGAGAAAGTCCCTCAGGGCCACTGTGTATAGTTCACAGCAGCCCTGTGGACTTCAATGTCTATGTCACAAGCATCTTGGCAACAGACACTGTGTTCAAGGGCACAATGGCCCTCCTGTTACTGAATTTCCTTCATCCTTATATGCTGGCAAGTCTTTTCAACGTTTGCATGCATGCGATTTTTAAAATTTTCACTTATATAGAAGTTTCCTGATTCTTTCAATACTTTGAAATAGTATATTTTCCTCACAATCGTGTTTTTGTCTTTATTGATTTACAAAACTTGTTTTTCCTCCTTTGTGTCTAATAAGAAATTTTATTTTCTGTTCATTTGTCTACTGCTTATACAAGAACCTTAGTGCCTGGAAGAAAATAAAATCTGCATTAGTTAATAAGCTGCAGAATAAATAAAAAGAAAATTGGGCTATGCCTTTTGCTCTGCCATAGATGATAATTAAAGTTTTGACAGATTTCAAAATATTTCATTAATATTTCTATTGAGAAAGAAGAATTTACCCAGATACCTTCTATGTTATTAATATAATATAGGGAAATAAATTGTAATACTCATTGAACAACACATAGAATTGGAAAATTCTGTTTAAAAACTTACTTTAGTATGCCTAAATCCTTAATACAGTGGAAACAATAGGTAGATGTTTTTCTAACATAATTTGTAAATGTAAGGTTATTATTTACATGCAGATTAGTGATCAAAAAGTGTAGAAAAATTTTAGTGTATGTTCTATTATAAAATAAATACATAACCACTTGACAGAAAATCTGGAAAAGACAACTTTTTATATTATGAGTGATTTTCTCTAGAAAAATTTCTTATTAAAGTGAATATAATAAAACATTTTATGTACACACTTATACCTGTGTCTTAGTAAAAGGTCCTAATAATAGCTTAGTTAATAAGTGAGAAATTATATACTCTCCTCCCTTAAAAAAGA
The DNA here is from genome assembly GCF_987537825.1 of Furipterus horrens. Classification (NCBI taxonomy): domain Eukaryota; kingdom Metazoa; phylum Chordata; class Mammalia; order Chiroptera; family Furipteridae; genus Furipterus; species Furipterus horrens. Next base: position 43,744,420 of record NW_028327182.1, read on the forward strand.
AAGAAGAAAAAGTAAAGAGTAGGAAAATACTAGAAATTTTCAGGATCATGAAAGGAATACGAAGGAGATAATACACAGGATATATCCCTCTTTGAACTAAAATGATTTAACCAACAGGAAAGCAAAAGAGAGGATAAGTATTAGTTCTACTTTGTTTTTTAATGCAATAATATATTCATTTTATTTACCTGAACCACAGTATATGTGCACATATAAAATGTATTACACTCTAATCATAGCAGTAGCTCTTCCAATATCACAATGCATTAATGGAAGACATTTCAACACTTCATTGGGCATCAGCTGAATTGAACTTAGTGAATTTCAAAAACAAGTCAACAATTTCACTTTGAATCAGAATGAACTATTACAATATAAGTGATGATTTATCCATGAATGCAAAGCAATGATCTTACCTGAACGTTGTCATAGAACAGAACATCAGGCACTTTCATTTTCTCGTGGGCATTATAGATTGGTGCACTAACAGCTCCAATCCTCAGAGATCCAGATGCTACCTCACCTAAAAAATTCACACGGGACAGAGAATTACTCATAACATTGTCCTCAGAGAAGTCAAATTCAGCCCATACAGAATTCAACACAGCATATTTACTATGTTGTGGGCTCATCAAGGAATTTTAATTTAATATATAAAATAGAAATAAGCTTGAAGGTGGTGTAATTAAAACGTTGAAGGTATTTTATTCACTAGACAGGTTTTTTTTTTTAAATATTTTATTTATTTATTTTTATGAAGAGGGGAAGGGAGGGAGGAAGAGAGAAACAGTTGCATCTCACATGCCCCCAAATGGGGGCCTGGCCCAGAACCCAGGCATGTGCCCTGACTGGGAATAGAAACAAGCTTTCAGTTTGTGGAATGATGCCCAATCCACTGGTCCATACCAGTCAGGTCCGCTAGAGTGTTTTCAGTTCTACACAAACAGGTTAAAGCTCTATAAAAAGCGTTAAATGTCCCCAAACTTAATAAAATTTAATTAAAGCAATGTATATGGCAAACATCATATAGATAAGACTGAGAGAAAAGAAAACCCAGAACTCAATCAAGTCACCTTAATAAGCTTGTTCAAAGACTACCACACATATATAAGCCAAATACACATTCAAAAGCACTGAAGTACCTTCAATATCATTTTTTCAGGTCCCACCCATTCAGAGACCCCACAAGAGAATCCCCTAGATACCTAATCAAAAATACAAATGAACCAACCCATGCCAGACCTCCAAACTTACTATTTTCAGTGGTGGTCCAGATCTGTATTTTCAAATAAGCACCATAGGTGCTATATAATAATTTCTTGATAATTATTATTGGAACATCTCCTATATTGATCTAGAGTAGAATCTGAGCTCCTTGAAGCCAAGAACCTAAATAATAAATTTCTTGAAGTGAGGGAATATATCTCATATGTATTCCTTACAGTAACCAGATATCCACGTTCCCTGTCTGATATATGCCAAGGTCAATAATGATAACACTAATAGTAGTATTTGTAGTAGTATCAGTAGTATCAATGATTACAATAATAGAAGCTATTATTTATTGAGAACCTTCTATGTGCCAGATCCCAAACTAGAAGTTCAGCTAATTGTTTTCTCATATAATTTCATTTAATATTCCTAATAATGAGACAAGAATTATGAGGAAGCTAAGAAAAACAAAAATTAAGTAATTCCCTTCAAATCTCCCAACTTGTATGGGTAGAACTTAAAATAGAAATTATGTTCTTTCTGCCATGTGGGATATGTTCAATCCTTTGACCCCAAATAATATTCTATCCTGTATAAATACCCTAGGCAAGCAGGTAGACAATTACAATACCTTAAACTGATCAACCTTTTTCCTCCCTACTTTAATAAGAAAAAATCTATAATAGTGCTAAAGAATTTTAAAAGACAAGGAGGAGAGGCAATATTTGCATCTATGGAGTACCATCAACAATTTTAAGCTAAAAATATTTAAACGGTCAGCCTGTTAAATCACTGCTGAGTGCTACACATTTACCAAAGCACAACAGACCTCTATTTTTAATACATCATCAACATTTCCTTTTTATTTACAAGTTTACAAGGAAAAAAACTGCAGCTGTCATGCTGAAGATTTATTATTTATTAACTACCATCAGGTCTCTAAAATATAGCCACTACAAAACCAAAAAAAAAAAAAAAAAAAAAAAAAAGACCAGGATTGTGCAGTGAATTTACTATATACTTGTATATTGAAATGACACACAAATTTCAGATTCAAACAGCATCTGATATCATCTATGCTTTAGTTTAAGGATATATCTATTGAACTTCTGGTCAAGATGGTGGTGTAAGCAGACGAAGCTTGCCTCTTCACACACCACATCAAAATTATAACTAAAATATAGAACTGTCATTCAGAACCATCAGAAATCAAGTGAAATGGAAGTCTGACAACTATAAAATACAGTTGAATGGAACTTTGACAACTACAGAATTAAAGAAACCACATCCATCCAGACTAGTAGGAGGCGCACAGATGCGGAACAGACTGGTCTCTCACCCACGTGTGGCAGATTAAAATTCTGGACTGATATCTCTGGAGCAAGTAGTCACAGTCCCACACTAGGCCCCTTGGCCCAGGGTTCTAGTGACAGGACGATAAGTCCCCACAACTTCTGGCTGCAAAAACCAGCAGGACTGAGTCAGGGCAAGAAGCTGCTGGACCCCCAAAACAGTTCTTCTTAAAGAACCGACACACGAACTCATCTACTCAGACTCATTCCCTCAGAGCTCCAGCACAAGGGTAGCAGCTTGGAAGGCACCAGTGGCATACTGGGAGAAACTGAAGTGTCTGGATCAAGGCAAGCAGAGGCCACTCTCCCTTTTCTAAACCCTCCTTCCACAGACCATAGAGCCAGCAAGCTGGTGCCATATCTGAGACTCCATCAACCTGGCTAACACTGTTTGACCCACCTTGGAGATCTCCAGAGACTCTCTCCAACCCAACATACAGGACCACCCAAGCTACTTTTCCATATGAACAGCTAGTCTTGGCTCATGCTGCACAAACTTCCTAACTCCTCTCAAACAAGCAACAGCTGGCTTCAAAGAGTCCCACGACTAGCATAGCAATAGCCAGCCTAGATTCACAGCTTGGCTTTGCCTAGGAATCTCCAAGCCCAGCACAATTAGCAGCCATCTCAGACTGCTTTACGGCTCAGGCATGGTGGTCACAGGTAAAACGCAGGTGGAGGATGACCTTGGCCTACCCTACCCAGGAAACCGCAGGGCTAGCACACCCAGGGAAAAGCTACAGACCACATTGGAGCACCATCACCCTCCATGGAAAGCTGAGGTTGGTGATCAGTGGTCATAGCCAGTCTTTGCAGCTGACTGGCCAGGGCAAATCCCTCCCATTGACATGACAACAGCAATCAAGACTCAAATACAAGAGGAGGGTGTACTCAGCCCAAATGAAGGGTGCACCTCGAGTACACAGCTTGGTTGATAGGGCAGGCTGTGCAACTGGACCCTACAGGACACCTACTACATTAGGACACTCTACCACAAGATAGAGTCAAAGCAGCTCTACCTAATACATAGAAACAAACACAGGGAGGCTGCCAAAACAAGGAGACAAAGAAACATGGCCAAATTCAAAGAAAAGATCAAAACTACAGAAAAAGAGCTAAATGAAAGGGAGATAAGCATTCTATCAGATAGAGAGTTCAAAACACTGGTTATAAGGATGCTCAAGGAGCTAAGTGAAGACCTCAGCAGCATAAAAAAGATCCAGTCAGAAACGAAGGATACACTAATTTTATTTTTTTTTAATTTACAGGGAAACAATAGTAGGATGAAGTCGAGAATTAAATCAATGATTTGAAACATAACGAAGTAAAAAACAACAAACCAGAACAACAAGAAGAAAAAAGAATTAAAAAAAACAAGGATAGTATAAGCAGCCACTGGGACAACTTCAAGCAGTTCAACACTCACATCATAGGGGTGCCAGAAGAAGCAGAGTAAAAGCAAGAAATTGGAAATCTATTTGAAAGAATAATTTTAAAAACCTTCCCTAATTTGGTGAAGGAAATAGACATGCAAATCCAGGAAGCACACAAAGTCCCAAATAAAATGGACACAAAGAGGTCCACTCCAAGACACATCATTAATTAAAATGCCAAAGGATAAAGATAAAAAAAAAACTTAAAAGCAGCAAGAGAAAAGCAGTTAGTTACCTACAGGGGAGTTCCCATAGACTGTCAGCTGATTTCTCAAAAGAAACTTTATAAGCTAAAAGGTATTGGCAAGAAATATTCGAAGTCATGAAAAGCAGGGTCCTACATTTGATATTGCTCTATCCGGAAAAATTATCAGTTAGAATCAAAGGGCAGATAAAGTGCTACCAAGACAAGAAAAAAATAAATGAGTTCATTATTACCAAACCATTATTATATGAAATGTTAAGGGGACTTATTTAAGAAAAGATCAAATCTATGAACAATAATATGGCAAAAATACATATCTATTAACAATTGACTCTAAAAAGCAAACTAACAAGAAAAACAGAGGCAGAATCATGGATACAGAAAGTGTTCTGATGGTTGCCAGATGGGAGGGAGGTATAAGGAAATGGGTGAAGAGGTCAGGGGATAAGAAGTACAAATAGGTAGTTACAGAATAACCATGGGGATGTAAAGTTCAGTACAGGAAATGGAATAGCTGAAGAACTTATATGCATGACCCATGGATATGAACAATGGTGTGGGGATTGTCTGTGGGAGTAGGGGATGCTGGGTGTAGGGGGGTAAAGGGGGACAAATCAGGACAACTGTAATAGCATAATCAATAAAATATAGTAAAAAACGGATGATTGGGATGATTTAATTCAATCAACCAATGCTTATTGTTAAAATTTCAAGCTAGAAAAGAGAAATGCATGAAGAGAATGGTGATGCTACAGTTCACTGGGAAAAAGCTGGCTAACAACCTTCTAAGAAATCTCAGAGGATGGCATTATTTTTGTAAATTTATTAAGTCCTCAGCCTGGGTAGCTCAAAACCTGATTTTCTCATCACAACAGAGGACAAGCCTAACTCTCAGGAGATTATTCAAGACATAGATTCTGACCTATATATAAATTTGTATATATAAAACCAGAATTGCAAAGTATTACATTGCAATGGAAACTTCAACTTTCATACGGACTATATGATGCACTCACTGTATGTCATACTGCCATATTATCTAGAGGAAGACCTGCAAGGAAAAAGCCAAATCCTTATCAGAATGATGCCTGCTGAGCATGGCCCCTGAATAAAGAAAGTGAGTTAGATGAATTTTCCAAAATAGATCACATTAAAGATGAATAGAATCAGAGGAATGAAGTCTCTTGACTTAGGTTCTTTATCCCTTACACAAGGTTTAGATGGGAACTGCTAACACTAGCCTGTTACCAAGATTAAACAATCTATAGTCTGAATGATGCAGTCTAAAAAGTAGCAAAGTTATTCTATCTCTGAATTGGCTATGTATAACTATATCAAGATCCATTAGTATGCAGAGCTTATAACTTTACTTTAAAAAATGCATCTTATTTTCTTAATATTAAATTCTTATCTCAGTGTATCTGCATCAATTAAGAACACCTACTACAGCCCTGGCTGGTGTGGCTCAGTGGATTGAGTGCCAGCCAGCGAACTGAAAGGTCACCAGTCCAATTCCTAATCGGGGTACATGGCTGTGTTGCAGGCCAGGTCCCCAGTTGGGGTTGTGCGAGAGATATTGATGGATGTTTCTGTCACATATAAATGTTTCTGTTCCTCTGTTCCCCCTCTCTTTCCACACCAGCCAGGGCACACGATGAATATTTTGAGGTAATTAATACCTCAAAAAATAGAGAAATTTTCATTGTGCTTTAATGGAAGAATGAAGAACATGTATAGGAAGAAATAAACGTCCTCCCAATTCAAAATTATACTTATGGCTTTCCAGGTGAAAAGAACCACAAAAGACAATATGGCATCTATCCAGAAAAAGTCCAGCCATGGTTAATATAATGAGAATAGTTTGTGCGACATTAATGTAACCTAGCAGGCAAAGAGAGTGGACTGAAATGCACGTGCCTGAACAATGACAACTTCACTGTACTAGTCAGTGGGGGTGGTAGATGCTGTTGAGTGAGCATGTGTACTGTGTGGCCATCACATTCAAAATGACTGAGCAAGTAAAGCAATGAATCTGCATCAAATTTTGGGTTAAATTTGAACATTTCTCCATGGAAACTATTCGAATGAATCCGAAGGCTGCAGCTATGGGCAATGGGTGACTGGCAGTTTCATGACAATGCACCTGCTCATGCATCATGTCACATGCAGAGTATTTTGGCAAAGCATTGAATCACTCAGGTGACTCAGCCCCTCTACAGCCCATATTTGGCACCCTCTGACTTCTGGCTTTTCCCAAAACTAAAATCACCTTTAAAAGGGAAGAAATTTCAGATCTTTTTCAGGAAAATATGATGGGGCAGCTAATGGCAATTGGGAGAACTGTGTGAGGTCCTAACTAACGTGCCTACTTTGAAGGGGACTGAAGCATCATTGTCCTATGTACAATGTTTCTTGTATCTTGTATCTTCTTCAATAAATTTCTCTATTTTTCATATTACATAGCTGGATACCTTCTGGACAGACCTAGTACATGTGGAAATGGAAGACTTAGAAGGCATGAAATGGTATTCTGAATATTATTTTAGTCTATTTAAACAGAATAGCTTCACAAAAACATCCCATAAGACATTGCTGGTCCTCAAAATGAAAATGTTGTGCAAGGAAAACAGAACTTTAGATTCTATGAACAAATAAATTTGGAAAAAAATGGTGAACAAAATCACACAAGTTTATTTACACCAGAAATTCTAAGAGCCTTGAACATGTTCATGTCAATTGTGAGTCATATGGGAGTGGGCACGGGGTGAGGACCTATATCTGGTATGGAAATAAAGGAAGTATTCTAAGGTTAACTTTTAAGTGGGTTTCAATATTTATTTTTAAAAAATAAAAGTTTTATTTCTTCAATCCAAAATAAAACAAAATAAATGGAAAACAAAATAATTTTTATTGAAAGTTAATAATAGAAGACATTTGATAGTTATTATTTCACTTAAAAAATACAAATCAAAATACTTACATTTATAATCTTCCAGTTCTGGTTCTAGATTATTATCAGTGCTTATTTCTATTGAAGCATCTGCCAGGTTTTTTTCTAATGCTGACCTTGCAAGGCTTGGTAAAAACCTGGAGACAGGGAGAGGATTTAATGATAAAGTCAAAGCTTTCTGTGATTCCTAAATATCTTTTGACATGTGTACACACACATATGAATGCACACACACTTACTAATCACAACCAATTAGGGAAGTTCAATCTGGATCTGTGACATACAAATAGTAACTAAACCTCAAGAACATGTGATAATGAAGTATGTTTTTTGTATCTCCTTTAATAAGTAAAACTCATTTGTAATTAATAGTATTCATTTATGTACAACATTTTGCAGGACAAGACTTAAAATAATTTGCTTTCGAAAATGGATTCAGTATACCTCATAAATCTTACTTATCATTAAACTGGCTTATCAAATTTTCTTAAATAGATAAAACAATATTTTAACCTGCTCCAAGTTGGCAATCACGAATTCAAATTAGTGGAGAAGGATTAATGAGGTTTATTTTACTTTCGAATACAAACTATTGAATAAATTTAATATCATCCAGCTTGGTTCTTCTTTCCATTTAAAAATTATAGCTGCTTATCTATTCTACATGTATTTTGCCAAAACAACATTCTGGTGAGTGACAGGGGCATTTTAAATCTATAAATAGATTGCATGAATTTCCTGGGCTTAGAACATGAAAAGAGTTTCCCATGCAATATATCTGGAATTTTGAACCCCAGAGTCCATAGAAATGATATTTAATCCATGGTTACCTATGCTATACTACTATAAACTAACTACTATGTGCTACAATGTTTCAAATAAATATCCTATCAACATATCACTTTTAATTTAGGTTTCCCATAGCTCTAACTTTCCTGTGGTTGTTCCCACAGCCTTGAGAATAAGCTGTAATGAAGGAGACATTGATGTGAACGAGAAGGCAAATGAATGAGTGTGTAAAGGACTTGGATTTCCTGTCCCTGTAATAGTTAGTCCAAGCTACATATCTGACACAAACTCCCACCTACTGCCTTATTCTGGTCCTAGGCTATAATAGGGTGGTTTACAGGGTTGAGCAAAAGTAGGTTTACAGTTTTTCAGATGGAAAATAATTATTAAATAATAATACATAATGAACTCTGTGTTCTACATACAACTATAAACCTAGTTCTGCCCCACCCTGTATATAGCTCTAGACTAGTAGCTCATCAGTTCAGCATCAAGAGAGATTTACTGTTATTCATCTCTGACCTTTCATCCCAGTTCTTAGACTGTTGTCTTTTCTTCAAAACCAAGCCCTCTCTTTATCTCCCAGACCCAATACTGGCTCCTGTCTTGTTTCCTGAGCCCTTGTCTTGGCACCTGGCCCTACTTTCTTCTCCCTGCTAACCCATTAACTAGATTCTGGCCTTGTAATATTAGGCTCTGCTGCTCTATCTCCATTACTTCCTGTCAAACCATCTTGATTGGCAATGAACCAATTTCGTGGTTAGATTTTGTTTGCTATTCCCAGAAACTCCTGACATCTCTATAGTGTGTCTGCCAACACATCCTCACATTTCTCCTGGACAGGAACATTTCTAGATTGCCCTCCAGAGCCCATAGAGGATAGCAAGCAAGCCACATATGGTTCCCTCTCACTGGCAGTGTTGGGCATTGCTTACCAGTATGATATTCTTCCCTACTGAGGATAAACATGTTTCAGAATGATTTTCAACTTCACACCCAGACAGCACCACCAAATAATCATAGGCAGCATAGCATGGACATCGAAATATATTTACATCTAAAACCTACATTCCAAAAGATATTGGCCAACCTAACAAAAAGAATTAAATATATCAGTTGGTGTGAGGTCAACCCTTAACTTTTCCTTCAGGTTTCAAGGGATTAGTTACCTGCTTTCTTTCTCACGGCTCACTGCTATTTTCTACTCTTTTTTCTCTCCTTCCTTGGCCTTTGGTAAAATAAGTAAATAAGTTAATGAATGAAATATCACTCTGTCTAGCCTACCTTCCCATAACCAAAGCAAGCACACACCCTGTTTCAAACTTTTCAAGTGTATTTATCAGTAATATGAGCACCATAGGGTCTTTTAACAATCATTATTACTATTATCATTATTTATTTCAAGCAAAAATAGAATCAGCAAGTCACTAGTTTTGTTAGGTCTTGGATATAAGAAAAACTAAAGAAAGATTCAAACATATTCTGGGAAACTCAGAAAGAAGTAGTTGCCCTAGGCTAATTCAAATAACAGTGTCTTTGTCACAGGAGTGGAATAGAATCTTTAGATTAGGAACAAAACGGGATTTCTCAGGATGGTAGCATGAGGAACTGGAACAAGGGTATGGAATGCTCTCAAATTACAATCCCTGAGGGATGAAGTATTAGTAGTAAGAATGAGAGAAAAGAGTGAGGGGCTCAGTGGATGTCAGGCAGTCTTTGAGTTCTATTTAGAATGTGCAATTAATTAATTTGTACCTGTGATTTAAAATAAGATTTATAAATAGCATTGGAATAGTTAAGATAACTATGGTTTATCCTAGTTAAAAATCTAAATTCTTCAATTCTGAGTCACATAATTTCTCACAAAGATTTTGTTTCTTAATTCAAATGTCTGAAGAGCTTAAAAGGAAACTATATATAAAATGTATTAACTTCAAATGTTTGAAGATACTTAATTTGGTAAGTTTTATAAAGACATCTTTCAAAAGTAATTAGATCTGATATACTCACAAAGTAGACTGAATAATAGAAAGTCCTAAAGAAAATCTAGATTTCTGAAATTATAGATTTAAAAAATTCAATAGCAGCTTTAAAGTCAAAAAGAGTCTCTTTTAAAATCCTTGGATAGTCTCTTTTGCAAGAAGAATCATTCGTAAGGACAACAAAAATTACACATCAAAATAATCATTATAATCATTTAACACTATGTATGATAATTATATCAGGTTTGTTATTTTTAAAAATTAATTAGCTAATAGCTTAAACAATGTGCAGATTTTATATAGATGTCACTCCTTTTATGTCACAAGGGAATTTCTGGAAAATGTATGCAAAGTTGTTGGTGAATTAAAAATGTCCTGACTTCTGGCCAAGATGGAGGCCTAGACTGACACACTCCGTCTCCCTTCACAACTAAGAAGAAATACAACTACTGCAAAACCAGAAATAATCAGAAGTTTCAGAAAATAAATGGAAGTCCAACATATGAAGTTATAAAGAAGTGTTGCTCGTCTGGACGGGTCTGAGGGGCAAAGCCGGGGTGGAGCGGTCAAGCTGTGCTGTCAGCAGCAGCAGCAGTGCCAGAGGCAGGACAGTGGTAAGCACAGACACCCATATTTAAGGGGAGGTGAGAAGCACCTGGGGAGCACCCTCGGCTGCAGACCAGACCTGTCAGCTTGCGATTCCAAAGCCAGGAAAGGCAGACCTCCATTGCCTTGGACTGTGAGGCCCAAAGTGGGTGAGGATGGAAGAGGAGGCTCCTGGTCTCTCAGTGGAGAATGAACAGCAGGAACCCATCTTGGACCTCCACCCCTGCATAAAACGCCGCAGCGTGGTTGAGAAGGTTTGCCCAGTTGTGACAAGTGCACAGGGCTCTGCCCCCTATAACATAGGAGGTGTGACAGCCCTGCCCAGGAAGCAAAGGTAAACACAAAACAGTCAGGATGGCACAGATCATGACAGAGATCCCAGTGACGCAGCTGACTAGCCAGCAAATGTCTAATCTAACGGACCAGCAGATAGATAATCTTTCTGAGGCTCAGTACAGAGCTTTGGTTATAAAAATGCTTACAGACATAACAGCAGATCTTAAACAAGATGGAGAAGGAATGAAGGCTAGTCCTGTTGAAATGAACAAAAACACATACGAAACTAGTCGTGAGGGAAGGAAAACCAGGGATCAAATCAACAAATCGGAACATAGGGAAAGAACAAACAGTCAACCAGTGCAGAAAGAGGAAATGAGAAGTGAGGAAAATGAGGAGAGGCTCAGAAACCTATGGGATATCTATAAGCGGGCCAACATCTGAATCACAGGGTTGCCATTAGGTGAAGAACTAGAAATTGAAAAATTATGTGAAAAAATAATGAAGCAGAACTTCATGGACTTGGGGAAGGAAATAGACTTACAGGTCCAGGAAGCACAGAGAGTTCCAAAAAAACTGGACTCAGGGAGAACCACACCAAGGAACATTATAATCAAAATGTCAAAAATTAAGGATAAAGAGAGAATCTTAAAAGCAGCAAGAGAGAAGATGAGAATTACATGCAAAGGGATCCCAATTAGACTAACAGCTGGTTTCTCAAAAGAAACAGGCAAGAAGGGACTGGCAAGAAATATTCAAAGTAATGAAAAGCAAAAACCTACAACGACGATTACTCTATCCAGCGAAGCTGTCATTCATAATAGAAGGGCAGAGAAACTGCTTCTAGAACAAAGTAAAACTGAAGGAGTTTATCAGATCCAAACCACTGTTATATGAGATGTTAAAGGGACTTGTTTAGGAGAAAGAGGATCACAACTATGAACGTTAAAATGAAAATTGTATCACAACAACCAACAACAGAAGCTAGGGAACTGAAACAAAGGCAAACTAAGTAGGCAACGAGAGTAGGGAAAGAATTATTAGTATAGGGAACATTATGAGGGGAGGTCAGCAGGTAGGAGGAAGGGTGAAAAGGGAAAGAGATGGTCCAGGAATTAAGAAGCATAATAGGAGGGAGTGGAAGATGTTGAGAAGAATTATATGCACAACCAACGGGCATGGACTAAGTGGGGGGGACAACTGGAGGGAGGGGTGTCACTGGGTGAAGGGGAACAAAGGGAAAAGTAATTGGGACAACTGTAACAGCATAATCAATAAAGCATTTTTTTTAAAAAAAGCAGTGAAAATATGAAAAAAAGAAAAAATGCCCTCATTACCTCAATGTCTGAGACAATTAATTTTCATTTCTGATTAAATTCTTATAGCTCTGCCCAAAATTTCTATAATAAAGGATTGTCACCCCAAGATTTTCCAGAACTAAATAATTTAATGGAATGCAAACTACTTGAATGGATTAGTCTTATAACAGTTAATTTTAATAAATGCTTCTACAATAAAATATTTTTTCTATGTGAAATAACTGATAATTTCCTAATCTTCTAAATTTTCTTCCTTTTGTTTTCTTAGAGTTTCAAATATCTAGAAAATGAATTATGTATCTAGCTCCAAGACTTGATGTACACACTATGGGCTATGAAGATGAGGAGCACAGGGAGTCATTTCCTCAAATGGAGCAACGTTCCAGTCTGGATCCAACTGGCATAAGCAAACAAATGAAGAATTTATTTTAATGAAATGAACAAAATAAGCCTAGCTAATACTTAATAAGTTTAATGTTTAATGAATTTAGCCCAGAGAATTTCTCTTGATTTTCTTTGCTTAATAATAGACTTATGAATATATATTATGTCAATTTTTGTTTTAAAATTTTCCATAAAATTTTATTTCTTTTCACTGCTTCGATATGGAATGAGAACATTAAAAAAAAAAAAAAAACCCTTTATGCACCAATAATTTTTTGTTGCATTCTGCCTCTGTGCTATCTTGAAGAGAAGATTAGTAAAAAGGCTTTTGACTCTGTAACCTTGCTAAAGTCAACATTAAGTCAACAGATAATGAATGCATAAACAAGATCGTTGTTTGACTTATTTGCAAAGGGTCATGGGATGGTAACAAAATAGAGTTTTATTGATAACAATGGAAAAATTACATATTTGAGTCAGTGAAATATTTATGACTATGGAAAGTAAGCATTTTTTAGCTTTCCAATTTTTTAAGTATGAAATATTTCAAGCATACTAAAGTTACAAAGAATAATAAGCATTCTATTAATCTCTCCCCATCCCTACAGGTAACTCTCACTCTGAATTTAGTGTGTATCTTCTTGTCTATATCTTTATTTTGCTACATATATATGATTAAAAAACTATATTACACTGTTTAGTGTATTTAACATTTTATATAAAGTGCATCATATACCAAACCTCTTATTGCAAACTGCTTTTTTCTCTCAATATTATGTTTTCAAAATTCATACTATACATACATGCAGATCTACTTCATTTTATCTTCTGTATATATTTCATTATATGAATATGTCAATTTATATATTCATTTCCTACTGTTAAGTTGTTCCCAATTTTTCATTCTTACAAAAAATGATGAAATAAACATCTTTCTACACATCTTATGAATATGTATAAGTCTATCTCTGAGGTTATATCAAGAAGTAGAATGTCAAATAATATGGTACTAATATATTTAGTCATAAAGATACTGTGAGATCAACCCCAAAGTTATGAAACTTCTATCTCAATGGCAGTAATGAAATTTCTCTTTCTTCCACTTATGAAAAAAATTTTATAGGCATAAATTTTTACGTTTTATATGATAGACAATTATTGTCTTAAATTTCATTTCCCTGATCAATTATGAAGCTGAGCATCTTTTCAAATTCTTTTTGGTCATTTCACTTAACTTTTCTGTGCATGCCTACTCATCCTTTGCCCATTTAGCGTTTATTGTTTTATCTCATTAATTAGTACCCAGTAGTCCCTGAACACCAATCCTTTGGTGATTATAAATCCATGAAACATCTCTTATTTATAACTGATGAGGTGTAGACTGGCTTATGATGTTTTGTTATATAACAGGATTTTACTATTTTGTATGAGATAAAGTAGATATTTTTCATTTTTCAGCCACTTACTGACAAGTCCATCCATTTCTACCCTGATTTATTAAGCAACCTCTAACATATATCAAATTCCCATAAATATGTGGGTCTGGTTCTGGGCTATGTAATATATTCTTATACTCTATTTGACTGTCCTTGTGTCATATCACACTGTTATGATGAATAAAGCTTTATAATATATCTTGATATCAGATGGAGAAAGAAAACCTCCTAGATCTTCCTCAAAATTTCCTTGACTATTTTTGGCCCTTTATATTTCCACAATAGTTTTGAGATTAGCTTGTCAAATTCATGCAACTTCAGTGTTATCTGACTATATTATACTTCTATATCAATTTTAGGTAAAACAAACAGCCTTACATTACTGAATCTCTCCTTTCATGAACATGACATAGCTTCCCATTTGTTTCAGTCTTTTACAGTTTTTAATAAACCTTTATGTTTTTCTCCAAGAAAGCATTAAATATCATTCATTACATTTATTCCTAGTTATGCAAAGCTTTGTACTATTATTTTGAATGGGATTATTATGGAAAATTAGGCTTCCTCATTGATTATTACTGAAATAAGGGAATGTTACCTATTTGGGTACATAAGTAATCTCACTAAACTCAATTTGTTCCAATAATTTAAATGCAGTTACTCTTGAATTTTTAATGCATCCAATCTTATAACTATGGGTAAATGCACTGGCTAAAAGTACAGAAAGATGGTATTTCTGTTTTGTTACTATCGCTAAAAGAAATACATCAAATATTCCACCTAAAAATGTTTCCTGTAAATTTCTGGTAGATACCCCTTATCAGATTAAAGAATTTCCCTTCTATTCATAGCATACTGAGAATATTCCTGATTCAAGTAAGAATTTTATACGTTTTTGCTTTTGTTTGTTTTTAGGTTTTGCTGTTGGGAATTATCAAACACTTTTTACTCATTTATTAAAATGATATTTTCCCAGTAATTTATTAAAATATTAAATTAAAAATATAACTCCTTCACATTCTTGAGAAAATTCCAAATTGCTCATGATTTTTCTTAAAAAAGAAAATTATGAAATTAACAACTAAAGGAAACAAAGACAGTAGATATCTGGTAGTCTCGAACAGGCTGCATAGGCCCAGACTGTGACACAATCTGATGCCACCAGGGGCAGATCCAGGAAGTAAAGAAAATACACCACTACAACAGTATACAAGACATGGTGGGAGGAGTGACTCTCAGCTAGCTGGAGGGAAAGAACAACACAACAACAACTAAAACCCAAGTATAACCTGACAGCCCAAATAATTGGCATAAAGGGCATCCCAAGAGCATCAGTTCAGGACATCAAGGAGACTGCACCACTGAATCCCACAGATCTCCTACCACACAAGGTCACACAAGGAAGACATGAAGTCAAAGGAGACCAATCTAAGAAGCAAAAAGAAAGAAGAGTTACAAAAATGGGGAGCCAAAGAAACAACCCACCATCAAAAGGAAAGGAGGAATCCCCAGAAAGAGTGCTAAGTGAAATAGAGGTAAGCAAACTATCAGACATGGAATTCAAAATAATGATTACAGGGAAGCTTAATAAGCTCAGAGAGCTCAAAAAATAAACTACAAAGAACTCCAGGGGAACAATGAAGAACTCCAGGGAAGCTAAAAGGAACTTACTGAGAACTACATCAGCATTAAAATGGAGACAGAAACTATCAAAAAGAACCAGGAGGAAATGAAGAATACAATTTCTGAAATGAAGAACATGGTAGAAGGAATCAAAACCAGGTTAGGTGGAGCAGAAGATTGGATAAGTGAGCAGGAAGACAACATAGAAAAAAAATTCTGAGACAGTGCAACAAAATGAAAAAAGACTGAAAAAGAATGAAGAGGTTTTAAGAGAGCTACAGGACAACATGACATGTAATAATATGTGTACCATAGGAATAACAGAAGAAGAAGAAAAGGAGCTAGGGACAGGAAAACTGTTTGAAAAAGTAATGACAGAAAACTTCCTTAACTTGATGAGAGAAAAGTCACACAAGTCCAGAAAGCACAGAGGGTCCCAATGAAGATGACCCCAAACAGGCCCACTCCAAGAAACATCATAATTAAAATGGCAAAACTCAAAGACAAGAAGAGAATCCTAAAAGCAGCAAAAGAAAGAGCTAAAAACATACAAGGGAGCTCTGATTAATCTATCAGCTGATTTCTAAACAGAAACACTACAATCCAGAAGGAAATGGCAAAAAATATTCCAAGCAATGAAAAACAAAGGCCTGCAACCAAGAATACTCTACCCAGCAAGGCTCTCATTCAAAATGGAAGGTGAAATAAGGAGATTCCCAGACAAAAGAAGGTCAAAGGAATACATCTCCACCAAAGCAGCTTTGCAAGAGATGCTAAAGGGTCTCCTTAAAGAAGATGAAGAAACAGAGAGAGACATAGAGAAACACAGGTACAAATGGGAAAAATGAAAATGACTAAGTGCCTATCAATAACAACCTTAAATGTAAATGGATTAAATGCTCCAATTAAAAGACAGAGCGTAACTGAATGGATAAGAAAACATGACCCACATATATGCTGTCTACAAGAGACCCACCTCAGACCAAAAGATGTACACAAACTGAAAGGGAAGGAATAGAAAAAAATATTTCAAGCAAATGGATATGAAAAATAAACTGGGGTAGCAATACTTATGTCAGACAAAACAGATTTCACAAAAAATACCATTACAAGAGACAAATAAGAATATTTCATAATATTTAAGGGAATAACCCATCAAGAAGATATAACCCTTGTAAATAGATGCACTCAACACAGGGGCACCGAAATATATAAGGAAAATCTTGGAGGACTTCAAGAAGGATATCAACAGTGACACATTCATAGTAGGGGATTTTAGACCCCGTTGTCAACAATGGACAGATCTTCAAAGCAAAGAAACACCAAGGATATTGTGGGACTAAACAACACTCTAGATCAAATAGACTTAACTGATATATACAGAACCTTCCAGTCCAAAGAAGCAAATATACATTCTTTTCAAATGCACATGGTACATTTTCAAAGACAGACCACATGGTAAGACACAAAACAAGCCTCAACAAATTCAAGAAAATTGAAATTATATCAAGCATCTTCTCAGATCACAATGGAATGAAACTAGAAATCAACATACAGAAAATAACTCAAAAACATTCATAGTCATGGAGACTGAATAACATGATATTAAATGATGAATGGGTAAATAATTAGATCAAGGAACAAATAAAAAAGTTTCTGGAAACAAATGAAAATGAACACACAACAGCCTAAAACCTACCGGACGCAGCAAAGGCAGTCCTGACAGGGAAGTGCATTGCAATACAGGCTTATCTAAAAAGGTGAGAAGAATCTGAAATAATCAACCTAACCCTACATCTACAACAACTAGAGGAACAACAACAAACAAAACCCAGTGCGAGTACAAGGAAGGAAATAATCATATCAGAGCAGAATTAAAGGACATAGAAACTAAAAGAACAATTCAAAATATTGATAAAACCAGGAGCTGGTTCTTTGAAAAGATAAACAAAATCAACAAGCCTTTAACCAGACTCATCAAGAAAAAAAGAGAGGACCCCAAAAAATAAAACCAGAAACAAAAGAGGAGAAAGCATAACCAAAACCACAAAAATATAAAGGTTATAAGAAACTACTACAAACAACTATATGACAAGAAATTTGGCAACCTGAGTGAAATGGACAAATTTCTGGAAACATATAATCTTCCAAAACTGAATCAATAAGAAGCAGAAAGCCTGAATAGACCAATAACAACTAGTGAAACTGAAGCAGTAATCAAAAAAACTCCCAGCACACAAAAGCCCTAGACCGGATGGCTTCACAGGTGAATTTCACAAAACATTTAGGGAAAAACTGAATCCTATCCTTCTCAACTATTACAAAAAAACCCAAGAAGAGGGAGGACTCCCAAACTCTGTGAGGCCAGTATTATCCTAATTCCATAACCAGGTCAAGACACAACAAAGAAAAAAAACTACAGGCCAATAATGCTGATGAACATAGATGCTAAAATCCTCAACAAAATATTGGCAAACTGGATCCTGCAACACATTAAAAAGGTCATACACTATGATCAAGTGGGATTCATTCCAGGGATACAACGATGGTATAATATTCATAAATCAATAAACATAATACACCACAGAAACAAAATGAAAGACAAATATCAAATGATCATATAAATAGATGCTAAAAAAGTATGTGATAAAGATCAGCACTCATTTATGATAAAAATGCTCAGCAAACTGGAAACAGAGGGAGCATACCTCAACATAATAGAGGCCATATACAAGAAATTTGCAGTCAACATCATACTCAATGGGCAAAAAATGAAAGTTCTCCCCCTAAGATCAGGAACAAGACAAGGATATCCACTCATTCCACTTCTATTCAACACAGTTTTGGAAGTTTTAGCCACAGCAATCAGACAAGAAAAAGAAATAAAAGACATCCAAATTGGAAGGCGGCAGTAAAACTGTTATTATCTGCAGACAACATGATAGTGTACACAGAAAATCCTATAGACTCCACCAAAAAAACTACTCAACTTAGTAAGTGAATTTGGCAAAATATCAGGGTACAAAGTAAATATTCAAAAATCCAAGGCACTTCTGTACACAAACAATGAAATATCGAAGACATACACAAGGAAAAACATTCTATAGCAACAAGAAAAATAAAGTACCAAGGAATAAACTTAACCAAGGAGGTAAAAGACCTGTATTTGGAAAACTATAGAACATTGAAAAAAGAAATTAAGGGAGATACAAATAAATGGAAGCAAATTCCATGTTCATGGATGAGAATAATTAACATAATTAAAATGACCATACTACCCAAAGCAATTTGTAGATTCAATGCAATCCCTATTAAAATACCAATGATGTATTTCACAGACCTAGAACAAACACTTCAAAAATTTATATGAAAACAAAAACAACCTGAAATGCCTCAGCAATCTTGAGAAAGAAGAACACAGTAGGAAGAATTATAATACCTGATATAAAACTATAATATACTGCAAGTCCACTGTAATCAAAACATTCTGGTACTGGCATAAGAACAGACATATAGATCAATGGAATAGAATATAGAGTCCAGAAATAAACCCAGGTCTCTATGGTCAATTAATATTTGACAAAGGGAGCAGGAGCATAAAATAGCATTTTCAACAAATGGTGTTGGGAAAACGGGAAACATGCAAAAAAAAAAAAAGAAACTAGCACACCAACTTACACCATACACCACAATAAACTCAAGATGGATAAAATACTTAAATGTAAGCCATGACACCATAAAAGTCATAGAAAAAGACATAGGCAGTAAACTCTTAGATAACCCACGCAGCAGCATTGTTGCCAATATATCTTCCAGGGCAAGGAAGATAAACGAAAGAATAAACAAATGGGACTACATCAAACTAAAAAGTTTCTGCTCAGTGAAAGAAAAGATCGGCAAGATGAAAAGGGAACCAACCATATGGGAAAACATATTTTCCAATGATAGCTCAGACAAGGGTTTGATCTCCAAAATATATAAAGAACTTATATAACTCAACACCAAGAAGACAGACAATCCAATTAAAAAACAGGCAAAGGACCTGAACAGATACTTCTCCAAGGAGGATGTACAGAGGCCCATAGACATAATAAAGAATGCTTAGCATCACTAGCCATCAGAGAGATGCAAATTAAAACCACACTGAGATACCACCTCACACTGGTCAGAATGGCCATCATTAACAAATTAACAAATGTTTGCAAGGATGTGGAGAAAAGTGAAACCTAGTGCACTGTTGGTGGGAATGCAGACTGATGCAGCCACTGTGGAAAACAGTATGGAATTTCTTCAGAAAACTAAATAAGGAGCTGCCTTTTCATCCAGCAATTCCACTGAAAGGATTATACCCGAAAAATCCTGAAATACCAATTCAGGAGAATCTATGTACCTCTATGTTCATAGCAGCACAATTTATAACAGCCAAGTGCTAGAAACAGCCTAAGTGCCCATCAGTGGATGAGTAGATAAAAAAACTGTGGTACTTTTACATGACAGAATACTATGCAGCAAAAAGAAAGAACTCAAGCCTTTTGCGACAGCATGGATAGAACTGGAGAGTATTATGCTTAATGAAATAAACCTAGTGGTGAAAGATAAATACCATATGATCTCACCTAATACAGGTACCTAATGAACAAAACAAACCAGGAAAATAGAACCAGAGGCATGGAAACAAGGAACAGGCTGACAGTGACCAGTGGGGAGGGGAGAGGGGGAGAAGTGGAGTAAGAAGGGGAAGGTCTAGTCAAGGAACTAATGTAAATGACCCATGGACATGTACAACAGGGTGGAGATTGACGGTGAGAGAGGGGTTATGTTGGCGGGTCAAGGGAGATCAATGGGGGGAAAATGAGACAACTGTAATAGAACAACAATTTTTTAAAAAGAAAAGTACCTATTGTGCTAATGTGGTTTGTTAGTATTTCATTTAAGGTTTTTGCACCCACTGCAAGAATTTGACTTATAATTTTCCTTTCATATATTATTCTTGTCAGGTTTACATATCAATATTATATTCCATTCAATCTGCCCTGGCTGGGTTGGCTCAGTGGATTGAGCGTCGGCCTGCGAGCTAAGTGTCGCTGGTTCAATCTTCCAGTCAGGGCACATCAGAGAAGGAAAACTCTGACTCCAAAAAACCTCCGCTGCCTTGCGGCATACCTCTTCAGGGAAAGGCTAAGGGAGTAAACCCCGACAGAAAATCCGGAGCCGGAGTCCCTAAGGTGGTTTGACGTTGTAGTCAACACCGGCAACTCTTGCGGCACACCTGAAGCCAAGCCGTATTGACTCCGTCTTTCCCTTGGACCCTTCAGCTGTGAAGAGAGGGGGGGTCTGCTGCATGGGCAACAGCAGACCCTTCATATCACCCTGCCCAGGCTCTGTAGCTTCAGCTTCACTGGAGAGGACACTCCAGCATCATCGCAAGATGTCGATTCAACACGGGAGGAGACAGATACCGTGTCACTCCCGAGTTGGACTGCACAGCCATTCTCGGCGGTGCAGATAGACTCTTAAGAAGCTACACCATCGTCTCTCGAGACGGACGGCTGCCAACGATTCCATTCAATGTGAATTGCTAAGTTCTCAGTTTGTTAATCCTTTAAAACAGTTTGTATAATATATATAAATAAATGTATATATTTCTTGACTATTTATTTATTGACAAATGGGTAAAACTTGACAAAACAACCAAGTGGTATTTTTTAATATATATACTACTAATTCAATTTCTTTCATGGTTATGGATGTATTTGAAATTTTTTATTCCTTCTTGACACATTTTGGTAATACACACAATTCTAGAAAACTGTCCTTTTTATGGTTTTCGTAAATATTGACTTTATGTGTAGTTCTGTTACTCTTTCCTTCTAATGTTATTTATGTGTGCTTTTTTCTCTCCCATCTTAAATTTAACAGGGCTTTATCTATTAATATTTTCAAGAAATGACCTTTTGGTTTAAGTGCTCTTCTTTATGGTAAATTTGTTTTTTATTTCATTAATTTGTGTCCTTAATGTGATTATTCCATTCCTCCTTATTTTATGAATATTATGTCACTTTCTACTAAGTTAGTTGAATGCTGCTTATCTCATGAATCTTCTTTACTTACTTTTTTCTACTTCGTGAGTTTAAGGCTGAAAACCTTGAAGTTTTGCTTTAGCTGTATTCTTCAAGTGTTAAGATATAGTTTAGATCATAGGGTCATAAATATTTCACAATTTTAAGTGATTTCTTCTTTTAATGTCTTACTCAAAAGTGTGTTTTTCATTTTCCAAACATACTGGTTTAAAAGTGTATTTTTTCTTATTGTTATGAAATCTGTTGCTCTGTGGTCTGAGAACATAAACTTTATGATAAAGATTCTCAGATAGCTTATGAAGCACCATTTTTTTTCCCATCTAGCTTGGCTTCAATTTTCACATATAGGACAAATGTTTCATGTGTCCTTGAAAAGAAGGTATTTCTTTGTTCACTGGATACAAAGTCCAGTATATCAAACTTGGTAACTCTTTTCTTCAAATCGTGTCTAATTTTTAGAATATAGGTTTATAAGTTTCTAAAAGAAGTGAGTTTAAAAATCTGTCATAACTGTTGATTTGTCAATTGTTATATTTTGACACTATATTCCTTTTGAAGTGTGAACAGATCAGGATTATTAAATCTACTAAATTAAGCTTTTTCCCTCATTTTCTTTATTCCCAATCATGCTTTTGGCTTTGAAGTCTATTTTGCTTAATAATATCTCTTCTTTTTTGGTTAGTATTTAGTATTTGTCTGGTATATCTTATGGCTTCACCTCTGGCCTTTCTAATATGTTTTAGATGTGACTCTTGTAACAGCATATAATTAGGTTCTTGTTTGTTTTTGTTTTTTGTTTTTTGAAAGGGTAAAAATACTTAAGTTTTTAAATAACTTGGGTCAGAGAAACAGAAAATAAATGCATTTTTAAGTATATTTTATTGATTATGCTGTTAAACTTGTCCCAATTTCTTTTCCCTTTGCTCCCCTCTACCCAACACCCTGCTTAGCAATCCCACCCCGCTTATGTCATGTCCATGGGTCGTGCATGTAAGTCCTTTGGCTTCACCCTTTCCTGTACTATTCTTAACATCTCCCTGTCTATTTTGTACCTACCAGTTATGCTTCTTAATCCCTGCACCATTTCCCCCTTTTTCCCCTTCCCTGTCCCAGCTGATACCCCTCCAAATAATCCCCATATCTATGGTTCTGTTCCTATTCTGGTTGTTTTCTTAGTTTGCTTTTGTTTTTATTTTTATAACTCAGTTGTTGATAGTTGTGAGTTTGGTGTCATTTTAATGTTCATAGTTTTGACCTTCTTTTTCCTAAATTAAGTCCCTTTAACATTTCATATAATAAAGGCTTCGTGATGATGTACTCCTTTAGCTTTACCTTGTCTGGGAAGCACTTTATCTGCCCTTCAATTCTAAATGATAACTTTGCTGGGTAGAGTATCTTGGTTGTAGGTCCCTGCTGTTCATCACTTTGAATGTTTTTTGTTTGTAAGGTTTCTTTTGAGAAATCTGCTGATAGTCTTACAGGTACCCCTTTGTAGGTAACTCTCTTCTTTTCTCTTACTGCTTTTAAGATTCTCTCTTTATCTTTAACATTTAGCATTTTAATTATAAGGTGTCTTTGGGTCTAGCTTTTTGGGACTCTCTGTGCTTCCTGGACTTGTATGTCTATTTCCTTCACCAAATTAGGAAGTTTTCCTTCATTATTTTTTTCACATAAATTTTCAATTTCTTGCTCTTCCTTTTCTCCTTCTGGAATCTGTATGATTTGGATTCTGGCATGTTTAAAGTTGTCCCAGAGGTTCCTAAGCCTATCCTAGTTTTTTTTCAATTCTTGTTTCCTCCTTCTTTACTGGTTGACTGTTTCTCTTCCTTATGTTCCAATCTGTTGACTTGAACCCTGGTTTCTTTCCCTTCACCACTGGTTTCAGGTGTGTTTTCCTCCATTTTACATAGCATATTCTTCATTTCTTCTCTTATGCATTTGTTGTACTTAATCTTTTCTGTCAAGTCTGTAAGCATCATTATCACCAGCGTTTTGAACTCTGCATATGCTAGGTTGCGTATCTCCTTGTCACTCAGTTCTCCCACTAGAACCCTGATCTTCCCACTCTTTTGGGCCATACTTCCCTCTCTCCTCAACTTGACAGCTTTCTGTGTTTGCCTGTGTATCTTAGGTAGAGCTGCCATACCTGTTATATTGTAAGGGGTGGAGCCTTAGGTATTCATCAGTTCTGGGCAACCCGTTTCACTACTTTGTGACACTGTATGTGAGGGAGGGGTCAGAGAGGGAACAATGCCACTTGCTCAGCACTTGCCCCTTTTCCAGGCATTTCTCCCACTTTCTGTATGCGACAGGTGTCCCTCTAGCTGTTGTTTGGTGATGTTTCCCAGAAAGGGTGGGTCTCTGGATGATCTAGGATCGTGGGGGCCCTCTAAATAAGCTGACTCTGCTGAGAACCAGCAGTTTCTTCCTCCGCCCCAACCTCACTGGTTTTCAGTCAGAAGCAATGCAGCTTTATTTTTCCTGGCGCTGGAACTGTGAGCTGTGCGGTCTGGTCTGAGACTGGGTTTGCTTCCCAGGTTTCCCTTCCTACTTTTAAAATGCATGATCGGGCTTTCTGCTGCCGCCACCACCGCCGCACCTCGACCTCACCAACCCAGCTCTGTCCCTCCTACATGTCTGGATGAGTATTTCTTCTTTATTTCTTCGTTTGTTGGACTTCCACGCAGTTTTATTATCTGGAACTTCTGTTTTTTTAGCTTTGAGGTAGTTGTAATGCCTTCTTAGTTGTGAGG
The DNA here is from genome assembly GCF_987537825.1 of Furipterus horrens. NCBI lineage: Eukaryota > Metazoa > Chordata > Mammalia > Chiroptera > Furipteridae > Furipterus > Furipterus horrens. Next base: position 43,768,820 of record NW_028327182.1, read on the forward strand.
GAGATGCAGTATGTTTACCTATGCCTCTATCTTGGCTGGAAGCCCCCTAATTATGTTTTGTTTTTAAAATTCAATCAGGATCTCTAAGTTTCAACTAGAAAGTTTAATCTCATATGATATTTGTGCTTACTTCTAACATTTCATGTTTACTCTTCAGACTGATTTTTTTCACCTTTCCCCCCTTTAATTTCTACTTATGTTGTATTGGTCAAGTTTTCTCTATTTGCTTATTTCCACCTCTACTGGATCCATTCCCATTCTTTTTGTGTTTATTCAAAATTTACATGTGCATGGTTGGACAAACAAAGTCTAAAGGAATTAAATGCTTCTCTTCCTAAAGAACAGAAGAATCTAAAAAAAAAAAAAACCATTAATTTCTTTTTTCAGCTTTTATATTCTATTGTTTACTGTTTTAGTTTTATCCTGTTATTAAATATTTCCCCATATTAGTATTCATTTTTATTACCTTCTTTTTACAATCCATTTAAATTTAACAACATATTTACCTATTTCCTTCCTCATCATTATTTCTTGCTTGCCAGTTTTTCCTTCTGATCTGTTTCCTTCTTGCTCAAATATTTGCTTTCGTAGTTATTTCAGCAATGTAGTAAACTAATTCCTCCTTGGAAAATGTTATTTAGCTAAGTGGAGACTTCTCAGAGTGATAGTTATTTTCCCTCAACACTTTCAGAATACTGTCTGCTCCTTCTGGAATCTATTGTTGCTGATTTAAAGTTGCCAGTTTAATATTATTCCCTTGTATCTTTTTTTCTGCTCACAATTTTTAAGTTGCTCACTTTTCCTTTAATGCTTTGCAGTAGTATCACAATGCATATTTGTTCTACAAACTCTAATCACTCTTGTTTACTTCTTAGATCAATTCCTATTACTTGATTCATTTTTATTTGCTTTTTTAAATAAAGGAGATTGAAAGTTGACTTAACTACCAGGGCATATATAAAGGTCTGTAAAATGTGATTATTTCATGCTAATATATCCAAAGTATTGTTTCCCCTTGGCTCCAGATCTGTCTACATTGCTTAGCACTGACTATTTACTTCTATTAACATACATCTGTAACCACGTTCAGACTAAGAAAACACTGGGTAGGTAATAACTGTCTATATTTTATTCAATTTATGACCCTGAAAACTAAGCACTGAAAGCATTTTTTTTTTCCTAATTTTCATTTGGAAGCCTAATGTTCTTTTACTTAAAAGAGAATTTTATTATTTCTCATAATTATTATTAAAGGAATTACTGTAAAGACACTGGAGAGGAGCCTCATTTTAGCTGGATACACCACACAGAGAACAAATTAAAGTTGTAACATAAGGAACTTATTTTACAAGTAAAATTATGCATTAAACTGAGTTTAGAGGGCAATTATAGATTCTCCTAAAGTGAGAGTACATTCTCTTTTAATTCCTTTTATGTATCAAGGAATGAATAAACAACAGTCATAACCACCGTTAAAATAGTATCAGATCATATGAATAGAGTCTAAAACAGGGGTCCCCAACCCCTGGTTCCTATTAGGAACCAGGTCACACAGCAGAAGACAGGTGAGCGGCAAGTGAGAGAGCAAAGCTCCTGTTGCAGTACTGCCTGAGCTCTGCCTCCTATTTCCCCCTGTCCAGTTTGTGAAAAAACTGCACAAAATTGGTCCCTGGTACCATTGGGGACCGCTGGTCTTAAAAAAACTTCTAGGCCTACTGAATGTTGTTCTTAATCTCATTATTTTATTTTATTTTTAATCCTCACCAGAGAATATGTTTATTGATTTTAGAGAGAGAGGAAGAGAAAGAGAAAAACATTGGTTGCCTCCTGTCCACATCCCGACCAGGGACTGAACCCTTGACCTAGGAACCTTTTAGTATACGGGAGTATGCTCCAACCAACAGAGCCACCTAGCCAGGGCTTATTATTCTTTTAAAATATTTTCATGCCAAGTAATTCTGTAAGAAAATTCTATCAACAAGTGTTTTATAATCACTTCCAAACAAATATGAAACATACTAGTGTAGAATGAAAAGATGTTTGTTTTGTTAAATTTGGGCAATAGAGAAGTACAATAAAGCATGGAAAGCTCCAATACAAATTTGGGAGCCACTAAATGTAATGATTAAGAACACTAACTCAGAAAACACATGAACCTAGCATTCAAATCCCAAACACACTTTTACATATTTACCACTATGAGACTTGAGCCAAGTGACTTAAAAAGTTTTCTTATCTACACAGTAGCTCTTAAAATTGTTGTTATTCCTAAGATATGTTCTGAAACTGAATAGGAGGCCAAAATAGCTACATATTCAGACCAATACTTTTTCCAGACTATCAATTAAACTTATGTTACTATTTTAGCAAAGATGAAGAAACCTGAATTCTGTGAGACAGGAAAATATGGTTACCTGGAAAGGCAGGCTTTAGTGACAGCACTGTGAAGATTTTCATTAGGGTACTGCGACAGCCGACGAGAAATCCGCAACAGCTGTCTGGTAGAAAGGGATGATGCCAATGACTGTGCCTATTAAAAGGCAAAGACAGCCTGTTAAGAGTCTTGTTTCAACTTGCTGCAAGTCCCTTTAGATGGGAATCATAGCAGAATTCATTATTCCGGAAGGACAAGGTCAATCTCAAAATAAATATGCACTATTAATGAATTATCAATAAAAATAAACACAAAGCAATTAACATGTCAAACATTCTTGAAAATAGCTTTTCTAATCTATGAAAAGTGTTTATCAGTGAAATTTAATTAAATTGTTTTCATTGTGCTAAATGCTGTGTATACATGTTTTTTGGGGGGGTGGAGGTTGAATGGAGGGAGGAAGGATATAAGATATGTACAATTAACTTTTTTTTTCTGCTTACACAAAACTGAATTTCTAAGCTATCCTAAAAATGCTTAGAGGTTTAAGTAAATCTTGGCTTTTGATATGCAGAAAAAGAGTAATGAGCAATATAGGCTGCTGACCACAGACATGTCAACAAGTTTGTCACTTGAGCGGCAGCTTGCTATTCAGAATCCTTCTCCTATACTGTCAGAATAAATTTACTTGTTTTCTCGTACTTCCCCAAATCCCAATAGTAGAGTTACTAGTACAAAACTTAGGACATGTAAGTACCAATAAATATTTGCTAACTTGAATTTAAAATTATCTAGCAGGAAGCGTAATGTAATGATAAATCTTATAATCTTTGAAATCAGAAAGTCAGGGTCCCATTTATTAGCTATGTGACCTTGAAGTTTCTTAATCTCTTTAAGCCTAAATTTCCTCATTTTTAAAATGGCAATAAAAATGCCTTCATTTTTAATGTAGTTTTGAGGATTAAATTAGAAAATTATTCTAAAGCACTTAGCGTAGGTCAGACACATATGGATATGCAACAAATACTAGTAATTATTATTAAAAGTCAGCTCCTTGAAAACAAAAGAAAAATCTAACAGAGGAAGGAGATGTGACCTATACATTATAATTAATTTAGTGAATCAAGTTATTACTGGCCTAATTCATAATTTAGAGCAGTAACATTAGGAGACAAAGGATTTTCACTGAAAACCAGAAGAAAGAACTTTTGAAGTAATTGCCCTTTGGGAGGGCAGAAGAGGCCAGAGTGAAATGTCACAAAGAGTGAAGAAAGCAGGATAGTGGCCCTGAGCACCTGAGGGAACCAAGTGGGGCACTCTATGACATTGGCAAAGGGTTCAAAATGGAAAATGTGAAGATGAAAAAGACACACTGCATACTTGCTTGTTTTCAACATTTCGCCTAAGGTCATCTCTATATGTCCCAAGGAAGAAAGAATTAATTGATTTCTCCTTCCCGTGTATTTCATACCTCTATGAAATGCTGGTCTGCTGTTATTAGCATTGTATTTCAGCTACAACATGGGTTAAATGGCCCTTGGGGACTACTGGGAGCAGGACCACCATTTATAACATATCCTTTTTTTTCTATTAGAAAACATGTTCTAAGTTTCAAAGAACTCATCTCTAAGTCAACATTGTTTCATCTTGTTTTTAACAAATTTGCATTCTAGACTTGGAGACAATACTTAAATATAAGAAAGAAAAATTGCAATTTAAAATAGCATATAATTTAATGCCCAAATAAATGGAGAACTTGACAACTGCATAGGGGCTTAAAATGTTAAAGTGGGAAGGAGAAATGCAATGCGCTGAACAAAGGCATGAATGCAAAAAGAACAGAAATACATGCAGAACATGAGGAAACCAGCCCAGCTTTATTAGAGGGCCCTGCTGGAAGCTTTGCTCCCAAATAACAAAAACCTGTGACTGACACTTTGAGGAGTTTGGCCTGGCTCCTAAAGGCAGCAGGACTTCCTTATGTGCAGCAAAGTAACATGATTTTAGAAAGATTAATCTTGGCAGCAGTATGTAAAGTAGTTGAAGGACAGACAGAACGAAGACAGGAATCTGCCTACAAAAAGATAGAGTACTATAGTGAGATTACTCACAAAAAGAAAGAAGGAAGGGATCAAAAAATGTTTCAAAAGGTTTGACAATTGAGGAATATCAGAAAAAAGGAAGAACTGAGGATAAGATTGTTTCAGCCAGTATGATGGACTGAAAGTATCACAAGTTAAATATGACTCAGCAAACCCCATCCTTAATACCTAGGACCATGACTACCTTAATCATGGAAAATGTTTGACAGATGACTCCAACCAGAATTCTCATGACAAGAGTCCTATTAAACCATGTGGTAATTTTCTAGGGTACAACATTCTAATCTCATTCCAAGTGTGACACTGTTCAGGCTTCACATGTCATTCCAGTGATCAGTAGATTTTCTCATGAATTTGGAAAATACCAGCTTTCTTGGTTAGTCAAAATGCTTTTCAATAACATCCAGTGTTAAAAAAAATCAGAACAAAGCTTTACATACAGCCATTGTAATATTGAATAAAGGGTTTGGTTATCTCTGCTCTTATATTAGCCATTAAAAACCAAGTGTACTTTAATTGAAAAATATGTTTAATATTTGGAATATCAAATTTCCAACTGTAGTTTTATCTTGCAAAAAAAGTGTAAATGTGAGCACATTCCCTTCATTACTATGGTTACGTAGTTTAAGAGCACACCTAAAGAATTTTTCAAATTAGCATGATTAACACTAGTACTTCAGCTTAAAGATATAAAGATTCTGATAAAAATTATTTTAAATAATTTTTTTTCTTATTCCTCTTAAAGAATTATTTTCTTTCACAAAAATGTAACATGTTCTCACAGAGATAAAACTCTAGAGACGATCTACTAATTAATCAATATTACGTGCCAGGTACCAGACTAGAAAATGAGAATAAAAGAGTGAAAAAGACCTGGCCTCAAGGAGTCCAAATTCTAATTGGGGAGATAAAAATACACTGTGATACAGCTACGACAGGTCAATATGAGAAGCATATGCCAAATGTCATGAAAGCAGATTGTATATAGAGGTTACCTCTGCCTAAGGGAGCTGAGAGACACCTGATAGAACAGTGAACCTGAGTGCAGATGGACAGAGGAAAACAGGCATTACTTAAGACAGAGACATTTGGGTTAAGCGCTGGACTTAGAAAACAGTAAGAAGCAACATGTGGAAGAGCTGAGGGGTGTTCAGGAGAGGGTGTAAGACATGAAGCTGCAAAAGCAGCCAGGCTGAAATGGAACTCACAGGCATGCTTAGCAGGTTGTTCTTCAGCCTCTAGACAAAGAGAATCCATACCTTAACAGCTGTAAGGGAGGAGAAGAACTTAGGAAATAAATTTGGGAAAAGTCACTTCTGGGACAAACGGAAGATTCATTCATTTCATTCATTTAACAGATATTTTTTGAACATCTTCTATCTAGTAGGCAAAGTTCCACATACTGGGAATACAACAGGGAACAAAATAAGTAAAAACTCATCGCAGAACTAAAATCTGAGTGAGGGAAAATGGACAATAAAAATAAGTAAAACAGCCCTGACTGCTGTGGCATCATTTTGCAAAGCCAAAGGTCGCCAGTTTGATTTCCGTTCAGGGCATCTGCCAGTATTGCAAGCCCAGTCCCCAGTTGGGGGCGTGCGAGAGGCTACTGATTAATGTTTCTTTCACATATTGATGTTCCTCCACTTGCATTTTTAAAAAATGAGCAAAACATATATTATGTCAAAGGGTAATAAATCCCATGAAGGACCTTAAAACAGAGAAAGGAATAAAATGAGGAGGATATGTGATTCAAAATGGAGTGCTTCAGGAAGGCCTCACTGAAAAGAAGATACCTGAGCCAATCCAAAAGGGGTAAGGGAGCAAACCTGTAGGCTACCTTGGAGGAGCAATTGAGGCAGAGGAAACACCAGTGGCTAGGGCTCTAGTTTGTTCAAAGACCAACAAGGAGAATGGTGTAGTTGAAAAGAACGAGTAAGGGAGGAAGTACTTGGGGATGAGGTCTCCTGTGACAACTAGAAAATGGTCCTCCCCCCAAAATATTCACATCCTAATCCCTGGAATCTTTGAATTTTACCTTACAAGGCGAAACTAAATTGGTAGATAGCATTAAAGATTTCTGAGACGTGGAGATAATCCTGGATTATGTAGATGGCTACTAAATGCAATCATGTACCCTCATAAAAGGGAGGCAGAAAAAGATCTGACACAGACACACAGAGAGAAGGCAATGTGAAGATGGAGGCAGAGGCTGAAGAGACAGGCCATAAGTCAAGGAATGCCAGCAGCCACCAGAAACTAGAAGAGGCAAGGAATGGATTCTTTCTTTGAGCTTCTAAGAGAATGTGACTCTGCTGACACCTTGATTTTAGCTTCATTTCAAACTTTCGGTGTCCAGAACTGTGAGAAAATAAACTTTTGTGTAAATCACCAATTTATGGTAATTTGTTATAATAGCACAGGAGTGTAATAGAGGGCCACAAAAGGAATTGATTATTGGTGAAGAGAGCAGACAAGAGAAAGTAACAACATTCTAGAAGAAAGATTATGAAATCCAATACTAGGATGATTACCGACAATAGATAAGAGCACAGATTAGATGTCAAGATGCTAAACTGATGAGATTTGCTTTCAAATTAAGTAGAAATAGAAGGAAGCAAGAAAAAACAATGATGTCAAGGTTCCTAATTTAGTAGACAGGTTATTAACAAAGTCAGAATATTAAGAATAGGAAGATTTAAAGGAGAAAGACTGTTTAGTTCTATATCCCATCATCACAACCTCCTTATGAGATACATGGCACTGTTCCCAATTTACAGATGAGAACACTGAGACTCAGGTAGACAGTGACAGCCCTAGATCTCTCCAACATACTATTCCAGAATGGAAATATAATTAGAAATAAAGAACCAATCAGAAAAGAGAAGTTACAAGTTGAAGATAAAGATGTAGGCGTTATCGTAGAGGTGGTACTTGAAGCCATAAGAAGAGATGAGACTGCTCAGTAAAGGAGACAGAAGAAGCAAAGCTGAACCACAGGAGTACCAAGTATGCCTCTAGAGTTAAAGTTGTTTTCTATATCAGCCATGAAAAGCTGGAAGAAATGTTAAAATCATTGAAAGAGTAAAACATATGCATAGGACAAAGCATAACACAGGCATAAAAATACCAGCTTAAAAAATAGATGTCAAAGCACTAAACTCTAAGAACAAAAAGCAGAAGCCTGTCAACAATAGAAAATCCAGACTTACCGTTGGGTCCTGTGTCTCTCTGAGTCTGTGAGTAAATGATAACAATTTATCCAAAGCTTCCTGAGGTATATTTGGGACCTATTTTATGAGAGAATTGAGGAAAGACAGAAAGAATGAATTGGGATATCTGATCAATAAATCAGAAATCATAGGTACTTAATAAATAATATCAGAATTACATTTTCAGCAAGACTGTAATAACAGCTTACATGTTTAATTCATGGAAAATTTACTTATTCATCTTCTCAGAAAACACTTATAATTAACTCCTCCCCCTTCTCTTTAAGAATCAAGTAATTAGAACCACGCTGCTTCTTTATTTACAACACTGCTTCTCTATTTACAATTCTATCATCAGCATAAATCTGAAAGGAGCCTCTAACTCAAAAACTGGCATATAATATGTCTATATATTATCATTTCCTTTTTTGGTAGCTTCAGTATGACTTTTAAACTCTAATTTAGGCCCTTTCTTACTGAAAACAAACTCATTCATTTAGTAGTAATTTTACAGCTACAACTACTAAGTCACATAAGGTATCCATGTATAAAGAATGGATGCTCAAGCTGTCCATTTCTTCAGGACTTTTAAACTATAGAGCTAAGCAACATGATCAGTTTATCAATGAACTCTGAAGAATAGTTACCCAAATAACACACACTGATTGCCTTAACTATAACAAATTTAACCTAATTAAATATTTAATTGATTATAAGAAAATTTTTTAATCAATAACAAATTTAAAGTTTTAATTGAAGAGATCTGAAAGAGATACTAGAACAATGACTAGTAGAATGTGGCCATTTAAGAAGTAAACTGTTCAGGGTTTCTTTGGTCATTTAAGTGATTGAAACTTTTTAAAATTCTAAGTTCTATTCAGGATATAGTTTATCTTATTTATTTTTTAAATTAATCCTGTGATGTAAGAAGTAGTATTATTCCCATCTTCAGATGAAGAAATTATGGTTGAGTAATTTACCTAAGATATGGAGGCTAATAAGTAGTGAATCTGGCATTTAAAGGTAAGTTGTTTGTCTTTAAAACCTATGCCTTTATCCAAACCATCCTCACAAGACCTACAAAGTTCATTCTGAAATTTTAAAAGGGATGAGTGTTAACTTTTTATGTAACTTAGTAGACACAGATGTAAGATTACTACTTGTGATCAAGAAAACATTGTCTGACAGAACTTTCTATCAGGAAAGTTTTTTAAAATTAATTTATTACTTTTCTATCACAGTTGTCCCACTTTTTCCCCCATTGCCCCCCCACCCCACCTACTCCTTCTCCCACAGTCAATCCCCGCCCGTTGTCCATGTCCATGGGTCATTTATACTAGTTCCTTCCCTATGCTTTCTAATATAAAGCACCCACGTTACTATTGATCACTTGAAATATGACTGAGAAACTAAATTTTAAAATTTGACGGCCAGTGCTAGTATATAAAATAGTATAGTTCTAGACAGTGCTAAGGAAGGCATTAAAGTAATGGATTACATATACTGCAAGCCACCAGACAACTAATCAGGTAAGTAAAGGATAATACATATGAAGTCTGTCCAGAAGATATCCAGCCATATAATATGAAAAATAAAGACATTTATTAAAGAAGATACAAGATATAAAAAACACTGTACACAGGACAATGATGCCTCAGTCCCCTTCAAAGGAAGCACCTTGGGACCTAACACAGTTCTCCAAATCACCATCAGCTGCCCCATCACATTTTCCTGAATTTCATAGACAGTCTGAAATCTCTTCCCTTTCAAAGGTGATTTTAGTTTTGAGAAAGGCCAGAAGTCACAAGGTGCCAAATCTGAGCTATAGGGGGGATGAGTCACCTGGGTGATTTGATACTTCACCAAAACACTCTGCATGAGACATGATACATGAGTGTGCACATTGTCATGATGAAGATGCAATCACTCCTTGCCTTCTGAATACTTCTCACTGAGGAATGTTCAAGCTTAATGCAAAATGATGCAAACTTGTTGCTCTTTTCACTCATTTTGAATGTGATGGTCACAGAGTACACATGCTCACTCAGCAGTGTCTACCATCCCCACTCACTAGTACAGAGAAGATGTCATTGTTCACACATGAGCATTTCAGTCCATACTCCTCAGCTGCAAGGTTACATCGATGTCCCAACTGTTCTTGTTATATTAACAATGGCTGGACTTTTTACAGACAGACTTCATATTACAGTCTTGAGTGAACAAGGACTCCTTAGTATTTTCTACAGAATCAAAGGAACTAAGATATACTTAACCTCCCTTTACAGTAGGAACTTAAAATAGTCACCTTTGGCTGAATATGAAAGGAAAAGGAATCCCCAAACCGCCTCAACACAAGGAAAGAGGAAAGACAGCTTACATCCATGGTTTTCAAAGTGTGGTCCAGAGACCAGCAGCAGCAATATAAGCATCACCTAAGAACTTTAGAAATGCAAATTCTCATATACCATAACCCAGACCAAACGACTCAGCAACCTGCATTTTTACCAAGTCCTCCAGATGAATCTGTAAAATGTTAACATTTGAGAACTATTATATGATAAAGTTTGGGAGTGAGTGGGGGGAAAATATCAAATTCTGCTCCAGTAAGAGGCAGAGTGCCTTAAAAAGAGAAAAAAAATGAAGGCTCAGGCTAGAGCTGGTTTCACTCTTACCATTTCCTTAATCACTTGGATTTCTTCACTTTTGACAAGTGGTTTCATATAATGGAAAAAGAACATGGTTAAGAATTCTGGCCCCAGCCATTGCTGTGTTGTGCTTCCAATAACAGGGGGCTCTGCCAAGGCAATGATTCTGAAGGAGGGGTGGACAGGAAAAATGGATCTAAAGGAGAAAAAAAAATTAAAAACATAGCATTTCACATTAGAAATTAGGTTATGGTAGCTAAAGTCTAGGCAATGATAAATGCTGTTAATATAGTCAAAGCTATTGTCCAAAGGACAGACTTTGAAAAAAGTCAGGACATTCTAAGATTCTAAGATTAAAACAAAAACAAACAAACAAACAAAACAATCACCTACTGCTAATATAAAATGTACCATATCCCTGGCTGGTTTGGCTCAGTGGATTGAGCGTCGGCCTGCGAGCTAAGTGTCGCTGGTTCGATCTTCCAGTCAGGGCACATCAGAGAAGGAAAACTCTGACTCCAAAAAACCTCCGCTGCCTTGTGGCATACCTCTTCAGGGGAAAGGCTAAGGGAGTAAACCCCGACAGAAAATCCGGAGCCGGAGTCCCTAAGGCGGTTTGACGTTGTAGTCAACACCGGCAACTCCTGCGGCGCACCTGAAGCCAAGCTGTATAGACTCCGTCTTTCCCTTGGACCCTTCAGCTGCGAAGAGAGGGGGGGTCTGCTGCATGGGCAACAGCAGACCCTCCATATCACCCTGCCCAGGCTCTGTAGCTTCAGCTTCACTGGAGAGGACACTCCAGCGTCATCGCAAGATGTCGATTCAACACGGGAGGAGACAGATACCGTGTCACTCCCGAGTCGGACTGCACAGCCATTCTCGGCGGTGCAGATAGACTCTTAAGAAGCTACACCATCGTCTCTCGAGACGGACGGCTGCCGAACCGAACCATATCCACTGGTAAAACTCTATCACTGAGCCCTGGCTGCTGTGACTCAGTGGATTGAGCGTCGGCCTGCGAGCCAAGTGTCACTGGTTCGATTCCCAGTCAGGGCACATGACTAGGTTGCACGTCAGGTCCCCAGTTGGGGGCGCGAGTGAGAGGCAACCACACAGTGATGTTTCTCTTCCTCTCTTTCTCCTTTCCCCTCTCTCTAAAAAATAAAATAAATAAATTATTTAAATAAAAAAAATAAACCTCTATCACTGGCACAAACTACTGTTTTGAATATGCTATTATGCCTACAATAAATTTTTCCCATAGTCCCTTGAAAGAAAATACCATCCAGTTCATATTCAGTACATAGGTCCCTTTTCTTTATTCAAAATCCCCTCAAAATCTCCTGTCTTGCAAGTAATTCACTATATGTCAATCTTACACAAAGAAGTATGATTCAAGAATATTTTTCAACATATAGAAAATTTAAGACAACAGAGGAGTTAGAGGTAGCTACACTAACCCCTTCCCAGGACCAATCTGGAATTACAACTAAATTGTAAAGAAATCATCCAGAATAGCCAACTGAACACTAGTTGGAGAGAAGCCTTATAACCACGGACAGACTAAAGAAACCACTTCACCACAATTTGACTGGCATGGAGTGCAGAGGAGGTACAGGAGGCACAGGAGGGCTGGCTGGGCTCCCACAGGCAGCAGCTGAAGTTCTGGAGGGATATTTCAGCAGCCAGGGGTTCCCCTGAGAAGTGTGGGGTCTAAACCCAAAGCTGGGCTCCCCAGGCTACAGCATCAGAGCAGGAAAGAAACCCAGATAACATCCAGCTATCAAAAGCAGCAGGGTTTCTGTCTGCCAGGGAGAGACAACTGGAGTCACAGAGAGACTCTTAAAGGCCCAACACAAAAAATTTTGTTTGCATCCACTTACCCTGGGCCCCAGCAGAGGGAGGGCAGAGAGGACTAGGGACACTTGAGGAGAGTATGGGGCTGTTGACTCTGGGAAGAAAACTGAAAGAACAGCTACCAGGATTTCTATGCTGAGTCATTCCCTATAATGCAGAACCATCTTTCTCAAGTAAAGCATACTTCTCCAAATGGCAACAGCCTGAGGGGAAGCAATAGCCCTGCCCATAGGAATTGCTCTGCCCTACCCTGTGGTGTTTAAGCCATGCTGCTAATTACAGCTTGATTAGATTAACAACTGCTCAGTTTAATGGCTGATTAGTTTAACATCTAAGGTGGAAAATATAAATAAGCAGCCAAAATGGAAAGAGAAAAAAATAAAAAACTCAAATGAAAGAACAACCGAATTCTCCAGAAGAACTAGATGAAATGGAAGCAAGCAATTTATCAGTGTTTAGAGTAATGACTATAAGGATATTCAACAGCATGAAAAAAGACAGAGAAGCCATAAAAAAGGACCAGTCAGAAAGAAAAAATCTAATATCTGAGATAAATCATACACTGGAAGGAATAAATAGTAGGTTAGATAAAGAAGAGGACTGAATCAGTGATCTGTAAGACAAGGAAGAAAAAACACCCAGACAGAGCAGCAAAAAGAGAAAATAATTTTTTTAAATGAGGAGAGCTTAAGAAACATTTTGGACAACATGAGACATAACAACATCTGCGTTATGGGAATGCCAGAAGGAGAAAAGAGCGAGCAAAGGATCGAGAACTAATTTAAAGAAATATTGACCAAAAACTTCCTTAATCTGGTGAAGGAAAAGTCACACAAGCCCAGGAAGCTAAGAGAGTCCCAAACAAGCTGGACCTCGAAAGGCCTACACTGAGACACATCATAATTAAAATAACAAGGCTTAAAGACAAGGAGAGAATCCCAAATGACACAAGAGAAAAGGAGGTAGTTAAGTGCAAGGGACCACCAATTAGACTGGCATCTATTACTCAAGAGAAACATTTCAGGCCAGAAGGGAGTGGTGTGAAATACTCAAGGCGATGAAAAGCAAGGAACTACAACCAAGGCAACTTTAACCAGCCAGGATATCATTTAAAATCAAAGGAGAAGTAAGGAGCTTCCCTGATAAAAAAAAGCTAAAGTAGTTTGTTAGCACCAAACCGCTACTGTTCAAATGTTAAAGGACTTGCTTTAAGAAGATAAAGAACAGGAAAAAAACAGAGGAAAAGAATCTAACAATATAACGACAAGACATAGGCATCTATCAACAATCACCCTAAATGTAAGTGGTTTAAATGCTCGAACCAAAAGATAGAGGGTAGCTGAATGGATAAGAAAACAAGACCCATATATAACCTGCCTCCAAAAAGCCCCTCTAAGACCAAAAGATACACACAGACTAAAAGTGAAGGGTTGGAAAAATATATTTCATGCGAATAGAAAAGAAAAAAAGCTGGGGAAGCATTACTTATATCTGACAAAATAGACTTTGAAACCAAGGGTATAGTAAGAAATAAAGGACACTACATGATGATAAAGGGAAAAATCCAAGAAGATAATATAACCCTAGTAAACATTTATGCACTCAACATAGGAGCACCTAAATATGTAATGCAGATCTTGATGGACATAAAAAGAGAGATAGACAGATTTTAATACCCATTGACTTAAATTGATAGATCTTAAAAGACACACTATATCAAATGGATTTAATTGATACCTTCAGAGCATTTCACCCCAAAGCAGCAGAATACGCATATTTTTCAATTGCACATGGATTGTTTTCTAGGATAGACCACATGTTAGGACACTGAAGAAGTCTCAATAAATTTAAGAAGACTGAAATCATATCAAGCATCTTTTCTGATCACAATGCTATGAAACTAGAAATCAATCATAAGAAGAACACTAAAAAACAGGCAATGACATGGAAGCTAAATAATATGTTATTAAACAATGATTGGGTCAACAACGAGATCAAGGAAGAAATGAGAAGATACCTTGAAACAAATGAAAATGAGGACACAACAATCCAAAATCTGTGGGACACAGGGAAAGCAATCTTAAGGAAATTCACAGCATTATAGGCCTACCTCAAAAAAACAAGAAAAACTTCAAATAAATAATCTAACTTCACATTTAAAGGAACTTGAAAAAGAACACAAACAAAGCCCAAAGTGGGTAGAAGAAAGGAAATCATAAAGATCAGAGCAGAAATAAATGAAACAGCATCTTTAAAATATATATATCGTCGTCGGCAGCCGTCCGTCTCGAGAGACGATGGTGTAGCTTCTTAAGAGTCTATCTGCACCGCCGAGAATGGCTGTGCAGTCCGACTCAGGAGTGACATCGTATCTGTCTCCTCCCATGTTGAATCGACATCTTGCGATGACGCTGAAGCTACAGAGCCTGGGCAGGGTGATATGGAGGGTCTGCTGTTGCCCATGCAGCAGACCCCCTCTCTCTTCGCAGCTGAAGGGTCCAAGGGAAAGACGGAGTCAATACAGCTTGGCTTCAGGTGCGCCGCAGGAGTTGCCGGTGTTGACTACAGCGTCAAACCGCCTTAGGGACTCCGGCTCCGGATTTTCTGTCGGGGTTTACTCCCTTAGCCTTTCCCCTGAAGAGGTATGCCGCAAGGCAGCGGAGGTTTTTTGGAGTCAGAGTTTTCCTTCTCTGAAAAAATATATATATATCTATATATATCAATGACTCCAAGAGCTGTTTCTTTGAAAACATAAACAAGGTTGACAAACCTTTAACCAGACTCATCAAGAAAAAAAGAAAAAGACCCAAATAAATAAAATCAGAAATGAAAGAAGAGAAATAACTGACACCAAAGAAATATGGAGGATTGTAAGAAAATATTATGAGCAACTATATGCCAACAAACTGGGCAACCTGGATGAAATGGATAAATTCCTAGAAACACACAATTTTCCCAAAATATATCAGGAAAAATCAGAGAATCTGAATAGACAGATTACACCTAATGAAGTTGAAGCAGTAATCAAAAAACTCCCAACAAACATATGCCCTGTACCAGATGGCATCAGAGGTGAATTTTATCAAACATTCTGAGATGAACTAACACCTCTCCTTCTCAAACTATTTCATAAAATTCAAGAGGAGGGAAGGTTCCCAAATTCATTATACAAGGCCAGCATTATCCTAACTCCAAAACCACATAAAGACTCTACAAAGAAAGAAAATTATAGGCCATTATTCCTGATGAACATAGATGCCAAAATCCTCAACAAAATATTAGCAAACCGAATAGAGTAATGCAACAAAAAGATCATACACCATGATCAAGTGGGATTTATTCTGGGAATGCAAGGTTGGTGCAACATTCACAAATCAGTAGATGTGATTCACCACATAAACAAAATGAAAGATAAAAACCACATGATCATATCAATAGATGGAGGAAAAGCTTTTTATAAAATCCAGCACCCATTTATGATAAAAATTCTCAGCAAATTGGGAACAGAGAGAACATACCTAAACATAATAAAGGCCATATATGACAAACTCACTGCAAGCATCATACTCAATGGGCAAAAACTACAAGTATCCCCCTTAAGATTAGGAACAAGACAGGGATGTCTACTTTCACCACTCTTATTCAACATAGTACTGGAAGTCCTAGCTACAGCAATCAGACAAGAAGAAGACATAAAAGGCATCCAAACTGGAAAGGAAGAAGTAAAACTATTTTTATTTTCTGATAAATGAATCCAGCAAAGTAGCAGGATACAAAATTAATACCTAGAAATCAGTTGCATTTTTATATGCCAATAATAAACTAACAGGAAGGTAAATTAAGAAAACAACCTCATTCACAGCTGCTTCAAAAAGAGTAAAATACCTAGGAATAAACCTAACCAAGGATGTAAAAGACCTGTTGTACACAGAAAATTATAAGACACTGAAGAAAAGAAATTGAAGAAGATACAAATAAATGGAAACACATGCTGTGTTCATGGATAGGAGGAATTAACACCATTAAAATCTCCACACTACCCAAAGCAATCTATAGATTCAACACAGTTTCTATCAAGATTCCAATGATATGTTTCACACAACTAGAACAGATATTTCAAAAATTTATATGGAACCACAAAAGGCTCCTCATAGCAACAGTGATCATGAGAAAGAAGAACAAAGTTAGAAGAATCATGTTACCTAATACCAAGCTATACTGCAAGCCCATAATAATAAAAACAGCCTAGTACTGGCACATAGATCAATGGAACAGAAGAGAGAACCCAGAAATGAACCCACACCTTTACAGTCAATATTCCACAGAGGAAGCAAGCACATACAATAGGCTAAATATAGTTTATTCAATAAATGGTGTTAGGAAAATTGGACAGATACGTGCAGATAAATGAAACTAGACCACCTTCTTACACCACACACAAGAATAAATTAAAAATGGATCAAAGACTTAAATGTTAGACCCCAAATCATAAAACTCCTAGAAGAAAACATAGGGACCAAAATCTTGAATATTGTTCATAGAAATTTTTTATCAGCTATATCTCCTCAGGCAAAGGAAACAAAGAAACAAAAGAAAAAGTAAACAAATGGGTCTATAGCAAACGAAAAAGTTTTTGCACAGCAAAGGAAAACATCAATAAAATGCAACGACAACCCACAGAATGGGAACATATTCTCTGATACATCTGATAAGGGGTTAATATCCAAAATTTATAAAGTACTTACAAAACTCAACACCAAAAAATAAAAAAATGGGCAAAGGAACTGAATAGGCACTTTTCCAAAGAGGACATACAGATGGCCAACAGAGATATGAAAAGATGCTCAACGTCACTAATCATCAGAGAAATGCAAATTAAAACCCCAATGAGATACCATCTCACACCCATCAGAATCAACAAACAAGAAGTGCTGGCATGGATGTGAAGAAAGGGGAACCATTTTGCACTGTTGGTGGGAATGCAGACTGGTGCAGCAACTGTGGAAAGCAGTGTGGAGGTGCCTCAAGAAATTAAAAATGGATCTGCCCTTTCATCCAGCAATCCCACTTCTGGGAATATATCTGAAGGAACCTAAAGCACTAATTCAAAAAAACATAAGCATCCTATGTTCACTGCAGCTTTATTTACAATCACCAAGATATGGAAGCAACCCAAGAGGCCATCAATAGATGAGTGGATAAAACAACTGCAGGAGATTTACACAATGGAATTCTACTGGGCTGTAAAAAAGAAGAAAGTTTTACAGTACGGCATTACACTAAGTGAAATAAGTCAGTCAGAGAAAGACAAATATCATAAGATTTCACTCATATGTGGAATCTAATGAACAAACTGAACTAACAAGCAACACAGAGACAGACTCTTAGATGGAGAGCAGATGACGGCTAGTGGGGGGCGGGCAGGAGTGAGGGATTAAGCAAAAATGAAAACAAACTCATGGACATGGACAACAGTGTGGTACGGTGATTGCTGGGAGGGAGGAAGGTATAAGGGGACTAAATGGTAATGGGAAAAAATACAATAAAGATTAAATTTTACAAAAAAAGAAAATTTAAGCAACATAGAAGTTGGATTAAAAATTTGGTTTGGAAATAAGAATACTTAATTCTTAAAAAGTTAAGAGAAATTTTAACTTTTATATAATTCCCTGTTTTTATTTGATAGAAAATGTTATGATTTTTAAAGTGATCTCTAAGTCTCTGCTAGGGAATATGAACATATAAATATCCTAGGATACATAGAGGAATAAGATAAGACTTCCCATGGTTGTGAAATGACTTGAG
This sequence comes from Furipterus horrens, assembly GCF_987537825.1. NCBI lineage: Eukaryota > Metazoa > Chordata > Mammalia > Chiroptera > Furipteridae > Furipterus > Furipterus horrens. Next base: position 43,786,815 of record NW_028327182.1, read on the forward strand.
TAGTTATTGGAGGAAGGACTAAAAATCCTGTATTGTGATCTAATCACCAAGACCATACACTTTGATCATTTCTAAAGGCTTTTACATCCTTTGCAGGTAATCACATGGCTAATATACCTTTAAAATGGTTTGAGAAATGTTAAAGAGACTCCTTCTCTTGTTGCAAAACACTAGGGATACCATGGATATGGTGGTTAGAAATAGTATGATGGCCAAACACCAGACAAGATGCCTGCATTTCTCACAGGAAGGAACAAAACAGAACTGTTTCCTTGAGGAGAAAAACTTCTTTGGGGAAACGGTGAGTACAAATACTATAGGTTGCTCAATGTGTCCCTTCCTACCATTGGTCATAGCATAGATTGGGGTGAGAGGGTGATATTTTCTTGAGAAAATAGTGAACTACCAATAGTTTATTTTGCCAAGAAAAGGCTTCTGCTCATCTCAGGGAAGCACTAAAGGTCAGTGGCCTAGTCTCAATTGTAATTATATGTGCTCTAATGTTTTTTCATTTTTGTTGAATATTTTATTTATTTTATATTGTGATTGAATATTAAAAACCATTATGATTTCTTATCTTTTATTATCTATTAGTACTGAACCACAACTGGACATTGGGAAGATCCTTGATTGGTAGATTTCTCTGGACCTTTTTACTCTTACTCTTTCGGTTTTTTGTTTAAGAGAGAGAAAGAGTGGGGAGAGAAAGAGAGACAGACAGACAGACATTGATTTGTTCCATTCATTTATGCATTCATTGGTTGCTTCTTGTATGTGCCATGACTGGGGAAGGAATTGACAGCCTTGGCATATTGGGACAATACTCTAACTGAGCTACCCGGCCAGGGCTATTCTTACTCTTACATTTGAAAATAATTAGGATCTGAGCTTTCTCCCTACCTCCCCAGAAAATCCAGTATCTCTTTGCTAGAAAATTAGGCCATGTATAATTTTAACAAAATTCAAGGTAGATCCAGGGTTTTATGCTTAAGTCTTTGTGTTTGATTCTCAAAACAAAGAGCCTTAGCATATTCTGATTTTGAAAAGTGATCCTAAACATTTTTATGGTTAAAGAACAGTTAAACTCTGTGACTATGAAGGGTCTAATTACTTACTGTATGCATTGGTTTTGTCTTCTTTATTCAGAAAGTCCACCTTCTTTCATAACCAGATTTAGGTTAGCTGCTCTGCTTTTGGGTAGGAAAGCATTATTTTCAGTTCCTAGCACTCACCTTTGTTTTGTCCTTGCCACCAAAAATCTTTAAAAAGTGTCTTGCAGTGATGTTATTAAGTCGTCGTCGGCAGCCGTCCGTCTCGAGAGACGATGGCGTAGCTTCTTGAGAGTCTATCTGCACCGCCGAGAATGGCTGTGCAGTCCGACTCGGGAGTGACAATCCCTGCCGCACTTGTTACAGGTGAAGGCAGATGGCTGTTGTTGCTGCTGTTGATGCTGCTTCCGCCTCGATCTTTTCTGAACCCCCTCCTCGTTGCGCGCAGCCTCTGCGCGTGACGTACCTTGCCTGACCGCGAGCCTCCAGGCTAGGCGGTCGTCTGCTTGAACTTCCCATGTGTTGAGATTGATGGAGCATTGTGTCATATCCTTTTTGCAGATGTCTTTGAACCGCAGTTTTGGGCGCCCTGTCATCCTCTGGCCTTCTGCTAGCTCGCCGTAGAGGAGGTCTTTGGGAATACGGCCTGCATCCATTCTTTTGACATGGCCGAGCCACCTGAGGCGTCTCTCACTAAGAACTGCATGCAAACTGCTCATGTTGGCTCGCTTCAGCACCTCGGTGTTGGGAACCTTATCCTGCCAGGCGACATGCAGGACGCGTCGCAGGCACCTCATGTGGAAGCTGTTGAGTTTCCTTTCGTGCCTTGCGTAGGGGGTCCACGTCTCGCTGCCATAGAGGAGAGTGCTGAGTACGCAGGCTTGGTAGATGCGCAGTCTGGTTTTCTCAGTGAGGCTGGAATTGTTCCACGCTCGCCGGTTCAGTTTGGCCATAACTGTGGCTGCCCTGGCGATTCTCCGGTTGACCTCCATGTCAACTGACTGAGAGCTCGAGATGGTGGACCCGAGGTAAGTGAAGTCGTTGAAAACCTCCAGGGTGTATCCGTCGATGGTGATGCATGGGGGAGTCCCCGTGCCTTGAGCCATAACGTTCGTCTTCGTCAGGCTGATGGCTAGTCCGAACTCCTTGCATGCGTGGGAAAGGCAAGTGACTAGCTGCTGGAGTCCCTCTTCGGAGTGTGATGTCAAGGCTGCGTCGTCGGCGAAGAGCATCTCACAGATGAGCACCTCTTTGACTTTGGTCTTGGCTCATAGACGGGCCAGGTTGTAGAGCTTGCCATCAGATCTGGTGTGAATGAAGACACCCTCGCTGCAGTCCTTAAAGGCGTATTGGAGGAGCATGGAGAAGAAGATTCCGAACAGTAGGCGCGAGGACGCAGCCCTGCTTTACTCCGCTGCTGACTGGGAAGGCCTCAGAGGTTGCGCCGTTGTAGGACACCGTGCTGTGCATGTTGTCGTGAAAGGACATGACCACAGCAAGCAGATGTGGTGGACAGCCAATCTTCCTTAGCAAGCTGAAGAGTCCACTTCGACTGACCAGATCAAACGCCTTCGTGAGGTCGATAAAGGCGAGGTGGAGTGGTTTATGCTGCTCATGACACTTCTCCTGCAGCTGGTGTAGGGAGAAGATCATGTCCACTGTTGATCGGCCAGCTCTGAAGCCACACTGGGACTCTGGGTAGACGCGGGAAGCAAGGGTCTGCAGGTGGGCAAGAGCGACCCGGGCGAATACTTTGCCGACGACGCTGAGGAGAGAGATGCCCCGGTAGTTGTTGCAGTCGCTGCGGTCTCCTTTGTTCTTGTACATGGTGATAATGTTGGCGTCTCTCATATCCTGGGGGATGTAACCCTCCTTCCAGCAGAGACAGAGTAGATGGTGGAGCGGCTGTAGCAGGATTGGTTTCCCACTCTTTAGGATTTCTGGAGGGATTCCGTCGCTTCCTGGTGCTTTCCTGCAAGCGAGGCGGTCGATGGCTTTGCCGAGCTCTGCTGCAGTAGGTGGGGTGTCTAGCTCCTCCATGACTGGTAGGTCTGGGATGGCGTTAAGAGCAGTGTCTGTTACGGTGTTCCTCGTCACGTACAGCTCGAGGTAGTGCTCGGTCCACCGCCGCATTTGCTGTTCCTGGTCAGTGATGACCTCACCTGTCTTGGACTTAAGGGGGGCGATCTTGGAGGGGATTGGGCCTGTTGCCTTCTTGATACCCTCATACATTCCTCTGTTATTAAGTACAGCAACGAATTTACTTAAATATTTAATTAGCATCTACTCTCTTCCGAGTATTGCACTAGACTTTGGGTAGTATAAAGATGAGTGAGGAATGTATCCATGCAGTTTGCTAGATTGCATTAAAAAAAAGGGGAAAGATGGGCTGTGTCCAGAACAACATAACCTCTAGGTTCTGAAGTGGAACATTAGTATTCCAGAGTGGGGACCAGTTACAAAATCCTCTTCTGGTTCATAATTAATGTATTTATAGAAACCTTCTATAACATTCTTTCAAGTTCCTTAAATCCAAATTTGACCAAATATACCATACTTCATTCAAAAGATTGGAGCTTACTGCAATCTCTCTTTTTTGTTTTATTATAACTTTGCTGAGGTAAGATTGATATATAATAAACTGCATATTTAAAGTGTAAAGTTTGATAAGTTTTGGTATGTATTTATACCTATAAAACCATTATCACAATTAAGAGAATGAACACATCTATGACCCCAAAGTAGCCTCAGACTCCTTTATAACTCCTATTTACAGTTATATAGCTTGTATTTTTTAGAGTTTTATATAAATCACACAGTATGTACTCTTTTTGGTCAGGCTTCTTTCACTCAGCATAATTATTTTGAGATCTTCCGTGTTAGGTATAAGAATAATTCACTCCTTTTTATTGCTGAGAAGCATGGGAAAGTAATTTCTAAAAATTTATAAACATGTCCCCATACAAACATACTGACTCCAGTATTTTTATTTTTTAAATGTTTTCATAAGATCTTTATGCTTTTTAAACTTTTAATCTTTAGGAAATAGTAGCTATTTATCTAAAGTTAAGCCATATCTTTAGTTTCATTTATTTGTTGATAAATTCTAGTAAAATTAAAGTTACCCTTGATTTTAAATTTTAATAGTGCTTGTGTCTTAATTCTCAATTATTTACCACTTCTTCAGCCTTTCTATTACCCTTCAGTATGTCAAACCACCTGAAAGTAGTTGGCAGATCCTCAGGAGTATTCTGTTATCTAATTTTCAGACTTGGAGAACCTAATATCATAGGGAAATCACTTTCCATATGAACTATTTATAAGGAATGAAGCCTTTTGGGAGAACTTAGCAAACAAAAAGGCCTTTCTCATCCTGTTATTCAATACTTAGGTAGCTATTTCTATAGTCAGCATATATAGTACTTCTCTGCCCAACATACCTGTTTTCTCAGAAACTGCCTTCTTTAAATTGGGCCAGGTCACTTAGGTACCCTGTTAGACTCAGTACCAAAAACCAAGCCACAGGTAATGTATGTCTTGAACAATGACCATCGTCTTATTTAAAATCTAATCACCTACCTTGCTCTTATGTTACCTGCTCTTCTAACTAGGAGAGAAGACCATCAGGGATGAATCCAACATCTGTTGCTGAACCATGAAACAGAGGTTTCTGGATTATAACAAACACCTTAGCAGAAGTGGAAAATGGAATAACCATCCCTTCAAGCTTTCAAATCACAGAATTTTCTATGCCCAGATTCTGTTATATGACCAATTACTAGAAATCCTGAGTTATCGCTTTAGCCTAAAGACTTTCAGGTGCTGCCCATGTTGTAATCATTCCCTCTTTTCCTAGAACTCCTTTGAACAGATCATTCTATACCCTGCTTGAATATCTGAAAATGTCTTTTTTTCCCTATGATGTCTCATAGCTTTCATGAATTCACCCCGGCATTTCACATAAGCATTTCTAAAAATAGCTTTTCCTTGGCTTACAAATTATAGTGTGGCCTCTCAAATTACAGATCGTGCAGTCAGGGACTTAGAGGACTTTTTCTTATCTGAAATCTTCAGAGTATTTATCTGTTTTTCTCCATACATATATCCTACCTCCTGATATTGTAGTGGCCTAACCACTTAACTTTTGGGTTCTGTTATAATAGTTAATGGCAAGGGATAGTCCATTTCTGGAGAAAGGCCAGTTATGTACCTGTATTTTGTTTTTTCTGAATACATTGGCATGTGTTTGAGTTTCATCTCTCCTTTTTCTTAGCAGAGATGATATTACCCTCTAAAGGTGATATTTCCACTGGAGTTTTGAGTAGAACTGATGACAACTGAGAATATCACCCACATGATATATAATGATGTTCGGCAAAGGAGTCAAATATAGCATTTCACACTATGAAGTTGAAAGGCTTGGTTGCCCACTGTTAGCTGTTAATTATGAGATTCTATGCATCAGACTTATCATTAAAAGGCAAAGTTTTCCTAATAAGAAGGTTCACCAAAAGAAAACTGCTACCTTAGAAGATCATTTAAAACTAGATTAATAGAATTACCTTTATCTTGAGTTTCCTAGAACTTATCCTAGGCTAAGACTTATTTACTCAACCAAAAACATTTATTAAGTAATTGACTATGTGCCAGGTAATATGACATTAGAAACAAAGAGATAATGTATAGAGTAAGACAGAGTCCTGACAAGATTAAAGTCTTAGGTTCCAGTTACTTCCTGAGATGCAGATAAATCTTTGCCCTTCCATTGAAAATGTGAGATATCATTAAGTTCCTTTTTATGACAATTAAAGTTTTTTTGTTACTTGTAACTAAAGGAGTCCTTCCAAACACAAATATAAAAATTGTTTCCATCTGAAAGCCTAACCGGTATCTAAATTTACCAAACTGGGTCTAGAGGCAAAGAAGCTCTTAAAGTTTCCTTACCCTCATCATACCTTTGACCTTTTTATCTGCCTCAAAATCCCCAAACATTGATAGTTGAGTTTGTATGAGAAGACTATCAGAAATAATCATTTTGCTAAACTTCAGTTTGTGATTAGGTACAGAAATGAAAAGAAGAGGTGACTCAGGTTATGAGTTTCTAATTTGCAGTCCCAGTGCTAATGCCAAGAGTGATAAATTAGATATAGAGAGCATATAAGATCAACCCAGGCTAGATCATGGGTCATACTACAAAAGAACAACATATGAAATAAATTAACTTTCTCACTGAGCACAAATTACCTGCTTTTAACACAGTGTTATATCCTTTTAGTTAAGATGCCATCTCTCTACCCAATAAACACAGCATTGAAAGAAATACTGTCAAGTGGCTGAAAAGAAAATCCTAACCTAATATACTCCTAAAACAGAACATATTTATTCTCAGAAAGATAAAAATGGGCTACAAAATTTAGTCAAGATTAACTAGGAGACTTCTGCCAAGATGAAGGCCTAGATAGACACACTGCATTTCCCTCCACAACTAAGAATGAACACATCTCAAAACTAGAGACAACCAAAGTTCTAGAAAATCAAGCTGCCTGAAAGTCTAACCAACAAAGATATAAAGAAGAAATACTCATCCTGGCAGGTAGGAGGGGTGGAGCCGGGCAGAGAGGAAGCATTCTGGCAGGAGCAACAGTGGCGGTTGAAGTGGCGGTCGAGGTGATGGTGGCGGTGGCAGCAGGCAGGCAGGCAGGCAGGCGGAAAACACAGAGACACATTTTAAAAAGCAGGGAGGTAGTACACCTGGGGAGCACTCCTAGCACCAGACCAGACTGCACAGCTCACGGTTCCAGCTAGGGGGAAAATAAAGCCTCATCGCTTCTGATCATGAAAACTAGAGAGGATTAAGGTAAAGGAAGAAACTGCCAGTCTATCAGCAGAGTTCACTTGTTTAGAGGCCGCCTGGGTCCTAGAATGTCTGCAGACCCACCCACTCTGGGAACGATGGCCAGGGAAACAGCAAGAGGGGCATATGGGAAGCAAGAGAAGAGCCTGGGAAAGGGATGAAGGCTAAGCAGTGGCATTGTTTCCTCTCAGACCCCTGCCCCACATACAGCGCCACAACATGGTGAAACGGATCACCTTATACTGATGAATACCTAAGGCTCCACCCCTTACAGCATAACAGGTGCAACAGCTCTACCTAAAACACAAAGGCAAACACAGGAGCCTGTCAAGATGAAGAGACAGAGAAGTATGGCCCAAAAAGAGGAACAGATCAGGGTTCCAGTGGGAGAACTAAGTGATGAGGAGATAGCCAACCTAACAGGTGTAGAATTCAAAACACTGGTGATAAAGATGCTCACAGACTTCACAGATACGTTTAAGTATGGCAAACACAGAAAGGAAGAAGTGAAGGCTATGCTAAGTGAAACGAAGAACAATACACATAAAAACCAAAGGTGAAGGGCAGGAAACCAGGGTTCAAATCAATGATTTGGAACATAAGGAAGAAAAAAACAGTCAACCAGTACAGAATGAGGAAACAAGATTTAAAAAAATGAGAAGAGGCTGACGAACCTCTGGGACAACTTTAAACGTGTCAACATCCGGATCATAGGGTGCCAGAAGGAGAAGAGGAAGAGCAAGAAATTGAAAACTTCTGTGAAAAAATGATGAAGGAAAATTTCCCAAATTTAGTAAAGGAAACAGACATGCAAGCCCAGGAAGCACAGAGAGTCCCAAACAAGCTAGACCCAAAGAGGGCCACACCAAGACACATCATAATTAAAATGCCAAAGGTTCAAGACAAAAGAGAGAATCTTAAAAGTAGCAAGAGAAAAATAGAGTTACCTACAAAGAGGTGCCTATAAGACTATCAGCTTATTTCTCAAAAGAAACTTTGTAGGCAAGAAGGGAATGGCAAGCAGTATTCAAAATGATGAAAAGCAAGGACCTACCACCAAGAGTACTGATCCAGAAAAGCTATCATTTAGAATGGAAGGGCAAATAAAGTGCTTCCCAGACAAGGTGGGGCTAAAGGAGTTCATAATCACCAAGCCCTTACTATATGAAATGTTAAAGGGACTTATTTAAGAAAAAGATCAAAACTATGAACATTAAAATGACAACAAACTCACAACAGAATCTAAAAAATAAAAACAATCAAACTAAGCAAACCAGAATAGGAACAGAATCATAGGTATGGGGATCATTTGGAGGGTTATCAGATGGGAGGAGAAAGGTAGAGAAGTGGGAAAATGGTGCAGGGATTAAGAAGCATAATTGGTTGGTACAAAATAGACAAGGAGAAGTTAAGAATAATATAGGAAAGGGTGAAGCCAAAGAACTTATATGCACGACCCATGGACATAAACTAAGGGGCGTGGAATTGCTGGAGGGAAGGCGGGTACTGGGCAGAGGGGAGCAAAGGGAAAAGAAATAGAGACAACTGTAACAACATAATCAATAAAATAAGTTTTTTAAAAAAATATTAACTAGGAAGCCCTGGCTGCTGTGGCTCAGTGGATTGAGTGTCGGCCTGCGAGCCAAGTATCGCTGGTTCGATTCCCTGTCAGGGCACATGACTAGGTTGCACGTCAGGTCCCCAGTTGGGAGCGCGAGTGAGGGGCAACCACACAGTGATGTTTCTCTCCCTCTCTTTCTCCTTTCCCCTCTCTCTAAAAAATAAAATAAACAAAAAAAAATAATAATAAATTTAAAAAATAAATTAACTAGGAAAATGTAGAAATTTACCAACAATCCATATCATCAAGTGAAGCAGATTCTGATAAGGAATTATGCTTTCAAATGGTAGATACATTTCTGACGGAGAGAAGAATCAATTATTAAGACATCTCATCTCTGAAAATTCAGTAAAGTCCTGATAGATTGTCAGAATGTAAGAGAAAAAAGAAACTTAGAAGTTCTGCCCAGGAGCTTCAACATCTAACTAATGAAAGTTGCAGAAAGACCAGAGGAAATAGGAAATAGGAAATAGAAGTAGAGAGATCTAGAATGACACATGAGCTATAAGTATGAAGAACAAGTCCTGATCACTGCTAATCAGAACACACTGTGGCAAGAAAATGAAAATGACAGAAGCTGAATTTATATTCATTATTGATATTGTCTAAACCACCTCAATGTGCTGGGAGGCAGTTTAGATAATAGGGAAGTGTTTGGATGAAAAAGTGATAAATGCACAGAATATAGGGTCACTTCCTCCATTGTGTTCCCATAGCATTACTATACAGATCTCTATTGTAACACTTAAAAGCTTCACTGTAATTACTTATTTATATATCTGCCACTATTCATATGTAGGTAAGTATTGACTTTAGGAAAAGAAAATGTATGCAAGAAACGATAAACTGTAGTTTACTGACTGGCTCAGCTGTATATAGTTCTTATGCTGTTACAGTAATGCAAACACTCAATAAAGTTCCCAAAAACTTCATAACTATTTAAAAAGAATGAAAAATTGGAAGTACCAGTATGTATGTGTAATGGAAAGAAGGGTGGTAAAAGAGTGCTAAACCTTTATTTTCCATTATAGAAAATCACTAGATAGTACCTAACACTGAAAAATAAACCAAGAAATATCACTGAAAGTATATTGTTTAGTGATATGGAGATAAATATCAAAAGAAACAGCCGAGAGTTGAAAGTAGTAGCTTTTGGAGAGTGGGAAATGGGAGTGTCCCAGAACAAATGACAGGACTGTTATTTTAAATAAAAAGCCTTGAAAAACTATCTGGGTCAACATTCATGAATATTAACAAAAATAAAAAAATTCAAATAAAAAGACAAAGTAAGTGAACAAAACCAATCAGTGCTGTGACCTGTCTCCACCTATTCAGAGTGACTTTGGAAATAGAATTGGGCCTGGTTTACATTCATGGGAGAGCTGAAAATCAATAGTAATGAAGATAGGACACATTTTTAAAGATTTTATTTATTTATTTTTGGGGGGGGGGAGAATGAGAGAGTGAGAAACATAGATGTGCAAGATAAACATTTATACGTTGCCTCCTGCATGCCCCCAACTGAGGACCTAGCCTGCAACCCAGGCATGTGCCCTGATGGGGAATCAACTGGTGACCTTTCAGTTTGTAGACCAACACCAAACCCACTGAACCACACCAGGCAGGACAAAAATGGAGCACTTTAAAGAGTGCAACTAACAACTCTGAGCCAAACCCTGAATTGATGCTCAGTGCTACTCTTCCTAAAAGTGTTCTCGTTTGTAACACTGCTTGTGACCAGTAGAAGAACTTGGGTACTTCTCATAAAAAAGGGTTGTCATTTCCTGGATGTTTGGCTACAAACACAATGCTCCTTAAGTCCTAAGGGGAACTGGCTGGCAGGCATGCTGAGAGCTGCTGCCCAACTGCTTTCATTCCTCTCCTTGAAAAATAAAAACTTCTCCCAGGTAAATTATTCACATGCAAGCAGTATACAAACGCTGAATTTTATAAACTGAAGGTATGAAATGAATGGGATCTTCATAACTTGCATCTCTAACACTCAATCAAACCATTTACTGGGCTAGAGAAATTTGATGATGTACACCACAGAAGCATAAATAGGTGTCTAATCAAGTGAATTTTTAAATAATCTATTCAGTGATAGAAAGAAATTTAGTATTTCCTCTCTGTGAAAAAACTCCAAGGCAATTAAAAAAAAAATTCTCCTTAAAACATAAACACAATAAGAAGTACACTTAATTAAAATTTGCAGGATTTTAATGTGTTAAATATGGCAGCAACCCTTTGGAGGCAGGTGAAACTTCAATTAAATAAGATCCAGTTAAATGACTAAGAATTCTACAAAGTAGCAAATCTCTAATTATATCAAAATAGCCATGGAAATGTAATGAGGCAGAAAATAACATACTGCCAAACCACCTCTAAGGAAAAGTACAGCAGAGAGAAATATTTTCCTTCAAATTTTTTATTTTGAAATTTTCAAACTAACAGAAAATTTGAAAGAATAGAATATAAACATCCATATATCCTTCACCTACATTTCACCAATTGTTCTTGCTCTATTAATCTCTCTCTCTCTCTCTGTGGTGTATATTTGTATGCACACACACACATATCTTTTATTCCTTGAAACATTTGTAAGTTAACTGTAGACATCTTCCTACTTCATGCCTTCAATATCTCAGCATGTGTCTCCCAAGAATAGGAATATTGTTTTTCATAACCACAATAACATTATGATATTTAAGAAAATTAATTTTAATTCAATGTCATGTAATATATATATAGCCCATATTTAAGCTTTCCCAATTGTTGCCAAGCTTCTTTCATAGCTATTTTCATTCTATGTCCTGAACCAGGACCCAGTCAAGTCTCATACATTGCATTTAAGGGTTATGTCTCTGGAAAATATTCAAATAAGCCACAAAGGATAATCCTGCATCAGGTGGCATACCCCAGTAAAAACTGATGACTTCTTTGGAGAGTGGGCTGAGTTTTTGATGAAACTTGTTCTTTGTCTATTTGTTGAAAAGATACAAAGTATGGGGCATAAACTGTCTACGGCAACAGAAAAAGAACTACATTCTTAAAACTAATAACCCTATAACATATTTAAACACTTATGTAAAAGTAGGATGACCGTAGAGAGTTCATCTTGAATCGTAAACTCAAGTTTTAAGAACTGTCAAACTATGAGCATGCCCAGGACACCAAATTATCAAGCTGTCCAAAGTTATCTTGGCTTGACCCTATGGTTAGAAGAATAATAAAACAAAGGCACACTTGACAATAAGAATAAGAGTAGTGTATCCTAAATTACCTCTTCTGTAGCTGTTCATCAGACATTTGCAACTCCTTTTTTAACTGCATATACCTGTCTTCTCTCAGCAGCCTAGAGCCATCATAGAGGCTTAGCTCTCGATCATGGATCAACCTAATGGAATAGGGGAAAGTCAGAAAATAAAGTAATTGGTTTTGAATAGTGAAGTTATTAGAGGTAGGATCAGTCAGTTGATGTTTTAATAATGCCCATTATTACTGGCAATTGAGTCTAATAATTTTAGATGCACCTTTCAAAATTTCAAGTTGGCTAGTGCTGTTACAGTTGGCAAAACTATTGGTTTATGTACAGAAGGGCAGTAATCATGGATACTAGAAGTGGACAGGAAGTGGGGTATGAGGAGAAGCTGGAAAGGGGATGAAAGAAACAGATGAAGGAGTGACTTGGAATAACCATGAGGTTCATATTAATGTACAAGGCAGTTGGCATATGCTCCCTTGAGTCCAATGTAACTTTTTAATAGTTGTATTACCAAAATGTTCCTATCTTTGGAATTCTAGGATTTAAAATATCAAAAATCTTTATAATGAAATATCTAGTGCTATTTCATATATCCTAACCATCCACAGCACAACAGCACTATCTTCCAGATGGTGCAAAGGTTGAAAAGCACTGTTCTAGATCTTACACCAACCACCAAGTCTGCCGATGCCCACATTACAGGGCCCCCCATACAGTGTCTACTTGATAAGGACTGAAGGGAAGGGAGACTGCACAATGCAGAGGTGAGGAGCATGGGCAGTGGAGTCAGTTGAAGCTGGGTTCAAAACCAGCCCTGCACATTATTAGCTGAATGACCAGCTAATTTAAACTTTTCTCTTTTATAAAATTAGGGCTATAACGTGAACATCACAGTATGGCTGTGACAATTATACAGTTAATGGAAGGCATATGCTTAATATAGTTGTTCTCAAACTTGGCTATACATTAGTCTCCTGGAAAAGGTTAGGTGCACCTTTTGAAATTTCAAGTTGGCTAGAGCTCAGGCATCAGTTATTTTTAAGCCTCATGCTCACAAGGTGATTCCCAAGTTGAGAACCTGAGACATTCTTACTTAGCACAATGCCCAGCACACAGTAAGTACTCAATTAATGGTAGCTGTTGCTACTATCACTTGTCCTAATAAACAAGAGCTAGCTAATAAAAAGGAGGAAGTATTATTTTGTTTGTGTCTGCATTTGTTTGTTTAGAAGAGAAAAAAATGATAAATCTATGGATTATTTATGATAAGTCACTGAAAATATTTTAAATGTTCTCAAATCTAATCAAGATTAACACAATGTATTTAGAATCTTTCATTTTACTTGCTATCTGTTTTCAGGAGAAAAATAATTGAATAGTTAATTGTGGAATTATTCCACTTATCTGAACTTTTCTGATAAGTCAAAGTTGAAAACCAAATACTACCTAGAAGTGATAGAATCAAGCTATAACAACAACAAAAAATTAGTGTCATTACTAATACAGGATAGGAATAGTTTCCATGATAGTCATACATAAAATTTCTTCTTAACATTAAACTCTAGAGAAGTTAATTAGTAGTGTGTGGATATTTTCCCCACCTAACACTGCAATAGGAGAAGAGGAGTTAAACAAATATTCATGTTTGTAAAAACAAAGTGAGCTTTTTAGCTTAAAAGTATAATGAAACAGCTATGATATATGTTATATAAAGAATTATATTTTCTCTCAAAAAAGAAAAATTCTCATAAGATCAGCCACTAATTTAAATCAGTGATTCATAAGGAGTTTGTAAACAGTGGAACTGTTACTGACAAAGTGTAGAAACTTGAGCTGTGTGACTTGTCTCATTTATATATACACATATAGATATATAGATATATATATGACAAGCATATACAGTCTTTCAAAATCACTACTTAAAATCAACAATTTTGAAAAATCTGCTGTAAGGATCTACATAACTCAGTTTTAAAAAACAGGACTGAAGGAGTTCCACATCTACTGTTTACTTGGTGTGCTCTTGTGTGTGTGTGACTCATGCAAACCTTTGCAACACAGCGAGTGTGCCTGCGTTGACGCGATGAATGCCATCCAAGAGGACCAGCTTGCCTTCCAGAGCAGCATTCACAAGGGGCGAGGAACGCCAGGCAGTATCTCCATTTGGAAGAGTGTATCTCTGCTGTAGCAGATCACGTGCTGTCATATCCTAAAGCCAAACCCACAAAAAAAAAGAATTGGAATTAATTTTTAAGACATGGATGGCATAGTAAGAGTAGGGTTTTTTTTCCCCTTTTAATTTAGCATTTCTCCATTTTTAAAATATTCATTTGATATCCACACAGTTGATGGTAGTAATTTCTACCTGATTTTAATGGAAATAACTCAATCAGCTCTTTACCTACAGGGATGAAAATGTATGAATTGCTAATAAAGAATAAAAGGCCATATGAACTCAATGAATGGAGATGCTTATCAATAATATGTCTTTTCTCATAGTTGATGAGCTTTCTTGAAAATCCATGCAAGGAACAATCAAAGTTATTCTTTATAATTAAAGGGGCTTAAAAATGGAGGAAATAGTCATTAGTTCAGGTACGGGAACTGACAAACAACAGCACAGCACTTATAAGCAATTTTTTAAACCACTCACACAATGTGCTAGCATGAAAACAATGTAACAGATTTAAACAAACTATTAATACTAGCAGCATATAAAAGTCTTATCTACTATAAAAAAAATTCTGGTGCCATATAATAAGAACAATTTTCTCTTAAATGTGTTAATGTTGAAGATAATAGTTTCTGTTATCAGCTTCAGATACATTTTGTGCCACTTATATCAAACAAAGGCAATTTTAACTAAAAATTGAGTCTTTGTAAATTCTGTGATACCTACTTCAAGTTTTAAGCAGATAGAAAACTAATGAATTTGCTTATATTCACAAGAGCAACAAATCTGTATTGAAACCAATGTTTTCACTATCAAAAAATGTATTGACTTAGGAAGTATGAATAGGCTTATACTAAATCATAAGACACTTGAGAAATAATTTTACATTCAGACTCAAGAAGACGCCATAGCTCCAAAGGATGGCTTTGACCATTATCAAAATTTGGCTTAACTCATTAATTTCATTGAATTCTTCAATTAAGAATTTTAAATTCTATGCAAACTTTCTAAGCTGCCAATGACAGTTACAGCAGCGAAAACTAAATTTATCACCATCATCAGTGTTTACTAAGATGGTTCATGATGAGAATGAGCTCATTCCCACTCATAGCTGTACTATAGACCAGGAAACGGACCACCCTGCAAGAAAAATAGGACAAATCACGGTCATTTTCATAATCAAATGATGAAAAAATCAAGTATGTATGTATGTATGTACGTGTATATATATATACATACACATATATAAGTATACACAGATAAATAACTAAAATCTTTTAAAGTTAATATAAAAAGAGGTAAATTTAAAGAAAACTCTTGGTACTACTTATTCCAGAAAAATATTCACCATAGAGTTACATCACATATTGTCCCAGAAAATAAAACAAACAGAAAACATACTTTAGCACAGTGGTTCTAAATCAAAAATATGTATCAGAAAGAGCTGGGGGAATTTTTGGAAAATATATAAGCTTAGGCCCCATTACCTTGAATATTTGGATCCAAAGTGGGGCTTACCACTGGTGTTTTATTACATAACATAGGTGATATCTGTTATGCCTCTCAGGTGTGAAACACAAAAGAGCCATTAAGTTAATGTCAAACTTTGTTTTATCCTATGCACTACACCCTTTCATTTTAATACAAATTAAAAAATTGAATGAGGTATAAAAAATGCTTAACAAAAGAGTGTAAAAAAATTTTTTTTAATGAAGGGGGAGAAGAGAAAGAGTGGGCCTTGTTTCCTGTAAGTAGTCCTGCTGATATTGAGAGAAAGTAATGTGAAGAAGGCAACCAACTGACACCATATTTTTAAAGAAATGGATAATTTTGAAAATCCTAGCTTCAAGCTGATAATAGGTAATGACATTCTGACCCAAACTCAGTTCTGGAGTCTTTTGCCTGAACCCAGGTATAGAGATGAGGAATGTGACTCTGGCATAAGAGGTACGACTGTTACGGAGCTAAGGCTAGCAACTGGTAACTTAAAAAAAAAATTACACTCAACAAAGAAAATTCTTCACTCTCATACCAACACATTGTAAATTAGCATTCTGTGAATGACATGAATCAGCACTAATTCATGGTCATGAATCCAAAGTAGTTTCATAACTGTTTATCCATACAATGTCTATAATACGTGCCCCATTCGAGTAAGTAAATATTCACTAATAACAATAAGAAAGACAACCAATACATAGAGCTCCCCTTTTCCAACCTAGCAGTCTGAGACTCCTTTATACTTAATGAAGTAAACAAAATGATAATTCATTGCTATACAACAAGCAGTAACAGAAAACACAGCTCAGTGCTGTTTATATCAATCACTACAGACCAGAGATATTCTCACTTTTCTCAATCTTCGGAGGGATAGAAAGAAAATGGAAAATACTTGGCATTTCTTAGAAGACTAGCTTAGTTCAGTTTTACCACCTAATCTCTATGCATACTATAATGTTTAAAAGGGCTATTCTCCATTTCTAATATATCTTTGAATTAAAATTTAAAAAACCCAAAAGAAAAAAAAAAGCATTTCCTTTAGGACAAGTTTTCATAATTAAGATTCTATACTGGGAGAAAATATGAAATTCCAGCTTTTCCTTAAAGAGATAATTGCCCCAGTTTTCACATTATTAGTTACAATCAGAAATAATTTTCAATAATGTAAAAGCTATTTTCAATTGTGTAAAAGTGCTCGTAAAGTAAAACTAAACTTTCACAGAACAAATGAACCTAATCAAATTTAATTAACGTAACTTTTTCAGCATAATCTAAAATGGATCAGTGATATGAATTAATTAAAAAATAAGCTAATCTTATATTAAGAGTTTAAAAAGGGTTTTATTACCATGGTATTGTTTTAAAATCTGTATTTATTTTAACTGTACTACATCATGGAATTGTTAAAAATATATGATTTCCTTATTCTTCCCTCCTACACACACATCCTTAAAGCAAGTGGAAAGGCAAAAATTTAAAAAAAGAAAGTGTCTTTAATCCATATGAGCATTTTGAAAGTACACTAATAAAAATCAAGAAGGATGACTGTCTCCATCTTTGCATATATTTTCTTATCCCTGAAACCTTTGAACTTGAGAAAATATAAATAGTGCTAATGATATCATAACAGTCCTAAGCATTTCCTCTGTGTTTCCTCAAAAACTTTTAAATAGCAGGACATGAAATCTAGTTCCTTTACAACTACCATTGTCTGTAATTTTTTCTGAGATTCTCTTAGAAACCTGGATATAAGTCATTACTTTGGCAAAATAACTGCAAAAAGTAGTTGTGTGTTTCGTGGCTAGAATCAGATTAGAGTTAGTTTTCCAATGTATAATACTGGAAAAAACAACTTTAAGTATTACAGTGAATTTTTAAAATATAAAGTAATTTGAGCTCCCCTTCTCTTTAAATATGAATATTGATAAGAAAATAAAATTTTCTGATAGAAAATTTAAATGATTATAGAAAAAGTAGGATATCAAAATGTATAGAGTATAACCTCAACTAGGTTAAAAAATACACACTTTTACCACATATATGAACCCAGAAGAGTTTCAGGAAGTAATTGAGTTGGCTTGCCAAAATATGTATTACAAAATTTAAAATAAGTGGACAAAGAAAACTAAAAAAGTGAAGATAAAACCAAGAAAGGTAAAGATGATAGATAAAATGCATTACAAGAAGAACCTAAAAAGCAAATCTAATCTAATACTGTACACAAAAAAATGTAAAAAACATTACATAAGTCATAATAACCACAGCATTGACACCAAAAGAGCAGCACAACTACAATTCTTAATAATGAGATCATGAAAAATTCATCGCATGGGTCAGGTCATTATATAAAGAACAGTGTGTTAACAAGTTAATAGAAATAACAGTCATTATATCAGCTAATACTTATGGAGAGCTTAGGTGAGGCCAAATACTTAACATAAATTAATTTGTGTAATCCTTATATAACCCGAAGAGATAGCTACAATTACCCAAACAGGAACACACAGCTAATAAGCAGAGGAGCCAGGCAGTCCTCAAGAATATTACTATGACAAATACAGCAACAAATTTCAGTAAAAGAAATTCCATAGAGAAAGAGTTGGTCTCTATTATTCAATCCATGTATATATTACAGAGTTAATATACCAATTGCACACTTCTCAGGCTACTCTTCACAAAAGCTGTTTCTCAATCAAATTCTTTGAGAAGTCAGAAAGTAGTGCCTACTCCCCTAAATGCCACCAAATGCGGCTAGTCTCCATTCCTATTAAAAATATATTTAAATATATATTCAAAAGAGTAAAATAAAAATGTTTTAATAAGTGCTTTAGTCAACAGTAATTGTATTTCTAGGTGGATATGATTCTTCATTTTCTTATTTCTGAATTAAAGATATAAACAGTGGGCATTTTTTTTATTCAAATAAATAAGTATTATTAATTTTTTTTCCCCAGAAGAAACTAGCTGGAATTGTGTAGTCTTTCCAAGTTTACCTCAAATAAGTTTTGCTTCTTTGAGCAAAACTTATACTACTAAAATATATCTTACCATTAGTATAAATATTGTACTAAGAAAATCTGGAATTTAAGTGAATAAATTACACCAAGACTAGCTGATGTAAGCCTTCAAGTTTGCAATAATGGATTACTAATGTCTGTACTATTGTTGGCAGAATAGTGCATAAATATTGCATAAACATAGAACTTTAATAATTTTTAGGTCCTGGAATAGAAGCAAAACCTTTATTTACAGTCTAAGCTGCTCTATGAACAGAATGCAAGGCATGCTGCCAACATTCTTCAGTGTCATTTATGTTTGATCTCAAACAAAAAGGCCTCTTGTTTTACATCTACTGTAAAATTATTTGTAAACTCTTCCATGCTTCTCCCCCTAGTTCTTCTTTAAAGAACTATTTTTAAAAATCTCATGTATAGTAAATGTTCCATTTATGTACACATGATCATGTTGTTACAGAGTACTATTATTGTTTTAAGTTGTTGTGCTATTGATGGAAGAAGTTAATTTTGAATTATTCATAGCTCTCTTCATTGCAAGATACCTGCTCTAGTTAAAGATTTATTGCATGAACACTGAACAAAATTCTACAAAGAATCCAAGATGGTGGTAGAGTAAATGGAAGCTACACTCACCTCCTACCAGGGCTAAACTGGAATTACAACTAAAATATTACAACAGCAATCAACCTGAATAACCAACTGAAGACTAGCTGAAGAGAAGTCTTATAACCAAGGATTTATAGAAGAACCAACATCAAAATGATAGGAAGGGCTGAGACATGAAAAGGTCTTGTCCCACTCCCATAGGTGCTGGCTGAGATTATGAGAAATATCTCAGCTGCAGGGGGGTTTGCCCTGAGAAGTACAGGGTCTCAACCTCATTCTAGGAGGGCTCCCCAGTCCAGCACACCAATGCTGGGAAGAGGTGCCCACATAAAATCTGGCAATAAAAATCAGCGGGGATTCTGTCCAACAGGGAGAGACATAACTTGGCTACAGACCCAGGTGCCGTCTTAAAGGGCCAATGTACGAAATTTAGTTCACAGGCACCATCCAGGGCTCCAGCAGAGGGCAGGTAAAGTGGATTAGAGTTGTGTGAGGACTAATTTGTGGCTCTGGGGAGAGGGCTGAGGGGACATCCACCATGACCCTCAGTGCTGAGTCACTCTGCTGCACCACAGACACCATTTTTCTTGGGTTGACCACTCCCCTCCTTTGGCACCTGCCTGGGGGAATGCCCCAACCTGTGGAACTTAGAAGTTGTTCAGGAGTCAGCTACATGGGTTGGGGTGTAGAAGTCTGGGCAGACTCAGGGATGTCAGTGACTGAGTAGTGTGGCTTTGGGGCAGGGCCATTCTCCCCACTTTCCCATGAACTTGACTGGCATCTCCCTTCATGGGAGAGCCACTAGCCCCACTTTCCAGGTTCCCAGAAGCCCCAACTTCCTGACTACTGGTGGTTTCATTCTGCTGAGGTCTGGGCAGATTCCAGGACAGACTAAGTACTGTGGCCCTAGGGCAGCAGCCATACCCCCTAACTTCTCCCAAGCCTGACAAGCAAGTCTCCATCTCCCAACTACCACCAGCCCCACCCTTCTGAGATCGGGCTAATGGCAGAATCTGGGACAGACTGAGTTGTGTGGCACTAGGACAGGGGAAATTTTTCCCTCACCACACCCTACCAGTGCCACACTTCCCCTTCACAAGGCCATACTATGGTTTTTCAGCTGATAAACACTGCAGAATGCACCATGACAACTCCCTGAGGCCCTGCACCACTACAAAGGTGTGCAAGCACTGAATAGGTAGCAACTACACCTAGCACACCTTGGGACATTTGCTGAATGACCTAAGACACAGAACATTGTCACCAACTTTGTACCTATATAGATCTAGTAAATACCTCTAGCTGCCACCTGGTGACTCACTGTAGCTGAATGGATAAGAAAACAAGACCCATATACAGGCTGTCTGCATGTGACCCACCTTATAACAAAATATACACAAAGACTAAAAGTAAAGGGATAGGAGAAGTATTTTGTGCAATTGGAAAGGAAATAAAAAGCTGGGGTAGCAATACTTACATCTGACAAAAGACTTTAAAACAAAGACTACAGTAAAAGACAAAGAGGGACAATACATAATGATAAAGGGAGAAATACAACAAGAAGATAAAACACTTGTAAACATTTATGCACCCAACATAGGAGCACCTAAATATATAAAGCAAATCTTGATGGACATAAAGGAAAAGATCGATAACAATACAGTCATACACCCTGGCTGGTGTGGATCAGTGGATTGAGCGCCAGCCTGCAAACTAGTGTTGCCAGTTCGATTCCCAGTCAGGGCACATGCCTTCGTTGCAGGCCAGGTCCCCAGTTGGAGGCACATGAAAGGCAACAACACATTGATGTTTCTCTCTATTTCTTTCTCTCTCCCTTACCCTCTCTCTAAAAACAAATAAAATAATTTTTTTTAAATACAGTCATAGCAGCAGACTTTAACATCTCATTGACATCACTATCTTCCAGACAGAAAATCATCAAGGAAATGGTGGCCTGAAATGACACACTAAATCAGATGGATAAAATTGATATCTTCAGGCCATTTCACCCCAAAAAGGCAGAATATACATTATTTCCAAGAGAACATGGAATATTTTCTAGAATACGCCACATGTTAAGACACAAAACAAGTCTCAATAAATTTAAGAAGACTGAAATCACATCAAGCATCTTTTCTGACCTTAATGGTATGAAACTAAAAATCAATCACAAGGGGGGAAAAAAACAACAACAGAAAAATACACAAAGACTTGGAGGATAAATAACATGTTATTAAACAATGAATGGGTTAACAATGAAATCAAGAAAGAAAACAAGTTCCCTTGAAACAAATGAAAATGAGAACACAACAACCCAAAATCTATGGGACGTAATGAAAGCAGGTGGAAGAGGGAAATAAAAAAAGCAGTACAAAGGTCTGTGAAACTAAAAGCTGGTTCTTTGAAAAGATAACAAGATTGACAAACCTTTAACCAGACTCACGACGAAAAAGAAAGAAAAAGGACCCAAATAAATGAATCAGAGAGGAAAAAGATGTAATAACAGACTCCACAAAATATAAGGAATTGTAAAAAAATATTATAAAAAACTATATGCCAACAAACTGGACAACCTGGAAGAAATGAATAAATTCCTAGAAACATACAGTCTTCCAAAACTGAATCCAGAAGAATCAGAGAATCTGAATAGACAGATTATAAATAGTGAAATTGAAGCAGTAATCAAAATACTCCCAACAAACCAAAATCCTGGACCAGATGGCTTCACTGGTGATTTTACCAAAAATTCAAATAAGGACTAATACCTCGCCTACTCAAATTTATCCAAAAACTTCAAGAGCATGGAGGACACCCAAGCTCATTTTAAGAGAAAAACATTATCCTAAGTCCAAAAGCAGATAAATACACTAAAAGAAAGAAAATTACAGGCCAAAACCCCTGATGAACATAGATGCTAAAATCCTCAACAAAATATTAGCAAACCAGATCCAGCAACACATTAAAAAGGTCATACACCATGATCAGGTGGGATTTATTCCATGATGCAGGGTTGGTACAATGTCCTCAAATCAATAAATGTGATACACCACATAAACAAAATGAATGATAAAAACTACATGATCATATCAATAGATGCAGAAAGAGTATTTGATAAAATCCAGCACCTATTTATGGTAAAAACTCTCAGCAAAGTGGGATTAGAGGAAACATACCTAAACATAATAAAGGCCATATGACAAATCCACAGCCAGCATCACAGTCAACAGGCAAACACTAAAGCAGTTTCCTTAAGAAAACAAGACCAGGACATCACCTTTCACCACTCTTATTCAATATAGTGCTGGAAATTAGAGGCACAGCAATTAGACAAAAAGAAGAAATAAAAGTATCCAATTAGAAAGGAAGACTAAAATTGTAATTATTTGCAGATGATATGATACTGTATACACAGAATCCTAAAAACTCCACTAAAAAACTACTAGAACTGATAGATGAAATCAGTAAAGTAGAAGGATACAAAATATCCAGAAATCATTTTACTTTTTTAAAACCCTCACCCAAAGATATGTTTATTGACTTTAGAGAGAGAGGAAGAAAAATAGAGAGAGAAACATCAATGCGAGAGAGAAACATCCCTCAGTTGCCTCTCATACTTGCCCCAAATAGGGAGCAAATCTACAACCTAGATGTGTGCCCTGACTGGAGATCAAGCCCACAAACTTTTGGTGTACAGAATGATGTTCCCACCAACTGAGTAACCCGGCCAAGGCCCAGTTGCATTTTTATACACCAATAATGAACTATCAGAAAGGGAAACAAAGAAACGATCCCTTTCATAATTGCTTCAAAAGGGATAAAATACCTAGGAATAAATTTAACAAAAAATGTAAAAGACCTGTACTTATAAAATTTTAAGACACTGAAAAAAGAAACCGAGGAAGATACAAATAAGTAGAAGCACATACCGTGTTCATAGATAGGAAGAATTACCATCATTAAAATGTCCATACTATCCAAAGCAATCCACAGATTAAATGCAATTCTTACTAACGGTATATTTCACAGAACTAGAATAGTCCAAAAATTTACATGAAACCTCAAAAGACCCAAATAGCCAAGCAATCTTTAGAAAGAAGAACAAAGTTGGAAAAATTATGCTACCCAATATCAGTCTATACTACAAAGCCATAGTAATTAAAACAGCATGGTACTGGTATAAAATGATTAAAAAAAAAAAAAAAGAAAAGAAAAAAGACATACAGATCCCTGGAACAGAATAGAGAGCCCGGACATAAACCCATGTCTTTGTGGTTAATTAATATTTGACAAAGGAGGCAAGAACATACAATGAGGCAAAGACAGTCTATTCAGAAATGGTGCTGGGAAAATTGGACAAATCCATGCAAAACAAAATGAAACTAGACCACCTTCTGACACCATAACCAAGAACAAACTCAAAATGGATTAAAGACTTAAATGTTAGACTCAAAAGCATTAAAATCCTAGAAGAAATCCTAGAAGAAAACATAGACAGAAAAATCTTGGACATTTCTCATAGCAATATGTTTTTTGATATATCTTCTCAAACAAGGGAAACAAAAGAAACAATAAACAAATGGGACTGCATCAACCAAAAAAGTTTTTGCATAGCAAAGGAAACCATCAACAAAATAAAAAGACAGCCCACTGAACAGAAGAACATAGTCACCAATAATACATCTCTTAATGGGTTAATATTATAAATTTATAAAAACATAAAACTCAACACCATAAAATCAAAGAATTCTATTAATAAATAGGAAAAGTACCTGAATAGACACTTCTCAAAATAGGACATACAGATGGTGAATAGACATATGAAAAGATGCTCCATGTCACTAATCATCAAAGAAATGCAAATTAAAACTGCAATAAGGTATCACTTCACACCTGTCAGAATGGCCATCATTAACAAATCAACAAACAACAAGTGCTGGTGAGGATGCAGAGAAAAGGGAACTCTTCTACACTGTTGGTGGGAATGCAAATTGGTACAGCCATTGTGGAAAGCAGCATGGAATTACCTCCAAAAAATTAAAAATGGAACTACCTTATAAACCACTGATTCCACTTCTGGGAATTTATCTGAAGAACCTCAAAACACTAATTGTAAATAATATATGCTCCCACTATGTGCACTGCATCGTTATTTACAGTAGCCCAGATCTGAAAGTAACCCAAGTGTACATCAGTAGATCAGTGGATAAAAAAGCTGTGATACATTTATGCAGTGGAATCTACTTGGTCCCCCAAAAAGAAGGAAATCTTAT
The DNA here is from genome assembly GCF_987537825.1 of Furipterus horrens. NCBI lineage: Eukaryota > Metazoa > Chordata > Mammalia > Chiroptera > Furipteridae > Furipterus > Furipterus horrens. The sequence continues at coordinate 43,811,170 of NW_028327182.1, forward strand.
CTTTTGTGACAGCATGGATGGACCTGGAGATTACTAAGTGAAATGAGCCAGTCAGGGAAGGACAAGTACCATATGATTTCACTTATATGTGGAACCTAATGAACAAAATAAGCTAACAAACAAAATAGAAACAGACTCAGATACAGAGAACAAGCTGACAGCTGTCAGAGGGGAGCAGGTAGGAGGGCTGGGTGAAAAAGGTGAAGGAATTAATAAAAAGAATAGAAAAGAAAAGAAAGCAAAAGAAACCTCATAGGCAGACAATAGTAGGGTGAATTCCAAAGGAAGTGGGGCGGGGAGGGGGAGTTAGGAGAGAATGAAGTGGGGATAGATGGTGATGGAAGGAGACTTGACTTGGAGTGGTGAACACACAGCACTATGCAGATGAATGTGTTATAGAATTTTACTCCCTCTGAAACCTATAGAATTTTATTAACCAATGTCACCCCAATAAATTCAATTTAAAAAGTAAAAACAGAAAGTAAAATTAAAAATGAAGCTAACTAGAGGTCAAACCCACTTTCTCTCTAACAACTCACAGAAAAAAAAGGCCATTTTAATAAAGTCACAAAATAAAATATAAAGTCAAAGTCTGTGTAGGTGTAGTAATGTAACATATGAGTATATTCAATGAAGATACCGAATTATAAAGGCCTCTCCTATCCTTCCTGTTCTCCAGAGGCTAGAAAACTAGACATTTCTTAGATGCCTCTGCAGCTTGAGTTCTGTACACGACCCGAGTTCTACTAACCATTCTCACATACACAAAACTGGGAACTGAAAAAAACTGTCAGTGAGCAATGAGAGAGGTGTCAGCCAGCACGAGGAGACCTGTTCTCGTAGGACAGCAATAGCTGAAGTTCTACTGGCTCTGTCATTCCTAACTGGGTAAACCTAAATATGGTTGCCTATCTCTCCCAGAAATTCTGTTAGCTACCTAATACCCTATAATCAATCCCTCTCAGTTTTAGACAGGCAAGATGAATTCTACTGTCCACAACAAAAGCTACAACTTAAGGATGATATTTTAAACAAAACCAACTTTTTAAAGCTTTTGAAGACATGTTCACACACAACTAAATATATTTTTTAAAGGGTAAGAACAGTTTCAAAAAGAAAGGCAAACAGGAGATACGTTATAGAGTAAAAACCCCAGTATACACAGACTAAAGAATCACATTTTATTCAAATGGTATTACAAACTATGCTACATTTACAAATGTTTGACTCAGAACAGGTGGGAAAGTAGCAATCAATTCTAGTTTAAATATCTGCAATAATACTTGCCTTATAAAAAAGGAAGTAAATAAGAGCTAAAATAAAGGTTATTCTAAGTACTAATAAACAGTTCAGTATTCAATAAAGACACCTGGATCAGATGAGGGATTTGGCCTCACTCAACAGCACTCAAATCCTTTCTAGTCAGCCAACATAGAAAGTAGCACAGTTGAAAGGATGAGGACAGTATGAGGAAAACCAGGCTTCAATTTCATTCTGTCACTTTCTCATAATACGATAAATTGGTGAAGTGAGTAAAATATCTTTAGCATTAAATGAGATAATGTCTGGCACCTAGAGGATATTTAATAAATGGCAGCTGAATCTGAATCAACTGAAAAAAAAAAAAAAAAACACAAATGTGTTAAAAATTAAATCTAACAATTCAAAGTTAACAGTTCAGGACACTAACAGAAGTGAAATAACAATGCTGTATGACAGCAGAAATTCTTGTCTTAGAATTTAAAGAAAAAGTAATGTTAAAACAGGAATTAATAAAGTTGACAAAGATTTGAACTAGTCCCTATATAAATAACTACTGCAAAATTTATTTATCCGCTTTTTCATATACTGACAGACCAATACATGTGAGTCACTGCTCCAGGTGCTAAAGATATAGCAGTGAAAAAGAAATGGATCTGACATTCCACTGGGAAGAGAACAAAAATAGGAAAAGGGAAGTAGACAGAGATGAGAAGGAAGGAAGGTAGAGAGGAGACACATATGAGAAAAAATGTCATGTAGTGATCAACAGTGCAGAAGATATAGGGGAGTTTGACAGCAAATGACTTGGTGGGTGAAAGATATTTTCTTTAAATATATTCAAGTTGTTGATTTTAATGAAAAGAGTATTCCAGGCCAAAACAACAACCAGTGCAAAATATCTGAAGCAGAAAGAAGCTGGACAGATTTAAGGGACTGAAGTAGCCAATGAGGCTGAAACAAAAAAAGAAGGCTGGAGAGACAGGCATGTTTTGGTTCATGTAGATCAGTGGTTCTCAACCCTGGCTTCCTGCTAGAATTACTGAGTAGTTTTTTTAAAAAGTACTAAGTCTGGGACCCATATCAGACTAATTACTTCAGATTGTGTGGTGGCAGGGCCTGGACACTGGAAATTTATCAAAGCTCCTTGAGTGGTTCTACTAGGCAGTCAAGGATGAAACATATTGATGGAGAACTCATGCCATGGTAAAGAGTTCTTATTTTATTCTAAGTACTACTATAGCAACAAGAAAAATAAAGTACCTAGGAATAAACTTAACCAAAGAGATAAAAGACCTGTACTCGGAAAACTACATAACACTGAAGAAAGAAATTAAGGGAGATACAAATAAATGGAAGTATATACCATGTTCATGGATGGGAAGAATCAACATCATTAAAATGTCCATACTACCCAAAGCAATTTATAGATTCAATGTAATCCCTATTAAAATACCAGTGACATATTTCACAGACCTAGAACAAATACTTCAAAATTTTAAAGAGATTATTTCTATGGGTTGAAAACCACACTAATGTTTGGAAACTCCTATATTCCTCCATTCTATTACGTTGTTTTAAAAAAGCTATCAAGTAGCAAAACAGACCAATGTGTAAAGACAAATTGTGACGTGACAAAAATACTAGCATTTCAAAGCAAATCAAGCTAATGTGAAGGAAAGCATTACAAATAAAAACAGATGGTAATTGTAGGACCTCAACCTAGCTCTCTTATCTCAGAGTGAGCTTCATTATCTGCTGCGTATTGTTTTTAAAGATGTACAATCTAGCAGGCAAGAAAATGGGTTGGATATTAATGAGCTAGGACCTATTGTACCAGCTTTGGCTTAATTTAAGCTATGAACTCTGGTACTTAACCTTTCTGATTCTTAATTTTGAAAGTCAGGAAATTCTACTTTAGTAGCCAATTTTAGAGTAATTAGTGATTTAACTTTTAGTAAATACTTTTGATCACTTCAAAGAGGCTGCAAAGAGATTATTATTGTATAATTTTATTTTTAAAAGACATGAAATACATACATAATTATAATTACAGAACTGAAATTAATCTGCCTCAAAACAGAATCTTTTGCCTTATCCTATAAAAACTTATTCTCAAAAATAAGAAACTGGTCTAAATAATTCCATTGCTTTTCAACATTAGAGTATGCTGTAAATTGAGAAGCAACTACATGTTTTTCATGATGATGATGACAACAATATTTGAAGAATCATGCCTATCCCTTATGTATATAAAAATAAAAGTCATTCTACTTAAAACATTTTAAGACTTCTCAAGTCTCTCGGATGGTGCATATTCAACTAAGCATCGACCTCATACCAACCACGATGCAGTAGTGTAACCCACTGGTTCTCAATTCTGTTCGACCCAATATCCCCATTTTACAAACTTTAGTTTGTAATGTTTGCTTTATAACCTTGAAAAAATCCATAGGTAATATAATGATCTACACAAATAATTACAGGGAAAATAACTTGTTTTAAAATAGTACATACTTCAACAAATAAATGGGTACACCTATACCAAAAATTATAATGAAGTTGCACACATGCAGCTATATGTAGAATCATTATGAATATTAAAACTATATGGTTTGATGTTACAGTTGTGCTCTATTTGAACTCAAATACTATGAATGACAATGCTCTCAATGGTGTGATCTCCCAAAGTAGTCAGTGTGACAGGCAGATTACCCATAAAGTATCCCCCCACAAAGATGTCCATGTCTTAATTCCCAGAACCTGTGTATGTGTTACTCTACATGGCAAAAGGAACTTTGCTAACATGATTAAGTTAAAACCTTGAGATGCAAAGATTATTATGGATTACCCAAGTGGGTCCAATCTTGTAACCCAAGTCCTTAAATTTGGAGGACCTTCCCCAGCTGTGATCAAAGAGAAAAATGGCAGTATGAGAAGAAGTCAGTACTCTTTTACTGGTTCTGAAATATAAGGGGCTTTGTGCAAGGACTGGAGATAGGTCACTCTAGAAGCTGAATAAAGATGAATTAATACCTCCAAAGATAGGTATGAGAAAAAAAAGCTTTCTAACCTTGACTCAAAATCTAGCCCTGGCTGGTGTGGTTCAGTTGGTTGGAACATCATCCCATAAACCAAAAGATCATGGGTTTGATTCCCAGTCAAGACACATGCCTGGGTGGCAGGTTTGGTCTTCAGATGGGGTACGTATGAAAGGCAACTAATTGATATTTCTCTCTTGCAATGATGTTTTTCTCCCTTTCTGTTTCCCTCCCTTCTGCTCTTTCTAAAATCAATAAGCATGTTGTCAGATGAGGATAAAAATAATCTAGATGCAGTAAGTCAAAATATTGATAAATTTAACAAACAACTTATTCATAAAGTCAAAGAGCAACTGGCAAACTGAGATAAAATATATGCAGCACATACCACAGATAAGAGGCAAATTATGCCTAATATTAAGAACTCAAAAACTGAGGGGAAAAAAAAAGACCAAAATCTCAATAGAAACATGGGCAAAAGGAATGAACAGATAATTTACTAAGGAAAGTCGTCATGGCCCTTAAAATTAGGTTTTCATTTTCTTTCCTAATATAAAAAATGCAAATTAAAATTACTCCTAGATACCATTCCTAACTACCAAGTTGGCAAATATTAAAGAGCTAGGTACCCTCTCTTGGCATTAGTGGGAATGCAAAATGGTATCCCTATAGAGGAAAATTTGGCAGTAACCAACAAAACTACACATACATTTACCTACTGACCTAACAATCACACTTCTAGAAATTAATCCTGAAGATACACTAACAAAATTAAAATACGTGTGCACAGGATTTGTCATTGAGACTTAGTTTGTTGTTACAAAATACTGAAAACAACCCAACTATCCAGATGTAGGAGATCGATATAATAAACTCTAGTATATCCATATAATGGGATAATATGCAACTATTAAAAAGAATGAGGAATATCTCTATGAAGAGGAAAAGACAACTACTTTTAGTTTAAAATTTATATTACAAAATTCATAAAGAATGTAAAATTTGCAAACTTTACTTTTTCAACTAGACATCAACTATGTGCCTATGAAGGGAATAGAGAATTGAACAGCACGTTGTCCCTGTCCTCAAGGAGCTTACAAATGACGGGAAAGACATATTAGTAGATTTCATCAATTCCAAAATATACACTTATTACATTTTAATATCGCTGAAGTCATGGTGTGTCTTCAATTGACAGAATCTTAAAATAGCTGCTGACCAGCTAGTTATCACTGTCTGCATATGTGTGGACTTGATTTGTACGCATGTTTGTTTGTGGCATAAAGGAACAACTGCAAATCATTCAAGTTTTAGCCAGCAGATTAAGATCCATTTGGGAAAAGAACATATGAGTCCTAGCTATTGCCTAAAAAAATTTCTGTCAACACATTCTGTTAAAATCAAGAATATACCAGTAATAAAATGAATAGAATGGCTCTCTGTAGCCTGGAAGAATATCCTGGAAATAACAGAAGAGCACTCTGCTCTTGATAAAGCACAGAGGACACAAGAAAGTATTATGTGAAACAACATGAACATCTACAACTGAAACAAAAGGTGCGGTAAAAGACACAGCTTCTAAAGATGAAGTTCAACCATTTATTATATTTATATGTTCCTTTTTACTCATGCAGGAGACATATATGATCTAAATTAAGTCTAAAGTAGTTCTTTCATTAAGTGCTGGTGAGGTTGTAGGGAAAAGGGAGCCCTGTTGCACTGTTGGTGGGAATTCAGACTGGGGCAGCCACTGTGGAAACCAGTATGAAATTTTCTAAGTATGGAACTGCCTTTTGACCCAAAGATTTCACTGCTGGAATTATACCTGAAGAATCCTGAAATACCAATTCAAATGAACCTATGCACCTCTATGTTCATAGCAGTGTTATTTACTATAGACAAATGCTGGAAATAGCCTAAGTTCCCATCAATAAACAAGCAGATCAAAAAGCTGTGGAACATTTACAGAACGGAATACTATAAAGCAGAAAGAAAGAAGGAACTCCTACCTTTTGCAACAGCATGGATGGAACTGAAGAATCTGCTAAGTGAAATAAGCCACTCAGTGAAAGATAAATACCATATGGTCTCACCTATAAGAGGAATCTAGTGAATAAAAAACAAATGAAGGAGCAAAACAGAACCAGAAGCATGGAAACATGGTACAATCTCACAGTAAGCAGAGTGGAGGGAGGAGGGGAATAATGATGGAAAGAAGGGGAAGGGACTAGTCAAAGAACATGTATGAATGACCCATGGACATGCACAACAGTGTGGAGACTGACTGTGGGAGCAGGGGTTGGGATGGGCAAAGGAGAGCAAAAATTGAAACAACTATAATAGAATAAAATATTTTTTAAAAATAAAAATTGTAAGTGACAGTCTTACATCATAATTTACTTATCTGCACTTTTTCTTTCTTACTTGTACATAAAATAATTGTGTGTCTTACAACTGATGGCATGTTCGAGTTAATGAAATACAGTAATTATTGTAGAACAGGATGATAAGTGCTCAAAATGTCAAAAAGGACATTTAAGAACTGCTGAACTGGGGACTTAACAGAAAACTCAGAGGTGGTAACAGTGGAGCTAAGATTTGAAGAGTAAGCAAACAGGTCTACAAGAGAAGGAGAACTCAGACAACATGAATAATACAAAATAACATTCATAATCAGGCAGCAAGTCGTTCTGGAGAAATTGCAAATCATTCCTTATGGCTAGAGTAAAAAAGGGGAATGTTAGTTGCATCGGTTGATGCCTCAAACCTGGTTAAAAGAGGCTTGGAGGGGCCAAATTATAAAAAAACAAACCACAATGCTAAACAACAGAATTTGAATATTATCTTGCAAACTATGAGAATTAAAAGGTTTAAAGAAGAAGGAAGAGGGAGAATTAGAAAGATAGGAACAAGAAAAAAATTACCACTCCCACCACTTTTATTCAACACAATTAGATGCCTTAGCTAAAGCAATAAGGCAAGAAAAAGAAATAAAAGGCATCCAAATTGGAAATGAAGAAGTAAAACTCACTATTTGAAGATGGCATTATACTGTATGTAGAAAACCCTAAAGACTCCTTCAACACACTGTTAAAACTAATAAACAAATTCAGTAAAGTTGCAGATACAAAATCAATGCGCAAAAATCTATTGCCTTTCTATAAAGAAATAATGAACTATTGGAAAGAGAAATCAATAAAATAACCCTATTTACAATTGTATCAAAAAGAATAAAATGAGTAAGAATAAATTTAACCAAGGAAGTTAAAAACCTGTATATTAGAAACTATAAGACATTAAGGAAATAAATTGAAGAGGAAACAAACAAATGGAAAGATATTCCATGCTCATGGATTAGAAAAATAAATATTGTTAAAATATACCACCAAAACAATCTACAAATTCAGTGCAGTTCCCATTAAAATTTCAATGGCATTTTTCACAGAATTAGAACAATCCTAATATTTGTATGAAACCATAAAAAATATAAATAAATTAAAAATAAAAAAAACAGAATAACCAGAGCAATATTGATAAAGAAGAACAAAGCTGGAGGCATCACATTCCCTGATTTCAAACTATATTACAAGATATTGTAATTTAAACAGTATGATACTGGCATAAAGATGGACACATAGATCAACAGAACAGAACAGAGCACAGAAATAATCCCATGCATATATGGTCAATTAATTTATGACAAAGGAGCCAAGAATATACAATGGGGAAAGGGCCGTCTCGTCAATATATAGTGTTGGGAAAATTGGATAGCACATGCAAAAGAAAGAAACTGGACAACTATCTTTCACCCTGCACAAAAATTAACTCAAAATAGATTAAACACTTGATTTTCAAGACCTGAAACCATAAAACTCCTAGAAGAAAAAATAGGCAGTAAGCTCCTTGACACAGGTCTTGGTGGTGGTTTTTGAATCTGATACCAAAAACAAAGGTAACAAGCAAAAATAAATTATGTGGAAATGCGTACAGCATACTAAAAAGTTTCTGCGCAGCAAAAGAAACCATCAAGAAGATGAAAAGGTGATTTTACTGAATGAGAAAATACTTGCAAATCACATATATGAGAAAGAGCTAATATAAAGTATACAAAAATTCATGCAACTCAAAATTAGCAAACAATAGCAAAAAACAAATAGATGTTTTCCCAAAGAATATATACGGATGGCTAACAGGTACATGAAAAGATCCTCCATGTCATTAATCATCAGGGAAATGCAAATCAAAACCACATGGGATATTACCTCACACCTGTTAAAATGGCTATTATCAAAAAGACTAGAAACAATAAGTGTTGGTGAGGATGTAGAGAAAAAGGAACCTTTCTGCCCTGTTGGTGGCAATGTAAATAGTTGCAGCCAATATGGAAAATATTATGAAGGTTCCTCAAAAAATTAAAAACAGAAGTGCAATATGACCCAGCAATCCCCATTCTGGGAATTTATTAGAAGAAAACCAAAACTCTAACTTGAAAAGTTACGTACAGCCCCATGTTCATTGCAGCATTATTTACAAAAGCCAAGATATGAAAACAGGTTAAGTGTCCATCAATACATGACTGGATAAAGATGTAATAGAGATATATGTAAACCATATTCTATACTCTATATGTATACATGTACAGAAAGAATGATATATTGCCTTCAGATGCCATTCATAGATCACAAGGGCATTATGCTAAGTGAAATAAGTCAGAGAAGGACAAATACCACTATATGTCTTATGTGTGGAATCTAATTAAACAAATAAGTAAATAATAAACCAAGTTTACAGATACAGAAGATTGATGGTTACCAGAAGTAGGAAATGGGGGTGGAAGAAACAGGTGAATGTTTTTTTTTAGTTTAAATAAATTTAATAATAATAATAATAGCAGGAAGTAATTAGAAAGAACAAAATTCAGTGTTGGAAGTACAGATTGGGCAAAGTCCAGGCTGGAAACAGGAGGAAAGGTTAGGAAGCTAATGTAGATAATCTAGGTAAGAAGTTCTGAGCATCAGAAATAAAGCTAAAGTAGTAGGAACATAGAGAAATATACACCTAAACACTAATAAAAACGATTTAAGATATCCAGAAATTAAAATGAACAAATTACTGCTATATGCAACAATGTGATGAATCTCAAATGTATTATGTAAGTGAAAGAAACCAGACTCAAGAGGCACAAACTGTTTACTAATTCCATTTATATGCCACTTTGGAAAAGGCAAAACTGAGAGAGATAGAAAACAGATGTGTCTGCCATGGTCTGGGGTGGGGGCGGTGACTAAAAGGGACACAAGGGAATTTTTGAGATGGAAATGTTTCATATCTCAATTGTGGTGGTTACACAACCAACTGTGTTTGGCAAAATGCACTGAATTTTACTATATGTGAATTATACACAATAAACATTACTTTAAAAACGACCAAAAATGTGATAAGGTTAGAACACTCATTTATGTATTGCCTATAACTGCTTTTCCACTATGACAGCTGAGTTGAGTAGTTTCAACAGGGACCGCCTAGTTCATAAAGCCTAAAATATTTACTATCTGGCCTTAAAAAAAAGTTTGTCAAACTTGTTATAAAATAGTATCACCCATTTGTTTGGTTCTTATCCAAAAAACTTAATTGTCCATAAAATGAACAGAAATAAGGCAGTAGGATGTGCAGAAATGTTCTATTAAAACTACTGGGTTATAGAAATGAGTTGTTTTCCAAACACATCCTGAACTAAGTCTCCGAGAGGAAAAAGTATTTATTCAGTTCTCAACAGCCACAGATTAAAAAAAAAAAAAAAACTTCCATAAAATTTTCCCATTATAATCACACCTCCCATTTCAACCTATTGCTTAAATTATATATCTGTTGTTGTTTTGTTTTGTTTCGTTTGTGTGTGTGTGTATGTGTGTGAAAGTGACAAGACATTGGCCTTATAAGTAATTAGTTACAATCTATATAACTGCTTCTTTATATGACTTCTACATGAAAGAACTAGCTTTCCTGTGTATTTGAAGTATGAATTCAAATAATATGAGAGGCATTATAAACTGACTTTCACTTCGCTTCTGAAGCTGGAAAATATGAATAACAAAGCTTATGGCATTTCTACATAAAAATAAAGCACTATGTGAAGATTTTTAAATGTGATAAGAAATTATACTAAAAGTCTTTATATATGTTGTCTTTATTTCATTATTTTTTAAATGAAGAAATGTTGTAAGATGTTAGCATGCATAGGCAATAAATATAATGGTGACTTACAATTAGTTGGGTATAAACTTGATTAATCTTTTCTAGTAATGGTAGTGCATTACAGAGACAGTCATCCATACACTATTGTTTTCAATAGAGTATATTTGCGAAGCAACCCATTGGAGTAAAGGTTATACCTTCTACCTTTACAATATAATTTGTAAAATTCCTGGTGTGTGCAATTGCCATATTAGTACCCTGATGAAACTTATTAAGATGATTATTTCAGAGAAACAAGATGGCGGAGGAGTAAGTGGAAGCTACACTAACTTCCTCCCAGAACTAGTCTGGATTTACAACGTAATTTTGGAGAAATCATCTGGAATAACCAACCGAACACCAGCTGGAGAGAAGTCTTATAACCACCGAGAGACAAAAAAGGCCGCTACATCACAACGTGACGGGAAGGGAGTGCGGAGACCCGGAAGGGCTGGCTGGGCTCACACGGGTGGCAGCTGAGGGGACTGAGAAACAGCTCAGCAGCTGGGGATTCCCCCTGAGAAGGGCAGGGTCTAAACCCCCAGCTGAGCTTCCCAGCCTACAGCAACAGAGTGGAAAGTAAAATAGTATCCAGCAGAGAAAAGCGAAAAGCCACAGGGTTTCTTGCTAGCCAGAGAGAAACAGCTGGAGAAAAAGAGCTCTTAAGTGGGTCACATATGAAAAGATTTTGGCCCCCACTTACCCTGGGCTCAAGCGGAGGGGGGGCGGAGGGGACGGGGGACACTTGGGGAGGGTTTGGCGTGGTGGCTTTGGGGGGATAGCTGGGGGAGCGGCCAGCCGGGTCCCAGTGCTGACTCATTCCCACGCTGCGGGCGGACCATTCCCGGCCAAGTGGCGTCAGCCTGAGGGGAAGCAAAGGCCCTGCCTACAGGAATTAAGCTGCCATACCCTCGGTCCTTAAGCCTGACAGCTAATCACAGATTGAATAGATTAACAACTAAAGAAGCCAGACAAAGGCAGTAGATCCCTGGAAGTCTCCAACAGGCTGCCTAGGCCCAGACTGGTACAGGATCTGACGCCACCAGGGGCATATCCAAGAAGTGCAGATCATTCTAAGAAGCACCAACAAACAATAGGAGTCACAAAAATGGGGAGACAGAGAAACAACCCCCCATCGAAAGGAAAGTCAGAGTCCCCAGAAAGAGTGCTAAATGAAATAGAGGGGAGCCAACTATCAGATATGGAATTGAAAGCATGTATTATGGAGAAGCTCAATGAGCTCAGCGGAAACTACAAAGAACTCCAGAAAAACTACAGTGAACTCCAGAAGAACTATAAGGAACTTACTGAGAATTATACCAGCATCAAAAAGGACATGGAAGCTATCAATAAGAGCCAGGAGGAAATGAAGAATACGATCTCTGAATTGAAGAACACAGTAGAAGGAATTAAAAATAGGCTACAGGAAGCAGAAGATCGGATCAGCAAGCTGGAGGACAATGTAGACAAAAACTCACAGACAGTGCAACAAAATGAAAAAAGACTGAACAAGACTGAAGAGGCTCTAAGACAGCTGCAGGACAACATGAAACGTAATAATATCCGTATCATAGGAATTCCAGAAGGAGAAGAAGAAAAGCAAGGGATAGAAAACCTCTTTGAAAAACTAATGACAGAAAACTTCCCTAACATGAAGAGAGAAAGAATCATGCAAGTCCAGGAAGCACAGAGGGTCCCAATGAAGATGAACCCCAACAGGCCCACTTCAAGACACATCATAATTAAAATGCCAACATTCAAAGACAAAGAGAGAATCCTAAAAACAGCAAGAGAGAAACAACTAATAACATACAAGGGAGCTCCAATAAGGCTATCATCAGATTTCTCAGCAGAAACACTACAAGCCAGAAGGGAATGGCAAAATATATTCCAAGTAATGAAAAACAAAGGCCTACAACCAAGAATACTCTACCCAGCAAGGCTCTCATTCAAAATGGAAGGTGAAATAAGGAGTTTCCAAGACAAAAGAAGGTTAAAACAATACATCTCCACCAAACCAGTATTGCAAGAGATGCTAAAGGGTCTGCTTTAAGAAGATGAAGAAACAGAGAGAGACAGAGAGGAACACGAGTACAAAGGGGGGAAATGACAATGAATAAGTACTAAAAGAAAGAAGGAACTTCTACCATTTACAACAACATGATTGGAACTAGAGAGAATTATGCTTAGCGAAATAAGCCAGGCAACAAAAGAAAATTACCTTATGCTATCACCTGTTAAAGGAAACTAATGAACAACACAAACAAATGAGCAAAATTGAACCAGAGGTATGTAAACGAGGAATAAACTAACAGTAACGAAGGGGGAGATGGGAGGGAAAGAAGTGGTAAGAAGGGGAAGGGTCTAGTCAAAGAACATGTATAAATGACCCATGGACATGGACAACTGGATGGGGACTGAATGTGGGAGAAGGGAGGGACAGGGTGCAGAGAAGCAAGAGGGGGAAAAAAGTGAGACAACTGTAATGGAAAAACAAACAAACAGAAAAATTTTTAGTGGGGGGGAAAAAATAAAAATATAAAGAATAGAAATGCAAGTTCAGTGAATATTAGAAGGACAAGGATTTTCCTTAACACTGAATATATTTTCTCCCTATCTGATCCCTCCAGAATTTGGCATTCTAAAGAAGTAAGTAATGACCTAAGTTTCTTTGCATAAAACTAATAAGACCAGTTCTTAATAACGATTTTTGACTAAGACTTTGACTGGAATGTCATGCCTAAAGGAGACATGATTGGGCTTTGGTTGTTACCAAAAAGCCCTGAGCAACTAGGACTGACTTTCAAAGGTAATAAAAGTCCACGAGATAAAAGGCCTGGTACCTTGGATGGATGAGCGGTCCATAGCAATCTTTCCAGGGAAGGAACGAAGGTTGTTTTCCTGAAAGATGGCTAGAAGGGACCTTAAGGTACAATGGAAAACCAGGAGGACCTGGAAAAGACAGGTGTTTACAGGCAAGGCTGAATGCCAGGTATGTGGCTCAACTTCTGTGCCCTGAAGGGCAGACTGAAGGTCACCCTAAATGTTCCTTGTGTAAGTTCCAGCAAAGCAGAACTAAAGATCATAAGTGATCATTTGCTGCTCTTGTTGTGTTTATGCAAATGAACAGGATAAATTAAAAATGAACTTAATGCAGTCCCTTTAATGACAAGGAGGGTAATCTTAGGGAGAAAAATCAAGATGCAAGGAAGATCACAATGCCCAGTGGTAGACTATAAAGTAGTGCAGCTAACCGTCTTTAAAGTTTCTTTTCATTTAAAATTTGTTTTCATTTGAAAGTTAAACTATGTCTGTGGCATTATCAAAGATGTTTAATTTACAGGCGAGAAGAATGTCAAATGCCTTGCAACTGGATGTCTTTCCGATAAGACAGACCTACACATCTATAAACTTGTGTGTGGGTTATGTTACATAAATTAACATGTGTTTTCTGTTTTCAAAGGGCATAAGCCTACGATCTCAGTACCTGAGTGATTGTCTGTATGTATAGGCCTCACTTAATCCTGTCTGCACTGCTGCCTCCTGAGACTCAATGGTTTGGCTGAACTAAGTGGCTGAGTTGGTGAAGAACGGGGTGGTCTGTGGGCTTCACTTTAAAACTGGTTTCTCTTTTCTATCCTAATGGCTTGGACAGAAAGAGCCCAGAGGCCTGAGAGGGGGGAAACCTAAAATATTTCCCTCAGCCCAAACTAAGTATAATGGGCAAAAGGGTTTTGGACAGGTGAGATGTACCTGGCATACCTTCCTCCAAAGAAGCCCTTCTTTTCCCTAATGTGGGACATTGAAAAATTAATACCTGTCTTTTGTCATCTAATGGTTACGGATTGAATGATGTCCTTTAACCCTGTTGCCCCCAGAATACAACAAGGATGCCAGCCTGTTAAACCAAGCATGCCCTTGTCCAGAGACAGCCAACCAACCAGGAGTCTGCACGATCCTTCCCCTTGTGGGAAGGTCACCCTCCCCTCCACACCCCCACTCTTATTAGGGATTTCTTGACCCAAGGGTAGGTAGGACGACGACCATGTCCAGCTTGAAGCAGCTAGAGGAGCTCGAGACCTTCGTCCATTGTCCTTTATAAGATTGTAAAGGGTCTTAAGTCTGAGAGAGAGGGATTGTTATTTTTTATTGTTAAAATATTTAACTAATTAATTAATTATTTTAAAAAAAAAAGAAGAAGAATATATGAAAGGGTGAGCCATGGGCATGGACTTGGGGAGGGGATTGTCGGGGAAGGGGGGTGCTGGGTGGAGGGGAGCAAAGGGGAAAAAATTGGAACTATTGTAACAATATAATCAATAAAGTATACTTAAAAAAAAAGATGATTATTTCATACATGGTGTAATATTTATAATTTTGCATTTATGCATAACACCATAATTCATTATAATTTATCTTTTACATTACAGCAAAGAACATGATAAATAATCATTGGTCCTCTTATGGCATGCCTCCGATATTATAGGCAAGAAATATGAAATCATATTTAATAAAAATGTTCCTTCAAATTAGAAGAAAATTTTTATTCTGCTAACTTTTAAAATTTTATACTGTACTATATTTTATACTCTGATGGATTAAAATAAAATTTACAATGTATTCTACATAAATGAGGCAGGAGACAAAACAACATCATTATCAAGGAGAAACTGAAAAAGACATGAGATAGAAGCTTCAGTAAGCCTGGGACTTGAAAAGGATTACTCGAGTCAACCATTTTAAAGTTCTTATGTGATGATGGTATACATTGTTCTTTGAAAATAAATTTTATTAAAAAAATTGAAAGAGTTGAGGTAAGTCAACTCTTAGATAGCCTTATGAATGTTATTCTATGTGAGAAAAGAAAAAGTCTAAGAAGATAGAAAGGATGACAGACTATAGCAAAATAATACATCAAAAAACAAGAAGAGCTATAGAATCATGTAGAAAATCGGCCTCCAAGGTAGAATATAAACCACTTAAATTAATACATACACCTTGAAATCTTGAAGAGAGAAAAGTGCAAAAAGTCAAGGCAAAATGAGAAGCAAGTAAAAAAATCCAAGATGGAGCAGTGAGTACAAATGAGAATTAAAGAAGTAAAGATATTTCCACTATATTTGGATAAACAGGAAGATGTAGGGATTGTAGATTTGATGGAAGAGGGAGAAAAGTATTTAGTTTGAGTTTAGCTACAGGAAGAAAAACTTAGCCAAGGAGTCAAAAATGACCCTAAGACTTCAACATTTTTTTAAACAGTGATTATTTTCATTAAAAGTCCCTTAAATTTATTTTACCTTAAATTATGATAGCAGTTGACTTGGCTTTTAATCCAACCAGTACTTAAACAGAAGAAAGAGATGTTAGATCTGGTGCTGTTTATGGTGTGGAAAGAAATCTGGAACTATGCCCTTTATCTGTTTGTGAAGGAAAGAATAATAACTTCTTTTTCTTCAATTCTATGAAATCACTGACTTCAAAACTGAAAAAAGAATAAGCAGTTAAAAGAATCTGACCTGTCACTTGAGCCTAATGACTTAAGATTTTATAACCTATTATAAAACTTATTTTATGTACTGCCACTAATTTGTATTAAGATTCAGTTTTTCTTTTTCTTCATATGAAATTCAGTTCTAAAAATAGTCAAGTCTAAAAATAAGGCAAAACCCACAGATTAAGTGTAGCTTTATACATGTACAAGTAACAGGGAAACCTCCACATCTAAGAAAACAGATGTTGGGTTACTTATTCCAACCAAATTCTCTGTTGGGTCAAACTCCTGGAAATTTTTCATTATACATCGACTATATTATTATTAAACCCAAATCCATTCTTTAATTCTATTAAATTATTTTCTCTGTCCCAGAGAAATCAATGAACTCTACTAATAAATACGAAAGTGTGAGCAAAAAGTCTTATATTTGATTTTAGGAGCTTGGTTTCTATCATGAAAACCAACTGACTAGCAGTTTCAAAATCTCCAAATGTCAAGACTTACAGCCAAGATAGAGGCTTAGACTGACACACTCGGTCTTCCTCTACAAGTAGAAAGGAATACAAACAACTACCTCATAACAAAAGATAACTAGAAATTCCAGAAAATAAAAGCCCAGCATACAAAGTTATAAACCAGCGGTGCTCATCGGATAGGTAGAAAGAGCGAAAGTGTGCAGTGCTGTTTGCGGTAGCACCAGGGCAGCGGCAGGGAGAGCAATCCCGGCTGCAGTCGAGCCCCAGCAGCTCGCGACCCCAACGCTGGGAAAGGCAGCACCCACATTACCTCAGAGGGCGATACCCAGAGGGTGGGAGGACAGATCCTGGTCTCCCAGTGGAGAATAATGGCAGGAATCCATCTTGAACCCCGCCCCCACACAAAGCGCCACAGCGCCGCGAAATAGGTTGCGGATGGCCACCAGTCGCTGGGTTGTGACAAGTACACAGGCCCTGCCCCCTATAACCTGCTCAAGAAGAAAGCAAAACACAAATCTGTCAAAATGAGGCAGACAACTATAGAAATCCCGGTGGCACAGCTCACCAGGCAACAGATGAAAAATTTGATAGACGAACAAATAAGAAACCTTTCAGAGCCTCAATTCAGAGCTATAGTCATTAGGTGGCTTACAGAATTAAAAGATTTGGAACAAGACGAGAAAGGACTGAAAGCCACTCATACTGAAAAGAACGAAAACATATATGAGACAAGTGGTGAGGAAATAAAATCCAGAGATCAAATCAACAAACCAGAACATAGGGAAGGAACAAACAGTCAACCAGTGTGGAACGAGGAAACAGAAAGCAAGGAAAGTGAGGTGAGGATCAGAAACCTCTGAGACAGCTATAAGCGAACGAACATACGGATTATAGGATTGCCAGAGGGCAAAGAAGAAGAACTAGAAATAGAAAAATTATGTGAAAAAGTAATAAAGCAGAACTTCCCGAACTTGGGGAAGGAAATAGACTTACAGGTCCAGGAAGCACAGAGAGTTCCAGAAAAACTGGACCCAGGGAGAAACACTCCATTATAATCAAACTGTCAAAAATTAAAGATAAAGAGAGAATCTTAAAAGCAGCAAGAGAGAAGGTTGAAATCATATGGAAAAGACCTTTTGAAGATAATATTTAATTTTTTCTTTGACTTTATCCTAATTTATTTGTATTATTTCTGAAATTATATATATCTTCTTCATATGAAAATAAAAACGCTTATTCTAGTGAAGGCTGGAAATTATGCCTCATCTTTTCCCAGGCAATCCTGTTTCTGTATCAGATTTCTATAGTCAGGTTACAATGATTTTATGTTGTAGTGGTAAACTATCTAAGATCATCTGCTTGAGCTGCAATAATTATGGTGACCTCATTCTGCTATCCTTTAAAAGAAGAATCCAGCAAGAAATTATGTATATATCCACCAATTTATATTTCTCAGCTCCACTGGAAAACTACCCAAAGTATCTTGCTATTGAGAATGTTACCTTTACATGTGAAAGAATTAGTGCAAGAGGCTAAGAACATATTTTTCTTATATATTTTTGGAGAGTGACAATGACTTTATCAAAATTAAAACCTTTGTGCATCAAAGGACACTGTGAAGGGAGTGAGAAGACAATCCAAAGAGTGGGAAAAAACATTTGCAAATCACATATCTGAGAATGGGTTAATATCCATAATACATAAAGAACTCCTACAACTAAACAACAAAAGACAACCCAATTAAAACACAGACAAGAAACTTTAATAGGTATTTCTCCAAATAAGATACACAAATGGCTAATAAGCACATGAAAAGATACTCAGTAACACTAGTAATTAGGGAAATGCAAATCAAAACCATTATGAGTTACCACTTCGCACAGATTAGGGTTGCTATTTTAAAGTTTTTTTAAAGAAGAAAATAAATATTGACAAGCATTTGAAGGAACTGGAACTTCTGTGTACTGCTGGCAAGAATGTATGCAGCTACTGTGGACTCTTTAACAGGTTAAACAGAATTACAATATGATTCAGGAATACCACTCCTAGGTACAATGTATGATACCTAGGGACTCAAACAGATACTCGTACAACAATATTCACAGCAGAATTATTTATAATAGCCAAAATTCATCACTATATGAGTGGACAAACAAAAACTGTTATATATATACAACAGAATATTATTCAGCCATCAAAATGAATAAAATTCTGATATATGCTGTAACATGGCTAATACTGAAAACATGTTAAAATAAGCTAGAGGCAAAAGGATAAAAAGTATATGACTGTACTTATATGAGGTACCTAAAGTAAGCAAATTCACAGGGATAGAAAATAATACAGAGGTTACCAGAGTTTGGGGAAGGGGAGGAATTGAAAGTTATTGTTTAATGGGTATACGTTCTATTTGGGATGATAAAAAATGTTCTGGAAATAGTGGTGGTGGTTACACAACATTGTGAATGTACTTAATGTGAATGAATTGTACAACCTAAAATGGTAAACTTTATGTTATGTATATTTTATCACAGTAAAAAATAGTCTATTTTGTAAATACCTAATTATCTCCCACTGCTGCTTAGATTTCCAAATTATGATTAAAAATACTGTGTGTGTATGCACATTGCACATAAAATGAATCACCCTTGAAAAACAGACCTTGGCATGTTGTGCACATTAGATATCCTAGAAGGCACTTCCAAATTTCCAAATAATTATAATTGCACTCCAATTTGATTGCTATTTCAGTTACTTATCTACATCAAAATTAACAGGTCATAAGTTAAGGGGAAATATCTATAAATTCTACTGATGGTTTAAATGTATGTTTATAGTCCAAGTGCTAAAAATGAACACTGTACCTGATAGAGCATGATAGGTTCTATGTTGTATCCTAAGATATCTGCAAAGTTCTTAGCGATGACTGTTTTTCCACAACCCTACAAATGGAAACAAAATCATTTAAGGAATAAGTCAAAAAAAACAAAAGTCAGAAAACAGAAGTTTGCGGTGAGGCTGCATTCTTACTTTTCCTCCAATTAAACATAAGTCCTTAACCATGTGAGACTGCATCATTTCAGCCAGTAGTTGTTTATGGCTTAAAGTTTGTATAAAACGTTCTGACACACAAGGTGGACTAAATGGCCTGGTCCCAGCTGGCACCTGTAATTAAAGAGAGATAAGCATAATATGTATATTTTTAATCAAAATATTAGTAAATGAAAGCACAACTGCCATGTAAAGCCCCTACTAATTTCTTGCTCAATTCTATACTGATTTTGATATTTCAATAGAGCAGCAACTAGTTTCTCATTCACAGACCCAACAATCATCAACAAACCTCCAAATCAATCATCCCCCTAACATTGAAGCTCTGTGCTGGAAGACATTTTCATAAGAATCATGTCATTTTCATGCTATTTGTAACATATAACAATTTGACTACTTGAGAATGAAGGTTTTTGTCCAAATTCCAGTTATAAGTATAGAATTTAAAAATAGTACACTGGGGCAGTGGCAGCAGCAGTGGCAGCAAGGCTGTGGCTGTGGCGGATCATCGAAAAGAGCAGTTACACATTATAAAAGCTGGGAGGGACACCTGGAGAGCAATCCCAGTCCCAGGCCACACCACACAGCTCAGGGTTTCAGTACTGGGAAGATAAGAGTCTCACTGCTTCTGGCTGTGAAAACCATTGGGGACTAGGGCAGCGGAAGAAACTGCCAGTCTCTCATGAAAGGCTGCTTAGAGCCTCGCCCTCCCACCCCTGGTCCTAGAATATCCACAAACCCACGGACTCTGGGAACCACAACCAGGGCAACAGGTAGAGGACTGCCAGTTACATATGGGAAGTGCTGAAGTGACAGGAAAAGGGGTGAGCGCTGAGCAAGCGGCATTGTTCCCTCTCAGACTCCTCTCCACACACAGTGCCACAAGGTGGTGAAACAGGTCGCCTGACACTGACAAATACCCTAAGACACAGAGGCAAACACAGGAGGCTGTCAAGTGGAGGAGACAGAGAAGTATAGCCCAAAAGAGGGAGCAGATCAAGGCTCCAGTTGGAGAACTAAGCACGAGGGGACAGCCAACCTAACAAACACAGAGTTGGAAACACTGGTGATAATGATGCTCACAGACTAGACAGACATGATTGGGTATGACAAATGCATAAGGGAAGAAGTGAAGGTGAAGGCAATACTAAGTGAAACAAAGAAAAATCCACACAAAACCAATGGTGATGGGAAGGAATCGGGGTTCAAATCAACAATTTGGAACATAAGGAAGAAATAAACAGTCAACCAGTACAGAATGAAGACTCAAGAATTGAAAAAAATGAGGAAAAGCTTAGGAACCTCTGGGACAACCTTAAACATACCAACATCTGAATCACAGGGGTGCCAGAAGGAGAAGAGGAAGAGCAAGAAATTGAATACTTATTCAAAAAATAATGGAGGAAACTTCCCTCGTTTGGCAAAAGAAATAGACATACAAGTCCAGGAAGCACAAAAAAATCCCAAACAAGTTGGACCAAAAGAGGACCCCACCAAGACACATCATAATTAAAATGCCAAAGGTTAAAGATAAAGAGAGACTCTTAAAAGCAACAAGAGAAAAGAAGAGAGTTACCTACAAAGGAGTTCCATAAGACTCAGCTGATTTCTCAAAGGAAGCTTTGCAGGCAAGAAGAGATTGGCAAGCAGTATTCAAAATTATGAAAAGCAAGGACCTACAACCAAAAGTACTCTATTCAGCAAAGCTATAATTTAGAATGGAAGGGCAGATAAAGTGCTTCCCAGACAAGGTAAAGCTAAAGGAGTTCATCATCATCAAGCCCTTCTCATAGGAAACGTTAAAGGAACACATTTAAGAAAAAGATCAAAACTATGAACAGTAAAATGAAAAAAAGGTCATAACTATCAACAAATAAATCTAAGAAAAACAAAAACTAAGCAAACAACTAGAACAGGAAGAGAACCATAGATATAGAGATCACATGGAGGGTTGTCAGTGGGGAGGAGGAAGGGGGAGAATGAGGGAAAATGTGCAGGAATCAAGAAGCATAACTGGTAGGTACAAAATAAACAGGAGGACTTCCGGCCAAGATGGAGGCTTAGACTGACATGCTCTGTCTCCCTCCACAACTATGTAGGAATATAACTACCCCAAAACCAAAGATAACCAGAAATTCCAGAAAATAAAACTACATGGAAGCCCAGCGTATGAAGTTATAAACCAGCAGTGCTCATCTGAATGGGTAGGAGGGGTGAAATCGGAATCAGGACGGAAAGGTCAGGCTGTGCTGTCCACAGTAGCAGCGGGGATAGTGGCGGGACTGCAAGAAACACCAGGGGAGCAATCCCAGCTGCAGTCAAGACCCGGCAGCTTGCGACTCCAATGCTGGGGAAGGCAGACCGCCCCATTTCCTTGGACAGTGAGGCTGTGGGCAAGGAGCCCCCCATCTCTCAGCGGAGAGTAATGGCAGGAATCCATCTTGGACCCCTACCCCCACACAAAGCGCCACAGAGCGGTGAAAAAGGTCTCCGGTGGGCTGGGTAGTGACGAGTGCACCGTCCCCTACAGCCCACACATAAGCAAAGGTAAACAGGAAACTGACAGGATGAAACAGACCATGATTGAAATCCCGGTGACGCAGCTCACCAGGCAGCAGATGAGGGACCTAACCGATGAGCAAATAAGAAATCTTTCTGAGGCTCAGTTCAGAGCTATAGTCATAAGGTGGCTTACAGAATTAACAAAAGATTTGGAATAAGATGGGGAAGGAATGAAAGCTAGTCACACTGAAACAAGCAAAAACACATACAAGTGGTGAGGAAATGAAAACCAGAGATCAAATCAACAAATCGGAACATAAGGAAGGAACAAACAGTCAACCAGTGCAGAAAGAGGAAACAAAAGGGAGGAACACGAGCAGAGGCTCAGAAACCTCTGGGACAGCTATAAGCAAATGAACATTTGAATTATAGGATTGCCAGAGGGCGAAGAAGAACTAGAAATAGAAAAATTATGTGAAAAAATAATGAAGCAGAACTTCCCGAACTTGAGGAAGGAAATAGATTTACAGGTCCAGGAAGCACAGAGAGTTCCAGAAAAACTGGACCCAGAGAGAAACACTCCAAGACACATTATAACCAAATTGTCAAAAATAAAAGATAAAGAGAGAATCTTAAAAGCAGCAAGAGAGAAGAAGAGAATTATGTACAAACGGTTCCCAATTAGACTATCAGCTGATTTCTCAAAGGAGAGCCTACAGGCAAGAAGGGACTGGCAAGAAATATTCAAAGTAATGAAAATCCAAAACCTACAGCCACGAATACTCTATCCAGCGAAACTGTCATTCAGAATAGAAGGGCAGAGAAAGTGCTTCCAGGACTAAGTAAAACTGAAGGAGTTCATTAGATCCAAACCACTATTATATGAGATGTTAAAGGGACTGGTTAAGAAGGAGGATCAAAATTATGAACATTAAAATGAAAACCACATCACAACAACCAACAACAGAAGCTAGGGAATCAAAACAAAAGCAAACTAAGTAGGCAACGAGAGTGGAAAATGAATTATAGGTATGGGGAACATATTGGGGGGAGGTCAGCAGGGAAGGGGGTGGGGGAAAGGGTGGGAGATGGTACAGGAATTAAGAAGCATAGTAGGAGGGAACAGAGTAGACAGGAAGAGGTTGAGAAGAACTATATGCATAACCAATGGACATGGTCTAAAAGGGGGGACAACTGGAGGGAGGGGGTCACTGGGTGGAGGGGAGCAGAGGGAAAAGAAATTGGGACAACTGTAACAGTATAATCAATAAAACATATTTAAAAATAAATAAGTAAATAAAAATAAACAGGAGGACGTTAAGAATAATATAGGAAATGGAGAAGCCAAAAAACTTATATGCATGATTCATGGACATGAACTAAACGGGGGGCGGGGGGGGCTGCTGGAGGGATGGGTGGTACTTGGCAGAGGGGAGCAAAGAGGAAAAAACTGGGGCAACTGTAATAGCATAATCAATAAAATACACCTTAAAAAAATTAGTCCACCAAGACTTTCCAAAGTCACCAATGACCTGCTGACCTTTAAAATCCATGTCCACAAATCCTTTCCCATTCTTATTTTAGTTACTCAATCAGAAGCATTGGTTATTAAAACCTCTGCTCCCATCCCTCATACCTACTTCTCTTATTTCTTATCTCCTCTTTAATAGTCTTCTGGGGACCCTACCAGAAAAAGATTGCCATGCTCTGCTGAGGACTCTGGACTTCATCATACCTTATAAAACATGCACCCTAAAGAACTGTAAGTTTGAAAATGACAGGATCAGATTTGCATTTTTTAGAAATCATCCTGGGTGGTAACAGAGAAGGCTAACTGGAAGGGACTGCAGGCAATAAAGTTAGAAAGCTATCACTAAAAGGAAAGAAATAATGAAAACTTGCTCATACTTCATGCTTCATGCATCTGATCATACTGTTTAGACTGCTTGAAATGTCCTATCATCTTTACACTCCTGGGCCACTGGAAAACTCTCACACCATACTTCAAGACTAGCTCAAGTCCCCCGTCCTCTCTGAAACGTTCTCCACTCCTCCTGACTCCTTGGATTACTTCCTTCTCTATATCCCCATAGTCATTCTAGTGCACTTATCTGCCACTATGCTCCACCATCAGCTTGGTGAGGTCATTCATCTGAAGAAGAAAAGTAAAGTGGAAAATAATCCTGTCTAGAAGTCCCAGCTGTGACATTTCCTGGATGGTGACCATGAGTGAACTGATTACCCTCTTTACATCTGTTTTTTAATCTAGGGAGATAATAAAACTTGCCTCCAGGGTTATTGGAGGATTTAATGGCATAATACATACAAAGAGACAAATACAGTGACTAGTACACAGCAGCACTAGCAAAACTTAATACAGAGCCTGACTCATAGTAGACATAATCAATGCTCAGTTTGATAAATGAATAAAAGAGTAACATAAATAAGTATTAGTGATACCATATTAAAACACACCAAAGAAGTTGGAATTCGAGTTTGGTCTGTCACAACATAAGAAGTCAAGCCTTTTCTTTCCTATATTCATTTACGATTTATTTAAGTCAGGATTTTTCAAGCTGTGTTTCCTAGAGACAGTTTTCCATCACCTCTCAGGTTTTGTAGGGCCCCCAAAGGAAGGGTTTTGAAGAAAAGAAAGAAGAGCAAGCAGGTGGACCTCTGTGACCAAGTATCATTTCTTTCCTCTAAAAACTGTTCAACTAGAACAGCTCCTTTTTCATTTGTCCCATGTAGTTAAGAACAATTTTATTTAAGAAGAGTGTTTCCAAAGACTCGGACTACAAAATTCTTTCATGCTTTTGATAAGACCATCCCCACATTTCTCCTGAAGTTCTCCAGTTTAAAACATACATGATATAAATAAATATAGATACAGATATATAGATGTGATGCTATAAAGCCAAAGAAGAATTATAAGGGGATCATACACTCAATTTAGGTCATAAAAATGGGCAGAACCAGGCACATCTTAGAAAGTATAAACTCAGACTTGGTACCTTAATGGTCACCTCTTTTTCTGCAATCCGAACAGTCACAGAAGCTTGGGAGAAATGGTTTTCAGTCACCCTCTCCACTCTCACAATCTCTTTAGGAAGCAAAGAGCTTCTTGAATCTTGGAGTTCAAAGCGCTGTAAAATTACAAGGAAATCAAGTAATTTACTTTTCGTTTTAGTATTATTGTTGGATATCTGGAAGAATCATCTTAATTAGAAATGAAACTCACTCTACATTATAAAAGTAGAGGTAAAAAAGATGAGAATTTTTTCCTGTTTCTTATTTCCTGTTTCTTAGATAAACTGAAGTTGATATGTTGCCTGAAATTCACAAAACCAGAACTTCCTGGACACCATTCTGCTGTCTGTGTGTGTGGTTAGCTTAACTAATTACAATAAATTATAACAATCAATCTTCCACAGTATCTGGCACAGTGCCTTGTACAGTGTAGGTTCTTAATGTTTATCAAACTGGATTTAAAAGGCCAATACCATTGATTCTTTCTCCATGTAGGCCAATTATCAACATTCTAACACTTGATTACACCCCCTCACACAAGCTAATTATGTAAAAAAGGCACAGAGAAAACAAAAATAAGTTTATAAAAAATAAGAATACTAATTTAATGTTAATTAAATCCTATAGCATGTTCAATATGAAAAGCTTAATTCATATTTTAGTACTGTATTAAATAGGCAGACATAACCACCCAAATCCAGCCATAGAACATTATCACAATAGTGAAAGAGTTGCACCTCAGTGAAAGAATAGATCACCACTTACTCAACAGAATGGCACAACCTGAGAAAATAGATTTCTGAAAAGAAAATTATCTTCAACCACAACATTATAAACGTAACAGCCCAATTCAAGTCTTCATTTGGTGTCTTAAGTACGTAAGACGATCACTCATTCCTTTCCCAAACTTAAGAAAAATTATCTATTAGTGTTACTATACAAAGTAAGTTTTATATTTTACACATTTTATACAAGGTCTCTCTGGACAAAGTCCAACCACTGTTAATAGAATGAGAACTTTTTTTTTAATGTGTTTTATTGATTATAATGTTACATTTGTGTCAATTTCCCTTCCCTCTTCTCCCATCCACCCGGTGGCCCCCCTCCCTCCAGTTGTCCCCTCCTTTTAGACCATGTCCATTAGTTGTGCATATAGTTCTTCTCAACCTCTTTCTGTCTATTCCATTCCTTCCTACCATGCTCCTTATTTCCTATATCATCTCCCTCCCTCTCCCCCTTCCCCCTCCCTGCTGACCTCCCCCCAATATGCTCCCCATACCTATAGTTCTTTTTCCACTCTCGTTGCCTGTTTAGTTTGCCTTTGTTTCAATTCCCTAGCTTCTGTTGTTGTTTCTTGTGATGCAGTTTTCATTTTAGTGTTCATAGTTTTGATCCTTCTTTTTCTAAACCAGTCCCTTTAACATCTCATATAACAGTGGTTTGGATCTAATGAACTCTTTCAGTTTTATTTTGTCCTGGAAGCACTTTCTCTGCCCTTCTATTCTGAATGACAGTTTCACTGGATAGAGTATTCGTGGCTGTAGGTTTTGGATTTTCATTACTTTGAATATTTCTTGCCAGTCCCTTCTTGCCTGCAGGGTCTCCCTTGAGAAGTCAGCTGATAGTCTAATTGGGACCCTTTTGTACATAATTCTCTTCTTCTCTCTTGCTGCTTTTAAGATTCTCTCTTTATCTTTAACTTTTGACATTTTGATTATAATGTGTCTTGGAGTGGTTCTCCCTGGGTCCAGTTTTTTTGGAATTCTCTGTGCTTCCTGGACCTGTAAGTCTATTTCCTTCCCCAAGTTTGGGAAGTTCTGCTTTATTATATTTTCACTTAATTTTTCAATTTCTAGTTCATCTTCTTCGCCCTCTGGCAAACCAATGATTCTTATGTTGGGCCTTTTATAGCTGTCCCAGAGGTTTGTGATCCTCTCATCATTTTCCTTGCTTCCCGTTTTTTCTCTCTGCACTGGTTGACTGTTTGTTCCTTCTTTGTGTTCTGGTTTGTTGATTTGAACTCTGGATTTTATTTCCTCACCATCTGTCTCGTATGTGGTTTTGTTCCTTTCAGTATGAGTATTTTTCGATTCTTTCTCATCTTTTTCCAGATCTTTTGTTAATTCTGTAAGCAACCTGATAACAATGGCCCTGAACTGAGCCTCTGACAGGTTTCTTATTTGTTCATCTGTCAGATTCTTCATCTGTTGCCTGGTGAGCTGCGCCACCGGGATTTCTATAGTTGTCTGCCTCATTTTGACAGATGCGTTTTGTTTTCTTGGGCCGGCTATAGGGGGCAGTGCCTGTGTGCTCATCACAACCCAGCGACCAGCGCCAATTCGCAACCTTTCTCGCCGGTGCTTTGTCGTCACTGCCCAGCAACCAGTGGCGATCCGCAACCTATTTCGCAGCCCTGTGGCGGTTTGTGTGGGGGCGGGGGTCCAAGATGGATTCACACAGTTATTCCGCTAGGAGACCGGGATCCGTCCTCCCGCCCCCTGGGCCTCACTGTTCGAGGCGATGTGGTGGCTGCTTCTCCCAGCGTTGGGGTCCCGAGCCGCCGGGGTTTGACTGCAGCTGAGACTGCTCTCCCTGCCGCTGGGATTGTTCTCCCTGCCACTGTCCCTGGTGCAACCGCAAATAGCACCACCCACTTTCACTCTTCCTACCTGCCCAAAGGGCGCTGCTGGTTATAACTTCATACGTTGGGCTTCCGTGTAGTTTTATTTTCTGGAATTTCTAGTTATCTTTTGTTTTGAAGTAGTTGTATTCCTCTCTAGTTGTAGAGGGAGGCCGAGCATGTCCATCTAAGCCTCCATCTTGGCCGGAAGTCTAGAATGAGAACAGTTTGCGTGACAGTGATGTAACACGGCAGCCAAGGAGAGTGGGTGTGTGTACTATGTGGCCATCACATTCAAAATGACTGAGCGAATAGAGAAAAAAATCACAACTGGTGATTGGAAGCTTCATTCCAACAACATGCCCTCTCTTGCATCAGGTCTTCTGCAGTTTTTTGCCTAAACTTCAAATCATCCAGGTGACTCAACCTCCTACAGCCCAGGTTTGGCACCCTGAGACTTTTGGCTTTTCCTAAAACTAAAATCACCTCTGAAAAGGAAGAGATTTTAGTCAATGACATTCAGGGAAATGCAATGGGGCAGCTGATGGCAATTAGGAGAACTGTGTGAAGTCCTAAAGTGCCTGAGGTGTCATTGAAGGGGACTAAAGTATCATTTTCCTGTGTACAATGTTTCCTTTATCTTGTATATTTTTCTTTTTTTTTTTTTTTTTTTTTTTTCCAGTCACATCCAAGAGTTTTATTGGACATGGCTCCGGGCCTCGCAGGCCCAGCACACTACTTCGCAGCCGAGGCTGGAGGGCTGATTCCATCCAAAGTCTCAGGGCACACGGTAACCCCACAGAGCGACACTCTAAAGATTACTATATAGTTGGGAGACAGAAGGGTTGCTCCACAAATGTGCGAACAGGTCAACTCCTTATAAATAAACATCCAGTGAAAATGACAACTCGATTTCATCTTTATACAGAGCACTCTAGGGCAGGTAGATGGGTAGAGGTGGCCAGAAACCAGCATCCTCACTGGTCAGGGAGCCTGGATGGGTGATGAGTGGGCCCAGATGTCCACAGCACGGGGCGGGTGGGTGGGGGCAACAGACGATGAGAACTAGGACACTGCGCATTTACAAGACCAACTACTGGGGGTGGGGAGCAGCTGCCCCGTGCGCGTGTGTGTCAGGCTGTTCATTCTGGAAATGAGGAGGGAGTGGTCTTTACATCATATTCTGTAGCTGGTGGGCTTGGAGAGGGGCTACTTTGTGGAAAGGATGAGGGCGACGATGAGACCATAGAGGCCCAGCACCTCTGCGAAGATGAGGATCAGGATCATGCCCACAAATAGTCGTGGCTGCTGGGCGGTGCCCCGCACACCTGCGTCCCCCACAATGCCAATAGCAAAGCCAGCTGCCAGCCCGCTCAGGCCCACACTCAGGCCAGCGCCCAGTTGGAGGAAACTCCTGTAGAGACTGATGTTATCAGTCAGGGAGTTGGCAATAAGGACTGCCACCACCAGGCCGTAGATGGCAATGATGCCAGCCATGACCACAGGGATGATGGACTTCATGATCAGCTCTGGTCGCATGACAGACATGGCCGCGATGCCGGTGCCACTCTTGGCTGTACCATAGGCAGCACCCAAGGCGCTGAAGACCATGGCGGCCGAGGCGCCCATGACCGCGAAAAAGGAGGCGTACTCGGGGCCGTTCTTGGCCTCGGACATGTCTGCGGGTGGGGAGGGGGCGAGCTCAGCGGGCCGAGGTGGGGGCGAGGACCGGCTGGGCGAGGCAGGAGGGCGGCGAGCGGGAAGCGAACGCAGGACAAGCGACCAGACGTCTGCGAAGGCGAAGGGCCCGTCAGCCGCTGCCTATCTTGTATATTTTTCAATAAATGAGTCTTTCTTATAGTGTGTGACTGGATACTTTCTGGACAGACCTAATATATGCAAATTCCCGTAGTATCACATAATTTGGTAGCAACTGCTTTCTACATTGTATTTTGAGGGAGGTTTAATAGGAAAGGAGTAAGACCCTAGCCACGTGATTAAATTCATTAGAGTTTAGAACCTAAAGCCATTATATTCTAAGAAATCAAATATATGCGCTTAAAGGTATGTTTTTACCCCAGCTAAAATAGTATCAATCTAATTTGATATAGGATTGATGTCAGAGCACTTATATTCCAGAAATAAACACTAATGCCTTCAACCACCTGCTATCCTGGTTATGTCCTTATAAATAATTCAAGCTAAAATATTTCAGTAGTTATAATAGGCTGGAATACACTAAGATAGTAAAAGAGCTCAAGTTGCAAGGTGAACTACTATTGCTGGCACAGGAAATTTAGGGGACTGTTAATCAAAATGGTAACTGAGGAGTAAAATAGATATGTAATTCTTACAGGCTACATGTTCACAACAAGCAGAAAACCAAGTTTACTTACCTTACCATTTTATATAAATGACTATTTCCTAAGAATTCTTGAATTTCAATTAAACAAACGATATCAATGTATTTTTGTTACATTTTCTTTAGAATTACATTATTTGAACTGTGAAATAGACTTAAATAAAAAGAAAGGTAAATTACAGCGGTGTTGGTCTACAAGGCCTCCATATTCACTCTCCCAATTCCAAATCCTGTCCTACCAAGCTATTTATTTTCTTAATATCTTTTTACAAGCTTTTGAGCACTAAAAGAGAAAATCGCCAAACCATGTTTTCTGGCTGCTGAACAAATATGTAGCCTCCAGTTCCTGTGGGACTCTTTTCCCAAAGCCCTTTAGCAACCAATATAAACCTTTACTACCTCCACACTTCACAAGAATATAAACCCCATTAAGGCAATATCAAAATGTATCTATTTGGTTCACTCCAAATCTCCAGAACCTAGAATTACACACATGGAACAACACAGTCAATGATCAATAAAGGTTCATTATATGAACAAGTAAAATTCTTCCTTCATCCTCAAAAGCATCTACATTTTCATCAGTCCTTACGTCTTTCCCAGTGTCTTTATAGAAAGGATGTCTGCTTTAATTATGAGTAGATGGAAAGTCAATAGAAGTCTACTTTCTCCATCTCAGTTTATGATAATTCCATCATTCCAGTGGCTAGGTACAATATATGTTTTCCATCATTCCAAACCAAGGCACAATGGTGCCCTGGAAATGTCCTTTCCTGCTTACTTCAGACCATATTTTCTTGAGTATTTTCCATGTTCTCCACAGATTTCATCTCTTTTTCCTACAAAGTTGTTTGTCTTCCCCCATTTCAAGAAACAAAAAGCCATTTCTTAATTCTACATCATCCTTGAGTGACCCACTATCTATTTGTTTCTGCTCACCATCACACTTATTTTGCAAGTAGTATGTAATCACTGTTGCTGTTTCCTCATTTCTAAAGTGCTATTTGGCCCACTGATTTTTGGCTTATAATCCCATCACTTTACTAGCACTGCTTGTGGTAAATCCACCAATAATACCCAATTTGCCAAATTAAATAGTTTTCCTATTCTTCTGTTTCCTCCTTTGCAGGTCCTTCTTCATCTTCCTGACCAGCACACATTGGGGTACTTTAGGAGTAGGTCTTTTATAATATTTTCTACCTACATTCACTTTTTTAAATAATCTCATCCAGTTGCAGATTACAAACCATCCATATACTCATGACCCCCAATTTTCTCTCTCCTAGAAATTCAGACTTCTCTCCTAACCTCCTGATTTGTATATGCAGCTGCCCCTTAGCAGTTCCACTTGGACAGCTAATAGGAATTTTAAACTCAGCATGTACAACACTCCAATCTTGATTTTCCTCCCATCTTCTCTTCATCCTTCCAACTATCTATCTCCAACTTCATCCTTCCAGGTGCTCAGTCCAAAAAGCTTAAAATCATCTTGACTCTTGGTCTCAACTCTGCTTCCAATCCTTCAGCAGATCATACTGTTTCTATCTTCAAATATGACCCAGAAGTAACCACTTCTTACCAAGCTCAAAGCTAGTTGAAGCAACCACACTCTCCTAACTTAGAGTACTACAACAACCTACTAACTGGTTGTTCCCTGCTTTCACCATTATTCTACAGTCTTCTCACTACTTAGCAACCACAGTGAGCTTTTAAGATGTTATAAGACATTCCTGTGCTCAAAACCTTCTAATGACATGCTATCTCATTTGAACTGAAGATAAAAGTCCTTTCAATGGCATGTAAATCCCTTTGTGACCTAACCTCCTTTACGTTCTGACTCATGTCCCCCTCACCACTTCTTCACTCACTCTGCCTCCTCAAACTGTTCTTTGCTGTTCACAGAATATACTTAGCAGTGCTCCTGCTTCTGGACTTTTACACTAGGTATTCCCTCTGATTTCCTTGCACGTTCCTTCTTCAGATCTTAAATGTCATCTTCCCAATGAGGGCATCCATTCCTCAACTGACAAACTATATACTTATTTACTTACTTTATTGATTGATTGATTATTCCTCTTCAATAAAAAATAAGCTCAGTGAAGGTACTTTTGTCCATTTTGATTACTCCTACATCTCAAACACATTGCCTGTCTAATTGATTAGATGAAGAAATGAATGAAGTAAATAACCTTTTTTGAATGAATACTCCAAAAGTCTTCATTGAACAAGACATCTCTGAAACATCTGAAACTGGCTGTTCTTTCCTTTGTAAAACAGCCTCTCTCCATGCTCATAAGAATATTCTCTGCTATTCTACTTAGATATGTCTGACTGCTCTTCCTCTTCCTAATATGAAGATTCTTTGCCCACTGCCCAATCTTTAAATGTTGGTACTTCCAGGGTTCAGTCTTCAGGCACTATTTCTTCTCACTATACATGTTTGTCTTGGGTTCTTTCATCCATTGTCATGAATTCAGCTAACACCATATATCAGTGACTCCCAAGTATTTATTTTTAATATCAAAATAGCTCCAGATTCATATCCATATTTTCAAGTTAGCTAGACAAACCCACTTGAGAACCTCAAAATTAAAAAGACCCCACTGTATTAAACTATTTAGCCCCCATCCAAAATGTGCTCATTTCCTCTACTTTTTCATGTTAATTAATGGCAGCTCTACTCAGTTGTCCAAGCTAGGATTCATGGACATTCTAGATTTCACACTTTCTCTCACAGCCCCCAATCCATTTTATACTTTATCAGTGAGTAAAGTCTATAATCCCATCTCTGAAACACTTCTCATATCCATTCAATTTCTATTTCACTGACCTAATTCAGGCCTTCATTACTTTGATCCGAGTTATTCATCACTATGCTACACTACTATAAACTCAATACATTAAAATAATTATTTATGCTCTGGCTGGGTGGTTCAGTTGGTTGAGTGCCGTCCCATACATCAAAAGGTTGAGGGTTCAATCCCTGATAGGGGCACATATGGGAGGCAGCCAATCAGTTTCTCTCTCACATTGATGTTTCTCTCTCTCTCCACCCTCCCCCTTTGTCTCTCTAAAATCAATGAACTTATTCTCAGGTTATTAATCCTAAATAGTTATCTACATGTGTCATGCTCCAACCACACTCTACGTTCCTCAATAATAGAGATCAGATCATATCCCTTTCTGTATCTCCAGATTTATGTATGCACATCATTGGCCAAATATTAAATGCTCAATTAATGTTTCTTGAACTGAAATGAAAACACTAAATGCAAGATCCTTCCAAGTTTCTCAGTAAAGACTATATATAGGTAATTATATATTATCAGTGGATAATTGACAGCATAGTCTTTCTAAATCACCATCAAAACTTACTAATTTAACCATTGTTATGATAGAATCCCACCTAGGAAGGACCTAGAGCCAAGACACAGTATTAGAAGCCTGAATGTGCTTGTTACTATACTGAACAAATACCATTCTCAAAGTATAGCAGATTCAGAATGAAAGTATTTTTTAAGACATCCTTAACTAAAAGCTAGAAGTGAATTTAGGACTATAGAAACATATTTTTAGAGTATGAACATCCTAAGATAGGCACCATATGGGGAATGAAAACATTCTAGCCATTTCTATAGCTTGTTTAGAAAAAAACGAATGTGCTCTGAATTTTAGCTAACTGTATTTTCAGTAATATTTTTTTCCTTAAAAACAGTCTAATTAAGTGATTACACTAAAATTCAAAAGAACAGCTAATTCAAATGCAACCATTTATAATTTCTATGACAATCTAGGTCAGAATATAATTATGTGTCAAGGAAAGGTTATTGTTGGTATGTACCTTCTTGGTTTGCTATTATAACAGATATTTCTATTCTTTAGTTCAGCATTTTTTCAAATTCCACAATATTTCCTTAATTTTCTCCACTCTTACTTCAAAATTATTTTGAGGATATAAAAAACTTTGTTCATCTGTGAACATGAGCTTAAGAAATAGAGAAACTTAGAATAACAAACAGGCCACACAGACTCCCTGAAACAGATCATAAATAATTATACCAATCAGTAGACTGTTCCATTTTTAAAAAGAGAGATTTAATGCTCTAGTGTGGTTATATGCATCAGTGTGTAATGATCTTATAAAAAGACAGTTATTCATTAGGTTCAAACAAATGAATCAAGCTCTCTGCTCCCCAATTATCTACTGAGGAATTGAAAAAAAGAAGTACTGTTCCTTAACTAGCACTTCACATAATTAAGACAAGACAATCACTTTTCTTCTCTTATCTAAGGAACATCATTCCCTTTTTCCTTTCTTTAAACTCTACAATCAAATTTGAAATAATTTCTCTTCGTTATATGGAGCTTTAATCATTTTTCTATGTTTCCCTTAACTACAAAAGGTCAAAACAAAGGCCAAACAAAAGGAATCAACACTAGCTTTCTTTTAAAAACCCAATTCTTAAAAGGTATTCTAGAACTTTATCTGATTTGTATAACAAGTTTTGAAATTAGATCAGAAATACATCAAAGTGGGGCAGTTGGTAAATATAAAGACGTTTGTTCATTACTGACTTATATAGTCATTGAATATCTTCTCTCAGCCTTATCATAAAAAACTTCAGCTTGCCTCGTTTTATTACAACTTCCTGTGACATTTTCTCCCTCCCTGACTGTTTACCCTGTTCGCTAGGCACTGGGCATTGTGCTAATGGGCATCAAGGGAGTTCATCTGAAATCACACCCTTTTTCTCAAACACTAGGTGCTCTATTTCAATGACCAATGCCAACTTAGCTTAGATGCTGATGAAATAAAAAATGGGTTCCAGTTTTCTTTTTTCCACTATCTGGAATAAAACTTAAAGTATACTACAGTCAGAAAACAGTAGTTTCATGACTCCTTGAGCCTATAAATTAATTTCTCTATTTCCAAATGGTTTTCATTATCCCCTTACTATTCTGCCACCTTCTCTTCCTTCTGCTCTCTCTCTTTTCCTCACTCTCTCATCCCCTTCTTCACCTCTCTCTCACACACAGACTTCTCTTTCATCAGTGGTTGCTATTTCACTGTCCCCAATCTGCTTCTATGTTCTTCTGTTTCTTCTACTTTCTGTTGCCTCTTTAATGACCATTATTTTCCCCTTGTTTCTTTATGCTTTGCTTTCTGATTCTGTCTATAAATACATTTCCTGACATCTATGAGGAACAGCTTTCTATTAATTTTATTAATATTATTGACACCACCAATCAACAAATATATTGTGGGTAGTTGTTGTTGTTTTTTTGGCTAGATATGTGAAAAAATTCCACTGAAATAACTAGAATATATTGTTCCACTCTTCTGAGTTCATCTCACTATTACTAGATGCATATAGAATATGTACTCTGTACTTCCAAAGCCCAGGTCTAGATTTGGGGATAAGGGAGAAACAAATATCATGTCATATGCTTAAGGTTGTCAAATTCTGGCCTCCAGGAAATGAAGGGCCAATACACATAGCCACAAAAGCTTACTGTTCACATTCTACCTAGACCTCAGAAATACTCAAACTTAGTGCTATTTTACATTTTCTTCTAAATGTTTTTAATTTTGAAATGAGTTATACCAGATATCCATTCATTTTTAAAAATTTTATATCTTAAAATAATTTCAAACTTATAGGGAAGTTACATGATTATAAAATGATTCTATTTTGCCTTCATCCATATTTCACAGTGGTTAATATTTTAGTTCATTTGTTCCCTTTCTCCTTCCTACACTCCC
Source organism: Furipterus horrens (assembly GCF_987537825.1). NCBI lineage: Eukaryota > Metazoa > Chordata > Mammalia > Chiroptera > Furipteridae > Furipterus > Furipterus horrens. The sequence goes on from NW_028327182.1 coordinate 43,847,004, forward strand.
TACACACACACACACACACACACACTACCTTTTGTGAACCATTTGAGAGTAACCTGCAGATATGATACCCCTCTAACCCTAAATATTACAGTTCATATTTCTTAAAAATAAGAACTCTGGTCACATAAACTTCCAAATAAGTTGAACAATTTAATAGGATACTACTATCCACCTTCAGACCTTATTTAAGTTTAACCAACTGTACCAACAATGTCACTTTCCAATCTGGTCCAGGATCCAATGCAGGAACAAAATATATTTAGCTGTCATATCTCTTTAGTCTCTTTTAATGTGAAGCAGTTCCTCAGTTTTTCTGATTTCATAGCCTATACAGTTCCAAAGAATACAGGCTGTTCATTCTGTAAGATGGCCCTCAGTTAGGTCTATACAATATTTCATCATGTCCAAACTCTCACCATGAATTCCTACCAGAACACCTAAGAAATGATGTTGAGTTCTTCTTAGCATAACTCTCAGGAGGCATACGATATTGACAGTGTCACACCTGGTCAAGTTGGTATTTACTATAAAAACTTAATTTCCTGTTTTGTAGTCAATCTCCTATTGGGGTGAGGTAGAGGGGAATATTCTTAGATTTTGCCAGTATCCAGCTCTTCACTGACATCCTTCTGAAGACTCCTGCCTAAATCAACCACTGTTCAGATGGCTGCCAAATGATGATTTTTCTATTTACATTTCCCTCTGCTTTTATTAATAGGCATTCTACAAAGGAAAAGCTTTCCCTTCTTCCCCAAGCATTTAGCTATTGATTATATTAGTATGAACTCATGGATTCCTATTTTATTCAATGGTTACCATTGATTACTACCATTGTTTTGATACTAAAATTGTCCAAGATTTTGGTCAGTGGTAACCACTCAAAGCTAGTTCCTCTGTCCACTTTGACAATGTCAACATTTTCTTACTTTTTAGCACAAGATGGTCCAGACTCATTGTGCACATTCCCTATCCCAAGATTGAGTAAGCCCTATTTCCAAGGAATACTTTTAGGGAAGCATGGTATTTAGAAACTAATGTCTCAGCACTTGGTTTGATCATTGCCATTGGAGTGTCATAGCTTTTAAGCCCTCCTACGGGATGGAGCTGGAAAATAGGCATATCTATATATACATACTATTTATATGTTACTATATATATGTTTATATATATTTAAAAAATGAGTTTATACCAATTTCTCCAATTCCAAACTAATACCTGAGGGGCTCTTTCTTTTACCTCCGCTTTCTGTGTTTATAAGTTCCTCTCAACAGTGAAAAATGCAAGTTTTATTCTCCTCTATATATTCACTCATTTGCTCAATTGATTTACTTATTTACTCAATGTAACCAATCTCTCAACTATACCAGCCCCCTCAATGCTTGCTTCCCCAATCACTGGCATGCCAATGCCTCCAAGCCTGCAAAAGAAAAGAAGGAAAAGCAAGGGAAAGTAAAAAAAAAATGGAGAGAGCAAAGTAGGAAAAGAGCAAGGGAGAGATGGGAAGAGGAAAGGGAAGGAAAGGGGAAGGACAGGGAGGGGAGAGGAGGGGAGAGAAGAGGAGGGGAGGGGAGAGGAGGGGAGGGAAGGGAAGGGAAGGGGAAAAAAGGGAAGGGAGCAGATACTTACTTTTAAAACATCTTCCACAGCCATCTTCCCTTCATGTCCTAGTAAAATAGTGTATGGGTAAAGCCAGTGGATGGCATGTTTGATTGACATCATAGGAAAGGAATCCTAGATAGGAGCAAAAATATATGTGAATGAGGAACATCTATAAAATAAATCTAAAATTTCATCCAAAAGGTACATATGACATTAAAATTGCCTTATAAACAATAACCAATATTTCCCATAAGTCTATATAAGCAAATATTCATTATTTCTTCTTCTTCTCCTGTTCCACACCCTTTTCCTTGGTAAGCTCTCCAGCTCCCATCTTTCAAATGCCATCTATATTGATGGCTTCCATATTTATATCTGTAGTCCTGACTCTTTCTTGAGCTGCAGACTTGAACCCTCAATTGCAAATTAGATGTGACTGTATGACTATCCCATAGACCCCTATTTAGCAGCTCTGAAACTACATGGCTGAACACATCTCCCTATATTACTTGTCCCAAACCACCTTCTGTTAATACGCTGAGGGGTGTGATAATGGTGTTGATTATATAAGAGAATGTCCAAACTCTGAGAAGTTGCATAATAAAGTACTTAAGAATGTTAACTGTATGTAAACAAGGAGCAGACTAACAATGACAAGATGGGAGGGAGAGAAGGGAAAGGCTCTAGTCAAAGAACAGGTATAAATGACCCATGGACATGGACAACTGGGTGGGGACGTACTGTGTGAGAAGGGATTGACAGGGTGCAAGGAAGCAATAGGGAAAAAAGTGGGACAACTGTAATAGAAAAACAAGCAAACAAAAATTTTTAGTATGGGGAAAAAATGAAAGCAAAGTAAATTAATAACTGAGCCAGCAAATCCGCCCCCCCAACCACTGCAAAAAGAAAAAAAAAAAAAAAAACCCACACATGTAGGAAAGTGAACAAAAGAAAATATAAAGAATGGAAATGCAATTTTAGTGAATATTAGGACAAGGATTTTCCTTCACACAGTATATTTTTCTCCCTACATGATCCCTCCAGAACTTGGCATTCTGAAGAAGTAATGACATAAGGTTCTTTGCATAAAACTAATAAGACCAGTAGTTAATAGACGTTTTGTTGAGCAAGACTTTGACTAGAATGTCATGCCTAAAGGAGATATGCCTGGGCTCTGGTTGTCACCAAAAAGCCCTAAGAAACTGGGATTGACTTTTGAAGGTAATAAAAGCCCACGATAAAAAAGGCCTGGTATCTTGGTTGGTTGTGCGGTCCATGGCAATCTTTCCAGGGAAGGAACGAAGGTTGCTTTCCTGAAAGATGGCTAGAAGGGACCTTAAGGCACAATGGAGAACCCAAAGGACATGAAAAAGACAGATGTTTAGAGGCAAGGCAAAATGGCAAGTATGTGGCTCAGCTCCTGTGCCCTGAAGGGCAGACTGAAAGTCACCCTAAAGATTCCCTGTGTAAGTTCCAGCAAAGCAGATGTAAAGATCATATGTGATCATTTGATGCTCTTGTTGTGTTTATGCAAATGAACAGGATAAATTAAAACTGGACTTAATGCAGTCCTTTTAATGAGAAGGAGAGTAATCTTAAGGAGAAAAATCGTGATTCAAGGAAAATCACAATGCTCAGTGGTAGACTATAAACTAGTGCAGCTAACTGTCATTAAAGTTTATCCTCATTTAAAGTTTGTTTTCATTTGAAAGTTAAACTAGGTCTGTGACATCATCAAAGATACTTAACTTACATGCAAGAAGAATGTCAAATGCCTTGCAACTGGACTGAGAGGGGGGAACTGTTATTTTTTAATTGTTACAAAAATTAATTAATTAATTATTTTAAAAATAGACTAATATAGGAAAGGGTGAAGCTGGGGAACTTACATGCACAACCCATGGACATGAACTAAGGGGGGTGGGATTGCTGGGGTGGGGGTTGCTGGGCAGAGGTGAGCAAAGGGGAAAAAAATTAGAACTATTGTAACAATATAATCAATAAAATATACTTAAAAAAGAAAACATAAAATACTGATAAATTCACAGAAAGAAACAATTAAGCCTGGGACCATGGGCACTGGCTGGAAGTTCCACCCCATCCCCTAACTCTGCTCCGCACTGACCTCTCACCCTCGTAACTCGTATCTCAGGCTGCTGGAAGTCCTGTCCTGCTACATAATATCTGCCACCTATCTTTAAAGTAGTCTTTGTTCCCACTAATTAATTCCATGAAAACGGACCTTGAGAAAAACAAAATCTTGTATAATGGATTGAAAATAAATAAAAGAAAACTTACTTGCATACAAACTTTTTTAAAAAAGAATGTTAACTGCTGTGTACTTTGAAATGGTTCAGAAAAACAATAAGAGAGCAAGCAAATGTGGCAATGTTAACAATTGGTGACTCTATTTGAAGGAATTAGAGATGTTCATTTTACTATTTTTGAATTTGTTTTAGATTTAAGAATTATCCTAGTAAAAAGTTCTAAGCAAAAACAAAAAGAACAAAAAGTAAAAGATAAATAAGCAGCAAAAGAAAAAGTGTTCCAGATGTATAGAATAGTGTAAACAACACCTGGGAAACTTAACTCACCAACTCTCAGGAAACACAAAATAAATAGCAACAAAAGTTTAAAAGTAAATCTCATCGAGGTGGTGCTCCCACTATCTGGAATTATGCTCCTTAGCAGAGTCTCTCACCATTTCAACAGTTTCCCTGTGCATCCAGGCTCTCTCCATCCCTCCTTCCTGCCAACAGAGGTCTCTTCTTCCAACATATATCTGATTGCTATACACCTAACCTACTTAATGTTTGATGGGCCACTTCTTCCACATCATAAAACCCAGACAACTTCACTCACCAGGTAAAACACTTCACACTAAGGTTCTAACCTCTTTTTTCACCGTACATACTTGCTCTAGTGCTACAACTTATTCTCCTAACAAACCAGGCCCTTTGTGATTTAACACCTTTGTAAGTGTTGTTCCCACCACTTCAGACACTCCTGTCACACCTTTATCAGTGCTTCATCAAATCCCTTCAGATCTGTTTTCCTTTTCTATGCTTCCCTGCTTTCCCTTCCAACAGCCATCTGCTCCTGGTCTTCCTCAGGTCCTAGAGCCAGCGTTGCTCACAGACTGGGAGAATAGCTAGTGCCTGGGAATTTGTGTAGCCTAGGATAACCATTAATCAATGACTAAAGGTGCTAAGTGTGGGAAAGCCCCAGCTCACCTGCATCAGGCTGGGGCAAGCCTAAGGCACAGCTTACACTACAGCCTACCTCTGCATGATCAGGCTAAAAGTCTTTCCCTCTATGGAACTTATACCTTAGTTGTATATCTACCTTTGCCCCTCTAAGACTATAAGCTCTTTAAGGGCTCAGAACACATCATTGGTTTCTTTACAGTCTGCTGCACTGCACAACAAATTTATCGCATTTCTTGCAATATTTATAAAAGAATATGACAGAGCAAACTGAAGTGATTAATATCCAAGGATGACCCTTTAAATTTTCTTTGCCACATTTTGGTACATCAGTCATTAATTTACTTTATACATACCAGGATTTGAACTGCAGCTGGTAAACTATCTAAAGGGAAATCTGGAAGTCCAAGAGTAGAAGATTCTTGGGAACAGAGTGTGGTGGCAAAGGACAAAAGCTGAGAAACTCTAAGGAAAAAATATAAATGACATTAAATTTTATTCTAAAGTTTTCATCTATAAAATGTACAAATCTGTTTAGTCAAAAAAGATGACATCTACTATTAAATTCTTAAGGAACAACAGCCCCACATTACTATATTCCATTTAAATCTCATAAGCTGATTAAATAACAGATATATTTCTGAAAGCCATCATAATATGTGAAGTTTTTCACAACCCAGCAGCCTTACCTCCCACCTTTCTCAATCTAAACCTAATCTCTAGCCACCAGAAGCTTTTTATAGCTTCAAAAATGAGACATACACTCTCATATCCCAGCTTTAAAAAAAGAATTCTTAGAATTCCTTAATTCCATTCTCTATCTGGCAAAAGGCTATTTATTCATTCTTTAGGACCCATCTCATATACAAAGCCTTTGCGAAGCCCTTTAAACCTCTCAATCACAACAGCCAATACTTTAAAATTATTACTTTACAGACTGTTTAACTAAAGTATTCAAATATCTTTAAACTCTACTAGTCTTGAGTTTCTTACCATCAAAAATCATGTCCTTACCATGATTTTTACCTTTATCATCCTCTTTATCATTTCCATAATCAGCACTTAACATGAGTACTAAAAAACTTCTTCAAAGAATAGTTGTTGAATGAGTGAATGAATTAATGAATCAATCAATCGATGGGCAAAACAAATTCAATGTTAAATGTCCAGATATTTATATAAAAATATAGAAATGAACCACTGACTTACTTTTCAGCAGAAACATTGGCTCCAACAGAATATAATAGTTTAAGTTGGTCCTTAAATAACACAGAAACATAAAAACAATTAATAAGGAATATAACAGATTAAATGTAAATGTTTTATAGACAATCCAACTTTTAATTAAGCAGACACTAAGTAATTAATAACAAAAATAATTTATTGATACATGTCATTTCCTTTAAAAAGTAGCCTTTTAAAAAATCTGTTAGAAAAATAAATGACAATAATTTTTATTCCTCATTTCCAGAGATTTCTTCACCCTATAGCTTTTTTTCTTACCATTAACTACTAAGGAGGATACCTACAAACACAGTAATATTTTTATAGTAACTGAATTTATTATGAATAGAAAATCTGTTTAAAAAATAAATTATCCTTGTTCATACTTACCTTGAAGGGTAGATAATAAATATCTCTGGCTTGAAATCGAGAACGGAGAGGGGGGTCTAATGGATTCCCAGAGTACCTAGGCACTGGCAAGCCCAAGGCAATCACTCGGAAATTTTCACTGACTCGAACAATCTTCCAAGCATCCAGCTCTGTTTTCGTATGATCCTTCAAAGAGTATGAGGTCAAAAATTACAGCATAACTAATATAGATTACAACTACAAGAGCTTCCAGGCTAAGAAATTTCATCCCTGATTACTGAGTAAACTATTTTAGAATACTCTCAAAGTCAAAGTGTCAGAGAAGGAAACAAAGTTAAATAAGGATCAGGATGCCAGGGAAGGCTCACAATATGAAGACTGGTGTTAAAGGAAGAAGCAGAGAACATCTCAAGGAACAAAGGAGTTGTGGGTCAGATCCATTAAGTCCTACTCCATAACACAGCGGAATAGAAGGAAAACATATTGGTTCAGACCAGAGGATATAAAAAGGTAGTCCTGGAGGGCAAACCACTAGTAGGGCAGAGCAGAGCCTTCCCGTGGACCTTAAATAGATAACTATGTCTATGTGTATATTTCTACCAAGGTATATTAATGGTAACAATGAACATGTATTGAACTTAACTACATGGTAAACATATCCCATGGATTTTTCTCATTTAACTTTCCCCATTATCTAAATAGACATTTAATTCTTTTTTACGACTGAACAAACTGATGTTCAGAGGAGTTACACAACTTGCCCATGGTCCTGCAACTAGTATATGATGGTGTTGAGAGACTGGAAACAGTACAGGTTCTAGAGCTATAAATCCCGGTTCTAGCACTTGGTGCAAACTCCAGCCAAGTGATGAAGAACATGCTGTTATACCCTCTGAGCCTCAGCTTTCTCATCTACAAAGTGGGAATAATATCAACATTATTATGGCTGTTACGAAAATTAAATGTGATTATGTATGTGAAAGCAACTGGTCCATAACAGCCACCTACTAAATGCCATTCTTCCCATCTCTGCCTGACCTCATCATGGCTCTTCACTGTCCTCAGCTGTAGAATCCATGGAGCTAACAAAGTTAATGTGAATGTGTATGTGCACATTCTGAGAGACAGGGCCTCAGCTTTCAGGAGATCTTTAGAGAATGTTGTCCATATGACAGTATAGAAACTCTTAACAGTGTAGAAACTCAAGGTCTTTCCTAGCCAGATTTACGTCTGATTGTCCCAGTCTCAGCAACCATGGCACGCCCATTCCCTCAGCCCGCCTTCCCTGACCCTGTGCTTGTGCCCATCTCATAACTGTGACTCTCCAGACACACCATGCTGCTTCACTAACACTGCTCCACTTGTTTGGAACACCCTTTCCACTCTGCACAGCCTAAACATGAGTATCATTCAAAGATTAGCACAAACAATATCGCCTTTAAAATGAGCCCCGTTGTAGCTCCTCCCTCCATTAGAACCACTTTTGTATCCTGCACTATGTCCTATGCAAGTGTCTCCCCGCATACATTTGTGCATTGACTTCTATACAAGACTGTCTCCTGTTGGATTCAAGATTTTGAAAGGACTTATTACCTCTAGCACATAATAGAACCAATGTCTTTTGACTGACTACATGAAATAATTTTAAAATACAATGAACAATTTCTAGCATTCCAAAATCATGACTCTGCATTTAATTAATAAGTCTAACATTAATTATATGTTCATATGCAGTAGAAAACTGGAATTTGAATATAACTCTGAGAAATCAAGAGTATAATTTTCAGAAAGCTGAGTATTTCTTTTTTCCACTTATCTAAAAATTATAATCAGAATATAAAATTTACATAAACTGATTGTATCTGTTTCCTTAATAACATTCTACTGTAATCACCTTGTGAAACTCTTTAACATTTTGCAATATTCAAATCTGATATTCTGAATCTAGCAAGAAATAAGTGGATCTTCAGTTATGGTACTGAAATCCTTTTATCATAAAAATTGTCATAAAGTGGTGGTGTTTTGTAAAGGAATCTTGCCTATATTCTGTGAGGTTCTCATGAGACAGGTTTTATGAATACAGAAGTTACATTTACCAATAAAAATTATGTATTTATACCAATATTTACATTGGGAAAAATGTAGCACATTCTTACTTAATAATAATAAGCACTCCTTGTATAATAAAACCATTTCGACCCCACATTCCAAATTCTTATCCAAAGTAATATGTTTAATAACTTTGCACAGAATTCTACTACATGAATAAAGAATAGATCAAAGTTCTTGTTATGAAGTAACTCATATACTTAAAAAAATGATTTTATAACTTAAGTATTCTTTTCCAAATCAGTTACTAAGTGGCAAATAACTATATAAGGCAAATAATTATTTTGTAATTAAAATATCAAAGAAAAAAGGTTCTAAATATCTACCTACTTTTAAAATAAATGTAAGTTATTTTTTCTATTTATATGTATATTATTTATAAAATATAAATTAACTTAAAATTTTAAAAAATAAATAACAAAATGGCTTTCATGTCAATAAATTATAATAATATGAATGAATGACTTTAATTTTTCTTACTGATTAAATCCTCAACTATTGCCTTGTTATTATATTAATATAGCACCACTTTAGATAGATCCAAAAGAAAAACTATACTGCACAATAAAAACACCAGCTAGGATCTCTGATAAAGAGTAAAGAAACAGTACTAAAAGGAATGCAAGATAGGTTCTGAGAAAACAGAATCACACAGCAGGAATTAAAAAGGGATGTTCCTAGCCCTGCCAGTTATGGAGCATCAGTTAAAACAGACCCTCTGGTGTCAACATCTATTATTTACTGCCTCAGTTGTTCTGGGCTTATATTAGCTCCCTGTGAGAAAGATCAAGATGAAGCTTAAGATACAGATTCTGCCCTTGAGAAATTTTAACTTACCTGGGGCAGGAAGATTAATACTTATCTCTACAAAACAGGTGTGAGAGAGACTCTAAATCCTAGAACACAGAGGCAGAGCCAACAAACAGCACCTGGAGACTTGGTTAGCCAGAGAGCTAGCTCCAGTGTGGTACGGCTGGAGCTGAAGGGACAGGGCCGTCTTCTGTTCTTTTGTGACATTACATGAACCCCTTCTCCAAAGCCTTTGAAGAACCCACATTCTTTTGTTGTTGCCCTCTTTATACTCACTTGTATCACAGTGTTTAATGTTTTTATTACAGTTATTCATTCATCCAATAAATAGTTATTCAGCACCTACCAAGTGCCAGACATCGCTCTAAAAGCTTGAGATATTATCAGTGACAAAAATCCCTCCCCTAGTCAAAGTTATAATCTAATAAGGAGAAGCAAAGAATGAACTAAAAACATAATAAGAAAGTAAATCATGTAGGATGTTAGAAGACTTCATGGGGAAAAAAACAGAGCAGGGTAAGGGAGTATGGGGATAGAGGGCACATTACAATTTTAAAAAGGAGGGTGAGGGCAGCCTTCCTTGATAATGTCGTATTTGAGCAAAGACATGAAGGAAGCACAGAAGTGAACTGGGCAGATATCTGGCAGCAAACCACTCCAGAAGAGTAAAGTGCCTGTGCAAAGCACCTATAATATTAGGAGAATGCCTGACTGGCATGTTTAAAGTAAAGGGATTTCTAGTAACTGGAGTCAAGTAAGAATGGAGACAGCTAGGAGATAAGGCCCAAGAGGCAGTAGTGGAACAGAGACTTTATTCTGAGTAGAACAGGATTTTCGGAAGTTGTTAAAGGGTCAGAACAGGTGAATGAACTGACCTGTCAAATGTTTTAAAGAGATCACTGATTGCTGGGGGGGCAGAAAGGATGGAAGCAGGGGTCCAATTAGGAGGCTCTGAAAACAACTCAGGCATCAGATTCTGGTAGCTTGAACCATCAGGGTATCTTTTAAATATCTTATTCATTTCTACAATATTTACTGGACTTTGCACTTTCTGAGGTCAAGAACTAAACTTTTTTCAGCTTTGTATTCCCACCACTGTCTAGAAGCCATTAGGCTTTTAGTAAATATTTGTTGAGAGATAAAAAAGGAAAAGCAGAAAGGGAAGAAGAATTAAAAGGAGGAAAAAAAGATAGAGAAAAAGAAAAAGAAAGAAAGGAAGAAAGCAAGCAATTAGGTTGGTATGATAAAGTATAAATCTGGGAGGTTTTCTAATATGGTCTGCAAATATTAGAAGAACGTTGTAAAACTGCAAACTCATGACCTGACTTCAGCAACTTGCCGCAGAAATGGGACAACTAAACATGTGTCCTAATTCTGATACAATCATGTTTATCCAACAAATGGCACTGCCCACAGCTCAGTAGCTAAAGACAAAGCAGCTGAATTTTTCTTTTCTTACTTGGAGAAGTTTGTCATAACGCTCTGCAGACATTAGAAAGCGTCCATCTTCAAGCTGCATCTCCCTGTTTTCCAGCAAGTTGTTCAAAACAGGCAAAACGTTCCTCTCTGCCTTTTCCAAACCTTCCAAAATGAGAGTTCTGCCTTCTGTGGCTGCACGAACCGCACACTATTTCCAAGAAACAAAAACAATATGAGAATATAGAAGTTAGCAGAGCATGGCCTAATTTTACTTGGAATGAAAATTATACTTGTAATTCTTACTATAGGGACCGGAAACCAGAAAAGCTGGGTTCCAGATCTTGATTCTCTTTATCTGCCTATATGATCTTAGGCAATTGATTTCTCTCTTTTTAGGCCTGTTTCCCTCATTTGTAAAATGAAGGGATAGGAATAAATAATCTCTTTCAGCTGTAACATTTCAGGTAACACCCAATGAAATAGAAAATTTAGAGCTATCTTTGAATTGGTAACATAATTAAACAAGGAAACAGTCCTTAACTACAAAAAAACAATGAAGATAGCTGTCCTATCTATCCCACAAGTTTCTTGAGAGGATCATAGGTGAGAACATGTGGAAACTGTAAGGTTTTAGACAAGAGTCACTATCAAAATGAATTCAGGTTTAATTGTATTCTAATATTCAATGCTGCCAATATTATAAACATACCAAGTTTTTCTAGTGATATCTTTTTAAAAAGGGAGCAGTACATAGCTATTTTATGTGGAAAGAATACTTATGATCATTTCTCAAAGTCAAAATTAGATCAACCATAAGGATTCTTTCCTGCCCTTAAAGCTACAGAACTTCCAGAGACCTAATTTTCTCAAATAAAAATAAGAAAAAATAGGGCAAGATCCTTCTGGAAAAATCATCTCACATAACAGCTTTAACAACCCACCATGTGGGCATACAAAGAATCTCAAGATAAAAGCAGCTGCATGACCTAAAATCAAAAATGTCTAAGTCCCTGTTCTAGATTTGCTTTGATTTGATAGAAGACCTGAGGCAAACAATCAATCTAGAGGCCTGTGTCCTCATTTCCTAAATGAGAGTACCCTCAAGGAGTACTGTACATTATCACTATTTATGAATCAAAGCAGTCCTGGAAAAAATTTAAAGCCATCAAATTATAAATTATGAATTTATATATAATATATAAATATTAAATTAGAATATAAATTATTATTAATATAGCCCTGAGTTAATGAAAATAAATCCCAAAGAGCTTGAAATTAGTCAAAATGGCTACAGTGTAATAGCACAGAGAAAGCCAAAAACAAAAACAAACCTTAAAATATTACATTTCAAGTTCTTTCTTTTAAAATCAGAATATGGCTGGAGCGGGGAGGACAGGGTTACAGTGAGTGGAATGGTGTCTCCTTCATTTGGCCCTCCAGCTGTGGCAGCCACAGCCAGACCCCAAGCAAGTGAGTGGCAGCACCCCTCAGAAGACCCCTAAATCACCTCTTCCCTTGGCCTCTCCCTGGGGACCTACAACAGAGATGCGTGCAGCCAATGTGTATCCCTCCATCATATGCTGAACTTGGCAAAGCTGCCAGGCATATTTTCAACAAAGGATTTGGTTTTGAATTGGTGAAACTAGACATGAAAACAAAGGCCCGAAGTGACGTAGAATTCTCAACATCTGGTTCATCTAATACAAACACCGGTGAAGTTATTGGGACCTTGGAATCCAAATATAAATGGGAGGAGTATGGTCTGACTTTCAGAGGAACGGAACACTGATAACACTCTGGGAACAGAAAGTGCAATTGAAGACCAGATTTGTTGAGGTTTGAAACTGACATTTGATACCACCTTTTCGCCAAACACAGGAAAGAAAAGTGGTAAAACCAAGTCTTCTTAGAAGACGGAATGTATAAACCTTGGTTGCTATGTTGACTTTGATTTTACTGGACCTGCAATCCATGGTTCAGCTATCTTTGGTTACCAGGGCTGGCTTGCTGGATACCAGATAACCTTTGACAGTGTCAAATCAAAGCTGACAAGGAATAATTTTGCAGTGGCTACAGAACTGGGGACTTCCAGCTACACGCTAATGTCAATGATGGGAAAGAACTTGGAGACTCAATTCATCAGAAAGACGTGAAGATCTTGACACTTCAGTAAATCCTGCTTGGACATCAGGTACCAACAGTACTCACTTTGGCACTAAATATCAGTTGGGTCCCACTACTTCCATTTCTGCAAAAGTCAACAATTCTAAGTTTAATTGGAGTGGGCAACACAGACTCTGAGGCCTGGTGTGAAGCTCACACTTAAGGGGAAGAGCATTAATGCTGGAGGCCACAAACTTGGGCTTGCCCTGGAGCTCGAGGCTTACTCCAGCTGAAAGAAACCTCTGGGAATGGATATCAGAAGATCTGGCCTTAATATATTTCCAGTGTGACCAGCAGGCTTTTTTCCCTCAACGAAGGTGATGAAAACAAAGGATGAGCTAAACAAGAGATACGTTTTAAATATTTAGACAGCTACTTGTTAGCTGGTTTCTAGTTGAATTGGTTATCTATCCTGTTACCGGTGCTGGGACCACGCAGTCACCTATACATATTTAAACATATTTAACTGTTAAATGGACTACCCACCAATAACAAAATAGAACTTTGTGAAAACTGCAATTGTGTGCATGTTTGTTTTTAATGTTCCTTTTTTCCCCTCTGGGGTCACTTTTTTTTTTAATTAAATCTTTATTATATTTTTTTCCCATTACCATTCAGTCCCCTTAACATCCCTCCCCTGTCGTTGAATGAAATGAATCAGTGGATTTAAAATGAGGTTAAATTCTTTTTTTGTTAAATAACAACCATTAGAATTTAAGAACAGAGTCTCTCAGAAAGTCATCAAGAAGCAGTGAGCAGGAAAAAAGAAGTTTATTAAGGGAATCAGCAAGCAGGGAGAGAGCCGTGCCATGAGTGGCTCCAACTACAAACTCCTAGGTGGGGAGGGTGTTGCTTTATATGGGGAAGAAAAAAGGAACTATTGAGTTCAGTTTGTTTATCTAGTAGCTGCAAGTCTGACGGGTTGATCAAGGCCGAACGTGGTTCAGTTTGATGTACCCTGCTATCACGGGAAACTCCCGGCCTAAAACATCACTATCTCCCAAGCAGCTGCAAGCAGGGGTGGGGGCGGCATGGAAACCAATAATGTCAAGAATCACATTTGGTATCCTAAAACATGACAAATTATGAATTAAAAAAGTACACATAAAAAATAAAATAAAATATCAGAATATGATCAAATTGATTTCTGGCTGCTCTAGCACTTAACTGCTATTAGTGACTTAAGTTAGTCACTTTAACTCTCTGAGCCTCCATTTCTTTCTAAAGCTATACTAATGTGGTACATATCTCATTGATTATGCTGAAGATTAAATAAGATTACCTATTGCACACAGTAAGCCCTTTAAGAAAGACTGTTATCATTGTGAATTCTGTCATTCTTGTAGTCATTGTCGTCAGCATTATCATTATCATCATCATCAATTTTTCAGGGAAGTGGCATAACATGGTAGAAAAAAACCTACACTCTGAAATTGGACAAATCCTGGTTCCAGTTTCACCTCTGCTATTTATCAGTTGGCTATGGCCCTCAGTTACTTCATCTATAAATTGAGGAAGTCATATCCCTCCTAAGGATGTTCTGAGAATTAAATGCACCTAGTACAACAGAGGTCTCCTCAATAAAAGTTATTTTCATCTTTCTTGATTTTTTTTAATGAAGTATACAAATCTGTCAAATAGTTAACATTCTATGAGTAGATAAGAGCTGGTCTGCACAAAATGGCAGCAATATAAGGAGCCAAGGCTTGAATTATGCCTAATACAGACTTTCTCCAACTGCCGGAGTGACAATGAGAACACACTTGAACATTGTGTCTGCAAAGGATCTGGTGCAAGTACCAGAATTCAGCCACTCTCAACAGCCTTGCCTCTATTGGAAATGCTTCCCAAATTTCAAGGCCTAATTTATGAATGAACTTCTGAAAAACAACTTTGTAATTTTCACAGTGGTTATACCTGGAAGGTGGCTGCAACAATCCATAAATGAGGTCAAGTTTACAAGAAAATGTTTTTCCCCACTTGCTAAAATAAATAAAAGGAATTTAGACAAGATAAAAATCTTCGCTGATCAATAGCACTAATATTCAATTTATTAAGAGTTGCTTTTGAGGACCTGTAATATTTAAGCAGTACATTTTAAAAGTTAATATTATTTTTCTATTAGTAAGAAAGTCAAGAATACATTGTAATATTATATTATTGTTTAAAGTGCATTTTTATACTTAATATTATATATGTATATTGTACATCATGGAACTTCACAGTATCATGTCAAACAAATTAACAAGATGCAAATATTAAAAAGGTTCCTGGCTAAAAAAGTTAAAGAAAATAATTTGAACTTCCCCATCCTGGCCCTCCACTCCTGAAATTAGCTTGGGGGTAAAGAGCATCTCTTCTCAGTCAGACAAAACATAAATGTAAGTTATTTGTAGCTTAGCTAATTTGTTTTGGCTTATATTTGAGTAATCCAAGCAACTGTTTATTGACTTAAAAGTCTTCCTCTCTTTAGAGTCACATAGCAATAAGCAGAATTAATGATTAGGACGGCACTAAGTAAAAAAAAGAAAAAAACTGAGGACAGTAATAGATTTTTAAGGGGTTAGAATATTGATGATTCAGGATTTTTCAGGTTATCTTCTCAGGCAAACGAAATGAATGTGATAGCAAAATATCTTATTTAATCTCCTTACTTCTCCATGGGTGTCGTAATATAAACTTTCGTATTTCTGGTTTTTAACCAATTCTTCTTTTGAAAGTAGTGTATAATCTGCTTACCAAAGTAACTGCATAAAAATATGTAAATTATCTTCACATCAGTAAGTGGATAAGTTATGGCAAACATTTACACAAACAAGCATGGTGTAAATTTTCAACATTTTCTTGACAGACTGTAACTTATTTATTTCATCAGTACCTCTCTCCTTTTCCTTATCCACTCAATTCATCAACATCTTACAGAAGCAAAAACAAATAATACACATAAAAAGATCCAGCCTGCTTAGTAATTTTTAATGTAAATTTAAGCCTATCAATTTGACAAAGTACATACATAAAAATACTCAATGCAAGAATTCATGAAGCAATCACCATATTGTAGTGATAAGAGTACGAGCTGGAACACCCTTTCTAGAAAGCAATTTGGCAATAAATACATATTTAGACTTTTGAAAATGTCCAGACCCTTTGATTAGTAATTATATTTCTAGCATTCAAATCTAAAAAAGTAATCAAAGATAATAACAAAATAGATTACTATGACATTCACAAAAGTGTTACTTACAATAGTGAAAATTTAGAAAGAACCTGAATGACCAACAACATGGGAATGTGGATAAAACGGTAATGCTAAATAAGTGTCACTTGTATTTCATAAAATGCTATTTGGATACTAAAAATTATATCTTTTTAAAGATTTTATTTATTTATTTAGAAACAGGAGAAGAAAGGAAGAGAAAAATCAATGTGCAAGAAAAACATTGATTAGTTGCCTCTCACACGCCCCCAAGACCCGCAACCCAGGCATGCATTCTGATGGGAATCAAACTGGCAAACTTTCAGTTTATGGGATGATGCCCAACCCACTGCACCACACCAGTCAGAGCTAAAAATCATATTTTCGAAGAATACCTAATGGTACAAGAAGATGCTCCTGATAAAATATCAGGTTTTTGAAATGCAGACTATAAATGAGGTCTGTCCAGAAGGCATCCAGTCATGTTATATGAAACATAGAGACATTTACTGAAAAAGATAAAAGATACAAGAAACACTATACATAGGACAATGACACTTCAGTCCCCTTCAAAGTAGGCACCCTGGGACCTCACACAATTCTAATTGCCATCAGCTGCCCTGTTGTCTTTTCCTAAATCTCATCGACAGTCTGAAATTTATTCCCTTTCAAAAGTGATTTTAGTTTTCGAAAAAACTAGAAGTCACAGGGCACTAAATCTGGGCTGTAGGGGGGCTGAGCCACCTGGGTAATTTTATGTTTAGCAAAAAACTCTGCACAAGATGTGATGCATGAGAGGGTGCACTGTCATAATGAAGCTGCCAATCACCAGTTGCCCATGGCTGCGGACTTCTGAATCATCCAGATAGTTTCCATGAAGAATGTTCAAGCTTGATGCAAAATCTGATGGAGATTCATTGTTCTACTTTCTCAGTCATTTTGAATGCAATGGCCACACAGTACACATGCTCACTCAACAGCATCTACCACTTCCACTGACTAGTACAGTGAAGTTGGCATTGTTCATGCAACCACATTCCAGTCCACTCTCTGGCTGCCAGGTTACATCAATAGTCATGCAAACCATTCTCATTATATTAACAATGGATGGACTTTTTCTAGACAGACCTCATATAACTCTATATACATGGTATACCTCATTTTTGTAAAAATTACACATGATTAAATAATAGGCATAATAAAAAGAAATGCAGAAAATATCCTCATTGTTGGTCTTGAAGGGGAAACTTATAAGCAGTAATTTTTATATTCTTTCCTATGCTATTTGCCATTTACTCTTTTGTACTATCTTTCTTTACTCTGTTTCTTTTGTTTTTCCCACTAAAACATAGGCTCTATGATGACAGCAATTTGTCTCTTTTGTTCACTGTACCTAGATAGTGCCTGACACTTAGCAATCACTTCAATAAATATTTGTTAATTAATAAATATTGTATTATTTGTGTGTATATATACATACATATATCTATAAAATGAGAATTTATGACTTTATTAATCAGAAAATATCATCACTATTTTTAAAGAAAATATCAATTCTCCATGACAGAATTAACCTAACTATGAGCTTCAAAAGTAGCAGGTGAATTTAGCATCTCAATTTATCATAATCATCCTTAATCCTACATGAAAATAAGCAGAGGTCAATTGTCATGATCCCCAACTTGGATTTGGGAGATTTGCCAAAGTTTCCAGCTGAAATGTCAATTAATAATTATTTGGACATCACTCATAATATGCATACAATGTCAACCAAACTGAAAATCCCACACTGTCTCTCCCAGCACCCTCCACATGGCCACAAGTAGTTTTTCATCTACAGCGGACCACCTAGGTTTAGAGGCCTCACCTGATAGTAAATGAAGATACTGATTCTCCCTTAATCTCAGATACCAAATTCAGTAGTTAAGAATTTTAAATAAATTTAAAATTTTTAAATAAGATAAATATAAAGAAAGATCTTTTAGTCAAACAAACATATGACAACCTCATCTATTGAGAATTCAGATGGAATTATTCATTTTGATGACTCAAAATAAATGTCAAAAAAGACAGATATATTTTCCATTGGAAAGTCCGCTGATCCTATACAGAGCCTATTTTCCCTTTATTTAAAATTTTAACAAGGTTGATTATGCAAAGGAGAAGTTTATCATCAAATATAAATGCCAATTATATTCCAGACAACTTTTTGGTGCCAGAGATAAGCAAGATAGTTACATGCCAGTGGGGATAACCGACAATAATAATTAGGGAAGTTTAGATAGTGAGAGATGCTCTGAAGATTACATTGTACAATATGATGGCATGGTACATGTGGAAAGGGGGAGGGCATGATCACCAATTACTTTAGCTAAAATATTCCAATTATTTATAATCCAAATGATGAGGAGGCAGCAATATACAGAGCTGGGAGAAGATATGCCAAGCAGAGGAAATATCAGGTACTTGTATAAAGGCTCTGAGGCTGAAAAGTATTTGGTCTATTTTTAAGAGACCAAGGAGGCCACCACAGCTGGAGCCCAGAAAGCAAAGGAAAGAGGGAAAGGAGATGAAGTGAACAAGATGAGATCCTGTAGAGTGCTGCAGGCCATATTAAAGGGTCTGGATTTTATTCTGGGTCTGATGGGATTACATGGCAAAGAAGTGATAGGATCTAATTATGAGCAAACAGTAAGAAATATCAGCTGCCAGGAAATGAGAGAGAAGAAAAAATATGAAAATCAGATACAATCTCAATAAACAGTCTAAAGCAACTTACAGAAAGGATCAACATACCTACAGCACAACCATAGGCTTTGAAGGTGTCAGTGCATTACAATAGCCTAAATAACTGATGTTCATCATAATAAATAAATTCCCCCAAAAATTATAGAAGTATAAAATATTGTCCTGCCAGACATTTACATAGCACTTTAAATATTTTACAAACTATAAAATAGATATCATATGAAAATATGCCTTTTAGAATGGCAGGAGGATATAATATTACAGTTTCACCTAAATAATTTACTTTATGTTTCAAGAAATAAATCTTTAACTATTCAATAAATCTAGTTACTTAAAACAACCAATGTCTGAGTTTCTGAATAGCCAAAGTTTTAAGCTATCTTTAAAATTACAAACATAAAAATCCACTTGCTCTTCCTGCAACAATTAATCCATATATAAAATTCATTCAAAAAATGTTTTTAAATTGATACTCTACCAAACAAAGCCATTTTTTCACTGTCATTTAAATATATTCCTATCTCCTCCTCTCTACTTACAATGTTATCTCATTTTCTAATCGATCTTGCCAGCTCCTCACTATCTCAACTCAAAGCTCATGTCCTAGCTCTCATCCTCTTTGGGTCCAAAATAGAAGCAGGTCTTGTAAAGGTAAATTTTTTTCCTGTCTGTAATGAGAAATAATCTATGAAGTGAACCTTTCACATCACGTGAATAAAATGGACTGTGTGCTTCATTCACAAACGATTACTTTTTATTTGTTGGAAATCTAAACTTCTCAGATTTTCCCACTATATGATGCTAACTTTGATCACCATCAAGGTAGTGACTGCCATATCCCTCCATTGTAAGGGCATTTTTCCTTTTGTAATTAATAATAAACTATGTGACATGTGAATATCCTAGCCTCCAAAAATTCTGTCACTCAGTAGTTTTTTACAATTATACTATTTTTTAATTATAAAGCAACAGTGTGCTCATGTGAAAGCTTCAAATTTAAAGAACTATGAAAGTTCCTTCCTCACCCTACCCTAGATGCCCAATCACATTTCCACAGAGGTAAGCTATATTAACTGATTCTTGTGTTGCCTTCTGGAAATTTTCAATGTATACACAAACATTTTTATATTTTTTTATTTTTTTCACAAGTGGGATCCTATTACACACATTGTCTTGCAACTTAAAGTTTTTTCATTCATATCCTGATCTTCTTTCCTATCACTACATATAAATTCACCTCATTCTTTCTAAAGGCCACAGAGAACTCTGCGTATCACTTTTTATTTACCACCTAAATGTACATCATTACAGTTTTCACTTATACTTTTATATGATATCAAATAATACTACAATAAACATCCTGTATATACATTTTGCATGCTTGTGTGAATATCATTTGGAAGAAAAATTGCTAGAAACATAACTGCTGGGTCAAAATGTATTCTTTTCATAACTATTGCTAAAGTTTCTTTCAAATTGAATCAATTTATGCCCTCATCAACAGCAATGCTCTTTCATCAGCCCTTTTTCCTTATAAAAAATGAACATTAGTAAATTCTTCAGTCTTTGCCAATCTGAGAGGTAAAAGAAAAACAGGTCACTAATTTTCATTTTTGTAAACAAAATGGTCAAGCATCTTGTAGTGAATGTATTGGACATTTAAAATATTTTCTATGAACTGCTCATTTAAAGTATGTCCTTTTTCATCTAGGTATACCTAACAAAGAACAATATTTTAAGCAATAACTTGAAATATATACAACAAACTTCATTATAACATTCATAAAAGTTATTTTAGTTGGTAATCTATACCTTAGAACCACATCCCCCTCTCAAAGAAGCTTTAGTTCCTGGAAGCATATATTTAATTTCACTATATATAATACACATTTACTTACCTGACCTATAGAATGAAAATACATTAGTAAAAGTGCTAGAGAATTTCCTACATTAAAATTTCCTTAATTCTTTTTTTAAAAATCAAATTTCTATAGGCAAGTAGTAGAAAGTAATTGAAAATTAAGAAAACAGCATAATGATCTGTAGCCAACATTTTAGAACCATTAATTTCACCTATGGTTTCTTATTTAGTACCAAACCAAGAAGGCATTTCAAAGAACAGAAACTCAAAAAATCTAAATCAAATCTACCTAGAGAGAGTACAGTAAAGCTATCTTTCACTACTACACGAGCTACTCTCCTTCTACGTTATAAATCAATTCCATTTAGAGTGAGAGTAAAGAGTCACGTGTTAGAGAGTGATAATAAGAACTTGCCTGATCGATGTAAAAGGCAGTGCCTGCGCGGATCTCTCGGCGCTGTTTGAGATCGGTCTCTGTGGTGTCCCTTGACAAAGCAATGTATTCAACTTCCCGTTTGGTCAGCTCCTGTGGAGCAGATAGTGAAATTGTTCCAAAATAAAAATCAAATTTCCAACATGTGCTTTGGAGCTGACAATGCCACTGCCCCAGAGAAGAGCATTTAACTATAGTTCTGGATTAAACCCTTTGAGTCTCAGCTCTGAGAAAAATCCAATTGAACATTAATCAAAACATGTAGTCCTACTTTTACTGCACCCCATAATTTACCGCTTCATAATTATTTACTATTTAAGCAATAATACTCAAAATTAGACCTAATAAAACTTAATATCACCTATAGAATTCTTTTCAAATATCATAAGTAATAATTTGGCTACTTGGTTTTCTCCCAAATGATAGCCATTTCTGCAAGTAATGTTCATCATTTTTTTAAGGGTGATTTATATTAATGTCATTAGCCTTTGTTTACCAATCGTATACTTTACCAAGTGTGAAATAAGGTAAATACCAAAAGTCAGGTCAACAGGTGAGAGAGACACATACATGCCTATTCAGGACAGAAAAGAAGAGGAAAAAGGATGAAAAGAGGAGGGGGAAATGGAAGAGGAGGAAGGGGGGAAAAAACTTATTGTGCCCCCACCCAAATTACATAGGATTTGAAGGGGAAACCATCTAGAATTCATTTCTTTTAGAGTAATTTATCCATCCCTAGTAATGTCTGTGAACAAAGTTTTTAACATTATCCTTGATTTCACACTGTTGAATTAAAAACAACTGAACAGGCATACAAGACATTTTTACTACACAAGGAAAACAAAATAATTTCCTCAAGTATGAAGAAAAAAGTTGAATGAGCATGCCATTAATGCTCATTAATCACACACCCGTTCAACTTTTTTCTTTATACTCTAGTAAATAACTTTATACTCCAGAAAAGGTATTTTTTCCACCTTATTTACATGTGATGTTGATAAAACTATATTATTATTGCTAATTAGTTTTCTTAAAATGCACCAGTTCCTCTGTGCCCATAAGTTTAAGTATATATGGAAAGAAAGAAAACTTTTTAATAGAGAAAATACATCATAGTAGTGTTTCTTTTTTAAATAAGAATGAATTGCCTGTGAGAGCATAATTTTGGAGAAAAGTAGCAAGTTCTTTTTTTAGCAGATACCCATTTCTTACTACTGAAACCCTGTCATTCACATTGATGTGATGTGTGCCTGTTATCACAAAGTTGTACCACAGTAACACCTTGAATTGCCATGCCAAGGATATTATCCTCAGTCCTGACAGCTTCCTAGGACTCTTCATCAGCCAAACAAGCACCAATGATCCTCCACAGAAGCATTCTGAGCAAGCTCACAAGCAGCACCAGAGCAGCAGGGGTGGGGAGTAGGGGAGGCAGTGGCCTACTGAGTTTTTCTGAACTACCTATAAAACCTCTTTTATTTTACTTAAATATAAACACAATTATAAAATTATTTCTACTTAATTTTTCATTGATTCAGTAGGCTTGGCCCAAAATTTCTACTTTTAAAGACATCAGCTACTGTGGCGATTACTGAGTTAAGCACAAGCCCTTACAACTCATGGCAATCGTACCCACTGCAGAGTCTGCAAGGCATCTTGGGTGACGAGGTTTTCTTACATGTATTTCCACATCCTAAAACTTCCTCAGGGCTATTTCACAATTTAAAGTTTTGTTTTAAGATACAGACTTCATCCTCATAAACTTATGTTGCATTTTTTAACCAAGAACACTATTATAATCCTCTAGCCCATCTCATTCCACATTCCTTCCTAACAAGCTTCAATGTCTTGCCAGAAAGAAAATTAAAGTGAAGTAGTCTTTGAAATGAGGCAGGTAAAAAGCACACATCTTAAAATTAAAGAGGTTCGAGACTTTGGATTCTCAGTAGCTAACTCTGCATTCTTAAACAAGACACATTTGCCTTGTATTTTAATCAAATGAGGATGCAATGCATATAATGGCACATTATACCTCACAAACTGGTTCTAGGAACAAAATAAATTAAATGTTTGGGCTAGAGGTAGTTAAGTTGTGATTTGTTCATATTATCACCCCTGCCCTACATGATTTTGTGAGTACCAAAATAAATTCACTGGTGACATGAAACTGTATACAAAGTATGTTTCAATAGCATAGAAATCAATTCTTTAATATGAAGAACACAAGAAACATTTAAGCAAGGTTTTTCTCTTCATCCTGAAAAGTATCTTCAGAATAAAACAAATTTATTTGATAGCATTCTTTCTTGAATCACTAGGGCAAAGCCTATTAATGATGACAAAATAAAAAAATGTCTTGTAAATTGTTTTAATTTGGGTTGAGAATTGAATACTTCAACTCATTTCACAATATGCTCAAAAAAGAGCAAACATTTAAAAGGATAACATGTCAGAAAGAGGAGAAAATATGAGATTGAAGTCTAGCTCCATCATTTACTAGCTGAATAAACCTTAAATGAGTTACTTAAGGAACTTGTTTTCTCATCTATTTAAAGAAAAAAAGAGAGTGTGTGTACCACATTAACAGATATTCTACAAACCTTAGGGTCTCTTTAAAGATCATTTAATATCAAAAAGTCAAGAGAATTATTGGCCTTTTAAAATGTGGATCTGAGATAAAAGAATGTTCCCTATGTAGTATAAAACTAAGTTTTGTTTTATAAACTCAGAGTTGCTGATTCTATCTGACACTCGTTGACTGGATTTATATTTCATTTCCACTGAAAAGGAAATGGAGGACTTTCTAGTTATAGCAAAAATTTGCTAAAGCTATAAATAGCAATACCATTTGCTTCCCAAATAACTTATTCCAAATTTTTATAAACAAATCATTCTTCAATAGTAACAATTTTTTTCAAGTAATGACTAATCCTGATATTTTTATAAATTCTAAATCTTAATTTATTTTCCAACATAACTTATCAATATTAAGACCCTTAGGAATGAACAAGAATTGACTGCTTACCAGGTACTGCATAGCAATAGAGCGTCGAAGAGGCCCAGGAGGTCCTATTAGAAAGACATCCTGCCCCAGAAGATCCTTCTGCATTATCCATCTTAGATGCTGAACTACAGATTGAGCCAGAGAGTCTGAAACTTTAAGGGAGAAAAAAGATAAAATAAAATGTAGATCAGACTACTACAGATAGTATAAACCTCCAAGCAATCAATAAAAATTGTATGTTATATTAAAATACATAGACACAAGTATATATACATATATTGATAAATACACCTGGTGAATTTTCACAATTTTACAGTAAAATCATTATTATTAATATTAAAATAGGACAAAGTTTATAATGCTACAGAGTCACATAACATTTAAAAGCTTATAAGAACCTTTGAATAATCACCTGTAAGTACTGCTAAAGGAATAAAAGTAATTTTCAACTGTGATATGAGGAATAGTATCATTACTTCTTCACAGTTTTAGAGTCCAATCCATTTGTTCCAAAAAGGGGATATGATCATATCATCCCAGACAATTAATGATTATTGTAGTCTTTAAAAATTTAATAAAACTATATTATAACTTAAGTTGGCAATGACTTGTGAGATCTCAAACTTCACAATTAAAAAGTTTGATGAAGACTTAAATGCTTTCTTTAGAATTTGTCTATTCATCTATAACAATTCTTTGGGGAATAGAAGACTACTCCATAAAATGACCTTCTAAGTCGACTTTAAATCGCCCATCAACGTGCACATCTTCTGCATAAACATTTTCTAAAATGTTTGAATTAATACAATTAATTTTTGTTTGCTAATCTGTAAATAACCCAGTGACCCAGCAAGTGCATTTCTACATACATAAGAGAAACTCTTGCCTTTGTACATCAGGTAACATATAGAATACTCATAGCAGTGTTGTTCAAAATAAAACTGGAGACAGAAAATGGATAAAACCCATAATGGAATATTATATAACAACAAACACAGAATGAACTACCTCTAGTTCCAACAATACGTTTAACTAATAAAAGGTATATATAATATTGAGTGAAAATATTAAGTCTCAGAATGAATCACATCTCAAACTATTTTGATAAAACTCAACAAACTAGCCAATTAAATTCATTAGAAATATATCCATACGTGATAAAACAGTGCTTGAAAAAGCAAAAATACAAGAGAATGACAAATTCAGGATAATAGATACCTGGGCATGGAATCAGATTCTCACAGTTTCAGTGGTAATGCTAATATTTCAGCTTTTAAACTGGGTGTGGGCTACAGTGTTTGCTTTACTATTGTATTGCACACACATACAGATACACACACACACACACACACACACACACACACACAGAGGGGTTGGGGGAGTGGAGAATATTCCATACTTTTAAATTTTTGTTTAATTACCCAGTGAGGTCAAGGAAGAATTCAAAATTCAAACTGAGAACACTTACCAAGGACTAAATTGTGCTCCCCCCACCCCCCCTCTGACAACACTATATTGCTAGGGTAGTTCCTCCCACTTCCCCGAAAACCCTAACATCTAATAACTGGGAAAAATAAAAATAAATTTCTACCATCACCTCAGTGGGAATGCTTGGCTTCTCTCTTTCCTCTATGAATCCTCTAGGACATGCACAACACCTTAGGGGAATACCACCCCTAGGAGGCAAAAACTGGTTCCTGGTGGGGGAATTGAGACAAATGCTTAGGCATTAGAGTAGTCTGTCATCCACTATTGTGCATAAACAGATATACAGTGTATCTGTGGTATTGAAATTTCATGGAGTTGGGAGAGACAATTGGAGAGAAAATGTCCTTAGTAGAGCAATAATGAAAACAGGTTGAGAAACATTGCTCTAAGACCTATACCTTTAAGAATCTATCAAGGAGTTTCATGATGCTAGGATGCAATTAATTCATCTGAGCCTGGAGAGTCAGCCTCATAACTACCAGATGTTCATGTAACTATTTGCTACTTCAGGTTTAAATCCATCTTTGTGATGTACAGCCTACTCTTTTCTTATTTCAAATGAGACATTTCACTTGCTGTTTAAGGATGAAACAAAATAAGAGTTAAAAAACTCTAACTTCTCTATCAGTAAAATTATATAATGTTCCCTATGATGCAGAACTTCTACCTCTTCTTACTCTTGATATTGAATATATAATTAAAAATGCAAACTCTTCAAGATTTTTTTTCTTTAAATTTTCACAAATCTCAGCTTACTTTGGACACAGGCCTCTATTACACTATTCTTACAGTTTTGTGTTGTTCCTTTGTATTCAACTTTGGCAATGTGCCTGACTTTCCATTACCTGGACTTGACTATTTCAAATATGAAATTTCAAAGGTTCGAGAAGTTAAAGTCAATTGGTCTCTTTATCTTCCTCCCACCTTTTATTACTTATAACCACTTGTAACTATTCATATTGCAGACTCTCAATTTAGTTCTATATAGTTCCATTCCATTTTGAACACCTTGACCTTGGAACTATATCCATTTTCAAAATTATTTTTAAAGTCAAAGGCAGCAGTTCCTAATCAAATGTGAGACCTGTCCTCATGTGAACATGTTGTCATAGTTAATAAAGTGCTGAGGTTTCAAGAAAATCTACTTCCTTTTTAATCAAACTGGAGAAAAATCAGAGTTATACCTATAATCACAGAGCAGTCTGTATACCAGCATACTTTCTTAAGTGAGAGAGAAAGGCATAGAGTAACTTAAAGCTTGGGAATTGTGTATAATCCTGAGTATGCTTATGGAAGTGTCTTCTATTTAGCAAGATCCTGCTGTGTGTTGAAAATCACTGGCCTAAAGCACATCTGACAATTCGCAGCAATCCCTTCCTTTATTCTTGCCAATCAACAGTGGTTCTCAATTAGTAGCAGTGCTGCCACTACTCTATCTATGCTTGCCAGGCGGCATCTGGAAATGTTAGTTGTTGCAAAGCTTTGGGGGTTAGGAATAATTCAGTACACCACTGACATTTAGGGTTGCTAAATGCAATGTCCAAGACAGTCCCATCTGCCATATGTCAATGGCACCTTGTTGAGAAATAAGTGTGTCTGCATCATTTTTTTTCAAGGTTTATGTTGCTTGCACACCACTAATTAGTTATTTCTAATTCACAATTAAGCCCAGAGAAAGAGTTTCTTTCTCTCAGTTTCCCCATCTTCTGAACGATGAAATTGTCAAGAAGGCAAGTCAGTGGTGAATATGTCCTACCTACCTCTAAATTGAGCTTCTAGATGTCAGGAATATCTAAGACTATCATCACCACTACATTTCAATTCCACATAACTTTCTTAATATATATAAGCAGCTTCTGAATCCTGCGGCTGGCATTGTAGTCTATGCTATATATTCACGAAGATCTCATCTTTCCCCTTCTTCCCCTTCCCCCATTAATAATGATAATGGTTATAATGTATTGCATTCCTGTCAAGTGTCATGTAAAAATTCAAATGATTTTTTTGTACATTAACTCATTTAGATCGCACAACAACCCTGAAAGGTGGTAGATTATAGTGTGTAAGGATAGAGCCTGGAGCTGAACTGCTCAAATCCCAATTCTGCTGTTTACTAGCTGTGAGGACAATAGAATCTGTCAGACTCCCTCACTCCAGATGCCCAGGCATGGGCTGCTTACAGATAATAACTAGATTCGCATGCACAGCACACTCGTAGTTACATAAGCATTGGTGTCATATTTTGGCTAGTAGCTGGCTTTGTCTATGTGTAATATATATGGGGCAAGAACCCCCACAGGAGTGTTTGAGCAGCGAGCATGTGGGCAGCAGGCAGTGAGCGAGGGGTGAGGGGTTGCGCAGCGAGCAGTCGGAGCACAGTTGACGGCCAGCTGGCAGTCCAGCACACGCCCAAGGGCAGAGAGCACGTGTGGATACTGTAATGTCTGCAGTAAAGGAAATGTCAGAGATTCCAACCCTGCCTCGCATATTCTTCCGACTGCCAGACAAGAGCCTGCCTTGGAGATTCAGCACTAGCTATGTAACCTTAATCAGTTATTTAAACCCTCTGTGCTCATTTTCTCCAACTGTATAATAAAAATAATAAATGTACTCAGTTATAAAGTTGTTATGAGGATTAAATTAGGCATTTAGAAGTGTTCAGTAATAGTAAGTACCATATAAGCATGACCCTCTGTCCACAGGTGATAAGTGCATAAATCAAGATTTAGATCTAAACTGTTTGAGTCCAAAGCTTGCATTCCAGCCATATGTCCTATTGCCCCTCTAAAATCTTTTTAATAGGCTCTACCTTTAGGTCCAGGATTTTCCTTTTAAGTGTGGACCCCACTGGACCCTCTCAAATTTAGTGGACTTGCTTTTCTGGCTATTAATACTATTTATTGAATCTTGGTGATACCAATGATATGTTTAACTCCTTTTATTAAAATTTCAACTTCATTCAGCTGTTCACATTATATTATCAGAGCACCCACTTTTCAAAAAAATCCCATTTTCACTTATTCATATTTTAGTATAGTGTATTTTGTCAAAGAAAATATTTGTCAGGAAATTGCATTAAACTACTCAGAGAAACCATTATGTACTGCTGTGTGGTGTCTGTGGTATATTTTACATTAATGCTTGAAACTAGCTGTACTTTTAGTATGGCCTCAAGAACACATGAGTCATACTTAAAAGCTTTCCAGAAATAGAAACAAGATGTAAGACTGTACATTACAAACATCTGCAAAACAAACTGTGAAACTGTCATGCATAACCTAAAATAAACAAAGCCCAGTGCATGACAGAAATCCACAGCTTCAATGTTTTCAGGCACAAGATGCTACTTTCCAAGAGTCCACATAATAACAAAATTATGACAAAATAATACCAGAGAGTCAAGGAACTACTATAAATAACTCATGGACACGGACAACAGGGTGGAAACTGACTGTGGGAGAAGGGATGGGCGGGGGGGGGGGGGAATAGGGGGAAAAGTGGGACAAAGGTCATAGAAAAACAATAAATAAATTTTAAAAAGAACAAATTAAATAAATAAATAAATAAAATACCAGAGGACTTGATCCTATATTCTATAATTTCCTTCTCTATGTAATAACAAAAATCTGGTTCTCTTTTTTTTAGAAAATAGTTTTGTTTGTTTGTTTTTCTATTACAGTTGTCCCATTTTCCCCCCATTGCTCTCACCTACTTTGTTCAATCCCTAGTCAATACTTATTTTTTTTTTAAATTGTACTATTTTTGCCCAGGAATATTCAAGAGCTTCAAAATAATTCTACTAAAGGCACATAAACCATCATTTTCTCCCTCCACAGACTCAAATTTGCCAAATTAAAATTTCAGAAAATTATGCATAGTTCAAATTCCATTTTAATAAATCCTTCGAAAGTAGTGAGGTTTTCTTACTATCCTAGAGGCAACATAATATATGGAAAGAAAAAGTCTTTGAAATCAAACAGGCTAAGTTGTGATTTCTCATTCTATCCTTTATCAATATCCTTGGACAAGTATTCTGAATCTTCTGGCCTAAGATTCCTTATTTTCAAAACAGAGGGTATAATATTTAATGAACATGCTTATTGTGAGGATCATAGGTAAAACACATTGTCTATCCCCTCAGCCAGTAAGAACCAGGTGTGGAAGGATATTAAAGAGACTGATCATACCACGAGCTAGCCAGAATATGGAAGAACTAAAACTTTTTAATTACTGATAGAAATATAAAATGATACAGCCATTTTGGAAAACAGAATGGTGGTTTCTTAAAAGATTCAACACTTAATGTGATATAGCCATTTCACTACTAGGTACTTACCACACACAAAAAAGAAAGCATATGTGGATACAAAGAATTGTACATGAATGTTCAAAGCAGCTTTATTTCAAGAACCTCAAAATGATAATAATGAAACAGGAGAATAGATTAAAAAACTGTAATATTTCCATATAATGGAATAGTACTCAGCAAAAAAAAAAGGAATGAACTATAAAGACATGCAACATGGAAGTATCTCAAAAAAATTATGCTGATAGAAACTAGAGAAGAATGGTATATATTGTATGATTCCACGGATATAACATTCTAAAAATTCCAAATAAATCTATAAAGCAGATGAGTGATTCTCAAAGATTAGAGGAATGAGACATTATATAGGGCTTGGAGGGTAGGAGGAGGAGTTTAATGAATTCATTTGATTATAGTGATGCTTCACGGTCATATACATATGCAAAATTTATGAAATTTTTTAAGTATATGAAATGTTATATTCAATTTATACCTAGCCACACTGTTTAAAATGATTAGAATAACACATTAAAATTTTAACAGTGCTTATTTGGCTTATGGATGATTGGGTTTTATCCTTTGTGTTTTTCAGTGTTTTGTGACTTTTCCATATTGATTGTGTTTTATTTTTGTAATAGGAATAAAAAGTTCTTTTATTTTTTTAAACTATATTGCAAAGTAATAATAGCCACACTGGATAAATAGCCATGTGATAAAGTAGCAATATAATGGGTGACATATATTAGGATATTTTCAAGTATATTTTATTGATCATGCTATTATAGTTGTCCCAATTTTTTTAATCCCTTGCACACCTCTGTCCGGTATTCCCCTTCCCCCAGCAATCCTCCCTACCACCATTAGTTCATGTCCGTGGGTTGTGCATATAAGTTCTTTCGCTTCTCCATTTCCTTTACTATTCTCAATGCCCGCCTATTTTGTACCTGCCAGTTATGTTTCTTAAGCCCTGCACCTTTTCCCATATTCTCCCTCTTCCCTCTCCCCACTGATAACCCTCCAAATGATCTGCATATCTATAGTTCTGTTCCTGTTCTGGTTGTCTGCTTAGTTTGTTTTTGTTTTTTAGATTCATTTGTTGATAGTTCTAAGTTTGTTGTCATTTTACAGTTCACAGTTTTGATTTTCTTCTTTTTCTTAAATAAGTCCCTTTAACATTTCATGTAATAATGGATCGGTGATGATGAATTCCTTTAACTTTACCTTGTATTGGAAGCACTTTCTCTGCCCTTCCATTCCAAATGATAGTGATGCTGGATGGAGTAATCTTGGTTGTAGGTCCTTGCTTTTCATCATTTTGAATACTTCTTGCCAGTTTCCTCTTGCCTGCAAAGTTTCTTTTGAGAAAGCAGCTGACAGTGTTATGGGAACTCCTTTGTAGTTAACTCTCTGCTTTTCTATTACTACTTAAGATTCTCTCTTTATCTTTAACCTTTGGCATTTTAATTATGATGTGTCTTGGTGTGTTCTCTTTGAGTTTGGGACTTGTTTGGGACTCTCTATGCTTCCTGGACGTGTATGTCTATTTCCTTCACCAAATTAGGGAAATTTTCTTTTATTGTTTTTTCAAATAAGTTTTCAATTTCTTGCTCTTCCTCTTCTCCTTCTGTCATCCCTATGATTCAGATGTTGGCACTTTTGGAGATGTCCCAGAGGTTCCTGAGGCTCTCCTTGGTTTTTTTTTTTGAGTTCTTGTTTCTTCATTCTGTACTGGTTGACTGTTTATTTCTTCCTTATTTTCCAATAAAATGATTTGAACTCTGGCTCCCTTCCCTTCACCTTTGGTTCCTTGTGGATTTTTCTTCATTTCTCTTAGTGTTTTCCCTTAAACATTTGCCATACTCAATCATTTCCCTGAGCGTCATTATCACCAGTGTTTTTGAACTCTGTACCTGTTAGATTGGCTATCTCCTCCTTGCTTAGTTCTCCCTCTGGATCCCTGACCTGCTCCCTCTTTTGGGCCGTACTTCTCTGTCTCCTCAACTTGACAGCCTCCTGTGTTTGCCTCTGTGTATTAGGTAGAGCTGTCGCACATGTTACATTGTAAGGGGTGGAGCCTTAGGTATTTGTCAGTCTGGGGTGACCTGTTTCACCACATTGTGGTGCTGTATGTGGGGAAGGGGTCAGAGAGGGAACAATGCTGCTTGCTCAACACTCACCCCTTTCCCAGTCTCTTTACCCATTTCCCATACATGACTGGTGCCCCTCTAGCTGTTGCCCCTGTGATGGTTCCCAGAGTGGGTACACTTGTGTACATTCTAGGACCGTGAGGGCCCTCTAACCAAACTCTCCTGAGAGATGGGCAGTTTCTTCCACCACCCCAACCCCCACTGGGTTTCACAGCTAGAAGCAATGAGGCTTTATTTTCCCAGCACTAGAACTGTGAACTATGTGGTCTGGTCTGGGCCTGGGATCGCTCTCCAGGTGTCCCTCTCGGCTCTTATAATGTGTGACTGCTCTTTCCAATGGCCCACTGCAGCTACTGCCTTGCTGCTACTGCTGCCGCCGCTGTCCCAGTGAACTAATTTTTAAATTCTGTACTTATAACTGAAATTTGGACAAAAACCTTCATTCTGAAGTAGTGACATTGTTATTATAACAACATATAATAAAATAACCGCTCATTTTACCCAACACAACCACTGCCTTGCCACCTCTTCGCTTCTTCCACGCCATGTCCTATCCACCCCGGCTCCCCAGCTCCACTCTTCCTTCCCATCTGGATGAGTATTTCTTCTTTAAATCTTTGGTTGTCAGACATCCACACAGTTCAATTTTCTGGCAGTTCTGGTTGTTTTTTTTTTGTTTTGATTTTTTGTTTTGAGGTAGTTGTAACCCTTATGGTTGTGTGAGGAGATGAAGCGTGTCTACCTACACCTCCATCTTGGCCACGAGCCTATGTTAGGATGTTTTGACTGATAATTAAATTATAATTTATAATTTATTTATTTGTTTATTTATTTTATTTTTTTTAGAGAGAGAGGAAAGGAGAAAGAGAGGGAGAGAAACATCACTGTGTGGTTGACTCTCACTCACGCCTCCAACTGGGGACCTGACATGCAACCTAGTCATGTGCCCTGACTGGGAATCCAACCAGCAACACCTGGCTCACAGGCTGACACTCAATCCACTGAGCCACAGCAGCCAGGGTAAATTATAATTTAATACACAAAGTTCAACTTGCAACTCAGCCTCCTAAAGTGCTTACCTATAAACTGTTTCTAAATTATGATATTTACTGAAGATAGATTTGTTAGTCTTAGTACTCATGACAAGAGGATGACAACCAAAAACATTAAATGAAACAAGGGAATGACCTTTGGTTTTGAACACATCTCAGAAGAACCAGGAATTTTCAGGTCCTATCAAATGAGTCCAAATTCTTTAAACATAAAGCATGAACTTTCTATTTGATAAGCTAGATCACAGAAAAAGCAATTAAAACTTATAATGAATGTATTCTTTAATAAGTTTCACTTTAAAGATGGGTTTTTTTAATTAGACTTGGCTAATACATTCTTAGCATAACAAAGAAAAGATCCAAAATGTATAAAAAATTTGTTATGCTCTCTCTTAACCCATCTCATTATATTTTTTAGCCTCATGCAAGGGCATTTTTTCATTGCTTTGAAAGAGAGAGAGAGAGAGGTGGGGGGAGAGAGAGAGAGAGAGAAACATCAATGTAAGAGAGAAACATTGATTCGCTGCCTTCTAGTACATACCCCAACCAGGGATCAAACCCGCAAACTAGGTGTGTGCCCTGATTAGGAATTGAACTTGCAGCCTCTTGGTCTACAGGGTGAAGCTCCAACCAACTGAGCCACACCAGCCCGGACTACCCCTCCCATTCTTAGTCCCACTCCTAAGCCAATGTCCCAGAAGGAAGTCAAAGTTTAAGAGCATGGAGTGTATCCTTCATCAATTTTCTCTGTATATGGGACACCTGTAAAAGGTGTTTAAAATGTTTTTTAAACAGAAATGGTATCGTACTTTATATACAATCTGTAATTTTCGCTTAACAATATTACATGATAGCCTCAAGGTCCAGAGATATAAATCTAATCTAATCATTTTAAACAGTTGTAGAAGATTCCATTATATGGATATATAATAATTTCTTCAATCATTTCTCTTGATTCACTCAGATAGCTTCTAGTTTTTGTCACTACCAAAAAAAAAAAAAAAAACCAAAATGCTGCAATATATATTGTGAACAAATATCCTTTTATGTGGTTTTTCCTCAATGGATTGAACGTAAAAAGGAACTGCTACATCAAAAAGTATGTGTATTTTTATTTTAATAGCTACTATCATATTATTTTCCAAAAATGTCATGCACTCATGCTTATACCAGCAATATATGATGATGCCATTTCTCTGCAACCTGGTAGGTACTAGCATTACAATTCATTTAAATTTTGACCCAGGTGATGCATAAGAAGTGCCAAATTTGTATCTCTCTAACTATTAAACAGAGTTAGAACATATGTTCATATACATATTGTCCATTTGAATTTCATTTCCTCTGGCATGCCTATTTAAATTAATTGCCTATTTTTCTACTGGATCACATGATATTTCTCATCAATTTGTAAAATATGTTTGGATATTATGGGTATTAATCTTCTGTCTATCACATGTGTTACATATACATTACAAATGTGATTTTGAGTTAGGGGTTTACGGCTTGAATTCATTCTCTTTAAATAATGTCATTAATGGGGGCTAAATTACCAGGTGGATCCAAAAAAGCCTATTTAACATATTACACAGCTCAAAAATTATACATCTGCAATGAAAGTTGCAGAAAGCAACAACAGTCATTAAACAAAATAAAATGCATCCAAAAAATTTAAGTCAACTTGAATACAGTGCCTGGGAGAAAAAAAGATTTTTTTAAAAATTGGCACTGAATAAAGATTGCTGTAGAGACTCTTAGAGACTTCAGGTCACCTTAAAGGGTTTTAAGGTGCTGGGACTCTATGGGACTCTTCCTTTTGAGGGCTCTATTCTTAAAAATGCATCTAAAGAAATCTCGAAGTAAATCCTTTCCTCAAATTCTCATGTAATGAGAGGCAATTACCACACAGTGATGTTTCTCTCCCTCTCTTTCTCCTCTCTCTAAAAATAAAATAAATAAACAAACAAATAAATAAATTATTTTTTAAAAACATAAGGTAAATCTTATGGATTGGAGGCCTTGTTTCTCAGATTATTTTTTAAGCCTTGACTCTATTACTCTGTTACCTAAGGAATCTTAGGTAACAACTTCCTGGAGACCATCTGTGTAACTTTTGTCGTGAATTCATTAAAACTGACAAGTAGCTGCAGGACTGTTCCACATTATCTATATTTACACAAAAATGACAGTTTTTCCATAGTATTCTTTTATGATGCTGATGAGTTTCTCAAACCTCTTAAAATTATTTGCAAACTAAAGACAAAGGGTTCCCTCCGCACCCCCAACCCACCCCAAAAATGTCATCCTGTTGACTTCATGCCAAAGCTCATCATTTCAAGAGCACAGGGTTGTAATTCTTGCAGAAAATCTTGGTAGGCCCTAATTGCTTAGATAAGAGGTCGGTGTGTCCAGTAAACCTTACATGACCTCACATACAATTGGTCCATAGACTACAACAAGAAGATTATATAAGAAAGTAGAAATATTACTCTGAGGTCAGATTTAAAGTTATCTATTGAAAACTGCTACTCAGGAGCAAAACCTCATAAGGCAAACACTGGAAGAAATACCAACTTTGATATTATAGTTTAACTTCAAGACCAAAAACATGAAGGAACCTCTTTTCAAAAGCTGCCAATTTAAAAAATGAGATTCGGTTTTCATACAAAAAGGCAAAAAAACTTTAATTATCCATTTCAACACTTGCAGGTGAGAGACTAGGGACTAAAGTGGTAAATGGAAGTTATAATGTTCAAGGCAGGAATTAAAAAAAAAAAAAAAAACATAGATAATAAAAATCTGAAGAGCAATCCAACTCTTGTGTCCATTACATTCCAGGCACTGGGCTACACAGATGCTGGGGACAGAAAGGATAGCCTGCTGTGCCCAACAACAGTGACAAGACGAATGAGAAACTGCCACCTGACTATAAAATACAAGTATTCAAGATCTCAATCAGAGAGTTACCAACTGAAAAAATTTTACTTTGATGAGGTAATACTGCTGTCCTGAGGTTTTTAATAGAATTTTAGACTTCCACGTAAGAATACTTCCAGTCTACACTATCAGCCAGTTAGCAGGATTTCTACCATTCTATTAGATAGATGTTAAATATGTATATCAAAGTTCATATTTCAACACTGTGGTTTTTATTTCTTCACTATTAAAATAGCGAGTTTCAGTGCTCTGAATAACTTTGACAAAGATATAAAATAGCACTGCCATGCCTCAACTATTTCAATATTTTTCAATAATCTGTCACACTTTTAAATTCTAAAGGAGTTTTCTAACATATCATTCTTCTTTCCATTCCAGGACTTCTTTTAAAGAATAGTAGCCAGGTCATTGGGACAGACCGTAAAAGCAAAATCAAACCAAAGTTAGGAAATCTAGGCTTTGCTACTAATTAATGAGACTTCTGACCGCTTTCTTATGGTCCTAGTTTCCTGGCTATGAAATGAGTTTCAAAGAAAATAATATTTGCTGAAGTTCCTTTCCTTAACAGAAGTCTATCATTTTATCTTTCATTTGAAAATATTAAATATCCAAAAGGCAAAAAGCTAAATTGAAGCATAAATAGAGGAAGGAAAAAAATTTTTTTAAAATAGCTCCAGGAGAGAGTAAAAATCCAAAAAGTTTTCTAATAACCAAAACCTATAATCTCTAATCAATCAATCATGTAATAGCATGCCAAAGAATTGTCATTTTCCCATTTGGGATACAGTCTCCAAAAGAAAGAAAAAGTTCAAGGTATACAATGGTTGAACTCAATACAGTAAACATGTTATAGTATGCAATACAATGTATCTGTCTAAGCAATATGTAGCAACCACACAATGCTTATGTGGATGCATAAAATTTGATTGAGCCCTGACTGGTATGGCTCAATTGGCTGGGCATCATCCCACAAAGCAAAAGGTTGCCAGTTTGATTTCCAGTCATGGTACATGCTTAGGTTGCAAGTTTGGTCCCCAGTTGGGCACATTCAAGAGGCAACTGATAGATGTTTCTCTCTCACATTGATGTAAAGAAAAAAAGGATTTGGTTGATTTAGCTCAGCCCCTTACTTCTTCAAGTTAACCAAATTCCCAAAGTCTTTTTCTTAGAACTAGGCACAGTTTCTGATAAGCAAGACTAGTAGAAACTCTGTAACAATATACTACCTGGTGGAGCATATATGTACCATCATTTTGACAGACAAAAAATAATAAATAAGGATGCTTTGTGAATATGGTAGGAATAATAATAATGAATGGATGGCAAGCACAGAAAATGCAAGTTGGAGTCTACGGACCATGCAACAACTTTGAATATAAACTTCATTCAGATAAATTTCAAATGGTAAGCTACTAATAACTAAACACAAAGTAAATTTTGATTATGTAAGAGATGCATGAAAACAGAAATAAAAATTGAAACTATCTAAACAAGAAAATGTTGAGTTTTTCTTTGTTTTTCTGGGGGTTTTGATGACAAATTACGGGATTTTCCCTATATTTAAAAATTGATACCTTTTACATTTTGGGACTTGATATGAGCCAACCACTGATTTGCCCCTCATTCATTTGCAAAATATAAAAATGCATTCATTCAAAGCCTATGTTTATAAGTTCCAGAATTGATATTATTGCTAAGATCCCTTGAATCCTTAAAATTAGTATAGTCTTGTTATTTCTCTCACTTCATAAGAAGATCCTCCAAGTGATTAACCATTTGTGACTATGATAAAACATTTCAGCAGAGCTCATTTAGCAGACTATGGCATCTTGGTTGTTAAAGGAAGGGAAGGATAGCTATCCTCTGTTGAGAACAGTGACACAATTACTATATTACATGTTCAGGTGAGACTGAAAAGGCCACCATTCTTTCCACACTATGAATACATTAAGTTTGATCTTTGAAAGGAAATTAAAGCTTTGAAGTTCTACAGCCATTTGTGATCCTGCAAACAACCTGAGGGCAAATTCAAAATCAAATCTAGATGAACTGCATTCCAGATTCATCTTTTAAGAGTAAGACTGAATGAAGAAGAAGTATGTTTAGCATACCTCTAAAGCAAACTCAGAGCAGCCCCGGTAATCCCAGATTCAGGGTCATAGGCACAGAATGATGGAAAATGAAAAGGAACAAGAGGATGATTTCAGGTCAAGATAGCATCATGGGTATACATGACCTGCCTCCTCACACAATTACATCAAGACTACAACTTAAATATAGAACAACTATCACTCAGAACCATCAGAAATCAAGTTGAATGATGTCAGGCAACTATGGAATTAAAGACACCACATCTGGACTTCCGGCCAAGATGGAGGCGTATACAGACACGCTGCCTCTCCCTCCACAACTAAGAAGGACTACAAAACTAGAGATAACCAGAAGTTCCAGAAAATCAAACTGCATGGAAGTCCAACAAACAAAGATATAAAGAAGAAATACTCATCCAGACAGGTAGGAGGGGCGGAGCCAGGGCAGAGAGGACGCGGTGTAGTGGTAGCAGCAGTGGCGACAGTGGCAGGCTGGCAGAAAGCACAGTTACACATTTTAAAAAGTCAGGAGGGATACCTGGGGAGCATTCCCAGCTCCTCACCAAACTGAGCAGTTCACAGTCCCAGCACCAGGGAAAATCAAGCCTCATTGCTTCTGACTGTGCAAACCAGTGGGGTTTGGGGTGGAAGCAGAAACTGCCGGTCTCTCAGTAGAGTCCACTTGTTTAAAGGGTCCCCACGGTCCTAGGATATACAAAGACATACCCACTCTGATAACAACAGCCAGGGCAACAGCTAGAGTGGCACCAGTCCCATAGAAAGTGGGAGAAGTGCCTGGAAAAGGGGTGAGTGCTGGACAAGTGACATTGTTCCCTCTCAGACCCCTCCCCCATGTACAGCACCACAACGTGGTGAAACGGGTCGCCCTGTACTGATGAAATCTCTAAGGCTCCGCCCATTACAACATAACAGGAGCAACAGCTCTACCTAAGACAGAGGCAAATGAACACAGGAGCCTGTCAGAATGAGGAGACAGAGAAGTATGGCCCAAAATAGGGAATGGATCAAGGTTCCAGTGGGAGAACTAAGCGACGAGAAGGTAGCCAACCTAACAGATGAGGAGACAGCCAACCTAACAGATGCAGAATTCCAAACCTGGTGATAAAGATGCTCACAGGCTTGACACATATGCTTGAGTACGGTAAACACATAAGGGAAGAAGTGAAGGCTATGCTAAGTGAAATGAAAGAAAAGCCACACAAAACCAATGGTGAAGGGAAGAAAAGTGGGGTTCAAATCAATGATTTGGAACATAAGGAAGAAAAAAAGAGTCAACCAGTACAGTATGAGGAAACAAGAATTGAAAAAAATTAAAGGCTTAGGAACCTCTGGGACAATTTTAAATGTGCCAACACCCAAATCATAGGGGTGCCAGAAGGAGAAAAGGAAGGGCAAGAAATTGAAAGCTTATGTGAAAATACAATGGAGGAAAACTTCCCAAATTTGGTGAAGGAAACAGACATACAAGTCCCAGAAGCATAGAGAGTCCCAAACAATCTAGACCCAAAGAGGACCACACCAAGACACATCATAATTAAAATGCCAAAGGCAAAAGATAAAGAGAGAATCCTAAAAGCAACAAGAGAAAAGCAGTGAGTTACCTACAAAGGGGTGCCTATAAAACTCTCAGCTGGTTTCTCAAAAGAAACTTTGCAGGCAAGGAGGGACTGGCAAGCAGTATTCAATGAGATGAAAAGCGAGGACCTACAACTAATATTACTCTATCTAGCAAAGCTGTCATTTAGAAGGGAAGGGCAGATGAAGTGCTTCCCAGACAAGGTAAAGCTAAAAGAGTTCATCATATTCAAGCCATTTTTAAATGAAATGTTAAAGGGACTTATTTAAGAAAAAGATCAAAACTATGAATATTAAAATGACAACAAACCCACAACTATCAACAACTAAATCTAAAAAATAAAAACAAATCCAACTAAACAAACCAGAATAGGAATACAATCATAGGTATGGGGATCATTTGGTGGGTTAGCAACTGGGAGGGGGGAGGGGGAGAAATGGGGAAATGGTGCAGGGATTAAGAAGCATAATAGGTTGGTACAAAATAGACAGGGGGAAGTTAAGAATAATATAGGAAAGGGTGAAGCCAACGAACTTATATGCATGACCTATGGACATGAACTAAGGGGAGGTGGGATTGTCAGAGGGAAGGGTGGTACTGGGCAGAGGGGAGCAAAGGGGAAAAAAATTGGGACTACTATAACAACATAACCAGGAGGGGAATGGTCTGCCTGCAGTATGGAAAATGAGTCAGCACTGGGACCCAGTTGGCTGCTCCCCCAGTTCTCCCCTCAAAGCCACCACCCCAAATTCTCCCCAAACGTCTCTAGTCCTCTCTGCCTTCCCTCTGCTTGAGCCCAGGAAGACCGGCCAAGTGTCCAAGATGCTCTCTCCTTTGTTCTCAGCAACTTCCAGGCATGCAGAGTATGCCAGCTCCCTATCACCAAGTCAGTTTCACTCTACACACGTGAGGCTCGGAACTCCGAATAAAACTAAGAGAGATCCCCGGAACTCTTCTTCTAAGTAGCTCCCACCTCTCTGGTCCTCTGCCTTGTACTTTCCAGTTTTCTCAGACTTCCAGAAGTCTGAAGTCTTAACTCCTCAACTCAGCAAGACTGCAGTGCTCTACTTGGATTCCCTCCCCCAACCCGTGTGGTAGTCCAGAAAGTGTCTCTAAGCAGAAAGCCAGGATAATTGTTGGACTTTATTTGCCTTCTCTCAGGGATCACAGTTGCGGACTACTTGTTGTCCCATGCTAGAAAACAATTGTTTCATTAATTCTGTCCAGTTTCCAGTTGTTTATGGCCAGAGGGCAAGTCTGCTATTAGTGGTTTATAGCCAGAGGGCAAGTCTGACATGGTGAGATGCTAAAGTATGAGACTGATTGTAAAAATTAAGAAGCCAGTCTGCAGAGGCAGAGTGCAGTGGGATTACAATGAAAGGGAGTAAATTCCTTGTGTACAAGAAAGAAATAAGAACACACAGGATGTTGATTACACTCTTGGAGACAGGGTAGGTTTTCATAAGGAAGACAAGAGGAGAAAAGTAGAAGGAACAAACAAGAAAGAATGAGGCAGCTTTTAGAAAACTGGGACCGCTAATAGTTTAGCTGGAGTACAGAATGCAGGATGGAGAGTACACCAAGGAATAAGCCATGCAACGAGATCCTGGATGCCCTTGTATGGTATATTAAGGATTATGAACCAGATTATACACAAAGCAAGTAAAATTGCTACTGGATTTTACTCAGGGAGTATTGTGATCAGTTTTACGTTTCAGAAAGTGAATTCTAACAATACTGTTGCGATGGATCAGAGTGGGTCTGAATGAAGAAGGCAGGGAAATCAATTAGATCTTGACAACAGTTGCTATGTACTGAACTGCATCCCACTAAAACTCCATTGAAACCCTTACCTCCAATGTGACCAAATGTAGAGATACCATCTTCAGGAAGTAATTAAGGTTAAGAGATTATTAAGGGTGGGACCCTAATCCGATAGAATTGAGGCCTTATAAGAAGAGGAAGGGAGAGAGCTCTCTCTCTGCCCTGTGGTGATACAGCTAGAAGGTGGCCATCTGCAAACTAGGAGAGGGCCCTCGCCAGAACCCAACCATGCTGGCACCCTGCTCTTGGCCTTCTAGACTCCAAAACTGTGAGGAAATAAATTTCTGCTAAGCCCCCAGTCTATGGTATTTTGTTATGGCCACCCAAGCACACTAATATAGCAGCCCAGGCCACAAATAATGTGGCTTGAATGAAACAAGATAATGATTCAAAACTGGTGGTTTGCAGGGCAGGTGCAGAGAATGATTAGGTAGGTAGGGTAAGAGAATAGCTGAAGTGATATACGATATATGATATGATGTTAATTATATGGAATAAACTAGGCTGGAAGAGAATTAAAAACACAAATGGACTAGGAAGAAAAAAAAGTGGAAGGAAATGATGTGTTCAATAAGAACAGTGAA
Organism: Furipterus horrens; assembly: GCF_987537825.1. Lineage (NCBI taxonomy): Eukaryota > Metazoa > Chordata > Mammalia > Chiroptera > Furipteridae > Furipterus > Furipterus horrens. The sequence goes on from NW_028327182.1 coordinate 43,889,170, forward strand.
GGTGTTCAGGGAAAAGAGAAAGCTGGAATGATGTGGGCAGAGATAAACAAAAGAAGTTGTACTGGGGGGGGGGGAAGTTGAAATGCCTATATCATTTCTGACACAGAATTCTTAAATATTTTCAGAAAGAAAACAGAGGTATAACTAATTATAAATAACAAGAAACAGGTTCAACTTTTAGACAAATAAAGCTTACTGGGTTGGGTACTGGACCATCAGTGCGAAACCCTACTGTGAAGTGGTTAAAAATTGCAGGATTTGGGGCCAGATGCCTGAGTTTGATTCATAGTTCTGCCACTCACTATCCAGATGGCTTTTTCTTTTTCTTTTTGTTTAGTTTCTCCTTTTGTTTTCTAATCCTCCACCCCCACCCCATTTTTCTTCTTTCCCTTAAACCAGTGTGGCATGCAATGTAATAGAACAGTAAAAAAATGGGATATGAATGCATAGAATTAAACCCAACTACTGTCACTATAAAAAAAATAAAATAAAATAAAATATACTTTAAAAAAAAAAGGACACCACATCCATCCAGACTGGTAGGAGCAGAGACATGGAACAACTAGTCCCATATCCAAGTATTGTGGATAAAAATTTGGGAGGGATATCTCAGGACCAAGGAGTCTCGGCCCCACATCAGGTGCCCAAGCCCAAAGTTCCAGTGCCAGGAAGAAAAGTCCCCGTAACTTCTGACTGCAAAAACCAGAAGGGATTGAGTTAGTGGAAGAAACTACTGGAGTCCCAAGCAGTTCCCCTTAAAGAACCCACACATGGACTTACTCAGACTCACTCTCTCTGAGCTCCAATACCAAGGTAGCAGCTTGAAAGGCACCAGTAGCACACAGAGAGGAACCGAAGTGTCTGGCATCAAGGCAGGAGCTGGAGGACAGTTTCGTCCCAGACAGAAAGGTGGTCAAAGGCCATTGTCCCTTTTTTGACTCCTCCTATAAAGAGCCACAAGCTGGCAGGGAGGTGCTATATCTGAGACTCCATCAACCTGCCTAATACCATTTAGCCCATCCTGGAGACCTCCTGACTCCCCTACCCAGCCAACTTACAGGTCCACCCAAGCTGTTATCAGTGACTTTTCCATATGAATGGCTGGTCTTGGCTCATGCTCCCAGCCCCTGTACCTCTTGTTAAGTGGCCCCAGGCCTAGTACTAGCAGTAGACAGCCTAGATTCACAGCTTGGCTTTGTCTGGGAATCTCCAAGCCCAGCACAAGTAGCAGCCATCTCAGATTGCTTTGTAGCTCAAGCAGGGTGGGCCCAGGCAGAACACAGGTGGGGACTGATCTTGGTCTGCATCCCCTGGGAAACCCCAGAGCCTGCATACCCAGTGGACAGCTACAGACCATGTGTAGCCAGCCCCTGCACAGCTGATCCTCAACGGAGGGCAGAGTTAGTGGTCAGTGGTCACAGCAGTCCTTGTAGCTGACTGACCTGGGTAAATCCCTCCCATTGACCTGCCAACAATCAAGGCTCAACTACAAGAGGAGGGTGTACTCAGCCCACACAAGGAGCACACCTTGAGTACCCAGCTCAATTCATAGGGAAGGTTGTACCACAGGACCCTACATGAAACCTACTACATTAGATCACACTGCCAGTACAGGGAGTCATAGCAGCTCAACCTAATACATAGAAACAAACACAGAGAGGCTGCCAAAACAAGGAGACAAAGAAACATGGACCAAATGAAAAAACAGATCAAAATTACAGAAAAGAATCTAAACAACATGGCGATAAGCAGTCTATCAGATGCAGAGTTCAAAAGATGCTTGAGGAACTTAGTGAGGACCGCAACAGCATAAAAAAGATCCAATAAAAAATGAAGGATTCACTAATTGAAACAAAGAACAGTTTACAGGGTAACAACAGTTGAATGGATGAAGTCAATAATCAAATCAATGATTTGGAACATAAAGAAGTAAAAAACAACCAACCAGAACAACAAGAGGAGAAAAGAATCCAAAAAAAGGAGGATAGTACAAGCAGCCTCTGGGACAACCTCAACAGGTGCAACATTCACATCATACAGTACCAGAAGAAGAGAAAGAGCAAGAAACTGAAAATCTATTTGAAAAAATAGTGAAAGAAAGCTTCCCTAATTTAGTGAAGGAATAGACATGCAAGTCCAGGAAGCACAGAGAGTCCCAAACAAGATGGACGCAGAGGCCCACTCCAAGACACATCATAATTAAAATGCCAAAGGTTAAAGATAAATAAAGAATCTTAAAAGCAGCAAGAGAAAGAACTACAGGGGAATTCCCTTAAGACTGTCAGCTGATTTCTCAAAAGAAACTTTGCAGGCTAGAAGGGATTGGTAAGAAATATTTAAAGTCATGAAAAGCAGGGACCTATAGCCAAGACTGTTCTATCCAGTAAAGATATTATTTAGAATCAAAAGGCAGATAAAGAAAGAGCCTCCCAGAAAAGGAAAAACTAAAGAAGTTCATCATCACCAAACCAATATTATATGAAATGTTAAAGGGATTTATGTAAGAAAAAGAAGATCAAAACTATGAACAATAAAATGAAAATAAATACATTAAATACATATCTATCAACAACTGAATCTAAAAACAAACTAAGCAAACGAGAACAGAGACAAAATCATGGCTACAAAGAGCATTTGGATGGTTGCCAGGTGGGAGGAGAGTTTGGGGGAATGAATGAAGAGGTGAGGGGGCTAAGAAGTACAAATAAGGTAGTTACAGAATAGCCATGGAGATGTAAAGAACAGTATAGGAAATGGAGTAGCCAAAGAACTTATACACATGACCCGTGGTTATGAACAATGGTGCGGGTATTGGCTGGATGGAGGGGCGTTAAGGGGAGAAGTTGGGACAATGGTAATGGCATAATCAATAATATATAACTAAAAATAAATAAATAAGTTCATTATTTTAAAAGAGAAGAGGAATAAGAATAGAAGACTGGAAAAATGGCTGTGTCAGAGACTCATTTATTGAGCTCTATGTGTCAGGCACTATCATACACATGTCACATATGCTATTTGACTTAATCCTTACAATATATACACAAGGTTGAAATATCATCCCCACATAATCAAGGAGACTCAGAGAAGTTGAATGACTATAGAAATTAACACACCTAAATTGTTAAAGACAGGAAATGAAATTCACACATCTAGAAAGCAGTACCATCAAAATTATAACTATAATTTCCCCTCAAGCAGTTGTTACCCTATAGAACTCAGACTACATAAGTTTTCCTATTGTCTACTAACAATGGATATTATTCCTCACTTCTGAAGATTATTATAAAGTTAGCCATAGTCATAAGAAAAGAACCAGAAATCAGAAAAATGAGTAATTTTTTCAATCATTGTGTACCTATGATATGTAAGTTGTTATAGATATATTTTATTAATTTTTCCCTAAATAAGTGTAATAAAGAATTATGTCACCGGCCTAACCCCAGGAAAGAAAACCTATTTATTACAATAATATAATTAGGCATACCAATAAATAATGAACATTAAAAATAACTTCCATTTTCATTTAGTTTAAACAGAATTACAAGAGAATTTCAGTTCCAGCCTAACAACCAGAACAAGCCAGTTAAACTACAAAAAATGCAGTTTCTTAAAATGCCATCATACAGCTAAAGATATAAAGAAACCTAAATGAACTAAATTCAAAAACTAATGAGCCCTTTTAAGGAGAGAAAAGACACAGAGCTAGTTTTCATCCCTAGTAGAATGGCAAGAGGGGAAAGAATCTGCCATAGTTGTGTCAGGATCAACAAGGTAAACTTTTAACAAATCTGTAATGGCCACACATGGGCTGGCATGATATATTAATCTACTGAGAAGTCTCAGCCACAGAGAATATCTCCACCCACCCACTAACACTTTTCCATTGGCCTTCACTACATATACAGGGGTGTACACTAAAAATCAGATGCAGGACAGGAGCCAAGAAATATCCTTCCTGAAGCATGCTGGGCCTTTCTCCATAAAGCAAATAAACAACCCACCAAAGGCTGGGGGTGGGACCCAAAAAGCAGCAGAAATCCTTCCAAAACACTTCATTCAGGGCTTTATTCAGTGCAAGGTAGTTCTCAAGGATGGTGCTGGAGCAAAAGAGCTAAGATAAATCCCTCTCTGGCTCTCTTGACCTTCACTGACATGGCCTCTGAAGGACAGAGAGGCAGGACAACAGGACAAGAGACGTGAGTTGCAGAAAGCCAAATACAGGACTGAATGCAAAGAGAGCTCCCCAGTAATCCAAAGAGCTGGTAGCTATAGCACAAAGCGAGACTGGCTACCATGTATAGACCTGGAGATTGATATATAAAGCATTAAGAGAACTCTGGAATCTCACCAGAATCCAGATCCTGAACCAGCTGAAGGGAAAATCCTCGTCCTTTCCTCAAAACATGTAAAGCTCTTCAGCTTTAAATGGAATCTAATGAAAGTAAAACAAAGCCTAGGACCTCTGAAATCCACTCTTCCATAAAATAAAAACACTGGCAAATTTGCCGAAAATCAACATTTTCAGAACTCTAGTAATTAACAAAAGACGTTTAACAATCTGACAATTATTTATCAAAGAAAAATGGGAGAACCTCAGCAAGAAGAGTGAGCTTTGTGGTGTTTTAACATGTGCTGTTTCCATCTCTCTCCCCACCTCTGTGGTACTCTTGAGAACCAACTGCCCACATTAATGGTGAAATCCAGCAGTCTGGCAACCACTGAGAGGGACAGAACAGGGTTGGAGCTCCCCAAAAACCTCACCCCCAGAGAACTATCCATATTGACCTGTCTAGTAGCATCCTGAAAAGAAAAGCTCCACTCTTAGCATTTGTCTTTATTTGACCCACTCAGAACTCCCTGTGTACAAAGAGCACTGCCCAGCACCTTTGTCAAAGAAAAATCAGCTACACTTGCTTAACAGAATAGCTGCCTGAGGAAGCAAAACCACTTGGAGCTAAAGTGAGGATGACAAAAAAAAAAAACTTAAAAAACCTTAAAAAATACTTGAAATGAAACACTGGGAATGAGATGACCAAAGGAGGCTTTGAATAGTTCCACTGCATGCCTAGGTATCTAGAAGGCTATGCACATGTCCAGGGAAGTCCCGAGAAGGGCATAATCTCACACAGCTGGCTGACATTAAAGCTTTGCACAAGCAGGAAATAAAGGCTAAGACACACTTGTAAGCTATCTGTGGAACACTGAAATCATGCTCAAAGACTGAGAGAACTTATTTGTTCAAAGCATTTAAGAAATTTCTGTCCAATCATTACCTACCCACTAAGCTAACAGAGCAGAAACGTCAGTGGCTGCACATGACAAAGAATACAGACTTTAGAAAAACAGGCCACGAAAGTCAGTTAACAAACGAACAGCAACAACAATGAGCAAAAACAAACCTTAGGAAAGGGAGGAATCTGATTTCCAGAGCTGCCACATTATACTATTTAATACGTCCATTTTCCAACAAAAAATGTATAAGAAACACAGAAAAATAGGAAATTATGGCCCTTACACAGAGGGGAAAAAAAAGCAGTCAATAAAAATTCTCTGAGGAAGCCAGACACTGGACTTAGTAGACAGCACTTTAAGTCAGCTATTATAAAAAGCATGTCTGTAAGTTAAAAGGAAAGCATGTCAATAATATCTCACCAGAAAATATCAATAAAGAAACAAATTATTTAAAAAATTCAAGCAAAAACTCTGACATTAAAAAGTACAGTTAGTAAATTTTAAAAACTCACTAGAAGAGCTCAACAACATATGTGAGCAGACAGAATAATCAGCAAACTTGAATATAGGTAAACTGAGATTATATAGTCTAAGAAACAGAAGAAGAGAGAGAGAATAAAGAAAAAATTTAAAAAGGGCCTCAGAAATCCATGGGACACCATCTAGTGTACTAACATACACATACTGAGAATCCCAGAAAGAGAGAGAGAGAAAGAAAAAAAATAACAATAAAAAAAATGGCAAATTTTCCCTAAATTGATGGGAAAACATTAATCTGCACATCGAAGAAGCTTAACAACCTCCAAATAGGTAAAACTGAAAAAAAAAACTGTTTTTACACATACCAGAGCCAAACTATCAAAAGCCAAAACCAAAGAGGGTATCTTGATAGCAGAGAGAAAAGTGACTCATCATGTAAAGGGAGATCCTTAATAAATTTAATATTTGATTCCTCATCAGAAATGATGGAGGCCATAGGCAGTAATATGACACAGTCAAAACGCTGAAAGAAAGAAAAAACCCTGTCAAATAAAAATTTCATATCCAGTAAAATTATCTCTCAAACAATCAAGGCAAAATTAGGAAATTTCCTGATAGACAAATACATAGAGAACTCATCACCAGCAGATCTTCCCTACAAAAAATACTAATGGGAGTCCTTCAAATGAAAGCACACAAGACAAAACTCAAATCCACATAAAAAGAATACCACTTTAATAACTGTAATAGAAAAACAATAAAAATAAATTTAAAAATATATATAAATAAAATAAAATGAAAAAATATCAATTTAAAATTAAAAAATAAAAATAAAAAGAATACCAGTAGAGGTACCTATATATGTAAACAGAATGACAGTATAAACATATTTTGGTTTGTAACTTGTTTCTTCTACCTAGCTTTTTTTATCGTCACCTGAAGACATGAGAAGGGAGGAAGAGAGAAAGAAAGAGAAACAGCTGTGTCCAGGGACCAAACCCACTACTCAGACATGTGCCCTGACTGGGAAGAGAACATGCGACCTTTCAGTTTACAGGGCAACACTGAAACCAACTGAGCCACACCAGCCAGGGCTCTTCTATCTGATTTAAAAGACAACTTCATAAAATAATAATTATAAATTACTGTCTGTAGACTTTTAATGTATAAAGATATAATTAGTATCACAATAATAGCACAAAGATGCCCTGGCTGGTTTAGCTCAGTGGATTGAGCGTCGGCCTGCGAGCTAAGTGTCGCTGGTTCGATCTTCCAGTCAGGGTACATCAGAGAAGGAAAACTCTGACTCCAAAAAACCTCCGCTGCCTTGCGGCATACCTCTTCAGGGGAAAGGCTAAGGGAGTAAACCCCGACAGAAAATCCGGAGCCGGAGTCCCTAAGGCGGTTTGATGTTGTGGTCAACACCGGCAACTCCTGCGGCGCACCTGAACCCAAGAAGCTGTATCGACTCCGTCTTTCCCTTGGACCCTTCAGCTGCGAAGAGAGGGGGGGTCTGCTGCATGGGCAACAGCAGACCCTCCATATTACCCTGCCCAGGCTCTGTAGCTTCAGCGTCATCGCAAGATGTCGATTCAATACGGGAGGAGACAGATACCATGTCACTCCTGAGTCGGACTGCACAGCCATTCTCGGCGGTGCAGATGGACTCTTAAGAAGCTACACCATCGTCTCTCGAGACGGACGGCTGCCGACGACGAATAGCACAAAGGAAGTGAAAGGGAACAAAGTTTTTGTATACTATTGAATTTAAGTATTAATCTGAACAAATATATTTTAAGTTAAATAGTCAATCGCATTCCTAGAGTAGATCACTAATAACTCCAAGAAATATAGTAAAAGTGGGACAAAATAGAGAAGACAGATTGCAAAGCCATTTGGGAGGTAAAGTAAATGGGAATTTATATTAGAGGAAAGTAAGATATTCTCCCTGAAGGAGCACATAGTCTAGTGGAAGAATCTAAAGAGTGAATTATTCTGTATTGTGTCCAATGACTGGAACATAGAATAGGGAACGGAAAGTGGCAAAAGATGAGGCTGAGACTAGATCATGAAAGGTAAAGATTGACTTTTGTTCCTAAGGTATTAGAGAGTGATTTAAGGAATTAAGGAGTGATGAGATTTTGAGCAACGAAGTGACTGTGAGTCATTCAGAAAATGCACCCTTGAAGGTGGCTCTAATAAAGACAGACAATAACAAGTGCTGTTGAAGATGTGGAAAAACTGGAACCATCATACATTGTTGGTGAGAATGTAAAATGATGTACCTTCCTTGGAAAACAGTTTGGTAATTACCCAAAATGTTCACCATAAAGTTACCATATAACCTAGCAATAGCACTCCTAGGTACATACCCAAAAATACTGAAAACATATGTCCACACAAAAACTCGCATATGAATGTTCATAGCAATATTATTCATGATAGCCCCAAAATAGAAATAATCCAACTATCCATCAACTGATGTGTGGAGAAACAAAATGTGATACATTTATACAATGAAATATTATTTAAGCCACAAGAACAAATGAAATATCACTATATGTTAAAACATGGATGAACCTTAAAAACATTGTAAATTATGATAATTATGATAACAATATGAAATTAGCCAGCCAGAAAGGCCACATTATGTAAGATCCCATTCATATGAAATGTTCAGAATAGACAAATCCATAAAAACAAAATATGTTAGTGATTACCAAAGGTAGGGGGTTGAGAGGTTGGGTAGGAGAAGAAGGAGGAGGAAATAAGGAGTGACTGTTAATGGATATGAGTTTTATTTTTGGGATGATGAAAATGTCCTAAAGTTAGATAGTGCCATGGTTGCACATCTTTGTGAATATACTAAAAACCACCAAGTTGTATACTTCAAAAAGGTGCAGTTCAAGGTGTATGAATTATATCTCAATAAAGCTGTTATAAAACAAAAACCATGATGAGTTAGCATTTTGTCTAGTAGAATAAGTAAAATTTTAAAGAAAAAGACTAGAAAAACCAATGTTGGCAAGGATGTACAACATCACTGTGGGTCAAAGGGTAAAATGGGAGAGAGGAGGATGGTGGAGGAGCAAGCGGAGGCTGCGCTTTCTGGCTCCCGAGACCCGTCTGTAGTATGGACTAATTGCAGACAAAACATCTCAGTGAGCAGCTGGAGGGCAGGAGTCGAGCCTTGGCACTGCTGGATTAGAGAAAAACCATCTGGGAATGACCTGTTTGGTGAGGATAGCAGAGGAAAAGGGGACGAGATGGGGTTTTTGACTGGGGTGGCACACCAAGCTGCGGCTGGAAGTACACAAAGGCTTTTTGGCGACCACAGGCTTCCCCAGAGAAGAATCAGGAGGAGAGCGGATCTCTGCCCGCTGGCAGAGACAGGACTTGGCCAGGTGGCATCTGGCGCTGAAAGACAAGAAACAGCATATTGCTGTGCATGTGAGAACGTGATTTTCCTTTATATTTTTCTCTTGTGAACTGCGGAGAGGGGAGGACATTCTTGAGGAGTACAGGCGCAGAAGTGCACTTGCCCACTCCCCAACCCTCCCCTTGGGTCACGTGGGCACGCACAGGAAATTGCCCTCATTCACTGGTCCAGGTGCCCCTCGGACACACCCAGACAGACATAAGATCAGTGCCCCAACAGGCACAGGGAAGGCCCGCTGGGCACGCAGAAGACCATGTGCAGACACCCCTGGCCAGCCCCAGTGGGTGCCAGGCCAGAGCGCAGACCACTTGTGCAGGCTCTGCTCCCGCCCGCCCAGGCGGGTGCGGGAACAGTGGGCAGCTGCGGCACGGGAACAGCGGGCGGCAGCGACTCACAGACGCTCACTTCCACGGTGCACAAGTGTCCAGGGCCTCGCCCCAAGGGGTGAGAGACCAACTCCCGGGGAGCGGCTTGGCAGGCCTGAGGCTAGCGCAAAGGCCACCTTGCTCGCGCACATGCGCGCACAAGCACCCAGGCCGGCTCCAACAGGCACCAAAGGAACCCCGGCCACCGCGGGCACACACTGCTCCTACAAGGAACAGGAACCTTTGGCCTGCCTCAGTAGACCAGCTGTGGATCCAGAAAAAGAAGATGACACACAAAGGCTGAACTGAGTAAAAACTTTCCCTTTATATATTTTTTAAATTTTTATTTCTATTTTACTTTTTTTATTTGTATTTTATTTGATTTTAATTTTTTTAATTTATTTTGAATTTCAATTTTAATTTTAATTTTTACTTTTTAAAAAAAATTTTTTTAATTTTTTCTTTAAAAACTATCTCTTTAATTTGTTGCATACCATCTCCCCTTCTCATCCTTCCTCTTTAATTTTTGTTTATTTGTTTGTCTATCTAGTATAGCCTCCCTTTCACACTAAATAAATAGAATATAACTACTATATAGATCTAATGCTATACAATTCTACTTTCTTACTCTAATCTGCATTCTTCCCTCTTTTTCTTTTATTATTATTAAAATACAATGTAAATATTACCTACTGTCTTGCATAGTCTCAACACTACTTGCTACTATTACTAATCTATCATCCCCTGGCTCAAAAATCATATTTTTACTCTTTGAAAACAACTCTTATCTATTCTTCCTATAGTATAAAAGCTCTAATCTCTCTACATTTATATTAATACTGGCTCATTGGCTGACGATAGAGGGTGAGGGATATTTTTGAGGGTGTGGGTTTCCTGCCTGGGCTGTGTGTAATTGTTTTTAACAGCATCTCCACAAAAGAACTCAAAACAAAGTGGACAGAGTAACTCTCAATCAACTAGCCAGAGGGGAGATCCTACCAAAGACCATCTGAAATATAACCAGACAGCATAAACAAACAACATAAAGGGTATCCCAAGAACATCAGGCTCAGGAGAGCAAAGAGCCTGCACCACTGAAACCCCCAGATCTCCCATAAAATATCTCATACCACAAAGGTGAAAAGTCAAAGCAGACAAACCCAAAAAACAAAAATAAACAAAAAGAATCCAACATGGTAAGACGCAGAAACAACCCCTCAATGAAAAGAAAAGAGGAATCCCCAGAAAGAGAGGTAGATGGAATAGACATAGCCCAAATGTCAGACACAGAATTCAAAACAATGGTGGTGAAGAAGCTCAATATACTCGACAACCTCAAAGACAACTACGACAACCTCCAGGGAAGTTACCAACAGCTCCAAGAAAATTACAGGGAACTTATGGAAAACTACACCAGCATAAAAAAGGACATAGAAACTATTAACAAGAACCAGGAAGAAATGGAGAATACAATCTCTGAACTGAAAAACACAGTAGAATCAATCAAAAGCAGGCTAAACGAAGCAGAGGATCGGATCAGTGAGTTAGAGGGCAATGTAGAAAAAAATTCCCAGACAATACAACAAAATGAAAAAAGATTAAAAAAAATATGAACAAGATGTAAGGGAATTACAGGATAGCATGATAAGAAATAATATCAGGATCATCGGAATAAGAGAGGGAGAAGAAGAAGAGTGTGGAATAGAAAAGCTGATAGGAGAAGTATTGACAGAAAATTTTTCCAACCTGATGAGAGAAAAAGTTATGCAAGTCCAAGAAGCACAGAGATTTCAAATGAAAAAGAACCCCAAAAAACCCACTCGGAGGCACATCATAATTAAAATGGCAACATTCAAAGACAAAGAGAGAATCCTAAAAGCAGCAAGAGAAAAACAGCAAGTAACACACAAGGGAGCTCCGATAAGGCTATCAACCAATTTCTCAACAGAAACACTACAAAACAGAAGGGAATGGTCAAAAATATTTCAACCCATGAAAAACAAAGGCCTACAACCAAGAATACTCTACCCAGCAAGGCTCTCATTCAAACTGGAAGGTAAAATAAGGAGTTTCCCAGACAAAGGAAGACTAAAAGAATACATCGCTACCAAACCAGCATTGCAAGAGATGCTAAAGGGAATGTTTTAAGAAAAAGAAGAAAATACGAGGAAAGGAACATAGGTACAAAGGGAAATGAATAAATACATGTTAATAGTAACCTTAAATGTAAATGGATTAAATGCTCCAATTAACAGATAGGGTAACGGAATGGATAAGAAAACAGGACCCACACATTTGCTGTCTACAAGAAACACACCTCAAAACAAAAGCTTTACACAGACTGAAAGTAAAGGGATATAAAAAGGCATTCCAAGCAAACAGACATGAAAAAAAAGCTGGGCTAACAGTACTCATATCAGACAAAACGGATTTCAAAGCAAGGGCAATAAAAAGAGAAAGAAGGACATTTCATAACACTTAAGGGAACCATCCATCAAGATGATATAACACTGATAAACACATATGCACCCAACATAGGAGTACCCAAATACATAAAGAAAATACTAGAAGACCACAAGAAGGATATTAACAGCAACACACTCATAGTAGGGGACTTTAGCACTCCATTATCAACAACAGACAGATCTTTGAAGCAAAGAAACACCAAGGATATACAGGCATTGAACAACATACTAAACCACATGGACTTAAGTGATATATATAGAACTTTTCACCCCAAAGAAGCAAAATATACATTCTTTTCAAATGCACATAAGACACTTTCAAAGATAGACCACATGGTAGGACAAAAAACAAGCCTCAACAAATTCAAGAAAATTGAAATCATATCAAGCATCTTTTCAGACCACAATGCCTTGAAACTAAAAATCAACCTCAGAGAAAAAAATCAAAAACACCCAAACTCACTGAGTATGAATAACATGCTATTAAATAATGAATGGGTTAACAATGACATCAAGAAAGAAATCAAAAAGTTTCTGGAAACAAATGATAATGAACACACAACTACCCAAAACCTATGGGACACAGCAAAAGCAGTCCTGAGAGGAAAGTTCATAGCAATACAGGCCTATCTAAAAAAGATAGAAGAATCTCTAATAAAAAATATAACCCTACAGCTATAAGAACTAGAGTAAGAACAACAACCAAGCCCAGAGCGAGTAGAAGGAAGGAAATCATCAAGATCAGAGCAGAATTAAATGACAAAGAGACCAAACAAACAATTCAAAAGATCAACGAAACTAGGAACTGGTTCTTTGAAAAAATAAACAAAATCAACAAGCCTTTAGCCAGGCTCATCAAGAAAAAAAGATAGAAGACTCAAATAAATAAAATCGTAAATGAAAGAGGAGAAATCATGACTGATACCACAGAAATACAAACGATTGTAAGAAATTACTACAAACAACTGTATGGCAAGAAATCTGACAACCTATAAGAAATGGACAAGTTTCTAGAACCATATAACCTTCCAAAACTGAATCAAGAGGAAGTAGAAAATCTCAAAAGACCAATAACAAAGAAGGAAATTGAAACAGTAATCAAAAATCTCCCTGCACACAAAAGCCCTGGACCGGATAGCTTCACAGGCAAATTTTACAAAACATTTAGGGAAGAACTAACTATTTCAAAAAATCCAAGAAGAGGGAAAAATCCCAAACCAGTTCTATGAAGCCAGTATTATCCTAATCCCAAAACCAGGTCAAGACACAACGAAGAAAGAAAACCACAGGCCAATATCACTGATGAACATAGGTGATAAAATCCTCAACAAAATATTGGGAAACAGGATCCAACAATACATCAAAAAGATCATACTCCACGATCAAGTGGGATTCATCCCAGGGATGCAAGGATGGTTTAATAGTCGCAAATCAATAAATATAATACATCACCTAAACAAAATGAAAGACAAAAATCACATGATCATATCGATAGATGCAGAAAAAACATTTGATAAAGTACAACACCCACTGATGATGAAAACACTCAGCAAAATGGGAATAGAGGGAGCATACCTTAACATAATTAAGGTTATATATGAGAAACCTGAAGCCAGCATCATACTCAATGGACAAAAACTGAAAGCATTCCCCCTGAAATCAGGAACAAGACAAGGCTGTCCACTCTCCCCACTCCTATTCAACATAGTGTTGTAAGTCCTAGCCACAGCAATCAGACAAGAAAAAGAAATAAAAGGCATCCAAATAGGGAAAGAAAAAGTAAAACTATCATTAAATGCAGATGACATGATAGTATACATAGAAAACCCTATAAGCTCCACTAAAAGACTACTCGATATAATAAGTGAATTTGGCAAAATAGCAGGGTACAAAATAAATATACAGAAATCTAAGGCATTTCTGTACACCAACAATAAAATATCAGAGACAGAGACAAAAAAGAAAATACCATTTACTATAGCAACAAGAAAAATAAAGTACCTAGGAATAAACTTAACCAAAGAGATAAAAGACCTGTACTATGAAAATTATGTAACATTGAAGAAAGAAATTAAGGATGATACAAATAAATGGAAGCAAATACCATGTTCTTGGATGGGAAGAATCAACATCATCAAAATGGCCATACTACCCCAAGCAATTTACAGATTCAATGCAATCCCTATTAAAATACGAATGACGTATTTCACAGACCTAGAACAAATACTCCAAAAATTCATATGGAACCAAAAAAGACCCCAAATACCCACAGCAATCTTGAGACAGAAGAACACAGCAGGAGGAATCACAATACCTGACATCACACAATACTACAAAGCCACTGTGATCAAAACAGTCTGGTACTGGCATAAGAATAGACGTATAGATCAGTGGAACAGAATAGAGAGTCCAGAAATAAATCCAGGAACATACGGTCAACTCATATATGATGAAGGAGGGAGGAACACATAAAATGGAGTGAGAAGAGCCTCTTTAACAAATGGTGCTGGGAGAACTGGACAGGGACGTGCAAAAAAATGAAACTAGACCACCAACTTATACCACACACGGGAATCAACTCAAGATGGATGAAAGACTTAAATGTAAGCTGTGACACCATAAAAGTCCTAGAGGAAAACATAGGTAGGAAAATTTCAGATATCCCAAGTAACAATATTTTCATGGATACATCTCCTAAGGCAAAAGAAATAAAGGAAAAAATTAACAATTAGGACTACATCAAACTAAAGAGTTTCTGCTCAGCAAAAGAAAACATCAGCAAGATGAAAAGGAAACCAACCATATGGGAAAATATATTTACCAATGATATCTCAGCCAGCAGACCGATCTCCAAAATATGTAAAGAGCTTATATGACTCAACATCAAGAAACAGACAACCCAATTTAAAAATTGGCAAAGGAACTGAACAAACACTTCTCCGAAGAGGACATACAGAAAGAAGGTCCACAGACATATGAAAAAATGCTCAACATCATTAGCATTCAGAGAGATGCAAATAAAAAACACAATGAGATACCACTTTACACCAGTCAGAATGGCCATCATTAACAAATCAAAAAACAACTTGTGCTGGCGAGGATGTGGAGAAACGGGAATCCTACTGCACTGTTGGTGGGTATGCAGAATGGTGCAGCCACTATGGAAAACAGTATGGAATTACCTCAAAAAACTAAAATAGAACTGCGTTTTGAACCAGCAATTCCACTGCTAGGATTATACCCGAAAAATCCTAAAACCCTAATTCAAAAGAACTTACACACCCCTATGTTCATAGCAGCACTGTTTACAATAGCTAAGTGCGGGAAACAGCCTAAGTACCCATCTGTAGATGAGTGGCTTAAAAAACTGTGGTACATTTACAGTACGGAATACTATGCAGCAGAGAGAAAGAAGGAACTCCTGCCATTTGCGACAACATGGATGGAACTAGATAGAATTATGCTTAGTGAAATAAGCCAGGCAAAGAAAGAAAAATACCATATAATATCACCTAATACAGGAAACTAAAGAACAACATAAACAAATCAACTAAATAGGACAAGGAGCAGAATAGCAGTCAATAGGGGGGAGGGGGAGGGAGAAAAGGGGGATAAGTAAGGGAAGGGTTTAGTCAAGGAACGTGTATAAATGACTCATGGATATGGACAACGGGGAGGGATATGATTGTGGGAGAAGGGGTGGGCTGGGTGGGTGGAAGCAATGGGGGAAAAATAGGACAACTGTAACTGAAAAACCAAAAAATAAAATTAAATAGAATATTTACCAAAAGTTTGCTAAAAAAAAAAGGGTAAAATGGGGTAACTGCTTTGTAGAACTCTTGGCAATATCTTATAAAGTTAAACAGGCATGCCCCCTATGACACATCATGTCATCTCCTATTTACTCAAGAGAAGTGAAAACTTATGACCACATCATTATACAAGAATGTTCATAGCACCTTATTCATAAGTCTAAAAATGGAAACTATTCAAATATCTATCAACCAGAGAATAAACAAAATGTCGTATATTTATACAACAGAGTAATACCCAGCGATAAAAACAAACTGATAGGTACAGCAACATGGGTGAACCTAAAAATCATTACCTTGATGGAAAGAAGACGGTTACACACACACACACACAAAAATACCATACTACATGACTATATCTATATACAGCTGAAGAAAAGGCAAAACTAATCTATCATGGTAGAAATGAGAACCGCGGTTTCCAGGGCAGAGTAGATGAAAAGGGGCACAAAAGAACACTCAGCAATGAAAATCATCTAGGTGGCTATACAGGTTTATAAAATTGTCAAAACCAAACAAAATGATTACTTAGAACTGTGCTTTTTATTATATGTAAATTTTATCATAACTAAAAAATAAATTTTACTGAAATATTCATGGGTGAGGTGATACAAGGTCTGGGACAGGTTTTAAATACTTCAAAACAAAAAAAATGGGGCCAAGATGGAGGCACAGGTAGACATGCTGCATCTCCCTCACAACTAAGAAGGAATTTACAACTAAGAAGGAAATCCCAGAAGATCCAGAAAATCAAACTACATAAAACTTCAACAAACAAAGAAATAAAGAAGAAATATTCAGCCAGAAAGGTAGGAGGGGAGGAGCTGTGATGGAGAGAACGAGGTTGCAGCAATGAGGCAACGGCTGCGAGGACAGTGCTTGGCAGCAGCAGCAGCAGCCAGGGACTGTAGCTGCAGTAAAAAGCAGTCATACATTTTAAATTTGGGAAGCAATCCCAGCGCCATACCACACCACACAGTGCACAATTCCAGCACCAGGGAAAATAGAGCCACATTGCTTCTGACTGGGAAAGCCAGCAGGGGTTGGGACGAAGGAAGAAACTGCTGGTGTTTCAAAGGAGGCAGCTTGCTAGGTACAGGAAGGGGGAGAAGAGCCTGGAAAAACAGCGAGTGTGGGGCAAGCAGCACAGTTCCCTATCAGACCACTCCCACACATACAGTGCCACAACATGGTGAAACAGGTCTCCAGCACTAACAAATACCTAAGGCTCTGCACCTTACAATGTAACAGGTGTGACAGCTCTACCAAAGTCACAGAGGCAAACACAGAAAACTGTCAAGATGAGGAGACAGAGAAGTATGGCCCAACATGGGGAGCAAATCAAGGTTCCAGTAGGAGAACTGAGCAACCAGGAGATAGCCAACTTAATAGATGCAGTTTAAAGCCCTGGTGATAAACATGCTCACATTGACAGAAAAGATTAAGCATGATAGGGAAGAAATTAAGGCTATACTAAGTGAAATGATGGGAAACCAGGGTTCAAATAAATGAATTGGAACATAAGGAATAATAAACAGTGTACCAGTACAGAGGGAGGAAAGAAGAATTGAAAAAAATGAAGAGAGGCTTAGAAACCTCTGGGATAGCTTTAAACACGCCAACATCTGAATCATAAGGGTACCAGAAGGAGAACAGGAAGACTAAGGAATTGAAAAATTATGTGAAGAAATAATGAAGGAAAACTTCCTTAATTTGGGGAAGGAAATAGAAATACAGGTCCAGGAAGCACAGAGAGTCCCAAACAAGCTAGACCCAAGGAAGACCAAGACACATCATAATTAAATTAAGAGAGACTCTTAACCAGCAGGAGAAGAGAAGAAAGTTACCTACAAAGGGGTTCCTATAAGACTATCAGCTGAATTCCCAAAAGAAACTTTGCAGGCATTAAGGGACTGGCAGGAAATATTCAAAGTGATGAGAGGCAAGGACCTACAACCAAGAGTACTCCATCCAGCAAAGCTATCATTTAGAATGGAAGGGCAGAGAAAGTGCTTCCCAGACAAGAGAAAGCTAAAGGAATTCATCATCACCTAGCCATTACTATATGAAATGTTAAAGGGACTTATTTAATAAAAAGAAGGTCAAAACTGTGAACTGTAAAATAACAACTTACAACTATCAACAAATGAATCTAAAAAAATAAAAACAAAAACATACTAAGCAGACCACCAGAGTGGAACAGAATCATATGTATGGGGAGCATGTGGAGGGGTATCAGCTGGGAGGGATAAGGAGGTAGAAGGAGAGAGAAGGAAGGAAATGGTGCAGGAATTGAGAAGCACAGTAGGAGGGTAGAGAATAGACAGGGGGAAGTTAAGAATAGTACAGGAAAGGGTAAAGTCATAGAACTTATATGTACGACCCATGGACATGAACTAAGGAGGGTGGCACTGCTGGAGGGAGGGGGATGCTGGCCAGAGGGGAGCAAAGGGCAAAGAAATTGGGAAAACTGTAACAGCATAATCAATAAAACATACAAAAAAATGGAAGTCAGGTAAGAGAAGACTGGCATATGGTGAGAAACACTGAAACTAACTGACATGCACATCAGATTTATGTTATTCTCTTTTGTGTTATACATGTTTAAAAATTTACATAATGAAAAGTTAATAGTTATTCATTCATAAATAAATATTTCTTACTGTAGTTCTGTGGAACAAGTTCTGGGCTCTTAGGAGTTTTCAACTTGTAGGATACATCTCCAATATTAACTGTATCACCTAAAAAGAGAATAAACACAAGCATTACAAGAGACAAGTGAGGAAACCATACACGATGCCTTTCCCAACAATGATTCTCCTTGCTTACAGAGAGGGGTATTATAGAAATGTCTGTGCCAGGCACCTTAGACATTATGCTATAAAACTTCTATCCAAAGTGTAAGTATGGAAAGGAGAAGTGAATCATTGGTGAAATTTGCATTTTAAATGCTACTTCAGCAAAAAGGTAAAGTATAATAAAATACGCATATTAACCAGCTTTATTTTCTCATTAATAGCAATACTAAGAGTCAACAACAATAAAGAAGGAAGTTCTTCATTTAAAATCATCCAAAGCTCTAGGATGGTACTGTGAGCATGTATCTGCAACCTTTTTACACCTCTATAGGTTCTTATTTTTACTACATACAATTTCAAGTTCTCTAACAATATAGCCCCAAAATTCAATATTTCTTTTTTTTTAATCTTTTTAATTAATTATTTGTTTGTTTGTTTATTATTTTTTTTAGAGAGATGGGAAAGGAGAAAGAGAGGGAGAGAAACATCACTGTGTGGTTGCCTCTCACTCGCAACCCCAACTGGGGACCTGACGTGCAACCTAGTCATGTGCCCTGACTGGGAATCAAACCAGCAACACTTGGCTCAC
Organism: Furipterus horrens; assembly: GCF_987537825.1. Lineage (NCBI taxonomy): Eukaryota > Metazoa > Chordata > Mammalia > Chiroptera > Furipteridae > Furipterus > Furipterus horrens. Next base: position 43,908,353 of record NW_028327182.1, read on the forward strand.
AGGCCAACGCTCAATCCACTGAGCCACAGCAGCCAGGGCTCAATATTTCTAAGTACATAAAAAGAACAAAGCCCCAGTGGCATATGTGCCAAGAATCCCTACATGATACAAAACAGCAAAAGTTCTCAGTAACTTCTACACAGTTCTAGTTTTTAAAAAAATAACAACTTCTGGCTAATCTTAAGTGCAAGACTAAACTGAACAATCTTTCTTTGCTCTCTCCAACAGCAGAACAGGCATATCAACACCAGCTGCACCTGGAACTTCATTTGGAAAGGGCTCAAAGAATCAGAAAAAGTAGTTATGTCACATGTTTTAACACTGTCAGTTTGGAGCTAGTAAGGTATCCTGGAGACTAAGGCCTTAAATCATGGTAATAATAACAACAACACTGGCTTAATGAATACCATCTTCTAAATACTTTACACATTCCCAAAATAATCTGAGACAGACTTCACAAATAAAGAAATTGTGAATTGGTGGGGAAAAAGTTTTTATAGATGAATAAATGCATTAAGGTGAGGCAGAATAGTAAAGCTAGGAAAACTTCTAGCATGTGAAATGGGAAACTGAGATGAAAAAATTAAACAAGGCCAAACAATCTGAGTAACTTACAGCCAGCTAGTGAATCACAAGACCTTATCTTCCCTAACCAAGGACACTTGAGAGCAAATGGTTTATACCTCCCCTCCCTAACCAGTCACCCTGGTCAGGGAGATAAAAAGGACAGAAACCCAATTAATGTCATTTGTGCCAGCTAAACCCAACGATGGATAAAGTCAGAGGAACAAATAACAAAAACCCAATTAGAGCCACACAAACCCAAGATAAAAGTAAAGCAGACCGAAGAATAATTCCAAACTCCTCTATACACTCATTTTGATGCATCAGCATATTAAAAACACACCCTGAAAGGGTATGTAAGATTCTCACCCACAGAAGAGAAATTAAAACCCTCAAGACAAAGAATATCAGCATGGAATCAATCTAGAGCACTCCATGCTCCTTCTCAGGCACGAACTTTTTACTTCCCCCTAATCTCTAAAGGTTCCCATGAGACCTGAAACCAGGGGAGCAGCAGGTAGTGGCAGCTCATCCCATGCTTACCCTTAGATCCTGTCTCTAAGGCCACTTTTTCTCTAACTTTCCCATGAGCTAAATGCAGCCAGCCTTGGCTCACTTCTGTCACTTTGACCTTCACTTCCCAGTGAGCTAACAGCAGCCCAGCCTTGGCTCACATCTTTCCCATAACCGTTTTAGGGAGCCAAAGCAGAGCACCGCTTAGGATCTCCTCTGTTGCTTCTTCTACCCTAAGTCCTTCCTTTGTTTCACTTCCCCAGCTCTAATAAACATTCTCTCAAAATCACCTGAACTCCTGTTGTGAAATCTTTCCTGCATAAAGTCAAGAACCCACACACTACAGGTCAGCCTGAGGCAGATCCATCCCAGGCCTGGTCCCTGACTGGGGACACAGGTATGTGGTAAGTTGAGAAAAACGTAGAAACACTGTGCAAAACCCAGGTATACGCATACTTTCTGATACAGAGACATATATTTAGAGTTCAATGGTACAAATGAAAAGAATTTTCCTCTGAACTAATCAGCTAATACTAATTGAAAACTGGCTAGTTGGCAAATATTGTTATACGTAATTTATATTGTTTCATTTACTCTTGACTAAGTAAGCATGGTTCCCGTGAGATCCTTGGCATATCTGCTGTAACAGAAACACCACCTCAAAGTGGCTTAGTAAAAGGTTACTGTTACAGCAGTTATGTAAAATAACTCACAGAACCATGGGTCACTGAAGAGACCTAGGCTCAGAAACTAGTCCAGACTTGGTAAACACACTGAGATACTGCCCCGGGGCAACACTAAATCCAAACAATGAAACACCATGAGCAGAGGACAACTTTTTTCCATTGTATTTGATATTTTCCAAACCTGCAGAAAAATTGGAAAAACACTATCTTAAGTTGCAAAAATCATGATTCTTCACCTTTAGTCTAAAGTTTTCAGATGCATCTTCTAATAATAAGAACACTGCCGTAAGTAATCTGTTCTTGCAGCCTCTGCAAAACTGCCTCATGTTCAGTCTTGGGCAGAGGCATTTAATTAGCCAAACCTAGGTTATTACCCATGACCTAGTTGCAGGGGTCAGGGGCAGAGGGCGGGGGAGACAGGTAGGAGGCAGAACTAACCTCTGTGATTTCCAGAGTGGAGTCAGAGCCCTGCCTGCTGTTAAGACTCACAAGAGGGGATTCCACCTCTCTCCTTATCCCTACCCTCTTTCCCTCTCCGCATTGCCCACTCACCTCCTCTGTTTTCCTCCTACCTCACTATGACTTCCCAAGTTGTCTTTGCTTTCTCTTCCTCTCCACAATTTCTTAACCTTAGGTGCAGAGGCTCAGTTCTAGCCTCTTTTTCTACTTTACAACTACCCCTTGATGTGTTCAACCAGTCTTATGCCTTTAAGTGCAACTAATTAATATATATTGCTTGTTCCAAATTTATCTCTCTAATCCAGACTGCAGAAGTCCAAACACAGATACCCAAGATGTCTAATAGGCAACTTAAATATAACATATTCAAAACTAAACTTCTGAGCTTTCCACAAAAATGTGCTCTACCCACAGTACTCCACAGTTCTGCTAATGGCAATTTAACCTTTCTAGTTGCTCAAATCAAAATCTTGCAGCCATTCTTAACTTTTCTCTCTTATACCCTATCAGGAAATCCCATTGTCCACTTTTCAACACATCCTCTGCCACCACAATGCTGACCCAAGCCAAAGAGGGTTTCACTAGTTAAATTTTCTCATTTAAACATTTAAGCATTATCTCTCACCTCCTAACAGATCCCCTGTTTTGAGCCTTGTACATTACAGTTTATTCTCAACAGAAGAATTGAGTAATGTCAGTCCTCTGATCAACCCTCCAGCCTGTAATGGCCTAAAAGGTTATTCTGATAAGGCTCCCCCATTTGCCCTCTAACTTCACCTCCTCACTTACTCTACTCAGGCATACAGGTCTTCTCACTGTTCCTTAAACATGTCAGAAACATACTCATTTCAGGCTTTTGAATTGGATTTTCCTAATGAGTGAAATACTTATCCTAAGCATATCCATTTATCAGTCAGGGTCCCACCAAGAAACAGGTGGTACATTCAAACTGAGTAACTGAGGACAGTATAATAAAGGAACTGTGTATGAAGGTATGGCCAGAGCTTAGTAAAAACAACAAGAATGGGACTAGCAGTAACAGAAAGCCATTACCACCCTTACCCCTGAAGGGGCAAGGGGAAAGAGCAAGCAGAGAAAGTCTATTTAGAAAGCTTACTAAAAGGCGCAATGACCCTTCTTAGAGGAACACAGCAAACTTATGGTAGTGACCTGGCCAAGAGGATGCTGAGGAATAAACATGAACCAGAATCTGACAGAAGTAAAAGTAGAAATAGATAAATCCAAAATCATATCTGAATATTTTAATATGTTTCTCTTAGTAACTGATGGAAGAGTTGCAAGGGAGACAGACGAATACAGAAGAAAAGATAATCACTTTCGACCTTTTGGCTAAGATTAAGAGTAGAAGGATAGAGAAGATCTGAAAACACTATTGGTCACTCAATCTGGATGACCTTTTATAGAACACTATGCTCAACAAGAGCGTAATACATTTTCTTTTTAATTGTGCATGGAACATTCAAAAAATAAATCACAGACTGGACCATAAAGCAAATATTAATAAATTTCAAAGGACTGAAATCATACAAAGTATGTTCTCTAATCAAAATGGAATCAGTAACAGGAAGATCTGGAAATAACCAAAGAGTCTCTATAGACATTTGGAAATCAAGCAACATGCTTCTTTAAAAATCCAAAAGAAAAAATTCTCAATGGAAGTTGGGACTCCTTAAGAGATAGGGCAGTGATCAATTAACCATGCCTGCAGGCAAAGAGGAAAATAACATTCACATGTGCTGGGCATTTGCCCTCCCTGCTTCAGATGTTGATGTTCTTGGCCATCTTCTGTTATCACGCTACCATTTCCTGAGTCATCTTATCCATACCAACAGTCCAGCTCTGACACTGTAACTAAAGTTTTAAATGTCTAATTTGGTTCAGATCTCTCTCCTGAGTTCCATACCTGCCAGTGACCTACTGAACATCTTATTTAGATTCCAGAGACACCTTATCTTTAACATGAGAAAAACAGAACTCTATTTTCTCCATTGTGTACTGTCCAGCCATCTCTAATCAGCTCTACCTCTTGTATTCCTATCTCATGACTGATTCTTTATTTCCTTAGCCTAGGCCTTCCAAATCACTCTCACACCACTTTTCCTTCACACAACTACTCAAATATCTTCATCTCCCCACTGAACCTTCCCTAGTTTTTTCTTTTGCACTATCTCCACCTCCCTCAAGAACTGATCATCCCATTACATCCATCTTTCTGCTATCGCAATATCTGATTCATGTTCTGTAATAACATTTCTCATACTGTATTAAATTATTGATTATACCTCCCTTACAGTAATGGTTTTATTTTATCAGCATTTTTCTGAATACATTAAACAGCAGCCGCTAGGTGAGAAAGTAACCATAGCCATTTGACATTTGTTGCTAAAAGTCTTCTTAGTGAACCTCCCTAACTTAGTGATTCAATGACTACTTGCAAAGCAAAGAACTGACTTATATTACTATATCAAAATTCTTAACATTTTTCACAGTAATTAACAGTCAACTGCAGGAAAGTACGACTCATGTCATCAACAGGTATGTTTCCACAAAATTTTAGTTTTTGTGAAAATATGGAACGTTTTGATGTTCCATATTTCCTTGTGAACAATGTGCTCTAATAACTAATGATAAAAGCGTTTTAACATTTAAACACTTTTGTTGTGGTAAAGTATGATAAAAATAAAACTTTGAAAAATAAAATATATTAAAATTATAAGTAATTTATTATGAGTAAGTATAATTGAAATTCAAATTCAAGGAGATAAAGAATAATGTAAATTTTCTGACAGTTAAAGAAGAGCTTTTTATCTATTTTCAAAATAGAGATTTTAGCTAATAAATTGCTAGGATATTTTGATTCTATTTAAAAGATATACTTTAAAGAGGATTGTGACAATTCTTGTTTTCAATGTCTATATTTACAAAACACTGGAAACATCACACTGTAACTATTTATTCTTATCAAGAAAATGTTTAGATGTCAATCTAAAAATGTTCAAAGGGTTACATATTTTCAAAATCCATTTAGGGGATAAGTGAGAAAAATGTATTTTAACATGTTTTTTTCCTCTTGACTTTGAAATTTTAAGGACAAATTCATGAGGTACTTAACACACACTATATATACAAAAAATATTAAAATAAAATCCATGAACTCTGTGGCTGAGATTTACTATTTTACTCCTCCTCGCCAAATTTACTCATGTGACAAAAACAATTAAACACATAAACAAATTTTTAAAAGAATTGAAAACTTTTACCAAACAAGCAAACAAAAAACTAAGACCTTTAACACTAAAGACTTCTGGATCAGTATGAAAATAATCAACTCGCCATTGAAAAGAAAAACTATTGCCTCTTTTTATAGCAACTTTTTTGAGAAAAATGTTTAAAGATCACTGCTCCATTTATAAAACCATAGAATTTTGTGGGCAGGGTCTATATGTATTCTAATCACCTTTGTGCCAAAAACAATACCTCAAACCAAGCATGTATTCAATAAATGTTTGATAAACAAATAAACGAATGATTGTAATTTTGAATTTTGTTTTCTTAATTATTTTAAGCTCTGGTTCATGAACTTTTGTGAATAGTTCATCATCAATATGCTCAGAAATCACGCCATTTGTAAAGTATTTCTTTAAATGAACAATAAATTCATTTAAATAAGTATTAATCTAAAAAGGAATGAAAATACTTATAACACAACAAGCAATATAACTTAGGCACAAGAAACTACTGTATGACTTTTTTCAAAAATAAAACTACTTTGGTTAAGTGCAATCATTAAAAGAAAGATTTTAGTTAATAATATAAGATACTCATAATGGAAATTGTTAAAATAACTAGAATATAATAAAAAGTACAAACTTAATAAAAAAGTAAAAATGTTATAGAATATGCTGCTTAACATTTAATTACACGTATTACAAATAATGCAAAAACAAAACCACACACAACTCAGATTAACCTAAACCCCTGGTCAGTATACAAACTCACATAAACACTACTACCAATAAATTAAATTATATATTTTATTCAGGCATACATACTTGAGAATTGAAAACTTTGAAAAGAATCCAAAAGATAAAACCTTCTAAATGAAATCAAATTTAAGGCCACATCTAAAATAACAAGGCTTGATTTTACCACCATGCAAGAATCCTAATTTAAGGATATTTTCCAAAGGTTTATAGAAAAATATTTTCTATATACAAGATCAGTAATAGTATCTTTTATGTAACATTTAATCTTATACAAACCTTTTTAGACATTATTCCCTTGATTTTTAGGTAACTTTTGTGGGTAGCTGTTTTATTTTACATGCCCAGTATCTTTCCCCATTCTTTTAACAATATAATCCCTCCCTCCAGTGGAGAACCCATCTCATTTGGTTTGAGAAGAGTTTATAACTCTCATTCCAACTTTTATTTCTGCACGTAAACCCCCAGAACTAAGTACCCTGAACAAGCTTCAGAAAAACATTCTAGCCTTAGGCCCCAGTGTTTTAGAGATGGGTACATGAACTTGGCCCATAAGAATTTTCTCCAAAATTTTTGTCAAAGCTCACAGGAAAACATGTTCTCTCTTCTTCTGACACTGAATTTCAAGGACAATAAAAGTCTGGGAATGCCCATAAGGTTATCACTACTACTACTTGAAAAAAGCCTGCCAGGTATTTAAACCAATAGAATAAAAAAATAGGCTTAATAAAGAGAGAGTAGAAAGTAGGAAGACCAAGGAAAAAGGCAGAGAAAGCCCAAGCCCTAAAGATATTTGAACATCTTGCATCTAGCCTGGCTTGAAGCTGCTGGACCTCCCACCTTTGTGAACAATGACTGTATTTTTCTGTCCACACATCTGTAACTTAAAACCAAATGACAGGCAGCTAATATATTTTTTGTAAGGTAAAGGCAGGCAGAGCAAGTGTTAACAATTCCTATTTTACAAAGAAGATATACATATGCTCAAAGAGCAATATAGGACATTCTATCCCGGAAGATATTCTGAAAATATATATTGTAATTAGAATAATAACATTCATAAATTTTCATCAAGTAGTTAGCTTTCAGAAAACAATAAGCCAAAGGATTCTGTTATCAATTTTTATAGAGTACATTTATTAAAGCATTATTTTAGAATAAATAGCTTTTTTGTCCATATAGAATTTCACCAATTATATAATCTAAAACTTTATGTTTTGCTTTGTGGCCACAACATGGGTTGAAAAAGGTTTTATTCTTTCATCAATGTTTAATCAGTAACAATTTTTTCAGTAGATAGCATTGTCAGTTTTATTTAATATTGTTAGTTTCTAATAATTCTTAAATAATTTTTATATGACTGAGAGTTTTTATTTAATTCTTAGCTAACTGATAAGAAATCTGGATGTTTTCCCCAGATATTTCAAAGCTGTTATATTGTCAAGATCTTTACCCATCTCAAAAACACTTTTCTCAGTTATGTATCTCAGGTACATGTGGGGTAGTCCCTCTAAAATGTGCTTTTAATGCTCTTAATCCACTCAAAATTGTAAACTTCAGATTATGTTCATGAATATACATACTTTAAGATATTCAAAACTATAAAACAAGCTCACAATTCACTGACGTGTAGCTTTGGCATACAAGTTGCTTTAGTGCAGGGTTTCTCAACAGCAGCATTACGGACATGTGGGGTGGGATAACTGTTGTGGGGGCTGTCCTGTGCATTGTGAAGTGGTTAGCAGTATCTCTGGCCTCTATCCACTAGATACAAGTAACACCTCCTTCCTCCTGGTTATGACTACCAAGAATATCTTCAGATATTGCCGAATGGTCCCTGGGGGAGGGGAATCACCACTGGTTAAGTGCCAACATTTTTTTAGTACAAAACTTAGAAGAAAAAACTAAATATATCAGCAATTTTCATGTTATATATGTTTCTAATACAGGATTACCAAGTGATTTATTAGGTTATAATTGTTCTGGGACTTTATTGTTAATTGTTTAATATGCAATAGGATCATAATGTTCCCAGAATCAAAACAGCCTGCCTCAGGTTCAAAGTAGTTAATAATTTTCCCAAAGGTAACACCTAGCAAATACAGTGCTAAAACCTCAACCATAATACGTATAGTCTTTCCCTTTATACCACATTTGTCAGGTGAAGCCAAAGTTCTTTATTTCCCCTCCCCAAAGTCATCAATTCTATTACACCCAAAATATATAATCTTAAAATAACAAAAATTCATATAGACATATTTATTGCACTATTTATATATTTAAAAATAGACAACCTGAATACCCAAGAATAAAAAATTGGTAAATATCATATAGGTAAATATATAAACTTAATACCTATTTGAAATAATCATATATAACAATACTTATCAATTAATGTTTGTAATAATGGCTACATGAGATTAAATTATAAAACACACATGATTCCTATTTAAAAAGTGAAATGTTTATATAAAAATATAAACACATTATAAAATGATAGGAATAACATCAAAAAGTTGACAATTATGGGTTTGTATGGGAGGATTATGTTTTAGGGAATTGGTCTGTATTTTTTGCTTTTCTATAATGAACATAGATTTCTAGTACAAAGAGTAGTTTTAAATATTTCTATTTAAATTTTTATTTCATACATAAAAATCATAAAGGCACTGAATTCCTGTAACATAACAGTGTTAAAGAACACCACTAAGTATGTCATAGCAGATTTATAAAGTTATGTTTCCAGGTTTAACATTTGATGTTGTTCTATGGTGTATATGAACCTATTAAACATCAGAGTCCTACTGAACCAGTTTGCTAGGCTCTGAAAACACTATAATTATTTCTATTGAAAACTCTTTGCAGTCACTAACCTCCCTGTTAACCTCTTTGTTCCTTAAACCAACATATAATACTACTATGAAGTAAAGAAATGCAAAGAATTTACAAACTATGGATAATAAGACTCTCTGATAGCAAGGGATAAAAAGCTGTGGACTTGAGATTTGTTTGTTTTTTCTTAAAATAAATGACCCTCCCTTCTGCTTACAAGGCTTTATAAAGCTTCTATCTTGAAAGCCAAAAAGGCAATTCCAGCCTCTCCTGCTCCTTCTCTGCATAAACTTGAACGTAATAAGCCACTGAATGCTTATTAGATACAAGGTGTTGATAGGCACTAAAAAGCATGTAAAGATAAATGTATACATAGTCCAGGCAAAATAATGACAGTATATAAGTTGGATCTATTGTTTTATGTAACTGTTGTTCTTTCCAAACTATGTACTAGGAAGCAGCATCAATTATATGCAGAGAGGAGATAACAGTCCCATGTTTGAGTGCTGCTGAGAGCATCTTTCCAACCTAAACTATAGTTCATTAAGGCATACTTCTATTTGTGCTTTTACATTTGTCTGTGTATGACTTCTGATTTAAAATGGGACACTCCAACCTTGATGGTCAATGGCATGGCCCAGGGTAGCCAAGAGTTTGCCTCCTGTTAACATGGCTCAGAGCTATTCTTACTTGAGTCCAGATTTCTAGTGAGTTTCCAACTGCACTTAACCACAGTCCTCATACCTATTCCTTGTGGATCTCACCAGAGTCAATGACTGGGTTTAAGTTAATATGTTGTTTGTAATGTATCTCACATTTGGAGCAAAGCTTGTATTGTGATTTGCTAGATATAACACAAATTTTGAGGACATTTACAACTCATTGCCAATCCTTATGTAATACTCTTTAAAAAATTAATACCCACATGGATTTCTAATGTTTTTTTTTAATTAACATGTATTACTCATGCACAAAACTTTTTTTTCTTTTTTAGAACGTCAATATGAATTAACTCTTTTCCATCTGCCTACTCAGATAGTTCAGATAGTTCTCAACCTAAAAGGAATTGGTTTGGTTCTTCTAAAGCAAGCCAAGTAAACAGAATAACTCTCAAAGAGCTGAAAATACATACACTAAGAATAAAGAAGCTAATTTTCAAAGAACAATAATATGTGCCTGGGACTGTATTAACTAATTAAAACCTCACAATAACCCTATCAGATATACTCTCCTTATCCTCATTTTACAGTTAAGAAAACTGCGATACAAAATTAAGTAATCTACACTCAAATCCCCATATCTAGACATTGCAACCCAGACTAACTCCAAAACTAAAGTTACAGATTATGCTACACTTTGCCTTCCAGGATGAAGGGGCAACAAACAAAAACTCGAAGAACAGAAAAAACAAAGGAATAAACAAATACCCTAGAAGTCACAATAATTGATAAGGGTCAAAATATGACATCACAACTCCATTCAGGAAAAATAATGTGTTCAGTAAATGAATGAGTGAAATAAAATGCATGGGATGCAGAAAACGTGGAAAGCAAGAGGAACAATGAAATCTATAATTTCACAGTGAAAACCTCCATTATTCTAAGCAACAACATTGACAAAATCTTGCCTAGAAATCACTTTCTCAATCAAAAGCAGAACAATATACATCCCTTCCTTTAACTAGAACAAATGGTTGAACTTCAACACACAAGAGATTCCTAAAACCAGTGCAGGTAGAACCAAAACATATTGAGCTTAGGAATCAGAGCTAATGTAGCTACTAGTTAGCTGTGTGATCTCCAAGCAAGCCACTTTTCCCTCTGGGTGTCAATGACCTCAACTGTAGTGTCAGGGATTTTAACTAAGTTAAACTGTAATTTTCAGCTCTAAGAAAATGTGAACCTGTGAGACAGGAAAACTGTAAAACTTGTAAAGTTTGAAGGATACATTTAAAACGCTGTGAACATGGAGTCTCTAGCGAGAATATACTCTTCTAAGCTACCACTAGTCCTGACTGGAACAAGGCACAAAATAGGCTTCCAGGTCCTTGAGACTCAGTGAGCAAGGTCAAAGTTTGGCTTTCAACAACCTCTGAGGGCTTCTGCATTAACCTTTGCTTGTGGGAAGGAGAAAGGACTTCGTATTCTAAGTCATCAGAAACCGCAGTCCAGACCCCTCAAGTTACTGAGGCCCAGAAAGAGCAAATGCTCTACGAGGCGTTACACAGCAGTTTCCCAAATGCAGCGAAGCAGCAGAGGGTGAGGCGGGGGAGCGCAGGGGCGTCCTGGGGTTACCTGTCTCAGCACCAGCCCCGGAGTGCAGCAGTCTGACCTCTGACCGCAGCCCATTGCCACCCGGCCGACCTCGCACCACCTGCCGCAAGAGCAGCCGCACGCGCCGTGCAGCAGGACCGCCGGGGCCGCCGGGCGTCCCGAGGAGCAGGAGCCGGGACTGCATGGGGCCGGAGGCGTTGCGGGGCACAGCAAGGGACTCCGGGACGAGCCCTGTCCCCGGCGGGCAACGTAGGACTGGGCGGCGCAGCGAGGGGGACAGGAAGCTGCACCACGCCGAGTCCGCCGGAAACTCCTTCCCCCAGCGCGGCAGTCCCAGCCGGCTCAGGCCGTCCCGGCCCGCGGGGACAGAATGCGTTCGCGGAGCGGCAGCCCAGGGGACTGGCCCCGGCCGCTGGGTGCGGACCGCAGAAGCGGCACCGCGGAGCGCTGGCCAGGTTGGCCGCTGGGGTGCTACTGCCTCGGAGCTGCGGGCCCTTGACTCCCGCACGCGCCTCAAGCTCCTGGCCCTCACCTGTGCACCTGGATTCAGCAGGCCGGCCTCCCTTGGCTCCCTTGCAGTCCTGTAAGCTCTTAGGAGGACAGGAAATGCTGAAGGGTTTTAGGAGCGTTGGATGGTGTGACTCGTAGGCTGTTGTACTGTCTGCATTTGCTGGGTATTAGCCCAGTCATCTTATGATGTTGCTTTCCCTGTTCGCTGCTTCAGGTCTTTTCCAGAAATTGATAATTTATTCACGAGATTGTCAAAACTTGCGCCAATCTTGATTCATTGTCACCATACCAGTGTTTCCATACAGTATTTGAAAGACTTTTGCCTTATTATTTTTCTACTGTTTTTCCTAAATTGTAAATAGAAAACATATCTCAGTGATATATAGAAACTGCCAAAATGTCAGAAAGGACCCAAATTAAGCATCGTTTTAGTTATTCTGGAGTGCAAGAGTTATATAAACCTAATTTGTGTGTTCAGTAAGAGAAAAAAATAGGACACTGGGTAAGGCTGCCTCTCACATGCCAAAAGCGGAAGTGTTCCTATCACAAAGCAAACTAAGTCTAATATAATTGAACTGCATCTCCCAAATGCCAGGGGTGAACTGACAAAGGGAAAATGTTAAAATCAAGTACACAAAACAAGCATCAAAAAGAAGGCAGAGGCTTCACTTTCAGCTAAAGGATTTATTAACTCTTGAGTTCTTGCTGTCTTTAAATCAGTACTGAGTGCCTACCATGTGCATAATCTTGTCATATGTGCTGAGAAGAAAGTGACAAGAGGCAAGAGGCTATAAGAGAAAGAAGATGAGCAGGAGAAGGCTTTGTGCTTCTTGCTGAGGACTTAGATTTAAGGCATGAAGGTTGAAACAGGCTTCTTAGTTGGGGAGACAGTGATAATAAATGTAAACATTTGTATAGAGCATTGCAACATGGTTTTACATATATGTTCTCTTATAAACTGCACAATGCTATAAGAGTACTAGGGGAAAATGACATAAATGTAAGATGTAACAGTTTATGAAATGCTTACGCACTTTGAGTACATACTATGGTCCAGGCATTATGCTAATAACTTTAAGGCATTATCTCATTTCACACAACACTTTGATTGAGGTATTGCACTATTACTATACCCCATCTTATAGATGAATAAACTAAGGCTGAAAGCATTAAGTACCTTGATAAGGCATTTCCATTTACTCTTACAGGAATCCAGTACACCCTGTTTAGTGGAAGAACAATCTAAAGTAATTCAGCAAAATGACTAATGTAAGCACTAAAACCTCTTGGAGTTAAGACAATGGGAAGATCAAACATTTAGTATTCAACAACATTTATTGAGTAGCCCTTTGTATAACCAACCAGTACCCCACTATGTATCACGTGGCAATGGGTTCACATCAAGTATAAAAAACAAATATACAAATAAAGAATTACAATATATCTCTCTTGAGTCACCCCCTGCACATCATTTTTGTGGTGTGTGAACTAGACAGAGTTACTGCCCACCCAGTTCTCTGTCACTTGCATCTCTTCACCTTTAAAATGCCTGAGGAATTGCACCATGGAGAGGAGGAGGTGGCAACTTCCGTCTTACAGGCAAAAATTGCCCAGCTCATGTCTTTCATTATCAATACCTTCTATTCCAACAAGGAAATACTCTTTCAGGAGTTGATCAGTAATGCTTCTGATTCCTTCAACAAGATACACACTGTGAGAGCCTGACTAACCCTTTCAAGTTGGATAATGATAAAGAGCTGAAAATTGACATAATCCCCAACCCCCAGGAACTCACCCTGACTCCAGTGGACACAGGCATTGGCATGACCAAAGCTGACCTCATAAATAATCTGAGAACCAATGCCAAATTTGGTATTAAAGCAAACTTGGAGGCTCTGCAGGCTGGTGCAGACCTTTCCATGACTGGACAATTGGTGTTAGCTTTTACTCTGCCTGCCTGGTGGCAGAGAAAGCGGTTGTGATCACAAAGCACAGTGATGATGAGCAGTTTGCCCAGAAATCTTCTGCTGGAGGTTTCTTCACTGTACAGGCTGACCACGGTGAGCTCACTGGACAGGGTACTGAAGTGATCCTCCACCTTAAAGAAAACCAGATAGAGTACTTAGAGGAGAGTCAGGTCAAAGAATTGGTGAAGAAGCACTCACAGTTCATAGGATATCTCATCACCCTTTATTTGGAGGAGGAATGAGAGAAAGAAATCACTAATGAAGCAGAAGAGAAAGATGAGAATGAAGAAGGTAAAGATGATGAGAATAAGGCCAAGATTGAAGATGTGGGCTCAGATGAGGAGGAGGATTGTGCTAAGGATAAGAAAAAGAAAACAAGGCTAAGGGAAAATATATTGATAAGGAAGAACTGAACAAGACCATGCCCATTTAGATCAGAAACCTTGATGATATCACCCAGAAGGAATATGGAAAGTTCTAGAAGAGCCTTACCAATAACTGGGAAGATCACTTGGCAATCAAGCACTTCTCTGTAGAAGGTCAGTTGGAATTCCAGGCATTGCTATTCATCCCCTCGGGCTCCTTTTGACCTCCCTGAGAACAAGAACAACAACAACAACATGCCTCTATGTCCACCATTTGCTCATCATGGACAGATGTGATGAATTGATATTGATACCAGAGTATCTCAACTTCATCTGCAATGTGGTTGACTCTGAGGACCTGCTCCTGAACATCTGAGAAATCCTGCAGAGCAAAATCTTGAAGGTCATTCATAAAAACATTGCTGAGAATGTCTTGAGCTCATCTCTGAGCTGGTGAAGACAAGAACTATAAGAAATTCTATAAGGCATTCTCTAAAAAAACTAAAGTTTGGGATCCATGAGGGCTCACCTGATTGGTGATGCCTTTCTGAGCTTCTGCACTGTAACACCCCCTGTTTCATCAGGAGATCAAATAAATTCTCTTCTGGTATATGTCTCTCACATGAAGGAGACTCAGAAGTCCACCTATTACATCACTGGTGAGAGCAAAGACCAGGTTGCCAACTCTGCTTTTGTGGAGCGAGTGTGGAAGTCAGTCATAGAGATAGTATATATAATGGAGCCTATTGATGAGTATTACATGCAGCAGCTCAAGGCATTTGATGGGAAGAGTCGGGTCTGTTACCAAGGAGGGCCTGGAGCTACATGTGGAAGAAGAGGAAAAGAAGAAAATGGACAGCAGGAAGGCCAAGTTTATGAAGCTCTGCAAAATCATTTTAAAAAATCTTGGATAAGAAGGTTGAGAACATGACAGTCTCCAGGGCTTGTGTCCTCACCCTGCTGCATTGTGACTAGCACCTAAGGCAGGATACAAGGGCCATAAGTCTTTCCTTCCCATATTTGACATTGGGTTGTGATGCTGTGTATTGTAGGGGTGGGGGTTGTTTATTTTGTTCTGAAGTTAAAGTATGCAAAAATCTTTAAATTTTTGGTATAATTAGATATATGTTTAGGATATTTAGATTCAAGATAGTCAGAAGTGGAGCACTTCACCTGGGAGAACTCAGTGAGCTTTCACAGAGAAGGGATGTTTGAAATAATTCTTGAAGAAGATGAAAGAGTTTATTAGACTGAGAAAAGGGCAAATCATACCTGGCAGAGGGAAGAGCATATGCAAAGATACAAAGAGCGTAAAATATATGACAAAACTGAGAATCAGAGAGGGATATATTGTGTCTGGAGGTCACGTACATAAAGAAGTTTGTAGAGATAAGACTGAAAAAAATTGGAACCATGGAAAATCTGCAATGTGAAGAATTTTGAACCAGAGAAAAGGCAGCACCAGAGCTTTACTTTGAATGCTAGTTTAGATTTGGATAAACAAAGGTAAGGAGTATAGAGCATCAGTAGAAGCTTAAGAGTCCTAGCAAGCATGGTTAGTTTATAGGGACAGTGAGACCAGCCAGGTGATAGGGGTGTAATCTTTAGAGAGTAGGAGAAAAAGTATTATGAGAGGGAGAAAAAGATTGAAGTTAAGAATAGAGAGAGGAATTTTGAATGACTGGAGGAAGTTGGATTTCATCTTAAAGCCAAATTGACTAACCCCAGATATTTTAATAATTTTTAAGGCAGTGATATGAACTGTGAATTGAGTAAGAAAGCTAAGAAGCATCAAGTTCTAGCTATGTGGCAGTAAAAACAGTCTCTTGCTCAAAACAGTGAACTTCTCTTGGTGAACAGGAAAGAACAGACAGACCTTAGCAATATACAAAAGATGAACCAGAGGTTTTTGGTTTTTAGAGATATCCATCATAATCCCTACATAACTTCTCTCAAATTCTCACTAATTAGTCATATAATTTTTTTAAAAAATCACACTACCAAAAGCTGATATTGACTGTTAAGCTTTTTCCAGATGCTGTGGGGAATATTTTCTACCTACCATACTAATGTAATTAGATGAAAATGCAATTAATAATCCATCCATGCTATGTCCATTTACAAGAAGGTAGGTGCTTCATCTCTCCTACTGCCCACTTACTGAGAAATCACAGATCCATACCATTGGTTCCAAACTTCAGTGTGCATCCTGATCATCTGGAGAAGTTGTTAAAATGCAGATTACCAGGCTTCTTGCCCACCTCCACTCTGAGATTCTGATAAAAGAGGTCTGAAAGGGCCCAAAAATATTCCTCTTTGGCAATATCTACAGCTAGTCAACTACATTTGAGTCATAAAGCTAGAGAGCGGTTCTCTCTTTTGTTCTGTTTTGTTGCTAAGGCAGTTTCACCTCTCACCCTCTTCAGCACTTCTTGTAAAGCAGTTTGTAAGTATTCTCACTTCATTCACAAGCAACCAAAATAAAATAAAATTGAATAGGGAACTGGAGGAAAGAAGAATGAAGATAAGAGATGAGAGCCCCTTTACATCATGAAGTGATTTTAGACAAGGACATGGGCAGAAAAACAGCCCAGAGAAAACCTGGAACTGCAATTTTTCTTGAATTCCATCTATCCAGAGTATGGAAAAGTCATGTGGGTGATAGGACATGAAAATATCCCATCTATTATATGGGTTCTTCCCAGAATAACCACAAAGCCAAAGCCTAGATCTGAAGATCTATGAAGGGATTTTGACCAGCACAGAAGTGGATAGAAGAGAGAGCCAAAGCCAATTTGACCAGTCTGTCTGCTGGCAAACACCAGGTCAGAAGAGATCACTTTATATTAAAAAGTAAGTAATAAGATGTAAAATGAAAACTAATTTTAAAATACCGTGGAACAAAAAAATAGAATAAGTCGGCAGCCGTCCGTCTCGAGAGACGATGGTGTAGCTTCTTAAGAGTATCTGCACCACCGAGAATGGTTGTGCAGTCCGACTCGGGAGTGACACAGTATCTGTCTCCTCCCGTGTTGAATCGACATCTTGCGATGACGCTGGAGTGTCCTCTCCAGTGAAGCTGAAGCTACAGAGCCTGGGCAGGGTGATATGGAGGGTCTGCTGTTGCCCATGCAGCAGACCCCCCCTCTCTTCGCAGCTGAAGGGTCCAAGGGAAAGACGGAGTCAATACAGCTTGGCTTCAGGTGCGCCGCAGGAGTTGCCGGTGTTGACTACAACGTCAAACCGCCTTAGGGACTCCGGCTCCGGATTTTCTGTCGGGGTTTACTCCCTTAGCCTTTCCCCTGAAGAGGTATGCCGCAAGGCAGCGGAGGTTTTTTGGAGTCAGAGTTTTCCTTCTCTGATGTGCCCTGACTGGAAGATCGAACCAGCGACACTTAGCTCGCAGGCCGACGCTCAATCCACTGAGCCAAACCAGCCAGGGCTAAAAAAAAAAAAAATAGAATAACATCCTGTCAATTCAGAAGGTATGTAAACCTCTGAAATATTTTCATAGCAATGGGGGGGAAATGCTGCTTGCTATGCTTAACAAGGATACAAAAACAGATAGCCTTCATGAAATAAGAACAATCAAGAACATAACCAGTTGAGGGAGGGAAGAAAGTTGAGGGAGGGAAAATACCAAATGCTGGATAAAATATGTTCAAATATGATTTTAAATGAATTTCAAACCTTATATGAAAGTACGGAAAATTTTCTAAAACCAGGAATGAAGCTGGAAGAAGAGTCTGGGAATGTAAGGAATCGATAAAGGTCCTGGGTGCCATGGAGACAGCCCCAAAAGGAAGGAAGTCGAAGACCTCAGCATAAACCCAGGACTGACAATGGGCTACACAGTTAGCTAAATGGTAGGCTAGGTAGAGGTAGCGGCAAGATATCATGTCTGTCTGTTTAATTCTAGGTAGAATTTTTTTCCCTCTAAGAATTCATGGCTTCTACTTGGAACTCAGATGGGTTGGAGGCAGGAATATGCAATATTTGATTATTATTAAAATATATATATGCCAATAATTTTAATTTAAAATTAATAAATATATAGAATATTCTAAAAGAACCATTAGGAAGCTTTATTTGATGAACACAAAAAAATCAACAAGCATCAGTTGGAGAGTGTACATTATTTGCAAGGACAAATAGAACATTAGAGATGGGTTATACTAAAAGACATAAAGCAAATGCAATAAAAATCAAAGATAGAGAACACAATTTCTGATATTAATATAATTATGTAAAATAAATGTTATGTCAATTTTTAAAAATAGATATACTTCTACATATTCAAGGATCAAAGAAGAAAATAAAACTAGGAACACTAGGAAGTGAATAATGAAAATGCCTCCCATGAAATCCTATATGTGGAGCTAAAGCTATTCTGTATTTAAAGGCTGAAAATTAACAGGCGAATTTTTCAACTATAAAGAATAATAGATTAAATCCAAAGGAAATTGAAAGAAGGAATATTAAAGATATAAAAATTACTGAAGTAAAAATACAAAGGTAAGAGAATCAAGAAAGACAAAAGCTAGTTGTGTATAAAGACTGTTTTTTTAATAGCAGAAATAAAATGACCTCAATAGTAAGATTGAAAGATAAAGTTGAATAAGTCCTCCAGAAGGGGAAACAAAGAAAAAAGAAAAAGAAAAGAAAATATTTAAAATGTAGAGAATTAGTACAGGAGATCTAACGTACAAATTCTAGAGTTCAGGAGTTCCTGAAGGAGAGAAAAGAATAAACAGGGAAGGAAGAAAACCACTGAATCATCAAAGTTCAAGAAAATTTTGCAAAAATAAAGGAAGCAAATGTCCATATTAAAAGTTGTTCAGCCCAAGGAAGCTGTTAGTGAAATTTCAGTAACCTGAGGACAAAGAAAAAAATTTGCTATCTTTTAGAGAGAATATCAGGATTTATATAAAAATTAATAATCAGAATAGCCTTGGACTTCCAAAGTCATAGTTTAGGGGAAGAGAGGGAAGACACTATAACCCTAGGTGCCTGTTTATCAGAACAGTAAAGATGACAATAAGATACTTTTATTTTGCTTTTGCAATGACTTACAGTATCTAAATTTTTAAATATTGAATGCATAAATGGTACGTCTTGTGTATTTTTATTTAGGGGTATATTAAAGCAAGAAGTATATTTGCTATACATTATATTTGCCCCCAGAAAGAAATTTGTCCTTGCTATAGCATAGTGGAAGCCAGAAGACAATGAAGCAATGTCTTCAAAATTCTGAAAGAAAATAATCTCCAGTAGTTTTATTTACAGCAAATCTATGAATTAGAAGTTGAAGGTAGAAAAGAGACATTTTCAGACTTGCAAAATCTCAAAAACAATTTATTTTCCATATACCTCTTTTGGGAAGAAAGGGAGTATGCCAAGAAAGAGGAAGTCATAGGATCCTAGGAAATAGAGATGTAACACAGAAGAAAGGAAAAGAGAATCCCTGAATGATGGTGAAGAGTGATTGAAAGGAGGCTGCTGTGCACTAGGCCAAAGGCCACCAGTCTCCATGGGTGAGGTCAGCAGGTTCAGAGACTCCTTCAAGAAGATCAAAGTTACTATGTATTGTCAAGAAAATAGAAAACACTAGGTGATTTGAATGTAGTGAATTAATAATGAATATGTGAAAATTAAACCAAATATAATTATTAATTACAAGGAAAATAGAATGTGCAGGAAAGGTATAAAATAGTATGTAAATCAACAGTAATGGGAATTTACATAGTCATAGTAATGTAAAATTGAATGTTAAGCTAGCCAAAATTATGGCCTAACTGTAGTACAAGATAGGAGGATAATGACTAGTAAGGGAAAGGGAATGAATGAGAGTTCAATTCCCATCTTCCAAAATAGAAAGTCAACAGCTAATGCCTAAAGCTGAAAACTCAAGAAGTAGCAATATAAGCATGTTGTTAGAGATATTAAGGTAAATACCAAAAAATCAGCTAAAAGAGTTTAAAACAGTTGTGGGAAACAAACTGATAGGAAGAAGAGGTTCAGGGGAATCTTTTTTCTCATAACAATCTGAAAAACTAAAATTGGGGAAGATAAACCAATTGCACCAATATTTACCATCACCAAATTGTATGAGAGTCTTTGGTTCCCTGATCCCTTGCCTACACAGGGTATCATAATTGAAGGGAGTGAGGGATGAAGGGAGAAAGGGAACAAGGGAGGACAGCCCTGGCTGGGTGGCTCAGCTGGTTGGACTGTCGTCCCACACACCAAAATATCACAGGTTCAATCCCAGGTCAGGTCACACACCTAGGTTGTCACTGCAAACCCTGGTCAAGGTGCATATGAGAGGCATCTGACCCATGTTTCTCTCTCTCTCTCTCTCTCTCTCTCAAAATCAATTTTAAAAAATTGATTTAAAAAAAAATTTAAGGAGGAAATAAAAGAAAATCATTGTCTATTAGGTACCCCACAAACCGATATCTCATCGCTATTTTACTTTTTATCCCTTTGATTATCAATGAGGATGAACATTTATTCATAAGTTGAAAGTCATTTGTATTTTTGTCACTAATTGTCTAATTCTCCTTCATGTGTTTTTTTAAATATTGCTCTAATTTTGAAAGCTCTCCATATTAAAAACAAACACTTTTTCAGTAAGTTTCCGATACACTTTGCTTTTTTCTTCCACTATGCTTGTGCAGCTCAAATTCTCATATCTTTGTGGGGAAATAAATTGAACTGAAGAAGAAATGTAAAGTGGTAAGACTATGGGCTTTGGAACCAGGCAGATCTGGGTTCATCTGTAAAATAGAAACAATAATTTGTAACAGGATGTCGTGAGGACTCAATAATAAGTAGGTATTCAAAAAATGTTAACAATTTGGGTAACTGATCTTTAGAAGTTAGGCAACTCAATAGTTTAAAGGATTTTAAGTGGGTATTAAATGCAAATTCAATGTTGACAAGTAGTCTAGAAGTCTTGATTACTATCATAAATAGCTTTTGTTACATTTGATAAAACATATAAAAGGACACAACAGTCTTCTATCTCTTCTCCTTTAAAAGAGCAATTTGTAGGTTTCTCTTTTATGCTTGTGTACCAGGACTCCCCTTTCACTTCTTGTAACGAAATTAACCCCTTTTTCTTTGTCATTGGCATCTCCCAGACCTGGTGAGGCTGTCAATCACATAATTCCACCTCACCAGGCACAGGGTTGGGCATATGGCTCAGAGCTTGATCCAGCACCAGAGAAATGTATCATAGATGATCATTGCTGCAAAGACTCTTCCTTACTAAGCCTATGGGTGCTTACAGCTCCCATGCAAGTCAAGAACAGCCAGGGACATCTTTGCTGTAATTCAGGAGTCTACCTGAGCCAGAGAAATGCATAACAAATGACTAAGACAAAGGGAAACAAGGTGTCCTGGCAATATAGTTTGAAGCCTTAATCAGCCAAGTCTGAACCGCCTCTTTGGGTTTCTGTGAGTAAATAAATATTTATTTGTTGTAAGAGTGACATCTTACTGTCACTCATAATTTGAAGTTCTAACTGATGCCAGCTCTTACCCTGAAGCCCTTCAGGAGTTGCTTAACTGAGAGATGTTTCTTCACTACATAGTGCCTCTCTACATATATAGAAATATGCTAAATTGTAGATTATCACTGTGAGTTACATTAAGCTCCTGACTTACTAACAAAAGAGAAAAATTCTTGATGAAAGCAAGATGGCCACACATGTATTTCTCCTGGTCCCCAAAGTCTGTAAGGGGAAGTACATCCTTCCAGGACAACTTTTCATTCAAGATAGGGTCTTGCCAAATGTTGAAAGCTCAATCCTTGCAGCACTGTAATTTTCATTACACTCAATGCCTATTCAGGAAACATTTTAATCTATCTATTTACTTCTAGCCAAAGAAATAGTTATGTCAGGCACTTTGATCCTTGACTTCAGTACTGCACCACAGAGGCCAGTGAAGGAGAACAGCATCATCCCAAGTGTCCCTGCTTCATAATGTCCAGCATCTGGAAACCCATTTCCTAAAGCCGCCTTTGTCTCTGATCTAATAATACCTGTTATACCCATTCTTCTAATACTGAGTTTGGTCTGAGGACCACATTCACAAATCCTTCTTCTCAGAGAAACTTCCCTTTTCAGTCTATCAAAGTTGCCCCCCTTTCCTATTTTCTATCTCATTGTCCCTATCACGATCTATAAGTACTATTTACCTTTTATTGTCTCTTTCCTTCACTGGACCCTAAGCTTCAGGAAGACTATCTGCTTGAGCATTATCTCCCGAGTGCCGACCACACTGCCTGGCAGAGTAAGTACTCATTAAGTATTTCTTGAATAAATGATATATCCTTTTTTCTACATTCTTAATAAGTATCAGGAAATTAGCAAGGCTGGTGATGACTGCCATTACTCCCATCAACATCAAATTCCATAACACAAAATACAGATAATGAGGTTGGTAAAGTTGCACTGTTGCATTTGGTTATTTATTGTCATCATAGCTAACTTTGGTATGTTTAATTGGCTTTTTAAAACTTATAAAATTTTTAAAAACTGTGGCAAAATGCATGTCACATAGAATTTATCTTAACTATTTTAAGCGTACATTAATACATTAAGTGCATTCATATTGTTATGCTACCATCGCCACCATCTAGCCACAGAACTCTTTTCATCTTAGCAAAATGAAACCATGTACCTATTAAATACTAATACTAGCTCCCCTTTCCCCCTGCTCTTAGCCTCTGCTAATGATAATTCTACTTTCTGTTTCTATGAATGTGACTGCTCTAGGTACTTCATATGTATTAGCAGGGTTCTCCAGAGAATCAGAACTAACAGATTATATAGATACAAATAGATATATATATAGATCGTCGGCAGCCGTCCGTCTCGAGAGACGATGGTGTAGCTTCTTAAGAGTCTATCTGCACCGCCGAGAAAGGCTGTGCAGTCCGACTCGGGAGTGACATCGTATCTGTCTCCTCCCGTGTTGAATCGACATCTTGCGATGACGCTGAAGCTACAGAACCTGGGCAGGGTGATATGGAGGGTCTGCTGTTGCCCATGCAGCAGACCCCCCTCTCTTCGCAGCTGAAGGGTCCAAGGGAAAGACGGAGTCAATACAGCTTGGCTTCAGGTGCGCCGCAGGAGTTGCCGGTGTTGACTACAACGTCAAACCGCCTTAGGGACTCCGGCTCCGGATTTTCTGTCGGGGTTTACTCCCTTAGCCTTTCCCCTGAAGAGGTATGCCGCAAGGCAGCAGAGGTTTTTTGGAGTCAGAGTTTTCCTTCTCTGATGTACCCTGACTGGAAGATCGAACCAGCGACACTTAGCTCGCAGGCCGACGCTCAATCCACTGAGCTAAACCAGCCAGGGCTATATATATAGATATATATATATATATATATATATATATATATATATATAGGTGTATAGAAAGAGATTTATTATAAGCAAATTGGCTTACACAGTTACGGAGGCTAATCTGCAGTTAGCAAGCTGGAGACTGAAGAGAGCTGATGGGACAACTGTAATAGAAAAACAATTTAAAAAGAGAGAGAGAAAGAGAGCTGATGGTATGTTAATCTGAAAATTCCAAAGGAAGAAAAAGGCCAATGTCTCAGTTCAAAGAGTCAGGCAGGAGAAGTTCCCTCTTAAAGGAAGGTCAGCCTTTTTGTTCTATTCAGGCCTTCAATAGATTGGTAAGAGCCACCCACATTAGAAAGGACGAGGTACTCATTCTGCCATTTCACATGTTTATATCATTAAAAAATACCCTTACTGACACATGAGAAAGTTTGACAGATAACTGGGCATTCCATGACACAATCAAGTTAACACATAAAATTAAGCATCACATCATATATATAGTCAGTCATATACTACTTGTCCTTTTGTGACTGTCTTGTTTCATTTAGCATAAGAGCCTCAGGATTCCTCCATGTTGTAGCATCTGTCAGAAGTTCCTTCCCCTTTAAGGCTGAAAAATATCCCTTTCTATGTATACACCACATTTTGTTTGTCCACCTGTCTATCCATGGACATTTGGGGCACTTTCATCTTTTGGCTATTGTGAACAATGATCCTATGAACATGGGTTTACAAATGTATCTTCTAGTCCCTGCTTTTAATTCTTTTGAGTATATTCCCAGAAGTGGAATTTCTGAATCACATGGTAATTCTATTTTTAATTTTTTGAGGAACCACCAGTGGCTGCACAATTTTAGATCCCCACCAACAGTGTACAATGGTTTTAATTTTTCCACATCTTCACCAACAACTTGTTATTTTCTGTTTGTTTGTTTGTTTTAATAGCAGCCTTCCTAGTGGATATAAGGGGTTATTCATTTTTTTAATACTTAAATTTTGGTCACTTTCTGTCCATTTTTGTCACTTTTACTAGATTCTTTGGCATTACTTCTTCAAGTCTATAGGCCCAGGTGTTAGAGATGATGCCTGATATAGTAGATGACTAATCAGTACTATTTAGTGCTAATTTTCAAAAGAAATATAGTAAATAGAGGCTAGAGAAATAGGAAGTCATTAGGTTTGGGCAAAACAATCAAAATAGGTAGCAAAGAGGAAATAGGCATGGATGTGGGCAGTATGTTATGGAAAATCTTTTTCTCAGAACTAAATAGTTATAATAAACAAACATTTATATTTATAGTTGGAGTGGGAAGCAAGGAGGAGAAAAATAGTGTAGTTCCTTATCTAAAATGACTTCATATTAAGCACACTGACTATTACTGTAGTGATAGAAATGTTATCAAGTATATCTAGTAATAAAATGTAAATTTACTAACAGCTTCAAAAACTTTCTCTTAGGAGTAGAAAAGTGGATGTCAGGGACTAGACAATTGGGGGGGATAGGGAGAAGTTGGTAAAAGGGTACAAACTTTTAGTTAATAAAGTCTGAGGATTTAATGTATAATATGTTGACTCTAGTTGATAAGAGTGTATTGTGTAATTAAAATTTGCTGAGAGTAGAAATTGTTCTCACCAAAAAAGAAACATATATATATTTATACACATATATATATACACATGTTTATATATACACGTATATACATATATGAGGTGATAGGTGTGTTGGTGGGGAAATGGCACCAGGTGTTAGACCAGTGGAGTCAGACTGAACCGTGGTTCAGCAATCTCAGTACTTGAGTTCTGGCTAAGAAAGAATTCAGGGCAAAGATTCAAATATAAGAGAAATTTTATTTAGAAAGCCACAGAGTCAGAAGAAGTAAACTGTAGAGAAATGGGCTCAGAAAACAAGTTACAAAGGTGAAAGAACAGTTCTTGGAACTTAGAAGAAAAAGAGAGGCAAGGGAAACACGCCTGGGAGGAAGGGGTGGGGAAAGGCCAGGTTGCTCCATAGAAAAAGTCCCACTGGGTCCTCTGTCTTAAGGGTATGTATCTGCAGGTCTCAGAGGAGGGTCCCAATAAAATATTTACTAGCTTTCCAGGTGTGTCCTTTTAGGTTGTGGTCTCTACTGATTGGTCAGCGCCAGGACATGGGGTCATTAGTCATTGAAGCTGATCCTGATGTCAGCCCTGGCATTGCCTCACCTGGCCTGGAGCTGAAACACAAATGAGGCCTAGATGCTATCCCTAGTAAGGCCAAAGTTCTCTGTGGTCAACAGACCCAATGCTCTGCTTCCAAGATCATTTGATGCGGGTCACAACATCATTGTCCTGAGAGCTTGAGGCTTAAGGGACTGGTCCTGTAAGGGTTTGTATGGGAGTTGTATGAGGCTATTTTCTGACTCCCTTATTCCCCCCTAAAAAGATCTAAAGCCACATTATAACAGTATGCAGAGCAAGGGTCCCCTGAAAATAGAACCCTCACAATCATTGATTAGGGGCAGGAAGAAGTGGATGGTAGGTTTTAAGATACATTGCATAAAAATGGCAAGTTAATAGCTGTGACTTCCTGAAGGGAAGAGGGCTGCCACCCAGGGCGAATTGCCTACATTACTAAGAACATTCAGTGGCTCATGACATAGCCAGGGGGAGCTCATATAGCACCTGTGTGAGAGGCATGGGGTGGATGCCCATCCCAGAGTCTAAACCACATGACTAGCAATATGCTAGGGGAGGGAAGGTCACCCTGGGGCAAGGTCCTTGTTTTCCCATTTTGCCCGTTGCTAGGCACCTGGGACTTTCCACCCTGGTGACCTTCTGTATCTGGCCCGTCCTCCTTGCTCTGCTCATGTATGTCTGTCTACCACAGCTATATTAATTAACTAAATGGGAGGAATCTTTTCACAATGTGTATATATGTATATAAAATCATCATGATGTACATTTAAAATATCTTACCATTTTACTTGTCATTTATATCCCAAAGCTGAAAAAGAAAAAAGCTTTCTCTTAGAACATTGATGATAATTAACCTTTTTGCTAAACTATTATCTCCACACAGCCTAACCCTTAATAGGCTTTTCTCAGACAAGACCCCAAAATTTAATTGATTACCATTGTGAATCATTTGCATTATGATGAAATCATGTGTGATATCTGTTTTCTTTTACACTACAGTGTCATTTGAAGTACATTATTCTTTGAGCATCATGCATTGTGATTATTTAAAGAAGGGTTAATCTGTTTAATAAGCATTTATCACACCCTTAGTCAGAATATTCAAAGACCTCTGGCTCCCGGGAGCTTAAAGACTAGACACAGGGAAGGGAAAATACATGTTGGGACTTGAAATAACTAGGGAAACTCTCATATACTGTTACTGAGTGCCCACTGGATGTGACATATTACACTACTCACTGCTGGAACAGTAGTGCATAAACCCGTTCTCCGCCCTCATGGAATTTTAACCTTTTTAGACTGCATTATATTTAAAAGCTTAGAATTTGCTCTGTAAGTAAGTGATTTTCTAATTGTGCTTTGGAGCCTAACATATAATAATTTTATCTTTGTCTCAGGTCCCTGGCACAGACAGACAGGAGTGTCTTTGTTATTCAGGAACCCCTTGGATCACACTTGAGTTTATGCTAATGAGTTGACTCATATAGATTGATGGGGGCTGGTCATGCTGGAAAGACCGACTGTGTGATTAGAGGTTTGGGGCTTTGAACCACATGATATCACTCCAACCTCCTGACCTGTGGGGAGACGAAGGGCTAGAGAATGAGCTCAATCACATGGCCAAAACTCCAGTAAAAACTCTGGACACCAGAGCTCAGGGAACTGCCTGATAGTGAGCACACTGATGTGTTGGGAAGGTGATTGACCCTGATTCCAGGGGGAGAGAGCACAGAATCTCTGTGTTTGGGACCCTCCCACATTTCACTGTATGTGTCTCTTCACTTGGTTTTTCTTGATATGTATCCTTTATAATAAAACTGTAATCATAAGTATAGTGTTTTCTTAAAGTCCTGTTATTATATATAGTTGTTGCCTCTGGGGAAGAAGACTGAGGGTCTGGATTAGGAGGCAGATGAACATTTTACTGCATATGTTTATACTGTTTGAAATTTGTACATCTGCACCTGTTACTTTATTCAGTCAAAAGTTATTTTTAAAGGGAGGAGGAGTAAGTTAGCCCATGTGTATTGACTTGAAATGATGTACATGATATGTTGTTAACAAAGCAAGATGCAGAGTAATAAGCATAATAGCTATAATAATAATAGGCATAATTATAAAAGAAAAGAAGTGAACAGTCATCCCCCTCCACCCGCCTCCCCCCCACCCCCAGCTCATGTTGATACATTTTGGGTGAGTTCATCTCCAAGAGGTGGGGAAGGCCACATATCAGTCTGCTAACATGATTAGCTCAGAGGGATGGATGACAGATGACAGGATAAGGGAAATTTTTTGTTGTTTCTTTCAGTATTATTTTAAATTACAAAAGCACCACATGTTTGTTGTGATAAATGCAGGTTCAAACGAGCATATGTTATTTTTATAATTTGAAAAGGGAAGGAAGGAAGGGAAGGAAGAGAAGGTGGAATAAAAGAAAAAATATCTTACATCACCATGCCCACATCACAAACCCAGTGAACAATACAAAAAGAACACAAGCTCTCATCTATAGGTTTGTGTGCACCAGAGGCAGACTTATCTCCTTCCTCTGTTCTGACACTTGGTCAAGTTTCAGGAGCAGATACTTTACACAGAAACATTGATCTCACTGTCTCAGTACCAGCCTAGTCCTTCAGGGCAAGAGTCTTCTCCCAACCCACCTGTAAGACCCTTTTTGGTAGAAGAAAGCTATCACAGTGTTTGTAAGTAAAAGAAACAAAACCAAATTTTAAATGCCCATCTATGATTAAGAAATTTGACCTTAACCAATTATCTATCAAATCCTTGGGAGAGCAACATTTGACAGGGGAAAAAAGCATAGTAATGCTAGATGCCCCTAGGACAGGGGAGGTTGTAGGAGACAACTGTGTATCAAGAAGTGTTGGGGTACAAACCCACTTCACAGCCTTCCTCACAGCACCCCGCATGGGCACCCCAAGAAGCAGGTCAGCCTGAATCCTTTTTCTTTCTCACTGTAACAATGAGCATTTTATCCCTTAGAAAACAACTAATAACACAAATTTTATTGCCCATGCACGCTGGACAGGCAAAGCTTTTTTTAAAACCTTGATAATAAAGATGTGAATAGGATAAGAGGGTTATCTTACATGTTACCATGATGAGTAAAGTGGTATAGTTATTCTGGGATGCAATATGACATGCATCAGGGACCTGGAAACATTTGTAGCTTTAGGAAATATACAGAGATGCTATCAGAGATTCTGTCCAAGGATATTTTGTGCAGCATTATTTATACTGAAAACTAATTGTTCAATAGGAACAGCTAACTGAATTATATTACAGTCATAAAATCTTCACAATACAATGTTTAGAAGGCTAGGAAACAAAACTATATATCCAGGTTTTTTTAAATGTATAATAAAGATATGTAATCTAGGTTACAGCTAAGTGGTCAGTTCATGAATAATAAATTTTTATCCTTTTAATGTTTAAAATATTTCTTCTACAAACATACATTCATTTTATTATCAAGGAAAATAATAAAGTAAAGAGGAAGAACATCAGCTCTATTCCTATGTGGAAAGAATGCAAAGAGAATGAATTCTTTCTAACGCATTTAAATTCATGAATTTAGGACAACCCAATTTAACCAATTTTAGGTAATTAAAAAGTCTGTTTTTGAATTCTTAGATTTACTTAAGATCCTAAAAGATCTGCCTATTTAGCTACTAAGAAGTCATTACTCCCAGGGAAAAAGACAGAGCTTTCAAATAAAAGTATAACATTCTTCCATATTTCTCTTTTTCTTAAACTCTATACATACAAAAATTTGATAACAGTTTGTGTCCCTTATGCATTTTAAAGGACTGGCAATGGAATTCCAAATAGAATCTGTGCAGATGGAATGTATTAGTTTGGCCAAAAAGTCTGTTTAGTTTTTTTCTTTTCTTTTTCTTTCTTTTTTTTTTTTTTAATAGAACACATTTTTTATTTTCACCAATAACTTTATTGATTTGGGTATTTTGAGTATGTTGACTGTCTCCCACTATTGGCTTCTAGTGGGTAGAGTCCAAGGATGTTGCTAAACATCTTCCAATGCATAAGACAGCCCCATAGCAAAGATTTGGCCAAAATGTCAATATTACCAAGAAACTTCACAAACCACTTTTGACATGTTCCATCAGTCACAGTACCTTCTCCATACACTGCACAAATCTTATTTTGCATTTCAGCTACATTTTTACCTTTCTTGAAATAATAAAGCATAATACACCAAAAATGTGTATTTTCTTCCATCTACAATACTAAAATAGCTGCACAAAAATTCAGCAATTTTGATACTTATTTTTTAATGCATGCTGATATGGCAGCTGTCAGAATGCCATCTAAAAATTGTATCAAAAGAAGTTAAAGACAACTAAGCACTACTAGAGCCATTATATGGAAAAAAACTAAAGGAATTTTTTGGCAAACCCAATAAATATCCTCTGAAGTGAATTTGGGCCCTCATCCTGCCCTGCCAATCTGGCAATGTCTAGTGAACTGTTTATGATGTGGACCTAGAGCTCAGGAGAAGGTGTGGGTTGATATACAAAT
Source organism: Furipterus horrens (assembly GCF_987537825.1). Lineage (NCBI taxonomy): Eukaryota > Metazoa > Chordata > Mammalia > Chiroptera > Furipteridae > Furipterus > Furipterus horrens. The sequence continues at coordinate 43,938,623 of NW_028327182.1, forward strand.
ATGAGTACATTAGCATCTGCATGGTAGTTGAAACCCTGGGAGCAATCACCATTTAAATCAATGATTCTCAACTAGGAGCAGTTCTGCCACCCAAGGAACATTCGGCAATGTCTGGCAACATTTCTGATTTTCAGATTTGAAGATAAGGTAGTACTTGCATCTAGTGGGTCAGGCTAGGGATATTACTAAATTAAACATTCTACAATGAATAGGACAACCACTTACAACAAAGAATTAACTGGCCTGATATGTCAATAGTGCCTAAATTGAGTAATCCTAATCTAAAGGACTAACAGGTACCTTAGACTCAAAACTGAATTCATCTATCTTCCCACAAAAATTAATTCTCCTTCTATATCTCTACCCTTCTCAAAACTAACCCATTTTAATCTGTTGACCAAATTTTGTAGAAACCTTAGAACCTCCTTAAACCTTTTCATATCTTTGTTTCTTATATCCAAATGATAGCTAAATCCTTTCAAATATACCTCCCATAGCCATCTTCTCTTTTCCCTCTTCTCAGTCTATAATCCTGGTTCAGACCATAATCGTAACTTTTTGGTTTGGTTTGTTGCAGGAACCTCTCTCCAATCTTGTCACCCTCTCATCTCTTCTCCATATCATTTTCAAGATGCAGATCTAATCATGTCATTCATTGCATGATATCTGATTTCCCTTCACCCTCAGTTATATAGTATATCTTGTATAATTGTATATACTATATATGTGTGTATATATTAGTACGTATTATATATAAATTGTATACATTTAATAATTATACATATAATAATTAAACATATCCAATCCTAGACCAATTTCAAATTTCTTAACCAAATCTTCTATAACTTTTCTAAGTCAATTTCCTGATCACATTCTCTAATATAACTGTGTATCTCTCCTTTATAACATTAAGCACCACTGCAATTTTACATTTGTTTGTGATTCTTTGATCAATACCTGTCTTCTCACTGAAGTGTGAGCACTATTGTTATCGAACAGCAAGTTGGGCTGCCTGCTGCCACCCTCTAGGCAAAATTTCAGAGGCAAAGGTTTGGTGATAAAGGAAAGAAGTCTTTATTCAGAAGCCATTACTTAAAGCCTATCAAGTCACAGCTTTAATCACTTAAGCCTATCAATTAAGGCTAAACTAACACCTGGGTTCTCGTAGCTTTTCCCTGTTAATTTCTGTAGGGTTAGTTTACAAACTAAAACGACATAATACACAAAAGCTTCACAATTTTGAAAGAATGGTGGGCTTCTGCCTCAGAGACAGTTTCCTCTAGAACACCCACAGAATAAACCTGCCATCCTCTACCAGGCCAGCCTGATCCTAGGCTATACCCAGAGTCCCTTCCCATACAAAATACCATCTGTTGGAAAATGCAGGCAACTGCAGCACCATCATCCAGGGATCCACAAGGAAGAAGAACCTGAGAGTGAGCTTGAGAGCCACAGCCACAGCCTGAGCCTGACAGAGAGCCAGCTCAGGAGCCAGAAAAGCTCAGAACCAAAGAACCAGCCCTCCTTTTATTTCCATTGGCTCTGGAGGCATCAGCTTCTCAGCCAATCCCATCTGAGACTGTTTTCCATTGCCTCAGCAAACTCTTCCTATGGATCCTCCTACTTCCTCCCAGTGATCTTATTCAGATCTCTCTGTATTGCCATAAGGGTAGGAACTGTTGTCTTTGTGGTTCTTATATTACATTCGTCGTCGTCGGCAGCCGTCCGTCTCGAGAGACGATGGTGTAGCTTCTTAAGAGTCTATCTGCACCGCCGAGAATGGCTGTGCAGTCCGACTCGGAGTGACACGGTATCTGTCTCCTCCCGTGTTGAATCGACATCTTGCGATGACGTTGGAGTGTCCTCTCCAGTGAAGCTGAAGCTACAGAGCCTGGGCAGGGTGATATGGAGGGTCTGCTGTTGCCCATGCAGCAGACCCCCCCTCTCTTCGCAGCTGAAGGATCCAAGGGAAAGACGGAGTCAATACAGCTTGGCTTCAGGTGCGCCGCAGGAGTTGCCGGTGTTGACTACAACGTCAAACCGCCTTAGGGACTCCGGCTCCGGATTTTCTGTCGGGGTTTACTCCCTTAGCCTTTCCCCTGAAGAGGTATGCCGCAAGGCAGCGGAGGTTTTTTGGAGTCAGAGTTTTCCTTCTCTGTTATATTACATTACATTCATAGTATGTACTATAGTGACTGGCATATAGTAGGAACTCAATAAATATTTGTTGAATGAGCAAATACCTGAATAAAATAAATGAGATAAAATTCTGAAAGCTCTTAGCATAGTGCCTGATTTGTAGTAAGCCATCAGCAAATACTAGCTGTTAACAATAATTAAAATTCCTATATGCATTTACCATAAAATTGTTTTTTAATACCTTGGAACTAGTATTCCTTGTATGCTTTGGAAAATAACATACAGTAGTCCCTTTCTATATCATGGTTCACTTGTCGCGGCCTCACCGTATCGTGGGATTTTTAAAAATATTATATTTAATTATTTATCGCGGATTTTTCACTATATCGCAGGATTTTGCGGTACTGTATACGTAAGTTGTTAAAGTTACATAGGTTTAAGAGCGTAGAATAAATGTAAGATTCCTACTCCACGGGGGGGTGGTGTCTAGAATGTAATACCCGCAATAACTGAGGGAATACTGTAAACTGTTTTTTGAGAATTTGAGCTATGAAAGGAAAGAAAGAGGTGGGAAGTAGTTAGATAAAAATTCAGGACCAACAAAGAGTTTTTGTGTCCTGATGGAAAATGCTTGGGGTATTGGGACAGAGAAGATCAGAAATATTTCATTGAATTTTTCCTTTCCAACAAGAATAATTTTTTTAGTAAAAAAGTTACACATAGCACCTTAAAGGTACAGCATAGTCTCTTAGAGCTTCATTGACTTCAAGAGTGTTATGATAGTTTCTGTCAAAATCCCCTCCCACTGGAGCCAGGAGGGAGTGTAATTGATCTTGACTTTAGGAGGAGTGTAGAGTCACTGCTACACAATGAGGGCAGGATAGAACATGTTCGGTACTCAAGTAATACTTAGGAGCATCTCTTAGTTCTCAGTTACTCAGTTTAATAGTCGTCGGCAGCCGTCCGTCTCGAGAGACGATGGTGTAGCTTCTTCAGAGTCTATCTGCACCAAAAGCTGCAAGATTATGGTACCCAGGGGCTTAGACCCCTCACAAATGGAGTTATTCTACCAGACAAACCACCCAGATTAGTGTGAGTGCTAGCTGAGGTTAAAGGGAATCTAGAACGGGTAAAGGAAGAGGTGGATATTGAGTATCGGTTACAGCCTACAGATCAACCGCACTAGTAAGGCTTTTGTTCTTTCCATTGACCTTTTCTTGTAAGTTCACTGGAAACAAGACCTCCCAGAATCCTGAGTAAGCTATTTTCAGATGAAGTTAATTTATATTAAGAAAGCACATGAGTGTGAGTGGCCAAAGAGTAGACTATAGTAGATACTGTAATGTTCTGCTCAGATACCCTCTTCAGGACCTAAATATCCCCTACCTAAGATGCTGGAAATATCAGCTGCTGACTTGTAGCTGTGCCTCTTACAAGATCAGACTCTTCCACAGGGAATTGAACCCTCCCCCCACCAGGGCAATCTATGGTCAATGACCGGCTATTGCAAAAATATAAAGGCCCAACAAGCTTGCCTCAATATGGGACAACATTGTAAGGCCATCCTCCCTCCCAATTTGATCACAGGACTGCTGAAATCCTGGCCTCTCCTTCTGCTCAATCTGCCTGTCTTATTTCTTTACAGGTGTAGATCCTGAGAACACTCCCCCCAAAAGCCTTCCACTTGCAGTTCTCCATCTCAGAGTGTTTCCAGGGAACCCTCTCTAAGATCTAAGATCAGGAAGCTTGGAGGACAGTACCCTTGCCATGAACTTTGATGTTCTTGGTATGGCCATCATGACTTATGACACTAGGAGTCTCCAAGTGACTTTGTGATTAGAGGACAGGGCAAAGAGATGTGAAAGAGCCCTTGCAGATTCTCAGAAATATCCAGTCTTTACTGAGAGACAGAGGTACTCAATGGGTTAAGGAAAGAAAAATTTTAATTGTTAATATCAGTGATACCTCATTTGTTAGAAGATGATGGTGAGGTCCCAGGGAGATCCAGGAAGTGTTCAGAGAAAACAATCCAGTTATTGCATGTGTGTCTCTTCTAAAATGAGACTGCATTATATTGTATAGAAATAGCTTTATCTTTAGGAGAGAGTTACTCAAAATGTGCTTTTGAGACTACTTGGGTCAGAAACAACTGGAGACTTGTTAAAGATGCAGATTCTTCAACAAAAATAGTTTAAAATTTTTTTTACTTATTATTTTGAGGGAGGCGGGGAGAGAGAGAGAGGGAGGGAGAGAGGGAGAGAGAGAGAGAGAGAGAGAGAGAGAGAGAGAGAGAGAGAGAGAGAGAAACATCAATTTTCCCACTAACTTATGCATTCATTGGTTGCCCTGACCAGGGATCAAACCTGCAAACTTGGTGTATCAGGATGATGCTCTAACCAACTGAACTACTTAGCAGGGGTGTGATGTAGATTCTAAAGCTCCAACCCATGCTTGGAAACTTGCCTGTTTAACAAGCTTTTCAAATAAACATTTCCAGACTCCTGGCTGCTGTGGCTCAGTGGATTGTCAGCCTGCAAGCCAAGTGTCGCTGGTTCAGTTCCCAGCTAGGGCACATTTCTAGGTTGTATGTCAGGTCCCCAGTTGGGGGTGAGAGTGATGAGAGGCAACCACACAGAGATGTTTCTTTCCCTCTCTTTCTCCTTTCCCCTCTCTCTAAAAATAAAATAAGTAAACAAACAAATAAATAAATAATTTTTCTATTTTTTTTTTTTAATTTCCAGACTGCTTAATGGCTATAAAGTTTCTTTTGCAGGTGATGAAAATCTCCTAGAATTAGGTAGTGGTAAGGTTGTACAGCATGTGAATATAAGTAAAATTATTTAAATGGTCAATTTTAAGTTACATGAATTTTATCTTAATTAAAAAAATATAACTATAGGGACAAAAATCACATCTGTGGTTGGCAGGGGCTACAAGTAGTGGAAGAAAATGAACTACGAAGGGTCACAAGGTAATTGAGGGGGTGACAGGAATTTTCTATATTTTCATTGTAGTTCTAGTTACACACTCAGCAGTCCAAACTTACAGAACTACATAAGTAAATAGGTAAATTTTAGTATATGTAAATTATTTCTCAATAAACTTGATAAATAAATAATCTTCAGAAGAATCTTAGACTGTAATGTTTCAGAACTACTGCTTTGAAGCAGTGTTCTTCAAGGTGGGGACACACATCCCTGGGTTTTGGAATACAAACCAGTGGGGTATAGGAGGAAAATAATAGAAATCCTATTTGTATATTTTTAAATCAAAAGATGAGGAGGAGATTATTATTTGGAAGTCTACTTTAAAAGTTTTACTAATATTTATACACAGAATGATGTCGTCGCCCCACTCTATCTGTGTCATGTGAGGCAGGCAAGATGTTCCAGGGAACACAAGACTTACAGAATGAGGAGGTTGACTTTTGCAACCTTATTCATTCACTTGCTTTTAGCATGTTACCACAAGCTGCCATTTACATGGATTTGTGGACTATAATATCTAGGGTTTTTTTATTTTATTTTATTTTTATTTTTCTTCTGTTACAGTTGTCCCATTTTTACCCTTATTGCTCCCCCCCCACCCAGTCCACACCTTCTCCCACAATCATATCCCTCCCTATTGTCCATGTCCATGAGTCGTTTATACACGTTCCTTGACTAGACCCTTCTTCTATTTACCCCCTTCCCTGTCTCCCCCCTCCCCCTGATAACTGTTACTCTGTTCCTTGTTCAGTTTTGTTCATTTGTTTGTGTTGTTCCTTAGTCTCCTGTATTAGGTGATATCATATGGTATTTTTCTTTTGTTGCCTGGCTTATTTTGCTAAGCATAATTCTCTCTAGTTCCATCCACGTTGTCGCAAATGGCAGGAGTTCCTTTTTTCTTTCTGCTGCATAGTATTCCATTGTGTAAATGTATCACAGTTTTTTGATTCACTCATCTACAGATGGGCACTTAGGCTGTTTCCAGCACTTAACTATTGTAAAGAGTGCTGCTATGAACATAGGGGTGCATAAGTTCTTTTGAATTGGGGTTTCAAGATTCTTCAGGTATAATCCCAGCAGTGGAATCGCTGGTTCAAAAGACAGTTCCATTTTTAGTTTTTTGAGGAAATTCCATATTGTTTTCCATAGTGGCTGCACCAGTCTGCAATCCCACCAACAGTGCACTAGGGTTCCCATTTCTTCACATCGTCGCCAGCACTTGTTTGTTGATTTGTTGATGATGGCCATTCTGACTGGTGTGAGGTGGTATCTCATTGTGGTTTTTATTTGCATCTTTCTGAAGGCTAGTGATGTTGAGCATTCTTTGATATGCCTATGGACCCTTTGTATGTCCTCCTTGGAGAAGTGTTTGTTCAGGTCCTTTGCCCATTTTTTAATTGGGCTGTCTGTCTTCTTGGTGTTGAGACATGTAAGTTCTTTATGTATTTTGGAGATCAATCCCTTGTCTGAGGTATCATTCATTGGCAAATACATTTTTCCATATGGTTGGTTTCCTTTTCATCTTGCTGATGTTTTCTTTTGCTGAGCAGAAACTCTTCAGTTTGATGTAGTCCTACTTGTTTATTTTTTCCTTTATTTCCCTTGCCTTATTAGGAGATATATCTGTGAAAATATTGTTACATGGTCTATCTGAAATTGTCCTGCCTATGTTTTCCTCTAGGGCTTTTATGGTGTCACGGCTTACATTGAAGTCTTTGATCCATCTTTAGTTTATTCTGGTGTGTGGTGTAAGTTGGTGGTCTAGTTTCATTTTTTTGCACGTCCCTGTCCAGTTCTCCCAGCACCATTTGTTGAAGAGACTCTTCTCTCTCAATTTTATGTTCCTTCCCCCTTTGTTGAATATTGGTTGACCATATTTATTTCTGGGCTCTCTGTTTTGTTCCAGTGATCTATATGTCTAGCTTAAAACAAACTAACCCTCAGAAAATGGACAAAGTTTTTAAAAATCACTGCAAAGAGGCTACTGATTGAAGATGATACTAATATTTTGAGCCAAAGGAACATGAAATGGCAGAATTGACCTTTTAGTAAATGCTCTTCCATCAGCCACAGTAGGAGGGGAAACAACAATTGTCTAATCAGATCTAAAATGAAGTCAGCCAAAGAATGGGAGATTAATTACTTTTGAAAATAAACTTGTGTTGTGAAGAGAGCATTTCGAAAAGAGAAGTTGTCAATGTTTCTTTCCACCATTAAGTGATTCTGTTGCCTAATCAATGTAAAAAATGACACCTACTAAAATTCTCATATCTGCATATCTAAAATCTTGAAAATATAATTTTCTAACCAATTTGAAAATCTACCAAATGAAGAGATTCAGTGGGCTTTGAACCATTTTAGAACAATGTTTTCTAATTAATTTGTGAGAATAACCAATTGATATCAGTGAAGACAGAAATTGACTGGGTTTCAACAAAATCTTTTGTATAATTAATGCATAGAATAGAAAGATACAAGTACTGATATTTAGTTTGTGCTGCCAATGATGCACTTTTCTCTTTGATTCTGTGTATCTTTCTGAGATACTTTACCATTAAAACAAAATATAACTATAAATCACATTAGAAATAAGGCATTTAGGTCAGTCAAACCAAAATATTGCAAAATAATGTAACATATTCAGTTCCATTGCTTTCTCTAAAAAATAGTTATTACAATAGTTTAAAGAAATCATTCTTTAACATTTACTTTTGGTCTCTTCTTTCTTCACTCTCCACCTCGCATGGTTTTTCTTTCACTCTCACAGCTTTAGTTGTCATCTCTAAGGGGATGAACTCCAAGTTTAAGTCTTTAGCTCTGAGTCTTATATTTCCAATTATTGAATTAGAACCTCCTTCGAGTCCTTCAAACACAGTATGTTGAAGACAGAGCTCACTTTCCCTCCTTACCCCTACTCCATTCCCCTCTTAGTGTTCCTCATCTGGATTAGTGCTAACCACCATCTATGGAGTTTGAAACCTCTGTGTCTACCTTTCTGGCCCTGCTTTTGTCTATCTTTACATTTCCATTTGTATATGATTTCTCTGTCTATCTGCACCTTTCTCTCTCATTTATCTGCCATTCTGATCTCTTTCTCATTCTTTCTTATCCTCTGCCTTCCCTGTCACCTGAATAAAGTACAAAAGTATTTTTTAACTTGCTGTATTTATTAAATATTTATTGTGTTAAAGCATGAAATAGAGTACTTTCTCTTTTTAAAACCCATATTAAATTACATATTTATGTCGACCTTGATTGATTTTTTGCTTTTGTTGTTTCTGTGGGTCAGCAGGTTTGGATAGAAAAAAAAGAATTTCCACTCAGAATTAGTGTTTCCCTTGTAGCCTGATGTAGTTAATGCATGGACACCCCTGACTCCTAAGGAAGAAGGATTCTTAGGCAAATGTTCCTGCTACCAGGAATCTGGATCTAGTTTTGTTGTTCTTATTTTGAAAAAGTGCTATTTTTAAGAACAAGATTTGCTTGGGAGGGAAAAGTTTTGTAGATTAAAGGAGGGTTTCCCTGTGCAAAAGAAAAGGATAGCTACTACTCTTTATGAAACACTCTTAAGCAGAGTTTGCTTCAGAATATATATTATATATAACTACATATAATGCATATATAGATATATGTATATGTAGAATTTGTTTACATTTAATTTTAGAAGAGTATCATAGGAAGTATTTTCACAAGAATTACAGCATTCATTTTCAATCAAGCTCATAAGATTAAAGCATTAGAGCTCTGGCACTAATTTTTATTATTTGCTTTTTTTATGTTGCAATATATTACAAGAGTATAGGAAGTTTATGGCTCACTTGTGCCCAGTTTAGCCCAAGTTCTCGCCTGTGCTCTAGCGGCTGCTGTGAAAATGGCCCCCTTTTCATCAGCTGCTGAGGATGTCCCTCTCACTAGGACTCCTTTCCTTCATGCTAATTCAGATCCTCTGCCACCCAAAATGGTGCATCTTGCCTCAGTCTTGCATGTGTTGCATTTTTTACCTCTAGTCACTCTTGGTCATGTCTCACCTTGTTCCAAGGTTTCATTTTACTTGTCACCATGCCCGCAACTGGTAGGAGAGTGTACTTAATTCTGCAGCAGAGTATTACAGATAAAAGACTTGGTGTCTCTCCTCAAGGTGCTCACAGTCTGATAGAAGGAAGGGACCGAAGGAGACCTGTTCAACCCAGTTTGAGAGTCCAGGAAGGAATCAGTCAGCTAACATGGATGGAGGGGTGACAAGGAGATGAGGCTCAAGAAGTAGGCAGAACCCATATATAAGGAGTTTAGACTTAATCCCTAAAGTATCGGGGTCCTTAAGGGGAGCAACATGATGGAATTGGTCTTACTCACTGGACGGAGATGGATGGGAAGCAGCAGAGACAGGGAGAATCATAGGGGTTGCAGGTGAGACATGGTAAAAGCCTAATGCAGACAATGGCTGTGGGATGCAAAAAAGGAGATAAACCAGAGAGGAATTTAAAGGCAGAAACAATACAACATAAGGAATGATGAGGCATGTGGATCAGGGAAGAAGAATAGCGAGGCTTTTGAGAGAAAGAAAGAGAAGACGGAGGAAAATGGGGAGAGAAAGAGAGATAAGTGATGGCACTGGAGAAAGAGAGGAAAGGGAGAATGAGAGGAATTTCCATTACTGCTCTTCCCATCCCAACAGCATAGGTTTGTGTTTGCAAGGTAATTGAGAGGGACTGGGGAAATTAAGAAATGGTGACAATCAAAACTGGAAAAGAGGAGGAGGAAAATTTGTCCAGCCTTTCTCCCTACAACCCCCCTCCAAGATCCTTGTCCCCTCCTCCTTTCTGAGTTTCTGTTTCCATCTTTGAGTCTTCATTATATTGTAAGTAGCTGTGTTGAATTGTATTGTGAGGGTGAGTAATATGTGTGTTTTAAAATGTTTTGAGCCCTGACCAGTGTGGCACAGTTGGCTGGGCGTCATTCCACAAAGTGAAAGGTCACCAGTTCAATTCCCCATCATGTCACATGCCTGGGTTGCCAGTTCAGTTCCTGGATAGAGGCCTCTCTCACATTGATATTTCTCTCCCTCATTTCCCCTCTCTCTAAAAATGAATCAATAAAATATTTTAAAAATAAAATAAAAATAAAAATGTTTTGATATACATTATATCTCTAAGTATATTTTGTAATAGAAGAAAAAGTAAGTATTTAGAGTTAAGATACTTTGCCTTTTGTGGGTTCACTCAGGGAAGTAAATGCCATCTATGGCATTGGTTTTTTTTTTAAGTATATTTTATTGATTATGGTGTTATAGTAATTCCAATTTTTTCCCCCTTTGCTCCTCTCTGTCCAGTACCCCCCTTCCCTCCAGCAATCCCACCCCCCTTAGTTCATGTCCATGGCTCATGCATATAAGTTCTTTGGCTTCATCCTTTCCTATATTATTCTTAACTTCCCCCTGTCTATTTTGTACCAACTGATTATACTTCTAAATCCCTGCACCATATCCCCATTTCTCCCCCTACCCCCTCCCAGCTGATAACCCTCCAAATGATCTCCATACCTATGATTCTGTTCATATTCTGGTGTGCTTAGGTGGATTTTGTTTTTATTTTTTAGATTCAGTTGTTGATAGTTGAGAGTTTGTTGTCATTTTAGTGTTCATAGATTTGATCTTCTTTTTCTTAAGTAAGTCCCTTTGACATTTCATATAATAATGGCTTGGTGATGATGAGCTCCTTCAGCTTTACCTTGTCTGGGAAGCACTTCATCTGTCCTTCCATTCCAAATGATAGCTTTGCTGGATAGAGTAATCCTGGTTGCAGGTTGCCTTTCATCACATTGAATACTCCTTGCCAGTCCCTTATTGCCTGCAAAGTGTCCTCTGAGAAATCAGCTGATAGTCTCATAGGCACCCCACTGTAGGCAACTCTGCCTCTCTTGCTGCCCCCAGGACCTTCTCTTTATCTTTCACCTTTGGCATCTCAATCATGATACATCCTAGTGTGGTCCCCTCTGGGTCCAGCTCGCCCAGGACCCTCTGTGCTTCCCGGACCTGTATGTCCATCTCCTTCACAAAATTTGGGAAGTTTTCCTCATTTTTTTCAATTCTTGCTTCCTCATTCTGCACTGGTTGACTGTTTTTTCTCCCTTATTTCCAAATCATTGATCTGAACCCTGGTTTCCTTCACTTCACCATTGGCTTTGTGTGGCTTTTCCTTTGTTTCACTTAGCATAGCCTTCACTTCCTCTCTTATGTGTTTGCCGTACTCAAGCATATCTGTCAAGCCTATGAGCATCTTTATTACCAGTGTTTGGAATTCTGCGTCTATTAGGTTGTCCATCTTCTCGTCTGTTAGGTTGGCTATCTCCTCGTCACTTTGTTCTTTCACTGGAACCTTGATCCATTCCCCCTTTTGGGCCATACTTCTCTATCTCCTCATTCTGACAGGCCCCTGTGTTTGTTTGCCTCCGCGTCCCAGGTAGAGCTATTGCTCCTGTTATGTTGTAAGGGGCGGAGCCTTAGGGATTCATCAGTACAGGGCAACCTGTTTCACCGTGTTGTGGCACTGTATGTGGGGGAGGGGTCTGAGGGGGAACAATGCCGGCTGCCCAGCACTTGCCCCTTTTCCAGGCACTTCTTTCACTTCTGTATGGGACTGGTGCCTCTCTAGCTGGAGTAGGGAACCAGCTGTGTTGAGCTGTGTGGCATACGGGAGTGTGTGCTCCTCAGAGACCTCCTAAGAAAGACTCTGCCCAGCTGTGAGGGGTACAGCCAGTTGACAGCCTCCAGGTGTTAACTCCTTCAGGTCCACCTCAGCAAAGACAGTATTTGCTCTAGAGCTCCTACTGGATAAAAATGTCTTTGTCAGAGACACCACTCCATCCGATGGCTCTCCTCCTCAATCCCAGTTTCTCCCTTTTCCTCCCACAGATCTTATTCCCCAATAAACCTTTTATGCTCCTATTTCCCAAAGAGCTCAGCTGACACAAGCTGCCCCAGGAGACAGGTTAGGAGAAAGGTTGGGAGTGGTCACTCTGAGCGGCCCTAGAATGGAACTGGACCTATATGGAAGTTCTATGTTATTCTGTTGTCCTACTTTCTAATATCCCTTAAATGTTATAAAGAGTCACATGCTGGTCTTCATCATGTTGTGAGGAAGAAAGAAGAAGTTGTCCACCACTTGTGAGCGCGAGAAGACAACACCTTAGGAGAGCCTTAACTTTTCAGGTACACTGTGGCAGCTTGACAAAGAGGCTGAAACAGGGATCTGTGCGCCCAGCTCTCTTTAGCAGCCCCTTGGGGCACCTGAGAAACCAGTAGGATCACTCTGAGGGGCTTGTTCCTGGTAATAAGTCCACAGGCAATTTATACCATCACTATTGGGTTGCAGCCCACTGGATTTGCATCATGAGAACCTAAAAGGTGGATTTCCTTATCCCCATTTTACAGATGAAAAAAGTGAGTCACCATTCTAGAAGTTAATCCGGTTTTCTTTTCATATTCCACAACTGTCCCGGCTCTCTACCTTTTCAACACCTCCTATTAAATAATTGAGTCAACTGTAAAAAGGCATCTTAGCAGTCTGAAATAATTTAATGCTTTTGGTGTGGAAATCAGTCCTCCAAAGAATAGTACTATTTCACCATGAGATGCCTTTGGTGTTACCAGGAAGCTCATTTGTTTAAATGTTACCAAGTAATATGAGTCTGTGTTAGTAAAAAAATACACATTTTCCCCTAATTTTTATTTCTGACTCTAATCCATGTTATGACAAGACTGTTTGTTAAGAAACTTAAATGTGCAGCTATTCTCTAATATCTCAATTATAGAAAAGAAATGTAAAGTTAAAACTATTTTTTCCTACTAATTTTAAACGTTTTTGTACTGAGTTGTTTGTGCTCCTCTCTGAAATATGTAACTTCTACTGGGTGGGCTTCCCTCTCAGAATTAGAATTTCCTTAACAGGTATTTTCTTACATACTAGTAATCCTTTCTCCTTTCTCCTCTGGTAAGTTTGTTGTGAGTAATGCTGCCTTTTGTCTCTTATTTTCAATTGCTTTAGCACTGCTATGTTGACTTTTCTTAGTAACATCTTTACCATTCTCATTTTTGTTGCTGATACACTTTCACATTAATGGTGAATCTCCCTTGTTTAAACCCGGGAATGGTCTGTGCTCTAGTATTGTGCTCATGCATTGTTTTTGTTTTTAAAAAGCTGCATATTCTTTGTTTTCTTAAGACCCTCTGATACTTTTATTTTTCTTGTCCCCACATTTTTCTTATACAAAAATGAAGATAAATTTAAAACACCAATTTCTGATTTTGTCTCCACCAGTCAACCCTTCCATAAGAGTAAAATAGTCAGAATTCTTTATTATTCCTTCATCTGGTACAAATTTCCAACTGCCCTAGGCAAGTGATAGAGTGGTTATTGCTAAGCCTGATTTATAGTAGTTAAGTTAATTACCTTTGGATTTCTTTTGCAAGCTCAGTTTTCTCCTGAACTTTATTTCTAGGTTCTGTATCTTTTCCAAGGAAAATGAACAATGCTTTTACTGTCCTTGTTTGTGCTTCAAGCTTTTTATACTAAGTTCTGTTTCTAAAGGAATTTTTCTTTTATTCTCTGTATCATGGGCCAGGAAATATTTTAACAACTGTTTCCTAGAAATTTTATTCTCTGGCTTTTAAGCTATAGTTGAGTGACTTCCTTCTACTTGTCATGACGGCAAAAGGAGAATGGAGTAATACCATTCTGTGAAGATATTTGGATCTAACCTCTACAACTGAGATAAAAAAATAAAGTTACATGGGCAAGATTCGTGTTTATTTTTTTCTGAGTTATTTACTAACACATAACAGGAACCATTATATTATGAAATAATTATTTATTATATAATATTGTTTTTATTGGGCTGCTAAAAGCTTCAAACTTTTAAAGTTTTTAACAATATTTCTGGAATGATTTCTACCAAAATGATTTCTTACATTTCTGATAGGAATGGAAAATGGTGCAGCCACTTTAGAAAATGGTTTGGCCATTCCTCTAAAGTTGAAAAGCCCATTGACTGAACAAGACATAGCTGCTACAGCAACCAAGAGAGTGCTGAGAAAAGTGTAGCTCTTCTCATTCTTTCTATTTAGCAAGTCAAATCTATCTTCCAAAACTGAGGCTTTTATGTGAGTTCTAGAGATAGAAACCAGTTAAATGAAAAAGGAAAGCTACCCATTAGTGGACTGAAAGGGACTCAAAACCCCAGATTTCATTTTATTTTGGAGGGAGAAATAAAAAAGAACACTAAAATGACTAAATTCATTTCCACTTTGCAACTTAAGTTTTCCCCATCAGTTCCAATTGCCCTCCTACAGAGAAGACAGTTTTTGTGTCCTATAGATGTTTTCAGAGAAACTAAAATGGAATAAAGTAGAGCTCACCCTCCTGGCAGGGCTGCTGTCTTAGACAGGAAACTGTTAAATGTGTAAGCATATTCTGTGTGTGTCAATAAATAGAATCCAAAGCAGGAAGCCTCATCTTGACTTCTTTTTCTTTCTTTCCTTCTTTCCTTCCTTCCTTCCTGCCTTCTTTCTCTAGGGGTTCAGAACCAGTCACCTTAAGATATGCCTCTGCGCTATGCAGATTGTTTGAAGTAAAGGCAACCAAGACGCTACAGGCTCAAGAGAACTTCTGCACCCATCCCCCTACCCACCAACCCCTTAACTACCTAGAATAATTTGAATTAGAGGCTTTCCCATAAGAAATTATCAGAGATAACCTTTTCTGAGCTATCTATAGACCAGGACAAACTTCTAATTATTGAACATCTCCTCTTCTTACCTTTCTCCCCTTTGAAGAGCCCAAGATGATTCTTAGCTCAAAATATCATATATACCTCATTTTCCTTTTCTATTTTAGAATCACTCATGTATGTGGGGTGTCTGAGTCTGTCATGTATGTAGGATTCCCATACATACATGTGTAATTAAATTTAGTCACTTTTCTCTTTCTAATCTGTTTCATGTCTATTTGCTCATTAGACCAACCAATAGAACATTGAAGGTAGAGGAAAAATTTTTTTCCTCTTCCACACTTCCTTATTTAAGTTTTCAACAATGCCCAAAGTACAAGAGTGGAAGAAATGTGGGAAAAGAAGGTCCCCATTGTCTTTTAACAACTTAAATTTCCATATTTAGAAGCAAATCACTATTATTCTCGGCTCCCAACCCTAGTCTTCATCCTTCTTGTCTTTCCATTCTTTTCTCAAAGAACATCTTAAAAAGCCTATCCCCTCTTCTCCCACTGTAATGAACATCAATTTGCATATTTTAAACTCTTCCTTCTCCTGGGTCAAACCCAGACTTGTGAGCCTTTTGGCTCACACACAACCTGCAAGTGTCAGCAGGGCCTTTTATTCACTAACCATTATTGCTGTGCAAAATTTATTGAGCAACTATTATGTTCTAAGCACTCTGCTAAGTATTTCCCTACCCTATCTCAGTTAACCCTCAAGTAACTTTTTGGGGCAAGATCTGTTATTACCCCCCATTTTACAGATAACATACAGCTTTGATACATAAGACCCCTCACATCATTTGTAAAAATAATTAGTAAACAGAAACTTCATTTCAAACGAATTGGGAAGGCTAATAGGGGGAGCTCTCATGCCCTACGGCAATCAAGAACAGGGAGAACTCTTTGGTTGTAATAACACAACTTCCCTTCTCTCTCTATAAAAGAGTTTCCACTCATATGTTTTAGCAGACTTGCACGTGGCTCACCATAGTTGCATGTTCTGGATTGCAATTCTTTGTTGTTCCCAAATAAACCTTTTGTTTTTTGTTTTTTTGTTTTTGTTTTTGTTTTTTTTTGGAGAAGCATCTAGCTGAATTTTTGTTTAAGATCAACGAGCAGTTAAGTGAAAGAGCCTGATTTTCTTTTCTTTTTTTTTTTTTTTTAAAAAGACACATTTATTCAGCGTCATGATCAGACTATTACATTTAGCAATCAACAGCATGGGTGCAAAAAAAAAAAAAAAAGAAAAAAGGAAAAAAAAACTACATTAAAAACCCCTTTTTGGAATGCTTTACACTTTCCACAGAACAGAAACTTTCCACAGAAAGAGTCTGATTTTCAACCCAAGTTTGTATATTTCTACAGCCTTGGCTTGTAGTTTCCATAATGTGACTGTTCTTTCATGTTAGAGCTCTTTGAAGTCTTGGATTCTGCACCAGTATTACTTTTGTGGTAAAATATGCATAAAATTTACCACTGTAACCATTGTTAAGGGTACAATTCACTGTCATTAATTATATTCACAATGTTGTGCAACCATCATTACTACCCATGTCCAGAACATTTTCATCATCCCAAACAGAAAATTTATATGCATTAAACAATAACTTTCCATTCCCCTCCCCCTAGACCCTGGTAACCTCTATTATAATACTTCTGTCTGTATGAATTTGCCTATTCTAAGTATCCCATGTAAGTGGAATCATACAATATTTATCCTTTTGTTGGACCCATACATTTTTTGCAGAATAAAAGAATGAATGATTCCCTCTACTGAAGATTTTGAAATGCATATATCTGGTCATTCCTGCCCTGTACTAAAGGTTTAATCTTCCTGATTCTCAATATCCAGCCAATTCTTCCAATCCTACATATTTCTCTGACCTCAGTCATGGTCTTTTTGATTAGGATACCTGCCAGAAGCACCCTTCAGTACTCCAAGTTCTGACCTCTTCTGCACACAGTTCAGATGCCTCCACATACGACACAAATAGCAAATATCCATAAAGCACTTCATTGTTTAAAATATATATATATATGTATATATAATATATATACAAGGGTTAGCAAAAGTAGGTTTACAGTTGTTCATATAAAAATAATACAATAATTAATAAGTACTACAAGAATAAAATTCTGTTTTGCATACTCACAACTGTAAATCTACTTTTGCCCACTCCATAATATATACATATGAAATACCCTCATGAGGTAAATAATGCTGTATTTTACAAATGAGGAAATTAAGAATTAAAGACAGGCTGTGACTTACCCACATGTAGATGGCTAGCAAATACAAGACCAAGAATCTAGAAACTCTGGGCTTCTCTATATATAACTTTGCTCTGCCCCCCAAACTTGTCCCTTCTCTCTATTTAAAGAAGCTCAATTACTGGTCAGGGTAGAGGAATGTTGAGGGATGGCCCCTCTGTGTGTTTGTGTATGTGCATTTGTGCAAATACACACACATGGGAAGAGGAAAAATTGAAACAATTGCAATGTTGCTCCATTTAGTTTCTGACCATGTAATATAGAGTTCCCCTCCTAAGGTGTATCTGAATCCTGCCTATGCCTATTATTGTGCTATAATTTATAAGAAATGAAATATAGAAAATTATTCCAGCCAAGTGCACACTCTCCTAGAATTTGTTCCTTGAATCTTTGACTGCTTTCCTATCCTTTTGAACTACTAGCTGGAGAACACAGGCACCTTAACATTCAGTGTATACTCTTTCTAAGCCCATGGCCAGCTCTGGACAGTCAACTTTTAAGTTCTACTTTCTTTTAGTCTTATTCTGGTTCTTCTTAAAATTCAAGAATCAGTCCTGGTGGGGTTGCTCAGTTAGTTGGAGCATCGTCCCCTACACCGAAAGGTTTCAGGTTACATCCCTGGTCAGGGCACATATAGGAGGCAATCGATTGATGCTTCTGTCTTATCTATTCTCTAACCCCCCTTCCTCTCTTTAAAAATCAATAAATACATATCCTTGGGTGAGGGTTTAAAAATATTCCAGAATCAAAGATATTACTTACCATAGCACATACAGCTAGTGCCTTATTCTACCCAAAAGAAAACATAGTGAGAGGAGAGAGGAAGATGACATTTATAATCTAGGCACCCTCCCAGCTAAGTGTTGTAGCCCTGTGCCCAGGAGATGCCCTCCTTGAGGAGGTTAAAGTGAAGAGTAAAGCTAAGTGTGTGGCTAATACTTCTGCACGTTCTGTAACATAAATTGCTTAGGATTCATCAGCCTATAGGTATGTACATACAAGGTTATGTTACTAGCATTTACAAATTCCTTTGGGTAAATGGACTTTTGCCCTATCCAGCTGTTCTGAGTCTCTCTGCAGATTCCTCCAAATACTTCTATCCCCAGACATATCTAACATGCCCATGCAAACAAATTTCCTCTTTCCACTGGGTTCCACCATCTCACATCTAGCATTTGCCAGTTTACTGGGGCATCAGCACCTTCTGAAGCAGCTGACACATCAGAGCATTTAAGGTGTCAAAGTGTCACAGTGTTCTGCTCCAAAAGAGGGGAGAGTGTCTCTTATGTGTTACACCCTTTAAGGGGGCAGAAAGCTGGACTTGTACTGTGAGGTTATACAGAGAGGGGTAAGTATCTCCTTCAGCTTTTCCTAATGACTCAATATAAGCCCAATGGATTCTGGGTCAGGAAACAAATTTGAATATCAGTATTTGATGTGTAAAATTGATATTTAAATATTAATACTGTTTTCATAATACCCCCTCCTCCTCAAATAACCAAAGCTTTCTTGCTGAGTCAGGCTCTTACTGTCTGGCATCTGCTTTCTACTGGATGAGTTTCCCCCAAGAGACTTTTCAGAGCTCAGAAAACTGCTTCTGGAAGAGTCATCACACTGTTTTGTCAAATGTGCTCAGTCGCATCTTATTTTCAGCTCACCTACTATACAGATGGATTATTTCTACAGTGGTCTTTTCCCAGCCAAGAGTATTAATTTGGTTAAGATGGTGTTTCAGCTGCAGATGATATGATGCCTAACTAATGGCAGTTTCAAAAATAGGATTTCACTTGTGTCTCATAAGACAACATTCAGATACAGTGGTGCAAGGCCAGTGCAGTGGCTCAAGTAGGCCGTCAGGCACCCATGCTCTGTCTCTGCCTCTCCCCTTACCCTTCCATTCTTAGCCCATCAGCTTTTGTCCTCATGTATCTCATTTATAGCTGCTGCATCTCCCAGCCACAGGTCAGCAGAGCAAGAAAAAGAAAAGGCACACCTGCAGACTTCCACTTATATTCCTTCCATCACAGCTACCTGCATTCACTGCTGTGTGTGTGCATGGAGGTAGGGTATTTAAACTCTCTATTTGGTCCAAGCTGAAAACAGAATCTCCATTATGCATCACAATGACATTTACTGTGTGGTATTTTTAGACATTCTGCTGGCAGCAACTGCTCTGCTGGACTATTGTTTACTCATTTTGTGTCCCACCCCCAAAATGGGCCACACATCTTTATGTCTCACCTTTCTCTGAGTAAAATATTAACATGAAACTAAATGAACAGTTTAGGACCACAAGACTTTTTATCATGGTTTTTAGTATGGCCCCTGGAAAGCCACTAATTATTTTAGAACATTACTTCAACTACATATGTACCATGCCAGACTATGGTCTAGGTCAGGAATTCATCTGCTCTACCAGTATTTCTCAAACACCAGTTCTATCAGATGTTCTGAAACACGCACACACATGCTAGAAATGCTGCCCTTACAGCTATGCAATGCACATTGGTGTTTTAAAGATTCTTAAAAGTCACACTGCAAATAAACTTGTTGAACTTTGTTTAACCCACTGCTTCCCAAGGTTTTTGGACAAAATAATCTTTTGAGGCATAATGGCTATGTACATGTTATGGAACCCATTCTTATGGAACACACACTTTTGAAAATACTACCTGTTTCTTATGTTAAACTCTAGTTATATTTTCCAACCGAGCTTACCAGACTGAGTTGTCAAAGTATGAAATATAAATAATATAACGCATATAGTGGAAAGGTGGTTCCTTTTACTTTTCCCCTTTGAAATTTATTAATACAAACCCCTTTCCTTTAAAAAAAGACAATAGTGTAATTTCTTATTCAGATAGAGTAAGAAAAATTAATGTTTTAGTTTTAATAGATGGTGAAGGTTGTGAAATAAGGAACAGTTTGTTTTCTTGAAAAAGAGGAAAATAACTTTACACATATTTAAGAAAAGAAAGTAATATAACAAAATCAAGTTAAACATAGCTGTGTATAGAAGATATTAAAGAGAAGAAGATTTTTTTTTAACGAATGCCACAACCAAGCAGGAATTAACTAGATTATGATATTAGGGCCACCAATGTGATCTGAAAAGAAATCAGCAGAGTGACATATATCCAAGGGGGAAAGAAATAAGGGGGGGGGACCTATCGAATTAGAGCTGCTGACAATTTTCCACAAAGGTAAATAATTTTAAGGAGTCAAATAATTAAACAGCCCAAGTTCGGATTATATGCTTCATTAAAACTTGTGGTCAGTGAACAGAACATTCTCAAGTGCCTCAAGCCTGAACTAATTTTATACCATAGACACACATTCACATGCACGGTCATGGTGATGAAACATCCGGCAAAGATAACAGCCAAATATGGCTAGCTTCATGATGATGTTGGAGAAGCAGTGGAGGCTATGGCCTCAAAACCTGCAGTGCAGACCCATAGGTGCCCACAGATTGGGCACAAGAAAGGGCTGCTTTCTGGTAATGCTGTTAGCATTTTGCAATTAACCACAACATCATATTTAACTCCTGGAAAACAGGATCTCTGACTTCAGGGTGGAATTTCAGTAGGTTTTATTTTACAGTTAGACATACACTTAAAGATTAATCAGAAAATATATGGCTTTAAATCTCTGCCTCAGAAACTAAAAAGTGTCAGATAACATCATATGTATGACTTTACATAAATTTTTAAATTGACTTTTAATGGATACTGTACTTCTAGATTTCTCAGGAAAGAGCAAAATTTTACTTGTTACCAGATCTGTTCATTAGTTGCAACATAATTCTGGTGCTCTTTTGTTACTCTGAAAAATAAACCCCAGAGGTTATTACAGAAAACATGTGATGGACCCAGTGAGATGAGATTCCTTATTGAACAACCATCTTGAGCGTTCCAAAGATGAGCCAGGGAGCAGGGTTAAGGGAATTTCAGAATATGTAGTTACATACTTGGTAGCTTCTGAAATATTGTAATCTTAATTACTATGCTGATATCAAATTTAAAAACTGCTTCAGGAGTAGAAAATTTCAAATCTAATATGATATATGAAAGTTTAAGGAAGAAGGGATTTAAGTAAAAAAGAGTGATTAATCTATAGTTTAGAAACAGACTATAAAATAGGACTCTTCCTAGACGTGGAAAAAGAACAGCTTTGTAGTTGCAATGGACTTTATCCTCTTTGACACACAGCTCTTGCTGGTCTATATTTAGAACAAGCCAAAGTCAGTGCCTAAGCATGAATATGGAAATAGGTGGAATTTGTCATTCTGATATTTATTAATTTGTAGGAATAAGAAAAGAGCTCCTATTATAAAAGACCTGTTATCACTCTGAAGATTTGCCTATTGTTGGTGTTTTCTTCCTCTATCATAATATAGTCAAGTGATTGTTTAACAATCTCTACCAGACAAATAAAATATAATAAACAAATTTACTAAAATATGCTATATTCAAAGAGCTATGCTCCTTTCCAGCACACAGCCAGCATGTGACTGAAGCTCTGGATTCTTTGAATCATTAAACTGAATTGGGAAAATCCTTTTGTACATAAGTGCTTTAGTTTTATGAAGGTACAGTAAGAATCCCCAGGGAGAGAAACTCGCTAAGGAACTCTCATACGTTTTCATTGATATGATCATCCTTAAATTTTTTTAAATTGTAGTAAAATAAACATCGCATAAACTTGATCATTTAGCCAGGTTTAAGTGTGCAGTGCAGTGGCAGTAAGTGCATTCCCATTGTGTAGTCCTCACCACCATCTGCAGAACTATCTTCATCTGCAAAACTGAAACTCTGTACCCATGAAACACTAGTTCTACATTGTCCCCTCCCTCAAGCCCCTAGTAATTACCATTCTACTTGCTGTTTCTATCAATTCAACTGTTCTAGGCGTCTCAGATATGTGGGATCATATAGTTGTTCTTTTGTGACTAGTTTATTTTACTCAGTGTAATGCTTTCAAGGTTCATTCATAAGATGTGTCTGCAACCTCCCATTTTGTGGCTAAACAAAGAAAGCAGCCTGATCACTGAATCTTTTTATATCTATGTAATATTTCACATTATTTTGATTCATGGGGCTTCTAGAAAATTTGCCTAGCGTGTGATTTGAGTCCCTTCAAGAGAAACCCCAAAGAACAAAGCAGTGTTTGTGGTGGCAGTGAACTAAGTACATAAGTTGGAAGAGGCATGACAAAAATGAGGCAGTTTAGGCTTGGCTTAAAGATCATCTGCTCTACTCCCAGAGATTCTGGATCCATAGATCTAACTGGGTGAGGTCTCAGAATCAATATTTTAAAGAGTCTTTAAACAGATATTCCCCTAACTGAGCCTCCAGGGGCGGTTTCGACCAGCCAACATCTTGATTTTAGCCTCAGGAGAGAGGACCCAGTTAAAATGCAGCTAGACTCCCAAATAGCAGAAATTGTGACCTAATAAATAGATGATGTTTTAGGCCACAAACTTGATAATAATGTGTAAATACAACAATAGATAACGAATACACTGCCTCCTGTTTTATCTTCCAATAATACCTACTTGCAGTTCCTAAATATAACTTGCCCTCAGGCTTACATACTTTTTTAGTTATGATGTTTCTTTGCCTGGAGTATCCCCTATTATTTAGTCATATGGATAAACTTTACTCTTACTATTCAAGACACATCTCAGGCATTACTGCCACCAGGAAATGCCACTATCTTTGATAGACTTACTGTGTATTATTAGTCCCTTCCTACTATAGGAATTATAAAAAGCCCTGAAAAACTTCTCTGGCAGGAAAATTTTTAGTTAGCAACTTCAAGATTTTATGGAAAAAAAGAATATGAGGACTGAAATTGAGAATAAACATATAAAAATCTCAATGAAATTTTATATTCCCTAAAGTAATGCAAGCAATTTATCACATAATAATAGTTAACAATGATATTCTACAACTATTGTCATCATACTGGCAATAATTGCCAGTCTGCTCTTTGTATTTACTGCCCTTTGCTAAGTAGAAACTCTTAAGGGTTTTCTTTCCTCTGCAGTTTTAGTGAGATGCTTAAATTTCTCCTGTTCCCCCCCACCCCCAGAGGGATATGTGTGTGTGAGAGAGACTGCAGTTTTGTGTCTTTCTCCTGCCTTCTAGATTCTGCCAACTTTGTCAACTGAGTTTCTGAAATGGGGAACAGTAGGAACAGTAGCTGACCTGAACATATCAAAAAATCAAATGATTATATAACTTTCCTGCTAATTTCATACCAAACCACAGATGCTTTTCTGCTTCCTCCTCCCCCCACCTGAGATCCCCCTTTTCTTGTCACTACAGTATTAAAACCAGAATATGAACACCACCAGTTTTATTTATCTGGTCCCCAGAATTGCAAAAACTCTCTCTGCAGTCCTTTCTACTTCCTTTTTCTGTCCTAATCCTAAATTTCTTTTTCTAAATACAGTATATCCTTTATATGCACAAGGACTGATCATCCAATCTTTGATAATTGTCATATGAACAATTACCTCATAGCATGTATCAAGCCCCTATCATGAGAGGCCTTGAGTCTACAAAGAGGACTAATATGTAATTCTATGTTTTCAGGAACATCATTGTCAGATACAAACAATCCACTTCAGCAGATAAACCAATATGCGGAAATTAAAACAAAAAATGGTAGCCAATGTAAATTGTATCAATGGAATTCAACACTTAAGAGGTATCTCAATAGGTAGACAAAGCATAAAAATTGACATTTAGGTACAGAAAATACTTTATGATCCAAGCAGACATGAGAGAAGTCTGTAGGAAGTGGCAAGACAGCAAGATACCTAGAAGGAAGTTCAGATGCAGGATTTTAGTCTCTGGTAGGGAACTGACAAGAGCACAGCAGAGTCTTGGTTCTTTAAGGACTGGAGTACTGGCAAAAGAAAGACAAGACTCCCACATGGAAAATCAAAGCTGTGACCCAGTTACCAGAAGTAGGCCACAAACAGGGGTTGGGTGTTGAGTACAGTTTTTAAAACTGAAGCAAGCCAGAAGTTCCATGTCATTCTACAAATCTACTTGTGCAAGTATGCAAATACATACACGCAAGGCTGTTAACTGCAGCACTGTTGATAACAGTGAAAAACTCAGAAGCAACTGAGTGCTCACCAGTGGGTTCCTGGTCATATAAATGATGTTATATTCAAGCAAGGGAATATTTTACAAGTCTTAAGATCAATGAAGTATCTAGCTCCTATGAGTTGATATAGAAAGATTTCCAAATTCATTTATTAATTTAAAAAAAATAAGATAATAAAACAGTTTGAGATTACCAGTACCAATACAAGGATATTTCTCTACTTCCTCCCACCCCACACCTGTGCATGTATATGAGTCAGTGTCCAATTTTAAAAAAGCATTTGAAGTATTTCAAAAAGAGGAGATTTTATACAGGGATTGGTTAAAAATTGTTACAGAACCAAAGGGGGAAGATAAGTTTACCCAAAAGTGAGCAACTTCAGGAAACCACTGGGTGGAACAAAAGGAAAAGTTCTTTAACCAAGAGTCCATAGTTCCTACTGGAGCTCAGTCTGGAATAAACCTGAATACCCCACATTCCAGCCATGACATCCCCTTCTTGTGCCTTTTGGGGGCTTCAATTAGATTGAGGTGTGGTCTTAAAATGGCAGTCTAGCCTTGGCTGGTGTGGATCAGTGGATTGAGCACCAGCCTATGAACCAAAATGTTGCTGGTTTGTTTCTTGGTCAAGGCACATGCCTGGGTTGTGGGCCAGGTCCCCAGCTGGGGGCGTGCAAGAGGCAACCAGTCCATGTTTCTCTCACACACTGATGTTTCTCTCCCTCTCTTTCTCCCTCCCTCTCCTCTCTCTAAAAATAAATAAATAAAATCTTTTTAAAAATGGCAGTCTATGGTGTTATTATTATACATTTTATGGAAGTAGCAAACTTTGGCAAGAGGGGATCTTATATCAATCCTTTGGTTTGTTTATTTGTTTGTTTTTAGACATTATTTTCTTGTTTGGTAAATGTTGAATGAGACAAGAAAGACCTGACTTTGCTTTACTAGCTATGGCAACGGGGGTGGGGAGACAGGCTGATACATTATTGAAGACAAGATAATTTATAGTAATAATCTACAAATGGTGTTATTTTAACCTATGTGAAAAAAAGGAGTCTATTTAAAACTGCACAAGAAATGTGTTGCTTTTTTCTAGATTAACTTTCCAAGTAGAGGTGTATTTTATATTGTTTTTATATATATGTAAAAATTTTTTAAATTAAATTTATTGAAGTGGCATTACTTAATAAAATATGTAGGCTCCAAGTGTACAAATCTATGATACCTTATCTGTACATTGTGTTGTATATAGTATGTTTTAAAAAGAGACAGGTATGTTACTTCTTTATAATAGTTGAGTCCATTTCATTATGAAGATACAAGGTCTTGCAGTCTGACCATGCTTGGGCACCACTTCAGATTTTTCTCTGCCTCATCTGTCTCTTATTCCAGCTCCAACTGTGGCAACCAGGAAGAACCACTGGACCAGAGATTCAGACGCTATCAGGACTTTGCATCTCTCGTCTGCTTGGTTTCTGTCTCTGTCTCTCTCTGTTTTTCTGTTTCTCTTCCTTGCTGTACCATCTTCATGGAAACAAGCCCATCAAGTGTCACCACGTTCTGGGCAGGACTAGCATGGACAGTGTAGGGAGGTGTGCATGGAATTCATGGACAATTCCAGCTGCTCTGTCATCTTGAATGTACAAGGCCCCATATGTGAGGGCGATGTGCTTATCCTATCAAAATCAGTGTGAGAGGCTCATGCTGCACTGAACCTGCTGCAGAGTCCTGGACAAGTCAACCATTTGGCCCATGGGGATTATCTGAGACTGTTAAAACATTTGGGTTGTTTAAGGGGGAAAATGCTAACATGGCTGATTCAATTCCTCCTTCTTTTAAATCCTCACCCAAGGCCATGCTCATTAATTCTAGAGAGAGAGGAAGGGAGGGAGAGGAACATTGATATAAGAGGGAAACATCGATTGGGTGCCCCAACTGGGGCCAAACCTACAACCCATGCATGTACTCTACCAGAATCAAACCCTTGACCTTTCAGTTTATGAAACTATGATCAAACCACCCAAGCCACACTGTCCAGGGCCAAAAGCTACTTCTTACCTTCCTTGACCTTTCTGCAGTATTTGACATGGTTGACCTCTCTCTTCTTGCCATTCTCCTTTACCTTGGTTTTCATTTTACCACTTTCTTATGGTTTTCATTCTGCACCTCTAACCACAGCTTCTCAACATTATCATGAAGTTCTCTTTCCCTGACTGCCATTTAAATATCAAGGCTTTGCCTCTCTCTTCTCCTGTTATTTTATATACTATTCCTTTACGTTCTCACCTACACCTACATCCTTGGGTAACCGCTGAGGGGGCAGTTTATATAAATCTGTATTTCTAGCCCTCACTTCTTCCCTGAACTCAGACATAGTTAATGTTTGACTAGATACACCCAGATCTTAAATAGATTCAAGTGTTTTTATAAATATAATAAAGGCAAAAATCTAATGGAATCATAGTTTTAAACACCCAGCTATCTATGGGATTTGTGCATTTTGCATGTTCTACAGGCACCTTAGACATTTCAAGCAAACTCATCATGTTCCTCATCCCACAAATGTGTCTCCATCCCTCTCCCTCTGCATTATAACCAGATACTTTGCTCTCCCCTTCATTCCTATGAAAACACCATTTGTTCTTAACACATCTTATCAGTCTATCTGCTAAATCCCTCTTGGATTTATATCATTCTACCTCTTTCTCACGTTATCCAGAGAAACAAACCACTTGCACTTTGCCAATGGTGCTAGCTCCCTCCTTTGTTAAAGCTCTGCTGTATATTAGAATATCCCTTTCTCCTTTGCTTACTTCTACTCTTTGAGATTGAGCTTAGACCTTTTATCCTCTAGAAAACCTCTCTTGCTCCTTCAGGATCAAATTAGAAGCCCCTTGTTCCTCTCTTTTGGAAATACATATGGCCTACTTAGGTACAGTTCCATGTGCTTTGTCCTTCCCCAAATCAAGTCTGAAGTATCTTTGCATTTTGCTGCCTTGGAGCTTTCTGTGAATCAATAGAAAAACTGCTCAGCCTGGTTGCAGAAGCAATGTGAATGTGTGGTGGAAGCTAATAAGTGCAGAGCCAACCTCCAATTAATAAGGGACAGAAGTCAGTGGATGATATGAGGTCCTTTCTACCAAGAGTCTCCAGTGGGACTGTGCCCATGAGGTCATCATTGCTCACTGACGTTCTTTGTTAGCTGTCTCCTTTCCTTTCTCTCCATACTTCCTCACCTCTGCTTTCTGGCATGACCACCCAAATTTTCTACCTGTGCCCAAATGTTTTTCTTAGGCTCTGATTTAAAAATCAAACATCTTTGGGTAGGCAGGGGTACCCAAACTAACACATAGGTCTAATAGTATCCAGTCTATATGGCTTCCATAACATTTAATATATTGAATTATCATTGCTGCCTTACCTTGTTTATCTTCACATCTTTTAGTGCCTAGTGCCCTGACATAGGGCCTGGATTAAAATAGACATTATGTAAAATATGTAAAAGCAGGGAGGAGAGAGGGAGGGAGAAGGAGAGAGAGAGAGAGAGACAGAGAGAAGGAAGGAAGGAAGGAAAGAAGGAAGGAAGGAAAGAAGGAAGGAAGGAAGGAAGGAAGGAAGGAAGGAAGGAAGGAAGGAAGGAAGGGAGGAAGGAAGGAAGAAAAGGAAGGAGGAGGGAAGGGAGAGAGGGAAGGATGCATGGAGGGAGGGAGGGGAAGGGAGAGAAAGAGGGAAGGAAATAAGGGCCTTTGGTTAACATCACTTTTGCTGAGGGCTAGCTACTCCTACTGCTATACTTTTCATTTTGTGAAGGTGAAGATTGTGAATAATGCATTGCAAATGTAGACCACTATTGGAAAATCATCTGAAAAGTGAGACACAGACAAAGGGTGAGCTTTTTGTTTTTGTTGATCATAGTGTAGGTGTGAGACTAAGCCCCTCCTTGGAACGAATGCACTATCTCAGATTTGCTGTGAACAAAAACAGAGCAATGGTTCTTGGGGAAATGCGGTTAGTATAAAGCACCTGGGAGACAGTGATGAAGAAGGAATCAGCAGAGGTGCTAGTATTGAATTGTTTTCAACATCTTCAGGACTTTGTAAGCAAGATGGAGACTGGGAGATGGAGCCAAAGTAGGCTGGGTGCAGGCAGTATAAAAAAAAAAAAAAAAAAAAAGGCTGAATCCTTTACTGGAATTTCACAGATGATTTCTTCAAAACAACTTTAAAGAGAGCATACTTCTCTAGTGAATGATGTGATAATCTAGCACGTAATTATTTATGAAGTTCTCATCACAGTGGCACCTAAATATTTTAGAGCTATTTGCTGCATGGCTTAGATGCATCAGGGCTTTATTAGACCCAGGGTGCATTGACAATGTAATAAAGGCAGATGTCTAATGGATTCACATTTTTTTAAAAATTCCCCATTGCCAAGGCACTTACAAATGTTCAGTTTTTCCATGCAATTCAAATACCAATCTCAGGAGAAATAATAGTAATAGAGCATAAATAAATGGGCTAGAAGTTCTTGGTCTCTGAGGGGTATTAGTGCCGGGAAATAAAATATTAATTTAAGAGAAGTAAGAATTTTAATAGCATATGTATATATCTCTTTTTAGATTAAGTTTTTTCTATTTTTCTCCCACTTTAGTATTTCTCATTCTGCTATTCTTTTCCCAGAAGTTCTTTCATTTATAGTCAGAAAATCTAATAGCCAGGTTTCCTTGGAGCAAATCATTTTCTTTTAAAGAGATCTATGAAGTTACAGATATTCCTTTCCTAACACAGACTATCTGTAGAGAGGGATTTTCACAAAATGAATATTTAAAAAACTTAAAATACAGCTATATTTGGATCTGTGAACTATAAACAGTAGGAAACCTGAAAGGTTCTAAACCCTGCTAGTTCCCCTCTTATGATCTCTTCTTTACAAAGCTTTGTGTGTCCCATCTTCAGAAGTGATCTAAATTCTTCCAGTTTGAGGACATTTATGTCACATAGTGTGCAGCCTTTGGGTTTTTCTGACTTTGCCCACAGTTGTCATTCCAGAAATGATGCATACCACTCAGTTCAATTTGCATCATTACACAAAAGGGTCTCTCCTTGGAAACCTTTTATGTGCTTCAAAAACATAATTCCATTTCAAAGAACTGTGTTCTTTTTAAGATAATAACTGCTGTTAACTCCCCCACTAGATCTTGCTGAAAAATTTGACAATTAACCCAGCTTACCACTGGCTTGAAATGATTTTAGAGTGATTTAACTCTTTGGGGAAGTGTTTTTCTTTAGCCTACTACTAAACAAGATTTTTTTGTTTGTTTGTTCTTCAATGTGTTTTCTTGCATTTAAATTTCATCTCTATACTTCCTCTACACTTATGCCTTGGGGGTATGAATTCATTTTTGGCTATGCATGTTTGTGGTTCTTTTTTTTTCAATCCTCACCTGAGGACATTTTTTTCCTTGCTTTTTAGAGAGACAGAAAGGGGGAGAGACAGAGAGAGAGAGAGACAGAGACAGAGACAGAAAGAGAGAGAAAGAGAGAGAAGCATCAATTAGTTTCCTCTTGCAAGCCACCAACTGGGGATGGGTGTCGGGAGGAAGGTGGATGGAACCACAACCCAGGCATGGGCCTCGACCAGGGATCCAGCCCATAACCTTTTGGTTACTTTGGTTGCAGGACAATGCTCCAACCAAATGAGCCACACTGCCCAGGGCTGTTTGTAGTTCTTAAAAACACATGGAATCATTGTGTTCTGGGCTGAATTGTGTCTTTCTAAAATTCATACATCAAAGCCCTAACCCCCAGTACCTCAGAATGTGACTGTTATTTGGAATTAGGGCCTGAAAGCAGTGATTAAGTAAAAAGGAGGCTGTTAGGGTGTGCCTTTATACAATCTGACTGGTGCTCTTATAAGAAGAGGAAATTTGGACACATGAAGAGACACAAGGAATGTGCACACAGGGAAAAGACCATGTGAGGACATAGCAAGGGACGGCTGTCAGCAAGGCAAGTGGAGAGGCCTCAGAGGAAAGCAAGCCTGCTAATACCTTGATCATGGGATTCTAGACTCTATGAGAAAAATAAATTTGTATTCTTTAAGCCACTCAGTGTGTGGAATTCTGTTATGGCAGCCATAGCAGACTAATACACATAGATTCTCTCTGCCCTAAACCTTCCAAGCAGTCATTCCAGCCTTAGCATGAAGCCCGTCAGTGTGAGGGGAAGTGCCACTCCTCACTGCCTATCCCTGTAGGTCAGGCAGACCTTTGCAAAAGTATCTCCTTCTGTTCTGAGTAATTATGATTTTTCGTGGTAATTCCACGGTCTAAAGCAACATACTGATGCACACGGGGCTATCCCCTAATCACCACACAAGCTCAGTGCTTTCACAAAATAACAATAAGCCAATTAATATGGCCTTAAGTGGTCCTGTCCAAGTAACACAGTTGGTTAGCGCATCATCCCAATAGGCCAAGGTTGAGGGTTTCATCCCCAGTTAGGTCACATGCAAGAATCAACCAATGAATGCATAAATAAGCAGTATAACAAATCAATGTTGTCTGATTGCTGTGGCTAGGACTTCCAGTACTATGTCGAATTAGAGAGGTGAAAGCAGACATACCTGTGTTCTTATAAGAGGAAATAAGGGAAATACTTGTAGTTTTTGCTCACTGAGTATGATACTGGCAGTGGGTTTTTCACATATGGCCTTTATTCTGTTGAGGTGTATTCTCTCTATTCCCACTTTGCTGAGAATTTTTATTATAAATGGGTGCTAGATTTTATCAAATTTTTTTGCATCTATTGATAATATCATGTAGTTTTTATTCTTTGTTTATGTGGTATATCACATTTATTGATCTGTGGACATTGTACCAACCTTACATCCTTGGAATAAATTCCATTTAATCATGGAGAAACAGTGCAAGTTTAAATCAGAGTTGAGGACACAGGTGGTCTTTACTCTTTGAATAACACCCTGGGGAACTCACATGGTGAAAAATAGTTCAAGAATACACATCAATTTCTTGGCATTCATTTGCAAAGTTCATTCCAATCAGATTTTTTTAAAGTTACATTTGGTGAATGATGGGTACATGTCATTAAAGGTTTGTTCAAACCCATAGAATGTACAACATCAAGAGTAAATTATGGACTCTGGGTGATTATAACGTGTCAATACTGTATAGGTTCATCAGTTGTAACAAATGTACCACTCTGAAAGGGAATATTAATAATGGGGAAGGCTGTGCACATATAGGAGCAAGGGGTATAGGGGAAATCTTTTATCTTCTTCTCAAGTTTGCTGTGAACCTAAAGCTGCTCTAAAAAATTAAGTCTTTTTATTCCTAATAAAGGGTGCTCTCACCCCTGGCTTGTGTGGCTCGGTGGATTGAGCACCAGCCTGCAAATCGAAGGGTCGCTGGTTCAATTCCCAGTCAGGGAACATGCCTGCTTGCGGGCCAGGTCCCCAGTTGGGAGCTCGCAAGAGGCAACCCACATTGATGTGTCTCTCCCTCTCTTCCTCCCTCCCTTCCCCTCTCTCTAAAAATAAATAAAATCTTAAAAAGGAGGGTGCTCTCAGTGGACACTGTATCTACTAAGTGTCTTGGGGTCTTCAAAGGCTCTCTTGAACCCTTGGATAAGTTACCTCTAAGGAGACATCTATCCTGTCTCATTTGTGCTCTTTTGAACATTTAATTGGAGTATGTATCACACTCTCTTGCAATTATTTCTTTATCTGTATACTTGATGTCATATACTCTGAGCTCTTTAAGGAGACTGTCTTTAAGAATTATTACAAAATTAATATATGCTCAAAAATTCAGCCAGTGCAGAAGTCAAAAGTTCCTAATGCCCCATCCCTTCACTTCTGTTACCTGGAGATGACTCTTTTTAAATTTCTGAAATACCTTCCCGAGTTTCTCTATTTATAAACAAGCAAATATCTAAATATAGCAGGTATAATTATTTTTAGAATACCACATTCAGAAGTACAAAAATGTAACTTTAAAAAAATAATATCCTAATCTCTATTTTTGAGCACCAGTTCTGTCAGGTGGAAGAAAATGTTTGTCAGTTCTACAGCAGCACAGGCACTTCAGGGTTTTCTCAGTCAGCTGAGAAGCTTCCTCTCTGCTGGTCTGCCCTGGATTGTTGTTGTTATAGATTCAAGGGTATGGCACAGAAGTGTTGTGGAGGGAGTGGCCAGCCATGTGCCCCCAGCACATCTGGCTCTGGGTAGCTGCTGCCCATCAGTCTTTCACATTGGCATCTGGTACAGGCCAGATGGCTTAAGCTCATCTGCTGATGGTATTGCCTTATGATGGCCCAGAAGTTTCACCTGGCTGTTGACTCATTTTTTTCTTAATCCTCACCTAAAGTCATGCTTATTGATTTAGAGAGAGGGGAAGTGGGAGAGAGAGAGAGAGAGAGAGAGAGAGAGAGAGAGAGAGACATCAATTGATTGCCTCTCATATGCACCCCCACCAGAGATCGAAATTGCAATCTAAGTGTATGCCCTGACTGGGAATCAAATCCACAACCTTTTGTTCTATGGGACAACACTTCAACCAATTTAGCAACCCGGCTAAGGTTGGTTGTTGACTCTTTACAAGATACCTGAGACTCCTTTTGTAAGAATCCTGGTGGGGCTTCCCTGGGTTCCATCAGTGAAGCCGCCCTAGGCCAACTGCTTGTCACAACTTATTCTACCTGGTGGCTCTCCTCTATTCTGTGCCATGACAACAAAAGGAATTTAAATGGGACCCTGGACAGGAAACTGGGCACAGCACCACATTCTCTCAGACCCCACACTCTATGGCTCAGTTTACGTTGGACCCTCATCACTATACTGTTCTTATCAGCTCTATTCTCTCCCTTTCTGCTTTCTCTCCTGGAATTTTTGTATGTAGTTTGAAGCAGGAAAACTGACTCTTATATCAACATGCATTCTTTTCAAAAATATTGTTTAACCTATTGCCTCTGCCAGAAGTTTCAAAAGTCTTTTGAAACTAAAGAGCTGAGAGTTGATTCTTTTGTTTCTTGCTTCCCTGAGGCCTGGGGCTGCCCTGTGTTCCTCTTGTATGGGTGGAAGGTGACAGCCCTGGTGATAACTGAGTGGGGTTCATTGATGTAGCTAACGAACTAGTAAACACTTCAAAGGATTATCCCACTACATTTATAGGTTCTTTACCTATTTAATGGATTTACTTATTTTGCCCGCAAGTATAATTCCTCTATTCCCACTGTTCTATAGTTTGCTTTTGTCATTCAATGAAATATCAGGGATATTTTTTCCAAATCAGTACAAGTACATTTACCTCAGACCTTTACACAGTTGGGTTATATGAAATCAGCTCAATATATAATATTGCTTATTGAATCAGTCCACTGTTGATGGACATTCAGGTAGTTCCAAGTTTCAGATTTTCCATCAAAGCAACTGTCAATGTAAGAAACATTCAAACTTGTAGAATATTTTTGTGAGTTTGAGCCAAATTGATGACAATTGCCAGGAACCTCAACAAGTTGAGAAAATGCTCCAGAAGATGGCTATTTTGAATGTTATTTTATATATTGCAATCAAAAGAGAAGACATAAGTGGTTACATGAAATCCATTGGTGATAAATTAGGGAGACGGGAGAAAGTAAAGGGGAGTTGGGGAGGGAAACCTCTGGGGTTGAATAAAAAGGTAAAATGATAGACACATTTCTTTTACACAGGTGGGTACAGGGTAGTTAACAGTCAACAATTCCACATGATAAAAATAACAGTGAGGGGACTTGTGGGATCCCCCTGGTGTAGTGCCTGCACTTTGAGAGGTCCCAAAAATGGAAATCTAACATTCCAAAGATACATTATCTTAGATGCAAAAAGACAACAGGCAGGTTCAGTTAAGGTAAAGATTGACCTCTGTTAGGGAAAAATACCCGCCCAGGACTTGACTCCCCGCCTCACCGCCCCCCCCCCCACCCCCCCGGAACTACTTTTAGTTAGAAAGTTTTAATTTCAGACCATCCAATGTGGTTACTTTAGGTCTCTTAGTTTGTAAGGCTGCCAAGCAGGCCTCCCCTGAGCCAGTCAGGTTTCACATGTGGCCCCTTTTCTTCCACACAACATATTTGATTTTTTGTATAAAATATCCATAATATACTTTGCTAGATGTAGAATTACTATATTACAGAGTACATCCACTTCACATTTTGGTGCTTATTGCTACTCTGTCTCTAAAAATGTGTACCAATTTCCACTCCCAACAAAAGAATTTAAGAAATTCAATTTTCTACAACACTCACCAGCACTAGGTTTGTCAAGCTAGCTACAATAGATTGTTCTTCATTTTTTTGGAGGTGGGAACTTTTCTTTGCATGAATTGCTTGCTCATTCCTCAGACTATATTTTTTATTAAACATTCTGTTTTCTTATTGATTTGTACAAGATCTTTATAGGTGAATGAAATTAGGCCTTTGAATGTGTTTCTTGATTTGCTTTGTTTTTAACTCTTTTTTCTGTGTAAAAAATTAAATTGGCTCTGGCCTGGTAGCTCGCTTGGTTAGAGCATTGCCCTGACATGCCAAGGTTGTGGGTTTGATCTCTGGTCAAGGCACATACGAGAAGCAACCAATGAATGCATAAATAGATGGAACAACAAATTGATGTTTTTCTCCCTCTCTCTCTCCCTTCCTCTGTCTCTCTAAAGATCAATCAATAAAAAATTCTTAAAAAGATTAAATTTTGCAATAAAATCTATCAAATATGTTCTTTTCTACCTTTAGTTACATACTGGTAGAAAATAATATATGAATAAATATTAATTTATATTTTATTGTATTACTTTTTTCTTTTTCTATTTCACTTTATGGGAGATTATTTAGGTGCAAGGTATAAGGTATAAGATGAAGGTATAATGTCATCTTTTTCCAAATATTTCAACACTGTTTATTGACTAATATATTTTCCTTTGTGTACTTTTCAGAAAAAAGTACTAACTAAATTTAGGTATATGATCAAGTGTTAATAATTTTTTAATTATCTATGTCATGGTACTCTCTTCCTCCTTGTTTCCCAATATTTCTGATTATCATTTCTTCCAGAAAGTAGGAATATTACCAAACAAAATGAGGGTATCATCTGTCTGCTGCCACAAAAGGCAAACTCATGAGGCAGTTGCTGGTGAAAGAGGAAAGATTTTTTTTTCAGATGCTATGCAACCAACTCTTATCTCAAAGCCCATTTCCTTGACTGAGACAAAAACAAAAGGCAGTGTCCAGAGTTTCTGTTCCAATTTAAAATATAGTCCTTTGGAGCCTGCAGGCAGCTGCTGAGCGGTCCAGGTAATTCAATCATTCCCCCCCACCCCCAACTGCTGTCCATTTTCAGCTCCCACTGGAGCCTACGTGTGGATTCAGATGCTGCTTAATCTGGGAGATTGGTAGACTCCCTGTCTCAAAGTCCATCTCCTTAACAAGACCGAAACAAATGCCAATGTCCAGACTTCCTGCTGTTACAGAACCCCTGGGCTGCTCCAATTGACACAGAACCCATGGGCTTTTTAGTTAGGGGCCCGATTGCCCGCCGCCAGAATTATAACTCCCAATACCAGAGTTTAGTAAAAAGAAAAAGAATTGTTTATTTAATAGTTATATAGATTTAGATTATTTGCGGATTTCTGCCGTTAAGTTTTATGTTCCTTAAAACACCCACAAACACATATCCCTGCCTCCCCCTACCAAACCAAACCAGGCTAGTTTTAGAAAAGTTAGAGATACCATTTCCCTACTTCCTAGACACAGTTCAGCTTTACCAGTAGCTGCCAATCACTCAATTCTGATTGGGGGAGGTCTTGTCTGTGTTAAGGGGCTCGCCAGCTTTTAATCCAAAACCTTGTGGATTCTCGGCCTCCTTGTAAACTGCATGGGGTTTTTCCTACTTAAAACCGCATGGTCTGAACCCTTCTCAAAACCACATGGCCAGACCCATTAAAATGTCTGCCGCTTATTTTTTAAACCCCTGACTGCATCCTGTGACGCAGTGGCATGTTACCAAGTTTTGCCATTCACAGAACCTCACGCAGGCTCTGTGCTTTTTCCATACCATACACACACACACACACACACACACACACACACACACACACGTCCAAGACCCCTCCCATCTCCTTAAAACCTTGGAAACATTAAAGCCATTTGTGTAACAAAGACACCAGCCACCAGCCTCAGGCATGTGAAGGTATCCTGAAAGCTGCTTCCTTCTCCCCATCCCCCAGCCGTAAGCTCTGGAGGTTTTTGGATACCCCCCTTCTGTAACACTGCTCCATTTTAAAGTACAATCCTTTGGATCCCCCAGATGGCTGCCAAGTAGCTTAGCTTGTTCCCAACTGCGGCCCATTTCAGGCTTCCTCCTCCATGTGGCTGCTAGGTTTACAAGGTCATGTACTCCCCGACGAGAGAGAGTGCAAATATGCTGGCAAGTGCATCACCAGGTGGGCAAGAGAGCGAGAGAGACTCCCTCCTCCAGGCCATAGGCTATGTGGCTGCGAAGGCCATGTGGTCCATGGAGAGAATAGACAAGTTACACCATGCAAGTCCAGGTCCCAGGTCACTAGAAAGAGCAGTAAGCAAGAGAGAGGCTTCTTTGTTCCCCTGGGTTTATATTAGCTTGCTTGTGGGATGGACTGGATGCTTTTTCAAAGAGAACAATTAATTTCCCAAACTTTTGTAAGCTTTGGGTGGGCCACCTTCTAACCAATCCCTTCTTTACGCAGACTAGACTGACATGCCTCTTTGGTCCAGCACCTCCCTCAGCTGCCGTTTTGACTTCTATGGTGCATGTGCCTGCCTTTCCTTGGTCCCACCCCCAATCTGGTAACAGAGATGGGGGAAGGGCTTATCGAGTTCTCAGTGTAAGAACTTCTCCCTGCTGTCATCCTGGCTGGTATGGGAAATTCCCCAGGCTCAAACCAACCATCCACTGGTAACAGAAAGAGGGTTATATTTCCTTTATGTGAGTCTGGTGAGAAGAGGCCAAGGTAAATTACCCTACTTGTTTCTCCTTCCTCTAAAAGGACAGGAGCTCCTGTGAACGGATACAAACGGATGCTCCCCAGAGGTCCTCCTTGTTAAAGACTCACAATTTCTGCTAGCAGTGTTAGCTTTTTGCTAAGGCCTAGGTGTACCAGTGACTCAGCAAACCATTCTGTTTGAAGGTGTGTGACTTCCATGATGTAATAACCCTCAGCAAGTCATAGCTTAAATGCCTACTCTGAAAATCATCAAAAACCTGTCCCTTTGGGAGACTGGTGCCCTGAGCCTGATGCATCTTCCTCCTTTCTTGGTTGATACTTTTGAGCAGAGTAAACAAGTGGTGATGGCTATCACTTCTTTCTCAAAAGCAGGAGTAAGCCTCAGGTTCAGCGTCAAGTTCTTTTCACAGTAAAAGCTGAACAAAACGATACCACCCCCCAAAATTAATAGGAACATAAATGTTATATGGAATGTTTGAAGATGAGAATTGCCATGGAAAAAAAGCAAAGCAGAGTAGGGCGTGCCTAGGGAGGAAGGAGAAGTTTAAATTCTAAATAAGGCAGTCAGAGCAGGCCTTACTAAGAAAGTGACATTTGTACAAAGGTTTGTAGGAGGCAAGGTTGTGAGTCATGAGGGGTTTGAGTAAAGAACATTCCAGCTACAGGGACCAGCCCGTGTGAAGGTCCTCATGTGGGAGAGACCTGGACATTGAAGGAGCAGCAAGAAAAAGCAGAGTGAGTGAGGGGAAGATAAAAGGAGAAAAGGCAGAGGTAAGGGTACGAATCGGAACAGATCATGTGGGGCCTTGAAGGCCTACTTTAAATTATGGAGCCATCACACTTCATTTTTATTTATTTTTTTGCAGTCCAAGAAACTAAATCTTAAAAACCAATCCCGTATAGCACCAAAATAATTCATGTAAGCAACTTATAGAGGATCAATCAAATTGGCAATTAATGTTTTCCAAAACAGGATAAGCTGGATATTTACAGTAAAATAATTCAATGTTATATTATAAATTAATTCAGATCAATAAGTTTGCTATATTGCAAACTTATAATTTGAATGAATTTATATGATTCAATAAAATGTAATTCAAATTAATAACATATTATAACTAAGTTAAACCTATTTAAATAAAAACTACTTTTCAAAACTCTAAAAATATTATTAGGCATGAAAGAGAAGAAA
This sequence comes from Furipterus horrens, assembly GCF_987537825.1. NCBI lineage: Eukaryota > Metazoa > Chordata > Mammalia > Chiroptera > Furipteridae > Furipterus > Furipterus horrens. Next base: position 43,977,130 of record NW_028327182.1, read on the forward strand.
ATGGGCAAGATAGAAATATGCATGTTGTATATGGCTTTTCTTTCTCACAGAACAAACAAACTAATTAAATAAATAAACAAACAAGGAAATAACAAGAAACCATGCCTGCTGGCGTTTTGTCACTTCCCAGGGAATTTTAGTTTGCTTATTATTTGAAGAGGCACTATTGTCTTGAACCAAGGCTAAGAACTAAGAGTCAAGCTTGTATAAATGCCACTGAATCTTTTATTTTAACTCACTTACTAGTTTTACTTCACTTCAAGGCCTGAGCTTCCTCTTCAGCAAAGAGAAACAAACTTAATTAACTCTCTGGGACAAAGTGCTTAAATATTAATAGCCAAAAAATTTGAGGATGAAAGATTTGAAAAACATAAGGAAAAAAGTTGAATATGTCATATTATAAATTTTTCTGAGCACCAATGTTAATTTAATTTTTTCAGCAAATATATATCAGGTGATAAAGGAAGTGGAAGTAGAAGAACCCGTGAAGAGCCTGAGAGACTGTTTGGACAGGTAGGGGAACAGAAAACTATCAAAGAATCTAAGCAAGGAGTTTCAAGAGGGAGCAAATGTCTAACAGGTTTAAATACTGCAAAGTAATCAAGTGTGTTCAATTAATTTGGCATTTTAGGAGTTCATTGCTGACTTTATTAAAGAATGGTTTCCATTGTGTGTGGTGTTTATAATGTACTCTCGCATTTTATCATTGTATTAAGTTCCATCTTTTGAAAATCCTAGAGTGGTTTTTGTATTCCATATTGGGCCCTCATTAATACAGCAGGGCATATCTGCTCGGTCCCGTCTAAGTGGGAATTCACTGAGTAGTGTGAGAAACGCTCACAATAAAAACTGGGACACAGGACTTGAGCAGTAAAGCGAGGCCTTTATTCACGAGTCTGCAGAGCCGGGCGCACCCTCACAGCCAGGAGAATGTGCACGCCAAGTAGACAAAGGAAACTGGTTTTATAGTCTTAGCTTCCCCACCCTAAAACTGCCACCCTAAAGTGATTATCTTCCTTGCCCTGAAGTGAGCTTCCCCGCCCTAACGCAATTAGCTCCCCCTCCCCTCTCCTTCTTCCCCCTTTCTCCATTACTGGTTACTCCGGAGTTACAATCTAACATGGTTATCTAAATGCCCCTTCTGTGGTTTGTAGACATGCCAGTGCTGTCAACTCCCTTCTCAGAGACCCTCTAATTACATTTGCCCTTAAGACCCTTTAATTACATTTGCCCTTTGTTACTAATTTACTTTTTACTGGTTTGGGAGTCACTATGTCCTTATTTCTAACAGTAGGCAGAGTTAAGTGGTACTATCTCCGCCCACTCCTGCTTTCATCACTGATTTATATGGAAGCCCAGAGACTCTTGGATGGAAAAATGAAATTTTGCTTCCACCTGTTTCATGTGGTGACTTGGTGCAAAACCCAACAACTAGTGTTGAGGAAAACAGGTCTTTATTTACAATATTCCAACTTGGGGAGGGTAGTGAGCACTTCAGCTCAGAGCCCTGTTCTCCCATGGGACCCAGCGCTTTCCTTGCTCCCCAAAAGGCTGTAAGTCAAAAACATGCCCAGAAGTTCCCCATCCCTTATCTGTCAGCAGTCTCCTTCAGGATCTGGGGTACGATGTCATCAGCCTCCGTATAACAGTCCAGGAAAACGTGCTGTGTTGCATTGGATCACGCATGGTTCTCTCTTTGCCCTTTCAAAGCCGCATGGAGTTCCTCTCTCCCTTTCAAATAGCATGGAGTTCTTCCTCTCCTCTCAAAGCTGCATGGAGTACTCCTTTTTCTTTCAAAGTCGCGTGGAGTTCTTCTAGATAAAATATCTGCTGCCTATTTTTAAATCCCATGCAGTGTGTGTGGTAATGTGAGAAACGCTCACAATAAAAACTGGGACACAGGACTTGAGCAGCAAAGCGAGGCATTTATCCACGAGTCTGCAGAATCAGGCGCACCCTCAGCCAGGAGAATGTGCATACCAAGTAGACCAAGAATGCTGGTTTTATAGTAAAGTGCCCCACCCTAAAGTGAAAGTGATTAGCTCCCCCACCCCTTTCCTTCTTCTCATTTCTGGTTACTGATTACTCCGGAGTTACAATCTAACTCGATCATCTAAATGCCCCTATTATGATTTGTAAATATGCTAATGCTGTCAACTCCCTTCTCAGAGACCCTTTCATTACATTTGCCCTTTGTTATTACTGATTTTCTACTGGTTTGGGAGTCACTATTTCCTTGTTTCCTACAGTAACTAGTTTTGACCATTCACAGAACCTTGCCCAGGCTCTGTATGCTCTTTCCTCACTATTTCATAGTCAAATTCCCTCCCATCTCCTTGGGGCCTTGGAAGAACCAAATCATTTGCATAACTAAGACACTAGCTACTAGCCCTGGCTGGTTTAGCTCAGTGGATTGAGCGTCGGCCTGCGAGCTAAGTGTCGCTGGTTCGATCTTCCAGTCAGGGTACATCAGAGAAGGAAAACTCTGACTCCAAAAAAACCTCCGCTGCCTTGCGGCATACCTCTTCAGGGGAAAGGCTAAGGGAGTAAACCCCAACAGAAAATCCGGAGCCGGAGTCCCTAAGGCGGTTTGACGTTGTAGTCAACACCGGCAACTCCTGCGGCGCACCTGAACCCAAGCTGTATCGACTCCGTCTTTCCCTTGGACCCTTCAGCTGCGAAGAGAGGGGGGGTCTGCTGCATGGGCAACAGCAGACCCTCCATATTACCCTGCCCAGGCTCTGTAGCTTCAGCGTCATCACAAGATGTCGATTCAACACGGGAGGAGACAGATACCATGTCACTCCCGAGTCGGACTGCACAGCCATTCTCAGCGGTGCAGATAGACTCTTAAGAAGCTACACCATCGTCTCTCGAGACGGACGGCTGCCGACGACGAGCTACTAGCCATAGTCATGCAAAGGCATCTTGAAAGCTGTTCCCCTTTCCCCATCCTCCAACCCACAGGCTCTGGGGATTTTTGGAGACCCCCACTCTGTAACACACCTATGTTGTAGACATAGACATAGACATATACAGAACAGACGTGTAGGTGAGTTATGAGGCTTGTGATGAGAGGTGATAAATTACTAGAAGAATATAGACCCTGTGGCAGAAGATTCATTATAAAAGGAGTCAGGCCCAAAGAGGAAGAAAGCCTGAGAGTCAAAAGAGTGGTGGCTACAAGGTGACGCGTTTCAAGCAAGCCAGTTTTACCCTGAGGGGGTAAAAACTGTGTTAGTTGAACTGTTACAGGAGAAACTCTCAGAAACTCCATTCTCGACAATGCAGTAAAGAATTACAGATCAGAGACTCTATTAGCGTGCAAACAGGGTTTATTGGTGATCCGTTCTCATGGAAGAGAATGGGCCTAGCTAAGGTGGGGGTGGGGGAGAAAGGCAAGAGAAGGGGTGGCAAGGGGAGGGACAGCAAGAGCAAGAGCCAGAGCTGGGGTGGCCCAAGGCCAGGCCAGGCAGTCAGAGAGCCAGTCCTTTGTTCTAAGGACTTGCATAGTTGGCAGAATGGGGGAAGGTGAAGTTACGTATTGATTGACAGGTAAAGATGGTGCTAGCTTGGTGGGGGTGGGGGGGCGTGAATACTCAAGAGTGTTAATGGACTTCTACAGGCACTCTCAGCCCTTTCCTGTCTTTAAGATTTTGGGAGGAATACAGTTTCAAAGGCTTTCTTTCCCACATAGTAGAAAGGATACATAGCATTTCAAGGACTGCTCAGTCAGCAGGTGGGACATGTACCCCTCCTCCTTCCTGCTTTAGTTTGCTATCTATCCTACCTAACAAAACCAAAAGAGGAACCTTAAAAAACTGAATCACCAAGAGAGCCAACATTCACTGAGTATGCCAATTTCTCACAATACCATGAGCTTTGAGAAGATCTGTACCTTGGAAGGGCAAGAACAATGTCACTAGCGGAGCCTGACAACAAGCAAAGAAGACAATGACTTGGAATGATCGCCAACTGTTTGGAAGTATCTTTTTGGGACGCACCCAAACCTTTGACGTAGCCAAGCAGTGCTCTGTAAAAGGCTGAAGTTTCTGCCTGATTGTATGGAAGACAGAATCAACGTAATTTAGGTTATAAAGAGAAGACAACATAATTGAGTGTATCTCAAACTAATAAGGAGGGAAAGATTTTCTGAGACTGAAACAATAGAATAATTTCCAAATTTGTTTTCTATTTCATATGCCAGTTTTATATTTGGAATTTTCACTTAGGTTTAAAAATTAGTGCATAAATTGCGTATGATAGCCTTTACTCACTTTTTCATATCAGTTATTACAGATTTTTCTTTATTTTAGATTTTTAAATTGGGTTCCTACCTCTTTTAGCCAAATTATGCTGGTAGTCAAACAATTTTAGTAACACAAAAACCAACTCTTTTTTTTTTAAGTATATTTTATTGATTATATTGTTACAATAGTTCCAATTTTCCCCCTTAGCTACCCTCCACCCAGTACCCCCCGTCCCCCAGCAATCCCCCCCAAAATCCATGCCCATGTTTTGTACATACAAGCTCTCCCGCTTCACCCTTTCATATATTCTTCTTCTGTTTTTTAATAAATAAATGATTAATTATTTTAATAATAAAAAATAACAATCCCTCCCTCTCAAATATTAAGACCCTTTATAATCTTATAAAGGACAATGGGCAAAGGTCTCAAGCTCCTCTAGCTGCTTCAAGCTGGACATGGTCATCGTCCTACCTACCCTTGGGTCCAGAAATCCCTAATAGGAGTGGGGGTGTGGAGGGGAGGGTGGCCTTCCCACATGGGGAAGGATCGTGCAGACTCCAGGTCAGTTGGCTGTCCCTGGACAACGGCATGCTTGATTTAACAGGCTGGCATCCTTGTTGTATTCTGGGGGCAACAGATTTGGCGAAAAGAGTTAAAAGACATCATTCACTCCATAACTACTAGATGACAAAAGTCAGGGATTAATTTTTCAATGTCCCAGATTAGGAGAAAAAAAAAGGGCTTCTTTGGAGGAAGGTGTCCCAGGCACATCTCACCTGTCCAAAACACTTTTGCCCATTATACTTAGTTTGGGCTGAGGAAAATATTTTAGGTTTCCCCCCTCTCAGACCTCTGGGCCCTTTCTGTCCAAGCCATTAGGATAGAAAAGAGAAACCAGTTTTAAAGTGAAGCCCACAGACCACCCCATTCTTCACCAACCCAGCCACTTCAAAAACCAACTCTTGCTTCAGTTTATCAATACAATTGCTTTCTAATTTTCCAATGTTTTTGCCTTTTTTTTTTTTTATAGAATCTATTTTTTTCCTACCTCTCCTTGTTTCTGTGTGTTTTTATTCCAAAATTGTTTTGGGGTGGGTAAAGAAGAAGATTAACATATCTTAAATTGTTTACTATGTATCAAGTTTTAGTATAGATTAAGATTGTGTTTATCTTTCAATATTGTTTTCAAACTTTAAATTTGGTTCAGAAAAAAATGTTCAACTGTTCTCCTTTTATGTCTTAAATTTTATAACAATAATAATTTAAGAAATTTAACTACCTTTACTGTGATAGTCCTCTAAATCATCTTACATGTATTGTTCTTCCTATAACCCTAATCTTTTGTAGTTTATTTTGTAAATGCAGGTTGTGTTAAAATATTCCTCCAGGTTTTGTGCTTGCAAGGAGTTTCTTCTGTCTTAAGCACAGACAGCAACCAAATAAAACCAAGCAAAACTAATACCCAAAACAAAGAGTGATGATAGGACAGTATAATGGATATATAGTGAGAATCAAGTGTTTTTAAGAGATTTATGGTAATTTTATTAAGGCTTGCTTAAGTTCTTTCTATTATAGAAATTTAAAAGCTTATACTCTTAATCTTTGAATGATAATTCTCCTCTTTATCTATTTCCATTAAATATTGAATGTTTCTATAGTTGAAGAATTTGACAAGTAGATAAATATCCAGGAATAATTCTCCAGACACTCAAGAGAGATTTCTTGTTCTTTCCTGAGGACAAATTATTTTCAATGATTTGTTTCAGTACGTTTTTCTCTGGCAACACTATTCACAGATTGAGTGGGAAAGATCTGTTTCATTTGTTCACTCTTTGTTGTTGTTGTTTGTTTTAGCTCTATAGCTATACTTTGAAGCTTTAAATTTTAAACCGTCTCTTTTCGGATTTGTTTTTCTATTACTGTTTAAACTTTAAAGATACCTGCTGCTCTTGTAGTGCAATTAGGTTAGAGGAGGTCCCTGTGATGTTTCTTTCTCCTTTACAGGTTAAGTTAATGGAGCTCCAAATGACCAATTAACAGTCTCAACTGCCAGTTCAATAGAAGTATTGTTATATACTTTAAAGGAAACATTACTTCTTCCCGAGCCTTAAAACAGCAAAAGCCTAAAGTTGCAGGGATGGGAAGGAAATGTTTGCGAGTGGGTTCTTTCATGTGATGGTGAGGAGATTGACTCCCATCTCCATACCTTGATTTCTGGACCTAGTATTTTGGGTATGGGAGAAACACCACCATATATTGGTCACTTTGATCACTGATTCAAAGCATGTACTTGATCCTAGAGGACAGCACCCCAACCTTGCACTATTTCAGTATTCTTTACGGGGCTGCTAGATGATGGGAACTTGATAAAATTAGTGAACTTCATGGGCGTGATACCATTGCACCATTTTTTTTGCTGTAAAATTAGTTCCTTGGTCAAAAGCAATTCCAAAACGGATTGTTTTCATTCAACTCCCTAATATATTGTAATTCATTTTGGTGTATGGTATAAATTATGATTCTAAATGTTCACTGATAGTTTACTAGAAATTTATAGTTTACCAGAGAAAATAACCATTACCATAAAATAACTATTTATGTTCAGTATCTGTTTCTTTTTTGTCATCATGAAAAACAAAACAAAAAAGATAAAGCAGATGACAAAGAAATGTAAAATGTTCTGATTATTTTCATCATTATGAAAGTATGGGTTCTTTTTCCAATTAGTAGCTTAAAATCTACTTATTTGACCAAAATATACTAAATAAATTAGTTAAGTAATTCTCAAAATATTCAAACTTAGATATATTAAAGCAAAAAAATTTTAAAGAAGTTTCAACTTTTCTATATATTATATAAAATGGGTATTCAATAAATAAAATTTTTAGTACATCATTTATTGAGTAAATTGATATTTGGTTTTATTGAATGATTATATATGATGTATCATATATGTGATATATATAATTTTATATGTGATATATATAGATTTAGTTACATTAATTGGTTGTATTGATGTATATATTTAAATTTTTTCTTCAATTAATAAAAGCCTGTTAATAGTTTATTGTTCAACCTTCCAAACTTTTTTTTTTATGCATAAATGGGCACTTATGTTGTTTGTTGTTTGTTTTTGTTTTAAATATGGCATTATATTGTATATTTGTCCCATAAGTTGCTTTTAAATATATTAGGGATATCTACAGAACTAATTGCATTGGTTTTATAGCTCAATCTGGGGAGAATTCACATTGTATTATAACATAAATATACAGTAAATATATAATTTATATTTAGATATACTACATATAAATACTAAAATAATAAATAATATAATATAGCAATATAACAATGATAGATAAATATAAAAATGTGTAATATGATAATTATATAATATTGGTATGTTAATATTAAATATATAAAATAATGAATAAATATTAAGATATTTTATATATTATATCTTATATAACTATATATCATAGATAACAATTACACGTTATATATGTATATGTAATATGATATTTAAATCTCTCTATGCAGGAATAAGATATATCCATATCTTCTTGACTGCCCTTTAGCTAAATTGTTTAGTTTTTTGTTTTTTTTTTGGTTTTTCAATTACAGTTGTCCCATTTTTCCCCCATTTCTCTCCCCCACCCAGTCCATCCCCTCTCCCACAATCATATCCCTCCCTGTTGCCCGTATCCATGAGTCATTTATACACGTTCTTTGACTAAACCCTTCCCTTACTTATCCCCCTTCTCTCCCTCCCCCCTCCCCCCTATTGACTGCTATTCTGCTCTTTGTTCTATTTAGTTTAAATTGTTTAGTTCTTATATATAAACCTTACACATTTATATTTACCCTAGGTATATCTTTTGTTACCATATGGATAGGATTTTAAACGTACAACTGATTATTGCTACTGATTTTTTTTAAGTTGCTTAAATGGTTACTGGTTTTATTTATTTATTTTTAATAGATTTTATTTATTTATTTTTAGAAAGGAGAGAAACATCAATGTGAGAGAGAAACACCGATTGGTTGCCTCCTTCATGCGCCCCAACTGGGACCCAACCCACAATCCAGGCATTTTCCCTGACCTTGTATCAAATTGGTGACCTTTCATTCTGTGGGACAATGCCCAACCAATTGAGCTGCCCCGGTCAGGGCATGTTTATTGGTTTTCGAGAGAGAGGAAAGGAAAGAGAGAAACACTAACGTGAGAGAGAAACATCAACTGGTTGCTTCCCACTGGCACTCTGACCAGGGATCAAACCCACAATCCAGGCATGTTCTCTGACGTAGGAATTGAACCCCCAGCTCCGGTGTATGGGATGACGCTCCACCAATTGAGCCACACTGGAAAGTGCTACTATTGATTTTTGTAAAGAAATCTATAGCAGTAGTAGTGGGTATTTTTATCTAGTAATATTTGCCAAGTAATAGTGGGCAGTTGCTCTTTCTTGGGCTTAGTGGATAAATGTCAACTGTGACATTTGTTATTGTTTTTTATTAATACCCTTTTACAAGTTGTACAATTTTCACTCATCGCTTAGTGTATGCAGAGTGTTAAAGGAGAATGTGTGTTGACTTTTATCACATAGTATTTTGAGATGATTTTCAAATATTCCTCTTCAGACATTTGATTATGAAATACAATACCAAATTCAATCATTATATTTTGGATCTTCTTATTAGTGGTGTGCAGTTGCCAGTTATTAAAAATTATCATATTTGTTAAGGAAGACCTTTAAAATCATTTTGATAAATCTAAGATTAAAGCTATTTATGTATAAATACCATTATTGGTAAGCTGTGCCTATTATTTGAATAAATTCTATTGAATTGATGGATAGAATTTATTTGAACCTTATAAAAGGCAGATTGAAAATGAAAAACACAGTGATATGGAATTAAGACAGATTGTTTTTGTTTCTTCCAACAAATGGTAAAACCACTTTATATTCGTGCACAAACTAAGAAAAGCTTTATGATCTTTACAGAGCATATGCCAGTGTAAATCATAAATACCTCAGTTAAACTTTGAAATTATATTGGAAAATAGCACTATAGTTAACAAAGATGAAAAGTCATTGAAAGCATTTAAACACTTGTAGACTATTATATGTATGAGTAAATTAAAAGCTCCTAAATCTAAACACCCAGGTGAATGGAGCAAAAAGAGCAGGTGCAAAGAAATGGTTAGAAGGACTAAACAAGGTGTTCTTCAAATACTACTTGTCCATAGGCTAAAATCAATTTGTCCCCAGAGTCCTCTGGTCCACAGCATCCCTCTGAAATGGATTTCTGACTGCTCACAGCCATTAGAGGCCTGAGCTGCACAATTCCAGGCAGGAAGTTCTTGCAGCCCTAATGCTCCGAGAACAGGATGGGCACAACAGCTAAACCTCTAGGGACCGTTGTTCCTTAGCTTTTGTCAGTTCACCCAGAATATTTCTGGATCATGTGAGAATATGTTTTCCATTTGCTCAAAAGCCTCGGTAAATCTCTTAAAACCACACTACTAGAATAAGTTGGACATTTGAGCTCTTCTTCCTTAATGGTGCATCCTATAAAGATGCCAACGTTAACAAACTTGTATAAAAACAATTACATAAAATGTACATTTGAAATTATTGAAAATATTTTGTGTCTTCTTAAGTTTATCTCCTCCTAAATGTTTTTATATTAAAGATCTTTCTATTATGAAATGATGGCAATTGTAGATAGTTTCTTTCTGAACAATTAGTTATTTACTTATGGTACTGTTCAATGGTAAAATGAACACATAAGTGTCAGGTAGTCTTGCTCTGAGAAATCACCCAGAGACCACTTGAGGGAAAAGGGGGGAAGGGGGGAGGGGGGAGGCAACTCCCGGACCGGCTGGAGGGCTGGTAGAAGGGGAATGGGGAATGGGAAATGGAGACTTCTGATCCTCCACGTGGGACTGTGGGAATCACCTGCCTGAGATTCTGAGGCGCCTTTTTAATACTTGCCAAATACACATTTCAGTGAGGGTGAATTTGCTTATCAACATATTCAGTAGGTCATTTATATCTTATTGCTTTCCCCCCACCAGGTTAGTTAACATATCAGGCTAGGTCCATTAACATTTCTTCTGGGAACTGTCTGGGATCAGGTTGATTTGCATATGGTTGATTTACATATGTCAAAAGTTCAGGTGAGCGTTCTAGCTGCCTCTATGTTCTGACAATAAGGTGCCATGTGAGCTTATGAAGAGGGGTCAGCCTGGGTGCAGGGGTCAGGGAAGGCACTCTGAAGGAAAAGGCATAGCCATTGGCTTTATTCAGGTGAGAACTATGAATCAAAGTCTATTTACCAATGTAAGTAGAGGTTATTACAATTAAGTGGGCTAGCATCAAGGAAACTCAACGCACACCTATACGCAGTATTTCTTACTACTAGTTTCTCTTTTCAGATACTGAAGCATGGGTCCAATCCACTGGAAGCTGGAAGCAAACATGAAAGTACAATGTAGCTATGCAAAGAGAAAGGGGAAGTTAGTCTGGGGTGTTCCCTAGACTTGACATATATTCTTTTCTTTTCTTTCTTAGTGTTTTTCTTTCTTCTCTCCCTAGTTCTGTCTTCTTCTTGTGATCTGTCTCTTTCATCTTTTTTCTTGCTCTACCTAAGACAATGAGCTTAAGAGAAAATGACATTAATGAAAAACAAATTTCCAAACCATCAAGGCTAATGAATTTAAAATATTGTAACTAAACGACTGAAGCAGTTTAACAGACTATGTAGATAGTAATGACAACTTGTCTTCATAGCAGAGATCTTCTCTGTGGGCATTTAGCCACAGAAGTCAGGGTAGGAGTTATCCAGAAAGCAGCAAGGGACAGATAGAGGTGGTGACAATCCCATGCAGTTTGCCGTTATTGAACTGGTCTAGAGGAACCTAGGAGGTTCTCTGGTGCCATGTTTATTAGCTCTCTGTGAGCAGATGTGGGGTTGCATTTTACTTCATTGCATCTTTAAGCTTATGTATTTCTGAATAAAAATTGCCATTTGGCCTCCCCACTCCCCCTGTTGTCCAGAGAACAAAGGTCTTAAGCAGACATGAATCTTTGATGTCAAATAATGGAAAAGAAAATTTGTTTTTAAAATACTTTCTATTGTCAAAATAAAATAATAAACAACTCTCTTAGACAATGTTTGTGGTTGCAAACAAAAAAATTCACCCCCAGCTAATCTAAGCATAAAAGGATTAATTAAGGAAAATAGATAGCTCATCATGAAGGCTAAAGAAATCAACTCTAGATATTACACCCAGAACCATGTTGCAGAACTGGCCTCCCAAGTGAACTGCTCCTCTCTCATAATCAGGAACCTGTTCAGACAGAGAAGCCACCACAGCCACCACAGCCCCTAACATGGACCGCATGACCTATGCCCTTTTCTCTGGAATGAGCTCATATCAAAATCTCCTGGGAGGTATGCTATGTAGGCTGAACCTCAGTCACAGGTCTGAAGCCTGGAGGCAAGAGAGGCTGTGGATTTGACTATAGGAATGAGGGTTTACCATGAGGGGTACTATCACACTGACCCTGGCTGGTTTGGCTCAGTGGATTGAGCGTCGGCCTGCGAGCTAAGTGTCGCTGGTTCGATCTTCCAGTCAGGGCACATCAGAGAAGGAAAACTCTGACTCCAAAAAACCTCCGCTGCCTTGCGGCATACCTCTTTAGGGGAAAGGCTAAGGGAGTAAACCCCGACAGAAAATCTGGAGCCGGAGTCCCTAAGGCGGTTTGACGTTGTAGTCAACACCGGCAACTCCTGCGGCGCACCTGAAGCCAAGCTGTATTGACTTCGTCTTTCCCTTGGACCCTTCAGCTGCGAAGAGAGGGGGGATCTGCTGCATGGGCAACAGCAGACCCTCCATATCACCCTGCCCAGGCTCTGTAGCTTCAGCTTCACTGGAGAGGACACTCCAGCGTCATCGCAAGATGTCAATTCAACACAGGAGGAGACAGATACTGTGTCACTCCCGAGTCGGACTGCACAGCCATTCTCGGCGGTGCAGATAGACTCTTAAGAAGCTACACCATCGTCTCTCAAGACGGACGGCTGCCGACGACTATCACACTGTGGAGAAGGTATTTAAAGATTTTGGGCACTGAATGACAGCTCTTCACTACAACATTCCCATATTGACTTCTCAAAATTAAAAATTTCTCTATTTTATGAAATTCCAGAGTCTTGGAACTATAGTGAGTGAATAATAATCTAAAAAGGGAGCATAGTGAAGCTGAAAATTTCAATATACATTAAAGAGCTTGAACTTGATTTGGTAGGGAATAGTGCATCACTGAAGCAAAATAGAAATGTCACTGGGATGCATGTTTATGCCCAGAACTTTTCCCTTTTGAAGATGGGGTGGAAAATAATGTTATATATTTCTACAGACAAAATTAAAACTCTGTCTCCTAGTCAGTTTTTTCCTTTCTCTATCTGTTTTTTTTCTGCCTTTCTTGCCCATTCCTTATTGCTGGTCACCTCCAAAGATGATAAAATGCCACATGGGTCACTGTAGGCCACCGTCAGATAAACCGTCTTGGTGTGTGAGAATTTTGGCTTTTTAATTGTTGATTCTATATGCTTCTAGATTGGTTGCCCCAGATCATGCTCCTTTGTATAAATACTTCTACTGTCTTCTTATCTTTGCCAACATCTTAGTTCCAATCCAGGATCAAGGAAGGAGCCTGAGTAGTATTCACTGTGGGAATGCCTGCAGCTTACCCGCAGTCTCTTTGAACTTTCTGTTGCAAGCTCTCGGGTTAGTTCTAGATACTGTCCTCTGTTCTCTATAATTATGTGGGAATGCAATCAGAGAGGTAAGCAACAAGGTCAGTTCTGGTGGTCTGTGTGGTTTAACAGCAGGATTCATGGAGGTCTCATGGATTTAGATAGTTTAGATTGTGGATATGGATTTCAGGGTCCTGGAGTGGTAAAATCCATCAGTGATCAGATATGCGGAAATAGGTGGACTTGCCACAAAGCAAAACTAATTTCTTCTTGGGCAGAGACAAAATTAAATTACACCATCAAAATCTAAACATCAACAACTTTAATTTTAAAATTTCTGTATTTGAAAGGCTATGGTTATGGGATGTCAGGTTACTACAGAAACAGTGGGAAGTCTTTGATCAGCTAGTAAAGCAGCATAGGGTGTTACAAATGCACAGAGAGCTGTTGCCCAGGAAACAGTCTCAGCTTTAGACACGACCACAAAGCTGAAGGAGAAAAGGATCCAGATCGGTGATGGCTTGAGATCTTATGGTCATGCTGGCCCCATGTTATAGGGAGAAAGAGGGGTACCTGGGTCTAATTGCTTTTCAAGTTAGAGCCAGAAGAAGCAGGAACATTTAACTGTTCTGTGATTATAACTGGTGATTGGACTTACTGTGACTTATAGAGGCAGAAGGAAGATCTCAGGTCCTAGAAAAGATGAAAGTTCCCTCTGATGCTGTGGCTACAGAGACATAGCAAGGTCATATGGGGACCTGGAGATGTTGAGTCCCCCATCTCATGGGTTCTGGGAGATAACTCATGAAAAAAGGTAAGGTGGGCAGCAGGCTTTCAGGGCTGGACTGATCTCCTGCCCTCAAGTGTGGTGACTGAATAAAAGTCAGGGGAATGTTGATCCTTTTTCTTCTCCTCTCCTCTCCTCACTAGAAATGAAGTGTGAACATTGCTTTAGAGCACAAGGTGGTTGGGGCATTCCACTATGACAGCAAAAGCCATCAAGGTCCAAGCCCAGGCTGACATGTTCTTCCTCTAAAAGTGTTCAGTTCTTTCTGCTTCCCCATTAGGAGACTCTCTTCTTCATGGACGTTAGGGTTGACAAACCAGAGGGTCTTTCTCTGACCTGGGCAGGCCCCATGTGAGCAGCCTAAGCCAAGCGGTGTATTGTATATTGAAGAGCATAGACTCCAGGGCTAGGCTGCCCAGGTGGACTCCAGCTCCCTTATTTGCTAGGTGTGAGACCTCTCAGTGCTACATTCTCCTCATCTGCAAAGGGTTGATTTTGGGTCAAAATGAAGGCGTATGTGTAAAATTTTTATAATAGTCTTTGGTTCACAGAAAATATTATACAAGTGTTAGTTTTTAAACATTGGGACAAAGTATCCAACCATTTATTGAGCATCTATTATGTGTCAGGCATGTAAATACTGGGAATGAAGCAGTGAACAAGACCAGATCTATGTGTACATGATGCTCACATTTTAGAAGGGTGACAGTTAGTAAAACAATGATCAAATAAAAAGACAAAATAAGCCATGGCTGGTGTGATTCGGTTGTAGTGTCATCCAGTAAAAACAATAAAGTCGCGGGTCTGATTCCTGGTGAGGGCACATGCCTAGACTGTGGGTTTGATCTCCTGTCAGGACATATGTTGGGGGGCAACCAATCAATGTTTCTCTCACATCGATGTTTCTCTTTCTACCTCTCTTTCTCCCTTCCTCGCTCTCTCGCATAAAAAAAAAAAGACAAAATAATGTATAAAAATGATAAGTGCTATGAAGACTACAAGAGATAGTGAAGTTATTGAGAGAAACTGAAGAACTGCTTTAGCTTGAATGGTAAGAACAGCCTCTTAGGGAAGATAACATTGAATGTGATGATTAGGGAAGGAGCATCGCAGACTAAAGGAACAGCTTAGTCACCGAGGCAGGAAGATGCTTGACATGTTTGGGAACACAAAGGACAATGTGGCTGGAGTATAGAGAATGAAGAGGGAGTGGTATGGCATGAGGTCAGAGAAGTAGTCAGGGGACAGATTAAAAGGATCTTAAACATTTTAGAAGGTTACAAGAATTTTGGATTCTTCAAAGTGATGTGTGAAGCTATAGTAAATGTTAAGCAGATAACTTACAATTTGATTTGTGCTTTAAAAAAATTCCTCTGTCACGTTGAACATGGATTGTACATGAGGGGCGATAGAGGAAGCTATCACACCAGTTAGGAGACAGGAGTGATAATCCAGTAAGAGTCATGGTGGCTTACACGGGAGTGAGCATAGAGAGAGCTAAAAATGATAGATTTATTTTGCAGGTAAATTTGACTGAACTGGCTGATGGATTGGATATGGGAATTGAGGGTAAAAGAGAACTCATTTTAGGTCTTTCACTTGAGCTGCTGTGTGAATATTGATACTTTCCTAGGGAAACTGAGAAGGAAACAAATTATAGGTGAAAACTATTTTGGATATATTAAGTTTAATATGCACATTAGAGGCCCTGGTTGGGTAGCTCAGTTGGTTAGAGCATCATCCCGATACACCAAAGTTGCAGGCTTGATCTCTGGTCAGAGCTCATACAAGAATCAACCAATGAATGCATAAATAAGTAGAACAACAAGTGGATCTCTCTCTCTCTTAAGTCAATAAATAAAATTAATATGCACATTAGACATGTAAAAGAAGATGTCAAATGTGTAGAAGCATATATGAGAATGGAGTTTGGGAAAGAGTCAGGGTTGGAATTATAAATATTGATGTCATCAGCATAGAATTGAAATATAAAGTCATAAGACCAAATCAAAGTTCCTGGGAAGAAGGAATATATAGTGAAGAGAAAGGGCTGTGCAACTGAATCTAGGGTCTCATCAGCATTCAGTTTGAGCAGAGGAGGAGCCGGCAAATGAGCCAGAGAAGGAGGGGCCAGTGAAGTGGGAAAAACACTAAATGTAATTCTGTAGTTCTTTGTAAATATAGAAGTAAAGAGAAGGAAGTATTTTTGAAAGCAGGGAGTGGTCAACTTTGTTGAAAGGTCAAGGGTTGTTGATGGGCTAAGTTAGGTGACTGAAAAGTGTCAACGTGGAGGATGCTGGTGAGCTTGACAACTGGCTTCTCTGGTTGGGAAGGAACAGAGCTAGATTATGATGAGTTATGGAGAGATTGGAGAGTGGGGAAGTGGAGTTGGGGACTATTTTCTTTGGAGTGCTTTTTCCTCACCACCAGAATCATAAGGAAAGGAGGCAAAGAATGATCAGTTTGTTTTTCAAGCAAGAAAGGGCAAGAGAAGCCTGGTTTGGCTCTAGGCTTACCTCAGTCTACCTCAGCTAAGCAAGGAACTGGATCATTGTTTGGGACATAGCTTCATTGTAGTTCAGAGGCACCCTGTCCCTTTCCACCTTTTTTTTTTAGATCTCTGAAGAACCTTTGGGAGGGCTAGCCATGATGGGGCAGAACATTAGATTTCTGTCACAATATCTTTTTTTCTCTGTATTCACTGAGAAACCCAACCTGCAGTTATCTTTAATACTGACAAGTATTATATTAATTTCATTTAAAAAAAAACTTGATTGAAGGTGGGCATAGGCGTTCAATGTGGATGACACTTTACTTTTAATCCCAGCTTTTGGAAAGCTTTTAAACTTGTTAACTATATGCTTAAACAAATTAAACAACATGACTAATTCTGTGGTGTAGTCACTGACTGATTCCAACAGAAAATTTTTCTTTAGGAAAGTTTACTCTGTAGGTCCAATTCATCTGCTGTCTAGTCATAGATGGGATATTCTTCAGACTGTGAGGCAAGAATATCATATTCTAATAATAGGCAGTTCAACCTATAATTGTTTATTCACTTTGATTTCTTTATTCAAAGCTGTACTTTAAAAACTAAATTATCCTTGTGTTTAAAATAGGTTTCCAACCTCGTCCCCAACTCCTCCCCAGAGGATAAAGCCTGTTCCAGCTTGTGTTCTTTACTCCACCCTGGAGGAAACTGTTAATTTCTAGATCTTTCAAGATGCCAGACTGGTTAGTCAGAAGATCTCTAAGCTTGTTCAAAATGCCTCCCTCTCCACTTCAATCACCACTTCTATGGTTACCCACTCCTTCAGCATCCATTAAAAAAAACAAACATATATATCTCTATAAATGAAAAGAGAAATCTATCTTTTAAAATGTTAACTGCTCTCTAATTTTGAAGACATAATATCGAGGTAATTAAAGATAGAGGATAATAAGTTGTTATAATCAAACCTCACTTGCCTTCCAGGAGATATAAGGATTAATGAATGGATCAAATGATGTGCTCACTGCTTGCTATTTCACTATGTTAAAGATGTGAACACAGAAAATCTTTACTGCTGTATTAACCACTTCATATCACAATTCTTTTCAGCACTTGAAAGAAACAGCAGAGCTCTCTTTTGCCTCTTGTCTTTTGTAAACAATTATTTTTTTCCCCATAGCACTACTTTCCTTCTACACTTCCCCTTTCTAACCAACTTGGTCTAGTTAATGAACTAGCATTAGGGCTCACTTTTAGATGTCACTTCCTCCAAGAAGCTTTCCTTAACTATCCATATTGAATTAGGCATCCCTTCTACATGCTCTGAAACTCCTTGTATCATGCTACTTAGCACACTTTATTATAAAGGTACAGGCATATCCCTGGCACCAAGCTTAATGTACAGTAAATGCTCAGTACATTTATCACTGAAGTAAAAAATAAAAATAAGTATGATTTTGTAAGTCATAAAAATATTTTCCCTTAATAGACTCAAAAATTACAATGATAAAACATTAAATGAATTACTACTTTAACTTCAGTATAATAGTTCACAAATTTCTAAATATATCATATCTATGACCTGAGACACTTAGCTAATTTTAGAGAACATTTTAACATGGTTTGCTCAAGTTAATGATTTGCACAAAGTAGATAGTCAATAAATTCTTATTGGTGAAGAAATTAAAATGTACAGTTTTAAAACACTTTCTTGGTGACACAAAAAGCAGAAGTGTCGTTAGGTGCTTTTCACATCCAATTTAGCAGCCCTATAACATCCTCTCTCACTTGCTGCAGTGCACACACAAGCCTCTTACAAAGATTAAATGAGAACAGCTCCACTCTTTCAGCTGCCCACCCCCACCCCCAGCTTCCTCCTTTCTTCCCCCTCTTCAGTCACTACCCTTGTGGTGCCCAGCCTGTACCAGCCTCACTGAATGCACATGCACAAGTGTCCACCAGGGTGGGGCTGCATAAGAGGGAGAGGCAGGACTGGGCAGAGAGAATGGCATGTGCTTTGTTCTGAGCTCAGGTACAGCTGGAACCTGCTTGCAGCAGAGGCATGAGACAATGCCATCTGGGTCAGACACAACTCCTGAGGTCCTGTCCCATTATCTGCTTGTAGTCCTCCAGGTCCTTATCTAGGCTAAAAAGGCCAGAATAAGAACGGTAGAGGAGAGGAAGGGGCAACTATAGGAGACTGGCCATGTCCTGGGGTGGGTGGGAAGGTGGTGGTATAGGAAGCAGAGTCAAAGAAGGCAAATGAGCAAAACTATCTAGGCAAAGGGGCATCATGGGCAAGAGGCTGGGCAAGAGGAGAGCCAGACTAGACCCAGCTTGTCTAAGACTTTGTACAAAGGGCAGCTGCTGTATCCTGGGGCAACAGGAAAGAAAACATGCTTTAGTCCCAGAGTCCCATTCACATCATGACAACAGTTAACCTAGAATTTAGGCATTTCAATCACATTCCTCTCCTCTAGCTCCTTCCCACTTGCCTAAAAAGCTGTTTGTTTCCCTATGCTACAAAACAACACTAACTTCCTCCCAACAAAGTTCTATTTTTTTAAGTATATTTTATTGATTATGCTATTACAGTTATTCCATTTTTTTTTCCATTTTGCTCTCCTCTGCCCCGAACCTCCCTTCCAACCAGCAATCCACCTCCTCCCTTAGTTCATGTTCGTGGGCCATGCATAAAAGTTCTTTGGCTTCTCTGTTTCCTATACTATTCTTAACACCCCCCTGTTTATTTTGTACCTACCAGTTATGCTTCTTAGTCCCTGCACCATTTCCCCATTTCTCCCCTTTCGCCCTCCCCACTGACAACTCTCCATAAGATCTCCATATCTGTGGTTCTGTTTCTGTCTTAGTTGTTTGCTTTAGTTAGTTAGTTTGTTTGTTTGTTTTTATTCATTTGTTGATAGTTATGAGTCTGTTGTCATTTTACTGTTCATTGTTTTGATCTTTTTCTTAAATGTGTCCCTTTAAAATTTCATATAATAAGGGCTTGGTAATGATGAATTCCTTTACTTTTACTGTGTTTTGAAAGCACTTTATCTTCCCTCCCATTCTAAATGATAGCTTTCCTGGATAGAGTAATCTTGGTTATAGGCCCTTGCCTTTCATCGCTTTGAATACTTCTTGCCAGTCCCTTCTTGCCTGCAAAATTTCTTTTGAGAAATCAGCTGACAGTCTTATTGGAACTCCTTTGTAGGTAACTCTCTTCTTTTCTTGCTGCTTTTTAAGATTCTCTCTTTATCTTTAACCTTCGGCATTGTAATTATGATGTGTCTTGGAGTGGTCCTCTTTGCGTCTAGCTTGTTTGGGACTCTCTGTGCTTCCTGAACTTGTCTATTTCCTTTGCCAAATTTGGGAAGCTTTCCTTCATTATTTTTTCAAATACGTTTTCAGTTTATTGCTCTTCCCCCTCTTCTAGCACCTCTGATTTGGGTGTTGATATGCTTAAAGTTGTCCCAGA
This sequence comes from Furipterus horrens, assembly GCF_987537825.1. NCBI lineage: Eukaryota > Metazoa > Chordata > Mammalia > Chiroptera > Furipteridae > Furipterus > Furipterus horrens. Next base: position 43,996,905 of record NW_028327182.1, read on the forward strand.
GGATCCTAAGCCTCTACTCATTTTTTCAATTCTTTTTGTTTTCATTCTGTACTGGTTGACTGTTTATTTCTTCCTTATGTTTCCAATTATTGTTCTGAACTCTGGCTTCCTTCCTTTCACCATTGGTTTTGTGTGGATTTTTTTTCATTTCACTTAGTATAGCCTTCACTTCTTCCCTTATGCATTTGCCTTACTCAATCATGTCTGTCAAGTCTGTGAGCATCATTATCACCAGTGTTTTGAACTCTGTGTCTATTAGGTTGGCTATTTCCTTGGTGCTTAGTTCTCCCACTGGAGCCTTGATTTGCTCCCTCTTTTGGCCCATACTTCTTTTGGGTATTCTCAACTTGACAGCCTCCTGTGTTTGCCTGTGTCTTAGGTAGAGCTGTCGTACCTGTTATGTTCTAAGGGGCTGAGCCTTAGGTATTTGTCAGTGTGGGGAGATCCACTTCCTCATCTTGTGGCGCTTTATGTGGGGGAAGGATCAGAGAGGAAAAAATGCCACTTGCTTAGCACTCACCCCTTTCCCTGTCACTTAACCCGCTTCCTGTATGTGACTGGCACTCCTCTAGCTGTTGCCCTGATTATGGTTCCCAGAGCGGGTGGGTTTGCAGGTGTTCTAGGATCAGGGAGCCTCTAAACAGACTTGTGAGAGATGAGCAGTTTCTTCCATCGCCCCAACCCCTACTGGTTTTCACAGCCAGAAGCAATGAGGCTTTATTTTCCCTGCATGGGAACCATGATCTGCGTGGTCTGGCCTGGGACTGGGATCACTCCTCAGGTGTCCCTCCCAGGTTTTACAATGTGTGACTGCTCTTTTTGATAGCCAGCCATAGCCACTGCCTTGGTGCCACCACCACTGCTGCCACCACAGCTGCCACACTGCTTCCTACATACCCCTCTTACCTGTCTGGATGAGTATTGCTTCTTTATATCTTTGTTTTTTGGACTTCCATGCAGTTAGATTTTCTGGTTGGTTTTTTTTTTTTAAGGTAGATGTAATCCTTTTTCTGGCTGTGGAAGGAGGCAAAGCCTGTCAACTTATGCCTCCATCTTGGCCAGAAGTCCCAACAAAGTTCTTGAAGTATATGAGGTCCATCCTTCTATTGCTTCTTCCTCTGTACCTCTGTCTCCTAATTCTTATTCTTCCTTTCTGAGAGGACTCCTACATGCTGAGCACTCCACATGCTGGCTCTATTTCTTACAAGTCCTCTGACCTCAGGTGAATTGCTTAATCTCTGAACCTTAGTCTCTTCATCTGTAAAATGGAGATAATAATAATACCTCATAAACCATAGTTGTTGTGATGAATAAACCCAAAGTGTCGTGTATTTAAAAGGAACTTTAGCCTTGGCTGGAGTGTCCTTCTGTACACCAAAATGTTGTAAATTCAACCCCCAGTTGGGGACATAAGGGAGGCAACCAATTGATGCTTTTCTTTTTAAAATTTTATATTTTTTAAATATATTTTATTGATTATGCTCTTACAGTTATAACAACATTTCCCCTTTTGTCCTCCTCCACCTGGTAGTCCCCATTCCCTCCAAAAATCCCTTCCTCCTTAGTTCATATCCATGGCTTATGCATATAAGTTCTTTGGCTACTCCATTTCCTATACTGTTCTTAATGTCCCCCTGTCTATTCAGTATTTACCAATTATGCTTCTTAATTCCTGCACCTTTCCCCCCACTCCCCCCCTTCCCCCTCCCAACTGATAACCCTCCAAATGATTTTTATATCTATGATTCTGTTTCTGTCCTGCTTGTTTGCTTGGTTTGTTTTTTAGATTCAATTGTTGATAGCTGTCAATTTATTGCCATTTTAATGTTCATAGTTTTGATCTTCTTTTTTTCTTGAATAAGTTCCTTTAGCATTTCATGTAATATGGCTTGGTGATGATGAATTCTTTTAGCTTTACCTTATCCAGGAAGCGTTTTAGCTGCCCTTCCATCCTAAATGCTACCTTTGCTGCATAGAGTAATCTTGGTTGTAGGCCCTTGCTTTTCATCACTTTAGATACTTCCTGTCAGTCCCTTCTTGCCTGCAAAGTTTCTTTTGAGAAATCAGCTGATGGTCTTATAGGACCCCATTTGTAGGTAACTCTCTTCTTTTCTCTTGCTGCTTTTAAGATTCTCTCTTTATCTTTAACCTTTGGCATTTTAATTATGATGTGTCTTGGTGTGGCCCTCTTTGAGTCTAGCTTGTTTGGGACTCTCTGTGCTTCACAGACTTGTCTATTTCCTTTGCTCAATTAGGAAAGTTTACATTCATTATATTTTCATATAAGTTTTCAATTTTTTGCTCTACTTCTTCTTCTTCTAGCACCCCTATGATTTGGATGTTGGCATGTTTAAAGTTGTCCCAGAGGTTCCTAAGACTCTCCTTGTTTTTTTTTCATTTCTTGTTTCTTCTTTCTGTACTGGTTGACTGTTTTTGCCTGTTTTTTTCTTCCTTATGCTACAAATTGTTGATCTGAATCCTAGCTTCCTTCCTTTCACCATTGTTTTTGCATGGACTTTCTTTCATTTTCCTTAGCCTAGACTTTCTTTTTCCCTTCTATGTTTGCCATACTCAAGCGTATCTGTGAAGTCTGTGAGCATTTTTATCACCAGTGTTTCCAACTCTGTGTCTGTTAGGTTGGCTATCTCCTTGTCTATTAGATTGGCTATTTCCTTGTCGCTTAGTTCTCCCACTAGAACCTTGATCCATCCTCTCTTTTGGGCCACACTTCTCTGTCTCTTCAACTTGACAGACTCCTGTGTTTGTGTGTTAGATAGAACCATCACACCTGTTACATTGTAAGGGTCAGAGCCTTAGGTATTCAGCATCTCAGAATGACCCATTTCACCATATTGTGGTGCTGTATGTGGGGGGGGGGTCAGAGAGGGAACAATGTCACTTGCTCAGCACTCACCCCTTTTCCAGGCACTTCTCCCATTTCCTGTATGGGACTGGCACCCAGGATGTTGCCCTGGTTGTGGTTCCCAGAGTGGGTGGGTCTGCAGATGTTCTAGGACCATAGGGGCCCTCTAAACAAAAAAACTCTATGAGACACCAGCAGTTTCTTCTACTGCCCCAACCCCCACTGGTTTTCACAGTCAGAAGCAATAAGGCTTTATTTTCCCTGGCGCTGGAGATGTGGTCTTTGTGGTCTGGTCTGAGGCTGGGATAACTCCCCAGGTGTCCCTCCTGACTTTTATAATATGTGTCTTCTCTTTATGCTGGCTGACGACAGCCACCGCTTTGCTGCTGCCACTGCCACTGCCACACAGCATCCTCTCGGCCCTGGGCCCACCCCTCCTACCTGTCTTGGTGAGTATTACTTCTTTATATCTTTGTTCACTGGACTTGCATGGAGTTCTATTTTCTGGTAATTCTGGTTGTTTTTAGTTTTGAGGTAGTTACAGTATATTTTTTCTTATTGCTGTGGAGGGTGGCAAAGCATGTCTACCTATGCCTCCATCTTGGCCTGAAATCTAAATGTTATTATTTTAAGGGTAACCACTAAGAATTGAAGTAAAATATATAAATTCCAAATCAGTAGACGTGTTTGGAAAAAAGAGTACGTTGTACTAAAGAAAATTCAGTCAATGGAATAGAAAGCAAGAAGGGAGAAAAAATTTTCACAAAGGAAAGGATAATAAATAAATATAAAATGAGAGAATGGTAATAAATCTAAAGATGGTGATCATAATGTGACAGAGAATACTAGTTCTCACTGAACTCTATTCTCTGTCTTCCATAGAAAAAGAATTATAGTAGGGACATGGCTGCCTGGCTAGTGGCTTCATTTTCCTACTTCTTGCTACTAGGCAGGATTATGAAAGTAAGTTCTGGTAAAAGGGACATGAGCAGATGAGAATTGTGTCACTTCAATTCTTGAGCTTATGCTCCTTTATGCCATTTCTTGAGCTGGAACTCCCTGATCAGTTTCTACCATGTAGATACAGGCAATGTCCTAGGGGATGGAATAGCAATATGGAACAACAACCTGGACCACTCCCATGACTGTTTCAAGAGAGAGAAATATACATTATGTTTGGAGAAAGATAGGGAGGAAGGATTTCTTTCTTATAATAAACTTTACCCTAATTAGTATATGTGATAAATGAAAACTGATTAAAATAGACTACTAAAATTCAGACTCTCAGAATGAGCTAATAATATTAAAAATCAACTGTGATTTATATGACACACTTAAAACATAATTACTCAGAATAGTTAAAAATAAATAGATGGAAAGATATGTACTAGGCAACTACTAACAAAAAGAAAGCTATTGTATCATACAAAATAGAATTTAAGCTATAAAAAAATTCAATGGACAGATAAACATGTAATAAACTTAACTAGACAAACTGGGTTATAGTCTTGGCTTTGTGATTTGGGCAAATTGTTTTATTCTTTGGTAGTTTGTTTCCATCTCTATAAAAGACAATAATGATATATTATTTGCAAAATTGTGAAAGTTAAATGAGATAATGCATAGGAAACTGATTTTTCTATAGCCATAAATATAACAAAATTCTATCACATAATTAATTCACCCAACATTTACTGAGCACCTATTATGCATCAGAAACTGTACTGAGAAGTAGAAAGATGGAGGTAAATTGGTTATACTTGTGATTAAAGAAATTATATATAAAAATTAGTTTAATAAAATCTTCTAAGGCAAAGTGGTGCGGAGAAGGTACATCCAGTCTAGAAAGAGTGGCCAGTTCTTATCTGCAGTGGGGTCTAAAGATGTCATCATGAAGGTGACTCTTAGGTTGAATCTTGAAAGATGAGCAGCTATTTGGACAAGCTGGAGTAAGAGAAAAGGCATTCCATGAGAGGGCACAGAATAAAAATAAGAGGCTTGATAGGGACCTGCGTGTGAGGAACTCAGAATTTGATGAGACTGGAGAAATAATACTGGCTAAAATATTAGGACTTTATCTTACAGGTAATGGGAAGTCACTTGAAGGGCTTATCCAGGGAATGACTCCCCTGATCTTGTAGTTTAGAAGGCTTACTTTGGCCAAAATCTAAGAGGTGGCAGGAGTTGAGCTACTACTAGCTTAAAGGTCATGAAACTTATAAAGAAAGTAATATATTGTTTCAGAGGCTTGAGACAAAGGCCCTGAAACTAGGAAGAACACTGAAATAGAGGCAAGGTGATAGACAGGAACATGTGGTGTGAGGATGAAGCAATGGGATGGAGAAGGAGGAGCCTGGGACAATTTTCAGATTTCTCATTTGGGTGACTGGGTGGATTGTGGACACATTTTACTGAGAGAATGAGACTAGAGAGAGAAGCCAGCTGGCAGGAAAGTTAACTTCTGTTTCAGTCAAGCTGAGGTTAGGGCCCCTGGGACGTCTGGGTAGAAATTTCTGGAAAGAAATTGCCTTTACAAAACTGGAGATCTGGGATAGGAATGGGAATTTATGAGTTAGCACATGGTTGGTAGTTGAAGTCATGGGTGGATCTGGATAGACCAGGCAGCATTAGGAACAGGCCAAGGTCAGACTATTTGGGCACTCCAACGTGGAAGAGGTGGCAAAGGTGTTGAGGACATAATGGATAGATAACTTGGAGAATGAAATATCATACAGGCCAATAAAAGAGAGAGTTTCAAGGATAAAAGTCTGGTCCACAATGACTCATGCTGCAGATAAGTTAAATAAGAAGTGAATTGGAACACCCCCTCCCCAAACCCAATGTTTTAGAACATTTTCAAGCCACAGATGATCTTTGTCAAGGTCCTCTCTGTATAATAGTTGTCACAGAAGTTAGTTTGCAGGGAAGAATGAGTGGCAGATTAAGATGTGGATGTGAGAGTGACAGGAGTTTCTCTCTCAAAAAGCTTGGCTGTGAGGAGGTGAGGACTGGAGGCCGACTTGATGAAGTGTTTTCAATTTTTCAATTTGTTTTTAAAATGTATGGTTTGTATTTGACATAATTAGGGGCCATGGGAAGATGCTGACTGAAAGAGCCTGAAAGTCCACGAGAGGAAATAACACGTGAAAGTCAGTCTTGGATTGGAACTAGATGGAAACAGACTTAGATGCCAGAAAAGATGATTGGAAAAGCTATTTGTAACATTTTCAAAGGGTCCTTACTTTGAATGTAGCGCACAAATTGGAAGCCAGATCGCCTCCTTAGCAGGTTTTCTTTCCAGGAAACAGTTAATGATGATAAATGAATAAAAGAAGCACTCTCCAACTTAAGCCCTCTTTCAAAAGCTAACTGGTCAGCAATTTTTTTAACATCACGATGAATAAAATACCCCTGGCACAGTTCGTTCAAAAGCGGCATGGGAGTGCAATTTTCTCCCTTGCTCTGTTAAAGTCGGGTACCGTCCTGTGTGATTCCGTTCCAACCTTCAGCGCCCAGAGGAGGGGAGGTGCCTGCAGCGTGGGCAGCCAGCGTTGGGAGTGAGACAGGCGCAGGCAGCACGCTCTAGGAGAAGAAGAGAGGGAGAAGGGCGCTGGAGGGGTCGGCCAGGACTTTGGACCACCGACACTCCGGTTGCCAGCGAGTAGGACAGCCCCGTCCGGGCCTTCTCCACCACCCCGCTCCCAAGGAGGTCACTCTTGGGCGCCCAGTGTCCTGACCACCCGGGAGCCGCTTTCGGTTCCGTGCCTTATAAGGCCTGATAGGGGGGTCACGTGCGTCCAGGGCAGCCGCTGGGAGGAGGGGGCGGGAAGGGTGGGGGAGGGGGAAGAGGAGGGGCGGGAAGCGGGGAGGGAAAGGGGAGGGAGCCGGAGGCGGAGGCAGGAGCGAGGGGCGGGTTCTGCTGCCGTGGGAGGTGGCAGCGGCTGCTGCCTCCACAGTGAGCAGATCAAGCGGAGCTGGACAGAGGAGGAGGAGGTGGAGGTGGAGGAGGAAGGGACCAAAGCGAGGGCAGGAGAGCACAGCGCAGCGGAAGCCGGAGACAGCGGGAGGGCTGTTGGCTGGCCCCTGGCGGGAGCCGGGCAGAAGCCTGGGCAGCGACAGCAGGGGCTGAGAAGACCGTGGTGAGGGAGGCGCATCCAGCGGCCCCGGCGGCGGCCGGGGTCCACGCGCTCCGGTAGCCGACGGGTGCGGGCCGGAGAGATGGAGCCGCAGCACGTGTACTCCGAGCCTGGCATCCGCTGCCCGGCCTGGGAGGAACCGGTGGGTACAGCGCCGCGCCCACCCCCTCCCACTTCTCCTCTGCCCCCCCACCCCCACGCCAGCCGGTTCCGTTCAGGAAATGGCCCGGACGAGTTCCCCAGCTGCTTCCCAGCCGGGGCAGCGCTTTCCGCCGCTGGGACTCCTCCTCGCGCACTGCCTGGAGCGCCTTTGTCCCTCCAGAGGAGGTTCTTCCCGAGGGGTCGCTGGTGAACCATTGAGGACGGCCCTGGGAGGACCGGTTTCGCGCTCCATCGATTTCTGAACTTTGTGACTTGATTTAAGAGCATGGTGGGTAGGGAAGAGGAGAGGAGAAACCCAGGGCCTGGGGTCAGCGTGGGGGGCACCGAAGTGACCGGTCTCTTCTCCCGAGACCGTGCCCTGGCCGTCACCTGGGCACGGAGGTTCCTGTGCTTGGGGAGGGTGACCGCTGCTTGCAGCCCAGAACCACGCCTCCAACTCATGTTCTCTGATAAAGCCCGGGGCTTTTCTAGAGTTCAAGAGTTTTGCCAGAGATGAAGCAGGAAACTAACCTCAATTTCACTGCACATGCAACACGGAGGTTGGGTAATTTTAGGGACCGAGAGTAGAGTGTGCGTGCGTATTGTGTGTGTGAGGATAAGAAAGAGGAGAACGCGGAGTCGGGGGTGGGGCTGGCTTTGGATTTTTTCCCTTTAACTCCTTTAACTTAATTATTTCTTCCAACTCTGACAGAACCACCTCACAACCCTACAGGGATTCTACCCCGGAATCCCCGTCTCACTCAGAGGTCTGTAAGCATGTGTGGTCTGCCTTTTCCCTGGCATTGGATTTTGGCTTTCCACGCCTTGCCTCAGTGTTTGCTACTTCGTCTTGGTGAAATTCTTGAACCTATCTGAAAAATCTTGTCCGAAATTTCTGGGCTCACCTGTGCTGTTTTTAATGTGTTCAGATGCTCTTTTCCCAGGGACTCCGCGTGTCTTCTCAGGCTGGCCCGTTGTCTGCTGAGAGTTTCTAGGTCAGGGGCCAGGCTTGGTTCTCCTTTTTCTTTTATAATATGTACACTCCCAGCTCCTTTTCCCAGAGTACGTTTCTCTGCCTCCTGTGTCCCGACCTTCCGTAAGTGTCCTTGGACTCTGATCCTTCTGTACCTACAGCTGTCTTTGCTTTTGTAAATTTGAACATGTTGTTAGGTTGCCCATCTGCTCATATTCCATTGTGATTATCACTGGGGATCAAATTATTCTTGAAATTCAACATAGAATTTAGTTTTGAAGTTTAAATGAAAGATCATTGAGAACTAAATTCAGTGACTGACCTGTTTTTGTTACTTATTTTACTTTTAAACTTTCTTATATGAAGTCCTTTTGAACCTGGATACTTTAAGCCAACACCAATCACAGTGGCAAATACTCAGTTATACCTATTTTACTTCAGTACTTTGTACCTAGAAATACACAGATAAACCTAGAAATACACAGATAAACTTTTGTTTGTTTTACATCTCAAAATGGCAAAAATGAAAATGCCCATTTATTAGGATTTAAGACTCAAGCCCTAACAAATGTGTGAGTGAACCGTGATAGTTTATCCAGAATGCAGAACTCTCCTTAAAAGTTAATTTATTTATTTTTAAACATTGAAGGCCTTTTATTAACTCAACATATTTATCCAGCACCTACTATATTTCAGGACTGTTAGATGTAGCAGTTGACAGCATAGACACAAATCCTTAAATTCTCAGTGTACATCCTTTTTTTAAGATTTTCTTTATTTTTAGAGAGAGAGGAAGGGAGGAAGGGTAGAGAAACATCAATGTGTGTTTCCTCTCTCATGCCCCCAGCTGGTGACCTGGCCCACAACCCAGGCATGTGCCCTGACTGGGAATAGAACCAGTGACCGTTTGGTTTACAGGCCAGTGCTCAATCCACTGAGCCACGTGTACATTCTTAACTAAACAATGCCTTGTTTCATATATGTTAATGGTTTACATTCAGATAGGCCAAAAAGCATCTTCAGAGATCTCAGGTATGTTGCATGAAATGATACTTTTGAGAAAGTAATTTTATTTGAAAGTGTGGCCATACGTGTATGACTACAAAGTCTTAAGAACTAATAAAAAATTTAGGTTCTTAAAAAAGTAAGTTACATAAATTATTGAAAAGTGGCATAGATAAGAAAAAAGGAGGGATAAATTAGGGGGAAAAAGTATTTAAATATATGATTTCAGTCATTTGGAGCTAACAGAGGAAACATCAGTTTAAATGTGTTTTGAAGGGACACATAATTCATCAGTCAGGTATTCTTGAATTTTCCTTGAACATTGAAAGGGTTAATCAATGATCCTTAAGAATCTATTCAAAGGCATGGACTCTTTTTCTCCCAAAAATGTTCCCATGCAACATACACAAAAATTTTTAAATAAAATTTCAAGGAAACACATTCACTGAAGCCCAACCTGTGGACCCTCAGAGACTTTTAGTGAAAAACTTCTGCTTTGACTTGGATGCGTTTCATAGTTAAAACCTGCTTCTAGAATTCAAATATGGGTATATAGAACTCAAATATAGGCAATACTTTACTATGAAAGTATATTCATTTACACATATGAAAATTAAACATACAGATTTTGATATTGGGATACCCAATATCAAGCAAGCAATATTCACATTACATTGATCCTGTTGCATTACCCCATGTTGCATATAACAGCATACATATAAGGATTTACTCTCATTCTTTTTTGATGGAATCTAAAATATGATTCTACATGGAACTATTCACAGAAGAGTAAACATAACCTTGGGAATTGATGCTGAATAGTATTAAAGAGTCTCTTTAATTGCTCATGTCTGAAGCTGAGAGACAGCTGCTGGACTTCATGACATTCGTTTATTTGAAGGTGAATTAGGTTATTTAGTTAAGTGGGGGCATGTAAGTAAACTGCTAGCCATATCATTACTCCAGAGAGGACATTGGGCCTAAAAGCAGACAAATATTAGCAGTCAGATTTTTGTATTTTCTTTAATGCTAGCTTCAGAACGTAATCAAGTCAGTGGAAAGAGAGTCATTACCTAAATTTCTAATCAATTGAAAAATATTTTGGTTGTGGGAACAGATGGGTAGGAAGATAGCCGAACAACCCTTACTCATAAGTGATTGCCAAAACTTAAAAAGTGTGTATTTGCAAAGTGATTCTTAGACAGTAGAGTAATATTAGGGTATACTTTACTTACTAAAATTTTTTTAATGTTGAAATGGTTTTTTTAAAGATTTTATTTATTTTTAGAGAAAGGGAAGGGAGGGAGAAAAAGAGGGAGGAAACATCAATCAGATTCCTCTCATAAGCATCCCTACGGGGGACTGAGCCCTGACCAGGAATCCAACCTGTGACCTTTCACTTTGGGGGAAGATGCCCAGCCAACTGAGCCACAACTGTCACAGCTGTCCAAATGATTTCTATATCTAGTTGGCCTTGATGAAACTATTACTAATGGAAAACTAGGTGGGAAGTGTTTCAAAGGAAAAAGGGCCAAATATAAATGAGAAGTTATATGTATGTGTTTGCATTAGGTCTGGATGACGAAACGTTTTTGCCTTAGGTGCAGAGCTGTCCATATATATACAGGCAGTTGATATCATAATTAATCTCAATCTTTTTCATTTGCGTGACAACTAAGGCAACTTTAGTAAAGTTTTGAATGCTAAATTCTAAATATGTAACAGATAGCATATTAAGAAGTAGTTTTGAAGGTTGAATGAAAGCAGGCCTATGCTTGTTCAACCTATAGTGTTCTTTGCATGATTCCCATTGGTTCATAACATGAGTCCTAGAACATGACTTACTATAGTGCCTACTTGGGTTCTTCAGGATTCAAATGTAGACTTCTACATGTTTCTGATATAATATTTAACATAAAGCCATAGAACATACAAGGATTAAAAAGTTGCAAATATATAATAAACTTTTGTTATAAAGAGTAATCAATAATAGTTCAAAATGTTTATAAATGATATGCTAACATTCATAAAATTGGTATGAGAATGAGAATTGGCTGTTACTTATATATATTTAGTATAATAATTCTTTTTTTTTTAATGGGTCAAGAAGCCCTATTGAGTAGAAACCTAATTTAGTGGTAGCTTCTATTTCCATTTCATCCTGAATGCAGTATCTACATGGCTATGTCTAAATTTTTAATAGCGTGTTTGTGATATGTTCTGAAGATTTCAAAGTAACAATAATAAAAGAAGTATGTAAGACACATCTAAGAAATTATTTGAAAACCTGAAAACACCAAGTAAGGAAAAAGTCAAGGAAGACTTGTAAATCAAAAGAATAATGTAATGTATCACATATTTGAAATCTGTTTCAGTTGCCATTTTGAACTGCATTAAAGTTGGTTGAAAATATTGAGTTTTTGACATTTCTGTTGTATCTTAAGGGAAGTGGAATGCATTGCAGATATACAATATACAAACTGGTTGTTATTCTGGAAACTTCTAATTTACAGATAAGACTCGAGAAGAAGCTCGTTCGTCAGGTACCTCACATTAGGGGTTACTTGAAACATTCTCTTTTGTAGAGATTATTGAAGAAAAGAGTTTTTTTTCATAAGCTGCCTTTTGTGGGAAATGAAGTGACATTCCTTCCAACACAGTATTTCTATTCTGAGCATTCTGTGTGCTAGGGAAATTGTGAGCAGGGCTCATTTATTTAGCCTGAGCAGGCTAAGACTGGCTGTGCTTTCAAAGTCACAGCTAAGTTTTAGAACTTGTTACAGGAGTCTTTAAAAAGCAGGGATAACTTAAGTTACATTTTTATGAAGTAATGAATACCTTTACTTTGAGGTGTTAATTGTCCAGCTCTTGCACTTGAAAGTATTTTAAAATATCTTTAAGCAATCACTGTTTGAATCAGTGATTTATTCAGTTCTCTTCTTAAGATCACAGAATGAATAGCATGGATATTAAACAATGCCTTTCAGTTTAATCACTTTTTCTGCCTGGATTCTGGAAAAATGTTACTATATAAAACTTGAAAGCCTAAAGTATGAATAGAAACATAAATGACAGACTCTCATTATATAGTGTGGTAAAGTGACTAGAACATTAGAATAGTAATCATACATTTTTATTTTAAAAATTTTATTTCTAGAGAGAGGGGAAGGGAGAGAGAAAGAGGGAGAGAAACATCAATTGGTCTCTTGTGCACCCCCAGTTGGGGACCTGGCTCGCAACCCAGGTATGTGCCCTGATCAGAATTGGAGACCTTTTTAAGTTTTGGGGAGGACTCCCAACCCACTGAGCCACACCAGTCAGGGCAGGAATCATGATTTTTTACTTTGGTTCCAGTTCATGATTTTGGGCCTCAGTTTCTTTACATTTATTAAAAGAGTTTTGAACTAGTTTTTTTCTTTCAAAGGCCCTTTACTAGGTGTTCTTGTGTACATTGTGGATCCATTGGACTTAGTGAGCAAACAGCTAGGTTGGGATAAAGGCCATTATTTTGGTTATTTTTTCTCTTAATTCTGCTTACAGTAATGTTCTTTGTAGATAAAGAATTACATATTTACAGAGCCATAAATGCTCACAGTTTATTTTTCCAACTCCTTCCCTGACTAAAGAAGACTACTGAAGCTGGAGAAGTAACTTCTATCAGTATTGCATGTTAGCAATCTCCTGTCTTTGAAGATTAAAACAAACCAGCACGTTTTAAGTTTTAATGAATTTCATCTACAATGTGTATATACAGTATTAGGATTACATACTGTTTCTTAAAATCTCTTAAAACTGTTAAGTATTTTTTTTTTACAAAGCAATCAAATTATTGGGAGTAATATTGCAACCAAAAAACAAAAAACCCAATAGAATCTTAGTTTGGACTACCATTAAAGGTTATATATCAACTGAAAAAGTAGGTCATGACAACTGAAAAAATATAAATGGATACTAAAGGCCCCATGAACGCGTTAGGGAGATTGCTTTACTAAAGTGTTAAGGGACTCCACAGGCAGACAGGGAGTTTTTTTCTTTTTCTTTTTTTTTTTTTGCCAGACTTGGACTTTAAAATTAAGCCAACATCAATTTGGAATTATCTGTGGATGACAAGAGAAACCAGTAATATTTCTGTTTTCTCCCTTAAGCCCTCTCAGCCTCCCGCACGTGCACGGGTTCTTTGACTCAGTGCGTACACAACCTGCCCTCAAGGCTGCTATTCCTGTGTTGGCTTAACCAGCTTGCTTAGGACGAGTGGTGAGCGGTGGCTGCAGCCTGTTGATCCCATTTCCTCCTGCTCTAGTTCGGGTTAGGGAGTGGCTCTCCCAGGACTTCCAGTGTTTTTGTGCTCCGGCACTGGTATTCACATGGCTACAGTGCATTGTTTCCTTCTAGGCAGTCTCGGGTAGCGCTTCAGCTTAGACCTTTATTTTGCATTCTGTCCTCTTGGGCTGCGAGTACTCTCGTTTCTGCTCTTTCCCGTCCTTCCCAGTTTCCTGTTAGCCAAAGGGATTGCTCTTTCTGAACGGAGTTCTCAGAGCCGAGTGGAACCTCCCGGAAAGTGCTCTTCTCTTCCGTGTGCGCCGGATGGGAGTAGGGGTGGCCCAGAAACTGAACGCCACTGTCGGGGAACGCTGAAAGGAAGGACCTGAACCCCAGGCAGAGGCGGGAGAGGTGTGGCTCATTGGAGAATGGCTGGGGGGTCGTGAGACAGGCAAGGGGCAATGTAAATGCATCTTGGGGGCGGAGGGGACTTTTATTTAGCAGGAACTGTGCGGAGAGGCCCAAGTGTTTTGGGGGCGGGTGTCTGCGTGTGTGTGTGTGTGTGTGTGTGTGTGTGTGTGTGTGTGTAGATTCTGGGTTCAGGAGGTGGCCGGGTACACTCAAAGGAGTCGGGCGAAAACTCTAGGTTCCTTTTCTACTCCAGGGGCCATTCTAGCTTCTGCCCGTGAACAGAAAGCCACAGTCGGGCTTGGGGTGGTGCTGGCTGCGGATGTTTCTTGTGTTCACGCCCCCCCCCCCCCTTCGTGTCTATGCTGGAAACCCCTGACTCTGGGGGTAGTGGAAGGTTGACTTATTCCCTCAGTCACTCCCATCCTCTACTCACGCTGGTCGTATTATGGTTAGGACCCTATTCCATCCTGAGGCGGGGTGCACAGGGGTCGCAGGCGGGAGGCCTCGTACCCTGTGTCCCACCGCAGTCGCTGCTCTAGCTGGAGCTGGTTGGAGGAGCCCGGCTGCCCCTGCAGGGCCGGCGCCTGAGCCGCGCAGACCCTTCCCCGGCTGCAGCCTCTGGGGGAGCGGAAGATGGCGGCGGCAGCTGGGCACGGGGCTCTTGGCCCAGCTACGGCGGAGCCCACCCACTAACGGCTGCCATCGCCCCCCGCCGGGCGGTGCTGTGTCCCCGCAGGAGTCGGAGAGGATGGCCGGGGCAGGCGGCCAGCACCACCCTCCAGGGGCCGCGGGAGGAGCGGCCGCCGCGGCCAGCGCCGTGGTCACCCCCACGGCTGCCTCGGCGGGGCCCGGAGAGGATTCATCCGACAGCGAAGCGGAGCAAGAGGGACCCCAGAAACTGATCCGCAAAGTATCCACCTCGGGGCAGATCCGGACCAAGGTGAGGAGGGCTGAGGGCCGCGTAGAAGGCGGGATGCAGCTGGGCAGAGAGCGGAGGAGAGGGAGCGCCTGGGGCGCTGGGAAGTGTGCTGGGAGCTCCCTGGAGCGTGGGCAACTGAGGTGGGGGTGGGGCCCGTGCGGGGGCGGGGCCCCTGGAGCGACCTTCGCTGGAAGGGATTCCTGGGCCCCCTGTGGGAGGCCACCTGGGTGGACTCCAGAGGGGCTCTGCCAGCAGAGGCAGAGGAGACGCGCTTAGCTGCTCCGAGGAAGCGTGGGAAAAAGAGAGGCGCTGTTGAGAGTTCGCATTCAGGGAACTTAAAAGGAGTCTTCTTTTCTGTCCTCCCTGCCTGAGCAGTGGTTTCGTGGTGTGTGCGTGCAGGTTGTGTGGGGAGAGGCGTGCAGGCGGGTGAGCCACAGCTGCAATGCCCCGGCATCTGTCCTTCCTGTCCCTTCCCTAGACCACTGTGAGAATGGGTGGGTAGGTGACACGGTACAAGCCCCCTTGCCTTCTTCTGCGGTTTGGAAGGTGGAAGCCTTGCGCAACGCCACTGGTAAAGGATGTTCCAGGTTATCCGCAGGCTGCCCAAATAGCAGCAGGCCAGGCTTTTCCCGCTAAGTGCGTAGCTCAAATTTTATCAACATATCCATGGTTACTTTTAATAATGAAAAGTAATCTCTGTATTATACGCAGATTAGCATGCTGTGTTACACCTGTTATGTAGCAGGTACTGTTGATCTGTGTGAGAGCTCAAAGTTGAGAGTTTTCATTTGATTGTAAACATACACATAGCAAATGCTTAGGACTGAAGTATTATACATTCTAATTTTCATCATAGTTTAAAAACCATTGCGTGGAGAATCTGTTATCACTGGGAGACTTTACTGAGGAATTTGAAAAATGAACTAATAAAACCATTGGATTTGTGTTCTGCAAAGGTTAATTTATTCTATATATTTATGAAAATCTGTTTTCTAAGGTCAATAGACCCCCTATTTGAAAATATAATTTTTATTATGTGCCTGTGGACTCATATTTGTATTAGCCTGCCTCGTATTTTTCTAAAATAAATATGTGCAAGCACACACACCATTGTTAACATTGTAGCTAGTAAAAAGTAAAGGATTGCTCTAGTCATTTTTAAAGAGCACATCTTGTAATTCCTTTTAATAGTGATACTTTTGAATCTTATATAATTTGTGATAAGTTAAGGATATGGGGTTTAATATGTTTTTAGAAGATTAAGGATAAACAAAATAGGAACTTTCCTAACAGTGCTTTTAACGTTTAAAATCTTAATTTTTAAAAAAAGTTAATAAAACTACTATTAATGGGCAAAATGGCAGGTTTTAAAGAATAGTATATTTTATATAAAGTGGTTAAAATTCCATGCATACCTATATTGAGATTATCCAGTAAATTTATACAATTTGAAAGAAAATTTAGAGATGGCTCTAATTTGAATTAAGTAAAATCAAACAACAAATTAATTGGGAGTACTACTAAAATTTGTAGATTTCATGAACTCGTAATAGCTAAGATTGTACTCTTTAAGTTTGATATCTGTGGTTTGGGGTAAAGCATGTTTATTGACACTAGGAGTAAATTCAAAAAGCACATTTACCTTTGTGATAAACATATTGAGCACATACATTTTGCCATGACTATAGATCATTAGTGAACATTGAATGGAACTTTCCTTAAATTTGCCAAGATGTATGTAATTTCAGAAATTCTGCATTTTATTTTAGCCTGTATAAGTGTATATAAGTTAATCAGCATTTTCATATAAAAGCCCCAGAGATCAGGGCCTAAAACTGCTGAGACCAGTGTGCCTCAACCACCCTGCCTACCCACATCCCCCAATCCAGACTGTTCATATATGCCACAGATATCATCAATTACATTTCTTTAGCACATATACTGATTCTCAAGGAAGAGGGCAAGAGCAGCAAGGAAATGCATAGAATGAGAACTGCTAAATTTAATATTGGTTCCCAGTCTTCAATTGTGATCCAGATAATTGTTGAGGGAAAAGATCTTTAGAAAAAGAGATAGTCACTTGATCTTCTCCAGAGACATGTAAGATGAGAGATCCTAGAGGAGAAGAGGCCCCAGGACTAACCCAAGACTTAGTGTTTTTTATGACAGCAATAGCAGTTCTTGCTCCAACTTCCTGAACATAGATGGAAAGACCACCATGTCTGACAGGTTGTGATTACTAGCCACATCCTTGATCCTGGTTGAGTAGTAGTCTGAGATGGTGTGTGTGGCAATATGTACACATACCTACACACATATACACATGCTTGTATATAAGTGCATGTATATACTCTTTATAAAGCATTTATGCATAGATGTACAGAGAGCCTACAGCAGAGTGAGTTACACATAGAGAAAATTTCTTAAGTGAATGACTGTACATGTTACATACTTACATATAATGCTTTATATATATGGATATTATTGTTAAAACAGTGCTTATTTTAGTTTCCTTTAAGATCCTTAGGGTCATAAAACTGTGGTATCTAGTTTAGGTTTGGAGTAAAAAAAAGACCACTAACTTAAGTGATTACCTTATTTAAAGTGTTATTTTTTGTAAATATTGGTTAATATTTTAAATAATTTGAATGTTAGTAAAGAAACTTAATGTGGCAATTGAAAAAACGTCTCGACTTTTTTAAATTGAAAAATAAATCATCATATAATAAGACATTCAAAGAGTGTGAGAGGATATTTGGTGAATGGAGGATACCCAGTGAAAAGAAATCTCTCTGTCATCCTGGACTTTCTATTCTCTGCCTCAGGACATTTTCTTGGTGTGCATCTAGAAAATTTTTGTACACATGCACATATTTCTTTAAAAAATATTAATGGGAATATTCATTTACATGCTATGTCTTGTTTGTTTGGAAATATAGAGAACTTTTTTAGAAAAATGATGGCAAAGTATTCCATTATATTAGGTTGAAGTAAGTGCAGTTGGTATGTCAGTAGGCCAAAAAAGGTCGAAAGTACAATGGTGGTTGCCAGGGGCTGGGGGGTAGGAGAAATGGGGAGGTGTCTGTCAAAGGATATAAACTTCCAGTTATTAGATGAGTAAATTCTGAGGATCTAATATACAACATAGTAACTATAGTTAATAAAACTGTATTGTATACTTGAAATTTGCTTAGAGAATAGATTTTAAGCATTGTTACCACACATATTTCACAACGTATATGTCTATCAGATTATCACATTGTATACTTTAAGTATGTACAGTATCACTTGTTAATTACATCTCAGTAAAGCTGGAAAAAATGGACAAAAATGGGAAATTTCATATGGTTCAACCCAACATGGGGTTTCTCTATGGAAAGAAATAAGGGTTATTTTAGGACAACATTAATCTTAGTCCCCCCCCCCCCCCCCCAGTGGATGTGATGATTTTTTAAGTAAAGACCAACACTGGCATGCTTTTAAAACTAGTGTGGTTTAATAAAATCCTCATATACTTTTTAGTACCCTCCTCACATCCCCATATTATATATCTTCATTATCCGTTTTTCTCCTGTTTTCTTTGTCTTTGGTGTTCTTTCTCTGTTTTTCACTTGATTCCTTTCTCTGTAACAGCTTAGTGGAATTTCTGGTAGTTTCATCTATCCGCCCAGGTGCTAAACACTAGATCATTTTATGACTGCCTCTATTTCCACAAAGGGAGGAAAAGACACATAGGTGAAAGTGGAAATAGTGTTGATGTGGGGAAGCCAAAGGGAGCTGTAACTCATTATATCTCTTTCTCTCTCTTTACCCTTGGCTGTTATTCCTAAAATTTTAATTTTGTCCTGAGGTGGTTGATTTTACATTCTGATTTATGGTTGTAGAGAATTTCACAGGTATTTACTGAAAAGGAGACATTCTGAAACAACACTAATACGAACTCCAGACAGCTTGATTTTGAACATGAATGTGAAGGAGGATGTGTTTGCTTTTTGTTCACCCATAAATACTGTACCCTTTCATTTTGTGGGGATTGGCTGGAGGAATCTCTGGTCAGGTTTATGGTCTAGGATTGTTCACCCATCATAAACTAAATAGTATAAACAAATGGGAACCATCTCAGTTATATTTTCTGACACTGACTCATGACTGCCAAGGTCTTGAAGCTTCATGCATCAAAAATACATTCTAATGGGTTTTTATGGTCTTATTTACTTTTTTGACATTTATATGTATTACTACAGTTAATTTTAAATGTACATAAATGAGGCTAAATTTAGGTAAAACCTACCTAAGTAAAACACTGGGAAGCTCTTCAGAACTTTGCAGTGTTATATTTGGATCAAGACATCTCCTTAAGCCCATTAAGAAAAGACTAATCTCCACATTTTTCAATTAGTACCTTGGTTTTAATTTAATATGAAGGATATATGAATAAACTCTTATACCTTTCTTTCTGGTAAGTTAGTATATGGAAATACTGATATATATTTTTTACTGCTTTATGAGATGCAATTTGTGCAATTAAAACATTATCTTTTATCATAAACTGTAGGTAAAGTGGACTAGAGAAAACTTGCTCAGTGTTTTTCAAATCGTAGGTGGCAGCCCATTAGTGGGTCATGATGGTTCACATCCAGCACTTAAAACAGAAACAGCATAGATTAGAAAATATTATTTAAAAGTTTTACCCACAGTTCTGGGTGGAATCATTGGTTGGGGTAATAATCCAAATAGAATGAGAAACCAAGATATGGCCAGAAGATTGTTAAGAAATGTGAATAAAGTTATATTGTCAGGTTTATTGTTCAGAAACTCAATATGATAGAAGAGGCAGGTAGGAACTTGTACATTTTAATAGGTGATGAGCAGGAAGATATCTTGAAAAATAAGAATAATTAACATTCATCTAGGGCAGAAGTTACTAGCTTTATATAAAGGGCCAGACAGTAAATATTTATGACTTTGTGGGTCATAAAGTCTGTGATAAAGCTACTCTGCTCTCCTGTTGTAGTGTAAAAGCAACCAGAGACCATACTACAGTAATAAGTATGGCTGTGTTCCAATAAAACTTGAAGAACACTGAAATTTGAATTCATAAATTTTCATGTGTTGAGAAATATTCTTTTTTTTAAAGAGGCCATATAAATATATAAAAGCCTTCTTAGCTTGTGGCTGTACAAAATAAGTGCCAGAAGGTTATGGCCCATAGATTTGGCTTATGGGAGGTAGTTTGCTGGTCCTTACTCTAGGTGATGGAAAATTAGGTTTGCAAAGTGCTGTGAAGTTAAGGTGCTGCTAAATTCAGTCAGCATTTAGGGGACCAAATAAAGCTAGATTTCAATCCATTTAAAAATCTCATCTTTGTAGAACATTTTATTTTTAGCTTGGTTTGCGTCTTTGCTTCCATTTTAATGTGAACTAAATATAGACTGGAAACTTTGAGTCTTGGTACAGTAATATATGGTATAAAAGCTTTCTTTCCATTTTGATTGCCAGTTAAACATGATATTCCTTTATTAAAGATAAGAGACATAATAAATAATTTACTAAACCTTTACATATAAGTAAGATGCATTATTTGAAAATATCTAAATTTAGAAAGCTTTCACTTAGTTTAAGGTTGAATATTTGCTGCTGTGGTGGAAGTTGATGAAAGGTTATATGAAACTACTATTGTAAATGACTCAGGGCTCCTTTCTGTTTCTAGGGTACAGTGTTTCACTTATATTGGATTTGTTAGGATTTACATACTCGGGAAATGTGTTTATAAGCAAAGGTTTTAATTAAAAGAGAGCTTGTTTTATGTCTAAGATAGACCTTTACAAAGGACCATAACATGTTAGAATGTTACCTTTTCCTTTGGTAGATTTGTTTGGTTTTGTCGGGTGCCAATTATTTTTCCCTGTGAATATATAGTTACTTGAAAACACATTTGTATCTTTCCTTTTGTTAAGTAGATTAACATTATCAATAATGATTATTGATAATAGCCTTAATTTAGGATGCAGTGTACATTGTTTTTATTTTAGATTGTTATTTACTTTTTCAAATGAACATGTATGGTAATAATTTCTTCCCCTGTGCTTTTTGTTACGAGGATATTTGAAAGACTCTTGGGCTCTTATTTAATACCAAAGAAATACGATGAACGTTATCAGGTGTGGAGCTGGAATCTAATCTTCTTACCATGCTGTTTGAATACCAGAACATTTTCTAACCACTAGGATATAATTTAGTATAATAAATATTTTTTAAATATAAGCTTGGAGCATTTATGTCAGAAATTTAAAAATACCTTTCTACCTAGCATTTTATTGTTTATGCAGTAGTTTTATATACATAATACATGATCTTATCTAAAAGTGGTGTGAAATTATCTGAATTTTACAACTAATAAAACTATGACTGAGTTTGACTATCTGCTGAGTAAATGGCAGGGCTGGAACTCAAAAGCAGGTCTTCTAACTACTGTACCATATCCCTTGGCACAATGGATACAATGCATGGGTTCCAGATGCTCCTTGGGTTTGAAACTTTAAAGGATGTGTGCAGGCCCTGTCCTCACTTCTCTTCCGGCTTTTCCCTTCCCCACTTCCTGCCCTCCTTCTCTCCCATAAATTCATTCCTCTTCTCTTCCTCCCCTTTCTCCTTCTTCCTGCCCTGCTCTTTGTTAGTATTTTTAAAAACCTGTGAACATCCCTCACCAATGTCTTAGGTTTCATAATGCCTTTTTTGCATTTGAATCCCATGTTTTTTTGTGACATGTTTAAGAGTATATGCTTGAAAGGTAAAATTTGGAATAAAAATTTTCAGCTGACATTTATATTAATTTTAATTACTGTTAGGAAAATCATAGGATTCTTTCAAAACATGTTTAGGACACACTTAGAAGAACTCTTTATAGGTTTCAGACTCTACAAATAGGTTTTCAAAGAAAACTGTTAGTTTCACTTCTATAAGGTAAGATGCTATTTCTTAAAAGGTCATGATATAGTGTTAAAAAGAATTATATGAAGTAATTTTCCATTTGGCCTCTTAAGGCATAACTGAAAAAAAATATGAGTGAAATTTATTTTTAACTAGCTAAGGAATGAAAATGACATTTTTGCCATTTACCTTTTCCATCTCCCTTTTATTTATATAAGAAAAGGTGCCAAGGTGTATATCTCAGCAGGTATACTATTTTGAGTTGGATTATTTGTACTAACTTATATAGTACTTTAAAATTATGTTATAATATTTCTATGTATATGAGTATAATCTCTGTAATTTGAAGCACAATGGGCTCCTGTGAATCAGCTTTAGAACTAGAAACAGTTCCAGTAGCATGCATCTACCTGTGTGCTCCTTCTCTTTTTTACTCTTTTGTTGCCCTTCAGTTCATTCCAAAAGATATTTACTGTGTTCAAGCACTATCATAGGTGCCATGGATATAACTATATTTAAAAAAATAGACAAAAACCTCTGCTCTCGCATAGTTCGTGTTTTAATGCAAGAAGAATTTATAAACTCATGTAAAATACATAATATGTTAGAAGCTGAGAAGTGTTGTAAAGAAAAATAAAGCGTGAATGGGAGTGGCAGTGAGGAGGGAACAGGAAGTCTTCCTGAGAAGGTGACATCTGAGCAATGATTTTGAGGGAATGAGCCATGCAGACCTCTGGAGGAAAAGCAGTCTAGGCAGAAGGAGCAGCATCTGCAAAGACCAAGAGACAGTAGCTACAACAAAGAGGGGGTTAGTGAGGTTGAAATGGTGGTGGGGTAGGTTTAGGGAGAGCAGGTAGAAAGTGGGAAGTAAGTTAATTGCCTCAAAAAATAAGGTACTATAGAGAAGAGTTCTTAGCGTGGGGTTCATGCACTCCATAGCATGGATGGGGTTCAGAGGGCCTCCCAAATTTTATGTCTGTGTATGTGCTTCAGTAAACAAAACTACTGATTTGAAAAGGGGAATTGTAGGCAGACAATAAAGACAGATGAAAAATATACATACACACACATATTATAACCATTCATTGTCATCATTTGGAGAAATGCTAAAATTGAGGATTGGGTTCAATGAAATGAAATAGAAGTAGCATAGTTAGGTAATGTTGGGCTCACTTCTCAGAGTTTTCATGTACTGTTAGGTGACTTTAGTCATGCTTCTTAATGCTACAGAAAATGCCATGTCCATCAATATCTGTGTTTCTCCTCTTCTTCTTAGTCCACCTTCAGACTTCATTTCCCCCTTGCAGATAGGTGGGGCTGTGTAACTGAGTTTAGGTCAGTGGAATATGAGTGGGAGTGATGTTTGTCAGTTGGACTCTAAAGCTGTTTTGGGGGCTGTCTGTGCTCTGTCTCTCTTCCCTCACCTGCCAGCTGGATGTAGATTATCCAGTGGAAGGAGTTTGGAATCCTGAACAACTTCATGGAGCAGACTGAGCCTCTGTGCTCCTGCCCAGAAATCACATTGGAGTGTGAAACAAGAGGCTATAAATAAGCCCCTGAGCTTTGAACATTGTTTGCTAACAGTAGTTAGCATACTCTTACTAATACACTTAATCTCACTGAACTTCAGATTTCTCATTTGTAAAATGGATATAGTGATTCCTACCTTATAGGTGGTAATGAGGATTAAAGAAATCAAAATATAATTAAAAAAAAGAAATACAGGATATGCTTTTGTATCTCTGATTATTAGAATTATTTTAAAAATATGATATAAAATCCCAATAATTCAGTTATCCCTGATTCATGTGTTTTCTAAATAACTAAATCAATAGGATATATAGACTATTTGAAAGACTTGATAAAGCTATCATAACCTGTTCTAAATAAGAAATCTATTTTTACAAAAAAGGTATCGTATGCCTCATGATGAAACAACACACTACTACCTTATTCCGCCAAAGAGATCAAACCTGAATCTGATTAGGCAGCTGGATCCATCTGCCATTTTTCAGAAAATAAAGGCCAGAGGAACATGTACCATTGTTTGGATGAATGATACAGGGATGGACAAATGATTTATATATGATAAATCAAATATAGAAAAATGCTAGTTGTAGAATCTAGGTGCTGGGTATATGAGTGTCTACTATATGATTCATTCAACTTTTCTGTTTGAAAATACTAATGATAAGGTACTGAAGAAAGGGGAAAAAAACTTACATTTTTACATGCCAGTATTTTGTAATTTTAAAAAATGTCTTTGCTACCCTGAAGAGTCCTTTAGACATATGAAAACCCATACTCAGGTGCAGCGAAGATAGGCTTACATTATTTGATGATTTTAGTTAGGGCCAACCTTGTTTCTAGAGTAATGTACGTTAAACAGGGGTCAACAAATGACCACTTGGATGCTGTAGTGGAAATTATTGCCCAGCTAGGCGTTTAGGTGCTTTCATGGCCAAATCTTGATCTTGAAATTATCTTCCTTAAACTTTGCAGTCTCCCCTTCCCCAACTCCTATTTTCTCCTCAGTCCACACAATCTGCTTTTTGCCTTCACCACTTCATGAAAACTTTTGCAAGGATCACTAATGATCTAATTGCCAATATTCAGGGGTCTCTTTAGTTTTAACTTAACTGTATTTCTTGCCAATTTTGACACTGTTGGACCCCCCTTTTCCCCCTGAAACCTTCCGCCTTTGCTTTCAAGTTTTAAATTTCTATTTATCATTCTTATACCTTTTTACTGCCTCTCTATCCTTGATTCCTTTTGCTAATGGTTTCTGTTTCCTAGGTTTCTATTCTAACTCGATTTGTGTCTTCTTAAGTGGATCTGATGGATTAGATTAGGCTTCAACTATCAGAAAGAGTGTAGCAGTCTTTTTCTTCCCTGAGATTTGGACTTGGGTTTCCCTTGCCTACTAGCCACTTAACCATAGTGAGTTCCATAGCCATCTCAGCCTCAACATCCTCCAAATGAGTAGGTATGTGCACAGTTTTCCCACCTCCAGGCAAAATTTTGCTTCACTACTTTTATATCTTGTGGAAGAATTTGCCTTGTAGTTAACCTTGACTTTTTTTGTCTTGCTAATCATCTTCACAAACTCATTTGCTTTCAGCAAATATACATTCAGTGCCTACTCTGGGTAGGCAAAGTGCTGGGGCTTGGGGATACAGCACTGTACAAAGCAGATGGTCCCTTTCCTCTTGAAGCTGAGTCAGCAGTCACCAAATATGGTCAATTCTGTATTTTCATTATCATCTCATTTAATCATAATAAAACGTAGAAGTGGGTAGGTACAATTATCCTCATTTTAGAAAAAAGGAACCTGAGGACTAGGTAACTTGCCCAAGGTCACTCAGCTCTCAGGTGACTAGTTTGTTGCCTGATTTAATGATATACTTTTCCTTTGTCTACCTCATGTATCTGTTGCGAATTCAGCTGTTCCTTCCTATTTCTATTGCTGCTTACCCTAACCTTTACTTAACTCTTATCATTTATCATTTGAATTTTGTCGTGTATTTCCTCTCTAGTCATTCTTTATTCCTATTCTAGAGTTATCTTATAAGGGAGAAATATGACCATAATACATTTTACATAAACTCTGAGGCATTGCCTATTACTAGCAGGGTAAAGTCTAAATTTCTTAGCACGGTTTAGTAGGTCCTTCTCAATATGATACTAAATTTCCTGTCCGTTCAACCAATATTTGAGTACTGAATTAGGTGCTGTAATGGCAAATTAATATTAAAAAAAAACCAACTTACAAGAGCTTATTTTCTATTGAGAGAGAAGTTAATAAATATATAAACAAATATATAATAGATGTTCACAGGCATAATGAAGGAAAATAAAACAGGTTGAGGAGGAAGGAGTGATAGAGTGGTGTATATATGTGTATGTGATGTGTATTAAGTATTTTGGTTGGTCCAGGAAAGACTCTTTTTGATGAGGTAATATTTAAACAGAGATCTGAGCCATGCAGATATCTGGTGTCAGAGTGTCCCAGGCAGAGTCAGTGCCATGGCATTTCTGTCACTGTCATCCTATGGCCAGTTATGTAAAACTCTCCTCTGTTGATGAAGTAAGGCAGGGTACTGTCCTACCTCCAAGTGTTTGCACGTGTTATTTCACTGACCTAGAATGCCTCCCGTTTTCTATTTCTGTCTGATTTATTTTATATACTATTATTTCCTCACAATTCTGAAAATATTTCAAGTCGTTTACATTCAATATTGTGTATTGAACTTAGGTAAAATATAGATAGGACTGTGAAACCAAGAGGAGAGTTAGTAGGTTAGTCCATAGCATAGGTTGTCTGTTCTTTCTCTCTCTGTATGTACGACTACATTTAAAAATGAGTTAAAAATTTGGCTCCAAGTTTTCTGGCAACCAAGGCAACAAGTTCATTTGCAAAATTTCTATTGTCAATGGTAAAAAAGTCCTCTAGATTTTAGCAAGAGAAAAAGTTTTTCTAGGTCCCAAAGACATGTGTTGTCAGTCTTTCACATGGGAGTCACTGAGGGATGAAGTAGATGCTCCACTTGCCTATATCGTAACACATACATGAGCAGTGTCCTTATCATCTCTGCCCTTGTAAGGTCTGGATGTAATCCTAACTGCAGCTTCATAATAGAATTTCTGTAGGGGACTTAAGTAAGGAAGTTTTAGTTATGGCACAACTCAGTCATAAAGTCCAAACTATTTTCAAAGAGCGAATACAATGCCATGTACTTCAAACAATCCTCTTGTTCAAATTGGCATCTGCTGAAACACTTCCAAAGTATCATAGATCTCAGGTTATCTATTTTTATTTGTTCAGGTGCATTTGATAAGAGGGGATTGAGTGGTTGTCCTTAGCTAATATGGGAAGAAAAATCTGATGTTTCTTGGTAGCTCTCAACATCGTATCTCTAATAAAATGGTTCTACAACCAGGTTTTTAAAAAATATTTGTGGGACTTCCAGTCAAGATGGAGGCATAGGCAAACACGGTTTGCCTCCTCACACAACCACATCAAAATTACAACTATAGAACAGCTATCACTCAAAACTGTCAGAAATCAAGTTGCTGGAAGTCTGACAATGACAAAATTTAAAAAAACACATCCATCCAGATGGGTAGGAGATGTGGAACAGGCTGGTCCTACACCCATAAGTGGTGGATAAAAATTCAGGAGGAATATCTCAGGAGTGAGGAGTCCAGCCCCACACCAGGCCACCCACCCCAGGGTTCCACTGCCAGGAAGATAAGTCCCCATAACTTCTGGCTGCAAAAACCAGTGGGAACTGAGTTGGTGGAGGAAACTTCTAGAGTCCTAGGCAATTCCTCTTAAAAACCCACACATGGACTTACTCACACTCATTCCTTCTGAGCTCCAGCAACGGGGTAGCAGCTTGAAAAGCACCAGTAGTATACAGGGAGGAACTGAAGTGTCTGGCATCAAGGTGAGAACTAGGAGACAGCTTTCAACTGAACAGAAAGGTGGGCAGAGATCATTGTCCCTTTTCTGAACCTTCGTCCCACAGAGCCACAGACTGGCACACAGGGTGCAATATCTGAGACTCCATCAACCTGTCTAACACTGTTTGCCCTACCCTGGAGATCCCCTGAGACTCCATCCCACCCAATTTATGGGCCCACCCAAGCTGTCAACAGAGATTTTCCATATGAATGGCTGGCCTTGGCTCGTGGCTCACAACTTCATAAATCCTCTCAAACAAAAAACAGCCAGCCTCACCTAACCGCTTGCTAAGCATCCCCATGCCTGGCACTAGCAGCAGACAGCCTAGATTCACAGCTTGGCTTTGCCTGGGAATCTCCAAGCCCAGAACAAGTAGCAGCCATCTCAGATTGCTCTATAAGCCAGGCAGGATGGCCCCGGGCCAAACACAGGCGGGGGCTGACCTTGGCCTGCATCGCTTGGGAAACCCTAGAGCCTTCACACCCAGTGGACAGCTACAGATCATGTGAGACACCATCACCCTCTCCCTGCACAGCTGATCCTCCTCAGAGGGAGAAGGTTGGTGATCAGTGATCACAGCCAGTCCTTGCAGCTGACTGGTCTAGGTAAATCCCTCCCATTGACCTGCCAGTAGCAATCGAGGCTCAACTACAAGAGGAGGCTGTAGTCAGCCCACATGATTGGTGTACCTCGAGTACCCAGCTTGGATAATAGGGGAGGCTGTGCCATGGGGCCCTACAGGATACCTACATTAGGCCGTGCTACCAAGACAGGGAGTCATAGAAGCTCTACCTAATGCAGAGAAACAAACACAAGGCAGCTCCCAAAATGCGGAGACAAAGAAACATGGCCCAAATGAAAGAACAGATCAAAACTCTGGAAAAAGAACTAAAGAAAAGGGAGATAAGTAATCTATCAGATGCAGAGTTCAAAAATACTGGTTATGAGGATGTTCAAGGAACTTTGAAATCCTCAACAGCATAAAAAATGAAGGACTCACTGATTGAAATAAAGAACAATTTACAGGGAAACAACAGTAGGTGGATGAAACCAAGAATCAAATCAATGATTTGGAACATAAGAAGCAAAAAATAAGCAATCAGAACAAGAAAAATAAAGAATCCATAAAAAGGAGGATAGTATAAGCAGCCTCTAGGACAATTTCAAAATGTCCAACATTCGCATCATATGGGTGCCAGAAGAGAAGAGAAAGTGCAAGAAAGTGGAAATCTATTTGGAAAAAATAATGAAAGCAAACTCTCCTAATTTGGTGAAGGAAATAGACATGCAAGTCCAGGAAGCACAGAGTCCCAAACAAAATGCAACAGGCCCCACTCCAAGACAGATCATAATTAAAATGCTGAAGGTTAAAGATAATGAGAGAATCTTAAAAGGAGCAAGAAAAAAGAACTTAGTTACTTATGGAGGAGTTCCCATAAGACTGTCAGCTGACTTCTCAAGAGAAACTGCGGGCTAAAAGGGATTGGCAAGAAATATTCAGTCATTAAAAGCAGGGACCTACAGTCAAGATTGCTCTACCTAGCAAAGCTATCATTTAGAATCAAAGGGTGGATAAAGAGCTTTCCAAGAAAAAAAAAAAAAAAAAACTGAAGGTGTTCCTCATCACCAAACCATTATGATATGAAGGGATTTATTTAAGAAAAAGAAGAAGATCAAAACTAGGAACAATAAAATGGCAATAAATACATACCTATCAACAATTGAATCTAAAAACAAACTAGGCAAACAAAAAGAAGAGAGACAAAATCGTGGATATGGAGAGTGTTTTGATGGTTGCCAGATAGGATAGAGGTGTGGGGAGAAAGGGTGAAGAGGTGAGGGGATTAAGAAGTACAAATAGGTAGTTAGAGAATAGTCATGGGGTTGTAAAGTGCAGTACAGGAAATGGAGTAGCCAAAGAACTTATATGTTTGACCCATGGACAAGAACAGTGCTGTGGGGATTGCCCAAGGGAGTTGAGGGTGATGTATGGAGAGGGACAAAGGCCGGAAAAATGGGACAAATGTAATAGCGTAATCAATAAAACATAATTAAAAAAATAAATTATAAAAATATAAAATATGTATGCAGTTTTTTAAAAATGCATTGTAAAATATTAAGAAGATTGTATGTTTTAGGATATTATGAAAACAGTGTTGACATGGACTTCTGAAAATGTTTTGGGGATGATTGCACAGTGTATCTAAGCTATTTTTTGTTTGGAGAGAGAGCTGTGAGGGTAACTGGAGGATGAGCTGAGCAAGCAGAAGGAAGAGCAAATGTAAAGGTCCTGAGGTGAAGTGAAAACACACTTGACAGTCCAGAACTGTTAGGATGGTAAGAGTGGGTGGAGCAAAGTAAGGGAGGAGGAAATACAATAGCAAGAAAAAAGGTCAGAGAGGTCGGGGAAACAACAGGTAGGTTGTTGTGATGATTTCTGTGGGATAACAATACATTTTTAGCATAGTAGCTGGCATATAATTAGCACCTAATAGGTGCTAGTTATAATAGTAATATTAAAGTAATACAATTGCTGTTCCATAGGTAATTTGATCTTTAAAATATAATCAGCATCTAAAATAAACTCTTTAAAAGATAAGAGAGAAATTAAGCAATAGCTACAGAGGGACTCTAGGGGTCAAATGAGGGCTTTTATTTATTTTTTTTTTTAAGTGAAAAAATTTTTTTAGGACAGTGAAAGGTATGTTTGGTCTGAGGAGAAGGAAATTAGGTGATGCAGACAAGAGGAAAATTACTGGAACGATGTTCTTAAATATGCAAGGCAGGATGTGATCTTCTGAGGAGCTGGTCTTTACTGGGAGCAGGACAGCTTGGTCATAGTATGCAGTAGATGCAGGTTATGTAGGTGCTTTTGGCAGTTCTTTTCTCATTTTCAGTTCTCTTGGTGGAACAAGAAGCCAGGTTATCAGCTGAGAATCAACTTAGAAGATACTAGAAGTCTGAGAAGAGAGGAAAAGGTGTGCAATACGTAAATAGGAGAATGCAAAGGTGAATAGAACAGAGAAATACAGTGTGGATATCAAGTGGCATTTAGGGCACATTAGAAGTGCTCTAAATAAATTTAAAGGTAAGCACTGTCAACCTGGCTGTGGGATCATGTTCACTTGCATTGGTGAAGGCGTGGAGTAAGTGGAGCACTGGGTTAAACTGTGATTTGTCTAAGTGTGACAGAACCAGAACGGACAGGGAGGTTGAGGGGAGCTACAAAGAAGAGATTAAAATGGCAAGTTCCGGAATTTATATTGCGTAGAGAATGAGCACCTGAGACAGACGGTAGGAAGTGAGCATGGGTCTGAGCAACTAAGGAAGGGTGAAAGAGAAAATCATTGCACAGAAGAAAGCTTTAGTTGTTCAAATTAAAAAGAAGAAGAAATAAAATAAAGACTACTAAAAGAAGCTCTACAGTTTGAATTATTTTAAATATGCTTTACAGATACATTTTAATATAGCTGTTGCTGGGGAAATCTCTAGATCATGTACACATAGCTGACGTCCCTCCATCATTAAAATACAAAGAATATATTACTTAGGACATGAAAAAGAAAGTCCCTCAAAGAAATAAATAGATCTGGTTTGCAATTTTAAAAACATACAAATGATAACCTAACATGCATAAGTAACTCTCGAGTCCCAGTTCCTGCTCTTATTGGTTAAATCACAGAACCTAAGTCCTAGTTTCCTCATAGGTAAACCATCTTAATGCCTTTGTCAGGATTAAAGAGATAAGATCCTTAGCTCAATGCCTGATAGTAATACTTGTACATACTAGCAATACATTCCAGAACCTGAAGGTTAACGGAACTTTTTCCAGAAGTGCTTGCTCTCCGAGTACAAGTATGCAAGTGAGTGAGGTGTTAGTGAAATCTTTGGTCCCAGTGAAAAAATTCCCATGCCTATTGTGCCTCTGGCAGGCTGGAAATCAGAGGTGTTTGCTTGTAAACCTTTTTGTATGTGGGGAATAGGAAGGAAATTTTATCATAAATCTAGTTAAGATTCCACGTAAGAAGGGAAGAGTGTTGAAGGAGATTCAACTTTACCCTGGTAATACTTCTTATCTTACCGTCATCCATACATGTCACAATTCTCAGTTGTTACCATTTGAGTAGTCATGGTCTTTCCCCTCCTCTTCTTAAAGGAGAAGCACTATAACTGGCTGGATCAGCTCCTTCATTCTCCTTTGTAAGGAACAGGACAGTGGATATAATGAGAGGACAGTGGGAAAAATCACTCTACAGCATTATTACCTTTAAGGGCCCTAGTAATGTGGTGAATTTGAAGGGCTAGAGGAAGTTACATGGGCTTGACTTTCCTGTCAAAGCAAACTGTGAGCATAATACCGGAGACATTCCCTGGGAAATATTTAAGTGAAGGAGGAGGGACTGGGGTCCTATGTGACCAAGTAAGAAAAACACTCAGTAAAATACGGATTATTGTTGTCATTGTAGCCTCATGGGTACCTACAGCCTGATAAAGCATGGAAAATAATATACACTGTAAATAATCATCTGAAGTACAATATGAGCACATATGTGAAATACTTAAATTATAAAGCGATTTTATACGCATGTTCAGAGCAGCATTGTTCACAAGAGCCAAGAAGAAGAAACAATTCTAGTGTCCACTGACAGATGAATAGATAAAATTGGTATACACACACACACACACAAAAATGGGATATCAGTCAGCCTTAAAAAGAACAGGCATTCTGACACATGCTACAACTTGGGTGAACCTTGAAAACTTAATGAGTGACAAAAGTGAGTCACAAAAGTACAAATACTGTATGACTCCACTTATATGGAATACCCAGAATAGCCAGATTCAGGGAGACAAAAAGTAGAATGGTGGTTTCCAGGGCCTGGGGTAAGTGGAGGAATGGGGAGTTAGTGTTTAGTGGGTATAGAGTTTCAGTTTTATTGATGAAGTTGTGTAGGTGGACAGGGGTGATGCTTACACAGCAATGTAAACGTACTTAATACCACTGCACTGCACATTTAAACATGATTAAGATGGTAAATTTTATGTTATGTGTATTTCACCACAATTATAATAAATTATAAAGCAAGCTTCAGAGCAATGGCCCAGTATACACTCATATAATAATACTACAAGAATTTTTGAGTGAGACAAAAGTGAAAAACTTTAGAAATGTGCCAAACATCAAGAAAACTATGAAAACATTAAGAAACCTATGAAACTGCTGAGGGACAAAAATATTTTAATGAAGGCTAAAAGTTTTACCCAGTTTATCTGTAAGTTACACACAATTACAAATACATTTGCTATAGGAATTTTGGCTAACTTATTAAAATGATCTGAGAGGTCATAAAATAATACCTAGTTACATACTGAAAAGAAAGAGTAAGAAAGAGGGCATTAACAAGTAAGACATAATTAAACAGCACAAAACTGCAAAAGAAATGAATATGTCTTTGAATTGGGAATACACTGAAAGATCAGTGGAACAGAATACAAAGTCCAGAAACTTGTCCATTAATATATATTACAATAAAGATAATGTTTCAAATCAGTGGGAAAAAGAGGAATTACTCGATAATTCCTCTTGAAGCAACTGGCTCACCATTTAGTTTAAAAAAATTGCAAGCCCAATCCCTACTTCACACTAGAGACTACATACTTTCCAGATGGGTTAAAGATCAAATTTGTAGTAAACGAATCACAGAAGTACTAGAATATAGGTAAGTAATTGCAGTGTCAGGGTTGGAGAGAATTTTAAAAAGTGACACTGAAGATGAAAACAACGAAAAACTTACTGAATACCGACATTATAGTTCATCATGAACCAGCTTACAAGGCAAGCAGTTTCCCCAAATACTTGAATCTTTAGCTAGAAAGATTATTTCTCCTTCCTTGTTTATGATACAAATGTTCAATAATAAAGTATTGGTTAAATGCATATGCTATATGTGTATAAAAATATCACTATTCCATCAGGTACACAGTGTCTGGCTGGCATAAGGTATTCAGTAGGTACTGAGTAGATAAATAAAAAAGTGAACAAATGAATTTGTATCATGTTGACATGGAAGGTACTCACAATGTGTTGGGCAGAAAAAAGGAGATAAATATACCATGTATAGACTCTGAGCCCCTTGAAAAGAGATAATAGAGCTATAGTGGTTTCTCATTGTATTATGGAATTATGGGTGTTACTCTTCTTTTTATATCTATTTTAAACTTTTTACAGGTTACATATTTGCTTTGTAATAAAAATTTCAAATTTAGTTTTTAAATTTGAATTAACTCATTACATCAAAAATGCAAATAGGGCGATTTGGTGTGGTGAGTTTGGGGGACTGGGGCCAAAAAAAAATGCAAATAAAAATTTTGAATTCTCATACACCACGGGAATTCAGTACCACTCAATTTGTATTAATAAAATGTATCTGCTAAATAGATGGCATAATGACTTTAATTACTGTTTTTGTTTTCTTCAGATAAATACCCTGAAGTGAAATTGCTGTATCATATGGTAGTTGTATTTTTAATTTTTGAAGAACCTCCATAGTTTTCCATAGTGGCTGCACCAATTAACATTCCCACCAATAGTGTACAGGGGTTCCCTTTACTCCGCATCCTTGCAAAGAATTGTTTTCTCTTGTCTTTTTGACACTAGCCATTCTAAACAGGCGTGAGGTTTTAACTTGCATTTTCCTGATGATTAGTGATGTTGGGAACTTTTTCATGTAACTGTTGGCAGTCTTTATGTCTTCTTTGTGCAAATGTCTATTTAGGTTTTCTGACCATTTTAAAATCAGATTATTACTTATTTTATTTTATTGCTATTGAGTTATATATGACGTTTTTATATATTTTGGATATTCACCACTTTTTCCTTATTCAGTAGGCTATTTGTTCATTTTGTTGATGATTTTCTTTGGTATACAGAAGCTTTTAGTTTGTTGTAGTCCCACTTGTTTATTTTTGCTTCTATTGCCTTTGCTTTTGGTGTCATACCCCCCCCCACCCCACCCCCCCGCCAATCATTGCCAAGATGGATGTCAAGGTTTTCTTCTAAGATTTTTATGGCTTCAGGTCTTGAGTTCAATTCTTTAATCCATTTTGAATTACTTTTTATGTATGGTGTAAGATAATGATCCAGTTTCATCCTTTTGCATGTGGCTGTTTAGTTTTACCAACAATATTTATAGAAAAGACTGTCTTTTTTCATTGTGTATTCATGTCTCCTTTGTTATAAATTAATGGGCCATATGTGTGTGGGTTTATTTCTGGGTTCTGTATTCTGTTCCATTGATCAATCTATCTGTTTTTATGCCTATACAATACTGTTTTGATTATTATTGCTTTGTAATATAGTTTGAAATCAGGGAGTGTGATGCTTCCAGCCTTTTCTTTTTCAAAGTTTCTATGGCTACTTATTTAATTATGTAGATAAGGAGAACCATCTATATATTAAACTGTCTTATGGGAAAATATTGTCAATATCAATGCTTTTCAAGGAAAACTGAAATGTTCTTTGGAACCCAGTTTAGAACATGATTTGACAAGAAAACATACAGGCCCTCGCCTAGTAGTTCAGCTGGTTGGAGCGTTGTTGTGATACGCCAAGGTTGCAGGTTCAATCCTTGGTCATGGCACGTGTAAGAATCAACCAATGAATGCATAAATAAGTGAAGAACATTGATATTTTTCCCCTCTTTCCCTTCCTCTCTCTAAAATGTTCAATAAATAAATTTAAATATTCAACAAATAAATAAACATTCACTAAAAATATTAACTGTGAGTTCCTTATTTTTATTTCAGAAGTAAAAAGTTATTGGAGACTTTTAAGTCACTTTCATCAAAGCAGAAATAATATTTGAGCTGAAACCCTTAACTTCAAAACCTGTCAAATCAGAACAGTATACCAAAAAGATCTGTTCTGTCAGAATAGAAACTAGTGTATGTTTTAATTTTTCAACACACTCAAAAAATTTTGAAGACAGAAGTACTCATTTCATTAAGATGACTAACTTTTCTACACTAAACATATTTGATGTGATTTTTTCATGTCTTATAAAATGGCTTTTATCCCAGAAGGATCTTGAAAGCTTGAAATGACAAAACAGATATTTTGTGTGCTAATACCAACACTTTACATTAGTTCTTTATCTTTGGGTTTAATTATTAATTGTTGTTATTAGGGAGGTATTGTTCTAGTGATCTAGCAATCAATAATATATTCCTGCCCTGGCTGGTGTGGCTCAGTGGATTGAGGGCTGGCCTGCAAACCAAAGGGCCACCAGTTTGAGTTCCAGTCAGTGCACATGTGCTTCTGCATTGGTTTAATTGCAAAGGAACAGTTCAGACTAGTGATGTTCTTAGAGGCAGAAGGATGTGGTTTACTTTTGTTTTTATCAGTTACGTTTTATATTTTTCCTATCGTAATGATCCCCTGGGATCACTATTCACTGTTTATGTAATAGACTCCTAAGGTGATCTTTAAAAATAGGGGCTTTATTTTGCTTCTGGGAGTTTATATTGCTTAATGTCTGGATTATAAAGTCTCTTTCCTTATTAAGTTTGTATTTGAACAGTTATTAAGCAGGTATGTTGAAATGCTATGTAACATAACTACTCTTACATTTGAGGCAGTAGAGTGTGTAGTTAAGATTATAGACTTTATTTTTTGAGAAAGGTATGGTTTTAAATCCCAGTTGTCCTAC
The DNA here is from genome assembly GCF_987537825.1 of Furipterus horrens. Lineage (NCBI taxonomy): Eukaryota > Metazoa > Chordata > Mammalia > Chiroptera > Furipteridae > Furipterus > Furipterus horrens. Next base: position 44,032,718 of record NW_028327182.1, read on the forward strand.
TTACTGTCTGTAAGTGACTTTGGGAAAGTTACCTAATCTCTCTAAGCCAGTCTCATCTGTAAAACTGGGATAATAATAGTACCTATTTCAGAGAGTTGTTGTGAGGATGTACAAGTATTTAGAACAGTGGCTAGAAACATAATTGTTCCTTAATAGAGGCCTGTTATTAGATAAATATTAAAGGAATATAGATAATGTACCACAGCAAGTTTGATGTGTAAAATAAAAGCATTTAAAACGAACTTATGTGATAATCAAGAAAAACATGTTTATGTTGCAAAAAATATAGATCTGCCTATTTTCATCAGACAGTAGCATCCCATTAGTTCTGTTTTAAACAGTTTATAAATTTACTAGACTGTGAAATCTCCTTAAGAAAGCCTAGACAGGACCATTGGAATTCATATAGAATCAACAACTTATAGAATATAATTTTTTGACCAATACATTTTTTTAAAAGATTTTATTTATTTATTTTTAGAGATAGGGGAAGGGAGGTAGAAAGAGAGGGAGAGAAACATCAATGTGTGGTTGCCTCTCATGCGCCCCCAACTGGGGACCTGGCCCACAACCCAGCCAGGCATGTGCCCAGACTGGGAATTGAACTGGCGACACTTTGGTTCGCAGGCCAGTGCTCAATCAATTGAGCCACACCAGCCAGGGTTAACCAATATGTTTTAAACAAAGGAATAAATATCTTCAACTAATATGACTCACTTCCTCCCTCCCGCAGATGCTACCTTCTTCGTGAGACCTGCCCTGGTAGTGCTATACAAAATTGCAACACCACCCCCTACCCCAGAGCCTGGCATGCTCCCACTTCTTACTTTTCCCCTGATCACTGATCACTGTCTAATACCTATATAGTATGTCTATTTATTTTCTCTATTGTCCATCTTCTAACACTAAAATAAAATGTCCATAGGGGCAGGGGTGATTGTCTGTTTTGTTCCCTACTCTGTCTCCAGTGCCCAGAATACTGCCTGTCCCATGGTACTTGCCTAAAAAAGTATTTCTTGATTGAATAAGGGAATAGTTCCAGTTTTCAGAAATTCTTTTAAACATTTTAGTTGATGTGGTAATATTGATCCTTCTCTATTTATGTGGTATGATAAGAGTTAACTCACTTTTTGATCAGTATCCTGCCCAATCGATACTTCCAATATTTTATAGATGGGTATGCAGCATACAGATTGGGGCAAAATTAGGTTTACAGTTGTGAGTACACAAAATGCAGTATTTATTCTTGTATTATTTTCTATAAAACAATTATAAACCTACTCTTGCCCCACCTTGCATTAGTACCTTTTACCCCCTTTGCTATTCATTTATTCTGTGCTGGGATATAAAATGAGTAGAATGCAGTCTATTTTTGTAGCAAGGAGACAGCCATGCATACAAATATATGTATGGTAACAGATGCACGTTTTAACAGAAGCAAACAGAGGGCACTTTCGGGCAGATATGGAAGGCTTCCGGAGGAGACTACATTGAACTGAGTCTTGAAGAGTGAGTAACAGAAGTTAGGCACCAAGGAAGAAAGGCATTCTAGTGAGACTGAACAGCACAATGGCTTCTTCTCCTAGTACTCTGCTGTGAGTGCTTTGTTACCCTTACCTTAAAGGACGAATTTTTAGTCCACTCAACTCATGGAACTTTTTCAGAGGTTCTTATAGAAGAACTTAACTCTGGTGTTTTTGTTTGACTGCCTAAAACAGGAAAGACTAATTAGAAAATTTACTGAGTTATTTTTTATGTTCTTATTATGAACTAAAATGTGTAGTCATGGTTTTAAGTTACATACTAGAAAACTAACTGTTAAAAGGATGCTGATTTGTGTGTGTGTATGTGTGTGTGTGTGTGTGTGTTTTGGACATAGAGAATTATTACTGAGGTTATATGTATTTTAAAGAGTATTAAGTAATTCTTTAGAATATGATTTTTGCCATTTTAAACTCTATTATTCTTATCATTTCATGTCTTCTGCAAGGTCACATTTACCAAATCTGTACCCAAGGATAAAAGTTCAGGTATCTCATTCAAAATTAAGTTTTGGAAAGTGCAAAATTTTACCTTCCCTTCCTTCATTTTAATAAATTAAAGTAATTCTTGAGACTATGATTTTTCCCATTTTTAAATTCAGCTATTTTTTACATGTCTTCTGTAATCTCTATCCTGGTGATAATGAGTTTTGGTATCTCATTTAAAAATAATTTGTGAAAAGCACTAGATTTCATCTTCCCTTTCTCCTTTGAATAAGTTACACAAAGTAAATATTTGTAAACTTTTTATTCAAAAGAGGCATTTTGCCCCACCTCAGCTTATGGGCTATATTACATGGTTATATCTCTTAACTCAGATAATGTTTCAACACAGGTTACTGTGCAGTATCCGTCCACTCACTTATCCCCTAACATCTAGAACATAGGTACTATTTATGTGTTGGAATTACAAAGATTAATAGAACACATTTGCTGTATTTCAGCTATTCACCATCTGATGTGACTTTCTAATGTTGATTAATAACTGAAAACTTCTAATAAATGCATAGTTTGATTTAACACAACAACTTTTGGAAAAATTTAATTGAATATTCGAAAGTATATGCCACTCTTGAAATTAGTAGTACCTGGTAGTGCTTTGTTTCACATTGAGCACTAGAGTAGCAATGTGTGGTGGTGGGTGGATCAAGTTGAGTTTTTAAGGTGTGTTACGTCCTTCTGCCTTTTATACTTACTAGTTGTATGATAGTAGATGAGTTAGTTAACATCTTCAAGCCTCGATTCCTAATTTTAAAATTGAGATAATTAGATTCACCTTCTTGGGTTGTTAGGAAGATGAAATGAGATAAAATATGAAAAAGTGAGCTTCATCTTGCTTTCTGTTTTTTCTACTTTTTTCTGCTTTAGCTCATATTTCTGCAATTTAAATTCACATTTCAATTTACTAGTAATGTTTCAAAGTGTAATAATCCCTCCAATTTGATAGTACATTTAGAATATTAATTTGGGGGCTGACAAATTCATGGTGGTCATGTTGCTGCATTCTCACGGTTCTAAAGTGAAAGAACTTAATAACTAAAATATTTACTTAATTGTGAAAGTGTGTCTCTTAGGACTAAGGATATCAATGAATATGAGATCTAAGTGTAAAAGTACAGTGAGTACTTGGCGCAACTTCCACTATCATTATTTTTGCACTGTTGTTAATTTATAAATAAATTAGTGTTATTCCCTTCCTTTAATTTGCAAAACTTCAGAAATCCTTTTGAAGTTTAGCCCTTAAGAGATTTGTTAGCTAGTCTCCATTGCTTCTGCCTGCTTGTTTAGACTACTTAAATGTCACTTATTAATGTCAATGGGTTGTTGGATCCACCAACTGAAATTTAAGGAGAATGAAGGGGGGTACTCTTAGGCCTCATGCAATGAATGATAGAGGCTCATCTGGTATCCTGGTTACTAGCTAAGCATTTGCTGCTACCTTTCTCAGCCACTTCCTCCTACTCTTTCCTATTTCAGACTGTTAGCTACAGTTTACAAACTCATTGTCACTCTATTTCCACCAGCATTAGCTATTTCCATCCTTGATTTCTATACTCCTCATTGGACCTTCCTGTTTTTATTTTTGAGAGCTCTAAATCTCCTGAACAATTTTAAACAACGTGTAATACAGTGAGCTTTCAATCTCGTACAATAATAGCCTTTTCCTTTTAATATGAGCCCCCTTTCAATGTGATTCCACTTACTATTTTGGATCATTGCATATAATCCTCTTATAACCTTTTTCTGGAAATTGCAGATCATAGTTGTAAATACTGGACAATATTTGTACAAATGATTTTTATAAATAAATTTCTCAACATTTAGTCTATGACTTAAAAATACTCAAGTCTCTAGCCTCCAAGACACTAATTTAAAATAAGTTAAAAAATTACTTGAGGGGTAAAAATTGTTATTCATGTTGTTTATAGCCTGTGTAACAGACTGCTGTGTTGGAGAGGAAATAGCTCAATTCTTTATAGTCCGACAAAATAAAGTTATTGCTATAGGCTGAATGTTTGTGTTCCTTCCAAAACTTTTATGTTTAAACCTAACCCCCATGATGATAGTATTAGGAGGTGAGGCCTTTGGGAGGTGATTAGGTTGTGAGGGTCAAGCCCTTATGAATGGAATTAGTACCCTGATAAGAGGGACACCAGAGATGTCCCTTGCCTCTTCCTCCGTAAGAGGACACAGTGAGAAGATAGCCATCTCTGAAGCAGGAAGCTGGCCCTCACCAGACGCTGAAGCTGCTGGCACCTTGTTCTTAGACTTTCCAGCCTCCGGAACTGTGAGAAATAAATTTATGTTGTTTATAAGCTGCAGTATTCTGTTATAGGAGCCTGAACAGACTAAGACAATTACTACACGTGAAAAAGAATTTAATGTGTAGTATATTTATATGTATAATATGTGCTAACATAATAATTTCTTTTCTATTGCCTGTCATGAGAACTTTCTGCACTTGCCTTTTGGACAATGACCAACTAGAGAAAGAAAAGAAAATTCAACCTCCAACATATTTATATCAGTAAAGTGTTTTTGTTAGAAAATATAACCTTTTTTACTACCTATTTTCTAGAACTCTTATTGTTAGTTACATTTAGGTTAATGATGTTTTCTCTACAGTTGACTCTATTTTAACTTTGCTTCTATATTCTGTGACCATAGAATTTTAACATATAATGTTGAGAGGTTGATTATTTTATCATAATCAGTTTATGGCTCTTTTTCAAGAATACGTAAGCAATAGAATATGGGTTTAAAAAATGTGCCATTCAGATGCAACAGTGCAATTCTTTCAAGGGTCTGCCCCATAGACTTAAAGGTCACAGGTTCGATTCCTGGTCCGGGCACATACCCAGGTTGTGGGTTCAAACCCCAGTTGGGGTGTGTGTGAAAAGGCCACCGATTGATGTCTCTCTCTCACATCAATGCCTGTCTGTCTGTCTGTCTCCCTCCCTCCATCCCTCCCTCCTTCAAAGCAATGAAAAAATGCCCTCTGGTAAGGATTAAATAAATAAATGTCAATAATTTGATATAGTTAAGTTTCTATAGCATTGAAAAAGAAGTTATAGGTTATTAGAATATTTTCTGTGTTTTTAAATGTATGTACCTGAAGGCTTTTGTCTTGGTGGTTTGTAGCTGAGACTTTTATCCTTTAAAAAAAAGTCCCTGGAGTTTTTTTTCATTATAAAATATGCAATTATGTACTACTTTCTCTTTCTCCACAATGTTTAATTACTTTCATTTGGCAGTTCAGTTCATTGTTCCTGGTGCTTTTAAATTGCTTATATTTGTTATAATATATAAAATACATATGTGTGTGTGTGTATATCCATACATACATATTGAGGCTAATAGGACCAAAGTTTCTCACCTTCTGAGAAAGGAGAAAAATTAAACAAACCTCGTTGTTTTGGATTGAAATCAAGGGTACTCATATGAAAGCATGGTTTTCCATTTGAACAAATACAGAAGTGAATAAAAATATAAATCTGTATGTAGTTCTGGACCCTGCGGGAGGCTGGGAACAGTGTCACTTCAGTAGCAAGAACACACATAATGCTCAGATCTTGGTTTCTAAATACTCCACTCCATTTAAAGGAACTAGAGCTCCTTGGAGAAAGGGCTTATTTCAAGGATAGAGAAAGGAAAGAACAAGATGAACCTGGGATATTTTGTTATGCCAGAAAGTAAAGAAGTGCTTAAGAATGATGGGGACATAACCAGAAGAACATAGAAACCAACTTAAAAAGGCCCCTACTGGGTGAACTAAGATAATTCAGGTATCAAAATTAATAACAGTAATGGCATATAATCCATTGAGTAAAATAGGAAATCGTAAGTCCACACTGATATACACAAAAATAAACTTAAAAATAAGTGAAGAGAAGAGAAAGCATTCCCTTAGTAGAATGGCAACTAATAATCAGGGTAGGGTAAAAGTAGGCTTATATAGTTGTGAGTATGCAAATTCATTCTTGTATTATTTTTCCATATGAACAACTGTAAACTTACTTTTGTCCCACCCTGTAGAGAAAGAATGATAAAATTAGAAAATCCATTTGGCAAATACCATAGTTCTTATTAAAAAAAAAAAGTTACCTCTAACATTTAAAATATGTTTATATAGATGGTAAAGTTTGAATGAAGAATGATCCGAGCCTTTGTTTTCTACTGTAGAAGCATAAAAATTAGGACCTGAACTCTTTGACTTACAGGATGTGCTTAATTCTCAGCTACCTCTCTGATTCTTACTTTTCTCACCTGTAAAGGGATCTAAACTAAATTAATAGTTCTAAACTGTTAAATTAAAGAAAGCCTTTTTATTTTCCCAAATAAAATCTTACATGACCCACAATATATAAAATTCAGATAAATTTTCTAAGGAAAATTTAAATAATAAGTAAAATGGATAGAGAATGAAAAATGCTAACAAATCTGGAGCTTTCAGTCTTCAAAAATAGGCAGCGCAGGAATAAAACAGTCGTAAAGGATCCTGTTGTAACTTAATATTGCAGACCTGACCTTTACAATAGTCCATTATAGTAGGTTTCCCAGAATCTAAAACTCTTAGTGGAAGATTTCTGAATGATGAGTTGATTCAGAAATTAGCTTTCAAAAGATTATCAAGAACTGAAATTGTTCATTCATTTTTATTACATCAAACATAACTACCAAATAATTTCACCAAAATACAGCCTAATTATGGACTATTACTGGAAGTCACAAAATAACTAATTAAGAAATACCCGAGCTGGAAGGGAACTTACAGGTCATATATCCTAAACTTCTACCCCAGAAGACAGAAACTCATTTCATTCAAGTGCCCATCCACCTATATGGTGGGAAACTCAGCCTCTCATAAGGTACATAGTAAATATAGAGCTGAAAAATTAAATGCCTTCTCTAATATTCTTACATTTAATCTTAGAAACACTAGTTATTGTATGTAATGTATTGGTCAAAAAGCATAAAGCAGAAGTGCCAAAAGGTGAGAATAAAGACATCTAAGTTACAGTGTTAAATAGAAAATTTTCTCTTTAGGTATAGTGAAAACTAAGCCATTACTTAGTTTCAAGGATTAAGAAATAATTACTCAGGCATCCAGAAAGCAAAAGCAATGTGGGAGAATCAGGCTGTTCTCAGATTTTTCCCAAGTAAAAAAGTAGGAAGGGAATAAAACAAAATTAGGAGGGAAGGAAAATGAGACTGCAGATTATATTCGGCTAAATTACTCATTTATAAAAGATGACCGACATTCTCAAAACTAAAAGAACTAAAAAAATACCCATGCTCCTTTCATGAAAGTCCTTGCAGGTGTGGGACAGCTGTGGCAGCAGCAGCCTTCCGACCTGGGATGGCACCTTAACACTTACAGTTCAGTCCTGGCCTTTGATTTTTGCTCCCTCCACCTCTCTGGGATTTTTTAAGGACCCAGTTTCCTGGATTAAAACCCTTTCTGCCTAAGATACCAAAAATGTTTTATTTCCTGCATTGAAACCTTGCTGATACAGTACATGACCGCATTTATTTTGATTCTTTACAATTGCTGGTATCATATTTATTTTTGCAAAAACAATACAGTGATTTTAGTTCAAGGAAATAAAAAAAAAAGCAGGTAAACATGACAAAGATGCTCATACTGTTTAACTCCGTATGATGGGAAAAGGCTATTACCTTTTACTTTTTTACTCGTTTTTTCCAAAAATATTTCTCTGTTAAAGAAATAAATAGTTCACTTTAGCTGTAGAGAGAGGATTAGAAGGAAGCAAAGCCAAAATCAGGCAAACCACGTGGAATGGTGATGTAGTAATCCTAAACTGCCTTTGCAGCCCACATTCTAACTAGATATTTTTATTCTAATTCTATTTGGTTGAAATAGAAGAAGATAACATTTAAATCAAATTAATCCCCTTTGTAAGTAACTGCTTTTTAAATGCTTCTATTGCTTCTCCCCCATGGCTGCTGTCCTCACTCCACTCAGGATCCAAAACCTGGTGCTGGGCTGGTCTTCACACATACCCTCCTTGCTCTGCTTAGGCTCTCAGGCTCTGCACGAGGCTGCGTAGAGACAGACCTTTAACACCTTGCTTGATTACCGGCTTTGTAACCCCACACTTGCCTGCCTTGCTCAGCCCCACATAATTGGCTTTTGGATTGAGTTCTTGAAGAAGGAAAGAGAAACATTATATTTTTATTAGTAACAATAATAGCACAAATTAAGCTACTTTTTGAAATATTTTTCTAGACCTTTCAGCTATGTTTTTAATGACCTGCACTATATTCTTATTTTTATATTCTTTAATATTTTCTTGTGCTGTTTGCCTCATTATCTCAAATTATGTCCAGCCATCAGTTTCGATTTTATTGTTACATGCCCCCCCCCATTGTTAATACAGTTCCAAGGCAGAAGCCCAATTTTTAAAACTTTATGGTGAAGTGTTTTTGTTTGATGTCACAAATAATTGGATCTCAATACTTGTCCTGTAGTAAAATCAATATATGTAGCCCTGGCTGCTGTGGCTCAGTGGATTGAGCGTCGACCTGCGAGCCAAGTGTTGCTGGTTCGATTCCCAGTCAGGGCACATGACTAGGTTACACGTCAGGTCCCCGGTTGGGGGCACGAGTGAGAGGCAACCACACAGTGATGTTTCTCTCTCTCTCTTTCTCCTTTCCCCTCTCTCTAAAAATAAATAAATTATTTAAAATCGATATGTGTAAAATAATGCTATCTTGTATTACACATTAATATTTTCAAATCATTTTACCAAGTTCTAGATGCTGTCTGCTAAGAGAAGGACACTCACTGTTGATACCTCTCTGAGGGAGTTAGGTGTCCCTTCTGTGAGCATCAGTAGTACTCTGTAGACCTCTTTTCTTTACACTTAGACATTGTATTGTTGATTTATATGTTTCCCTACTAGCCTCCAGACTTTGTTTGGTTAAGTGTCCCTGGGGAGGGCTTGTTGAAATTCTTTTGAAATGAATTGAAGAGTGTGAAAATGGGCATCCTTCTAGGTCTTTTGGGGATTAAGGAGAGTTGATAGCATTTGTGGTAGAGGCTCTGCCCAGACTTTATTCCTAAATTTGGTCTAGGAAAAAAAAGCCTAGAAATATCAGCTTTAAGTAAAGTAACACAAGTAAATTACCTGAAATTAGGTAGTAGTTCAGGATGCTGATTCTATAAAACATAACTGTTAGGATCAGGGACATTTTTAAAAATTAATGAATTTAAATAAGGATGTTTAAAGATGATACTCTTAGTAAATATGCTGTCAGTTGTCAACACTTAAAATGTTTCAGAAGCCCCCTGCCCCAAAAGAGACTTGCTTTTTGCTTCAAGGAACTTGTATCTTAAATGGGGGAGGGGGGTGTCTGAAAACTGGAAAGGGGTAGTGAAACCCGTAAGTAGCAATATGAAATTGAGGGATTATTGAAACTGTTCCATTTGTAAAATATGACTTGTCATCCTCTTCCTGTTCTAATCAGCTGTGAGATTCAAATGGAGAAATGTTAAAAATCATAGTTACACAAATGCAAGTTAATGTTATTTTATCACTGGGGAATGCAAGCAGTTCCCGGTGCATCCCAGTTCACAGCACCATCTCACCTGGTGCTGCCTGGCAGGGCCGCCCTGTGGGAGGGGAATGGGAGTGGGTGCTGCCAGACCAGAGACTGCTGAGGTTGGGAGGTATGTTAACTCAACTCTCTGTAGCCACCAGAGGTAGGGATAGACCCTCTCCCTTATAGGCTCCTGTGGGATGTCTGTGGCTTCCCTGAGCAAGTGGTTGTGACTCCATGGCTGGTCCTCTTCTCTTTGACGACCTAATTGTGTTTCATGGCTGGCCCTCTTCTCTTTGATGACCTAATTGTCTTTCCTCACTTAATACTTTGTTTCCTCTTGCTGCATTGGGCTCAGTTTTCTAAGGCACCTGAGCTAGGACAGATGGCTTTATCTGTCTTTAAAGGCTTAAAAGAGAGAGAGAGACAGAGACAGAGAGAGAATGAATACCCCAGAAAAACCCACCATATTTTCTCAGGGATTCTACAAAGTAAAAAGAGTGGAGTTGGTGGTATACCCAATTTTAAAAAGCTTGAGCAGCCTGGGCATTCCAGGTAGAAGCAGTGACCAAGTATGAAAGCAGATTAAGGGGAAGCCAAGATAGAAACTGGTAACCAAATTTTAATAACAATGTTTGCCTAGTGATAGAAGTCACCCATATTTATGTAAATATTTAATATACAGGACTATATATGTGTGTGTGTGTGTGTGTGTATGTGCACTTTATATATTTATAAATGTTGGCACCATAAAGTGATTTAGCTAAAATTTTGAATTGTTTATTCATAGGTATCTCTTGGAAGTTATTTGGTATTCATCTTATTGATGTCCAAAGAGAAATAGTACAATTCGTTCTTTTTTTTTCTTTGCTACTACATCCTAGGAAATGATCCCATTTGCTATTTGGTGTTGTATATAAAAGTGCTTGTGTGTTTTTAGCTTAGGTGTAAATATTTAAAACTACCAGGATTTTTTTCAGGAAGTTGTCCACAATAGCCACATTCATCTGAAAGAGTTCTACTATTTAAAAAAATTGATACTAAAGTTAACTTTATATAACTATAGTAAGATGAAATTACCTTAAAAAGTATGTTAATATATTTAAGCTTTAGCATAATAGAGCATTGCCTATATTCTTTTCTTTTCTTAATTTTTTGAACTTAAAAAAATTTATTGATCATGCTATTATAGTTGTCCTGATTTTTCTCCCTTTGGCCCCCTCAACCTAGCACCCCTGACTCCCTCAGGCAATCCCCCCACCATTGTTCATGCCCATGGGTCATGTGTATAAGTTCTTTGACTACTCCATTTCCTATACTGTACTTTACATCCCCATGGCTATTCTGTAACTACCTATTTGTGCTTCATAATCGCCTCACCTTTTCACCCATTCCCCACCCCCCACCCCCCAATCTGGCAACCATCAAAATGCTCTCCATAGCCATGATTCTGTCTCTGTTCTTCTTGACTGCTTAGTTAGTTTTTTAGTTTCAATTGTTGACAGGTATGTATTTTTGCCATTTTATTATTCATAATTTTTATCTTTTTCTTAACTAAGTCCTTTTAATATTTCATATAGTATTGGTTTGGTGATGAGGAACTCCTTCAGGTTTTTCTTGACTGGGAAGTACTTTATCTGCCCTTTGACTCTAAATGATAGCTTTGCTGGGTAGAGCAATCTTGGCTGTAGGTCCTTGCTTTTCATGACTTTGAATATTTGTTGCCAGTCCCTTTAGCCTACAAAGTTTTTCTTGAGAAATCAGCTGACAGTCTTATTGGGAACTCCTCCATAGGTAACTTAAGTTCTTTTCTCTTGCTGCTTTTAAGATTCTTTCATTATCTTTAACCTTAATCATTTTAATTATGACGTGTCTTGGAGTGGGCCTGTTTGTGTTCATCTTGTTTGGAACACCCTGAGTTTCCTGGACTTGCATGTCTATTTCCTTCACCAAATTAGGGAAATTTTCTTTCATTATTTTTTTCAAATTGATTTCCAATTTCTTGCTTTCTCTCCTCCTTCTGGCAACTCTGTGATGTGAGTGTTGGAACACTTATCGTTGTCCCAGAGGCTGCTTATACTATCTTCATTTTTTTTAAACTCTTTTTTCTTCTTCTTGCTCTGATTGGCTGTTTCTGCTTCCTTATGTTTCAATTCATTGATTTGATTCTCTGCTTCATCCACTCTACTATTGTTGCCCATGTAAATTGTTTTTTATTTCAATTAGTGTATCCTTCATTTCTGACTGGATCTTTTTTATGCTGTTGAGGTCCTCCCTGAGTTCCATGATCATCCTTACAACCAGTGTTTTGAACTCTGCATCTGATAGATTGCTTATCTACATTTTATTTAGTTCTTTTTCTGGAGTTTTGATCTGTTGTTTTATTTGGGCCATGTTTCTTTGTCTCCTTGTTTTGACAATCTCCCTGTGTTTGTTTCTATGTATTAGGTAGAGCTGCTATGACTCCCTGTCTTGGCAGCATGGCCTAATGTAGTAGGTGTCCTGTAGGGTTCCGTGGCACAGCGTCCTATATCACCCAAGATGGGTACTCAAGGTTCACCCTGTGTGTGGACTGAGTACACCCTCCTGCTGTAGTTGTGCCTGGGTTGCTGTTAGTAGATCAATGGGAGGGATTTAACTAGGCCAGTCAGCTGCAAGGACTGGCTGTGACCCTGCCCATCAACCTCTGCCCTTGGTGGAGGATCATCTGTGCAGGGGCATGATGGTGGTGCTCCTACATTGTCTGTAGTAGGTCACTGGTTGTGCAGGCTCATGGATTTCCCAGGTGTGCAGGCCAAGGTCAGCCCCACCTGTGTTTTGCTCATGGCCACCCTGCCTGAGCTATAAAGCAATCTGAGATGAGTGCTACTTGTGCTGGGCTTGGAGATTAGCAGGTGAAGCCAAACTTTGAATCTAGGCTGGTTGCTGCTAGTGCAGGACCTGGGGATCACCGAGGCCAGCTGTTGCTTGTTTGAGAGTATTAGGAAATTGTGAAGCATGAGCCAAGACCAGCCATTCATTTGGGAAAGCAGCTTGGGTGGGCCTGTAAGTTGGGTGGGGCGGAGTCTCTGGGGATCTCCAAGGCAGGTCAAACTGTGTTAGTCAGGTTGATGGAGTCTCAGATATGGTGCCAGCCTGCCGACTCTGATTGGGGATGGTTTAGAAAAGGGACATTGGCCTCTGCTCACCTTGATGCCAGGTACCTCAGTTTCTCCCAGTATGCCGCTGGTGCCTTTTAAGCTGCTACTCTGGTGCTGGAGCTCAGAAGGAGTGAGTCTGAGTAGGTGAGTTCATTTGTGGGTTCTTCAAGAAGAACTGCTTGGGGATCCAGCAGTTTCTTCCACCAACTCAATCCCCACTGGTTTTTGCAGCCAGAAGTTGTGGGAACTTATTTTCCTAGAACTGGAACCTTGGGCTGGGGGGCCTGGTGTGGGACTGGGATTCCTCACTCCTGAGATACCCTCCCAAATTTTGATCCACTACATATCGGTGTGGGCCAGTCCTTTCTCCATTTGCTCAACTCTTACCATCTGGATGTATGTGGTTTCTTTAATTGCGTAGTTGGCAAACTTCCCTCAACTCCATTTCTGATGGTTCTGAGTGATGGCTGTTCTATATTTTAGTTGTAATTTTTATGTGGTTCTGTGAAGTGGCGAGCCATGTCTGCCTATGCCACCATCTTGATCAGTAGTCTCCTGTCTTTGTATTTTATTGTAGCAATGTTTTGTTCAATTTGCTTCATAAAGGGTTAATATTTTTCTTTCCTTTTTTTTACAAACCAAGATCTATAATAAAGATAAGAGGCAAATATACCATTTTCAAATTTTTTTTTTTTTTTTAAATTTCTATATAGTATATCCCTTGTTTCCTTCCAGGTTTTTAGTAATTGTGACTTAAAAGAGAACCTATAGAAAGTTAGTAGAAAACAAATAGGTAGTGCGTCAGCTGGTTTCCTGTCTAGAAATAGGCAAAATCTTGGTAAAGTAGGAAGCACAAGGGAGAGCTGCGAATCAAGAGATAATTGAATGGAAGGAAGGGGACAAGGAAGGACAAGTGGGCTGTCCTAAATTTAACCTACTTCACAATTTTTTTGTATTTTGGCTGTGGAGGATATTGCTATAGTACTCTCTTACATATAGCAGCTGCTCAATAAATGTTGACTACTTTTAATTAGTGCATAATACCTGTAGGAAGAACAAATGAAGCGTTGGAGTTAAGAATTGTTTTTTTGCAGTGTTCACCAGCCATTTAACCTGAATTATTAGAGAATGATTAGTCAGTTGTTATATCCTCCAGTTTTCATCTTCAGAGAAAAGCTGAAGAAGCCTATCCTTTCTAGAAACAAGATGGCGGAGGAGTAAGTGGAAGCTACACTAACTTCCTCCCAGAACTAGTCTGGATTTACAACGCAATTTTGGAGAAATCATCTGGAATAACCAACCGAACACCAGCTGGAGAGAAGTCTTATAACTACGGAGAGACAAAAAAGGCCGCTACATCACAACGTGACCGGTAGGGAGTGCGGAGACCCGGAAGGGCTGGCTGGGCTCCCACGGGTAGCAGCTAAAGGGACTGAGAAACAGCTCAGCAGCCGGGGGTTCCCCCTGAGAAGGGCAGGGTCTAAACCCCCAGCTGAGCTTCCCCGCCTACAGCAACAGAGTGGAAAGTAAAATAGTATCCAGCTGAGAAAAGCGAAAAGCCACAGGGTTTCTTGCTAGCCAGAAAGAAACAGCTGGAGAAAAAGAGCTCTTAAGCGGATCACATACAAAAATATTTTGGCCCCCACTTACCCTGGGCTCAAGCGGAGGAAAGACAGAGAGGACTGGAGATGCTTGGGGAGAGTTTGGTGTGGTGGCTTTGAGGGGAGAGCTGGCGAAGTGGCCGGCCGGGTTCCAGTGCTGACTCATCCCCACACTGCAGGCAGACCATTCCCGGCCAAGTGGCGTCAGCCTGAGGGGAAGCAAAGGCCCTGCCTACAGGAATTAAGCTGCCACACCCACGGTTCTTAAGCCTGACGGCTAATCACAGATTGAATAGATTATCAACTAAAGGAGACAGACAAAGGCAGTAGATCCCTGGAAGTCTCCAACAGGCTGCCTAGGCCCAGACTGGTACAGGATCTGACGCCACCAGGGGCAGATCCAGGAAGTGCAGATCATTCTAAGAAGCACCAACAAACAATAGGAGTCACAAAAATGGGGAGACAGAGAAACAACCCCCCATCTAAAGGAAAGGCAGAGTCCCCAGAAAGAGTGCTGAATGAAATAGAGGGGAGCAAACTATCAGATATGGAATTGAAAGCATGAATTATGGAGAAGCTCAATGAGCTCAGCGGAAACTACAAAGAACTCCAGAAAAACTACAGTGAACTCCAGAAGAACTATAAGGAACTTACTGAGAATTATACCAGCATCAAAAAAGACATGGAAGCTATCAATAAGAGCCAGGAGGAAATGAATAATACGATCACTGAATTGAAGAGCACAGTAGAAGGAATTAAAAACAGGCTAGAGGAAGCAGAAAATCGGATCAGCGAGCTGGAGGACAATGTAGACAAAAACTCACAGACAGTGCAACAAAATGAAAAAAGGCTGAACAAGACTGAAGAGGCTCTAAGACAGCTGCAGGACAACATGAAACGTAATAATATCCGTATCATAGGAATTCCAGAAGGAGAAGAAGAAGAGCAAGGGATAGAAAACCTCTTTGAAAAACTAATGACAGAAAACTTCCCTAACATGAAGAGAGAAAGAATCATGCAAGTCCAGGAAGCACAGAGGGTCCCAATGAAGATGAACCCCAACAGGCCCACTTCAAGACACATCATAATTAAAATGCCAACATTCAAAGACAAAGAGAGAATCCTAAAAGCAGCAAGAGAGAAACAACTAATAACATACAAGGGAGCTCCAATAAGGCTATCATCAGATTTCTCAGCAAAAACACTACAAGCCAGAAGGGAATGGCAAAATATATTCCAAGTAATGAAAAACAAAGCCCTACAACCAAGAATACTCTACCCAGCAAGGCTCTCATTCAAAATGGAAGGTGAAATAAGGAGTTTCCAAGACAAAAGAAGGTTAAAAGAATACATCTCCACCAAACCAGTATTGCAAGAGATGCTAAAGGGTCTGCCTTAAGAAGATGAAGAAACAGAGAGAGACAGAGAGGAACACGAGTACAAAGGGGGAAAATGACAATGAATAAGTACTGAAAGAAAGAAGGAACTTCTACCATTTGCAACAACATGATTGGAACTAGAGAGAATTATGCTTAGCGAAATAAGCCAGGCAACAAAAGAAAATTGCCTTATGCTATCACCTGTTAAAGGAAACTAATGAACAACACAAACAAATGAGCAAAATTGAACCAGAGGTATGTAAATGAGGAATAAACTAACAGTAACAAAGGGGGAGATGGGAGGTAGAGAAGTGGTAAGAAGGGGAAGGGTCTAGTTAAAGAACATGTATAAATGATCCATGGACATGGACAGCTGGGTGGGGACTGAATGTGGGAGAAGGGAGGGACAGGGTGCAGAGAAGCAAGAGGGGGAAAAAAGTGAGACAACTGTAATGGAAAAACAAACAAACAGAAAAATTTTTAGTGGGGGGAAAAATAAAAATATAAAGAATAGAAATGCAAGTTCAGTGAATATTAGAAGGACAAGGATTTTCCTTAACACTGTATATATTTTCTCCCTACCTGATCCCTCCAGAATTTGGCATTCTAAAGAAGTAAGTAATGACCTAAGTTTCTTTGCATAAAACTAATAAGACCAGTTGTTAATAACGATTTATTTTACTAAGACTTTGACTGGAATGTCATCCCTAAAGGAGACATGCTTGGGCTTTGGTTGTTACCAAAAAGCCCTGAGCAACTGGGACTGACTTTCAAAGGTAATAAAAGTCCACGAGATAAAAGGCCTGGTACCTTGGATGGATGAGCAGTCCATAGCAATCTTTCCAGGGAAGGAACGAAGGTTGTTTTCCTGAAAGATGGCTAGAAGGGACCTTAAGGCACAATGGAAAACCAGGAGGACCTGGAAAAGACAGGTGTTTACAGGCAAGGCTGAATGCCAGGTATGTGGCTTAGCTTCTGTGCCCTGAAGGGCAGACTGAAGGTCACCCTAAATGTTCCTTGCGTAAGTTCCAACAAAACATAACTAAAGATCACAAGTGATCATTTGCTGCTCTTGTTGTGTTTATGCAAATGAACAGGATAAATTAAAAATGAACTTAATGCAGTCCCTTTAATGACAAGGAGGGTAATCTTAGGGAGAAAAATCATGATTCAAAGAAGATCACAATGCCCAGTGGTAGACTATAAAGTAGTGCAACTAACCGTCTTTAAAGTTTCTTTTCATTTAAAATTTGTTTTCATTTGAAAGTTAAACTATGTCTGTGGCATTATCAAAGATGTTTAATTTACAGGCAAGAAGAATGTCAAATGCCTTGCAACTGGATGTCTTTCCGATAAGACAGACCTACACATCTATAAACTTGTGTGTGGGTTATGTTACATAAATTAACATGTGTTTTCTGTTTTCAAAGGGCATAAGCCTATGATCTCATTACCTGAGTGATTGTCTGTACGTATAGGCCTCACTTAATCCTGTCTGCATTGCTGCCTCCTGAGACTCAATGGTTTGGCTGAACTAAGTGGCTGGGTTGGTGAAGAACGGGGTGGTCTGTGGGCTTCACTTTAGAACTGGTTTCTCTTTTCTATCCTAATGGCTTGGACAGAAAGAGCCCAGAGGCCTGAGAGGGGGGAAACCTAAAATATTTCCCTCAGTCCAAACTAAGTATAATGGGCAAAAGGGTTTTGGACAGGTGAAATGTACCTGGTATACCTTCCTCTAAAGAAGCCCTTCTTTTCCCTAATGTTGGACATTGAAAAATTAATACCTGTCTTTTGTCATCTAGTGGTTACGGATTGAATGATGTCCTTTAACCCTGTTTCCCCCAGAATACAACAAGGATGCCAGCCTGTTAAACAAAGCATGCCGTTGTCCAGAGACAGCCAACCAACCTGGAGTCTGCACCATCCTTCTCCTTGTGGGAAGGTCACCCTCCCCTCCACACCCCCACTCTTATTAGGGATTTCTTGACCCAAGGGTAGGTAGGACGACGACCATGTCCAGCTTGAAGCAGCTAGAGGAGCTCGAGACCTTCGTCCATTGTCCTTTATAAGATTGTAAAGGGTCTTAAGTCTGAGAGGGAGGGATTGTTATTTTTTATTGTTAAAATATTTAACTAATGAATTAATTATTTTTTTTTTAAAAAGAAGAAGAATATATGAAAGGGTGAGCCATGGGCATGGACTTGGGGAGGAGATTGTCAGGGAAGGGGGGTGCTGGGCGGAGGGGAGCAAAGGGGAAAAAATTGGAACTATTGTAACAATATAATCAATAAAATATACTTAAAAAAATAAAAAAAAATAAAACCTTCACTCCTTAGGGAGAAGCTGAAAGTGGGGAATCCTATCCCCCCCCCCCCCAAAAAAAAGAAGCCTATCCTTTCTATTTTTCTTTTTTTTTTTTAATGTGTTTTATTGATTATAATATTACATTTGTGTCAATTTCCCTTCCCTCTGCTCCCCTCCACCCGGTGGCCCCCCTCCCTCCAGTTGTCCCCCCCTTTTAGATCATGTCCATTAGTTGTGCATACAGTTCTTCTCAACCTCTCTCTGTCTATTCCATTCCCTCCTACCATGATCCTTAATGCCTATATCATCTCCCTCCCTCTCCCCATTCCCCCTCCCCGTTGACCTCCCCCCAACATGTTCCCCATACCCATAGCTCTCTTTCCAGTCTCGTTGACTGTTTAGTTTGCCTTTGTTTCAATTCCCTAGCTTCTGTTGTTTCTTGTGATGCAGTTTTCATTTTAGATTTCATTGTCTTGATCCTCCTTTTTCTAAACCAGTCCCTTTAACATCTCATACAACAGTGGTTTGGATCTAACGAACTCTTTCAGTTTTATTTTGTCCTGGAAACACTTTCTTTGTCCCTCTACTCTGAATGACAATTTCGCTGGATAGAGTATTCGTGGTTGTAGGTTTTGGATTTTCATTACTTTGAATATTTCTTGCCAGTCCCTTCTTGCCTGCAGGGTCTCCCTTGAGAAGTCAGCTGATAGTCTAATTGGGACCCCTTTGTACGTAATTCTTTTCTTCTCTCTTGCTGCTTTTAAGATTCTCTCTTTATCTTTAATTTTTGACATTTTGATTATAATGTGTCTTGGAGTGGTTCTCCCTGGGTCCAGCTTCTTTGGAACTCTCTGTGCCCCCTGGACCTGCAAGTCCATTTCCCTCCCCAAGTCTGGGAATTTCTCCTTTATTATATTTTCACTCAATTTTTCAAGTTCTAGTTCATCTTCCTCGCTCTCTGGCAAACCAATGATTCTTATGTTGGGCCTTTTATAGCTGTCCCAGAGGTTTCTGATCCTCTCCTCGTTGCTTCCCATTTCCTCTCGCTGCATTGGTTGACTGCTTGTTCCTTCTCCATATTCCGGTTTGTTGAAATGAACTCTGGATTTTATTTCCTCACCATCTGTCTCGTATGTGGTTTTGTTCCTTTCGTTATGAGTGTTTTTCGCTTCTTTCTCATCTTTTTCCAAATCTTTTGTGAATTCTGTAAGCCACCTGATAACAATGGCCCAGAACTGATCATCTGACAGGTTTCTTATCTGTTCATCTGTCAGGTTCTCCATCTGTTGCCTGGTGAGCTGTGCCACCGGGATTTCTATAGTTGTCTGCCTCATTTTGACAGATGCGTTTTGTTTTCTTGGGCCGGCTGTAGGGGGCAGTGCCTGTGTACGCGTCACAATTCAGCGACCGGCGCCTGTCCGCGACCTGTTTCGCAGCCCTGTGGCGCTTTCTTTGGGGGCGGGGGTCCAAGGTGGATTCACACAGTTATTCCGCTTGGAGACCGGGATCCGTCCTCCCGCCCCCCTGGGCCTCACTGTTCAAGGCGATGTGGTGGCTGCTTTCCCCAGTGTTGGGGTCGCAAGCTGCCGGGGGTTCGACTGCAGCCGGGGTTGTTCTCCCCGCCGCTGTCCCAGGTGTGACCGCAAACAGCTCCGCCCCCTTTCTCTCGTCCTACCTGCCCAAAGAGCGCCGCTGGTTTATAACTTCATATGTTGGGCTTCCGTGTAGTTTTATTTTCTGGAATTTCTAGTTATCCTTTGTTTTGAAGTAGTTGTATTCCTCTCTAGTTGTAGAGGGAGACCTAGCGCATCCGTCTAAGCCTCCATCTTGGCCGGAAGTCTCTATTTTTCTTAAAACAAGTTTAAAATTTTAATGTGTCTCTTATCTATATATGAATAATTTTTATATTTATACATACCACTTCTATAAAACAGTATTTTCTGTGATACCTATGGGTAACCATTAGCTTAATATTGTTATAATTAACACAATTTAATTAAAGTTGTGATCTGATTAATTTCACTAATTGACAGGTAACTATGCATTTCTGTTTTGACTTGTGTAATTTCATTAGTTAGGTCAAAGTAGTTTTTGAGAGACTTCAGATTCAGTTCAGATCCCATTTATGTGGTATGAGCTTCACATTCATT
Source organism: Furipterus horrens (assembly GCF_987537825.1). Taxonomy (NCBI): domain Eukaryota; kingdom Metazoa; phylum Chordata; class Mammalia; order Chiroptera; family Furipteridae; genus Furipterus; species Furipterus horrens. The sequence goes on from NW_028327182.1 coordinate 44,052,897, forward strand.
CCAGTCTTGCCTATGCTATCTCATGGATGAAATTTAGTAACTGCTGTTCAGTAATGTAATGCTTTGCACATTCTGCTATGCATAGTGGGTACGTATTTGCAAAGATGACTAAAATTGCTGTGCTATTGGGAGAGAATGCTCCTGCTACCAGACCGAGGACTGTTTTAAGTGGCAGGTTTTGTGTGTGTGTATACGTCACTTGAGGTGGGGTGGAAGGACCCACATGACAAAGGAGAATGTGCAAAGATTATTCAGCGTCTGATGTTGAGTCTGAGCGCATAGAATCAGGATTCTGGACAGGTGGGTTTCCATGTTTGACGATGATTCTGTTTTTTTAACCACACAGGATTTATTCTTTGGCTGGGTTTAGTTTAGAAACCGTTTTTCCTTCAGCACATTGGAGGCATTGCTTTACTATCTTTGAATTTCCAGAAATGAGAAATCCTTTATAATCTGGACTTCTGATGCTTTTTATACCTTGTCCCCCTTTCTTTGGAAGCTTGCAGGATATTCTGGGGTTTTTTTTTTTTTTTTTTGGTAATTTGAAACTTCACAGTGATATTTATGTAGGTTTATTTTCTTCCAGTATGTGTGTTTTTTGTATGCCTTTTCAGACTTCAATTCTGAGTAATTGGCTTGAATTATCTCTTCCCTTCTGTTTTCTGGTTTGTTTGTTTTTGTTTTTGTTTTGGAATCATTCTTATGTGGATGTTGGACCTTCTCCACTCATCATCTTATCTTCCCTTCACCTCTCCCATTTTACATCTTCTTGTCTTTTCGGTCTGCTTTGTGGGAGATTTTCTCAATTTTATTTTCCAACAATCCCAAAGAAATAAGAAGATTCTTCAGTATATGATTCCTCAAGTCTTCATTTTCTTTACATTTTTAGTGTAATGCTATTCTCTTTGTGACCTAGTGACGCAATGAATACTTTAGTACTATACATTTTTAGCAGTATTTGTCAAATGAATTATATTTTAAAAATCCAAAAATAAAATAAATGTTTGAGTGTATATATGTGCTAGTGCTACATGAGATATATTCTTAAGCTAAAGTCATTGTTTCAGAGCTACTGTTACTTGAGAAAAGTAATTTTTAGTTGTTAGGAGTAAATCAATGTATATAAGGAGTTAGCAAAAAGTTTTCTTGCTGGAAAAGTTCCAGATTCATGGGAAACATAATTAAATGTCAATTTTTTTATTAGACCTAAGTGTTAGAGAAGGTTGCAATAGAGAGAAATCAGTATAGGCCAGAATAACAAAAGGATGCTTCATCTCTGTTTGTATATCCTTTTGTCGCACATGCATGTTTATTTATTTTTTAAAAGATTTTATTTATCTTTAGAGTGAGGTGAAGGGAGGGAGAAAGAGAGGGAGAGAAACATCGATGTATGGTTGCCTCTCACATGCCCACAACTGGGGACCTGGCCTGCAACCCAGACATGTGCCCTGACTGGAAATTGAACCAGCAGCCCTTTGGTTCACAGGCTGGCACTCAGTCCACTGAGCCACACCAGCCAGGGCATGTGTACGTGTTTAAAGTTGAACTCCTCATCCACACTGATTAACAGAGCCTCAGAAGATTTGTGAATAAGCATAAAGGTATCCAGTTCACCAGCTCTTTTCCTGGGTTGTTACAACCTGCAGCCTCCCCACTAAATGCTTGTCCTGTTTCTGCTTGAACATCACAGTGCTTTAACTTCTTTTGGTAGTGACAGAACCAATTTTTTCATTCCTTATCTCTCTTCTTTACCATCTCTATCCCACATTATTGAGTCTTGTTTATTCTTCCTTTGCATATTGTCTCCAATTTGTCTATTCAATTATATAGCATTCAGCATGTTTATTTAAGGATTTAATATGAGCCAGGAAGTGTGCAAAGTGTTGCAGCTGAATAAAGGCCCTCAGGGAGCTTGTACGCCTTCATAGGTGCAGCAGACATGGACATTGAAAATTTTAGGAAAAACATGGGGTGTGGTAGGAAAGTGTATTGCATAGGATCCTACTGGCAGCATGGAGGGTTGGTGATAAACCCGCTCAGGAAAAAGGCCTGAAGCAGTAGAGAGTACTTGGGCATAGTTTTACTGTGGTAGAGTTGAAGATGTGGAGGCAGCGCTATAAGCATGGGTGAAGGCTTGAAAGATATTTTTTTCATCCTTTAACAAATGTTTATTGAGTACCAGCTATGTGCCAGGCAACTGTTTTGCAATTGAATGTAGCACTGAACAGAACATATAATATCAGATAAATATAAATCACATAGAATCTTATAAAAAGTATAAGTGTAACAAATACGTAGATTGTGTAGGATGTTTGAAGATGATAACTGTGAGGAAAAACAATAAAATAGGAGGGTGGAGATGGGGATTGTGGACATGTCGTTGAATGAATTTCACACTGTTTCACAGAAACCTGGGGGCTACAGAAGTGCTCTAGGGGGTTAGGAAGCATTTGCTCTGAATTTTATTTTTTATTATGCTTTAAAATACTTCAAAAACAGTGATGAGAAACAACAGGCAAATACATTGTGTACAAACTTTTACACAGAGAATATTACCAAAGCATTAACTTGTGCTCATGTTTGGAAAAGGTCCTGGATTTCAAAAGAGTTTTGTTCATATTAATTGACTTCACAATACGGGCATTTATCATTTATTTCACCTTGCTTTATTGTACTTCACAGATATTGCCTTTCTTACAAACTGAAGGTTTGTGGCAACCCTGTGATCAGCAAATCTGTTGGCACCATTTTTCCAATAGCTTTTGCACACTCTCTATTTCTGTATCACATTTTGGTTATTCTCACAATATTTCAAATGTTCTCATTATTATATTTGTTATGGTGATCTGTGATTAGTGGTCTTTGATGTTATCACCCATGTCTGTATAAGACGTTGAACTTATCGATGTGTGTGTGTGTGTGATTTTTTAAAAAGTATATTTTATTGATTATGCTGTTATAGGTTTCCCAATTTCTTTGCCCTTTGCTCTGCTCCACCCAGTACCCCCCTTCCCTCCAGCAATCCCACCCTCCTTTAGTTCGTGTCCATGGGCCATGCATATAAGTTCTTTAGCTTTATCCTATATATTTTGTACCTATCAGTTATGCTTCTTAATCCCTGCACCATTTCCCCTTTTTCCCCCTACTCCCTCCCAGCTGATAACCCTCCAGATGATCCCCATACCTATGATTCTGTTCCTGTTCTGGTTGTTTGCTTAGTTTTTGTTTTTATTTTTTTAGGTTCTGTTGTTGATAGTTGTGAGTTTGTTGTCATTTCAATGTTCATAGTTTTGATCCTATTCTCCTTAAATAAGACCCTTTAACATTTCACATAAGTGCTTGGTGATGATGAATTCCTTTAGCTTTCCCTTGTCTGGGAAACACTTCACCTGTCCTTCCATTCTAAATGATAGCCTTCCTTGATAGAGTAATCTAGGTTGTAGGTCCTTGCTTTTCATCACTTTGAATACTTCTTGCCAGTCCCTGCTTGCCTGCAAAGTTTCTTTTGAGTAATCAGCTGATAGTCTTATGGGAACTCCTTTGTAGGTAACTCTCTGCTTTTCTCTTGCTTTTAGGAGTCTGTCTCTTTAACCTTTGACGTTTTAATTATGATGTATCTTGGTGTGGTGCTCTTTGGGTTTAGCTCATTTGGGACTCTCTGTGCTTCCTGGACTTGTATGTCTATTTCCTTCGCCAAATTAGGGAAATTTTCCTTCGTTATTTTTTTACATAAGTTTTCAATTTCTTGCTCTTCCTTTTCTCCTTCTGGCACTCCTATGATTGAGATGTTGCCATGTTTAAAGTTTCCCAGAGGTTCCTAAGACTCTCCTTGTTTTTTTTCAATTCTTGTTTCTTCTTTCTGTACTGGTCGACTGTTTATTTCTTCCTCATGTTCCAAATCATTGATTTGAACCCTGGTTTCCTTCTGTTCACCATTGGTTTCATGTGGATTTTCTTCGTTTCACTTAGCCTTGCCTTCATTTATTCCCTCTGTTTGCGCTGTACTCAAGCATATCTGTCAAGTCTGTGAACATTGATATCATCAGTGTTCGGAACTCTGCATCTCTTTGGTTAGCTATCTCCTTGTCGCTTAGTTCTTCCACTGGAATCTTGATCCGTTCCCTCTTTTGGTCCATACTTCTCTGTCTCTTCAACTTGACAAGCTCCCATGTTTACATGTGTTGGTTAAGTGGAGCTGTCACACCTGTTAAATTGTAATGGGCAGAGCCTTAGGTATTCGTCAGTACTGGGTGACTCGTTTCACCACATTGTGGCGCTGTATGTGGGGGAGAGGTCTGAGAGGGAACAATGCCACTTGCTCAGCACCCCTTTTCCAGGCACTTCTCCCACTTCCCATATGGGACTGGCACCTCTCTAGCTGTTGCCCTGGCCGTGTGCTTTCCTCTGGCTGGCCACAGCTGCTTCTGACTCCACCTCTGTCTCCACACTGAGTCCTCTCTACTGTGGCTCTGCCCCTCCTACCTCTCTGGATGAGTACTTGTCTTTATATCTTTGATTGGACTTCATGCAGCTCGATTTTTCTGGAATTTCTGATTTTCTTCAGTTTTGAGGTAGTTGTATTCCTTCATAGTCATGGAGGGAGATGCAGCATATCTACCTCTGCCTCCATCTTAGCCACAAGCCTCAATGTGTGTGTTTTGACTGTTCCACTGACTAGCCTTTCCTCTCATATCTCCTTTCCGTCGGTCCTCCATACACCCTGAGACACAACAGTATTAAAATTAGGCCAATTAATAACCCTACAGTTGTCTGTAAGTGTTCAAGTGAAAGTAAGAATTGCATGTCTTTCACTTCAAATAGGAAGCTAGAAACAATTAACTTTAGTGAGAAAGGCAAGCTGAAATAGGCCAAAAACTAAGCTTCTTGTGCCAGTTAGCCAAGTTGTGAATGTAACGGGAAAAGTTCCTGAAGGAAATTAGAAGTGTTACTTCAGCAAACACACAAATGATAAGAAAGTGGAACAGCCTTATTTCTGATCTGGAGAAAGTTTTAGTGGTCTGGATAGAAGATCAAGCAGCAATAAGATTTCCTTGAGCCAAAGACTAATCTAGAGCAAGGCCCAAAGCCTCAATTCTGTGAAGGCTGAGAGAAATGAGGTAGCTACAGAAAAGAAGTTTGAAGCTAGCAGAGGTTGTTTGTTGAAGTTTAAGGAAAGAAGGCTTCTCTGTAACATCAAAGTTTAAGGTAAAGCAGCAAGTGCTGATGTAGAAGGTGTACCAAATTATCCAGAAGATCTAGATAAGGAAATTAATGAAGATGGCTGCTGTAAAGAACAGATTTTCAATGTCGATGAAAATGCCGTGTATTGGAAGATGCCATATAGGACTTTCATAGCTAGAAAGGAGAAATTAATGCCTAGCTTCAAAGATTAAAGGACGGGCAGACTCTCATGTTAGGGGCTAATGCAGCTAATGAGTTTAAGTTGAAGCCAGTGATCATTTACCATTATGAAAATCCTAGGACCCTTAAGAATTATGCTAATTCTATTCCACCTGTGCTCTATAAATGGAACAGCAAAGCCTGGATGACAGAACATCTGTTTACAACATAGTTTACTGAATATTTTAAGCCCACTGTTGAGACTTGTTGCTCATAATACCCCTTTTAATATGTTACTGGTCATTGTCAATGCTCCTGGTCACCGAAGAGCTCTGATGGATGATGTACAAGTTTAATCTTGTTTTTATGCCTGTGAACACACCATCCATTCTGCAGCCCATGGATCAAGGAGTGATTTTTGTCTTTCAAGTCTTATTATTAAAGAAGTATATTTTGTAAGGCTATATAGCTTCCATGGATGGTGTTTTCTTTGAGTGATTTGGGCAAAGTAAATTGAAAACCTTCTTGGAAGCATTTGCTGTTTTACATGTCATTAAAAACGTTGTGAATTGAGGACTTCCAGCCAAGATGGAGGCGAACATGCTGCGTCTCCCTCCACAACTAAGAAGGAATACAACTACCTCAAAACTAGAAACAGCCAGAAGTTCCAGAAAACCAAAAACTACATGGAAGTTCAGCAAACAAAGATATAAAGAAGAAATACTCATTTAGGCAGATAGGAGGGGTGGAGCCGGGGTGGAGAGGATGCGGTGTGGTGTTGGCAGCAGCAGAGGCAGCAGTGGCGGTGTTAGCGGCAGGCGGGCAGAAAGTGCAGTCACATGTTTTAAAAAGTCAGGAGGGACACCTGGGGAGCGTTCCCAGCTCCTCACTGCACATCGCAGCTCACAATCCCAGTACTGGGGAAAATCAAGCCTCATTGCTTCTGACTGTGCAAATCAGTGTTGGTTGGGGTGGAGGCAGAAACTGCCAATCTCAGTAGAGTTCAACTGTTTAAAGGGCCCCCATGGACCTAAAACGTCTGCAGACCCACCCACTCTGGGAACGATGGCCAGGGAAACAGCTAGAGAGGCGCCAGTCCGATGTGGAAGTGGGAGAGGTGCCTGGAAAAGGGGCGAGTGCTGGGCAGGTGGCATTGTTTTCTCTCGGACCCCTCCCGCACATACAGCGCCACAGCATGGTGAAACAGGTCGCCTTGTACTGACGAATCCCTAAGGCTCCACCTCTTACAACATAACAAGAGCGACAGCTCTACCTGGGATGCAGAGGCAAACAAACACAGGAGCCTGTTAGAATGAGGAGACAGAGAAGTATGGCCTGAAAAGGGGAACGGATCAGAGTTCCAGTGGGAGAGCTAAGCGACAAGGAGATAGCCAACCTAACAGATGAGGAGACTGATCACCTAACAGACGCAGAATTCCAAACACTGGTGCTAAAGATGCTCACAGGCTTGACAGATATACTTGAGTATGGCAAACGCATAAGAGAAGCAATGAAGGCTGTGCTAAGTGAAACGAAGGAAAATCCACACAAAACCAATGGTGAAGGGAAGGAAACCATGGTTCAAATCAATGATTTGGAACATAAGGAAGAAAAAAAACAGTCAACCAGTGCAGAATGAGGAAGCAAGAATTGAAAAAAATGAGGAAAACTTCCCAAATTTTGCGGAGATGGACATACAGGTCTGGGAAGCACAGAGGGTCCCGGGCAAGCTGGACCCATAGGGGACCACACCAGAACGCATCATGATTGAGATGCCGAAGGTGAAAGATAAAGAGAGGGTCCTGGGGGCAGCAAGAGAGAGGCGGAGAGTTGCCTACAGGGGGGTTCCTACAGGACTATCAGCTGATTTCTCAGAGGACACTTTGCAGGCAGGAAGGGACTGGCAAGCAGTGATCAGTGTGATGAAAGGCAGCCTGCAACCAGGATTACTTTATCCAGCAAGGCTATCATTTGGAATGGAAGGGCAGATGAAGTGCTTCCCAGACAAGGTGAAGCTAAAGGAGTTCATCATCACCAAACCATTATTATATGAACTGTCAAAGGAACTTACATAAGAAAAAGAAGACCAAAACTGTGAACACTTAAATGACAACAGACTCACAACTATCAACAACTGAATCCAAAAAATAAAAACAATAATCAACTAAGCAAACCAGAATAGGAACAGAATCATAGGTATTGGGATCATTTGGAGGGTTATCAGCTGGGAAGGGGACAGGGGAAAAATGGGGAAATGTTGCAGGGACTAAGAAGCATAATTGGTTGGTACAAAATAGACAGGAGGATGTTAAGAATAATATAGGAAAGGGTGAAGCCAAAGAACTTACATGCACGACCCATGGACATGAACTAAGGAGGGTGGGATTGCTGGAGGGAAGAGGGTTACTGAGAAGAGGGGACCATGGGGGAAAAATTGGAACTACTGTAACAACATAATCAATAAAATATACTTAAAAAAATAAAAGGTTAATTGAGAGAAAAGAAATCTGTGATTCATGAGAAGAGGTCAAAACGTCAACATTAACAGAAATTTAGAGGAAGTTAATTCCAGCCCTGTGGATTACTTTGAGGGGTTCAAGACTTCAGTGGAGGAAATAACTGCAGATGTGGAAATAGCAAGAGAACTAGAATTACAGTTGGAGCCTGCAGATGTGATTGAATTGCTGCAGTCTCATGATGTAACTTCACAGATGAAGAATTTCTTCTAATGGTTTTTGAGATAGAATATACTCCTGGTGAAGATGCTTTGAAGATTGTTGAAAAGACAACAAAGAATTTAGAACATTGCATAGAAGGGTATTCAACATGGCAGCAGAGTAGGTGGAAGCTACACTAACCTTCTCCCAGGACCAAACTGGAATTATAACTCAATTATAAAAAAGTCATTCTGAATAACCAACTGAACACTAGTTGGAGAGAAGCCTTATAACCTTCCATAAGGGCTTATGGAAGAAACCACATCACCGCGTGGAGACTGGTAGGAAGTGTGGCGGTATGAAGGGGCTGGCTGGACTTCCACAGTGGCAACTGAAGTGCTGGAGGGACAATTCAGCAGCCAGGGGGTTCCCCCTGAAAAGTGTGGGGTGTAAACCCCAAGCTGGGCTCACTAGCCTAGAGCACCAGAATCCGGAAAGGAACCCAAGTAACATCTGGCTGTGAAATACAGCGGGGTTTCTGTCCACCAGGGAGAGATGGCTAGAAATGCAGAGAGCCTCTTAAAGGGTCAAGACACAAAATTTTGTTTGCAACCACTTACCCTGGGCTTTTGTAGAGGGAGAGCAGAGCAGACTTGAGTCACATGAGGAGAGTCTGGGGTTGGTGGCTCGAGAGAGAGCTGAAGAGTCAGCCACCAGGATCCCTGTGCTGAGTCATTCCCCATACTGCTGAAGCCATCTTTCTTGGGCAGTGCACCACTCTCCATGCTATAGTCCCACTTGCAGGAATTCCTCTTGCTTCATCCTGTGGAGCTTAAGCTGGGCTGCTGAGAATTACAGCTGGAGCCACTATAACTGATTAAGCATAATAGAAAGCCTGAAGGCAAAGGCAGATCTCTGGAAGCTTTGAGACCTTAACTGACCCTCCCCCAGGCCCTGTGCTGGTAAAAGCTGGCCTTGGTGTGTAACTTGGTTCTTTCTGCACATGCCAGGCCCAGCAGAGGAGTAAAAACTGTGGATTGCTGATAGCTCCAAACATGTTGCCCAGGGCCAGTCACAGGCAACGTCTGACATAAGTCTGAAAAATGAGGAGAGTTTTAGAAACCTTTGGGACAACATGAAGCATAACAACATCTGCATCATGGGATACCAGAAAGAAAAAAGAGTGAACAAGAACCTATTTGAAGAAACAGTGACTGAAAACTATTCTAATCTGGTGAAGGAAAAAGACACACAAGTCTAGGAAGGACAGAGAGTCCCAAACAAGATATAATATTACAAAAATTTATTTCATAAAGCAGCAGTAGGTTTTGAGAGCATTTACTCCAATTTTGAAAGAAATTGTTGGTAAAATGCTATCAAACAACATCACATGCCACAAGAAATTGTTCATGAAAGGAAGAGTCAGTTGATTAAGGAAACTTCATTATTGTCTTATTTTAAGAAATTGCCACAACCAACACAACCTTCAGAAACCATTAACCTGATCAGTTAGTAGCCTTTAACATCCAGTCAAGAACTTCCACCAGCAAAAAGTTTACAGTTTGCCGAAGGCTCAGATGATGGTTAAAATTTTTGAGCAATAAAGTACTTTTAAATTAATGTATGTATATTGTTTTTTTAGATATAATGCCATTGAATACTTAACAGACTGCAGTGTAGTGTAAACATTGCTTTTATATGCACTGGGAAGGTAAAACTTTTGTGTGACTCACTTTATTGAGACACTTTATTGCAGTGCTCTTGAACTGAACCCACAATATCTCCGAAGTATGCCTGTATACAGTTTTAGCTACTTAAATCTCAAGTTGAAATTTAGTTTAATAAAATGTCTCACTTGTGTGTTTTATATGTTGAGAATTCACTCTTAAAATTATTTGAAAACCACCTTGTAGAATTCAATTTGCCTTACTCTTGTATTATTATAATGATCTTTAACACCTTCAGACTTTCTCACTTTCTAATCTGTATTGCATACTATTGCCAAGGTTAATTTTCTTTAAAATACCGACACTTTTAATTAAATGCTTGAAACTCAAACCCTATTGTGACAGAAAGTAAACCTAGATATTAGCTATAATTCTGCTACAAAATGCTCTGAGACTTTAAGCAAATCTTTGTTTTCTCACCTGTATTTTCTCTGCTCTAAAATTTTACTTCGTGATTTTTTCTCTAGCTGTCAGTGTCTCCATGATCCATCTCTCACCCACCCAGTTCTTTCCCTCCACTAATTCCTACCCTGTCTTCTGCTCTGGTTTGCTCATTCCCTTCACTCCTGTCTCCTCCCTTCCACAATGCACACGCCATTTGCTGATTAATTAATTTGTGCATACAAGTATATTCGTGTTATTTCCCCAGCCCAGGCTGGCCCTTTTCTTAAGCCCATTGTTTCAAATTCTGCACATTTAAAAAAAATCACCTCCTAAAACTAATGGATAAAGAAAAGTTCCTGAAGGAAAGCCTGGCAGCACCAGATGATAAGAGTGTTAAGATAGATTGGGAACAAGCCCCATGGTTTGTCTAGAACTGTTCTGTCCAGTATGAGAGCTACATGGCTACTTAAAATAAAGTAAATTAGGGTGAACTCCAATTAAAAACTTAGTTTTTCAATCTCACTAGTACATTTCAGGGGCTCCATAGCCACATGAGGTTATTCCCTAGACAGTAGAGATACAGGACATTTCCATTATTTGCAGAAAATTCTGTTGGACAACACTGGTCTAAAAGGTCACAGGTGACTTGAGAGTTCTGTTTCAGGGATTTCTGGAGGACAAATATATTTGCAGATGGTCAGAGGAAATGTTTGCTGAAGAAACAGGTGATGATTTTAGACAGGGAATTTTAGAGGTTTGGTAGTTTCAAGAGGGAGAGTCATAGGGCAAAATGCAATGGCTAAGTTTTAAAAATGTATGTGTAGAAAAGGTTTGTGAAAACAGAAGGACTGAGTCTGTTCTAGCCATTGGAGGAAGAGTAAGTAGGAGAAGGTAGACATACTGGATGCTGGGAAAAACAAGCAAAACAGGATGTTGACATGGGTTTTGTTCTACTTCAGTTTTGGCTGAGGTCCCAAAAGGTTGCAAACAAAACAATAGGTGGCAATGACATCCTAATTTCTAATTAAGATTGCTCCCCTTAGCCCACAATTTGAAGGTGTAACTTAGGTTGAAGCAGCCAAGATGGACTGGAAGGGCAGGAAGGAAGGGGGTGCTTCCATTTCACCTCAAGCTGAGTAAGGGGGTATAGGAAAGAGACTGCTTGGTTCTCTGGACATGATCTGTGTCTTCTGGAGGCTGTGGGGACATTGAAACTGGACTAGAAAAGTTTAGAAGTCAGATGTTGGAGCTATACCTGCCTGCCTCGCTGCACAACAAGAAGACGTGGCCTCCCTGGGAGCCAGCTGTGTTGTCACTAATAACAGGCAGTGGGGTCTATTTCCTTTTGACGAGGAAGACCAGGAGAGGGTCTTTTAATGAACGGCCCTGCCCAAGAGTTTTTCCTGCCAGAGGCAGTGTGACCTTTGCAGTAGAGGCTGGAGGGTATGTGGGAATTCTAAGGGATCACTTGGAGGAGAGGCTTTGCTTGAGCCCTGGGACCTCCTGCAGCAGGATGTTTCCAGAGGGAAAAATCTGCAGAACCCACACAGAAGCCCCATTTGAGGAGAGAGACACTGTGGGTAGTGAAGTGAAGGGAGGAGCTGACAGATTGAAGAGAAGATATGCCTGTTGTACCTAGAGCAGCCCCGGCCTGAGGAGGGGAGAAACTTCAACTTTGAATAAAGTTTGGAGTTTGGGCTGGACATTTTACCTCCTGAAATAAAGTCGTTTTTGTGTCCAAAGGACTTTTAATTTTTATGAATGACTGGAAAAGCGTTGGAACAGATTTCATCCATACTAAGGAATAATTAGGCTTCTGAATGGATTAAAGGTGCAGTGGAAAAAGCACCGTTTTTGCTGTTTGTACTCAATGGAGCTGTATTTATTCGGGGTAATGGCTATACCAATTGAGAGTTTGACAAGGGTGGAGAATGTTTCGAAAAGCTTTTAAAAGATTGGGTTAAGAATTAGTAAGAAGTAACCAAAAAGATCATTTCGGTATGCCTGGTTGAAGAGAAACCACAGGAACCGAGTGGCTCAGGCAGATGATGTTTTACTTCTTTTCCTGGGAGTCTTCCTGGGAGTCTGCAATCTGCCTGAGGAGGAGAGTGTTGTATTTTATTTAGGGTTTATGGTTTGGGTAATATTAAGCCTTAGAGTTTTGTGGATTGTCATTTTTGAAGTAAGAGCAAATGAACGCTGTTTAACACAACTGAGCTCTCCTCTGCTCGTGGTGGTCCTAGGTGCCCTTTGATGCTATGAGGGTGTTAGCAATTAAGTATGTTTCTCTCAGTTTGTGATTGGGATGGGGTAGTTTATTATTTCTATTTTGTTTGCAGGGTTGGTCTATTTATTATGTATGTAGGATGCCACCAGCTGCAGGTAACCGAAAGCCATAAATCATATTGGCTTAAGCACGTAGAGGAGGTGCAGGCTCTGACTTGCGTTTCTCTGATTTTTTAGGCTTTGCCCTCCTCACTATGTTAGCTGTGTCCCTAGCAAAGTGCCTGAATCAACTCCAGGTGTCACAGAATACAGACAGAAAAGGGGCCCTTTCTTCTGGTTACCAAAAGCAGCTCCCCCACCCCCTCCCCAGGAGACCTCTTTCATATCCCATTGGCTGGAATTGGGTCATGTCCAACCTCTGAACTAATTACTGATGGCACGGGGGAAGGAATCCTCATAGCAATTTATTAGACTAATTACTGTGTATGTACTTCCTAGAACTAGGAATAGAGTCAGCACATGACTTTCAGAGGAGTGTATAAACCAAATCAGGGTTCTGTTGTGAAGGAGGAAAAGGGAAATGGATGTTGGATAGATTCTTTCATCTGTTCCTGGATTTATATGTGTTGACTTAATTACAGACTAGATGGTAGGAACAGAGTATATGTTAAATAATCTGCTGTGGCAATACCCAAAATATAGTGGTTCAAATAATATAGTTTATTTCTCACCAGGAACAATTCAGAAGTATGTGGTTTGGATCTGGTGGGGTGGCTTTAATCTTGCTTGAATATTGCTGCCAAGTGGTAATAACTAAGAAATCCCTGAAGTTCAGAGACTTAGAAAACAAAAAAAGTCTCTTTCTTACACCAGGGTCCAAGGAGGGCTTCTGAGGTAAGTGAGTATCTCCATTGCATGGGACCATTCAGGAACCCTGGTTCCCTCCATAGTGTTTCCTTGCTGTGTCCCCAGGGGATTGTCCTTGCTTGTGTGGGCAAAGCTATGCCACCATTTCCAGGTTCTAGGCAGAAAACGGTGAAAGAGAACATGGAGCATGTAGGCCCATGTATAAAGGCCTAGACCAAAGTGACATCTCTTCTGCTCACATTCTGTTGGTGAGATCTTAGCCACAAGAGGACGTCCAGCTGCAAAAAGCCTCGTGTCATGTCTGTTTGGGCTATTATAACAAAACATAGACTGGGTGGCTTGTAAAAGACAAACATTTATTTCTCAGTTCGGGGGGCTAGAAGTCTGAGATCAAGGCCCTGCCGATTCACTGTATGGTGACGGCACTCTGTTTGGTTCATAGTTGGCCATCTTCTAGCTGTGTCCTCACATGGGAGAAGGGGTGAGGGAGCTCTCTGGGTTCTCTTTTATAAGGATATTAATTCCATTAATGAGGGCTCTGCATTTATGACCTTATCATCACATTGGAGATAGGGCTTCAACATATGGACTTTGAAGGGACACAAATATTGTTTCTCACACCTGTGCAATGTAGTGTCTCTGGTACAGTTTGTGTGTGTGTGTGTGTGTGTGTGTGTGTGGTTTTAAAGTTTTATATCCTAGATTATACATTTGATAAAGGAAAGACAGCAGGCATTTTTTTTGGAAGTGCATGGTAAATTCTCTTCTTAACACCCATTTGGACTTTGATCCTCCTCCTCTAAGGTAGCTGCTTGCTTTCTCTGTTCTTTGATCATAGGGTATGTTTCCAAACTTTTATTTTTACTGTTTTATATACTACTTTCAGAATTTTTTGGTCATACAAACTAGTTTAGTAGGGTTTATAAGCAAGTGAATAGCGTATACACACCTTTTATACGTAGGTTAATCAAATATTGATAAAAATCTTTTCTGGAATCTTAAGTCTGGTCTTATTAGCTCCAGGAAGGTACACATTTTCATCTGCTTTATGTACTTTTTTATCTCCATTGCTTAGAATAGTTTCTGACATATGGACACTCCATTAATGTGTTAAGTGAGTGAAAAGATGTAAAATAGTTCAGGTGTGAATCATTGAACTTCATTTTTACCTCTTTTTTTTTAGGTATATTTTATCTATTACGTTGTTACAGTAGTCCCAATTTTTTTCCCTTTGCTCCCCTCTGCCCAGTACCCCCGTTCCCTCCTGCAGTCCTACCTCCCCTGATTTCATGTCCATGGGTCATGCATATAAGTTCTTTGGTTTTGCCCTTTCTGATATTATGCTTAACTTCTCCTTGTCTATTTTGTACCAACCAATTATGCTTCTGAGTCCCTGCACCATTTCCCCATTTCTCCCTCTTCCCTCTCCCAGCTGATAACCCTCCAGATAATCCGCATACCTATGAATCTCTTCCTATTCTGGTTTGCTTAGTTGGACTTTGTTTTTATTTTTTAGATTCAGTTGCTGATAGTTGTGAGTTAGTTGTCATTTTAATATTCATAGTTTTGATCTTTTTCTTAAATAAGTCCCTTTAACATTTCATATAATAATGGCTTGGTAATGATGAGCTCCTTTAGCTTTCCCTTGTCTGGGAAGTACTTTATCTGCCTTCCATTCTAAATAATGGCTTTGCTGGAAGAGTAATGTAGGCTGTAGGTCCTTGCTTTTCATCACATTGAATACTTCTTGCCATTCCCTCCTTGCCTGCAAAGTTTCTTTTGGGAAATCAACTGATAGTCTTATAGGCACCCCTTTGTAGATAACTCTCTGGTTTTCTCTTGCTGCTTTTAAGATTCTCTCTATCTTGAATGTTTGGCATTTTAATTATGGTGTTTCTTGGTGTGATTGTCTTTGGGTCTAGCTTGTTTGGGACTCTCTGTGCTTCCTGGACTTGAATGTCTTATTTCCTTTGCCAAATTTGGGAAGTTTTTCTTCATTATTTTTTCTCACAAGCTTTCAATTTCTTGCTCTTCCTCTTCTCCTTCTAGCACCCCTATGATTCAGATGTTGGCAAGTTTAAAGTTTTCCCAGAGGTTCCTAAGCCTCTCCTCATTTTTTTTTTCAGTTCTTATTTCCTTATTCTGTACTGGTTGACTATTTTTTTCTTCTCTTATGTTCCAAATGATTGATTTGAACCCCAGTTTTCTTTCCTTCACCATTGGCTGTGTGTGGATTTTCCTTCATTTCATTTTGCATAGCCTTTACTTCTTCCCTTATGCGTTTGCCATACTTATGCATATCTGTCAAGTCTGTGAGCATCTTCATCACCTTGTTTTGAACTCTACGTCTGTTAGGCTGGCTATCTCCTTGTCGCTTAGTTCTCCCACAGGAACCTTGATCCGTTCCCTCTTTTGGGCCATACTTCTCTGTCTCCTCATCTTGACAAGTTTCTGTGTTTGTTTGCCTCTGTGTCTTAGGTAGAGCTGTCGCACCTGTTATGTTGTAAGGGGCAGAGCCTTAGGTATTCATCAGCATGGGTGACCCGTTTCACCACGTTGTGGCGCTGTATGTGGGGCTGGGGTCTGAGAGGGAACAATGCTACTTGCTCAGCACTTACCCCTTTTTCAGGCCTTCTCCCTCTTCCATATGGAACTGGCACCTCTCTAGCTGTTGCCCTGGCCGCTGTTCCCAGAGTGAGTGGGTCTGTGGACATTCTAGGACTGTGGGGACCCTTTAAACAAGCGGACTCTACTGAGAGACCTGGAGTTTCTTCTTCTGCTCCAACCCCTACTGGTTTTCACAGTCAGAAGCAATGAGGCTTTTATTTTCCCTGGCACTGGAGCCATGAGTTGTATAGTCTGGTCTGGTGATGGGAGCACTCCCCAGATGTCCCGCCCTACTTTTTAAAATGTGCCTGCTGCTGCTGCTGCCACCACCACACTGCATCTTCTCTGCCCTGGCTCTACCCCTCCTACCTGTCTGGATGAGTATTTCTTCTTTATATCTTTGTTTATTGGACTTCCATACAGCTCAATTTTCTGGAACTTCTGATTGTCTCTAGTTTTGAGGTAGCTGTATTCCTTCTTAGTTGTGGAGGGAGATGCAATGTGACTGTCTAGGCCTCCATCTTGGCCCAAAGTCCATTTTTACCTCTTCACTTAAGAAATTATTTAATTTCGTAGGCCTCTTGAGTGAAATAGTCTTTTTTTGCCTCACCTTCCTAAGGAAAAGTACAGCAAGCAGAGAGTCTTCCCTGACTTTATATAACCTCAGCAGACAAGTCTGTGTGTATGCAGAGAATCATGTGCAATAATGGTACCACATATGTGATGTGGCCTCATACAGGCACCCAAGATGTAGGGATATGTGAATGGGAGAAAGGAAAAGAAAATGTTTACTTTATCCCAACAATAACAAAAATATCCACTTTTTTGAACCCAACTTTTCTCAAGTGGATTGGAGTTTGGGTAGAATGAGGAAGAAGTAAAATAATTTGACTTTTGGGATTAGGGAGAAAGGATTAAACAATCTAATGAAGACTGAGTGGGTAACGTGACCTGTTTTGTGATTTATTTTATTCTCATAGTGCAATATATTTTTCAGAGTTCATGTACCATTGACAATATTGAAAATGAGAGTGATAAGGTCTTTAGGATAAACATCATCTTAGCACATTTCTCTCTTCCTGTGATTCCATTACCTTTTACAAACAGGGCTCTGAGAGGACTGAGCACATGCAGTTGTGCTCAGTTGGGTGACACATTTCGAAAGGAGGGTACCTAAGGGTACTAAAGGGGGGAAATCCTGGGGAAGAGCATTCTGGGCCTGTGGTAAGACACTGAAATACAGACTGCAAGATAGGACGCTGTGTGTTTGTTCAGCCATTGGAAGGTAGACCGGTATGCCAGGAGTGTAAGCTGCAGGGGTGAGGGGATGGAAGCTGCACACAGAGAGAAGGCTACAAAAGCAGGAAATGTATTGATGGTCAAGGGCTCTACATGCAGATATTTTGTTTAATTCTGTACTTGATGAACAGAAAAAATTTTGAACAGGGAAGTGCTATGATGAGATTTACATCATAAGGAAATAATTCTAGAAGGATGGAGCATAGAGAATTAATTAATTGGGGAGGGACTAGTTTGGTGTATGTGCTTTTCATGTTTGTCCATGTGGTTTTCTCTTATGAAGAACAGGGAACAGTGTTCAGCTGAGCCTGCTCCAGCGAGCCAGCATCCCTAAGCCTAGAGGAACAACTCTGAGAACAGGCCGTACACAGTCTGACAGAAGGGTCTGGCTTCTTGGTTTTGGTTTGGAGTCCTTGAGTGTGGTACCTCTCTGAGCTTGTGCTCCTTGATGGTAGGAGAACACCTGGTGTGCACCTGCTGGGGGCGCCAAGACAGAAAGAAAGGTCCTGTAGTTCTTCTTTCGGCTGTAGGCCTGGAGGACAAAAAATAATTTGTTCATATTGTCTAGCACCATCCTCTCTGTGTTTCATCCCTTTTCTTATTGCTGACTTTTGGTAAAGACTTGAGTGTTTTGTTTTGTCTCCACTTTATTATGGGCTTTTAAGAGTAGTTTTCCATACTTGGGGCAAACTTAAAGGGGACAGAGTAACTTTCAAATGTAGGGTTGGTGCTGGAGTCAATCAGGGCAGCTAATCAGCTCCCCTCTCCAGCAGGAGATTTCTGTCTCCAGTGCTAGTCTTCATTTTTTTCATAAGAGGTGATTTGCTAAATCTAGGTGAGAAATAGTGAAGTCAGTAGAATTGGGACACTGGCAGTAGAAACAGAAAGGAAGTCCAGGTTTTGAAAACATCTTGATGGAAGACTAGTGAATTTAGGGGCAAAGGAAAATGAGATAGATTGAAAGTTTGGGGATTGTGTGCTTAGGGAAATGATGCTGCTGTTAGCAGATAAGGGTCACAGGAAAGGGGACAGAGTAGCCATAGTGTGGTGCTGAGTTCACATGAATTCCAGATAGGGTGACTTTTACTCAGTATTGGGTAGTTATTTACTGGAAGTTTCAGAATTTGAATCTAGGTTTCCTGAACCAGATCAATGTTTCTTTCTGTTATAATAAGACATATATTACATGAAATAAAATGTACTTGTTGAGTTTCAGGTGGATGTAGAGATGTCACATATGCAGTTGTAAATGGGGCTGGATTGAAACATTGCAAATAAATATAGATTTTTTTTTAGGAGTTATATATATATTTAGAGGACATAATTAGGCAGTGTGAAGGATACATTCACCCAGAGAGATTTGGCACCATGGAGTAAAAGTGGTACAGTAGGTTGAAAAAAAGGAAAGGGGCAGCAAGAATATATATATTTTTTAAAGGGGTTTTATAGTCATGGAGAAGAAGGTATAGATTGTGGCCTGGGATATAATCAAGAGGTGAAAAAAGTTCAGCTTTTTAAGGCCAGACAACCAAGGGGGAAAAATGAGTGGAGAGGGAACAATTAGAGATGGAAGACAGAGGGAAACGTTCAATTTGGTTTAACAAACAAATGATAAGTACCACTGAGGTGATAGGCATGGTGCTTTGTACTAGGGATACAGAGATGAAGTCCACATGGTCCTGCCAGTGGGAAGTTTATTGCTTAGTAAGGGTCAGGAACAAGAGTAATATAAGAACAGCTAATATCTACTGACCATTACATGTCAGAAACTGTTGTCAGTACTTTACATGCATTGACTCATTTGGTCCCACAAAACCCCTACAAGTTAGTTATCATCATTATTTACATTTTAAAGGAGAGGAAACTGAGGCACAGAAAGGTTAAGTAATTTGCCCAAAGCCTTTAACATCTAGTCAGCCATGGAGCCAGTGTTTACATACAGGCCACAGCCAGCACCTCTGTGCATCGTGTAAACAGATGATAATGCGACAGTGCAAGGAGAGAAGTATGAAGAATGTACAGAAGTAGCGTAAAGGAGGGAGTTCAGGTTTTCAGGCAGGGGAGATCTCAGGAAGCATAAATAGGTGATGGGGTGGAACCAGATAAAGGAACATACTGTTAGGACCAAAGTGTAGAACCCGTGGTGGTATAAGGTATCTATGTGTGCGTGCATTACTGTTTTTCTTAGTAATTTGCACAGCTTTTCTCTGCCCTGTCCTAACCACAGGGGCTAGTCACATTTGATTTCACTCATTTCTGTGAACTAAGGTATTTTTTAAAAATCTACCAGAAGTGGGTTATCCTTTTAGGGGTACGGGCCCTGCCCATTGAAACCATCATTAGAGTGCAGTTTGTGATATTAAATATAACATATCAGTGTCTACCTACCTACCTACCTGTTTATGCATTGGCAGAAATCTAACTTAAGAATTTCTTATGCAGTTGGGACCCATATACTCAATCTCCGGGGGAAGAACCAGAGAATGTGAAAGCAGATTATTGAGTATGCAATTTAAATTCCAGAAAGCAAGCAGATATTTTGCATAGAATGGTTAATAGCACTTCTGAGACAAAATAATATAGTAAATATATGATTCCTGCTTATGTGTGGTTAGTCTACAGATCCTGAGCTTCACCCCACTCCATTCCATCCTTGGCCATACCCCTGATGCCCGGCTCCTACCTCAGCCAAGAACTGCAGTCTGGGATTGAGAGCAGTGGGAACAGTGTGAGACTCAGGCGTGGTGTGAAGTTGTCTGTTTTGCACGTTAGTTTCTGGTTTAAAAAAAAAAGTTTAGTGATTTATTTTAAGCTTCTACGTAAAAATAATTGTGTTACTGTAGCTGTGTGGGCAAAGGGATTATATTTGGAAGTGAGTGGGGGTATTTAATAAAGGAAGAAGTAAATTCACAGTTGGAAGAATAGGTTTTTTTACCCCTTTACAATGGAGTACTATTATGTGACACTCATGAGTATCAGCCAGGATTCATCTAACTCTGACAAAAAGCTTAATCTGTATTCCTGGCTCTGAAAGAAAAACCTGAGCATTAGGCATAACACCACTACCACCCTGTGGTAATATGTTGTAGTTCATTGTATTTTATGGGAACAAAAGCATATTTGATGTGTCCACATTGTATAATAGCATGTTATAAAATTATATATTTTTTATCTCTTTATTATTACCTATTAGAAAAATGTACTTAGAAACTCCTAAAGAAAGAACATGTTAAAAATGGAGAGAAAGCTTAATTTTAGGAATCAACAAATTAAAAAGTTCACAAAACACCTAGTTTCAGGAAGGTAATTAAATAGCTTTTCTCAAGGGAATTACAAAGCAATATAAGTGTTAAAGTACTTTAGCAATCATTAGATGGTTTATTGATATGGAGGGCAAATACAATATGTTGGTTAATTTTCATGATTTTGCTTTAGAATGCATTAATTCATGATTAAATGTGTTTTAAATATTAAAGTTTATAGTATTTCAAACAAAATGATGAAGATATTTTGAATATATTTAGAGGTTTCATAGTACTTCACGAAACCTGGGAAAACTAGAGCTCTTTCATTGTCTTCTTATGCACATGCCCCCTTGATTTCTTGAGGAGCAGATCTAATCCCTTCCAGGGTGTGTGCATGCTGCTGTGGCAGAGTTGGGAATTGTTTGATAGACGATTGCATTTTTTCCCTTTTGGACAGGGGTTGGTCCTAGGAGTTATGGTGGGTAGCCCTTTCCATGGGGCATGGCAGGATGAGAAACTGCAGAACCACAGACCATTTTCAGAGTATTATGCCTCCCCTGACTTAACAAGCACTTGTTTGTATGGTACTAGAGTGTATCTGCTGCCACACTACATTCTTCTGTCAACATTCACATCCCAGACAACCTGAATACTCTGTGTGTGTGTGTTACATGTAAAAGTAAACAATTATTTCTGAAAAAAATTTTAAAAACCAAAACAGTAGTGGTTGTGTATGAATAAAACAAATAAAACTATTTCACGAACTTTTAGAATATTAAATGCCAGTATTGTTGTATGACTATTAAATACCATTATAGTAAGTGCATGTAATCATATTGCTGTATAGCTTTGGACTGTATTTCATGGAACTGTAGAATTCCTCAGAGGCACTCTGGAAAGGGGAGGCTCAGCTGGTCAGGTCATGGATTACCTTTTAGAAGTGCCTTGTCCTATATCCTCTGATTATTCTGATACACAAAACTTCTTCAAATGACAGTTTATAAAAGGGGAAATGTTTGGTGATGTTGTAAATGAAAAAGCCCCTGAATCACTTTATTGCATCATTATTAAAGCTGATTCTAGAAACACTCTCTATCTCCATGTTTTATAAGCTGGGATATCCCTCCTTTACTGCATTATAATCTGGCTCCTCTTTGAAACATCCTTTTATTGTTCACACTGTGATTCCTCTGCCAGCGTTCGCTTTCTTGGCTGGGTCAGGCCAAGGCTAGCTCTGGCTTTGGGTGGTGGTTCAAGCTGGAGACATTAAGGAAGAAGCAGCAGCAGCAGCAGCTAGGGCTACTCTTCTCTATCTACACCATTCCCCCGCCCCCCGCGCCCCCTGCCTTATTTCCTAGTCGTCGTCGGCAGCCGTCCGTCTCGAGAGACGATGGTGTAGCTTCTTAAGAGTCTATCTGCACCGCCGAGAATGGCTGTGCAGTCCGACTCGGAGTGACACGGTATCTGTCTCCTCCCGTGTTGAATCGACATCTTGCGATGACGCTGGAGTGTCCTCTCCAGTGAAGCTGAAGCTACAGAGCCTGGGCAGGGTGATATGGAGGGTCTGCTGTTGCCCATGCAGCAGACCCCCCCTCTCTTCGCAGCTGAAGGGTCCAAGGGAAAGACGGAGTCAATACAGCTTGGCTTCAGGTGCGCCGCAGGAGTTGCCGGTGTTGACTACAACGTCAAACCGCCTTAGGGACTCCGGCTCCGGATTTTCTGTCGGGGTTTACTCCCTTAGCCTTTCCCCTGAAGAGGTATGCCGCAAGGCAGCGGAGGTTTTTTGGAGTCAGAGTTTTCCTTCTCTGTATTTCCTAGTACATGGCAGTGTTCAGTGCAAATCCCAGGTTTTCATTCCCTCATCCAGAAGTCTTTTTTTTTAAGTGCTTTATTGATTATGCTGTTACAGTTGTCCCAATTTCTTTTCCCTTTGTTCCCCTCCACCCAGTTGTTGTCCCCCTGCCTTAGTCCATGCCCATTGGTAGTGCATATAGTTCTTCTCAACCTCTTCCTGTGTACTCCACTTCTTCCTACTATGCTTCTTAATTCCTGCACCATCTTCCTCCCTTTCCCCCCTTCCCCCTCCCCACTGACCTCCCCCCAATATGTTCCCCATACCTATAATTGTTTTCCCACTCTCACTGCCTACTTAGTTTGCCTTTGTTTCGATTCCCTAGCTTCTGTTGTTGGTTGTTGTGACACAGTTTTCATTTTAATGTTCATAGTTTTGATCCTCTTTCTCCTAAACAAGTCCCTTTAGCATTTCATATAACAGTGGTTTGGATCTGATGAACTACTTCAGTTTTACTTTGTCCTGGAAGCACTCATCCAGAAGTCTTATTCTAGTTTTCTTCTGCAAATCAAATCTGTTTTTTCTCTGAGTGATAGTTGAGGATAGCTTGGTTTCTTGTGGGCAGCTAGCTCTTAAGAAGAAAAAGGGAAGATCGTGAGTGAGCATACACAGTTATTAGACCCAAATTACTACCTGCACCTTCCCTGGGGAAGAGCCAGTGGGCGTGGAAAGAGGATAGGACTGGCATCTTAATGGGACTCCACACAAGAGAGAAACATTTTGAGTTTGCAGTGATATAGAACCTCCCGAAAGATGTGTTTTAGGAATATTCTTACTAAATTTTTTAAATGCTCAAAGGTATGAGCAAATAGTTAAACTGATGAGTACCAATTAAAGATGGATGAAAAAAACAAAACCCAAAGTGCTGATTTACACAAATTATTATACTTAATGTTGTTTATGAGAGTGCTTAAGCCTGGGTGACAGTTATAATCACTAAAAGACATGTTAATGCAGGAAGAAGCCTATGCCCTATACTAAAAGTGTTGAATTAAAACCTCCCAGATGAACAGAGGCTGTTAATGTCTATAAAATTTTCCATGTGAATCAGATGATTATCCAAATTTTAGAACAACTGGTGTATTTAATAAAGCTTAATGTAATATATGCATTTGTTTTAATGAAGAGCTCAAACTTGATTTTAAGAAAGTAAGATTCATGTTGGGACAAAATTCAGAAGGGGAAAGAAGGATACAAGTCACAAAACCAAAAGGGCCTGGACTCAAGAGGAACTCGTGGGAAATTTTGGAGGCTGATAAAAAAGCCAGGTTAGAAGCAATTTAATAGGCAGCTGGTGAAAGGCTGAGCGACTGAGTCAGAATGAGATCAAATGGCTTATCTTTCAATCATAAAAAGAGGGGCAATAATCACTCCTGTAAATTCTGCCATGTTTGTGGAAAGAAGTTTTTATTTTATAATCACACAAAAAGTATACATAGAAAAGCTAATTTTAAAAAGAAACATTATGATAGGGACACAATACATTAAAGTGCAAACTTGTGATGAAGCTAGGGTCAAATGTGCATCTGTGTGGTTTGTGTTTGACCAACTTTCAAGCCAAATTATGTAAGTGTACCTGTTGGATAAAATATAGAAACGTAGAAAATCCATTATAAATAATAGTTGATATATAGGTATATCTGCTTTGTATACCACTCAAATACGATATTAATACTGATGAGATAGATGGCCTTCCTTAATAATGATGACATGGTAGTGGGAAAAAATAAAGCAGAACACAAACAACTAAATGCTTCTATTTTTTGCAGGGACATTTGCAAATGAGAAGAGACGGCCACAAAATCAGCTGCTCTGAGTCCAGTTCTCAGAACACTGACGAGTTTCCTGCCCAGGCTCTTAAAATTGTGTAGAGGTCAAGATTACCCCCAAAGACATTTTAACTGCTTTATTTGAATGTCAGTCTTCATTTATTCATTTGTACAGTGAAAAATTATTAAGAGCTATTCTGTGCGCTGGGAGCTGGGATGAGTGCTGGGGCTGCAGTGATGAAGAAGGTGGGCATGGCCCTGTTCCCATTGAGCTCGTAGGCTGGTTGGGGAAATAGATAACATCAGTTTTGGGCTAACTGAATTTTGAAGTGCCAGAGGCCTCCGAGTGGCATTATTGTTTTCTAATTTTCACTGGTAAATAAGATGATAGTCTAAGAAGTAAAATAATAATAATTAGCAGTTGCAAACTGTGATCCATTATTATATCAAATACAATTTCATGATTGATTTCTGACTATGCAAGGATCGTTTCTAAACTAGCAGTGTTCTTAAAATCAGGGTAGATATTTTCCCGTCCCTCTGCGCCTCCCTTCCTACCCTCTCACGCAGGTCGTGCGCTTAGAGACACATAGATCTTTGTGCATGGTGTCTGCTGTTTTTTACTGACATGAAAAGAAGTAGGCTCAGACCTGCTGAATGCTGGAAACCATAAAAGAATTTCCAGTCACTATTTCTTGTTTTCTAATTCTTTTATTTTTTAAAAATACCTTACATACCATTTTACACTTTAACTGAAAGTTGTTCGGTTTAAACATTTCAGACACCCTAAGGTGTCAGCTAATGTGTTAGAGTGCAGTGTTAGTAAGATAGATAGGTTGCAGTCTTTGTGCTTAATGTCACAGTGTGATGGGACCTCAGACATGCAGACCAATGCCATTCAATGTCTGAGGTGCTGTTCTACAGATAGGATAAGGGTGGCTTAGGGAGACAGGGGTGGGAATGGTCACTTCTTCCTCAGATTTCAGAGAAGCTTTCACAGCGGCAGTGGCTCTGGTCCAAGTTGAAATGAATGGGAGCTTTCAAGACAGGCAGATTGAAGAGGGAACACTTAGGGCAGAGGGAGCAGCACAGGAAGGGGCCACCATGAGGTTGGAGAGCATCAAGCAGGGGTCTTCTGCGCCACATACAGAAGTTTGAACTTCATGCTGTAGGCAGTAGGGAACTAAGAAAGGGCTTTAAGCTGCAGCATAACATAATCAGGTTTTTATTTTAGAAAATTACTTTAATAACTCTGTGGAGAATGAAGTATGTTATTTATGCTTTCTTAAAACAGTGCTCACAGAACAGAAATAGACCAAAGATTAAATTTTCTTCCCTGTTTCCTTCAACAGAATTTTACCAAAATCACAATACACTCACTTCTGTACTTTGAATCTCCATCTGATTTGTTCTTTGGGTACATTACATTTTTATAGCGTTTCCATACTTGGTATTTGGAGTCAAGAATTATAGTCCCGGCTCAGGGTAATATGAACTCTGCCACGGAACTTTCAGCATCCTGTCCTTTCAGTCTTTTGCATCTAGTTGCCCAAGCCAAGTGCTGAGTTTCCTTGGTGCTTTTCTCTCCTGTGTCCTTCATGTGTATCAGTAAGTTCAGTACATTCTGCCTCCAAGATAACATCACAAATTGCTCTACTTCTGTCCATGTTAGTGATGCTAGAACTTAGTACGGGCTCCTAGTATCTCTCCCTTGGACTACTGCAGCAGCCTCCTAACTGGTCCCCCACATCCTTTCTCACTCCTTACCCCATTCACACTCTCCTGTACCAAACATTTCACTAGTTTTTTGCACTTAGAATAAAAAAGCCAGCAGCTTCTAGCTCTTGTCTCCCTTAGCTTCATCTCTTCATACTCTCCTCCTGCTCCAGCTGTTATTTGTCCTCACAGTGGCTGTTAAACATTATTTATTTTTCCAAGAAGCTCTTATAATTCAGTGCCTGGCAAATACTCCCTGAACTTAATAGCATAATGATATCATAATAACACTTTCTGCTGTTTATTGAATGTTTTCTGTAACCCAGACAGTGCAAGTGCTCTCCAGGCATTATCTTGTAATTAAATTATATGCAACAAGCTTGTGAAGTTGGTATTATTATAGTATTCCCATATTTTAGGAGAGGAAACTGGGGCACAGAGAGCTGGAGTGATAGCCCAGGTTCTATTGTTAGTGTGTGGCAGAGCCTGTTTTGAAGTTTGCATCCAAATCAAGCTCTTTGGTACTAAAGTTTCAAAAGTATTTTGTTATTAAATTTTAGTGATCTCTCAGCAGTTACTGGAGGGAAATCTTCAAGCAAGCTATAGAGAAAGTCTTTTATTAAAATCGAAAGTAAACACTAATATAACTTTAACTACCTTATTGGAGACAAGCATTTCTCAATGTTTTATGTCTTGTTGATAATAAAGTACAGTGTAGTGTAAAAGTTGGGAGTAAACTGCACTCAGATATAAGTTTAATCTTAGTACCTTCTGTAAATTCATGCAGGTCTCCATATTGTTATGCTAGATAATGCTCTTGGCACTTGAGATATATCAGTGTGCAATCGAGTGGGGTAGATTTAAGATTTTGGTTCTATAAGCTGTTTTTATCATGGAGGCTCATTATATTCTTACTGCTTTTCTGTGAATTCATTATAAGCATGATCCACCTTGTACCCCATCCCAAAAGGGTCTGTTTGAATCAGTCCTGTGATTAGTCTCCTGAGGACAAACTCACAGGAAGGCTGTACGTTTATTGTTGGCTATCTCCTTGTCGCTTCGTTCTCCCACTGGAACCTTGATCCATTCCCTCTTTTGGGCCATACTTCTCTGACTCCTCGTCTTGACAGGCTCCTGTCTTTGTTTGCCTCTGTGTCTTAGGTAGAGCTGTCGCACCTGTTATGTTGTAAGGGGCAGAGCCTTAGGGATTCGTCAGTATAAGGCGACCTGTTTCACCACGTTTTGGTGCTGTATGTGGGTGAGGGGTCCGAGAGGAAACAATGCCACCTGCCCAGCACTTGCCCCTTTTGTAGGCACTTCTCCCACTTCTGCACCGAACTGGCACCCCTCCAGCTGCTGCCCTGGCCGTCATTCCCAGAGTGGGTGGGTCTGTGGATGTTCTAGGACTGTGGGGGCCCTTTAAACAAGTGGGCTCTGCTGAGAGACCGGCAGTTTCTGCCTCCGCCCCAACCCCCACTGGTTTTCACAGTCAGAAGCAATGAGGCTTGATTTTCCCTGGTTCTGAGACCGGGAGCTTCGAGGTCCGTTGAGGAGATGGGAACGCTCCCCAGGTGTCCCTCCCAGCTTTTTAAAACGTGTGACTGTGCTTTCTGCCGGCCTGCCGCTGCTGCCGCCATCACACCACGTCCTCTCCGTCCCCTCTACCTGCCTGGATGAGTATTTATTCTTTATATCTTTGTTTGCTGGACTTCGTGCAGCTTGATTTTCTGGAACTTCTGGTTGTTTCTAGTTTTGAGGTAGTTGTATTCCTTCTTAGTTGTGGAGGGAGATGCAGTGTGTCTGTCTATGCTTCCATCTTGGCTGGAAGTATAACTGAAGCTCTTTGAAGATTCCTCAAGTATCCATGCTGTTTAAACCTTTCTACTTTGGCACACACCTAAAATACCCTTCTTCATCTTTATCATTCTGATAAGCTCTCCTAAAGACTTATCTGGGCCCTCTACTGAGAGGACTTCTTTGACTGTTTCTGAAGCAGATCTGGTGCTTTCTTCTCTTGACAGCCATGCACAGTGCATTGGATATGTGTTTGTTACAATAACATGCATAATTTGTATGTGTTACTTATTGACCACTTACTATGTGCTGTACAGAAAGTCCTTGACATATTTTTTAAAATTTATTCCTTACAACCCTATAAGTTGTTATCCCATTTTATGAATGGTTAAATAAAAGGATAAGGAAGTTTAGTAATTTGTTTAAGACAATCCAGATACTAAGTGGTGGCACCAAGAGTTGAACGCAAGATTTTTGGCTCCAAAGTTCATGCTTCTTTTTTAAAAAATTATTTTAAATTTATTTTGTAATTACAGTTGAAATGCAATATTATATTAGTTCCAGATGTACAACATAGTGATTAGACATTTATATACCTTACGAGGTAATCACCTTGATAAGTCCAGTATCTATCTGACACCATAGTTATTACCATATTGACTATATTCATGATGGTTGCCAGATGGGAGAGGAGTAGAGGGGATGGGGGGAAAAGGTGAAAGAAGTACAAATTTCCAGTTATAAAAAGTCATTAGGGATGTAAAGCCCATGCCTTTTTTAATCATTACATATACTACGCCTCTTACCCTTTTCACCATTTATTAAATACTTACTATATACAAGTCATTGTATGCATCACACTGTATTGTGAGTACTAGTTTGTGTGTATGTGCCTTTATAGTATTTGTGACTACTTTGAGGTAAGGGAACCATGTCAGTTTTACCTTTGCTTTTTGGAACTTTGCTCATGTGCTCCCTTGGTTGAAATAAAAGAAGAAAATATTCTCTCATGTAATTTGTGGGACATGGGAAACAATATTCAAAATATTAATGATAGTGTGTCATTAATTCAGAATTTTATTTGGTTTTGAACTTCATTTTACTCATGCCATTTTGCCTCTCCTTCTTTCCAGACCAGTATTAAAGAGGGACAGCTCTTGAAGCAAACCAGTTCTTTCCAAAGGTGGAAAAAACGATACTTCAAGCTTCGAGGCCGCACGCTTTATTATGCAAAGGACTCAAAGGTAATTTAAGAGAAGACTAGTTGCAAGCACTTGAAGCTGTGGATGGATTTTAAATTTTGATTTTCTAAACTATTTTTGTCTTGGGTCTCACTACAGCCTTTTTGCTGTTACATGAATTCAGTATAAATGTGATCCATCTTGGAAGAAATCCCAAGGGAACCTGTTTGAGTTAGTTTCATGGCGTGTCCCCTCAGGACAATGGAATAGGAAGGTTCTAGTGTAGCGTTCTCCCCTCCGCCCGTTACCACCTTCTTTTTTCATTATTTCTCTTTTTTCTTTCCCTCTAATTAAAATGAAATATTAAATGTAACCTTATTAGATATGATAAGCTCAAAATTTGAATTTTCTCCCTTTTCTTGCTATTTTTTTATATTATGAATCTTTTCCTGACCATGAGTGAGAGAATTGCTATGGTGTGTTAAGAATCAGTGCTCTGCCCCAGCTGATCTATGTGACTCGGTTGGGCATCATCCTGAAAAACAGAAGGTTGCTGGTTTGATTGCCAGTCAGGGCACATGCCTGGGTTGTGGAAAGGCAACCAATCGATGTTTCTCTCCCTCTCTTTCTCCCTCCCTTCCACCCCAACATAAAATAAAATTTAATTTAATTTTTTAAAAAAGAATCAATGCTCTGGTTTCAAACAAGAGTTCCTATCCAATTCTAGCACATCCCCATGGAACAGCTGTGGACAGCATGTGATCTTGAGAGGAGGAGGCTTAAATGAGGTAATAGACATGAAGTGCTTACATAGTGCCTGGCACACAGTAATCACTCAATTATGCTAGTGGTTAAGAATAAAAATCATAGTGAAATAAGATTAAGGCTTTAATTTTTATATAACATTTGAATAAAATAAGAATGATGTAGTTTTGGGAGAAAAAGATTATAATGATGAGTTTCCATTTAAATTTGATATTTTAGTATTTTTTTTCAAAAATAAACATTAAGATTTTTTGCTACTATGCCAATTAATTCGTAATTTCCATATTAAAGGATGTGTGTTCCTGATGTAATGAGTAGAATTATATACCAGGAAGTAAAAACAAATCAACAAACAAAACCTAAATCTTGGTTTATATGCAGCTGTAGAAGTAATAACCAAATAAAATAATCTTATTTTAAGAGTCATTATGTTCAGGGTTGTCCCTGATCTGGCTCCACACTGACTCCACTTTATCTCCAGGCAGCACTGACCTCTGGGCCTTGCCCCTTGTTTCCCATCGCCAGGTGACTTTCCCTCTGTTTCCACTTGAAATTCCCTGTTTTCTTAAGACCCCCCTCAAGTACCCTTTATTCCATTATTTACAAGTGAAAGATTTTAAGTGTTCTTTGCTGGAGGAATTATCTGTGACCTTCCATAGCATTTCGTGCTATCTCATCTGTTCCATTTTTAATAATCTATCTTTCATTAAAATTAATTCTTTCTGTTTTATTGCCCATGCTAGATTATAAAATTTTTTGAGTCAGGGAACAAGTTATATACATAATCAGATTGGTTGGATTGAAACATAACCCCCTGGAGATCTTGAGGGATGGCAGAAGCTCTCAGAGAAGGGGGTTCCCTTTTTGCACTGTTGGAGAAGCATTGTTATGCAGTCTTGCAGGAAAATCATTGAATGCGTGTGAACAATGACCAAATGACTAAAAGTGGGAAGGATACATTTATTTACTAGAATTTCTGAATTTCTAAGTTGTACATTTTTTAAAATTCCATTTCCATGGAGTTTTTACCACTGAAACTTTTTTGATTAAAACTATTTTTAAGACTATATAAAAGAAACATCATCTTATATTTACAGAGCACATTCAGACAGATGAGGAAAAAATAAGATTCACAAAGTTTAGTAACGCAATATGATCTCAGCCAGGACTAGTTCTTTTCGTTTCTCACTTAGCCAATGTAGGAATGATGATGTTGCTGATGTTGCCTCCACCTTCCTGGCAAAGTTGTTAGAAGGTACAAGGTTTAGAGATATTGCTGGGGGTGGGAGGAAGGGGGAGGTTTGGGGGAGGTGGGGTGTGTGTGTGTGTGTGTGTGTCTGTCTGTGTGTGGGCGCTTAGTAGCAGGGTCTCAGTGAATTAGCTTCCAGCAAGCACAGAGCGTTTTGCATTGAAGTTCTTTGACGTCCTTTCATTTTGGGATTTATGTATTAGTTGTACTTCGTGGTTTTACTCACAAAGTATCACTTAAGTTTTTCTTCATTTTTCTATTCCTAATTCCTGACATAGCCTCATAGTCATTACCTGAAAGTAAAAATATATATATATTTATTGTGAAGCATTGAGTCAGGTTTTCATTTAACATGTTTGTGTTTTTTCATTAACAGTCTCTGATATTCGATGAAGTTGACCTCTCTGATGCCAGCGTAGCTGAAGCAAGCACAAAAAATGCTAACAACAGCTTCACGGTACAGTTATCTTTTGCAAACTCCCTTCTCAGGAGTTATAGAATGACCTTTCCTAACATACAAAGAATGGCCTTTTCAGTTACCAACTGTGTGTCACCCTATCCTTATTGGAGCTCTTACTGACGCAATAAACTTGATAAGTGCATTATATACTCTAGCACCCAGTACCACTCATGATTGTGATGTTAGCAGTTTAAATTTTTCACCTCTTCTAAATTTAATACTTCAACTAATTTCATTGTTCTTGAATATCCAAGAAGTTGGGTTTTTACCTTCATTCTCAAAAATAATATTTTCCCCCTTTTCTTCCACTTTTACTCTAGTTGCTCTCCGTGGTTTAGGCAGTTGCTATAGTTCAGGCTTTCATTTCTTCTCACTTAGATAATTCATTTGATAGCTATTTAAGAGGTATCCTTTGTCCATTTAATTCTTTTCCTTACCAACTACAAATCCCATTGCTTAAGACACTTCACTGGTTTGCCATTGCCTGTCAAGCTGCATCTCCAACGCCATCTTAAAGTTTTATAAAATTGTGCCTCAGTTTGTTTTCTTGAGTTAATGATAATTATTTGACTTCTTCACCCTCCCAACCCAGCATTTTTGTCTGTGCCTGTGCTTTTCTTATTCCTTTTGACTTAAATGATTTCTCCATCTGCACCTGTTGAAATTCTACTAGTTCTTCAAAGCTTATCTAGAGATCCTATTCCTCTTCTACTCTTCTGATTAAAAAAACAAAAAACAAAAACAGGGACTGAGTACTATGTGCCAGGCTGTTGTACTCAGCACAGAGATTCAGAGATGGATGGATGGATAAATAAATATCACTTTCCTTTAAAGTATTCTACTATAATTCAGTGAAGTCCATCTGGGATTCTTTTTATAACTACGTATTCCTTAAGTCCTCTAAGATGCCACCACCCACACTCCCAGTCCCTGCTCTAGGGAGCCACCACTGCTATGTGCATAAACAGATAAACAAATATAGAGCAGTGCCATGATAGACTCAAACACTGGTAGGGGTGGGGGTGGGGGAGGAAGCAAATGAGTTCAGATTTAGTCTTATTGATTTATGGATCTGTGGGATAACTGATGGTGTTAATATTTCTTCCCCTTCCCCAACCCCTCCCCAGGGAGAGTTTAGTTTGAAAAGAGGAAAGCCAAGAATAGAGTCCTGAGAAAATACTAAAATTCAAGGTTCAACCAGTAAAACAGAGAGAGCATTCTGAAGTGTAGAAGGAATGGCAGAAAGTAATGATGTTATAAAGAGCCAGTGGAAGACTTTTTCAATACAGAAGTTGTTAAATATCAAATACTGTAGGTAGCTTCTGGCCAACATGGAGGTGTAGGTAGACACACTTTACCTCCTTGCACAGTCATAGAAGCATTACATCTACCTCAAAACAAAAAACAACTAGAACTGCCAGAAAATCGAACTGCGTGGAATTCCAACAAACAAAGATTTAAAGAAGTAATACTCATCCAGATGGATAGGAGGGGTAGAGCTGGGGAGTGGGGAGGAGAGGATGTGGTGTGGTGGTGGCAGCAAGGCAATGCCTGCGGCCAGCTGGCAGAATGAATGGTCAGACATTATAAAAGACGGGAAGGGCACCTGGGGAGCAATCCCAGCCCCAGGCCAGACTGAACAGCTGATGGTTCCAGCACCAGGAAAATAAAACCTCATTGCTTCTGGCTGTGAAAACCAGTGGGGGTTGGGGCAGCAGGAGAAACTGCCAGTCTTTCAGGAGAGTCCATTTAGAGACGCCCACGGTCCTAGAACATCTACAAACCCACCCACTTTGGGAACCACAACCAGGGCAACAGCTAGAGGGGTGCCAGTCCTATGCAGGAAGCAGGTGAAGTGACTGGTAAAGGAACAAGTGCTGAGCAAATGTATTATTCCCTTTCTGACCCCTCCCCCGCATACAATGCTACAAGGCAGTGAAATGAGTAGCCCAGCACTGATGAATACTTAAGGTTCTGCCCCTTACAACATAACAGGGGCAACAGCTCTCCCTAAGACATAGAGGCAAACACTGGAGGCTGTCAAGTTGAGGAGACAGAGAAGTATGGCCCAAAAGAGGGAGCAGATCAAGGCTCTAGAGGGAGAACTAAGTGAGGAGATGGCCTACCTAACAGATGCAGAGTTCAAAACACTGGTGATAACTATACTCAAATAAATGATTGAGTATGGCAAATGCATAAGGGAAGAAGTGAAGGCTACACTAAGTGAAATGAAGAAAAAGCCACAGGAAACCAATAGTGAAGGGAAGGAAGCCACAGTTTAAATCAATGTATTGGAACATAAGGAAGAAAAAAACAGTCAACCAGTACAGGATGAAGAAACAAGAATTGAAAAAAATGAGAAGAGGCTTAGGAGCCTTTGGGACCACATACAAATCATAGGTGTGCCAGAAGGAGAAGAGGAAGAGCAATAAATTGAAAACCTATTTGAAAAAATAATTAAGGAAGACTTCTGTAATTTGGTGACGGAAACAGACATACAAGTCCAGGAAGCATAGAGTCCCAAACAATTTGGACCCAAAGAGGACAACACCAAGACAAATCATAATTAAATTGCTAAAGGTTAAAGATAAAGAGAGACTCTTAAAAGAAGCAAGAGAAAAGAAGAGCATTACCTACAAAGGAGTTCCCATAAAACTATCAGCTGATTTTTCAAAAGAAATTTTGCAGCAAGAAGGGACTGGCAAGAAGTATTCAAAGTAATGAAAAGCAAGGACCTACAACCAAGACTTCTCTATCCAGCAAAGCTATGATTTAGAATGAAAGGGCAGTTAAAGTGCTTCCCAGACAAGGTAAAGCTATGGGAGTTCATCATTATCAAGCTCTTATTATATGAAATGTTAAAGGGCCACATTTAAGAGAAAGAAGATGATCAAAACTATGAACAGTAAAATGACAACAAACTCACAACTATCAACATATGAATCTAGAAAAAACAAAAACAAACTAAACAAGCAAATAGAACAGAATCACAACTATAGCTATGGAGATCATATGAAGGGTTGTCAGCAGGGAAGGGGGAGAATGGAGGAAAAGGTGCAGGTATCAAAAAACATAACTGGTAGGTACAAAATAGACAGGGAGACATTAAGAATAGTAGAGTAGATGGAGAAGCCAAAGAACTCACATGCATGACCCATGGACTAAATGGGGTGGATTGCTGGAGCGAAGGGAGGTGCCAGGCAGAAGGGGGCAAAGGGTAAAAAAAAATTGGGAGAGCATTAATATCATAATCAATAAAATATACTTAAAAATACTGTAGAGAGGTCAAATAAAAGAAGAAATAAAAATGATTCATTGAATTTGTTAGTTTGGATGTCATTTAGTCACACCGATGTGAATAGTTTCAGTGGAGAAGTGAGGGTATGCATTAGGCTGCTCTGAGAATGCAAAGTGGAAAGGCAGAGGCAGACAGGGTAGGCTGCATTTCCTAAAAACTTGGTTCTTTAAAGAAGAACAAGTATAGCTAGAAGAATGATCAGGCTTGAAGAGAGAATTTTGGTTTTGCTCTTCTTTTGCTTTGTTTTTAAAATAGGTTTTAAGTGTGTATATATGAAGAGAGTAAATAATTGTTGGACTTGAAAGTTGAAGTTTCTGTAGAGAGGGAATAATTGGTGGAGCATGATTGCTGCATAAGCTAAAGAGCAAAGGAACCAGAGCACAGGGTAAGAGATTAGCATTGAACAGGAGACAGAAAGTTTATGGAAGTAGTGTTAGCAAACAAAAAAGGGAGTTTGTCTGCTGCCACAAATGCCAAACTTGTGAGGTAGTTGCTGGTGAAAAAGAATGGTTTTATTCAGGTGCTGCGTAATCTTGGAGAACAGCAGATACTGCTCTCAAAGCTTATTACCTCAGCAAAAAAAAAAAAAAGCTTATTACTTCAGCAAAACCATGGAAAACCAGTATAGAGAGTTTTTGCTCCATTCTACAGCACAGTCCTTTGGAGCTCATAGGTGGTTGCTAAATGGTAATCCAGGTAGCCTAGCTTATTCTCAGCTGTTGTCCATTTCAGGCTCCCTCCTGGAGGTCATGGACCATACTGCTTTAGGGCCACAAGGTCACATGCTCCCAGGAGACAGAGAATGCGAATGCACTGGCCCATATATCACTAGGTAGATGAGGAAGCGACAGAGGCTGCCTCATGGAGGCCATGGGTCATATGGCTGCTAAGGCCACATAGCCCATGGAGAGAACAGGCAAATACACCATGTTAATGCAGGTCCTGACCTAAAGTGCTGAGCAAGAGAGAGCGTTTCTTTGTTCCTGACTATGTTAGCTTGGGTGTGGGACAGACCAGGTGCTTTCTCAAAATGACCAATCAACTTCCCAAATTTTTTTGTGCTTCAGGTGGGTCCACCTTTCATCCAGTCCCTTCTTTCCCTAGGCTAGACTGACAGGCCTCTCTGGGCCAGCATACCTCCTGCACCATTTTGACTTACATGGTGCATGTGCCTGCCTTCCCCTGATCCCACCCCCAAGTCTGGAACCAGGGGGATGAGGATGGAAGGGCTTTTCACAGACTCAGTGTAAGAACCTCTCCTTGCCACCATCCTAGCCAATGGGGAGGCTCCCCAGTCTCCCACCAACCATTCACTGGTTACAATAGGTGTCATCAGGAAATACTGCTATTTTCTCAGTGAGATTGAAGACAAGGTCATCTTCTATGAGTAAGAGTTTAGGAGAATTTGGAGTAGCTTCTATAGAAAATAAGAATTGAAACTTAATTGGGACCTGTGGAAAATTTACTAGGTAGTAAATAGTGTCATCGTGTCTACCAAAGGAAGATTGGAGATGAAATATAGTAATGTTCTTAATTATTCGGCGTATAGCATTTTTTAATGATGAAACTAGAGAACAACTAAATTGATCCAGGATTGGTGATACAGGGAATGTTGGACAGAAAAAATAAAGGGGTTGTTGGATATTTGGAGGGTTAATAACTCATCCATCTTCCCCCTCTTGAGTTCTCAGATATTGAGAATGAAACACAAGTGGTAAGGGATAGCTTATTAATGGCTGAGCAGGATCCAATAACCACTAAATACAAAGATTCTGCTAAATTGTGGGAGACCTAAGGCCAAAATGTTGCTTATTATTCTTTTCTCCTTAGTGAAGGTGAGGTGGGGGTGATTAACCAATCAGATTAACCACTTGCCTTCCCTGAGGTGTGAACAGAAGTCCTCTCCCTTCTGTGGGCACTCATGGGGGAGGAGGAGATAAGGGATTCCACCCAACAGGGATATTGAGTTTAGTCTGAAAGAGGACTCAAACATTTAAGATTTGAAGGATGAAATGATTTCAGGTGAAGACAAGGTCTAGGATATTGGAGTAGATAAAGGTAAAGGGAATTGAAAAGCTTGGGTTTGAGAGAGGTTCTTCAAAACCTTTGTATAACTCTTGGACCTCCAACTGCAAGTAGATTCTTCTGTTCTACCTTTGTTATAGAACTTATTATATTCTGTCTTATATTTAGTTAAATATTTAACTATGTTTATTATAAACTTCTTGACCTATAATTACCAGAGACCTATCTTTTTACTTCATGTTACCTTATCTATAAGTATTTGTTGATTTAGTTAATAAGATGAAAATTTATTTTAGACATGAGATTTTCTTAAAATATTTTCAAGAAAATATTTCTTCACTCAATCAAACATTATTTCTGAAGTTCATTTGGATTAGAAATGTGAAGACTAAAATGTTAGGCCGACTGCTTAGTTTTAGAGCAAAACAATTTGGTAGAACTTTCCAGGCTATAAAATGGAACAAGAGATATGTTTTCAATCAGTAATTGACAGTCCTCCCTATCTTTAAATATTTAAATATTCCACCTTACTGGATTACAATGACTGTTGTTGAGGCTGTTATTTTAGCAGATTTATGTCCGAGGTTAATGGTGTAGGTGGGTGGTGTGATGGCTGAGTACCTAGGAGTGGCCAAATGTGCTCGCTGCAGCCACTTCTCATCTCCTTGAAGTCCCTAAGGATGACATATGAACAGGGCAAGTAGTAAATACAAAATCTGTAATTAGTAAATGGAAAATGGGAAAGCTGTGCTTCCCCTGAACCCAGTAACAGACTCTGTAGTAAAATAGGTTCTAGAGTGAATGTGGCAGGGAGTCGAGCAGAAACTGACATACCCTGGGAAGTTAATCAGCATCGTTTCTGCAGCATTCTGTAGGTTGTGAATGAATCACCAAGACTGACTGAGCTTGCAGGGCAGGGGACAGTACACACCATGAGAGTCATGTCAGCAGCTTTGCTGACATGGTGAAAACCTACCTACAGGGTGACTACTTTTCCTTTCTTGCACAGTTGAATGCTCCCATCTCTAGAATTCATAACTGTCTTTTGTTTTTTGTTTCTGTTGTCTAAATCACCTCAGGCATTGTATTAGTTTTCTGTTGCCTAAAACACTGCGCATTTATCTCACAGTTTCTCTCTTCTAGGTCTTACAATGTTGAAATAAATGGATATGATAAATTTACACACACACACACACACTTTCAAAGTACCTTAAATTGGGCTAAGTTTGAGTTTATGGTTTTGGAAGAGTCTTCTGCAACAGGCAACAACCATGACAGCCAAACCTACCACATCGAAAACATTTTCTGTGATATTAGGTGGCAGTGATATGATAGGGAATGGAAAAGGACAATCCTGGCCACCCTTATTGGCGTTTTATGAACTTTTAGGTTAATGTTCATCATTAATTTATTTGTAGTTCAAGTTCTGCTATGGCATTTTCTATATTGTGAAATATATAATATAGTCTTACTTTTTTTGTTCATATTTTAATTGTTCATTTTATGTTTTATTACTCTCTGCATGATGTTCTGAGTTTTATTGTCACATAACATTTTTATCTTTAACACACCTTTGTGCTGTGTGTGACTGTGTTCTTATATAAGGCTGTAGAAAAGAATTGCTTTCTCCTTGGTTACTCTGGTATGCCCCCCAGAAGGGACCCCAGATCTCCTGCTGTGTGATCCTGGTTTTTTTCCTATCACACAGTATTCCGTTGACAGCATGGTATATATTAAGCTTTCAAAGTGTGCTTTTCAAATGACTCCACTGTTTTCTTTAAATTTTAATGAAGGTTAGGCTAAGTCTTAAGTGAGTCATCATCTTAAAGAAGTTATTGTACTGACATGGTTAAAACTTCTTATGGAAATTTGTAAAGAAAGTAGCATTTTTTTAACTAGAAAGAAATGCAGAGGTAATTTATTTGGTTTATTTAACCACCCTTAACATTTCTAGTAAGTTCAGCTATCTGCAAGTCTGTATGAAATCTCACGGTTACTGCACATCCATGCTAACCTGCTCAGTTGCATGAAACACAGATACCACGTGGTAGCACTTATTTTTAGAACTCTGTGAGCACTGGAACAAAGAGTCATTTTAGTTCAGTGGTCACTTACCATAACAGAACAGACATGGCTGCAAGTTGATTATCATTAGATGATGATTTTCCTGATGAGGTTTTAAAAAGTATATATAAAAAGAAATCAATAAACAAAGAGAACATACTCTTACAGCACAGAAAATGCTGAAAAATATACATTGATAGTATAATACGAATGAGCAGGCTATGTTGTGATGTTTACTTTGAACTTAAAAGAGATAACATCCATTTTACCTAAGAAAAGTGTCAGTTTACTTTTATCTAATAGTATCTCAATATTTCATTACAAAGGAAGTAACTAAAAGTTATTATTTTCATGTCATTTGTGAAGGCACATCACCCAACAGGTTATTAGATAATTAGCTAAATGAATAATCACTTAGTTAAATAAGTTGCCTACTTTATTTGACAATAGTTATTGTAAATACTATGTATCTCTTCTAAATGCTTTATTGTTAATAACTCATTTAATTCTCTGTATCAATCCTGTAAGGGAGGTTAACAACTAATATATGTAAATAGCTAGACTCTGAACCCATCTGCGTTATCTGGCCTCAGTGTGTACTCTTGACCACTCTGCTATCCTTCTTTTTTATTGTGGAGTTTTAAATGAGTGTGCTTTAGATAGTGTTCCTCTAATTGGTTTATACATGTTCAGTTGTCTTTTCTACTTCAAGTCAATCATGGAGTATCATGTTGCATTACCAGAGTCAAACTTTACACTTGCTGTTCATACTGCAAATCTAGAATATTATGTTATATTTTAGATACTACATTTGAAATAGAAATGTTGGCTAAAGAGCTTACATAGGAAAGTAATCAATATTTTGAAAGGGTCTGGGAATCATAGGATTGTCTGACATTAAAGGGCACTTACTGTTTTCAAGATTTGGGAAATTGTGACATGATTTTTTATATTTGAGGGATTATCATGTAAAAGAGGTAGTATACAGGTTTTGTGTTACTGCAGTGTATAGGCCATAACCTGTGATTGAATTCACAGAGGGTCAGTTTCAGCTCTAGGCAAAGGAGAACTTTATAACTTGAGCCATCTGATAGAACAGGTCCCTTGTGAGGTCATCGTTCTGCCCAGTGTTAGAACTCTCTAGTCATCCCATTGCCTGTGAACTGAAAGGGGCCTTCAAGAAGAGAGTTCTCACAGCAGACTCAGTTCAGAGTGCTGAAATGAATTTCTCAAGGTTCGATGACTAGTAGCTGTTCACAGTTAGTCCAGAATTCTTGGCTGTCGGCTCTTCGGGTTTGTTGGGAGTATGCAAGGAGGAGTGGATTTAGAGATTTCTGGGCACTGCGCTGGACCCTTTAAACACACTGTCTCAATATGACATACAGCAAGAGCTAAGTGACCATCCTTGATGAATGCTCCTGGAGAGATCTTTGCATGGTGTGTGTGTGTGGGAGGGGTGACAGAAGATGGAGGAGACCGAAATTTCCTTACAGGGGCAAAAATTATCTTCTTCACCACTGACTCCCCAAGGCTAACACAGGGCCTAGCACAGAGGGGAAAGAATAAATATTTGTTGAATGAATGAAGAAATGTGTCTTGTTGAATGAATGAAAGAATGATATTTGTAAACTAGTTTTTCTGTGGGAGAAAAATGTCCTTTCAAGTGTTAACTTAGAGAAGAGTTCTCTAATCCTCCCCCCATGGTGTTGAAGTGTAATATACCTACAAATACTTGTTTTCTCATTCCAGTCTTTATCATGACCCAGACTATTTTTATAAACATGACTCTTGTGTATTATTAATTATTGTAGCGGTTTGCATAACTACTGATAGTGAAAAAACTAATATTTTTTGCATCCAAGTTGGTTAAAATATTTTATAGCACTGTAAAATGATACCACATTAATGAAATTCGAGTGCCTCTTTTGCCTTTTAATGTTGACACATATAGTTTAGATGGCTTTATACTACAAAAGCTGATAATTTGTAAGTTAAATTTGAGATTTATATTCCTTTTTTTATAGACACCAGTTTTAGAAATGGAACGGCTGATCATTGTTTCTGTGGGTTTTTTATATTTATCTTTTCATTTAGTGGTATACCATCTTTTCCAAGAGTATAACCCAGGAAAATGCCTCATAGCTATTATGAAATTCTTCAGACCAAAATCCTAGTAGGTAATAAATGATTGGTCCTTTTTCAGCTAAACTTAGATCTTGGTGTGTACATAAGAAATAGGTGGAAGAACTGTGCCATTGTCTCTGCCTTCTTTCACATGGACTTTCTAAAGTAACAACCGGTGACCATCTCCTTGGGTATCCTGGCAACTCTGGAGGTCCAGGAACTGAGCTTGTTTGCATAACCAGACCTTGGGAGTCTTAGCACATATGTCATTTTCATCAACGGATCTCTCATGGTGTGAACAAATACTATCACTAGTTTGGGAGAGAGGATTTATTATCTAAAGAACTATATCTCTGGGTGCCCAGGTAGGGCACCATATTAAGTTGCTGTGCTTGGCATTAGTACTTTCCCCTTGCTGTCCTGGTCTTGCTGCATATCCATGACTCAAGGAGGATGTGGTTCTCCTAGTCAGTGACCTTCAGCCTGCTGCCTCTAGTACTTTTTGTGTCCCACAGGCTGTTGCACAGCAGCCCACTTCCTACCCCATCCTCCCTTCTGTGAGTGCCCTTAAATATTCATTCATTCATTCATATAGTGAGTACTTATTGCGCTTGCTACATGTGTCAGTCATTGCTATTTGCTAGCTTCTGGATATGTAGTGGAGAACATCAATAAAAAGAATTGATCACTGAATAACAAATTTTTAAAAAGTTTTAAAGCCTCTGTGGATAGCTCCCTGTTTTTAAAGTATGAGACCCTGGAATAGGATTATTGGGATACAAAAAATAAGGAATTGGTAATGGGAAAAATATAGCATGAAGATTAAATTTTTTAAAACTTGCCATTCAGTGGGGATAGGAAACTATTCCATCACAGCTTATAGGAAAGAGAGGGGATTACATGCCCCCTTAGAGCTTGAGGCCCAAACCGTTCTGGATTCCACTGACAGAATCCTCTGGGAATGCTTCACCTGCTCTTCTCCACAAAAATGCCCCCTGTGCCAGTATTTCTGAAGTCAAAATATAACGACTGTGTAGAATTGCTTATCTCTGCCAGTGTTTTATAAAACTGGTTCTCTAAGAGGATTTTAGCCTTAGGCACCTTATGGATGGCCATCCAGATGTACAGTCTGTCCCGTTTTAATCTTGTATCATGGAAGAGTGACCTTCATAGTGTCGCTTCTGTACTGTAGCTCCCAGTGAATGGCAACATACTTCACAGCCTCTGTTCTTGGGGCTAATCTGAATTTCACTCATGCTCCATGTACTGCTAGGCCTTTGACAGCTCCAGGTCTGAGCTGAGGCTATCACTGTCACCATGATCCTGGAGATAGCAGTTGTAGCTATGTGGACTTGAACTTCTAGATCCAATCTTCTCTCCTGAGATATTTTGCATGGACTTTTCAAGGATTACTAAGTTTTGAACTAGCAGCCCCAGTTCCACCAGTAATTCAGTTATACAGAGGCTTCTAAGCTGTATGGACTGCCACAGAAGGATTATTAACTGCTCTACTCATGCCCTTTTTAAAGAAGGGTTATTGGATTTATTTGGACTTCATTGTGGTCTTTTACATGGCTGAAGTGCTTAGTTGAAGGTTCTTTAGTTATACATTTGTTTAGATGAACCCCGACTTTGATA
This sequence comes from Furipterus horrens, assembly GCF_987537825.1. Classification (NCBI taxonomy): domain Eukaryota; kingdom Metazoa; phylum Chordata; class Mammalia; order Chiroptera; family Furipteridae; genus Furipterus; species Furipterus horrens. Next base: position 44,095,184 of record NW_028327182.1, read on the forward strand.
CCCATTTGTGGTACAGAATAAAGCCTCAAAACCTGTAAAGGATGACCTTTTTCCTCATTGGAGTTACCTGGAATAGGAGCCTATATGGGAAAATAAACTAATGGCAATAAAAAAAAATATTTTAAACACCATAAATAACTGGGTATCAGCTAAAGAGGACCTCATGGTCTATTGCTATCTGATTGTAGCACCAGAACCCTGAAGAACTTTAATATCTTTGGAGTTCTGACCTTGGTAGTTTAGTGAAATCTTATTTTATAAGAAGTTTTGTTGTTTCACATCTCTCAGGAAGCCATTTAACCAAGACAAGGAATCATAGCAGCTCGACCTAATACAGAGAAACAAACACAGGGAAACTGCCAAAATTAGGAGACAAAGAAACATGCCTCAAATGAAAGAACATATCAAAACTCTGGAAGAAGAATAAACAAAAGGGAGATAAGTAATTTATCAGTTACAGAGTTCAAATACACTGGTTATAAGAATGCTCAAGGAACTTTGTGAGGTTCACAACAGTATAAAAAGCATCCTGTCAGAAACAAAGGATACACTGACTGAAATAAAGAACAATTTACAGGGAAACAGCAGTGGAGTGGATGAAGCTGAGAATCAAATCAATGATATGGAACATAATGAAGGAAAAAAAAAAGCAATCTAAACTACAAGAAGAAAAAAAAAACCCAAAAAAGGAGGAGTATAAGTAGCCTTTGGGGCACCTTCAAGTGTTACAACATTCACATCATAGGGGTGCCAGAAGGAAAAGAGAAAGAGCAAACAATTGTAAATCTATTTGAAAAGTAATGAAAGAAAACTTCCCTAATTTGGTGAAGGAAATAGACATGCAAATCCAGGAAGCAGAGAAAGTTCCAAACAAGAGGGATGCAAAGAGGCTCATTCTAAGACACATCATAGTTAAAATGCGAAAGGTTAAAGATAGAATCTTAAAAGCAGCAAGAGAAAAGCAGTTAGTTACCTATGGGGGACTGTCAGTTGATTTCTCCAAAGAAATTTTGCGAGCTAGAAGGGATTGGCAAAAAATATTCAAAGTCATGAAAAGCAGGGACCTACAGCCAAGATTGCACTACTCAACAAAGCTATCATTTAAAATTGAAGGCAGATAAAGAGCTTCCCAGACAGGAAAAATCTAAAGTAGTTCATTATATGAAATGTTAAAGGGACTTAAGAAGAAGAAGTAGATCAAAACCATGAACAATAAAATGAGAATAAATACACATCTATCAAAAATTGAATCTATAAAAATAAGCAAACAAGAAGAACAGAGGCAGAATCATGGATATAGAGAACATTTTGATGGTTGCCAGATGGGAGGAGGTGTGGGGGAATAGGTGAAGAAGTAAGAGATTACGAAGTACAAATAGGTAGTTACAGAACAGCACAGTATTGGGAGTGGAGTAACCCATGAACTTACATGCATGACCCATAAACATGAACAATGGTATGGAGATTGCCTGAGGAGTGGAGGGTGCTTGGTGGGTGAGGGTAAAGGGGGAAAAATTGGAACAACTATAATAGCATAATCAATAAAATATAATTTAAAAACTATATAAAATGTAGCATACAGAAAAAGTTTTAAAAATCAAAATAATTTTGTGTTGAATGTTAATAAAATATTAAAAGTGTTAAGAAAAGCCTATTATTCTACAAGATTTAAAAATTTTAATATATTTGTAATAGATGAGAAAAATTAATGATTATTTATTTTTTAAAACTTTTGATCTACGCTATCACCCACAATAAGGACTAATGAGCACGTAGCAGTTAATTTAAGTTTTTATGTCACGTCATTATCTCATTAAGCCCATAATGCAGTTATTCTTCCTTTTCTTCAACAGAAGAGGTAAGGTCCAGAGAATAATTTTATAAATTTATATAGTGAACAGTAGCATAATTAATATTTAAAGCCTGTGTTCTTTCCATGAGAATTCATAACGTATTGGAATTTTCAGGCCCATGTAATTAGTACAATAACAGTAACCACCATTTTTAATAGGATTGTGTTCACTTTAGCCATTCCTAGTGAATTCCCATTACCTTATAAGAGAGAAGAAAGTTTATGTAGAACAGTGTACCAGCTGGCATTGCTTGTCACACAGTGTCAATTCTTGTGGTCATCAGGCTAATTATCTCTAATGGAAGGGACAGGATGCACTTTGATAACCTTCTGCATTGTGACAACTCTCAGATAAAAATTTATTTTCGGATAAGAAAGTCGTTTAAAAGGAGATTTTTCCATTCATTAATTTCTGCCTTAAACATTTTTGTGGTCTATGGACTCAGTTTAAACTTTGCCAAGACCAAATCTTACTACATAAAGGCAAAGTTAGTTTTGTGGTTAAGGGAGACAAATTACAATCTAGTCAGCAACAGACATGTGAAGTCAGAAGCAAGATCTCTTTACTGACAGCAGGTAAATTGAGTGCTATCCATTGAAGATTTTTTCTTTTTTCTTTTTTTTAAGATTTTTTGTTGTTGTCACAGGACTTGCTGGTAGCAGACATGAAGGCTTTGGGAGAGTCCTGATACTCAACTTGTGTTAGCTGATCAGGCTTATGAGGGGTTGGATAGCTCTCTTAGGGTGCCTTTCAAAAGAAGCTTCTGGTAACCTGCACCCATTAGTGTGGAACTCAGAGCAGAAGATGGTCCTTAAATCTTGAAGAAAAACAGATTAGTAGCAAGAAACTGTTAAATAGCTGACACCTTAGAATAGGAGGTGTGGCTACATGATATCATGGCCCTTGACCTCAGAACTTCATTAGGCCCCTCTAGCAAGGTTGAGTGATGTCTTCCATGATTTAGACACTAGTCATGGCCTAGTGACATGGTCTATCTAGATCAGCTTGTAGGATTTCTTGTCTCTGTAAATGGGTTACTTTTTGATACTTCACTAATACTTTGGTATAATTTAGCACAACACTATTTAGTATGAATATCAGAGTGGAAAGCTGCTGAGATTGTAACCAGAAGTCACATGATCACATAAGCTTGCCACTAATCTTCTAGCAGGAAGAGTGACTATATTCTGTGTGTTGTATATAGTTATGTTTTATGTTATCATAATTTATAAGAATATTGGATTGAGTTTTTAGTTACTGTGGTCTGATTTCTGCACAAAGCTTGGCCATTTTCATTTTCATCAATGAAGGATACTAACTATAAATAATTAAATTTTCATAGTTCCTCAACAATATTATTAGAGCTGCCCTAATTGTTAGGTTCATAATGTGAGAAAAGCTGTCAGGATAAAGCAGCTAAATCCTCTCCCTGAGTACCTTTGTAATAATTTAGAGGTGTGTGTGTGTGTGTGTGTGTACAGGGTAAGTGTCGTTCATGCGACTATGTTTTAGATTGTATTTCTTTTCAGGGTAGGTAAAACTGTCCTCAAAATGACTATTGAAAAACTTGTAAAAGACTTTAACCTGAAGTTTAATGCGATACCATCAAGATACATACTTTATAGGTTAGATTTGTAAAGAAGGTTCTTTCACATCTTTAGATTCACCAGTGACTTCATTGCCCACATCATCCAGAATTAGCAGGGCTAGTTAAATGTACTGTTTATGTGTGCAAAGATATATGTATAAGGATATTTAGTGCAAATTGTAGTAACAAGAGATTAGAAATAACCCAAATGTAGAAGTTAGGGACTGGTTGAAATGAATTGTGAAATACGTCACATGGTGGAATGTTATGCAATCACAAAAAAAAACTGTATCAGCTCTATATATAACAGCGTACAGTAGGCTCCAAATTTTATTCGGTGGAAAAAGCCAGATACGGAACAATGGGCATGTATAGAATGTTATTCTGTGTGTGTTTAAATTTTTTTAGACCATGTATTTGTTGTATATACAGAGAGATACACAGATATCTGGAGAGATTCACAGAAGCTGACAAAAATTTGTCTCAGGAAGGGAGCTCAGTAGCTTGGGACAGGCTTAGGAGGGAGACATGCTTTTCATTCCAAATGCATTTTGGATTTTATATTACAAATATGTATTATCTATTCAGAAAATACTTAATTGCTTCATAGGACCTCTTTCTGGCAGCTTCCTAGCAGATGAATTTGACAGCAGGGGAAGATTTGCCCAGCTTGGACACTGCTGCAGTGTCCAAAAACTATGACAAGGGTGCATACATAACAGCCCGTGTGTAAGAGTAAGGAAGGTAGCATGGATGAGAAATCTTGTGGGGAAGACCAGAGAGCTGTGGCCAGAGGGAAGGAAAGGGAGAGGAGGAAACTAACCAAGTTGTTGAAATTGAGAGGACTGGTATATAAAGAATGCTTTTAATTAAGCGTAGAAAATTAGAAAAAAAAAAAAAAGACTTGTGGGGAGTGAAATAAAGATACTGTGAGTTGGACATTGTAAATTTGAAATGGTGGTGAGATGTCCTGTTGATGTCAGCAGGCAATTGAGAGAGAAACTTTAAAAACTATTAAAATGGCTTAAAATACTTGTATTATTATTTTCATGGCTCTTTCAAAGTCTCAGCATATTTAAATATCTTTTCTGTTCCTTAAGTATGATAATGGTTTAATGGAAAAATTAGATTTTAGAAATATTTTAGTTTTGTGGTGACTGGTACAAACAAGATAATTATTTTATTTTGAAATGTCCCATTATATACATGCCCTGTACAAAGCAATTTACTGTTATAAAAGAAAAGAGCTTTTGCCAGGAGAACGAGGCTAATGCATTGTTCCCATCTCTGATACAGTCTGAAACTACTAAATGAATGGTGAAATTTTTAATGTGTCCATTAACTAATACTCACTGCTAATTTACAGTGGAAGTGTATGTAACAGCCTACATAAATAATTATTGAAGTCACTGTGAGCCTTGTTATCACAATTAATGCTAAAAAACTGCTCTGTTTCCCATGTGTAATGTAATGTTTTAAGTACAATGTTATATGTGATTATATATCTTCTAAATATTTCGTTATATAAGGTGCTTGGTTTGCAGAGACCTACCTAAATTGGTAAATTAAATCATTATTATTATTACTATTATTAATTTTACCAGCACCTTTGTATTCCCTTTCTCACTTATCTTTAAAGAGTGTACAAGTATGTATAGGATTGAGATACAACTGTGCAGTAGCCCTGGTTACTTTTAAGAGGAGAAAAAGGAGTAGGTGCAGCATTTCTGCCTGCTGTTTAGGATGATGCCAGCTTGCAAACATTAAGCAAACTATATTGATTATGCAGTTGATTTGTATGGCCTGTCTTTCAGTTTTGAATTCTTTTATTTATCTTTGGAAGTTGTGAAATATGCTTACTTTATATTGTCAGTCTAAATATTAATTGAGGACTTCATGTCAAGATGGCAGCATAGGTAAACATGGCTCATCTCCTTCCACAACCACATCAAAATTACAAGTAAAATACAGAACAATTGTCACTCAGAACAATCAGAAATTAAGTTGAATGGGAGCCCGACAACTATGGAATTAAAGAAACCACATCCATCCAGACTGGTAGGAGAGGTGGAGAGGAGAAACAGGCTGGTCCCATACCGACATGTGATGGATAAAAATACGGGAGGGATATCTCAGGAGCGAGGAGTCCCAGCCCCACACCAGGCACCCCAGCCCAGGTTCCAGTGCCAGGAAGATAAGTACCCATAACTCCTAGCTGCAAAGACCAGTAGGGATTGAGTTGGTAAAAGAAACTTCTGGAGTCCCAAGCAGTTCCTCTTAACCTACACATAGACTTATTCTGACTCACTCCCTCTGAGCTCCAGCACCAGGGTAGCAGCTTGAAAGGCACCAGCAGCATATGGGGAGGAACTGAAGTACCTGGCATAAGAGTTGAGGAACAGCTTTGTTCTAGACAGAAAGCTCTCCACACAGAGCCACAGAGCCAGTACGTGGGTGCAATATCTGACATTCCATCAACATGGCTAACACTGTTTGCCCCACCCTGGACATCTTCTGAGGGTCTGTCCCACCAAACTTACTGACCCACCTCAAGCTGTTAACAGTGGCTTTTCCATATGAATAGCTGATCTTGGCTCATATGTCATGACTTACTAAATCCTCTCAAATAAGCAACAGCTGCCATCACTGAGCTACCAGACGCCGCTCTCCCTGGCCCCTGTACCTCTTGCTAAGTGGCCCGACGCCTGGCACTAGCAGCAGACAGCTTAGGCTTAGAGCTTAACTTTGTCTGGGTACCTCCACGCCCAGCACAAGTAGCAGCCATCTCAGATTTCTTTATATTATGCAGGGTGGCCACAGGAAGAACACAGGTAGGGTCTGACCTTGGCCTGCACCACCCAGGAAACCCCCAGAGCCAGCGCACCCAGTGGACAGCTACAGACCATGTCGGAATACCACCACCCTGCACCTGCATAGCTGATTCTCTGTGGAGGGCGGAAGTTGGTGGTCAGTGGTCACAGCCAGTCCTTTTAGCTGACTGGCCTGGGTAACTCTCTCCCATTGTCCAGCCAACAGCAATTAAGGCTCAACTACAAGAGGACGTTGTACTCAGCCCACACAAAGGGTTCACCTCCAGTACCCAGTTTGGGTGGAAGGGGCGGCTGTGCCACTAGACCCTACAGGACACCTACTACATTAGGCTGTGCTACCAAGACAGGGAGTCATAACAGCTCTACCTAATACATAGAAACAAACACAGGGAGATTGTCAAAACAAGGAGACAAAGAAACATGGCCCAAATGAAAGAACAGATCAAAACTCAGGAAAAAGCACTAAACAAAAGGGAGATAAGCGACCTATCAGATGTAGAGTTCAAAACATGGTTATGAGGATGCTCAAGGAACTTAGTGAGGACCTCAACAGCATTAAAAAAGATTCAGTCTGAAATGAAGGATACACTGATTGAAATAAAGAACAATTTACCAGGAAACAACAGTAGAGTGGATGAAGCTCAAAATCAAATCAGTTATATGGAACATAATGAAGCAAAAAGCAAGCAATCAGAACAACAATAAAAAAGAATCCAAGAAAGGGAGTATAGTATAAGCAGCCTCTGGGACAACTTCAAGCATTCCAACATTCATATCATAGGGGTGCCAGAAGGAGAAGAGAAGGAGCAAACAATTGGAAATCTATTTGAAAAGAAATAATGAAAGAAAACTTCCCTAATTTGGTGAAGGACATAGACATACAAGTCCAGGAAACACAGAGTCCCAAACAAGAGGAATGCAGAGGCTTATTTCAAGACATATCATAATTTAAATGCCAAAGGTTAAAGACAGAGAATCTTAAAAGCAGCAAGAGAAAAGCAGTTAGTTACCTACAGGGGCGTTCCCATAAGACTTTCAGTTGATTTCTCAAAAGAAATTTTGCAAGCTAGAAGGGATTGGCAAGAAATATTCAAAGTCATGAAAAGCAGGGACCTACAGCCAAGATTGCAAAGCTGTAATTTAAAATTGAAGGCAGATAAAGAGCTTCCCCAGGCAAGAAAAAGCTAAAGGAGTTCAGTATCACTAAACCATTATTATATTAACTATTAAAGAAACTTATTTCAGAAAAAGAGGAAGATCAAAACTAAATGGCAATAAATACACATCTATTGAAAATTGAATCTATAAAACAAAGCAAACGAGAACAGAATATGGATACGGAGAACGTTTTGTTGGTTGCCAGACAGGAGGGGTGTATGCGGGGAATGGGGGAAGAGGTGAGGGGATTAAGAAGTACAAATAAGTAGTCACAGAATAGCCATAGTGATGCAAAGTACAGTATGGAGTAGCCGAAGAACTTATATGCATGACCCATGGACTAATGGAAGGTGTGGGAATTGCCTGAGGGAGTGGGGGGAGCTGGTGGAAGAGGCAAAGGGGGAAAAACTGAGATAACTATAATACCATAATCAATAAAACATAATTAAAAATAAAAAAATATTAGTTGATTTGTGTCTGGTCTTAGCATGCTGATCAGTTATTTATTTATTTATTACCAATTTTCAATAACCAAGTATATTTTTAGTAATAAGATACAGCTACTACAGTTAAATGAAATTATAACTTAATTATTTTGAAAATTTTTATAGGAAATATCATTTTGTTATTGCTAATAGAAACTTTCATTATCTTAATTCCTTTATTTTCTATTAACTATTGTTTTGATAGCAGGTGATTTCTTAGAGTTACATATATCCAGTTATAGCACAATGGATGTTGTCCTTTAGGCAGATTCGACAGTACACATAAAGGCAGCTGGGAAATAGGCCCTACTTGTTTGGAATGACAGAGAAAAGAGGTTGTGATTTGAAGTGGGAAGATTTAATGTGTAGCCTCTGACTCATACTTACAAATTTAGTAATTTGAAACCTGTTAACTTCTTGTTACCTATCATGTAGGCCAATTATATGAAAAATTAAATGAGATCACTTATGTGACCATATTGACAGCAAAGCACTTTGAAGTTGTACAATGTACAGAATGTAATCATTCTGTTTATGAACATTAGACCCCCCCCAATTATCCTATTTTTAATGAACTTAAGTATTAGTTTCTTTGAAGAGAGATTGTATTTATGTACATTAATGGAAATCATGACTATAATAAGAAAATAGATTACAAGTGTCATTGATTTACCAACTCATTATTATAATATCAAAAGTTGTTCATGTCCTAATCCCTGTAACCTGTGCATGTCACTTTATATAGCAAAAGGGACTTTGTAGCTGTGGTTATGTTAAGGACCTTGAGATGAAATTATCCTGGAGTATCTGCAGTGGGCCCAGTGTAATCACAGGGGTCCTTATAAGAGGAAGGCAAGAAGAATTAGAGTCAGAGGAGATGTGACTGTGGAAGAAGAAAGTTGGAGGGATTTGAGGCAGGGCCGTGAGCCAGAAATACAGGTGGCCTCGAGAAGCTGCAAAGACAAGGAATGGACTTTCCCCCAAAACCTCCAGAAGGAACACAGCCCTCCAGACATCTTGATTTATAACTTCTCACCATCACAACTGGAAAAGAATAATTTGTTATAACAGCAATAGTTAACTACTACAATGAGGATTAACTAAACATTAATAACTAGGTTGTTTTAATTCTAAGAGACATTTAATGCTGTATTAAGAGACTTTAATGCTTTTAATACTGACTTGATCCAAACTTTATTCACTTCAAAGAAACAGTGGTTTATTAATATGCATGTAATTTATATATGTAAATGATATCGTGCCCTTAAGTAACACTGAAAGCCTTTCTTCTTGATTTTCTGAGGCCTTTGTCATGCTTCCAGGGAGAGCAGAGCAAAGGAGCGAGCACAACATCCAGAGAGGGACTATTTGTACCTCCATGGTTTCACTCTGTTTTTCTCCCCATGGCTCTCTGGTGAATCAGGGGCTTCTGGGAAATAACAATCAGGACTATTGCTCTGAAGAAAAGCTTTAAGACAGGATAGTCCCAGAAAGAGGCTCTCTCTTACATTTATAAAAGATTCTAAGACTATATAAATTATATAATGTTGAATACAGCTGCTGATTGAGAAGTATTTGGATTCTGCTATCTTTTGTATCTTTATTTTGTGTTAATAAACAATTAACAAACTTATTAGCATTACTATTTAATATTATTTTATTAAATCAATAAAATTGTGATTTTAAAGTATTTTGGATTTTTTAATTTAAATACAGAAAAATTTTGCTTTTTAGAATGTGATATTCTTTGCAAATACTCTGTATGTAATGAAAATATTGATACTAATAACTAAAACCTGTGAGGTTTTTTTGGTCATGGAAACAGGTATCAGAATTCATATTTATATTTGATATTCTAAGGCAATTAAAAAATCTAACATTAGATTATACAGGGAAATCAAAATAACATGGAAAATGGCATTGTTCTAAAGTCATGATTCCTTCACCAAAGAGGTTTTTTGATCTGCTGACCAAATCTTAAGCACAGTCATTCAGGCTTAAGAAATATGGAAGTAAGATTTGTATAGCTGTCTTCAGGTCAGTCCATCCCACCCCATCTTCACCAGTGGTCAGAAGTCTTAATTCATTAGCTTTTGTGGACATTGTAGATCACTTGAGCAGGGGAACCACATTGTTCATCTAATTTGAATTTGATACGGGGGATGGAAGGAAGAGGTCAGAGACCTGGGTCTGGAAGCTGAGTTGGTGTCAAGGGTTGAATAGGGTTGATATGAGACTAAGACACCAGGTCCCCTCACCTTTTAGATCCGTGAAGAACTTTGTTTGGGGTTCACAAATGCTTGAGTACATTTTTACTTAATTATGAAAAATTTCAGATATATCCTAACTCAGGATAACTGTGCTGAACCCCCCTACTTCCTCATTGCCCAGCTCCTACCGTTATCTAGATGTTGCCACACTTGCTTCATCGATTCTCTCTCCTCCCTATTTTATCTTACGTATTTTAAAGCAGATAGTTCCAATCCTCTTACCTAACCCCACATTCTTCAGTGTGCCCCCCAAATATGGCTCTATAATTTTAACTCTGACTTTTCTATATTTATTCTTAAACACAGTGTGGGTATGCAGAAGCTTTGAAGGAAAAAACATTTACTGAGTTGACCATAGTTAGTTACTCAAGTCAGTCTTAGAGTGAAGAAATAATTTTTTTTTTGTTAACTTGTTATAGCAGTGCTGATTCTTTTTTGTTAACTCCTCATGTAAGAAGTATATTAACTAATTGTGGACAACTCATTTAATTTCTACATTTATTTTTTTCTCTTAAATATGTTGTAACAAAATTTAACTTCAAACAATCAATAAGGTATATAACCTTTTTGCCATAAGTTTGTAGTCAAGTGTCCTGTAGATAAGAAGACAGACATACTCTTGGCAAAGATCTTCCACTCTCATCTGGAGGTCTTATTTTCATTCTATAAATAATTTCTCAGAATAATTGTGTTATATATTTTCAAAAAGTTTCCATTAGAAATATTTTCAGTATTCAGCACTTTTTAATAGAATCCTGTCACAAGTGAATGATATTTCATATCTATGCTGCACAATTCTCAATTATATATCTCAATATATAAGTAATTGATTTTTTTGAAATAACTATCATATGCAAATGATACATATAACTTCTTCTTAAATAGGAAAATAAGCACCACTGGGGCAGACTTCCTCATGTTCATGACTGATGCCAGCTTCTTTATTTTGAGAGACTATGTGGATGTTTAATATTTCCTAGTATACATTACAAGAATGTACACTAAGATCAGTAAGTTGTTATTCATCCAGAATGACTCATCAGTTAGAATGGTGATCAGCCAGCCAAAATGAAAAGTGTGGAATGATTTTCAAAGATCATTTTGGACTCTCAGTAAAGGGTCATATGTATGTTTGTGTATGAATCTAAATATGGTTCTAAACAGACATCTGAGATTTTAATTTATATTTATTTTATTCTTTGTTACATACACATTTTTTTCTTTATTTTATTCTTTTTTTCCATCACCATTTATCCCCACTGTCCCCTCTTTCACCTCTATCCACCCTCTCCTCCCCCAGCAGTCACCGCATGGCTGTCCTTGTTTATGAGTTCTTTCTCTTTATTTCTTTTTTGCTCCACCCCTCCGGCCTTTTAACCCTCACCCCACCAACTGTCTTCCTGCTCTCTATAAGTTTGTCTTTATTTTGCTTGTTAGTCTTAGATCATTCCAAAAGGGAATACTATCAAGCAAAAATGATCTAAGATCCTATTTACATAGTGCACTGTCTGAATAGCAGAATTTCTCTTTATTTTTTTTTAAGCATTCAAATATTTTATTCAAAGTTACACTGCATGCAATTGGAGAGACTGCACTTGAAATCAGATGTTGAACACAAACGTCCACTTAGCACCTATTATTTGTGATACTGTCTCCCTCACTCCTTGATGAATAAGGAGCATCATGGTTGAACTGACACATCACTGAGGACTCATTCTGCAGTGAATAACTGCTGTACAAGCTCTTGAATAAGATACAGAAGTTGTTGAACAGCTTTTCTTATTCTTCTCAGTGGCAGAGGAAATGAGATTGTAAAAATTTGGCGTAGATGTCACCTCCATACAGCTCTTTCTTATGAGGCATTAGTCATTTTATTTGGGATGACAGAAAATAGTGAATTGATTCTTTACTAATGCAAACAGGACATTGGGGAAAAAATGCTCACCACAAGGCAAAGTATTAACTCTATTATTGAATGAAGGATGTTGAAATGAAAAAAAGGGAGGCAGCAATAAGAAGTTAGTGAGAATGGTGCAGGTAAACTCAGTGCCTTAGGCGCACCCAAGCCCAGAGGTGCTACGTAGAAGTGGTTGAGGGCGTAAGAGATTTAAGAGCTTGGAGAACATAGTGTCATGGGGAGAGTACAATTCCTGGGACTGAAATATGGATCAATTTTCTGAGGAAAGGAACATGAAGAGAATTTATGGATGAGAAACCCATGGTTGGTGATGTTAAAAAATGAGACAGAGCCAGCATCATAGTCTAGGAAAACCCCAACACGTTGGGGAGGGACAGTCAGGCAGAGGGTTACATTCAAAGGACTAGAGGAGGAAGATTTTGCAAAAGCATTATATTCAACCTTATTCACTAACCTATAACCCAAAAGGCACCTTCACCATATACCCCTACCCACCAGGCCTGTTTCTGTGACACATCCACCTCCCAGTAATGTTTCCCTGATGTGACAGGCGGTGCGCCAAGTACAACAGGTTTCTTCTGATTTGTAGCGGAATGGTACTCGTATCTCACTTGTCTCTGATCTGCAGAAATCACAATATTTTCTTTGTCGCTGGCAGGGTACAGGGTAACGTGAACCCAATAGCGGCGCACATCTGTCAGCTCATTAATCGCTTGCAGCAACCCACTCAGGTCAGGAACTTGGAACTCTCTCCTTCGTTCTTTGGAGACGGTTTTAGGCTTCTTCAGAGTGAAGGTCTTATCCCTTTCCATGATGCCATTCACATCCTGCAGCATCTTCATCGTTGATCCCTGCAACCGATGCTCCAGATCCGAGATGAGATCTCTCAACAACTGGTTCTGCTGGACCAGCTCAGTCTCAGACTGTTCCAGGTTATGGAGAATATCCTTCTTCTTCTCCAGCTTTTGCAGCTCCTTCTCCTCCTCAGTGTCCAGGAACATTCTCATTTTATTAAAACAATATTGGATACTTTGCTTGTCATTTTGTAGTTGAATCTTCCAAGAAGTCCTCTCATTTTTTATGTCAGCTTCCCAGTCCCCAGCTTGCAGCTCCTTTCCCCTCAGGCTGTGCAGAACTGCCTGCAGCTGTTCCTGGTATTCCCAGGCTGCCTCCTCCATGAGGAATGTGTGGTGACCTCCGTGTCCTTGAGACCTCTCGCAAAGCAAGCAAATGAATCTCCCATCATCCTTACAGAAGAGCAGGAGTTTTTCTCCATGGAGCACACAGAGATCTCTCTGTTGCTCTTCCTCTGGGCTCAACTTGACCTTTTGAAGCATCTCCACTATGTTGGCCACCTGTAGATTAGGCCTCAGGTTCCTAGACTGGTAACTGATTCGGCACACAGGGCAGCTGCTGTCTCCTTCTTGGCTGCCCATGGACTCCTTGTTGTTTGCAGTGATTCAGGCTTTGCAGAAGCTGTGCCCACAGTCCAGGGTCAGGAGTTCTGTCAGGAGTTCCAAGCAGATGGGGCAGGTCACCTCCTCGATGTCCACCAGGATTCCTGAAGCCATTGCAGCTGCTCCCCTGCTCCTATCTGTCCTGATATGAGGCTCCTCTGGCTCACAGATTTCCCAGTTTTCCTGGTAAAAAGGCTTGTTCACTTGTTCTGGAGTCCCAGCCTGAGGGGCAGTCGTGGGCAGGATTCACTCCCCAAACCAGGGGCTGTCTGGATGAGTATTTCTTTGTTATATCTTTGTTTGCTGGACTTCCATGCAGCTTAATTTTCTGGAACTTCTTGTTGTTTCTAGTTTTCAGGTAGTTGTATTCCTTCTTAGTTGTGGAGGGAGATGCAACAGGTCTGTCTACACCTCCATTTTGGCCAGAAGTCTAGTTAATAAGTTTTAAATTCAGACCATCCTTTGTGGATACTTTAGGTCTCTAGAATTTCTCTTTAAATTTAACCTATAGATTAATATTGAGGTTCTCGCATGTGTGTGAATTACCTGTCAATTTCAGTCTTACCATTAGTCCGTTACATCTTTTTTTTTTTTTTTCCACGTCATTTTAAATATTGTGAAATTTGTGTTTCAGGCTTTCATTGAGCTAGTTTTTCTGCATGAGCACTTAATATATATTCCACAGTGTTAACAGCTATAAAAATGAATGTTTATGGTGTTGCTGATTTAAATTATACTTTGTTGGAAATACCTGTATCACTTTCTTTGATTTTGGTGTTAGAAATACATTTGTTGTGGCTTTCTGTTTTCTTAGTCTTCTGATAAAATTCAAGCACTCCTGGGAAAAAAATATGCACTAAGCCTTTATTGTCTGTTAACAGTGCAGGAAAAAAATGACTTTTTAGATCAGGAATTGTCATCTTAGAAAACACACGGAACTTGAGGCAACTGGATGGTAAAATAGGGGAGTATCAACCCAGGAAGGTAAAGAAGTCAGAGAGTCTGTATAGGACTTGCAATCTCATATACCTCCAGGGCCCACTGCGTAATACATATATATGAAGTGGCGAGCTGAAGAAAATAAATTTAAACTGCTCGTCTTGTGAGTGAGCAAAGTACCTAATATGATGGACCTCAATTTTGTTGTTGTTGTTTTATAACACAGCACTTCAGGGTTCAAACACAATGGCCAAACAAAAAAATCAGAGATCATCATTTTGGGACCTCCGTTATTATACCATGCGAGGTGCTATAGGTGGTAGGCTAGTTCAGATCAGTCCCACACAAAGGAATACTATTGTAGGTGGGTGAGAACACTGGAAATGTGAGAGCAGAAAGGTGCTGAAAAGGGAGACAGGGAGTCATAATGATTACAGTACTTTCTTTACATTATTTAGACAAGTTCCTGCCTTGACTGATGGGAAAGTTGGATGCTTCTACTACACATCATAGTTGATAAACAGGAGTGTGCATCAGAGTCACCTGTGTAGCTTTGCCAAACTATAGATTACATCTGAAATAATCCATGCCTTCTCCCCAAATGAGATTTTGATTCACTAAGTCTGGTATGGAGTATGGTTGGATGTTTTGGACAAAACTCTTGGCTTGATTCATGTGCAGCATGTAGTTGAGGACCTGTACTCTTGGAGGTGTAGAGGTCCCCAGTTTCCTCTTTGAAATATAGGTGTAAGTATCTCTGCCCTCAAAATAGTCACTTAAGATGTTTGACTGTATTGTAGTTTGGTACTTTAATGATGTCAAAGTGATTTATTTCATTCCATAAAGGAAGAATGGAAAAAAGGAACATACATAATTTAAGAGTTGGGTATCTGTTTTATGAGGAAGGATGGAAGAGGTATATTAAAACTAAGCAGAGGGCAATTACGGTTATAGCAAACCTAGTATTAAAGAGACATATAATTATACCTGATTCATTTTTTAATGAATGTCAAGTTATAGCCCTTAAGTTACAATAAATAAAGACAATAAAAATTGTTATAGCACAGCTAAACTATGTCCTGCTTTCCAAGAAAGGCTGCTCACTGCATATAATTTCTATTTCACTTATGGCAGGTCAGGATTAACTACTGAAAATAAAACAATAATTACTGCTATAGGGCCAATGTGATCAGTTGATTGTAAAGAACTTTAGAATTGACATAGGAATAGCCTACAAAAAAAGTTGTTGGACATTTAAAATTGCCAGAGTAGGTTGCAGAGTTTCTTTCCTTCATTGCAGAATAAAAAGTCTGAGTTAAAATGAGCAATGAGATCAGTCAAGATGGAGGCATAGGTAGACATGCTTTGTCTCCTTACGTAACCATAGAAAGAATTTCAACCAGATCTCAAAACTAATAATACCGAGAACTATCAGAAAATCAAGGTATATGAAAGTCTGACAACCAAGGATTTAAAGAAGACACATTTCATCCAGACGGGTAGGAGGGGCGGAGTCCCAGAGTTAGCGAGGAGAGGCAATGTGGCATGGAAAAGCAGTGGCAGTGGAATAGACAGGACGGATGCCTTGGGAGTGGTGTGAGCAATCCCAGCCCCAGGCCAGACCACACAGCCCAGGGTTCCAGCACTGGGGAGATAGACCCCCATTACCTCTAGCTGTAAAAACCAGTGGGGTTTAGGGGGATGGAAGAAACTACTGTATTATTGCTGGTTAAATGGCCAGCATGGTCTTAGAATGTACACAAACCACCCACCCACTTTCAGATTCAGCCACTGGGGCAGCAGCTGGAAGGGCACCAGTTGCACACAGGAAGGACTGAAGTGATTGGAAATGGGATGAGTGCCTGGTGAACAGCTAGAAGCCAGGCAGTGGCATTATCCCCTTTCTAAGCCCTCACCACACAGCCACAAAGTAGTCAAGTGGCTTGCCCTGCCCTGGCAATTACCTAAGCCTCCACCCCACACAATTTACAGGTACCTTTTCTACATAGGCCATGCTACTAAGACAGGGAGTAAAAGCAGCTCTATCTAACATACAGAAACAAACACAAGGAGGCTGCTAAATTGAGGAGACAAAGAAACATGGCCCAAATGAAAGAACAAAACAAAACCCCAGAAAAAGAACTAAGCAAAACGGAGATAGACAACCTATCAGATGCAGAGTTCAAAACCACACAAGACACATCATAATTAAATTACTAAAGGTTAAAGATAAAAGAGAAACTCCTAAAAGCAGCAAGAGAAAAGAAGAGCATTACCTACAAAGGAGTTTCCATATGACTATCAGCTGATTTCTCAAAAGAAACTTTATAGGCAGGAAGGGACTGGCAAGAAGTATTTAAAGTGATGCCCAGCAAAGCCATCGTTTAGAATGGAAGGGTAGACAAGTGCTTGCCAGACAAGGTAAAGCTAAAGGAGTTCATCATCACAAAGCCATTATGACATGAAATGTTAAAGGGACTTAGAAAAAGAAGATCAAAACTGTGAACATTAAAATGGCAACAAACTCACAACTATCAACAACTGAATCTAAAAAAAAGAAACTAAGGAAACAACGAGGACAGAAACAGAATCATAGGTATGGAGATCATTTGGAGGGTTATCAGCTGGGAGGGCAAAGGGGCAGAATGGGGAAATGATGCAGGGATTAAGAAGCATAGTTGGTAAGAACAAAGTATAGAGGAGATTGTTAAGAATAATATAGGAAATGGAGAAGCCAAAGAACTTATGTGCATGACCCATGGACATGAACCAAGGCGGGGGAATTGCTGAAGGGAAGGGAGGTACCAGGCGGAGGGGGGCAAAGGGAGAAAATTGGGACAATTATAATAGCATAATCATTAAAAAATAAAATGAGCAACCATTATCTTGTGTAGCTTAAGCATGACACCTATGGGGATCTGATGCTCTTAACTTTGGTAAGCCTTTTACCAGCTTATATTCCTGCTTTGGGTAAGATTAGTTACATGCAATTAAGGGGGGGACATTTTTCCTAATTTGTTGTTATTTTCCTAATATCTTTTAAGAAGGAGGTCATTATCATTATTCCTGTTTGTTTTTTTTGCTATTCAGTCATTGTTTTGTTGGCAAAATGCCTCCGTTTCTGACTTAAGCTATATTATTTTTGTCTGTGGACTACATTTACACACAAAAATATGTTCATTACTGAAGAAATTTGTAAACATATATACTTAATTTTAGTGCTAAAAAAGAATTGTGATGCTGACATTTAGTGAGCTTTGGCTTATAACAGACACCACTGAATTCTTTACTTGGGTTGTCTCACTAATTTACACCACTCTGAGAGTGGCGAATTACTTACTGCTGTATTTTCACTTAGCAGAGGTGGGGCTGAACTTCAGAGAGCCCAGGAAACAGGTCCACAGCCACACAGATAAGAGGGTGCCATTGGCATTAAGTCTAGGCTCTGAGTCACTGCTGTTACATTAGTGGTTTCCAGTTGGGGATTTGCAGATTAGCAATTCCCTGTAATTCACTTATGCAACAAATTCCCTTATTTCTCAGATTCTAACAATGTTATGGGGAACAATAAAAATATCTCTATAGCACTGGTCATCAAACTTGGCTACATTTAGAGTCACTTGGGAGTTAAAAAAAAAAACAACTGGTAGCTATGTCCTACCCTTATATGTTCTGAGTTAATTTGTATAGCGGGTGGTCTGGACATTAAGATTTTTAAAAATCTCCCAGATGTGCAGTGGAGTTTTGAGAACTCCTGCTTTGGAACAATGCAAATTTTTTTAAAAAATTATTCATTTTTTAATTGTTCTATTTCAGCTGTCCCATTGCTCTTCACTGCCCCGCCTACCCCCCGCTCCCACAGCCAGTCCCCACCCTGTTGTCCATGTCCATGGGTTATTTATACCTGTTCCTTGGATAGACCCTTCCCTGTAACAATGCAAAACTTTAAATTCTAAATTTATATTCTGTTAGTAAAAAAATATACGCTTTTATTATCAAAGTACTACATATTTACTTTAGAAATTATAGACAAACCAATAAAAATTGACAATTAAAATTATCTGTAATTCCTTCACTGAGCAACCAGCATAGTATTTGGCTATGTATCTTTTTCTCCTGGGCATGTTTGTGTTATTTAAAATCTTTTTAAAAAATATTTTATGGTTTATACTTTTACAGTTGTCCCACTTTTTCCCCCTTCAGCCCTCTCCACCTAATCCACCCTCACCTCCTTAATCAGGCCCCTCACCTTTGTCCATGTCCATGGGTCCTACATATATGTTCTTTGACTTATCCCTTCACCTTCCTTCAATCAGTCACCACCTCCCCAGTCCCTTCTTACAGTTGTCAGTCTGTTCCACGATTTGATGCCTCTGGTTCTATTTTGCTGATTAGTTTATTTTGTTCATTAGGGTCCTCTTATAAATAAGAACATATGATATTTTTCTTTCAACAACTGGCTTATTTCACTTAGCAGAACACTCTGCAGTTCCATCTGTGCTGTTGCAAAAGGCAGTAATTTCTTCTTTCTTTCTGCTTTGTAATATTTCACTGTGTAGATGTACCACAGATTTTTTTTTCATCCACTCATCTATTGATGGGCACTCAGGCTGTTTCCAAATCTTGGCTATTGTAAATAGTGCTGCTGTGAACATGGGGGTGCATAATTTCTTTTGAACTGGTGTTTCAGGATTCTTTGGGTATATTACTAGCAATGGGATTGCTGCATCAAAAGGCAGTTCCATTTTTAGTTTTTTAAGGAAATTCCATACCGTTTTCCACAGTGGCTGCACCAGTCGGCATTCCCAGCAACAGTGTACAAGGGTTCCCTTTTCTTCACATCCTTGCCAGCACTTATTTTTTGACTTATTAATGTTGGCCATTCTGACCAGTGTGAGATGGTATCTCATTGTGGTTTTAATTTGTATCTCTCTGTTGGCTAGTGATGTTGAGCATTTTTTCATGTCTGTGGGCCCTCTGTATGTCCTCCTTGGAGAAGTGACTATTCAGGTCCTTTGCCAATTTTTTAACTGGATTATTTGTCTTCCTGGTATTGAGTTGTATAAGTTCTTTATATATTTTGGAGATGAAATCCTTGTCTGATATACCATTGGCAAATATGTTCTTTCATACAGTCGGTTCCCTTTTCATTGTGATTGATGGTTTCTTTAATGCTACCCTTAGATTCAGTGCAACTCCTATTAAGATACCAATGGCATATTTGACACATCTAGAATAAATATTCCAGAAATATATATGGAACCCAAAACAGCCCCGAATAGCCTCAGCAATCTTGATAAAGAAGAACAAAATGGGAGGGATCGCAATAAGAATAGAAACATAGATCAATGGAACAGAATAAAGAGCCCAGAAATAAACCCATGTCTTTATTGTCAATTAGTATTTGACAAAGGAAGCAAGAGCATTCAGTGGAGTAAAGACAGTCTCTTCAATACATGGTACTAGGAGAACTGGACCGGTACATGCAAAAAAAAAGAATCTAGACCGCCATCTTATACCATACACCAGAATAAGCTCAAAATGCATAAAGTACTTAAATATAAGTTCTGATATCATAAAAATCCTAGAAGAAAACACAGGCAATAAAATCTCAGACATCTTAGGTAGCAAATACTTGTGCTAATATATATCATTGGGCAAAGGAAATAAAGGAAAATATAAACAAATGGGACTACATCAAATTAAAAAGCTTCTGCATTTAAAGTCTTAACAGTAATGCTAGTCTTCTATAAAATTATATATATTTAATGCCATATTGCCTATATCTCTCATACAGTCACATACTTTACCAGACTGATAAATTCTGCACATACAGTAGTATTGTTACTTAACCCTTATGGGCCAGTAAGTCTCAAAGTGGAGTAATATTCTTGTTAATGGAGTTTGTGTGTTATTTGAGGTAGTATTCAGGAGACAAACTGATTAGACGTCTCTCTGTTGTACTTCAACTTGCAGAGCACTTTTTGAGACAAGTAATCCTTGGTTTGCTTCTTTGTCTTCCCTCTAGATTATCAAGGAAAAGCCCATATGGTTCAAACCCCTCCCAGGCTCTGGCTTGCAGTACACGCTCAGTAAATGCTGAGGTGCATAAACAGAAAGACAGATATGTTCTGGGATCTGAGGTGGGAGTGGTGGTTAGAGCTTGAAAAACTAATTAATGAGGTAAATTCAGATGTGCCTGAAAAAAATTATTTGGGAATGGTGTCATAAGTGGGAAGAGAATAAGAGTGGGGTTGAGATGAGGACATGGACTAAGGCATACTTTAGGAGAAGTAAGCTGCAGATTCTTGAAGAACTGTAA
Organism: Furipterus horrens; assembly: GCF_987537825.1. Lineage (NCBI taxonomy): Eukaryota > Metazoa > Chordata > Mammalia > Chiroptera > Furipteridae > Furipterus > Furipterus horrens. The sequence goes on from NW_028327182.1 coordinate 44,116,005, forward strand.
AAAGCCCTTTAGTTCCAAAAACATCCTGGCCTTTTTCCCCAACAGACTCAGACAGTCTTCGCTGGGAATATCCCCCTCAACTCCTCTATCCTTCCATCTCTCCGTCCTTCTCATTTGTCAGAATAAAAAAGCTGAGTCAGATGTACTTTCAGAGTAAGAATAAAGAAAAAAATATTTCAGGGTTTGCTGCTCCCCAAAGATTGTTCTAATAAAGATTTGGATGAGAAAGCCCTGTAGTGTAATGGGGTCCAGTTGGGATACAACCAGCATCTTACCAGTTAACGTAACAACTATCATTCCCTTTCCTACCAAGATTGGGGATGGGGAAGAATGTAAATAAAAGGCAGGGAGGGAGCTCAGAGCATTGAAGGCTCATGAAGGATGACATTTAGGGGAGAGGGCCCATCCGGGAAATGTTCCGGGATTCATGGGCAGCCTATCTTCAATTAGGCCCAGACAGCTCTGGGCTGCTTGCTGAGGTGTTTGTGGTGGTGCAGCCGCGAAAGCCAGGCCCCACTGCAAAGCCAGACCCCTCTGCATTGAATAATTTATGAAAGATTTTCTTTTTCATACCTACGTTTTTTAATGTAACTTTATAATCAGATTTCTTAAAATTATTTCTAATATATTTTGGCTCTTAAAAACTTAATTATTATTATTTTTAAATGTATTATAATCATTACTTGCTTATGATCATCCACTTTAAACAAATTTTTATTTAAAAAGAGAAATTGCTGGTATTTTATATCAGTGTATAAGATACATGCATGATTTAAATTGCTGAAATCCTTTAGAATTGAGGCATTATGTTGTTCCAAAAGTGACTAGAAAAATGAGAAGCTATTTATCCCTCTTTCTACCTTTGTATTGAATTCACAATGACTTGAAAAGAATATAAAGAGATCAAAGATAGTTAAAACCTCGGACATCCTGCTTTTCTTAGAATTAAACAAAAACAAAATCAAAGAATAAAATACCAAGTCTGGTTTATTTATCTGAGTAAGCTTATCTCACTATAACATAACAATGGAAAGGGACTCCTTATAGTTACATTACATAGGGTAGCTAAATAAATAAAAAACCAGAGGTGGTATTTATTCAGGTAAATATCAGATGTATTCAGTCCAGTGAAACTTTGAGATTTTGAGCAGGCCGTGCCAGTTGTCAGCCAGGAGTGTATTATGATCTAATGGTATTGCTCTGTTTTTTTTTTTTTTTTTTTTGGTGAGCTGTCTCAGAAAAACATTTGAAGCAATAAAGCATCTATTTGGCTCCTAAGTAATGATCAAGGCATTGCTCTTTGCATTAACTATTTATTCAAAAAGAGAACTGACCAACCGCTAATAAGCTTTATCCAAAGAGGGTACTGGAAAACAGAAGAAAATGCAAAGGGGAGGTTCTGTTCAATTTCATATGCAGCTACCCAAAACCCAAAGCTATGATTGGTGCTCTTCTTCCATGTGACTCAGGCCAGCTGTGTGTAAGTGGGAGTGCCTGTCAGATGTATTCAAGGCCTCATGGTTTAGGGAAGGATTGTGTAGCCTAAGCTAATGACAAATAAGAGGAGGCAGTAACCGGTGAGTAGCTAACATTGGGCTGATTTCTATAGTTTTGAGTAATGGACTTATTTTCTAGGATGAACAATAATGACTAAGGCTTGCTAGTTTACTCTTTTTGGGAAGGGTTCCTTTTTAAAAATAAGATGATTATTGCTTTTTCATGACTTGGGAAATTTGCTCTGTAATGCAATATGTATATTATCACTTGATCAAATGGCTTTTAATATGAGAAAATTGATTTGCTATATAAATAAATATGTAATTTATTAGTGGAAATAGTTTCTGGGTAGGAATGTTACATTTGCTCCTCTTCCATAAGTAAATAAATGGTCCCTTATTGCAGTAAATACGTAGGCTTAGCAACTTCAAGATTACAACTGGAATATTATTTCTACACATAAATGAGGCTCTTTCAAGTCATTTCAGAATTCTACTTTGAATCACTTTTTTAAAAAAATTATTTATTTGTTTGTTTATTTTATTTTTAGAGAGAGGAGAAAGGAGCAAGAGAGGGAGAGAAACATCACTGTGTGGTTGCCTCTCACACTCCCTCAACTGGGGACCTCACGTGCAACCTAGTCATGTGCCCTGACTGGGAATCGAACTAGTGACACTTGGCTCACAGGCTGATGCTCAATCCACTGAGCCACAGCAGCCAGGGCTACTTTGAATCACTTTTGGTGCTATAACAGCATGTGTTTCCATTTCACTTGCATTAAGATTTTTAATTAATTTGCCTTTTTTAATAATATGAAAACAGATGAAAGTCAATTTCTTTTTCTTAAAGCCAACTAAACAACTTTTATGCTAATTCTTCCCTGCTCTCACTAAAAAGTAGTAAAGCAGAGTTCTACACAATGGGAAAAAAACCTTCATATAAGTCAAATTAATATAGGCAATTTAATAGAATGTTCTTGATATTATGTAAGCAAATTATAAAACCACATTATGGGACATTCCTTTGATTTTCAGCTTTTAAAATAGTTGCACATTGATAGCTATGCATTAATTCTAAGCTTACCATGAATTATTTTGAAGTATATTTAAAATAGATTTTTAAGATATATTTTATGATATAAGAATGCATTGCTTATTTGCATTCAGAGCCTTTGGTAAAGGGCTAAAAAGCCTGATAAGTACATATCAATGAGGTCAAAGTCAAGAAAAGGTTCCTTAGAATTTCCTAGACTACATCATACTCCTAGCACTAAACTCATATACTTCAGAGACTCTTTATTCATCAAGGGAATAAGGACTAAGAGATTAGAAATGGAAATACATTGCAAGGTGTTATGTTTTGCAATAATCTCTCCTGTTGGTTCTTAATCATTAGATTGAATTATCCCTTTCAGATAATCACTCCATTCAGAAGGCTGATGCTATGCGCTGAGAACAGAAAGGAGATGGAGGATTGGATCAGCTCTCTGAAGTCTGTACAGACCAGAGAACCCTACGAGGTAGAGTAGCATCTCTTCTGTCATCTCTTGTCTTTAGAGAATATTAACTGAAGAGCTGATGCTATATTCTGCAAAAACAGTTTTGTGTAGATTCATTCAGTAACTTGGTTAAACCTGATACTGCATTAGTTTCACTTAAAAAAAAGTGTTGCAGTTATTAAAATATGGATTTGAAATTTTTATCACAACTCTGTACATTTCAGATGTTCAGTGTCTGTAGTCTTGTTCTCTTGTTTGGCAGATCTGTGCTAACATCTCATTTCTAGGTGGCCCAGTTTAATGTGGAACATTTCTCAGGGATGCACAACTGGTACGCCTGCTCCCATGCCCGACCCACTTTCTGTAATGTGTGCCGAGAGAGTCTTTCCGGCGTCACCTCCCATGGCCTGTCCTGTGAAGGTACTGTAGCATCGCTTTTGCTGTCCCTCAACACTGACCATAATGAAAACATGCCATCACTATTTCTGAGAAGTGAACAGAGAAAAATCACCACAAGAAAACATTTCCCTTGGATGGAAGCAGTAGATGGGGGCAACTCAGTGGGAACAGAGTGTTTTAAGTTTTATGGTGGCTTAAAGTGGAGCTTTGCACACATAAGACTTAATATTTTGCCTCAGGAAGAGATAACATAAAATAATTTGAAAGGAAGCATTTCTCTCCCAAGGAACTAGTGACTACTGACTAAAAATAATTCTCTAGACTTTGTATATTATTCTAGTTTAAAGTATTATTTTTCTGTTCTGATCAACAATGGAGAAAAACACTTTCTGTGAGGCCAGTCTATACTCTTTGGCACAATTTCTGATAGTTAATAGCATTGCATTGTTTCAAATGCTGTTTTATTTTATTTTGTGTATGTTTAATTTAAAGTGATACCATTCTTTTACTTACAGTTTTGTAAAAATAAAACCTGTGTTGTTTTTGTTATAGGATTTGTGGATTATTTTTTAATTTAAGAGAAATGACCACTTAAAGAAAATACATTAATAATTACCAAGAGAAAATTGATAACTTCTTTAAAGGTTTTATCTATTTATTTTTAGAGAGAGGGGAAGGGAGGGAGAAAGAGGGAAAGAAACATTGAGGTGAAAGATAAACATCTATTGGTTGCCTCTTATATGCTCTCTGACCAGGACCGAACCCGCACCCCAGGCATGTGCACTGAATCAAACCATCAACCTTTCACTTTACGGGATGACGCTCAACCAACTGAGCCGCACCAGTCAAGGCAGCTCATAAACTTCTTTAGATTTATTTAATTTCATACCTCAGTGATCACGTCATTGTGTACTACTTTTGAACTATCTATAATACTAGCTTTTTTCTCTTATACAAAAAATCCTTGAGTAATTTTGAATATAACCATTATAATTAAACAATAAAAGAGGCATAGCTTTAATTCATGTTAAATGATAAGATCTGAGAAATGTCGTTAATTCAGCTACTTAATATAATATGGCATAGTGGTTAAGAGCAGAGCTCTACACTTAAAACCTCTGGCTTCCAGTTTCACCTCCAGCATTTCACATTGTGACCTGGGGAAATACTGTAGTTTAACTCTTTCAGACTTTTATTTCCTCATCTGTAAAATGGGGATAATAGTCATTTTTATCTCATAAAAACTCATGGTAATTAAATGAGATAATACATATAATAAAACTACTTTTCTAGTCAAGTAAATTATAGAAATTTTAACTGTGCCCCATAAGAAATGTAGCAAGTAAAAGAGTACAGATTGCATCATGGCCTGATGTGTTAAAATAATAAAAATGAACATTTGGAGCAGACATGAAACGTTGTTTTAGATTTTAAAAATGATCACAAACAAAGCTATAATTGGCCTTTATTGCTTTAATAATATAAAAGGTTTCTGTAGCTCTGAATAACTCGTCCCAGATCTGTGATATTATGTGGCATTATCTTGAAGGTCTTTTTACTATTATCTTCTAGTCTGTCATCCCAAAAATGATAAAAATGATATTAGATCTGAGATACTCTCTGGTACCCTTCTCATTTGAGAGTTATACATTATTAACTATATTCGTTTAGAAATTGAGATTGATAGTGAGATGGCTGAATATTTCGCTAAGCATTTTTAAAGAAAAAAGAAAATTACACCAGCTGGTAAGAATAAGAAACTTTAAAATCTTCAAGTAAATTTGCTGTTATATTATTCTGTTAATAAAGGGAATATTACATTTTGTCCAAGTGAAATCTAGAAATGGTTGACAGAAAACAATGAACAAGACAAAAACTGTTAGAAGCAATGCATTTATTTCCTTGATGATAAATGGGAAGATTTGGGGAAAGAGAGAGAGAGAGACTTGTAGCTATTGAATGGCTCGATTTCATTTTCATCTAGAAAATTAACGATTATGGCACTCATATACCAGAGAAAACTGTGAAAGTTCCACAAGAATTGCTGTAATCTGCTTTCCCCCTCTTCTTCAAATTCCTCAATCTGTACCAATGATAAAGAGAAATATTTTTTCTTTTTTTATTGTATTCCTTCCATTACCATTTATCCCCCCTGTACTCTCTTCCACCCAGAGAAGGAAAACTCTGACTCCAAAAAACCTCCGCTGCCTTGCGGCATACCTCTTCAGGGGAAAGGCTAAGGGAGTAAACCCCGACAGAAAATCCGGAGCCGGAGTCCCTAAGGCGGTTTGACGTTGTAGTCAACACCGGCAACTCCTGCGGCGCACCTGAAGCCAAGCTGTATTGACTCCGTCTTTCCCTTGGACCCTTCAGCTGCGAAGAGAGGGGGGGTCTGCTGCATGGGCAACAACAGACCCTCCATATCACCCTGCCCAGGCTCTGTAGCTTCAGCTTCACTGGAGAGGACACTCCAGCGTCATCACAAGATGTCGATTCAACACGGGAGGAGACAGATACCGTGTCACTCCCAAGTCGGACTGCACAGCCATTCTCGGTGGTGCAGATAGACTCTTAAGAAGCTACACCATCGTCTCTCGAGACGGACGGCTGCCGACGAAATAATGAAGTCTTCCTGACTTTTAAGAAAAGTCTCAATTATATTTTTAGAGAAATATATGGTAGTATTCATTTTCTCTGCTGATAAAAATTACAAATCTACAGCATTTTGCCCATTAGTATTTTTAGAACTATTGCAGAGGTTTTAAAAATCCCAAGGGTTTTATGAATATATTAAAAAGTTGCATTCTTATTTTCTGAGAATGTGGCTATTTAGGATATTTTTATTGTAATCACAGTTACACTCTAGGAACGACCCCTCCCTCCACTAATCAGAATAAGCTACCTGCTTAATAAAACTAAAGCCACAGGATGCAAGAGGCTTTAAAAGTTATAATAGAGATACAAATACAAGATAAATTTGTTTAACAATGACAGTGAATAACTTTCTGTTAGAATGGAATCTAGCTTTTGTTGTGTGATGCCATGCTAAATTTACTTAATCTTTCTGTCCTTGTTTTTCACAATAAAACAAGCCTGTACAGGTTTGTCTTCTAGGTTTGTATTGAATAATAACTAAAATTATTACTTTAAAGCCTTGCATATAAAATATATGAATGAAAAGAGAAGACAAAAGACTTTTGATAAAACCTAAATCAATTGAGAATGTTAATTATAATTTCAGAGCATACTTATTCTTTACAGTTATTTAAATAGCAATTTAACAAAAAAAGTTAAATGGTGATTTTCTTAATTAACAGTATCAAACATATCAACTTACTAATTTTTATCTTAACCACAATTGAAAACATAAAGATTTAGTGTAGTAAGGGATGAATAAATATTGCAATAAAAAACATAATTTTGTTACATGTCAGTATATTATATAAGTCTGGGATTTTTAAAATAATGGCTTTACAGGTCAGGGAAAAGTGCTTTATTTTAGAATAACTTGTTTGGAGAAATTTAATTGTTACTAATCAAAATTAAGGTGCCTATTAATCATTTCCATTTCTTAGTGACCATAATTACAGTCTGGTTTGTATTATTGTTATTATTTTATATTAAGCAACTTTGCAATTTTTGAGAATCATTCCAAGAAGCACTTTATTATTACAAATTTGTGACTTTACTTTTAATGTGGTTCTTGATTTTGAATAGCAAAATTTTCAAAAGCCATGAAATTATACCTTGTTTCCCTTTTTTACTTCCTTCTTTGCCTCTTAGAAAATAGTTATTGACCATTAATGTCAAGTACTTACTTGTACTTGAAAAGCAGCCTGGGGATTATGTTGCAGATAAAACTAAAACTAGGACCACACTTTTGAGCAATACTGTAACAGATGAAAAGGTCTAGAGGCACTAATTAACCATAATTTTAAAATAGTCACTTGTATTATAGAAAAATGCTGAAATTGTTTTCAAACTAAGCTTACTTCCTATAGTCTTATTTTTAACACCACTGTTTATCAGTAATAAAATTCAATTGAATGATTGTTGTAGTCTATATGAAGCCTTGCTCTAGTCACAAAGTCATTTACCACAAAAATTGTATGATTTTTAAGAATTTGTTCTGTGCACAAAAAAGCATGTAAATGAAACATTTCCAGTGTGTGTAGACTAGGAAAAACCAGCTTAGTGTAAGTGACCATTTATATATTGCCTATTCATGATACCTGAAGCATTTGAACATATGACTGTAGAAATCTTAGTTATTTTACCTGACCCTTTTGTTTTCATGTTACATTAAATTGTTTGCTTTAAAAAAATGGTGTGTCACCCATCATTTCTAGTTTATTAATGGCTTACTGTAAGAAGTTCAAAATCATCTGAAAATGAGACACCTTAAATTTAGAATGTAGCAACAGTTACTTTATTATATTTCCACTGAAGTTATCTCTGCTTTTAAATATTTGTCTGAAAAGTCAGAAAAAATGTATAACATCAGTATCCACTAACACTCAGATCATTTGTGTCTTTAGAAGGGTATGTTTAATAGTAGTCAAGCAAGGGTTAATATTTCATATCTGTGGTTTACCTGTTTTTCATATTTATGCTGGTTCTTTCATGGTTATTTCCTCCTATTCCTCTCTCTTTGACTTTTTTTTTTTTCACTCTATTTGTATATATTGCAAATGCTTATCAGAAAAAGTCTAGCTGCCATCACCATATATAGGTACAGAATTTTTTTTTGCCTCTGGTGAGAACTTTTAAGATTTATTCTCTTAGCAACTTTCAAATGTACAAGACAGTATTATTAACTATGTATAGTTACTATGCTGTACATTACATCCTCATGACTTATTTTATAACTGGAAGTTTGTACCTTTTGACCTCCTTTACCCATATTGCCTACCTCTAGAATCACCAGTCTGTTCTGTGTATCGATGAGCTCGGTTGTTGTTTTTTTTAATATTCCACATAAAAGTGAGATCATACAGTGTTTGTCTTTCTCTCTCTGACTTATTTCACTTAGCATATTGCCCTCAGTGTCCATTCATGTTGTCTAAGATGGCAAGATTCCATTTTTTTATAACTGAATAATATTCCATATATCTCTCATACATTTCCAATCATACATCAATGAACATTTAGATTGTTTTCATATGTTGGCTATTGCAAATAATGCTTCAGTGAACATGGATATGCAGACATCTTTTCAAGGTAGTGTTTTCATGTTCTTCAGCTAAATGCTGAGAAGTATGGTTGCTGGATCATATGGTAGTTCTATTTTTAATTTTTTGAGGAACCTTCATACTGTTTTTCATACTGGCTGCACCAATTTGCATTCCTGCTAATAGTACATAAGAAGTCCCTTTTCTTCACAACCTCACTAACACTTGTAATTTTTTATCTTTTTGCTAATAGCAATTCTAGCAAGTATGAGGTGATATTTCACTGTGGTTTTACATCTTCCTGATGATTAGTGATGTTGAGAAACTTCATGTATCTGTTAGCCATCTGTATGTCTTACATGGAAAAATGTCACTTAAGAGATCCCTCTGCCCATTTTTTAAATCAAATTATTTTTTGCTATTGTGTTATGTGAGTTCTTTATATGTTTTGGATATTAACCTTTTATCAGGTCAATGATTTGCATTTACTTTCTCCTGTCAGTAGGTAGCCTTTTTTATTTTGTTGGTTACTTTTGCTGTGCAGAAACTTTATAGTTTGAAGTCTTTAATCTAGTTTGAGTTATTTTTTGTACATGGTATAAGATAGTAGTCCAGTTTTATTATTTTGCATGTGGCTATTTAGTTTTCTCAATATAATTTATTGAAGAGACTGTCCTTCCTTCATTTTATGTTCTTGACTCCTATGTCATAAATTAATTGACCATATTTGTGTGGATTTATTGATCTATGTGTCTATTTTTATGCCAATACAATACTGTTGATTACTGCAGCTGTATAATATGCAAGGTAGGGCAAAAGTAGGTTTATAATTGTGAGTGCATGAGATGCAGAATTTACTCTTGTATTATTATTTATTAATTATTGTATTATTTTCCAAACAAACAACTGTAAACCTACTTTTGCCCCACCCTGTAGTTTGAAATCAGGGAGCGTGATGCCTCTAACTTTCTTCCTCTTTCTCAAGATTGCTTTGACTATTCAGGATCTTTTGTTATTGCGTATAAATATAAGTGTTAGAATTGTTTATTGTAGTTCTATGAAAAATGTCATTGGGATTTTGATAGGGATTGCATTGAATCAGTAGATTGCTTTGGGTACTAGAGACATTTTAACAGTATTAGTTTCAGTCCATGAGCACAGAATATCCTTTCATTTATTTGTCTTCTTCAGTTTCTTTCATCCAAGTTATATAGTGTTCAGTGTCTCTCTCCTTTTTTTTTTATAGGCTCTTTTATGGTAATTTGGCTGGGGATAATTAGTGATACATATAGTGAGAACATCCCTTCATCCTTTCTTTCCTCACATTATAATGTCATTCCAACACAGTAGTTTCAAAGAACAGTGCCATCTTTGTGACCCGTTTCAGGCTATTTCCCATGATGCCTGGGCAGTATCTTGACATACTTGCAATTTAAAACTCCCTTGAATTACCTTGTTCTTTTCCTTAATGCTGTTTTCACATTTTTTATTTTAAGTACCAGGAGTGCACAGCTCATTGGAATTTTCACAAATTAAATACATTTATGTAATTAGCACTAAGAGTAAGAAATGGGATTTTTACTAGCACCCATGTATTACTGAATTTTATTTAGTTCTGTATGTATTGTTTCCTTTCTCCTCAAGAACTAATTCTTTTGTATTTATTTCCTTTCTGTTTTTCTTTTATGACTAAGTTGAATCTAAGTAGCAATTCATAGCTTAATAAAAGTGCTTCATAAATATATAGTCATATTTGCTTTATAGAATACCATTACTATTGTTGAAGAGTAATTTAAACTTTTTGAAATATTGTTTTCCTTCTACCCCCAACCCTTTAAAATTTGATGCTGTGATTTCTTTAATCGTTTGTCCAAAAGTACACATTCATTTAGAAATGGTTTCCTTTACTTTTTTAGTATGTAAATTCAAGGCTCACAAAAGGTGTGCAGTGAGGGCAACAAATAACTGCAAGTGGACGACTCTGGCCTCCATCGGGAAGGACATTATAGAGGACGAAGATGGAGTAAGCCCTGTTCTGTCTCTGATCCCTTCCCAATACCTCTTCTCTTTTATTTTCTGTCCAGTGGAAAATAAACGACAGGGTTAAGTGAAAGTGTTTACTATTAATATTAAATTGAAGAATTTGGTAAACTATGAGTTTTTATTTTCAGTTAGAGCCGTCTTGGTTCCTTCAGCTCTTAAATTTTAAGGGAAATGTGAATAGGGCTTAGGAGTGGTGCTGGACTGGTGTTGTAGATCCTTACCTGACAAACTAAGATATCTTGTAAGGCTTAGTTTCATTGGCTGGTTACTCAGATCTTTACTTCTCAGACTTTGGGGCCTACTCTCAAGAGGGCCCTGCACCTTCAAAATCTTGCCTCCATTGTACCTTGCATAAAATATCTGATAGCACTGTGTGATCACTGCAATAGTGCCTTTTACATTCCTTTTTTCTCAACTATATTACAATTTCTGAAGGCGAGGGATTTTGTCTCATTTATTTTTGTACCTCTATCGTGCTTGGGGCATAGTACATGCTCAATAATGTGGGGTAAATGAATGTATGCCATGAGTGATACGTATTATTGACTTCACAGAGTAAGAAATAATTGTATAGCTTCCGTAGGGTAAGAATAGTGTCCTCCACAGTCTTTTAATTTGGCTGTCCTTTATTCCTGCTGCATAAGGTGGCGATGCCTCACCAGTGGCTAGAGGGCAACTTGCCTGTGAGTGCCAAATGTTCTGTCTGTGACAAAACGTGTGGCAGTGTTCTTCGTTTACAAGATTGGAAATGCCTGTGGTGTAAAACAATGGTGAGTCCTTTTTTAATTAGCTCCTTTTCACAACTTTGGCTGTAAGTAATTTAGAGGCAAAGAACTTAATGGCATAGCAGAGCCTGGTAGCACACGTACCCATAGTAATGTTTTTCTTTTTCAAGGTGTATTCTTTCCAGTCTGATTACTTTTTCAAATATCCTCTTTGTAATACTTATTCTTGTTATGTATTTCCTTTGTCTAAAGACCTCTTCCCCACAGTATTATTGTTTTTCATTACATTTCATCATGCTCATTGGTTTGCTATTTTGAGGCCTGTTTTACTATGTGTTGCATATAGAAAGCCATCAAATTTTGAATGATATACAAAATGTAATTTCGCTACAGTCCTATGGATGTTCTCTGACAGAATGCTGAGTTCACTAGGCCATGTGGTAAACTGTGCATTTAACTAAATATTTTTATAGCTTTCTCGCTTGTACAAACAAGAGGAGAGAAGCATGCCCAACATAACGTGGCACCAGTAGGCAGATTGTCTGTGCTGGACTGTGTGAGGACTGGGCCTCCACACAAATGTGGGCAGTCAGAGCAGGACTCAAAGTGAACAAGGCCATTCAGAGGGTGGCATGGGGACTAAAAGATAATAGGGGGATGAGGAGACAAAAAGATAATAGGGCGATGAGGCAGTAGCTGTGAGTACTTAGTACTGGGTAGCACTGTCCTACTGTGGCAGTGATTGCCTTGCACTGGGCTGATTTGTCTTGTTTAGAGTTTTGCAAGTCCGCTCCCCACCCCACAAAGAGTGGGAAAAAACCAGTGCGTTTAAGAAGTATGCTGTAGATTAGCAGTGTAAGAGATATGAGTGTGATATGTTGATTTCATAATGAGATTGATTTCATAGGTCACAGAGGAAAATAAGTCCTATAATATTTCAGTCAGGCCTAATAAGTAATCTGTGTTTCCTTTTCATTTTTCAATCAAACACAATTCTTTGTCCTTTTGTTATTTACTCTTTATCAGTTGCCTCTTTTGTTAGCCATAGGCATTACTTTTTATTTCTCTTATCCCACTTAATATAATATAGACTATACTAATAGACTGTGTATCTCTCTTTGGAGTTTTACTGTAACCACAACCCCTAAAACCCTCTTTTGCCATTCCTTGTTTTAAAGGAGAGATCCCTAAAAAAGATGTTAAATTTTCATCCCACCTTTGCTTTTTTTGCCAGGGGTGGGAGGGTGGACAACCAGTGATATATGCACCAACTGCTATTTTTATTAGTTTGATTCTCTACTTCAAGAACGTCAGCTGTTTTTTAATAACTTTTAAAAAAGAAAGATCATGTGTAATGAAGTATTTTTAAGAAGTATTATATAAATTGTCTTTACCTGCAATATATAGGTTTCTACTTGTATTTAGTCAGTAGTTTTTAAACTTCACTAACAGTAGGAGTAAATTAGGTTTTTTATTTACTCACTCTACTCACCCTCACCTTTAAAAGATCTCGCTAATAGCATTATTACAGATTATAGAAGGGGGGCATTCTGGAATGTCTTTTCCCTCTTTTTTTCCTGGCAGACTTAAATATCACCTTGATGTGAAATCAGTTCTGCCCCATCATGCCAGTTAGATGTGCAGGTTTCTGAGCCACCTCTTACTCTATACTTGCTATACACTCTGATTTATCTGTTTATATGTTATTTTGCCTTTAAAATCCGAGTTTCTAGCAGCAGAATATTAAGCATCTAAGTATAGTCATCTAAGTGAAAAGCCAAACTCAACCGAACCATAGTTCCACAGCCCTAGTGAGTCAGCTCCTGATTTTTCGAGTTGTAGTTTCTTGTCATAGTTTTATATTTTCTGTAAAGATAGTGAAGGTACAATTTTACCTTCTACTTTTCTCATTTGACATTGTAAATTTGTTTTTCAGTTTTCCTCTTTTTATGTATTTTTATTCCTTTTTAAACTGTGTGTGCTTTTTAAAAAAGAAAATCAATTTGGATGGTTAATTATTATAAATCATATTAGAAAGTTGTCCAAAATTAGGCCATCAGCAGAACAAGAGTTACTATTAAATTTCAGTTATTTTCCCAAAAGTTTGGCTAAATACATTAATATGTGAGTTTTCTAAAAGGACTAATGAAATAATACTGTTTTAAGTGTTTTATGAAGTATTAAATATCTGCTTTTTCTGATGAGAACATTCAAAGGCTCTGGAGCTGAGTGCATAAAATATTCAAAGTTGCCTGGTTCCTCCTTAATAAGGAAGTTAGCCCTGTGTTTTTTGTTCTCAGTAGTATCTGAAGTGACCTTGAAACTTTGTTTCTACATTTACTAAGTGCCTATGATGTACATCACTTTCCAGGATGAATGTATAATAATAGGACCTCCTTTTCCTTATAAGGCCAGAAGTCTAGCTGAGAAAACAGGCATGGATGTACTTGTAACTAAAATTACATGAAAATATTATAAAAGAGGTGTGAATAGAAAGTTAGAGGATTCTTACAGAAAGGGTGAATATATAACAGATTTTCTTTATTTTCGTTAAATTCTGTAAGAATTTTATGAGGTAGATGCCATCAGTTTTTTTTAATGGACAGTGATATTGATGCATACTGGTTAGCTTCTCCCTTCCTTTCTCTTTCCTTCCCTTCCTCTGCATTCCTTTCTCTTCTCATCCCCTCTCCTTGCCTTCACAAGCATTTACTATATTACTATAAACTACTTTCCTGAGACAATCATGAAAATAAGCTATGCAGACAAAATCAAATTCCCATCTCTAAAATGATTAGCCCGTTCCTTAGGAACATAATATTGTGCCATTAAAGTAATTTATGAATTACTGGACATTTTGTGATGTAGTTGACCCTTAAATTATCAGTTACTTAGTTATAATTTAACAACTAAATATTGATTTGTTTTTATGATTCTTAAAAGTTTGTTTGTTTGTTATTAGGTACACACTGCCTGCAAAGACTTATACCATCCTATATGTCCACTTGGCCAATGTAAAGTGTCTATCATACCTCCAATTGCACTAAACAGCACTGATTCTGATGGTATGTAGCAGCAGTGGATGGATTATTTCTGGTATATTGAAGGTTGACATGTACATTTATTTTCCTAAAATAAATAGAATTGTAATTGTTTATTCTTATCACTTTTTATATAATCTGTTTAAATTGCTGAACAGTACATTTAATTTTTAAAAGAACATTTAAAAATTAAAGTTAACATACTGTAACCATATTGGTGAAATTTCTGTGTATAAGACTTTTAGATTATACATTTCTGCAAATAAAATAAGATCATTATTCTGTACCAAAATTAATTTGAAAGGGTTAATTTTTTATGTGTTTTTATTCCTCCATAATTGAAACTGCCCATTAGCATATCTTATTTAGAAATCTGTTTTCTTATAGTTTCATTGCAGGAATTTATATTACATAAGTTTATTTACTTTTTCCAAAATCTTAAAACTTACTTGTAAGTGCTGAGGAATCTCTTTACAGCACTGGATTTGGAATAGCATATTAATAACTTTATTCTTAGCAAATCATATTACAAAAGGCTTTTACCATATACTATCAGTTTTTTGCATTGATAAAGTACATCATGATTTTCAAATTTTTGTATAAAGTATGCCAATAGACCTTACAGGTATGAGGATATAAGCCTCAAAAGATGTGTTTTTTTTAAACCCGTGTTGTTAAAAGCCCTTCCTCTGCAAGCTGTGTTATATCAGGGTTCTATTATTTATTATAAATTTAAAAATATTTGCTCAGGCCTCATCAAGGAGCTGTTAAAATACAGGGTGTCCCACAAATATGTATACACACTTTAAATAATTATAAAGTCAGTGTTTATTAAAATACATTTCATTTTCAAAATGTAATAGAACCTACAGGCATTATTTTAATTGTTTTGTCAACGCCTGTTTTCAAACTGACGTCCGTTCTGGTCCAGGCACTGCTGATAACGCGAAGCAATGGAATTGCAAACATCACGAAACAGCAAGATGGGGCACCCTCACACTACCACCACGATGTTAGATCCTACCTTGATGAGATCTTGCCAAACAGGTGGATTGGATGAAGGGATTTCATAGAATACCCTATGTATTCATCAGACCTCACACCACTAGACTTTTTTTTTATGGGGATACTTAAAAGACAAAATCTACGCTATGGAATCTGCAACAGTCGCTGAATTGAGAGCAGTCATTGAACGAGAATGCACACAAATACCAAACGAAATATTTTGTGATGTTTGTGATTCCATTGCTTCGCGTTGTCAGCAGTGCCTGGACCAGAACGGACGTCAGTTTGAAAACAGGCATTGACAAAACAATTAAATAATGTCTGTAGACTCTATTATATTTTAAAAATGAAATGTGTTTTAATAAATACTGACTTTATAATTATTAAAGTGTGTATACATTTTTTGGGACACCTGTATTTAATAACACTGAATATGAACACAGACTGTGATTGGTTTTTCTTATAATTAAGTGTTGTTAAGGCAGGTCGTATATCTCAAATTATCTATGATTAATACTTTTACCATGTTTGTTATAATTTTTTGTTATAGAGCATATTTTAAAAGATAACATTCTTAGTATTAAATAATAAGATTATCTCCATTTTGGTGGTTAATTTATAACTTATTGTTAAAGTAATGAACATGGTTCTTTATTTTTATGAATTTCTCTTCTTTTCTCTGAATTTTTGTTAACAGTTTAAGAGAGAAAGCTCTGCATACTGATCTTGTCCTGTGTTTTTTTTCCAGGTTTTTGTAGAGCAACGTTTTCATTCTGCGTTAGTCCTCTATTGGTTTTTGTCAATTCTAAGAGTGGAGATAATCAGGGAGTAAAATTCCTTCGACGATTTAAACAGTTACTAAATCCGGCTCAGGTGTTTGATTTAATGAATGGAGGTCCTTATTTAGGGTAACTGATTATTGATAAATCTCTTTTAAATGAAATGTAGCACTGAACATGAAATATGTCTGGCTCTTCAGTTCATGAAAATTATAGATTCATCTAAACATCTCTGTATTGATCTTCCCACTCCCCCCTCTTTTAGAAGTTCTAGTTATAAATTTAACACAACCTTTTTGATATTTGTATAAGTTCTGTATGTGCTAAAAATTCCAAAATTTGTTTAGAAAATGTTTTAGACTACAGGTCAAACAAGCACTCACAGTATGCTTAGCTCTAACAAAGATAAGCGTGTAAATTTAGAAATACAAAATAAGTTCAGAAAATGATTTGTTGAAAGGCTAGTATTGATTTATATATAATACGACCAATTATTTAACCAAAGCACTGATACTTTTGTGGGTCTCTAGGTTAGTTCCTCAAGGATTCAGATTCACTTCATATAAATGGCAAAGAAATACTTTTGTTGATTGTTTCAGCTTTCTGGATTGTCTTTTAATGTAAAATATAGGGGAAAAAATACCATTTTTCAGTGAAGGGAAGGAAATATGCCTCGAGCATTTTTCAGTACATTTTTTAGTGTACACATATGATTTTTGTTGATTGTGTCATTTGAACCAGAGCCCAGCAATTTCTATATGATTTACTTATGCCAACTCCACTTTTCCCTAGGGTTCTCTTGTCACCTTAATGCATGGCTATGAAAGTAGACACTGGGGATTTTTAGATTCTAGTGTTTGAAAAGGCCTTTTGTGTTTTATAATTTAACACATTCCCGTCTCTTGTATTTCTCTCCTCAGTCTCTTTTTGTGTCTCTTTTCACTTCTGTCCCTTCAGAGTCTCCCTTCTTATTTCCATTGCCCTTTTCTTGCTAAGTTGAGGCCCTTCTGGACACATGGGTGTGGGTCTTCTTCATGTGTATCCAGCTCCTTCCTGATCTACTTGAACATCCCTCGCTTTCCTGTTTGGGCCCTGGCATTTCCTCATCTGGCCTCTCTTCCCACCTTTGTCTCTTCTGTTGCTGGTTAGCTTTGCCACCCTTTCTAGTATGTCTGTTTAAGAATCCTTAATAGTTCCAATATCTTACATTCTTGACATTCATTTTTCCCACCCAAGGAACTCTGTTAAACTTCTTGAGATTATCTGGAAACATTTTTTTTAGATTTTCCACAATACTTGAGATAGCAAAGGTACATTCAAGGGGTAGGATGTGTCAAAAGTTGAGAGGAGGGAAGATAGAAGTAAAAAGGGTGACCTGAAACTAGGAGAAGAGGAGGAGGAAAAACAGACAGGAAGTATGAAAAATGATATATTGAAAAGGTTGGGTGGATCCCTTTATAAACTGCCTCAAGTGCCACTCAGTAGTATCAGTGCCCTAGATCTCTCACCCCTGGTTTGTAATTTGCTGTGCTTAAGGAAATAACTCAGCCTGGTAATAGAAAGAGAAAAATCGCTATGTCTACCATCTGGTATCACTTACCTTTCGTTTTCTTTTCTGGATTCTGCTTCTTTTTTTCATTTTCTCATTTCTTCCCTCACTTTCCTTCTAATGTTATCTCCATTTCTACTTATAATCCCCTTTCCTCTTTATAATTAAGAGGTTTGCTTGAGTTAAAACTAAATTAACTTTATGGTATAATTAATACGTAAGAGTTCTTATATTTAATATGAACTTGAATACCAGTAAATACAGAATAACAAAGCATTAGGGCAAGTGAATTTTATTTCTTTATATTAAAATAAAATACTTTTTACTTTCAGTTTAAGACTATTCCAGAAGTTTGACAATTTCCGGATTCTTGTTTGTGGCGGAGATGGAAGTGTAGGTTGGGTTTTGTCTGAAATTGATAAGCTCAACTTGAATAAACAGGCAAGTACTAATTCTTTTCATTGCTAGTTAACATGTATGTATTCTCACTGGCTAACTAGAGAAGTATCGTTGTCGTCGGCAGCCGTCCGTCTCGAGAGACGATGGTGTAGCTTCCCAAGAGTCTATCTGCACCGCCGAGAATGGCTGTGCAGTCCGACTCGGGAGTGACACGGTATCTGTCTCCTCCCGTGTTAAATCGACATCTTGCGATGACGCTGGAGTGTCCTCTCCAGTAAAGCTGAAGCTGAAGCTACAGAGCCTGGGCAGGGTGATATGGAGGGTCTGCTGTTTACCATGCAGCAGACCCCCCCTCTCTTCGCAGCTGAAGGGTCCAAGGGAAAGACGGAGTCAATACAGCTTGGCTTCAGGTGCGCCGCAGGAGTTGCCGGTGTTGACTACAACGTCAAACCGCCTTAGGGACTCCGGCTCCGGATTTTCTGTCGGGGTTTACTCCCTTAGCCTTTCCCCTGAAGAGGTATGCCGCAAGGCAGCGGAGGTTTTTTGGAGTCAGAGTTTTCCTTCTCTGATGTGCCCTGACTGGAAGATCGAACCAGCGACACTTAGCTCACAGGCCGACGCTCAATCCACTGAGCCAAACCAGCCAGGGTTACTAGAGAAGTATAGAACTGTAATAACCCTTATTTCTCACAGTGTCTAAGGTCTCCCTGTTGTGCTCTCTTCTAGTGTCAGCTGGGAGTGTTGCCTTTGGGTACTGGAAATGACCTTGCCCGGGTTCTTGGCTGGGGAGGTTCATATGATGACGATACCCAACTTCCTCAGATACTAGAGAAGCTGGAACGAGCCAGTACCAAAATGTTGGACAGGTAAAAGTGAATTCTCTTCTAAACCTAGTTTGAAAATGGTGTATTGAAATCATTTTTTGATCATTCAAATTTTATTGACTATAAGTCTCTTGAGGGCAGAGATTTCCTAGTCTTGTCCACTTTCTGACCACTGAGGTATAGAATAAAGGCCAGAAGAGATTAGACACTCAATAAATATATTTTTGAGTGAATTAATTGTAACAAAAAATGGGGAAAAGTAGTCTAACAAACTCTTTATTTTAAAGCTAGAAGGCTGTGTTTATACGACTTTTAATTGTTACTCAGTTCAGAAGAAAGCTTAAATAGTTAATTTGGGGAGGGGTGCTTTTGATATGTATCATCCTGTGGTTTCATTAAAGCTGAAAAAGACCTATAAAGTTTAAACTTATTAGAATATCTTCTTACTTATACCTGTGAAGAGTGAATTAAACCAATAAAGAAGTAAGTGATAAAAAAAAAAATCCTTTCCCAGAGAAGACAGTGGAGTATTCAGAAGACAGCTGCATCTGAGGGAACTATTGCTGTGATTTATAGCATCCTTGACCACATCTCTTCACTTCTTTCTCTCTAAATGTTCCACATATAAAAAAGAAATCATAATGTGTGGACCCTAAGTATTATGGAGGGGGAGTTTAGATTTTGTGTACAGGGAACAACAGGACTCAGTAAGCAGTAATCTCTCACCCCCACTTTACCATTCCCGTAACTAGAAGACAAATATTAAAATATCATTATAAACTTGAGTTAACATGAATCAAACCAACTCTGATAGGATTAGCCCTCTGTGGAACTCTTCCCAAAAATAACACAATTTCGTCAGGAAGCCACCAATCTAAAATGTAATTACTCTCAAATGAACTAGTAACTTAATTGTCACCTTGCCTGTCATAAGGTAATACTGTAATGGTTGATTCTTTTGCTGGCAAAATATTTAAAAATAGAGAGCTGGTTGAAAAAAGGATGAAGGGATTAATCAGAGAACATATAAGAAAGACCCGTGGACATGAACAATGGTGTGGGGATTGATTATGGAAGTGCGGGTGGGCTGGATGGAGGGGGCAAAGGAGGAAAAATTGGGACAACTATAATAGCATAAACAATAAAATATTAAACTATGAAAAAATAAAAAGCTGGGCTATAGAGCATTTATCTAAGTTTATCAAAAACCCTCTTAAAATTTTTTTTTCATTAAATGTACAGTTGACATTCGATATTATGTTTCATGTGTACAGCGTAGTAGTTTGACATTTATCTAACATCAGTGAGAGCGATATCTCAGTTATCCCAGTAGTTTGGGTGCATAAAGTGAATTCAACTTCCAGGTGATTCCTTAGACAATTGCCCACCAAACCACACAGGATATTTTAAAGGTTTTTTGTTGCAAATTTAAATACCATTTTCTTGTTTCATCCCTGTGTGTGCTTTTCTCTGTGTGTTATAAAAATTAACTTATCTAGGTGGGGAACAGATTGTGTCCCCATGGTGAAATTTTTTTATATGGACCCGCAAAAAACATAGGAAGAAAAATATAAAAATAAAAAGGGATTTAAAAACCTATTAGATTTTTTAACTTAAAAAAAAAGACCATTATTAGGAACATAAAATTATTTTGTTCCTGGCTTTAAAAAAATTTTTTTCTCTAATTGATTTTTCTAAGTTTATTGGAGTGACATCGGTTAATAAGATTGTATAGGTTCCAAGAGTATGTTTCTATGATAAATGATCTCCATATTGCATTGTGTACCCACCACCAACAGTCAAATTATCTTCCAGCACCATATGGGTAAAGGGGGTCAAATATATATATGATGATGGAAGATGTTCCTGGCTTTTCATTACTAACTTAAGAATACTGTTCGTAAAGACCAGGTGAAAATATTGCTATTTAATAATATTCAAAATTTTATAAATTTTTTCATATATATCAGTCAATTGATTTGATCCTCAAAACAACACTGGGATAGCTTTTTAAAAAAGCATTATTATAACTATTTTACAGAGATGAAAGGGCTTGTGGAGTCAGAGTAAGAATGACCTATTTTTGTCTACCTGGCACTTATAGTGGTTTTACTAGATAGAATAACATCTCATTTAACCATCACTGCATATTTAAAGATAGCTGCTATTATAATCTCTGTCTTACAGAAAAGAGACTCAGGAGTATTTATCTTATCAGTGTCACATAGCTAGTAAGTGGTAGAACTGACACATTAAACTGAAATCCAGCCCTCTAGTTCCCCAGGTCTTTCCTCAACAGTGCACTGTTTCCTCTTTAATGCGCATACACGCCAGAGGGATCCTTATTTCTGGCCTCTAACTCTGCTCAGCTAGTAACCAACATGTGTCCTTTCCTGACTCATACTGCCACTGTCCCCTGTTTCTTCACCCCCAGTAATTTCCCATCAAGGTGGAGGTGCTGCAGGGAAGGTAAAAGGAATTTAAGACATTTGGATGAATTTCTTTTCCATTTTTTTAACTCTCCTTTGACCAGAGAAGTATTTCCAGCTATAAAGATCTTGACTTTTCATGTTTTTCAATTGTTTCTCCCTATTTGGAGATTTTAAGTCTTAATGCTTTTATGCATTGCTTGTATTATATCTATTTTCTGCTTAGGAATATAAGCTTCCTTAGGGAAGTCTTATTAACTGTTGTATTTCCAGACTCTGGAATACTGTCTGTCACATTGAGATGTTGAATATCTCTTGCATGAATGGATGGATGGATGGATGGATGGCTTTTTATGATCAAATATATATTTCTTTGTAGTATATCCATATTAAGAGTTGAATAGTAGCTACAAGTAACTATTCAGTTTATACATCCTAACATGTATGTCTTTTAGGGGATTTTCAGGGAATGTGGATTTTTATGTTAAGACTTATTCATATTACTCTGAATGATGCACTAGGCTTATTTAATTACTGATGCTAATCTTGGAATTTTCTTGCGGGTTCTGGCTTCAGTAGTGAAATGCTTTTCTTAAAATACGTGTGCTGTGGTACTCCTTTTATTATGCATTGTGTCTTTGTAAAATCTTTATTCCATATTCTGTTATTGACTACATATCCAATTGTTCTTCCCAAAATTTGAATTTGTTATTTTAGATACATGACTGGATTTATCTGGAGTTAATTGCTTTTCTGTAACACCAAATAATTCAATGTTTGGTTTGAAATTAATATTTACAGCTAATTAAAATAAATTTACTTCAGTTATTTCTATTAATATTTACCTCTCATCCCATTCTTAAGAAAGGATAATTAGCTGATTTTCACTTCACGTGTGTATAGGCTGACTTGATGTGACTGATTGTCACATGGAGCATCATCTATTTTTTATAGGTAGTAAGCATTTATTTAATCCAGGATGTTTTAGAACTTTGGGTTGTGATCCATTAGTAACTTGTATAATCTAGTTGGTAAACTACAGTGAACATTATTTTAAAACTGAAACAGACAAAAATAGAAAAGTCAATGCATTGCCTCTGGTGAACTAGGGGAAGTGTTAGGTACATGCATTTCTTTCTTACTTTAGGTCATGGCCTTAACTTTTTTTGAAGTCACTAAGAACAGAATTGGTAAGGTATGGAAACCATAACTTATGAATTCAGCATTTTATGAAATTACCAAAATTTTATCTCTTTTTCCCATATTTGGTTTTTTAATTTATTTTATTTTTTAATTTCTCAAGTACAGTTTACATTCAATCATTTTGGTTGTTTTAGATACAAAAAATCATAGTTGATAAATATATGTGGATAGTTTTGTACATGAGGTGAGGACAAAGTCAGTTTATTAAGTTTTAAAGAAATTTTAGACCAAAGATGTTTCTCCCTTCAGGTGGAGTATAATGACCTATGAACTCAAATTGCCACCAAAGGCTTCTCTACTTCCAGGACCTCCAGGCGCGTCTGAAGAATTTTATGTAAGACTTTAACCCTTTACTTATTTATCATTTGAAAATGGGGGTGAATATCATGAACAAATAAGAAAGCTTATAAGACATGGTAGCATGTTTACTTAATTTTATGTTTTATTGGATTGGGTATGGTCTCATTGACTACTTACAGGCCTCTCCCCCAGAGGAAAGAATTCTTATGATGTAGGTTAGAGACCTTCCGTGAACACCCACACTGGGAGTGAGAATTTTAGCCACATCACTCACCTTCATGGGCCTCTGTTACTTCATTTATAAAGTGAGACTACCATGTTGTGAGGATTAAATGAGGTAATGAATGTGTGCAAAATGCCAGGCATGCAAATTCCCCTTCAATCATCCCTAATAGTTCTTCCTGAATATTGCACCCGGCTGCTTCCTTCTACCTACAGGCCTCCTGGGAAGGCCAGCTGATGGCAAGTTCCTGTTAGCGTTACCTCATCTTCTGCTTCAGCCATGAGCACCTGTGTGATTACTTATTCGTGGTTAGTCCCTCTTAATAATCTCCAAGCACACCAATACTTGTGGCCAGAATATTATGTAATTTCTCCCTCCCTGCTTTGCCTGCTTTGTTAAGGGTTCATCAAAACAGGTCTACAGGTTAAGCCTGTTCATCAAGATAAAACAAAGAAAAAAAACAGTGCACTTTATTCCATCCCTTTTATAGACCATTAATAAGTACAGTCTTTAGACTTCTTAAAGATTCAGCATTCTGATTAAACTTCAGAGGACTGGAGATTTAAGACAGAACCAGATTTTCAAAAGATTGTTCTGTCTCACCAAGACTATTGATCTATGATAACTTATTTTTCCCTCAAGGAAAATTTAACTGTTTATTTTACAGGTGATATCTTCATTTTGTCATTAAGAAAATTATGATTTTGTACAAAAGTAAGGAAAGGAATGGTAACTAGAAACATGAGGCATTTCCTTAAAGAAGCTAATTGAATCTTGAAAAACTTTTTCTGATATGAAAGTAGCAAAAACTGCTTCTAAAAAATTTGAAAATACAAAAATATATGAAAAAGAAAATAAAAATCTTATAGTCTTGCCACTCAGAGGTAATTACTATTGAAGATTTATCTATTTACTATTTGATTTCCAGCAGCATTTTTATTTGTTATTTATTTAATGTTATTTATGTTATGTTATTTATTTATTATTTCCTCACAGGAGGACATGTTTCTTTTGATTTTAGAGAGAGGAAGGGGGAAGAGAGAGAAAGAAGGTGGGAGTGGGATGAGAGACAGACAGAGAGGCAGACATCGATGTGAGAGAAACATTGATCAGTTGCCTCCCATACATACCCCGACCAGGAATCAAACCCACAACCTAGATATGTGCCCTGACTGATAATCGAACTGACAACCTTTCAGGGCTCTGAATGATGCTCAACCAACTAAGCCATGTGACCAGGACTATAATATTATTTTATATCCAACTATGAACATAATACATGTTTTATAGGAACTAGTTTTTTTTCTTAATAGTATTTTTGGAAATGTTATTTTTTCTTCAAAGAGACGAGAGGGGCAATTTTTTGCTTTACTTACTGAAGAGATGTCTATTTCCTAGCGTTAAAAAAAAGGTAGACAGTTTACTCTTATCATATATCTGTTCACTAAATATGAGGTACTATTTTAACTATATGGAAGAAATCTTTTTTAATATAAAAGGGTTTTGAACGAACCTTTATGTATTTTGGTTTCTTATAAAAATATTTCGGAAC
Organism: Furipterus horrens; assembly: GCF_987537825.1. Lineage (NCBI taxonomy): Eukaryota > Metazoa > Chordata > Mammalia > Chiroptera > Furipteridae > Furipterus > Furipterus horrens. Next base: position 44,140,642 of record NW_028327182.1, read on the forward strand.
AAAGAGATAGAATGCTTTAAGATTATAGGTTAAATCAATGTTCTGCATCACTCTGACCAGTCACTGACTTTTTTGCCTTGAAAACTACAAAGAAATAAAAACATTAATTTTGGATTCCCTTATGCATGATTATGAAATTATTTTTATGAATTTTCTTAGAAGTACACAAAAGGTAGTTGATCTTCCTAATTAATCTTACTGATAGCATTCTGCTGGCATCGTAGAATTACAGAGCTTAAAGAATTGTGAGTTTCATTGATTAATTCTTTACAGACCTGATTAATTCTATTTGCTATTATACTTTTTAAACACTGTAAAAAGTGGTTTCATGATTTCCTTTGGCAACAGTGATCCTGTTATTTAATACTCAATATTTAAAAGGTTATGATTTACATTTACTGTACAGTTCCCATGCCAATCACGTTTTTCCTTCTCTTTGTGAATAAATTGTATTCCTCCATTGTCATCAGCTTATTAGTTCACTCCTGTTCTCACCTTGGGTCTCAGCTTAGGTATCACTTGCTCCAAGCAGCCATCCCCATCTCTGAAGTCCTAGTACTGTGTTCTTCCTCAGTGGTTCCACAGTCCCATTCACCTTCCATTATCTTGATACTGTCATATTGTAAAGATCAGGCAATGTGTATTATTACTCACCAGTATATTGCCATCTAGCATGATGACTGGCAGAATAACATAATTATTGTTAAAATTTGATCTAAAGACCAAACCGTCTTGGAACAATGGGTACCTTGGCATCAGAGCCCTTTGGCCTTGCCTATTAGAAAACAGATTCCTACGGCTTTGCAATTGGATTATAAGCTTTTTGGTGCAAGAGTCATATTTTTGGCTTCTTCTGTATCATCCTAATTGTGCAAGTCTAGTAAGTCAACAGATGCCTTGATTATTAATGCCAAGGTAATCAAAGAGAAAGGGAGATTTGCTGAATGTCAATCATCTCCCTGAAAACAGGAAAGAATGGCCTTAAATCTCTGGAACAAAATTATTCCCATTAATTTATTTTTAAATCTCCTCTGGTAGAATAATAAAAGTTATCTCCCCTCAATTCTGTTTTCTAGATATTTGGGAATAGCATTCTGAGAAATTGTAACTTCATTATTTAATTCATTTAACAAGATTAAGTGTCTATCAGTACCTGGGACTGGAAATAAGACTTACCCTGTAGCTTCAGTCGGCTTAGAGTGGTGGTTCCCAAGCTGTGTGCCAGGATGCCTCAGGGCACCACAGTGAGCTCAGAGGGCTACCCTGAGGTATTTTTAAATTCAAAGAACACATGGTAATACTCAACATCCGTTGGATGCCACACAAACTACTAGATTGAGGTAGTGCACAGTTTAAACATTAGGTTGTACTACATTCCTTTTAATGACGTCATATTATTAGGAAGCTGGGTTTTTAGTGGTTGCTGTGGTAAAAAGCAAACACCGCACGAAAATGTGTGTGGAACAGGAAATGAGCATGTCATCGTCCAGTCTGATTCCAAGGTTTCATGTGTATACAGTGCTGACAGGCTTACAACTAGTTATTTAAGAATGAAATAAGATATTTTTTTCTTTTAATGTATATATATAACTTTTAAATGGTTATTAAGTTGTTAGGGCATAAATGTTTATTAAGTTGTTTAGAATTAACAACTGTTTGATATTTCTTTTGGCCTAAGGGCACTGTGACAAAGTTGTTCAGACCTTAAGGATGCTGTGACCTCAGGAAGTTTGGGAATCTCTGGTGTAGTGGGAGAGTCAGACAAGGGAATAATCAATAATGTTTAGGTTATTTTCAGGGTATAATGGTTGCACAGAAGAGAGGGTTCTTGGCCTTAGAAGTTCACTGAAGTCTTTACAGAGGGAGTTGTGCCTAAACTCGGTTAAAAGAGAGCATTACATAAGAGCATGATAATGAGTACCTTGGTAAATTTGTGGCACTACAAGTAACATGTGGGACAACGAAAGAGCTTCAAGAGCATCACAAGACAGGACAGAGAGGAAATGAGGCTCAGATCATGGACTTATGGAAGGTCTTCTTTGGTAGCTGAAGGGTTTTGACATTATCTAGAAAGTAGGAGGGACCCACTGAGACATTGTTAAACAGGAATGTGGTATGATCAGATTCGTTTTTTTGTTTGTTTTGTTTTTAAAACACTGTGTTGTAAACTGGAGAATGGTTTGAAAAGGAGCAGAAGAGACTTGGGAAGCCCAAATTAGAGGCTGTTATAATGATACACGTGAGAAACGATAATATTTGTATTTAACAAATGGAGTTAAGCAAAGACCAGGACTTGCTTGTGGGTGGGGGACAGGCAGTGTGGTGGGAAAAGCCCCAGCATCCTCAGACCTGGCCCCTAGCTTGTCTGCTCTTCATTAGCTGTGGGTCTTGGGTAAATTGCTTAATTCACCTGAGCCTCACATTCCTTGGCTGTGAAACAGGACATGTTATGGGATAAATCTGTACAAAGTGCTTAATCACAGTTCTTGATACACAATTAAAAACTGTTAACTATTATTATTACCTTATCTTTGTGACTCTACTAAATGACTACATAATGGGTTAGTAAGTGATATCAATAATTTTACCCTTGGACACAGTTATTTTGTTTTCCTTTGGAGGAGATTGTATTCTTTGCCTTTTTTTTTTTATAATGTACAAAACCTTGGTTTTAAAAATATATATTTATTTTTTAGAGAGCAGGGAGGGAAGGGGAGGGAGAAAGAGGGAAAGAAACATCAATCTGTTGCCTCTTGCACAACCTCAGTCAGGGACCTGGCCTGCAACCCAGGCATGTGACCTGACTGGGAATCGAAACCGTGACCTTTCAGTTTGCAGGACAACACTCAACCCACTGAGCCACACCAATCAAAATCTTGAGTTTTTAAATGTAAATTCAAATGGAAGTAATAATAATTTATAATATTTTTTTCTGTCTTCTTAATATTTATGACAATCCTATAGGAAAAAGAAATAAAATAATCTTTTTGAAAAACTGTTTTCCACCTTTCTTTCGTGTAAATTTTTTTCCATATGTGGTCTGCCTTTGAAAAAATTAAGATAGAAATTTAAAAGAGTAACAATATACTGATTAGCCACTGGTGGAACTGGATATTAATCAGGAATGAGGTCCCTTTGGGAAGAGGCTAGTCAGGAAGGCTTTATAGAGAGGGAGGAGGGGGTAATTGAATTTTCATTTTAGTCTGAATAAACTGATGTTGATTGGTAAAAAGCAATGAAAGGATATCTGAGTCAGGCAGAAGAGCATGGAAGGCTGGTCTGAATAGAACAGATGATTTATAATGGAAATTTTTGAGCCACTGTGACATGGAATATATTGAGGCAAGCATTTGATGGAAGGCTCTCAGTATGAAACTTAAATATCATGCACATTTTCATGTATTAGGAAGATACGTTCTTTCAATAGAATGCTAAAGTTTGAGTCCAATAGAAAAGGAGATATGGGACTCCTTTAGCATTTGATTATTTCATTATTTGAGAGAAATACTTATTAACATGCTTGTATGACAGTGCATTCATCATTAAAAAAAACTTGATTGAATTTTGCATACAGAAAAATGTACATCATAAATGTTCATCTTTATAAGTTTCCACAAACTAAATGTAATCAACACCCAGATCACAGGGCAACATTAGCAGCACCACATGAGGCCCTCATGCACCTTTTCATTCAACACCCCCATCTCCTACCCCAATAACCACTATCCTGACTTCTAACAGTGTAGCTTAGTTTCATCTATTTTTGTACTTCATAAAACAAAATCATTTTGTATGTACTCCTCCATTTCTGAATTCTTTCACTCAATATTATGTATGAGAGATTCATCTGTATTGTGGTTTAGTTATAAATCATGTGTTCTCATTGCCTTATAGTTTTCCATTGCACAAATATACCATTATATAATTTGTTATCCACTCTACCATTGAGTGAATGCTTCTGTTAATGTTCTAGGGCATGTCTTTTGCTGAACACACATCTGCATTTCTTTTGGGCATATATGTGGAAGCTGAATTGCTCGTCCTACAGTATTATGCATTGTTCAACTTTAATAGGTACTACACAAAAGTTTTGTAGAGTATGTTTATCAATTGCTCCCACCAGCCGTGTATGAGAGTTCTATTGCTCTTGCCAATATTTGACATTTTCTGGTTGGTGTTGTTTTCATTTTAGCTATTCTGGCAGGTGCATAGTGGTATTACATTGTGGCTTTACTTTACATTTGCCCAATGGCTTATAAGGTTGAACACCTCTTCATCTGTTTATGGGCCATTTGGATATGTACCTCTTTAATCTAGTCTTTGTCCCATGCTTATTAGGTTGTCTGGCATTTTTGTACTCAATTGTATGAATACTTTATATATTCAGCCTTTTGACATTTAAAAAAATTTAAAGGGCGTTTGTGGATTTTTCTAAGAGTATAAATTAAAGAATTCCAGAAGCTAAAAGCCTTTAACAGAAAGGAAATATTTGTCTGTTTTGTATAATGACTCTTCGTTTTATATTATTTGTAGCCATTGCCCTGTATCACCTGTCACAAATGGTCCCATTTTTGAAGCAATAATAACTGAGTTTTATAATTTCCAGCAATAATAACACAATGTAGTCTTTACATTTTTTTCAGATGACAATTTATGAAGACTCAGTTGCAGCTCATCTTACAAAAATCCTTAATTCTGATGAACATACAGTGGTCGTATCATCTGCCAAGTAAGTTACAGAGTGATATTATCTAATTGTTAGATGGTAAAGATGAAAGGAAAGCTGGTTCATACCATTTACACTATTTCTTTGTGACTTGTTTTCCAAAAAAACATATCTTTGTAGTAGCTTATAGAATTAAACTAAATTTGCATTAAAAATGATTTTAGCATCTTATTTGCAGTGGAGAATATTTAGAGGTATTTTTTAATGTTTAATTTGAAATTCTTTTGTCAAAAAGGTGCCAAAAGTGTTTAGAGTTTAATTACTCTTAAGTTCCTATTTAAAGACGTATTTATGATTAATTATAAAACAGATAACACATTTTATTATAATTTATTATGTCCATAGACACTACTACTTAGGAACTGTTTATATTGGGAGAAGGAAAACAATGAAGATATTTTTCAAAATTACTTTTCTCAGCATGTTTAAATTTCATAATTGTATTTAATTTGAAATGACTAGATTTTAGTTGTTGATTCTGTATATGGAGCCAAAGCTACTTGATTTCATTATCCCAAATGTTGCCTGGCTGGAATTTAGAATTTGGTTTTAAAGATTCTAATCTAAAGTTATAAAGACTAGAAAGTCAACTAGAGGAAGGGATGAAACTAACTGAAATTTTCAAATGAAAAGCAAAAGTAAAAAAAATGCTTTAGAACTCTGGCTTATCAAGAGAATATTACTATCATGCAGAAAGAAGACAAAAAGAAAGGGAAGGAGGAAAGAAAGGGAGTGGGGAAGTGGTAGAGGAAAAAACATACAAACTTTAGTATGGTGTCTACTTAATTTACAAAAAAATCAAGGAAAGACAAATCAGTATAAATAAATTTGCTTGCGACAAAAGTACAAATGTAGCGACAATTGGTTTTGATGGTGGGACCTCCAGAAATAGGAAACAAGACTGAGCAATAGGAAAAGAGTTGAATGGTTCTCAAGGAAAGCACACACAGGTGGGCTGCAGATTCTCTTTGTATGATGGCACTGATGCTAGTGGTTTTTATGTTGTTGTTTGGTTGACTCTCTTCCACCGGGTATTTTTTAGTGAATTGTATTGCTTTATGGTGAAACGTGCAGATCTCCAGTTTGTCCCACACCTCAGCACTCCCTGTTGTCTTTCTCATCTTGGGCCAGATTTACAGTAGTCCCTCTCTATATCGCAGTTCACTTATCACGGACTCACTGTATCACAGGATTTTTAAAAATATTACATTTAATTATTTATTGCGGATTTTTCGCTATGTTGCGGGATTTTGCGGTACTGTATACATATGTTGTTAAAGTTATGTAGGTTTAAGAGTAGAATATGTTTAAGAACCTAAGTAGTGTTTATGAAAGTGTGGAAAAGGTTAATAAGGGACTGGGAACGGTTTATAAGTGTATGGGAAGGGTTTATAAAGCCTTAAATTATATATAAATACTAAAATAAATGTAAGGTTCCTACCTCATGGATTTTCACCCATTGCAGGGGTATCTAGAATGTAATATTTGTGATAAGTGAGACAATACTGTATATACCTAAGTTAGTTCCTTAGGTGCTTCCTAAATTACTTCTAGGAAGACATGTAATGCTTACTACCCTTGTCCTATAATCAAATGCTTCTTTATAGGACATTTTAGAGGACATTGATAAAAAAGCTAGAAAGTTGAAGTGGTACCTTTTTAATGGTATATAAAGCTATGAGAGGATTATTCTTTTAATACAGTTAAAGTAAATATTTTATGTGATCACTTTTTATAGCAAAGTCTTACTGTTGGCCTTCATGTGTTTGATTACTGACTCCTACACAATCTAAATATTTTCCAAAATTTTCTGAATTGAGATATAATAGACATTGTTATTAGTTTTAGGTGTATATTACAATTATTTGAAATATATGTACATTGCAAAATTAATACCACCATAAGTTTAGTTAACATCCATCCATTACCTCACATATTACATTTTTTTTCTTGTGATGAGAACATTTAAGATTACTGATATTTTTAAGTAAATAGAATTAATATATGAAATTTGGACACATGCAAACAGGATCATTATAGTAGCTACTTCTTTTTCTCCCTAGTTTTCTTAAATGTAATACCTGTGAGGTATAACATTTTTAGCATGGGAATTTTTTTCAAATAAAAACTTATGTGAAAGTTCAATATTTAAAAAATTAAAATTCTATTTTGTTGGCATTAATAAATTGGATAGAATTAAATTATTAGTCATTTATGAGAAAAATTAAGCAGTATGGTTATAGATGACAATTTTATATTTAATGGAGTTTTAAGTCATTTCTGTATTTTATTTAGGTATAAAGAAATCACCTTTAATTAAATAATAGCAAAAGATACTTTAGTCCAAGATTTGCACAAAGCTAGTGAATTTGCAGAAAAGTAGCGATTTGCACAATACTAATGAATTTGCACAAAACTAGTAAAAGTTAACATTTGTGTCTAATATTTCTAATGGTTATTTTCTATATTTCTAAATAAATTTGAATCAAGCATTTGTGGTATCTTTGAAATATTTTTGCAAAACAGCTTGAAAACCACTTGAGTTAGTTACCATGTTGCACTAACTAGGAGTAAATCTGGGGTAAATTTGCTAGCTTTGTGTCTGTTTCTCAAGTTTAAGAATGGAAATAATGCCTCTCCTTCCTCTCACTCGTGGAACTGTAAACGGAACTAAGTTGAGTAATAAAATAAATAGAGCATATAAATCACAGAGTGCTGTATTAAATTGTTAAATCATCACCCCATATTTTCCCCCATTGCATTAAAGTTTTTTTTTTTTTTTTTTTTGACTCTGATCTGGCTCCTTGTCTAGGCTGTGCTCTAAGCATTAGCTTTGGATTTCTCCCTAACTCATTTGCCTTCTAGCAGACTCTGTTCCCACCCTGGTCTCCTCTCATCACTCAGCGGTACTCCTGGGGTTGCCTGGTTGCCCTGTCCTTAGAAACCCAGATTAAAATTTTAAAGAGATTCAAAACAGAAAAGAGAGTACAACACGTAATACCCATAATACAATATATTTTTAATTTACTTTTGTTATGGACATTTGCAAACACATAAAAAATAGAAAGAGAGGTGTAATGATTTCCCACTGTACTTGTCACTCCACTTCAGCATTTATCAACATTTTATCACATAGTCCCTACTTTCTTTTGCTACATTATCTCTAAGCAAATCTCAGAAATTGCTTTATTTTACTTTCAATATATATGTCTAATCTTTTTTTAATTAATAAAATTAATAATTCTGTATTATTCAGTCCATTTCCTCCAGTTATCTCAAATATTTTTTTTAAACAGTTGATTTGTTCAAATCGAAATCCAGATAAGATTTATGTGTTGCATTTGCGTGCTCTGTCTTTTTAAGACTTGTAAGTAACTCTATAATATTTTCCCACTGCTTTAAAAATTTTTGTTATTAAAGTATGATATATGTGCAGTGAGAAGTGCCCAAACCATAAGGCTACAATTTAGTGATTAGAAAAATAAAACACACACGTTCACATCCTTGTAACCACCACCAATGCAGAAGACACTTATTTTGTTACTACCATTTGTGAATGATACAGTGTTTTAAGGCAGACTGTTTTAATGCTCTGAAAACATTTATATTTATTTCACAAAATAGTAATTCCCAGTAGCCTAAACTGTTTTTAAATTTTAAAAATGTTGAAAATGCTAATGGAAAAGCTGTGCTCATTGGCATAGATCCTGTATAGGTTAGAAAGTAATTAATTTCTTTGACTGGAATTTTGTCCATTTAGTGTGTAACGTGAGTTATCTTCAAAGAATTAGAAGCACTGAGAATCAAAAGCATTAATTAGCAATCATAGATGTTGTGAATAAAAATGAAAAGCAAAGTTATTAAATAAATGCAATTTGTTCCGTGGACAGAACTTTTCAAAAATAAGGATCCCTGGCAAGAAAAAAATACTACGATTGAAACCATTGTTACAGAACCAGAGATTTTTATATTTATTTTTTGGCATTATCATAAGTAGCTTTATTAATTCCTTTACCTTCTAAAACTTGATTACAAAGAAGAATAAAGTAGTTCCTCTCTATATCGCGGTTCACTTATCATGACCTCATTGTATCACGGAATTTTAAAAAATATTATATTTAATTATTTATCACGGATTTTCCACTATATTGCAGAATTTTGCGGTACCGTATACATATGTTGTTAAAGTTACGTATGTTTAAGAGTGTGGAATAAATGTAAGGTTCCTACTTTGCGAGGGGACGTCTAGAACGTAATACCCACGATAAGTGAGGGAATACTGTACTTCATTTAAGTGTGATACTGTCTTTATGGACGTACCATGGTTGGAAAGTAAGGTCATGACTACATGTGAGAAGAGAACGAGGACAAAGGCAGGCCACCCTGTAGCCTTCCATGCCAAGCCCCAATAGGTACCGGGGAGAGGTAACACAGGGACAAATATAGATTTACCAGGGTGAGGGTGGTGGTGTCTCAGTGAGCCATTTCTAGAAGCTTAAAATAAACATATCCCCTTAGCTCCAGGCCCGGACACACAGGCACAGAACTCTGTACCACTTCACAAAGCTGCCCAAAGCCACAGCCTTCCATCTGATACCAGTGAACAAGAGAATTTTAGTTTCGAAATCAACCTTAGAGGTAATTTCAGCAACCCTCTCATTGAGTAGATGCAGTCAGGTACATAGCTGTTCGAATTTTTCCTTGGAGTACACAAATAGCTAGTATTTGTTTATATATTAGGCATTGATACTTTAAAATCATCTTTAATTTCTGACTTAAACTTTTTATATTACATGAGAAATGATTTTTTTCAGGTTCTCGTAGGATGACCCCTGCCTGCTAATAACATGATTGTGTTTGGGCACCATTGCCATATTTATCTTAGTGTAGTGTTTGCCCATTTTATCGTCATTTGCCCCTGTTTTAAAAAGTAAGTGGGAAACTGATAAATGAAGATACTGCTACTAGTGATAAGTATAGATCATATATATAACATAACTGAGATGATGGTAGAAATCACCAAGCATGCTAAATGTGGAGACTACTGTCAGCTTCAATCATTTATGTGATGCACAACACTGACTGTTCAACTTGACAGGAATATAAAACTAAAGACAATATGCTTGAAAAATCTCATCAAAATTGTCTTAACATTAATTAAAGATGCAATTAGGGATTTAAATTTTTTTAGCTCTATGGGAAAATTCATGTTTCACTTTGATTTATTTGATTTTCACACATGTTTTCTGGAAGTCTTTATGCATTAAAGTAGGAAACTCTGTATATCAGTTGGAGAATGTCTTTTGTGTTACCATAGCAAATACATCTTAAAGTTTTTTTTTTCTCCAGTTTGTAAGTTCCCAATTTGTGTGTCTTTAAAACTGTGCTGTTTTTAAATGTAGTTATTTCTATTTTAAGAATTTTATATTTACTAATAAGTATAATAAAAAATTAATTCATACCTCAGAATGTAAATATCCTATGTCTTCTGGAATATGGAACTTAATGGACCATAAGATAGACCATTTCTTCTGATTCTTCCCACAACTTATGTGGCAAGAACTCTCCCAACACAGAATCCTCCTCTGTCCTTCAGCCCCCATTTGCGTCAACAATCTGGCACCGAGGAAAGGCATGCATGTTGCCTCTTTCATTCCTAGGTGGATGGACCAATAGGCTCTGTCTTTAGGAATTAGTAAAATATCAGACAATGTAGCTATCCCAATGTCAGAACATATACAATTTCATAAATCCAAGAGAAAATTACATCAAGACAGTAATAATAGCAAGAGAAACTTCTGTTTGGGGAGTTATATAAAGAGAAGGAAATGTCAGTGCCTCCTCACCCCAGAAGTGGGTCATCTTAGAGAAATTATCGGTAAGGGCCGTAGGAAAAATTCCATGATAGCCTGCCTTAAATATTTCAATAAATTCCATAAAAGTATTATACGTGAACAAAGAAGACAAAACTTGATATGAAGCACATTAATGCCTCTTTAATAAACAGTAAGCTAAATATTATCTGCAGAAATTTGAGTTTAAAAGGCCAATCAAAAAGGTCAAGGATTAGGGAATATTACATTTTGTCCAAGTGAAATCTAGAAATGGTTGACAGAAAACAATGAACAAGACAAAAACTGTTAGAAGCAATGCATTTATTTCCTTGATGATAAATGGGAAGATTTGGGGAAAGAGAGAGAGAGAGACTTGTAGCTATTGAATGGCTCGATTTCATTTTCATCTAGAAAATTAACGATTTTGGCACTCATATACCAGAGAAAACTGTGAAAGTTCCACAAGAATTGCTGTAATCTGCTTTCCCCCTCTTCTTCAAATTCCTCAATCTGTACCAATGATAAAGAGAAATATTTTTTCTTTTTTTATTGTATTCCTTCCATTACCATTTATCCCCCCTGTACTCTCTTCCACCCAGAGAAGGAAAACTCTGACTCTAAAAAACCTCCGCTGCCTTGCGGCATACCTCTTCAGGGGAAAGGCTAAGGGAGTAAACCCCGACAGAAAATCCGGAGCCGGAGTCCCTAAGGCGGTTTGACGTTGTAGTCAACACCGGCAACTCCTGCGGCGCACCTGAAGCCAAGCTGTATTGACTCCGTCTTTCCCTTGGACCCTTCAGCTGCGAAGAGAGGGGGGGTCTGCTGCATGGGCAACAGCAGACCCTCCATATCACCCTGCCCAGGCTCTGTAGCTTCAGCTTCACTGGAGAGGACACTCCAGCGTCATCACAAGATGTCGATTCAACACGGGAGGAGACAGATACCGTGTCACTCCCGAGTCGGACTGCACAGCCATTCTCGGCGGTGCAGATAGACTCTTAAGAAGCTACACCATCGTCTCTCGAGGCGGACGGCTGCCGACGACTCTCTTCCACCTCCACCTCCCCGGCAGTCCCCACACTGTTGTCCATATTATTTTTAAATAGTCTGATTCTGTTTTCAGAATCACTGTTAGCTTTTGCTACAAAAAGCTGGTCATACAGTACATGTCTTCTTGTTGGTTGTTGCTTTTAATCCAACACCAGCTCCAAAGACTTTTGAAAAACAGATTTTGTTAGTGTTTCAGATCATTTTTTCTTTTAGCCTATTACCAAGAAACCAAATGTAACTTAAAGAAACAAGTTAACCATATGTTTTGGCACTAAGAATACCTAAATTAAATTAATCTTGCATGTTATCTTAAGGAAAGAAATGAATGAATTTACAGAAAATACAACTCTATTCAAGTGAGGAGTTAGTTTCTAGCATAATACACAATCTGTTTTGAGGAACAATGTATAATCAAGATACCACTAGGATGACTAGAGGAGTGACAGTGACAACATAAGTGACAAATTTATCCTGTTATTATGAAATTATATAATGTTTAGGAGATGATACGTTTTAAAATGGGATCTAAAAATACTCTTACCAAGCTATAATTTGGATATTTGACAAAGGCTTGTTATTGCCTTAAATTTGCTTTTATTTAAATTATGTACAGCAAGGTTTCGTCATGTATCCATTCATCACTTAGGATTTCTTGAACTTACCTAGGATGTATCAAACAGCAAATAGAATTATGGATTTATGTACAAGTTATCCTAATATTTTGAGAGTTTGCTTAGTTTTTACTTTTAATATGTTCATAAATGAGAACAAATCAGCCTACTGAGTGTACTGAATTATACAATTTCTTTTCTTCAAAGGATACTATGTGAAACTGTAAAGGACTTCATTGCCAAAGTAGAGAAGGCGTATGAGAAAACGTTGGAAAATGCTGTTGTAGCTGATGCTGTGGCCCATAAAGTAAGGACACACACAGGGCATGCAAGGTTTTTACTGACAGTATTAACCTTGAACTTGTTTTACAGCTAAATTGATTAAATGCTTTCCTGCGAAAACATAAATCAAGAGAAAAGTTACTTTTAAATCACCTGTGCCAGTTGAAAAGTATTCTATTTTAGGGTAATCCTCAAAGGTGTAGGAAAACTGTATTGCTGAAGACCAACTGACAAACCGAATTTTATAACACACCTCCCTAAACCCACTGATTGACATCTGGGAGGAGAAATGCACAGCAGTCAGGTCACTGGGAGAGAATGCTGGGTGGCCAGGGGTCCAGGGGAGAAAGGAGTGGCTTTCCATTTCAGGCAGACTTGGGCCAGTCAGGTGCCCTACCAGTACAGTTCCCCAGAGTCCCTAGACTTCAGAGTCCTCATTACCTTTCAGGGTTCTGTTCTTGCTTTTATCTTTATAGATTTCTTTCTCCTTCCAGAGATTTCTGAGGCTAAAATAAGAGTAGTTTACTGAACCTTAAAAGCTGCTACTGTCTTTGCTTTCATGCGTTCATGGCAAGGCATTTTTATAAAAGACTGGACTCTCTTGGGCTTACAAAGAAGTGATCTCCCCAAGATTCATTGTGTAGATGGTGGGTTAATTGAGTGGAAGGAAAATAAAATAGAAATAAACATACATTTGAAGTTTTCAGCCTCTTTCTCTTGTTTTTCTTTGTGGAGAGCTTCAGAAAACAGAAACCCTCTCTAGTGACACTTCTTTTAATTGTATTTTTTCCATTACCATTTATCCCCCTTAGACCTCCCCTCCATCCCTACCCCTGCAATCACCACACTGTTGTCCATGTCCATGAGCCCTTTTTCCTTTTCCTCAATTCCTATCCCCTCACCCCCACCCCAAAGTTGTCATCCTGTCTTTGTTTTGCTTGTTAGTTCAGTTTGTTCATTAGATTACACATACAAGTGAAATCATATGGTATTTGTTTTTCTATGACTGGCTTATTTCACTTAGCATAATGTTCTCCAGGTCCATCCATGCTCTTGCTTTTTTATGACTGAGCAGTATTCCATTGTGTATATGTCTCATAGTTGTTTTATCCACTCATCGGCTCATGGGCAGTTGGGCTGCTTTCATACCTTGGCAATTATAAATAACACCGCAGTGGATATAGGCGTGCTTATGTTCTTCCAAATTAGTGTTTTGGGTTTCTTCAGAAATATTCCCAGAAGTGAGATCTCTGGGTCAAAAGGCAGATATATTTTTAATTTTTTGAGGTACCTCCATACTGCTTTCCACAGAGGCTGCACCAGTCTGCATTCCCATCAACAGTGTGAAAGGGTTCCCCTTTCTCCACAGCCTTGCCAATACTGCTGTTTGTCTATTTATTGATGATGGCCATTCTGACAGGTATGAGATGATATCTCATTGTGGTTTTAATTTGCATTTCTCTGATGATTAGTGATATTGAGCATCTTTTCATATGTCTTTTGGCCATCTGTATGTCCTCTTTGGAAAAGTATCTGTTCAGATTCTTTGCCCATTCTTTAATTAGATTGTAAGGTGTATTTTTGGCATTTAATTTTTTAAGTTTTGGATATTAACCCTTTATCAGATTGGCAAATATATTCTCCCATTCCATGGGTTGTCTATATTGTTGATATTTTAATTTGCTGTGCAACAACTTTTTAGTTTGATGTAGTCCCATTTCCTTATTTTTTCCTTTGTTTCCCTTGCCTGATGAGATATATCAGAAAAAATATTGCTACGAGCAATGTCTGAGATTCTACTGCCTATGTTTTCTTCTAGGACTTTTACGGGTTCTGGTCTAATGTTTAAGTCTTCAATCCATTTTGAATTTTTCTTGTGTGTGGTGTAAGAAAGTGGACTAGTTTCATTTCACTACACATATCTGTCAAAATTTCCCAACACCATTTATTGAATAAACTACCTTTAGCTGATTGTATGTCCTTGCTTCCTCTGTCAAATATTATAGTGACACTTTTTTCTTCTAACATTTTCTGCTGTAACTTTGTCTTGGCATGTCATCAAAGAGAAATAAATAGAGAATGAAAGAGCTTGAAATACAGTCCTAAATGTTTCTTTGTCCCTAATAATTCAAGAGAAGCAGAAAGAAATAATGGCTGATTGCTTCTGCATTGTCCTTTTTGCTCTTTCTTTGAGCCAATAATTTCTTAGGCACTGTTTGCTCCTTTGCAAACCGAAGTTTTTAAAGTGAGCTTACCAGGACTCAGCCAGACCTGCAGTTCGAAATGCTTGAGCTGCTGTCATAAGTTGATTACCTTAAAAAAGTGTTCATGTGATATTTTGTGTAATATATAGCAAATTTTGAATAATTAAAATTTTTTGTGCAATGATCATTTTATAGTAAAGTGTTTGTTGTTTTGTTTTATTTTAAGGGAAAATAGATATACAAAGATTGTAAAGATTTTCACCCATGAAATGGAGTCTGAATGGTTCTGAAGTATAAATTTACCTAAGAATTGTGCTGTTTTTTAAAAAAATTATAAATTATTTAGTCCATAGGCTTTCTAAAGTAATATGTAATAGCCAATTATTGGTAAACGTCAACATATCACATCTTTCTTTAAATCAGAAACCATTCATTCAAATTATTTTTCAATCTCCACTAAAAGGAGATTCATTATGGCATTTTTTGTTTTCTTAGTGTTCGGTCCTAAATGAGAAGCTTGAACAACTGCTCCAGGCTTTGCATACAGATTCCCAGGATGCTCAGGTTCTCCCAGGCATCGGCCACGTCATTGTAGAAGAAGACACTGCGGAGTCTTCGAGTGAAGAATCCTTGTGTGAAAGCAAGGAACAACTCTTGGATGACACTACAAAACCTTCCTCCCAGAAAGCAGTCAAACCAAAGGAAATACTGGTGCGGGCAAACAGTTTAAAGAAAGCAGTGAGGCAGGTCATCGAAGAAGCCGGAAAAGGTACACATTTACAAAATTGGCTTCTGAAGAAGTTAGCAGCATTCTCATTGCAGGCCCACTGAAATTTTTATATTGGTCAGGCTCTGCACACTTGAAAAAATTGTTTGTATTTTTTTAAGAGAAAAGTAAAGGTCAAGCTAATAAAGTGAAATTTGTACTAGTAAATAATCCTACTTAGCAGTAAGGATCAACATATCAATGATACTTTAAAGAAAATATCTGAAACTAAGTACACTGGAAACATTGAAATAAAATTTAAAATTACTTTAAATAATATTCTAAGATTTAAAATATATTTTACATAATTGGAATCTTTGAATTCTAAACAAAAATTAAACCCATATGCTACTTTGAAAATATTTTCTTATTATTTATTTCCTAAATGTTTATGTTGCCTTTTTAAGAGTTTATAAAAGTTCTGCCTATATTTTAATTTTTATGTTAATATAATGTATATACTCTTAGAATTTTTATAGTAGACTAAAAGTTAATTTTAATATAGGTAATAAATATCCAAAAACCCTTTACAGGTTGTAACTTATAATTGGACTTGTATTTTATTCTCTAGAATTTTTATATTTTATTTTTTCTTCTAATATAAATTAATTTTGACAATTTAGTTTTCTAATCTCTAAGCACTTACGGACATTGCCCTACAAAGTTTATTGCCAATTAGTATTTATTTGTGAATATGGAATTTCTTTTGGTTTGTTTCGATTTTCCATGGGTTTTTTTTCTTGTTTAAACATACTTATCTTCTTTTTACTTAAAGTTATGGAAGACCAGACAGTTCACCCCTGTGAACCAGTTAATCAATCATTTGATTATGATAGTACAGAAACAGATGAATCTAAAGATGATGATGCAAAAGAGTCATTAACTGGTAAGAGATATGATAAAATTATTTTGAAATTAAATAAAATATAATAGTGCTTTTAGTTTTCAAGAGTCTCATCTGTTTGAAATAAACTATTTGTATTTTTATTTTCAACAAGGCTTTTCAAAATTTAAAGCTTAGCTATTCATGAATACTTAAAATAATAGAGGTAATATTGTTTAGACTATTGTTATCTCACATCTCCTTTTTATCATATAATGTAGAGATTATCATAGTAAACTAAGGATTGTAGGACCAAACATGCTTAAATATCTCAGTTTTCCTGAAGAAACAGGGAAGAAACAAAACACCTAAATCACCAGATTGTAACCTATTTGAGCCCACATATTGCTTTGAGAACAAAAGCTGCAGGCCCCACTTGCCATTTAAGTAATTCATCAGTTCCTTGAGTTCCACTCAGTGTATAGGTGGTTGATAACCCTTATTGCTAAATTAAGCTTTAAAAATCATAAGACATCTAGTTATAACCACTTCACTACTGAAATTAAGTTTATTAATAAATTAATATGTAGTTGCTTCAAGAATGTTAACCATTTCTTTATCTTTTCAGCTTGAATTGAGGATGGGTTTATGCTTTTAATATATCATATTGTATTAGGGAAAGATTAACTTACTAGAATAAAAGCAGAAATAAAAATGTTAATGAAGATGAAAAAATAAAATAAAAATAATTACATAGTACTAATATAAAGTCAACACTTAGAGTGTTTGCAATCATTACATTTTTACTTTCATTACATATTAACTTGGGTAGATTACTACTCTGTGGCTTCCTGATGGGGATAATAATGTACCTGCTTCATAACATACCCACTTGTGAGAGTTTAATAAGTTAATATATATAAAGTGCCTAGAATAGTGACTCATACATAGTGCTGTCTGTATAAGAGTGTTTGATGTCATTATTATTATTGCTACTACTGCCACTGCTACTAATTACATTAACTTTTAAAGGATATTCCTTCATTGTATTTAAAACTCTAAAGAGACTTCAAATTAGACCTTATAGACCTTAACATGTCTGGCATACAACCAAAGCTTGCATGTTCTAAAACCTTAGCCCTTTTAGACTTCATAGACACCTGTTCCAACACACAATCCAATTCTATAAACTTAGACTTTCACTTCCTTAAATTTTAATGGAATACAGTTATTACTAATAAAATTTTATGTGCAGTAATGTTACCAGTAACGACTAAGAGCAGTTGTGTACTGCTTTATGGTTGGTTTAAAAGCAATTTTACACATTATTCCACTCTACCAAAGATGACATTGCCATGGCACCATATCCTTTTTCTACACCTTCTATCTTCTTTTCCAGATTATCTTTCCTAAATTCCTCTAGCAGTCTTTGACTTGATGATTTCACATTTTTTGTTTTTCTGGTTGCACCCCTCTGTTTGGTCATTGTTTGTTCTAAAATATGATTCCCATTTTGAACTGAATTGACCAGGTGCTTCTGTAGTGTAATAGTGCACCAATACCCATACCCAATCTGGACATCTTTGGTATTATAAAGATTACCCAAGATTTCTTTTTTTGCCTTGAACTATTGTATAATAGTACTATATAAGTCTGGTCTCCCCCTTTTGTTTTTGTGCAAATTATTTTTTTTAACCTAATTATAATCATTTACATTCATTTCTATGAACTTTTCCCTTTTTGATGTGGATCTATCATTTCAACTTGTCAAAGTCTGTTGAACCTTTATTTTAGCATCTTAAATTTACTTCATCTAGAATTCTATAAGCAGTCTTTGTATGTTTCATCTATTAAAAAACATTGACTCAAGCAAGGCGGACAATGGTGTCCTTACAATGTGATGCTTGTGATTTCCCCTAAGATAATGGTTCTCTTTGGAAGATTGGTTTTTCAGCACTCACTGCTAATGGTTTTTCAACTAGTTATCATCGACCTTACTAATATTCTCATGAATTTGACATTTCCATTGAAGTTGGCAAAGGAAACTAAACCATACAAATATAAAGCTATACATATTGATATTGAAATGACTGATTATGTGTCTTTAATGATGCAGTGTTTGGTCTTAAGTGTTTCTGTATTAAATAATCAGTTTTTGAAGCACACTTATTGTATTACATTATTTTGTGTAATAATTCATATGTCTGAGATGTATAAAAAACAGTATATTAATATGACTAATGAAATGTTTAAGAAGAGCATAAAACATTAATTTATTTACCTTAAATGAAACATCAGTCTTAGTCACTAGGATGCTCTCTGCTTTTTATCAGAGATGAATTATCAAAGGTTGTTTTTATTAGAAATTAGCCCCAGGGCTTCCATCTGTCCAAAAAAAAAAAATGTGTCTGTTCTGTTACTTTTCTTTAGTGCAACTGACTGTTTTTGAACACAGAGAGTGTAAGATTAATATAGTTAGTTTGTAATTAGACCTAGGAAGAGTAAAGGTAATTAAGTTTTAGAGTATTTTTAAATTGAGTTTGAGGATTACTGTTTTTTTTAAACACTTGTCAAATTAGTTAAAGATACATATGCTCTCCATTAAGACTAATTTAGGTAGAATTAAGTATCTTTTTTTGTTGTTAACTGAGAGTATAATTCTCTTTTGGAACAGTTTTTTAAATGTTATAGAAGTTTTACAAAAATGATAGAACTATTTGGGGCAAATCATTGTTTTGAAGAAATAACTAATTGAGAAGTGCAGGAAAAGTACATTGCTTTCATTTGAAAAAAATACTATTTTTCTTCCATTTATAGAAGAAAGTATTAACTAATGTTTAACATATTAGTTCTGGAAATTACATTAATTAAATTTTGTCATTCATTCAATATTTATGAAAAAGGATTGCAATGATAACACATGTTTTATTTTTTAAATATATCAGATTGCAGAATTGTTTTTATCTTTACACATGAGGGGATCACATTCAAATTATGAGTATTACTGACCTTTAATTATGGTAGGCATCTCTTTTCTAATGATATCCATCTATTTGAAATGAGAGATCAAGATATCTACCCGTGGCAGAGTTAGTTTCTCCATGTAGTAAATCTCAAAAAAATGGAAACAAAATGGTAAAATAGGACAGCACAGTATAATATTTTCATTTCCACTGATGGATTTAAACATGTATTAGATTATTTTATATCTTTAGTTTTCAGAGGCTTGCTTGTTTCTATAACTTTATCATTTCCTCTTTTAATCTGGACCTTTTGCCAACAGTTAAAACTGCACCTCGGTCTCCAGATGGTCGGGCAAGTCGTTCCCAAACAGACTCTGGCCCTGGTCCCACTGTGTCGGCCAGCAAAGAAAATCTCCCTGTGCTCAATACCAGAATAATCTGTCCAGGTAACACATATTCTGAAACATTGTCTATTTTTACCTATTTCTGTGAAAATGTATAGGTACTCATTTCTATGAATTATTGAAATGTGTCCTTAAAGATAAATGTCCCTTTAAAAGAATGTGCTTGATACACCTATTAACTAGAATCAAGATACTTAAAATTTTGTGTGTATAAGAATTGCCTAAAAAGTATTAAAACACATGTTTATTGGCTCTGACCTGAGAAATTTTGAGTTTTAGAGTGGAACCCAGGAATCTACATTTATTAAGTACCCAAGGTAAATGTGATCTTATATTCTACTACTTTTTAAGTATCTTCACAGCTTTCCTTTTTGGTTTGTTTTTGTTTTTTGATTGATTTTAGAGCGAGAGAGAAACATCAGTTTGTTGTTCTACTTATTTTTGCATTCATTGGATGATTCTTGTATGTGCCCTGACTGAGGATTGAACCCGCAACCTTTGCATGTTGGGACAATGTTCTAGACAACTGAGATACTTGGGCAGGGCCTCCTTTTTGTTTTAAGCCACAAATCTCTCTGCAGTTATTTTTAGACTAGAAATAGTTTCATTTTGGAACACCTGAGGGATCTATGCCAGACCTGAGAAAATGAATTTACCTTGGGATTAGGTTTGTACTAGTAGAAACCAAAGAATTTGTATAACAGAGGGGGAAGGATAATACAGACATCTCAGAGGCCTTCTTAAGTACTAGCTTTTTTAATTAGTGAAAACTCCAGATTCATTCCAGAATAGATCGGAACCCAAGTTACACCCTGATATATAATACAACCTTCTTCTACAAGTTATTTTTAAAGGTGAATCACAATTAAATAATAATAGTTGGAAACTTTAGTACCCTTCTTTCAATAATGGATAGAACAACTAGACAGAGATCAACAAGGAAATGGGACACCTGAAAACACATAAATCAAGTAGTCGTAATAAATGTTTATAGAACTCTACCCAACAAGAGTAGAGTACACACAGTCTTCTCAAGTACATATGAAACACTTTCCAGGATTTGCCATATATTAGGCCATAAAACAATTCTCAGTATTTTTAAAAGGATTGTACTCATACAAAGTATGTAATCTGACCACAGTTGGAATGAAATTAGAAACCAATAACAGAAGGAAATTTGGGAAATAGACAAATATTAGGATCAAGGAAAAAAATTACAAGAGAAATTTTAAAATGCTTTGAAAACAAAAATAAAACATACAAAATTTACTTGATGCGGCTAAAGCAGTGCATAGAGTGAAATTTATAGCTGTAAATGCCTATATTAAAAAAGAAATATTTCAAATAGCTAGCTCCAATTTAATAAACTGTAAAAAGAAGAACAAGCTAAAAAGCAGCAATAGGAAGGATATCAATAAAGATTAGAGTGGAAATAAATAAAATTGAGTAGAGAAAACAATACTGAAAAACAATAAAACCAAAAATTGATATGTGAATAGTTAACAAAATTGACAAGGCTTTATACTGACCAAGAAAATAAGATAGAAGATTGAAATTGCTGAAATCAGGAATTAAAGAGAAGATACCAGTACATGCCTAACAGAAATAGAGAGAATTATAAGGGAAAAACTATAAAATATTGCATGTCAACAAATTAGATAACCTAGATGAAGTCGACAAACTCCTAGAAACACACAAACTACCAAAACTTCATCAAGGAGAAATAGAAAATCTGCCTGGACCTAAAACAAGTAGAGAGATTGAATTAGTAATCAAAAACTCTGTAAAGAAAAGCCCAGGACCAAATTGCTTTACTAGTGAAGTTTAAAGAAGAATTAACACCAATTCTTCACATATTCCTTCAAAAACTAGAAGAGGAAAAAACACTGTCCAGCACTTTCTATGAAGCCAGCATTACCCTGATACCAAAACCAGTCAAAGACATCACAAGAAGCTATAGATCAATATACTTTATGAGTAACAACACAAAAATCCCCAACAAAATACAAGCGAATTGAACCTAACAACTTGTAACAATTATACACCATTACCATTATTATCCCAGTGATACAGGCTTGATTCAACATATGAAAACCAATCAATGTTATATACCATATTAATAGAATAAAGAACAAAAATTGTGTAATCTCAGTAGATAAAACAAAAGCATATTTAAAAATTCAACATCCTTTATTGGTAAAAACACACAACCAGAAATAGAAAGGAACTTCTTGGCTATGAAAAGCCTACAGCTGACATAACTCTTAGTGGTGTAAGGCTCAAAGCTTTTTCTCTTAATATCCAGGTACAAGACAAGGATACCTACTTGCCACTTCTATTTAACATTGTCCTGGAATTTTTAGCGTGGGAAATTCAGAAAATAGAAAAAAATTAAAGGCATCCAAATTGGAAAGAAGGAAGTAAAACTGTGTCTTTATGAGTTATGTTGCATTTAGAAAATCCTAAGGAATACACACAAACACACACGCTATTAAGAAATAAGAAATGAGTACAGGATAAAAGATCAATATACAAATAGTAATTGCATTTCTTTACACTAGTAATGAACAATCAGAACATGAGATTAAGAAATAGCATTAAAGAAAAACACAAGAAAAATAGGAATAAATATAACTAAGAAGGTCAAATATTGGAACACTAAAACTACAAAACATTGTTGAAAACAAGTAAAGAAGATGTAGCTTAATGTAGAGGCGTCTGTGTTCATGGATTGGAAGACATAGTATTATTAAGATGGCAACTCACCTCAGGTTGACTGCAGATTCTTCACAATCCCTAACAAAATCCCAATTGCCTGTTGTCGGAAATTGTCAAGCTAATATTAAAACTCACAGGGAGGACTTCTGGCCAAAATGGAGGCCTAGACTGACAAGTTCTGTCTCCCTCCACAACTAAGAAGGAATATATCTACTGCAAACCCAGAAATAACCAGAAGTTCCAGCAAATAAAGCTACATGGAAATCCAGCGTATGAAGTTATAAAGAAGTGGTGCTCATCCGGATGGGTAGGAGGAGCAAAGCTGGAATGGAGAGGTGAAGCTGTGCTGGCGGCAGCAGCTGCAGCAATGGCGGCAGGACAGTGGTAAGCACAGACACCCATATTTAAAATGAGGCGAGAAACACTTGGGTAGCAACCCCAGCTGCAGACCAGAGCCATCAACTGGCAATTCCAATGCCAGGGAAGGCAGACCCCCATTGCCTGAGGCTGTGAAGACCGGAGGGGGTGGGAATGAAGGAAGACACTCCCGGTCTCTCAGTGGAGAGTAAACAGCAAGAATCCATCTTGGACCCCCACCCCCACACAAAATGCCACAGCGTGGTGAGAAGGGTCACCTGGTAGTGACAAGTGCATGGAGCCCCGCTCCCTTTAACACAGGAGCTGTGACAGCCCTAACCAGGAAGCAAAAGTAAACAAAAAACTGTCAGAATGGCACAGATCATGATAGAGATCCCAGTGATGCAGCTGACCAGACAGCAAATATCTGATCTAACGCATCAGCAGATATGAAATCTTTCTGAGGCACGGTTCAGAGCTTTGGTTATAAGAATGCTTACAAACCTGACAGCAGATCTTAAACAAGACAGGAAAGGAATGAAAGCTAGTCCTGCTAAAATGAATGAAAACACATATGAAATAAGTGTTGAGGGAAAGAAAACCAGGGATCAAATCAACAAATCAGAACATAGGGAAGGGACAAACAGTCTACCAGTGCAGAAAGAGGAAACGAAAAGTGAGGAAAATGAGGAGAAGCTCAGAAACCTATGGGACAGCTATAAGCGGGCCAACATCCGAATCATAGGGTTGCCAGAAGGTGAAGAAGAAGAACTAGAAATTGAAAAATTATGTGAAAAAATAATGAAGCAGAACTTCCCTAACTTGGGGAAGGAAATAGACTTACAGGTCAAGGAAGCACAGAGTACCAAAAAACTGGACCCAGGGAAAACCACACCAAGACACGTTATAATCAAATTGTCAAAAATTAAGGATAAAAAGAGAATCTTAAAAGCAGCAAGAGAGAAGAAGAGAATTATGTACAAAGGGGTCCTAATAAGACTATCAGCTGATTTTTTAAAAGAAACTCTACAGCAAGAATGGACTGGCACGAAATATTCAAAGTAATGAAAAGCAAAATCCTACAACCACGATTACTCTATCCAGCAAAGCTGTCATTCAGAATAGAAGGTCAGAGAAAATGTTTTCAAGACAAAGTAAAACTGAAGGAGTTTATCAGATCCAAACCACTCTTATATGAAATGTTAAAGGCACTTGTTTAGGAGAAAGAGGATCAAAACTATGAACATTAAAATTATACCTATATTACAACCACCAACAATAGAAGCTAGGGAATCGAAACAAAGGCAAACTAAGTAGGAAACGAGAGTGTGAAAAGAATTATAGGTATGGGGAACATATTGGGGGGGTGTCAGAGGGGATGGGGAAGGGGAGAAAGTGAGGGAGATGGTGCAGGAATTAAGCATAATAGGAGGGAGTGGAGTAGATAGGAAGATGTTGAGGAAAACTATGCACAACCAATGGGCATGGACTAAGGGTGGGGGACAGCTGGAGGGATGGGGATCACTGGGTGGAGTGGAACAAAGAGAAGAGAAATTGGGACAACTGTAACAGTATAATCAATAAAGCATATATTTAAAAACATTCACATGGAAATACAAAGGATCCAGAATAGTTAAAACAATATTGTAAAGGAAGAAGTCAAAGGACACGCTTTCTGATTTCAAAACTTAATACAAAGCTACAGTGTTCAAGACCACATAGAACTGGCATAATAATAGTAGTGTGTGGCAGTGGAATAGAACTGGCAGTTCAGAACTCCTACATTTATAGTTAATTGATTTTAAACAAATGTGATAAAACATTTGATATATGGGGATAGAATAGTCTTTTCAACCTCTGGTACAGGGACAACTAGATGTAAACAAAGAATTAAGTTGGATTGTTCTTTCATACCATACATAAAAATGTAAGAGCTAAACCTATAAAACCGTAAAAGGACAATGTAGATGTAAGTGCTTGTATCCTTAGATATTATACCAGAAGCACAAGCAACACAAGAAAATATAAATTTGAATTCATCAAAATTAAAGATATTTGTGACTCAAAAGACACCACCAAGAATATGAAATGACAGTCTACAGGATAAGAGAAGGCATTTGCAAATAACATATCTGATAAGGGAATATATAAACCACTCATTTTCAACAATAAAAAGACAAATATACCAATTTTAAAATGGGCAAAGGATCTGGGTATTCATTTTCCCAGAAAAGAAATATGAAAAGCATGTGAAAAGATTCTGACATCATTAATCATTAGGGAAATACAAACCAAACCACAGTGAGCAACCAAGACTACTCTATCCAGCAAGACTCTCATTTAAAATGGAAGGCAAAATAATAAGTTTCCCAGAAGAAAAAGAAGGCTGAAAAAGTATATCTCTTCCAAAGTAGTGTTGCAAGAGATGCTAAAGGGACCGTTTTAAGAAGCTGAAGGAAAAAAAGAGGAACCAGAGGTACAACAGGAAAAAATGGCAATGAATAAGTATCTATCAATAATAACCTTAAATATGAATGGATTTAAGTGCTCCAAAAAAAAAAAAAAAAAAAAACATAAGTAGCTGAATGGATAAGAAAACATGACCCATGTATATGCTGTCTACATGAGACCCCCCTCAGAACAAAAGATCTACACAGACTGAAAGTGAAGGGATGGGAAAGAATATTCCAAGCAAAATGGACATGAAGAAAAAGCTCAGATAGCAATACTTCTGTCAGACAGAATAGACTTCAAAACAAAGGCCATACAAAGAGACAAAGAAGGTCACTACATAATACTTGAGGGAACAGTCATCAAGAAGATATAACCCTGGTAAGCATATAAGTACCAAACACAGGAGCACCCAAATATATAAGGAAAGTCTTGGAGGACTTCAAGAAAGGTATTGACAGCAACACACTCATCCTAGGGGATTTTAACATCCCACTGTCAACAATGGGCAGATCTTCCAAGGAAAGAATCAACAAGGCTATTGTGGCATTGAACAACACTCTAGATCAAGTGGATTTAATTGATATATAGAAAACCTTCCACCCCAAAGAAGCAAAATATACATTCTTTTCAAATGCACATTGAACATTTTCAAAGATAGAGCACATGGTAGGATGCAAATCAAGCCTCTTCTTGGAACACAATGGCTTGAAACCAGAAACCAACCTCAAGGGAAAAACTCAAAAACATTCAAATACATGGAGGCTGAATAACATGCTGTTAAATAATGAATGGGTTAACAGTGAGATAAAGGAAGAAATCAAAACGCATCTGGAAACAGCCCTGGCTGGTGTGGCTCAGTGGATTGAGCACCGGCCTGTGGACTGAAAGTTGCCAGTTTGATTCCCAGTCAGGGCACATGCCTGGGTTGTGGACTGTGTCCACAGTTGTGGGTGTGCGAGAGGCAACCAATCAATGTTTCTCTCCTTGCCCATCACTTGTTTCCTCCTTCTAAAAATAAATTTTAAAAATATTAAAGAAACATTTTTAAGTATCGGGAAACATGAAAATAAACATCCAGAAGCCCCAAACCAATGGGACACAGCAAAAGCAGTCCTGAGAGGGAAGTTCATAACAATACAGACCTACCTAAAGAAGAGAGAAAAGTCTCAAATAAACAAATTAACCCTATATCTATAAGAACTAGAGGAACAATAACAAGCAAAGTCCAGAGTGAGCAGAAGGAAGGAAATAGTCAATATCAGAGCAGAATTAAATGGCATACAGACTAAAAGAACAATTTAAAGAATCAATAAATTCAGGAGCTGGTTCTTTGAAAAGAAACAAAGACAACAAGCCTTTGACCAGACTCATCAAGAAGAAAAGAAGGGGGACCCAAATAAATAAAATCAAAAATGAAAAAGTAGTTACAACCGATTCCACAGAAATACAAAGGATTGTAAGAAATTACTATGAAAAACTATATGGCAAAAAATTGGACAACCTGGGTGAAATGGAAAAATTTCTAGAAACAATCTTCCAAAACTGAAGAAGCAGAAAGCCTGAATACACTTATAACTATTGAAGCAGTAATCAAAGACTTCTGGTACACAAAAGCCCTGGATTGGATGGCTTCACAGGCAAATTTTACCATTTAAAAAACTAACTCCTATCCTTCTCAACTATTCCAAAAAATTCATGGAGTGAGAAGACTCCCATACTGTTTTTATGAGGCCTGTATTATCCTAATTCCAAAACCAGTTCAAGACACAACAAAGAAGGGAAACTACAATCTAATATCTCTGATGCACATCGATAGTAAAATCCTCAGCAAAACACTGGCAATCCAGATCCAGCAATGCGTTAAAAAGCTCATATACCACAATCAAGTGGGATTCATCTGTGTGATGCAAGGATATTACAGTATTCACAAGTCAATAAATATACCACATAAACAAAATGAAAGATGAAAATCACATGATCATGTCAATAGATGCTGATAAAATGTTTGATAAAGTCCAGCACCCATTTATGATAAAAACACTCAGCAAAGTGGGAACAGAGGGAAAATACCTCAACATAATAAACGCCATATATGAGAAACCTACAGCCAACATCATACTGAACGAGTAAACACTAAAAGCTTTCCTCTTAGGATCAGGAACAAGACAAGGGTATCCACTTTGATCATTTTTATTCAACACAGTATTGGAAGTTATAGCCACAGTGATCAGACAAGAAGAAGAAATAAAAGACATCCAAATTGGAAAAGAGGAAGTAAAACTGTCATTTGCAGATGACATGATAGTGTACATAGAAAACCCTATAGACTCCACCAAAAAAATACTTGACCTAATAAATTAATTTGGCAAAATAGCAGGGTACGAAGTCAGTATTCAGAAATCGAAGGCATTTTTGTAGACCAACAATGAAATATCAGAAACAGAAACTAGGAAAAATATCTTTTACTATAGCAACAAGAAATATAAAGTACAGTAGTCCCTCTCTATATCGCAGTTCACTTACCACGGCCTCACTGTATTGCGGGATTTTAAAAAATATTATATTTATTTATCACGGATTTTTTGCTATATCATGGGATTTTGCGGTACTGTATACATATGTTGTTAAAGTTACGTAGGTTTAATAGTGTAGAGTATGTTTAAGAACATAAGTAGTGTTTATCAAAGTGTGGAAAAGGTTAATAAGGGAGTGGGAAAGGTTAATAAGGGACTGGGAATGGTTTATAAGTGTGTGGGAAGGGTTTATAAAGCCTTAAAAATATATATAAATACTAAAATAAATGTAAGGTTCCTACTTCGCAGATTTTCACGTGTCACGGGGGTGTCTAGAACATAATACCCATGATAAGTTAGGGAATACTGTACCTAGGAATAAACTTAACCAAGGAGGTAAAAGACTTGTGCTTGGAAAACTACAGAACACTGAAGAAAGAAATAAAGATACAAATAAATGGGAACATATACTGTAGTTATGGACTGGAAGAATTAACATCATTAAAATGTTCTCCCTACCCAAAGCAATCTATAGATTCAGTGCAATCCCTATTAAAATAGGCATATTTCACAGATCTGGAACAAATATTTTAAAAATTTCCGTGGAACCCAAAATGACCTAAATAGCCTCAACAATCTTGAGAAAGAAGAACAAAGTAGGAGGGATCACAACAGCCAGTATCAAACTATACTGCAAGGCCACTGTAATCAAAACAGTTTCACGTGGCTTAAGAACAGACACATAGATCATGGAACAGAATAGAGCCCAGAAATAAACCGATGTCTCTGTGGTCAATTAATATTTGACAAAGTAGGCAGGAGGATAGAATGGAGTAAAAATAGTCTCTTCAATAAATAATGTTGGGAGATCTGGACAGGCACATGCAAAAAAATGAAACTAGACCACCAGCTTACGCCATACACCAAAATAAACTCAAGATGGATAAAGGACTTAAATATAATTCCCAGAGGAAAACACAGGTAGTAAAATTTCAGCTATACCATGCAGCAATATTTTTGCCGATACATCTCCTAGGGCAAGGGAAATAATGAAAAAATAAACAAATGGGACTACATCAAGTTAAAAAGCTTCTGCATGGCTAAAGAAACCGTCATCAAAATGAAAAGGGAACTGACTGTATGAGAAGATATATTTACCAATGATACCTTGGACAGGGTTTGATCTCCAGAGTATATGAAGAACTCATACGACTCAACGCCAGGAAGACAAACAATCCAATTAAAGAATGGGCATAGGACCTGAATAGACACTTTCCATAGAGGTACTACAGATGCCCATAGACATATGAAAGGATGCTCAACATCAGTAGCCATCAGGAGAGATGCAAATTAAAACCACAATGAGAAACCACCTCACACAGGTCAACAAACAAAAAATGCTTGTGAGGATGTGGAGAAAAGGGAACCCTAGAGCACTGTTGGTGGGAATGCAGACTGGTGCAGCCATTGTGGAAAACAGTATGGAATTTCCTCCAAAAAATTAAAATTGAAACTCTCTTTTGATCCTGCAATTCCACTGCTGGGATTACACCCGAAGAATCCTGAAAAACCAGTTCAAAAGAACCTATGTACCCCAATGTCCACAGCTGCGTTATTTACAATAGCAAAGTTCTGGAAATAGTCTGAGTGCCCACCTGTAAATGAGTGGATCAAAAACCGTGGTACATTTACACAGTGGAATACTACACAGCAAAAAGAAAGAAGGAATTCCTACCCTTTGCAACAGCATGGATGAAGACAACTGGAGAATAATTTGCTAAGTGAAATAAGCCAAGCGATGAAAGACAAATACCATGTGATCTCACCTGTAAGTGGGATCTAATGAACAAAACAAGCCAAACAGCAAAATACAACCAGAGGCATGGAAACATGGAACAGACTGACAGTTACAGTGGAGAAGGGACAGGGGGATAAGGGTGGAAAGAAGGGGAAAGGACTAGTCGAGGAACATGTATGAATGACCCATGGACATGGACAACAGGGTAGGGATTGATTGTGGGCTGAGCAGAAGAGAGCAAAGGGAGAAAACTGGGACAGCTGTAATAGAACAATAAAATATTTCATTTAAACAAAGTTAAAGTAAAATAAAAAAGCCCCACAGTGAGATATCACTCCCCTCAACTAAGATGGTTGTGTTCAAAAAGACAGATAATAACAAATATTTGCAAGGACATAGAGAAATTGGAACTATTATTGTCTCTGCTTAGAATGTAAAATGATGGAGCCATTTAGAAATACCGTATTTTTCTAAAAATACAATTACATGCAATGGCCGGGTAGCTCATTTGGTTAAGAGTGTCATCCCAATACACCAAGGTCGTGCGTTCGATCCCCAGTCACAGCACATACAATAGTCAACCAATGAATGCATAAGTAAGTGGAACAACAAATTGATAATCGATGTCTCTCTCTCTCTCTCTCTCTCTCTCTCTCTCTCTCTCTCTCTCTCTCTCTCACTTGCTCTCTTCCTCTCTGTTCCTAAAAACAATAAGTAAAAATATTAATACTTATATTTAATATTTTACTACTTATTGCTGACACCAACTTGTGTTTTCACCTTAGTACATCTGTTAACATTTTAAATTGAGTATTATTATCTATGCTTTGGGCGTATGGAAGTGGTAACTCCATGACATTTTGGGTGATTCAGCCTTTATTATAAATTTCTTGTAGTCTTAATACTTTATTTGCTGTAACAAAGGAAGTAATGTTTGTTGAAGTTATAGAATTTGGATAGTAAATGAGAAAAACTCACAAAGAGTCTCCTATTTAGGTAGTCATCTGCTTTCTTTTTTTTTTTTTTTTTCTCAGCAACATATAGATCCTAAGAAGCATGAAAAGCCTTGTACTTACCAATGTATTAATTCTTAATTTTTATTAATGAAAAGAGCAGACACAGAAAAACCATGTTTGGGAACCAGATGTTTTGAGATTAGGCCTGAAAATAATAGACTGGATTTTCTCTGCTTTGTTTTGTTTTTCTTAACATGTGATCCTGTATGTATTTACTTTTTCCCATCCAGGTTTAAGAGCAGGACTAGCTGCCTCAATTGCTGGGAGTTCTATTATCAACAAAATGTTACTAGCAAATACTGATCCTCTTGGTGCAACGCCATTTATTGACCCAGATCCAGATTCATTGTAAGCAGATACTTTCACGGATATTTTGTTTTGGCTTTTCTTGTTGCTGTTTTATACTATAGGTAACATTTTAAATGTATTACAATAAATGTTTCCATGCACAAAAAGAATCATCAAAAAATTTCAAAAGTTGATAATGATTAGCACATTGATCCATGTGAAATACAGTGATTTTCATGATGTGTTCCTGTGGTAGGTCCCTTCCAGCATATTGTCTTTGATAACAAGCCTATGGCAAAGTGAGAAACCACTCCACTCACTTTTCTCTGGAATATTTTATTCACTGAGTCCTTTATATTCTTGCCCAGCATTCCTTTATATATTACCAACCTATATATTACCACCTATTCGCTGGTATATTGCATGTAAATAGGAAGTGATTTCTGCTTAGCTTTATTCTCAGGAATGGAATCTTTAATGGTTTTAAGTGCTGTGTATAAATTGCGATAGTTATGAAACTGATATTGACTTCTATGTACTTTTCCTTATTATCATAGAGATGGATATTCAGAAAAATGTGTCATGAACAATTACTTTGGGATTGGATTAGATGCAAAAATTTCATTAGAATTTAATAATAAGAGAGAGGAGCATCCTGAAAAATGCAGGTAATTTTGGTAATAGTGATGTTATTGCATGAAGGCAATTTTACCTTAATTTTATTTATCTCTTTTGCTTGCTCTGCCTTTAAAGACTAAATAAATAATAGTTACTGGAATTGCCTGCCAATATTTATTATCAGGAGCCGAACTAAAAACCTGATGTGGTATGGAGTCCTTGGAACCCGGGAGTTGTTACAGAGATCGTACAAGAATTTAGAACAGAGGGTTCAACTTGAGGTAAGTTCATCTTGAAGTAAAGACATTTCAGGTTATCTTACTTTGGAAAATGATTGTATTTGTGGAGCTCATTTGGCCTAAATTCATCTTGATTAGCATTTAAACACTCAAGAGGAAGAAACGGAAATAATAATCAACTTTCTATTAAAAAAAGTATAGACACTGGATCTGAGTGACACACTTAACTATCATAATCATTAACTCCTGTGATTTGGATGCTACTGTGGAATCAGGGAACTCTGTGAAAAGGTGGAGCAGTGGGAGTATATTTATAGGATAGCATTTTTAATGGATTTCCTCATTTAAATTTCCAAATACAAAATTCGATAATGCTTGAAGTTTCACAAATCCCTGAAAACAACATTCATTGTAAATAGAATCTTTTGATTTAAATATATTTTTGTTCCAATTTATCTAACAAGTTAGTAAAAGAGATTTTGAGTATTTAATATTTTTTAGTATTTTTTACCAATTTAAAAAGGAAATAAAACAAAGTGATTTAAATCTCTAATAACAGTAAAAAGAAAATTGAGGATCATGGCTCTTAAAAGTCTACTAATTTTTGTGACTTTGATTTTCTTTTACCCTTGATCCAGGGCTCACTGTTTATGCTGATAGGCATTTCTTTCCTATCTTCTAGCTTTTTATAACCAGATATTTCTAATTAAGGTATAGCCTACACGCCAGAAAGTGAGCGAATCTTATATCTACAGCTCATTGAATTAAGCAGAACATTATTATTGCAGGGGTTTTCTTAACACTGGAATGTGAACTAGTGAGGTGCCTGGATCATTCCTTAACAACTAAATGTTCTAATAAAGATAAATATCTTATACTTCTTATCCTAGAGCACTGACAACTTTATCAGCTATCTTGATTTAGCAATGCTTGTAAAATTAAGATAAATATTACTTGCTAAAAAGGTACAGAATCAGGCAAGTTCACAGTTAGCAAATGCTGTTCTTGACAGCCCCATGGGTTCACTCCTATGTGTGGTACTGTTATCTTTCATTTTCTTATATATGCCCCCTGGTCAGGTTCACTCTCTTTAAGGATGGGTAGAAAGTTGTCTTCATCTTTGTTGTACCCAATGTTTTGTACAATTCCTAGCCTTGTCTTGAGGAAGAAAACAGAGGTAAATCATCATTTTACCATGATTTGGTAAGTACTGTGAACTACCTGGAATCAGAATGGCTGGATTGCCTTAATTTCTTGAGCTCTTCAGAAGTGATATCTCTAGCCTTTTATACTGGTGATCCAAATTTTGAAAAAGACTATCTTACACAGCTCCATTTTACTCTCTATTTAACATGGATTTTAACCCTTTTTCGGCTGTGGACCTTTTTGGCTTGCTGTTGAAACCATGGACCTCCTCTCAAAATATGATTTGTTTGTTTTTTGAGAAATAGTCTTTTTCTAATCTTTTTTAAATTAAATTTTATTGATTATGCTCTTACAGTTGTCCCAATTTTCCCCCCATTTGCTCCCCTCCACCCAGGCCCTCCCCACTCCCTCAATCCCCATACCTTTGTTCATGTCCATGGGTCATGCATATGTGTTCTTTGGCTACTCTATTTCCTGTATTTTACTTTACATCCCTATGACTGTTCTGTAACTACCAATTTATACTTCTTAATCCCCTCACCTTTTTTTTCCATTCCCCCAACCCTCCTCTGATGCATCTTGACAACCATCAAAATGTTCCCTGTATCTTTGATTGTTTCTTCTGCTTATTTGTTTATTTTGTTTTTTAGAATTGTTGATAGATATGTATTTGTTGCCATTTTATCATTTATAGTTTTGATTTTCTTCTTAAAGAAGATCCTTTAACATTTTATATAATGCTGGTTTGGTGGTGATGAACTTCTTTAGCTTTTTCTTTTCTGGGAAGCTCTTTATCTGTCCTTTGATTCTAAATGATAGCTTTGCTGGGTAAAGTAATCTTGGCGGCAGATTTTGCTTTTCATCACTTTGAATATTTCTTGCCAATCTTTTCTAGCCTACAAAGTTCCTTTTGAGAAATTAAATGACAGTCTTAGGAGGGGATCCCTTGTAGGTAACTAACTGCTTTTCTCTTGCTGCTTTTAAGATTCTCTCTTTATCTTTAACCTTTGGGATTTTAATTGTGTCTTGGAGTGGGCCTCTTTGCATCCATTTTGTTTGGGACTCTGTGCTTTCTGGACTTGCATGTTTGTTTTTTCACCAAATTAAGTAAGTTGATTCCCTAATAAATTGTTCTTTATTTTAATTAGTGTATCTTTCATTTCTGACTGGTTTTTTTGTGTGGATTCCATGCCCTTCTCTATGCTGTTGAAGTTCTCACTAAGTTCACTGAGCATCCTTATAACCACTGTTTTGATCTCTGTATCTAGAAGCCTGCTTATCTCTAATTTGTTTAGTTTTTTTTCTGAAGTTTTTTTCTCTTCTTTCCTTTGTACCATATTTCTTTGTCTCCTCATTTTGGCAACCTCTTTGAGTTTCTATGTGTTAGGTAGAGCTGCTAAGTCTCCCAGGTTTGGTAGAGTGGCCTAATACAGTATGGGTCCTATTGGGTCCAGTGGCACAGGCTTCCCTATTACCCAAGCTGGGATTCAAGGTATGCCCACTGTATGGGCTGTCTATACCCCCCTATTGTTGCTGAGCCTTGATTGCTGTTGTCACATCCCAGGTCAGCCACCCCGTGCTCTGTCCCAGGTCACACAACATGAGCTACAAAGCAATCTGCAGATGGCTGCTCCTTTTGCTGGGCTTGGGGGTGCCCAGGTGAGGCCAGGCTGTTAACTGAGGCTAGCTGCTACTACTTTCAGGCCTGGGGCAACTTAGTGAGGGGTATAGGGCTTGCTGAAGCCAGATACTGCTTGTTTGAGATAATTCAGAAAAATTGGAAGCATGAGCCTAGAAGCCATTCGTATGCAAAAGCCACTGGAAACAGCTGGGTAGGTCCAAATATTGGGTGGGGCAAACAGTGTGAGCCAGGTTGACAGAGTCTCAGATATGGTGCCTGCCTGCTAGCTCTGTAGCTCTGTGGAGGAAGGACTCAGAAAAGGAACAGTAGCCTCTGCCAGCACTTCCATCTAGGAGAAAGTCATTCTTCAGCTTCCACCCTGATTCTGGACAATTCATTTTCTCCCCATTTGTCTCTGATGTCTTTCAATCTGCTATAGTAGCCCCCTCATGTAGTAGCTCAGAGGGAATGAGTCTGAGTGAGTGTGTGCAGGCCCTTTAACAGGAACTTCCAGGGAGTCCAGCAGTTTCTTTCTTCCACAGTCTCCACTCTTCCTGGCACTGGAACCCTGGGGTGGGGGTCCTGGTATAGAGCTAGGACCCTTCACTCCTTAGATATCCCTCCTGATTTTTATCTGTCACACATGGGTGCTGGACCAGCTCTCGTACCAGTCACAATGCATTTTTTTTCATTAATTTGGTAGTTGTAGGACTTCCCCATTCAGCTTGATTTCTGACTATTCTGAATGATCGTTTTTCTTTAGTTCTAATTTTGATGTGGTTGTATGAGGACAGAGTGTGTTTACCTGTGCCGCATCTTGACCTCAAATTACTGTTTTTGAATGCATTCTACAAAATACATAGCCTTACAGAAGAAACCAGTAATACTGAAATAATTAAACAAAATATTTTTAAACTATTAGTATGTTAAGTTAAGCAATTTAGATTGAACTTCCTTCTGAAGATGCTTTTTTTTCATACCATGCTTCCAAATAAAGTGTATTCATTTATAACTTTTTTACTTTATTTTCACTTATAAATATTTATGACTTCTGAATTTTTTAATTTTGTATTTTTTTAAATTTTAAATTTTAAATTTAACTTATTTAAACTGAAAAAAATGTTTACCATTCTTTCATCCCCCACCTTCTGCCTCCTAGTACTCACCAATCTTTGTGTCTTTGAGCTTGGGGGTTTTTTTTTGTTTGTTTGTTTTTTAATTCTGTATTTAAGAGAGATCATAGGGTATTTGTCTTATTCTGACTTAATCACTTAGCATAGGCCCCCAAAGAATTTTTTTGTCACAAATGGCTAAATAATACTCCATGACATATGTACACCACATTTTCTTTACCCACTTACTCATTGATGGACACACGTCTTATATCTTGGCTATTGTAAATAATGCTTTGGTAAACATGAGAATGCATGTATCTTTTCAAGAGTGTTTTAATTTTATTCAGATAAATACCCAAAAGAGTAATTGCTGGATCATATGGTAGTTCTATTTTTAATTTTTTGAGGAACCTTCATACTATTTTATCATATTGGCTGCACCAATTTACATTCCTAGCATCAGTGCACAAGGGTTCTCTTTTCTCCACGTTCTCACTAACACTATTTCTCATGTTTTTGATGAGAGCCATTTTAACAGGTGTGAGGTAATATCTAATTGTGGTTTTGATTTACATTTCCTTGTTGATTAATGATGTAGGGAAGCTTTTTATGTACTTGTTGGCCATATTTATGTCTTCTAGGGAAAAGGTCTATTCAGATCTCCTACCCATTTTTTAATCAGATTGTTTGTTTTGCTGTTGAGTTGTATGAGTTTTTATATATTTTGGGTATTAGTCCCTTATCAGTTATATGATTTTCAATTATTCTCCCATTCAGTAGGTTGCCTTTTCATTTTATTGGTAATTTCCTTTTCTGTTTAGAGGTTTTCAGTTTGATATAGTTCCACTTGTTTGTTTTTGTTGTTTTCACAATGATGATGATGATGATTTGCTTTTGTTGCTTTGGATTTTGGTGTCATATTTTAAAAATCATCAGTACCTATGTCAAGGAGCTTACCTCCTATGTTTTCTTCTAGGAGTTTTATAGTTTCAGGTCCTATGTTCAAGTCTTTAATTTATTTCGAGTACTTTTTTTGTATATGGTATTGTATAAGATAGTGGTCCAGTTTTATTCTTTTGCACATGGCTTCCAATGTTCCCAACACCATTTATTAAAAAGATTGTCCTTTCCCCATTGTATGTTCCTGGCTTTTTTGTGAATTAATTGACCATACATGCATGGGTTTATTTCTGGGCTGTCTGCTGTTCCATTGAGCCATGTATCTTTTTATGCCAAAACCATACTGTTTTAATTACTATAGCTTTTTAATATACATAGTTTGAAATTAGAGAGTGTGATCCCTCCAGTTTTCTTCATCTTTCTTAAGATTGCTTTGGCTATTTGGAGTCTTTCATGGTTCCATACAGATTTTAGGATTATTTGTTCTAACTCTGAAAATTCTTTGAAATTTTGATAGGGATTGCATTGGATCTGTAGATTGCTTTGAGTAGTACGAACATTTTTTTAATTTTCCTTACTTTTTTATACTTACCTGAGGACATGCTCTCTGATTTTAGAGAGAGAGAAAGGGAGGGAGGGAGGGCAGCAGGTTGGGAGAGAAGGACAAACAGACATCGATGTGAGAGAGAACATCGATTGGTTGCCTCATGTATGCACCACAACAGGGGATCGAACCCGCAACTTTTTGATGTACAGGACGACACTCAGTCAGTTGAGCCACCCAAGCCAGGATGGTAGTATGAACATTCTAACGATATTAATTCTTTTAACCCATGAATATATAATATGTTTGCATTTAATTGTGTCTTTTTCAGTTTCCTTTGTTAAAGCCTTTTAATTTTCTTTGTTTTTAAAGATAGCCGAAATCAGTTTTTTAAGATTTTATTTATTGTTAGAGAGAGGGGAAGAGAGGGAGATGGGGAGAAATATCGATGTGCCAGAGAAACATTGATCGGTTGCCTCTCGCATGCTCCCAATTGAGGACCTGGGCCACAACCCAGGTCTGTGCCTGAGTGGGAATTGAACAGGTAACCTTTAGGTTTTTGGTTACAGTGCCCATTCCACTGAGCCACGCACTCAGGGCATAGTTTTCAGTATACAGGTTTTTCACGTCTGTGATTATATTTATTAATAAGTATTTTATTCTTTTTGATGCTATTATATATGGGATTTTGTCTTAATTTTGTTTTCTTATCGTTTTTTATTAGTGTATGAAATACAATAGATTTTTGTGTATTGATTTTGTATCATGCAACTTTATTAAATTCAATTACTAGTTCTAACAGTTTTTTGATGGAGTATCCTTGTCCCATTCCTGATCTTACAAGGAAGGCTTTCAGTTTTTCACATTGGAGTAGCATGTTAGCTGTGGGCTTATTAATGTTACAGAATTTTTAGGATTGCTCTGAGTTTTTTAAATACTTCTTTTGTATTTAAAGAGAGATTTTTTTCATCTCCTTTAAGTTAGTTATATAATTCAAATCTTTCTAAAGAACACAAGGATACCTGTTTAGAATATTGGGTCCAGAGAAAGATATTATTCTTCTAAATTTTAATATTTCTTCATTTACCACACACTGAGCACCAGCTGTGGTACCAGGAATGGCCCCAGGTGTTGGAATACAATGAGGACCTTTGATTGTGTTTCATGTAAAGATGAAGAAAGGAATTTTTTTTTAAATGCATGTGAGGGAACTCAATTATAACATATTCTCAGTTATTTCAAATGGTTGAAAAATGAGTTCAAACTGGATTCTTATTTGTTCTGAAGATTAAAGATAATCTTGATTGGACATTAAAATGCAATTCTTATATAGTTATATAGTTATTTTTAGTGTTAACATAAGAATTATTTAATGAAAATATAGCATGAATTTTAAGCATGGCATCTGCAAACTCTTCTCTTTCAAAATGAAGGCTTAAACCTTCTATTCAGTGAGAATTTATTCACATCATGTATAATTGATATTTTTTCTTTTTAAAGTGATAATGTAATTTTTATCTAAGGGATTAATTAGAAGGCATGGAGTGGAGTGTAAAATACTTCTTGACTTCCTCTTTTTTTTTTTTGATACTTAAAAATTCAGTTTTGAGTTTAACCAGTCACTAGTCAGTAACAGAGCAGAAGCAAAATACCAGGATTTGTGAGAGGCACTAAGTGAGATGGTTAGGACTCAGCAGCCATTTTCAAAGGAATGCTTAAAATAAGGACAAGGATGACTATAATATAAGTGAGAATATCTTAAGTGACCTGAAAAAGAAACTCAGGGAAAGTACTGCCTGATCTTGGTTGAAAGAAGAGGTAAAACCTTTTCTTTATTTAGTGGTATTCTGTGAAAACATCTGCTATATTATTTACACTTTAAAACTTTTAATTGAAATAAAATTAAATGAAAGTAACGTGTTGGAGTATATTTACAGGAAAACAAACATTACCAGCACACTTTTCTTCATCACCCTTTGTCTTTGGTATATTAGTGACTTCCAAACTAGTGGTTTTGCTTTTTTTTACCTAACTTCTAAGCTTTTTACCTTACAGTGTGATGGACAATATATTCCTCTCCCCAGTCTGCAAGGAATAGCAGTATTGAACATTCCCAGCTATGCCGGAGGCACTAACTTTTGGGGTGGAACTAAAGAGGATGATGTAAGTATTTCCTTCCTCTTTCTAGATTCTAGAGGCTGCCCTCATCCCCTGGCTTGTGGTCCCTTCCTATTTTAAGAGCCAACAAAGGCAGTGTGAGTCTTTCTCACATTGTATCATTCTGATTTCCTCTTCTGTCTCCCTCTTCTACTTATTATTAATGATCTTTGTGAATACATTGGATCCACCCACATCACCCAGGATAATCTTCCCATCTCAAGATCCCTAAATTAATCACATCTGTAAAGTCTCTTTTGTCATGTGATGAAATAATATTCACAGGTTCCAGAGAATAGGACATGGACATTCTGCAGGTAGGAAGGGGACATTATTCTGCTCACCAGAATACCTTTATGTACTTTTAGTTTTCTAAATTTATGTGATAGTATTTTTTAAATTATTTTTAGGAATGTCAAGAGGGTTCATTTGGCCATTGAGGTTGAGGGCTGTTTTTGTATTGTTTTTATAGTTTTCTATATTTAAAAAAACACAGCCTAACAAAGCTAGTTTTTCTCAAAAATAACTTTTAAAAAGAAGAGGGCACAATTATTAAAGTATATATAACATAAAAACGAGTTAGTGTTATCATGATCTCTGTCAGAAGAGTCACATATGTTAAATGATAGGCCCTTTGATTTGAGGCTTATGATACTACAGTTCTACTGACCTGTCTTCTCAGAGCTCTTAAATAAGCAGTCAGGAATTAAAGTATGAAATAAATTGGAAAATATTTGTAATTTTCATGATATGAATATTTTCCAATCCTATTGGACTATAAAAACTAACAGCAGTCAGTTTTTTGTCAGCCTGTCACTACTCTTAAATATTTTAAGGGGAAGAAATAGGTGAGATTAAAATGAGTAAAGCTAACATCCCTTGAACACCTACTAAGCAGTCAGACAATGTTCTGAGTGCTGCACATATATTATTTAATACCTACAATTTTCATCTAAAATTTTATCAATTAAGGAACTGACACTAAGTAAACACAGGTATTAAGTAACAGAGATGTGGTTTAAAACTAGGAAGTCTGATTTTTTTAAATGATAAGAAATATCAATGTTTGCAACTTTGTGTCCTGATATTTTCAGTGTAAGTATTAATTAGGATACTACTTTGTACTGAATGATTTTTAAAGGCATAATTATGATATAGTAAAAGAGAGTAAAAGGGACAAAGTAAAACAAGTGAAATTTAAAAATTTTAGATTAATTTTTTTGAAAATGCAGTTAACATCAAAATAAAAAAGCAAACCTACATGATTTTTATCCCCTGATGAAAATGCTTTAAAG
Source organism: Furipterus horrens (assembly GCF_987537825.1). Classification (NCBI taxonomy): domain Eukaryota; kingdom Metazoa; phylum Chordata; class Mammalia; order Chiroptera; family Furipteridae; genus Furipterus; species Furipterus horrens. The sequence goes on from NW_028327182.1 coordinate 44,181,084, forward strand.
AGTTATGCTAAGATATAAAGCACATGCACATATTGCTTGTTAATACCTTGAAAGATTTCCCGTGGAACATACCAAGTGGCCCTGGTAGCTCATTTGGTTAGAGCATCATCCCAATACACCAAGGTTGTGGGTTTGATCCCTAGTCAGAGCACCTACAAGAATTAACCAATGAATGTGTAAGTAAATGAAACAACCAAACAATGTCTCTCTCTCTCTCCCCCCACTTCCTACCCCATCCCCTCTCTCTCTAAACTCAAAAAAAAAAAAAAAAACATACCAAGTAAACTGGATCATAATCTGCATGTTCATTAGCTTTAACCTTATGAAATCTGTATCATCTTTAAGGTTTTTTAGGTTTTATAAAATTGCATTCATTTTGTCAAGACATCTGAGTTATGTATCAGATATTTAACACATTTTATACCAAGATGAATTATGAGGACCATAAGTATATGTCATGTGGGTCTTAAAACCTATTTTTATTGTGTGTGTTTGTTTTAAGGCATCATCAGTTATATTTTTAAGGTTATCCTTTCCTACTAATATTTACTTTTCTGCTTAGTATTTTCATGATTTAAAAAAAAATATGCATATTACAGAGTTTACATTGCTTGGTGTGCCACTTTACTTAAACCTTAATTTTTAAAAAGGATTTTATTTATTTATTTTTAGAGACAGGGGAAGGGAGGGAGGAAGAGAGAGAGAAACATCAATGTGTAGTTGCCTCTCGCACACCCCCAACTGAGGACCTGGCCCACAACCAAGGCATGTGCCCTGACTGGGAATTGAACTAGTGGCCCTTTCATTCACAGGCTGGCACTCAGTCCATTAAACCTTCATTTTACTAGTGGAAGTGTAATGTAGGTTTTCCTTTCAGATATTTGCTGCACCATCCTTTGATGACAAGATTCTGGAAGTTGTTGCAGTGTTTGATAGTGTGCAAATGGCGGTTTCAAGGGTCATTAAACTACAGCATCATCGAATAGCCCAGGTTCGTTTTCCTAGTCAAACCTGACTTCAATACGTGGGATACTGGGGAGCTATTTAAACATGACTCCGACATTGTATGTTCATTATAAAATACTGACTTTCTTCTTATGTCAGTTATTACTACATCATCACAAGTGGAAACGTGTAACATACTGTTCCACAATGTGGACTAAAGGGCAAGCTTGAATGCAGATTCTGTGTCGGTTTCTCAGGACGATTCGTACTCTTAAAATAACTTGTTTTATTTCAGTGTCGTACAGTAAAAATCACTATATTCGGTGATGAAGGAGTGCCAGTGCAGGTGGATGGCGAAGCATGGGTTCAGCCTCCAGGGATTATCAAAATTGTGCACAAAAACAGAGCTCAGATGCTAACAAGGGACAGGGTATGTAACCAAAAACATTCCTCTAGATTTTCATCAAGACTTCTAAAAAAAAACCTTAAATTGTCATAAAAAAAGTAGAAATCAAGGAAAAAGATTTAAATTGTCTTTTAAATCTGACAGTTAAGTCATTGTGGTTTTAAATAAGAACAACTGTTTATTTAGTCTTTTAAAAAAATAAACTAATTTTTTTTTTAGGTTTACAAAAAAATGAACAGAAAGTACAGAGAATTCTAATACTGTTCCCACATCTTCATCACCTGGACAAGCACATAAATTCCTCTGTTATTAGAATCTTGTATTAGTACACTTATTAAAATTGATGGGCCAATATTGATACTTTATTATTAACTCAAGTCCATATTTACTGTTTGTGCTGCACATTCTATGGGTTTTGACAAATGTTCTATCACTTGTATCCATCATCACAGGATGACACAGAGCAGTTTCACTGCCTTAAAAATTTCTTATGCTCCACCTGTCTGTCCCTCCCCTTCTTACCCTAGCCTCTGGGAACCACCGATCTTTACACTATCTCCATAGTTTTGCCTTTTCCAGAACATGCATTTTTAATTAAAGTCACTCACAAATAAGACTGCCAATGTCCATCCTATCTATGACATAAATAACAGTAAAGATTGAAGCTGTCTTTTTTAAACATTTTAGTAATATGTATTTATCGTTGATTACATTGCTTTTTATTATGCTATACTGGAAAACTTTAAAGTATGGTTTTTGTACTTATGATTTATTTAACGATGTGTTAGATTAGGGAAAAAGCAATAGTAGTTTCAAACTCATTTATATAATATCTAAATACACATTATTTGGGCCTCAGAGCTCTAACCAACAGTTCATTGTAATATTGACTTTAAATAGGCTTTTGAAAGCACTCTAAAATCTTGGGAAGAGAAACAGAAGTGTGATTCTGATAAACCAGTTCTTCGAACTCATCTGTATATCCAGCATGCTATTGATTTGGCCACGGAGGAGGTGTCTCAGATGCAGCTGTGCTCCCAGGCTGCAGAGGAGCTCATTACGAGGTATGGTAGTCCTGCTGCCATGTGGACTAGGAGAACTCTGGTCTTGGCCAATTTTGTTTTATCAGTTTTGATGCATCATTTTGGTTGTTCGGGGTATCGAAAAGAGATGCATTTGCTCTCCTTCATTTTCTGCCTCAGTGCTTGCTGCTCTCCTTCATCATATCCCCTCCAAGATACCTGTGTTCTCTACAGGACAGCTCTCAGACTTCTTCTTTTTTAAATAATTTATTTGTTTGTTTGTTTATTTATTTAGTTTTTTCGAGAGAGGGAAAAGGAGAAAGAGAGGGAGGGAAACATCACTGTGCGGTTGCCTCTCACTCGCGCCCCCAACTGGGGACCTGACGTGCAACCAAGTCATGTGTCCTGACTGGGAATCGAACCAGCGACACTTGGTTTGCAGGCCAACGCTCAATCCACTGAGCCACAGCAGCCAGGGCCTTCTCAGACTTCTTGAAACAGAGTAGAGAGCTTGCCTAATGTACCTTACCACACAGTAGTACTCGTTCTGTTATTGTTTATTTATTTCCCCTGTTTATACACAATCTTTACTGACTTGTCACTTTATAATTAATTATTAATTAAGTGTTTATGGAATGTAGAAGAAAATATAAACATTGTTCCCAAGGAGAGTTGGCGAGGCGGGGGAAGAGTCCAAAAATCAGTTTCTGTGACAGACATGTCACAAGGATTGGGAAACCATACAGAAATTAATTTTTATAGATAGAGAGTGAAGAGATTAAAAATAATAAGTTCCAGATAAACCCGCTATGACCAGGAAGTAACCTGCAGAGGGAAGGGAGGGACTGTGGATAGGTGGGGATAATTAAGCACTGCCTTGTGAGGTGAATATTAAATGAGACCCACTGTGTACTGTGCTTATTAACACATGCTATCTGGCATATTTTGTGTTCTCTAAATGCTAGCTATTATATTTTCCCACACTTTCATCTGGTTACTCATTAAAACGTTGAAAAAGAAAAGAAGAAAAACAAAGCTTGGGTACTAGGGCCTTACTTGCTCCATTTTCCTCCCTCCTACGCACTGTCTGTTCCCCTTCTCACATTCCTTCCTCTTCTCGTTAAATACTTGTTAGACACCTACCTAGAATATAATTGATGTCAAAGATATTTTTTAAAAAGATATACTCTCCCTACTGCTGGAAACCAACGTTCAAAATTAGAATAAAGTATAACTATCGGATACTGAGAAGCTTAGAAGAAACGTAGGGAAAATGAATATTTATTCAGCTAAACTCATATAACTGCATTATTGTACATCTGAGCGTCTTAGCCGCAGAGATACTAGATTTAGAGTAAATACATCTCTTTTAGGTGCTATAGACAACATCTTTGGACTCCAATTTACAGTGTTTTCCCCCCAGATTTATTGAGGTAGAATTGATATAAAACATATATATTTAAGATATATAATGTGATGATTTGATATATGTGTACACCATAAAATGGTTACCACAAGCAAGCTAATTAATACATTATAGAAAAGAGTATGGAGGTTCCTCAAACAATTAAAAATAAAACTACATCATTTTCTTAAAACCAAAATATGCTCCCTTGAAACCAGAATGTACTTCCTGTATTATCACCCTGTCAACAAACCAAATAACCATATAAAGAAGGAAGTACAGCTTGGCCAGACTTGGTTTTGGTCAATGTAGTATGGTTGCCTGTCTTTTTAAAAAATTTTTTGCAAAAGATGAAAACCAGGCTCACTTGTCAATTTTCAGAATTTAGTCATTCTTCAATATTCAACAAGTATTTTGAGCCTCTTCTGTGTGCTTGTCACCAGTTCTGTCACTGGGGCGCCAAGGTAACTGTGTTACAGTCCCTCTTAGTTTACTGACAGAGTAGCAGGAGGGAGAAGTATGGCTGGAGTATTGTCACAGGTTGCAAAGTGGGTACTGTAGTTGCACAGAGGAGACCGGAGGCAGTAAGGGAGGCTGCCTGGAGGAAATGACCTCTCAGCAGAGTCTTGAGAGAAGAGTAGAGAAGGAGCAAGCTAAGCATGGGAGCCAGCGTGGGCAAAGGCCCAGAGGCATGTGAGTACATGGTGCTTTCAAGAAACCTCAGAGTTTGGGGTGACTGAAATGATGGCATGGCATATTTGAGGGTGAGGGAATGTGGAAGGAATCTGAGGAGGGGCCACAGCTTTACCTGGGCATTTATGGAAACAATGTGACGTATTGCCTGCAGCAGAGCAAAACTGAAGCAGGGTGAACACTGTTGGAATGGTCCTTAGGAAACGATGGATTGAGGCAGAAGAGATGGAAAGGAGAAGAGAGATTTAAGGTAGGGTAGGATCTAAAATTAGTACACGAATGTGAATTAGGAGACAGGATAACCCTGAGGTTTCTGGTGGAAGGCTGGAGGGACTGTGTTGCCTTTGATTAAGCCATAGTATTCAGGAAGAGCAGATTTTGAGAGAAAGTGATGGGTGGGTTCCAGGTTAGACTTAGAGAATTTCAATTACATTAAGAATTTCTAGGAGGAGATTCAGTTGGCAGTTAGAAATGTTGATCTGAAGTTGATTTGCCTCTTTATCGTTCTTTGAAAATTAGAACATTTACCCATCACTATTCTGATAAATAACCTGTTCTTTATAATTTCCGTAGGTTATTGGTAAGAATGCTGAGGTGACATTTGCAAGTTCCTTTAAGCCTTAGATATCAATTTTGTGATCCTTAAGAATTAAACTCTTTTCCTTTACTCTTGATTGAAATATGTAGGACTTCTGTCTCTTTTGTCCTACCCTTTCCACATTGAAAATCATTCTCCTTGAAGATGTGAGAAGCAAAAAGGGTTTGAATGGTCTTGCCTTCTTGCTCATCTGCAAACCTTACATTTTCTAGCAGTTGGTAGAACTTTTCCTCTGCTCTCCTTTGTCTTTAGAGCCCTCCAGGATTTTGTCTTTCTAGGACTGTTCTTGAGGGTTTCAATTCCAGAGGGCTATGGCACACCAGTCTTTGGAGCTGGGTAAGCATAGATTCAAATCCTGACTCACTTATTATTAGCTTTGTATATACTAGACCCCCTGGCTGGTTTTGCTCAGTGGATTGAGCGTCGGCCTGTGAGCTAAGTGTCGCTGGTTCGATCTTCCAGTCAGGGCACATCAGAGAAGGAAAACTCTGACTCCAAAAAACCTCTGCTGCCTTGCGGCATACCTCTTCAGGGGAAAGGCTAAGGGAGTAAACCCCAACAGAAAATCCGGAGCCGGAGTCCCTAAGGCGGTTTGACGTTTAGTCAACACCGGCAACTCCTGCGGCGCACCTGAAGCCAAGCTGTATTGACTCCGTCTTTCCCTTGGACCCTTCAGCTGCAAAGAGAGGGGGGGTCTGCTGCATGGGCAACAGCAGACCCTCCATATCACCCTGCCCAGGCTCTGTAGCTTCAGCTTCACTGGAGAGGACACTCCAGCGTCATCGCAAGATGTCGATTCAACACGGGAGGAGACAGATACCGTGTCACTCCCGAGTCAGACTGCACAGCCATTTTCGGCGGTGCAGATAGACTCTTAAGAAGCTACACCATCGTCTCTCGAGACAGACGGCTGCCGATATGATACGATACATACTAACTCCCTCTGATCCTCAATGTCTTCATCTATAAAGTGGAAAACTATAATACATATAAAGCACTTAGCATATCGATGATAGATATATGGCAGTGTTCTTCCCCTAACCTGTTGTATGTGTTTCTGGTTCAAGTTTCAATGAATAAAAGACAAGTCTCTACTCTCTTTATTTGGGACCTCTCTCACTTTCCAATGATACTGCAAAATGAAGTGTAACTATATTTTGTTTTTCCAGATAGCACCTCAATATATTTATCTCTGATTCTAAGCCTAACTTTTTTATAAAGATTTTTGGTTTGGCATTCTTTGTTGCAATGGGATTTCAATTTTGTAAATCTACCCTGTGACGTTCATAATCGAAGTCATTTTTTAAAAAGTTACCCTTAATGACTTGTATTTTTTTAAACTTGTTTTATTCTACCACTTCTATGCTTCAGAAAAACCAGCAGTGCTCAAAACAGTGTTTTTGTTCATTTGTTTTGTTCTTGCTTTCAGGATTTGTGATGCTGCCACGATCCACTGTCTTTTGGAGCAAGAACTGGCCCATGCTGTGAATGCCTGCTCCCACGCACTGAATAAAGCCAACCCTCAGTTCCCAGAGGTGAGGAGCTAATGGTAAATTTCATTCCACAGATTTCTTTGGTGTTACACATACATTTTGATACTATAAAATGTGCTCTTTGAAAGAACAGTATATAGTCTAGGTGAATCTTTGTCAGAAGCTTATGGTAAATTTGTGGCTAAATTTTTCTTTTATTTTCTTCTTTCTGCCATTTTTCTATTCCTGTTCTTACATTCCCTCATGTTTTCTATTTCATTTTCCATCACTTTCCATCTTGCTATGTTTCTTCTACTCTTTCTCCCTTTAACTGCTACCATTGCTCCTTATTTCTTCTTTTACCTTCTCTCCTGCACCTAGATATAGAACAAACCTAGGTGTCATGCATTTTATTAAAGATACTAATTCATTTCTGAAGTTGTGCACTCAAATTATTTTTATCTCATTTTTTTACTAAATTAATAAATTTAGTAAATTTTAATGTAGAAATTAAAATTTTGTAGAACTTAATAATAGAATGGCTATAACTCCCTTGAAATGTGATACATCATAAAAGGCTATAGTATACAGAAAATGGATCACATTATTTTATTATTTTAATTTTTCAATGAAGTTAACTGTATTAATACAAGGGGATCCCCCCCAAAACAGGATTATCGTGGCCCTTGTAGTACACGTACCCCCAGCTAGGTGAGTGTTCTAGGAACCCACCCATCTGTATCAGTGTTTCAGCTGGTGTTTTTGTGAGAGGCTGCATTCAGCTTCAGTGAATTTTTTTGAAGACTCTTTTAACGCCTTTTCCCATTTCATGATGGGTGATTTACTAGCATACCTGCCCATATCGCACTAACTGTTCAGCAGTTTTTAACCAAAACAGCACTCTCCCTGTACCCCACCCTCCGTATTCACCAGATCTCACCCTGAGCTATTCTTTTTGTTTCCCCGGATGAAAGAAGTCCTCAAAGGGAAACATTTTGCCCATGTGGAAGAGGGGAAATGAAAAAGAGCAGAAGCACTAAAAGGCATCAAAATCAACGTGTTCAAAAACTAATTTGAACAGTAGAAAAAAATGTCTCAATAGGTGTAGTGCATCAAATGGAGAGTACTTTGAAGGTGACTGAATTTTAAACATGCAAGAATAAATATGCATTTTTTATAAATAAATTCTGGATTTTTTTTGGTCTCCTCTTGTATACAAATGTTCTAGTCCTTTGTGTTAAAGTCTAAAAAGCAATCTGGTTGGAACTACTGAGAGTCACAGATAGAACTAATTATGATCAAACATGATTTTCTTCGACTTAACTTTTTATGGGAATGTATATACATTGTCACCAGCATATACATGTCTATATGTAGGAGATATGGTCCTGGGTGTATTCATTAGAGTCAGTGCATACAAGAATTAGAAGAGTAATTATGCTAATAACCATGACTGTGAAATAGTACAGTTATAGTAGAATTTTGGTAGAATTTGTGATGTGAATTTAAATTGGAATAATAAAATTTAAAGTGTTTGCTGATGATTGAATTCCGATTTAATACAGAACTACTTGTCTTTAATTTTTTTTTCTAGAGTCTTACAAGAGACATTGCCACAGAAATAGCCATCAATGTGAAGGCACTATATACTGAAACAGAATCTTTACTAGTGGGTAGAGTGCCTTTGGTAAGGAAAAGAAATGACTGATCACATAAGAATGATGTTAAATGTATGGGTTTTACCTTCATTAGGGAACATAAATGCAGCCTCTGGCCTCCAATCTTAGAGCTTCCTTTTTACCTAGCTTTTACCTTTAAGAAAATAAAAGGCTAAACCTGGGAGTTATGATTGATTAGTATGGTTTTCTAGATTTGCTTAAAAGACAACACTTTCTAGTCTCAGCGTTTTCAAAAACTAAATTTTAAGAGGTAGCCATATTTCTCAGATTGGTGCTGGACATCAAGGCCAACTCTACATCTGACCATAGTCATGGACCTCAAGCTTAAGTGCTAGAAGACCATCAGTGTTTGTTTTGTTTCCCTTGTCAGCCTCTGTTCCATCACAGGTTTCAAATGTTCTAGCATGTTGGGTCTTTTCGCCACCTAGTGTTTGATTGTGGGTTATTCACACATGCTGTTGTAACTATAGAAAGCCTATTTTTTCTTCCTGTAACAATTCTGATTAATTGATAGGTGATGATCCTAAAACATTTCTCTTGACTGTAATTTTATCTCTTGCTTTGAAAAATATACACTTAAATAAAAGTGATTAGTAAAAGTCATAGTACCTGGCATAGTGAAAAAATGGGAGGTGTGTCACGTAGTCTAGCTGACTAATAAGTGACTGTAGTTGGAATTCCTGTTTGGGTTCAGAAGAATGCTGCCCTCAGAGCATCCTTTATTCTGAGAAGAGAAGCTGAAAGGCTGCATGAAGTCCATTGCTCTCACCTGCCTCCAGAGGAAGCTGAAATACAGCTTCCTTAACTCAAGAGGTGGCTGCTTCTGCTGTGCCCATGAAGAAAAACTTGTAGGAAGAAATGCTGGTTATATCTTTTGATAAAACCAGTAGGAATCTTGGCTATTAACCAGAATCTTCTTGCTGCTCTTCTAAAATTAGTCCTATAGGAAATCTAGTGAACTGTGACTTTAGTGCCAGTTTTTGGATAGAAGGCATGTTTTTTTGTGTGTGTTATTTGAAGTACATTTAAGGTGATTTCTGATTGCCAAGAACTGTAAGCATAACTTATTCTGTATTTTAGTTTTCTACCAGAAAGTTTCCATTGAGTGTTATGTGGTTAATATTTATCAATTATATTATTTTCATAAAGAAGGACACCCCCTCCACTTTCAGTGCTTCTGTCATTGTCAGAAAATGGATATTTGGTCTAAAATGTGTACCACTAAATTTTATCAGGTACCTTTGACAATATTGATATCCCAGGAAAGAGTCAATCATATTTGAGAGCAACTAAGGTTTACTCTTTATTTTGATTCTAGAATGAATATACAATCACCATTTTATCAGTTTTGTAAGAGATACATTTTTGGACTGAAAGGGAAGTGGTAAATTTTATATGAGAGTCTGGAGAATCTCCATGTTTTTATTAACAACTAGAAATGGTAGTTAAATTAAGGAGGGAGAAAACATAATGTCCAGAATAACAGTAACATTCTCTGAACTTTCTGTGAACCTATATGTAGTACTCTACAATTTTAAAGTAACTTATAAAAATGCTGATTACCTGGAAGAAACTATAGAAATAATTTAGTCATACTCTACTATTTATTGAGAAGGAAACTAAGACTCCTGAAATCATTAACCTTCTCTTAGTTGCAAAGTTAGTAACAAGTCCAAGACTAGAATCCAGTCATTTCTCACATACCAGTGTTTATTTTACCTTTATTCATTTACTGAATTTATAAGTGCTTTCTAATAACTGCTTCGAGTGGGGAGATAATAGGTGAGCAGTTAAATTCTTTTTAAGTTGATAAACCTTCCAGATTACAAGCTTTTTTGGTTTTTGCTTTTCCATGATTTTTATAACAGCTTTTCATCACAAATTTTTCTGACATTTGTGAGGTTTTTTTCCCTAAATCTTATTATTTTCACTTTCCAGGAGATTCTTCTGCCAAGCAGTTATTTTTATATGATGTATTTTTTGCTAATTTTAAAAAGATAATTGTTTGTTTACATAGTGACCTGTGTAAATCAGAAGACTCTTTGGCACAAATATGAGATTACTCACTAAAGCAAAAGTCACATTAGCTTCTATCATGGGAAATAAGGATACATCTATCAAGTTTTCTTTCAGTGAACCCAGTATAAGATTATTTGTTCTTTTTAAGTATTTTTATTAAAAACAAATATCACAATAACAACTAGCATAGCCTAATGAGAGATGAGGATATTCATTATCAAATGAAATAATTTATTCTATTTGAGGTTGGGTACTGAACCTTGTTTTGTTTTGTTTTAATCTACTGGTCAATAGCAGTTGGAATCTCCACATGAAGAGCGGGTGTCCAGTGCCTTACACTCTGTGGAAGTGGAGTTACAGAAATTAACAGAGATTCCTTGGCTTTATTATATCCTACACCCAAATGAGAATGAGGTATGTAAAATACATCCTGTTTCTTTATAAATGCAGAATTTATGATGATAGAATTTGAACTCATCTTTTGTAAAAGACATATTCAGGGGAAATAAATTTTGAATATTGCTTTCAGAGGTATCATTCATGAACAAATAAGAAGAAGCTTTTATGTGAACCAAGGTAACTTAGGGGATCGGTACATTTTCAGTAGTATATAAAATAAACTTTTTTGAAGAAGTTATCACTTCAACAATGTTTTGTATTTCTAACCTATTCCTATGTTATCTCTAATATTAGAGTGCGTTTTTCTTCTCTTACTATTCTGAGAAAATTCTTATCTTGCTCCACTTGAACAGGAGCCTCCTGTGGATTGCACCAAGAGAAACAACAGAAGCACAGTATTTCGTATAGTGCCAAAATTTAAAAAGGAGAAGGTTCAGAAGCAGAAGACAAGTTCACAGCCTGGTAGGTGTTCTGCAGTGGTGGGGGTAGGGGGGTGTATAATACAGTAGTCCCTCTCTATATCACAGTTCACTTATCGCAGCCTCACTGTATCGCGGGATTTTTAAAAATAATACATTTAATTATTTATCGCGGATTTTTCACTATATTGCGGGGTTTTGTAGTATGTATATGTATGTTGTTAAAGTTACGTAGGTTTAAGAGTGTAGAATATGTTTAAGAACATAAATAGTGTTTATAAAAGTGTGAAAAAGGTTAGTAAGGGAGTGGAAAGGTTAAAGGACTGGGAACGGTTTATAAGTGTGTGAGAAGGGTTTATAAAGTCTTAAAATATATATAAATACTAAAATGTAAGTTTCCTACTTCACGGATTTTCACCTATCGCAGGGTGGGGGTGGGGGGTTGTCTAGAACGTAATGCCCGCGATAAGCGAGGGAATACTCTATATGGAAAAATAGCACTAAAGTAATACCACTGAGGCAATAAAATGTTTCAGATAGAGATAGTTATTGTACAACATTTTGAATGTACTAAATGCCACTATAAAATGCTTCAAGTGGTAAGTTTCATTTAATGTTTATTTTACTGTTATAAACAATTATATTGTCCCTAAAATATGTCCAAATATCAGTTGGAATTAGTAGTTATGAAACACATAAGAAAACAAGGTGGTTGCTGATTTGCCGCTTTGTTTGGTGGATGTCAGTGCATCTGTTTAGATGGTCTCTGTCTTGCTCAATAGCAATTCAAGGCATCAGCGTGTAACTTGTTTTTTGTCTTCAAAGTTCAAAATCCAGATCATTTTGATGAATGGAACATAGAAACTTTCGTATATTCCTTTAGCTTGCTAAATATATTTTCTACCTGAAGTTCTATACTTTCCTTTTTCCTATTTGAAGGACTTACTACACCATTCCAGCCCCTCGGTAATGGCAGTCTACTGTGACACATTCTCAAGCAAAGATTAAATTCTCTCTTTGAAATTGTCTTTCTAGTTCCATTCCTGCTTCTCCCTAGAGAATCAATTTAATGCTATACTAGTGCTAAAGCACCTCAGGTGCTGTGTGTGTGATGGTAGGTGCCTTTCACAATCAAATCAATTTTTAATTTTTCTGAGTTAGCTATCACCTTTTCAAAAGTGATAATATAACCTGATTTTTGACAGTGGTAGAGCAGCTATTCAAGGGCATTTTAAAACCAAATATGGCAAATAAGTAGCCTTTATAAAGCTAATCAGTGTTGAATAAAATGTATAAAAGAATGGTTGTACTTACGAGAAATAGCATTCCAGTTCATCTTGGAGTGTACTGTTGACCGTTTTTAGATGATATTAAATCAATTTAACAGGACATTTATTTTTGTAATTATCAATAGTAATAGAGTCAATAAAGGCGGCGCCTGAAGCAGCAAGATCTGAAGCAGAAGTTAGTGTAAGATTAAGTATCCTGTGTTAGATTTTAAATTTTAATTAGCATTTGTAGCTAATTAAACTATAGCCAGTTTCATATATAGTCTTACGGAAATCATCAGAACTTATTTAGTCCTTGTACTACTGATTCTAATCATGAGAAGTACATCTTTTATATATACTGTGTAGTTTGGGTGGCTTTAAGGAGGAAACCGAGCTAAAGCTAAGGGCACAGGTGCACTGCAGTGAATGTCTTTGTGATCCTTGTGTTGATCTGCATGAGAAAAAATGGAATTGTAGTTTTGTTGAAACACCTTTAACCTTTCCCTTTGCTAGCACTGCTGCTGTACTCTGTTTGCATCTTCTTTGGCCAACCTTTGCTTTGTAATGCATTGAGCATGTAGAAATTAAGGGGGTTTTGCTCTTAACTTTGGTAGTTCAGAAATGGGGCACAGAGGAAGTTGCTGCTTGGCTGGATCTGATCAATTTGGGAGAGTACAAAGAAATCTTCATCCGTCATGACATCAGAGGGGCTGAACTTTTGCATCTGGAAAGGCGAGATCTGAAGGTATTTCCTTTGTGCTACTCTTTGCTCTTGAGAAACAGTCCTTTTTCCTGTGCCTCTTCTGTTATGTGGTTATAGCTTGGCTTATGTTATGCAAACATGCAGTAATCTAATATGCATTGTCTTGTGGCCTGAATTCCTTGTATGCTTTTTAAACAAGAATGTCTGCCATATTTTCCTGTCAAAATCATTCTCTGGCTATTTCAGCTAAAGCTTAGCATGACTTTAGTAATTTTCTCTGCATCCATTGATGTGACTGTCCCTATGTGCTAATATTTTTAAATGGGTGATGTTTCCCTCTGCTCATTCTACTGGGTTAACATGAAAGCTGATAATTGTTGCTGAAAATGACTGAACAAAATCTAGTATAAGGTTAACAACTAAAAGTTAATTCAAAATATCAATAATAAAGCTTTTCTAATATATGGAACTAGATGATAGACTTATAGCAGTTCTGTGCTTTTGTTGCATTTCTAAATTGACCTTTCAGATAGATGTCAGAGGAACAACTAGACCAATAAATTTAAATTTCCTTTCCATGACTTATTGTTAAAATTGCATTATTCAAAAATATAAATTATTTCCTTTAGTAAATGAAGTAAAAATTTTGCCTTGCTTGTGCTAGAAATCAGCTTAGAGCCTGTTTGTCATTTATGATGGAGAAGAAAAATCATTAATTCATGGTCTGCACCAATTCCCTTTAATTCTTTGGGTGGAGACAACAGTAGAAATGGCCAAAGTGGCCTACCTGTTCGGTCCCAAAGTTAGGAGTAAGGTTTGTCATATTATACTTTCTTACTATACACTGTCATTTAAAAATTCCAAGATGTTTAATAAACAAGTGACAAGGCCTTCAACATTTATTGGAGTGATCCCTTTCCTGTAGATAAATTCATGAATTGTCTGTGTCTTTATAAGTAGGTTAGCAGACGTTTTTGAACAGATAGTGGGTAATGTAAAGTAAAGATCTCTAGAATGCAGAGTCATAGAGTTTTTGTACATCAAAAGTGGACATCATTTATACCTAGACATTTTTAGCCCAGAATAATAATACAATAATAAATTAATTAATTACCTTAGTTGAGAGTCACTAATCTAGAACACAGCAAACGATAGTGTTAGAGTTCATAAAGTAAAGATTGACTTCAAAACTTGAAATGAATGCACAAAAAAAATGTGGGGCAATCATCATATACAACATATTTGTGTAGCTGCTGATATCCTCAGCAGGCAGAAATATTTATGAAATAGCTGCTGATTGCTGTATTTTATGGCAGCTTCCCTCAGTGATATCTGCCCTCTGGAAGCTCGCATCTCATCTGCCATGACTAAGCATACATTCAAGGGAAAGACTGTGTGTGTTTGTATATGTTGTGTATGTATACATACAAATGTATACAAACATGCAAATACACACACATTGAGTGAAGCAAATATTTGTAGAATGAAAATAACGGCATATACACATAAGTCAAAGTTAGAGGGTAGGAGCTGGCTAGAAAAAAAAGACCCAGAGTGGAAAAGTAGATAGAAATTATTTTGTAAACTTTCTCTTCAGCTTTCATGGGAGTTTGATTCTGTTTTCTTTTTCTTTTTAATACAAATAACATTCTACCCCTTAAATTTTTTTCTAGAAATTTGTATTGGTAGTCCTTTTTAATTCTTTTGGTTTTAAAAAGGGTGTGGGGAAATGAAAAAAGAAGAATAATTTTACAGAAAGATCCTTCTTTCTGTAAAACCATGAAAGTAGAGGCTGAGTTCCCCTTGGTCTCTGGTTGTGGCTGCCAGAGAACAGACACTTCAGAATAAAGTCTCTAAATGTGAAGGATTACCTACACTGTCTATGAATATATTATATCAATGGTTCACAAGTTTATATTTTCAGCTCTGACCCCATTTGTGAACTTCAGGATTATGTCACTAATTCTACTTGATACTTGGCTCTCACACAGGGATGTCAATCTTAACATGTCCAAAACCAAACTTTTGATCTCCTGTCCCACTCCCATTCTGCCTCTTCTCCAGTGCTCTGCATGTTGGTAATCACCCCTCTCTCCTTCCAGGCGCTTGAGACAGAGAAACCCAAGGTCATGCTTACCACCTTCTTCTTACTGTCCTTTTTCTCCTCTAACTCATTAAGCCCTTCACAAAGTGAGGTTGCTTTTTCCTTCCCATACCCTATTCTGTGGTGCTGTAACCTCTGTCTGTGTAAGGTTAATGGCTTCCTAACTGACCCTTCTACTGCTCCTCTTGCTCTCTCCAGTGCATTATAAACATTGCAATCATAGTGATCATTTTAATATTAGATATCACTTTTCTGCTTAAAACCTTTCAGTGGCTTCTCTTTTCTATTATAATAAAGACTCACATCTTTGTTAGGCCATCAGGTTTTGCCTGTTTATTCAACCTGCGGTGGAATTACTGGCTCCCTGTTGGGTTATACCTTATCTACCCCAGCCTTGTTTCACTTGCTTAAAAATAATAAATTCTATCTCACCTTAGGAATATACCCTCTTGTGGTATGTTTCCCCCCTGTACCTCACCTGGCTAACTCCTGCTCAGATCTTGGCTCAGAGATAACAATGAGTCTAAAGGTGGCAAAGGAAGAAGATTATAACACAGAAAGACAAATGGATTGTAGTATTTTTTTCTCCTGGAAGACAATAGACAAAACCAGTGGGCACCCCCCAAAAATGGTAAAGACACAGTGGTTTGGTTTTGTTTTGTTTTGTTTTGTTTTTCATTTGGAATATCTACAAAGCATGCTTCTACAAAATTAGGCCTATTCATCCAAAGAAAACAAAAACCAATAACAGAGACTATGAAAAATAAATTAAGAACCATATAACTAATGTCAGGGCACAACTTTATCACAGCCTAACTCCTTGAAGACATGAAAGTATTGAACTCAAAGTAAAGAAAATATAGCTCCGAAGTTAGAGTAACTCTGTGGAAAACTTTCACCTGATTATACTATGATAGTAATTCTGAGTAGAGTCTGCCCTTCCCAAAGAAATTTTGATTTTTCAGATACAATGTGCATGTAGCCTAAAATAAAATATTTAGTGTTAAATGTAACATTTTACTTTAAAAAATTTTATTATGGTTGACATTAAGTATTATTTTGTATTAGTTTCAGGTGTACAGTGTGATGTCAGACAATCATACTACTTCACAAAGTGCTCCCCTTGATATTGTCAGTACCCACCTGGCACCATACAGTTATACTGTTATTGACTACATTCCCTGTGCTGTACTGTACATCACTGTGACTCTTCTGTAACTACCAGTTTGCACATTTTAATCCCTTCACCTTTTTCATCCAACCTGCTTCCTTCCGGTAACCATCAATCTGGTCTCTGTATCTATAAATCTGTTTCAGTTTTGTTTATTCATTTACTTTATTCTTTAGATTTCACATATAAGTGAAATCGTATGTTATTTGTCTTGCTCTGTCTGACTTACTTCACTTAGCATAATACCTCCTAGGTCCATCTAGGCTATTGCAATTGGTAAGATTCTATTCTTTTTTATGGCTAAGTAATATTCTATCATATATATGTACCACGGCTTTATTATCAACTCGTCTATTGATGGGCACTTGGGTTGCTTCCCCAGATAACTACGTTATCACAAAGTATAAAGAATATTAAACATTTCACTTATACCAAAGAATCTCAATACGATTTAAATGCATTTACATTTCAAATTTAGGCAGCATTCACTAGTATTGTATCTTCTTCTGGGATTTGGCCTTGCTTTTGTTATTTTAGCACAGACTCAGAAAATGTATAGTGGCCTTAAGACTGATTGTGGATGACCTGTTGTCATATGAGAAAATATTTTTCAGGATCAGTTAAATATTGTAAAACTTTTACTCTGACATAATCTTCAGCTTGAAAAAAGCAGTAGCTGTGGAAAGAGTATTTTCTAGAGGATTCAGAGACTTCAGTAGCACTGCTGCTCTAGAATTCAAATTACTCATAAAGTCTTGAGTTGGCCAAAATGTTCATGTGATTTTTTTCTGTACAATTGCTCTAGTAGCACTTAGTTGTCTTTAACTTCATTTGAAACAATTTTGTTAGATATATTGTGACAACTGTCATATCAGCGTGCATTTAAAAAAACTTATCAAAATTGGTGAATTTTTGTGTAGCCATTTTAATATTGGAGAATGGAAGAAGATATGCAACATTTTCGGCACACTATGCTTTATTATTTCAAGAAAGGTAAAAATGCAAGTGAAATGCAAAAAAAATATTTGTGCAGTGTATGGAAAAGGTGCTGTGACTGATCAAACGTGTCAAAAGTGGTTTGTGTCCTGGCTGTTGTGGCTCAGTGGATTGAGTGTCGGCCTGTGAGCCAAGTGTAACTGGTTCAATTCCCAGTCAGGGCACATGACTCGGTTGCACGTCAGGTCCCCAGTTGGGGGCGCAAGTGAGAGGCAACCACACAGTGATGTTTCTCGCCCTCTCTTTCTCCTTTCCCGTCTCTCTAAAAATAAATAAATAAATAAAACAACAAACAAACAAATAAATTATTTAAAAAAATAAAAAAGTGGTTTGTGAAGTTTCTTGGTACTATTGACATTTTGGCCAAATAATTCTTTGCAGTGGGTCTGTCTTATGCATTGGAAGATATTCAGCAGCACCCTTCACCTTTACACACTAGAAGCCAATGGCGGGAGATAGCTGACATACTGAAAATACCCAAATCAGTAAAGTTATTGGTGAAACTGAAAAATGTGTCTTATTTTACAGAAAAAAATGTAACAGACTTTTTGGCCAAACCCAATACCTTATAATGCTATTTTCTAGGCTGCTTTGAAAGTAGTCATTTTACTAATTTTCAAATATTTTAAATTCTGTTTTGTAAAGTTATTCCACTTCACATATTATGTCCCTTATACTTAAAGAAGCTGTTGTGTTTGGAGACCTTCACCCTTTCTTTTAGTTTTTCAGATAGTGAATGTTCTGGTTATCTTGGATGGGTTTCATTCATTTCTGCAACAAATGCCTGCTATGTGTGCACTCTCTGCAATCATCATCCATTTCTGAGAGTTAACTATTGAATTCTCGGTTCTTTATGAAAGATAGTTCTTTAAGAAACACGAAGAATTCTAAGGGAAAGGAGCTGAAAGTGTCTAAGGAGGAAAAGCATCAACCCACAGATACCTATGCTTAAGAATTTTTTACACTTACACATTACACAGTGTAAATATTCCTCTGAAATCAGAGACTCTGACTGCAACTACAGATGCATTTGTGCTCCAAATTTAGGTAATGGGCACTGGTGTCTTCCTTTAGGATTCGGCCCCACTCTCATTTTGCCGAAGACGTGTGTAGTTGCCTTACCACTGATTGTGGGTGCCCCGGTGGCACACATTCTTCTCTCAGGGATTCCAAAAGGAGCTCTGTTCTTACAAAAAGAAGAAAAAAGAGAAACTAATTTAGACTCTTGAAGAACTGCCATTGTATATCATTTATGAGAATGCTATATTTAAGAATTTGTGTAGGATGTGATTTTTTACTGGTTGGTAAAATTTCAGTGTCAGGTTATTTTTGTTTTATAAACTTATTTTTCTAGCTTTCACTTCCTGAATCGTTGACTATAAACTAAAATAAATGAAGCAAGTGCTAATTTTAAGTTAAATATTTAATCCCCAATTTTCTCTTGTCATTAAACTTCTTTCTCTTCTTTCCTTGTACCTTTTCCCATTTTTTTTTAGGACCTGGGGATACCGAAAGTGGGTCATATGAAGCGAATTCTCCAGGGCATTAAAGAGCTTGGAAGGAGCACTCCCCAGTTTGAGGTGTAATCATATTGGTGCTATTCCTTGGAAGGGAAGTAATTGCTACTTAATACAAAGTTCTTGGAAGCAGTTGGCTGTTGTTGTCATTTTCTGCTTAGATAAGTAAGCACCACTGAAGCACCCCTATGGCTTGATATTTTGCTGTGGGTGAAAATTTTGATTTGAGGTATCAGAAAATATTTTTGTGCCAAAAATACATTTCACAAAGCCATTTTCTTATTGTGCAAAACTAACATGTTCAAATTTGCTCATGTTAGTAAAAAAAAGGTAGGAAGACAGTGAGACAATTGGATTGTCAAAAAGATGGGATTACTTTCCTTAAACCTGGTCAGGTGGAATGCTCTTATTGTGCAACCACAAAACAACATACAGCTAAAACCTCTTACATCTCATTATTGAAGGCATTGGTTTCTTCCTTGAAATCTTTGGTTAGGGGACTAAAGTATATTAAGGTGTGTTTTGAATGTTAGATTGGTATCGCCTCAGATTCCTAGTGCACAGTGGTCAAAGAATATGGTTAAAATCCCTCAAGTACTATGAATGAATGCAAATCTTAACACATGATGTTGTTGCCTGAATTGTCTTTTTCTTGCATGTCACATCTAATATTATTAGTTTTAATGTCAGTTTTAATGGAATTAATTTATTACTACCTAAGTACCTTTTTGTTGGTTAAAGGCACTTTTCTGTTCTCCGATGTGGACTTAGCGTTAATATTCTTTATCTAAGAATTTGTGAACAATTGTCTGTGTCATAATCAACAAATGATCTACATCTTAATGCAAGCCAATTTTATGTCCACTTATCATAAATAATGTGTATACACATTAAGAAAATTCTCTGGATATTTTCACAAAATTACATGTTTTGTTGTCTTAACAACACTAATTATGCTTTCCAAACTCAAATTCCCACATTTGTTTGGTTTTTTTTTTTATTTCAATTTAATAATTATTTAATGCTGTGTTTGCATTTATAATATAGTAGACTGTTGACCTCCAGGAATTTCTTCAGTGTCTCAACTGTGATTAGTATACTGATGACTGATTGGTCACCCAGGCTTACCCATTGCTCAAGTTACTCCTGACACAAACTTCCTCTCAACAAGAGAAATTTAAATTATTTTAAAGACCTTTACATTCTTATTATTATCTCATAATTTTTATGTCCTATCAGGTAGTTATTATTTTCCTTTTTTTCTAAACCTCTGTTCTTTAGTGTAACTCATTAGAAGTCAACATTGCAATTATCAAATCTTTGAAAGCAAAAGGAATACATATCATAAAGTCACACAAATATATTTAAATAAGCTTTCTTTCGATATTATACACCAAAAATTAATTATAGTATTTTAAAATCTTATATATAAAAGAAGTAAACAGGGTACTGTACTGACCCAGTGGTGACAATTTTCATAAAGTAGCTTTCTAGGTAGGTGCTCAATAGATATACATACAAACATATATGTATACACATAGATATGTATATTCACACATATATTTATATGTATATTTATGCTTATAATCTCAAAATATATGCTCATTTATACTTTCTAGACAACTATTTGCTGAACGCTTTAAGAGAAATATTGATGGGAAAACATTAAAGTGAACTATTGTCAGACATAATTTAGATCAAAGGAGTTTAAATATTTGACACTTTATTCTTATTTATAACTTTAGTATTTAATGACTGGTGAAAATCACAAAATTTGGATATATTAAAAATAAATGAACCTGATGGGTTCCTGACCAAGTGTGTCTGGCTATATATATTTTACTGAAGTTTCCAATAAATGAAAATTTTCCAAAGACAATTATATCAAATAACTTAATAGAGTAAAAAGCTCTTCACTTAAAAGTTTACTGTTATACACACCTAAGAAATCAAAGGCCTTCTTTTCTAGTCCCTTTTTTAGCCCTGGCCCCACCCTCCACAAGGTGTCCTCCTCTTCCAGTCACTTCCCTGTAAATCAGAACAGGAGGTGCCAGATTCTCAGAACTCTGCTCAGGTCACAAATCCCTGTCCTGCTCTGCCAAAAAAGGAAAGATGGGCAAGGTGGTGAGGAGCTCTAGGAAGAAAAAATGAATTAATATAAAAAATCTTCATTGATTTTCACTCCCCCAAGATACCTTTTGCCAAAAGAAAAAATTCTTAAGCTATTACATTTTCAGAATCTAAGAGTAAGATGTAAATGATTGAAATTTTTTTTTTTGATGCTGATCTTTCACTCTTAGATACCATCTCTTATATATACTGTAAAACCTCCATTAATGGAATTTTTCATTAGGTAGAATTTTCCTGCAAGTGGCTCTTGAATAAGGGAAATCCTTTCAAATGACAATTTTAATTTTCTTAATTTTGTTAAATGAGAGCAAATGTTCCCGTACCCTTTGTCATTGGTGATTGCATAGGACCCAAATGACTTCACTCAATGCCTGTTTGCCTCAGAGCTTCCTTAGGCCCCTGTCAGTATCACAGGGGAATCAACTTCTTGTAATAGATTAGGTTACAAGAAAAAAGTGGGAAGAATTCCTGTCCGGTGTCTGATCACACTGGAGGGTGCAGGTGAGGCCTCTGTGCCTTGATCCCTGCACAAATAACCATAGTGGACAATACAGATGTTGAACATTTATATCATTACAGAAACTCTACTGGATAGCATTGTTCTAGAGCATTGCTACCCAAAATGTGGTCCATGGACCAGCAGCATTCTTATCACCTGGGAACTTATAGAAATGCAAATTCTTAGGTTTCCTCCAGGCCTACTAAATCAAAACCTTTTAAACAAGATTCATCTGGTGATCAGCACTGGCCTAAATATGTTTTATCCCTCCTACGTATTAGGGATCTGAGGTCTTCAAAATGTCCTCAGAATAGCTCACTCCCCTCTCTACTGTTTCATATTCCTCCTCCAGCTAATCCTAGAAACCAGTTGAAACTCATTTATCCCCCAACCTGAGTTTTCTTTTCAGTCCATATTCCTAATTCTGGTTCTAGATGAGCCAGCTCTTCCTACCCAGAGACTGTATTTTCGTAGCGAAGGTGGAACACAGGAGAGGGGCTAACCAACACAGCTGGCCTTTCTCCAGTCCCTTACCACACATCGTAGTCACTGACAATCTGTGTTCACTCAGTTCATTACTTATGTGGCATTCCCATTTGTTCAGAACTTAAGTCACAGGAAATATTTCAGAAGAATATACAGTATACTGATATAAGCAAGACTGGTCAGTCTCCAGCAACTTCTGCATTTTCACTTTCTCTTATCAGTAGATTATCCTGTTGACATAGTTCATGCTTGAGGACACAGCAGCACTCACATTAAATTAATCATTAGGCATAAAAACTCAAAAGACTGCAAATAAAGTGAATGTGTCATTAAAGCCCTCAAAGAAGGCATGTTTGCTAGACTAAATCTGTTTTTCTTATACTAACTTAATGTTCATTTTCAGATAGCTAATAATTTCTTAAAATAGTATCTGAAAAATATTATATTATATTCTTGACCCTCAAAATACAAATTATTTAATTCTACAATAAGAGCTTTCCTGGTGACTTATTGTCAATAATCCTTCACTTAATTTTTACATATTGATAATTTACCAAAACATTGCTTCCTAGAGATTCTTTAGCTAACTTTCATGAATGAAGAGGGCACTACTTTAATCTTAATGGAAGTCATTTTTAACAGGACTTTAGGCCATGAAAAGCCATGGCTTAGAAAATTATTAGGGGGAACCTTTTAACATTCTTCTAAAGCAAGTCATCTGGTATCTCTGACTGGGCTAACAACATATTAGACTTTTGTGTTAATACAGATGTGAATTCTTTAAGGATATCACTATTCATTAAGCTATAAACGCATTACCTCTCTCAGCCTCTACATCTAGGGTTTCTTCTGTCCTCTTCCTCCCCAGTGAATAAACTGATCTTGCATTTTTTCAGATGAAATTTGGGTAAAACAAAGGGTTTAGAGATTCATGATCCAAGTGGCAGTTTTAAAACACCAAGTCCTTTAAATCAGGTGAAAAAGGTGAGACGTGATGATTCCTCAAATACTAATAGACAATTGAATAGCCTCCCTAGCAAGTCCCCAGTGCTCGGGTGCCCTGCCGCTCCGTCTCTGCTTACCACCCCATGCCAAGTTCAGTGGGGCCTGGGCCTGATATGTCCCTGCTGTGGCATCTCCCCAGTGGCTTTTGTATATAGCAGTCTCTTTGTCAGATGTAATATGTTGCCTTTGCAATAGGATGCCTTCCTAAAGAAATAGCCAAAACTTTAAAAAGGCCATGATTATTGGTTTTATAATAAGCAAAGCATTAATTTTTAATCTTTATTGATGTTTTCTCTTTACTGTTTTCTCCAGGTTTTGTTTAGAGATATTTCTGTTAGAATAAAAAACTGTAAACATTTATTATTACACAGAACAGTGAGATAAAAGACAGCTGGACTGTACCTGTTTTGTATACTTCTTTCTGTTGTTTTCAGTAACTGAGATTGCATTAAACTCAGTAATGGTGTTTTAAAAATCATATTATTAATATAGGTAAACAGATTAATTTCCTTTATGTAACTAAAATATTATACTTACATATATTTATATCCTCTCTTAAATTTTTATGCACTTCCAAGTTTTAATTGGAAAAATAGAAACCAAGCCACTACTTAAAAGTTCTAAAAACTTTACATAAAATATTTTATTTTAGCTACAAGTTATTCACTGCATATGAATTTATTAAATAGTCCGGGTATTTCATAGGAATTGCATTTCAAGGGTTAATTAGCCAAATTTAAAGGAAGGTAGAGTTACTTCTAAAATGTATTAAAATAAGTTTTATACTCAGTTCATGATGCCATTGAAGTAGGATAATACAGTTAGATATACGAACTAAAAAGTAAAAAGAATATATTTTGTGGTCCTTACTGTTTGATTGCACTATTGTTTACCACAGGTTAGCCATGTCGATTTCTATATTCTAAGTATTAAGCTGATATATAACTAAGATTTCTTACAGTTCTGGTAACTGGTAGTGTTGTGAAAGATTTTGGTATTATAACATTCCCAATTTTGTAAGTTATATACTGTATATTAAGATGAGTAATAAATTGAAGTAATATATTTGACTAGAGCTGAGGAAATATGGTAATTATTTTCAAATCTTTAAGTTGTATCAAATTTTTTTCCTCCTAAGTGAGATAAAATTCTCACTTTTATGTTAAAATAGCTATTTATACAGGTTTCTCCTTTTACTGGTTTCATTACTTTTCATATTAAAATTTTTATCCTTTTGTACCAAAGTAATTAGGTCATGCTGGTTATTCAGACTGCCAAAATGTACTTTAACCTGCTGGACTTGTGGCAGACAAAATATTTAATAACAAACCAGCTTTGTATGTTTTGTGGCTTTGGGGCAAGAATTGTACCATTGAATCACTAAGTGAGGCAGTGTTATTATCAGCAAAGTCAACAACAGACAGTGTTACTTGTAATCATCAGTAGGTTTTCACAAGTTGTATAAATCAGTGCATTTATTTATTATGTTGTGAAATTTAATCTTTATACAAAATGCATATTCTAGCTTTTTTCTTGTTACTGCTATTGCTTAGAGTATAATAGTCCTGTTAATGATTTACTTGCATACTTGAAGTGCTCATTTCTGTCAAACAGATGCCCAATTGTTTTCCTTCCTGGGAAAAATAAAGGTATTCTCTACCATCATAGGTAACTTAATAGTAATAGGGACTTTGTTAAAAACTAATTATATTTAAAATAAATGTGGAAAAAGGCATAAAGCCAAAATGAAATCACCACTATTAAGGATTTAATGTAGCCAAGGACTTCATTGTGCTATTTTTTTGCCAATAGGTATATAGTTTATCTTCAAATCAGAACTTATTTTCTGTGGTAAAATTTCAATTTTTATTGTATTGTAAAAGAGATCTCAGTGATTATACTGCCAGTATGACAATCAAAGGCACGTTAAGAATCTTGAACCCCCCCCCCTCAAATATCACATACCTCCAGCAGCTAGCTCTAGGTTCCAGGGTATATATTTATAATACATGATTGCACTTGAATCTGGGCCACTGTACAAATGATAACCATGGTGAATAATGGTTTGATACTGTTAATTAAGTCAATGGGATTTTAATTGAGTTCTGAATTATTTTGGTTTAAAAGTATTCTCTCTTCAATTGTTTCAAAAACTAAAAATCTAAAACATAACGGCACAATATAACATACAGGATGAAATCACATTTTCAAGAACATAAAACTGTTCTGACTTAATGTGAGGCAGTGTTGTATACCAAAGAAATCACCTTAGCAAGTCCTAAATTCAATTGTTTTATAGTGTAAACAGTAGATGAATTGTGAGATTTTTAAAATTATAATAGATTAAGAATTAATTTACTATAATTTTAAAGACAGTTTAATATTAATTTTACTGCTACACAAGCAATTACTGAAGGCAGTAAAAAAAATATGAAAAACATCATATGGATATTAAAATAAAAAGCTTGAGTTCTTTTGGAAAGTTTTGGAAATAAGTAGTTTAAATATAGATAGCTTTCACCTTAGATTATAAAAGCACAAAACGTGTGAGGTGTACAGCAGACACAATGTCACGAAAACCATCAAAAATGTCACACCCTGGTGAACTCTGTGAGACTGTACCTACACCTGATCAAAATAACCAGTAGAATTCAGGGGGCCCATTTTACTGTTGAAATTTAGAAGCCATTTAAGCACGTCGTTTGGATGACCTAATCATTTGTATTTCCTACATAAGGCAAATAATTGCTTTCTTAACTTAGTGCTTGGTATAGGGAGAACTAGTCAGAAGGGCTTAGCTAGTTCCTGTAGAATTCTGGTAAATATAGATCAGATCATACCTTTCAGACAAAAAAGATTTTCATGAACTTGCTACACCTTCAAATGTTTAGCAAGGACAGATTTTCCTCTCATTTGAAACAACAAAAAAAATTATTAAAATTTATAATACTACACATAGCTGAATTCTGTGATTCTGGAGACGGGAGTATGATTTAGGTGTATTGGATTCCATAACTGACTTCGGTGCTCGCTTACTGTGTCCTTTTTACAAACTATATGCTCAGTTTCCCCAATAAGATGGCACACAATATTATCAATTATAAGTACTTGGCAATTTTTCTTTTGAAAAAGGAATTAAGCATGAATTATACCTAAATTTACCATTTCTTTCCCACCATTTCTTTATATCATTTTAGATATAAAGAAAATCTTCCAAGACTATAGCTAGAAAATTAAAATTCCAAATTAATATCCCTTGATGTTCAGTTTAAAAATAACGGTGAAGTTACATTAGTACAATCTGTATTAGAATGGGTTATAGGTATTTTCATCAGTATTACAGGCTCATATTACTCATTTTAGGATAGTCTAAAAACTCACCTCTAAAATCTCCAAAAATTTCTAAAATCTCCAAAAATTTAGTAGTTTTTTTTTCTACACCTACCCCAAACAACCATTTTACAGCAGTTAATATTTTTTAACTTAAGACCTTCACATTTTCTTTTATTAACTCCCTAGAGAGGAAAATGTTCCTTCCTTTCTTCCTTTCTTCCTTCCTTCCTTCCTTCTTCCTTTCTTTTTTTTCTCCCTCTTCATTTCTTTCTCCTTCTTTTTCCTTCTTCCTTCTTCAAAACTTTATTTAAATTATTCATTTAAAAAATGGAACACAGGACTCCCTTACCTTGTTTTTACTCTGTGACATCACTTATTCTTTATACTAAGTGACTGCTGAATGGTTTCCTTGCTATTTGATCCCAAGCATGGATCACTGGCTACATTCTCTGGCTGTAGAATGGTACTCCCAACGCAAAGTACCTTCAAAACTTCTATAAGGAAACTAAACTAGCAATTGCCTCTTAATTACTACCATAGTGAAAATCTTAGTACAATTAAGGAAAATAAATTAGAATAACCTAGTTAAAATTATTAAGTATCAATGAGGGTAAATGAATATTTCTTTGATTTCTTTGCAAAATCTGGTATTTATTATAGCATAACATGATAACTTGGAGGTCCTGTTGAATCTCCTTCCCCTCAAAGTGTGTAAGCTATATGACATAAAGAAAAAGGCTGAATCAGGACTTATTCACATGGTCTTTTGATGTCTTAATAGCACAATTTAGTTTTTTTTTTTTAAGGTTTATTTTTATTACTCTCAGAGAGAGAGAAACATCAATTTGAGAGAGAAACATTGATCAGTTGCTTCCTACAGACAGCCCGACTGGGGATCAAACCTGCAACCCAAGCATGTGCCCTGACCAGGAATTGATCTGGTTGCGGGATGACACCCAACCAACTGAACCACACTGACCAGGACACAAATTAATTTTCATAATGACGGATCTCTAATTGATGATTCCAGAATGATTTGGTGTAGTGACAGGAAACAATCACTTCTGGGAATTTGCTTCCCTCAATGACCTGATACACAATTGACATTAGTATAATTAAAAGCAATTATTTTATTTAGAGTCCTGCCCTATTTACAGATTTTAATTGTGCACACATTTTAATATACATAATGTTGAGGATGAAAAAAAAATTGCAGACTTCGGCAGTTCTTTTGTTCCTGCTCCTTTTACTTGAAAAGCTTTCAGAAAGCTTTTGAGAGATGACACAGTTTTCATAGCAACATTATGCGATTATATCCTCTGCCAAGACACTCATAATCTAAAATATGGGACAAAACAAATGCTTAATTCTAATCTTGGTCTTGGATTGTGTAAACAAAAGCATTTTATATCTCAAAGTTTTTTTCAGTATTTATGCTGTTTCATGTTTCATTTTGTGTCCATCTCAAAATTGAATCTGCATTTTATGTTCTATTTTTAATTAGTTGCAGTAAAGCAATAATTCCATTGCTTTTATCAGTATAAACTTTCACTATTTTTTCTATCCTCTGCTTTTCTATTTTTCAGCAACCGGTTTCCTTACTTTTATTCTCCCACCTCTAGTCCATCTTCCTCATTGTTGACATAGTGGTCTTTCTAAAACACAAATTTACTTTGCATCGCTTTTCTAAAAGCTCTTAAATATACTCTCTTTACAGCATAGCAACCTAACACTGGAGCATGATGGATAAGGATCTCTATGACCTTGACTTTTTAGCATCCTCACCCCACTGTTTTTTTACTTTATTTTTTTAAGCATCCTCACCCACCATTTCCTCTAGAGATCTTTTGTAATCCCAGAATTCGGTGCCTTGGCATAGTCACATACCATATGTTAACTCATTCAAGGCTCAGTTCAAATTCCCCAAACCAAGTTAAGCATTTCATCCATGCTTCATAGAATCTTAAAACTTTTTCTGTTAAAATAATGTCACATTTCAACAATTTTATGTATTATATGCCTGCCTCCCCTGTGCCATTAAGTTTCTGTCTTTGTAGTCTCACTGTCTAGCTAGCAGATAATAGGACTTTAATAATTTTTTGAGTGAGTGAAGGTAATATAGAACCCCAACTTTTCCACAGTTTTGTATTTTCACAAATGAAAACTTAGATTTCTCTGAGAGTCCATGTGAGGTGTGTGTATTCATGAGCACGCATATATACTCTGAGAAACCAACAGAAGATAAAAAGCAGGAAAGAGCAGTTGCTTTATGAAGGATAATCATTTGCTAGCTGTTCATATTTACCAAATCTGAATTCTTATTTCTACATATGAGGTTTATCAAATTTCATATAACTGGCAAATTCTTACTTGTAATTCATATATATGCCATAAAGATTATCTTTGTCTTTTGTAGACATTCAGTGTATACAATCTATAGAAACCCATACACCAATTACCTACACAAAATAATGAGACTTCAGAAAGAATGAAAACAGTAATGAAGGTGAAATTTTCTTAAAATTAATATTCAGCCAGAGATTTTGTGAAATCACACTGAATTTGTGTGATTTTATGTAATTTGTAGCCAATGACTTCTGTTTTTTCTGATGCAAATGTAAGAAGGCTTGTTTGTGGCTTTTACCCCTTATAAAACATAAAGACTAAAATCTGTTATGTGTGTTCTACACATTCATACTATTTATTTTAGGATAGACTAAAAACTCACTTCTAAAATCTTCTAAATTAATTAGTACTTTTTATGCACCCTCTCCAGACAACCAAAGGTCTGTTTTTCTTGTGTGTGTGTGTGTGTGATTCTGTAAAGCCTTTTGACCATGTCCCAAAACCATATTAAGGGTAACACAAAAAGGTATTTCAAGTTCATAATTTCTAAAATTAAATAGTAGTACAAAATGCATGTAAGTGAATGCCCTCTTCCTTCATCCACTTAATAGACATTCTTCTACTTGCTTTATTCTTGGCACCTGATTAGATGTTGGAAATACAAATAAAATAAGACATAACTTATCTCGTAGAGCTTGTTTGTTTTTCGTAATTATTTTTCTAGAGTGCATTCAGGAAATTGGGAGGACATTTTTTTAAACCAAAGTTTTCTCAGGGTTTTTCAGAGAAGTGGTCTTCTTCCACACCAAAAACTAACATATCCTGTGTCATAAGGAGGTAATCCTATTTTTATGTTTACAATTTTTATATTTTCAAGTAAACCACAAGTAATTTTGCCCATCATTTGTCAACTACAGCTTTCATCAAACCTCTAGAATCCCATTTCCACCTGTGTAGGTACTATGTGTGGTCCGGGGGACTAATAGATTTGTAGAACATGAATTAAATTTCAAGTCCATTTTAGAAAGGCGTATGTCCCTATTAATGACACATAGACCAAAATATATGAGGTACGCCTTGTGAACCCACAGTAGAGGGGAAACATTGTAAAGTAATGCTTCCTGGTATAAAAGGCTCCATCTGAACTTCTGGGTAGGTGATGTATAGATGAAATAAAACAAAAATATTTGATTAATAAAAATATTTATTAATATTTTATTAATAAAAATAAACTTCTCTGATGGTTAGGCAATAGCGTTCCTTTATAAGAAGGAAAAAACTGCCCTTTATTGTCCAAAAGGATGAAAAAAACCTTACTTATATGTATATTTACATTTTGATAGGCATATTTTGAAGTCAGCATTGCTCATAAGCATAAAGTATCAACCATTTCTATGTTCTCTAGCAAAATAAAATTCTTAGTTTAAATATATTTTTACTGTCTGTTGGATATTACAAAAGGTCCATAAAAGAAGGCAGCTCAGAAGGTTAGACACTTAACCCTTTTGATACTCAATAACTATTTGCCTTCTATTTATCATATTGAAAACATAACAGTAGAGTTCCTTTTGACCTTACATTGGAAAAGATAGTTTCAATTTAGCACTTTCTATGTTATTTATAGTTAAGAGTTTGCTACATTTTGGTAGTCTGTTTTGAAATTGTACTGTATCTAAAAGATGCAGATCATGTCTATTACACAATGGGCTCTGTTTGCTGCAGAAAAGAGTGAAACTTTTAACTGCTTAGCACACTTGCCGGTGAAATATACCTGACAGAGCAGAGGTTATAACTTTGGCTCTAATTACTTTTAATAATGGTAAGAAAACATGAGTTTTGTTTGTTTACATGCTGTTTACAATGGCATAATTTTAAAATATATATAATTGAGATATTTATTGCATACTGTTTTTATTAAAGATGTTTTATGTGTCTTCACCTTTGGAATATATTGTTACATTTCCTCATACAGATAATTTGGGTGGCTTTGTTAATAATGTAGCTCGCAATTTTTATGACTACTAAGTGACCTGTATTCTGTGCCTTTTATCGTGGGATGCATGATTATGTATTTATTGTACGAAAGTTGCCGATATGTGTGTTTTTGTGCTTGGCTGAGAGTAATGGTTGGTCTCCATGTACATGATGATGAGAGATGCCTTTCCCAAAGGGCACTGCCTAGACAGCATCCTTCTCAAATAAAAAAGAATGCATTGGGACAATGTGTGAAGTCTACGTTTTTTGTGGTGCGAAATGTTTTTATTAAACTGTTTATGTTGAGAGAATTGTAAATTCACACATGGTTTTAAGAAATGATACAGAGAGAGCTCTTGTATACCCTTCACCAATTTTCCATCTTGAAAACCTGTAGTACAATATCACAACCAGGATATTGACGTTCACAGTCAAGATGCTGACCAGTTCTCTCATCACAAGACCCACAACAAGGATCCCTCATGTTGTCCTCTTATAGCCACACCTACTTTCCTTCCTACCTCCACCCTGGCAACTCGTAATCTATCTTCATTTCTGTGAATTTCTCATTTGAAAAATGTTTTATTAACATTTGTTAAGAGCAACAGGATCATGGTCTTCAGTGGAGAGTTGGGTAGTTTCTTGCTCCAGGAGGTATAGTTGAGGGAATGGAGGACTTTTTAGCTTGAAAAGAGAAAAGTTGGGTGAGGAGTGAGGGTAAATGTAGAGATGAGATTAGACATTCAGAACTGTCTTCAAATATTCGAGGGACTGTCATGGGGAACTGGGTTTCCATTAGTCCTAAATGAGTGAAATTGACAGGAAAACCTGGAAGTCTAAAGATGGGCTTGGCTGTATCATAGAATGAGTCCCTGTGAGAGGAGTTCAAACATAGGCTGAGAGAATGTGAACTCCATGTGGGAAGGACATTTTTTCACCAGTGTGTTCCAGTGTGCAACAATATCTGTTTGTTGACTATATAAGAAGTAATTCAAACATCAGATCAAAGGATCACAGCCCCTGGGCAACTTGGGGTCCCTTTCAATCCTACATTTGAATATACATATGTTTTATTATATATATAAATATGTCATAAATAAGTTGGTCACTATCAACCAAAACTTCTATCATCTCCATGATACTGATGCAGTGCCTGATTCTGAAGGACTTTCTGTATCATTATATTGAATTACTTTTACTTTAAAATGCAAATTCTATTACATACGAATATTTTTAAAGTAGTAGTTTCCATCAGAGAAGGAAAACTCTGACTCCAAAAAACCTCCGCTGCCTTGCGGCATACCTCTTCAGGGGAAAGGCTAAGGGAGTAAACCCCGACAGAAAATCCGGAGCCGGAGTCCCTAAGGCGGTTCGACGTTGTAGTCAACACCGGCAACTCCTGCGGCGCACCTGAAGCCAAGCTGTATTGACTCCGTCTTTCCCTTGGACCCTTCAGCTGCGAAGAGAGGGGGGGTCTGCTGCATGGGCAACAACAGACCCTCCATATCACCCTGCCCAGGCTCTGTAGCTTCAGCTTCACTGGAGAGGACACTCCAGCGTCATCACAAGATGTCGATTCAACACGGGAGGAGACAGATACCGTGTCACTCCCGAGTCAGACTGCACAGCCATTCTCGGCGGTGCAGATAGACTCTTAAGAAGCTACACCATCGTCTCTTGACACGGACGGCTGCCGACGGAGTAGTTTTGTTTGCATGGTGATCATTCTTGATTAATCAGAAGGCTCATTCCTCAATCTGGGCAGCTTAACAGTTTATAGTCTTAGTCCTTTTGGGCTATAACAGAATACAATAGACTGGGGGGATATTAAGCAACAGAAATTTATTTCTTACAATTCTGTAGGTTGGGAGTCTTAAGCTCAAGGCAGGAGGAAATTCGGTATCTGGTAGGAGCCCCTCTCCGGGTTCATAGACTGCCACCTTCTCCCTGTGTCCTCACATGGTGGGAGGGGCTTGGGAGCTCACTGGAGTCTCTTTTATAAGGACACAAATCACTATCATGAGGGCTCTGCTCTCATGGTTTAATCATCGTCAAAAGGCCCCACCTCCTAGTGCCATCACATTAGGGGTTAGGATTTCAGCATGAATTTTGGAGGAGACAAACATTCAGGCTATTAACAGTGCTAGCAAATTAGAACTTTCATTGACTAAATTAAATACAGTAGATTTTCCTGTTTATTATTTTATTATTATATTTTGGAAATAAGAATCATCCTAGTATTCCATGGATCTAAATCCCGTCTTTTTCCTACCTTAGCTTTGGCCCTGGTGTTCGTCTCGTTTATTCCTTGTTGCTACCAGTGGTGCATTCACAGATATGACAGACAGTGCTGTGGCTGGTGACATTCTGGGGCTTATCCTAAAGCAAGGCTGTATAATAATCAACAGCTACAGAGAAAAAAATAGTAGCATTCTAGCCTTGTACAGTCCTTTTTTTTTTTTTTTTTTTTTGTATAGTACTTCTTAGTTTGAGGCACTGTGTGTACATTTAACCTTGTAACAAACCCGGCACATAAGTTTAGTATTAGCCCCATTTTAAACACAACTCCAGTTGGTTCTACTTCTGGTAATGACATTTGGGATAAACATGGGCATTGAGCACTACCCTTTCCCCAAGGAGTAACACTCACTAAGACGAAGCAGCCCCAAGAACCAGTGTGAGTCAGATAAAGCATGTTCTCTAAATAACTCCTCCACGCAGGTCTCCCTCCCACCCAAATCCATACTGCCATATCGCCCCAGCAACTAAGAGAAAGTCCACAAATGAAAGGGACCTTAAGTCATAGTGTTGCCAAAGAGCAAGTTGGGGTCTTGATGTCTGCCATCATCCTCTAGGCAAAATTCCAGGGGCAAAGGTTTGCTGATAAAGGAAAAGAGCCTTTACGTATTCAAAAGCAGTTACTTAAGCCTATCAATTAAGGCTAAACTCTGAGTCCTATCATTCCCCTGTCAGTTTCTATAGGATTAGTTTACAAACTAAAGCAACAGAATACAAAAAAAGCTACTCAAGTCTAGAAGAATGGCAGACCTCTGCCTCAGCCTTTTCCCTCTAGAACACCCAAAGAATAAACCTGCCACCCTCTGCCAGACCAGCCCAATCCTAGGCTGTGCCCAGAGTTCCTTCCCATGCAGAATACCATACAAGCAGCTGCAGCACGATCATCCAGGCATCCTTACGGAGAAAGAGCCTGGGCCTGAGCCTGAAAGAGAGCCAGGTCAGGAACCAGAAAAGCCTGTGAGCCAAATAGCCAGCCCTCTTTATTTCCATTGGCTCTGGAGATGTCAACTTCTTAGCCAATCCTGTCCTAGACTGCCCTCCATTGCCTCAGTAAACTCCTATGGTCCCTTCTACTTTTCTATGATCTTAATCAGATCTCTCTGTATCAATAGTGTTTAATTTTTTCAAGCTCTTTTGACTGCTACGCACAGTGAGAAATTCATTTTCCCCAATATGTATATATGAATATATACAAATAACAAACATGTTTATATATTAACAGGTTTAATAAAATAGCACTTATGTACATGCAATGTGCTTTAGTATTTTCTTTCTATTTCATTTTATAAAAGACTGATTGCAGCCTATTAAAATTATTTTATAACCCAATAATGAAAGTGTCAGCAAATTTTTTTATATAGGGCCATATAGCAAGTATTTTTTGGCTTTGTAAGCCATGTATCTCTGTCAGGTCTATTCAAGACTCTTGCCACTGCAGTGGGAAAGCAACCATAGATAATAATTATGACCATGACTTTATTCCAATAAAATATTATTTACAAAAACAGATGGCAGCCCAACCTTTGCACTAACAGGTCACAGTTCTACAATTTAAAAAATACAACACTAGTTCAACAGTTCCTCATGCTCAGCAGACAGCCCAAGAATCATCTGGAAAACATGTTTTTAAAATGTCCAGGACCAACCCAAGACTTATGGAACTAGAATCTGTTGAAAGGATCAAGGCTGTCACATTGATTACTCTCCCTGAATGATTCTTACCTGCAAGCAGGATTAGGAATCACTGATCTGACCCAACCTCTCCATTCATCCCAGCCCCTGTTTTACAGAAAATAAACTGAAGCTTGAAAGGCTAAGTTCTGGGTTCCCAGCAATTGCCAACAAATTTATTGGGTTGGCCAAAAAGTTCATTTAGTTTTTCCATAAAATAAGACACATTTTTCATTTTCACCAATAACCTTATTGATTTGGATATATTGAATAATAATAAGAATCTGAAACAACATAAAACTTACCCCTTATAATTTTTTCAATACATATCCCTGAAGAAATTCAGCAGAAGTAATAACCAATGAAAGGGAAGAAGCCAATGCCCATTAAACTGACAAAAAGAACATTAAATATCTCAAGACTACTGTAAAAGGTCATTTAGTCAAAGGTGTAACTGCCCAAGAGATCATTACACCATGATGGCATTTTTTTTCAACCGACAAAAAACACTAATATATAATATTAATTAGCTTTATTATGATTTGATGAACTATGCACTTTCAACTGGAAATCAAATCATTAAAGCATTTCAGCTGATTTCAGAATGATTATAGCATGCTGGCAATATGTTTTACTTTTTTTGCTCTGAACTTTTAAATATAAAAGTAAAATTTGGTCTTTATTTTTATCAAGATAAACACATCTTGATACAGACTTAATATATGGACTTCAATATATTGAAACAATGAGAAAAAAGAGGCACAGGCAAACATTGAAAATTAAAAATGAAGATTAGTGAATTCATTGTAAACTTCCTTGAAGTTAAATATTAATTTATATTCATTTTGTACTTACATTTTTTCTGCAGTTTCTGATAACTTTTAGAGTCTTTTAGGTATTAACTGAAGTCATTACTTTTTCCTGTATTTTCAGTCTAAAGAGAGGGAAAGCTTCCAAGCTTTCCATTGAATTGCTATTTTTTTCTCATCCTTGTCTGTTTCATTCTCCCCTGCCCCACATAGAACACACACACACCCTACCTTAAATTACATCCCTACTTTCTACCTCCAATACCA
Source organism: Furipterus horrens (assembly GCF_987537825.1). Lineage (NCBI taxonomy): Eukaryota > Metazoa > Chordata > Mammalia > Chiroptera > Furipteridae > Furipterus > Furipterus horrens. Next base: position 44,216,721 of record NW_028327182.1, read on the forward strand.
ACACCAACTCTTCTCCACCTGTCAAGCTCCTGCTTATTAATAAAGTGAGCTCAAGTGATCTCCCAGTGCAACCTTCTAAAACCCACGAAGGCAAATTTAGACATTTTGGTTTCTGTTCTTATTACACTTGTTCCCATTATATGTACATACCTTGACTAGAGCAATTGTATTGGGTCATAATTTTTAATGCAACTCTCTTCCCACAAAATCAGCTGTTAAGGACAGAGCATACATTATCCATTTTGTTCCTATCACATTGCACAAAGCTTGGTTCCTAGGTGGCCTTCAAAAAAATGAGTGAAGAGAGTATCTCACTTGCAATATTTTGTTTCAAACTTTTACATCTGTGTCCATAGTGACATTCCACTGTCTTTGTCTTGTTTGGGAGTTAAGGTTACAGTAGCTCACACAATGAGTTGAGGGAATATTTTATCTTTTTTATTCTGTGAAATTGTGTAAGAACAGAGTTGTCTGTCTTTGAATGTATGGTGCAATAGTTTTATTGTTTTGTCCTGTTTTCTTTGGGTTCTCTTTTACTTGTCTAACTTCTTGGGTTGGGTTCTTATTATTTAATATTCTCATTATTTATAAATAAAAGCATGTAAAATTATTATCAATTTTCCTCTATACACTATTTTATCTGCATCCCACAGAGTTGGTGTTTTTGTTTTTGTTTTTTTCTTTCTATTTTATTTTATTTTTAGGAGCCAAGATGCTCATCTGCTTGTCTAGAAATCCAACAGACAAGTTTAGTCACTTAAGGGAGCTCAGTGGGCTGAGACTGAGGACAGGTCTCTAACCTTAGTTAGGAAACTCAGGCAGAATCCCAATCAAACCACCAACCTAGCTTGGTGGAAGCCAAAAAGCTAGAGCTCAATGGAAAAATCCTGTGGGTGCTAAGACTCAAAAGAAAGTCATCCAGACACTAACACCTACTCCAGGAGATAAACCCTCCAATGGGCCCTTCTCAGGACTGACCAGAGAAGGCTGAGCATACAGCAGAAGGTCTCGTGCACCCCACAACTTTTAATATGTATCTCATTATTATCTAACTTTAGGCATTTAATAATATACTTTATGATTTTTTTCTTTGATTCACAAAATTTTAATTTGTTAAAGACAGCTGTGCACCCTAGAGGTGGCCTAGTTGTAGCCCATTAGGATGGCTTAATTTCTGCTTCATCCTTGCACTAAGGCTGCTACCTTTTGGTATCTTAGCTTAATGGACGTGGGGATTTCCTGTTAAGACTCCACCTAGGGTCCTGGCTTCACTGTCTTCCTCCTGAGATCCTGGGAGCCCTGAAGATAAAGCTCAGTTCAGCCATTTTGGTAAATGCCCTCAGATAAAACCTGATCAGCAATAAACTTAACTCTCTAGGTTCTTATCTTTATTTAGATTTTATCCAGCATTTTCAGTTATTTACCAAGGGGAGGTTGGTCCAAATCTGCACTGTTCAATACAGTAGCCTCTAGCTACATTTGGCTATTGAACTTGAAATGAGGCTAGTCTGAATTTAGGAATACACATCATATTTTCATGCAAAATCTGATGTGTGAAAAAAATTAAAATGCTTCAATAATAATTTTTATATTACTGAAATATCAAAAATATAATATTTTGAATATATTGAGTTAAATAAAAATGTGATTGAATTAAGTTTGCATGTTTCTCCCTTTTAAATGTTGCTACTAGGAAATTTAATATTATGTACATGGCTTAGATTTCTTCCAGATTCTGCTGGTTTAAATAATCTAGTCTGCAGTATTATTTAGGAATGTACGTATCTTTTTAATCACAGTTATCAGGTTAGTTTTTTGTACATTTTGGATGCTCAATATATATTATTAGAATACTTATTAGTTTGATTATTTTTTTAAACATAAGTGAAGATTTTATCCTTTTAATTAGATAAGAATTTTTTAAAAACTAACTTGAAGGCAAGACTTTGAGTTCTAGTTATTTTTGAAAATTTTTCTTTTAAAAGAGAAAGTATAATAAACACTTTATTTGCTATCGATGTTATCTCAGAAGTGACAAGATCTTGGCTTGTAGAATGTCATGTTACTTTATTTTTATTTATTCATTGACTTATTTTTAATCACCATTTATCCCTCCTATACCATCTTCCACCTCCACCCATCTCCCTGTGAGCTCTGTGCAATTGCAACACTGTTGTCAGTGTCCATGAGTTCATTCTTTTAAAAAAAATTTTAAATCCTCACTCAAGGATATGTGTATTGATTTTAGAGAGAGAAGAGGGGGAGGGAGAGAGAGAGAAACATCAATGTGAGAGAAAAACATAGACCAGTTGCCTCCCATAGGCTCCCCAACTATGGATCACACCCACAACCTAGGTATGTGTCCTGACCCAGAATCGAACCCACAACCTTTTGTTGCCCGGGATGACACTCCAACCAATTGAACTGCCCAGCCAGGGTTTTACTTTTCTTTAATTTTTAAATTAATTTATTGTTGACACTACTACAGTTGTCCCCATTCTCCCCGCTCATGTCTATGCACCCTCCATCCCCCTTCCCACTGGCCATCCCCACAATGTTGCATGTGTCTATGGGTTATGCATATATGTTCTGGCTAATTCCTTCACTTTCTTTCATTCAGTGCTGTTCTCCTCTATGACAGCTGTCGATATGTTCTCTGTATCAATACCTCTGTTTCTATTTTGTTGGACAGTTTATTTTTTTTTATTCCACATATAAGTGAGATCACATGGTATTTGTCTTTCTTTGACTGGCTCATTTTACTTAGCATAGTAATCTTCAGGTCCATCCATGCTGTCACAAAAGGTAAAATTTCCTTCTTTTTGAATGTTGTATTATTTTAGAGGACAAAATACGAAGGTAGAAAAATCTGGGCAGTGTCAGGCATGTTCCCTAGACTTTAAGAAAGGAAGTTGATACTTAAAAATTAAGAAAGGAGAAAAAGTTCTTCAAGATATGATGCTAGAATAATTAGATATTCATAAGGGAAAATAAAAATATATTAGATCACTCTTTCATACCATACTCAAAATAACTTTCTAATGAATAAAAGATATAAATGTGAAAAGCAAGAATCAAACTTCTTAGAAGAAAATAAGAGAATATTATGTCACTGAGGTAGCTAAGAATTATTTTAAATAAGGTACAATCTTTTAAGAAAAGATTCATAAATTTGACTAAAAAATTTAAGGTTCTGTTCAATAATAAGCTCTCCCTGGGATATTTTACCTCTAAAAAAGATCTATTATATTATTTTTAGTTTATTTTAAATGCTTCATAATTTAAAACTATAATCCACACCTTCCGTTTCTATCTTTTCCCTGCAGAACCATCCTAAGTTAGGCTCTAGGATTTATCCTTACTTCAAGCTTCATTAAGGTACACAAAATACCCTAGTGTTGATTCTGATCTTATGTCGCCAATCTAATAACTTTATTTCCTGATTCATGACACTTGATTCTTCTCTTTTCATTGAGCCTGAGGTCCTTGGTAATTAAAGAGTAGACAGAACTGGAAGCTTCCCTTGCTTTGGCCATGCCTTTTTCCCAACTGGTGTCCCTCTCCTGCACCCATACAGATAGAGGCCATTTTATTTGTTGATATACTTTCTTAGTGCCTGCCAGTTGTCATTCTGGAATTCTGAGTATGTCTTAAGCCTAGATTCCCTGATGTATTTTGTCTGCTTTTGGATCTCCTCTTATGATTGGTGTTAGATCCTTTGACACCTGCTGCACTCATGTACTATCTTTGGGATATGGAAGTGAACTCCAGACTGAATTTCCACCCAGCTCTGTTGCCTAAAACCTGTCCCCATCTAGTGAATGAGTGTAATAGATAGCTCAAGCTAAGAGTAATGAAAATTTACAGCCCTCAGCACTTGCTAAGCTTTCAGACTTCCTTCCTAACCTGTGTCAGACTGATCAGATTAAACACTCTGATATCCAGGCTCTCAAAATAGAAACCCATTTATTAGAACACAGCTGTCTCTCTTTACTTTCCCTCACTCCTCAGACCTAGATATAAAGTACTTGGAAAAAGGGTCCTCTGTCGAAGAGATGACTGGAGCGTCATGAGGCCTTTAACCATCTATCCATGAAGGCAGGCATGCTCCCAACCAACTTGCATTGTGAAGTGCAACTCCATTAGCAACCTTTTGGCCTTAGATTTCCTGAGTAGGTTTGCATTTAAATAACATGGCCCTTCTGCTATTTGAAGATTTCTTTTGGCTCTATACTAGGTTGGCTTCTTGCTTCTCTCCAAGACCCTTCTTTTTCACCCTTTTAAAGCCAAGAGTTCATGCTTGATTTAGCCTCTGTAGCACTTGGACCACAACCAACGTGAAGCCCATTATCTTCAAGGCTACTGACTCTGACCCCAGACCACTTATATTTTGTCCCCATTCCTCAGACCAACATATAGGGGGAGCATATGAAAAGAGAGTTAGAAGTTATAGAGGAGCAGAGATGTGTTTGTGGCTCAACTGATACCCATTGCCTAATCCTGTAACAGACCCTAGGGAGTCAATGAACAATACACAGTGTCTGCCTGTTGTCAAGTGGAACGGCAGTCAAACTGGTTGTATAGAAGCAAAGAGTATAGGTGAAGGAGGAGCTAAACACAGAGGCTAGAGAAATTTATCCCATGGAGGCTTTCTGTCATGTGTCTTTTTAAGAATTCTTGGAGTGGGGGGGAATGTCAGATCCTTGGGAATAAGAAGTGATGCCCTCCTCCTCCAAGTGACTACAGAGTTTTCTAGGGACTAGGAGACAGGACAGTTCCTAGAATTATGGGTCTCTATGTCATCCCTGTAGGTAATGGCCAAGGACAACAAATTATCAACAGAGATGAGGTGGCAAACTCTCAGCATTGGCCTGCTGCTTATATTCCATTTGTTGAAGTAGAGGACTTTTTTTTTTTATGTATTTTATTGATTATATTGTTACAATAGTTCCAATTTTCTCCCCTTTACTCCCCTGCACCCAACATCTCCCTCCCCCAGCAATCGCCCCCCCAAGTCCATACCCATGGTTCGTAAAAAATAACTATCCCTCCCTCTCAGATATTAAGACCCTTTGTAATCTTGTAAAGGACAATGGACAAAGGTCTCAAGCTCCTCTAGCTGCTTCAAGCTGGACATGGTCATCGTCCTACCTACCCTTTGTTCCAGAAAACCCTAATAATAGTGGGGGTGTGGAGGGGAGGGTGGCCTTCCCACATGGGGAAGGATCGTGCAGACTCCAGGTCAGTTGGCTGTCTCCGGTCAACGGCGTGCTTGGTTTAACAGGCTGGCATCCTTGTTGTGTTCTGGGGGCAACAGATTTGGCGAAAAGGGTTAAAAGACATCATTCAATCCATAACTACTAGATGACAAAAGGCAGGGATTAATTTTTCAATGTTCCACATTAGGAGAAAAAAAAAATAAGGCTTCTTTGGAGGAAGGTGTGCTAGGCACATCTCACCTGTCAAAAACCCTTTTGCCCACCATACTTAGTTTGGGCTGAGGTAAATAGTTTAGGGTTCCCCCCTCTCAGACCTCTGGGCCCTTTCTGTCCAAGCCATTAGGATAGAAAAGAGAAACCAGTTTTAAAGTGAAGCCCACAGACCACCACATTCTTCACCAACCCAGCCATTTAGTTCAGCCAAACCATTGAGTCTCAGGAGGCAGTGCTGCAGACAGGATTAAGTGAGGCTTATGTGTACAGACAATCACTCAGGTAATGTGGTCATAGGCTTATGCCCTTTGAAAACAGAAAACACATGTTAATTTATGTAACATAACAAACAAGTCTCTATATCTGTAAGACTGTCTTATTGGGAAGACATCCAGTTGCAGGGCACTTGACATTCTACTTGCCTGCAACTTGAATATCTTTGATGATATCACAGACATGGTTTAATTTTCAAGTGAAACCATATTTTAAATGAGAAGAAACTTTTAAGATGGTTAGTTGCCCTACTTTTATAGTCTACTACTGATCATTGTGATTTTCCTTGAATAATGATTTTTCTCCCTAAGATTACCCTCCTTGTCTTTAAAGGGACTACATTAAGTCCATTTTTAATTTATCCTGTTCATTTGCATAAACATAACTAGAGCAGCAAATGATCACTTATGATCTTTCGTTCTGCTTTGTTGGAACTTACCCAAGGAACATTTAGGGTGACCCTCAGTCTGCTCTTCAAGGCACAGAAGCTGAGCCACATACCTGACATTCATCCTTGTCTGTACACGCCTGTCCTTTCCAAGTCTTTCTGGTTTTTCATTGCACCTTAAGGTCCCTTCTAGCCATCTTTCAGGAAAACAACCTTCGTTCCTTCCCTGGAAAGATTGCTGTGGACCGCACAACCAACCATGGCAGCAGGCCTTTTATCTCGCGGGCTTTTATTAACTTTGAAAGTCATTCCCAGTTCCTCAGGGCTTTTTGGTAACAACCGGAGCCCAAGTATGTCTCCTTTAGGCTTGACATTCCACTCAAAGACTTGGTAAAAAAAAAAAAAGAAAAAAAAAGAAACCTCTATTAACAACTGGTCTTATTAGTTCTATGCAAAGAAACTTATGTCATTACTTACTTGTTTAGAATGCCAAACTTTGGAGGGATCAAATAGGGAGAAAAATATACAAAGTGAAGGAAAATCTTTGTCCTAATATTCACTGAACTGGCATTTCCATTCTTCATATTTTCATTCACCGCCCCCAGAAAAAGATTTTTGTTTGTTTTTCCATTACAGTTGTCTCACTTTTTTCCCCCTCTTCCTTCCCTGCACCCTGCTCCTCCCTTCCCCCACATTCAGTCCCCACTCAGTTGCCCATGTCCGTGGGTCGTTTATACATGTTTTTTGACTTGACCCTTCCCCTTCTTACCCCCTTCCCTCCCTCCCCCCTCCCCCCTTGTTACTATTAGTCTACTTCTTGTTTACATACCTCTGGTTCAATTTTGCTCATTTGTTTATGTTGTTCATTAGTTTCCTGTAATAGGTGACAGCATAAGGTATTTTTCTTTCGTTGCCTGGCTTATTTCGCTAAGCATAATTCTCTCTAGTTCCATCCATGTTGTTGCAAATGGTAGAAGTTCCTTCTTTCTTTCTGCTACATAGAACTCCATTGTGTAAATGTACCACAGTTTTTTGATCCACTCATCTACAGATGGGCACTTAGGTTGTTTCCAGCACTTGGCTATTGTAAATAGTGCTGCTATGAACATAGAGGTGCATAGGTTCTTTTGAATTGGTGTTTCAGGATTTTTCGGATATAATCCTAGCAATGAAATTGCTGGTTCAAAAGGCAGTTCCATTTTTAGTTTTTTGAGGAAATTCCAAACTGTTTTCCATAGTGGCTGCACCAGTCTGCATTCCCACCAGCAATGCACCAGGGTTCCCGTTTCTCCGCATCCTCTCCAGCAAAAGTTGTTTGTTGATTTGTTGATTATGGCCATTCTGACTGGTGTGAGGTGGTATCTCATTGTGGTTTTAATTTGCATCTCTCTGATGGCTAGTGATGTTGAGCATACTTTCATATGTCTATGGGCCCTCTGTATGTCTTCTTTGTAGAAGTGTTTGTTCAGATCCTTTGCCCATTTTTTAATTGGATTATCTGTCTTCCTGGTGTTGAGTCATATGAGTTCTTTATATATTTTGGAGATCAATCCCTTGTCTGAGATGTCATTGGCAAATATATTTTCCCATATGGTTGGTTTCCTTTTCATCTTGCTGATGTTTTCTTTAGCTGAGCAGAAACTTTTTAGTTTGATGTAGTCCCATTTGTTTATTCTTTCCTTTATTTCCCTTGCCTTAGGAGATATATCAGTGAAAATGTTGCTATGTGGGATATCTGAAATTTTCCTGCCTATTTTTTCCTGTAGGACTTTTATGGTATCATGGCTTACATTTAAGTCTTTGATCCATTTTGAGTTTATTCTGGTGTATGGTGTAAGTTGCTAGTCTAGTTTCATTTTTTTGCATATCCCTGTCCAGTTCTCCCAACACCATTTGTTGAAGAGGCTCTTTTCACTCCATTTGATGTTCTTTCCCCCTTTGTCAAATACTAGTTGACCATATGAACTTGGATTTATTTCTGGGCTCTCTATTCTTTTCCATTGATCTATATGTCTGTTTTTATGCCAGTACCAGACTGTTCTGATATCCGTGGTCTTGTAGTATAGTTTGATATCAGGTATTGTGATTCCTCCTACTGTGTTCTGCCTCAAAATTGCTGTGGCTATTCGGGCTCTTTTTTGGTTCCATATAAAGTTTTGAAGTATTTGTTCTACATCTGTGAAATATGTTGCTGGTATTTTAATAGGGATTGCATTAAATCTATAAATTGCTTTGGGAAGTATGGACATTTTAATGATGTTGATTCTTCCCATCCATGAGCATGGTATATGCTTCCATTTATTTGTATCTTCTTTAATTTCTTTCTTCGATGTTATGTAGTTTGCTGAGTACAGGTCTTTTACCTCCTTGGATAAGTTTATTCCTAGGTATTTTATTTTTCTTGTTGCTATGGTAAATTGCATTTTTCTTTCAGTTTCTATCTCTGAGTTTTTATTGTTGGTGTATAAAAATGCCTTTGATTTCTTAATATTGACTTTGTATCCTGCTATTTTGCCAGATTCACTTATTAGGTTGAGTAGTTTTTTTGTGGAGTCTATAGGGTTTTCTATGTACACTATCATGTCATCTGCAAATAATGACAGTTTTACTTCCTCTTTTCCAATTTGGATGCCTTTTATTTCTCTTTCTTGTCTGATTGCTGTGGCTAGAACTTCCAAGACTATGTTGAATAGGAGTGGAGAGAGCAGACATCCTTGTCTTGTTCCTCATCTCAGGGGGAATGCTCTCAGTTTTTGCCCATTGAGTATGATGTTGGCTTCAGGTTTCTCATATATGGCCTTCATTATGTTGAGGTATGCTCCCTCTATTCCCATTTTGCTGAGTTTTTATCATAAATGGGTGTTGTACTTTATCAAATGCTATTTCTGCATCTATTGATATGATCATGTGGTTTTTGTCTTTCATTTTCTTTATGTGGTGTATTACGTTTATTGATTTGTGAATATTAAACCATCCTTGCATCTCTGGGATGAATCCCAGTTGATCGTTGTGTACGATCTTTTTTTTTTTTATTTTTTTTTATTTTGGTTTTTCAATTACTACGATCTTTTTAATGTGTTGCTGGATCCTGTTTGCCAATATTTTGTTGAAAATTTTAGCATCTGTGTTCATCAGTGATATTGGGCTATAGTTTTCTTTGTTGTGTCTTGACCTGGTTTTGGAATTAGGGTAATACTGACCTCATCGAACGAGTTTGGGAGTCTTCCCTCTTCTTGGATTTTTGGGAATAGTCTGAGGAGAATAGGAGTTAGTTCTTTCCTAAGTGTTTTGTAGAATTCACTTGTGAAGCCATCCGGTCCAGGGCTTTTGTGTGCTGGGAGTATTTTGATTACTGCTTCAATTTCATTAGCTGTTATTGGTCTATTCAGACTTTCTGCTTCTTCTTGATTCAGTTTGGGAAGACTATAGGTTTCCAGGAATTTGTCCATTTCCTCTAGATTCTCAAATTTCTTGCCATACAGTTGTTCGTAATAATTTCTTATAATCTTTTGTATTTCTGTTGTATCAGTTGTGATTTCTCCTCTTTCGTTTCTGATTTTATTTATTTGGGCCCTCTCTTTTTTTCTTGATGAGCCTGGTTAAAGGCTTGTCAATTTTGTTTATCTTTTCCAAGAACCAGCTCCTACTTTTGTTGATCTTTTGAATTGTTTGTTTAGACTCTATGTCATTTAATTGTGCTCTGATCTTGATGATTTCCTTCCTCCTACTTGATCTGGGCTTTGCTTGTTGTCCTACCTCTAGTTCTTGTAGCTGTAGGGTTAAATTTTTTATTAGAGATTCTTCTAGCTTTTTTAGGTAGGCCTGTATTGCTATAAACTTTCCTCTTAGGACTGCTTTCGCTGTATTCCATAGGTTTTGGGTTGTTGTGTGTTCATTATCATTGGTTTCAAGGAACTTTTTGATTTCTTCCTTGATGTCATTGTTAACCCATTCATTATTTAATAGCATGTTATTCATTCTCCATGAGTTTGAATGTTTTTGAATTTTTTCCTTGAGGTTGATTTCCAATTTTAAGCCATTGTGATCTGAGAAGATGCTTGATATAATTTCAATTTTCTTGAATTTATTGAGGCTTGTTTTGTGTCCTACCATGTGGTCTATCTTTGAAAATGTTCCATGTGCACTTGAGAAGTATGTATATTTTGCTTCTTTGGGGTGAAAACTTCTATATATATCAACTAAGTCCATTTGACCTGGAGTGTTGTTCAGTGCCTCAATATCTTTGGTATTTCTTTACTTTGAAGATCTGTTCATTGTTGACAATGGGGTGTTAAAGTCCCCTACTATGAGTGTGTTGCTGTCTATATCTTTCTTGGAGTCTCTCAAACTTTTCCTTATATATTTTGCTGCTCCTAAGTTGAGTGCATATATATTTATAAGGGTTATATCTTCTTGATGGATTTTTCCCTTAAGTATTATGAAATGCCCTTCTTTGTCTTTTTTTGTGGACTTTGCTGTGAAATCTGTTTTGTCTGATATAAGTATTGCTACCCCGGCTTTTTTTTCATGTCCATTTGCTTGAAATACTTTTTTCCATCCCTTTACTTTCAGTCTGTGTAGATCTTTTGTTCTAAGGTGGGTCTCTTGTAGACAGCATATATGGGGGTCATTCTTTCTAATACATTCAGCTACCCTATGTCTTTTAATTGGAGCGTTTAATCCATTTACATTTAAGGTTATTACCGATAAGTACTTACTCATTGTCATTTTTCCCCTTTGTACTCGTGTTCTTCTCTGTCTCTCTCTGTTTCTTTATCTTTTTAAAGCAGACTCTTTAGCATCTCTTGCATTGCTGGTTTGGTGGAGATGTATTCTTTTAGCCTTCTTTTGTCTTGGAAGCTCCTTATTTCACCATCCATTTTGAATGAGAGCTTTGCTGGGTATAGTATTCTAGGTTGTAGGCCTTTGTTTTTCATTGCTTGGAATATTTTTTGCCACTCCCTTCTGGCTTGTAGTGTTTCTGCTGAGAAATCTGAGGATAGCCTTATTGGAGCTCCCTTGTATGTTATTAGTTGTTTCTCTCTTGCTGCTTTTAGGATTCTCTCTTTGTCTTTGAATGTCGCCATTTTAATTATGATGTGTCTTGAAGTGGGCCTGTTGGGGTTCATCTTCATTGGGAACCTCTGTGCTTCCTGGACTTGTGTGACTCTTTCTCTCCTCATGTGAGGGAAGTTTTCTGTCATTAGTTTTTCAAAGAGGTTTTCTATCCCTTGCTCTTCTTCTTCTCCTTCTGGAATTCCTATGATACGGATATTATTACGTTTCATGTTGTCCTGCAGCTGTCTTAGAACCTCTTCAGTCTTGTTCATTGTCTGGGAGGTTTTGTGTATGTTGTCCTCCAGCTCGCTGATCCGATCTTCTGCTTCCTCTAGCCTGCTTTTAATTCCTTCTACTGTGTTCTTCAATTCAAAGATCGTATTCTTCATTTCCTCCTGGCTCTTATTGATAGCTTCTATGTCCTTTTTCATGCTCATGTAATTCTCTGTGAGTTTCTTGTAGTTTTTCTGGAGTTCCTTGTAGTTTCCCTGGAGTTCTTTGTAGTTTCTGCTGAGCTCATTCAGCTTCTCCATAATCCATGTTTTGAATTCTGTATCTGATAGTTTGCTCCCCTGTATTTCATTTAGCACTCTCTCTGGGGATTCTACCTTTCCTTTTGATGGGGGGTTGTTTCTCTGTCTCCCCATTTTTGTGATTCCTATTGTTTGTTGGTGCTTCTTAGAATGATTTGCTCTTCCTGGATCTGCCTCTGGTAGCGTCAGATCATGTACTAGACTGGCCCTAGGCAGCCTATTGGAGACTTCCACTGATCTACTGCCTTTGTCTGTCTTCTTCAGTTGTTAATCTACTCAATCTCTGATTAGCCGTCAGGCTTAAAGACCGTGGGTGTGGCAGCTTAATTCCTGTAGGCAGGGCTTTTATTTCTCCTTAGTCTGACGCCACTTGGAGGGGAATGGTCTGTCTGCTGTACTGGGGCTGAGTCAGCACTGGCTGGTCCTGGGAGGAGGTTAGTGTAGCTTCCACTTACTCCTTTAATCTGTCTGGTTGTATTCCTGCTACTCTTTGGTGGATCTTTTTCTCTGGTTAGTTGATTGAGAGTCACTCTGCCCACCTTGTCTTGAGATCTTTTGTGGAGGAGCTGCTAAAACATAAATACACAACCCAGGCAAGAAACCCACACCCTCCAATATCTCCCCCAACTACAATCTCACTATAGGTTGCAAATGAGCCCGTATTTATATACTTGTGGAGATATTGGGACTCTTATTTTGAGGAGAAACAGATAGGAGTTGTTTTAAATGAAGGAAGGGTAATTTTTGAGCTGTAAGTTGATAGAGTAATAATATTAGCAATTGGGATCAAGGTTATGTAAGACAGCAATTAACATTTACACTGTATGTTTGAAAAGGAGGAGAGGGTTACAGTGTGGAGTGAGAAAGTGGAAGTGTATAGTATTAGGATTATATAATCGGTATATGCTATATGATTAGCATGGAAGGGAGGATAGACACAACAGACATCCAGAGAGACAGAAAGCCAGAAATTGAAGGAGAGGGCTGAGGAGGTAAGAAGATAGGAAACAGATTGAGAAAGAATTTTTCAAGAATAAAAATACAGAACACAACAAGGATGCCAGCCTGTTAAACCAAGCATGCCGTTGTCCGGGGACAGCCAACTGATCTGGAGTCTGCACGATCCTTCCCCATGTGGGAAGGCCACCCTCCCCTCCACACCCCCACTATTATTAGGGTTTTCTGGACCCAAGGGTAGGTAGGATGATGACCATGTCCAGCTTGAAGCAGCTAGAGGAGCTTGAGACCTTCGCCCATTGTCCTTTACAAGATTACAAAGGGTCTTAATATCTGAGAGGGAAGGATAGTTATTTTTTACGAACCATGGGTATGGACTTGGGGGGGGGGATTGCTCAGGGAGGGAGATGCTGGGTGGAGGGGAGTAAAGGGGAGAAAATTGGAACTATTATAACAATATAATCAATAAAATACATTTAAAAAAAGAATAAAAATACAGAGTAGAAAATAGCAAGACAGGAAAGGAGAGAGGAAAGAGAGAGAGAAAGTAGAGAAGAGAAGGGTATAAGAGAGAATGATAGAAGAAGGGGAGGAAGAAGAGGGGGGACTGGATTAAAATTTTTTAAAAAATATATTATAAAAACGATTAGGAGATTAAAACATGATATAAAATTGCAAGAGAGAGACTATAGAGAGAGAGGAATAAGAGATGGGAAAGCAAGAGGATGGGGGAGGGAAAGAACACGGAGGAGGAAAGGAAATCAGGAGGAAGAGGAGATATTAGGGAGGGAAAGATTGAAATTGAAGAGTTGACAAAAGATAGGATGAAGGAGAGAAATACAAGAGGGAGAGAGAGAAGTGAGGGGATGGGGTGGAAAAAGAGAAGGGGTAAGAATGGGAGGGTGAAGGGAGAGGGGAATAGATTAGAATTATAATTTGAATATTAAAAGATTAGAATATAAAGTGGAATAGGGAGAGAGAAAGAAAGAGAGAGAGAATAATTATAGGGAGAGGAGGAAAATAAGGGCAAGGTATGAAAGAAACGAATGTAGATTGAAGGGGGACAAAATAAAGAAAGAAATTTAATAAAATTGAAGGTGCTTAGCGCAGAGAAAGGAGAGAGAAAGAAAGGAAACAGAGGGAGGATGAGGATAGGGGAAGGGAAGGGGATTGGAAGAAGGGAATAGGAAGGAAAGGGAGAGAACTTAAAATTAAAAAAATTAACAAAGAATAGGATGCAGGGGAGACATGCTAAGGGGAGAGAAGGTAGGGAAGAGGAGGGGAGAAAAGGAGAGAATAAGAAAGGACATGAGGGGCAGTTAGAGAGAGAGTGAGAAAAGAATGAGAGGATTTTAACTCAATTCAACTTTTAGGCACAGTCTCTGGGTATTTTTGGTTTGTTTGTTTTTTTGTTTTTCCTTCCTTCCTGATTCCGCCCCTATTCAAAATCCCATGAGTTTCAAATCTTTTCTGGTTGGTTGGCTGGCTGTGGGAGGGTTCCGTTTGATTCTGGGATTGCTAGTCTTTTACTTGTGGGCCTACCACCACTCTGCTGTGAGCTGCTTTCATTTGTCCCCTCCTAAGGCGCCCTCAGCCCTCCTCAGGCTTGTCCAGCTACTCCTTCCCTCTGTTGGTCCAGCCTGTGCCTGCCAGCAATCCCCGCCCTGCCTCCAGTCCTGTCTCTATTCCCAGGCTACAGCTTCTGCTCTCTTCCCTGTCTATATGCCTGCGCACCCTACCTCTCTCCCTGTCTCAAGACCGTCCCTTTGTTCTGCAGGACTCTGGCACAGTCGGTCAAAGCGCCGGGCCCAGTGGCACTTTCCTGCCCAGGGCCTCTCCCCTAGTCTGGAGCTCTGCAGCGGCTTTCCCGCGTCAGCTCTTCTCCTTGCCCCAAAACTGTCTCTATTCCAAGCTACAGCTTCCGCTGGCTTCCCTGTCTATAGGCCGGCGTGCTCTATCTCTCTTCCCACCCCAGCACCGTCCCTTTGTTCTGCAGGATTCTAGTGTGGTCGGTCAGCACAGCGCTCTCCTACCCAGGAGTTCTCCCCCAGTCTGGAGCTCCGCAGCAGCCTTTCCCTGTGGGCCCTTCTCCCTGCCCTAAAACCGTCTCCACTCCAGAACCACAGCCTCCGCTCTCTTCCCTACTTACACACCCTGCGCATCCTATTTCTCTCCTCTGCGCATCCTATTTCTCTCCAAACCCACCTTTTGTTCTGTGGGATTCTAGCGCGATTGCTCAAAGCCCCGGGGGCATGCACTTTTCTCTCGCTTAGGAGCTCTCCCCCGTCCGGAGTTCCGCAGCAGCTTTTCTGTGCAGCCGGTCTCCTTCCCCCAAAACTGTCCCGTTGGTCTGTAGGGCCCTAGCGCAAGTGCTGCGCACTCGGAGTGCCGAGCTTTCGGTCAGAGATTGCAGCTGAGGAGATTTCCCTCTAGACTCAGATCACACAGTTTCTCCCAGTCCTGGTTGTTCACTGTTCTCTCCCTCCTCTGACTTTTTCAGCCGAATCCTCTCCCTAACTCCATACAAAAATTCACTTATCGGTGTGCCCCTAGCAGGGGGAGCCTCCAAGCAGCTCTCGGCTAGTGAGCTCTCCGACTTGGTACTGCAGACTCACCGGGTCTCGGAATGACTCAGCCCACAGTGTGTGGTAAACCCCTCCACCCCCTCCACACTGCTCCCACGCTCTCATCCCTGTTCACGCTATCGGAGATCCGCACTCACTCAGTCACTCCTCTCCGCATTCGTTCCTGGAGTCTCTCCTTAACAGGAGCGAACTGAGAACACTGTCCCTACTTCACCGCCATCTTCCCCTCCAAATACAGGACTTTTTTCCAGTAGAACCAAGAATCTGATATGACATGAACTACATATTCCTAAATATACTTCATTAGTATGAAGGACAGGAGCTGAATTGAGTAGGGTAAGGAGAAGCTAATAAATATGAGAGCATTTAGGAGGTGTAGTTGTAAGTGACCAATATGACGATGGCCACAATGCTAAGGAAATGAGAAGGGTGCTATGCAATGCTGTGAAGGGTTGTAGGGAGAGAAGTTACCAAAATGCTATTGAGACAAATAACATGCCAGTGGGGTTGTCCCTGAGTACCCCTGCTGACACATTTGAATGTCACTTTGGCTTCCTTAAGAAAGTATGTCAGACTTCAGGCCAAGATGGAGGCGTAGATGGACACACTGCGTCTCCCTCCACAACTAAGAAAGAATACAACTACCTCAAAAGTAGAAACAACCAGAAGTTCCAGAAATTCAAACTACATAGAAGTCTAGCAAACAAGGATATAAAGAATAAATACTCATCTAGACAGGTAGGAGGGGCGGAGCCCGGGTGGAGAGGACACGGTGTGGTGGTGGCAGCAGTGGCAACAGCAGCAGGCTGGCGGAAAGTGCAGTTACACGTCTGAAAAATCAGGAGGGACACCTGGGGAGCGTTCCCAGCTCCTCACCAGAGCAGCTCACTGTCCCAGCACTGGGGAAAATCAAGCCTCATTGCTTTTGACTGCAAACCAGTGGGGGTTGAGAGGGATGCAGAAACTGCTGGTCTCTCAGCAGAGTCCGCTTGTTTAAAGGGCCCCCACTGATCTAGAACATCCGCAGACCCACCCAACCTGGGAACGATGGCCAGGACAGCAGCGAGAGTGGCGCCAGTTTGGTGCGGAAGTGGGAGAAGTGCCTGGAAAAGGGGTGAGTGCTGGGCAAGCAGCATTGTTCCTTCACGGACCCCTCCCCCGCATACAGCGCCACAACGTGGTGAAAAAGGTCGCCCGTTACTGATGAATATGTAAGGCCCCACCCCTTAAATGTAGTAGGAGCGACAGCTCTCCCTGTGACATGGAAGAAAACAAACACAGGAGACTTCCAGTCAAGATGGAAGCCTAGACTGACAAGCTCCATCTCCCTCTACAACTAAGAAGGAATACAACTACCACAAAACCAGCAATAACGAGAAGTTCCAGAAAATAAATGGAAGTCTCACGTATGAAGTTATAAAGAAGTGGTGTTCATCCCAACAGGTAGGAGGGACAAAGCCGGGGAGGAGAGGTCAAGCTGTGCTGTCCAAGGCAGCAGCAGTGACGGCAGCAGGACAGCAGTAAGCACAGACACCTGCATTTAAGGGGAGGCGAGAAGCACCTGGGGAGCACCCCCAGCTGCAGCCCAGACCTGTCAGCTTGTGATTCCAAAGCCAGGGAAGGCAGACCCCCATTGCCTTGGACTGTGAAGCCCAGTGGTGTTGGGGAAGGAGGAGGAGGCTCCCGGTCTCAATGGAGATTGAATGGCAGGAATCCATCTTGAACACCCATCCACCACAGAAAACTCCTGATTGTGACAAGTGCATAGGGCTCCACACCCTAAGCATAGGAGGTGTGACAGCCCCGCCCAGGAAGCAAAGGTAAACACAAAACTAATCATGATGGCACAGATCATGATAGAGATACCAGTGATGCAGCTGACCAGACAGCAAATATCTAATCTAACGAAGCAGCAGATAGGAAATCTTTCTGAGGCACAGTTCAGAGCTTTGCTTATAAAAGTGCTTACAGACCTAACAGCAGATCTTAAACAAGACAGGGAAGGAATGAAGGCTAGTCCTGCTGAAATGAACAAAAACATGGTGAGGGAAAGAAAATCAGGGATCAAATCAACAAATCGGAACATAGGAAAGGGACAAATAGTCAACCAATGCAGAAAGAGGAAACAAAAAGTGAGGAAAATGAGGAGAGGCCCAGAAACTTATCGGACAGCTATAAGCGGGCCAACATTCGAATCATAGGGTTGCCAGAAGGTGGAGAAGAAGAAATAAAAATGGAAAAATTATGTGAAAAAATAATGAAGCAGAACTTCCCTAACTTGGGGAAGGAAATAGACTTACAGATTCAGGAAGCACAGAGAGTTCCAAAACAACTAGACCCAGGGAGAACCACACCAAGACACATTATAATCAAAATGTCAAAAATTAAGGATAAAAAGAGAATCTTAAAAGCAGCAAGAGAGAAGAAGAGAATTACATAGAAAAGGGTCCCAATAAGACTGTCAGATGATTTCTCAAAAGAAACTCTGTGTGCAAGAAGGGCCTGGCAAGAAATATTCAAAGTGATGAAAAGCAAAAACCCAGTACCATGATTACTCTATCCAGCAAAGCTATCATTCAGAATAGAAGGGCAGAGAAAGTGCTTCCAGGACAAAGTAAAACTGAAGGAGTTCATTAGATCCAAACCACTGTTATATGAAATGTTAAAGGGACTTGTTTGGGGGAAAGAGGGTCAAAACTATGAACATTAAAATGAAAACTGTATCACAACAACCAACATCAGAAGCTAGGGAACCGAAACAAAGGCAAACTAAGTAGGCAACGAGAGTGTGAAAAGAATTATAAATATGGGGAACATTATGGGGGGAGGTCAGTGGAGAGGGGGAAAGGGAGGGAGATGGTACAGGAATTAAGAAGCATAGTAGGAGGGAGTGGAGTAGACAGGAAGATGTTGAGAAGAACTATATGTATTAACAATGGTTATGGACTAAGGGAAAGGGACAACTGGAGGGAGGGGGGTCACTGGGTGGAGGGGAACAAAGGGAAAAGAAATTGGGACAACTGTAACAGCATACTCAATAAAGCATATTAAAAATAAATTAAAATTAAAAATAAATTAATAATAAATAAATAAAAAGGTATGTCAGTGAGCCTTTGTGACTTAGAATTTCTCAACATGTTTTCCACCTACAAATATGGACAAAAAGAGTGACGTCCAAGAATTACCTTTCTTAGAAATGGTAGTTTATACACATTTGGTATCCTGGGGTAAGTGTAGATAACATTTAAATAAACAAGTGAGATGGAAAGGAGAAATGAATAATAATTATCTGGGTAGTATGAATAATGATTTTGGATACATAGCTTTAGGGTTTGGTTGGTCATTTCTATTGGGCTATCAGTCTGAGGTGGTCACCTAGGACAGGTCCATTTTGACCTGACAGGTAAAAAAAAAAGTGGAGAGGAAAAAAACAGGGTGTCTGTCCAAAGCAGGATATAAATAGGATATCATTATGATTTACATTCCAAACTGAGATATTTTTGAGAAAGGGGAGAGATACTAACAACAGGGAAAACTGTGATTTTACCAGAATTGTACATGATTGTACCAGACAAAAACAGGATGTCTTGTCACCCTAACTATAAATACAGGGAATTCCTGTGACCAGACCAATCTTGCTGTTGCTTTTGTGGAGGAAAATGATGACCAACATGAGTATCCCAGTGGTTCTTGGAATGGGTGGAAGTGAGGACTTGTTGTTGGAACAGCCACGAAATTGGTGTTATATTACTGAGAGGCAGAGAGCTTAGTGAGGAAATCCATTGTGAAGGTGGCCCAGGGAACTGAATGCTTGCCAGGGGGTTCAGAAAGCCTCTGGTTTCTCCAGAAAGGTGATTGTTCTTATATGTACAATATCTTGTACATTATTACATTTCATTACTTTCACATTTTGACCTGCAGTTATCTGAAGTCATGAGTTAAAGAAATTAGAACCTTAAGTTAGCCAAAGTTAAAAAATAAAAAGAGGATACAATTCATGACAATCTTCTATGCCTGCAGGTGATTTGAGAGAAGCTTCTCTCTGAGAGCAAGAAGAGGATTTTCTTGGTCTCTTCATATATTATTGCCATTCCAGGATGAAGAATAAGAGGTTCAGTACAGGCTGGATAAGAGGATGGGACATTATGGTGTCACAAAATCCTGTTCTCAGGGGCGGTGGTGAGTCAGATCATTGAAAACAATGAGAGGAAACATTTGCCATGTCTTGGCAGAAAGGACTCATCTACAGACATGTATGGTATCTAAGAACCAAGTGTTATTTCTGCATAAAAAAGCTGTTTATAAAATGGCATTGTCCAGTCATGTTTTAATGAGGGGATGCTGTTGCAGAAAGTAGTGTTGACCTTACAGGTAAAGAATACGTGGAAATGCATGCACTTCAATAGATGCTGGTGTGGAAGGGTGATAATGATCAGGAATGGAATAGAATAATATACATTTCAGCAGACTTCAATTGAGAACTTTAGTTCCTCTTGGAACTTAGTTGAGAATTCTTATAATTACACTACAAATAAAGTCAGCAAGATATGTTCATGATAATTTTTTTAATTATAAAAAATGCAGACTAATATTAAAGTTTGAAGGGCACTGGATTTGACACTAAAGCCCAAGCAGCATCTTGTAAAATGTTTATTTCTCTTTCTCATAAAAGAATGTGATTTCCTCAAGTAATACACAAAAAGTAGTGTGGTATTTTATTAGACTTCATTTTACTGAACACCCTGTTTTCATCAGGAGCTTAATTTGGCAATTTTAGAATAGCTACTTACCATCTGAAAAGGAGAAGGACCATTACAGGCTATTAAACCATTAAATAGGAGCTCTGTAGGAATCTTGTTACACTCATTATACTCTGTACAGGCACGATGTTTCAAGATAATAAGATCTTTGTAAGAATCTTATTACAGCAACTGATAAGAATAGCAACCTGTATAATCAAATGTGAGATAGACACACTTTAAAAAAGAAAGAATTTTTCAATCAGTTTATAGATAAAAGCAGACTATGACAAAGAAATTAGGATCTTATAAATATGAGCTATAAAAAGGGTATTTTAAAAAGAAATTGTACATATGCAAAGAAAGTTAACACCCACTGTTTATAAAGATAACCTGTTCCATTTTAAGATAATGGTAATTTTCCCCTTTATATTTGAAACCAAATCCACTCCCTTCCCTCTGAAATAACGGATGACTAATACTTTCAACTTCAGTTTATTATATCCCTGTGAATCTTTCTTTCTCTAGGTGAAATACCAACAAGTTAAATTTTACATATGACATATTTTCTAGTCCCTTCACATCTGGTTATATTTCACTTGGTTAATGCAAGTGTGGACTAACTAGCTTAGAGTGGGACTACCACGCCTTTTTTCATCTGAGTATCATACCAGAATTCATGTGGCCTAACTTAGCATTTGCCGTATTTTGGTAGCCATATCTTTCAGAGGGAGAAAACTGTGCTGACTGAAATGTGATGTTGGCTAGTAAACCAAATGACCAGAGAACATTGTTTGATTTCACAAGTTACTTTGGAGTAAGGGAAGCAAATCTATTCAAGGATGACCTCAGTGAATCCAAAACAAATAAAGGTCAAAACCAGTATGAGGCTAGATTAGACATTGCTAGCATAATTTAATGGCTTAAAGCCCCAAATTGGAGACTTCCAGGCAAGATGGCAGTAAAGCTAAATGGGGTACTCACCTCCTCCCATAACCATATCAAAATTACAATGAAACTACAGAACACCATCATTCAGAAACACCTG
Organism: Furipterus horrens; assembly: GCF_987537825.1. Classification (NCBI taxonomy): domain Eukaryota; kingdom Metazoa; phylum Chordata; class Mammalia; order Chiroptera; family Furipteridae; genus Furipterus; species Furipterus horrens. The sequence goes on from NW_028327182.1 coordinate 44,237,734, forward strand.
AAATCTGGCTGAATGGAAGTCTTATGACTAGGGAAATTTTTTTAAAAGAAGAGCCACATCAGGACAGGTGGGAAACACAGAATGGGCTTGTCCCACACCCACGGTGGTGGATAAAAATCATAAGGAATATTTCAGCTGCGGATGTCCCTCCTGAGGAGCCAGGGGTCCCAGCCCCCCAACAGGTCCTTCTAGCCTAGTATTCCAGAGCCAGCAAAAGAAGGCCCCCTAACTTCTTGGTGTAGAAACCAGCAGGGATTGAAGCTGAGGAAGACAGAGGAATTCTGGAGTTCCAGGCAGTCCCTCTTAAAGGGCCTATGCACAGACTTACATAGAATCACTCGCTCTGAGCTCCAGTGCTTGGGCAACAGCTTGAAAGGCACCAGGAACAAATGGGGAGGAACTGAATTGCTAGGCATCAGGGTGAGAACTGGGATGGGGGCCGCTTTCTCCTAGACAAGCAGGAGCTCTGAGTCTTCATCAACCTGGCTTTTTGCCCAACCATGGTAATTCCTGATCACCCCAATCCCTACCCAACATGTAGGCCCACCCAAGCTGTTTCCAGTGGCTTTTCTGTACAAATGGTTTGTCCTGGCTTGTGCTTCAGATTTTCCTAAAATCTTATAAACAAGCAGCACCTGGCCTCAGCAAGCCCTTGTACCTTTCACTAAGTAGTCCCAGACCCAACACGAGTAGCAGCCAGCCTTGGTTTGCAGCTTGGCATCACCTGGGCATATCCAAGCCCAGCAAAAGTAGCAGCCATCTGTAAATTGCTTTGTAGCTCATGCCAGGTGGCCCTGGACAGGGCACAAGCAGTGGCTGACCTTGACCTGCACCTCCTGGGAAGACCCAGTGTCAGTAAACCCAATGGACAGCTTCAGACCACGTCAAAACATCACTACCCAACCACCTTCACAAGCAACACACTCAAGGGGTGGGACTCAGTGGGCACGAGAGCCCACTGCTCTGTGCGGTGGTCCCCTGCTAATCTTCCACAGTGTCAGATATCAGTGGTTGGTGGTTGCAGTCAGTCCTTGCAGCTAATTGGCCTTGGGGTAATTCCCTCCCATTGATGCCAACAGCAATCAAGGTTCAACTACAAGAGAAGGGTATTTACAGCCCACCCTTCTCTTGTACACCCTTCTCTTATACACCTTGAGTGCCCAACTTGGGTTATTGGGAAGGCTGTGCCACTAAACCCTACAGAACACCTGCTACATCAGGGCATTCTACTAAGTCTGGGAGATACAGCAGCTCTACCTAATACATTGAGACAAACACAGGGAGGCTGCCAAAATGAAGAGACAAAGAACATGGCTCAAATGAAAGAACAGAACAAAACTCCAGAAAAAGAACTAAAAATGGAGACAAGCAATCTACTAGATGTAGAATTCAAAACATTGGTTAAAAAATGCTCAATTAACAAAGTGAGAGCCTAAACTGCATAAAAAAGGACCAGTCAGAAATAAAGGGTAAAGTAACTGAAAGAATAATTTACAGGAAATCAAAAGTAGAGTAGATAAAGCTTGGAATCAGATCAGCAATTTGGAATATAAAGAAGCAAAAAACGCCCAATTAGAACAGCAAAAAGAAAAAAAGAATTAAAAACAATGAGCACAGTGTAAGGAGCCTCTGGGATGACTTCAGGCATACCAACATTCACATCATGGTGTGTCAGAAGGAAAAGAGAGAGATCAAAAAGTTGAAAACCTATTTGAAAAAAATAATGACAGAAAACTTCCCTAGCTTGGTGAAGGAAATAGACATACAGGTCCAGGAAGTGCAGAAAGTTCCACATAAGATGAACCCAAAGAAGCCCACGCCAAGACACATCATAATTAAAGTGCAAAAGTTTAAAGATAAAGAGAGAATCTTAAAAGCAGCAAAAGAAAAGCAGATAGTTCCCTACAAAGGAGCTCCCATAGCACTGTCAGCTTATTTCTTAACAGAAACTACAGTCCAGAAGGGATTGGCAAGAAATGTTCAAAGTGATGAAAAGCAAGGACCTATAACCAAGAGTAGCCAGCAAAGCTAACATTTAGAATTGAAGGACAGATAAAGATCTTCCCAGATAAGAAAAAGCTAAAGAAGTATATTACCACCAAACAAATGTTATATGAAATGTTAAAGGGCCCTCTTGAAGAAGAAAGATATAAACAAGAAAATGACAATACGTACATATCTATTGACAACTGAATCTAATAAAAGAAAATAAACCAAGAAGCAGAACAGAAACAGACTCATAGATACAGAGAACATGTTGAAGGGTGCTAGATGGAAGGGGGTGGGGCGATGGTGAAAAAGGTGAAAAGATTACGAAGTACAAATTGATTGTTACAGACAGTCACAGCGATGTAAAGTATAGCATAAGGAATATAGTCGATAATATTTTGATAACTATGTATGGTGTCAGATGGGTATGAGATTTATTGGGATGATCACTTAGTAAGATATGTAATGCCTTATCGCTGGGATGTACACCTGTAACTAATATAATAATGTATGTCAACTGTAATTAAAAAATAAAAATTATTTTTAATAGGAAAAAGAAAGACATAGGGTGGGTAACAAAACAAAACCCATACATATGCTGCCTAGAAGAGACCCAGTTCGGACTGAAAGACACACACAACTGAAAGTAAAGGGATGGAAAAAGTATTTTATGAAAATGGAAATGCAAAAAAAAAGAAGAAGAAGCTTGGGTATCAATAGTCATACCAGAGAAAATAGACTTTAAGCCAAAGGCTATAAAACAAGAGACAAAAAAGGACCCAGCAATTCCGCTTCTGGGTATTTATACAAAGAAACTTAAAACATCAATTCAAAAAGACATAAGTATCCATATGTTTTTTGCAGTATTATTTACAATGACCAATATATGGAAGCAACCTATGTGTCCATTAATAGATGAGTGGAAAAAGCAAAAATGGTACATATACACAATGGAATATTACTCAACCATAAAGAATGAAATCTTGCCATCTGTAACTACATGAATGGACCCAGAGGGTATTATGCTAAATGAAATAAGTCACACAGAGAAAGACAATTACCATATGATTTCACTTATTGTGGAATCTAAAAAAAAGTAAATGAACAAACAAAACAAATAAACTCATAGACACAGAGACCATTTTGATGATTGCCAAATGGGAGGGGGGTTGGGAGATGTGTGAAAAAGACAAAGAGATTAAGAAGTACAAATTGGTTGCTATAAAATAGTCGTGGGGATGTAAAGCACAACATAGGAAATATTGTCAATAAAATTGTGATCATTATATATGGTATCAGATGGTTACTAGATTTATTGGGGTGATCATTTTTAAGTTATTTATATAAATGTCTAATCCCTCTGTTATACACCTGAAATTAATATAATATTGTATCTCAACTATAATTGAATAATAAAAATTATTTTAACAAAACCAAAAACCCAACTAGAACAGGGATTTTCTAAAGCTTAGGAAGTAGTCAAAGCAGCCTGGAAGTTCTGCTACTTTTCAACCTAGATTTTCATCACAATTTTTAATGCTTCCTGGACCAGAAGTAAGCATGTAATATTCATGCTTTGCATGCATGAGTATTATCTACTTTGAAAGATCTATCACATAAGGATATTTCTGTTGAATTTCATGTGAGTTAACTAATTAATAAGGATTCTCTTATCTTCGTATTAAATTAACACTTTATTTGAAAAGCAAAGCAGCCAAGCAACAAGGAATGATAGACCCAGGAACAACTTGTGCTAGGATCTGTTCTATCTTGTCATAAGGTTATGACGATATTCAAAAGACTTCCCTTGCCCTTTAGATACCTAATCTAGGGGAAGTTATCTAATATCTTTTTTAAAGTAGCAAGCATGTATGCTATTGGCACAGATGAAGAGGAAGTCTGTTTCACCTTTGGCAAAGACATTTTTTAAAAGTTGTGATAAACATTTTTTTTTGTAAATTAAAGTATTTTTCCATTTACTTATACTAAATGCTTTTGAAATGCTTGATTACATTTGTGCTTCTTTGAATTAGAAATGTTTGTTACATAGCTTTTTACAAAACTTTGAAATTTATTTTTTATAATAAACTCTATACTAACCATTTAAAATCGGGAGGCCAATCTCACTTTAAAAACCCTCTTATGTAGTAATTACATTTAAACATGATTATTTGTTTTTAGAGTTCAGACATTTATATATCATATTTCCTTTAAAGATGGTACATCTGTATTTCACATATTGGGAATTAAGTCAGTAATGAACTATGATGATTTAAATCAGGAGAATCATTATATTTGAAAATGATATATAATAGCACTCTATTTTGCTAATTCTAGAGGTCTTTAATTTGGAATGGCACTTCTTAACTATCATCTGTAGTAAGAATCATAGTCATGATTTTAGAAGTCATTGAGCATTTAATGAACACCTCCTATATATAAAAACATTAATAGGTATCACGTTATAAGAACAGTTAAGATGTGTTTCTGTCCTTCGAGAGATTCGCTGCAAAAGAGGCAAGTGTGTAAGTTATAAACCATATAAAAAACTGTGGTATAATATATATATGCTTTTAAAACAAAGGCATGAATAATATACTTCATCTTTTAAATTTAAAAAGGGTTTTTACATGTTAAAATGGCTAATGAAATGGTAATATCACTATATTTCCACTTTGAGAATATTTTACATTTATTAAGTATCATTACAGTAACTAATGCAGGTGGTCTGCTGCATTATCTTTTCTTGTGTTTTCCAGTGTTCTACATAATGAATGTGTATTAAATCATCATCATAAAAAATCGAAGTCCCCAAACTGACCAATGTGGAAAAGGACTTGACGTCCCTCTTTTATAAGTGAACTGCCAGCTGCGGCCATCAGTCAAGCAGGAAACAGGAATTCAGCAGGTGGGCCAAAGGGAGACTCAAGTTTTCAAACAGGAAGCGACCTGGAATCTGCCCCTGGCTGTCAGAGGTTGCTAGTGTGAAGCTCTTGGGGAAAGATGATGCCTGCCTTTGTAGTCAAAAGGTCATTAGGAGGATTAAGCTGAAAGGCAGTGTGTTTACTGAAAGGTAGAACCAGGCTGAGCCAGCTAATTTTAGTCTGGACTATGATTTAGTCCCACATGTGATCTAGAACAAATCATTCAGCCTTGCTGGGTAATAATTCTTCCACGTACATGTAACTCAAATGTCTTGGCTCGATTAGACTTCATAAACAAATAAAAGTAACAGTTTCATGAAATAGCAAAATTACTCTGGAGACACCATCACCTTCATTGCTAGAAATTAGCCCACTAAAATGTCCCCTGGGGATGTGTGAGGCTCTCCTAGGCACAATCTTAGGTACAGTCACACACAGCCTGAGTTTTCTGATTTGTCACACTTCGGACTTGGCTTTTTAGTACACCACAGGCCTTCCCTTCTCCACCCCCACCCTGTGTAGGTAATACTATACCATTTAAACTTCTGTTAATTCTCCTTACCATTAGCATGGATTGGGCTTCTAAACATTTATTAAGACTTTACTGAAGATTCCTTGTGTTAAAAATGATTAAAGAAAACAATTTAGGTAATACAAATAAACTTTATTTAACACTTTATAAAGCAGACAGTTTCCATTTGGAGAACTTCAAAATGAGCTGGAAGGCAGGAGACTTTTATAGAATAAAGAATAAAGATAAAGGAAGAAAAAATTTTAAATATCTGATTGGCTGGAGCCACATAGTCAACTTTGTTTGGGGTGAAAATGAACAAGAAAATAAATATAGAGCCGAGTTGATTTGGTGTTTTGGGAATTGGTTGACTGGACATACTGTGTTTCTGGTCTAGCAGAGCATTTACAAAAACACAAAAGTTATCTAAGTTTTGATTTGTTGACGTGCCACCCCAGGGAGAAGTGGCTTTATCTTGGGCCTAGAAATTTATTTCAACACAAACAAAGGAGGGGAAAATGGAATACAGGAAGACTACCTCTCTCTCTTCCTCCCTTTCTTTCCTCCTTCCCTCCCTCCAGTCAATAGTTATTGAATAACTAATAATACCCACTAAGAGCCAGGCATGTGTAAGTAAAAACAGATGTGGTTCTTGCTCATGAATCCTACAGTCTGGTAGAAGCGACAGACATTAACTAAATACATTATCACTCAAAAATCATTGTAAGCTGATAAATGCTTTGGAGAAAATGTACAGAGTCATAGATGAGGAGCTTATTTAGTATGCTGAGTTAGGACAAGAGTTCTCAAGGAAATGAAAATAGAGCTGAATGCTGAAGGATCAACGGGCCTTTGGAAGCTAAGGAGGATGGACAGAGAAAGTATATTCAATACTGAGGGAACAGCTTGTGGAAAGGCTCTGAAGCAGGGAGGGTCTGGCTCTATTTTGAGGAACTGAAAGGAGAATTGTCTGAGCAGAAGAATGATATGAGAGCAGAGTAGAAAGTTGGGTAGACAGATCATGGGCTGAACCATAAGAAGCTACTGAAGGGCTTTAAGCAGGCCAGCGGCATGGTCAGATGTGAATTGCCTGAGTAGAAATGCCAACACTCTAGGCCTCTGGGTATAGAGGGCACATACTTCAAACAGCAGGCAAAATAAAAAATAAAAATAAAAAAAGAAAGCTAGAAGTAAAACAACTGTCCTAGAAAAATAAATATGAACTTTGTAAACTGGATACCTTTTATTTTAAAAGTACTAAAAAATAAGCAACATCCATAAAAACTGTGTACAAACGTTCAAAGTATCATTATTCATAACAGCCAAAAAGTGGAAATAACCTAAATGTCTATTAACTGATAAACTGACAAGTAAAACATGATATATCCATACAGTAGAGTTATTCAGAAATAAAAAGAAATGAAGTACTTGTCAGAACATGGAGGCAGCTAGAATGCACACCTGGACTTTTGGTGTATGCTAATCAACTTGACCCTGGATTTAGCCTTTCCCAAAGATATGATGATGGATTTAGCAGTTCCCAAAAGATATGTTGATGGACTGAAACCATGCCCAGGGGAAATGGTAATGAACCTAGCCCGATATGTTAACTAACCTGGGGTGTGTGTGTGTAGCAATCAGATGTAAATTGTCTACTGAATATGTTGATAAGCAAACTCACCCTCACCAAAAGGTGTGGTTGACAAGTATAAAAAAGGTGCCTGCAGACATGCAGGTGGGACTCCTACGGGCCCACGAGGAGGACCGGGAGTCCCCATTCCCCTTGTTCCTACGGGCCCTTGAGTTGTTCCAGGAGCTGCCTGGCTCTCCCTTTATCCCCATAACCCCCTTTTTCCTCAATAAACCCATTGCCTAATCCCACAGTGGTCTCCGGGTGATTTCTCAGAGCAAGACTGCCCTGACGGTACTGATATATGCTACAACATGGATGACCCTTGAAAACATTACACTAAGTGAATGAACTGAGACATGAACACCACATATTGTATAATACCATTTATATGAAATGTCCAGTATAAGCAGATTTATAGAGACATAAAATAGATTAGTGAGTGGTTGCTTAGGGTTGGAGATGAGGTAGGGGGTTGACTGCTAATGGGTATGGTTTTTTTTTTTTTTTTTAGGGAGAACAAAATTGTACTAAAATTAGATTTTGGTGATTGCATAACTCTGGAAATATATAAAATAAATAAATAAATTGTACACTTTAAGTGGATGGACTGTATGATATCTGATTATATCCCAATGAAGCTGTTAAAAAAGAAAATAGTTTTAAAAAGGATCAAGAACTAGGGATATCTGTATAAATGGATTTCAGTCCTAACTTTCTTCTCATTTTATATTCGTTGTACTCCGAACAATTGACCACAGTGACTGTTCCGCTAGGGTGAGTTGGGAGGACTATGATTCTATGGGTCTATTAACACATGTTAGAGTGGTAAAGTTGAGCCCATTGTTTATGTAAATTAGCAGTACCAAGCAGCTGTTTCAGTTAATCATAAAGACTGCAAAAGGCACGAAGAGTGCTCAATTCTTTCAGCATTTTAAAAGAATGGTCTTAATTTGTTAAAATAACACCTTCTCTCTTTATAGCACTTTCCTTTAAAAAACCCTATAAGGTTTCTTAAAATCTTATTTTCATTAAAATTGTTAATTAACTTTAAGATATTGCCTTTTAAGCATTTATTTTCTATTTTAAAAACCCTATTTAGAAATATGTGAATCATTATTAAATACATCATAGGTTCAAAATGGTTATAGAGAAAGGGAATATGAGGTTGAGCAGGTGGTTATGTTTTTGCTTTCACATTCTGAGAAGGCCAAGGTTTCTTAGGGAAGCATTCCTGGCATCTGTATTATCAGTTTCATAGCTCCTCAGTTGAGGTGTGTGTGTGTGTGTGTCCACTTTAATTTGACTTGTGCTGTTGACTGTTAGGTTTTCATAAAAATTCATTTCATTTCCATTTCCAGCTTTTGTCTTACTGTCGTGCGTATGCCGAAGTGTAATTCAGGCTTAACCACTTGGATGTTGGCTGGTTAAATTGCACCTTGTTTTATGTATGAGGAAGCTGAGACTCAAGAATGATAAGGTATCTTGATTTGGTTGCCTCATCAGTTACTGAAAGGTTTTCCAGTTGGAATTCAACTCTCCTGATTTCTGTTTTAGTAAAAGATCTTCATTTTCCAGCTTTCAACCCAAATATCTTCATTGAGTATCACCTTATGTTCTTTTTCTTAGAACTGACATCACGAATAGAAGAGGTGGTTTTCCCTGTGGTATAAATGGAGGAAAAAAAAATTGAAGGTGACTTTTCTTTGGGGCCATTTGTTTTCTCAAGTAGCAACAAAAAAATCCAATTTATTTCTCCTATTGTAATTAAATAACAGTAAATGTGTCCAGATGTTTTTAACAAAAGGCAGCAAATAGTACTAGGGCTCTGACCTACTGGATTTTAGAAGAGGAATGTCAAGGTCATTGGAAATTAAATTTTTCAGGATTGTTTCTCACATGGACTGCAAGTCTCCTAAACTCCTTGCTTCCTTTGTAGCCTTCTTAAGATCCATTCTCTGCAGGGGAAAAAAAAAATTTTTTTTAAAGTAAATCATAGGTATCTCTCCCCAATTTAAAACTCTCCAATGCTTTCCACTGCACTCAAAATGAACTCCCAATTCCTTCCTTGGCTTTCAGAGCCTACAGGATCTGGCCCACGGTTGTTTACTTCTTCAAGCTTATTTCTTTACTTTCTTATGTTTTTCTCCTCAAACTCAATTTAGGGTCTTTGAATTAGTGGCTTACTTTGCCTGAAACGCTCTTTCCTCGGAACGCTCTTTCTCTTCTTACATTTGTTATAGGTATCATTTCAGTGTCTCCTCCTCAAAAGGGCGACCCCTTATGTCGCCACCCAATCACAATCACCATCACATCATTCATGGTATTTTCTTTTATTGAGCTTAACGCCAAAAGATATTTTTTCTTTCTTCTTCCTACCTCCCTCCCTTCCCCATAACCTCCCTAGACCCTAGACTTGTCTTCATCGCCTCTACTAATGACTAACACATGCAAGAACTCAACAAACATTTGTTTTAGAAATGAACGTACGAATGCACCCTTTCTTCCCTGCCTTTCTCCCCAACAGGACAGAAATCATAGCAACGATACTCTTAAAATAAAATTTCTTTCTCATCTATCAGGTATGTTTCCACCCTTAGGGAGCAGATGCCCTTAAGACTGCAACTTGGCTTCCATTCTAAGTGTAAATAATTACACACTAGCTTTTAATCTAGGCTTGCTTTCTCGGTGACCAATGCTTTTGCTTCCTAATTCCGATGCGGCGTAAAGACGTCAGTGTGAGCACTAGGGCCCGGAGATTCCTGGTTGAGGTGCGGATACGGCCCTAGGACGGCGCACTGTGAGTGGTCCTCCCTAGAGATGCCGAGACGGGGCGGAGCCACCCCGAAAGGATGAGCCTTCCTTACTCGAGCGCTCAGATCTGGTGGGGCAGACGCTTTGGAAAGGGCCCGGAGAATCAGAAGAGAGCAAAGCTTGCTTGTGGCGAAGGAGTCCATCTGACCCCAGGCGGTAAGACTAAGAGGTCAAAGGAAAGGAGGCAGGGCCTGAAACCAAACCTGCTGAGCTAGCCTAGGCAAGGGTGTTTTGCCAGAGGAAAGGGTTAAGTGGTTTCCGAGGTAACGGACCAGGAAGCGCGCAAGACGTTCGCCGCAGGTTCGTAGGTCAGCCTCGAGTTTAAAGCTCCCACGGCTGTGTGGGTTCTGGCCAATGGAGAGGCCGCGTCTACAACATGTGACGCGAAGGCCCGTCCGCTTGCTGCCGCGGAGCACGTGGGAAGGCTTTTCATTTTCTTTCTTTGCTTTTCAATAAACCCACCCACTTTTACGCGGGCTTGGTCACGGGGTTCTTCTCGCGAGAGTGGGTGGGAGGCGTGGGGGCTAGGTGTTGTTGCAGGCTGCAGCGGCGGAAGCCGGGGTGGGCAGGCGGGGGCGGGGAGGGTGGGGAGGGCCCGGGGCCAGTGCGGGTGGGGCTCCCGCGCGCGCTGCAGCGCTCGGGGTGGTCGTTGCGGGCTGGTGATATGCCTGTGAGCTGTAGAGGCTGCGGCCCCCAGGTGAGCCGAGTGCGATCCGCTCGCGGCAGAAGCTGCCGGCGACGGCGGGGCGCGGGGCACGATGGACGGGGCGGCCCAGTTCCGGCGCCCCAGCCCTCCGCCTGACCGCAGTCGTTGCGTTGACTTTGGGGCTGCCTGCAGCTGCGGTTTCGTTTGGCGGTGGGAGGAGGGAGGGCGCCCCAGGCCAGGGGCAGGGGCTCGAGCCGAGTCTTCCAGGGGTCCGGAGTGTGGCGGCGAAGCTGCAGTCCCTTTGAATGACGAGTTCAGTGGATCCGTGTTCCCTCGGTGGGTGGTGGGGCGTGTGCTTCGTTTGCGTTCGCGGTGCGTGCCTGGGGGCAGTGTGCCGGAGGGAGAGGACGCTGCACTTCGTCCCGGAACGGTAGCATCCTTCACTGTCAGAACCCGTAAGCGCTGGAACAAGGCGCAGCCCAGGGCTGTGACAGACGCGGAAGGCGTCAAGCAGCTCCTCGGAGCGTTGACATTCGTATTTTCTCCCCAGTTTTCTCTTAAGGCTGTTAGTGGCTTAAATGCTGGGTTGAGTATAACCTGTTATTCCAGGCACCTAAGGTGCTTTATAAAACTCACAGATGTGACCGAAGTATGAAAACGTTGGCAAAACGACTATGGAAATAGAATCTAAACTACCACCGTGGTATGATTTGGTAACAATTCTTTTCTTTTGCTTACACTGTCCTCTAAAGCCTTGTTAAGCTGAAGGTAATTTAGCTTAAGATGTTAAGGAAATTTCAGGATGAGAAATACTGCTGAGACATGAATAGCCATAGTGCAAACTTGAGTTAAAAATTCCAGTTCTCTTCTCAGCTTTGTAATTATTCACTCCCTTGCAAAACATGTTAGCTTTTCTTAGCTTCTTCCCACCTTGTTAAGGATGTTAGAGTGATTGATACTGATTTTGCTATCAAAATCAGTGTGAAAATACTCAGAAAATAAAGGCTTCACAATAATGCAAAGATAATTTTAATATCTTGTTTATCATTGTAGAGTAAATGGAAGCACCGTTCCCAGTGTGATTAATGACGTTTAAAATAGTGCAATTTAATCTTTTAAAACACAGTACACTTTTTCATACTTTGTATGTTCCTTCTGTCAGCACTGATGTAAAGGTTGACAGTGAATTCCACTGTTAGTTGTAGCTGTAACGGAACAGTTTATGAGCGATTAAAGAATGTAGGGTAGTCAGAATAAATAGGATCCCAAGCTGAACTGGTAACTTGTGATTCCTGTTGTATGTACCCACGTAACTGCGTTATTGATAAGGACTAGTTATTGATAGGTCCCAGTTGTTGAGGGTATGGGATTTGCCAAAGACCCTGAACCACAGTGAAAAATTCTCCAGCTTTTGAGCTCCTGGGGTAAACTGAAAAAGTCCTTTGCTTTAGAGGCTAGAAGAAGGATAGTACATTTACTGTGTGTATATGTATATTTTATATAATTTTTTAATTTTAGGAACTTAACTGGAAAAGGAAATCAAACCTAATCAAGTGATACAGTATTGCTCCTTTTTTAGGGACGTTTTCACTTAAAAATAGGGGAGTTCTGTTAATACTGGGAGGAAATGTGAAAAACTTAGGAAGTTTTTTTTTTTTTTTTTTTTTTTTTTTGAGAACAGGAGAAAGAGACTCATCTCTATTAAAAAAGTTCCCTCCCATTCTTTATTGACAAACTGATTTTCAGGAACAGAAAAATAGATTTTCTTTTTTTTTTTTTTTTTTTTTTTGCTGGTCTTTATATCCTTTGGCCAGGGTTTAAAACTTTTAGGATGTATTAGTTGTTTTGTCTTGCCTTTGAAAAGTAATTGAAGTAACTTAAGGTAGGATAAGTATTTAAGTAAGCTAAATTTACTCTTTTTCTGTCAAGTCACCTGTCTTTTAGTAATAAAATCAGCCACTTGGAGGGAACAAGAGGTGGGGGCAGGTCAGGAGAAGATACCAGCTGAGCCTGGGCTTGAGTTAAGGGTGTATAAACTGGTGAAGTGGGGAAAGGAAAGAAATTTATTAGTTTGTAAACAGACCAAGCAAATTCATATATACTGATCCTGCCCTCTTTATATATAAAAGTTCAGTTTATTTAAAAGTATTTACTAGTCATTAAGGCATTTGAAATACAGGTTAGGTTTACAATTTGTATGGAATGTAGTAGTAGCTGCTTACTCATTGTTTTTTCTTTGACCTCTTTTAACGGCTTGATGATTATTTTGGCTGCAAGGAATAAAAACCCACTTGAATTGACTTACTTTAAAAAGGCATTTGTTACAGTTGGAGGACTGCCTCTGAAGTTATTACATGAAGTCTACCCCAGCTCAGTGTCCTGGGAACCAGAAAATCTTCAGGGTGTTAGTTTCCAGTTTTTCTCTGGAAACATGTGGTCTTATGTCTCTGCTACTCAGTTATTTATTACTCTGTACTCTGTTATGTTTGTTCCATTTGGGTTTTTTTTTCTTTCCCAGATGTCCCCCTGTCCCTCTCTTTAAAGGTCATGGTTTCTGCTTCCCCATGACTTTGGTTTGCATGAAACTTTGATTTGGCATGGTGGTAACACCAGACTTGCTTTGATATTGCAGTTCTCAACAAATACCTCTATATCTTAATTCTGAATTTCTGAAGAGAGAATCCAGTTGGTTAAATGCCAGCTTCCAGTCCAGTTAGCTGAGGGCGAGGGAAGATGGGAATGGGAAAATGGATGGAGAGGAGACCTCAGTGTGTCTCACAGTTGGTACTTTTTTAGACTCGATACTGAAAGTTTTCTAAGAAAGAGGTGTGGGCAGGGAGGAAACTAAGGGTATCTCTGGTATATTTAACATACTGTAGTTTTAAGTTTTTCCCTTAGTATTGCACTGAACTTGCTCTTAGCAGTGTTCTCTCTCAGGTGTATAAGTTAGGACAATATGTAACCGTTTTGTGCCTCATTTTCCTTGTATGTAAAATGGGTACGGAACAGCAGCTTCCGTTGTGAGAAAGATGAGTTCTGTTTAACATCATTTAAACAGTGCCTCGCTGGCACTGTGTAAGGATATATATATTATTACTGAGTGCATCCTCTGGCAGGTACTATGATACGGGCTTGGCTTCTACAGCACTCATAGGTGAAAGAATGTCATTTTTGCCCTCAGGAGTTTAGAATTCTAGGGATGACCACTCCATACTGAAAACTATATCTTGACTTTAATGACACCGAATTCTTCTAAATCAACCTCTCCTGTTTTTCAGACTGTTATTTATCTGTGGTTCTTTGTTTACCTGCCCAGGAACCCTTTATTATGGTTGTCTACTTAGACTCTCTCTTGGTACTCTCTTGTTTCCCAGTCTCTGGGATCAGCTTTCAAGCTCAGGTGATTCCTCGAGTAACATCTTTATCTCAGACCACTCAAACAATGTGTAGTGTTTAGGATATTATATTGACATCAAACATTATCTTTCAGTTACTTTATAATTGGCAAAGGTTCCACTTTTCTTTTAGCTCCCCAGGCTTGGAACTCTAAAGTTACCTTTCACACTCTTCTTTCTTAATGCCTTTTATACCTTATCAGTTAATAGGTCTGCACAGGCTTATAGGATGCCTCTTATGTGCCAAGCACTGTTGTGTTGATTGTTGGTCCTCAGGAAGTTCTGGAGTCATAGCAGTTCACACTTAGTACTTTCTCAGTTAGGCCTATGTTATTATTTTAAATATCAATTACTGGCAAGGTTCAAACATACTTTAGAAAAAATAGATTCCAACCAGTAATGCAGTAGGAAGATTAGTAACCTTTCTCTATTGAATGCTTGAGAAAACAAAGGTGGCAGAACAAATATCCCTGGATTAATTTTTTCAGCAAGTCAGGTAGGTGCCCCCAACTATTTCCTGTTTAAAGATACTACTCTTCCCACCAAATGCTCCTCTGAAATTCATCTCCTTGATGAAATTTTCCATTACCTTACAGCTTTTTCAACTCATATAGTTATGTGTTGTTATTGATAAGGCCGTTGGGTAATGCAGAAACGAATAAAGCATAGTAGCCCTAGAATGTAGCTCCATGAAAACAGGGACTTCTCACTGCTGTCTTCCAATTACTTAGGCACTTGATGAATACATGAGTTGAATGTTGTGAGTACTTACAATTCAATGCATGACATCAAATTGTAACAATATAAATTTTACTGTTACTTAGGCACTGTAGTTTCAAGTGTCAAAATAGAGCAATGGTAATTTGTGTCTTTCACCCCTGCCCCCTGGGATATTTGGCACTGTTTAGAGACATTTTTAGTGCTACTGCCATCTAGTGGGTAGAAGCCAAGGATGCTGTGAAATGTTCAACAACATATCAGGCAGTCCCTACAACAAAAAAATTATCTGGCCCGGAGAGTCAATAATGTTGAGAATGAGAAATCCTGTAGAGGTACAAACAGAATATATACTGTGAATGCAGGAATGCTGTTGATTCAGGATTGAAAAGTAGTAGTTAATAGCTGTGAAGGTTATAGATTTTATAAGTCAAACAGGTCTACGTATCCCCAAGGAAGGGGCTAGCATTTGAGTTTCTGTTGTGTTAGGTACTGTTTTTACATACAGCATGGGACAAAAGTAGATTTACAGTTGTGAGTACACAAAACACTGTTTATTCTTGTATTATTATTATTTTCCATATAAACAACTGTAAATCTACTTTTGCCACACCCTGTATATTATTTCATTGTGTTCTTAGAGCAATCTTGTGAAGGTGAGGCATAGCATTCTTATTTGCAAAAAGGGGATAGTGTCACCTTTACGTCATTGTTTACTTATTAGGTATTATTTTGTTCTATGTTTTTGGTGGTTGCTCAGGTCTACAAGATAACTTTTAACTTATCAATATCACTTCCATAGTGCAGGAACCTTCAACAGTATTTGCTCATCTACCACCCACCAGATCCTTTGTGTTATTTTTCATACATTTTGCTTTTATGTATGCTGTAAATCCTATAATACATTGTTCTTAGTTTTAGTTTAAATGGTTATTTTTAAAAGGGATTTTAAACAGGAGAAAATATATTAAATTACCTTTATATTTACCATTTTAGGCACTCTATTTCTTCATTTAGTTCCAAATTTTCATCTGGTATTGTTTTTCTTTTACCTGAAGAGTTTATGTATTTTAGTGATGGTTCTGGTGATGGATCCTCACATCATTTTTTAGTTTGAATAAATTTACTTTGTCTTCATTTTGAAAGATATTTTCATTGGGTATGGGTATTTTCATTGGGTTGGATTTTTTTTCCCCCTTTCAGTACTTTAAAGATGTTGATTTGTTGTCTTATTTTCTGGCTTAAATAGTTTGACAAGAAGTCTACTGTCCTTCCTTGTTCCACTATATGTAATGTGTACTTTTTTCCTGGTTACTTTTAAGATTTTCCTCTTTATCACTGGTTTTTAGCAATTTAATTATGATGTGTGTTGGTGTGGTATTTTTTTTTTGTTATTCTCAGGGTTTATTGATCTTCCTTGGATCATTCATTTGATGGTTTTCATCAAATTTTAGAAATTCTTCATTGTTTTGTCTTTATTGTTGTTGCCCTCACACTTTGGGACTCTCAGTACCTTTTGGAGTGACTCACTGATGCTATTGTTGTCATTTGTATTTAATTTTCTTCTCCCTGTGCTTCATTTTGGATAGTTTCTATAGTTGTGTCATCAGACTTTTCCTGCAGTGTCTAGTCTGATGTTAATTGCATCCAGTATGTTTTTATTTTTTGTTTTATTTTCATCTCTAGAATTTTAATTGGTGTCTCGTATATCTTGTATTTCTCTCATTATCATGCTTTCCTCTCTTCTTGAATGTATGGAACATATTTATAGTATGGTTTTAACATCTTTTCTGTTCATTCTGTCATCTGTCATTTCTGGGTGTACACTGACTGTATTGACTCTTTTCTTCTGGTTATGAATCAGGATTTTCTCCTCCTTTTGCATACCTGGTAATTTTTTATTGCATGCCAGCCAATAAGTTTTATGCTGTCGCGTGCTTGATTTTGTTGTATTCCCATGAGTGTTGGATTTAGTTGGGGTGCACAGTTGGGTTATTTGGAATCTGTTGTATTCTTTTGAGGCTTCCATTTAAGTTTTGTTACGGTGAGTTTTGAACAGCCTTTAGTGTACTGCTTGACTTGTCCCCCAAGTATTGGGTTGGCCAAAAAGTCCGTGTGGTTCCTTCCATAAAATAAAAGACACATTTTTAATTTTTACCAATAACTTCATTGCCTTGGATATTTTGAGTATGTCAGCTCTCTCCTGTGTGGTATAATGTTGATCTCAATTAATATCTCAATTTGATTGCTACCAACTTCAACTGGTCTGCCCGATGGAGGAGCATCATCCAGTGAGAAATCCTGAGCACAAGACTTCGCAAACCATTTTTGACATGTTCGATGAGTCACAGCACCTTTTCCATACACTGCACAAATCTTTTTTTGCTTTCCAGTTACATTTTTACCTTTCTTGAAATGATAAAGTGTAATTTGCCAAAAAAAAGTTGGATATTTTCTTCCCTCTTCAGTATTAAAATGACTACACAAAAAATTTACCTATTTTGATAAGTATTTTTAAAAAATGCATGCTGACACAACAGCTGTTACAGTCTAACAAAATTGTTTTGAATAAAGTTAAAGACAGCTAAGCAGTACTGGAAAAAACCAAAGGAACTTTTTGGCCAACCCAGTAACACAGTTTCTTTCTGAGGAGTCCATCCATTCATTGCCTAATACATTGCAAGGTTTTTGCATGCTGGTTGGTGGGAGCACAAACTATTCCAAGCCCTGTCTGGCTCCAGTTATTATTTGGCCTACTGCTTTTTGGTAGTTACTTCCCCTACCTCAGATATTCAGCCAAGGTCTCTAGGGGCATGCTTCTGCACATTTCTAAAGCTCTTACTCTTTCTGAGCTCTTGCTTCAGTACTCTGCCCTACAAATTTAAGACATCTTGGCCTTCCCAAACTCTGTTCTCTGTCTCTACAGCTTGGCCAGACTGCCAGACTGTTTGGCTTTCCTTTCCCTGTGTTGTGACTGGAAGTAGCCAGGTCATAGTCCTGCATTGCCTGTTATCTAATGTTTGAAAACCAATGTTTTATATATTTTATCATGTTTTGTTGTTATAGTCAACAGAATATTAATTTTTAACACTTGGCCATTTTGGATTTGTCAAAATGTATACTTGGAGCATTTATTGTATTTCCCAAATATAAAATTAAAACAATGTAAAGTCTTAATTGTGTTTTCTCAAATAACTGATTAAATATATCCATTTAAACAAGTGAAGGCATACTTTGCACTTTAAAAAGGATTACTTTTTATTTATTGAGCAGATGTTTGAATGCTTACTCTGTAATGCAATACAGTAAAACACTGGTCCTTAAGGTACTCACAATAGGAGGGAAGCAAACAGTGACACCAGAAGAATAAAGGACATACCACTTTGGGAGCATAAAGGTGGTGGCTACTGTTTGGGCAAGGAGATGAGCCAAGCCTTCCTCAAGGAGAGAAGCCCTTGAACTGATGCATGAAGAGGCAATTGCAGTTCAGCTGATGCAAGAAAGGGTAGATTTGAGGGACGTTTAGGGGGCTGATGGGTTGGACTTGGTGATTTACGGATGCGGCAGTGTGTAGGGATTGAGGGAAAGGTCATTTTCTAGCTTGGCTTACTGGCTCAATTGGTTTACTGACTTTCCTGATGTAGAGAATACAGGAGGAGATTGTTTAGAGAGAAGGTTTCATTCAGTTTTTGAACCTACCAATTTTGGAGTAATTGGGATATTTAGTCAGAAATACCTAAAAGAAAATTAAACATGAGGAACTGAAACTAAGGTGCAAGAAGTAAACTGAAGATAAACATATTAGGGAGTTATTTGTATAGTAAAAACCAGTAATAGAGATAAAATATCCTTGGAAAACTAAATAGAATGGATACCAAAGAGGACATGGTTGGGAGATACAAAATATTAATATTTGAGTAACAAAGTATGAAAGAATTTAGGGAAGGTGACTAATGCAATGTCTGCAGAGATAGACCAATGTTTCTCAATCAGAAATAACATAGGGTATTTGTTAAAAATAAAAATTTCTCAGCCCTGGCTGCTATGGCTCAGTGGATTGAGCCAAGTGTCGCTGGTTCGATTCCCAGTCAGGGCACATGATGAGGTTGCATGTTTGGTTCCCATTTGGGGGCGCGAGTGAGAGGCAACCATACAGTGATGTTTCTCTTCCTCTCTTTCTCCTTTCCCCTCTCTCTAAAAATAAAATAAACAAATGATTTTATAAAAATAAATAAATAAAAATAAAAATTTCTCTTTTCTATGTAGACCTCCTGAGTCTGGATCTTCTGGGGTGAGGGAAGATGTTAGAAGTAAGCTGGTTCTTATGTGTGCTGAAGTTTAAGAACCAGTGCAGTAGGAAGAGAGTCAAGATAGGACAATATTGTTGATGGAAGACTAGGAAGGCGTTTCAGAGAGTCCTTGGCTTGGTTAACTCATGTGATAAAAAGGTCAAGGAATAGATTGAGCTGTTTCAAACATTTCTTAGTCCAGATGAGAGGAAAAAAAGATTTGGAAAGTATTTTTTTTTCTTACTATAAAAAAAATGTTTGCACATCCAGTAAAATAAAACACACATAATTGCATCTACCCAGATAAAACCAATGTTTATACCTGTGTAGTATGTTCTCTTTTATATTGTACATATAAATACACACATGCAGTAATACAGATTTTACACCACATGGGGATAATGTGAACATGCTGGAACCTGCCTTATTTTACTTAATAATTAATCATCGTCCAAAACAAAAAAAACCTTGGTTGTCACGAGTAACCACTATCATGAATTTAGTTTATATTGTCATATTTCCTAGGTTTATCAGTTGTGTCTAATTTTTAAAAATCACAGGTAGAGAGCACACAATATACACTGTTCTGTAACTTGCTTTTTCTATTAATGTTTTGTGGGCATGCTGTCATATCAGTATATATTGATCCAACTCCAACAGCTGGGTAATAGCTATATGAATATATTATAATTTATTTGAATTGATGGACTTCTAGATTATTTTTAGTCTTTCATCTTACTTTGTTTTAATGAATATTCTTTCACTTTCACATATATGTGAATTTTGTGTAAGTATATATGTAGGATAAGGTGTGAAATCGCAGGATCAAAGGATAGTTGTAATTTATTCAGTGTCCTGTATCTGTTTTCTGTACCCTTTGGAGTTGTTTCTATAAGTACTTTTCATTTGTTTTCTTTTGCATACTGTGATATTTCTTAAAACTTTCTTGGAGTTCGGTATTCTTAGCAATATCTATTTTGCTTTTTTGCTGCTTCTAAGGGATTTCATAGTATAGTTTTTATATCCTGTGTCTTTCCTGAGCTCTGGCAGCTCACTTTTGACTTGTTTTGTTCATCTGTACTTCTTGTCTCTGATCTGCTTTTTTAAAAAATGATCTAGGTTTACTTTCATTTTTGTTGACTATAGAAAAACACACTTAGTTTTTTTCCTGTTTAGGGCTCTTGTTGTATTCACTTAGAATAGATCACAAAGCCAAAAAGCATTAAGTGAAAAGTTTATTATAACACAAAGATGTCCTAGGGGAAAACATTGTATTTTTGTTCCTTTTGTGAAATCTAAAATTCCATTCTCACTGATTATATAAGATGATGAAGAAACCTTCTCTGTTACTCTTTCTCCCTCCATCTGTCTTTGCTTTAGTTCCAAAAGTTTTTTTTTTTTTTCTTTGCTTTATCAGAAGTACAAGTCATTTACTCATGTGGGAGTCACTTTCATGGACCATTGCATAGATATTCTCTGATAGATTTTTTTTTTCCTTTGTGAGATAATATTTTTAAGTTAAACACAAAGTTATGGAGTGAGGTTCAGTAAATGTGTTTTTTTTTCAGTGAGTGAAATAAAGTGTACATGTGGAAATAAATTTAGTTTTTTTTTATTAATATAAATTCTGAGGTAGTATCCTGGAAATAAATAATGTGAGTTTTGGGTGGCATGATTGTATTTGTCTGGGTTTTTCTTTTTTTCTTTTTTTTTTTTTTTTTTAGTGTTTTCCTTATTTATTTAAAAAAAATTTCCTTCATAGGTACATATTGGATTCCACTTGCTTTGAAAAGAGTGGTCTATCTAGGTCTGCTATTTAGGAATATTGTAGGTAGAGTGAACTGGGGTAGCTAGAGATGTTAGATCCAGGATGTTGTCTCAGAGTATCCAGGCCTTCGAGCAGACTCCTTGGAGCTCTTTCTTCTGCCTTGGGGGTGTGGTATATAGCACTTAAGGTGAGCAGCCCATCTAGATAATTAGTTTCTTTCCTGGTGAAGCCTCCAATGAGTTAGTGTGTAATCTTTGCCCATGTTAGTCAGCAGCTGCAAAGGTACGTTTTCCCAACTCTTTTCTCCGCTCCACCCTTTGAGGAGTCAGAGAAAGTAAATGCTTTATGTGTCTGTCCTCAGCATTGTTTTTAAAAGGCTGCCATTGCAATTTTAGGAATGCACTCTAGGTTATTCAGTTACTCTCCTTTTTCTGCTGCTTATTTTTTTCTATTATAAAGTGTGATGAACATCTTTTCACATCTTTATACACTACAGTGTGGTTACAGATCTGGGTGTTAAGAGTTTGAAGATTTGAATTTGAGTCTTAGCTCTACAGCTTGCTTTGTGGGCCTGGATGAATTACTTAATATCCCTTGCCTGTTTTCCTCATTGTAAAATTGGAGTACTACTATGCCAGTCCTGAGGATTAAATGAGGTGTTAATGTAATACTTTCATCAAAGCACTTGGGGCTTTCTCAATTTTAGTTAGAACCCTAGACGCTCCAGAATCATTGTTTCCTTAGATAATTCCCAGAGGTAGAATTGCTGTGTCATAGGGTAGGAATATTTTCAGTGTTTTGACATGCATTTCAAAATTGCGCTCCAGAAAGCTGGTGCCAGTTTATTCAAGTGCTGAGTTCCAGAGTTTTGCTTTCCTGGAACCCTCGTATTGACCTCCATATTATATGTTTTATGTGAAATTTGAGGCAAGTCCATGGGCTTCTAAAGGGCAGTTGAAGAGAACTCTGAGGGGGGGGGGAATGAGTGAGTAGGCCTGGAACAAATAAAAGGATTATTTTTTGCTTTTGCCACATAAATCTCTACATTTACACTTTTTAAAAAAAGTCCTCACCCAAAGGTATACTTATTGATTTGGGAGAGAGAGAATGGGAGTGAGTGAAAGTGAAAATGAGAGACAGAGACATCGTGCCCTGACCGGGGATTGAACTCACAACCTTTAGGTGTACAGGATGGCTCTCCAACTAACTGAGCCACCTGGCTAGGACAACATTTTGGTGTGATAATTTTGGTCCTCTTGTTCATATTGCTCCATAAGTAAATATTTAAATTTTTCTTTTACGTACATTTTATTTTCCATTTGATTCTCACAATAAACTTGCCAGGTAAGTCAGGTGTAATATGAGTAGCTATTGAGGAAACGGATCCAGAGATATTATAATTTACCTAGAGGAAACAAAGCTAATGAGAGGTAAAAGAGGCACACAAATGGTATTCTGAGTCCTGATGTACTGCTCTTTATCTTGTGCTGTTGGCACCTCTGTTACCTTTCTTACAGTACTGCTCCAGTTCCAGTTACTGATCAAACTTTATTGTTAGAGAGGCCACGAAGATTATCTTGGCTCAAAATAGTATGCCATCATAATTCTTCGTCTAAAAATTAGAATCTAGTAATCTCTAAAGGAAGGCGTTTGTGCGTGCACACACATACACTTCAGTTTTATCTCTACAGTATAAGAATATAAAATAAGAACTCCACTGAAATTTAGTGGTTTTTTTTTCCAGTTCTAGGTTGAAGTTTTTTCCATATAAATCTCTATAATAAAATGTATATTATAACTAAATGTCTTTAAAATTTCAACTAGGTAATTGTAAGACCTGTTTGATTGAAACTAATTAACCATTTCTTAAATCTTTATTGATTCAAATTGTTTTGTTATTTACTGATCTAGAATTCAATTCCCATTCCCACCTTTCACTATAATAAAACATATTTCTGCCTTGTTCTTCCCTGTATCCATAGCATGTAATGCAAGTAGATTTTGAACGAATGAATAAGTTACTGTGGTAAAATGCCAGTGTTGAATGATTAACACTGAGTAGATTTATGCTCTCAAAGGTATTTTATTAAACATTGATAAAAAGTTAAGACTTGGATTTAGAGTTTCTCCCAAGGGGTATGTGTGTGAGTGTGTGTGTGCACATCTGTTTTAAGTACTAATCATCATTTAATTTGAATATTTTTTGAACTGTAGTCACTGGTATGCTATTAAGATTACCGTATAAGAAATTTGTTTTTGTTTATATGATTTTAATTTGAAATGTACAGATTTCAAATTTTTATTTGTGTATTATCAAACCTTTCTGCCCAAGAAATGAGAATGTGTAGTAGAGCATTCACAGTTGCTATAGGGACAGAGTGACTTTTGGGACAGTAAGGTTGGAATCTTTTTGTGATGTTCTCTATTTTAGCTTTTAAAAGGTTTTTCAAATATTTCTTATTGAGGCTTTCAAATATTTTCTTATTTACAATAAAAAGGACAGCAAGATCGAATAAGTACAAACTATAATAATTTCGAACCTAAAAATAATATTTTTGTAGTAATTTTCCACTTATTAAAGTGCCAATATTAACATATTTCAAGTATTCATGTAGGATTGCTAAATGAATTTTTATGGTTCAGAACTTTTTTGTTTTTATTTTTTTTTAAATTACTGTATTTTAGACCTATTTTTAAACTGAGTCACTAAAGTGAATAAATTGTTTTCTTTTAATATGTGTTCTTTAGGTGTTTTATGGATTAAGTCTTCAGTAACACAAACAACAGCAGTATAGTTATGGCGACCTTCCAGACTTTCAGAAACATCCACATGAAGACAAGAGCATCTGTCGGAAAAGTAAGTTCTCTATATTAAATTACTTTAAGTGATAATTTTAGTAAAAATGATGGTCATTTTTTGTTGTGGTTAAACAGCTATGATACTCTTGTTTTTAAATTAATCTCATTGAAATTAGTAACATGCGAAGATTCGAATACATGACAGTAGTGTTAGGAAATCATGAAGATAATGAACCTTGTTTCCTAAAGATCGAAGTGCCTCCCTATTTCTTCTCAGCAGATAGTTTTTATCTTCTTTTTAGCAATAGAAGTATTGGGTGTAGATTCTCTTATACATCTTTAGCTCTACTCCAAAGTTATTACCATCCATCCATCCATCTCTTCTTTCCCTTGGGATAGAAGGGCTGGAGACATGTGCCATTTTGGTGGCTAATTTGTCCTGTAGCACCACTGCCAGTCTTGCCTTACTGTCCTCTCAGGACGCCTGGGCCCATGGAGCACACTTCGTATGTCCACTTTGCCAGGGACGTTGCTGTGCAGATGTGTTGGAGAGCTTCTACCTCCTGCCTGTTTATTATAGGTCACCTCCTTTGCTAGGTATTAGATAATCAGCCAGCAAATTTCTACTTTCTGTAAACTAGTGTATTATATTTTTTTCATATTAGCAACAGGATCCATAGCTTTAAATTAATGATTAAATTATACTGATTGCTTTATGGACTAGTGATCTTGTTCTTTAAGCATAATGCTACATTCCTGTTTGACTCAAATTTACCACTATATTCCTGAGATAAGGAATTAGGACACAGCTAAAATTTTGTATTACTATTTTAATGTCATTTGTTATTCAGCACATTATCCATATTAGGCATACAATAAAGATTTGGTTTGAATTCACTTGAATACTTGGAAATTCTTTTAGATAAAAGTTTGTGAATCCAAATATTCTGTATTGTCTGTATGCATGTGTGTTATGTGTATACTTACACCACTTTTGATTCCTTTCCTTGGTATGGCTGAATGACAAAAAACTTTCCTATTGATTATGTGGAAATTGAAAGGTGTAGTTGAATCCTCTAGATTTTACTTTATTTTGCATTAAAGGTAGAGAGATACATTAAATATTTATTAGGAACTAAGTGTTAGGAAAATCAGAAAGAGCTAACTTTCTACTCTTATTAATTTTTTTAAAAAATTTTATTATGAAAAATATCCAGCATATTGAAAATTTAAAAGCATAGTATACCAGCACATAAATTTGCATACCAAATACCAGTGTTCAGCAGTTGTTAATATTTTGTCTTATTTGGTGTGTGTGTGTGTGTGTGTGTGTGTGTGTGTGTGTGTTGTGTTTTACTTTTTGGCAGAACTGTTTGAAAGTTAAAGTCTTAATATTTCTTCACCCCGAAAGCTTGAGCATGCTTCTCCCAGAAATAACAGCATCTCCCCACATAATAATACCATTATCACATCTAAGAAAATTAAATATAATTCCCTCATAGCTGATACCCAGCCATATTCAGATTTCTTAGATTCCCCCTACTGAACTCCTATTTTGGATTAAGTTTAAGCTCCTACGCCTTAAGTTGCATTTGATCGTTATGACATGTTTACATTTCTTTGGTCTGAAAGTCTCTTATCTCTCTCTCTCTCTTACATACATTGAAGACTGACTTCTTGAACAGGCTAGGTCAATGTTTTGTACAATGTTCCACATAGTGGGTTAGTGTAGTTGTTTCCTCATAGTGCTATTTAACATTTTTCTCCCTTCTGTATTTTATATAGACTAGAAGTTAGGTATACAGTAGTCCCTCTATATCACAGTTCACTTATCGTGGCCTCACTATATCGTGGGATTTAAAGAAATATTATCTTTAATTATTTAGCACAGATTTTTTGCTATATTGCAGGATTTTGTGGTACTGTATATGTTAAAGTTACGTAGGTTTAAGAGTGTAGAATATGTTTAAGAACATAAGTAGTGTTTAGAAAAGTGTGGGAAAGGTTAATAAGGGACTGGGAACAGTTTATAAAGCCTTAAAATGTATATAAATACTAAAATAAATGTAAGGTTCCTACTTCACGGATTTTCACCTATCATGGGGGGTCTAGAATGTAATACCTGCGATAAGTGAGGGAATACTGTACCTTGTTTTTGTCCAGCAGCCCTTCATTTGATATTTTTGGCATTTCTTGATGGCCCCTTACTGAATTTGTTACTTCCTGAAGTTGCACAATGGTGATTTTCCTTATTTTCTCTCTTTCTTTTTTACATTTATTAGCTGACATTCTTTTTCTTTTTGAGCAGCAAAGCGAGGCATTTATTCACGAGTCTGCAGAGTTGGGTGCACCCTCAGCCAGGAGAATGTGCGCCATTAGCTGACATTCTTTTTAAAGAAAAGCTTATTTTATTAACCATAGATGAACCACAGTATGTCCTTTAAAGGCAGGGTAAATGCCCTTTAATACTAAGTTTCAGATTAGTAATTTAGTGGAATAGACACCTCCAGTGGTGGCAAGTGAGTTTATTTGTATTGCTCTGGACTCATGGATTTTAAAAATTCTGTATTTTCCAGTCCTTTATTTATTTATAGTCATTTATTGGTTTGCTCACTTACTTATTTCACGTTGCTCAGATTTTCCCAGACTTGGTCCCTGGGAACCCCAGCAAGTTAGTCCCTATGTCCTTTTGTCTCAGGCTATAATTCTTTGATTGCTTCTTTGATTTCTGCTACAACAGATTGACCCCAGTTTCACCTTTTACTTTCCCTTCCTCAGACCTGGAATTGGCTATTTCTCCAAAGAACTGATAGTATTTAGAAACCAAGATCTGGTTACTAGGAATGCCCACTGCTTCTTTAGTGTCATGAGTTTATATTGATTGTTCAAGTTCAGATTTTGCATTTTAATATTATTTTGAGTTCATGTTCATATCTTAGCCTGAAAACCTCCACTCATTAATGAAAACAGAATCATTTAAAATTTTTAATATTTTCAAGCTCACAGAAAAGATGGGGGAAGAAAAGTACAATGAACCCCACATATATTTTTCACTTAGAGTTGCCCTCTTAGTTAACATTTTACCATAATCATTCTGTGTGTTCATATACATATGCACGCATGTATGCACATATATACATTCAAACCTCCCTTCTGTTCATATGTGCCAAGTCAGGGAAAAACCGAGAGACTAAAAATCTGCCTCCGTAAGCAGAGAGCAGAGAAAGACTGAAGAAAGAAGCAAGCCACTCCAGTTCAGCAATTAACAGAGTTTATTAAGGGAAACATAGGCTCACCTTGGGCTGTGGCAAGAGGAAGTAGATAATCTCCGTGATGCTTGGCAGGCACTAGGGAATTACGTACATAGAACAGGACAGGATGGATGATCTTACTGGACTGGACCCAGATAAGGGAAAATGCCTTTCATGCTTGTCCAGGCAAGGCAATGACCTGTTCCAGGGGCCAGCACAGCGTGGGGCAGAGGATCACGTCTAATGGGATTTATGGGAAGCAATCTCTGTTCTGGCCAGGATCTAATATAATATAGCTCAAGGGTCTTGTAGCAGTCATGTCAGGAAACAGTCTCTCCTCCACATCTTCTGAAACCATATGGGAGTAGGCTGCAAGACAGTTATTTTACTTCTCTGCTGGATAGGTCAGTGTTGCATCTCTTAACATCAGCATCATTGCCACCCCTCAAAAAATCATTAATTCAGTAACATCTTCTGACATGCAGTCCATATACACATTTCCCTAATTGTCTCCAATACATAGCTTTGTTATTTTTCGCTTACCTCTCATCAAGGATCCAGTCGAGGTTCACACTCTGTATTTGACTATTGTGTCTTTGTGGCCTCCTAGTCCATTTCAGTGGTCTAGATTCTTTTCTCATGACAGCAGATCTTTGGAAGTTCGGACCAGTTGTCTCGTAGAATCTCTCCATATTTGGAGTTCATCTGTTTTGCCCTGTGATTATGCTTAGCAGGAACCCCCAAAGGTGATGTGGTCTTTCCGCTCTGTCAGGTCAGGAGATGCCAGGCTTGACCAGGTGGTTAAGGTTATAATGATCTCCAATATAAAGACACATCATATTATTGTAATTAATAAATAATCTGTAGAGTAATTCTGTGAGACAGTGTGAGTATCCTGTTCCCAAGTAGCTTTTAATCCAGTAGATTAGTTAGTATACATTGATGTTCCTGAATCAGTAATTACACGAAGAGTTACAAAATGGGATTTTCTAATTTTGTCATCTGTCCATTTTTGTTAGCTAGAATTCTTATGTAAACAAGCACTCTTCTCCTAACCCACCTTTTTATCTGTCCATCACAATAAGATGTTTCAGCCACATTTCATACCTTTTCTACCTCATACTTGGAACTAACCATTTTCCGAAGAAGCTCTAGCTCTTTTTATTGGTACATGTATTTAGAAACCAAAATGTGGGTGCTGGGTATGCTCATTGTTACTTAGGGTCATGGCTTCTATGATCCTTCAGTGGAAAAGTGTAATACATATATTTAAAGAACCATGAGTTCACATTTAAATTTAACTACATTTTTTCTTAACTGCTTTAATTTCATATTTGTTTCTCTTCTCTCAGACTGAAGATTTTCACTAATTTTCAGTTTATTGAAATTAGCACACATTTATTGACTTCATATACAAGGTAGGGCAACGGCAGGATTACAGTTATTTATATGGAAAATAATACAGTAATTAATAAATAACAGTACAAGAAAAATCTTGTGTTTTGTGTACTCCCCAACAGTAAACCTATTTTTTCTCCACCATGTAGTATGTGAGGTATTGAAATGTAGGGAAACAAATTGAGTTAATACAGTTTTATAGTCTCTGGCCTCAGCAATTAAACCCAATGGTTTAATGGGTAGGAAAGACAAATACATAATGAAAACAGTAATTATAATATGTTGTGATATAGATTAAATGATCTTAATGTGCAATGAATGAGTAGGAACTTGGAGACAGGTTTATTATGACTAAGGGATGGGAAATCTTCATGGGTCTTGGGTTGGGTAGGATTTCTCCAGGGGAAGATTGGGGAATAAGGATAGTTCTAATAGAAGAGCAGATCAACAAATCAGAAGAGTTAGGTAGAAAGAAATTAATGTTCTACCTAAGTCTGATGATAATGCTCATTATTTTCTTTATGTAGCTTTTCCCTCTATGTGGTACTTTGTACTTGTAACATTCTCTCCTGCCTAATCTGGAAGGCCTTCCCTCACACTCATCATATAACTACCTTAATGTCACTGAAAAGCCTTATTTGTGGTTATTAAGCATTTTTTCCTCCATAACCAACCTTATTATGAGAGTAATCACTGTTGTTAGCATCCCTTTTACTATAGCTTCCGCAGCATCTTACTCCTTATATAAATTGTTTCTTCTATTCTGCCATGACTTAGAAATCAGGTGTGCAGTCTGTTAGGTTTTAATGTAGGGTAAGAGTGAGTGAACCCGGTGTGAAGGCCTCATGGTCTTCCAGTAGATTGAATACCTGGGTTATGGTGTGTTTGTTCTGAGCATGTGGAACTCTAGTTAAGCATTTTGTTCTTCCTCTTAGCTGGATTGATCCCGTATTTATCAAAGGATATATAGTAATACACCAAATGAGTATTAATTGGCGAGGCATTTAAAACTAGAATATCTCCTGAATCTTTTATCTTGTCTTAGAACTAAATCAATTAAGAATATCTTTAATTTTCAGAGCTTCAGTGAAGATGTGTTCCAGTCTGTAAAGTCTTTATTACAGAGTGAGAAGGAACTATGCAGTGTATCAGCAGAGGACTGTGAAACACAGGATGAACATGCCAGTTTGACTGAGGTTTGACATACTTTCTGTGCCTTCTCCTAATAAAGCGCAATGTATTTTTATGCATTTTTATAGAACTGCATGATCTAGTTGTAAAATGCCTAAAGTCTTTACATGTGAATACGTGTATGAGAAGTGCCTCTTTTAAATACCCACTAACATAACTGTCTGAGTGCATTGTAATGAGCACATTAATTCAGTGCGTAGGCATTATTGGCCACTTGTCAGACAGACGGTGCTGTATTAGATGATTCCTGCTATATTCAGTAACTGGTACTTTAATACTGAAAATTTCTACTGTGAAACATGAAATATGTGCTTATTTTTTATAATCTTTTTTTTGGGTTATTGTTTCTTGATTGTTTAAAGTCAGTACTTTGATTCAAAATGAAAAAGTACCGATATGTTTACTTTGCAATTAAAATATTTACTACTTGAAGATGTGCTACTTGCTCACCTGTTTCTCTGCTACATCAGTGTTTCTAATCTTTGTTTGAATTTATTACTATAAGGAGTAATAATATTTTATTCTACAGTATAACCATAGTCCATTAACACATTTATGGTATCAAATAGGAGAGGGCATTAGGTTATTGAATCTGAGAAATAAGGTCTTAGGTTGTTAATTAAAAAAAAAAAAATTGAAATCAGTGTTCCAAAAAAATACTGATTATTATTTCTTTCTTATTCCTTGAGAAACTATATTTTAGAGCTAGTTGCATAGGCTAATGAGCATACCTTTTGGGCCTGTAGTGTTCTCTGACCGGAGACTGTTTTTGTATCAACTCAGTTTCTATGGCTCTTGACTGTTACTTGTTTTTCCTTTTTCCTTTATTTTCATAAGGCTGAGCCACTCTTAATCTTCTCAGTTGTTGCCAAGTGTGACAAGTCTCCTGTGTCCTGCTCTCAGTTTTCCAGCCTGTGTCTCTCCAGCTTCTTTCCCAGTGCCTTTCCGAGCCTACATTCCTTGGCAAAGCCTTCCTCTGTCAATGGGATGTATAAGACTGCTGGCATCTTCAATACCCCAAAGCAGCGTTATTTTCTTTTTTGTATTCAGTGAAAGGAAACATGAAAGAATTGAAGGAATTTCTGTCTCATTTTAGGGTGCACATATCACAAAGTATCTTTTCGAAGAAAGGAAGGAAATTTGTTAATTGAATGCTTCTTTGTTATTGAGTACCTGTGATATGGTAGGCATTTTCCTCTACATTATCTGTTTAACTCTCACAACTGTGGAGGAGTTGTATTGCTTTAAGTAGTTTTATAGATGAGGAAACAAGTTACTAGAGGTTAACAGCTTACTTAGACCTCTAGAAATTAACAATTCTGTTAAGTAATAACCCTAATAAATCAGAATAAAGATACTGGGGTGATTTAGATTCTGACTTGCTTCTGAATCATCAGAAAGAGATCAAAAGTATATTGTGTGTTGCTTTAGATTTTAATTATTCTATTTTTTCCTTAATTCCTACAATTGATTATCCATATTGCTAACATTTAAATATTTCATATTTTTAGTCAGTTCTTGCTTTGTAGACAGTTTACTGTTCTATCTTCAAATGGAAAATATTTCTTCCAATGATGTCAAAGACAAAGGGGATATAAATTTTAAAATAATATATTTTTTCAGATTATAAAAGCAGTACATAGTCCTTAAATAAGAAATAAGAAAAGCATAAAAAAGAAAGTTACTGTTGTTAATCTTACGAATCAGGGGGAAAAAAAAACCACAGTGGCAAAAGTAGAAAAAAATAAGATCACTTTTAATTCCATCATCTTGAATTAATCACTGTTTGTAGTTTGATGTATTGTCTTCCAGTGTTATTTCCTATGCATATGTTTTTTTTTAAATAAGGCTGAAATTGTAAGTATACTCTATCATTTTTCTGTAAGTTGTTCTTTTTACTTAATGTGACATTTCCACATATCATTAGATACTCTTTAGAAATTTAATATATATAAACTTCTGCAGAGAAATCTCTGTATAAGGGCATTGATGGAAATAAAGTGATGATATTACAGGGAGTCAATAAGGAGGTAATCTGGAGGGCCTACCCAAGGCAAGGCTCTCTGAGGAAGTGACATTTAAGTTGGATCTTGAAGAATGAGGTGGAGCCAGGCATGGAAATACCCAAGGAAGGGAGCTCCAGGTTGAGGGGGTATACTGCAAAGCCCTTAGGCAAACATACTGGGCATATTCTAAACCCAGGAAGGGAGCCTGTGTGTGTAAATGAGAGTGAGGGAAGATTGAAGGCAGTTAACTCAGAGCCCTGGGCCTCAGTTAGGACTGCACTTGGAAGCATGGAAAGCTTTTGACAGGCAGGGGACATGACAATTACTAGGATCAGGTGGAAGAGGGTTGTATTAGAAGTGGTGGCAGGGGGACGGGAGAGAAGTGGATGTATGTGAGATATGTTTTGGGAGTGGAATTGATTGAACTTACTAATGAAATGGATTTGGGGTTGAAGAACTACATTATGGAGCCAAATTTTGACAAAAAACTTTTGTTATCATCTTTGAAAAAATTAATCATTCTGTCCAAAACAGTCAGCATTTTTATTTATTTACTTTAATTGAGGTCAAATTGACATAAAACGTTAGTTTCATATGTACAACATAATGATTTGATATTTGTGTGACAGTCAGTGTTAATGCTATGTGACCTTTTTTGTTTCTCAGTTGTCAGTAATCTAATTGAGATAAAATGTAAAAATTCACATTAATGGAGCTCCATTCCTTATTTATTCAGGTCACATTTCTAGGTTTCAATGAAGAAACAGATGCTGCCCACGTACAGGTATGCTTGACTTACTGAACTGGAAAGGACTGCGGCAGATAATTTGGAACAGGTTTTGAGACCCTGAAACTTTGCCTTAGTAATGGAAACTTCCACTAAACTTCTCTGCTGCCGCTCCTGTTTAAAGTTGAAAGACGGCACTTTGAGATCAGCTTTTGAGTGTGCTTTGGACATTTTCACTTGTAGTGTTTTCATGGAACATCCTGTTATGTAGAACAGTTTTAGGTTAGGGGACCACAAAAATTGTTTATCTGAGAAGGCTGCAAACTGTGGGCTAACTTTTTCTCCATTCTGTGCCTACAGTAGAATGTAAGACTTGTTTTTTCATTTGGATAGTTTTTATAATCTGACCTCAACAGTCAGATTCTTACATTATCAAATAGGATAGAGTTAGATTTAAAAGGTAAAATTTGTAAAATATATTAACCAATGCAAAAATTTTAGCCTGTTTGATTTATGGAGGAATTTACAGAGGGGTTGAGAGTTGAGATTAGGATCAGCAAGAGAAAGTTTCATGGTCACATGAAGAGTGGTTGAAGCTCAGAAGATGTGGTAAACATGCTTTGTTTTACCTCAGGCAGTTTCTTTTTATTTTCAAAAGATTTTATTTATTTCTTTTTAGAGAGAGGGGAAGGGAGGGAGAAAAAGAGGTAGAGAAACATGGATGCGTGAGAGATACATCGATCAGTTGCCTCTTGCACACCCCAAACTGTGGACCTGGCCTGCAACCCAGGCATGTGCCCTTACCAAGAATGAACGGCCAACCTTTTGGTTCATAGGCCGCTACCCATTCTACTGAGCCACACCAGCCAGGGCACAGGCAGTTTCTTAAGATTTGTGATTGCCATGTATTTCCTTTTGTGGCAGTAAAGTCTCCCAATAGAAGAAGAAATAACACCATAGTTCTTTGTGAACAATGCAAATCAGGTGATAATGAATGAAATAGTTTATGCAGAAGACACGAGAGAGGACATACTCCTAAGAATGTAAGACTGAAAAGAGAAGTGTTCCAAAGAATTTATCTCTTGTTCTACTTCCTCTTTAAGAGTTACTGATAATATCATAATTATAAAGGAAAGTACTCTGTGAGGGATGAAGGATGTTAATAATTCTTTAACTGGGTAAAATGTTTACATAAAAAGGACAGATGACGGGGGAAAAGCTATTTTCTTTCCCCTTACATCTTCATTAACTTATCAGTTAAAGTCTAATGTAATGCTTCAGAGAGAAAAGACAGAGAAATAGACTTGTATTTTATAAATATAAAACTTAAGCTCCAATGAAGTACAATCTGTAGGCAAGACTCCTCTATGAAAAATTTCACAGTTAAGCCTGAGGACTGCAGGTTGACATTTGCAGCTAAAAACTACCATGCCTAATTGTCATGGACATGTGAGGTACCATGTAAAAATTTTTTGTAGCTTGATATTAATACATGTAAAAGGCTACAGAAATAACAGGTATTAAAATACTTCAGTACACTTTATTTTTTGAGTTTTTAAAAAATTTGTTGTTAACTCTTATAAACTGGAAAATTTATAAACCAGTAGATCTTAAAATTGTTGAATAGGGACCTACATAATAGGAACCTTAACAAAAGTGTTGTCTTGCAGTGTTATTTATTGTGTTATTGTTTTACATTAGGATTTAGCTGCAGTTTCTTTGGAACTTCCAGATCTTCTGAATTCACTGCACTTCTGTAGTCTAAATGAAAATGAAATTATTTGTATGAAGGATATAGAGAAACCACCAGATATAAACAATGGTCCTTTAAATCAGGTAACTTTAATTTATTATTTCTAATGAGTTTTGGGGGGCAAATTTTACAATGACATTTGATTGAGAGTATTACATTTTTAAATGCTTGAAGTTTTTTTTTTTTTTTAAAGAAATCATAGTCAAGAAGCTATGATTCACATAATGCTTTGAAATCATTGAGGGATAGAATACTTTTGGTCATAG
The DNA here is from genome assembly GCF_987537825.1 of Furipterus horrens. NCBI lineage: Eukaryota > Metazoa > Chordata > Mammalia > Chiroptera > Furipteridae > Furipterus > Furipterus horrens. The sequence goes on from NW_028327182.1 coordinate 44,271,808, forward strand.
CTTTAAATCAGATTTTCCATGTTGGAAGTTCTGTAAATGGAATGCAAGTACATATTAATTTTTTTCTGAAAAGTTATTTTTTCTGGTTTTGTTGAACTTCTATAAGCAATAGGAACTTTTCCCCCTTTATGGCCAATTCCAAATTTATATAAATATTGTGCTATGTTTTAGAGAACATACTTTATTTCATTTTCTGGTTAAAAAATTCAGTGTAAGGTAGATATCTGAAGATGTGTTCTTTATTTTTACAAACAAAACTGTTACCATTTCAGACAGGTGATTAGTTTCATAAAATTCATCTTTTAGTTCTTTACTAAGTGTTACTTTATTGGTAATTCATCAAAGGAAAATATCTAGAATGTTTTACCTCCTAAAAATTGAATTTTAGTAGGCTTAAAAGTTGGATTACTTATTCCAAGTATAAAAGACTACTACTGTGTTATTAGGTCTACACATTAGGTAGAACTGCTTGCCTCATTTCCTTAATTATATTCTTCATTTATATTTACTTTGTTTTATTCGTTAGACTACAAGAGGTGATTAGCTATTATATTTAGGTTCTAGTTTTTTAAATAAATCACTTGTAATATTTACATTTTTAAAGATAATATGTATGGAAAACTATGATGACTTGTATTCTTAATAAAAGCTGTAAGCATTACTGTAAATGGTAATATTAGGGAAATTTAGGTAAAAGGGGGAGATATTCTCTTAGGAGAGAAGTTGATATCATGCTGAACACTACAGGAAAGTGGGGTACAAAAATAGAATAGTACCTGGTTACTGCCTTCAAGCACTTTATAGGGTAGTTGATGAATTAGGTGAATGATTAAATAAGAAAAATCACAATAATACAGGAAAACATTGCAAAATGAATGGATAGTGAGTTCTGTAACATTAAAGAAGGTAGTGTAGGTAGAATTACAATGCCTGGATAACAAAAAGATGGGAGAAGAGATTGGGGAGTGAGAGAAGTGGAGAAAGAATGAAGAAAAGAATTAAACATTACAAAATCAGGGAGCCTTTCAGGATGCATGCATTTTGTTCTTTTTTGTTCCCCTGAGATTGTGTTATTTCTAGGCTGTACTTCCAGATAATATGTTTTGTATGTGTAATATGTTTTGAAATTAAAGTATTTTTATCATCTTTCCCAAGAGTCATCATTCTGGAATGCTTTGTGTCATGAGAGTGTCACCACCTACATTACCAAGACTCAGAATTGATTTTATCTTTAGTCTCCTAAGTAAATATGCTACTGGTATCAGATACACCCTGGACACATACTTGCATCAGAAGTGCCAACTTGAGACCACTAATGAAGATGATGACGATACTAACCAGTCCGTGTCATCCATAGAGGATGACTTTGTCACTGCTTTTGAGCACTTAGAGGAAGAAGAGACCTTAAAGTCATATAATGATGGTTTGTTCTTTCCTGGAGTTTTTCTTGATATAGGGGATTAAAGTTTAAAGTTCAGTTTTAAAAGTTTTAAGGCCGACTTACTCAATTGAAACCTATTCTTTTTAACCTTTTTTGTCCTGATTGTCCAGGCACTTAATTTTCTTGTGATTTTTAAGTTCATTGCTATCTGGTTTTCAAATTTGCTGTTTCCGTAATTATTTTGATAGCACTCATTATCATAACTGTTTGGAACATGCCTAGATTCAAACTGGAGAGGAGTTATCTGGTAGAGTCCCTATAGTAATGTTTCTAACACATGTGACAATATGCTAATCATTCCATAGACCAGGTATTCCTAAGTATGGGGTAAAATGAGATTATTTTATTATAAGTTGTGTTTGCTTTTGAGAATGTCTTGGGATGAATGTGTTAACATAGTTTAGAAGAGACATGTTGCAAATAAATATATTGTGCTTAAAGTCTATTATTCCCATTGATTTAAATGAAAAACATTTTCTGGTCAAGAATAATTTGATGATTTAAGTTTTTTTCCTATAGGAGTTAGCATTACTGCATTAACGAGCCAGTGTGATGCTGCTTCACAGACTTCTGGTCACCAATTAGAAACCCGTGACTTAAGGATTCTGATTAGCTCTGGGCGGCAGAAGTCATTTGTTAAACCTTCAACTTCCTTAGTAAACATTCTGGGACATAAAGAACAACCTGTGAAAACTTCAGTTACAACCTCAATTTCTGAGCCTTGGATCCAAAGAAGTGTCTATAGGTCATCTAATGCTTCAGCTAAGGATAGTGATACACAGAAAACTTTTTTTTCTTCTTCTCCTGCCTATTCATCTGAATCAGAATGCTCGAGTCCAAGTCCTGTTATTTTCTTAGATGAAGAAGGATATCAAAAAAGTTTAAAAGCAAAACTTGAGTTACCTAAAATTCCTGTGATGAAAGATGATATAGAGGATTCAGACTCAGAAGTAAGTGAATTTTTTGATAGTTTTGATCAGTTCGATGAACTAGAACAAACTTTAGAGACTTCTTGTCCTTTTCTAAAAGATCCTGTCATAGGGAAGCCATCTCAAAAGAGAGGTCACAAACATGACAAATCTTGTTCTGTAACCACTACTATGAATCCTCAGATATTCAAGTTTGATCGTCCAGCTCTCCCAGCTAATGTTAGAAAGCCCACACCTCGTAAACCAGAATCCCCTTACAGTAACCTGTGTGATACTCCAGATTCTCCTCGTCCAGTGAAGGCATCTGGGGAAGACAGTGGCTTGTTTAGCCCCATTCGATCCTCTGCTTTTAGTCCTCTTGGAGTCTGTACCCCTGCTGAATGTTTTTGCCAAACAGATGTTGGTGACGATAGGATTCGTAAAAATCATGGTTCTCTTTATTATACCTATGAAGATTATGCAAATAGCATTTCATGTGAAGTACTGGACTCAGTTCTCCATGCCCAACAAACTAATGCAACATCGAACACTAATAGTGTTATAAAGGGAGGAAATAAAACCATAGCTCTTAAGAGTGGAAGCCTTGGCCAAAAAAGTAAATATAAAAATAAATCCTTAATGATTAGAGATAGCATTCAAAAATTTGCAGCAGATCTTGTGGAAAAAAGTTTTGGCACTGCATTTAAAGATTTGCAAAAAGGAGTCTCTTCATGTACCAATGTATTGTGCCATTTAGCCATCAAATTGACATCATCTGTTTTTCAGATGGCATTTAATGAACTGAGAAGTCAGTGTGCATTTTCATTGAAACAGCATGCCATTAGTGGTCTGGCTAACTTTTTGGTGAGTGAAGCTTTATCAAATGCTTTAAAAGATTTACAGTATGTAAAGAAGCAGATATTTACAAACATAGTTGCTGGGTTTGCTGCAGATCTTGCTGAAGAGCTTGTTTTTGAAGGCATCATGGAAGTGTGTCAATTTTCATATCCTCCAACACCTACATCTCCACCATATTGGTCATTTGACTATGAAGATAAAGTAGTGAAGTCATATGCAAAAGATTTGTCTGAATCTGTAATACAGGAAGCATTCATTGAGCTGTCACAAGTTGATGTGATCTTTACAACAAAGGCAGCAGTTAGTGTTTCTACAGAGAAGATAAAGTATGTGAGTGCAGAATATATTGTTCCATCAACACAGACCTCCACATATCACCATACTTTTAACAATCAAGCAATTATGGTGACAAAACCAATGCAGGAATATAAAAAAGAATACACTGTACAGCAGGCCTTATTTTGTACTTCTGGAATTGTTACTTCTATACCAGTGCCCCTGGCAGGAAATGTTCTTCTCCCATATCACTTTACATCTAATATATATCAGGCAAAGTCTCATCTGGCATCTGGTGATAGTAATTTGAATAGTGATCCTACTGAAGCATGTGTTTCCACAAAAAAAAAAGGAGAGGAAGTAGCTTGTCTCAGAAATATTTGTTTACCTTCAGAACATAATCCAGTTAGCCAGAATGATTTTAAACCAAATAATGAAATGCAGAACTCTTCAAAATTAACAAGTGATCCGGTGATTATTAGCAATTTTTCTGCAGCAGTGGTACATTCAATAGTAAATGAAACTTTAGAGTCAGCGACATCATTCAAAGTTACAGATGGTTTAATTAAAACAGCGAAGGACAAAAACCTTCCTTTCTGCTACGATCAAGAGACACTGCAACAGAGTGAAGCTAGCAATAAGGACTTGTTTGTTGATCGATTATCTAAATCTGTTATTAAACATTCCATAGATAAAAGCAAACCAGTGATCCCAAATGTGGATAAAATCCCAAATGTGGATAAAAATTTGGTACACAGGGAAGGCTTGCCTATTTCTGGGGGAGAGTCACAGCTGACATTGGAAAATATTCCTAAATGTCTTGATGCTCAAGATCACTTAACTCACTGTTCACTTTCAGTAGGAAAGGGTTGTGATTTAGAATGTAAAGATTCTATAGCTCATGGATTTTCTTTGGAGGCACTGCCACATTGTCCAACTATGGTAGGTCAGAAACCTGATTTGAAGGAAGTTGCTAAGGACAAATCAGTGAAAAAGTATAATTTGAATAATACAGCACCTGAGCCCTTGTCTTTTGGACAAGAAAGCCCTTTTGCCCATTCACTTACTTTCTCATCTGCAGTGCTTACGTGTGTTGATGGTTTACATGTGGAAGATAAACAGAAAATCAGAGATGGAAATGTAATACCTGATACTCCTCCATCAACTCCTCTAGTACCATTCCAGGCTAGTTCTGAATGGGATATCAAGAAGTTAACCAAAAAACTCAAGGGGGAATTAGCAAAAGAATTTGCACCTGCTACACCACCTTCTACACCTCACTACTCATCTGTTGGTAGTTTGTCTGAGAATGAACAAACTATTGAAAAAGAAGAGTTCATGTTGAAACTCATGCGATCTCTTTCAGAAGAAGTTGAAAGTAGTGAAGGTGAGGAGCATCCAGAAGTGGATGTGAAGTCAGAGCACTCAGGGAAGAAAGTTCAGTTTGCTGAAGCATTAGCTACACACATAATTTCTCTTGCAACTGAAGTGGCAGCTTCCCATTTAGATAATAAAATAATTCAAAAACCCAAGATTAAAAGCCCTTGCTTAAATGTGCAGAGACAAAGAAGTGTGTCACCTACTTTGTTAAATTCCTCAGATGAAAATTTACAAACATTATGCAATTTTGCAGGTGATATGGCAGCAGAAGTTATTGCAGAAGCTGAGAAAATAGCAAAAATTAGAAGTTGTATGCTTTTTAGGCAAAAGAAGAACAGTTGTTATAGTGATGGTGACCAAGATTATAGATCAGAAGAGAAATTGAATATAGAGACTGTAGCACACCCAAGAGAAGTTGATCCATTTATTTTTTCATTACCACCAAGCTCTTGTATGTCAGGTCTGACATGTAAGTATCCCAGCTGTGAAAGTGTGACAGATGAATATGCAGGACACATTATCCAAGTACTAAAACAGGAAGGTGGTAATAGTGAGTTAATAATGGATCACTATGCCAATAGACTTGCTTATCGATCTGTCAAATCCGGATTGCAAGAAGCAGCTAAGACAGCCAAAATGCAGTGCAACTCAAGAATGTTCCTCGTGCAAAGCTCACAGGTAAAAACCAACAATGAATTCTTAATGTTCTTAAATAAAGAGCACCACCAAGAAGTAAATAAAAAGAGACAAATGAAAAGAAGTGCAGGTTACCTTGGTAAAAATCAAACTTGTGAATGGAGAAGGGGTACGTACAGAAATGAGTGCCCTGAACTATCTAGTTTTTCAACCTCTCTTGCTCACAGCATCTCCAGAGATGTTAAAAAAGAGCTGACAGTGTGTACAGTTGGCTTGCCAAAATCCTCAACAGATTCTTGCCTTTATGAAAAATCTGGGTGTGATAAAGATACTGAGTCTCATGTTGAGCCAGAATTTACTAAGTCTTTTCAGCCTTCCTCACAAAATCACAGATTTTACCACAGTACAGGCAGCTTAAATGGGTATGGTTATGGAGACAATGTTGTTCAAGCTATAGAACAATATGCTAAAAAAGTAGTGGATGATACTTTAGAACTAAGTTTAGGATCCGCATTTTTCCAAGTCTCTGAGACCACAAAAACAGCAGATAGGATCACTTATGCAGAAAAGTTGTCACCTCTTACGAGTCAAGCTTGCAGATATTGTGACCATAAAGAACACCATGACTGCAATGGAAATTCACCTCAGCCCTCTTTTAGACATGATTCACTTGCTCATAGTAAGCCAGGTTCTAATTCAAAATTCAGCAACATTTATCAGAAGTCCAGAATTTTTCACCTTCATGTCCCTCAAATTCATGTTGATCTTGATACGAAGACAGTGCTTGCTGAGAAGATAGTTGCTGAAGCTATTGAAAAAGCAGAGAGGGAGCTGAGCAATACCAGTTTGGCAGCTGATAGTGGGATTGGACAAGATGGTGTTAGCTTTGCTGAAAGCCTTACCACAGAAATAATGACATCAGCGATGGTGAATGTCGAAAATGCTGTCAGCAGGTAAGTTTCAAGTTTCTTTTGGGTTTCATGATAAAACGAAAAGTTAAATTCAATCATATATGTTTTAGGTCCTATTCAGAAAGGTAGGATTATTTCTAACCCTAAACAATTTTTCCCTATTAACATTTGTGTATTGTTTTATATCCTATATACTACTTTCACACACATTGTTCATTATCCCACAACAGCCCTTTGAGGGAAGGTATTAACTATTCACTTCGGTAGAAGATGAAGCTAATCACCTTGCCCAAGTTCACAAAGTGTGAAGTAGGTAATATGAATCAAAGAAACAGCTGAAGAATATTATACAGCAAATACAGACTATTACCCTGTTAATTTACTACTCTGGGATTAACTTTTTATATATCATTTTCTTATTTCTCTTCACAAAGGTAAGTTTTTTTTTTTTTTTTTTAATAAAGAGCATAATTTAAAGTGCTATTAGGAAAGATAGCAGAAATTCTTCAAATACTTTGTCACTGCCACCACTTCTCTTGATAGAACCACAGTCTAAGGGGACACTTCTTTCTGGTAGTCCTACAGTGTCCTTTTTTTCTTCAGCTGTATATTAACACCTTATTTAAAATTTTTACTTTTAATCTTCTTTTTCCCTGGTGAAGCACCAAGACCAATTTGTACTATTAGTCTGTAGGATTATATTTGTTAGTTCCATTGGAAAGAGAAAATGTCGTGAGTGGAGGTGGAATTTAATTGAATTACATGATACCCCAGATTTTTTAGTAGCTTTTGTCGAAGCCATGCAAAGACTGTTTCTTTTCTCCACCGTGCAGTTTGGCCAGGATCCTTGACTCCAAATTATTTGATAGCATCCTCTTGCGATGAAAGATGCTGTAGGTTTTGGTGAACTAGGCGAGGTCACTTTTGCTATAATCAGGTAGCCTTTTTCCCTCTAAACTGGGGGTTGACAAATTATAACCCATGGGCTAAAACACATCCATTGCTTGTTTTTATATGGTTTGTGAGCTAAGAATAAATTTTAAAGTTTTAAGTTTTAGAAAAAAATGAAAAGTACTATTTTGTGACATGTGAAAATTGTAATTCAGATGTCAGTACAGCTTGTCTGTGGCTGGTTTTATGATCTAATGGCAGAGTTGAGTAGTGGACCTTATATATGAGGCCTGTCCAGAAAAAGTCCAGCCATTGTTAATATATCGAGAACAGATTGCATGACATCTGTAACCTGGCAGCCAAGGAAGGTGGACTTGGATGTGCATGTGTGAAAAATGATGACTTTACTATTCTAGTCAGTGGGGGCAGTATACTCTGTTGATTGAGCATGTGTATTGTGTGGCCATCGCATTCAAAATGATTGAGCGAATAGAGCAATAAATCTGCATCAAATTTTGCATTAAGCTTGAGCATTCCTCTGCAGAAACTATTTGGATGATTCAGAAGGCTGCAGCTATGGGCAACAGGTGACTGGTAGCTTAATTATGACAGTGCACCCACGGGATCATCCCATCTCATGCAGAATTTTTTGCCGAAACATCAAATCACCCAGGTGACTCAGCCACCCTACAGCCCATATTTGGCGCCCTGTAACTTCTGGCTTTTCCCAAAACTAAAATCACCTTTGAAAAGAAAGGTTTCAGACCATTGATGAGATTCAGGAAAATACAATGGGGCAGCTGATGGTGATTGGGAGAACTGTGTGAGGTCACAAGGTGCCTCCTTCAAAGGAGACTGAGGCATTATTGTCCTATGTACAGTGTCTCTTGCATCTTCTTCAGTAAATGTCTATTTTTCATATTACATGGCTGGATGGATACCTTCTGGTCAGACCTCATATATCTGGCAGTGCCTAAATATTCACTCCCTGGCCCTTTACAGAAAAAAAAAATTGTGAACCTTTGTCCTAGACCCACATTGTTTTTTTTGTTGTTGTTCATGGCTGAATATTAGTTTCTAATATGATGATAGACATAAGTGGTTAATGTACAAATGAGTAAATGGTGGTAAGCTGGACTTTTCTACAGTTGAAGCAATTTTCCTCAAACAAAGGTGGCCTTCGGCTATTTTAGTTGTCCCTCCTTTCCTCCTCCCTTAAATTATCCTGCCTCATGGGAGATAATTCTCTATATTAGATCTAGATAATTCTTTAAAGTGTCTCTAAGACATCCAAGGGCCAGTCAAATGCCTTTGCTATTGAATTCTCAGTACTGTATTTTCACGTTTTCTTCTTAGAGTTGAGTGAGTAGATAGACCCTTAGAGTTCTTTCAGTAAGCCAGTGCTGTCTAATTCCAACCTTTTATGAAGGCTGGTAGAATATTACTCCATACTTTTTCCTCTTTTCTTGTTTTAATTAATAATTGTGCCTAGGGTTCTATAAGTGATGACTATTAGAAATTGATTAGTGTTAACCATGTACTGTTGCACATTTTCTTTCTAAAGTTAAAATGGTTTGTCTTTCAAGCTTTGTAACGTGGAGTCATTAAAATGGATTATTTTTTAAGGTTTTTTTTTTATTTCACTGGTTTCCCTTTTTTCATAAATGTTTTGGTTCATGAAAATAACCATAAATATTTCACCGAGTTGTATTGTACAGAGAAGTGGAACATGAGTGGCAAATGGGGAATTATAGGATAGTGAGATTTTAGAAGAACAAAACATATAAACTATATTTAGAGTTATTTTTGTCTGAGCCAAAATACCTAGCAGTTATTGAAAAACAAAACAAAACAAAAAATCCTTCTCTGGACCCCATCTAGTGGGTCATTTCAGTCAAAAAATCAGTAGATTGTGGCACATGTCAGGAAAAGGATTTTTTTGTTTTGTTTTTTTTAAAGAATAAAGTACTATATTATGGTTCAAAACAATAGTGTTATATCTCTTTATTAGTTTTTAATAACTTTATGAGATTTTGAAGTCAATTATTACCCAAGCCATTTTATTGAAACATTTTGTGACAGAGATAAATAAATCAACTTATTCCTGCAAGCTAAGGCATAACAAACATATACTTTATGTTAATAGCTTTAAAAGGTATTAAACATAAAGCTTGTACAGAAGAGACCTTATTCTATTTACCAGACCTTCAGCAAAACTACCCACTGAATTGATAGCAGTGAGTGGATGATTCAGCTAAAATGTGACCTAAGGTACTCTTTCTTGGTGGGATGGAGACCAAGGCACTCCTTTTCAAAACAAAATCTAAAACAAAAGACAAGACTTCTGGTTTAGATGGAAGCATAGGTGGACATACTTCACCTCCTTGCACAACCATAGAAGGAATTACAACCATGTCTCACAAATAACAACCAGAACCATCAGAAAATTGAGCTGTATGGAAGTTTTACAACCAGGGATTTAAAGAAGCCTCATTAATCCAGACGGGTTGAGGGGAAGAGTCATGGAGATGTGGATGGGACAAGCAGCAGTAGCAGAACAGACGGTCTCACATTCATGTGTGGTGGATAAAAATTGGGGGAGTTACCCTGGGAGTGAGGTGCACAGCCTGTGGTTCCATCACTGGGAAGATAAACCCCTAGTACCTCTGGCTGTAAAAACCGGGGCGGGGGGGGGGGGTTGGGGTGGCAAAGGCGACTGCCAGATTTTCTCTGCTTAAATGGCCCGTATGGTCTTAGAACATATGCAAACCCCATGGCAGCAACTAGAAAGGCCCAATTCGCATATGGGAAGTGGGTGAAGTGACTGGAAACAGGGAGTGTGCTGGGCAAATCGCCAGAAGTCAGGAAGTGGCATTGTCCTCTCTACAAGCCCCCCACAATAAACAGAGCCACAAAGTGGTGAAGTGCTCTTGCCCCTGCTCTCGCTCTGGCAAGGCTCCACACAATTTATGGGTGCCTTTACTACGAAGGCTATGCTGCTAAGACAGGGAGTCAAAACAGCTGTACCTAATCACAGAAACAAACACATGGAGGCTGCCAAATTGAGAAGGCAAAGAAATATGGCTCAAATGAAAGAACAGAACAAAACCCTAGAAAAAGAACTAAATGAAATGGACATAGCCAACATATCAGATACAGAGTTCAAAACACTGGCGATAAGGATGCTCAGAGAACTTGTAGAGTACAGCAAAAAAAAAAATAAAGGAATAAGTGAAGGTTACACAAAGTGAAATAAAGGAAAATAAACAGGGAACCAACAGTGAAGGGGGAAGGAAGCTGAGATTCAAATCAATGATTTGGAACATAAGAAGAAATAAACATTCACCAGAACAGAAGAAACTAGAATGCAAAAATAAATAAATAAATAAAAAAGGAGAGGCTTAGGAACCTCTGGGACAACTTTAAACATAGCAATATCCCAGTCATAGGGATGCCAGAAAAAGAGGAAGAACAAGAAATTGAAAACTTATTTGAAAAAATAATGAAAGAAATCTCCCCTAATTTGGCAAAGGAAATACCCATGCAAGACCAGGAAGCATTGAGAATCCCAAACAAGTTGGACCCAAAGAGGACCACATCAAGACACATCATAGTTAAAATGCCAGAGGTTAAAGATAAAGAGAGAATCTTAAAAGCAGCAAGAGAAAAGCAGGGAATTTACCTACAAAGGAGTTCCTGTAAGACTATCAGCCGATTTCTCAGAAGAAACTTTGCAGGCAAGAAGGGACTGGCGAGAAGTATTCAAAGTGATTAAAAGCAAGGACCTACAACCTAGATCACTCTTATCTAGCAAAGCTATCACTTAGAGTGGAAGGGCAGATAAAGTGCTTCCCAGACAAGGTAAAGCTAAAGAAGTTTAGGGATTTATTTAAAGAAGATCAAAACTATGAACAGTAAAATGATAACAAAATTACACCTATCATAACAACTGAATCTAAACAAACTAAGCAAACAATCAACAGGAACAGAATCATAGGAATGGGGATCATTTGGAGGGTTATCAGCTGGGAGCGGTTGCGGGGAATGGGGGAAATGGCTCAGGGATTAAGAAGCATAATTGGTAGGAATAAAATAGGGGGTTATTAAGAGAAGTATTGGAAAGAAAGAAGCCAAAGGACTTGCATGCACCACCCATGGACTTCAGCTAAGGGGAGGATTGCTGGAGGAAAGGGTATTGGGCGGACGGGGGCAAAGGGGGAAAAATTGGGACAACTATCAGCATAATCAATAAAATATACTTAAAAAAAGACAAAGTTCACACTGGGACTAGACTTAGAATTTTATCTAACACCACTTTTCATTTTCAACAGACAAGAGAAACAAAGTAGAGCTATCAAACAGAAACTGACTTCCTCCCTTAGAGTAACAGAGGAACAAACCTAACATACAGTTAATTAAAAGCAGTATACAACAAGAAAAATGAACATTACACAAAATCTATATACCAAAGGCAGAAGAGTCGTCGGCAGCCGTCCGTCTCGAGAGACGATGGTGTAGCTTCTTAAGAGTCTATCTGCACCGCCGAGAATGGCTGTGCAGTCCGACTCGGGAGTGACACGGTATCTGTCTCCTCCCGTGTTGAATCGACATCTTGCGATGACGCTGGAGTGTCCTCTCCAGTGAAGCTGAAGCTACAGAGCCTGGGCAGGGTGATATGGAGGGTCTGCTGTTGCCCATGCAGCAGACCCCCCCTCTCTTCGCAGCTGAAGGGTCCAAGGGAAAGACGGAGTCAATACAGCTTGGCTTCAGGTGCGCCGCAGGAGTTGCCGGTGTTGACTACAACGTCAAACCGCCTTAGGGACTCCGGCTCCGGATTTTCTGTCGGGGTTTACTCCCTTAGCCTTTCCCCTGAAGAGGTATGCCGCAAGGCAGCGGAGGTTTTTTGGAGTCAGAGTTTTCCTTCTCTGATGTGCCCTGACTGGAAGATCGAACCAGCGACACTTAGCCCGCAGGCCGACGCTCAATCCACTGAGCCATACCAGCCAGGGACTAAAGGCAGAAGAGTACTGCAACCAAATCCCACGCTGGGAAACTTACGCCGCTGAACCATACCAACCTCTGAGAGTGGCACAGCATGGGTTCCTGGTTGTGCACACCACAGACTTACCTAGTTTGGAAAATCTGGAGTCCATTGACCCTCAGGAAAAACTGATTTACCAGATACTTGTTACAGAAAAGCCCAGATTTAGTCTGTAAACCACCAGATGGCCAAAAGCCATGAGCCAGACAGGCTTTCTGAGCACAAATCCAATCTCTTAATGAAAAGTCATGGTGACGGGGGTGCCGCTGAGATTCGGAGGAGAGTCCCCAAGTGAAATCACATGGCAGCTGCTAGGGAGCCTCCAAATCCACACCCCAGGGCCCCCAAGGCAAGGCAGCCAATGGGACATCCTGCCAAATACCCACCCGACTTACAGGAGAGTCCCAAAGTCTCTCCCACCAGAGTCTGCAGACTGAGTCTGGGGCTCAGCTTATAATTGAGCTTTTATTAATATCAGAGGCTAGCACTCTGAGAAGGTGGTGGATTAAAACCCTAACATCCACCTTACCTTGAACTTTCAGAAGCAAGTTTATATAGAAGAAACGTAGGAATTTGGGAGAGGGAAGTTTCTAGGGCGTGTGCTTGGGGGGAGGAGCTGAAAGGGAAGTCTGCAAATTCTTCCCAAGCTGCCTCCCTTGTTCAGGTGTTACCTCTGTTTGCATTAGAATTCCTCTTTCTCTTCCCCACAGGCCTGTGGTTTATGGCCAGGGAGGTTATATATTCATCTGGCTGGTTTGGCTCAGTGGATTGAGCGTCGGCCTGCGAGCTAGGTGTCGCTGGTTCGATCCTCCAGTCAGGGCACATCAGAGAAGGAAAACTCTGACTCCAAAAAACCTCCGCTGCCTTGCGGCATACCTCTTCAGGGGAAAGGCTAAGGGAGTAAACCCCGACAGAAAATCCGGAGCCGGAGTCCCTAAGGCGGTTTGACGTTGTAGTCAACACCGGCAACTCCTGCGGCGCACCTGAAGCCAAGCTGTATTGACTCCGTCTTTCCCTTGGACCCTTCAGCTGCGAAGAGAGGGGGGGTCTGCTGCATGGGCAACAGCAGATCCTCCATATCACCCTGCCCAGGCTCTGTAGCTTCAGCTTCACTGGAGAGGACACTCCAGCGTCATCACAAGATGTCGATTCAACACGGGAGGAGACAGATACCGTGTCACTCCCGAGTTGGACTGCACAGCCATTCTCGGCGGTGCAGATAGACACTTAAGAAGCTACACCATCGTCTCTCGAGACGGACGGCTGCCGACGACGGACGACGGACGGTTATATATTCATATATTCTCTGGTTAGGGAGGAGAAGTAAATAAACCATTGCTCTCAAGTGTCCTCGGTAGGAGAGATAAGGTCTTGTGATTCACTAGCTGGCTGTAAGTGGCTGAAACTATTTGGCCTTGCTTAATTTTATCTCAGTTTCCCCATTCTACTTGCCCAGGAATTTCCTAGCCTCTTACTATCCTCTGTCTCATTCCCTCCTCAGGGACTTGCATCCCTAAAATCTTTTAGGGGTGGTGATGAGGGAGTTGGTTCTCTTACAAATAACTGCTCCTGCTGACAAGGGGCATAGTCCCTGCCTTTGTAGGGTATGGAAGCCTCTCCCTGTCTGATCTAAGTGAGACTGGAACAGAGAGCCTGTTAGCTGATTCTTCCAAAGTGGGGATAGGCTGGAATCCCCGAGACATCATCATCTTGATATGGGATTGTTGTATCCAATTCAGCTATCTAGTCCTGACAGCAAGTCCTTTCAACCAAACCATTGAGCCTCATTTCAGGAGATGGTGATGAAAAAATTGGCTTTTGAGGTCTGTATTTTGTAGCCAAGCAACCAGGTAAATAGGGTCATAGTATGCACTCTATGAAAACGGAAAGAACACAAAGGTTAATGAACACAGTAAATCATAAACCATTTCTGAGTCTGCAAGAGTGTCAGATGTAAAGACCTCCAAAAGCACAGCTTTTGCTGGCATGAAATTAAGCAGTGACTCTCTGATAGGTCTTCCTTATCTGTAGTTTAAATGTCTGATGCTATCATCGGGGGCTCAGGTAAATTCTGTATAGCTGACACTGCACAGTAGTTCTCAATAATTTCAAATTAAAGGATGAAAGGAAACTGAAGAATGCCCAGAATAATTCTGGCTAGTATATTTTAAATACAAAATGAGAACAGCCCCAAAGAGGCAGGCAGTTGAGAACCTGTTCTAGGCACTGGGTATACAGAAGTAAGTAAACAGGGAGAAGTTATGTGTTCACTTGGATCTTATGTTATAGTAGAGTAACAGTCAATAAATAAGTGAAATATGGTGTATGTAACATTGTGGTAAGTGCTTTGGAGAAGTCCAAAGCAAAGAAGGGAGTTAGTGCTGATGGTGGTGGTGGGTGGCCGAAACTGCTGGTTAGCAGTTTTGAACCGGTAGTAGAGGAAGCAACTCTGACAAAGTAACATTTGATCAAAGAGCCAAAGGTGAAGAGAATATGTCACATAAGAATCTGGGAAGAGGGTACAGCCAAAGGGGAGGGACTGCATTTTGGGGAAACAGAAGGAGCTTGAATGACTGAAGTGAGTGAGCCAGAGGGAGTGGTAAAAGAAGGTGGAGGTAATGAGAGGTAGTATAAAGATTTGACTTATTCTGATTGGTGAGAAGCCACTAGAGGGTTTTGCTCAGAAGACTAACATTTTCCCTCTTCATGTTTAAAAAAAGAACTTTAAAGTGCTATGTTGAGAACAAAATGTAGTGTGGGTAGTTACAGGGGGGGGGGGGGGCAAACAAACCAGAATTTATTTATAAAAATCTGTGTATTTTTACATGTTTAAACTTCAGTCACCTTCAAAGTGTCTCCATTTGATGTAATAAATCATTGAGACCTTTTTCCACTGCTCAAAACAGTTTTTGAACTTGTCAGTTTTGATGCCTTTTAGTACTTCTGCCATTTTTTTTCACTTTTTCCACACTGGCAAAATGCTTCCCTTTGTGGACTTTTTTCATCGGGTTGAGATCAGGTTTGAATAAGGAGGGTGGGGCACTGGGGTCATGCTGTTTTTGGTTGAAAACTGCTGGATACTCAGTTTGGTATGGGCAGGTATGCTCATAAACCACCCATCGTGACAAATGCATTGAAAGAGCCTTCAGAAAAATTCACTGAAGCTGAATGCAGCCTCTCACAACACCAGCTGGTACACTGATACAGATGGGTTCCTAAAATACTCACCTAGTGGGAAAGCCTGTACTACAAGGAGCCTGCCCTGCAGATGATAATTCTGGTTTTTTGTTGTTTTTTTTTTGTCCCCCCCTTGTACAATAATTGAACAGTGAATGGCTTTTCTTATGAAGATAGAATAGATGATTTTTTATTGAAAAAAATGATAAGGGTTAGAGTTATGATCTGGTTAGTTTGACTAAAGGCTTGATTGACAGCACCAGAATTCTGTGAACTACTACTTTTTTTCTGTTTTTAAAGCCATAAAAAGTGTTTTGTTTTGTTTGTTTTTTTTTTGTACAAATGAAAGTACTATCTCATAAAGCAAATAGAAAACTTAGGAACTTCTGTTCCTTCATAGTGGTCCCAGTAGAAAATATGAACAGCTTTAAAGAGAATTTGGATAAATGATGCACTTGGGATGGATGGGTATTGTTAAGTACCTTTGTTAACTCTGGAATTAATAAGCTGTCCTGCAGTCTCTTTTTAGCAGACTAAATAAAGGGAATAGGTGGACCTCTGACTCTGCATAGCATTTCTTTTTATTTTATCATCAAATGAATAGTTTTATAATCCAAAATCTGATGCTTTTGGATTAAATTTATCTTTTTTTTTTTAAGTCCAAAAGAAATAGAAGACTTTCAGTCAACTGAGTCTTTTGGTAGCCAGCAGATGAATCTCAGTATTGGTGATGACAGCACTGGGAGCTGGTCCAATTTAAGTTTTGAAGAGGAACACCAGGATGAAAGCAGCAGTTTTCATCATCTAAGTGAAAGGTAACAAATTTTACATGTAATTTCATAGTTTAGGTCCTCAGACTTTAGAAGTGAGCTATAAATTTATATTGAGTATTATTTTAAACTATGAATTTGAAAATTTATCATTTTCAAAATGTATTTCATTATTCACAATGTATTTCTAATGGTTTTTGACATTTATTAAATACAGTTATTAACCCTCCAGCTCCCTTTCCCATCAGATCTGAACACTGGTCTTGGTGGTCGTAAAAGGAGGAAAAGTAATACTGAAGCTGGCCTAACAGCTCTGTAGCATGTGGGCTAGTTTCAAACAAGGTAAAACAAACAAACAAATAAAAAAAAAACCAGTTATTAGCCTAGCTAATTTTCTCTGGATGTGTCAATAGTTGATTTGAAAAAATGTTGCATACATTTGATTTTATACCCTTTGAGCTTTACCTGGACATTTCATGAATTTGTAGTAAAAATTTTTCTTTCTTACTCTATAAAGAGGGTACTTTTTTCTATAGAGCAGTGATTTTCAACCTTTTTCATCTCATGGTACACATAAACGACTAAAATTCTGTGGCACGCCAAAAAATAGAGTTTTTGCCATTCTGCCAAAAAACAAACATAAACCAAGGTATAATTTTGATTCATTCACATTGGACAGATATTTTTGTGTTGGCTATTGTCATTAAAAAAAAAAAATTAGACAATCTAAGAGAATAGAGATCAGTGCCCTTGACTAACTAGATATTGCATGTTTTAAAAATTCTGTGGCACACCTGTGTGCCTGACGAGGCATACCTGTTGAAAGTCGCTGCTTTAGAGGATAGGTAAAGGGAGAGTGATCTGTAAGAGGCATCAAAATGGCCCTGTAATTTTCCTGATATTAGTGAAGGGTTCCTTACTTGTCCTGCTCCTCAGGGAAAGAATTACCCAGAGCATCTATTTTTGAATGACTGAAAATACATAAACTCATTGTAAAAATATGGTTTGATATAGCAGAAGGCATTTACCTTATAATATAACTTTTCTTAGTTAACTTTATTCATATTAATGTTATGGAATATTTTATTAATTGTGATATGATTATTTTTTAATTCTTAACACAGGCATTTTCTGACTAAACAATAAAATTCCACAAAATATATCCACATTTTTTCATAATTGGAAATAATAAATACCATCCATAGCTGAGTCTAGGGATAGGAGAGGGTTCTCAGCATATATACTTCCAATTTTGGTCATATATGAAAAGGATCCTATGAGGCTTCAGGTGAACAGAGCCTTGGAATTGACTTATAGCATGGGAAGATAAGAAGACTATTAGAGAGGAGGGAGTAAGGGAGCATAAGGAAGGAAATGACTTTTCACCTGTTAGGACATATCGTCTCAGAGTTTTTTGTTTGATGTTTGGATTAGCCAGTAAGTATTAATATCTTTATAAAGTTTATTTTGTCATATTTTCTTAAAATGTGGTAGAAACCATCAATATTTATTAACATCAAGGTCCAAAACTGGCAGTCTTTAAAACTGGTTGTAGGAAGTAGGAGGTAATAATTACAAATGATCATTTAGTTTTTTCCTGTAACTTTATCTAGACTAGAATATGAACGCTTAAATTCTTCTCTCATCGCCCTGGCTGCTGTGGTTCAGTGGATTGAGCGTCGGCCTGCGAGCCAAGTGTCGCTGGTTCGATTCCCAGTCAGGGCACATGACTAGGTTGCACGTCAGGTCCCCAGTTGGGAGCGTGAGTGAGAGGCAACCACACAGAGATGTTTCTTTCTCCCTCTCTTTCTCTTATCCCCTCTCTCTAAAAATAAACAAATAAATAAATTATTTTTAAAAAATTCTCTCATCTTTGAGAAACATAGATTTCTAGAATTTCAGTGAGAGTTGACATTGTTGTTTACGAAATCCAGGTGTTAAAATGAAAAATCTAGGATTGGAGGTTACTGGTATCACGAGGACTATAGCCAGTTGAACAACTCTATGTGGAATGTTATCTAGTTTGGTGAAAAGAGGGAGATGTCTACCAGGCTCTGTCTTTGGTTCTGTCCTGTATAGCATGGTTTTATTAATGATATGAAGTACTCTTGTGAATGATTCAAAATGAAGATGAAAACAATACATCAACAAATAAGTGTTGGTGAGGATGTGGAGAAAGGGGAACCCTCATCCACTGTTGGTGGAAATGCAGACTGGTGCAGCCACTGCAGAAAACAGTATGGAGTTTCCTCAAAAAATTAAAAGTGAAACTGTCTTACAACCCAGTAATTCCACTTCTGGGAATATACCCAAAGAAAATGCCAGTTCAAAAGAATATATGCACCCCTGTGTTTATAGCAGCGTTATTTTATGATAGCCAAGATATGGAAGCAGCCCAAGTGTCCCATCAGTAGATGAGTGCATGAAAATGAAAATGCAGTGTTATGCTCTGGTTGGGTGGTTCAGTTGGTTGGAGCATTGTTGTGGATTCAATTAAGGTCACAGCACAGACCTAGGTTGTTGGTTTGGTCCCCGGTAAGGGGCCTGTATAGGATGTATAGGAGGTAACTGATCGAAATTTTCACATTGATTCTCTCTCTCTCTCTCTTTCTCTCTCTCTCTCTCTCTCTCTCTCTCCCTCTCTCCCTCTCTCCCTCTCTCCCTCTCTCCCTCTCCCTCCCCATCTCCCCCTCTCTTCCTCTCCCCCTGTCTCCCTCTCTCCCTCTCTCTCCCCCATCCTTCTCTCTAAAAAGATCAAATATATTCTTGGGTTAGGATTTTTAAAAAAGTGGTGATATATTTACTTAACAGAATACTACTTGCCCATAAAAAAGGAAGAAGTCTTGCCTTTTGAGACAGCATGGATGATTTCACTGACATGTGGAATCTAATGAACAAAATAAACTAACAAAATAGAAACAGACTCATAGCTGCAGAGAACAGACTGATGGTTGTCAGGTTGGGCAGAGGAGCTGGGAAGGTGAAAAAGGTGAAGGGAATTAAAAAAACCTCATAGCTACATACAGCAGTATAGTGATTTCCAGAAGGTAAGGGGGTTGGGGGAGGTAAAAGAAGGTAAAAGGGGAATAAGTGGTTATGGAAGGGGACTTGGTTTTGGGTGGTGAACACACAACACAATATACAGATGACATATTATAGAATTGTACCCCTGAAATTTAACTTACATAATTTTATTAACCAGTGTCACCCCAATAAATTCAATTTTTAAGAAAGGATGAAAAGATAATTTCATTAACAGAACCAAGGTTCTAAAAGAACAAATTGGACTGGGGCTAAGATAATTATGTTTAACATGGATAAATGCATTTAGGGTAAGAAAATTAATTATTTGAGTTCAGGATGGGGTAAACTTGGTTTTATAGCATTTTGTCAGGAAAACTCCTGTGGTTTTAATCTACCACAGTCTTAATAAGAACTATTATGCTTTGTGGTATTAAGGTTCAGGCACAAAGAAAAAGTTAGTGGGACTCATCAGGATTGGAGTGTTTGTTCGACATGTAACTTCCAGGGCCTCACATCCCCAGAGATTGATTCACTAGGTCAGTAGAGTGTCCCTAGAATCTGCATGCTTGATAAGCACCTCAGATGATTTTAATGCAGGAGGTTCAGAGAACACACTAAAAATACTGTATGGCTTTACATGTTTTGTCTTTTGATGGCATCTGCCTTATGAACTGTTATATTCTGGTACAGAGATCATGGTAGGAGACTGAAGACCTCAGATTTGGACACACTTGCACTTCACCTCACTGTAGAAAGTTCCCCAGAGGGCAACAGGTAAAAAAGAAATAGTAATCTCAGATTTTCACAGGTGTTTAGGAGGAATGTATAATTATTTGATTAGAAAGATAATTGTTCGGTGTAAGTGAATCTCAAGTATTTCAGCTGAATTTTTTAGATAATTTTTATGAGATGTGTCAGAATTGATAGTACCCTTCATATGGCTGAAAGCCACAATAACAGACCCTGACTACCAGTGGTTTACGATATGACTGTCCTTGACATAGGAAACAGAAACAGATATAAAAGAAAATGACAGAAGCAGAACAGTATCCAGGAATGAAGTAGACTGTTAAGTGAAGAAACGAAGTCATTTTATGTTGGGTTACTTACTGTGGGATGGTCAAACCTCCCAGTGTGTTCAGGATAATCCTGGTTGCTTGTGTTCTGGTCTAATCACTGATGGTGATGCCTTTCATTTTCAGAAGTGCCCTGGTTAGGTGGAAAATAATACATGGCCATCCTAGTTAGAAGTGGCATTTTATGAATAACGACTTCAAATCTCACCTATTTCGAGGGGCAAACTGGGAGGGGGAATGAGGTTAGATAGAAGGAATTTTGACCATTTTTTCCCTGTTCACCTAATACGAAGCTGATGGATTTTTATTATTAATTAAATGGAGAAATCATTCGTGTATGGGGAAGAATTTTGTAATTTTTAGTTTAGATAATCATTCTGTTAATAGAAGTAAATAAAGTGTTTGAGTTCATTAATTTTCTCTGGCTAGCAGCTCTCTGTTCACTGTATTTCTATATTTTCTCATTTTTGGTTTGCCTGAAAACAGACAACATGGGCAAGGTTCTGGTTGTTTTAATAGTTTTATGATAGAGCTATATTTGTTTGAATATATGTGAGAAGATACTACTCAGTTTTACCTTTTATTCTCTCATACATTAGAGTTTGTTACAATTTGATATTGTAGAGTAAACATGGATATGTGAAGTATTCAAGATTGCTTGGAAACCACTTAGAACTTTTAAATAATCATTCTTTCTTGGAAATTTTGTTACATATACTGATGCCTATGAAGTGATTTTATATTATTTATTTTTTAGAACCAAAATTTTAGTTTGTAGAAATATTAAGTTTTATAATTTCCTAGCCCAATAAGGAGGAAAGATAGCTGCTTTCACTGCAAACTAATATGCTTACTAATTATTTAATGATTAGAATTTTTAAAAATTGCATGTTTAGGTTTTAATCTGAAAGATTGAATTCAGTTTTGTTTCTAAACGCAGTTGCATTTGTTTTTTATGCTTTGCTAAAGTTTTAGGATGTAATTGATTTCTTCTTTTGATTGGTTAGTATAAGAAGTTATCTGCTGGCATTAGTGACTGGCCAACTAGACAAGTGTATAATGCTTGAATAAACCGTGATTAGTCAGTATTCCGAAGAAAATGTAATTTGCCACCTATTGACTTATATATATGAAGTGAAGATAATTGACATAATAGGAGTATTTTAAAATAAGAAAACTTTTTTCCAAATCCCTGTTCCCCACCAAATCCATCACTGTTTGCACTATAAGGACCTGGGAGAATGTTAACCTGTGGTATTTTCTTTTTAAAATTATTCCAAACTGAGGAATATTGGCTTTCCACAAATTACATCATAACACTTGATAGACATTAATTTCATCATGAAATGTCTTCCTGCATTCATTTGCGATCTTAAAAGACATTGTTATCTTAATCTTTAAAAGATATATACATTTAGAATGATTTTTTATGATCTTTTGAAGACAAGTAAGAAAACGCCCGAATCTGAAGCTGTCAGGTTCCTTTTACAGTAGCAATGGCGGGCTCTCTTTACCCCTGTGGATGCTGCGCTCCATGGTTGCAGCTTCAGAACATCCACAGTTGTCACTGACAGAAGCTGTTCCAAGGAAAACCAAGGTCGTCTGTACTATCCCATTTTCTAGTTCAGCTCTGTTCTTTTCTTCCCCTGGCAGTAATGGTAACAGCAGTAGCTGGAGCAGTCTTGGTTTAGAAGGAGATTTGTATGAGGACAATTTATCCTTTCCAACATCAGACAGGTTGGTCCAGTCCAGAAACTTAAAAACTGATGAGTCTTTCACCACTAATGCATGATGCCATATTCCTAAAACAATGTGGGTTACACTGCCAATATTTATCAAGCTGCTTTTCTCATATATTTTGACATGATTCTGCTTGATAAATTACATCTAATGAAAAAATTCAAGTACGCTGATATGATTTGACATCTAATTGCAAAATGTGTTACTTTTATGCATGTATTGCTTTGCTTGCTATTTTTCATTCTACCAATTATTTCATTAAAAAGAGCTTGCTTCCTACAGGATTTCTGTTTTTTTTTTGTTTGTTTTTTTTTGTATGTAGTTTTATTTCATATATAAGAAAAATGTGTCTTTACTATGTTAAAATATAAATGGCATCTGCAGAAGCATTAATAAATACTTATTTGTGGCATTTTATGATATTCAAATGCTATTATCTAAAGCCAAACTAGGATATTTTGACTTCAAATTTTTTTAAATTAAATTTTATCATGAAATTATTCAGTACTCTATATATAATGGTCAGGTAGAACTTCTTGGTTATTGATAACTTATCTAGGCATCATTTACAATTCAGATTTTAACATGAAATGGTGTGAGAAGCAAAGCTTCCTTTTTTATTGTCATTTCTCCCCTCTGTAAATGTCACATATCATATTGTAACATTCATTCTTTACCACATTTTAAGAATTGGTTTTAATACTATTATTAAAGTTTTTTTAAAAACACTGCTTCTGTTCTTTTATTCAAACAGCGATGGGCCAGATGATAAAGACGAAGAACATGAGGATGACATAGAAGGTAATCGACAATTTGTTTTTCAGAGTGTTTGCATGTTTTTTATATAAGGTTCCCTGGAAGAGTCTTTAATTTTTGCATTGTGTATTTCATCACTTAGGCTCTGGGTTATTACAAATAAGGTTATTTGCATTATAAATCAGGGTATTCTTAAACTAATTTATCCACTGTCAAGTCCTTTGTTGAGCAGTTAGTATTATTTGGTAGCTAAACTAATGAAGTACTCATAAACACTGAGCTGCTTTAAGAGGATTATTCAATTATTTGAGAGGGAGATTTATGATAAACTATATAATCTTTTCAAAATATAAAATCTGTACTCAAAAGATATGTTTTTTTATAACTATGGCATATGTCATAGTTTTATTTTTCTTCCAAACCAATAACTTCTAGAATTAGTGTTTAATGATAATCGTACATATATTATATTACCTGTTCATATTTCTTCGCAAATTCCAGTTCTGCATTCATGCATACACATATTTGAAGACAATATTCAATTATTTCTTTAATGAACATAGTTCTGAATATGTAAATACTAGATACCACAGAGTTCCTGACTGATTTATAATCCCCATTTCAAATATATAAGATTGTCTGAGTGAATCTAAAAACTGTTTATGTTTAATCTGAGTTTTCTTGTATTTAGATGGTTATTGATTTCCTCCCCAAATCTTATTTTTTTCTTAATTATGGAAATACTAATGATTCCTCTGTAGAGTGCCACAGAAAAAATATTCACACTGTTTGAGGTATTTGTTTTCGATAAGTGATTTGTTTTGTTATCATTTCTTTAGAAATGGGTAAACTGAGAAAATTGCCAAAATGAATTTCTTGAAATGTACTTTATAACACCCAAGTTTCCAATCAGTTTTATTACCAATTGTACTTCTCTTGTTTAGGAAAGTCATGTACCAATTTTTGAGCTAAAATCCTCAGACCTAGTATGATTATTATACTTGATTTCTAAAGCCTCTTCTAAGAAGACATTCTCTTCCTATAGGGCTTCTAGAAGTAAGTTTTTCTCATCAGATATAAAGTAGAAGTAGGACAATAGTTTGCGTTATGGGTAGGCTAGGTAATATTGCTTTATTTTTGTTAACTAAAAACGTGTTGACTTTTTAATATAGAAAAGTTATATACTTTTTCCCAGGTAATACCTGTGAGCAAAGTTGTTCCAAAGGCTATATATATATGTGGTATAAATGCATGTGGTGAATATTTTCTGTAATGAATACTAACTTTTCTGATGAATGATTAAGAGAGAGGATACAAGTTAATATCAATATAAGTTAATTTAGAAATTTTACTTTTGGCACTAGCCAGGCTGTTCAGGATTTCGTTTGTGAGTAGGTAGGAATCAGGAGATTAATTTTTTGTAAATATATGTCACCACCAGCTTGTAAGATTATAGTCATCTCTCATTATATAGAAAATTGCAGCCAACTTACAAATTTTTAAAATTAGAAATTGGTAAATTGGATAGGTTGATATAGATTTATAGAAAGATTCAAAATTATGGAACTTCTAAGGAAACAATCCTCATTTTTGTTGTTGCTGTTGTTTGAGGTGTTAGGATGTCAGTCCCTTCTCAGGCAGTCAGGGGTCCTGGACTGAGAAAGCCAGTAGTATAGACAAGCCATGACCCCATGACCGCTACAGGAATTATAAAATGGCCCAAAGTCGGTGTTTGTACCATAGTGCCTGAAACCCCTTTTTGATTGATAGTCAGTGGGGAGGGGCGGGGGAAGTACATTATTTTCAAAGAATAATGCAGACCAACTTTTTAAATTAAAAGTTAGGGGCCTACACATATCCTAAAAATAATTGGCAGTGGTCTAGAATGCTCTGCAGACTGAAAATGAATTGGGGACATTTACCAACAAATGTTCGTTGCTGATACAGCTTGGCACCATGTCTGCCAGCGTGCCCTGCTGCTCACATCCTATGTGGGAGGGCCCATGCCTGAGCACTGCTTATTGTCCAGGCATCACTAAACAGCAGTGTTTTAAGGTCAACAGGGCTTTATCCTACCTGATGTTGAAAACACAATTTTCATTGAAATAGAAAAATGTGAGAGCAATATCTTATTTATAATAGGGATGTACCAGAAAATTCCCTGGCCTGTCTTTTGGGATGTAAGTGGTTGCCTATGGCATTTCCCCTATTTTTCCCAAAGAATGAAGTGATAAGATCTTGGAGCCAGACTGCCACTTCTTCACTGTCATACCCTGGATCTCTCGCTGCCTCAGATACCTGACCTGTAAAATGGAAATGAAAATAGTTTCTACATCACAGGGTGGTTATGGGACTTTGTGCTATCCAAACAGCTTAGAACAAAACTTACTTAAATATATACTATACAAGTATTGGCTACTGCTGTTATTTCTCTTAGTTCAGAAAGCTTTCTTAAAGTCCATTTAATATGTTTATTTGAGGTTCTTATTTGTGTGTTTCATTTGTATTTTGATTACAGTCTTGGCTTTATAGTTTTATTTTTTCTTCTTTTACCTGTGGATTATAGCCTGACACAAATGATGGCATTTATGGCACTTCAGTTCAGTGCCTCAAAATAGTTTTACATTTGTACTCTCAGTAGATGATCAAAGTTATTCTTTTGTTTCACATTATTTTGCCCTTTCAAAGTAATGTTCTAGTGGATGTTTTGGTGCAGTTAAGAAAGGATGGACTTTTTTGCAAGCATTCATTGGAATCTTAAGAAATGGAAGATAATTACATATCCTTAGAAACCGGAATATTGATAGTGGAATTGATGGACTTCACCTCATATTGTTTAAATTTAAATATCAGGTTTGGAGCAAGATGGAAAGACTCTGCTAATAACGAATATTGACCTGGAGCCATGCATAGTAGACCCTCAACTGAGGATCATTCTTCAATGGCTTGTTGCCTCTGAGGCTGAAGTTGTAGAACTTTCTTTTCATGACTCTTCAAAGAAGGAGTTTATACGAGTAAGTACCTGCCTTATAGGGTGGTTGTGAGGATACATTTAGCAGTACATGATGCCATGTGTCACGTGGTTGATCTAGTAAGATGCCTGTTGAGAATAGAGTGGGTAAATGCTTAGGCTTGGAGTCTAATAGTTACGTTCATATTTCAGCTCTGCCACTCTAGTGGTGTGACCTTGGGCAAGTTCACCAATTTCCTTATCTGCACTATGGAAGTGAGGATAGAGTTTACAGAGGTTTGTGAGGATTAAATATAATAATATTTAAAAAACTGCTTAATCTAGTGCCTGGCACATCCTAAGTTCTCAAAGTTAGATGCCATTAATAAACATTTCGTGTGTTTCTATGAAAAGATTGAGTTTTTCTTTGTATTAAATTGACTCATAATTTTGCTTAGTACTTAGTATGTCTCTTTCTCTATTGATCCAGTTTCATTAGTATGAGAAGCTAGCAAAATCAAAAGCCAATATAAGTTTAAACATCCAATAAAGGACAATGGATCACTTGAGTATTTAATAAGGTTCTAATAAAATATTCAGATTTGATGCACTAATTGGATATTTTTATTGAGAACTTAACTGTATACCAAGCACCTTATTAATCAAGATTTTCAGTTTAAGGTTTTTGTCCCAGAATTTTCTTATCAGAACTTTGGTTTAATTTTACTGTAGGGTACAGAATAGTCTAGTGAATAACCACTGTAAATTGATCAATGATAACAAAAAAGAAACAGTCTAGTTACTTTTGATTTCTGGTCCAGAATTTACAAAAGTATTGTTGAAAGAAGTATGTGAAAAAGAATTATGTAAAAATAGCTTTTTTTCTGATATGTTGTCATTCGTTTTTACTTAGATTTTTTTGGATTTTTCAGTTTAGGAGTAAAAAGAGAAAATAGAAAGGGATGTTCAGGAAATAAACTGTCAAGGAGAAAGAATGGGTAGGGAAAGTGTTAGAACTGACCTTAGGAAGGCAAACATTTTTAAGCCATTTAGTCAAAGATAAACTGAAGGCTAAGAAAGGTCATAGGCAGATCTGAGTGTGATAGCGCTTGAGTAAGGAGGACCTCGTCCCCCTGTAACCTCAAAAAACGTTTTGCCAGTTCCTCAAAAAGTTAAACATAGCATTATTATATAACCCAGCAAGTCCACTCCTAGGTATATGAAAACATGTCCATGGCAACATTATTCATAATAGGTCAAAGTGTAAACATTCTAAATGTCTATTAACTGAAGGATAAATAAAATATTGTGTATTCATGCAATATAATCTACCAATAAAAAGGAATGACGTGGATACATGCTACACCATGGAGGAACCTTGAAATTATTATGCTAAATGAAAGAAGCTGGTCATAATTTATCATGTAATATAAGTAGAATGGTTTCATTTATATGAAATGGCCAAAATAGACAGATCTATAGAGAGAAAAAGTAGTGATTCCGTAGAGTTAAGGGGGTTGGGAGTGATTACTAATGTGTAGGGCTTTCCTTGTGGTGTGATAAAAATATTCTAATATTGGTTGTGGTGATGGTTGCATTCAACTCAGTGAATAATGCTAAAAACCATTGATAAGTACACTTTAAATGGTATATGAATTATATTTTTATTGACATAATTCAAAAGCTAATTTTTAAAAGGGCTAAGCATATGTGCATTACAAAAAATTAGTTTTACAGAACTAAATAGAAAAAAATGAGTGAAGATGTTCTGATTGGTGATGATAGAATTTATTTAAACCTGTATTTATTTACTTTTCTTTGAGATTTAATTGATATTTAACATTATATTAGTTTCAGGTGTACAACTAAATGATTTGATATTTGTATATACTGTATTGCAAAATTATGATCACATTATTTTACTTTTTTGTTTAGCATTAACATTTCTTAACTTGGCCATGTTTCCATTGAGAATAGAGGGTATATTTTAAAAAATACAAAGAAAGAAAGCCACACTATATGTTGTGGAAGGAAAATCCAGATCCTTTTATCAAGCTTGACATTGTCTTTATTATTTTATGTTTCTCGTTGAGGGTGTGGCAGATGTATTTAGTTAGGTTAAGAATTGTAGAAATGTAGCATTTGTGTTCCCACACAGAATATTCACTTGGTGACGTTCACGGAGTTCTGTCTCCAGTGATCCCAAATTGTCATTTCTGCGGAGTGGATGTATTGATTAAGGTCAGGAAAGGAAAATGTTTAATTTGTGTAAAGGGGGTGGTGGTTTAGGGAGAAGACTTTGTTATAACTGGGAAACAGTATTTTATCACAAACAGCAGGATCTTAGTTTTAGCTGAGGTTAAAAATAAAATGAAAACTTTATTATTATAAATTTGTTTTTGGTTAATATTTGACATATCTTTCTATCTTATTAGCTTTCAAAACGATTTCAAGAAAAAGGCTGGAAAGTGGGAGACCTTCTGCAGGCTGTACTTAAATACTACGAAGTGATGGAAAAGACTTCCAGTGAGGAGAAGTGCACGTCACTGTTCGATTGGCTCTTGCAAAATGCATAGAACAAACTCCAAACCAGTATATTTTTATTATTTGTTTTAGGAGACGAAGAAACAGATAAAGAAGCGAAGGATAAAATTTAAATAGTGAATATTAACATTTCAAGTGAATTGGGAGGAAAGGAAATAAGCATTTTTAAGCTCTTACACCATCACATGATGTATATAGTTGGTACTTTTGTAATCTCTGTCAAATATTATCTTCATTTATTCTTCTATACACATATATAGTGTGCTAAGACCCTAAAAACATGTATTTGAAGAAAGGTCTAACCATGAGGTCTTCAGGAACATTGATTAATGTCATTCTTTTTGCATCAGTTGTGCTGCTAGAAACTGCACTGAGGTGGCTGAGGTTAGGTTCCAGGGAAAAAGAATTAGAATTTTGTTCTTTTGCAAACACGTGGTATCCTATTAATAACTAATTTAATATCAAAAATAGCATTGAGGCTAATTTTTTTCTGGTAGTTGTGGACTCATTTTTAAAAGTCAGTCTTATTTTCATAGCTCAGTATTGGTAGCTTTTTGAATCTCCCAAACTAATTTCTTAGAAACATTAGTATTTTAGGTTTATGTTAATACTGTAAATGATAGTTTCCTTAGCATTCCATCAGATTACATTATTTGCTAATGTTGCCAATTATTCTGTCAGGAAAGTGAGTGAGTGTGTGCGCGCGCCTGTATGTGTGTGTGTAAAAGAGATTGTGTCTTGGTTTTGTATGTGAGTGTATGCGTGTGTGAATTTTGTTGATCTCTTATTAGCGGATTTTGTAATCTAGAGTAAATCACTTTTTGTTGGGGGCTTTGGTTTTGCTCCAATACATTTTCGTTTTTCCTGAGCACTGACTTTTGGAAGCTGCACAAAGTATAGAAGACATAACACCTACCACAGGGAAAGGAATAGGGGCACTTCCATTAATTTGAATTAATAATTATGGTAGAAAAAAATGTATTTTATAATGAAAGAATAAAATTTGCTTTTTAAGAAAAATGCCAGAGCTATTTAAATATTTTGAGGTTATGTTGCAAGCTTTGGTTTTTCTCAATTTAAGATAAAGACATAGAGCAGGCCTTAAAAATAAATTTTCCTAAAGTTTCTTCAAGTATTTTTTAAGGTGGAGAAATGCAGGAAATGTGTATAATCAGAAACATTTCTGTCTAGCTTCTCAGAACTTGAGGTGCAGCAGCACTGGACTGTGTTTTTAAATGTTAGGAACTGTGTTGTTGATTATAATACAGGTTAATTGATTATTAAGTTTAGATTGAATTTTTACATAACTGTCAAGTTGTGTTCAGTAACTTCAGTGTATGTGGGAGTTTGATTAACAGCAAAACTGAGTTCTGAATTTCTTTTAAACTAAAGTGACAATGTATCACTTTTGTAAAACTTTGTTCTTGAAATGTTATGTTTATTTCTTCTGTGGTAAAAATTATTTTGAGGTAAGATTTCCCTCATATCCTTTTCTCCTTTGCGTTTTTACGGAGCTGTGCTGCGTTCAGAGTTCCCTTATTTAGCCTCTATGTAATGTCAGACCAGTCATTAGGTATCAGCATGCCTAGTAATAACCATAGTGGGACTCCACACTTGTCTCAATTTAGTGCAGGTGTGTAGAGAAACATGTTAAGTATTGGCAGATGTGAAAAGAAGCATGAGTTAAGCTTCCTTTCCTAGAGACAACATTTGCGTTTAGAGCAGTATCTTTTAATCAAGTACAGTCTAAATTTACTTTCTTTAAAGGCACTTGGTGATTTTTTTCCAACTACTTTCTAGATCCCTTTGGTTGTTCTGTCTTCAGAACAGCCCTGTTTGTTGAGAACAGCTCTGTTTGTTGAGAACAGCTCTGTCTTATTTTAATACAAATCTACTTGACATATTTATAACATTGTAATATTGCCATTCTGTAGATTTTGGCCCTCATGAAAGATACCTTATTCTGAACTGTTAAAAGTTGTGATGTGCATTGAGTTGAATTTTGTTTATCAGATTTAGAACCACTGAAGTATATGTGGAAACAAAGCAAATAAGGCCTCTGATGAGGGGTTTTTAAAACATTATTTCAGACTTAAATGTGGCAAGACTTTCATAGTTTGTTCTTAAAGCTAAGTTTAAATTTTTAGGTATTATTAATGTTGAGTTTGAAAATATGTCCTAATTTATACAAAAGATATGATTCATTTATAAATCACAATTATATTACAATGTCTGTTGGATGGCTTCATACAATTTAATGGGATTAAACCTTTGAGAGTATTCATTCAGTGAATATATATGTGGTGACATCTTTATGCTTTGAAAAATGTTTCACTTATACCCTTTCACATATTTGATGTGAATTAATTCAATTCATAATGCTTTCATTTTGCTTAAATAAGGGTTTTATGTTGTTGGTAGGAGAATTTAATTACTTATTAAATGCACTGTATATGAAGTGAAAGGTAGTTTACCCAGTGACGTGGGCATGAGTGCGCATTCCCCAGATGCACTTTTTAACCTGACTCATCATTAGAGTCCAGACCCAGATATCTTCTTAGTTAATTATTTAACTAATATTATTCTTCCACAATTAATATTATTAGTTTCCCATCAGTACATTGCTTCAAATTTTGTTTTTTCAAAGGAAACGTTCCATCAAATAAAAACAAAAAACAAAAAACACATCCATACTTAAGATGTAGGGAAAATACGTTCATTTAAAACCCTGTCCACCTGTCACCACACAAAAGAATTAGAACTTCAGTGGGAATTATAAAATTGTACTAAAGTAAAATACATTTTTTTCTCATTTTTAGCATAAGATCCAGTATGCATTTACTCACTTAACTGTATTCCTGCTCTGAAGATGCAGATACAGTGTTGGTCACTCTTGTCACTTTATTTATTTTTTACCATCCACGTACATTCCTTTCATAAGGGTAGACTTGTAGAAGTTCATTTGTTTTGTTTTTATTGTGATGTTTGCATACTATTTAATATTAGATTTTAATATTGCTGGATTTGCTACCTTTGATTACTTGTTCAGTGTTAAAAGTAATTCACATTCTTGTTTAATATAACATATCTAGCAAAGCAGTTTAAATAATTGTAGCTGTTTATCTGACTGTGCTGAATTACTATATTAAGATCTTATATCGTAAAGCAGTAACTTCTTTTCTGTTTTTCAGTAATTTAATATGTTCGTTTATCAAAATATAAACTTCAAGAGGCACTAAAATTTTGTTTTAGCAGTGGTTCAAAATAAACATTTCAGAAATTACTTTTGTAATAATTTGCAGTTGTTCTTTTATCTTTTATCAATTGGTTAAGTCTGTGATCTTTCCTCTCCCAGTAAGAATTCTCCAATAAACCTAAGAAATGCCAGACTTTGGTTTTCATTTTATAATATCTTGTTAACTACTCTGTACTGAACTAAAATAAAGGTATACAAGTGGAACTATTATCACAGAAGACACATCAAACAATCTCAATTCTCCTAACATGGTTTTCGAGAACAAGAGAAGTTAGGAATATTTTTAATGGACACTGGATTCTAGCTACTTTTTCAGGTGCCTCTGAAGCTGACACAGTAACTTGAAAGGCTGTTTGCCTGATCTATTTTGGACTTGAGTAAAAAGTAGAATATTCTGAGTGTGTATTGAAATTCTTTGACATGGATTGAGCACCCTTCCATAGAATAGAGAGGTGATACCTCTGACATGCCATGTAGCATCAGAAACTTAAAATTAGGTACTGCTCATTTATTACTAATGGAATTTGACTATTTTAAGTATTTTAAGCCCCGGAAGTTAGGGAATGATTTTTGTAGTTTTTAGAAATGTTAAAGTGCTAGGAAGTAATGATAGCAAACAGTGGCTTGGGTTGTGAGTGCATCTCAGTCAGCAAGAAAACAACTTACAAATTCTGACAAAAAAAATTAGCAAGGTTCTTAAACTGTAATTCCAAAATTTGAGCAATTTTGCATGTTTGGATCATTTTTGATCTGTGTATTAGCTGGGATAGAGAGGGGGGCGAGGAATTGGGCTTGAAGAGTTACCTCAGATTTTTAAAAGTGGACAGATGGAGAGAAGTCACATATCCAAGGATGTATATACCCTTGGTGCTATTGTGCAAAAGGGGTAAGAGTAAACATCTAAGAGCTTTTTGCAGCATTTTGTTTATAGCAGGACCAGTAAAGAATGCATGAAGGTGATTCCTCGGGTGTGATGCATTTATTTTCTCCCATCCTTCGTAGTTTTGTAATCACTTCATCCTGATTTTTGTGCTTTAGGGCAAGGAGGGTAATATTTTAGAATGGAGAGGAATAAAAAGTCATTTTCAAGAGAGGATTGAAGCCCCTCACTCCCCTTCCCCCATACCTCTTCTTTTAAGTAGACTCCTCAGTAGATTTCTTAGCTTAGAGTAAGAAATTAAAACTGCACTCCTGTGTGCTGAATTGGCCCAGTGATAAGCTTTGGCCAAATGGAGTATCTTTTTGAAGTTATTCCCAACTTAAAAATGGGGTTTTACATTTGAATGTTTGTGTTTCAGATTTTCATGAGAAATTGGAAGTTCTGGAACACCGATGGGGGCTCCTGTGTTGACACAATTTGGGGGGGCGGCTGACTAATGATTTTGCCCCTCTAGTCTGGGCTGACACTTATGTCTGCCTCTGGAAAGACCTGCTCCACTTCACCTGTTACTGCTGCACGCTGGGGCCCTATGGGTGTTTGAGATGCAACCTCTGGCTTAAAGCAAATGAGATAATCAATGTGCTTACACAATCTGAACGATGTTCAAGCAATTCTTTCATTCTCTAGGACTGCTCAAAGAGGGGTAGAAGATTCTAAAACTTAGAGACGTGGTGAGTTTCTTTTTCCTGAGAAGAAAACAAATCAAGTTGTG
The DNA here is from genome assembly GCF_987537825.1 of Furipterus horrens. Lineage (NCBI taxonomy): Eukaryota > Metazoa > Chordata > Mammalia > Chiroptera > Furipteridae > Furipterus > Furipterus horrens. Next base: position 44,305,095 of record NW_028327182.1, read on the forward strand.
GAAAGCGTGGTTTTAAAATACGTAGAGAAGAAAGGGACAGGCTGCATAGGTTTGCCAAGAACAGATTCTCTCAGATTTACATTTCCTTCTTAAACAGACTTGTACAGAGAGTGTCTTAACGAGGATTTCATATGGAGAAAAGGAATGAACAATTGTGGCTTCCTGACTTTTTGAGACTGTTCCCAGAAACTTTTTGTTGATAGACCAGTGAGACCTAGAAGGTCAGCACTGTTATGTGCCACAGGCCATTTCATGTATGACCTTTCTATACTGCCTTGGGTGAAGATGGTGTTGAATATCAGTTGTGAGGAGTGTGGAAGAGTAGTAATGATCATTACTCAGTAACCCTATCGAGGTATAATATTTAAATAGAATTGAAGGAGAGGGGAGCAGACGAGGGACTTTTGAGTTTATTTTTTCCCTTTGTCTTTATGAGTGAACCATAATTTGACATTTTACTCCAAAGGTGGGAAGGCTCTGTTTACACAGTGGCCTTTTAAACTATGGGTTTGAATATTTTACTCCAAATACTTTATGGCTTTCTTGATACAAAGTTCCTTTTCTCCCTGTTACATAAATTCAGTGAATCCAGAAGTTGATGCTTAGAAATCCCATAAGGGCTTAAAATGCTGTGGACTTCTTAGGTGTCAGAACAAGGCTGCCAGGAAAAAAAGGAGAGAAGCTGCCTGAATTACTTATACCTAAAATCAACCTCACTTCTGTTCATAATGTTGTGTTTGTTGGGCAGGAAGGTGTGGGTTTCAGGGAAATTGAAATTTTACAATAACTTTTCCAACCTGTTAGTCTGTGTCATTGAGTCAACCTTAGATGCATGGGGCAAATGTTGGGAGGTCACTTAAGTAGCTTAAGTTTGGGAAAGCCAGTTGACCTCTTCACTGTTTCTGAACCCTAAGAAGCCATGGCTTCCAGAAGGAGGGATCTCTGGGTCAGTGGCAGAGTCTGCAGTTGACACAAATTTGGTAAGATGTAGTATGTTGAATGACAATCAGATCCCACAAGACCTCAACAGGCCCAAATGACTACGTGTTCTAATAATATGGGAGGTAAATATTGGTCCTGCCTAAATACAGGGTAATGGGAGATGAGAAACCCTCAAGGCTTGTATCGGGGTCCTAAGAAGGCTGCAGAGAGAGAAGGCATGCCAGTGCCAGTGCCCTGCTGGGAGTCGGAATATATTAGAATGAAAAAGACAGCTCAGTATTTATTGACACTCACATTGGCTCCTGCCTTTATGGAGCTTATTCTTTAGTGAAGAAGAGTCATGAAATGAATAACAGTTATTTAACTTCTTTTGTAAGGGTGGTGGGGCCTAAAACAGAAATCTAACGTAGGGCTTTCCTAAATATGTGATGCTGAGCCTTAAGCTAGGTTTGAGCTCAGTAGGACCCAACCAGACAAAGAAAGTTAGGGATTTGGGGACTGGGGAGAGCTGTTCCAGTATAGCAAACAAACATCCTGAGGAGAGAAGGCTTGTCAGTTACTTGAAGAACCAAAGCCCAGTTGGGCTACAGCATGAGGAGTTGTGACACATCTTGAAAACAGACACCTTAGATAGCTCTCGTTCAGATGCTTAACAAAAGTGTTTGTAGTTTTCTGCACTGCAGTAGAATGCACTTTTTATACTGCAGTAGTTTGTTTTCAGTCCAGGACATGGTAGATGACCCTGTGCTTTTCAGACCATGCTTGGAGTATGGTGGTTATTCCAGATTCCATGTTACAAAGAACAGAAATAAAGTGAACCATCCACATCCATGACAGCTGAAGATGTATCAACTGAGTTTCCCTTGAAACACAAAAGGCTGTTTGGCCTGGAGAAGGAAAGGTGTGGGGGGCTTTTGGTGGAGACAGATTGAACTTTGTGACTCTTGAGGACCAGATAGGGACCAGTGCAGATTTGAGCTACCTCTTCAAAGAGTGGACTAGAGCCCCCTCCTGAAAAAGGAGTGTGCTTGTTCTTGGAGATGTGTCTGCACTGCTGGCTGGTCACTTCTGCAAGTTTTGAAAAGGAATTCAAACAGTTCATAACTTTATATTAGGTGAAATCCATTTCCATACACTTTTTCTCTGGCAGTTTAGTAAAGAACATGGCCTCTGGGGTCAAAAAAGCTTGATTTAAAATTGTAGCTCTACCATTTGGGACCTGTCTATATGATGTAGAGCAAAGGAATAGGATGATGGCATTTTCCTTTGTGTGTGTGTGTGTGTGTCATTTTCTACTCATGGGTGTCTGGGGGCACAACTAGTCTTGGAGCTCCTTGATTTAAATTCAGGTCTTGAGGTTTTCTGGATCACTCAGGGGGCTTGACGGTGCTGTGCATCCAGGCCAGGACCTGTGTGTGAAGCGTGTAGCCCCTGGGAGTTCCAACTTGGAGGCATAGTTTATGAGAATCCTTTAGTTGGAGGGGTGGAGAGGGCTGACTTCTGCCTTTCTAGTGCTATGAACCTGCCAGAATAATATTCTGGTTTTACAAAAGGTTTAGTAAATAGTCTTTGGACAAAAAAGTGGTGGTGTGTGCTGGCTTTACCTCTTGGGGTTCTTTGCTTTTGCCAGATTTGACCCATTGATTCCTTAATTATCTTATGTAGCTTTCAACATGTTTTAATATTTTTTATCCACTTTCCCCTCCCAGATAACCACTCATAATATTTTAATTTACATGCAATACTTAAACAGTTTTCCCCATATGCCTTATTAGTGATACCCCTTTTATTTTTGTCTATATTATATCTTTTGAAAGGGTTATAAATGCATATGATATTAAATTCCAAAAGGTAGAAGAATGTGAAGTGAGTGTTTTCTCACCACTCTTTGGTCATGGAGAGCACCCCTCATAGAGAGAACCACGTTCCCAGTTTCTGCTATAAAAAGTTGTACTATATAGCAGTTCTGATTGCTGTTGTAACTTATTGTTAGATATTAATTTGAATGTGTCAAAAAACAGGAACTGATTACTATAAAAGTCAAGTTAGTGGTTTCTTCTGGGGCAGAGGGATAAACAGGCTATTGTACTGGGGACTGACTGTGGGGGGGGGGTGGGCGGGGCAGGGGAAAGCAAAATTGGGAAAACTGTAATAGAGCAACAATAAAAAAACTAATCCCGTGACTTCTGGCCAAGATGGAGGCCTAGACTGACACGCTCCATCTCCCTCCACAACAAGAAGGAATACAACTACTGCAAAACCAGAAATAACCAGAAGTTCCAGAAAATAAATGGAAGTCCAATATATGAAGTTATAAAGAAGTGGTGCTTGTCCGGACGGGTAGGAGGGGTGAAGCCAGGGCAGAGAGATCAAGCTGTGCTGCTGTCGGCAGCTGTGGTGACGGTGGCAGGACAGTGGTAAGCACAGATGCCTGTATTTAAGGGGAGGCAAGAAGTGCCAGATCTGTCAGCTTGTGATTCCAACACTGGGAAGGCAGACCCCTATTGCCTCGGACTATGACGCCCAGAGGGTGTGGGGACGGAGGAGGAGGCTCCTGGTCTCTCAGCGGAGATTGAACGGCAGGAATCCATCTTGGACCCCCACCCCCGCACAAAGCACCACAGTGTGTTGAGAAGGGTTGCCCAATAGTGACGAGTGCACGGGGTTCTGCCCTCTAAAGCATAGGAGGTATGACAGCCCAGGCCAAGAAGGAAAGGTAAACAAACCTGTCAGGATGGCAGGGATAATGACAGAGATACCAATCACACAGCTGATCAGAAAGCAAATACACGAATTAAAGAACACATAGATAATCTTTCTGAGCCTATAGTTATAAAACAGCTTACAGAAGTAACAGCAGGACTTAATCAGACAGGGAAGGAATGAAGGCTAGTTCTGCTGAAATGAATGAAAACACATGAAACAAGTGACGAGGGAAGGAAAACCAAGGATCAAATCAACAAATTGGAACATGGGGAAGGAACAAACAGTCAGCCAGTGCAGAAAGAGGAAACAAAAAGTGAGGAAAATGAGGAGAAGCTCAGAAACCTCTGGACAACAATAAGAGAGCGAATATCTGAATTATAGGGTTGCCAGAAGGTAAAGAAGAAGAACCAGAAATAGAAAAATTATGTGAAAAAATAGTGAAGCAGAACTTCCCTAACGTGGGGAAGGAAATAGACTTACAAGTCCAGGAAGCTCAGAGAGTTCCAAATAAACTGGATCCAGGGAAACCACATGGAGACACATTATAATCAAAATGTCAAAAATTAAAGAGAATCTTAAAAGCAGCAAGAGAGAAGAAGAGAATTATGTACAAAGGGGTCCCAATTAGACTTATCAGCTGATTTCTCAAAGGAGACTCTGCAGGCAAGAAGGGACTGGCAAGAAATATTCAAAGTAATGAAAAGCAAAACCCTACAACCATGATTACTCTATCCAGCAAAGCTGTCATTCAGAATAGCAGGGCAGAGAAAGTGCTTCCAGGACAAAGTAAAACTGAAGGAGTTCATTAGATCCAAACCACTGTTATATGAGATGTTAAAGGGACTTGTTTAGGAGGAGGATCAAAACTTTGAACATTAAAATGAAAACTGTATTACAACAACCAACAACAGAAGCTAGGGAACCGAAACAAAGGGAAACTAAGTAGGCAACGAGAGTGGGAAAAGAATTATAGGTATGGGGAACATATTGGGGGGAGGTCAGTGGGGAGGGGTAAGGGGAGACAGGGAGGGAGATGGTGCAGGAACTAAGAAGCATAGTAAGAGGGAGTGGAGTAGACAGGAAGATGTTGAAAAGGACTATATGCACAACCAATGGGCATGAACTAAGGGGAGGGGACAATTGGAGGGAGGGGGTCACTGGGTGGAGGGGAGAAGAGGGAAAAGAAATTGGGACAACTGTAACAGCATAATCAATAAAACATTAAAAAAAAACCAAAACTACCCCACCCAATATTCTATTTCTTGAGTCGGGTGGTGGTTAAACTGTCCACAGAAATTATGTGCAATTGTGTAAACATTTCATATAACATGTACATGTGCATGTGTGTACAAATTCACACAATGTTTATAAAACAGCTGCAAAACTGGTCATTTTAAAACAACCAGAGGGAACAAATGGATTACCTGCAAAACAACAGTTTGATTCATAGCCTTCTGCTGAACAATTGTAACAGAAACCAAAAGACTGACTATCTATAGTTGCATTTTCTTTGCATTCTTATTATGTGCGATCGCTTTGTGCAAAGTTGGTACAGCTGATGATCTTTACAATGTATCGTATTTTTTGCACTATAAGACGCACCTGACCATAAGACACAGCTAGGTTTAGGAGAGGAAAACAAAAAAATTATTCTGAACCAAATGGTGTACTGAAATATTTAAATATAACAATAATATTCCAACCATGTAAAGTGAACAGTAGTCAACACTGGTATTAAAAACCATCATCACTGTCATTAACAAATGAAGAGAGACCTTAAGGTTCAAGTACTCTTCTAGTTTTTTGGGAACCCCAAGAACTCATCATTGCTAGTGTCAAAATTTATGGGGGCCTTTAATTACAGGCATTGAAGGACTTAAGAGGTATCACTAGTTGTAACAGTCACTGAGAGTATCACTATCCTAGTTACAGGTCCTGGTGGACTACCCCCAGTGCCTGTTATGGCTAGTGATACCCCTTAATCCCCTCAGTGCCTGTGTTACTACAAGAATAGTGACCCCACCATAACTCCCTTTATATACTACAAACTTCAGCATTTATGGCTGCTCATCTAATTACTGCTGGCCTCCTCAAACAGAAATCTGGTGTGCACTGGAAACAGTGTGGAGGTAGATGAGACAGCTGTAGCATCTAAGGGAGCCAGTAGCCAGCCAAGAACATGTTACTTCAGCTCCACCCACCTGTCTCTTGTGACTGGCAGAGCTTAAGACACAGTGAGTGGTGATTAGGGGTGATTCTACTGACACAGACCCCACCCAGTGTCAAAGACAATTGGCAATTGGCACCGTGCCTCATATCCGTTATTAGCCTCAGCTGATTCGACAGGTCAGCGGTTGTAGCTGGGAGTGTCAGGTGGCTCTCTGCACTCTCCCAGGTCCCGGGTGATGGGCAGAGGCTGATGGCAACTGACCAGATGCCCTGAGATTCAGCAGTAAAGTGGGACATTTAAGCATCCCCAGGGGTTTCACGTAGGCCCACCACTTTCTCTTCTAACAGCTGTCACCACCACTGACAGGTCAGGTAATACACGTCATGGTCTGTGATGCAATATTTGCTCCATAAGACACACAAATATTTCCTCCCATTTTTGGTGAAAAAAAGTGCATCTTATGGAGTGAAAAATGCGGTATTTTAAGTAGGTCTTTTGAGACAGACAATATGTAGAAACCAGGCAAAAGTATTTATCTCAGCTTGATTATTTGATTTTTTTCTTTCCTTGTCGTTAACCTTATTCTTCTCATCAGAGCTGACAGCAATAGAGGTTCTTTTGTGCCTGAAATAGAGTTCATCTTGACCCAGCAAACGTATACCTCCTCCTATGAACCCTCTCATACATGTTCCAGCTTTTGATATGAACACCTTGGAGTACTCATTTATCTTTGACTTCTTCTCCACCCTGATTTCCTTCTGCAAGAGGAAGGATAGACAGCAGGTGTCAGGGGGCAAATAGTCCTCCCTTCAGAGGAATGGGGAAAGTGAACTGTTAAAAGATGTTTAGGAAAGTTTGTACTGTGCTGTGATGTGAATTTACACTCCATAGCCATCGGAGACATTCAGTAAGATCTACCTTGTTCTTCAGTGATTTTGAATCAGAAATGTGTAGTTATAATCATTACATTATTACTTATTGGTCGATCTTCCAGTCAGGGCACATCAGAGAAGGAAAACTCTGACTCCAAAAAACCTCCACTGCCTTGCGGCATACCTCTTCAGGGGAAAGGCTAAGGGAGTAAACCCCGACAGAAAATCCGGAGCCGGAGTCCCTAAGGTGGTTCGACGTTGTAGTCAACACCGGCAACTCCTGCGGCGCACCTGAAGCCAAGCTGTATTGACTCCGTCTTTCCCTTGGACCCTTCAGCTGCGAAGAGAGGGGGGGTCTGCTGCATGGGCAACAGCAGACCCTCCATATCACCCTGCCCAGGCTCTGTAGCTTCAGCTTTACTGGAGAGGACACTCCAGCGTCATCGCAAGATGTCGATTCAACACTGGAGGAGACAGATACTGTGTCACTCCCGAGTCGGACTGCACAACCATTCTCGGCGGTGCAGATAGACTCTTAAGAAGCTACACCATCCTCTCTCGAGACGGACGGCTGCCGACGATTACTTATTGGGTACAATACATTGAGTCCTGCAAAAGGAAGATGGCTCAATAATACCAGATGATAGGAATCACCCAAGAGATGAGCCACATTTCATGTAAGCTTAAGTTAAAGAAGAGCACAATGAATCAGCTTGTTTCTTGACTTCCATTTTTGCTAGTATGGAAGATGACTAATCCTTCTATTGAAAACAAACATTCTGGATAAAATATTAAAACTTTAAAAAATACATTGACAGGCAGCATGGAGGCAAGGAATATGTAGGCCAGTATAAAAGTGAAGTTGACAGTGGTGGAGGGACCCCAACTCTCTTACTCTGGGGACTGGAAGAAAACTTTTCTGTCCAAAATTTTGCCAGTGAATGGAGGGGAAAAACATCTTCCCCAAGAACTGATAAGCTAACTCTGCTGGGACCTTAAGTTTAAATTAACCCTACCTGGGTGGTCTTAAAAACTTCAGGATTTAACATTTTTCTGTTAATGCTTCTAAGAACCTGTGGGAGGCAACCAAATCTTCTGGAAGAGCCCATATTCATCCTAGGATTCGATTTTTCCTGAAGATGAAGTACCCCCCACCAAAAATGAGAAACTTAGATTTGAAAAAAATGACAGAACCATGAACATGAACCAGGAGAACAGAAACAGCTCTAAGACTTCATATGTTGGTATTGTCAGATGCAAAATATAAAATAGCTGAATTAGATATTTTTGGAAGACAAAAAAGGAAGCTTGAATATGAACAAAGAACATCTTCACATCCATTAGGATGGCTACAATAAAAAAAGATGGATAACAACAAGTGTTGAAAAAAATGTGAAGAAATTGGGGCCCTCATATGTTGCTGGCAGGAATTTAAAATGATGCAGTGACTTTGGAGACAGTTTGGTAATTCCTCAAAAAAGTAAAACAACATTCCACTCCTAAGGATATACTCAAGAGAAATGAAAACATGTCTCCACAAAAACCTGTACATGAATGTTCAGAGCATTATTCATAATAGTCCCATAGTGAAAATAACTGAAATGTCAACTGATAAATAGATAAACAAATGTGGTTTATCCTTACAATTAAATATTAGCCATTAAAAGGAATGAAGTAGTGATACATACTACAACATGAGTGAATCTTGAAAACATAATAAGTGTGAGAAGGTAGACACAAGAGGCCACATATTGTATGATGCACTTTATATATAATGTCCAGAATAAGAAAACCCGTAGTGACAGAATAGGTTAGTGGTTTCCAGGGGCCAGGGGAAGACAGGAATGGAGAGTGACTGTTAATATGAATCGGGATTTCTTTTGGGGTGATGAAATGTTTCTGGAATTATATAGGGGTAGTGGTTGCTCTACTCTGATTATACTGAAACCCACTGAATTGTGCATTTTTTAAGAATAAATTTTGTGCTATGGAAATTATATCAATAAATCTTATAAGAATGTGAGCAGAGAACAACAAAATATTTTTTAAAACAAACATCTAAAAAATGAAAACAAAAATAATTAAAGTATTCAATGATTGAGCTTAACAGCAGATTCGACATATCTGAAAGCAGATTATTAAATTGGAAAAACTATCCAGAATGCAGTGTAGAAAGACAAAGATGGGATATATGAGAGAAAAGTTAGGTGGCATTGGAGGAAAGGAGAACTAATACATGTCAAATCATTAATAGAAGGAAATGAGAGAGATTGAGCAGAATTAATATACAAAAAGATAATTCCTGGAATTTTCCAGAAATGATGGAAGGATCATCTATGGATTCAAGAAACCAAACAACTCTCCAGCAAAAACAGAATATGTATTAAATATTCTAGGAAAAACTATACATATATTTATCTACTTTTCTGGATTATTAAATAAGGAAGTTAAAATGTATAGATAGGGTGATCAATAAGAGTACATATATTTACTTGTATATATACTTACATGTATTCTATATATAGATTCATGTATTTTGTATATAGAAATAAAGGAAGTACTGTATAGAAAAAGAAACAGACTGGGGCAAAAAAATAGAAAAAACAAAATAAAAGGGTAGATATAAATCCTGCTTCCCTCATCACTTACAGGTGTTCCTGACAGCACCCCCCAATAAACTTCCTACACAGCAATATCAGAGTCTATTCTCAGGGCAACCTGATCTGTGGATTTGGTACAACTGCTTAGAAAAATGATTATTAAGTTGGGTTTGTGTGTGCCCTATGATACAATTTTATATTATATATAAACTCTAGGGAAAAGTCTTGCTTATGTACACCAGGAGGTATGTACAATGTTTATCAACAGTAAGCTGCATAAATTGTGATATATTCATTCAACAAAATTTTATACAACAGTGATAAAGGATGATGGCTACATGCATGAACATGGATGCATTACAAAAATATAGTAAAAGAGGCACATCACAGAACACAAAAAAAGTGAGTGAATTTAGATGAACTTCAAAAATAGGCGAAACTAAATACTATGTTGTTAAATACACACATACTCATTTACATGTATATATACACATCTCTATAGTCTAAATATATATATGAATACATATATGACTATTAAAATATAAGGGAATGATTAATACAAAATTCAGGATAGTAAATTACCTGTGGAAATAGGGGAAGAGAAGAGGATGCAACAGAGGCGTCTAAGGCATCAGTAAGTAGTGTTCTATTTATGAGTGGTGGGACCCTGAATGTTCAATTTATTACTTTTCTTCAAATTTTACACGTTTCATGTAATATTTTAAATGTATGCTATACTTAACAATGAAAAAATAGAACATATAACAGTAGTCTTCCCTTATCCATGGTTTCACTTTCCAAGGTTCAGTTAACTGCGGTCTGAAGATATTAAGTGGAAAATTCCAGACATAAACAGATCATAATTTTTATTTATTGATTTGAGAGAGAGAGACATTGATTTGTTGCTTCACTTATTTATGCATTCATTGGTTGATTCTTGTATGTGCCCTGACTGGGGATCGAACCTACAACCTTGCTATATTTGGAGGATGCTCTAATCAATTGAACTACCCGCCAGGGAAATTCATAAATTTAAAAATGTACCTCGTTCTGAGTAGCACAATTTTGAAGAAATCAAATGATGTAGGCTCCCTCTGACCAGGACCTGACTCATCCCTTTGTCTCGCATCTCCATGCTGTGTGCACTCCCACACGTTAGTCTCTTAGTAGACAACTTGATTATCAGATCAACTGTGGCGTGTCACCATGCTTGTGTTCAAATAACCCTTATTTTACTTAAGAATGACCCCAAAGTGCAAGATTAGTGATGGTGGCAATTCGGATAGGCCAAAGGAAAGCTGTAAAGTGCTTCCTTTTAGTGAAAAGGTGAAAGTTTCTTGACTTAATAAGGCGTTTTATTTCACATCAATCCAAGAAGGCGAGTACAATCTGATAAGATATTTTGATAGACCACATTGACACAACTTTTATTACAGTATATCATAATTGTTCTATTTATTGTTATTGTTGTTATTCTCTTCCTGTGCCTAACTTATAAGTTAAACTTTATTATAGGTATGTACATATAGGAAAAAACATAGTAGATACAGGGTTCAGTATGGTCTGTGGTTTCAGACATCCACCGAGGACCTTGGTATCCTCTGCAGATAATGGGGAATACTGTACCCAAAAAAATTTGTTGAAAGGAGGTGTGGGGTGTATTAAGTGTTTTTTTGAAATGTTTTCAAAAACAATTTTGAAGAAAAATGTTTAAGCATAAGAAGATAAGGAAAAAAAGTCAGAAAACGTTTCCATATTTTCTGAATTGTTCCCTGGAAAAAGTACACGTTACCTGCATTTTCTGCTTGTCAGCCTCTTGATGTTGTGGTGGGTAGGGGTGAGCGAAGAGGCTACTGTTGGTGGAAGGAGTCAGAGAAACTAGTGCCATGGCAGTCTTATCTCGATGTCTGTCCTGAGTTTCCTGGCTCTGGTCCCTGTGTCTGGACTCCTGCATCAGCTCCTGACAGAAGATGGGTGATCCACTCTCACCCGGATCTTATAACAAAACGTGCCTGTTGTCCTGCAAAGGGACTGGATCAGGGGAAAAGCGTAAAGGGAGGTGGAGCAGAGGAGGGAAGGAGGTAGAGGAGGCGGCAGCTTTAAGCCAGAACCTTTAACAGGAGTAAATGTCAGGAGACGCAAGGACTCCATTTGGCCAGGGGACTTGGAAGAAGTGCAAAGCAGCTGCATAGGCATGGCCCGCAGGGCCTCAGCCAGGACTGGGGGAAATGCTGATCTCCTGGGAAAATGCCTCCTAATTCAAAATGAAGAAACAGGAGCTGAGAAGCTTGAGCTCTGGGGGGCTAAGGCGGTCATCTTGGCAGCTTGCTCTCTGCTGTGGTGCCAAAGCATCCCCAGCCCCGCTGGACTGGTCAGAGAGCAGCACGGCTTGTGCACTCACTGCTCTTTTGTAGATACTCCTGCAGCCTGTCCCATGGGGTTCACGACAGGGCAGTGATCTGAACCATCCCAGGGGCATACAGCGTTTTATTACAAGGAGAAGGAGTCTTTGGGAAGGCATCACAGAAGTCCAGACGGGGGTCCAGAACTTGGATGATCTGCTCTGCTCTTAAAGCTGTAGTGTTCGTTTGAGCCTGAAGGTGGTACAGCAGCACAGTCCACGGCTTACAAAGACTACGTTAAACTGCAAAACACTTCCGCAGGCGGAATTATTAGCCTGACTGCTACACCATTTTGCAGTCTCTTGCGGGGCATTCTGTGTTTCAAATAGGCTGGCTCCTCACCTAGCCTGACTTAACGTCCACATCTCCATCCCCAATCAAAATCTGGGTCATTTTCTGCTGCCTGTGCTCATGGGACCTGTCCTCATGGGCACCGCCGGGCGCACGCGGGAGGTAAATCCGAGGGGCTACTCAGACGATCACATCTCACCCAGGCAAGCAGTCAGCACACCGCCACCACCAGCATTTATTCTGCTGCGTTCTAACTGCCGCCTCCCTTTGTATTATACTCATTTCCACCTGCGTCCTCTCCACACATTCTCAGTCACTCCTCAGTAGCTTTTGGGGGAATTTTATTTTTTATTAGCAATTGATCATGTCCATGCCATTTATAATTAGCTTTTATCCTAAGTGTACTCTAAATTTTACTCCTAATTCAGCCTGTGCTCAAAATGTCAACCTACCAATATAGTCTTCCATTACAATGCATGTAAAATAGCAACTACCTTCCAGCACTCTTTATCCCCTTACATTGCTTTATTTTCCTTCTTAGCCCCTTTCCACCTGGGGTATTTGTTATCTCTTCATCTCCTAGAGTGTCCGTTTCCTGAGGGCTGGGATTTTGCCAGTTCTGTTTCCTGAGTTCTTAGCCTTAGAACAGTGTCTGGCATGTAGTGAGCACTCCGCAAATGTTTGAGTGAATAGATGGGTGGATGGACAAATGTATAAATGAATGGATGGGTGGATGGATGGATGGATGGATGGGAAGTTCTACCCGTCCCCAGCAGGTCAGAGTAAAAAGCAATGTACAAACTGGGAATTTGGAGTCTAGGGTTCTGGCTCCATTTAAGCCACTAGTCACTTATGGAATTTGAGCAAGTTGCTTGATCTCCCAATGTGGCCTGTTTTCTAATCTGTGAAATAAGTGGGCTGGAGTTCATGATCTGAACTGTCCTCACAGTTTTTGATTTTACAATTATGCTTTCCAAAGAGGCCAAGGCCATAAGCCAGATGACAGGCAATATACATTCTTGGCAGGAAATTGTTGCGTTAATAACTTAGCATCAAAAGATGCATTTACATATGTGGATAATTGCTTCATAATCTTTAAGTCTTTAAAAAATCATTTTCCTAAGAAAATCTTGTATGTATTGATCTTTGCTTCTATTTTCATTTTGGCTTCTGTCTCCATGTATTAATAATTCTGATTTTCCTGACAAATATTTTTAAAAAATTGTTCTTCATTTGGGATCTTTATAGGCTATTTCTTCTCATTAGTAAATTATAATTATAAGGTTGGTACAAAAATAATGTTGAAGTCTATTTTAAAAATGAAAAAGCTCGAATTGCCTTAGAGCGCGCCGGACCTTGGCAGTGAAACCCGTGCCTCCAAGGCTCAGAAACACGGGAGTTGGCGCGGCGGAGCCATCCATGGTGGCCCACCTGAGCGAAGGGGCCATTGCAGTCATGATGCAACAGGAAGATAAATCCATAAAACCCATCATCCAAGTCATTAACATCCGTCCGATAACTACAGGGAATAGTCCACCTCGTTATTGACTGCTCATGAGTGATGGGTTGAACACTCTGTCCTCTTTCATGTTGGCAACCCAGTTGAACCCTCTTGTTGAACAGGAACGATTGTCTAGCAACTGTATTTGCTAGGTTAACCGATTCATTGTTAACACGCTGAAAGATAGAAGGAGAGTAGTTATTTTGATGGAGTTAGACGTTCTGAAATCAGCAGAAGCAGTTGGAGTAAAGATTGGTAACGGGCAGCAGCAGGTAGTTCCTCCTGCCGTCTCTGCAGCCAGTCCACCAACCAGTAAGCCGCAGCAACAGAACGGGAGCTCAGGAATGGGTTCCACTGTATCTAAGGCTTATGGTGCCTCAAAGATATTTGGAAAAGCTGGAGGTACCAGTCTCATGAACAGTTCTGGGGGATCACAGGCCAAAGTGGTGCCCATTGCTAGCCTCACCCCTTACCAATCTAAGTGGACTATTTGTGCTCGTGTTACCAACAAAAGTCAGATCCGTACCTGGAGCAATTCCCAAAGGGAAGGGAAGCTTTTCTCTATAGAACTAGTTGATAAAAGCAGTGAAATCAGAGCTACTGCTTTCAATGAGCAAGCGGACAAGTTCTTTCCCCTCATTGACGTGAACAAGGTCTATTATTTCTCTAAAGGCACTCTGAAGATTGCTAATAAACAATTCACAGCTGTTAAAAACGACTATGAGATGACCTTCAATAATGAGACTTCTGTCATGCCCCGTGAAGATGGTCATATTTTACCTACAGTTCAGTTTGACTTCACAAAGATTGATGACCTAGAGAGCAAACCTAAGGATGCACTTGTAGACATCATTGGGATCTGCAAGAGCTATGAAGATGCCACTAAAATCACGGTGAAGTCTAACAACAGAGAAGTTTCTAAGAGAAATATCTATTTGATGGACATGTCAGGGAAAGTGGTGTCTGCTACTCTGTGGGGAGAAGATGCTGACAAATTTGATGATTCTAGACAGCCCATGATGACTGTCAAAGGAGCCAGAGTTTCTGATTTTGGTGGATGGAGCCTCTCTGTACTGTCTTCAAGCACAGTCATTGGGAATCCTGACGTCCCAGAGGCCTATAAGCTTCGTGGATGGTTTGACTCAGAAGGACAAGCCTTAAATGGGGTTTCCATCTCAGATCTAAAGAGTGGAGGAGCAGGAGGAAGCGCCACCAACTGGAAAACTTTGTATGAGGTTAAAGCAGATAACCTGGGCCAAGGTGACAAGGCAGACTATTTCAGCTCTGTGGCAACAGTGGTGTATCTTTGCAAAGAGAACTCTCTGTATCAAGCCTGCCCAACTCAGGACTGCAATAAGAAAGTGATTGATCAGCAGAATGTATTATACTGCTGTGAGAAGTGTGACCGTGAATGTCCCAATTTCAAGTACCACATGATCCTGTCAGTAAATATTGCTGATTTTCAAGAGAATCAGTGGGTCACTTGCTTCCAGGAGTCAGCGGAGGCCATCCTGGGACAGAGCACTGCTTACCTCGGAGAGTTAAAGGAGAAGAATGAGCAAGCATTTGAGGAAATTTTCCAGAATGCCAACTTCCGATCTTTCATACTCAAGATCAGGGTCAAACTTGAGACCTACAATGTTGAGTCTCGAATTAAGGCCACTGTGAAGCCCGTGGACTACAGAGAATATGGCAAAAGGATGATCATGAACATCAGGAGAAATGCAGCAATGTGAGAAGAGCAATGCTGATTGGGCACAAGTTTGAAAATAAAGAGCTGAAATGAAACCAGCTTCTCCTCACCCCCCTGTGTGACAATGTCACTTGAGCTACACAGGTGGCCTCTTTATGGTGGACTAAGCCATTGCCTCTCTCACATGCATCTTGAAACCCATTGGTAGGCAAAGGAAACTAGGCTCAGGGGATTGTGGTGTGAACTGTCAGTTTTCTTAAAATTTCATTATCTTCAAACAGGAATTATGTCACAAGTAATTGACCCTAACTTTGCAGATGGTAAAAGTTTAAAACTAGAGTTTCTGCTTCTCCAGTGGTGACACCTTCACAACGTGGATTCCTTCTGGTGGGCAGGGGACCGAGAAGCCGTTGTGTGGAACCCGCGTGTTTTAGTGAGCGTGTCTTCCTAGAATTCAAAGGTGTTCTCCGTCTAGAGGTGCCACATAGTTGTTAATGCTCGGAATGGCAGTAGGGTAGAATTATTAATCAAAGACTCATCTTTTATATCTGAAAAATATCCTTCCTTCAGGGTTTAATAGACCAAGTCAGATGGGTCCGCTATTAATCAAACTTGTCTCTTCTGAGCAGGGCTGATAAGCATTGACTTGTTGTCCCCTAGGGACATCCAGGCAACTACAAAGTACTGCTTTAGTTTTCACTTATTTTAATGTTGCATTTCGGTGGGTGGGTACACTTCTTCTACCTGTACGTATTTCTTGATTAAAGCTGTGTCAAATAGGGAGTAGCCCTTTGTTTCCTTGCTTTGTTTTAATAAAGAATATATTCTTTGAAAATAAAAAAGCTCATGATTATGAAAATATTTACTTAACATAACCTCCTTTGCTTCCTGGAACTTCATTCCATCTGTCTACTAGCGTATAAATGCCATGTTTGTAAAATTCTTTAGGTTTTGAAGTAAAATATGAATCCAACTCATTTTCAAACTCTTCTCTTGATGTCAACCTAAGACCATCAAAATGGTTCTGTAGTCCCTGAAACAAGTGAAAATCAGAAGGAGCAAGGTCAGGAGAATATGGAGGATGAAGCAATATTTCTCAACCAAGCTCTTTCAAGAAATTTTTGGTGAGTCGAGCTGCGTGAGGAAGATGATGGAAGGTGACACCCTTTCTGTTGACTAAGGAGGATCGCTTTTAGTTCAAAGCTCTCAAACAATGAAGTTGTTCACAGTAAAGATTAGTAGTAATTGTTTGATTGTTGTCTAACAGTTCATAATGGACAATTCCCTCCATATCCCACCATGCACTCAACATGATCTTCTTTGGATAAAGTCCTCCTCTTGGTTGTTGAACTCTTCTTCCTCCTTGACTGATCCATGATTGGTGGCATTTAACGTTATGGTAAAGGATCCACTTCTCAGCACCTGTAACAAGCCTACCTAAAAATGGTGCCTGATTCACAACAAGCAACACACAGTTGCAGATTCTGGAGACAGTTCGTATGGGACCGATTTTCGAACTACTGAAACCTTTCCGACCCTTTTCAGTTGGCGTAGCGTAGTTGTATGGGCTACGTTAAATTTTTCTGCAAGTTCTCTAGAGGTAATGGTGGGGTTTTCTGTGACAATAGCTTCCAACACTTTGGAATCAAGTTTTTTTGGATGACCCTCTTTTTGATAATCTGAAAAAATAAGGTGTAGATTAGTCACTGTGACATCAAAAAATTATAAGAAGAGGCACAAACTTAATAAACACTATCTAAAACTTTCTTTAAAAAAAGTCGGACATTTCTTTTGCCCCAACCTTTAAAAAGTTGAGAAAATTGTATAGTAGACACATTTGAGAAAATTAGTAACATTATTTTTGGGAAGAGGTCATGTTCTTTTCAACATGGCAAACAGGTTTAAAAGTAAAATAACAATAATTTAAAAACTCTTACCTTTGAAAAGGAACTATCACCTTATGCCATGATTTCCTTCTTGCTTCTTAGCTGTAGTTGTTTTGTAGGATTGGTACATGTCTGGTATCTAGAGAACCTTATAATATTTTTTGAATGAATCGTCAGTGGCATGTGAGAGAAAAACTCATATCCTGAGGTATAAGTAGAACTTCATGAATTTGGTTCTGCTTTTCTTATCCGAGGGGAGAAATTTAAATAAACTTGAGAACAAAAGGCCGTGCTTTTCTAGTGTAATCTCAGGGTCCTCCAAGTGCCCAATTTTAAATATTTACTCCTCTCTCATAAAAATAATAAAATAATAATAAAACTTGATACCTGTGGTAGGTAGAATAATGCCCCCTCTGCTCCCCACCGCAGATATATCCAGGCCTGTGTCCTCAAAACCTGTGAATACATTACATGGCAAAAGGGACTCTGCATGTGTGATAAAGTTAAGGACATTGAGATGGGAGAAGTTATTTTGGATTATCCAGGTGGGCCCAATCGAATCTTCTTAAACTGGGAGAATCTTTCCCAGGTGTAGTCAAAAAGAAGATGTGATTGGAGGGGAAGAGTCACAGAGATGCATCAATGCTAGTTTTAATGGCGGAGGAAGGGAATAAGAGCCAGTGAGTACAGGCAGACTCTAGAAGCTGGAAAAGGCAAGGAAGTGGATTCTCCCTTGGAGCCTCCAAAAAAAATGCAGTCCTGATGTCACTTTGATTTTAGCCTAGTAAGACCAATGTCAGACTTACAGAACTGTAATATAATAAAATTTGGGTTGTGTTATGATACTAAATTTGTCATAATCTGTTACAGCAGCAAAAGGAAATTAATATGTAACCTTCTGGTTGAACAAATTCTTTGCGTTCCCCAGAGTAAAACAAGAGAGGCCAGGCTAGGCATCTAGAGCTATGCTGTTCAATATGATTGCCACTAGCCACATGTGGTGACTGAATATTTGGAATGTGGCCAGTCCAAACTGAAATGAGCTGTAAATGTGGAATACATATAGATTTCAAAGGTTTAGTATGGACAATACCTCATGATTGATTGACCTGTATCAATTACATGTTGAAATGATATTATTTTGGATACATTTATTTAAATAAAATATATTATTAAAATTTATTTAACCATTTTTTTAACTTAAAAAGTGACTTAGAAAACTTAAACTACACATGTAGCTTGCATTTGTGGCCCACATGAACTGTGACATTCAGGTCCAAGAGAAAAGATCAGGCTTGTTGGTTTTGTGTGTGTGTGTATCTTTCTATACTAAACCATGAGAGTGACTGCCACAGGCTTAGTGATTCTTTGCAGAGCATGCATCTGATTTGCTGGCCCTAGATTTGCTGTGTTTTGAAAGGGCACAACAGGATGGTAAATTTGTCTTGAGCAATTGTCCTAAAGGACCTAGAAACTATGGTCAAACAGAATGGAATAATTGGACCTTTTCCCTTTGGACCAGTATTTTTTGCCCTACCTTAACCCTCCTGGACAGAGTTAGTTAGCATTTTCAGAGGCTAATGATGTCAAAAAGAATTAGAAATCCAAAGGAAGCCTCGCATGTCTATGCCCAAATATAATATGCATTCTATGTAGTGATTTCTGTTTGGCCTATTTCTTATCTCTGTGGCAGTTTCTCATAACGCAGAGAAAAATGCCTTGAACTTAGAAATCAGGAGATAAACTCTTTATTTTAAATTTTTGTTCTCCTCTGATTTGCTCCATGATTAACTTAGCTTCCCTGTAGTTCCCTTCAATGTTTCTTTATGATAAGCACCAAACACGGTGAGGATTAATTAGTGATTCTAATTAGAAGCAGGTTTTAAAATCTCAGAAATAATTTAGCCTCAGAAACAAATTATCCTGGCACGTGATTTTGGATTCTGATCAGCTGCTTCACTACAACCTGGACATCGACTTGCAAAATCTATTGTAGTTCAACAGCTATTACAGACCCAAAATACCATACAGTGAAATTTTGCTATTGTTTTTCCTCTGTATGATGTCATTTGCTTAACTCAAATGAACTTTGTGCCATTAAAAATGGGGCAATATAATTGATTTCAATGCCATCTGAGGCTGTTTGAGGTATTGTGGACGGAAATATACTGGTTACTTGGTTGGGATGATTCATGTAGTAGAGCAGTCTGGGAATAAACTTTATCTTGTCCTTGTCTTTATTTTTGTTTTCTATATGGAAACTAATCATTTGAGGTTGGCAACATGGATTCAGGCTAAATTTCTTCAATGAAGTTTTTTCCATGGTTCTCTACTTCAGACCAAAAATCCTCCAATTCCAGGCTGTTTTCCAAAAGCAAATCTACTCATGGGCTCTCTGAAAGACTGCTGGCCTGTCAGATACTATAGTCAGCCCTCCTCTGAGGTTGGTTAGACTCAGGATTCATTGCATTTAGGTAAAAAACAGAAAGTGTTGCAATTTATCTCCAGGAGCGAGAAAGCAAGTTAGTAATGAAAACGTTGTCAGTGGAGACTGCTCCCTGGTGCACAGGCCAGTTCATTAGTCTGACTCCCATTCTGGGGCATGGTAGAGGTGACCAACGAGAAAGTGCTGATGGCCTGGTAACTGAAGACAGATTATGTTCATATTTATAGCTCTTGCTGGAAGCACTGTCTTGAGCAAACAATATGGCTGATTTGGTTAAATGCAAACACACACATGCAGAGTAACATTTTTTCTGATACTTTAGAAAGGCCATAAGCTAAGACAAATGATTTGATTTGGGAGTAACTGAATATCACTATGAAAATGTCATATTCACAGGAAACAAATAACATGCCCATCAAAAATCAGGCTATATAAATAAAGAGATCAAGGCATTAGCTATCCATGGAGAAAATAATAGAAACACAATCTGCATAATAGTCAGCAGCTACCTATTCTAATGATATGGGATGGACGTATAACAGCCATATGTATTTATTTCCTTACTAAACAATTTTAAAACCCAATGCTCTTATTTAAAAATTGAAGGCCACTCATTAGTTAAAATTATGTTTCTTTCAGTTGACGAAGTATAGAGTAAATATCTTAGGGTTTTGGAGAGTTCCATTAGACCATGTACAACTAAGTACAGTTGGATCAAGTTTATTTATTTATTTTAATTTTTAAAAATATGCTTTATTGTTTATGCTATTACAGTTGTCCCAATTTCTTTTGCCTTTGTTCCTCTCCACCCAGTGACACCCCTCCCTCAAGTTGTCCCGCCCCCTTAGTTCATGTCCATTCGTTGTGCATATAATTCTTCTCAACATCTTCCTGTCTACTCCACTCCCTCCTACTATGCTTCTTAATTCCTGCACCATTTCCCTCCCTTTCCCCCTTCCCCCTTCCCTGCTGACCTCCCCCCATAATGTTCCCCATACCTATAATTCTTTTTCCACTCTTGTTGCCTACTTAGTTTCCCTTTGTTTCGGTTCCCTAGCTTCTGTTGTTGGTTGTTGTGATACAGTTTTCATTTTAATGTTCATAGTTTTGACCCTCCTTCTCCTAAACAAGTCCCTTTAACACTTTATATAACAGTGGTTTGGATCTGATGAACTCCTTCAGTTTTACTTTGTCCTGGAATCACTTTCTCTGCCCTTCTATTCTGAATGACAGCTTTGCTGGATAGAGTAATCATGGTTGTAGGATTTTGCTTTTCATTACTTTGAATATTTCTTGCCAGTCCCTTCTTGCCTGCAGAGTTCCTTTTGAGAAATCAGCTTATAGTCTAATTGGGACCCCTTTGTATGTAATTCTCTTCTTCTCTCTTGCTGCTTTTAAGATTCTCTCTTTATCCTTAATTTTTGATATTTTGATTATAATGTGTCTTGGTGTGGTTCTCCCTGGGTCCAGTTTTTTTGGAACTCTCTGTGTTTCCTGGACCTGTAAGTCTATTTTCTTCCCCAAGTTAGGAAGGTTATGCTTCATTATCTTCTCACAGAATTTTTCAATTTCTAGTTCTTCTTCTTCACCTTCTGGCAGCCCTGTGATTTGGATGTTGGCCCGCTTATAGCTGTCTAATAAGTTTTTGAGCCTCTCCTTATTTTCCTCACTTCCTGTTTCCTCTTTCTGCACTGGTTGAATGTTTGTTCCTTTCCTATGTTCTGATTTGTTCATTTGATCCCTGGTTTTCCTTCCCTCACCACTAGTTTCCTATGTGTTTTTGTTCATTTCAGCAGGACTAACCTTCATTTCTTCCCCATCTTGTTTAAGATCTGCTGTTAGGTCTGTAAGTATTTTTATAAGCAAAGCTCTGAACTGAGCCTCAGAAAGATTTCCTATCTGCTGCTTCGTTAGATTAGATATTTGCTGTCTGGTCAGCTGCATCACTGGGATCTCTATCATGATCTGTGCCATCCTGACCATTTTGTGTTTACCTTTGCTTCCTGGGCAGGGCTGTCACACCTCCTACGCTATACGGGGCAGAGCCCCATGCACTTGTCACAGCCAGGCGACCAGTCTCACCACGCTGTGGCGTTTTCTGCAGGGGTGGGTGTCCAAGATGGTTTTCTGCTGTTCACTCTCTGCTGAGAGACTGGGAGCTTCCTCCTTCATCCCCACCCCCTCCGGGCCTCACAGTCCAAGGCAATGGAGGTCTGCCTTACCCGGCTTTGGAATTGCAAGCTGATGAGTCTGGTCTGCAGCCAGGGGTGCTCCCCAGGCACTTCTCGCCTCCCCCTAAATACGGGTGTCTGTGCTTACTGCTGTCCTGTCTCCATTGCTTCTGCTGCCTTGGACAGCACAGCTTGAACTCTTCTCCCCGGCTTTGCCCCTCCTACCTGTCCCGACGAGCACCACTTCTTTATAACTTCATATGCTGGATTTCCATTTATTTTCTGGAACTTCTGGTTATTTCTGCTTTTGTGGTAGTTATATTCCTTCTTAGCTGTGGAGGGAAATGGAACATGTCAGTCTAGGCCTCCATCTTGGCCGGAAGTCTCCTGTGTTTGTTTGCTTCCATGTCCCAGGGAGAGCTGTCGCTCCTACTACGTTGTAAGGGGCAGAGCCTTAGGTACTCGTCAGTAATGGGTGACCTGTTTCACCACATTGTGGTGCTGTATGCGGGGTAGGGGTCTGAGAAGGAACAATGCCGCTTGCCCAGCACTCACCCTTTTTCCAGGCACCTCTCCGACTTTTGCACCGGACTGGCGCCCCTCTAGCTGCTGCCCCGCTGTCCGTTCTCAAAGTGGGTGGGTCTGTGGATGCTCCAGGTCCGTGGAGGCCCTGCAAACAAGAAGACTCTGCTGAGAGACTGGCAGTCTCCACCCCAGTCCCAACCCCCAATGGCCTGCACAGTTAAAAGCAATGAGACTTGACCTCCGGTGCTGGGACAGTGAGCTGTGTGGTCTGGCGAGGGGCTGGGAACACTCCCCAGGTGTCCCTCCTGACCCTCTAAAACGTGTAACTGCGCTTTCCGCCAGCCTGCCACTGCCACCACCACACCGAATCCTCTCCACCCCTGGTCCGCCCCCACACCCATCTGGATGAGCATCTCTTCCCTACGTCTTTGTTTGCTGGACCTCCATGCAGCCCAACCCCCTGGAACCTCTGGCTGCCTCCAGCCCTGAGGCAGTTGTATACCCTCCTAGCCATGGAAGGAGACACAGCATGTCTGTCCACACCTTCATCCTGGCTGGAAGTCCTCTGGATCAAGTTTGGAAGTTGTGTATGTTACATGCTGTTTCCTGCTCCCTTCCTGGTGAATGAATAGCTTTTGTCCATGTAATGCTATGTTGAATTTAAGGGCTGCTGGAGGCAATGTCTTTTATTCCCTCTTTATTTTGCAAGCTCACAGAGCTGGAGGCCATAGGACAGCCTGCTATCATTGTCACTGTTTAAAGCTTATTTTTGTGAATGTGATTGTACTTAGGTGTTATCAAAATCTGAAGAAATTTGACCTCTGGTGAATGGCCATGGAATGCTACTCACGGGCCAGGCAGGTATAAGGCTGTCGTTTGCATTCTTGGAGCCATTGGTACTCAAGTACAGAGGTGAGTAGACATTTTGTTGGCCACTTGTTTTTCTGCTAAACAAATATATCTGGGTTGTAGCCTTTTAAAAGATTGTACAGCCACCTGCAATGGAATCACCTGGTTAGCTTACTCTATGAGCAGGTTAATGAGTCTCATCCCAGACCTACTGAATCTCAGCCTCCAGGAATGGGGCATTCAGGAATCCCACTTTCTTCAAATAAATTTTTAATTTTATTTAATAGTTTTAGATTTACAGAAAAGTTACAAACAATACAGAGTTCCCATTTATGCCACACTCAGTTTTCTGTATTACTATATTATTATGGCACATGTTTAAATTAATGAACATTATTATTAACTATAATCCACACTACATTCACATTATTTTTTCTTTCCGTTTTCTATTATAGAATCTTATCCAGATTACCACACTACATTTAATTGTTATATAAAAGTCTCCTTAGACATCTCTTAGCTGTGACAGTTTCTCAGATTTTCCTTGTTGTTGATGACCTTTGAGAATTTAGAGGAGTACTAGAGAGCATTTTGTAGAAAGCCCCTCAATTGGGATCTCTGTGATTTTTTTCTCATGGTTAGGTGGGGGTTAATGGGTTTTGGAAGGAAGGCCACAGTGGTCAAGTGCCCTTCTTGTCACATCACATCAGGGGTACGTACTACCAAAATGACTCACTGTTGGTGTCAACCTTGATCACCTGGCTGAGATGATTTTGACAGGTTTCTTTGTTGTAAAGTTATTCCCTTTCTCCTACCTTCTCGCACTTCACTCTGCAAAAATGCATTGTGGGTACTCCCCCTTCTTGAGGAGGGGAGTAGCTATATTAATTATTCGGAATTCTTCTGCATGAGAGATTTGCCTACTTATTTATCTATTTAATCATTTATTTATATCAGCATGGAGTCATAGATAACTTGGTTATAATCCAATACTACTTTGTTAATCAAATTACTCCAGCTTTGTCTATTGGGAACTCTTCCAATTGGCTCTTGTTTCCCCTCTATATATTCCCATTATTACATTTTTTTAGTGTACTTCAGGGATTTTCTGTTCTAAGAATCCACATTTTTAGAAGACCCAGCACACTCTAAAATTTGAGATTACTCATTTTCAGCCATAAAACCCAGAAATTTCCAAATAACTTATTTATTTGTGGATGTAGAACAAAATAGTTTAAAAAATTCATGGGATACCTTGTGTCCTCAAAATCTCTCTAAATTTATTCCATAGCATCTATAACCAAGGCAAGTACAGAGAGACAGTTATTTAATCCAGTCAAGAGACTGGGACCCACCTGAGGAGAATCATCAGTGAACTGTTTTCCCAGGAGGTACAGGGCTTCTGGGCCACAAGTGCATTGCTGGGTGAGGGCAACCATTGTTCTGAGTTAGTCTGGTCTCCATCAAAGAGGATCTTGTAGTAAATCTGAGAGAGCCAGTGGAGTTGGGCTGGAGTGTCATTCACAGAGAGGTTGTATGGGCTAATGCCAGGGCTGAGTGAGCCTGTGCTTCAGAAATAGGAAGGAAGTGACTGTTCCCACAGGGTCCTGAATGCATGTTTGTGTCTGTCTGTGTGACCACAGACACATCAACATTTCTTCTATCTTCCTTGGTACTGCCGTCTACCTTTTACAGGTGGATTAGATTGATAACCCTTTGCTGTAGAAGGTGCATGCTGTGTCGACAAGTCAAATCCATGAAGGTACACCAGTACCCACTTTAGATTCTTACTGAATTCTCTGCTGTGATGATGACAGTGCAGCCACAGCACACAGACCACCCAGCTTGCAGGGAACTGGCCCTTGCTTTTCTTGGCTCTTCCTTGGTCTCCATATTTGCTTTCACTCCCCTGTCTTAACTGAACATCTGTTTACCTTTTCAGAATTCATCTGGTAGTGTTTTTTAATTAGTGATAACAACAAATTACATATACGCCTTCACATTATGGCATTTTAAACTGCTGAATGTCTGGTTTCATGGCCAGGAATCACTAGTCAGCTATTATTATGTAAATCCCCAAATTTCCCATTTTGATTATTCGTTCTACTCCCTCTCATGCCACTTCTCTTGTCCCCATCCTCCCTCCCCCTCAGCACAATCCCTCCTCCCTCAGTTCTGCAGATGACTCGTGAGAACTGCCTCCAGGTAATCTCTCCCTGGCAGACTGCATCGTCAGCAGCTGTCCTCCAGGTATGGCTCTTGGTACACTTTATTGCATTCTGGAAGCACTGTGGTTTTTTGAACTTTAGTTGATATTGATTATTTTTATTGGGGATTGGGTGTGTTGTGTTTTGTCTCACAGGGATTTTTCCCATCTGTTGCTGGGCTTGACTTTATGGCAGAGGTTCATTTGAAATGGCATTGCTATCTCCCCCGACCCCCTACTTGAGGCAAGAGTGTAGATTGGCTGTACTTTTAATTCTCTTTCTGTCTCCTGGGAGGAATTTGTCATTTCATTCCTAAAGTAAAGAGGGAAAAGATCCACATTTGAAATAATCTAATGCAAGTGTGTGCCAACAACTCTAACAACTCCACCAACCCTGAAACAGCAATTT
This sequence comes from Furipterus horrens, assembly GCF_987537825.1. Lineage (NCBI taxonomy): Eukaryota > Metazoa > Chordata > Mammalia > Chiroptera > Furipteridae > Furipterus > Furipterus horrens. The sequence continues at coordinate 44,330,764 of NW_028327182.1, forward strand.
CAAAAATTTTGTGTGATTATCTATGTCAAAGTCACCCTTTTGAGTTTCCACTCAAGGTCTGTAATAATGATGATAAAAATAAAGTTAACAACAGCAACAAAGTAACTTACTTTTGTTGAATGCTGTCTAGTTGGTAAAAATCCTTTTGCATAGTTTAGTTCTCACAATAACTACCCCCATTTTACAGTTGAAGAAATTTATGTGGAAGATTTTTTTTCTCCTATGAACTCATAAAGCTCCTACAGTGTACAATGGTAATTTGACAGGAGAAGCTCAGTAAATAAACCAAGCAACTGTAGTACAAGAGGGTAGAAATGAATGGAGATTCCAGTAAAAAAGAAAGCTCTTCTTGTATCTTTGTGGATTTGAACAAAGCGCTAGGTGGAGCTAGGGGTCTTGCTTCTAGGACAGTGACCCAGGATTCCTGCCCAGGATCTGCATCCTTGTCTGTTTCTCCTGGGCCCTTCCTTCTGGACTCAGGCTGCTCTGCACTTCGCAAGTTCCTCCCCAGGCCTGCCCCCCACTGAGGAGGTACTTTCCGGTCTGGTCCCCAAGGACACTCCTCTGGGCTTCCAGCCACTCAACACTGACCTTGCTGTCACCTTCCTTCATTCCCTTCCTCCAGGAGATCTCAGTTGGATTCTAGGCTAACTCCTAACCCATTTATTCTTCCTAGCCTGCCAGAGAGCATCTGTATGCTATGAGAATGCTACTCAGCTATGAAGGGGAGTTCTAGTCTTCAGCTTGACTTTTTAAGCACTAAAATGCTGAGACTTTGGGTCCTCCCTTGCAGTGGTTGTCAGGGCTCATGGACTGGCTTGGTCCATCATCAAAATGGTCCCTTCTTCCTCATGGCCAATCAGCGACATGCCCAAAGGCAGAGGGTGGTATTTTGGGGGGCCTCCTCTCAGGTTTCCTCTGGACAAGGGAAGCTGAACTTGCACAAGTTTCCTTGGAGTCCCCTTTCCTCTTGGCCTGTTGCCCACTTTCCCTTTCTACCTTTCTCCTTCAGGATTCTGCTTCATCTTGCAGTGCGGGCAGCTCAGCTTCTCTTCTTCTTTAGGTGTGGACAAGCTTGGTAAACTCTGGATCCTTAATGTTCTTCAGAGCCAAGTACCCATAAGATAAAATAGCAACAACAACAAAAAACTCCTCTTGCTAATATCCAAGTTGATATGTTTAGGCCAAGACCTTCTCACCCCAAATGCACACAACACAAACCAGGGGTGAAGTTTGGAGGGTGAGGGTGAACAGAAGCTCATCTTATACCGTTAGCAATTCTCTGATAGCCTTGCAGATTCCCAGACCCCACCTAGTTTTGGAGCCAGTGTTGTATATTGATCCCCCTAAAGCAGGATGCATGTGCCCATCACCTGTTTCTTTTAAAACCTGACTTTCTTTGGTAGCAAGTTCCTGCTTCTCATGTAAGGGACACCATCATTTCACACCTTGGAGCAGAGCTAAGATGACTGATATTCCACTGCCCAGTGGTGACTTCCCATACTTCCTGTGTTTTGAACTGCCCCAGGTTTTCTTGATGACTGTGACATTCCCTATATTCTATTTTTAAAAAATCTTCATTGAACAGTTATTCAAATATTGTTCTAGGCAACGTGAGGTAAGTGGTACGAATTATGGAAAAATTTTGTTCTTTCCCTGCTGAGACCTGTGTTGCAAGGGAGAGGTAGCTGGTGGATACACATTTTCATAATCTACATTTCCTTTACATTATTTATTTGTCTTTTCAGGTCTATTGAATGAAGTTATTAAGCAACCTTCAGAGGAGGGTGAGGTGATCTTTGATGTAGATGATCAGTAGAGTTTTCCTGAAATAGATGAAATTCGGTCATGACCTTGAAGGATGTCTAGGACTATGACTGGCAGGAATATGTAGCTGAAAGAGTGGTTCAGGCACAGCGGAGCACAGGGGTTTGTCCTCAGGGACCCTGGGTAGAACCATCTGACTACTCATATGACTAGTCTGGCCCTGTGGAGACAGTGGGAAAATGGAATGGGAAAGGGCATAGGAGTGACGCTGTTGAGGGTTTCCACAGGAGAGGAGTGTTTTTCCAGTTATTCCATTTATAACAATATAAAAAAGTGCTTTATATATACATTAAAAGTAGTCAGCATAATTCTCTACAGGAGCAAGACAGCTATCACTCCCACTATGCTGTTTCTTCCAGTTTGGAGCTTTTTAGATGTGGGGGAAAATATGCACCGATATCCTTGTTCTTGTGCAGAAACTGTTTTTCCAAAAATGAGTAATTTATTTTATCTGTTTGTTTGTTTGACTTTGTAAATGGCTTGATGCCTTTTGTTTTTGTTTTTTGCTTGCAGTCCGCATGTTTTGGGGTTTAAGAATACAGGTCTGGAGGCCTGGGTTTAAACCTCAGCTCTGCTGCTTCCCAAAGGTGTGATGATGAGCAAATGACTTAACTCTCCTGTTTCTTAGTTTCTTCATCTGTAAAATGGAGATCATGACAGTATGTACATTCCAGGGTTATTGTGGGGAATAAATAAAATTACACATGTAAAAACTTAATTCTTGGCGCAGAGTGGACAGTAAGTTTTCGCTACTGTTAATATGCTTTTAAAAACTAAATGAATTATTCATATTGCTGTTGAAAAAACTGAGGGAGTAATACATACACATGGTGAAGCAACAGCCACAACCACAATCCTGGATTAGTATCAGAGGGTGAATAGTAAATGGAACTCCCACCCTGTGCTTCCCAATGCCTCCCCAGACTGAGGCAGTCACGGTTACATGTCTCAAAATCTTTCCACAATCAGTTTGAGTTCCAAGAGCATATATAAGTGTGTGCCTCCCTCTCTCTGAAGCTGAAATATGTATGTGCATGTGCATGTATACATAGGCACTTAAAGACATACATGTATAATTTGCATCTTACATTTTCACATTATAACATATCTTAGCAATTATTTTATATCTGCAATATAGACCCATGTAATTCTTTAAAATGGTAACAGAATATTTCATTTCATGTATATGAACCCAGTCCCTTATAAATGGAATATTAAGATTGCTTCCAGTTTTGTGTTACAAGTTCCAATGATCATTTTGATGCATATTATCAAATTGCAAATTATGAAGTGACTTTTTTCCTGTCTTTCCATATATTCCTCAGTGCAGTCTACATTTTTCTCTCATGCTTTGTGAGTTGGATTTACTTTGGGGGCTGTGATGTGAAGTGTTGTATTCAGCTTCAAGGTGGTATAAAAAAACCCAGAGGTAACCTTTATGTGAGGTACAAGCATAATTTTTTAGTGAAGTATACCTCTCTGGTGAAATATTATTTCCCTTAAAATGTTTCTTTTGAAAAAATGTTGCTATATCAAGCACAAAAAGCAGATTACACATTTTCATTTGTTATTAGTGTATCTGTTGCTGTCTTAATGTACCTTAAGACAAATCCATGAGTTAAAAAAAACAAATAAACATCTGTGTATGAATAGGTGAATATTTTAAAACATTTCATTAACTTTTTTCATTTTTTTTTCAAGTTTTTTTTTTTGGAATGAACATGTGTTGTTTCATAATGGAAAATAGAAAATAAGAAGATACCCTTAAAAAAAATCCTGACCTGAGATTACATTTATTGATTTTTAAGAGAGAGGAATTGGGGGGAGAGAAACATTGATGTGGGAGAAACATCTGTCAGTTGCGTCCTGTACATACCCCGACCAGGGATTGAATCAGAAACAGTTTGGCATATGGGTTGATGCTCCAAACAACTGAGCCACCCAGCCAGGGCAAAAGACATACCTTTTAAAGTATCAAATTAAAAGGGGAAAAAAAGACTGCTAGAAGAAGAAATACAGACAATTGTAAGAAAGAAAAAGGCATGGCAGAGAAGGAAAGAAACATAAAAATGGAGAAAACATAACAGCTGGGTCTATAGCTAAAATCTTAGGAATCCCACTCAGTTCTGTGGACAAATTGTACCACCACTGTCACAATAAATATTAATCTTTGAGGATCTGAAGTCATTGAAGAAAAAAAGCTTAGCAAAGTCATAACAGATTGGCTCAAGTAAGCTAGTGAGGAAGTATGTAGTTCATGTTAAAATAATATTCATCAAGATAATTTTTAAAGTGTCATTTAAAGGAAAATCAGCTGCCACCTGAAATATACACTGTATAGATAAACCCATTGCTTAACAATGCTGGATAAATGAGACCTTACTGTATTTAGTTTTTTTAAATGTATACTGTTTTGACTTTTTAACTGTTATCTTCAGAGAGAGAGAGATCTGTTTGTTTATTACTTGGCTAACTGTCTTTGATTATACTGTTTGTTTCTTGTTCAAGTTGTTCAAGAAAGTGTCACTATAAAATATTGATAGTGACCATAGCAAGACTCAGAAAAATGACCCACAAGTCTAACTCCATTCCAAAGAATTCAAGGGACTTTCCAAATTAATTTATTTAAATTCTGTTTGGAATTTGCAGTGCAGAAAAGGGCAGAGAGACACTAATTTTTTTTATCACCTATAAAGTTAGGGTTTGCTAAGCAAATGACTTATATTTAAACTCCAGGAAACTAACTTCTTAAGTATCATGAAGTTTTGTTACAGATATCTGTTCACAAACAAATGATGTGTGGTATATGACATTACTAATTACCTAATTTTTAAAGTATATTTTATTGATTATGTTGTTACAGTAACTGCAGTTTTTTTCCCCTTTGCTCCCCTCTGCCCAGTACCCCATTTCCCTCCAGCAATCCCCTCCCCTTAGTTCATGTCCATGGGTCATGCATACATGTTCTTTGGCTTCACCCTTTCTTATACTATTCTTAACACCCCCCTGTCTATTTTATACCTACCAATTATGCTTCTCAAACCCTGTGTCTTTCCCTCCATTCTTCCCCTTACCCCTCCCAGCTGATAGCCCTCCAAATAATCTCCATGTCTATGACTCTGTTCCTGTTCTAGTCCTTTGCTTAGTTGTTTTTATTTTTTTAGATTCACTTGTTGATAGTTGTGAATTTGTTGTCATTTTAATGTTCATAGTTTTGATCTATTTTTCCTTAAATAAGTCCCTTTAACATTCCCTGTAATAATGGCTTGGTGATGATGAATTTATTTAGCTTTCCCTTGTCTGGGAAGCACTTTCCATTCTAAATGATAGCTTTGTTGGATAGAGTAATCTTGATTGTAGATCCTTGCTTTTCATCACTTTGACTGCTTTTGGCCAGTCCCTTCTTGCCTGCAAAGTTTCCTTTGAGAAATCAGCTGATAGCCTCATGAGAACTCCTTTGTAGGTAACTCTCTTCTTTTCTCTTGCTGCTTTTAAAGTTATCTCTTTGTATATAACCTTTGGCATTTTAATTATGATATGTTCTGGTGTGGTCCTCTTTGGGTCCAACTTGTTTGTGAGTCTCTGTGCTTTCTAGACTTATATGTTTATTTCCTTTACCAAATTGGGGAAGTTTCCCTCCATTATTTTTTCAAATAAGTTTTCAATTTTTTGCTCTCCCTCTTTTCCATCTGGCACCCCTATGATTAGGATGTTGGCACTTTTGGAGATGTCCCTGAGTATTCTTAAATTCTCCTCATTTAAAAAAATTCTTGTTTCTTTATTTTTTTCTGGTCGACTGTTTATTTCTTCTTTATGTTTCAAATAATTGACTTGAATTCCAACTTCGTTCCCATCACTGTTGGTACCCTGTATATTTTCCTTTTTTTTTAAATTATATTTTATTGGTTATATTGTTACAATAATTCCAATTTTTTCCCGTTTGCTCCCCTCCACCCAGCACGCCCCCTCCCCAGCAATCCCTCACCAAATCCATGCCCATGGTTCATACATACAAGCTCTCCTGCTTCACCCTTTCATATATCCCTCTTCTTTTTTTTAAATAAATAAATGATTAATTAATTATTTTAACAATAAAAAATAAAAATCCCTCCCTCTCAGATATTAAGACCCTTTATAATCTTATAAAGGACAATGGGCGAAGGTCTCAAGCTCCTCTAACTGCTTCAAGCTGGACATGGTTGTCGTCCTACCTACCCTTGGGTCCAGAAATCCCTAATAAGAGTGGGGGATGTGGAGGGGAGGGTGGTCTTCCCACATGGGGAAGGATCGTGCGGACTCCAGGTCAGTTGGCTGTCCCCGGACAATGGCATGCTTGGTTTACCAGGCTTGCATCCTTTTTGTATTCTGGGGACAACAGGTTTGGCAAAAGGATTAAAAGACATCATTCAATCCATAACTACTAGATGAAAAAAGGCAGAGATTAATTTTTCAATGTCCCACATTAGGGGAAAAAAAGGGGGAGCTTCTTTGGAGGAAGGGGTCCCGGGCACATCTCACTTGTTCAAAACCCTTTTGCCCATTATACTTAGTTTGGGCTGAGGGAAATATTTTAGGTTTCCCCCGTCTCAGACATCTGGGCCCTTTTGGTCCAAGCCATTAGGATAGAAAAGAGGAACCAGTTTTAAAGTGAAACCCACAGACCACCCCATACTTCACCACCCAGCCACTTAGTTCAGCCAAACCATTGAGTCTCAGGAGGCAGCACTGCAGACAGGATTAAGTGAGGCCTATACATGCAGATACTCACTCAGGTAATGAGATCATAGGCTTATGCCCTTTGAAAACAGAAAACACATGTTAATTTCTGTAACATAACCCACAAACAAGTCTCTAAATCTGTAAGACTGTCTTATTGGAAAGACACCCAGTTGCAAGGCATTTGACATTCTTCTTGCCTATAAATTAAACATCTTTGATAATACCATAGATATAGTTTAACTTTCAAATGAAAACAAATTTTAAATTAAAAGAAACTTCAAAGACGATTAACTGCACTACTTTATAGTCTACCACTGAGTATTGTGATTTTCCTTGAATCACGATTTTTCTCCCTAAGATTACCCTCCTTGTCATTAAAGGGACTGCATTAAGTCCATTTTAAATTTATCCTGTTCATTTGCATAAACACAACAAGTACAGCAAATGATCACTTATGATCTTCAGTTCTGCATTGCTGGAACTTACACAAGGAACATTTAGGGTGACCTTCCGTCTGCCCTTCAGGGCACAGAAGCTGAGCCACATACCTGGCATTCAGCCTTGCCTGTACACACCTGTCTTTTCCAAATCCTTCAGGTTTTCCATTGTGCCTTAATGTCCCTTCTAGCCACCTTTCAGGAAAACAACCTTCATTCCTTCTCTGGAAAGATTGCTGTGGACCGCACAACCAACCATGATACCAGGCCTTTTATCTCGTGGGCTTTTATTACCTTTGAAAGTCATTCCCAGTTCCTCAGGGCTTTATGTTAACAACCAAAGCCTAAGCATGTTTTCTTTAGCCATGACATTCCAGTCAAAGTCTTGGTAAAAAAAATACCAAAAAACCTCTATTAACAACTGGTCTTATTAGTTTTATGCAAAGAAACTAATGTCATTACTTACTTGTTTAGAATGCCAAACTCTGGAGGGATCAGATAGGGAGAGAAATATACAGTGTGAAGGAAAATCTTTGTCCTTATAATATTCACTAAACTGGCATTTCCATTCTTCATATTTTCATTTTTTCCCAATAAAATTTTTTTGTTTGTTTTTCCATTACAGATGTCCCACTTTTTTCCCCCCTCTTGCTTCCTTGCATCCTGTCCCCTCCTTCTCCAACCTTTAGTTCGCACTCAGTTGTCCATGTTCATGGGTCATTTATACACTTTCTTTGACTAGACCCTTCCCCTTTTTACCCCCTTCTCTCCCTCCCACCTCCCCCCTTGTTACTGTTAGTCTACTCCTTGTTTACATACCTCTGGTTCAATTTTGCTCATTTGTTTGTGTTGTTCATTAGTTTCCTGTAATAGGTGACAGCATAAGGTATTTTTCTTTTTTTGTTGCCTGGCTTATTTCGCTAAGCATAATTCTCTCTAGTTCCATCCATGTTGTCGCAAATGGTAGAAGTTCCTTCCTTCTTTCTGCTACATAGTACTCCATTGTGTAAATGTACCACAGTTTTTTGATCCACTCATCTACAGATGGGCACTTAGGTTTTTCCAGCACTTGGCTATTGTAAATAGTGCTGCTATGAACATTGGAGTGCATAGGTTCTTTTGAATTGGTGTTTCAGGATTTTTCGGATATAATCCTAGCAATAGAATTGCTGGTTCAAAAGGTAGTTCCATTTTTAGCTTTTTGAGGAAATTCCAAACTGTTTTTCATAGTGGTTGCACCAGTCTACATTCCCACCAGCAATGCACCAGGGTTCCCATTTCTCCGCATGTTCGCCAGCACAAGTAGTTTGTTGACTTGTCGATGATGGACATTCTGACTGGTGTGAGGTGGTATCTCATTGTGGTTTTAATTTGCATCTCTCTGATGGCTAGAGATGTTGAGCATTCTTTCATATGTCTATGGACCCTCTGTACATCCTCTTTGTAGAAGTGTTTGTTCAGGTCCTTTGCCCATTTTTTAATTGGGTTGCCTGCTTTCTTGGTGTTGAGTCGTATGAGTTCTTTATATATTTTGGAGATCAATCCTTTGTCTGAGATGTCATTGGCGAATATATTTTCCCATATGGTTGGTTTCCTTTTCATCTTGCTGATGTTTTCTTTAGCTGAGCAGAAACTTTTTAGTTTGATGTAGTCCCATTTGTTTATTCTTTCCTTTACTTTCCTTGCCTTAGGAGATATATCAGTGAAAATGTTGCTACGTGGGATATCTGAAATTTTCCTGGCTATGTTTTACTCTAGGACTTTTTTTTTTTTAAGTATATTTTATTGATTATATTGTTACAATAGTTCCAATTTTTTCCCCTTTGCTCACTTCAGCCCAGCACCCCCCTTCCCCGACAATCCCCTCCCCAAGTTTATGCCCATGGCTCACCCTTTCATATATTCTTCTTCTTTTTTTAAAAAAATAGTTAATTAATTAGTTAAATATTTTAACAATAAAAAATAACAATCCCTCCCTCTCAGACTTAAGACCCTTTACAATCTTATAAAGGACAATGGACGAAGGTCTCGAGCTCCTCTAGCTGCTTCAAGCTACCCTTGGGTCAAGAAATCCCTAATAAGAGTGGGGGTGTGGAGGGGAGGGTGGCCTTCCCACAAGGGGAAGGATCGTGCAGACTACAGGTTGGTTGGCTGTCTCTGGACAACGGCATGCTTGGTTTAACAGGCTGGCATCCTTGTTGTATTCTGGGGGCATCATTCAACCCGTAACCACTAGATGACAAAAGACAGGTATTAAATTTTCAATGTCCAACATTAGGCAAAAGAAGGGCTTCTTTAGAGGAAGGTATACCAGGTACATCTCACCAGTCCAAAACCCTTTTGCCCATTATACTTAGTTTGGACTAGGAGAAATATTTTAGGTTTCCCCCCTCTCAGGCCTCTGGGCTCTTTCTGTCCAAGCCATTAGGATAGAAAAGAGAAACCAGTTTTAAAGTGAAGCCCACAGACCACCCCGTTCTTCACCAACCCAGCCACTTAGTTCAGCCAAACCATTGAGTCTGAGGAGGCAGCAATGCAGACAGGATTAAGTGAGGCCTATACGTACAATCACTCAGGTAATGAGATCGTAGGCTTATGCCCTTTGAAAACAGAAAACACATGTTAATTTATGTAATATAACCCACACACAAGTTTATAGATCTGTAGGTCTGTCTTATCGGAAAGACATCCAGTTGCAAGGCATTTGACATTCTTCTTGCCTGTAAATTAAACATCTTTGATAATGCCACAGACATAGTTTAACTTTCAAATGAAAACAAATTTTAAATGAAAAGAAACTTTAAAGACGGTTAGCTGCACTACTTTATAGTCTACCACTGGGCATTGTGATCTTCCTTGAATCTTGATTTTTCTCCCTAAGATTACCCTCCTTGTCATTAAAGGGACTGCATTAAGTTCATTTTTAATTTATTCTGTTCATTTGCATAAACACAACAAGAACAGCAAATGATCACTTATGATCTTTAGTTATGTTTTGCTGGAACTTACGCAAGGAACATTTAGGGTGACCTTCAGTCTGCCCTTCAGGGGACAGAAGCTGAGCCACATACCTGGCATTCAGCCTTGCCTGTAAACACCTGTCTTTTCCAGGTCCTCCTGGTTTTCCATTGTGCCTTAAGGTCCCTTCTAGCCACCTTTCAGGAAAACAACCTTCATTCCTTCTCTGGAAAGATTGCTGTGGACCGCACAACCAACCATGATACCAGGCCTTTTATCTCGTGGGCTTTTATTACCTTTGAAAGTCAGTCCCAGTTGCTCAGGGCTTTTTGGTAACAACCAAAGCCCAAGCACGTCTCCTTTAGGCATGACATTCCAGTCAAAGTCTTAGTAAAATAAATCGTTATTAACAACTGGTCTTATTAGTTTTATGCAAAGAAACTTAGATCATTACTTACTTCTTCAGAATGCCAAATTCTGGAGGGATCAGATAGGGAGAAAATATATACAGTGTGAAGGAAAATCCTTGTCCTTCTAATATTCACTGAACTTGCATTTCTATTCTTTATATTTTTATTTTTCCCCCCACTAAAAATTTTTCTGTTTGTTTGTTTTTCCATTACAGTTGTCTCACTTTTTTCCCCCTCTTGCTTCTCTGCACACTGTCCCTCCCTTCTCCCACATTCAGTCCCCACCCAGCTGTCCATGTCCATGGATCATTTATACATGTTCTTTGACTAGACCCTTCCCCTTCTTACCACTTCTCTCCCTCCCATCTCCCCCTTTGTTACTGTTAGTTTATTCCTCGTTTACATACCTCTGGTTCAATTTTGCTCATTTGTTTGTGTTGTTCATTAGTTTCCTTTAACAGGTGATATCATAAGGTAATTTCCTTTTGTTGCCTGGCTTATTTTGCTAAGCATAATTCTCTCTAGTTCCAATCATGTTGTTGCAAATGGTAGAAGTTCCTTCTTTCTTTCAGTACTTATTCATTGTCATTTTCCCCCTTTGTACTCGTGTTCCTCTCTGTCTCTCTCTGTTTCTTCATCTTCTTAAAGCAGACCTTTTAGCATCTCTTGCAATACTGGTTTTGTGGAGATGTATTGTTTTAACCTTCTTTTGTCTTGGAAACTCCTTATTTCACCTTCCATTTTGAATGAGAGCCTTGCTGGGTAGAGTATTCTTGGTTGTAGGCCTTTGTTTTTCATTACTTGGAATATATTTTGCCATTCCCTTCTGGCTTGTAGTGTTTCTGCTGAGAAATCTGATGATAGCCTTATTGGAGCTCCCTTGTATGTTATTAGTTGTTTCTCTCTTGCTGCTTTTAGGATTCTCTCTTTGTCTTTGAATGTTGGCATTTTAATTATGATGTGTCTTGAAGTGGGCCTGTTGGGGTTCATCTTCATTGGGACCCTCTGTGCTTCCTGGACTTGCATGATTCTTTCTCTCTTCATGTTAGGGAAGTTTTCTGTCATTAGTTTTTCAAAGAGGTTTTCTATCCCTTGCTCTTCTTCTCCTTCCGGAATTCCTATGATACAGATATTATTACGTTTCATGTTGTCCTGCAGCTGTCTTAGAGCCTCTTCAGTCTTGTTCAGCCTTTTTTCATTTTGTTGCACTGTCTGTGAGTTTTTGTCTACATTGTCCTCCAGCTCGCTGATCTGATTTTCTGCTTCCTCTAGCCTGCTTTTAATTCCTTCTACTGTGTTCTTCAATTCAGAGATCGTATTCTTCATTTCCTCCTGGCTCTTATTGATAGCTTCCATGTCCTTTTTGATGCTGGTATAATTCTCAGTAAGTTCCTTATAGTTCTTCTGGAGTTCACTGTAGTTTTTCTGGAGTTCTTTGTAGTTTCCACTGAGCTCATTGAGCTTCTTCATAATACATGCTTTCAATTCCATATTTGATAGTTGGCTCCCCTCTGTTTCTTTTAGCACTCTTTCTGGGGACTCTGCCTTTCCTTTAGATGGGGGGTTGTTTCTCTGTCTCCCCATTTTTGTGACTCCTATTGTTTGTTGGTGCTTCTTAGCATGATCTGCACTTCCTGGATCTGCCCCTGGTGGCGTCAGATCCTCTACCAGTCTGGGCCTAGGCAGTCTGTTGGAGACTTTCAGGGATCTACTGCCTTTGTCTGTCTCCTTTAGTTGATAACCTATTCAATCTGTGATTAGCCGTCAGGCTTAAGGTCTGTGGGTGTGGCAGCTTAATTCCTGTAGGCTGGGCCTTTGCTTCCCCTCAGGCTGATGCCACTTGGCTGGGAATGGTCTGCCTGCAGTGTGGGGATGAGTCAGCACTGAGACCCGGCTGGCCGCTTCCCCAGCTCTCCCCTCAAAGCCACCACACCAAACTCTCCCCAAGCATCTCCAGTCCTCTCTGTCTTTCCTCCGCTTGAGCCCAGGGTAAGTGGGGGCCAAAATATTTTTGTATGTAATCCGCTTAAGAGCTCTTTTTCTCCAGCTGTTTCTCTCCGGCTAGCAAGAAACCCTGTGGCTTTTTGCTTTTCTCAGCTGGATACTATTTTACTTTCCACTCTGTTGCTGTAGGCAGGGAAGCTCAGCTGGGGGTTTAGACCCTGCCCTTCTCAGGGGGAATCCCCGGCTGCTGAGCTGTTTCTCAGTCCCTTCAGCTGCCACCCGTGTTAGCCCAGCCAGCCCTTCCGCGTCTCCACACTCCCTACCCGTCGCGTTGTGATTTAGCGGCCTTTTCTGTCTCTCCGTGGTTATAAGACTTCTCTCCAGCTGGTGTTCTGTTGGGTATTCCAGATGATTTCTCCAAAATTGCATTGTAAATCCAGACTAGTTCTGGGAGGAAGTTAGTGTAGCTTCCACTTACTGCTCCGCCATCTTGTTTCTCCAGTATATTTAGTCTTTAAATGCTTCTTCATACCCCAGGATGGAAGAGGTCAGGGAAGAGAGCAAAATTGCATTGGCTAAGATTCTTCGTAGAAAATTTTGAAGGTGTACTTCGTTCACTTTGAGTCATGCATTCATGGAGTTAGTTTGATGATGAAATAAATTAATACCTGCAAAAAACTATGATAGGCTCAGAGGGACTCAGCCACCTCTTTTGGTCACTTGCCCAGGTCCTGGTCAAGGATGTGTGCTCTCTTAAAGAGATGACTGTTGATGTCTTTCAGAGTTCACTACGTCTGTTCTTTCTTTGCCCGGCAGCACGCTGTCCTGTCCTTCAGCGCCAATGCCACTTGGTCGAGTCCCGTCTCTGCCAGCGGGCAGAGATCTGCTCTCCGCCTGACTCCTCTCCAGGGCAGCCTGTGGTCGCCAAAAATCCTTTGTGTGCTTCCCGCCGCAGCTCGGGCAGCCACCCCAGTCAGGAATCCCGTTTCATCCCCTTTTTCTCCGCTATCCTCACTAAACAGGTTGTTCCCAGATGGATTTTCTCTAATCCAGCAGTGCCTTGGCTCAACTCCCACCAATGTCCAGCTGCTCACTGAGATGTTCTGTCTGCAATTAGCCCAAACTGCAGACGGGTCTTCGGAGCCTAAAACCGCAACCTCTCCTCACTCCTCTGCCATCTTACCTCCCTCTTACTCTAGGAGTTTTATGGTGTCATGGCTTACATTAAAGTCTTTGATCCATTTTGAGTTTATTCTGGTGTATGGTGTAAGTTGGTGGTCTAGTATCATTTTTTTTTGCATGTCCCTGTCCAGTTCTCCCAAAACCATTTGTTGAAGAGGATCTTTTCACTCCATTTTATGTTTCTTCCCCCTTTGTCAAATATTAGTTGACCATATAGACCTGGGTTTATTTCTGGGCTCTTTATTCTGTTCCATTGATCTTTATGTCTGTTCTTATGCCAGTACCAGACTGTTTTGATTACCATGGCTTTGTAGTATAGTTTGACATCAGGTATTGTGATTCTTCCTACTGTGTTCTTCTGTCTCAAGATTTCTGTGGCTATTAGGGGTCATTTTTGGTTCCATATAAATTTTTGAAGTGTTTGTTCTAGGTCTGTGAAAAATGTCATTGGTATTTTAATAAGAATTGCATTGAATCTATAAATTGCTTTGGGTAGTATGGACTTTTTTTTATGTTTTTTATTGATTATATCGTTACAACAGTTCCAATTTTCTCCCTCTTGCTCCTCTCCACCCAGCACCCCCCTCCCCCAGCAATCCCCCCCAAGTCCATACCCCTGGTTCATAAAAATTAACTATCCACCCCCCTCTCAAATATCAGGACCCTTTGTAATCTTGTAAAGGACAATGGGCGAAGGTCTCGTGCTCCTCTAGCTGCTTCAAGCTGGACATGGTCGTCGTCCTACCTACCCTTGGGTCCAGAAAACCCTAATAAGAGTGGGGGTGTGGAGGGGAGGGTGGCCTTCCTACATGGGGAAGGATCGTGCAGACTCCAGGTCAGTTGGCTGTCTCCGGTCAAGGGCGTGCTTGGTTTAATAGGCTGGTGTCCTTGTTGTGTTCTGGGGGCAACAGATTTGGCGAAAAGGGTTAAAAGACATCATTCAATCCATAACTACTAGATGACAAAAGGCCGGGATTAATTTTTCAATGTTCCATATTAGGAAAAAAAAAAAAGGTGGGGGGCTTCTTTGTAACAAGTTGTGCTAGGCACATCTCACCTGTCCAAAACCCTTTGCCCATTATACTTAGTTTGGGCTGAGGTAAATAGTTTAGGTTTCCCCCCTCTCAGACCTCCTGGCCTTTTCTGTACAAGCCATTAGGATAGAAAAGAGAAACCCGTTTTAAAGTGAGGCCCACAGACCACCCCACTTTTCCCCAACCCAGCCATTTAGTTCAGTCAAACCATTGAGTCTCAGGAGGCAGCGTTGCAGAGAGGATTAAGTGAGGCTTATGCGTACAGACAATCACTCAGGTAATGCGATCATAGGCTTATGTCCTTTGAAAACAGAAAACACGTGTTAATTTATGTAACATAACCCAGAAACAAGTCTCTAAATCTGTAAGACTGTCTTATTGGGAAGACATCCAGTTGCAAGGCACTTGAAATTCTATTTGCCTGCAACTTGAATATCTTTGATGATATCACAGACATGGTTTAATTTTCAAGTGAAACCATATTTTAAATGAGAAGAAACTTTTAAGACGGTTAGTTGCCCTATTTTATACTCTACTACTGATCATTGTGATTTTCCTTGAATAATAATTTTTCTCCCTAAGGTTACCCTCCTTGTCTTTAAAGGGACTACATTAAGTCCATTTTTAATTTATCCTGTTCGTTTGCATAAACATAACAAGAGCAGCAAATGATCACTTATGATCTTTAGTTCTGCTTTGCTGGAACTTACCCAAGGAATATTTGGGGTGACCCTCAGTCTGTTCTTCGGGGCACAGAAGCTGAGCCACATATCTGGCATTCATCCTTGCCTGTACACACCTGTTTTTTCCAAGTCTTTCTGGTTTTTCATTGCGCCTTAAGGTCCCTTCTAGCCATCTTTCAGGAAAACGACCTTCGTTCCTTCCCTGGAAAGATTGTTGTGGACCGCACAACCAACCATGGTACCAGGGCTTTTATCTCACGGGCTTTTATTACCTTTGAAAGTCATTCTCAGTTCCTCAGGACTTTTTGGTAACAATCTGAGCCCAAGTATGTTTCCTTTAGGCTTGACATTCCAGTCAAAGACTTGGTCAAAAGAAAGAAAAAAAAAGAAAGGAACCTCTATTGACAACTGGTCTTATTAGTTCTATGCAAAGAAACCTATGTCATTACTTACTTGTTTAGAATGCCAAACTCTGGAGGGATCAAAAAAGGAGAAAAATATACAGCGTGAAGGAAAATCTTTGTCCTAATATTCACTGAACTGGCATTTCCATTCTTCATATTTTCATTTCCCCCCCCCCAAAATTTTTTTGTTTGTTTTTCCATTACGGTTGTCTCACTTTTTTAGCCCTCTTTCTTCCCTGCACCCTGTCCCTCCCTTCCCCCACATTTAGTCTCCACTCAGTTGCCCCTGTCTGTGGGTCATTCATATATATATATATATTTTTTTTACTTGACCCTTCCCCTTACACCCTTCTTTTCCTCCCCCCCACCCCCTTGTTACTGTTAGTCAACTTCTTGTTTACATACCTCTGGTTCAATTTTGCTCATTTGTTTGTGTTGTTCATTAGTTTCCTGTAATAGGTGACAGCATAAGGTATTTTTCTTTTGTTGCCTGGCTTATTCCACTAAGCATAATTTTCTCTAGTTCCATCCATGTTGTTGCAAATGGTAGAAGTTCCTTCTTTCTTTCTGCTACATAGAATTCCATTGTGTAAATGTACCACAGTTTTTTGATCCACTCATCTACAGATGGGCACTTAGGTTGTTTCCAGCACTTGGCTATTGTAAATAGTGCTGCTATGAACATTGGAGTGCATAGGTTCTTTTGAATTGGTGTTTCGGGATTTTTTGGATATAATCCTAGCAATAGAATTGCTGGTTCAAAAGGCAGTTCCATTTTTAGTTTTTTGAGGAAATTCCAAACTGTTTTCCACAGTGGCTGCACCAGTCTGCATTCCCACCAGCAATGCACCAGGGTTCCCGTTTCTCCGCATCCTCTCCAGCACAAGTTGTTTGTTGATTTGTTGATGATGGCCATTCTGACTGGTGTGAGGTGGTATCTCATTGTGGTTTTAATTTGCATCTCTCTGATGGCTAGTGATGTTGAGCATACTTTCATATGTCTATGGGCCCTCTGTATGTCTTCTTTGGAGAAGTGTTTGTTCAGGTCCTTTGCCCATTTTTTAATTGGGTTGTCTGTTTTCTTGGTGTTGAGTCGTATGAGTTCTTTATATATTTTGGAGATCAATCCCTTGTCTGAGATGTCATTGGCGAATATATTTTCCCATATGGTTGGTTTCCTTTTCATCTTGCTGATGTTTTCTTTAGCTGAGCAGAAACTTTTTAGTTTGATGTAGTCCCATTTGTTTATTCTTTCCTTTATTTCCCTTGCCTTAGGAGATATATCAGTGAAAATGTTGCTATGTGGGATATCTGAAATTTTCCTGCCTATTTTTTCCTCTAGGACTTTTATGGTATCACGGCTTACATTTAAGTCTTTGATCCATTTTGAGTTTATTCTGGTGTATGGTGTGAGCTGGTGGTCTAGTTTCTTTTTTTGCATATCCCTGTCCAGTTCTCCCAACACCATTTGTTGAAGAGGCTCTTTTCACTCCATTTGATGTTTTCCCCCTTTGTCAAATATTAGTTGACCATATGAACCTGGGCTTATTTCTGGGCTCTCTATTCTGTTCCATTGATCTATATGTCTGTTTTTATGCCAGTATCAGACTGTTCTGATATCCGTGGTCTTGTAGTATAGTTTGATATCAGGTATTGTGATTCCTCCTACTGTGTTCTGCCTCAAAATTGCTGTGGCTATTCGGGCTCTTTTTTGGTTCCATATAAATTTTTGAAGTATTTGTTCTAGGTCTGTGAAATATGTTGCTGGTATTTTAATAAGGATTGCATTGAATCTATAAATTGCTTTGGGTAGTATGGACATTTTAATGATGTTGATTCTTCCCATCCATGAGCATGGTATATGCTTCCATTTATTTGTATCTTCTTTAATTTCTTTCTTCAGTGTTATGTAGTTTTCTGTGTACAGGTCTTTTACCTCTTTGGTTAAGTTTATTCTTAGGTATTTTATTTTTCTTGTTGCTATGGTAAATGGGATTTTTCTTTCAGTTTCTATCTCTGAGTTTTTATTGTTGGTGTATAAAAATGTCTTCGATTTCTTAATATTGACTTTGTATCCTGCTATTTTGCCGAATTCACTTATTAAATTGAGTAGTTTTTTTGTGGAGTCTATAGGGTTTTCTATGTACACTATCATGTCATCTGCAAATAATGACAGTTTTACTTCCTCTTTTCCAATTTGGATGCCTTTTATTTCTCTTTCTTGTCTGATTGCTGTGGCTAGAACTTCCAAGACTATGTTGAATAGTAGTGGAGAGAGCGGACATCCTTGTCTTGTTCCTCATCTCAGGGGGAATGCTCTCAGTTTTTGCCCATTGAGTATGATGTTGGCTTCAGGTTTCTCATATATGGCCTTTATTATGTTGAGGTATGCTCCCTCTATTCCCATTTTGCTGAGAGTTTTTATCATAAATGGGTGTTGTACTTTATCAAATGCTTTTTCCGCATCTATTGATATGATCATGTGGTTTTTGTCTTTCATTTTGTTTATGTGGTGTATCACGTTTATTGATTTGCGAATATTAAACCATCCTTGCATCCCTGGGTTGAATCCTACTTGATCGTGGTGTATGATCTTTCTAATGTGTTGCTGGATCTGGCTTGACAATATTTTGTTGAGGATTTTAGCATCTATGTTCATCAGCGATATTGGCCTGTAGTTTTCTTTCTTTGTTGTGTCTTTATCTGGTTTTGGAATTAGGGTAATACTAGCTTCATAGAACGAGTTTGGGAGTCTTCCCTCTTCTTGGATCTTTTGGAATAGTCTGAGGAGAATAGGAGTTAGTTCTTTCCTAAGTGTTTTGTAGAATTCACCTGTGAAGCCATTCGGTCCAGGGCTTTTGTGTGCTGGGAGTTTTTTGATTACTGCTTCAATTTCACTAGTTGTTATTGGTCTATTCAGACTTTCTGCTTCTTCTTGATTCAGTTTGGGAAGAATATAGGTTTCCAGGAATTTGTCCATTTCCTCTAGATTGTCAAATTTCTTGCCATACAGTTGTTCGTAATAATTTCTTACAATTCTTTGTATTTCTGTGGTATCGGTTGTCATTTCTTCTCTATTGTTTCTGATTTTATTTATTTGGGTCCTCTCTCTCTTTTTCTTGATGAGCCTGGTTAAAGGCTTTTCTGTCAAATTTGTTTATCTTTTCAAAGAACCAGCTCCTACTTATGTTGATCTTTTGAATTGTTAGTTTAGTCTCTATGTTATTTAATTGTGCTCTGATCTTGATGATTTCCTTCCTTCTGCTCGCTCTGGGCTTTGCTTGTTGTTCTTCCTCTAGTTCTTGTAGCTGTAGCGTTAAATTTTTTATTAGAGATTCATCTAGCTTTTTTGGGTAGACCTGTATTGCTATGAACTTTCCTCTCAGGACTGCTTTCACTGTATCCCATAGGTTTTGGGTTGTTGTGTGTTCATTATCATTAGTTTCCAGAAACTTTTTGATTTCTTCCTTGATGTCATTGTTAACCCATTCATTATTTAATAGCATGTTATTCATTCTCCATGAGTTTGAGTGTTTTTGAGTTTCTTCCTTGAGGTTGATTTCCAACTTTAAGCCATTGTGATCTGAGAAGATGCTTGATACAATTTCAATTTTTTTGAATCTGTTGAGGCTTGTTTTGTGTCCTAACATGTGATCTATCTTTGAAAATGTTCCATGTGCACTTGAGAAGAATGTATATTTTGCTGCTTTGGGGTGAAAAGTTCTATATATATCGACTAAGTCCATTTGATCTAGAGTGTTGTTCAGTGCCTCAATATCTTTGGTATTTCTTTACTTTGAGGATCTGTTCATTGTTGACAATGGGGTGTTAAAGTCCCCTACTATGAGTGTGTTGCTGTCTATATGTTTCTTGGAGTCTTTCGAAATTTTCCTTACGTATTTTGATGCTCCTAACTTGGGTGCATATATATTTATAAGGGTTATATCTTCTTGATGGATTGTTCCCTTAAGTATTATGAAATGTCCTTCTTTGTCTCTTGTTATGAGCTTTTTTGCAGATTCTGTTTTGTTTGGTATAAGTATTGCTACCCCGGCTTTTTTTTCAGGTCCATTTGCTTGAAATATTTTTTTCCATCCCTTCACTTTCAGTCTGTGTAGATCTTTTGTTCTAAGATAGGTCTCCTGTAGACAGCATATATGTGGGTCATTCTTTCTAATCCATTCAGCTACCTTATGTCTTTCGATTGGAGCATTTAATCCATTTACATTTAAGGTTATTGCCGATAAGTACTTATTCATTGTCATTTTCACCCTTTGTACTCGTGTTCCTCTCTGTCTCTCTCTGTTTCTTCATGTTCTTAAAGCAGATCCTTTAGCATCTTTTGCAGTGCTGGTTTGGTGGAGATGTATTCTTTTAGTTTTCTTTTGTCTTGGACACTCCTTTTTTCACCTTCCATTATAAATGAGAGCCTTGCTGGGTAGAGTATTCTTGGTTGTAGGGCTTTGTTTTTCATTGTTTGGAATATTTTTTTGCCATTCCCTTCTGGCTTGTAGTGTTTCTGCTGAGAAATCTGATGATAGCCTTATTGGAGCTCCCTTGTATGTTATTAGTTGTTTCTCTCTTGCTGCTTTTAGGATTCTCTCTTTGTCTTTGAATGTTGCCATTTTAATTATGATTTATCTTGAAGTGGGCCTGTTGGGGTTCATTTTCATTGGGACCCTCTCTGCTTCCCTGACTTGCATGACTCTTTCTCTCCTCATGTGAGGGAAGTTTTCTGTCATTAGTTTTTCAAAGAGGTTTTCTATCCCTTGCTCTTCTTCTTCTCCTTCTGGAATTCCCATGATACGGATATTATTACATTTCATGTTGTCCTGCAGCTGTCTTAGAACCTCTTCAGTCTTGTTCAGTCTTTTTCCATTTTGTTGCACTGTCTGGGAGTTTTTGTCTACATTGTCCTCCAGCTCGCTGATCCGATCTTCTGCATCCTCTAGCCTGCTTTTAAGTCCTTCTACTGTGTTCTTCAATTTAGACATTGTATTCTTCATTTCCTCCTGGCTCTTATTGATAGCTTTTATGTCCTTTTTCATGCTGGTGTAATTCTCAGTAAGTTCCTTGTAGTTTTTCTGGAGTTCCTTGTAGTTTCCCTGGAGTTCTTTGTAGGTTCTGCTGAGCTCATTCAGCTTCTCCATAATCCATGTTTTGAATTCCATATCTGATAGTTTGCTCCCCTCTATTTCATTTAGCACTCTTTCTGGGGATTCTACCTTTCCTTTCGATGGGGGGTTGTTTCTCTGTCTCCCCATTTTTGTGACTCCTATTGGTGCTTCTTAGAATGATCTGCACTTCCTGGATCTGCCTCTGGTGGTGTCAGATCATGTACCAGTCTGGCCCTAGGCAGCCTGCTGGAGACTTCCAGGGATCTACTGCCTTTGTCTGTCTCCTTTAATTGTTAATCTATTCAATCTGTGATTGGCCGTCAGGCTTAAGGACCGTGGGTGTAGCAGCTTAATTCCTGTAGGCAGAGCTTTTGCTTCCCCTGAGGCCAACGCCACTTGAAGGGTAATGGTCTGCCTACAGTACTGGGGGTGAGTCAGCACTGGGACCTGGTCGGCTGCTTCCCCAGTTTTCCCCTCAAAGCCACCGCGCCAAACTCTCCTGAAGTGTCTCCAGTCCTCTCTGCCTTTCCTCTGCTTGAGCCCAGGGTAAGTGGGGGCTAAAATATTTTTGTATGTGATCCACTTAAGAGCTCTTTTCCTCCCGCTGTTTCTCTCCAGCTAGCAAGAAACCCTGTGGCTTTTTGCTTTTCACAGCTGATACTATTTTACTTTCCACTCTGTTGCTGTGGGCTGGGAAGCTCAGCTGAGGGTTTAGACCCTGTCCTTTTCAGGGGGAACTCCTGGCTGCTGTGCTGCTTCTCAGTCCCTTCAGCTGCCACCTGTGGGAACCCAGCCAGCCATTCCACGTCTCCACACTCCTTACCGGTCACATTGTGATGTAGCAGCCTTTTCTCTCTCTCCGTGGTTATAAGACTTTTTTCCAACTAGTGTTCAGTTGGTTATTCCAGATTATTTCTCCAAAATTAAGTTGTAAATCCAGACTGGTCCTGGTAAGAGGTTAGTGTAGCTTCCACTTACTCCTCCACCATCTTTGATCCTCTATATTTTTCTTTATTTCACATTGTATAACCTTCACTTCTTCTTTATTTTGTGGCTATCCTTAATCATTTCTCTCAGCATCCTTATTACCAGTGTTTTGAATTATGCATCTGACAGGCTGGCTATCTCATTTTCACTTAGTTCTTTTTCTGTAGTTTCTATCTGCTCTCACTTTTGGGCCATACTTCTCTGTCTCAACTTGACAGCCTCCTGTGTTTGCCTCTGTGTATTACATAGAGCTGCTGCACCTGTTACATTGTAAGAGGTGGAGCATGAGGTTTTCTCAGTGCTGGGCGAGCCAGTTCACCACTTTGTGGGACTGTATGTGGGGGAGGGGTCAGAGAGGGAACAATGTTGCTTGCTCCACACTTGCCCCATTTCTAGGCACTTCACCTGCTTGTGTGACTGGTGCCTCTCTAACTGTTGTCCTGGTGATGGTTCCCAGAGTGGGTGGGTTTGTGTATGTTCTAGGACTGTGGAGCTCTAGATGGACTCTCCTGAGATACTGGCAGTTTCTTTTGCCACCACTACCCCCACTGGTTTTCACAGCCAGAATCAATGAGGCTTTATTTTCCCAGTGCTGGGAACGTGAGTTGCATGATCTGGCCTGGGACTGGGATTTCTCCTCAGGTGTCCCTCCTGCCTTTTATGATGTGTGACTGCCACAACCACTGCCACCACACCACATCCTCTCTGCCCCAGCTCTGCTCCTCCTACCTCTGTGGATGATTGTTACTTCTTTATATCTTTGTTGGAATTCCATTCAGTTTAATTTTCTGGTAGTTCTCGTTTTTTGTTTTGAGGTAGATGTAATCCTGCTTATGGTTGTGGAAGGAGGCAATGTCTATCTACCTTTGTCTCCATCTTGGCCTGAAGTCCACAATTTTTGATCTTTTACGAGCAACCAGGTTTGATGTTGATTTCTTCTGCACGCTATGCCCACAGAACAGGAGGAAAACCTACAATCTAAACTCCTTGTCCTGGAACTCCAAGTCTTCTCGAGTGTGGCCATTCTCTGACTCTCACTGTTCCTGTTACATGTGCTGTAGTAGTCAAGGCTTTTGGAAATGGCCATCAAATGCCCTCACATGGCTTCCCTGCATGTGCTTTCCTGGAGTGTCTCATGTCATAGGGACACATGCTTTTATTTATTTTAAATGAATACCAGGAGTAGAAATGCTGAGTCTAGTCCTGAATGATAAAATGTATGCCATTAGGAAGTTGGTCTATAGAGCAGTAGAACTGTATGGTCAAATAGAATCGCTTTATCAGGTGCTCCATTTGAGTCTTAGGTTTTCTATAAGTTCTTTTTTTTTTTTTTTTGACTTCAATTTTTCCATTACAGTTGCCATACAAAGTTATATTATTTTCAGGTGTACAACCCAGTGATTAGACATGGTATAACTTACTAAGAGATCATCCTGATAAATATAGCACCCACCTGACACTATATAATTATAATATTATTGTCTATATTCCCTATGCTATATTTTACATCCCCGTTACTATTCTGTAACTACCAACTTGTATTTCTTAATCCCTTCACCTTGTCCACCCATCACCCCAATCTCCCTCCCATCTGGCAAGTGTCAAAATGTTTTCTGTATCTAAGAGTCTGTTTCTGTTCTGCTTGTTTATTTTGATTTTAGATTCAACTGTTGATAAATATGTATTTATTGCCATTTCATTATTCATATTTTTATCTTTTTCTTCTTCCTAAAGAAGGCCCTTTAACATCTCATATAATACTTGTTTGGTGGTGATGAACTCCTTTAGCTTTACCTTGTCTGGGAAGCACTTTATCTGCCCTTCCATTCTAAATAATAGCTTTTCTGGGTAGAGTAATCTTGGTTGCAGGTCCTTGCTTTTCATCTCTTTGAATATTTCTCACCAATCCTTTCTGGCCTGCATAATTTCTGTTGAACAACCAGCTGACTTCTTATGGGAGCTCCCTTGTGAGTAACTAACTGCTTTTCTCTTGCTGCTTTTAAGATTCTCTTTGTCTTTAACCACTGGCATTTTAATTATGTTGTGTCTTGGTGTGAGTCTTTTTTGGGTTCATCTCCTTTGGGACTCAGTTCTTTCTGGACTAGTATGTCTATTTCCTTCACCAGGTTAGGAAAGTTTTCTGTCATTATTTTTTTCACGCAGGTGTTCAATTCCTTGCTCTCTCACTTCTTCTGGCACTCCCATGATGCAAATATTGATACACTTGAAGTTGCCCCAGAAGTTTTTTATGCTATCCTCACTTTTTTTGAATTCTTTTTTCTTTTTACTGTCCTAATTGGGTGTGTCTGCTTCATTATCTTCCAAAGCTCTGATCTGATCCTCTGCTTCATCTACTCCACTATTGATTCCTTATAATGTATTCTTTATTTCAATTAATGGATTATTCATTTCTGACTTGTTTTTTTATATTTTCTAGTTCCATTTTCATATTTTCTATCTCTTTGTTGAAGTTTCACTCAGTTCATCTACTCTTCCTTGAAGTTCATTGAGCATTTTTATAACCAATTTTTTGAGCACTGCATTTAGTAGATTGCTTGTCTCCATTTTGCTTCATTCTTTTTCTAGAGTTTTGTTCTTTTTTTTTTCAATTGAGACATGTTTATTTGTATCTTCATTTTTTCACCCCCCCCATCCCCGTGTTTATTTCTATGTATTAGGTAGAGCTGCAAGTCTCCTCGGATTGGTAGAGTGACCTTATGTAGTAGGTGTCCTGTAGAGTCCAGTGGCATAGCTTCCCTGTTTACTGGAGCTGGTGCAACTCCTGCCAGTCCCTGTGTGGGCTGTGTACATCCTCATGTTGTAGGTGAGCCTTGATTGCTGTTGGCACATCAATGGGAGGCATTTACCACCAAGCTGATTGACTGCAAGAACTGGAGAATCATCTGTGCAGGGGCCCACGTCATGGACCAGTACTTACTTCGGCAGGGCTTTTGGCGACTGCTGAGTTCACCTCTTGAGAGCCTCACTTGTGGAGGTGTTTGGGTGGTGCTTCAATGTGATCTGAAGCTGTTCATGGTTGTGCTGGCTCTGGGGACTCTGGGAGGTGCAGGCCAAGGTCAGACACTGCCTCGGGTCACCCACCATGAGCTACAAAGAAAACTGAAGATGGCTGTTACTTTTGCTGGACTTGGAGATGCCCAGGAGGGGCCAAACTGCAAACCAAGTCTGGCTGCCACTGGTGCTGACCCTGGAGTCACTTAGTGAGAGGTACAGGGCATGCTGAAGCCAGATGCTGCCTGTTTTTTAGGATAATCATTATCATTTCCATTTTACTGGTGAGGAAGTAAAACTGTACAGTTAACTAGTAGATGCTATGAGATTCAAAGATCTTTCTACTACACTATACTGCCTCCTACTATGCAGTGAATATTGTTAAGTTGATCCATCAACCTTTAGTGAATACATACTATATGCATGGTGCTGTGTGTATGTATGTTACTGGTGGTGAAAAGAGGCTGTCAAAATAGAAAAGATGCTGCATGCATATCTCTGCGCACCAGGCCAATATGTTTACGGGAGATCTCTGGAACAACACAGATGTAGATCCAAAACTATACTCATGCTGTCTTCCCTCCTCCCAATAACCCTCTCGGTCTTCCAGTTTTTTTGAATGCCATCATTTATGTAAGCCAGAAACCCAGAAATCATCCTTTGGACTGCCTCTTCCTTCACATTTCTGGATGGATTTCATTACCTATTACCATCAGTGTTTTCACTAATTAGTTATTATGTCTCACTCTCTCCATTTCCACTGCCCAACCATAGTCTAAGCTACCACCACCTGTCACCAATTCTGCTGCATTAGCATTCTAACTTGCTATTTGCTCTTCCTCCACCCCCCCACCAGCCCTCTTCTTCCAGTCCCTTTTCCATACTAGAGCAATCTTTTTAAGAACATAAATGTATTCTACTTACCCCCAATGGATTTTCATTGCTTTTAGAAAAAAGACCCAGATATTTCTCAAGTTCCCCCTTTTTCCCTAAATATTTTGAGTTAGCATTCTTTCACTTGACAAATGAATTTTATTCATTAAACTACAAATGCTACTGAGCATTATTTGAAATAAGATTTTAAACAAATTTATATTTCTACTGTGTCGAGAAAAAGAAATTATTCAGAGATTCTTGAAAGATTAGGCAATAGAAGCAATAACCTATTTTATAACAGCCTTGTAAATGGTTGCAATAAATCCAGGCCCCAGTAAATCAATTGCCTCTCTGCTAAGTTTCATTCCACTACCCTCTCCCCACCACCATTTACTAGGGAAAGTTGTGATGCAAAAGAAGCACAGGGTCTGTGAGCCCATTGTTTTTATTGCCTCTGTCCCATTGGTGATGATTTTGGAAGTATTAAAATATGAGTTACAAGGCAAGACATTTTTTGGTTTGTTTTATTCTTTGCTATATCTTGAGTGACTAAAACAATGCCTGGTTCATATTAAGTGCTTAAAACTTTCTTAGTTAATGAATGAATAAATGGTAACACTTACTTTGCACCTATTGTGTTAATTACATTAAGATATTCAAGGAGACTTCGGCCAAGTTGGAGGCCTAGACTTACACACTCCATCTCCTTCCACAACCAAGAAGGACTACAACTACCGCAAAACAAAAAATAACCAGAAGTTCCAGAAAATAAAGCTCCATGGAAGTCCAACATATGAAGTTATGAAACAACTGGTGCTCATCCAGATGGGTAGGAGGGGCAAAGCTGGGGTGGGAAGATCAAGCTGTTCTGCTGGTGGCAGCTGCAGCGACGAGTGGTGGGACTGCAATAAGCACAGGCACCCGTATTTAAGGAGAGGCGAGAAGCACCTGGGAGCACCCCTAGCTATAGACCAAACCCATCATCTTGTGATTCCAACGCTGGGGAAAGCAGATGCCCATTGCCTCGGACTATGAGGCCCAGAGGGCATTGGGATAAAGGAGGAGGCTCCTGGTCTCTCAGCAGATAGTGAATGGCAGGAATCCATCTTGGGCCCCCACCCCCACAGAAAATGCCACAGCGTGGTGAGAAGGGTTGCCCGGTTGTGACGAGTGCACAGGGCTCTGCCCCCTATAGTGTAGGAGGTGTGACAGCCCTGCCCAGGAAGGAAAGGTAAATGAAAACTGTCAGGATGACAGGGATCATGATAGAGATCCCAATCACGCAGCTGACCAGACAGAAAATATATGATTTAAGGGACCAACAGATAGATAATCTTTCTGAGGTTCAGTTCAGAGCTATAGTTATAAGACAGCTTACAGAAATAACAGCGGATCTTAACCAAGATGAGGAAGGAATGAAGTCTAGTTCTGCTAGAATGAACAAAACCACATATGAAACAAGTGGTGAGGAAAGGAAAACCAGGGATCAAATCAACAAATTGGAACATAGGGAAGGAACAAACAGTCAACTGTTTAGAAAGAGAAAACAAAAAGTGAGGAAAATGAGGACAGGCTCAGAAACTTCTAGGACAGCTATAAGTGAACCAACATCCAAATTATAGGGTTGCCAGAAGGTAAAGAACAACTAGAAATTGAAAAATTATGTGAAAAAATAATGAAGCAGAATGTCCCTAATGTGGGGAAGGAAATAGACTTTACAGGTCCAGGAAGCACAGAGAGTTCCACGATTACTCTATCCAATGAAACTGTCATTCAGAATAGAAGGGCAGAGAAAGTGCTTCCAGGACAGAGTAAAACTGAAGGAGTTCATTAGATCGAAACCACTGTTATATGAGATGTTAAAGGGACTTGTTTAGAAGAAGGAGGATCAAAACTATGAACATTAAAATGAAAACTGTATCACAACAACCAACAACAGAAGCTAGGGAACCGAAACAAAGGCAAACTAAGTAGGCAACGAGAGTGTGAAAAGAATTATAAATATGGGGAACATTATGGGGGGAGGTCAGTGGAGAGGGGGAAAGGGAGGGAGATGGTACAGGAATTAAGAAGCATAGTAGGAGGGAGTGGAGTAGACAGGAAGATGTTGAGAAGAACTATATGTATGACCAATGGTTATGGACTAAGGGAAAAGGACAACTGGAGGGAGGGGGGGGTCACTGGGTGGAGGGGAACTAAGGCAAACTAAGTAGGCAATGAGAGTGGAAAAAGAATTATAGGTGCGGGGAACATATTGGGGGGAGGTCAGCGGGGAGGGAAAGGGGGAAAAGGGAGGGAAATGATGCAAGAATTAAGAAGCATAGTAGAAGGGAGTGGAGTAGAGAGGAAGATGTTGAGACCTATATGCACAACCAATGGGCATGGACTAAGGGGGGGGCAACTGGAGAGGGGAGCAGGGGGGAAAGAAATTGGGACAATTGTAACAGCATGATCAATAATAATTTTAAAAATCTCTTAAAAAAAAAAAAAAGAATTGCAGCTCTGACTGGTGTGACTCAGTGCACTGAGTGCCAGCCTGTAAATCAAGGGGTCACTGGTTTGATTCTTGGTGGGGGCACATGCCTGGGTTGCAGGTCGGGTCCACAGTTCAGGGTGAGTGAGAGGCAACCACACATTGATATTTCTCTCCCTCTCTTTCTTCTTCCCTCTCCTCTCTCTAAGAATAAATAAATAAATAAATAAAAATCTTGTAAAAAAAGAAAAAGAATTACAGGTTCCTGCTGTGGCTTCATTCCCACTGGGCTGCCACCACTTGCCTGGCCACCACCTGGGCGTTGCCCCTGGCTTTGTTACTCCTCCCGCCAGGACCTTTGTCTTCATGGATCAGTGGGGGCTGATCTCGAAGGGCTGGAAAATTGTTGAAAGCATCCCAAAGGCACAGATGTTCTGAAAAACTGCCAAACAGGACCTGCCAGATCATAAGGACTGAACCCTGCACCTTAAGATGACATCGGAGCAAACTGAAGCCTATGCAAAACTGGCTGAACCATCCTGTTCTGCAACTGCCCTGATTACCCGACTGCAACCCCCTCATCCTTTATAACCCAATAAAAGCTCACCACCTCAGCCTTCCCTGACTATTGTAACTCTTTACACTTGGTCTCTTTCCTCTCTTGAAAAGTGAATAAAATTTTGTTAAAAAAAAAAAAAAAGAATTACAGACTCTTTGGAAGTCCCTGGCTTATCCTATGAGATACAACTAACAGGTTTGTTTTTAACCATAGGAAATAGATAACGGAAAGAGTAGGAAGATTTAATTCCACATGTAGGATAAAAACATGGCAGTGTGTTCTGTGTTACTCAT
Source organism: Furipterus horrens (assembly GCF_987537825.1). Taxonomy (NCBI): domain Eukaryota; kingdom Metazoa; phylum Chordata; class Mammalia; order Chiroptera; family Furipteridae; genus Furipterus; species Furipterus horrens. The sequence goes on from NW_028327182.1 coordinate 44,359,679, forward strand.
GGAGCAAGCATAGCCCATTTAAGCAAGCTATAGAAACAGTGAATAAAGTGACTATAATGACTTTATGATGGTGATTTTCTGAATGCCAGCAATCAGTTCATAATGGGAGATCTTCCAGAGTCCCCTTCTCTGGATCTGTGCTTCTGAACTGTGCTTGAATCACTGCCATTGTGCTCTCACTCCTGGTCTGACTGCATTGTTTATGGTAATCCGTGTGGATCCTGGACCCTGGTCAGCTCATGCACTGTATACCTGCACAGGTCAAGGGCTGCCTTTCAGCATCAGTATGTCCCTGACAGTAAATACTGCCCATAAGGTTGGGGCGGGGGTTGGGAGGCAGTACAGCAAATGCTTGCTCCTCCTTCCATTCTGTTCACAGTCAACAACCCATAAACGAGTCCACTTGGTCAGTCTCCCAGTGTCCTCCCAGCAAGGGTGTATGCACAGGGGCTTAGCACCAGACACTGGATGCTGTTTACACCTGTCTAGTTAAGGAGTCTTTATTAGCCAGAAAGGAACTATGACATCAGTTTGGTCTTTGTGGATTTCCTGATTCAGTGTTTATGAAGTAGACACGTTTGGTCTAAGATATCTGGTCTAATTTGTATCATACAATCGTCATTTTTCATTTTCCATGCTCTGGTCATTTTTATGTGTTTTCTTTGTGACACTGGAAACAAATACTATGGAGGAAGGTGGCTTTTTCAGTCTTTCCCTCCCTGCAACAGAGTGCAGGTGCAAAAAAGGCCTCTGCTGAAGTCAGCTTATTATTAATAATAATAATAATCCTTATTATTTTGAGATTCTGTCCTGTTACAACAAAGCTGTAACTTAAGTGTCCTCTGTCATCTGTCAGTACCTGGTGCCTGGAGTTGGGTGTGTTTCTGAGACTGAACTCTCTGTAGCTCCCTGAGAGACCTGCACAGGAGATCTGAGGTCCTGTTGGCTCTCTTTCTTAGCTGTGCAGTGAAGATCTGAGGACTGCTCCCCTGCCTGCGTTCAAAGGGTGGGATAGTATCTGTAAGACTTTTTAGCCTTTGAAGGCAGGTGCTGTAAGTATTTGAGATAAAAATTTCCGGAGATGAAACAATGGTCAGGAGGCCCTTTGAGGGCTGACAACATCAGTACAACTGATTTTTCTCTCTCTTCCTCTTGCCAAGCCCTCTGCCTTCGGGTTGTTGTCATGTAAGGAGTTGAGTTGAGGGGAGAAAGTACTGTGATACCTGTAACATCTCCTTCCTCATTCCCCCATTAAGGAAATGGGAGAAAAGAAAGAAGAGGAATAAGAAAGGTTGGGGGGGGTTAGGAAAGGGCTTTAATGCTGCATCTCTTCTTAAGCATGCCGAAGGAGAGATGCTCAAACAGCCTAGTGCACTGAGCTTCTCACTGTTTCCAGGATGTGTCATCTCCTCCAAGCCTCTGTGCAGTTGTGGTTCTCAGCCTGGGCTGCCCTTATCTCCTTCCTTACCTGGGAACCTGTGAAGCTTGCACTGGCTTGGCAGCAGGTGGTTAACCAAGCCTCCCTGGTCCTGGGTGAGCACCCTGCTCCAGCACACCGTGTTATTCTCCTCCATTTGTTGTATGTCTGGCTCTCTCACTGACGTGAACTTCTCTTAAGATCAGGATCTGGGCTTTATGTGTCTTTACACGACCTCCCTGATTCTGAACCCAAGTTCAAAGCCTAGAACATGATCTATAATGAAGATTAATAGTGCAAAGAAGATTGCCTCCTGATCCATGTCAAGTCAAGGAGAATGCTGATACTGCAGAACCTGAAGGTCCCTCTTGCACAGCCATGCCACCAGGACATGAAATATGGCAATTTTAAACCTTGAAGCTGGTTAATTTTATATACAGCTCACATCCTGTTATTCTATATGTCTGTCTTCTATACTACATCTATACTATAAGCTTTTTATAGAGATATAATCCTATTTGTATTTGTTAACTCTATGGTCCCCCCCCAACCCCCAATAATACTCTGTACACAGTAGGAGTTTCAAAAATATGTAATTTTATTTTATGAGCCTGGGTGGTGGGCAGAATAATGGCTTCTAAAGATGTCTGTGCCCTAATCCCAGAAACCTGTAAATTTTACCTTTCTATGGCAAAAGGACTTTGCAGATGTGATGGAATTAGGGATCTCGAGATGAAGTGATTATCTTGGATTATCTGAGGCCTGATAGAATCACAACAGTTCTTATAGGAGGGATCAGTCAGAGGAGAAAGAGATGCGATCATAGAGGCAGAGCTCAGAGTGATGTGGTTTGAAGGCTGAAAAAAGGACCACAAGCCAAGGAATGCAAGTGGTCACCAGGAACAGGAAATGGATTCTCCTCTGAAACCTCCAGAAGGAACCAGCCCTGCCAAAACATTGACATTAGCCTAGTGAAACTGATTTGGATTTATGACTTTCAAAACTATATGACAATGATTTCTGTTGTTTTAAGCCATGAAATTTGTGGTAATTTGTTATAGAAGCAACAGGAAACTACTAAATGGCATGCTTGGTACCATATTCTAGGTGACCAGGGTAGTACAGCAGTCCTGCTGGACCGATGAGTCAGGAAACAGGTAAAGAACTGACCTGCTGACTTCCAGCTCCTCTTTCCTTCCAGGTGCTGGTGGAGGAGACTATCCTTCCAGCTTTGTGCATCCATAAGAATTTTGATGTAAAATTCTGGCTGGAGTAATTGTTTGGTGAGGAAGCAGCAAATGGAACCAACTTGCAATACTTTTGTGGTGCCTGGACTCCCCATTTGGAGATCATTCCCACCTTAAATCACCCACTATGATACAAACCAGGGCCTTTGGCTCTTTCCCAAAATACATTCCTCCAAAAGGGGGAAATAGCCCCAGGGGAAATGAGCTCTTGGGTTATAATAACTACCTCTAAGACAGCAGGTGAGACAACATTAGACATCCCAAACTGTTACTGACACATTGGTATGTGTTTAAATAGACCTAGAGAGACAAGGAACACTATTAGTACTGCTAGATAAGACTGGGAAGTAAAAAAGAACAAAGCAGAAGTATGTCTGAAAAATTTAATAGTTGAGATAAATAGCATAGAGAAGGAAAAAATACATGGAAAGATACAGCTGAGATGAAGCTTGTGAGATAGACTACCAAATTAAAAGTCTCTCCCAGAAAGATGCAGGAAGAGACCGAGAGAAAATTTAAAAGAAAAGCCAAAGTGAAGGACACAGAAGATAGAAACAGAAATGCCATTATTCATCTGATAGGAGTCCCAGAAAGAGAAAGTTATAAATGGAGGAAAGAAATAATGTTTGAAGAAATCACAGAGATTAACTTCCTAGAATTACAGATGAAAGAACAGATTAAAAAAACCATATTGCAATTCAGAGAACCCCAAACAGACACATAAGACAGACACAGAAGGAGTCTGACAAAAAATTTAAAAAATAAAATAAAAAATAGATAATTTATGAAGCTATAAAGGAAACTTCCATAAATACCAAAGGATGAATATCATATAGACTACATATACAACTATAAAACAACCTGGGCCCATTTCACTGTTGAATGTAGATGCATAATTCTTAACTAAAACATTAACTGACTCCAACAATGCTTTTATAAACAGACCATGATCAAGCAAGTAGATCTATAAACACAAGAATGACATTAGATATATCATAGCATCATGGATAGATCTTAAAGGAGTAAAGCTGAGTAAAGTAAGAAACAGGAAAAGCTTTTACATAAAATGAAAGCACATAAAAGATCAATATATATTTTGCAGGGACATTTAAATCCTGACTCTGAGTCATCTTAAGCAATTTTTGTTACTTTATCCGTAAAATAGAGATAATAATAATACAAGTTGTGATCATTAAATAAGTGATAAATGGAAAGTCCTTTGAGCAATGCTTAGTAAGTAGTCAATACATGTGAGCTATTATTTGCTATTAGTAAAAGTGTCCAGAGCAACAATTGAGCTATTTATTCTTTGAATTCCAAGGCCTCCCACCTTGCGTGACTTCTGGGTTGGCAATCACTAAATGTTTGAGAAGTCAAATTGAAAATTACAATCTATATGAGAACAAAACTGGAACATAGGATGGGAGTAAATTTAGGCCTATAATTTCCTGTTTTATTTCAGAAAGACTTAATGCAATAAGAAGTCAGTAGCCTGCCCAGTTACTGTCCAAAGATGAGCACAGCATACGAACATGGAGTATAAATAGCTCAGGCCATAGAAAACGCAAAAGCATGGAGGAAAACCTTGGAAGCCTCTAAAAGATTTGTTTGAAAAGTTTTTGTTCTCTGTAAGTGTTTTGTCTGGTATTTAAACACTGAATAAATGTAGTGGCTTTGAAAAATTACATGAATTTACCATCTTAGCACCTTAGAGCTGGAAGGGATCTTGGACATCTTAACTCTCCAGATCTCTATTTCCTTATCTATAAATGAAGGAAAAGTGAAATGGCTTCTCTAAAGTTACATGACCACTTGTGCCAAAATCAGGATCCATGTCAGATAATTACCACAATTATCACAATTGTGATAATTATCATAATTGTGATAATTATATAAATACATTGCTCTTTCATTCCTGTTAAGCGTGCTCCTTCTGTTATAATGGATGGCTTTGCTCTCCTCCCAGCTGCTTTGGGTTGGTTAGTATTGATCAGATTGAAAATCTATCATGTTATAGAAGGGCAGAATGTGTTAAATTAATAAATCAGAAAAAAATAAAATCAGGTTAGTAAATGAGTGTAGAAAAGCACATAAGGTAGCAAACAGAAGACCACAGAAGACTGACACTCTTTTCGTAGAAGGTAGGATAAGCCAAAAAAAATTTTTTTAAAGCCTAGTAAGTAGGCTAAAAGTCTTGATAAAAACTGGACTTCAAAAATGCTGTTCTCAAGTGACTTCAATTGTGGTAATTTAGTTGATCATAGCATTTAGGGGTGTATTTTAATTAACTGTGCTCAGTTTTATTCCATCTAAGATTACAAAGCACATAGAGTTAAGCAATAAGTAATATGTTGAACTGAATTCAACAACACTGTAGTTTTATAGTTCAGCCCTATAAAAAAAAATCAAAGAATTAGATAGTTTCTCTCAATGTATTTTTCACTAAATTTATTGTATGAATTGGGTGATTCATACAAATGGTATTAAGTAGTTAGACTGGTGGAAGGTGTACATTCTGATTTGTCCCAGTCTTTGAAAACTTCTCGTCTTCCAGCTCTGTGGTCTTAGGACATGTTTTTCACCTCTTCTGTAAAACATGGATAATATCAGTCTCACCTGACTGTTGTGTATATATTCTTGTCTAATTTCCAGGGAAGTAGCTAGTACTGGTTAATACTTTTCCCTTTCTTAATCCAATCTCATCTCTCTTAATGAAAATGGTTACAGAAAAGAAGGGAACTTTTCAGTGGTGGGTTCTTCTATCCTTCACATGAGATATAATTGTTGTACAAGTGGAACAGCATCCTGGTTACTAAAGTGCTTTGATTACAGGCATCACTTAAATATGAGACTCTGGATAAAGCTTCAAAAGAGGCAGTTAGGTTATATACTAGCAAATTTGTTTCTTTAGGATTTTACACAGAAGTCTGGCAACGTAGCTGTCCAGGAGCCTCTGCTGCATTAACAAAAACAAGGCTCCCTAGAAAGCCCCATGACATGATTTCCTGGAATCATTTATCGAGTTTCATAGTATAAATGTGGAAAGAAATGACTGGGAATGGAAAGAAGAAACATTGCAATGAGGCACTGAGCCACTGAATTGAAGTGATTCTTATCATTTTTGGTAATTTTCTGTATTAAAATTTTTTTTATCCTGTCAACAAGTATTACAAATATAATCTGATGTTAAAAAGTAATTTTTAAAAAGGTCATTCAAGGAGTAAGTTTGGAGGAAGGTATCCTGTGTCTCTAGGTAGGAATGAATTTGAGGACTATGAACCCAGAAGAGAAAAAATATACACCTACTAAACAGGGCTCCTGAGGGCTAACTGCACTCAAAGTTTAAAAAACAGAGCTTAGCAGACATTTTTGCACAGGGACCTCTCACATAAACTGCACTTCATGGAGAAGCCTTCACTGAACAACCTGCCTCTGCACTGAACTGTCAGCCTGAACTGTGTTTCTGTCATCTGAGCCAGCCTTATAAAGAAGTTCCTGGAATCCGATTTCAACCAATAAGACTGAGGCTTTCCCCACCCAGTTGGAGCTGTGCAGCTCCAGCCAATCCGAGTGTCTCTACTCTGATCAACCTGGACAGTATGTTTTGGACCAATCAAACTGGGAGGATTTGGAGTCCTCATTTGTAGGAGGATGGACCTATCAGGGACCAGGGGTGGGGAGTCCTATTCATAAAAGCCAGCTCACCTCTGGCTTGGGAAGCACATTTTCTATTTCTGCTGAAGTATGTAGCAGTGAAGATGTCCCACAGCAAAGCAGACCTGCACAGCATGCAAAATGCACCTGCATGGAGCAGAGCAGAGAAGAGCAAACCACTGAGATCATCAAAACTGTGTAGCTGGAGATGGGCCTGGCCCCAGAGCCACCTGGCCCCAGAGGTGTTTATAGCTGTACTATTTTCACAGCTGTGCGGTATCACTCAGAGAAGGAAAACTCTGACTCCAAAAAAACCTCCGCTGCCTTGCGGCATACCTCTTCAGGGGAAAGGCTAAGGGAGTAAACCCCGACAGAAAATCCGGAGCCGGAGTCCCTAAGGCGGTTTGACGTTGTAGTCAACACCGGCAACTCCTGCGGCGCACCTGAACCCAAGCTGTATTGACTCCGTCTTTCCCTTGGGCCCTTCAGCTGCGAAGAGAGGGGGGGTCTGCTGCATGGGCAACAGCAGACCCTCCATATCACCCTGCCCAGGCTCTGTAGCTTCAGCTTCACTGGAGAGGACACTCCAGCGTCATCGCAAGATGTCGATTCAACACGGGAGGAGACAGATACCGTGTCACTCCCGAGTCGGACTGCACAGCCATTCTCGGCGGTGCAGATAGACTCTTAAGAAGCTACACCATCGTCTCTCGAGACGGATGGCTGCCGACGACGGCGGTATCACAATTGAGCTGTTCTGCACTGAGTAAAGTTTCCTTCTTCACTGCACTCTAATTTGGGGATACCTGTTGGCATTGAGTTGGTGTCAATGATCATTGGTTGACAATATGATGGCTAACTTGGTATCCAAGTGATTAAGAAGGAAGTGGTCCTGGAGAGGGGTTATTGTGGAGTTTAAAGAAATCCTTTATTTGAAAACAATCCCAAATTAATACTTAATGTAAAATTTAATTCAGTAAAGGGAGAAAGAAACTGACATTCAAATCTTTACAAATTGATAAACATCTTCCCAGATGCCTTTCTATGTAATTATATAATTTAAGTATATGTATATCACTTCATATAAATGAGATTGTGCAACTTGCATTTTTACTCAATAGTATATTCTAGATTTATATTGTCGGTAGATAAAGGTGTTTGTCATTATCGCTACATATATTGCATTATTCTGTAATTTACTCGAGTCTCCTTTTTATTGACTATAATAAAAAATGTTCTAATAAACATCCTCTGATACATACCTTTCCACTTGGGTGATAGTTTAGGTAAATCCCTGCGAAGTTAGTTTATTGAGTCATTTTACATTTTTTAAAGTATATTTTATTGATTATGTTATTACAGTTGTCCCATTTTTCCCCCTTTGCCCTCTTCCACCTGGTAGCCCCCTTCCCTCCAGCAATTGCTCCCCCTTAGTTCACGTCCATGGGTTGTGCATATAAGTTCTTTGGCTTTTCCATTTCCATACTATTCTTAACTGTCTATTTTGTTCCTACCAATTATGCTTCTTAAACCCTGTACATTTCCCACCATTCTCCTTCTTTCCCCTCTCCACTGATAACACTCCAAGTGATCTCCATATCTATGGTTCTGTTCCTGTTCCTGTTCTAGTTCTTGCTTAGTTTGTTTTTATTTTTGTTTTTTAGATTCAGTTGTTGAAGTTGTAAGTTTGTTGTCATTTTAATGTTCATAACTTTGATCTTATTTTTCTTGAATAAGTCCCTTTAATATTTCATATGATAAGGGCCTGGTGATTATGAATTCCTTAATCATTATTGTGTTTTGCCCGGGGCATCCTGCCTGAGCTATAAAGCAATCTGAGATGGCCACTACTTGTGCTGGGCTTGGAGATTCCCAGGCAAACCCAAGCTTTTGAATCTAAGCTGGCTGCGCTAGTGCCAGGCTGGGGGCTCACTGAAGCCAGCTGTTGCTTGTTTGATAGGGTTTAGGAAGTTGTGAAGCATGAGCCATGACCAACCATTTATATGAAAAAGCAGCTTGGGTGGGCCCGTAAATTGGGTGGGGCGGAGTCTCTGGGGCTCTCCAAGGTGGGTCAGTGTTAGCTAGGTAGATGGAGCCTCAGATATGGCACCAGCTTGCCAGCCCTGCGGGGGGAGGGTTCAGCACAGGGAATGGCCTCTGCTTGCCTTAATGCCAGACACTTCAGTTCCTCCCTATATACCACTGGTGCCTTTCAAACTGCTACCCTGGTGTTGGAGCTCAGAGGGAGTGAATCTGAGTATGTGAGTTTGTGTGTGGGTTCTTTAAGAGGAACTTCTTGGGGCTGTAGTAGTTTCTTCCACTGACTCAATCCCTGCTGGTTTTTGCAGCCTGAAGTTGTGGGGACTTAACTTCCTGGCACTGGGACCCTGGGCTGGTGGGCCTGTTATGGGGCTGGGACTTCTCACACCTGAGACATCCCTCCCAAATTTTTATCCACCACACATGGGTGTGGGACCAGCCCATTCCACATCTGTGCCCCTCCTACCAGTCTGTAGGGATGTGGTTTCTTTAATTTTGTAGTTGTCAGACTTCCATCTAATTTGGTTTTGTAGTCGTCAGACTTCCATTCCACTTGATTTCTAATGTTTCTGAGTGATGGTTGTTCTATATTTTTCATTGTAATTTTGATGTAGTTGTGTGAAGAGGCGAGCCATGTCTGCCTAAGCCACCATCTTTGGGTGTTGCTCCTCATTTTACATTTTAGTACTTATATAAATTTATAGTTCCACCAGTGATACATGAGTACATCAGAGAAGGAAAACTCTGACTCCAAAAAACCTCCGCTGCCTTGCGGCATACCTCTTCAGGGGAAAGGCTAAGGGAGTAAACCCCGACAGAAAATCCGGAGCCGGAGTCCCTAAGGCGGTTTGACGTTGTAGTCAACACCGGCAACTCCTGCGGCGCACCTGAACCCAAGCTGTATCGACTCCGTCTTTCCCTTGGACCCTTCAGCTGCGAAGAGAGGGGGGTCTGCTGCATGGGCAACAGCAGACCCTCCATATTACCCTGCCCAGGCTCTGTAGCTTCAGCGTCATCGCATGATGTCGATTCAACACGGGAGGAGACAGATACCATGTCACTCCCGAGTCGGACTGCACAGCCATTCTCGGCGGTGCAGATAGACTCTTAAGAAGCTACACACCATCGTCTCTTGAGACGGACGGCTGCCGACGACGACATGAGTACCTGTTCTCTACACCCTAATGAAGGATATAAATTCCTTGTTGTCTTTTGTATGTAATGCAAATATATTTTTCTAGGCTAATATTAAAAAAATGTTTTATTGTTGTTCTATTACAGTTGTCCCAATTTTTCTCCCTTTGCTCTCCTCTGCCCACCCCATCCCCCACACCCACTGTCAATCCCCACCCTGTTGTCCATGTCCATGAGTCATTCATACATGTTCTTTGACTTGTCCTTTCCCTTTCTTTCCAACCTTATTCTTCTCCCTTTTCCCCTCTTGTTTTTGTTAGTCTGTTTTTGCTTCCATGCCTCCAGTTCTATTTTGCTCATTTGCTTTGTTCATTAGGTTCCTCTTATAGGTGAGATCATATGGTATTTAGGCTAATATTTATTTCAACCCTTTTTTAGGTATGTCTTTAAAATAGAAGATCCAAATTTACATATTTAAATTATCAGGCTTTTTATTTCTGTTTGTGTGTGTATGGTATACTTAGTGTTCTCCCCACAGCTATAGAAATATTCCATGAAATCATTTTATGATATTTCATATAATTTAATTTTTCAAATCTTTGAGATATCTGGAATTTAATTTTTCTATAAGGGAATAAGCAGAACTCTTGCTATATTTCTATCCTTACTCCAAATACTTGTCTAGTTTTTCAATATTTTCTTATATATGTCATATGTTCTCTATTGATTTCAAAAGTCATCGTTATTTTTTATACATATTTGAACTTATTTTGAGATTGTTTATTGTTTCTATTCTATTATTCTGTTGACCCATTCCTGTAACAGTAACTTATTTATAAATAAAATATTGTCATTAATGTTTTTAATATCTTTTATTGATGATACTGTTACAGTTGTCCGAATTTCTTTTTCCTCTGCTCCCCTCCACTCAGTGACACCGCTCCCTCTCCAGTTGTCCCTCCCTTTTAGTCCATGTCCATGGGTTGTGCATATAGTTCTTCTCAACCTCTTCCTGTCTACTCCATTCCATCCTACTATGCTTCTTAATTCCTGTACCATCTCCCTCCCTTTTCCCCTTGCCCCTCCATGCTGACCTCCCCCCAATATGTTCCCCATACCTATAATTCTTTTTCCACTCTCACTGCCTACTTAGTTTGCCTTTGTTTTGATTCCCTAGCTTTTGTTGTTGGTTGTTGTGATACAGTTTTCATTTTAATGTTCATAGTTTTGATCCTCCTTCTCCTAAACAAGGCCCTTTAACATCTCATATAATAGTGGTTTGGATCTAATGAATTCCTTCAGTTTTACTCTGTCCTGGAAGCACTTTCTCTGCCCTTCAATTCTGAATGACAGTTTCACTCGATAGAGTATTTGTGGCTGTAGGTTTTTGATTTTCATTACTTTGAATATTTCTTGCCAGTCCCTTCTTGCCTGCAGGGTCTCCTTTGAGAAATCAGCTTATAGTCTAATTGGGACCCCTTTGTACATAATTCTCTTCTTCTCTCTTGCTGCTTTTAAGACTCTCTCTTTATCCTTAATTTTTGACATTTTGATTATAATGTGTCTTGGAGTGGTTCTCCCTGGGTCCCATTTTTCTGGAACTCTCTGTGCTTCCTGGACCTGTAAGTATTTCCTTCCCCAATTAAGGAAAGTTCTGCTTCATTATCTTTTCACATAATTTTTCTATTTATAGTTCTTCTTCTTTGCCATCTGGCAATCCTGTAATTCAAATGTTCGTTCGCTTATCGCTGTCCCAGAGGTTTCTGAGCCTCTCCTCATGTTCCTTCCTTTTTGTTTCCTCTTTCTGCACTGGTTGACTATTTGTTCCTTCCCTATGTTCTGATTTGTTGATTTGATCTCTGGTTTTCATTTCCTCACCATTTGTCTAGTATGTGTTTTTGCTTGTTTCAGTGTGACTAGCTTTCATTCCTTCCCCGTCTTGTTTCAAATCTTTTGTTAATTTTGTAAGCCAGCTTATGACTATAGCTCTGAACTGAGCCTCAGAAAGATTTCTTATTTGCTCATCGGTTAGGTCCCTCATCTGCTGCCTGGTGAGCTGCATCACCGGGATTTCAATCATGGTCTGTTTCATCCTGTCAGTTTTCTGTTTACCTTTGTTTCGTGGGCAGGCTGAAGGGGGCGGAGCCCCATGCACCTGTCACTACCCGGTGACTGGCGACCTTTTTCACCGCCCTGTGGCGCTTTGTGTGGGGGCGGGGGTCCAAGATGAATTCCTGCCATTACTCTCCACTGAGAGACCAGGAGGCTCCTTCCCCATGGCCTCACCATCCAAGGCAATGGGGGGGTCTGCCTTCCCCAGCGCTGGAATCGTGAGCTGCTGGGTCTCGACTGCAGTCGGGATTGCTCCCCTCACGTTTCTCACAGTCCTACCACTATCCCCGCTGCTACCGCGGAGAGCACAGCCCGACCTTTCTGTCCCAATTCCAGTTTCGCCCCTCCTACCTGCCCAGAGGAGCACCACTGGTTTATAACTTCACATGTTGGGCTTCCATGTAGTTTTATTTTCTGGAATTTCTGGTTATCTTTGGTTTTGAGGTAGTTGTATTCCTACTTAGTTGTAGAGGGAGACAGAGCATGTCAGTGTTAGCCTCCATTTGGCCGGAACTCCCATTAATTATTCTTTTTTCTTTTACAAAGCTGGAATTCTTTTATTTTTATTTATTTTTATTTTTATTGTTTTTCTGTTACAACTGTCCCACTTTTTCCCTCTTTAATTTTTAAATGTATGATGGAGTAAGCTTCTTATTGCTATTATTTTTCATATTAAATACTTTTTCATTTTTTTTTTTTTTTTTGCCAGCAATCTTTTAGAAGTATTCTTGGTTGATTGCAATTTTGATTTGGATTATGTCAGATTTATAGATTAATTTAGGAGAACTGATCTCTCCATAATATTGATTCTGTATCCATCAATACTTCTCTTATTTATTCATGTTCTCTTTTCTATCTTTTTCTGTAAAGTTATGTATTATCGTTTTTCCCATATAAATCCTATGTATTGCTAAGATTTGTTTCTCGATTTTGTTTTTGTTTTTGTTTTCAAGCAAACTGTGATGTTTTGTACTATGTCAAAATAGCTAATCAGGAATTATGTTTCCCAAAATTCTTTCCCCTGTTGCCACAGGTTAGAAATGAACCTCAAGAGAAATCTGCATAAGATTTAGGAATCAGAAATAAATCGGCAGCTATTGTGCTTTGAGGTCATCTTTGGTCAGAGGTGGTGAGGGCCATATGCAGAGGTATTAGTGGATTCCATCTTGTCCTTGCTTTTCCTAACACCATATATTGTCTCTCAGTGCTGAGTAGCTGAGTAACTGACTCTGGGTGCACCACCAAACTGAAACAAACATACCACATTAATGAAAGATGTTTATTATAGGGGAAGCTGCATGTGGCGTGCGTGGTGGTAGTGGGGGAGAATATGTGGGAACTCTGTATTAACTGCTCAGTTTTTCTGTAAGCCTAAAAATTTCCCCAAAAGTAAAATATTTTAATTTGTATCAATCATTTATGACCAAATGTTACTTTTCCATAGATGAAACAAGGTGCAGGAAGATACAGGCTGAGCTGAACATGCAGCAGGCAGGATGAATTCCCTGTTCCTGCTATGATCTGGGTGCCTTTCACACACAACCTTTCTTATAAGCCTCTTAGTGTATATTTTCCTGTCACATTTTTGTCTTTACAATTAGAATGCTCAAGCACTTTTGTTTTTATGCAATAAAATGTTTGGCGATAGTCATACTTTATCTTATGTATAAAATATCCAAAATTACTTATTATATTGGGTGTATTTTGCAATATAAGAGAAACGGTAGCAGGGCTAAAAAACAAGCCAGAACCTCTTGCTCACATTCTTTGCTGTAAATCTCTGATTCACTTTCTAACACTCTTGATTTTAAATTAGTCTGTGGCAAGCTCACAAGCATATATGATAAAAGGTTTTGAAAAAAAGGTCTGAATAAGACCTTTTTGATCTTATTAAATGGGGTTAGTGACATTTAACCCTCTTCTTCCATTTTGACTGACTCTGCAGAGCTTGCTGAAATCAGAAAGTCTAACTCATCTTGCTAGTCATCCATCCGGGGTAGTCTAGAGACAGGAGGTTACAAAATGCTTTTGTCTTTAAGGACAAAAGAAATTTGCTCATGGGATTTTTAGTTTTAGACACCTAACAATAGCTGCAGTAACCAGTTGCAAAAGAAATTTGTGAGATTTGAATCAGGAGACACTAAATATGTCACATTATACTTAAGCTAATGGTCATTGATGCAGCTAATGAAATCAAGAAACATGCATACCCTAAATCCTCAAACTAGGCAGGATATGGTAGGTTCTCCTACCTTAGCAGTTTTTATGGTGGGGTCCTGATACTGTTTCAGTTGGACTGCAAGGTAAAAATCAGTTCATAAAACTTAAAAGACATGATTTATTCAGTTCACTCACTTGACATTTGCGCTAATGGTGGGTACAATTACTTGTACCTTAGGATCAGTCAAGGCAGTGGCAGCAAACTGAATACAATAGTCATTGTGTTCTTCCCTACCAGGCACTGGCAGTATAATTTGTGATTGTCATTATGTCCTGACCTGATCCATTTGTCATGACTTTCTCACAATTATTAAAACATGTTTTACAAGTAGAAATTTACATGTTAGATGAATAAATGTTGGCTGTGGAAGAAAAGCACTTCTACAATTTGAGTTGTAAGCTTGATTAGCTGTTTTCCACGGAACACCATGTTTATTTGAAAGAATGATCGACAGACTTACATATTTTGGCAGACATTTTTCTCAAAAATGAGAAACTTGAATCTGACATTTCAAGGGAAACAACAGACAGTATTTATGGCCAATGATAAAACATGAGCTTTTAAGTGAAAACTAAAATTTTGTAAAATTTGGATCTGCTACTATGAATTTGACAGCTTTGCAATACTTAAAGACTTTTCCAATGAGGTCATTAGTGATATAAACAAATGTAATTTTTTTATATTGTATAATAGAAGTGCCAACATTTCAAAGATCTACTGGTATTTTCCAAAAGACCAATGCATAATGTTACAGAATTTGAACTGTGAGAAAGACTAATAGATTTTAATGTAATGGTTTTACTTTTTAATATTTATTATTTATTTGTTTATTTGTTTATTTATTTTAAGTATATTTTATTGATTATGCTTTTACAGTTGTCCCAATTTTTTTTCCCCTTTGTTCCCTCCACTCAGTATCCCCTTCCTTCCAGCAGTCCCAACTGCCTCTAGTTCATGTCCACAGGTCATGCATGTAAGTTCTTTGGCTTCACCCTTTCCTATACTATTCTTAACATCCCACTGTCTATTTTGTACCTACCAATTATGGTTCCTAATCCCTGCACCATTTCCCTATTCTCCCTCTTCCTCCTCCCACTGATAACACTCCAAATGATCTTCATACTTATGACTCTGTTCCTATTCTGGTTGTTTTCTTAGTTTGTTTTTGTTTTTATTTTTTAGATTTGGCTGTTGATAGTTGTGAGTTTGTTGTCATTTTAATGTTCATAGTTCTGATCTACTTTTTCTTAAATAAGTCCCTTTAACATTTCATATAATAATGGCTTGGTGATGATGAACTCCATTAGCTTTCCCTTGTCTGGGAAGCACATTATCTGTCTTTCCATTTTAAATGATAGCTTTGCTGGATAGAGTAATCATGGTTGTAGGTTCTTGCTTTTCATCGCTTTGAAGACTTCTTGCCAGTCCTGCTTGCCTTCAGAGTTTCTTTTGAGAAATCAGCTGGTAGTCTTATAGGCACCCCTTTTTAGGTAACTCTCTGCTTTTCTCTTGCTACTTTTAAGATTCTCTCTTTATCTTTAACCTTTGGCATTTTATTTTTTAAAATATGTTTTATTAATTATGCTGTTACAGTTGTCCCAATTTCTTTTCCCTCTTATCCCCTCCATCCAGTGACTCCCCTCCCTCCAGATGTCCCCTCCCCTTAGTCCATGCCCATTGGTTGTACATATAGTTCTTCTCAACATCTTCCTGTCTACTCCATTCCATCCTACTATGCTTCTCAATTCCTGCACATCTCCCTCCATTTTCCCCCTTCCCTCTCTCCACTGACCTCCCCCCAATATGTTCCCCATACTGATAATTCTTTTTCCACTCTCGTTGCCTACTTAGTTTCCCTTTCTTTTGGTTCCCTAGCTTCTGTTGTTGGTTGTTGTGATACAGTTTTCATTTTAATGTTCATAATTTGATCCTCCTTCTCCTAAACAAGTCCCTTTATCATCTCATATAACAGTGGTTTGGATCTGATGAACTCCTTTAGTTTTACTTTGTCCTGGAAGCACTTTCTCTGCCTTTCTGTTCTGAATGAGAGCTTCGCTGGATAAAGTAATCGTGGCTGTAGGTTTTTGCTTTTCATTACTTTGAATATTTCTTGCCAGTCCCTTCTTGCCTGAAGGGTCTCCTTTGAGAAATCAGCTGATAGTCTAATTGGGACCGATTTGTACATAATTCTCTTCTTCTCTCTTGCTGCTTTTAAGACTCTCTCTTTATCCTTAATTTTTGACATTTTGATTATAATGTATCTTGGAGTGGTTCTCCCTGGGTCCTGTTTTTCTGGAACTCTCTGTGCTTCCTGGACCTGTAAGTCTATTTCCTTCCCCACAGTAGGGAAGTTCTGTTTCATTATTTTTTCACATAATTTTTCAATTTCTAGTTCTTCTTCACCTCTGGCAAACCTATAATTTGGATGTTGGCTCACTTATAGCTGTCCAAGAGGTTTCTGAGCCTCTCCTCGTTTACCTCACTTTTTGTTTTCTCGTTCTAAACAGTTGACTGTTTGTTCCTTCCCTATGTTCTAATTTGCTGATTTGATCCCTGGTTTTCCTTCCCTAATCATTGGTTCTTATGTGTTTTTGTTCATTTCAGCAGGACTGGCCTTCATAACTTCTCCATCTTGATTAAGTCCCACTGTTATTTCTGTAAGCTGTCTTATAACTATAGTTCTGAACTGAGCCTCAGAAAGATTATTTATCTGTTCCTCTGTTAATTTATGTATTTGCTTCTGGTCAGCTGCGTGATTGGTATCTCTATCATTATCCCTGCCATCTTGACAGGTTTGTTTACCTTTCCTTCTTGGGTGGGGCTGTTACACCTCCTATGCTATAGGGGGTGGAGCCCCATGCACTCGTCACTACCGGGCGACCCTTCTCACTACACTGTGGTGCTTTGTGTAGGGGCAGGGGTCCAAAATGGATTCCTGCCATTCACTCTCCGCTGAGAGACCAGGAGCCTCCTCCTCTGTCCCCACACCCTCTGGGCCTCACAGTTCAAGGCAATAGGGGTCTGCCTTCCCCAGTGCTGGAATCATGAGCTGACAGGTCTGGACTGCAGCCGGGGGTGCTCCCCTGGCATTTCTTGCCTCCCCCTTAAATACAGGCATCTGTGCTTACCACTGTCCTGCCACCGTCACCACAGCTGCCACCAGCAGCACAGCTTGATCTCCCTGCCCTGGCTTCACCCCTCCTACCCGTCCAGATGAGCACCACTTGTTTATAACTTCATATGCTGGACTTCCATGTAGCTTTATTTTCTGGAACTTCTGGTTATTTCTGGTTTTGTGGTAGTTGTAGTCCTTCTTAGTTGTGGAAGGAGATGGAGCATGTCTGTCTAGGCCTCCATCTTGGCTGGAAGTACCTTTGGCATTTTAATTATGATGTGTCTTGGTGTGGTCCTCTTTAGGTCTAGCTTGTTTGGGACTCTCTGTGCTTCCTGGGCTTCTATGTCTCTTTCCTTTGCCAAATTAGGAAAGATTTTCTTCATTATTTTTTCATATAAGTTTTCAATTTCTTGCTCTTTCTCTTCTCATTCTGGCACCCTCTATGATTCAGATGTTGGTATGTTTAAAGTTGTCCCAGAGGTTCCTAAGCCTCTCCTCATTTAAAAAAATTTTTTTTCATTCTGTACTGGTTAACTGTTTATTTCTTTTTTGTGTGCCAAATTGCTTATTTGAATCCCAGCTTCCTTCCCTTCGCTATTAGTTTCTTGTGGATTTTCCTTAGTTTCATTTTGCATAGCCTTCAATTCTCCTGTTATGTGTTTGCCATACTCAATCATGTTTTTCAAATCTGTGAGCATCATAATCACCAGTGTTTTGAACTCTGTATCTGTTAGATTAGCTATGTCTTTATCTCTCAGTTCTCCCACTGGAACCTTGATATGCTCCTTCTTTTGGGCCATATTTCTCTGTCTCCTCAACTTGATAGGCTCCTGTGTTTGCCTCTGTGTCTTAGATAGACTTGTTGCATGTGTTATGTTGTAAGGGGCAGAGCCTTACATATTAATCAGTGTGGGGCGACCCATTTCCCCTTGCTGTGGTACTGTTTTGTGGGAGGGGTTTGAGAGAAAACAATGTCACTTACTCAGCATTTGCCCCTTTCCCAAGCACTTCTCCCACTTCCTGTATGGGACTGGCACCCCTGTAGCTGTTGTCCTGGTTGTGGTTCCCAGAGTGGGTGGGTTTGCAGATATCCTATGACTGTGAAGGCCCTCTAAACAAACGGACTCTTCTGAGAGACTAGCAGTTTCTTCCACTGCCCCGACCCCCACTAGTTTTCACAGTCAGAAGCAATGAGGCTTTATTTTCCTTGGTGCTGGAACCAGGAGCTGCATGATTCAGCCTGGGGCTGGGATCACACCCCAGGTGTCCCTCCTGACTTTTATAATGTGTGACTGCACTTTCTGCCATTGGCCAGCCACAGCCACTGCCTTGCTGCTGCCGCCACCACCACTACCATCACTGCCGCCACTGCCTTCACCTTCACCCCTCCTACTTGTCTGGATGAGTATTACTTCTTTATATCTTTGTTTGTAGGACTTCCATGCAGTTCAATTTTCTGGTAGTTCTGGTTGTTTTTAGTTTTGAAGTAGTTGTATTTCTTCTTATTGTTGTGGAGGGAGGCAAAGCATGTCACCTATGTCTTCATCTTGGTCGGAAGCAGTGTAATAGTTTTAGATTTCATATTGAAACTAGCCATTAAGAAACTATCACTTGCTGATGTTTGATATATTATCAAAGAATAGCACAATGTTCTAACATGGCTATTAAAATACTTCTCCTTTTTCAATTAAAAATCTGCATGAGATCAAATTTTAAGGGATTAAATACAAGTGGATTTGATAACCTAATTCTTTTCTCTTAAACCAGACATTAAGAAGATATGCAAAGATGTGAAACAATGTCATTTTTCTCACTGACATTTTTGTTTGAGAAATATAGTTTTTTATAAGAACATGTTATTTACATTAATATGCAATGGGTTTTTGTTATTGAATATTTTTAAATTATTACATATTAAAGAAATTTTAAAGTTTAATTTCTAACATGGTAATTATTGATAGGTATAAGTAAAGCTCTTTGGGGTTCTCAATAATTTTTTTTTAGAAGTGTAAAAGGGTCCTAAGGCTAAAAAGATAAAAAAACTATGATAAACAAGGATGCAATTACCATTAAGTTTTGGGTTGATTATCCTGAATTGTTAGTAATCCCTTCATAGAATCCCATTGCTTTTTTTATTTTTCACAGTGCCTAAGGCAGTGCTAAATAAGTGCTCAATAACTATGAACAATAAATATCTTCATTTTGGCTCCTGCTTATTTTTCTCACTGTTACTGATCAAACACCCAACTTAAAGAAGTTTAATAGTCACCATTCCTTCAAGAAAGTTACAGCTGTGGCTAGTGTGCTCAGTGGATTGAGTCCCAGCCTGGAAACCAAAAGGTTGTTTTGATTTCCAGTCAGGGCACATGTCTGGATTACCATCCAGGTCCCCGGTTGGGGGGCGGGGTGCGCGAGGGGCAACTGGTTGATGTATCTCTTACACATTAATGTTTCTC
Organism: Furipterus horrens; assembly: GCF_987537825.1. Lineage (NCBI taxonomy): Eukaryota > Metazoa > Chordata > Mammalia > Chiroptera > Furipteridae > Furipterus > Furipterus horrens. The sequence goes on from NW_028327182.1 coordinate 44,379,075, forward strand.
TCCCTCTCTTTCTCCCTCCCTTCCTCTCTCTCTAAAAAGTAAATGAATAAAATCTTAGGAAAAAGAAATTTACAAATTAAGGTGATTATTCTTTTTAGAAATGTTTGTAGGAATTTACTGGGTTGTGGCAATGTCTTACAAGATGAAGACCTTACACTTCAAAATGTCTTTGGGTGGGTGGGGAGACACAAGGATTATAAATGCGTGTCAAAGCATAAATGTTTGGAGTCAGATACTCTCAGAGCACCATAATTTAATGATGTTTTTTATTGTGAGCTTCTGTAGGAGGAAGACAAAACTGTAACAGTCATCTCAACAACTAAACACTTCTGTGGGTTAAAAACAATTACCTTTTTAAAGAAAAAGACATAGAATGGTAGAAGTCAAGTATTGATAAATATACCAACTGCTGCTGATAGTAATAATGACAGTTGTAAAACTTGACACGTTTATTTTAAATTTAGTTATATCCAAAGTAATTAAGAGTAAGTATAATTTGTGACTATCTTTATGTCTTCCCTGATCCATGTGTCATGACTTTCTAAAACCTATTAAAACATTGTTTACAGACAGACATTTACATTTTAAGTAAGTCAGCACAGGCTCTTGTAATAAAAACAATTGTCTACTACCCAAAGTCAAACCTTTTTCCGTCACAATGTATTTGACCCCTTTTGTCTTTTGCTAATATACAGAAGCTGTACATAGAATTGTACACTTGAAACCTATATAATTTTATTAACCAATGTCAACCCACTAAATTTAATACACCCCCAAACCCAATTGTCAGCAAGAGGGTTGTTATTTCTGACTACTTAATGGAAGAAAATCACAACAGAAAAATCTGCTATTTAACCTTCGTAGGTACCATCATCTCAGTTCTTTAATTAAATCTCTTTGTTAAATATACTAGTAATTAATCCAATTGTTAAAGTCCAGAAAACAGAGAAAAACCCTTAAGTAATCTGCTTAGTCAATTCAGCTTTTCCCCTTAGAAACCAATTACAACTATTTATTGAGCATTCTTGAGCACTAACAATAGAAAGGCATCTTGCTAAGTACCGGAAGAGATTAAACAATAACATAGGTCATGGCACTTGGTTCATATTTGCTTTCTTTAAATGGTTTTTCACTTCCAAGTATTTGAGAATGTGGGACATACTATTCTGATCAATATTATATTTATCTACCTCAGAAAAATTTGGGGGATTTGAATTAAAGCACAGCAGCTGATATTCACAAACTTCATTCCCGCATTATGCTGCTATAGCCTGGCCATCACCCACTTTGACCATGTGTAATACATTGCAGGAGAAGGTACAGTACTTCTAGTTCAGATATATTTTAGAATTCCATATTACCACTAGACACTTGTTAGTATGCTCAGAGTCTACACTGTCTGAGACAGCATCAGTGTCTGCAAATAGCATGATGAAACCTGTGGCTAGTGACAAATCTGGCTTCTTTGTGAGCAAAGGTCTCATTTTATGAGGCCCCATGCAAGGATGCCTCAAACTTGATTCAGCTTCACTGTGTTTAGCACATGGTCTGACACAGTGGAGATGCTCAATGTGTGTTAGTTCTACCACCACAACCACCAGATGACCTTGGGCAATTATTCTCTGAGTCTAAAACGAGAATCTTCATTATATTTACCTTGTAATATTATTGCAGAAATTATGAGTAAGGTTACACAGAAAGTAAGTAGCATAGTGGTTCATAAATAGTAGATATAAAGAAATTACAGCTGCTGTTACTACTGATGTTATTGTCACTGTAATTATTACTATTGAGGCTGGAAGGATACCTACTTCTGTTAAGCCATCCACTCAGTACAACACACAATGACAATGGAATATAGCAATGCTGCTCTTCGGCTTTGACATTTTTAAAAAATTAATTAATTAATTAATTTGTTTATTTATTTATTTATTTTTAGAGAGAGGGGAAAAAAGAAAGAGAGGGAGAGAAACATCACTGTGTGGTTGCCTCTCACTTGCGCTCCCAACTGGGGACCTGATGTGCAACCTAGTCATGTGCCCCGACTGGGAATCGAACCAGTGACACTTGGCTCGCAAGCCGATCCTCAATCCACTGAGCCACAGCAACCGGGGCCAGCTTTGACATTTTTGACACAGGTAAAACTTTGTATCAACTGTTGTTTTGATAATTGGAAATTGACATCATCATATATTTGTTTCGTAGGCACATGATAAAAAGTTCTTCATCAACAAACACACTGATGGCATCTTTTGTTTTCTTCTACTCAATTAGAACTTTACTGTGCCAAACAATTAGTCATGCTTTCATCAAAAGCAACCACTACCTAAACAAATGTTGATGTTCTATAGAACTTCATCTTTCTTGCATTTTCATAGTTGTCATGGGAAATTAAGATCAGATCAGAGCCATAGCCTATAGCACAGGAATTACAGGATTCAGTAAACAGCACAAGACATTTTTCTTGTCTGAATTGTGGATGCCACACTTTGCAGAATGACTTTGAGCTGAAAGTGCTCCTGCTCCACAGATTTCTTCATTTTGTGACTGCAAGAATCATTGAAAGTAAATTTCAGATTGTACTAAAGGAAAATAACAAAGATATTATGTGGCAAGAGTCTCTTGTGTTTGACAGAAAATTTTATGCTTTTGATTGATTCAGATCTTTGGGAAAAGTGGAAGTTAAGTGATAAACAAAAAACAACATCAGACAAGGATGCCAGGGGTGGATATTATTGCATGAAATCTTTACTTTGTTATTTGCAAATTGTGTTCAAACACTATATTCTCATTTATTAAAAGATGTTGGAAAATAACCCAATTCTAAGTTTCATGAAGTTTGATATTGTGGTATAATTCTCAATCATATTCATTTTTCTCTTCATCCTTTCAGTAATAGAATCTTCCACATTCTAGTTGGGCACATAGACCCCATTCTATAGGCCTCCTTGAAGGTAGGTATGTGGATGTGAGCTGCCCTGTAAAAAGAAGCTAGTTGCTAGATATTCTCTTTCCCACTTCCTGTGGGCTAGAATGGAAAAGAGGTGCTGCAGATGAGAACAACAATTTGGGGGATCATGGAGACACAAAGTGGAAGGATACATGAACAAATAAAAGTGATTTTGTCTCTATAAAAGTTAGACCTTAATTTAAAAAAATAGAAGAGACTGGATTCCTGGAGGACCTCATGCAACAGTCAGTCCTGCCCACAACCTCTGCACTCCTCTGTCAAAGGGAAATATATGCTTCAGTTCTGCGTGAGGCACAGTGTTGTGGGGTCACTGTGCTGCAGCAGCTTGGGCTATGCCCTAGTTACTAGGTGTGTTCTAAAATTCCCACACATACTGTTTTCCCATTGGATGAAGGGCTTGTGAGGCAGAGTACATGTTAGAAGGAAAAAGGAAAATGACTTTTCTAACGCTTTTCTCCGGGTGATGGCTGAAGCTCACTTGACATCACAGGTACTTTTAGCTTATTATGTGTCCTCAGCACCTGTCCCAGTTTTCACTTTTGTTTTTTCTGTTGTTAAATGAAATTCAAATGACTATGCTATGGCTGCTATAACCTAGTATAAAAGTAGTAAAGAGATTGTAAGCTCTAAGTAAAATGGCCATGATTGACATGGTTTTCTAGATAAGTAGAACTACAGGGAAATATGGGAAGAATGACTTTTGCATGGAAAATTCAAGGTGTCAGGGAAAATGGTATAGAAGACAATGTGAACTGTGATAATGTAAGGGGTGGTTTGTATTGAGCAATAATGGCAGCTAACCTTCCCCTTCTCTAAATAGATGACCCTCATCCTCCTGCACTTATCAGGTCCCTGAGCCACATCCCACAAGCAGAACACTGTGCCTTATGCTGTCTATTTGAAAGGAAATAGGGAAGTTGTGGGGACCCCTATGAAACTCCCGCTGACATATTTAGTCTGTGGCCTGTGTCTGTTCACTCAAACTCCAGATATGTGGGTGCCATTTAGTCAAATTGGAAGGAGTTTTGCATCTGTCACGGGGGTGGGGGAGTAGAACTGAAGGAAAAGAAGCAGATGTGACAGCCCACATTAAGAATACAACACAGACTTCCTTTTATGTCCCAGTGAGGGTATTTTTTTTTTTTTTTTTTTTTTTTGCCCTTCCACCCCGAGGGTATGTTTTTGTCTCACTGTTTCTCTTTGTCCCTTTGGGATGGTAAATAATGCAGCCACTTATTTAGAAAGTAGAAACAAAAAGTGTTGCTCTGTCTGCTATTGAGCTTTGTGTTGAAGTGTTTTTGGAGAGGCTTGGAGAGAGTACTGTGCTTCCTTATCTTCTCTCTTAAGTAACATTTTATTGTCTCATGTTATAGTTATTTAAATAAATGTTTTGCTTTAAGTCATCAGTGCCTTAAATGCCATCTATGTTTTCACAGAAATAATAGAGAAAATGATTTTTTAACATGGGAAGTTTGATGAGTCCAGAAATCATCTAAATCCCTTATCTTTGCCATCACAGGCCCCTAGTCTGCCTCCATGCTGCCTTCCCTCTCCCTGTGCTATGATCTCAGATGGTAGAGGCACTGTGACCATCAGGCTGGATTACAGTTTCTGGCTACAAATCTTGACCCATCATCATTCCTTCAGACTCTTAGTAAATAAGACTGACCCCATGACCTTCCCCACCATAATTTTATTTTCACCCCTAGAGAGGTTTTGGCTCTAATTGATTGGGTGCAGAAGACAATCCTGAGACTCTGAGATGGTCCTCCAAGAAGTAGGTGGTTTAGGAAGTAAGAAGCCATGCTGTCTACTCTCTCCCAGCCTCGACCCCAATTTGCCAGGCCAGCTCTGGAGGGAGACCACAGCTCTGGAGCCCCAGCCCTTTCAGCTACTGCCTTCTTTCCTAGGACCGTTAACAAGCATGCTAATTAGTGGCAATTTCCCTGGTGGTTTTTTTGATGTGGGGATTTGTCCACTAAGAAATAGCCTGGAACCACAAATTTATTTAAAATAGTCAATGCTACTGGATATAGAAATAACTCCTTGTCTATGTTGATCCTAGCTAGTGACCAGTGACCAGGAGGTGAAATGTTGGGAACGGAGGCCTGGGCTTCTGACTCAGCAGAAACCACTGTCTGACATTTTTAGCCTCTTCTTTGGCTCTGTCCTACTGTAGAGGCTATTCTTCCTACAGGTCAAATCTGAGAAAATATCTCTACCAGATCATATTCTGAGGTGTACCAACTATTCCTTTGCTAATAAATTTGGCCTTATTTCTCATTACCCTTTTAAAAAAAATCCTCACCCAAGGACATGTTCATTGATTTTAGAGAGAGGAGAAGGGAGGGAGAGAGGAAGAGGAATATCAATGTGAAAGAGAAACCTCAATCGGTTACCTCCTGTACACCTGCCAACTGGGGATTGAACATGTAACCTATGCATGTGCCCTGATTGCGAATCAAACCTCACAACTTTTGGTTCATTGGATGCTGCTCCAACCAACTGGGCCACATTGGCCAGAATTCTCGTTACTCTTCTGATGCTCAAGATTCATATAACACATTTGTCTAAGTAATCCCCAGATTTGTATAATACTTGAACAAAATATTCAAGAAGAGGAGAAAAAGCTAGTGTCACAATAGATGAACAGTTCTCAACCTGTCTTGAATCCTAGGGGATGTTTGACAATATCTGGAGACTTTTCTGGTTGTCACAACATGGGGTGAATGGGGTACTGTGTGTGCTACTGGGATCTAGTGGGTTGAGTTCAGGGATGCTGCTAAATATCCATAATGCCCAGCATGGACCCTCCACAACAAAGAATTATCCAGTCCCAAATGTCAGTGACGCTGAGGTTGAGAAGCCCTGCAATACATGAAGACAAGGAAGGGTTCTCATGTCTGTAATTTAGGAAATGGATTCTAAAGTTTTATTGAGCATCTGTTACATATAAAAATGGTGGTATGCTTTATGAGAGATTCTAAGAAATAAAAGCCATATTTACTAACATCATGAAGTTTTAAGTTTACTCAGAAATAGGACATATGCAGTGAAAAGTTGTGCTGTTCACTTGCAAGGGAGATTGGTATTTATATTAGTTTTCTAGGGCTGCTATAACAAAATACCACAGACTGGATGGTTTTTGCAACAGAAATTTATTTTCTCACAGTTCTGGAGGTTAGAAGTCCAAGACCAAGGTGACATAAGGGTTGGCTTCATTTGGTGCCTTTCTCTGTGAATTGCAGATGGCTGGCTTCTCCCTGTGTCTTCAAAGCATTTTCCTTCTGTGTCTGTACCACCCTATGGACTGTATTTTAATGTAATGACCTCTTTATAGACTGCATATCCAGTACAGACACATTCTGATGTACTGTGGGTTAGGACTTCAGCATATGATTTTGAGAGGAGACATGATTCAGCCTATAATAGTACTCTTTTGTTACAACTAAATAACTAGAGGTAGAAATAAAGAAGCAAAGGAATGCATTTCAAGGCATGCTATAAGGGCTGTTACACTAAAAAAAAACAAAAACAAAAAACAACGTAATTAAATAGAAAAAATGAGCCCAACACACATTCACTTGGGGGTGGGGGAGATCTTGAAGTAGGAAAGGGGGTTGATTCACAAGTGAAATTTCAGAAAATTCTCCAGAATAAAGGCTAGATTATTTCCTACTCCAATACATTCATTCAATATATATTTATTGAATTCCTATTATGTACCTGGGTTGTGTTAGTCTACTGGATAAATTTTTTAAAAAGACTATGGACTTTTGGAAGCTCTCAGGCACATTTGTGTGCAGTAGGGAGGGTTGGTGGAGGATAAGGCAGAGCCCCTTCACAAGAAGAGATAGAGGGCAGTATATCAATATTTATAAGACCAAATTCTGAGGATCCTCAAGGGAAGGTGACTAACTTGACCAGGATTATGGCAGTGAAGACATTCAGTTTGGACATATGGTAGACTGGTAATTCTTAGCTGACTTCCATTATGATTGTTAAACTGGTTGATAAATATTCTGAATGTCATCCCCAGGGAGTTGGGGAAGGTGGAAGAGGAGGTAAAAGTGTGAGCTGGATCTTGTGGATCAATAGGAGTTTGTCTGGCTGCGGAATGGGGTAGGAAGGAAGGGCAAGGAATTATCAACTGAGAGAACATCATGGATGAAAAGGACCAGACTGTGGGCAACCTTAGGTCATGGATTGCATCTATGTTGCTAACCACTAAGTCCTCAGTACTAACATCTGACATATAATAGGTTTTCAATAAATGTTTATTAAATACATAAATGAAACAGAGGAGAATGGTGAGAAGTGGTGGGAAGTGGATTTGAGAGGATGTTTGGACCTTGTGCTACAGCTGCCTAGGCTGTGGGAAAAGTCAAGCACCCTATGAAGCTCCCAAGGGAGAGGTGGGAGACAAGGTATCTGGGTGTGGATGAGAAGGAGAAGTCTTAGGCTGCCCTACTCATAAGTCACTTAACAACAGGGTAGTTTTAGGGGCTAGATAGCCATGAGTTTTATTCTCATCAGTCACATACAAACTATAACTGTCTTGGTCATTGTAAGTAATTCCCCAAGACTCAGTTTGCTCATCTGTAAAACTGGAATAACAATGATCTCATTGATTGAGGAGTAAAGTAGTTAATGCATATGAAGCATCACAGGATGTGATCAAAGTAAGTGCTCAACAAAATAATTATTTTTAGATCATAATGTCCACCAATGTAATAGGTCACTTTTAGGATATTCTTGCACATAATTCACCATCTGTTTATTGATGTTTGAAATTTCTTAGATGGAGGAAACCTACCATTATATAAGTAGACTTAAATGACCTGAAATACAAATATAAATACAAGTAGCAATGGCTTCTAATTTAAATATCCAGCTGTAGTACCCTGAAGGTGTGAATCAACTATAGTAGAGATGTAATCAGCAAGGATGGATGGCTGGTTACAGAAGCTTGCAGGTGTTGGAAGGACATGGTAAAGGAAGTAACATGCCCCTGGGTAAATACCTTCTTCAGTAGGAAGGGAGAAGTGGGTGGCTGAGGAGGAGGGGAAATGGTTCAAGAAAGAAGCTGGGGCTGGAGGCAAACTGCTGATTTCAGATCTTTCACTACAGTCGTTGGGTCCTACAGGACACAAGTCTGGCTTATGCCGCTGCACGTGAAGCCACTGCTGCTTCAGGGACTCATGAAGACTTCTCCAACAGAACTATGGTGAGCATAGAGGTTTCGTTCCTAATAGTTTCAGCATTAGAAACCATTCAGAGCATTCAGAGGAAGGAGAGAGCCAAGGAGCATGAGTGTTTAGAGAAACCTTTCAAAAGGAGTGGATGGGAGCAGGGTCTGGAGGACTAGTGGGGTTTGACTGGGAGAAGGGTGTTAGAAGAATTGGTGAGGTCCTATCTGATGGTCTTGGCTCAAGGGACCCAGAGTCATGAATCTTGTGTGGATACTGAACTCTTCCTCCTGATTAGGTGCCTGTGGAAATATATGCTCAGGGAAAAAACAAATGAGAAATAAAAAACAAACAAACCCAAACTTAAGATGCATTGAGTGTGAACTATGTGTCAGGTACTCTTCTAAACAAGTTACACACAAGCAATTTAATCCCCTTTTATCAGCCCTGTGACTAGTATGTGGTTAAAAACTATTATTACCCTCTGTTTACAGAAAAAAAAAATGGATGTGGAGGGCTGTGTTAAGCAAAGTTTGCCAGGAGTCATACAGCAACTCAGTGATGGAGCTGCTTTCTAATAAACCCATGTTATCATCAATTAATTGACTAGAATTCAACTGTTTGGGGGAAAAACAAAGAAAGAAAGCCTGCTCTGTTGAATGTGATAGGTCCTGGGTATTAAGCCTGAAACAGACAAGACTTGCTGAAAAGCCCAAGAAAAGAGTGTGTATTTAAAAAATAAACTTTTAAGAAACTGAAGAAAAGTGTACCCATTGCAATCATTCAGCTTGATGAATAATGACAGAATAGACACAGAATGGACACCGATGTAACCACTGCCCAGGTGAAGAAATAGAACTTGATAAGAATCCCAGGTGCTCCCTTTGTGTCTGACCTTACCCATCACACTGTGGCTTGTCCTTCCCCTCCCTCTTGTAAATGATTTTAGATGATTTTCTAGCCACCGACTGAGTAGGGAAGCACTTTGCTCAGGAGGCCTGGCAGGGGGTTTGGCATCCTCAAGGAAAAGATTGAAGAATTAATTGAAAGTCATAGAGAAGCATCCATCAATAGAGAACTGGAAGAGCAGACTCAGCCTCGAATACACACGGCCTTTTATTCTAGGAAGTGTCCTGGGACAGTTTAAGGAATTTTAAGGGGTAATGAACTATTCAAGATTTTCACTGTAGTATTGATTTAGGGTTTCCCCCAAATCCCTGTCATTCAAAATCGCACTGTTTTATTCCCTGTGGGGATACACACACTGGTCATGGGCCAGCCAGCCACTCAGGCTTACAGCCTGTGCAAAGCTGTCCCCTCTTCATACATAGGAGAAAGGAACCAGAGTGCAATGGCTGGGTTGGCCCAGAGCGAGGCAGTCCTAGCTCTTGTTATGCTTTCTGTCTCAAGGGTGAGGGTGAGCAAAGCCCCAGAGAGAGAATGAATTGACTTTGCAGCCCTAGTGCGGCAGCTCTACTTTCTGCAGTTGGTTTCAACCAGGCTGGTGACAGCTCCAGAGAACCCAGAACAAGGCTGTAAACCACGCCCCTTAGTACACATATTGATCTGATCTAATCAGATTAGAATTTCTGCCTCTTGAGCAGAGCTAGGGGCTTTGTGTCCTTCCTGAAGAGAGGGTTAAATAAGAAAAGTCAAGGAGGAAATGCACATGGGTTTCTAGAATACGGGTGGGTGGACTTGGTTTGGCTGAACTGGGAAAGGGGTGTGTGGTGCGGGGGTGGGGGGGTGGGGGTGGGATTGAGTTCATATTAAGTGGTGGGATGATAAAGCAGTGAAAGTAGTCGTCGCTGACCGTTGAAGGACTTGAAATTGGAAAGAGAATTTTAACAGTATCTCATAGATTATTAACCGTAGTTAGATTTGAGCAGAGCAGTCATGCGGTTGTATATGATGAAGACTGTCTAGGCAGTGGGCAATGGGGGCCAAGGATGACTGCAGGGAGAGAAGGAAGCAGAAAGAGGACAGGAGACCATTGGGGGACTCTAGTGATGTATGGCTGGACTAGTGCTGCAGAGGAGAGGAGTGGCTGGATTCCAGAGATACTGAAGGAACCAGGATGGGACTCCGAGGAATACCGGGTCCTAGAGTCAGGATCCAGAGAAGGGCAGGATTGGAGACTTCTGACACCAAAAGCTCTGGGAAAACCTTTTACCTTTTGGATTTTAATAATTAGGGAATCGAGTTAATTACACTCTTCCATTTATAATCACCATCACCATTGGTTCTTGTAAGGCCCTTACCTATTTTATCTACTCACTACTTACTCATTCCTCTCCGCCCCTGCTTTACTGAGATATCGTCGTCGTCGGCAGCCGTCCGTCTCGAGAGACGATGGTGTAGCTTCTTAAGAGTCTGTCTGCACCGCCGAGAATGGCTGTGCAGTCCGACTCGGGAGTGACACGGTATCTGTCTCCTCCCGTGTTGAATCGACATCTTGTGATGACGCTGGAGTGTCCTCTCCAGTGAAGCTGAAGCTACAGAGCCTGGGCAGGGTGATATGGAGGGTCTGCTGTTGCCCATGCAGCAGACCCCCCCTCTCTTCGCAGCTGAAGGGTCCAAGGGAAAGATGGAGTCAATACAGCTTGGCTTCAGGTGCGCCGCAGGAGTTGCCGGTGTTGACTACAATGTCAAACCGCCTTAGGGACTCCGGCTCCGGATTTTCTGTCGGGGTTTACTCCCTTAGCCTTTCCCCTGGAGAGGTATGCCGCAAGGCAGCAGAGGTTTTTTGGAGTCAGAGTTTTCCTTCTCTGATGTGCCCTGACTGGAAGATCGAACCAGCAACACTTAGCTCGCAGGCCGACGCTCAATCCACTGAGCCAAACCAGCCAGGGGCAAAAGTCAGTAATAAAGCATTTTATAATTCTTCTCTCTGCCTGTGCTTTTATTGTCACATCTCTGATTCTGATCCTCTTCTTTTTCTCTCTCTCGTAAGAACTCCTGTGATTACATTAAGTCCAGTCAAATAATCCAGAATAATCTCCCCATCTCTTCATCACATGTGCAAAATCCCTTTACCCATGTAGGATTACATATTTATAGATTTCAGGAATTAGAGTGTGGTTATCTTTAGACGGCCTTTATTCATTTAACCACAACCATGGAAACCCTTATTTTTTTCCCATGGAACCCCCATTACAATCTTACTAAAATAGTGATCTGTAGAATAATGTTTGAGAAATTTATGTTTTTATAAGAATATGGACAATATCCCAGACTCTGGAAGCTAAAATGAGATAATGAAGAATAAGCTGTACAGCAAAGACCAATTTATTCTGGATAAAGCATAAATTGTTGAAGCCCTGTGACTTGCAACTTAAACCAGTTTTGTGAACATGGTCACATGAGGTAAAGAAAAGCACCAAACCTGCCTTTTGACCCAGTTATCCCACTTCTGGGAATATATCCAAAGGAACCCAAAACACTAATTTGAAAGAGTATAATCCCCTTTATGTTCATTGCAGCATTATTTACAATCACCAAGATATGGAAGCAGCCTAAGTGTTCACCAATAGATGAGTGGATAAAACAATTATGGGAAATTTATGCAATAGAATACTACTTGGCCATAAAAAAGAAGAAAATTTTACCTTTTGCGACAGTATGGATGGACCTGGAGAGCATTATGCTAAGTGAAATAAGCCAACCAGAGAAAGACAAATACCATATGATTTCACTCATGTGTAGAATCTGATGAACAAACTGAGCTAATAAGGGAAATGGGGACAGAGTCATAGAGAGTAGGCTGACAGCTCAGTGGTGTGGGGGAGGGGCATTAGGGAATGGAGGGTTGGAGCAAAAAGGAAAAAGGACTCATGGACATGGACAACAGTGTGGTAATTGCTGAGAAGGTATAAGGGGAATAAAGAGTAATGAGAAAAAATACAATAAAGATTAAATAAAGTACGAAAAAAAGAAAAAAAGGAAAGAAAAGCAGCGGGATTGTGTCCTGATATTACTCCAGATTCTTTAAATGCTGTTTAATGCACCTTAAGATAATTATAATATTATGGAAAAGTATAATGAAGGAACAAAAGATAAATGTAAACACTATGACCTGCTGGATTAAGGGAAATTGTATTTTTAATGAGAATATACCATGAGAATAAGGAGTAATTAGAAGATGGAATTTGGAAAGTTCATAAGTCTATATGAGGTTGATGTGAGCTGGGTATCTTATGTTGTGTGAAACAACTCACTTAGCTAAGCTGAGGCAAAAAATAAATAAATAAAAGGTAAAATCTGGTTTTACTTAAAAGGCAGCACAAAGCTGGTTTGAGTTAAAAGACGGCACACTATAGTGGTTACCATCTTATATTCTACACCAAGTTGCCACCTAGAATTGTACTACCACTTAAACTGGCCTTTACCTCTTTGTACCACAGTTTCCTCATCTGTAAAATGAGGAATACATCCATATCATATTTGCAAATTTTAGTGGTTAATTTAAATGCATTACATAAATGAGCTCAATACATATTGTCTACTGTTATTATAAAAGCCCTGGCTGGTTTGGCTCAGTGGATTGAGCGTCGGCCTGCGAGCTAAGTGTCGCTGGTTCAATCTTCCAGTCAGGGCACATCAGAGAAGGAAAACTCTGATTCCAAAAAACCTCCGCTGCCTTGCGGCATACCTCTTCAGGGGAAAGGCTAAGGGAGTAAACCCCAACAGAAAATCCGGAGCCGGAGTCCCTAAGGCGGTTTGACGTCGTTGTCAACACCGGCAACTCCTGCGGCGCACCTGAAGCCAAGCTGTATTGACTCTGTCTTTCCCTTGGATCCCTCAGCTGCGAAGAGAGGGGGGGGTCTGCTGCATGGGCAACAGCAGACCCTCCATATCACCCTGCCCAGGCTCTGTAGCTTCAGCTTCACTGGAGAGGACACTCCAGCGTCATCATAAGATGTCGATTCAACACGGGAGGAGACAGATACCGTGTCACTCACGAGTCGGACTGCACAACCATTCTCGGCGGTGCAGATAGACACTTAAGAAGCTACACCAACGTCTCTCGAGACGGACGGCTGCCGATGACGACGACTGTTATTATAATTTCTCTTGTTTCTCAGGAGGAAAGTGGCAGGAAGGGTTGGCCCAGAGACAAACATGAGCATGTCTTCTTCTGACCATATCACCTCTGATGAGAAGTGCATGAATATCTGGCTATACACCTGCCAGGCAGAAAGATAAAGAAAAGAAGAATTCTCTGAAAGTCTGATTATGTGAAATTATTGTTCACCATACATCTATTAATGAACATAAAGAATGACTTGAAAAAGGAAATCCCCTTGAATACTGGTACCTGCTCCTGCCCCCAGTCATTATTATTTATTTGTGCTGTGGTGCATCCCTGGCATATTGGTATTTATACAGCTCCCTTGATGATTCTAATATGCATATAAGTTTCAGAACCACTACCCTTGCTGATTAAAAAAAATTGTTAATTAATAAGGAAGAAACATCAAGTCTGTCACAGAGCAATGTACTTCTAGTCTGCACTTTCATTACTTCTGAGTTCTAATTAGTGTTTAATCCTTTCACTTACTGTATGTATAGCATTGAATCATATTAAATTACTGAATATCCAATTGTTTTGACTTATAAAAATGATAATTTTTTATGCAGTGATTCTGAGTGATTCTTGTTACGGGGTTTGAGACTCTACCAGCACAGTGAATGAACTCTAAAATAAATGCAACTTCCAGTGGAGGTGGGGAGACCTCTTCCTTCCTGGGGTCTCAACTGAGCAATGCTATACCTCTGCTCATTTATGTGGAGTGTACCCCTCTCCAGCGGGCCTGCTCTGACTATACAGCTGCCTCTCCAAGAGGGTGGAGATGTTGCTCTGTCTCTTGGCACTTTCTAGTTTAGTTTCCATACTCACTGGTCACTTGGGAACTATGATGATGATGATATTAATAACTAGTAATAGTTGTGTTAATAATTATAGTTAATTGTTGATAACTATATTAAGAGTTGCTGCACTCAGCAGACAATCTGAGATTTAGAACCTAGCTGCTGTTCTGAATGCTCAGGCCTGATACTGAGATATAACTGACACATAACATTGTGTATGCCTAAGGTATATAGCATAATGATTTGATATATGTATATATTGTGCAGTGATTACCACAATTAGGTTAGTTAACATATCCATCACCTCTCATAGTTATTTTTTTGGTGTGTGGTGAGAAGATCTAAGGTTTAGTCTCTAATCAACCTTCAAGTATGCAATACAGCATTGTTAACTATAGTCACTGTGCTATACATTATAGCCCTATAACTTACTCATTTTATAACTGGAAGTTTGTACTCTTTCACAATATCTCCCCATTTCCCCCATCCCCAGCCCCTGGTAATCAATCACCAATCTACTCTGTTTCTATAAGTCTGACTTTTTTAGATTTACATATATGTGAAAATATACAGTATTTGTCTTTCTCTGTCTGCCTTATTTCACTTAGTAAAATGCCCTCAAGATTTATCCATGTTGTCACAAATAATAGGATTTCATTATTTTTTATGGCTATGTATGCCAAATGTATACCAAATCTTTATCCATTCATCCATCGATGGACGCTTAGGTTGTTTCTATGCCTTGGCTTTGTGAATAATGCATAGTGGTGAAGTTACCTCTTCAAATTCTGATGTCTTTTCCTTTAGATATTTACCTAGGGGTGAGACTGCTTTATTCATTTGTTTTTATCCCTATTCTCCAATCTTTCTTTCTCCATATACAACCACTATAATATTTGTATCTTTTTGTCTGTGTTATTACAAAATATTTCTTGTTTTCTTATCTGTAACTAATAAAAATATATCTTCATTATGGGGAATTTTAAACATGCCCAAAAAGAGATGGAAAAATATAATGAACTTTCTGTACCCAGCTTCAACTCCCATCAGCCCATGGCCAATCCTATGCCATACACATCCCACCCACTTCCATGTGTATCTCTACAAGATAACAGAAGCATGATATCCTTAACAATAGCTTAAAAAGGACAATATTTCCTTAATGTCATTGAATAGCCAGTGCTCAAGTTTTCAGTTCTCTCATAAATGTTATTTCTTTTTACAGTTTGTTTATATGAATCAGGATTTAAATAAGACCCATTCATAAATGAGTGGCTGATATTTTTTAAAGTATCTTTTAATAAAGAGGATTCCCACTGAATCTGTTTTCTTTCCCCTTGCAATTTATTTGTTGAGGAACCCAGGTTGTTTGTCCCATAGAATTTACCACAGTGTGATTTTGCTGATTACCTCCCTGTGATGTGTTTAAAAAAAAGTTACTCTGTCCTCTGCATTTCCTATGAGTTGGTAGCTGGATCTAAGAACTTGCTCAGATTCATGTTTAGATTTTTTTTGACAAGACTGTTTTATGGTTTGTCTTGTATTCTTCCATCAAGGGGCACATAATATTTGCTGTGTGTGTATGTGTGTGATATTAGCAGCCATTGATGACCAAAGCCTAAGATGCTGTTAGTTTGTTAGTGTCCAGGCATACCTTGGAGATATTGCAGGTTTGGATTCAGACCACCACAATAAAGTGAGTATTGCAATAAAGTAAGTTGTAATCTGGGGGGGGGGAACTAAATGTGAAATAAGGGGGGGCAGGGTGCAGGGAAGCAAGAGGGGAAAAATAGTGGGACAACTGTAATGGAAAAACAAACAAAAAAAATTTTAGTAGGTGAAAAAATAAAAATATAAAGAATGGAAATGCAAGTTCAGTGAATATTAGAAGGACAAGGATTTTCCTTCACACTGTATATTTTTCTCCCTATCTGATCCCTCCAGAGTTTGGCATTCTAAACAAGTAAGTAATGACATAAATTTATTTGCATAAAAGTAATAAGACCAGTTGTTAATAGAGGTTTTTTTGACTAAGACTTTGACTGGAATGTCATGCCTAAAGGAGACATGCTTGGGCTCTGGTTGTTACCAAAAAGCACTGAGGAACTGGGACTGACTTTCAAAGGTAATAAAAGCCCATGAGATAAAAGGCCTGGTACCTTGGTTGGATGTGCAGTCCATGGCAATCTTTCCAGGAAAGGAATGAAGGTTGTTTTCCTGAAAGATGGCTAGAAGGGACCTTAAGGCACAATGGAAAACCTGAAGGATTTGGAAAACACAGGTGTGTACAGGCAAGGCTGAATGCCAGGTATGTGGCTCTGCTTCTGTGCCCTGAAGGGCAGACTGAAGGTCACCCTGAATGTTCCTTGCGTAAGTTCCAGCAAAGCAGAACTAAAGATCATAAGTGATCATTTGCTGCTCTTGTTGTGGTTATGCAAATGAACAGGATAAATTAAAAATGAACTTAATGCAGTCCCTTTAATGACAAGGAGGGTAATCTTAGGGAGAAAAATTGTGATTCAAGGAAAATCACAATGCTCAGTGGTAGACTATAAAGTAGTGCAGCTAACTGTCTTTAAAGTTTATCTTCATTTAAAGTTTGTTTTGATTTGAAAATTAAACTCTGTCTGTGGTATTATCAAAGATATTTAATTTACAGGCAAGAAGAATGTCAAATGCCTTGCAACTGGGTGTCTTTCCAATAAGACAGTCCTACAGATTTAGAGACTTGTATGTGGGTTATGTTACATAAATTAACATGTGTTTTCTGTTTTCAAAGGGCATAAGCTTATGACCGCATTACCTGAATGATTGTCTGTATATATAGGCCTCACTTAATCCCATCTGCATTGCTGCCTCCTGAGACTCAATGGTTTGGCTGAACTAAGTGGCTGGGTTGGTGAAGCATGGGGTGGTCTGTGGGCTTCACCTTAAAACTGGTTTCTCTCTTCTGTCCTAATGGCTTGGACAGAAAGAGCCCAGAGGTCTGAGAGGGGGGAAACCTAAAATATTTCTCTCAGCCCAAACTAAGTATAAAGGGCAAAAGGGTTTTGGACAGGTGAGATGTACCTGGCACACCTTCCTCCAAAGAAGCCCCTTTTTTCCCTAATGTGGGACATTGAAAAATTAATACCTGTCTTTTGTCATCTAGTGGTTATAGATTGAATGATGTCTTTTAACCCTGTTGCCAAATCTGTTGCCTCCAGAATACAACAAGGATGCCAGCCTGTTAAATCAAGCATGTCGTTGTCCGGGGACAGCCAAATGACCTGGAGTCTGCACAATCCTTCCCCATGTGGGAAGGTCACCCCCGCCTCCACACCCCCACTCTTATTAGGGATTTCTGGACCCAAGGGTAGGTAGAACGATGACCATGTCCAGCTTGAAGCAGCTAGAGGAGATCGAGACTTTTGCCCATTGTCTTTTATAGGATTATAAAGGGTCTTAAGTCTGAGAGGGAAGGATTGTTATTTTTTATTGTTAAAATAAATAATTAATTAGTTATTAAAAAAAAGAAGAAGAAGAATATATGAAAGGGTGAGACAGGAGAGCTTGTATGTATGACCCATGGGCATGGACTTGGGGAGGTTGGATTGTTGGAGGAGGAGGGGTGTGGGCGGAGGGGGGGCTAAGCAGAAAAATTGGAACTATTGTAACAATATAATCAATAAAATATACTTATAAAAAAGTAAGTTGTAATCTATTTTACATTTTTAAAAAATATTTTATTTATTTATTTTTAGAGGGAAGGAAAGGGAGGGATAAAGAGAGGGAGAGGAAATCCATGTGCAAGAGAAACATTGATTGGTTGCCTCTCACAGGTTCCCAGCTGGGGACCTGTCCCACAACCCAGACATGTGCCCTGACCTGGAATTGAATTAGCAACTTTTCACTTTGTGGGATGACACCCAACCAGCTGAGCCATGCCAGCCAGGGAAAGTTGTAATCTTTCTGCTGATGGAGGGTTTGCCTTCAATTTGTTAAAAAACATGACATCTGTTCTATTGCAATAAAGTGCAATAAAACAAGATATGTTTGTATTAGTTATTTATTGGTATGTAACACAATTGCCACAAACTTAATGATTTGCAACAAAATGCATTAATTATTTCACAATCAGAAATCCAGGCACAAGTTAGCTAGGCCTCAGCATCAGTATCTCTCAGATATCTACAGACTAGTTGCTGGCCAGGGCTGGGATGTCATCTGGGACTTGACTGGGGAAGTTTCTAAGCTTATGTGGCTGTTGGCAGGATTCAGGTCTGTTGGGTTGTCTGACGGAGGGTCTCAGTTCCTTTCTGGCTGTTGAAGGAAGCTACTCTTAATTCCTTGCCATCTGGGCCTTTCCAAAAAGCAGCATACTTCATCAAAGCCAACAAGAGAGACAGTCAATAGAGAGAATCTGCTGGCAAGATGGAAGTCCAATTTTAATGTAATGTAATCATGGAGGAGTCATCCCGTTACCTTTACAATCTTCCATTGGTTAGAAGAAGCAAGTCACATGTCCCATGCATACTCAAGGGGCAGAGATTACACAAAGGTATGAACACCAGGGATAATTGAAGGCTCTCTTAGGGTCTGCCACAATTAGGTGTTACAAAATGGTAATATGCTAATTCTAGCATTCCTTCTTTGTTTATTGGCTGGAACACTTTTATAACATGAAACTACTTCTAATATATTATTTATCCATAGTATAATTCATAGAGGAAAGTTAGAATAAATGCTTGATTCTTTCTTTTTATTTACCAGTTTTCAAAACTAGTAAGTTGATTCCCTTTCATTCTCTAATGGTGGGCAATTATGTGGGCATGTATTTTTGATTATGAAAATAATATTGGGCTGACTATAGCATTCTGTTTATTCCTTTTTCAGAAATTCAGTACTGTTTTAAAGGTCTATTGTACCACTGTATGTATATCTAATTCATAGCTTCTACTTATTGAATAGTATTCCACGGTTATATATCACTCCTTTTACCTGTATGTTCACCCAGTAGACACTGAGACTACCCCCAAATCTCTGCTATGGTGACCATTCTCATAACAGTTCCCTTAAGACCTTTGTATCCAGAATGGAACTGCTTGATAGCAGAGTGTAATTAAGCAGTCAGTTTGTTTAAGTAATGCCAAACTGCTTTCCAGCTACTCTTTCATGGAACTAACTTAACATGTACCTTACTTAATGAGGGAGAAAACATCTTAATATCCTCATGAATTTTATGCCATTCACTAAGCTGAATTACATTTCTTTTTTTTTTTTAAGTATATTTTATTGATTATATTGTTACAATAGTTCCAATTTTTTTTCCCCTTTGCTCCCCTCCGCCCAGCACCCCCCTTCCCCAACAATCCCCTCTCCATGAATTACATTTCTTAAGAAATTTATCAAAGGCATTTCTATCTGAAGTATCCAAGTTATTCTAAATCTCGAAAGCCATAGCTGTGCTAGGTGATGGCTGCTAAGAGACATAATCATTTTTTTTTTCTATTACAGTTGTCCCATTTTTTCCCCCATTGCTCCCCCTCACCCAGCCCACCCCTTCTCCCACAGTCATTCCCCACTCCCTTGTCCATGACCATATGTCATTTATAGATGATCTTTAACTAGACCCTTCCCTTACTTATCCCCCTTCTCTCCCTCCCCCCTCCCCCCTGATAACTTATTCTGTTCTCTGTTCAGTTTTGTTCATGTTGTTCATTAGTCTCCTGTATCGAGTGATATCATATGGTATTTTTCTTTCATCACCTGGCTTATTTCACTAAACATAATTCTCTCTCATTCCATCCACGTTGTCGCAAATGGCAGGAGTTCCTTCTTTCTTTCTGCTTTATAGTATTCCATTGTGTAAATGTACCAGTTTTTTTAATCCACTAAAAGATAGAATCTTATATGAGCACTTTCTAATCTAGACACTTGTCATCTGGTAAACTATTTAAATTCTACTGATGACAAGATAAGGAATGGGGAGGAGACAGGAGAAATTACTTCACTTATTTAGGAAGGGGTGATAGGGGCATCCTGCCTTATTCACCAGCTCAGCATCTCATTTTATAAATGTGGAAACTGAGACCCAGAGGTGAAGCCATTTCTCCAAGGGTCATTTCATGGGTGGCCTGCTGGGTTAGTGTGCTGACTCTCAGGTGAGGTCTGGGAGAAAGTGGGGGAATACTAAAGTAGGGAGAGAAGGAGCAGGCAGCTAAAGACAAGCAGCTTGGGTCATGTTAATTTTCAGGAGCCAGTAAAGGAGACAGAAATGTGAAGTGGAGAGGATCAGTCTATTGTCATTTCATGGAGACTGTGAATACTCTACAAGCAGCTAATTTAGTCTTCACCACAAGTCTTATAAAGTAGGGATTATCATTTCTCTTCTATAGATGTGGAAACAGAGGCTTAGAGTTTTTAGGCAATTTCCCCAATGTCTTACCATTAAAAAGTGTCATACTGCGATTTATAACCGGGTCTGTTGATGTCAAAGTCTTTCCTTTTAACTCTCTCTCTCTCTCTCTTACTCTCTCTGAGGGTTTCAAGGCTGGTGTGGTTAATAGGGCTCAATGCTGAAGAGAGGTCAAGGAAAGTGAGGAGAGGAAGTGGTTTCAGAAATTGTGGTCTTAAGTGGAAAAAGTCCTTCACAAGTTTCCTCAGGCTGCTGCTTAGTGGAGCGGGTGGAGGTCACATCTGCTGATGCTGGGAGCCTCTAAGGCAAGTAGAAATACTGAAATCATTTGGGACCACAGGCAAGTGGAAATACATAGTTGGATCTTGAAGCCTTAAATTAGATGCAGTTTCAAACAGAATTTTTCTGGCTTAATCATAAAGTTAAAAAACCCGTAAGTGACCAATATGAAAATGACTGTTGCTCAAGTTCATAAAAATAAAATAGACAATAAAATGAAGAATATTTAAATGATATTGATGATAACTTAATTACAAAGATAAGAAAACCATAAATAACCAGACTAAAAGCAGCTTTTGCCCAAGTACAGGCAATAAAATGGAGACTACTCCAATGGTATTGATGAAAGAGCTGCTGGGAGGGAAGATGCAAAAATGCTGTCAAAGCTGTCTCCAAGTGCCTGTGTTAGCAGAACACCAGATCGTGGGAAGGGGCATTTGGTTTGTCTAACTTGAAAGGCCACTGAAAAATTGATGTATTAGGTAGCAAGGAGAAACATTATCAATGGGCTTTTCTATTTGCAGTCTCTTCTTTGGAAAAGGATATTTCAATTTGGTTATCTTAAATAGCAGACAGTTTTTTCTCAAACAGAGTTTTAATGAGAGCTTCCAAAAAATACAAAGATTGTAGTTCAAATGGCAGAGTGACAGACAAGTTGCCTTTTGGGTTTTAAAAGACCCAGTATTTCGTGACTGTTGTAAGACCGAGGCAGAGTTTGCAGGAGAGGCTCTTTATTGAAGCCAGGTGTGAGCTGTCTCCTCTTCCTGACTGGGCAGCTGGGCCCTGAGGAGAATTTCCTGTGGTGGTTGTGCATTTTCTAGCCCACGTCCCCTCTGCTCCCACAATCTCTAGCTTTTTCTCCATTACTCCTCCTCTTTCTTTCCTCTTACTCTTTCCTTCCTGCTATGGAATTAATGTTTGTGTTTCCTCCCAAATTCCTATGTTGAGGCCCTAATACCCAGGTGTTGGTGGTTGGAGGGGTGTGAGGAAGGTCTTTGAGAGTAATTTGATTTGCATGAGGTTATGGCATCAGTGCTCAAAGGGATGAAGAGTCCAGAGCTCCCTCTTGGCCATGTAAAGATATCATGAGAAGGTGGCTGTTTACAAGTCAGGCAGTGGGTTCTCACTAGAACCTGACTACGCTGGCACCCTAATCTTAAACTTCCAGTCTCCAGAACTGTGAAAAATAAATGTTTTTATTTTTTAAGCCACCAGTCTATGGTACTTTGTTACCTACAGTAGCCTGAACAGATTAATATATTTCCTTTCCCAAGGCTACTTCCTTGAGCAGGTCCACTCAACATGCCATACTCAAAATGTTTTAAAAAACTATTCATAATTCCAAAATTTGACTTAACATAGTTGATCTACAGGATGCTATTTTTTGTTCAACGTGGCCATAGTAGAACTTCTTTGACCCAGGAATGAGTGTTCCTATTTACCCTTAACTGAGAAGCAGCATATGTAAACTTTTGCTGGAGAATTTCTTCTTCTGCAAAATAGAATGACTCCTTCCAACCTCCCAAACAAAGAACTCATCCCTTCCTTGAAAGAAAAAAAGTGAGAAAATCCTGAAAAAGCAGCAGAGAAGTCAGAGAATGGAACTTGAAGATCTGTCCTCTGAGCTAGCTGTTTTGAAGTTGATGAAATTTGGTACTGGGAAACTCTTGGATTTTGAAGAAGCCTTGAGAGAAGCCAAGTATAATTCTAGGTACTGCATGGTGGCATTTCATTATGGGCACTAAACTAGTCAGCACCCTAGGTCACCTGGGGAAATCCTTTGTGTGAATCTTCAGGGGTCAGTGTTTGTATCCAATCTGGCATATCAATGAAGAACCATAAAATTAACGAGGCCAAAGCTCCCCAGTGACTACCATGTGGTCAAATCCAAGATGTGCTTTTTTGGTTCTTGCTTTACCTGACTGCTGGAGAGTATCTGATGATGATCACCTCTTTCCAAAGTCTTTTTTAATGGCTATGTGATGAAACTCATCTTATCTATCTCAAGGTCCTTTGTTGTACCCTCTTCCTTTTTGTGCCTTTCAAGAGTTGATGTTTCCCAAGGAGTAGACTAATGGTGACAAGGAGGGTGTGGGGAGGGAGAGAAGAGGGTAAGAAGAGGAAGGGTCTAGTCAAAGAACATGTATAAATGACCCATGGACATGGACAACTGGGTAGAAACTGTGGGAGAAGGGGTGGGCAGGGTGTGGGAAAGCAATAGGGAAAAAAGTGGGACAACAGTAATAGAAAAACAAACAAAAAACCTCACATGTAGGAAAGTGAACAAAAGAAAATGTAAAGTATGGAAATGCAGTTTTAGTGAATATTAGAAGGACAAAGACTTTTCTTCACACTGCACATTTTTCTCCCTACCTGATCCCTCCAGAACTTGACATTCTGAAGAAATAAGCAATGATATAATGTTCTTTGCATGAAACTAATAAGACCAGTTGTTAGTAGAGGTTTTGTTGACCAAGACTTTGTCATGGAATGTCATGCCTAAAGGAGACATGCTTGGGCTCTGATTATTACCAAAAAGCCCTGAAGAACTGGGATTGACTTTCGAAGGTAATAAAAGCACACAAGAAAAAAGGCCTGATACCTTGGTTGGTTGTGCGGTCCATGGTAATCATTCTGGGGAAGGAAATGAAGGTTGCTTTCCTGAAAGATGGCTAGAAGAGACTTTAAGACACAATGGAAAACCTGAAGGACTTGTAAAAGACAGGTGTTTACAGGCAATGCTGAATGCCAGGTATGTGGCTCAGCTCCTGTGTCCTCCTGAAGGGCAGACTGAAAGTCACCCTAAAGGTTCTTTGTTTAAGTTCCAGTAAAGCAGACATAAAGATCGTATGTGATCATTTGCTGCTCTTGTTGTGTTTATGGAAAAGAACAGGATAAATTAAAAACCGACTTAATGTAGTCCCTTTAATGACAAGGAGGGTAATCTTAGGGAGAAAAATCATTATTCAAGGAAAATCACAATGTTCAGTGGTAGACTATAAAGTAGTGCAGCTAACTGTCTTTAAAGTTTATTTTCATTTAAAGTTTCTTTTCATTTGAAAGTTAAACTAGGTCTGTGACATCATCAAAGATGCTTAATTTACAGGCAAGAAGAATGTCAAATGCCTTGCAAGTGGATGTCTTTCCAATAAGACAGTCTTACAGATTTAGAGACTGGTTTGTGGATTATGTTGCATAAATTAACATGTGTGTTCTGTTTTCATAAGGCATAAGCCTATGATCTCATTACCTGAGTGATTGTCTGTGTATATAGGCCTCACTTAATCCTGTCTGCATCGCTGCCTCCTGAGACTCAACAGTTTGGCTGAATTAAATGGCTGGGTTGCTAAAGCATGGGGTGGTCTGTGGGTTTCACTTTAAAAGTAGTTTCCCTTTCCTATCCTTTTTAAAAAATATGTTTTATTGATTATGCTGTTACAGTTGTCCCAAAATTTTTTCCCTCTGCTCCCCTCCACCCAGTGGCCCCCCTCCATCCAGTTGTTCCCCCCTTTTAGTCCATGTCCATTGGTTGTGCATATAGTTCTTCTCAACCTCTTCCTGTCTACTCCATTCTGTCCTACTATGCTTCTTAATTCCTGTACCATTTCCCTCCCTTTCCCCCTTCCCGCTCCCTGCTGATCTCCCCCCAATATGTACCCCATACCTATAGTTGTTTCTCCTCTCTCATTGCCTACTTAGTTTGCCTTCGTTTCGATTCCCTAGCTTCTGTTGTTGGTTGTTCTGATGCAGTTTTCATTTTAATGTTCATAGTTTGATCTTCCTTCTTCTAAACCACTCCCTTTAACATCTCATATGATAGTGGTTTGGATCTAATGAAGTCCTTCAGTTTTACTTCATCTTGGAAGCACTTTCTCTGCCTTTCTATTCTGAATGACAGCTTCACTGGATAGAGTATTCGTGGCTGTAGGTTTTTAATTTTCATTACTTTGAATATTTCTTGCCAGTCCCTTCTTGCCTGCAGAGTCTTCGTTGAGAAAGCAGCTGATAGTCTAATTGGGACCACTTTGTACATAAATTTTTTCTTTTCTCTTGCTGCTTTTAAGATTCTCTTTTTATCTTTAATTTTTGACAATTTGATTATAATGTGTCTTAGAGTGGTTCTCCCTGGGTTCAGTTTTTCTGGAACTCTCTGTGCTTCCTGGACCTGTAAATCTATTTCCTTCCCCAAGTTCAGAAAGTTCTGCTTCATTATCTTTTCACATAATTTTTCTATTTATAGTTCTTCTTCTTTGCCATCTGGCAATCCTATAATTCGAATGTTCATTCACTTATAGCTGTCACAGAGGTTTCTGAGTCTCTCCTCGTGTTTCTTCCTTTTTGTTTCCTCTTTCTGCACTGGTTGACTATTTGTTCCTTCCCTATGTTCTGATTTGTTGATTTGATCTCTGGATTTTATTTCCTCACCACTTGTCTCATATGTGTTTTCATTCATTTCAGTATGAGTGGCTTTCATTCCTTCCCTGTCTTATTCCAAATCTTTTGTTAATTCTGTAAACACCTTATAACTATAGCTCTGAAGTGAGCCTCTGAAAGGTTTTTTATTTGTTCTTCTGTCAGGTCTCTCATCTGCTGCTGCCTGGTGAGCTGCGTCACCGGGATTTCAATCATTGTCTGCTTCATTCTAACAGATTTGTGTTTAACTTTCTTCCCAGGCAGGTTATAGGGGGAAGAACCTGTGTGCGCTCATCACTGACTGGTGACTGCCATCGATCGGCAACCAGCAGCTATTGGCGGCCTCTTTCACCAGTCTGTGGCGCTTTGTGTGGGGGCGGTGGTCCAAGATGGATTCCTGCCGTTACTCTCCGCTGAGAGACCAGGAGTCTCCTTCCCCACAGCCTAACAGTTCAAGGCAATGGGGGGGGGGGGGTGTCTGCCTTCCTTAGCGTTGGAATTGAGCTGCTGGGTCTTGACTGCAGCCGGGATTGCTCCCCTGACATTTCTCGCCATTCCACCACTATTCCCACTGCTACTGTGGACAGCTCAGCCCAACCCTTTTGTCTCGATTCTGATCTCACCCCTCCTACCCGTCCAGACGAGCACCGCTGGTTTATAACTTCATATGTTGGGCTTCAATATAGTTTTATTTTCTGGAATTTCTAGTTACCTTTGGTTTTGACATGGTTTTATTCCTTCTTAGTTGTAGAGGAAGACCGAACATGTCAGTCTAAGCCTCCATCTTGGCTGGAAGTCCCCCGCTCTCTTTTCTATCCTAATGGCTTGAACAAAAAGGGACCAGAGGTTTGAGAGAGGGGGAAACCTAAAATATTCCCCTCAGCCCAAACTAAGTATAATGGGCAAAAGGGTTTTGGACAGGTATGATGTTTTTTGCCCACATTCCTACAAAGAAACCTTTTTTTTCCTAATGTGGGACATTGAAAAATTAATCCCTGCCTTTTGTCATCTAGTGGTTATGGATTGAATGATGCCTTTTAACCCTGTTGCCAAATCTGTTGCCCCCAGAACACAACAAGGACACCAGCCTGTTAAACCAAGCATGCTATTGTCCAGGGACAGCCAATTGACCTAGAGTCTGCAAGATCCTTCCCCATGTGGAAAGGCCACCCTCCCCTCTACACCCTAACTCTTATTAGGGATTTCTGGACCCAAGGGTAGGTAGGACGATGACCATGTCCATCTTGAAGCAGCTAGAGGAGCACGAGACCCTAGCCCATTGTCCTTTATAAGATTATAAAGGGTCTTAAGCCTGAAAGGGGGAAATTGTTATTTTTTATTGCTATAAAAATTAATTAATGAATTTAAAAAAATAGGTGTTTCCAAAGATTTTATGCTTAACTTTATCTTACCCTTTTAGGCAATTTGATTAGTATTCTCCCTTCTAATCAGTACCAATATGAAGATGATGCCCAACATAAAACTCTGCTAATGGTCATTCTAGCTTTGCTTTCTCTAATTGACCAGCATGTCCATAAGGTTTTTGTCTTGCATGTCTTTGCACTGCCTCTTCTTTGTAGCCTTTCTTAGTTTAGCCCCACACTCTCTCTGAAAGAACGATGGATCTTTACCTGATGCCCTACCATCAATTTCCTTCTCTCTAGTCTTTTTGCCAAGAAAATGCACTTTCTAAAATATATGAACTTAAAAAAAAACAACCTGATAGATTGTCTCTTAATACATAAATTTAGTATGTTGGTATTTATTGTTGTGATTATCATCATATTTGCACTTATTGCTAACATCTTAAAAGAATACATTTTTATTTCCTCCCAACTTCCCCTTTCTCTCTGTTGCTTTGGAAACTATTTCATTTTTTGGTAAGTCATCCATAAACTTTTAGCATACATGTTAGCTAATTTTAGATGTTGTCAGAATGTACATCTCCTGCTCCTAGACAAGGACTTTAGCATGCTTTAATCTTCCTGTATTCTCCTTCTTCTATCTTCCTTATTTTTGTCATCTCAAATTTAGAGATGGCAAATCTCTCTAGTGGAGAAGAACATTGAATGTTCCTCCTACTCCCTTTTATTGAGGAGGGGTTTTAGGAGATACAAGGTGAAGACTAATGAATCATCAGTTAGGTTTAGATGCTTTGGTTGTAGTTGCCAATTACTGATTACAGATAATGTAAAGAACACATTAACCACTCTGTGTCAGGGTCTGTTAAACATCCTGGTGCCATACTGACATTAGGTGCAAGGCTTCACACATTCTTTGCTACACACTGTTTGTAGTTAACTAAGAAATAAATACAACAAGGATGTCAGCTTGTTAAAGCAAGCATGCCATTACCTGGGGACAGCCAACTGACCTGGAGTCTGCATGGTCCTTCCCCATGTGGGAAGGCCACACTCCCCTCCACATCCCCACTCTTATTAGGGATTTCTGGACCCAAGGGTAGGTAGGACGACGACCATGTCCAGCTTGAAGCAGCTAGAGGAGCTCAAGGCCTTTGCCTGTTGTCCTTTATAAGATTATAAAGGGTCTTAAGTCTGAGAGGGAGGGATTGATATTTTTTATTGTTAAAATAATTAATCATTTATTAATTAAAAAAAGAAGAATATAAAAAAAAAGAAATAATAAAAGCAGAGCAAGCTCTAAAGCATAATATGCATTCTTTAAATCCAATTCCCATGGGAACTTTCTGAGTGGCCTTTTAGTCATGCCTGCCTCTGGCCTTCCTGGTATTCTGATCTCATCTTACAAGGCTCTTAGGATCCTGGCTCATAGCTTAGGCTACAATTCTCGAAACAACATAGAATGGTCCCCTACAGCTATAGGTACCATGTTGTATATTACATCCCCAAGACTTATTTTATAACTTGAAATTTATACCTTTTGACCCTCCCCCCACCTCACCTCTGGAAATCACTAATCTGTTCTCTGAGCTTGGTTTTTGTTTTTGTTTTTTTAGATTCCATATATAAGTGAGATCATATGGTATTTGTCTTTCTCTGTCTGACTTATTTCACCTAACGTGATGCCCTCAAAGTCCATCCAAGCTGTTAAAATGGCAAGATTTTGTTTATTTTTTATGGCTGAATAATACAGTAATCCCTTCATATTCGTGGGTTTTGCATATGAGGATTCAACCAACCTTGGATCAAAAACAGTATTTTTGATCCAAGTTTGGGAATCCTTGGATGTGGAGGGATGACTGTATGCAATGTTCTATGACATTTTACATAAGAGTCTTGAGCTTCTGTGAATGTTGGTTTCTGTGTCAGCTCCTAAAACCATGCCCCTTTGGATTCTGAGGGATGGCTGTGTGTGTGTGTGTGTGTGTGTGTGTGTGTGTGTGTGTGTGTTTGTGTATAGTTAGTTCAGAAGATATCCAGCCATGTAATATAAAAAATAGAGATGTTTATTGAATAAGATACAAGATACAAGAAACATTGTATATAGGACAATGATACCTCGGTCCTCATTCAAAGTGGGCCTCTTGGGGCCTCACACAGTTCACCCAGTCATCATCAGCTGCCCTATTGTATTTTCCTGAATTTCATTGATGGTCTGAAATCTCTTCCCTTTAAAAGGCGATTTTAGTTTTGGGAAAAGTCAGAGGTTGCTGGGCACCATAGCTGAACTGTAAAGGGGCCGAGTCACCTGAGTGATTTGATGTTTCACTAAAAACTCTGCACAAGATGTGATTGCAGCTTATTCACACATTGTTGTGATGAAGCTGCCAATCACCAGTTGCCCAAAACTGCCCTCTGAATCATCCAAATAGTTTCCATGGAGGACTTAACATAAAATTTGTTGCAGATTCATTGTTCTACTTGCTCGGTCATTTTGAATGCAATGGCCACAGAGTACACATGCTCACTCAACAGTATCTACTGTCCCCACTGACTTGTACAGTGAAGTCGTCACTGTTCATGCATGCTCATTCCAATCTACTCTCCTTGGCTGCCAGGTTACATTGATGTTGCAAAAACCGTTCTCATTATACTAACAATGGTTGGACTTTTTTGGGACAGACTCTGTGTGTGTGTGTGTGTGTGTGTGTGTGTGTCTGTGTGTGTATCACATTTAGTTTATCCATTCATCCATTGATGGACACTTAGGTTATATATTTTACCTCCTCTGATCCTCTGAATGGTAGTTCAATGAGGTAAAGAATTCATAACGGACAATTATTTTCCCTTAGACTTAAAACATCATTTATTTATGTTCTGACTTTTGTTGTTGATGATGGGAAGTCTGCTGTTGTTCTTATTGTTATTCCATTGTGACTTAATTATCTTATCTCTCTGGTAGATTTAAGTTTTTTTTGTGTTCTCCAATTTTAGTACAATGGGTCTAGGTCTATATCTATCTATCTATCTGTCTATCAATCTATCTAAAATTTATCATCTGTGCTCACTATAAATCTGCAGTTTTGTTTTTCTTCAATACTGAAAACTTAATAATCATTAGTTTCATTTACATTTTTGTTCTCCACCAATCCCTCTATTGTTTAATTTGGGAGTTGCTATAGGTCTTCTGTTACAGACTTTTATTTTATTCTCCATGTCCCTCATCTTCCTTTTCTAGTCTTCCATTTTTTTGTGCTGTATTCTTGGTAAATTTCTTAGTACTCTCTTTCAATTTCTAATTCTCTCATTAATTCTGTTCAATATTTATCCAGTCTCTGAGCTTTTCATTTCAGTATTGATATTTTTAATTTCCAGGATTTGTAATAGGTTATTTTTCAGAACCATATGCTCTTTGTATCTGCTTCTTTTATTTATTTATTTTTGTTTCTCGCGCATGTAATTACTTCATATCTTTTAGGGTTTTAAACATTCTTATTTTAAGTACTTTTTGAAAAATGTTAGTTCATGTCTTTTATAAACAATTCTGGTTTGTTGAAGCAGTAGGTCAGACAACATTTGCCACAATAATGTCTGTCAAAGTGGCTGGCCATAAAAATTCCAGCACCACATTCATCTGAAGGGCACTCCTGATGAAGGCAACTGAGTTTACCATTCTCATCCACTTTGTAGTATTTCAATACAGACAACTTAACCTTCTTTCTCTTATGCTTATTCTTCTTGGGAGTGGTGTAAGACTTCTTCCTTTTCTTAGCACTACCACGAAGTCTCAATACAAGATGAAGAGTGGACTCCTTTTGAATGTTGTAGTCAGACAAAGTACGCCCATATTCCAGTTGCTTGACAACAAAGATCAGTCTTTGCTGATCAGGAGGAATTCCTTCCTTATCCTGGATCTTGGCCCTGACATTTTCTATCGTATCTGAGGATTCAAACTTGAGAGTGACAGTCTTCCCCATAAGGGTTTTCATGAAAATCTGCATCTTGGTGGTGATTCCACCTGAGGTGGAGGAAAAGGAAGAGACAGGTTAGAGCTGGGGACACAGGAGAGGGACATGGGTAGGCCACTGGTCAGAGAGCCTAAGTAATTTTTTGAGATTACTCAGCTATTCCATTTTTTAAAAAGTATATTTTATTGATTATGTTGTTACAGTAGTTCCATTTTTTTCCCCCTTTGCTCCCCTCCACCCAGTACCCCCCCTTCCCTCTGGCAATCCCACCCCCCTTAATTCATGTCCACGGGTCATGCATATAAGTTTTTTGGCTTCACCCTTTCCTATATTATTCTTAATTTCCCTCTGTCTATTTTGTACCAACCAATCATGCTTCTTAATCCTTACACCATATCCCCATTTCTCCCCCTCCCCCCTCCCAGCTGATAATCCTGCAAATGATCCCCATACCTATGATTCAGTTCCTATTCTGGTTTGCTTAGTTGGATTTTGTTTTTATTTTTTAGACTCAGTTGTTGATAGTTGTGAGTTTGTTGTCATTTTAGTGTTCATAGTTTTGATCTTCTTTTTCGTAAGTAAGTCCCTTTGACATTTCATATAATAATGGCTTGGTGATGATGAACTCCTTTAGCTTTACCTTGCCTGGAAAACACTTCATCTGCCCTTCCATTCCAAATGATAGCTTTGTTGGATAGAGTAATCCTGGTTACAGGTTGCCTTTCAGCGCATTGAATACTGCTTGCCAGCCTCTTCCTGAATGCAAAGTGTCCTCTGAGAACTCAGCTGATAGTCCTATAGGCAGCCCCCTGTAGGCAACTTTCCACTTCTCTCTTGCTGCCCTCAGGACTCTGTCTTTATCTTTCACCTTTGGCATCTCAATCACGATGCATCCTGGTGTGGTCCCATCTGGGTCTAGCTCACCTGGGATCCTCCATGCTTCCCGGACCTGTATGTCCATCTCCTTTGCAAAATTTAGGAAGTTTTCCTCATTTTTTTCAATTCTTCCTTCCTCATTCTGCACTGGTTGATTGTTTTTTTTTTCACCTTATATTCCAAATAATTGATTTGAACCCTGATTTTCTTCCCGTCACCACTGGTTTTGTGTGAATTTTTCTTCATTTCACTTAGTGTAGCCTTTACTTCTTCTCTTATGCATTTGCCATACTCGAGCATATCTGTCAAGCCTGTGAGCATCTTTATCACCACGGTTTTGAATTCTATGTCTGTTAGGTGGGCTATCTCCTCGTTGCTTTGTTCTCCCACTGGAACCTTGATTCATTTCCCTTTTTGGGCCATACTTCTCTGTCTCCTCATTCTGACAGGCTCCCGTGTTTGTTTACCTTCATGTCCCGGATAGAACTGTCGCTCTTGTTACATTGTAAGGGGCGGAGCCTTAGGAATTCATCAGTACAGGGCGACTTGTTTCACCACATTGTGGAGCTGTATGTGGGGGGAGGGTATGAGAGGGAACAATGCTGCCTGCCCAGCACTCACCCCCTTTCCAGGCACTTCTCCCACTTCCGTATGGGACTGGCGCCTCTTTAGCTGTTGCCTTGGCTGTTGTTCCCAGAGTGGGTGGGTCTGCTGAGATTCTAGGACCATGGGGGCCCTTTAAACAAGCGGACCCTGCTGAGACCTGCAGTTTCTGCCTCCACCCCATCCCCCACTGGTCTGCATAGTCAGAAGCAATAAGGCTTGATTTTTCCCAGTGCTGGGACTGTGAGCTGCGAGATCCGGTGAGGAGCTGGGGATGCTCCTCAGGTGTCCCTCCCGACTTTTTAAAACGTGTGACTGCGCTTTCTGCTGGCCTGCCACTGCTGCTGCTGCTGCTGCCACCACCACATCGCATCCTCTCTGCCCTGGCTCCATCCCTCCTACCTGTCTGGATGAGTATTTCTTTTTTATATCTTGTTTGCTGAACTTCCATGCAGTTTGATTTTCTGGAACTTCTGGTTGTTTCTAGTTTTGAGGTAGTTGTATTCCTTCTTAGTTGTGGAGGGAGACGCTGCATGTCTGTCTATGCCTCCATCTTGGTCAGAAGTGGTATTTCCATTTTTAAAGGAATACAATTTTCTGGGTTTTGTGATTATTGTCTGACTCTTTAGAGTCAGATTTCATTTAAACTTTAGGTTTGTATGCTTTCCCTGAGTGGCTTGTCCCTTTCCAAGCTGTGAGTCATTTTCTTTTCTTCGCTGTTTAGTGGTATTGACATTGCCTCCACCTGACTGCCAGGAACCCTGTTCTAGAACCAGGTTGAATATTTGGGCTGAGCTCCTCCCCCTGCATATGGGGGATACATACCTGTAGCCATTAAACTGGTGGGCAGCTTCACTCAGAATGAAGCTCCATGGCTATGCCTACTTTTGCTCAGCACTACAAGTTTTTGACTTTTATAAAAGGCCAGTGGCTACACATTTTCTGCTTATTTTTATGAATGAGGGAGATCAGCATCACCTGAGGCTTCAGACAGGGATCCTGACTCAGGTTCTCTGCTATGCTTAGAAGATTTTATTCCCTGTTACCCTAGAGAAGTTGAACTGTGGCTATTTCTGCCCTCTTGACCAGGAGACCAAGAAGCTTATGGCTTTGGCTTGTTTACTAGTGTCTGTTTATCTTCCATGGCAATGTTCATTTGATATTTTAGTATGCTTTTATTTTGAACATGTACAAAAAGATTTCATGTATCAATATTTTACTTGGAGTAGAATTGGAGAGCTCAAAACTTTCACTCACAATGGCATCTGCCCTAGAAGTGCCTCTTCTAGTTTATCTTTGTGCTCCCCTGTTTGTCACATAGCAGGTGCTACTGAGACTTGGCCCTGTTGGTGATGCAGAGGCTTGAAGGGAATAAAATTTAATTTCAAAGTCAGGGAAAGTTCTGCATGTTGAATTGGGCTTTATAAACTCCACTGGGTGTCTTGAGGCCTTTTGTCTCTGATGATACAGCCTACTTCAGAAATCTCTATTTCCTGGCAGATTCATCAGGGTGTTAAAATGTTCTTATTACTAGGGACAGTACTGATCCTCTTATTTTAGAAAAGCATGCTCATGCACTTAATAGCCTTCAGTGTCAGTGTTAAAAAAAAAAAAAAGAGTAATAGCCTTTCAGCTGATTTGTGGCTCATCAGATGATTAGTTAGTCTCAAATTTGGGTTCTTGGGCCAGTAGGTCAGTGTTTGTCTTCACTGACTGACTCCCTGGTAGAGAAAGGAGCTGCTCTGAACACTGATGGGGTACCAGCCAGTGTGAAAAGCTTATCTCAGATAATTCATAGATCAGGTAATCTGCTTTAGGTTAATCAAGTACCCTCTGTGAAGAAAAAGAAGTCAGTAATGTGCTCTCAGCAGGAAACTGTTGTCAGACGCAAGGATGTGATTACGATCTAACTTCAGTGTAACTTTGACTCTTCTGTGTATTTTTCTCATTTATCTCATGAGTCATAGAAATATTTTGATGATTGCAGTAAAGTCTATGGCTATATGTATTTAACTTCACCAAGCTGGAAGGATCTTATCCAACTATAGAAAAGAACAAAGAACCAGAGTGCCACATTGCTCTGATCTGTATATTTAGCACATGGCCTCAGAGTTTTCTTAACCTTTGCTTAGAAATGTGTAAGATTTAGAAGACTGGGCCCTGGGTCCATTGGATATCTCAGTTTGTTACAATTTTCTGCAGTTTTGGCTTCTATCTGGTTAAGGGAAGTGTGGGAGACATTGGGTGTTTTTGTCTGTTCAGCCTTCATTTCCATCCTTCTAGGAACTGAATGCTTCTCCCTGTGGAGAATATATTTTACAAGCTGGACCAGGTCCATCCTGCCACAGAGGAGGCCACATGACCAAGGAGTTAGGAGTGGGCACATGACCAAAGCAGAGTCTTACCAGGACATTTCTGCTACTACTGTCAGAAAATACTTTTATTCCACTGAGTTCTAAACTGGTAATGGTCTTCTGCCCTTTGGGACAGCACCTGTCCAGCAGGTGGAGACAAAGGCAGAGTTCTGGAAATATTTTAAAAATTAGTTTTAACTTATTTATAATAAAATTGCATGTAATTAGGGTGTACAATGTGATTATTTGATAAACATGGTGAAATGATTACAGTCAAGCTAATTCACATATCCATCTCTTCATATATTTATTTATTTATTTATTTTTTGGTGGTGGTGGTAAGAACACCTGAAATCTACTTTCTTAGCAAATTTCCAGTATTCAATACAGTACTGTTAATTATAATCATCCTGCTATATATTATATCTTTAGAATTATTCATCTTTCATAATTGCAACTTTGGATCCTTTGACCAAAAGCTCCCCATATACCTTGGTAACCGCTATTCTACTCCCTGCTTCTGTGTATTTGACTTTTTAGATTCCACATGTGAGTGAGACCATGCAATATATATACATACATATATATACATACATATATATACACACACATATGTGTGTGTGTGTGTATATATATATATGTATACATGTGTGTATGTATATATATATATATATATATATATATATATATATATATATATATAATGTCTGGCTTATTTCATTTCATTTACCATAATGTCATCTAGCTTCATCAATGCTGTCACATATAGCAGAATCTCCTTTTTAAAGGTTGAAAATTTTTTTCTTTCTTTCTCTCTCTCTCTCTTTCTTTCTTTCTTCACTTGTCAATAAACACTTAGGTTGTTTCCATATCTTGACTATTGTGAATAATGCTGCAATGAATATGAGGTACAGATATCTATCTCTTTGAGGTACTGATGTAATTTTTAAAGTATATATACTCAGAAGAGGAATTGCTGAATCATATGGTAGTTCTATTTTTAGTTGTTTTGGGAACCTCTATACTATTTTCCATGGTGGCTGTATCAATCTGCATTCCCACTAACAGTGTACAAGTGTTTCCTTTTTTTTTTTATTAGTACAGAAGTCTTTTATTATTTTTTCACAGTTATCATGCCATGAATTCATAGGGAATAGGTTCCAGAAGCTCAGGCTCCTTTCCATTAGTTCTCACAAAGTGTGCTTCTCTGGGTGGAGCAGACTGATGCTTCAGTTGAACCCAGTACCTTTCTCTTTGGCTTCCTTCTCTTTCTGATCATTTTCCTTCACACGTTTCAGGAAGCTATCTCGACTCTTTGAGTGCTTAATATGCTCAATATGTACATTAATTCTCTTGGCAAGAATCTTGCCCTTAACTTGCTTGTTTACAACTATGCCCCTGCATGCTGGGTGACATTGTAGACTCTTCCAGTTTTGCCATGGTAACATTTGTGGGGAATTCCTTTTTGAACAGTGCCCATTCCCTTGATTTCTACAATATTACCTTTCATGTGGATTTGCATGTATGTAGCCAAAGGAACAACTCTATGTTATCTAAAAGGCCTAGAGAACATATAGTGGGTACCTCTCCTCTTTCCCTTTGTGTTAGTCATTTTGGCAAATTACTACCTGAAAGATCAGTATTTCTTTTTATCTACACCTTCACCAACACTTGTTCTCTTTTATTTCTTTGATAATAGCCTCTGATGATATCTAGCCTTGTCTGACATAAAATGCACCCGGGTATGTAAGCCCATGGATTTCTTCCTAGGCTTTAGCTAATTTGAGTTCAAGTCCTGTCACTTGAGATTGAAAGTATCCTGACCCTTATGCATAAGAGTCTGGAATGGGGAGACATTCATTGAAAAGCTCTATGTGCAGATTCACTCACTACAGGCTCAAGCTGCTTAGGATGCATGCCTGGTCCTCAGGTACCCCTAGCTGTTCCTGAAGCTTATTGGGGAAGCATCGAGTTTTGGGGTGTTCAAGCTTTGAGCTTCTTTGATCAACTGGAGCTGGAGGATCCAAAGAGTCAAAGTTGGGGAAAGGGAGGGGAGAAGTAGAACCACGAAGCAAGGCCTCTGTTCATCCTAGGAGCTATTAGGGACTGGTGTTACTGTGTACCTAACTAGGAGGGTAAGCAACCAAAGATTCCTCTCTCTGGACACTTGAACTGCTTTCTGCTTGCTCACCCAAGACTGCTGAAATACCAGCTCACCCAGAGAGTCACAGCAATTTTCCCCAGGCCACACAGCCTCCTAATTTCCAGGCAACTTTTTCATTTATCAGAACACACTTCCTACCTTGGGAAAGAATAAGCATCAGTTAGAAAGCACAAGTGAGCACAGGATTCTACAAACAGCAGGGTAAGTGTTCTGTAGATAAATGACACAGTGTGTGTGGTCTGGGAGCCTCTGTAAAACAGGTGGGCTTTCTAGAAGGTTCAGGAAAAGGAGAACAGGGCAGGTGATTTCTAAGCTTTCCACTTCCTGGCAAAAGTTGTGGAGCTTCTGACTCAGAGCACACAACTGTCATGAGGCAGCGTAGGGTGGGAAGACTGACAGGGGAAGAGACACAAAATGAGTGTATAAGGCAAAGCAGATGTGAGGAGGAGGACTGATTCACGATTAGAATCTGTTTCTTTCCTTCTGTGTGTCATGTTATGAAGGGACCCCTAAATCTTAATATGAATGAGAACAGAAACACTGAAATGTCATTAAGGGGCAAAACATGGGTGGAAGGTTGTCAGGAGGATGGGACAAGGAAGGAAGTGGTTTTGTAGGAGGATGAAAGAGCTGGGTGAAGACTGATTCTTAGTCAAAAGCTGCTCTCAGGTATATAAGGAAGGCATGGAATGCTGGGCTTTCAGGGAGACCCCAGACCTTGGTCCTCACCCAAGTAGAGCGCAGAGGTCTGGGATCAGAAGAAACCTACTGAGAATATGTGGAGTTTCCTACTATCAAGGGGACCAATCCTAGCCACAATTGACATTTAAATAAGAAAGAGCACACAGAGAACAGTGAAACAAGGGTGACCTCCTCTGTCTAGACACCTTTTCTCTGGGAGGCTGGTACCCTCTGTCTGTCTCCCTATAGTATACAGTCCATTCCCTCAACCATGGCCTTGTCTTTAATCCATGAACAACTGTGTATCATTGGCACCTACATGATTTGTGCCAGTTCAGTGTCAGGACACAACATTGCAGGGACAGAAGCTCTTCTGACTTCTTCATGCCCTTTAAGCCCTTCCTTCAGATTCCCCTTTGTAAGGGCTGATATGTGTGCACAGTTTGTGCTTCTAACCAAGAAAAAACTCCAAACTCTGTCTGCGGTGCATCAACATCCTCCCCATCTCTTGTCCCAACCTCTGCCCTTGCCCAATGCTGCTCCCCTCATCGACCATGGGCAGGAAGCCTCAGCTTGCCTCCACACCATCAAGGTCTTTCCTCCCCTCTGCCAGCCCTACTTCTGAATAGAGAGAGTGCTTGCAGGCCAAAAACCAATTGTTCATGCCATTAATGTGTAAAAGGAGTGGGAGAT
Organism: Furipterus horrens; assembly: GCF_987537825.1. Taxonomy (NCBI): domain Eukaryota; kingdom Metazoa; phylum Chordata; class Mammalia; order Chiroptera; family Furipteridae; genus Furipterus; species Furipterus horrens. The sequence goes on from NW_028327182.1 coordinate 44,416,895, forward strand.
ACTGCTCTAGGAAAGTTTTGTAACACATTTAAAGGTCCTCATGATGATGTCAGATGTGAGACTAAATGGATGACAACATGGGTTAAATATTATTTCTATTCCGTGCATTTCAATTTAACAGTGGTTATATCATATGAAACCCTAAGTGAGGGAATATAGTTAAAGGAACTCTTTGGAAGTCCTTTGAACATATGTTGATGTTAAACAAGAGCTTGCAATGCCAGGCTCTTGGGCCCAGGCAGATGTGGCTTTGTTTTGGGTTCTGGATGGGTCTGAAGTGTGATAATGCAGGTGACTGAAACTGGACTCAGGCCCAGAGATGAGGTATGAGTGTTTTACCAGTTGCTTTCTTTTGTATCAGAGGAAAGCTTGACAGCTCCTATTCTGCATTGAAGCCTCTGTGTCTTGTCAGCGGCTCTTCCCTTGTGGTGCCATCTCCTGCTTGGCCTCACCGCAGAGAGGCTTCCTTTTGGGTACCTGGGGCAGACATGGCCACAACCACAGGAGTCCTGTGCTGTCTTCTGTGCGGTGAAGGAGCTGGGGCTGGCTGCCATGATGAGGCCAGTGCTCCAGGATTATGCTGGTTGACCAAGTTGGTCAGCTGAAAAATTCCTTAAAATACCCCATGGGCATGTATTTATTTGTATTGTTTTTGAAAGGATAAATATTCCAAAACCCTGATGCCAAAAAAGAGAGCTCTATGACTTTTATAAAACTGGCCATGCTGCAAGTTTTAAAAAAAATTATTTAAAAGACTAGAAATTATGGTTACAAAAATATCTCTGCTAATAGTTTACTGTCTGGCTTGAGTGAGTTTAACTTTAAGGTGTGGTAGCTCTGGAAATTTATCATGAGTCACTACATAATAACTGGCTGCACTATCAGGCATCAGCCCACACACAATTTTCCAGCCCTGCACTTTGAATGTTTCATACAAAATGAAAATAATACAGTCTTATGTTTTCTTCTAGGGATGAGGTGGTTGGCACCACTTTAGCCTTTGCTGAAGACTTGTGAATTTGATGCTTCCTACCAAATTGAAATGTTTTGAGGAAGCATCTTGTTTTCAGCTAGAAAACAAAAATCTTTTTAAAGAGTAAAAGCATGCACATATGTTCTCTTGCATATAGGTTTATCTCCTCCTTTGTAGGTTATTTGCATGACCTGGACCATCATCTCTCCAAATGGCCAACTCAGCCCTTAGACTCAAAATTGCACATTGGAAGGAAAACTAACCCAGCAAACACAGATGGTTATCCCTGCAAGTTTTATTTTCTCTTGTCTTTTTCTTGCCTTCTGTTCTCTTTCTAGGGCTGGAAAACCATAGATATACTTTCTCCTCATGAAGGAGCCAGTAAACAGATGTGCTTCTTTTTTTATACACTACAATTGGTCTTCAGTTTTAAGTCATTAAAGTGCCCTTAGAAGACCAACTTTGGGTCCATTCATGGGAGATCAATGTTTTCCTGAAAGTCTTCCTCAATCTGGGATGTCTTCTCAACTCATCCAAGTCTTCCTTAGTTTTCATGGTTCTGCTAAATCCTTCCTTCCTTGACTCCTGCTTGTCCACATCCTTCCTTCATCAAGCTTCCTGTGGCATTTACAGTGCACAGCCTGGAGGCTTGTTCAGTGCTTTCAATTTGTTATAGTTGCCCAAGTTTATACCACTGCTTCAACTAGTCTCTAAGTTCTTTGAGGGAAAAAAAATACTTTGTTCATTTTTGTCATCCTCATTGACTGATACACAGTGTGCACCGCGAAAATCCTTTCTGATTGGGTTGTTGAGTTAGTTTGTGTGTTCATTAACTCTCATTTAGGGCAAACCATATGATAAACATGGTAGGCCTTTTTACCTCCACTGTCTTACTGATCTTCTCAAGAACCCTAGGAGAGAACCATTGTTATAAGTCTTCAGGTGGTTGAGCTAAGACACAAAGAGCTCCCCTGAGGTCACCCAAGTCAGGAAATGGCAGAGCCAAAATCAACCCATTTCCCCATTAAATTCTTTTCCTGCCATGCCATCTTTACCATGAGAAGTGGGATTATCAAGACCAAGAGGCAGAGCTGCTCCTTGTCCTGGGAGGAAGCCTGCTCAGGAAGTCAGCAAGTCAGCTGAGGAGACCTGGAACCTGCTGGAGGTCCCTATAAGGAATAACTGTGCAAGCTGCTGGCAACTCCCACCAGCTGGCCTGGACCCAGCCCTGGTGGGGCTGAACACGTGCCACTCAAGTGTCTCTCTAGGCTCTCAGCTTAGTTCCTCTGATTGTAGCCTAGTTATGTTAACTGACATCCCAAGGTCCTGATGGCAGTGGACTGGGAGAATGCCTCTGCATGCTTTTTTATTTTCTCTGGCTGGTGATTGTTTCGGTCTGATGGACTTGTGTCCTCGTGTGGCATGGTCAAGTTGCGAGTTTTCTTTCAGAGAGAGCTTGCCACAGGCAAAAAGTACAAAAGAGCCTATCTGGCCCAGAGGATAAGGAGACAGATCTGCAGGGACTGAGTAGGGCTTTGAAGTCCTTTGAGCCCATGGTGGGAGAGGGGTCTCGCTGCAAATCTGCATTTTGCTTTCCCAAGGCAGCACCCATAGCACTGTGCACTGGCTGCAGCAACGCCCTGACACAGCGCACGGGCTTACCTGTATGGGAATCTGCAAGACTGTAACAATGAGAAACCTGGTACCCAGCGAAAGAGCATGACAACAAATGAGAAGACTTGGCTGACGTACTCCAGCGGTTTTAGATAATTTTCCTTTGTTAGTCAATAAACCAGTCTTCGGGAGTGGGAGGGATGTAAAAAATTTCACCCATACACGGCAGTTTCTCAGTGTCAAATGTCTGTCACAAATTTTGCTTGTGGTCACCTCCAAAGCCTACAATTTAAAAAAACGCAGCAATTATCTCAACCAAAGTGCTATTGAATGCACTTTCCAGTGGTTGGTCCTCAGGCTCCTTTCCCAACAATGTTTTTGTCGTGCTAAAAGCCCAAAGGAGCGTGTGCCTGGCTCCTGAAGCCGAGAAGTCAGCTCCGCGGAAAATTTGCATGCTGTAATTGAGTTGCCAGGAAGGCTCAAGACAATTCTTCAAGCTCATGATGGTCGTGATTCCCTGCAACCGTCCAGACTCTTGGTGGAAGTGGCTCATCCTTTCCCTGTGACCTGTTTCTTAACTTGAACCCTCACAGTCCCCTCAGATTCCCTTGTTTTCAGGAGGCTGGAGCTGGCCAGCCCTTAGCCTTCCCCTCTCTTAAACTCCCAGGGTACATCATGTTTTTGCAACTCATTTGCCAAGAATTGTGTTCTACTGAATAATTTAGCACAGAGGCATCTTATGAGTTCTCAGAGGGAAAGCACTTAGTAGATGCTGAGTAGTTTTGAATGAATGAACAAAGAAATAAATTTTGCATTATTTGGAATTTCTTTAGTGCACACCTGTGATTGTCCCTGCGCACACACATGAGGTGGAAGTGTGATTGGGGGTCAACTTGCGGAAGGATTCCCTGTAGCATCCTTGAAGACAGTTTTCAAGAATATTACTTGGCCAGTCATTCCTAGTTGGTAGGTTGAGTTTAACACAAGAATCATGAGTCTACAGAAGTTCCTTGTGTGACCTAATGCTCAAAGAGACAATATGAAATAAGTATGAGTATTTGTGTGTGTCTGTGTGTGTGTGTGTTTATGTTGGACGAGGGGCTAAATTGGATTCTGTCATTGCATTGCATTGAAGCAGTACACAGCTGACTGAAAGAAGTTTCCATCACTCCATCATTTCACCATGTTACATCCTGAGATACTTTCTTGTGTATTGATGTACCTTTTTATCTGATTCTGTATTTTTAACCATAAAATGCTTTCACAGTGGAAGTTCAGACAGTAAATCTTGAGCTGTGCATATGTATGAGAATTGGGGGGGATGTTTCTTGGTATAATTTAGAATAAATACAGATGAAAACTTTATTCTGAAGATTTTGGATTGGCTGTCTCCATAGTTCTGAGTTCCCAGGGCCAAACAGAGGCAAAGCTGAAAAATTGAAATTTACCTCTGGGAGTTTTTCACTTCCCTTCCTGTCTACTGGTTGCTCTGTCACAAGGTAATGGTGTCTTTCCAAAAAGTAATGGGTTTGCAATGATGTGTAAACCCATTGCACAGATGGCTTTTTTCACCAGCCTTCTATCAGAATCTGTGTCCAAGTTGTACCACTTTAAACAGTTGAGTTGACCCTAAATTCAGTTGGAGCCACTGTTGAAGTACAGCTTCAGCAATAGGAAGTACTCTTCTAGGCAGCATTTACAGACATAAATGCAAATTAAGAAGGTGGGATTTCTAGGGTGCTCCGCATTTGTCAGATCCCATTTGTTCAGTTTTGAGGATTACCCTTTAAGAAGGACATTGTTAAATGGGGGCATATCCAGATAAGGGTAAGAAAAAAATGAGGACAGTTTTGTAGAAAGAATTACAGAGGGTTTGAGCATTTGAAGTCTGACCAGAGGCCAGGAAAAGATGATTCTAGAATCTGAAGGAGGTAATGATGATCTAGTTTAGAACACCTCTCTGATATCTGAGTATATCTTCCATTATCTCTGCCAGATTATCAATTAACCTTGGCCTCAATATCTCGAATGACAGAAGACTCACTACCCAGAACTCCAGACCATGGCATTCTCCTTTAAATAGTTCAGGCAGAATTGTATGAAACCTTCAGAAGACAGTGGGGAGGAATGAGAGAAAGGCTTTCTTTTGGTCCAATATGGCCAGATAATCTTCATGACAAATGTGAGGATGTAGGAGCTGGCTTTGGTGCTAGGTGTGAGTTCCCCACCATTGTCAATACCTGCTCTTTTTACCATGAGACAAGTTCAAGTAGAAAGAATATATGGAGTAAGAATATACTGGTCTGTCTTATCTCATTGAAACTAAACAACCAGAAATAAAATATAGGCAGATCGCCTGAAACTAAATCTGGAAATTTCAGAACCAGGATTATTAAGACACATGGTCTTTCCTCTACCTGTCTTTGTTGCTGTACCCTTTGTTCAGACTGCTTTTCTCCCTTACACATAACTTCTCCCCAATAACTTTTGGCTGGCCACATCACCATCTCTATTTTGGGCTCTACTTGAATTTACCACTCAATTCCTTACTAAAGAATTATCTTCTCTACCTTCCCTGTGCCTCCTAGTTCTAAATCAAGAGAATCATCTTGGCTCAACCTAGCCTTTGGATTGGCTCTTCTTGGGTCACAGGTATAGTCAGCTACAGATTAGGGCCACAAAGTCACATGAATAGGTGGAGACAGATTCTCTAAGAAGTATATAAGGAAAGGCAAGGACTAGAATGCCTTCTATAGGCACATAACCTTAAGCCAAAGAAAGAAATAATATGGTTGCGGGGTTTTAGCCCTTAATAAAGGCAAGCATCCTTCAAATGTTACCTCAGAGGTCCCTACCTGCTTTTCTTTGTTATGCTCTACAACCATTCTCTTCTTTATAGTCACACAGAACCCTCACCTTTTCTCATCTGATTTTACTCACCCCCACTTTGCTTTGCTTGAATGAATCTGTATTTCTTTTGTCCACAAAATTTGGCTGTTGTCTTTCTTTTTACTATACTTATTTATTTTCAGAACTTGGAATAGTACTTTTAAAAAAATGCCTCCAATGGACTGTCTTCTGCAAAACTATATACATACAGTTTTTTTTAAACAGAAAATTCAGAATTAGTTTCTGGTGTCATGTCTTATCTTTCAGGATGTGTCTTCCTTTCAACCCAGAGTGCAGAGCATAATGAGAAATGAGAAAAAAATCATTTCACTCATCCTAGTAAAATAAATATTCTTTGTCAGAACAGGCAGTGATTATATCTGCATTTTGACATATAATGCAATGTCTTCAGAAATGAACTAGCAAGAACTGTTTTGAAAGAGAATGCAAATTTCCAGCTCAGGAATATATTGAGGAGACTATATAAGCTTGTGTAAAGTACAACTAAGTAGAGGTGAACCCACTTAGGGCAGGTGGGCTCACGCTGGTGAATTCTATTAGCCTAGACCCAAATCTAAACCCATGTTGTAGACTACGGGTGTGGGGCAAGCCAGGACTCAGTACCTTATTAAAAATTCATTTCTACCACTTGTGATATTGTTATATGCTATGAAGTCTGTTGAAACATTAATATGCCTAGCCATCTGCTAGGTGGAGTCATGATTTTATCCCTATAAATTATTAATCTTTGTGAAGAAAAACCTGATTCATAAATTAACTTGAGTGAAGTTTGCTAGTTTACCAACTTACATTAAGTAGAACATCAAATTATCATCTAATGTGAATAAGAGTGAACATAAATTTCTTCTCTGGAAAGCTTTTCTCCCTGTCTCTTCAGTGTAATGCTCCTTTCTGGGACGAGAGTCTGAACATCATTGGGGCTACGAATATGGCACCTGTAGCCAGGTAGCTTCCAGTTTGAAGTCAATTCTGCCATTTACCAGCAGATTGACTTTGGGCAAGGTACTTAACTGACTACTCTGTGCCTTGGCTTCCTGAATTATAAAATGTGCATGATGACAATGATTGATTGCTACAGGGCAAAAATGTATTGTTATTTTTACAGATGAGAAAATCAGGGCTTGAGTTCACAGGGCTAGCGAGTGGATGTGTCAGAATGCAAACCTTAGCTGGCTAATCTCCAATTTGTGCCCTTTCCCACTAGTAGTGCTTCCCAAACTATCGAGAGAATCATCTGGGAGGCCATGCTTGTTAAAGACACAGATTAAAAACACAGATCCCCAGGCCTTTGGAGCAGGGACCAGGAATCTGTGATACTAAGAAGTATCCCCCCTTCTCCCATGGTCCCCCTGAGCTTTTACAGCTGGATGAATGGATATGTGCACTGAGCTGTTTTGTTCCCTTTTTCTCACTCAACCTCCCCCTTATCAACACTTTTCTTCCTCACAACCCTCCCTGTGTCCTCAACTGTGCCTTGATAGTACTGGTTACTTAAATCATCCTCTTTTTGAGATTTCCCAGGGCCTTGGTGTGCCTGGTCACTTTGTTCAAGGTTTCTTCCTGAAGAACCCAGAATTTTGAATCCCCTTCACCTTCTCCCAACTGACTCTCTGTTCTTTGTTCATTGCTTTTTATCCCCCACTTTCCCTTTCCTTTAGGTATGGTTTTTTTCAGAGTAGTTCATGATATAGTCCAATATTATTTATGTCAAATGTATATAGCTTTATTACAGATAAAATAATGACTGCTAAGTACTTGATTGAAAGTGATTATATTATAATCTAGAGAGCCTAAGTGAGTCCAGTGGGTGCTGTTAATAACCGGCCATGTCTATAATTTGGGAAGGCATCATCTTCTTTGGAAAATGCCTGGATTTGGAACTCTGGGTCAAAGTGTAACTTCTGATTCCAGGCAATTTCCTTTAAGGCCAAATGATGGTTCAAGAAACAATATTTCACTGAAAAAAGAAAAAAAAAACCTTAATTCTGCAACTGTGTAGGTCAAAGTCAAATGCACTCATATCTGATGTGAGGACAAATTGTTTCAAGGATTTTGGCCCACATGCTACTACTTGAGGAGCTAAGCCTGAATTAGATGTAGAAATGAGAAGTTGTGTGTGCTATTGTGGTCTGAATAAATGGCACTTAGAAACACCAAATTGATTGCATACTCAGGAGAGGAGAAGTAATTGGGTGAATGAAATTTGTAGCTGCTTATTTACACACCAATGTGGATTTTCAGTTGAGAGGCACATGTTTATTTCAGGTCCAGTGGAGGCTTTTTTGGAGGGTAGGAATTACATGTGTTTGTGAATAATCATGTTACTTTCTCTTAGTCCATGATCATTAAACATTTCTTTCATTTAGTATAATTCTCAAGCTATATATGAGTAAACAACCTGATCTTTTCAGGTATGTATATTTTGGTATTTTGAGAATGTGTTAATTTAATTTTTTAATGGGTCCTAGGCATTTTAAGGAGAATAAAATCACAATGGTGTCGTTAGAATACTTAATGAGACATCATTCAAAGATGGAGGCCAAATCCCATGAGGTAAGTGTATAACATTGAGCAACTAAGTCCTTTCATCTGTCTGAGCCTGTTTTCTCACCTATAAAATAAAATGCTGCTTATCTTACTGGGTTGTTGAGATAATGTATCTCGGTGTATGCAAGAGTGTTTGGTCAGTTGTGAAGCCCATATTATCATTGTTTGATGTTTTGGTGGAAAAGAAAAATTGGTAGGATTCTGCTGACTGGACCTGCACTGGAGGGCAAAGGGTATTATGTTAGAGCTTAGGAAAACTTTATATGATTGAATGGTGATGTGACATTACAACATGTAGAGAACAGAAGACATCTCTGGGTGGTGACTAACATCATTGATACCCAGTTAGAATATCAAAGCTAGAGTGGCCTCCTGGGGTTTCACCCACTCAGCAAGATGGTTTATAGACTAGTATGATTCTTCCCAAAAGGTTTTATAAGGAATTTAAGTTCTTTGGAAACACAGTTCCGACAAGTTTGTAAAATGCTGCATGCATTACCTCCCCCTTAGGGCTAATATTATATATGTGTACAGTATAAGCTGTACTGTCTAATCCATATGTACTAGTCCCATGTGGCTATTAACTAGAAATTAATTAAGATTTAATAAAATTATAAAATTCAGTTCCTCAGTTGTAGTAGCTACATTTTAAATGCTCACAGTCACATGTGGCTACTGGCTACCATGTTGAAAAATGCATATATAGCATATTTCCATCATTGCAGAAAGTGCAGGACAGGGTCTGAGGCTTTTTCTGTATTAAAAGAACTTATTTGATTTTGCTCACTTATCAAACTTCTTATATTCAGCAAAGTTTCCCTTCTATAGGACACTGTTTAGGAAATATAATTTGACATCCTTGGAGAGGTGGGTCCCCTGTCTGGATATGGTGTTCCAGGACCTGCTCAGCAGCTGCTGTATCCTGACAATTCTTCAAATAGTCTTCCTATTGCTACATACTATTCTGAGTTGCTGCTTTTGCTGAAAGATTACTTATTTTGATATTCTGAGACATTACTCACTATGTTTCATATCTCTGTTAATTGCCAATGTTCCCTGTTAAAGACATAGAACTTCAGAGATGGAAGAGACCTTAGATATTATGTAAATCGATCTCCTTATTTAGCTTATGATTAAACTGAAGCCCAGAAAAGTTATATGACTTTCCCAAGGTCACTCAGTTAAAAATACAGTTCATGCTTCTGGCACCTACTTCTTATTAAGGTTGTTGATTCATCTTCTCTTCACAAACTGAAGGGGGAAAAGGCAATTATTAATGGACTAGGATTATATTAATAGATATATGGGTTATATTTCTGGTTTGAGATTTTGACTATCTTTGTGAGAATGAGCTCTGAATAAATTTATTCTGTATTTTTTTACCCCAAGATGTTTTTATAAGCTCTGACTGGAGAGGGCCTATTAATGAATAAATCGCCATCACTCAATTCCTTCACTCCATTTCATAAAAGATTCTGTGATGGTTTTCATCAGCCAGCCAATAATATTGGTATGAGTTTGTATCTGCTTTTCTACCTACTTTGTACTTCTTGAATTAGAATTCTAGCTAGAACATATCTGCTTTTCACTTTTTTAGCCATGATATAAAAGACAGTGAAAATCATAACCCCTACTTAATGGAAGAAAAACTGCACTCTCACCAGTTTATTACAAGGTCAACATTTGCTGTGAAGGCTGCAGTTCAGAGGTGCAGGTCAGATATGCACTTCTGTACACACCACCATGGAGAGGAAGGTAACACTGGTGAGTGGTACATAGGCTGTAAAAGAAGACAGATCATCTGTCAGAGTAATGTCCCAAGAGGAACTGCCCTATTAGGTCTGTGATCTGGAACAAATATGCTTCTGGGACCTTTGCTAGGATGTCAGTGGGAAAGTCCCATTAATCTTCTCTGCCAGATGGGGTTTCTGGAAATCTCTGTGTGGCTGTATGTGTCTCTGTTGATGAAAACACTGAAGTCACCCGGGTTGTGACTGCAAATGTCTCATCTTACAGACCCTCTGGCCCTGCAGGGGTCACAAAGAGGGTAATGGGTCATGGAGCCTGATCTTTAAAAGTTTTGAGTTTTGAAACATGAGAAATGTCATGTTCACTCTTTCTCCTGGAATAAATATCTAGAGAATTTTGAACTTCAACAGCTGAGCCCACCTAGTCTACCCCAGAATCTTTGAAGAAGGGAGTTTGCCTGGTAATTCTTGAGCACTCAAATGTTTGAGATTCAATGCTCTTGAGAAATCACTTGTTTTCTCAGGGTGTCACCAGCTGCATGAACAGTAATACAATTTAATTATCATTAAAGAGAATTATGTCAGATTTTTCTCACCTCCATATGGAATTTGGTATCAACTTGCTGTTTAATGACTCCATATCACCATTTGCCCTATTTTTCTTCCACCTGTTCATAGCATCTCTTCCTGTCTTGTTATATGTAATAAGAATTAGAGAAATTTCTGGCTCAAGATATGACCCAAAGATTCAAGTCATATTCACCTTTTCTTTCATGGAGGAGCTTTATAGACAATGTCCAGGTATAAGCAAGACCTGGGTCCCATCTGTCACCAGAACCCTTGCTCTGTTCTTTAGAGCTCTCTTTTCCTGCTCCATGGGGTGATGGGTGATGTGACTGTGTTAATGGAGTTCATTTTTGGATGGATTTGAGCCTATCTGAGGTTGCTTGGATCCAGAGGTTTATCAGCAGTGGGCATAACTCTCTTCTGAGAAGAGAAGGTCAGTATAGAAGAAGTAGTCCCAGGACAAGAGTCAGCAGATTGGGTCCTGCCTCTGGCTCACATATCAGCCAGCTGTCAGCCTTGGGCATGTCTTTCATGTCTTTGGGCTTCCCTTTCTTTTGCTGTAAAACGAGGTGATAGTGGTATTGATTAAACTAAATTTACTAAATCCAGTGGCTCTTTGATCTAAAAGAATCAATGGTAACACTTGGTATTACTGACCACTTCCTTCTTAAAATGTTCACTTCTTTTTTTGTTTTTGGGCTACTATTTCCCTATTATTAACCAACCTTACTGAGCTAAGCATTGCCCTAAGGACTCAGAGTGTGAACAACACAGCCTTTCCCTTTGAGGAGTTCACAAGATGTGTAAACATAATATAACATTTTTCTTCTCTCTCCAAACACTCCCTCTTATCTCTATTCACCTTTTCAATTTTGATTTGCTCTATCACCAACTCTCTTCATAGTTTCTGTGTACCCTCCTGAGTACTTTTTTTATACTCATCCTCCTAGTTTCAGCTATTATTTAAATGCTGTTGATTAAAATTATTTATCTTTAATCATGACCCTCCATGCATATCCTGGTCATCTCTGCCTGGATATCCCTCAGGATTCTCAAACTCAAAAGTTTAAAACTAAGCTCATTTTATTCATCCACTTCCTCCATTCTGCTCTGAAAATCCACACCTTCTCTTGAGTCTCTTATCTTAGTTAAGAGTGTACCATTTATTTAGTTACTCAGACTAGAAACTTCAGATTCATCTGCCTCTCCCCTCCCCCATCTAATTGTGCATAGCCTTTAGAATCCACTTCTGAAGTGCTGTCAGTCTCTGCCTCTTCCTTTCAATTATTTCTGTTACTGCCCTCATTGAGGCCTAGATTAGCCCTCATTGGACTTTCATCAATTTTAAGATGCACACCACCTCCCACATTTTAACATTTCCCAGATCTGGATGCATCTTCAAGTTTCTTTGGCCAGGGGGCAATTGTGAAATAGATACCACAGCCTGCACATGGATGTCTGAACTTGCAGAATGGGGCTTCAGTTACTCGGACACCTCAGTGACAATAGCAGAGCATTTTTAAAAGAAATGATGCATACATCATTAACATTCAGATGGCCCTTGAGTGAAATGGTGTTTGCTAAGAACACCTTACCCAAATTATTTTGTTTTGTATTTTCCTTTTTACATATGTGCAGGGGTGATTATGATAAAAATCTATCAGTATAAGTTTAAAAGAACCCTTTCAATAAGTATAAAATAAAAATTCCAAGTGGTAAGGAACACTGTGTTGTCATTTAATTGACAAAATTTTTCTTTCCAGAGGCAAATAAAATAATGGTGTGACTAATAATTAATTATATCTTATACTTGCTAAAATACAGATAAAAAATAAAACTTCCTAGTGAACCAATACTTTCATTACTATTTTCAGGACTCCAGTCCCTCAGTTTCTTCTCCTCTGGTCCACTTTTCACATCGCCAGCAACATGTCCAGATCTTGTCATATCATTCTATTATTTAGAAACATCCCTTATGGAAGAGGTTATCAAACTCAGGGTGCATTAGAGTCACCTGGAAGGCTTCTTAAAACACAGATCACTGTGCCCAGCCCTTGAGTTTATGATTCAGTGGGTCTGGGGCCACACTTGAAGAACCATTGTCTTCTGGCATAAAGTCCAAACTTTTTATGGCATTCAAGACTCTTTCCCAAGGGCTGCCATTGCTCATCCACAGCATCCTTAGCTGGTATTCATACTCTCACATTCTCCTGCCTAGAGCTCTCCATTCCTGAGCATGGCAGGCACTGCATGATTCTGTGATTATTTTTTTTGTTACACACTGCTGAAGACTTCTAAAAAGTATTTGGAGTCTTTTAAGATACAGTTCAATGAACAAATTCTTCAGCTGAAAATATTTCGTTTACTCATTTTTTCCAAGGAGGTAAATTTCAGGATGTTTATCTATTAAGATTAAGTTATAATTGAGCTAAACTCAATGCTCAGGCTCTTCCAGTAATCAGAAAGATATTCTCTTGGGACTGGCCAGTCACAAAGTTGACGGGGTTTTCCGATTTTCTAGTTTATCAATTTGGCGATCATCCCTACACAAAATACAAAATTTATTATGAGTCAGTGGAGCCATTATTATGATAACGTTAAATATTTATAAGATGTTGTAAATATATATATATATATATGGTACTGAAAAGCAATTTAAGTTGTACCAAACCAACAAAATTCTCCCTATTTCAATGTATTTATAGTTAGGGCTCATAAATATAACAAGATAAAAACCGTGGGAAGTAAAAGCATAGGCAGAGAGGGAAGACAAGAAGGGGAGTTTAAGACATGCTGTAGACAGAAAAATTATGGATTATGGCCTACATTATATGATGGCTTTGCAAGACTTGTGGGCTTTAACAAATGGATCTAAGTTAGAAATCAGATAAGGATTTAGGCTGTGTTTTGTAGGGGCACTTGCTACTTTGTTGAACTATTTGAGTCATGGACTATTTCCTGAGTAGAAACTTGACCAATTTTATATGTTGTCCATGTAGGTTCACACCACACACACACACACGCGCACACACACACACACACACTGATTCCTAATATGGAACAGCTTCAGAAATACAGAAGTAGTGGAGTTGTGAATAGGCAGTGTTCCCTGGTCTGCTCAAGTCTCATGAATAGAACTTTCATTCTTTCATTTATTCATTCAATGAATATTGGAGTGTATAATGTATGCAAACCTTATTCTGATTCACTGAAATACAACAAGGAATGAGTTCCACAATAATGAATGAATAAATGCCTTTATAGACACTAGAATAAAATTGTGGAAAGTTAGAATACAATTATTATGAGTCTCCATCTGCAGCATTTCCAGAATCCTTTCCAGGCTTGTGCTTGTATTTCTATGCATTTTATCATAGACTTTACATTGACACAGCTACGTAAAATTAAGTACAATTATTATTCCTGAGGAAGTGAAAGCTTAGAAATTCTAGGTTGAGAACCTCATCCAATATTACACAGCTAGTATGTTGTAGAAGCTGTAGAGCCAGGATGAAAGTGAGCTAACCTTATGCTATGTGAGTCTAACCAGGGAGAGTTTAATGAGCAATTATAGTGCCATTTAACAAATGCTATGATAGGGGAAATGCAAGGGTTTTAGGAACATATTAGAAGGGAAAGAAGAGGCTTTTCAGAAGAAATAAGGTCAAGCCATTAGCCAGAATTCAGGGAAGAGTATCTGCAAAGGTCTAGAGAGGGTGGCAGTGTGAAGAACAAAAGGACTGAAAGGCTGGAGCACAAAGGTCTTCTCAGCTGACATCAGCCATGCCCTGTGTGACTTCAGTTGCCAACTATATATTGATGGTTCCCAATATACACCCTTGGAGTTGACTCATAGCTTAGTTGGAGTTTCAGAGTAAATGTTTGATCTCCAGCAAGGTTGCAAACATCTTATGACTATGTATAGTCTCATCATTTGTGTACTATTCAGTGTAACCAGCACACTTCTCTGTTTCTGGTAGGCACTGATGAAGTTGGAATAAAGTGTTCCATTAAGTGGTGAAAGGTTTATAACTCTTTCATATGAACACTTAGTGATTCTCTGTGTCCCTTCAAATGGAAAGAAAGAGGAATGTAACCTGGTTGCTCCTGGTCCCAGAAAAGCTCAGCAGACTCACCTGAGCTCTCTAAAGCAAGGGTTACCTTTGAGAAGGACTTGCTACCTGCCTGCATGGCCTTGGGCTACATGCAGCTGAAGGAGGCCCAGGAAGTAAAACATGGGAAGAACAAGAATGTGTTCATGAAGGGAAAGAGAAGGAAGGAAATACCTAGAAGGAGCAGAGGCTTCTCTCATCCCTTTTTTTCTGCCAGGGCCACAATTGTTCTCAGGGAGCCGAATGTCTGATCCTTTGAGGTGCTTCAATGTGACTCCTAGGAGATGGCCAGCTACATTCTTGCACTTTGAGTATTTAGTTTTCAAATGTGTTTGTCAGAATACAAAAGTCACATAGCATTGAGGGCTGGTTGCCATGAATACAGCCTGGAAGACAGAGTTTTTCAGGACAGTTGGCACTGCTCTAACTCTTCCTCCCCATGTTCCTATTCTTTCCAAGAGAAAAGCACAAATGTGTGTTACATACCCTCCCTGTAGAATTGTGATCAAATCTCACTGGCATAATTTTCTCTCCTACTCTCCATTGATTTTCATATTAGTGAAATCCATCAAATGTCCTTGAATCACATGCACAAACTTTCATATTCATATACATGCACACCCTACACCCTGCATTACATGGCATATTGTGGTCTCTTGCCTCTCCATGAAAATAAAAGCAATAATAATATATTAACATTTAAATTCAGGTCTTCACCTTCCTATTGTTGTAGCCATTTACATGAGGTTTTAGTTTATTTTCTTCAAATATGTAACCATCTGAGGTTGAGAGAAGAATGATGTCAGGTATCCTAAATATTTCACAAAATGAGTGCACACACACATGAGCATGATGGAATTCTTTTAATAATAATAAAAGATGCATTTCTGAACTAGAAACTCCCTATTGAATCAATATTTTCACTAAACATCAATGAGAAAAAAATTTAGAATTCATTCTTGGACCTACCTCATTCATTTGCTAAAAAACCAAAAAAAAAAAAACCAAAAAGCCAACTTATTTTGTACATGGAAACAAACATCATTAGGTGGGCTTAATGGTGATGTGTGACTCTCAATCTCAGCTCCATAGATCTTTCATGAAGGTGTTCTATGCAGTTCTCAGGAGTTCATGGTGGTAGTTGAGGAAAAAAATATCAGTGACTTCTTAGTCATAATCGTTCTATGCTATAATTGTGTCCAATTTTCATGACACTTTTTTATGCTTCAAAAGCATTAGTGGGACAAGATGATGGCATAGGTAAATATGGCTCTCCTCCTCGCACAACGACGTCAAAATTAAAATTAAACTATAGAACAACCATCACTTAGAACCATCAGAAAATGAGTTGAGTGGAACTCTGACAACCACAAAATTAAAGAAACCACGACCATCCAGATGGGTAGGAGGGGTGTAGATGTGGAACAAGCTAGTCCCACATCCATGTGTAGAGGATAAAAATTCAGGAGGGATATCTTGAGAGTGAGGAGTCCCAGCCCCACGTCAGGCCCCCTAGCTCAGGGCTCCAGTGCCAGGAAGATAAGACCCCATAACTTCTGGCTGCAAAAACCAGTGGGGACTGAGTTGATGGAAGAAACTTCTGGAGTCCCAGGTAGTTCCTCTTAAAGAACCCACACATGAACTTACTCAGACTCACTTCCGCTGAGCTCCAGCACCTGGGTAGAAGCTTGAAAGGTGCCAGTGGCATATGGGAGGGACTAAATTGTCTGGTGTCAAGGCAAGAGCTGGGGGAATAGCTTTCTCCCAGATAGAAAGACAGACAGAGGCCTTGGTCTATTTTTCTGAACCCTCCCCTCAAGTCACAGGCCGGCAGATGGTGCCACATCTGAGACTCCATCAAGCTAGCTAACACTATTTGCCCCACTCTGGAGATCCCCTGATACTCTGTCCCACCCAACTTACAGGCCTACCCAAGCTGTTATCAGTGACTTTTCCATATGAATGGCTTGGTCTTGGCTCATGCTTCACAACTTCCTAAATCCACTAAAAAAACAATGGCTGGTTTCAGTGAATTCCCAGCCCTTATACTTCTTGCTAAGTGACCTCAGTCCCTGCACTAGCATCAGTGTCCTTAGATTCACAGCTTGGCTTCACCTGGGAACCTACAAACCTAGCACAAGTAACAGCCATAACAGACTGCTTTATAGCTCATACAGAGTGGTCTTAGGCAGAACACAGGTCAGGTCTGACTTTGATGTGCACCACTCACAAAGTCCTAGAGCCTGCACATCCAGCAGACGGCTACAGACCACATAAGAGCACTATCCTGCCCCTGCACGACTGATTCTCCATGGAGGATGGAGGTTGGTGGTCAGTGGTCACAGCCAATCCTTGCAGCTGACTGGCCTAGGTAAATACCTCCCATTGACTTGCCAATAGCAATCAAGGCTCAAGTACAAGAGGAGGTTATACCCAGTCCACACGAAGGGTGCACCCTGAGTACCCAGCATAGGTAATAGGGGAGGCTGTGCCACTGGACCTACAGGACACCTACTACATTAGGTCACACTACCAAGACAGGGAGTCATAGCAGCTCTACCTAGTACATAGAAACAAACACAGGGAGGCTGCCAAAATGAGGAGACAAAAAATCATGGCCCAAATGAAAGAACAGATCAAAACTCTAGAAAAAGAACTAAACAAAATGGAGATAAGCAATCTTTCAGATGCAGAGTTCAAAACACTGGTTATAAGAATGCTCAAGAAACTTAGTGAGGACCTCAACGGTATGAAAAAGATCCAGTCAAGAACAAAGGATACACTAACTTAAATAAAGAACAATTTACAGGGAAACAACAGTAGAGTGGATGAAGCCGAGAATCATATCAATAATATGGAACACACAAGGATGCCAGCCTGTTAAACCAAGCACGCCGTTGACCGGAGACAGCCAACTGACCTGGATTCTGCACGATCCTTCCCCATGTGGGAAGGCCACCCTCCCCTCCACACCCCCACTATTATTAGGGTTTTCTGGACCCAAGGGTAGGTAGGATGACGACCATGTCCAGCTTGAAGCAGCTAGAGGAGCTTGAGACCTTCGCCCATTGTCCTTTACAAGATTACAAAGGGTCTTAATATCTGATAGGGAGGGATAGTTATCTTTTACGAACCAGGGGTATGGACTTGGGGGGGTATTGCTGGGAGAGGGAGATGCTGGGTTGAGGGGAGTAAAGGGGAGAAAATTGGAACTATTGTAACAATATAATCAATAAAATACATTTGAAAAAAAAAATGGAACATAAGGAAGCAAAAAACTACCAATCAGAGCAACAAGAAGAAAAGAGAATCCAACAAACAAACAAACAAAAAACTGGGGATAGTGTAAGCAGATTCTGGGACAACTTCAGGTGTTCCAACATTTACATCATGGGGTGCCAGAAGGAGAAGAGAAAGAGCAAGAAATTGGAAATCTATTTGAAAAAATCATGAAAGAAAATTTCCCTAATTGGTGAGGGAAACAGACATGCAAGTCCAGAAAGCAAAGAGAATCCCAAACAAGATGGATTCAAAAGGCCCACTTCAAGACACTTTATAATTAAAATGCCAAAGGTTAAAGATAAAGAAAGAATCTAAAAGCAGCAAGAGAAAAACAGTTTGTTGCCTACACGGGAGTTCCCATAAGACTGTTGGCTGATTTCTCAAAAGAAATTTTCAAACTAGAAGGCAATGGCAAGAAATATTCAAAGTCCTGAAAAGCGGGGACTTACAGCCAAGATTGCTCTACCCAGCAAAGCTATCATTTAGAATCGAAGTGCAGATAAAGAGCTTCCCAGACAAGAAAACCTGAAGGAGTTCATCATCACCAAACCATTATTATATAAAATGTTAAAGGGACATTTAAGAAAAAGATAAAAAATAAGAACAATAAAATAGCAAAAAATAGAAATCTATCAACAATTGAATCTAAAAGACAAACTAAGCAAACAAGAAGAACAGAAACATAATCATGGCTGTGGAAAGTGTTTTGATGGTTGCCAGATGAAAGAAGGTTGTGGGGGAATGGGTGAAGAGGTTAGGGGATTAAGAAGTACAAATAGGTAGTTACAGATTAGCCAGTATAGAAAATGGAGTAGCCAAAGAACTTATACGCATGACTCATGGACATGAAAATTGGTGTGAGAATTGACTGAGGGAGTGGAGGGTGCTGAGTGGAGGAGTCAAAGGGGGAAATTGGGACAACTGTGTTAGCATAATCTATAAAATGTAATTTAAAAAAAGAAAAAGGAAAGAAAAGCATATGTGAGGTCACAGATGAATGATAACTAAGAGGAGTGGAATAGCAAAAGTCTCTCTAAAGAGATGCAGTGGGAAGGCAGTCTTTATTTCTCATCTCTAAAATATACATGACATGTACTTGTGTTTTTGAAAACCATTTAATTAAGCAACCATCTTACAGGGAAGAACACATTAACATATTGATGGTGTGGTAGTATGGGGAATTAACCAACAATTTTAACAGATGAACAAAGATTTTTTGTTGTTGTTCTTCATAGAACAGATATCTGGAAAACTTTAAGAAAGCCTTTCCTTCTGCATGTCATTGGATACTAAAAGTCATAATAAATACCCTTGGGGGACTGTGAGCCGTTTGTGATAGCCTGGTACTTCTGGAGCATGGTCAGCAAACTGGAAACTTACCCATTCTATGATCATTGAAGAAGTCTTTTCTTGTTTCAGAATTTCAGTAACTTGCTTTGAGTTTATTTTTAAGGATCAGAAGCAGGACTCTAGCTCTTTGATGAGTATTAAAGAAAGTAGGCCTCTTCATGGATGTTAGCTGGATTTTTCCATTGCAGAGAAGATTTTGGAGCTCCATCCAGAGGCTGCTATGGCTCCAACTCCTTGGCTCTTTTCCAGCAATTTGCATGGCTTCTGTAAGGAGCCACTCAGCTCCCCAAACTGAAGCCATGCTCCTGGCTACAGGATCCTCTTTGCAAAACAAAGCAGGTTAGTGTCATTGTTGAGAGTATGACTCTCATAATAGTCTCAAATCCCAACTCTGCAACTTATTAACTGGACAAATCACATAAGTTTTCTGTGATTTAGTTTTGCAACAGGAAAATGGGGAGATGATAATAATGCTATCTACCTCATAAAATCACTAGAAGATTAAATGACCTAATATACGTTAAGCATTTAGAACACTGCTCGGTATGCAGTAGATTAACAATAAATGTTGCTTGTTATTATCATTGTGTTATCTACCCCATTTTTATCCTATGTTCCTCAAAGCAGTAGAAGTGGAAGTGGCAGTGAGAAGATTATTTTTCACACACAAATACAAGGTCATGAGGTCAGTGTGCCCTTCTTGTCCTATTGGCTTCTTCAGGCACCTGCAGAATGAGCTGGATGGGGCCACCCTGACACTGTTCTGAGCCAGGATGAAGCCCTCTCCAATTGCTGAGTCACAGAATCTCCTGCAGAGGTACAGCATTGATTAGGAGAACTTGGACTTCTGGCTATTTCTGCAGATTCCATGCTAACAACAGCTTGGGAATAAATAAATACTTAACTAGGTTTTTTGGAGCTATTTTATAGATTCATCATTTAAAAAATCATGAATTTATAAAATGTCACTTTTATATTCATTTTGGTATATCTTTTTATAGCTATGCCCTCTGTGGATTATAACCATGTAGAAGCATGCTTAGTCCCTTCTTAAACTCGTATTTGTAAAAATCTTTGGTCAATAACTTTTATCTGTGTTAGCTGTTCTGGTAGTCAAAACATCACTGAAGTTCCAAGGTGAATGTAATGTATATGTTCTGTTTCCTCTGATGTTCAGCTCTTGAGTGTCCACCACCAACATGCTGGTAAGGATGTTTGAATTTTTTCAGTATGATATAGCTCTTCTATTTGGCTGCAGCCAAAATAAGGAATGATAAAAACTGGACTCTGTATTCAAAAACAAACATGAAGAAATCATCTTGCTTTATTTAGGTCATTCTCTGATTTCTAGATACCTCACTGCTTTAGTTATACTGTAAATCCTTTGGGAATCATATTTCATCTTTCTTTGCATCTGCATAGTGCTGAGCACCTGCAAAGTACCTGATAAAATCCTATGATTGTGCTTTGATAATGAAATGTTTGTTGAATGCATAAAAAAAAACCCAATAATCTTTTTGTACCTCTTTCCTCTTTGGGAGATGACAAGACAGATTCCTTCTACTCTGGTGTTCTCTTTCTTATCAAGCTCATGTTCAGCACCAAGCTGGCTGGAGGTTCCAACAGCAGTAACCTGACTTTTGGGTTTCATGGATAGTAAAAGTTAAAACAAAACAAAAAATACATTGGGGAGTAACATGGCATTTCCAGTTTACTATTCCAACAAGAAAGTCCAATAAATATAGCCAGCAGTGTGGTAGGCTGAATAATGTGCTTCCCTCCTTCATCCCCCTGCCCCCCCCCTGCTGCCAAAGATGTCTATGTCCTAATCCCTGGAACCTTTGAATATTTTACCCTTACATGATTAAGTTAAGAATCTCAAAACTGGAACATTATTCTGGAATATTCAGGTGGGCCCAATGTAATCACAAGAATCTTTGTAAGAGGGAAGCAAGATGGTGACAGTCAAAGAGAGAATGGAAGATGCTAAGCTGCCGACTTTGAACATGGAGGAAGGGGCCACAAGCTAAGGAATATGGCGACTTATATGAGCTAGAAAAGTCAAGGGAATAGATTGTCCCTAGAGCCTCCTGAAGGAATGCTGTTATACTTACCCATTTTTGGATTTCAGAACTCCAGAGCTGTAAAATAATAAATTTGTGGCTTTTTAAATCCACGCTGTTTGTGGTAATTTGTTATAGCAACAATAGGAAACTAATACTAGCATCTATATGTTCATCACTTCATAAAAGTAGGACTTTTTAATGGCAAAATGTAGGAAAGATTGGATCCCTCAAAAAAGCACACTGGTAACTTCCCACAATATACAGGTAAGTTCATGTTTCAGCTGTTCTTACCTGTCCTGAAGACAAAAGAGGAAAACACCAGCATGGCTGTGTAAAGTCCAGTGCCCTGGCCCCTTTGCTACCAAGTGAATGTCAAGCAAAGCCAAGAGCCAGCCTCCTCTCTACATAATGGAACCATTGGAGTAAAGTCACCCCGGGTCTCTCTGACACAAGAGGGCAGAGCTCTCCCTCTTTTCCATACTTTCCTTTGGCCTCCAGAAGCCTGCTCATTCCATTAACTGCAGAATTTGACTTGTTTTGTCAAAGTGGAATTAACCTAGATAAGTTCTATAAGTTTAATTTCAGTCTAAGTGGAATCTATTAAGAATGTGTAGATTTTATTCCAATGATTCTTGGAGTCCGTGAATAAGAAATAACTGTCTAGACCAGATTTGAAGGAGCCCACTACTTTGAGTCTTTTCAAATTCTTTCTTTGAAGATCTATATTTCTCCCTTGCATAAATCTTTTTTAAAAGGACTCAATAACAGGGCCTGACTTTTTTGCTATATTCATTATAAAATATCTCCATTCCTAACCACATTCTCAAATTGTAAGGCAGTAGGGGTGTGATAAACTTAATGAGCCCAATTTTCCCTGGCAGCTCCTTGCACTGCTAGAAGAGAGAAGAAAGCTATTTTATGCAGCAAGAATAAGAGGAGGCTCATTCTTGTGGCAGCAAATAGCCTTCTCTCAACCTAGCCTTGCACAAAGCAGCTCTACACCTATTTCTTCAGAATGGTGGTATGGACAGGCCAAGTGCTGTCTCTCATGAGCTCTCATGTCTCTTGTGAGCTGCAAAGTCATGTCAACAGCACTGTGGTCATGCATTTGAGGTTTGGAGTCAGACACACCGGGGTTCAAATCTGGCTCTTCTTAACTGTGTTATGGAACAAGTTGCCTGACTCATCTCTGCTTTAATTTCCTTACTTGTAGTGGCATTAGCAGTGCCTACCTCATTGTGAAAATAAAATGGGTTAATGAATGAAATGAACTTAGTTTGGAGCTTTACCACAATATTTAATGATTACCCAATAAATGTTGCAATATTTTCTAAGTATCATTTACACAAATTTAGAGTGTGTTGATTGATTAATATCTCTGTATACTAAAATTTCAAAATTTTTCCCTTTCTCCCTGACTTGATGTCTAAACTTTCAGTCCATTAGGAGGCAGTTTTAATACAAAGGAGGTCACTTCTAGTGGATGTTTTCTGGCAACTTGAATCCTTCTGGAATTTAACAGTAGATAGAAAGGGTGATGGAGGCTTAGCTGATTGTCCAACCCTTGCCTTAGAATCCATATGCTTTTTTTGTGGAAATCCCCTTTATGCCTATGAAGTGTCCACATATAACAAAAGTTATTTCCATGTGCATTTCTTCCCACTTCTCCTCCTATCCTTCTGATCCCCTTATGGAACAAGAACATCATTACCTCTTTTTCTCAAGTTTATTCAAGGGACTTTGTTTTCACCAAGCTTGGTGCCTGGACCATCTGTGGGCTTTTGAAAGTGAAGGATCAGTTCATATTTGAGTCATTGATTCTTCCCTCACCTCATGCCTATCTGGGATTTGGCTCTCAGTGCTCCACTAGGCTCACAGTTTTTGTTTTGTTTTCAAACAAGTAGTTTTCTGTCATGAAGCTTCATGCACCTTTACTACCACCTGCCTTAAGATGCTACATGCCCATTTATTAGTCAACCCTTAGATCAACCTTGCACCATTTAATGGAGCATCTAAAAGTATAGTCTGTAGTACAAGCCTGTGTGTAGAAAATCATTTTGGAAAATCTAATATATTCCAAGTTAAATCCATCAATCCCTTCACCCTCATATATATTGTTAAAATATGCTTTATTGATTATGCTGTTACAGTTGTCCCAATTTCTTTTCCCTTTGTTCCCCTCCACCCAGTGACCCCTTTCCCTCCAGTTGTCCCCACCCTTAGTCCATGCCCATTGGTTGTGCATATAGTTCTTCTCAACATCTTTCTGTCTACTCCACTTCCTCCTATTATGCTTCTTAATTCCTGTACCATCTCTCTTCCATTCCTCCCTTGCCCCTTCCTGCTGGCCTCCCCTCATAATGTTCCCCATACCTATAATTCCTTTCCCACTCTTGTTGCCTACTTAGTTTGCCTGTTTTGATTCCCTAGCTTCTGTTGTTGGTTTTTGTGATAGTTTTCATTTCATTATTTTTTTTTGGCATTATCCATCCTATTATCTTTTTTTTAAAGTATATTTTATTGATTATATTGTTACAATAGTTCCAATTTTTTTCCTTTGCTTCCCTCCACCCAGCACCATGCCCCCAGAAATACCACCCCCAAGTCCATGCCCATGGGTCGTACATACAAGCTCTCCTGCCTCACCCTTTCATATATTCTTCCTCTTCTTTTTAAAAAAAAAATTAATTAATTATTTTAACAATAAAAAATAACAATTCCTCCCTGTCAGACTTAAGACCCTTTATAATCTTATAAAGGACAATGGGCGAAGGTCTCAAGCTCCTCTAGCTGCTTCAAGCTGGACATGGTCATCGTCCTACCTACCCTTGGGTCCAGAAATCCCTAATAAGAGTGGGGGTGTGGAGCGGAGGGTGGCCTTCCCACATGAGGAAGGATCTTGCATATGCCAGGTCAGTTGGCTATCCCTGGACAATGGCATGCTTGGTTTAACAGGCTGGCATCCTTGTTGTATTCTGGAGGCAACAGATTTGGCAACAGGGTTAAAAGACATCATTCAATCTATAACCACTAGATGACAAAACAGGGATTAATTTTTTAATGTCCCACTTTAGGAAAAAGAAGGGCTTCTTTGGAGGAAGGTGTGCCAGGCACATCTCACCGGTCCAAAACCCTTTTGCCCATTATACTTAGTTTGGGCTGAGGGAAATATTTTAGGTTTCCCCCCTCTCAGACCTCTGGGCCCTTTCGGTCCAAGCCATTAGGATAGAAAAGAGGAATCAGTTTTAAAGTGAAGCCCACAGACCACCCCATGCTTCACCAACCCAGCCACTTAGTTCAGCCAAACCATTGAGTCTCAGGAGCAGCGCTGCAGACAGGATTAAGTGAGGCCTATATATACAGACAATCACTCAGGTATTGTGGTCATAGGCTTATGCCCTTTGAAAACAGAAAACACATGTTAATTTATGTAACATAACCCACATACAAGTCTCTAAATCTGTAGGACTATCTTATCGGAAAGACATCCAGTTGCAAGGCATTTGACATTCTTCTTGCCTGTAAATTAAACATCTTTGATAATACCACAGACATAGTTTAACTTTCAAATGAAAACAAATTTTAAATGAAAAGAAACTTTTAAGACGATTAACTGCACTACTTTATAGTCTACCACTGAGTATTGTGATTTTCCTTGAATCAGGATTTTTCTCCCTAAGATTACCCTCCTTGTCATTAAAGGGACTGCATTAAATCCATTTTTAATTTATCCTGTTCATTTGCATAAACACAACAAGAGCAGAAAATGATCACTTATGATCTTTAGTTCTGCTTTGCTGGAACTTATGCAAGGAACATTTAGGGTGACTTCAGTCTGCCCTTCAGGGCACAGAAGCTGAGCCGTATACCTGGCATTCAGCCTTGCCTGTAAACACCTGTCTTTTCCAAGTCCTTCAGGTTTTCCATTGTGCCTTAAGGTCCCTTCTAGCCATCTTTCAGGAAAACAACCTTCATTCCTTCTCTGGAAAGATTGCCATGGGCTGCACATCCAACCAAGGTACCAGGCCTTTTATCTCGTGGGCTTTTATTACCTTTGAAAGTCAATCCCAGTTCCTCAATGCTTTTTGGTAACAACCAGAGCCCAAGCATGTCTCCTTTAGGCATGACATTCCAGTCAAAGTCTTAGTCAAAAAAAAAAAAATACACCTCTATTAACAGCTGGTCTTATTAGTTTTATGCAAAGAAACTAATGTTATTACTTACTTGTTTAGAATGCCAAACTCTGGAGGGATCAGATAGGGAGAAAAATGTACAGTGTGAAGGGAAATCCTTGTCCTTTTAATATTCACTGAACTTGCATTTCCATTCTTTATATTTTTATTTTTTTACCCACTAAAATTTTTGTTTGTTTTTCCATTACAGTTGTCCCACTTTTTCCCCCCTCTTGCTTCCCTGCATCCTGCCCCCCTTCTCCCACATTCAATCCCCACCCAGTTGTCCATGTCCATGGGTCATTTATACGTGTCCTTTGACTAGACCCTTCCTCTTCTTACGCCCTTCTCTCCCTCCCATCTCCCCCTTTGTTACTGTTAGTTTATTCCGTGTTTACATACCTCTGGTTCAATTTTGCTCATTTGTTTGTGTTGTTCATTAGTTTCCTGTAATAGGTGATAGCATAAGGTATTTTTCTTTCGTTGCCTGGCTTATCTTGCTAAGCATAATTCTCTCTAGTTCTATTCATGTTGTTGCAAATGATAGAAGTTTATTCTTTCTTGTAGTACTTATTCATTGTCATTTTACCCCTTTGTACTGGTGTTCCTCTCTCTCTCTTGTTTCCTCATCTTAAAGCAGACCCGTTAGCATCTCTTGCAATGCTGGTTTGGTGAAAATGTGTTCTTTTAGCCTTCTTTTGTCTTGGAAACTCCTTATTTCACCTTTCATTTTGAACGAGAGCCTTGCTGGGTAGAATATTCTTGGTCATAGGTCTCTGTTTTTCATTGCTTGGAATATTTTTTGTCATTCACTTCTGGCTTGTAGTGTTTCTGCTGAGAAATCTGATGATAGCCTTATTGGAGCTCCCTTGTATGTTATTAGTTGTTTCTCTCTTGCTGCTTTTAGGATTCTCTCTTTGTCTTTGAATGTTGGCATTTTAATTATGATGTGTCTTGAAGTGGGCCTGTTGGGGTTCATCTTCATTGGGACCCTCTGTGCTTCCTGGACTTGCATGATTCTTTCTCTCTTCATGTTAGGGAAGTTTTCTGTCATTAGTTTTTCAAAGAGGTTTTCTATCCCTTGCTCTTCTTCTTCTCCATCCGGAATTCCTATGATACGGATATTATTACGTTTCATGTTGTCCTGCAGCTGTCTTAGAGCCTCTTCAGTCTTGTTCAGCCTTTTTTCATTTTGTTGCACTGTCTGTGAGTTTTTGTCTACATTGTCCTCCAGCTCACTGATCCGATCTTCTGCTTCCTCTAGCCTGCTTTTAATTCCTTCTACTGTGTTCTTCAATTCAGAGATCATATTCTTCATTTCCTCTTGGCTCTTATTGATAGCTTCTATGTCCTTTTCCATGCTGGTGTAATTCTCAGTAAGTTCCTTGTAGTTTCCACTGAACTTATTGAGCTTCTCCATAATCCATGTTTTGAATTCCATATCTGATAGTTTGCTCCACTCTATTTCATTTAGCACTCTTTCTGGGGATTCTACCTTTCCTTTCGATGGGGGGTTGTTTCTCTGTCTCCCCATTTTTGTGACTCTTATTGTTTGTTGGTACTTCTTAGAATGATCTGCACTTCCTCCAGTTTTCATTTTAATGTTCATAGTTTTGATTCTCTTTCTCCTCAACAAGTTCCTTTCACATTTCATATAACAATGGTTTGGATCTGATGAACTCTTTCAGTCTCATTTTTTCCTGGAAGCAGTTTCTCTTCCCTTCTATTCTGAATGACAGCTTCACTAGATAAAGTAATCATGGTTGTAGATTTTTGATTTTCATTACTTTGAATAGTTCTTGCCAGTCCTTCTAGCCTGCAGAGTTTCTTTTGAGAAATCAGCTGAGAGTCTTATTGGGACCCCTTTGTATCTAATTCTCTTCTTCCCTCTTCCTGATTTTAAGATTCTCTCTTTATCCTTAATTTTTGACATTTTGATTATAATGTGTCTTGGTGTGGTTCTCCCTGGATCCAGTTTTTTTTTTAAATTCTCTGTGCTTCCTGGACTTGTAAGTCTATTTCCTTCCCCAAGTTAGGGAAGTTCTGCTTCATTATGTTTTCACATAATTTTTCAATTCCTAGTTCTTCTTTTACACCTTCTGGCAGCCCTATGATTCAAATGTTGGCCCACTTATAGCTGTCCCATAGGTTTCTGAGTCTCTCCTCATTTTCCTCACTTTTTGTTTCCGCTTTCTGCACTGGTTGACTGTTTGTTCCTTCCCTATGTTCCAATTTGTTGATTTGATCCCTAGTTTTCTTTCCCTCACCATTAGTTTCGTATGTGTTTTTGTTTATTTCATCAGGACTAGCCTTCATTTCTTCCCCATCTTGTTTAAGATCTGCTGTTAGGTCTGTAAGTATTTTTATAAGCAAAGCTCTGAACTGAGCCTCAGAAAGATTTCCTATCTGCTGAGCCATTAAATTAGATATTTGCTGTCTGGTCAGCTGCATGGCTGGGATCTCTATCATAATCTGTGCCATCCCGACAGTTTTGTGTTTACCTTTGCTTCCTGGGCAGGGCTGTCACACCTCTTGCACTATAGGGGGCAGAGCCTCATACACTGATCACTACCGGGTGACTCTTCTCACCATGTTGTGGCATTTTGTGTGTGGGGGCGGGGGCCCAAGATGAATTCCTGCCATTCACTCTCTGCTGAGAGACCGAGAGCATCCTCCTCCATCCCCACCCCCTCTGGGCCTCACAGTCCAAGGCAATGGGGGTCTACCTTCCCCGGCATTGGAATCACAAGCTGAGGGGTCTGGTCTGCAGCCTGGGGTGCTTCCCAGGTGCTTCTGTCCTCCCCTTAAATACAGGTGTCTGTGCTTACCGCTGTCCCACCGCTGTCACTGCAGCTGTTACCGCAACTGCTCCTGCCAGCACAGCTTGACCTCTCTGTTCCAGCTTTGCCCCTCCTACCCATCTGGACAAGAACCAGTACTTTATAACTTCATACTTTGGAGCTATATTTTCTGGAACTTCTGGTTATTTCTGATTCGTGGTAGTTGTATTCCTTCTTAGTTGTGGAGGGAGATGGAGCATGTCAGTCTAGGCCTCCATCTTGGCTGGAAGTTCCTGCTCTGACTTTTAAAAAATTTAATACATAAATTGAGTATTAGGAAAATAGTTATGTTTCAAAGGATAGCTTTATATACTTCTTTGTAATGCTCTCCTTGCCCAAACTGTTTTAGGCCTAAGTAAACTGCTTTGGATTTTATTGTTAAACTGAAATTTCTGGCAAACAAGACAGAACCAAGAATAGACTCCATTAAGCTTGATTTGCCATATCAGGTTTTGTATATAAATTCATTAGGTAAGGCAGTTCTCATAACCCACCCTTATCTATTTATATGGATGGGATTATTGCTTGAAAACTGTGGGCCCTATACTAGTCCACTGAAGGCAAACTAGACAAATGCAGCAAAAAAGCACCCCTGGAACCTACTTCTTAGATTATACAGTATAAACACTGATTACAGACTCACCTTATTTTTTCCAGCTAGGATAGAGACATTTTTATTTAATTCTAAGATTATTGGATTTACCTTCCAGGAGGTTTCTGTTTTGGGATTGTTCTAAACCAATGGTTCCCAACCAAGGAGGATTCTGCCTCCCAGAGAACATTTAGGCATGTCTAGAGACATTTTTAATTTCCACATTTGGAGGGTAGGTGGTATTGGCATTAGTGGGTTGAGGTCAAGGGTGCTGATGAACATCCTTCAATGCACAGGACATCCCCTCACAACAGAGAATCATCTGGCAAAATGTCAATAGTACCAGAGTTGAGAAACTCTGGAATTAATGCTCTTGGCCTGACAGGGATAGTCTGAACAAGGATTCTCCTGATGTTTATCTTGATATCCATCCAGAATGTCTCTAGATAAGTATAAGTGCATAGAGGCCTCTAGCGGGTTCTAAGGGCTGTGGAAGCACACTTTCTTTAGCCCTTCCCCTAAAATCTCCCTTACTTGTTCACTGAGGCCAAAAATTATTTCATCAGATTCCTTTCCACAATTTGAAAAGTAGCTTATGCTGTAACATACCTGGTAAAGAAAACAGATTGACTTCAGTTTTCAAAGAATAAGTGAGGGAGTTATAATTTTCTTGACAAGAAATTTTGATGAACTAGAGAGAACACTAAGCCCTTGGGTAGGGTTGCCAGATTTAGCAAATCAAAACATAGGATAAATTTAAGTGTAACTATGTTCCAAATATTATATGAGATGTACTGGTACAGAAGTTATTTGGTGTTTATCTGAACTTCATATGTAACTGGGTGTCCTATATATTATCTGTCAACACTTCCTTTGGGTGATTGGATGAATAGAAAATAGTTCTTGGAGAGAAAAGAGGCAGAACAGTTTGGGGATCTCTAAGATATATTTATATACATGATAAACTTACTTTTTCTGTTCCTGATTTTATCATATGCAAAATTGAGATAATAATACTACTATCTACCTTATAAGAAGGTAATGAGGATTAAATTAATTAATATATGTAATATATTCAGAACAATACCTGGCATGTAAAAACTCAGTCCATGTTAGTTATTATTATTATTGTTATTAAGACTGTTAGTATTATTCCAAGACAATGGGGTGCATCATGGTCTCTGAAATTAACTTTACTTCCATGATTTGAAAAGGCAGAAAAGGAGGGAACTGGGTACTTCCTTTTCCAAGGGAGTTACAGATGTGACTATTATTTGATAACAGTAGTGGGTACCAGACTGCTTTCTAAACTAGGGCATGCGGCATGCTTCAAAACCATGCATTGCCAAGAAAAGCACCTACTTTTCAGAATAGCCCTATGTTTCATTTCTTCCAATTGCCAATGTGACACAGTACTTGCATTTCATCATGTCATATCTCAAAAGTGAATTACAGTTGTTCTGGAGAAAGAATCTATGTTGGTACAAGATAATTTCTTGTGATGATCTACAGTGAATAAGAGTGATTAGTGCTCTGGGGAGAGCAATTTTCCTGTGTTTATCTTTTTTTCATATATATATGCATATACAAATATAGTGAAGAGCTTCTTCTATATAGGTTTTTAAAAATTAATTGTACATAGATGTCTGAAATATTCTATTATTCTTTTCAAAAACATTTGGTAACTCATTTTTGCCTTTAGAATGATAGAATTATATGACATCAACCAAGATTTGAAGAGAGAGCCAGGGTAAGAGAAACCTACAAGGAAGAAAGAAAGAGAAGGAGGAGGATAAGGAAGAATTTTTTTTTTAAAGTTTTTTGTCATCAATAAACAAAATTTACCCAACATTGAAATGAAATTTAATATTTATGTGAGATATTTTTCTTATTTTTTTACTTGCTGCAGTACAAAGAACAAATCACAAACACTTGGTAAAAAAAGACCATAGTGTAGATGTTACAAAATCACTTTTTAAAATTTCTGTATGATGCTCCTCAAATACCTAAAGCCAGTCTTTTCATAAAATATTGCAGCTTTGTCCATTACCTTAAAATTGTGAAGCAGCCTATTATCATATCCAACCTAATGATAGAATCTAAAAAACAATTTTTTTCCATAGAAAGTCTCTGGCAAGCTGTTTTTTATTTCCTTGAAGTTAAAAGAATTTGGGAAAGGAGAAGAAGGAGTAGGAGGAGGAGGAAGTGGAGGAGGAAGGAGAAGAGATAGCATTGTTATTATATTGATGAATATAATACTTCATCAATAAGAACAAACTATTGATAAGAATTGATCTCAAAATTATTACACTAAGTAAAAGTGGCCAGACAAAAATAGAATATATACAATATGGTTCCTTTTATATAAAGTTCTAGAAAATTCAAACTAATGTTTAGTGACATAAAGCAGATTAGTAAGAGTAGGTGTGTTGGGAGAGTTGGGAGAGGGGAGGGAGGACCGGAGAATAGATTATAAAAGGTCACAAGGAAGCTTTGGGGTGTGATTAAAATGTTCATTATCTTAAATGTAGTAGTGGTTTTATAGGTGTATGCCTGTGTCAAAAGTCATCAAATTGTATTTTTTATTATGTGCAGTTTTTAAATATCAATGTTATCTCAAATAATAGGCAAAACATTAATTTCTGCTCATAAAAAGATATATAAAATACAACAAAAAATGGGACTACATCAAACTAAAAAATTTGTGTACACCAAAGAAAACCATCAAGAAAATAAACAGATAATCTATGAAATAGAAAAAAATATTTGCAAATCATATATCTTAGAAAGGGTTAATATCCAAAAAACCCACACAACTCAATAACAAAACAAAACAAAAAATGATTCAATTAAAAAATGGACAGAGGAACTGAATAGACAATTCTCCAGAGAAGACATACAAATGGCTGATAATTGTATGAAAAGGTGCTCGACATCACTAATCATCTAGAAAATTCAAATCAAAACCACAATGAGATCACCTCATACCTATTAGAATGGGTTTCATCAAAAGGACAAGATATAAATGTTGGCAAGGATGTGGAGAAAAGTGAAACTTTGTGCACTACTGATAGGATTATAAATTGGTATAGTCACTATGGAAAGCAGTATGGCAGTTCCTCAAAAAATTAAAAATAAAACTACCATGTGAACCAGCAGTCCCACTTTTGGATACAAATCCAAAGGGAATGAAATCAGGATATCAAAGAGATATCTGCACTTCCATGTTCATTGCAGCATTGTTCACAAGAGTCAAAATATGGAAGCAACCTAAGTGTCAACAGATGAATGGGTAAAGAAACTATGACACAGATACAGAGATACACAAACACACAGTGGAATATTATTCAGCCACAAGAAAAAAGGAAATCAGCTGTTTGCAACAACATGGATGGACATTTAGAGCAAGAAAAATACTGTGTGATCTCACGATATGTAGAATCTAAAAAATTCAAACTCATTGAAACAGAGAGTAGGAAAATGGTTGGCAGGTGATAGGGGTGGGGGAAATAGAGAGGTTGGTAAAAAGATATACACTTTTGCCTATAAGATGAATAAGGTCAGAGGAGCTAATGGTAAGTAATAGTTGAAAACACTGTGCTGTATAGTTGAAATTTGCTGAGAGTAAAACTTAAATGTTTTCATCAAAATAAGATAAATATATGAGATGATGTAACTGTTAACTAGCTCTGAGGAATTCTGTCACATCATACATATATTAAATCACCATGATGTGTACTTTGAATATATTTTAATTTTATTTGTCAATTATACTTCAATAAAGCTGAAAAACAATAAATCAATAACCTATAGCTTGCAGAAAAATACATGCAATATTTATTATTTTCTAAAAATATTTATATCCAACAAAGGACTTATACCTGGAATATATAAAATACTCTTACAACTAAAAAATAAACTTATTCACAATACAATAAAAATGTTTTATGAAGGCCAGTAAACCCATATAAAGCTCAACATAATTAGGTATTAGGGAAATATAAAAATATTACTTTATAAGAAAATACCACTTCATACCAAGTAGAATAACAAAAATTAAGATGACTGACAATGCCAAATGGAAGCAAGCATGTGGAGCCTAATTCTCACATGTTTTCTGGGGAAGTGAAACTGCACAGGTACTTGGAAAAACTGGCAGTTTCTTATTAACTTTCTTATGAAGTTAATATAAGCCTTTCCTGTGATTTCTCAATATTTACCCAAGAGAAATCAACATATATGTTCAGAAAAAAGACGTTTTTTAGAAAAAAGACTTTTATAAGAATATAAACTTGAAACTGCCCAATTGTCCCACAACAAGCAGAATAAATAAGCAAATTGTGGCATATTTATCATTAGAATACTACTCAGCAATCAAGAGGAATGAATTACTCAACATGAACAAATACCTAAGTTATTATGTTGAGTGAAAAAAGCAAGGTGCAAACTCTATTATTCCATTTAAGACAGATATAAGAAGTTGTTTCCTGTGGGGTTGAGGATGAAGGGAAAGGAGAGAAAGAACTGAGGGCAAAGGGACATGAGAAAACTTTCTGGGGATAGAAATTGCTATGGACTAAATTGTGCCACCCCGCACCCCCATCAAATCGTATGTCAGAATCCTAACCCTCAATCAGATAGTATTTAGAGACAGGAGTTTTAGGAGGTCGTCGTCGTCGTCGTCGTCGTCGGCAGCCGTCCGTCTCAAGAGACGATGGCCTAGCTTCTTGAGAGTCTATCTGCACCGCCGAGAATGGCTGTGCAGTCCGACTCGGGAGTGACAATCCCTGCCACACTTGTTACAGGTGAAGGCAGATGGCTGTTGTTGCTGCTGTTGACGCTGCTTCCGCCTCGATCTTTTCTGGACCGCCTCCTCGTTGCGCGCAGCCTCTGCACGTGACGTACCTTGTCTGACCGCGAGCCTCCAGGCTAGGCGGTCGTCTGCTTGAACTTCCCATGTGTTGAGATTGATGGAGCATTGTGTCATGTCCTTTTTGCAGATGTCTTTGAACCGCAGTTTTGGGCGCCCTCTCATCCTCTTGCCTTCTGCTAGCTCGCCGTAGAGGAGGTCTTTGGGGATACGGCCTGCATCCATTCTTTTGACATGGCCGAGCCACCTGAGGCGTCTCTCGCTAAGAACTGCATGCAAACTGCTCATATTGGCTTGCTTCAGCACCTCGGTGTTGGGGACCTTATCCTGCCAGGCGACATGCAGGACGCGTCGCAGGCACCTCATGTGGAAGCTGTTGAGTTTCCTTTCGTGCCTTGCGTAGGTGGTCCACGTCTCGCTGCCATAGAGGAGAGTGCTGAGCACGCAGGCTTGGTAGATGCGCAGTCTGGTTTTCTCAGTGAGGCTGGAATTGTTCCACGCTCGCCGGTTCAGTCTGGCCATAACTGTGGCTGCCCTGGCGATTCTCCGGTTGACCTCCAAGTCGACTGACAGAGAGCTCGAGATGGTGGACCCGAGGTAAGTGAAGTCGTTGACAACCTCCAGGGTGTATCCGTCGATGGTAATGCATGGGGGAGTCCCCGTGCCTTGAGCCATAACATTTGTCTTCGTCAGGCTGATGGCTAGTCCAAACTCCTTGCATGCGTGGGAAAGGCAAGTGACTAGCTGCTGGAGTCCCTCTTCAGAGTGTGATGTCAAAGCTGCGTCGTCGGCGAAGAGCATCTCACGGATGAGCACCTCTTTGACTTTGTTCTTGGCTCGTAGACGGGCCAGGTTGTAGAGCTTGCCATCGGATCTGGTGTGAATGAAGACACCCTCGCTGCAGTCCTTAAAGGCGTATTGGAGGAGCATGGAGAAGAAGATTCCGAACAGCGTAGGCGCGAGGACGCAGCCCTGCTTTACTCCGCTGCTGACTGGGAAGGCCTCAGAGGTTGCGCCGTTGTAGGACACCGTGCTGTGCATGTTGTCGTGAAAGGACATGACCACAGCAAGCAGATGTGGTGGACAGCCAATCTTCTGTAGCAAGCTGAAGAGTACGCTTCGACTGACCAGATCAAACGCCTTCGTGAGGTCGATAAAGGCGAGGTAGAGTGGTTTATGCTGCTCGTGACACTTCTCCTGCAGCTGGCGTAGGGAGAAGATCATGTCCACTGTTGATCGGCCAGCTCTGAAGCCACACTGGGACTCTGGGTAGACGCGGGAAGCAAGGGTCTGCAGGCGGGCAAGAGCGACCCGGGCGAATACTTTGCCGACGACGCTGAGGAGAGAGATGCCACGGTAGTTGTTGCAGTCGCTGCGGTCTCCTTTGTTCTTGTACATGGTGATAATGTTGGCGTCTCTCATATCCTGGGGGATGTAACCCTCCTTCCAGCAGAGACAGAGTAGATGGTGGAGCGGCTGTAGCAGGACTGGTTTCCCACTCTTTAGGATTTCTGGAGGGATTCCGTCGCTTCCTGGTGCTTTCCCGCAAGTGAGGCGGTCGATGGCTTTGCTGAGCTCTGCCGCAGTAGGTGGGGTGTCTAGCTCCTCCATGACTGGTAGGTCTGGGATGGCGTTAAGAGCAGTGTCTGTTACGGTGTTTTTCGTTGCGTACAGCTCGAGGTAGTGCTCGGTCCACCGCAGCATTTGCTGTTCCTGGTCAGTGATGACCTCACCTGTCTTGGACTTAAGGGGGGCGATCTTGGAGGGGATTGGGCCTGTTGCCTTCTTGATACCCTCATACATTCCTCGTGCGTTGCCTATATCGGCGGCTTCCTGGATGCTTCTGCACAGGTTTAGCCAATAGGTGTTGGCACAGTGGCGGGCGGTCTTCTGGACTTTGTTCCTGGCAGCCCGTAGAGCTTGAAGTGTACTGGGAGTGGGCATGGCCTTGTAAGCCAGTAGGGCCTTCCTCTTAGCCTCGATCACGGGTTCCATTTCTTCCCAGTGAGCCTCGTACCAGTCAGCGTTCTTCCGCTCTTTCTTCCCGTAAGCAATAATGGCGGAGTTGTATATGGCGTCGCGGAGACGTGGCCAATTGGATTCGATAATGTCATCTGCCGCCACTCCCTCGCCGAGTGCATCTTCCATCTTGTTGATGAATTGCTGGGTCTTAACTGGGTTGCTGGCACAACTGGTGTTGATGCGTGGGCGACCCTTCATCTTGGAATGGTGCAACCTCTTCGGCATTATGCGCACCTTGCTTACCACGAGGGCATGGTCCGTGTCGCAGTCTGCACTGTGGTAGCTGCGGGTGAGGAGGGTGCTGCCAATATCCGTTCTTCTGGTGATGACGAGGTCAAGCTGGTGCCAATGGCGGGAGCGGGGGTGCCTCCATGACACCTGGTGTATCTCTTTGCACTTGAAGAATGTGTTTGTCACGCACAGGCCGTGGTGACACGAAAGCTCAAGTAGTCGCTGACCATTCTCATTGATCTTTCCTCTCCCAAAGTTTCCAAGGCAGGTGGGCCAGGCCATGTGGTCGGCTCCTACTCTTGCGTTGAAGTCTCCAAGGAGATAGAGAGCGTTACTTCTGGGGATCTTGGATAACGCTTCGTCCAGTGCATGGTAGAACTCTTCTTTCTCTTCGATGGTGGCGCAGAGGGTTGGGGCGTACGCGCTAAGAATGCTGACTGGGCTGAAAGTTGTTGACAATCAGAGGGTAAGTAATCTCTCTGTGCCTCCTGTGGGTGGCTCTATGGAGTTAACAAGCGTGTTCTTCACAGCGAACCCAACACCGTGCTGTCTTGGTTGGTCCGGAGACTTCCCTTGCCAGTAGAAGGTGTAGTTGGTTTCTCTGATAGTTCCGTTGTCGGCCAACAGGGTCTCCTGTAGAGCCGCAATGTCGATGTTTAGTCGTGCCAGTTCCCTATCGATGACAGCGGTTTTCCTGGCACCATTGATCCACGGAAGGTCTGCAGTAAGTCCAGGGCACATGGTCCTGATGTTCCAGCTAGCGAGGCGAAGAGCTGGAGGCTTCTTTCTTGTTGTTTGCTTGGAATTAACTGGTGCGGGTGTTTTGTGGCCCACTTTTCGAGAGGCGCCTCTCTGATCCCCACGCACCCAGTGGGGCAGGCGAGCCATGGCGAGACGGCACCTAATTGGCTGGGGCTGCCCAGCTTGAGGCGGGCGGTAGCTGTCCAGTGAGGTGCGATGACCTCTCCCACCGTCAGAGGAGACTCCTTTTAGGAGGTAATTAAGGTTAAATGAGAGCAAAAGTGTAGGAATCTAATCTAATAAGATTGATGGCCTTATGTGAAGACACAGGGATATGGCTTTCATCTGCTAGACAGAAAGAGTGCTTGTGCCAGAACCTGACCATGAACTTTCAGCCTCCAGAACTCTGAGAAAAGACATTTCTGCTGTTTAAGCCACCCAGTCTGTGGTATTTGTTATGGCAACCTGAGCTGACTAATATACAAATATTCTATCTTGCTTTTAAAATCTGTACATTTTATTGTATGTAAGTTATACCTCAGCAAAAATTGAGTATTTTAAGAAGTAAAAATGATAAAAATGAGAGACAATAGAGATGTGGTGAAATTGGGTGGTTGTTGAACCTGGAGAATTGGTTTATAGGGGTTTATTATGCAATTTTATTTTTATATCTTTGAAAGCAGTTAAAATAAAATAAAAAACATAGTAAAAATGTCACATTTGTAATACAAATTAAATGTGTAATATACTTCAAATAATAGTACTAAAGATACATAAGCCTTTATGAACTTATGAACTTATAGAGTAAATTATAAATACTATTGAGGACACAAACATTTTGAAGAAGTGGAGGGATATACCATGTTACAGATGGAAAGACTCCATATATTGAGATGTCATTATTCCCTCAGAGTAATCTAAACAACATATGAAATTTAAGTGAAAGTTCCAACAGGGTTTTTCATATAACTCAAAAGCTTAGACTAGAATTTATTAGAAGAAAAATTTGAACAAAGACCACGCTGAATGAGAAATAAGGTGAAGCTTGATATGCAGACTTACTATGAAACTATAATAATTAGGAATTGTAGTATTAATGTAGAAATATATAAATAGACCAGTGGAAGAGAACAGAGAATCCAGAAACAGATCCCAATATACAGAAATTTGATATTTAGCAGAAGGGGATGGGAATTACAAATTAGTGGCAAAGTGGGGAGAGAATAACTACTCACTAAATGATGGTAGAACAACATAAAGTTGGATACCTCCATTACACAATAAAGACCTAAATATGAAAAGCAAAACTTCAAAATATTTATTACCTTGAGATAGGGAAATATTTGTTAACTATGACACATGTGTAAACTATAAAGGAGAAGATGAATACATTTGATACTGTCAATGTTATAAACTTCTGAATGACAAAAGCCATTATAAAATTAATTTTTTAAAAAGACAAGTGAACAATTGTGAGAAAATACTTTTATGCATTGTGGTAGGTAGAATAATGTCCCCCAAAGATGTCCTCATCTTAATTTGAAGAACTTGTGAATGTGTTACTTTACAGGGCAAAAAGGCAAATGCAGGTATGATTAAGGTTAGGGATTTTGAGATGGGTAGATAATCCTGGATCATCCAGGTGGACCCAATCTAATCCTAAGAGTCCTCAAAAGCAGAGAACATTTCCTACCTGTGGTTAGAGGTAGACATGACTGCAGAAGAATGGTCAGAGGTGTAATAATGCTGGTTTTGAAGACAGAAGAAGGAGCCACAACAAGGAATGCGGTAGTCTCTAGAAGCAAGAAAATGATTTTTCTCTTTCAGTGTCCATGAAGAAAAGCAGTCCAGCCAATGCTTGCATTTTAGCCCCCTGAGACCTGTGTCAGACTTCTAACCTACATGAATGTAAGAAAATGAAGTTGTGTTGTTTTATGTCACTAAATTTGTGGCAATTGTTATAGCAGCAAAAGAAAACTACTGCATACATTTAGTTGATAAAATATTGGTACTCATATGACTAAGTCCTTTAAATCAATAAAAAAATATTTTTAAAACAATACAAAATGAGAAAAGGATAAGTACAGGAATTAACAAAAAAGAAATACATATGGTTGATAAACATAAAAAAGATGCTTAACTTCACCA
Organism: Furipterus horrens; assembly: GCF_987537825.1. Classification (NCBI taxonomy): domain Eukaryota; kingdom Metazoa; phylum Chordata; class Mammalia; order Chiroptera; family Furipteridae; genus Furipterus; species Furipterus horrens. The sequence goes on from NW_028327182.1 coordinate 44,455,680, forward strand.
ATAAACACTGAAATAAAGCCTAAAACAACAAAGGGATATCATGTACTGTTAACAAAATATCTGTAAATACCAAATACTGATGGAGCGTAGGAAGGGGGAATGAAGAAACTATAACTCTCACACAGTGCTTAGTAGGAAAACAAATTGGTAAACCCCTTTTTGGAGCAATTTGCTAACCTCTAGTAAAGTTGAAAATACTCATACCTATAATCCAGCTATTCACTGTTTAGGTATATTCTCCAGAGAAACTTGCACATGACTTAATAAGATCTGTACAAAAAGTTTTTAGGGTATTGTTTGTAATAGTAAGAGATTGGAAATAGCTTACATATTTATCAGTAGGAATATGTATGCCTAAATTGCAGTATTCTGCTCAAAATTGCAGTATCTCCTCATTTCAGAATTAAAGTCAAATTTCTTATCACAACCTACAATGCTGTATGAAACCTGTCCCCCAATATAATCCTGTCATTTTTCCTTGGATTTTCTTCTTTCCAGCTGAACTGGCTGCCTTGCTTATCCTTAAATATAGGAGACATGCTTCTACCTCAGGGCCTTTGGACTGGCTGTTCCCTCTGCCTGAAGCACTTTTCTCTCACATTCCTCACTTTCTTTAAGTATTTGATCCAATGTTATTATCTTAATAAGGCTTGCCCTAACTACTCTATCTAAAAAGTTAAGCTCTTCCACCACTGACTCTACCAATCTTCTCATTTCCACATTTTCTTTTCTACAGTATTTTATACCTTCTGTTTTTATAATTTATTTATTTTATTGATTATTGTTTATTGCCTGTTTCCCCCAAGAACAATAAACTCTAGAAGGACAGTGGTTTTAGTTGTGTATTTCTAATGTATTTTAAGATCTTAGAGTTGTATGTTTCATATAGTAGGGATGCAATAAATATATTTTGAAAAATGAATAAATGAATTGTATTCAGAGAGAAATAATGCAATTTATGAAAAGTTCAAAAACCTAAAATATACTATAAATTATGTATGAAAACTCATATTTGTAATACATGTAAAATATAATAACTTTCATATAAATATGAAAATCAGAATAGTGATTATTTGGGGGAAGAAAAGAAAAAATAAATTATAAAGATATACATGGGAACTTTAATCACAGTTATAATATTTAATTAAAAAATAAATTTGAAACAAATATAAAATGTTAGAATTAATATTGTGTACTATGTATATGTGGGTGTTTTGTATAAATTTTGTTGTAATAAAAATTTACAAAATGACACAATGGGAAATGTGAAAATAGAGACATCTAGTGCTGACACACTTTTAAAGAAACAATATAAAAAGAAGACAGAAAGTGAAAGATAAAGATAAAGAGGAAGGGTATCTTTAAAGTGAGAGACTTCAACGTGTTTACATACTAAAGGGGAGGAACAAACGGAAACAGTGGGAGAGAGAAGGGGCGAGAGAGAGAGAGAGAGAGAGAGAGAGAGAGAGGGGAAGGATAAAGAGAAAAGTTGAAGAGAAGTAGGAGGGGTAATTAAGACTTAAATTAGCTTATGTGAAGGATAGGAGTTACAGCTTATCAGGGCTCATTAAAGTATTTTGAAGCCATGCTGCTAGACTGGCTGTCATCATTCATTCGTTTGTTCACTTACTCACTCACTCCTCATAGAAACAATATTTATTATGGGCCCACTGTTGAGAGACTTACAGCTTCTCTGTAGAAAATTCCCAGGAGAATTGGTATCCTCTAGAGAGATACAAGATTACTTAAAAGTCCCGAGTGGTGGAGAATGTATTTTTGGGAGAATTTGAGGTGTTTGCAGCAGGATGCTCTAAAAAACTAGGGGAAAAAAAGTTGCAGAGCCAACATAGAACCTTGTAGATAAATTGTTCTGAGCCCCATGAAGACAGGAACAGAATCTACCTCTGTCTGATATTTGTAGAAGAGGATTTGCCCATTGATGGAATGAGCTGGTATAGTGGCCTGAACTCAACTTGGTGGGAGTGGAGGTGAAGGGTGTGAGGTGTGACCTGGCACTCCCTGGTCCCTACTGGGTTCTACTGCTTGGGAGGCCATTGTTGGACATAGCCTTAACCCTGTTACATTTCACAGGTCTCACCAACCAAATGATAATGAATGGCCATGTGTTTAGCGGCAGGGGTGATAAACTAGTGGCGCTATGTAGTTGTGGTGGAAAACCTGAATTGTAAGTATCTTTTTTCATTGTGGTAAAAAATATGCATCATAAACTTTACCATCTTAACCATTTTTTAAAGTATATTTTATTGATGATTTTGTTAGAGTTGTCCCCATTTTTGTCCTGTAGCTTCCCTCTGCTCAGTACCCACTTTCTCTCCAGCAATCCCAGCCCCCTTAGTTCATGTCCATGGGTCATGCATATAAGCTCTTTGGCTACACCCTTTCCTATACTGTTCTTAATTTCCCCCTATTTTGTATCAACCAGTTATGCTTCTTAATCTCTGCATCATTTTCCCATTTCTCTCCCTTCCCCCTCCCAGCTGAATAACCCTCCAAATGATCCGCATACCTATGATTCTGTTTCTATTCTGGTTTGTGTAGTTGGATTTTGTTTTGTTTTGTTTTGTTTTTTTAGATTCAGTTGTTGATGGTTGTGAGTTTATTGTCATTTTAATGTTCATAATTTTGATCTTTTTCTTAAGAAAGTCCATTTGACATTTCATATAATAATGGCTTGATGATGATGAACTGCTTTGGCTTTACCTTGTCTGGGAAGCACTTCATCTGCCCTTCCATTCTAAATGATAGCTTTGCTGGATAGAGTAATCTTGGTTGTAGGTCCTTGATTTTCTTCAATTTGAATACTTCTTGCCAGTCCCTTCTTGCCTGCAAAGTTTCTTTTGAGAAATCAGCTGATAGTCTTATAGACACTCCTTTGTAGGTAATTATCTACTTCTCTCTTGCTGCTTTTAAGATGCTCTCTTTATCACCTTTGGCATTTTAATTATGATGTGTCTTGGTGTGGTCCTCCTTGGGTCTAGCTTGTTTGGGACTTTCTGTGCTCCCTGGACTTGTATGTCTATTTCTTTTGCCAAATAATAAAGTTTTCCTTCACTATTTTTTCACATAAACTTTCAATTTCTTACTCTTCTCCTTCTCCTTCTGGCACCCCTGTGATCCAGATGTTGGTACGTTTAAAGTTTTCCCAGAGGTTCCTAGGCCTCTCCTCATTTATTTCTATTATTGCTTCTTCATTCTGTACTGGTTGACTATTTTTTTTCTTCCTTATGTTCCATATCATTGATTTGAACCCAAGTTTCCTTCACTTCACCATTGGTTTTGTGTAGATTTTTCTTCGTTTCACTTAGCATAGCCTTCACTTCTTCCCTTATGTGTTTGCCATACTTACCTATATCTGTCAGGCCTGTGAGCATCTTTATCACCAGTGTTTTCAACTCTGCATCTGTTAGGTTGGCTACCTCCTCGTCACATAGTTCTCCCACTGGAACCTTGACCTGCTCCCTCTTTTGGGCCATACTTCTCTGTATCCTCATCTACACAGGCTCCTGTGTTTGTTTCCCTCTTTGTCTTAGGTAGAGGTGTTGTATCTGTTACGTTTTAAGGGGAGGGGCCTTAGATATTCGTCAGTATGTTTCACCACGTTGTTGCACTGTATGTCGGGGAGGGGTCTGAGAGGGAACAATGCTGCTTGCTCAGCACTCTCCCATTTTCCAGGCACTTCTCCCACTTCCGTATGGGACTGATGCCTATCTAGCTGTTGCCCTGGCCGTCGTTCCCAGAGTAGGTGGGTCTGTGAATGTCCTAGGAACATGGGGTTCCCTTAAACAAGCAGACTCTGCTGAGAGAACAGCAGTTTCTGCTGCCTCTGTTGCAACCCCCCACTGGTTTGCACAGTCAGAAGCAATGAGGTTTTATTTTTCCCTCTGCTGGAACCATGAACTGTGTGGTGGGGACACTGCTCCCCAGGTGTCCCTCCCCACTTTTTAAAATGTGTGACTGCACTTTTTGCCGGCCTACCACTGCCACCGCCACAGCCACCACACCGCATCCTCTCCATCCTGGGTCCACCCCTCCTACCTGTCTGGATGAGTATTTCTTCTTTATACCTTTGTTTGTTGGACTTCCATGTAGTTTGATTTTCTGGAACTTCTGGTTGTCTCTAGTTTTGAGATAGTTGTATTCCTTCTTAGTTGTGGAGGGAGACACAAGCATGTTTTTCTAGGCCTCTATCTTGGCTGGAACTCTTAACCATTTTTCAGTACACAATTTTTTAAAGTATATTTTATTAATTATATTGTTACAATAGTTCCAATTTTCCCCCTTTTTTCCCCTCTGTCCAGCACCCCCCTCCCCTAGCAATCCACCCCCAACAAGTCCATACCCATGGATCATACATACAAGTTATCTGGCTTCACCCTTTCATATATTCTTCTTCTTTTATAAAAAAATAAATAATTAATTATTTTAACAATAAAAAATAACAATTCCTTCCTCTCAGATCTAAGACCCTTTATAATCTATAAAGGACAATGGGCGCAGGTCGCGAGCTCCTCTAGCTGCCTCAAGCTGGACATGGTCGTTGCCCTACCTACCCTTGGGTCCAGAAATCCCTAATAAGAGTGGGGGTGTGGAGGCAGGGGTGGCCTTCCCACATGGGGAAGGATCATGCAGACTCCAGGTCAGTTGGCTGTCCTCAAACAACAACATGCTTGATTTAACAGGCTGGCATCCTTGTTGTATTCTGGAGGCAACAGATTTGGCAACAGGGTTAAAACACATCATTCAATTTATAACCACTAGATGACAAAAGGCAGGTATCAATTTTTCAATGTTCTACATTAAGGAAAAAAAGGGCCCCTTTGGAGGAAGGTGTGCCAGGCATATCTCACCTGTCCGAAACCCTTTTGCCCCTTATATTTAGTTTGGGCTGAGGGAAATATTTTAGGTTTCCCCTCTCTCAGACCTGTGGGCCCTTTCTGTTATTAGGATAGAAAAGAGAAACCAGTTTTAAAGTGAAGCCCACAGACCACTCCATACTTCACCAACACAGCCAACTTAGTTCAGACACACCGTTGAGTCTCAGGAGGCAGCGATGCAGACAGCATTAAGTGAGGCCTATATGTACAGACAATCACTCAGGTAATGAGATCATAGGCTTATGCCCTTTGAAAACAAAAAACACATGTTAATTTATGTAACATAATCCACATACAAGTCCCTAAATCTGTAAGCCTGTCTTATTGGAAAGACATCCACTTGCAAGGCATTTGACATTCTTCTTGCCTGTAAATTAAACATCTTTGATAATACCACAGACATAGTTTAACTTTCAAATGAAAACAAATTTGAAATGAAAATAAACTTCAAGATGGTTAGCTGCACTACTTTATAGTCTACCACTGAGTATTGTGATTTTCCTTGAATCACAATTTTTTCCCTTGATATTACCCTCCTTGTCATTAAAGGGACTGCATTAAATCCATTTTTAATTTATCCTGTTCATTTGCATAAACACAACAAGAGCAGAAAATGATCACTTATGATCTTTAGTTCTGCTTTGCTGGAACTTATGCAAGGATATTTAGGATGACTTCAGTCTGCCCTTCAGGGCACAGAAGCTGAGCCGTATACCTGGCATTCAGCCTTGCCTGTAAACACCTGTCTTTTCCAAGTCCTTCAGGTTTTCCATTGTGCCTTAAGGTCCCTTCTAGTCAACTTTCAGGAAAACAACCTTCATTCCTTCCCTGGAAAGATTGCCATGGACTGTGCAACCAACCAAGGTATCAGGCCTTTTATCTCGTGGGCTTTCATTACTTTTGAAAGTCAATCCTTGTTCCTCAGGGCTTTTGGTAACAACCAGAACCCAAGCATGTCTCCTTTAGGCATGACAGTCCAGTCAAAGTCTTGGTCAAAAAACCCTCCATTAACAACTGGTCTTATTAGTTTTATGCAAAGAACCCAATGTCATTACTTACTTCTTCAGAATAGCAAATTCTGGAGGGATCAGATAGGGAGAAAAATATACAGTGTGAAGAAAAATTCTTGTTCTTCTAATATTCACTGAACTTGCATTTCCATTCTTTATATTTTCATTTTTTCCCCCAGTAAAAATTTTTTTGTTTGTTTTTCCATTACAGTTGTCCCACTTCTTTCCCCCTCTTGCTTCCCCGCACCCTGCCCACCCTTCTTCCACATTCAGTCCCCACCCAGTTGTCCATGTCGATGGGTCATTTATACATGTTCTTTGACTAGACCCTTTCCCTTCTTACCCCTTTCTCTTCCTGCCCCCTCCCCCCTTGTTACTGTTAGTTTATTTCTTGTTTACATACCTCTGGTTCAATTTTGCTCATTTGTTTGTGATGTTCATTATTTTCCTGTAATAGGTGATAGCATAAGGTTTTTTTTATTTTTCGTTGCCTGGCTTATTTTGCTAACCATAATTGTCTCTAGTTCTATCCATGTTGTTGCAAATGGTAGAAGTTCCTTCTTTCTTTCTGCTACATAGTACTCCATTGGGTAAATGTACCACAGTTTTTTGATCCACTCATCTACAGATGGGCACTTAGATTGTTTTCAGCACTTGGCTATTGCAAATAGTGCTGCTATGAACATAGGGGTGCATAGATTCTTTTGAATTGGTGTTTCAGGATTTTTTTAATATAATCCTACCAATGAAATTGCTGGTTCAAAAGGCAGTTCCATTTTTGGTTTTTTGAGGAAATTCCAAACTGTTTTCCATAGTGGCTGCACCAGTCTACATTCCCACCAGGGTTCCCATTTCTCCGCATGTTCGCCAGCACAAGTTGTTTGTTGATTTGTTGATGATGGCCATTCTGTCTGGTGTGAGGTGGTATCTCATTGTGGTTTTTATTTGCATCTCTCTGATGGCTAGCGATCTTGAGAATTCTTTCATATGTCTTTGGACCCTCTGTATGTCCTCTTTGGAGAAGTGTTTGTTCAGGTCCTTTGCCCCTTCTTTATTTGGGTTGTCGGTCTTCTTGGTGTTGAGTCATATAAGTTCTTTATATATTTTGGGGATCAATCCCTTGTCTGAGGTATCATTGGCAAATATATTTTCGCATATGGTTCATTCCCTTTTCATTTGCTGATGTTTTCTTTTGCTAAGCAGAAACTCTTTACTTTGATGTAGTCCCATTTGTTTATTCTTCCTTTATTTTCCTTGCCTTAGGAGATATATCAGTGAAAATGTTGCTACGTGAGGTATCTGAAATTTTTCTGCCTATGTTTCCCTCTAGGACTTTTATGGTGTCACAGCTTACATTTAAGTCTTTGATCCATCTTGAGTTTATACTTGTGTGTGGTGTAAGTTGGTGGTCTAGTATCATTGTTTTGCATGTCCCTGTCCAGTTCTCCTAATACCATTTGTTGAAGAGGCTTTTTTCACTCCATTTTATGTTCCTTCCCCCTTTGTCAAATATTAGTTGACCATATAGACCTGGGTTTATTTCTGGGCTCTCTATTTGGTCCCATTGATTTATATGTCTGTTCTTATGCCAGCACTAGACTGTTTTGATTACCATGGCCTTTTAGTATAGTTTGATATCAGGTATTGTGATTCCTCCTACTGTGTTCTTCTTCCTCCAGATTGCTGTGGCTATTCAGAGTCTTTTTCGGTTCCATATAAATTTTTGAAATATTTGTTCTAGGTCTATGAAATATGTCATTGGTATTATAATAGGAATTGCATTTAATCTGTAAATTACTTTGGGTAGTATGGACATTTTAATGATGCTGATTCTTCCCATCCATGAAATGGTATATGCTTCCATTTATCTGTATCTTCCTTACTTTCTTTCTTCAGTGTTATGTAGTTTTCTGAGTACAGGTCTTTTACCTCCTTGGTTAAGTTTATTCCTAGGTACTTTATTTTCTTGTTGCTATGGTAAATGAGATTTTTCTTTTAGTTTCTATCTCTGAAATTTTATTGTTGGTGTAGAGAAAGGGCTCCGCTTTCTGAATATTGACTTTGTACCCTGCTATTTTGCCCAATTCACTTATTAGTTCGAGTAGTTTTTTTGTGGAGTGTATAGGGATTTCTATGTACACTATCATGTCATCTGCAAATAATGACAGTTTTACTTCCTCTTTTCCAATTTGGATGCGTTTTATTTCTCTTTCTTGTCTGATTGCTGTGGCTCGAACTACCAATACTATGTTGAATAGGAGTGGAGAGAGTAGACATCCTCGTCTTGTTCCTGACCTCAGAGGGAATGCTCTCAGTTCTTGTCCATTGAGTATGATGTTGGCTTCAGGTTTCTGGTGTATGGCCTTTATTATGTTGAGGTTTGCTTCCTCTATTCCCATTTTGCTGAGAGTTTTCATCATAAATGGGTGTTGTACTTTATCAAATGCTTTTTCTGCATCTATTGATATGATCATGTGGTTTTTGTCTTCTATTTTGTTTATGTGGTGTATTACGTTTATTGATTTGCGAATGAATATTAAACCATCCTTGCATCTCTGGGATGAATCCCAGTTGATAATGGTGTACAATCTTTTTAATGTGTTGCTGGATCCTGTTTGCCAGTATTTTGTTGAAAATTTTAGCATCTAAAGACTTCCGGCCAAGATGGAGGCTTAGACGGACACGCTAGGTCTCCCTCTACAACTAGAGAGGAATACAACTACTTCAAAACAAAGGATAACTAGAAATTCCAGAAAATAAAACTACACGGAAGTCCAACATATGAAGTTATAAACCAGCGTTGCCATTTGGGCAGGTAAGAGTTAAAGAGGGCAGTGCTGTTTGCGGTCGCACCTGGACAACGGCGGGCGGCGAGGAATCCCGGATCCGTCAAGCCCCTGGCGGTGCGCGACCCCGGCAAGGAATCCCGGCTGCGGCCAAGACCCTGCCGGTGCGCGACTCCGGCGCTGGGGAGAGCGGCCGCTGCATCGCCTTGAACAGTGAGGCCCAGTGGGGCGGGAGGACGGATCCCGGTCTCCTAGCTGAATAACTGTGTGAATCCATCTTGGACCCCCGCCCCCAAAGAAAGCACCACAGGGCTGCGAAATAGGTCGCGGACAGGCAGGCGCCGGCCGGTCGCTGATTTGTGACGCGTACACAGGCACTGCCCCCCATACAGCCGGCCCAAGAAAACAAAATGCATCTGTCAAAATGAGGCAGACAACTATAGAAATCCTGGTGACACAACTCACCAGACAGCAGATAGAGAACCTGACAGATGAACAGATAAGAAACCTGTCAGAGGCTCAGTTCTGGGCCATTGTTAACAGATGGCTTACAGAATTCACAAAGGAGCAGGAAAAAGATATGAAAGAAGCGAAAAACTTTCATAACGAAAGGAACAAAACCGCATACGAGACAGAAGGAAAGGAAATAAAATCCAGAGTTCATTTCAACAAACTGGAATATGGAGAAGGAACAAGCAGTCAACCAATGCAGCAAGAGGAAATGGGAAGCAACAATGAAAGGATCAGAAACCTCTGGGACAGCTATAAAAGGCCCAACATAAGAATCATTGGTTTGCCAGAGAATGAGGAAGATGAACTAGAACTTGAAAAATTGAGTGAAAATATAATAAAGGAGAACTTCCCAGACTTGGGGAAGGGAATAGACTTGCAGGTCCAGGAAGCAAGGAGAGTTCCCAAGAGACTGGACCCAGGGAGAACCACTCCAAGACACATTATAATCAAAATGTCAAAAGTTAAAGATAAAGAGAGAATCTTAAAAGCAGCAAGAGAGAAGAAAAGAATTATGTACAAAGGGGTCCCAATTAGACTATCAGCTGACTTCTCAAGGGAAACCCTACAGGCAAGAAGAGACTGGCAAGAAATATTCAAAGTAATGAAAATCCAAAACCTACAACCACGAATACTCTACCCAGTGAAATTGTCATTCAGAATAGAAGGACAGAGAAAGTGTTTCCAGGACAAAATAAAACTGAAAGAGTTCATTAGATCCAAACCACTGTTATATGAGATGTTAAAGGGATTGGTTTAAAAAAAAAAACAGAAGCTAGGGAGATGAAACAAAGGCAAACTAAATAGGCAACGAGAGTGGAAGAGGAACTGTGGGTACGGGAAGCATATTGGGGGGAGGTCAACAGGGAGGGGGAGTGGGGAAAGGGAGGGAGATGATATAGGAATTGGGGATCAAGGTAGGAGGGAATGGAATAGACGGAGAGAGGTTGGGAGGAACTGTATGCACAACTAATGGACATAATCTAAAAGGGGGGGACAACTGGAGGGAGGGGGGCCACCGGGTGGAGGGGAGCAGAGGGAAGGGAAATTGGCACAAATGTAATATTTTAATCAATAAAACACATTAAATCTGAAAAAAAAATCTATTGAATAAAAGATAGACTTATGAATGAAAAAAAAAAATTTTAGCATCTATGTTCATCAGTGATATTGGCCTGTAGTTTTCTTTCTTTGTTGTGTCTTGACCTGGTTTTGGAATTAGGGTAATACTGACCTCATCGAACGAGTTTGGGAATCTTCCCTCTTCTTGGATTTTTTGGAATAGTCTGAGGAGGATAGGAGTTAGTTCTTTCCTAAGTGTTTTGTAGAATTCACCTGTGAGGCCATCCAGTCCAGGGCTTTTGTGTGCCAGGAGTTTTTTGATTACTGCTTCAATTTCACTAGTTGTTATTGGTCTGTTCAGGCTTTCTGCTTCTTGATTCAGTTTTGGAAGACTATATGTTTCCAGGAATATGTCCATTTCATCTAGGTTTCAAATTTCTTGCCATACAGTTGTTCATAATAATTTCTTACAATCCTTTGTATTTCTGTAGCATTGGTTGTGATTTCTCCTCTTTCGTTTCTTATTTTATTTATTTGGGTCCTCTCTTTTTTTCTTGATGAGCCTGGTTAAAGGCTTGTCAGTCAATTTTGTTTATCTTTTCAAAGAACCAGCTCCTACTTTTGTTGATGTTTTGAATTGTTGATTTAGTCTCTATCTCATTTAATTCTGCTCTGATCTTGATGATTTCCTTCCTTCTACTCGCTCTGGGCTTTGCTTGTTGTTATTAGTTTAGTTCTTGTAGCTGTAGGGTTAGATTTTTTATTAGAGATTCTTCTATCTTTTTTAGGTAGGCCTGTATTGCTATGAACTTTCCTTTCAGGACTGCTTTCGCTGTATCCCATAGGTTTTGGGTAGTTGTGTGTTCATTATCATTTGTTTCCAGAAACTTTTTGATTTCTTTCTTGATGTCATTGTTAACCCATTCATTATTTAATAGCATGTTATTCATTCTCCATGAGTTTGAATGTTTTTGAATTTTTTCCTTGAGGTTGATTTCCAATTTTAAGCCATTGTGATCTGAGAAGATGCTTGATATAATTTCGATTTTTTTGAATCTGTTGAGGCTTGTTTTGTGTCCTACCATGTGGTCTATCTTTGAAAATTTTCCATGTGCACTTGAGAAGAATGTATATTTTGCTTCTTTGGGGTGAAAAGTTCTATATATATCGACTAAGTCCATTCGATCTAGAGTGTTGCTCAATGCCTCAATATCTTTGGTGTTTCTTTGCTTCAAAGATCTGTCCATTGTTGACAATGGGGTGTTAAAGTCCCCTACTATGAGTGTGTTGCTGTCTATATCTTTCCTGGAGTCTTTCAAAATTTTCCTTTCATATTTGTGTTCTCCTAAGTTGGATGCATATATGTTTACAAGGGTTATATCTTTTTGATGGGATTTCCCTTAAGTATTATGAAATGTCCTTCTTTGTCTCTTTTTATGATCTTTGCTGTGAAGTCTGTTTTGTCTGATATAAGTATTGCTACCCCAGCTTTTTTTTTTTTATGTCCATTTGCTTGAAATACTTTTTTCCATCCCTTTACTTTCAGTCTGTGTAGATCTTTTGTTCTAAGGTGGGTCTCTTGTAGACAGCATATATGTGGATCATGCTTTCTAATCCATTCAGCTACTCTATGTCTTTTGATTGGAGCATTTAATCCATTTACATTTAAGGTTATTACTGATAGGTACCTGTTCATTGTCATTTTCCCGCTTTGTACTTGTGTTTCTCTCTGTCTCTCTCTGTTTCTTCATCTTCTTAAAGCAGGCCCTTTAGCATCTCTTGCAATGCTGGTTTGGTGGAGATGTGTTCTTTTAGCCTTCTTTTGTCTTGGAAACTCCTTATTTCACCTTTCATTTTGAACGAGAGCCTTGCTGGGTAGAGTATTCTTGGTTGTAGACCTTTGTTTTTCATTGCTTGGAATATTTTTTGCCATTTCCTTCTGGCTTATAGTGTTTCTGCTGAGAAATCTGAGGATAGCCTTATTGGAGCTCCCTTGTATGTTATTAGTTGTTTCTCTCTTGCTGCTTTTAGGATTCTCTCTTTGTCTTTGAATGTTACCATTTTAATTATGATGTGTCTTGAAGTGGGCCTGTTGGGGTTCATCTTCATTCGGATGCTCTGTGCTTCCTGGACTTGCATGACTCTTTCTCCCCTCATGTTAGGGAAGTTTTCTGTCATTAGTTTTTCAAAGAGGTTTTCTATCCCTTGCTCTTCTACTTCTCTTTCTGGAATTCCTACGATATGGATATTATTACGTTTCATGTTGTCCTGCAGCTGTCTTAGAATCTCTTCAGTCTTGTTCAGTCTTTTTTCATTTTGTTGCACTGTTTGGGAGTTTTTGTGTACGTTGTCCTCCAGCTCGCTGATCTGATCATCTTCTTCCTCTAGCCTGCTTTTAATTTCTTCTACTGTGTTCTTCAATTCAGAAATTGTATTCTTCATTTCCTCTTGGCTCTTGTTGATAGCTTCTATGTCCTTTTTCATCCTGGTGTAATTCTCAGTAAGTTCCTTGTAGTTTCCCTGGAGTTTCTTGTAATATCCCTGGAGTTCTTTGTAGTTTTTCTTGAGCTCACTGAGCTCATTAATCTTTCCCATAATCCATGTTTTGAATTCCATATCTGATAGTTTGCTCCACTCTATTTCATTTAGTGCTCTTTCTGGGGATTCTACCTTTCCTTTCAATGGGGGGTTGTTTCTCTGTCTCCCCATTTTTGTGACTCTTATTGTTTGTTGCTGCTTCTTAGATTAATCTGCACTTCCTGGATCTGCCTCTGGTGATGTCAGATCATGTACCAGTGTGGCTCTATTCAGCCTATTCGAAACTTCCAGGGACCTATTGCCTTTGTCTGTCTCCTTTAGTTGTTAATCTATTCAATCTGTGATTAGCTGTCAGGCTTAAGGACCGAGGGTGTGGCAGCTTAATTCCTGTAGGCAGGGCTTTTGCTTCCCTTCAGGCTGACACCACTTGAAGGGGAATGGTCTGCCTGCAGTATTGGGGATGAGTCAGCACTGGGACCTGGTCGGTTGCTCCCCCAGTTCTCCCCCGAAAGCCACCGTGCCAAATTCTCCCCAAGCGTCTCTAGTCTTCTCTGCCATCCCTCTGTTTGAGTCCAGGGTAAGTGGGGACAAAAATTTTTTTTTACATGATCTGCTTAAGAGCTCTTTTTCTCCAGCTAGCAAGAAACCCTGCGGCTTTTTGCTTTTCACAGCTTGGTATTATTTTACTCTTTGCTCTGTTGCTGTAGGCTAGGAGGCCCAGCTGGGTGTTTAGGCCCTGCCCTTTTCAGGAGGAACCCCCTGCTGCTGCGCTGTTTCTCAGTCCCTTCAGCTGCCACCTGTGGGAACCCAGCCAGCCCTTCCACGTCTCTGCACTCCCTACCAGTCACGTTTTGATGTAGCGGCCTTTTCTGTCTCTCCGTGGTTATAAGACTTCTCTCCAACTAGTGTTCAGTTGGTTATTCCAGATGATTTCTCCAAAATTAAGTTGTAAATCCAGACTGGTCTGGGGAGGAGGTTAGTGTAGCTTTCACTTACTCCTTCACCATCTTGGATCTCCTAAGTACACATTTAGTAGTGTTGAGTATATTCACATTGTTGTGACACAGATCTCCAGAACTTGTTCATCTTGCAGAACAGAAACTCTACATCAACTGAACAGCAATATTCCTTTAACCTACCCCACAACCCCTGGTAATCACCATTCCCACTTCCTAAAATTATACATTTGACTACCTTAAATACCTCATATAAATGGAATCATCCAGTATTTGTGTTTTTGTGACTGGCTTATTTCACACAATTTCTTCAAGGTTTATCCTTGTTTTAGAATGTGATAGGATTTCCTTCTTTCTTAAGGCTGCATAGTATTTAATTGCATGCATATACTACATTTTGTTTATTCATTGATGAACATTTGGGTTGATTCCACTTCTAGTTATCCATTTTGCCAGAATACAATTATTTATAATATTTTCTTATAATTATTTTTATTTCTGTGACATTGGTTGTGATGTCCCTTCTATAATTTTTACTTTTAGTTATTTGAGTCTCTTCTCTCTCTTTTTTAGTTGATATAGCTAAGAATTTGTCAGTTTTTGTTGATTTTTTCAAAAAACCAAGTCTTAGTTTCTATTTTTCAATTTGTTATTCTATTTTTTTTCTATTCTTTATTGTATTATCAGTGCTCTAATATTTGTTATTTCCTTCCTTCTGGCTCTAGGTTTAGTTTGTTCTTTTTCTAGTTTGTTGAAGTTTAAAGTTAGTGAATTAATTTAAGATCTTTCCTCTTTAATGTACATATTTATGGCTATAAATTTCCCTCTTAGCACTGCTTTTGCTGTATACATAGGTTTTATTTGTATTTATCTTGAGGTATTTTCCAATTTTTCTTCTGATTTCCTCTTTGACCCATTGGTTAAGAGTGTTTTGTTTAATTACATGCATTTGTGGATTTTCCAGTCTTACTTCTCTTATCCATTACAATTGGAAAACATATTTTGGAAAACTTCAATATTTTAAAAAATTGTTGAGACATTTTGTGGCTCTAAGTTATTTTTAAAGATAGCTAAATTACTTTAGCTATTATATAGAAAAATTTAAGTTATAGCTTAGTGGTAATTCATAGAAACAGTTTTGTTTTGTTTTTTCACTTCAAAATGGGGGAATCTGGGAAGCATTACATAACCATGAATTACAAAAAAATCCCAAGTTAAATCATTTATTTTATAACCTTTTACTCAATGAAAATCATGAATGAGGTCTATAGTCACAGCCTCATAAAGTCATGTTTTGGTAAAGTTGGCCTTAGTGGTCATTTAATATGATTTCTTACATTGCACATGAAGAAACAGGGAGTCCTGTCTATTCCAAAGCAGTGAGTTCCAAATGAGCATGACTTGATCATCCATTATAGCTTGTGTTACAACATAATAATAATGTCTTTGAGGCAATTCATTGACATCCTTAGTTGTAATATACAGAAAGCTAAATCCTTCTAAAGGTATCATTGTGTATTTTCAATATTTGCATAGCCAACAATTCAGAACATTTTTAAAAATACATTTTTATAATAGTTTTAGTTTTATAAAAGTTGAACAGAAAGTACAGAGTTTCCATATATCCCCTGCCACTCCCACAACCCCATACTCCCACAACTATCAACATCCCCACCAGAATGGTATACACTAGGGTTTATTCTTGGTGTTCCATATTCTATGTTTTAAAAAAAAAATCATGGTAAAAAAACACTTGACGTACACTACCATGTTAACCATTTTTAAGCACACAGTGTGGTATTGTTAAGTATATTCACATTGTTGTGACACAGATCTCCATAACTTTTTCATCTGGCAAAATAGAAACTATATGCATTTAACAATAGCTTTCTTTTGCCTTTTTTCCCCTAGCTCCTGGTAACCACCATTCTACTTTTTATTTCTATAAACTTTACTACTTTACAAATTTCATATAAATGAAATCATCCAGTATTCTCTTTTTGTGACTGGTTTATTTCACTTGGCATAAGGTTCTCAAAATTGATCCAGTCAATTATCCATTGATGGATATTTGGCTTGCTTCCACTTCTTGGCTATTGTAAATAGTGCTGCTAAGAAGATGGGTGTGCAAATATCTCTTTGAGACCCTGTTTTCATTTATTTGGAAAATTCACCCAGAAATCAAGAAAGTTGGATCATATGGTAGTTTTATTTTTAATTTTTTGAGGAAACTCCACACTATTGTCCATAGCAGTTACACCATTTTGCAATTCTACCAATGCTGCACAAGGGTTCCAATTTCTTTATATCCTCGCCAACACTTGCTATTTTTTTTGTTATTGTTGTTGTTGATAGTAACCATTCTAATGGTTGTAAGTTATAAAATTTAGAACTTTTGATTTTATCACAGACTTTTTTTCTTGTGATTGAACTCTCATGAATTTTGACTGCTCATTGTGTTTGAGTTAACTGCCAACTTCCTATTCAGGTTTGGGACAAAAATTGTACAGACAAAATATTGTGAAAAACTGATATTTTACCTAAGCAAAGGAAAGAGGTTTATGAGATACTGTGTATCAATGAATTATTCCTGAAAAATACAAAGGAAACTGGGTTTATGTGAATATACAACACAAAATGTAAATTTTAAGAATTCCTGCTGTTTCAGTTCAGATCATTATCAGAATGTGGAATAAATTAATTTATATAAAATATATTCATGATGAAAATTTCTAAACCACACCTATTTTAAACAATAAAATTTAAAAAAAATCTTTCTTTGATCCATATAATGGTTTCTATGTTATATACAATTTAGTCTTGAGGGAATTACAAATGGTGCAATATAAAAATAAGAGAAGTGATTTAAAATAGGAAAATGATAGTAACTAGGTTTCACTGAGGACTTACTGGATCCTCAGCACATAGAGTTTATACGCAGTTAATTTTCACAAAATCTCTATAGAGA
This sequence comes from Furipterus horrens, assembly GCF_987537825.1. Classification (NCBI taxonomy): domain Eukaryota; kingdom Metazoa; phylum Chordata; class Mammalia; order Chiroptera; family Furipteridae; genus Furipterus; species Furipterus horrens. Next base: position 44,472,405 of record NW_028327182.1, read on the forward strand.
CGTATTACTATGTTCTCCATATTGCAAATGAACCTCAGAGAAGTTAAGTAAATAATCTAGGATTAAACAGATCTGAAGAGATGGGGCCAACATCCAAATTCAGATAGGCCAATCCATGAGATACAACTTCTAACCACAGTGCAATCCCACCTCCCCATGAGGAAGAATTAAAATAGTGTGTTCCTCCATCAGGGGCAATGACTAAAGGATAATTATATTTAGGTTCATGAAGAGTTATGACTTTCTTTTCTTCAAAGGAAGGGAGAGATTATTTTGAAGTGGAAGGATTACATATAAACTCATGTTATATATTGCTTCTGGAGAATAGTTCTGCATGTAAGCAGTCCAAAATTTGGGCTTTCCCTTAATACTCTCATCTCTCTATCCCACTGCAGAGATGCCAGGTGTTCTCCTAATTCCCTGGACTGTAGCTGGGTGCTGCACATTGATATATAAACATATTTACACAGTACGGTATAGAGGGTAAAATCTAGAATATTTTTGAAAGTGCTTCTTTCTTGGGTAGAAATCAGGGTTTTAAAATTATTACTGGCTTTGAAAGACAATGGAGTGTAGTGTAATGGTCCTGAGTCCAGATTGCCTGGGCTTGAGTCCAGATCTTCTATTGCTTGACTGTATGACCTATACCCATATAGGCCTTAGAGTCCTCATCCGTAAGACAGTGATAATTGATAGCAATTTACTTCATAGGGTAGTTGGAGCAATAAAGGTCAATATATGTAAAGCCCATAGCACAGTGCCTAGAATGTAATTAGTGATATTTCAATTTACCTGATGATGGAGAAGGCAGAACTGAGAGCTGCAGGGAATTATTTCCAGGCATTAAAACCTAATGGAGTTTGTCTGGATAGATTTAAAAATTGCTTTGAACTGGTGACTTCTTTTTACCTTTTATTTTTTCCTTTTTTGAACAGGAATGTCTGTAACTGTTATCTTATACCTGTCCTGTCTTTATATGTTGGGAGCAGTTAATTTGTTTCATTAGTTTCCTAGGTCTAAAGATGGAGAATAATTGTGCCCCAGGAGTTGTACTTAATAGAGTATACCCAGAACCTCATCTGTACCTGATTTAGGTGATAAGATCTGGGACTTTTGGGTTATGATTGTAATGCTGTACTGTGATTTAAAAAAAAACAAAACAACTTTTGAAGACCTAATAATGGGGTAAATGTATTTTGCATGGATATAAATTCCAATGGCCACAGGGTGGACTGACGTAGGCAGAATTTTGGCTCCCCACAATCTCCGCCCCTGGTTATGTTGTTATGTGGTAAAGAAACTTTGCAGATGTAATTAAGGTTACTAATCAACTGACCTTAAAGTAGGGCAAGGATCCTGGATTACATAGATGGACCCAATGTAGTCATGTGAACCCTTGAAAACAAAAGAGGAAGACAAAGAGTTTCAAAGTATGGGATGGACTCACCCCACCATTATTGACTTGAAGACAGAGGGGTCTACATGGGGACCATGAGAAGGAAATAAATTTTGCCAACAACTCGAATGAGCCTGGACATAGATTCTGTCCGAGTTTCCAGGTAAGAGCCCAAGTCATCTGGAAACCTGACTTTGGCATTTTGAGACCCCAAACAGAGAACCTAGCTTACAGACTGGGATATAATAAATGAGTGTTTGTGCTAGAGCAGCAGAACATGTTCTTCAAATGAAATATTTGGATCCCTGCAGGGCTCCTTTGGTCAAATCTGGGGCAGGATTCCACTGCACCTTCCCCCAACACAGCCACTAAAAGCACTCGCACAGATTCAGGTGTAGATGTCTCACTGGGGAACCCACTGTCTATCCCAACACTTACTGTAATGCAAGGCACTGTGTGCTGTGTTTATGTGTCCATCATTGCCACTAAACTGAGGACAGAAATGATTTCTTATTCACTTTTGCTTCTTCAGAGCAAAACGCAGCATTGGCACAAGGTATGCACTTGATAAATATTTTCTGAATGAATGCTAAATGTTTTTGATAACTAGTGTCTCTAGAGGACAACAATAGATATGAGTAGAGGCACAGCAAGGGACTAGAAGCATGGCAGGGGACAAGATAAGGGAAAGAAATGATTTGCAAGGACAAGGAATATAGAGTTTAATACTTGTATAATTACTGTTGGTTTAGAAAATTTTCTTTGATAGATCTCTTCCACCCTTACCACCAGCAGTATAAGTTTCAGGAAGTAGGCTGACCATTGCATAAGTGGCTTGTGAAATATCACTTAGTAGCTTACATTCCCAACAAGTTGAGTAAATAAGTTTATGTGTAGTTTACCCCCCAAGGTGTTTCTCCTGGTTCCCCCACAGTTGGACTCAGAATTGGTGCTTAGTAATTGCCTGGCAACTGATGCCTTCTGGAATTGGAATGCTCATGGCTGACGCTGGAGAAGAGACAGGGTGAAAGAGTGTGGTCATTTCAGACAGTCCAGGTGCCTCAGGGTAAACTCCAAGAGCCTGAGATGGCTTGTGAACCTCTGGCAGGAGAACACCTACCATTGGTTGCACCCCAAAGGCAAGCCAGAGGCATGAGATTTGAAAACGTCACCTAGGAAAGCAAGTCCAAGGGAGTATAAGCAACTGGAAAACACCATAGAGGAATTAAAAAACAAAACACCTGATTTTTATAAAGACTGATTCTGTCTTGAAAACCAATTAAATGAATGCTAGTCCTTCTCTGTTCCCAGCACAGTACTGAAGTTGCTATTTTGGTCACTGTAATTGAGAGTAAAAATAATCTCTGCCATGCCTGAAAAACAGCCACCAGCTACTGTATTTTAAATGATGTAGAAAAACAGGAGGTGGATGTAAAAACTGGCCTTTTAGGGATGGCAACTGGCTGTATCCTGTTTCACTGGTGGTTCTGTGCACTTTGTGATTTCTCATTAGTAAAGTAGATAACCACATGTTTTCAGGGATTTTGGTGCCTCCAGTACTGGGGCAGAGAACAGTACCCTATTATCAGGAGTGCATTTTATGAGTTCAATTCCAGTTGTGAATTTGGGTCAGCCATTATGCTGTTCAGGTTCTTAGCTTCTTGCTCTAAAAAAGCAGAACAAGCCAAAGGGGAGATGAGAAGTGAAGAACATTGAAAGCGATTGCATTTTTAACCAGCGTATGCACTTTTCATATTTGATCACTTGATGGTTTTGTTTACTTTCCATGAAGTCTAAATGTTATTGGTGATTTTGGCTAGAAATCAGTCCTTTCTATAGAAGCAGATTCAGATTTTGTGTAGCTTGAGCCTTGAACAGTTTTGGAGATCCTCATTAAGAAAAGAAATTCAAAAGTATCTCTTTGGAAAATTTCTTAAGCTTCACTACTTCCAGGTAAATCCACTTCTGCACCTATAGAAATGCAAGTCACCTTGCTTCTCTGAAAAGAAAGTGGCAGAAACCACAGACTTTGTTAGTTAAAAAGGAACTTACAATTAATCTTGATATTTTACAGATGACGAGGAAATGAAGGCTTGGAGAGGATACGTAATGCTCAATGTCACACATATAATCAGCATTTGAATCTGCTTCTCTTAACTTCAGTTTTTCAGACTGGTGTTCCTGTGCTATTTCTCAGGATACTTTGTAAAACCAGAGGAAACAATATTAGTAAATATGATGCAGTCTCTTTTACCTTCTAGAAGGAGCTAGAAAGCCTGCAGGGAGATGGATGTAACCAGATGATCCCACAACCAATGAGGTCTGAGCAGGAGAGCGTGGATGTGATATCACCCACCCCCTTCCGTGAGTCCTGTTTTCAGAAGTTTACAAGGTGTGACTGCCTTTTAAACTTTTTTTTTGTATTTTAGTAAAAAAAGACATTCATATCTAAATAAATATTGTCCTCTTCTCCCCTTCAAAGCAGGTTCTTTTTCCAAATGGCTGCCAGTGCCGAAACTCTTTTGGACTAAAATTTTGTCAGTTTGAGTTACCAAGAAAGTCAGTACCTCAGGCCATTTTTCTGTCTTCCTTCCTCCCCCCCCCCTTACATTTGTATTTTTAAATTAAAATAAATATGTATTATCTGGTTTATTTACCAGATTTGGTGCTGAATGAGTTTTAGATGTTTCTCCAAATTAAGGTCATGATTTTTAAAGATTTGGTATTATAAAACTATTAAAAATAAATTGATGTGGATTCTGAAGAGAACTATAGTTTTCACCAAAATTCTAGGGAGGAGGTAAAACAATTAGTCATAATTTAAAGCCAAGGTAGGGAGAATTTCTACTTTACATTAAAAGGCCCTATGCAAGGTGAAAAGATGTAAATGTGCTGTGTTACAGGCATCGCACAAGCTGGTTTCATCTACGTTATTACCGTTACTACTCCAACCTTACGATGCTGGCACAGTGTGCCCATGTCACAATTAGGGAAACCTGTGTTCTTAATACACTCCTGTAAAATAGCATTCAGGGTCTTGTTTTCAGATTAAAACAAGCAAACAAACAGAAAGCTGAAACTGTAGTGGCAAAACCAGTACTATGTTTATAAGTGAGGTTCATATACTATAGTGCTTCATCCCCTCATCAGAGCTTAATTACTGTTTTATAAGAATTTCCAAAGTTGTTGTGTAAACATGGATATTGCAAATGATTTGTAATTCCCAGGTCAAGATGGGATAATGAAAGCATAGCTAGATTATGACTTGTGTACTCGATGGGCACATTCCTGCACATCTGTAAGTCTGAAAGCCAGTTTACCATTCAGATGTGCAAATACAACATGGGTATAATTATGATTAATGTTCCACAGAAGGGACCTGGTGAAGCAGCCAGAAAAGTTGCTCTTTAATCTATAATTATAACTGCTGGAGAGGTACATTGTGACACATGAAAAATACATGTAGAGTGACTGACATCTACAAATGGAGAAATTGGAGGTCTTTTAGGAGCTACACAGAACATAAATTTATCTTTCCTTGTCAAAAGCTAGGGGAGGTCTTAAAGCTCTTTATTTTATCATCATGAGATTTTAGAGCAGTCATTCTGTGGACTGATAGGAGATATGTGTTCACAGCATTTGTATTGATAATAGTAACCAGGAACTCCTATGGAGTAATTACTATGTGCCATGCTGAGTGCTCTACATAGTTTATCTCATTATATAATTGGAATCTATAAAGTAGCAAATAAAAACAGATGTGGTTAAAACCAAGGAAATAGTGTGGCTGGAACCAAGGAAATAGCAAATAAAAAGACATGGTTAGAGCCAAGGAAAGGATTCTGTGCATTAAAAAAAAAATCAACCTCTGAGTAATTCCGTAAAGGCTAGGAATTCTCTGCAATTTGTAGGTAAATCCTGATACCATCTAATGATATTTGTTGTGGTTTGTAGGTGCAGATGGACTGCAGCAAGTACCAGCAGATAACCCCCAAAATAGGTGAAAAAGAATCAGAACTAGGGTAGAGAACTCATTCTTGGCCACATCTCTTCATGGGGAGATATTGTTAGCTAAGAAGAGATACTGCTAGTCAAATGAGTTTCTGGTTGTAGGTTACTTAATGTAAATTCAGAATTAAGTTCATATGATAAAAACTGTAATTTATAATTCTGTGTTCTTTCATGCTTTAAAAAAATGAAGTCCCACCTTAAAAGAACTTTGAATAGTGCTAGCTAGTGAATGCAGCTGTTGACAAGGGTTCAGCTTCTCCATGAGGCACTTGCATTTCAATAGAAGAGTCTTAGGATCTGAAATGTTTTCAAGACCCAAAGAAATTAGACGCTAGTGATAGAACTGTAGGGACCTGGTGGAGTTGTTTGAGGTGGGTAGAGGAATGACCATTCTCCCTATTTTATACCTAATTCTGAAGAGTGATTATTTCCTGTATGAGATACTGGAAGATTTATTAGAGACATGTAACTTATAGTTTATGAAAAGAAATAAAATTGGTTATCTTCTAGAAACCTCAAAATAGTTTTCTTTCTGACCCTGGAATCTGTTGTTTCTGCTTTCAAAATATGGTTTCTTCCTTCCTTAGGTAATAGTGGGCTAATTCTCCATTCTTTCTTCCACTCTCCCCATTATTCCAGAGGAATTTATCTGACCAGGCCCAGAGTCAGACAGCTCCCCCCTTTCTTACAGTGATTGGAGTATGTATCTGGGATAGACATGTGACTCTAAGTGAGCCAATGGGAGCCTGTCCTGAGATTTTTGCAGAAGCATTTAGGAAAGATGAACTTCTCTCTATGATGGTAGTTAAGTTGACAGGATGTAAGCCTGAAGTTGCTAGGGCTCATTTGTACTACTACAGAGAGACAGTCTGTCTGAGAAGAAAGCCTACACAAAGGAAAGCAGACCTCGGAAGGGAAGAGGAACAGATTCCTAAGGTAATATGTGAGAATCTTGATTTGACTGAACCATACTTATCTCCTAGACATTTCAGCTACATGAGCCAGGACAGCTTCCTTTTCACTTAAGCCAGTTCAGTTTGCATTTTTATTACGGCAACTGGAAGGAGCTTGATTAAAATTCTCTCTCAAGTTGTTATTCCCCTAAATCAATTAACTATCTTTTGATTCAAGGGTTGATTTCAGCATCCTTTTCCTATTTCTCAATGTTATCTAATTTATCTTTGGATTCTTCTATCTTGTTTCTTATTAAAAAAAAGAAAGATAACCAGTGAAAAATTAAGTTACATTTGTTATTTAGTTTCATGTAGCCTATACAGTTTATATCTGGTGATGTATTCAAATTCAGAATACATTAAAACATTGAACATATTGAAAATAGGCTCTTTGATTAAGATGTAGCTTCAACTTTGTGACTAAAAAAACTTGCTTTATTTTACACAAACCTGCTAACTGGTTGAGACTTCTTTCTTGACCAGCAGTTTCTTAACTATTAGGAAATTTTTCTGGTCAGTTGCTACAGTAGCAGCACCAATTTAGCATTCCTAATTTAAAAGTGTCATTTGTTAAATGTGTGATTGGCCTCTTTTCCACCACATCTCAAACTCTGGCCTAATGAGACACTAGTTAAAACAGGGTAAAATGGTATCTTATAGCCACTTAAAACTGCATCTCAACCCCCAACTCCGCCATATATTTACTGTCACACTGCAGAGAGCTTATCAAAATCTTTGTGACTCAATTGCATCATCTAAGAAATAAGAATAAGCTAAAATAAAATGTAATATAATAATATACAAAATAATAGGACGTGTATAAGGTTAAAAGATATGATCTGTAAAGCACTGAACATGATGGGTGACACAGAGAAAGCATACCAAGTGGCTATTTAGATATATAGTTGTGATCACACCTGGAATTCACTATGTGCTCAAAATTAGATACCTTATATGAAGCCTGTGTTTTTGAAGCATCTCAGAGTAGGGAAATTAAGTTTCAAGTTGACCAGTCTTTTAAGAAGAATAAATACGTGGAAAAAATACAATAAAGCACTAATGGGTAAATTTTTTGCTATTTTGATTGTTATGGAATTATAACTGGAAATGTTAATAAATGAAACTATAAACGACCCTCAGAAGTATTGTTATAATCTTTTGACCTCTGCCACCATCTTTGTTGGATTGACTCACTGAATGCTCTTAATTGTTGCATGGTGCATGTCCATTAACTTTTCTGTTGTACTAAAGTTAAAATTTAAAATAGATATCAAAACTATTTTTGTTTTACTTATCTATATCAGATAAAATGATTTTCAAGACAAGTGCTATCATGTGACATTTCTGAACATAGGTCATTGGAAATCTAATTAGCTTTGGAACTACAGTAACATTTCTTATATTTAATCTGAAAAGACAACAAGTGATTTCAGGATGGCATACCACTCTAAACCTTGTCTGTAGTTCCACAAAGAGTTGATCAAAGAGTGTGTAAAAATTTGAATATTATGTCTTATAGACTCTCTAATAATTTCTTTCCTCTGGGTGGTGGGTGGGTAAGGTGAAGGGAACCTTGCCTCCAAACCTTGAAGTTATTGCTTCTGATAAACTTTTAAGTAGGTGTGTGAGAATAATGATACTTTAGGGTAAGTGATGATTATGTTTCATTAATAGCAAAAGAGGTTAGCTAAAGCCACTTGCTAGTTGTGAATGAAGTTGCTTTATGGACTATAGAATTTCCTAAATTGCTGAGTAACTTTCTTCAAGTAAAAAATACTACAACAGGGAACAGACTATTTACAAATAGTGTTTCTTATACAGCTGGGTAGAATTTAGGGTCATTCATTTATGTTCAGCATTTCCAAAGGTTAACAATGTGAATCATGCAACTGAAACTGGCCTCACATGTCTTCAGAATGTCACCACATCAAACACCCAGCTGGCGTCAGGGAAGGAGGCCTGATGTCATTGTATGTTTGGTCTATATGTTTTCTTAACCCAACAGCTAGCTTCCTGAGAAACTCAGTAGATCTGAGTGGAATGTCTCTGTAGACTACATGTAGATTTTTCAGCATACTTCTCCCATCTTAGTAATGCTAGTGAGACCCATACAACAAGTGCCCATTAGGAAAATAGATTCTGAATTATACAGATGGAAGAACAAAGATTAAAAAAAATTCTGATTAGCACAACATAGAGATCATACCAAGGATTCTGAGCTGGGAAACAATTCAAAGTTACATTAACCACGTCAATCCCATTTTAATCTTCTATCACAATTACACAGCATAGTACCAGTATTAAATTTGCTGCATCCAGCTTTTACAAGCTATGACCTGCTTATGATCCAGATTTGGCACCTTATGTCAGGGGTGCTATTTAAATGTGGTACTCTTCCTTTGAGGAGCTTTACAACTTTTAATTACCAAATAAAACCTTGATAATGCATTGTGATGGCTAACCCTTTCCATCTTCAGGAATTTATAGCTTAATTTAAGGTGAGTGATTAAAAATAGAAAAACAACTAAAGACAGGTACTATTGAGATGAGTGTTTTTTACTGAATTTTCTAAAGCATGCATTGGGCGTTCCTGAAAACCAGCCTGGTCATGTGGTCTGCTCTGCTGTCTTTAGATTTCGTCAAACTAGTTTCTACACATTTCCCGCAGTTAGAGCTCATGGATTTGATGATGAAGAATCTTGCGCCAAACTTGTAAGTTTTCTGAGAGGAGGTACTCGCTCTTATTTAACATTAGCATGGTGCCTGGTGTGAACTGAATGTTTGTGTACCTCAAAATCATATGTTGAAACCTAACCCCCAATGTAATGGTATTTGGAGGTGAGGCTGTTAGGAAGTTCTTAGGTTGAAGGCAGAGCCCTCATAAATGTGGTTAGTGTCCTTATAAGAGACCCCAGTGAGCTCCCTTGCCCCCTCTGTGATAGGAGGATAGAGTCAGAAGAGACATTGCCAGAAGATAGCCATCTATGAATCAGAAAGTGGGTTCACACCAGACTCCCAATCTGCTAGTTCTTGATCTTGAACTTTCCAGCCTTCATAACTGAGGCATAAAATTTTGTCACTTATAAGCCCTCCAGTCTATGGTATTCTGTTACAGGGGCCTGAATAAATTAGGAGAATGCCTGATGAATAGTGGTCATTTAAGTATTTTGATCGAACAAATGAACAAATTTAGATTTGCCAATGTAAACTAAACCACCTGAGAAAACCAGTACATATTTATCCATTGGTTGATTAGCAAATGGGATATTTTGGAAATAAGTTGGTCATATTGCTTTTACCCCATAAATCATAATCTAGGAATGGCCACCATATAAAATAGAGATAAATTCTGATTAAAAAAATAAAATAATGCATTGAATGGCAAAGTGACTTGGATGGTTTGCTGGCAAGGAATATGATTCTGAACTTCAGTTTCTTCCAATAACTTTCCTTAGTGGATACCTGTAAATGTGACTCCTGTAAATGTGACAGCTCTATTATAAAGGGAAGCAGGGACAACTTGGCAGAAAGACTGAGGCAGCTCCATGGGGTGGGGGCTGAACAAGATGATCCGTACAGACTCTTGTGTCCCTAAAATGTTCTAAGTCCATAAAAACCAACAAAATAACAAAATAAATGTTTCTGCTCTTAGAATCAGTATTTTCTGTAAAAAAATTCATGAAACTCTTACTTGGTGTCTTGTTAAAAAGACAAAATAAAAACATTATGATGGACCTTTTCTTTACTTTCCACCTAGAAATGGCTTAAACCTTACATATAGTGTTTTAGCCTGAGTTGGGAGGGCCCCCAACCCTTGTCTACTTGCTGATGCTGATGGGGGAGGCTTTCGAATGTGTTTCATGTTGGCTGACCTTTGGGCTTGGGTTCTGGAGCTCACAGTGTCCCTCACAGGGACAGAACACATCCTGGAAATGGTCTGGCAGTTGGCTCCCCCAACGTTCTCTGTGGGTGAACTCAGGCAACCAACAACTCGGTGACTCCGACAGATGTTTTTGTCTAACTCTCGGGCACCTTGCCCTGTTGTCTTGTATACAGAGGGTGATGCCTGGCACCCTGCCTGTTGCCACTAGGAATGAGCATGGCTCCAGGGAGTACTGCCAAGTTGTGTCAGTGAGCTGCTTTGTGTGAGCCAAGAGGCTACTAGGTCAATGTACTGGTCTCTGTGCTCAGAATGCTGTCACGGGGACACACTTGCTTAAGTATCTCACTGCTTTATGTGGCTGTCAGTTCTCTATGTTCTGTGTTATAAGCCATTTGGTTTCACATTGCATTTGCCTCATTGTGCAATTGTGGTGACTGGAGGGGTTCATTGGACAGAAGCCATAGATTTCATGACTGTTCCTATAGCAAAATATTACTGGGAAAATATGCTACCCCAAGTGTATTCTGCTTCAGCCATTAAGATCGAAGTCATCTAAACAATAAATAAGAAATAAACTTCTGCCAGTCAACACAGATGACAAAACCCCACTTATGGTAACAGCTTAGCACAGTGAACAGCATTGAACTTGTAATCAGAAATGGCCTAGCTGCAGGTCCCAGCTCATCATTTTTTATAAGCTGAGGCCTTTACATGTTTCCTATTAATTTTTAATTATTTTTCTTATTTCTATTTTAACATATTTAATTTGTATGGAAGTATTTCTTAAATTAAAAAGAAAACATGAGTGAATGGGTGTGCAACTTTACCAAATTAGTTAATCTCTTTGAGCCTTCAGTTCCTCAGTGGTATAATAGAGTTCATTTATTCATTCAACAAACACCAAGTATTTTCTTCTGCTAGACATTGGCTTGGGTCCTGGGGTGGTCCAATGGAGAAGAAGACTGAGTCCTGCCTTAGCAAAGTCCTTTGGCCAGTCAGTGCTCAGGGATAAATCCCAAAGCAAACAACTCAGTGCTCTTACAGAGATAACAAACCACAACCCTCATATTACAGAGGCCAAAGAAAAAGTTATTCTGCTGGGATGGTTAAGCTCCATCTAGAGGTGAAGTTTTGAGTTTAGTCTAGAAAGATGAGCTGGGATTGTGTCAAGCCATGATGAAGCTTGAAGCAGGAGCATGGGGAACACATTCTGAACAAAGGGGAATAGTATTTTGGATCCATAAGGGCATTGAAGGAGCATCTTGAAACAGGGAAATGCTGCTCCTGGAGGAAGGCAGAGCACTCACTTATCAACAGTGAGGTGGTGTTCCCACACTACTTCATTTTACAGTTGACCATCAATTGTAACAACACTCATAGACTAGATAAATGATTGAAGGGTTGTTCTGATTGTAAAAGCCATGTACATTTATTGTAGCAAATTTAGAAAATACACATAAATATAAAAAAATAAAAACATCCAGAATCTCTCCAGAAAGAACTTTAATACTTTAAAAAATACATACATATGTTTCCATATTTACTCTGTGTCAGTTAAGCTGAGACCTTAAGAATGAGAAGAAATAGTGGCAGAGATAGGAGAAGAACCTCTGGACAGAGAAATGAGCTTGTGGGAGACCCCAAGATGGGGAGAGACTGGCTTGTAGGGAAAACTGGAAAGCCAGGGAGGCTGAAGTTCCAGGGAAGAGGGTGGGAGTGATGGGGATGAGATTGAAGGTTGCAACATCAAATCATTTGGGAAACTGGGAACTTCGAGGGGTTTTGAAACTCATCATGAAACTGACATGACATTGTCTTACTTCTTAAGAAGACCACCTAGCAGTCCTGAGGAGAGATGATTCCAAGCACGCAGGAATGGAGGTCGGGAGACCTGATAATTCAGGTGGAAGATCATGGTGGGAGGGGAGAGAAGATATCATATTGAAGGCAGATTTTTAAAATACGATTGACAGGGTTTAGTGATGAATTGACCTGGGTGGTGAAGGATAAAACTGAGAATGACTTATAATCATCCATATATATTAAAGTATGTATGGTTATATTATATTATACTCCTTAGTTAAAGAAAGTTAACTAAATTAGGATGTTTCCAAATGTACAGTGTTGTATTTCATTTTATCAATGCTTTATCATCACTTATCACTAAGTCTGATGTTCTTCCATTTTTAGACCTTACACAAAGCATGTTGGTAGAGAGGATTACTTTACTTATCACCTCTCTTTTCTATGCTTCCTTCTTTCCACCCTTCATTCCAGGAGTTTCCATCCATTTCTGGGTGCTGGCCAGAACACATACCTAGGAGCCACATCTATGATGTGGCCTAATGGGCAGTGTGTTGGGTTTGTGTCTGGTGGTGTGGGCATCCAAGACTTGGGTGAGCAGAGACCAGGCATTCCCAAATGTGCTGGATGGGTAGGGAAGACAAAGCGCCTTTCTTGCTCTTCCATACTCTCCATGCTCCAGACTGATCTCCCGCATCTCTTGACTTCCCAGGCTAAACCAGTGAGTAACTGGAGGTCAGCCTGGGTTACTGAAGTCTTCAAGGGTAAATCAGAAAACCTGTCTTAGTGAAGAAGAGTGAACACCAATCAGCAATAGAACACTATCAGAAGCCAAAGCTGATAGTTTGACATAGAGTTAATTTGGACTGATAAGAATCATTGGCTGGTGATGAGCTAGAACAGTAGCAGTGGTATCTCCAAGTGATGGTGTTCGGTGGTGACATTTATTTTCTTCTTTGCATTGCTCTTTATTTTGCAAATTTTCTTCAATGAGTGTGTGCTCTTTAAAAAAAACTGATCTAAACAAAGCAGTTTTATAATTGTCAGTGTTACAAAAATTGTAGGTATTTCAAGTGGCAGCCTTTATTGAAAGGAAATACAGTTTTGTTTTTTTTTTTAAGATTCCAATGACAGAACTGAAAATTGCTAATAATAAATTGCCTGTTTGTGAAAACTACCTTGAACACTTGGAGATTTCCTAAGAAAAAGAAATAGAGATTTTTCTCAAAATGTTTTAAAGTATAAGTAATATATCTAGTATATCTAACACAACTTTAACTATATGATTATCATATATATGTTTTAACAATATGGCCATTATGTGTGCCACAGCATAATATATGTATACATTATATTTATTATAATGAAAGATATATATATTAATAAATATATATTTTAATAAATATATATATCCTTGTATCATTCATAGAGTGAAGCTTTGTGCCTGGCATTTAGCTCAGTGCCTTGCTAGCTGCTGAATAATTGTTGGAAGTGGAAGAAACTTTATATGTGTTATCCTGGACTTTAATTATTAAAAATAATAAGACAAAAAATTATATCTCTTCTTTTTAAGTTACCTAACTTTAGAAGTAATTGTAAGCCTTTTTTTTTTTTTTTTTTACAGGTTTTTATTTGGGTGGAAGAATCAACTATCTAAGTATAAGAAAATGATTTGATGTAAGAGCAGTATATCTAAAAGAGAGACCAGAACTTTATTTTACTAAGATATCAATATGATACAGTGAATAAAAATAGAATAATATCATCCTAGGCTGCATTAATATAAATACAGTGTCTGCAACAAGAAACATAATTGTTCTGCTATACTTTTCATTCAAAGAAACAAACAAAACCCTGTATAATTTTCTTTGAAGGGGAAATATCTTCACATGGTTCAAATACCAACAAGTGTAAAAGTAACATTTATTTCTCCCTCCCATTCTATCCCACATCAGCCTGGGGCCCATCTCCCTCGAGAGGTAAGCAGTGGTGCTGGCTCTTGTTAATCCTTCTTAGGAGTTGATGTAATTACAAACACTCCCTTCCTTTAATAACAAATGGCAGTATTTTGTGTATTCTATGCCTCTGTATCTTCTTTTTTTTTTTTAAACAACGTAATAGAGTATCCCAGAAATTATTTACTACATATTCTTCATTTACAGATATATAATATCCCATTGTGTGAGTGTACTCTACTTAACAAACTCCTGGCTATTGAATAATTAGGTTGTTTCCTTTTCCCCCCTTTGACAAACAAGGGCTTCAGAAAATAATTTCAAAACATACATAATTTCTTTATGTGTACAAGTATCATTGCAGGATAAATTCCTAGAAATAGAATTGGTAAATAAAATTCTGTAGTTACTACTAAATGTTTCTCCTTATGGGTTAAACAATATCTCTCCCTCACCAGTCTCACCAAGAGTATGTTCTCAGACATAGAATCTGTAAGTGAACACTGGTATCTCAGTGTAGTTTTAATTTCCATTTCTTTTATGGAGGGAAGATACACATGTTTTTAGGTTTATAAGTCATTCTTTTTTCCTTCTTTGTGCACTATCATTTATATATTTTGTCTAATTTTATGTTATGTTGAATATATTACTCAGTTAAAGGTAAATTCTTTCCAGAGCCTATTATATCCTCCTGTCTGGTACTCACGCATATGAAAATTTAATGTGGTCTAGAAAACACAGGGAGAATTTTATGAAAGAAGGAGATGAAAAAAAATTGGAAAATTATGCCAAAACATCACAGAGGCTATGGTCAGGCACTAATTTTCCCTTTGAAAGGTTATACATACTGGGAGTATCTCCATGAGAAAGTATTTTGATTTCATAGGAAGAAATATTTACATTATGAAAACTTGTATTATCTTCCACTATGATATTAATAAATCATCTCCTCCCCCACAAAGTAATAATCATTGTGTTATAGATTCAAGAGCAAGTGATTTTTTTTTTTTTTTTTTTACAGTGATGTAGTCAAGACTATATTAGTAAAGTAAAATGGAGGATTGAAGCCATTTGGGGATTTCTCTGGCTACCAATTACATACTTCATCTGATTTACAGGGTGGGTAAAAAGTAGGTTTATGGTTGTTCATGTGGAAAATAATGCAATAATTAGTAAATAACTAACAAGAATAAACTCTGTGTTTCATGTACTCACAACTGTAACCTACTTTTGCCCCACCCTATGATATGAATTAACAGTTTTGTCACAGTTTAAAATAACTACAGCTGTCAACTATTTTCTAGAATCCATTCTTATTTTTTTCTACTCTACTAGGATTTTGCCCCAACTGAAGTCAATATTACTTAGCCCCTTTGCTGCTAGATATAGCCATGTGATTATGTTCTGGCAATGGAAGTCGACAGATAAAAAATGTGGTACATCCATTGTGTTTCCTCCCTCTCTGTTGGCTGGGATGTTATTGTGATAGCAGGAGGTGGAAGAACCATCTTGGACCCAGGTAATAAAAAAAAAATGTTGAAGAGTCCTGGAATTAAATGTAAAAAAGCATTTAAACTACTGCATGTCTGAGTCTTTTGGTCACAGCATGTTAGCCTGTATCCCAACAAAGTGCAATGTATCTTCACTTCATGATAAATTTCTCCCAAACATAGTGGCTTAAAACAATAATTTATTAGCTCATGGTACTATGGTTTGTCAATTTGGTCTATGCTTAGCTAAGTCCTTTTACTAGTTTTCCTGGGTTCACTCACATGACTATAGGTAGTTGGTGGGTTTGCTTGGGGATAATTGGTTCTAGAGGGCCTTATTCATATTAGTGGCAGATGACTGGGGCCATTGGAGCAGCTAGGCCATGTGTCTCCAATGGTTTCTGAGAAGTCCAGGATTCTTTACATGGTAACTGAGACTCCAAATGCAGTGAGAGAGAGCAAGCCCCACTGAGTATTCACTTTTCACACCACTGCTTATATCACAGTTGGCAATCTCTCATTGGCTAAAGCAAGTAATATGGCCAAACCCAGAGCAGATGCAGGAGGGGACCAGCTAAGGCTATGTGTTTTCAGCAGGGTTTGTCAACAACACTTTTGACATGTGGGCCTGGATAATCCTTTATTGCCCTGTGACTTGTAGGATGTTTAGCAGTATCCCTGGCTTTTACCTACCAGATGCCAGTAACAGCCCTCTTCACATGCCTCAGGTGATGACATCCAAACTTGTCTCTAGAGATTGCCAGTGATCTCTGGGTTGCAAAATTGCCTTCAGCTGAGAATCATTTGTTTACAGGGAGATACAGATCTGGTGTAAATCACTGGAAGTTATTAATGCAACAGTCTACCATATACAACAACTGATGTAGTACCTCAGTGTATTTTTGTTTGCTGTATTATTAACCTTACATTGTGAGGCTGTGCTGATTATTTATATTGAGGTGTATGTTTTTGAAAAGCTGTACTTTATTCAGGGATTCAGCCCTTGTTTTCAGAACTTGATGCTATTTGTGATTCTGACTTTTAGACTTTGTTAGCATGGAACTGACCTTATTTATGAGAAACTATCAATACATTTTTCCTGTTGTCATTTGACTTACCATGCTCCACAAGAAGCAGATAGACATTCTTGTTTGATTGTGTTTGGGCTTAACATGTCACTTGTTTTGGCCAATAGAAGGTGGATATAAGTGACAGTGCCATTTCTCTGCAGAGGTCCTTCTTGTGCTTCTGTCTCCTGCCATGAGAACAGCTTGTCCTAGGTAGAAACTAATCCTCTGCCTAGTTCCCTATAGGAAAAGACTTGTGAAGCAAACCTGAACTTGACCTGGAGTCAGCAACAAAGCTATCATATCTGACCCAAAGATATTAGGTGAGAAATGGAGACTTATTGTTGTAAGACTTTGATATTTTGGAATTGATTGTAGCAAATCACAGCAAAAACTAACTAAAACAAATTTCCATTTAAACATTTTATCAAATCACTTTTATTCAAAGAGGATATAACCATTGTAGCAAAATTAGAAGCTTGAGAAAGAAAAAAATCACTGTAATATCACTGGCCACAGAAAAACGATTGGTATCATTTATATATATATATATACTTCCAGACTTTTCCTGTGTGTATTAATCCAGTTACTTATTGTTAATTCGACAAACAATGTTGAGTTGTTTACCAAAAACTATATGCAGCTAGATACAGCAGTGTATAAGATGGACATGTCACTGTCCTCAAGGAGATTTTATTCAGGTGGGAAGACAAAATAAAAAACTATGAAGGAGTTAAACATTCTCTTACAATTCTGAAAAGTGCTATGATAGAGGAATATAGAATGCTAGGAGAGTGCTTAACAAAAGGATATGCTGTAGTCTGAGGTCAGGACAAGCATTCCTTAAGAAATAATATATTTTATATATATGTTATATATACAATAATTTATTTCATACATTACAAAATATAATGTTTCAGATATATGCATATATAATTCCATACATTATAAACATATTATTTATTTTCTATATATTATAATATAAATATTACTTATTTAATAGGCAATATAAATTGAACATCTTGCCACATTAATAAATATATTTTTATATCATTATTTTAATGGCTGCATCATATTCTACTAATATATGTATATCATGTTATATTCAACAACTCCTTTGGTGTGAGACATTTGGGTTGCTTTTCTTTTTTAGATACTCTAAGCTACCTTGTAAGGAGCATTCTGTCAAGGAATCTAATATGTTTTGAAGAGAAATAGTTGTGAAAATTAAAATATTATATGCTATAGCAAAATTCTATATTATACCCTGATCTCATAAATTCCCTAATGAAGCATAATGGAAATATTCATTTTTGAAATAAAATTTTTCACGTACTGTCAGTAATATTCAGTTAGTCATTCCTGAAGATCCTTGGGGGAAATTTTGACTATTCTTCTTGGATGAAGATTTATTGGTGGTAGATAGTGGCAGAATGTCAAGGGAAATAATATGTGCCTACAAAATCAAAAAAGCCAGAATACCATCTCTGCTTTTTCAAATCAAGATGTGATCTCTTGTCATAATACTTCATTGCTGGTTTAGCTTTTCTTTTCTTTCTTTTTTCTTTGTCAGCGTGGTTATTGTTACTTCATCTTTGGCCTGTTTCCAAAAGCAATGAGTGAGCCTCCACAAGATAATCACTAGAGTATCTGATTCTTTCATGAGTAATAATAGGCCAGGACAATCTACTAAACAAATGGTTTAGTTTGAATGTGTTGCAAAAGATTGAAATTGTATAAAAATGAAGAATGATAAAACAAAATTCACATGATTGTCTTCCACAGGACAACAAAGTCTGACATTCTTTGTTTAAGAAGTAGTAATTTAAGATTGTACATTTAGGAAGGATATAAAATGTAATTTTGGCAGATTTAATGGTGTAAAGTTATAGTATGGTATTTTGGGTTTATAATGTGAACAAATCCATTTACCTTGTGGTTGACTATGAGGGAAACTTTCAAATATGTGTCCATGTTACTCTCATCCACTATGAGAAATATTTTCAGACTGTGAACCCAAGGGGAAAAAGTGGTGAAAAGTCCTCATGAATTTCAGTTTACTTGGGTAACAATAAATGTGGCAGAGGCACATTTGTAATTTGGGGAATTATAACCTAAGTGGCTAGATTTAATCAAATGACTTGGGATTATTTGAAAGGCATTCCCCCTTCTTTTTGGTTAAACCCAAATTTACTCACATTTTAAAAGCATTTTTTTCCAGAAGAGTAATGGAATCTAATAATCCTACAGTCAATGACCTTAAATCAGTCAGTAGTATGATTCAAAGTCATTGAAAAAGTTAGTCTTTCAGAGGAAATAATTTCTCTCTTTTTCTAAGATACCAGACTCTTGCTCTCAAGTCATATAAAGAAGTATTATATATATATATATTTCGTATCTCTTTATTTCCTCTGGAAAGATGAGAAAAAAGTCCAGGGACCTCAGAAGTCCTTTTCAGTTTAAACAGTGAAATTGTGGTTAAGGGAGCCCTTACCACTCAGGTTTATTGTCTTCCAGAAAGCTGTCAAAGTAAATTTATTATTTCAACAAATGTGTATTAAATGCTGTCCAACTGTCTTCTAGGTCTCTAAATGTTTGGAGCTTAAAGTCTTGTGGGGTATACACAATATACCGGTAAACAAAATGAAGAATTAAGGTATGCCCATAGGAGCAGTCAGAGCAGAGAATAGGGATGGAGAATGAGAGGTGGGGAGAAGAAGGAGAACCAATTTAAACAGGGAGGGGAGGAGGGCCTCTCAGCTAGAACCTGCAGGGAGGCTGTATTCACAGTGCCTCTAACAGAGCCCAACATATAGCCAGACCTCAATAAATGTGTGAAAATTGAATGAATGAATAGATGTGTGAGTAAAAATCACTTGGGGATAAAGAACCAGCAGGGAAGAAAAGAGGAGGTCATGGTAGGAATTTGGGATTTTACATGTCATGGGTAGTCATTTGAAGGTTTTAAGATAGAAATAATATAAATTTTGGTTTAAAAGTTTGCTTAATATTAACCCAAATAACCAAAGTAATCTTGAAAATGAAGAATAGAGCTGAAAGCCACACATTTTTTTATTTCAAAACTAATTATAAAGCTACAGTAAACAAAACAGTGTGGTGTTGGCTTAAAGACAGACATGTAGACCAATGGAATAGATAGAAATCCTAGAAATAAATCCTTGCATATGTGGTCAAAAGATTTTTGATAAGTGTGTCAAGACCATTCAAATAAGAAAAGGACAGTTTTTTTAACAAATGGTGTTGGATAAAGTTGGACCCCTACCTTACATCATATACAAAAATTAACTCAAAATGAATCAAAGGCCTAAAACTATAAAGTTCTTAGAAGAAAATGTAAGGGGAAAGCTTCATTAGCTTTGGCAATGAGTTCTTGGAATTGACACCAAAAAAAAAAAAAAAAAAAAGAGCAAATGTAAAAATAGCTAAATTGTACTACAGAAAAATTGAAAACATCTGAGTATCAAAAGACACAAGTAACAGAGTAAAAAAGCAACCTACAGAATGGGAGGAAATATTTGAAAATCATACATCTGATACAGGGTTAGTATCCAAAATATATAATGAACACCTACAAATCCACAACAAAAACAAAAAATAACCAATCAAAACCATGGGCAAAGGACCAGAATGAACATTTTTCCAAAGAAGATATACAAATACCCAATAAGCACATAAAGAAGTATTTAGCTGTTGGGAGGGTGGGAAATGATGGCAGCAGAGTACCTAGCAGCCCAGTCTGCTTGCTCCCATCACAGAATGGACTTGGAGTACAAGCACAGAGTGGACCGTGAGTGAGAGCAGCTGTGAGATAAGGTAAACAAGGGTGGGAGCATGGGAACAGTGTGGGAGAGGGCAAAAACCATGGTTTGCGCTTTCTAAGTGGAGTCACCAGGGCTGTGCAGCCCAGCGCCTCTAGTTGCACCATGTAGGGACAGTCACGGACCAGCTTATTAGCCAGGATCTACTGGAGTGAAGAGAGAAGGCCAGGGAAGTGTGGAGGCCTGGAAACTGTGCTCCTGCCACAGGCACCCTTCTGCTTAAGGTCTAGGAGGGATTCAATGAGAAGGTTTGGATGAAAATGTCAGAGATGTTGGAAGACAGAGGTGAGCCCTGACTGTGAGAGACTGTGTTTTGGAGGGGGTGAGAGCATTGAGAACAGGGTTCACAGGGACTGGTGCTTCAGCATGGGGGCCTCACAGAAACTCTTTTAGAAGGAAAGTTGAGGCAGGACCCGAGACTCAGAAGGGACTTGCACACCTGCGTGTGGGCACAATGGCTCTGCTAAACAAAAACACTGACCAGTGCTTCAGCGAGGAGGTGATACAGAAATATTTTTGGTAGGGGAACTGAGGAAAGACCTGAGACTAAGCAGGAACCCTGGGCTCGCATGCCAGTGTGCAGGCACAGCAGTTCTGCTAAACAAAAACAGAGGACTAGAGGGTACTGCAGAACCAGTGGGTGGGACTGGGACCCAACCCAGTGTGGTTCACAGTGGAGAGCTGTAGTAAGGGGAGAGGTCGTCAGGCCCACAGGTGAGAGAACAGCAGCCTCAGTAGCGAGCTAGATCTCCTCACACCAGCCAGCCAGAAAGGAAGATATGGAACCCATGGAACTTTGACCAGAGGCAGACTCAGAAAGAGAAGAAAGTGGTAAAAACCAGATACTACTGAGACAAATTCCACCACAGTCTTCTTCATGAGTTATTTTCTTGTCCTCCCAGTTTATGCATTTTAAAACACTAGTTTTTATATTATGTTTATTCCAAATATCATATTTTGTTCCTCCCTCCTATTACTCCACTTTTAACATCTGATCTCTTCTTATTTTTGTTTTAAATTCTATCTTCTCTCTATTAGAACCAGTATCCATCCTGCACGCTTACTATTTCTCCCCTTTACAGCCTCTCAAAACCATTTTTCTTGTCATTAGTCATCGCACATTCTTTTTCCCATTTATAAAATACACTTATTCACTCTCCACCTTGATCAATTATTGTGCATGTTTGTGATATGGTGGTAGTTGTGGCATTACTGCAGTTTTATTCATATATCTTCACTGTTTCAGTATTTTAAATCTCAAATCCTGTAGTCCCTCTCTCCTACTCCATTAATACTGTCCTCCATCCCTTTCTTTCTTTCATCTTAGATTTGAATTCTTTCCCTCTCTTAGCCTGGTTTTCATTCCTCACTCTTAGTATTCCTCCTCCTTCTGTCATCTCAGATTCACTTCCCTTTCCTGTAGATATATATTAAGCTTTTCTTTCTTTCTTTTCCCCCTGTTATTCCCATCCCATCTATATTAATTATAGCTCAATGGTTGTCAATAGTACTGGGGAGAAATTTTTTTCTCTATTTTGGTTCATACTTTTTTTTCCTCTTCTTTTTATTTTTTTGTTTTGTTTATGTTCCCTCTTGCACTAAATATATATTCTATAACTTCTGTTTAAATTTAAAACTATACACTTCCCCTGTCTTATTTCATTCTGCCTTCTTCCCTCCCTTTTTAAAATACAATGCAAATTTTACTTACTGTCTCGCACTGCCTTGTCCCTATTTCCACTATTATTGCTCTTCCCTCTCCCCTCTCAAAAATCATTTTTCTTTCAGTTAGTCAACTCTTATCTGTTTTTTCTTTAGTATAACAGTCTTAATCACTTCACATCTATATTAATACTGGCACATTTGCTGTTGATAGTGTGACTGTAGGTGGGGGATATTTTTGTGGGTGTGGGTTTCTTGCCTGGGTTATATGTTTATGTTTTAACACCACCTCCACAAAAATATTCAAGATATGGTCAGAGGAGTGACTCTCAATCAGTTAACTGGAGGGAAGGACCCACCAAGGAGCAACACAACAACAACCAAAACCAAAATACACCAAATAAATGGTGTAAAGGACATCCCAAGAGCATCAAGCTCAGGAGATCAAAGAGACCACACCACTGAATTCCACAGGTATTCTATCACAGAAGGTCACACCACAAAGACAGGAAGTGAAAGCAGACCAATCTAAGAAGCAGAAACAAACATGAAGAGTCACCTAAATTGGGGGGACAAAGAAACAACCCCCCCCAATGAAAGGAAAGGAGGAAACCACAGATAGCTGCCAGATGAAACAGAGGCTACAAACTATTAGACGTGGAATTGAAAAGAATGGTTATAAGGAAGCTCAATGAACTCAACAAACTCAGAGAAAACTACAGTGAAATCCTTGGGAACTACAAAGAACTCTAGGGAAGCTACAAGGAACTTATTGAGAACTACACCAGCATGAAAGAGCACATGGAAAATATCAATAAAAGCCAGGAGGAAATAAAGAATACAATTTCTGAATTGAAGAACACAGTAGAAGGAATCAAAAGCAGGCTAGGTTAAGCAGAGGATCAGATCAGTAAGCTGGAGGACAACATAAAAAAAAAAAAATCCAGTGCAATAAAATGAAAAAAGACTGAAAAAGAATGAAGAGGTTTCAAGAGAGCTGCAAGACAACACGAAACATAATACTATCCATATCATAGGAACACCAGAAGGAGAAGAAGGGAAGAAAAGAATAGGAAACCTGTTTGAAAAAGTAATGACAGAAAACTTCCCTGACTTGAGGAGAGAAAAAGTCACACAAGTCCAAGAAGCACAGAGGGTCCCAATGAAGATGAACCCAAAGAGGTCTACAGTAATACACATCATAATTAAAATGGCAAAACTCAAAGAAAAAGAGAGAATCTGAAAAACAGCAAGAGACAAACAGCTGATAACATACAAGGGAGCTCTGATAAGGCTATCAGCTCATTTCTCAACAGAAACAAGCCAGAAGGGAATGGCAAAAAATATTCCAAGAAATGAAAAAAAAAAAGGACTACAACAAATAATACTCCACCAGGAAAGGCTCTCATTCAAAATGGAAGGTGAAATAAGGAGTTTCCCAGACAGAAGAAGGCTAAAGGAAACATCTACACTAAACCAGCATTGCAAGAAATGCTAAAGGGACTGCTTTAAAAATAAGAAAAAGAGAGGGAAGAACAAGGTACAAAGGGAAATGAATAAATACCTATCAATAATAACCTTAAATGTAAATGGATAAAATATTCCAATCAAAAGATATAGGGTAGCTGAATGGATAAGAAAACATGACCCATATATATGCTGTCTACAAGAGACCCAACTCAGAACAAGAGATCTATACAGACTGAAAGTGAAGGGATGGAAAAAGGTGTTTCAAGTAAATGGACACGGGGAAAAAAAAAGCTGAGGTAGAAATACTTATATCAGACAAAACAGAATTCACAAAAAAGCTCATAACAAGAGACAAAGAAGGACATTTCATAATACTTAAGGGAACAATCCATCAAGAAGATATAATCCTTGTAAACATATATGCACTCAACTTAGGAGCAACCAAATATATAAGAAAAACTTGGAATACTACAAGAAGGATATTGACAGCAACACACTCATAGTAGGGGACTTTAACACCCCATTGTCAATAATGGACAGATCTTCCAAGCAAAGAAATACCTAGGATATTGAGGCATTGAACAACACTCTAGATCAAATATCCTTGATTAATATATACAAAACTTTCTACCCCAAAGAAGCAAAATATACGTTTTATTCAAGAGCACATGAAACATTTTCTTTTTTATTAGAGTATATTTTATTATGTTGTTACAGTAGTCCCAATTTTTTCCCCCTTTGCTCCCCTCTCCCTAGTCCCCTGCTTCCTCCAGCAATCCCACCCCCCTTAGTTCATGTCCATGGGTCATGCATATCAGTTCTTTATCTTCACCCTTTCCTATATTATTCTTAAGTTCCCCCTGTCTATTTTGTACCAACCAATTATACTTCTTAATCCCTGCACCATTTACCCATTTATCCCTCTTCCTCTTCCCAGCTGATAACCCTCGAAATGATTCCCATAATTATGATTCTGTTTCTACTCTGGTTTGCTTAGTTGGATTTTGTTTTTAGTTTTTAGATTAAGTAATTGATAGTTGTGAGTTTGTTGTCATTTTAATGTTCAAAGTTTTGATTTTTTGTCTTAAATAAGGCCCTTTAACATTTCATATAAAAATGGCTTGGTGATAATGAACTCTTTTAGCTTTACCTTGTCTGTGAAGCACTTCATCTGCTCTTCCATTCTAAATGATAGCTTTGCTGGATAGAGTAATCTTGGTTGTAGGTCCTTGCTTTTCATCACATTGAATACTGCTTGTCAGTCCCTTCTTGCCTGCAGTTTCTTTTGAGAAATCAGCTGATACTCTTATAAGCACCCCTTTGTAGGTAACTCTGCTTTTTTTTTGCTGATTTTAATACTCTCTCTTTATCTTTCACCTCTGGCATTTTAATTATGATGTGTCTTGGTGTGACCCTCTTTGGGTCTAGCTTGTTTGGGACTCTCTGTTCTTCCTGGACTTGTATGTCTCTTTCCTTCACCAGATTTGGGGAGTATTCCTTCATTATTTTTTCACATAAGGTTTCAATTTCTTGCTGTTTCTCTTCTTCTGGCACCGCTATGATTCGGATGCTGGCATGTTTAAGGTTGTCCCAGAAGTTCCTAAGCCTCTTTTCATTTTTAAAAATTCTTATTTCCTCATTCTATATTGGTTGACTGTTTTTTTCTTTCTTATGTTCCAAATCATTGATTTGAACCCTGGTTTCCTTCCCTTCAACACTGGTTTTGTGTGGATTTTCCTTCGTTTCACTTAGCATAGCCTTCACTTCTTCCCTTATGTGTGTGCCATACTCAAGCATATCTGTCAAGCCTGTGAGCATCTTTATCACCAGTTCTTTGAATTCTGTATCTGTGAGGTTGGCTACCTCCTCATCGCTTAGTTCTTCCACTGGAACCTTGATCCATTCCCCCTTTTGGGTCATACTTCTTTGTCTCCTCATCTTGAAAGGCTCCTGTGTTTGTTTGTCTCTATGTCTTAGGTAGAGCCGTCACTTCTGTTATATTGTAAGGGGTGGAGATTTAGGTATTCATCAGTATAGGGCATCCCATTTCACCACATTGTGGTGCTTTGTGTGGGGGAGGGCTCAGAGAGGGAACAATGTCACTTGCTCAGAACTGCCCCTTTCCCAAGCACTTCTTCCACTTACGTATGGGACTGGAACCTCTCTAACTGTTGCCCTGGCCATCGTCCCCAGAGTGGGTGGGTCTTTAATGTTCTAGGACTGTGGGGGCCCTTTAAACAAGCAGACTCTGCTGAGAGACCAGCAGTTTCTTTCTCCACCCAACCCCCCACTGGTTTGCACAGTCAGAAGCAATGAGGCTTGATTTTCCCTGCACTGGGATCGTGAGCTGCGAGGTCTTGTCAGGAGCTGGGAATGTTCCCCGCATGTCTTCCCCACTTTTTAAAACGTGTGACTGCACTTTCCAGTGGCCTGCCACTGCCACCACTGTTGCCACCACACTGTGTCCTTTTTGCCGTGGCTCTGCCTCTCGTACCTGTCTGGATGGTGCATTCGTGAGAATGGAGAATCTGAGACAATTTGAATTTCAAATTGTGACATTTATTTTAGCTGGCCAATGACTGTCCACCCGTCCACAAGTCGGACTTAGGTGAACAGCCCCGGCCCTGGGAACTGGGGGGCTTATAAAGCATTTCAGGTGCATTCCTGTTCCTGCAGGTGCAGGAACTTGGGCAGAAATACAGCTTGTATAAACAAAAAATTTTCTACTATTCCCCAGGTCATTGCTCAAAGGAACAGGTCACTGCTCAAAGGAATAACAGTTAGGTTAAGCTCCTTGTTCTGCTTGGTTGGAGCATGCAACCATAGGGTTCCGGTTTCCAGGACCGAAGTCCAGCTAATTACCCTACTGGCTGGACATCTGAAAAATACCCTCTAACAACCCCTACTGGTTTGCATGGTCAGAAGCAATGAGGCTTGACTTTCTTCGGCATTGGGACCGTGAGCTGCAAGGTCTTCTCAGGAGCTGGGAACGCTTCCCACATGTCCTCCCCGCTTTTATTTTATTTTATATTTTTAAAATATATTTTTAATTTTTTTGTTTTTCAATTACAGTTGTCCCATTTTTTTCCACATTTCTCTCCCCCACCCAGCCCACCCCTTCTCCCACAATTATATCCCTCCCCGTTGTCCATGTCCATGAGTCATTTATACACGTTCCTTGACTAAATCCTTCCCTTTCTTATCCCCCTTCTTTCCCTCCTCCCTCCCCCCTATTAATTGCTATTCTGCTCTTTGTCCTATTTAGTTCGTTTGTTTGTGTTGTTCTTTAGTTTGCTGTATTAGGTGATATCATATGGTATTTTTCTTTCTTTGCCTGGCTTATTTCACTAGCTTATTTCACTAAGCATAATTCTCCCTAGTTCCATCCATGTTGTTGCAAATGGTAGAAGTTCCTTCTTTCTTTCTGCTACATAGTATTCCATTGTGTAAATGTACCACAGCTCCCTGATCCACTCATCTACAGATGGGCATTTAGGCTGCTTCCAGCACTTAGCTACTGTAAACAGTGCTGCTATGAACATAGGGGTGCATAAGTTCTTTTGAATTAGGGTTTTAGGATTTTTCGGGTATAAATCTAGCAGTAGAATGTCTGGTTCAAACGGCAATTCCACTTTTAGTTTTTTGAGGTAATTCCATACTGTTTTCCATAGTGGCTGCACTAGTCTGCATTCCCACCAACAGTGCAGTAGGGTTCCCGTTTCTCCACATCCTCGCCAGCACTTGTTGTTTGTTGATTTGTTGATGACGGCCATTCTGACTGGTGTAAAGTGGTATCTCATTGTGGCTTTTATTTGCATCTCCCTGATGGCTAATGATGTTGAGCATTTTTTCATGTGTCTATGGACCTTCTGTATGTCCTCTTTGAAGAAGTGTTTGTTCAGGTCCTTAGCCCATTTTTTAATTGGGTTGTCTGTTTTCTTGATGTTGAGTCATATAAGCTCTTTATATATTTTGGAGATCAGTCCCCTGTCTGTGATGTCATTGGCAAATATGTTTTCCCATATGGTTGGTTTCCTTTTCATCTTGCTGATGTTTTCTTTTGCTGAGCAGAAACTCTTTAGTTTGATGTAGTCCCATTTGTTTATTTTTTCCTTTATTTCCCTTGCCTTAGGAGATATATCAGTGAAGATATTGTTACGTGGGATATCTGAAATTTTCCTGCCTATGTTTTCGTCTAGGACTTTTATGGTGTCGCGGCTTACATTTAAGTCTTTGATCCATCTTGAGTTTATACTTGTGTGTGGTGTAAGTTGGTAGTCTAGTTTCATTTTTTTGCAAGTCCCTGTCCAGTTCTCCCAGCACCATTTGTTAAAGAGGCTCTTCTCACTTCATTTTATGTTCCTTCCCCCTTTATCAAATATTAGTTGACCATATATTCCTGGATTAATTTCTGGACTCTCTATTCTGTTCCACTGACCTATATGTCTGTTCTTATGCCAGTACCAGACTGTTGATCACAGTGGCTTTGTAGTATTGTTTGATGTCTGGTGTTGTGATTACTCCTGCTGTGTTCTTCTGTCTCAAGATTGCTTTTGCTATTCGGGGTCTTTTTTGGTTCCATATGAATTTTTGGAGTATCTGTTCTAGGTCTGTGAAATATGTCATTGGTATTTTAATAGGGATTGCATTGAACCTGTAAATTGCTTTGGGCAGTATGGCCATTTTGATGATGTTGATTCTTCCCATCCAAGAACACGGTATTTGCTTCCATTTATTTGTATCCTCCTTAATTTCTTTCTTCAATGTTACATAATTTTCAGAGTACAGGTCTCTTATCTCTTTGGTTAAATTTACTTCTAGGTACTTTATTTTTCTTGATGCTATAGTAAATGGTATTTTCTTTTTTGTCTCTGTCTCTGATATTTTATTGTTGGTGTACAGAAATGCCTTAGATTTCTGTATATTTATTTTGTACCCTGCTATTTTGCCAAATTCACTAATTATATCAAGTAGTCTTTTAGTGGAGTTTATAGGGTTTTCTATGTATACCATCATGTCATCTGCATTTAATGATAGTTTTACTTCTTCTTTCCCAATTTGGATGCCTTTTATTTCTTTTTCTTGTCTGATTGCTGTGACTAGGACTTTCAACACTATGTTGAATAGGAGTGGAGAGAGTGGGCAGCCTTCCTGAATTCAGGGGGAATGCTTTCAGTTTCTGTCCATTGAGTATGATGTTGGCTTCAGGCTTTTTATATATAGCCTTAATTATGTTAAGGTATGCTCCCTCTATTCCCATTTTGCTGAGTATTTTCATCATCAATGGGTGTTGTACTTTATCAAATGCTTTTTCTGCATCTATTGATATGTTCATGTGATTTTTGTCTTTCATTTTTTTAGGTGATGTATTATATTTATTGATTTGTGAATATTAAACCATCCTTGCATCCCTGGGATGAATCCCACTTGATCGTGGTGTATGATCTTTTTGATGTATTGCTGGATCCTGTTTGCCAATATTTTATTGAGGATTTTAGCATCTATGTTCATCAGTGATATGGGCCTGTAATTTTCTTTCTTTGTTGTGTGTTGACCTGGTTTTGGGATAGGGTAATACTGGCTTTATAGAAAGAGTTTGGGATTTTTCCCTCTTCTTGGATTTTTTTGAATAGTTTGAGGAGGGTATGAGTTAGTTCTTCCCTAAATGTTTTGTAAAATTCACCTGTGAAGCCATCTGGTCCAGGGCTTTTGTGTGCAGGGAGATTTTGGATTACTGTTTCAATTTCCTCCTTTGTTATTGGTCTGTTGAGACTTTCTACTTCCCCTTGATTCAGTTTTGGAAGGTTATATGTTTCTAGAAATTTGTCCATTTCTTCTAGGTTGTCAAATTTCTTGCCATACAGTTGTTTATAGCAATTTCTTACTATCGTTTGTATTTCTGTGGTATCAGTCGTGATTTCTCCTTTTTCATTTCTGATTTTGTTTATTTGGGGTCTTCTCTCTTTTTTTCTTAATGAGCCTGGCTAGAGGCTTATCAATTTTGTTTATTTTTTCGAAGAACCAGCTCCTAGTTTCATTGGTCTTGTGGATTGTTTGTTTAGTCTCTATGTCATTTAATTCTGCTCTGATCTTGATGATTTCCTTCCTTCTTTTTGTCCTAGGTTTTGTTTATTGTTGTTGTTCTAGTTATTGTAGCTTTAAGGTTAGATTTTTTATTTGACATTCTTCAATCCTTTTCAGATATGCCTGTATTGCTATAAACTTCTCTCTTAGGACTGCTTTTGCTGTGTCCCATAGGTTTTGGGCTGTTGTGTGTTCATTGTGATTAGTTTCTAGAATTTCTTGATTTCTTCTTTGATGTCATTGTTAACCCATTCATTATTTAATAGTGTTTTATTCATTCTCCATGAGTTTGGGTGTCTTTGATTTTTTTCCCTGAGGTTGATTTTTAGTTTCAAGGCATTGTGGTCTGAAAAGATGCTTGATATGATTTCAATTTTCTTGAATTTGTTGAGGCTTGTTTTGTGTCCTATCATGTGGTCTGTCTTTGAAAATGTTCCATGTGCATTTGGAAAGAATGTATATTTTGCTTCTTTGGGGTGAAAAGTTCTATGTATATCAGTTAAGTCCATGTGGTTTAGTGTGTTGTTCAATGCCTGTATATTCTTTGTGTTTCTTTGATTCGATGATCTGTCTATTGCTGATAATGGAGTGTTGAAGTCCCCTATATCCTTTAATTGGAGCATTTAATCCATTTACATTTAAGGTTATTATTGACATGTGTTTATTCATTTCCCTTTGTACCTCTGTTCCTCTCCTTTTTTTCTTCTTCTTTTTTCTTAGAACATTCCCTTTAGCATCTCTTGCAATGCTGGTTTGGTGGAGATGTATTTTTTTAGTCTTCCTTTGTCTGAGAAACTTCTTATTTCACCTTCTATTTTGAATGAGAGCCTTGCTGGGTAGAGTATTCTTGATTGTAGGCCTTTGTTTTTCATTGCTTGAAATATTTTTGACCATTTCCTTCTGGCTTGTAGTGTTTCTGTTGAGAAATTGGTCGATAGCCTTATCGGAGCTCCCTTGTATGTTATTTGCTGTTTTTCTCTTGCTGCTTTTAGGATCTCTCTTTGTCTTTGAATGTTGCCATTTTAATTATGATGTGCCTTGGAGTGGGTTTTCTGGGGTTCTTTTTCATTTGGACTCTCTGTGCTTCTTGAACTTGCATAACTTTTTCTCTCATCAGGTTGGGAAAATTTTTTGTCACAATTTCTTCTGTCAGTTTTTCTATTCCTTATTTTTCTGATCCCTCTTTAATTCCAAGGATTCTGATATTGTTTTCCTTATGCTATTCTGTAATTCCCTTACTTCTTCTTCGTACTTTTTCAATCTTTTTTTATTTTGCTGTATTTTCTGGGAATATTTTTCTACATTATCTTCTAACTCACTAATCTGATCCTCTGCTTCGTTTAGTTTGCTTTTGACTGATTCTACTGTGTTTTTCGGTTCAGAGATTGAATTCTTCGTTTATTCCTGGTTCTTGTTAATAGTTTCTATGTCTTTATTTATGCTAGTGTAGTTCTCTGCAAGTTCCCTGTAATTGTCTTGGAGTTGTTGGTAACTTCCTTGGAGGTTGTCATAGTTGTTTTTGAGGTTGTCGAGTATATTGAGCTTCTTCACCACCATTGTTTTGAATTCCATGTCTGATATTTGGGCTATGTTTATTCCATCTACCTCTCTTTCCGGGGATTCCTCTTTTCTTTTCATTGAGAGGTTGTTTCTGCATCTTACCATGTTGGATTCTTCTTGTTTGTTTTTGTTTTTGGGGTTTGTCTGCTTTGACTTCCCATCTTTGTGGTATGAGTTCTTTATAGGAGATCTGGGGGTTTCAGTGGTGCAGTCTCTTTGATCTCCTGAGCCTGATGTTTTTGGTATACCCTTTATGTCATTTGTTTATGCTGTTCAGTTATATTTCAGATGCTCTTTGTTAGGATCTTCCTTCTGGCTAGTTGATTGAGAGTCACTCTATCCACTTTGTCTTGAGTTCTTTTGTGGAGATGCTGTTAAAAACATAAACACACAGCTCAGGCAGGAGACTCACACCTCAAAAATACCCCCACCCTCTATCCCGCTATCGTCAGCCAATGAGCCAATATTAATATAAATGTAGAGATATTAGAGCTTTTATACTATCGGAAGAATAGATAAGAGTTGTTTTTAGGGAGGAAAAAATGTGATTTTTCAGAGAGGGGATGGTAGATTAATAATAGTTGAGACTATGCAAGCCAGTAGGTAATATTTACATTCTATGTTAATAACGATAGAAGAAAAGGAGGGAAGAATGCAGAATATAGTAAGAAAGTGGAATTGTATAGTATTAGATTTATGTAGTAGTTATATTCTATTTATTTAGAGTGAAAGGGTGGCTAAACTAGACACACAAACAAATAAACAAAAATTAAATAGGAAGGATGAGAAGGAAAGATTGTATGAAACAAATTACAGATACAGTTCCTCCCCCCCTTAGGAAAGAAAAAAAAAAGTAAGAAATATAATTAAAATTAAATTTAGATTTAAAAATAAGAAATGAAGAAAAATTTAAAGTAAAATAAAATACAAATAAAAAAACTAAGATAGAAATAGAAATTTAAAAAGTATATAAAAGGAATGTTTTTACTCAGTTCAGCCTTTGTTTGTCGTCTTCTTTTTCTGCGTCCACAGCTGGTCTAATGAGGCGGGTCAGAGGTTCCTGTTCCTTGCAGCAGCGGTGTGCGCCCATGGTGGCTGACAGGACGTGTTCCTTTGGTGCCTGTTGGAGCCCGCTGAGGTGCTTTTGCGTGCGCGCCCCTGCACGCAAGGTAGCCCCAGAGCTTGCCTCAGGCCTGCCAAGCCGAGTTCAAGGAGTTGGTCTCTCATCTCTTAGGGCAGGGCCCCAGACATGTGGGCACAGTGGAAGTGAGCGATTGGCGCCTATTGGAGCTGGCCGAGGTGCTTTTGCGCTCGCATGCCCATGCACGCACAAGGTGGCCCAAGAGCTAGCCTCAGGCCTGCCAAGCCACGCTCTGGGAGTTGGTCTCTCGCCTCTTATGGCGGGGCCCCGGACACTTGTGCACAGTGGAGGTGAGTGTTTGTGAGTCACTGCCCCCTGCTGTACCTGCACCACAGCCGCTCGCGGTTCCCACCTGCCTGGGCGGCACGAGCAGAGCCTGAGCAAGTGGTCTGCATTTTGGCCTGGTGCCCACTGGAGCTGGCTAGGGGTGTCTGTGCACAGTCTTCTGCGTGTCCAGTGGGCCCTCCCTGCACCCGTTGGGGCACTGATCTTATGTCTGTTGGGGTATGTCCGAGGGGCACCTGGACTCGCGGCCCTGCCCACCTGGGCCAGTGAATGAGGGCACTTCCCTATGCGTGCCCACACGACCCAAGGGGAGGGTTGGGGAGTGGATGAGCACATTTCTGCGCTTGCACTCCTCAAGAATGTCCTATCACCCCCAAACTTTCTACCCCTCTCTGCAGTTCACAAGAGAAAAATATATAGGAAAATTATGTTCTCACTTGCCCAGCAGTACACTGTTTCTTGTCTTTCAGCACCAATGCCACCTGGTCGAGTCCTGTCTCTGTCAGCGGGCAGAGATATGCTCTCCTCCCGATTTCTCTCTGGGGAAGCCTGTGGTCACCAAAAAGCCTTTGTGTACTTCCAGCCACCCCAGTCAGAAATCCCATCTCATTCTTTTCTCCTCCACTATCCTTACTAAACAGATTGTTCCCAGATGTTTTTTCCTCTAATCCAGCAGTTCAAAGGCTTGACTCCTGCTAGTGTCCAGCTGCTCACTGAGCTGTTCTGTCTACAATTAGTCCAAACTGCAGACAGGTCTCGGGAGCCTGAAAACGCAGCCTCCCCTCACTCTTCTGCCATCTTCTCTTTCTCTCTCCTCCCCACTTTTTAAAACGTGTGACTGCACTTTCTGCCGGCCTGCCACTGCCGCCACTGCCGCCACCACTGCTGCCAGCACACTGTGTCCTCTCTACCCTGGCTCTGCCTCTTCTACCTGTCTGGATGAGTATTTCTTCTTTATATCTTTGTTTGACTTCCATGCAGCTTGATATTCTCGAACTTATGGTTGTCTCTAATTTTGCGGTATTTGTATTCCTTCTTAGTTGTGGAGGGAAACCCAGCGTGCCTGTCTAGGCCTGCATCTTGGCCAGATGTCCAGCACATTTTCAAAGAGAGACCACATGGTAGGACACAAAACAAGCCTGAAAAAATCAATAAAATTGAAATTATATCAAGTATCTTCTCAATTCACAATGGCTTGAAATTGGAAACCAACCTCAAGGAAGAATGAATAACATGCTATTAAATAATGAATGAGTTAACAATGACACCAAGGAAGAAATAAAAAAATTTCCGGGACTTCCAGCCAAGATGGAGGCATAGACAGACATGCAGCGTCTCCCTCCATAACTAAGAAGGAATATAACTACCTCAAAACTAGAAACAACCAGAAGTTCCAGAAAATCAAACTGCATGGAAGTCTAGCAGACAAAGATATAAAGAAGAAATACTCACCCAGACAGGCAGGAGGGGCAGAGCCAGGGTGGAGAGGACGCGGTGTGGTGGCGGCAGCAGCAGTGGCAGCAGTGGGAGGCTGGCAGAAAGCTCAGCCACACATTTTAAAAAGTCAGGAGGGACACCTGGGGAGCGTTCCCAGCTCCTCACTGGACCTCACAGCTCACGGTCCCAAAAACACGGAAAGTCAAGCCTCATTGCTTCTGATTATGCAGATCAGTGGGGTTTTGGGTGGAGGCAGGAACTTCCGGTCTTAGCAGAGTCTGCTTGTTTAAAGGGCCCCCACAATCCTAGAATGTCCACAGACACACCCACTCTGGGAATAATGGCCAGGGCAGCAGCTAGAAGGGCACCAGTCCAGTGCAGAAGTGGGAGAGGTGCTTGGGAAAGGCGCGAGTGCTGAGCAGGCAGCATTGTTTTCTCTTGGACCACTCCCCCATATACAGTGCCGCAACGTGGTGAAACAGGTCGCCCTGTACTGATGAATCCCTAAGGCTTTGCCCCTTACAACGTAACAGGAGTGACAGCTCTACCCAGGACCCTGAGGCAAACAAACACAGGAGCCTGTCAGAATGAGGAGGCAGAGAAGTATGACCCAAAAGAGGGAACGGATCAAGTTCCAGTGGGAGAACTAAGCGACAAAAAGATAGCCAACCTAACAGAGGAGGAGATAGACAACCTAACAGACACAGAATTCAAAACACTGGTGATAAAGATGCTCATAGGCTTGACAGATATGCTTGAGTACAGCAAACGCATAAGAGAAGAAGTGAAAGCTATGCTAAGTGAAACAAAGGAAAATTCACACAAAACCAATGATGAAGGAAAGAAAACTGGGGTTCAAATCAATAATTTGGAATATAAGAAGAAAAAAAGACAGTCAACCAGTGCAGAATGAGGAAGCAATAATTGAAAAAAATGAGGGAAACTTCCCAAATTTTGCAAAGGAGATGGACATACAGGCTGGGAAGCATGGAGGGTCCTGGGCGAGCTGGACCCTGAGGGGACCACACCAGGATGCATCATAATTGAGATGCCAAAGGTGAAAGATAAAGACAGAGTCCTGGGGGCAGTAAGAGAGAGGTGGAGAGTTGCCTACAAGGGGGTTCCTATAGGACTATCAGCTGATTTCTCAGAGGACACTTTGCAGGCAGGAAGGGACTGGCAAGCAGTATTCAATGTGATGTAAAGCAACCTACAACCAAGATTACTCTATCCAGCAAAGCTGGCATTTGGAATGGAAGGGCAGATGAAGTGCTTCCCAGACAAGATGAAGCTAAAGGAATTCATCGTCACCAAGCCATTATTATATAAAATGTCAAAGGGACTTGCTTAAGAAAAAGAAGATCAAAACTATGAACATTAAAATGACAACAAACTCTCAACTATCAACAACTGAATCTAAAAAATAAAAACAAAATTAAACTAAGCAAACCAGAATAGGAACAAAATCAAAGGTATGGGGATCATTTGGAGGGTTATCAGCTGGGAAGGGGTAGGGAGAGAAATGGGGATATGGTGCAGGGATTAAGAAGTATAATTGGTTGGTACAAAATAGACAGGGGGAAGTTAAGAATAATATAGGAAAGGGTGAAGATAAAGAACTTATATACATGATCCATGGACATGAACTAAGGGGGGGTGAGACTGCTGGAAGGAAGAGGGGTACTGGGAAGGGGGGGAAAGGGGAAAAAATGGAACTACTGTAACAACAAAATCAATAAAATATACTTTAAAAAATCTGGAACAAATAATATTGAACACACAACAGCCCAAAACCTATGGGACACAGTGAAGGCAGTTCTGAGAAGGAAGTTCATAGTAATACAGGCCTACCTAAAAAGGATAGAAGAGTCTCAAAGAAGCAACCTAGCCCCACAGCTACAAGAACTAGAGGAACAACAACAAACAAAGCCCAGAGAGACTAGAAGAAAGGAAATCATCAAGATCAGAGCAGAATTAAATGACATAAAGACTAAACAATTCATTCAAAAGATCAACAAAAGTAGGAGCTGGTTCTTTGAAAGGATAAACAAAATCAACAAACCTTTAGCCAGGCTCATGGAGAAAAAATGGGAGAGGACCCAAATCAAAAATATCAGAAAAAAAAAAGAGGAGAGATCACAACTGTTACCACCCTGGCTGGTTTAGCTCAGTGGATTGAGCGTCGGCCTGCGAGCTAAGTGTCGCTGGTTCGATCTTCCAGTCAGGGTACATCAGAGAAGGAAAACTCTGACTCCAAAAAACCTCCGCTGCCTTGCGGCATACCTCTTCTGGGGAAAGGCTAAGGGAGTAAACCCCGACAGAAAATCCGGAGCCGGAGTCCCTAAGGCGGTTTGACGTTGTAGTCAACACCGGCAACTCCTGCGGCGCACCTGAAGCCAAGCTGTATCGACTCCGTCTTTCCCTTGGACCCTTCAGCTGCGAAGAGAGGGGGGGTCTGCTGCATGGGCAACAGCAGACCCTCCATATCACCCTGCCCAGGCTCTGTAGCTTCAGCTCCACTGGAGAGGACACTCCAGCGTCATCGCAAGATGTCAATTCAACACGGGAGGAGACAGATGCCGTGTCACTCCCGAGTCGGACTGCACAGCCATTCTCGGCGGTGCAGATAGACACTTAAGAAGCTACACCATCGTCTCTCGAGACGGACGGCTGCCGACGACGACCACAGAAACACAAAAGATTGTAAGAAATTACTATGAACAACTGTATGAAAAGAAATTGGACAACCTGGGGGAAATGGACAAATTTCTGGAAACATAATCTTCTGAAACTGAATCAAAAAGAAGCAGAAAGCCTGAGTAGAATAATAACAACTAGTAAAATTGAAGCAGTAATCAAAAACTTTTAGCACACAAAAGCCCTGGTCTGGATGGCTTCACAGGAGAATTTTGCCAAACATTTAGGGAAGAACTAACTCCTATCCTTCTCAAATTATTCCAAAAAATCGAAGAAGAGGGAACACTCCCAAACTCTTTCTATGAGGTCAGTATTATTCTAATTCCAAAACCAGGTCAAGACACAACAAAGAAAGAAAACTACAGATCAATATACCTGATGAACTTAGACGCTAAAATCCTCAAAAAAACTTTGGCAAATCGGATCCGGCAACACATTAAAAATATCATACTCCACGATCAAGTGGGATTCAACCCAGGAATGCAAGGATGTTATAATATTTGCAAATCAATAAACGTAATACACCACATAAACATAATGAAAGACAAATATCACATGATCATATCAATAAATGCTGAAAAAGCATTTGATAAAGTACAACACCCATTTATGATAAAAGCACTCAGCAAAATGGGAATAGAGGGAGCATACATCAACATAATAAAGGCCACATACAAGAAACCTGCAGCCAACATCATTCTCAATGGGCAAAAACTGAAAACTTTCCTCATAAGATTAGGAACAAGACATGGATGCTTACTCCCTCCTCTTTTATTCTACATAGTTTTGGAAATTCTAGCCATAGCAATCACACAAGAAAAAGAAATAAAATTCATCGAAATTGGAAAGGAGGAAGTAAAACTGTCATTATTTACAGAAAACATGACAGTGTACATAGAAAACTTTTTGGTCCCCACCAAAAACTACTCAACCCAATGAATGAATTTGGCAAAGTAGTGAAATAAAAAGTTAATATTCAGAAATCAAAGCATTTCTGTACACCAACAATAATATATCAGTGATAGAAACTAGAAAAAAAATCTTATTTACTCTAAGAAGAAAAATAAGGTACTTAGGAATAAACAACCAAGGAGGCAAAAGACCTGTACCTGGAAAACTACAGAACACTGAAGAAAGAAATTAAGGAAGATACAAATAAATGGAAGCATATACCATGTTCATGGATGGGAGGAATTAACATCATTAAAATGTCCATACTATGCAAAGCAATTTATAGATTCAACACAATCCCTATTAAAATAACAATGGTCTATATCACGGACCTAGAACAAATACTTCAAAAACTTATATGGAACCAAAAAATGATTCCACATAGCCTCAGCAATCTTGAGGAAGAAGAACACAGTAGGAGGAATCACAATACCTGATATCAAACTATACTACAAGGCCACTGTAATCAAAACAGTCTGGTACTGGCATAAGAACCGACATACAAATCAGTGGAACACAATAGAGATCCCAGAAATAAACCCAGCTGTATATGGTAAATTAATATTTAACAAAGGGGGAAGGAGCATAAAATGGAATAAAAATAGCCTCTTCAACGAATGGCGTTAGGAGAACTGGACAGGGATATGCAAAAAAAATGAAACTAGACCACCAGCTTACACCATACACCAGAATCAACTCAAGATGAATAAAAGACTTAAATGTAAGTCATGACACCATAAAAGTCAGAGGAACACATATGCAGTAAAATCTTAGATATCCCATGTAGCAATATTTTTGCCAATATATCTCTTAGGTCAAGAGAAATAAAGGAAAGAATAAACAAATAAGACAACATCAAACTAAACAGTTCCTTTTTTTATTTGTTTGTTTATTTATTCATTTTTAGAGAGAGGGGAAAGGAGAAAGAGAGAGAGAGAGAAACATCACTCTGTGGTTGCCTCTCACTTGCACCCCCAACTGGGGACCTGACGTGCAACCTAGTCATGTGCCCTGACTGGGAATCGAACCAGCGATACTTGGCTTGCAGGCCAGTGCTCAATCCACTAAGTCATAGCAGCAGAGTGTAAACAGTTTCTGCTCAGTGAAATAAAACATCAGCAACATGAAAACCAATCATATGGAAAAACATATTTGCCCATAATACCTCAGACAAGTGTTTGATCTCCAAAATATAGAAACAACTTATACAACTCAACACAAGGAAGACAGACAATCCAATTAAAAATGGACAAAGGACCTGAACAGACACTTCTCCAAGGAGGACATAGAGAGGGCCCATTGGCATATGAAAGGATGTTCAACATCACTAGCCACCAGAGAGATGCAAATAAAAACCACAATGAGATAACACCTCACACCTGTCAGAATGACCATCGTTAACAAATCAACAAACAAGTGCTGGCAAGGATATGGATAAGAGGTGCCCCTAGTGCACTGTTGGTAGGAATGCAGACTGGTGCAGCCACTGTGGAAAACAGTATGGAATTTCCTCAAATAACTAAAAATGGAACTGCCTTTTGATCTAGTGATTCCACTGCTAGTATTATACCTGAAGAATCCTGAAACACCAATTCAAAAGAGCCTCTGCACCCCTATGTTCATAGCAGCACTATTCACAATAGTCAAGTGCTGGAAACATCCTATGTGCCCATCAGTGGGTAAGTGGATCAGAAAACTGTGGTATTTTTACACAATGGAATACTATGCAGCAGAAAGAAAGAATGAACTCCTACCTTTTGTGACAGCATGGATGGAACTGGAGAGTATTATGTTTAGTGAAATAAGCTAGGTGGTGAAAGACAAATACCATATGATCTCACCTAATATAGGAAAATAATGAAGAAAACTAACAAATAAGAAAAATAGAATCAGAGGCATGGAAACAAGGAACAGACTGACAGTGACAAGAGGGGAAAGAGGAGGGGAAAAGGGGGGAAATAATGGGAAGAGTGTATTCAAGGAACTAGTATAAATAACCCAGGGATATGAACAACAGGGTGGGGAATGACTGTGGGAGAGGTGAGAGGTGGGCAGAACAAGGGAGAGAAATGGGACAACTGTAATAGAAAAACAATAAAAAAGTATTTAACATCATTAGTCTTTAAGGAAATAAAAATCAAAACAATGAGATATTACTTCATCTCATTAAGGTGGATATTATAAAAAAAGAATATGATAACTTTGGGCAAGGATATTAAGAAATTAAAACTTTTGTACACTGTTGGTGGAAGTGTAAAATATTATAGCCATTATGAAAAAATGGTATTGTGGTTCCTTCATAAATTACATAGAACTACCATATGATTTTGCCATTCCAGTTCTGGATATATATCCAAAATAATTGGTAGAAATGTTTTACTGTTTAAGACATTTTAGATGCATTTTTGTTACAAAAAAGAAATATTAATTGTTACTGAATAGAAGAGGGTCTACCCACTTGTACAGCAGAGCCAAATGCTAAACACCGAGTTTGAAAGTAGGGTCTTGAAAAGATATTTGTACAGCCATGTTCACAGCAACATTATTCACAATAGCCAAAAGGGAAGCAATCCAAATGTCCATTGATTGATGAACAAATAAACAAAATGGTATACACATACAACAGGATATTATTCAGCCTTAAAAAGGAAGGAAATTCTGACATACTTAAAACTGAGGAAACTTGAGGACATTATGCTAAGTGAAATAAGCCAGTCACAAAAAGCAAATACTTTATGATTCCACTTATATCAGAGACCTAGAGTAGTAAAATTCATAGAGACAGAAAGCAGAATGGTAGTGCCAGGGAAGGGAGAGTTTGGTTTAATGGGTATAGGGTTTCAGATTAGCAAGATGAAAATGTTCTGGAGACTGGCTGAACAAAAACATGAATATTTTCAACACCACTGAACTGAACACATAAAAATGGTTAAGATGGAAAATTTTATGCTATGTGTATTTTGCCACAATTTTAAAAAATATCTAATATTAATGTTTGTTCTTAGGCAAATACATGTAAAATGTATTCTTCTTCCCCTTTGGAGGAGGATGATGAGGTACTCCCTTGGAATAAATGACATGCCAGGTAACCATGTGGTTATATTAGACCTCTCTTTTTTCTGTATGCTCTATTCATCCTCCTTTTGAATGGAAACTCTTCAGTAGGAACTACTTTGCCTCC
The DNA here is from genome assembly GCF_987537825.1 of Furipterus horrens. NCBI lineage: Eukaryota > Metazoa > Chordata > Mammalia > Chiroptera > Furipteridae > Furipterus > Furipterus horrens. The sequence goes on from NW_028327182.1 coordinate 44,513,270, forward strand.
TTGTGCTTCCCTTCATGAATGTTTGCCTTTTCCTCAGATGTAGAGGGCAGTGAGTTACAAGTGTCCAGGGACTGACAGTCTCAAGAAGTCAAGAGCTGAAGAAGACATAGGTGAAGACCTAGTTACAAAAATTTTGTGAAATCACCCTGGAGGCTCACTGGTGGCTTAATGATGCTGGCACTGTTTTGGCCTGGGCTTGGGCACATTCTGATTGAATAGATCTATTGGCACCCCTAAGAAGCACTGGATGGTAACTGGCAAAAGCATATACTAAAACAATTGATATTGGGTTTCTTTTCAATTAACTACACATTATGTCATTACAGGTTTTAATTAGAAATGTGAATATGTGTAAACAAAGGATTTACAAAACTTTCTTGCATCAGGTTTATTCTGACTTGGGGTACAAAATACCTAAATTGACTAAAAATAACCAACTGTCATTTATTGAAATGACTCAAGTATTGACATATTTGGCAGCAATTGGGTCACTTTCTGTACAACCTTCCTCAGACTCTCAGTGTTTTATCAATGTATTTTGGCACAGATCTGCAATAGCTAACACATGTTGGAGATGGGTGGAGGGAAAGAGACAGAGGAAGAAAGAGGAGAGGAGAAGAGAGAAGATGGGGGTAAAAGTAGAGAAATGGAAAATATATTCTATGAGCCTCTAAATCCATGATTCTCACACATTAGTGGATATCAGAATCCCAGGGAAGTTTATTGCCACACAGATACTGAGCCTACACTTTGTTTCTGATCTGGGTCTGAAGTGGGGTGCCAAAATGTGCATTTCTGAGCTGTTTCCCAGGGATGCTATTGCTGCTGGTCCAGAATCATATTTCTTTTTTTTTTTCTCCCTAAGATTACCCTCCTTGTCATTAAAGGGACTGCATTAAGTTCATTTTTAATTTATCCTGTTCATTTGCATAAACACAACAAGAGCAGCAAATGATCACTTATGATCTTTAGTTCTGCTTTGCTGGAACTTACGCAAGGAACATTTAGGGTGACCTTCTGTCTGCCCTTCAGGGCACAGAAGCTGAGCCACATACTGGCATTCAGCCTTGCCTGTAAACACCTGTCTTTTCCAGGTCCTCCTGGTTTTCCATTGTGCCTTAAGGTCCCTTCTAGCCATCTTTCAGGAAAACAACCTTCATTCCTTCCCTGGAAAGATTGCTATGGACCGCTCATCCATCCAAGGTACCAGGCCTTTTATCTCGTGGACTTTTTAATAAAAAAGTCAGTCCCAGTTGCTCAGGGCTTTTTGGTAACAACCAAAGCCCAAGCATGTCTCCTTTAGGCATGACATTCCATTCAAAGTCTTAGTTAAAAAAAAAAAAACAAAAAACCTCTATTAACAACTGGTCTTATTAGTTTTATGCAAAGAAACTTAGGTCATTACTTACTTCTTTAGAATGCCAAATTCTGGAGGGACCAGATAGGGAGAAAATATATACAGTGTGAAGGAAAATCTTAGTCCTTCTAATATTCACTGAACTTGCATTTCTATTCTTTATATTTTTATTTTTCCCCCCACTAAAAATTTTTCTGTTTGTTTGTTTTTCCATTACAGTTGTCTCACTTTTTTCCCCCTCTTGCTTTCCTGCACCCTGCCCCCCCTTCTTCCACATTCAGTCTCCACCCAGTTGTCCATGTCCATGGGTCATTTATACATGTTCTTTGACTACACCCTTCCCCTTCTTACCGCTTCTCTACCTCCCATCTCCCCCTTTGTTACTGTTAGTTTATTCCTTGTTTACATACCTCTGGTTCAATTTTGCTCATTTGTTTGTGTTGTTCATTAGTTTCCTGTAACAGGTGATAGCATAAGGTAATTTTCTTTTGTTGCCTGGCTTATTTCGCTAAGCATAATTCTCTCTAGTTCCAATCATGTTGTTGCAAATGGTAGAAGTTCCTTCTTTCAGTACTTATTCATTGTCATTTTCCCCCTTTGTACTCGTGTTCCTCTCTGTCTCTCTCTGTTTCTTCAGCTTCTTAAAGCAGACCCTTTAGCATCTCTTGCAATGCTGGTTTGGTGGAGATGTATTCTTTTAGCCTTCTTTTGTCTTGGAAACTCCTTATTTCACCTTCCATTTTGAGTGAGAGCCTTGCTGGGTAGAGTATTCTTGGTTGTAGGCCTTTGTTTTTCATTACTTGGAATATATTTTGCCATTTCCTTCTGGCTTGTAGTGTTTCTGCTGAGAAATCTGAGGATAGCCTTATTGGAGCTCCCTTGTATGTTATTAGTTGTTTCTCTCTTGCTGCTTTTAGGATTCTCTCTTTGTCTTTGAATGTTGGTATTTTAATTATGATGTGTCTTGAAGTGGGCCTGTTGGGGTTCGTCTTCATTGGGACCCTCTGTGCTTCCTGGACTTGCATGATTCTTTCTCTCTTCATGTTAGGGAAGTTTTCTGTCATTAGTTTTTCAAAGAGGTTTTCTATTTCTTGCTCTTCTTCTTCTCCTTTTGGAATTCCTATGATACGGATATTATTATGTTTCATGTTGTCCTGCAGCTGTCTTAGAGCCTCTTCAGTCTTGTTCAGTCTTTTTTCGTTTCGTTGCACTGTCTGTGAGTTTTTGTCTACATTGTCCTCCAGCTCGCTGATCCGATCTTCTGCTTCCTCTAGCCTGCTTTTAATTCCTTCTACTGTGTTCTTCAATTCAGAGATCGTATTCTTCATTTCCTCCTGGCTCTTATTGATAGCTTCCATGTCCTTTTTGATGCTAGTATAATTCTCAGTAAGTTCCTTATAGTTCTTCTGGAGTTCTTTGTAGTTTCCGCTGAGCTCATTGAGCTTCTCCATAATCCATGCTTTCAATTCCATATCTGATAGTTTGCTCCCCTCTATTTCATTTAGCACTCTTTCTGGGGACTCTACCTTTCCTTTCGATGGGGGGTTGTTTCTCTGTCTCCCCATTTTTGTGACTCCTATTGTTCGTTGGTGCTTCTTAGAATGGTCCCAGAATCACATTTCTGAAGACTACCGCTCTGAAGTAGTATCTTAATCACAACTGGACAGTAGATTCACCTGAGGAGATATGAAAACTGCTGTCCAGGCCACATCCTAGGCCAATTAAATAATATTAAATTAAATCTGAAGACAGAAATCAAGCAATAGTATTTTTCAAAAGTTTCCAAATGTTTCTGATAGAGCAGCAAGGTTGAGACCCTCAGTCTTAGACCCTTACAACTCAAATTGAGTTGAGAAGAGCAGCAGCAGCGGAATCACTGGTTAAAATGTACATGTTCAGGTATCACCACAGACTGCTGAGTCAGCACCTGCATCTAACAGGCAAATTTCTTAAACTTCCATGTGCTTGGGAATTTCTGGATCTCTCCTGGATCAGGTACCATGAAGCACATTCAGCTGGGAGAGATTTTGTAATGATGGCTTCAGTATTCTCTCCAAATATCTGCAGAAATGGGAAACTTGTTATGCTGCTACCACACTGGACAGAGTGTAAAGGGAGGACACTCAGTTCACATAACATAAAATACTAGTGACTGAACCCTCTGATTAACACTGATTTTTCATACATCTAAAAACAGTTTTATGTTTTTCACTTAAAAAAATAAAATTGAGTGAAAAGAGATAAAACTTTAAATCTTTATATAGGTGTATCTCTTAGTTATTTAAACAGTGACTTTTACATTGAATGTGCTTAAAATACCACTAGTTATAATTGCTATACCTGCAATATCAAAAAATCTTCTGCTTTTGGAGAGAAAAAGCTAGCTGAGTGATTCTATCTGAGTGGCCCTTCATTTGGTCTTTTTATGACCAGTGGCCTCACTGGCTCACCAAATCATCATCAAAGTGGATTTGGACTTTCAGTCAAGATGGAGGTGTTGGTAGACATGCTTTTTCTCCTTGTGCAACCATAAGGTAGATCACAACTAACCTTAAAACAAACAAAGCAAAAACCCGGAACTGCTAGAAAATCAAAATATATGGAAGTCTGACAATGAAGGATTTAAAGATAACATATTCATCCAGGCAGGTAGGAGGGGCAGAGATGGGGAGCCAGGATGGAGAGGATGCGGTGTGGCAGCGGTGAGGGAGAAGTGGCGAGGCAGCATCTGCAAGGTGGCATTGGTGGTAGCCAGAGAAATGGGTGGTCCCACATTTATGAGTGGTGGATAAAAATTGGAAGGGATATGTCAGGAGCCAGTGATACCAGCCCCGGGTCAGACCATGCAGTCCAGGCTTTCAGCATTGGGAAAATAAAGTCTCATAACTTCTAGCTGTAAAAGCCAGTGGGGGCTAGGGCAGCTGGAGAAATTATCTGTTTCTCAGGAGAGTCTGTTTAAAGAGCCCGCAGGGTCCTAGAATGTACACAATCCCACTTACTCTGGCAACAGCCATTTGCACACGGAAAGGGGCAAGAGTGACTGGAAATGGGGCAGGTGCCAAGCAAGCCTCCAGCAGCCATTGTCCCCTTTCTGACTTCTCCCCCACATACAGAGTCACAAAGTGGTGAAGTAGGTTGCCCCACCCTGGCAAATACCTAGGGCTCTGCCCCATACAACTTAACAGGTGCACTAAGACAGGGAGTCAAAGCAGCTCTATCTAATGAACAGAAACAAACACAGAGAGGCTGCCAAAATGAGAAGACAAAGAAATATGGACCAAATGAAAGAGCAGAACAAAAGCCCAGAAAAAGAACTAAATGAAATGAAGATAAGCGACCTATCAGATGCAGACTTCAAAACACTTGTGATAAAGATGCTCAGAGAAGTCACTGGGTATAGCAAAAACAAAAGGGAAGAAACGAAGGCTACACTAAGTGAAATAAAGAAAAATCCACAGGGAACCAATAGTGAAGGGAAAGAACTGGGGTTCAAATTAACTATTTGGAACATAAGGAAGAAATAAACATTCAACCAGTACAGAATGAAGAAACAAGAATTCAAAAACAAAACAAAACAAAACAAAAAATGAAGAGAGAATAAGAAGGCTCTAGGACATCTCCAAAAGTGCCAACATCCAAATCATAGGGATGTCAAGAGTAGAAGAGGAAGAGCAAGAAATTGAAAACTTATTTGGAAAAACCATGAAGAAAAACTTCCCTAATTTGGCAAAGAAAATAGACATACAAGTCTAGGAAGCACAGAGAGTCCTAAACCATTTGGGCACAAAAAGAACCACACCAAGACACATTATAATTAAAATGCTGATAGTTAAAGATAAAGAGAGAATCTTAAGAGAAGCAAGAGAAAAGCAGGGAGTTACCTACAAAGTTCTCATAAGACTATCAGCTGATTTCTCAAAAGAAACTTTTCAGGCAAGAAGGGACTAGCAAAAAGTATTCAAAATGATGAAAAGCAAGGACCTACAACCCTAGATCACTCTACCCAGCAAAGTTATCATTTAGAATGGAAGGGCAGATAAAGTGGTTCCCAGAGTAAAGCTAAAGGAATTCATCATCACCAAGCCCTTATTATATGAAATGTTAAAGCGACTTGTTTAAGAAAAAGAAGATCAAAAGTATGAACATTAAAATTACAACAACCTCACAACTATCAACAAGTGAATCTAAAAAACAAAAACAAACTAAACAAACAGTTTCATAGATATGGAACAGTATCATGGATATAGAAAGCATTTTGAGGGTTATCAGCAGGGAGAAGGAAGGGGGAGAATAGGGAAAAACATACATGGGTAAGAAGCATAACTCATAAGTACAAAATAGACAGGGGGATATTATGAATAGTATAGGAAATGGAGAAGCCAAAGAACTTATACACACACCCCATGGAATGAATTAAGGGGGGAGATTGCTGGAGAGAAGGGGGATACCAGGTGGAGGAGTTAAAAGGGGAAAACTAGGACAACTATAATAGCATAATCAATAATACACACACACACACAAAACCCAACCCAAAACACACAAAAAATGGGTTTGATCATCCATTTTTCAGATGCTGTTTTATGATTTTAAAGGGTGGCCCAGAAGTGCTAGATATGAAATTTTGATCTTACCAAATAAAACAAAAGCATCCCCCATTGTAGAACACTATCAGAAAAGTCAGAGAACATAGCACACGGAGGTGACTAAGCATAGGGGCTCTGGAGCCCAACTGTGGGTTTGAATCCTGGCTCTGCCATCTGCTAGTTCTGTGTCCTTCACAAGTAAATTGACCTCTCTGTAGTTCATTTTCTTCATCTATAAAATAGAAATTGTGGTGGTAATAGTCCTTACCTCACAGGTTGTTGAGAAAATAAAATGAGTTAGTATTTGTCAAACTCTTAGGTCTGGCCCATCACATCATAGAGAAAGAATCTTTAGGCTCTGACACTGGGGCTGAGTCTGTTGCGTGAACAAGTTTTCTAAATGTTATGAGACATAACTCTCAGTTTTATAGCCAAGTAATAGAAAGTAAGTAATACTTCATTTAAGAACAGAAATGATAAAAAGGACATTAATGAAGAGGAAAGAGTATTTTCAAAAAAGGATAATATAGTAATAATCAAAAAGAATCTTGAAAATCCACCTTCCCTGCACAGAAGAGTTGGGCATAGTGAATTCAGAAAAAAGGCTTTTGTTGACTATTCACACCTAAGAGGATTCATATTAGCATGTGATTAAGAAGTTAATTTTATAAATGTTCTCAAGTGACAAATGAAAAATTAAACCTTTTTTCTTCTGTAAGGTGGGAAGAGATGCCTCCAACAACCTTATATGGAGGGATTCCCTGGCCACAAGCTTCTATCTCTTAGGGCATGTGGGTCCACCCAGCCATATAATACAAATATGGTTTGCAAGTATATAATAAATGCACAGAAACAGAATCCAAGCTGCTTTCCCCAAACCCAGAGCCTCTACGAAACCACCATGAGCCATATACACAAGATCATAGAGATCTCATCCTACCACAAGCCCTGCCTTTGTACCTCTAGTGTAGCTCTTCTTCCTGAATGCCAGGCCCATTATATGCAAGTATCTATGCTTCCTCTTGCTCATCTCACAGTTATCTCAAACTTATCATGCCTAAAAATGAACTTTTGATCTTTCCCCAGAACCTATTTCTTTCAAATCTAAGTTAATAGCAAATTCAACCTTTCAGTTTTCCAAGACAAAACCATCAGGGCCATTTCCAAGTCTTCTCTGTCAAATCCAATAGTTAATCCATCAGGAAATTCTGATTCTGAAATTATCCAGCATTTGACTACTTCTCTACAACTCTGGATTATTGCAACAGCCTCCTAAATTTTTAAAAATATTAATTAGATCATATCACTCCTCTGTTTAAAATCCTGCATGGATCCACATTTTACTCAATAAAAATGAAAGTTTACCGCCTACCAAGGTCTGGTCAACTCCTCTTGTTACCTCTCTGATGTCATCTTCTCCTGCTTTCTCCCTCCTGTACTGCTCTCAAGCCATACTGACCTCTGTAGGCATGTTCCACCTTACGGCCTTTCTGCTAATGGTTCTAGCCACCTGGCTCACTCTTGACTCAGATAAGCACATGTATAACACACTCACCCTTTAAAGTCTTTACTCAAAAATCATCTTCTGAATGAGACCCACCCTGACCACTGTATTTAAAATTGTAGCTCTCCCTCTACATTTCCAATTCCTCTTTCCCTCCATTACTTTTGTTTCCATTAGCACTTTGAATCTTCTAATATATTAAATAATTTAATTATTTATTATCTGTCTCCCATTGCCAGAATATAAGCGCAAGTAGGTCTTGGAAATTTGACATGTAGCATTTATATAGTAGGTGTTTATATGTGTTGGAAAATCTGAATTGCTGATTGGCTTGCCTCTGACTCTAGTGTTCAGCAACCCTGCTGGGACAGGAAGTACCAGTAATCTTGCTAGATGATCAGAAGGGATAATATATTTAAAAGACTGAAAAAAATACATCTTCTAGTAAGGAGTGCTGGGTGAGTTCCCTATCCAGGCCCATGATTTGTCCATGCTGGCTTCTCCCTCCTGGCCCTCAATGCCCACTTGTCCTGTCAAGTACTTGAAATACTGATGCTAGTCCTAATCAAGCTCTACTTCATATCAGTCACCTTAGGCTCTGTCACCTTCTGTTGCCCAATCCATCGCAAATGTATATAATCATCAGGGACACCAACTAGCCTTGTATGCAATGGCCAGTCCATGGCCCAGTGCTGGGCTATGGTAAATTGAGGCATGTTTGTAGGGGTCCTTAATTTTATATATTTGTGTAACCGTACATTCTCAGCACTGCCTTGGAACCAAAAGAAAAGTCAAATGATACCAAACACAATCAAACTTTATACCCTAGTTTCCTGGAGGGGCTGCCATTTTGTACCTTCACTCCCCCATCTTCAGAACTGTAAGGTGCATATCCCTCACAGCTTAATATCTTGTTGAGGAAGTTATGGATTCATTTCAGCACAAATAGTCTGGATGAGCTGCTATAGATTACTGGAAAAACCATCACTTCCTGTCCTCTCAGAACCATTGGTAATCATCTCAGCTTTCTTTGTGTCTCAATTAACTCATTCTTTGGTTAAAAAAAATTACAAGTGTTTAAGAAAATTGTCAAATATATCAGGCTGAACAGTGAAATGTAGGCTAATTATGAGGCACATGCCTATTGGAAGTTCAGCATTCTTTCTAGATCTTTACAACATTATTATTTTTTCACTATACATGTAATGACATAAAGTGCTATTTTTTCTCCATGAGAGAATAATAAATAAATCATATTTAAGTAGTAAAATGATTATTGCCTTTGAGGTCTTGCAAGGGAGGTTACCAGTTTACTTGGAGGGAAAAGCCAACAAGTAACTATAGGAGCAAAACTACTTTTGGGAACTTGTACTCTGCCAACAATTTTAATATACATATATAAACTTTCTAGATCCTCAAGGCACCATGAAAATTAGGTGATACATCTGTTTTAGAGATAAGAAAATGAGGACTCAAAGGGTTGAGGTAACTTGCCCAGGGTCACAAAGCTAGTAAGTGGTAGAATTAGGTTTTGAGTGGAGGATAAGGTTATTGCAACACTATGCCAAGTACCTGGATCAATTCCACACTTCTCCCCACTTGAATCATGGGGATACTGCATTTGGGAGGAATGATTCAGACTTAGAGACAGTGCATCTACCTTTTCTAGAAAAGTGCCTGGTATGAAATAGAGGTTCAATGGATGTTAGTTTCTCGTATCCTTCTCTCTTAAGATGGTCTCTGATGGCACATGAAATAATTAAGGCAACACCCACTAAGTGTGACCTCAGAAGAGTGCAGTGTAATTATAATAATAGCAAATGTTTATTTACTACTTGTAATTTTCCAGGTGGTATTCTGTCATTTATGTGTATTGATTAATTTGATCATTTCGACAATATATAAAATATATTCTGTTGTCATCCATTTAACAGTCTTGCCAGGGTTTCACATATATAGCCAGCAAGTGAGAGAAGTGGGACTTGAAGTTGGACAGTCTGTCTCCAGAGCCCAAACACTTAATCGCTATGCTATACTGCCTGCTAGATCATTGATCTCCTGTAGTGTAGGTACTACACATGTGTCCATGTGTACACACATGTGACTACTATGAATTGCAGTAATATGATTCTGTGGCACTATCTTACATTGAAGTGGTATGAATCCACAATCTGAGATTTTTCTTTATTCTAAACAATGACTTAATCAGGCATATCATGCTATGAGTCAGGTGACAGAGACACTTTCAACATACCCATGGGGAGGGAGCTAAAGCTAAGGGGGTCAACGTATGGCCCCATTACCCTTCAGCTCCGGGCACAGTGCTTGAAATATGCACAAAAAAGGAAAATTGACATTGCAGTTTGTTGAATTGCAGACTGTATAGAACAAATACCACGCCCTTTGAAAGCCTCAAATCATTACACAGTGTTAGATATGAGGATTCTTTTATAAGCTGGCAATAGGAAAAATCCATTTTATAGCAGAAATCTATTTTGGAATTTATTGCTGCCTTTGGGGAATGGCACTGTTCAATTCTGTCTCCTAGTGTAGCCAGACTACCCATGATCTTCACCTTCTTTGTAGATCTCTGACTAAAGCTCTTTATAATGAGGCCCCTTTTTGTGCCATAATAAAATGGTTTTTTGGAATGCTGTTAAAGCCACAGGCTTTCTTTATTAGTGGTATCTTGTGTTGTTCACTTTAAAAATCATTTCTAGTACAAGGAAGAACTGTGCCTTAGAATATTTGCCCCAGAGAACTCATGAACAGGAATAATGGCTTGCACCACTACTTTCTGGAAAGCAAATGGATTTTAATGGGAACCAGAAAGGGGTCAGACCACACTGACATATATTCTCTGGAAGAGCCTTCACTATGTAACAAACATAGCTCATGGTTTGGTTTTGGAGACAATTTTGGAGAGTATGGATTGGCTAATGTAGGCTAGGTACAGCTGGGATAACTTGGTTGGTACAGCTCTGTCCCAAATGTCCAGTCTCCTCTTCCTGGTACCAGTGGGCTAGTCTGGCATGATATTCTCAAGGTGATTACAGAAGTACAAGAGGCTAGTGGAAATACACAAATCTTCTTGAGGTCTTGGCTCAGAAGAACACAATATAATTTTAGCCTTATTCTACTGGCAAAAATAGTCATATGTCCAAGCTTAAAGCCAAGTATTGCAAGAGTACACCATGCTCACATTAGGTGTGCATTGCAGAGTTATGTAGAAAATAGTATGCATACAAGGACGGGTAAAGATTCAGAGTTAATAACATTTTCTGTTGCAGATTGTAGTATATAAACATATTTCTGAAAATATTAATTTATACAATACATGTTTACTGAAGGAAGATGATTTCTCCTAAAAGCAAGGTTCTGGCCCTGTTTATTCAAGCAAAATATATCTTCAAAAATGTGATGTGAAGCTTTGTTTGTTTTTCTGATCTGCCTGGAGTTGTCTGGCAGCACAATGAGCACTGGCTATTTTCTTTGTTGTCTGGGGAGAGCAGTACCTCCCTTGAAATGATTTTGGTTCAGTGTACCACTAAGAAAGGGCAGGGCATGATACTGGGATGTGTGTAGGGTTGGGGTGAAAGGATTAAAAAATTTTTTTGCCACTGAGAGAGGAAAAAAAACTATGTTTAGATTTCAACTTCATTTTGGGCAGACATGTGTTACCCTTCTTTGAATTCTTGCTCATAATAGACACTGGGGGCCACGTGCTGCAGCACAGCACACACTGACCTAGGGGCCGGAGGCCTAGATTCTCAGCCTGGCCAGCCACCACTGTTTGTGAACTTGAGCTCTCTGGCTTCTGATTTCCTGTTCTGTAAATGGGAACTAATGTGTTCTACTTATCTCTGGAGGTGTTGTGAAGAACAGAAGACACAATGATTGTGAGAGGATATTGGAGAACTGCGGAGTACTGCCTGCACATAGCTGGGGCAGTTCATCTGAATTCTGGGCTTGTTAACCATGTTTGGATATGACCTTACAGAGGCTGAAGTTGTGGGTTTAAGATGCTTAGGTTTTACATTAAGGGAAAAGATGTTCCAATACCCCATGTGTTGGTTCTGTCCGTTCCGTTACAATAGGGACTTCAGAGATGTAGAGTAACTTGGGCACTTGTGGAAAGAGAGGTTCTGGGAAATCCTGACTCTGAGCAACATGTTTCAACAACGTTTTGAAGTCATGGACTACACTGAGTATCTAAAGAAAGTTGTATCTCTTCCCTTAGGGGGAAAATGCACCTATGAATATGAACACAAAATTTTGAGTATAATTTCTGGATTTGGATTGGGAAATGCTTCTTCTAGAATCCTTGCTTTAGGGAAATACTTTGCCTGTACATAGTCTCAGTGCTCAGCCTGGCACTTGAGGGACAGCATCTTTGTTTCTTCATATCCCTTCCTCAAGATGACTCCGTCAGGAGCTCAACAGAAAAGACTGGGCCCTCTCACCTGGCTTCTTTCCCTCACTTCGTTTCTCCTCTTCACAAACAGAGACAGAAATTTAGCTTCATGACATCAGTGTATATTGGCCCATATGTTCTCTGAAAGCTGTATAATAAAACAGTTCTTTTATTGGCCATTCTTTCTTCCCTCCACTCTCCTCCTCCCCCTCCTGTCCGTCATCTTCTTCCTCGAAACCACTTTTTTCTGTCATTTTACAGAGGCACACCATTGATTATAATGTACCTTAAAAATTATAATGTGCCTTTCAAAGATATATTTAAAGGGCACATCACATAATTAGCACAAGTTCAGTGAATGGAATCTTTTACTTATGTAGGGAAAGACTCCGAGGCATTAATTATGTTCCTGCAGGTGAGTGAAGATTATCACCTTATGTAAACAGACACCTAACCCCACTCTGCCCCAGCATTCATTTTGTTGCAGAACTGCTAGTTTAGCTCTCACATGTAGGTTACTTATGCATTTTAAGTGGTCATGAACTCAGCATTGTCTATGGCATAACACCTTTGATGAAATTTAGAATTACACCCACCAACGGTTGAGGATCATTGGAAAGAATGAGCAAGGCATAGGAGGACCAAGTGCAGGAAAGGAAACTATGACTAAAAATTCACAGACCATGACAGTGGCAAGAAAGATGGTATCAGCAAATGTGGTGATTATGATACAGCACTCAGATTCCTTCCTTGCCTGTCAACTGAAGAGAATTTTGTCAGAAGGATATCACACAATAATCCACATATACCTTGAGGTTTTAAAATGTTTTTGAAATAACAATTGAAAAAATTATAAATAATGTTATATATTTAGATTTGTCTCTTACCCTGTAGGTGATTTTTTTTTCTGATGATTGGACAATGGACCACTGTTTAACAATCATATCATTTTTATATTTTTGGTACATTATATTGCTCAGACTTATTTATGAGCAGCTAAACAGAGGTGCTGCCCTTTGAAAGAATCTTTCTAGGTGTTTAAAAGTTTCTGAGTAGAAAAACAGCAAAAGGAGGGTACTGCTGAGCAATGGGTTTTAACAGTTCTGTGGCTGAGAACACCTTCAAATATCTAAAGAAAGCAGTGACTACTCTCCCTATGGGGAAAATGTATGTATGTATGCATATAGACATATAATACCAGGATTTAGGCAGAAGGGATGCTCCTCCTAGAACCTCTGTGTAAGAAATTACTTTCTTTCCTATGCACTCACTGGCAAGCAGATTGCAGTTTCTCTAGTTCATGCTTGCAATGATCATTTCTCCTCTTTCAGGCAATAGTGTACTAGAAATAAACATCAAATAAACAAATCAGGTGAGGTCTAATAGAAAATAGCCAATCCACTTAAAAGGCAATGGGAGTGAAAAACCATACCTTTCTCTATGTTTTTAAATATTTGGCATTTATGGAAATCTTTTGGGTGTGGGAATTCTGTTTGTAACCGTTAAATTCTCTTATCCTTTGAACCTTGTTATATGTACAGCACCTGTGGAAAGAGGTGACAGTCATGCAAATTATTTTTCACTGTATATTTCACCATAGCATTTCAGAAGTGTTTCACATCACTGTCTGCCTATTTGAGATGGCTGGTTAATGTGAAGGGGATCAAGGAAATTGCAAGAACCATGATTTCCACACTATTTGCAAGACTTTGAAAACTTACACTGTTATGGACAATTATTGCTGAAAGGTAGTCTAAAAAGATGTGGTCTGGAATGAAATTGTTTTCTTTGTTCTACTACTGACAAAATTTTGGTATCAGCTAAATGTCTTATTGTTCTAGTTAGATTTTTCTCTGGAGAAACTGGTCATTCATACTATAATGAACAAAACATTTTATCTCTATATTTTTTCTCCCATCTGTAAAGTTTAAAACAATAAGCCCTGAAACACTGGACAAAAAATTTTACAAATAAAAGAAATATTAGTCAGATGTCCATGATCTAAACTTTCAGTTCTCCTTTCTTCCCTTTCTTGCCTGCCTTCAAAGAAATGCACTTTTAATTAGTGTTTTCACAAAAAGGGTGACCAGGAAGATGGGAAGAGAATAAATCTGTGAACCAGCTCTACAGTTAGTGAAGAAAATATGATAGCAATAGTTGAAGAGGTAATGGTCCTCCATCATAGTTGTTGTGATCATGAGCACGACTACTACTACCACCATCATCGTTATCATCACTGTCACTACCACCATGACCACCACCAACCTCTCCATCACCATCATCAACATCACTACCATTACTACCATTATCATCATCATTGACATTATTAACCATTACCATCTGCTAGGAAGTGTGTTGGGTGCTCTCTTTGCACTATTTTAGTAAACCTCCTCTTTCATATGAGGTGAGGCCTTTGCACATATTCCATTTCTTGTAATGCTCTTTCTTGTTCCTTTCTGGTTAACACTGGCTGACTCATCATTTAGAGAACACCTTATCCCGAGAAGACCACCCTCTGGAACCCTCTTGAACTCTGTGTCCGACTGTGCCATTTTATCTTTCTCCATTACTAAACTGCAAGTTCTTAGAGGGCAGGGACCATGTTACTTTTTGCTCATGAGGTGGTGTATAGTATACAGCACACTATCTTTTACAGCAGACTTTGTAATTTATCAATACATGTTGCCCTTGGGCCATATATGCAGCCATATATCTGGGAAGTCAGGATTCTTCTATTCCAGTACTTTTCTGGCACTAGAGATTTAACCAATGTTATTCTACCCTCCCCTGTCCTCCTATGCCTTCTGGCATTTCTTCTATCTCATCACAACAGCATAGCGTAATGGTACACTGGTGGCTTCACATTCAGACTATCTGAGTTTAAATCCACATAGTATATGGAAAGCACTAAGTGCTAAGTATTTATTACTTATTTCCCTCCCTCCAACTTTCAATCTGTGAGGGGGGTTATGTCAAATCAGACATGTAGTTGCATAATTTGAATTAACCAGGGCCCCTGCCAATGGAACTGATAATATAAGACTGACAATACTGATCCTAAGAGGCATATGACACATGGAGACTTTAGGAATTTTATTAACCTAAAAGTTTATTATGGCTATAGAAAAGGAAAAAGATTAAAAAAACTAATTATGCAAATAATGGGGATGGAAGAAATATTCTGGTTACAGAGGGCTTCAAGCAATGAGGAAAATTTTGGAGCTGTCTGAAAGTCGTCGTCGTCGGCAGCCGTCCGTCTCGAGAGACGATGGTGTAGCTTCTCAAGAGTCTATCTGCACCGCCGAGAATGGTTGTGCAGTCCGACTCGGGAGTGACACGGTATCTGTCTCCTCCCGTGTTGAATCGACATCTTGCGATGAAGCTGGAGTGTCCTCTCCAGTGGAGCTGAAGCTACAGAGCCTGGGCAGGGTGATATGGAGGGTCTGCTGTTGCCCATGCAGCAGACCCCCCCTCTCTTCGCAGCTGAAGGATCCAAGGGAAAGACGGAGTCAATACAGCTTGGCTTCAGGTGCGCCGCAGGAGTTGCCGGTGTTGACTACAACGTCAAACCGCCTTAGGGACTCCGGCTCCGGATTTTCTGTCGGGGTTTACTCCCTTAGCCTTTCCCCTGAAGAGGTATGCCGCAAGGCAGCGGAGGTTTTTTGGAATCAGAGTTTTCCTTCTCTGATGTGCCCTGACTGGAAGATCGAACCTGCGACACTTAGCTCGCAGGCCGACGCTCAATCCACTGAGCCAAACCAGCCAGGGGGATGTCTGAAAGTAAGGTATAGTAAAACATGAATACATGGCCTTAAGAACTGAGCAAGGTAGTGGATGAGAGAAATAATCAGTACCTAGGAAAAGTTTTGGAAGTAAATGAGAAATATTAGTAAAGATATGAAGTATGGTGGGAATTAATTGATCCAAATGCTTGATGACAAAGATACTTATTGGCCAAATGATGGTGAATTAAGATAAAGCATGAATTTGATTTATGTATGTTTCTTTTTTCCTTCTTCTTCTCCTCCTCCTGCTCCTCCTTTTTCTTCTCATTAGTGCTTTCAAGGGTAGGTATGCTAATACATTGAGTACATTATTACCCTCACATTAAAAATCAACTAAAAAGGAAAGATATAAGTAGGATTGAAACTGTCTTAAATTTATAAAAATCATCATGACATGACAAATACTAAATTTTCAAGTCCAACATGTGAGAAATAAATGAAAAAAATTTATGTATCTGTCTACATGTTGCAAAATAGGAAAAATCAACATATCCTAGAAATTGGTGCTATAATTGCAGGTTTAATTTTACCAGTGGTTATATTTCTCATAGTTTCCTGTGCTGGAGTTGATGGCATGAGAATGAATGACCACAGAATTAGCAATTATCCTATAATTTAAAAAGCATGGTCAAGTTTGTTTCTGTTAGCATTAAGTTTTCCACTTGCATAAAAACTTACTACACAAAAGATTTTGGGGAAAATGGATCAATCTTATGTTCCCTAGCATTAGAAGCTGGTGAAGATAATGATATCATTAAACTCAGTATTATCATGAAAAAAATTAAAATGATGGTTGTGTTTCTCTAGCTACATTCATTAAATCCCACTTTCTTAAAAAAATGAGATGTGGAGAGAATACAATAAAATGTTTCTGAATTTTAATTTTGCACAATAAAGCTGATTAAGATAATTCCAACCATTCCACTTATTTATAGTACAGAGCAGTCTGAAATAAAAAGCTGGAAGTCCCACATATATTATTTCACCTACAGTAAGTGCACGCTCTTGTATTGTTATGTAACTTTCCCTTGATTCTAATTTCTCAGGGCAGGAATTCTTTATACCTGGACCTTTGCCAGGTGCAGAGAAGGAACCCAGTGAGAATTTGTTGATTAAGGTGAATACATCTATGTGTGTTGAAATTAAAATTCTGAAACACTGACTGACTTAGTGGCTAACTACCTGGGAATGAATGCAGGGAGAAAGACATGGATACACGATCACAGAAAAGTCACTATGCCATTTTCTCATCTACAAGTGTCCTGGTTTCCTTAAAGAAGGTGGAAGTGTGCAGTGCTAGAAAAGCAGCAGAACTAAGTGCTTTTCCACAACTTTGAGCATCTCATTCCTCTGGACTTAGGGTTCCTCCTCTGGAACACGGTGGTCCGGGTTACCTTTCAATGATGGTCAGAGATGGTTAAGAGGTTAGAGGTGGGCAGTTAGTGCCTGGATAGAATACCTGGATGCAGGCGTATGTCTACTTCCTGCCTGTCTAGCCCTGGAAGAAGATGGAGAACAAGGCTCTGGGTGGGGCTAACTGTCAGTCATCTAGACAAGTTTGAGTAGCCAAATACCTTGAAAGACGAGGAGCCTGCCCTGGCCTTTGTGGCTCAGTTGGTTAGGCATCATCCTGCAAACTAAAAGGTTGCCATTTGCAAGAGGCAACTGATCAATATTTCTCTCTCACATCAATGTTTCTCTCCCTCTTTCTCCCTCTCTTACTGTCTCTCTAAAGTCAATTAAAGAAAAAAATACAATTAAAAACAAACAAAAAAGAAAGACAAGGAGCTTGCTTAGATTTCACTGACTACAGACTGCAGGAAAGGCTGATGTATGTCTCTTTTTTAATTTATAGCAGGAAGACCCAGCCCCTCAAAGGACTGGCTTACCCATTATGAACACAACTGGATTTTTAGGTATTGGGGCTATTAGCTTATTTAAACTCTAAAGAATAAGGAATCCTTTTTTTCCCATTCTGAAAGTAATGTATAGTGATTGAAACCATTTTGGAGACTACAGAAAAATATAAAGAAGGTAAAAATCAATTGGAATCATCCAGAAACTACAGCAGAGTTAACCTTTTGGAATATTCCCCCTTTTATTAATAATTAAATAAATGAGTAAATAAATAAAAGCAAATTGCATCATGATGCACAGATTGTTTATATCTTTGTTTTTCCCTCCTAGTATATTGAAATCACTATCCCAGATATCTAAATGATTTTTAATGACTGCATAGTATAGTTATATTTATCTAAATGCTATTTTTGATCACTCAGGTTGTTTATAGTTTTGGAATTAAAAAATATGCAAGGATGAATGCCCTTATCAATGCTCTTTGTGCATCTTTCTAAATATTTTCTTATGGTACATTTTCTACTGTAATCATGGTTTTTAAAATTATAATTAGACAAAAATCACCTTTTTTGCATGTTTTATTGAATATGCTGTTACAATTTTCCCAATTTCTTTTCCCTTTGCTCCCATCCACCAAGCAACACCCCTCCCTCCAGCAGTCCCCCGCCTTGAGTACATGTCCATGGATTGTGCTTAAAGCTCTTCTTAACACCCCCCTGTCCATTCTCCACCTTCCTACTATTCCTAATTCCTGCACCATTTCTCTCACTCTGCCCCTTCCCCTTCCCAAACACCCTCCCCCCACATGCTCTCCATACTTATGATTCTGTTCCCACTCTAGTTGTCTGCTTAGTTTACCTTTGTTTCCATTCCCTATCTTCTGTTGTTGATAGTTGTGATACTGTTTTCATTTTAGTGTTCATAGTTTTGATCTTCTTTTTCTTAAATAAGTCCCTATAACATTTCATATAATAATGGCTTGGTGATGATGAACTCCTTCAGCTTTACTTTGTCTGGGAAGCATTAACTCTGCCCTTCCATTCTGAATGATAGGTTTGCTGGATAGAGTAATCTTGGTTGTAGGTCCTTGCTTTTCATCACTTTGAATATTTCCTGCCAGTCCCTTCTTGCCTGTGAAGTTTCTTTTGAGAAATCAGCTGACAATTACCTTTGTAGGTAATGTTCTTCTTCTCTCTTGTTGCTTTTAAGATTCTCTCTTTATCCTTAACCTTTGGCATTTTGATTATGATGTGCCTTGGTGTGGTCCTCTTTGGGTCCAACTTGTTTGGGACTCTCTGTGCTTCCTGGACCCATATGCCCATTTCCTTCCCCAAATTAAGGAAGTATTTCTTCGTTATTTTTTCACATAATTTTTCAAATTCGTGTTCTCCCTCTTCACCTTCTGTAACCCTATGATTCAGATGTTGGCATGTTTATAGCTGTCCCAGAGGTATCTAAGCCTCTCCTCATTTAAAAAAAATTCTCATTTCCTCCTTCTGTACTGGTTGACTGTTTGTTTCTTCATTATGTTCCAATTTGTTGATTTGAACCCTAATTTCCTTCCCTTCACCACTTGTTTCACATGGATTTTCCTTCATTTCAGCCAGGAAAGCCTTCATTCTTTCCCTGTCCTGTTTAATCTCTTCTGTCAAGTCTCTGATCATCTTAATCACCAATGCCTTAAACTGTGCCTCTCTTACTCTCTCTATCTCCTCATCCATTAGGCATGCTAT
Source organism: Furipterus horrens (assembly GCF_987537825.1). Taxonomy (NCBI): domain Eukaryota; kingdom Metazoa; phylum Chordata; class Mammalia; order Chiroptera; family Furipteridae; genus Furipterus; species Furipterus horrens. The sequence goes on from NW_028327182.1 coordinate 44,532,503, forward strand.
CTGCTTGTTGCTTAGTTGTATCACTGGGACCTTGACCTGCCCCCGCTTCTGGGTCGTACTTCTCTGAGGGGGAAGGAGAGAAAGGGGGAAATGTACAGGAATCAAGAAGAATAATAATAGGACCAAAATATAGAGAGGGATGTTAAGAACACTGAGGAACACAATTTTCATTGAGTTAGATGTGACACTTGTTTTTGACTAACTTTTGCATCTGAATCCAAAAATAGATCATGTCAACTTTTTAAGGTACATGATGCCCTCCCTTTGTCCAAAAAATCATACAAAATATACATACAAAGGAAAATAAAGAAAACTTTACTGTTTATTTTGAGTTATTTCATTCATATAAAGGCTATATATTGTTACTGTAGGTCAAATTGTGTACAAGTAGTAAAGTTCTGCTACCAAACATACATATTAAGGTATTTTATCTTTTCAAATGACAGGCTAGGAAATGCCAAAGTGAGATACTTGAAACAGTCTCCTTCAGTTGGCAAAGCTTTAACAAATTTCTTTATGAGATCCAGTTTTATGTGCAGAGGTGGGAATAGAATGTTCTTTCTGTCAACAAGTGGCTCATGTAGAATGTTTGGATCACCAAGTTTGAGGTCAGATCTTTGAGGCCAATTCTACTCCACCCAATGCTTCTCACAAGCTCTGTTGTCCCACATACACAGAAAACAGGGATACTTGGTATATCCACGTTGTTGACCAAGAAGGAAGCAGACCGTTTGAAAGTCAACACAGATGATCTAATTGTGCTTGTGATATTACAACTGATCAATGACTCTCTTTATGTCTTCATATTCTTCATGAAACAAACTGACTAGCCAATTGGGACTTCACCAAATAAATTGCCATTATGGAGGAGGACACACTTCAAGCTCTGCTTTGAGCTACCAATGAACAGTCGCCATTCAGTTGCATTATAGATTGGAATTCCCAATTCCTCCATTAAACCATGTATGTTATGACAATACACAAAGCCACCGTCACTTTGAAAGTATTGCAGAAGTCCATTCTCTCTTGATCGAAAGTAGGATGCCTTCGCTCCTTTTTCAAGCAAGCTTTTCTCATGCAGACTTGATGCTAGGAGTTCTGAAGTCCCTTTGGATAGTCTCAAATCTTGTGTAAAATCATTCAACTCAGGCTGATCAAATCCCTTGTGAACTGAGTCATTTTCAATTTCAAAATCTTCATCATTGCTGTCACTTAGTTCTTCACCATATTCCTGTTTTTCAAAAGAGGATAGTTCAATGAAAACTGGCACTGGGATCTCAACTGAATGAAGCACTGGGCATATAGCTGATGGTAGACTAGGACACTCTATTTTAATTTATTTTTCTTGTTATATCCTGACATTTTCACTATACAAAGTAACAGTCACTTGAATGATCTCTGGGCTCTCGCCAAACCATAGGTATACCAAATGGCAATTTATCATGTGTTCCCTTTGTCCACATCTGTAAACTCTCAACACACTGCTTGCACACCTTGGGGGGGCCCAAGACTTATTTCAATCACCAATTTTTACTTTAAAATATGCAAAATAGGCTTGCCTGACAAATGCACTGATGTTTGTCCTTTCACTGGGAATGGTGAAACAGCCACAAATATAACAAAACAAATCAGGGTTGTTTAGGCACTTACGATGAGAAATAGCAGAGGCAGACATGATCTGAAGAAAAGGAAATAAGTATGTATATAAATAAAAAAATAAATTCTGCTAACTCCTTGTATACAGACAGGAACTGAGACTACACTTCAGAATATGTTTCACTATATAGAGTGGCACACAGCCTCTCACCACACTTCCTCATGTGTAGCTGAATAGCCTAGACAAGTATGAACCTGTCGCTGGTCTCCAAGGTCATCCCCCATCCCTCTCCACTTGAGGGAGGTTTGCTCTCAGCCAATAGGAGAGCACTAGTGCTTTCCTCGAACCAGGCTTGATCCAGCCTAGAGTGGTCATATTAAGCTTACAGAAAAACTTGATGTGACAGAAGAAAACTAATTGCAGTTTTGAAATCAGCATGCATATTTTAGTCTAAAACAGCTTAAAAATTAAAGTCAACAAGAATTATGTTAAAAACTGTTCCCCTGTGTTATTTCTTCTTTATTTCTTTGTAAGACTTCCTGTAGTTTCGGCTTTTTGAATTTTCTGGGTTTTTTTTTAAAATTTGAAGTGTTGTAAATGTTTCTTAGTTGTGAGGAAATGCAGTGCATGTATTTATGCCTCTATCTTGACAAAAATCACTTTAAAAATCTTTAAGAAATTATTTTTAAAAAGGCCATTGACCCAGGCACCTACATATGCAGACACAGAATAGAAAAGCTCAATAAATATAAGAACACTTCAGGTTTATCTCAAAAGCATTAGAGACAGAATCTCCCACTGTTAACCTTCCCATGCAATCACCAGTGAATTGTGACTGAATGAGTCTGAGAAAGAACACGAATACTTCATTTAAAAAGCATTACCTGGGGTGAGGTTATCCTGGAGAGTGGTGGATTTGCAATAGAGTGAAAATAATGAAGCAAAGTCCAATGTGATAAAACCTCTCATTTTTTACTTCAATGTTTCTGGCCTTTGGGGAAGAAGGCAGAAGGACAATTTCCAGAGCTGACATACTGAGATTTTAATCCCATAAACCAGCATTATGGTTATTCCCCTTGGCCTAGCACTATTTGGAGCCCTTCTTTTTAACTTCCTCTTTTACTCTCAAAACCTGCCCTCGTATTATCTCTACAAAAGCTTTATAGTTGTAAAGAGAGTAAAGAATTTAACAAATCACCAGTTATTTATTAAATTCCACCATATCATTTCTCACATGCATATTGAACAGCCTTTAAAACTAGAAATTAGGAAACAGATTTTATTTCACGAACCAATAAAACTGCCAGAAACGTTGACCAAACTCCACAGGGAGAAGCTATCTTATGTGACAGCTTCTCAATCAACCCTGACATGGTCACACTGGAGCAGCAGCATGGAGACCTAGAATAGTAGCAAGAAAGGAGAAACAGAATGAACTGAAACTGAAAAGTGTTAACAGTCCAAAAGAATCTCAGTGCTGAGCTAGGGTAGTGAGGCCTTTGGCCCATCCACATTCCACTAATATCAGGTCTGTGCCTAAGGCCAACACAGGGTAAAACCAAGATGGTGGTCAGGTTGGTAAGATATTGAATCCTGGCTCTTCCAGGTGTTTCTACCTTTATCTTAGCTTTATTTAGTAGTATACGTGGTAGCTTTATTTACTAACATACTCACTGTTTTTTTTTATATCTCTGGATTATCCATACTTTCCTCTAAAAAATCTGATAAGTTTATTATCCCCCTCTTTCACAGAAGTCAGAGATTAGTCACTGGTAGGGAGGTAAGGAATGGCATATCTGGTTTTCCCCTGAAACTCTGCCAGTGATAGAGGGCTCCCTTTCTTCTTGTAAGGAGAGAAATGATGGCTCTTTCTACTTCTACCATCTATGGGGAATGGTATTTTATTGAGGGAAGGGAATAGAGGTGAGTTGATGAATATTCATTTTAAGTTGTAAATCACAATATTAAAAAATAAAACTCTTTCTACATATAAGCATTTTCTGTATATGTCTATTTGAAGCCAAGAATAGGGGTGATAAAATAACAAGAATCTAAATTGACCAGCAGTTATAATCATGCTCTCTCTCTCTCTTTTTTACTGGGTGTCCTTGAACTCTGATTCTTTGGACAGTGTTTTTCACTCCTTTGGATGGCATAAAAACCCATCTTGGAACTTATGGTCAACTGATACTGTTTGTTCCTTCGATTTTCAATCCAGCTTCTACTTAAGTTATTCAAAAACTCTAGAGTCATTCTATAATGCTGATAGCATGTACTCTCCATCAGCAAAAAAGCCATGTCCTTGAAGCATACATTAACTCATTTCTAATAGAACTGTATAATAAATTTTTCTAATTATTTTCACTAGAGTTGCAATAAATTGCAGCTCAATAAGCAAGGAGGTTAGTAAATCATAACTGATAAAGAGAACTCATGTACTAAACATTTTAAACCTTGGCATTCCAGGTTTGTTGCAAGGATGCCAGAAGAAAAGCTTGAGAAGGGGAAGAAGCCAGAAGTTCAGTGTGCAGCATTGGTATTGGTCAGGCCCAAGCAGATGGTGGCACCTGGATGATCAGTGTGGGTATGTGCTGTGCCCAGGTGGGGAGGCATCCTGCAGACAGAGAATGGCCAAATTGGATGCTCAAGGTGAGAATCACAACAGGTTTACCTTTGAGATTGGGTTTTAGTATGTCCCAAGAAAGCTGGACTTTCACAAACTCACTTCCTCACATTGTCAGAATTTTATAGTTTCTCTTCATGACTATGAGGGAATTAAAAGAACTAACTATGAGATGGGGACTCTGTCACTCTTAGGGTTGTACCATTGAATTTTCCAGCCATGTGGGAGGAACTTGTTTCTCTGCTCTGTTATGGCCTGGTATTAACTTGAATGGGGTCTACCTCAGCATTGATATTACTCCTGGTCTGGAGTACCTTGTCTGTTTGGATATCAAGTCACAGTGTGAAGGAAGTATCTTCATTTATCATCCCATAGTGAAGTTAATTATTCTAAGACTCTGAAGTCAGGATTGTTGTGGGATCAATTGTGATCAACCTAAAATTTTTGAATAATGGGAGGATTACTTTCTCTGTCGACTGAACAGTAATTTTCAAAAATTTGGTAGCAATAAAATCTTTTGGTTAAACAATTTTATTCAGAACATCAGTATAAAAAATAGACAAAAGTGTATGTTCTCTGGTACTGTTGGAATTCAAACACAGAACTTTACTCCAAAGCACAGCATGAAGCCTTCTCAGGAAGACATATACTAACCAAAGTGGAAAATTCCTCTTTAAATTTGTACGTGAGCAGAACCTGCTTGCGTTAAGTGGTAGCACATGGAAAGAACCTGGCAGCATTGAGGAATGTCATAGGAAACATTCTATGAAACTCATTTTGTGTTTACTTGAGGGATGTTGTTAAGGATGTGGTTGATGACATCCCACAATGTTTCTTTTATGAAGATCCGCTGAAGAAATTTTTCTCTTTCCCCAGGACCACTATTAACCACGTATCTCCTGAGCAACTGAATAGTTTACATACTGTAGGTGCTATAAATTGTGGCCTACCCCTACGCATACCTATAGTGCAGGTTTTTCAAAACTTACTGCACACTAGAACCATCTGGGGAGCTTTTAAAATGCACATGCCCAGGCTCACCCAGACCAGTTGCATCAGACTCAAGAGCGGCATCATTTCCCTGGATGCTTCTAATGTACAGTCAGGATTTAGAAACACTGCTATGGGCATTATGGCATGTATTATGGGCATTTTCTTTTCCTGTTCAATGTCCCAATGCATTTATTCCTTATATAACTTCATTAGCTTTGTAAGTCTTTCTTTTTTTTAATAAGTGGATATGCATAATATATATGTGTACACATTAGTTTATAGTGATTATATAAATGAGTTAGAAATAGTAACTTATTTTAGAGTAAAATTTAGCTATTCTTACATTTTCTCCAATAGTACACGTACTAGTTTGGATTCTCCAAGAAGCAGATCCCAAGATAGGATTAGATGTACAAGAAATTTATCTGTGGGAGCCACCTGGGAGGGAAAAAGGAGAGGGATCTAGATGTAGGTCTGACCTTTGAGAGGAAGAAACAGAAGGAAGAAGGGGTAGGTGAAGGGTCTGAGCTTGCAGTACAGTTCTAGGTAAGCTGGGCAAGGCCAATATGGAGCCCTTGAGTTCAAGTTGCCAGTCAGAGGAGCTCAACGCCTCCAGGGACAGGCCAGACTCAGCCATTGACTTTCAGCACCCAAAAGAAGGGTGAGCTCATGCTAATGGAATGGTGGATTTGACAGCATAACACTTGGGGCCACAGGCCAATTATGCTCCCTGAAGTTAGAAATCTGAGAGGCAGATAGTGGCCATAGTGTATCATCTGAATTTCTTTCCCATTCTGGTTCTTCCCATTATTTGTGTTTAGAAATAACAAAGGGGTATGAGGAATGAGGAATGAGGATATATGGTGATGGCAGCAGAGCCAAGAAAGTGACAAATGGGGATGTATGAAGATAGTTCCAGGGGCAGAATGGGCATTTCATAGAGCATGCATCCTGGCTCAGCCACAGATCCAAGAGAAAGGTGTGGGGTGGGGCAGAATGATGACTGTACTTACTTCTATGGTGAAAAATTTTGACAAGGAGTGAAAAAGACTGTGTTGGTTAGACCTTGACAGAAACCATCAAATTAAAGTATGGATGTCACTTCCACATAAGAAATAGAGACATATTTCAGCCTAGGGTGGTATCACACACCCATTACTTCAGCAAAACACATTTTGAGCTTTAATATTCAGAAACACACTTTACTCCTTTAGCATAGTGGATTTTTTTTCCCTGGTGTCATGTTGTAATCACTTGGGGGAGCTTAAGGGTACCAATGCCTGGGACCCGATTAGAGCAATTAAATCAGCATTTTGGAAGGCAGGTATGGACATCAGCATTTTTTGAAAATGCTTCAGGTGATGGTAATGTGAAGCCCAAGTTTAGCTGCTTTAGCAAATGGATACAAAAACTATTAGACATGTGAAGGGCCCATGAATAAAATGTACATTTACTGACATAAAATCTGTGAATAATTTCAGGGTATGATATCATATAAGGTGCTTCAAAGTGCTAAGATTTAACATTTAAATAATCCATTAAAATTGTATTTTCAGCCTGACTCTCAGTTTGCATCAAAGACTATAATAGAAACATTATCTGCTCTGTCACACCAAAGTTATGGAAAGAATCACTTCCCTCTCCATTGTTACATTCTTCTTCTGGATCAGGAAGAAAACAGGTTTCCATTTTTTAATAGACCAAAGACAGTAGGAAGGTCCACGGCAGGGAGAGCAGAACCAACCACCTTACTGAGGGTTAATTTCAAATTTATTAATTAAATACTTATCCTGTGCCTGATAACATACAGAGCACTGGAGAAGATGTGACATAGAACAGAATGAGAAGGGGTTCCTTGGGACACCCAGACCCAGCTCTGTTAAGAGAATGGTAGGGCCTAGATGTGCAGCTCTAAACAAGGCAGAGACCCTCATAGTGGAAAGGAAAAGGCCATTTGGATAAAGATGAACCACCCAAAAGGCAGTCTGACAATGACTAAGAACTGATGGTAGTAGTGTAGTAATTTCATTTTCAGTATTAATTAATTAATTCAGAACATCAATACTTTGGCACTCAACCCCTTCTGGGAAAAACATCACTTCTGTAAAATAAGTTCAATAAATCAACATGCAACACTCATCAGTCTTAGAGAACTTGGACAGTTCCAACGACAAGTGTCAACTTTCAGGCTTACATGATTACTTGACATATATGTGTCTTACTTTTCTAGTTAGAGCATACACTTCCTGAAGGCATTAATGCAGTCTTTACATCATTTTGGCAATCTACCCTAGCCACAACAGATAGTCAAATAGTTTTTCCATCTTTAGCTATGTTGACGAGATTATAGTCACCAAGTGTGATGGGAGACATTTTTTGTTCTTCCTGGAACCCTCCTTTTTGCATTCCTTCCTATGTTCCCCTTGCCTAACTAACATTTCTGCTGGTGTAGACTAAGCTGAAGCATTCTTGGACTCCCTTTTACTTACATATCATTGAGGAGCCCAGACTCTTTTCTCAAATGTTGTATGCAGACACCCTGCATGAAACTCATAACACTATGGTTTTCTTGTCCAGATGCTCGAGTGTGAAGCTATTTAACTTTTGAGCATAGGACTCATTAAAACCAAAATAGAATTAGGAAGAGAATTTTTATATGTCAAGAATTACCACATACTTCACATTTAACCTTCAACAACTTAAGTCAAGTGACTTTTTGTCATTGTTCAGAAGAGAAACATCTAGTGGTAGAGGTTGGTGGATAATAACTTGCTAGCATCACGGCTCTTTAATTTTTTAATTTTTATTTTTCAATTACAGCTGATATTCAATACAAGTAGGGCAAAGGTAATTTTACAGTCCTGATTGTGTGAAACAGAGTTTATTCTTGTTTTATTATATAATTTGTATTATTTCCCATATGTTCAGCTGTAAACCTACTTTTTCCCTGCCCTGTATTATATTAGTTATCACAGCTTTTAAGTAACTTCAATCCACCTCCATATTTCTCCATCTTCTTCCAAAATCAATATACTTTCTACTATACCATGTTGTTTTGAGAGAGACAAATGCATTAAATTAATTTATGGAATTACTAGAGATGTAAACCAGAGTTTTATTTTGTAAAAATAATTAAAATGAATCAAAACCCTTCAATTGAGGTCAAGCTGTGTTTCTTATCAAAGTAGTTAGATACACTCTTCTGTTAATGCCAGTGGTACACCTGACAAGTCCACTAAATAGTAACTGAGACACTTTAACAATTTTATTCATTTTCAATACAGTCTTACAAGATAGAACTTGAATGATCAAACACAGGGCTTTTTCCAGTCAAGATGGTGGTGTAGGCTGACATGGCTCACATCTTTGTACAACCACATCAACGTTACAACTAAAATATAGAACAATCACCACTCAGAACTGTCAGAAATCAAGTTGAATGGAAGTCTGACAATTATGGAATTAAAGAAGCCACATCCATTCAGACAGGTAGGAAGGGCACAGACACAGAACAGGATGGTCTTCCACCCATGTGTGATGGATAAAAATTTGGGAGAAATACCTCGGGAGTGAGGAGTCCCAGCCCCACTCCAGGACCCCAGCCCAGAGTTCCAGTGACAGGAAGATATAAGTCCCCACAACTTCTGGCTGCAAAAAGAGCAGGGATTGAGTTGGTGAAAGAAACTTTTGGAGCCCCAAGCAGTTCCTCTTAAAAAACCCACACAAGGACTCACCTACTCAGACTTACTCCCTCTGAGCTTCAGCACCAGGGTAGCAGTTTGAAAGGCACCAGCGGCATATGGGGAGAAACCAAAGTGTCTGGCATCAAGGTGAGTAGAGGCCATTGTCCCTTTTCTAAACCCTCCCTCCACAGAGCTGGCAAGCTGGTGCCACCTGAGACTCCATTAACATGGCTAACACTATTTGATCCAATGTGGAGATCCCCAGAGACTCCGCCCCATCCAATTATGGGCCCACCCAAGCTGCTTTTCCATATGAATGGCTGGTCTTGGCTCCTGCTTCACAACTTCCTAAATCCTATCAAACAAGCAACAGCTGGCCTCAGCGAGTTCCGAGTTCCCGGCCCAGCCCTAACACAGGCAGCCTATATTCATAGCTTGGCTTTGCCTGGGAATCTCTAAGCCAAGCACAAGTCGCAGCCATATAAGATTGCTTTATAGTTCAGGCAGGTGGCTGTGAGCAAAACACAGGTGGAGGCAGACCTTGGCCTGCACCACCTGGGAAAACCTGGGGCCAGCACACACAATGGACAGCTACAGACCACACTGGAGCACCACAACACTGCCCCCACACAGCTGATCCTCCATGGATGGAGGGGGTTGTTCATAAGTGGTCACAGCCAATCCTAGCAGCTGACTGGCCTAGGAAAATTCCTCCCATTGATCTTTCAACAGCAACCAAGGCTCAACTACAAGAGAAGGGTGTACCCAGCTCACACAAAGTGTGCACCTTGAGTACCCAGCTTGGGTAATAGGGGAGGCTCTGCCACCGGACCCTACAGGACACCTACTACATTAGGCCACACTACCAAGGCATGGAGTCAAAGCAGCTCTATCTAATACATAGAAACAAACACAGGGAGGCTGCCAAAATGAGGAGATAAAAAACATGGCCCAAATGAAACAACAGATCAAAACTCCAGAAAAAGAGTTAAACAAATGGAGAGAAACAGTTTATCAGATGCAGAGTTCAAAACATTGGTTATAAGGATGCTCAAGGAACTTAGCAAGGACCTCAGCAGCAGAAAAAAGATCCAGTCAGAAACGAAGGATACACTAATTGAAATAAATAACAATTTACAGGGAAACAATGGTAGAGTGGATGAAGTCAAGATTCAAATCAATGATCTGGAACATAAGGAAGCAAAAAAACAACCAATCAGAAAAGCAAGAAGGAAAAAGAATTTTAAAAAATGAGGATAGTAAAAGCAGCTTTTGGGACAACTTCAAGAGGTTTAACATTTGCATCTTAGGGGGTGCCAGAAGGGGATGAGAAAGAGCAAGAAATTAGGAATCTATTTGAAAAAATAATGAGAGAAAACTTCCCTAATTGGTGAAGGAAATAGACATGCAAGTCCAAGAAGCATAGAGTTTCAAACAAGATGGATGCAGAGACCCACTCAAAGACACATCAAAATTAAAATGCCAAAAATTAAAGATAAAGAAAGAATCTTAAAAGCAGCAAGAGAAAAGAAGTTAGTTACCTAAGAGTGTCAGATGATTTCTCAAAAGAAACTTTGTAGTCAAAACAGATTGGCAAGAAATATTCGAAGTCCTAAAAGGCAGGAACCTACAGCCAAGATTGCTCTACCCAGCAAAGCTATCATTTAGAATTGAAGGGCAGATAAAGAGCTTCCCAGACAAGAAGAGCTGAAGGAGTTCATCATGACCAAACCATTATTATATGAAATGTTAAAGGGATATTTGATAATTATCAACTAGTTTTCCCTGGCTGGTTTGGCTCAGTGGATTGAGCGTCGGCCTGCGAGCTAAGTGTCGCTGATTCGATCTTCCAGTCAGGGCACATCAGAGAAGGAAAACTCTGATTTCAAAAACCTCCGCTGCCTTGCGGCATACCTCTTCAGGGGAAAGGCTAAGGGAGTAAACCCCGACAGAAAATCCGGAGCCGGAGTCCCTAAGGCGGTTTGACGTTGTAGTCAACACCGGCAACTCCTGCGGCGCACCTGAAGCCAAGCTGTATTGACTCCGTCTTTCCCTTGGGCCCTTCAGCTGCGAAGAGAGGGGGGGTCTGCTGCATGGGCAACAGCAGACCCTCCATATCACCCTGCCCAGGCTCTGTAGCTTCAGCTTCACTGGAGAGGACACTCCAGCGTCATCGCAAGATGTCGATTCAACACGGGAGGAGACAGATACCGTGTCACTCCCGAGTCGGACTGCACAGCCATTCTCGGCGGTGCAGATAGACTCTTAAGAAGCTACACCATCGTCTCTCGAGACGGACGGCTGCCGACGACGAAAGGAATATTTAAGAAAAAGTTAAGAAAAAGAAGATAAAAAATATGAGTGATAAAATAGCAAAAAATACAAATCTATCAACAATTGAATCTAAAAAACAAACTAAGAAAACAAGAAGAACAGAGACAGAATCCTGGATACAGAGGTTGTTTTGGTGTTTGACAGGTGTGAAGGGTGTGTGGGGGAAAAGGTGAACAGGTGAGGGGATTAAGAAGTACAAACTGTTAGTTACAAATAGCCATGGGGATGTAAAGTACAGTATAGGAAATGGAGGAGCCAAAGAACTTATATGTATGACCATGCATATGAACAATGATGGGGGGAATGCCTGAGGGTCTGGGGGGTCCTGGGTGGAGAAGGGGCAAAGGAGGAAAATTGGGACAACTGTAATAGCATAATCAATAAAATATAATTTAAAAACAAGAAAGATCACACATGGTAGGCACTTAGACCTCCAATATACCATCACAAGTTGTAGTTGTTATTTTTGTATAGAATGCATGGCTTGTCACTTTTACCCCCCCAGAAATTTAAAACAGCCAAAATTTATGATATCATTGATTTTGGCATAATAGTCCAACTGAGCAAAGGTTTTTTTTTTTTTTTTTTTTTTAATTTCTAAGGTCTCACTCATTGGATTGGTGTAGCTGGATATCATTAGAATATTGTACAACTTTTATTCAGTCCAAACTTGGCTCCATGAGACTTGACAGGCACTGATAAAGTTATTTTTAATGCTAAACTTGTTTGAAATAGAATCTTCACAGACCTCAGTTTTTGTTCTGCAAATTATTATAATTAGAATGGGGGAAATTTATTACACTTCAAAATTTTCTCTGAACATTGTGTGTTGCAACTAGTTTTGTCTTCTAGCCAATTTTGTGTGCTTGGCAAACAAGTTATCAGTAAGAGCATCTTCAGATGAAACACCAGTTTTCACTTCCCCATCGATGAGCACTCTTCCACTTCAGAAGATTTATTGCCCCCAAGTTAGACATGCGAGAGGTCAGGCCAATACTTTCCAAGCACAATGTCCCATTCAACAATGTAGAATTCTACCATTTCATCAAGTTGATTTAAATGTTTTATTATATCCTGAGACAACTTTCTTACTCAGAACAAATGACTGTGAATGAGGAAGTTGAAAATGATTTAAATCATTTACTGGATGAAGAATATAAACAAGTAAAAAACATTAGATCAAAAACATGTTTAACATTTATTTGTAAGCCTATTTAATTGTAGCCATTCTATCTAAAGAATCATGTCTGAGCCCTGGCCAGGTACATCAGTTGGTTAGAGAACCTCCTGACACGCCAAGGTTGTGGGTTTGATCCCAGGTCAGGGCACATACAAGAACCAGCCAATGAATGCATAAATAAGTGGGACAACAGATGAAACTCTCTCTCTTTTTCCCTTTCCTCTCTCTCTCTTTAATATCAATCAATGAAAAACATTTTTTCAGAGATCATGTCTGAAGTGATAAATTCAACAATTTTTATTTAAGGAGTAACCCAACCGCCCCCCCACCCCCCAATCCTTAGCTTCTTTTCTCCTTTACTCATGATTGTATAGAAGCATTTTGGATGATTGACTAAATGAGACAGACCGAAAAGCTACAAAATAATCTAAATTTAGAAAAAAATTATGGGGTTAACTTTTTGTACAAAATATGCTCATGAAAATTAAAAATTCACCCTTTGAGCTGAAAAGTAATTTTAATAGCTTGTTGAAATTAAAGTCTTAGAGCTGTGCTTGGTAAGCTTTCTTTTTTTCTCATGCAAATAAAACCAAGAAAAACACACAGCCATGCAAACCCCACCTCAGGCAAGTTTGAGCATATATTATTTCTCAAAACTCAGTTGGATTTATGGTCTATCTAATGTGGGCTCTGCTCTTAGAAGATAAATATAGGAAATAATTTGAAAAGGATAACATTTTTGCTTAAAACAACTTTCTGGCTCTTCCTTTCTCTTACCATGCCTCTGGCCCTAGACTTTATTATCCTCATTCCTAATTCTATTTCTTTCCCTGAACTTCAGCTCTAGGCCCTAAATAGGTTCTGGATACATGATATGTACTCTGTAAATTTTATAGAATGAATTCATGAGTTCTGGGAAAAATAAAACTCTCTTTGTTGCATACAGGCAAAAGCTGCTTTATTATTACTCAGATTTTCTGGTGTAAGCCAACCCCACACTGTAAGGCATTAGCTCTATTCAAGTCACTAGTGTATTAATGTACCACTTTGATACCAGAGCAGTAATGCTGGAGTACCCACTCAGGGATTGTGATGGACACACTGAAGCCACATCAGGTCCCAGAGCAACTCGCTCAGTTCTATGCTCCACCTCCTCATTAGAGAGGCCAGGAGATTACCCTGGAGGGTTTAACTGGAAAAAAGAATTTCAGGGAACAGTTTTTCTTCAGGCCTTATTCCCATATTCCAATACACATCGCTTACACATACCCACGCCCGCATCACATGTAAATGCCAGTTGTTTACATATTCACTATGGTGGCTCTGTTTTTGCTTGATCCATATTTTTTACCCATCTTCTGATAACAGAACCTCATCTTTTACAAATCACCTGTCTCTCACTCTTAAAATATGCTGTTTTTGTGTGGATGACCACACTCCTCACTCATGGAAGGGCTAATCATCATTATCATTATCATTAGCAGCAGCATTCTGATAATTAAAGTATCTAATTTATTGAGTGTGTAATATGCACCAGATTTGTACTAAGCACTTTACAGCTATTAGCTCTTTTTGATTTTTTCAATACTCATATGATGTTAAATTCTATCTCCATTTTACAGATAAAGAAAGTAATTCATAGAGCACACATATATAGAGGAAGTAAGATTTGAATCCAGTTTATCTGGTTTTGAAGTGTCATGCTCTTAATCACATGTTAAAATGCCCTGGCCCAGGCCAGTTACAATATTTCTTATACTTGGCCATGGCAATTAGTTGACATAAGGGTACACAGCCCATGCTTGGCCAGTGTGATCCTTCCCTGGGACTTAGCTGGAGGTATTACAAAAAGATATGCATTGTTTTGTGGTTGTGGTGGTGGTGGTGGTGGCAATGGCGGTGCTAAGCTGGTATGATGTGAGTTTAGAGCTGCTTGTGGCCTTCTTTCCCCTTCTGGGGAACAGTGTGTCTGACAATAATTTAACTGGTGATGAAAGCAGAGCTTAGAGTTTGAGAGAAAGACATTCATAAGGACGTTATTTGAGCATTTGGATCTCCACATATTCAAAGCTAGACATAGACTATGTTGCTTGTAATAATTGGTTTTCTTTTTTCTAAGCTAGATTTTTAACTGATACATACTAAAATATTACCTGATATACAAATTTACACGCTTTCCCCATGTAACAGTCAAGAATATTTTCAAAATTCCTTGCAGTTCTAGAAGTTTATAGGTCAACTATTGTTGGAAAGTGTTCACCTGCTTATCTTCTTTATTTATGGGGTGAATCCCTAAAGAATCCATTCAGTTTTCCAAAGCCAGCTATCTCCTTGGTTACCATGTTTCCAGATTTGTCTCCCCTTGCCTGACTCACAGAAACCTCAGTTTCTGCCTTCCTTTAGTATGACCATTAACAGGTAGAGTCAAGGAGGGCTCAAACTGGAGATAGCATCTGGCAGGCTTCAGCTTGACTTGGCTCACAGTGTCAGCAAGGCTTCCATGGAATTGAGGCTTGATAGAGACTGACCAAGGCAAGACCAGAGGCGGGGCAACAGATCAGACAAGCTGTGGGTTACTTAAATGCAAGATTCAAGACCTGATAACAGAGTGAAGCAGGCCAAGGTTGAAGCTAGATCAAGAACACAGAAACAAGTGTGGCAGAAACCAAGGCCAGGTACTGTTTTTGCTGTTTTTCCCACCTAGCATCTACTCTTCCTTCTGGCATTATAGCACTCCCATTCTACTAAGTGACCTACTCTTCCTTTGCTCTTTGTGCATGTGTTCCCAGAGAAGCCTGAACTGACTCCCCCCTAGGGTCTGGGGTGAAACTTGTGTACTAGGCAATTAATGCATTTCATCTCTCAACTACTGGGGTTGGTTCAAGGATGGCACATGACCTAATTTAGGCCAATCAGAGCCAAGACAATGAATTCCAAAATAATTGTTTGAGTAGTTGGGAAAATGGACTCAATATTTTCTGTTGGACCTGAAACCCAAAACCACGTAAAGGTTGATCTGCTGCCACCATTTTATTACCATGTGTTCTCTGTGTCTAAAATCAACACAAAGAAAGATAAAATTATGAAATTAAGGGAAAGAGAAAAACGAATCCTCATGACATTGTTTGGCCCTGAATTCAGCTGTACCCATTAGATATTTTTTGTTTTTTTATGTTAGTTAAACCTATTTTTATTTAAGCTAGTTTTGGTTGGGTTTCTATTATTTGCAACCAGATGGGCCATTAGCTGATACAGGATTGCACAAAGTCTATCTCCTTACCAAAATTTCTATCTATGTACAGATTTTGGTTCAGGATGGCTCAGGCTTCATATAAATGCTGTTGTTGTACATTTTAAAAAGTAAGCTCATGAAGGTCATGGTCTCTGGATGAGAGCACAGAGATAAGACACAGTTGAACCTAGGACTAGGTTGATGGCATGGCCATAAAGATGATGTAGGAAGCTCTCAAAAGCCAGATGCCCTACCTATCACAGAACTTAGATATAGATGCTCTGAGTGATGTTTCCAAATGGATGGCCAGCTGTCCTGAATAATGGCTCTGTATTCAAACTTGGAGTAAGACCATAGGATATTCAAGCATGGCGTAATTTCTGGACACAGGATCTTAAGGACTGTCAAGAAAAAAGGAGGGTGTTTGAAGCCTCAAAGGGATTGTCAACTAATTGATGAGACCATTGAATATCAGTGGTCACTGAAAGCTTCTGAGACTCCTGTGTCTCAAGTATCCTTTAGGCTATTGCAAATACCACCACATAGCTGGAATTTTATTGCCTGGGATGCATGAGTGGTTTGTGAGGTATACTTCAGTAAGTCTCTGGACTTTCCAGATTGTCTCATAACCTTGGCCTTAGTGTTTTCTGACCTGGTTTTTCCTGTGGTTGCTGGTTCAGAATGTAAGAGGCATGTGACCCATTGGAATCCTTTCCAGCTGGGTAGTTCATATGAAAACTCACCCTGCATGGAGGAAAGAGATGCCTTGTCCATAGCTCCATGAAAACTTCATCCTGGGTTAGAAAATAAGCTGAGTATTGCCATGCCCTATTGTACTGGACTCCAGCACTTGCACAAAGGAACCAGGGTTGGGCCCCTATAGACTCAGTGTAATGATCCCAAAAGCTCTGGCCATGGAGTATCATGGAACCTGGTTTGTGTTCATAGTCTTCTGTCTTGTACCACATACAGTGTGGTAACTGCCATCCTGCTTTGAAAGGCTGGGATAAAGGCAGTGTTTAGGGATAGAGTCAGCAGTCTGAGTCACAGTGGGCTGGTAATGAGATAAGGCAGGTTGCTGGCAACGATAGAGAGGCAGGAATTAGAATAGACATATTCACTGGTGGAAGCTGAGTGATGGCTTTGTGTCAGATGGACAAGACATAGCAGTTGGGCTCTATACATAACAAGGAGTGTATAGCATATTCCAGGCTTCGTTGCTGAGTTAAATTAGGACTAGAGAAGCAATAGAAACAGGAACATGATTGGAAGCAGAATAGGGACCAACTCCAATGAGCAGACTAGTTGCTTTGCCAGGACACTGTGGGCAACTGCAGACTTTTATCTTCCTTTATTCCCCTCCTGGAATTGTTCTAGGCCTTAGAAATCTAAGGCCCTACCTTTTACTGAATCACCCTTCTTCAGGAACCTGGTTTGCTGTTTGATAATCTCTCAATGGACACCTAGAAGGCTGCTATGGGGAATTTGGTTCCTTTGGATGCTGGAGAGGGAGAAGGGACTTGTTCTTCTCAAACCTAAAATTTCCAGTGGTTCATCCAATCTGATCTGCTGCATGGGCAACAGCAGACCCTCCATATCACCCTGCCCAGGCTCTGTAGCTTCATCGCAAGATGTCGATTCAACACGGGAGGAGACAGATACCGTGTCACTCCCGAGTTGGACTGCACAGCCATTCTCGGCGGTGCAGATAGACTCTTAAGAAGCTACACCATCGTCTCTCGAGACGGACGGCTGCCGACGACATCCAATCTATACCCATTTAATCTTGGAATGTGAGTCCTTTTTAAATTTCTGTATGCTTTATTGATTATGCTGTTACAGTTGTCCTAATTTCTTTTCTCTTTGCTCCCCTCCACCAAGCAACCCCCCTCCCTCCAGCAGTCCCCCACCTTGAGTACATGTCCATGGATTGTGCTTAAAGCTCTTCTTAACACCCCCCTGTCCATTCTCCACCTTCCTACTATTCCTAATTCCTGCACCATTTCTCTCACTCTGCCCCTTCCCCTTCCCAAACACCCTCCCCCCACATGCTCTCCATACTTATGATTCTGTTCCCACTCTAGTTGTCTGCTTAGTTTACCTTTGTTTCCATTCCCTATCTTCTGTTGTTGATAGTTGTGATACTGTTTTCATTTTAGTGTTCATAGTTTTGATCTTCTTTTTCTTAAATAAGTCCCTATAACATTTCATATAATAATGGCTTGGTGATGATGAACTCCTTCAGCTTTACTTTGTCTGGGAAGCACTAACTCTGCCCTTCCATTCTGAATGATAGGTTTGCTGGATAGAGTAATCTTGGTTGTAGGTCCTTGCTTTTCATCACTTTGAATATTTCCTGCCAGTCCCTTCTTGCCTGTGAAGTTTCTTTTGAGAAATCAGCTGACAATTACCTTTGTAGGTAATTTTCCTCTTCTCTATTGTTGCTATTAAGATTCTCTCTTTATCCTTAACCTTTGGCATTTTGATTATGATGTGTCTTGGTGTGGTCCTCCCTGGGTCTAGTTTGTTTGGGACTCTCTGTGCTTCCTGAACCTGTAATGTCCATTTCCTTCCCCAAATTAGGGAGGTATTCCTTCATTATTTTTTCACATAATTTTTCAATTTCATGCTCTCCCTCTTCACCTTCTGCAACCCTATGATTCAGATGTTGGCATGTTTATAGCTGTCCCAGAGGTATCTAAGCCTCTCCTCATTTAAAAATAATTCTCATTTCCTCCTGTACTGGTTGACTGTTTGTTTCTTCATTATGTTCCAATTTGTTGATTTGAACCCTAATTTCCTTCCCTTCACCACTTGTTTCACATGGATTTTCTTTCATTTCAGCCAAGATAACCTTCATTCTTTCCCTGTTCTGTTTAATCTTTTCGGTCAAGTCTGTGAGCATCCTAATCACCAATGCCTTAAACTGTGCATCTGTTAATCTCTCTATCTCCTCATCCATTAGGCATGCTATCTGCTTGTTGCTTAGTTGTGTCACTGGGACCTTGACCTGCCCCTGCTTCTGGATCATACTTCTCTGTCTCATTATCTTTCTGTGTTTGCCTCTGTGATTTGGGCAAGGACTGTCGCACCTCTTACATTATAGGGGACAGAGCCTTAGGTATTCATTAGTGCTGGCGACCGGTTCACTGCGTTTTGGCACTGTATGTCAGGGAGGGGTCTGAGAGGGAAAAGTGCTCGTTGCTGCTGCTTTTCCAGGCACTTCTTCCCCTTCCTGTACTAAGCAAGCTGCCTCCTTTTGGATTATGGCAGCTTCTTCCTCCACCCCAGCCCCCACTCACTTACACAGTCAGAAGCAATCTGGCTCTATTTCTGGAACTGCAAGCTGTGTGGTCTAGTTTGGGGCTGGGATCGTTTCTCAGGTTTAAATAGTATGACTGTGTTTTTCATCAGGGCTGCTGCTAGCCATGCCCACCAGCCACTCTCCTGCAAGCCATGCTGTCTCTAGCCTTGCTGCAGCCAAGCACCGCCCCTGAAGCCTCTGCTCCACTCCTCTCCTACCTTTCTGGTTGATTATTTCTTCTTTATTTCTTGCTGAACTTCCTGTAATTTTGATTTTTTGGATTTTCTGGTTTTTTTTGAAGTGGTTGTAAATTTCTTCTTAGTTGTGAGAAGATGCAGCATGTGTATTTACACCTCCATCTTGGCTGGAAGTCGAAATGTGAGTTCTTGAAATCAGTTGTTTCTGTCAGAGACATTACTTTTAGAGCTTTTTTTTTTCTGGGGTAAAAGAACTTCTTCAAAAGTATGAAATTTCTCAAATATCATAGTTACTAGATTATTTTAAGGGACAAAATTATGTGTAAATGTTACAAATATTTTAAGATTTCTATCATTCTTGTTTATGAATAGGGTTTGAGGTAATTGAAAAAATGAGCATTCATAAACAGAGGCTGCTGAAATTGTAAAAGAAAATTACAAAGCCTGCAGAAGGAGAAAGCCAAATGGGTTACATTATCTGACACATCTAAATAAACCAGTCCCTTGGGAGATACAATCTTTTTTTCCTGGTACCAAAAGGAACATATTGTATATGTATATGTCCAAATACAGGGAACACAGAGTCACGTACTAGACAATATCTTCAACAGCAGTTCTGGGGACAATGGAATAGTGTTCACAAGTATGAGCTCTGATGACAGGTGGAATAGTTTAAATCCAAGCTTTGCTGATTTCTACTTGTGTGACTCTGGGAAGGTTGCTTAGCCTCTCTAGGTCTCAGTTTTCTTGTTTATAAAATGGAGATGATAATGGAACTGTTTTCATTTCATTGTCAGGAAGATTAAATGAATTAATACATAAAGAAATTAGAATAACGTCTGACACAGGGTGAAAGCCAATCAATAAATCTTCATCTTCTCTTTATTATATCTTATAATAGTCCAAGATAGAGACTAAGCAGTAGTCCAACAAAGCACTAGTTCAAGAGTGGTCCAAGAGTCTCTATAAATGCGCTGAGAGGCTCTAGATTAATTCTATCTTAGGTTACTTCCATATTCCTCCTCATCCTTCAACTTTTGGGGGAACTTCCTTTCCAAAGCCTTTCTTTTTTCCCACAGCCAAATTCTCAGTTCCCTGAGCCTTCTCCACCCCTTTCCTGGCCTTGGATCCCCCTCCACAATGTTACTTAATGCTTCCTGTCCTGTTGTTCTTTTCTCCCATCTCCTCATTTATGCTTTGTCAAAATTAGCCTTTCCCAAGTACTGATCCCTCAGGA
This sequence comes from Furipterus horrens, assembly GCF_987537825.1. Classification (NCBI taxonomy): domain Eukaryota; kingdom Metazoa; phylum Chordata; class Mammalia; order Chiroptera; family Furipteridae; genus Furipterus; species Furipterus horrens. The sequence goes on from NW_028327182.1 coordinate 44,552,883, forward strand.
AACTGACAAATAAATGTGCTGAACTAATTCAAGCCAAATTGTTTGTAATGGTTAATTTTATGTATCAACTTGGCTAGGCTATGGTGCCTAGTTGTTTCATCTAACGCTAGTCTAGGTGCTTCTGTAAGGTATTTTCTAGATGTGGTGAACTTTTAAATCAGTAGGCTTTGAATAAAGCAGATTTCTCTTTGTATTCTTGGTGGACCTCATTTAATCAGTCGAAGATCTTAAGAGAAGAGGCTGAGATTCTCTTAAAGAGTAAGAAATTCTGCCTCTAGATCATCTTTGGACTTAAGATTGTGTCGTCAACGTGCAGAATTCCAAGCCTGACGGCCTGCCTTACAAAATGTAGACTTGCTAGCCCCCTCGGTTACATGAGTCAATTCCTTAAAATAGATAATCTCTCTCTATATATACATGCACATCCTATTGGTTCTGTTTTCTAAGGAAGCCCAGCTAATACAGTATCATATGTATAATGATTAAATGTCTTAGTTTTCTCACTAACATTTTAACAAGAGCTCAAGTTTTTAAAAAGTGAGCAATGTGTGAACATTTCTAAATCCTAGTGACTTTGAAATCACTTCATACAGGCAGACAGCAGCCTATTCATGGGATGGGCCTGGGGCTAGCCCACCCTTGGATTCAATGTTTTCTCCCCTGAAGCCATGCATGGGATATGGAGAGGTGACTTTAGCTATTGGCACATACGACTCACTCTTCTTTAGTCTGGGTTAATTTTTGGAAATCATACATAAATAAAAACAGCCTTCATATTACTCTGTGTCACTGCTGCGAAAGTCCAATTCACCTACTCTGGCCTACTTATCTTCATCATAACAACAAGGTAAACATGAATCATTGTTTCCCTAAGAGTCTGAAAAGAAACAGTCAAATGTTTCTTTGAAGTTTCTTGGAGAGCAGCCAATATTCCCATTACATTAGAGCAAAAAAATCAATCAGTATAAAACCAAAGTATTTTTCTTTTATAGCTTTTCATGTGGAAGACTGTCATTAATATATCTGCCAGACTCATTGTTGTTCTTACAAAGGTAATATCACATTCCTTCAGGAATGATGAACAATGATAATGTAGGAGCAAGGTGAACTTTGGAAAAGAAATGAACTCTTCCTGGGATGTGATAAAATACCAAATGGTTTTGGTTTCTACAATGCAGACCATTGTTATGGGATGGTGTTTTCTCTGCATTAAAATGTAGAAAATTTGTATTCACTGATAAAACATAGTTACCATATTTCTTTTTTATTGGTGTTTTGACAATCGCTTATGCTTATCTATTTTTGCTTGCTCACCTGCTCTTTTTCAAGTTCTGATCTGCCTGTGAGATCATGGAGGTTCACATGCTGCAAGAAGCAGAGGTTGTTGATTTCATCGAATCTTCAAACAGAAACAGGTAAGGAAGACAATCTTCTCTGTGAGAATGAGAAAGGAAGTCTGCAAAAGAGGAACAATAGGCAGAGAAATATGAAGAAAGGTTTACTGCCTTGGGACGACTCACCTCTGAGAGAAGACTTAACTAACCCTAGAGCCAGTTGAGAATTAATTTTTCTGGGAATCAGCAGAAGAAGGTGAGTGTTGGCTAATGAGCAGGTGAAGTAGGAGCAAAAAGGGAAAATGTAACAAGACCAAAGATTTGGGGTGCTGTCTGCAGCCTGATTCTAAGGGGTAGTGTAAGGCAGGAGTTCCCAATGCCAGGGCCACAGACCGGTGCCAGTCCATGGCCTGTTAGCAACCTGGCCGAGAGCAAAGCTCACCCGAGCTCTGCCTCTGCCTGCACCCCCCCGCCCCATCTTCCACAAAACCAGTCCCTGGTGCCAGAAAGTTTGGGAACCACTGGTGTAAGATATTGCTAAGTGCTGTGGAGCCTAGCCACCAAAGGTGAACTGTTATTTTATAAGAAATAATATATTGATATAATTAAGCAAAATACTAATTAGTAAGTTTCTCCCTTACCTCTGCTCTTGACAAATTCCTTTGCTTAGACCCTGAAGGCCTCTTGTGCCATAAGTCTGTAGATAGTCATTCATTAGCCACCCACTGTGGCAGCAGAAACAAAGGCTACAAGCACTGGTCAGGAGCTAAGTGAGAAACCCAGCATCTGGAAGCAGAGGGCGAGGCAGGTCTTCCCAGCTCTCACAGGACAGACGCCTGGGTTGGAATGGGTGCAGGGGAGGAAGGGTGGCACGGAATGCCCCACCTGTAACAAGGAGCTTTCTTTGCCCAAGCTGGCAGCTTGGTGTATGTTGAGTGGCCGCCTGCTGGTCCTTCTTACTGCTTTATTATGGACAATGTCCATTCCATGACTTAATTACTCATCGCGTCTGATGAGTAGTTAGTCTTGTCTAGCCTGGAGGGCTGCTGTAGCTCCTACACTGACTGTTCTCTTGTATCCCCTGTCACCTTCCAAAAGTCAGTCTTCACGCTGAAACCACAATGATCTTTTAAAAAATGTCTGTCCTGCCCTTCAAACCCATTTGAAAAATCTTTTTCTGCCTGACCAGTCCTGTGTGACCAAGCTTCTGTGAAGACTCCTCTCCCCCATAACTCCTTCGTCCTCTAGTTCCACCTTCTCAGGTAGGCCATGATTCACCCAGCCACATGACCTTCGCACATACTGTTCTTCTACCGGAGACTCTCCGCTACCTACATAATCTCCTTGGCAAAGTATAGTGTTCCTCTATTTAGCTTGAGCATCAGTTCCTTGGAGAAGCCTTCTCTGCTTGCTCAGAAAAAAATCAAGTTCCTCCTGCCAAATGCACCACTAACAGTCCTTTGGAGGGCTCCTTACCAGCCCTTATCACACTTGTGATTTTATACTGGAGGGTTTTTACTTGATTGTCCCTCTCCTGCTCTGGGTTGTAAGCTGTGGAAGGCTTGTATTAATTGACTTCCTCCCTGTTTCCTCCTCTCTTCATTTTCTTTCCTTCCTTCTTTTATTCACTTTTGTGGACCAAGTCCACATGAGTCTGCTGAGCCTGATCTGTAGCTACCCCTCCTCCCACCTCCAGAATACTGTATCTTCTCTTTCAGTTATTTGTCTTTCAACCAACCTCCCTTTCTAGAAACCTACCATTTACCCTCCTTCCCTTTCTGTGGCGTAAGAAGTCTTTTAAAGGAATATTGAGTTCTGGAAAGATGCCACCCAAAGTTCTCTTTGTGGGTCCCTTCCAAGGTGAGGGAAAAAAACAACAACATTTTTTGTTCAGAGCAAAAGGGGTTGTGAGCCTTCCAATCACATCTCAGTCATAATGCTGCCCAGGGAGGGCTCTAGCCTGTGTGGCTGATGATTAAAAAAAAAAAAATCAGACTGGTGAAAAAGGAAAATCTAAATCATTGCCTGATATTTCACACAAACTAGTTTAGCAGGGCTTTTGGCAGTAGGCAAGAGAAAGTATAGTCAATGATAATGGCTGATAGTGGTATTGCTGATGGGTCGTGACCTTGTCTGGCTCCGCTGTTTCTGGTTTGTGGTTCTATCCCAAGCCTGTAATGACATAAAATAACAGACCGCTTATCCTGGTGCTTTTCATTGCAAATCACATTTCACAAGACAATACATGGAATTTATAGGATGTAAATATGTCAGTAAAAATGTGTATCATGCAATACATGGCTACTGATTCAAGACCTCACACCTCAGGTTCAACTTAGACCTATTTGGTTCCACTTTGAACAAGCTTTCTTGGTTTACATTTTGTCTTCAAAAGCCTTTAGGCTGTTGAAATTCACTCTTTATTTTAAGATGAAAGTGTCAAAAAGTGTTCTATACTAAAGAATAACGAAGCTAGGATCTCTTCCAGTCTTGGAAAGACAGTGCTGGGGATACAGAGCTAATAATCATAGTGCAGGATTGTTACATATCTCTATAGGTTATAAGGTACTTTTCGCATCCATTATTGTATCACAATGACACTTAACAGATGCTAAGTAAAAACTGAAGGGGCCAGGCAAAGATGGGAGAGATATTCTTCTCAGTTGGCAATTCCATTTTACTAGAATTTTTATCATAAGCACCTAGGACCACATTCTTGTTTACTTTACAAATTCAAGAAGAAATGCTGACCGAAAAAATTCACAGAAGAGCTAGAGGGGTATGGGGCCCACCATCCTAGTCATTGGTTTAAGTCCCATGACTGCTGAGACTGTTTTCAGGATCCCATCCCCAGGGCCTAGCAGAGTGCTAGGCATTTCACATTCCCAGGAGATGTCTGTTCAACTGTCTATGTAGCAAGTAAGACAACATGAAGGTAGGTGGGGGAAGGCCTCCTTTGTAGGCAGGAAGTGGGAAGGAAAAAATGTAAAAAATGAGGAAGAGTAGAAACAAGTGAACTTATATTAATTTATTTTAACACCTTTCTTCTCCAATTATATTGTCCTTAAGTTGTGTTTAAGACACCTTCTTAAGTGATTGCTATGAGTTCCATTTTTTCATAACTGAAGAAAGAGCACCGAGTGTGGATTCCCTTGGGTCATATGGTAAACCTAGTCAATCCTTTCTCTGTTTTAAAATGTGCTTGTTTCCTTTTATATCTGAAATAGATATATGTCTGTCTAACAATGTGAAAGGGGGACAAAAACCTGAAACTTGTTACTGTCCAGCCTAGTGTGAAGAATGATGTTCAGCCATTAACCTAAAGGAAGCAGCTGCACTTACAAGGCTGATCTGTTTTCAATTTGTGTGAACAAGTTAAAATTTTCTTCTGACCTTCCTTGAGGCCTCAGTTCTGCTGGAAGAATTTTCCTGGAGCTTGACTGTGAGTCTTATCTACCTTGTTTTCCCTTCTCCATGAGCCTATGGTAGATAGCATGACAGAAATGTTTTCAATTTCTTTAAGAGAGATGTTTGTTAAGCACTAATGAATTGGATGTCCATCTCTTTGAGTTGTAAGGACCTGGAATTGCATGGTCTGCTTTGTGAAGCTGAAACCTGAATATGAAACTAACAATCTAGTTGGGGACAGTGTATCTGCACAATAGAAAGGCTGGGGTCTGACTCTCCTTTGAGGCTCAACAACAGTCTCTGCTGTTCAGGCTTCTTATATCTGACACTTCTCCTTATATTGCTTCAGCTTCCTTCTCTTTCCTAATTCCCAAGCTATGCTGCGACCCTGAAGAGACAAATGCAGGCTGACACAACACACACACAAGCGATTCCATGGTTAGCCTTTGACAATCTCATAGTCTTCATCTGCATGACCAGTTAGATTCACTACACTATTTTTGTGTCTAAATTACTTACTGCTAACTTGTAGTGTGAAATAATTTAGGTCATTAATCTCTGTATACATTTATTTACTTTTTTACATTTGCATCTTGAGGATGTTCTTACTTATGCCACAATATAGCTCTAGATGAAGAAATATAGGGAGATATAAGGAGGATGCAAGTCATATTTCTATTCCCAAGGGAAACACAAGTAAGTTTACAATTGATACCACATTTCTTTGAATGTGTGTTACCATTCTTAGCCTAGCAGTATTTATGTAACACTAAGAAAAAAGTACTGCCAATTGAACTATGACACAATGCTTCCTATCACATCAATTTTAAGATACAATGCTAATTTTGGGGATGTTAAAATGAAAAGAAAAAAAGGTATGTGTATCTAACTTATCAATAGAACCAGTGATGTGCTGTGCTCAATCCAAGCTACAGTGTCAATGAAATGAACTGTTATTTTAGAAGCATTCTGTTTCGCTACAATTATTATCATGTGAAAATACTGAAAGCCCAGAACTTGTGATAGCTGTTTTCATGCGTAGTGGATGGCACAGTGTAATTGCTCAGCATTTGACTTATATTTCTGTTTTATTCAGCTTCCATGAGCCCATTTATTTATTTTAAATCCAACATTCTTTCTATGAGAATTTCTTTTAAAATAATAGCCACTTTTTATGTCTCCCACAAATAACTGTCCTTGCACACTTGCTGCTGAGTCGGCATTGGCAGTTAAACACAGTCTGTTTCCCAGGGCTGTCCTGGCTCTCGTATCCAGCAGAAGGGATGCTAAGGCAGCATGGGCCACAGCATTGCAACTTCTACTGGCCCTGGTTATACAAACTCATCAATTAGACTATTGTCAGTCTGCATTTAAAAGTACAGTGAGGTTTATGTTTTCTGAGAAAAACAATATAAAAGTACTCTGTGCTTGTTTTTTATTTTATAATGGTAAACTTCTCAGTGAAGAATATGTACATTCAAAGCTGTGAAAGGCGACTTCAGAGCCACTGTGACCACATTCATATGAACTGTCATGGAATTTTGATGGATTGCTTATACATCAATCAGCCCAACTTTCCTTTGGGAGAAAAGCAGGAGTCATCAGGACAGAGGGGCAGAAATAGGGAATATTCTACATTGCTTTGTTAATGTGTGTAACACTAGCTATTATGTACTGAGCACTTACTATGTGTCATACACTGTTAAAAGTAATTCATAAGCTTGGGCCACTTATTTCTCATAACATGTACAATGAGCTGATAATATTAATAGTGACATCTCACAAAAAAGGAAAGTACTGAGTTGTATATCTTTAAAATTCACATTGAAGTCCTAACCCTCAGTGTGATCATATTTGGAGATAGGGTCTCTGAAAGGTAATAAAGTTAAAATGAGATCATTAGGGTAGGTAGGGTGTAGTCCAATAAATTCTTGTCCTTATAGGAAAGGTAAATTTGGACACAGAGAATGCCATGTGAACATGAAGGTGGCCTTCTAAAGCCAAGGAGATAGGCCAGGAATAGATCCTCCATCACAGCTCTCAGAAGGAATCAATGCTGCTAACATTTTGATTCTGACTTCCAGCCTCCATATCTGTGAGATGATATATTTATGTGGTGTCAGACACACAACCCAGTGTGTGGTACTTTGTTATGGTAGCCCTAGCATACTAATCCACTGAAGGATCATCTAAATATTGGGGTCTGCAGCTCACATATGAACTTCTGTGTCTGACCTTGAGTCAATGAAAGCTCTTCCTGAGCTTTGTCCTCCGTGAAAATGGAGGAGCACATCAGTGTGGGGTTAGTGGTTCCTATGTAATCTCAATATCACACAGTAACTGCTTGTCCACCATGTCATACTATTGGTGCAATTTTGATAAATTATTATTCCCAGGGAGAATCCAAGGCCAAATTTACTGTGTCCGTCCGTCCTATAGTCTATAGGCCTACACTGAAGCCAGAAACAGACTATAAGGATGCTGTTGCCCAAGTCATCCTCCGGGTTTGATGATTAGGGTCACTATGACCTGCAACTGGGGTGCACTTCCTGAAGACATTTCAAATCTTCTGAAAGTCATAATCATGTCATTCAACTGATCAGAAACTTGGATGACCATCCACCGCCTTCACGTGGGAATAAAGTCTCTCATCCTTTACCTCACATGACATTTCCCTGGCTTATATTTTCAGTCCTTGCTAGAGCACCCACACCTTTCGTCCCCACACACAGGTGCCTGCAGGCATGTGCGCGCGCGCGCACACACACACACACACGTATTCTGAGTTCACAGTTGGGCTGGCTTACCCTCTTCATCCAGGATTCAGAATGTATTCTCTTAGTCTTGGTGTTTCCTTGACCTGAAACTTCTTTCTTTTCCCTTAGTTACCTATTGATAGCCCACTTACTTACAAAGTCCACTTCAAACCTCACATTTCCCAAAGATATTTCCCCTATCCCTTCAAATGGAATTATTTTTCCCCTAACTTGAAGTTCTAGGGCTTCATATGAAGACAATTATGACTCTGTTATTCCCGTGAGTTCTTTGGGGGGATAAGACCTTTGTCTTGTTAATTTCTGTGTATCTTCCATAATATCTAGAATGCTCTTCTTTAAAGGAAGTAGTATAAGCAGTAGGTACTCAAGGTTTTGCTGGATTTAATGCAGTCTCTAGGCCACCCCAATGAAGGCTTCCAGATAGGCTCTAAAAATTTCACCAACCTTCAGGAACAAAGAGCAAAGACCTGGACCATGATTTTGACTTTCATTTTAAACAGAGCAAGCTCATGAAGGTGGAGAATCTATTTCTTACATCTTTCCTGGAAGACTGAATGTAGGCCTATGATCACCAAGTATATTTTAAGGTCTCAATTTTGTTGTCAACCAACTTCTGAGATTTTATTTTGTTTTATTTCTAGACTTAACTACTTAGCACTCCAGCAACTGATAATACAGCATATCCTGGCAACAATTCCTTCACGTTAGGTCAGGTAGCAAAACACTAGTTCAGATAGCAAGGTAGCCCCAAACATAAACAACACCCAATATCAAATTGGAAGCTTTCTATGGTCAAAGACTCTTATATTTCTCTAGGTTGCTTTCTTCTTAAGAAAGGCAGCACGAAAGAAATACGCTTTTAATTTTAAATTTGAAATCACTCCTGATCTTGTAACTTGATCTTGATAGCAACAACTTCATTAACAGCATGATCAAAAATGTATATTCTTTTTCTTTTGATCAGTTGTTTTTGAACTTGATCACAATTATGTTAAGTGCATGGAACCTGGAACCATCTGCCTGGGAACAAATCCTGCTTATACTACTTACTTGATCATAGTGACCTTGGATGTGACTTAACTTTATGGGCCTCAGTTTTATTGTCTGTAAAATGGCGACAGAGAACTCTTTTAAAGGGCTGTTATTATGAATTAACCAAGTTAACACATAAAAAGTGCATGGACTAGCAACCAGGACATAGTCAGCATTGGATTTAATGTTAACTGTTATTATTTCAAAGTGGTCTCTTCACCAAAGAAACAGTAGAGAATATTGTTGGTTTCTGTTATGGATTCTGTCTTAAACTCCTTCCCCTCTGCTTTTTTTTTTTCTTTTCAGAGTATGTTGGAAATAATAACCAAACATGCAAGTGATACATGTATATTTAGTTTCACATACAACCTCATTGTTACTTCCTGACATCCTTCCAAGATATCTCACAATTTATCAATCTCACCAGGACACAGTATGTTTTCTGACCACTTCCCCTTTGCAATTAAGGACTGTGACCACTCGCTTACGCACAGACTGAGACCAGCAGCCTTAACCCCAAAGGAGGTCAGAAACTCCCAGCTCTTTCCACCGAGGGGGCTAGCTGAGAACCCGATACTGTGTGTTTTAAGGCTGTGGCTAGACTGTGACCATAGGAACTGGGAACACCCACCAACACCCTGTTTCCCCCAGCCCCACTTCCTTCGCTTCAATGCCATTAAGCATGGTTGCAGTGTGTTTGTGAATGTTTTGAGTGGAGTTAAGTTTCTGGTGTTTATTATTGAATTGCTAAAGATTTGAAGAGAAGACAAACAGACGAGCAAAGAAATAGACAGAAAACACCCTTAGACAGACTAGCAGTATGAGCAGACATGCTCTGAAAGACCTGGGTCCAGGAAGATCTGGGCTTGCACCAGAGCCCCAGAATTTGGTCAGTTACTCTGCAAATAAAACCTGCCCTAGGCACACAGTGAGGAGGCTTTATTTGCATAGGAAACCAGCCAGTCTGGCCTTGTAGATAGTAGGTCACAGTCAGAGTAGTGGTGAGTTTTCCTGTTTACTGTCTACCTCCATGGAAGCATTGAATATAGGGCCTGAAAGGGGTTGGGGAAGGCTATCTTTTCTCTTTTTTTCAAGATTTGATGTCTCAATTAAATTCAGGGCTTTGCCTTTGCTCTCTGCATCACCTCTCCTTCATAACCTGTCAAGCATATAGAAGGTAGACTCACAAAGACTTCTCTTCTGAGTGCAGAGGACTTGGGAGTGGGGTTGGTTAGCCTGGAATTGAACGGTCAGGTTGCATTGTGTCATCCACAGGCTTTCCCCTCTGACTTTATGGTGCTTCTTACACACACTCACTCACCCACATAAACTAAACCCCACATGTGTGGAGGCTGTGTATATGCTGTTTGCCATCATATGCCCAACATCTACCACAGTGCCTGGTACATATCAGACTCTTAGTGCATTATTTGTTGAATAATAAACAACTGTCTATTAAGAGACATAAATACATATCAATGGTATGGTCTGGATTTAAAATATACAGTTTAATTGTTTTTGTATTTTTTGTATGTATACTTGTGTACAGTCATGCTTGCTTCTTGTTTAGTCAATATGATCACTATGTCAGTTTCTTCTTTTTTATTGCTGCAATGGAGACAAAAGTCTTCCAATGTCTATGGAGCGAATACATTTGAAAGCAGTCTGTGAAGGCTGTGTGCAATTTTGGAGAGAATGGACTCCAAAGAGTCTTGTAGTATGCAAGCTTCTCCATCCAAGATAGATTATCATCCCTTGGGAGTCTCGAATCTTTTCACTCCTTTGAGAGGAACTTAGTTTAAAGAAACTAAAGTTACTGGACCTGGTGAAGAGGAAGTTGAATGGCTCACTTTAAGAATATGAAAGTTTATGCTCTTTGAAGATAATGTTGACTGCAAGAATATAAATTATAGCTTAATATATGAATGAAAAGCCTTAAAATTTTATCTTTTCATTGACTAATTCTTCTAGGACTATAGTCTATAGAAAAAATATGAAAATCAGTGAAAGTTTAAGTTTCATAGCCAGTAAAGCTCATCACATCATTATATATGAAGCCAAAAGTTGAAAACAATTTTAATGTTCAGAAATGGGCAATGGCTAAGAAAATTATGGGGTACAGCCATTAAAGTGGAAAATAGGACACTTTGTTTTGGCTGTTTTTATACCATGGATATGTTCTGTCCCTAAAGAGCAAACCATTGAATTCATAAGTTGAAAAAAAATGTTTAACATGCACCCCATCTTTAGAAACTTACTTCTTTCTACCTTGGTCTTACCCCAGAAACTTTAGTGATTGACTAGGTTTTAGAGAAAGAATGAGGTTATCTGATGTTCAAATACTTTATAATATAAAATTAAAAGCTTAGTGATTTATTTTCAGTGTCACCAAATAGCGATGGATGTTATCGATAAAGTAAACATGGCAACCAAAGAAATATGTTCAAACCTTTGATGAGGAGAAATAGTTATAACAATATCAAGCAAAAAAGGATGCAAAACTTCAGGTATAGTACAATCTAAACAATGTAAACATATTTATATAAATATATATGGATATTCATATGCTAAATTATTTATATGACTTTCCTCCAGTGAGAGATTATGAGTGATCACTTTCTTCTTTATATTTTACATATATTTTCACATAGGTACATAATGCTTTTATATTAAAATTTTATAATAAAAATATTGAAAGTAATTAAAATTACAATGTGACGGTTTGAGTTAACTATAAGGAACTTTTTTTTGTAAATAAACTTTATTTTTAGAACAGTTTTACATTTACAAAACAATTGAGAAGCTAGTACAGGGAATTCCCATATATACCTCTTTACCCAATTTTCCCTAATATTAACATCTTGTACATAAATGTAACATCATACGGTACATTTGTTATAATTAATAAACCAATGTTGATAAACTATCATCTGTAGTTTATTCAGGTTTACTTTATTTTTACCTAATGCACCTTTTCTGTTTGGGGTTCCTATCCAGGATATGATATTATAATTAGTATCATATCACTTTAGGATACTCTTTACTGTGACATTTTCTCTGACTTTCCTTGTGTTTGATGGTCTTGAGAGTTTCGAGGCATTACTAATCAAGTATTTTTTAAAATTGAGGTATAATTGACATATAACATTATAATAGTTTTAAGTATACAATGTAATGATTAGATATTTGTATATATTATGAAGTGGTCACCACAATAAGTCTAGTAAACGTCTATCACTATACATATATAGTAAGAACTTATTGATGGATTGGGGGGACCAAGATGGCCGCGGAGTAGGGATAGTGTTCTCAGCTTGCTCCTGTTAAGGAGACAATCCAGGAGGAACAAATGCGGGGAAGAATGACTGAGTGAGTGTGAATATCTGATAACGTGAACGGGGAGGAGATCGTGGGGGAGGAGATCGTGGGAGCAGCGTGGAGGGGGGTGGAGGGGTTTATCACAAACTGCAGGCTGAGTCATTCCGAGACTCCATGCGTTTGCAGTATCAAGCCGGAGAGTTCACTAGCCGGGAGTGAATTCTTGTAGGGAGTTAGGGAGAGGATTTGGCCGAAAAAGCCAGAGGAGGGAGAGAACAGTGAACAATCAGGACTGGGAGAAACTGTGTGATCTGAGTCTAGAGGGAAACATCCTCAGCTGCAACCTCCGACTGAAAGCTCGGCACTCCGGGCGAGCCCAGCACTAGCGCTAGGGCCCTACAGAACAAAGGAGCAGTTTTGGGGCAAGGAGAACGGCAGCACAGAAAAGCTGCTGCGGAACTCTGGACCGGGGGAGAACTGTGTTCTTGAAATCAGTGTTTGCTCTTTAGTCGCGCTAGAATCCCACAGAACAAAAGGCGGGTTTGGGGCTAAGAGAGAAATAGGACGTGCAGGGTGTGTAAGTAGGGAAGAGAGCGGAGGCAGAGGTTCTGGAGGGGAGACGGTTTTAGGGCAAGGAGAAGGGGTCGCAGGGAAGGGCTGCTGCAGAGCTCCAGACTGGCAGAGAGCCCCGGGGTAGGAGAGTGCTGTGCTGACCGACCACACTAGAATCCTACAGAACAAAGGGACGGTGCTGTGGTGGGAAGAAAGATAGAGTGCGCAGGCCGATAGACAGGGAAGCCAGCGGAAGCGGTAGCTCGGAATAGAGAAAGTTTTGGGGCAAGGAGAAGAGCACACACAGGAAAGCCACTGCAAAGCTCCAGACCAAGGGAGAGGCCCTGGGCAGGAAAGGGCCACTGGGCCCGGCACTTTGACCGACTGTGCCAGAGTCCTGCAGAACAAAAGGACGATCTTGAGACAGGGAGAGAGGTAGGGTGCGCAGGCATATAGACAGGGAAGAGAGCAGAAGCTGTAGCCTGGGAATAGAAACACGACAGGAGGCAGGGCGGGGATTGCTGGCAGGCACAGGCTGGACCAAAAGGGGGAAGGAGTAGCTGGACAAGCCTGAGGAGGGCTGAGGCTGCCTCAGGAGGGGACAACTAAAGGCAGCTCACAGCAGAGCGGTGGTAGGCCCACGAAAAAAAGACTAGCAACCCCAGAATCAAGCAGAACCCTCCCACAGCCAGCCAACCAACCAGAAAAGATTTGAAACTCATGGAATTTTGAATAGGAGCAGACTCAGGAAGGAAGCAAGGAAAAACCAAAAAACAAACAAACCAAAAATACCCAGAGACTGTGCATGAAAGTTGAATTGAGTTAAAATCCTCATTCTTTTATCTCTCACTCTCTCTCTAACTACCCCTACCGTCAGTCCCTTCTTATTCTCACTCCTTTTCTCCCCTCCCCTTCCCTCCCTTCTCTCCCCTTAGCATTCTCCCCTGCATCCTATTCTCAGTTAATTTTATAATTTTAAGTTCTCTCCCTTTCTCACCCTCTCCTTTCTCTGCGCTATGCACCTTCAACTTTATTAAATTTCTTTCTTTATTTTGTCCCCCTTCAGTCTACATTCGTTTTTCTTTCATCTCTTGTCCTTATTTTCCTTCTCTCCCTATACATATTCTCTCTCTCTCCCTATTACACTTTATATTCTAATCTCTTAATATTCAAATTATAATTCTAATCTATCCCCCTCTCCCTTTGCTCTCCCATTCTTACCCCTTCTCTTTTTCTACCCCATCCCCCCACTTCTTTCCCTACCTCTTGTATTTCTCTCCTTCATCCTATCTTTTGTCAACTCTTCAATTTCAATCCTCCCCTCCCTAATATCTCCTCTTCCTCCTGATTTCCTTCCCTCCTCTGAGCTCTTTTCCTCCCAAATCCTCTTGCTTTCCTATCTCCTATTCCTCTCTCTCTATATTCAGCTTTTCTCTCTATCTTGCAACTTTATATCATGTTTTAATCTCCTAATCTTTTTTATAATATATAATTTAAAAAAGAATTTTAATCCAGTCCCCTCTCTTCTACCTCCCCTTCTTCTTTCGTTCTCTCTCCTACCCTTCTCTTCTCTACTTTCTCTCTCTCTTTCCTCTCTCCCTTCCTGTCTTGCTATTTTCTACTCTGTATTTTTATCCTTAAAAAATTCTCTCTCAATCTATTTCCCACCTTCTAACCTCCCCAGCCCTCTCTTTCAATTTCTGGCTGTCTGTCTACCTGGATGTCTGTTGTGTCTACCCTACCTCCCACGCTAATCATATAGTATATACCGATTATATAAACCTAATACTATACACTTCCACTTTCTCACTCCACACTGTAACCCTCCCCTCCTTTTCAAACATACAGTGTAAATGTTAATTGCTCTCTTACATAACCTTGATCCCAATTGCTAATATTAATACTCTATCAACTTTCAGCTCAAAAATTACCCTTCCTTCATTTAAAACAACTCCTTTCTGTTTCTCCTACGAAATAAGAGTCCCAGTATCTCCACAAGTATATTAACACGGGCTCATTTGCAGCCTATACTGGGATTGTATTTGGGGGAGACATTGGAGGGTGTGGGTTTCTTGCCTGGGTTGTGTAATTATGTTTTAGCAGCACCTTCACAAAAGATCTCAAGACAAGGTGGGCAGAGTGACTCTCAATCAACTAACCAGAGAAAAAGATCCACCAAAAAGTAGCTGAAATACAACCAGACAGATTAAAGAAATATCATCAAGGACAACACAGACGGAGATCCAGGAGGGCGGAGGAGCAAGTGGAAGCTACACTAACCCCCTCCCAGGACCAGCCAGTGCTGACTCAGCCCCAGTACAGCAGACAGACCATCCCCCTCCAAGTGGTGTCATACTAAGGGGAAATAAAAGCCCTGCTTACAGGAATTAAGTTGCCACACCCACGGTCCTTAAGCCTGACGGCTGATCACAGATTGAGTATAGTAACAACTAAAGAAGAGAGACAAAGGCAGTAGATCACTGGAAGTCTCCAACAGGCTGCCTAGGGCCAGTCTGGTACATGATCTGACGCTACCAGAGGCAGATCCAGGGAGAACTGATCATTCTAAGAAGCACCAACAAAAGGAATCACAAAAATGGGGAGAGAGAGAAACAACCCCCCATCAAAAGGAAAGGTAGAATCCCCAGAAAGAGTGCTAAATGAAATAGAGGGGAGCAAAATATCAGATAAGGAATTTAAAACATGGATTATGGAGAAGCTAAATGAGCTCAGCGGAAACTACAAAGAACTCCAGAAAAACTACAGTGAACTCCAGAAGAACTATAAGGAACTTACTGAGAATTATACCAGCATCAAAAAGGACATGGAAGCTATCAATAAGAGCCAGGAGGAAATGAAGAATACAATCTCTGAATTGGAGAACACAGTAGAAGGAATTAAAAGCAGGCTAGAGGAAGCAGAAGATCGGATCAGCGAGCTGGAGGACAATGTACACAAAAACTCCCAGACAATGCAACAAAATGAAAAAAGACTGAACAAGACTGAAGAGATTCTAAGACAGCTGCAGGACAACGTGAAACGTAACAATATCCATATCATTGGAATTCCAGAAGGAGAAGAAGAAGAGCAAGGGATAGAAAAGCTCTTTGAAAAACTAATGACAGAAAACTTCCCTCACATGAGGAGAGAAAGAGTCACGCAAATCCAGGAGGCACAGAGGGTTTAAATGAAGATGAACCCCAACAGGCCCACCTCAAGACACATCATAATTAAAATGGCAACATTCAAAGACAAAGAGAGAATCCTAAAAGTAGCAAGAGAGAAACAACTAATAACATACAAGGGAGCTCCAATAAGGCTATCCTCAGATTTCTCAGCAGAAACACTACAAGCCAGAAGGGAATGGCAAAAAATATTCCAAGCAATGAAAAACAAAGGCCTACAACCAAGAATACTCTACCCAGCAAGACTCTCATTCAAAATGGAAGGCGAAATAAGGAGTTTCTCAGACAAAGGAAGACTAAAAGAATACATCTCCACCAAACCGGCAATGCAAGAGATGCTAAAGGGTCTGCTCTAAGAAGATAAAGAAACAGAGAGAGACAGAGAAGAACAAGAGTACAAAGGGGAAAAATGACAATGAATAAGTACTTATCAATAATAACCTTAAACGTAAATGGATTAAACGCTCCAATTAAAAGACATAGGGTAGCTGAATGGATTAGAAAGAATGACCCACATATATGCTGTCTACAAGAGACACAACTTAGAACAAAAGATCTACACAGACTGAAAGTAAAGGGATGGAAAAAAGTATTTCAAGCAAATGGACATGAAAAAAAAGCCGGGGTAGCAATACTTACATCAGACAAAACAGATTTCACAGCAAAGTCCATAAAAAGAGACAAAGAAGAGCATTTCATAATACTTAAAGGAAAAATCCATCAAGAAGATATAACCCTTATAAATATATATGCACCCAACTTAGGAGCACACAAATATGTAAGGAAAATTTTGAAAGACTCCAAGAAAGATATAGACAGCAACACACTCATCGTAGGGGACTTTAACACCCCGTTGTCAACAATGGACAGATCTTCAAAGCAAAGAAACACCAAAGATATTGAGGCACTGAACAACACTTTAGATCAAATGGACTTAGTCGATATATATAGAAGTTTACACCCCAAAGAAGCAAAATATACATATTTCTCAAGTGCACATGGAACATTTTCAAAGATAGACCACATGGTAGGACACAAAACAAGCCTCAATAAATTCAAGAAAATTGAAATTATATCAAGCAACTTCTCAGATCACAATGCCTTAAAATTGGAAATCAACCTCAAGGAAAAAACTCAAAAACATTCAAACTCATGGAGAATGAATAACATGCTATTAAATAATGAATGGGTTAACAATGACATCAAGGAAGAAATCAAAAAGTTCCTGGAAACCAATGATAATGAACACACAACAACCCAAAACCTATGGAATACAGTGAAAGCAGTCTTAAGAGGAAAGTTCATAGCAATACAAGCCTACCTAAAAAAGCTAGAAGAATCTCTAATAAAAAATTTAACCCTACAGCTACAAGAACTAGAGGAAGAACAACAAGCAAAACATAGATCAAGTAGAAGGAAGGAAATCATCAAGATCAGAGCAGAATTAAATGACATAGAGTCTAAACTAACAATTCAAAAGATCAACAAAAGTGGGAGATGGTTCTTTGAAAAGATAAACAAAATTGACAAGCCTTTAGCCAGGCTCATCAAGAAAAAAAGAGAGAGGACCCAAATAAATAAAATCAGAAATGAAAGAGGAGAAATCACAACTGATACCACAGAAATACAAAGAATTATAAGAAATTATTACGAACAACTGTATGGCAAGAAATTTGACAACCTAGAGGAAATGGACAGATTCCTGGAAAACTACAGTCTGCCAAACTGAATCAAGAAGAAGCAGAAAGTCTGAATAGACCAATAACAGCTAGCGAAATTGAGGCAGTAATCAAAAAACTCCCAGCACACAAAAGCCCAGGACCGGATGGCTTCACAAGTGAATTCTACAAAACATTTAGGAAAGAACTAACTCCTATCCTCCTCAGACTATTCCAAAAGATACAAGAAGAGGGAAGACTCCCAAACTCGTTCTATGAAGCCAGTATAACCCTAATTCCAAAACCAGGTCAAGACACAACAAAGAAAGAAAACTACAGACCAATATCACTGATGAACATAGATGCTAAAATCCTCAACAAAATATTGGCAAACCGGATCCAGCAACACATTAGAAAGATCATACACCACGATCAAGTAGGATTCAACCCAGGGATGCAAGGATGGTTTAATATTTGCAAATCAATAAACGTGATACACCACATAAACAAAATGAAAGACAAAAACCACATGATCATATCAATAGATGCGGAAAAAGCATTTGATAAAGTACAACACCCATTTATGATAAAAACTCTCAGCAAAATGGGAATAGAGGGAGCATACCTCAACATAATAAAGGCCATATATGAGAAACCTGAAGCCAACATCATACTCAATGGGCAAAAACTGAGAGCATTCCCCCTGAGATCAGGAACAAGACAAGGATGTCTGCTCTCTCCACTTCTATTCAACATAGTCTTGGAAGTTCTAGCCACAGCAATCAGACAAGAAAGAGAAATAAAAGGCATCCAAATTGGAAAAGAGGAAGTAAAACTGTCATTATTTGCAGATGACATGATAGTATACATAGAAAATCCTTGAGACTCCACAAAAAAACTACTCAATCTAATAAGTGAATTCGGCAAAATAGCAGGATACAAAGTCAATATTAAGAAATCGAAGGCATTTTTATACACCAACAATAAAAACTCAGAGATAGAAACTGAAAGAAAAATCCCATTTACCATACCAACAAGAAAAATAAAATACCTAGGAATAAACTTAACCAAAGAGGTAAAAGACCTGTACACAGAAAACTACATAACACTGAAGAAAGAAATTAAAGAAGATACAAATAAATGGAAGCGTATACCATGCTCATGGATGGGAAGAATCAACATCATTCAAATGTCCATACTACCCAAAGCAATTTATAGATTCAATGCAATCCCTATTAAAATACCAGCAACATATTTCACAGACCTAGAACAAATACTTCAAAACTTTATATGGAACCAAAAAAGAGCCCGAATAGCCACAGCAATTTTGAGGCAGAACACAGTAGGAGGAATCACAATACCTGATATCAAACTATACTACAAGGCAACGGTAATCAAAACAGTCTGGTACTGGCATAAAAACAGACATATAGATCAATGGAACAGAATAGAGAGCCCAGAAATAAGCCCAGGTTCATATGGTCAACTAATATTTGACAAAGGGGGAAAGAACATCAAATGGAGTGAAAAGAGCCTCTTCAACAAATGGTGTTGGGAGAACTGGACAGGGACATGCAAAAAAATGAAACTAGACCACCAGCTCACACCATACACCAGAATAAACTCAAAATGGATCAAAGACTTAAATGTAAGCCGTGATACCATAAAAGTCCTAGAGGAAAAAATAGGCAGGAAAATTTCAGATATCCCACGTAGCAACATTTTCACTGATATATCTCCTAAGGCAAGGGAAATAAAGGAAAGAATAAACAAATGGGACTACATCAAACTAAAAAGTTTCTGCTCAGCTAAAGAAAACATCAGTAAGATGCAAAGGAAACCAACCATATGGGAAAATATATTCGCCAATGACATCTCAGACAAGGGATTGATCTCCAAAATATATAAAGAACTCATACGACTCAACACCAAGAAGACAGACAACCCAATTAAAAAATGGGCAAAGGACCTGAACAAACACTTCTCCAAAGAAGACATACAGAGGGCCCATAGACATATGAAAGTATGCTCAACATCACTAGCCATCCGAGAGATGCAAATTAAAACCACAATGAGATACCACCTCACACCAGTCAGAATGGCCATCATCAACAAATCAACAAACAACCTGTGCTGGAGAGGATGCGGAGAAACGGGAACCCTGGTGCATTGCTGGTGGGAATGCAGACTGGTGCAGCCACTGTGGAAAACAGTTTGGAATTTCCTTAAAAAACTAAAAATGGATCTGTCTTTCGAACCAGCAATTCCATTGCTAGGATTATATCCAAAAAATCCCGAAACACCAATTCAAAAGAACCTATGCACTCCAATGTTCATAGCAGCACTATTTACAATAGCCAAGTGCTGGAAACAACCTAAATGCCCATCTGTAGATGAGTGGATCGAAAAACTATGGTACATTTACACAATGGAATTCTATGTAGCAGAAAGAAAGAAGGAACTTCTACCATTTGCAACAACATGGATGGAACTAGAGAAAATTATGCTTAGTGAAATAAGCCAGGCAACGAAAGAAAAATACCTTATGCTGTCACCTATTACAGGAAACTAATGAACAACACAAACAAATGAGCAAAATTGAACCAGAGGTATGTAAACAAGAAGCAGACTAACAGTAACAAGGGGGGTGGGGGTGAGGAAAAGAAAGGTGTAAGGGGAAGGGTCAAGTAAAAAAAAAAAATATATATATATATATGAATGACCCACAGACAGGGGCAACTGAGTGGGGACTAAATGTGGGGGAAGGGAGGGACAGGGTGCAGGGAAACAAGAGGGCTAAAAAAGTGAGACAACTGTAATGGAAAAACAAACAAAAAATTTTTTTTAGTGGGGGAAAAATGAAAATATGAAAAATGGAAATGCCAGTTCAGTGAATATTAGGACAAAGATTTTCCTTCACGTTGTATATTTTTCTCCCTATTTGATCCCTCCAGAGTTTGGCATTCTAAACAAGTAATGACATAAGTTTCTTTGCATAGAACTAATAAGACCAGTTGTCAACAGAGGTTCCTTTTTTTTTTTTTTTTTTGACCAAGTCTTTGACTGGAATGTCAAGCCTAAAGGAAACATACTTGGGCTCAGATTGTTACCAAAAAGCCCTGAGGAACTGGGAATGACTTTCAAAGTTAATAAAAGCCCGCGAGATAAAAGGCCTGGTACCATGGTTGGTTGTGCAGTCCACAGCAATCTTTCCAGGGAAGGAACGAAGGTCGTTTTCCTGAAAGATGGCTAGAAGGGACCTTAAGGCACAAGGAAAAACCAGAAAGACTTGGAAAAAACAGGTGTGTACAGGCAAAGATGAATGCCAGATATGTGGCTCAGCTTCTGTGCCCTGAAGAACAGACTGAAGGTCACCTCAAATATTCCTTGGGTAAGTTCCAGCAAAGCAGAACTAAAGATCATAAGTGATCATTTGCTGCTCTTGCTATGTTTATGCAAACGAACAGGATAAATTAAAAATGGACTTAATGTAGTCCCTTTAAAGACAAGGAGGGTAACCTTAGGGAGAAAAATTATTATTCAAGGAAAATCACAATGATCAGTAATAGAGTATAAAACAGGGCAACTAACCGTCTTAAAAGTTTCTTCTAATTTAAAATATGGTTTCACTTGAAAATTAAACCATGTCTGTGATATCATCAAAGATATTCAAGTTGCAGGCAAATAGAATTTCAAGTGCCTTGCAACTAGATGTCTTCCCAATAAGACAGTCTTACAGATTTAGAGACTTGTTTATGGGTTATGTTACATAAATTAACACGTGTTTTTTGTTTTCAAAGGACATAAGCCTATGACTGCATTACCTGAGTGATTATCTGTACGCATAAGCCTCACTTAATCCTCTCTGCAGCGCTGCCTCCTGAGACTCAACGGTTTGGCTGAACTAAATGGCTGGGTTGGGGAAGAATGGGGTGGTCTGTGGGCTTCACTTTAAAAGTGGTTTCTCTTTTCTATCCTAATGGCTTGGACAGAAAAGGCCCAGAGGTCTGAGAGGGGGAAAACCTAAACTATTTACCTCAGCCCAAACTAAGTATAATGGGCAAAAGGGTTTTGGACAGGTGAGATGTGCCTAGCACACCTTCTTACAAAGAAGCCCTTTTTTTTTTTCCTAATATGTAACATTGAAAAATTAATCCCTGCCTTTTGTCATCTAGTAGTTATGGATTGAATGATGTCTTTTAACCCTTTTCGCCAAATCTGTTGCCCCCCAGAACACAACAAGGACACCAGCCTGTTAAACCAAGCACGCCCTTGACCGGAGACAGCCAACTGACCTGCAGTCTGCACGATCCTTCCCCATGTGGGAAGGGCACCCTCCCCTCCACACCCCCACTCTTATTAGGGTTTTCTGGACCCAAGGGTAGGTAGGACGACGACCATGTCCAGTTTGAAGCAGCTAGAGGAGCTTGAGACCTTCGCCCATTGTCCTTTACAAGATTACAAAGGGTCCTAATATTTGAGGGGGGGGGTAGTTAATTTTTACGAACCAGGGGTATGGACTTGGGGGGGATTGCTGGGGGAGGGTGGTGCTGGGTGGAGGGGAGCAAGGGGGAGAAAATTGGAACTGTTGTAACAATATAATCAATAAAAAACATTTAAAAAAATAAAAAAAATGGAAAAATAAATAAATAAATAAATAAATAAATAAATAAAGAACTTATTGATGGAAAATGTTTTTAAATACTTAAAATGAGCTCAGGTAAAATATGTAGCTATTTTTTCACTGAGAATTATGAGAAAAGGATACTTGCTTTTTTTCCTGAAGAGTTAATAAATGTGAGAGATGAGTGATTTGTACTAGTGAATACCTCTTGTGCTCTAAATATTTGTTAAATTATGTGGGCAGAGCAAGGGCAGCTTAGTGCTGCAAGAAATGTCCATGGCTCTTCTGTCAAGTACTTTGCTAGTGAGGTGGCTCAAATACCTGCCCCAAGGGCCCAGTCTCATAATAAATTTCCTATTTTCACTACCCTTCCCTCTTCAAGTCCCCTTCAGGATACTACCTCCCACCCCCATTATAGATGACGGAACCCTGAGGGCTGGAGTTGATCTACTTCTCCTGTGGCCTCCCATACATTGTACAGTCTAGTTGCTGATGGATTCAATGATGAATTTAAACAAAGCCAGTAACAGCTTTAGCTGAATGTTTTTTTACCTTGCATTTTGTTTTGCACCTACTCTTAATCTCCGAGGCCCAACTCTCTCAGGTATGCAGATCTAAACTAAGACAGGTCTCAGAAGAGGGCAGGAGAGCCTCCTGAGGTCTGTAGTCATTTTCAGATTCTCAAAATATCACCATTGTTTTGATGTAGTGGTAATAATAGGGCAATGCAGAATAGCAAAATTAATAATTTTTACTATTTTGGGACACTATATGGAAGAGGGTGTTTTATGGAGAAGATATGCTATTCCCATGAATCCTAACAAAATACCACTTGGCTCAGAGGCATCTGGTAAAAGCTACTTTCGTGGCAGCCTGGGTTTTCCTGAGACCAAGTTTGGAAGAATTGGCCTGAACTCTGGGAACTCTTCAGAGCTTCCCTGGCCTCCCCGGCGGCAAGCTGGATCCTGGACATGTTTTCTGGAGCTCTAAAGACTCATTTATTCTGGGAAATGGGAAAGGAAGGAGCAAAGAGAAAGCAATATCAAATTAATTGCCACAATTTGCTTACAATTTGGATAACAGTGTTCAGGGGAGCAAAAATAGCTCTAACCTGGAGCAGAGGGGTGTTTCTTCTGGCTATATGTTTAAGATAGTAAAAGAACATACCAGGTCAAGAGAGTATACTCCTTGTAAGAAGTTTTTGGCCCTACAGAGATGGAGCTGGAGGAACCTATGTCAGATTCCTAGGGCTGCTGTAACTAAGTGCCATGAGCTGGGTGGCTTAAACAACAGAAATTAGTTTTCTCAGTTCTGGAGGCTGAAAGTGTGAGATCAAGGTCTTAGAGGGCTGTTTGTTTTTGTTTTTTTTCTGCTAACTGCAAGGGAATGATCTGTTTTAGGCCTCTCTCCTTGGCTTGTAAATGTTGGTCTTCTCCCTAGGTCTTCACATCATATTTCCTTCGTATGTGTCTGTGTCCCAATTTCCTCTTCTTAAAAATATGCCAGTCATATCAGACTAGGGCTCATTATTAACAAAATTTTAACTGAATTACCCTTGTAAGGTCCTTTCTCTACATACAGCCATATTCCAAGGTTAGGACCTCAAAACATAAATTTTGGTGAGCACATAATTAAACCCATAACAAAGCCCATTCATTTCTGACTATGGTAATCTCTGGAATAGGAGTATTTGCCCATCTCTAGTGTCTGTAGATCTGTGGTCCTCCACTCTTTACACCAGTGAGAGAAGGATGAAAAGAATCAACCAGCAAAGACTGCATGCAAGAATCCACTCTAACAGCAGGTACTGAAGGAACCACCTACTCAATCCCAGCCTATATTGGACCTGCTCTCTTTCTAAATGGAGGAGTTACCGAATAAGCAAGTTCTATGTTCTATGGTGAATCCAAAATAGTTTGAAACTCTGAAGTTGGGCAGTTTGGCTATGTGGTGGAGCCCATTAATTATAGTTTTTCCTGATCATGTTTATTTGTCTAAGCTCTTCTTGGTATTGCAGAACTGCTCCTCCAAGACATTGAACAACAAGAAAGTGAGAGCCCTTGCAGCTGTAGTCTGCTACCCTGTGGCTCAAGACTATTGTGGGAAGGCCCAGGGAAACAGCTCTGTCTTACAGGGAAGGAGCTCTGTATGACATGGCTTCCCCAGTCCCATGAGAGAGACCTTCCTGAGCACAACTGTGGGGCAACCACAGTGGTCCCAGAACCAGATATTACCTCACACATCATCAACCAAACACTCTGCAGATTAAACTGATAGGTTAGGAGTAAAGGGGATGGACAACAAGGGGAGAAACACTTGCAAGTTCTTTCCTAAATGTCTTTGTCCCTGCCTCAGACTGTGGTAAAATAGAGCAGGGACCAGCTGGCCAACCTTGTTTGTTTAAGCTGTTGACTAATCTGAGTTCATGTGCTGAGCTGGTTCATGAAGTTCTTGAACTTTTATTATCCCTGGACTTTTGGCACAGTGAAAATGAAATAAGAAACTGGTACTATCTTTAAAAGAAGCCTATGGGATTGAATGAACTGAATGTTTCACTTTGAATTAAGAGACTTAAGGAATTCAAAGAAATTTGCATGACGTTTTTTGACAGCTACTCAGTGCCAGCCACTGTGCTTGCTAGACGCTGTGATGAGAGTGAAAGTAAATTTTCTTCTCAACTCTGAGAGAATTCTACTCTCTTGGGCTATCTTTAGAGTCGTTGGATGATACTGATCCTCAGTTTCTGTGAAACAATGTTTTAAATTCAAAATACCGATAAGCACATATAAATCAGAGATTTTAAAAAAGTGAATATAGATCTGTGCTCTCCAATAAGGTAGCCATTAACCTTAGTGACTGGTGAGAAGCAATTCTTCAGTGGCACTAGCCCCATGTTAAATGCTCCATAGCTACATGAGCCTAATAGCTACCATAGTGGACAGTACAAATATAGAACATTCTCATCATGGCAGAATATTCTATTGGATAGAGCAAATGTAGTCAGTAAACAGATATGGGTTCATAGGGAATATTTTTATTTCAAAACATTTTGTAAACTGCAGCCTATGATACCTGGAAAGGCCAATTAAGGTTGCTAATTTACATCTCAGGACTGGAAACAACCTTAAAGATTACCTAGATTAAGTACCCATTTGATGATTAATCTACTCCACAACATTCCCACCAAGCCTCATTCCATGTTGGGCTTGAAAATTCCAACAATAGACACTTGCCTTTCAAGGCAGTGGATTTTATTGGTGAATTCCTCTTAGTCCAAAATGGTTGGCTTCTAGAAATGCTTATTTTTCTTTAAAAATATTAAGGAATTCCATATTTTTACAAATGCCTATACAGATGAGTCACACAATTTCCATTACAATTGTGTATAGAAAGTATAAATGTCAAATGTAAATGCAAATGCCAAAAATAAAATGAAGTTTTGCAGTTGTCTGCCCACTTGTTCTGTGGTATGCTAATGTAATAAAAAAATAAGTTTGAACATATTAACCTAGCCAAATGGATGACATTTCTAATAGTTATTTTAGACATTTCTCATTAATTTTCTTTCTCAAAAATATCTTACCATTGAAAACAGAGAATTTTCCAGATAAAAAAATTAAGTTTACCTTTTATCACACCTACATCTTGAGAATGGCAATCAGTCATGAGAGAAATATTTCCATAGACTGTCACTGCTTAAGTAAGCAAGAGAACTAATGTAGTCCAACTTTTTCTCAAAGTCTTATCATTGTCAGCTCACAGGTGCTGGGCTGCACCAGTGCACCACTGAGGCACACCAGCTGTGTCCCTGCAGCCAGCTACTGTGTGTTTCTTGTTTGCTAGTTCTCACTCCTCCATGGCTCCCTCTAATCATGTTTAACTACAGTTGGCTATTCTTTACTACAGAGAAGATTTCATTGCTTTAATTTTTCACTCTCTTTTCATTCACACTGGATTTATGTTTAAAGTTAAGAATCTGAAATGGCTGTTCTTCTAAGACTCCTAATTATTACCACTAAGTAAAATGCATAGACTTTGGGACAATTCTTTTTCTCAGTGCCCTTCCTCTTTCTTTCATACTGACCAATATTGGCAGGAATCTAACTTTCTGATAAATGATGATGTGTAGAAGTTAGAGTAACAATAACAATGCCAAAAGGATAATAAGAACAGTAATATGTGTATAAAAACACTATTCTAAAGATTTTGGATAGCTTGAGTCATATTTTATTCATCACAGCCCCATAGGTTATATATTGTTTATTTTAAAATAATTTAGCTAAGGCACAGAAACATAGGCCACCCAATCAGTAAGTGGAAGAACCTTGATTTAATCACAGGACACATGGCTCCAGACTCCCTGTTTTTAACCATTTTGTTTTAGGATAGACTTCTAAAGTTTTCATTCTGTAATTGAGCATGGATATATGCATGTTGAACAATCACTTATTTATTTTTTAAAAGATTGTATTTATTTTTAGAGGGAGGGGGAGGGAGGAAAAAGAGAAGGGGAGAAACATCAGTGTGGGAAATATCAATCAGTTGCCTCTCCTATGCACCCCGATCGGGGACCAAATCTGCAACCCAGGACTGTGCCCCTACCAGGAATTAAACTGACAACTTTTCACTTTGTGGGGCAATACCCAACCAACTGAGCCACTGTTCGGGTCAACAATCATTTATTTCTCTCCTTTATTTTGCATGGGGAGTTTGGTAAAAATCCATGTGCTATTTTATGAGAGACAGGTTAGTGTAACAGAAAGAACATAAGATCTGTAGTAAGAACTGATGTGACATTTGTTCAGGCATTGAGTATGTATTAGTTTGAACAAAGTCCCACTTGAATATCTTCAGAAATGGATGAAAAACTTAAATGTAAGACTCAAAACCATAAAAATTCTAAGAGAAAACAGGCAGTAGATTCAGAAAAAGTATTATTAGGAACAATGTCACAGTTTACTGCCTGTTTTCTCCTTGGAGTTTTATGGTTTCAAGTCTTATAATCAAGTCTTTAATTCATTTTGAGTTTATTCTTGTTTCAGGTGTAAGAAGTTGGTAGCCTTATTTTTTTGCATGTAGCTGTCCAGTTTCCCCAGCAGCATTTATGGAATTGACTGTCTTTATCCCATTATATGTTCTTGCCTCCTTTGTCACAGGTTAATTGACCATAAAAGGCATAGGTTTGTTTCTGGGCTCTCTATTCTGTTCATTGATCTATGTGTCTGTTTTTTTGTAGGTACTATGTTGTTTTGATTACTATAGCCTTGAAGTATAGTTTGATATCAAATAGCATGATACCTCCAACTTTGTTCTTTTTCCTCAAGATTTCTGTGGCTATTTGGGGTCTTTTGTAGCTTCACGTAAAATTTAAAATGATCTATGCTAGATTTGTAAAAATTGCCATTTTGATAAGGATTGCATTAAATCTATAGATTGCTTTGAGTGGTATGGATATTTTAATTATGTTAATTCTTTCTCTCCATGAGCATGGTATGTACCTCCATTTATTTGTATCTTTTTCAGTTTCTTTCTTCAACATTTTATAACTTTCTGAGTGCAAATCTTTTACCTCCTTGGTTAATTTATTTCTAGGTAACTAATTTCTTTATGCAACTGTCAATGGAATTCTTTTTTTAACTTCTCTTTCTGATATTTTGTTATTGGTGTATAAAATGCAACTTATTATGAATATTAATTTTGTATCTTGCTAATTTATTGAATTCATTCATCAGCTCTGATAGTTTTTTGATGGAATCTTTAGGGTTCTTTCTATATACTATCATGTCATCTGCAAATAATGATAGTTTTACTTCATCCTTTCCAATTTAGATGTTTTTGATTTTTTTCCCTTACCTGATTGTTATAGCTAGAACTTTCAATACTGTGTTGAATAAGAGTGGTGAAAGTGGACATCCTTGTCTTATTCCTTAAGGAAAACACTTTTAGCTTTTCCTCATTGAGTATGATGTTTGTTGTGGGTTTGTTAAAAATGCCTGGGGATCCCACTTCCAATAATGTTGTAACTAACTAAAAGTTTAATGCTGTAATTATAATTCCTTGTTAAGTATGTTAAACATATTGGATCCTTACTGGAAGTATCTTACAGAAACCTTGTTCATAGAGACATGAACCGTAAGAGCAAATGTATTATGAAAATACTGACAAATAATGAGAATTCTCATCCTCAGAAATTGGAGGAGATGGAGGTCAGGGAATATTGTCATTTCAATGAAGACCAGATCTAAAATATCTGCGTTTTTCCCTATATATGGTTAGAGAAAAACCAAGTGACAAGATGTGGGAAGCTACTTTTGGGACTTCTAGTAAGATGGAGGCATAAGTAAACATGCCTTGCTTCCTGTACAACCACAGAAAGAATTACAACTAGACCTCAAAACAAATAACAGCCAGAACCATCAGAATATCAAGCTGTATGGAAGTCCAACAATGAAGGATTTAAAGAAGCAACATTCATCCAGATGGGCAGGAGGGGTGGAGATTCAGAGCTCGGCAGAAAGGCACAGAGACATGGTGTGGTGAGGAGAGACAGCGACAATGATGGAATGGGCAATCCCACATTCAAATGTAGTAGATAAAAACTGGGAGGGATACCCTGGGAGTGAGCAATCCCAGCCCCTGGCCAGACTGCACAGCCCAGGGTTCCAGCTCCAGGAAGGTAAGTTCACATAACTTCTGACTTTAAAAACCAGGAGGTACTGGGACAGCAGAAGAAACTTCCAAATTTTCAAGATGCTTTGCTTAAAGGGCCTGTATGGACTTAAAAGATAGGCAGACCCACCCTTTCTGGGATTCAGCACCAGGGAAATAGCTGGAAGTATGCCAGTCACATAGGGTGAGTGCTATGCAACCCTCCAGAAGCCAGGCAGTGGCACTGTCCCCTCCCTAAGCCCTCCTTCCACAAAGAGCCATAAAGAAGTGAAGCAGGTTGCCCCACCCTGGTGATACCTAAAGCTCTGCCCCACACAATTTACAGGTGCCTTTTCTACAATAGGCCATGCTCCTAAGAGTCAAAGTAGCTTTACCTAATACATAGAACTAAACACAGGAGGATGCCAAACTGAGGAGACAAAGAAATATGGCCCAAATGAAAGAAGAGAGCAACCTCCCAGAAAAAGAACTAAATGAAATGGAGATAACCAACCTATCAGATGCAGAGTTCAAAACACTGGTGATCAGGATGCTCAAAGAACTCACTGAGTATGACAACAAAATAAAAAAGAGCCAGGAAGAAATGAAGGTTACACACTAAGTGAAATAAAGAAAAATCTACACAGAACCAACATTGTGGGGGGAGATGAATCTGGGATTCAAATCAACAATTTGAAACATAAGGAAGAAATAAGCATTCAACCAGGACTTCGAGAAGAAAAAAGACTTAAACAAACAAACAAACAAACAAACAAAAAAACCAGGATAGTATGAGGTGCCTTTGGGATATCTTCAAATGAACCAACATCTGAATCATAGGGAAGCCAGAATGGAAAAAAAGGAAGAGCAAGAAATTGAAAATTTATTAGAAAAAAATAAGAAAAGAAAAATTCCCTAATTTGGCAAAGAAAATAGACATACCAGTCCAGGAACCACAGAGAGTCCCAAACAAGTTGGACCCAAAGAGGACACATCATAATTAAAACGCCAAATGTTAAAGATAAAGAGGAAGTCTTAAAAGCAGCAAGAGGAAGAAAGAGATTTACCTACAAAGGAGTTCCCATTAGACTCTCAGTTGATTTCTCAAAAGAAACTGCAAGCTAGAAGGGACTGGTTAGAAGTATTCAAAGTGATAAAAAGCAAGGACCTACAACTTAAGTTTTTCTATTCAGCAAGGCTGTCATTTAGAATGGAAGGGCAGATAAAGTGCTCCCCAGGCAAGGGAAAGCTAAAGGAGCTCATCATTACCAAACCATTATTATATGAAATGTTAAAGGGACTTATTTAAGAAAAAGAAGATCATTTTATGAACAATAGAATGACAAAAAATACAAATCTATCAATGATTGAGTCCAAAAAAACCAAACTAAGCAAACAACCAGAACAGGAAAAGAATCATAGATATGGAGATTATTTGGAGAGTTATCAGCTGGGAGGGGGGAGGGGAAGAATGGAGGAAAAGGTGCAGGGATTAAGAAGCATAATCTGTTGGTACAAAATAGACAGGGGGATGTTAAGAATAATATAAGAAATGGAGAAGCCAAAGAACTTACATGCATGTCCCATGGACATGAACTAAGTGGGGGGAATGCTGGAGGGAGTGGGGGTACCAGGCTGAGGGGAGCAAATGGGGGATTAATTGGGACAACTGTAACGACATAATCAATAAAATGTATTTTTAAAATATGACTAACAGAATATTCCTAGTAATCGAGCCAAAATACTTAATCTCTAAAGGTAAGAGAATGCTCATTGTTATGTAATCTTGCTCTGAGAAATCACCCTGATACCATTCTAGGGTTAAACACCAGGGTTATTGAAGGAGGAGGGGAAAGGGGGTTGGAGGGAAGAGAAAACTCCTAGACCAACTCAAGGGCCCATAGGAGCAAGTGAAGCAGGGGAAGAATGACCCCTGGTCCACCTCAAGGGCCCATAGGAGTCACCTGCAGGCACTGTCTCCACACTTTGCCAAACACACATTTTGGTTAGGGTGAGTTTACTCATCAACACATTCAGTAGGTTATTTACATCTCCCTGCTTTTCTCCCACCAGGCCAGTAATATATCGTGCCAGGTCCATGAACATTTTTCTGGGAATGAGCAAAGTCCATTTTTATTTTCTATGGGAGGGGCTAGGACCAGGTTAATCTACATACAGTTCATTTGCATTCATCAAAAGTTCAGGTGGGCAGTCCAGCTGCTTCCATATTCTGACACTCATGAAATGAAATGAACTGGGTAGTAGCAGGCTCTTCAAAGTCAACATATTCAAAATAAAACTCATTGTTCTTTGAACTGATTTTCTTACACCTGATTTTTCTCTTGTGTTCTTTCTTCTTAAGACAGTACACCACTATTCCATCATCCCTCTAGAAACCTGAGTCACCCTTGACAATTTTCTTTTTCTCACCCCTATCAAAGTTGCTGCTTGCTTCTAAATATCTCTGTGATCAGGTACCCCTTCTCTATTTTGATCCTTTATGCCTTAATTCAAGAATTCATCACTTCACTTTGGACAATTGTAACTACCAACTAATTGACCTTCCTATTTCTCCTTTCTTCCTCTTATATGCCACCATCCTCAATTAAGTAAAAATAAATTTAAAAAGTCAACTGGTGTGTTATTCCTTTGCTTAAACGTTGTAAAAGGATACCTGATGTTCACAAGATAAGATCCAACTCTCTCAAGAGTTGAAAAGACTCTCCAAGATCTGGCCCCAACCTACTATATCAGATCACTCATGCTGCAGTCAATGTGCTCTCTCCCCAAATGTGCAACACTCTTTCTGGGCCTCCAGCCTTTGCCCACACTACCAGAAATGCCAACTTTGTTTTGTTGACTCCACAGAGTCCTATATATCTCTGAAGACACAGGCCCATTAGTACTTTTGTGAAACCTCCTCAATTGCCCCCACCGGCCCCCCGACAGAGTTAATTGAACCTTCTTTGATTACTTGTAGCATTTGCTTCAGACTTTTAAGACAGCTCTTAGAGAACCAAATTTTAATTTGGCTTAAATATCTCTCTTACCTACTAAATTATGAGGGTAGGAATTGGTAGGAACTTTTTCAAGCTATTAAAATAATGCTTATTAAGTGAACAAATGAAAGAGATTCAATGTCTTTGGCAAAAGGTTTGAATGCAATTTCATAGAAAGAGAAAATTTATAAAATCAGTGACCAAATGGTTATGGAGTGTTTTGTTTAAACTGTCTAGTAAGAGGACATCAAGTATGAGATACTTTTTATATCACTAAATTTAGATTATGAAATATTTATTACAAAGACACTGTATATCTATATATCTATATATATGTGTGTGTGTGTGTGTATATATTTGTTTACTGCAAAGTAGCAAATATATATATATGTGTGTGTGTGTGTGTGTCTGTGTGTATATATATATATATATATATATATATATATTCAAGTAATGCAATAAAAACAAGGGAGATCAAAGACTTTTAAAAATGAGTAAACAGCCCTGGCTGGTGTGGCTCAGTGGATTGAGTGCCAGCCTGTGAACCAAAGGTCACTGGTTCAATTCCTGGTTCAGAGCACATGCCTGGGTTTCTGGCCAGGTCCTAGGTTAGGGGTGTGTGAGAGGCAACCAGTCGATATATCTCTCACACATCAATGTTTCTCTCCCTTTCTTTGTCCCTACCTTCCCATCTCCCTAAAAATAAATAAATAAAATTTTGTAAAATGAATAAACATATAGAGGTAGTAATATAAAGAGATTAAACAGTGTAAGTAAAATGACATTTGAAATGGCAAGTTTAAGTGTGATCTTTTTTTTTCAGATTTAATGTGTTTTATTGATTAAAATATTACATTTGTGCCAATTTCCCTTCCCTCTGCTCCCCTCCACCCGGTGGCCCCCCTCCCTCCAGTTGTCCCCCCCTTTTAGATTATGTCCATTAGTTGTGCATACAGTTCCTCCCAACCTCTCTCCGTCTATTCCATTCCCTCCTACCATGATCCCCAATTCCTATATCATCTCCCTCCCTCTCCCCACTCCCCCTCCCTGTTGACCTCCCCCCAATATGCTTCCCGTACCCACAGTTCCTTTTCCACTCTCGTTGCCTGTTTAGTTTGTTTCATCTCCCTAGCTTCTGTTTTTTAAACCAGTCCCTTTAACATCTCATATAACAGTGGTTTGGATCTAATGAACTCTTTCAGTTTTATTTTGTCCTGGAAACACTTTCTCTGTCCTTCTATTCTGAATGACAATTTCGCTGGATAGAGTATTCGTGGTTGTAGGTTTTGGGTTTTCATTACTTTGAATATTTCTTGCCAGTCCCTTCTTGCCTGTAGGGTCTCTCTTGAGAAGTCAGCTGATAGTCTAATTGGGACCCCTTTGTACATAATTCTTTTCTTCTCTCTTGCTGCTTTTAAGATTCTCTCTTTATCTTTAATTTTTGACATTTTGATTATAATGTGTCTTGGAGTGGTTCTCCCTGGGTCCAGTCTCTTGGGAACTCTCCTTGCTTCCTGGACCTGCAAGTCTATTCCCTTCCCCAAGTCTGGGAAGTTCTCCTTTATTATATTTTCACTCAATTTTTCAAGTTCTAGTTCATCTTCCTCGCTCTCTGGCAAACCAATGATTCTTATGTTGGGCCTTTTATAGCTGTCCCAGAGGTTTCTGATCCTCTCATTGTTGCTTCCCATTTCCTCTCTCTGCATTGGTTGACTGCTTGTTCCTTCTCCATATTCCAGTTTGTTGAAATGAACTCTGGATTTTTTTTCCTCACCATCTGTCTCGTATGTGGTTTTGTTCCTTTCGTTATGAATGTTTTTCGCTTCTTTCTTATCTTTTTCCTGCTCTTTTGTGAATTCTGTAAGCCACCTGATAACAATGGCCCAGAACTGAGCCTCTGACAGGTTTTTTATCTGTTCATCTGTCAGGTTCTCTATCTGTTGCCTGGTGAGCTGTGCTACCGGGATTTCTATAGTTGTCAGCCTCATTTTGACAGATGCGTTTTGTTTTCTTGGGCCAGCTGTAAGGGGCAGTGCCTGTGTACGCGTCACAATTCAGCGACTGGCGCCTGTCTGCGACCTATTTCGCAGCCCTGTGGTGCTTTCTTTGGGGGCGGGGGTCCAAGATGGATTCACACAGTTATTCCGCTAGGAGACCGGGATCCGTCCTCCCGCCCCCCTGGGCCTCACTGTTCAAGGCGATGCGGTGGCTGCTTTCCCCAGCGCCGGGGTCGCGCACCGCCAGGGGCTTGACTGCAGCCGGGATTCCTCGCCGCCCCGCCGCTCCAGGTGCGACCGCAAACAGCGCTGCCCTCTTTAACTCTTACCTGCCCAAAAGGCGCCGCTGGTTTATAACTTCATATGTTGGGCTTCCGTGTAGTTTTATTTTCTGGAATTTCTAGTTATCCTTTGTTTTGAAGTAGTTGTATTCCTCTCTAGTTGTAGAGGGAGACCTAGCGTGTCCGTCTAAGCCTCCATCTTGGCCGGAAGTCTTAAGTGTGATCTTGATTCACAATCTTGATTCACAATTACTTCATTCTATGTAGCATCACAGATCTTCTATGTTCTTCATCTGGATTCATGGTACCACCAGCCACCCAGTCACCCAAGCCAGAGGTTCTGGCATTGATCCTCCCACCAGCTCCTTCTCATGTTAAGTTCTACTTTATCTCTTAAATATTAAAAAAAATAATAATCACTAATACAGTGCCCACTCTGTTAGGCACTATTCTAAGCATCATACCTATTTTATAAAGAGGGTTCAGAGAGGTTAAGTAAATTACCCACAGTTGCATAGACAGGAAGCAGTGGAGTTACTGTTTGAAACCAGACAGACTAGCTCTAGTCAGTATGCTTAACTCAGCGCTTGACTGCCTCTCCTCAGGCATTCTGCCCCAATCAGTCAGGCAGGATTAGATCTTCCCTCCCTGCCCCTACTGACAGGCACCACCCCTCATTTAGATGCCTACACCTTCTTCTCACAGGTCTACCTGCTTCTCTATCAGTCACATCTCAAATCCAACCTCAACTAAGCCCTCAGGGACAGATCTTTAAATTGCCCATACAATACCACTTTCATACTTAAAATCCAATAGAGGCTCCTTATTTTAACTTGTTTACTTTTTATATTGCTGGAAATAATATGTTTGTTTTAGTATGCTTGTTGATTTCAATGATAGAACTTTTTCTTCAAATAAAAGTTTAACAAACACCAATAAAATATTTAACTTGACCAGCTAAGATTGAAGCTCTAGCTTTGTGTTGGTCTGATGGTTCAAGAAGAGGCCCTAAGGAACCCCTGAGTAGAGATCTGAAAGCAGCATGGGAAATAATTGAGAAAGCCAGGCCACTAGTTCTTGCATTAGCTAGCCAGGTGAGAAAGAACCCTGGAGGTCTAAGGGGGATAAGAGACAGAACAGGTTGCTAAAGAATGTGGAGCTGGGCACATAGGGATCCCCCACAGTGTCCCAATGCTCAGTGTTTTTCTACTCTATGGTCCCCTTTCCTCTTGGCTACATTCCTTTCTCTGAGCCATGGGACTTTCTTCCTTGCATCATGATTCCCAGACCTTCTTTTGACTGTTTGCCATCCCTAGTGGAGCTAGGATGCCCTGTGTAGAGTCTTGCCAAGAGATGCCTCCATCCAATACAATGGTTCTCAAAAAGTGGTCCTCGGACCCAGTGCTCTCTGAGACCAGTTCAGGGGATCCTCAAGATTGAAGTTTTCTATACAGTAATACTAAAATCATAATTTAATTTTTTTTTTTTTTTTTACTGTGTAGACATTTGTACTGATGGTTAAAATGCTGGAGCCATAGTACAGCTGGTACCAAACCAAATACAGTTGACATAAAAACTGTGTTGGTAGCTATTGCATTCTTCACTGCTATACACATCATGGTTTTAAAAAAGTCAGTTTTACTTAAGAATATCCTCAATGAAGTAGTGAAAATTATTTTATTAATCTTAACAATGGAATATGCATCTTTTTAATATTATGTGAAGCACTTCTGCTACATAACTAAGTATAATTGTCATGAGGAAAGCACTTGTGTGATCATGTGAGTTGCAAGATGAGCAAATGCCAGACAGACTATGCTTTCTGACCTGGATACTTGGCAGATTTTGTCTGGAAAATGAGCCTGTCACGTTAAGAAAAACAATTGGCATCATTTGCTACCAATGATATAACTCAAGCATTCAGGGAAAAAGTAGAATTTTTCAAAACTCCTATCTGACACTGTGAACTTAGTTTCCCAATACTAAAGACTCTCCTGGTCAAAATCAGTGGTGCCATTAATAAATGCAGGTTTTTCACATTTTATAATAAAAAATGCCAACGTTTGGAAGATCTGTGGAACTCAGTGAACAAATATTTTCTAAATGACCAATGTCTGATGCAGAATTATCTCTGGGTAAGAGATCCATTCAAAGAAAAAGATAGACCAATGGATATTGCTATAACAGAAAAGGAAAACTTCACTGATGGTTTTATATTCCACAGTGCAACTAATGGTTAAGAAATGACCACTTGTGTTTTGGTGTAATAGAAAAGGAGCACTCCACAATTATCTGGAAAGGCCACTAAACTATTCCTTCCTTCTCTAACCATATGTTTGTGTGAGGCTATATTTTCTTCATACAACTCAAGAAAAAAACAATGTGTCACATTAGAGTGAGTATAGAGCAGAGAGGATACTATAACTGTCTTCTATTAAAGAAATTTACAGAAATAAACAATGCAACTCCTTTCACTCACATTTTTATTTTTATAGTTATTTTTCATAAACTATATTATATGTTACCTCAAATGAGTAAAAAAAATATTCTGTTTGAATTTCTAATATGGTAAATATTTGGTAGATATAACCCACATTTAAAAAGCTTTTGGGTGTCTTTGATTTCTAAGAGAGTATGAAGGTTCTGAGGCTAAAAAGTTTTTGAATTGCTACTATGTAGATAATTATATAAAATCTGAAAATCACTCAAGTTCAAGTTTTCTTAAGTTTTTGAAGCTTGTTATTCTAATTCTATAATATTAGCATTAGAAATACATGTTATTATTACTCCATGTTGTCTGGACATATTACGCCCAAAATATGCAGTTTAATTTGGCTACTGATAAATTTCAAGAATGATATTATTTAGGGTACTTTCTGTAACACTTAACTTTCTGCTCAGCTCAGCCGTTTATTCTTGGAATGCCAGATATATTTTTATATTTTTTTACTTGTTCATTTATTTTAAAAACATTCATTAAGCACCGTGTTAAGGCAGTAATACAAAGATAATGACTTCCCTCGGGGAGCTTACCATCCAGTAGGTGAGATAGAGAAGTAAATTAAAAATTGCAAAAAGAAGTTTAAAAGCTATGATTAACACATGCACATAGTGTAAAAAAGAATCATAGAGCCAAACCTAGGGAGCGTAAGGACTAGGGGTCTTAACTGAGTAAAGCTAAACCAGTGATCAGGTGAAAAAGTCACAGAAGGGCAACCCATGGTAGAAGAGGCTGGATGGCCAAAGGTATAGAGGGAAGAAATGAGACAGTGCAAGTAGTTTTGTGTTGCTGGGGTGTAAGTGTAAGGCTGGAGGAGAAAAATGAGGCAACAAGGGAAGTAGGACTCAGAAGATGATAGTAATCTGATCAACTAGTAGTGTAAGGGGCTCCATGAAGTCCTAGCAAGGACTTAAAACTGCAGGTCTGTGAAAATGCTTTGTGTGGCCAAGCAGGATGCTGAGAATTGACTTGCATGCATTTCTCCAATTTGCCAGTCTTCACTGTTCTCCATGGTCTTGTGTCTTGTCTCTCCTCTTTTTGTCCTTCATTCCCCACATGGCCCCTGATTATTGATGATTTTACTAACTCTTAGTCCATCTGTGTTGTACTGTCCACCTGTGTCCTGCAGGTGTCTCTCATCTAATTTTTACCAAATCTTGTTACTTAACCCCTACATCCCTGCAAAAAAAAAAAAAAAGACTAAAGATGTTCAGAAAACAGTGAATGCCACTGATAAGATTTGCATTAGACATAAAACAACTAATGCTGTTTAACACAGTATTTTCCATGCTGAGCTGACCATGGGATCATCCCTTTTATTAAGTGAATGTCAACTAACATCTCAAGCAGCCATTTTCACAGTGTGGTCTGGGAATGCCTGAGCCTCTGAGATCCCCACTGGGGTTCTGTGAGGTCAAAGTACTTTAAAACCCTAAGGAATTGTTTCCTTTTGTTGTTCTCATTCTTTCAAGAGTGTACAGTGGACTGCTACAGAGGCTGCATGATATGCAATATTATAACAGGTTAAATACAGAAGTGGATATGGGAATCTATTAAGCCAGATAATAAAGAGATTTTTAAAATGTAAAACAATATCACTTTTCTCTCTACTTTAAAAAATGTTTAAAAAAAAATAAAACTACTATGTTAACACCCTAATAGGTTAAAAACATTTTACCTTGGGTTTCTAACATGTCAAATATTTACAAATACAAGTCACATAAACAAAAGTTCTTTGGGATCCTCATCAACTTTTAAGACTGTAAAGAGTTTGAACATTGCTGACCTAGCAGAATTACTAGTAGTGGATAGCTACCGGTTATTTATTTTTGCCTGCTCAGCATCATAACATCAACTCCATATCTTTTTCATATCTGCACTTTAATTTTCCTTTGGGAATTATTTCTCCCCTCCTCTCAGACCATGAGGTTCAAATTGGGGTAACTCAATCCTCTGGTTCAAGGGAAGGGCGTTTTTGGATTCAAGCCTGTATCCAGCTGTGCCTGAATCTAGACCTAATCCTACATTTTCAAATACATGAACTAATAACTTGTCACTTGACTATGAAAGAATTCTGTCTTAACGCACAAGGGTACCAGAAAACTTAGTTAGAGAAATGTTAATCTAGTAGGGTATAGTTTGTAGCTGAGTAGTGATATAAACTTGAATCTTCAATTGTGTTCTTGGTCTTGGTATCTCTTAATATATATTAGTTTACTATTACTAGGGCCTTGACTTAATTATTTTGATTTTTGATACAAATTAACTGATTAATTGATATATTAATATAATGGTAAAAATATTAATGAACTCACAAGTCCAACAAGGAAGATATAGTAAACAAATAATTACAATAACACAATCATTCTGTTTAAGATAGTACCCAGTTCACTTACTCTTTGGGTAGCTATTACTCAGGGAATAGTTTTAATCATTATCTTTGCCCAAGAAGCTTTCTCTGACTCTCCAAAATAGGCTAGTCCCCATTATTATTAAGATGTTTTCATTGTTCTTGCACTTTGCCTTCTAAACAGTAATCACGGTTTTAGTTAATCATTTGTTCGGTAATTTGTTCAACATGCTTTTTGTTTTTTTCCCCATTAGAGTATAAACCTCATGTTCTGTTTTGACCACTACTCTGTCCCTAGAGTCCAGCTTAGTGCTTGGTTTATAGTAGGTTGACACCAATGTACATATTTTTTAAAATCCCGTGATACAGTGAGGCCACGATACGTGAACCATGATATAGCGAAGGACTACTTATCTGTAGAGTGAATGAATGAATGCATGAATGTCATGATGAGAAAAGTTAAGAGTGCTACAAAAGCATAAAACAGAGGGAGCGAACCTGAGCTAGGGAGAAGGGACATTTGAACCGAAAAGAGGAAGGACAGTAGGAGAGCCAACCAGGTGTGGGGAGAGATGGGAGAGAAGTATACTACAGCTTGCAGTAGTAGTATTTGAAGCTGATCTAGAAAATGAGTCTTGCATCAGATTGTGAAGGACCATTTGAGATTTTATCTCAAGAGTTTAGACTTTATACTTAGAGGTCATTGAAAGATTGGAAATAGGGAAATAATAGAACTTTTTGCTTTAAAAGGGAAATCCTGATCGGTGTGTATAAAATGGTTCAGGGGCAAATAAGACTGGAGGTAATGGGACCAGTTAGGTGATGTGATCAGGAAAGAAGGAGTGTGGCTCTGACTGGGACGGTGGCAGAGGCTCTGTGGATCCTTTCAATCATTCTTTATTCAGCATGTTTTACTGTGTACCTACTGTGTACCAGGCAACAGTCTAGGAAATGGGGATATAGTGGTGAGAAGTAGTCCTTGAAAATACGGGGCTTATATGTTAATTTGGGAGTGTGGAATGTTAACAAATGAGTATGTAAATAAACAGGGAGAAAGGTTTACTACCTTTGGAGGAGCACCAAAAAGACTGAAAGTGGAGTTTCCAGTGTAGCCTATGGGTACCGTAATACAATGGGATGATATCATTAGGGTAATAAAGGGAAATAACTGCTAAGCACAGGAGTGTCACATGAAGAAGTCTGTAGAAATGTTAATATATGGTCCTATACATGAAGCTACTGGGTCAAACATACCCAAACATGATTCAGACATCTGAGGAAACTTCATGCAGTCTGAGTATTAAAATGTCAAGGAATAAAACTATGATAAAACATTGGGGAAAAAAATGGAAGGGGCTGCAGAAAAGTCATTGTGGGTTAGTTGTTATAACAAATTCTTTGATCCTTATGAAGATTTAGAAAAAGTTTGAACTATAGAATTGTTTCCCAAAAGAAGGACAAGGAAGAGGAGGAAAAACAAACTCTATTTACCAAAATTAACAAAGTAGAAAGACAGCTAGGATTGCAAGGAGTAGAATTATTTCTATATTTGAATTTTTTCCCTTTCCCTATCAAGCACTTTTGAATT
Source organism: Furipterus horrens (assembly GCF_987537825.1). Lineage (NCBI taxonomy): Eukaryota > Metazoa > Chordata > Mammalia > Chiroptera > Furipteridae > Furipterus > Furipterus horrens. Next base: position 44,593,134 of record NW_028327182.1, read on the forward strand.
TGAACGAATCATTTATTTTGTATGGGTCCTCTTATCCAACCTGCTTGCTCTTTCTCAATGTGTGCTGAGTTCTAAATATTCAATTGAGGTCAACAGTTTTAATAACTTAGAGATGTGTCATTTGTGATAAAATCTTGCTTATAGAAGTGCCCATTAGAGAACTATGCAGAAAGAAGACACAACATTAAAAAGCATTAGTGAAAAGTGGTAACCTAAGTTTTTATAGGTGTTTACATTGGCCAGAACCTCTCTCACTTCCTGCTTGAAGATGTGTCAGAATTTGTGAACAATGTTCATATTTTTGTTTTCTCACCAAGGGGCACAATTCTGAATAGAGGCTTTTAAAAAGACCTGGAAAGTTTTCTTTAGCAATGAAAGTAACATTTAACTACACCACCAGCTTTGTGTAACATCCCTCTTTCGTGATTGACAGATGAGCTCTCCTGGGGCTGCCTACTGGGGTGCAGACCTTTCTTATCTTTAGGGTTCTGAAGGAAAATAACTACCAAGCAGTAGGGGTGGCACATGGCGAACTCTGTAAGAATGTAATATATGATTCTATACACTGATATGAACCTAATGGGTCCTACCCCTATTTCTGTATCTCTGTACCCTTTTCTTTTATAAAGTCAGAGTTGGTGCCTATAGTCTCTGCTGTCACATTCAAAACCTGCATTGTTCAAAACCACTGTGAGGGCGCAGAAATAGAGATTTGGAAAGGGTGGGGGGCTTCAGGTTTTCTAAGTCTGCCAAAATACTAATTAAGAACCTATATCTGAAACCATGATAGAAACTGCCTTCTCAGGATATCTGAAGATGGTCCTTTCTGAATTTTTTTTTCCGGGGGTGGGAGCAATCTGGAGGAAAGAAAGATAGGAAGGGCCTTCAGAGATCACTAAATCCAACTTTCTAAATCCTATACAGGAGTCTGAGGCTCAGAGATGCAAATTGCCTGAGGAATGTCTGATGTCACCCTTATCCTTAACCAAGACATGCACTTGCATATCCCCTGACCTATCTCTTGCACTTCCAAAAAGGCATCAGGATGGGCAAGTGGTGTCTGTAATCGCTGCAACAACCCATAGCCTCCTCCTCTGAGGGCCCAGCTGGGAGGAGGCCTTTGAGAGAGAGAGAGTAAAAAAGGAGGGCAAAAGGAAGAAGGGGAGCTAGAGGTGGGAGTGGAAGTAGCAGCCTCGCCTAGGGCTGATTGGCTCCCGAGGCCAGCCCTCTCAAAGTGGTTTATAAGAGTTGGGGTGGCCGGGCGCTTTGCCCGCTCGCCCGCGCGCCCAGGAGCAGCGCCTGGCTCAGAGCGCTCCACGTCGAGGCCCGCCTGGCCCCGCGCCGGCTGCCTTTGGAATTGGCAGATCAGCAGGGGAAGAAGCGAGGAGGTGAGAGCCCGAGAGAGCTGGCGGAGCGCCATGCGCCGCGCCAGCCGAGACTACACGAAGTACCTACGCGGCTCCGAGGAGATGGGCAGCGGTGTCTCCGGCGCCCCTCACGAGGGCCCCCTGCACGCCCTGCCGCCGCCAGCCTCTCCCGTGCCGCACCAGCCGGCCGCCACCTCCCGCTTCATGTTCGTGGCCTTCCTGGGGCTGGGGCTGGGCCAGGTCGTCTGTAGCGTCGCCCTGTTCCTTTACTTCCGAGCGCAGGTAAGTGCTGGTCTCCCTAGGAGCGCGCGGCCCGGGCGCACCCACCGTCCTCCCACACTAATGGGAGACTGAGTCTGGCCACACGGCTCAGTTCTCCAGATCTTGCATACTCAGGAGAGGAAAGTAACTTTAAAGAGGGAGCGTCTGCTCGGGGACAGCCTGACGCTGGGCCGGACGCGCAGGCCTCTGGTCTCCGCGCACGCACCCAGCCTCTCTTGGCCTGGTGCGTTTGAATTTCCCCCGGCGAGACAGCATTGGCCACTCACTTCTTCTGGGAATGATTGCACACTTTCCCCTCTTTCATTTCTCACTGGGAGCTAAGAATTAACGAATGTCCATTTAGGAATGGATCGAGTGCCTTCACTTAAGCATTAATCCTTTCTTTCCCTTCCCGCCCACCAGGAGGTTTCGGTGCCTAGGGCCGGCTGCTTTGTAGGTATGATCGGGGCAGCGGTACTAGTGATGCCGGCAGCCACTGGAGCTCTGGGTAGTGACGCCCACGTTTCGAGGAGGGCCGAGGGTTAGCGCGACCAGATAAGCCTGGTCTTGCGACCGCAACTCCTCTTGTGAGGGGTAGAAAAAAGAGGGAAGTACCCACGTGCCTTCCCACCAAGGTGCTCAGAGGAAGGAAACAAGGTGTATGTAATGGTGTAGTTCTCTCCCATGACACAGCCTCGCTACAATCTAGCAAATAACCAATCTTTTACAAGATGAGGAAGACCGCTTGGAACTGCAGAGATAGAAAGGAAGGGGTAAATTTGTAATATTATGCTCTCTGGTGGTTTATGCTCTTGTGTTTTCTTGGAAATTGCAGTGCAGTTGGTTGGATTCATTCAAATATTCTTGTCTGGTGCTGTGAACTCTTTCTCAGAGGAAGTGGAGGGCTGACTGTGCATTTTTTTTTTTTTTTTTTTTGTTATGGGAAAAGAGAGTTGGGTTTGGACTTCACTGGTTTTCAGATTCAAAGGTGATTACTAAACCCAAATGGATGCATCAACACATGGAATTGCTTGGGTTGTATGGGTTTTGACATGTGCCAGTGTCTTGAACTTCATTACTTGATATCATAGGCTTTTTTGTTACATTTTCATTATCCACTAGTTTGTGTTTTATAGAACTAGTTTCATTATCTACTTAAAACAAAGGTGGAAATAATATGACAAATACTTTAGAAAGTTTGTATTTGCATAGTAATAAAAGTCATCTATTGAGAGAATTTTTCTAAAGAAAATTTGAATGGTTTACTTGCAACACAAGTCCATATGAAAATGATGAAATGGTTTTCTTTCATTGGAGTAAGCTGCCATCAAGAATGAGTGGTTTATCCATTTTTCTATCCAGCATATTGACCCCCGCCCCCCAACCCCATTTAATGCTTGTGTATTAAGTGCCTGCATTGCACATGGCTCTACTAAGTGCTATGGAATATGAGTTAATCACTTATTCAACATACAATCTAAACTGACTTATGTGCATGGCATGGTGCCAGCTAATGGAAAAGCCTAAAACAAAACACTAAAAATTCTTAGTCAAACAAGAGAGCAGCATTCGGAAAAGGGCCAGAAGATGTGCTAGTTTTCCAACTTTTATCTTTTCTAACACATTTAGTATAGGACACCTTCGCAGCAGTAATAGTGAAGTGAGTGTTCAGCATTGAAAGAGAGTAATAGGAAATAATGGAGTTTTAGGGTCCAGGAGCAGCTTACATTGGCAGGAACCATAGAAATTGGCGTGACCACATAGGAAAGAGTGACCTGCTGGGTTCTTATTACAGTTGCTCAGCTTTCTGGTAGAAATTATCAACATTTGTGGCCTGGTAGGGTGAGGGATATAGCCTTCTGATGATCACCTGTCATAACTTAGCAGTCTTGATGTCACACGGATAATAGCGAAACTCCCAAAACCCTTTTCTGAAGTAAACATGTAAGTTAGCCTAGCTAGAAAATTTTCTTTTACAGAATGTAATGTCATGATATTTCTGGGTACAATTTTCCTAAATGGCACGAAGATTGGGTTTTTCTAAGACTTATGCAAAATATATTAGTCATTACTCTGCAGTTATGCACTGCATTTGTAAAAGGTCATCTGCTTCAGTAAAGAAGTAATATTAGGAGTAATGTGTTCGTAAGAATACACCATTAGATCTGGTTGCATTGTATTGAAAATGATATCTAAATTTGATACCTAGAAGAGGCCTAATAATTTAGAGATACATTTTGAAGTAGTTATAAATGAAATGCTATGAAATATGGAGTTTGTTTCAAAATAATGGTGGCGAGGGTGAGGGAAGGGAAGTGGTTATTTAGAGATGAAACAAGGTTGGCCATGCTTGGCAATTGTTGAAGTTCATGATGTGTATGTGGGAGTTCACTCTACATTTCCCTCCTGCTTTTTTATATATGCTGGAGGCCTTCATTACAGTTCTAGCTAAGAGAATAAATTCAATTTGACCTGTCATTAATTTAACATTTTCACTTACCTCAGCTCTTTTGGATAAGAACTTGGTACCAAATAAGAGATAGTTTTTTGACTTCCTCTGAAGCTGTGGGTCAACTATTGCACTTGGGGTTTCTGAATACCTTTGAATTACAATGAAATCATCTAGTATCAGGTAACATTGCAGTTTACTAGAGAAAGGGGCCAGTTTTGTTGTTTTTGTTTAAAGGGATAGAGAAGCCATACAAATTTTAAACAAAAAACAGTTTTGTTTTAAATGCATTTAGAAGAATGCACAGAATAGTATAAAAATTAGTGACTTAAATTTTTTTCTTCTCAGTTTATGTTTGAATAGTTAAAAATGAATCACCCTCCTTAATGTTTGCAGATTGCTGGTGCTTAGATTAAGAAAAAAGGGTACTAGATCCAGTGTAGATTGGCTTTTCCCCCACCAACCTTGCCAAAGAAAAAATAGCACGTGGCTTGTGCTATATACTTTTCACATAGTATTCGTACTTTGGCTTACTGAAAAAAAAAAAATTCAAAAAGTTGCTTTGTAAAATGTATGCTCACTTTTTAAACACCCCTACAACCATATTCAAAGTTTAGAGATAAGCTTTTCAGAAAACTCAAACTCTTTTGCCCTTTTAACTCCTTCCCCCCAGTCCCCCAATGTGCACACCAACCTCTCTGGCTGCTTACTACCCAAACAGGAGAGCATTCACTACTGAAAATCTGATGTAGAGGTGTGCAGGCTGCCTGTTTGTAAAAACAGATAAGGAAATAGCACAAATGTCAAGCATCCTGCCTCATTTAACCCTACAAATGATTAAATTTCAGGGAAGGTTTGGTTTTTTTTTGGAACAACTGAGTTTATTTCATGTGAACTACATAATCTGATAAATGCAATTTAAAAGTCCATTTTAAATCAGATAGTCAAGATTTATTTAATCTTTTCAGACATTTCTAGGTACAATGAATTCATTTGTGACTAAGCTTACTGTGATTAAAAAAAAAAAAATTCTATGTTTCTGTTTAGTTTAAGTTCCATGAAATAAGAACTGTTTTGCTCACTCTTATTTGCAACATCTAGCCCAGCAGCTGGCTTGTTTACTGAAAAAAGTTTTTCAAATGCTTTGCAACACTAGAAATAGATCCTTTTCTAATTTGTAATATGTGAATTATCTAATTAGTGACAAAAATATACTAAAAAGTATAATTTTTTAGTCATGCAAATTCTCTGTCCAGATTCCTTTGTTAGGAGATAGGTTGTGGGGTAGGAGATACATTCTAAAGCAGTGATGCTCAGCTGCACATTTGAAACACCCTTAGAGAGATTCAGTTGACCCTTTCCCTTCGGGATGTTGATTAAGTTGGAGGGGGAAATCTGGTCATGCCTTTTTCTTCCCCCAAGAGGGAGGACAAAATATTTGCATTATATTTCTGTGCATCAAATCATTAACCACTATTAAGTGCTACATATTTTGGTACTAATTGGTGTTATTTGTGAAACATTTTAAAATTGGTGTCCAAGAAAATTTGAAGTCATTTTAATAGCAGGAATCTATATTTTTATAGTTGACATGTAAAAGCATTACTTGTAAACTTTAATGTGCATCAGAATCACCTGGGATCTAGTAAGAATGCAGATTTCCAGGCAGTGAGTGGGGGTGGGGAGCTATGATTCTGCATTCATTCCTAACAAGCTCCCCATGAGCCCCTGATGCTGCAGGTGTTTGGGCTACACTTTCAGTAGTGGGAGCACCTGGGACTGCTGTTTTTGTTAGATGATGCTTAACTTGTTGGCAGGAGCTGAACCAATTTTAGAGTCCCTGGGCATTTCCCCATTGACACCATACTGTTCCTTTAGTTCAGCAGTTTTCTGGTGGTGAGCTACTAAGGCCCTTGCATGAATCTTCCTTCCTGCGGTCTGGACTCAATGACCCTCATATCAGTTGTCCAGGCTTCTCTGCTTTTATGGGAAACATTGGCATAGTGAATTTTTTTTTAAAGCATATGATTGAAAGCTTTCCTTATATAAAAACTCAAATATTCTGATTCGTAATATTATTTTAAACAAAATATAAAAGTAAATATGGGTGGCAAGTAGATTTGCTTTATGAATGATATATTTCCCATGGTTATAGATAATCCTTATATTTTGCAAGAGTGGAGTAATAAAATTTATTTTCGTGGATGTACATTTGTTGAAATCTTATCATTCCACCTTGAGGATTTCAGGTATGGATATGGTACCTTCCAATAATTCTTTAATAAATTTGAATATCATTCTGATCACATTTATTTTAAAAGATTTTATTTATTTATTGTTTTAGAGAGAGGGGAAGGGAGAGGGAGGGAAACGTCAATTGCTTGCCTCTCTCACACCCCCAGTTGGGGACCCAGCCCACAACCGAGGCATGTGCCCTGACTGGGAATCAAACCGGCAACCTTTTGTTTTGCAGGCCAGTGCTCAATCCACTGAGACACACCAGGCAGGGCTGAACATCTTTCTGATTACTTTTAAAGAAGAGAATTAAACCTGGGAATGGAGATGTGGTATTATTGTCTGAGCTTTGGTTATTGTAAACTTATGTATTTTTTCCCTTTTTTTAATCTAGTCTGTACCTACTAATGAGTAAATGCACATGAAGTACCTTGAATTTTTGAAGTAAAAGGATGACAAATTAAATTATTATTATTATTATTAAAACAATTAGTAGCTAAATATCTGTACCCTTACTTGGCAGTTGAAGCCACTACAAAGGCTTGTCATAGCCCTGGATGGAGTAGGCAGAAGATTTTAAGAGAAGAGTAATATTTAAATGCTTATGTTGGCACCTGGTTTAATTGGACAACCAGCTATTAATTTGATGGGGATATTTTGGGTGGGACAGTACCTCACATTACAAGAATTTTAGGCTCCCTTCAGTACCTATCCATATAGTTTGCTCACCTGCATGCAACCTTTCCCGTCCCAAGTGACACCACATCTCGCTCACACACATGCCCAGGCACCCTGACAGCTGTACCACTCCAGGTTGAGAAACACTAATAAGAGGTTCAATAAAAAGGCAAATTATCTCCGTCTTCAGGTTTTCTCTGGAACTTGGAAATGGGGTTCTGTCACCCTGTTTGGCTGATTAAAATACACATTATTTTAGGGAGGTGGTCAGACAAACATGGTGACTAAATAGGATGTTAATTTCATTTGATTTATGTAGGCTTCATGCTTTGAATATCTAAATGGGCTTCATAATCCTTCCAGCATGTTGCATATGATTTAAACACAAAAAGCTTTCTCTACCTGCACTAACCAAATGTGATTGTCTTGATGCCTCTGTCCTCTATGAGGACTTCTACCGCATCAGACAATTTCCCCATGAATCCACGTGTACACTTGTGTTGAGGATGATAAATAGCTACTTATAAAAATAAATTAAAAGTAAATGTTTTTACCAATTTGAGGATGATGGTATTAACTATTAATTATTCGGCACATAAAGGCTCTTGCAAAAAAAATTTTTTTTTGTTCTAAAGGCACATTTTATTAAATAGAAGAAAGATTAGTGTTAAACACTCTAATGTCCTTACATTTTTGTTTCTCAGATGGATCCCAATAGAATATCAGAGGATGACACTCACTGCATTAATAGAATTTTCAAACTCCATGAAAATGCAGATTTGCAAGACACAAACCTGGAGAGTCAAGATACAAGATTAATACCCGATTCGTGTAAGAGAATTAAACAGGCCTTTCAAGTAGCTGTGGGAAAGGTGAGTCCACATTGAGGTTATAAGTCAAGGGCCCTCATTGATTCTTCTAATAATGAAATTAAAACTAAGTGCTGTTGATTTTGTTCTTTTTTATTTTAAGAATTTGTAAAAGAGCTAAAGGGACTTAAGGTATTAGAATAAATATTTTTAAGTTGTTGGTTGAATATGGTGACCAAGGACATTCATGTTTATGAAAATATTCTTTCCTTTTTTTTCCTCTTCTCCTCCTCCTTCTCCTCTTCCTTTTCCTTCTTTTTCTTCTTGAGTCAGTGGGTCACTTTGCTAGTTTTAATCCCCTGCCCTAGAATCATCCTGTCAGTTCAAAACACTCTGCTAGCTATTTTCTTTATATTTGGTAGGATCTCCTATTCTGCATCTGTTGATCCAGGGTTCTATTGAGAATAATTGTAACTGGGTCATTGTTGTTATCTATGATGAGGAAGTAAGCAAACAGAACAGGACATGATGTGAAAGCAAGATGTTCTGTGTCCACTTTCTCATTTTCCGGAAGAGCTGTATGAGAAGAGAGGAAATGGGGACAGAGAAGACCAGAGACTTCTCTTATGCTGACTGTTCCAATTGAGAAACACTGTAATAACTGCATGTTTTACTTTCTTGGATAAGGTCACTTGAGAATTTATTAGACTTGGAGTTATTTTACTTACTGACTGGGTGACTCCAGTGCATTCTTATATCCCAACCTCTAGTTTGCAACTCCCTGGGCTGTCTCTGGTCATCTTACAGTAAATCCTAAAGTTCTCAAGTTCTTTAAATCTAAATTAAATTTGAATTCTATTTATTTTTAAATCTACATATAGTAATAGTATTTTTTTAAGAAGAGGATTTGAGTTAAAGGTAGAGATAGGGAGATGAACTGTTTGTATAACCATTAAACTTGAGGTACCACCAATTTTCAACTGACTTATTATTTCATGCATCACAAGGAAAGAAAAAATGTTGTCTTAAGAAATTAAACATAATCGTCATAGATTCTAGTTGCATCTTAATTTCAGATTACATTTAAAATGTTAAATAAAAGTGCATCATGGAGTCAAAGTGCAGATTGCTTTTATATCTGTGACAACATATTGCTTGTAAGTATTAAGTTTCAGTATAATGTGTAGGTGCTTAGCTTTATGCAGTAGATAAATTTTAAGATGTGGGTTTATACTCAATCTTGTTTTCTTATATCATAATTTTTGAGGTATAGGAATAGCAATTCTGCTAGTCTATTCATTTTTTTATGTTTCATTTTCATTAGTCTGTTTTTTATTCTATTTCCCCAATACTTAGTATTCTCTCTGCAAACAATTATTTACATGTACTAAAGGAAATTTATTAGTTCAAAACCGAACCCTTCATTAAGGTAATTCTGGTTAGGTAAATGATTGTTTCTTAGTTTTCTGTTTAGATTGACCCAGGTCGTATATTCTTACTATGAAGGGAAACTTTTAATTCCATTGGCTTGGTCTTAAAAATTCTCCTGTTTGTTTCTTCTGGAAAAAAATGAGTATGCAAGTCAGCGCAGGTGATTTTGAAAATAAATAATGTTAAGAAGAATAGGTACCATTGGAATTTATCTGAGAATGCAAGAATGATTCATCTTAACAGGTCAAAGGAGAAAAACATTATCATTTAATAAATATTAAGAAGTGATTGACAAAATTTTTCTTTTATTTCTGATGTTTAAAATCCATTAGAAAATAAAACTAGTTGGATTCTTGATGTTATCCAACATTGCTCAAACTAAAAGTTAGCAAATGGTGAAAAATAGAGGCATTTCTCTTACAGTCGGAAACACAACAAAGATGTCCCAGTATCCCTATGTTATTTACCACTCAGAATGTACTAGCTATTGTAATTACACAAAAGAATGAAATGAGAAAATATAAATGTGGAGAAATAGAATTTGTATATCATGTGATTGTATTCTTGGGAAAATTCAGAAGAAACTGAAAGGCTACAGGCAAAATAAAACGATTTATAAAAATTAGTATTCACCAGCTTCCTTCATCTCAAACAATAATTAGAAAACATAAATGAGAGTCCATTCATAACTTTAGAAAATATTCCCTAAAAGTGAACTTAAAAAGGAATGTACAAGGCTAACAGAAATAAAACTAGGAAACTCTACAGTAGCTTTTAAAATTGGATTGGATAATAGCAAGATGTAACTATGCAAAGTCAATAAAGACAACACCTACCTTAGAGTAGAATTTATTGTATGTGTGTACATAATATAATATAAAATTATTTCAAATAAGTGGGCATAGTTTGAATTACTCAGAAATGGTTCTGGGACAATTTACAATTTTCAGTAAGTTTATAATGTATTTAATAAATTTAGTATTTATTAAAGAACAATAACCTTATCTTATGTTTTATGGGAAAACAAACCCCAGATGGAGCGAGTACTTGGTGGCCAAATGCCTTGGCAGTCCTGAAATACCTTCTGTTGCTTCAGTGAACTTTTCTGCCCTTACCTGCCCCATGGGAATGTTCCTGTTTGTTGCCCCATTTCTTTTGAACTTCCTAAGTGACTGCTGAGAGAGTAGATGAACCAATTTGTATTTAAAGATGTTGACGAGCAATAATGGCAGAATTTTTACTATTTTAGGAGTTCTTTGGAGATATGGTGCCTCATTCCAAATGAGTAATGTTAATCATAAGAGATTCAGTACCTAGCAAGCCAGGAGAAAGATTTGTGGGAAGACAAGAATAGTCAACTGTTCTTATTAAAGACACACAGTCTTAATTATACTAGTAGGATAGTATGACTCACAAAACGAGTAGGAATTTATTTTATTAATTTCACATTTGTTTTTGTAGTGTTATAGGACTTTACCTGTTAATCATAGGTAATAATATTACACAAATAATCCTTGTTAAAGAATACGAACTATCATGATATATCAATATGTGTTTGGAGGTAGAAGATTTCTTCCCCCAGACAAGAGGATCTTTAGGAAGGAGACAAATGCTTATTTAAACTTACATTAGTCTCAACCAATGTTTATTAACTGCACATACTGTGCTAGGCACTTTGCCATATGTATCCTATGCCTAATGATTTACTCTTCTCTTGCCTTTGCCAAATAATGATTTTCTAAATGTGTTATCCTTTGATAAGGACTATTAGTTAGTGTGACATTCTACACATCTTGCCAGAAATAATCAGATATCTCATTTCTCTTGCCAGTGCTGAAAATAGGATGAATGTATCAGGCATTTATAAGTAGGTTTGTGTCTTAGTTTTAGTTCTAATATAGATATTGAGTGAACTGTGAAACAAAATTACATGTGTGGCTGCAATCATTATTGAGAGATCAACCCATCCAGTGGTAACAAATGCTAGACATAAGCACAATATCACATTGTGTGTGTGCAAAAAGTGGTGTTTACCCAGCTCGTCTTTGGTCAGACAAGTAGTGCTGTTTTTTCCCCCTTTTTTGTTTGTGGCTGGGTTTTCTTGGCTTTTTTTCTCCCTTTAGCACAGAACTCTAAAGCCTCTCAGTGATCTAGCCCTACCAACCACAATTTTCAAAGACTATCATAACAGTCTATGGCAATAAAACACTAGTACAAATATGGTGTCTGATTTATAAAGCAATTCTTTTTTCCAGCTTTGGCAGCCTCCGTGGCCTCTGCCAGCCCAGGAGCTGAGTGGTAGCTGAGGCCTGAGCATGGACCTGCCCCACTCAGGCAGGGAGGGCACCTGGCCTTCAGACCTTCTGGCCAGTCTCAGGAGAAAGCCATCTATTCAGACACTAAAGGTACATTCTGAGAACTTGGGGCTCTGACTCTATTTGATTTTAGTATGCCAGATTGTTGATTTCACATTAGATACCCTTTTGTGAAGAAACTTCCAAAACTTACTTTCAAACGTATTTGAAAGAGCAATATGCAAGAGAGAGCTCAATATACTAGTTACACAAGCACTTCGCTCTCCAAAGTGAGATGTTCAGTATATTCAAGATGACCCCCTAGGACATGGGAAGGAAGCATGAGGACTTACATGTATATGTATTTTTTAGTATTTGCTTTTTTTAAAAGCCACGTTTTTGTGACTATTTTATAATGTACCTAATATACAGGGGTGGGCAAAAGTGGGTTTACAGTTGTTTGTATGGAAAAATAATAAATAATAAAATATAAGAACTGTAAGCCTACTTTTGCCAACCCCTGTACAGGTTTTTGTTCTTTTTTTTTTTAATTTGCTATTTAAATAAATAAACATGTAGGTTTGGGAATATTTTTAAAAAATTTTATCCTGAAAGAGCTGCATGATCAAAAATATTTAGCAATCATGGAATGCAGCTGCGTATCTGCCGATCAGGAATCACAGTCATTTTGCTCGTGCTTTGTCTGTCACACCGAATTTAATCTCGAGAATGAAGGGAATGAGCAAGTAAGTGTTTAATGACTTACCAAATTCTGTAAACTAATATTTTGAAATAAAAACAGACATTAGCCAACTTATAAAGCCATATGGAATGTCATAAACCTGGTTCTCACTTATGTGATGTCTTTCTTTTTTAAATTTATTTTATTATTGATTATGCTGTTATAGTTGTCCCAATTTCTTTCCCCCCTGCTCCCCCCTCCCTCCAGTTGTCCCCCCCTTAGTCCATGCCCATTGGTTGTGCATATAGTTCTTCTCAACATCTTCCTGTCTACTCCACTCCCTCCTACTATGCTTCTTAATTCCTGCATCATCTCCCTCCCTTTTCCCGCTTCCCCCTCCCCTCTGACCTCCCCCCAATATGTTCCCCGTACCTATAATTCTTTCCCCCTCTTGTTGCCTATTTAGTTTGCTTTTGTTTTGATTCCCTAGCCTTTGCTGTTGGTTGTTGTGATAGTTTTCATTTTAATGTTCATAATTTTGATTCTCCTTCTTCTAAACTAGTCCCTTTAACAACTCGTATAACAGTGGTTTGGATCTAATGAACTCCTTCAGTTTTACTTTGTCCTGGAAACACTTTCTCTGCCCTTCTATTCTGAATGACAGCTTCGCTGGATAGAGTAATCATAGTTATTGGTTTTTGATTTTTATTACTTTGAATATTTCTTGCCAATCCCTTCTTGCCTGTAAAGTCTTTTTTGAGAAATCCGCTGATAGTCTAATTGGGACCCCTTTGTACGTAATACTTCTCTCTTGCTGCTTTTTAAGATTCTCTCTTTATCTTTAATTTTTGACATTTTGATGATAATGTGTCCTGGTGTGGTCCTCCCTGGGTCCAGCCTATCTGGAACCCTCTATGCTTCCTGGACCTGTAAGTTCACTTCTTTCCCCTAGTTAAGGAAGTTCTGCTTCATTATTTTTTCACATAATTTTTCAATTTCTAGTTCTTCTTCTTCACCCTCTGGCAATCCTATAATTCGAATGTTCGATCGCTTATAGCTGTCCCAGAAGTTTCTGAGCCTCTCCTCATATTTCTCACTTTTTGTTTCCTCTTTCTGCACTGGTTGACTCTTTGTTCCCTTCCTATGTTCCGATTTGTTAATTTGATTCGTGGCTTTTCCTTCCTCACCACTTGTCTTGTATGTATTTTTGTTCATTTCAGCAGGACTAGCCTTCAATCCTTCCCTGTCTTGATTCAGCCCCACTGTTAGGTGTGTAAGCTGCCTTATGACCATAGCTCTGAACTGAGCCTCAGTAAGATTTGCTATTCGTTCATCAGTCAAGGCTTTTATTTGTTTTTTCATTAGCTGTGTGATTGGTATTTCAATCATTAATTCTGCCATTCTGACCGTTTTGTTTATCTTTCCTTCTTGGGTGGGGCGCTGTCACACCTCCTATGCTATGTTGGGCAGAGCCCCATGTGCTCGTCACAACCTGGTGACCTTTCTCACCACACTGTGGCGCTTTGTGTGGGGGCGGGGGTCCAAGATGGGTTCCTGCTGTTACTCTCTGCTGAGGAACAGGGCCACCTCCCAATGGGGTCTGCCTTCCCTGGCGTTGGAATCGCGAGCCGACGGATCTGGTCTGCAGCCGGGGCCAGCTCCTAGGCGCTTCTCTCCTCCCCCCAAAGACAGGTGTCTGCTTACCGGGTCCCACTCTTCACTGCTGCGGCTGCCGCCTCCAGCACAGTTCGATCTTTCTCAGCGACGGGTTCATACTTCCTACCCGTCCGGACGAGCACCCCTTGTTTATGACCTCATACGTTGGACTTCCATGTAGCTTTATTTTCAGGAACTTCTTATTATTTTTAGTTTTGCAGTAGTTGTAATCCTTCTTAGTTGTGGAGGGAGACAAAGCGTGTCAGTCTATGCCTCCATCTTGGCTGGAAGTCTATCTTATGTCTTTCTAATGTTATAATAGATAATTATTAATATTATAACCTAAGGCAATAATGAAGGTTAATTTTTGTTGCACATTAGCTTCATCCTGATTTCCCCTTTAGTCATGTTTTTCTCAGGTCTCTTCATCTCTCCACAGCCTGTAAACTACGCAGAAGCAGGCCTATCAAAACATGGCCATGGCTCCTTTTCTGAGTGCAACTTTATAAAACTCTCCCATTTCACCCCAGCATATGAAAAGCCAACGATGGTAACAACTGCCAATAAGTTATCTTGTTAACGTGTTCTTGACTAACTACCGCTCATCCTTGAACAACACGAGTCTGAACTGTGCAGGTCCACATGCGTGTGAATTTGTTTCAGTGAACACTGTAAATGTATGTTCTTTTCCTTACAGTTTTCTTACTAATGTTTTCTTTTCTCTAGCTTACTTAGTTGTAAGAATATAATATATAATATACATAACTTGCAAAATGTGTTAGTCAACTGTTTTTGGTATTGGTAAGGCTTCCCATTAACAGTGGGTTATTAGTAGTTAAGTTTTTGGGGACTCAAAAGTTATATGTGGATTCTCAACTGCACAGGGGCTGGTTCCCCAAACCCCACATTTTAAAGGGTCATCCATGTTTCCTGAAGTCAGTAGGCCTCTGAGCCTCCAAATACTTACTGGACAATGAGTACTAAGACCAGAGAGTCATCATTTTTGAACAATTAATTCTTACTTGAAATTCTTTTTCTTATTTCCTTGAGATCAGTACATACTTAACCTTTTCTCTTGCAGAATTTACAGTGTAAATGCAAACTATCCCCTGATATTAAGAACTGAATCCCCAAAGATTCACAAGCTTTGATCCTCAATGAAACATTCACTATTAGTGATATAACTTATGCTGCTGTAACAAAGAGACCCATCATCAGTGAATTCAATAAGAGAGAAATGTTTCCTCTTGCATGCGATAATCTAGAGGTAAGCAGTTTAGAGCTAGTGAGAAGCCTTCTCTATCCTCAACAAGTACCTTCCATTTCTGGGACCAAGCCCACTTCTTTATTTGTTGTCATTTCCAGACAGAGGAAAGGGAGGGAGGAAGAAAAACTGAGGGCAGTACCTGGGAATTGACACATCCTCACCTCTAGTAGTATTCTATTGGTGGGACTTATGCAGAAGACTGTAACTTGCTGCCAGGGAGGCTGCACAATGTGGTCTCTAGCTGAGTGGCAGTTGCCCAAAAAAAGCTTAAGAAAGGGGATTGTCTATAATTAATTGGAAAAAAAGGAGAGAATTAATTCTAGGTGACAGTGAGCAGTCTCTGATAGTCACTAAATCTTATTTAGGCAAGAAAATGAACTCGCTATGAGAACAAGAGTTAATTAACACAAATCAGTGAAAAATTTGAATGGTCAAAATTTTATTTTCTAAAGTTTAAAATACTTTAGAATTATTTAGTTTGCAGGAAAGAGAAATTTAGAAGTCGACTTAATAACATGCATCTTTTTAAGGAATATTCAAAAGTCTGTTTAGGCATATGCCTCTCTGACCTTTGACTAAAACTTGATCATCATCTGCAGTTTATAGTAAGTTTTGTGGATTCAAGAACATTAGTTTAAAACCAGAAATTTCATCAAAATGTTTATTTTTTCTATATGTAAAGCTGATACCTTTAGAATTCCAGTGTCAGTTGTTACAAGAAACCTATTTCTATTTTTAAAATTAAAGTACATAGGGAATTAAATAGAATTTGAATGGATCTTAGCTGCTTATGAAATCATAATCATCAGAGTTGTTTATATATTATTCTTGTTTGCTTCCTAGTTAACTGCAACCCCCCAAAAAAGGGGGGAAAAATTAAACCCCATTCATTATCTCTTTGCCTTTGCATATAAGAGTATATATCCCAAGAAATTTTCATGTTAACCCACAAGGAAATTTGGGGTTTGGGACACCGATGTTCCCAAATCAAGATGTTAGTCATGTAGTGGTTTTCCAATGGGTTTTCATCTCTGTTTGCCATAACAGTTTTGGGAACTGCAATTCAATCAACCCCAGTCATATCTAGTATTTATAAAAGCTGTCTTTATGGGAGAGTTGAGGTAAGACCCACAGAATTTTCCTAAAACTTCAAGGCCATATACTGCCTTTGCCCAACCATGGGCTATTGGCTGTAATGTGCTCAACCTCAGGGGAGACCTGGGGCAAAAGGTAGGGTGGTTTGCAAGAGGGAAATAACCAGTGAGTGGTGTCATCAGAGGTGGGCTATCTTCATGCTAGAAGTACTTCTAGACATTCTGGATTGACATTTCTAAAGAAGCAGAGAAGAGGAAGGCCATGTCTGAAAGAGGAGCATCTAATTACGTGGCATGCAATCTTGGACTAAGATTTCAGAAGCAAACAAAACTGAAGGTCCTGGGTTACAGAGGAGGGTGGTAAAGAACAGACTGGATGCTCCACCATGAGTGGCTTATCTTAGGAGAAGTACAACCTGTGGAGTTGGAGAAAAGGATGCCCAAGGCAGTGTTACCCATATCTGCTGATCTTAATCACCTGGGGCCTTGTGTGAATAAATAAATAAATAAATAAATAAATCCCAAATCTGTCACAAATACTCTGATTTGGTAGTTCAGGACTAGGTTCTCTGATTTTGGAAATCCTCTCCCAGTAGGGCTGGTCTGTCTTTACAGGAGGGCTTTATATAGCATCTGGGACGAATAAGGTATTGTAAGCATCCTAAGAAGAGGTGAGAGCCACTCACTCAATTCTATGAGTCTGGCACTGCTCTGGCTCACTTACATGTGAGCTTTTCAAGGACATGAACTGTGTGAAGTGTAGTTTCTCTCCCCATTGGCAGGCACACAATAGGTGCTCAACAAATGTTTTTTTTTTTTAATGTGTTTTATTGATTATAATATTACATCCGTCCCAATTTCCCTTCCCTCTGCTCCCCTCCACCTTGTGGCCCCCCTCCCTCCAGTTGTCCCCCCCTCTTAGACCATGTCCATTAGTTGTGCATATAGTTCTTCTCAACCTCTCTCCGTCCACTCCATTCCCTCCCACCATGATCCCCAATTCCTATATCATCTCCCTCCCTCTCCCCATTCCCCCTCCCTGTTGACCTCCCCCCAATATGTTCCCCGTACCTATAGTTCTTTTTTCACTCTCGTTGCCTGTCTAGTTTGCCCTTGTTTCAATTCCCTAGCTTCTGTTGTTTCTTGTGATGCAGTTTTCATTTTAGATTTCATAGTTTTGATTCTCCTTTTTCTAAACCAGTCCCTTTAACATCTCATATAACAGTGGTTTGGATCTAATGAACTCTTTCAGTTTTATTTTGTCCTGGAAACACTTTCTCTGTCCTTCTATTCTGAATGACAATTTCGCTGGATAGAGTATTCGTGGTTGTAGGTTTTGGATTTTCATTACTTAGAATATTTCTTGCCAGTCCCTTCTTGCTTGCAGGGTCTCCCTTGAGAAGTCAGCTGATAGTCTAATTGGGACCCCTTTGTACATGATTCTTTTCTTCTCTCTTGCTGCTTTTAAGATTCTCTCTTTATCTTTAATTTTTGACATTTTGATTATAATGTGTCTTGGAGTGGTTCTCCCTGGGTCCAGTTTTTTTGGAATTCTCTGTGCTTCCTGGATCTGTAAGTCTATTTCCTTCCCCAAGTTTGGGAAGTTCTCTTTTATTATATTTTCACTCAATTTTTCAAGTTCTAGTTCATCTTCTTTGTTCTCTGGCAAGCCAATGATTCTTATGTTGGGCCTTTTATAGCTGTCCCAGAGGTTTCTCATCCTCTCATCGTTGCTTCCCGTTCCTTCTCTGTATTCTGGTTTGTTGAAATGAACTCTGAATTTTTTTTCCTCACAATCTGTCTTGTATGTGGTTTTGTTCCTTTCGTTATGAGTGTTTTTCGCTTCTTTCTCATATTTTTCCAGATCTTTTGTTAATTCTGTAAGCCACCTGATAACAATGGCCCTGAACTGAGCCTCTGACAGGTTTCTTATTTGTTCATCTGTCAGATTCCTCATCTGTTGCCTAGTGAGCTGAGCCACCGGTACTTCTATGGTTGTGTGCCTCATTTTGACAGATGGGTTTTGTTTTCTTGGGCCGGCTGTAGGGGGCAGTGCCTGTGTACTTGTCACAACCCAGCGACCGGCGCCGTTCCGCAACCTTTCTCGCTGCGCCGTGGTGCTTTGTCGTCACAACCCAGCGACCGGCGCCTGTCCGCAACCTATTTCGCAGCCCTGTGTCGCTTTCTTTGGGGGCGGGCGTCCAAGATGGATTCACACAATTATTCCGCTAGGAGACCGGGATCCGTCCTCCCGCCCCCCCTGGGCCTCACTGTTCAAGGCGATGTGGTGGCTGCTTTCCCCAGCGTTGGGGTCGCGAGCTGCCAGGGTTTGACTGCAGCCGGGATTGTTCTCCCTGCCGCTGGGATTGTTTTCCCTGCCGCTGTCCCAGGTGCGACCGCAAACAGCACCGCCCCCTTTCGCTCGTCCTACCTGCCCAAAGGGTGCCGCTGGTTTATAACTTCATGCGTTGGGCTTCCGTGTAGCTTTATTTTCTGGAATTTCTAGTTATCTTTCGTTTTGAAGTAGTTGTATTCCACTCTAGTTGTAGAGGGAGACCGAGCGTGTCCGTCTAAGCCTCCATCTTGAACAAATGTTTTAAAGAACTAGTTTAATGAATAAGTGAGTGATCTCTGCCCATCCCTATTTTTGTTGTCACCAAGTGACTGGTTGTTTAATATTGCCAGAAGCTAGCCCAGGAAGATTTGTAAAGTGTTAGAAGTCATTCCCAAAATGGTGGTGTTCCTACTTCTTCGAGAAGCGTGCTTGTTGCCTCTTTGGAGCATGAACAGGTTAGGAACCTTGAGGTGGGAGGCCCTTCACTGGCCACTCTACCCCTTTCCTTCCTGGCCTCATTGGTCCACAGTGGCTGGCCTGGTACTGCTATTTCTCTTTGAGTCTCATCATAGTACCAGAAACACTTATGGGAGGTTGTGTGAGAGTAAGCCTTCCTCAGAGGAGATGACGTGTTGTGAATGTCAACAGCTGTGCTCATGTCAAGGGCCATGATTATGTTTCCAGTGGCAGGAGTAGGCAGAGACATGGCACACAGCAGTTAGCCCAAGATGCCACACTGCAGTTACTCTGCCAAGCCCTTACACCACACTTTTTAAACAAGTACCATAGCACAAGGCATTTTAAAATTGGACTGTTACAAAGACTAATAGTACTGTCTTCAGGCTGCTCTATAAAACGCAAGGGGACCTTCAACTATAGAAGCTTCATCATTTAACCCATGAATGTTAAACAATAAAAACTAATTTTCTCTTCCCAGCATAGCCATCCCACTGCCAGGAAAGCATCCCTGTGCTCTAGGAAACAAGGGCACTCTTTTTCAGCACCTCAGTGGAGAGTGCACATTACATGTTTGCAAAGATGTGTCTTTTTCAATCAGCCAGCTTCTTCCGAGAGAAATGAGCCCCTGGGGACTGTACTTGAGGTGGGAGGAGGAGGTCAGTCCACACTGTGGTTGAGTTCTTCCCCAAGAATTTTCAGAGCTGGCGTGGGGTGGTGGCAGGTGATTCAGTCAGGAGGTGAAGAGATTAGGAGATTAAGAGAGGGTATGCGAATGTCAGAGAGGTGGAATGCATATTGAGAAGACTTTGTCTGCTGGAGAATTTTTAAAATGAGTAATTTATATTAAGAAATAAATTATTTAGGGATCAAAATGTAAAGTTACAAATTGAAGTTGGAGGTGGCTCTTACCAGGTCTACCCTTTCCCTTCCCTCTTCTTGCTGGGGTGCTGCTCCCCCAGTGGGGATGGTGAGGACCTGCCTTCCCTGCACCCCAGTGCTCCTGTCCTCTTCAGTCCTGTCCTGGAAACCCATAGGGCTCTGCCCCTGAAGTTCCAACAGACATATGGGAATGTGAGCAGTCTTTTGTCTGAGCTGGTCCACAGCTACTAACAGGGCTAACTGTTGTGTCTCTTTTATTCTCTGACCACTATGGTTTTAATTTAGAACATCTCAGAACCATCTCCTTGTCAGGCTTTATAAGCCCTGTAAGGAATGTGAACTTCTTCCTGAAGCATGCAGACAGCCCAGAAGGATTTTCATAAGAGAAGGGACTTGCTCCCACGTGTACTTTAGGCTGAGGAGAGCGGGAGACTGGGAAGGAGATAGAAGGCTATTACCTTAATGCTAATGAGAAATGCGAAGCTTGAAGGAAAGTGGTGGCCCTCTGGCAGGAGAGGAGGGGGTGGGTTTCTGAGCTATATACAAGGTGGAAGTTTGGAGGACTTCTCTGCAGGAATAGGAAACTGACTATTCATTTTCAGAAACAACCCATGTGCAGCATTCATGTGCTAACTCGGCTGATTAATACACTATTCTTGTAACTGGGTTGGATAAGAATTATGTGAAGGGTATCATTAAGATGTTAAAATAAATGCATTACATATGTTAACAAGTGTATGAACCCTTTATTATATTTGGTAAGCGGGGTGTTAAATCCTTGTTCAACCAGCCAGATGTCCCTGCAGCTGCTGCTGGAATTGTGGAGGGAGGCAGCCACCTGAGACCCTGGCTACGAGCTGGTGCCAGTGGTTTCTGAAGCATCTGGCTGTACAAATTGCTTCTTCTGTGCTCAGATTGACAGATACCACATGGATCACACAGTTCACATCACAATACACAGGTGGGATTTTCAGTCTGGTAAACCTAGTCTTCACCAATCTGACCTTTTCAGGGAATCTTTACAGCTGGGGATATCATCAGTGAGAGCTTAAATCTACGTATACTATTTTTTTAAGACAAAGAAAAAAATAAAAAAGAAACCACTGCAGTCTAACAAACTTAAGACCAACTTAATAATATTAAGTCTTGAATTGGAATGTTAACAAAGTCTTGTTTGGGCCATTTATTCATCTGAGTTTTCAGAGGCAAGCTTAGTTACCATTTGCTGTAAATGTTGATATTACCTGGAGCAAAATTCTCATAACTGCTCAAAGGAGTTGAAAGTACTCATAGGTGTTTATATTTATTCTTATATAGAACAACCTCTCCTAAGTGGCCCAGACTTATCAAGATTGAGCCAGTTCTGGGATGTCTCTCTAGTCCTTATGTTTGGCAAGAGATCCTAAATCTTGTCAAAAGATGAATATTAGCCTGGCTGGCCCCAACAGGCTGAAGACTTCGTCTGCACTCTTCCAGTTTTCCCTGTCACACCGCTGGGAATTGCAATTCTTGGATATTGAGTTCAGGAGAAGTTGAAGAAAAGCAATGTTAGAGACCACAGTTACACAATCACATTGATTGTCTGTATACTTTCTTTCCTGGAGAAGAAATTGTGAAATCCCAACATTTTTCTGAGTGAAATAAAAGTTGAGATTTAAAAAAAAAACACATTATTGTTTGTTTTCTTGTCCGTTCAAGAGTACTCTGACAGCAAAGATGAAAACTTAATGCAGCCTAAATATAAAAATACCACAATGAGAAGATTTTTTTTTTTAATGAGAAATTTTCTCATTTCTATTGTTTTCAGCACTTTGGAGTAGGGGCAGAGGGCAGTTCCAAATCTGGAAAGCCTGGCCATGGTGCCTCAGACTTGTCAATGTTGGACAGCCTCCACTAGGTGGCAGTATGTCAGAAGATTTCTTTTATGCTTGAATTGGCAGCTATTTGTTTGGTTGCCTACCAGGGGTTCAGTTTTCCTTTTTGTCCTGTTTTGAAGGGTGAAATGAAACTATCACAACTTATGCCCAAATTATGTTTATCTAAAAATGCATAAGTTATATGAAAAGCCTTGCTACAGTGTGACCATATATAAGTTCATTCATTCATGTGAATTTTCTTAGTAACTTATAGGTAATGATCTTAAGCTGTCATGGGTAGTTGATAGAACTCAGAGGCAATTATTTCTGTCCCTTGCATGTAACAGACGCTAAACGTGCTGTATTCTGAGAAGACAGATTTCTGGTCTTCCTGGGTAGCAGGACGTTGGGTTCTCTTTAGTGGTTCTTAGCCAAGAGAAGATTGCAGAGAGGGCCTTTTGCCCAGCTTCCTCACCCTGGAAACTTGTTTCCAGCTTCTGCTGGAAGCTGTTTGCTGGGAGTGCGTCAAGCTGTCTACACTTGTATGCAAATCTGTGGGCACTCTGATAGTGTAGACAACATATAATTGCATTGAATGTTCATCCAAAGAGTTAACTAACTGGTTTTTAAAAATTAATGTACAGCTGGATTTAAAATAAGATAAAACACTTTTTAAAAAGATCTTTTGCATCTGAACAATTTGTTCAAAGGAGAGGAATTATGATATTCTTTGTAATGTTTTCCCCAAATTAGATAATCAGAACTTTTGAATTTAAAGTAACCAGAAACAATGTCTGAATGATAAGTTTGTGGAATAAAGAACTCTGCAAATTTTAAAACACTTAAATTAATTTGACAAAAGTAGAGAACGAATGTTGAAGAAAATAAAAAATGTTAATTCAAGGCTTAAAAAGTAAGTGGAATTGCCATTTGGAGTGAATTTGGATACTCCTCTAGAAGGGTTTCCTGTAATTCTTAAAATGGAAACTATTAATTAGGAGGGAATTCAAGAAAGATCCATACTTAATTGCATATAACAAAGTGTCTGACTTTGAGAACATGACAAAACAGAGTGGCTTCTCTCTGTGGAGTGTACTTGGAGACGTGATGCTCTTCAGCTGGATCCCTGTAAGTTAGATAAAAGACAGATGAACAAGAGAAAAGCATGCAAATTTATATGGTTTATATGACATGGGAACCTTCCTAAGGAAATGAAGACCTGAGGATACAGTAAACCTGAATGCTTATACTAGGTTTGATGAAGAGTGGAAAGGTGCAGGAAAATGTGATAGGACAAAAGGGCATGAGCTAACGCAATAAACTGGGGCCTGTTCATTCTGATTTTTCTCAGCATCCTTTGGTCTTTCCTCATGTAAGAGCACATCTCTTACATGAGGGTCTGATCTGCTTCAGGGGAGAGGGAGGAGGTCAGGTAGTCCTTCTTGCACCTGCTCTTTCTCAAATTTTTTCAACTTTAAGTATCCAGTGTGCCAAGGTGCTGCTCTGGGGAGTAGCATGCTGTGAACCCCATCATTGGGCATTGCCACTTTCCTCCTAGGTTTCAGGAGTATATTTGATGACTGTGTCTTAAAAAGGGATATGGGCTTTTAGCTCTAGAAGAAGAGTCAGAAGGCATAGGGTCAGTTCCCAACTTTATAAGGTGGTTCTTATTCTCTCTCTGCCTCCATTTCCCAGTCTGAAAAATGAGGTTAGTAATAGTTACCCAGCCTCTGATTCTAATAAGAATCAAATATGGTAAGCGAAAGCATTTTTGGCTATGCATGTAAGAGATTATTTAATTTTCAATATGTGGGATATATATAAATTGTCAGGGTATAATAAATCTATGACTAAATTGAGATGTCACCAAATAACTGTCCATTGGAACACTCAATTAGCCATAATGTTTCTCGGTACCTGCTACATATTAGAATCATCTAGGGGAGCTTCTTTTCAAAACTACAAAGTCAACATCTAATAGAGTTAGACTGGTTGGGTTTGGAACCAGGGCACCCCAAAGTGTAGTCTTAGAAGAATGTTGTTTGTGGTTGTTATCTATGCAGATTAATAACATCAATCTTAGAGTGCAAGAAAAATTGGGGATGGAGTGGGGATACAAGAACAGATATTAAGAATATACTTTTTGTAGCCTAAGGTTATAGACATATTGTTTATCCCCTTTTTCACATGGAAATGTCTCTATTGTTTCTGAGAGGAATTGCAGTCTGTGGATACCCAAGAATAGATATAACATGAAAGCAGCATTACCTCATGAGTCTCTAGCTAGAGTTTTAATTAATACTTGGTTATGCCACAGGTTTTTTTATAGCACACATTGAAAGTGCTTCTGAATGATGCTGATTATTGAATTTTCCTGTAACGGAAAGGCTCTGTGACAAATCTGACGTAGGCACCACTGATTTAATGGGCAGGAAACATTCATTCCCAGGAGGGAAGGGAACACAATTTCTCTGCCCACTTGATTAGTGACTTGAGCTGTTACTTCTTTGGCCTAGGTCTCAGACTTCAAGAAGGTCTCAGACTTGCCCATCTCTGACATCTCTTGGGGTGGGAGAGGGATTGCAGTTTCCAAATTGAGGTCCTAGGCCTGCAGTACCAGCTCATCTGTTAGAAATGCAAATTCTCAGGCCTCACCCCAGACCTACTGGATCAGAAACTCGGTTTCAACATGACCTCTGAGAGACTGTGATGAATGCTGAAGTCTGAAAACCACTGAGCTAGAACAGAGCCTCTTTCCTTGTTTTTCTCAATAATAAACGTGTTTCTTCTCAGTAGAAAAGCATGAAACAGGAATTTGTAGGCATATGCCATACTTGGCTCTGCTTCCTTTCCTTCTTCTCCTTCTTCCTTCTGATGACGAGACAGAGCTGGGCTAGAAGAAAAATGAGGGGTAGAAAATCTCTGAATTCCTCTCTCATAAAGGTTCTTATTCCAACTTTTTAAGAGATAGTAATCAGGTAAACATATATTGCATATATAAATGTATAAAGATACATTGTATGGTAAGTATATAAATACATACAGTATATATTTATATATCCATTATAAATGTATAAGGAAATAGATATATATTTGTGTGTATATATATTTATATATATAGCATGTTTATATTTTACATAGATATATACAATTTATAGAGCTACATTGTGCATATATAAAATCTCTGTTGTAAATGCAGGCAATACCAAACCAGGAAACTCCAGAAATCAGGATACCACTGGGAATCCAAATTGTCATGAGAGAGACTTGGGAGCTAGGAGGTCAGCGGGAGAAAGAAATAAAAGTTGGATGGCGTGGGGAGAAGAACAATGCCTGTCTTAGGGCCAATGCCGTACAACTCAAAGGGGGCAGCATTTGCCTAGAATTTCCTGTAAATCATGCTCCCAGAGCTGTGCAGTGCAGTGCCCTGGGTCAGAGCAAGGGCAGAAGATGGCCCCGGATGAGCCTCTAAGGTTTGTTTCTAAAAGTCCATCACATTGTGATTTTTTTAGGACTTTAGAATAGGTACATAAAGACAGCTGTGTTGTCTCCTCCAAGGGTCTTTACAAATGGAATAGATTCTCATCTATCTTGGTTAGGGCTCCTAGAGGTAGAGAAAAGAGTCAGTGTTGTCTTATTTCTAGAACCCTTCCAACTGTTAACAGTTGAAGCTGTTACTGGATCTGTCTGTCTGTCTGTCTATCTACCATCTTTTTCAAAGCAATTCTCTCCAGATACTCAAAGAACTTTAGCTATATGGCCTATCTTTTAAATATCATGGAGGGGGATTGTTAGCATGCGTGGTCATCCCAATGACAGAAATTAGGAATCTCTCCAGAGCAATTCTAATATTTAGAAATAGGAATTTATAGACACTGCTAAGTTCCTACATGCATTATCTCATTGAATCTTTACAATCACCATATGATAGAGCTGCTATTAATATACTCAGTACAAATAGGTGTCTGAGCAAGGATTTGAACCAAGGTGAAATCACAAAGTTTTGTTCACTCCACCTGTTTAATGATAGCTAAGGTCTTTATTCAGGTGAGCATGCATTCACCTGTTGGATCCTCCATTCGCAGGGCTCCAGTTGAGATATGCAATTATCTACTCTTCATGTGCTTATGTTCTTTCCTTTTCTGACTCGTGCTTCTAAACCCCTGTTTGCAGCAATATTTTAAGTTAATTATTGGTACTCTAAAAGCTCTTAGACTTCCATGTAGTACTTTAAACAAACTGTGACCTTTTAAAACAAACAAACAAACAAACAAAAACTAACCACTGGGAGCTAGGCATCATTCTCTTTCCTGCAGTGTTATAACAGAATTTTACTAATGAAATAGACATAAACAGAGCTTCCCTAAAGATTTAAGAGGGTACTATATTCTGTGTTAATTGTCATGTTCTTTGTTAACTTTATCTCCCTTTGTGTATATGCTGTAAATTTTTAATTATGTTCACTTATTCTATATTTTATAATTTATATTGTGTTTTTTTCATATTATCCAAAGTATTTTGTTAGGCAGTCTACTTTTAAAACACATCAACATAATTCTTTGAGGTGAACTTTGCTTGATAGCTACCTGGAATAGCAAGGAATTTTACTCTCTATATGTTATACTTCTGGCATATTTTAAAGGAAAGAGGATTTATTTATGGTATGTCCAACAGTCCTGAATTCTTACTGCTTTATTGAAAGGATGTTTAAATAAGATCTTCTTTTTATTTCAGGAATTACAGCATATTGTTAGATCTCAGTATATCCGAGCAGAAAAACGTAAGTATGGCTCTGTATTAATATCTGAAACCTCACAAGGTCACTACTCTTTGGACTAACATGGTTTTTCTCATATCCAGCTCTAGTGGAAGGTTCATGGTTAGATCTGGCCAGGAGGAGCAAGCCTGATACACAACCTTATGCTCATCTTACTATTAATGCCACTGACATCCCATCAGGTAAGTTGCATTTACATCGAGCTTAAAAAATATTGCAAGAGTCATTTATCAGCCCCATTTGAATACTCAAACCTATTATGAGCCTGTTACTAAATGTTTGAGAGCCCATAACTTCTAGATCAGAAGAAAGATCATTTAGTCTTCAGTGGGTGCTCCACATGATTCTCAATCATGCCTGAATGGATACCACACTATATTCATTTTCAGATAATCAGAGTGTATTTATTTTAAATGATTGCCAATTGAGATTGCATAACTGGGAGGGACAATCCTTTATTATGCTCATCTATATTTACCCAAGCTGACCTGGGACATACATGAATTCATCCAGGTAGTCATACACTCAGCCATCTCTGCAGAGTTCCAGGTATGGGCTTGACAAGAGTGATATTTTAGTCAGTAACTCTAAAAAATGAAACATACTCCTCCTTCAGGTGGTTATGATTTTCTCTGGGTGAAAATTTAGCTCAATGAACAGAGATCTGATATCTTTTGGAAATGAGGAAGCCCATAGTCCTTTTCTGACAGCTACCTGAATGCCCCAGCCATTTCCTCATATAATCCCCATTGCTTACTCTTGGAATATTGGAGCATCAAAAAGATTACAAAGAAGATCATCGTCGGCAGCCGTCCATCTCGAGAGACGATGGTGTAGCTTCTTAAGAGTCTATCTGCACCGCCGAGAATGGTTGTGCAGTCCGACTCGGGAGTGACACGGTATCTGTCTCCTCCTGTGTTGAATCGACATCTTGCAATGATGCAGGAGTGTCCTCTCCAGTGAAGCTACAGAGCCTGGGCAGGGTAATATGGAGGGTCTGCTGTTGCCCATGCAGCAGACCCCCCCTCTCTTCGCAGCTGAAGGATCCAAGGGAAAGACGGAGTCAATACAGCTTGGCTTCAGGTGCGCCGCAGGAGTTGCCGGTGTTGACTGCAACGTCAAACCGCCTTAGGGACTCCGGCTCCGGATTTTCTGTCGGGGTTTACTCCCTTAGCCTTTCCCCTGAAGAGGTATGCCTCAAGGCAGCGGAGGTTTTTTGGAATCAGAGTTTTCCTTCTCTGATGTGCCCTGACTGGAAGATCGAACCAGCGACACTTAGCTCGCAGGCCGACGCTCAATCCACTGAGCCAAACCAGCCAGGGGAAAGAAGATCATGATAGAGTGAAAATTGAACATTATTGCTATTATTATTATTGTGCCATTTATTCAACACACATTATGTGTACCAGGCGCTTCACTCTGTATTCATTATCTCTTAATCCTTATTTACAATCCTGCAAGGTAGTGATTATCATTCAGATTTTGTGGACAGGGAAACTGAGGTCCACATAATTTACCTGCTCAAGGTCACAGTGGTAGCGGGATTAGAAGTTGAATTCCACTCTAGTTGACTCCCAAGTTTATGCTTTTTATATTATAGGTTATTATCTAACTACCTTGTGGCCAATTGGATTTGTCAGAGGGAAATAAATTTTGAGCTCTTATGTTCCTCTTTTTTCTGTAAGAAGTAAATTAACATTGTGTGATTAGGCACGGGCTATAAAGTCTAACTGCCTGGTTTGTCACCTCACTGTACTATTTACTGGCTGTGTGATCTTGTGCAAATTATTGGAATCACTTGTGCCTCACCTTCTTCACTGGAATGGTGGGAGTATCTACGTCCTGGGGTAGCTACAAAGATATAATGAGGTAATACACTAACATTTCTGTGTGGAAGCTGACATTTAGCAAGCACCCAGGGAACACAATTTGTTATTATTATTTGAGTTTAATTAAATAATTATACATATTCCATTTTGTTCTAAAAACGATTTAAGGCAGATATTTCTTGGAGTTAAAAAAATCTGGGTTAATGCTCAACATCATTAGCCATCAGGGAGATGCAAATAAAAACCACAATGAGATACCATTTTACACCAGTCAGAATGGCCATCATCAACAAATCAACAAGCAACAAGTGCTGGCGAGGATGTGGAGAAACGGGAACCCTACTGCACTGTTGGTGGGAATGCAGACTGGTGCAGCCACTATGGAGAACAGTATGGAAATACCTCAAAAGATTAAAAATGGAACTGCCTTTTGAACCAGCGACTCCACTACTAGGATTATACCCAAAGAATCTTGAAACCCCAATTCAAAAGAACTTATGCACTCCTATGTTCATTGCAGCACTGTTTACAATAGCTAAGTGCTGGAAACAACCTAAGTGCCCATCTGTAGATGAGTGGATCAAAAAACTGTGGTACATTTACACAATGGAATACTATGTAGCAGAAAGAAAGAAGGAACTCCTGCCATTTGCAACAACATGGATGGAACTAGAGAGAATTATGCTTAGTGAAATAAGCCAGGCAAAGAAAGAAAAATACCATATGATATCACCTAATACAGGAAACTAAAGAACAACACAAACAAAGGAACTAAATAGAACAAAGAGCAGAATAGCAGTCAATAGGGGGGAGGGGAGAGGGAGAGAAGGGGGATAAGTAAGGGAAGGGTTTAATTAAAGAGCCTGTATGAAAGACTCATGGACATGGACAACGGGGAGGGATATGATTGCGGGAGAGGGGGTGGGTTGGGTGGGGGAGAGAAATTGGGGGAAAAGGGGACAACTGTAATTGAAAAACCAAAATAAAAAAATTAAAAAAAAAAAAATCTGGGTTTTAGTAAACAATTTTGAAGCCACTAGCATCATAACATGAACCGTGGAGGGATTTTTCCTGACTGCAGGCACAGAAAGTGAGAAACTGACTCTTTAGTTTTCAGAAGATTTTCCAAAACTATCTGTCTATTCTGTTGCAGATATTTGCTTCATAAACAATTTTTCTCTCTCTCCGTGTGTATGTGCCTTATGGTGGAGCTACACTAGTTTTCTGAGTATAAAACTATTTTACATCTTAGCAAAGGCAATCAAATTAATACTGATGTATCAGCTGTGTGTGCTACAAATGTACTCTGCATTTATCTCTTCAGTTCATTTTGAAGGGCACATGATAAATATTGCATTAGACTATGTGCCAAAGTCTGTTTGGCAATAACAAGCGTGTTTTAGTTTCAAAGCTTTCTCTCCAGGCACCTAGCATCAAATCATTGCCAAAAAAACAAGGAAAGATTTCTGCTTATTTTCTGATGGTTATTGAGTTTGAGATTGAGTGCAGTGTGTTAGTATGTGCTTCTGTTTAAGTAAATAAAATCTGTTCCTCTAACTGAACCAACCACCCCTTGAATTCATGTATCTCCCAGTTTTGGCCAGTACTAGATACTTCAAAGGAAGATGGCTTTAATTTTGCATGTTCATTTGGGGCCTCTGCTTTATACTTAATAACACATAAGAAAAATCAGAATCTTCTTTGTATTGATGATGAGTTTGTGCCTTGGCAAAGCTTCTTGAATAAGCTTCTTGTATTGCAAAGTATTTTGTGAGGTCAGAATATGTGGCTTTATTTAGGGGGATCCTCAGGGTAAATATTTGTAGAAGCTTCTTTTCCAACCTAACAGCCGTGACCATAGAGACTGGTGGCTGGAGTGAGAGATCATCAGCATTAATGGTGGAAACCCAGATTTGTCATGAGAGGCCCTTTACCATGACCACAGCATCATCTTCTCATCTCGTCTTCCACTGTTGTCTGTTCAGGAGTCATTCTTTCTCCTCTGTGCACTGTGTGTATGCCATCCTTTGTTCCAACAGTTTGTCTCGCTGACAATACTCTCTTTTCTCAGCCCACCTATATTTGATCCAAGTCCTCTGTGTCTTCTGGCTCCTTTGTTTCTTCCCTGGGTTGAGCTCTCCTGATTGCTGTTAATTTATGGAGCTTTCACTGTCAGTTGCTTCAACTGAACCTCAACCATGGGCTATTGACATGCAGAAATGAAAATTTATATTTTTCATTGTATATGCCTATTTTTCATTTTCTCCACTACTAGTGGCTAGTGCCTTGAGGGTACACTGCTTGATAGAATTCTCAGTTATGGGCAGAGGGAATACCCATAGAAAGGACAACATCATTTACTGAACGGCTGATCAACTAAATTGATCAATGAATGGATAAGTGAGTGGATGAAAACAGAGATGTGATTTATAGGAAATGACACTCCTTTCACCTGACTTTAGCTACCAGTGGGAGTGGCGTGCAGTCAAGGGTCCTGTCTTCACCTTTCTCTGGTTCATGTTCCTTCTTTGCCTTCCCAGGTCATATCTCTGAGCCCTTGGTCTAACCCTAGCAGATCTATCCCATTGAGAGGGTAGACTTCACCTTTGCCATTTTGCTCTTCTCTAACAGCCACCATAGGAGATAAACTATAAGACAAATAATTGATTGTGCAAGTATTGAATTCAGGAGTAGGGTGAGAAGGAAGGAAACATGATAATTTGAGGTGGGAAACATCTTTAATTTTTTTAGCTTTGCCAATGGATTGCATAGCTATTTATCAGTCTGGAAGAATTATTTTACTAGTATTTATGAGGATGTGATGAATAGTCATATAGTCTCACCTTGACTCAGGACCATGGGATGGCATTTACACTTGGGATGTTTGAATCTGGGATGACCTGAGGTAGGACCTCCGGTGAAAAAGGACATGTGTTGTGGGTCTTGGAGGCAGCAAAGCCTGTAAAGTCTTCTCAGGCTTGTCTTGATGCCGTCATATGGAGGAGATGTGGATTTCAATAAATATACTGTCCCTGGACAGAAGGATTCTAACCACTGACTTTTACTTCACAGGCCTAAACATGGGTTGCCCCATTATAGCTTGGCCTCTGTGCATTTTTGGCTCCACCACCTGGTTTGTTCTTGGAACAGCCTGGTGTCAAGATCTCCAGACCATATTCCAGGCTGCCTAGTGGTCCTCCAGAAACAGTAGAGCATTCTTTTTTCTGTGGTCCTCTAGAGAAAGCTGCAGGTGCTCAAGGCTCCCCAGGATTTAGCCTATTTTGGGAAGATAGCCATTATGGGTTTTTGATTCTGCAAGGATCTCCCAAAAACCCACTGTAACCAGAGGGCTGCCAGCTCTGATGGATCTGTGGAATTTACTTTAAGCCTAAAGCCAATCGTGGATTGATTTGTGTGTGTGTGTGTGTGTGTGTGTGTGTGTGTGTGTGTGTGTGTGGCATGCAGCAATGAACTTCTCTTTAGCTGCCTTGGCTGCAGAGGCTAACCCTAACCCCAATCTGAGACTCTTCAGCTCTGTTGAGCCTTGTTGAAATCTTAACAGATGCCGACCTTAATTTAGAATACGTATTTACAAGATCTTCAGGAGGATAAATGTGTTTTTGGACTTTCCACAGCATAACAACTTTCCTCTCACCAGTTGATACCTTGTTGAATAATAGGTGTCCACATAAGCACAAATGATATATTAAATGGGTATAGAGGTATTGACAACTTTTAACATAATATGATACACTAAAGACCGAAGCTGTTAAAAGCATTAGACACACTGCTGATTTAGAAGATTGTTAGAAACTTTTAGTGCTTCAGAACAGCAGCATAAGTATGGCTGTCTCCACATTTCAGGGTGAGAAGGGGCTAAAAAGGAATTCTGGTCCATCAGGAGGGGTTCTGTGACACTTTGGTCACAAAGGGTCCTGTGAAATTGTGAAGCTGGGGAATACAATGGCAGGAATATTTTCTTCATGAACTCCTCTGGGAGCATCTTTTCAGCTGTGTGAGCCTGGGAGGCATCTGGGTTGTTGGAGGAGGGAAAAAGTGGTGATGAGAATAGAGTTTTAGGAGTTCGACCTTTTGGTTAAATTACTGTGACCCAGACTTTCATCTCCTTCTACATACTCTTCTCCATGAATTAAAAGAGAAGATGGAATCTTGTGAAGTATGAAAGTTCTCTGCTTATCCTTATTTCCTGCTTCCTGTCTCAGCTGCCTTTGGCTCATTCTCCTCCTTCAACCTTGAATGACATTCAGCTTCTGTTGGCTGAATTCCATTTCTCCTTTGAGTTCTAAGGCTAGTAGCAACTCCACAAAGTCACTCTTGATTGCTCTAGGGGATCATATCTCCTTCCTTTTAATTCCAATAGCAATTAGCTGCACCTTTCCTCTCAGAGTTCATAACTTACTTCTTACCTGAACACATACTATACTTATCCCTGGTGTACTGTAGGCTCCTTGAGGACAGGAAAAATGAGTGCCTAGCAGGGAGCACTAAGTACACCTTAATGTATTTCTCTCCTTTTAGAAAATAAATTGTGAAAAGTTATTCTCTTCTTGGAACAATATCTGTTGTGCTATGTTTTTTCCAACCTCATAGAATTGTGAAGATATCCTTGTCATTGAAGGGGTGGATTTTAAACGATGTCCCTCTCCTCTCCTCAGGTTTGCACAAGGTGAGGTTGTCCTCCTGGTACCATGACCGAGGTTGGGCCAAGATCTCCAACATGACTTTCAGCAATGGAAAACTAATAGTCAACCAAGATGGCTTTTATTACCTGTATGCCAACATTTGCTTTCGACATCATGAAACTTCGGGAGACCTCGATACGGAGTATCTACAGCTGATGGTATATGTCACTAAAACCAGCATGAAGATCCCAAGTTCTCATACTCTGATGAAAGGAGGAAGCACTAAATACTGGTCAGGGAATTCTGAATTCCATTTTTACTCTATAAACATTGGAGGGTTTTTTAAGTTACGGTCTGGTGAGGAAATAAGCATCGAGGTATCCAACCCTTCACTACTGGATCCAGATCAAGATGCAACATACTTTGGGGCTTTTAAAGTACGAGATTTAGATTGACCCTCATTTTGTGGAGCATTATCATGTATTTCCTAGGGTGTATGGAAACTTCTTTTAAACAAACCAAGAAAAATGTATATAAGTGTGTAAAACTACTCAGAGGTATGACCCACATGGTATAAGAGGACTCTATTTAAGCTTTTGATGCTGTAGAGAGTGTGTTTATTTACAGCCAAAAGAAGATGTTGGACTCAAGGTGTGTTACAGTCTGAAGGCTTTCTTACACAGTGGTTTTTAAATTTTGTAGTGAACTCCTGGAATTAAAACAGATTGGAGCAATTATGGAAAACTGTGTTTAGGCCATGGGAGGGGTTAATTCTCTGGATCTAGTGGCCACTATGCAGCTGAAGTAGAGAGTGTATTTGTTCTCTAATTGCAAATGGGTGCTCATCTGAAGGGTTATGTTCTTTTGAATTGTTACATCATGCTGGAACCCTGCAAATAGATACTTTTTTTTCTAATCAGGAGAGAAAATATATGTATTTTTATATAATATCTAAAGTTATATTTCAGATGTAATGTTTTCTGTGCAAAATATTGTAAATTATATTTGTGCTATAGTATTTGATTCAGAATATTTAAAAATGTCTTACTGTTGACATATTTAATGTTTTAAATGTACAGACATATTTAACTGGTGCACTTTGTAAATCCCCTGGGAAAAACTTGCAGCTAAAGGAAAAAATGGTTTTTAATATCAACTGTATTATATTTCTTCATTCTTTTTAACTTAATAGTTTTTTTCAGACTTGTTAAACCTATGCAAAAAAAAAAACAAACTTAAAATGGATGCCTTGAATAATAAACAGAATATTGGCTGCCAGGTGCCTTTTAAATGTAGAAGCTAATTGACTTTAGAAAGCTGACATTGCCAATAAAGATAACAGTATTTATATAATTATTGAACAGGTTTTTTTTCTACAAATCCTGAAAATTATAAATTTTTAAAAAAATTTTAGATGGAAAAATTATCAGTGGCTTATCAGCAAAAGAATTATTTTTTAATTTAGTGGGAATTATTTTATACTGTATAATAAAAATCTTTGAATGTTAAAAAATTTTTGGTATGAAAATAAATTTATAAGAAATCCTGCCTTGTGATTTTGTGCTTCTCTGTAATATCTGTCTTGCTCTATGATCTTGTCCTCTACAATAGGGTAATGTGACTTCTATCTTTCCAAAGGTTATAGAGAAATGCAGATTTAATTAAAAATTAGGAACAGATTCAACTAAATTAGTGAATCTTGGAATTTGAAAAATAATTTGCACGGGATTTGTGTGCAAGAGTGTAGACAGATAGAAAACAGGTTTCTTTACTCAAATAAGAAAGTTTTATATCATATTTATGAGGAAAAAATGGTGCTTTGCACAAGTTCATAATGCCTTGCAGAACAACTGTTGGGCAGAAGAAATCCTGGAACATTTAATACTTTACCACAGTGAAGAAGGATTAACAGTAGACTGGATGATCATCCTCATGAAAATTTGTGTGGGTGAGCTGTCCAACCCAAGTTTGTTATTCACCCAAGAGAGATATAAGAAAACAGGCCACTTGGGGAGGCACAGGAAGCCATAATTTAAGGCACTTGGCTATGTATGGATAAATGTTTCTTGATGGTTGTGACTGGATGGAAAGAGAAAAGAAATAGCAGATGTTACAAAGAATTTATAAATTTGAAAGAGCAGAGTTTGGGTGGAGAGAATTATTAACCAATATATACCTATTGTTATAAAACTATTAGTAAATCTAAGGTAGATTGGTACAAAATATCATTTCAGTATTGCATA
This sequence comes from Furipterus horrens, assembly GCF_987537825.1. NCBI lineage: Eukaryota > Metazoa > Chordata > Mammalia > Chiroptera > Furipteridae > Furipterus > Furipterus horrens. The sequence continues at coordinate 44,628,378 of NW_028327182.1, forward strand.
ACCCAATGGCTGAGCCTCGGTTTAAGGAAAATTAATTTTGATAAGCAATTGGAGAATCTCTCTACTCTCCACTGACACAGACTTTGATTGAGAACCTTATTGGCTGCCCTGGCTCCTATAATGTTATTCTGTTACTTCTAAAGGTGAAAAACATTCATTCATTTATTCTATCTTATTTATTGAGCAGCAACTATGTGCTAGGCTCTTTAGCAGGCACTGGGGACACTGTAGCACTCTTTCTGCCCTATGGTAGTTTCCCTCCTGGTATGGTAAGTGGTGTGGGCATGAGGAACATGCTGTGGGAGAGTGAAGGCCACTGGACCTAATCTCAGGGATCATGGAAACTCTAAAAATGAAATCCAGCTAGATAGGAGGTGGGCAGAAAGGCTCCAGAACTGAATATAAAATATCCATTACTATTTTAATTTACTGAAACTAACTTGCAACCCTTCAAAGATTAGCTAAAACTCCAAGTCTAGGGATGGAAAGAACCTGGGATCTAGTGAGACAATATATGGGGCAGCAGCCAGACTGGGGAACTGATGTGACAGATGGTCTGCCATGCTAAGGGAGAGCCTCTATAGAACACCCTGACTGTAATGTCAGCTGTTATGTACAGTAAAGGGATTTTTAGAGCTTTGCTGGATTGAATCTATGACAATGAAATGGTGTACACTGGCCTGTGTCTCAAAGGCAGGCAACTGTATCAGATGGATGTGCCAGGAGGTGTGGAAAAGGCCCTTTCTCTTTCTTAGTGATGCTCAAGGCTTTCCTGGATCTAAGCAGCAGGATCCAAACCCCTGCTTTTCCCACTTACATTCTACTTTTTAATCCTGCTCGTTCTTCTCCCTCATCCCTTTTTCCATTTCCACTCTTCTGTATGGGTTTTAATCCTTTCCTTTTGTTCTTTTCCCCTTTCCTCCTAATCTTGGCTCTTGCCTCAGAGGATGATTTAGTTTCTCTGGTGATCCTAGGGGAATCCTAGAGGCCACTGCATCTGATTGAGATGGAACCAGATCATGTCACTCTCAGTGACAGCTAACTAAACGTGTTGGGGAGTGACAAGATCATGTCAGGAAACCACACACTGGATGCCATGGCAAATTGAATTGTTTGCTCACTTTACTACATTTCAACCTTCTCAACACATGCCAATTCTGAGAAAGGAAAGCATGAAAACTTCAAGTTATCTGTCTTCTTGAGTCAACTTACACAACTATACCTGTCAGGTACCCTTGCATCTTCCCCAAACAACACATAATTCTGCAATTCTTGTTTAGTGAGGTTGCCTCCTCCCTGCTGGCCCCTTTTCTCCTGCTTTCTTTTGACATTCATTTCCATCAGGCAATCCTAGAAAGTTAGCCAGAGAAAATGACCTATTTCCCCAGTTACATAGGTGGGAATCTGAGTACTTCAAGCCTCATCCTTTCTCTGTGTTTAATTACTGATTTGGTCTGTGACAGTGACTTTGGAATATACCTGTACATTTTGCAGACACAACTCTAATTCAACTTTCAGTTCTATGTTTAGCCTGTGGAGATGTTCTGGGAGCACCAAACATGTCCTCGCTTCACTTTTGGCTTTGTAATAGATTCTTTAGCTTCCTAGCTATGAAATTAAACTATGTTTCCCAGTAGCTGCATTTCTAAATGCTAATTAGTTATTGATTCACATTATTATGATATAGCCTTGTGTCACATTTACTATAAAATTTTTGTACAACTCAAATGTTAGATTTTAGCTGTAAAACAAATCTATCCTTTTGATTAATAATATTTTTAATGACACTTCTACTCTTCTATTCTTTTAATTTAAGAATTTATTTTCTAATCATCCCCACCCCCCTTTCCTTTGTTGACTGATTTTCTTTACAGGAGCTTGTTTTATTATATCTTGACCAGTACTCCAGCTATCTGTGGTGACAATTTCTTTGATTTTATCCAATGTGGATTAGTTATAACATTGTTTATATTGCTACTGGCTTTCAACATCTATAGGGAAATCCTGTAGAACTATTTTTCAAAAAATTAAAGTACATGTAACATACAATATTATATTAGTTTCAGGTGTACAACATAGTTATTCAACATTTATATTCTTTATAAAGTGATCTCCACACTAAGTCTAGTAACCCTCTATTACTATACATGGATGGACCTAGAGGATATTGTCCTAAATAAGATAAGTTAGACAGTGAAGGATAAAACCATATTGTTTCACTTATATGTGGAAAATAAAAAAACCAAACTAATTTTTTGTTTTAAAAATTCAAGGAAGCATTTCTTCCTGTTGGCAAATAAATGAGTTAGAAGTTACTTCATTAGCAGCACCCAGAGCTAACTGGGGATGAGGGCTAGTTTTAGAGACAACAAGTTCTCTTAAAAATTAATAAATATTTTAAGTTTATATATGAGGGTCCAAAAATCATGGATTTAACTCTCTTGGGCAAAAACAATTTTCTCCCTTTTCCTATAGACTCTGCAGAAGCTTTATTTTCTCAAAAGCCTTATCTCAACAATCTCAGATGGGTGGAAAAGAGTTCCTCATGAGACTTGCACATTTTTTGGGAAAATGATCATAGATTTGGATGTCAATCAGGTTTAGAATCAAAGCTCTTCTGTGTGGTAACCTTGAGCAGGTGGCCATCACTTGGATTTTCCTTCCTGCCTTGTGAAGCAGGAGTCACCCCGTCTGTGTTGAAGAGTTGTGAGGACTGATTGGCATATGGGAGACGCTCAATAATGGTGGGAGTAGCACCATTATTATCCTTCATTCCCATTTGCTACATCCTGAGTCCTAAGGGTCAAGCACACAGTCTGTCCTCTTTAGCTGCTGTGCAGGGCCTATAGTGAGCAAAGCCCTGTGCTCTGCCTTGTGGGAAACACCAGGATAGATATTGTATTAATTTCCAGAACTGCTGAGGTGACAATTTCCAGAAGTTTATCCTTTCATAGTTATAGAGGCTAGAAATCTGAAATCAAGGTGTCAGCAGGATCACACTCCTTCCGAAGGCTCCAGGGAGGAATTCTTCCTGTTTGTTCCACCCCTTAGTGGCTGTTGGCAGACCTGGGTATTCTTGGTTTGTGGCTGCATCATGTCAAGCTCTATTGTTGTCATCACATGACTGTTTTTCCTTTGTCTTCACATGGACCTTCTTCCTTATGTGTCTGTGTGCCTATGTTTCCAAATCTTCCTCTCTTTATAAAAACAGCAGTCATTGGTTTTATGGTCTATCCTAATCCAGTGTGACCTCATTTTGTAATACTCTGGTGCTTTTGGGGCTAAATGGATACAGAAACCCATGATGTAAGGCCTGTGTCCTTCAGAATTACAATACGCTAGAGAGTGGAGAAAGTGTGTCAGTTAGAGGAGTGAGGATCATACTTTCTAGTCAGGAATAAAAGGACTTTGCCCCAGGGTTCTGCCTCTCACTCTTTACAGCATTTGACTTACATTGTGCCTGAAATTAGGGGCTGAAAAACCCTATGGGAACCAGTCTTCACACCCAACATTCCTTCATTTCCTCTTAACACTGATTTTTCATAATTTGTCCAGATGACAAGCTAAAGAAGGACAGTTTCAAAGAGGAGAATGTTTTCTTGAACACCTTAAACAAACCCAAGAAGCTCAGAGTTAATTTTTAAAAGATAACTTGACAACTCATTCAGCTTGTTTTCTGCCCTCAGCAAGAGAATAAGTTTGACAGACACAAGTTAATTGAAATATCCCATTAGCATGCAAGCTACTTGGGTAAAGATAGTATTCTGTGGCATAGCTATTATATTAAAGGTGTGTGTGTGTTAACTGCCTTGTTGAAAGGAACTCAAAGTCCGTAGAACATTTTTGCTTGTATATAACAAGGACTGGTAATAAAGTCTTTCTTTTAAAACAGAAATTTGATATTTAAAAACCTAAGTATTCTTATTTAAGCCTGATAGAAGCCTAACCCTGTAAGCTACAAAGTCTGTAGAAACATCTACTGGCAAGAAAAGAGGGTGAAGTTTCTGGTCGACCACCATGGCACGGACTCTGATTTTCTATCAGTAAAAGCTGGCAAGAGGGAGGGAAACAAGCAAACATTGTTAAAAAGCCTTTCTTACTTGTGCTTTATAGTAAAATCCCTTGGAATTTGTTGTGCACTTTTAATATTAATGTCTATAGCCCATAATTTACTTTTAAAGGGGACTTGGGGAGATTCCTGTGGTCATTGGTGTCCCTAAAGGGTAAGAGTCATTCTTGCCCTGGGTTTAACAGAATGCAGGTGCTGAACTATAAGGGGTGACCAATTTAGTCTGCTTTAAATGAATATTTGAAAGTATCTGTTCAAGATTTTGTTTTATATTTTAGAAGAGAAGAAGAATGATGCCTATCAAATGGCAGAAAAGGGGGTGCCAGTGGTAGCAGCAAGTCTTCTTTGGCTGTCCTGAACAGGTCAGATCTGGTCTAATCTGACCCAAATTTGCTTATCTCACTCAAAAAAAGGATTTCCGAACTTCATCAGAATCCCCCCTTTATAACTCCTTTTGTTAGAGGAACATGCTTTGGAGTCTAACCCAAAAGGATGGCTCCAGGAGCCAAAAATGAATTCCTTCTTGGTATACAGAGAAGTAAAAACCTTCAGCCCAACCAATTTAGCTGTGTAAAACATACTATGGCAGTCATCAGTCCTTCCATAATTTTTTTTTTCTTTTCATCACAGAAAAATCCTTATGGGCTATATATAACATCAAATTGTCAAAAATTATCAATAGACTTTTTTTGCTTAAATTTTTTTCATTGTATTTTTTCCATTACCATTTAACCCCCTTATAACCACCTCCCCCTGCAATTACTACAGTGTTGTCCATGTCCATGAGTCTTTTTTGCTTTTCGCTTCATCCCTCCACCCCAACTGCCCCCTTATAGCTGTCATCTTGCTCTCTATGAGTCAGTCTGTATCGTGCTTGTTAGTTCAGTTTGTTCATTAGAGTCCACATATGAGTGAAATCATATGGTATTTGTCTTTCTCTGACCGGCTTATTTCACTTACCATAATGTTCTTCAGGTCCATCCATACTGTCACAAAGTGTAACATTTTCTTTTTTTATGGCTGAGTAGTATTCTCTTGTGTAAATATTCCATAGTTGTTTTACCCACTCATCTACTGATAGACACTTGGGCTGTTTTCATATCTTGGAGATTGTAAATAATGCTGCTTATATTCTTTTGAATTAGTGTGTTGACTTAATGCATTTCCATGCATTTTTCTTTGTCAGAATCAATGATTAAGAAACATCTGGATTTGTTTTCTCTCTTTCAGGGGACACATGCCAGCATTCATCCCATTGTTAAAAGTTGTGGATTAAGCAGTAGCAAGACATGCTTCTGTTCTTTTCATGTTTAGCCAAAAAGGATTGAGAACTTCCTAGGTATTGAGCATTCTGCTAGGGCTAATCTTATCCATAATCTCATTTAACAGTTCTGTGCAGTGACTTTCACTAAACCGTTTTATAGACTCAAATATTAAATGACATTTGGTGTGTTTGTGCGTGTGTGCACATGTGTGTGTGCATGTGTTAGAGATTTGAATGTACAAATATCAGGTTTTCTTCTTCTAAACTCCTGCTGTTGCAGACAGTGTAACTGAAATGTCCTCCCAGTTCTCACCGACCTTCAAATCCTGTATAAACCCTAACACCCCAATGAATCTATCAGTCACCTTTCCCTTGTGAGCTCCTATTGTCCTTTGTGTTTTAACCACACAATGTAAGACTCAGTTATCTCTTGTCTTCTGTCTTTTGGTTGTTTCTCAAGCCTTGGTCTTGCCTTCTAAGAGAAGTGTAAGTTGTCTCAGTACAAAGAGAATCTGTTATACATGCTTCTCTTGTGTTCCCAAAGGTACTGAGCAGACAATGGGTGCAGGGAAGAACTCGATACAAACTTATTGAATACATGATTGATGAATTCACCTATGTCTTCCATCAATTGTGAGCATCCACAAGCCTTTTGTTGTATGGATTTTAGAGACCCCTGGAATTTTTGCCCCAATTTTTTGTTGGCACTACATAGAGTGGGTGAGTAGTGGATGGGACAATGAAGCCAAAGGGACCATGTTAATGTCTGGGCTTTTTCAGGTGTGCCTTTGCACAGAATCCCATGGCAAGGATCAGATGGGAAAGATGAACAAATTTGATGTTGAGAGATCAGTGATCTCGCCTGGTCTTGTCAATAATTGTTTCATTACTTTTGATGAGACACTTAACCTTTTGTAACTCTACTTTTTATTCATAAAATTGATATAATAATAGCCATATCACTTATCTTGTGTTGTTGAGGGTTTAGGTAAAGCAGTAAATGTGCCAACATGTCACCAAGAGGTCGTATGGATTGAATAGTGTCACTATTTGAAGTTAGTGAGAGCAGTGACACAGTTGCACCTGCCTGACATCCCATAGCCTTCCTGGGGCTGCTTTCCTATTCATTCATACCTGCTTCAGTGACATCTCCCAAACCAGCAATCATTTCTGGGAAAGACTCTAGGGGTCAGTGGGCTCAATCATGTTCTGGTTTCTATGTTGACCCAGTTATTCAAATTAATTCTACTTTTATTTGACATTTCAAGTGGTTTTTCTCATGTTGAACTCTGTTTTTACATTCTATAGTCTGAACTTAGCTCTTCCAAACTCTTTCTTTTCTAAAATAGAAGAGAAAGGGGAAAGGGGAAGGGGAGTACACTTCAATTATGGCAGCAATGGATCACTTTCCTCTTCCTGCAGGCAAAGTAAAAATGTCCTTGCAGTAGCAATGACTTAGAGCCTCAGAGCCAAACTCATCTTCACTGAGCATGTCAGTCACCTTCCTCTCTCAGCCTGGTGAACCAGGCTGTGGTAAGCCTTGTTGTGAAAAATAGGGAAGTCCAAGATAATTGTGGCCTAGATGATTCCTTAAAGACCACCCTGTCTATTGGCCCTTTCCCTTAACCTAAAATTCTCATAGTCTAGTAGTATCTAGCACTTGGAAAGGGTGCCATGAAATGTTGAATAAAATTTAAACCAATTTTCAGGAAAATGAAAAAACTTAAAGAGAGATGTATGTTCTAGTAGAAAGAAAATTCCCCAGTTAAAAAAAAAAGTGGCTCACAAAAGGAGATTTTCAGAAAGCAAGTGTTGGTTAGAGAAGAGATATTATTTTGGGGTGAGTGTGTATACATGTGCTGTGTTCTTGTTTATTTGTAACTTAGGATGCTTTTATCTGTAACAGACAACGTGAACTCAGAGTTTCTTAATTTTTCATTGCATTTTAAGAAATTGAGACTTGATCAGGAACAAGTGTAATATATCAGGGCTCTTGCTTCTTATTGTTCTCTTTTACCTGTTCTCCTTCATGTATTAGCTTCACCTGCTTGGTGTTAACCAAATAGTCACAACAGTTCTGGGAACAAATCCAGGTGCAACAGTGTTCAGAGGAAGAAAGGGAATATTCCTTCATATCCCTTTCTAAGGAGAGGGAAACATTTCCCAGAGTATCCCAGGCAATAACTTCCTATTTCAAAGACTGCCCAGGAATTTGGCCAAGGGTTCATTCTGAAATCATGTGTAACACTGGCTAGCAAAGATATTACCGTTTAAAGTGTAGGACAAGTTGCCACATCTTAAATTCTCTAACACAGAGTATCAGTGCTTTGGGACCAATGTGAATTTTGAAGGCAATGTATCTCATGTTTGGATGTTCTCGAATCCTTCTACTAAGTCCTTTGAAAGCCTGAGCACTGTGAGTGAGAATTGATTTTTTAAAAGTTTCCCCAACTGACCCAGGCTGCAGAAACACCTATTAACTGTTCATCAGAAATGTGTGTCTCCCCTTTCTGGGGTTGTTGCTGGGAAGTGTCTATCCAGCTAGTGACTTTTCCCTAATTCCCATGTCATGGAGCCATGTGACAAGTTCGTATTAATGGTATGTGAGTACAGTGAAATGTCACCTCAAGCCAAACTAGTTAAGAAGCACTCCTTTCCCTCTACGCTGACAGAAAGCAAGAAGATTCTAAAGGTGAAAGGAATGGGAGACTCAGAATATTGAAAGAGTCTGGATTTCTGAGGCTTTAAATGAAGGAAATCCATCTGTTCACCAGACACGTGCTATGTGAGTGAGAAGTAAACTTGTATTGTGTTAAGCCACTGATATTTTGGGGTTTATTTGTTACTGTAGCTAGCATCACTGCTTTAACTAATATTCCCTATGTCGAGGCAAAAGGCATGAGTTAAGCTCTTTTAGAATTTTTGTCATGAAGACCTAAAGACCCAAAGTTATTTCTATTCCCTGAATGCCTTGGTGTCAGTGTCTCCTTATTCAAGTCTCCAAGTATGAAATTCTTGCCTATCAAGAAACTCTAACCTTTATTCCCAGCATCATTCTCACAAGAACATCGGTCCAGTTTTGGTAGATGCCAGCAAGACAGTTCTTAGCTGGTCTCTGGCCATTCAAGTCCTTCAGAATCATTTGGAACCAAGTCCAGTCTCTTTCAAGATCTCTTCACATTGAGAGTTAAAAACAACCTCTTTAGTTGGCTACTTGTTCAGTGAATAACTGCTAAGTAAGACACATACACACTCACAAATTATTAGGCTTACATAGAATAAATCCATTATGAAGAAGAGAAACATATTATCAGCTATGTAATTTGCAAGACTGCTTTTCTCACAATGGAGTAAGGGAGGTACTAGTTCTCACAACACTTGGAATGCCTCATTTTGCAGAGCAGAGTTACCTTCTTTTCTTCATGTCCCTCTTCTTCCAAATAGTGTAATTTGAAATCTGCTTATTTATACATAAATTCATGGTGGCTGCCTTAACTAGTAAAAACCAACCAAATAAACATGAAAGTTTTCTCAATTAGGAGACTGCTTAAATCCTCAGTGGAAGATAGCTGTTGCTCCATTGGTTGGGTGACATGGGAATTGAGGTAGGTGGGGGCTCTGATTGGTTTTGCCCTACCAGCTGCATGGCTCCAATGGGGACAGGTCAGTTCTCCTGTGAGATGGCACCTTTCTAATCTTTTCTGTTTCGGCTGAACTTGTGATTCCATTGTGGTCTAAGATCTACTCCCTTTCTTACTCCTCTTCCCTCACCATCCTTACCATACGATGGATTGATATTGGAACAAGGGACCATGACAGATGAATAAATCTTGGTAAAGCTTAGAAAGCTTCTGACCCTTGGGTGGAAACAGCTTTCCTGGTTCAGATGCGGGCTTGCTGCCAGTGTTGTTCTAGGTATGAGATGAATAATCAGCTCTCAGAAATGCCACAGCCTTGTCAGGTTTGCAACTCACAACTGCTGGAGCATTAGACTTTTCTACCTGAAGGAAAAGAGGATAATCAGACTCTGCAGAATATTTGCAGGCACTACCCTGAGCCAAGAAACGTAGTAGCAATTTCTACCTCCATTTATTTAGCATCTGCTAGTGCCAGACAGGCAGCAGTAACAAAGGAATGAATGACAGAGTTCCAGACTTTTAGCAAGTTTGAGAATAGACTTCAGATTTCCATATAAAGGAAAACATGTTATAATAGAAATATTCCCCTGGGGCTTGGGAACAGAGAAGAGGAGCACAGTGTCCATCCCAGAAAGTTTAGAGACGGTTTCCAGCAGATGACAGCTAAGACAGTCTTAAAATCTGAGTAGAAGTTAAGCAGGTAAAGATTGTAGAGAGAAGTGGAGAGCAGAACTTAATTGGGCAAGATGAGAAGAAGGTGGATATAATAGATACATTGGGCAGTTGTAGCAAGGGAAGAGACCCCATAAAATAGAGTAGTGAAGGAGTGGTGGAGAATAGAGATATAAGAATGAAGACCAAGAGTGGATTTCATCATGTTTTCCTAGGTCTTCCTTGTCACACCAGGGGGCATCTCTCCACCCTACTTAACAGTTTAATGTAGAGTCAATAGAAATATTTTCCTGCAAAATGGCTTTCGCTGGACTTCAGTAGTACAACTTGCTTTCAATTCTTGGTGGGAGATGTGTGTTCCTCTGGAAACTAAAAGTGAAGTCTGAAAAAGGCAAGTCACAAAATGGAGCTGTCACACCTGAAGCCTCTGGGACCCAGCCCCTCCATGTTCTGTCTCTTTTCTTGGAGGTACAGTGAGAAGTTTTCCCCAGGGGTACAGCTCAGTAGAGGTCCGATTCTGCTTTTGAAAGCTGTGGTATCAACTAGTCTTCATTTATATTCAGCTCTCCTCTCCTTTCCATCATCTGATTAGATTACATATCTTTATTTTCTTGTAACTAGTTCTAGGCTTTGTAGCTTCACTGGAGAGGACACTCCAGCGTCATCGCAAGATGTCGACTCAACACAGGAGGAGACAGATACCGGTTATAAACTCATCCGATTGGCAAAGGAAACGAGCGCCAGGGGTCTCCTCTGACGGTGGGAGAGGTCATCGCACCTCACTGGACAGCTACTGCCCGCCTCAAGCTGGGCAGCCCCCAGCCAATTAGGTGCCGTCTCGCCATGGCTCGCCTGCCCCACTGGGTGCGTGGGGATCAGAGAGGCGTCTCTCGAAAAGTGGGCCACAAAACACCCGCATCATGCAATTCCAAGCAAAAAACAAGAAAGAAGCCTCCAGCTCTTCGCCTCGCTAGCTGGAACATCAGGACCATGTGTCCCAGACTTACTGCAGACCTTCCGAGGATCAATGATGCCAGGAAAACCGCCGTCATCGACAGGGAACTGGCATGACTAAACATCAACATTGCGGCTCTACAGGAGACCCAGTTGGCCGACAACGGAACTATCAGAGAAACCAACTACACCTTCTACTGGCAAGGGAAGTCTCCGGACCAACCAAGACAGCACGGTGTTGGGTTCGCTGTGAAGAACACGCTTGTTAACTCCATAGAGCCACCCACAGGAGGCACAGAGAGATTACTTACCCTCCGATTGTCAACAACTTTCGGCCCAGTCAGCATTCTTAGCGCGTACACCCCAACCCTCTGCGCCACCACCGAAGACAAAGAACAGTTCTACCATGCACTGGATGAAGCGTTATCCAAGATCCCCAGAAGTAACGCTCTTTATCTCCTTGGAGACTTCAACGCAAGAGTAGGAGCCGACCACATGGCCTGGCCCACCTGCCTCGGAAATTTTGGGAGAAGAAAGATCAATGAGAATGGTCAGCGACTGCTTGAGCTTTTGTGTCACCACGGCCTGTGCGTGACAAACACATTCTTCAAGTGCAAAGAGATCCACCAGGTGTCATGGAAGCACCCCCGCTCCTGCCACTGGCACCAGCTTGACCTCGTCATCACCAGAAGAACGGATATTGGCAGCACCCTCCTCACCCGCAGCTACCACAGTGCAGACTGCGACACGGACCATGCCCTCGTGGTAAGCAAGGTGCGCATAACGTCGAAGAGGTTGCACCACTCCAAGATGAAGGGTCGCCCACGCATCAACACCAGTTGTGCCAGCAACCCAGTTAAGACCCAGCAATTCATCAACAGGATGGAAGATGCACTCAGCGAGGGAATGGCAGCAGATGACATTATCGAATCCAATTGGTCACGTCTCCGCGACGCCATATACAACTCCTCCATTATTGCTTACGGGAAGAAAGAGCGGAAGAACGCTGACTGGTACGAGGCTCACTGGGCAGAAATGGAACCCGTGATCGAGGCTAAGAGGAAGGCCCTACTGGCTTACAAGGCCACGCCCACTCCCAGTACACTTCAAGCTCTACGGCCTGCCAGGAACAAAGTCCAGAAGACCGCCCGCCACTGTGCCAACACCTATTGGCTAAACCTGTGCAGAAGCATCCAGGAAGCCACCAATATAGGCAACGCACGAGGAATGTATGAGGGTATCAAGAAGGCAACAGGCCCAATCCCCTCCAAGATCGCCCCCCTTAAGTCCAAGACAGGTGAGGTCATCACTGACCAGGAACAGCAAATGCGGCGGTGGACCGAGCACTACCTCGAGCTGTATGCAACGAGGAACACCGTAACAGACACTGCTCTTAACGCCATCCTAGACCTACCAGTCATGGAGGAGCTAGACACCCCACCTACTGTGGCAGAGCTCGGCAAAGCCATCGACCGCCTCGCTTGTGGGAAAGCACCAGGAAGCGATGGAATCCCTCCAGAAATCCTGAAGAGCGGGAAACCAGTCCTGCTACAGCCGCTCCACCATCTACTCTGTCTCTGCTGGAAGGAGGGTTACATCCCCCAGGATATGAGAGACGCCAACATTATCACCATGTACAAGAACAAAGGAGACCGCAGCGACTGCAACAACTACCGGGGCATCTCTCTCCTCAGCGTCGTCGGCAAAGTATTCGCCCGGGTCGCTCTTGCCCGCCTGCAGACCCTTGCTTCCCACGTCTACCCAGAGTCCCAGTGTGGCTTCAGAGCTGGCCGATCAACAGTGGACATGATCTTCTCCCTACGCCAGCTGCAGGAGAAGTGTCACAAGCAGCATAAACCACTCTACCTCGCCTTTATCGACCTCACGAAGGCGTTTGATCTGGTCAGTCGAAGCGGACTCTTCAGCTTGCTACGGAAGATTGGCTGTCCACCACATCTGCTTGCTGTGGTCATGTCCTTTCACGACAACATGCACAGCATGGTGTCCTACAACGGCGCAACCTCTGAGGCCTTCCCAGTCAGCAGCGGAGTAAAGCAGGGCTGCGTCCTCGCGCCTACGCTGTTCGGAATCTTCTTCTCCATGCTCCTCCAATACGCCTTTAAGGACTGCAGCGAGGGTGTCTTCATTCACACCAGATCCAATGGCAAGCTCTACAACCTGGCCCGTCTACAAGCCAAGAACAAAGTCAAAGAGGTGCTCATCCGTGAGATGCTCTTCGCCGACGACGCAGCCTTGACATCACACTCCGAAGAGGGACTCCAGCAGCTAGTCACTTGCCTTTCCCACGCATGCAAGGAGTTCAGACTAGCCATCAGCCTGACGAAGACGAACGTTATGGCTCAAGGCACGGGGACTCCCCCATGCATCACCATCGACGGATACACCCTGGAGGTTGTCAACGATTTCACTTACCTCGGGTCCACCATCTCGAGCTCTCTGTCAGTCGACTTGGAGGTCAATCGGAGAATCGCCAGGGCAGCCACAGTTATGGCCAAACTGAACCGGCGAGTGTGGAACAATTCCAGCCTCACTGAGAAAACCAGACTGCGCATCTACCAAGCCTGCGTACTCAGCACTCTCCTCTATGGCAGCGAGACGTGGACCACCTACGCAAGGCACGAAAGGAAACTCAACAGCTTCCACATGAGGTGCCTGCGACGCGTCCTGCATGTCGCCTGGCAGGATAAGATCCCCAACACCGAGGTGCTGAAGCGAGCCAACATGAGCAGTTTGCATGCAGTTCTTAGTGAGAGACGCCTCAGGTGGCTCGGCCATGTCAAAAGAATGGATGCAGGCCGTATTCCCAAAGACCTCCTCTACGGCGAGCTAGCAGAAGGCCAGAGGATGACAGGGCGCCCAAAACTGCGGTTCAGAGACATCTGCAAAAAGGACATGACACAATGCTCCATCAATCTCAACACATGGGAAGTTCAAGCAGACGACCGCCTAGCCTGGAGGCTCGCGGTCAGGCAAGGTACGTCACGCGCAGAGGCTGCGCGCAACGAGGAGGCGGTCCAGAAAATATCAAGGCGGAAGCAGCGTCAACAGCAGCAACAACAGCCATCTGCCTTCACCTGTAACAAGTGCAGCAGGGATTGTCACTCCCGAGTCGGACTGCACAGCCATTCTCGGCGGTGCAGATAGACTCTCAAGAAGCTATGCCATCGTCTCTCGAGACGGACGGCTGCCGACGACGACGACGAGTTCTAGGCCATAAGTTGTAGGCTAAGTGACATGTGATGCATCTTGGTTAAGAGCATTTAATTCTCAGTGAAGAACCATCTGGTGGTCTTTTTCCTTTGCTAACAAAATCACTAGCATTCCATATTTCATAGCTTCCAACTGCTTGGGTCCTGGAGTGAGTATGATGTGGAGCAGAGCCTACCACAATGTATACATAGAATGAGCAAGATATCAACCCTTGTTTTTCAAATTGTTGGTGCAGCATATCCTGACAGAGACAGAAGGGCTCCCTCTTCCCTTGGACTTAATGAGTTGCCACCCTTTAAGACTGTTCGACAATAATATGCACAAATCAGATTCTTGTAAAAAGTCAAATGAAAGCAGAGGGAGCTATATGCTTAGCCTAAGAAACACCATATTGGTAAGGATTTTTATACCACTTTTGTGTACAGAGCACAAACTAGAATATTTTTCTTCAGCAAAACCCCAATGAGCACTAATCCACTTGTAGCTGGGTGACCTTCACCTAAACTTTCCCATCATACTTACTTGGCTTGCAGGTAATGCTTTGGGGTTGGATTCCCAGCATGCCACACATTATTTTGAAATCTGAAATTTTCCTTAAATTTTCTGCTTTGGCCAACATATCAAAGATCATCAATAAAAACTTTCTATTCTTTTAACATTAGTTCTTTCTGGCCTGATGGAACCTATTCTAGGCATATTTTTCCAACTTTGTGTGGCAGCTCAAAATACGAGATCAATAACTGTTTTGTTTTTAGATGACGTAACTGCTGCTTTAGATCAACTGCACAATGAGCCCAATGATTATAGGAATTGGTCATTAAGATGACTGAGAAACATGTTCCTGACTGAATAACACTAAATTTCATGTCAGCAAGTTGATGGGGGCAAACTCTAGTCACTGATTCCTACCCAATCCTTCTGCATTGCTTCTAATTGTTCATAATGCTCTGCAGGATAGCTTTCTAAAACATGGTTACAGCCATGTCACTCACTTGTCCCAAAGCCTTACATCACCTCTCAATGCCAACAGATTAAATGCAAAACATCTACTGATATCAACCTCTTTCTGCAAGTTTTTGTCCTGTAATCTCTGTCCACTGGGCTCTACACGCTGCCCAGTCACACCAAAATACAATCTTTTGTCTCATCGACCATACATGTACTTTCATACCTTTGTCATTGCTCCAGGCAGCCTTTCCTCATTCTCTGTCTCAAATCTGTTTCTCATTCTTGAAGAGCTCAAACATCTTTCTGCATGAGGCTTTCTTTATTCTTATGGCCATGAGTTAGCCACTCCCTCCTCCTGGCCTTTGTGGCATTTTGGTTTGATACTTAAAGATTGAATGGTAATTACTTATTTACCTGTTTGTTCCCCTCACTAGTGCAGGGATTGTGTCTTATTCATCATTGGGCATGGTGTCTAGCATATTGACCAACAATTAAAGGATGTCCAAGGAATATTGAAGGAGAGAAAGGAGGAAGGAAGGAAGGAAGGAAGAAAGAGAAGTAGTGGGAATGAAGGAAGCTGGCCAATATGCTATCCTAAATCCTAGTACTCTTCATCTCCCTCTCAAGTCTTTTCTCTGGTCAAGAGTACAAATTAAAACTGAAGGTAAAGGAAGGACTTGAAGCATAGCATCTGGTGGGTGTCTGCCTGGGCCAGGCAGCTCTTCAATAGCCAGGCTAAAGAGAACAAGCAACATCCTTTTTCTCTTTGTGGAATAGATGCTGCTCACTCAGCAAATCTCTTCTGTGTCAGGCATGGCCCAAGTGCCAAGGATATTGAAAAAAGGAATTAAACATGGCCTTCAGTGCTCTCCAGTTTAGTCATCTCAATCTTCTTCTCTAGATTCCTCTGATTCAGTTCCCTTTTCTCATTTCACAAAACTTTCCTGTTTTCATTAGTTCTTTGTTGTTTCTGAACCCTGGATGTCACTGTTCAAGGCCTTCTCCTCCACCCTATCTTTGCTTCTTACATTTTAGAGAATGTTCCTATTTTTACAGCACAATGAACCTGAATGCAGAAGTCAGATGATCAGCCTCTTATTTTATTCTTTTGGTTTCCTTCCCAAATCTGCTTTTCAAAGTATTCTCTCTTTCTTCCCTTTACAGGATTTCAATTACATGTATATTAGACTTTTTTACTGTTTTCCCACATGTATCCCAAACTCTCTTGTGTGCTTTCCATCATTTTTTGTCTCTGTACTTCAGTTTGGAAGCACTTTCAGGTCATTAATCCTAGACTGCTGTGTCTTATCTGCTGCTAACCCTGCTTTATGAGTAAATCTCAGTTATTGTGTTTTTAGTTCTAAAATTTCTATCTGATTATTTTTCATTAATTCTATTTTTCTACCAAACTCTTTCTTGTCATATAACTTTTGAATTCATTGATCTGTGTTTGATAAATAATAACTTCAATATCTGCATCACTGTTTGGTTATTATTGCTATATAACAAATTACCACAAACTTGGTTGCATAAAGCAACCATTTGGCTGGAATCATCTAGAGACATAGTCACTCATGCCTGGCAGTTGATATTGGTGTTGGCTATAACACCTTCAAGTGTATTCTTATGGCTTAGGCTTTCCTATGTGATATCACTTTAGAGGCTAAGTAGAGACTATGGGACTGGGGGCGGGGATGGAGAAGTAAGAGTGTAGAATAAACAGTCAGAAGATTTTCACAGAAAGTTCAGATTTCAGCGTCTAAAATATTTTTTAAATATTTTATTTATTTATTTTAAGAAAGAAGAGAAGGGAGGAAGAAAGAGAGGGAGAGAAACATCAATGTGTGGTTGCCTCTCACACATGCTCAACCAGGTACCCAGCCTGCAAACCCAGGCACGTGCCTTGATTGGGAATTGAACTGGCAACCCCTTCGTTTGCAGGCCAGAACTCAATCCATTGAGCTGTACCAGCCAGGGCAGCATCTAAATATTAATGTTCAAATATGGTAAGAACACACGGGCACACACCCTATCCTCTTAAGCTGCAAAAATAGTAAAAGATTGTCTATTATAACAATAATTATGTATTATTACATAATAATTATCATAAATATGGAGAGATTACTGGATGTCATCAAACATAATTTATTCCTGCAAAAAATTACTATTATTATCCTCACCCTATAGATGGGAAGCTGAGGCAAGAAAGGTTCAGCAAATTGGCCAAGGGCAAGCACTAAGTGGCACAGCCTGAGTTCAAACCCAGGCAGCTACACTCCAGAGGCCACTATATTATCTCAACACTATACTATATATAATACAATAGACCAGGTATATTCTCTCTCTCATTTATATTCATTTCCTGTTTAAATATCTGGCAAAGGAAGTTAATGAGGACTAAATGCAGTCAATATGCTCAGACAGGAATCGGGCTTCCACATCATTTATTAGGTACCCTAATGAAGGACCTCAGTGATTTTGCTGTAGGAAAAGGCCTGGATTTGGGATTTGGATTTAGTCACAAATTCTGGTTCAGGCCTAGGCTCTGCCATATGCTAGCTCTGTGACTCTGAACAAGTCTTCTAACCTCTCTCATTACTAAATTGTAGATATTAATACTGTAAAAGGATGACTTGTCTTTATGACTGTGGAGCTGGAGGGATAGAGAATAAGTAAACAGACATGCCCCTCACTGCTGGGACAGGCAGGGAGAGGGGACAGCAGCTAGCCAGAGCAAGAGAACGTTGAGACAGAGACCCCTTTGACCACTGATGATACTAAATTAGTAAATTATGTGGAGTGTGGGATGAGAGTGCATGATGGGACAGAAGCTTCCCACATAGAGCCAAGGACAAAATGACAATGAAGAAAGTTAATCTCTTCCTTCCCACTCCCTGTATCTGTTAGGAGTGAAGGCTAAGAGCAGAAAGTGGACTTCTCCTCCCTCCCAAACCCCAAGACTCATCACCATCAGGGGAGGGGTTACAGCAGTCTTATGAAGGGGTGGGGAGACGGTAGTAGTGGCATGTATGATCACAGGTGACCTGACATTCCAGGCCCTCAGCTTATGTTTCATTGTCCAATCAGACTTCAGTGGTAATTAAAAGATAAAATTACTAATAACTTAAGTTGGCACTGGAAGAACCTTAAACTCAAATGTGGGGTTCCTCTGGGTGCAGGTCTCACCCTGCTCTGGGCAGTGGCACTGCTGGGTCCTCTGCAACTAGGTAAGGCTGGCTTGATGGAGGAGGTGGGGTTGTTTCAGCCTGTGGTGCCTTCTATAGGCAACATCAAAGCACAGTTTCATAACTCAAAGGCCCAGTGTCAAAAGGCATGTTTATTAGGTTTCCTGCTTCAGACTCACTTGTTCAGCCTATTACACCCACCCTTTATAAGGAGACCAGATGTCTTTTGTTGACCATCACCCATTGGGAGGAGAGATTTGACACCGATGTTTGAGGGCTGAAGTGGTTATGATAAATGAAAGTAAACAATAATAAATCCTGCCTTATGCACTGGTGCCACATGTTATCTTAAGGGAGCCATTTACATCTATCTATATTTTTAACTGAGGCTTACAGTGGCTAAGTTACATTACTTACATGTCACTGTTAAATGTGCATTTCATTAGACATAGACCCTCTAAAAAACATCACCCTCTGGCCTAAAGTCATCTGCCCTCACACAATTGCTGCTAACTTCACCTACAGGGAGTGCCTTGTTAAAAATGGCTCTTCAAAAACAAGAATAAATACTATAGAAGTGGGTTATATTTTTTTCTGATAGAAGAACCAATTTATAACTCACTACAGGGGCAGTCAATGATATCTAATATAAAAGTACAGATATATTGAATCGTGCATCAAATCCCATAGCCATCTATAATAGTAGTGGTTCTCATACAGTTTAAACATTGTCTAAGAGTACATATGTTATGCATTATTCATTATATCTAAAATTATAATGCTGGCTATAGAACATATTAACTAAGCTCTTAAAAGAATTTGGGAGTTCATTTCAATTTTTCCAACTTTATTGAGATATTATATTATATAAACACATGTAAGTTTAAGGTGTACAATGTGATGATTTGATGCATGTATGTATTAGGTAATGATTACTAGAATTTTTTAACTAATAAAATTATTTGTATGATTCTTTAAAAAATTATATAGTCAAAATACATCCAGTTTCTTAAAAGGTTCATATCCTTTCAGAGAGAAACTATCCTAGAGAAATTAGAACAGGAGGTAAACACATATGTAAAAAGATGTTTACCAAAGAAGTATTATTCACATATGCAAAATACAGACAATAACTTTGTTATCCAATAGAAAAATGATTACACAAAAGATGTATTAGAAACACAGAACTGTCTCATGGTTAAGAATGGGCTTTGGAGTCAGCCAGTTCTGAGTTTGAAACCCAGCTCTTACCTTACTAATTTGTGACCTGGAGCAAATTAGTTTTCTCATCTAACCTATTAATTAGCTGCTGGAAAGAAAAAAAAACGCTCCAAAACTCAGTGGCTTAAAACAGCAATCATTAATTATCATAGCATCCACATGTGCAGACTAGCTGGGGTTGGCCTTAAAGCAGCTGTGTCTAGCTAGGTACCGCTGCTTCTCATTGCAGGACCTCATGTCTGTAGGCTGGCTCTGATTCACATGCCCTTCATCTTCTGCTCTTGTCGTGGTGGGACAAATGAGCATGTTCTTTACATGATGATGGAAGAGCCACAAGAGGAAAATATGAAGATGCATAAGACATGGTCACATGGTAATTTCCACCTCATTCTATTAGCTAAAGAAATATTTACCAAGCCTCAAGTTAAAAGTGGCAGAAATCACATTGTAAATGTTGTGACTTTATCACGGGGATTCTCAACCTTGGCACTAGTGACCATTTGGGCCAGATTAGTCTTTCTTCTGAGGGGCTGTACTGTGACTTATTGGATGTTTAGCAGCATCTCTGGCCTCTTTGTACTAGATGTCAATAGCACCTTCACAATTGTGACAACCAAAAATATCTCCAGACATTATTAAATGTTCCCTAGTGGGAAAAATGGTCCCTGGTTGAGAATCATTATTCTGTAGAGAGAGAGGAAGAATTACATACAATAATGAAGTCTTCCACTGTAAGGGTTATAACACACAGGGGAACATTTTTAACATAATTCCTACTGAGTTCAATTTTTCAGCTGTTTTAGACTTGAACAGGCATGCTGATTTCAAAACGGCAGTTAGTTTTCTTCTATCACATCAAGTTTTTTTTTTCTGTACAGCTTATCTCAATGTGAACACTCTAGGCTGGATCGAGCCTGGCTCGAGGAAAGCACTAGTTCTCTCCTATTGGCTGAGAGCAAACCTCCCTCAAGTGGGGAGGGATGGGGGATGACCTTGGAGACCAGCTACAGGTTCATACTTGTCTAGGCTATTCAGTTACACATGAGACAGTGTGGTGAGGGGTTGTGTGCCACTCTATATAGTGAATCGTATTCCAAAGTGTAATCCGAGTTCTTGTCAGTATACAAGGAGTTAGCAGAATTTATTTTATTTATATACATACTTATTTCCTTTTCTTCAGATCATGTCTGCCTCTGCTATTTCTCGTCGTAAGTGCCTAAACAACCCTGATTTGTTTTGTTATATCTGGGGCAGTTTCACCATTCCCAGTCAAAGGACAAGCATCAACGCATTTATCAGGCAAGCCTATTTTTCATATTATAAAGTAAAAATTGATGATCAAGATAAGCCTTGGGCTGCTCACAAGGTGTACAAGCAGTGTGTTGAGAGTTTATGAATGTGGATGAAGGGAACACATGATAAATTGCCATTTGGTATTCCTATCGTTTGGCAAGAGACCAGAGATCATTCAAGTGACTGTTACTTTTCTATAGTGAAAACAAGAAAAATAAATGTAAAATAGAGTATCCTACTCTACCATCGGCTATACGCCCAGTGCCTCATTCAGCTGAAATCCTAGTGCCAGTTTTCATTGAACTACCCTCTTTCAAAAAACAGGATATGGTGAAGAACTAAGTGACAGCAATGATGAAGATTTTGAAATTGAAGATGACTCAGTTGGTAAGAGATTTGATCAGCATGAGTTGAATGATTTGGTATGAGATTTAGGACTATCCAAAAAGGCTTCAGGACTCCTAGAATCAAGACTGCACATGAAAAACTTGCTTGAAAAAGGAGCAAAGGCATCCTACTTTCGATCAAGAGAAAGTGCATTTCTGCAGTACTTTCAAAGTCATGGTGGCTTTGTGTATTGCCATAACATACATGGTTTAATGGAGGAATTCGGAATTCCAATCTATAATGCAATTGAATAGTGACTGTTCATCGACAGCTCAAAGCAGAGCTTGAAATGTGTCCTCCTCCACAATGGCAATGTATTTGGTGCAGTCCCAATTGGCCATTCCGTTTGTTTTCGTGAAGAATATGAAGACATAAAGAGAGTCATTGATCTGTTGCAATATCACAAGCACAATTGGATCATCTGCGTTGACCTTCAGATGGTCTGTTTCCTTCTCGGTCAGCAGTGCAGATGCACAAAGTATTCCTTTTTTCTGTGTATGTGGGACAGCAGAGCTCGTGAGAAGCATTGGGTGGAGTTGAATTGACCTCCAAGATCTAACCTCAAACTTGGTGATCCAAACATACTACATGAGTCACTTGTTGACAGAAAGAACATTATATTCTCACCTCTGCATGTAAAACTAGATCTCATGAAGAAATTTGTTAAAGCTTTGCCAACTGAAGGAGACTGTTTTAAGTATCTCATTTTGGTATTTCCTAGCCTGTCATTTGAAAAGGTAAAATACCTTAATATATATGTTTGGTAGCAGAACTTTACTACTTGTACACAATTTGACTTACAGTAACATTATATAGCCTTTATATGAATAAAATAACTAAATAAACAGTATATTCAATTAGTTTTTTCCTTATTTGCCTTCGTTTGTACATTCTGTATGATTTTGGGGACAAAGGGAGGGTATCCTTTACCTTAAAAATTTCATGTGATAGAGAAAACTGGCATCATTTTTGGATTCAGTTGCCAAAATTTAGTCAAAAGCAAGTGTCCCCCAATGATATCATCTACCTTATATTTTTTCAAATGATTCTTCAATTGCTATTTTAATATATTTAATAAATGCTAGCTACCATTATGTTATCATCATATACATTAAGATTTTTTGAAGAATTGCTAATATTGTGGGAAAATGTATTAATATGTTTTTAAGTGAAGAAGAAAAATATAAAATGATACATACATCAAGAAAACAGTAAAAATATAAAAGTAAATATAAACAGTAAGAAGAAAAGGCAGACATATGGTAAAGGGTTAAAGGTCATTTTCTATTGTGGTTTAATTATAATTATCATTTTCTTCATATTTTTTTTTACTCTAAATTTCTCACAATGAGATTGTAGTTATTTCATAAATTAGAAAATGAGTTTTATATACAAACACATACAGTTTAAATTTTGTTTAAGGTGTTTCAAATGGACTCTTCTCTCCTCCCCAAATATTTCCATAAAATAAAGAGAGCCCTTTGGAAATCATTCTATTTACCTTGGTCCTTTAGAGAAAATATTATTATAGACAGTCAGTAAATATTTGTGGTTGATGATTTCATTTCTTACAGTAAAAATCACTTTTTAAAGGTAAGAATATATCACTTTGGGGTATATTTTTAAAATATAAAAATATTAACTACTGGAGATTATGTGGGGAGGCAATTTATAAACTGCAGCTGGAATTACAAATGGCTGCAATCTTTCTAGAAGGCAATTAGCCAACCATTTGAAGTGTTCATACATAACATTTCTATTTCTAAGTATATCTCTTAATCACATCATTGGTGATATATATAAAAACTGCTAATAAAGATGTTCAAGAAAGAATTATATACTACAGCCTAAATCAGAAAACAATGTCTAGTGACAGAAGGATATGATAAAATATTCTATTGCCATAGAAGTTTTGTTTGAAAAATCATTAAAGGGTATTTGGAAATATTCATCATTTATAGGTGGGGAAGATCTCTAATTGCCTTTAGTATCATGAATTTGTCATCTTGCACATAGTGATAGACCCTGGCCCCACTAAGTTTTCACAAGGCACATAGTCTTTCATCAGCCTTACAATTCTGTGAACAGAAATGATGTGACCAACTTGAGAGTCACCTCCATAAAAAGAAAGGAACTGCTTGGCCCCCACCACTTCTCCACTTACATATGTGAAATGCAGATGTGGTACTGTGAGCAAGCCCATCTAGGGCTGATTTCAGCATGGGAAGGAGACCTGGGTCCACGAATGATCTCAGAAATCAGACACTTTCATGGCCCTAACTCCTTATTTTGTGATAGGAAACTCAATCTTTTTCACAGTTCTATATTTTGTGATCCTTTGTAACTGTAGCTCAATCTGATCATTAAAAAATACATAAATTGGGACTAGTAATAGTATCCTGCAGAGGTAACAAAAATGTAAACTCTATCACTGTAAGAGTGGTGTGGTCTTTTAACAATTGTGTCAACATGGATTGTATTTAAAAATCAGTCCTTGGAAATAGACTGGAAAGATCCAAAATGGAGAAAGAGTAAATGGAAGCTACACTAACCTCCTCCAAGGACCAAACTGGAATTACAACCAAATTATAGAAATATCATTTTGAATAACCAACTAAACACTAGCTGGAGAGAAGTGTTATAAGCAAGGACTTACAGAAGAAATCACACCACCACACAAGACTGGTAGGACGTGCAAAGATGTGAGAGGGCTGGCTGGGCTCCAGCAGGGTGCAGCTGAAGTTATGGAGTCGTATTTCAGTGGCCAGGGGAAGGGGGTCGCCCCTGAAAATTGTGGAGTCTAAACCCCAGGCTGGGCTTCCCAGCCTAGAGCACTAGAACTGGAAAAGAAACCCAAACACCATTCAGCTGTGAAAAGCAGTGAAGCTTCTGTCTGCCAGAGAGAGATGGCTAGAGATGCAGAGAGCCTCTTAAAGGGCCAATGCACAAAGTTTTGCTTGCAACCACTTACCTTGGGCTCTGGCAGAGGGAGGGCAGAGTAGATTAGAGCCAGGTGAGGAGAGACTGGGCTTGGTAGCTCTGGGGAGATAGCTGAAGGGTCAGTTGCCAAGATTCTTGTGCTCATTTCCCCCCATGCTATTGAAGCCATCTTTCTTGGGCAGAGCACTCCTCTCCATGTGGCATCAGCTTTAGGGGGAGCAATAACCCTACCCACAAGAATCCCTCTCGCATCACCCTGTGAAGCTTAAGTGGGGCAACTGAGGAGTACAACTGGAGACTATTTCAGTGATTAAGCCTAACCAAAAGCCTGCAGGTGAAGGGAGATCTCTGGAAGCTCTGAGATTTTAGCTGACTCTACCTTGGGCCTGATGCTGGTAAAAGCCAGGTTTGGCATGCAGTTTGGTACTTTCTGCACACACCCAGGTCAGCAGAGGGAGCCACAAGCTGTGGATTTCTAATAGTTTAATACAGGTTGCCTAGGGCCAGTCACATCTGATATAGGACTGCACCAGAGTCTTTGCAGATCTTCCTAATACATAGAAACCAAACACAAAGTGGCAGCCAAAATGGGAAGACAAAGATAACAGGCTCCAAATGAAAGAATGAGAGAATTGTCCAGGAGAAGAACTAAATGAAATGGAGGCAAGCAATTTATCAGCTATAGAGTTCAAAGTAATGATTATAAGGATACTCAACAGCATGAAAAAGGCATAGAAACAAGAAAAAAGGACCAGTCAGAAATAAAGAATGCACTATCTGAAATAAATAATACACTGGGAGAAATAAACAGTAGGTTAGATGAAAGAGAGTATAAAATCAGTGATTTGGAAGACAAGGTAGAAAAAAAAGAAAAAAAGACCCAAGCAGAGCAGCAAAAAAGAAAAAATAATTTTAAAAAGTGAGAGATTTAAAGAAACCTTTGGAATAATTTGAAGTGTAACAACATCCACATCATGGGGGTAGCAGAAGGAGAAGATAGTGAAGAAGGGATTGAGAACCTATTTGAAGAAATAATGACCAAAATTTTCCCTAACCTTGGGAAGAAAAGACACACAAGTCCAGGAAGCTCAGAGAGACCCAAACAAGTTGGACCCAAGGAGGCCTACACCAAGACATATCATAATTAAAATAGCAAAGCTTAAAGACAAAGAGAGAATCTTAAAAGCCACAAGAGAAAAGCAGTTAGTTACCTACAAGGAATCTCCCATTAGACTGTTATCTGATTTCTCAAAAGAAATATTTCAGGCTAGAAGGGATTAGCATGAAATATTCAAGGTGGTGAAGAGCAAGGACCTGCAACCCAGGCTACTTTATCTAGCAAGACTATCATTTAAAACCAAAGAAGAAATAAAGAGCTTCTCCAACAAGAAAAATCTGAAGGAGTTTTTTAACACCAAACCAGTATTGCAACAAATATTAAAGGGCTTTCTTTAAACCAGAGGAGGTCCTGGCTGATCTGAGAGATACAAACAAGCTCTTTTCTTAAATATTGTTACATATATCAGGTTCAAGGTCATGACTAGCTGCGCCTTTGTACATGACTAATGTTAAGTCATATTGTTTAAGCCATCAGTTTGGTTAGAACACGTATTTCATTTGGCTGTGTGATATTCAATAGAAAATTGTATCTGAGAGATACTATGAACTCCAAAGTCAGTGTTGATGGAGTTTTGTTGTTTGTTTGTTTGTTTTTGTAAACTTCCATGTCAGTGTTGTGTTTTTCACTTCCTATTGAAAATGGCTGGAAAAATATATTGATTCAATAATTTAAGAGATATTGAAGAACTTCAGCCAATGCTACTTGAGTCAGATGATGAGAATGATAGAGTCTAATGTGAAAATCATCCAGAAGATTTGAATACTAAGCAAGATATTTCTAGTGAAGAAAGTGAAGATGAATTCGGCATGAATGAAGAGTATCTTTTTGGATAAAAAGAATCAAAATGGAGGAAAAATCCAATAAGAACACAAATTAAAAGACAGCCATAGAATATTTTGTGTCAACTTCTGTTAGTTTAGCTAAATGCAAAAAATGCCAAGATAGAACTTGAAATTTGGAACTGCTTTATCACAACTGTTATTTTAAATCTAATCTTATTATATACAAATAAATATATTGATTCTATCTTGAGCTGGTTTTCATAAGAAAGATGTTGAACAAATAGACAAAACCAAACTGAAAGCATTTTTAGGCCTCTTATATCTAGCTGGTTTACATCTCAGCAATCAGCTAAATTTGCAGGATTTATGGGCTACAGATGGTAGTGGGATTAAACTCTTTAGACTTATGATATTTTTGTGGAGATTTGATTTATTCATAATTGTCTCAGGTTTGATGACAAACTTACCCAGTTAGAATGTCTGAACATGGACAAATTAGTGGCTGTGAGAGACATTTTCTCAGTATTTGTAGAAAATTGATAATTATGTAACTCTATGGTACAGAATATATAAAGGTGAAATATTACCTGGATTTAGAGACAAATGTGGGTTTAGACAATATAGTCCATCCAAGCCCAGTAAATACAGTATAAAAATTGTTGCTATAGCTGATTCAAAAATATTTTACACAGGAAATCTTGAAATATATCCTGGTAAGTAGCCCAAAGATCCTTACTTGATTAGTCATAAAACAGCAGAGGTAATTAAGAGAGTTGCAGAACCCATGTACTCATCTGGACATAATATTACAGCAGATATCTGGTTCAATGATATAAAATTTACCTCCAACTTGAAAAAGAAGTGACTTTCATAGGTACTGTTCATAAGAATAAACGGCAAGAACCCCTGAATTTGTGTCTTCTAAAATCAGGCCTAAAACATATCCAAGTTATTTGCTTTTGGTGCAGATCTCACACTTGTATGTCATATACCCAAAAAGGGCAAAATGTAATATTACTTTCAAGTATGCGTTTTGATGCTACCACAAATTTAGATTCACAAAATTCTGACATAATAGAATATTACAACCAAACAAAGTCAAGAATTGATACTGTGGACCAAATGATAGGTACACATAATGTGGCCAGGAATGCCAGAAGATGGCCTATGGTTGGTTATATTCTACGTGATTTTGAATTTTGCAGGGATAAATGCTCAGACTATTCATATGTTGAACAGCAATGTGAAAATAAAGTGCAGAGTATTTATAAGAAATCTGGTAACAGTATCAGAACAAATAAAAAGTCATTCAAAATCTCTACAGGTGTGCATAATCCTTTACACCTGAAACTTTATCAATTTCATACACAAATTGAAGGCAATTCTAATGATGACATATTTACAGCTTCCTCCACAAGCAGAAAAAGAGGTGTAAGGTGTTAGTTGCTATGCATTCAAAATGAGTCAGTTATCAAAATATGTTGGAAGTGTGAAAAGTATTTTTGCCTTGAACATAGCAATATTTTTTGTGATGACTGTTATAAATGTTTTGCAAAGCCAACTATTGAAAATTCTGATTAATTAGTGTTAAAGGCATTTTTATTGTATTTTTAACAATATCACGTTTCCATTATTTGAAAACAAATCTTTTTATTCTTTATGTTTTTATATTTCTTTGTTTAATAATTTCTAGATTGTAACTGAAAATAAATTTAAAAATCATGTTTTTATTATGTAAATACAAAATGCAAATTTGCAGTGCTTTAAAATCTTTTTTGCATTTCAACGCATAATAGTGGTGAATGTACCTCTTGTACACATGTGACCTATGCTGTAATTTTTTTGACTGCGACCTCAGCAGGGTTAAGAAGAGGAACAAGAAAAAAACAGATAAAAATAGTTTTGAAATAAAATGGCAATAAATATGTATCTATCAATAATCACTTTTTGGGGGGGAGGGTGGTGAAGAAGGAAACTTTACTTAGTGCAAACAGCTCAACAGTAATACAGCACGGCTATGAAAACAGTACTGCTGTGGAACAGCTCAACAGTACTACAGTACAGCCGTGAAAACAGCAGGCCATGCGACAGCTCAGTTTTTAAGTGGCAAGCCTGTGAAAACAGCACAGCAGCGAGGCAGGCCGAGGAGCCAGTGCAGATCTCCAGCTAGGGAAATACACTCTTCTGCAAATGAAAAGGTGCTAGCTTATATAGACAGAAGTCCCCGCCCCTGGTGCCTGATTGGTCATAATAGAGCCACTCTCATTGGTCAAAGCTGCACGGCTTCAATTGGCTTGTGAAAGTCTCAGTCCCATTGGTTGAAATCAGATTCCAGGAACTCCTTTCTAAGGTCTGGCCAGATGGCAGAGAAACAGTGCAGGCAGGCAGTTCAGTGCAGATGCAGGCAGCCTAGCACAGAGGCTCTTTCCGAAATACAGTTTGCGTGAGTGCAGAGAAGGCTGCTAGGCTCTGTTTTTTGAAATTGGTACCCAGTTGTCTACCAGGAGGCCTTCTTACTGGGTGGCTTTTTTTCCTCAGGGTTCACAATACCATATGTTAGTCTCCTGCTGGGAAGATTTATTTACTATCCCTCATCAGTGTATCTTTTTTTTTTTTTTAATAAATTTTTTTTATTTTTTTGTTTTTCAATTACAGTTGTCCCATTGCTCTCGCCAACCCAGCCCACCCCTTCTCCTACAGTCATATCCCCCAACCTGTTATCCATGTCCATGAGTCATTTATACATGTTTTTTCACTAAATCTTTCTCTTACTCATCCCCCTTCTCTCCCTCCCCTCTCTCCCTGATAACTGTTATTCTTTTTTTTGTTCTGTGTTATTCCTTAATCTCTTGTATTGGGTGATACCATATGGTATTTTTCTTTCTTTGCCTGGCTTATTTCACTAAGCATAATTCTCTCTAGTTCCATTCATGTTGTCGCAAATGGCAGGAGTTCCTTCTTTCTTTCGGCTACATAGTATACCATTGTGTAAATGTACCACAGTTTTTTAATCCAGTCGTCTACAGATGGGCACTTAGGCTGTTTGCAGCACTTAGCTATTGTAAACAGTGCTACTATGAACATAGGAGTATATAAGTTCTTTTGAATTGGGGTTTCAGAATTTTGGGGGTATAATCCTAGCAGTGGAATCGCTGGTTCAAAAGGCAGTTTCATTCTTAGTTTTTGATGTAATTCCATACTGTTTTCCATAGTGATTGCACCACTCTGCATTCCCACCAATAGTGCACTAGGGTTCTTGTTTCTCCACATCCTCGCCAGCACTTGTTTGTTGATTCGTTGATTATGGCCATTCTGACAGGTGTAAAGTGGTATCTCATTGTGGTTTTTATCTGCATCTCTGTGATGGCTAGTGATGTTGAGCATTCTTTCAAGTGTCTATGGACCCTCTGTGTATCCTCCTGGAGAAGTGTTTGTTCAGATCTTTTGCCCATTTTTTAATTGGGCTGTCTTCTTGGTGTTGAGATGTGTAAGTTCTTTATATATTTTGGAGATCAATCCCTTGTCTGAAGTATCATTGGCAAATATGTTTTCCCATGTGGTTGGTTTCCTTTTCATCTTGCTAATGTTTTCTTTAGCCAAGCAGAAACTCTTTAGTTTGATGTAATCCCATTTGTTTATTTTTTCCTTTATTTCCCTTGCCTTAGGAGATCTATCGATGAAAATACTGCTATGTGGGATATCTGAAAATTTCCTGCCTATGTTTTCCTCTAGGACTTTTATGGTGTCACAGCTTACATTTAAGTCTTTGATCTATTTTGAGTTTATTCTCGTGTGTGGTGTAAGTTGGTGGTCTACTTTCATTTCTTTGCACATCTCTGTCCACTTCTCCCAGCACAATTTGTTAAAGAGGCTCTTCTCACTCCATTTTGTGCTCCTTCCCCCTTTGTCAAATATTAGTGGACTATATAGTCCTGGATTTACTTCTGGGCTCTCTATTGTGTTCCACTGATCTATATGTCTGTTCTTATGCCAGTACCAGATTGTTTTGATCACAATGGCTTTGTAGTATTGTTTGATGTCAGGTATTGTGATTCCTCCTGCTGTGTTCTTCCGTCTCAAGATTGCTTTTGCTATTCGGGGTCTTTTTTGGTTCTATATAAGTTTTTGAAGTATTTGTTCTAGGTCTGTGAAAAATGTCATTGGTATTTTAATAGGGATTGCATTGAATCTGTAAATTGCCTTGGGTAGTATGGCCATTTTAATGATGTTGATTCTTCCATTCCATGAACATGGTATTTGCTTCCATTTATTTGTATCTTCCTTAATTTCTATCTTCAATGTTACGTAGTTTTCTGGTTACAGGTCTTTTATCTCTTTGGTTAAGTTTATTCCTAGGTACTTTATTTTTCTTGTTGCTGTGGTAAATGGGATTTTCTTTTTTGTTTCTATCTCTGAAATTTTATCTATTTATTTTTAGAGAGAGGGCAAGGGAGAAAGAGAGGGAGAGAAACATCATTGAATGGTTGCCTCTCACCTGCGCCCCAAACTGGGGACCTGACGTGCAACCTACTTATGTGCCCTGACTGAGAATTGAACCAGTGACACTTGGTTCACAGGCCGACGCTCAATCCACTGAGCCACACCAGCCAGGTTATATATGAAATTTTATAGTTGGTGTACAGAAATGCCTCAGATTTCTGTGTATTTACTTTGTATCCTGCTACTTTGCCAAATTCGCTTATTATATTGAGTAGTTTTTTGGTGGAGTTATAGGGTTTTCTAGGTATACTATCATGTCATCTGCAAATAATGACAGTTTTACTTCCTCTTTCCCAATTTGGATGCCTTTTATTTCTTTTTCTTTTCTGATTGCTGTGGCTAGGACTTCCAACACTATGTTGAATAGGAGTGGAGAGAGTGGACATCCTTGTCTTGTTCCTGATCTCAAGCAGAATGCTTTCAGTTTTTGTCCTTGAGTATGATGTTGGCTTCAGGTTTCTCATATATAGCCTTAATTATGTTAAGATATGCTCCCTCTATTCCCATTTTACTGGGTGTTTTCATCATAAATGGGTGTTGTACTTTATCAAATGCTTTTTCTGCATCTACTGATATGGTCATGTGATTTTAGTCTTTCATTTTGTTTAGGTGGTATATTATATTTATTGATTTGTGAATATTAAACCATCCTTGCATCCCTGGGATGAATCTCACTTGATTGTGGTGTTTGATCTTCTTAATGTGTTGCTGGATCCTGTTTGCCAATATTTTGTTGAGGATTTTAGCATCTATGTTCATCAGTGATATTGGCCTGTGGTTTTCTTTCTTTGTTGTGTCTTGACCTGGTTTTGGGATTAGGGTAATACTGTCTTCATAGAAAGAGTTTGGGATTTTTCCCTCTTCTTGGATGTTTTGGAATAGTTTAAGAAGGGGAGGATGTTTTGTAAAATTCGCCTGTGAAGCCATCTGGACCAGGACTTTTGTGTGGTGGGAGATTTTTGATAACTGTTTCAATTTCATTCTTTGTTGTTGGTCTGTTCTTCTTGATTCAGTTTTGGAAGATTATATGTTTCTAGAAATTTGTTTACTTCATCTAGGTTGTCAAATTTCTTGCCATACAGCTGTTTGTAGGAATTTCTTACAATCCTCTATATTTCTGTGATATCAGTCACAATTTCACCTTTTTGTTTCTGATTTTGTTTATTTGGGTCTTCTCTCTCTTTTTCTTGATAAGCCTGGCTAAAGGCTTGTCGATTTTGTTTATTTTTTCAAAGAACCACCTCCTACTTTTGTTGATCTTTTGAATTGTTTGTTTAGTGTCTATGTCATTTAATTCTACTCTGATCTTGATGATTTCCTTTCTGCTACTTGTCCTAGGCTTGGTTTGTTGTTGTTGTTCTAGTTCTTGTAGCTGTAGGATTAGATTTTTAATCTGAGATTCTTCTATCCTTTTCAGGTATGCCTGTATTGCTATGAACTTCCCTCTTAGGACTGCTTTTGTTGTGTCTCATAGGTTTTGGGCTGTTTTGTGTTCATTATCATTAATTTCCAGAAACTTCTTGATTTCTTCCTTGATGTCATTGTTAACCCATTCATTATTTAATAGCATGTTATTCATTCTCCAAGAGTTTGGATGTCTTTGATTTTTTTTCCTTGAGGTTGATTTCTAGTTTCAATGCATTGTGATCTGAGAAGATGCTTGATATGATTTCAATTTTCTTGAATTTGTTGAGGCTTGTTTTGTATCCTATCATGTTGTCTATCTTTGAAAATGTTTCATGTGCATTTGAAAAAAATGTATATTTTGCTTTTTAGGGTGAAAAGTTCTATATATGTCAGTTTAGTCTATTTAGTTCAGTATGTTGTTCAATGCCTGTATATCCTTGGTGTCTCTTTGCTTGAAAGATCTGTCTATTGTTGATAATGGAGTGTTAAAGTCCCCTACTATGAGTGTGTTGCTGTTGATATCCTTCTTGTAGTCTTCTAGTATTTGCTTTATGTATTTGGGTGCTCCTATGTTGGATGCATATATGTTTATGAGGGTTATATCTTCTTATGTGGGTCCTGTTTTCTTATCCATTTTGTTACCCTATGTCTTTTTTTTTTTTTTTATAGCGGTTTCTGGACATCTCTTGTTTTCCGTGGAGAGTAATGCATATACTACTGAAAGTCCAGTTGTAGCTCTGAAGATATTAGATAACTGAAGATATTAGATGCTATCTTGTTCTCATGTATGTCTTTCTAAAAGTTCCTGTTTCCCTTACTAGTTAACTCAGAAAAACTGTGTTCTGAAGGAGGCCAGCAACAGTTTTCAACCTAATAGAAGAAATGTACATTGAACATTCTAACCAACATATATATATTATCAAATGATTTGAACAGATGGAATTCTGCCCTTGCTGTGCCGTTGTTGTTCTGTTGCATTGTATGCTTCAGTGAACTTTCGAGTTTATACAATAGACTAAAGAGCTAACACTGCTTTCAGGAACGCTAGAGTCTTCTGGGTAGTCTGTTACACGTGACACACTAAAGGAAATATATGAGATTTCACCATTCACATTTGTTCCCTATTTTGTTTCTTTGTAATTCACTGTGAAACTCAGGAAATACCGTGTTTTAAAAGAGGCCTAGCCTATAAATTCTCTTTCATAAAGAATCATTCTTTGAAACAGGCGAGAACATGAACATTTCCAGCAATTATAACACAAGATAGAGCTTTCTCCTCTCTGTGCGTGTGGTGATGGCGTCCATTGTGTGTGATAGTCACCGGTGGCATTGCCATAGAAGGCAGAAGCAGAGATAGCGGTTTCTGGACATCTCTTGTTTTCCATGGAGAGTAATGCATATACTACTGAAAGTCCAGATGTAGCTCTTTGAACTGAAGATATTAGATGCTATCTTGTTATCATGTATGTCTTTCTAAAAGTTCCTGTTTTCCTTACTTGTTAACTCAGATACCTTATGTCTTTTAATTGGAGAAGTTAATCCATTTACATTTAAGGTTATTATTGACATGTATTTATTCATTTCCCTTTGTACCTCTGTTCCTCTCCTTATTTTATTTTATTTTTCTTCTTTTTTCTTAGAACATTCCCTTTAGCATCTCTTGCAATGCTTGTTTGGTGGAGATGTATTCTTTTAGTCTTCCTTTGTCTGTGAAACTCCTTATTTCACCTTCCAGTTTGAATGAGAGCCTTGCTGGGTAGAGTATTCTTGGTTGTAGGCTTTTGGGTTTTTTTTGCTTAAAATATTTTGAATGTTGCCATTTTAATTATGATGTGTCTTGAAGTGGGCCTGTTGGGGTTCATCTTCATTTGGACCTTCTGTGCTTCTTGGATTTGCGTGACTCTTTCTCTCGTCATGTTAGGGAAGTTTTCTGTCATTAGTTTTTCAAAGAGGGTTTCTATTCCTTGCTCTTCTCCTTCTCCTTCTTGAATTCCTATGATACGGATATTATTATGTTTCATGTTATCCTGCAGCTGTCTTAGAACCTCTTCTGTTTTGTTCATTCTTTTTTTATTTTGTTGCACTGTCTGTGAGTTTTTGTCTAAATTGTCCTCCAGCTCGCTGATCTGATCTTCTGCTTCCTCTAGCCTGCTTTTAATTCCTTCTACTGTGTTCTTCAATTCAGAGATTGTATTCTTCATTTCCTCCTGGCTCTTATTGATAGCTTCCATGTCCTTTTTCACGCTGGTGTAATTCTCAGTAAGTTCCTTGTAGTTTTTCTGGAGTTCCCTATAGTTTTTCTGGAGTTCTTTGTAGTTTCCGCTGAGCTCATTTAGCTTCTCCATAATCCATGTTTTGAATTCCATATCTGATAGTTTGCTCCCCTCTATTTCATTTAGCACTCATTCTGGGGATTCTACCTTTCCTTTCGATGGGGGGCTGTTTCTCTCTCTCCCCATTTTTGTGACTCCTATTGTTGGCGCTTCTTAGAATGACCTGCACTTCCTGAATCTGCCCCTGGTGGTGTCAGATCCTGCAACAGTCTGGCCCTAGGCAGCCTGTTGGAGACTTCCAGGGATCTATTGCCTTTGCCTGGCTTCTTTAGTTGTTAATCTATTCAATCTGTGATTAGCCATCAGTCTTAAGGGCCGTGGGTGTGGCAGCTTAATTGCTGTAGGCAGGGCTTTTGCTTCCCCTCAGGCTGCCGCCACTGGAGGGGAATGGTCTCCTGCAGTGTGGGGATGAGTCAGCACTGGGACCCGGCCAACCACTTCCCCAGCTCTCCCCTCAAAACCACCGTGCCAAACTCTCCTCAAGTGTCTCCAGTCCTCTCTGCCTTCCCTTTGCTTGAGCCCAGCATAAGTGGGGGCAAAATATTTTCATATGTGATCTGCTTAAGAGCTCTTTTTCTCCAGCTGTTTCTCTCTGGCTAGCAAGAAACCCTGTGGCTTTTCGCTTTTCACAGCTGATACTATTTTACTTTCCACTCTGTTGCTGTAGGCTGGGAAGCTCAGCGGGGGGTTTAGACCCTGCCCTTCTCAGGAGGAATCCCTGGCTGCTGAGCTGTTTCTCAGTCCCTTCAGCTGCCACCCGTGCGAGCCCAGCCAGCCCTTCTGTGTCTTTGCACTCCCTACCGGTCACGTTGTGATGTAGCAGCCTTTTCTGTCTCTCCGTGGTTATAAGACTTCTCTCCAGCTAGTGTTTTTTTGGTTATTCCAGTTGATTTCTCCAAAATTAAGTTGTAAATCCAGACGAGTTCTGGGAGGAGGTTAGTGTAGCTTCCACTTACTCCTCCATCATATTGTTTCCGAGGAATTGCAGTTTTTATCTTTAAAAATAGGCTATATTGGTATCTGTTTAATTATAAAACTAATATATATGCAAAGTGGAAAATATAGAAAAACACAACAAAGAATATGTAGGTTTTCATACTATCACCATCTGGAGATAAACATTTTGATACTTAGCTTTTCAGGTTTCTCTCTCTCTCCCTCTCTCTTTCTCTCTCTCTCTCTCTCTCTCTCTCTCTCTCTCTCTCTCTCTCTCTCTCTTTCTCTCTCTCTCTCTCTCTCTCTATATATATATACATATATATATAATCTTTCTTAAAAATCTTGGAGGCCATAATGCACATCTTACTGTTTTGTATTTTGTAGTTTGTTTGTTTGTTTTTAACCTGAACAATTACATTTTTATGGTAGATAGAAACTACTACTGCAAAGAAACTACAAAATATAGTTGTTCCGTCAAGATATAAGCTTTCTTCTCTCCCATGGATAGATGCAGAGGTGGACAGTGGTCTTAAGCAGCTCTGTCCTTTTGGTTGCCCAAGGACCCACATCTCTGCCAACTGGTCCACATCCCCAGGGCATTGGTCTAGTCCACATAGTTGAAACAGGCTAACAATACCCCATGATATTCCAGACAAAACGAAGGAGATACAAAGGAGATGAAAGGCAAGCAGCTTTCACTTTTAAGGATGAGCTCTGTTAATGAGTTGACACTTTTCTGCCCACTTGCCATCTGCTAAAATTCAACCACATGGCTGTACTCAGTTATAAGGAAGACTGAGAAAAGTTAGTTATCCATTGCCCAGCCATATATCTTGCAAAACCACAGCATGGATCCTGGGAATAGTTGTCAGGCTTTGTCTCATGTGCCCCAATTACTCATCTGTGCCCTCCTATCGACACATAAAACATGTTCATTCACCAAGGAGATAGCCCAAAGAACCATCCAGTTACTATATACAACCAAAATTCAAGACTTCTGGGTGACATCATCTTCTCCAGCAGGGCTGAAAGTACCCATATCTGGGGCTTTTAAAATAATAGGCATGTTTTTTTCTGGTACCTTTCCTATACTTAACTGTTCAACAGTGAAGTCGAACAGAATAGTAGCAATAAAAACTCCCATTTGGAAAAAGGATGAATGGGAATGAATAATATGGTCCTTAAGAATAATAAAATCTTACAGGGAAGGAACTATAAAAAGTCTCTGCCACAGCCATTGGAGAAAATCCCTTGGCCTATAGAGAGTAGTTCTCTCTGGGAGAAGGTCCCTTTGTCCACTGACCTCTCAGAGACTCTGCTAGCCAATTAGCTTCTGTGTACACAACAAAGTGAGTTGGGGAGAGCATGCCTTAGCTGGGGCTGCACAACTCTCCTGAGAATTGCTTTAGGCATCCAAAAATTACAGCTTTTGCAGGCCAGGTTTGTGGGTTCTTTGATCACATAGTTCTTTCAAAATTCTTAGCAGTTTTCTAGACAATTTACTACCAATGATTTCCATGAACATGTAAGTACTGCCAAAGATCTGGTCTGCATAAATCTTCATTTTATGAACACTCATTTGTTTTCTTATCTCTGTAGTTTCTCACTACTTCAGAAGAAACTTTGAGGCCATTTGAAATAACAGGCTTGGATGAGACAAAAATCCATTTAATTCAATATTTGGCATTGTATTGGCTCCTATTTTTTCATTAACAACCAGCCCTGGAGGAGGGCTCATAGACACAGTATCATCTCTTTGTTTATGGCATTGAAGCAGTTCAATTTTCCAGCTTCATGAGGCCTAAATTACTGGAGTGCTAGTCACTTCAGATTGTTGTCCCAAGCACAGGGAATCCCTCTCTAAACTGTATTTCCTTTAATCTCTGCTAGCAAACTGGATAATTCTGGCCAAACTTTGTCTCTCTCTTTATCACTCCCTACTAAAAGCAGCCAAAAGAAACCAACATTGTGATTTTGTCTGTTTCCCCCAGAGCTCCAGGCCTGAGGAGTATGTAGACTGCCTTCAAAGTTATTACAGAGACAAGTTTGACCAAATGCTTCGCTATAGTTTGACAACAGTCACCAGCTTTTCAGCCTGCAATATCTGTTTCCTTGATGCCTATCACACAATTAATTGTATTGATTTTTTTGTTTGTTTTTAACATTTTATTGTATTTTTCCATTACCATTTGTTGCCCTTAACATGCCTCCCACTGCCCACAATCACCACACTGTTGTCCATGTCCATGAGTCCTTTTTCCTTTTTGCTCAATCCCTCCACCCTCTAACCTCCCCCCAACTAGCTGTCATCTGCTCTTCATCTATGAGTCTGCCTCTGCTTTGCTTGTTAGTTCAGTTTGTTCATTAGATTCCACATATGAGTGAAGTCATATGGTATTTGTTTTTCTCTGATTGGCTTATTTCACTTAACATAATGTTCTCTAGGTCCATCCATATTAGCAAAAAGGGTTAAATTTTCTTTTTTATGACTGAGTAAGTATTCTATTGAATAAATGTACCATAGTTGTTTAATCCACTCATTTACTCATAGACACTTGGGTGGCTTCCATTTCTTGGTGATTATACATATTGCTGCAATGAACATAGGGTGCTTATGTTCTATTCAATTAGTGTTTCATGTTTCTTCAGATAAATTCCCAGAAGTGAAATAGCCTGGATATAAGGCAGTTCTATTTTTTAATTTTTGTGACATCTCCATACTGCTTTCCACAACGACTGCACCAATCTGCATTTCCACCAACAGAGCAAAATTGTTTATTTTTTTCCAGATCCTCACCAGCTCTTGCTGACTTATTGATGATAGTCACTCTGACCTGTGTGAGATGGCATTGTGGTTTTATTTTGAGTTTCTGTGATGATTAGTGTGACACTGAGCATCTTTTCCTATATCTATTGGCTATCTGTGTGTCCTTTTGGGAGAAGTCTCTATTCAAATCTTTTGCCCATTTTTTAATTAAGTTGTTTGTTGGGGTTTTTTTGTTTGTTTGTTCATTTGTTTTTGGTGTTGAATTTTATAAGTGCTTTAAAAATTTGGGGTATTAACACCTTATCAGATGTTTTGGTGACTATGTTCTCCCATTCAATGGGTTGTCTTTTTTATTTTGTTGATGGTTTCCTATGCTGTGTAAAAATTTTTACTTTGATGTAGTCCCAATTGTTTACTTTTATTTTGTTTCCCTTGCCTGAGGAGATGTATCAGATAAAATATCGCTATGAGCAACATCTGAGATTTTGCTTCCTATGTTTTCTTCTAGGATTTTTTTTTTTTGTTTCTGGTCTAACATTTTAGTCTTTAATTTATTTTGAATTTATTCTTGTGTGTGGTTTAAGAAGGTGGTCTATTTTCATTTTTCTGAATGTACCTATCCAATTTTCCCAAAACCATTTATTGAATAACCTTTCTTTAGCCCATTGTACATGCTTACTTCCTCTTTCAAATATTAACGGACTATAAAGGTGTTGGTTTATTTCTGGGCTCTCTATTCTGTTCCATTGATCTATGTGTTTGTTTTTATGCCAGTACCATGCTGTTTTGGTTACTACAGCCTTATAGTATAGTTTGATAGTAGGTAGCATGAGTCCTCTAACTTTGTTTTTCTTTCTCAAGATCACTGTTTCTGTGCAGAGCCTTTTGTGGTTCCATAAATTTTTTGAATTATTTATTCTAGTTCTGTGAAATAAGTCGTTAGTGTCTAGGTAGTAACTGTGTTAAACCTATAGATTTCTTTGGGGGGGTATGAACATTTTAATGGTGTTAATTTTTTTTATCCATGAACACAGTATGTGCTTCCATTTATTTGAATCTTCTTTAATTTCTTCCTTCAGTGTTTATAATTTTCCAAGTATGGGTCTTTTATGTCCTTGGTTAGATTTACTCCTAGGTATTTTATTCTTTTTGAAGCAATTGTGAATAGGATTGTTTTCTTAATTCCCTTCTCTGAAAGTTCATTATTGACATATGAAAATGCAACTGAGACTTCCAGGCAAGATGGAGGCACAGATAAACACAGCTCACCTCTTTGCACAACCACAGCAATAATTACAACTAGACTACAAAATAACTATCACCCAGAATCATCTAAAAATTGAACTGTATGGAAGTCTGACAACCAAAGAATTGAAGAAGTCACATTCATCCAGATGGGTAGAAAGGGCAGAGACAGAGATGTAGAACAGATAGTCCCACATCCACTTGTGATGATAAAAAATCAGAAAGTATACTTTTGGAGAAAAGGATTCCAGGCTCACACCAGACCACCCAGCCCAGGGTTCTGGAGCCAGGAAAATAAGTCCCCATAACTTATGGCTGTAAAAACCAGTGGGAGTAGGAGAAGTGGAAGAAACTGTCCCTTCTTAAAGGGCCCACAAGAACTTAGGACACATGCAGACTCAGCCACCTCTGGGCGCCAGCACCAGTTTAGCAGCTGGAAGGGTATGAGTGGCATATGGGGAGAAATTAAAGAGTCTGGAATCAAGGTGAGTGCAGGGGGACAGCTTCCTCATAAACAAAACTCCAGAAGACAGGAATAGACCATTCCTGAGCCCACCCTCATCCAGAGCCACAGAGCAGCAACAAAAAATCAGAAATTCCATCAACCTTGTTCACATGAGTTGCCAGTCCAGGCAACTACCTAAGGCTCTGCCCCATCCAACTTACCACTGTACTTTTCTGCAGTAGGCCACACTACTAATTCATGGAGTCAAAGCAGCTCTACCTAATACATAGAAATGAACAAAAGGAGGCTGCCAAAATGAGAAGACAAGAAATATAGTCCAAATGAAAGAACAGAACAAAATCCAGAAAAAGAACTAAACAAAGTGGAGTTAAGCAATCTAGCAGAAGCTGAGTTCAAAACATTGATTTATGCTCAAGAAACCAACAGCATAGAAAAAACCCAAGCAGAAATGAAAGCTGCACTAAGTGAAATAAATAAAAATTTACAGGGAACCAACAGTGGAGTGGATGAATCCAAGAATCAAATCAATGACCTGGAACATAAGGAAGAAAAGACATTCATTAGAAAAGAAAAAAAAAATCCAAAAATAAGGATAGGCTAAGGAACATCTGGGACAACATCAAACATACCAACATTCAAATAATAGGGGTGCTGGAAGGAGAAGAGAAAAAGCAAGAAATTGAAAACTTATATGAAAAGATAATGAAAGAAAACTTCCATAATTTAGTGAAGGAAATAGACATACAAATCCTAGAAGCACAGAGAATCCCCAACAAGATGGACACAAAGAGGATCACACCAAGATATGTCATAATTAAAATGCCAAAAGTTAAAGATAAAGAGAGCATCTTAAAAGCAGCAAGAGAAAAGCAGAGCGTTACCTACAAAGGAGTTTCCATAAGATTGTCAGCTGAGTTCTCAAAAGAAATTTTGCAGGAAAGAATGGACTGGCTAGAAGTATTCAAAGTGATGAAAAGCAAGGACCTACAACCAAGATTACTCTATCCAGCAAAATTATCATTTAGAATGGAAGGGCAAATAAAGTGTTTTTCAGACAAGGTAAAGCTAAAGGATTTCATCATCACCAAGCCCTTATTATATGAAACATTAAAGGATGTATTTAAGAAAAAGAAGATCAAAACTATGAACATTAAAATACCAATAAATTCACAACTGTCAACAATTGAATCTAAAAAGCAAATTAAGCAAACAAGCAGAACAAAATCTGGTTCATAGGTATGGACATCATTTGGAGAGTTATCAGTTGGGAGGAGAAAAGGGAAGAATGGGAGAAAAGGTGCAAGGATTAAGAAATACAAATAGATAAGGATGTTAGGAACAGTATAGGAAAGGGAGTAGCTAAAGAACTTTATGCATGACCCATGAACATGAACTAAGATGGGGAGAAGTTTGCCAGAGGTAATGAAGGGACCATATCAAAGAGGGCAAGGGGGGAAAAATTGGGACAACTGTAACATCATAATTAATAAAATATATTTAATAAAATAAAAATAAAAATGCAACTGATTTCTGGACATTTATTTTGTATCTTGCTGCATTACTGAATTAATTTATCAGTTTTAGTAGCTTCTTGGTGGAATATTTAAAGTTCTCTGTATACAGTATCATGTCATCTGCAAATAAAGTTTTATTTTTTCCTTTCCAATTTGGATGCCTTTTATTTCTTCTTCTTGTCTGATTACTAAGGCTAGGACTTTCAGCACTAGATTGAATAAGAGAGGAGAAAGCAGGCATCCTTGTCTTGTTCTCAATCTTTAAAGGAATGCTGTGGTTTTTGCCTATTGAGTATGATGCTAGCAGTGTGTTTGTCATATATGGCCTGAATTATGTTGAGGTATGTTCCCTCTATTCCAACTTTGCTAAGAGGTTTCATTATAAATGGGGGCTGGGTTTTATTAAATGTTTTTTCTGCATCTATTGATATGGTCGAGTTTTTTATTTATTTATTTATTTATTTATTTATTTTGTTTATGTGGTGTGTCAGATTTATTGATTTTCAATTATTGTACTAACATGCATTTCCAGGATAAATCCCACTTGATCATGGTATATGATCTTTATGATGCACTGCTGTGTTTGGTTTGCTAATAGTTTATTAATGATTTTAGCATCTATGTTCATCAGGGATATTGGTCCATAATTTTTTGTTTTTGTAGTGTCTTTACCTGATTTTGGAATTAGGATAATGCTGGCCTCATGAAATAAGCTTGGGAGTCTTTCTTTCTCTTGAATTTTTTTTGGAATAGTTTGAGAAGGAGAGGTATTAATTGTTCTCAGACTGGTAAAATTTGCCCATGAAGCCATCCAGTGCAAGGCTTTTCTTTATTGGGAGTTTTTTTTTTTATTTACTTCTTTAATTTCACTAGGTGTAATCTGTCTATTTAGATTCTCTGATTCTTCCTGATTGAGTTTTGGAAGATTGTATGTTTCTAGGAACTTATCCATTTTATCCAGGTTGTCCAGTTTGTTGGTATGTAGTTGTTCATAATATTTTCTTACAATTTTTTGTATTTCTTTGGTGTCAGTTGTTATTTCTCCTCTCTCATTTCTGATTGTGTTTACTTGAGTCATCTCTCTTTTTTTCTTCATGGGTCTGATTAAAGGTTTTCAATCTTTTTTATCTTTTCAAAGAATCAGCTCTTGGATTCATTGATCTTTTGTATTGTTTTTTAGACTCTATTTTGTTTATTTCTGCTATGATCTCTATTATTTTCTACCATCCATTCATTTTCAGCTTTGTATGTGGTTCTTTTTCAAGTTCCTTTAAGTGTAATATTAGATTCTTTACTTCAGCTTTTTCTTGTTTCTTGAGATAGGCCTGTAATGTTATGAATGTCCCTCTTAGGATTGCTTTCCCTGTTTCCCACAGATTTTGAGTTGTGTTCTCAATTTCATTTGTTTTAAGTTAACTTCTTATTTCTTCATTGATTTCATTGTTGACCCATTTATTGCTTAATAACATGTTATTTAGTTTCCATGTCTCTGTGTATTTTTCAGTTTTTTTGTGATTAATTTCTAGTTTCCTAGCATTATGATCAGAGCA
Organism: Furipterus horrens; assembly: GCF_987537825.1. Lineage (NCBI taxonomy): Eukaryota > Metazoa > Chordata > Mammalia > Chiroptera > Furipteridae > Furipterus > Furipterus horrens. The sequence continues at coordinate 44,670,803 of NW_028327182.1, forward strand.
GATGCTTGATATTATTTCAATCTTTTTAAATTTATTGACTTGTGTTTTGTCCTAACATGTAGCTGATCTTAGAAAACCTTCCATGTGTACTTGAAAATAATGTATATTATGATGCTTTGGAGGGAAATGCTCTGAAGATATCAATTAAATCCATTTGATCCATTTGTCATTTACAACCACTGTCTCCTAGTTGATCTTCCATCTGGAAGATCTATCCAATGAGGTCAATAAGGTGTTAAAATCTTCTACTATGACTGTATTTCTGTCATTTTCTCCCTTCATGACCATTAATATTTGCTTTACATATTTAGGTTCTCTTATGGTGGGTCCATAAATATTTTGGATTGATTCCTTTAGAATTATGTAGTGTCCTTCTTTGTCTCTTCCTGTAGCCTTGATTTTAAAGTCTACTTTATTGTATATAAGTATTGATACTCCAGTTTTTTTCTTTCCACTTACGTGAAATATCCTTTTCCACCTCTTTTCTGTTAGTCTATGTGTATCTTTAGCTCTGAGGTGTGTCTCTTGGAGACAGCATATTTATGGGTCTTGTTTTATTATCCATTCAGCTACCATATGTTTTTTCATTGGGGCATTTATGCCTCTTATATTTAAAGTGATTATTGAGGTGGTGCTCGAAGATGGCGGTGGAGTAGGTAGCAGTGTTGTCTGCTTGCTCACATCATGGAAAGGCTGGGAGTACAAACACGGAGAGGAGTGAGTGACTGCAAATTTCAGACAGCGCAAGCAGGGAAAGAAGTGTGAGAACAGAGTGGAAAAGGGTAAAAGGCTTGCCCATGCTCTCAAGAGGAATCGCTCGGCCCCGCAGCCCAGTCGTTGGAACCACCGAGCCCGGTGCCGCTACCGCACCACACCCCAAAGGAGCAGCTGCAGACCAGCTCACTATGCTTGGAAATTGCCGCTTGCCATAGGCGCTGGGACCAGCTGAGTCCCGGAGGGAGACAATAGGAAGGTTTCCTTGAAACAGCTGGAGGTGTGGGAGGACAGTGAGCAACCAGACTGTGGGAAGCTGTATGAACTGAGTCTAGGTGGGGACCCCCTGGGCTGGCAAATCTGGGCTGGCACCCCTGCGCCCTGGATGCATGCATCATGGCACCACTAAACAAAAAGGAGTGGAACTAAGCTGGGGAGAGGGACCCATACGGGAGAAATGCAGCAGAAACACAGACCCAGTGGGAACCCCAGGCAGGCAAGCAGTGCGTATGGTGAACTGTGAGATGCTGCCGGCCAGGGACGGAAGCAGCCTGGTGCTATGGCTTGGGGCACAGAGACTTCTTGGGAGGAGGAGCAAAGACAGGACCCAAGGCAGGGCAGGGACTAGAAACATGTGCACTGGCTTGCCAGCAGAACAACATTGTTAGAGAAGCCTGAGGATTGCTGGAGGGTGCCACCAGGACAAGTAGGGAGAGACCCAACTCAGTGTGGCTCACAGCAGAAAGTTGCAGCAGGCCCACAAGTGAGAGAAAAGCAGCCACAGAAACCAGCCAGATATCCTCACAGCCAGCCAACCAGAAAAGATTTGAAACTCATGGAATTTTGACCAGGTGTGGATCCAGAAAAAGAAGACTGCACACAAAGTTTGAACTGAGTAAAAACTTTCTTTCTTTCTTTTTTTTAAAAACTCTTTCTTTAATCTGTTTTCTACCTTCTCTCCCTCCCATCCTACTTTAATTTTTGTTTGTTTGTTTGTTTGTTTGTCTGTTTTGTTTAGCCTCCATTTCACACTAAATATATAGCATATAACTGCTATTTAAACCTAATACTATACACTTCCACTTTCTTACTTTATTCTGCATTCTCCCCTCTCTTTTTAACATACAAAGTAAATATTACTTACTGTCTTGCATAGCCTTGACCCTACTTGCTACTATTATTATTCTATCATCTTTCCACTCAAAAATCATCTTTTTTTTTATTTAAAACAACTCTTATCTGTTTCTCCTATAGTATAATAGTCTTAACCTCTCTACATTTATATTAATACTGGCTCATTTGCTGCCAATAGTAGGATAGTGGGTGGGGGATACTTTTGAGAGTGTGGGTTTCTTGCCTGGGTTGTGAGTTTATGTTTTAACAGCATCCCCACAAAAAAACTCAAGACAAGTTGGGAAGAATGACTCTCAATCAACTAGCCAGAGGGAAGATTCCACCAAAGAGTAATTGAAATATAACCGGACAACATAAACAAATGGCATAAAGGGTATCCTGAGAGCGTCAGGCTCAGGAGAATAAAGAGACTGCACCACTGAACCCCCCAGGTCTCCTATAAAGAATCTCATACCAAAAGGTGGGAAATCAAAGCATAAAAATATAATAAAAAAAAACAAACAAGAAGAATCCAACATGGGAAGACACAGGAACAACCTCTCGAAAGGAAAAGAGGAGTCCCCAGAAAGAGAGGTAGGTAGAATAGACATAACCCAAATGTCAGACATGGAATCCAAAAGAATGATGATACAAAAGCTCAATGTACTTGACAAACTCAAAGAAAACTATGACAAACTCCAACCAGAAACTCCAAGGAGACTACAAAGACTTGCAGGGAAGCTACAGGGAACTTACAGAGAACTACACCAGAATGAAAAAGGACACAGAAACTATTAATAAGAACCAGGAAGAAATGAAGAATAAAATGTCTGAGCCGAAGAACACAGTAGAATCAATCAAAAGCAGGCTAAATAAAGCAGAGGATCAGATCAGTGAGTTAGAGGACAACGTGGAAAAAAATTCCCAGACAATACAATAAAATGAAAAAAAGATTGAAAAAGTATGAAGAGGCTTTAAGAGAAATGCAAAACAACATAAGACTAAATAACATAAGAATCATAGGGATACAAGAAGGAGAAGAGGAGGAGCAAGGGATAGAAAACCTGATAGGAAAAGTAATGACAGAAAATTTTCCTAATCTCATGAGAGAAAAAGTCATGCAAGTACAGAAAGCACAGAGGGTCCCAGTGAAGATGAATCCCAAAAGGTCCACTCCAAGGCACATCATAATTAAAATGGCAACATTCAAAGACAAAGTGAGAATTCTAAAGGCAGCAAGAGAAAAACAGCAAATAACATAAAAGGGAGCTTCGATAAGGCTATCAACAGATTTCTCAACAGAAACACTGCAAGCCAGAAGGGAATGGTCAAAAATATTTTGAGCAATGAAAAGCAAAGGACTACAACCAAGATTACTCTACCCATCAAGGCTCTCATTCAAAATGGAAGGTGAAATAAGGAGTTACTCAGACAAAGGAAGACTAAAAGAATACATCTCCACCAAGCCAGCATTGCAAGAGATGTTAAAAGGAATGCTTAAAGAAAAAAGAAGAAAAAGAGAGAGGGAGAGAAACACAGATACAAAGGGAAATGAATAAATACTTGTCAATAATAACCTTATGTGTAAATGGATTAAATGCTCCAATTAAAAGACATAGGGTAGCGGAATGGATATGATAACAGGACCCACATATAAGCTGTCTACAAAAGACACACCTCAAAACAAAAGATTTACACAGACTGAAAGTAAAGGGATATACAAAATATTCCAAGCAAACGGGCATGAAAAAAAGCTGGGGTAGCAATACTGATATCAGACAAAACGGATTTGAAAGCAAGGGCCATAAAAAGAGACAAAGAAGGACATTTCATAATACTTAAGGGAACAATCCAAAAGAAGATATAACCCTCGTAAACATATATGCATCCAACATAGGAGCACCCAAATACATAAAGCAAATACTAGAAGACCACAAGAAGGATATTAACAGCAACACACTCATAGTAGGGGACTTCAACACTCCATTATCAACAATAGATAGATCATCGAAGCAGAGAAACACCAAGGATATACAGGCATTGAACAGTACACTAAACAACATGGACTTAACTGATATATATAGAACTTTTCACCCCAAAGAAGCAAAATACACATTCTTTTCAAATGCACATGAGACATTTTCAAAGATAGACCACATGATAGGACACAAAACAAGCCTCAACAAATTCAAGAAAATTGAAATCATATCAAGCATCTTTTCAGACCACAATGCCTTGAAACTAAAAATCAACCTCAGGGAAAAAAATCAAAGACACCCAAACTCATGGAGAATGAATAAAACGCTATTAAACAATGAATGGGTTAACAATGACATCAAAGAAAAAATCAAGAAATTTTTAGAAACTAATGATAATGAACATACAACAGCCCAAAACCTATGGGATACAGCAAAAGCAGTCCTAAGAGGGAAGTTCATAGCAATACAGGTATATCTGAAAAGGATAGAAGAACCTCAAATTAAAAAATCTAACCCTAAAGCTACAAGAACTAGGACAACAACAACAAACAAGGCCTAGGGCAAGAAGAAGGAAGAAAATCATCAAGATCAGAGCAGAATTAAATGACATAGAGACTAAACAAACAATTGAAAAGATCAAGGAAACTAGGAGCTGGTTCTTTGAAAAAATACGCAAAATCGACAAGCCTCTAGCCAGGCTCATCAAGGAAAAAAGAAAGAAGTCCCAAATAAACAAAATCAGAAATGAAAGAGGAGAAATCACGACTGATACCACAGAAATACAAATGATAGTAAGAAATTACTACAAACAACTGTATGGCAAAATATTTGACAATCTAGAAGAAATGGACAAAATTCTAGAAACATATAACCTGAAACTGAATCAAGAAGAAGCAGAAAGTCTCAACAGACCAATAACAAAGAAGGAAATTGAAACAGTAACCAAAAATCTCCCTACACCCCAAATCTCTGGACCGGATGGCTTCACAGGTGAATTTTACAAAACATTTAGGGTAGAAGTAACTCCTACCCTCCTCAAACTATTCCAAAAAATCCAAGAAGAGGGAAAAATTCCAAACTCTTTCTATGAAGACAGTATTACCCTAATTCCAAAACCAGGTCAAGACACAACAAAGAAAGAAAACCACAGGCCAATATCACTGATGAACATATATGCTAAAATCCTCAATAAAAAATTGGAAAACAGGATTCAGCAATACATCAAAAAGATCATACACCACAATCAAGTGAGATTCATCCCAGGGATGTAAGGATGGTTTAATATTCGCAAATCAATAAATATAATACATTACCTTAACAAAATGAAAGACAAAAATCACATGATCATATCAATAGATGCAGAAAAAACATTTGATTAAGTACAACACCCATTTATGATGAAAACACTCAGCAAAATGGGAATAGAGGGAGCATACCTTAACATAATTAAGGCTATATATGAGAAGCCTGAAGCCAACATCATACTCAATGGATAGAAACTGAAAACATTCCCCCTGAAATCAGGAACAAGACAAGGCTGTCCACTCTCTCCACTCCTATTCAACATAGTGTTGGAAGTGCTAGTCACAGCAATAAGACAAGTAAAAGAAATAAAAGACATCCAAATAGGGAAAGAAGAAGTAAAACTATCATTATATGCAGATGACATGATAGTATACCTAGAAAACCCTATAAACTCCACTAAAAGACTACTTGATATAATAAGTGAATTTGCCAAAGTAGCAGGATACTAAGTAAATATGCAGCAATCTAAGGCATTTCTGTACACCAACAATAAAATATCAGAGACAGAGACAAAAAAGAAAATACCATTTACTATAGCAACAAAAAAATATGGTACCTAGGAGTAAACTTAACCAACGAGATAAAAGACCTGTACTCTGAAAATTATGTAACATTGAAGAAAGAAATTAAGGAAGATACAAATAAAGAGAAGCAAATACCATGTTCTTGGATGGGAAGAATCAACATCATCAAAATGGCCATACTACCCAAAGCAATTTACAGATTCAATGCAACCCCTCTTAAAATACAAACGAGATATTTCACAGACCTAGAACAAATACTTCAAAAACTTATATAGAACCAAGAAAGACCCCGAAGAGCAAAAGCAATCTTGAGACAGAAGAACACAGCAGGAGGAATCACAACACCAGATATCAAACAATACTACAAAGTCAATGTGATCAAAACAGTCTGGCACTGGCATAAGAACAGACATATAGATCGGTGGAACACAATAGAGAGTCCAGAAATAAACCCAGGCCTCTATGGTCAACTAATATTTGATAAAGGAGTAAGGAACATAAAATGGAGTGAGAAGAGCCTCTTTAACAAATGGTGCTCAGACAACTGGATAGGGACGTGCAAAAAAATAAAACTAGACTACCAACTTACACCACACATGAGAATAAACTCAAGATGGATCAAAGACTTAAATGTAAGCCATGACACCATAAAAGTCCTAGAGGAAATAATAGGCAGAAAAATTTCAGATATCGCACATAACAATATCTTCATGGATACATCTCCTAAGGGAAGAGAAATAAAGTAAAATATGAACAAATGGGCCTACATCAAACTAAAGAGTTTCTGCTCAGCAAAAGAAAACATCAGTAAGATGAAAAGGAAACCAACCATATGGGAACACACATTTACCAATGACATCACAGACAGGGGACTGATTTCCAAAATATATAAAGAGCTTATATGACTCAACATCAAGAAAACAGACAACCCAATTAAAAAATGGGCAAAGGACCTGAACAAACACTTCTCCAAAGAGGACATACAGAAGGTCCGTAGACACATGAAAAAATGCTCAACCTCTTGCCATTAGAGAGATGCAAATAAAAACCACAATGAGATACCATTTTACACCAGTCAGAATGGTCATCATTAACAAATCAACAAACAACAAATGCTGGAGAGGATGTGGAAAATCGGGAACCCTACTGCACTGCTGGTGGGAATGCAGACTAGTGCAGCCACTATGGAAAACAGTATTGAATTACCTCAAAAAACTAAAAATGGAACTGCCTTTTGAACCAGCGATTCCACTACTAGGATTATACCTGAAGAATCCTAAAACACTAATTCAAAAGAACTTTTGCGCCCCTATGTTCATAGCAGCACTGTTTACAATAGCTAAGTGCTGGAAACAACCTAAGTGCCCATCTGTAGATGAGTGGATCGAAAAACAGTGGTACATTTACACAATGGAATACTATGTAGCAGAAAGAAAGAAGGAACTCCTGCCATTTGCAACAACATGGATGGAACTAGAGAGAACTATGCTTAGTGAAATAAGCCAGGCAAGTAAAGAAAAATACCATATGATATCACCTAATACAGGAAACTAAAGAACAACACAAGCAAAGGAACTAAATAGAACAAAGAGCAGAATAGCAGTCAATAAGGGGGAAGGGAAGGGATTAGTCAAAGAACCCATATAAAAGACTCATGGACATGGACAACGGGGAGGGATATGATTGCGGGAGAGGGGGTGGGTTGGGTGGGGGAGAGAAATTAGGGTAAAAGGGGAAAACTGTAATTGAAAAACAAAAAATAAATAAATAAATAAATAAATAAATAAATAAATAAATAAAAAGATGCTCAATGTCACTAATCATGAGAGAAATGCAAATAAAAACCACAATGAGATATCACCTCACACCCATCAGGCTGGTCATCATGAATAAATCCACAAATGACAAGTGTTGGTGAGGATGTGGAGAAAAGGGAACCCTAGTGCACTGTTGGTGGAAATGTAGACTGGTGCAGTCACTATGAAAATCAGTATGACCCAGCTATCCCACTTCTGGAAATGTATAAAGAAGCCTGAAACACCGATTCAAAAGAATATATGTACCTCTATGTTCATTGTAGCACTATTTACAATAGGTTAGTTTGCAAGCTGCCTGAGTGCCCATCAGTAGATGAGAGTATTAAAAACTTGTATACTTATGCAATGCAATACTACTGAGCTGTATAAATGAAGACAGTCTTGCCTTTTGTGACAGCAAGGATGGAACTAGAAGGTATTATGCTAAGTGAAATAACCTAGTCAGAGAACAACAAATTCCATATAATTTCACTTATATGTGGAATCTAATAAATAAAATAAACAAACAAAATAGAAACAGAATCCTAGATACAGAGAACAGCTGTCACAGCAGAAGACATCTGGGAACTGAGTAAAATAGGTAAAAGGATTAAGAAAAAATAAAACCTCATAGACACAGACAACAGTATCATGATTATTAGAGGGAGCAGCATTTGGGGGCTGGTAGAAGAGGGTATAATGGGCATAAATGGTGATGAAAGGAGAATAGACTTTGGATGGTGAACACATAATACAATATACAGATGATGTATCATAGAATTGTACACCTATAGAATATAGTTCTACTAATTATTGTAATCCTTATATAGTCAATAAAATAAAGATTAAAGTCTATTAATGAAAAAAGACATTCAGTGTAACTGAATTACTGAGGACCAAATAGGGTATGTTTGCTGGAGTGAAGAGGGTGAAAATTTTTGATTGGGGAGGAGACTGGAGATGTGTGCATTGCTTGGATCATAAAGGGTCTTTGCGTCATTAGACGTGACCTTAAAAGCAATAGAAAACCATTAAGTAGAGCAGTGATTAAATTAGATGCTTTTTAAAAGGACAGCTCTGACCACAATGTAGATACTTCATTAAAAAGAGGAAAGATGAGATAATGGGAGGCTAGTTGCTATTGCTGTCATCAGTGAGAGATCCAAGTGGCCTACAGTAGAATCGTGGCAGTAAGCACACAGTTAAAGGGATGGAATTAAAGAGGTTATTTAACCTGGAATCCTCATAGATTGTTTATTGGATGGTTAGATGTAGAAAGAGAAAAAGAGGATTTTGAGCATATTATAAAAGTGCTTTTTAAAAACAATCATAACAACCATGTATAAAGTTTGAGAAGCATGTTTAACAAAGAGACTTCTTGTAAGAAAAAAATGTAGGCAAGTTCTTCAATAGGCCATTTGTCCTCCCTATAACTGCCCATTCTGTTAGGTCTAGGGCACTTTAGCAGGTGTGGTCATCAACTGGTAATTATTCTTCTAGTTTTACCATGAAATTTGAAGTTTTCTGGTAGATTCCAACCAAGCATTGAACAGGTCTTATGGCATTAAAGATAAGGAAAAGCACTTAGAGTTTCCTCTGGGCATTTATTTGATCTAATGCTCCTAGCTTTGAAAAACTGTTGTCACTGGAGAAAATATTAGTATTAACATGTGAGGAAGAGAAATGAGGAATTGCAGTTTTTCTTAAGTATATTTTATTGATTATATTGTTACAATAGTTCCAATTTTTTCCCTTTGCTCCCCTCCGCCAAGCACGCCCCCTCTTTCAACACCCCTTCCAAGTCCATGCCCATGGGTTGTACATACAAGCTCTCCTGCGTCACCCTTTCATATATTCTTCTTCTTCTTTTTTAAAAATAATTAATTAATTTAACAATAAAAAATAACAATTTCTCCCTCTCAGACTTAACACCCTTTATAATCTTATAAAAGACAATGGGCGAAGGTCTCGAGCTCCTCTAGCTGCTTCAAGTGGGATATGGTCGTCGTCCTACCTACCCTTGGGTCCAGAAATCCCTAAAAAGAGTGAGGGTGTGGAGGGGAGGTTGGCCTTCCCACATGGGGAAGGATCGTGCAGACTCCAGGTTGGTTGGCTGTCCCTTGACAACATCATGCTTGATTTAACAGGCTGGCATCCTTGTTTATTCTGGAGGCAACAGATGTGGCAACAGGGTTAAAGGACATCATTAAATCCGTAACCACTAGATGACAAAAGACAGGTATTAATTTTTCAATGTCCCACATTAGGGAAAAGAAGGGCTTCTTTGGAGGAAGGTGTGCCAGGTACATCTCACCTGTCCAAAACCCTTTTGCCCATTATACTTAGTTTGGGTTGACGGAAATATTTTAGGTTTCCCCCCTCTCAGGCCTCTGGGCTCTTTCTGTCCAAGCTTTTAGGACTGAAAAGAGAAACCAGTTTTAAAGTGAAGCCCACAGACCACCCCATTCTTCACCAACCCAGCCACTTAGTTCAGCCAAACCATTGAGTCTCAGGAGGCAGCAATGCAGACAGGATTAAGTGAGGTCTATATGTACATACAATCACCCAGGCAATGAGATCGTAGGCTTATGACATTTGAAAACATAAAACACATGTTAATTTATGTAACATAACCCACATACACGTCTCTAAATCTGTAGGACTGTCTTATTGGAAAGACATCCAGTTGCAAGGCACTTGACATTCTTCTTGCCTGTAAATTAAACAACGTTGATAATGCCACAGACATAGTTTAACTTTCAAATGAAAACAAATTTTAAATGAAAAGAAACCTTAAAGACAGCTAGCTGCACTACTTTACAGTCCACCACTGAGCATTGTGATTTTCCTTGAATCAGGATTTTTCTCCCTAAGATTACCCTCCTTGTCATTAAAGGGACTGCATTAAATCCATTTTTAATTTATCCTGTTCATTTGCATAAACACAACAAGAGCAGCAAATGATCACTTATGATCTTTAGTTCCACTTTGCTGGAACTTATGCAAGGAATATTTAGGGTGACCTTCAGTCTGCCCTTCAAGGCACAGAAGCAGAGCCACATACCTGACATTCAGCCTTGCCTGTAAACACTTGTCTTTTCCAAGTCCTTCTGGTTTTCCACTGTGCCTTAAGGTCCCATCTAGCCATCTTTGAGGAAAGCAACCTTTATTCTTTTCCTGGAAAGATTGTCATGGACAACGCATCCAACCAAGGTACCAGGCCTCTTATCTCATGGACGTTTTTTACCTTTGAGAGTCAATCCCAGTTCCTCAGGGCTTTTTGGTAACAACCAAAGCCCAAGCATGTCTCCTTTAGGCATGACATTCCAGTCAAAGTCTTGGTCAACAAAACCTCTATTAACAAATGGTCTTATTAGTTTTATGCAAAGAAACCTATGTCATTACTTACTTCACTAGAATGCCAAACTCTGAAGGGATCAGATAGGGAGAAAAATATACAGTGTGAAGGAAAATTCTTGTCCTTCTAATATTCACTGAACTTGCATTTCTATTCTTTATATTTTTATTTTATCCCTCACTAAAAATTTTTTTATTTATTTTTCCATTACAGTTGTCCCACTTTTTTCCCCCTCTTGCTTCCCTGCACCCTGGCCCCCCTTCTCCCACATTCAGTCCCCACCCAGTTATCCATGTCCATGGGTCATTTATACATGTTCTTTGACTAGACCCTTTCCCTTCTTACCTCCTTCTCTCCCTCCCATCTCCCCCTTTGTTACTGTTAGTTTATTCCTTGTTTACATACCTCTAGTTCAATTTTGCTCATTTGTTTGTGTTGTTCATTAGTTTCCTGTAATAGGTGATAGCATAAGGTATTTTTCTTTCATTCCCTGGCTTATTTCACTAAGCATAATTCTCTCTAGTTCCAACCATGTTGTTGCAAATGGTAGACGTTCCTTCTTTCTTTCAGTACTTATTCATTGTTATTTCCCCCCTTTGTACTCGTGTTCCTCTCTGTCTCTCTCTGTTTCTTCATCTTCTTAAAACAGACCCTTTAGCATTTCTTGCAATGCTGGTTTGGTGGAGATGTATTCTTTTAGCCTTCTTTTGTCTTGGAAACTCCTTATTTCACCCTCCATTTTGAATGAGAGCTTTGCTGGGTAGAGAATTCTTGGTTGTAGGCCTTTGTTTTTCATTGCTTGGAATATTTTTTGCCATTCCCTTCTGGCTTGTAGTGTTTCTGTTCAGAAATCGGTCAATAGCCTTATCTGAGCTGTTTCTCTCTTGCTGTTTTTAGGATTCTCTCTTTGTCTTGGAATGTTGCTATTTTAATTATGATGTGCCTTGGAATGGATTTTTTCGGGTTCCTCTTCATTGGAACTCTCCGTGCTTCCTGAACTTGTATCACTTTTTCTCTCATCAGGTTGGGAAAATTTTCTGTTACTATTTCTCCTATCAGTTTTTCAATTCCATGCTCCTTTTCTTCACCCTCTCTTATTCTGATGATCCTGATATTATTTCTTCTCATGCTATCCTGTCATTCCCTTACATCTTGTTCATACTTCTTCAATCTTTTTTCATTTTGCTGTATTGTCTGGGGGTTTTTCTCTACATTATTTTCTAACTCACTAATCTGATCCTCTGCTTTGTTTAGTCTGCTTTTGACTGATTCTACTGTGTTTTTTAGTTCAGAGATTGAATTCTTCATTTCTTCCTGGTTTTTGTTAATAGTTTGTATGTCTTTTTTTATGCTGGTATAGTTCTCTGCAAGTTCCCTGTAATTTTCTTGTAGCTCCTGGTAACTTCCTTGAAGGTTGTCATAGTTGTTTTTAAGTTTGTCGCGTATATTGAGCTTCTTCACCACCATTGTTTTGAATTCTGTGTCTGACATTTGGGCTATGTCTATTTCATCTACCTCTCTTTCTGAGGATTCCTCTTTTCTTTTCATTGAGAGGTTGTTTCTGCATCTTACCATGTTGGATTTTTCTTGTTTGTTTTTATTTTTTGAGGTTTGTCTGCCTTGACTTTCCACCTTTGTGGTATGAGATTCTTTATAGGAGATCTGCAGGTTTCAGTGGTGCAGTCTCTTTGATTTCCTGAGCCTGATGTTCTTGGTGTACCCATTATGTTGTTTGTTTATGCTGTCTGGGTATATTTCAGATGCTCTTTGGTGGGATCTTCCTTCTGGCTAGTTGATTGAGAGTCACTCTATCCACTTTGTCTTGAATTCTTTTGTGGAGATGCTGTTAAAAACATAAACACACAGCCCAATATCCCCCATCCTTTATCCCGCTATCATCAGCCAATGAGTCAGTATTAATATAAATGTAGAGATTAGAGCTTTTATACTATAGGAAGAATAGATAAGAGTTGTTTTTAGGGAGGAAAAATATGATTTTTGAGAGAGGGGATGATAGATTAATAATAGTTGAGACTATGCAAGACAGTAGGTAATATTTACATTGTATATTAATAAAAATAGAAGAAAAGGATGAAAAATGCAAATATAGTAAGAAAGTGGGATTGTATAGTATTGGATTAATATAATAATTATATTCTATGTATTTAGAGGGAAAGGGAGGCTAAACTAGACACACAAACAAATAAACAACGATTAAAGAGGAAGGATGAGAAGGAGAGATTATATGAAACAAATTAGAGATACAGTTTTGTTTTTTTTTTCCTTCCTCTCTTCTCTTCTTCCTTCCCTTTTTTAAAGAAGGGGAAAAAAAACGGAATGTTTTTACTCAGTTCAGCCTTCGTGTGTTGTCTTTTTTTCTGCATCTGCAGCTTGTCTAATGTGGCGGGTCAGAGGTTCTTGTTCCTTGCAGTAGTGGTGTGCGCCTGTGGTGGGTGACACGGCGCGCTCCCTTGGCGCCCACTGGAGCCAGCTGAGGTGCCTTTGTGGGCATGCAGGGCGGCCTGAGAGCTTGCCTCGGGCCTGTGGAGCCGCGCTCAAGGAGCTGGTCTCTCGCTTCCCAGGGCGGGGTCCCAGATACTTGGACGCAGTGGAAGTTAGCAATTGGCGCCTATTTAAGCTCGGCCAGGGTGCTTCCGCACTCGCGCACCCATGTGCACGCAAAGTGCCCCGAGAGCTAGCCTCAGTCCCGCGGAGCTGAGCAGCGCTCTGGGAGTTTGTCTCTCGCCTCTCAGGGTGGGGCCCCGGACACTTGTGCACAGTGGAAGTGAGCGGCTGTGAGTTGCTGCCGCCTGCTGTTCCCGTGCTGCAGCTGCCCGCCATTCCTGCACTGTCTGGGTGGGCATGAGCGGAGCCTAAGCAAGTGGTCTGCGTTCCGGCCTGGGGCCCGGCGCCCACAGGAGCTGTCTAAGGGTATCTGCGCACGGTCTTCTGTGTGTTCAGTGGGCCCTCCCTTTGCCCGTTGGGGCACTGATCTTATGTTTGTCGGGGCATGTCCGAGGGGCAGCTGGACTCGTGGCTGCGTACCTGGGCCAGTGAATGAGGGCACTTCCCTATGTCTGTCCACATGACCCAAGGGGATGGTTGGGGAGTGGACGAGCGCACCTCTGCACCTGCGTTCCTCAAGAATGTCCTACCACCCTCAAACTTTCCACCCCTCTCTGCAGTCCACAAGAGAAAAATATAAAGACTTATGTTCTCACTTGCACAGCAGTACGCTGTCTCCTGTCCTTTAGCGCCAATCCACTTGGTCGAGTCCCATCTCTGCCAGTGGGCAGAGATCCGCTCTCCTCTCGACTCCTCTCTGGGGAAGCCTGTGGTCGCCAAAAAGCCTTTGTGTACTTCCAACCACAGCTCGGGCAGCTGCCCCAGTCAGGAATCCCATTTTGTCCCTTTTTCCTCTGCTATCCTCACTAAACAGGTTGTTCCCTGATGGTTTTTCTCTAATCCAGCAGTGCCAAGGTTCGACTCCTGCCAGTGTCCAGCTGCTTACTGAGATGTTCTGTCTGCAATTAGTCCAAACTACAGACGGGTCTCGGGAGCCTGAAAGCACAGCCTCCCCTCACTCCTCCACCATCTTCTCTCCCTATGTTTTTTTCTACAACTTTTTAATTTTGGTTTTGAGTCTAACATTTAACTCTTTGACACATTTTGAGTTTATTCTTTTAGTATGGTATAAGGTTTCATTTTTTTGCACATATCTGTCCAATTTTCCCAACACTATTTATTGAATAGATTGCCTTTACCTCATTGTATGTTTTTGCCTCCTTGGTCAAATATTAATTGACCATATAGGTGTGGGTTTATTTCTGAGCTCTTTATTGATCTGTTTGTTTTTATGCCAGTACCATACTGTTTTGATTACGATGGCCTTGTAGTATAGTTTGTTTCCCAATAGCATGATACTTTGTTCTTCTTTCTTGATTGCTGAGTCTATTCAGGGTCTTTTGAAGTTCCATATACAGTTTTGGAATATTTGTTCTAGTTCTGTGAAATATGCCATTGGTATTTTGGTAGAAGTTGCATTGACTCTATAAATTGCTTTGTGTAGTACAGACATTTTAATGATGTTAATTTTTCCTATCCATGAACATGGTATATGCTTCTTCTTATTTGTGTTTTTCTCAATTTCTTTCTTTAGTATTTTATAATTTGTACAGGTCTTTTAGCACCTCGGTTAAATTTATTCTTAGGTAACAATCATCTTTCTCTTGCTGCTTTTAAGATTCTCTCTTTGTGTTTAACCTTTGTCATAATTATGATGTGTCTTGATGTGGGCCTCTTTGGGTTTATCTTGTTTGGAACTCTCTGTGCTTCCTGGAGTTGTATGTCTTTTTCCTTCATTGGGTTAGGGGATTTGTCAGCTAATGTTTCTTCAAACTGATTCTTGATCCCTTGTTTTCTCTATTCTCCTTCTAGTACCCCTATGATGCAGATGTTGTCATGCTTGATATTGTCTCAGAGGACTTTTAGACTATCCTCATTTAAAAAATTCATTTTGCACTATACCTGAAACACAGTAAATAGTAGATTCCCAAAAGTATTAATTACTGAACAATTTTTGAGTGAATTAAATAGCATGATGTCAGGCCAAACTTATTTGTAGTGAGAAGTTCCTTTTAGGCCTTTACAATCCTGTGACCTAGTGTGTTACTATTTACTTCTATCTAGATGAGTTTAAGCAAATCATTGAAAATGTCTGATTTTTTTTTTTTTTGTACATTTCGCAACAAGGACCGTGCTCCTTTCCTGGCTCTCTAGGACTATGAGTGAGGTACATAAGTAGTGTTGAACTTCTGTGAAGGTACCATACAAGAATGAAAATGTCTATAAGATTTACATGGCTCCACACAGCTCTGCACTTCACATGGTTTCCCAGAGTACTTGTGGGCTAGAGAAAGCTGCAGGTGTAAGTGTTCTGTGTGATCCACTTATATGAACACCTATAAGTCACACCAAAAGAATAAACTTCTCATATGTGGTTCTTAGTCTCTCATTAGCAATTTTAGTTTCAGCCCTGTCAGACTCTATTGGTTTGACTGTCCTAAGTATAGCTCTGCTGGCAAGCTAGTTCTGGTTCAGGCAGCTATAAAGCACTGATAAGCAGGAGGAACTCAGTTTTCTTCCCAGGGCCTGGTCTCAAATCATGTCTTAGCATATGCCTCAAAATTAGCATATTTACGCTGACTAATGAAAAAGAAGACTATATCAGAAAATTATGTGGCCTCTGGCCTATACCCAGTGATGAAATCTCTGACTCTAATGACTTTCATTTGAAGCTTAAGGGAGAAAATAAATGTGAACAGAAAATACAATAACATAAAGATTAACCATACAAGAGAATTCCTTCTCCCTATCTTTAATAGTTCAGTTATCTCTTGCTGCATGTCTGCCATTCAGAGCAGAAAAACCATATGTTGCAACTTTTTTAGGTTCAGTAATTTTTACGTCTTGTTTATTGAGGCAGAAGAGAATTTAAGAGTCTATACAGCTGCTTCTGTTGAACAAATATTTATACAGACTAGATAAGGATTATTCACATTGTGAGTTACTACTGGTAAATTTCAAACCCCAGAAAGGCCTTTCTCTGTTCTTTACTACCTTCCTTTTTTCCCATTAATAGTAAAATCTTAAAGTAGAGGAAGATTATTTGTAACTCATTATATTGAAAAAATGTCCTCATGACAAAGTTGCTAATATCATAAGACATTTCAAAATAGTAGATAAGATTCAGGTGGCAACTATCTCTCCTGTTATGTCCCTGACCATCATTGTGATTGAGAATTGACTGTGTAAATCCTGTGTGAATCATAAAGCAAGGGAGATGGTGAAGCCTGATATCTGTGAATTTGTCCAGTGTAGGAGAAGCTAAAGAACATACTTTGAATGTTGATCCCTCATGTCCCAAGCACTGTCACTTTCAGGACATTACTATCTTCTATTGGAAGTTGATTGTTGTAGGAAGAACTCTTAAGGTGGTGTAAAATGTGAATTTTGGTTTGATTTCTGTTATTCATCATCTGGGTAACCTAAAATAATCCAATTGTCTGAATTTTATTTCTTAATCTACAAAGTGGGGGACAGTCCTTGCTCTTCCAAGCTTATGAGGTTGTGAGCAGGAAGCGAAGCAATGATTTTTATGTGCTTTGTGGATACTAAGAGCTTTAGAATGGAAGGGATGATGGGGTTGTTGAGCTATTGAGAGTGTGCTACATTCGTTTTCAGTGCAAGTGAGACTGTGTATGTGCAACAGTCTTGTGCCCACGCTTACTTACACTTGCAATAAAAAATAAGTAGCTTTTCATGACATTGTGTTCCTTTTTTTCCTCTGGGGACACAGCTAGGCTACGTTTTTCATCCTTTATTTCTCTTATATGTAGCTATCTAGTAAATACTGGCCAGTGGAATGTGGATGAAAGTGATGTACTTATGGACTTGAGCCTTAACTATTTCTCAGCACACTCCTCTATTTTTATTTCATGGTGTTCTTAGAGTCTTAGTAAGTTTTTTATGCTACTCCTTGGCTCAAAAATATCTAATGGTTCCAGTTATAAAGTGGTTAGGTGCAGACAACTTAGTAAATATTTATGTCCTAATAACTTCATGATGTTAGAAAAAATAGTACACATAAATTAAAAGCCAAATCATATTTTTATTTCATTCTCAAATAACCACAA
This sequence comes from Furipterus horrens, assembly GCF_987537825.1. Taxonomy (NCBI): domain Eukaryota; kingdom Metazoa; phylum Chordata; class Mammalia; order Chiroptera; family Furipteridae; genus Furipterus; species Furipterus horrens. Next base: position 44,688,287 of record NW_028327182.1, read on the forward strand.
TTATTTACTAATAAGATGTGCATACCTGTTTGGGTATTGCATAACTTCTTAAACTTGGGAATCAGATTGGACACAATCACACTCATTCCTCATTTTCTCTTGCATATTGATTTCCATGTTGTTCTTGTTTTGTTTTGTTTTTTATCACAAGGGCTGAAAAACAAGATACAAAAGGGATAACCTTATTAGTGACATCAATATTATGGTGCCTGGCTGCTGTGGCTCAGTGGATTGAGCGTTGGCCTGCGAGCCAAGTGTCTCTGGTTCTATTCCCAGTCAGGGCACATTACTCGGTTGCACGTCAGGTCCCCAGTTGGGGGTGCACGTGAGAGGCGACCACACAGTGATGTTTCTCTCCCCCTCTTTCTCCTTTCCCCTCTCTCTAAAAAATAAATAAACAAGAAAAACAACAACAAATAAATAATTAATTAATTTTAAAAAATATAATGGTGACTGAAGCAGTCCTCCCTTTAAAAATCAAAATAGACATCTATCCATGAACAAAAGCGCCTTTGTGGATGTTGTAGGATCTAGCATCTTATGCTCAGGAACTTGGAAGAAGTCTCACCCACCTGTGCATCTAGTAACATGCAAATAGACCTTTGTAGGGGCTGTGGAACCAGGGGACCCAGCAAACTTGCCAAGATCTCTCTGGATAAAGTTGGGGAAAAATGTAGTGAGTGCCGACTTGGGCAAATATACAAGAAGGAGAAAGAACTTCTAAGTTCAGCAAAAAAAAAATCTACAAGTTTTGTCACAGTAAAAGTAGTGGTAAAAGGGTTTCCCAGCCCCCACTCTACTTCCAAAGAAATACTGTGCAAGGTTGATTATCTGGTAGGGGCAACCTCATCCTCTAGGGGAAGAATAACCGTGAGTGAGTGTCCAACTACCTTAATTGTACTGGTCGTGGCTGAAGAAACCAATTTCTCTCCAGAAGAACCCAGAGTCCTGAGGCAAGAACTCCATGACTGGGTAGAGAAAGGAAATTGGGGAAGACGCAGATATGAGACATGGTTTCTGTTGACTGCTCAGCAGGAAGTCCACCCATAAGCCTCTGGGAATACCACACTTGGGGATCTCTTTTTTGCTTCTACAGGCACCCCAGCACCTCGAGTGCTAAACCCACACCTCTCCCCACTCCGTGGCTGATTCCTTGTACATGTTAACATACATGGTGATAAAAGAGAGCTCTGGTAGATAGGAAGCATACTCAGGAAACATGCCACAGTGTGTGTGGGCAAGGGAGAAGCCACAAACTAGAGTTACAGCACCATCTTCTGGAAAACAAAGAGAAGATTCCAGCAGGCAGCCTGATGACTTGCTCCAACCAGAGAAAGCAAAATTTTTAAGAATTCTGCCACAAAAGGAAGCAAAAAGAGAGGAACAGCTGTACACTCAAAAATAGATAAAAACACAGATAATAACAACACCATCAGACAGAATACCCCATTTGAAGGTAACTATCAAGAATTTGAGGAGGTGTCTGCTACTTCAAATGCAAAAGCAGCAATGTAAAACTACAAAAATTAAAACTAAAAATTGAGAAAACATGCTGTCTCAAAAAGAAAAGAACAATTCTCCAATAACTGAGCTCAAAGGAGTAGAATTTTATGATCTATCTGAAAAGGAACCCAAAATATCTCTTTTGAAGAAAATTCACAAGCTATAAGAAAATTCAAAAAGACAATTTGATAAAATCTTTAAAAAATACATACTTCAAAAGAGATATTTCCCAAAGAGATAGAAATCATTAAAATAAAACAGAGATTCTGGAGCTGAAGAACTCAATGAATAAAATAAAATTAAATTTTAAAAAAAGGAATAAAGAGCATCTGCAGTAACAAAGAACAAACGTAAAATTAAATTAGTGTAAATTAGATAATAGGAATTTTGAAGTAACCTAGTGAGAGAAGAACAAAGGAAAAAGAATAAAAAACAGAAAAAACCTACATTATTTATAGGATTCTATCAAAAGAACAAATATTTGAATAATTAGTATTATAGAAGAAAGAAGAAGGAAAAATAAGGAGAAAAGAGCAGACCATTTATTTAAAGAAATAATAGCCGAGAACTTCCTAAACTTGGGAAGAGAATCAGATATCAAAGTTCACAAAGCTAATAGATTACCCTATCATCTCAATGCTGCATATTCACAAAACCAAGATATGAAAAGAACCTAAGTGACTGTCAGTATATGAATTTGATAAAGATGTGAGATACACACACACACACACACACACACACTGGAATATTATTCAACCATGAGAAAAGGAAATTCTGTCATTTGTAACAACATGGATAAACCTTGGGGGTATTATGCAAAATGAGATAAATCAGAGAATGACAAATACCATATGATATTGCTTATATGTGGAATCTAAAAACAGAGTGGAATTGTGGTTACTAGAAGGTGGGGGAATTGGTGATATGTTGTTTAAGGGTATGAAGTGGGAACTAGTGGAAAAAAAGAGTCCTGGAGAGCTAATGCACAACATAGTGATTATAGCTAAAAATACTGTACTATAAACTTCAAAGTAGATAAGAGACTAGATTTTAATTGTTCCTACCATAAAAAATGATTATTATGTGATATGAAGGAGGTGTTAGCTAATGCTATGTTGGTAATGATATTGCAATATATAGTAAACTTCAAACTTATACAATGTTGTATGTTAATTATATTTTAATAAAAATAATAAAGCATAAAAATGAGTAGCATGATTTAATAAGACTGTATTACCTTGAACTAGTAGTTTTGTAGTGTCCAGCAGATGCTAATTATTGTTGTGTTTTTCTTAAAATTTTTAAACAGCTTGTGGCACTCCTCTGAATTCATGGCTTTCTTGTTTTTCTCCACTTTAAGAGAACTTTAAGGATTCAGAGGATGGAGAAGACAAGACAAAGGCTGTATCCCTGAGTCTCTACTTAAGAGACATTCAAGAGAAATACTTAACAAGGAACTCCTGGATCAGCTTGTAGCAAAAATGAGATATAATTTTTTTGACATGCTCCTGATTTTTGAGGGTTATTTGTAACAACAGTTGGTAAATGCTGACCTACACCCTCTCCAAATTCATAAAAAATTACTAGAGTTACTTTTGTAAATCTAAGCTTTCTTTTCCACATTGGATGGCTCTCAACAGTGAAAAATGAAGATAAGACCACTCAGTTTCTAGTCTTGGTGTATATATAATGCCCTGGGGAAGCACAGACAGTCCTCTGAGGAAGGGGGTCTTCCTTAGAGATAGGTATTCTCTGAGTCAACGCAATATTTGTAAAGTAAGCAAGGGTATTCTCCGGTGACCAACTTATCAACCAAAATGCAAATGTTCTTGAAGTTTTAGGGGATGTTTGTTTTCCAAGAGAATAAAGTATTGCTAAAAAATAAACAGGAGTAGGTTGGTCTGGCCTTTGTCCATTAGCATGGATTCACTCTCCAAGTGGTGAGATGTAAAATGCACCTTCACAAAAGTTGCAGTGAAGCAGATTTTACAGTTCAAGGCGCTTTTCCTGAAAGAAGAACACAAGCCACTTGTTGACATCAGCATTCAAAACCAGCACTCAGGCTTCAGTGGTTGGACCTTAGGACTCTTTCCTCTGAAGTAGGTCACAGTTTCAATTTAGGTCTTGTTTCTTGACCGACCTAGAGAAGATAGTAGTTCAAAAAGAGGTAGTCATTCCCAAGAAAGTTTTTATTTGATTATAATCTTATTCATAACCTCTCTGAGAATTCCCTCAATTAGCCCAAAGTAGTATGGAGCTGAGAGGAAGGCATTCTTCTTCTCATGAATAATTACATGTCACCATGCTTCTGGAAACCTGGTAGCACACACATGTCTATATCATCTTGATGGTTCAGGCAAAGTCTAAGGCTCTATAATTTCACATGTTTAGACTAGATCTTTCCCTTGTCACCTCTTTATCAACTTTCTTCATGCCCAGACTTCTAATTGGTTGAATAGAGGTAACATGTTGCTGTTGTTAATGGAATAATCACAACAGAGTTTTCTTGGCCTCATGAATTTCAGGGAATATTCCAGAAAATATGGTTCTCTGAAGGTATTTTCATGAAGAGTGGTTTGAGAAGCCCATCTGCCATGGACCCAAGTGCACACCACTGAAATCTGTCATCCGTGTGAATCTCTCTGAAGAGAAAATGTGTACTTAACTTTTTGATTTTTTTCAGCTTCAGTGAGGTATTACTCACAAATAAAACTATAAGATATTTAAAGTGTAAATCGTGGTGGTTTGAGATCTGAATTTTTTTCCTCTTTGGAGGACATTTTTTCATTGCTTTTAGAGAGGAAGGGAAAGAGAGGGAACAGAGGAGAGAGAGGAAGAGAGAGGGAGAAAGAATAAAAACATTGATATGAGAGGGACACATTGATGAGTTGCCTTATTGTATGTGTCCTGACTGGGGATCAAACCTGCAACCTGGATGTATACCCTGACTGGGAATTGAATCTGCAAACTTTAATTCTAGGGAATGATGCTCCAACCAACTAAGCCACACTGACCAGGGTGATATTTGATTTTTTTATGTCAAAAAATCAAACTGAATTTGTTGGTGGTTTTTGAAAGAATAAGTATTCTATTGTTAATCTATTTGCAGTTAATTTTATTGTATTAATTATTGCCACATGACAAACTACCCCAGAATTTAGTATCTTAAAATGATATAACTGCCTTCTGGCAGCCCCTTGAGGGGTGCTCAGGGACAGGGGTGGAGAGTTGGAAGGGTAGGTTAGTGGATCACCCGTGATGGGGAAGCATCAGTCCAGCCTGGGGGAAAGTGAAGTGGGTAGCCTTTGACCCAGATCCACACAACTTAGTCTGTTTTGGATTCTGCCCTGGCCTCCTGGGGAGTCTGTGTTCAGCAGTTCAAGGTTACCAGAAGTTGGGAGGGTGGGACCACGGGGAGCCCTGACGGTGGGTCTAGCAGATCTTGGGAAAGTGGGGGAATGGCCCAAATCCACACAACTCAGTCACAGACATCCCTGGGTCTGTTCAGATCTCTACACCCTGGCCCAGTTAAGTGACTCCTCAGCAGGAAATGAGCTCCAAAGGGTGAGACAACAGGGAGTCCAGAGAGTGGGGCTATTGCATCCTCCCAAGCTGATGCCATAAGAAAAGGAGTGCTTCACTCAAGAAAGATAGTGTCTGGGGTGTGAGCACCCAAGAAAGATGGTTTGAAGTATGGGAGAAGGACTCAACACAGGGATCCTGGCAGCTATCCCTTCAGTTCTCTTTCTAGAGCCACAAACCCCAAGCTCCTCACATAACTTTAGTTCACTCCACCTTCCCTATGTGGGAGCTCCAGGTAAGTGGTTGCAAACAAGATTTTGTTCACTGTGTTTCTAGCAGACTCTCATTTCTCCCTGGCCACAGAATCCTTGCTGACTTGCACAGCAGGATGTTATTTGGGCACCTCTTCCCAGCTCTGGTGCTCTGGGCTTGGGAGCCTTGTGTGGCTTTGAGACTCTGCACACATCAGGGAACCACTGCCACTGAGATATCCCCCCAGAAACTCAGCTGCTCCCCGTGGGCTTCATCCTGCTTAGCTTGCATACCTGGCAGAGTCTGAAACAGACTTGAGTTGTTTGGCTCTGGTACAGGGGCTGTTTTCCCCTCACATGCTCAACTAGTGCAGAACCTTGTCTTCACATGGCCAAACCTTGGTTTGTTTGGGCCTGATAAACTGTGCTGGTTTCGCCTATCTGATAACTCCCAGAGACACACTCACCATCACAAAAGTCTGCAGGCACTCAGAATTTTTTTCTGAGTAGCCTCAGGCCCAGCCTAGAACTGAATTTGAACTTGTATCAATCTGCTGAACACAATTTGCACCTACCTCATGACTAAATGAGAATGTACTTCATGCAACTGAAGCATTGCTTACACCAGAATCTCAGAGATTGAGCCAAAAGGCAGCCTGTGCAGGTGGAGGCAGATGGAGAATATTCTAGAACAAATATTTCAAAAATGTATATGGAACCACTAAAGACCCCAGATAGCCACAGAAATCTTGAATGAGAACAAAGTTGGAGGAACCATGATTCCTGATATCAAGCTTTACTAGAAGGCCATAGTAACTGAAACAGCATGGTACTGGCATAAAAACAGACACAGGGACCAATGAAACAGAACGGAGAGCCCAGAAATCAACCCTTACCTTTAGAGTTAATTAATATTTAACAAAGGATGCAAAAACACACAATGGGGTAAAACATTCCATTCAATAAGTGGTGTCGGGAAAATTGGACAGATACAAAAAAAAAAAAAAAAAAAGAAAGAAAGAAAGAAAGAAAGAAAAAAAAAAAGAAACTAGACCATTTCCTTACACCATACACCAGAATAAACTGAAAATAGATTAACAACTTAAATGTAAACTCAAAACCATAAAAATCCTAGAAGAACGCATAGGCAGTAAAATCTCTAAGATTCCTCATAGGAATATTTTTTCTGGTATATATCATTGGGAAAGGAAACAAAAGAAAATGTTAAAAATGGGACTATATCCAACTACTGAGAGCTGTCAGAAGGGAATGGGTTTGGTGTTGGGTGAGAAGGGTGATGGGATTAAGCAACGGGAAAAAAAAACTCATGGACACAGACAACAGTATGGTTTCCAGAGGTAAGGGGGTTGGAGAATGTAGAAGAGGTTAAAGGGGGGTTAAATGGTGGTAGAAGGAGACTTGACTTGTGGTGTGGTAAACACACAATACTATATAAAAATGATGTGTTACAGAATTGTGTATCTAAAACCTATATAATTCTATTAACCAATGTCACTCCAATACATTCAAGAAAAAAAAATAAGTAAATTAAAGTTTTGCACAGCAAAGGGAAATCATTAACAAAATAAAATAACAACCCATTGCATGGGAGAACATATTCAGCAATGATACATCCCATAAGGGGTTAATAACCAAAATTTATTTTAAAAGTTATACAACTCAACACAAAAGACAAAACAATCCAACTTAAAAAAAAAAGGCAAAGGACCCGAATAGACAATTCTCCAAGGAGGACATACATATAACCAACAAGCATCTGAAAGGATGCTTGACATCACTAATCATCAAAGAAATGCAAATTAACACCACAATAAGATATTAACTCACACCTGTCAGAATGGCTATCATAAATAAACCAACAAACTACAAGCTTTGGCTAGGATGTGAAGAAATGGGAACTCATGCACTGTTGTTGGAAAAAATTCAATTAAAAATTTATAAGTAAAAGCAGGTGGCTGATTCTGAGACTGAAAATATGATTAAGGAGGGGGCAGTATCTAATCTGTATGGTAGGGGTATAACAAGTATATCAGAAATATTTAAATGGAAATTAGGTTATTTTTGTTCTGTTTCTGGACAGTTGGGTTACCATAGTTACTTTATACTGGTTTTCAATTGTCCATTTGTAACAGATAAATTGTATGAACCTACATTCTTATTCTGTATGACACATCATATGCTCAGCAAATATTTGGCCTCCTTGACCTTCACTGTCATGGTGTTTTACCCATGAATATGCTATCCTACATGGCAAAAGGCATTTTGTAGTTATAATTAAGTTTCTAATCAACTGAATTTCAGATATAAAATTAGTCTGAATTATCTATTCAGGCCAAATGTAGTCACATGAGCCCTTGAAAGCAGAGCTTTCTCCCAGCTCAGTGCAGTAGAGGTCAGAAAGATTTGAAACAGAAGAATATAATATGCTGTTGCTGGCTCAAAGATGGAGGGGTCCACATGGAAAATGTGAGAAGGAATTGAATTCTACCAATAACCAGTGAACTTGGAAAAGGACCTTAAGCCTCACATGTGAATAAGTCAACACCTTGATTTCAGCCTTATTCTTCTTGCAAAGAATCCAGTCACATTGGGCAGTACTTCTGACCTCAGACACTGAGGTAATAAATTTGTATAATTTGTGTTAATTTTTTATGGCAACAAGAGAAAGCTAATACAAATCATGAAGTTCTTTTGGATTAAAGATTACAACCTAATGCCAAAGGGAAGTATTGCCTCTCAGTTTGATGAGGGTGTTGATGAATATAGAAGTGGAAACAAATAAATACTTATCTTCTTCTCTGTCTTTCCACTAAAATTCAATAAACATTTATTGATCACTTACAGTGAAATGCTTCCCATACTTTCTGCCATTTAGTTCTTATAATCACTTCTAAATAAGAAGTGAAGAGCCTGAGAGTCTTGATGATTTGTCCAGTTTTCAACACTAGAATTTGTGAGATTTGAGCCCAGTTCTTCTGACTATAGAGGTTTAGGAATGTTTCCTTTATTACACTGGGCCAATTCCTGGATCCATGATGGTAATCTAAATATTAGTTGAAAGTCATGATTATTATCAGAAAGTTGCAAAAAGGAATTAAGAGATTTATATTTTAGTAGAGTGTCGTAAATGCACCAAATCAAAGATTCTGAGATTCTTCAGCTTGTTTGAAAATCTGGCTCTGTCAACAGTTACAAGCTAAGCAAAAGCCACAATTCTTACTTTCAGTTGCTGGTTTCTAACTATTTTTTTCATGGAAACATATCATATCTCCAAAAAAAAGTTAAGTGCCTTAATATCATTTCCACTCAATAGTTGGAACTTCCCGTGTTTCAGTCTAGCTAATATCTATTTCCAGGGGGAAGGATAGGAGAACTGGCATCACAGACTTGAAAGACAATGAACTTATTTCATCTTGGTGGTCTATTGCTGGCCAAGGATGGGAATCATTGTTTTCTAATTTCCATTTAATTTTAGGCAAATACAAAAAGAAAAGATATCTGTGAACTCTGCTTCTGAGGACAATAAAGAGAAATATATTTACTTTTTTGTTATCATCAGTCATTGTTATTGGTCAGCATTATTTACTCATTGCTATAAATACTGAAGAACAATTTATGTGCTCTACACAATAGACACTATAAGAGCTTTTTAAAAATGGAATAATTACCATTGCCCAAAGAGATCAAAGAATACTTCAAAGAGTAGGGAAATAAGAAGTTTCTCTATGGTGACCTTATAAATGTTACCAAGGATTCACATACTGTAAAGCACCCTCTGTAGTTGCTCCTTTCCTATAGAGGGTTAAATCACTCCAGAGCCATAGTAAGAGGGCTAATTAGACAACATGTCTAGAAGGCATAAGATGCTTCAAATTGACTTTCTCTTAAGAAGACTTTAAACAAATACTGTGTAATTATAAGACTATTACAACATCTTGGGTGGGCTTTGGCTTTCTGCCCAGAGTTTGGAGGTTGAGACAATCAGCAGTATGATTACACCACTCTGTGGTCCATTGGTTCATGAAGCTGTTGAAGCTTTCATTATATCCATCAGTCAGTGGCAACTCTTGGGTGCCCACTGTGTGCAGGGTACTGATCACTATGGGGAGCATCAGAGCAAAGAGAAGGCACTACTCCTACTGTTAAAGAGTATTAAATTTACTGGGACAGTCAGCAGCACACGCATGAGAATGTGTAAGAAAATTAATGAAACAACCATTGCACCACACCAAAAAAACAGACAAACAAAAAACACAAAACCAACTCCAAACTGTTACCATAGGTAGTTAGCTAGTTGTTAATAAAAGAAGGAAGCAAATGGAATCAGATATTATTAAGCATAATCAACTGGGGAGAATAAGCTTGCTTAGCCAGGAAGCTACAGCTTCACACACTCCAGGGGATCACAGCATTGCCTGTTCTCCTCCACTCCCTACTGTGGTACCAGATTATTATGGGGAACAGGGGAAGGTAAGAACATGAGCCATAGAAGTCAGGAACAAGGGGTGGTGCTTGGCCATAGAGGCCTGTCAGTCTAACCTGGGAAAGGGATCAATTGGCTAGGAAGTGGACCCATTAGAAGCCTTAAAAAGCTTGGGAAATTAATTGGTTATTTTGAAAAAGCTCCTGGTCCCTTCTAAACCCAAGATAATAAACTCCCAGGAGAACAAAGAAGAGCTATTTCTCTTCTGGGAGCCCATCCTTGTCTCATGTGTTCACGTGCTGTCTTCATAACCATATGGATCTAGCTGGCAGCCATGTAGAGTCCAAACACAGGCTCCAGATGGGAGCCTGAGTACAGTAGTGCAGCTGGGAACAGTGCTAAGCTACCTGGAAGGGAGCTGAGACCTATTGGCAGCTGCCTGCAGGCTCCAAAAGACAGCTTTATTATGAAACAGAAACTTTGAACACTGTCCTTTGTTTTGGACTTGCTAAAGACATGGTTGTACTTTTTCCATGGCAGGAGGGAGGAAGATCAGACACAGAATCAGTCTTCTATTCATACCCAAATAAATCTTGCCACACTACAATCTCCCTTGTGGGTCTCCTTGGATGCTTTTTTTGTGACAACACTAGTACCCCACTTTCACCAGCAAAAAACCCCCAGTTTTCCTGATATAGTTAGCTGTGTTAGGTTGGTTTGAGTGGCAAACATTAAATGGAGTTAAGTTAGAAATGTGGAGATTTTGGAAAAAAAGAGAAAGAGGAGAGGAGAAGGAGCAGAAAGGATAGGAAAGAAGTAGCAACACTCACAAAAAAAGCAGAAGGCAGTGTGGGCAGGTGGGGGGAAGTTCAGGGGTAAGAACAAGAGGTAAGAATGAATGAGGCCAAAAAGCATTGCTTAGATTAGAGCTATGAGCCCAGTTTGGTATCATAGGGGATGAATTATGGAGCCCAGTATCCCTTAATTCAAGATTAAGAGTTTTCATTTGCATTTAGAAAATTTGGCATTTCTAAAGGTTTCTGAAAAAGGGCTGTACTTTATAGAACAGAGCCAAGAACAGAAGCAGAACTTAGAAGAGACACCATCTTCTGGATCACTCTGAGAGAATTTGAGTCCCAGCTCTTCTGTAAATACCACACCTTATTCTTTCTCTGAACATTGGTAGTACTTAGAGGTTATATCACGCAACTTATCGCTTGATTATTCACTCAATGATATCACTTGTTTAGCTTGTTTATATTATGTTAAATCAATGTTAAGGTCATGACTGACACAAATGTCATCCAACCTGTGGAGAGGAGGTCTGAACTAAGATGGCATCAGTCCTGTCAACTAAAAAGTCATGTTTTGAGCATTCGTAGTAGAGCAATGACTCAGAGAGATGAAGCAACCCCTTGAACATGTACAGTATAACATGGTAGACGGCATGTGCTTATATGAAGGGTAACACCACCCTCATAGAGTATTCACCATAGAGCAGCATAAACAATATGTGCTTATCTGAAGAGTAACACTGTTGTCTTAGAGCATACATGTGCTTATCAAGGTGGCACAAGACAACACATGTTAATCAAAGGCTGATGCAATATCGTATCAAAGAAGAGTATAAAAGCACAAGTCTTCTAACACACAGCTGAGACAGCCGAGAAGAACTGAAACAGCTGAGAGATGCGCTGCTGCTCCAATGACCCTGCTCTAGCTGACTCTGAAGCTGCTGTAGATTCTGCCTTGCAAGACACTGACTGGCTGCTTCCCAGACCCAGACCTGATCTGAACTCTTGGGACACAGGTTTGTTATCCATCAATTCTTTTGTGTGATGCTATTGCTGATTATTTTTGAATGATTATTATTGTTGTGTGTTATTATGGATTTGTATCAAATCTGTATTTATAAAAGCTGAGTGAATAACAGAGTCACCTGTGTAGACTCACTGTTATGCCTTGCTGCCAGTGTTGCCTTTAGGTCAGGCCCAGTGCCTCTGGTAAGTGACAAAGGCTGGAGGCTGGCTTATAGGAAAGACTATATAGTGGATACTTGTAACGTTAAAGTATTGCTCGTGACACAACTCAATGATTGTTACCATCAAGGAAGTGTTTTCTATAGGAAATAAAGGGCTATGCAATTTTTTTGAGGTTAATGAAGAAACCAGTGGATTAGCTCCATGACCATCTTGCTGCTTTGGGTTAAAATGTAAACCTCAAAGGATTGAGGCCTTCCACTAATTTGCATAATGAAAATACTGCAGTTTGTTATTTATTTTAACACTGACATTTTAAAAACTAGATGTGGCTTTAACTGTCTTCTTCTTTTGTTTTCTTTTGCCACACCACCTGAAAAGTGCCAGGATCTAGAACCAAAATTCCTTTGTCCTCTCACTTTGTATCTCACCTATGATGGTAATTTAAGAAAATCCTGATTAAAATAAATTATCCCAGGGAAGGCGGTTACACTGTATAAGCCTGATCAGACCCTGAGGAGAAAGGTTAGGATGAAGGAAAGCAGAAGGATGGAGCAGGAAGAAGGGAGGTACATATTCCAAAACGTTTATGAAAGAGTCTGAGACCGTCTCATCTTTCCTCCTTCTGCAGGTAGATTTGGGCCCCAACCTGTTTTGGTTGAAATACAAATAACCGATACAAATGTAGGAAAATATTTAACCTCACCAAGGACCCAAAATGGAAATTGAGAGAACTTGGAGTTATTTTTGAAAGATTTTAAATGAGATATAATGAGAATGCTTTCTAAACTCTGTGGGGGTCGCAGTCAAAAACATTACAGCATGGGTTGCATATGTCCAAGAGATACATTCATTACTACTATGTTCTGAAATGTGAAAAAAAAAAAACCATTGCAAATTTGCATTTATTATATTTACATAATAAAATACATTCTTTTTATTTATTTTCAGTTGCAATCTAGAAATTATTAAACAAACAAATATTAAAACATCAAGAATAAAAAATTTTCTTTTCAAATCATGTAAACATAAATATTGCTAAAAAGATAAAGCCAAAAATGTATTTAACAACAATTAATCAGAATATTTAATAGCTGGCTTTGTAAAACAGTCATCACAAACAATATTGCTATGCTCAAGGCATAAATACTCTTTCAGAGCACTTGCAAAAATAGTTTGATAGCAACTTGAGTAGCACTTGCTGAAGTTCTTCAACATCTCTTGGGTTATCAAATCAATATAATATGTTTTTCCAGCCATTTTCAACAGTAAATGAAAAAACAAAACAAAACCCCACAACACTGATTTCAAAGTTCTTGGAAAAAAGCAACTACACTAACACTGACTTCAGAGTTCATGGTATTGTTATGGGGTGCAGAGTATAACCCCCATAATCTTTGATTAGGGGAAGAGTAAATGTGCAATATTTAAGATACATTGCATAACAATGGCAAGTTAATAGCTGTGCCTTCCTGAAGGGAAGAGGGCTGCAACCCAGGGCAAATTACACACTGTGAAAATGTTCAGTGGTTTGTGACAAAGCTGTGGGAGCTCACACAGCACCTGTGGGAGAGGCAGAGGAAGGAGGCCCACCCAAGATGCCTGTGCCCTGCTGGGAACTTTTGCCCTGACTAAAGATGGCAGTCAAAAGAAGGTTAAAGATACTGGGGAACTGGCAAAAATGGCAAACTCTAACACATCATAGGAAAGGCTGGATATGAGGTCACACAGGAAGTTCTGAGCCAAAGATTTAAATCAGAGTGGACTAAAAGGCAGCAGAGAGAGCCATGAGGTCTGGAGTGAGAGAGAGGAAATGTTCAGTGAGTCGCCAGAACTGGTGGTGCAGTGGGGGACCTGCCCAGCCACCCGGATTTGAATCTACCTGGAGAATATGGTGGCAGAGCTGATGGAGCTGCAGGAACCTGCCTAGCCACTCGGTTTCATGAGAAATGCTTGGAACTGAACTGTGACTGGGAATGCTGAACTGCAGACTTCTGCTTTTCTGAAAGACAGTACCCGCTGAGTGGATTATTCTGGAACTGCCCTGGTTTGGCAACGAAAGACAGGACTATGTGGTTTTGAGTATTTTAAAGGGAATGGGACTTAACAGCAGAAATTTGCCATTCTGCATCTGTATAACCTTTAAATAAACAACTCCTTTCCTTTTTCACCAAACTCATGCATTAGGAGCTATGTTTCTTGGCAGTGGGCAATCGGACCCCACAGCTGTTCCAGAATAGCATTGGTGGGGTTCTGTAACAATATCTCTCAGACACAATTTACTATCAAATATCACACCCCTTTACAAAAGATGTGTTACAAACAAACTGAAGGCATTATGGCTTAACATTAGTCATGTACAAATGCACAACTAGGCATGATCTTGAACCTGTGCACCCAATATACATAACAATATTTAAGAAAAGACTTTGTATCTCTCAAATCAGCAGGAACCTCCACAGGGTATATGATAGCACCTTTGTTTGATTTAAAATTTTAACAGCATTAAACTCTCTAGGTATATTTTGTAATTCAGATTTTTAGTGTCACCTACACTACCAATATATATTTCCATTTTGGAAAACAGCTCAGTAGAGAGGAACACGAAAATCTGACTGCAGAGACTGCTTCAGTAGACTCAGTTGAAGTCAGGCACATTCAAAGTAATGACTCTTAATTCACATTCCTACTGTCCATAATAAAAACATCCAACACTCTGTGCCAAGTACTATAAAGTCTTGACAGGCACCTCATTTGACTTTCATAGCAATTCCACAACCTAGATTTTTCTACTTTGACTCTTTGAACCATCTGAAATTGCTAATATTTGACCTGTTTTGACTTACAGGTATGTCAATCTCATATGGTTAAACCTGATGATGTGTCCAAAATCACACAGTGGGCGAATGGAAGAGCCAAAATTATCAAACGAATCCCTTTCCAAACTTACAGGGTCTAAACTACAAGACCACATTGCTTGCATTTAGCTAAAAGAAGATGGTGGATGAGGCTGTGGTCAAGATTATAATGAAATTGATAAGCTATTGAAGGCAAATCAATTCAGGAAAATTCAGAAAAAATATTTATATAAATTCTGTTGGCTGGCAATGAGATTGGGTTAAGCAGACTTCTGACCATTCAGTTTTGTAGTTGCCACCAAATTACTGAGGCGACTTTCTTTCTGAATCTTGTATGCTTCTGTAAAATGGACATGATACTAATGGTCACCTTTAAGAAAGCCTTGGAAGGGATACATAAGTTGAAAAGACCAAGAGACAGGAGCCACTCAAAATTTTCAGCAAGGACAGTCCAAGTGCTGGGGATGCTTCCCAGGAGGTCAGCCTGACTTTGTAGGAGAGGGGATCAGACTTCTGTCAGTGTTCCACAAGATAGCTGAGGATCCATTCTGTGTTTCTAAATTGTTTGCTTCTTCAGACCTAGATGCATGAGTTCTGACTAATTCTAATGAACCAACTTGTTTTTAACATAAATCAGAGGAAGTTAAAAGCCCACCTCAACATCACGAGGTCAAACAACAGCTGTGGTCATTAGAAAAACACCGAAGGCATTTGCTTTCATAACTGTTGTTATTAAGAACAGGTTCAAAGAAATGTTTAGGCAAAAGGATCTTGGTACTTCCTACAGTGTATGCATCCAGGCTGCAGATGAAAATGGTAGCAATTTATTTTGAAATTTGCTTTTTAATTTTAATGGATTTTCTAAACAAATGATTCTGAATCCAACAGCTGCTGGATAAGCAGTATGTACCTGGATAAATCAGTCCTTGTGCTACCTCCAGAGTGGTGAATAATACATCTCAGTTAGTGCAGTAAAGATTTCTGCATTCAAGATAGAGAGCACTGGGCACCACTTGCCTATGATGGCGAAAATTCAAATAAAATGTAGGGATCCTGCAAAGACTGAGTAATAAATCATGCAGCTGGCAAGCGCCTTCCCATTTGCATGGATTTCTGTCCAGTTAAAGAAAAAAGGAAGAAAGAAAGGGCCAACACAATATAAAACCATCTCAGGATGCCTGGTACTGTTTGTGACTGGCTTGGTCTTACAAAAATATAATGTAGTCATAGACTAGAGATCAGCTTGATGAGAAGCCAGTCATAAAATGTGCACCTTGCTTCTCTCCCTATTTCACCCAGTGGCTCTGCGTGAGAATAACATGCATTTCACACTTTCCAGAATGGGAAGGGATGTGCAAAAGTCCTGCCTTCCTTTTTCAAAACAGTATCTTGGAGTGGAGGGAGTGATGGACAGAGAAAAGAAATGTGCTCATTATATGGAGAAGAAAATAAAAATGGTCAATAGAAAAGAAGAAAAATCAGGGAACTAGGAAAATGAGGTGGAATTTTACTAGTGAGACAGCAAGTTTCCACAATGGAAATGCTTATAAAACCAAAGGGAATGTCTGCATGACATAGTGAAAAATTTGTTCATTTATTTATTTACTACTATTAACATTCCTCCAGATTTCATATTTAGGATTAAAATATATATATATCTAGCTATTCCCAGAAGGCACGCTGCCTATGAATAAAAGAGTGTTTTGTTTTGGAAAATCAGATTTCTTTCCCCTACTTTGCCAGCTTCCCTTCTGTTTAGCACAGACCACATGGATGCTCAGGGAATCTGTTTCAAATCTAAATATTTTGATGTAAAAGAAAAAAGTGTAGGAATATGGAACATAAACGATGAAGGGAATCAATTGGTGGATTTTGTGTCTTGGGATATCTCTCAAGATTGATACCAATGGTTGTCAATTTGCAAAATGCAGTGTGTGTCTGTGAGTAGAAGTTAAAACATGAGTTTCTTTCTTTTGGAAACCTGTTGGTGGGTTTGCCTTTCTGGCTCCTTTTCACATAAATGGGGCAATTGTGAAATGCAGTCTCTTGTGGGATGTAATGCAGTTTTGTTGTGGCAACAATGAAAAAACTCAAAAAAACTCTTACATATAACAGGAAGTCATAATTTTTATCTTATGTTTTATGTCACTTCAATCAGAGTGCTTCAGGCATTCAGATCCAAAAATTAGACCTAACAGGTGGTGTATTTTCCCGATTGATCATAAACAAAAACTCAAAACAAATCTAACATATCTATCACATCTTTTTGTTTTTTCAATTACAGTGATCCCATTTTTCCCCCATTGCTCCCCCCTACTCAGCCCATCCCTTCTCCCGCAATCATATCCCTCCCCGTTGTCCATGTCCATGAGTCATTTTTACACATTCTTTGACTAAACCCTTCCCTTACTTATCCCCCTTCTCTCCCTGCCCTCTCCCCCCTATTGACTGTTATTCTGCTCCTTGTCCTATTCAGTTCGTTTGTTTATGTTGTTCTTTAGTTCCCGTATTAGGTGATATCATATGGTATTTTTCTTTCTTTGCCTGGCTTATTTCACTAAGCGTAATTCTCACTAGTTCCATCCATGTTGTCGCAAATGGCAGGAATTCCTTCTTTCTCTCTGTTGCACAGTATTCCATTGTGTAAATGTACCACAGCTTTCTGATCCACTCATCTACAGATGGGCACTTAGGCTGTTTCCAGCACTTAGTTATTGTAAACAGTGCTGCTATGACAGTGCATAAGTTCTTTTGACTTAGGGTTTTAGGATTTTTCGGGAATAGTCCTAGCAGTGGAATCACTGGTTCAAAAGGCAGTTCCATTTTTAGTTTTTTGAGGTAATTCCA
This sequence comes from Furipterus horrens, assembly GCF_987537825.1. NCBI lineage: Eukaryota > Metazoa > Chordata > Mammalia > Chiroptera > Furipteridae > Furipterus > Furipterus horrens. The sequence goes on from NW_028327182.1 coordinate 44,705,691, forward strand.
TACTGTTTTCCATGGTGGCTGCACTAGTCTGCATTCCCACAACAGTGCAATAGGGTTCCCGTTTCTCCACATCCTCACCAGCACTTGTTCTTTGTTGATTTGTTGATGATGGCCATTCTGACAGGGGTAAAATGGTATCTCATTGTGGTTTTTATTTGCATCTATGTGATGGCTAATGATGTTGAGCATTTTTTCATGTGTCTATGGACCTTCTGTATGTCCTCTTCGGAGAAGCGTTTGTTCAGGTCCTTTACCCATTTTTTAATTGGGTTGTCTGTTTTCTTGATGTTGAGTCATATAAGCTCTTTATATATTTTGGAGATCAGTCCCCTGTCTGAGATATCATTGGCAAATATGTTTTCCCATATGGTTGGTTTCCTTTTCATCTTACTGATGTTTTCTTTTGCTGAGCAGAAACTCTTTAGTTTGATGTAGTCCCATTTGTTTATATTTTCCTTTATTTCCTTTGCCTTAGGAGATGTATCCGTGAAGATATTGTTACATGGGATATCTGAAATTTTCCTGCCTATGTTTTTCTCTAGGACTTTTATGGTGTCATGGCTTACATTTAAGTCTTTGATCCATCTTGAGTTTATTCTCATGTGTGCTTTAATTTAGTGGTCTTGTTTCATTTTTTTGTACGTCCCTATCCAGTTCTCCGAGCGCCATTTGTTAAAGAGGCTCTTCTCACTCCATTTTATGTTCCTTACTCCTTTATCAAATATTAGTTGACTGTATGTTCCTGGATTTATTTCTGGGCTCTCTATTGTGTTCCAATGATCTATATGTCTGTTCTTATGCCAGAACCAGACTGTTTTGATCACAGTGGCTTTGTAGTATTGTTTGATGTCTGGTATTGTGCTTCCTCCTGCTTTTTTCTTCTGTATCAAGATTGCTTTTGCTCTTCGGGGTCTTTTTCGGTTCCATATAAATTTTTGTAGTATTTGTTCTAGGTCTGTGAAATATGTCATTGGTATTTTAATAGGGATTGCATTGAATCTGTAAATTGCTTTCGGTAGTATGGCCATTTTGATGATGTTGATTCTTCTCATCCAAGAACATGGTATTTCCTTCCATTTATTTGTATCCTCCTTAATTTCTTTCTTCAATGTTACATAATTTTCAGAGTACAGGTCTTTTATCTCTTTGGTTAAGTTTACTCCTAAGTACTTAATTTTTCTTGTTGCTATAGTAAATGGTATTTTCTTTTTTGTCTCTGTCTCTGATATTTTATTGTTGGTGTACAGAAATGCCTTAGATTTCTGTATATTTATTTTGTACCCTGCCATTTTGCCAAATTCACTTATTATATCGAGTAGTCTTTTAGTGGAGTTTATAGGGTTTTCTAGGTATACTATCATGTCAGCTGCATATAATGATAGTTTTACTTCTTCTTCCCCATTTTGGATGCCTTTTATTTCTTTTTCTTGTCTTATTGCTGTGCCTAGGACTTCCAACACTATGTTGAATAGGAGTGGAGAGAGTGGGCAGCCTTGTCTTGTTGCTGATTTCAGGAGGAATGCTTTTAGTTTTTGTTCATTGAGTATGATGTTGGCTTCAGGCTTCTCATATATAGCCTTATTATGTTAGGGTATGCTCCCTCTATTTCCATTTTGCTAAGTGTTTTTATCATAAATGGGTGTTGTACTTTTATCAAATGCATTTTCTGCATCTATTGATACGATCATGTGATTTTTGTCTTTCATTTTGTTTAGGTGGTATATTATATTTATTGATTTGCGAATATTAAACCATCCTTACATCCCTGGGATGAATCCCACTTGATTGTGGTGTATGATCTTTTTGATGTGTAGCTCGATCCTGTTTTTCAATATTTTATTGAGGATTTTAGCATCTATGTTCATCAGTGATATTGGCTTATAGTTTTCTTTCTTTGTTGTGTCTTGACCTGGTTTTGGAATTAGGGTAATACTGTCTTCATAGAAAGAGTTTGGAATTTTTCCCTCTTCTTGGATTTTTCGGAATAGTTTGAGGAGGGTAGGAGTTAGTTCTTCCCTAAATGTTTTGTAAAATTCGCCTGTGAAGCCATCCAGTCCAGAGCTTTTGTGTGCAGGGAGATTTTTTGATTACTGTTTCAATTTTCTTCTTTGTTATTGGTCTGCTGAGACTTTCTACTTCTTCTTGATTCAGTTTGGAAGGTTATATGTTTCTAGAAACTTGTCCATTTCTTCTAGGTTGTCATATTTCTTGCCATACAGTTGTTTGTAGTAATTTCTTACAATCGTTTGTATTTCTGTGGTATCAGTCGTGATTTCTCCTCTTTCATTTCTGATTTTGTTTATTTGGGTTTTCTCTCTTTTTTTCTTGATGAGCCTGGCTAGAGGCTTGTCGATTTTGTTTATTTTTTCAAAGAACCAGCTCCTAATTTTGTTGTTCTTTTGACTTGTTTGTTTGATCTCTATGTCATTTAATTCTGCTCTTATCTTAATGATTTCCTTCCTTCTTATTGCCCTAGGCTTTGTTTGTTATTGTTCTAGTTCTTGTAGCTTTAAGGTTAGGTTTTTTTATTTGAGAGTCTTTTATCCTTTTCAGATATGCCTGTATTGCTATGAACTTTCCTCTTAGGACTGCTTTTGCTGTGTTCCATAGGTTTTGGGCTGTTTTGTGTTCATTATTATTAATTTCCAGAAATTTCTTGATTTCTTGTTTGATGTCATTGTTAACCCATTCATTATTTAATAGCATGTTATTCATTCTTCATGAGTTTGGGTGTCTTTGATTTTTTTCTCTGAGGTTGATTTTTAGTTTAAGGCGTTGTGATCTGAAAAGGTGCTTGACAAATTTCAATTTTCTTGAATTTGTTGAGGCTTGCTTTGTATCCTATCATGTGGTCTATCTTTGAAAATATCCCATGTGCATTTGAAAAGAATGTGTATTTTGCTTCTTTGGGGTGAAAAGTTCTATATATACATATCAGTTAAGTCCATATGGTTTAGTGTTTGTTCAATGCCTGTATAACCTTAATGTTTCTTTGCTTCAAAGATATGTCTATTGTTGATGATGGAGTGTTAACCTCCCCTCTTATGAGTGTATTGCTGTTAATATCCTTCTTGTGGTCTTCTAGTATTTTCTTTATGTATTTGGGTGCTCCTATGTTGGGCGCATATATGTTTATCAGTGTTATATCTTCTTGATAGATTGTTCCCTTAAGTATTATGAAATGCCCTTCTTTGTCTCTTTTTATGGCCCTTGCTTTGAAATCCGTTTTGTCTGATATAAGTACTGCTACCTCAGCTTTTTTTTTCATGTCTGTTTGCTTGCAATACGTTTTTATAACCCTTTATTTTCAGTTTGTGTAAATCTTTTGTTTTGAGGTGTGTTTCTTGTAGACAGCTAATATGTGGGTCCTGTCTTTTTATCCATTCTATTACCCTCTGTCTTTTAATTGGAGCATTTAATCCATTTACATTTAAGGTTATTATTGACATGTATTTATTTATTTCCCTTTGTACCTGTGTTCCTCTCCTTTTTTTTCCTTCATTTTCTTAAAACATCCCTTTAGCATCTCTTACAATGCTTGTTTGGTGGAGATGTATTCTTTTAGTCTTTCTTTGTCTGTGAAACTCCTTATTTCACCTTCCAGTTTGAATGAGAGCCTTGCTGGGTAGAGTATTCTTGGTTGTAGTCCTTTCTTCTTCATTGCTTGAAATATTTTTGACCATATCCTTCTGGCTTCTAGTGTTTCTGTTGAGAAATCGGTTGATAGCCTTATCAGAGCTCTCTTGTTGTTATTTGCTGTTTTTTTTCTTGCTGCTTTTAGGATTCTCACTTTGTCTTTGAATGTTGCCATTTTAATTACAATGTGCCTTGCAGTGGGTTTTGGGGGGTTCCTCTTCATTGGAACTCTTTGTGCTTCCTGAACTTGCATAACTTTTTCTTTCATCAGGTTGAAGAAATTATCTGTCATTATTTCTCCTATCAGCTTTTCTATTCCTTGTTCTTCTTCTTCTCCCTCTTTTATTCCGATGACTCGGATGTTATTTTTCCTCATGCTATCCTGTAATTCCCTTAAATCTTCTTTGTACTTTTTCAATCTTTTTTCATTTTGTTGTATTGTCTGGGAATTTTTTTCTGCATTGTCCTCTAACTCATTGATCCGATCCTCTGCTTCGTTTTGCCTGCTTTTGATTGATTCTACTGTGTTTTTCATTTCAGAGATTGTATTCTTCATTTCTTCCTGCTTCTTGTTAATAGTTTTTATGTCCTTTTTTCTGCTGGTGTAGTTCTTTGTAAGTTCTCTGTAACTTTCTTAGAGTTGTTGGTAACTTCTTTGGAGGTCGTCATAGTTGTTTTTGAGGTCGTCGAGTATATTGAGCTTCTTCACCACCAATTTTTTGAATTCCATGTCTGACATTTGGGCTATGTCTATTCCATCTACCTCTCTTTTGGGGGATTCCTCTTTTCTTTTCATTGAGAGGTTGTTTCTGCATCTTACCATGTTGGATTCTTCTTGTTTGTTTTTGTTTTTTTGGGGTTTGTCTGCTTTGACTTTTTAACTTTGTGGCATGAGATTTTTTATAGGAGATCTGGGGGTTTCAGTGGTGCAGTCTCTTTGAGCTCCTGAACCTGATGTTCTTGGGATACCCTTTATGCTATTTGTTTATGCCGTTTGGTTATATTTCAGATGGTCTTTGGTAGGATCTTCCCTCTGGCTAGTTGATTGAGTCACTCTGTCCTCTTCGTCTTGAATTCTTTTGTGGAGATGCTGTTAAAAACATAAACACACAGCCCAGGCAGGAGACCCACACCCTCAAAAATATCCCTCACCCTCTATCCTGCTATAGTCAGCCAATGAGCCAGTGTTAATACTAATGTAGAGAGATTAGGGCTCTTATACTACAGGAAGAATAGATAAGAGTTGTTTTAAAGAGGGAAAGTATGATTTTTGAGAGAGGGGATGATAGATTAATAATAGTAGCAAGTAGTGTCAAGGCTATGCAAGACAATAGGTAATATTTACATTGTATGTTAATAATAATAAAATTAAAAGAGGGAAGAATGCAGAGTATAGTAAGAAAGTGGAATTGTATAGTATTAGATTCATGTAGTAGTTATATTCTATTTATTTAGTATGAAAGAGAGGCTAAACTAGAGAGATAAATAAACAAAAATTAAAGAGGAAGGATGAGAAGGAGAGATAGTATGAAACAAATTAAAGAGATTTTTTAAATAAAAAAATTAGAAAAAGAAGCAAAAATTAAAATTAAAAATAAGAAATTTAAAAAATTAAAATAAAATACAGTACAAATAAAAAAACTAAACTAGAAATAAAAATTTTAAAAATATATAAAAGGAAAGTTTTTACTCACTTCAGCCTTTGTATGTCATTTTCTTTTTCTGGATCCACAGCTGGTCTATTGAGGTAGGCCAAAGGTTCCTGTTCCTTGCAGCAGCGGTGTGCACCCGTGGTGGCCAGCATTTCTTTGGTGCCTTTTGGAGCTGGCTGGGGTGCTTGTGTGTGCATGCACCTCAGGTCTGCTGACCCATGCCCTGGGAGTTGGTCTCTTGCCGCTTGGAGCGGGGCCCAGACACTTGTGCACAGTGGAAGTGAGGGTCTGTGAGTTGCCACTGCCCTCTGTTCCTGTGTCGCAGCCACCCGCAGTTCCTGCACCCACCTGGGCGGGCATGAGCAGGGCCCGGGCAAGTGGTCTGCGCTCTGGCCTGACGCCCATTGGAGCTGGCCAGGGGTGTCTGCGCATGGTCTTCTGTGTGCCCAGTGGGCCCTCCCTGCACCCGTTGGGGCACTGATCTTACGTCTGTTTGGGTGTGTCTGAGGGGCACCTGGACGTGTGGCCCTGTGCACCTGGGCCAGTGAATGAGGGCACTTCCCTGTGCGCGTCGCCCGACCCAAGGGGATGATTGGGGAGTGGGTGAGCACACTTCTGTGCCTGCGCTCCTCAAGAATGTCCTATCACCCCCGACCTTTCCTCCTTTCTCTGCAGTTCACAAGAGAAAAATATAAAGGAAAATCACATTCTCACATGCACAGCAGTATGCTGTTTTTTGTCTTTCAGCGCCAGATGCCACCTGGCCAAGTTCTGTCTCTGCCAGTGGGCATAGATCTGCTCTCCTCCCGATTCCTCTCTGGGGAAGCCTGTAGTTGCCAATAAGCCTTTGTGTACTTCCCGCCATAGCTCGGGGAGCCAACCCAGTCAGAAACCCTGTCTCATCCCTTTTTCCTCCGCTATCTGCACCAAACAGGTCATTCCCAGATGGTTTTCTCTAATCCAGCAGTGCCAAGGCTCAACTCCTGCCAGTGTCCAGCTGCTCACTGAGATGTTCTGTCTGCAATTAGTCCAAACTATAGACAAGTCTCGGGAGCCAGAAAGCGCAGCCTCCCCTCACTCCCCCATCTTCCTCTCTCTGTATTATTGTTTCTTGATAGATCCAGAAGTCATAGGATCAAAAAGGAGACAGCTGAATTAAGGTCACCCTTGTAATTCTTAGTCCAGGCACAAGTTTTAATGTCTTCCCCAGCTGCAGTCCCCCACTCCCTTGCCTGGTGCTTAGCCCCTTCGAATGCTGTTGGCACCCTGGACTTCAGGCATCTCAGCCGGTTCCTGCAGGAGACAACTGTAAATCCACACTACTGTTTGAACTGATGCTTGGGCCCCTGCATCGCTCTCCTCCAGCTGGGGGCAGCGATGCTCTCAGGTGGCAGCCCCCAAGAGCAGGAACTGAACCTGGCTACCACCGCGCCTGTGGACACCGGCTGCCAAGAAGATTCTTGCACCCAGGGTTGTATGTGTGTGCGAGAGTGTGTATACGGATGTGTGTCTGTGAAAGAGAGAGTCTGCGTGTGTGTGTGTGAGCAGAAGGGGTGAGCTCAGCCCCCGGGGCACTCAGAGGTGAACTCCGGGCAAAGTCAGAGCCTGCAGTGCTCCCCTATCACATGTCTTAACTAAACATGATAAGACTTACATTCTGAGGCAATGATAAGTTAGTGCCACCTCTGTATATTCTACTCTGTTAGACTGTGCTTAGGACCTGTCTTTTGCTAAAGGCTATGTCTAGAAAGAGATGATGAAAAGTTGTAGGCACCAAGTTATGATCTAGGTTTTGTCTACATTTGCAGGCTGTTAGTTCACTCAATGATTCTGGATACAATTCTGCCAAATATTTTAGTGTCAAGCCTTACTTCTTATGGCTTTGGGAAAATCACTCAATGGATCTTAGTACCCATTCTTAGTACCACATGTTTAAAAGAAAGAGCTTGGCAATAAATACATATCCATGAACAGCTGAATCTAAAAAACAAAATAACAATAACAGAAACAGATTCATATCTACAGAGAACAATTAGACAGTTGCCAGATGGGAGTGGGTTTGGGCGATGGGTGAAGAAGATGAAGGGATTAAAAAGTACAAATTGGTAGTTATAGAATAGTCATGGGGATGTAAAGTACAGCATAGGGAATATAGTCAGTAATATTCTGGTAACTATGTATGATGTCAGATGGGTATGAGATTTATCAGGATGGTCACTTAGTAAGTTGTCTAATCATGGGTGTATACCTGAAACTAATGTAATATTGTATGTCAGCTATAATAAAAAATAAAAAAATGATTAAATGGAAGTAAAATAAACAAGAGACAAAAGGAACTTGAATTTCCAAAATTTAGACCTTATGCTAAGAAGTTTATAGCAAACCTCTATTCAGATTAAAATTTCTTTGGCCAACTGTGATTCCTCTTGAGAAATAGTACCTCCAATTACTGTCTCCTGCCTGGCCCAAGTCTAGTCCACAGGAAACGTAAGTCCTTTGTCCCTAAAACCTCTGGTAGTACAGGCTCATGTCAGTGTAGCCACCACTATCCACCACTATCACAGGCAACTTGAACTTTCCCAAACATGGGTCAGACACTTGTCCTCCTGGTTAAGTTTCTAAGTACTTGGTTGGTGAAAAAGTTTGTTTTCTTTTTTTCTCATAAGATGGTTCTAGTAGCGTTTAGTTGTCTTTAACTTCATTTGAAACAATTTTGTTAGATTGTATTGTGACAGCTGTCATATCAGTATGCATTTTTTAAAAACTCATCAAAATGGGTGAATTTTTGTGTACCCATTTTAATATTGAAGATGAAAGAACATAAGCAACGTGTTTTGCATATTATGCTTTATTATTTCAAGAAAGGTAAAAATGCAACTGAAATGCAAAAATAAAATATTTATGCAGTATATGGAGAAAGTGCTGTGACTGATTGAACTTGTCAAAAGTTGTTTGTAAAGTTCGGAAGTTTTGTGATGGAGATTTCTCACTGGGTGATGCTCCATGGTGAGGTAGACCAGTGGAAGTTGATAGCCATGAAATCGAGATGTCAGTTGAGAATAATCATGCAGGAGATATCTGACATCTTCAATATATCTAAATAAATAAAGTTATTGGTGAAAATGAAAAATATATCTTTTATTTTATGAAAAAGGCCATACAGACTTTTTGGCCAACCCTATAGTTTCCAGAAAGTCCTCCTCACTAGGCTTGAGGTAAGGGAACTAGCACCTGTCCAAGTCCTCCTGGGGGACTTAGAAGAAGAAGACTATTGTAGAATTAGCATAGTAATTGTTCTCTTTGATGGAATTGCTTCAAAAAAATCTTTTCCTTGTATCCTTTCTCTTTCAAAGTTGAGGGCAGTTCCAAGAGCATTGGAATTCCACATGCAAAGAGGGCCTAACTCATACTTTGGTATCTGAATCAGGAAGAGGCCTACTTTAATATTCTGGCAAATTGGTAAATAATTTCAGCCTACATTGAAATCACTCCTCCAACCATTGGAAGGGATACACATCTATGCTCAAAATATCTCCTTAGCAAAAAGCCTTCCAACACAAAGTCTCAAGATTTATGTTATAATCATCTTTTTTTCCAAGGGCTTTTGAAAGACATAACTTATTCAACTAAAAACCATGCTTTTATTCCAAATTAAAATGACATCCAGCAATTCATAAACCATTCACAGCATCCACAACCAAGCATTTCAGAAAGATCTCCATGTACTCCATTTTTATTTGTGCAAGAATGTATACTGCGGGCATTTAAAAAATATTTATTAATTGGTCTCACTGTTAGTTCTCATGTTCTCTATGAGAGTGACATTCAGCCATATAGAAGGATACAGAAGGCACAAAATATGTGTGAATAATGATGATGATGATTATAGAGATGTGAACTGAAGATAAAGTCAATTTCTTTATTCTATATTTAAATTAAGTAATCTTCACAAGAGTAGGAAAGTGGAATTCCTTCCAGCAGAGGGTGCAATGAAATAAACTAATGTGACAGATGGCCACACTGTAATCCACGCTGATTAACATTCATTAGCAGACCAGCTTGTATCTTGTTCAGGTACTGAACATTGGGTATGCACAGAAACAGTGTCTCCATTAACCTCATCTAGAAAAGATGCATCTCTTCACCTTGATGGGGAAATTTGCGAGGGAATCTATGCCATGACAATCAGTGATAAGTCTTGCTCCACAAAGTTTGAGACTTGGGCTGAACCAATGAAGAGAGAGGTGACTGCTCCTAAAGAGAAACTTAGACTGCATGGGACACTGAGGAATGTGAAATATTTTTTCTTTTTATATATTTTTTTATTTTTTCAATTAAAGTTTACATTCAATATTATTCTGTATTAGTTTCAGATGTACACCATAGTGGTTAGAAATTCATAGTTTACAGAGTGCTCCATATGTTTCAAGTACCCACTTGACCCTGTCCATATTCCGTCGGCAGCCATCCGTCTCGAGAGATGATGGTGTAGCTTCTTAAGAGTCTATCTGCACCGCCGAGAATGGTTGTGCAGTCCAACTCGGGAGTGACATGGTATCTGTCTCCTCCCGTGTTGAATCGACATCTTGTGATGACGCTGGAGTGTCCTCTCCAGTGAAGCTGAAGCTACAGAGCCTGGGCAGGGTGATATGGAGGGTCTGCTGTTGCCCATGCAGCAGACCCCCCCTCTCTTCGCAGCTGAAGGGTCCAAGGGAAAGACGGAGTCAATACAGCTTGGCTTCAGGTGCGCCGCAGGAGTTGCCGGTGTTGACTACAACGTCAAACCGCCTTAGGGACTCCGGCTCCGGATTTTCTGTCGGGGTTTACTCCCTTAGCCTTTCCCCTGAAGAGGTATGCCGCAAGGCAGCGGAGGTTTTTTGGAGTCAGAGTTTTCCTTCTCTGATGTGCCCTGACTGGAAGATCGAACCAGCGACACTTAGCTCGCAGGCCGACGCTCAATCCACTGAGCCAAACCAGCCAGGGTCAATAACAATATTATTAACTATATTACTTATTCTGTAATTTGTATCTCTATGACTATTCTGTAACTAAAAATTTTTACTTCTTAATTCCTTCACTGTTTTCACCCAGGGTCCCAGCCCCCCTCACCCCTTCAACTGTCATTCTGTTCTCTATAAGTTTGTTTATTTTGTTCTTTGGATTCCATATATAAGTGAAATCATATGTTATTTGTCTTCCTTGCCTGACTTATTTCACTTAGCATAATACTCTCTAGTTTCACCTATGATTTCACAAATGGTAAGATTTCATTCTTTTTTTCTGGCCAACTAGTATTCCATTGAGTAAATGTGCCACAACTTTTTAATCCATCCATCTATTGATGGGCACTCAGGTTGCTTCCATAGCTTGGCTATTGTAAATAATGCTGCAATGCATAAGGGACATATTTATTATGTCAAATTAGTATTTTGGGTTTTTTGGATGTATTCCCAGAATTAGAATCACTGGGTCATAAGGCAATTCATTTTTAATTTTTTGAGAATCCTGCACATTGTTTTTCATGCTGGCTGCACCAATCTTCATTCCCACCAACAGTGCATGAGGGTTTATTTGTTCTAGTTCTGTAAAATACATCATTTATTTTTTCTTGTTCAGTAAAATACATTATTGTTATTTTGATAGGAATTGCAACGAATTTTTAGATTGCTTTAGATAGTATGGACATTTTAATGATGTTAATTCTTTCTGTAAATGAACTCAGTATATGCTTCCATTCATTTGACTCTTCTTCCATTTTTTTCTTCAGTATCTTGTAATTTTATGAGTACAGGACTTTAACTCCTTGGTTAAATTTATTCTCAAGTACTTTATTTATTATTTGATGCAATTGTAATGAGATTGTTTTCTTAGTTTCCCTTTAAGATAGTTCATTATTGGTGTATAAAATGCAAATAATTTTTGGATATTAATTTTGTATCCTGCTACTTTACTGAATTCATTTATCAGTTGTGTAGTTTTTGTGTGTGGATTCTTTAGGGTTTTATCTGTACAGTATTATTTTATCTGCAAATAATGGCAATTTTACCTTTTATTTTCCTATTTGTATGCCTTTTATTTCTTTCTCCTGTCTGATTGTTGTGGCTAGGACTTCTACTACTATGTTGAATAATACTGATGAAAGTGGATTTCCCTATCTTGTTCATGAATTAAGGGAAACACTTTTAGTTTTTACCAGGAAGTATTACATTGGATGTGGGTTTGTCCTTTGTTATATTGAAGTATCTTCCCTTTATTTCCACTTTGCTGAGTGCTTATCATAAATGGGTGCTGGATTTTATAAAATGCTTTTTCTGCATCTATTGATATTACCATGTGATTTTATTCTTCATTTTGTTGCGTGGTGTAACATCTTAATTGATTTGCAGATATTGTACGAACATTGCATCTCAAGAGTAAATCCCTAATGATAATAGAATATGATCCTTTAAATGTATTGCTGGATTTGGTTTGCTAATATTTTGTTGAGGTTTTTTGCATCTATGTTCAACAAGGACATTGGCTTATAATTTGTACTGTGTTCCTCTGGTTTGGGAATTAGTATAAAGCTGTCCTCATAAATTGAACTTGGGAGCCTTTCCTCTTCTTGAATTTTTTGGAATAGTTTGAGAAGGTAGGTATTAGTTCTTCTTTGAATATTTGGTAAAATTCACCTGTGAAGCCGTTTGGCTCAAGACATTTGTTGCTGGGAGTTTTTTTGATTACTGCTTTGATTTTATTAGCTGTAATCAGTACGTTCAGATTTTGTATTTCTTCTTGTTTCAGTTTTGGAAGATTGTATGTTTCTAGAAATTTATCATTCTGTTGGCCTATAACTGTTGCAATATGTTCTTATAATCTTCTGTATTTCTGTGGTGTCAGTTACTTTTCCTTCATCATTTTTTATTTTATTTTTTGGGGGTCCTCTCTCTTTTTTCTTGATTAGTCTGGTTAGAGGTTTGTTAATCTTGTTTATATTTTCAAAGAACCAATTAATAATTTCATTAATCCTTTTTTGTACTCTTATTTACTTGAGCTCTGATCATTATAATTTTCTTCTGTTTATTCATTTTGGATTTTGTTCCTTTTTAAATTTCTTTTTAGGTGTAAGTTTAGATTTTTCATTTGAATATTTTCTTGTTCTTGAGGTAAGCCTATGTTGCTATGTCCCATAGATTTTGTGTTGTGTGTTTTGATTTTTGTTTGTCTCAAGGTAACTTTTGACTCATTCCTTCATTTCATTGTTAACCCATTCATCTTTAGTATCATTATCTGGTTGTTGTAGCTCCATGTGTTTAACGTCTATGTGTTTGTGTGTTTTGTTTTTTGTAATTGATTTTTAGTTTCATACCACTGTGGTTGAAGAAGATGCTTGGTGTAATTTTAATCTTCTTGAATATTTTGAGACTTGTTTTGTATCCTAACATCTGGTCCATCCTAGAAAATGTTCCATGTGCACTTGAAAAAATGTATGTTCTGCTGATTTGGCGTGAAATGCTCTGAAAAGACCGATTAAATTTATCTGGTCTAGCACATTGACTGCCACACTAGGAAAAAAAAAGGTTTTCCTTGGAGCTATGATGTTGCATTATGGAAATAGAATAAAAACATTGAGAACAAAATATTTCCTTGTGATTTGGTGAAAAAGTAATGGGAAAACTTGGAAACAGTTCATAAAGGAAGTGTGTTTATTTACATGTCAGATTTAGTGAAATTTAAAGGTTAAAATAAATAGAAAATAAGTTAATTAACTTCTATTCATTTGATTAACATTTTAAAATTGCCAGTATTAATTTAACAATAACACCATCAGTAAGTAAGATTTTCATGAACCATCTACAGGGTTTTATCCATGAGGCCACTCTTCATGTAATATGTATGTTATAACATGGTAGCATGAGTTGCCTGTGTACCACGAGGCACTCAAAAGCAAAGTGATGTGTGAGTTGTGTATGCTTCACAAAGCCCTGGGCTTAAAACTAGGATGAGTTAAATATAACTCACATGGAAGTTAATGTGTCAGCGTATCATTTAACCTTACTGTTTTCTTATTGATTTTTTCATCTGAAAGACTTATCCATTGATAGCAATGGGATGTTAAAATTCCTACTATTACTGTATTAATGTTGATCTCTCCCTTTATGTGCATTAAGATTTTCTTTATATATTTAGGTGCTTTTATATTGGGCACATAAATATTTATAAGGGTTTCATCCTTGTGTTGAATTGATCCCTTTATCATTACATAATGTCTTTGTTTTCTTTCTTCACAACCTTTGCCTTAAAGCCTATTTTGTATGATATGTCAGCTTTTCTTCATTTTCATTTGCATAAAATATCGTATTCCATCACTTCACTTTCAGTCTGTGTGTATCCTTCATTCTGAGGTGGGTCTTTTGTAGACAACATATATATAGGTCTTGTTTCCTTATCCGTTCATATACTATGTAGATTGGAGCATTTAATCCACTTACATTTAAAGTGATTATTGATAGATATGTATTTATTACCATTTTAGTCTTTATAACCGTGTTTCTCTTTTTTGTTGATTAAAAAAATTTTTAAAACAAAACCCTTTAATATTTCTTATAATACTGGTTTGGTGTTAATGAACTTCTTTAGCTATTTCTTGTCTGGAAAGGCCTTTATTTCTTCCTTCAACTTTAAATGATGGTCATGCTGGGTAGAGTAGTCTTTGTCATAGGTCCTTGCTTTTCATTACTTTGAATCTTTCATGTCAGTCCTTTCTGGCCTAAGTGTTTCTGTTGAGAAATCAGTTGACAGTCTTATGGGAGCTTCCTTATAGGTAACTGTTTTTCTCTTGCTGTTCTTAAGATTCTCTGCATCTTTAACCTTAGCCGTTTTTATTATGATGTTTCTTGGTGTATGCCTCTTTGGGTTTATCTTGATTGCAACTCTCTGTGCTTCCTGGACAGGTGTGTCTTTTTCTTTCTCCAGCTCAGGGAAGTTTTCAGTGATTATTTCTTAATACTTATTTTCAATTCCTTGCTCTCTCTCTCTCTCCCTTCTGGTACTCTTATCATGCAGATACTATTGCATTTAATGTTGTCCCAGAGGTCCCTTAAACTTTCTTCATTTAAAAAAAATTATTTTTCTTTTTCCTGCTCTGCTTGTGTATTTTAATTTCCTATTTGTTTTAATAAAGTTATTTTGGAACTTTCATTTTTGCTTCATAAGTAATTTCAAAGAGCACTGTTTTGGAATAGCCTGTGATCTGCAAGTACCAGTTCTGTGTTCCCTTTGTGGTCACAATGAAAAGATCATCATGAAGTACTTAACATTATTCAAGATTGAAAAGGTAAATATATCTCAATTACCCATCTTTTGTAGTGTATTTGTAATGATTTTTTAAAATGGATTCCAGAGACCCCTTTAAGAGTTTCTTCTCCTCTATTTGCTGATTTGATCTTCGGCTTCACCTAACCTGTTATTGATTCCTTCTAGTATATTCTTCATTTCAGGTATTATATTCTTTGTGACTGGTTCTTTTTGATAGTTTTGTCCTTTTAAAAAATGTTTATTATCCCTCTTTTTTAAAAATATGTTTTATCGCTTATACTGTTACAGTTGTCCCAATTTCTTTTCCCTCTGCTCACCTCCACCTGGTGGCCCCCCTCCCTCCAGTTGTCCCCCCCCTTTTAGTCCATGTCCATTGGTTGTACATATAGTTCTTCTCAACCTCTTCCTGTCTACTCCGTTCCCTCCTACTATGCTTCTTAATTCCTGTACCATCTCCCTCCATTTCCCCATTTCCCCTCCCTGCTGACCTCCCTCCAATATGTTCCCCATACTTATAATTCTTTTTCCACTCTCATTGCCTACTTAGTTTGCCTTTGTTTCAATTCTCTAGCTTCTGTTGTTGGTTGCTGTGATGCAGTTTTAATTTTAATGTTCATAACTTTGATCCTCTTTCTTCTAAACAAGTCCTTTTAACATCTCATATAATAGTGGTTTGGATCTAATGAACTCCTTCAGTTTTGCTTTGTTCTGGAAGAACTTCCTCTGCCCTCCTATTCTGAATGACAGTTTCTCTGGATAGAGTATTCGTGGCTGTAGGTTTTTGATTTTCATTACTTTGAATATTTTTTGCCAGTTCCTTCTTGCCTGCAGGGTCTCCTTTGAGAAATCAGCTGATAGTCTAATTGGGACCCATTTGTACATAATTATTTTCTTCTCTCTTGCTGCTTTTAAGAATCTCTCTTTATCTTTAATTTTTGACAATTTGATTATAATGTGTCTTGGTGTGGTTTTCCCTGGGTCCAGTTTTTCTGGTACTCTCTGTGTTTCCTTAACCTGTAAGTCTATTTCTTTCCACAAGTTCAAGAAGTTCTGCTTCATTATTTTTTTTCACATAATTTTTCTATTTCTAGTTCTTCTTTTTCACCCTCTGGCAATCCTATAATTTGAATGTTTGTTCGCTTATAGCTGTCCCAGAGGTTTCTGAGCCTCTCCTCGTATTCCTCCCTTTTTGTTTCCTCTTTCTGCACTGGTTGACTATTCCTTTCCTATGTTCCGATTTGTTGATTTGATCTCTGGTTTTTATTTCCTTATCACTTGTCTCATATGTGTTTTTGTTCATTTCAGTATGACTAGCTTTCATTCCTTCCCCATCTTGTTCCAAATCTTTTGTTAATTCTGTAAGCCACCTTAGAACTTTAGCTCTGAACTGAGCCTCAGAAAGATTTCCTATTTGCTCATCGGTTAGGTCCCTCATCTGCTGCCTGGCGAGCTGTGTCACCAGGATTTCAGTCATGGTCTGCTTCATCCTGACAATTTTCTGTTTACCTTTGCTTCCTGGGCAGGCCGTAGGTGGTGGAGCCCCATGCACTCGTCATTACCTGGCGACCGGCGCCCTTTTTCACCACTCTGTGGCGCTTTGTTTGGGGGCGGGGGTCCAAGATGGATTTCTGCCATTACTCTTCGCTGAGAGACCCAGAGCCTCCTTTCCCATGCCTTCTGGGCCTCACAGTCCAAGGTAATGGGGGGGTCTGCCTTCCCCAGCATTGGAATCGCGAGCTGCCAGGTCTCGACTGCAGCTGGGATTGTTCCCCTGGCATTTCTCGCAGTCCCGCTGCTATCCCCGCTGCTACCACGGACAACACAGCCCTACCTTTCTGTCCCAATTCCAATTTTGCTCCTCCTACCCATCCAGACGAGCACCGGCTGGTTTATAACTTCATACGTTGGGCTTCCATGCAGTTTTATTTTCTGGAATTTTTGGTTATCTTTGGTTTTGAGGTAGTTGTATTCCTACTTAGTTGTGGAGTGAGACAGAGTGTGTCAGTCTAAGCCTCCATCTTGGCTGGAAGTCCTTATCTCTTTTTTTAAGTCCTTACTGAGTTTATTCATTTTTACCCTAAGTTCCTTGAGCATCCTTATAACCATTGTTCTGAAATGAACTCTTCATCTGGTAGTTGGGTGCCTCCATTTAATTGAGGTTTTATTTATTTATTTTTACTGAGTATTTTTCTTCTTCTCTCATTTAGAGCATGTTTTTTGACACACACCTCTTTGTTTGTTTCTTTGTATTTGTCTCTATGTATTAGGTAGATCTACTATGTCTCCCAATGTTGATATGGTTTTCTTTTGTAGTAAGTGTTGTATTAAGTTCACTGGTGCAGTCTTGCTGATCACCTGATGTTGGTACTTCAGAAATGTTTCTTGTACAGTTTATCTGAGCCCTCCTGTTGTAGTTGAGTCTTGATTGCTTTTGGTCCATCTGTGAGTTGGGTTGATTCTCAATCTGGTTGACTATGAGGATCAACCCCAACCACAGTGTATGAACCACTTTGTGGGGGCTGCCTGCCCTTACCCCAGCTCTGAAGTAGAGTTTGCCCCTGCAGGGTCTGGTGCCTCCTGAGATCTTCTTTTGGGCATTATTCTTGTGTGGCTTGTTGGAGCATTCTCTGGCATGGTTTGAAACCCCCCACCAGTTTTATTTGTTCCAGGTCCTCTTGGGAGGGACTCTGATACAGGTCAATGTTAGGTGCTGCCTGTAACTTGCCTTCAGCTACCTTTCAGGGGCTACCAAGCAATCTGCAGTTTGTGGCCGTCTCTGCTGGACCTAGTTGCACATGGGAGGGGTCAAGCTGTGTACCAAGGTTGGGCTTCTACTAGCTCTGAGCCCAGGAGCTGGTCAACAAAAGGCACAAGGTACCCCAAAACCCATCTCAACCTGTTGGCTGCTCCACCATTTCCTGAGGTTGTCTAAAATTTGAGGAATATAAAATTTAGGAGAAGTTCACATGAAAGCTTCCCAGAGTTGAGAGAAGATTTAGCAGGGGAGTAAGGGAAAGTATTATTTTCACCTTTGCACTTGAAGAAAAGTTATCCACAGACATTGAGGAGCACATATATTTTTGTGTATCTTTTCAGTGTGTCTACATTGTCTTTGCTGTTAGTGTGAAAAGTCTTTTACTTAAACTACAAAGAAACCAGTGGAGAGAGGAAAAAAAGAAAGGAAATAAGTTTACTATGCCACCTGTTTTCTTAGGAAGATATAAAGTGTCAAAAGAAAATACATGGAAGGTGCTTTAGGCATAATAAACATATAGTGCTTTTTAAGCACTGCCTTTCAGGTGTTGTTGAAAAAAGTACTTCTTTTTCCTAGAGCTATATGATGATCAATATAAGAGGAATTACTTTCACAAGCAGATGTTTCCCAAAACCATATCTCTAATTTCAGATCCCTCTTTGTAGCTTGGAGTCCATATATCCAATTGTTTATAGGACATTGATGCATATAGACATCCAACAACATTTCTTAGAGAGTGCCATGTGGTAGAAACTGTGTAGTGAGAAATCCAGAGAGGTCATTGTTTAGTTTGGGAGATAAGTAAGTAAAAAAAAAAAATATCTTGCATACATCTGGGAGAGAGAAAGAACAGGGTGCTGGGGAATTTTAGAAAGAGCCTCATCTTACCTGGGGTTAGGGAATTCATGGAGGAAATGACTCTGAAGCTGAGCCTTGAGGTACGAGGAGAGATTACTCAGGGAAAGCTTGGGGAGTAGAGACCATGAACTTGTGGGAAAACAGGTAGGGACCACAGTCTTTGCAAATGTCTGCAGGGGATAGATACTATGACCTGTTTGAAGAAACAATGGTGTTTGTCCTGGCAGGAGCATCAATCATGCTTCAGGCACTTTCAAATTCAAACTTGTCCCTCCTTTTGTAACTCTGTTATTGTGAATGACACTATTATCTTCCCAGTCACTCAGGGCAGTACTTGCATGCCTTTCTCTTTTCCTTTCTTTCCATTCCTCGTTCAAATTTAATAAATCACCATCTTTCTTCTAAGAGTGTTGCATATGGTTTCCTCCCCTTTAAGCTCATTGTCTCTTTGCTACATTGCTGTGACAGTCTCTGTACTTATCTTCCTGCCTTTGCCTTGTCCCCTTCCCACCCATAGCTTACATCACTGTTTCAGTGCTCTCTTCAGAACATGGAATATCTCAAATCTTTTCCCAGCAACAACTCCTCAGTGTCTACCTATGGCCTTTAAGATTAGCATCTGCTCTGACACAGGCAAGATGAGGTCTGGTGTGATTTACCCTCTGCTCAGCCTTTGAGAACCACCTGTTTCTGGCTGCTTACTTACAGATATCCTAAGATACCACTACAGGGACTTGTCTTTATGTGATAACTAATTTATGTGTCAACTGGATCACAGGGTGCCCAGATATTTGGCTAGACATTATTCCTGGGTGTGTCTGTGAGGGTGTTTCTGGATGAAATTAGCATTTAAATAAGTGGACTTAATAAAGTGATTTGCCTTCTCCAGTGTGAGTGGGTGTCATCCAATACAATGAGGGATGGAATAGAACAAAAAGTCAGAGATAGAACAACAAGTCAGAGGAAGGAAGAATTCAGCCCTTTCTGCCTGATTCCTTGAGCTAGAACCTGGATCTTCTCCCATCCTTGACAGTCCCAGTTCTCAGACCTCCAGACTAGGGCTGAATTATACCACTGGTTTCCCTGAGTCTCCAGTTTGCCGATGACAGATCATGGGATTTTTCAGCTTTCATAACTGCATAAACCAATTCCTTATAATAAATCTTTCCATATAAATAAACACACACACACACACACAAATATATATATTCACACACATGTAAATGTCTGTATTATATGTATATGTATAATACATACATTGTATATGTATTATAAATCACATTATACATAAATATATAAGTTTCTGTCATCCTAATTCACTTTAGTTATTAGATTTTGCCCCACTCTCAACTTTTGTGTTTTGTGTTTAATTCTTTCCCAAGGTATACCCATATTTCCTAATTAATTCTGTTCATTGTATAATTCTCAGCAGGAGCATCACCATCTCTGAAAAGCCTTTTGCTAATTTCATGCAGAAACACCCTCATAGACACACCCAGGAATAATGTTAGGCAATCCGTGCTTACCTCTCTCATACCACAAGTCTCAGAATATGTCTTTACTAAGTCAGTCTAACTTCTTCATCAGACTCAAAGTGATTCTGGGGTACGTAGCAATTATTTCCTCTTATATTCATTTGAGTCTAGAATAGTGTCCCCAAGCATTCCTAATCATCCCCAAATATTACATTATATTTCTGTATATTATCTGCTCCACTATGAGGCAGGCTTTAAGATAATGGGGGATTTGTTTTGTTCAATCCTCAGCTCTGATGATGGTACCTGGCATAGGATAGGTGCTCAAAAATTGTGTGTTAAATGAGTGAAAGAAATTGATAGTCATGTCCTTATCCTAGCTTTGGCCCGTTATTTCCATCATGTCAGCCACCATTTTCTCAGTTGTTTTTTTTTTTTTTTGACATGAGATTCTCTAGTAAACTGCTACTGACTTTGGGACAAGTTGCTAATTCTCCCTCTTTTTCTCTTCTACATCTGTAGAATAATGAGTATAATAGAAACTACTTCATTAAGTTTTTATGAAGGTTGAATGAATTTATATATGCACAACATAACAGTTCCTGGTACATGGTAAATGCTCAATAAATGTTAGCTTTCATTATGAAAATTACCTCCGTTTTCATTTTATATTCGCTAATCCTTTAAAGTTACACCTTTGCAACATTTTTCCTACTAGAGAACTTTTCAGTAACAACCATCTCAGTCATTTTCAAGGCCATAAGACTATTTCATATATAGTTTCTAGCACAAAGTTAAGTGGTTATTAAATGTTTGACTACAATGGCAATTTGGAATTCCTCTTTTAAAATACTTGCATCTTTATGGACAACTCATCTTTTCGGACTGCCCACTGCAGAACCAATCTGTTCTATTCAAAAGAAAATGAGTTTTGTTGAAAAGGATTTTCTTGTCTATTCCTCCAACTGAGTTATGAATAACAGTTATGAGCAGAATAACAATAGCATTTCTATTTTTATACATGACATTCATCCACTTACTTTTCAAAACGTGTCACTTGAGCCAAATACACTTCATCCTAGATTTAGAAAAGAGCTTAAATTGGAAAAAAATGTCCTCAGGTGTTCCAAGAAGCAAATAAATACATGGCTGCAGTAGGTTTTCTATGAGGATGTTAAAAAGTCAATATGAACGTGCTATTCTAGGTAAGCCGAATAGGTGTAAGTTCCACTCTTCGTACGCATGATGGTTTGCATTCCTCTAGCAATAAAAGCATCTTTGATGAATGTTTGTGGATACTAAGTACATTGCCTGACACAGGTATGCATGACTATATATCTGCATAAAGTTTAAACATTGCCCAAAAGATGGCACTATTTGTGCTTTTATCATGTTTAATTGCAAACTTTATATTATGCAGGCACATTAATGGACTAAATTAAGATGGAATGGAGATATCCTCTGCACAAATCAAACTGTCGTTTTATTATAGGCCGTTTCAAACTCCTCATCTTGTTCCTCAGCAAATGAATATGCCAAAGCTGTTAAATATAATAACTGCAATGTCAGCAAACCTTTTACTTATTAAATACTTTTTTTTTTCTCTCTTAAATGGGTCTCTGGAATCCATTTAAGAAAATCATTACAGATGCACTACAAAAGATGGGTAATTGAGACATATTTAACTTTTCAATCTTGAAAAATATTAAGTACTTCATGATGATATTTTCATTGTGACTACACAGGGAACACACAACTGCTACTTGCAGACCACTGGCTATTCAAAAGCAGTGCTCTTTAAGATTTAAGCAAAAGTGAAAGCTCCTAAATAACTTTATTAAAACAAATAGGAAATTAGAACTAATGGCTCTGGTTTAATCCCAAGAAATACTATGGAGTACTTCTTTGTAAGAGTGGTTTCAGATGGGTTTTTGGGTATCCTTCTGGCATTGTGGCGCATATATATGCTTGCTGGCCCCATGTGTCTTTAGAAAATCACCATTCCCATTCTTAAGTCATTTCTATTTCCAGTTTATTAGCTAAAACAAGTCAAATAATAAGTACTACTATATTTGAGGTATGGTCTGCATAAAGCTTAAAAGCAGAAGCCAGTGAGTGGTTGGTGGGGGTGGGGTTCCTCAAGTTGAGGCTGAGGAATTGTTAGATATGGAGATGAATAAAATTCCTGATAAAAATCCTTTTCCTAATGAACAAAAAATCATCATGGGGAAATGACACTAAATGTGTATTCAGACACATATCAAGGTGAGTGGGAATAGCTTTTATTTCAACTGCTACAATGTCACTTATAAGAGTATTAAATTAGAACTTTACCCCCCCCCCAAAAAAAAATTCAGGAAACTAATTTCTTTCTGATACTAGCAAAAAACAGTGTTAAGATATTTTTATTATGGCAGATAATATTTAAAATATGTCGATCAGAAACTAGAGAAGATGGTGGATGAGTGAGGAGAGGCTGCCCTTGCTTGCTCCTGAGACTGGTCTATAGTTTCAGCTGAATGTGGACAGAGCATCTGTTGACATCTGAATACTGGCAGAAGTTGAGCCTTGGCGCTACTCGCAGTGGAGGAGGCCGCCTTTGAGTGACCTGTCTGGTGAGGTACATGGAAGAGACACAGGAGAGGAGCGAGTTCTGGCTGGCTTGGTTCTCCAGGCAACAGCCAGAGATACACAAAGTTTTCTCAATGCCCCTGAGTCTCCCCTGAGAGCAGTCGGAGGTGAAGGTCCAGGTTGTGCACACCGGCAGAGCCAGGAGTTGGCTGGGTGATGTCTGGCTTTGGGAGGCTGGAAGCAGCAGTATTTTTTTTTCTTTTTTGTGGATTTTTTTTCCTTATCTCACTTTTAAAACATTTTTAAATTTATTAATTGTTTTTTTGTGGAGGGGGAGGGAGAGCTGGGGATGAGGAGAGGTCCTTGAGGAGTGCGCACACAGGAGCCCACTTGCAGGGACATGCTCAGCCCCTACACCCATTGCCAGCCAGTGCAGCAGAACATTCCTGGCTCGCCCACATGCTGGAGTAGGGGACAGCTGCCGGCCAGTGCGCGTGTCAGCCAGCACGAGGGAATGAATGCCCCTGCCCACCACCGTGGAAGAGTGCTTCCAGCATGCCACCAACACCTGCCTGCTACTCCGGTCCACCTGTTGGTTGGCAGGAAAAAGTGCATTTCCCACAATCAACCTGGGCTGCAGCTGAAAGAAAGTGAAGTGAACTAGAGGAGCTTTGGAAAACTTTGAACACTGGTTCTGGGGAAAAAACTGGAGGAGCAGCAGACCAGATCCCAGGCCCGATTTAACCTCAGTGCTATGGGTGAAATCTCATAATAAGACTACTCCCCTCCAACAGGCATCAGCCAGAGGCAGCTCAATAACCATCAGAAGTGGGCAGAGTGACTGTCAGTCAGCTAATTCAAAGGAAAGGCCCACCAAAGAGCAACACAACAAACAAAACCAAAATACTACTAGAGAGTCCAAATAAAAGGCACAAAGGGCATCCCAAGAGCATCAAGTTCAGGAGATCAAGGAGTCTGCACCACTGAATAATACAGATTCCTACCACAGAAGGTCACACCACAAAGGCAGAAAATAAAAGCATGAATCTAAGAAGCAGAAATAAACAAGACCAGTACCCAAAATGGGTAGGTAGAATAACACCCTACCAAACAGAAACAACTAGCCCTGGCTGGTTTGGCTCAGTGGATTGAGCGTCGGCCTGCGAGCTAAGTGTCACTGGTTCGATCTTCCAGTCAGGGCACATCAGAGAAGGAAAACTCTGACTCCAAAAAACCTCCGCTGCCTTGCGGCATACCTCTTCAGGGGAAAGGCTAAGGGAGTAAACCCCGACAGAAAATCCGGAGCCGGAGTCCCTAAGGCGGTTTGACGTTGTAGTCAACACCAGCAACTCCTGCGGCGCACCTGAAGCCAAGCTGTATTGACTCCATCTTTCCCTTGGACCCTTCAGCTGCGAAGAGAGGGGGGGTCTGCTGCATGGGCAACAGCAGACCCTCCATATCACCCTGCCCAGGCTCTGTAGCTTCAGCTTCACTGGAGAGGACACTCCAGCGTCATCGCAAGATGTCGATTCAACACGGGAGGAGACAGATACCGTGTCACTCCCGAGTCGGACTGCACAGCCATTCTCGGCGGTGCAGATGGACTCTTAAGAAGCTACACCATCGTCTCTCGAGATGGACGGCTGCCGACGGAAAGAGAAACAACACCCCACCAAAAGGAAAGGAGGAATTCCCAGAAGGAGGGATAGATGAAATAGAGGCAAGTAAAATATCAGACATGGAATTCAAAGCAATAGTAATGAGGAAGCTCAATGAACTCAACAAACTCAAAGAAAACTACAATGAGCTCCAGGGGAACTACAAAGAACTTCAGGGAAGCAACAAGGAATTTACTGAGAACTACACCAGCATAAAAAAGGACATAGAAACTATCAATAAGAACTGGGAAGAAATGAAGAGTACAATTTCTGAACTGAAGAACACAGTAAAATCAATCAAAAGCAGGCTAAATGAAGCAGAGAATTGGATCAATGAGTTAAAAGACAACGTAGAAAAAAATTCCCAAACAATGCAACAAAATGATAAAAGACTGAAAAAGAATGAAGAAAGTTTAAGAGAACTGCGGGACAACATGAAATGAAACAATATGCATATCATAGGGATAAGAGAAGGAGAAGAAGAGGAGCATGGGATAGAAAAACTGATCAAAAAAGTAATGACAGAAAATTTTCCTAACTTCATGAGAGAAAAAGTCATGCAAGTACAGGAAGCACAGAGGGTCCCAGTGAAGATGAACCCAAAAAGGCCCACTCCAAGGCACATCATAATTAAAATGGCAACATTGAAAGACAAAGAGAGAAACCTAAAGGCAGCAAGAGAAAAACAGTAAATAACATACAAGGGAGCTCCAATAAGGCTATCAACCGATTTCTCAACAGAAACACTACAAGCCAGAGGGAATGGCAAAAAATATTTCAAGCAATGAAAAACAAAGGCCTACAACAAAGACTACTCTATCCAACAAGGCTCTCATTAAAAATGGAAGGTGAAATAAGGAGTTTCTCAGACAAAGAAGGACTAAAAGAATACATCTCCACCAAACCAGCATTGCAAGACATCCTAAAGGGAATGCTTTAAGAAAAGTAAGAAAAAGAGAGAGGGAGAGGAACACAGGTACAAAGGGAAAGAAATAAATACCTATCAATAATAAAATTAAATGTAAATGAATTAAATGCTCCAATCAAAAGACATAGGGTAGTGGAATGGATATGAAGACATGACCCACATATATGCTGTTTACAAGAGACACACCTCAAAACAAAAGAGTTACACAGACTGAAAGTGAAGAGATGGGAAAAAGTATTTTAAGCAAATGAACATTAACAAAAAGCTGGAGTAGCAATACTTATATCAGACAAAACAGATTTCACAGCAAAGGCCATAAAAAGAGACAAAGAAGGACATTTCATAATACTTAAGGGATTAATCCATCAACAAGATATAACCCTGGTAAACATATATGCACCCAACATAGGAGCATCAATATATAAGGAAAATCTTGGAAGACTACAAGAGGGATATCAACAACACACTGATAGTAGGAGACTTTAACACTCAATTGTTAACAATGGAAAGATCTTCGAAGCAAAGAAACACCAAGGATATTGAGGCATCGAATAACACTCTAGATCTGTGGTTCTCAAACTGTGGGTTGAAACCCCTTTGGGGGTCGAATGACCCTTTCACAGGGATCGCCTAAGACCATTGGAAAACACATATATAATTACATATTGTTTTTGTGATTAATCACTATGTTTTAATTATGTTCAATTTGTAACAATGAAAATACATCCTGCGGACTTCCGGGCAAGATGGAGGCTTAGACGGACACGCTAAGTCTCCCTCTACAACTAGAGAGGAATACAACTACTTCAAAACAAAGGATAACTAGAAATTCCAGAAAATAAAAGTACACGGAAGCCCAACATATGAAGTTATAAACCAGCGGTGCCATTCGGGCAGGTAAGAGTTAAAGAGGGCAAAGCTGTTTGCGGAGCGGCGGGGGGCGAAAAATCCCGGCGGCAGTCAAGCCCCTGGCAGTGCGCGACCCCAGCGCTGGGGAGAGCGGCCACCGCATCGCCTTGAACAGTGAGGCCCAGGGGGGCGGGAGGACGGATCCCGGTCTCCTAGCTGAATAACTGTGTGAATCCATTTTGGACCCCCGCCCCCAAAGAAAGAAAGCACCACAGGGCTGCGAAATAGGCCGCAGACAGGCGCCGGTCGCTGACTTGTGACGCCAAATGGCGCCAGTCGCTGGGTCATTACGAGTACACAGGCACTGCCCCCGACAGCCGGCCCAAGAAAACAAAACGCATCTGTCAAAATGTGGCAGACAACTATAGAAATCCCGGTGACACAGCTCACCAGGCAGCAGATAGAGAACCTGACAGATGAACAGATAAGAAACCTGTCAGAGGCTCAGTTCTGGGCCATTGTTATCAGGTGGCTTACAGAATTCACAAAAGAGCAGGAAAAAGATAAGAAAGAAGCGAAAAACTTTCATAACGAAAGGAACAAAACCGCATACGAGACAGATGGTGAGGAAAAAAAATCCAGAGTTCATTTCAACAAACTGGAATATGGAGAAGGAACAAGCAGTCAACCAATGCAGAGAGAGGAAATGGGAAGCAACAATGAGAGGATCAGAAACCTCTGGGACAGCTATAAAAGGCCCAACATAAGAATCATTGGTTTGCCAGAGAATGAGGAAGATGAACTAGAACTTGAAAAATTGAGTGAAAACATAATAAAGGAGAACTTCCCAGACTTGGGGAAGGGAATAGACTTGCAGGTCCAGGAAGCAAGGAGAGTTCCCAAGAGACTGGACCCAGGGAGAACCACTCCAAGACACATTATAATCAAAATGTCAAAAATTAAAGATAAAGAGAGAATCTTAAAAGAAGCAAGAGAGAAGAAAAGAATTATGTACAAAGGGGTCCCAATTAGACTATCAGCAGACTTCTCAAGGGAAACCCTACAGGCAAGAAGGGACTGGCAAGAAATATTCAAAGTAATGAAAATCCAAAACCTACAACCACGAATACTCTATCCAGCGAAATTGTCATTCAGAATAGAAGGACAGAGAAAGTGTTTCCAGGACAAAATAAAACTGAAAGAGTTCATTAGATCCAAACCACTGTTATATGAGATGTTAAAGGGACTGGTTTAAAAAACAGAAGCTAAGGAGATGAAACAAAGGCAAACTAAACAGGCAACGAGAGTGGAAAAGGAACTGTGGGTACGGGAAACATATTGGGGGGAGGTCAACAGGGAGGGGGAATGGGGAAAGGGAGGGAGATGATATAGGAATTGGGGATCAAGGTAGGAGGGAATGGAATAGACGGAGAGAGGTTGGGAGGAACTGTATGCACAACTAATGGACATAATCTAAAAGGGGGGGACAACTGGAGGGAGGGGGGCCACCGGGTGGAGGGGAGCAGAGGGAAGGGAAATTGGCACAAATGTAATATTTTAATCAATAAAACACATTAAATCTGAAAAAAAAAAAGAAAATACATCCTGCATATCTGATATTTACATTATGATTCATAACAGTAGCAAAATTACGGTTATTAAGTTGCAACAAAAATAATTTTATGGTTGGGGGTCACCACAACATGAGGAATTATATTAAAGGGTTACAGCATTAGGAAGGTTGAGAACCCCTGCTCTAGATCAAATGGACTTAGTTGATAGATATAAAACTTTTCACCCCAAAGAAGCAAAATATACATTATTTTCAAATGCACATGGGACATTTTCAAAGATAGGCCACATGGTAGGACATAAAACAAGCCTCAAGAAATTCAAGAAAATTGAAATTATATCAAGCATCTTCTTAGATCACAATGTCTTGAAACTAGAAATCAACCTCAAAAAAAAAAAAAAAACCCCTCAAACACATTCAAACTAATGGGGAATGAATAACATGCTATTAAATAATGAATGGGTTAACCATGACATCAAGGAAGAAATAAAAAAATTTCTGGAAACTAATGATAATGAACACACAA
Source organism: Furipterus horrens (assembly GCF_987537825.1). Classification (NCBI taxonomy): domain Eukaryota; kingdom Metazoa; phylum Chordata; class Mammalia; order Chiroptera; family Furipteridae; genus Furipterus; species Furipterus horrens. Next base: position 44,733,469 of record NW_028327182.1, read on the forward strand.
CAGCCCAAAGCCTATGAGACACAACAAAAGCAGTCCTGAGAGGAAATTTCATAGCAATAGAGGCCTACCTAAAAATTATAGAAGAATCTCAAGTAAAAAATCTAACCTTACAGCTACAAGAACTATAACAACAACAACAAACAAAGCCCAGGGAGAGTAGAAGGAAGGAAATCAAGATCAGAGTAGATTTAAATGACATAGAGACTAAACAAACAATTCAAAAGATCAACAAAAGTAGGAGCTGGTTCTTTGAAAAGATAAAATCGACAATCCTTTAGCCATGTGATGCTGGAAATCAAGACTTCTGATTTGAGGTATGTTTACATGCCTCTTGGTCCAGGTGTTTAATGATTTGAGCAGCGAGCTGGACTCGCTGGTGCTGACAGTCTGACTGCTCAGGCCTCAGGATCTTCAAGACATCCCGTGACTTAAAGAGAATCTTGCTGAGTACTCCATCTTCCCTGATGTTGATAAGGAAATCAAACAAAACTAAGCACAAATGGTGTTTAACCTTGATTGCTTTCTATTAGTGTTTAAGGAACAGTGCATCCACTCCATAGCCTCAAAAGAATAAGTGATTGGATCTCTGTTTTTCTGTTTCTGAATCTATAGATGATACATAGACTTGTTTATCAGGAAGCTTTCTCTTCAGTTAATCCTTTAAGCTTCCTCTGTTGTAAGTTTCAAGTACATTGTAATCATTCCTGGAATGTGCCTGTGAGCTTATTCCTGGACCCTCCCTGTTGATTAGTATATCTGCAAAATCCAATAAAAGGAGGGTGCTTGCACTGCTCAGTGCTGACCTGCCTGAGCGTGCGGCAGTCCTCCGTCTGTCCCATTCCGTCTGCTGGAATTACTTCCGCGCCCTCGACCACAAAGTACTACAACAGCCATGCTTATCAGGAAAAAAAGAGAGAGGACCCAGATAAATAGAATCAGAAACAAAAAAGGATAAATCACAACCGCTACCACAGAAATACAAGGGATTGTAAGAAATTACTACAAACAACTGTATGGCAAGAAACTTGATAACCTGGGTGATATGGACAAATTTCTAGAAACATATAATCTTCCAAAACTGAATCAAGAAGAAGCAGAAAGTCTGAATAGACTGATAACAAAAAGTGAAATTGAAACAGTAATCAAAAAATCTCAGCACACAAAAGCCCTGGACTGATGGCTTCACAGGCAAATTTTACAAAACATTTAGGGAAGAACTAACACCTACTCTTCCCAAAATATTTCAGAAAATTCAAAAAGAAGGAAGACTCCCAAACTTATTCTATGAAGCCTGTATTACCCTAATTCCAAAACCAGGTCAAGACACAACAGAGAAAGAAAACTACAGGCCAAGATCGCGGATGAACATAGATGCTAAAATTCTCAACAAAATATCGGCAAACCGGATTTAGCAACACATTAAAAGGATCAAACACCACGATCAAGTGGGATTCATCCTAGGGATGCAAGGTAGTTTAATATTTGCAAATCAATAAATGTAACACACCACATAACCGAAATGAAAGACAAAAATCACATGATCACATCAATAGATGCTGAAAAAGCATTTGATAAAGTGCAACACCCATTTATTGTGAAAATATTCAACAAAATGGGAATAGAGGGGACATACCTCAACATAATAAAGGCCATATACGAGGAACCCAAAGCCAACATGATACTTAATGGAAAAAACTGTAAGCATTCCCCCTGAGATAAGGAACAAGACAAGGATGTCTACTCTCTCCACTCCTATTGCAAGTTCTAGCCACGGTGATCAGACAAAAAAAAAAAAAAAAGAAAGGAAAGAAATAAAAGGTATCCAAATTGGAAAAGAAACAGTAAAACTGTCATTATGTGCAGATGACATGACAGTGTACATAGAAAACTCTGCAGACTCCACTAAAAAACTACTTGACATAATAAGTAAATTTGGCAAAATAGCAGGGTACAAAGTCAATATTCAAAAACCAAAGGCATTTCTGTACACCAGCAATAAAATGTCAGAGATAGAAACTAGGAAAAAAATCTCATTTACTGTAGGAACGAGAAAAATAAAGTACCTAGGAACAAATTAAACCAAAGAGATAAAAGACCTGTACTTGGAAAACTACATAACACTGAAAAAAGAGATTAAGGAAGATACAAATAAATGGAAGCATGTTCATGAATGGGAAGAATCAACATCATTAAAATGTCCATACTACCCAAAACAATTTATAGATTCAATGCAATCCCTATTAAAATACCAGTGACATATTTCACAGACCCTAAACAAATACTTCAAAAATTTATATGGAACCAAAAAAGACCCTGAATAGCCACAACAATCTTGAGACAGAAGAAAGCAGTAGGAGGAATCAAAATACCTGACATTAAACTATACTACAAAGACACTGTAATCAAAACAGTCTGTTACTGGCATAAGAATAGACATATAGATCAATGGAACAGAATAAGGAGCCCAGAAATAAACCCTGGTCTATATGGTCAACTAATATTCAACAAATGGGGAAGGAACATAAAATGGAGTGAAAAAATCCTCTTCAAAAAATGGTGCTGGGAGAACTGGACAGGGATGTGCAAAAAAAATGAAACTAGACCACCAACTTACACCACACACCAGAATAAACTCAAGTTGAATCAAAGCCTTATATGTAAGCCATGACACCATAAAAGTCCTAGAGGAAAACACAGGCAGGAAAATTTCAGATATCCCACATAACAATATTTTCACTGGCACATCTCCTAAGGCAAGGGAAACAAAGGAAAAAATTAACAAGTGGGACTATATCAAACTACAGAGCTTCTGCTCAGCAAAAGAAAACATCAGCACAATGAAAAGGGAACCAATCACATGGGAAAACATATTTGCCAATGGTACTCAGGCAAGGGATTGATATCCAAAATATTTAAAGAACGCACACGTCTCAATACCAAGAAGACAGCTCAATTAAAAAAATGGGCAAAGGACCTAAACAAAAACTTCTCCAAGGAAGACATGCAGAGGGTCCATAAGCATATGAAAGAATCTTCAACATCACTAGCCATCAGAGAGATGCAAATAAAAACCACAATGAAATACCACTTATACCAGTCAGAATGGCCATCATCAACAAATCAACAAACAAGTGCTGGCGGGGATGTGGAGAAATGGGAACCCTAGTGTAGTTTGGTGGGAATGCAGACTGGTGCAGACAATATGGAAAACAGTATGGAATTTCCTCAGAAAACTAAAAATGGAACTGCCCTTTGAACCAGTGATTCCTCTGCTAGGATTATACCTGAAGAATCCTGAAACCCCAATTCAAAAGAACTTACGCACTCCTATGTTTATAGCGGTGCTATTTACAATAGCCATGTGCTAGGAATGACCTAACAATCCATCTGTAGATGAGTGGATTAAAAAACTCTGGTACATTTACACAATGAAATACTATTCAGCAGAAAGAAAGAAGGAACTCCTGCCATTTGTGACAACATGGATGGAACTAGAGAGAATTATGTGTAGCAAAATAAGCCATGCAACAAAAGAAAAATACCATATGACATCACCTGATACAGGAGACCAATGAACAACATAAACAAATGAACAAAATTGAACAAGGAACAGAGTAACAGTTATCAAGGGACAGGGTGGGAGGGAGAGAAAGGGGGTGAGTAGGGGAAGGGTTTAGTTAAGGAACTAGTATAAATAACCCATGGACATGGACTACAGGGTGGGGGTTGACTGTGGGATAGGGGGTGGACTTGGTGCGGGGGTGGGGATCAATGAGGAAAAAAGTAGGACAACTTTAATAGAAAAACAATAAAAATAAAAAATAAATAAAATGTCAATTATTTTCAGCAATAGAAGAGAGCAGGGAGGAGGTAGATGCTTAAAGTTTTATAGCAATTAAAAATTTCCAGGAAAAGTGGAAAAAAAAATTTCCAAAGAATCAATAAATACATTGCTTATGCATATTTAATAACAGCTGAGATTTTATGGGAACAGTTGCCAGAACATTTAATTGTGTCTACCTGTTTTCTATCTATCTTACTTCCTATTGCATCCTTCTATATCTGTAATACTTTGTAAGACCTTCTCAATGGCTTCAGAATAACCTGTGTTGAAGTTATCTGTTCACATTTTATGTTTCCTGAATAACCGAGTGTAAGAAGATAAGGGTAAGACTCATTGATACAGGCAAACTGCTGAGGTGCAGAACAAGAGTGAAAAAAAGAAAACCTAAGAGATGAGGATAGATTTGCCCTCTATTAGTTTCTGAGCATATATGCATTAATGTTGTTGAACATTTGGTTTTCTTTGATGCTGTATAGCAAGTGAGAACTACTCAATGTACTTTATGTGATCATTAAAAAGTGAATATTGTCATATGGTTCAACTGCCTTCCACTATATAATGAATATGAATGCATAATAAATTTTAATATATTTGAATACCATAAAGAAGCTAGGCCCTGGCTGGTTGGCTCAGTTGGTTGGAGCATTGTCCCATACAATAACAGGTTGCTGGTTCAATCCTTGGTCGGAGCACATATAGGAGGCAACTGATTGATGTTAGTTTCTCACATTGATGTGAGCATGTTCTCAGGTGAAGATTAAGAAAAAAAGAAGTTAAGTCATGGGCTTCAGAGTCAGACATAGCTCAGTTTCAATATTAGCTGCTATTAATATTTACTTGCTGTGGGAACTTGCCCAAGTTACTTCACCTCTCTGAGCTTTAGTTTCCTCATCTATATAAAACCAACCTCACAAAATAGTTTTGAGTAGTAAATAATATAATTTATGTAAATAATCTGGTATAATTCTTAAATATATTAAGAATTCAATAATAGTAATATTAAAATATGATGTTTAAAAATTGTTTTTACATACATTATCTCCTTAAACCTCATAAAAAGGCATTATTATGCACCACCTGAAAAACTGAGACTCAGAGAGTTTAAAGGATGTACTTCCAGGCTACCTATGAAGGTACTGCAAAGCCATCATCATGTAGATAACTAAGAAGCACTCCTCTTTACAAGCCATCTTCATGTATGTGATGGTTAGTGTTTGTGCATAGATAGCTAGGCTATAGCACCCAGTTATTTAACCAAACACTAATCTCAGTGTTGTGAAGATTGTTTTTAGATGTGGTTAGTATATACAATTGGTTGACTTTAGGTAAAGAAAATTACCCTCAATAATTTACTTAAATGACTAGGTCTTAAGTGTAAAAACTGAGGTTTTCTGAAGAATAGATTGTACCTCAAGATTTCAACATCAACACCTACCCGGGTTGTCAGTCTACTGACCTATTCTACAAATTTTGAACCTTTCAGTCTCCACCTAATTCCTTAAAATAAATATTTCTTTCTGAGTCATGAATTTTAAATCTAGGTCATTTCTAGCAAGTGAAGTCAGAGTTCTCCAGAGAAGCAGAAACAACATAAATATTCTATGTTAAGATGATCCTCCCCACCACAGACTCTTCTGGATCCCAGCCTCTGCAGTTATATGACAAAGGCTTGGGAAATAAAAATTATACTTAATATAACCTAAGGGAAACATGAAAACCAAACAGAAAGTCATCTTACAATTTTCTTCCAAGCCAAGAAAATTACCTTTCTTCCTCCTTGGATAAATTTCATATGCTTGTCTCCATCAGAATCTCATAGCATCAAACCTGAGAGAAAGAGGTGTCACCCCTGACGTCCCAGGACAGCTCCTCCACTTGCATTTTGACTTTCACTTCTTCCTGACCCATCAGGAGACTTATTCTAACAATCATCTCCTCCTTCCTTGACAAACTTCCTTAATAATTTTGGTGATGATGATGACCTCCATGTACAAACAATTGCACTGAATCAAGTCACAAGTCCATAAGCCATTGTTGGTCTTTTCATTCTATATGTGAGGGAGCTGAAGCTTAGAGAAGCTGCATGCGTTCCCACAGCTACAATAGCTAGAAAAGACCTGGAATTCAAGTCAAGTCTGTCTGAATGTGAAGCCTTCTACATTAACTTCTTGATATCTTGCTTCACCTGCTTCAACAGTATTTGTAGCATAAGCCATGGAATCCTAGTTTCTTCCACCTATTTCAGTATTAAAGCTCAGCCCCACTGGAGTCTGTTGCCAAAATGTCCAAATGAAGTTGGAGTTATCCTCATAAGTGCCTGAGCCCTGACACATCAAGTGTCCAGTCCAGGGTTCTCCCTCCACTTGGGCTACCCAGAGCTGGCAGTAAGATCATGGGAGAAAGCGTCCTCTCCAGAGACAACTTTCTCCATTTTTAAAGCCAATGGTTGTTGCTCTGACACTTCTTGTAGAGCATAAAACTCATGCTTGGGGTGTGGAGTGAGGCTGCTTGGAGTCCAGCCTTCCTGTACTTATAATTATGTAGTTGTGGAAAGCCTGGTACAGGGTGGCCAGTCCTCACTTTTCTCCACAGTTGCTCCCTATAATGGACTCCTCCCATCCCTGGCACCATTGCTGTCCTCTCATCTTGGGAAGTTCATGAAGGGTGAATCTAAAAATCCCCAGAGTTAAGACCATCACCATTAGAGTCAGATGCCTTGAGACAGAATGCACTTTAACTATTTTCTTTGTATGTGTGACATAGGACAAATTTCTTAACCTATCTGTGCTTTGTATTCCCATTGGAAATGCAGCTCCTTCCTGCCTCAGTGGGTGATGTAAGGGCTAGAGAGGGTTAATTATATACAGAAATTTATGTCGCTCAGTGTGTTATGGAGCATTAGCGAGCAAAGAGGACACGAGGCAATTTAGAAGTAAATTTATGGCATTTATTTACCTGGCCAGGGACGGGTCTTCCCACTTTCAGAAGCAGAAAATGGGAGAGCCGCGCTGCCTTACAGACTATAAGGTTTTTTAAAGGCAACAGAACTATTCCTATGTCCTTGACGTAACTAGATAACAACAAAAGAAAAAACTACACAGGCGTGAGAAACTACATATATACATACTTTCTAATTTAGAAGGAACTTCAGCTGATAAATACTTGGCCGGACACTATTCTCATGTCCTTGGGGTGGCCAGATAACAGCTAGAGTCAGCTAGCAAAAGGGGGCTCAAGGTTGCTAGGATATGTGAGTAAAAAATAACTTGCCACTGAGGTAAAACGCAAAAGATGGCAAAGAGTAAAAAATAACCTATTACATTCCCCACTGGTTTTTTGTGACTGATTCAAATCCTTGAATCCTGAGTATTTAATTTATTATACTGGCTATGGAGAACTAGTAGCTTTACTGCTTGAATTCTACGTTTGATATACTTTACTAGGCAGTTAATAATGTAAGGTCCTACTGTTAACGTAAAAAGGAGAAGGGCAAGCGGCCCAGTTAAGGCTGTTAAAAGAGTTGTTGCCCAAGGGGACATAGATAACAATCGTTCATACTAATTTTCATCTTTTTTCCTGGCCTCTTCCCTATCCTGCAGCCTCTTTCGAAGCTGGCTAAGGCTGTCTTTTATAACTCCAGAGTGGTTAGTATAAAAACAGCAGGTTTCTTCAAGAGCTAAGCATAATCCTCCCTGTTTAAGAAGCAAGTTTAGACCTCTTCTATTCTGTACACTACTTCTGCTAGAGAACTGAGTGAATTTTCTAATTTACTGATACTTTCTTCTAACGTCCCTAAATCCTGATCTATTTGAGCACTTAAATCCTTAAAGTTCTTGTCTTCAACTAGTAAGGCCGAGGTTCCTATGGCAGTAGATCCTGCTATTCTAAGGCTAATGAGCGCCGGGACCAGTACTGGAGCTCTCTTATACTAGTATAAACCTTCTAACCTTAGGTGCTCTCGACCTTGACTGCCAGAATAATAGTATACTTGGGGGAGGATATGAGCTAAAATACATAATTCAGGAAAACTGGGATCTAGTGCAGAGGAAGAAATACAGGGAGTTAATCCACTTGTACATGCAAACCAGGTACCTGAAGGAGCAACTAAGACAAATTCCGCTGTACCTCTGGGAGGTAGGGTAGTCATATGGGAGCAGGAACTACTATACGGGGAAGTGGTGAGGGCAAAACTGGAGGAGAGAACACAAGCTCCCTGGCCTTCAAAAGACACTAAAGTTAGTTTAGGAGCATGGCCCTACCAGCAGTCTTGGGGTCTTTTGGCTAACTGGGATAGAGTTAAGTTCTGTATATTCTCATTTTGGTTACCAAAACTGCGGTTGGCACCTATGCCAACATAATATGGAGGCTCTGGGTTAAGGCACAGCCAGCAGTCTTTAGTCATGTTAGGCTGCGTCTTGTTTAGATATTGAAAGACAGTGCTCAGGGTCCTGAATATAGGCTGGGTCTCCGGCTCCTGGGTAGTAAGTGAGACTGGTCTGAGGGTGACCGCCCTACTGCTTCGGGGGCCTGGCTTCCTAGAAGGGGACGGTGAAGCTCTGGGCAGGGGCGGGGGTGCCTTGGACTTCTCAGGTAACCCGAAACCTGCAAGGGGACTGACTGGGAGGCTAGGCTGGGAGATACGATGCTTCTGGATGGTAAGGAGAATTCCAGGATCCCAACCAACTGCGACAAGTCTTAGCCCCTAGGTTTTTCCACTTTCCCACTGTTTGTCCCAGGGTTCGAGAGGCCACATTGAGACAGGATTACAGGTGCGCAAGGTTTCACAGGTCATCGGACCTTTAGGCCGGCTCTGGGAGAGGGATGTATCAGAGCTGGCTTGCTGGCTTATAGTGACACAAGACCATTGGGGACAGTAAAACTCTATGGGTTTGTTACACGGTGGGGATTCTGATAGGGGGCACATATAATATTGAATAGATTGTAACTGTTTTTCTCCTGATAGGGTACCGTACCCAGGCCCAGTTAAAGCTTTATTAAAGGCCCCAGTACCTAACTGGGCACCTAACAGCCCTGGAGGGAGTCTGGGGGTCCACTCTTGCCCCCATTCTCTAGGGTAAAACTGATTACCGAGAAGGGCACAAAGGTCAAAAGTAAACACTGGGGCTCCAGGAGTGCTAACCTGGCTGACGATTTTTCCGTCTCCGGTTCGGGAGAGATGCCAGGTGTAATTAATTAAGCGGTGGGGGTTTTTTGCAACTATAGTTAGGAGGGGGAAGGGGGAGAGGAAGAGGAAGAGTCCCGCCGCAGCCGCACCCGCAGGGGGTGCTCTATTCGCTCAACTGTCCATTTCTCAAGGTCCTTGTCTGATAGTTCTGCCAGCTTGACCTGGGAGCGGTGGATCCGGTACCTTTCCCGGCGACTTTAACTGCAGTGGGGGTACTGAAGATCACCTGGTGTGGTCCAGTCCACCTTGGTCCGAGCTTGTCCGGATTCCACTTCTTTAGCTACACAAGGTCTCCCGGTTCCGCCAGTGGTTGTCTGGAGTTGTTGTCACTTGGAGCGGGCCGGCACTCTCGGATATAGGCGTGCAGTCCTCGGGTGTTTGCTGAAAAAGCCTGTAGGGCCTTAAGAAGTTCTTGGTTAGTTATAACAGCTGTAAAATCGGCCCTGAGCTTGGGGAGCAAGGGCGGTGGCCATCCGAACAAAATTTCAAAAGGACTATACTTCTGAAAATAAGGAGTACAGCGGGCTCTTAACAGGGCAAAGGGAAGGAGGCTTAGCCAATCATCGCCAGTTTCTAGCTTTAATTTAGTCAAAGTCTCTTTTAGAGTTCTATTCATTCTTTCTACCTGACCTGAACTCTGGGGTCTATATGTGCAGTGGAGTTTCCACTTGATGCCTAAAACTTTGCTTAATTGTTGGGTTATTTGGCTAATGAAAACCGGGCCATTGTCGGACCCCATAGCTAGGGGGAGGCCAAATCGAGGAATGATATCTTGTAATAACTTTTTAGCTACTACTAGGGCCGTCTCTGACCTAGTGGGGAAAGCCTCAACCCAGCCCGAGAAGGTATCTACAAACACTAGAAGGTATTTGAAACCACTTCGAGCCGCGGGCATTTCTGTGAAGTCAACTTCCCATAGTTCTCCCGGAGTGAGTCTACACTTACGGTGATGAGGTGCTAATGGGTCCTTGGAGACTGGAGCTGGGTTGACAGCAGCACACTGGGGGCACCGGCGACTAACACTCTTTGCCTCTTGGTATAGGCCCGGGATATAATAGACTGTCTGCAGGAGTTCTGCTAATCTTGTTCCCCCTAAGTGTGTGCTTTGATGTACTTGCCTGATGAGCTCCCTCCCTAAAGCCTCTGGAACTAAGAGGCGGCGGTCCTTGAGGCACTTCTATCCGTCCTGGGTCTCCGGGGCTTTTAGTCTGATAGCCAGCGCCTGATCTTTCTCTGAGTATACAGGAGGCTCTTGGAGAACTGGAGGCGGGATAAGCGGCAAAAGAGTGAGCGGTTCCACTGGCTGCAGGGCAACCTTCCGGGTCTCCTGATCAGCGAAGGCTTTTCCCCGGGCCTCTGGCGTCCGGATAACCTGGTGCCCTTTACAATGAATTACAGCAACCTGCTTTGGGAGCCAGATAGCAGCAAGGAGGTTCAGGATTTCCTGAGCATTTTTTATATGCTTTCCTTCTGATGTTAAGAGTCCCCTTTCCTGATAGATGCTACCATGAACATGTACAGTAGCGAAAGCATACTGGCTATCTGTATAGATGTTTACCTACTTCCCCTTTGACCAGCGCAGCGCTTGTGTCAAGGCTATCAGTTCCGCCTTCTGGGTAGATGCCCCAGGTCCTAAAGCCTGCGCCCAGATGACAGTATCTATGGTTACAACAGCTGCTCCTGTATACCGGATCCCTTCCTTGACAAAGCTGCTGCCATCGGTGTACAGGATGGCATCAGGATCTGTCAGGGGAATATCTGTTAGGTCTTCCCGGTAATTGGTGAGGGCAGTGAGCACATCAAGACAGTCATGAAGTGGCTGGCTGGGATCATCATCCGGGAGGAGAGTAGCTGGATTGAGGGCTGCAGACTGGAAAAACTTGACACGGTCTGGATCTAGAAGTAAAGCTTGATACTGTACAATACGAGCATTGGAGAGCCATTTATCAGGGGGGCTTTTTAGCAGAGTCTCTACTGCATGGGCAGTGATAACTTGTAGTTCTTGCCCGAAAGTTAACTTCGTGGCTTCCTTCACTAGTTGTGCAGTAGCCGCTATAGCTCGCAAGCAGTTCGGCCATCCCGCAGCAATGGGGTCTAATCAGTTTGATAGATATGCTACGGGCCTCCTCCAGGGACTTAGTTGTTGTGTGAGCACCCCCTTGGCGATTCCTTTGTTTTCTGCTGCATAAAGTTGAAAGGGCCTGTCAAGTTTGGGTAGGGCTAAGGCGGGGGCAGTTGCTAAAGCCTCCTTAAGCGCCTGGAACGCCTCCTCCTCTGTTTCAGTCCATTTTAGAGAAGATCTCGACCCAGGAGAGGAAACGGGCAGTCAGGCATGACTAAAACGGAGTGCATGACTGTGCGGCCACCGAGGTCTGTGATTCTGGCCTCAGTCCAGGAGTACGACTTAGACTTGCCTGTATAAGAGCCCCTTGTATAAGAGTCTTTTTCTGGCTGATTGGCCCCCAGGCTTCCTGAAGAACTGAGAAAGTCCCGCCTGTGTCCACTAAGAAGTTGATAGGTTGGCCCCCTACTTTGAGACAGACCCTGGGCCCTTTGGGCGCATAAAGTAGAGAGCCCCGGCCCCATCATTCCTGAGCTTCCTGTGCCAAGACTGGCTGACTGGGCATATGAGCCTCGCGCCTGGGGCACTCATGTTTCCAATGTCCTTCCTGTTTGCAGTAAGCGTACTGGTTTCTGCCAAGGGGGGAGTGTCTTTTCCTGTCCTATATGCCTTGGTCCTTTAAACAGTCGTTTGTCCCTCCGTGGGGGATCTCCTGTCATAGTTAGGAGAACACGGGCCATTTTCTTATTCAAGTCCCTAGGATCCTCTTGGTTGTTAAAGACACACTGGGCAATCTCTACCAACTCGGCCAGGGGCTTTCCCTCAAAGCCTTCTAATTTCTGCAACTTCTTCCTAATATTAGGGGCCGACTGGGATGCAAAAGCTATATTTAGAGCCCTCCAAGAAACGCGGCTGGCAACTCATCAGAGCCCTGACTTACCTCTGTGACCTTAGACGGATTAGTCAGCCGGAAAGCCGCAGCGCGGAGGGCGCAGAGGAGAATCTGGCGATATTGATTTAATGCCCCCTTACCTCATTCACTGGGTCCCAAGTTGGGCACGTTAAGGGGAAGACGTGCTCTAGTCTCACCGGGTCCTCAGACGGTTGCCCGTCCGGCCCAAGGACGAGCTTCCGCCCTTCCCCTCTTACGCGCTCTCGCTCCTCCGAAGTGAAGAGGGTCTGAAGCAACTGCTGACAGTCATCCCAGGTTGTCTGGTGAGTAAAGGAAACAGACTCTAAAAGGGAGATAAGTCCAGTGGGATTCTGTGAAAAAGACGGGTTCTGATTCTTCCAGTTATATAAGTCACTGGTAGAGAAAGGGACATACACCATAAAGGGCCGACCTGAGGGCTCAGCGGTCGCAGTGGGAGAAGGGGAGCTGGCCCTATTGTCGAGTCAGGGGGAGTGCAATCCCGGCCTGAACGGGTGTGGGAAGGACTAAAAGGAGGATTGCGGCCTGCCGCATCCCCCTCATCAGTAGGCTCTGAGACTGGTCGTATGTAGGGAGGGGGTCTCACAGGAAGGGGACTTTCCTGTGAGGCCGGGAGGACCGGAGGGGGACCCTTAGAAGGGCTACCCTTCGGTTTAGATGTAAGCAAAATAGTTGCATTTCTCTTCTGACATTTTTGTAACCATTTGGGTTGTTCTTCCAAAATTTCAATCCAAATTTGAATATAAGGAATTTGGTCAGGGTGGCTAGGCTTCCCGGCACAGACCTGGCAGACCCCGTAGGCCGTTTGAAGGTCAAAAGACTCCTCAGATGGCCAGGAGGCCTCTGAGAATGTAGGCCATTCCAATTCATAAAATTCACAATGAGTCCGTAGTCGTCTGGGGGACACCTTCCCCCTAAAGAGGCTATAAGCCCTTCATTTAAAATCAGGAAAATTCTCGAGAAAACATTCTAAAGGAGAACAAGACGAACACGAAGAGGACTGACCTATTTCAGCAAAAAACAGACCAAGACCGAGACAGACAGCAAACAGAACAGCAAACAGAACAGCAAACAGAACAGTAACCAGAAAACCTGAGGTTCGAACCCACCGTCGTGCGGTTCGACCTAGTCCGGGGAGTAAGACTGCGTCCAGTCCTCCGCCAGACCCCCTGGGTGCACCAATTCCAGACCTGTCCAAATACACCTTTCCCTCGGTGTATTTGGCAATACCTGAATGCCAAACAGCCAATCAAGGATACAGTAGTGGTATGGCTCGGACTGCAGAGTCGGGGCCGAGAAAAATTTCTCGGAGATCTCCCCCTTACTCTCGTCCAGTGGCCGTCCAGCCTCGACCTCCTTTCCCAACAAACGTTGGGGATCTCGCTGGGGCCTCCAAATGTTATGGAGCATTAGCGAGCAAAGAGGACACGAGGCAATTTAGAAGTAAATTTATGGCATTTATTTACCTGGCCAGGGACGGGTCTTCCCACTTTCAGAAGCAGAAAATGGGAGAGCCGCGCCGCCTTACAGACTATAAGGTTTTTTAAAGGCAACAGAACTATTCCTATGTCCTTGACGTAACTGGATAACAACAAAAGAAAAAACTACACAGGCGTGAGAAACTACATATATACATACTTTCTAATTTAGAAGGAACTTCAGCTGATAAATACTTGGCCGGACACTATTCTCATGTCCTTGGGGTAGCCAGATAACAGCTAGAGTCAGCTAGCAAAAGGGGGGCTCAAGGTTGCTAGGATATGTGAGTAAAAAATAACTTGCCACTGAGGTAAAACGCAAAAGATGGCAAAGAGTAAAAAATAACCTATTACACAGTGCATGACATATGGTAAGCCCTCTTAACATACATTGATCTTCATTCCTGTTGGATCATATAGTTGCCTTAATATTATGTAAATTACCACTTTATTGCACCCTACCTCTTATTGCTGCATACACCAAACTGCCCACTCCTTAAAATCAAAAGAATGGTGCTCATGCTTCCATACTGAACATATAAAAATTGCTTACTAAATACTTATCAAGTTGATTTATTGATTTCCTACTGTATGTAGTGCATAAAATTAAGCATTAGATGTGTCTCTCTTTGAAGAATTTATGGTTTAATAAAAAAAGAGCTTGTGATTCCATTTTTTTTATTCTTAAACATTTATAAGTTTACCCATTCTAGAAATAAATTGTGGCTGAAAATCTAAGCACATGGTCTGCTTTCACATTTCCTCTGATAAATGCGCAGCCATAGTTAATTGTAGAACCATGATTTGAACTGAAGTCAGGAGAACGTGTTGTTAATGCTCCTGAGTGATGCCATAATGCCTCCGCCTCCCTGGCTGCCGGTCTGACTCTCTTAACATGAACGAGGTGATGAGGATGTCATCTGTTAGGTACTGGGGTGTTAAGGCTCTTTAACTTCACAGCTGCCTCATCTATAAAATGGGATAATAGTATTGCCCATGTGATAATTAAATTGGGCTGTGTTAAAATTGTCCAGCATCGACCTCTGTTAGGTCCTCAATGAGAAGCAGTTAACATTTTTTGGCTTCCTCTCTCAGCTCAGTCTTGGTGATCTTTAGCCTGGTTGCCCTCCCCCACAGTTGACTTAGCTCCCTCCATTTCCCTGGGTAGGGATAGCTCCTGTCTTGTTCACTGCTGTGTCCTCAGCACCATGCACTGCGTGTCACATGAATGGAACTGTATAAATGTTTGACAAATGAGGATTGTCTTATAGATGCAGGATTACTGTGTGAGCAGTAGCCTGGTTTCTTCCTATAGGAATTTTCTCCATGAACACCTGACTGTTGCTAAACCTGCCACAAGAGAGCTTCTCTAAAACAGCTGTGAGGTTTTCTACACTTTAAAATTCTCATTTATATGGCAGTTCCTCAAAAATTTAAAAATAAAATTATCATAAGATCCTACAATTCTGCTTCTGGGAATATTCTCAGAAGAAATGAAAGCAGGGAACTGAATACAAATATTTGTATACCCATGTTCATAGCAACATTATTCATAATAAACAAAGCACACAACCCAAATGTCTAAACTGAATAAACAAAATGCAGTAAATACATACAACGAAGTATTATTAACCCTTTAAAATTAATAAAATTCTGATACATGCTACAATATGGGTGAACCTTGAAAACACAATTCTAGTTGAAATATCCAACACACAAGGACAAATATTGTATGTGAGGTATCTAGAATAAGCAATTTCTTAGAAACAGAAAGTTGAATAGTGATTACCAGAGACTGAGGGGAGGGCAGAATGAAGAGTTTTTGTGTAATGGATACAGAGTTTCTATTTGGGACAATGAATAGTAGTGTTTGTTATACAACAATGTGAATATTCTCAATGCTGCTGAATTTCACACTTAAAAATGGTTAAAATGGTAAGTTTTATGGTATATCTATTTTACCACTATAAAAAATTCTTATTTAGGACAGTTCAAACTAGCAGGAGAATCTGCTCTGCTCAGTTGGAGCTGCAGTGGGGCGGGAGCTCCAGCGTGAAAACTCCAACCCAGTCAGCACTCCCCAAAGCTGCCTGTTATTTTTAATTACTACGAGTGCTTCACAGTCTCAACTGGGGGCTTTGTCAGTTGGCCCCTGTCAGATCCTGATTGCCTTGCAGAAGCTGCCTTCCTGGACTGTAATTGTCTTTTCAGATTACCATGGTGCAAGGGTGGTAATCATTTGCTTGAACCTGATTGTGTCCTCAGCGTGACACTAGCTGCTAGGCATAATAGAGCATGAGTGGAATTCACTGACTTAAAATTTGGTTCCCCAAATTGGTTTTCTCTACACTCCACTACCCAATCCCCCCTCCCCAACTTCTTTGGCTTTACTGTGGCTTTTACATCTTTGTCAATATGGGCCAACTGCCAGGGTAGACATGGCATTTTGTACTCATCCGAGTGTCTCATTGATGATGTTCATGTCAGAAGAAGCCTAACTATACTGTAGACCAAAATGATTTTTTCTCCTTGTTAGCTGCCAGAACCATTCTTACTATAGAGAATCAAATCTGTTCTGTGAGCTCATATATCATCATTACTACAATACAAATTCTGAAATCAAAGCAGTCCTGGCAATTTTATTGATGCTCAGAGCGGAACAGAGCCCAGGTCACCCTGAATCAGTTGTGCTGGCTTGGCCTTGCTGACAACAACAAACATGTCACTGACAAAATTACCAGAGAAAAGATGACTCGGGAAGTTCAGTGCAGAAGGTAGCTTGTCAGTGACAGGGGTGGCATATTTTTACCCTTATAACTCAATGCTAATGATATTGGTGGGGATAACAGCTGACTGAAAATGTTTCCCCCAGGGAGCAGAGAGAAGCAGAAAGTGCTGGAGTCACCTTGTTTTCAAAGTCATTTTTCTCAATATAGCTATGACTAAATCAAATGATATTAATAAGAACCAAGGATGGGAGGCCTAAAGCAATAACCAGTAAGGCCAGTTCTGTCACCCATGAGCATGGCCCCTGGATCAGCTCAGTAAGGCAGGCACAGAAAAGCTGTCACACCTGAATCTCAGTTTTCTCATTTGAGCAGTGTGGAAAGAATTGCACTAGCCTTTTGCTCTTTTGAGGATTCTGTGTTGTCTATTAAGTGATTGGAGATCTAAGAGTAGAAACAGTTAGAAATATAGCCATACCTCACTCTATCATTTTAGCAAGGATCGAGATGGGGAAAGAAAAATGTCCAACAATGAGAGGTTACTGTCTTCCTCTTCCAGGTGATGCAGCTGGGTGAGGGAGAAATAGGGGAGAAAGGGAACTTTGAAAGGGGAAAGATGCCAGCTGATGTGAATTAAAGGAAGATGGAAGGAAGTAGAAAGACTAAAGACATTGTGTCAAGGGTCCCCAAGACTACTCTCAGGTTTGATGATTTATTGGAAAGACTCACAGGACCCAGAAAACTACTATACTCATGGTTATGATTTATTACAGAAAAAGTATACATATTAAATTCAGCAAAGGAAAAGGCACATAGGGTGGATTATGAAGGAAACAAGGCACAGAGCTTCCAATTGTCTTCTCCCAGTGGAGTCACATAGCTAGCACTCAGTTCTCTTAGAACTGATATGTGACAACATGTATGAACGATTATCAATTAGGAAAGCTTATGCCAGCCTTAGGATCCAGAGTTTTTACTGGGGTCAGTCACAGAGGCATGGATCACCCACATACATAACTGACCTTGGCTACTCAGTATGCAGCCCCCCTCAGAAATCAAACTAATACAGAACTTCAGGAATACAATAAAGAGGCATTCACTGTCATAAATCACATGGTCAGCATAAACTATCTGTTATGGCCTAAGTCCCCAAGTATACAAAGACTGCTATCAAGCAGGATATTTTAAGGGCTCAGATCGCCCAGTCAAGGACCAATCTTTTTTTTGGAGTGTGCAGAGATTGGACCCTCAGTCTGCTGAATTAAGCCTTTACTGCCCATATAAGGAAAGGAACGGAGTCCAAATTCCTTCTATCTGATTATCTTGAGGGCCGGTCACTACTAAATGTGCTGAACTCTGTATGCTATACACTACTAAAAAGTTAAAGTAATGGATACAGACAGATCTAATTAAGATCACTGGGGAGAAGTAGGAGGGGCCATAGGAGGAGTTTGCTGAGGCAATGGAAGGCAGTCTAGGATGGGATTGGCTGAGAAGCTGAATGCCTCCAGAGCCAATGGAAATAAAAAGAGGGCTGGCTCTTTGACTTAAGAGCTTTTCTGGCTCCTGAGTTGGCTGTCTCTCAGGCTCTGGCTCTCTGGCTCTCACTCTCTGGCTCCTATACTGGCTGCCTCTGGCTCTCAGGCTTTTCTTGCTCAAGGATCCCTGGATGATGGTGTTGCAGCTGCCTGTATTTCCCAAAGGATGGTATTGTGTATGCGAAGGATCTCCAGGCACAGCCTAGGATCTGGCTGGCCTGGCAGAGGGTGGCAGGCTTATCCTTTGGATGTTCTAGAGGGAACAATTTATGAGGCAGAAGCCTGCCACTCTTCCAGAACTGTGAGCTTTTGTGTATTAATGTTGTTTTGGTTTGTAAACTAACCCTACGGAAACAAGGGAAAAGCTAGGAGAACCCAGGTGTTGGAGTTTTGCCTTGATTGATGGGCTTGAGTAATTAAAGCTGTGACTTGATAGGCTTGAGTAACTGCTTTTGAAAAAAAGACTCTTTTCCATCATCACCCAACATTTGCCTCTGAAATTTTGCCTAGAGGAGGGTAGTGGGCAGTGGGACCTTAACTTCCTGTTTGGTAACATTATTACAAACCCATTATTTATCTGTTACCGCTTTTCTTTTTCAAGTGTATTTTAATAGTCTTTATTTTCAGATTTGATTCACCAAATTTATTTCAGAACTCAAGGCCAGGCAAATGTTTACCTTTTTATGTTACCTTCTTGTGTGCTTTTAAAAACCAGTGAGTGTTATAATACAGCCTCTTTCCCTTTTCCTTGGTTGCTAGAATGTTTAGCATTTAGTTTTGTGCTAATTGTAGCAACATTCTCAGCCTGTTTTCTGACGTAGTTGTTGTCTTTTCTTTCCCCATCCAGTGTGACAGATTAGAAAAAACACGGCTTGTAACCCAAATGTATGGAATCAAATCTTGGTTATTTAACATGCTGGCCATGTGACTTTAGACAAGTCACTTAAACCCTTTACACATGTACCTTCATTGGTAAAATGACTTTTCAAGGTTGTTGTAAGGATTGGCAGTAAGGATATAAAGTGTCTGGTGCTTGGCAGGTGCTAAAGGATAACTATTCTTAATATCATATCATTTTCCCTTTATTAATGACTTATTTCTTTGCCAGATGTTTGTTGTTGCTATTATTAATGTAAACCTCCTTAACTCCTTATGAAAGTCAGGGTTATTCACTTTATATGACAGATGTGCAAAACTGGCCTCCCAGGTCTCTGATTGCAGTGAGCATAATGAACTAATGGGTCCAGCTGCTGTGGTCTGAAGTTCTTTCCTGCATCTGCACTGAGGCCACCTTTCTATGAGTTGCTCCCTATTGACTGCTGCAGGAATATTGAAGCAGACCCATTCCTTCAAAATGTAGAATCTCTCTGACAAACAATTTCAGCTCAGTGGCCTTCCTGAACTTTCCTTAGAACTGCACTGAAGTTCAGGATGCTCCCACCAGACCCCCCTTCCTTCCATGAGTCTCTTTGACTTGAATCAGACATGTATTGTGATCTGATGACTCTCCCAGCTTCTCCTGGATCCCACCTCATTTTCTCTCACAGATATTTTCCATAAGTTTCTTGCATTTTATCTCATTTGGTCATCTGCTTCTTGGAGGCTCCAGACTTGTCCATAGACTCTTGACATAAAATGTGGTGATTGACAGAATGAGCTTTTCTTCCCTCCCTGTGGGAGTGGGCTTTACCCATTATGGACCTGAGGTGGTACTAGGGCCTTCTTTATACCATGGTCCTAATACTTATTCTGAAGCAAATCTGCACGTGAAGTAACTAAGACTCTTTTCTCACTCTTGCTTGGGTTACTTGGTTGTATTTTAGAAAGAAGGTGTGGTCCACACAGCCTCCATCTTGGTTATGAGCTTATCTTAGACAAAAACATCACAAAGTTGTTGCCTGGTCATCTGGGGGTTGGATTATTTAAAAGTTCTAATCTGTGTGTTCATAGGCAGCAATTCCCTTCCTTAAACTAAACACCTCCCACCAAGGAGCATTACTCCTTAACTGACTAAATTACATTTTAACACAGATTCTCAGCTGTTTACCTTGCCTACCTTAATCAATAAGGCACCGAGAGCAAATAGCTTGACATCTATTAGCTGGATCAGTGTGAAAACATTGTTGAGTTTATTATTGCACCTTTAAGTCTGTTCAGGGAACTGAAACTAATTGAAACTATTTTAAGAGCCCATGATTGGGGGCAGTTTTAATGCTATCCAGTCTCAGCCAGGACACTAGTCCCTTTGAATATGTCTGTATTATGAGAACATTACTGGCAATGTCTTTACACTCAGCTGGCACCATTTACCTGTTTCTAAGTATAAGCCACAGTCACATCCATGGGTCAAGCAAGAAAAGACTTCCAGTGGTGCTGAAGCCCAGAGGACCCAGCTGGGGGAGAGGGAACTGGACAGAGTGAGTGTGAAGAATGCTCGAGGCAGCCAGAGGCAGGCAGTCAACAACAGGTGTGCAACAGGCCATGATCTCAGTCTGCAGATGGAACTTCTGGATGGATACATCTGGTAGTTGGAAGCAGGCAGAAGTCCAAGCACAGTGGTGGTTATAGTCAGACAAGCCTGTCAGAAGGTGGTGTGGCTCCATTCCCTGAGAATGATGGGGTTTAGGAAGGGAAGCACAACACAGACACAGGCTGAGGAAGAGAAAACAGAAAGCCAGTATTAGCAGAAGCCTGATGGGAAAAATAAGGCAAGGACCCAGGTGCTGGAAGTTCTTTCTGAGGCACAAGTGGAAGGAGTGGCAAGGCTGACACTGCTCTAAGGAAAAGCTCCTTATGGTCCTCACGAACAGGGAGAAGACTGATGTCTGAGTTAGGTCTGGGGAGGGGAAGTTGAATTCTTCACAGACCTATGGGGTGGGGCTGTGGAAAGAAGAATGGATTGGAGAAAACTGGTGTTCAAGTAAAAAAAGCTCAAGATATTGTGACACAAGAAAAATAGGGTACAGAGCAAAAATGACCAAAATCTGGGAAAAAGGAACACCATTGCCTCTGTGGTCCTACTAACATTTCACTGTCAAAAATATCATTAAGGAAATGGGTTTCCTTCCCCTCAGCTCTCCAACCCTCTGGGCCTGTGCAGGCATGGCTTCCTGCATGAGGACACAGATGCTGCGTGGCCTCCTTTGGGGGTCAGCACCCTCTGTGGCTAATTCAACTCTAGAAGCCTAATTCTGCCTTCCTCTTAATATGGCTGCGTTAGATACTGTTGTGTTCCAGGTCCTGGTCAGACCCCTTGCTGCCTCCCCAGGTGACAAAGCAGACTGGAGCTTCCTTCATTAAAATGAACACCAATCTTAGAGGGTTTTTGAATGGAAACATCACTGTCCTTGTGCCAATGATGCATCAAATTGGTCACTTTTCCTTTCATAGTGTCTCCAAGGTCATCTGTGCATTCTTCTTTCTCTTTAATAAGGAAATGAGAGGCATTTTCTCTTTACCATAAGTAGCTCCTGAACCCACAAGCCACTAAGAGGCTGTGGACTCTCCTGGTACCCATTCTTCAACCCATCACTCACTGGCTCTGCCTTAGCTACAGAGGTGGCTCCAGGTGTTTAGCCTCTGCTCCTACAAAGACACCCCATTGCTTTATCTTTGCTAACTTTTTCTCCTTTCTGGGAACTTCAATTTTAGCTGCTCATTTGCTTAATTACCTTTATTACTGAACTCACAAAAACACTGAAGATATAACAGATGGTGCCTTGAGATGGATGGATGTTATAGATGCATAACTGTCAACACACCTATCTCCATCCCATTTTAACTTTCATGTTAAATCCCCTGTGGACTGTTGGCTATGAGCTAAGCTGTGTTCTGCAGGAGCTGGGATTCATGTCAAACGTAGTAATTCTTTTTCTCTCCTGAGCTTCCTCCCCCACTTTCTCCTTCACTATATTTGGCTTCCCAGTGCTTTTATAATGATCTCTGTAGCATCTTTAAGAACTATTCCACCTCATTTAAAATGTGGCATAAACAATGGGGTTTTGACAAATTAAGTAATAAGAAAAACATTTTCAATATTTTGTATTTTTCCATTAAGCTCCCAGAATTAGTGATTATTGGAGTATCATTCTCTCTCTACAGTTAATGATGCGTTAGCTCTGGTTTCATTAAAAACCTCATTATTCAAAGATTTATAACCCAGCCCAAGAAATCCCCCCTGAAGTTGGAAATAGATCCAATTTCAGTCTACAAACTTATTCTTAAAATATTTGAATGAAGATTTTGTATCCAGTGAAGATAGTGATCGACAAATCAATGTCTCGGGATGTTGAATTGATGAGACAAAATCAACAGAATGAAACTTAACACATGTTTTTGTTGAATGCTCTATAAAGGGTGAGAGATTATAAAATATCAAAAAATATATATCTTGGAGTTAGAAGATGGGACTTTGGTCCTGGCTTTGTTTCCAAATAGCTATTCAAGCAGTTCACTGGAAATCTCTGGGTTAAAGTTACCTCATCCATCCCAAGAGCTCGCTGGCATATGATCTCTATTATACATTCAGGCCCTTACAATATCAACTGATTATAAAATAGATTTCATTCCCCACTGGAAAAGACTAGGGCTTTATGGAGAAGGGGCTGACTCAAGGGCTGGCATAGCATGAGTGACTCTGGGACATCTTTCTCAGTTGGAAAGAAAGGAAGTGCTCAAAAAATGGTGCAAATATGACAAGAGGATGCAAGAGCCACCCTAAAGTGCTCTCACTGCCCAAATCTAGGACAGTTTGAGCACCAACGTATTTAACAATTGTATTATGAAAGAGACAAACTGACTGAAAGAACAAATGATAAAGTAAATGGGATAAAATGTTGACAATAGTGAATCTGCATAAAGGATTTGTGAGCATTCTTTGTATTATTATATATCTGAAATTATTTCCAAATAAAAAGTTTTTTTTCCTTTAAAAAATTTTTAATATGCAAACTTAAAGATACCTGGCTTTAGAGTTAGGGTATGAAAAAGCAAAATCCCAGGTGATAAAATGTGCACTATAAGCCAAAAGTGCAATATGAGTTAAAATTTCCTAAACATTGGAACACATCTGAACACATCAGAGTGTTGGGATTAATTCCTGCTAAATTTTTCTCATTAAATGGAATTCTAAAAAACTTAGGTATATTTGAAGAAGGGTGTCTAGAATGGTGAAGGGTTTGAGAATAGCTATAAAAGGAAATTGAAGGAATCAGCAAGAAAAAACCAAAGTGGGGAGGTATAAGGTATTTCATATTTTATAGCTGGTATTTAGTGTCAGCTGAAGGACAAAAATGTTCCAGACAATAAGATTTATTCACTATATCTCCAGGAGACAGGGCCGTGGGTATATTTGGTTCTGAATGAAGAAATTATTTTCCATTAGATCTTTCCATGAATGAAATAAGTGCCCAACCACAAAGTGGATTCTCCATACTGTAAGTTTAGTCTTTACAGTCACTGATCAGGAATACTGTCTAAAATATTGTCCTGTCAGTGTATGATTGGTCTAAATTAATGCTTCCCAACACATTGGGTAGATAACTTTGGAAATTCTTGGAATTATTTCAAGGAATGCTCAAATTCATATGTACCCATGTATCTTTAGATCCAAAAATATTGTGCCTTTTATTGGTACTTATTACTGTTTTCAAAATGTATATAGATGCTATTTGCTAATTTCATTTGAAACTTTTCAGAATTCATCCTATTCTTACGATGTTACATTTTGTTTCAGTATCCATCTTAAAAATATAACTATAATCATTTGTGAAATCTGTGTTTTTCCTTTCTTTTATTCTGCTATAGGAGAAGGCTTAAAGAAACAGAGGCAAAACATATTTTTTCAATAGAAAGACCTAATATTATAAAGATGTCAGTTGATTCCCCTAATAATTTATTAATGTAATGCAATTATAATTAAAATCTTAACTATTTTTTGTGGTAGACAGATGCAGAGATTTGAAAAATTGTTTCTAAATTTTACTTGTAAGAGTTAATATCCAAAATTTATTAAAAACCCATACAACTCAATACTAAAGAAACACAAACAATTCAATTAAAAAATGGGCAAAGGACCTGAAAAGACACTTCTTCAAAGAGAACATACAGATGGCCAATGGACATATGAAAATATGCTTAACATCACAAGTTATCAGAGGAATTCAAATTACAACTGCAATGAGATATTAGCTCAAACCTGTCAGAATGGCTATGATCAATCAATCAACAAGCAACAAATGTTGGTGAGGATGTGGAGAAGAGGGAACCCTTGTGCATTTGGTGGGAATGCAAATAGGTGCAGACACTATGGGAAACAGTATAGAGGTTCCTCAAAAAATTAAAAATGAAACTGTTTTGACCCAGCAACTCCACTTCTGAGTATATATCCAAAGGAATCCAAAACAGTATTTCAAAATAATATATGCAACCTTATGTTCACTGCAGCATGATTTGCAATAGTCAAGTTTTGGAAGCAGCCCAATTGCCCGTTAATAGGTGAGTGGATTTATAAAAGCTGTGGTACATATATATAATAGGATACTACTCACACACTAAAAAAAAAAATCTTTTCATTGTGAAAGCATGGATAGACCTGGATAGTATTATGCTAAGTGAAACAAGCCACTCAGAGAAATACAAATGCTATATGATTTCACTTACATGTGGAATCTAAAGAACAGTATAAATAAGTAAACAAAATGGAAACAAACTCATAGAGAATAGACTGATGGTTGCCAGAGAGGAGGGGAGTTGAGAGACTGTGAAAAGGTGAAGGGATTGAGAAATACAGATTGGCAGTTACAAAATAATCATGGAGATGTAAACTACAGCACTGGGAATATAGTCAATGATATTGTAATCACTATGTATGATGCCAGTGGGTTTTGGAAATATCGGGGGGAACACTTCTTTGTAAAGTACATGATTATCTAACCACTATGCTGTTCACCTGAAGCTAATAAAAATAATATTGAACATAAACTGTAAATGAAAAAAATAGACATGGTTATAGTTAGCCTATTTATTTCTCCAGGTGATTATAATAATAAAATTAGATATTCAATCTGGAAAAAATTATTGGCAAGAATTAATGTTCAAGATTGCACTACCCCTCCACCAAAGTATAACAAGAGAAATCATATCCTACCAAATAGAAGATTCAAATAAAATTACTCTAATGGAGCTGAAGAACACTTTGGATGAATGGAAGAAGAGAGAGGGTTTCAAACCAGACTCATATGTGGAAATTCAGAATGTGATCAAGATATAACAGCTATGTTTTGTAAAGAAAATAAAAGGCATCTAAGGTATTTTAAACACACAAAAAATTTAAATATTTACTTACAGAGTCCTTGCAAGGCCTAAAGAAACAATTTTAGGACATAGCCTCTATATTGACCAAGAATACTAAAGCCTTTCTATCTCAGCTTCTATAGGATGGAGGGGATTATCAGACCACTGTAAGAACTATAGAGTTGAAGAATGTGCTACTAAAGATGTAATCCAAGGAAAAGGAAACTGCTGTCTTTCCTGACTCAATTTCTAGCTGAAGAATGAACATTGGACTATGCTACAAAACTGTCCTATGTTTCCAAGACCTTTAAAAACCTGGATCATAGTTCATCTACCTTGCAACACCTAAACTGTACTGAGAATTCTAGTTGCAAAATCAGTGCTTGGTTAGGAGAGAAGGTTGGTTAGGAAAGAAGGCTGATTGGGTTACAGCGTATCTGCAACCAATATTATCAAAAAAATTTGTCATCAAGAAAAACAATAGTTATTTAGTATTTTCATTTTGCAAAACAGTCCAGGGCCACTCACAGTTAAAAAAGAAATAATAACAAATTAAAAATGTTTATTTCTCTACCTCCTTGCAAACTGCATGGGGTTTTCCCTTTTCCCTTTCAAAGCCACATGGTTCTCTCTGGAAATGGCTGCTGCCTTATTTTTAAATCCCTGACTGGCCTGTGCTGCAGTGGGCATGGTAACCAGTTCTGACCATTCACAGAACATTGCGCAAGCTCTTCCCTCACCATCTATGGTCAAAACCCCTCTCATCTCTTTGGGGCCTTGGAAGAACCAAAACTACATACATAACTAAGACAGTAGCTACCAGCCACAGATATGCAAAGGCATCTTGAAAGCTGTTCCCTTCCCCATCCCCCAACTGCAGGCTCTGGAGAACTTTGGGGCCCCACTCTGTAAAACCATCACCCAAAAAACCCTAATATTTCTCAATACCTAAACTACAAGACCTGTCCAGAAAGTATCCATCCATTCACTATGAAAAATAGTCATTTATTGAAGAAGATAAAAGATACAAGAAACATTGTACATAAGACAATAATGCCTCAGTCCTCTTAAAAGTAGGCACCTTGGGACCTCACACAGTTCTCCCAATGGCCATCAGCTGCCCCTTAATTTCATTGATGGTCTGAAATCTCTTTCCTTTCAAAGGTGATTTTAGTTTTGAGAAAAGCCAGAAGTCACAGAGCATCATATTTAGGCTGTAGGGGTATTGAGTCACCTGGGTGATTTGATGTTTCACCAAAAAACTCTTCATGAGACATGATGTATGAGCAGGCATGTTGTCATGATGAAGCTGCAATCACCACTTGCCCATAGATGCTTCCTTCTGAATCATCCGAATAGTTCCCATGAAGGAATGTTCAAGCTTGACACAAGATTTGATGCAGATTTATTGCTGTACTTGCTCAGTCATTTTGAATGGGATGGTCACACAGTACACATGCTCAGTCAACAGTGTCTACCACCCTCACTAACTAGTACAGTGAAGTCATTGTTCACACATATGCATTCCAGTCCACTCTCTTTGGCTGCCAGGTTACACCGATGTTGCACAAACCATTCTCTTGTTATTAACAATGGCTGGACCTTTTCTGGACAGACCTCCCATATGCTATAAATTATACTTGCTTACAGGAACTGAAAAGGATTCTCATTTCAATATCAACAGGGACAAGTGCAAAGACCAAGATGCCAAGTGTAGAAACCAAGGTGCTGAGTGCAGAAACCAAAATGGTGCTGGGGCATTGTGTGCAGAAAGTACTGTGCACAAAAGAACCAAGTGCAACAAAAGAATAATTAGCTTACCTAAAATATTTTAATCACTCCACACCAAAGCCTATTAATACAAAAGGGTCCTTCCCAGTTGGGAAGAAGGTGCCCCTTAGACCATGAGCTCACCTTCTCCATTCCTTGATCAAAAAATAAAGTTTCTGCTTTGCTTTACTGAACTCTCTCTTGTTCTATTGGCATGAATAGCACTGGGCAGTAGGACCGTGGTTTAGGTCCCCAACCTTCAAAGTTCAGTAACATTTTCAAGAAGAAAAACAAAGCTTGTTACGTAAAACTTGGGTCTTTTAAATAATCAGAAGGAAAAAGGGACAGTTAAAATTCCCAGGGGCAGGGAGAAGGCTCCATAAAAAGTCAAGATTTATAGACACTGAAATATAGCATGATTTGAGGATCTTTCAAATGCAAAAAAAGATTTAACATTATTTTGATGGTTTAAATGTTCTCTAAGGAAAAGTTTAGAAATACATAGGATTAGATTTTCTTCTTTTTTATGAAGCCAATTATTCTTTGGCAAGTAAGAGTTTCATGCATTCTGGAATGTAAGATCTTGAAGATAAAATAGGGTATGTCTTATTCACTGCCCTCTGCCTAATGGCTAGGTTGGAATTGGGGTATCACAGATACTACTACTTTTATATATGCTGACTTAATATGCTGACTTAATATGCAGACAGTATCAATTACTTATAAAATAGCTATTCTGCATCAGACCTTTTCTCACCCCAGATTGTTTTTAAAAGCTAATTCAGAGCACTCATAATTTTAAAGCCATTGATTTGGCCTACTCTGGAAGCTTTTGACTCTGTGTTGTGTGAGACAATTAATCCCTTTGCTTAATTTTCTGTTGAGCATTTTTGTAATTGTAGTGGAAGTTCTCTTGGCTAATATAGGATTTGTTACCAGAAATAGAATGCTGGAAGTAACAGATACTCAGATGTGGAATTTGCTGAGGAGAGGAGTCATTAATGTACAGGCCAGAGAAAGTTTTTGTTTACAAGGTAGGGCATTTGGTGGTTCTTATTACGTGAGAGAGAACATTTTATCATACTGTGAACTTCTGTCTCTAGAACTCAGACCATTTTCTGAATGGAGTTATAGTGTTAAAAATGGTGGAAAAATTAAAGTATTTCTGAAGGCTTTTAAGTAATGTCATAATAAGAGAGCCAAAAGTAGACTGAAGGCAGTCCACCCTAAAAGCAGAGCAGAAAGGATATATAACTTTGCTAAAAATGTTTTTCTCTGTTTGTGGCTTGCGGTATAAGTTAATGGAGAATATTATTAAAAAAGCTGTATGATCATCTGCAAAGGCAGATGGATCCCCACCAGAAGTCTGGTTTGAATGCTGCACACACACCAAGAATACATAAAAATTTTTATTACTTAATAATTTTGTATTACTTATATAATTAATGTCTCTGGGGAGAGAGCAGGGCAGGCCTCTCAGGCAGGTCCAAAATGGATTGAGAGAGCAAGGAAAGGCAACTGGCCTGGGTTGTTTTTGTGTTTAGGGGTGGGGCTGGGTTAAGGATTTGTGCACGGAAAGGGGTTTGCATTGTTTGAATCTCCCACTTGTGCTAAAAGAAGGGAGCACTCCAGCTTTCTTATCAGCTCATGCGGATGTTGGGCACCAAAGGAATGGGGAGGCATGAGGCTTACAAGCTTCCAGCAATAAAACATTTTTAAAAAATGGAATTAAATTTCTCACTACAAAAGCCAATATTTTATGTTCTACTTATGCATATTTAGAATGAGTAGAGGTATGAAAACAATAGACAGCAACAGAGAAGATTGGTAAAAGTATGTCCACAAGTCTCTCCTAAGAAAGTCTCCTAAGAATGCTCTGCTTAACTAACAAAGGGAAAACATGGCAGCATTAATCAGATTGAGGATGGGTGTTCTCTTCCCTTTGAAGACTTGTTTTACTCTGTCTTGAGAAAGGATCACAAGCAAAAGGCAGATAGGAGATAGGAATTCTCAAAGGTCATATTTAGACAAGAGTTTTACTATTGATTATTAGTTTACAGAATTACTTAGAGACAGTTACACTGGAAGCACACTCAGTTATTAAGGAAAGTGTATTGCCAAAAAATATTTAAACACAGTAACATCAACCTGTGATGTTCAGCTTTTAAGAAAGACCTTTGAACTTATCTGAGGGGAAGTGGAATACTAAATCTCTAGTTTCTAGAACTCTCTAATCACCATCTGAGCTGTTGCTTTAGATTATGACTAGCAAACATGATTTCCCCAAAGGGAATAACCAAGAGCAAGCAAAGGAAGGACAACAAGCAGAAGTCCTTTCAGAGAACAGGGTTAGCAAGACTGCAGGATACAAAGCGATGATTATTTTGTGTTCTTTACCACAATCCCCTTCTTCCAATGGGATATTTTTTTAAAAAATGAAGTTACCCTATTCCTTCTCCATTGCTACAAGTTGTGTTTATTTGCAGTGAACAACTTGTCTTTTGGACACAGGTGTTGGAACACAAGAAGCATATTTAGTTATGATAGAGATTATTGCACAACTCCAAAACTGCTAAACTTAGAGCTTAATATAATATAGTAACTGATGAGAAGTGGCTAAATATGTCTTATGTAGGATTGGGTATATTTGAAAGTCCTGTATAGAACACAGTATTTGTATGGATGTTGGGTAACAAAGATAGTGTTTTCTGCCTCCTCAGTAAGTGTTCTTTCCCTTAGTCCTTCTAACAATATCCACCTTATGTTCAGGTATTACTGTGTATTATATGGGTTTCACCCAAACTCAGGGGATGAATAATAATAAGTTTAAGGCAATCATAAAAATTTAGTTCTCTTTCCAAGTGATTAGTTTACGCATTGGCATGTGTTACAAAATGATACAATCCTGGCCAATGAAATATGAGACAAAATCTTCTTAGGAGTGTTTCTAGCAAAAATTTTACACATTCTTTAAAAACAACATAGGCAATAACTGGTTCCTTCCTGATTCTATGTTGTTTTGTAAGGATATAGCACCTGAAACTACTATACTTATATTGTAACTCTGAGGGGAAAGTAATGAAAATTACAGAAAAATTTTACCCCAAGCCTAAAGATTCTTTAAATTCAAAATTAGCTAATACAGCCTACTTATTAGGGGACAATAAACCCTTCACTGCTTAAGAGATTTTGTCTAGCTTTTCTGTTACTTGAAGCCAAAGGCAATGTAATGGAAATATTGATATAATCATAACATTGTAAATGCTGTTTGTTCCTTTCAGTATTTAGAATCAACACATAGAAGAGCATGTTTTAATAGCTATAAAACACAATGTAAGTATCATAAACCTTGACAGTGTTTTTTCCAGAATTGATGGATCAAGAAATAGAAAGCTTCAGAGTATTACACCTAGTTTTAAACCTAGGTCCTTATGTGTTTCCGCTTGATCTCCCTTATGTCTCTTTTCATCACCATAAGAATATACATGAGCTAGCCTTTTGGAGGATTAGAGACACATGTAGCAAATACCGCACCTGAGACTGGACCAGACCGACAAACACAAGCTATGCCCTTGCCCCCATGCAGGTGAGCAGGCACAGCCAAGAGCAGCAGAACCATCTAACCAATGACCCCAGAAGTGTTAGCAATAAACACTAATGTTGCCTACCATTGGGATATCTCAATTGTTTTCTATGCAGCATTATTGGGGCAATAGATAACAAATACAGGATGTTCCCGTATATTCTAGTTCCCCTCCTTTCAGGCAAAGGGTAAAATTGTTTTTCCTTGATCTATTGAAGTTAAGCATAACCATGTGACTTGCTTTAACAGGTGAAATGTAAATAAGTACAACTAATATGTGTCTCTTCTGGGTGATGGCATTTAATTACCTACGTAAGACAAGGGAGCTCATCTTTCCTGAGTGGTGATGGTGCAAGTACATGTTAAAATGGAACTGCCATTAGTCTGCTTCCTTAAGTGACTAGAAGAGCAAGGACTAACCTGTGGACCTGAGTAGATAAATAGTGTGAACTAGAAGTAAATTTGTTTTGTGTTAAGGCACTGAGCTTTGAAGGATGTTTATTATCACAGTATACTATGACTTATAGTGACTGATGCAGGGTGTCGTAGTAGAACTTATTGAAATGGTGACATTTGAGTTTGGACTTGAAGGTGAAGGAGACACTTATGTGATATCTAGAATAAAAATATTCCAATACTTTGTAAATTACTGGTTAGCGCAAAGGTCCTAAGTCAGGAGTGTGCATAGGCCCTAAGTCAGAAGTGTGCCTAATGTGTTCAAGAAGCCCAAGGTATAGAATGGAGCGAGGGGAAAGTAGTAAGAAATGAAGTTAGGGATGAGGAGGTGGGGGTTACAGGTCACATAGAAGCCTGCAGTTCATTTTAAAGACTTTGGCCTTTAGTCTGAGTGAAATATGGAGAACTTGCAAGAGTCTGATGACATTTTTCTGACTCAGGTTTTTACAGTGTGGGGAATGGAGCACCAGGATAAAAGCAGGAGTGGCAGTTTAAAGCTGTAATCCAGCAAAAAGATGGTAATGGCAGCTGGGACCAGTTATTAGTTGCGGAAATGCTAAAAAGTGGTTGAATTCTGTATGTATTTCCAAGGTAGAGTCTAAAGAATTTTCTTGATGGATTGGATAGATGTGAAGGAAAAAGGGAAATTAAAGATGACTTCAAGATTCTTGGCCCTGTCCATGCAAAGAATATGTGGAAGCAGATAATGAAGGTCTTAAAAGCCAAGAAGAAAAGTTTATATCTTATGATCTAAACAAAGAAAAGCCATTTTTTGGCTTGTGAATAGCAAGATTTGGGGATTGTTTAGTGAGGAAAAGAATGTAGGAGACTGATCAATATGATAACATTCAGAGAAGGTGCTGTTGAATCAGATGGGGACACTAAAATAAGAAGAGGTCCTAAGTGAATCCAAGGATCATTAGTTTCCAGGAATGACTCAAACTGTGACAAAGGAGAGAAAAGTCAAGAAGAGGACAGTGAGGAAGGAGAAGTATGGCAAAGGGGTACATTCCACTTGTAATTAAAGTGAACTTTGCAGTAAGGAAGATCATTGTAACAGCCCTTCAGCAGATTCAGGGAGAGGCTTGGCTCACCTTTTCTTTAAGCAGATAATGCAAAGTTCTCTTGGAAGTGAGTGAAAAAACAATGACAACACAGAGCACTATAGGGTTTCCCTCCTTTATATCTGACTTCTTGCTGCTTTAGTTTAGATAATGTTCTGATGTCAAGCAAAGGAA
Organism: Furipterus horrens; assembly: GCF_987537825.1. NCBI lineage: Eukaryota > Metazoa > Chordata > Mammalia > Chiroptera > Furipteridae > Furipterus > Furipterus horrens. The sequence goes on from NW_028327182.1 coordinate 44,765,573, forward strand.
CAAAAGGATAAACAGGATCAATGTTTTAGCCTAAAGTAGGCTTGAAATAAGTTGACAGCACTTAGTAATAAAGGAATAAATGTATCTAATTAAAATATATGCTTGACCTTATCTGAGAATGATAATAATCCTTTATCTTTGTAAAGTACTATATGGTAGAAATAAAACTAAAGCTTTCAACACACTGCTCCTCCCAAACCACACTTTATTCTAGGTATTCATTCTAAACTAAGACTTTCATTTCAAGAATAACATCAATGAGGAGAAACAAGATGGCGGAAGAGTAATTGGAGGCTAAACTAACGTCCTCCCAGAACTAGTCTAGATTTACAACTTAATTTTGGAGAAATCATCTGGAATAACCAAACGAACACTAGCTGGAGAGAAGTCTTATAACCACGGAGAGACAGAAAAGGCTGCTACATCACAACTTGACCGGTAGGGAGTGCGGAGATGCGGAAGGGCTGGCTGAGATCACACGGGTGGCAGCTGAGGGACTGAGAAACAGCTCAGCATCCAGGGGTTCCCCCTGAGAAGGGCAGGGTCTAAACCCCCAGCTGAGCTTCCCAGCCTACAGCAACAGACTGGAAAGTAACATAATATCAGCTGTGAAAAGCGAAAAGCCACAGGGTTTCTTGCTAGCCAGAGAGAAACAGCAGGAGAAAAAGAGCTCTTAAGTGGATCACATATGAAAATATTTTGGCCCCCACTTACCCTGGGCTCAAGCAGATGGAAGCTGGAGAGGACTGGAGATGTTTGGGGAGAGTTTGGTGTGGTGGCTTTCAGGGGAGAACTGGGGAAGCAGTCGACCAGGTCTCAGTGCTGACCCATCAACAGTACTGCAGGCAGACCATTCCCACTGCTCCAAGTGGCATCAGCCTGAGGGGAAGAAAAAGCCCTGCCTACAGCAATTAAGCTGCCACACCCATGGTCCTTAAGCCTGATGGCTAATCACAGATTGAATAGATTAACAACTAAAGAAGACAGACAAAGGTAGTAGATCCCTGGAGGTCTCCAACAGGCTGCCTAGGCCCAGACTGGTACAGGATCTGACACCACCAGGGGCAGATCCAGGAAGTGCAGATTATTCTAAGAAGCACCAGCAAACAACAGGAGTCACAAAAATGGGAAGACAGAGAAATGGCCCCCCATCGAAAGGAAAGGTAGAATCCCCAGAAAGACTGCTAAATAAAACAGAGAGGAGCAAACTATCAGATATGGAATTAAAAACATGGATTATGGAGAAGCTCAATGAGCTCAGCAGAAACTACAAAGAACTCCAGAAAAACTACAAGGAACTTACTGAGAATTACACGAGCATGAAAAAGGACATGGAAGATATCAATAAGAGCCAGAAGGAAGTGAAGAATACGATCTCTGAATTGAAGAAGACAGTAGAAGGAATTAAAAGCAGGCTAGAGGAAGCAGAAGATCGAATCAGCAAGCTGGAGGACAACTTAGACAAAAACTCCCAGACAGTGCAACAAAATGAAAAAAGACTGAACAAGACTGAAGAGATTCTAAGACAGCTGCAGGACAACATGAAACGTAATAATATCCATATCATAGGAATTGCAGAAGGAGAAGAAGAAGAGCAAGGAGTAGAAAACCTCTTTGAAAAACTAATGACAGAAAACTTCCCTAACATGACGAGAGAAAGAGTCATGCAAGTTCAGGAAGCACAAAGGGTCCCAATGAAGATGAACCCCAACAGGCACACTTCAAGACACATCATAATTAAAATGGCAACATTCAAAGACAAAGAGAGAATCCTAAAAGCAGCAAGAGAGAAACAACTAATATCATACAAGGGAGCTCCAATAAGACTATCATCAGATTTCTCAGCAGAAACACTACAAGCCAGAAGTGAATGACAAAAAATATTCCAAGTAATGAAAAACAAAGGCCTACAACCAAGAATACTCTACCCATCAAGGCTCTCATTCAAAATGGAAGATGAAATGAGTTTCCAAGACAAAAGAAGGCTAAAAGAATACATCTCTACCAAACAAGCATTGCAAGAGATACTAAAGGGTCTGCTTTAAGAAGATGAAGAAACAGAGAGAGAGACAGAGAGGAACACAAGTACAAAGGCGGGGGGGAATGACAATGAATAAGTACTGAAAGAAAGAAGGAACTTCTACCATTTGCAACAACATGGTTGGAACTAGAGAGAATTATGCTAAGCGAAATAAGCCAGGCAACAAAAGAAAAATACCTTATGCTATCACCTATTACAGGAAACTAATGAACAACACAAACAGATGAGCAAAATTGAACCAGAGCTATGTAAACAAGAAGTAGACTAACAGTAACAAGGGGGGAGGTGGGAGGGAGAGAAGGGGGTAAGGAGGGGAAGTGTCAAGTCAAAGAACATGTATAAATGACCCACGGACATGGCCAACTGAGTGGGGACTGAATGTGGGGGAAGGGAGGGGCAGGGTACAGGGAAGCAAGAGGGGAAAAAAAGTGAGACAACTGTAATGGAAAAACAAACAAAAAAATTTTTGTAGTGGGGGAAAAATGAAAATATGAAGAATGGAAATGCCAGTTCAGTGAATATTAGGACAAAGATTTTCCTTCACGTTGTATATTTTTCTCCCTATTTGATCTCTCCAGAGTTTGACATTCTAAACAAGTAAGTAATGACTTAAGGTTCTTTGCATAGAACTAATAAGACCAGTTGTTAATAGAGGTTCCTTTTTTTTGACCAAGCCTTTGACTGGAATGTCAAGCCTAAAGGACACATGCTTGGGCTCACATTGTTACCAAAAAGCCCTGAAGAACTGGGAATGACTTTCAAAGGAAATAAAAGCTCGCGAGATAAAAGGCCTGGTACCATGGTTAGTTGTGCCGTCCACAGCAATCTCTCCAGCGAAGGAACGAAGGTTGTTTTCCTGAAAGATGGCTAGAAGGGACCTTAAGGCACAATGGAAAACCAGAAGGACTTGGAAAGGACAGGTGTGTACAGGCAAGGATGAATGCCAGGTATGTGGCCCAGCTTCTGTGCCCTGAAGAGCAGACTGAGGGTCACCCTAAATGTTCCTTGGGTAAGTTCCAGCAAAGCAGGACTAAAGATCATAAGTGATCATTTGCTGCTCTTGTTATGTTTATGCAAATGAAAAGGATAAATTTAAAATGGACTTAATGTAGTCCCTTTAAAGACAAGGAGGGTAATCTTAGGGAGGAAAATCATTATTCAAGGAAAATCACAATGATCTGTGGCAGACTGTAAAGTAGGGCAGCTAACCATCTTAAAAGTTTCTTCTCATTTAAAATATGGTTTCACTTGAAAATTAAACCATGTCTGTGATATCACCAAAGAGATTCAAGTTGCAGGCAAGTAGAATGTCAAGTGCCTTGCAACTGGATGTCGTCCCAATAAGACAGTCTTAAAGATTTAGAGACTTGTTTGTTGGTTATGTTACATAAATTAACATGTGTTTTCTGTTTTCAAAGGGCATAAGCCTATGACCGCATTACCTGAGTGATTGTCTGTACTCATAAGCCTCACTTAATCCTCTCTACAGTGCTGCCTCCTGAGACTCAACAGTTTGGCTGAACTAAATGGCTGGGTTGGTGAAGAATGGGGTGGTTTGTGGGCTTCACTTTAAAACTGGTTTCTCTTTTCTATCCTAATGGCTTGCACAGAAAGGGCCCAGAGTTCTGAGAGGGGGAAACCTAAAATATTTCCCTCAGCCCAAACTAAGTATAATGGGCAAAAGGGTTTTGGACAGGCGAGATGTGCCTAGCACACCTTCCTCCAAAGAAGCCCTTTTTTTTCCCTAATGCGGGAAATTGAAAAATTAATTCCTGCCTTTTGTCACCTAGTAGTTATGGATTGAATGATGTCTTTTAACCCTTTTCACCAAATCTGTTGCCCCCAGAACACAACAAAGATGCCAGCCTGTTAAACCAAGCACACCATTGTCCAGAGACAGCCAAGTGACCTGGAGTCTGCACGATCCTTCCCCATGTGGGAAGGCCACCCTCCCCTCCACACCCCCACTATTATTAGGGATTTCTGGACCCAAGGGTAGGTAGGACGACGACCATGTCCAGCTTGAAGCAGCTATAGGAGCTTGAGACCTTCGCCCATTGTCCTTTACAAGGTTACAAAGGGTCTTAATATCTGAGAGGGAGGGATAGTTATTTTTTACGAACCAGGGGTATGGACTTGGGGGGCGATTGCTGGGGGAGGGAGATGCTGGGTGGAGGGGAGAAAATTGGAACTATTGTAACAATATAATCAATAAAGAAAAGCTGGAAAAAAAATAAAACTCAAACTTCTCAGATGGCCTCAAGGCCCTTATGGTCTGGCCTCTGTCACCCCTCCAGTGTCATTTCACTCCACTTCCTCCTCACTCCCAGACATCAACCACACAGCCCTCCTATTTCCTTTATTCCCCACGCTCTCAACCACACTGTAAATTCACAGATGCTGCTCCTCTTTTTGCACTTCTCCTCCCAAGCATTTTGCATGTTCAACTCCTTATGTAAAAGCCAGGTTGCAGGCTAGAAACAAAATTCACATCAAGTAGTCCACATGAAAAGACTTTAGAGGTGAGGGTTGGGTTAGGGACAGCATTGAAGGTGAGGTACCCAGAGACTAGTAACAGTGAGAAGCTGTGAGCCTAAGGTAAGTTAGTCCCATGAGGGAGGAGTTTTCCAGCGGGAGCTGTAGTTTTGAAGGATGTAGCTATTGCCACAGTTATGACATCAGAGCATGGAGTGAGGGCAAGGGGAAATGTTGACGTCTATGCTTTTGCCCCTCAATCTTAGCCACTGTCTTACTTGGGCAGAACTCAATGGGAAATCCTGAGGATGGGAGCACACATGAGGCAACCCTCAATGATCCAGCCTTCCTCAGCACAAGCAGGGTTGAGAAAATTAGAGAATGATTGAGAGGATGTGTGTGTGTGTTGGGGGGGGGGTGTGACAATTACTCAGTACACGGTGTTTTAGTTCTCTGTTTAAGTATCACCTCTTCATAAAGGCCTTCTTTGACTACCACGTCAATGGTCCCTTCTAGTACTTTCGATTCCTCCCTTTCTCACCTGTCACTATACCTGTACCTGCTTATTTGTTCAAGTGCTCTTTCCTCATGATAGGTGATAAAGTATCATCAAAGCATGCACTTCGTGCTTTGTTCTGCATAACTGGTGTCTGATACAGGTGCTTGGCATGTAGCACATATTGAGATATTTGTGCAAAGAAGGAAAAAATAAAGGAAGGAGGGAGAGAGGGAGGAGTGACAAAGGGAGGAAGGGAAGGGAAAGAAAAGGAAGTAAAAAAAAACGTTCACTTTATTATGTTAAAATAATTTTCATTTTTAAATTATACTTAACATAATATTATATTAATTTCAGGTGTACAATATAGTGATTAGATATTTCTATAACTTATGAGTGATCACCCTGACCAGTCTAGCACCCATCAGACACCATACGTAGTTGTTGCTGTATTTTTGACTAAATTCCCTGGGCTGTACCCTATGTCCCCATGACAGTTTTTATAAATGACAATTTGCACATCTTAATTCAGTCCCCCTTTTCACTCATCTCCCAATCCCTCTCTCATCTGGCAACTATCAAAATGTTCTTTATCTCTGAGTTTGTTTGTTTATTTTTAGATTCTACACATAAATGAATTCATATGGTATTGGTCCTTCTCTGCCTGACTTATTTCACTCAGTAGAATACCTTCAAGGTCCATCCATGCTGTTGCAGCCACCAAGATTTCATTCTCTTTTTATGGCTGAGTAAAATCCCATCGTGTGTGTGTGTGTGTGTGTGTGTGTATCATAACATACTATATCTATATCTATATATAAAATAGTATATGTATATATCACTCTGCTTTATCAGTCCATTTGTTAAATTTATTTTTATTGTTTTTCTATTACAGTTGTCCTACTTTCCCCCCATTGTCCCCCCACTAGTCCACCCCTTCTCCCACAGTCAGTCATCACCCCGTTGTCCATGTCCATGTCCATGGGTTATTTATACTAGTTTCTTTACGAAACCCTTCCCCTACTTACCCTTCTTCTCTCCCTCCCCCACTCCCCACTGGTAACTGTTGCTCTGTTTCTTGTTTACATGCCTCTGGTTCAATTTTGCTCATTTGTTTGTGATGTTCATCAGTTTCTTGTATTAGGTGATATCATATGGTATTTTTCTTTCATTGCCTGGCTTATTTTGCTAAGCATAATTCTCTCTAGTTCCATCTATGTTGTCACAAATGGCAGGAGTTCCTTTTTTCTTCCTGTTGCATAGTATTCCATTGTGTAAATGTACCACAGATTTTTGGTCCACTCATCTACAGATGGTCACTTAGGCTGTTTCCAGCACTTGGCTATTGTAAATAGCACTGCTATGAGCATAGGGGTGCATAAGTTCTTTTGAAATGGGGTTTCAGGATTCTTCAGGTATAATCTTAGCAATGGAATTGCTGGTCCAAGAGGCAGTTCCATTTTTCATTTTTTGAGGATATTCCATACTGTTATACATACTGTCTGCACCAGTCTGCATTCCCACCAACAATGTACTAGAGTTTCCTTTTCGCCATATTCTCACCAGCACTTGTTTGTTGATGATGGCCATTCTGACTGGTGTAAAATGGTATCTCATTGTGGTTTTTATTTGCATCTGTGCTGTCTAGTGATGTTAAGCATTCTTTCATATGCCTATGGACTTTCTATATGTCCTCCTTGGAGAAGTGATTGTTCAGGTCCTTTGCCCATTTTTTAATTGGGCTGTCTGTCTTCTTGGTGTTGAGAATGTGTAAGTTCTTTATATATTTTGGAGATCAATCCTTTGTCTGAGGTATCATTGGCAAATATGTTTTCCCATATGGTTGGTTTCCTTTTCATCTTGCTGATGTTTTCTTTTTCTGAGCACAAACTCTTTAGTTTGATGTTGTCCAGTTTGTTTATTCTTTCCTTTATTTCCCTTACCTTAGGAGATGTATCAATGAAAATATTGCTATGTGGGATATCTGAAATTTTCCTGCCTATGTTTTCTTCTAGGACTGTTATGGTGTCATGGCTTACATTTAAGTCTTTGATCCATCTTGAGTTTATTCTTGTGTGTGGTGTAAGTTGGTGGTCTAGTTTCATATTTTTGCACATCCCTGTTCAGTTCTCCCAGCACAATTTGTTGAAGAGGCTTTTTTCACTCCATTTTATGTTCCTTCCCCATTTGTTGAATATTAGTTGATCATAGAGACTGGGGTTTAATTCTGGGCTTTCTATTATTTTCCATTGATCTATATGTCTGTTATTATGCCAGTACCAGGCTGTTTTGATTATAGTGTCTTTGTAGTATAGTTTGATGTCAGGTATTTTGATTCCTCCTACTGTGTCCTTCTGCTTAAGATTGCTGTGGCTACTTGGGATCTTTTTTGGTTCCATATAAATTTTTGAAGTATTTGTTCTAGGTCTGTGAAATATGTCACTGGTATTTTAATAGGGATTGTGTTGTATCTATAAATTGCTTTGGGTAGTATATATATTTTAATGATGTTGATTCTTGCCATCCATGAACATGGTATATACTTACATTTATTTGCATCTTCCTTAATTTTGTCCTTCAGTGTTATTTAGTTCTCCAAATGCAGGTCTTTTACCTCTTTAATTAAGTTTATTCCTAGGTACTTTATTTTTCTTGTTGCTATAATAAATGGGATTTTTTCTTGTTCTATCTTTGATATTGTCCACCCATCTATTGATGGACACTAAGGTTGCTTCCATATCTGGGATATTGTAAATAATTCTGCAATGAATATAGCAATGCATATGTCATTGTTTTGGGTTTCTTCAGATAAATACCTGGAAATGGATTTTCTGGATACTTCCTTGTTTCTTCTTATAGCCATTGTTTTAATGTCTATTTTGTCTGGTATAATTAGATACCCTAACTTTTCTCCATTTCCATATTCATGAAATATCTTTTCCAACCCTTTACTTTCAGTCTGTTTGTGTCTTTAAATCTGAAGTGAACCTTTTGTAGACAGCATATGTATTGGTCTTGTTTTCTTATCCATTCAGTCACTATATCTTTTGATTAGAGCATTTAATTCATTTATGTTTAAATTAATTATTGATAGATGTGAAACTGTTACCATTTCATTATTCATATTTAATATTTTTCTTCTTTAAAATTTTTTAAAATGTGCTTTATTAATTATGTTATTACGGTTGTCCCAATTTCTTTTTCCTTTGTTCCTCTCCATCCAGTGACCCCCTTCCCTCCAGCTTTCCTCTTCTTAGTCCATGCTCATTGCTTGTGCATATAGTTCTTCTCAACATCTTGTCTACTTCACTCCCTCCTACTATGCTTCTTGATTCTTGTACCATCTCTCTCCTTTGCCCTCCCCGCCACCCTCCCTGCTGACCTCCCCCCAAAATGTTCCCCCTACCTATAATTCTTTTTCCACTCTCGTTGTCTACTTAGTTTTCCTTCATTTTGATTCCCTAGCTTCTGTTTTTTGGTTGTTTTAATACAATTTTCATTTTAATGTTCTTAGTTTTGATCCTCTTTCTCCTAAACTAGTCCCTTTAACATTTCCTATAACAGTGGTTTGGATCTGATGAACTCCTTCAGTTTTACTTTGTCCTGGAAGCACTTTCTCTGCCCTTCTATTCTGAATGACAGCTTTGCTGGAGAGAGTAATCATGGTTGTAGGTTTTTGGTTTTCATTACTTTGAATATTTCTTGCCAGTCCTTCTAGCCTGCAGAGTTTCTTCTGAGAAATCAGCTGGTAGTCTTATTTGGACCCGTCTGTACATAATTCTCTTCTTCTCTCTTGCTGTTCTTCAGATTCTTTCTTTATCCTTAATTCTTGACATTTTGATTATAATGTGTCTTGGTGTGGTTCTCCTCGGGTCCAGTTTTTTTGGAACTCTCTGTGCTTCCTGGACCTGTAAGTCTATTTCCTTCCCCAAGTTAGAGAAGCTCTGTTTATTATTTTTTCACATAATTTTTCAATTTCTAGTTTTTCTTCTTCTCCTTCTGGCAATGCTATGATTTGGATATAATCCCACTTAATAGCTGTCCCATAGGTTTCTGGGCTTCTCCTCATTTTCCTCACTTTTCGTTTCCTCTTTCTGCACTGGTTGACTGTTTGTTCCTTCCCTATGTTTTGATTTGTTGATTTGATCCCTGGGTTTCTTTCCCTCATCACTAGTTTTGTATGTGTTTTCTTTCATTCAGCAGGACTAGCCCTCATTTCTTCCCTGTCTTGTTTAAGATCTGCTGTTAGGTCTGTAAGCATTCATATAAACAAAGCTCTGAAGTGTGCCTCAGAAAGATTTCCTATCTGCTGCTTTGTTAGATTAGATATTTTCTGTCTGGTCAGTGGCATCACTGGGATTTCTATCATGATCTCTGCCAACCTTACAGTTTTGTGTTGACCTTTGCTTCCTTGGGGGGCTGTCAAACCAATGCTTATGAGGCAGAGCCCCATGCACTCCTCACAACCAGGTGACCCTTCTCACCATGCTGTGGCATTTTCTGTAGGGGTGGTGGTCCAAGATGGATTCCTGCTGTTCACTCTCCCCTGAGAGACCGGGAACCTCCTCCTCTATCTGCCACCCCCTCTAGGCTTCACAGTCTAAGGCAGTGGGGGTCTGCCTTCCCCAGCGTTGGAATTGCAAACTGATAGGTCTGGTCGGCAGTCGGGGGTGCTCCCTAGGTGCTTCTCGCCTCCCCTTAAATATGGGTGTCTGTGCTTACTGCCATCCCACCACCATCGCAGCTGCTGCCACCACTATCACAGCTTGACCTTTTTGCCCCTCCTACCCATCCAGATGAGCACCACTTCTTTATAACTTTATATGTTGAACTTCCATTTATTTTCTGGAACTTCTGTTTATTTCTGGTTTTGCAGTAGTTGTATTTCTTTTTTGTTGTGGAGGGAGACTGAGCGTGTCAGTCTAGGCCTCCATCTTGGCTGGAAGTCTTTTTCTTTTTAAATTGGTCCCTTTCAATATCTTATAATGCTGGTTTGATCGTAATTTACTCCTTTAGCTTTTTATTATCTGGGAAACTTTTATTTTTCATCTCAAAACTTACTTTACCTGGTTACTTAAAAACTTTCTTCTGTGATGGAAACTTATGTATCAAATAATTAAAAGTTCCTCTTTTTCTTTTAAGACAAAGTATAGAATTATCATCAAAAAGTAATAAAAACAGAAAACCAGAATAAGGAAAAGCATAAAAAAACCATGGTTAATAAAGAGATATGCTAGCACTGGCCAGTGTAACTCAGTTGGTTGGAGTGCCATCCTGTAAACAAAGGGTTGCGGGATCTGTCTCAGGTCTGGGTGCTTATGATCCCAGGTCTGGGCACATACAGGAGGCATGTAATAGATTTTCTGTTTCACATTGATGTTTTTCTCTTGTCCTTATTCTCTTTCTCCCTCTCTCTCTTCTCTTTAATGATTTGTTCTTAGGTCCTGAGGATTCTATGATTTTGTTTCTATTCTGGTTTGTTTAGTTGGATTTTGTTTTTATTTTTTTGATTCTGTTGAAAGTTGTGTTTGTTTTCATTTTAATGTTGATAGTTTTCATCTTCTTTTTCTTAACTAAGTCCCTATAAAATTTCATATAATAATGGCTTGGTAATGATTAACTTCTTTAGCTTTACCTTGTCTGGGATGCACTTTATATGCCCTTCCATTTTAAATGTTAGCTTTGCTAGGTACAATAATCTAGGTTGTAGGTCCTTGCTTTTCATCACATTGAATACTTCTTGCCAGTCACTTCTTGCCTGAAACGTTTCTTTTGAGAAATCAGCTCAGAGTCTTATAGGTGCCCCTTTGAAGGTAACTCTCTGCTTTTCTCTTGTTGAGTTTAAGATTCTCTCTTTATCTTGAAACTTTGGCATTTTAATTCTGATGTGAGTTGGTGTGGTCCTCTTCGGGTCTAGCTTGTTTGGGACTCTGTGCTTCCTTGACCTGTATGTCTATTTTCTTCACCAAATTGGGGACGTTTTCCTTCATTATTTTTCTGTAAGTTTTCAATTTTTTGCTTTCTCTCTTCTCCTTCTGGCACCCCTATCATTTGGGTGTTGGTACCTTTAAAGTTGTCCATGCATTTCCTAAGCCTCTCCTCATTTTTTTCAATTCTTGTTTCCTTATTCTGTACTGGTTGACTGTTTTTTTCTTCCTTATGTTCCAAATCATTGATTTGAATCCCAGTTTCCTTGCCTTCACCATTGGATTTGTGTGGATTTTTCTTCATTTCATTGAGCCTAGACTTCACTTCTTCCCTTATGCATTTGTGGTACTCAAGCATATCTGTCAAGCCTGTGAACATCTTTATCACCAGTGTTTGGAATTCTTCATCTGTTAGGTTGGCTATCTCCTTGTCTGTTAGGTTGGTTATCTCCTGTTGCTTAGTTCTCGCACTGGAACCTTGATCCATTCCCCATTTTGGGCCATAATTCTCTGTCTCCTCATCTTGACAGGCTACTGGTTTGTTTTCCTCTGTGTCTTAGGTAGAGGTGTGACACCTGTTATGTTGTAAGGGGCAGAGCCTTAGTAATGTCAGTATGGGCGGCCCATTTCACCACTTTGAGGTGCTGTATGTGGGAGAGGGGTCTGAGACGGAACAATGTCACTTGCTCGGCACTTGTCCCTTTCCTAGGCACTTCTCCCACTTCTGTGTAGTCCTGGCACCTCTCTAGTTGCTGCCTTGGTGATCATTTCCAGAGCGGGTGGGTCTGCAGACATTCTAGGACTGTGGGGTCCCTTTAAACAGGCAAACTCTGCTGAGAGACCAGTCAGAAGTAATGAGACTTCATTTTCCCCAGCGCTGGGACCGTGACCCATGCCGTCTGTGCTGGTGCTGGGTGCACTCCCCAGGTGTCCCTTCTTACTTTTTAAAACCTGTGACTGTGCTTTCCACCGACCTGCCACTGCTGCTGTCACACCACATCCTCTCTGCCCCGGCTTCATCCCTCCTACCTGTCTGGATGAGTATTTCTTCTTTATATCTTTGTTTGTTGGACTTCCATGCATCTCAATTTTCTGGAACTTCTGGTTGTCTCTAGTTCTGAAGTAGTTGTATTCCTTCTTAGTTGTGGAAGGAGATACAGTGTGTCTGTCTAGGCCTCCATCTTGGCCGGAAGTCTGCGGGAAACTCTTTATCTGAATTGAATACTATATGATAGCTTTGTTAGGTAGAGTAATCTTGGTTGTAGGTCCTTGCTTTTCAGCCCTTTGAATATCTCTTGCCAGACTCGTCTAGCCTGTAAAGTTTTAGCTGAGGAATCTGCTGACAGTCTTATGGGAGCTTTCTTGTAGGTAACTAACTTCCTTTTTCTTGCTGCTTTTAAGATTCTCTTTTTATCTTTAACCTTTGTCATTTTAACTATTATGTGTCTTGTTCTGGGCCTCTTTGGGCTCATCTTGTTTAGGACTCTGAACCTCCTGGACTTGCATGTCTATTTCCTTTTCCAGGTTAGGGTAGTTCTTCAAGTGGGTTTCTTTCCTTTTTAAAAAAATTGTTCTATTACAGTTTCCCCAATTTCTCCCATTGCTCTCCCCTGCTTCACCCAACCCCCACTTCCACAGTAAATTTCCACCCTTTTGTCCATGTCCATGGGTCATTTATACATATTTCTAATCTAGATCCTTTCTCTTCTTTCCTTCACTATCCCTCTGCCCCCAACCCTCTGGTTGCTGTCAGTCTGTTCCTTGTTTCCAAGCCTCTGCTTCTATTTTGCTCACTTGTCTGCTTTGTTCATTAAGTTCTTTTTATAGTTGAAATCATATGATATTTATCTTTCACAAAAGTCTTATTTCACTTAGCATAATACTCTACAGTTCCATCTGTGTCACTAAATGTTGGAGTTCCTTCTTTCTTTCTGCTGTGTAGTATTCCATTGTGTAAATGTACCACAGTTTTTTGATCCACTCATCTACAGATGGGCACTTAGGTTGTTTCCAGCACTTAGCTATTGTAAACAGTGCTGCTATGAACATAGGGGTGCATAAGTTCTTTTGAATTGGTGTTTTAAGATTCTTCGGGTATAATCCTAGCAGTGAAATTGCTGGGTAAAAGACAGTTCCATTTTTAGTTTTTTGAGAATATTCCATACTGTTTTCCACAGTGGCTGCAGCCGTCTGCATTCCTACCAACAGAGCACTAAGGTTCCCTTTTCTCCTCATCCTTGCCAGCACTTGTTTGTTGATTTGTTAATGATAGCCAGTTTGACTGATGTGAGGTAGTATCTCATTTGGTTTTAATTTGCATTTCTCCAATGTCTAGTGATGTTGATCATCCTTTCATATACCTATGGGACCTTTGTATGTGATCTTCTGTCATAGGAGACCTGTGGGATTCAGTAGTACAGTCTCTTTGATCTCCTCAGCTTGATGCTCTTGGAATGTCCTTTATGCCACTTTTGTTTGCTCTCTGTTTGTAATTGGGTTTTGGTTGTTATTGGGTCATTCTTTGGTGGGTCCTTCCCTGTGTCTGGTTACTGAGAGTCTCTTTGCCCACCATGTCTTGTATGCTGTTGTACAGGTACACTATCTTATCTTTCTGGATATGCCCCTGTTGATATCAGATGGTGTCTCGGTTTGGCCCTTGGCAGCCTGATCAAGACTACCAGTGATCCAAAGTCTGTGACTTTCTCCTTCAGTTGGTAATCTAGTCAATCTGTAATCATCAGCCAGGCTTAAGCAATAGAGGGTGAGTTAGATTAATTAAGGCTGATGCTACTTGGAGGCGAGAGGTCTGCCTGAACAAGATGGCTCCTGCAGTATGGGGAATGACTCTGTATAGGGATCCTGGCAATTGCTCCCTCAGTTCTCTCCCCAGAGCCACCAGCCCTAGACTCTCCTCAAGTATCTCTAGTCCACTCTTCCCCACTTTGCTGGAGCCCATGGTACATGGCTACAATCAAAATTTTATGTATTGTCCCTTTAAGTGGCTCTCTGTGTCTCCAGCCATCTCTCCCTGGTAAATAGAAACCCCATTGCTTTTCAGAGCTGGATTTTATCTGGGTTCCTTTCCAGCTTTGGTGCTTCAGGCTGCGGACCCAAGCTTGGTTTAGACCCCACACTTCCCAGGTAGACACCCTCAGCTGCTGAAATTTCCCTCCTGTACTTTGGCTGCCACCCATGGGAGCCCAGCCAGCCCCCTCATGTTTTCCTCACACTCTGTACCATCTTGTGGTAAAGTGTTTTCTTCTGTATGTCTGTCATTATTAAGCATCTCTGTAGCCATTGTTCAGTTGATTATTTTAGATGATTTCTCTACAATTTAATTGTAATTCTAGATCGGTCCTGGATGGAAGTTAGTATAGCTTCCACTCACTCCTCCATCACCTTGACTCTCAAATAGGTTTTTAATTCTCATACCCTTATGATGAAAATGTTGGTATGCTTGGTGGTGTTCCAAAGGCTGCTTAAACTATCCTCATTTTTAAAAATTTCTTTTTTTCTTTTTGCTGTTCTGATTGGGTGTTTTCTGCAACTGTGTCTTCAAAATTGTTGATTTGATCCTCTGTTTCATCTAACCTGCTGTTGGTTCTGTTGCAGATGGAGACTGTGTCCAGGCTCTTTCTGGTCATGAACAAAGAATTGAACAGACTACACAAACAAAGATAAACAAAGAAGCAAACCAAGCAAGACTTATTAGGTCAAAAATATGGAAGTGGGCCATATCTGACCAGAGAACAGTCCCCTTCTGCCAAAATTGTGTGAGCTTTATTGGGTCCCATAATTCTCTTTGATTGTCCACATTGAGAGTAAACCACAATGCTAATTTAGGATAATAAAGCAAAGGTGCAACTGAAGCTCTGGTGTGCACATGTGGTTCCTTGCCAGGTGTCACAGGATGATGTTCAGAAATCAGGATGCTGACTAATACAACTGCAGTGTCTCCGGACTTTCTCATTCCTATTTTGTTTCCTGCCTCAATGTTCCCCTGAGAGACATGGTTCTCAAAAATTTTGGGGGGGGATTGCAGATGGAGGATGATCAACGTTCTGTAGCTACTTCCTGTTGGAAAGGGACAGTAGACTCTGTCAGCTGAGAACCATGAAAGTCTCACCCTATTTTGTCTAGACATTAAAGTGGAATTCCTGAGACAGGAAAGGACACTGTGTTTTGTAACGTATCAGCATCGTATTCTTTAGGGATTGTTTTAAAACCCTGGAACATCATCATCTTGACGTGGAACTGTTCAAGTTTAGAAGATACAAATTTAAAAATGCACGGGTCAAAAATTGGAATTAAGATGATGATTATAATAGGTTCTAACAGAGGTCAAAACCTAGTTACTGAGGGAATATATCCCTTAATAGTATTCCAGAAAGTTTCAGGATTTTGTGATATAATACTTTTAGCTATGTTGTTTGCTATAATAGTTTGTTCTATCTGTAGCACAACCCACCCTCCTGGGCCAATAAGTAATCTAGAGTTATTGACCCAAGAAGGAGTAGCAAAAGTGCAGATTGTTAGCAATATAAATGAGTAGAGATTTCATATTGAAAATTAACTATTACTTATCTTTAAGATTTCTTCTTCTTGAACAAAAGTTTGAGATCTTCTAAGGGTTCACGGGTGTAGGTGGAGTCTGGATTCTTCTGTTGGTTTGGGGGAGGATCTGAGTTAATAGGGGTGGGTTTTACTCTAAAAATATGGACCCAACTATCTACCCCTAGCAGCATGGGGGTACTAAGGTCAACCTGGTAGGCTTCCTTCTATTTAGGGCTAAGTTAATTTGTAGTGGGACTCTCTTTCCAAGTTTTGAGAAACACCCAAATCCCCTGGAGATAGAGTAGCCTGCAATTCTCCTTTGGGAATGAGTAAGACCTTATTTCCATATTCTGTAGTGCTTTTGTACCTGTCCTAAGTGTATTATATACTCAATTTCTTAATGGGTTTCTATCAAATGTCAGATTTTTGTTAAGAAAGGCCTGCCATATAGCATTTCAAATGGACTGAGTCTAGTATTGGCCTTAGGGGAGCCCCTGATTCTCATGAGTGCTATAGGTAGTAATTTAACTCAGTTCTCAGAAGTTTCCTGACAGAGATTTGCCAATGCCCTTTTCAAGGTCTGATTTGCTTGATTTACCTTCCCAAAGGATTGAAGTCTCCAAGCAGAATGGAGGTAATATTTTATGTCTAGAGCCTCAGAGACTGATTGAGTTGTCTTAGATGTAAAGGATGGCCCATTATCAATATGTAAGGAGTGTGGGAGACCAAATCAGGGTATTATTTTCTCTAGGAGAGCTTTTTGCTACTTCTGTGGATTTATCTGTCCTTGTTGGAAAAGCCTCAATACATCCAGTAAAGTTATATACCAAAAGTAGTAAGTATTTATATCCTCTACAGAGAGGCAACTTGGTAAAGTCAATCTGCTAGTCCTCTGGATAGTTCTCTCTTTGCTGAATAGGCCCTAATAGCAGGGGAAGGGTTGACTTCACCTGGGTTGTTGTAAGCACAAAGGGTACAAGCTTGGAAGATATTCCTTATGGTAATTTATATTCCTTTGCTTATGAATAATTCATTAACCATTATTATTGTAGCATCCCTTCCTATATGGAAGGAGTTGTGCAAAGCCTTTAAGACTTTCCACTGGGAGAAGGAAGAGTTTTTGACCAATGTATAGCCAAGATCCTTCATGGATGCCCTCTTGCTCCAAAGCCAAAGATATCTCCCCAGATGTATAGTTGGGCTTGATACTGAGCCATTCGCAGAGGGGAATAAGACCAGTTGTTCAACAGTCCCTAGTGCAGCCTTCTTTGCCTCTTGGTCTGCCCTTCTATTTCCCTGGGAGATAGGGCACATATCCTTCCAGTGACCTTTGCAGAGCAAGACTGCCACTTTCTCAGGGAACTTAACTGCTTCTAATAGATTTTGGATTTCTGGTCCATGTTTAATGGGAGAATTCTTAACAGTAAGGAGCCCTCTTCCTTTTCATGTGGCAGCATGAGAAGGCAGAATAAGGAAGGCATATTTAGAATCTGTATAGATATTTATCATTTCTCCTTACCCTAGTATGAAAACTTGGGTAAGGGCCATGCTTTCAACCTTTTGGGCTAAGGTTGAGGGTGAAAGGGGTCATGCCTCAGTGCTGTCATATAAACTAACTACTGCATTCTCATCTTTTGCTGCCCATTCTGTTCAAAACTGTTTCCACCAGTGAACCACTCTTCATCAGGATTTTCTAAGGACTGATATTGTAAATCAGTTCTTCTGGAATGGGTAAGATTAATAATCTCTGAACAGGAATGGGTCAAGTCTGGAGATGATTCTGTAGGCATTAAGGAGGCTGGATTTAAGCTGTTATAAGTTTTAATAGTTACCCCAAGATTGTCCAGGATAAGGGCTTGATATCTGGTAATCTATTTGCTGTCAGCCAGAGATGCCCTTTAATTTCTAATATTCCTTGTACCTGATGTGGAGTTAAGACCTCTAACTTCTTCCTGAGAGTTAATGTAGCAGCTTCCTCAGTTAACATGACTGTGGTTGCAACTGTTCTTAGATATGGAGGCTACCCAGTTGCTATATTACCTAGCTTTTAAGAGAAATATACAAACAACTGAGGTTCACTTCCTAGTCATTGGACTAAAACCCCTAAGGCTACTCCCTGCTTCTCTGCTATGTATAAAGAGAAAGGCTTGTTTGATCAGGGATGCCTAGGGCTGGACCTTGACTAGGGCTTGCTTGGTTTTATTAAAAGCCTGATCATGTTCCTTTCCCCAAATAATCGGTTCAGTATCTAGTCCCTTAGTAGCTTCGTATAACTGTTTTGCAATTAGTCCAAAACTTGGGATCCAAATTCTGCAATTTCCTGCCATTCCTTAGAAAGAGTGGAGTTGTTTGGTAGCAAGTGGTGCTAGCTAAGTGATTACTTTTATCCTTTCATGTGACAATTGTCTAGATCCTGGGGTTAGGATATATCCTAAACAGTTTACCTTCTGTCTGGTAATTTGGGCCCTTTTCTTAGAGACTCAATATCAGTTCCCAAGGAAGTTCAGAGTTTGGATAGTGTTACAATCTTAAGGCTTCCTTTAAAGGGCTGCAGACTAGGATATTATCTACTTACTGTAAAACAGCTCCCTCTTACAACTGTATTTCTATTAGATCTTTTTCTAATGCCTTTGCACACAGATGAGGACTATCTTTAAACACTTGAGGTAGTGCCTTCCAGGTATATTGCAGATGGGTTATTGTTTTGGGGTCTGTCCACTCAAATGAAAACAGGTATAGAAATCTGGGTGAACAGGGATGCAAAAGAAGGTATTTTTTAGTATAAAACTGTATTCCACTGAGTATAGTCTGCTACTTGGGTGACTATAGTGTAAGGGTTGGCTACAAGAGGATGTACGGGGACAACAGCTTCATTAACTAGCTTAAATCCTGAACCAATCTGTACTTCCCTGTTGGTTTAAGAATGGGGAGAATTGGAGTATTGCATGGGGATTGACAGGTTACTAGCAGCTCGTGTGTTAAATTTCTCTATGATGGATTGCAGATTCTCTAGGGCCTCCTGTTTGATAGAATACTGTTTCCTATGGGGATAGGCTGTCCCAGTCTTTAAGTGAATTTGAACTGGTTGGGCAGTCTTAGCTTACCCAGGAACTCCAGAGCCCCAAAATAAAGGACATACTTTTTGTAAAATTTGTTCTGGGATGCCATTTTCTAGTTTACTTTTATTGGCTAACATAACTTTAAATATCTTACCTGGAACCTCCTGAAACTTCAGAATGGCTCCTAATCTGGCTAAGAGGTCTCATCATCCTAGCAATGGTATAGGATATTGTGGAATAATTAGAAAAAAAATGTTAAAAATTTTGGCTTTCAAATTGACAAGTGACAGAGGGTGTAAAAACAAGTTTGAGATATTCCTTCATTTCCCATAATATTAATTGACGTAGAGGAGAGAGGTCCAGTGTAATAACTGAGGATAGAGTAAGTGACCCCAGTATCAACAAGAAAATTATTTTTTACCTGCCACATCAAAGGTTACATGGGGTTCCTTGGTAGAGACTGAAATGCTGGTATAGGCCAGGGCCAATCTGTTCTCCTGGCACCCTCAGTTTTCAAGTGCTATCATGGCCTTATGTGATTACCCCTTTTCACTCTGGGAATGGTGGCAGTCTACCTTCCAGTGCCAGGGATCAGGGTTTTTACCTTTGCACATGGGACATGGCACTGGAGGTGGCCTAGTGTAATCTCTTGCCAGTGTTCAGGGTATTTGCACTTAAAGCATGTTCAGCCTTTTTGCCCTTGGCATTTTGTGGCTTTCCTGGGTCACCTGGAGGTGGCTGGACATTGCCAATGGCATTGATAACAGCTACCACTATTAGTTTGGCCTGCGTTTCCTCCTTATTTTCCTCATGCTAGTTTTGCTCTTTCTTTTTCTCCAAATCACGATTGTTAAAGACTGATAAGGCAATGTTTATCAGCTGGGCCATAGGAGTCCATAGTGAGCCCATTTGTAATTTCTGAAGTTTTCTATGAATATTAGAGGCTGATCGGCTAAGTGTTGTCCCATTAATACTTGGCCCTCCAGAGAGGATGGGTTTAGATTAGCATATTTTCAGAATGCCTCCACAAGTCAGTTGTAGAAGAGAGCAGGGTTCTCCTCTTTTCCCTGTGTTACTTCTCTGATTTTATCACAATTCATTGGCTTTTTGATACAATTTTTAATTCCAGTCAATAAGCACCATATCATGGTGTTTTTATTTCTTTTCCCTCCCACTGTGATATAGTCCCATTTGGGGTCTTGATCTGGGACTGTCTGAGCTGCAGGTCCTATATCATTGGAGTTTTGAGCATGTAATTTGTTTGCATGTTTGTGGGCCTCTTCCCAAATTCATTGCCTTTCTTATGGAGAGTAACAGGTGTTCAGTATTATTTAAAGGTCTCTACAGAACATATCAAAGGCAAGAGTTAAGGCTTGGAAGTTACTAATGAAGCATGGAAATTCCTCTGAAAAGTTTCCTAGTCTATCTTTGCACTGTTGCAGGGCATTATTGAAAAGGGCACATGTACCTGAATAGGGCCTTCTGCATCTTCTACTTCCATAAGGAGCAGGAGGGCTGGAGTGGTGGGGAGATATGAGGCTCTGCTCCAAGTATGCCCCACTAGACTAGGTTTCTTCTCAGCTGGTAATTTTGAATATATTGGAGAGTAGAATGGAGGAGAAGTTAATTCCTCTGAGGTGGGAGCAGAGGCTTCAGGATTTGGGGCCTACTTAGTTGACCTTGAGAGACAGGTGGGAAAGTTAGAAGGGGGTCATATAAAATGTCATTGCTGACCTCTAGAGGGGCTGCCTCCTTTGGCCTAGAACAAAGGGTTGAATTGTGATAAAGTGTCATGAAGCTCTGAACATAGGAAACCTCTGGCCACTTGCCTAATCTACAAAACAGGTATAACTGGAGAATAGTGTTGTAATTGTTGCTCCTGTTTTCATGTCAATCTTCTACATCTCCTAGTATATACTAAGGCCAAGTCATATTGCAAAAAAAGAATCAGACTCTTTATCTTGAGATTTTCAGGGCCAAATTGTCCCAATTTCTTTTTCCGTTTTTTTATTTTATTTTATTTTTTGATTTTTCAATTACAGTTGTCCCATTTTTCCCCCATTGCTCCCCCCGCAGCCCACCCCTTCTTCCACAATCATATCCCTCACTGTTGTCACGTCCATGAGTCATTTATACACATTCCTTGACTAAACCCTTCCCTTACTTATTCCCCTTCTCTCCCTTCCCCTCCCCACTATTGACTGTTATTCTGCTCCTTGTCCTATTTAGTTCATTTGTTTATGTTGTTCTTTAGTTTCCTGTATTAGGGGATATCGTATAGTATTTATCTTTCTTTGCCTGTCTTACTTCACTACACATAATTCTCTCTAGTTCCATCCATGTTGTCGCAAATGGCAGGAGTTCCTTCTTTCTCTCTGTTGCATAGTATTCCATTGTGTAAATGTACCACAGCTTCCTGATCCACTCTCATCTACAGAAGGGCACTTAGGCTGTTTCCAGCACTTAGCTATTGTAAACAGTGCTGCTATGAACATAGGGATGCATAGGTTCTTTTGAATTAGGGTTTAAGGATTTTTCGAGTATAATCCTAGCAGTGCAATCGCTGGTTCAAAAGGCAGTTCCATTTTTAGTTTTTTGAGGTAATTCCATACTGTTTTCCACAGTGGCAGCACTAGTCTGCATTCCCACCAACACTGCACTAGGGTTCCTGTTTCTCCACATCCTCGCCAGCACTTGTTGTTTGTTGATTTGTTGATGATGGTCATTCTGACTGGTGGAAAGTGGTATCTCATTGTGGTTTTTATTTGCAACCTTGATGGTTAGTGATGTTGAGCATTTTTTCATGTGTCTATGGACCTTCTATATGTCCTCTTTGGAGAAGTGTTTGTTCAGTTCCTTTGCCCATTTTTTAATTGGGCTGTCTGTTTTCTTGATGTTGAGTCATATAAGCTCTTTATATATTTTGGAGATCAGTCCCCTGTCTGAGATATCATTGGCAAATATGTTTTCCCATATGGTTGGTTTCCTTTTTATCTTGCTGATGTTTTCTTTTGCTGAGCAGAAACTCTTTAGTTTGATGTAGTCCCATTTGTTTATTTTTTTTCTTTATTTCTTTTGCCTTAGGAGATGTATCTCTGAAGATATTGTTACGTGGGATATCTGAAAATTTCCTGCCTATGATTTCCTCTAGGACTGTTATGGTGTCATGGCTTACATTTAAGTCTTTGATCCATCTGGAGTTTATTCTCATGTGTGGTATAAGTTGGTGGTCTAGTTTCATTTTATAGCACGTTCCTGTCCAGTTCTCCCAGCACAATTTGTTAAAGAGGCTCTCTGCATTTTATGTTCCTTCCTCCTTTATCAAATATTAGTTGACTGTATGTTCCTGAATTTATTTCTGGACTCTCTGTTCTGTTTCATTGATCTATATGTCTGTTCTTATGCCAGTACCAGAATGTTTTGATCACAGTGGTGTTGTAGTATTGTATGATGTCAGGTATTGTGATTCCTCCTGCTGTGTTCTTTTGTCTCAAGATTGCTTTTGCTATTCGAGGTCATTTTTGGTTCCATATGAATTTTTGGAGTATTTGTTCTAGGTCAGTGAAATATGTCATTGGTATATTAATAGGGATTGCATTGAATCTGTAAATTGCTTTGGGTAGTATGGCCATTTTGATGATGTTGATCCTTCCCATCCAAGAACATGGTATTTGCTTCCATTTATTTGTATCCTCCTTAATTTCTTTCTTCAATGTTACATAATTTTCAGAGTACAGGTCTTTTATCTCTTTGGTTAAGTTCATTCCTAAGTACTTTATTTTTCTTGTTGCTATAGTAAATGGTATTTTTTTTTTGTCTCTGTTTCTGATATTTTACTGTTGGTGTACAGAATTGCCTTAGATTTCTGTATATTTATTTTTTACCCTGCTATTTTGCCAAATTCACTTATTATATTGAGTAGTCTTTTAGTGGCGTTTATAGGGTTTTCTAGGTATACTATCATGTCATCTGCATATAATGATAGTTTTACTACTTCTTTCCCTATTTGGATGCCTTTTATTTCTTTTTCTTGTCTTATTGCTGTGACTAGCACTTCCAACACTATGTTAGATAGGAGTGGGGAGAGTGGGCAGCCTTGTTTTGTTTCCGATTTCAGGGGGAATGTTTTCAGTTTCTGTCCATTGAGTATGATGTTGGCTTTAGGCTTCTCATATATAGCCTCAATTATGTTAAGGTATGCTCCCTCTATTCCCATTTTGCTGAGTGTTTTCATCATAAATGGGTGTTGTACTTTTAACAAATACTTCTGCATCTATTGATATGATCATGTAATTTTTGTCTTTCATTTTGCTTAGGTGATGTATTATATTTATTGATTTGCGAATATTAAACCATCCTTGCATCCCTGGAATGAATCTCACTTGATTGTGGTGTATGATCTTTTTGGTGTATTGCTGGATCCTGTTTGCCAATATTTTGTTGAGGATTTTAGCACCTATATTTATCAGTGATATTGTCCTGTGGCTTTCTTTCTTTGTTGTGTCTTGACCTGGTTTTGAAATTAGGGTAATACTGACTTCATATAAAGAGTTTGGGAATTTTTCCCTCTTCTTAGATTTTTTAGAATAGTTTGAGAAGGGTGGGAGTTAGTTCTTCCCTAAATGTTTTGTAAAATTCACCTGTGAAGCCATCCGGTCCAGGGTTTTTGTGTGCCAGGGGTTTTTGATTACTGTTTTAATTTCCTTCTTTGTTATTGGTCTGTTGAAACTTTCTACTTCTTGATTCAGTTTGGAAGGTTATATGTTTCTAGAAATTTGTCCATTTCTTCTAGGTTGTCAAATTTCTTGCCATACAGTTGTTCGTAGTAATTTCTTACTATCGTTTGTATTTCTGTGGTATCAGTCATGATTTCTCCTCTTTCATTTCTGATTTTGTTTATTTGGGTCTTCTTTCTTTTTTCTTGATGAGCCTGGGTAGAGGCTTGTCGATTTTGTTTATTTTCTCAAAGAACCAGCTCCTAGTTTCATTGATTTTTTAACTTGTTTGTTTGGTCTCCATGTCATTTAATTCTGCTGTGATCTTGATCATTTTATTCCTTCTTATTGCCCTAGGCTTTGGTTGTTGTTGTTGTTCTAGTTCTTGTAGCTTTAGGGTTAGATTTTTTATTTGAGATTCTTCTATCCTTTTCAGATATGCCTGTTTTGCTATGAACTTCCCTCTTAGGACTGTTTTTGCTGTGTCCCATAGGTTTTGGGCTGTTGTGTGTTCATTATCATTATTTTCCAGAAATTTTTTGATTTCTTCTTTGATGTCATTGATAACTGATTCATTATTTAATAGCATGTTATTCATTATCCATGAGTTTGGATGTCCTTGATTTTTTTCTCTGCGGTTGATTTTTAGTTTCAAGGCATTGTGGTTTGAAAAGATGATTGATATAATCTCAATTTTTTAAATTTGTTCAGGCTTGTTTTGTGTCCTATCATGTAGTCTATCTTTGAAAATGTCCCATGTGCATTTGAAAAGAATGTGTGTTTTGCTCTTTGGGGTGAAAAGTTTTATATATATATCAGTTAGTCCATGTGGGTTAGTGTGTTGTTCAATGCCTGTATATCCTTGGTGTTTCTTTGCTTTGAAGATTTGTCTGTTGTTGATAATGGAGTGTTAAAGTCCCCTCCTATGAGTGTGTTACTGTTAATATTCTTCTTGTGGTCTTCTGGTATTTGCTTTATGTATTTGGGTGCTCCTATGTTGGGTGCATATATCTTTACGAGGTTTATATCATCTTGATGGATTGTTCCCTTAAGTATTATGAAAAGTCTTTCTTTGTCTCTTTTTATTGCCCTTGCTTTGAAATTTGTTTTGTTTGATAGGAGTACTGCTACCCCAGGTTTTTTTTTTTTTTCATGTCCGTTTGCTTGGAATACTTTTTTGTATCCCTTTACTTTCAGTCTGTGTAAATCTTTTCTTTTGAGGTGTGTTTCTTGTAGACTGCAAATATGTGGGTCCTGTTTTCTTATCCATTCTGTTACCCTATGTCTTTTAAATGGAGCATTTAATCCATTTACATTTAAGGTTATTATTGACATGTATTTATTTATTTCCCTTTGTACCTGTGTTCCTCTCCTCTTTTTTTCTTCATTTTCTCAAAACATTCCCTTTGCATCTCTTGCAATGCTTGTTTGGTGGAGATGTACTCTTTTAGTCTTCTTTTGTCTGTGAAACTCCTCATTTCACCTTCCATTTTAAATGAGAGCCTTGCTGGATAGAGTATTCTTGGTTGTAGGACTTTGTTTTTCATTGCTTGAAATATTTTTGACCATTACCTTCTGGCTTGTAGTGTTTCTGTTGAAATATTGTTCGATGGCCTTATTGGAGCTTTCTTGTATGTTATTTGCTGTTTTTTTCTTGCTGCTTTTAGGATTCTCTCTTTATCTTTGAATGTTGCCATTTTAATTATGATGTGCCTTGGAGTGGGTTTGTTTGGGTTCCTTCTAGTTGGGACTCTCGGTGCTTCCTGAAATTGCATAACTTTTCATCTCTTCAGGTTGGGAAAATTTCTGTCATTATTTCTCCTATCAGCTTTTCTATTCCTTGTTCTTCTTCTCCCTATTTTATTCCAATCACTCAGATGTTATTTTTCCTTCATGCTATCCTGTAATTTCCTTACATCTTCTTCGTAATTTTTCAATATTTTTTCATTTTGTTTTATTGTCTGGGAACTTTTTTCTACATTGTTCTCTGACTCACTGACCCAATCATCTGCTTCGTTTAGCCTGCTTTTGATTGATTCTACTGTGTTTTTCAGTTCAGAGATTGTATTCTTCATTTCTTCCTGCTTCTTGTTAATAGTTTCTATGTCCTTTTTTATGCTGATGTAGTTTTCCATAAGTTCCCTGTAATTTTCTTAGAGCTGTTGGTAACTACCTTGGAGGTTGTCGTAGTTGTTTTTGAGGTTTTCGAGTATATTGAGCTTCTTCACCACCATTGTTTTGAATTCCATGTCTGACACTTGGGCTATGTCTATTCCATCTACCTCTCTTTCTGGGGATTCCTCTTTTCTTTTCATTGAGAGGTTGTTTCTGCATCTTACCATGTTGGATTCTTCTTGTTTGTTTCTGTTTTTTGGATTTGTCTGCTTTGCCTTCCCACCTCTGTGGTATGAGATTCTTTATAGGAGATCTGGGGGTTTCAGTGGTGCAGTTTCTTTGCTCTCCCGAGCCTGATGTTCTTGGGTTACCCTTTATGTCGTTTGTTTATGCTGTCTGGTTATATTTCAGATGCTCTTTTGTGGGATCTTCCCTCTGGCTAGTTGACTGAGAGTCACTCTGTCTACTTTGTGTTGAGTTCTTATGTGGAGATGCTGTTAAAAATGTAAACACACAGCCCAGGCAAGAAACCCACGCCCTCAAAAATATCCCGCACCCTCTATTTCGCTATTGTCAGCAAATGAGCCAGTATTAATATAAATGTAGAGAGGCCATGGCTTTTATACTATAAGGAGAATAGATAAGAGTTGTTTTTAGGGAGGAAAAATATGATTTTTGAGAGAGGGGATGATACATTAGTAATAATAGCAAGTAGTGTCGAGACTATGCAAGACAACGGGTGATAATTACATTGTATGTTAAAAATAATAAAAGAAAAATAGAGAATAATGCAGAATATAGTAAGAAAGTGGAATTGTATAGTATTAGATTAATATAGTAGTTATATTCTATTTATTTAGTGTGAAAGGGAAGATAAACAAAACAGACAAACAAATAAAAATTAAAGAGAAAAGATGAGGAGAGATAGTATGAAACAAATTCTAGAGATAGTTTTTTAAAAACATTTTTTTAAATAAAAGTAAAAATTAAAATAAAAGTAAAAATAAAAATAAAAATAAAAAATAAGAAATGAAGAAAATAAAAATAAAATAAAATACAAATAAAGAAACTAAAATAGAAATAAAAATTTAAATATATATATATAGAGAGAGAGAGAGAAAAGGAAAGTTTTTACTCAGTTAAGCCTTTGTGTGGTCTTCTTTTTCTGGATCCACAGCTGGTCTAATGATTGGGGCCAGCGGTTCCTGATCTTTGCAGGTTTGGTGCCTGTTTGGAGCCGGCCAAGGTGCCTGTGCACACGCACATGCACACGCACACGTGCAATGTGCCCTGCGCGCTAGCCTCAGACCTGCTGAGCTGTGCCCTGGGAATTGGTCTCTTGCCCCTTGGGGTGGGACCCCAGACACTTGTGCATGGTGGAAGTGAGCATCTGTGAGTTGCCGCCGCCCACTCTTCCTGCACTGCAGCCGCCCTCCGTTCCTGCCTGGGTGGGCATGAGCAGACCCTGCGCAAGTGGACTGTGCACTGGCCTGGTGCCCAGTGGGGCTGGCCAGGGGTTTCTGTGCACAGTCTTCTGCGTGCCCAATGGGCCCTCCCTGTACCCAATGGGGCACTGATCTTACGTCTGTTGGGGTGTGTCCAAGGGGCTCCTAGAGGCACAGTCGGTGACCTGGTTGTGCACCTGGGCCAGTGTATGAGGGCACTTCCCCGTGCGCCCTCGCTCTACCCACGGGGAGGGTGTGGGAGTGGGCAAGTGCACTT
This sequence comes from Furipterus horrens, assembly GCF_987537825.1. Taxonomy (NCBI): domain Eukaryota; kingdom Metazoa; phylum Chordata; class Mammalia; order Chiroptera; family Furipteridae; genus Furipterus; species Furipterus horrens. The sequence goes on from NW_028327182.1 coordinate 44,792,677, forward strand.
CTGCGCCTGCGCTCCTCAAGAATGTCCTATCACCCCCAACCTTTCCTCCCCTCTCCGCAGTACAGAAGAGAAAAAAATAAAGGAAAATCATGTTCTCACATGCACAGCAGTATGCTGTTTCTTGTCTTTCAGTGCCAGATGCCACCTGGTCCTCTCCTGGCTCTGCCAGTGGGCAGAGATCCGCTCTCCACCGATTCCTCTCTGGGGAAGCCTGTGGTCACTAAAAAGTCTTTGTGTACTTCCACCGCAGCTCAGGGAGCCACCCCAGTCAGAAATCCTGTCTCATCCCTTTTTCCTCCACTATCCTCACCAAACAGATCACTCCTAGATGATTTTCTGTAATCCAGCATTGCCAAGGCTGGACTCCTGCCAGTGTCAAGCTACTCACTGAGATGTTCTGTCTGCAATTAGCCCAAACTACAGTTGTGTCTCAGGATCCAGAAAGCACAGCCTCCCTCATTTCTCTGCCATCTTCTCTGTCCCATTTTCTAAGAACGCATTCCAATGGGGATCCTGAGGAGATAGAAGGTATATTTCCCATTTTGTCTGTGGCATACCTCAGGAAGGGAAAAAGAGAGTGGAATTCTCTGGCTCCATAGAGGCATCCTCTTTCATTTTTCTGAGGAGATTTCTAGTGACTTACAGGACATCCTCTGTTATTCCCCTGTTCTACACTACCAGACATCTCTGGTGATACAAAAACTTGGGTGTAGCAGCTAGTAGAAGACAAACTAGAGTTGCCATGGGCTAATTGTACCCTCTTTCCTGGTATCTAAGTTGGCAGCTTCAGTTAAATTGGACATGGCCTGTCTCATGAAGAGTCTGGGCAAGTTGGACTTCTGCAAGGAGTCATAGGAAGGGGCCTAAAATTGAAACATTTCCTGAAAGGACTGGAGACCTAAGAAAAACTGCTCAATCTAGACAGACTGTTTCTGAGTATTAAAAAAGCCCCCCAATTATGTGGGCCACAGTCTCTCCTGTCCTGAGGATCTATAGGACTAAAACATCTAATGGGGAAAGATATGCCCTTCTCCGTAACTGTGCTGTTCTCTGTAAATTGGTTAACTCAAACTAGTTTCCTCTGCTCTTTCTAAGTGTAGAGGAGGCAGGAGAATTCTAGTTTTTTACAAACCTACCTTACCTGCTCTAGGGTAGTACTAATTGAAAGGGCCCACCAACCTTAACCTACTTTCAGAACTAGAGCAAATACAGCAAAAGTTTTTGTTGCAGAAGAAACAGGCAGGGAAAAGGTGCAGATAGAGAGGCCAAATTCAGGGGGTGAAGCAAATCTTAGGAGAAATGTGGTCGACTTGTGAATTAGGCTGGCAGTACAAGATGACAGAGCAAAGAAGGGAGGAGCACCCAGCAACCTTTTCCAAGACTTACAATAGTCCTGAATGAAGAGCCAAGGGAAGGGACAATGCTATGTTTTACAGTGTGCCTTGTTGCTTGGATAATTTTGTGCCTGATGAGGAACCTAGTGTCTTCTTTCCCAGATCCTTGACCAGATAATCCTCATAGGGAGGTTTTTAAGCAGTGGGTGCCCGTTTGGCTCCTAACTGTGTGACCTATGCCTGCACAAAAGTGGCAAACTCTCTTCAATGAGCTTGGACATACCAAGGCATCAAAAAATAGAACAGAAATGAGACAGAAAGAATGAAAGTCTCTTCCAACCACCAAGGTGGCAAGGAGTTGTCTTACTCTTCCAGAGCTTCCACAGAGGACCTCCTGACTGGCATGCCAAATTATTGCAGATGGAGATGGAGTCCAGGCTTTTGGTGGTCATTAACAAAGAATTGAACAGACTACACAAACAAAGAAGAGAAGAAGCAAAGCAAGCATGATTGATTAAGCCCAAGATATGAGAGTGGGCCATTTCCGAGCAGAGAATGGCCCCCTTCCACCAAAAGGGTGTAGGTTTTATTGGGTTCCATAATTTTCCTTGATTCCCCACGTGGAGAGGATACCACAATGCCAATTTAGGATAAATGAAGCAAAGGTGTAAATGAAGCTCTGGTGTGCAAGTGTGGTTCCTTGCCAGGTTTTACAAGGTGATTCTTGGAAATCAGGGTGCTGACTGATGACAGCTGCAGTGTCTCAGGACTTTCTCATTCTTATTCTATCTCCTTCCTCAATTCTTTTTAGTGTATTCTTCATTTTAGGTATTCATTTGTGATACTCTATTATTCACTTCTGACTGTTTTTTTAATGTATTTTTAATATGCATTTTTGTGTTTCCTATCTCTTTGTTGAAGTTCTCACTGAGATAACCTATCCTTCTAAGTTAATTGAGAATCCTTATAACCAGTGTTTTGAAGTTTGCATCTATTAGATTGTCTCCATTTTTAGTTTTATTTTTCTGGAGTTTTGTTCTTTCATTTTTAACATGTATCTTTGTCTCTTCATTTTTGATGTCTCCCTATGTTTGTTTCTATGTATTAGGTAGAGCTGCTATGCCTACTGGTCTTGGTAGAGTGGCTTTATGTGGATGTTCCGTGGGGTCTAGTGGTGCAGTCTCCCTTGTCACCTGAGACAGGTGCTCCATGTCTTTATGTGCTCCTGCCTGTTGTAATTGAGCCTTGATTGATGTTGATATGTCAATGGAAGTGATTGATGTTCAAGGTGACTGGCTGTGACTACAGTGGAGGTGCTGATGTGCAGAGGATGACCCTATGGAGCAGGATTCACTTTGGAAGAGCTCTGGTGTGTGCTGAGTCTGCCCTTTTGAGGTGCCATTAGTGGAGGTGGTTGGATAATGTCCTGGTATGGTCTGAATTTTGCCCTTAGGTGTGTTGTTTCTGGAATCTTTGGAGGGGCTGTGGTGCAGGTCAAGGTTAGCCCCTATTTGTGCTACTTGATATGAGCTACAAAGTAATCTGCAGATGATTGTTTCAGCTTGTGCTGTACTTGGAGGTGCATGTGAGAGGCTAAGCTGTGAACTGAGAGTGGCTACTACTAGTGCCAGGCTGGGGCTGTTTAAGGAAGAGGTACTGGGTATGCCAAGCCCAGAGGTTTCTTGTTGGAGTTTGTGAACTTTTGAGAGATTTTAGAAAAGTCCCCACATTGGCTAAGATAGGATGTTTGTATGGAAAAGCTACCAGGAGTGCTTTGGGTGGGCCCATAACTTAAGTAGAGCCAGGTCTTAGGGCATCATCAGGGTGAAGCAAATGGTGTTAGCCAGGTTGATGAAGACTCAGATTTAGTGTGCCTACCAGCTGGGTGCAGGGAGAGCTCTGAAAAGGAACAATGTTTTCTGCCAATACTTTTATCTGGGAGAAAGTTCCCCCCTCTAGCCCTCACCCCAAAGCCAGACAATTCAGTTTCTCCTTGTATGTCCTTGATGCTTTTCAAGCTGCTGCTCAGAGGTGGGGTTCAGAGTGAATGAGTCTGTGCATGGGCCCTTAAGATAAAGGTCTGGGATTCTACTAGTGACCTCTTCTTCTCACCCAAACAAAATCCCCTCAACTACACTCCTTGCTGGTTTTCACAGCTATAAGTTATGGGGACTTCTCTTCTTGGCACTGAAGCCCTGAGCTGAGGGGCCTGGTGTAAAGCTGGGACCCTGTGCTCCTCACGGGGGACCCCTGCAGGCCAAGATACCCCTCTTGATTTTTATCCACTACATGTCAATGTGAGACCAGGCTGCATCTCGGCCCCTCCTCTTAATCTTGACATGGCTTCTTTATATTTTTATTTATAGGACTTCTATTTAGTGAGATTTCAGGCTGTTCTTAATGATGACTGTTCTGTAGTTGATGTGGTTGTAGGAGGGCGCAATCATAGCATTTACTTATTCCACCATCCTGACCAAAAGTCAGAAATGTTCTCTTTAAAAAAAAGGGATGTGTGTGTTCATGTGTGTAATTACAAAATCTTTACCTATCCAATTAAAAACAAAACAGAAATGGTTAAAAAAATAAAAAACGAAAAATATAACTGAGTTGAGAAGTGATGATGATATAGAATTTATTGTTTACTCAGTACCAGACATTTTTAAAGTATATTTTACTGATTATATTGTTACAATAGTTCCAATTTTTCCCCTTTGCTCCCCTCCGCCAAGCACCCCCCTCCCCCAAAAATCGCCCCCAAGTCCATGCTCATGGGTCGTACATACAAGCTCTCCTGACTCACCCTTTCATATATTCTTCTTCTTCTTCTTCTTTAAAATAATTAATTAATTATTTTAACAATAAAAAATAACAATCCCTCCCTCTCAGACTTAAGACCCTTTATAATCTTATAAAGGACAATGGGTGAAGGTCTCAAGCTCCTCCAGCTGCTGCAAGCTGAACATGGTCATCATCCTACCTAACCTTAGGTCCAGCAATCCCTAATAAGAGTGGGGGTGTGGAGGGGAGGGTGGCCTTCCCACAAGGGGAAGGATCGTGCAGACTTCAGGTCAGTTGGCTGTCCCCAGACAATGGCATGCTTGATTTAACAGGCTGGCATCCTTGTTGTATTCTGGAGGCAACAGGGTTAAAGAACATCATTCAATCCATAACCACTAAATGACAAAAGACAGGGATTAATTTTTCAATGTCCCACATTAGGGAAAAAAAAAGGCTTCTTTGGAGGAAGGTGTGCCAGGTACATCTCACCTGTCCAAAACCCTTTTGCCCATTATACTTAGTTTGGGCAGAGGGAAATATTTTAGGTTTCCCCCCCTCTCAGGCCTCTGGGCTCTTTCTGTCCAAGCCATTAGGACAGAAAAGAGAAACCAGTTTTAAAGTGAAGCCCACAGACCACCCCATTCTTCACCAACCCAGCCACTTAGTTCAGCCAAACCATTGAGTCTCAGGAGGCAGCAATGCAGACAGGATTGAGGCCTATATGTACAGACAATCACTCAGGTAATGAGATCGTAGGCTTATGCCCTTTGAAAACAGAAAACACATGTTAACTTATGTAACATAACCCACATACAAGTCTCTAAATCTGTACGACTGTCTTATCGGAAAGACATCCAGTTGCAATGCATTTGACATCCTTCTTGCCTGTAAATTAAACATCTTTGATAATGCCACATACATAGTTTAACTTTCAAATGAAAACAAATTTTAGATGAAAAGAAACTTTAAAGACGTTTAGATGCACTACTTTATAGTCTACCACTGAGCATTGTGATTTTCCTTGAATCATGATTTTTCTCCCTAAGACTACCCTCCTTGTCATTAAAGGGACTGTATTAAGTCCATTTTTAATTTATCCTGTTCATTTGCATAAACACAACAAGAGCAGAAAATGATCACTTATGATCTTTAGTTCTGCTTGGCTGGAACTTATGCAAGGAACATTTAGGGTGACTTTCAGTCTGCCCTTCAAGGCACAGAAGGAGAACCACATACCTGACATTAAGCCTTGCCTGTAAACACTTGTCTTTTACAAGTCTTTCTGGTTTTGCATTGTGTCTTAAGGTCCCATCTAGATATCTTTCAGGAAAACAAGCTTCATTCCTTCCCTGGAAAGATTACCATGGACAGCGCATCTATCCAAGGTACCAGGCCTTTTATCTCGTAGACTTTTATTACCTTTGAAAGTCAATCCCAGTCCCTCAGGGCTTTTTGGTAACAACCAAAACCCAAGCATGTCTCCTTTAGGCATGACATACCAGTCAAAGTCTTGGTCAACAAAACTTCTATTAACAAATGGTCTTAGTTTCATGCAAAGAACCTTACATCATTACTTACTTCTTCAGAATGCCAAACTCTGGAGGGATCAGATAGGGAGAAAAATATACAATATGAAGGAAAATTCTTGTCCCTCTAATATTCACTGAACTGGCATTTCTATTCTTTATATTTTCATTTTTTCCCCCACTGAAATATTTTTTTCATTACAGTTGTCCCACTTTATTCCCCCTCTTGCTTCCCTGTACCCTGCCCCCCCTTCTCCCACGTTCAGTCTCCACCCAGTTGTCCATGTCCATGGGTCATTTATACATGTTCTTTGACTAGACCCTTTTCCTTCTTACCCAACTTCTCTACCTCCATCTCCCACTTTGTTACTGTTAGTTTATTCCTTGTTTACATACCTCTGGTTCAATTTTGCTCATTTGTTTGTGTTGTTCATTAGTTTCCTGTAATAGGTGGTAGCATAAGGTATTTTTCTTTCATTGCCTGGCTTATTTCACTAAGCATAATTCTCTCTAGTTCCAACAATCTTGTTGCAAATCGTAGATGTTCCTTATTTCTTTCAGTACTTATTCATTGTCATCCCCCTCCCCCCTTTGTACTTGTGTTCCTCTCTGTCTCTCTCTGTTTCTTCATCTTCTTAAAGCAGACCCTTTAGTATCTCTTGCAATGCTTGTTTGGTGGAGATGTATTCTTTTAGCCTTCTTTTGTCTTGGAAACTCCTTATTTCACCTTCCATTTTGAATGAGAGCCTTGCTGGGTAGAGTATTCTTGGTTGTAGGCCTTTGTTTTTCATTGCTTGGAATATTTTTGTCATTCCCTTCTGGCTTGTAGTGTTTCTGCTGAGAAATCTGATGATAGTCTTATTGGAGCTCCCTTGTATGTTATTAGTTGTTTCTCTCTTGCTGCTTTTAGGATTCTCTCTTTGTCTTTGAATGTTGCCATTTTAATTATGATGTGTCTTGAAGTGTGCCTGTTGGGGTTCATCTTCATTGGGACCCTTTGTGCTTCCTGGACTTGCATGACTCTTTCTCTCCTCATGTTAGGGAAGTTTTCTGTCATTAGTTTTTCAAAGAGGTTTTCTATTCCTTGCTCTTCTTCTCCCTCTGGAATTCCTATGATATGAATATTATTACGTTTCATGTTATCCTGCAGCTGTCTTAGAACCTCTTCAGTCTTGTTCATTCTTTTTTCATTTTGTTGCACTGTCTGGGAGTTTTTGTCTAAGTTGTCCTCCAGCTTGCTGATCTGATCTTCTGCTTCCTCTAGCCTGCTTTTAATTCCTTCTACTGTGTTCTTCAATTCAGAGATCATATTCTTCATTTCCTCCTGGCTCTTATTGATAGCTTCCATGTCCTTTTTCATGCTCGTGTAATTCTCAGTAAGTTCCTTGTAGTTTTTCTGGAGTTCTTTGTAGTTTCTGCTGAGCTCATTGAGCTTCTCCATAATCCATGTTTTTAATTCCATATCTGATAGCTTGCTCCCCTCTATTTCATTTAGCACTCTGTCTGGGGATTCTACCTTTCCTTTTGATGGGGGGCTGTTTCTCTGTCTCCCCATTTTTTTTGGTGCTTCTTAGAATGATCTCCACTTCCTGGATCTGCCCCTGGTGGCATCAGATCCTGTACCAGTCTGGGCCTAGGCAGCCTGTAGGAGACTTCCAGGGATCTACTGCCTTTGTTTCTCTTCTTTAGTTGTTAATCTATTCAATCTGTGATTTCTTCGGCAGCCGTCCGTCTCGAGAGACGATGGTGTAGCTTCTTAAGTGTCTATCTGCACCGCCGAGAATGGTTGTGCAGTCCGACTCGGGAGTGACACGGTATCTGTCTCCTCCCGTGTTGAATCGACATCTTATGATGACGCTGGAGTGTCCTCTCCAGTGAAGCTGAAGCTACAGAGCCTGGGCAGGGTGATATGGAGGGTCTGCTGTTGCCCATGCAGCAGACCCCCCTCTCTTCGCAGCTGAGGGATCCAAGGGAAAGACGGAGTCAATACAGCTTGGCTTCAGGTGCGCCGCAGGAGTTGCCGGTGTTGACTACAACGTCAAACCGCCTTAGGGACTCCGGCTCCGGATTTTCTGTCGGGGTTTACTCCCTTAGCCTTTCCCCTGAAGAGGTATGCCGCAAGGCAGCGGAGGTTTTTTGGAATCAGAGTTTTCCTTCTCTGATGTGCCCTGACTGGAAGATCGAACCAGCGACACTTAGCTCGCAGGCTGACGCTCAATCCACTGAGCCAAACCAGCCAGTAATCTGTGATTATCGGTCAGGTTTAAGGACCGTGGGTGTGGCAGCTTAATTGCTGTAGGCAGGGCTTTTGCTTCCCCTCAGGCTGATGCCACTTGGAGCAGTGGGAATGGTCTGCCTGCAGTACTGGGGATGGGTCAGCACTGAGACCCAGTCGACTGCTTCCCCAGTTCTCCCCTGAAAGCCACTACACCAAACTCTCCCCAAGTGTCTCCAGTCCTCTCTTCCTTCCCTCTGCTTGAGCCCAGGGTAAGTGGGGGCAAAATATTTTCGTATGCATTCCGCTTAAGAGCTCTTTTTCTCCAGCTGTTTCTCTCTGGCTAGCAAGAAACCCTGTGGCTTTTCGCTTTTCTCAGCTGGATACTATTTTACTTTCCACTCTGTTGTTGTAGGCTGGGAAGCTCAGCTGGGGGTTTAGACCCTGCCCTTCTCAGGGGGAACCCCTGGATCCTGAGCTGTTTCTCAGTCCCTTCAGCTGCCACCCATGTGAGCTCAGCCAGCCCTTCCGCATCTCTGCACTCCCTACCAGTCACGTTGTGATGTAGCTGTTAGAAATAGTAAAAACCGAAACCAAGGAAGCTGAGATGCAAGATTTATTAAGAGGAACCTGCCGGGCTGTCTCAAAGAATAGAACAGCAGCTGGCGTACAGGCTGACAAGGTTTTAAAGGGAGGGATAGAGGATGATCGGAACAGGGTATCGGGGCGCCTAGTGATTGGTTTTGCCTGGGGGTAACGGCAGGAACAATGGGTTGAGTCTGGGGGTAATGGCGCGAACAGTGGTGGGAACAACGAGGCACTTGGTGTTCTGTTGGGTATGTTGTTCGGGAGAAGGTACTTGGTGATTTATTGGGCATGTTGCTGGGGAGAAGAATAGAATAAGGGAGTACAAAATTTTCTTCCTCCTACTGGTGTTTTGCAAGATTTGAGGAACTTTTCACTGGACTGCTCAATAGTCATTGTTTGTGGTTTTTACTTCCTGCTAATCAGCTTATTGGGTGGGGGTTTTTGAGGCTCTTACTGAACCTAAGAGTAGCGGCCTTTTCTGTCTCTCCATGGTTATAAGACTTCTCTTCAGCTAGTGTTTGGTTGGTTATTCCAGGTGATTTCTCCAAAATTAAGTTGTAAATCCAGACTAGTTCTGGGAGGAGGTTAGTGTAGCTTCCACTTACTCCTCCGCCATCTTATTTCTCTAGTACCAGACATTTTTGCATCTTATTCCACTTAATCCCTTGGACAGTCCTATAAGATAGGGATTATTGTTTCTATTTTTATGTAAACAGAATAATTCTCAAAGATATTCAGTGGCTTATTAATATTGCTCGGGTCACGAGGCATGTTTAAAGCAAGTTCACATGGATTGAAAGCTTGACTTTCATTCATTAACCTTTGGGTGTTCTATGGAAAACATTCATGGCACTATGCACCTCATTCCTTCTCAGAAGACTCAGCATCATGTCTTTCTGGCTTTTATCTTAAAACATAATACTTATCTATCTATCTAAAAGTGATTTTTGTGAAAGGTAATTTAGCAAAATGCTTTGTTTACAGAAGAAAGAAAACCAATTATGCTATAAAGATGTTCATTCTTGAGAACAAAAGTAGGCGAGTAATAGGTTGGATGTTAACTGAGCAGATGCCTGTGAAAAAAAATTGAAGTAATCTGTGAGCAATAAAACAAAATGAGCATTCTTTCCTCTCCTCAAGTTTCACAGATGTAAGGCACCCTTGCAATTACAAAAGGAGGAAAACCCTCACAAATAGAACCTCATTCTTCTGTTCAAAAGAAGACCATCCTTCAAATCAAAACTAACTATTCAAATATTTCATAAAGTAAACAATTTACAATAAAATTAACTCAGTTCACTGTCATTAAATTTTTACAGCATGCATCAAATATCCACAGCACAGTGGGCTAGAAGCCAAGAGTGAATACAGATCTAATGTGTAAGCAAGTTACAAAAAATACAAATTATATATATATAATGACAAAGCAGTGACTTGCATATAAGTAGCATATTTATTTGAATACTGATGGGAGGAATATGTTGGAGCATTAGAATTTCTATATCATCTTTTCCATCCCATTTAAAATCATCTCCCATTATACTAAATTAATTAATAGCATGTTCATTCTATTTCCCCTCTTTTAAAATGTCAGGATAGCCTAATTGTGTCATCAGAGAATTTAAAAATATTTTTATTTTGTATTTTAAGCATAAACTAACTTATTTAATTTTTTCTTGTGAAGAAGTTGAAAGTGTTAGATAATTGCCTTGCACCAAAAACTAGAACCAAGATTTGGGAAGGTTATAATGATTTGCTTTATTAACTGACACTAATGAGCTAATTTGAGTTTCAAAAATTTCCGCCTTTACTTGCTTGAAGCAACTGTCTTTTTAATACTGTCTCAAATTAGAATTTTTACCTAGTAAGTTATTTATCTATTTCTAAATAAGTGAATATTTGAAATAAGATTTTATCAACAGAAAGCCTTGTGTCATATCAGACAATGTACCAGGTCTGCCTGGAAAAAGTCCAACCATTGTTAATATAACAAGAATGGTCTGCGCGACAGTGATGTAACCTGGCAGCCAAAGAGAGTGGACTGGAATGCATATGTATGAACAATGGCAACTTCACTGTACAAGTCACTGGGGTCAGTGGATTCTGTTCAATGAGCATGTGTACTGTGTGGCTGTGGCATTCAAAATGACTGAGTAGAGCAACAAATCTGCATCAAATTTTGCATTAAGCTTGAACATTATTCTGCAGAAACTATTATACTTGGATAATTCAGAAGGCTGCAGCTGTGGCAACTGCTGATAGGCAGCTTCATTACAACAACGTGCCCTGTCATACATCACGTTTCATGCAAAGTTTTTTGGTGATACATGAAATCACCCAGGTAGTTCAGCTCCCCTACAGCCCAGATTTGGTACCCTGCAACTCCTGGCTTTTTCCCAAACTAAAATCACCTTTAAAAGGGAATAGATTTCAGACTGTCAATAAGATTCAGGAAAATATGATGGCAGCTGGTGGCAATTGAGAGAACTATGTGAAGTCCCAAGGAGCCTACTTCGAAGTGAACTGAGGCATCATTGTCCTATGTACAGTGTTTCTTGTATCTTGTATCTTCTTCAATGTCTCTATTTTTAAATAGTATGTGGCTGGATACTTTCTGGACAGATTTCATATTTCAACTATATCCTTTGTTATTTATCATACTTTTGTTTATTGCTCTCCAGACAGATAAATAAGAAATCTTAACAGATCTGGCTTCCAGGAAAGTTGTAGAAGATTGTATTTTCCAAAGACAGTTGTACCAATATATATATGTTCTTTTCCTGCCTCTGAGAGCTGGACCTGTATCTCCCTTCCTTGAATTTGGATGGATCCTTATGACTGTTCTGTCCAATAAATTCGCATTACCAAAATGATGCTATTTGGCTTGTTAGCATAGGTCATAATAGCAATATAGCTTTTGCTTTGCTCAATAGAGCAGTTACTTTGCTGGGAGGAAGACCAGAGTAGCCCATGTGGAGATACCACACAAAGAGGACCACATATAAAGGAAGAGTGGCCCCAGCCAAAGGCCACCATCCATTACCAAACACTTGAATAGACAAGTCTTTAGCTGATTTCACCAATGTTGAACTCCCCTGGCCCTACCTCAAGTTAGGTAGAAATAAATTGTCCTCACTGAGCTCCGTCCGGGCTGCAGATTCTTGAGCAAAATGAATATTAGGATTGTTATAGCTAAGTTTTGTTATAGTTATTTGCACAGCCATAATAACTGTTTTGATAGTATTATCCATTAGGAAGCTTCTCCAAATCAATTAGATAAAAGCTAATTCACTTTTCTTCCAAACACAAAGATAACCAAGTGGTTAACATTTGATGCTTTCCCACCTCCTATTAGAATTCTTAAGCAAAGAGTAATTACTGTTTGGAATCAGTATTATAACATGATTCAGATAAGGAGAAAACTCTAACAGTGATAAAAAGATAATTTCAAATAAAGTGTAAAAATTTTTGAACCACTTTCAAACATTTGGACTAAAACGTTTCAATTTCCCTGCCAACTTCTTTTATTTTTTAAGACTTTATTAATTTTAGGGCAGTTCTAAGTTCATAACAAAATTGAGAGAAAGCTATAGAGTATACTTATATACCCTCTGCCCCCCACGTATGCAAAACCCCTAATATCAACATCCTGCACTAGAGTGATTTTGTTTGTTACAAATGATGAACCTACATTAACACTTCATAATCTCCCAAAGTCAATACTTTACCTTAGGGCTCACTTTTGGTGTTGTTCATTCTATGACTTTGGACAAATGTACAGACATCTATCTATCATTATAGTATTATACAGAGTATCTTCATTGCCCTAAAAATCCTCTGTGCTCTGCCTATTCATCCCCTCCATAACTCCCCAGCCCTGGCAACCACTGATTTGTTTATTGTCTCCAGAATTTTGTTTCTTCTAGAATGTCATATGTTGGAATCAAACAATATATAGAATTTTAAGATTAGCGTTTTAAAATTAATAACATAAATTTAAGGCTCCTCTATGTCTTTTTCATGATTCAATTGATCATTTCTTTTTAGCACTGAATAATAATTCATAGTCTGAATGTATCACAGTTTATTTGTTCATTTACCCATTGAAGAACATCTTGGTTAGTTCCAAGTTTTGGCAATATGAATAAAGCTGCTATAAACATCTGTGTGTATGTTGTTGTGTGAACATAGTTTTTAAGACCTTTGGGGAAATATCGAGGAGCGTGATTGCTAGATTCTATTGTAAGAGTATGTTTAGTTTTGTAAGGAACTCCAAGACTCTTCCAAAGTGGTTGTATCACTTTGCTTCAATGAAAAATGATTCTTGTTGCTTTATCCTCACCATCATTTGGTGCTGTCAGTGTTCTGATTTTTGAGCATTCTAACAGGTGCGTACTAATATTGTATTGTTTTAATTTGCATTTCTCTGATACCTTTCCATATGCTTATTTGCCATCTGTATATATATTTTTGGTGAGGTGTTTATTAAGGTATTTGGTCTGTTTTGTGATGGGGTTTTTGTTTTCCTATTGTTGAGTTTTAAGAGTTCTTTGTATAATTTGGATAACAGTCCTTTATCAGAAATGTCTTTTACAAACATTTTCTCCCAGTATGTGACTTGACTCCTCCTTTTCCTGGCAATATCTTTCACAGAGCAGAAGTTTTAATTTTAATTAAGTGTAGCTTAACCATTATTATTTTTTGCATAGATCATGCCTATCTAAAAGTAATCATCATACCCAAGATTATCTAAATTCTATCCTATGTTAATTTCTAGGAGTTTTATAGTTTTACATTTTACATTTATGCTTGTGTGCATTTAATGTTAATTTTGTGAAGGGCCTATATCCAGAATAATTTTTCAAACTTTTTTATTTTTATTTTTTAATCTGCCTTATTGATTATGCTGTTACAGTTGTCCTAATTTCTCTTCCCTTTGTTCCCCTCCACCCAGTGACGCCCCTCCCTCCAGTTGTCCCCTCCTCTTAGTCCATGCCCATTGGTTGTGCATATAGTTCTTCTCAACATCTTTCTATCTACTCCACCCCCTCCTATTACACTTCTTAATTCCTGTACCATCTCCCTCTTTCCCCCCTTTCCCCTCCCTGCTGACCTCCCCCCCAAATGTTCCCCCTACCTATAATTCTTTTCCCACTCTCGTTGCCTACTTAGTTGGTCTTTGTTTCAATTGCCTAGCTTCTGTTGTTGGTTGTTGTGATACAGTTTTCATTTTAATATTCATAGTTTTGATCCTCTTTCTCCTAAACAAGTTCCTTTAACATTTCATATAACAGTGGTTTGGATCTGATGAACTTCAGTTTTACTTTGTCCTGGAAGCACTTTCTCTGCCTTTCTATTCTGAATGACAGCTTTGCTGGATAGAGTAATCGTGGTTGTAGGTTTTGGTTTTTATTACTTTGAATATTTCTTGCCAGTCCCTTCTAGCCTGCAGAGTTTCTTTTGAGAAATCAGCTGAGAGTCTTATTGGGACCCTTTTGTACATAATTCTTTTCTTCCTTCTTGCTGTTTTTAAGATTCTCTCTTTATCCTTAATTCTTGACATTTTGATTATAATGTGTCTTGGTGTGGTTCTCCCCGGGTCCAGTTTCTTTTGGAACTCTCTGTGCTTCCTGGACCGGTAAGCCTATTTCCTTCCCCAAGTTAGAGAAGTTCTGCTTCATTATTTTTTCACATAATTTTCTAATTTCTAGTTCTTCTTCACCTTCTGGCAACCCTATGATTTGGATGTTTGCCCACTTATAGCTGTCCCATAGGTTTCTGAGCCTCTCCTCATTTTACTCACTTTTTGTTCCTCTTTCTGCACTGGTTGACTGTTCCTTTTCTATGTTTTGATTTGTTGACTTGATTCCTAGTTTTCTTTCCCTCACAACTAGTTTCATATGTGTTTTCATTTATTCCAGCAGGACTAGCCTTCATTCCTTCCCCGTCTTGTTTAAGATCTGCTGTTATGTCTGTAAGCATTCATATAACCAAAGCTCTGAACTGTGCTTCAGAAAGATTTCCTATCTGCTGAGCTGTTAGATTAGATATTTGCTGGCTGGTTAGGTGCATCACTGGGATCTCTATCATGATCTGTGCCATCCTCACAGTTTTGTATTTACCTTTGCTTCCTGGGTTGGTTGTCTTACCTCCTATGCTATAGGGGGCAGAGCCCCTTGCACTTTTCACTACCGGGTAACATTTTTCATCACACTGTGGGGTTTTGTGTGGGGCAGCGGTCCAAGATGGATTTCTGCTGTTCACTCTCCTCTGAGAGACTGGGAGCCTCCTCCTCTGTCCCCACACCCTTTGGCCCTTGCAGTCTGTGGCAATGGGGATCTGCCTTCCCAGGATTTGGAATTGCGAGCTGACAGGTCTGGTCTTCAGTCAGGGGTACTACCCAGGTGTTTCTCATCTCTTTTTAAATATGGGTGTCTGTGCTTACTGCAGTCCTGCCACCATCACCGCAGCCACTGCCAGCAGCACAAGTTGACCTCTCTGCCCTGGCTTCACCCCTCCTACCAGTCCAGATGAGCACTGCTTCTTTATAACTTCACATGTTGAACTTCCATGTAGCTTTATTTTCTGGAACTTCTGGTTATTTCTGGTTTTGCAGTAATTGTATTCCTTCTTATTGTGGAGGGAGATGGAGCGTCTCAGTCTAGGCCTCCACCTTGGCTGGAAGTCCTTAACTTGTAAAATTTAATTTAATTTTTAAAATTTCTTTTTATTGTTTTTCTCTTACAGTTGTTCCACTTTCTCCCTCATTGCCCTTCCACCCCCCACCCAGCCCAGCCCTTCTCTTGTTGTCCCTGTCCATGAGTTATTTATACTAGTTTCTTTACTAAACACTTCCCCTACTTACCCTTCTTCTCTCCTTCTGCCCCTCCCCACTGATAACTATTATTTTGTTACTTGTTTTCATGTCTCTGGTTCAAATTTGTTTATTTGCTTGTGTTGTTCATTAGTCTCCTGTATCAGGTGATATCACATGGTATTTTTGTTTTTTCATTGCCTGGCTTATTTTGCTAAACATAATTCTCTTTAGTTCCATCCATGTTAAAAAAAATGGCAGGAGTTCCTTCTTTCTTTCTGCTGCATAGTATTCCATTGTGTAAATGTACCATTTTTAATGAGTTTTTAAATCCACTCATCTACAGATGGGCACTTAGGCTGTTTCCAGCACTTGGCTGTTGTAAATAGCACTGCTATGAACATAGGGGTGCATAAGTTCTTTTGAATTGGGGTTTCAGGATTCTTCAGGTATAATCCTAGCAGTGGAATTTCTGTTTCAAAAGCCAGTTTCATTTTTCATTTTGAGGAAACTCCATACTGTTTTCCATAGTGGCTGCACCAGTCTACATTCCAACCAACACTGCACTGGGGGTCCCTTTTCACCATATCCTCTCCAGCACTCGTTGTTTGCTGATTTGTTGATGATGGCCATTCTGACTCATGTGAGGTGGTATCTCATTGTGGTTTTTATTTGCATCTCTCTGATGGCTAGTGATGTTGAGCATTCTTTCATATGCCTGTGGACCCTCTATATATCCTCCTTGGAGAAGTGTTTGTTAAGGTCCTTTGCCCATTTTTTAATTGGGCTTTCTGTCTTCTTGGTGTTGAGATGTGTAAGTTCTTTATATATTTTGGAGATCAATTCTTTGTCTGAGGTATCATTGGCAAATATGTTTTCCCATATGGTTGATATGGGAAGCCGGGGTGCTTGGTGGTGGCAAATGTAGCTCAGCCCCAGAGTGGAAAACCACTGGGAGCATGGTGGCATGCAGCACCCACTCCACACATCGGTTTTCCCACGGGGAACCAGGCCTGCATTTATATAATAGTTAAAAAGCTTGCTTTCTGCTAAAGGACTCCCTCATCCTGGGCTGAGAAGAACAGATGTTTAACATGTAACCTTGAACTAGTCTCTTAGAGCCTACTCTGGGCCAATTTCTAAGAACAGGATGTGGCTAGACAAGTTATCTTTATCATCCATGCATGTGTAACATTCTTTTCTCTAATATGTAAAAGTAATAATCATATAAGGCAATGATTGGCACTATGATTTACAATTTTCTTGGATGTAATCCACCTAAGAAATCAATAAAAGCCTGATAAGGCAGGGGCAAACTGCGCTTTCTCCTCTAGAAAGTGGCCAGTTCTGTCCCCTCTTCTCCACAGGATTCTTGCAGCGCTGTGCATTTATTCCCTCATCCACAACACCGTGGACTCTGCTGGTCAGAGGTCTGTGAGAGGTTGGATCTCTTTTCATCTTCTGGTGTTTTCTTTTGCTGAGCAGAAACTCTTTAGTTTGATGTAGTCCCATTTGTTTACTCTTTCCTTTATTTCCCTGGCCTTAAAAGATGTACCAGTGAAAATATTGCTATGTGGGATATCTAAATTTTTCCAGAATAATTTTTTTTTTTTGTATGTGAATGTCCTGTTGTTCCAGCACCATTTGTTGAAAAGGCTATCTTTGTCTCACTGTATTGCTTTTGCTCCTTCACCAACTATCTGTTGACTATATTTCTGTAGGTCTATTTCTGGGCTCTCTCCTTTTTCCACTGATCTATTTGTTTACTAATTTGCCAGTACCACAGTCTTGATTACTCACCTCTTGAAGGCAGGTGGTGTTAGTTTTCCAGCTTTAGTCTTCTCCGTCAATGTTGTGTTGGCTATTCTGGATTTTTTGCCCCTCCATATAAACTTTAGAATTAGTTAGTCTATATCCACAACATAACTTACTGGGATTGTGACTGAGATTGTATTTACTCTATAGGTCAAGTTGGGAAGAACAGACATATGATAATATTAAGTCTTCTTATCCATAAACATAGAATATATCTCCATTTATTTAGTTCTGCTTTGATTTTATTTATCAGAGTATTGTAGATTTCCTATTAGATCTTGTACATATTTTTTAGATTTACACCTATGTATTTAAAGTTTTGAGTGCTAAAGTAAATGGTATTCTATTGTAATTCAAATTATACTATTCATCACTGGTTCATAAAAAATTAATATGAATGACCCATCGACATGGACAACTAAATGTGGATGGGCTTTGAAAGAGGGGAGAGGTTTGTGGAGCAGGGGAAAGCAAAGGGGGAAAATGGGACAACTGTAATAGAAAAATAAGGAAAAATAAATTTAAAAATTGACCTTTGTATATTAACCATGTATCCTGCAACCCTACTATAATCATTTATTAAAGTCTGTGTGGTGAGTGGGGAGACTTTGGGGTGAATAGATGTAGGTTCAGATGTTGACTTTATCACCTGGATACATAATATTGTAGTTACTCAATACTGGTAGTTGTTATTATTTTCTATATTAGATACATAGATTAGGTCTAGAACATTCTGTGTAATAATGATATTTTGAATTAGAAACATCAACTTTTATGATTCAAATATTATGATAAAGTCCTTTTTAACAATTCATCATACTATTAATGCTTTTTCCTGTTTCTAGGCTAATAAACCTGGACTTGCACAAATAAATAATGATAGTAATACCATTTTTAGTGAGTGTCCACCAAGTTAGAATTAAACCTTTTAAGGAAAATTGCCCAACTAAGATCTATAATGTCTGGATATGGGATCCATATTATTCAGATACTTATCTACAATAACATCTGAAGGAATTGGAGCTTTATGAAATCAATGTAAGAGATAATTATTAAAAGATAATTTATCCCATTAAATTTAAGTTTAATTTATTATAGCTTATACTTAATTTAGCCCCTGGCTGGTTTGGCTCAGTGGATTGAGCGTCGGCCTGCGAGCTAAGTGTCGCTGGTTCGATCTTCCAGTCAGGGCACATCAGAGAAGGAAAACTCTGATTCCAAAAAACCTCCGCTGCCTTGCGGCATACCTCTTCAGGGGAAAGGCTAAGGGAGTAAACCCCGACAGAAAATCCGGAGCCGGAGTCCCTAAGGCGGTTTGACGTTGTAGTCAACACCGGCAACTCCTGCGGCGCACCTGAAGCCAAGCTGTATTGACTCCGTCTTTCCCTTGGACCCTTCAGCTGCGAAGAGAGGGGGGGGTCTGCTGCATGGGCAACAGCAGACCCTCCATATCACCCTGCCCAGGCTCTGTAGCTTCAACTTCACTGGAGAGGACACTCCAGCGTCATCGCAAGATGTCGATTCAACACGGGAGGAGACAGATACCGTGTCACTCCCCAGTCGGACTGCACAGCCATTCTCGGCGGTGCAGATAGACTCTTAAGAAGCTACACCATCGTCTCTCGAGACGGACGGCTGCCGACGATACTTAATTTAAATAATTTATATGATGAAACAATGCAACAGTGTTCTGATACTAATTTTCAATTTTCAATCCCCACAAGTTAGAATATATATGTATTTAAAGATTTTTCTCTTCCCTGATTTTGTTGGATTTCTATTCTTGAGTCAACCATGTTCTAGTAACCCTTGTCTGGTTAATGTACTGCAATTTTTAACACCAGTTTTGAATAAGAATTCCCCCCTCAATATTACACATAAGGAGATTTGCATCTTCCAACATGCTCTACAAACGAGCCCCACTGGTCACTTATCAATCAACCCCATAATGTCACAGCCCTGCTCTCCACACTGACCAGCTTTGTGTCATCAGTACTCTGCCTTCTTGTGTCTTTTTTAAGCTGTGATGAAGTGATAAGGGCACTTACATTCTTTCCAGAATAAAAAATATTTGTATGATTAAGTTTTCAAAGTGAAAATAGATAACTCTTAAGCAGAAGCATGAATGTCATTATGCCTTCTGGTTAATTCTATTAAGCATCCACATAGGCTGCTCAGCTTATTTACATCTACTGTAACATGACCTGCATTTTAAGGTTTAGTGTGTCCTGGAAAATATTCCTTGAGATGATTATTAAAACATAATTTCAAGGTGAGGTAGGTTGGGCAGCACTGCATACTATAAATACCTCTCTTTTGGAAATTCTTTCTGCATATTAGGGATTTACAGCTCTGGAAAGTTATGCAGTAAAGACACTTAGCTTGACCTAAAATTTTCCAACTTAATTTCAGCTGACAATTTGATTTATTAATTTTGTTTTTGCAAAATATCTGTTAACCTTTTCAGGGACTTATCTCCCAAGAGACACATTGGGAATACTGGTATAAGGTTTTAAGCACTCCAGTAAAGACTCACATCTAAACAGTACAACATTCCTGAAATGTATTCAGAGACAAGATTCTAATTTTACAGAAGATGAAGCTAATTTTTCAAGTACTTAAGTAAAAGACAGACAAGTTTCATGTTGCTGGTGTCTAGATAATGCTCTGCAGGTTGAAAGAAGTGCTGATGTGACCTTGTATTTTTAAGAAACATGAATTTCATTTGTTCAATTAAAGAAAACAAGCCATTGGCTGGCTTCTTTCTATTTAATCTTCCTCTGTTGCCTGAGACTATGGTGCCATGTTGAATCCCGCATCTATTATATGGGCAGTCTCAGTTGTTGGATACAATCTTACTGGATATTCATGATAGAATTTCTCTTTGAGAAAAGTAACCGCCAAAGGGATATGTGGTTTTAAAGGTTTTTCTGTCAGTCAGCAACCAAAGTGCTCAACTTTCTGTTGCAGCTTATTAATAGACTAACATCTTAAGTTGGAAATTTCCTCCATATAGTCTTTTTAGAGCTTCTGCTGATGAAACTTTAGTAATCCAATTGTCTTTTATAACTTTAAGAGATCTTTTATCACAGCTTCATTGCATTTATAGCCCAAAGCTGTTCAGAATGAAACTATTTTACCCAAACACAAATCTGACAAATATGCTTACATATCTATCATATAGGAATTTTAGCAACAAGAATCATGTTTTCATTATTTCTAAACTGATTTGAATGATTCATAGAAATTGAAGACTGAAGATTTCTATCTTGTTTTTCTTCACTAGGTGATATACCCATTTATAGATGAGTTGATTTGGTTTTGAATTCAACTGAACCTTATAGGAAATCAAGTTAAATCCTGATTTAGTTTGACACTTGTGTCCAGTTATCTAATGTGGAGAAATGGACTGTATTTTTAGGTGGCCTAGAATATCCTTACATTAAAGTCATTGAGAAAATAAGAAGATCTGACAATATGTTTCAAAGAAAAGAGACTGTGTTTTGATTAGGATGCTAACAAAGCCTGTATGTTAATACTGAAATGAAACTAAGGCTCCTGGGCAAACCATTAACTCCTGAGCCCTGCAGCCTGGTCACTGTCTTCCATTTCTGATCACTGTTGTTCTTGTTTAACAAATCTCTCCCTTCTTTTCTATTCAGAATGGACCTCTGGGTTCACATGTGGGTTCACTTATATGCACATTTTTTTTCAATAAATACTCTTACTCTTTTTGATCTTCATTGGGAGTCAGTTGACATGCAGGGCCACTGTATATATTGATTTACATAATTTTATATTGGGGTCTTGTGCATTCATGGATGTTGATATCAGCTGGGTTCCTGAAACCAGGTGAGCACCCTTAACCCCCATGTTCTTCAAGCATCAACCGTAATTAGGTCTAAAATGTGCTAAAAAGTGTTTGGTGGTGTGTGGAAACAGAGTAACACTGAGGAAATGGATTTGTTCAAAGTCACATGGTTATCAGGTAGCAGAGCTAAAATAAAATCTATTAATTCTCGACTCAATTTAGTATTTTTCCAACTCTACCATCCTTCCTTCCTTCCTCTACTGATTAAACCCAGGAAAGTGATGGGTAAAGGATGGAGTGAGGAGAGGTGTGTGAGATTGCTGTGTAACTTGAAAAACATGTTGAGGATGAATTGCAAGGACTATGTATGATCTTTAGACTGCAAACACAAACACATTAGGGTGATTATAAAATATTAAATTGCATACATTAAGTGGACGTTCAAATTAAGTATAATAGTTCATATTTTCTTATCTACAAACCTGTAATTAAAATACCTGAGAAATGGAAATTTTTTTGTCAATTTGTAAAAGAGTATTTGATAATACCTGAACTGACTTCACATTTAAAAGGCCAGTTGAAGTCATAATTTTCCCCTTTTGTGAATATTCATACTTTTTCTGTTTTAATATTAACATGTTTTGTTTTGAAAGTGTTCCATAAACACCTCATCACTTTTAAATTAGAAAAATTCTAATTTTGAAACATACTTAGTCCCAAGGGTTTTGAACATAGGATAATGAGACTATCTTTTATAAATTAATTGCTTTCACAAAAAATTATACATGCTTATTACAAATAGTCAAGCAATATAGAAAAAATAAAAAGAAGAAAGCTTAAAATTAATCCAAATCCTACCACCCAAAAGTATTCACTGTCTATATCTGGTAGACATTATCTGCATTATTTTTCTATGCACTTACACAATAAGACAATTAGGAATAATTTTCTAAAATAAGGTCATACTACACAATACTAAAAATATTTCTTCATCATAAGAACTATTAGTTTATATAATATTTCTCCAAGTTTAAAGAAAGATAATGAAAACAACATGTATTAGATCATGATGAGTATATATTCTTAATTGTATGTTTTCGATTTATGCCTATCAATTGACTTTCTACTATAAACATGAGAAAATTAATCCTCTTATATTCTACCTATCTTTCTCTCAAGTTCCCAATTTTTACATATATATTCTGTTCTTTCCTCATAATTATCTCGGTTCTACAAAACTTAATAAATGATTTCTATGTTAACTGCCAGGGCTTTTACTATAGTGTCTTCATTTCTAATTTTTTTTGATACTGATTTATTCTTGGTTAAATAGATAAATGTCAAGTATTTTTTTTTCAAGTGAAGTTCGTGATATATGTTTTCTCTTACGTTTGAGAATGTCTGTACATACTTTCATATTTGGCTCAAAGGGCAACTTGATTCAGTATTAATATTCATGGGTCTAACTTCAAAAATCAGTAACAAAGTTTTCTACTCACATTTTGGCATTAAATGTAATTATTAAAAAATATAAAGGCAGAGGGGGGTAAGATGGCCACGGAGTAGGGACAGTGTTCTCAGCTCGCTCCTGTTAAGGAGAGACTCCAGGAACAAATGCGGAGAGGAGTGACTGAGTGAGTGTGGATCTCTGATAGCGTGAATGGGGAGGAGAGCGTGGGAGCAGCGTGGAGGGGGGTGGAGGGATTTATCACAAACTGCAGGCTGAGTCATTCCGAGACTCCGTGCATTTGCAGTATAAAGACGGAGAGCTCACTAGCCGGGAGTGAATTCTTGTAGGGAGTTAGGGAGAGGATTTGGCCGAAAAAGCCAGAGGAGGGAGAGAACAGTGAACAATCAGGACTGGGAGAAACTGTGTGATCTGAGTCTAGAGGGAAACATCCTCAGCTGCAACCTCCGACTGAAAGCTCGGCACTCCGGGTGAGCCCAGCACTAGCGCTAGGGCCCTACAGAACAAAGGAGCAGTTTTGGGGCAAGGAGAATGGCAGCACAGAAAAGCTGCTGCGGAACTCTGGACTGGGGGAGAACTGCGTTCTTGAAACCAGTGTTTGCTCTTTAGTCGCGCTAGAATCCCACAGAACAAAAGGCTGGTCAGGGGCTAGGAGGGAAATAGGACGCGCAGGGTGTGTAAGTAGGGAAGAGAGCGGAGGCAGAGGTTCTGGAGGGGAGACGGTTTTAGGGCAAGGATAAGGGGCTGCAGGGAAGGGCTGCTATGGAGCTCCAGACTGGCAGAGAGCTCCGGGGTAGGAGAGTGCTGCGCTGACCGACCACACTAGAATCCTATAGAACAAAGGGACGGTGCTGTGGTGGGAAGAAAGATAGAGTGCGCAGGCCGATAGACAGGGAAGCCAGCGGAAGCGGTAGCTCGGAATAGAGAAAGTTTGGGGGCAAGGAGAAGAGCACACACAGGAAAGCCACTGCAAAGCTCCAGACCAAGGAAGAGGCCCTGGGCAGGAAAGGGCCACTGGGCCCGGCGCTTTGACCGACTGTGCCAGAGTCCTGCAGAACAAAAGGATGATCTTGAGACAGGGAGAGAGATAGGGTGCGCAGGCATATAGACAGGGAAGAGAGCAGAAGCTGTAGCCTGGGAATAGAGACAGGACTGGAGGCAGGGTGGGGATTGCTGGCAGGCGCAGGCTGGACCAAGAGAGGGAAGGAGTAGCTGGACAAGCCTGAGGAGGGCTGAGGCTGCCTCAGGAGGGGACAACTAAACGCAGCTCACAGCAGAGTGGTGGTAGGCCCACAAGTAAAAGACTAGCAATCCCAGAATCAAGCAGAACCCTCCCATAGCCAGCCAACCAACCAGAAAAGATTTGAAACTCATGGAATTTTGAATAGGAGTGGACTCAGGAAGGAAGTAAGGAAAAACCAAAAAACAAACAAACCAAAAATACTCAGAGACTGTGCATAAAAGTTGAATTGAGTTAAAATCCTCATTCTTTTATCTCTCACTCTCTCTCTAACTACCCCTACCGTCAGTCCCTTCTTATTCTCACTCCTTTTCTCCCCTCCCCTTCCCTCCCTTCTCTCCCCTTAGCATTCTCCCCTGCATCCTATTCTCAGTTAATTTTATAATTTTAAGTTCTCTCCCTTTCTCACCCTCTCCTTTCTCTGCACTATGCACCTTCAACTTTATTAAATTTCTTTCTTTATTTTGTCCCCCTTCAGTCTACATTCATTTTTCTTTCATCTCATGTCCTTATTTTCCTTCTCTCCCTATTCATATTCTCTCTCTCTCCCTATTCCACTTTATATTCTCATCTCTTAATATTCAAATTATAATTCTAATCTATCCCCCTCTCCCTTTACTCTCCCATTCTTACCCCTTCTCTTTTTCTACCCCATCCCCTCACTTCTTTCTCTACCTCTTGTATTTCTCTCCTTCATCCAATCTTTTGTCAACTCGTCAATTTCAATCCTCCCCTCCCTAATATCTCCTCTTCCTCCTGATTTCCTTCCCTCCTCTGAGCTCTTTTCCTCCCAAATCCTCTTGCTTTCCTATCTCCTTTTCCTCTCTCTCTATATTCACCCTTTCTCTCTATCTTGCAACTTTATATCATGTTTTAGTCTCTTAATCTTTTTTATAATATATAATCTAAAAAAGAATTTTAATTCAGTCCCCTCTCTTCTACCTCCCCTTCTTCTTTCGTTCTCTCTCCTACCCTTCTCTTCTCTACTTTCTCTCTCTCTTTCCTCTCTCCCTTTCTGTCTTGCTATTTTCTACTCTGTATTTTTATTCTTAAAAAATTCTCTCTCAATCTGTTTCCTACCTTCTAAACTCCCCAGCCCTCTCTTTCAATTTCTGGCTGTCTGTCTACCTGGATGTCTGTTGTGTCTACCCTACCTCCCACGCTAATCATATAGTATATACCGATTATATAATCCTAATACTATACACTTCCACTTTCTCACTCCACACTGTAACCCTCCCCTCCTTTTCAAACATACAGTGTAAGTGTTAATTGCTCTCTTACATAACCTTGATCCCAATTGCTAATATTAATACTCTATCAACTTCCAGCTCAAAAATTACCCTTCCTTCATTTAAAACAACTCCTTTCTGTTTCTCCTACGAAATAAGAGTCCCAGTATCTCCACAAGTATATTAACACGGGCTCATTTGCAGCCTATAGTGGGATTGTATTTGGGGGAGACATTGGAGGGTGTGGGTTTCTTGCCTGGGTTGTATAATTATGTTTTAGCAGCACCTTCACAAAAGAACTCAAGACAAGGTGGGCAGAGTGACTCTCAATCAACTAACCAGAGAAAAAGATCCACCAAAAAGTAGCTGAAATACAACCAGACAGATTAAAGAAATATCATCAAGGACAACAAAGACGGAGATCCAGGAAGGTGGAGGAGTAAGTGGAAGCTACACTAACCCCCTCCCAGGACCAGCCAGTGCTAACTCATCCCCAGTAAAGCAGACAGACCATTCCCCTCCAAGTGGCGTCATACTAAGGGGAAATAAAAGCCCTGCTTACAGGAATTAAGTTGCCACACCCACGGTCCATAAGACTGACGGCCAACCACAGATTGAGTATAGTAACAACTAAAGAAGAGAGACAAAGGAAGTAGATCACTGGAAGTCTCCAACAGGCTGCCTAGGGCCAGTCTGGTACATGATCTGATGCTACCAGAGGCAGATCCAGGAAGAACAGATCACTCTAAGAAGCACCAACAAACAAAAGGAATCACAAAAATGGGGAGAGAGAGAAACAACCCCCCATCAAAAGGAAAGGTAGAATCCCCAGAAAGAGTGCTAAATGAAATAGAGGGGAGCAAAATATCAGATACGGAATTTAAAACATGGATTATGGAGAAGCTAAATGAGCTCATAGGAAACTACAAAGAACTCCAGAAAAACTACAGTGAACTCCAGAAGTACTATAAGGAACTTACTGAGAATTATACCAGCATCAAAAAGGACATGGAAGCTATCAATAAGAGCCAGGAGGAAATGAAGAATACAATCTCTGAATTGGAGAACACAGTAGAAGGAATTAAAAGCAGGCTAGAGGAAGCAGAAGATCGGATCAGCGAGCTGGAGGACAACGTACACAAAAACTCCCAGACAATGCAACAAAATGAAAAAAGACTGAACAAGACTGAAGAGGTTCTAAGACAGCTGCAGAACAACATGAAACGTAATAATATCCGTATCATAGGAATTCCGGAAGGAGAAGAAGAAGAGCAAGGGATAGAAAACCTCTTTGAAAAACTAATGACAGAAAACTTCCCTCACATGAGGAGAGAAAAAGTCACGCAAATCCAGGAAGCACAGAGGGTCCCAATGAAGATGAACCCCAACAGGCCCACCTCAAGACACATCATAATTAAAATGGCAACATTCAAAGACAAAGAGAGAATCCTAAAAGCAGCAAGAGAGAAACAACTAATAACATACAAGGGAGCTCCAATAAGGCTATCCTTAGATTTCTCAGCAGAAACAATACAAGCCAGAAGGGAATGACAAAAAATATTCCAAGCAATGAAAAACAAGGGACTACAACCAAGAATACTCTACCCAGCAAGGCTCTCATTCAAAATGGAAGGCGAAATAAGGAGTTTCTCAGACAAAGGAAGACTAAAAGAATACATCTCCACCAAATCAGCAATGCAAGAGATGCTAAAGGGTCTGCTCTAAGAAGATAAAGAAACAGAGGAGACAGAGAAAAACACGAGTACAAAGGGGAAAAATGACAATGAATAAGTACTTATCAGTAATAACCTTAAATGTAAATGGATTAAATGCTCCAATTAAAAGACATAGGGTAGCTGAATGGATTAGAAAGAATGATCCACATATATGCTGTCTACAAGAGACACAACTTAGAACAAAAGATCTACACAGACTGAAAGTAAAGGGATGGAAAAAAGTATTTCAAGCAAATGGACATGAAAAAAAAAGCCGGGGTAGCAATACTTATATCAGACAAAACAGATTTCACAGCAAAGTCCATAAAAAGAGACAAAGAAGAGCATTTCATAATACTTAAAGGAAAAATCCATCAAGAAGATATAACCCTTATAAATATATATGCACCCAACTTAGGAGCACACAAATATGTAAGGAAAATTTTGAAAGACTCCAAGAAAGATATAGACAGCAACACACTCATCGTAGGGGACTTTAACACCCCATTGTCAACAATGGACAAATCTTCACAGCAAAGAAACACCAAAGATATTGAGGCACTGAACAACACTTTAGATCAAATGGACTTAGTCGATATATATAGAAGTTTACACCCCAAAGAAGCAAAATATACATATTTCTCAAATGCACATGGAACATTTTTAAAGATAGACCACATGGTAGGACACAAAACAAGCCTCAATAAATTCAAGAAAATTGAAATTATATCAAGCATCTTCTCAGATCACAATGGCTTAAAATTGGAAATCAACCTCAAGGAGAAAACTCAAAAACATTCAAACTCATGGAGAATGAATAACATGCTATTAAATAAATGAATGGGTTAACAATGACATCAAGGAAGAAATCAAAAAGTTCCTGGAAACCAATGATAATGAACACACAACAACCCAAAACCTATAGGATACAGCGAAAGAAGTCTTAAGAGGAAAGTTCATAGCAATACAAGCCTACCTAAAAAAGCTAGAAGAATCTTTAATAAAAAATTTAACCCTACAGCTACAAGAACTAGAGGATGAACAACAAGCAAAACCCAGATCAAGTAGAAGGAAGGAAATCATCAAGATCAGAGCAGAATTAAATGACATAGAGTCTGAAGTAACAATTCAAAAGATCAACAAAAGTAGGAGCTGGTTCTTTGAAAAGATAAACAAAATTGACAAGCCTTTAGCCAGGCTCATCAAGAAAAAAAGAGAGAGGACCCAAATAAATAAAATCAGAAACGAAAGAGGAGAAATCACAACTGATACCACAGAAATACAAAGAATTATAAGAAATTATTACGAACAACTGTATGGCAAGAAATTTGACAACCTAGAGGAAATGGACAAATTCCTGGAAAGCTATAGTCTTCCCAAACTGAATCAAGAAGAAGCAGAAAGTCTGAATAGACCAATAACAGCTAGTGAAATTGAAGCAGTAATCAAAAAACTCCCAGCACACAAAAACCCAGGACCAGATGGTTTCACAAGTGAATTCTACAAAACATTTAGGAAAGAACTAACTCCTATCCTCCTCAGACTATTCCAAAAGATACAAGAAGAGGGAAGACTCCCAAATGCGTTCTATGAAGCCAGTATAACCCTAATTCCAAAACCAGGTCAAGACACAACAAAGAAAGAAAACTACAGACCAATATCGCTGATGAACATAGATGGTAAAATCCTCAACAAAATATTGGCAAACCGGATCCAGCAACACATTAGAAAGATCATACACCACGATCAAGTAGGATTCATCCCAGGGATGCAAGGATGGTTTAATATTCGCAAATCAATAAACGTGATACACCACATAAACAAAATGAAAGACAAAAACCACATGATCATATCAATAGATGCGGAAAAAGCATTTGATAAAGTACAACACCCATTTATGATAAAAACTCTCAGCAAAATGGGAATAGAGGGAGCATACCTCAACATAATGAAGGCCATATATGAGAAACCTGAGCCAACATCATACTCAATGGGCAAAAACTGAGATATTCCCCCTGAGATCAGGAACAAGACAAGGATGTCCGCTCTCTCCACTCCTATTCAACATAGTCTTGGAAGTTCTAGCCACAGCAATCAGAGAAGAAAGAGAAAAAAAAGGCATCCAAATTGGAAAAGAGGAAGTAAAACTGTCATTATTTGCAGATGACATGATAGTGTACATAGAAAATCCTTTAGACTCCACAAAAAAACTACTCAACCTAATAAGTGAATTCGGCAAAATAGCAGGATACAAAGTCAATATTAAGAAATCAAAGGCATTTTTATACACCAACAATAAAAACTCAGAGATAGAAACTGAAAGAAAAATCCCATTTACCATAGCAACAAGAAAAATAAAATACCTAGGAATAAACTTAACCAAAGAGGTAAAAGACCTATACACAGAAAACTACATAACACTGAAGAAAGAAATTAAAGAAGATAGAAATAAATGGAAGCATATACCATGCTCATGGATGGGAAGAATCAACATCATTAAAATGTTCATACTACCCAAAGGAATTTATAGATTCAATGCAATCCCTATTAAAATACCAGCAACATATTTCACACACCTAGAACAAATACTTCAAAAATTTATATGGAACCAAAAAAGAGCCCGAATAGCCACAGCAATTTTTAGGAAGAACACAGTAGGAGGAATCACAATACCTGATATCAAACTATACTACAAGGCCACGGTAATCAAAGCAGTCTGGTACTGGCATAAAAAGACATATAGATCAATGGAACAGAATAGAGAGCCCAGAAATAAACCCAGGTTCATATGGTCAACTAATATTTGACAAAGGGGGAAAGAACATCAAATGGAGTGAATAGAGCCTCTCCAACAAATGGTGTTGGGAGAACTGGACAGGGACATGCAAAAAAATGAAAATAGACCACCAACTTACACCATACACCAGAATAAACTCAAAATGGATCAAAGACTTAAATGTAAGCTGTGATACCATAAAAGTCCTAGAGGAAAAAATGGGCAGGAAAATTTTAGATATCCCACATAGCAACATTTCCACTGATAGATCTCCTTAGGCAAGGGAAATAAAGGAAAGAATCAGCAAATGGGACAACGTCAAACTAAAAAGTTTCTGCTCAGTTAAAGAAAACATTAGCAAGATGCAAAGGAAACCAACCATATGGGAAAATATATTCGCCAATGACATCTCAGACAAGGGATTGATCTCCAAAATATATAAAGAACTCATACAACTCAACAGCAAGAAGACAGACAACCCAATTAAAAAATGGGAAAAGGACCTGAACAAACACTTCTCCAAAGAAGACATACAGAGGGCCCATAGACATATGAAAGTATGCTCAACATCACTAGCCATCAGAGAGATGCAAATAAAAACCACAATGAGATACCACCTCACACCAGTCAGAATGGCCATAATCAACAAATCAACAAACAACTTGTGCTGGAGAGGATGTGGACTAACGGGAACCCTGGTGCATTGCTGGTGGGAATGCAGACTGGTGCAGCCACTGTGGAAAACAGTTTAGAATTTCCTAAAAAAC
Source organism: Furipterus horrens (assembly GCF_987537825.1). Lineage (NCBI taxonomy): Eukaryota > Metazoa > Chordata > Mammalia > Chiroptera > Furipteridae > Furipterus > Furipterus horrens. Next base: position 44,822,756 of record NW_028327182.1, read on the forward strand.
TAAAAATGGAACTGCCTTTTGAACCAGCAATTCCATTGCTAGGACTATATCCAAAAAATCCTGAAACACCAATTCAAAAGAACCTATGCACTCCAATGTTCATAGCAGCACTATTTACAATAGCCAAGTGCTGGAAACAACCTAAATGCCCATCTGTAGATGAGTGGATCAAAAAACTGTGGTACATTTACACAATGGAATTCTATGTAGCAGAAAGAAAGAAGGAACTTCTACCATTTGCAACAACATGGATGGAACTAGAGAAAATTATGCTTAGTTAAATAAGCCAGGCAACAAAAGAAAAATACCTTATGCTGTCACCTATTACAGGAAACTAATGAAGAACACAAACAAATGAGCAAAATTGAACCAGAGGTATGTAAACAAGAAGTAGACTAACAGTAACAAGGGGGGAGGAGGGGAGGAAGAGAAGGGTGTAAGAAGGGGAAGGGTCAAGTAAAAAAAAAAAATATATGAGTGATCCACGGACATGGGCAACTGAGTGGAGACTAAATGTGGGGGAAGGGAGGGACAGGGTGCAGGGAAACAAGAGGGCTAAAAAAGTGAGACAACTGTAATGCAAAAACAAACAAAATAATTTTTTTTTAGTGGGGGAAAAATGAAAATATGAAGAATGGAAATGCCAGTTCAGTGAATATTAAGACAAAGATTTTCCTTCACGTTGTATATTTTTCTCCCTATTTGATCTCTCCAGAGTTTGGCATTCTAAACAAGTAAGTAATGACATAAGTTTCTTTGCATAGAACTAATAAGACCAGTTGTTAATAGAGGTTCCTTTTTTTTTTTTGACCAAGTCTTTGACTGGAATGTCAAGCCTAAAAGAAACATACTTGGGCTCAGATTGTTACCAAAAAGCCCTGAAGAACTGGGAATGACTTTCAAAGGTAATAAAAGCCTGCGAGATAAAAGGCCTGGTACCATGGTTGGTTGTGCGGTCCAGAGCAATCTTTCCAGGGAAGGAATGAAGGTTGTTTTCCTGAAAGATGGCTAGAAGGGACCTTAAGGGCACAATGAAAAACCAGAAAGACTTGGAAAAAACAGGTGTGTACAGGCAAGGATGAATGCCAGATATGTGACTCAGCTTCTGTGCCCTGAAGAACAGACTGAGGGTCACCCCAAATATTCCTTGGGTAAGTTCCAGCAAAGCAAAACTAAAGATCATAAGTGATCATTTGCTGCTCTTGTTATGTTTATGCAAACGAACAGGATAAATTAAAAATGGACATAATGTAATCCCTTTAAAAACAAGGAGGGTAACCTTAGGGAGAAAAATTATTATTCAAGGAAAATCACAATGATCAGTAGTAGAGTATAAAATAGAGCAACTAACCGTCTTAAAAGTTTCTTCTAATTTAAAATATGGTTTCACTTGAAAATTAAACCATGTCTGTGATATCATCAAAGATATTCAAGTTGCAGGCAAATAGAATTTCAAGTGCCTTGCAACTGGATGTCATCCCAATAAGACAGTCTTAAAGATTTAGAGACTTGTTTGTGGGTTATGTTACATAAATTAACACATGTTTTCTGTTTTCAAAGGACATAAACCTATGATCGCATTACCTGAGTGATTGTCTGTATGCATAAGCCTCACTTAATCCTCCCTTCAGCGCTGCCTCCTGAGACTCAATGATTTGGCTGAACTAAATGGCTGGAACACAACAAGGACACCAGCCTGTTAAACCAAGCACGCCCTTGACCGGAGACAGCCAACTGACCTGCAGTCTGCACGATCCTTCCCCATGTGGGAAGGGCACCCTCCCCTCCACACCCCCACTCTTATTAGGGTTTTCTGGACCCAAGGGTAGGTAGGACGACGACCATGTCCAGCTTGAAGCAGCTAGAGGAGCTGGAGACCTTCGCCCATCGTCCTTTACAAGATTACAAAGGGTCCTAATATTTGAGAGGGGGGGGGATAGTTAATTTTTACGAACCAGGGGTATGGACTTGGGGGGGATTGCTGGGGGAGGGGATTTCTGGGTGGAGGGGAGCAAGGGGGAGAAAATTGGAACTGTTGTAACATTATAATCAATAAAAAACATTTAAAAAAAAGAAAGAAATATAAAGGCAATGTGATTTAAAAATTATTTTTGACAATTTGAGTTTTCCACAGGAGTTCCCATGACATTCTTTCTTTTTCCTTGAAATTCATTAGCTTTACAAAAGTTCAAGACTTTAAGAATGTTTTGCAATAGTATATAGAATCGTTGTATCATTTGTTCTGTTATTATTTTTAGAGACATCAATTAGATAGACAATGTTTGAATTTCTTTGTATTTAATATCTATAATCTTATTTCTAATCACTTTCCTTAGTTTTTATATTATTTTGTATAATTTTGTTTCCAACCATATGGCTGTTTTCTGCCACATTTATTCTACTAGTTGTTTCTTATATAGTTTTCAGGCTTAAAACAATTTTTTGTTCTTCTGTTCTATTTCTTTCCAGAGTTATGCTAGCTCAGTTTTCATCTTCTGTTCTTTATCATTCCTTCCTTGAGTTCTTACAACTTTTCCTTGCGCTGTCTTTTAAGAAGAGCCCTGGTGTCTTAAATTCCTTTTAAACAAATAATCTGTCTCAAATTTATGCATTCTTTACCTTGACAAACTCCAGGCAGTTCCCAGGGTAACCATCTGTCCTTGATGCACAATCTCTTACCTTACCAGACAAGTTTAGCAGTTGTACTCCATGAGCACAGAGGTGCAAGACTAGTTGTCTCAGTGATCATCTTGAAGTGCCTACCCCCTTTTTTTTAGTTGAGAGAAGCAGTCCCCTCTCCACTATGGCAGAGTGAGGGTAAGGATGTAAATGTAAAGATTGAATAGAGACAAACCATAGCCACCCACTGCCTTTTTCCGGAAGTATTCTTTTTACTTTATTTTCAACACATATTTTCCTCTGAGGGGAGTGTGGGGTGAATAGAGGCAAATTCTATTTTCAGCCGTGTCTTTTGCAAATTCCATATTGGTCATCTGGCACCTCACTTTGAAATACTGGGGGCTCGGCTGTTTGAGGTCTCTGCTAAAACCAAGTCATAAAGTTTCCCAATTTGATAGTATGTTGCACTTTTAGAAAAATCTCCTTTATGCATGGGGTCTTAAGAAGTTTGTGTCAACTCTCCAGTATCCTTTATAATTTTGGTGCAAATTTTATTTTATTTGGCAAATATTCATTTTTGTTTGTGGTTTGGTGTTGCAGTCATTTTTATCTCTCAATAAATAGTAGTTTGACTCTTTTTTTCATTCTTTTTGTGTTTTTTTAATGGATTTCAAGGAAAGAGAGAATATAAAATGCATCATTATTTTTAACCAGAAGCCTATATTTCATGGTGGTTTTATTGCTGTATCCCCTGAGTTATCTTAAAGGAAGAAAATCCTTTGCATGAAGATGTGATCAATGATGCTATTTTGTATGTAAAATTTCTTGTTTCAGACCATAACATTACAGGTGACTTACTTAATACTTAGACCCAATATTCTGTGAGTGCCATTCTACATATGGCTTCCGTTGGCAGCAGAGAGGGAGAAACAGATTTATATGCTAAATAAAAGCAAAATGACTTAGTGTACAAGGTTGTACTTGTTATTTCTTAATAATTATTTAAATAAGTATTTAAATAAGTGTGCTCTTTTTTAAATCCATAATTACTATTTTTATCTGGGACTCATACAACAGTATAATTTATCTTCTACTTATTCTCCTTCTTGCCCATTTTTTAATTGGATTGTTTGTTTCTTTGGTGTTGAGTTTTATAAGTTCTTTATAAATTTGGGAATTAACCCCTTATCAGATGTGTCAGTAAATATATTCTCCCATTCAGTGTGTTGTCTTTCCATTTAATGTAGATTGATGCAGCCACTGTGGAAAGCAATGTGGAATTACCTCAAATAATTAAAAATGGAACTGTCTTATGACCCAGTGATTCCACTTCTGGAAACTTATCCATGGAAACCCAAGACACTAATTTGAAAGAATATATGCACCCCTATGTTCATTGTAGCATTATTTAAAATAGCCAATATCTGGAAGCTGCCAAAGGTCCATCACTAGATGAGTGAATAAAACAGCTATGGTACATTTACACAGTGGAATAATACTTGGCTATAAAAAAAGAAGAAAAATTTTACTCTTTGTGATAGCATGGATGGACCTGGAGAACATTATATGTGAATTCTAATGAAAAAACTGATCTAATAAGCAAAATAGAGACAGTTTTATAGGTAGATAGATCGCAGGCTGACGGCTCTGAGAGGGGTTAGAGGAGTGGAGAGAGTGAGCAAAAAAGAAAAAGGACTCATGTATGCAGACAGCAGTGTGGTAATTGTAGGGGCAAGGGAATGGGTGGAGGTGAAAGAGGGTATGGGGGTAAATGGTAATAAAAAAAAAAAACAATAAAAATGACCTATCTATCTCTATCTGTATCTATCTAATTATCTGATGTTTTTTTGGCTGGATTAGGTAGAGGGATATTTACTGAAATCTGTCTAAAAATGAACTCCAAATATTGTCTCTAAACCTCATTCATTCAGTTGCATCAACCTGTAATTTTGGTGTATTCTTTATGTCTCTTTCTCTAATAAAACTCATTGATCTGTCAGCAATTTCTGTTTGGTTCTATCCTTATGAAGATATTAGAGTCCTAGAGCTGCTATAACAACAATGTACCATCAATTGGGTGGTATAAAACGACAGAAATTTATTCTCTCATGGTTCTGGAGATGAAACTTGAAATCAAGGTGTTGACAGGGCCATGCTCTCTCAGAAGGCTCTAAGAAAAAAATTTTCCTTGCCTCTTTCTGGCTTCTGGTGATTGCCAACAAATCTTGGTGTGCCTCCATCTTTACAGGGCCCTCTCCTGTGTCTCTGTCTTCATATGGCCTTTTCATTGGTTTTAGTACCCACCTCAATCCACTATGGCTTTATTTTAACTAATCACATCACATATACAAAGACCTTATTTTTTTTTAAGTATATTTTATTGATTATATTGTCATAATAGTTCCATTTTTCCCCCTTTGCTCCCCACTGCCCAGCACCCTCCTTCCCTAGTAATTCCCCCTCTCAGTCCATGCCCATGGGTCATGCATACAAGCTCTCTGGTTTCTCCCTTTCCTATATTATAATTTTTTCAAAATTAATTAATTAATTATTTTTTATAACAATAAAAAAATAACAATCCTCCCTCTCAGACTTGAGACCCTTTATAATCTTATAGAGGACAATGGGCAATGGTCTCATGCTCCTCTAGCTGCTTCAAGCTGGGCTTGGCTGTCGTCCTACCTACTCTTGGGTCCAGAAATCCCTAATAAGAGTTGGAGTATGGAGGGGAGGGTGTCCTTCCCACATGGGGAAGGATCTTGCAAACTCCAGGTACAAAGGCCCTATTTCTGAATGAAGTCTCATTCTGAGCGTCCACGTGAAGCAGGGATTTTTAGGGGACTATTCAGTCCAATACAGTGAGATTTCTAGGATTTAAACTCTTCTCACTCTACCACCCTGGAAGAGCCTCTTAACTAAGCTTTATACTTTTCTCTGTGCACCCCCCCCAATTTATATCTCAATGCAGTAGTCAGTACAACACAATTAAAGGATATTTCCATTCATTTTATTTCTTTGCTCTAACTCTCGTGAGTTTTCTAAACCACTCAGAGTAAAAGTCACAGTTTTTAATGTGCCTCATATTCACACATCTGTGTATTATTTGTCCTCTAGCTACTCCCTGACTTCATTCCTTGATGGTTTCCCCTCCATTCAGTCTAGTCCTGCCACACCAAGTTCCTTGCTGCTCCATGAACATGCCAGGTGTGATCTTACTTTATGGCCTTTGCATTTTGTTTGCTTTGCCTTGAATGTTCTTTCCCAAATATCCACAAATCACATTCCCTTACTTCCTCCAGATCTTTAACTGAAGTGGAATCTTGTCTATGCCTCTATCCCAGCCACTATCCAGAATTATGACTTTATCCTGACACTTTCAGGCATTTTCCATGCTTTATTTTTTTCTGTAATGCCATCAAATACTTATTATATACCTAATATATTATAATATATTCTGTATTATAGCTAATCCCAGGCTGGTTTGGCTCAGTGGATTGAGCATCGGCCTGCGAGCTAAGTGTCGCTGGTTCGATTTTCCAGTCAGGGCACATCAGAGAAGGAAAACTCTGACTCCAAAAAACCTCCGCTGCCTTGCGGCATACCTCTTCAGGGGAAAGGCTAAGGGAGTAAACCCCGACAGAAAATCCGGAGCCGGAGTCCCTAAGGTGGTTTGACGTTGTAGTCAACACCGGCAACTCCTGCGGGCGCACCTGAAACCAAGCTGTATTGACTCCGTCTTTCCCTTGGACCCTTCAGCTGTGAAGAGGGGTGGGGTCTGCTGCATGGGCAACAGCAGACCCTCCATATCACCCTGCCCAGGCTCTGTAGCTTCAGCTTCACTGGAGAGGACACTCCAGCGTCATCGCAAGATGTCGATTCAACACGGGAGGAGACAGATACCGTGTCACTCCCGAGTCGGACTGCACAGCCATTCTCGGCGGTGCAGATAGACTCTTAAGAAGCTACACCATCGTCTCTCGAGACGGACGGCTGCCGCCGCCGACGGATTATAGCTAAAACTTCTTTATATCAGGTAGATGTATTTAAATATAGATAGTACTTATTTAACTTATTTATTTCTTGTCTATATCACTGGGATGCAGAGTCCATTGGGGAGGAGTTATCTATTTGTTCTTTGTTGTATCACTGGTGTCTAGAAGAGTGTCTGGTACATAGTTGGTGCTGAATGAGTATGCCCAGAATGAATGAATGACCACATCTCAGTATATAAATATCATCAAACATATTTTTGGCAACAGAAGAATGGTTGAAAACCTCTTCTACATCACATTTCACAAAGAGAGAAATAGATAATGGTTTATTTTTAAGACCCCTTTGAAACTGCCAGTCAGTTGCCATGCTTGCTCATGGTTACTTCCTCATTGTTCTCTTGATATCCAGCTTCCTTTTTGGGCTCTGTGTGGGACATGGGTATGGATTAAGGGGCAAGTTACTTTTGTCTACAGTAGTAAAGAGCTTTTATTTTTAAAAAGAGGAAATGAATAGGATATAGGACTTTTTCTTTCCTGTGTAATAGTTAATTGCAGTTTGAGAAGGCATTCCCATCCATAGGGCAATATACTTGGAGATGCCCTCTCAAATTAATTATAGTCACTCCAAAAACATAGTTTATTTTTAGGTATCAGGAGGACTAATGACAGCAGTAGATGCAATTTGACATGCCTTGATGAATAAAGGGAAAAAGTTCCCGGTGGTTATATGTCACTTACTTCTGGATATCTCAAGGGCAGGGTAAAGGAGGAGAAAAGATCAGTTATATTAGCAGAAGGTGAATTATCCACTTAATCAAGTACCTAATCCATGAAACACACAGTTCTCTTAAGAAACATCATTATCTTTAACAGAGTTCTTTAGAGCATCTTTAACTTTTCTAATGAAGACAGAAAGCCCATTTTTGGTAAAGTGCTTTACTTTGCTTGTTTGACCACAGATTATCTGTTATATTAAATGTCCTAGAGAGCTGGTCTGTCCAAATTATTTAATCAAATTATTCTGGCTCTAGCCAATATATGTGCTTGAACATCCACAGTTAAATATTTCTCCCTGTAATGATATTCACTTACCTAAATTTACCCCTTAACTGATAGGATATATGAGCCAAAATACCATTAGGAAAAATGTTAAATGAATTCAAACCATTTAGAATGTTTTCATCATTCCAAAACCTGAATTTACTTAACTTTCAGTGAGCAGTCTAAAGTCTTTACTTCAAATATAGTCTGTAAGAGCAAAGGGAAATAATTGAAGAAAAGGTGGCAAACAAGGAAAAAATATTTTTGGTCTTTGATTTCCTCACTGCACAAAATTCTATGATTTTTATTTGATTCTTCCATTTTCCAATTATGATGAAGAAAACCATATCATTTTTAATCTGTTTCTATGCATTTTATACATGTTGGTTAAAATGATGTTGAAGACACTGACACACTGAATATTAGAAGGTCAAAAATTTTCCTTCACACTTTATATTTTTCTCTCTACCTGATCCCTCCAGAATTTGGCATTCTGAAGAAGTAAGTAATAACATAAGGTTTTTTGAATAAAACTAATAAGACTAGTTGTTAATAGAAGTTTTGTTGACCAAGTCTTTGACTGGAATGTCATGCCTAAAGGAGGCATGCCTGGCCTCTGGTTGTTACAAAAGGCCTTGACGAACTGGGATTGACTTTCCAAGGTAATAAAAGCCTAAGAGAAAGAAGGCCTGGTACCTTGGTGGGTTCTGCAGTTTATTGCAATCTTTTCAGGGAAGGAACAAAGGCTGCTTTCCTAAAAGATGGCTAGAAAGAGCTTTAAGGCACAATGGAAAAACTGAAGGACTTGGAAAATACAGGTGTTTACAGACAAGGCTGAATGGTAGGTATGTGGCTCAGCTTCTGTGCCCTGAAGGGCAGACTGAAGGTCACCCTAAATGTTCCTTGTGTAAGTTCCAGCAAAGCAGACATAAAGATCATATGTGATCATTTGCTGCTCTTGCTGTGTTTATGCAAATGAACAGGATAAATTAGAACTGGACTTAATGCAGTCCCTTTAATGACAAGGAGGGTAATCTTAAGGAGAAAAACTGTGATTCAAGGAAAATTATAATGCTAAGTGGTAGACTGTAAAGTAGTGCAGCTAACTGTTTTTAAAGTTTCTTTTCATTTAAAGTTTGTTTTCATTTGAAAGTTAAACTATGTCTGTGGCATCATCAAAGATCTTTAATTTACAGGCAAGAAGAATTCAAATACCTTGCAACTGGATGTCTTCCCAATAAGACAATCTTGCAGATTTAGAGTGTGGTTTGTGGATTATGTTGCATAAATTAACATGTGTGTTCTGTTTTCATAGGGCATAAGCCTATGATCTCATTACCTGAGTAATTGTACTATAGACCTCACTTAATCCTGTCTGCATCGCTACCTCCTGAGACTCAACAGTTTGGCTGAATTAAGTGGTTGGGTTGGTGAAGAATGGGGTGGTCTGTGGGCTTCACTTTAAGACTAGTTTCTTTTTTCTAGCCTAATGGCTTGGACAGAAAAGGCCCAGAGGTCTGAGAACGGGGAAACCTAAAATATTTCCCTCAGCCCAAGCTAAGTATAGTGGGCAAAAGGGTTTTGGACAGGTGTGATGTGCCTTGCACACCTTCTTCCAAAGAAGCCTTTTTTTTTTTTTTTCCTAATGTGGGACATTGAAAAATTAATCTCTGCATTTTGTCATCTAGTGATTATGGTTTTAATGATGCTTTTTAACCCTGTTGCCAAATCTATTGCCCCCAGAATACAACAAGGATGCCAGCTTGTTAAACTGAGCATGCTGTTGTCCGGGGACAGTCAACTGACCTGGAGTCTACAATATTCTTCCCCATGTGGGAAGGCCACCCTCCCCTCCACAATCCCACTCATATTAGGGATTTCTGAACCCAAGGGTAGGTAGAACAATGACCATATCCAGCTTAAAGCAGCTAGAGGAGCACGAGACTTTCACCCATTGTTCTTTATAAGATTATAAAGGGTCTTAAGTCTGGGAGGGAGTAATTGTTACAGAGCAGAGATTCCCCCCCTCAAAATAAATAAATAAAAATAATAAATTAAAAAATAAATTTAATAATTATCTAAAAAAATTACACTTTACTTAAAGCTAGGTTTATAAGATATAATTTACATAGAGTAAATATTACTCTTTGCGGTGTACAGCTTTATGAATTTTGACATATGTAAATGTCAGATAACTACCATCATAATAAGGATATAGAATATTTCTATAACTCTCCAAAACCCCCTCTCTCTGTGGAGTCAACCCCTTTCCGCTCTTTCAACCCCAGACAACCACTGATCCTTTTCTTCTTCCTATATTTTCACCTTTCCTAGAATGTTGTAAAATTGGAATCATACAGTAAGGCGGTTTTAAGTCTGGCTTTTACTTAGCATATGTTTAAAATTCATCCATGTTGTATTTATCACTAGTTCATCCCTTTTGGTCTGGAGGAGTATTTTATTCTATGTATATACAAATTTTGGTTGTTCATTCACCAGTTATGAATATTTGGTTTGTTTGAAGTTTTGGAGACTATGAATTAAGCCAATATAAACAAACATATATTTTCACTTTTTAACCTAGTAGTAGGATTTATGATTTGTATGATATGTGCATATTTAACTTTATAAAAAACTGCCAAACTGTTTTCTAAAGTACCTGTACCTTTCGCATTCCTGTGAGCAATGTACAAGCATTCTATTTATTCTGATACTAGCACTTGGCTCTGTTACTAAAATTTTTTTTTACTCATTTAACTGGTGTGTAGTGGTATCTTACTGGCTGGTTTGGCTCAGTGGATTGAGCGTCGGCCTGCGAGCTAAGTGTCGCTGGTTCGATCTTCCAGTCAGGGCACATCAGAGAAGGAAAACTCTGATTCCAAAAAACCTCCGCTGCCTTGTGGCATACCTCTTCAGGGGAAAGGCTAAGGGAGTAAACCCCGACAGAAAATCCGGAGCCGGAGTCCCTAAGGCGGTTTGACGTTGTAGTCAACACCGGCAACTCCTGCGGGCGCACCTGAAACCAAGCTGTATTGACTCCGTCTTTCCCTTGGACCCTTCAGCTGCGAAGAGGGGGGGGGGTCTGCTGCATGGGCAACAGCAGACCCTCCATATCACCCTGCCCAGGCTCTGTAGCGTCAGCTTCACTGGAGAGGACACTCCAGCGTCATCGCAAGATGTCGATTCAACACGGGAGGAGACAGATACCGTGTCACTCCCGAGTCGGACTGCACAGCCATTCTCGGCGGTGCAGATAGACTCTTAAGAAGCTACACCATCGTCTCTCGAGACGGACGGCTGCCGAAACGAGTGATATCTTATTATAGTTTTATTTGCCTTTTCCTATTGATATCTTATTTTATAAAATGATTCTTTAAACTTTTTGTCCATTTTTATTGGGTTGTTTATTTTTTTATTATTACATGGCAAGAGTTCATTACATATTCCAGATACCAATTTTATATTCCTGATACTTTCTTACAGATGCAGGTGGATTTTACACCCAAAATTTGGTTCACATGCACCAAGAGGATAGGAAAAGTTTCATTTTTCCTGCAACGAGGCTTTCTGGGAACAGCAGGACAGGCTCACAAGCATGGAATGGAAACTGGCTTGGAATTTATGGTGTTAGGTAGTGAACTGAGGTGAGGGTCTCATGCCCATGAACTAGGTCTTGCAAGATTTGACATTCCATCATTGCCAAGGCAGAGAGCACCTGGATTTTCTTATCAGCTTACACAAAGTAGATAGAAGACAGGGGAGCACAGTGGTGCTTGAAAGTTGTCAGCAGTCAAGACACCAAAAATGGTGTCCAGTTATTGTACATGACCATTATCAGATATGACAGTCACATTTTAATAGCAAAAGAAACAACTCAAAAACATTTCATATGAATATATCAAGCACATATAGTTCAAACAAATTTTTAAGATTATCATGGGAAATATATTATTTAGGTTTATTCTGAGGGCAATGTCCATTCTAAAGGGACCAAATTCATGTCTTAAGAAAAAAGAGCTATGAATACAGGCAACAGAACATGGGTAACCAAGAACTGTTAAATTTCTTTCTTATTGTGAGAATAAATTTTTGTGGACTGACTGACAACTCATTGGAACCACACCACCAACCAGTGTTTTGTAAACACCCTGGATGGATGGCTTTGTCTCAGGTCCGGCATTTTAGTAAAGATTTGAAGTCTGACTGGTTAAATGGCTGGCTGTGAAGCAGTGGATCACATAGGAAGAATTCCTGAAGGATGATTATAATTTAATTGCAAAAGTGTTATGCAAATTTTCTTCACTTGTTAAAAATTAATTGAACACCTACTGTGTGCCAGGCACTTGCTAAGATATGCAGATTAAAAGGTAAGCAAAATGCCATGTGACTGTCAAGCAATTTAATGTTTATTGAAAATAAAATACTTGAATCAAATCACTGCTTAAATGGCTTGGGATTGATTTTGAAAGGCATATAAGTAAAAAAATTAGACTGGCCAATCATCCTTACAGCTTCAATCCAAAGTGAACAAATTTTACTGGGAAATGCAATGGAATATTTTTGGACTTCATCCTCAGAAATATGGAAGTCAACAAGGCATTTGGGAATCTTATTTCAATAGACAGCACTAACCAATATAATGAAACATGCTCTATATACTGATGAAATTCAATCTTTGAAACAGAGAAAACGTGTTTTTATATCTCACTACAATGTTATATTCTTGCCAAATGTTTTCTCATATTGGGTCTAAATACCTTTCTCTTTTCCTGGGTGTTGTGAAGGTAGCCATTTTATGATCAACATCACAGGGAAAATATAGAAAAGAAAATGAAGAGAGGAAAGTAGCAGCTTTATTATTTATTAGTTTATAGTCATGGTGGGATCAAGGCTCACTGGTGCACCGAGCAAATTAATCATTAGGAGCATCAAGCATGCTAAAAACATGGCATCCTTCAAACTGTCCTCAATTATTTTTTCAACATTTTTTTTTAGAAGGAAGAAAGAGTAGGGAAGTAGGACTACTGGTGAGTGTGATTAGCTTCTTTTCTGTGGTTTAGGTCAAAGTGTGGCCCACAGATAAGTAGCATCAGCCTCACCTAAGAATGATTCTTAGGGTTCACTCCAGACCAGCTGAGTCAGAAACTCTGTGAGGCTCAACAATAGGATTTAATACATTTTCTAAAGGATTCTGATATATACTGAAGTTTGGGAATGGCTAGTTTGAAGAGATTCAGCTCAGGCCACAAACTCACATTCTCATTCAGGAAAAGCAGTCTTATAATTTATTTGTCTCTAATCTTAGAAGATGATGTAGCCGCTACCTATTGTTACTCAAGCATGTGCTTTGTGGAGGTCATTCTTTAACCCCTGCCCTTGCTTCTCTTACTAACATCACCATTCTATCTGAACACATACTGGCAATTCTCATTAAGAGATTTGTTAAATGCAAAAACTTTCTATTTTATTACATTTCAGTGATATTTTAATGCCCCTGATGTATTAGTATCTTGATCTTCCTAACTTTTTGTGGTTCTGTGTGACAAAATGGCAACTCTCTGAAGCTATTAAGAAATCTCTTTGATATGGTTGTGTGGAGGATAGGGAAAACAGTTTCCAACTAATAGTACTGTTGATCTGTTTGTTTATAATTTTCCCCTTAAAGTAGTTATAATCGTGAATTTTGCAGTGGAGTTACTGCTATTGGCTCTAAGGAGAAAAGCAGAGATGTGGATCATAGAGATAATATGATTAAAGGTTGAAGTTTCTTATAGGTGATCATTTTTCATTTTAATTTATTCTAAAACAATGCTATTGTGCTGACTGATTAGATAATTTACACAACTAGAAAAAAGGAAAGAAAGAAGAGCAAGAGGTAAGAAGGAAAAGAAATATCTCTATATCCATATTCATATATAATACATATTATTATCTTGTGTTAATTTTTGATACAGCAGACTTTAAAATAGGATAGTTATAAGGAATGAAGAAGGGCACTATGTAATGAAAAATTCAAACAATGGCAGAATACATTCTTATCAAGCTCACACGAAATATTTACTGAGACAGACCATATTCTGGGTCATAAAACACAGTGTAACAAATTTAAAGAATACAAATAATTATCAAGGGAGATTTTATAATATTTTGAACTAAATAAAAATGAAAACACAATATATGTAAATGTGTGGAATGTAGTGAAAGCAGTGCTAAGAGGGAAATTTATACCATTGGTATATAGCCACTTTGGAAGACAGTCTGGTGTTTTCCTACACAACTAAACATATTCTTACCATATGATCCAGAAATCATGCTTCTTGGAGTTGAAACTTCATGTCCACACAAAAATGCACATTGATGTTCATAGCAGCTTTTTTCATAATTGCCAGAACTTGGGAGCAACCAAGATGTCCTTTAATAGTAAAAGGATAAACTGTGACACATTCAGACAATAAAATATTATTTAGCCATAAAAAAAAGAGCTCTAAAGTCATAAAAAGATATAGAAGAACATTAATGAAGATTTCTAAGTAAAAAAGGAGTCAATCTGGAAAGGTTACATACTGTATGATTCCAACTATATGACATTCTGGAAAAGGCAATACTATAGAAGCAGTAAAAAAAAAAAAAAAATCAGTGGTTGCCAGGGATTTGAGAGCGAAGGGAGAGATGAATAAGTAAAATACAGGATATTTATAGAGCAGAGAGAATAATATGATATCATAATGATGCATACATGTCATAATACACTAGTTCAAACTCAGAATTTACACCACCAAGAGTAAACTGTAATGTAAACTGTGAACTTTGGGCGATTATGATGTTACCAAATGTAGGTTCATCAGTTATGACAAATGTATCACTCATGTGGGGGTGTGTGGATATGATAAAGGCTATGCATGTGTAGGGGGTAGGGGGTGTTATGGGAAATGCATTTACATTCCTCTTAATTTTGTTGCAAACCTAAGACAAATTAAGTATTAATTTTAAACATATGAGGAAAAATTGTATGAGTTATATAGTTTGCTTTCAATTTTACAGATAAGAAAACTGAAGCATACAATAAATCAACTTTTGCAATGTTACATGTTGTTATGGAACCATTCTAAACAATGCACATTCAATCTTGATTCGGCAACTGGAAAAATAGCCAAGGTAGCAAAGGAATTTCTGACATTCATTTATTGCAGGTACTGCTCCCAGAACTGTATGACTGTATGTGCCGACACTCCCATGGGGATTTCACCCATATATATATATATGTATATATATATATATATACATATATATATATATACACACACACTATGCATAGATAAAACTGGTTATTTGCTAAAAACATAACATCAATGCTTATATAACTGCAAATGCTCTGTGCATGCGAATCTAATAATTATCTCTAAGGAGCCCATGCCCAGGGAGCCTGATAGACTATTGTCTTCACACATGTTTAATAAGTGGATGGACAGGGTCAGCCCATCTCTGACTTCATAGCCCTTGTTCTTAATTTTGACACGATTTTCACAGGTGGTAAGGCAAAAGACCACTTCAGGCTGAATGTAAAGCATGAAAAAAGTGGTAAGTTTTCCTGGAAGGACATGTCTATTTAACCAAAAGTGAGTTCTCCAGTGTGCCTATAACATGAGTGGGGGGATAGAGTGATGGGTGAGGTATGAGACTGGAATATGTTGGGATCATCTTGTAGAAAGACTTGAATGCATTGTCAGGAGTATGCAGTCCAAATTACAATAATAGTAGAGAGAGTGATGAATAGAGAGGAAGTTGGGAGATATTTTGGAGATAAAATTGGCCTGACTTAGTGATTACTTGGTATTATATGGGAGAAACACCCCATGCAGGGAATTTAGTCTTATGTTCTCACTGAAGTTAAGGGAGAATAAGTTTGGGAGAAAGAAGAGCTGATGTGTTTGGTTTAAATATATCAAGTTGCAGGTACATGTGGAACATATCCAGGTAGTATATCCAGTTGGAAATATAGTGTGAAGCTTAGAACCCAGATTAAGTCAGAAAATATAAATTTGAGAGTCACCAGAAGATCAATATAAAAATGTGGTCCACTGCAGCACTGGAAATGATGCTATCATCTGTGGGGAAATGTAGAATAAGAAGAGAAAGGAATCATGTGGAAACTGACCAAATGGAATAGAGAAAGAGAAACACAGTGGAGAAGACTGTGAATACAATGGTCAGACAGAAAGAAGAAAAATGCAGACATTAAAATTGGAAGTCAAGTGAGAGGAAAATTTCCAGAAGTAAATGGTAGTCCATCACCATTTCTGTGACAGTACTGGTTCATGAAACCTTACATGAGGTCTAATACTGGTACTGAAGTCTAGGTATTCACCTGTAATGAAAGAACTAGTCCCTGCAATATATCTTGAAGTTCTTTATATTGTTACTCTTGATCAACAAAGTCCCAGGCAAGGTTAGAATGTAGAACTTTAAAGTAATAATTATTAGCATATTAGTCCTCTTCTAGTTCGCAAGTAACTGCACTAATTTAAAAACTTTTGGTAGAGAAAAGCCTGAATTATGCAATCATTTAAAATTCAATTCTTGTATGTAGTACAGTGACAAAAATTCATAGTTCATGAAGGATTATGAACATGAGACTTGCTAAAGCTGCTTTGGTGGACAAGAAAGAGAGCAGACAATCTCAGTGCTTTTGCAAAGCACTACTAAAAGATGTAAAGAATTTGCAGATGTAAATTAACTATCCTCTTTGAAATTTTGATTACCGTTTTTCTATACTTAGAAAATGCTCTTCTAAGAATAGTTGAAACATTTTAGCCTCATTTGAAAAACTATAATTTTTATTATTTAGCCCAATTTGATGAGGTTTTCCTACTTGTGAAATGTTCTGCTCCATTTTCTACTTCATTGAATGTGTGACTTTTTCCCTCCCCCTTCCTTTTCTCCCATCTTTCATCTCCTCCTGAATTCTTTCTTGCCACTCTCATGGATTTGATAAGCCATCTCTTCAGTTCTGATGGCAACATTTTCGATTAAATAACTACACACTCCCACTTTGCCACTCCCATGTTGCTGCTCACTCACTGCATCTGAGTGATTGGCAGATACTTGTTTAGAGGAATGGAAACAGCTAAAAGTGACATTCAAAGATTCAAAAACAACTTGATTGGGAAATAAATCTTTGGCTGGGGAAAAAATGGCTCTCTCTTTGCCAGGCAATAGCTTTATAATTTATCATTTATTGGAAAAGAAGACTGCATTTTGAGAATCACATCAGACTAAAACTGATTACAGATATTAAGCAATTTCTCTATGAGCCATTACTCATGGTGTATGTGCAAGCCGAATGCCTCTGGAAGGCAGGAGCTGATGAGTTGCTGGATATGTTATATTGCTTTGTTGTAATTGTTAGTGTCACAAACAATGGTATATGACAGGGTTAGAGCATATTAAAAAGAATCTTCAGTCTCCTCTAGAAAGAAACAAGACATTATTTCACTGTGACATTAACTGTTGATTTGGGTTTTTGTTTGTTTATTGTTCATAATGGTTATGATCGCCTCAGAGAAGTATTCATGGCTTGTTTCAAAAGCCACCATAAGTGATAGTTTAAGCTGTTACAACTTTGTGCTATTGCTTCTGAAGCAAACAGAAGATTTTTTTTATTGTTAGAAAAGGAGAAGAAATTAAAAAGAGCTGAACTAAGAGCTGTGTATCCAGGATCCCCAAAAACTTAGACACTGAATGAAAATTACAATAAAACAACTCTCAGCAGTGAATACACAGAACGCTTATGCATATCCCTTGGGAGGTTTGTCACTTTTTATATTGTATTTACTTCAGATAATATTTTGGTTACTATACTATGTTAGAAATATCTCAAAACTGTGATTGTATCTTATACATTTTTTCTATCTTGCTAGAACTTAGCTCAGTAACTTGTTATATGCTGCACAAACTATTAATTTATTGATAAATAAATAACATGAGTATATGATTTATTACAGCATGTCTCCATTTTCTCAATTCTCTGAAAACAAAATATAGATAGGCAATGTTGTATTAGAGTGAACTAAAATGGTTTATAGGATGGGTACTTGGAATTGTATACATTTTTTTCCACCAGTTTTTAATTTTTACTTAAAGCTTGCTGGTACTTAATAACATGTATACATAATTTGGAAAGAGTTTTACTTTTGATGAAGAAAGTATACCTTCCAGGGAAAATATTTTAATGTCATGCCTTTCAGGAGCCTGCAAGTTGCTGATCAGAATATAAGGCAATACTAATTAGTACTACACAATTCCCTCTGGGCAGCTTATTAAATGTGGGTATTTACTCAGAAAAAAATGTCTGTTAGTATAAACCTTGCAAATGCAAATAGATAGTGGATTATAAAAGTCACATGAGTACATTCTGTTAGATGAACTCCTGCAAACAGCAGGGCTAGCTCTTGAAGGGTCCTGTGGACTAGACAAAGACATTTGAATGTTCTCTACCCTTTTCTTTCTGATATTCTCCCACAGATAATGCTCATATCAGAAAAGAAAAAACAATTGAAAATAAATAACAAATACCCAAAATTTATTTTAAAAATTGATAATAAAAACAGCAAAACAAAAACATTTCTCTGGAAATATAAAAATAATAGAAACTTTCTGGTAAGACTGGTCAAGGAAAAAATCAGAGGCTGCACAAATAAAAAGTATAACTATTAGCAATGGAAAGGGGGACAAACTACTGATATGAGCCAAAGAAATGACCCTTCAATGATAAAATTTTAAAAATTAATGCTAGACTGCTTGGATCATAATGGAAATTTTCTTTTTGTCTGGAAGTTCTTTCTCCATTCTCATTTCATAGCCAAGAATGATTACTATTAATAAGCCAAATGTCATTATATTAAAATGACTAAAGCTGAGAAATATGGAAGAATAATTCTCTCAAAAAGTTCTTATAAATGACAAGCTGAATCTCAATAAAGAATCAGCAAATGTGAAACAACTGAATATGAAACACTGGGCTATAAAACGATTTTACTCCTAAGTTCTTTCAAAATCTTAGCTATTATTGAAGGTCCTTTTCAAAGATTACCTGTTTCATCCTACTTTTCTTGATCCTCTTCTTTTATTTATGATCTTTTCCTCATATGAACACCAATTGCATCTTTTGTTTGTTATATGTCACAAGCAACCTTTTTACCTCATGCTTATGGTATTATAAGCTTCTTGCAAGAACGGACTGCGTCTTATATATCTGTGAACCTTGAGAAAGAAGATACCTACTAAGAAGTGCTCTTAGTAGCTAACTGTTCTCAAATTTTAAAACAGATCTTAGCAGCCATTTCTACACAAGTTCCTCTCATGCAAATTGTACTTCAGGGAGAAACTGAACTGCTTACCTGTACTGTTTTTCTGCCATCTGAACCAGCCCTTACAAAAAAGTTCCTGGAATCCTATTTCAACCAATAGGACTGAGGCTTCCCCCATCCAATCAGAGATGTGCAGCTTTGACCAACCAGAGTGGCTCTATTCTGACCAATCAGGACAGTGCCTTTTGGATCAATCAAACTTTGAGCATTTGGAGTCCTCGTTTAAATAAAGATAGACTGATCAGGGACCAGGGGCAGGAAGTTCTGTTTATATAAGCCTCCTGCATTCTAGCTCTGAGAGTACACTTTCTCTTTTTAGCAACAGGTGTGTTTCTTTGGCTGAGTTGAAACACTGAAGATGTCTTGCTGAAGCTGGCTGGAGAAGACTGGTGCAGACCAAAGCAGACTGGCACAGAATTGGGCACATCAAATCACAGTGGAGAAGAGCAGCACAGCATAAAGCACACTAGCAAAAGTCAGAGCAGAGCTGACTATAGATGAGCAGAGAAGAGCTCTCTAGCTGGAGATGGGTCTGACCTGAGGGCTGCCTGTTCCCAGGGCTGCTTCACAGTTGCACTGCATCACAATTGAGCTGTTTTTGCACTGAAATTATTTTCTTTTTCACTGCATCCCAAGTTGGGAATTCCTATTGATGTTGAATTGGCAACAGTGACTATCTGTTGCCACATCTAAATAACACTGGTAGTAGCAAACTGTCAATAGTCATCTGTAGTCAAAACTTCACTTGATAGGTAGCTAATAAACTCAATGGAATTGGATCACTAAAAATGAACAGTACTTGTTCTTTTACAGGAATTCTGGGATATGGAAAGTGACAAAATTTTAGAAATTTACTGCACCACCTAAATAAGGCAGAGGATCACATTAACTCTATCTCTGATGCCAGGGCCTTTTTAGAGCACTTCCAATAATTGGTACATACTACCTCATAGAGCTCATTTCAAAGTGCTTAGCATATCTTGTCTGTAGGATGTTCCTATTGGTGCTGGACTATCATTATGTATTCTTCAGTCATAATTTTGCTTTCTAAAAGCACACCACAGTGAAGAATAAATTAAAAAGGTTTCATTATAGTAGACTTCCAAATCAATTCATTCCATAAATCAAGGAACATTTAGTGTGTGGTCACTCTGTCCCAGGGACAGCATTGGGTGCTGGAAATACAAAGTTCATAGTATAGAAGGTAAATCAACCCCGCACAAGAGTATATAGTCTAGTGGTATAGATAGACAAATAAATCACAATGCAATTACAAAATGATGTAGTAAGCCATTAGAATTTGTTATAGAAATACATGGCAGGACATCTAACCTAGGCTTGGGTATAAAGGTTTTTCAGAAAAAGTGACATTTGAGTAGAGTTTTTTTTTTTAATAAAAATTTTAGTTTATTTTTTAATTTCAAACTTTAAAAATCTCAAGTAGTTTTGGGAATAGGTATAGGAATTGATGAAAGAAAACATGACCTCTAAGAATCCATAATTTAAGTAGAGTTTTGAAGGGAAAGTAGGACATAGCCAAATAACAAAGTTGAAAAGAGGCAGTCTGAGGAGAGAGTGCAACATGTGCAGAGACATTGGAAAGTTGATTTTTGAAGCAGCTGTCATGTTTCTTATAAGCCTTCTGTTTCCAAGACCTGAATGTCCTGCTCTTTCAAATGGGAGGCTTAAAACAAAATTTATTCTTTCACAGTTCTGGGAGCTAAAATGTCTGAAATCAAGGCAGCAGTAGGGCCATGCTCTCTCCAGAGGTTCCGGAGGAGAGAATCCGTCCATGCTTCTTCCAGCTTCTGGTGACTGTTGGCATCTATTGACCTCCATCTTCATGTGGCCATCTCCTCTTCTCTCTGTGTCTCTCTTCTGTGTCCCTCTTAGAAGGAAACCTGTAGGACTTCTGGCCAAGATGGAAACATAGACAGACATGCTACATCACCCTCCACAACGGAGAAGGAATACAACTACCTCAAAACTAGAAACAACCAGAAGTTTTAGAAAATCAAACTACATGGAAGTTCAACAAACAGAGGTATAAAGAAGAAACACTCATCCACACAAGTAGGAGGGACAGAGCCCAGGCTGAGAGGATGCAGTGTGGTGGTGGCAGCAGCAGTGGCAGCGGCAGGCTGGCGAAAAGCACAATTACATATTTAAAAAAATCAGGAGGGACACCTGGGGAATGTTCTCAGCTTCTCACCAGACTGCACAGCTCATGGTCCTAGTACTGGGAAAAATCAAGTCTCATTGCTTCTGACTGTGCAAACCAGTGGGGGTTGGGGTGGAGGAAGAAACTGCTGGTCTCTCAGCAGAGTACATTTATTTAAAGGGCCCCATGGTCCTAGAACATCCACAGACCCACCCACTCTGGGAACGATGGCCAGGGCAATAGCTAGAGAGGCGCCAGTCCCATACGAAAGTGGCAGAAGTGCCTGAAAAAGGAGTGAGTACTGAACAAGTGGCATTGTTCCCCCTCAGAACCCTCCCCCACATACAGTGCCACAACATGGTGAAACAGGTCACTCTGTACTGATGAATCACTAAGGCTCTGCCCCTTACAATGTCACAGGAATGACAGCTCTACCTAAGACACAGAGGCAAACAAACACAGGAGCCTGTCAAGATGAGGAGACAGAGAGGTATGGCCTAAAAGAGGGGATGGATCAAGGTTCCAATGGGAGAATTAAGTGATGAGGCGATAACCAACCTAACAGACGAGGAGATAGCCAATGTAAAAGATACAGAATTCTAAACACTGGAGATAAAGATGCTCACAGGCTTGACAGATATGTTTGAATATGGCAAACGCATAAGAGAAGAAGTGAAGGTTATGCTAAGTGAAATGAAGGAAAATCCACACAAAACCAGTGGTGAAGAGAATGAAACCGGGGTTCAAATCAATGATTTAAAACATAAGGAAGAAAAAAACAGTCAACCAGTACAGAATTAGGAAACAAGAATTGAAAAAAGTGAGGAGAGGCTTGGGAACCTCTGGGACAACTTTAAATGTGCCAACATACAAATCATGGGGGTGCCAGAAGGGGAAGAAGAAGAGCAAGAAATTGAAAACTTACGTGAAAAAACAATGGAGTAAAACTTCCCAAATTTGGTGAAGGAAATAGACATACAGGTCCAGGAAGCACAGAGAGTCCCAAGTGAGCTGGACCCAGATGGAACCATACCAAGACACTTTATGATTAAAATGCCAAAGGTGAAAGATAAAGAAAGAATCCTAAAAGCAGCAAGAGAGAAGCAGAGAGATGCCTACAAAGGGGTGTCTATAAGACTCTCAGCTGATTTCTCAAAAGACACTTTGTAGGCAAGAAGGGACTGGCAAGCAGTATTCAATGTGATGAAAAGCAAGGACCTACAACCAAGATTACTCTACCCAGCAAAGCTTTCATTTAGAATGGAAGGGCAGATGAAGTGCTTCCCAGACAAAGTAAAGCTAAAGGAGTTCATCATCACCAAGCCATTATTATATAAAATGTCAAAGGAACTTAATTAAGAAAAAGATCAAAACTATGAACACTAAAATGACAACAAACTCACAACTATCAACAACTGAATCTAAAAAATAAAAACAAAATCCAACTAAGCAAATGAGAATGGGAACAGAATCATAGGTATGGGGATTATTTGGAGGGTTAACAACTGGGAGGGGGAAGGGGGAGAAATGGGGAAATGGTGCAGGGATTAAGAAGCATAATTGGTTGGTACAAAATAGACAAGGGGAAGTTAAGAATAATACTGAAAAGGGTGAAGTCAAATAACTTGTATGCATGACCCATGGACATGAATGAACTAAGGGGGGTAGGATTACTGGAGGGAAGGGGGGTACTGGGCAGAGGAGAGCAAAGGGGGAAAAATTGGAACTACTGTAACAACATAATCAATACAATATATTTTTTTAAAAGTAAGGAAACTTGTAAATTTGGATTTAGGGCCTAGTAGGATAATCCAGGATAATCTGTTCATCTCTAGATCCTTTCTTAACTTAATTACATCTGCAAAGACTCCTTTCCCAAATGAGGTCACTTTTACAGAGGGATTAAAATGTGGATATAACATTTTGGGACCACTCTTCAACCCAATACACTTGGCAACTATAGGTCTGATTTCTAAGTAGCATTCCTTTTCTATCAGCCTCCCAGTGAAGAAGCACTCAGTAATGCTGAACATTTTTTATAAGCTCACAATTTAAACTGCATTGTCTGTTACCCTCCTAGTATCTTCCCGGTGTTCTTTAAAACTTTATTTTTTGGTTACAAATTTAACAATATAATATGGTTCTAAATTCTTTGGGAAAGTGTAAGTTTTGGGGGGCATAAGTTCTATTTATATTTTAAAACAGTTTTTTTAGAGTTCTGGTATTCCATATAATTACGTCTAATAATATTGACACAAGAGCCTACAAACACAGTTATAGGTACTTTTGCTGTAACATTTTTTGCTACAAACATTTTCACCACATAATAATTGGCTATAACGCAATTTTTCTGCAAAAAATAATAAAATAATTGACAGTTATTTGCTTGTTTTTGTTTTTTCATTTCTCTACTGACAAATCAGTCAACTGTCTTCAGCAGACTCAATGTATTTAAGCTAGTTGTCAGTTTGGTTTCACTTCTCTATTGGCAAGTTTCCCAGCTGCTCCTATTTTTATATTACATAGAAATCTTAGCCAACCCTCATAATAATCTAAAGAGTGACTAGTAGATGCAGTGGTGGTCTTAAAATAGTTAGCATTTCATCCAGATGATGATGATTTGCCCCAAGAGTTGGTTTCTTATTTTGAAACACATTGGGTGGAAAGGGAGGCCCAGTGCTCTTTTTGAGAGAACAGAGTTAGTTGAACCACATTTCCCATAGAACAAAGACAAGTACTTAGGTACAATCCACAAAATAATATCAGTTATTTGCACAATATTGCCATGAATCTACACATATTTTAAATGCATTCAAATATTTCATATTTTCTAATAAAGTCTTTTTAATTTTGTTATGTCCTTTGTTATATTTTTACAGCAAAATTGCCAAATGTCCAGTTAGTTAGGTGGCAAAATATTTGAGCCAATGATATCTATGGCAAAGATGCTTACACCAAAAATATTAGACATGTAAAAATATATAGTGGGGCAATTTCCTTTTGAAAAGTCAGTATATTGTATTCTGAATACTTTGAAAAATCACCCTATTTTGATTCAATAATTCAATTCTGAATGCTGTCACTAAGAAGAAAGAATATTCTCCATTTTTTAAATACGGAAATCAGTGCATCTGGAGATAATGTTTTACTTCCCATGAGGGAACAATATCTCTTTTTATGTAGAATTTTTCTTTTTCAGCAAAGAAACTGCTACTAAAAATTTTTAGAAACCTGGTTAGTATTCTGTTGCAACTTCATTGTTAAAGTCCTGGGTAGGAAAAAGTTTTGTTGCCATCGGTAATCTATGGATCAATGAATACAATAGGCTGAGTGTGTATTCCATAAGGTGTGACCTTCATTTTTAAAAAATATTTTTTCTTTTTTAAAAGCAAAAGTTTGAAACAAGAAAAAGTTACATAACTCAGTGTTAATATATAAGGTGAGATTTGATTATAGTGATTAGTAAATGACCCATGTAATAAAGTACATTTTAGGTCAAGCAATTTTTATTAACATCAATTTTATTGAAACTGTCTATTATCCTTGGTATACATTAGTGTTGAGAGAAGGAAAACTCTGACTCCAAAAAACCTCCGCTGCCTTGCGGCATACCTCTTCAGGGGAAAGGCTAAGGGAGTAAACCCCGACAGAAAATCCAGAGCCGGAGTCCCTAAGGCGGTTTGATGTTGTAGTCAACACCGGCAACTCCTGCGGCGCACCTGAAGCCAAGCTGTATTGACTCCGTCTTTCCCTTGGACCCTTCAGCTGCGAAGAGAGGGGGGGTCTGCTGCATGGGCAACAGCAGACCCTCCATATCACCCTGCCCAGGCTCTGTAGCTTCAGCTTCACTGGAGAGGACACTCCAGCGTCATCGCAAGATGTCGATTCAACACGGGAGGAGACAGATACCGTGTCACTCCCGAGTCGGACTGCACAGCCATTCTCGGCGGTGCAGATAGACTCTTAAGAAGCTACACCATCGTCTCTCGAGACGGACGGCTGCCGACGACGACGATGACGACATTAGTGTTGGTACAAATGAATGCTCAGAAGCATATATCTGAGATAAATTTGTGACTTGGCCTTAGCAGTTCATTTTCTAGAGTTATGGGCCTTCTCTGTGGCTATATAATGCCATCTTAAAGGAGTACTTCAGATTGTTATCAGTCTGATTATTTGCTGGATGAGTTAAATATTTGAATACTGATTTCATACTGCAGCACATGAGAAGAAGAATAAAGACAATTTGCCTTTCTCCCTGGAGTGCTCTCTTCTTTACTATGGGACGTCAACATTCCTCAGTATCTTTTTTCCTTAGTTTGTATTTTGGTGAAGAGTCAGATCTAGGGTATTGTGCCAAATTGTATGGCCTTATCTCTGTTTTTTTCTTTTTCAGATTTTGAAGTCATAAATTTTGAGACTGAATAATTTTCAAGAGGTCATCCTATAGCTACATATCTCACTGACCTCTTCTGAGATGTCCAAGTGCTGGACCCACTCCATCCTCTATTTGAATGTTTCCTTTCAGACAGGTTCAGCTAGTTTTTATTGTATGTTCCTGTGACTCTAGCCACAGTAGGCTGGACCAGAGACAGATCTCTTCTATCTGTGAGCAGGCAGAGTCTTCAAGGCGCCCAGCACAGGGGCTCTGCACAAGGACCTGCTGTGTGCACAAGGACCAGCAGTCTTTAGCAGACTCTCTTCAGGGGAGTTTGAATGAGAGATCTAAGAAGTCATTAGAATGCAGAGTAATCCAGGCATGGAGAGACAGTGTACAAGGACAGTGAGGAGAAATTGTGAAGCATCAAAGTCATAAGAAAGCAGGAGGAATTAGTTGAGAGCAATGAAGAGTGAACAAGGAGAGGGAAAGAGTAATTCAATATTGAAGTAGCACAACTAGCAGTTGAAGGGAGAAGGAGATGCAGGAACTGAAACATAAACTTGGCCCAGAAATAAAATTTTTGTTCTTGCCCTCAAGTTATTGTCAAACTCTCAGAGCTTGTGGAGTAAGCTTCATGCAGTGAACAGCGTTCCAGTTCTCTGTGACACTTAGTGGTATGCTTCTGAGACAGCATCCAGTTTTTCACACTACCCCCTGTATGTCATTAATTAAAGTAACCTGAGTCTATTTCTGTACTTTGCATCTGAAAGAGCCTAAAAAATCATGACAGCCTCAAGATCAGGCAAAGAATAGAGTATAGGTGGGTAAAAATGGAAATTAAAATATGAATTCATAATTTTGGTACTGAAATATAATCATCTAACAATATTTTTATTTAATGATGCTTCATGTATGGGCAAAGGACATATTCTGGAAAAGGCAGTTCTGAAAGTCAGAAAGCCTCTGTTGATTTTGGGTTTTAGACACAAGTTACTGCACTCAAGGTTGGACTGCCGAGAAGATAATTTGGTTGTTTGTCCAGCAGCCTTTCAAATAAGTGAGATTTTCACATTTAGAAGTGAAAGTCACAGGAGAGGGTTGCTCAGCAACCTCACTCTGTGTCCTATTGAGATCCGTTCATCCTGCACTGTAAAATTCCATCACTTTTCCCCTGCTAAATAGTCAAGAGAAATTTGTACATGATTGTCAGTCTGATGTCCTATGATATCTCAAATGTGATGGAGAAAAGAAAATAGTTGTGTTGGTTTCCTAATATGCTAAGGTACCCTCTCTCTGAATCTGACATATATTTCTATTATTTGATCAACGTAAGTGCATATTGTTCATTCCACTTTTTATGCATCATCTTTGAATCAGGCTAATTTTTTCACAGAGAGAAAAACATCGTTTCATTGTCTTGCTTAGATGATTTCCCCTTAGCAGCTGAAGGACATCTATTTGCATTTATTAACTAAATTTGGAAATTTTTCATTCTTCTATGGCAATAAATGTCTTACCTATGCCTAGTGGGGCAGAATGTGTTGTTCATTAAAGATAATTTCATTTTGTATCTGCCTCATTAAGCTTTGAGCTTCAAACTGTACTGTGGAGCACATACTAGGAACTATTGATCCCTGGATCCCTGGAAGTTATCATAAAAACCAAAACTGTTAGCCACAAATATTTATTCATAATTAACCATTTCCAATGACAACTCCAAAAAAGAGACTACAGAGAAAGAAAGAAAGAGCGTAGGGTTTGAAATGAGAAGACAGGGCATGAACTTCTAGCTCTATTATTTCTCCAAAGTGTGGCCTCTTCACTCCCGAAACAACAAAGTTTCCTTCTCTGCAGGGAATCAGCAATACCTGCTTTATGTCCCAGGCAGGGTAGTTATGAAGCTCAAAAGAGAGAATTTTGTGGAAAGTGTTATGCCAAAAATAAAAATCTCTCTTGAAAAGCAAGGTAATAGGATGGTGGCTGCTATGACAATAAGGTGGGGCTTCAGTACTTTGTTCCTTGTGACAATTATTATGGGGGGTGGGTGTGCAGACAAAATGGGAAGTTTTCAGAATAAAACATTTCAAATGCCCAACAAACAAATTGACAGGTATCAGCTCCCTCAGAACTCTCCATTTACATAAGTATTTCTTTATGAAATTTTTGGATTGAATTTAGGGGTGACAATGCAGCTTTGTTCATTCCATCCACATCTCTAAAGTACTGACAGAAATTAGCCAAATTTAACAAAATGAAATAATAGCAATTTAGCCTAAGACTGGAAGACAAAGACAAGATGACAAATTAGATTCATTTTCCCCAGCTTCTTTTCTGTTTTTCTCTCAGTAATATGAAAAATTTGTACACTTTACATTTTGAAAGAAATAATTATAGTAATTAGAATCTGATTTTTTACAAGCTCTGAATTCTGAGAAGCCATTTATTACTACTGGCATCAATTTAATTTTAAGTAGTTAGTATTTTAATCTACTGATTAGATAGCATATATCGAATGTCACCAAGCACCACCATCCTGTATTTAATCAACGTCATATGTGCTGGAATTGATAATATAGACTATAATATAGATGGAAGTAGTCCTGGTCTGAATGACTTATGCATAAAGAAGTCCTAGGAAAGGATACAATTTTTAAGTGTTCTCTTTGAAATTAAAAAAGAAAGAGAGATGTTTTGTTTTTCAGGGACACTTTGCTTTTTTCCAACCATTAAAAAGTTTGGGGGAATAAGTGGCTCTGTTTAGGATACAAAGGAATTCTAGGCTGCCAACCCAGCAAAGATATTTCAAATAGTGAGACACATAGTGGAGAGGGACCCTAATATCCTCTAGTTCTATGAGGTGCAAAGTCAAAGAAGTAGCTTCACATTTGGATCTTATTCCCACCTATAAAGTTATTTTAACGTTATTTTTTTAAATATTACTTACTTTAAATGCCCCATCCCTTCATTAGAGAAAAACAACTTTAGAACATGTATTAATGATTAAAAAGAAATATTATTCTAATAAGTAATATTTTCTGTGTTTTAAAATTCTGATTATTCTCTGGAAGAAAAGCATTTTCTAATAGCCTAAGGCATCTGAACAAGTTGGTTTAACATCTTTCAGCTGCCAAGAAGGCAGCCACAGATTTATTTTCTTTAAAATGAAAGTCTTAGGTAACCCCTAAGGTCTTCTCTAGCCCTAACTTTCTAGAACCAAATGTTCCTAAATTTTGGCCTTGGTTTTATTTAAGCCCTTGATTGTGAAGGTTTGGAAGATTTTGATTTCTCTCCAGCTACATTTCTCTTCCTCTGAAATACTTGTATGACCAGCTGACTCTTTCCGACTATTAGAAGAAATGGCCAAATAATTAAAAATGGGCAAAAGAGATAACTAGCCTCCTTCCCCACTGGGTGTGCTGGGCATTGTCTAGCTGACCTTCAGGGGATTATTGGATTCTATCGAAGTTTCACCTCTGTTTGATTTTTACTGACTGGACTATTTTGGAACTCTGTAGGGGCAGAAAGAAATAGTAGAAAACTGAGTATAATTCATGATTCTTATCCATACAGTATTAATAAATTTTATCTGGTAAGTATACAAATGATTTTTAACCTATAGAAAAGGTTAGTCCAAACATTATATTTTATTGTCTTATGAGATAGTCATCCTGTTTGCATCTGTTAACAAATTTACTTTCACATTCCTTTCTTTTTTAAGTTTAATTTGTTTCTTTTTTTTCCCCCCCTTTTATTTTTTGGTTTTTCAATTACAGTTGTCCCATTTTTCCCCCATTGCTCCCCCCCCACTCAACCCACCCCTTCTTCCACAATCATATCCCTCCCCGTTGTCCATGTCCATGAGTCATTTATACACGTTTCTTGACTAGACCCTTCCCTTATTTATCCCCCTTCTCCCCCCGCCCCCATTGACTACTATTCTACTCTTTGTCCTATTTAGTTCGTTTGTTTGTGTTGTTCTTTAGTTTCCTGTATTAGGTAATATCATATGGTATTTTGCTTTCTTTCCCTGGCTTATTTCACTAAGCATAATTCTCTCTAGTTCCATCCATGTTGTCGCAAATGGCAGGAGTTCCTTCTTTCTTTCTGCTACATAGTATTCCATTGTGTAAATGTACCACAGCTTCCTGATCCACTCATCTACAGATGGGCACTTAGGCAGTTTCCAGCACTTAGCTATTGTAAACAGTGCTGCAATGAACATAGGGGTGCATAAGTTTTTTTGAATTAGGGTTTTAAGATTTTTGGGGTATAATCCTAGCAGTGGAAACTCTGGTTCAAAAGGCAGTTCCATTTTTAGTTTTTTGAGGTAAGTCCATACTGTTTTCCATAGTGGCTGCACTAGTCTGCATTCCCACCAACAGTGCAGTTGGTTCCCATTTCTCCACATCCTCGCCAGCATTTGTTGTTTGTTGATTTGTTGATGATGGCCATTCTGACTGGTGGAAAGTGGTATCTCATTGTGGTTTTTATTTGCATCTCTGATGGCCAATGATGTTGAGCATTTTTTCATGTGTCTATGGACCTTCTGTATGTCCTCTTTGGAGAAGTGTTTGTTCAATTCCTTTGCCCATTTTTTTAATAGGGTTGTTTGTTTTCTTGATGTTGAGTCATATAAGCTCTTTATATATTTTGGAGATCAGCCCCTGTCTGTGATGTCATTGGCAAATATATTTTCCCATATGGTTGGTTTCCTTTTCATCTTGCTGATGTTTCCTTTTGCTGAGCAGAAACTCTTTAGTTTGATGCAGTCCCATTTGTTTATATTTTCCTTTATTTCTCTTGCGTTAAAAGATGTATCCGTGAAGATATTGTTACATGGGATATCTGGAATATTCCTGCCTATGTTTTCCTCTAGGACTTTTATGGTGTCACGGCTTACATTTAAGTTTTTGATCCATCTTAAGTTTATTCTTGTGTGTGGTGTGAGTTTGTGGTCTAGTTTCATTTTTTTGCACGTCCCCGTCCAGTTGGCCCAGCACCATTTGTTTAAGAGACTCTTCTCACTCCATTTTATGTTCCTTTCTCTTTTATCAAATATTAGTTGACCACAGAGGCCTGGGTTTATTTCTGGACTCTCTATTCTGTTCCACTGATCTATATATCTGTTCTTATGCCAGTACCAGACTGTTTTGATCACAGTGGCTTTGTAGTATTGTTTGATGTCTGGTATTGTGATTCCTCCTGCTGTGTTCTTCTGTCTCAAAATTGATTTTGCTATTCGGGGTCTTTTTCGGTTCCATATGAATTTTTGGAGGATTCGTTCTAGGTCAGTGAAATATGTCATTGGTATTTTAATAGGGATTGCATTGAATCTGTAAATTGCTTTGGGTAGTATGGCCATTTTGATGATGTTGATTCTTCCCATCCAAGAACATGGTATTTGCTTCCATTTATTTGTATCCTCCTTAATTTCTTTCTTCAATGTTGCATAATTTTCAGTGTACAGGTCTTTTATCTCTTTGGTTAAGTTTATTCCTAGGTACTTTATTTTTCTTATTGCTATAGTAAATGGTATTTTCTTTTTTGTCTTTGCCTCTGATATTTTATTGTTGGTGTACAGAAATGCCTTAGATTTTTGTATATTTATTTTTTACCCTGCTATTTTGCCAAATTCACTTATTATATTGAGTAGTCTTTTAGTGGAGTTTATAGGGTTTTCTAGGTATACTATCATGTCATCTGCATATAATGATAGTTTTACTTCTTCTTTCCCTATTTGGATGCATTTTATTTCTTTTTCTTGTCTGATTGCTGTGGCTAGGACTTCCAACGCTATGTTGAATAGGAGTGGAGAGAGTGAACAGCCTTGTCTAGTTCCTGATTTCAGGGAGAATGCTTTCAGTTTTTTTCCACTGAGTATGATGTTGGCTTTAGGCTTCTCATATATAGCCTTAATTATGTTAAGGTATTCTCCCTCCATTCCCATTTTGCCTAGTGTTTTCATCATAAATGGGTGTTGTACTTTATCAAATGCTTTTCTGTATCTATTGATATGATCATGTGATTTTTGTCTTTCATTTTTTTAAGGTGATGTATGTGGGTCATGCTTTCTAATTCATTCAGCTACCCTATGTCTTTTGATTGGTGCATTTAATTCATTTACATTTAAGGTTACTATTGATGGGTGCTTATTCATTGTCATTTTTTCCCTTTGTACTCATGTTCCTCTCTGTCTCTCTCTGTTTCTTCATCTTCTTAAAGCAGACCCTTTAGCATATCTTGCAATGCTGGTTTGGTGGAGATGTATTCTTTTAGCCTTCTTTTGTTTTGTAAACTCCTTATTTCACCTTCCATTTTGAATGAGAGCCTTCCTGGGTAGAGTAGTCCTGGTTGTAGGCCTTTGTTTTTCATTGCTTGGAATATGTTTTGCTATTCCCTTCTGGCTTGTAATGTTTCTGCTGAGAAATCTGATGATAGCCTTATTGGAGCTCCCTTGTATGTTATTAGTTGTTTCTCTCTTGCTGCTTTTAAGATTCTCTCTTTGTCTTTGAATGTTGCCATTTTAATTATGATGTGTCTTGAAGTGGGCCTGTTGGGGTTCATCTTCATTGGGACCCTTTGTGCTTCCTGGACTTGCATGACTCTTTCTCTACTCATGTTAGGGAAGTTTTCTGTCATTAGTTTTTCAAAGAGGTTTTCTATCCCTTGCTCTTCTTCTTCTTCTTCTGGAATTCCTGTGATATGGATATTATTATGTTTCATGTTGTCCTGCAGTTGTCTTAGAACCTCTTCAGTCTTTTTTCATTTTGTTGCACTGTCTGGGAATTTTTTTATACGTTGTTCTCCAGCTCACTGATCCAATATTCTGCTTCCTCTAGGCTGCTTTTAATTTTTTCTACTGTGTTCTTCAGTTCAGAAGTTGTATTTTTCATTTCTTCCTGGATCTTATTGATAGCTTCTATGCCCTTTTTCTTGCTGATGTAATTCTAAGTTTCTTGTAGTTACCCTGGAGTTCCTTGTAGTTTCCCTGGAGATCTTTGTAGTTTTCTTTGAGCTTGCTGATCTCATTGAACTTCCCTACAATCCATCTTTTGTATTTTATGTCTGATAGTTTACTTCCCTCTATTTCATTCAGCATTCTTTCTTGGGATTCTTCCTTTTTCTTCGATGGGGGGTTGCTTCTCTGTCTCCCCATTTTTGTGACTCTTCTTGTTGGTTGCTGCTTCTTAGATTGACCCTCACTTCCTGGATCTGCCCCTGGTGGCGTCAGATTGTGTACCAGTCTGGGCCTAGACAGCCTGTTGGAGACTACCAGAGGTCTATTGCCTTTGTCTCTCTCCTTAGTTGTTAATCTATTTGATCTGTGATCAGCCATCAGGCTTAAGGACTGATGGTGTGGCAGCTTAATTGCTGTAGGTGGGGCTTTTGCTTCCCTGCAGGATGACACCACTTGGAGGGGAATGGTCTGCCTGCAGTATGGGGAATGAATCAGCACTGGGACCTTGTCAGCTGCTCCCCAAGTTCTCCCCTCAATGCCACGGCCCAAATTCTTCCTAAGGATTTCTAGTCCTCTCTGCCTTCCCTCTTCTTGAGCCCAGGGTAAGTGGGTGCCAAAATATTTTTGTTCATGATCCACTTAAGAGCTCTTTTTCTCCAGTTGTTTGTTTCAGGTTAGCAAGAAACCCTGTGGCTTTTCGCTTTTCACAGCTGGAAACTATTTTACTTTCCGCTCTGTTGCTGTAGGCTTGGATTCCCAGCTGGGGATTTAGACTCTGCCCTCCTGACTGATGAGCTGTTTCTCAGTTCCTTCAGCTGCCACCCGTGGTAGCCCAGCCAGCCCTATCACATCTCCACATTTCCTACTGCTCACGTTGTGATGAAGCAGCCTTTTCTGTCTCTCCGTAGTTATAAGACTTCTCTCCTGCTAGTGTTCAGTTGGTTATTCCAGATGATTTCTCCATAATTAAGTTCTAAGTCCAGACTGGTCCTGGGAGGAGGTTAGTGTAGCTTCCATTTATTCCTCTGCCATTTTGGATCTCCCTTGTTAATCTTTTATAGGGCTGTCTCAGCTTTTTCTATGCTTTGTTTACCCATTTAAATTTAACATCTGTTTATTAAGTTCCACAAAAGACTCTGGATCAAATGTAAGTTGAATTGCATTTAATTTATAGACCAGGTTTGGGGAAAATTATATCGTTTTTAACATACTGAGTCCTTCTACCCACAAATGCTTTATACACATATAGATATAGATATATACCCTATTTATTTAGGTTTTCTTTAATATCTTTAAATAATGTTTGTCATTTTCTTCAAAGAAGTCTTATACATATATTGTTAGATTTCCTACTTGCTGCATTTTGAATTTGCTTATCTTTATAATGAAGGCTCTGTTTTATATAATTGTTTATATTTTGGGGGGTTATCAGACAATCATTTTGTTTACAAATAATAAAAGGTTAGCCTTTAAAACATAATTCCTACATTTTATTTTATTTTTTGTTTTACTGCACAATGTTGAATCAAAGGTATCATTGTCTTCTTCGTGATTTCAAGAAATAAGGTTAATTCTCTGTTTAATTCTGTGTGTGTTACAGAATGTGGGTAACTACTTTTTTTTATAGTAACACTCATCACAAAGTTAGTTTTTCATTATAAACAACCTCCAAATCTTGGTGACCTACTATAACAAAGTTTTATATTTTAATTTTGTGATATGACAACTATGGGCTGGCTTCTACTCTGTTCCATCTGTGCTCCATGTGCTTCTTCCTTCTGAAACCAAATTTGAAAAAGTCACTCTAACCTGGGACCTGAAATATTTGAGGAGAGAGTCAAGGAGGAATAATAAAGAAAACATGCCAAAGCTCTTAAAGCTTCTGCCATTTTAGTTGACTTACATAGAAAAATATTTTAAAATTCAAAATGTATTTTCATAATTGTTTGTATTTTCCTAATTGATTAAGTTTTGCACTTGCTTAACAAATTAATTTTGTAGTTTCTAAAAAAAATTTGAGACTTCCTTTATGGTCTGTTATGTGGCAAATTTTTGTAATTATTGAATATATGCCTAAAAGCAATCTGTGTTCTTTAATTTTGATGTGCAGAATTCTAAATATGTTTATGAAATTGAGCTCTGTGGGTACCAAAGGATGCTCCTAACCTAAACTACTTTAACTTAATGCTGTTGATTTGTGGATTCCCTGACAGTGCCAATAATGTAAATTTGAACCGTAGTTCTACTTGAAAGCAATTCTATGATTAAGAAATACATATGTATATGTATTGTTTTTGTTATTATTACTATTATTTTCTATTTTATCTTCACACCTTGAGCCATATTAGAGAGAGACAACTTTTCTACATGACTCCTTTTGTTGAAGGCAGAAAATCTCTTCTCTAGGCCACTCACTGAAGATGTATCTCTTCTCAGGTCCTGACCTGATAACGTGGCTTGTGCTTCACCTCTCCTCAAGGCCAAGCTAAGTGTTTTTTCCCAGGAACCCAGGTATTGTTCTTCAAATTTAATTTAATTTAATTTTTTCTTCTCAAGATTTGCTTCTAGATCAGTTGTAATTTCAGGATTCTATTGAAATTTGGGGGAGTTTTTATAATTTCTTTCACTTTATGTGCAAGGTTCACAGTGCTAAGTTGTATCCAGCTCTTTTGCAGTGAGAGGGCCTTTCATAATACCCAGTCTGCTATACTGGGGAGTGTTGAAGCCTAGCACTCTATCCCAGCCCTGTCATGCTGAGACTGTCAGGATTACCCTGACTCCCAAACTGTCAAACCTAATAGTCACTTCTCTGCTCTTATTTCACTTCTTACCTTTACAACATTGAATGTAGTTGTTATTCTCTTCTTCTTGAAGCTCTTCTTCTCTGGGTTTCTTCCTACCATCTGGAGACTCATTACCAGACTCCTTTACTGGTTCTTTCTTTTTTATTGAGTCTCTAATTCTTAAAGTGTTACAGAGTCTGTTCCTAGGCCTTCTGGTCTCCATCTGCATTCATTCCCTAAGTGATCTTATTCATTCTATGGTTTTGAATAGCACCTAAATAAAACACTCATGACACCCAAATCCATATTGTCATCCTTGACTTTTCCCGGAGCTCCAATTCTGTATATCCAGCTGCCTGTGTTTGCCTATGGTAGAGCACCTCAAACTTAAAATGTCTTAAATGAAATTCTTTGGGTTATTTCCATTCAAAAATATATTTATTTTCCAATCTTCCTTAGTATGTCCCAAGACCCAGGAATCAACTAAACTTTTCCCTTCAACCCATATTTATTTCACTTCTAAAACTTATCTCAAATCTTTTCACTTCTGTTCATCTCTGCAGCTACAACACCAACCTAATATCTGCCATCTCTTCCATATATTATTAGTCTCTTCTACTCATGATTGTAACACGGAAATCTATTTTCTATACACAGTTGGCAGAGTATTGTATTAAAAGCTAAATCAGTTAATTTCACTTCATTTTCTTAGAATTTGTCAATAGCTTCTCATTGATTTAAAATAAAATCCAGTACTGGACAGGTAGCTCAGTTGGTTGGAGCATTGTTCCATGCACCAAAAATGTTGCAGGTTCCATCCTTGGTCAGGGCACATACCTAGGTTGTGGGTTAGATCCCCAGTCAACCAATCAATGTTTCTCTCTCACATCAATGTTCCCCCCCCTCTCTTTCCCTTCCCCTTTCTCTAAAATTAATAAATATATCCTTGGGTAAGGATTAAAAATTAAAAGTAATAAAAATTTAAAAATCCAGATTTGTTACCATAGCATATTCTGGTTTACTACTGACTAGTCTTCTGCCTTATTAGCTCCTGATACTCCTTCCAACATTAGACCCTCTGCAATTGTTGTCCCTCTCTGCAATGCTTTTCCTAGGACCCTTCATGTGGCTATGCCTGCGCTCTTTCAGATGTGACCTCACATGCCATCATTTCAGAGAGACCCTCCTTGACTATCTTATTTAAACTAGCACTTCCCTTCAGTTCCTCCTTATTGCCATTATGTTCATTCATATGATACTGCCTGTTTTCTTTCTAACACTTACCACACTGGAACAATCCATTTGCTAGCTTGTTTACAACATGGCTTTTCACCACCAGATTGTGGAACTCCAGGATCAGAGGTCTTGCCTGCCCTTAGTTACTGTTGGTATATAGTTCACAATACATAAGAATTTGTTAAATGAGTTGTTTTATTGAGTCCTTACTAGATATCAGACATTAGTCTAAGTGCTTTCCTTACTAGATATCAGAAATTAGTCTAAGTGCTTTAACACTTAAAATAACCTTGTGAAACATAAGAAGTATTTCCCTCTAAAGCCAATTATTCTCCCAGATGGAGACATGTCATTGCATGATGGAAGCCCAGAAAGCTTAGCCTTTACAGCACACTTGGATGATTCTCTTTCCTGCCACCAATTCTCCAGCAATCACTTGACTACTCGATTAGAAAAGTTAGAACTGGCCTAACAATCTGGTCCTCCCTTTTATTTACTGGACATTACCTGGGATGATTTTTTAACAGTCTTCAGAGTCCGAAGACCTACAGAGGGTGATCAACAACCCAAACAGAAAAAGTGTTATATTAATATGCAACATTAAACATTTATATATTTATACATGTAAATTTTCTCTATATGGAAATGAACATAAGTGATATCTACACAATGATTTACATATAATTAATATATTTCAAGTATATAAATATATAATAGTTTAATTTATATTTTAAAATTTTAGTAAATTATCTGTAGCCCATTAATAATCTTCTGTTTTTTTAAAAATATGTTTTATTGATTATGCTCTTACAGTTGTTCCAATTTCTTTTTCCTCTGCTCCTCTCCACCCGGTTGCCCCCCTCCCTCCAGTTGTCTTCCCCTTTTAGTCCATGTCCATTGGTTGTGCATATAGTTCTTCTCAACCTCTTCCTGTCTACTCCATTCCCTCCTGCTATGCTTCTTAATTCCTGTACCATCTCCCTCCCTATCCCCCTTCCCCCTCCCTGCTGACCTCCCCCCAATATGTTCCCCATACCTATAATTCTTTTCCCACTCTCATTACCTATTTATTTTGCCTTTGTTTCGATTCCCTAGCTTCTGTTGTTGGTTGTTGTGATGCAGTTTTCATTTTAATGTTCAAAGTTTTGATCCTCCTTCTTCTAAACCAGTCCCTTTAACATCTCATATAATAGTGGTTTGGATTTAATGAACTCCTTCCGTTTTGCTTTGTCCTGGAAGCACTTTCTCTGTCCTTCTATTCTGAATGACAGTTTCGCTGGATAGAGTATTCGTGGCTGTAGGTTTTTGATTTTCATTACTTTAAATATTTTTTGCCAGTCCCTTCTTGCCTGCAGGGTCTCCTTTGAGAAATCAGCTGACAGTCTAATTGGGACCCAGTTGTACATATTTTTTTTCTTCTCTCTTGCTGCTTTTAAGAGTCTCTCTTTATCTTTAATTTTTGACAATTTGATTATAGTGTGTCTTGAAGTGGTTCTCCCTGGGTCCAGCTTTTCTGGAACTCTCTGTGCTTCCTGGACCTGTAAGTCTATTTCCTTCCCCAAGTTCGGGAAGTTCTCCTTCATTATTTTTTCACATAATTTTTCAATTTCTAGTTCTTCTTCTTTGTCCTCTGGCAATCCTATAATTTGAAGGATCGTTGGCTTATAGCTGTCCCAGAGGTTTCTGAGCCTCTCCTCACCTCCTTACTTTTTGTTTCCTCTTTCTGCACTGGTTGACTGTTTGTTCCTTCCCTATATTTCAATTTGTTGATTTGATTTCTGGTTTTCATTTCCTCACCACTTGTCTCGTATGTGTTTTCATTCATTTCAGTGTGACTAGCTTTCATTTCTTCCCCATCTTGTTCCAAATCTTTTGTTAATTCCATAAGCCACCTTATGACTATAGCTCTGAACTGAGCCTCAGAAAGGTTTCTTATTTGCTCATCAGTTAGGTCCCTCATCTGCTGCCTGCTGAGCTGCATCACTGGGATTTCAACCATGGTCTGTTTCATCCTGTCAATTTTCTGTTTACTTTTGCTTCCTGGGTAGGCTGTTTGTAGCGGCGCCCTGTGCACTCATCACTATTGGTGATCAGTGGCAATCGGTGGCGATTCGTGACCTTTCTCACTGCACTGTGGTGCTTTGTGTGGTGGCAGGGGTC
Organism: Furipterus horrens; assembly: GCF_987537825.1. Classification (NCBI taxonomy): domain Eukaryota; kingdom Metazoa; phylum Chordata; class Mammalia; order Chiroptera; family Furipteridae; genus Furipterus; species Furipterus horrens. The sequence goes on from NW_028327182.1 coordinate 44,861,453, forward strand.
CAAGATGGATTCCTGCCGTTGCTCTTTGCTGAGAGACTGGGATCCTCTTCCTCCATCCTCCCACCCTCTGGGCTTCACCATCGGAGGCAATGGGGGGTCTGCCTTCCCCAGCATTGGAATCACAAGCTGCCAGGTCTCGACTGCAACTGGGACTGCTTCCCTGGCCTTTCTTGCAGTCCCACAGCTATCCCCACTGCCACCACAAACAGCACTGTGGTTTCTCACACCTCCTACCTGTCTGGATGAGCACTGCTGGTTTATAACTTCATATGCTGGGCTTCCATGTAGTTCTATTTTCTGGAATTTCTGGTTATCTTTTGTTTTGAGGTAGTTGTATTCCTACTTAGTTGTAGAGGGAGACCAAGCATGTCAGTCTAAGCCTCCATCTTGGCCAGAAGTTTAATCTTCTGTTTTAATGTGATTCTCTTAAACCTCCAATCAGAGCCTAACATAAAAGATAATCAGCAGATAGCAAGCTTATTAGAATTTAAGTCCAACCTTTTTAGTTCATTGAAATTCACAGATGTGTCATGTTAATTAAAGAGCAGGAACCCAGAATAAAAAAGTCACTTGTATCTGGAAGAAAAAAGCAGGTCTCAGTTCAAAAGTAAAAAGTGTGGGAGGGGCTTTGTGGTTTAGTTTCAAGCATTGAGCAGTCTAGCCAGTTCTTTCATGTGTTCCTCATGGAGTAAAGACATAAAGCGTAAACCAGAGAAATCCTGATGATTAGAGACTTTTTCCTCAGCAAAATCAGAAGACTGATAATATAAATCATATATAATACAGTGTCATCGACTTTCATTTTCTTAGCATTAAAAGAAGACACAATATAGCTATGCCTCATCTTAGTGTAATCAATTTTTGTTTCTGAAGACACAAACAAAAAATGACTCATTGTTTGGTCTATGTACCCCAGAAAAGAGCTTGTGGAGATGCAGACACTTCTGTTACCAGGAGCATCTTGAATTGATCTTTTTTCTTTGTTGATTCTTCCTCTTTCCTTCATCTTCAGTGAATGCATTTGAACTAAAGGTTTTCCCTGTGCTTGCATGTCAGTTTTTTCTGCCCATAGCCTTGTCTGGATTTTATTTATGCAAGGAAAATCTGCTGCTTATCCAGGTGCTTGTGTTAAAGGGAAGTCAGGAAGAAGGAACAACAGCAGTTCATATTTAGTGAATGTCTGTGCTGTACCAAACACTGTGCTGTGAGGTAGGCATTTTACCTTCTCCATCTTACAGGTGAGAAAAGGAAGCTAGAGAGGGGTGTGAACTTGTCCATACTCTCAGTCTGTGTATGTGTATATGCGGGAATCTGAATCCCAAGTCCCTGACTTCCAAGCCCATGCTCTTGTATCACACAGACTTCCCAACTTTCTTCTCTTCAGAAGGACTGGTATTCTGTTTGCTTTGAGTAGATGTGTTTATAAAAAAAGAATAATTTCATTTTGTCATTTTTCCAAAGGGAAAAAAAAATACAAATTAAACTCCCTGTATTAGTGTTTTTTTTTTTTTAAAGTATATTTTATTGATTATGTTGTTACAGTAGTTCCAATTTTTTCCCCTTTACTCCCCTCCACCCAGTATCTCCCTCCCCCAGCATCCCCCCCCAAGTCCATACCCATGGTTCGTAAAAAATAACTATCCCTCCCTCTCAGATATTAAGACCCTTTGTAATCTTGTAAAGGACAATGGGCGAAGGTCTCAATCTACTCTAGCTGCTTCAAGCTGGACATGGTCGTCGTCCTACCTACCCTTGGGTCCAGAAATCCCTAATAACAGTGGGGGTGTGGAGGGGAGGGTGGCCTTCCTACATGGGGAAGGATCGTGCAGACTCCAGGTCAGTTGGCTGTCTCCGGACAACGGCGTGCTTGGTTTAGCAGGCTGGCATCCTTGTTGTGTTCTGGGGGCAACAGATTTGGCAAAAAGGGTTAAAAAGCATCATTCAATCCATAACTACTAGGTGGCAAAAGGCAGGGATTAATTTTTCAATGTTCCACATTAGGAGAAAAAAAAAAAAAAAAAAAGGGCTTCTTTGGAGGAAGGTGTGCTAGGCACATCTCTCCTGTCCAAAACCCTTTTGCCCATTTTATTTAGTTTGGGCTGAGGGAAATAGTTTATGTTTCCCCCCTCTCAGACCTCTGGGCCCTTTCTGTCCAAGCCATTAGGATAGAAAAGAGAATTCAGTTTTAAAGTGAAGCCCACAGACCACCCCATTCTTCACCAACTCAGCCATTTAGTTCAGCCAAACTGTTGAGTCTCCGGAGGCAGCGCTGCAGAGAGGATTAAGTGAGGCTTATGCGTACAGACAATCACTCAGGTAATGCGGTCATAGGCTTATGCCCTTTGAAAACAGAAAACACATGTTAATTTATGTAACATAACCAACAAAAAAGTCTCTAAATCTGTAAGACTGTCTTATTGGGAAGACATACAGTTGCAAGGCACTTGACATTCTACTTGCCTGCAACTTGAATCTCTTTGGTGATATCACAGATATGGTTTAATTTTCAAGTGAAACCATTTTTTAAATGAGAAGAAACTTTTAAGACGGTTAGCTGCCCTACTTTACAGTCTGCCACTGATCATTGTGATTTTCCTTGAATACTGATTTTTCTCCCTAAGATTACTCTCCTTGTCTTTAAAGGGACTACATTAAGTCCATTTTTAATTTATCCTGTTCATTTGCATAAGCATAACAAGAGCAGCAAATGATCACTTATGATCTTTAGTTCTGTTTTGCTGGAACTTACCCAAGGAACATTTAGGGTGGCCCTCAGTCTGCTCTTCAGTGTACAGAAGCTGGGCCACATACCTGGCATTCATCCTTGCCTGTACACACCTGTCCTTTCCAAGTCTTTCTGGTTTTCCATTGTGCCTTAAGGTCCCTTCTAGCCATCTTTCAGGAAAACAACCTTCGTTCCTTCCCTGGAGAGATTGCTGTGGACCGCACAACCAACCATGGCAGCAGGCCTTTTATTTCGCGGGCTTTTATTACCTTTGAAAGTCATTCCCAGTTCCTTAGGGCTTTTTGGTAACAACATGAGCCCAAGCATGTCTCCTTTAGGCTTGACATTCCAGTCAAAGGCTTGTTCAGAAAAAGGAACCTCTATTAACAACTGGTCTTATTAGGTCTATGCAAAGAAACTTAAGTCATTACTTACTTGTTTAGAATGTCAAACTCTGGAGAGATCAAATAGGGAGAAAAATATACAACGTGAAGGAAAATCTTTGTCCTAATATTCACTGAACTGGCATTTCCATTCTTCATATTTTCATTTTCCCCCACTAAAAAAAATTTTTTTGTTTGTTTTTCCATTACAGTTGTCTCACTTTTTTTTTTCCCCTCTTGCTTCCCTGTATCCTGCCCCTCCCTTCCCCCACATTCAGTCCCCACTCAGTTGCCCATGTCTGTGGGTCATTTATACATGTTCTTTGATTTTACACTTCCCCTTCTTACCCCCTTTTCTCCCTCCCCCCTCCCCCCTTGTTACTGTTAGTCTACTCCTTGTTTACATACCTCTGGTTCAATTTTGCTCATTTGTTTGTGTTGTTCATTAGTTTCCTGTAATAGGTGACAGCATAACGTATTTTTCTTTCGTTGCCTGGCTTATTTCGCTAAGCATAATTCTCTCTAGTTCCATCCATGTTGTTGCAAATGGTAGAAGTTCCTTCTTTCTTTCTGCTACATAGAACTCCATTGTGTAAATGTACCACAGTTTTTTGATCCACTCATCTACAGATGGGCATTTAGGTTGTTTCCAGCACTTGGCTATTGTAAATAGTGCTGCTATGAACATTGGAGTGCATAGGTTCTTTTGAATTGGTGTTTCAGGATTTTTCGGATATAATCCCAGTAATGGAATTGCTGGTTCAAAAGGCAGTTCCATTTTTAGTTTTTTGAGGAAATTCCAAACTGTTTTCCATAGTGGCTGCACCAGTCTGCATTCCCACCAGCAATGCACCAGGGTTCCCGTTTCTCCAGCACAAGTTGTTTGTTGATTTGTTGATTATGGCCATTCTGACTGGTGTGAGGTGGTATCTCATTGTGGTTTTTATTTGCATCTCTCTGATGGCTAGTGATGTTGAGCATATTTTCATATGTCTATGGGCCCTCCGTATGTCTTCTTTGGAGAAGTGTTTGTTCAGGTCCTTTGCCCATTTTTTAATTGGGTTGTCTGTCTTCTTGGTGTTGAGTCGTATGAGTTCTTTATATATTTTGGAGATCAATCCCTTGTCTGAGATGTCATTGGCGAATATATTTTCCCATATGGTTGGTTTCCTTTTCATCTTGCTGATGTTTTCTTTAGCTGAGCAGAAACTTTTTAGTTTGATGTAGTCCCATTTGTTTATTCTTTCCTTTATTTCCCTTGCCTTAGGAGATATATCAGTGAAAATGTTGCTACGTGGGATATCTGAAATTTTCCTGCCTATTTTTTCCTCTAGGACTTTTATGGTATCACGGCTTACATTTAAGTCTTTGATCCATTTTGAGTTTATTCTGGTGTATGGTGTAAGTTGGTGGTCTAGTTTCATTTTTTTGCATGTCCCTGTCCAGTTCTCCCAACACCATTTGTTGAAGAGGCTCTTTTCACTCCATTTGATGTTCTTTCCCCCTTTGTCAAATATTAGTTGACCATATGAACCTGGGTTTATTTCTGGGCTCTCTATTCTGTTCCATTGATCTATATGTCTGTTTTTATGCCAGTACCAGACTGTTTTGATTACCGTGGCCTTGTAGTATAGTTTGATATCAGGTATTGTGATTCCTCCTACTGTGTTCTTCTTCCTCAAAATTGCTGTGGCTATTCGGGCTCTTTTTTGGTTCCATATAAAGTTTTGAAGTATTTGTTCTAGGTCTGTGAAATATGTTGCTGGTATTTTAATAGGGATTGCATTGAATCTATAAATTGCTTTGGGTAGTATGGACATTTTAATGATGTTGATTCTTCCCATCCATGAGCATGGTATATGCTTCCATTTATTTGTATCTTCTTTAATTTCTTTCTTCAATGTTATGTAGTTTTCTGAGTACAGGTCTTTTACCTCCTTGGTTAAGTTTATTCCTAGGTATTTTATTTTTCTTGTTGCTATGGTAAATTGAATTTTTCTTTCAGTTTCTATCGCTGAGTTTTTATTGTTGGTGTATAAAAATGCCTTTGATTTCTTAATATTGACTTTGTATCCTGCTATTTTGCCGAATTCACTTATTAGGTCGAGTAGTTTTTTTGTGGAGTCTATAGGGTTTTCTATGTACACTATCATGTCATCTGCAAATAATGACAGTTTTACTTCCTCTTTTCCAATTTGGATGCCCTTTATTTCTCTTTCTTGTCTGATTGCGGTGGCTAGAACTTCCAAGACTATGTTGAATAGGAGTGGGGAGAGCGGACATCCTTGTCTTGTTCCTGATCTCAGGGGGAATGCTCTCAGTTTTTGCCCATTGAGTATGATGTTGGCTTCAGGTTTCTCATATATGGCCTTTATTATGTTGAGGTATGCTCCCTCTATTCCCATTTTGCTGAGAGTTTTTATCATAAATGGGTGTTGTACTTTATCAAATGCTTTTTCTGCATCTATTGATATTATCATGTGGTTTTTGTCTTTCATTTTGTTTATGTGGTGTATTACGTTTATTGATTTACGAATGTTAAACCATCCTTGCATCCCTGGGATGAATCCTACTTGATCGTGGTGTATGATCTTTCTAATGTGTTGCTGGATCCGGTTTGCCAATATTTTGTTGAGGATTTTAGCATCTATGTTCATCAGCGATATTGGCCTGTAGTTTTCTTTCTTTGTTGTGTCTTGACCTGGTTTTGGAATTAGGGTTATACTGGCTTCATAGAATGAGTTTGGCAGTCTTCCCTCTTCTTGTATCTTTTGGAATAGTCTGAGAAGGATAGGAGTTAGTTCTTTCCTAAATGTTTTGTAGAATTCACTTGTGAAGCCATCCGGTCCAGGGCTTTTGTGTGCTGGGAGTTTTTTGATTACTGCTTCAATTTCACTAGCTGTTATTGGTCTATTCAGACTTTCTGCTTCTTCTTGATTCAGTTTGGGAAGACTATAGGTTTCCAGGAATCTGTCCATTTCCTCTAGGTTGTCAAATTTCTTGCCATACAGTTGTTCATAATAATTTCTTATAATCCTTTGTATTTCTGTGGTATCAGTTGTGATTTCTCCTCTTTCATTTCTGATTTTATTTATTTGGGTCCTCTCTCTTTTTTTCTTGATGAGCCTGGCTAAAGGCTTGTCAATTTTGTTTATTTTTTCAAAGAACCAGCTCCTACTTTTGTTGATCTTTTGAATTGTTAGTTTAGACTCTATGTCATTTAATTCTGCTCTGATCTTGATGATTTCCTTCCTTCTACTTGATCTGGGCTTTGCTTGTTGTTCTTCCTCTAGGTCTTGTAGCTGTAGGGTTAAATTTTTTATTAGATATTCCTCTAGCTTTTTTAGGTAGGCCTGTATTGCTATGAACTTTCCTCTTAGGACTGCTTTCGCTGTATCCCATAGGTTTTGGGTTGTTGTGTGTTCATTATCATTAGTTTCCAGAAACTTTTTGATTTCTTCCTTGATGTCATTGTTAACCCATTCATTATTTAATAGCATGTTATTCATTCTCCATGAGTTTGAATGTTTTTGAGTTTTTTCCTTGAGGTTGATTTCCAATTTTAAGCCATTGTGATCTGAGAAGATGCTTGATATAATTTCAATTTTCTTGAATTTGTTAAGGCTTGTTTTGTGTCCTACCATGTGGTCTATCTTTGAAAATGTTCCATGTGCACTTGAGAAGTATGTATATTTTGCTTCTTTGGGGTGAAAACTTCTATATATATCGACTAAGTCCATTTGATCTAGAGTGTTGTTCAGTGCCTCCATATCTTTGGTGTTTCTTTGCTTCGAAGATCTGTCCATTGTTGACAATGGGGTGTTAAAGTCCCCTACTATGAGTGTGTTGCTGTCTATATCTTTCTTGGAGTCTTTCAAAAGTTTCCTTACATATTTGGGTGCTCCTAAGTTTGGTGCATATATATTTATAAGGGTTATATCTTCTTGATGGATTTTTCCCTTAAGTATTATGAAATGCCCTTCTTTGTCTCTTTTTATGGACTTTGCTGTGAAATCTGTTTTGTCTGATATAAGTATTGGTAACCCAGCTTTTTTTTCATGTCCATTTGCTTGGAATACATTTTTCCATCCCTTTACTTTCAGTCTGTGTAGATCTTTTGTTCTAAGGTGGGTCTCTTGTAGACAGCATATATGTGGGTCATTCTTTCTAATCCATTCAGCTACCCTATGTCTTTTAATTGGAGCGTTTAATCCATTTACATTTAAGGTTATTACCGATAAGTACTTATTCATTGTCATTTTTCCCCTTTGTACTCGTGTTCTTCTCTGTCTCTCTCTGTTTCTTTATCTTCTTAGAGCAGACCTTTTAGCATCTCTTGCATTGCTGGTTTGGTGGAGATGTATTCTTTTAGCCTTCTTTTGTCTTGGAAGCTCCTTATTTCACCCTCCATTTTGAATGAGAGCTTTGCTGGGTATAGTATTCTAGGTTGTAGGCCTTTGTTTTTCATTGCTTGGAATACTTTTTGCCATTCCCTTCTGGCTTGTAGTGTTTCTGCTGAGAAATCTGATGATAGCCTTATTGGAGTACCCTTGTATGTTATTAGTTGTTTTTCTCTTGCTGCTTTTAGGATCCTCTCTTTGTCTTTGAATGTTGCCATTTTAATTATGATGTGTCTTGAGGTGGGCCTGTTGGGGTTCATCTTCATTGGGACCCTCTGTGCTTCCTGGACTTGCGTGACTCTTTCTCTCGTCATGTTAGGAAAGTTTTCTGTCATTAGTTTTTCAAAGAGGTTTTCTATCCCTTGCTCTTCTTCTTCTCCTTCTGGAATTCCTATGATATGGATATTATTACGTTTCATGTTGTCCTGCAGCTGTCTTAGAACCTCTTCAGTCTTGTTCAGTCTTTTTTCATTTTGTTGCATTGTCTGGGAGTTTTTGTGTAGGTTGTCCTCCAGCTCGCTGATCCGATCTTCTGCTTCCTCTAGCCTGCTTTTAATTCCTTCTACTGTGTTCTTCAATTCAGAGATCGTATTTTTCATTTCCTCCTGGCTCTTATTGATAGCTTCTATGTCCTTTTTCATGCTCACGTAATTTTCTGTGAGTTCCTTGTAGTTTTTCTGGAGTTCTTTGAAGTTTCCGCTGAGCTCATTCAGCTTCTCCATAATCCATGTTTTGAATTCCATATCTGATAGTTCGCTCCCCTCTATTTCATTTAGCACTCTTTCTGGGGATTCTACCTTTCCTTTTGATGGGAGGTTGTTTCTCTGTCTCCCCATTTTTTTGACTCCTATTGTTTGTTGGTGCTTCTTGGAATGATCTGCACTTCCTGGATCTGCCTCTGGTGGCGTCAGATCATGTACCAGTCTGGCCCTACGCAGCCTGTTGGAGACTTCCAGGGATCTACTGCTGTTGTCTGTCTTCTTTGATTGTTAATCTATTCAATCTGTGATTAGCTGTCAGGCTTAAGGACTGTGGGTGTGGCAGCTTAATTCCTGTAGGCAGGGCTTTTGCTTCCCCTCAGGCTGACGCCACTTGGAGGGGAATGGTCTACCCGCAGTACTGGGGATGAGTCAGCACTGGGACCCAGTCAGCTGCTCCTCCAGTTCTCCCCTCAAAGCCACCGTGCCAAATTCTCCCCAAGTGTCTCCAGTCCTCTCTGCCTTCCCTCTGCTTGAGCCCAGGGTAAGTGGTGGCCAAAATATTTTCGTATGTGATCCACTTAAGAGCTCTTTTTCTCCTGCTGTTTCTCTCCGGCTAGCAAGAAAGCCTGTGGCTTTTCGCTTTTCACAGCTGATACTATTTTACTTTCCACTCTGTCGCTGTAGGCTGGGAAGCCCAGCTGGGGGTTTAGACCCTGCCCTTCTCAGGGGGAATCCCCGGCTGCTGAGCTGTTTCTCAGTCCCTTCAGCAGCCACCCGTGTGAGCCCAGCCAGCCCTTCCGCGTCTCCGCACTCCCTACCGGTCACGTTGTGATGTAGCGGCCTTTTCTGTCTCTCCGTGGTTATAAGACTTCTTTCCAGCTAGTGTTCCGTTGGTTATTCCAGATGATTTCTCCAAAATTAAGTTGTAAATCCAGACTGGTCCTGGGAGGAGGTTAGTGTAGCTTCCACTTACTCCTCCGCCATCTTGGATCTCCTCCTGTATTAGTTTTTTATTGTTGATGAAAGAAATTACCACAATTTTGGTGACTTAATACAAAGTAAATATATTCTCTTTTATTTCTGGAGACCAGAAGTTCAAAATGAGTTTTATGGAGCCAAAATCAAGGTGTTGGCAGGACTGGTTCTGCCTGGAGGCTCCAAGAGAGAATTAATCTATTCCTGTCTCTTCTAGCCTCTAGTGTCTGCTGGCATTCTTTGTAAAAGGTGAAATATTTATGCAATCTGAAGAGAAACCAGAGTATTGCCAGCATTCTTTGACTTGTAGCTGCATCACTCCAAACTTTACTGCTGTGATCACATTGCCTTCTCCTCTTTTGTAGTCTAATGACCTGGACTCCCTTTCATAAGGACACATGTAATTGTATTTAGGGTCCATCTCAATAATCTACAATAATCTCCCTATCTTAATATCTAATTAGATCCGTGAAGTTCCTTTTTCTACATGGGGTAACACTCATAGTTCCTGAGGATTGGGACATGCATATCTTTGTGGCCATTATTCTCTTCTTCATACCAATTTTTAATTTAGACTACTCCAATAACATAAATTTAGTAGTTAAAATTGCAACTAAGTATTTTAGGTTTTCGGACCCCCATGATCATTAATGGTGTAAAACTAAATCTTGCTTTGTTGCTTTTTAGGTAGTTGGGTTCTTACTCAGTTGCATTTTCTCTTTGGTACCCTCACCATGAGTTTATTACTTAATTTATTAAAGAAGAATACACTTTGACCAAGTCTTAGTAGCGAATAAAATAAATTATCATTAAAAAGTTCTTATTTATATCTGACTGTGTGTTTTGGCATTTGAAATGTGCCAGCACATACTCACAATCCCATTTATTGCTTACCATAATCTACAGGAAAGAGTGTGCATTTCTCACATTGACAATTAAGCTCTTGGGTAATTTGTCTTATTCTTCTTACAAGCAGGTGTTTCTGTGGTGGATTGTAGGATGCCCACAGCACATCACATGCTTGGAGTGAGACCTCAGCTCCACTTACCACTACAAATGACATAATATACCAGGCAAGGAAAATGTGACAATTAGAGCTAATTGACTGCTTCCATTGAGAAAGTGTCAGTATCCATCCCATCATTCCTCACATATTTTTATTCACTGTAGTCACCCCCTTGAAACTTGAATTCTTCATATCATCCATGATTACCTAGATTCTTATCTGTCTGGAGTCCTGCTTATCATCTCATATGACTGAAATTTCCACTTCTTTTCAAAATTCAAAACTTCAGTATGCCCAATGAAATGCATTATCTGCAATCAGCGAAATCTGCCATAGTCTCAACCTCACCTTTGCAAGTAATCTTCATTTTTATTTTTTTCCCTTTCACTGTTCAGAGTCTTAGCTATATATTGCAATCACTTGGGAAGCTATAAAAATATTAATGCTTGGTTCATTCTTAAAAATTCTAATTTGATTGGTCTAGAGTAGACCCTGGGCATCAGGACTTTAGAAACTTCTCCAGGTGATTCTAATTTGCACCAGGGGAATGAATGAATGAATGAATGAATGACCACTAAAGGCTAGCCTCTCAAGTGGAGGTTATTATTTCCCCCATATCTCACAATCTCGAGCCTGGAGAGATGTGCTCTATGCTGGTTCATTGACACTCCAGGCCATTGTTTCTCCCTTTTCCCTAAAGCTCTACATTATGAATTTCATGAGTCCTGAGCACTTTGCTTTCATGGCCCTCTTCCTCCATTAAATAAATGTATTCTTCACATATTATAATGATAATATTTTATGACTAATAGTGTTGGTGTAAAGATTAATATAATCTGGGCTGGATTTATTATTGCATATTCATTAGTATATTGATTTTTTATTTGGTTTTAAACATTAAAATATTTTCAAAGTCTTAAATAGTGTGTTCATCATCTTATGGATAACTCAGCCTTTACCTTATCTCAACCTCTCCCTAAGCCCTTTAAAAATACATCATTAAGTTACTCAATCCACTATTCTTTGTTGATATTACCTGATGTCTCAAGATCACCCCCTTTTTACTCCTGGCTTATTATCTTTCTCTTCTGCATTATTCTTGTCAGCATATTGGGTGACTGTAATATCTATACAGGAAATCCATCCATCTACTTGCATTATGATTCCATGGTATTTTTCCAATGCTCTTGTCTTCCATGTCATCTGAACTACCCCCTCCCATGGTAAGACCCTAGATGATATCTTTAACAATTACTGTACAACCTTTAACATCTTAATATCGTGTCCTAGCAGATTCTCTCCTTGCCTAGCTTAAATTTTGTGATTATTATTATAATCACTACCTTGACTAAGTTCCCAGCTCACTTGTCCTTCTTCTCATTTATCATGTTTATCTGAAAAATACTCAACTTTGTGAAACTCAGCTCTCCACCTACTGTAATGCCTACACCGGAAAACTGAATGTGACTGGAGAAGAAGCACATACTCATGAGGACTGGGTTCACTTTAAAGGGATGATTCAACTCACATGGGCCCTCAGTTCTGTGCAGCCATCTTATTGCAGTTCCTTGGTCCACTTTCCTACTCTCAGGCTGCTCTCCTACGCCGCCAATGTTCTATCCCTTTCCTCAAGCTCAGGTGCTGAGTTTACTTTCTATCTCACTAAAAAAACAAAACAAAACAAAACAGACAAACAAAAAAACAATCAAAGAGAACTTCCATGCCCTCCCACTACCAATTCTACAACCCTCCAACCTTTTCTCCTTCACAGTGCTCCTCTGTAAGACCAACCTCTACTCTTTACTATGGGCTTACTCAAAGACAATTCTGAAATTCTCTCTTCACTTTACTACATCATCAATTATTTCATCTCTATTGGATCACTGCCATCAGTAAACAAACAGGCCACAATATATACTATCTATACATATAAAAACTTTTCTTCATCTTCAACTACGCCCTATATCGTCCTTTACAGAAAACTCCTCAAAAGATTTGTCTGTTTTTGCCTCTCTTCCAATTATCCCTGTAAAAGATATCATTAAATATTTATACATATAAGAGAAACAAAGAATAACACAGCCAACATCTATGTATACAAATTCTAGCTTACAGAGGGATCATGCTACCTGATATCAAATTATACTACAAGGCCATAGTAATCAAAATAACATGGCACTGGCATAAAAACAGACACATAGATCAATGAAACAGAGTAGAGAGCCCAGATATAAAACCAAACCTTCATAGTTGATTAATATTTGACAAAAGAGGCAAAAGCATACAATGGGGTAAAGACAGTCTATGCAATAAAAGGTGTTGTGAAAATTGGACAAATATGTACAAAAAATAAATCTAGACCATCTCCTTACACCATGTACAAGAATAAACTCACAATGGATTAAAGACTTAAATGTAAGACTCAAAACCATAAAAATCTTAGAAGAAAACATAGGCAATATAATATCCAACATTTCTCATAAGAATATTTTTTCAAATATGTCTACTTAGGCAAGGGAAACAAAAAATATAAACAAACAAGATTACATCAAACTAAAAAGGCTTTGTACAGCAAAGAAAATCACAACTAAGTGAAAAGACAACCCACTGGATGGGAGAACATATTCACCAATGATACATACATCTGATGAGGTTAATTTCTAAAAATTATAAGGAGCTTATAAAAGCACCAGAAAAAAAAACAATCCAATTTAACAATGGGCAAAAGACCAGAATAGACACTTATCCAGAGGATGTACAGATGGCCAACTGACATATGAAAAGATGCTCAATGTCACTAATCATCAGAGAAATGAAAATTATAATCACAATGAGATATCACCTCACACCTGTCAGAATGGCTATCATCAATAAGTCAACAAACATCAAGTGCTGTCAATGATGTGGAGAAACGGGAACCCTTCTGCACTGTTGGTTGGAATGCAGGTTGGTGCAGCCACTGTAAAAAACAGTATGGAATTTCTTCAAAAAACTAAAAATGGAACTGCCTTTTGATCCAACAACTCCAATTCTAAGAATATATCCAAAGAAACATAAAACACTAATTCAAAAGAATATATGAACCCCTATGTTCATTGCAGCTTTATTTATAATAGGTGAGATTTGGAAGCAGCCCAAGTGCCCATCAGCAGATTAGTGAATAAAAAAGCTGTGGTAAAGCCCTGACCAGTGTGGCTCAGTTGGTTGGGCATTGTCCTGCAAAGAGAAAGGTCACTGGTTAGATTCTTCATCAGGATACATGCCTGGGTTGCAGGTCGGTCCCCAGTTGGGGGTGAATAAAAGAGACAACCAATCAATGTTTCTCTCATACATAGATGTATCTCTCCCTCTCTGTCTCCATGCCTTCCCTTCTCCCTAAAAATAAATAAATGAAGTATTTTTTTTAAAGCTGTGGTACATTTACACAATGCAATACTACTCAGTTGTCAAAAGGAAGGATATCTTACCTTTCATGACAGAATGGGTGGACCTGGAGATTACTATGCTAAGTAAAATAAGCCAGTCAGAGGAAGAAAAACACCATATGATTTCACTTATATGTGGAAACTAATGAACAAAACAAACTAGTTAACAAAATAAAAACAGACTCATAGATACAGAGAACAATATGACAACAGTCAGAGGGAAGGAGTGTTTGGAAGCTTGCTGAAAAAAGATAAAATTATTAAGCAACAGACAAACAAACTCATAGGCACAGACAACAGTACAGTGCTTACAAGAAGGAAAGTGGGTAGAGGGAGGGAGGAGGGAGTTAAATGATGACAGAAAGAAACTTCACTTGAATGGTGAACACACAATACAACATACAGATGATGTGTTATAGAACTGTACACAGGAAACCTACATAATTTTATTAACCAATGTCACCCCAAAATTCAATAAAAATAAAAGATAAAAGAAGTTATGTTACAATCTGTACATAAAAAGGAGAGATTTTACCTTAAATAATAAGGTATTGTCAATACCTTATACATACTACTCCTCAGATTTTCTTCTTTCTCCTTCTCCTGAGGTAACTCTACCCTGAGTCTGAAATTTTACTTTTTCTCTTATGCCAAATTGTGTACCCTCAAGCAATGTTAGAATTGTATTGCATGTACTTAAATCCAATATATAAATGGTATTGTACTACAGTTTTCTGCCTTTTTTCCTTCACCATCACATTTGGAGATATAGACAATTTGTTATAAGTAACATTAGTTCAAAATGATACACAGTATTCTTTATGAATATATCAAAATTAATTATTTTTCTATTGATAGGTATTTAGGTTGACTAGTACTATTAGGCTTGCTGTTGTTATAGGTCCAAATATGTTTCTAAGTTATATGCTTAGAAGTGGAATTTCTGGATCATTATAGTAACTCTGTTTTGAACTTTAGTAGATATTGATAAACTCTTATCAAAAATGTACCAATTTTTATTTTTTGAACCCACTTCAATCAAACATCTGTCTTCACTCCACTCAAATGACAATTGTCAATGTCGGTATCTCTACATTTCCAAATATAATATTCAGTTCTTTTACTCTTTCTTGCGTTTTAAAAAGTACCCCAGTTTTTCAGTCTTTCTATCTACATATTCATTATCTAGATGATTTCATTTAATAGTTTAGCTTAAAATATCACTTATATACAATGATGTCAAAATTTTTATCTCCAGTACCAATCTGCCCTCTGAAGTCTATACTTTGATTACCAGTCTGCTCCTGGTCATCTCTAAATAGGTGTCTTTAGCAACTAAACTTTTATAAAACTGAACCCTTGATTTCTGCCCTGGCCAAAACTTGATTTACTCCCAGTGTATCCAGCTCAAAATTACCAAGATCCAGTTACATCGTCAATGTTTTTAGAATTATTCTTTTTCTTCTCTCATCTTCTATATCTAACCCATCAGCAAATCCTGTTGGCTCGATCTTGAAAATATATCCAAAATTCAACCTTTTTAAATAATTTCTACTGCTACACCCATACAAGCCTGGATGGAAGCTAGAGAGGCAGTTTAGGGAAGTGGGTAGAGCATGAACCCGAATCACAGCTTTGCTTCACCTCTGCATGCTTCAGTTTCCTCATCTGTAAAAGGAGGATTATAACAGCAAACTCCTCATAGAGTTTTGTTGTGGTTACATAAGTTAAAAATTGGGAAGCAGTTAAAGTGGTATTTAGTACTCTATTGGTGATCATTGTAATCTTACTTCATACATCAATCAAAGAGATCCTTTTAAAACATAGTTATGTCATTTCTACTCCAACTTGAATGGCTTCAAAGATCACTTAGAATGAAACCCAAAGTCCTTATTATGGCTTATCCAGTTCTGTTTGAGCTAGCCCTGTCCACCTCTCTACTATAATATTCTAATATTCCTTATTTCCTTCACATGCAGCAATCAGGCTACTGCTTCAGAGCTTTAGTACTTTGTGTCCTCTGCACTTGCAACGACTTTCCTGAGATATTTGTGTGTGTCTTATTCTATTACTACATTCATATCTTTGCTTAAATGTCACAGCATCAGAGAACATTTCCTTGACCTCATACCCGAGAATAGGAGTTCTTATTAGAGCAACCCAGAAATTTCTCTTTCCTCATTTCCCATGTTATTTTCTTAATGGAACTCACCAGTTCTTGTAATTATTATATATTTATTGTTTCTGTTTTTCACTGCCTATCTTGCAATCAGCACTTCATATTTTCTATTATTATACCCTCCATGCCTAGAATAGCACCTAGAACACTGTAGGAATTCAGTAAGTGTTGTAGAATAAATGGTTAAATCTTATCGCTTGCAATTTCTCACTCCAAGTTCTCTGCTTTAGCTAGATGCCTTATTTACTTTCTCCTGAGCCTACCTTGTTCATGCCACCTCTGTTCTTGTCCTTTTGATCTACCACTGTTGGAAACCCCTTACCAACCACTCCTTCCAAATATTACCTATATTTAAAGGCCCATTGAAGCCTGACCTCTTTTGTGAAACTTTTATCAATCAAAACCAGAACAAAATCTACATCCTCTGAACAACTATTGCATTTATTATATATGTTCTTCATATAGATTCTTTAATATTGCATGAACTAATCATATGTCTGCGGAGTTAAATATTTCATGTGTTGTGTCTTTACTTCAAAATCTTCTAGAGAGGGCTCTTTTTCTTCCAAAACTTTCCAAAATATTTCTTGCACATGTTAATAACAAATACTTAGTAAGTGAATGAATAAAAAAATTAAAAGATAGTATGTGAATGATGAACTTTCAACAAACTAGTTCCCAGCTTTAAATTTATTGAAAACTTTAAGGAAAATGTTACTAAACTTAATATATCTTCTCCACGTGGTATATTTCATTTTTCATGACCCAAGTCATTCATCACAATCTCTATTTCATAAATCTATACATTCATATAGGAATCTTAGTCACCATATATTTGGGAACTGGTGTACTCTCCTCACATTTTTCCTTGTATAGATGAAATTGGAACTCAAAGGGGTTAAGCTCATTCTAAAGGAGTAATAGAAACATAAACAAATAATTAAAAAACAATGTGATGTACTGAATAAAGAAATGTATGAGCTGCCCTAAGGACAGTGAGGATAATGCACCCAATTCTGCTCATCATTTGGGAAGGTGGTGTGATCAGTATGGATTATAGATAAAGGTGACATCAATTGAACTTTGATGAATAAATGGAAATTATCTAGACAGGTGAATAAGCCAATGAAATAACACATACAGAGGTTCAGTAGCATGATATTAGAGAGAACAATTTCAGTGTAGTGATAGGAGCTAAAGCTTTCTCAGCACTCCCATTACTCTTTACAATTGTTTGTATCACAAATGTCACACCATATGGTAACTGTTTGGGAGTCAGTTGTCATTATTAAATACTGTCTTCCTCATTTACATACCTGCCTTTATGGTGAGCACAGGCCTGACACTGAATTCAAATTTCCTAACTTCTGGCTGCTTAGGTGGCTACTGGCTGGAGGATATGGGGATGATGGCTGACTGGATACATGGAGATGCCATTTCTGGCTTGGACATATTTAGAGAATCTCCTTGTAAATAGACACGTCTTAGTGGCAGCCAGAGGATGATTTGGACAGGAAGGAAAATGTTATCAGACATGAAGTAGAAGGGGGTGAATTCCACACATTTGGAAAAAGCACACCAGTTACTTGGTCCTGGAGGATGCTCTGTCTTTGAAGAGTCTCATCTATAATAGTCCCCTCATCCGAATCAGTGTACTTCAAAATAATAATAATAACACTTAGGTTGAAAAATAAAAAAATGTAATTAGAAAATCATTTTGAAGTACTTGAATTGGAAGATACTATGCAAGATAAAATGTTTATTCTATGAAAAGCAGAAAATCCAAAATGTCTCGGTTCACTAATTAAAGTATCTTTCTAATTTTAAATTCCTTTCCTTTCTAACTGAAGAGGTGACTACTGGCAAGATTTGCCCTCCACTGCCAGCTTCTGAACAAAGTCAGGAAATCAACGTTATAATTATGCATTGTTTCCATAGCAAGCAATCCTCCAGTTCTGAGCAAAACAGCACTTTTAGGATCCTGCCAGAGTATATGTGACAAAGAAAGATTAATTAGTTTCTCACTAATTGACAGGATTTCCCTCCACTACTGCTTGGACCTGGTGTGAGTTTAAATGTCTCTAATTCAAGTGCCTGAAACTAATTAAACATGTATAAAATTTAAAGTAACTTTCCAAATCTCAAAGATGTCTAAGACCTGGGTTCCTACTCTTCAACTAGTAGAGATGTGGGAGAAAGGTTTAGGAGTATGGGTGGTGAATCCTGGGGAAGCAACAGAGAGCAGTGTGGTTAAAGGTTGGATGCAGGCAAAGTGAGGTATGACACCTGAGGTGGAGTCCAATAACTAGTCATGTGGCTGGCAAATCATGCCACTTCTTTGGACTTCTCTTCTTGCTCAGGTTTCAGATACACCAGTGGTTTTCTCACTGTGTTTCCCAGAGTCCTAGAATTCTCGCAGTCTCCTTGGAGATCTCTTAAGACACTAGAGAAGATTTTTTCAATAGGACTTCTGTTCAGTAAAACTTCCTGCCATGATGGGAATGTTTTGTCCATGCTGTCCAACAGGCAGCCACTTGCCACTAGTGGCTATGGGTGCTAACATGTTTCTAGTGTAACTGAGAAACTGAATTTTAAATTTTATTTAATTTTAAGTAGGCAAAATTTAAATAGCCCCATGTGGCTAATGACTGCTGTATTGAACCATGTAGCTCTGAAGGGTCTGAGTTGTAGTGTAAATGGACAGGATCCTGGACTTGTCTCACTCCTGCTTCAATTAAAACACATCTGCCTTTCTCTATTTTCAGTAATGTACTTTCAGGATGGTTTCCCTGAGCCAAGGGTTTTATAGCTAAAAAGCATTTGAAAACAACTAGACTAAATGATCTCTAAGGTTCTTAAACATTGAAAACTTCTAATGCCAATATCTTAATCTCCCCAAACACATACTGCTGGGTGTGGAGGGAGATAAAATAGACTACCCTATTGTCACACTCCACTTTGTCTGACATGGGGAAGATGCTAATGCAGCTGATGTGACCTCTACACTGAATAGTGTCCTGGTTCTTTTGAAAGACAAAGACCTTTCATGACACCCCCAGCTGCTCCATCCAACTTGCTCCTCAGAAGATGCTCATGGCTCTTCTACTGATCCTACAGTCTCAGATCATGGAGAGAAAGGGGATCCAGAGACCATAAAAAAAAATCAAAATGAAGTTATTTCCTCAGATTATTGTTTATTATCACACAGATAGAAAGGAAGGGCCAAGGATTTTCCAAGTATAAGATGCCCAGAGCTCTGTGAAAGCCACCTCAGGACACACACCTCTGTCAACATGGCCTTTGGTGACTGTGGCTCCTGGAGTCAGGGGATGGGATGGTTTTGGGGTCCTGAGTGCAACTGCTAGGAGGGGGTGGTCAAAACGGACTATGAGTTGCACATAGTGAGGTTTTGGGTGACTGTCAGGGTGTGAGACCTGAGATAGGAGTCCAAGGAGGTCACCATCCATAAGATAAGAACCTCACCTGAGTAAAATATTTCTGAGATGACCAAGAAATTAGGTTTAGAGCATTTAATATCCCAGGATTGCCTACAAAATTGCAAACCACATGATGTAAATCTTGTCTTGTTTAAGGTGTCAATATCTCTGTCAGTGACTCTTGGAGGGAAGAGAGAGAAAGATTACATAGTTATTTGAGTGGTCATGTGGTGAGGAGTTGTAGGAAAGGAATGCTAATCTCCTTCATGGAGGCAAAAGCTCACAACTCCTCCAGTTACAATTCCCCAGATTCTCTTTTAGGCTTTCCCCCAGACAAAGGTAAGTATATACCAGGAACCTTCCTGAAACGTTAAAAAAAAAAATTTTTTTTTTAATTGTTCTTCTCAACCTTTTCCTCTCTACTCCATTCCCTCCTACTATGCTTCTTATTTCCTGTACCATCTCCCTCCCTTTCCCCCTTCCCCCTCCCTGCTGACCTCCCCCCAATACATTCCCATGCCTATAATTCTTTTTCCACTCTCGTTGCCTACTTATTTTGCCTTTGTTTCGATTCCCTAGCTTCTGTTGTTGGTTGTTGTGATGCAGTTTTCATTTTAATGTTCAAAGTGTTGATCCTCCTTCTTCTAAACCAGTCCCTTTAACATCTCATATAATAGTGGTTTGGATCTAATGAACTCCTTCAGTTTTGCTTTGTCCTGGAAGCACTTTCTCTGCCCTCCTATTCTGAATGACAGTTTCGCTGGATAGAGTATTCGTGGCTGTCGTCGTCGTCGTCGGCAGCCGTCCGTCTCGAGAGACGATGGTGTAGCTTCCTAAGAGTCTATCTGCACCGCTGAGAATGGTTGTGCAGTCCGACTCGGGAGTGACATGGTATCTGTCTCCTCCTGTGTTGAATCGACATCTTGTGATGACGCTGGAGTGTCCTCTCCAGTGAAGCTGAAGCTACAGAGCCTGGGCAGGGTGATATGGAGGGTCTGGTGTTGCCCATGCAGCAGACCCCCCCTCTCTTCGCAGCTGAAGGGTCCAAGGGAAAGACGGAGTCAATACAGCTTGGCTTCAGGTGCGCCGCAGGAGTTGCCGGTGTTGACTACAACGTCAAACCGCCTTAGGGACTCCGGCTCCGGATTTTCTGTCAGGGTTTACTCCCTTAGCCTTTCCCCTGGAGAGGCATGCCGCAAGGCAGCGGAGGTTTTTTGGAATCAGAGTTTTCCTTCTCTGATTCGTGGCTGTAGGTTTTTGGTTTTCATTACTTTGAATATTTTTTGCCAGTCCCTTCTTGCCTGCAGGGTCTCCTTTGAGAAACCAGCTGATAGTCTAATTGGGACCCATTTGTACATAATTTTTTTCTTCTCTCTTGCTGCTTTTCAGATTCTCTCTTTATCTTTAATTTTTGACAATTTGATTATAGTGTGTCTTGAAGTGGTTCTCCCTGGGTCCAGCTTTTCTGGAACTCTCTGTGCTTCCTGGACCTGTAAGTCTATTTCCTTCCTCAAGTTCGGGAAGTTCTCCTTCATTATTTTTTCACATAATTTTTCAATTTCTAGTTCTTCTTCTTTGTCCTCTGGCAATCCTATAATTTGAAGGATCGTTGGCTTATAGCTGTCCCAGAGGTTTCTGAGCCTCTCCTCACCTCCTTACTTTTTGTTTCCTCTTTCTGCACTGGTTGACTGTTTGTTCCTTCCCTATATTTCAATTTGTTGATTTGATTTCTGGTTTTCATTTCCTCACCACTTGTCTCGTATATGTTTTCATTCATTTCAGTGTGACTAGCTTTCATTTCTTCCCCATCTTGTTCCAAATCTTTTGTTAATTCCATAAGCCACCTTATGACTATAGCTCTGAACTGAGCCTCAGAAAGATTTCTTATTTGCTCATTGGTTAGGTCCCTCATCTGCTGCCTGGTGAGCTGCATCACTGGGATTTCAACCATGGTCTGTTTCATCCTGTCAGTTTTCTGTTTACTTTTGCTTCCTGGGTAGGCTGTAGGGTGTGGTGCCCTGTGCACTCGTCACTACCTGGTGACTGGTGACCTTTCTCACTGCACTGTGGCACTTTGTGTGGGGGCAGGGGTCCAAGATGGATTCCTGCCGTTACTCTCTGCTGAGAGACCAGGAGGCTCCTTTCCCACAGCCTCACCATCTAAGGCAATGGGGGGGGGGGGGGTCTGCCTTCCCCAGCATTGGAGTTGCAAGCTGCCAGGTCTTGACTGCAGCTGGGATTGCTCCCCTGGTGTTTCTTGCAGTCCTGCCGCTATCCCCGCTGCTACTGTGGACAGCACAGCCTGACCTTTCCGTCCTGATTCCGATTTCACCCCTCCTACCCATTCAGATGAGCACTGCTGGTTTATAACGTCATGCGTTGGGCTTCCATGTAGTTTTATTTTCTGGAATTTCTGGTTATCTTTGGTTTTGGGGTAGTTATATTCCTACATAGTTGTGGAGGGAGACAGAGCATGTCAGTCTAAGCCTCCATCTTGGCCAGAAGTAAAGAAATTTTTTTTAAATTTAATATTTACTGTATTTTTTCCATTACCATTTAGTTCCCTATATCCCCCTCTTCCCAGCAGTCACCACACTGCTGTCCATGTCTATGAATCCTTTTACCTTTTTGTCCAATCCCTCTACTCCCTAACCTCCCTCACCCCTGCTTAGCTGTCATCCTGCTCTCCACCTATAAGTCTGTCCCCCTTTTCCTTGTGAGTTGAGTTTGTTCATTAGATTCCACATAAAGTGAAATGATATGGTATTTGCCTTTCTCTGAGTGGTTTATTTCACTTAGCATAATGTTCTCCAGGTCCATCCATACTGTTGCAAAGGGTAAAGATTTCTTCTTTTTACAGCTGAGTAGCATTCCATTATGTAAATGTCTTATAGTTGTTTTATGCCCTCATCTACTCATGGACATCCAAATCTTGGCAATTATAAATAATGCTTCAATGAACATAGAGGTGCTTATGTTCTTTTGAATTAGTGTTTTGTATTCCTTTGATATATTTCCAGAAGTGGGATTGCTGGGTCAAAAGGCAGATCCAGTTTTAATTTTTTGAGGTAACTCCATATTGCTTTCCATAGTGACTGCACCAATCTGTATCCCTACCAACAGTGCAAAAGGGTTCCTCTTTCTCCACATCCTCACCAGTGTCTGTTGTTAGTTGATTTATTGATGACAGCTGTGAAGTGATATTTCATTATGGTTTTAATTTGTATTTCTCTGATGATTAGTGACATTGAACATCTTTTCATATGTCTGTTGGCCATCTGTATATCCTCTTTGAATAAGTGTCTATTTAGGTTATTTACCCATTTTTTGATTGGGTTGCTTGTTTTGGTGTTGAGTTTTGTAAGTTTTTTATAAATTTGGATTTTAACCCCTTGTCAGATGTATGTATCATTGATAAATATGTTCTCCCATTCTGTGGGTTGTCTTTTTTATTTTGTTGATGATTTCCTTTTTTGTGAAAAAACTTTTTAGTTTGATGTAGTCTCATTTATTTATCTTTCCTTTTGTTTCCCTTGCCTAGGGATAAAATATTGCTGTGAACAATGTCTGATATTTTGCCACCTATATTTTCATCTACGATTCTTATGGTTTCAGGTCTACATTTAACTCCTTGATCCATTTTGAATTTATTCTTGTGTGTGGTGTAAGAAATTGGTCTAGTTTCATTTTTCTGTTCATATTTGTCCAATTTTCCCAACACCATTTACTGACTAAGCTATCTTTAGCCTATTGTATGTGCTTGCTCCTTCTGTTTAATATTAATTGACTATAAAAGTATGGATTTATTTCTGTGCTCTCTATTCTAAACCATTGAATTCTGTGTCTGTTTTATGCCAGTACCATGCTGTTTTGATAAGTATGGCCTTAAAGTATAGTTTGATATTAAATATTGTGATTACTCCAACTTTGTTCTTTCTCAAGATCACTGTTGCTATGCAGGGCTGTTTGTGGTTCCGTATAAATTTTTGAAATATCTAGTTCTGTGAAATACATCATTGGAATCTTGATAGAAATGGTATTGAATCTATAGGTTGCTTTGGTAGTATGGACAATTTAATGATGTCAGTTCTTCCTATCCATAAACACGGTATGTGCTTCCACTTATTTGTATCTTCTATAATTTCTTTCTTTGGTTATAATTTTCCAAGTACAGGTCTTTTACATCCTTGGTTAGGTTTAGTCCTAGGTATTTTATTCTTTTTGTAGCAATTGTGAATAGGATTGTTTTCTTAATTTCCCTTTCTGTTAGTTCATTATTGGAATATAAAAATGCAACTGGTTTCTGGATATTAATTTTGTATCCTGCTACTCTGCTGAATTCAGTTATCAGTTTTACTTCTTCATTTCCAATTTGGTTGTCTTCTGTTTCTTTTTTTGTCTGATTGCTGTGGCTAGGACTTCTGGTACTATGTTGAATAAGAGGTGAAAGCAGACAATCCTGTCTTATTCCCAATCTTAGGGGGAACACTTGTAGTTTTTGCCCATTGAGTAATGCTGACAGTAGGATTGTCACATATGGTTTTTATTACATTTAGCTTTGTTCCCCCTATTTCCACTTTGCTGAGAGTTTGGGGAAAGTTTCCCCCAGGAAAAGGTAGGTAGCTAACAGGAATCTTCCCAAAACCCTTTGTAGAAGGAAATGATTGTGACTTTTCCAT
The DNA here is from genome assembly GCF_987537825.1 of Furipterus horrens. Lineage (NCBI taxonomy): Eukaryota > Metazoa > Chordata > Mammalia > Chiroptera > Furipteridae > Furipterus > Furipterus horrens. The sequence goes on from NW_028327182.1 coordinate 44,885,363, forward strand.
TGTTCTCATCACAATAAAATGAAGAGTGGTATCTGTTGAAGTTTAAGTCAATATTTTAACCCCCCAAAAAACACAATTGAGAGAAAATATTGTTCTAACCTCACATTCCCTTAGAGAAGAAACTGTTGATAGGAGTCTTGTCTTTTCTTATTGTTTGGGTGAGGACTTTGTAAAAACACAGAGTGTGGTATTTTGAGAAGGACTTATCACAGGAGTGTGATTAGCTCTATTTTTCTTGACTTTATTACATTTCTGGTGTTTCTTCTTATAAATTTAACATGTTAAATTAGTTACACCAAATTAATTAATAAAATACTTATTTTTAAGATGATAAATTACATTCAAAGCATATACCTTTTTTTCTTTCCTGATCTCTGGGTTTCCATCATCCAATAGAACCACCTAAATATCTGTTACAGACATATCAAGGAGTCAGCCTCCTCTTCCCCTTTGTTACACCAAACTGAATGTTAAGCAGCAAGAGAATCCCTAGATCAGCAGTTACCTTGTTGTTTGACTTGAAAGAGCATCCATAGCTTTGCCTACTTGCTTTCTGCCTCTTTTATCTATCTACCAGTCACAAGATCATAGTCAATTCCCTCAGGATTTTCTTTTGGAAATAAAAGTTGGTCAGATGACTACCACCCCATTGTTGAGACCAGGAACTATCCCTGAAGAGAAGTTTATCAAGACTCTTTCTCAAAAGGCAGATGTCCTCAGTTAAGCAATCCTGACCCTTCAACTCTTGGGACAAGTTGCTGGTGTGGCACTTGTTCAGGGTGTGTCATCACAGAACTTGAGTCTCTAGAATAACAATAACATATCTTCATTCAGTTAAGTTACTTCCAGAAAACTGCTGTAATTGCTGTGATTATTTAAAAAGAAATCTTCAAGAGGAAATAAAATCAATAATGAAGCTACTCCTGCTCACTGCCTCTTTATCCTGTGACATGTTCACATGCTGTATTCACCATTCTAATGTTAATACTTAGCACAGGCTCTACTTTCTTGTTGGTGAATGAATGAACGAATAAGTAAATGAATGAAGGTGAGCACAGATGGAAAGGAAGGAAATATTTTCAAATTAGAGGTTGGATAAAGAATTTGTATAGCTATATTTGTTTCCTTATCCTTAGTTTTGGCCTGAATTATTAAGAATTTCTTCTTGGAATGAGCTTCTCAAGTACAATGAAATAGGCATACTTGTCTATGGTGTCCCATCCCTGCATTAAGCAGTCTCACGCTTATTCCTGAAGGACTGAATTATGTGCTTTCTGTCTGTAAGGAGGTGACTGGAAAGGCTGTGTTGTGAACTGAGATCTCTCCACAGTAAGAAGACATATAGGATCGTATGTTCGGTTGCTCTACTTGCTGCTTTAGGATTGTTCCCACTGGCACAAGGGACCTGGTTTCTAATGGAGATATGTACTATTCTGCTGTTGATCTTTATCCCTTAATAGCTATGCTGTCCTGTAGAAGCTGGACTTCAGGATGCCCATCTAGTCCCTGTTTGGAATCCCAGGTGCCAAATCAAGGGCAGTGAATTAGTGTATTTCCTCTTGTTTCTGAGCTCACTATTCCTAAAAGATGTAGGGCAATTACATAGTTTACCAAGACAAGATTCTTATTTGATTCCAAGTCAAAATCTTTACTCAAGCTTTCAAACACAATGTCAAGTCTGAGGTTATAGTCTAAAGGCTTTCTTTCTTCCTTTCTTTTTCTTCCTCTCTCTCTCTCTCTCTCTCTCTCTCTCTCTCTCTCATTCTCTCTCTCTCTTGCTCTCTCTTTCTTTCTTTCAAAAGTCACTTCTGACCCTGTTGTCCATGCCCATGGGTCAATCATACTAGTTCCTTGATTAGACCCTTCCCCTTTTTCCCCCACTTCCTCCCCGCCCTTTTCCCCCCTGGTCACTGTCAGTCTGTTTCTTGTTTACTTGCTGGTTCTATTTGCTCATTTGTTTGTTTCATTCTTTAGGTTCCTGTATTAGGTGAGATCATATGGTATTTTTCTTTGCCACCAGGTTTATTTCACTAAGCATAATTCTCTGCAGTTCCATCCATGTTGCCACAAAAGGCAGGAGTTCCTTCTTTCTTTCTGCTGCATAGAGTTCCATCATGTAAATGTACCACAGTTTTTTGGTCCACTCATCTACTGATGGGCACTTAGGTTGTTTTCAGCATTTGACTGTTGTAAATAGCGCTGCTATGAACAAAGGGGTGCATAAGTTCTTCTGAATCGGTATTACAGGATTCATCAGGTATAATCCTCGCAGTGGAATTGCAGGATCAAAAGGCAGTTCCATTTTTAGATTTTGAGTAAATTTCATACTGTTTTCCACAGTGGTTGCACCACTCTGCATTCTCATGAACAGTGCACAAGGGTTCCCTTTTCTCCACATCCTCATGAGCACTTGTTGTTTGTTGATTTGTTAATAATGGCATTCCGACAGGTGTAAAATGGTATCTCATCTCATTGTGGTTTTAATTTGCATCTCACTGGTGTCTACTGATGTTGAGCATTCTTTCATATGCCTGTGGGCCCCTGGTATATCCTATTGGAGAAGAGTCTGCTCAGGTCCTTTGGCCAGTCTTTTAATAGTATTGTCAGTCTTCTTGATGTTGAGTTGTATAAGTTCTTTATATATTTTGGAGATCAAACCCTTGTCTGAGGTATCACCAGCAAATATGTTTTCCCATATGGTTGTTTCCCTTTTAATCTTGCTAATTTTTCTTTAGCAGAGCAGAAACCTTTTAGTTTGATGTAGTCCCAGTGGTTTATTCTTTCCTTTTTTTCCCTTGCCCTGGAATATATATTGGCAAAAATATTGCTGCATGGGATATCTGAGATTTTACAGCTTATATTCAACTTTATGACTTTTATGGTGTCACAGCTTATGTTTAAGTCTTTTATGCATCATGAGTTTATTCTGGTGTGTGGTGTAAGTTGGTGGTCTAGTTTCACTTTTTTGCACATCCCTGTGCAGTTCTCCCAGCACCATTTGTTGAAGAGGCTCTTTTCACTCTTTTATGTTTCTTCCCCCTTTGTCTAATATTAGTTGACCATATAGACCTGGGTTTATTTCTGGGCTCTCTGTTCTGTTCCGTTGATCTATATGTCTGTTCTTATGCCAGTACCAGACTGTTTTGATCACAGTGGCTTTGCAGTATTGTTTGATGTCTGGTGTTGTGATTCCTCCTGCTGTGTTCTTCTGTCTCAAGATTGATTTTGCTATTCGAGGTCTTTTTTGGTTCCATATGAATTTTTGGAGTATTTGTTCTAGGTATGTGAAATATTTCATTGGTATTTTAATAGAGATTGCGTTGAATCTGTAAATTGCTTTGGATAATATTGCCATTTTGATGATGTTGATTCTTCCCATCCAACAACATGGTATTTGCTTCCATTTATTTGTATCCTCCTTAATTTCTTTCTTCAATGTTATGTAATTTTCAGAGTACAGGTCTTTTATCTCTTTGGTTAAGTTTATTCCTAGGTACTTTATTTTTATTGTTGCTATAGTAAATGGTATTTTCTTTTTTGTTTCTTCTCTTATATTTTATTGCTGGTGTACAGAAATGCCTTAGATTTCTTTATATTTATTTTGTACCCTGCTATTTTGCCAAATTCACTTACTATATCAAGTAGTCTTTTAGTGGAGTTTATAGGGTTTTCTAGGTATACTATCATGTCATCTGCATATAATGATAGTTTTACTTCCTCTTTCCCAATTTGGATGCCTTTTATTTCTTTTTCTTGTCTCATTGCTGTGGCTAGGACTTCCAACACTATGTTGAATAGGAGTGGAGAAAGTGGACAGCCTTGTCCTTTTCCAGATTTCAAGGAGAATGCTTTCAGTTTTTGTCCATTGAGTATGATGTTGGCTTCAGGCTTCTCATATATAGCCTTAATTATGTTAAGGTATGCTCCCTCTCTCTCATTTTGCTGAGTGTTTTCATCATAAATGGGTGTTGTACTTTATCAAATGCTTTTTCTGCATCTATTGATATGATCATGTGATTTTTGTCTTTCATTTTGTTTAAGTGATGTATTATATTTATTGATTTGTGAATATTAAACCATCCTTGCATCCCTCAGATGTATCCCACTTGATCATGGAGTATGATCTTTTTGATGTATTGCTGGATCCTGTTTGCCAATATTTTATTGAGGATTTTAGCATCTATGTTCATCAGTGATATTGGCCTGTAGTTTCCTTTATTTGTTGTGTCTTGACCTGGTTTTAGAATTAGGGTAATACTGGCTTCATAGAAAGAGTCTGGGATTATCCCTTCTTCTTGGATTTTTTGAAATAGTTTGAGGAGGGTAGGAGTTAGTTCTTCCCTAAATGTTTTGTAAAATTTGCCTGTGAAGCCATCCGGTCCAGGGCTTTTGTGTGCAGGGAGATTTTGGATTACTGTTTCAATTTCCTTCTTTGTTATTGGTCCGTTGAGACTTTCTACTTTTTGATTCACTTTTGGAAGATTATATGTTTCTAGAAATTTGTCCATTTCTTCTAGGTTGTCAAATTTCTTGCCATACAGTTGTTTGCAGTAATTTCTTACAATCCTTTGTATTTCTGTGGTATCGGTCATGATTTCTCTTTTGTTTCTGATTTTGTTTATTTGGGTCTTCTCTCTTTTTTTCTTGATGAGCCTGGCTAGAGGCTTGTCAATTTTGTTTATTTTTTCAAAGAACCAGCTCCTAGTTTCATTGATTTTTTAACTTGTTTGTTTGGTCTCCATGTCATTTAATTCTGCTGTGATCTTGATCATTTTATTCCTTCTTCTTGCCCTAGGCTTTGTTTGTTGTTGTTGTTCTAGTTCTTGTAGCTTTAGGGTTAGATTTTTTATTTGAGAGTCTTCTATCCTTTTCAGATATGCCTGTATCGCTATGAACTTCCCTCTTAGGACTGCTTTTCCTGTGTCCCATAAGTTTTGGGCTGTTTTGTGTTCATTATCATTAGTTTCCAGAAATTTCTTGATTTCTTCTTTGATGTCATTGTTAACCGATTCATTATTTAATAGCATGTTATTCATTCCCCATGAGTTTGGGTGTCTTTGATTTTTTTTCTCTGAGGTTGATTTTTAGTTTCAAGACATTGTGGTCTGAAAATATAATTGATATAATCTCATTTTTTAAAAATTTGTTGAGGCTTGTTATGTGTCCTATCACGTGGTCTATCTTTGGAAATGTCCCATGTGCATTTGAAAAGAATATATATTTTGCTTCTTTGGGGTGAAAAGTTCTATATATATATCAGTTAAGTCTATGAGGTTTAGTGTATTGTTCAATGCCTGTATATCCTTGGTGTTTCTTTGCTTCAACGATCTGTCTATTGTTGATAATGGAGTGTTAAAGTCCCCTCCTATGAGTGTGTTGCTGTTAGTGTCCCTCTGGTGGTCTTCTAGCATTTTCTTTATGTATTTGGGTGCTCCTATGTTGGGTGCATATATGTTTACAAGGGTTATATCTTCTTGATAAATTGCTCCCTTAAGTATTATGAGATGTTCTTCTTTATCTCTTTTTATTGCCCTTGCTTTGAAATCTGTTTTGTCTGATATGAGGACTGCTACACCAGCTTTTTTTTCATGTCCGCTTGCTTGGAATACTTTTCTCCATCCCTTCACTTTTCGTCTGTGTAAGTCTTTTGTTTTGAGGTGTGTTTCTTGTAGACAGCAAATATGTGGGTCTTGTTTTCTTATCTATTCCATTACCCTATGTCTTTTAATTGGAGCATTTAATCCATTTACACTTAAGGTTATTATTGACATGTATTTATTCATTTCCCTTTGTACCTGTGTTTCTCTCCTCTTTTTTTCTTCTTTTTCTTAAAACGTTTCCTTTAGCATCTCTTGCAATGCTGGTTTGGTGGAGATGTATTCTTTTAGTCTTCTTTTGTCTGTGAAACTCCTTATTTCACCTTCCATTTTAAATGAGAGCCTTGCTGGATAGAGTATTCTTGGTTGTAGGGCTTTGTTTTTCATTGCTTGAAATATTTTTGACCATTTCCTTCTGACTCGTAGCGTTTCTGTTGAGAAATCGGTCGGTAGCATTATCAGAGCTTCCTTGTTATTTGCTGTTTTTTTTCTTGCTGCTTTTAGGATTCTCTCTTTGTCTTGGAATGTTGCCATTTTAATTATGATGTGCCTTGGAGTGGGTTTTTTTGAGGTTCCTCTTCATTGGGACTCTCTATGCTTCTTGAACTTGCATAATTTTTTCTCTCATCGGGTTACGAAAATTTTCTGTCATTACTTCTCCTATCAACTTTTCTATTCCTCATCCTTCTTCTTCTCCCTCTTTTATTCCAATGACTCGGATATTATTTTTCCTCATGCTATCCTGTAACTCCCTTATGTCTTCTTCATACTTTTTCAATCTTTTTTTATTTTGTTGTATTGTCTGGGAATTTTTTTCTACATTGTCCTCTAACTCACTGATCTGATCCTCTGCTTCGTTTTGCCTGCTTTTGATTAATTCTACTGTGCTTTTCAGTTCAGAGAATGTATTCTTCATTTCTTCCTGCTTCTTGTTAATAGTTTCTATGTCCTTTTTTAGTTCTCCATAAGTTCCCTGTAGTTTTCTTGGAGCTGTTGGTAACTTCCATGGAGGTTGTCGCAGTTTTTTTTTGAGGTTGTCAACTATATTGAGCTTCTTCATCATCATTGTTTTGAATTCCACATCTGACATTTGGGCTATGTCTATTCCATCTACCTCTTTTTCTGGAGATTCGTCTTTTCTATTTATTGAGAGGTTGTTTCTGCGTCTTACCATGTTGGATTCTTCTTGTTTGTTTTTGTTTTTTGGATTTGTCTGCTTTGGCTTCCTACTTTTGTGGTATGAGATTCATTATAGGATGTCTGGGGGTTTCAGTGGTGCTGTTTCTTTGATCTCCTGAGCCTGATGTTCTTGAGATACCCTTTATGTCATTTGTTTATGCTGTCTGGTTATATTTCAGATGCTCTTTGGTGGGATCTTCCCTCTGGCTAGTTGATTGAGATCACTTCGTCCACTTTGTCTTGAGTTCTTCTGTGGAGATGCTGTTAAAAACATAAACACACAGCCCAGGCAGGAAACCCACACCCTCAAAAATATCCCCCACCCTCTATCCTGCTATCATCAGCAAATGAACCTGTATTAATATAAATGTAGAGAGGTTAGGGCTTTTATACTATAGAAAGAATAGATAAGAGTTGTTTTTAAAGAGAAAAATATGATTTTTGAGAGAAGGGATGATAGATTAATAATAGTAGCAAGTAGTGTCGAGACTATGCAAGACAATAAGTAATATTTATTTGTATCTTAATAATAACAAAAGAAAAAGAGGGAATAATGCAGGATATAGTAAGAAAGTGTAATTGTATAGTATTAGATTTATATAGTAGTTATATTCTATTTATTTGATGTGAAAGGGAGGCCAAACAAAACAAATAAACAAAAATTAAAGAGGAAGGATGAGAAGAAGAGATGGTATGAAACAAATTAAAGAGATAGTTTAAAATTTTTTTCTTAAATAAAAGTAAAGCTTAAAATTAAAAGTAAGAAATGTAAAAAAATTAAAATAAAATACAAATAAAAAAACTAAAATAGAAATAAAAATTTTTGAAAAGGTACAAAAGGAAAGTTTTTACTCAGTTTAGCCTTTGTGTGTCGTCTTCTTTTTCTGGATGCACAGCTGGTCTAATGAGGTAGGCCAGAGGTTCCTGATCCTTGCAGCAGTGGTGTGTGCCTGCGTGCAGTCTTGCTCGCATGTCCGGGTTACTCCCGCATACCTGCAGTGGCTGGTGCGTTTGTTTGGCACCTGTTTGGAGCCGGCCGGGGTACTTGTATGCGAGCGCATGTGCATGCGCAGAGTGGCCTGCGCCCTAGCCTCAGGCCTGCCGAGCTGTGTCCCGGGAGTCAGTCTCTTGCCCCTTGGGGTGGGGCCCTGGACACTTGTGCATGGTGGAAGTGAGCATCTGTTAGTTGCCGCCGTCCGCTGCTCCTGTGCGGCAGCCACCTGCCGTTCCTGCACCCATCTGGGTGGGCAAAAGCAGAGCTAGGGCAAGTGGACTGTGCTCAGGCCTGGCTCCCACTGGGGCTGGCCAAGGGTTTCTGTGCATAGTCTTCTTTGTGCCCAATGGGTCCTCCCTATGCCCATTGGGGCACTGATCTTATGTCTGTTGGGGTATGTCCGAGGGGCACCCAGACATGCAGCCCTGAATAATTTCTTAAAATTCTTTGTATTTCTGTGGTATCAGTTGTGATTTCTCCTCTTTCATTTCTGATTTCATTTATTTGGGTTTCTCTCATTTTTTCTTGATGAGTCTGGCTTGTTCATTTTGGTTGCTGTTGTGTTGCTTTTTGGTAGGTCCTTTCCTCCAGCTAACAGACTGAGAGGTACTCCTCCCATTGCATCTTGTATACTGTTACAGAGGTGCACTTTCTTTACTTCCTGGATCTGCCCCAGATGACATCAGATCATGTCTTATCTGGGCCTAGGAAGCCTGTTCGAGACTACCAGAAATCTACTGCCTTTGTCTGTCTCTTTTAGTTGTTAATCTATTCAATCTGTGATTAGCTGTCAGGCTTAAGCACGGCATTGTGGCAGATTAATTCTTACAGGCAGGGTACGGCTTCCCCTCAGTCTGATGTCACTTGGAGGGGAGAAGTCTGCCTGCAGTATGGGGAATGAGCACTGGGATGTGGTCGACTGTTCCCTCAGTTCTCTCCTCAAAACCACCACCCCAAATTCTCCTTAAGCATATCTAGTCCACTCTTTCTTCCCTCTGCTAGAGTCCACGGTAAGTGGGTGCCAACATGTTTTTGTTTGTGGTCCCTTTACGAGCTCTTTCTCTCCAGCCATTTCTCTCCAGCCAGCAAAAAACCCCATGGCTTTTTGCTTTTCACAGCTGGGTGCTCTTTTATTTTCTGCTCTGTTGCTGTAGACTGGGAAGCCCAGCTGGGGAGTTTAGACCCCACCCTTTTCAGGGGGATTCCCTGGTTGCTGAGATGTTTTCCTGTCCCTTCAGCTTCCACCCAGGGGAGCCAAGCCAGCTCTCTTGCATCTCCACACTTCCTACCAGTCACATTGTGATGAAGCTAACTTTTCTGTCTGTCCGTGGTTATGAGGCTTCTCTCCAGCTAGTGTTTGGTTGGTTATTCCAGATGACTTCTCCACAATTAAGTTGTAATTATAGATTGATCCTGGGAGGAGGTTAGTGTAGCTTCCACTTACTCCTCCACCATCTTGGATTTCTCCTTTTTTCTTTCTGCTGCACAGTATTTCATTATGTAAATGTACCACAGTTTTTTGATCCACTCATCTACTGATTGGTAGTTAGGCTGGTTATAGCATTTGGCTAATTGTAAATAGCATTGCTATAAACATATGGTGCATAGATTATTTTGAATTGGTGTTTCAGGATTCTTTGCATACAATCTAAGTAATGGAATTGCTGGATCAAAAGGCTGTTCTACTTTTAGTTTTTTGAGGACATTCCATACTGTTTTCCATAGTGGCTGCGCCAGTCTGCATTCCCACCAACAGTGCACTAGGGTTCCCTTTTCTTTACATCCTCATGAGTAATTTTTGTTTGTTGATTTGTTAATGACAGCTATTCTGACTGGTGTGTTGTTGTATCTCATTACGGTTTTAATTTGCATCTCTCTGATGGCTAATGATGTTGAGCATTTTTTCATATGCCTACGGGCCCTCTGTATATCCTCCTTGGATAAGTATCTGTTCAGGTCTAAAGGCTTTATTTTGTTGTGTGAATATTTCTTTACTTTGGGTTATAGCCAAATGATTTTTCATCTTGTTGAGCTGAGTCACAATTAAGTAAAAGCAACTTAAACTAAAGGGTCTATATGACTCATTATCTTTCCCTGTGCCATACATCTCTAGTTTAATAAATCTAACCCACAGAGTAGAAATAACTTCTGAGAAAAGACTGTGCCTACTATTGGGCTGAGAATAGCCTTTTATATCCATTACTCACTAGAACACACTTTCTTCTAAGTATACAAATAAACTCCTCAGAATCATTTTCCATTACTTATTGAAATGATAAAAGTGGAAGCTATTGAGATTTTAAAATCAGAGGAGAAATCTCAGATTTGAAAAATGGAAAACTTTTTATATTCCAGTGTCATAAAATTATCTATATCCTCACAGGAATTTACAGAGGATCTTACTTAATACCTACCAGGACTCAAGTGAAATATACTTTCCCAATTATTCATAAGGATGTGATTAATGATGAGCTAGAAAGTCACTATTCAGGAAGTCTATTGTTTATGACTCTGACCTACTTTTCTGAAAACAGGCTTGTAGGAATGAGTCTCATCAAAATGCCTGGAAGAGAGAATAACATAACCTGATTATTGCAGCCCAAAAGATTTGGGAGAGAGACTTCATAACCAGAAGCAGAGGTAGGAGTTTGGATTGAATATGAAGAAAATGTTAAGCAGTGAAACATGCAATTAAACAAAACAAAACAATTCCCAACAGCCCTGTGCAAGGAGAACCAGTTAGAAAGACAATATGATGGTGTATGGTAATGATGTTAATACAGGCTGAACAGCCTCACTACAAGTCTGTGAGACAATTATGATAAAGGCTTAAAATCAAGAAAGGAAAAGAGCTATAGCAACTCACACTTAATAAACTCAAACTGCTGGAGAGGCAGTACTGTCTATAGTTCGTTATTTTTACACTTATCACCCCAGTGATATGTATTTTTCTACTTTGCAGAATGCCATCCTATTAATAAGATGTATATTGTTTGTTTTCAAAGGGACATATGCTGCCTTTTCCATGAGAACAACACTTCCTTTTATAATTATTTCATTGCTTGGGAGAGTGCAAATGTGAACTAACCTAACATAATACTTCCAAAGGCTTGGCTGCCTCACTGGGCATCCCATTTGATGCAGGATATTCCCTCAACCAACTGTCCCATGTAGATTTTTTTCCTTGATGAACTCCTGCTCTTTTTTCCCCACTACTCTACATCATGTGGGAGTGTAAGCACCTATAAAGAATGCCTGATACTGGCCTAATATTCTTTATCTAAAATGAGCTCAGGGTAAGGAGGAACAGAAATGGCAGTCATCACTCTCCTCCTGCACAAGAACAATTGAGGAGACAGGGGAATTAATATGAAACACCAAGGTGTACACTTCTATGATACATGATGTGTATATTGTATTGTGTGCCCACCACCCCAAATAAAACCCTCTTCTGTCACTATATATTTGGTTACCTTTACACTTTACCACTCCCCAGCCCTTCCCTATGGTAATCACTGTATTGTTTTCTGCATCTATGAGTTTCAGTTTTATATGAGTGAAATCATATGATTCTTAGTTTTATTCTGACTGACTTCGCTCAACATAATATTCTCAAGATCCATCCATGTTGTTGCAAATGGCAGTATTTCATCTTTTTTTATGGCTATAGTATTTTGTTGCATATATGTACCACATCTTCTTTATCCGATCCTCTATCAAATAACACTTTAGTTGTCTCCATGTCTTGGCCATTGTGAATAATGCTGCAATGAAAATAGGGGTGCATTCATCTTTGCAAATACACATTTTCAAGTTTTTCTGGTAGACACCTAGAAAATTGATTGCTGGGTCATATTGTAACTCTATTCTTAGTTTCTTGAGGAACCACTGTACTGTTTTCCATAGCGGTTATACCAGTTTACATTTCCACCATCTGTGAATGAGGGTTCTTTTTTCTCCACAACTCTCAAACACTTGTTATTACTGGTCTTGTTAATAATAGCCATTCTAACATGTGTGAGATGGTATCTCATTGTAGTTTTGATTTGTATTTCTCTAATAGCGAGTGAACTGGAACATCTTTATATATATATATATCTGTTGGCTCATTGTATGTCTTCTTGGGAGAAATGCTTGATTAGGTCCTCTGCCCATTTTTAAATTGGATTGTTTGGTGTTGATGTATGAGTTCTTTATATATTTTGAATATTAACCCTTTATTGGAGCTGTTATTTGCAAATATTGTCTCCCATTTGGTTGGTTGCCTTTTTGTTTTGTTGTTCATTTCTTTTGCTGTGCAGGAGCTTTTAAGTTTGATATAGTCCCACTCATTTATTTTTGCCTTTACTTCCCTTGCCTTTGGGGTCAAATTTATAAAATGTTCTCTATGATGAAGGTTCATAAGTTTAGTACCTATGTTTTCCTCTTTGTACTTTATTGTTTCAGATCTTAAATTTAGGTCTTCGATCCATTTTGAATTAATTCTTGTACAAGGGGACAAGCTATAATCCATCTTAATTCTTTCACATGTGGCTTTCTAATTTTTCCAGCACTATTTATTGAAGAGGCTTTCTTTTCTCCATTGTGTGTTTCTGGCTCCTTTGTAAAAAATTATTAGCCCTGGCTGCTGTGGCTCAGTGGATTGAGCGTCAGCCCGTGAGCCAAGTATTGCTGGTTCGATTCCCAGTCAGGGCACATGACTAGGTTGCACGTCAGGTCCCCAATTATGGGCGCGCGAGTGAGAGGCAACCACACAGTGATGTTTCTCTCCCTCTCTTTCTCCTTTCCCCTCTCTCTGGAAGTAAGTAAATAAATAAATAAACAAATAAATTATTTTTTAAAAATTATTTGCCCATATGCTTGTGGTTTTATTTCTAGGCTCTCAATTCTGTTCCATTGGTCTGTGTCTGTTCTTCTGCAAGAGCATGCTGTTTTGATTATCATAGCTCTGTAGTATAATTTGAAATCAGGTAGTGTGATACCTTGGCTTTGCCCTTTTTTCTCAGGATTGCTTTGGCTATTTGGGGTCTTTCGTGGTTCCATACAAAACTCTATTTCTTTAAAAAATGACACTAGAATCATTGAAAATATGGTCATGCTGGTTAGTGGTGCTATTGCTCAGTCTCCATTCCTGTCAGTCTCTGTTTTCCACTGTGTCTCTCATACAGGATCTTGCAGATCGTCTGAGAAGCAGTGGAGAATATGGCTGAACAGCTCTCTGGGGCTCTGAGGCTTGACCACCAAACGTGTTCGGCATGGACAACTCATGGTAGAGGTAAGTCATAGGCTTTCTTGTGGCTCTGAGGTCAGGAAAGCCTCTTCCACAAGGGACTGTACCTGACCCAGCCTTATAGTCATTGTCTATTGCCCTTCAAGAGAGGGTGAGCCACTGGAAGCTACCTGCTACTTGCTATCAATGATATAATCTTTTTGAAATGTTGTGCTTATAAGTTTTTTAAAGCAGTGAGTTGGAAACATCTGCAAGTGGGTCACTGAGAGCAGCTTCAGGACAAGGGCCGTGTTTTCTGTATCTCTGTATCACATTATTGAGTGTGACTGAGTGAATAAATGCAGTCCTGGTTCCAGGGCAGAGTACTAAGTGCACTGCAAGACTTGTGGATATAAATAAATCCATAGGTGAATTTCCAAAATAGAAAATACCTTTCATTACTCTGTGTGTGGGTGAATGACACCCTAGTGGTCTAGTGAAATAGGGTTGTGAAAGCTGAATTTAACCTCATTTTCCTATCATGCCTATTTATTTTCCTCTGAGCTGGAATTAAGTCATGAAGAAGAGCCAAGGTCTAACTCGCAGTTTTATTGCTCCTTAATTGACAGAGGCTGGTCTGCCCTTTCTCTTTGGCAGCTTCCAGGGGAATTACATTATCACCCGATGGCTGTGTTATTCAGCTGCCCCTGCACTCTGTGACTGTAACAGTGGGAAGCAGAGGGCACCATACACAGAGACTGCTGGGACTGATCCCTCACCACACAGGGAGCAGGGTTTGGAGGTGTTCCAACTTGGGGAAAACATGTTCATCTCCCTTGTCTGTCCTTCAACTGAGACTTAGTGTCCAAACATTGAATTCTGGCAGCCTCAAAGTCCCAGACAACCCAGTATAAAATACTGCCTATAAATATGAGACCTGGTCTCTGGTGGCACAGTTTATGGGGTTAGAAGTGTTATTTTTCCAAGTCCTATCTCTCCCCATCAGCTGTATATTTTAGAACACTTTGTCATTCTTCAAGTATTCTTATTCACTTGTCAGCCTTCTCTTCCCCAGTCATTGGTACCACATGACTCACATAGGTGCACCTTTGTTCAAAAATCCATATGATCAGACATGCAAATTAAAATAACAATAAAATATTTTTTGCTAATCAAGATGGCAAAGTTTTTTTAATGCTAATACTCAGTGTTGGCAAGTTTTGAAGGAAATGGTTACTATCTTATCTTGCTGGCAAAAATATAAATAGCTCAACCTTTCTGGAAGGTAATACAGCAATTTTATCCTATGTCTTGAAAATATGCATATCATTTGACCTGGAAGTTACACATTGAAGGTGTATGTGAAGTCTCTCAATCTAATTCTCAGTCATATCATGGAGATTATTATCATTATCCATATTTACCAATGATAAACTGAAACTCAAAAAGGTTGAGTAACTCGTTCAAGGTTACACAGTAAATATGTGCCCAGAAAGACACTCAAATGCAGATCTCAAATATGGTGCTTAAATTCCAAATCATGTAAAAGGCTGTATTCTTCTACTTGATGCAAGAATTTTCATCAGGAACTTCCGGCCAAGATGGAGGCTTAGACGGACACGCTAGGTCTCCCTCTACAACTAGAGAGGAATACAACTACTTCAAAACAAAGGATAACTAGAAATTCCAGAAAATAAAACTACACGGAAGCCCAACATATGAAGTTATAAACCAGCGGTGCCATTTGGGCAGGTAAGAGTTAAAGAGGGCAGTGCTGTTTGCGGTCTCACCTGGAGCGGCAGGGCGGCGAGGAATCCCGGCTGCGGTCAAGCCCCTGGCGGTGCACGACCCCGGCGCTGGGGAGAGCGGCCGCCGCATCGCCTTGAACAGTGAGGCCCAGGGGGCCGGGAGGACGGATCCCGGTCTCCTAGCTGAATAACTGTGTGAATCCATCTTGGACCCCCGCCCCCAAAGAAAGCACCACAGGGCTGCGAAATAGGTCACAGACAGGCGCCAGTCGCTGAACTGTGACGCGTACACAGGCACTGCCCCTTACAGCTGGCCCAAGAAAGCAAAACGCATCTGTCAAAATGAGACAGACAACTATAGAAATCCCGGTGACACAGCTCACCAGGCAACAGATAGAGAACCTGACAGATGAACAGATAAGAAACCTGTCAGAGGCTCAGTTCTGGGCCATTGTTATCAGGTGGCTTACAGAATTCACAAAAGAGCAGGAAAAAGATAAGAAAGAAGCG
Source organism: Furipterus horrens (assembly GCF_987537825.1). Lineage (NCBI taxonomy): Eukaryota > Metazoa > Chordata > Mammalia > Chiroptera > Furipteridae > Furipterus > Furipterus horrens. The sequence goes on from NW_028327182.1 coordinate 44,900,600, forward strand.
AAAAACATTCATAACGAAAGGAACAAAACCGCATATGAGACAGATGGTGAGGAAAAAAAATCCAGAGTTCATTTCAACAAACTGGAATATGGAGAAGGAACAAGCAGTCAACCAATGCAGAGAGAGGAAATGGGAAGCAACAATGAGAGGATCAGAAACCTCTGGGACAGCTATAAAAGGCCCAACATAAGAATCATTGGTTTGCCAGAGAGCGAGGAAGATGAACTAGAACTTGAAAAATTGAGTGAAAATATAATAAAGGAGAACTTCCCAGACTTGGGGAAGGGAATAGACTTGCAGGTCCAGGAAGCAAGGAGAGTTCCCAAGAGACTGGACCCAGGGAGAACCACTCCAAGACACATTATAATCAAAATGTCAAAAATTAAAGATAAAGAGAGAATCTTAAAAGCAGCAAGAGAGAAGAAAAGAATTATGTACAAAGGGGTCCCAATTAGACTATCAGCTGACTTCTCAAGAGAGACCCTACAGGCAAGAAGGGACTGGCAAGAAATATTCAAAGTAATGAAAACCCAAAACCTACAACCACGAATACTCTATCCAGCGAAATTGTCATTCAGAATAGAAGGACAGAAAGTGTTTCCAGGACAAAATAAAACTGAAAGAGTTCATTAGATCCAAACCACTGTTATATGAGATGTTAAAGGGACTGGTTTAAAAAACAGAAGCTAGGGAGATGAAACAAACTAAACAGGCAACGAGAGTGGAAAAGGAACTGTGGGTACGGGAAGCATATTGGGGGGAGGTCAACAGGGAGGGGGAATGGGGAGAGGGAGGGAGATGATATAGGAATTGGGGATCATGGTAGGAGGGAATGGAATAGACGGAGAGAGGTTGGGAAGAACTGTATGCACAACTAATGGACATAATCTAAAAGGGGGGGACAACTGGAGGGAGGGGGGCCACCGGGTGGAGGGGAGCAGAGGGAAGGGAAATTGGCACAAATGTAATATTTTAATCAATAAAACACATTAAATCTGAAAAAAAAAAAGAATTTTCATCAAAGCTTTCATTATATGATAGGAAAATATTGAAAGCAACCTGAATATCCAACAATAGGGAATTGATTTTTAAAATTATAATGTAAATGTACAGGGTAAATGTGTATATACTTAAAAATGACATTGTAGAAGAATATTTAATGATGTAGAGATATGTTTATAATACACAACTTAGTGTACAACTTAAGTACAATATTATCTCAAGTTTATGAACATGTTATATACATATGCATAGAAAAAGATCAGAAGACTCTATACCAAAAGGTTAAGAGTGCTAATCTTTTACTGCTGGAATTATGAGACTGTTGTCTTCATTCTAACTTCATTTTCTATAATGTACATATATTTTTAGTAAAAAGAATTACTAAGATCTAAAAGCCCATATGTCCCTCTCTTTAGCCTGGATGGACTCTAGATGTATAATATTTAATAAATACTAGCCTTCATCTTTTAAAATATCTGCTGCCTACCTGGAAAGTATGCTTTCAAGGGACAGATCACTTACTTGTTACTATTAACCACATTACGCCCATGTAACAAATGAGGTAGCTGAGGTTCAGAAATATTACATAACTTTCCAAAGATCATGCAGTCAACAAGTGGCAGAGCAGGGACTCTAAGCCTTGCTCTGGCTCCAAGGCCTGCAATGCAGGGGTGAGAGCAGCTGCAAAAACATAAAACCTTGGGTTTAGATTCCACTGAATAAATCAAGTAACTTGCTAGCTGTGTGTGAGGAGTGATTTCCTCTTTGTACTTCAATTGCCTCTTATGTAAATTTGGATAATAATGGTGTCTATTATATAAAGATGGGGGTTAGACAGATTGATTATATAAGTTGCTTAGAACAATAGGTGTCACTAGTACCCTGAAGTGCTGATATTAGGAAAATGACCTGATCATTTGATGCTGGGAGATCATTTGATCTCCTGGAGGGATGAAAGGGCTGAGGAGCCAAATGTTGTACATCTGGAACTGAGATCAGTTTGGCTACTTAACTGGGTGACCTTGAACAAGTTACCTGATCTCTCTGCATCTCTATTTTATATCTCTTGTGTCAAGTGCCCCATTCATGGTAACTGCTATTGATGACAATTGTCCTAAGCATTCTACCAGCCAGTCCCTATTTTTCTCTCACACAGTGTGATACGGTTACTGGTTAGAAAGCCACCCCTTTCTTCAGACTCCACCCCTGGACCAGCTCCATGCTGGGAAGCTTGAATTTGGTTATATATGGACTGGGCTCCTGATATTTATCAGAAGAGGGATTCTGTTCTGATTCCAAAGCAGGAAGAAATGCTCACCAACTTAACGCCTTTCTGCTTTACTAATAACAACAATAAAATCCTCAGCTTGGTCGGAAACAAGAAGTCCTGAAATGTTTTACTTCTTTTAATAGTACAAAAAAAAAAAAAAAAAAAAAAAAAAAAAAAAAGAATTCCATCTACTTGCCATTTACCTCAGGGACCTGGAAGCATTGCAATTCCCAGATCAGCAGCTAAGGTAGAGGGAGCTGTTTTCTGGCAGCCAGGGTCTATGACTGTGCAGCATGGGAACATAAACACCAGTGCCATTATAAGGTATCTGTGCTTCCCCAGGGAGGTAAAGAGACAGAAAGGGAGAGCAACATGTCTACATATCAGAGAGCAGCAAGACTCACTGTTATTTTTTTTTCTTTTAAAAGAAGATTCTTATGTTTGCTACCTTCCCAGATCAGTGTTCCCTGTGCTCTCTCCCAACTGTGCCAAGACACACAGGTCTTCTCTGGAGCACCTGGAAGGAAGGTGTGATTTGGAACAGTGTTACACAAACAGATTCTAGCCCCAGAGTACACCCAGTACTGAGAGAACAGCTCCAGAGGATGCAGTCTGGTCTGAGAACATCATCCCTGTCCAGGATGACTCTGGAGGGGCCATCTCCACTTTACACTTCTGGTTTATTTGGGGTTAATGAGAGACAAGGTTAGCAAGGACTACACTGCTGGTCTTGAGGAGCAAACTGGCCTCTGAATCTACTCCCATCAAGGCTGACCTGAGGTGAAGTCAGTTTTCCTGATGGGGATGGAGGGTCCCAGCTGAGAGGCTATATACAGACCTTTTCTTAGATGCAGTGTCCCATATGGAGCCATTTCCTCAAGACATGGTCTCAGGGATGATCAATGGCCTGGAGAGTGTGGCACATCATCTAGAGGTCTAAAAAATAAAACATTGTTCAACTAAAGATGGATACTTCAATAAAATGTGTAAGAGCAAACCAGAAATGTTCCAGGGCAGGGGTGTGCAAAAATGATGGCTCGAGGGCCATGCTCTGCCCACTGTCTGCTTTCATGTAGCCCTCAAACTGAGCATAATTCTCATACTTTTAAATAGTTGAAAAAATAGAATAATATTTTGTGAAACATGAACATCTTATGAAATCCAAATATTAATATTAGTACCCATAAATAATATTTTATTAGAACACAGCTGTCTGTGAATGCTTTCATGTTATAACAGCAGAGTTGAATACTTGCAACATAGGACATTTGGTTTCAAAATCCTAAAATATTTATTATCTACCACTTTATAGAAAAGAATGTGCAGACCTCTGCTCTAGGGCAGCAGTTTTCAAACTTCAGTGCACGTTAGAAATCATCTGGAGGGTTTGTCAAAACAGATCAAAAGCTCCATCTCCAGAGTTTCTGCTATAGTAGCTCTGAAGTAGAGTCCAAAATTTGCATTTCTAATAAATTCCAGGTGATGTTCTTGTTGCTGACCCAGGATATACACTTTGACAACCAGTGCTCAAGAGAAACGAACTGTGGTGGCTCACAGGACAGAGCAAGTACAAAGAAAATGAGAGAAGATGCTAAGGAGAGTAGGTGCCAGAGGAATATTAAAGCTGGAAAGATAGGTAATGGGATTATCTAGGGAATGAACATGCATTTGAATATGCTTCTAAGCAAGCAAGCACATGAAAACAGCAGAGCGAGAAAAATTAGAGATCTACAGCTTTAATGAAAAAGGGACGTTGCCTTGATGAATTTATGTGGGCTGGAGGAAACAAATTGCTGTAGGCTCACTGCTTCACTTGATTTTTAAGTCTCAGTCTCTCTACTTGTGATATAAAAGAGTTGATTATGAATGGGCTACCTTGAAACAAGAAGAATTTGTTCTTATCCCTTTGAGGTAAGGTCATTTAAATTTCTTAAAAATTTTTTACACCTTTCTTTGTCAGGAAAAAGATGCAGTTACTTGTTTTATTTATCTATTGCTGCATAGCAAACTGTCCCAAACTTTGTGGCCTATGACACAATAACTAATTTTTTGGTTAGGATTCAGTAACTGGGCTAAGTTCAGCTGGGTACCTCCCCTACTGGTCTTTTCAGTGGCCAGTTATGTGGCTACATTTAGCCACTGGGTTAAGAAGGACACTGGATAATGGAGATCTCAGGGTCTCTTCACCTCTTCATGCAGCCTCTCTCTATGGCATCTCCAGCAAAGTAGTCAGACTTTTGGTGGCTTAGGTCTCCTGGGAGCAGAAAGGCAGAAGCTGCCAGGATTTCTTTTCTTTTCTTTAAAAAATTTTTTTTAATTTTTTATTTTTTAAATAATTTATTTATTTGTTTATTTATTTAATTTTTTGGAGAGAGGGAAAAGGAGAAAGAGAGGGAGAGAAACATCACTGTGTGGTTGCCTCTCACTTGCGCCCCATAATGGGACCTGATGGGCAACCTAGTAATGTGCACTGACTGGGAATTGAACCAGCGACACTTGGCTCGCAGGCCGACGCTCAATCCATGGAGCCACAGCAGCCAGGTCTTTTCTTCTTTTTTTTTTTTAAGTATATATTTTTGATAATGTTGTTACAGTTGTCCCAATTTCTTTTCCCTTTGCTTCCCTCTGTCCAGTATCTCCCTTCCTTCCACCAATCCCACCCCCCTTAGCTCATGTCCATGGGTTGTGCATGTAAGATCTTTAGCATCACCCTTTCCTACATTATTCTTAACTTCTCTCTGTCTATTTTGTACCTACCAATTATGCTTCTTAATCTCTGCACAATTTTCCCATTTCTCCCCCTTCTCCCTCCCAGCTGATAACCCTGGGACTGAAAGCACTGGAAATTCTTTAAAAGCATTAACAGATGTTTTTCTTTTTTTAACTTTTATATGTGCCCACACAAGTTCTAGAACAGCAAATACTTCCTACTTTGACTAACTTCACTTAGTTACTGGCAATTATCTTAATTATACATTCATGGAAAACTCCCCGAAGAGGTAAAATATTACCCTTAAGTTATGTAATTGAAGTTGTTTTAGCTATTGTTTCCATTTTAACACAGACAAACTGGTACATCCCCTTTCAACTATTTTCAAGGCATCTGCAGATTGGTGCTTGCTTTTCGGAAGAAGGGGAGACTTGAAAAAACCATTTTCCTCCTATCATCTCTTAATTCTTCTTTTCTTATTCATTCATTTGCTTGCTTTTAATTACAAAATGGATTTATTCAATACACACTGTAATGTGCCTTGCAGTTTCATTTAACTCTTCTGTTCATATAAGCACATACAACCCTATACCATTTTTTTATGCTCACATAGAATTTTATTATATTATTTAGGCAATTTCCAATTGCTGAACCCAAAAGAATTAAAAACATATGTTCATGCAAAAACTTGTATGTGAATATCCATAGCAGCATTTTTCATACACCCAAAAATTGGAAACAATAGTAATGACCATCAAATAATGAATGGATAAACAAAATATGCAATATCCACCCAACAGAAAATTATTCAGCCACACAGAGAAAGAATGAAGTACTGACAATGCTACAACACAGATGACCCTTTATAACACTATACTAAGTGACATAAAAGGCAATGTATTTTAATAAATTCTATTTACATAAAAGACAAATTCATATTGACAGAAAGAAATTAGCATGCTTTCACTCTTAGAATGTCTTCTTTCCCAGCTTCTACTATACCATTCTCTTCTGTGTTTCCTCCATAGCTCTTTGAGTAGTTCTGTGTTAAGTATGTCACCCCCACCTGCTCCTTAAACACCATGGTCCTCAATGACCCTCATATTTTCTCACCCACATGGTAATTCTTGTGCACAGCTCAACTTTGCTGATACTGACTTCCAGATAAATCCTCCAGCCTTTCTTGCCTCTGGTGGAGGTCTAGACCACTTGTCTTTTACTTACTGAGTACTTCTTGGACATTCCTCAGGTTCAAAAAAAATTCATCATTTCCCAAATCATGTCATGTGCTTGTGTATATGTTGCCTTCTCCACCAGATATGCCTTTTCCACTGCTCTATCTTGTGAAGTCTTACTCATTTTTAAATATTTAGCTTAAGTTTTACTTCATCCATAAAGCCCTCATAGGCTATTTGGTTTAGATTATCAGATGCCTTCTGTGTTCCCAAGCACTTTACCTTTTTGTATATTTACCATATTGTTTTTGAATATTTTGTCTGATGGATTTCCTCACAGGTTGTCTTTTTGCCCAACATCACAGGAGAGTATCTTTCCTCATATTGTTAGCACAGGAAAAAATCAAAATTCAAAATTCACAGTCCAGTTTCTACTGAATGAGTATCACTTTTGTGCTATAATAAAGAAGAAAAAATCACAAGTTGGACTAGCCTAAATCAGGGACTGTCTGTATTGTATTTGTATTAACTCACCTAACCTTTGAGGCAGGCACATTTTTATTTCTGTTTTTCATGTGGATAAACTGAGATTAAAAAAGTTTAAATAAACTTCTCAAGGTCATACAGATACCAAATGGCAGGGCTGTGATTAGAACCCAGACTTTCTGGCAACAAAGTTTGTGTTCTTAACAATTATGGTACATTGATATCAAGAGGAAGCTTGGGGATTCTATTTCCCTCTCCCAAACCCTCAAAAATCCCAAATTTACTAAGAGACTACATTAGATTTTCAATTCAACTCTGTCTATAACAAATGACTTTCTTTAAGGTCATTGTAAATAGTTTCTTGTTTACTTGTCTAAGTAGTAGTCAACTGACAATGTAGCCTAAGCCTGACTTTTTGCACAGGTATTATTGTCATGTAAATTCATTCACATTTACCAAGTACCTCCTCTACCTCTGTGCCAGGCACAGTCTTAGGCATTGAGGATAGGTTGATTAATCAGAAATGAACCCTGCCTCTTCAGGTAGAGAACTTGGGAACAAAGATTTTTGTGGTTTTCACAGTTATCAATAGATCACCCAAAGTCTGTCTGCCAATTAACTTCTGGTTGAATAAGAGTTCAGAAAAATCTATGAATACTGCCTATATTTGGCAGAGTTCTGCTAAAAAAGAGAATAAATAGGACAATAGATGTGTGTGTGAAGACACCGAAAGAGAAAGTGTGTGAGAGGGAGAGATTGAGATTTACTTGATTTAAGGAACTGGCTCATGCACTCATGCAGTTATGGGGGGCTGGCACATCTGAAATTGGTGAGACAGGCTGCTGGTGGGCTGGAAATTCAGTGAAGAGTTGATATTTATCCTTGAGTCCAAAATCTATAGGGCAGGCCCACAGACAGGAAACTTAGGTAAGGTTTATATATTGCAGTCTTGAAGCAAAATTCCTTTTTCAGCAAACCTCAGCCTTTGCTCTTAAGGTCTTCAGTGGTTTCAAAGAGATCCACTCACATCATTGAGGACAATCTGTTATACTTGACGCCTGCTAATTGTAAATGTTAATCACTTCTTTTTTTTAATCACTTCTTAAAAATATTTTCATAGCAACATCTATACTAGTGTTTGACCAAGCTCTATAGCTTAGCCAAGTTGACACATAAAATTAACCATCACACTGCCCATAGTTATAGGTGCCCAAGGCTGAGAAGGGGCAGTCTCAGAAGTGAGACTCCAATTGAGGAAAAAGATTATTAACTTAGAGGTTATTTTGTTTGCCATGATCTACATTTACTATGAACATGCTTAAAGATGCCTTATATATATTTTCCATTTCTTAAACATCCACTACCACCTCTCTCCATTGTCCCCAAACATACTTCCTCCGATCAAACAGCTGCTTTTGCCATTCTACCTCCCGGAATGCCCTCTGGTTTCTCATCACTAACAACAGGTCTTCCTCATGAAACGTATTAATCAGGATACTTGTCCTACACCATGTTTTTTGTAACTTTTCTTATTTAGCTTTAGGCTTTCCAAATATTTAGTAATTCATAGAATTATGGAACTTTAGAACTTGAAGGGAAATGTAGTGGCCCACATAGTCAAATTTCCTCACTTTACTGATGAGGGCACTGAATGCAGTGACTTCTCTAAATTTGAGGTGAAACCAGGACTAGAATTCAATCTACTCTGCCAGAATATGGGCTTTTTAGACAGGAAAGACCATTGCATATTGGGAGGAAAACTAGCTTGGTAAAAATATTTGAGAAATTTCCCTACCTATAACTAGTGTATTTAGATTAATCTTTTTAACTATTCTGAACCTCAGTTTCTTTACAGAAGTCTTCACTTAATGCCATCAATAGACTTTGTGATTTTAAGTGAAACCACATATAATGAAATCAACTTTACCATAGGCTAATTAATATAAAATAAGAGTTAAGTTCCTGTGGCATTTCATCAATGTTATAATGATACAATGGTGAGTGAAAATGATATTATTTGAGGACATACTGTATTTGTTAAATGACCTAAGTTGGTGCTTCTCAAACTTTCATATACATATGAATCTTCTCATATGTATCTTGTTAAAATGCAGATTCTGATTCAATAGGTCTGAGTGGATCCTGAGGTTCTGCATTTCTCACCAGCTTCCAAATGATGCCAGTGCTGCTAGTCTATGGACCATCTTTTGAGTAGAAGGACATAGATGATCTGAAAGCCCAATATGAGTCTTACAATTCTGTGATTTGGTGATTCTCTGATTAGGATGGTAGCACCAAAGTGTGTAAAATGCTCAGTAGGGAGGGAAAATATTAAATTTTACTTGTATTTCCCTGTACACTTTTTTTTCACAGTACTTTTCTTCTACAAAGTCACCATATATTCTGATTTGCCTGAGAAAGTCTTGGTTTGTGCCTGTTTTCCTAATGTGATGATTAATAGAGACCCTTTTACTGTCAAAAATGTCCTGGCTGGGACAATAAATTATAAGGCCACCCATCTTCTAAGTTTCTTTAGCTCATCACCTATGTTCACAAATATAGATTACATTGATTTCCACAGTTTGCTCATTTCAAGCCAAGGAAAAATTATGTCCCAGAAAGTTTTCCTACATGCTATGTCAGAATTCCATGGTTCCTGAATTTCTTTTTCTTTTTTTACAAACAGCACCCTCAGTGCAGAGACTTTTGGCAAGAGCCTTTGTATTTAGCCTGCCCAAGATGTGGGACCCTGGGAAAAACTGATTGCTCTTTGTTTTGTGGTAAATGACAGCAAAGCTCACTTGGAAGATTAAAAGCTAAATGGAAAAATACCTTAAGGTTGATTTTCCCACTTCCTATTCTCACAGAATCAATGAGTGCCCAGTTCCCAAGTTCAGGGTTAGCTCATGGAGTGAGCTATGATCCCCTAACGAAAGGCAATTTTCAAGACACTGCATAGGGAGAGCTTCAGCCCCGAATGATAAATCCACCACTGCTATTTCTCCAGTCTGCCTTCAGATCCTGCATAAGTCCTTCTTCAAAGGATTCCACTCAAGGGAATATATTCCTGGAGTCTTCAAAATCAGTTATTAGTTCCCACCTTCTATTATGAGCCAGTGTCCTTTGTTCACTTATTGATTCACTTAATAAATATTTGTGAAGTGCCTGCTATGTGGCAAAAATTATCTGACAGCTGAAATTAAGAACTGGACACAACTTTACTCTGTGTCCCTGACTAAAAAAAGATGAAAAAAGGCTGGGAGTTGTTAATGGAAAATTGGAGGGGTAAAATGTGACACTCTTTTTTCTAAATTGACTCAGAATATAAGAGCCTATGTATAAAAAGGGGGAGAATATATATGTAATTAATATCAACCATGAAAGGTCAGCTCACTTTTCACTTCCTTCAAGTCTTTGCTCAAATTATGCTGGTTCAATGAGGTACCTTGACCACTCTATTTAAAATTACAATTCATCCTCAACCCTGATCTCCAAACATCATCTCTCCTTTATTTTTTCCCACTGTGCTTCTAAGGAAATCAACACTCTTTAGGGAAATATAAAGAGAAGTATATCATCCAGGTCATAGCAAGTAATTATGCTCATCAGTCTACTCTGGTCATTCACATGGTGTCTAGTTCAGTAGAAATGTTTTGAAAGGCTTATGACAAACTAAGGTAGTCCATATGTGCACAGTGAGAGTTAGAAAGAATTTAGAACCACATGGAATCTGGCATAGAGTGGCATAGAAAGTTCCAGTGAGGGAGGTTAAAGAGTTAGGCATGAGTGACAAGGCAGAAGGAAATGTCTATGATGTATCTTCTGCACAGGAGAGGTGAAAGGGGAGTGTTAGTTGGTGGATAAAAGAAAGAAAAGAGAATGACCTAATGCAAAAAAGGAAACCTCAGTCTCTTCCCATCTCTCCTCTATCAAAGTTATGCAGCTAAGGGCAATAATACCCACAGTAAGAGCTACCAATATAAAGGCAGCACACCATAGTGGTCAGCAGGCAAAACTCTGGAACTAGTCAATTTATGTTTAAATCCTGGGGCTACCACTTATTGCTATTGGGTTGGCCAAAAAGTCTGTGTAATTTTTTCCTTAAAATAAAAGACATATTTTTCATTTTCACAAATAACTTTATTGATTTGGATATTTTGAATATGTTGGCTATTTCCCACATGGTATAATGTTCATTGTTCTAAATTAATGTCTTGATTTGATCATTATCTACTTTAACTGGCCTACTGGACCATGGAGTATCCATCATCCAGAGAGAAATCTCCAGCATGAAACTGCAAACCACTTTTGACACATTTGATCAGTCACAGTACCTTCACTGTATACACTGTACAAATCTTTTTCTGTGTTTCAGTTGCATTTTTACCTTTCTTAAAGTAATAAATCATAATATGCCAAAAATGTTGTGTACTTCCTTCCATCTTCAATATTAAAATGGCTGCACAAAAATTTATCATTTTGATTTTTAAGGTATGCTAATATGACAGCTATCACAATACAATTTAACACAATTGTTTTGAATGAAGTTAAAGACAACTAAGCACTATTAGAGCCATCTTACAGAAAAAACCCAATATAAAACAATATCGCTATATAACTGATAGAGTCATTAAACTTCTTCATGTCTTAGATTGTCTACAAAATAGTACTAATAGTACTTAGCTCATTGGATTGATGTGAGGATTAAACAAGATAACATATGTAAGCTTCTAAGACTTGTACTTGACACCTAAGCACTATAGATAAAGCTTACCATGGATCAAGCACTTGTTTCATTATCTCATTTAATGCTCAAAACAACCCTAGTATTTAGCAGGAAGTTTTTCTGATTCAGGCATCTGAGATTTTCATCTCTGGGCTTGACTGTGTCTAAGTTGATCTCAAGATAACTAGGGAGCCTGGCCCACAGTATGGACAAACTGTCAAACCAGAAGTGGTAACATTATTTTGCATTTGGAAGGGCTGAAGATAATGCCCACAGGGATTAATCTATAACACTGGATGAAAAGGAGGCTAGAGTTTTGATGATTATACCAATAGTTAAAGAGTAGAGTGATGGAAAGAAGATGGAGGGGCAACCATAAGAGGCAACATCATAAAAGATTTCCAGGTCAGCTTCACCAGGGGAGCTGTTTGGAATGGGATTACTAGATCCAAATGCAATAACACAAGAAGGATAAGCAAAGATGGAAAGCCTTTGTAACCTGTGAGAAAAATGAAGCTGTGTCTCCTTAACCTACTCTTCTTTGGATTTCATTTGTATAACTGATAAGATTTGAATGATGCAAATAAAGGATACAATAGCAGTAGAAGACCCAGCAAAAGTAGGAAAGAAGGAAAACAAGCAGCAGCCTGGTAGAGAATTCAATTGCAAAATGGATTTCAATTTACAGAAGGTCCCTGATTTATAATGGTTCAAGTTGTAAATTTTGGACTTGATGATGGTATGAAAGCAATACACATTCAACAGAAACTGTACTTTAATTTTTAAATTTTGTTTTTTTTCTGTGCTAACTATATGTTATATGATACTTCTGTGCTGCTGAAAAGTGGGAGTGAGAACTCAGAGTTCAGTCAGCCATGCAGTCACGAGGGTAAAGAACCCATATTCTACAGTGTGTTTGTCTTATTAGATAGTTTTGTCCAACTCTAGGCTAATTTAAGTTTTCTGAGCATGTTTAAAGTAGGCTAGGCTGAGCTATGGCATTTAATACGTTAAGTATATTGAATGCATTTTTTTCTTAACAATATTTTCAATTTACAATAAGTTTATCTGGAAGTAATCACATCATAAGTCAAGAGCATCTGTACTACTTACAATTTGGGCTGCAAGGGATTTTACTTGAGCCATTAATAGTGATTCTGGAAAACACTTTTGTCAAAGACCTCTGAACCAATTTTATTTTTGTTAAATCTCTTGATTAACTAATGGCACTCTCAGTTGTATACTTCCAAATGTGAGTATGTTCCTGAACCTATGTTATTGTACTTGTTATTGTAATTACATGCTTAAATTATTACATAGCCTAATTATACGAGTAATCAATCAACTGTTTGTCTTGATTTTTTTTTTTTTTTTTGCTTAAAAATTCTTCTATATATGACTGTGGAGAGGCCTTTTGAAAAATGGAACTATTACAAAGGTTACACATATAATAAAAGGAAATATTGAAGAAACTATTTTTAATCCAGATAGAAAATAAATTAGAGACAAAATTGTTAATTTCACACATATAAAGAACTATCCTGAGGATAACTAAGTTTCTTCTTTGAGGGTCCACTAGGATATTCTAGAGATAGCTATTAAACAAATTGAACAAAATGAAATAAAGAAAAAAAGGTACAATAGACAGAATAAAAGCCTTCATTTTAGGCAACAACTGGCATTGACCTGTACAAGAGTCTGTCCTAAGAGATCCTAGAACATACAATGACTAGCTTCAGACAACATCAGAGGAGCATCCAAGTAGCCTCATAAGTGGCATATCCAAAGGAAGATCTTGGCAGGCTCCAGACACTGCTGAGGTGAATTATACTTACCATAGTCATCACCTACACAGCAGCTTATACACTGTGGTCAGGGTCAATCCTCACAGTCAGCCTGAGGGTTTATCCCATGCACAAACTGGCCAATAGGAATCAAAGTTCAATTACAATAGGAGGGCTCACATAACCCACATGAGGGACATTCCTGGAGGACCCAGCTCAGGTTATTAAATAGACTACATCACTGAGTTCCAAAGAATGCTTATTTCAAAAGGCCAGCCTACCAAGACCAAAAGACATAGAAAATCTACCTAATATGTAGACACAAATACAAAGAGGCAGGCAAAAGGGAGAGTCAAAGAAACATGAAGAATACACTGGCAGAATAAATAGTAGGTTGGGTGAAGCAGAGGATCAAATAAGCAATTTGGAAGACAAAGTAGCAGAAAACACCCTATTAGGGCAGCAAAAAGAAAAAAGAATTTAAAAAAATGAGAATAGCTTAAGGGATCTTTGGGACAACATGAAGTGTAACAACATCTGCATAATAGGAGTACCAGAAGGAGCACACTAGATCAGACAGATATAGTTGATATCTTCACAGCATTTCAGTCCTAAGCAGCATAAAATACATTTTTTTCAAGTGCACATGAAACATTTTCTAGGATAGACCACATGTTAGGACACCAAACAAGTCTCAATAAATTTAAGAAGTTTACCACAAGAAATAAACAAAAAACACAAAAACACATGGAGGCTAAATAACATGTTACTAAATTATGAATGAGTTGACAATGAGATCACAGAAGAAATCAAAATATACCTTGGCACAAATGAGAATGGAAACAACAATTCAAAAATATGCAGAATGCATCTCAATGCAGTGGCGCTGGGTCAGGTAGCGGTTGAAATGGAACTCCTTCTCCAGTTTAGCATCTGGTAGCACGTGTATGTCTGGTGACCCCACTTCCTGTCAGGCCCTGAAGACCGCATCCAGGGATAAATGCGGAAATTGGCCTCATCCAGAGAGCGCAGCATGCCTTCGTCCGCCTTGTTGCAGTTACCCTTGGCAAGGTCACTGCAGAGCCCTGGGTTGTTTTGGTCACAGAGGGCACAAGGCAGGTTGCTGTTGGGCACAAAGGAGCAAGAAGTAGGCTCGGTATTTTGGAACAGAGAAGCCCCTGCTGTATAATTGCTAAAAAGAGCATTCACATAATACGAAAAACTCATAATTTTGACCTGTGATTTGTTGTCCAGCAGCTTTCAGAGTTGTTTTTATAAGGTAGCTTGATATATGATAACATTACACCCCCAGATTTACATTTGCATTTCAGGCCTCCATCTCTTTGTTGATTTTCTGTCTGGAAGAAATATCCTCTACCAGAACTGTATTACCATTGATCTCCCCCTTTATGCCCATCAAGATGTGCTATATATATGTATATATGCATATCCGTATGTTGGGTGCATATGAATTTTCCTAAGAGAAAATTTCATAGCATTATAGGTCTATTTCAAGAAACAAGAAAAATCTCCAATAAACAATCACACTTTAGGCATAAGAGAACTTGAAAACAAAGCCCAAAGTGATTAAAAGGAAGGACATGATGAAAATATGAGGAGAAATAAACAAAATAGAGTAAAAGAAATACAAAATATCAATGAAACCAAGAAATGGTCCTTTGAAAAGATAAACAAGATTCAAAAATCTTTTACTATACCTTTCAAGAAAAAAAGAGAGAGAATGCGAATAAAAATAACACTGACACCACAGAAATACAAAGGAAAATATGAAAATATTGTGAACAATACTTACCTGGCAGGGGAAATACCATGATCATGAAGGGGGTTTTCCCAGGGCAAGGCTTATCCATTGTACTCTGGATGTACCGACCCCTGGAATTTCCCCAAATATGGGAAACTCGACTGCATAATTTGTGGTAGTGCAGGACTGTGTTCATGCTCTCCCCTGGAAAAAAAAGAAAAAGGAAAATATTGTGAATAACTATATGCCAACAGATTGAATAATCTGGATGAAATGGATAAATTCCTAGAAACATACAATCTTTCAAAAGTGAATCAGGAAGAATCAAAAATCTGAAGAGACCATTTAGAACTAATAAAATTGAGGCAGTAATCAAAAAATTCTCAACAAGTAAAAGTCATGGACCAGATGACCTCACAGGTAAATTTTCCAAACACTCAAAGAACAACTAACACATATCCATCTCAAATTATTCTAAAAATTCAAGAAGAGGGAGAACTAAGCCCTTTTCACAAAGCCAGCATTATCCTAATTCCAAAACTAGATAAAGACACTACAAAGAAAAAACAATTATAGGTCAATATCACTGATGAACACAGATGCTAAAATCCTCAACAAAATATTAGCAAACTGAATGCAGCAATACATTAAAGAGATTATACACCAGAATCAAGTTGAATTTATTCCAGATATGCATGGTTGGTGCAATATCTGCATATCAATATATGTGTTTCAGCACATAAATAACATGAAGGATAAAAACCACATGATCATATCAATAGATATAGAAATAGAATTTGATAAAACCCAGCACTCATTTATGATTTAAAAAATTATCAGCAAAGGGGCAGAGAGGAAACATAACATAATAAAGGCCATATGTGACAAACCCACAGCCAACGTCATATTCAACAGACAGAAACTAAAAACGTTCCGTTTAAGGTCAGGAACAAAACAGGGATACCCACTTTCACCACTCTTATTCAACATAGTACTGGAAGTCCTAATCACAGATCAAACAAGAAGAAATAAAAGGCATCCCAATTGAAAAGGAAGAAGTAAAACTCTTATTATTTGGTGATGACATTACACTGTATATATAGAACCCTAAAGATTCTACAAAACAAAAAATAAAACAAAACAAAAAACCCTACTAGAACTGATAAATGAATTCAGTAAAGTAACAGTATACAAAATAAATATCCAAACTAATTTGTATCTTTTTTTTACAACCTGGTGGCTCCCTGCTCCTGAAAGGTCACCATATTGATGCTGAACTTAGTACAGACACCCAATTGGCATAGTGCACTACAGCCCAGAACTCCTGGGCTCAAGTGATCCTCCTGCCTCAGCCTCCCAGGTAGCTAGGACTACAGGCGCGCACCACTGCGCCTGGCCATTTGTAGTCTTATACACCAATAATGAACTGTCAGAAAAGAAAGCTAAGAAACAACTCATTCACAATTGCATTAAAAAATGAAACCTTGGAATAAATTTAACCAAGAATGTAAAAGTCCTGTACTCAGAAATTAAAAGACACTAAAGAAGATATAAATAAATGGAAACATATACAGTGCTCATGGGTAGGGAGAATTAAGATTATTAAAATGTCCATACTACCCAAAGCAAACTATAGATTCTATGCAAATCCTATCAAGATATCCATGACATATTTCACAAAATTAGACCAAATATCCTAAAAATTTATATGGAACTACAAAAGACCTTAAATAGTCTCAGCAATCTTGAGAAAAAAGAACAAAGTCGGAGGAATCATTCTACTTGGTATCAAACTATACCATAAGCCTCTAGTAATACAAACTGCGTGGTACTTGCATAAAAACAGACATTTAGATAAATGGAATAGAATATGAATCCCCAAAATAGACCCACACCTTTATGGCTAATTAATATTGACACAGGAGGCAAGAACATACAATGAGGTAAAGACAGTTTTTTCAACAAATGGTGTTGGGGAAACAACAGAAATGTACAAAAAAAAAAATAGAATCTAGACCACCTCCTTACACCATAAACAAGAATAAACTCAAAAATGATTAAAGACTTAAATATAAAACTCGAAACCACAAAAATCTTAGAAGAAAACATAGGCAGTAAACTCTTTGACAGTTCTCGTAGCAATATTTTTTCTGATATATCTCTTCAGACAAGAGAAACAAAAGAAAAATAAATAAATAAGACTACATCAAACTAAAAAGTTTTTGTACAGAAATAAAATATCAACGAAATGAAAAGACAATCCACCGATTGGGAGAACATATTCATCAATAATACATCTAATGAAGGGTTAATATCCAAAATTTACAAAGAACTTTTAAAATTCAACACCAAAAAAAAATCTGATTAAAAAGTAGGCAAAGGACATGAATAGACACTTCTCCAAAGAGGACATAGAGGTGACCAATCAAAAAAAGATGCTCAGTGTCACTAGTCATCAGAGAAATGAAAAGTAAAGTCATAGTGAAATATCACCTTCCACATGTCAGAATGGCTATCATCAATAAGTTAACAAAAAACGGTTGGCCAGGACTTAGAGAAAAGGAAACCTTGGTGCACTGTTGGTGGGGCTGGGTGAAAAACATGAAGGGATTAAGAAAAACCCTGATAGACAGAGATAACATTATGGTGATACCAGAAGCAAAGGGGGATGGGGGACATAGAGGAGGGTAAAAAAACAATAAATGGTGATGGAAAGAGACTTAACTTTGGGTGGTGAACCCCAATACAATACACAGATGATGTCTTATAGAATTTTACACTTGAAGACTATATAATCATATTAACCGATGTCACCCCAATAAATTCAATAAAAATAAAATAAAATGCCACTGTATTCATTTTTTTAAAAACCCTAGTTTCAGACTTAGACTTAGACCCTGGCTCTACCTTGTATAATATTGTATATAAATTGCCAAGTTACTTCTCAAAGCCTCAATTTTTTTCTTCATAAAGCTATTAACTCACATTTATTCCAAAGCATTATTAAAAATAAATAAAATAGTTTATCTCAAGTTCTTAACACTGTCTCTGGCACATATTAGAAACATAATAAATAGTAGTTCCCTTTCTCATCTTATTTCCTATTTCTGGAGGTATAAAGCATAAAAAGACAATTATCAGACTTCCGGCCAAGATGGAAGCCTAGAGAGAAATGCTACATCTCCCTCCACAACTAAGAAGGAATATAACTACCTCAAACTACAGACAACCTGTAGTTCTAGAAAATTAAGCTGCATGTAAGTCCAACAAACAAAGATATAAAGAAGAAATACTCATCCAGTCAGGTAGGAAGGGCAGAGCCGGGGTGGAGAGGAAGCAGTGTGGTGGCAGCGGCAGCAGCAGCAGTGGCAGCGGCAGGCCAACAGAAAGTGCAGTCACACATTTTAAAAAGTAGAGAGGGACACATGGGGAGTGGTCTCAGCACCAGACCAGACTGCACAGCTCATAGTTCCAGCGCTAGGGGAAATAAAGCCTCTTGCTTCTGACTGTGCAAACCAGTGGGGGGTGGAAGTGGAGGAAGGAACTGTTGGTATCTCAGTAGAGTCCACTTGTTTAAAGGGCCCCCACAGTCCTAGAATGTCTGCAGACCCACCCACTCTGGGAACAATGGCCAGGGCAACAGCTAGAGAGGTGCCAGTCCCATACAGAAGTGGGAGAAGTGCCTGGAAAAGAGGGTGAGTGCTGAACAAGCATCATTATTTCCTCTCAGACCCCTCTACCACATACAGTGCCACAACATGGTGAAATATACTAACAGATATCTAAGGCTCTTTCCCTTAAAATGTAACAGGTGCGATAGCTCTACTTAAGACACAGAGGCAAACAAACACAGGAGACTGTCAAGATGAGGAGACAGAGAAGTATGAGAAGTATGGCCCAAAAGAGGGAATGGATCAAGGTTCTAGTGAGAGAACTAAGTGACAAGGAGATAGCAAACCTAACAGATATAGAGTTCAAAACACTGGTGATAAAGATGCTAACAGGCTTGACAGATATGCTTAAGTATGGCAAGTGCATAAGAGAATAAGTGAAGGCTATGCTAAATGAAATGAAGGAAAATCCACACAAAACCAATGGTGAAGGAAAGAAAACCAGGATTCAAATCAATGAGTTGGAACATAAGGAAGGAAAAACAGTCAAACAGTACAGAATGAGGAAACAAAAGTATAAAAAAATGAAGAGAGGTTTAGGAACCTTTGGGGCAATTTTAAACATACCAACATCCAAATCATAGGGGTGCCAGAAGAAGAAGAGGAAGAGCAAGAAATTGAAAACTTATATGAGAAATAATGAAGGAAAACTTCCCAATTTTGGCAAAGGAAATAGACATACACATCCAGGAAGCATAGAGAGTCCCAAATAAGGTAGACCCAAAGAGGACCACACCAAGACACATCATAATTAAAGTTTCAAAGCTTAAAGATAAAGAGAGACTCTTAAAAGCAGCAAGAGAAAATCAGAGTTTCCTACAAAGGGGTGCCTATAAGACTATCAGCTAATTTCTCAAAAGAAACTTTGGAGGCAAGAAGGGACTGGCAAGAAGTATTCAATGTAATGAAAAACATGGACCTACAACCAAGATTACGCTATCCAGCAAAGCTATCATTTAGAATGGAAGGGCAGGTGAAGTGCTTCCCAGACAAGTTAAAGCTGAAGGAGTTCATCATCACCAAGCCATTATTATTATATGAACTTTTAAAGGGACTTATTTAAGAAAAATAATATCAAAACTATGAACATTAAAATAACAAGAAACTCACAACTATCAACAACTGAATCTGAAAAATAAGAACAAAATTCATCTCAACAAACCAGAATAGGAACAGAATCATATGTATGGGGATCATTTGGAGGGTTTCCAGTTGGGATGGGGAAGGGGGAGAAATGGGGAAATGGGGCAGTGATTAAGAAGCATAATTGGTAGGTACAAAACAGACAGGGGGAAGTTAAGAATAATATAGGAAAGGATGAAGCCAAAGAACTTATGTGCATAACCTATGCACATGAACTAAGTGGGGTGGGATTGCTGGAGAGAAGGTGGGTACTGGGCAGAGGGGAGCAAAGGGAAAAAAATTGGGACCACTGTAACAACATAATCAAGAAAATATATGTAAAAAAGAAAAAAAGAGATAATTATCTGTTCAAATGCACTACGTCTTAACTTTTTGATAGTTTAAGAGGTAAATAGAACTATATAAACATCCCACCTTGTGGCAGACCCTGTTGGACTGTCCCTTACCTATCTAAAGCCATTTACTTCGTTCTTTCTGGATAGCAGCCCTCCACATTTAAGATTGGATAAGCATCCTTTGGCTTCCAGGAGGCTCAAGCCAGCTTTTCGTCTAGGAATTGGCCTAAATCCGGTCTTTTTTGTAGCAGATTATATTACCTTTAGCAAATATTTACTCAGTTTCCATGACCTCCTTGAGAAGAGTATGTTGGCCCATTGATTTTTGGACTTGAAAGGTAGCAGAAGTAGAAGTGTGTCAATTACAAGTTGAAGCTTGCCTCTCTGGGAGCTTCTGACCTTGCTACAATGACATATGCCCTTGGGTAGCCCAGGACTCATAAGAAGGAGATATACATGGAGCAGCTTTCCTGGCTAACCTGCCAATTTCCAGCCAATAGCAGGGCCATCCCAACTGATCTGAAGATGCATGAGACAGAAGTAGATGTGTATTACTTACTGTATGTTCCTGAGTTGATTTGTGGGTGGTTCACCAGAAACAGCAATGACTGACTGATATACCTGGCTTATGAAATATTAGTTAACATCAGCTGAGCAACTTCTGAAAGAGTTTTGCTCTCTGATAAGGAAAAGGTGCATGAAGATAAACTTTGCTTATTGATGTATCTTGACTTTTATTGAAGTAGCCAGGTTATGATCATGAGGAGAAGGCCAAGAAAATTACAGATACCAGGTGAGAATCACTGACACAGTACCACGACCATCTTGCTTCACTTCTTGTAAAGTGACAAGAATAAATTTTATTTGTTTAAACCACAATTTGTATGGCATCTCTGTTATATGCAGCTGAATGCATACTACATGATACATGTCAACATTGAAACCTAGAATGACTTAACTTTAAGGTTTTGGCTTTTATACTATAAGCGAAAATATCTGACAATTTCTATTATTATTTTTGGTTAGTGACCAGGTGTTATGCATTATTTTGTTATTTGTGACTTCACTGGTTCATTCAGTCAGCATAACCTGCTAATTGATCAGGTATCCAAGTATTTAGAATGTTCTTTCAGGGAACAATGTCCCCATAACTACACTGATGGGTACAGAGCTTCATTTCCTTCAGAGAATCTACCTTAAAATATTTCATGTGTAGCATAAGTTACTTCTTGAACCTTTTTCATTTGCCCGTTCTTCACGAGTTCTCATTACTCTTCCTGTCTCCTTACCACACCTGGGCCAAATAAATATAAAAGTGAGATCCTGATGCAAAAGGGGAGAAGTGAGACAAGCCCTTTCCTTTGATTCTTCATTTCAGAGATGAACTGGTGTCACTAAAAGCACAGATGCTGAAGAGAGAATTCCTGAATTCAGATTTCAGTTATGCTACTTCCCAGTAGTGGGAATATGTGTAGGTTGTTTAGCCTCCTTTTGCCTCCATTTCCTCATAGGCCAGCCAGAGATAGCCACAGTAAGCATCTCATTGTATTGTTAAAGTCGCATTGTTAATACATTATCTAGTGGTCAATCGTATTTTTATTGAATTCCTTTTGAAATAACTCAGAATACATATGGAAAGTGTTTTCGTAGGCAAGGACCCAAGCTTCGAATCCGTATCCTCTGTGAATCTGGAAATGCTTGGGCAGCTTTGAAGACTGATGGGACAGGTCTGCTAAATGTTCATTTCAATGCAGACTTCCTAGGAACCTTATTAGATGGAGGTCACTGACTTGGTATCTTGCTAATATACTACTTGATTAATGACTAATATCCTTCAGAATTGTAAGCATAAGTCTGTGAAACTGAAGCCTCACCTTACTTAACCAACCAGTATTTCAGAGGGGAACAAACATACCCCAAAGACAAAAGGATTCAAGATACATAAATTTTGTCTGTTGATAATAACTACATGGGAGGGATAATTTTTTTATTATAGCAATGTGTGTGCTGTTTGAGTTTTCTTTTAGTTTCAGAGACCAAAGGGAGAAATCACAGACTTTAGGTAACCCTGGATTTGAGTCTGGGCTTTACTACTTAATATTATGCATAAGATCTCTTTTCAGAAGACCATCGTTAATTCCTATTGAAAAATACTTTTTTTTTTTTCTAAATTATTTCAATTTAAAAAAATATCCTGGCCTTAAGTCTAGAATTGTATGTGAACTCCTAGTGTATCTATTTTAGTTCCTTTTGATTTCTTACCTCTTTCTTCCATAGAGTTTATTTAGGATTATGGACTCACAATTAAACTTCTGGACATTTCCTTCTTTTTTTGCTTTTTTAAAGTATATTTTATTGATTAGGCTGTTACAGTTCTCCCAATTGCTTTCCCTTTGTTCTCCTCTGCCCAGTAACCCCCTTCCCTTCAGCAAACCCACACCCTTTAGTTCAAGTCCGTGGGTCATGCATGTAAGTTCTTTGGCTTCATTTACCCGTTCCTACACTATTCTTAACTCCCCCTTGTCTATTTTGTACCTACCAATTATGTTTAATCCCTGCACCATTTCCCTATTTCTCCCCCTTCCCCATCCCAGCTGATAGCCCTCCAAATGATCCCCATGTCTATGATTCTGTTCCTATTCTGGTTGTTTGCTTGGTTTGTTTTTGTTTTTATTCTTAAGATTCTGTTGTTGAGAGTTGTGAGTTTGTTGTTATTTTAATGTTCATAGTTTTGATATTATTTTTCTTAAATAATCTCCTTTATCGTTTTATATAATAATGACTTGGTGATGATGAACTCCTTTAGCTTTACCTTGTCTGGGAAGAATTTCATCTGCCCTTTCATTCTAAATGATAGCTTTGCTGCTAGAGTAATCTTGGTTGTAGGTCCTTGCTTTTCATCACTTTGAATACCTCTTGCCAGTCCCTTCTTGCCTGCAAGGTTTCTCTTGAGAAAGCAGCTAATAGTCTTATGGCAACTCCTTCATAGGTAACTCTCTGCTTTTCTTTTGCTCCTTTTAAGAGTCTCTTTTTATATTTAACCTTTGGAATTTTAATTATGGTACATCTTGGTGTGGTCCTCTTTGGGTCTAGCTTGTTTGGAACTCTCTGCTTCCTGGTCTTTTATGTCTATTTCTGTTGTCAAGTTAGAAAATTTTCCTTCATTATTTTTTTACATAAATTTTCAATTTCTTGCTCTTCCTCTTCTCCTTCTGGTACCCCTATGATTTAGTATGTTTAAAGTTGTCCCAGAGGTTTCTAATCCTCTCCTCATTTTCTTTTCCTTTTTTTTATATATGTTTCTTCATTCTGTACTGGGTGACTCTTTATTCCTTCCTATGTTTCAATCGCCCCAGCTATCTTCCCTTCACCATTGGTTTTGTGTGGATTTTTGTTCATTTCACTTAGCATGGCCTTCCCTTGTTTCCTTCTGAATTTTCCATATTCAAGCATGTGTGTCAAGTCTGTGAGCATCATTATCACCAGTGTTTTGAACTCTGCATATATTAGGTTGGCTATCTTCTCATCACCTAGTTCTCCTACTGGAACCTTGATCTGCTCTCTGTTTTGGGCCATACTTCTCTGTCTCTTCAACTTGACAGCCTTCTGTGTTTGCCCTGTGTCTCAGGTAGAGCAGTTGCACCTGTTATGTTTAAAAAGTGAAGGCTTAGGTATTTCTCAGTGCAGGGCAACCCGTTTCATCACATTGTGGTACTGTATGTCAGGGTGGGTTCTGAGAGGGAACAATGATGCTTGCTCAGCACTCACTTCTTTTCCAGGCACATCTCCCAGTTCCCGTATGGGAATGGCATCCCTCTAGCTGTTGTGCTGGTTGTGTTCCCAGAGTGGGTGGGTTTGTGGATGTTTTAGGACCACGGGGGCCCTCTAAACAAATGTACTCTGCTGAGAGACCAGCAGTTTCTTCCACTGCCCCAACCCCCCAATGGTTTTCACAGTCAGAAGCAATGAGGCTTTATTTTCCCTGATGCTGGAACCGGGAGCTGCTGGGTCTGGTCTGGAGCTGGGATTGTTCCCCAGGTGTTCCTTTCAACTTTTATAATATCTGACTGCACTTTCTACCAGCTGGCCACAGCCACTGCCTTGCTGCTACTACCACTGCTGCTACTGTGGCCACCACTGCCACACTGCATCATCTCTGCCCTGGCTCTGCCTCTCCTACCTGTATGGATGAGTATTACTTCTTTATATCATTGTTTGTTAAACTTCCATACAGTTCGGTTTCCTGGTAGTTCTGGCTGCTTTTTGTTTTCTGGTAGTTGTATTCCTTCTTATGGTGCCTCCATCTTGGGCACGTCCATATGTCACTTATACATGCTCCTTGACTAAACCCTTCCCCTTCTATCCTTCCTTCTCCCTCTCCCCTCTGCCCTGCCTCTGGTCACTGTCAGTCTGTTCCTTGTTTTCATGCCACTTTTTATTTTGCTCATTTGTTTGTTTGTTCATTAAGTTCCTCTTATAGGTGAGAGCATATGGTATTTATCTTTTGCTGTTTGGCTTATTTCACTTAGCATAATGTTATCCAGTTCCATCCATGCTGTCACAAACGGTAGGAGCTTCTTCTTTCTTTCTGCTGCATAGTATTTTATTGTGTAAATGTGTCACTGCTTTTGATACACTCATCTACTGATGTGCACTTAGGCTGTTTCCAGCACTTGGCTATTGTAAATAATGCTGTTATGAATATAGGGGTGCATTTTGAATTGATGTTTCAGGATTCTTTGGGTATAATCCCAGCAGTGGAATTGCTGGATCAAAAGGCAGTTCCATATTTAGTTTTTTGAGGAAATTCATACTGTTTTACACAGTGGCTGCACCAGTCTGCATTCCCACCAACAGTTCACTTGAGTTCCCCTTTCTCCAAATCCTTGCCAGCATTTGTTGTTTGTTGATTTCTTAATGATGACCATTCTGACTTGTGTGAGGTGGTATCTCATTGTGGTTTTAATTTGCATCTCTCTGATGGCTAGTGATGTTGATCATCCTTTCATATGCCTATGGGCCCTCTGTATATCATCCTTGGAGAAGTGTTTATTCAGGTCCTTTTCCCATTTTGAAAAAAATATGCTTTATTGTTTATGCTATTACAGTTGTCCCAATTTCTTTTCCCTTTGTTCCCCTCCACCCAGTGACCCCCTCCCTCCAGTTGTCCTGCCACTTAGTCCATGCCCATTGCTTGTGCATACAGTTCTCAACATCTTCTTATATATTCCACTCCTTCCTCCTATGCTTCTTAATTCCTGTACCAACTCCCTCGTTTTCCAAACTTCCTCCTCCCCACTGACTTCCCCATAAAGAGTTCCCCATACCTATAATTCTCTTCCCACTCTCATTGCCTACTTAGTCTGCCTTTGTTTCAATTCCCTAGCTTCTGTTATTGGTTGCTGTGATACAGTTTTCATTTTAATGTTCATAATTTTGATCCTCTTTCTCCTAAACAAGCCCCTTTAACATTTCATAACAGTGGTTTGGATCTGATGAACTCCTTCAGTTTTACTTTGCCCTGGAAGCACTTTCTCTGTCCTTCTATTCTGAATGACAGCTTCACTGGATAGAGTATTCGTGGTTGTAGGTTTTTGCTTTTCATTACTTTGAATATTTCTTGCCAGTCCCTTCTTGCCTGCAAAGTTTCTTTTGAGAAATCAGCTGATAGTATTATTGGGACTCCTTTGTATGTAGTTCTCTTCTTCTCTCTTGCTGCTTTTAAGATTCTCTCTTTATCCTTAATTCTTGACATTTTGATTATAATGTGTCTTGCTGTGGTTCCCCCTGCGTGCAGTTTTTCTGTAACTCTCTGGGCTTCCTGGACCTGTAAGTCTATTTCTTTCCCCAAGTAAGGGAAGTTCTGTCTCATTATTTTTTTTCACATAATTTTTCAATTTCTAGTTCTTCTTCTTTACCTTCTGGCAGCCCTATGATTTGGATGCTGGCCCACTTATAGCTGTCTGATAAGTTTCTGAGCCTCTCCTCTTTTTACTCACTTCTTGATTCCTCTTTCTGCACTGGTTGACTGTTCCTTCCTTATGTTTTGATTTGTTGATTTGATCCCTGGTTTTCTTGCCCTTGCCACTAGTTTTGTATGTGTTTTTGTTCATTTCAGCAGGACTAGTCTTCATTCTTTCCCCATCTTGTTTAACATCTGCTGTTAGATCTGTAAGCATTTTTATAACCAAAGCTCTGAACTGAGCCTCAGAAAGATTTCCTATCTGCTGAGCCATTAGATTAGATATTTGCTGTCTGGTCAGCTGCGTCACTGGGATCTCTATCATGATTTATGCCATGCTGACCGTTTTGTGTTTACTTTTGCTTCCTGGGCAAGGCTGTCACACCTCCTATGCTATAGGGGTTGGAGCCCCATGCAGTAGTCACAATCAGGTGACCTGTCTCACCACGCTGTGGCGTTTTCTGCAGGGATGGGAGTCCTAAATGGATTCCTGCTGTTCACTCTCCACTGAGAGACCGGGAGCCTCCTCCTCTGTCCGCACAGCCTTCAGGCCTCGCAGTCCAAGGCAATGGAGGTCTGCCTTCCCCGGATTTGGAAGTGCAAGCTGATGGGTCTGGTCTGCAGCCAGGGGTGCTCCCCAGGCACTTCTTGCCTCCCCCTAAATATGGGCGTCTGTGCTTACCGCTGTCCTGCCTCTGTTGCTGCTGCTGCCGTGGACAGCACAGCTTGAAATCTCCTCCCCAGCTTCACCCCTCCTACCTGTCCAGATGAGCATCACTTCTTTATAACTTCGTACATTGAACTTCCATTTATTTTCAGGATCTTCTGGTTATTTCTGGTTTTGTGGTAGTTGTATCCCTTCTTAGTTATGGAGGGAGATAGAGCATGTTAGTCTAGGCCCCCATCTTGGCCGGAAGTCTCCTGTGTTTGTTTGCTTCCATATCCCAGGGAGAGCTGTCGCTCCTACTATGTTGTAAGGGGCGGAGCCTTAGGTATTGATCAGTAATGGGTGACCTGTTTTACCACGTTGTGGCGCTGTATGTGGGGGAAGGGTCTGAGAAGGAACAATGCTGCTTACCCAGCACTCGCGCCTTTCCAGGCACTTTTCCCACTTCCATTTTGGACTGGCGCCCCTCTAGCTGCTGCTCTGGCCATCGTTCCAAGAGTGGGTGGGTCTGTGGATGTCGTAGGTCCATGGGGGCCCTTTAAACAAGTGGACTCTGCTGAGAGACCGGCAGTTTCTGCCTCCATCCCAACCCCCACTGGTTTGCACAGTCAAAAGCAGTGAAACTTGATTTTCCCTGGTGCTGGGACAGTGAGCTCCGTGGTCTGGTGAGTAGCTGGGAACACTCCTCAGGTGTCCCTCCTGACTTTTTAAGATGTGTAACTGTGCTTTCATCAGCCTGCTGCTGTTGCCGCAGCTGCCACCAACACATCGTGTCCTCTCTGCCCTGGTTCCGCCCCTTCTACCTATATGGATGAAATTTCTTCTTTATATCCTTGTTTGCTGGATTTCCATGACTTTGATTTTCTGGAACCTCTGGTTGTTTCTAGTTTTGAGGTAGTTGTATTCCTTCTTAGTTGTGGAGGGAGATGCAGCACATGTCTGTCTACAGCTCCATCTTGGTCAGAAGTCCCTTTTTCCTTTTTTTAATTGGATTGTTTGTCTTCCTGGTGTGAGTCATGAGTTCCTTGTACATTTTGGAGATCAAACCCTAGCCTAAGTTATTATTGGCAAAGACGTTTTCCAATATGGTTAGTTCCCTTTTCATCTTGATGTTTTCATTTATTGATCAGAAGCATTTTAGTTTGATGTAGTCTGATTGGTTTATTCTTTTCTTTATTTTCCTTACTGTGGGAGATATATCAGCAAAAATATTATTGCGTGGGATATCTGAGATTTTATTGCCTATGTTTTTCTCTAGGATTTTTATGGTGTTACAGCTTACATTTAAGTCTTTTATGAATCTTGAGTTTATTGTGGTGTAGGGTGTACGTTGTTATTCTAGTTTCATTTTTTTGCATGTCCCACTCTAGATCTTCCAATACCATTTGTTGAAGAGGTTTTTTTTTACTCCACTTTATGCTCCTTCCCTCTTTGTCAAATGTTAATTGACCATAGAGACCTGGATTTATTTCTGGGCTCTCTATTCTGTTCCATTTACATATATGTCTGTTCTTATGCCAGTACCAGACTGTTTTGATTACCGTGGCCTTGTAATATAGTTTGATATCAGGTATTGTGATTCCTCCTACTTTGTTTTTCTTTCCCAAGATTGCTGAGGCTATTCAGGGTCATTTTTGGTTCCATATAAATTTTTGAAGTACTTGATGTAGGTCTGTGAAGTATGTCATTGGTATTTTAATAGAGATTGCGCTGAATCTATAAACTGCTTTGGGTAGTATGGGCATTTTAATGATGTTAATTCTTCCAATCCATGTACATGATATATGCTTTAATTTATTCTTATCTTCCTTAATTTTTAAATTCATTTTTCTGTAGTTTTCTGAGTATAGGCCTTTTACCTCTTTGGTTAAATTTATTCCTAGATACTTTATTTTTCTTGATGATATAGTAAATGAGATTTCCCCCATAGTTTCTGTTTCTGATATTTCATTGTTTCTGTACAAAAAAAAAAGCCTTTGATTTCTGAATATTGACTTTGTATCCTGCTGATTTCCAAATTCACTATTAGATCAAATAGTTTTTTTTGTGGAGCTTATAGGATTTTCTATGTACACTATTGGTACATCTGCAAATAATGTTAGTTTGACTTTCTCCTTTCCAATTTGGATGCCTTTTTTTTTTTTTGTCTGATTTCTGTGGCTAGAACTTTCAATACTATGTTGAATAAAAGTGGTGAAAGTGGACACCTTTGTCTTATTCCTGATCTTAGGGGGAAAGCTTTTAGTTTTTCCCGTCTGAGTATGATGTTTCTATAGATTTTTTTGTATATGGCCTTTATTATGTTGAGGTATTCCCCCTCTACTTTGCTGAGTGTTTTTATCATAAATGGATGCTGTGCTTTATCAAATGCTTTTTTTAGCATCTATTGATATGATCATGTGATTTTGTCTTTCATTTTGTTTATATGGAATATTACAGTTATTGATTTGCTAATATTATGCCATCCTTTTTTATGTTTAGTACAGTGTTAACTTTAGTATTTCTTTTTTTAAATTTTATTTATTGTTTTTCTATTACAGTTGTCCCACTTTTTTCCCCATTGCTCCCCCCTCATTCCATGCACCCCTTCTCTTACAGTCAATCCCACCCCGTCGTCCATGTCCATGGGTCATTTATATTAGTTCTTTGACTATACCCTTTCTCTTCTTTCCCTCTTTCTCTCCTCTCCACTCCTCCCTGGTCACTGTCAGACTGCTCCTTATTTACATGCCTTTGATTCTATTTTGCTTGTTTGTTCATGTTGTTCATTAGTTTCCCATATTAGGTGATATCGTATAGTATTTGTCTTTTACTGCCTGGCTTATTTCACTAAGCACAATATTCTCAAGTTCCATCAATGTTGTTGCAAAGGGTGGGAGTTCCTTCTTTCTTTCTGCTGCATAGTATTCCACTGTATAAATATACCACAATGAGTGGTTTTTAATCCACTCATCTACAGATGGGCACTTAGGCTGTTTCCAGCACTTGGCTATTGTAAATAATGCTGCTCTGAACATAGGGGTGCATAGGTTCTTTTGAATTGGTATTTTAGGACTCTTCAGGTATAATCCTAGCAATGGAATCGCTGAATCAAATGGGAGTTCCATTTTTAGTTTTTTTGAGGAAGTTCCATCCTGTTTTCCATAGTGGCTGCACCAGTCTGCATTCCCACCAACAGTGTGCTAGGATTGAGCATTCTTTCATATGCCTATGGACTCTCTGTATGTCCTCTTTGGAGAAGTGTTTTTTCAGGTCCATTGTCCATTTTTGACCCATTCATGCAACCCTGGGATGAAGCCCATTGATCATGGTGTGTGATCTTTTTAATGTATTTCTGGATCTGGATTGCCAATACTTTGTTGAGGATTTTAGCATATATGTTCATTAGCAATATTAGCCTATAGTTTTCTTTCTTTGTTGTGTCTTCACCTGGTCTTGGAATTAGGTTAATATTGGCCTTGCCAATACTTTGTTGAGGATTTTAGCATATATGTTCATTAGCAATATTAGCCTATAGTTTTCTTTCTTTGTTGTGTCTTCACCTGGTCTTGGAATTAGGTTAATATTGGCCTCATAGAAAGAGTTTAGGAGTATTCTCTCTTCTTAAATTTTTTGAAATAGCTTGAGGAGCATAGGCATTAGCTCTTCCCTACATTTGGTAAAAGTCTCCTGTGAAGACATCTAGTCTAGGCCTTTTGTGTGCCAGCAGTTTTTTGATTACTGCTTCAATTTCACTGGTTGTTTTCAGTCTATTCAGGCTTTCTGATTCTTCTTGATCAGTTTTGGAAGATCATATATTTCTAGAAACTTATCCATTTCACCCAGATTGTTAAATTTCTTGGCATATAGTTATTCTTAGTGATTTCTTACAATCCTTGCATTTCTGTGGTATCAGTTGTAATTACCCTTCTTTTGTTTCTGATTTTATTTACTTGGGTCCATTCTTTCTCTCTCTCTATTTTTTTTTTTTTTTCAGTTATGAGTCTGGTTAAAGGCTTGTAAATTTTGCTTATCTTTTCAAAGAACCAGCTCCTGGATTTAATGATGCTTTAAATTGTTCTTTTAGTCTCTATATCATTTAAATCTGCTCTGATCTTGGTTATTTACTTCCTTCTACTTCCTCTGGGAGTTGTTTGTTGTTGTTCCTCTAGTTCTTTTAGATATAGGGTTAAGATATTTATTTGAGATTTTTCTGTCTTTTTTAGGTAAACTTGTATTGCAATGAGCTTCCCTCTAAGGACTGTTTTCATTGTGTCCCATAGATTTTGGGCTGTCATGTATTCATTTTCATTTGTTTCCAGAAACTTTGTGATTTTTTTCTTGATTTCATTGTTGACCCATTCACTATTTAATACATGTTGCTCAGTCTCCATTCTTGAATGTTTTTGAGTTTTTTCTTTGATGTTGGTTACTGGTTTCAAGCCACTAAGATCTGAGATGATGCTTAATATGATTTTAATTTTCTTGAATTTTTTGAGGCTTACTTTGTGTCCTACCATGTGGTCTATCTTTGAAAATGTTTCATGTGAACTTGAAAAGAATGTATATTTTGTAAATGGTTCTGTATATGTCAATTAAGTCCATTTGATCTAAGGTGTGTTCAGTGCCACAATATCTTTGTTGATTCTTTGCTTGGAAGATCTATCCATTATTGATGATGGGGTGTTAAAATGTCTGATAGTTTGCTTGCCACAATTTATTTCCTAACCCTTTCTGGGGACTCCTCCTTTCATTTTGTTTGGGGGATTGTTTCTTTGTCTCCCCATAT
This sequence comes from Furipterus horrens, assembly GCF_987537825.1. Lineage (NCBI taxonomy): Eukaryota > Metazoa > Chordata > Mammalia > Chiroptera > Furipteridae > Furipterus > Furipterus horrens. Next base: position 44,932,061 of record NW_028327182.1, read on the forward strand.
TAGGTGACTTCTTTGTTTCTCTGTATTAAATTGATCTGCTTTAACTCCCTGTCTTTATGGAGTGACCTTCTGTAGTAGAAGACCTGTGGGACTCAGTGGTGCAGTCTCCTTGGCTTCCTGAGCTTGATAATTTTAGGATGCCTTTATGCCATTTATGTGAAATCTCTGGTTGTAATTGAGTTTTTGTTGTAGTTGTGTCATTCTCTCTGGCTGGCTGACTGAGTTACATCACCCACTATGTCTTGTATGCTGTTGTACAGGTGCTGTCAGAACAAAACCAAATGAGTCAGGAAAAAAACCCACACCCAGAAATATGATCCCCACTCACAACCACAATATCAACAGCAAATGAACCAATATTAATGAAGGTGTAAAGAGATTGAGACTATTAAAACAAAAGACAAATGAAATGAGATGACTAACTGAAAGAAAAATAATTTTTAGAGGATAGAAGGAGGTGAAATAATAAGAGTAGGAAAGAGAAACAAGGTGTAGAGAGAAAGAAAATATAATTTACATCATAAGTAAAAAGGGAGGGAAGAAGGCAGACTGGAGCACTAGAAGTGAAGCATATTGTAGTAGACTTAAACAAAAATTAAAATGTATATATAGTGAAAGAACAAAATAGGAACCAAATTGGAGAAAAAGATTCACCACAGCAACATCAACAAATGAGCTAAGATTAGTATAGTTGGGATGGGAACAAGAGGGAAAAAAGAAAGAAAGAAAAGCTTAAGAGATGTCTAGAGGAAAGGGAAGTGATTTTGAGAAGATAGAGGGAGAAAAAATACTAAGAGTGTGGAATGAAAACCAGGCTAAGACAGGGAAAAATTAAAATTTAAAATGAAATTAGAAATGGCAGGAGGAAGGTATAATTGAGTAGGAGAAGAGAACAATAAAATTTGAGATTTGAAATACAAAAACAGTAAGATCTAGAAATTAAGCTGAAGAAATGCAACTACAACAACAACCATATCCAGAATGAACAAGCAAAGGTTGATAAAAGGGGAGAGATATAGAGTATTTAAGAATGGGAAAAAGGATGTGAGGTGACCAATGACAAGAAAAATTATTTTGAGAACCTGAGGGGGAAGAAATAGTGAGTGAAGAATAGAAACAAATCATAGCAAAAAAGAAAAAAATTTAAAACAAAAATAAGAAGAGGAGGGAAGAAGCTAAAATGGAACAAGCAAAGGGAGGAGCAAAATATGAAATATGAAATAAGCTATAATATAAAAACCAGTGGGATAAGAGGCACAAACTTGAAGTAAAAAATGAATATTAAAAAGGTATACAGGAGAGAAAATAAAACAAATCATGAAGAAGACCATGGTGATTAGTTTCAACAGAATCCAGGGTTTACCACTGTTTTATCTTTCTGGATCCACACCTGGTGCTGTCAGATGGTGCCCCAGTCTTGCCCTAGGCAGCCTGTTTAAGGCTGCAAGTGATCCACAGTCTGTGGCTGTCTCCTTCAGATTTGGCTGGAACCTTCTGTTCTTTCCTGTTGTATTTCCATCAGCCCTGGGTGCAGAACTGGTTCCTTTAATGACCTGAGAGGACTGCCAGTACATTTGCCACCTGCCTCCAGAAGGGTCCTCTGTTGAGATCGTTTTGGGGAGAACCCTGGGTCACCCCCACAGGGGACATTATTTAGTCTTCAAGGAAGATGGTGGGAGTATTTCCCCATCCCCTCGCCACACATCTTGGTATGTTCCAGGTTCTTTCCAGTAATATATGGTTTTTGGTGAATTTTCCTGAGCAATATGTATAAAAGTGTCAGTTTTTTCCTGCTTGATATGGGCAGAAGCTCTGCCTAGATGCTGAGGCTGAGTGGGGCCCTAAACCCTACTTGCTGTGTCTGTCTTTATTTTTTTTTTCTCTACTGGGTTTAGCAGTGGATCAGGGTCTGAGCAACAATGTAGCTTGTAGTGTCTGGTTAAGGGCCTTTCCAGAGCTTTTTCTTCTTCCGCATGCAGAAATATTCCTAGAAGGATGTTGCTGAGCTTGGCCTCACTGATCTTCAGAGTCTGTAATCCTGCATGTGAGGGTTGAGTTCATTTGTCTGTGAGGGAATCTGCCTGGCTGCAGCAAATCTCAAGCATCCAGACCCCAGCTTGCTGATCTCTTGCAGGAAGAACAGGCCTGAGTTCTCCACTCTGAACAGCCCTCTGGTTTCCAGCTGTGCTGGGTGGAAACCACAGCACCTTCAGTGAGACTCTATCCCTCTGAGTTCTCTTATTAGAGTCACTGTGCCAGTGTGCATGTGCATGCCAGCTCTGAGTCCCTGCTGAGTCTTGGATCTTGTCTAAGCTGCCCTTTTAAAAGAGTTTCTGTGTAGCCTCATGCTGCAGCACTGAAACCTGGGAGGCCTGTTCTCCATGCTCTCCCCCGCCCCCAAAACCACCGAGTCTCTCATGGTCAGGGCCAGCCACTGCCTGTCAGAGCCTTCAACAGTTTTAGATAGTTTATGTCTAGATCTTTCCCAGATGGCTCTGGAAGAGCACCTCAGTCATACTATAACGTGGGGCAGTGGTTGGGTGCTGTCCATGCTCCCTCCAGAAATTTTCAGCCTTGAGAGGTCCTGCTCCCACCACACTGTTTCTGGATCCAGCACCTCTCTGGCTGCTTCTTTTTGCCACTGGTGCTCACTGCTCCTGCGGCCATCCACAGCCACCCTGATTATGTAGAGCCAAAAGTCCTGGTTTGGCCTTGGAGAGCATGGGCCACATGTACCAGGTACCCTCCAGGTGGGCAGACTCTTACGTACTCCTGTGCACTCCCCACGTTCTCATCTGCATATGCATTCACTCACTCTCTGCTAGATTTTCAAGTTGATTACTCTGTGGTTTAGCTGCAAGACAAATTTGGGTCTGGCAACAAGTGAATGGAGCTTCCAGCTACTCTGCAGCCATCTTGGATCTCTCTTGCCCTGAATTTTTAAATTAGGCATTCTGAGATTTTTTTTTTACTTTGGTGTTTAGTTTTATAAGGCCTTTATAAATTTGGGATATAAAGCCCATATAAGATGTATTGGCAAATATGTTCTCCCATTCTCTTTTATTTCATTGAAGGCTTCCTTTGCTGTGCAAAAACCTTTTAGTTAGATGCAGTCCCATTTGTTTATTTTTTTCTTTTTTGTTTCCTTGCCTGAGCAAAGTATCAGGTAAAATATTGCTACATGCAATGTCCAAATTTTACTGCCCATGCTTTTTCTAGAATTTTTGTGCTTCAAGGGCTAACACTTAAGTTTAATTCATTTGAACTTCTTCTTGTATGTGGCATAAGAAGGTGGTCTAGTTTCATTTTTTTTGCATGTATCTCTCCAATTTCCCAACACCATTTATTGAATAAACTTTCTTTATCCCATTGTATGTGCTTGCATCCCAGTCAAATATTGACTTTAAATGCATAGGTTCATTTTTGGGCTCTCTATGCTGCTCTGTTGATCTATGTGTCTGTTGTTTTTCTTTTTTTTTAAAGTATATTTTATTGATTATGTTGTTAGAGTAGTTCCAAGATTTTACCCTGTGCTCCCCTCTGCCCAGTATCCCCCTTTCCTCCAGCAATCCCACCCCCCTTAGTTCATGTCTTTGGGTCGTGCATATAAGTTCTTTTGCTTTACCCTTTCCTATATTGTTCTTAACTTCCCCTTGTCTATTTTGTACCAACCAATTATGCTTCTTAATTCCTACACCATTTCCAAATTCCTCCCTCTTCCCCCTCCCAGCTGATAACCTGCCAAATGATCCCCATACCTACGATTCTGTTCCTATTCCAGTTTGCTTAGTTGGATTTTGTTTTTATTTTTTAGATTTAGTTGTTGATAGTTGTGAGTTTGTTATCATTTTAGTATTTATAGTTTTGATCTTCCTTTTCTTAAGTAAGTCCCTTTGACATTTCATATAATAATGGCTTGGTGATAATGAGCTCCTTTAGCTTTACCTTGTCTGGGAAACACTTCATCTGTTCTTCCATTCAAAATGATAGCTTTGCTGGATACAGTAGTCCTGGTTGCAGGTTGCTTTTCATCACATTGAATACTTCTTGCCAGTCCCTTCCTGCCTGCAAAGTGTCCTCTGAGAAATCAACTGACAGTCCTATAGGTACCCCCCTGTACGCAACTCTCTGCCTCTCTCTTGTTGCCCTCAGGACTCTGTCTTTATCTTTCACCTTTGGAATCTCAATAATGATGCATCTTGGTGTGGTCCCCTCTGGGTCCAGCTCACCCGGGACCATCAGTGCTTCACGGACCTGTATGTCCATCTCCTTAGAAAAATTTGGGAACTTTTTCTCAATTTTTTTCAATTCTTGCTTCCTCATTCTGCACTGGTTGATTGCTTTTTTCTTCCTTATGTTCCAATCATTGATTTGAACCCCAGTTTCTTTCCTTTCAACGTTGGTTTTGGTGGATTTTCCTTGGTTTCACTTAGCATAGCTTTCACTTCTTCTCTTATGTGTCTGCCATACTCAAGTATATCTGTCAAGCCTGTGAGCATCTTTATCACCAGTGTTTTGAATTCTGTGTCTGTTAGGTTGTCTATCTCCTCATCTGTTAGGTTGGCTATCTCCTCGTTGCTTAGTTCTCCCACTGGAACCTTGATTCATTCCCCCTTTTGGGCCATACTTCTCTGTCTCCTCATCTTGACAGACTCCTGTGTTTGTTTACCTCTGCATCCCTGGTAGAGCTGTTGCTCCTGTTATGTTGTAAGGGGAGGAGCATTAGGGATTCATCAGTACAGGGCAACCTGTTTCACCATGTTGTGGCGCTGTATGTGAGGGAGGGGTCTGAGAGGGAACAATGCCACCTGCTCAGCACTCGCCGCTTTTCCAGGCACCTCTCCCAATTCTGTACTGGACTGGGAACCCTCTAGCTGCTGCCCTGGCCATTGTTCCCAGAGTGGGTGGGTCTGTGGATGTTCTAGGGCCATGAGGGCCCTTTAAAGAAGTGGACTCTGCTGAGAAACCAGCAGTTTCTGCTTCCACCTCAACACCCACTGGTCTGCACAGTCAGAGCAATGGAGCTTGATTTTCCCTGGTGCTGGAACTGTGAGCTTCGAGGGCCAGTGAGGAGCTGGGAACATTCCCCAGGGGGGCCTCCCACATTTTTAAAACGTGTGACTGTACTTTCTGCCAGCCTGCCGATGCTACTGCTGCTGCAGCCACCACACTGCGTCCTCTCCACTCCAGCTTTACTCCTTCTACCTGTCTGGATGAATATTTCTTCTTTATATCTTTGTATGCCGGACTTCCATATAGTTGGGTTTTCTGAAACTTCTGGTTGTTTCTAGTTTTGAGGTAGTTGTGTTCCTTCTTAGTTGTGGAGGGAGATGCAGCCTCCATCTTGGCTGGAAGTCCTCTATGTGTCTGTTTTTATGCCAGTGCCATGCTGTTTTGATTAGTATGGCCTTAGAGTTTGATAATAAATAGTGTGATTCCTCCAAGTTTGTTCTTTCTCAGAATCACTGTTGCCATGTGAGGCCTTTTGTTGTTACATGTAAACTTTTGAAATATTTCTTCCAGTTCCATGAAATATGTCACTGGAATCTTGATGGGAATTGCATTGAATTTACAGTTTGTTTTGGGTAGCATACACACTTTAATAATGTTAATTCTTCTTATTCATTAATATGGTAAATACTTCCACTTATTTGTATTTTCTTCAATTACTTTCTTCAAAGTTTTATAATTTTCTAAGAATGCCTATATTCCTAGGCATTTTATTTTTAATTAATAATTAATTAATTTTTTGAGTGGGACTCCTGCTCTCTAAAAATACCCCCTCTCAGACTTAATACCATTATAATCTTATAAAGGATGATGGGAGAAAATCTTGTGGTCCCCTAGCTGCTTCAGGCCAAACATGGTTGTCCTTCTACCTACACTTGGGTCCAGAAGTCCCTAATTTGAATGGAGGTGTGGAGGGGAGGGTGGCCTTCCCACATGGGGAAGGATCTTGCAGACTCCAGGTCAGTTTGTTGTCCCCAGGCAAAGGCATGCTTGATTTAACAATCTGGCATCCTTGTTGTATTCTGGGGGCAACAGATTTGGCAACAGGGTTAAAAGGCATCATTAAATCCGTAACCACTAGATGAAAAAAGGCAGAGATTAATTTTTCAATGTCCCACATTAGGAAAAAAAAGGGCTTCTTTGGAGGAAAGTGTGCAAGGCACATCACACCTGTCAAAAGCCCTTTTGCCCATCATACTTAGTTTGGGCTGAGGGGAATATTTTAAGTTTCCCCCTTTCTAGACCTCTGGATCCTTTCTGTCCAAGCCATTAGGATAGAAAAGAGAACTCAGTCTTAAAGTGAAGCCCACAGACAACCCCATGCTTGACCAACCCAGCCACTTAGTTCAGCCAAACTGTTGAGTCTCAGGAGGCAGCGATGCAGACAAGAGTAAGTAAAGCCTATACATATAGACAATCACTCAGGAAATGAGATCATAGGCTTATGCCCTATGAAAACAGAACACACGTGTTAATTTATGCAACATAACCCACAAACCAGTCCCTAAATCTGTGAGACTGTCTTATTGGGAAGACATTGAGTTGCAAGGCATTTGAAATTGTACTTGACTGTAAATTAAGCATCTTTGATGATGTCACAGACCTATTTTAATTTTTTTTTAATTTTAAATCCATTTTTCTTCTTTTTTCTTTTTTTAAGTATATTTTATTGATTATATTGTTATAATAGTTCCAATTTTTTCCCCTTTGCTCCCCTCCACCCAGCACCCCCCTTCCCTGACAATCCCCTCCCCAAGTCCATGCCCATGGCTCACCCTTTCATATATTCTTCTTCTTTTTTTAAAAAATAATTAATTAATTAGTTAAATATTTTAACAATAAAAAATAACAATCCCTCCCTCTCAGACTTAAGACCCTTTACAATCTTATAAAGGACAATGGACGAAGGTCTCGAGTTCCTCTAGCTGCTTCAAGCTGGACATGGTTGTCGTCCTACCTACCCTTGGGTCCAGAAATCCCTAATAAGAGTGGGGGTGTGGAGGGGAGGGTGGCCTTCCCACAAGGGGAAGGATCATGCAGACTCCAGGTTGGTTGGCTGTCTCTGGACAACAGCATGCTTGGTTTAACAGGCTGGCATCCTTGTTGTATTCTGTGGGCAACAGGGTTAAAGGACATCATTCAATCCATAACCACTAGATGACAAAAGACAGGTATTAATTTTTCAATGTCCCACATTAGGGAAAAGAAGGGTTTCTTTGGAGGAAGGTACGCCAGGTACATCTCACCTGTCCAAAACCCTTTTGCCCATTATACTTAGTTTGGACTGAGGGAAATATTTTAGGTTTCCCCCCTCTCAGGCCTCTGGGCTCTTTCTGTCCAAGCCATTAGGATAGAAAAGAGAAACCAGTTTTAAAGTGAAGCCCACAGACCACCCCGTTCTTCAGCAACCCAGCCACTTAGTTCAGCCAAACCATTGAGTCTCAGGAGGCAGCAATGCAGACAGGATTAAGTGAGGCCTATATGTACAGACAATCACTCAGGTAATGCAGTCATAGGCTTATGCCCTTTGAAAACAGAAAACACATGTTAATTTATGTAACATAACCCACATACATGTCTCTAAATCTGTAGGACTGTCTTATCGGAAAGACATCCAGTTGCAAGGCATTTGACATTCTTCTCGCCTGTAAATTAAACATCTTTGATAATGCCACAGACATAGTTTAACTTTCAAATGAAAACAAGTTTTAAATGAAAAGAAACTTTAAAGATGGTTAGCTGCACTACTTTATAGTCTACCACTGGGCATTGTGATCTTCCTTGAATCTTGATTTTCTCCCTAAGATTACCCTCCTTGTCATTAAAGAGACTGCATTAAGTTCATTTTTAATTTATCCTGTTCATTTGCATAAACACAACAAGAGCAGCAAATGATCACTTATGATCTTTAGTTCTGCTTTGCTGGAACTTACGCAAGGAACATTTAGAGTGACCTTCAGTCTGCCCTTCAGGGCACAGAAGTTGAGCCACATACCTGGCATTCAGCCTTGCCTGTAAACACCTGTCTTTTCCAGGTCCTCCTGGTTTTCCATTGTGCCTTAAGGTCCCTTCTAGCCATCTTTCAGGAAAACAACCTTCATTCCTTCCCTGGAAAGATTGCTATGGACCGCTCATCCATCCAAGGTACCAGGCCTTTTATCTCGTGGACTTTTATTACCTTTGAAAGTCAGTCCCAGTTGCTCAGGGCTTTTTGGTAACAACCAGAGCTCAAGAATGTCTCCTTTGGGCATGACATTCCAGTCAAAGTCTTAGTCAAAAAATCGTTATTAACAACTGGTCTTATTAGTTTTATGCAAAGAAAGTTAGGTCATTACTTACTTCTTTAGAATGCCAAATTCTGGAGGGATCAGATAGGGAGAAAATATATACAGTGTTAAGGAAAATCCTTGTCCTTCTAATATTCACTGAACTTGCATTTCTATTCTTTATATTTTTATTTTTTCCCCCCACTAAAAATATTTCTGTTTGTTTGTTTTTCCATTACAATTGTCTCACTTTTTCCCCCTCTTGCTTCTCTGCACCCTGTCCCTCCCTTCTCCCACATTCAGTCCCCACCCAGTTGTCCATGTCCATGGGTCATTTATACATGTTCTTTGACTAGACCCTTCCCCTTCTTACCACTTCTCTCCCTCCCATCTCCCCCTTTGTTTCTGTTAGTTTATTCCTCATTTACATACCTCTGGTTCAATTTTGCTCATTTGTTTGTGTTGTTCATTAGTTTCCTTTAACAGGTGATAGCATAAGGTAATTTTCTTTTGTTGCCTGGCTTATTTTGCTAAGCATAATTCTCTCTAGTTCCAATCATGTTGTTGCAAATGGTAGAAGTTCCTTCTTTCTTTCAGTACTTATTCATTGTCATTTCTCCCCTTTGTACTCATGTTCCTCTCTGTCTCTCTCTGTTTCTTCATCTTCTTAAAGCAGACCCTTTAGCATCTCTTGCAATACTGGTTTGGTGGAGATGTATTCTTTTAACCTTCTTTTGTCTTGGAAACTCCTTATTTCACCTTCCATTTTGAATGAGAGCCTTGCTGGGTAGAGTATTCTTGGTTGTAGGCCTTTGTTTTTCATTACTTGGAATATATTTTGCCATTCCCTTCTGGCTTGTAGTGTTTCTGCTGAGAAATCTGATGATAGCCTTATTGGAACTCCCTTGTATTTTATTAGTTGTTTCTCTCTTGCTGCTTTTAGGATTCTCTCTTTGTCTTTGAATGTTGGCATTTTAATTATGATGTGTCTTGAAGTGGGCCTGTTGGGGTTCATCTTCATTGGGACCCTCTGTGCTTCCTGGACTTGCATGATTCTTTCTCTCTTCATGTTAGGGAAGTTTTCTGTCATTAGTTTTTCAAAGAGGTTTTCTATTCCTTGCTCTTCTTCTTCTCCTTCTGGAATTCCTATGATACGGATATTATTACGTTTCATGTTGTCCTGCAGCTGTCTTAGAGCCTCTTCAGTCTTGTTCAGTCTTTTTTCATTTTGTTGCACTGTCTGTGAGTTTTTGTCTACATTGTCCTCCAGCTCGCTGATCTGATCTTCTGCTTCCTCTAGCCTGCTTTTAATTCCTTCTACTGTGTTCTTCAATTCAGAGATCGTATTCTTCATTTCCTCCTGGCTCTTATTGATAGCTTCCATGTCCTTTTTGATGCTGGTATAATTCTCAGTAAGTTCCTTATAGTTCTTCTGGAGTTCACTGTAGTTTTTCTGGAGTTCTTTGTAGTTTCCGCTGAGCTCATTGAGCTTCTCCATAATCCATGCTTTCAATTCCATATCTGATAGTTGGCTCCCCTCTATTTCATTTAGCACTCTTTCTGGGGACTCTACCTTTCCTTTTGATGGGGGGGTTGTTTCTCTGTCTCCCCATTTTTGTGACTCCTATTGTTTGTTGGTGCTTCTTAGAATGATCTGCACTTCCTGGGTCTGCCCTGGTGGCATCAGATCCTGTACCAGTCTGGGCCTAGGCAGCCTGTTGGAGACTTCCAGGGATCTACTGCCTTTGTCTGGCTTCTTTAGTTGTTAATCTATTCAATCTGTGATTAGCTGTCAGGCTTAAGGACCGAGGGTGTGGCAGCTTAATTCCTGTAGGCAGGGCTTTTGCTTCCCCTCAGGCTGACGCCACTTGGCCGGGAATGGTCTGCCTGCAGTGTGGGGGTGAGTCAGCACTGGGACCTGGTCGGCTGCTCCCCTAGTTATCCCCTCAAAGCCACCATGCCAAACTCTCCCCAAGCGTCTCCAGTCCTCTCTGCCTTCCCTCTGCTCGAGCCCAGGGTAAGTGAAGGCCAAAATATTTTTGTATGTGATCCGCTTAAGAGCTCTTTTTCTCCAGCTGTTTCTCTCCGGCTAGCAAGAAACCCTGTGGCTTTTGGCTTTTCTCAACTGGATACTATTTTACTTTCCACTCTGTTGCTGTAGGCTGGGGAGCCCGGCTGGGGGTTTAGACCCTGCCCTTCTCAGGGGGAATCCCCAGCTGCTGAGCTGTTTCTCAGTCCCTTCAGCTGCCACCCGTGTGAGCCCAGCCAGCCTTTCCGCGTCTCCGCACTCCCTACTGGTCACGTTGTGATGTAGCGTCCTTTTCTGTCTCTCCGTGGTTATAAGACTTCTCTCCAGCTGGTGTTCAGTTGGTTATTCCAGATGATTTCTCCAAAATTTCGTTGTAAATCCAGACTAGTTCTGGGAGGAAGTTAGTGTAGCTTCCACTTACTCCTCTGCCATCTTGTTTCGACCTATTTTAATTTTCAAATGAAAAAAAAAACACTTTCAATGAAAACAAATTTTAAAGACAGTTAGCTGCACTACTTTATAGTCTACCATCGAGCGTTGTGATTTTCCTTGAATCATGATTTTTCTCAAGATTACCCTCCTTGTCATTAAAGGGACTGTATTAAATCCAGTTTTAATTTGTCCTGTTCATTTCCATAAACACAACAAGAGCAACAAATGATCACATGTAATCTTTACATCTGCTTTGCTGGAACTTACACAAGGAACATTTAGGGTGACTTTCAGTCTGCCCTTCAGGGCATGGCAGCTGAGCCACATACCTGCCATCCTGCCTTGCCTGTAAACACCTGTCTTTTTCAAGTCCTTTGGGTTTTCCATTGTGCCTTAAGGTCCCTTCTAGCCATCTTTCAGGAAAGCAACCTTTGTTCCTTCCCTGGAATGATTGCCATGAACCACAGAACTGACCAAGGTACCAGGCCTTTTTTTCTTGTGTGCTTTTATTACCTTTGAAAGTCAATCCCAGTTCCTCAGGGCTTTTTGATAACAACCAGAGCCCAGGCATGCCTCTTTTATGTATGACATTCCAATCAAAATCTTGATCAACAAAACCTCTATTTTTTTTTAAATAATATATTTTTATATTTTTTGGTTTTTCAATTACGGTTGTCCCATTTTTCCCCCATTGCTTTCCCCCACCCAGCCCACCCCTTCTTCCACATTCATATTCCTCCCCGTTGTCCATGTCCATGAGTCATTTATAGAAAACTTCTTCAAAGAGGACATACAGAAGGTCCATAGACACATGAAAGAATGCTCAACATCATTAGCCATCAGAGAGATGCAAATAAAAACCACAATGAGATACCATTTTATACCAGTCAGAATGGCCATCAGCAACAAATCAACAAACAACAAGTGCTGGCAAGGATGTGGAGAAACGGGAACCCTACTGCACTGTTGGTGGGAATGCAGACTGGTGCAGCCACTATGGAAAACAGTATGGAATTACCTCAAAAAACTAAAAATGGAACTGCCCTTTGAACCAGCGATTCCACTGCTAGGATTATACCTGAAAAATCTTAAAACACTAATTCAAAAGAACTTATGCACCCCTCTGTTCATAGCAGCACTGTTTACAATAGCCTAGTGCTGGAAACAGCCTCAGTGCCCATCTGTAGATGAGTGAATCAAAACACTGTGGTACATTTACACAATGGAATACTATGTAGCAGAAAGGAAGAAGGAACTCCTGCCATTTGCAACAACAGGGATGGAACTAGAGAGAATTATGCTTTTAACAACTGGTCTTATTAGTTCATGCAAAGAACCTTATGTCATTACTTACTTCTTCAGAATGCCAAATTCTGGAGGACCTGGTAAAAAGGAAAACATACAGTCTGAAGGAAAATTCTTGTCCTTCTAATATCACTAAAATTGCATTTTCATACTTTACATTTTCTTTTGTTCACTTTTCTACATGTGAGGGTTTTTGGGGGGGAGTAGGGGGTATTTGCTGGCTCATTTATTAATTTATTTTGCTTTCATTTTTTCCCCCATTAAATTTTTTTATTTGTTTGTTTGCTTTTCTATTACAGTTGTCCAACTTTTTTCCCCATTGCTTCCCCACACCCTGCCCACCCCTTCTCCCACAGTCAGTCCCCATCCAGTTGTCCATGTCCATGGGTCATTTATACATGTTCTTCCTCTTCTCATCCCCTTCTCTACCTCTCCCCTCCCCCATTGTCACTGTTAGTCTACTTCTTGTTTACATGCCTCTGGTTCAATTTTGCTCTTTTGTTTGTGTTGTTTATTAATCTCCTGTAATAGGTGATATCATATGGAATTTTGCTAAGTATAATTCTCTTTAGTTCCATCCATGTTGTTGCAAATGGTAGAAGTTCCTCCTTTCTTTCTGCTACATAGTACTGCATTGTGTAAATGTACCAGAGTTTTTTTATTCACTTATGTACAGATGGGCACTTAGGTTGTTTCCAGCACTTGGCTATTATAAATAGTGCTGCTATGAACATAGGGGTGCATAGGTTTTTTTTGAATTGTGTTTCAGGATTCCTCAAATATAGTCCTAGAAATGAAATTGCTGATTCAAAAGATAGTTTTATTTTTAGTTTATTTTTATTTTTTTGACTCAGTTGAAATGAGATGTTTTTCTCATAGTTCATTATTGGTGTATAAAAATGCAACTGATTTTGTATATTAATTTTGTATCCTGCTACTTTGCTGAATTCATTTACCACTTCAAGTAGTTTCTTGGTGGGATCTTTTGGGTTCTCACTGTACAGTATCATATCATCTGCAAATAATGACAGTTTTACTTCTTTCTTTCTAATTTGGGTGCATTTAATATCCTCCTCTTGTCTGATTGCTGTGGCTATGAGTTCCACTACTATGTTGGTGGAAGCAGACACCCCTACCTTTTCTTTTATATGAAGGAAAATGCTTGTAGAGTTTTCCAATTAAGTATTATGCTGGCTGTAGGTTTGTCATGTATGGCCTTTATTGTGTGTAGGTTTGTTCATTCTATTCCCACTTTACTGAGTGTTTTTATCATAAATGGGTGCTACATTGAATCAAATGCTCTTCCTGCATCTATTGATATGCTCATATAAATTTTATCCTTCATTTTGCTTATGTGGCATATCACATTAATTGATTTGCAGATATTGTACCAACCTTGCATCCCAGGAATAAAGCCCACTTGATCAAAGTGCATGATCAAGCCAGCATAGGTTGCTAATATTTTGTTGAATATTTGCATCTATGTTCACCAGGGATATTGGCTTTTATTTTTCTTTCTTTGTAGTATCTTTTACCTGGTTTTAGTATTAGGGTAATCCTGACCAGGTAAAATGAGCTTGTGTGTCTTCCTTCCTGTTGAATTTTTTGGACTAGTCCTGACTGGCTTCTGGCCCTGGGGTCACACTTAAAGACACAGTGGTCTCTAACCCAAGATTGTCAACAAACTTACTAAAAGGGCTTTTTTTAAAACCTGTGATCACTAATCCATCTGGAATTTCCCTTTGAAATAATCAAAATGCTTTTTCAGATTTTTAAAAAATAACTAAAAATGTGAGTGGACACAAAGGGGTACCTATTATAAAATTTCACTGATAGGAAACTTTGAGAATAGGTCAAGAAACAGAGACAGAAAGCAGATCAAGGAGTTCTAAGGGCAGGAGCAGTGAGGAGTGAGAAATGAGGATTTCCCTTTGGGGAAATGGAGAGTCCTGCAACTAGATAGTGGTGACAATGTTTGCACAGCATCATGAATGTACATCATGCTCAGGAATGGCACCAATTTAAAACACAAACAATAACTTATTCATTATTTAAAATGAATCACATCATGGAAAAACAGAGGACAATAAAAGAAAAAAAAAGAATGCAAAAAAACAAAAACAAAAACAAAAGAACTTAAATAATAAAAATAAAGAACTGAATCATGCCATGGAGAAAAACAACCCATAAAAATGAAAGTAAATAAAAGAATGAAGTCAAAGGTCAAAGAATGAAGGTAAAACAAATTCAACAGGATTAACAGACTACTCTAGAGCTGGCCCTGATGCATTTTCCAGAGGCAGCTCTTTTTCTGTGGCAGGAACCAGAATGGATTCGAGGGAGGGCTCTTCAGGCAAGGGTGGTGGGGTCTCAGTCATGTCAGGAGATGCTACAAAGGGCAGCCCTGGATCCAGAACTGCAGCTGGAGTGGCTGCTGGAGGTGGCACAACTGCTGGAGGCAGAAACCCCTCCAGGTCTGTAGTGGCTTCCTGGTCTGCCCTTTCATTAAGCTCCTCAGGATGTATGACAGATTTGTATGCAGGAGCCAGCTCTGCCTCCTAGGCTGATGCTGGAGTTGTGTGAGGAGAAGCAATCACTCATGTGCCTGCATTTCCATGTGCCACCCAAAGACAGAACACAGCCAGAACCCAGGACCCACCCAGGATGTACTCCCAGTGGACAGTTCAGCACGTGAGTTATCTAAGGCTGGTCTTGCTCTTTGTTCCTGGCCAGCCTCAGTGGGTGTTCCTTGTGTGTCTGGCACCAAGCCCTAAGCTTGTATGTGCCTCCACCCTTTGCCACCCCTACCTCTCCCACCTTCTCAGCCTTGAACTCCGCTTCCTTGAGGTCCAGGTCATCTGGCCCTGTGTGTTCAATGTGGGCATCATGCTCCAGGCTGCAGTTGTAAATGGCGAGCTGGCTGTGGAGCCTATGCAGTTTCTGGGGTGGTGACCTTTTCTGGCTGTCCACCAACCCTGGTTCTCCAGACCCCAGGTGGTCATACTCACCTTGGGCCTTGTCAGGGAACCAATGCAATTTTTTTCTCTTGGGCAACTGGAAAAATATGTGAGGTAAAGATGGAATTTCTGACATTTCTTTGTTACAGATATTACAGCATTAATGCTTGCTCTCCACCACATCCATGTGCTGAACCACCAGCCAACCGCCAACTGCCAACCATGCTCCCACTACTCGCTGCGCACTCCTTCTGCTTGCCATGCACTCCCATGGAGATTCCACTCCTTATATACTATGCATAGACAAAGCCTGCTCCTAACCAAAATATGACATCAATGCTTATATAACTGCGAGTGTGCCGTGCATGCGAATCTAATTAGTATCTCTAAGCAGCCCATGCCTGGGCCCGTGGGGTGAGGGAGCTTCACAGACTATTGTCCTCACAGGCCTGCTCTGGTCCTCAGTGATGTGGCACACCTGGCCCTTGCTGGTAGACACGGGGCAGGGGTCTTTGTTGACCAGCTCCTGTTCCCCCGAGACCTGGGTGGAGCTCTTCAATGACAGTGACTGGCAGTTGGTCTGGTGGCCTCAAGCCCTACCTGGCCTTAGTCTCTTAGTTGCTGCTGCATCTGCCTACTGGACCTTCTGCTTCTGGATCTGGCCCAGACCTATGTCTGCACAAACCTTCACTCAGGGGAAATGAGATTCACCTTGAGGGCTCGGGATTAGCCTTGGGTAGAGGGTATCACCCACACTCCACATCTACCCAGCAAGCCTTGACCTGGGGCATGAACATGAGTGACCCACCAGGTTTCTGAACCCACCCCTCAGACTGTTCCTGCTCAAGCAGACCCTCCTCACATGAACTCCCTTCCACATACACACACATAAGGGAAAGGGACATAGGGCTGCTCAAGTGGGATTGGATTGGTAGCCTGTCTTAAACAAAACTGCCCTGGGCTACCCTGTGTTAATAGTTGGTACTGCCATGAAAACGGCCACAGGCATCTGGGATGAGTGTGGATCCAGTGGAGGCCACGGCAGAACACATTATCACCACTGCCTCTTTTGGGGCCACAGCCTTGGGACATTGGCAGACAAAATGAAAACATCCTGTTTGATGTCAAAGTCTCCAGCCAAATGAGCAGGGTAGAAGAAGTTTTAGAATACGGCTGCCTGGTTACCAGGGTTCCAAGTTCTGTTGGGCTCTGTCTTCAGGAAGTGTGGTCACTGCTTGGCATAGCTCAGTGTAGTAAGGTCACTGCCTGGGTCTACTACCCCAAGCATCTTCTCAGACAAGAGCAGTGACTTCACTTTATTTTTTGCACATTGTTTGTTATATTTTTTTCATTATCATTCATCCCCCTGACCTGCCTCCTGCCCCCACAGTCATCATACTGTTTTCCATACCTATGATTCCTTTTATTTTGGCTCAACCCCTCCATCCCCTAACCCAGTGGTCCCCAACCTTTTTGGCACCAGGGACTGGTTTCATGGAAGACAATTTTTCAACTGACCTGAGGAAAGGTTGGGGGGATAATAAGGGATGGAGCTCAACTTCCCTCACCTGTTGCTGTTCATCGCTGACCTGCTGCTGTGCTGCTTGGTTCCTAACAGGCCATGATGGGTACTAGTCACTGGCTTGGGTGTTGGGGGACCCTGCTCTATAGGAGCTAGTTTCCACCAGAATGGTGCAAAATTTTTTTAAAACATGTAGAACCTGACTATTTTGCCAGCGGCACTGACATCTTTTCCCTTAGATTGTCAAATTAAAAAATGAAAACTCCTAACACAGCAATGGCTGTCTGGTTTGAGTGAATCAAAGCTATACCTATTTTTTATCAGATTGGCAAAAAATATATTTTTGGTGTGCTGCAGAATTTTAGTAATTGGTTTATTGTGCCATGAGATGAAAAGTTTAAAAATTGCTGCTCTATAGTAATTAAATAATGGGTGTTCCTATTCTTTTTTTTTTTTTTTTTTGCAATCAGTTTTAAATTCTTTTGAACTGTACAGCAACTCTGTGAAAACAATTTCTTTTGTCTAAAACTGATGATATACATTGTTTTATCATTATTGAATCTTAAAATATTTCCCAAAAATGTGTATCTCATGCTTTAATACCACCTATAGAGCTGATTATTTTATCTTGTCTTTTCTTATATAATTCCAAACTTCAATGGCATAGGCAAACTAATTGTATGTTTAAGTTCTTCTTTCTTCTGCCTGACTTCATAGATAACTCAGATTTTTGTTGATCGTATTCCCATATATTGGACAGTATCCATTATCTCTCAGGTTTGTATTTAATCTTCTCTTTACCACAGCAGTGAGAGGACTGCAAAATGCATGTAGCAAAATCACTCCCCAGGTGGTATGGAATGGGAGGTAGAAAATGGAAACCTGGTTTGAAAGAGAAGCTGTTTTCATGATTTCTTCTTGTATCTGTGGCAGTGGCAACAGCACCAGACACATCAGCAACAGCAGCAGCAGGGCAGTGACAGTGTGATTACAATGGTAACTTGAGCAGTTCTAGAAAGAACACAGATGCAAGGCTGGCTGGTGACTGGTGGGCCCTGGGTTGCTGCTCAGGCAGCAGTGTCCCAGCAGAAGTAGCCTCAGGGAAAAGGTGTTCATGGACTCTGGATAAAGTCACTTTTCCTTTTGTTTTCCAGCTGTAGGCATGATCATACTTGAGTGTAATCGCCAATCTTTGGATCAGCTAATCTTTCTTGTTTTGTTCCTCTAGCCCATTTCAATACTTTTGTAGCATATTTCTTATATCCATTTCCCTATCATTGGGGAACACCTAGATCTGTTTCTGATCTTCTGATTGGTCAGGGACTAATGCACACTGTTATGAATTAACACATGTCGGTAATAGTCAGCATGTGTGCTATGGTCTGGAAGGCATTTCATCACACCATGGAAAAAAATTCAAGAAATACTCAACTGACAACATCGACTCCACATTCAACTTTTCTTTGTCTCTTAGTAGAGACTCACCAACCTCTCAGATCCAGTGAGAGGTTTTGTGGTATTCATTGGCATTTATAGACTCTTGTTTATAGTGCTATGTTTATTCTCCAGAGGATTTACATTTAAATAATTGAAAAAAAAGCAACTGTTTGTGTCTGTTGAATTCTTTCTTTCTTCTTTAAGCAATACAATTCATAACTCTTATCTCCTTGTGCTTTTCTTCCTGTAAGTCTTCCAAGAATTTTTAACTTGTGGTTTTCTTTTGACATTTTTTTCTTCTATTTTCTCTAAGAACTTTTCATCTTTGCAGATAAAGCTGGCATTCAGAAAAAGGATTCTCAAGGAAGAAAGAAAGTCTGCAATAATAATGCTAGCCCAGAGGAAGGGATAAGGTTGCTCTCATGAATCAAGTTAAAATGTGAGATATATGCTGATGACATCACTGTGGCAAGAACCTTGTGCCACAGGCTCATTATCGTCATATGTAACCTCTATCCAAGATTAAATATGGAAAATATCATGCTTCTCCAAAATTAATAAAATAACATTATCTTGAACTATGTGAGAATCCTATAGGTTATTACAGTCAAAATGATGCCTGTACCTCTATATTTAGGTTCCTTCTTCGTTCTGAGCTATAGGGATGGGGTCTGCTGGCTCCAAATCTGGGCACTATTCATGTAATTACCTTTTGTTCCAATGGGTTACTTGACCTTTAACATTCAGCCTCTCTGTATCCGCGCACTTTCCTCTCCTATATCTGCATATAACACAGAGATGATAAATTTAGAAGCTGATACTTGATTAGACACAGAATCTGGAAGAAAAAAAGATTAAACTGTGCAGTTGAATGTAGTCCAGAAGCAGGAAAAGGCATGAAGCCAAATTCTCCCAGCTCTTTGTTTAATTACATAATGTTGCTTGGATATCAGCTTATCAACAGACTGAATTTTCACCACCACCATTGCAAGAAGAAAGAGACCTTGCAAAAAAATTACATAGCATATGAATGCCAGCTTTTTAAAAGGGAGAGAATACAATACAGGGTAAGTTTCTTTTAAGCAAACATGTCTTTTGTTTCAGATATGTTATTTTATAAAAATTTCCTTCTGAATTATCTACTCAAGCATTTTAATCAAACTGTATCAGGTACAGATCACTTAAATAGGTCAGATGGATTTTCTCAGAACAGATAAATTGTTTCCATGAGAAATATCATCAGTGATTTTCTTATGCCATTTCAGGAAAGAAGAAATCTTTCTAGCTTTGAAGAATATTTATGCTCTGCTCTATAGATCTGGAAAATGGGAGAAGGGATATTGGGATGATTTGAGTACAGAATAGAGTATAGGCTACTATCACAGAGAATATTAAAAGAGTATATCTTGGTTGGTATGGTTTCTGGAGTGCATGTTGAAAGAAAACAGTATTAAATATTTATAGTTTAATTTATAAATTCATGTCATGGGAACAGGTTACATGGAAATGTTGACTAATGTTTTCCTAACACATTTCTCTTTTGGAATTTCTGAGCCTGAGCTCTGTGAACTCAGAACCAGAGTTTTCTCACATGTTAAAATATTTCTTATGTGTGTGTTCATGTGTGTACTTGTATGCATACAGGTTTAGGAGCATGCAATAAAGAAGAGGAGAAAGAAAAGGAGCCGGCATAAAGTGACAGCATTCTGTGTTCATGAACTCAGTTAATTAAACAACCTGATAAGATAGACATTGTTGCCAAGAGCAAAATTGTGAACAGGGGAAAATGCTTGGGGTTTCCATTCTGTGCCTTGCAATCTTATTCCAATATGTCTATTCTTCTTTGATTCTTAATTTTTAAATTATTATATACACCTCATATTCTAAATCCTAAATTACATTGAAAGAAGACTTAGTCATAAGCAGGTATGACTTCATTTTGTATCTTTGTCAGGCAAGTGGCAATAAATGACTAGATTTAATAGTTGCTTTTTAGTATGGAACTATAAAATTGCAAATCTAAATGTGCAAGAAATGGAGAATTATGTAAAGGTATACTATACTGCCACAAAAATTATATTTTAAAGGATATTTAATAATCTGGAAAAGTACACAACACATATAGTATGAGCTCCCTTTTGTAAAATCACACACAATGTACACAGAAAAACTAATAAAAGGAAGTCAATTAAATGGCAACAATAGTTAATGTAAAGTTGGGTTATGGTTGATGTTTTTTTATTCAATTTTTAATTTCTTATATTTTCCATAATGACATCTATTATTTTTAGAATCAGAGAAGATAAATAAATATTGTTTAAATTTATCAAGTAGCAACTGTTGCGACACAGTATGGCTCTACAACCCACATTTTCCAAACACTGTGAAGCAGAGAGACATAGGGCTCTGAATTATTCCTCCCATATAACAAAGGATGAGAATAGGGGAAAGCACTGAACTAAGCAATCTGGTGAGGCCCACTTACTTGGAAACATGTGAGAAAATTTCTTATCATTTGAAATAAATAACATTTCTTTATTTATTTACTTGCTTACTTCTTAGGTACATTCCCAAAATTCATTGAACAAAGTGCAATTTTATGCTATGCTTTGTTGTTCCTTGGAAGTACAGGATAAAGAATGGGAGAAAAACAGAAAAGACAACGAAAGCTTCAGAATATTCCACATATTCCTTGTATTCGAGTGCCTCCCTCTGCTGACACATCATTATTGAAGGTATAGCATATTATTCACAGAAGAAGAGATCTCCTTCAAGGCTTGAGGAATTTTCTTGTCTTTGTTTAGCCAGCATCAGTGAGAGCATTGGGCCAAGTGTAGGCCTTCCGTGCAGATGCATGTTGACATGACAGCATGTGTGAGAGAGTAAATGAATGTGAATGAGCTAATCCTACACCCATACCAGTGGGAGGAAACTCATTGACTCACCACACGCTGGCTCCCTGCTATCGAGCTGTTAGCTCCTTTCAGTGAAAATTAAAGTCATTCTTATAAATACTCTTTGTAAAAATTTCAGATCTCTGCCATCCCCTCAAGGAGGAATAGCAACTAAATAAAAATATTAGAAATGTTACTTTTCTTTTTTGGAAGTTGACAGTTCTACCAAGGAAAAGAAGTAGACATTTTCTTCTTATTCAATAAATCCATAACTTTGAAGGTTTTATCTTATATAATGGAAGCTCCCACTAAATTTTGGAGCTCTGTTCTTGAAATTGGCTTGGAATTTTCATATTATATTTTTCTCAATTGTTTGAAAGGCTTAATTAGGAATTTATTTTCTTCAAATATATTATGTTTTAAAACATGTAATTCAAAAATGATAAAGCTTAAACAGTGTCTCAAATTGTGAAGTACTTGGTTTTGATGCTTTCACTCTGGATATAATTTTGGTATTGAGTTTAAGATCTCTAGACTTAAAAAAAAAAAAAAAAAACCCAACAACTAGGTCACATATTTCAACTCCACAAAACTTCTAACTGATAATAGTAACTTTTATAAATAATTACTTTAAGTTTAGATTTATTCCATGATTATCAAGTAGTTTTAATATTCTGTCATTCATTTGAATTTTCTGACCTGTGACAAATCTTTATTTTTCTATAATGTTGATGCCCCTGTCTCAGTTTCCCCATCTGCATATAATAAACACTTAAAAATATTAAGTATATAATAGTAATTGAGGCCCAGAACTCCTTTTTAAACTTTATTTTTATTGTTGGTCCTATTATGGAGTTTTCATCCCCCTCCCCCTTTGCCCACCTCCATCTTGTCCTCACTCCCTCCTTCCCTCTGGCCATCACCACACTGTTGTCTGTGTCTATAGGTTATGCATATATGTTTTTTGGCAAATCCCTTTGTTAATGGATTGAGTCTTGGCCAGAGCCTCAGGCCCACCAGTAGCATGTGGGTTCTTGACTTTGTGTAGAAAAGATTTCACAAGATGAGTCCAGTTGATTTTGAGAGTATGTTTATTGAAGCTGGGGACAGTGAAACAAGGAAAAGCTTAAGGTAGAAAAAAACAAGAGAGAGACAATGTGAGGCTACTTTAGCTCTATGAGAAAGAGAAGTCACAATAAAAGAAGTGAACTCATTGAGAAATCAGAGAAAAAGGGGTCGTTGGAGATAGGTTCAGGGAGTAAACCAGGATGAGCTGTCACTGACTGTTTCTTCCCTGGCTGCAAGTCTCCTGGGATCCTTTAGAGTTTGGGAGATGCAGGCCTGTGGAGGAAGAAGCTGGGGAGAGAAAAGGTGCTGGGTGCTCTGGGGAGGGAAGGTGTGAGTGGATTTTTTGTCTTGAGGCTTTTTGTCTTTCTTTAGAGACAGCTGGAATTCTAGGGGAGATCTCAGAGGAGGGTCTTAAAAGAATATTCAATAGCTTTCTAGTTGTGTCCTTCAATTTGTTGATTCATCAAAATGTGTATATAGAGGGGTCAGGGTTATTTTCTGGTTAGTTTTATTTTTATTATTTATTAATTTATTTATTTATACTTATTTTTAAGTATATTTTATTGATTATGCTATTCCAGTTGTCCCAGTTTTTCCCATTTGTCCCCTATTACCTGGTACCCCCCTTCCCTCTGGCAATCCCCTCCCCGTAAGTTCATGTCCATGGGTCATGCATATAGGTTCTTTGGCTTCTCCATTTCTTCTACTATTCCTAACATCCCCCTGTCTATTTTGTACCTACCAGTTATGCTTCTTGATCCCTGCATCTTTTCCCCCATTCTCCCCCTTTCCCCTCCCCACTGATAACCCTCCATATGATCATATATATGGTTCTATTCCTCTTCTACATGTTTGCTTAGTTTGTTTTTGTTTTTGTTTATTGATGGGTGTGAGTTTATTGTAATTTTAATGTTCATGGTTTTGATCTTCTTTTTCTTAACCATGTCCCTTTAACATTTTGTATAACAAGGTCTTGGTGATGATGAACTCCTTTAGCTTTACCTTGTCTGGAAAGCAGTTTATCTGCCCTTTCATTCCAAATAACAGCTTTGCTGGATAGAGTAATCTTGGTTGTAGGTCCTTGCTTTTCATCACTTTGAATACTTCTTGCCAGTCCCTTCTTGCCTGCAAAGTTTCTTTGAGAAATCAGCTGACTGTCTTATGGGAACTCCTTTGTAGGTAACTCTGTGTTTTTCTCTTTCTGCTTTTAAGAGTCTCTCTTTATCTTTAATCTTAGCATTTTCATCATTTTCATTATGATGCATCTTGGTGTGGTCCTCTTTAGGTCTAGCTTGTTTGAAACTCTGTGCTTCCTGGTTTTATGTCTATTTGCTTTGCCAAATTAGGAAAGTTTTCTTTCATTTTTTCACATAAATTTTCAATTCCTTGCTCTCCCTATTCTCCTTCTGGCACCCCTATATTTTAAATGTTGGTATGTTTAAAGTTGTTCCATAGGTTCCTAAGCCTCACCTCATTTTTTCAATTCTTGTTTCTTTATTCTGTACTGAGTGACTATTTATTTATTCTTTATGTTCCAAAATATTGGTTTGAACCCCAGCTTCCTTCTCTTCGCCATTGATTTCATGTAGATTTTTCTTCATTTTACTTAGTATAGCCTTCACTTCTTTCCCTACATGTTTTCTGTACTCAGTTATTTCTGTGAGCATTGTTATCACCAGTGTTTTGAACTCTGCATCTCTTATGTTGGCTATCTTCTCACTTAGTTCTCCTTCTAGAGCCTTGATCTGCTCCCTCTCTTGGGTCATACCTCTCTGTCTCCTCACTTTGACAGTCTCCTGTGTTTGCCTCTGTGTATTAGGTACAGCTGTCACACCTGTTATGTTGTAAGGGGTGGAGTCTTAGATATTCATCTGTGCTGGGCAAATTATTTCACCACATTGTGCTGCTATATTTGAGGGAGGAGCCAGAGAGAGAACAATGCTGCTTGCTCAGGGCTTGCCCCTTTTCACTTCCTATATGGAACTGGCGCCCCTCTAGCTGTTGTCTTGGTGATGGTTTCCAGAGTGGGTGGGTTTGCATATGTTCTATGACCCTGGGGGCCCTCTATACAGACTATCCTGAGAGACTGGCAGTTTCTTCTGCTACCCCAACCCCCACTGGTTTTCACAGCCAGAATTAATGAGGCTTTATTTTCCCAGTGCTGAAACCATGAGCTGTTTGGTCTGGCCTTGGACTAGGATTGCTCCCCAGATGTCTCTCCTGGGTTTTATATTGTGTGATTGGTCATTCCGCCAGCTGGTCATAGCCACTACATTGCCACCACCACCGCAGCCATGGCCGCTGGTACACTGCATGCTCTCCGCCCAGCTCCCTGTCTCTGTCCCTCCTTCCCATATGGATGAGTATTACTTTTTAAAATATTTGTTTTTTGGACTTCCATGCAGTTTGATTTTCTAGTGGTTCTGGTTGTTTTTTGTTTTGATGTAGATGTAATCCTTCTTATGGTTGTGGAAGGAGATGAAATGTATCTACCTATGTCTCCATCTTGGCCAGAAGTAGTAGTTAGTTTTATTTTTAAAGAACATTATTGAGGAGGGACCAGGCACAAGGCCAGTCTGCCCCTAGATGGTCTAGAATATGTAAACCATTTTCTCCTAAGTGTCCTTTGTTAGGGAAGATAAAATGTTGTGATTCATTAGCTGGCTTTAAATTGCTCAAATTGTTAGGCCTTGTTTAATTATTTTGTCTCAGTTTCCCTTATTCCATTTGTCAAGGAATTTCCCTAGCTTCTCACTCTCCTGCCTTACTTTCACCTTCTTTCATCCAGTCCCCACTTCTCTCTTCCCCTCTGACAGCTGTCAGTTTGTTCCTTGTATTATATATAGCTCTGTTTCTATTTTGTTTGTCAGTTTATTTTGTTCATTAGATCCCACATACAAGTGAGATCATATGATATATATATTTCTCCAACTGGAAACCCGAGACCTATTTGTTTTTCCCTAGCATAGGTGGAAAACTTTGAAATGGTCTCCACACCAATGGTCTGTCTTCCTGTAAGCTCATTCTTCATGACCTTTTCAAAATGCAAATCAGGTCAGCTTAAATGTGTAAAATTTTGGGCTGGATAATGCATTGTTGGAAGAACTAGATACTGTCTCATGCACAGTAGGATGTTCAGTAGCATCCCTGGCCTCTGCCCACCAAATACCAGTAGCATCTCCCCTCCCTCTCACCATTTGTGACAACTAAACTTACCCCAGACATTACCAAATGTCTCTTGAAGGTCAGAATTTCATCTGTTGAGAATCCCTGCCTTAAATAAAGACCTTCAATGGTTTCTCATAAAAAAGGTAATCTTTAAATTCTTAACATAGCAAAAAAGGTTTTCATGATCTTTCCTGTATAATGGTACTTTCCAGCTCAGACTTCAAGTTCTGGTTAAAGTAAAAAAAAAAAAGTCTGCTTCTCAATATATCCAGATATGTTGTGCCCCATAAAAAAATTTGTACCACTTTTTATCTCTAATTAGCACTTCTCTTTCTTCTTCTCCAGTGGTTCTCAAATTTCATTCTGCAAGTATCAGAATTACCTAGAGGACTTGTTAAAGCTCAGAGTGCAGGACCCCACATCCAGAGTTTCTGATTCTGTAGGTCTGGGGTGGGGGCCTAAGAATTTACATTTCAAACAAGTACCAGGTAATGATATTGCCTTTTAGAACCAGGATTCTAGTCCCTTTAGGGACTTCCCACTCACCCCTAAGTCTAGATGTGTTGATCATATCATTTAGGAAGTTTGTAGACTGCTGCAGGCAGAGTTTGTTTTCCTTCTGTTGAACCCTAACCACTTTATCCATCTATTAATCTACCTATCTCCCCTGCTTACTGACAACTTTTAGTGGAAAGTTCTCTTTTACCTATTCAGAGGCCTGGCATACTTCAGGACCTGGGTAGATTCTCACATCCCACCTTCCTCAACAAGGACTATAATAGATCAACAAAAATTTAAAAATACTTGGCTCTCCCTCAGCTCAATACTTTGACTTACTTACCTAGAATCTTTTACTTAGTCATTTCACCTTTACACAGGCCAGTGAAACATTGTTTAAGTAAACTAAGGAAGGCAACTACCCAATTATTTTATATATATAATATATTTTTATATATGCATATATTTTATATATTATATATTATAAAATATATGCATGTTATATATACTATATGTGTATATATGTATATATTATATATATTATAGAGAGAGAGAGCAAGAAAGAGAAAGAGGGAGAGAAGCATCTTACTTTAGGGGAAGTCAGCTTTGAATACATGATACTCTTAATTCTGGAAACTCTATTAACTCATCAAAATTATCTGCTGTGCTCTGACAGGACCTTACCCAAGGGCAGCAGCGCTACTTTTACAGCATCATGAGGATTTACAACTCCAGGCCCCAGTGGGAGGCCCTGCAGACCCGCTATATTCACAACTTTCAGCACCAGCAGCTGCTTGGTGAGTTTAACTACCTGACCTGTATCAAGCACCTCAAGAAGGGACTTGTGCTCTGCATCCAGAAGTCAAGTTTCCTGATAAAAATTTGAGTACAATGGCTTCTGTCAATGAGCTATTTTATCAATGTGGTTCATAGGCCAAGTTTAAAAATAATTATCTCTGACAATAGAAAGCAAGATTTTATGGGTAAATTAAGAGGATTTAAAGAAATTGGAGGATGGATTGTTATAATATATCAACAACTCTGTGATTTACAGGAACTTGATGTGGTAGAAGCAGCCATGGCCTCACACAGATGGTCTAAGCTCAGGCCACAGCTCAGCCCTTTGCTGATTGCACAAACTCAGAGACATGGTTTGCTTGCAACCAGAATATTTATATTGTTTAGCATTTACCACATTATAGACATTATCCTTGGAGCTCTATGTGTACTTTCTCATTTGCTCTTTACATTACAGTTGTGGAAAATGTAGCTCAGGCAGGTTATATAACCTCATCAAGATCACACAGATAGTAAATGTCAGTTGTGACCATCATCTACAAAGATCATGCATTTTTGTTCCCATGCTCCACTATCTCTCTTCTCCTATGAACCTCATGGGATTTTATGAAGCATAAATGAAATAATGGTTCTGGAAAACCTTCATAGATCATAAGCAAAAACCTACAGAAAGGTATCATTGTTGTTAAATCTCCTTTCATCTCAAAAATGTTTTCAGTCTTCAGCTCCTTTGTACTGTACTCTTTTCCTAACTCCCATATAACATTATTTATTTTTTCTAAACTACTTACTTGGCATCAGCACATCTACTTTTACTATTGTTTCTGTATTTGTGCAAAAGAAAAACATGTTTTCCGCAAGTGATTTAATAACAAAAACAATAACAGTAGATATCTTCTATTAGGCCTTCCTAAGTGCCAGTTACTGTTCTAAGTACTTTGCATGTATTGTCTTATTTAAAATCAAACATGTCTACATGGTAGATGCCTTTAAAACCCACATTTTGCAGAAGAGAAAATTGAGACATGGATGGGTTAAATAACTTTGCCAGGATCACGTAACTAGTAACTGGAAAAGCCAGGATTCAGCTGGTCCCAATGATTGAAGTGTTGCAGCAGCAGCATCTGGTAGCTTTGTTTGCAGAATAAAATTACTCAGAAGCCAGTGACTCTAGAAGCATAATATTCAATGTTTAGTGTACATAAAACCCACCTGTAACCTGGCTGCTGTGGCTCAGTCGGATTGAGCATCGGCCTGCGAGCCAAGTGTCGCTGGTTCGATTCCCAGTCAGGACACATGACCAGGTTGCATGCTAGGTCCCAAGTTGGGGACGCATGAGAGGCAACCACACATTGATGTTTCTCTCCCTCTCTTTCTCCTTTCTCCTTTCTCTAAAAAAAGAGATAAATAAATTAATAAATAGAATAAAAATTTAAAAAAACCACCTGTGTATGATATTAAAATGTAGATTTCCAGGCCTAACTTTTTGAGTTTCTGATTCAAAGCTCTTTGGAGTAGACCCAGAAATCTGCATTTTTAAAAAGCATCATTAAAAGTGGTCTAGCCAGATGATTGCATAGGTGATCTACAGACCACACTTTAACAATACAGAGTGATTGAATATATCTGCTTCTTGTCTGAAAAATATTTTGATACTGATAAGCAATTCATATGAAGATTCTTCATGGCTAAGTCCCTCTCCAAATGATGTCATGATAATCAATGACTGTATTTATTAATTTACTGAATAATAAATTCAAAAGAAAAATTATACTTCCTGTCTTCAAAATCATAAAAATCTGGGTGTGATAAAGACAATTATTTCTACCTTGCAAACTAGAAGAAATTTTGTGAGTCTGTAAATATTTGAAATTTGTTTGCTTATTTGTTTTGTAGAACTGTTGACCTTAAAGTTTCTCTCATTTCTTTCCCCAGGCTATATTACTCAGCAAGAAGCCTTGGCTTGTACTGCTGTACTTAGAGAGTCAACCAAGAAATCCTCAGCCAAGGAAGCTCTGCAAAGAACCATCCTCCAGAGGACTTCAACCGTGACAAGAACATGGCTGCCAGCACTCCCTGTGTCTGTGGTTCAACCCAGAGCCAAAAGTGCAAGGCTCTGATCCCTCAGGAGCCAAGACTTTGCACAAGGTCTGAAACAGACAGTTTGCTCTTGTACCCCTGGCATCTAGTGAGTGCTTAGTGTATATTTGTTGAATGAGCATAAATAAACCCCCAAATTAGAAATAATATTTCTCTCATACACATAAATTTTACTAGCAAAAACACATTGAGAGGTTTAAGAACAATGGAGCTAATAGTAAATAAGCCTTTCACTCAACATATCTATAGAATAAAATGACTTTTGAAGCTTACAAAGTAAAAGCTTTCTTTGATTTAGAACCTCCTAGAGAAGCCCAAAGAACAGTGAAAAGGGAGAAATTATCAGAGGGCGCCAGGTCCTCTATCACTGGATGACCATCCCTGAAAAGCTACCCATTGCACATACCTAAAATACCCAAATTAACACAGAGTTAACACTGAGTATGTAGTATTCCTGGAGCCATATCTTCTCAGCCACAACTGGACTCTGCATTTTCATATCTTCCTTCCTCTCTTCTTCCCCATCAAGCAATAGTAGTCAACCTGACCCCAGATCTTCTGGTTCTCACCTGACTCAACAATTCCTTTGTGTAATCTTGAAACTTGGAATTTTCTACCTGCAATAGCTGGGTTAGGGTTAGGGTTAGGGATAGGGTTAGGGTTAGTTCCATGTTGTAATGGACTGTCACATGGGTAAGAGAATTCATGCAAACACCGCACCCCCAGCCTCTGGCAGATGAAGATTCATTCTGAGCAGAAGAATAAATATCTCCCCAAAGTAATTACAAGTTTAATCTTTCAGTGGCCTTGACGGTTTTAGGTACACAAGACTATGCAAACAAGTAAAACATGAGATAAAAGCTCATTCTTTGAAAAGATAAACCAGATTCATCAAGAAAAATAGGGAGAAGATATAAATAAATGAAATCATAAATAAAAGAGAAGAAACAACTGACTCCAAAGAAATACAAAGGATTGTAAAAAAATATTATGAACAACAACGATATGCCAACAAATTGGACAATATGGATAAAATGGATAAATTCCTAGAATCGTACAATCTTCCAAAAGTGAATTTAAAAAATCAGAAGATCTGAATAGACTGATTGCAACTAATTAAATTGAAGCAATAATAATAATAATAATAATAATAATAATAATAATAATAATAATAAAACTCGCAACAAACAAAAGTCCTGGACCAGATGGCTTTACAGGTTAATTTTAGCAAACACTCAAAGAAGAACTAACACCTATCCTTCTCAAACTATTTCAAAAAATTCAAGAGGAGAGAAGAATCCCAAGCTCATTTTATGAGGTCAGTATTATACTAATTCCAAAACAAGATAAATACACTAGAAAGAAAGAAAATTATAGTCCAATATCCCTGATGAAGATAGATACTAAAATCCTCAACAAAATATTAGCAAACTGGATCCAGCATTACATTAAAAAAGGCCATACACCAAGATCAAGCAGAATTTATTCCAGGCATGCAAGTTTGGAACAATATCTGCAAATTAATAAATGTAATACACTACATTTAAAAAAGGATAAAAATCACATAATAATAGATGCACAAAAGCATTTGATAAAATTCAGCTCCCATTTATAATAAAAAACTCTCAGCAAACTGAGAATAGAGGGAACATATCTTAACATAATAAAGGCCATATATGACAAACCCACAGACATCACACTCAACAGGCAGAAACTGAAAGCATTTTTAAGGTCAGGGACAAGACTTACACCACTCTTATTCAACATAGTACTGGAAGCCAAACAAAAAGAAAAAGTAAAAGGCATCCAAATTGGAAGGGAAAAAATAAAACTGCCTTTATTTGCAGATGACATGATATTTATAAAACCCTAAAAATTCTAGCTAAAAACTACTAGAATTGATAAATGAATTCAGTAGAATAGCAGGATACAAAATAGATATCTTAAATCAGTTGCATCTTTATACACCAATAATAAACTGTTCAAAAAACAAAGAAAACAATTCCATTTACAATTGCATCATAAAACAATATCTTGAAATAAATTTAACCAAGAATGGAAAATACTTATACTCAGAAAATTATAAGACACTGAAGAAAGAAATTGAAAAAGATACGTATAAGTGGAAGCATATACTGTGTTAATTAACATAATTAAAATGTCCATACTACCCAAAGCAATCTCTAGATTCAGTGCAATTCCTAAATATTCCAAATATTTATTTGAAACCACAAAAGACCCTGAGTAGCCACAAAAATCTTGAGAAAAATAAGGTGAAGGAATCACACTACCTGATATTAGACTATACTACAACACCATAGCATCCAAACAGCATGGTATTGGCATAAGAACAGACACATAGGTCAATGGAACAGAATAGGAACTCAGAAATAAACCCATGTCTTTATGGTAATTAATATTTGACAAAGAAGGCATGAACATACAAAGGATAAAGACAGTCTATTCAATAAATGATGGGAAAATTGAACAGATACATGTGAAAAGACTAAACTAGACTACCTCCTTACACCATAAACAAGAATAAAGTAAAAATGGATTAAAGACTTAAATGTAAGGCTTGAAGTCATAAAAATCTTAGAAGAAAACATAGGCAGTAAAATCTCAGACATTTCTCATAGCAGTAGTTTTTGTATATATCTCCTTGGGCAAGGGAAACAAAAAATAAAGAAATGGGTTAGATTAAACTAAAAAGGAAATCATCAGCAAAAAGGAAAGACAACCCACTGAATGGGAGTACATATTCACTAATGGTACATCTGATAAGAAGTTAATATTCAAATTTTATTTTAAAAACTGATGAAACTCAATATCTTAAAAACAAACAACCCAATTAAAAATGGACAAACACTTCTCCAGAGAGGACATACATAGGGTTAATAGAATATGAAAAGATGCTCAATGTCACTAATCATCAGAGAAATGTGAACTAAGACCATAATGAAATACCACCTCACCACTATCAGAATGATTATCATCAATAAGTCAACAAACAACAGGTGTTGGAGAGGATGTGGAGAAAAAGGAACCCTTTTGCACTGTTGGTGAGAATGCAGATTGGTCCAGCCACTGTGGAAAAAAAGTAGAATTTCCTCAAAAAGTTAAAAATGGGACTTATGACCCAGTTATTCCATTTTCAGAAATATATCCAAAGAAACCTGAAACACCAATTCCAAAGAATATATGCACCTCTATGTTCATTGCAGTATTATTTACAATAGCCAACATTTGGCAACAGCCCAAGTGCCCATCAGTAGTTGGATGGATAAAGCAGTGGTGGTACATTTACACAAAGGAATACTAGTTGTCAGTGAAAAAGAAGGAAATCTTACTTTTCATGACAGCATGGATGAACCTGGAGATTGTTATGTTAAGTAAAATAAGCCAGTTAGAGAAAGACAACTACCATATGATTTTACGTACATGTGGAATCTAATGAACAAAGTAAACTAACAAACAAAATAGAAACAGATTCATAGTTACAGAGAATAGACTGATGGTTGTCAGAGGAGAGGAAGGTTGGGGCACTTTGGTGAAAAAAGTGAAGAAATTAGGCAAAGAAAACCAAACTCACAGACAGACAACAGTATGGTGATTACCAGAAGGAAAGAGGGGGTTGTGGGAGGTAGAATAGGGTCAAAGAGGGCATAAATGTTGATGAAAGAATTGACTTTGGGTGTGAACGCACAATACAACATACAGATGATATAGAATGTACACTTGAAACCTATATTATTTTATTAACCAATATCACCCCAATACATTCAATAAAAATTGAATAAAAAGAATAAAATTTTAGAACTAAAAATGAGATGTCAAATCATCATATCAAAGTTACAGAATATTGTATTTAATAGTTATTTCAACACTAGCAATTTTTTGTGTTAATAATTTGTCACCAGTGTTCACATAAAGTCAAAATAAAAACTCCTTTTCTTAATTTTCTTTCTAAATGTTCAGCCCCCTTTTCTCATTCAAATCAGCTAATGACTTTGTCATGCCCATAAAAGGAGTTGATTTAGATGGAATATAAAGTTGCTTAACAAGGGGTATGCTAACATTTATCTGAAAGGAAGATGCTTCAATATTAACAGAAAAAAAAAACTAAAAAGCAATAAACAAAAAACCTCACTGGTGATTATTATCACCTCTCTGCCACCATTAACATAGGAAATGTAAAGGTTATCATAATACTTTGAAAACTCTCAATACTGGTTCTAAGATTCTATCTGACTTTTCTTTGGGAGGAACAAGAGGTATCATTGGCCCACTTCAAGTCTAAGATAAAGACTTGGGAAGGTCAATGTTGACCTTTCACTAAGTTAGAAAGAATTTTCTTGACCTCTGCATATGCTGGCACTGACTCAGATTCTCTAAGTAGCTTATAAGTCAAGAATAATTAGATAGACTTAAAATATATATATATATCAAAATACACTGGAGTGAGCTATTGGGCAGCCCTCCTACAGGGCAGAGGTTTGTAGCATGCCTAAATTGGTCGATACTGTTCTCTCCATTGTTTCCACGATGCGATGTTTATTCATTTAAATTCCTTGCATGCACTTTCATTTTAGACTTTTTTTTTTTGATGGGCACAGATATTTGTTGTGTAAGGCTTAACTAGTGATGCAGGATATCAAGGAGGCCACTTATGATTCTGAGCTGCATCCCTGCATCCTGAATCTCAGAAGAAACCTTCTTTCTCATAGAGGATTTTAAAGCTAATTGGCAGGTGAATATTATAGGCCCATAGAAAGACAAATAGGTATACGTTTGTACAGAAGATCCCACCTCCGTTGACTCTCTCTTCAGAAAAGATAATGTCCTTTCTCTTAAGCCTCAGCCCAAAGTTTATGAAGAATATGATTGATTATGGTGCCAGAAGGAAGATGCTTAAGTGGGAAAGCACTGAGAAAGATTATCAAAGGGGAATCAAGGACAACCTGTGACTTTTAGGAAAGTCTACAACTTTGACTTATTGGAGACTATATTGCTTGCTTTCACAGTGTCAATAGACATCATTAGAAAGTTCTTGAGATCAGTGACCATTTCACCTGAAATTACTGGAACCTAGAACAGTGTGTGGCTTTTGGTAGATAATAATAAAAAAAAAACTGGATGAATAAAAATGAAATGTTCAACGACTGCAATTCAGACTGGCCTCTGAGTTTGTGATATTTTTCCAGGATTCCAGGGAGTTACAGCTACTGATGAGGAGTATCAGTAATTTATCAAGAGCAGGTGCCAGGAGTAGTGCATCTCTGGTTCAGGCAATAGGGCTTCATTGTCTGTAAGAAATTTTAAAACAAATAATAAAGGTAAGTAAAAGTTAGTCTTCTTTCTGTCATCACCACAAGTCAGCAATAATTCTAAACAGCATCAGTGATAAAATATTTCTTTCCCCAAAATTTTTTGTTGGTGTAAGTTCTAAACAAATGCTAAAAATGCTGTTGAGTTTTAATAGTCTATATGTAAGCTTCAAATTAGTCAAAGTAGCACATTTTTATTGTTTTCCTTTTAGTAGTAATTTTATTCTTTGTGGAAAGTAATTCAGAGAACTACTAACCCACACAGTATCAGCTCACATATCTCCAACCACAGTGATACTACATATTCCTGCATTTAAACAATAGATTTGAAATGAACAGTTGGAACCATGACTATAAAAACAAGCAATAGAACTTAAATTACTGCAATTCTCTGTATTCTATGTGGCCACTTAGCATTATTTCTTTTTAAAACAATTTTATTGAGATACAATTTATATGCAATAAATGCACTTAGTTAAAGTTTAATGAGTCTTGACAAATGTGTCTAGTCACATCACCACCATCACAACCATGATATAGAATTTTACCATTACTCAAAAAATTTCTTTGTGTTCTTTTGTAGACAATTTCCTCTCCTAAACTCTGGCGCATAGAAATTACTGATCTACTTTCATCACTATAGTTTTGCCTTTTCTAGAATTTTACATAACTGAAATCACAGTATATAGTCTGTTTTGTGTGGCTTCACTCACCTAACATGATGCTACTATGGTTCATCATGTATATACAGGGTGGGGCAAAACTTGGTTTTTGGTTGTTCATGTGGAAACTAATACAATAATTAATAAATAATAATACAAGAATAAATTTTGTATTTTGTGTACTCACAACTGAAAACCTACTTTTTCCCCACCCTCTATTAGTAGTTTGTTTCTTTTCATTGCCAAGTAGCATTTTATTGTATGTATGTACCACAAATTGCTTATCCACTCACTAGCTGATGGACAATTTGGATTGTCTAACTTTAGACTATTATTGATAAAGTTGCTATAAATATTTTAACATGTTTGTCTGCAGTTTTTGTTTCTCTTACATAGATACCTAGTAGGACAATTACTGACTGATATGGTAGTTTTGGGTTTAACTTTATAAAATACTGCCTTAGTGTTTTACAAAGTGGCCACACTATTTTGCATTCCCACTAGCAATGTGTGAGTTCTAGCTGTTTCACATCCTTGCAATATCAGATATTTATTTTATTTTATTTTTCAAAAATTCTAGTGACTGTGGCTGCTGGGTAGAAGGAAATTTTAATGGGTTAAAAATATTTCTACTATCAATTATAGTCACATTCTTACTTGTAACTATGGCAAATTTCAGGGAACGAGATTGTGATAGACATGGGAATGGTGATGGCAATAATCTTAGAGATTTAATAGAAGAGTTTTCAAAGATTAGCAATTAATCCTGATAAGGCAACTTTATAGCTTTTTTGTAGAGGATGGAGGATTTTGAAGAGGTGGAAAAAAAAAAAAAAAAAAAGAAGCAACCTCTGCATGAAAAACCACCCCTAGACAAAGCTGTGATGTAGGTTCAGTGTATCTTTAGTAATTTTTTACTTTTTCCTATTTATGTTGTTCTTCAGGCTCAGCAACCAACAGAACACCATCTCCCCCTCATATCTGTATGTACTGTATTAGTTACCTATTGCTGCATAAAAGTTTCTCCAAAACTTAGTGACTTAAAATAATGTTTATTGCCATAGTGTTTCAGTGGTTAGGAATCTGAGCATGGCTGAGCTTGGGCTTCTGACTCAGGGTTTCTCACAGACTGCAGTCAAGGTGTCAGCTTGATTATGGTGGTCTCATCTGAATATTCTACTAGAGAAGAATCCATTTCCAAGCTCATTCTTGTGCTTGTTGGCAGAATTTCTTCCCTGGGCAGTGTTGGACTCAGTGTTTAGTTCCTCACTGGCTATTGTCAAGAGGTCTTCAGTTCCCTGCCACATAGACCTTTCAATAAGGTAGCACACAAATGGGAACTTGCTTCATCAGAGTTAGAAAATAAAAGAAAGATAAAGAGGGGAGTAAAAGCCACAACTTTCATAACCTAATCTTGGAAGTCACATCCATCACCTTTGCTGTGTTCTACTCATTAGAAACACGTCACTAGGTCCAACCCACACACGAAAGTAGTGAATTTCCCAATGGAATACATAACAAAAGGTAGGGATCTTTGGGAGCCATTTAAGAAGCTGTCTACCAAAGCCATAACTAGGGCAAGATGAGTGAGGTACATAGGGTACAAAATGGAAAAAAAATCCCATTATTACAGGATCCTGAGAGTGAATCCTATAGAGTCCTTCTCTAGACACCTCATTGCTATACTTCACTTTGGCACTGCTGTGTGCCACATGCACTAACCACTACACTGACTTCTGATCACCCAGTCATACATCCCTGCCTAAACACTCAGTCTGAACCTGTCTTTGCAGGCACCTGTCCCATGCTGCCAATTCTGGGCACTCTTCTTGCCATAACTCTCTTTCGAAACTTAGCTGTTTTGTATTCTAATCTTCCAACAGCTTTTGAGGAAAAATGGTTTCAGATAAACCTAAGACATTTAATAATTTATACCTAGTTCATATTTAATCTGTACATGTAGATCAGTATTTATCAAAATACAATCCATACAACAGACTCACTGAGGATGCTCAAGGAAAATGCAAATTCTTGGGTCCCTTCCTAGACCCAGTGCATCAGAATCTGAGAGCTAGCACTCAGATGATACTTGCATTTACTAAAGTGTGACAACACTTTGTATTTAAGGAATTGTTTCAGTAGTTATGATGTTTTAGCCTTAATAAAATTAAGTTCTGTTTGGCAACTTTAGCAAAAATTTAGGAGCAAAGACTGACAGATGAGAGAGGCTTTGGGGGTATAAGAAGTGTCTCCTTATTAATGTTCAATAACTCATGTAAATATATTGCTTATTACTTTTACTAAAAACTAGGTCAAACCAGTGGTTTGTTATAACAATACTTGAACCTACTAAAATCATTTATTTTTCCTAGAATTAGTATTACTAAATATGCATTACCTTTTCACTAAAATGAATCATTACCTGGTTTTCCTCCTAAGTCCTGTTTTGTGGTGAAAGTGATCATAACATGTCTGAGAGTTTCTGCATTTCTCCAGTCAAAATGAGTTGCTAATTGCATTGGTGCTTGTGGAGGTAACCATTGCATTGGCCTCATTGACTCTGCTTTACCCCCAAATTATAGTCCATTGCTGGAAATGTAATCAATCCCTGTCTACCTCCAGAGAACTTTACCATATTTTTCTCCAAATTAGGGCTATCATACCATGCCAGTTACACAGTGGTTCAGTCAGCTTAACAGTAGAGGAAATTCCCACAGCCATTAGAAATTGCAGCTCAAGTGTAGGGTCAAAGACAATTACCCAACTGTAACTGAGCCAGACACTTAGATGGTGCATGGTGTGAGTTCCCAAGCATTCCCGAGCTCATGAGGTATGATAGACCTGAGAGGAAATGAGTACATGTTTATAAATAGGGAGTTCTAGAGAAAGAAATTTTCTACTTTAAAAATAAGGTAACGAGTTTAGAAGGATGATCAAAATAACAAGTTTTCTGTTTTTAAAATATTTTTATTCACGGACTTTTAGAGAGAGGGGAAGGGAGGGAGAAAGAGAGGGAAGAAACATCAATGTATTGTTGCCTCTTGTTCACCCCCAAAAGGGACCTGGCCTGCAACCCAGGCATGTGCCCTGACTGGGAATCAAATTGAGGACCCTTTGGTTTGCAGGCCAAGCTCAATACACTGACCCACACCAGCCAAGGCAACAAGTTTTCTTTGAAAGTCAGTGATGTTTCTGAAGTCCAGTTTATATAAGAAAAAAGTCACGTCGTTGTGATTATATTATTTATTTAAATGCAATAGGCTGTTGCAGTATGTGTTGCATTGTATATTTATGTAAATAAGGAAAGAATAGGGAGTAAGTTTCCCTAAATTTTGAGGTTTGTTGAAGCACAACTAAGCTTAGTTGGGGAGAAAGGGTTTGGAGAGAAGAAGGCTACTCATGAGTCAGACAGTGTGTAAAAAGGCAGGTGTAAATGTGTCTATTTTCTAATAGAAGGGTTGGAGAGCTGAAAAAGCAGAGAGGTATGTCAAATGCATTGTGACCAGTATGATTAAAATATCAGCCAAGAAATACACAAAGCCAGAGAAGAATAAAAGTATAATTTATGTAAGTTAAATCACCTTTAATTTTGGGAAGATAAAGTCAAGTGTTAAGATTCAAGCTATCAGGTTCTTTTTTTTACAAAAAAACAGAAGGGTATTCTGATTCTGTTTCCAGTTCTAATGTGTGTGGGTGTTTTCTCCAGACCAACTAATTCTTGGACACCAGCAAAATCATCTGGATTCTGACATTATCTGCTCAGTTAGCATCAGATTCCACAGATGAAGAAGGGCTCAGTCCCACAAATCTTGTCCCTACTTCAGTTGCCAATTGCAAGCGCAGGTTGTTACCTGTGTTTCTGGCTGACTGGCTATAAATCAGAGGTTCACCTGACCCCCTTTCTGGGTTTGACTAATTTCTTACAGCAGTTCTTGGCAAAAATTACCAGATTACTGGTTTATTATGAAAGAATATAATCCAGGAACAGTCAGATGGAGAAGATGCATAAGGTAAGGTGTATGGGAAGGGGCTTGGTGATTCCATTTCCTGTTCAGATGTGCCACTGTCCCCACACCTACGTGTGTTCACCAACCTAACCTCAAAGCTCTCCAAACTTTGTCTTTTGGGGTTTTTATAAAGACCTCATTAAGTGGGCATAGTCGATTAAATCATTGGCCATTGGTGATTGAACTCAATATTCAGCCTCTCTTCCCTCCCCTAGGAAGGTGACGCAGGGGTAGGAGGGGTTGGGGTGGAAACTCAGTTCCAGTGCTCTAATCTCATAAAATTACAATTTAAAACATAATATGTAAGTTTTAAAAATTTTTTACTAATCTCTTGGTTGGCTCCACTGGCTAGTTAAGTGCTTTTCCAAAAGTCATCTCATTAACAGAGGCAAAGCACCTTTATTGCTTTCATCATGGGAAATTCCAAGAGTTTTAGGATCCCTGTGCTGGAAATAGGACTGAGTCCAGATATATATTTCTTATTATAAATCACAATACCAGAGGCATACAAGCAAAAAATATATATAAAGTAAAATAAAATAAAATAAAAAAGAAAGAAAGAAGAAAGACCTTTTCTCCAGCAATTCCCCCTCACTTACTCTCTTAGTTAATGTCCATGGGTCATGCAAAGAACCCTCTTTATTTGACTTCTCCATTTACTTTCCTACTCTTAACATCCTCCTGTCTATTTTGTACCTACCAATTATGCTTCTTGATCTTTTTCCCTCATTCTTCCCCTTTCCCCTCCCAACTGATAACTCTCCATATGATCTCCACATCTATGGTTCTGTTTTTGCTCTACTTATTTGCTTAGTTGGGGTTTTTTTTTTTTTTAAGATTAATTTGTTGATAGTTGTTTGTCATTTTACAGTTCATAGTTTTGATTTTCTTCTTTTTCTTAAATAAGTTCTTTTAACATTTCATATAATAAGGGCTTGGTGATGATGAACTCCTATAGCTTTACTTTGTCTGGGAAGCACTTTAGTTGTCCTTCAATCCTAAATAATAGCTTTGCTGGATAGAGTAATCTTGATAGTAGGTCCTTGCTTCTCATCACTTTAAATACTTCTTGCCAGTCTCTTCTAGCCTGCAAAGTTTCTCTGAGAAATCAGCTGACAGTCTTATGGGAACTCCTTTGTAGGCAACTCTCTGCTTTTCTCTTGCTGCTTCTAAGAGTCTCTATCTTTTTTTTTTAATTGAGTTTCAGTCTTTTTTTAATATTTATTTATTTATTTATTCATTTATTTTTAGAGAGAGGGGAAAGGAGAAAGAGACAAACATCACTGTGTGGTTGCCTCTTACTTGTGGCCCCCACTGGGGACGTGATGTGCAACCTAGTCGTATGCCCTGACTGGGAATTGAACCAGCGACACTTGGCTCGCAGGCCGATGCTCAATAAGAGTCTCTATCTTTAACCTTTAGCATTTTAATTATGATGTGTCTTGGTGTGTTCTTCTTTGGGTTTACCTTCTTTGGGACTCTCTGTGATTCCTGGACTTGTGTGTCTATTTCCTTCTCCAATTTAGGAAAATTTTCCTTCATTATTCTTTCAAATAATTTCTCAATTTCTTGCTCTTTTTATTTTCCTTTTGACACCCCTATGATTTGGATGTTTGTACATTTAAAGTTGTCCCAGAGGTTCCTAAGCCTCTCCTCATTTTTTTTTCAATTCTTATTTCTTCATTCTGTACAGGGCCACTGTTTATTTCTTCCTTATGTTCCAAATCTTTAAACTGAACCCAGCTTCTTTCCCTTCACCATTGATTTCATGTGGATTTTTCTTCATTTTACTTAGTGTACCCTTCACTTCTTCCCTTATGCTTTTGTCATACTCAATCATTTCTGTGAGCATCATACCACCAGTGTTTTGAACTCTGCATCTGTTAGGTTGGCTATTTCCTCATTGCTTAGTTCTCCCTCTGGAGCCTTGATCTGCTCCCTCTTTCAGGCAATACTTCTTTCTCTCCTCCACTTGACAGCCTCCTGTGTTTGCCTCTGTGTATTAGGTAGAGATGTTGCATCTGTCACATTGTAAGGGGCCAAGCCTTAGGTGTTCATTAGTGCTGAGTGACCTGTTTTACCACCTTGTGACACTGTATGTGGGTGAGGGGTTTGAGAGGGAACAATGCCGCTTGTTTGGCATTCACCCCTTTCCAGTCACTTCATTTGCTTACTGTATGACTGGTGTTCCTCTAGCTGTTGCCCTGGTGATGGTTGTAAGACTGGGAGGGTTTGCATACATTTTAGGACTGTGGGGTTCCTCTAAATGTACTCTCCTGAGAGGCTGGCAGTTTCTTCTGCCACCCCAACCCCTACTGGTTTTCACAGCCAGAAGCAATGAGGCTTTATTTCTCTGGTACTGGGACAGTGAGCTTCAAGGTCTAGCCTGAAGCTGGGATTGCTCCCCAGGTGTTCTTATCAGCTTTTATAATGTTTGATTGATCTTTCTGCTGGCCACAGCTACTGCCTTGTGGCCCCTGCTGCCACCACACCACATCCTTTCTGCCCAAGCTTCCTGGCTCCACCCCACCTACCCCTCTGGGTGAGTATTACTTCTTTATATCTTTTTTTGTTGGACTCCCATGCAGTTTTATTTTCTGGTAGTTCTGTTTTTTGTTTTGTTTTGAGGTAGATGTAATCCTTCTCATGATTGTGGAAGGAGGCAAAGCATGTCTACTTATGCCTCCATCTTGGCCTGAAGTCCCAAATTTAGCTAAATTTTTTAAATAACCTATATAA
This sequence comes from Furipterus horrens, assembly GCF_987537825.1. Classification (NCBI taxonomy): domain Eukaryota; kingdom Metazoa; phylum Chordata; class Mammalia; order Chiroptera; family Furipteridae; genus Furipterus; species Furipterus horrens. Next base: position 44,973,280 of record NW_028327182.1, read on the forward strand.
TTGACAAAAGTAAAGAATTTTAAAAAACCTTACACATTATTTCAAAATTGTAATTTTATTATTAAGTATCTCATGGTGAGATGGGCTATGTTAAGTGGTTCTTCTCATGCTAGTCATTTATATGTTAACATATTTTCAGTATCTGAGAGCTAGCAGGAATAGTATTTATTCACTATCATGTTTACAAGAAATTAGGTGTATATTGTGGCTGAAATGCAGAGCATACAGGCAGAAATAGTGGAAATTAAGTTAGGAAGAACTTACTGCTTGATCATAGAGAAATCTGAATAAACTTTAACTGGCAGATGACAGGGGGTCACTGGAATTGTTTTTAGTAGGAGCTTGGCTTGAGAACACGTTAGGAGGACCTTTTTCCAATACTGATGGAACATAAAAAGGCCATATAGTAAACCAGAGAAGCTCAGGGGAGGTCTGCATGGTGGCCTTACAAACTCATAGGATGAGCAACCCCATAGGATGGTTTGAACATAAAAATTTCCTCACTAAAAGTGATTGGTAGAGGGTAGTCACATCCTGGGCCTGTAGCTTTCTTGAAAAAGGTCAACATTTACCTTAATTAAGACTATTTTCTTTTTGTATCTAATATTATATACACTTGGAATATCAGAGTAACTTCCTTTTTCCAACTGCTCAGGGTACACCCACCGCACCAGAGCAATGCTCGCAGAACTCCTATCTTGTTCCCTGAACACCACCTCTATGTGCTGCAAATGTACCCACATATGTAAAAGAAGCATGTTTCTCCATTTAACTCTTTATCCAATCTTAGAGATTTTCTTGTGTTATTTTCTCCTGTCTGCCTCCCTCATCTATCACCAATAAATTTCATGTAATATCCTCCCCCTTACGTCTTTTGATTCTGTTGTATAAAATTAGCTGCAAAATTGCCATTCTTCAGAAAATTTTCTCATTCTGGCAACTGTGAATTTGGCTCAAATGAATTTGTAAAAATACATAAAAATTCTCTGTGAGTTTGAATATTTTTTACATCAACACTGAGCAGAATGAATCAGAGAAGAGGAAGAAATGAGGAAACAATTCAGTCTATCCCAATATTCCAGGAGCAAAAATAGGAAGACTGAACTAGGGAATAAAATGCAGACAACAAAAGTAAAAGACATCATGACAGAAGAATCAGACTCAGGCTGGGTGTGACAGGAGAGTACAAGGGGATCACAGGGAGACCCTAGTAAAAAGCACAGGGCAAATGGACCTCAGAAGAACTGATTTGAGGGCACTGTGAAATATTGTCTGATTTCAGACAAGTTAGTTTGAGGTCTCTATATTTCACAGGCATGGGCATGAAGAGAAAGGTCAGCCCTAGATGTGGTGATGAGGTAAGAGGAGGAGAGAATCTCAAGGAGGGAAAGAAGAGAGGTTCGAGAACAGAGCAAGGAACAGAACCTGAGAAATGGTCAGGGCATGCAGCATGGAGTCCAAGAAGAGAGCAGTGTGCTAGAAAGGGATCATTCAGGCAGGTAGGAGAGCACACTTCACACTGGTCAACAAAGAGAGAAATTGAAAAAAAGAAAGGGCTAATGCCTGGAGAGGAAAATGAACTGATATATGGTGATAGCGAATGCCATTTAGAAGACTGTTGGTGGCAAAGCAGTGTCCTTCAGGTGTGTAAGGGTAACAGCTGGACTGTTAGGGGTTAAAGGCTGTTATGAGAGTTCAGGAAGTCACAGAATGAATTCAGAATTTTGAGTAATGTCAAAAATGTCATTAAGCATCCATGCATGTTTTTGAATTTTTTTCATTCTGCTTGACTTTCCTAGAAATTCATTTTTGAATCCCATTTTCTCCATTCACTTACATAGAGTATTTTCCTTCCACCACAATGGAAGGCATTTTCAAAAGCTGATACCAGCTGAATGTGTTAATGGAGTCTCAAGATGAAATTCTACCAGGCAGAGCATATTGTTATTGCAATATATTTTATTACTCTATTAGTATATATTTTAAAATATATACTTATGAACAATTACTACTACAATTTGATATATCCAATCCATTAATGTAGGAATTTGGAGCAATAGAGTCATTTTCAGTAAGAAATTGAGATAAGTAAAGGTGAAATTCAAGATTCTATGGCATACATGAAATGAAACGATCCATTTAAAGACCGGGTATAACTATGCTACCACAGATATACTTCCACTTAAGACAAACCATTCCATTTATAACTGTTAAGAATACATTAAAGCTAGAGAATTAAAGTTAGATAAAAATCTCTTAGCAAAATGTCAACTGTTTCATCCACAAAGAACAGCAGAAGCTTTGAAAAAAAAGCCTCTTCTTCTTTTTCTCTTTCTTTTTTTTTTTTGACTAATAGTTTAAAACCATGCTAATTTCAATAAATGTAAAGGATAATTATAGGCAGCACTTTAAAATGAAATAAAAATGAATTATTTATGATGCAGGCTTTATAAAACATCTAATTCCTGTAGAAATTATCAAAGCCAACAAAGATATGTAGGGGAGAGGGAGACAATAAAAGTTGGTGCAGAATGGAGATACAGGGAAATTTTTATATGGAGAAAAAGATAAATCAATTAAAGCAGGAACCATGCTGTTTATTGTGATAAATCATATTAACACCATCCTTCTAAGCAAGATATTCAGTTGAAGAAAGGGGAGGTTGTAGTTGGCTGCCTTTGCTATTGGGTGCATGAAGACAAGGCCCCACATTAACGGCTCTGTTTGTACCACCATCACAAATGCTTGGCAGAAAACAGCAAACAGCACTGTTGATGAGCATGCTCACAGCAGGTTCCAAATAATAAAATATTACAGAAAAGGAGGGAAGCATAGAAATCAAATTTTTTTCCGAATGACATTCCAATTATTCTCAATAATAGCAGAAAGATTCAGTTTCATAAGGCAGTCAAACTAGTTTTATATTTTTTCTTCTAGCTCATTCATCAGACATTTGTTGAGAGCTGGTGAGGAGGCAGGTCCAGTGAAAAGTGCTGCAGATTTTATATGGAGTGAAATGCCTCTGCTTAGGTTGTCTTTACTGTTTACCTTATGGCCTTATGGCCCTAACTGCTTGACCACTGTGACCAGTCCCAGGGTGACCTTTTCCACAGGTGATAAGGAATCGTGGCTGGAGACTACAGGTTCTGCTTTTCTATGCACTCTCAATGAGGTCATCTTCCAGAGCCCCTCTGCCTGTACAGGGCTGAGTCCAGTGGGAGAACAAAATGAAGAGTCCTAACAAGTCCACCTACAAATCCTTCTTCTGCCCCAACACAGGTTATGGTGGCTGTAGAGACATGACAAAGAACAGCAGAAGGCTTTTTTTTTTTTTTTTTTTAACCAGAACTAAGTATCATATGATCTTGCAAAAATAACCTGATCAGAAGTTTAAGTTCTATATTTCCTACCACATTTGTTTTTAGTTAAAATATTTAGTGCAGTCATTGAAAGCACAATTATGGAGTCTGATCATCTAGGCTGAATTCTAAATACAGCACTTAAGAGCTGTGTGACTGCATATAGAGAACTCCAGTTCTGTGCCTCAGTCTCCTCATCTACAAAATGATGATGATAATGCTTTTTACTATGTATAACTTTGGGAGGATTAGTACACAATGCTTGGCTTTGTATGCATATATTGATGTTAGGTAACTAATTTTGTTTTAAAAGTATAATAATTGTGGTAACAGAACAACTAATACTTAATATTTTTAGTGTTTTACTACTGACTTATCACCTTTATATGTATCACACTTAATCAAAGGTAAGTTTGGTCAAATGAGTTTGTGGAAGTTAATTTTCCAGAAAAACTTTGTAATGACTTTCAGTAAGTAAACTGTCATCATCTTCTCTTTTCAATTCTATTTTGAAAAATACATGACAAAAGAACAACATCAGTGATTGGATAAAGGGTCAGGGGAACTTCAAACTGGAAACAACCCTAATGTCCATCAATGACAAAATAGATAAATAATTTAGGTTTATTTAGACAGCAGAATATTAAACAGCAATAAAACGATGAATTATAGCATACAACATAACACTGAGTGAAAGAAATCAGACATATATATATGTACGTATATATATATATATATATATTACAATTCTATTTATAGAAAGCTTAAAATGTCAGTATTTAGGGATGCATAATGACTACCATAAAAAGTAATGGGCCATGACTACCATGGGATGGAGTAGCTAGTGATGGAAAAGGACATGTTGGTGCATAGGGGATGTTAATGAAATTCTGTCAATATCTTATTTCTTTGTGTTGTGGTTACTTAAGTGTTTGCTCATAACATTTTGTAATACTATATATTTATGTTTTGAGCATTTTTCATACTGCATATTATAGTTTTTAAAAAGACTTTAAAATAATCTTAGAAGCAAATTTAGAATTTTTAATAAATGGAAATAAAAATTGTATGAGGGAAGATACTAGGAATCTAAACTAGATGTGAGTGGAGTGAATAAGTCTCTTTTTTACATCCATATGCCCCAAACTTCACATCATTTTCTGTATATACTCATCCAATTCCTTTATTTCCCTTCACCAGCTCAATTCCCAGAATTTCCCAATCATAAGAGGTTGAAGGGTAATTACAAACACAGCTTACTGCACTACATGAAGGATATTCTCAGTGAGCATAGGGAATCTAACTGTTAGACGTACAGAGTAAAACCTGGACAATAAAGATGATAAAACATACTGTGGAGAGATGCTCTTTTTGAGAAGAAGATTGACAAAACATGTGTCCTAATTTAGGTAACTGCTTCTCTTCTATTTTAGACTCTGAGTTTACTCAGCTCACCTTTCTTTCAGAGACAGTAAAAGTCCTGGGTAATAGTGGTTCAATAAAAGTTCATTCCCATGTTCCAAATAATGGCTCATAGCAACAGTATTCTGCTGATCTATTTGTAACATTTTGAACAAGAAAAGCTTTTTCTGGCCGAGACTTAGTAACCTTAAACACACCTTTGCTATATTGTTAACCTGTTTCAGAGAAATCTCTTAAATGTAGACATATAAAGAATGAACTTTAAAAATGCTCATAAAATAAGAGAAGAAAAATTGTTTTTTTAAAGACAACAGTATGTAAGGCCATTACTTACTTAATGTTGCCTATCCTAGGAATCAGAATGTCCACACATTTCAGATATCTCTCACAGCCCTTGGAATTACTGAGCTGGGAAATTCATGAATTTGACAGATGAGTTAAGAATGACTGAACCAGATAAAAACTGCTTTTTGTACAACTTTGGTTCAGATGACCCTTTTGAGAGCCAAAGATGAAACAACCTTTGGAAGTCCTTTTATATTTTATGGGGACGTTGTTGGAGAAGTTGCCTAAGGGAAAGTCAAATATTAGTATCAAGACCAACTGGCTTCTCCTGTAAAGAATTTATCCTATAAACTCTGTAGATCAAGCAAGTGCCTCATTCTTTGTGTTGGTCATAAGGAATTTCAGTGCAAAATTTGAACTCAAGTGTTAATATAGGCAGATACTTGTTTGATTTTCTATCTCATACCCATATTTTCAATTTCCCCCCACTTCTGTATTTGCCCATTTTGATCTTGTGACTTGTGTTTTTCAGAATGAACAGAGTGTAAATAATTACCCTTCGAAACAGAAGCATCTTAATTGATTAAGTCTGCAGTTCTTGTCTTGATTTTCTCCCAAGCAACAGGTATAAACATCCACCTGCATAGTAGACTCCACCCGGATTCTTCAAAGACATGTCAAATACATATCAAAAGCATATCAAATTCCCAAAACATAGCCTTCTGCATTTTCTACTCTGTGTTGATAAGTGCCACCATGCACAAGTTTCCCCAAGTCAGAATCCTGGATGTCATATTTAAATTTTCCTTCTCCCTACACAGTTTGCTTCCAATAAATCAATTCACCTCTATTCATAAAAGTCTTGAGTTTCTTTCTTTCTTTCCCTTTCCAACACTGGTAAGTAACTTCAGGCCCTTCTTCCCTGTCACCTAAACATATGATAATCCTTACTGGCTTTCCTGATCTAATCTCAGTCCCCTCTCATCAGTGGCACACACTTTGGTAGACGGGATCTCTCAAACACCCAAATGTGATAATGTCACTGCCTGGTTCGATTTTTTCTCAATGGCTACCTACTACCTATAAGACAAAACAAAATTCTTTAGAATGACTTATTAGTGAACTTTTGTAATCTAACTTTTAAGCATTCCTTCCTTTGCTCCTTGAATAATTGTAGAGGTCCAAACATGCTAAAATCTAATTTCTTATTTTTATACACATACTGTTTCCTCCCCTTAAGTTCCATTCTCTCTTTGGTGAACCAGGGACCCTCTATTCATCCTCAGGCCCCAGAATAAGCCTTGTTTTGGGGATTCCCTGACCCCAAGGCAAACTTTGGCATGCCTTCCTTGTGTTTCTGTAGAATCTGACTCATACATATAATATAAAAATTACTATGGTGCTTTGAAATTACTTCCTTGTATGTCTCTTTCTTAGATTAACTTCCCTATATTTCAGGCACTGTGCCTCACTTTCCTTTGTATCACTGAGCTTATCATGGAACACACATCAATTAAGTAAATTGATTAGTGAATGGTAGATGGAATTGTTATGCTTGATGAGGTCAGATTTTTGATTCAGAGGACTGTACTTTTAAAGCATTAGACTAGAACAGGAGTCATCAAACTGACAACAGATTAAATCTGGCCCACAGCCTGTTTTTAAAAATAACATTTTATTGAGGAACAACCACACTTATTTGCTTACATATTATTCAGGTTGCTTTCAAGATCCAACAACAGAGTTAAATAGATTTTGCAGAGACTGTATAGCTCACAAAGGCTACAATAATTACAATCTGTCTCTACAAAAAAATGTTTGCTGACACACATTTATGGGCCAGAGTCATGGACTTTTAAAATGTATCCTGCTGTAGTATAATACAATGTCAAGCACATTCGGTACACATATTACCCTCTACACTTTCCTTTGTTATTCTCTTCCTTCCCTCAAAACCAAAACACTTTGGCAATCTGAACTCAGATTAGCCCTCAAACTGTATAACCTATTGAAGCTTACTTATTTGGGATATTTCTGATGATTTAACTATGGTATCTAACTGAGTGCAGAGACTAATTTTTCCTTAGTTTACAGTCTTTCTTTCTTTCTTTCAGCAATATACTCCCCTGAGTTGTGGCTAGCACAGGATTGCTCACCTGCACACTGATTGCCCAGCCTCCCTTGCAGCTAGGTATGGCCACCTTACAATGTGCTGGTAAGTGGAATGTAAACAGAGTAATGTGCAAAGTTCAGAGTCTCTGCTTTTTCTGCTCTAAAAACTCGGTGCTTTCACTCTGTTTTTCTTTCCCTCCATTGGGTTGAAACAAGGATGTAAAAAATTACCAACTTTGATCATACAGACAAGGACAATCCTGTGGGAGCAACAAGATAAAAGAAATGTAGACCTATTTTCAACTTCATAGAGCATCCCTATCTCCCTGGACTGCCTTCAACTCAGACTTTTTTTGTGAGAGAAATAAACCTTTCATCTTTTTTTAACACCACTGTTCTGTTAGTCACTGTTAAATCAGTTGATCCAATATCCTATTTTACCCAGCTTCTCTCTTACTTTTCCTTTTATAGTCAGCTTAGATTTCTTCCCCTAGAATCTGTCCTCAGCCTGTCTTTATTCACTTTCACTATTTTCTCTAAAACTAAAAGTTTTCTTAAAATCTTTTCTTTCTACACCCTCCACACATCTTTCCATTTTTGTTCTTTCTTCTTTTCCACAAAATAAAAATAAAACAGAAAATATCCAGCCCTTCTGATGCATTCTCTGTTCTTCTTTTTCTTTTTTTTGCTTTACTTTCCTAATTGTCCCAACAAGGAACTAAGCTGGTGAGGACACAACACTTCTTACAGAATGGAGAAAGAGGAGAAGCAGAGTTGAAAAAACATTTTTCTTTTGTGGTAAAGTGGAGAATGCAATAAATACAGCTATTAATTTTTGAGAGTTTCACATTGACAGATGTTGAGAATTTGGAATATAAAAAACCTAATAATATAAAAGTGCTATTGTATCACTGTGAAGGTCACTTAACATTGAGAAAGTAGCATGTTAGGGAAAGTATTCAGGTCTTAGGAGGTAGATTGAACTGGATGACTTTGAGTGGACTCCAGGGGATTAATTAGAGGTGAAAAGGCCCAGACTAGGGTGATACAGTGGAAATAGAAAACAGAGAAGCAGAGTAGTATAGCCACCAGATATTTAAAGAAAGACAATACAGTTTTATTGGCAGATTGTATATGGAAGTTCCATTATTTCCTTCCTTTTCAACAAGAATGTTTTCTTCAATATTTGGTATAAGAATTTTAAAAAGGCAATAGAAAGAAGTGAAATATTTCCAGACCATTGTACAGTAAAAAGATAAGCAAATGAAATAACAAGTATGCAAATAAGTGAATCTGGATGAAATTTTATGTCTTACATAAAATGGTTAACACACTTTCCAAAGGGCATGTCAGGTGCACACTGATGACTCTAATTCAGTTCTAGCATAAATAGCTTCAGGTATGGGGCACCTCAAGGAACAAGTTAAGTTAAGCCTACTTTAGTTTCTCTGCACAATCTCCTTCAATTTCTGTGTAACAACAAGCCATCAATGATTATTAAATAAATATAATAAAATAAAAGCTGTTCCTCATCTAACCAGTATTATGCAAGACATCCCTAACCTATGTCTCTCTGGAAGCTCTCTGTGATCTTCTGTGGAGTTGGGATCAGAATCCTCACAATTAAAACAAAAAATTTTTAAGTAAATTTTATTGATTATATTGTTATAGTCATTTCAATTTTCCCCCCTTTGCTCCCCTCTGCCCAGTACCCCCCTTCCCTCCAGCAATCTCACCACAACCACCCTTATTTCATGTCCATGGGTCGTGCATATACGTTCTTTGGCTTCACCCTTTTCTATGTTATTCTTAACTTCCCCCTGTGTATTATGTATTTACCAATTATGCTTAATCCCTCCACAATTTCCCCATTTCTCCCCCTCCCAACTCCCAGCTGATAACCCTCCAAATGATCCCCATACCTATGATTCTGTTCCTATTCTGGTTTGCTTGGTTGGATTTTGGTTTTGTTTTTTAGATTCAGTTGATGATAGCTGTGAGTTTGTTGTTATTTTAATGTTCATAATTTTTATTTTCTTTTTCTTAAGTAAGTCCCTTTGACATTTCATATAATAATAGCTTGGTTATGGTGACCTCCTTTAGCTCTACCTAGTCTGGGAAGCACTTCATCTGTCCTTCCATTCTATATGATAGCTTTGCTGGATAGAGTAATCTTGATTGTAAATCCTTGCTTTTCATCACCTTGAATACTTCTTGTCAGTCCCTTCTTGCTTGCAAAGTTCCTTTTGAGAAATCAGCTGATAGTCTTATAGGCAACCCTTTGTAGGTAACTCTCTGCTTTTCTCTTGCTACTTTTAAGATTCTCTCTTTATCATTAACCTTTGGCATTTTAATCATGATGTGTCTTGGTGTGGTCCTTTTTGGGTCTAGATTGTTTGGGACTCTCTGTGCTTCCTGGATTTGTATGTCTATTTCCTTCCTGAAATATGGGGAGTTTTCCTTCATTATTTTCTCACAAAAGTTTTCAATTTCTTGCTCTTCCTCCTTCCTCTGGCACCCCTATGGTTTGGATATTGGCATGTTTAAAGTTGTCCCATAGGTTCCTAAGCCTCTCCTCATTTTTTTCATTCCTGTTTTCTCATTCTGTACTGGTTGGCAGTTGTTTTCCTTCTTGTGTTCTAAATCATTGATTTGAACCCCAGTGTCCTTCCCTTCACCATTGGTTTTGTGTGGATCTTCCTTCATTTCACTTAGCATAGCCTTCACTTCTTCTCTTATGTGTTTGCCATACTTAAGCATATCTGCCAATACTGTGAGCATCTTTATCACCAGTGTTTTGAACTCTGCATCTATTAGGTTGGCTGTCTCCTTGTTTGTTAGGTTGGCTATATCCTCATCGTTTAATTCTTCCACTGGAACCTTGATCCGTTCCCCCTTTTGGGCCATACTTCTCTGTCTCCTCATCTTGACAGGCTCCTGTGTTTGTTTACCTCTGTGTCTTAAGTAGAGCTGTCACCCTTGTTATGTTGTAAGGGGTGGAGCCTTAGGTTTTCTCATCAATAGAGGGAGATCTGTTTCCCCACGTTGTGGCGCTATATGTGGGGGAGGGGTCTGAGAGAGAACAATGTCACTTGCTCAGCACTCACCCCTTTTCCAGGAACTTCTCCCATTTTGTATGGGTCTGGTGTCTCTCTAGCTGTTGCCCTGGCTGTCGTTCCCAGAGCGGGTGGGTCTGTGGATGTTCTAAGACCATGGGGGCCCTTTAAACAAGTGGACTCTGCCAAGAGACCAGCAGTTTCTTCTTCCTCCACCCCAACCCTCACTGGTTTGCACAGTGAAGCAATGAGGCTTTATTTTCCCCAGTGCTGGGACTGTGAGCTGCATAGTCTGGTCTGGTGCTGGAAGGGCTCCCCAGGTGTCCCTCCTGACTTTTTAAAATGTGTGACTGTGCTTTCCAGCAGCCTGCTGCTGCCACCACTGCTGCTGCCACCACACTGCATCCTCTCTGCCCCAGCTCCACCCCTCCTACGTGTCTAGATGCATATTTCTTCTTTATACCTTTGTTTGTTAGACTTCCATGCAACTCGATCTTCTGGAACTTCTGGTTGTCTCTATTTTTGAGGTAGTTGTATTACTTCTTAGTTGTGAAGGGAGATGCAGCGTGTCTTTCTAGGCCTCCATCTTGGCCGAAAGTCCTAAAACAAAAATTTTTTAAATTTTATTCTACTTCTAGAAATTGAGAGTCTTATTTGCAAATGAAAACCATGTGAATTGATGGATAAGTTGCTGGTTCTTCATTAGAAGACCTGGGCTCAAGTCTGATGTCACCATCAGCCAGCTGTAATGCAAACACTATACTGCATATGACCAGGGCTCCAGAAAAGCCACAACATTGCAAACTAATTTGATCTTCTCTCAGTGTATTAAAAAAATTTAAAAGTTTTAGTATATTCTTAATAGAAAATTAAATTTTCAATCCTTCTCAGATATTTCTCTCGTGAATTAGACTTTGTGTGACTAGCAGCTGAAAGTCTCCTCTGCTCACTCACTTTCTTCCTCCCATGCATTCTCACCCACATGGATTTTACCCCTTCCACTAGAACTCTCTCCTGTGAGCACAGTCCTCTCATGGCTATTCTAGAGAATCAGTCTATTCTTCACACCAGCTAGGATGAGGAGAGGGTCTTGTAATCTCTCCACATTGACAATTTTAAAATTCACCTCTAATCTTCCAAGTCTTCATTTTAAATTGGAGATGGTACCTACCGAATTTACTCTACAGGATTGTCCTGAAGACTCCATATCACATTGGATGTAAAAACATTTTTTAATGTGTTCAAGTATTCCATGAGCTTAAGTGGAAAGTCATTATTTTTAAGTAATTGTTTTCTTTCACTTTCTATGAATTTACCTTCTCAGGGGAAAACGTTCTAATTTCTTCTACCATGAGATGTTTGTAGGATGAAGAGGGTCATTTTCTGACCTCTGTGTCCCCTTCATGAAACATCTTTTTTTTTCCTTCCCTTCAAAGCCAAGCTTTTAGGAAGCATTGTCCACATTCATTAGCTCTACTTCCTCACCATCATTTAATGTCCTTCCCCACTCCATTATAACCCTGCTGCTTCTACTAAGGACATCAATGGCTGGCAAACCAAACAAACACTGGTATGCCAAACTCCTCTCCTTTATTTGAGTCCATCTCTTCTGGCTCTGTTTTTACCTCTCCAACTCATTCACCTCCCAGTCTTATCTTCATTAAGGCTCTTTAGATGTTTGCATGACCCTGGCATGTTCTTAAGGATTGCAATGGTTAGTAGCTCATGCTGAGTACCTGCTATGCATCAGACACTTGACATTTCCTATCTCCCTTTCCTATCAGCTCCATGCAGAGGATTAGAGTGCTGGCTAAGACCACACAGCCCATAAACTACAAAGTGGGAATTCAAGTCTTAGTCCTTGCTCTCCAGAGCCAGACTTCCTCCCTTTTCTCTTCAGATTTCTTGAGTTAAACTCTTGATTTTGCCATTTACCTATTGAGCTCAAAATGGCTTACTTCACCTCACTAACACCTATTTACTCATCAGTAAAATGAGGATAATAATGACATAGATATTCTAGAATTGTTGTGAGGATTTGATTAGATAATATTTGTAAACAGCAGAGTGGCTAACACACAGTAAGCCTCACCAAATGTTAATACGGCCTTTTATTATTATATTTAGTACCTTCATCTGTCTCTTCTTTCTATAAACCTGCTTCCTGGGCAGGCTAACCTACGCATTCAGCTTCTAGTAGCTTCTGCATGAGAGAAAACCTCTCTCACTATAGCCATTCCAGGCTCCTGCCAAATATCAGCCCATATTTCCAGTCATAGGCTGGGTTTCCTCCATTAATCCATGTATACCTCACATGTGACAAACTCATACCTCTCACCTACTTCTCTGAATCCCCTGGATTAATGGTGACAGAGTCACGTGAGTCATAAACATGAGCTTTTTCATTGGCTCCCCTTTCTCACTCTTTCAGCACATTGTATCAGTCACCTGATCCCTCCTCCTAATCCTTCCTCTGATTCATCCAGCTTCTCCCTGATGTTTTCAACATCATTGCTCATCCTCTTTATTTAAAAATTTGATATTTTTGTTCATCATAAAATTTTGCCCTAGTTTTGATTTAAAAAAACATTTCATTATGTCCTGGCAGGTGTGGCTCAGTGGATTGAATACCTGCTTGTGAACTGGAAGGTCACAGGTCTGATTCCCAGTCAGAGCACATGCCTGGGTTGCAGGCCAGGTCCCCAAATGGAGGTATGTGAGAGGCAACTAATTGATGTATCTCTCACACATCGAAGTTTCTGTCCCTCTCTTTCTCCTTCACTTCCCCTCTCTCTAAAAATAAACAAAATCTTTTTTTAAATGCCATTATAATACTATTTATCTTGATTATTGGAGGTTTTGGTACCCTCTTAAATTTTGCATCTGAGATAAGTACCTAACTCGCCTTACTCTGCTGCTAATTCTTCTCCCAATGCAATTTTCTATAGTATCCTGCCAGAAAGACATTAGTAAAACATGTATTTATTTACTCCTAGCATACTCTTGCTTAAATGCCTTCAGTGGCTCCAGAAACCTTGCAGTTCCACACCACCTGCACTCTTACTCCATGTATACTGTGACCTAGCAACAAGAATCCACTTCTTTCCCTGATGGTGGCTCTACTTTCAGTTTGGTGCACTTGGAAATGTGGCAAGTGATCTTTTGGACTATGCTTTAGTTAATTTTAGGATGATTAGGAACTAATTGTACTTGCAAAAAGCTAATTGTTTATGCATTCATTGATAAAACTTAAATTTCAACCATATTTCATTAAAATTCTTCTAAAATCTAATGTACTTTTCTGCATACTTACATATAACACATTCATAATTCAAAAAGTTTTTGGTAGCTCACCCTCATCATTTTAAATATCATTTCTGATACTTTGCTGTAATCCAGTGATGCCAACCTCAGAGGCCATTAAGGTTTTCTAAGTCAGCTTGCCCTTAAACTTAGTGCTCACATATGATTCACTCTTTTCCTTATTTCGTTGCACCTTTAACTTAGAGTGAATTCTTCTTCCTAATCTCTGCTCTGTTATCACTTGTTTTGCTTCTTATGATTCATCCCTCATTCCATTTCCCTTGTCTATATCATTCCCATCTTAACTGTATCTCTAAAATTCTCTCTAGTAACTCTAGTTTACCAGTATTTCTTGGGATTGGCATTCATGAAGCTTGATAATTATAAACAAGCTTATGACTGTACTATTTTTTGCTCTGCTGAGTCTTCCACTTTATCATTCAATCTTTGCATCTTTAGCTCTTCTTATCTCCTTTTACTCCTGAGTTTGTCATCATTCTGATTGGCTAAGAGGTGTTGAATGTATATCTAATTGTGGCTGTGTAATCTATGAAATAACTCTCAAACTATTTTTGCTGTGGCATTTCTCCACATAGGGAATTGTGGACAAGTGGTAAGAAAGAATTCTAACCTCAAGTACCTGAGGGACTTGACATCTTCGGTCCTTAGTTTCCATCTCTGTGCTCGTCAGAGAACTCCAATCTTTAGTTTGTTTTTTTTTGTTTTTGATTATTTTATTTTATTTTATTTTTTAAGTATATTTTATTGATTATATTGTTACAATAGTTCCAATTTTTTACCCTTTGCTCCACTCTTCCTGGCAATCCCCTCCCCCAACAATAAACCCCCCAAGTCTATGCCCATGGGTTGTACATACAAGCACTCCTTCCTCACCCTTTTACATATTCCTCTTCTTTTTTAAAAATAATTAATTAATTAATTAAACAATAAAAAATAACAATCCCTCCTTCTCAGACTTAAGACCCTTTATAATCTTATAAAGGACAATAGGTGAAGGTCTCGAGCTCCTCCAGCTGCTTCAAGCTGGACATGGTCGTTGTCCTACCTACCCTTGGGTCCAGAAATCCCTAATAAGAGTGGGGGTGTGGAGGGGAGGGTGACCTTCCCACATGGGGAAGGATCGTGCAGACTCCAGGTCGGTTGGCTGTCCCTGGACAACGGCATGCTTGATTTAACAGGCTGGCATCCTTGTTGTATTCTGGAGGCAACAGATTTGGCAACAGGGTTAAAAGACATCATTCAATCCATAATCACAAGATGACAAAAGACAGGTATTAATTTTTCAATGTCCCACATTAGGGAAAAGAAGGGCTTCTTTGGAGGAAGGTGTGCCAGGTACATCTCACCTGTCCAAAACCCTTTTGTCCATTATACTTAGTTTGGGCTGAGGGAAATATTTTAGGTTCCCCCCTCTCAGACCTCTGGGCTCTTCCTGTCCAAGCCATTATGACAGAAAAGAGAAACCAGTTTTAAACTGAAGCCCACAGACCACCCTATTCTTCACCATTCCAGCCACTTAGTTCAGCCAAAACATTGAGTCTCAGGAGGCAGCAATGTAAACAAGATTAAGTGAGGACTATACATACAGATAATCACTCAGGTAATGAGATCATAGGCTTATGCCCTTTGAAAACAGAAAACACATGTTAATTTATGTAACATAACCCACATACACGTCTCTAAATCTGTATGAATGTCTTATCAGAAAGACATCCAGTTGCAAAGCATTTGACATTCTTCTTGCCTGTAAATTAAAGATCTTTGATAATGCCACAGAAATAGTTTAACTTTCAAATGAAAACAAATTTTAAATGAAAAGAAACTTTAAGGACGGTTAGCCATTTTACTTTATAGTCTACCACCGAGCCTTGTGATTTTCCTTGAATCACGACTTTTCTCTCTAAGTTTACCTTCCTTGTCATTAAAAGGACTGCATTAAGTCCATTTTTAATTTATCCTGTTCATTTGCATAAACACAAGAGCAGAAATGATCACTTATGATCTTTAGTTCTGCTTTGCTGAAACTTACGCAAGGAACATTTAGGGTGACCTTCAGTCTGCCCTTCAAAGCACAGAAGCAGAACCACATACCTGGCATTCAGTCTTGCCTGTACACACCTGTCTTTTCCAGGTCCTTCTGGTTTTCCATTGTGCCTTAAGGTCCCTTCTAGCCATCTTTCATGAAAACAACCTTTATTCTTTCCCTGGAAAGATTGCCATGGACCGCGCATCCATCCAAGGTACCAGGCCTTTTATCTCGTGGGCTTTTATTACTTTGAAAGTCAATCCCAGTTCCTCAGGGCTTTTTGGTAACAACCAGAGCCCAAGCATGTTTCCTTTAGGCATGACATTCCAGTCAAAGTCTTAGTCAAAAAAAAACTTCTATTAACAACTGGTCTTATTAGTTTTATGCAAAGAAACTTATGTCATTACTTACTTGTTTAGAATGCCAAACTCTGGAGGGATCAGATAGGGAGAAAAATATACGGTGTGAAGGAAAATCCTTGTCCTTCTAATATTCTCTGAACTTGCATTTCCATTCTTCATATTTTCATTTTATCCCCCACTAAAAATTTTTTTGTTGGTTTTTTCATTAAAATTGTCCCACTTTTTTCCCCCTCTTGCTTCCCTGCACCCTGCTCCCCCTTCTCCCACATTCAGTCCCCACCCAGTTGTCCATGTCCATGGGTCATTTATACATGTTCTTTGACTAGACCCTTCCCCTTCTTACCCCCTTCTCTCTCTCCCATCTCCCCCTTTGTTACTGTTAGTTTATTCCTTGTTTACATACCTCTGGTTCAATTTTGCTCATTTGTTTGTGTTGTTCATTAGTTTCCTGTAATAGGTGATAGCATAAGGTATTTTTCTTTTGTTCCCTGGCTTATTTCACTAAGCATAATTCTCTCTAGTTCCAACCATGCTGTTGCAAATGGTAGAAGTTCTTTCTTTCTTTCAGTACTTATTCATTGTCATTTTCCCCCTTTGTACTCGCGTTCCTCTCTGTCTCTCTGTTTCTTCATCTTCTTAAAGCAGACCCTTCAGCATCTCTTGCAATGCTGGTTTGGTGGAGATGTATTCTTTTAGCCTTCTTTTGTCTTGGAAACTCCTTATTTCACCCTCCATTTGGAATGAGAGCCTTGCTGGGTAGAGGATTCTTGGTTGTAGGCCTTTGTTTTTCATTGCTTGGAATATTTTTTGCCATTCCCTTCTGGCTTGTAGTGTTTCTGCTGAGAAATCTGAGGATAGCCTTATTGGAGCTCCCTTGTATGTTATTAGTTGTTTTTCTTTTGCTGCTTTTAGGATTCTCTCTTTGTCTTTGAATGTTGCCATTTTAATTATGATGAGTCTTAAAGTGGGCCTGTTGGGGTTCATCTTCATTGGGACCCTCTGTGCTTCCTGGACTTGCATGACTCTTTCTCTCCTCATGTGAGGGAAGTTTTCTGTCATTAGTTTTTCAAAGAGGTTTTCTATCGCTTGCCCTTCTTCTTCTCCTTCTGGAATTCCTATGATACGAATATTATTACGTTTCATGTTGTCCTGCAGCTGTCTTAGAACCTCTTCCGTCTTGTTCATTCTTTTTTCATTTTGTTGCACTGTCTGGGAGTTTTTGTCTACATTGTCTTCCAGCTCGCTGATCCGATCTTCTGCTTCCTCTAGCCTGCTTTTAATTCCTTCTACTGTGTTCTTCAATTCAGAGATTGTATTCTTCATTTCCTCCTGGCTCTTATTGATAGCTTCTATGTCCTTTTTCATGCTCTTATAATTCTTAGTAAGTTCCTTGTAGTTTTTCTGGAGTTTTTTGTAGTTTCTGCTGAGCTCATTGAGCTTCTCCATAATCCATGTTTTGAATTCCATATCTGATAGTTTGCTCCCCTCTATTTCATTTAGCACTCTTTCTGGGGATTCTACCTTTTCTTTCAATGGAGGGTTGTGTCTCTGTCTCCCCATTTTTGTGACTCCTGTTGTTTGTTGGTGCTTCTTAGAATCATTTGCACTTACTGGATCTGCCCCTTGTGGCATCAGATCCTGTACCAGTCTGGGCCTAGGCAGCCTGTTGGAGACTTACAGGGATCTACTTCCTTTGTCTGACTTCTGCAGTTGCTAATCTATTCAATCTGTGATTAGCCATCAGTCTTAAGGACCATGGGTGTGGCAGCTTAATTCCTGTAGGGAGGGCTTTTGCTTCCCCTCAGGTTCACACCACTTGGAGGGGGGGAATTGTTTGCCTGCAGTACTGGGGTTGAGTTAGCACTGGGACCCAGTTGGCTGCCTCCCTAGTTCTCCCCTCAAAGGCACCACACCAAACTCTCCCCAAGCATCTCTAGTCCTCTCTTCCTTCCTTCTGCTTGAGCCAGGGTAAGTGGGTGCCAAAATATTTTCGTATGTGATCCGCTTAAGAGCTCTTTTTCTCCAGCTGTTTCTCTCTGGCTAGCAAGAAACCCTGTGGCTTTTTGCTTTTCACAGCTGGATACTATTTTACTTTCCACACTGTTGCTGTGGGCTGGGAAGCTCACCAGAGGGTTTAGACCCTGCCCTTCTCAGGGGGAGCCCCTTCAGCTGCCACCCGTGTGAGCCCAGCCAGCCCTTCCGCGTCTCTGCACTCCCTACTGGTCACGTTGTGATGTAGCAGCCTTTTCTGTCTCTCCATGGTTATAAGACTTCTCTCCAGCTAGTGTTTGGTTGGTTATTCCAGATGATTTCACCAAAATTAAGTTGTAAATCCAGACTAGTTCTGGGAGGAGGTTAGTGTAGCTTCCACTTACTCTTCCGCCATCTTGTTTCTCAGCTTGTTTTTGTTTTTGTTTGTTTGTTTTTAGATGAGGTGAGATCAAGAGACATGAAAAATTAACACATGGAACTGAAGTGTCTGCAATTCCTGAAGGGAATGTTGAGTCAACAGATCTTATCTATGTTTGAACAAATTCACTCCAAATTCTTTTTGTTCCTTGTTAAATGGTAGTTAGGCAGTGACTTATTCAGACTTCCAGTTGCCCCCTGAAATCTTTGGGTGCACGAAAGGGCTCCATTTGATGACGAGTTCATTTTTATCATTAAAAGTTTACTTGTAATCAGAAAATTATAAAACACAGAAAATATAAATACATTCTAATAAGCAAAGTGTAAAAATATTGAAAATCCAGAAAAGCCCTCAACAATCTGCCTTGAAAGAGAAAGTAATCAGAACAAGATATTTTAATAGTTTCTTTTCTAGTGACTGAGATATTTAAGAAAAACAGGTATAAGTTAGAACCTAGAAGTTTCTCTTTATTCATTTTCTGGCCATTATCCTCTTTTTAAATGATCAATAAATCAGGAGTATTTTTTGGACACTAAGTGCAGATAAGCTCTTTTGTTTCCACAATGTTCCCACCCCTACTCTATGTCCTTAAAAATAAATATGACATAAAGGAATTAGCATGGAGCCAGATAGATCCAGGTATGACCTTGTCACCAGGACCTCAATGTTTTTGAGACTGCCTGCCTGTGTGCACAGGCCCAAAGAAATGTGTGAGCAGGAGTTTGCAGTATAGAAAAAAATAGTTTAATAGTGGAAGGTGGGAAGCTAATGCTAAAAACCCAACTCTCTAATGGCATGTAGGTTACAGATTATAAAGGGCAAAGTCACAAAACATCACTAGTTGGGGGATTCTGGGCCATGCTGGGAGTTTGTTGGTTGGTAGTGAGATAAGGCTAGTAAATCATTTCTTCAGGTCTTGAGGACAGTTCTGAGATCTTTTCCAGCATCCGTTTGTCCAGTCTCATGGGAAAGTAGCCAGGGGATCATTCCAGCTTAGGGTTCAGGAGCTGAAACATAACTTGGGTCAAGATATTATTGTTAGCTATCCAGAGATCTGGACCTTATGACCATCAGTGAAGTCGAGGTCACTGTCAATGGCTGAAGAAGGTATAAGATTCAAGAAACATTGTACATAGGACAATTATGCCTCAGTCCCCTTCAAAGTAGGCACTTTGGAACCTCATGCAGTTCTCCCAGCATCCACTGTTCAAAACACTCTGAAAAATCCTTTGTTGGAATTGCCATCAGCTGCCCCATTGTATTTTCCTAAATCTCATCAATGGTCTGAAATCTCCTCTCATTCAAAGGTGGTTTTAGTTTTGGGAAAAGCCAGAAGTTGCAGGGTGCCAAATCTGGGCTGTAGTGGGGGCTGAGTCACCTGGGTGATTTGACATTTTGCTAAAAAACTGCATTAGATGTGATGCATGAATGGCGCATTGTCATGATGAAGCTGACAATCACCAGCAGTCCATAGCTGCAGCCTTCTGAATCACCTATAGTTTCCTGGGGAAAATGTTCAAGCTTAACACAAAATTTATATATATATTTATATATGTATATATATACATACACATATATACACACATATATGTATATATACATATATATTTAAATTGTTTTTCAATGACAGTAGTCCCATTTTCCCCCATTGCTCCCCCACACCAAGCCCACCCCTTATCCCATAGTCATTCCCCACTCCGTTGCCCATGTCCTTGCGTCATTTATACATGTTCTTTGACTAGAACCTTGCATTATTATTCCCCTTCTCTCCCTCCCCCTGCCCCCGATAACTATTATTCTGTTCCTTGTTCAATTTTGTTCATTTGTTTGTGTTGTTCATTAGTCTCCTATATCAGGTGATATCATATGATATTTTTCTTTCATTGCCAAGCTTATTTCATTAAGCATAATTCTCTCTAGTTCCATCCATGTTGTCGCAAATGGCAGGAGTTCCTTCCTTCTTTCTGCTGTATAGTATTCCATTGTGTAAACGTACAACAGTTTTTAAATCCACTCATCTACAGATGGGCACTTAAGCTGTTTCCAGCACTAGGCTATTGTAAACAGCACTGCTATGAACATAGGGGTGCATAAGTTCTTTTGAATTGGGGTTTCAGGATTCTTCATGTATAATCCTAGCAGTGGAATCACTGGTTCAAAAGGCAGTTACATTTTTAGGTTTTTGAGGTAGTTCCATACTGTTTTCCATAGTGGCTGCATAAGTCTGCACTCCCACCAACAGTGTACTAGGGTTCCCGTTTCTCCACATCCTTGCCAACATTTGTTGTTCATTGATTTGTTGATGATGGCCATTCTGACAGGTGTAATGTGGTATCTCATTGTGATGGGTTTTTTTTTCCATCTCTCTGATGGCTAGTGATATTGAGCATTCTTTCATATGTCTATGGACCCTCTGTGTATCCTCCTTAGAGAAGTGTTTGTTCAGGTCCTTTGACCATTTTTTAATTGGGCTGTCTTCTTGGTGTTGAGATGTGCAAGTACATTATATATTTTGGAGATCAATCCCTTGTCTGAGGTATCATTGGCAAATATGTTTTCCCATATGGTTGGTTCCCTTTCATCTTGCCGATATTTTCTTTTGCTGAGCAGTAACTCTTTAGTTTGATGTAGTCCCATTTGTTTATTCTTTCCCTTATTTCCTTTGCCTTAGGGGATGTATCAGTGAAAATATTGCTACGTGGGATATCTGAAAATTTTCTGCTATGTTTTTCTCTAGGACTTTTATGGTGTCATGGCTTACATTTAAGTCTTTGACCCATCTTGAGTTTATTCTGTTGTATGGTGTAAGTTGGTGGTCTAGTTTCATTTTTTACACGTCCCCGTCAAGTTCTCCCAGCACCATTTGTTGCAGATGCTCTTCTCACTCCATTTTATGCTTCTTCTCCTTTTGTCAAATATTAGTTGACCATATAGACCTGGGTTTATTTCTGGGCTCTCTGTTCTGTTGCATTGATCTATATGTTTGTTCTTATGCCAGTAGCAGACTCTTTTGATCACAGTGGCTTTGTAGTATAGTTAGATGTCTGGTATTGTAATTCCTCCTGCTGTGTTATTCTGTCTCAAGATTGCTTTGGCTATTTGGGGTCATTTTTGGTTCCATATAAATTTTTGAAGTGTTTGTTCTAGGTCTGTGAAATATGTCATTGGTATTTTAATAGGGATTGCATTGAATCTGAAAATTGCTTTTCGTAGTATGGAAATTTTAATGATGTTGATTCTTCCCATTCATGAACATGGTATATGCTTCCATTTATTGGTATCTTCTTTAATTTCTTTCTTCAGTGTTATATAGTTTTCTGAGTACAGGCCTTTTGTCTCTTTGGTTAAGTTTATTCCTAGGTACTTTATTTTTCTTGTTGCTATAGTAAATTGTATTTTTGTTTCATTTTCTATCTCTGATATTCTATTGTTGGTGTAGAGAAATGTTTCAATTTCTGAATATTGACTTTGTACCCTGCTATTTTGCCAAATTCACTTATTACATCGAGTAATTTTTTTTGTGGAGTCTATAGTCTTTTTATGTACACTATCATGTCATCTGCAAATAACGACAGTTTTGCTTCCTCTTTTCCAATTTGTATGCCTTTTATTTCTTTTTATTGTCTAATTGCTGTGGCTAGAACTTCCACTATGTTGAATAAGAGTGAATAAAGTGAACATCCTTGTCTTGTTCCTGATCTCAGGGGGAATGCTTTTAGTTTTTTCCCATTGAGTGTGATGTTGGCTTCTGGTTTCTCATATATAGCTTTAATTATGTTAAGGTATGCTCCCTCTATTCCCATTTTGCTAAGTGTTTTCATCATAAATGGGTGTTGTACTTTATCAAATGCTTTTTCAGCATCTATTGATATGATCATGTGATTTCTGTCTTTCATTTTGTTCATGTGGTGTATTATATTTATTTATTTGCAAATATTAAACCATATTTGCATCTCTTGGATGAATCCCACTTGATTGTGGTGTATGATCTTTTTAATGTGTTGCTGGATCCTGTTTGTCAATATTTTGTTGAGGATTTTAGCATCTATGTTCATCAGCAATATTGGCCTGTAGTTTTCTTTCTTTGTTGTGTCTTGACCTAGTTTTGGAATCAGGATAATACAGGCTTCATAGAAAGAGTTTGGGAGTTCTTCCCCTTCTTGGATTTTTTGGAATAGTTTGAGGAGGTCCTGTAGGAGTTAGTTCTTCCCTAAATGTTTTGTAAAATTCACCTGTGAAGCCACCTGGACCAGGGCTTTTCTGTGCTCAGAGTTTTTTTATTACAGTTTCAATTTCACTCTTTGTTATGGTCTCTTCAGGCTTTTTACTTCTCCTTGATTCAATTTTGGAAGATAATATGTTTCTAGAAATTTGTCCATTTCATCTAGGTTGTCAGGTTTCTTGCCATACAGTTGTTTGCAGTAATTTCTTACAATTCTTTGTATTTCTGTGATATCAGTCGTGATTTATCCTCTTTCATTTCTGATTTTGTTTATTTGAGTCCTCTCTCTTTTTTCTTGATTAGTCTGGCTAAAGGTTTGTCAATTTTGTTTATTTTTTCAGAGAACCAGCTCCTACTTTTGTTGATCTTTTGAATTGTTTGTTTAGTCTTTATGTCATTTAATTCTGCTCTGATCTTGATGATTTCCTTCCTTCTACTCACCCTGGGCTTTTGTTGTTGTTGTTGTTGTTCTAGTTCTTGTAGCTTTAGGGTTACACTTTTTATTTGAGATTCTTCTATCCTTTTCAGGTAGGACTGTATTGCTGTGAACTTCCCTCTCGGTACTGCTTTTGCTGTGTCCCATAGGTTTTGGGCTGTTATGTGTTCATTATCATTAGTTTCCAGAAACTACTTGATTTCTTCCTTAATGTCATTGTTAACCCATTCATTATTTAATATCATGTTATTGATTCTCCATTAGTTTGCATGTCTTTGATTATTTTCCTTGTGATTGTTTCAAGGCATTGTGGTCTGAGAAGATGCTTGATATATTTTCAATTTTTTTGAATTTGTTGAGGCTTGTTTTGTGTCCTACTATGTGTCTATCTTTGAAAATGTCCAATGTGCATTTGAAAACAATATATATTTTCTTTCCATGGGGTGAAAAGTTCTATATATATCAGTTAAGTCCATTTGATCTAGTGTATTGTTTAATGCCTCAATATTCTTGGTGTTTCTTTGCTTTGAAGATCTGTCTATTGTTGATAATGAGGTGTTAAAGTTCCCTGCTATGAGTGTGTTGCTGTTGATATCCTTCTTGTAGTCTTCTAATATTTTCCTTATATATTTGGGTGCTCCTATGTTGGGTACCAGGGTTATGTTTACCAGGGTTATATCTTCTTGATGGATTTTTCCCTTAAGTATTATGAAATGTCCTTCTTTGTCTCTTTTTATGGCCTTTGATGTGAAATCTGTTTTGTCTGATGTAAGTATTGCTATCCCAGCTTTTTTTAAATGTCCATTTGCTTGGAATACTTTTTGCCATCCCTTCACTTTCAGTCTGTGTAAATCTTTTGTTTTGAGCTGTGTCTCTTGTAGACAGCATATATGTGGGTCATGTTTTTGTATCCATTACACTACACTATGTCTTTTCATTGGAGCATTTAATCCATTTACATTTAAGGTTATTATTGACAGGTATTTATTTATTTCCCTTTGTACTTGTGTTCCTCTTCCTCTATTTTTTTTCTTCTTTTTCTTAAAGCATTCCCTTTAGGATGTCTTGCAATGCTGGTTTGGTGGAGATGTATTGCTTTAATCTTCCTTTGTGGGGAAAACTCCTTATTTTACCTTCCATTTTGAAAGAGAGCCTTGCTGGGTAGAGTAGTCTTGGTTGCAGGTATTTGTTTTTCATTGCTTGAAATATTTTTTGCCATTCCCTTCCTCTCTTTCAGTGTTTCTGTTGAGAAATCAGTTGATAGCCTTATCAGAACTTTCTTGCATGTTATTTGCTGTTTTTCTCTTGCTGCTTTAGGATTCTCATTTTATCTTTGAATGTTGCCATTTTAATTATGATGTGCCTTAGAGTGGGTATTTTTGGGTTCATCTTCATTGGGACCCTCTTTCTTCCTGGACTTGAATGACTTTTTCTCTCATGAACTTAGGAAAATTTTCTGTCATTACTTTTTCGGTCAGGTTTTCTATCCCATGTTCCTCTTTACATTCTTGTATCCCTCTGATTTAAATATTTATTTGTTTCATGTTGTCCAGTGGTTCTCTTACACCCTCTTCATTATTTTTCAGTCTTTTTCACTTTTTTGTATTGTCTGGGAATTTTTTTCCACATTTTCCTCTAACTCACTGATCATATCCTTTGCTTCATTTAACCTGCTTTTGATTGATTCTACTGTGTTCTTCAGTTCAGAAATTTTATTCTTCATATCTTCCTGGTTCTTATTGATAGTTTCTGTGTCCTTTTTATGCTGGTGTAGTTTTTCATAAGTTCTTTGTAGCTTCCCTGCAATTCTTTGTAGTTTCCCTGAGGTCTTTATAATTTCCTTGGAGTTCATTGTAGTTTTCTCTGAGTTTGTCAAGTTCATTGAGCTTCCTTATAACCATTATTTTGAATTCCATGTCTGATAGTTGGCTTATGTCTGTTCCATCTATCTCTCTTCTAGGGATTCCTCTTTTCCTCTCATTGAGAAGTTGTTTCTGTGTCTCCCCATGTTGGATGCTTCTTGTTTGTTTTTGTTTATTAGATTAATCTGCTTTGATTTCCTGCCTTTGTGGTATGAATTCTTTATAGGAGACTTGGGGGATTCAGTGGTACAGTCTCCTTGATCTCCTGAGCCTGATGCTCTTGGGATGCCCTTTATGCCATTTGTTTAAGCTGTCTTGCTGTATTTCAGTTACTCTTCGATGGATCCTTCCCACTGGCTAGTTGATTGAGAGTCACCTTGTGTAGAGTTCTTTTGTGGAGATGCTATTAAAACATAAACACATAACCCAGGTAAGAAACCCACACCCTCCAAAATATTTCTGACCCACAATCACATTATCAGCATTAAATGAGTCAGTATTAATTAATATAAATGCAGAGAGGTTAAGACTATTATACTATAGGAGAAACAGATAAGAGTTGTTTTAAATGAAAGAAAGATGATTTTTTGAGGGGAAAGATGATAGAATAATAATTGTAGCAAGTAGGGTCAAGGCTATGTGAGACAGTAAGTAATATTTACATTGTATGTTGAAAAAGGGAGGTAAGAATACAGAATGAAGTGAGAAAGTGGAGGTGTATAGTATTAGGTTTATATAGCAGTTATATGCTATATGATTAGTGTGATAGGGAGGATAATCAAAACAGACAAAAAAACAAACAAAATTTAAAGAAGAAGAATAAGAGGGAGAAAAGGTAGGAAACAGATTAAAGAAAGAGTTTTTCTCCAGTACAACCTTTGGGTGCTGTCCTCTTTTTCTGGATCCACCCCTGGTCAAAATTCCATGAGTTTCAAATCTTTTCCGGCTGACTGGGTGTGAGGAGATCCAGCTTGATTCTGGAGTTGCTAGTCTCTCACTCATGGGCCTGCCCCAGCTCTGCTGTGAGCCGCACTTAGTTGAGTCCAATCCCCCCACCCCCTGGTCCTGCGGCACCTTCAGCCCTCCTCAGGCTTGTCTAGCAATGCTGTTATGCTGGTGGGCCAGCATGCGCATGCCAAGAGTCTCTGCCCAGTCTCAAGTCCTGTCTCTGTTCCCCCCAAAAAGTCTCTGTGTTGCCTCCAAGCTGCAGCACTGGCATGCATCCCCTGTGTGCACCACCTGCCCACCTGGGGTTCCTACTAAGTCTGCAGTTCTGCTGCAGCTTTCCTGTATGTGCTCCTCTCCCTGGCTCAGTTCTGTGATGGCATAAAGAAAGGTCAGATTGTAATGGCAGATGGAGACCATTTTGAGGAATGTTGAAAATGCTAAGAGAAGAAGTTTCTTATAATTTGGTAGATGAGGAGGAGGCATCCATGTGTGTGAGAGGAAAATGATGAATTTGCAACTGTATGGGGGCAGTTTCTTTTACTCTGTTGTGAGGTGGAGCTTGCACCAATCCTGGCCTAATTGTTTCTGAAAGGTAGAAGCAAGAACAAAACAATAAGACTTGGTGGTTGGTTGGAGGCAGTGGAACAAATACATAAAGGGAAGTTTACATATAAAAACACAACAAAAAAATTGAAGTTTTGAGATCCTGTAGTTCATCCAGTCACCTTCTTCAACCCAGTGATGGGCTCAGCTGTTGTGACGGATTCAGCTTTTGCCTTCTCTGCAGGTGGTCTGGGATCAAGTGCATATGGGATGGTGCATGTTGTCCTGAAGCAGTTATGGCAGTCATTAATATATTCTTCAATCAAGATGTAGATCCTGAGACTTCCCTCTTCTTGTAATTGTTTGAGAGCCAAACTGGAAAGAAGGAGCAGGCAGAGTCCATGGCAAACCAGCAGTTAAACCTTCTTTGAAGAAACTACACTGCATGGGTCTGTACTCTGAGCATGCCCCTCAAATGCAAGTCAATCACCTCAAGGTCAGACAGGGTAATGAATAATGGTCTAAGGCTTTGTCCTATGATGGGGTGGAGGGGTCCCAGCAGCCCATTGTTATGGCTTCCTCAGCAAGGGTTGACTCAACATCTGTTCTCTCAGGCAGTTAGCCCACTTTCATCATGCAGCCTCATAAGTGTTTTATTATCCTTTTTGAATCTCTTCAAACACTTTGATGTCCTTGAAGTTAAAAACTGCACACGGAGCACTATGCCACTCAAAACACCTTTAGAAATTTCTATTTCAGAGGAACTTAGACAAAGCCAATCTCTGCATTTGTCTCTGTTGTGTTCCTTTGTTGGAATTTGTCTTGGGCATGTAACTCCTACCATCATCATCAGTTAGTTTTCAGAATTATAATAGTTATAAAATTAGCTTATTATTTTGAAATAAATAGTTTTGTTTCCTAAAATAAATTATGAAAGCATATCAGCGTATTAAAAAGTGCAAACATAGCCAATAGTACTTGGCCATTTGCTCAACATATATTTCTTTTTTCTTTGAGTCAGAGTCAATTTTTGAGTATCTACTGATTCTGTGGGGCATATCTGACAAGCTGGCCCTTGCTCCCTCCCTTGGACTGTTATGACAGCAATCTACAAGTCATATCCCAGTGGCCCAGGGCAGCTGGAAAATTGGACCAGGTAGCTAAGTCTTTGAAAGGTGGACAGATCGATATTTTTAATTCAGTAAGTCAATGTGACTTAAGTCCCCACTGAGTACAGGCAGTTCTTTAATAGAAAAGAGCTCTGGGATTTCTTGTACCAACTCTTCTACTTCAAAGGCTAGTTGCATATATTTGTGAGATGAGCCAAAGTCAGATCAAATTGAGAAAAAGTATTCTGCTTGAGAGTGTCAAAAACAGTTCCTTGGGGGTAGGTTTTATATCTACAGTTATCCTGAATTTAATTTTAAAATGACTTTCTTTAAAATATGTCAAAAGGATACCTAAACAACATACACACATTACTGATGGAATATTTGTAGTACATTTATAGATATATTTATATCTATACTCACACTTGTACATATGTTTTTATAATTGCACTCTTTCCACTGATAGTCAAATATTTCAGAGGAGAATATTGGGCAGCTTTCCTCTAGTCTTTTTTTTTCCTTCCACAAAACTCTCCTCACACCTTGTTCCAGCCATGATTAACTTTTCAAAGTTAGCAAATAAGTCATTCTCTATCCATTCCACACTTGGCTTAAATTGCTTTTACTACCTGGAATGCCCTGTTCTGCCCCAGTCCTTGTCAGGCTACCTATCTTTCTCTATTGAGAGCTTTAGTGATTTCTTCCAGGAAACGTTCACACACACACACACCCCGCCCTTGCATGATTGACTAGTACCACATGCTTACTTCTCCCATTATATTTAATGCCCTGCATTGAATAATCTGATTACTTATCTGTCCCCTACCATATCTCCCTCTTAGAGTATCAACTCCATCCAAAAAAAGCTGGTGTCTTTTTTATCATGTGTTCCCATTCTTCACGTGGTGCCTGGAAAATAGGTAAATAAGTATTTAGTTAGTGAGTGAAATTAGTGAATGTAATAAATACATGCTTGACCTCACCGCTTGGTGAAAAGTTGCCTCATACATAAACCTTCAGTCCCACTCCCGCCCTGACATCTGGAGTTGAAGGCTGGTAGGGAGAAGATTTGGTCCCCATGCTTCCTAGGAAATATGCATGTACCTGACTCAACCATTCACAGTCCACCTGAATGAGAAAAAAATACCTAAGAGGTTGTTTTGTTTTTGTTTTTTTGTTTTGTTTTTTTTTTTTTTTTTTTTTTGCTTTCCTGGAGGTCTTTGTCACAGTTTGTGGCTTGTTTTATCAAGTCTAGACACATTTTTTTTTTCATGTGCTGTGGAGTCTTAGTCCCTGTAACACAAGCCTCTTTAATCATTAGTCTTTCTGGTAGAATTTGAGAGGGGTCATATAAAATCCCTCTCCTCATTTACTAATGGCAATTTATGGACAGTTACACTGAGAAATATACATTGCAAAAGAGCAGAAAATTCACCCTCTGGTTACGATCCAGCACTATAATGTGATAGCCTGGAAACTAGACTGATAGTTTAATCAGTGGTATGTGAGTCTTATTTGTGGTTGGCTGCCTCATCAATTTTCATTTGGGACTTGAAATGGACTCTGAGGCTGCTATGGCATTAATTACAGGGGAAATTGGTTGCAATATGCCTTGAGGTAAAACCCATCTAATGGGAATGTGAGATTGAAAGAAAGCCAAATTATAAAAGGATGATTTACTGGAAAAGGCAAATGTATGCATTACTGTCACTGCTTAGCAAAGAAAAAGGAGCTGATAAAACAGAAAGATTGTGGAATGACTAGAAAGTGAAAAAAATTTCCTGGGTCTAACTCACTCAAAAAAGATTTATTTTTATGCTGAATGCATTATATTTCCCCAGATACATATGAGTGTGCTTCAATTAAAAGGAAGGTGAGTACTAATAACAGTTGGCAGGGTCCCTATTTTCTTCTAGATTAAAATATATTTCACTAAGAACTGAACAGGGAGCATCTTGGAAAACCAAAGTTAAAAATTCATTTTAGCAGCTTTGGTATCTGCCATTATATCAATTTTCTATTTTATCACATCACCTTTTTAAATGAAGATTTCAAACACCTTCTTAGACAATAAACTCATTATCCTGTCACTGGATTTTGATGAAGTAAAATATTGAGGCAAAATCATAGTTGAATGACTATCCCCAATTTAATATAAGAAAACTAAGACACAGGGAGCTTAAGTTAATGCATTTTTAAGGCAGCATATCTTTATTAGATCTATAACAGAGTAAGTTATTAAGAAAAATACTGGGAGTTAATACCCCTCTTTTATTGCACCCAGGAAAAGAGTGCAATATATTTCTAAGAGTTGGGGTGTGTTTGTTCATATACAGGGGTGAGAAGAAGTGAGGAAGTTTTGTGTTACAGGCAGAGAGTGCACAATATAGTGGTTAGGAGCAGGGACTAAAGCTAGGCCATCTGCACCCAGAGTTTGTGATTGATACTTAACAGCTGGGTGACTAGCCTTGACCTCTGTACCTCAGTTTCCTCATCTCTATGACTGGGATAGCACAACAATGTTCACTATTATGTTAAGAATTGAGTTGCATTACTTCTATAGAGGGAGGAGTCGCAGAAACTCTTTGACTTGGATGAAGAAGAAGCTTCTAGAGCCCAGAAAAGGTTGAGTCCTGAGACCGAGTATAGGGATAGAATTTTATGTTTCCACTAGTGGGAAAGACCAAGTAATGCCCAATGGGAGACTAGGGGATAGCTGAACCTGGGACCCTGCACCTTGGTCAGGACATCAAGGGCCAAGAATTCTGTGGGAAAGTCTGTGGACATACCAGGTGTCTCCAGCTTGACCTGGAGCCAAGTGCCCAACAACACATATATACCTAAAGTTTCTTTATATAGCACTTGTCAAATAAGTAAATAAATGTTGAATGACTGTAGCCACTGTGGACTAAGGATCTGGCATTTTCCCTGTGTCTGTGTTTTTAAATGTCCCACAAGTCTGGAGTTCTTGAGAGGAGAGAAATGGAATCACAAATATGACTGAGGATGAATTTCCCACCAAATGGGTAGGTGGACACTGAGCGCAGATTAAATTTGAGAACAAGAAAGGAATGTGCTTCATATTTCACTCCAGGGTTGAAGACTAAAATCAATATCTGCTTTATTAGTTATGACCTCATTTTGCAGCAAAACCCTACATTGGTGATTTAAAATATGATTTTCACTCATGTAACAGAAAAATCTTGAAGTTGACTATCCAGACTTTCAACAGTGTCATTAGGACCAGGCTTCTTTCTTTTTGCCCTGCCATTCTTAGCATGCAGCTTTTGTCTCCTTGGTTGCAAGACAGCTGCTGCTCCTGAAAGCCTTGTGTTGGCATTCCAAGTAGGAGGAAGAAAGAATGAGAAGTATCTAAATCAGCAGAGCAAACACTTCCCAGAAAGTGTCACTTTATATTTTATTGCCCAGTAGTACTGTGCTACATGCTCATCCTTTTGATGTATAATAATGAAGCTAAAATTTATAGGTGGGCACATTGCCATGCAGAACTAAATTCATTTTTATTAACAGAGAATGGAATGGTGGTTACCAGGGACTGAGGAATAGAAGAATTGGGGTCAAAGGGTACAAATTTACACTTAGAAGATAAGTTCTGGGGATCTCATGCACACCATTGTGTTTGTAGCTAAGAATACTATATTATATATATAAAAGTTGCTCAGCAACTAGTTATTAATTGTTCTCACCACAAAAAAAGAAATAGTAATTATGTGACGTGATGGAGCTGTTAGCTAATGCTGCAGTGACAATTATATTGCAATATATGTGTCAAACCAACACATTGTATACCTTAAACTTAAGCAGTGTTATATGTCAATTATATCTGAATAAATAAATAAGTTTCTATCAATGATATAGAGAGGTGAATGGATAGATAGGAAGAAAGCTAATAGTATCTTCACACATGTTTTCCCTACATCCAAAATTGACCTTTATAAGTGGAAAGAAATTATATCTTGTTTAAAACAGGCCACATATATTGAAAAATATGACATTTTGATTTGAAAATAAAGGGGTCAGTTCTACTTGAGTAATGAGTTTACAAAATAATTTTTAATGTGTTTTTGAATTATTTGATTTATATGATATTTTTAAACACAAAAAGTCTTTTATTTTTGGACTATATCAAAATAAAACTTTCTGCACAGCTAAAGAAACCATCATCAAAATGAAAAGGGAACCCACTGTATGGGAGACATATTTGCCAACAATACATCAGATAAGGGTTTAAACTCCAAAATATAAGTAGAATCTAATGAACAAAGTAAACTAACAAGCAAAATACAACAAAAGGCATAGAAACATGAAACAAACTGACAGCTGTAAGAAGCAAGGAGGGAGGTGAGGACTGGTTGAAAAGAAATGAATGGATTAATTAAAGAACATATATGCATGACCCACGGACATGGACAATGGT
Organism: Furipterus horrens; assembly: GCF_987537825.1. Lineage (NCBI taxonomy): Eukaryota > Metazoa > Chordata > Mammalia > Chiroptera > Furipteridae > Furipterus > Furipterus horrens. Next base: position 45,005,194 of record NW_028327182.1, read on the forward strand.
GACGGGATAGACTGTGGAAGTTGGGGATGGGCTGGGTTGAGGGAGGCAAAGAGGAAAAAAATGGGACAACTGTAACAGCATAAACAATAAAATATTTAAATTAAAAAATGGACAAAATACATTTATAAAAATGTCTTTAAGCAAGAAGTCAGAGATAAACTAAGTCAACTGATTAATTATACAGTGGAGGAACAGACCTATAGAAATGTCACATATTTTTCTAAGTTTTCTACAGCTAGTTAGTTATAAAAAGGAAATAAAAAGTCTTGCAACAATGGATGTCAAATTTTGAAGATTATCTTTATATTTTGCATTTCGATTCTTTAAGTAGTTAGTTAAATACAATACTGAGTAAGTCTCATACTGGCATATGAACAGACATACAGATCAATGGAACAGAATGGAGAGCCCAGAAATAAACCCATGTCTCCATGGTCAAATGATATTTGACAAAGAGGGGAGGAGCATAAAGTGGAATGAAAATAGCCTCTTCGACAAATGGTGTTGGGAGAACTGGACAGGAACATGTGAAATAAAATAAAACTGGATCACAAATTTACACCATACAAGTTAATAAACTCAAGATGGATCAAAGACTTAAGTGTAAGCTGTGACACCATAAGAGTCATAGAGGAAAACATAGGCAGTAAAATTTCAGAATCCCACATAGCAATATTTTTGCTGATATATCTCCCAGAGCAAGGGAAATAAAGGAAAGAATAAACAAATGGGACTACATCAAACTAAAGAATTTCTGTTCAACGAAAGAAAACATAAGCAAAATGAAAAAGGAACCAACTGTATGGGAAAACATATTTGCCAATGATACTTCAGACAAGGATTTGATTTCCAAAGTATATAAAGAACCCATATGACTCAACATCAGGAAGACAGATAATCCAATTAAAAATGGGCAAAGGACTTGAACAAACAAGACACTTCTCCATGGAGGACATACAGAGGGCCCATAGGCATATGAAAGGATCCTCAACATCACTAGCCATCAGAGAGATGCAAATTAAAACCACAATGAGATACCACCTCACAACTGTCAGAATGGCCATTATTAACAAATCAACAAACAAGTGCTGATGAGGATGTGGAGAAAATGAACCCTAGTGCACTGCTGGTGGAATGCAGACTGGTGCAACCACTGTGGAAAGCAGTATGAAATTTCCTCAAAAAATTAAAAATGAACTACAGTTTGATCCAGTGACTCCACTGCTAGAATTATACCCAAAGAATCCTGAAACACCAATTTAGAAGAACCTGTGCACCCCTATGTTCATAGCAGCACTATTTACAATAGCCAGATGCTGGAAACAGCCTAAGTATCTATAAGTAGATGAGTGGATAAAAAAATGGTGTTATATTTACACAATGGACTACTATGCAGCAGAAAGAAAGAAGGAACTCCTTCCCTTTGTGACAACATGGGTGGAACTGGAGAATATTATGCTTAGTGAAATAAGCCAGGTGGTGAAAGACAAATACCATAAGCTCTCACCTAACACTGGAACCTAATGAACAACAACAACAAAAAAATGAGTAAAATAGAAAGAGGCATGTAAACAAGAAACAGAATGACAGTGACCAGAGGGGGAATAGGGGGGAAAGAAGGGGAAGGTCTAGTCAAGGAACTAGTATAAATGACCCATGGACATGGACAACAGGGTGGGCATTGATTATGGGATAGGACGGAGGTGGGAGAGGCAAGGGAGGGCAATGGGAGAAAAAATGGGACAACTGTAATAGAAAAAACATAAAATATAAAAATTAGAAAAAATAAAAAATATAACACTAAGTGTGTTTATTTTTAATACATTTAAAATATTAATACAAAAATAAATATATAAATAAAAATTATATGTGTGTAAATTTTCACATGGAAAATGTACCAGAGTAATACAAAGAGGAGTCTTATACAAGGTTAAAATTGTTAAAAATTCTAACACTGCTACCTAGTAACTACAGATCAATAGTCAAATTACTCAACTTCCTAAGCCTCAATTTTTGCTGTAATGAAGGGAAATACAACCTTAAAATTTTTTTTTGAAGGAGGTGAAATGAAGTAGTACATGTAAGGCATAGCATGGTATAGGTGCCATTTAATAAGTTTTCAATAAACACTTCCAGCTATTGTTATTGTCATTATCATTTTCTGTCATCATTATTATCATGTTATTGGAAAATAAAGAACATCAGTGTTCTTCACATTTTAGGAAGAGATAAAGAATTGGGACCATAAAAATAGACTCATTAAGGAGGAGCGGATTCTGAAAAGAAAAGGACTTGAGCAGGACTGGCAGCCTACAGGTGCCACTGAGGCTGAGGATGCTCCCAGGAAGTCTAGGGCAGAAAGCTGGCATTAAACTCCACATCTCTAGTGGCCTGGTGAGAGCAAATACTGAACAAGGAATCAAGGGCTTACTTCTCTTTCATACCAAGGTTTAAATCTGGTATTTCATTGTTCTCTGAGGTACCTTAGCTCATGGTGACCTGTGACTCCTTTTCCAGTGAAACTGGAAGGAAATATTGCAGGTGAGCCAAATGGCTCCTCACCTTTTTGATTGTGATCAAAGGAGATCTGGCAATAATGAGGCTTCCTTTCCAAGCTTCAGTAGAGGATTAAGTTTTGCCCAGTTTGTTTACCATTGGTCCACAGCAGTAAAACTGTTGTACACTCTACTGACCTTTGTACTAATTGTAAACTGAGCAAGGAAGCTCACAAATAATTCAACTGTTGAGAGAATGTTAAATATATATATATATATATATATCGTCGGCAGCCGTCCGTCTCGAGAGACGATGGTGTAGCTTCTTAAGAGTCTATCTGCATCGCCGAGAATGGTTGTGCAGTCCGACTCGGGAGTGACACGGTATCTGTCTCCTCCCGTGTTGAATCGACATCTTGCGATGACGCTGGAGTGTCCTCTCCAGTGAAGCTACAAAGCCTGGGCAGGGTGATATGGAGGGTCTGCTGTTGCCCATGCAGCAGACCCCCCCTCTCTTCGCAGCTGAAGGGTCCAAGGGAAAGACGGAGTCAATACAGCTTGGCTTCAGGTGCGCCGCAGGAGTTGCTGGTGTTGACTACAACGTTGAACCGTCTTAGGGACTCCGGCTCCGGATTTTCTGTCGGGGTTTACTCCCTTAGCCTTTCCCCTGAAGAGGTATGCCGCAAGGCAGTGGAGGTTTTTTGGAGTCAGAGTTTTCCTTCTCTGATGTGCCCTGACTGGAAGATCGAACCAGCGACACTTAGCTCGCAGGCCGACGCTCAATCCACTGAGCCAAAACCAGCCAGGACTATATATATATATATATATATATACACACACACACACACAAATATATACATATGCATGTATGTAGTATTTATATAAAATTCAATTTATTTATATAAATGCACTAAACTATATCTAAATATATAAATACTATAGTATTTATATAAAATATACTTAAGGGAATCAATAGGCAGACAAAGTAGACTATCAAAGTCAGATGGCCACAAATATTAATAGAGAATTGGTAGAAAATCTGAAACAGATTTCAACAAAACAATAAGAACTTTTCTGATGTCAAGCATTCTTCCATACGTCTATGGGCCCTCTGCATGTCTTTCTTGGAGAAGTGTCTGTTCAGGTCCTTTGCCCATTTTTTAATTGGATTGTTTTTCCTCCTGGTGTTGGGTCATGAGTTCTTTATATATTTTGGAGATCAAACCTCAGTCTGAGGTGTCCTTGGCAAATAGTTTCCCCATATGGTGGGTTCCCTTTTCATTTTGCTGACATTTTCTTTAGCTGTGCAGAAGCTTTTTAATTTGATGTAGTTCCATTTGTTTATTCTTTCCTTTATTTTCCTTGCCCTAGGAGGTATACCAGTGAAAATATCGTTGCATGGGATATCTGAAATTTTACTGGCTATGTTTCTTCTAGGACTTTTATGTTATCATGACTTATATTTAAGTCTTTTGTCCATCTTGAGTTTATTCTGGTGTATGGTGTAAGTTTGTGAGTTAGTTTGATTTTTTTTTTACATATACCTGTCAAGATCTCCCAATACCATTTATTGAAGAGGCTATTTTTACTCCATTTTACGCTCCTGCTCCCTTTGTCAAATACTAATTGACCATAGAGACCTGGGTTTATTTCTGGGTGCTCTATTCTGTTCCATTGATCTATATGTCTGTTCTTATGCCAATACCAGACTCTCTTGATTACAGTGGTCTTGTAATATAGTTTGATATTAGGTATTGTGATCTCTTCTACTTTCTTCTTTCTCAAGATTGTTGAGACTATTTGGAGTAATTTTGGGTTCCATATAAATTTTTGAAACATTTGTTTTATATCTTTGAAATATGTCACTGGTATTTTAATAGGGATTGTGTTGAATCTATAGATCATTTTGGATAGTATGTGTGGATGTTTTAATGATGTTAATTTTTTCAATCCATGAACATGTTATATGCTTTTATTTATTTGTGTCTTTTTAAATTTCTTTCTTCAGTGTTCTGTAGCTTTTCAAGTACAGGTCTCTTATATCCTTGGTTAAGTTTATTCCTAGGTACTTTATTTTTCTTGTGGCTATAGTAAATGGAACTTTTTTCTAGTTTCTGTTTCTGATATTTCATTGTTGGTGTACAAAATTGCCTTTGATTTTTGAATATTGACTTTGTATCCTGCTATTTTGCCTAATTCACTTATTAGGTCAAGTATTTTTTTGGTGGAGTTTATAGGGTGAGAGATGCAAATTAAAATCACAATGAAATACCACCTCACAACTGTCAGAAGGGCCATTATTAACAAATAAACAGACAACAAGTCCTGATGAGGATCTGGAGAAAAGGGAACCTTAATGCACTGTTGGTAGCAATGCAGACTGGTACAGCCACTGTGGAAAACAGTATGAAATTTCCTCAAAAAACTAAAAATGGAACTGCCTTTTGATTCAGTAATCCCACTGCTGGGATCCTAAGAATCCTGAAACATCAATTCAAAAAAACCTATGCACCCCAGTGTTCATAGCAGTGCTATTTACAATAGCCAAGTGCTGGAAAGAGCCTGCATGCCCATCAGTGGATGAGTGGATCAAAAAACTGTGGTACATTTACACAATGTAATACTGCTCAGCAGAAAGAAAGAAGGAACTCCAATCATTTGTGACAGCCTGGATAGAACTGGACAGTAGTAAGCTAAGTGAAATAAGCCAGGCAGCAAAGGACAAATACTATATGGTCTCACCTATAAGAGGAACCTAATGAACAGAGCAAACAAAGTAGGAAAATAGAACCAGAGGCATAAAAACAGGGAACAGACTGACAGTGACCAGAGGGGAAGGGGGAGGGGAAGGTGAATAACAGGGGAAAGAAGGGGGAGGGTCTAGTTGAGGTACTAAAGGACCCATGTATAAAGGACCCATGGACATTGACAACAGGGTGGAGATTGACTGCGGGAGTGGGGGTGGGAGGGTCTTGGAAGGGCAATAGGAAAAAAATTGGGCCAACTGTAATAGGACAACAATAAAAACGTAGTTTAAAAAAAAAGAACTTCTCCTTTTGATAATGACAGAGTAAGTCATTAGAACAAATCTCTCCACTGAGGACAACTAGAAAATTTGGAAACATAATATGTATAAGCTGAAAGCATTCAGAAAACTAAGAAGGCAATGAGGAATTAAATAGTAAGGTCTGGAGAAAACAAAACCCCCACGGTTAGGCATCCATTTGGAGATGTTTTCCCTGTAGGGGTATTTGTTACTATTAAAAGATATAGCTAAGAAGAGGAGCAGAGCTCCTGACAACCGTTTGGAGTATGTAGTGACACAATATTTGGAGTCTGGGGATTACCAAAAAAGGGGACATGTATACTCACAAAAGGAATATACTCTACAAATAATGATGACCTAAGAATGAACTGGACATTACATGAATTTAAGCCCAGCATTGAGTCATTTGAAACTCTGAAATTGAGTCAAGGTGACCTGGTATGGCTAAAGCCCCTGCTTTCCTGACAGAAACCAGTATAGATCCTCTCTGCAGGAATATAAAATTAACCTAGGCTTTAACTTATTTGTGCAATTTTTAGTAAGTAAAGACTAGTGCTAAATAAAAAGATAAAGACAAAGTCAGATATTTTGAAGCAAATTAAAGGAAATTAATATGTAATATAAACAAATCAATAGTAAATAATATGATGAAACTATCAGAGTTATTTTAAAATAATGATACTTAACATGTTTAAGAAGATAAAAGATGAAATTGAGAATTTCACAAGAGAAGTGAAATCTGAAAAAAAAAAGAGAATTCCAGAAGTGAACAAAAAACAGTAACTGAAATTAACTCAATGTATAGGTTTAACAGAAGATTAGAAATAATTTAAGAAAGAATTAGTGAATTGGAGGTTAAGTCAAGGGAAGGAGAAAGAGGAATGGAGATAAATTAACTTTGATTGCTCACAGGTAGGAAATACCCCAGATCACTCAGACTAGTCATCTTTGGGTTTTTATAGATTAAGAATTACTGAATATGAGGAAATAGGCCACCATGAACAAGAATAAGCAAAAAGAATGGACAGCTCTATTTGACTCGTACCTACTTCATATAAAATAATAATCAAATGAAGAATATATAATACATGTTTCTGGTTATGATGGTGGTATAGGTGAATGCAGTACTTGGCACCTCCCACAATCACATTAAAATTATTACTAAATTACAGAACAACAACCATTCATAGCACTTGAAATCTAGCTTAACAGAAGTCCTAAAATGATGGATATAAAGAAGAAGCCGCATTGAGACTGCTAGGAAGGTCAGAGATGTAGAATGGGCTGATCCCACACCCACATGGATAAAAATCAGGAGGAATATCTGGGCTGTGGAGGTCCTCCCTAAAGAGCAAGGGGTCCAGCCCAGGGTTCTGGTCCCAGAAAGAGAAGTCCCCATAACTTCTGACTGTAAAAACCATCAGGGATTGTGGCTGAGTGAGACAGAGGGCTTTTGGAGTCCCAGGTCTTCCTCTTAAAGAGCCTGTGTACAGACATATTCAGACTCATTTGTTCTGAGTTCCATAATTGGGGAAGCAGTTTGAAAGTTTCCAGGGACATATGGGAGGAAATGAATTGTCTAGCATCAGAGTGAGGGCTGGAGGGGCACCTTTCTCACAGACAAAGGTGCTGGCAGAGGCCATAGTTCCTTTGCTGAGCTCTCTCGCAAAGAGCCAGCAGGCAGGCATTATATCTGAGTCTCCATCAACCTGGCTAGCACTGTTGGCTTCACTCTGGTGATTCCCCAAAACCTGAGCTACCCAGCATTTGAGTCCACCCAAGTAGTTTGCCGTGGCCTTTCCATACAAATGGCCTGCCTTGTTTCATGCTTTGAACTTTCCTAAAATCTCTCAAATAAGCAGCATCTGGTCTTTGTATATCTTGTACCATTTGCAAAGTGACCCCAGGCCAGGCACTAGTGGCAGCTAGCCTTGGTTCACAGCTTTGCCTCTCCTGGGCACCACCAAGGCAAGCACAAGTATCACCCATTAGTAGATCTCTGTGTGGCTCAACCTGGGTGGTCCTAGTCAGTGCACAGACAGTGCCTAACCCTCAACATTTTGGCAAACCTCAGAGCCAGTGCAAATGATGGAAAGCTCCAGAGCACACTGGATTACAACCCTACTACTTCCATGAACAACACACTCAAAGGACAGACTTGGTGGGCACCAAAGCCCCACTGAAGCAAATCCTGTTCCACAAGTTTGGCCCCTGCACAGCAGCTTCTCCACTGCAGTCACAGCTGATCAGCCTGAGGGTCAATCCCTGTCAGTGATGTGCCAACAATAAGAAAGGCGCAACTACAATAGCACTGCACACAGCCCACATAGGAGATGAACCTGAAGCATCCAACTTGGTGACTGAAGAAGGTGTGCCACTGAGCTCTGCAGAACACCTACAACATGAGTCCACTCGACCAAGTCTGAGAGACATAGTATTTATATCTAACATGGAGAAACAAACACAGGGAAGCAGCTAAATTGGAGACAAAGAAACAGGTCCCAAATGAAAGAACAGGAGAAATCTCCAGGAAAAGAACTAAGTGGACTGGTGGTGAGCAAATTCAAAACAGTGATTATAAGGATGCTCAAGGAACTTAATGAGAACTTTAACAGCATAGAAGAGGACATGGAGATTGTCAAAGGGAACCAGTCAGAAATGAAGGGAACACTAAATGAAATAAAAAATAAGTTACAGGGAATCAACAGTAGTAGATAAAGGAGAGTATCAAGTCAACATTCACATCATGGGGGTGCCAGAAAGAAATGAGACACAGCAAGGACTTGAAATCCTATTTGAAAAAATAATGACATAATTACCCCAACTTGGTGAAGAAAATAATTATACAAGTCCAGGAAGCATAGAGAGTTCAAAACATGATGAACTCAAAGAGGCCCACTTCAAGAAACATCATAATTTAAATGGAAAAGTTTAAAGACAAAGAAAGAATCTTAAAGGCAGCAATAAAAAAGCAGTTAGTTACCTACAAGGGAGCTCCAATAAAACTATCACCTAATTTCTCAACAGAAACTTTGCTGGCCAGAAGGGATTAGCAAGAAATATTCAAAGTGATGAAAAGCAAGGACCTACAATGAAGATTTCTCTATCCAGCAAGGCTATCACTTAGAATCAAAGAACAGATTAAAAAACCACCCAGGCAAGTAAAAGCTAAAGGAGCTCATCATCACCCAACCAGTATTACAAGAAATGTTTAAAAGTCATATCGAAGAAGAAGCAGAAGAAGGAGAAGGAGGAAGAAGGAAGATGAAGACGAGGAGAAGAAAATATAAGAAATATGAATAATGAACAGTCATAAAAAAGAACAAAATCTTACCATCTGCGACAGCATGATGGATCTAGAGGGTGTTATGCTAAATAAAATTAGTCAGTCAGAAAAAGACAATTAGCACTTATATGTGCAATCTAAAGAACAATATAAATGAACAAACAATAAAAACAAATTCATAGATATAGAAAACAGACTGAAGGTTGGCAGAGAGGAGGCATATTTTAAGGCTGGCTGAGAAAGATGAAGGGATTGAGAAGTATAGATTGGAAGTTACAAAATAATCATGGGAATCTAAAGTACAGAATAGGAAATATAGTCAATAATATTGTAATAACTATGTATTACATAGTTATATCCAGTATGGTGCCTGCTGTACACTGGAAATATCAGGAAAGTACTTTGTAAAGTAAATGTATGATTGTCTAACCACTATACTATACACATTAAACTAATAAAACATAATATTCAATGTAATATGTAATTGTAAAATTTTCAAAAATATTAAAAAGTAAAAAAGAAATGCACAAAAATAGGGGTGTGGGAAAGAATTACACATCATGCACACATCCATGGTTCTCTACACTATCATGGTAACTGGTCACAACTTGACCTTTCAGTGAAGAAATGTTTGTTTGTTTTTAAGCTGAGAAGAAAATAAATTTCTGAAAAAATAGAAATTATTAAGGCTGTCAGGACTGAACTATTGCCTCTGTTTCTGCTTATTCAATGGAATATTTTTGATGAAATCAGATTTCTCTACATTGGAGCAACTAAACCCTAGAAAAATTAAGTACTTTTACTTCTGGGAAAAAAAATACAATACATGTTTTTACAATACTTAAGGAGATTAAAAATTAAATAAAAAACCTGAGCTGGGAATTCGTCGGCAGCCGTCCGTCTCGAGAGACGATGGTGTAGCTTCTTAAGAGTCTATCTGCACCGCCGAGAATGGCTGTGCAGTCCGACTGGGGAGTGACACGGTATCTGTCTCCTCCCGTGTTGAATCGACATCTTGCGATGACGCTGGAGTGTCCTCTCCAGTGAAGCTGAAGCTACAGAGCTTGGGCAGGGTGATATGGAGGGTCTGCTGTTGCCCATGCAGCAGACCCCCCCTCTCTTCGCAGCTGAAGGGTCCAAGGGAAAGACGGAGTCAATACAGCTTGGCTTCAGGTGCGCCGCAGGAGTTGCCGGTGTTGACTACAACGTCAAACCGCCTTAGGGACTCCGGCTCTGGATTTTCTGTCGGGGTTTACTCCCTTAGCCTTTCCCCTAAAGAGGTATGCCGCAAGGCAGCGGAGGTTTTTTGGAGTCAGAGTTTTCCTTCTCTGATGTGCCCTGACTGGAAGGTCGAACCAGCGACACTTAGCTCGCAGGCCGATGCTCAATCCACTGAGCCAAACCAGCCAGGGGGAATTACATACTATCATAAAAAAGAAATATTTGAAAACTAGACAAATAATAGCTCTCCCCCACTGCAAAAATTATGACCATTAAAAAATTTAAAGCCTATAGAAATCCTAAAGAACAGATTAGACACAGCTGTTTAGAGGTAAGTAGGATTTTTGAATAGAACTGAAGAAATTTTTTAGAATGTAGCACAGTAAGAAAAAGATAGAAATAGGAAAGAAAGGAGAGGATTGAAAATGGAAGATAGATTGAAAAAATTTTTCTACAAAAGATCTAATTAACATTCTAAAGGAAACAAAACTAGTTGAAAGAGGTAATAGTTTAGGAAATAATGAAAGAGAACTTTCTAGAATTATACAAGATAGAAAAAAATCTACACCTAAACTCATCAGAGTAAAACTGCAGACTATTAAAGACAAAGAGAACATTTTAAAAAGTAGCCAAAGAGAAAAGACAAATCATCTACACAGGAGCAATAAGTGATCTGACAGCTGACTTCTCAACAGCAAGAATAGAAACTAGAAAACAATAAGGTAATATTATCAAAATGCCAAGAAAAATAATCTGTCAACCTAAGATAGCTAAGCAAATGTTAAAAAATAAAAATAAATCACTTACAAGTGCCTCAAAAACTTGTGTGAGAATTTACTACTAGTAAATGCTCAATAAAGTAAAATCTGAAGATTATACTTAGGAAGAAGGAACATGATCCTAGATGAAAGGTGTATTATTCAAAATAAATGTTGGCAAAAATTGGTAAACATATGACTGAATCTAAACAATCATTACCTATGTAAAATAATAAGAAAATGGCTCACATAAGGGTACAAAATTTGAAATTAAATATTGGGCAACAGTAATATTTAAACAGAGAAATATCAAGGCTGTCTATTTCTATGATTTCATATCATTATTTCATTGAGATTGCACTAGATGCACAGTTTTACTTGGCAAGTACTAACTTTCTGTGATAGAGCATTTTTAGTACCTAAGACTATTGCGTACCTTTTCACTTATTTGCAGTTATTCTTATGTCCCTCTGGGGTCTTATAAAATTTTCTTTGTATAGAAATTATACATTTCTTCTTGAGTTCATTCTAGGAAATTTATCTTGTTATTGCTATTATAATGGGATTTTTCATTATTATCTAATTGGTTTTTGTTCAATTCATAAAAGTTATGTATATTAATTTTGGAGTAATCATTCTTCCAGAATTATCTTGTTTATACTAGTTTTTCAATTGATTTTTGGTTTCACAGGTTTAAAAGTCATACCATATGCAAAATTTTACCTTCTTTTCCAATGTGTATTTCTTTTGCCTATTTGCATAAGCTAGTACTTCAGTTTAAGCAATGTAAAATAATAGTGCTATTAGGAAACATTCTCTTATTTCTGACTAACAAAAATGTTTCTAGAGTTTGTCTATTAAATATAATGCTGTTTTGTGGATTTAGATGAACAGTTTTATCAAGATGGATGTTTATATTCCTATTTAATGGAATTGTTAAACCAAGAAGGAATGTCAAACTTTTAAAAATGCCTCTTTAGTATCTATAAAAATTATAGTATTTTTCAATGTACTACATCTATTAATATGATGAAATATATTATGATGTATATATGTTCTATTTTTTAAATTTGGGGTAATTGTCTCAACATTGAAATGGAAATTTGTGACTTTGTTTTTGTACAATCTTTTTTAGTATTTGGCAACAATGTTATGTCCACTTTATAGAAATACAAATCTTTGGAAGAATTTATTTTTATATGCCCTGTAAAAGTGGAAATTGCATGGGAATTATCTTCAATGCCAGATAACTTTTTTTTTTTTATGAAGGAAGAACTTTTATATCCCTCACTCCTTTTCCTGCCCTTTGCTCCAATCCTGACAGAAGCAGAGTCAGCTAAGTGGGATAAAGTGAAGGGAGGGTGTGAAGATAAAAACAAAATGGAAAAGTAAGTTGATTCTGCCTACTCTTCCTATCCTTAGGCTCCCAGCTGGAAGCAGCAGTATTTATTAAACTGAGGGAGGGGAGAACATCAAACTTGAAATGATGTTTTATTAAGCTGGGTGGCACCTCTAAGGTGTTGAACTGAGACTATTTTTGTGACTTCAGTGATTGAAAACTTCTTTATAATCTAAGAGTTACTGGGAAATCTATGTAATTTAAACAAGCCCACTGAGTTGGTTTGAAAGGGACAAAGTAGGAAACATAAAGTTATTTTGATTGCACTCTGTCGACTTCATCTTTTGCTAAGTAGCAGTTAACCTACCTAGAACACTATGGGAATTTATAAGTAAAAATAGCCCATTATGTTTAAGTGAGTATGAAAATAAAGAATAAATATTGACTTCCTCACACTGTGACTGCCTAACATGGAGCTCTTTGCTCTATCTTTATTTAAATTTTAAACCCTATGTAGAAGATATTCTAGGAAAAATTTGCCGATAGTTCATCATCTCTCTCAAAACAGATAACCATCTTGGTTATCAGATGTCAGAAAGAAAATGCTGGTAGAATATATTGATCAATGTGATGTGACCATATCATCTAGGAGTGAAGGCAACCTTTCCAGAGTGGCTTGATATAAAAGCAAAACAACTTGATTCCTTCTTCTCTTGTTTTCTGATATTTATAATTAAATTGCACCTCCTGAGGATTACCAGACCACAAAGCAATAATTCTCTGATCATAGCAATTACTAAGGAGGACACTGTTGATAAGTCAATATTCACAAGTATTTAGGAAGTTAGCTTTGCAATAGTATATCACAAGTTTGGTATGAATTATGTTAACTAAATCAACTGCAAGAGTAGGCATGGCTGTTGAGGGGATGAATCTATTCTTTCTTTTTTTGCAATCTTTCATAATTTTTCTTATTCACTTATTTATTCGCTTGCATTCTTGTTTTTCATTCTCATTACCCTTCCTCCTTCAATGAACAATTCATTCAAAGCATGCCCATTCATTTTTATGTGTTCCAGCAAAACATGGACTATTTTATGTAGATGTTTTTGATAAATTATATTATGTTATAGAGTTAATTATTTACATTCCTTTTTTCACCATGCACTATTATTCTGTCTGTTGCTTCTAATGGCTGCATAGTAATCCATGATGAGCAATGATCACTGGTAAACAAATAGATTTACTCCAAATCCTAATTTTAAAAAAACTGTAAATATTTTTATATATCATCTTATAAACTTGTGTGATGTGTTCTTTGGAATTATGAGCTCATACATCTACACCTTGGTGTAGAAATATAATCTGACTAAGAAGTGTCATATTGCTCTTTAGATCCTTCATGAAACTAAAGCCCTTAATTTTGATGTGATTAAATTCATCATTTTTTTTTTGATTCTTTGCAATGTTTTTGTTGTTTCATTTAAGAAATCCTAAGCTGCTTCTATTTCATAAATATATTTTAAAATATTATCTTGAATTAACTTAGTTTTATTTCTCACCTTTAAGAGTATAATCCATCTGGAGCTTATCTTTACATGTGATATTTGGAAGTAATCCAGTTTTATTTTCTGTCCCTAGAGTGAGTCCACTTTTGAACACAGTCTACTAAACAACAAATCCTTTTCTTATTTATGGTGCCACCTTTATGGTAGATTAATTTCTCATATTTGTATGGGTCTTTCTCTGAGTTATCTACTTCATTTCATTGATATATTTGTTCCTGCACACATACATAATAGCAGTAGACACTGTAAAGTACCCAGAAATGAACATTATAACCTATATTAAAAAAACTTTACTAAAGAATTTTTTTTAATTGTGAGTAAATTAAGAGATATATAATGTTCCTTAATGAGACAATTCAATATCATGATAACATATATTCTTCCCAAATTAATCCATAAATTCAGTGCAATCTTAATAAAAATCTCAGATAATATTACAAATGGAACTTAATATGGTTATTTGAATGCTTATTTGGGGGTGGGGGAAGGTACAAAATTCACTAAGAAATTTTTTTTAAATGCTTACCATCCATAATATATATAAAATTAACTACTAAAAGTACAGTAATAAAATCATTATCATAAGTGGCAGAAATAAAAAGTATTCATATATATATTAACAGGATACATGCATGCACACGCAGACATCTTAAAAGCAGACCAATGTATATACATAATATAGTTGACAACAAAGATGATTTTAAAATTGTAGGTAATTGTTGTCCTAGTCATCAGAAATTAGGGCTTTGGCTATTTATTTGAAAAAACTTAGACTTTTCTTACATATAAAAAATAAATATCAGCTAGATTGAGGAGCTAAATTAAAAAGAAAATCATAAAAGTACAAGAAGATGCATGTATCTGTGTGTATACACAAATGCTATTAAGGTGTGAAAGGTCACTACAGCACCCAGATGCCATACAGAAATAAATGACAGATTTGACTAAATATAAAATTTAAAGCTTCTATCTGACAAAAGGCACCACAAAGTTAAAAGGTAAGAATAAAAACATGAAAATGATTAAAAATAAGATTAAAATATAAAGAAAATATTCAACTGTCAAACTTATAAAGAGCTCCTATAATTTTCTGCTTTCAATAAGATAAACAACCCAAGGGGAAAAAAGATAGAGAATATGAATTCTCAGAAGAAACAAAAATGGCCAATAAACATAAGAAAGCTCTTAATATTTATTCCTCAGAAAATTTTTAATAAAAACACTAAAAAGATATCAGTTTTCATTCATTGAGTTAAGATTTTTTTAAAAAATTGATACTGTCCAGTATTGTAGGGAAATATGTATTCTAAGATTTTTCATAGGAATTTAATTTGATATCAGAAATATTGCATCTGTTGTTATTTTGGATCACCAACATCTAACTTCCTATATGAATGTAATCCCCCATTGTGTATAGTCTAACTAGTAAGCATACTTGTTGCCCTTAGGAAAGTGCAGGGGCTAGATTATAGACTTAACCAACAGTACTCACCCACCTTCCTTGACTTCAAATTTTAAACAAGTATCTCCTAGACAGAATAGTTATTATGGGCCAAATTGTGTTCCTCCACAAAATTCATTTGTTGAAGTCGAAACCTCTAGTACCACAGAATGTGACCATATATGGAGACAGAGCCTTTCTAAAACAGACACAAAGAGGTAATTAAATTAAAATTAGATTATCAGGGTTCAGGAAGATGGCGGAGGAGTGAGGAGAGGCTGCGGTTTCAGGCTCCCGAGACCCGTCTGCAGTTTGGGCTAATTGCAGACAAAACATTCCAGTGAGCAGCTGGACACTGGCAGGAGTCAAGCCATGGCACTGCTGGATTAGAGATAATTCATCTGGGAACAACCTGTTTAGTGAGGATAGTGGAGGAAAAGGGGACGAAACGGGATTCGTGACTGGGGCGACTGCCCGAGCTGTAGCTGAAAGTACACAAAGGTTTTTTGGTGACCACAGGCTACCCCGGAGAGGAGTTGGGAGGAGAGCGGATCTCTGCCCGCTGACAGAGACGGACTCGACCAAGTGGCATTGGCGCTGAAGGACAGGAGACAGCGTGCTGCCAGGCAAGTGAGAACATAATTCTCCTTTATATTTTCTCTAGTGGACGGTGGAGAGGGGAGGAAAGTTTGGGGGTGGTAGGCCATTCTTGAGGAGCACAGGCGCAGAGGCACACTCATCCACTCCCCAACCCTACCCTTGGGTCGTGGGGGTGCGCATAAGGAAGTGCTCTCACTCACTGGCCCAGGTGCGCAGGGCCGTGAGTCCAGGCGTCCCTCGGACACTCCCCAATGGACATAAGATCAGTGCCCCAATGGGCACAGGGAGGGCCCACTGAACATGCAGAGGACCATGCGCAGATACCCCTAGACAGCTCCCGTGGGCGCCGGGCCCCAAACCGGAAAGCAGACCACTAGCGCAGGCTCTGTTTGTGTCCACCCAGAGAGGTGAGGGAAGGCAGGCGGCTGTGGCACAGGAACAGCGGGCTGCAGCGACTCACAGATGCTCACTTCCACTGAGCACAAGTGTCCGTGGCCCCGCCCTAAGAGGCGAGAGACCAACTCCCGGAGCTCGGCTCAGCGGGACTAAGGGCATGGGCGGTGCGCACGCGAAAACACCTCAGCCAGAGGACAATAGGCGCTAATCGCGGGGCAAGTTCTCGGCCGCTCTCGCGCGTGCAGGTACGTGCACAGGGCCACCTCGGTGCGAACGCGGAACCACCTCGGCCCGGCAACAATAGGCGTCAATCGTGGGGCAAGCTCTTGGCCGCCCCGCCCGTGCAGGGGCTGGAGCGCAAGGACACCTCAACTGGCTCCAGCGGGCAGCAAGGGAGCGCACAATGCTGGCAACCGCGGGCGCGCACCATTAGGCGCACACCAGAGTTGCAAGAAACAAGAACCTCTGAACCGCCACACTAGACCAGCTGCGGACGCAGAAAAAGAAGGCAACACACCAAGGCTAAAACGGAGTAAAAACATCGCTTTTTTTTTTAAATTTTTTTTCTCTCTCTCTTCTTTCTTTCTTCTTTACTCTTTCTTTTCTTTCTTTCTTTATTCTATTCTTTCCTTTCTTTTCTTGGGTTTTCTGGGGGAGTTATTTTTTGTGGGTTTTTTTTCAATTTTTTTTCTCTCTTTCTTCTTTCTTTCTTCTATATTCTTTCTTTTCTTTCTTTCTGTTTTTCTTTCTTCTCTTTTCTTGGGTATTTTTTGAGGGGAGTTTCCTCCCCTTCCAAAAAGAACAAAAAACTTTATCTCTAACGTGTTGCATATAACCTCTCCTTCTCATCCTTTCTCTTTAATCATTGTTTATTCATTTGTGTGTCTAGTTTAGCCCCCCATCACTCTAAATAATAGAATATAATTACTATGTAAACCCAATACAATACAATCCCACTTTCTTACTATATTATGCATTTTTCCATCCTTTTCTTCTATTTTTATTAACATACAATGTAAATATTACCTACTGGCTTGCACAGTCTCAACTATTATTAATCTATCACCCCCTCTATCAAAAATTATATTTTTCCTCCCCCCAAACAACTCTTATCTATTCTTCTTATAGTACAAAAGCTCTAATCTCTTTACATTTATATTAATATGGGCTCGTTGGCTGACGATAGAGGGATACAGAGTGGGGGATACTTTTTGAGGGTGTGGGTCTCCTGCCTGGGCTGTGTGCTTATGTTTTTAACAGCATATCCACAAAAGAACTCAAGACAAAGCGGATAGAGTGATTCTTAACCAACTAGCAAGAAGGAAGATCCTACCAAAGAACATCTGAAATATAACCAAGCAGCATAAACAAATGACATAAAGGGTAACTCAAGAACATCAGGCTCAGGATATCAAAGAGACTGCACCACTGAAACCCCCAGATCTCTGATAAAGGATCTCACACCACAAAGGAGGGAAGTCAAAGCAGACTACCCCCCCCAAAAAAAACAAATAAATAAATAAAAAGAAAAAATAAAAAAAAAGGATCCAACATGGTAAGACGCAAAAATAACCCCTCAATGAAAAGAAAAGAGGAATCCTCAGAAAGAGAGAGAGATGAAATAGACATAGCCCAAATGTCAGACATGGAATTCAAAACAATGGTGGTAAAGAAGCTCAATATACTCGACATCCTTAAAATCAACTATGACAACCTTCAA
Organism: Furipterus horrens; assembly: GCF_987537825.1. Taxonomy (NCBI): domain Eukaryota; kingdom Metazoa; phylum Chordata; class Mammalia; order Chiroptera; family Furipteridae; genus Furipterus; species Furipterus horrens. Next base: position 45,023,064 of record NW_028327182.1, read on the forward strand.
GGAAGTTACCAGCAGCTCCAAGAAAATTACAGGGAACTTGCAGAGAACTACATCGTCGGCAGCCGTCCGTCTCGAGAGACGATGGTGTAGCTTCTTAAGTGTCTATCTGCACCGCCGAGAATGGCTGTGCAGTCCGACTCGGGAGTGACACGGCATCTGTCTCCTTCCGTGTTGAATCGACATCTTGCGATGACGCTGGAGTGTCCTCTCCAGTGGAGCTGAAGCTACAGAGCCTGGGCAGGGTGATATGGAGGGTCTGCTGTTGCCCATGCAGCAGACCCCCCCTCTCTTCGCAGCTGAAGGGTCCAAGGGAAAGACGGAGTCGATACAGCTTGGGTTCAGGTGCGCCGCATGAGTTGCCGGTGTTGACTACAACGTCAAACCGCCTTAGGGACTCCGGATCCGGATTTTCTGTCGGGGTTTACTCCCTTAGCCTTTCCCCTGAAGAGGTATGCCGCAAGGCAGCGGAGGTTTTTTGGAGTCAGAGTTTTCCTTCTCTGATGTACCCTGACTGGAAGATCGAACCAGCGACACTTAGCTCGCAGGCCGACGCTCAATCCACTGAGCTAATCCAGCCAGGGCAAAGAGAACTACAGCAGCATAAAGAAAGACATAGAAACTGTTAACAAGAACCAGGAAGAACTTAAGAATGCAATCTCTGAACTGAAAAACACAGTAGAATCAGTCAAAAGCAGACTAAACGAAGCAGAGGATCGGATTAGTGAGTTAGAAGATAATGAAGAGAAAAACTCCCAGACAATACAGCAAAATGAAAAAAGATTGAAAAAATATGAACAAGATGTAAGGGAATTACAGGATAGCATGATAAGAAATAATATCAGGATCATAGGAATTAGAGAGGGAGAAGAAAAGGACCATGGAATTGAAAAACTGAAAGGAGAAATAGTGACAGAAAATTTTCCAAACCTGATGAGAGAAAAAGTGATACAAGTTCAGGAAGCACAGAGAGTTCCAATGAAGAGGAATCCCCCAAAACCCACTCCAAGGCACATCATAATTAAAATGGCAACATTCCAAGACAAAGAGAGAATCCTAAAAGCAGCAAGAGAAAAGTAGCAAATAACATACAAGGGAGCTCCGATAAGTCTATCAACTGATTTCTCAACAGAAACATTACAAGCCAGAAGGGAATGGTCAAAAATATTTCAAGCAATGAAAAACAAAGGCCTACAACCAAGAATACTCTACCCAGCAAGGCTCTCGTTCAAAATAGAAGGTGAAATAAGGAGTTTCTCAGACAAAGGAAGACTGAAAGAATACATCTCCACCAAACCAGCATTGCAAGAGATGCTAAAGGGAGTGTTCTAAGAAAAAAGAAGAAAAAAACAAGAGAGGAGAGGAACAGAGGTACAAAGGGCAATGAATAAATACACGTCAATAATAACCTTAAATGTAAATGGATTAAATGCTCCAATTAAAAGACATAGGGGAGATCCAAGATGGCGGAGGAGTAAGTGGAAGCTACACTAACCTCCTCCCAGAACCAGTCTAGATTTACAACTTAATTTTGGAGAAATCATCTGGAATAACCAACGGAACACTAGCTGGAAAGAAGTCTTATAACCACGGAGAGACAGAAAAGGCCGCTACATCACAACGTGACCGGTAGGGAGTGCGGAGACGCGGAAGGGCTGGCTGGGCTCACACGGGTGGCTGCTGAAGGGACTGAGAAACAGCTCAGCAGCCGGGGATTCCCCCTGAGAAGGGCAGGGTCTAAACCCCCAGCTGGGCTTCCCAGCCTACAGCGACAGAGTGGAAAGTAAAATAGTATCAGCTGTGAAAAGCGAAAAGCCACAGGCTTTCTTGCTAGCCGGAGAGAAACAGCAGGAGAAAAAGAGCTCTTAAGTGGATCACATACGAAAATATTTTGGCCACCACTTACCCTGGGCTCAAGCAGAGGGAAGGCAGAGAGGACTGGAGACACTTGGGGAGAATTTGGCACGGTGGCTTTGAGGGGAGAACTGGAGGAGCAGCTGACTGGGTCCCAGTGCTGACTCATCCCCAGTACTGCGGGTAGACCATTCCCCTCCAAGTGGCGTCAGCCTGAGGGGAAGCAAAAGCCCTGCCTACAGGAATTAAGCTGCCACACCCACAGTCCTTAAGCCTGACAGCTAATCACAGATTGAATAGATTAACAATCAAAGAAGACAGACAACAGCAGTAGATCCCTGGAAGTCTCCAACAGGCTGCGTAGGGCCAGACTGGTACATGATCTGACGCCACCAGAGGCAGATCCAGGAAGTGCAGATCATTCCAAGAAGCACCAACAAATAATAGGAGTCAAAAAAATGGGGAGACAGAGAAACAACCTCCCATCAAAAGGAAAGGTAGAATCCCCAGAAAGAGTGCTAAATGAAATAGAGGGGAGCGAACTATCAGATATGGAATTCAAAACATGGATTATGGAGAAGCTGAATGAGCTCAGCGGAAACTTCAAAGAACTCCAGAAAAACTACAAGGAACTCACAGAAAATTACGTGAGCATGAAAAAGGACATAGAAGCTATCAATAAGAGCCAGGAGGAAATGAAGAATACGTTCTCTGAATTGAAGAACACAGTAGAAGGAATTAAAAGCAGGCTAGAGGAAGCAGAAGATCGGATCAGCGAGCTGGAGGACAACCTACACAAAAACTCCCAGACAATGCAACAAAATGAAAAAGTACTGAACAAGACTGAAGAGGTTCTAAGACAGCTGCAGGACAAAATCAAACGTAATAATATCCGTATCATAGGAATTCCAGAAGGAGAAGAAGAAGAGCAAGGGATAGAAAACCTCTTTGAAAAACTAATGACAGAAAACTTTCCTAACATGATGAGAGAAAGAGTCACGCAAGTCCAGGAAGCACAGAGGGTCCCAATGAAGATGAACCCCAACAGGCCCACCTCAAGACACATCATAATTAAAATGGCAACATTCAAAGACAAAGAGAGGATCCTAAAAGCAGCAAGAGAAAAACAACTAATAACATACAAGTGTACTCCAATAAGGCTATCATCAGATTTCTCAGCAGAAACACTACAAGCCAGAAGGGAATGGCAAAAAATATTCCAAGCAATGAAAAACAAAGGCCTACAACCTAGAATACTATACCCAGCAAAGCTCTCATTCAAAATGGAGGGTGAAATAAGGAGCTTCCAAGACAAAAGAAGGCTAAAAGAATACATCTCCACCAAACCAGCAGTGCAAGAGATGCTAAAGGGTCTGCTCTAAGAAGATAAAGAAACAGAGAGAGACAGAGAAGAACACGAGTACAAAGGGGAAAAATGAAAATGAATAAGTACTTATCGGTAATAACCTTAAATGTAAATGGATTAAACGCTCCAATTAAAAGACATAGGGTAGCTGAATGGATTAGAAAGAATGACCCACATATATGCTGTCTACAAGAGACCCACCTTAGAACAAAAGATCTACACAGACTGAAAATAAAGGGATGGAGAAAAGTATTTCAAGCAAATGGGCATGAAAAAAAAGCCGGGGTAGCAATACTTATATCAGACAAAACAGATTTCACAGCAAAGTCCATAAAAAGAGACAAAGAAGGGCATTTCATAATACTTCAGGCAAAAATCCATCAAGAAGATATAACCCTTATAAATATATATGCACCCAACTTAGGAGCACCCAAATATGTAAGGAAACTTTTGAAAGACTCCAAGAAAGATATAGACAACAACACACTCATAGTAGGGGACTTTAACACCCCATTGTCAACAATGGACAGATCTTCGAAGCAAAGAAACACCAAAGATATGGAGGCACTGAACAACACTCTAGATCAAATGGACTTAGTCGATATATATAGAAGTTTTCACCCCAAAGAAGCAAAATATACATACTTCTCAAGTGCACATGGAACATTTTCAAAGATAGACCACATGGTAGGACACAAAACAAGCCTTAACAAATTCAAGAAAATTGAAATTATATCAAGCATCTTCTCAGATCACAATGGCTTAAAATTGGAAATCAATCTCAAGGAAAAAACTCAAAAACATTCAAACTCATGGAGAATGAATAACATGCTATTAAATAATGAATGGGTTAACAATGACATCAAGGAAGAAATCAAAAAGTTTCTGGAAACTAATGATAATGAACACACAACAACCCAAAACCTATGGGATACAGCGAAAGCAGTCCTAAGAGGAAAGTTCATAGCAATACAGGCCTACATAAAAAAGCTAGAGGAATATCTAATAAAAAATTTAACCCTACAGCTACAAGATCTAGAGGAAGAACAACAAGCAAAGCCCAGGTCAAGTAGAAGGAAGGAAATCATCAAGATCAGAGCAGAATTAAATGACATAGAGTCTAAACTAACAATTCAAAAGATCAACAAAAGTAGGAGCTGGTTCTTTGAAAAAATAAACAAAATTGACAAGCGTTTAAGCAGGCTCATCAAGAAAAAAAGAGAGAGGACCCAAATAAGTAAAATCAGAAACGAAAGAGGAGAAATCACAACTGATACCACAGAAATACAAAGGATTATAAGAAATTATTACGAACAACTGTATGGCAAGAAATTTGACAACCTAGAGGAAATGGACAAATTCCTGGAAACCTATAGTCTTCCCAAACTGAATCAAGAAGAAGCAGAAAGTCTGAATAGACCAATAACAGCTAGTGAAATTGAAGCAGTAATCAAAAAACTCCCAGCACACAAAAGCCCTGGACCGGATGGCTTCACAAGTGAATTCTACAAAACATTTAGGAAAGAACTAACTCCTATCCTTCTCAGACTATTCCAAAAGATACAAGAAGAGGGAAGACTGCCAAACTCATTCTATGAAGCCAGTATAACCCTAATTCCAAAACCAGGTCAAGACACAACAAAGAAAGAAAACTACAGGCCAATATCGCTGATGAACATAGATGCTAAAATCCTCAACAAAATATTGGCAAACCGGATCCAGCAACACATTAGAAAGATCATACACCACGATCAAGTAGGATTCATCCCAGGGATGCAAGGATGGTTTAACATTCGTAAATCAATAAACGTAGTACACCACATAAACAAAATGAAAGACAAAAACCACATGATAATATCAATAGATGCAGAAAAAGCATTTGATAAAGTACAACACCCATTTATGATAAAAACTCTCAGCAAAATGGGAATAGAGGGAGCATACCTCAACATAATAAAGGCTATATATGAGAAACCTGAAGCCAACATCATACTCAATGGGCAAAAACTGAGAGCATTCCCCCTGAGATCAGGAACAAGACAAGGATGTCCGCTCTCCCCACTCCTATTCAATATAGTCTTGGAAGTTCTAGCCACCGCAATCAGACAAGAAAGAGAAATAAAAGGCATCCAAATTGGAAAAGAGGAAGTAAAACTGTCATTATTTGCAGATGACATGATAGTGTACATAGAAAACCCTATAGACTCCACAAAAAAACTACTCGACCTAATAAGTAAATTCGGCAAAATAGCAGGATACAAAGTCAATATTAAGAAATCAAAGGCATTTTTATACACCAACAATAAAAACTCAGAGATAGAAACTGAAAGAAAAATTCAATTTATCATAGCAACAAGAAAAATAAAATACCTAGGAATAAACTTAACCAAGGAGGTAAAAGACCTGTACTCAGAAAACTACATAACATTGAAGAAAGAAATTAAAGAAGATACAAATAAATGGAAGCATATACCATGCTCATGGATGGGAAGAATCAACATCATTAAAATGTCCATACTACCCAAAGCAATTTATAGATTCAATGCAATCCCTATTAAAATACCAGCAACATATTTCACAGACCTAGAACAAATACTTCAAAAATTTATATGGAACCAAAAAAGAGCCCGAATAGCCACAGCAATTTTGAGGAAGAAGAACACAGTAGGAGGAATCACAATACCTGATATCAAACTATACTACAAGGCCACGGTAATCAAAACAGTCTGGTACTGGCATAAAAACAGACATATAGATCAATGGAACAGAATAGAGAGCCCAGAAATAAACCCAGGTTCATATGGTCAACTAATATTTGACAAAGGGGGAAAGAACATCAAATGGAGTGAAAAGAGCCTCTTCAACAAATGGTGTTGGGAGAACTGGACAGGGACATGCAAAAAAATGAAACTAGACCACCAACTTACACCATACACCAGAATAAACTCAAAATGGATCAAAGACTTAAATGTAAGCCGTGATACCATAAAAGTCCTAGAGGAAAAAATAGGCAGGAAAATTTCAGATATCCCACGTAGCAACATTTTCACTGATATATCTCCTAAGGCAAGGGAAATAAAGGAAAGAATAAACAAATGGGACTACATCAAACTAAAAAGTTTCTGCTCAGCTAAAGAAAACATCAGCAAGATGAAAAGGAAACCAACCATATGGGAAAATATATTCGCCAATGACATCTCAGACAAGGGATTGATCTCCAAAATATATAAAGAACTCATACGACTCAACACCAAGAAGACAGACAACCCAATTAAAAAATGGGCAAAGGACCTGAACAAACACTTCTCCAAAGAAGACATACAGAGGGCCCATAGACATATGAAAATATGCTCAACATCACTAGCCATCAGAGAGATGCAAATAAAAACCACAATGAGATACCACCTCACACCAGTCAGAATGGCCATAATCAACAAATCAACAAACAACTTGTGCTGGAGAGGATGCGGAGAAACGGGAACCCTGGTGCATTGCTGGTGGGAATGCAGACTGGTGCAGCCACTATGGAAAACAGTTTGGAATTTCCTCAAAAAACTAAAAATGGAACTGCCTTTTGAACCAGCAATTCCATTACTGGGATTATATCCGAAAAATCCTGAAACACCAATTCAAAAGAACCTATGCACTCCAATGTTCATAGCAGCACTATTTACAATAGCCAAGTGCTGGAAACAACCTAAATGCCCATCTGTAGATGAGTGGATCAAAAAACTGTGGTACATTTACACAATGGAGTTCTATGTAGCAGAAAGAAAGAAGGAACTTCTACCATTTGCAACAACATGGATGGAACTAGAGAGAATTATGCTTAGCGAAATAAGCCAGGCAACGAAAGAAAAATACGTTATGCTGTCACCTATTACAGGAAACTAATGAACAACACAAACAAATGAGCAAAATTGAACCAGAGAACACAACAAGGATGCCAGCCTGCTAAACCAAGCACGCCGTTGTCCGGAGACAGCCAACTGACCTGGAGTCTGCACAATCCTTCCCCATGTGGGAAGGCCACCCTCCCCTCCACACCCCCACTGTTATTACGGATTTTTGGACCCAAGGGTAGGTAGGACGACGACCATGTCCAGCTTGAAGCAGCTAGAGGAGCTTGAGACCTTCCCCCATTGTCCTTTACAAGATTACAAAGGGTCTTAATATCTGAGAGGGAGGGATAGTTATTTTTTACGAACCATGGGTATGGACTTGGGGGGGGGGATGCTGGGGGAGGGAGATACTGGGTGGAGGGGAGTAGGGGGGAAAGAATTGGGACTACTATGACAGCATAATCAATAAAATATACTTAAAAATAAAAAAGACATAGGGTAACAGAATGGATAAGAAAACAGGACCCACATATTTGCTGTCTACAAGAAACACACCTGAAAACAAAAGATTTACACAGACTGAAAGTAAAGAGAAAAAAAAAATATTTCAAGCAAATGAACAGGAAAAAAAAGCCGGGGTAGCAGTCCTCATATCAGACAAAACGGATTTCAAAGCAAGGGCAATAAAAAGAGACAAAGAAGGACATTTCATAATACTTAAAGGAATAATACATCAAGAAGATATGACTTTGGTAAACATACATGCACCCAACATAGGAGCACCCAAATACATAAAGCAAATACTAGAAGACCACAAAAAGGATATCAACAACAACACACTCATAGTAGGGGACTTCAACACTCCATTATCAACAATAGACAGATCATCAAAGCAAAGAAACACCAAGGATATACAGGCATTGAACAACACACTTAACCACATGGATCTAACTGATATATATAGAACTTTTCACCCCAAAGAAGCAAAATATACATTCTTTTCAAATGCACATGGGACATTTTCAAAGATAGACCACGTGATAAAACACATAACAAGCCTGAACAAATTTTTAAAAAATGAGATTATATCAATTATCTTTTCAGACCACAATGCCTTGAAACTAGAAATCAACCTCAGAGAAAAAAATCAAAGACACCCAAACTCATGGAGATCGAATAACATGCTATTAAATAATGAATGGGTTAACAATGACATCAAAGAGAAATCAAGAAATTTCTAGAAACTAATGATAATGAGCACACAACAGCCCCAAACCTGTGGGACACAGCAAAAGCAGTCCTGAGAGGGAAGTTCATAGCAATACAGGCATATCTAAAAAGCATAGAAGAATCTCAAATAAAAAACCTAACTATAAAGCTACAAGAACTAGAACAGCAACAACAAACAAAGCCTAGGGCAAGAAGAAGGAATGAAATCATCAAGATCAGAGGAGAACTAAATGACATAGAGACTAAACAAACAATCCGAAAGATCAACAAAACTAGGAGTTGGTCTTTCGAAAAAATCAACAAAATCGACAAGCCTCTAGCCAGTCTAATCAAGAAAAAAAGAGAGAAGACCGAAATAAACAAAATCAGAAATGAAAGAGGAGAAATCATGACTGATACCTCAGAAATACAAATGATAGTTAGAAATTACTACAGACAACTGTATGACAAGAAATTTGACAATCTAGAAGAAATGGACAAATTTCTAGAAACATACAACCTTCCAAAACTGAATCAAGAGGAAGTGGAAAGTCTCAACAGACCAATAACAAAAAAGGAAATTGAAACAGTAATCCAAAATCTCCCTGCACACAAAATCCCTGGACCGGACGGCTTCACAGGTGAATTCTACAAAACATTCAGGGAAGAACTAACTCCTATCCTCCTCAAATTGTTCCAAAAAATCCAAGGAGAGAGGAAAATCCCAAATTCTTTCTATGAAGCCAGTATTATCCTAATCCCCAAACCAGGTCAAGACACAATAAAGAAAGAAAACTACAGGCCAATATCACTGATGAACATAGATGTTAAAATCCTCAATAAAATATTGGCAAACAGGATCCAGCAATACATTAAAAAGATCATACATCATGATCAAGTGGGCTTCATTCCAGGGGTGCAAGGATGTTTTAATATTCGCAAATCAATAAATATAATACATCACCTAAACAGAATGAAAGAAAAAAATCACATGATCATATCAATAGATGCCGAAAAAGCATTTGATAAAGTACAACACCCATTTATGATGAAAACACTCAGCAAAATAGGAATAGAGGGAGCATACCTTAACATAATTAAGGCTATATATGAGAAGCCTGAGGCCAACATCATACTCAATGGACAAAAACTAAAAACATTCCCCCTGAACTCAGGAACTAGACAAGGTTGTCCACTCTCTCCACTCCTTTTCAACATAGTGTTGGAAGTCCTAGCCACAGCAATCAGACAAGAAAAAGAAATAAAAGGCATCCAAATTGGGAAAGAGGAAGTAAAACTATCATATGCAGATGACATGATAGTATACCTAGAAAATCCTATAAACTCCACTAAAAGACTACTCGATATAAGTGAATTTGGCAAAATCGTAGGGTACAAAATAAATATACAGAAATCTAAGGCATTTCTGTACACCAACAATAAAATAGCAGAGACAGAGAGAAAAAAGAAAATACCATTTACTATAGCAACAAGAAAAATGAAGTACCTAAGAATGAACTTAACCAAAAAGAAAAAGACCTGTACTCCTAAAACTACATAACACCGAAGAAAGAAATTAAGTAAGATACAAATAAATAAAAGCAAGTACCATGTTCATGGGTGGGAAGAATCAACATCATTAAATGTCCATACTACCCAAAGCAATTTATAGATTCAATGCAATCCCTATTAAAATACCATCAATATATTTTACTGACCTAGAACAAATACTCCCAAAATTCATATGGAACCAAAAAAGACCCCGAAGAGCAAAAGCAATCTTGAGACAGAAGAACACAGCAGGAGGAATCACAACACCAGATATCAAACAATACTACAAAGCCACTGTAATCAAAACAGTATGGTACTGGCATAAGAACAGACATATAGATCAGTGGAACAGAATAGAGAGTCCAGAAGTAAACCCAGGCCTCTATGGTCAACTAATATTTGATAAAGGAGGAAGGAACATAAAATGGAGTGAGAAGAGCCTCTTTAACAAATGGTGCTGGGAGAACTGGATAGGGACCTGCAAAAAAATGAAACTAGACCACCGACTTACACCACACACGAGAATAAACTCAAGATGGATCAAAGACTTAAATGTAAGCCGTGACACCATAAAAGTCCTAGAGGAAAACATAGGCAAGAAAATATCAGATATCTCACGTTACAATTTCTTCACGGATACATCTCCTAAAGCAAGAGAAATAAAGGAAAAAATAAATAAATGGGATTACATCAAACTAAAGAGTTTCTGCACAGCAAAAGAAAACATCAGCAAGATGAAAATGAAACCAACCATATGGGAAAACATATTTGCCAATGACATCACAGACAGGGGACTGATTTCCAAAATATATATAAAGAGCTGATACGACTCAACCTCAAGAAAACAAACAACCCAATTAAAAAATGGGCAAAGGACCTGAACAAACACTTCTCCAAAGAGGACATACACAAGGTCCATAGACACATGAAAAAATGCTCAACATCATTAGCCATCAGGGAGATGCAAATAAAAACCACAATGAGATACCATTTTACACCAGTCAGAATGGCCATCAGCAACAAATCAACAAACAACTTGTGCTGGCGAGGATGTGGAGAAACGGGAACCCTACTGCACTGTTGGTGGGAATGCAGACTGGTGCAGCCACTATGGAGAACAGTATGGAATTACCTCAAAAGATTAAAAATGGAACTGCCTTTTGAACCAGCGACTCCACTACTAGGATTATACTGGAAGAATCTTGAAACACCAATTCAAAAGAACTTATGCACCCCTATGTTCATTGCAGCACTGTTTACAATAACTAAGTGCTGGAAACAACCTAAGTGCCCATCTGTAGATGAGTAGATCAAAAAACTATGGTACATTTACACAATGGAATACTATGTAGCAGAAAGAAAGAAGGAACTCCTGCCATTTGCAACAACATGGATAGAACTAGAGAGAATTATGCTTAGTGAAATAAGCCAGGCAAATAAAGAAAAATACCATGTGATATCATCTAAAACAGGAAACTAAAGAACAACACAAACAAAGGAACTAAATAGAACAAAGAGCAGAATAGCAGTCAATAGGGGGGAGGGGAGAGGGAGAGAAGGGGGATAAGTAAGGGAAGGGTTATTCAAAGAACCCATATAAATGACTCATGGACATGGACAACGGGGAGGGATATGATTGTGGGAGAGGGGATGGGTTGGGTGGGGGAGAGAAATTGGGGGAAAAGGGGACAACTGTAATTGAAAAACCAAAAAAAAGAAAACAACTCTAGAAAAGTGGACTTCATTGGATGAAAAAAAGCATTGACAGGGAGTGTGGGATGATATGAATGTGGCTCATAGGATAGGGAGGAGGAATTAGGGAGCAAACAGAAACAAGGAGTCTCTGAAATCCTAAGATGTAGCAACGGTCTCCCTGCAAAGGCCCGTAGCCAGGCCTGCTGCCTGTTTCTGAGAATGACTCAGCCCTGTCTCCCAGTCTTCACTCAGATGTCAGAGTCCCAGAGAGCACGTGTGATTGACCAAGCATAGGGCTCATGCTCACCTTTGTGGATACATCCCAACAGGAAGAAAAATGATCCAACCCCTTCAGCTTCTGTATTTAAGAAAGGCCTTTGAATTTATCCTCCACCAAATCCTCGTTTTGTAGGATACAATCAAAGTCATGGGTGCCAGACAGTTAAGCATGTCAAATGTCCACCAAGCTCTTAAAACCTAAATGTCTTTTCTTATGAAAAAACAAAACAAAACAAAACTGCAGTTTCAGTGTAAATATGACAAATCTACCTGAGACCAATGCATCTTCTTGGCTGGAGCATACACTCTGTGAGGGCAAGGCCTGTGCCTATTGTGGTATCCCTCTGAGTCTGGCACCTGATGAGTGTATTCATAGATATTCAATGAACGAATGAATTTTTCCCACTGTTTCTCCCATTACTTCACTCATAAGCATCACAATTATAGTTCTGGACAAAATATGATCAACTTAACTATCTTTACATAATTAAAATGTTATAACCAGTGAGAACGAAAACTCCCTCATGTTCTCAGGCAATATTAAGACCAAATGCCATTCAGTGCATACATTTAGGAAAGCTCAGGATCAACTTTATGGGTTACATGTTCCTTCAAAAATTTCACAAATTGGGACTTCTGGCCAAGATGAAGGCATAGACTGACACGCTCTGTCTCTCTCCACAACTAAGAAGGATTACAACTACTGCAAAACTAAAAATAATAAGAAGTTCCTGAAAATAAAGCTACATGGAAGTCCAATGTATGAAGTCATAAACAAGTGGTGCTCACCTGGATGGGTAGGAAGTGCGAACCCATGACTGAGAAAGATCAAACTGTGCTGGAGGCAGCAGCCGCAGCAGTGAACTGCGGGACCTGATAATCAGACACCTGTATTTGGGGGGAGGAGAGAAGCGCCTGGGAGTTGGCTGAGCCCCAGCTGCAGACCAGATCCGTCGACTCATGATTCCAATGTCCAGGAAGGCAGACTCCATTGGGAGGAGGCCCTGTTCCTCCCTGGAAAGTAACAGCAGGAATCCATCTTGGACCCCCACCCCCACATAAAGCGCCACAGTGTGGTGAGAAAGGTCACCAGGTTGTGATGAGCACATGGGGCTCCGCCCAATATAGCATAGGAGGTGTGACAACGCCCCGCCCAAGAAGGAAAGATAAACAAAATGGTCAGAATGGCATAATTAATGATTGAAATACCAATCACACAGCTAACGGAAAAAACAAGTAAAAGCCTTGACCAATGAACAAATAGCGAATCTTTCTGAGGCTCATTTCAGAGCTATAGTCATAAGGCAGCTTACAGACCTAACAGCGGGGCTGAATCAAGACAAGGAAGGAATAAAGTCTAGCCCTGCTGAACAAACATACATACAAGACAAGTGGTGAGGAAGGGAAAGCCACAGATCAAATTAACAAATCAGAACATAGGGAGGGAACAAACAGTCAACCAGTGCAGAAGGAGGAAACAAAAAGTGAGAAATGTGTGAGAGGCTCAGAAACCTCTGGGACAGCTATAAGTGAACAAATATTCGAATTATCAGATTGCCAGAGGGTGAAGAAGAAGGACTAGAAATTGAAAAATTATGTGAAAAAAATAATGAAGCAGAATTTCCCTAACTTGGGGAAGGAAATGAACTTACAGGTCCAGGAAGCACAGAGAGTTCTGGATAGGCTGGACCCAAGGAGGACCACACCAAGACACATTATAATCAAAATGTTAAAAATTAAAGATAAAGAGAGAATCTTAAAAGCAGCAAGAGAGAAGAGAAGAATCATGTACAAAGGGGTCCCAATTAGACTATCAGCGGATTTCTCTAAGGAGACTTTACAGGCAAGAAGGGACTGGCAAGAAATATTCAAAGTAATGAAAATCAAAAACCTACAACCATGATTACTTTATCCAGCAAAGCTGTCATTCAGGATAGAAGGGCAGAGAACGTGTTTCCAGGACAAAGTAAAACTGAAGGAGTTCATTAGATCCAAGCCACTGTAAACGAGATGTTAAAGGGACTTGTTTAGAAGAAGGAGGATCAAAACTATGAACATTAAAATGAAAACTGTATCACAACAACCAATAGCAGAAGCTAAGGAATCGAAACAAAGGCAAACTAAGTAGGCAACGAGAGTGGGAAAAGAATTATAGGTAGGGGGAACATATTGGGAGGGGGTCAGTGGGGAGGGGGAAGGGGGAAAAGGGAGGGAGATGGTGCAGGAATTAAGAAGCATAGTAGGAGGGAGTGGAGTAGACAGGAAGATGTTGAGAAGAACTATATGCACAACCAGTGTTATGGACTAAGGGGGGATACAACTGGAGGGAGGAGAGGAGCAGGGGGGAAATAAATTGGGACAACTGTAACAGCATAATCAATAATAATAAAAAAAATTTCACAAAAAAATGAGATTATTAGAGTGCTCCCTAGTCCAATATGACCTGTGTCCTTATAAGAAGATGAGATTAGGACACAGACACCCACAGAGGAAATATTATGTAAATACACAGCAAATTAAGGAGAAAAGCCTCAGAAGAATCCAATTCTGCCAATACTTTGATCTTGGACTTCTAGCTTCTAGAATTGTCAGAAAATAAAAGTCTATTATTTGTGGTACTTTATTATGACAGCTCTAACACAATAATACAGAAATTGTTGAATTTTATTTACTGCACAGGTAGGCAAACTTTTGTCAATGGCCAGATATTAAACATTTTTTTTTCTTTTTTTAGGATGGTGGTGGAGTAGGTAGAGTAGGTGGATCTTGCATTCACTTCCTTTCAGAACCAAATTAGAAATTTGACTAAATTGGGGGAAAATTACACTGAAGATTGGCTAAAGAGAAGATTTAGAACAAAAGAGCTGTAAAAGAAGACACATCAAGACTACCAGAGAAGTGAATGGAACTGGCCCTGCTTCCATGGGCAGCAGCTGAGGCTCAGAAAGTCAGCTCTAGGAGGTTACATCTGAGACGCTGGGGCCTAAACACCAGCAAAGGGTCCCCAGCCCAGAGTTGGCAGAGGAATCCCAGTGCTGAGTCTCAGATACTGTCAGCAGACATCTTTACTAGGGGAAGCAATCCCTTCCCTGTTGTCAGCCTGGAAAAAGGCAATTACCCCACCCTTAAGAATTTCTTGGGCCTCATAAGAAAAGCTAGCAGCATAGGTGGAGTGAGGGGCATAGCAGTATTGGCAGACAAGGGGTATCAGTGATGGGCTGTGGGGAGAGGATATTCTCCTCAATTTCCCCTGAACTTGACTGGTGCTGCCCCCCTCCTGGTATATCTGATAGAAACACCTTCCCTGCTTTCAGCAAACCCAGTCTGTAGAGTCTGGAGGCTACACCTGCCTGAATACTGAGGGTTCCACCCTGCTGAAGTCAGGGCAAAATCCAGGACAGACTCTGTGGCTCTGGGGCTAGGGTCACACCCACCACCTTCTCTGAGGCATGAATGGCACCTCCTCATAAGAAACTAATTAGCTCCATCCTCTTGATTCTGCCAGAGCCTCTCTCAGTGAAGACAGGTAGGGGAAAAACCAGGGGTGCCATGGGATTATTGCTGGCCTAACCACTGGACCAGGAGCTGGTAAAAGCCAGGCTTGGAGAGCATCTTGGTACTTCTCAGGTGCAACCAGGTCCTGCAGACCTAGCCACAAACTATGAATCACTTGTAACTTCAAGTTATTCGCCAAGAGCAAGGCACAGACAATGTGCCTGACATTGGTCTGAGCCTGGAGTCCCTCACTGGGAGCTCAGAACCAACACATCAAGAGACCAGCACCAGATAACAATGGAGCAGGATCCAACAAACTTCAAAAAAAGTGTATCTAAGAATGTATTCCGGACTTATGGCCAAGATGGAGGCCTAGGCACACATGCTACATCTCCCTCCACAACTAAGAAGGAATACAACTACCTCAAAACTAGAGACCCAGAAATTTCAGAACATTGAGCTGCATGGAAGTCCTACAAACAAAGATATAAAGAATAAGTACTCATCTAGACAAGTAGGAGGGGTGGAACAGAGGCAGAAGAGACCCGGTGTGGTGGCGGTGGTAGCAGTGGCAGTGACAGGCTGGCAGAAAGCACAACCACATGTTTTAAAAAGTAGGGAGGGACACCTAGGGAGTGCTCCCAGCGCCAGACCAGACCACACAGCTCACAGTTCCAGCACTTGGGAAAATAAAACCTCATTGCTTCTGACTGTGCAAACCAGTGGAGGTTGGGGCAGAGGAAGAAACCACTGGTCTCTCAACAGAGTCTTCTTGTTTAAAGGGTCTCCATGGTCATAGAATGTCCACAGACACACTCAGTCTGGGAACAATGACCAGGGCAACAGATAGAGAGACACCAGCCCCATACAGAAGTGGGAGAAGTGCCTGGAAATGGGAAGAGTGCTGAGCAAAAGGCATTGTCCCTCTCAGACCCCTCCCTCACATACAGCGCCACAACATGGTGAAAAAAGTCACACATATTGACAAATACCTAAGGCTCCACCCTTTATGACATAACAGGTGCAACAGCTCTGCCAAAGACACAGAGGCAAACAAACACAGGAGTCTGTCAAAATGAGGAGACAGAGAGGTATAGCCCAAAAGAGGGAACAGATCAAGGTTCCAGTGGGAGAACTAAGTGATGAGGAGATAGCCAACCTAACAAACAAGGAGATAGCTAACCTAACAGATGCAGAGTTCAAAACACTGGTGATAAAGATTCTCATAGGCTTGACTGATATGCTTAAGTGTGGTAGATGCATAAGGGAAGAAGTGAAGGCTATGTTAAATGAAACAAAGAAAAACCCACACAAAACAAATGGTAAAGAGAAGGAAATCGGGTTTAGATCAATGATTTGGAACATAAGGAAGAAAGAAAACAATCAACCAGTATAGGAGGAGGAAACAAGAAGAAGCAGAGCAAAAAATTGAAAGCTTATGTGAAAAAATAATGAAGAAAAAGTTCCCAAATTTGTTGAAAGAAATAGACTTACAAGTCCAGGAGGCACAGGGAGTCCCAAAGAAGCTAGACCCAAAGATGACCACATCAAGACATGTCATAATTAAAATACCAAAGGTTAAAGATAGAGACTCTTAAAAGCAGCAAGAGAAAAGAAGAGAGTTACTTACAAAGGGGTACCTATAAGTCTATCAGCTACTTTCTCAAAGGAAACTTTGCAGGCAAGAAAGGACTGGCAAGAAGTGTTCAATTCATGAGAGCAAGGACCTACAACCAAGACTACTCTATCCAGGAAAGCTATCATTTAAAATGGAAGGGCAGATAAAGTGCTTGCTAGACAAGGTAAAGTAAAAGAAGTTCATCATCAGTAAGCCATTGTTATATGAAATGTTAAAGGGACTTATTTAAGAAAATTATCTACACTATAAACGTTAAAGTGACAACAAACTCACAACTATCAACAACTGAATTTAAAAAATAAAAACAAAAACAAACTAAGAAAACAACCAGAATAGGAACAGAATCATAGGTGTGGGGATCATTTGCATAGTTATCAGCTGGGAGAGGTAAGGGGGAGAAATGGGGAAATGATACAGGAATTAAGAAGCATAATTGGTAGGTACAAAATAGACAGGGGAAAGTTAAGAATAATACAGGAAAGGGTGAACCCAAAGAACTTATATGCAGAACCCATGGACATGAACTAAGGGGGGGGGGGTTGCTAGAGGGAATGAGGGTACTGGGAAGAGGGGGGCTAAGGGAAAGGAAATTAGGACAACTGTAACAACATAATCAATATAATATACATTGAAAACAAAACAAAACAAATCAAAACAAAAAGAGTATATCCAAAGGGTGATGGCAGAAACCAAGATCTAGTACTTTGAAAAAATAAACAAGATTGATGACCATTTAACCAGACTCAAAAAAAAAGAGATAGGGCCCAAATAAATAAAATCATAAATGAAAGAGGAGAAGTAACAACTAACATCATAGAAATACAAAGGATTTTAAGAAAATATTATGAACAACTGTATGCCAAGAAATTGGACAAGTTCCTAGAAACATACATTCTTCCAAAACTTAATGAGGAAGAATCAGGAAACCTGAATAGACTGATAACAACTAATGAAATTAAGCAGTAATCCAAAAACTCCTAGCAAACAAAAATCCTGGACCAGATGGCTTCCCAGGTGAACTTTACCAAACATTTAAAGAAGAAGTAACACCCCTCTTCCTAAACTATTCCCAAAAATTCAAGAGAATGAAGCTTTCTAAGCTCTTGTTACAAGGCAACCATTATCCTAATTCCAAAACCAGATAAAGACACTACAAATAAAGAATATTATAGGCAGATATTTCTAATGAACATAGATGCTAAAATCCTCAACAAAATATTAGTAAATCAGATCCAGCAATATGTTTACAAGATCATACACCATGATTAAGTGGGACTTATTCTGGGGGCACAAGGTTGGTACAATATTTTAAAATCAATAAATGTGATACACTACATAAACAAATGAAAAACAAAAGTAGCATGATCATATCAATAGATGCAGAAAAAGTATTCAGTAAAATCATGCGTCAACATAATAAAGGCCATATATGAAAAACCTACAGCCAACATCATATTCAACGGCAAAATACTAAAATCATTTTCCTTTAAGATCAGGAACAAACCAGGGATGTCTGATTTCAACAATATAATTCAACATAGTGCTGGAAGTTCTAGTCACAGTGATCAGAAAAGAAGAAATAAAAGGCATTAAATCGGAGAGGAGGAAGTAAAACTGTCATTATTCTCAGATGACATGATAGTGTATATAGAAAATGCTAAAGACTCCCCCCAAAAACCTACTGGATCTAATAAATGAATTTGCAAAAATATCAGGATACAAAATTAATATTCAGAAATTGGTAGCCTTTTAATATATTTTATTAATTATGCTATTACGGTTGGCGCAATTTTTCTCCCTTTTCCCCCCAACAGCCTTATATCCCCCTTCCCTTCAGCAATCTTCCCCCTTAGTTCATGTCCATGTGTCCTACACATAAGTTCTTTGGCTTCACCATTTCATATACTATTTTAACATCACACTGTCTACTTTGTACCTACCAATTATGTTTCTTAACACCTGCACCTTTATCTCCATTCTCCCTCTTCCTTTTCACAACTGATAATCCTCCAAATGATCTCCGTATCTATGATTCTGTTCCTGTTCTGGTTGTTTGCGTAGTTTGTTTTTTAGGTTCAGTTGTTGATAGTTGTGAATATGTTGCCATTTTAATGTTCATAGTTTTTATCTTCTTTTTCTTAAATGTGACTCTTTAACATTTCATGTAGCAATGGCTTGGTGATGATGAACTCCTTTAGCTTTACCTTGTCTGGGGAGCACATTACCTGACCTTTCATTCTAAATGATAGCTTTTCTGGAAAGAGGCACTCAGTCATAAGTCTTTGCTTTGAATACTTCTTCCCAGTCTCTTCTAGCCTCTAAAGTTTCTTTTGATAGATCAGCTGACAGTCTTATGTGAACCCTTTGGAGGTAACTCTCTGCTTTTCTCTTGCTGCTTTTAAGAGTCTCTCTTATCTTTAACCTTTGGCATTTTAGTTATATGTCTTGTATGGTCCTCTTTGTGTCCAACTTGTTTGGAACTCTCTGTGCTTCCTGCATTTATATGTCTATTTCCTTTGCCAAATTAGTGAAGTTTTCTCTCATTATTTTTTTAAACAAGTTTTCATTATCTTGCTCTCCCTCTTCTCCTTCTGGCATCTTTGTCATTTGGATGTTGGCACATTTAGAGATGTCCCACGGGCTCCTTATACTATCCTCATTTTTTTAAATTAATTTTTCTTCTTACTGTTCTGCTTGAATGCTTATTCCTTCCTTATGTTTCAAATCATTGATTTGAATTTTTGGTGTCATCTCCTTCACTGTTGGTTCCCTGTAAGTTTTTCTTTATTTCACTTAATGTAATTTTCATTTATTTCTGGGTCTTTCTTTTTTTTATGCTGTTGCCATATTCAATGAGTTTTTTGAGCATCCTAATCACCAGTGTTTGAACTGTGCATCTGATAAGTCAGTCATCTCTGTTTTGTTTAGTTATTTTTCTGGGGTTTTGTTCTATTCTTTCATTTGGGTCATATTTTTTGTCTCCTCAATTTGGTAGCTTCCCTATGTTTGTTTCTGTGTATTAGGTAGAGATGCTTTTACTACTTGTCTTAGTAGCATGGCCTATTATGAAAAAGGCACCTGTGGGACAGAGCCTTAGGTAATTGCCAGGGTGCGGCACCCTGCTTTACTGCTTTGTTTCTCTGTGGGGTAGGAGGACTTGAAGAGAGGATAATGTCACTGCCTGGCTTCTGGATGTTTTCCCAGTACTTGCCCTGTTTCCAGTCACTTTACTTACTCTTCATATGTGACTGGTGCCCTTCCAGCTATTACCCTGGTGCTGAACCCCAGAAGGGGTGGGTCTGTGTAACTTCTAAGTCTGTGTGGGTCCTCTAAGTCTCCTGAAAATCCAGCAGTTTTTTTCCATTGCCCCAACCTTCACTGGGTTTTAAAGCCAGAAGTTATGAAGATTTATCTTCCTGATGATGGAACCTTGGGCTGTGAGTCTGGACTGGGGCTGAGATCCCTTGCTTCCAAGGAATCCCTCCTAATTTTTATCTACCACATGTGAATGTGCGACCACTCATTTTGCTGCCTCTCTGTGTGACACTGTATCTCTATGCCTCTCTGACCATCTCTGAATCTCCACCCCTCCTACCTGTCTGGATGAATATGGCTTCTTTAAATCCTTGGTTGTTGGACTTTCCATACAGCTTGATTTTTCTGATGGTTCTGGGTGTTATTTGTATTAAGGTCTGGTTGTGGTTTTTTTCTGTGGTTGAGCGAGGAGGCGAGGTGTGTTTACCTGCATCTCCATCTTGACCAGAAATCCTTGGTGGCATTTTTATACACATAAAATAAACTCATATAGATAAAATAAGGAAGCAATCCTATTTTCTATTGCAACAACAATAAAATAAGGCACCTAGGAATGAATTTAACCAGGGAGGAAAAATATGTGTACCTGGAAAATTATAGGACATTAAAGAAAGAAACTGAGGAAGATACAAATAAGTGGAAGCATATAATGTTTGCATGGATTGGAAGAATTAACATCATTCAAATAGCCATAATTCACAAAGCTATCTATAGATTCAATTCAATTCATATTAAAATACCAATGATATATTTCATATATTGAGGAAAAATATTCCAAAAATTTATATGGAATCATAAAAGACCTTGACTAGCCTCAGCAATCTTGAGAAAGAAGAACAAAGCTAGGCATATCACGATACGTGATATCAAACTATACTACAAGGCCATTGTAATCAAAACAGCATGGTACTTGCATAAGAACAGACATGTAGATCCCTGGAACATAACAGAGAGTCCAGAAGTCACCCACATTTTTATGATCAATTAATATTTGAAAAAGGAGACCAGAGCATACAATGGAGTAAACACAAGCTCTTCAGTAAATGGTGTTGGAAAAATTAGACAGGTACATGCAAAAAAAGAAAGCTAAAACTAGACCTCTAACTTACACCATGTACAAGGATAAACACAAAGTGGATAAAAAACTTAAATATAAGTCATGAAAACATAAAAATCTTTGAAGAAAACATAGGCAGTAAAATTTCAGACATTTATCATAGCAATTTCTTTGCTGATACCTCTCCTGGGGCAAGGGAAATAAAGGAAAACAAATAAACAAATGGGAATGCATCAAACTAAAAAATTCTGCATAGCAAAATAAACCATCAACAAAATAAAAATGAAACCCTCTGCACATGAGAACATATTTTCCAGTGACAAATCTGATAAGGGGTTAATTTCCAAAATATATAAAGACCTTATACACCAGGAAGACAAAAAATCCAATTAAAAAATGGGCAAAGGACCTGAACAGACACTTCTTTAAAGAGGACATAAAAAAATGCTCGATGTCACTAATCATCAGAGCAATGCAAATTAAAACCACAATGAGTTATCACCTCACACCTGCCAGAATGGCTATTATCAATAAACCAACAAACAACAAGTGCTGGCAAAGATGTAGAGAAAAGGGGAACCCTAGTGCCCTGTTGGTGGAAAGGCAGACTGGTGCAGCCACTGTGGAAAACAGTATGGAGTTTTCTAAAAAAATTAAAAATGGAATTACCTTTTGATCCAGCAATCCCACTTCTTGGAATATATTCTTAGACTCCCAAAACACTAATTAGTAAGAATAAATGTACCCCTATGTTCATAGCAGCATCATTTACCATAGCCAAGGTCTGGAGATGGCCCAAGTACCCATCAGTAGATGAGTGGATAAAAAAGCAGTGGTACATTTACACAATGGAATACTAGTTGTCAGTGAAATAGAAGGAAATTTTATCTTTTGTGACAGCATGGATGGACCTGGATATTATGTGAAGTGATACTAGCCAGTCAGAGAAAGACAAATACTACATGATCTCACTCATATGTGGAATCTAATGAACAAAATAAACTGATGAACAAACTAAAGCCAGAGTCATGGACACATGGACTAATAGATCTCGGAGGGGTTGGTGTGGAGACTGGAAGAGATCAGCTAAAGAACACCAAAAAACATACTCATATATGCAAAGCTTATGGACACAGACAACAATGTGGTGAAAACTGGGTTGGGGAGGTGGGGGCTTGGTGGAGGCCAGACAGGTTGGGGGGAGGGGGGAGGTGTTGGTGAATGGGAACATCTGTAATAGTGCCAACAATTAAAATACAAGTAAATACTTTGAAACAGACTTATAGACACAGTGAACAGAGGGAAAGGGGGCTCCGGGGTTGGGTGAAAGACGTAAAGGGATTAAGAATTACAATTTGGTAGTTACAAAATAGTCACAGGGATGTAAACTGCAGCATAGGCAATATAACCAATAATATTGAGGGAACATTTTAAGGTATATGATTGTCTAACCACTTTGCTGTGCACCTGAAACCAATACAAAATCATATTGAAAGTAAACAGTAATTGAAAAGAAAAATACCAGTCCCTTGGGATTGATGTATTTTATTTCTTTTTTTTATTTTATTTTATTTGTTGTTTTTTCTATTACAGTTGTCCCACTTTTTCCCCTATTGCTCCGCTGTCAACCCACCCACTCCTCCCACAGTCAGTCCTCACCCTGTTGTCCATGTCCATGAGTCATTCATGCTAGTTCCTTGACTAGACCATTTTCCTTCTTTCCCCCTTCACTCCTCCCCACCCCATTCACTGTCAGTCTGCTCCTTGTTTGCTTGCCTCTGGTTCTATTTTGCTCATTTGTTTGTGTTGTTCATTAGTGTCCTGTATTACGTGATATCATATGGTATTTGTCTTTCATTGCCTGGCTTATTTCGCTAAGCATAATACTCTACAGTTCCATTCATGTTGTTGCAAATGTTAAGAGTTCCTTCTTTCTTTCTGCTGCATAGTATTCCATTGAGTAAATGTACCACAGTTTTTTAATCCACTCATTTAAAGATGGGCACTTAGGCTGTTTCCAGCACTTGGCTAATATGAATGGTGCTGCTATGAACATAGGGGTGCACAGGGTCTTTTGAATTGGTGTTTCAGGGTTCTTTGGATATAATCCTATCAATGAAATAGCTGGGTCAAAAGGCAGTTACATTTTTAGTTTCTTGAGGAAATTCCATACTGTTTTCCACAGTGGCTGCACCAGTCTGCATTCTCACCAACAGCGCACTAGGGTTCCCTTTTCTCCACATCCTCGCCAGCACTTGTTTGTTGATGATGGCCATTATGACCAGTGTAAAGTGGTATCTCATTGTGGTTTTTATTTGCATCTCTCTGATGACTACTGATGTTGAGCATTCTTTCATATGCCTATGGACCCTCTGTATGTCCTCTTTTGAGAGGTGTTTGGTTAGGTCCTTAGCCTATTTTTTAATTGACTTGTCTGTCTTCCTGGTGTTGAGACTTATAAGTTCTTTACATATTTTGGAGAGCAAACCCCTGTCTGACGTATCATTAGCAAATATATTTTCCCTTATGGTTGGGTCCCTTTTCGTCTTGCTGATGTTTTCTTTTGCTGAGCAGAAACCTTAGTTTGATGTAGTCCCATTTGTTTATTCTTTCCTTTATTTCCTTTGGCCTAGGAGATACATCAGCAAAAACATTGCTATATGGGATATCTGAAATTTTTCTGCCTATGTTTTCCTCCAGGACTTTTATGGTGCCAAAGCTTACATTTTAGTCTTTGATCCATCTTGAGTTTATTCTGGTGTATGGTGTAAGTTGGTGGTCTGGTTTCATTTTTTCGCATGTCCCCATCCAGTTCTCCCAGCACCGCTTGTTGAAGAGGCTTTTTTTCACTCCATTTTATGTCCCTTCCCCTCTTTTCCATGTAGACCTGGGTTTATTTTGGGTTTTTTATTCTGTTCCATTGATCTATATGTCTGTTCTTAAGCCAGTAGCAGGCTGTTTTGATTACAGTAGCTTGTATTATAGTTTGATATCAGGTATTGTGATTCTGCCTACTGTGTCCTTCTTCCTCAAGATTGCTGTGGCTACTTGGGGTCTTTTTTGGTTCCATATAAATTTTTGAAGTATTTGTTCTAGGTCTGTGAAATATGTCATTGGTATTTTAATAGTTATGGCATTGAATCTATAAATTGCTTTGGATAGTATGGACATTTTAATGATGTTGATCCTTCCCATTCATGAATAAGGTATATGCTTCCATTTATTTGTATCTTCCTTAATTTCTTTCTTCAGTGTTATGTAATTTTCTGAGGACAGGTCTTTTACCTGCCTGATTAAGTTTATTCCTAAGTACTTTATTTTTCTTGTTGCTATAGTAAATGGGTTTTTTCTAGTTTCTATCTCAGATATTTCATTGTTGGTGTACAAAAATACCTTCAATTTCTGAATATTGACTTTGTACCCTGCTATTTTGCCAAACTCACTTATTAGGTTGAGTAGTTTCTTCATGGAGCCTATAGGGTTTTCTATATATACTATTATGTCATCTGCAAATAATGACAGTTTTACTTCCTCTTTTCCAATTTGGATGCCTTTTTTCTTCTTTTTTTTTGTCTGATGGCTGTGGCTAGAACTTCCAAAACTATGTTGAATAAAAGTGGAGAAAATGGACATCTTTGTCTTGTTCCTGATTTCGTGGGGAATGCTTTCAGTTTTTGCCCATTGAGTATGATGTGACTTCAGGTTTCTTATACATAGCCATTATTATCTTGAGGTATGCTCCCTCTATTCCATTTTGCTGAGTATTTTCATCATAAATTGGTATTGTATTTTATCAAATGCTTTTTCAGTATCTATTGATATGATCATGTGATTTTTGTCTTTCATTTTGTTTCATTTGTCATACAATGTGGTATATTAACATTTATTGATTTGCAAATAATAAGCCATCCTTGCATACTTGGGATGAATCCCACTTGATCATGGTGTATGATCTCTTTATGTGTTGCTGGGTCTGGTTTGCCAATATTTTGTTGAGGATTTTAGCATCTATGTTCATCAGTGATATTGGCCTGTAATTTTCTTTCTTTGTTGTGTTCTTACCTGGTCTTGGAATCAGGATAATACAGGCTTCATAGAAAGAATTTTGGAGTCTTCCCTCTTCTTGGATTTTTTGGAATAGTTTGAGAAGGATATGAATTAGTTCTTCCTTGAATGGTTTGTAAAATTCATCTGTGAAGCCATTCTGTCCAGGGCTTTTGTGTGCTGGGAGTTTTTTGATTACTGCTTCAATCTTACTAGTTGTTATCGGTCTATTCAGGCTATCTGCTTCTTCTTGATTCAGTTTTGGAAGATTACTTGATTCCAAAAATTTGTCCATTTCATCCAGGTTGTCAATTTTTTTGCCATATAGTTGTTCCTAGTAATTTCTTACAATCCTTTGTTTTTCTGTGGTATCAGTCATGATTTCTCCTCTTGTACTGCTTTTGTGTATTTGGGTCCTCTCTCTCTTTTTCTTAATGAGCCTGGTTAAAGGCTTATTGATTTTGTTTATCTTTTCAAAGAATCATCTCCTGGTTTTATTGATCGTTTGAACTGCTAGTTTAGTCTCTATATCATTTATTTCTGCTCTGATCTTGATGACTTCCTTCCTTCTTCTTGCTCTGGGCTTTGTTGTTGTTCCTCTAGTTCTTGTAGCTATCAGGTTAGATTTTTTATTTGAGATTCTTTTATCCTTTTCAGATAGGCCTGTATTGCTATGAACTTTCCTCTCAGTACTGCTTTTGCTGTGTCCCATTGGTTTTGAGCTGTTGTATGTTCATTTGTTTCCAGAAACTTTTTGATTTTTTTCTTGATATCATTGTTATCCCATTTATTATTTAATAGCATGTTATTCTTATCCATGAATTTGAATATTTTTTAGTTTTTTCCTTGGGGTTGGTTTTCAGTTTCAAGCCATTGTGATCTGAGAAGATGTTTGATATAATTTCAATTTTCTTCAATTTACTGAGGCTTGTTTTGTGTCCTACCATGTGGTCTATCTTTGAAAATGTTCCATGTGCACTTGAAAAGAATGCATATTTTGTTTCTCTGGGGTGGAAGGTTTTATATATAACAACTAAGTCCATTTGATCTAGAGTGTTATTCAATGCCTCAATATCCTTGATGTTTCTTTGCTTGGAGGATCTGTCCATCATTGACAAAGGGATGTAAAGTCCCCTAATATAAGTGTGTTGCCATTGATATCCTTCTTTTAGTCCTCCAAGATTTTCCTTATATGTTTGGGTGCTCCTATGTTGGGTGCACATATATTTACCAGGGTTATATCTTCTTGATGGATTGTTTCCTTAAGTATTATGAAATGTCCTTCTTTATCTCTTTTTATCACCTTTGTTGAGAAATCTATTTTACCTGATATAAATATTGCTACCCCTGCTTTTTAAAAAATAATTTATTCATTTGTTTGTTTATTTATTTTATTTTTAGAGAGGGGGAAAGGAGAAAGAGAGGGAGAGAAACATTACTGTGTGGTTGCCTCTCACTTTCGCCCCCAACTGGGGGCCTGATGTGCAACCTAGTTATGTGCCCTGACTGGGAATCACAGCAGCGATGCTTGGCTCACAGTCTGATGCTCAATCCACTGAGCCACAGCAGCCAGGGACTCTCCTGGTTTTTTTTTTTTTTGTTTGTTTGTTTTTATGTCCATTTGCTCAACATCCTTTTTTCCATCTCTTCACTTTCAGTCTGTGTAGATCTTTTGTTCAGAAGTGGGCCTCTTGTAGACAGCATATATGTGGCTCATGTTTTCTTATCCATTCAGCTACTCTGTGCCTTTTTATTGGGACATTTAGTCCATTTATATTTAAGATTATTATTGGTAAGTGCTAATTCATTGTGATTTTTTTCCTCTGTACCTGTGTACTTCTCTCTCTCTCTCTTTTCCTTCATCTTCTTAAAGGAGTCCCTTAAGCATCTCTTGCAATGCTGGTTTGGTGGAAATGTATTATTTTAGCCTTCTTTTAACTGGAAAACTTCTTATTTCACCTTTTGAAAGAGAGCCTTGCTGGGTAGATTAGTCTTGGTTGTAGGCCTTTGTTTTTCATTGCTTGAAATATTTTTTGCCATTCCCTTCTGGATTGTAGTGTTTCTGTTGAGAAATCTGCTCACAGTCATAATGGAGTTTCCTTGTATGTTATTAGCTGTTTCTCTCTTGCTGTCTTTAGGATTTTCTCTTTGTCTTTGAATGTTGCCATTTTAATTATGATGTGTCTTAGAGTAAATCTCTTTGGGTTTATCTTCACTAGGACTCTCTGTGCTTCTTAGACTTGTGTGACTTTTTCTCTCAAGTCAGGGAAATTTTCTGTCTTTACCTTTTGAAACAGGTTTTCTATCCCTTGCTCTCCTTCTTCTCCCTCTGGTATCCCTATGATATAGATATTGTACATTTCATATTGTCCTGCAGCTCTCTTAAACCTTCTTCATTCTTTTTCAGTATTTTTTCATTTTGTTTCACTGTCTGGGAATTTTTTTCTACATTGTCCTCCAGCTCACTGATCCAATCCTCTGCTTCAGGTAGCCTATTTTTTATTCCTTCTACTGTGTTCTTCAGTTTAGAGATTGTATTCTTCCCTTCCTCGTGGCTCTTGTTAATAGTTTCTATGTCCTTTTTAAATGTTGTTGTACTTCAAAGTAAGTTCCTTGTAGCTTCCTTGGAGTCCCTTGTAGCTTCCCTGGAGTCCCTTGTAGTTTCCCTGGACTTCTTTGCAATTTCCCCGGAGTTCTCTGTAATTCCCCTAGAGTTTGTTGTAGTGTTTTTCTGAGTTTTTCAAGTTCATTGAGCTTCTTTATAACCATTCTTTTGAATTCCATGTCTGATAGTTTGCTTTCCACTGTTTCATCCAGCATTCTTTCTGGAGATTTCTCTTTTCCTTGTTTGGGGGTTGTTTCTTTGTCTCCCCATTTTAGGTGACTCTTCTTGTTTGTTGTTTTTCCCTAGATTTGTCTGTTTTGATTTCCTGCCTTTGTGCTGTGATCTTCTGTAATAGGATACCTAGGGGATTCAGTGGTGTAGTCTCTTTGATCTGTTGGGATGCCCTTTATGCTGTTTGTTAGGACTGTCTGGTTGTACTTCAGTTTTGGTTGTTGTTGTGTTGCTCTTTGGTGGGACCTCCCCTCTGGCTAGTTAATTGAGAGTCACTCTGCCCACCGCCCCTGGCTGGTTTGGCTCAGTGGATTGAGCGTCGGCCTGCGAGCTAAGTGTCGCTGGTTCGATCTTCCAGTCAGGGCACATCAGAGAAGGAAAACTCTGATTCCAAAAAACCTCCGCTGCCTTGCGGCATACCTCTTCAGGGGAAAGGCTAAGGGAGTAAACCCCGACAGAAAATCCGGAGCCGGAGTCCCTAAGGCGGTTTGACGTTGTAGTCAACACCGGCAACTCCTGCGGCGCACCTGAAGCCAAGCTGTATTGACTCCGTCTTTCCCTTGGATCCTTCAGCTGCGAAGAGAGGGGGGGTCTGCTGCATGGGCAACAGCAGACCCTCCATATCACCCTGCCCAGGCTCTGTAGCTTCAGCTCCACTGGAGAGGACACTCCAGCGTCATCGTAAGATGTCGATTCAACACGGAAGGAGACAGATGCCGTGTCACTCCCGAGTCGGACTGCACAGCCATTCTCGGCAGTGCAGATAGACTCTTAAGAAGCTACACCATCGTCTCTCGAGACAGATGGCTGCCGACGACGACTCTGCCCACCACATATTGAATTCTTTTGTGGAAGTGCTGTTAAGACATGAACACACAACCCAGGCAAGAACCTGCACCCTCAAAAATATCTCTCACCCACAATCACACTATCAGCAGAAAATGAGCCAGTATTAAAATAGATGTAAAGAGATTAAGACTATTCGTCGTCGTCGGCAGCCGTCCGTCTCGAGAGACGATGGTGTAGCTTCTTAAGAGTCTATCTGCACCGCCGAGAATGGCTGTGCAGTCCGACTCGGGAGTGACACGGTATCTGTCTCCTCCCGTGTTGAATCGACATCTTGCGATGACGCTGGAGTGTCCTCTCCAGTGAAGCTGAAGCTACAGAGCCTGGGCAGGGTGATATGGAGGGTCTGCTGTTGCCCATGCAGCAGACCCCCCCTCTCTTCGCAGCTGAAGGGTCCAAGGGAAAGACGGAGTCAATACAGCTTGGCTTCAGGTGCGCCGCACCTGCTCCTGCTGCCACCGCTGCTGCCACCACCACATCACGTCCTCTATGCCCTGGCTCCACCCCTCCTACCTGTCTGGATGAGTGCTCTCTCTAATCCTGAGTTCTTCAGTTATGGGGTGGAAGCATATGAAGCCTGCAAGAAGAGGTCTCTTATCAGTGACATAATTGATGAGCAGAAAAAGGTTCAGGAAGCTGATCTAGTGATATTTCAGGATAAATTGGCCCTCCTTTCGATAACCACGGGGGGCGCAGCCAAGATGTACACGAAAACTGGAGTCAGCGGGGATTTTAAATACCTCCTGTGGCCCCTCCAGCATGGTACATTGCACTTCTGTGGATTTAAAATCCTTGTCCCTCAGATCAGTTTTACTCCTGAGTTTGCATCAGAAGAAGAAAGAAAGGGGATGGTGGCATCTTGGGCCCAGAGGCTGAAAAACATCTGGAAGGAAGATCCCATCCCCTGCACTCCCCCTTGGTACTTCGAGCAGTAATACTCTGTATCATGTACACATCATGTGAGCAACACACTTGGAGACACAAGCACATGCAAAGAGATGCTGCTGAAGATTAAGACTATTATACCAAAGAAAAAACAGGTAAGAGTTGGATAAGTGAAAGAAAGGTGAGGGAAGGGGGAAGAGTAATAATAGTAGCAAGTAGGGACAAGGCAATGCAAGACAATAAGTACAATTTACATTGTATGTTGAAAAAGGGAGGGAAGAAGGCAGAATGAAGTGAGAGAGTGGAAGTGTATAGTATTAGGTTTATACAGAAGTTATAGAATATATATTCAGTGAGAGAGGGAATGTAAACAAAACAAAAAATAATAAAGAAGAAGAAGAAGATGAAGGGAAGGTAGGAAACAGATTAAAGAAAGAGCTTTTTCCCAGTACTATGGACAACTTTTGGGCTATGATTGATATAGGTGGGATGGGAAAAAGAGGGAAAAAAGAAAGAAAGAAAGAAAAGTTTAAGAGATCTCCAAAGGAAAGGGAAGTGAATTTGAGATGATAGAGTGGGTAGGTATACTAAGAATGAGGATTGAAAACCAGGCCAAGAGAGGGAAAAAAAATTCAAATTTAAGCTGAGAGAATGGATACTAGTCATAGTAGTAAAAAAGATAGAATTTAAGACCAAAATAAGAAGAGGAGATCTGATGTTAAGGTGGGGTAATACAAGAGGGGAGCAACATATGTTATTCAGAATAAACTATAATATAACAACTAGTGGCTTAAAATGCATAAATTGGGAGGACAAGAAAAGAACTCATGAAGACTACTGCTGCGGAATTCATTCATTATAAGCTCATCTGATTGGCGAAGGAAACGAGCGCCAGGGGTCTCCTCTGACGGTGGGAGAGGTCATCGCACCTCACTGGACAGCTACCGTCTCGCCATGGCTCGCCTGCCCCACTGGGTGCGTGGGGATCAGAGAGGCGCCTCTCGAAAAGTGGGCCACAAAACACCCGCACCAGTAAATTCCAAGCAAACAACAAGAAAGAAGCCTCCGGCTCTTCGCCTCGCTAGCTGGAACATCAGGACCATGTGCCCCGGACTTACTGCAGACCTTCCGTGGATCAAGGGTGCCAGGAAAACCGCTGTCATCGATAGGGAACTGGCACGACTAAACATCAACATTGTGGCTCTACAGGAGACCCGGTTGGCCGACAACGGAACTATCAGAGAAACCAACTACACCTTCTACTGGCAAGGGAAGTCTCCGGACCAACCAAGACAGCACGGTGTTGGGTTCGCTGTGAAGAACACGCTTGTTAACTCCATAGAGCCACCCACAGGAGGCACAGAGAGATTACTTACCCTCCGATTGTCAACAACTTTCGGCCCAGTCAGCATTCTTAGCGCGTATGCCCCAACCCTCTGCGCCACCACCGAAGAGAAAGAACAGTTCTACCATGCACTGGACGAAGCGTTATCCAAGATTCCCAGAAGTAACGCTCTCTATCTCCTTGGAGACTTCAACGCAAGAGTAGGAGCCGACCACATGGCCTGGCCCACCTGCCTCGGAAACTTTGGGAGAGGAAAGATCAATGAGAATGGTCATCGACTGCTTGAGCTTTTGTGTCTCCACGGCCTGTGCATGACAAACACATTCTTCAAGTGCAAAGAGATCCACCAGGTGTCATGGAGGCACCCCCGCTCCCGCCACTGGCACCAGCTTGACCTCGTCATCACCAGAAGAACAGATATTGGCAGCACCCTCCTCACCCGCAGCTACCACAGTGCAGACTGCGACACGGACCATGCCCTCGTGGTAAGCAAGGTGCGCATAATGCCGAAGAGGTTGCACCACTCCAAGATGAAGGGTCGCCCACGCATCAACACCAGTTGTGCCAGCAACCCAATTAAGACCCAGCAATTCATCAACAAGATGGAAGATGCACTCGGCGAGGGAGTGGCGGCAGATGACATTATCGAATCCAATTGGCCACGTCTCCGCGACGCCATATACAACTCCGCCATTATTGCTTACGGGAAGAAAGAGTGGAAGAACGCTGACTGGTACGAGGCTCACTGGGAAGAAATGGAACCCGTGATCGAGGCTAAGAGGAAGGCCCTACTGGCTTACAAGGTCACGCCCACTCCCAGTACACTTCAAGCTCTACGGGCTGCCAGGAACAAAGTCCAGAAGACCGCCCGCCACTGTGCCAACACCTATTGGCTAAACCTGTGCAGAAGCATTCAGGAAGCCGCCGATATAGGCAACGCACGAGGAATGTATGAGGGTATCAAGAAGGCAACAGGCCCAATCCCCTCCAAGATCGCCCTCCTTAAGTCCAAGACAGGTGAGGTCATCACTGACCAGGAACAGCAAATGCGGCGGTGGACCGAGCACTACCTCGAGCTGTACGCAACGAAGAACACCGTAACAGACACTGCTCTTAACGCCATCCCAGACCTACCAGTCATGGAGGAGCTAGACACCCCACCTACTGCGGCAGAGCTCGGCAAAGCCATCGACCACCTTGCTTGCGGGAAAGCACCAGGAAGCGACGGAATCCCTCCAGAAATCCTAAAGAGCGGGAAACCAGTCCTGCTACAGCCGCTCCACCATCTACTCTGTCTCTGCTGGAAGGAGGGTTACATCCCCCAGGATATGAGAGACGCCAACATTATCACCATGTACAAGAACAAAGGAGACCGCAGCGACTGCAACAACTACCGGGGCATCTCTCTCCTCAGCGTCGTCGGCAAAGTATTCGCCCGGGTCGCTCTTGCCCGCCTGCAGACCCTTGCTTCCCGCGTCTACCCAGAGTCCCAGTGTGGCTTCAGAGCTGGTCGATCAACAGTGGACATGATCTTCTCCCTACGCCAGCTGCAGGAGAAGTGTCACGAGCAGCATAAACCACTCTACCTCGCCTTTATCGACCTCACGAAGGCGTTTGATCTGGTCAGTCGAAGCGGACTCTTCAGCTTGCTACGGAAGATTGGCTGTCCACCACATCTGCTTGCTGTGGTCATGTCCTTTCACGACAACATGCACAGCACGGTGTCCTACAACGGCGCAACCTCTGAGGCCTTCCCAGTCAGCAGTGGAGTAAAGCAGGGCTGCGTCCTCGCGCCTACGCTGTTCGGAATCTTCTTCTCCATGCTCCTCCTATACGCCTTTAAGGTCTGCAGTGAGGGTGTCTTCATTCACACCAGATCCGATGGCAAGCTCTACAACCTGGCCCGTCTACGAGCCAAGACCAAAGTCAAAGAGGTGCTCATCCGTGAGATGCTCTTCGCCGACGACGCAGCTTTGACATCACACTCCGAAGAGGGACTCCAGCAGCTAGTCACTTGCCTTTCCCACGCATGCAAGGAGTTCGGACTAGCCATCAGCCTGACGAAGACGAATGTTATGGCTCAAGGCACGGGGACTCCCCCATGCATCACCATCGACGGATACACCCTGGAGGTTGTCAACGACTTCACTTACCTCGGGTCCACCATCTCGAGCTCTCTGTCAGTCGACTTGGAGGTCAACCGGAGAATCGCCAGGGCAGCCACAGTTATGGCCAGACTGAACCGGCGAGCGTGGAACAATTCCAGCCTCACTGAGAAAACCAGACTGCGCATCTACCAAGCCTGCGTACTCAGCACTCTCCTCTATGGCAGCGAGACGTGGACCACCTACGCAAGGCACGAAAGGAAACTCAACAGCTTCCACATGAGGTGCCTGCGACGCGTCCTGCATGTCGCCTGGCAGGATAAGGTCCCCAACACCGAGGTGCTGAAGCGAGCCAATATGAGCAGTTTGCATGCAGTTCTTAGCGAGAGACGCCTCAGGTGGCTCGGCCATGTCAAAAGAATGGATGCAGGCCGTATCCCCAAAGACCTCCTCTACGGCGAGCTAGCAGAAGGCAAGAGGATGACAGGGCGCCCAAAACTGCGGTTCAAAGACATCTGCAAAAAGGACATGACACAATGCTCCATCAATCTCAACACATGGGAAGTTCAAGCAGACGACCGCCTAGCCTGGAGGCTCGCGGTCAGGCAAGGTACGTCACGTGCAGAGGCTGCGCGCAACGAGGAGGCGGTCCAGAAAAGATCGAGGCGGAAGCAGCGTCAGCAGCAGCAACAACAGCCATCTGCCTTCACCTGTACCAAGTGCGGCAGGGATTGTCACTCCCGAATCGGACTGCACAGCCATTCTCGGCGGTGCAGATAGACTCTCAGGAAGCTACGCCATCGTCTCTCGAGACGGACGGCTGCCGACGACGACGACGACGACTGCTTTCTTCTCTTTCTGGATCCACCCCTGGTCAAAGTTCCATGGGTTTCATATCTTCCTTTCTGGCTGTCAATCTGTGATGAGATCTAGTGCAGCTCTATTCTGTGAGCCAGGCTGAATTGGGTTCCTCCGACTGGTCCTATCGTACCCTCTAGCTCTCCTCATTTTAGTTTAGCAGCACTAGTACACTGGTGAGCTTGTGTGCATGCCCATAGTCCTCACCAAGTCTAGGGTCTTGTTTCAGCTCTTCTTCCAAAAAAGTCTCTGTGTGGCTTCCAAACTGCAGCACCAGTTTATATTTTGTTTGGCAGCTCCCTTATGCGAGCATGCCAAGTTGCCAGCCTGGGGGACCCTATCAAGTCCTCGGTCCCACTTTAGCTTTCCTGTGTGAGCCTTTATAGCCCTCATGTGCACATGCAGGTTTGCTGGCCCAGGGGTTCCTACCAAGTCCTGGTCTTGCCTCAGCTTTCCTTCCAAAATAGTCTTTGTTTGGTCCCCCATGCTTCAGCACCAGTCCTTGGGGGCTCCACACTCTGCGCTCCTTCCCATTCCAAAATTCACAGTTTCTCACAGACAGAGGGCTGGCCTTTGTCTTCCCATGCCTCCAAATATTTCACCAAACCTTCTT
Organism: Furipterus horrens; assembly: GCF_987537825.1. Lineage (NCBI taxonomy): Eukaryota > Metazoa > Chordata > Mammalia > Chiroptera > Furipteridae > Furipterus > Furipterus horrens. The sequence goes on from NW_028327182.1 coordinate 45,057,895, forward strand.
GCTGACTCCCTCCCAGACATTACTGATGAGGGTATGTATGGCGGGAGTGCAGTTTCCAAGCAGATCCCAGTTAATAAGCCAATCAGCAGCTGACTCTATTTGGTGCGGCAGAGGTACTGGGCTGGGAAGCCCTGTGACTCTGCTTGGAGGGTACCGGTCATGGTTTCTGCCCTCTCCCACGCTGCTCCCACACTCCCATCCCTGTTTGCTCTCTCTGAAAGCCACACTCATTCACTATCTGCTCTGTGTTTCTACTCCAAGTCTTTTCACAATGGGAGCAAGCAGACAACACTGCTACTTACTCCACTTCCATCTTTCCTCTCAGGATTGGTATAAGTATTAATGAGATTATCATATTAAATACTTAGCACAGCTCCTGACATATAACAGGGGAATGATTTACACATATTAACATAGAAGATCAGAGATGTTAAATAAAAAATATATCTTTAAAAAATATGTATAGTATGATCTTACATGTAAAAAAATCTTTATGCATATGTGTTTAGATTAAATATATAAAAGAAAACAAAACAAACTTTTAGTGGCTGTCTATAATGATGGCTATGAAGGGAACTAACTTTCTTCTATATACAGGAGTGGGCAAAAGTAGATTTACAGTTGTGAGTACACAAAATAGTTTATTCTTGCATTATTTATTAATTACTGTATTCTTTTCCATATGAACACTCTAAACCTACTTTGGCCACCCTTGTATATCTTTTCTTTTTTGAGTTATTTGCAATGGGTACCAATTTATTAATTTTTTTATATATAAAAACTTGAAATGGGGTAAAAAATTCTTCCTATGCCTGCTGAACCACCTTTCAAGAGGGTGGTCCAGATCTATAAGGTATGATTTTAAGGATATAAGAAAAAGTCATTGATAAATGAAATTTTAACTCCCCTTATATAACTTGTATTTTTCCCTAACATCAAATCAGATTGTGAGAATAAAGAACATGCTTCTATAAACTACATTTGCCATCTCCTCCCCACCCAAGATTCCAAAATATTCTCTTAGAATTTATGTTCCTTTGTTTTTCTTCCTAAAATGTAACCCAGAAATTTAAATCAATCTTAGTGTCTTATTATCACCTCAATGTTAAAAATACCTAATCAGTAAGAACAGTAGAACATGTCTAAGTATCAGCTTTGCTGTGACCATCTGTCTTCCCGTTCATAATGATTAACCCTCCTTTGTTCCCATGTTTGAAAACTTGAATCTTCTTTGACTCCTCTTTCCCTTCATATCTCACATCCAATTCTTTAATAATCATAAAGTCATCAAACATGTGTTGATGCCTTACTGTGAGTCAGGCACAGAGCTTGGGGCTATAAAATCACAGTAAATCAGGTATGGTCTTTGCCTTTGAGGCACTCACAGGCTAGTGGGGAAAGACATGTAAGCAAACAACATATTACACAAAATGTTATGGAAACAGAAGAGTAGCCACTTTTCCTCCAACAATATCTCTTGCATCCATTTCTTCTGCTACTTCATTTATCTAAGTCCCTTACCTGCAACCATTCCCTAACTCACCTCTCCATTTTTAATATCTCCCCATTCTACTCCACCCTGTACAAGTAGCCAAATGAATCTTCTCCAATTATGTTTTTAGTTTATTCCATGATTTTACCTTATTCCAATGCTCAAAATTCTTTTTAGTTTCTCATTTTCAATATTACAAAATACAGACTTTTTTTTTTAAACCTCAGGGTCAGGGCTGGCACCCAGTATAATATCAGTATTTAGATGCTGAAGAAATGAAGAAATGAAGAATCTGGATTGAACCTCTAATTTAAACTTAACATTTTATAATCATATAGCTCTAATCATTCTATTTTATCCATATGGATATAAATCCTGCCCCCTAACCATCAATTTTTAACCTTTTTTTTTATCTCACAGCACACATAAGCTAATTACTAAAATTATGCATCACACTAAAAATTTTTTTCTTGCTTATCTGACAAAAATAGGTATCATTTTGATTGATTTACAAAAAAAAATAATAGTAATTACCTACCTGTTTTGCTCCAAAGTGACTTTTTAAAATATCAATTGCCTATACCTGTATATAAGGATTTCTGGTAATAAGAATTAATCAATCAGATGCAGTCTTATCATGTGATATAACCAGAAGATGCAACTCTATTTTATGACCAATATATCTATGGTTCACAAGATGGCCTTCACACTGAACAGCTATTGTTATGTTGGCTGCTGTCATTTTCTTTTTAATTTGACAATCTAAGGGAAAAGAAGTCAATGTCCCTGACTAAATAGTCAGGTATTGCATGCTTTAAACATTTTTGCAGCACACTGGTTGAAAATCGCTGATCTAAGCACACCAGCACATTCCTGCCATTCTTACTGTGTCCCTTGGAAGCCCTTTCTAACTCCAACCTAATTTCCAGCACTCTGAAGCTCAGATCTGGGCTCATCTCTTCAATGGAGCCTGCCTCCAAAATCACCCTCTTCCAAATGTCTTTAAAATTCCTTGTCTTAGTCAATCAGTCACTACTTTCAAAAATCTACCAGGAAATGTTATCTTTTGATAAATATGTCCTGTCTTTCCAGATAGGTTCCCATAATTTATCAGCTTCTCTGAAACCGGAACTCTAATTGTCAGCTCTCATATAATAATTAATTAAGGTGCTGAAACCATACATTTGGAAGAGAAAACACATTTATTCCCAATTGGTATGAATAACACATTTCCACGTCTACCTCCACTGCATGATGAACAAGAAATCTAACAAGAAATCATGAGACCACAGCCTTTGCTAGCATGATAATGAATCAGGAACATACTGATCAACATCTTCTCTCCCATCAATATGACAGAATTACAAATCTATTTATAGGGCCAACTCCATCAAACCCACCAGGTCACTGGGTATTTCATAATTTATTTGGTTTAATGATTAAATATTCAGGCATGTTAAAATTGGGAAGTAGAAGGAAAGGACTAAGAGCCTTCTTGGGCTCTTTGCATTAAATCAAAATTATCTTACTGATACAACTCTCTGTGACCTCCAAGCTTTGGAGAAGAGTCAAGCAGTGAAGTCCATGTGTTTATCTCATTCCATAACATTGTTATCCATTCCTTTCCAAAATCCAGCCAAAGGGCATAGGAATGATTTACTTAACCTGTGACTAGGAAGCAATAAAAGGGGGCCCAATGTATAGACAAGATGAGTTTTCTCCAATGCCTCCTCCCCCAGAAAGATGGGAAGTCCCAGCTTCTTCCATGCCTACTCCATACATACCACAGCACTCTCAGCGTCATTCTATCATTACACTGATCACAACATACCCAAACCTTATGTCTGTGTACCCCAAATGGCATAGATCAGGAATGAAATTCCTCAAATCATGTTTTTTTATCCTTATAATATCAGTCCTCAGAAGAGTATCCAGCAAAGAGCAAGCCTATGATATTTGAACTGAGTAGAAACTGACGGCTTCTTATGGTTTTCAACTTTAGTCTATCCCTACACCCTTTCAGAAAACATAAGGCTTTATGCTACATCTTGCCACAGGATCATAGGATATATAGCACAGCTCTGGTACTAAATGGGTTTTTAAAGATCTCTCTCAACAGCTATTGTATCACCCATTAACATTAATAAGGCATTTTCACATGCAATCAAAATCCTCTCAATAACCTGTGAGTTAGGTATAATTATTCCCATTTTACAGATAAAATAGCTAGACTAAGAGAAGTCAGGTATAGTGGGGAGAGTAATGGCCTTCCAAAATTATCCAGTCTTAAATCTAGAACCTATAAATGTTACCCTATAAGGACAAAAAGTCTTTGTAGATGTGATTAAATTAAGGGTCTTGAGATGGAGAGATTATTCTGGAATATCCAGTGGGCCCTAAATGGGATTACAAAGGTTCTGAGAAAATGGAAGTAAGAGGAGCTTACACACACACACACACACACACACACACACACATGCATATCTGACCACAGAGCCAGAAATTGAAGTGATGCAGCCACAAACCAAGAAATACCGGCAGCCACCAGAAGCTGCAAGAGGCAAGAAATGGATTCTCTCCTAGAGCTTTCAGAGAAGTGCAACTCTGTTGACACTTGATTTGGGGCTAGTGGAACTGATTTTGAAATTTTAGCCTCTAGAACTATAGAATAAATTTATGTTATTTTAAGCCACACAATGTGTGCTAATTTGTTCAGCACAGGAAACAAACATAAGGTAAGTTGGCCTAAAGTCAAATAATAGAAAGGTTCAACCAGGATTCAAATTCAGGTCCTTGGACTTTACATTTCAAACATGTTTCATATGGCCAGGATGCTCAGAATATCCCTGACTATCACTAGGAGTTTTCTGGAGCTAGCTTAGCTTTGCAGCCATCTAAAGTGGTAGGAATGGCTAACTTACTAACTCCTTTACATTGAGCATATCTCTATATGACACGCCTAGTACTACATGAAATACTTTATATGTATTACATTTTCAATATCCATGACTTTAGGAGTTAGATGTAATTGTTATACCTATTCCAAATGAAAAAAAAAAAAAAAAAAAGGAGGTACAGAGAGGTTAAATAACTTACCCAAGGTCACACATACTTTAGAAAGTTGTTTACATATCTAATAATAAATATGACAGAATAATATATTTTTAAGTTTTATCAGTGCTCAATCTCCTTTCCACATCAACTTTCTTCCATTTTGAAATTTCTTCATATGTTCCACAATGTATCTCCCCCAACTTAAGCTCCCTGCCTTTGGAGTATTTAAGCAGAGGAGAGAGGACAATAGAGTCAAATATACTACTGATGGCTGACAAGCTAAAGTGCAGGTACAAGATGGTACAAATTTGGAAAAATAGGTTCTTTGGTTTCCTCATGTCACTCAGTCCAGGAAATGATTTCAAGTCTTAGGAGAAAGAAAGAGGAGAGATCTGTGTGCAGAAACGAATGACCATTGAGAGGCTTCTCTAGCTTTTCCACCTGGAAGATTCACTGTGGCAAAGCCAGCACCCAGACCACAGCAGTCTGGATGTTGCTCAGCAGCTGAGAAGTAGGAGTGAAGTTCACTTGACCTTTGCTCAGTTCCATTCCACCCACCTGATATGGACAGTTGCCTCCCTCCACCTTCAGTGACTTGGGTCACTCACACAAGTAACCGCAAAAACCTGGAAAGGAGAATGAGGCCCTGACATCTGGAGGAGTACAGCAATGGGGTATGGAGAGTCTCTATGACTGAACCAAAGCATTTTGTTGTGTCCCCTGAAATTCCCTCACTGCCTTCACCCCCACCTCTTTCATTACAGCAACAAGCAACCAACCATTAGACCAAGAATGCATCCAATGGTCCCACTGCACATTGTGAGCTATAGAGGAGTTTGACTCAGTGAGGTTCTTGAAAGTGATGCTGCTTTGTAGTCAGTGTCTTTTGTTTCTCCAGAGAACTCAGAGATTTGGATATTCAGTCTGTTATTTAATAATATACGGTGGAGATTTCTTGGGCCATTCTGCAGATATTTCTCTTCTACCTCATCCTTCTCTGTCAAATGATTCATTAGCAACCCAATTTCAGTTATGGAGCAATGCACACATTTAACCTCACATCCATTTAATCTACCAATGACAGGGGTCCCATCCACTTAACCCAATGCCAGATATATCAAAAATTTAAGAGTTGGAAAGGGCAAAGCACCAATTATAGCACATAAGGCTTGGTCTGCTGGGTGAAGGGGAAATAGAAAGTTTGACCTTTTAAACTTATGCTAACGTGTAGGTCACTGGGGTCCACTTAGTCAAAGACCTTTTCTGAACCATCTCAAAGAATTAACACTATATCCTACCATAAGCACATTTAGATGTTTTTCAATATACAGAACCAGATTCAAAGCATTTATATATTTATTTCTCAAATGTTAAAAATTTTTCTTTATTTAGTAGGAACATTTGATGGACTCCAAAGGAAGGGAAATGGCATAACACTCTATGAGAAAAAGACACTGAACAACCAAGCTGTAAATGGTTAATTTAGTCAATATGACATGGTGTTTACAAAATATTCATTTACTTACCATCATCCCATATATATCTCAACCAGTTTTCTATTGTATAATATACATTCAGCCTCAGACCAAGCAACAGGAGAATAAACTTTGAGTGATTGGCCTTCCAGAAGCAACTAGTTCTTTCCTGATGCCAACCCAAGGAGAATTTACCCTGCCATAATCATGTCTTCTCATTACATATTTCTGGAGCATTAGATCATTAGATCACAGGCAAGGACACTAAAATAACCCACCTCTATCCTTTAAAATGGAACAGCTTACAACACATGGGAATCATTAAGGTCTGAGTTGATCTATAGGAACTTCATTGAGCAGAAACCACAAACAGCATATAGCAGAGTCAGTCTTCACATTATTACTCTGCCATTCTCAACATGAGAAAGTTCCCACTCCTTCTCTTTCAAGCCCTCTCAGCTGGCTTTTTAAGTCCCTTCTATGGTCCTTAGGGTGAGTCACCCTCAAATTATTGTTATTTAATATTTACTAAGTACCCATACTGTGTGAGATCATAAGTTGTTTGACATGTGTATATTTGGCAGAAATATTCCAAGTGTATTTAGTCATTTTCAGTGTTTTTCCACAGTTGGAAGTACCACAGAGGAAGTGTATACTTGACCTAAACTCTTGAACATTGACTTTTTTAAGTAAGTGTAAACAGAGTGGAAACCGTGCCATCAGAGAAGCATTTGCAAAAGGGAGACCACGTCAGAAATGGGCAGCAGATGGTGCTTGAGAGCCAAGAATGCAAACCCAGGATGCTTTCAAACTCTGTAAATCATTATTGACTGAGCTTCATGCTGTCTTAATGGTTTTACTACCTCTTTGTTCCCATTTGAAGTGCATATTAAAGCAAGCAACATTGCAAAGACCAGAGGGGCTAGAATAGTAAACTACCCATAGCTTAGCAATCATTATGCCTTAATTATTCAAGAGCTGGAGCTACTCCTTGAAAACATTAAAATCGGTGGCAGCAAAGAAATATGCCTTCCATTTGGAGGATAGGAAGGAGTAGTGTTATTTGGGGTTGGTGTGGAATGATATTTAGCAGAGCATGGCAGGTTTAGTAGATAAATAACATGATGTAGTATCAATGCAAACTATTAGCAATATATTGGAAGGCTCAAGTATTCCCCACAGGGCATTTACATTGAATTTGCTATGATTGCAATATTTGCACAATGATGCATTACGTGTTTTATTTTCTTTATTATATGTTTTCATTACTTTGTGTGTTAGAATGCAATAAAGAAAGCTGAAGTAATAAAGGCTGATTGATAATAATAATTCTGCAAAGATGCAACTTCCTTTCTAAAGCAGTTCTGAAGTCAGGAGAACCAGTGGCAATACAATCATCTGTTCCTTTGTTAAGATTTTTTCCCTCCCTTCTAATACAGAAAAACTAACTGGTTTGGAAACAGTGTTTGGTGACAGCTGGTTCTGTATGGTAAAGGAGATAGGGGAGAATGTGTTCCATTTAGACTGCTGAATACTGCTTGGGGTTCAGTTATCTGCTTGTCTCTCTTACTTCATGTCTTACAATTAAATATTAGGTGTCCTCTTTTAAAGGGAAAATAAATAATAGTTCAGGATCAGTATGGTTTGAATTCTCTCACTCTGACAGGCTATCTTATATTCTAAAGTTTGTTTAAAACTCTTATCAGGGGATTCCCTGTGGTTGGTCTCAAACTGGGATCATGGGAATCAGGAACTTCACACATGCATGTTGGGTAGGGAGAAGAGTCTCAACCAAAGTTTACATGAGCTTCATTAATTCAGACATGGCTGAGATGTGTGATGAACCAGTGAGGGTCTATAAGGAGTAGATTTTTCACAGAGGTTTTGTTTGGGGTATACAGTTGACTTTGGGCATTCAGAGAAGTGATTGGACTCATAACACAGGCTAGTGTTTGTCTGGGTTGTTGGAGAGAGGGACTGCATGCAGAAATAAAATAAAATGGTTTCAAAAGGGACTCTGAAGACCCAGAAGAGTAAAATTTCTGCTGAGGTGGAAAAAAAAAAACACATCACAGAGTCAAAGCAAACAGCAGCCTCATGTCTATGCCAGGCACAGAATGGTTCCATCCTGTTTAGAATCCCTGGGAACCCCTTCTGGTACCCTGAGGGTCCGAGGCTATGCCAGCATAGAAAGAGGCCCCTAGTCCTGCCTGTGTAGATCAGCATCTACAGGGAAGCCAGCAGCCTTGGATCCATGGGGAGGCAAGGTCTAAATGACTCCAAGAGCAACATACATCAACTAGAAGAGTAGTGCAAAGAGGCAGGGTTGAGAGCACCTGTGAGGCAGCTCCCAAAACCCCTGAGAAATACTCAGGAAGAATTTTGCAGGAAATTGAGGTCTTGTATTAGGTAGGTGTGGTTCGGGTTTTAAATATTAAGTGGCTTTATTTGTACCCACAAACAAATGAGGCTTTGGGAAACATTGGTTATGTTTGAAGTAAAGGGAAAATTACATTTGTTACTGTAAAAGGCAGGCAATAGAAACAACCTGCAGTTAAAAACACTAATGGACGAGATCCAAGATGGCGGAGGAGTAAGTGGAAGCTACACTAACCTCCTCCCAGGACCAGTCTGGATTTACAACTTAATTTTGGAGAAATCATCTGGAATAACCAACGGAACACTAGCTGGAAAGAAGTCTTATAACCACGGAGAGACAGAAAAGGCCGCTACATCACAACGTGACCGGTAGGGAGTGCGGAGACGCGGAAGGGCTGGCTGGGCTCACACGGGTGGCTGCTGAAGGGACTGAGAAACAGCTCAGCAGCCGGGGATTCCCCCTGAGAAGGGCAGGGTCTAAACCCCCAGCTGGGCTTCCCAGCCTACAGCGACAGAGTGGAAAGTAAAATAGTATCAGCTGTGAAAAGCGAAAAGCCACAGGCTTTCTTGCTAGCCGGAGAGAAACAGCAGGAGAAAAAGAGCTCTTAAGTGGATCACATACGAAAATATTTTGGCCACCACTTACCCTGGGCTCAAGCAGAGGGAAGGCAGAGAGGACTGGAGACACTTGGGGAGAATTTGGCACGGTGGCTTTGAGGGGAGAACTGGAGGAGCAGCTGACTGGGTCCCAGTGCTGACTCATCCCCAGTACTGCGGGTAGACCATTCCCCTCCAAGTGGCGTCAGCCTGAGGGGAAGCAAAAGCCCTGCCTACAGGAATTAAGCTGCCACACCCACAGTCCTTAAGCCTGACAGCTAATCACAGATTGAATAGATTAACAATCAAAGAAGACAGACAACAGCAGTAGATCCCTGGAAGTCTCCAACAGGCTGCCTAGGGCCAGACTGGTACATGATCTGACGCCACCAGAGGCAGATCCAGGAAGTGCAGATCATTCCAAGAAGCACCAACAAACAATAGGAGTCAAAAAAATGGGGAGACAGAGAAACAACCTCCCATCAAAAGGAAAGGTAGAATCCCCAGAAAGAGTGCTAAATGAAATAGAGGGGAGCGAACTATCAGATATGGAATTCAAAACATGGATTATGGAGAAGCTGAATGAGCTCAGCGGAAACTTCAAAGAACTCCAGAAAAACTACAAGGAACTCACAGAAAATTACGTGAGCATGAAAAAGGACATAGAAGCTATCAATAAGAGCCAGGAGGAAATGAAAAATACGATCTCTGAATTGAAGAACACAGTAGAAGGAATTAAAAGCAGGCTAGAGGAAGCCAAGTCCAGGAAGCACAGAGGGTCCCAATGAAGATGAACCCCAACAGGCCCACCTCAAGACATATCATAATTAAAATGGCAACATTCAAAGACAAAGAGAGGATCCTAAAAGCAGCAAGAGAAAAACAACTAATAACATACAAGGGTACTCCAATAAGGCTATCATCAGATTTCTCAGCAGAAACACTACAAGCCAGAAGGGAATGGCAAAAAGTATTCCAAGCAATGAAAAACCAAGGCCTACAACCTAGAATACTATACCCAGCAAAGCTCTCATTCAAAATGGAGGGTGAAATAAGGAGCTTCCAAGACAAAAGAAGGCTAAAAGAATACATCTCCACCAAACCAGCAATGCAAGAGATGCTAAAAGGTCTGCTCTAAGAAGATAAAGAAACAGAGAGAGACAGAGAAGAACACGAGTACAAAGGGGAAAAATGACAATGAATAAGTACTTATCGGTAATAACCTTAAATGTAAATGGATTAAACGCTCCAATTAAAAGACATAGGGTAGCTGAATGGATTAGAAAGAATGACCCACATATATGCTGTCTACAAGAGACCCACCTTAGAACAAAAGATCTACACAGACTGAAAGTAAAGGGATGGAAAAATGTATTCCAAGCAAATGGACATGAAAAAAAAGCCGGGGTAGCAATACTTATATCAGACAAAACAGATTTCACAGCAAAGTCCATAAAAAGAGACAAAGAAGGGCATTTCATAATACTTAAGGGAAAAATCCATCAAGAAGATATAACCCTTATAAATATATATGCACCAAACTTAGGAGCACCCAAATATGTAAGGAAACTTTTGAAAGACTCCAAGAAAGATATAGACAGCAACACACTCATAATAGGGGACTTTAACACCCCATTGTCAACAATGGACAGATCTTCGAAGCAAAGAAACACCAAAGATATGGAGGCACTGAACAACACTCTAGATCAAATGGACTTAGTCGATATATATAGAAGTTTTCACCCCAAAGAAGCAAAATATACATACTTCTCAAGTGCACATGGAACATTTTCAAAGATAGACCACATGGTAGGACACAAAACAAGCCTTAACAAATTCAAGAAAATTGAAATTATATCAAGCATCTTCTCAGATCACAATGGCTTAAAATTGGAAATCAACCTCAAGGAAAAAACTCAAAAACATTCAAACTCATGGAGAATGAATAACATGCTATTAAATAATGAATGGGTTAACAATGACATCAAGGAAGAAATCAAAAAGTTTCTGGAAACTAATGATAATGAACACACAACAACCCAAAACCTATGGGATACAGCGAAAGCAGTCCTAAGAGGAAAGTTCATAGCAATACAGGCCTACCTAAAAAAGCTAGAGGAATATCTAATAAAAAATTTAACCCTACAGCTACAAGATCTAGAGGAAGAACAACAAGCAAAGCCCAGATCAAGTAGAAGGAAGGAAATCATCAAGATCAGAGCAGAATTAAATGACATAGAGTCTAAACTAACAATTCAAAAGATCAACAAAAGTAGGAGCTGGTTCTTTGAAAAAATAAACAAAATTGACAAGCGTTTAAGCAGGCTCATCAAGAAAAAAAGAGAGAGGACCCAAATAAATAAAATCAGAAATGAAAGAGGAGAAATCACAACAGATACCACAGAAATACAAAGGATTATAAGAAATTATTATGAACAACTATGGCAAGAAATTTGACAACCTAGAGGAAATGGACAGATTCCTGGAAACCTATAGTCTGCCCAAACTGAATCAAGAAGAAGCAGAAAGTCTGAATAGACCAATAACAGCTAGTGAAATTGAAGCAGTAATCAAAAAACTCCCAGCACACAAAAGCCCTGGACCGGATGGCTTCACAAGTGAATTCTACAAAACATTTAGGAAAGAACTAACTCCTATCCTTCTCAGACTATTCCAAAAGATACAAGAAGAGGGAAGACTGCCAAACTCATTCTATGAAGCCAGTATAACCCTAATTCCAAAACCAGGTCAAGACACAACAAAGAAAGAAAACTACAGGCCAATATCGCTGATGAACATAGATGCTAAAATCCTCAACAAAATATTGGCAAACCGGATCCAGCAACACATTAGAAAGATCATACACCACGATCAAGTAGGATTCATCCCAGGGATGCAAGGATGGTTTAACATTCGTAAATCAATAAACGTAATACACCACATAAACAAAATGAAAGACAAAAACCACATGATAATATCAATAGATGCAGAAAAAGCATTTGATAAAGTACAACACCCATTTATGATAAAAACTCTCAGCAAAATGGGAATAGAGGGAGCATACCTCAACATAATAAAGGCCATATATGAGAAACCTGAAGCCAACATCATACTCAATGGGCAAAAACTGAGAGCATTCCCCCTGAGATCAGGAACAAGACAAGGATGTCCGCTCTCCCCACTCCTATTCAACATAGTCTTGGAAGTTCTAGCCACCGCAATCAGACAAGAAAGAGAAATAAAAGGCATCCAAATTGGAAAAGAGGAAGTAAAACTGTCATTATTTGCAGATGACATGATAGTGTACATAGAAAACCCTATAGACTCCACAAAAAAACTACTCGACCTAATAAGTGAATTCGGCAAAATAGCAGGATACAAAGTCAATATTAAGAAATCAAAGGCATTTTTATACACCAACAATAAAAACTCAGCGATAGAAACTGAAAGAAAAATTCAATTTACCATAGCAACAAGAAAAATAAAATACCTAGGAATAAACTTAACCAAGGAGGTAAAAGACCTGTACTCAGAAAACTACATAACATTGAAGAAAGAAATTAAAGAAGATACAAATAAATGGAAGCATATACCATGCTCATGGATGGGAAGAATCAACATCATTAAAATGTCCATACTACCCAAAGCAATTTATAGATTCAATGCAATCCCTATTAAAATACCAGCAACATATTTCACAGACCTAGAACAAATACTTCAAAACTTTATATGGAACCAAAAAAGAGCCCGAATAGCCACAGCAATTTTGAGGAAGAAGAACACAGTAGGAGGAATCACAATACCTGATATCAAACTATACTACAAGGCCACGGTAATCAAAACAGTCTGGTACTGGCATAAAAACAGACATATAGATCAATGGAACAGAATAGAGAGCCCAGAAATAAACCCAGGTTCATATGGTCAACTAATATTTGACAAAGGGGGAAAGAACATCAAATGGAGTGAAAAGAGCCTCTTCAACAAATGGTGTTGGGAGAACTGGACAGGGACATGCAAAAAAATGAAACTAGACCACCAACTTACACCATACACCAGAATAAACTCAAAATGGATCAAAGACTTAAATGTAAGCCGTGATACCATAAAAGTCCTAGAGGAAAAAATAGGCAGGAAAATTTCAGATATCCCACGTAGCAACATTTTCACTGATATATCTCCTAAGGCAAGGGAAATAAAGGAAAGAATAAACAAATGGGACTACATCAAACTAAAAAGTTTCTGCTCAGCTAAAGAAAACATCAGCAAGATGAAAAGGAAACCAACCATATGGGAAAATATATTCGCCAATGACATCTCAGACAAGGGATTGATCTCCAAAATATATAAAGAACTCATACGACTCAACACCAAGAAGACAGACAACCCAATTAAAAAATGGGCAAAGGACCTGAACAAACACTTCTCCAAAGAAGACATACAGAGGGCCCATAGACATATGAAAATATGCTCAACATCACTAGCCATCAGAGAGATGCAAATAAAAACCACAATGAGATACCACCTCACACCAGTCAGAATGGCCATAATCAACAAATCAACAAACAACTTGTGCTGGAGAGGATGCGGAGAAACGGGAACCCTGGTGCATTGCTGGTGGGAATGCAGACTGGTGCAGCCACTATGGAAAACAGTTTGGAATTTCCTCAAAAAACTAAAAATGGAACTGCCTTTTGAACCAGCAATTCCATTACTGGGATTATATCCGAAAAATCCTGAAACACCAATTCAAAAGAACCTATGCACTCCAATGTTCATAGCAGCACTATTTACAATAGCCAAGTGCTGGAAACAACCTAAATGCCCATCTGTAGATGAGTGGATCAAAAAACTGTGGTACATTTACACAATGGAGTTCTATGTAGCAGAAAGAAAGAAGGAACTTCTACCATTTGCAACAACATGGATGGAACTAGAGAGAATTATGCTTAGCGAAATAAGCCAGGCAACGAAAGAAAAATACGTTATGCTGTCACCTATTACAGGAAACTAATGAACAACACAAACAAATGAGCAAAATTGAACCAGAGGGCATAAGCCTATGACCGCATTACCTGAGTGATTGTCTGTACGCATAAGCCTCACTTAATCCTCTCTGCAGCGCTGCCTCCGGAGACTCAACAGTTTGGCTGAACTAAATGGCTGAGTTGGTGAAGAATGGGGTGGTCTGTGGGCTTCACTTTAAAACTGAATTCTCTTTTCTATCCTAATGGCTTGGACAGAAAGGGCCCAGAGGTCTGAGAGGGGGGAAACATAAACTATTTCCCTCAGCCCAAACTAAATAAAATGGGCAAAAGGGTTTTGGACAGGAGAGATGTGCCTAGCACACCTTCCTCCAAAGAAGCCCTTTTTTTTTTTTTTTTTTTTTTTTTTTTTCTCCTAATGTGGAACATTGAAAAATTAATCCCTGCCTTTTGCCACCTAGTAGTTATGGATTGAATGATGCTTTTTAACCCTTTTTGCCAAATCTGTTGCCCCCAGAACACAACAAGGATGCCAGCCTGCTAAACCAAGCACGCCGTTGTCCGGAGACAGCCAACTGACCTGGAGTCTGCATGATCCTTCCCCATGTGGGAAGGCCACCCTCCCCTCCACACCCCCACTCTTATTAGGGATTTCTGGACCCAAGGGTAGGTAGGACGACGACCATGTCCAGCTTGAAGCAGCTAGAGGAGCTTGAGACCTTCGCCCATTGTCCTTTACAAGATTACAAAGGGTCTTAATATCTGAGAGGGAGGGATAGTTATTTTTTACGAACCATGGGTATGGACTTGGGGGGGGATGCTGGGGGAGGGAGATACTGGGTGGAGGGGAGTAAAGGGGAAAAAATTGGAACTACTGTAACAGCATAATCAATAAAATATATTTAAAAAAAAAACAAAAAAAAAACACTAATGGAACAGAGTAACAATATATTCAGATCAAGCTAGGAGCCCTCACAGGTGGAGAGTCAGTGCAGAGGAAAACAAAAAAGACAGAAATGTCTAGGGATCCAATCAAACTTAGGGCGGTACTTATAAAACATTGGTCACATAAGAATCAACGAGAAAGCCTGTTAAAGTGCAGATTGCAAGGCCCCACTCACTGTGGGTTCTGATTCAGTTAACTCACATATTTTACAAGCTGCCCTCCCAACATAATCTGGATAGAAGAGGTCTTCAGAGCACTCTCAGATAAACATTATAAGCATATTTGCCAAGGCCAGTCTTCACATTGCCAGATTAGAGGCCAGAAATTTGTGAAGGGAATCACCAAGATTGTGCACTGAGCAGATGGGGCTCTGTGTAGGTGAGGAAGACATCATTGAACACTGTGACCAGACACAGGAGAGAAAGTAGTAAGTGAAGAGAAGCAGAGAAGAGTATGGTATGGGATAGAATCATGGACAAACAGGGGTGTCAGGTCACAGCTTAACAGGGTGCCCTTGGCCTCCTGTTGGGCTGGACAACCTTCAAGAAATAACTACATCTGGTAATTTACTTTAAGTGTTTTTGTAGTTACATATTGGATTTATGTGTTTGGAGATGCCAGAATGACTTCTGAAATACACTTTTCTTTTAACTGGTAGAATTGGTGAGTTACAGGTGTTTGTTTGGATGTCCAGCTTTTGGGAACCTCTTTATTTTTTCACACATTATATTCCTCAGAAATTACTTGTTGAGACAACATAGTATGACAGAAAGAGCGTGGGCTTGGAGGCAAAAAAAATTGCAATTCTAATTTAGACTCTACTCACATTGAATTCTACTTGACATTGAACAAGTTATCTTACCTCTTGGGTGTCAGTTCTAAATTCCATAAAATGGGAATGATCATACCTAGGTGACAAGTAATGTGTATAGATAAAATAAAATACAGAAAAATAAAATATAATTGTGAAGCATCCCTCACAGTGCTTGGGATTTAATAGGCATTGAAAAAATGGCAACTGTTACTATTATTACCAGACTACACTATAGTCTTGAATAGCTCATTTTTTTAAAATTGTGGTTAGAAGATTATTACATTTTTCCATATTTTATGTAAAAACTGAACTACTTTTTCTAATACCTCAGCATAAATAGTTAAATTTAAATATAAGTTAACTGTGATATTTAAACATATGATTAGTGCAAGATATACGGAAATACCAACACTTGGGGAATGTTATTTTTTTTTTCACATGCTATTACAATTCTGGATTTTCTTAGACTTAAACATAATTTTTAAAATCTGGTAATCTTTTATTTGCATATATCTACATTCTGTACATCCCCTACATACAGATGGCTGCTTGAGATCAGCAGGCCCAGGTTGACCACCCTGCGGTCATAGAAACTCCCTTGTTCTCTTTGTCATTTCTCAGTGTTAGTTCTTTTTATCTTCTCTCTTATTTACTTAAGTCTAAGACTCACTGACAGTAATTCTATTCTTTTTTCACCCCATAGCCAATAGAAGCAAGGTGGGGAGAGACAGAAGCAATGGTGGTAAACTGACGAGGGAACCTAATCCCTGTGCAGCTACTCTTTGTGGGCTTTCACTGCTGCCATGTTTTGTAGTTCATAGATTACTAAAACATGATTGGTAAGTTCCATAAAATGATGAACTTATAATGTGCTTTGGCAGCACAGAGGAGGGAGCGACTATAGGAGGCAGGTTCAGTATAACTTCAAAGATAAAGTGGTATTGAACCTGGGTCCTGAGATTATAAATGTAGAAGAGAGAGGTCAGATATTTCAGGCAGTGTGAAAAGCATATGCAAAAAAAAAAGAAGAGCAAATATCATGTGTGGTTAAAACTCCATGTGTGTGTACGTGAAGGAGGTGTCTATGGTAGTGATGAAGTATGGAAGTAAGATCAGAATGACAGTTTAGGATTGTACTGGGAATAGTTTTTTTTTTTTTAATGATTTAAGATTATTTTTAAATTTAAAATTATTTGTTTGTTTATTTATTTTATTTTTAGAGACAGAGGAAAGGAGAAAGAGAGGGAGAGAAACATCACTCTGTGGTTGCCTCTCCCTTGCGCCCCCAATTAGGGACCTAACGTGCAACCTAGTAATGTGCCCTGACTGGGAATCGAACCAGCAACACTTGGCTCGCAGGCCAATGCTCAATCCACTGAGCCACAGCACCTAGGGCTGGGAATAGCTTTTAATCACATTATCTTTAATATCAACTGGCTTAAAAATTATTCCAGTGGTAATACGTATATAAATTAGACAGAATAAGAATAGCAGTGGGGGACTTCCAGCCAAGATGGAGCTGTAGACAGACATGCTGCGTCTCCCTCCACAACTAAGAAGGAATACAACAACCTCAAAACTAGAAACAACCAGAAGTTCCAGAAAATCAAACTGCATGGGAGTCCAGGAAACAAAGACATAAAGAAGAAATACTCATCCAGACAGGGAGGAGGGGTGGAACCATGGCAGAGAGGACGCAGTGTGGTGGTGGCAGCAGTGGCAGAAGCAGCAGCAGCAGGCTGGCAGAAAGTGCAGTCACATGTTTTAAAAATTCAGGAGGGACAGACACCTGGGAAGTGTTCCCAGATCCTCATAAGACCTCACAGCCCACTGTCCCAGCACCAGGGAAAATCAAGCCTCATTGCCTCTGACTGTATAGACCAGTGTGGGTTGGGGTGGAGGCAGAAACTGCTGGTCTCAGCAGAGTCTGCTTGTTTAAAGGGCCCCCATGATCCTAGCACATAAGCAGACTCACCCACTGTGGGAACGACAGCCAGGGCAGCAGCTAAAGAGGTGCCAGTCTGGTGCAGAAGTGGGAGAGGTACCTGGAAAAGGGGCAAGCGCTGGGCAGGCGGCATTGTTCCCTCACGGACCCCTCCCCCACATACAGCACCACAACGTGGTGAAACAAGTTGCCCTGTACTGACGAATCCTAAGGCTCTCTCCTTCCAACATAAAAGGAGTGACAGCTCTACCTGGGACATGGAGGCAAACAAACACAAGAGCCTGTCAAAATGAGGAGATAGAGAAGTATGGCCCAAAAGGGAAAATGGATCAAGGTTCCAGTGGGAGAACTAAGTGACGAGGAGATAGCCAACCTCACAGAGAGGAGATAGACAGCCTAACAGATGAGGAGGTAGACAACCTAACAGATACAGAATTTAAAACACTGGTGATAAAGATGCTCACAGACTTGACAGATATGGTTGAGTATGGCAAACGCATAAGAGAAGTGAAGGCTATGCTAAGTGAACCGAAGGAAAATCCACACAAAACCAATGGTGAAAGGAAGGAAACCAGGTTTCAAATCAATGATTTGGAACATAAGGAAGAAAAAAACAGTCAATCAGTGCAGAATGAGGAAGCAAGAATTGAAAAAAATAGAAAAACTTCCCAAATTTTGTGAAGGAGATGGACATACATGTAATGGAAGCATGGAGGGTCCTGGGTGAGCTGGACTCAGAGGGAACCACACCAGAACACATCATGACTGAGATGCCAAAAGTGAAAGATAAAGACAGAGTCCTAGGGGCCACTAGAGAGAGGTGGAGAGTTGCCTACAGGGGGCTGCCGATA
Organism: Furipterus horrens; assembly: GCF_987537825.1. NCBI lineage: Eukaryota > Metazoa > Chordata > Mammalia > Chiroptera > Furipteridae > Furipterus > Furipterus horrens. Next base: position 45,076,433 of record NW_028327182.1, read on the forward strand.
GGACTATAGCTGATTTCTCAGAGGACACTTTGTAGGCAGGAAGGAACTGGCAAGCAGTATTCAATGTGATGAAAAGCAACCTACAACCAAGATTACTCTATCTAGCAAAGGTATCATTTAGAATGGAAGGGCAGATGAAGTGCTTTCCAGACAAGATGAAGCTAAGGGAGTTCATCATCACCAAGCCATTATTATATGAAATGTCAAAGGGAATTACTTAAGAAAAAGAGGATCAAAACCATAAACACTAAAATGACAACAAACTCAGAAATATTAACAACTGAATCTAAAAATTAAAAACAACATCCAACTAAGCAAACCAGAATAGGAACAGAATCATAGGTATGGAGATCATTTGGAGAGTTATCAGCTGGGAGGGGATAGGGGCAGAAATGGGGATATGGTGCAGGGATTAAGAGGCATAATTAGTTGGTTCAAAATAAACAGGGGAAGTTAAGAATAATATAGGAAAGGGTGAAGCCAAAGAACTTATTTGTATGACCCATGGACATGAACTAAGGGGCGTGTGATTGCTGGAGGGAAGGGGAGTACTGGGCAGAGGGGAGCAAAGGGGAAAAAAAAGGAACTACTCTAACAACACAATCAATAAAATATACTAAAAGAAAAAAAAAAAGAATAGCACTGGGAAGACCAGTTAAAAGCCTATTGCAATATCTTTTAACTGGTGTATCTGAAAGACCATATTTTCTTCCTGTATGAATACAAAATAGAGGTGATTCTACTACAGAAGAAAAGAGACATCAACAATGAGAATTCTGTTTTGGTAACTTAGCTTATCAGTGAATCAAAGTGAATTTCATCTTTTTATATAGCCAGAAAAATTTCATTTAACACCTAGAATTGCTGATTTTGCTCATTTAAAGGGATTTTTACTTTTAAAGTATGTATATTTCATTTGAAAATAGATTTTGCAGCTTACTCCATCAAATATGTTAGTCACCTGGACCAGCAAAACTACAATACTGAAGCCAGCTCCAATGGGATTCTCATTGTATGTTCAAGCTTAAAGCTCTTATCAGAAGCTTCACATGACTGTGAAGGTATTACAATTGGACAAGGGAACATGGCACTGGGTGTAGAAAGCCTCTGCTCTGATTGAACATGGAATAAATAATTATCTTGAAATTTCATAGGATCTATTTTAAGAAATCAGGATGTTTGCATTTATATATTCTTCAGTCCCCAAGAATAGTGGAAATTCTTCCCTATCCTTAATCTCACATTCTCTAGAGTCTAGACAACTAATACTTAATGTTTCATTTAAGCAAATTTTAAACTTACTACCAAAAACTAGCTTCACTGACCCCAAGAAAATTCTTAAAAAATTATTGCCAAGTGAATCTTTTGTGAATCATTGACATGGACTTGTACTTAGGTCTTCTCATTATCAGACTTGTTCAATAATATGCTTCTTACCTCTCTACTTATCAAGAAAATTAATAAAATCATCATTATTTCTGTTCCAAATTATGGTTTTATGAAACTTTCAATTCATCATGGGTGAAATACCATGACTAATTAAAAAACAATTGTGTTTAAGTACCACTTAAGTTGTAGCAAACATCATCACTTTCTGATGAGTAAGTTACACAGAAGAAACAAAAACAATGCAAAACTTTTTTCAGTTTCAAAACTCGATTCAACCTCCTTTTAAAGGCAATAATAATTCTGACCTCATTGAACCTTACTGGTTCCTCCAGAATGTCCCCTTCCTCCTTGATCTTTTCTGTCATCTCCAATTCCACCATAGATGATAGAACATCCCTATCCTGTAGACAAGATACAAGCATGAAAGGATAGTGGATGTTGGAGTCCAATTCCAGAAAACCTTGATTTAAATTTAATCTTTGCTGCACAATAGCTCTGTGACATAAAGCCAGATGATTACTCAGTCTAACTCAGTTTCCTCAATGAAGGTAAAAATAACCTACTGCCTATAGGATGTAGGTATCTATATATGTGTATTAAACTGTATACAGTAAACACCTTGGTGATTTCCAGTTACCTTAAGCTGAGAAGCTCAAACTTAATAGTGCACAAAATGAATTTGTTCAATCAAAAATCACACTAAAAAAATAAAATAAAATAAATGGACCTAAGTATATGTAAATGAACTCAACTGCTCAACTAAAAGGCAAAAAATGTTAAACTATAATTTTTTTAAAAGTCGCATTTAAAACAATACTTACAAATCTAACATCTAAAACAAAAATGCACAGCAGAACGAAAAGTACTAATTATACTTTTAATGTACTAAACAAAAATATTGTATAATTAAAATAATATCAACCAAAAATAAACTTTAAGGGGAAAAACATATTAAGGGAGAGGGCTTATATATATTGATAAAATGTTAATTTTACAGAAAACTGTAAAAATTCTAAACCTGGAAACACACAATGAAATACCTTCAAATCTATACAACAAAAACTTATAGAATGAAAGGGAGAAATTAGGCACTGTAGTAGATTTTAAGACACCTCTCTCAATAATTTAGAGATTAAACAAGAAAAATAATCAGTAAGTGTATAGAATACGTGAACAACACAATTAATAATACTGTATTAATGTATATATCCTTATTTTTACAGAACAGAGCTAAAGAATAAATATTCTGTTCAAGTATACATGAACTTTCTATAAAAACTGACCACATAAGGAAAGTCTGAATAAATTACAAAGAATTCTATCATAATCTGCATTCTCTGATTTTAGTAATATTAAATTAGAAATAAATGATAGATTTTTAAAGTCCATGTATTTCAAAAGTTGAAAATATACTTCTATATAATGCATTAATCAATGGAGAAACCATACTAAAAATTTAAACCAATAACAAAAATACAACCTATCAAAATTTGAGGAATGCTGTTAAACAGGTACTTGAAGTAATATTTATAGCCACAAGTAATTTATTAGAGAAAAAAAGGCTGAATATAAATAAGCTGAGTACAACCTAAGAAATTATAAAAAAATTAATCTACTAAAAAAAACAAAGAAATAAAATTAAAATTTAAAACTTCTGTTCTGTGAAAGACAATGTCAATAGAATGAGAAAACAAGCCACAGACTTGGTGAAGACATTTGCAAAAGACACATCTGATGAAGAACTGTTATCCAAAACTTACAAAGAAATTTCTTAAAATACACCAATAAGAAAACAAACAACCAAATTAAAAAATGGGGAAAGACAGTTCACCAAAGAAGATATATACAGCTAGCAACTGAGCATATGAACAGATGCTTCACATCATATGTCATCAGAGAAATGCAAATTAAAGCAACAACAAAACCACTATATATCTATTAAGTGACCAAAATTTCTGAAGTGACAACACCAAATGTTTATGAGAATATGGACTAACATAAACTATCATTCATTGTTGGTGAGAATGCAAACTGGTACAGACACCTTAGTTTGGCAGTTTCTTAGAAAACTAAACATATTCTTACCATAAGACCCAGCAATTGTGCTCCTTAGTACTTGCCCAATGGAGCTGAAAACTTAAGTCCATCAAAAACCTGCACATGGATGTTCATAGCAGCTTTGTTCAAGGTTGCTAAAATGTGGAAGCAACCAAGATGTCCTTCAGTAAGTGAATGGAAAAATAAACTGTGTATTTCCAGACAATGGAATATATATATTTAGCACTGAAAAGAATGGAGCTATTAAGCCATGAAAAGATATGAATAAGCCTTGAATACTTATTACTAAGTGAAAGTAACCAATCTGAAAGGGTTGCATACTGAATGATTCCAACTATATGACATTCTGGAAAAGGCAAAACGATGGAGACTGCAAACATATCAGGTATGGAGTGGGGAAGGCCATGGGGAGGATGAGTAGGATGAGCACAGGAGATTTTTATGGCAGTAAAATTATATAATACCATAAAGATGGATATATACCATTATACATTTATCCAAAGCCTTAGAACATACAATACCAAGAGTGAACCTGATGTAAACATAAACTTTAAGTTACAATGATGTTTTAATGAGGTTCATTGATTGAAACAAATCTACCACTTTGGAGGGGTATGTTAACAATGGGAGAGGCTATGTCTGTGTGAGAGTCAGGCTGTATATGGGAAATTTCTGTACCTTCTTCTCAACTTTGCTATGAACCTAAGAGTGCTCTAGAAAAATTAAGTGTTAAAAAAAAAGAAGTTACAGACTGACTGATCAGAGTATGAGATTGATTTTCTTGTTGTTACAGAAAGGAAAGTCATCTCTGTTATCAAAAGGAAGATAATGTGTCAAGAAGAACCAATTGTATAAACCTGAATAAATGACTTATTCTCATAATCCTTAGTTTTCTACATTTTAAAATGAGGATAATATTGTCTAAATCACAAGAATTAATTACATTCAAGCCTCATGCATTTTTCTTAGTAGGAATCTAATAAAGTAAACTGAATTCAATTAAATTAAGGTGAAGTTATTTCCAACAGAGAGGGGATGACAGAGTCATTCTTACTATATTTTATATATTCATGTATGTTAGCCCTGTAGGTACAGCCATGAGGAAACTTCCTTGTACTTCTGTGGGACATGCTATACACAGATTACCTCTGGTTGGATTCCCTCTATGTCAAGAGCAGCCACTGTGAGATGCTTCACACACCTGCTGCATGTTCAAAAGAGCTTGTTCTGAGTACAGACTCCCTCAAAGACTTACCAGGCAGTCAATGAAATCTGCTCTTCCTTAATGCAGAGTGCAAGGCTCCATCCCCACCTTTCCTTCTTTGGGATGGGCTCACATTTGGAGCACCCAGACCTAGTAAGAATCGACCTTATTGCTAAACATTTTCAAGACAGAGTCTTTTTTTTTAATTAATTAATTAATTAATTTTTGAGGGGAACCCCCACTCTATAACAATTACCCTCTCTCAGACTTAAGATCCTTTATAATCTTATAAAGGACAATGAGTGAAGGTCTCATGATCTTCTAGCTGCTTCAAGCTGGACATGGTCATCATCCTACCTACCCTCTGGTTCAGAAATCCCTAGTAAGAGTGGGGGTGCGGAGGGGAGAGTGGCCTTCCTACATGGGGAAGGATCTTGCAAAGTACAGGTCAGTTGGCTGTCCCTGGACAACAGCGTGCTTGGTTTTATAAGCTGGCATCCTTGTTGTATTCTGGGGGCAACAGATTTGGCAACAGGGTTAAAAGGCGTCATTAAAACCATAACCACTAGATGACAAAAGTCAAGGATTAATTTTTCAAAGTTTCACATTAGGGAAAAAAAAGGCTTCTTTGGAGGAAGGTGTGCCAGGTACATCTCACCTGTCTAAAGCCCTTTTGCCCACTATAATTAGTTTGGGCTGAGGGAAATATTTTAGGTCCTCCCGCCTGCCAACCTCTGGGCCCTTTCTGTCCAAGCCTTCAGGATAGAAAAGAGAAACAAGTTTTAAAGTGAAGCCCACAGACCACCCCATGCTTCACCAACCCAGCCACTTAGTTCAGCCAAACCGTTGAGTCTCAGGAGGCAGCGATGCAGACATGATTAAGTGAGGCCTATACGTATAGACAATCACTTAGGTAATGAGATCATAGTCTTAAGCACTATGAAAACAGAACACACATGTTAATTTACGCAACATAGCCCACAAACCAGTCTCTAGATCTGTGAGACTGTCTTATTGGGAAGACATCCAGTTGCAAGGCATTTGACATTCTTCTTGCCTGTAAATTAAGCATCTTTGATGATGTCACAGACCTAATTTAACTTTCAAATGAAAACAAACTTTAAATGAAAATAAACTTTAAAGACAGTTAGCTGCACTACTTTACAGTCTACCACAGAGCAATGTGATTTTTCTTGAATCGTGATTTTTCTCTTTAAGATTACCCTCTTTGTCATTAAAGGGACTGCATTAAGTCCAGTTTTAATTTATCCTGTTTGTTTGCATAAACACAACAAGAGCAGCAAATGATCACATATGATCTTTAAATCTGCTTTGCTGGAACTTACATAGGTTCCTTTGAAGGAACCTTTAGGGTGACCTTCAGTGTGCCCCTCAGGGCACAGAATCTTAGTGACCACATATAAACAACAATAAACAGCAGAAGGAGAAACAATGAAAAACAAAATGTATGAGAAACTGGTTTGAACAATATAAACCTTCAAGCCTTTGGGATTCAGTCACCTTCTGGGCTGCAAAGCTTATTTCTGAATTGAGAACTTTCTCCAATGTTGATCAGAGGCAGATAGGATGTCTTCTATCCTGCCTCCACCAAGGGCAATGTCAGTGCTCAACAAATATGAAGAAAAACAATGATAAAAATGTGAGGCCAAAATCCCATGCAACCCTTTGCCAACTCCTTCTTTATAAATTCTAAATTGCAAGATGGACCACATGGTTCCACATACCTTACTGACTAGAGGCTTCTCTCTTGGAAAATGACTCAATCATGCATTTATTTTTCTGGAAACGGCTGTATTTTCTAAAAGCCCTCTGTCCTCATAAGCCTACACACACTTTTTAAAATGAAAAACCTTGCAAAAAGCAGAACATTCAAGAGTCATTACTAGTCACCTTCATAAACTTTCATACTTACCCACAATGCTCCAAGCAGGCCTCCCTGTGGTTATGAAATTTTTCCTCTTGCTGAGATTTCCCAGCATGTTCTAGGATTATCAAGTAAAGCCAAATATTAAGAGGAAAATCTTGAAAATACTTCATTGCCTGGGGTGGAATCAAATCAGAGGAGCGCTCTACTCTGGCACCAGCAAGCTGAGCTGCAAACACAGCGGAGAAGACTCATCATGAGCAGAAGTCCATAATGTTGCCAAAATACATTGTAGACCCACAAACGAGGGAAATGAAGTATATAAAACAGTGGGAAAGTTTGCAAGAATAACAGTTAATATTTATTTCAGGCATTCGTCTGTTCATTGCAGGGTGGAAATGTTTTTGCCTCAGCATTTCTTTTTGCCCTCAAGGCCCTGTATTGGATAAGATTCTGAATTCCTTAATCATAGCAGCTGTGCCCCATGTTTCAACTGGCAACTAAACGTAGCTTTTGCCAAAGTGAGTGCCGGACCCAGAAAACAGTTGACATAAAATTGAAGAAAAAAAAAAAAGCAAAACAACAAAACTGAGCTGAATACAAAAACATGGATGCCCATATTTCTGGTCAAATAAATTTTATTATGCCACATTTTAGTATGTTCTTTATGTATTCTACTTGGTTGCTAAGATTGTGAAAGTTACAAAATAAAAATTAAGTGGCTGTGTAATATCTGATGTTAGTTTTTCCACCTGGCATTTCTTTCTTCACAGCATTAACTCTGAATCAAGGAGAGAATGCATGAAATATGCAAAACCACCTGTCTCATTTAGTGAAATGGGAGAGATAGTGGGCTGGAAGTGAGGGAGCCTGGTTTCTAAGACTATGCCTTAAGCAAATCCCTATGACTTCCTGAGCCTTATCTGTGTTTAAGATTTTATAGGAAATGTCGTTCTCAGCAAAGAAAACAGAACCTCTAAGTTGTCTCTGAAGGAGGATCTCTGGACATGAAAAGGCATGTGTGCCAAATAGCCAAGTCCAAACAATCTAAATAACCAGAGTCTGCTTATTAAATAAAAATTTCTTTTCATGGGGAAAGATGCTGGTTCAGTTCATGACTCAATCATACAAGTGTTGTGGGTTTTTGTTTTTGTTTTGTAATTTTGTATGTAACAGAAGGACTGTATTTGTAATTCCCATATTATAATATAATATGCTAAAAAGACACATACTCAGAATAAAATGTCTACTACACAGTTGGTGGTACTGCCTTGATTTGTGCTAATATTTCAGTAAATTTTTGCTATCATTGCTTTTGTACTCTTGCTGCAAATGTCAACACAGTGAAAAAAATCAAATCTTAGGATAGTTTTGACCTCATAGATGCTCTTGAAGTGTCTCAGGGATCCTATATTAATATAAAATCATGATGTTCACAGATTTGGCTTCAGGATCACAGACACAAACAAGGAGAAAACAAAAAGGGATCCATTTTTTTAAATACAAAGTTTCACCACAGGGCCTAAAAATCAGACATTTAGTTCTATAGAACCTTATAGTTTTCCCTTGGTATTATCATCAATTTTTTAAAAATCACAGTATACTAATTAATAAGAACATACTGCTATATGCATTAGTGCCCAAAGGCTGATGTAACAAATTATCATTTCTGATAATTAAAAAAAACAAACATAAATTTATTCTATCTCATAGTTCTAGAGATTAGAAGTCTGAAATCTAGGTGTCAGCAGGTCCACCCACATGCTGAAAGCTCTAGGGCATAAAAATTCCCTAGATCCTCTTCCTTACTTCTGATGGCTCCCAACAATTCTTGGTGAGCTTTGGTTTATAGCTACTTCACTCCAAACTCTGCCTCCCTCTACACATTGAGATCTCTCTATGTGTCTGTCTGTGCATCCTCTCATCTTATAATATAAAAACACCAATCATTAAATTTGAGGTCCACCCTAATCCAATATGACCTACTCTTCACTTGATTATATTTGCGAAGTCCATGTTTCCAAATAAGATCTCTTACATAGTTATTGGGGGTTAGGACTTGAACATATTTTTTGGTAGGGTAAAAAATGAGAGGTATAACTTGCTATTGATTCATTATCATTATGTACTAAAATGGGTTTAATTACACCTGTTAAACTAAAATATTACATGATAATAATGAATTCATAGCAGCCCATGCTCCTCCTTGATCTTCAAGGAGTTGGAGATATTGAGCAAGAAATTTTATTTACAGCTTCATAGTATACTATTGTGTGAATGTATCATAGTTCATTGAACCAATCTCTTCTGTGTGTTTTTCCTCAATATTTTTCAATTACAAACACTAATATACTTTGTTCATAAGTATTTTTGTACTGGTGAAGGTATATTTTCAAGTTAAATTTTAATTTTTTTTTGCTTTTCTAATTGAATTTGTTTGGGTGACATTGGTTAATAAAAGTAAAAAAAACCACACAGTTTTCAAGTGTACAGCTGTATAAAATGCCATCTGCATACCACATTGTGCATTCACCACCCAAAGATTTACAGCCATTATGGAAAACAGTATGGAGTTTTTTTTTTAAATTAAAAGTAGAACTGCCTTATTACCCAGCAATTTCACTTCTGGGAAATATATCTGAAGAAACTCAAAACATTAATTCAAAAGAATATATGCACCCTTATGTTCATTGTGCATTATTCACAATAGCCAAGTTCTGAAAATAGCCCATGCATCCATCAGCAGATGAATGGATAAACAAGCTGTGGTACATTTATATAATGAAATACTATATGACTGTAAGAAAGAAGCATGGATGGACTTGGAGAGTATTATGCTAAGTGAAATAGGCCAATCAGAGAAAGACAAATACCATATGATGGGGCAGGGCTGGGTGTAGGTGGGCAAAGGCAGAGGAAAGGGAGACATCTGTAATAGTATCAATAATTTAATTAATTAATTAATTTTTAAAAAATAAGGAAAGTTTACCTTTACAACAGCTTAGTTGGACCTAGAGAATATTATGCTGAGTGAAATAAGCCAGTCAGAGAAAAACAAATACCATATGATCTCACTTATTTGTGGAATCTAATGAACAAAATAAATTAACAAACAAAATAGAAGCATACTTCTAGATACTGAGAACAAACTGACAGCTCTCAGAGGGAAGGGTGTTGGGGGTTGGGTGGAAAAAATAAAGGTGTTAAGCAAAAAGTAACAACAACAAAAACCCTAAAAAAAAAAACCAACCCAAAACCTCATAGACACAGACAACAGTATGTTGATTACCAGATGGAAATGGGGATGGCTGGAGGAAGGTGTAAGAGAGCAAAGGGGTGATAAATGGTGGCAGAAAGAGACTTTAAATAGAAAAGGTAAGCCAATGAAGATATTTTCCACAGACCTCTCTAGAATAGTAGAACTTTGGAAGCAATCTAATTATAGAATAAGGGAATATTGAAAGAATATGAAGCAGAACTACAGATATTACATTCAGTTCAAAATGTACAATATTAAATTATGTATAGATCATGATTGCAACTATATAAAATGTATATTTATTTGTGAATGAGGGAACTCAAAATTTATTAGTGTGTTGCAGTTATGGAATTGTGAATGGCACTTTTATTGTCTTTATTTTTGTTATAAAGTATAGCAAGTGTTGGTGAGGTCTCACATGCTGCTTGTGGGTATTTGAATTGATACAACCACTTTGGGAAACTATTTGAAATTATCTAATAAAGCATAATATGCTGTATACACTATGACCATAAATCCCCTTCTAGGTATATGCCCTACAGAAATACATGTTTGTTCAGCAAAGGTGTGTACTAGAATGTTGATAGCAACATTATTTTAATAGCCCCAAATAACTGAAATTCTCATAAACAGAGAATGGATAAATAAGTTGTGGTAGAAACACATAATAGAATCCTATATGACAACTAAAATGAACAACCAATGGCCATACTACCCAAAGTAATTTACAGATTCAATGCAATCCCTATTAAAATACCAATGACATATTTCACAGACCTAGAACAAATACTCCATAAATTCATATGGAACCAAAAAAGACCCCGAAGAGCAAAAGCAATCTTGAGACAGAAGAACACATCAGGAGGAATCACAACACCAGATATCAAACAATATTACAAAGCCACTGTAATCAAAACAGTCTGGTACTGGCATAAGAACAGACATATAGATCAGTGGAACAGAATAGAGAGTCCAGAAATAAACCCAGGCCTCTATGGTCAACTAATATTTGATAAAGGAGGAAGGAACATAAAATGGAGTGAGAAGAGCCTCTTTAACAAATGGTGCTGGGAGAACTGGATAGGGACCTGCAAAAAAATGAAACTAGACCACCAACTTACACCACACACGAGAATAAACTCAAGATGGATCAAAGACTTAAATGTAAGCCGTGACACCATAAAAGTCCTAGAGGAAAACATAGGCAAGAAAATATCAGATATCTCATGTAACAATCTCTTCACGGATACATCTCCTAAAGCAAGAGAAATAAAGGAAAAAATAAATAAATGGGATTACATCAAACTAAAGAGTTTCTGCACAGCAAAAGAAAACATCAGCAAGATGAAAATGAAACCAACCATATGGGAAAACATATTTGCCAATGACATCACAGACAGGGGACTGATTTCCAAAATATATATAAAGAGCTGATACGACTCAACCTCAAGAAAACAAACAACCCAATTAAAAAATGGGCAAAGGACCTGAACAAACACTTCTCCAAAGAGGACATACACAAGGTCCATAGACACATGAAAAAATGCTCAACATCATTAGCCATCAGGGAGATGCAAATAAAAACCACAATGAGATACCATTTTACACCAGTCAGAATGGCCATCAGCAACAAATCAACAAGCAACAAGTGCTGGCAAGGATGTGGAGAAATGGGAACCCTACTGCACTGTTGGTGGGAATGCAGACTGGTGCAGCCACTATGGAGAACAGTATGGAATTACCTCAAAAGATTAAAAACGGAACTGCCTTTTGAACCAGCGACTCCACTACTAGGATTATACCGGAAGAATCTTGAAACACCAATTCAAAAGAACTTATGCACCCCTATGTTCATTGCAGCACTGTTTACAATAGCTAAGTGCTGGAAACAACCTAAGTGCCCATCTGTAGATGAGTGGATCAAAAAACTGTGGTACATTTACACAATAGAATACTATGTAGCAGAAAGAAAGAAGGAACTCCTGCCATTTGCAACAACATGGATAGAACTAGAGAGAATTATGCTTAGTGAAATAAGCCAGGCAAAGAAAGAAAAATACCATATGATATCACCTAATACAGGAAACTAAAGAACAACACAAACAAAGGAACTAAATAGGACAAAGAGCAGAATAGCAGTCAATAGGGGGGAGGGGAGAGGGAGAGAAGGGGGATAAGTAAGGGAAGGGTTTAGTCAAAGAACCCGTATAAAAGACTCATGGACATGGACAACGGGGAGGGATATGATTGCGGGAGAGGGGGTGGGTTGGGTGAGGGAGAGAAATTAGGGGAAAAGGGGACAACTGTAATTGAAAAAATAAAAAATAAAAAAAATAAAATGAACAACCTACAATTACACATATTCACATAGTTGAATGTCACAAGTCTTGAGAGAATTAAGCCAGATGCAATAGAGTATATACTATACAGTTCCATTTATATAAGTATAATAAGTACAAAGTCAGGCAAAATTAATATATGTTTTTAGGGATCAGGATAAAAGTTGACATTGGAGAAAGAAGAGGAGATACTGAAAGAAGCATTAAAAAGGCATCCGGGTTACTTATAATGTATTATTTATTAACTCAAATGTTGGTTATATGAGTGTGTTTAGGTAGTAGAAATTTATCAATTTGTACAGTTATGCTGGATTTTTTTGTAATGTATATTATACTACAATAAAATTATTTTTTAAAGTTGATCATTATCAAAAGCTTTAAGAGTGTTACTAGGAGTTTTCTTTTTGAGTAGATACTGAGAAGTTGGTAGAGTTCATATAGTGATTTGAATTTAAAATGAACTAGAAAGTCAGGGTTATATACAGCATGGTTCATCTGGGGTACTTTGTAACTAGCCAGAAATGATTATTGCTAGTCACAAAACTGAATGAAAGCTCTCAGTAAATTTTGTTTCTTCTATTGCACACTGTCTGATGATTGGCAAATAAATAAAATATAGAATTAAGAAGGCCAGAATGCCCTCTATGAGAATAAAATGTACTGCCAATATGAGACACAGCTGCACTTCCATCCAAAATTGTATGAAGCTGATGAGAGGTCCAAGCTGCTTTATAACTTGGAGAGCTAGTGTTCATCCTTTTACTAGGAGCACAGTTAGAAAAAGCAAACAGAGAGTATGTTTCCACTAAGATCCCTAAGGAAGAGAAGAAAAATCTTTCTCCAACCAAGAGATGAAAGGAAGGAAGAGTACCAGCTTTTCACTTGGTAAAGATCATCTCCAGGAAGCAGAGGAAAAATTGTCTATCCTTCTGGAGAATTACTTTCCTTTAGTCTTCACATAATTCCCAAGAACTGTTGAGTTACCAAAGTTTCTATTAAGAATTCCAATATCCCATTTTTTAATCTTACAATTTCTGCTAATGATATAAGGACCATAACCAGCTTATTGAACAATTTTCTCATATCTTCTATATGGCTTTGCTATTGAAAGGCAGGATTGGGCAAAATTGGGAGTAAAGTGAATGCCAGTGATGGGGAATAGTTAAATATTGGGTTGGCCAAAAAGTTCATTTAGTTTTTTCCCTACGATGGCTCTAGTAGTGTTTAGTTGTCTTTAACTTCACTTGAAATCATTTTGTTAGATTGTCCTATCAGCGTGCATTTTTAAAAAACTTATCAAAATTGATGAATTTTTTTCATTTTTTATTGTTGTCCTATTACAGTTTTCCCATCTTTCCCCCATTGCTCTCCCCTAAAAATTGTTGAATTTTCTTGCAGCCATTTTAATATTGAATATGGAAGAAAATACGCAAAATTTTCAGTATATTGTGCTTTATTATTTCAAGAAAGGTAAAAACGCAACTGAAATGCAAGAAAAAGAGATTTGTGCAGTGTATGGAGAATGTGCTGTGACTAATCAAACATGTCAAAAGTGGTTTGCGAAGCTTCTTGGTACTGCTGACATTTTGGCCAAATAAGTCTTCACTGTGGGGCTGTGTCATGCAATGGAAAATGCTTTGCTGCATCGCTGGCCTCTATCCTCTAGAAACCAATAGTGGGAGATAGCTGACATACTCAAAATATCCAAATCAATAAAGTTATTGGTGAAAGTGAAAAATGTGTCTTTTATGGAAAAAAAAACTAAACAAACTTTTGGCCAACCCAATATATCATGTAATGTAATGGAGTATCATACAACCTGAAAGATAATAAATTAACCTCTAGAATCAAGATTACACTCTTTAAATATCATTTCCTAATTAAAGGGACCATTCCTCCTTGGAGAAATTATTTCATCTAGGTATGGTGTAAAGATGTGCTGGGTAAATCTAGTATATTTTATTGTTCTGGAAAGCAACTAAAACAGCATAAACTCTTAGGGTTTTGTCAAAAGAAGAGAAAAGGAGGAAATCTAAGGGGTTTCCATTGCTCAAGGATGAGACGTTTTGGGCATCAAATCAAATAATAATTTCAACAAACTAAAACATATATGTAAAAACCCGAGTCCAAAAATGTAATTGATCATCTCTGAGTGCTGTTATAGCACAAACTCATTATTCATAATATTGACAAATAAAAGAAGCCTTTGTTTTGCCTTTTTTACACAATCTGCTTTTCAGGGTTGCCAATGATGGACAAGGGAGAGTTCTTCATAGAATAATTTTAGCTAATAAATGCAGAAAAATTATCATTTTTCAAATTTGAGTGACATAATCAATGTAGATAATGTTCAATATTGAATGCTAAACCATTAGATAAAGGTTGATGGGGAAGTTTATATTGGGGGAATAAAGCTGACCACATCTGAATCTACTGATCAATCTCAGGTTCATTAAAAGTGGGCAAACCAAGGTTCTATTTTTCCCAACACGATGCAAAGGGAAATACACAGCACCAGCTATTAACTATTCTCGTGAAAAGAATTGAACCTGAATCTAATCAATCTTCTATATTCAGCTAACTATGTAAAGAAAAAACAGGGTATAATAATGTGTTAAGTGACACTATAAGGATACAATAAGCCAAATCTAGAATGTGGGAAATTCTACAAGGAAAATAACTTGGTTTCTTCAACAAATAGAGGCATTAAGCAGGTATTAAAATGTGTAAATTTAAAAGGGACTTATAAGATGGATCAGGAAAATGTAATGTTTGGCATTTTAATCCTCATAAAACAAACCAACCATAAAAAAGGCATTTTGAGACAATCAATGGGATTTGAACACGAATGAGATATTACATGATTTTAAGGAACTATTATAAATTCTATTTGAAGTGATAATAGTATTATGATTATGTTTTTTAAAATCTTTGTTAGTGGTACATATTGAAGTATTTACTGGATAAAAATAACATAAAGTCTGGGATTTGTTTCAAATATTCCAGCAAAATAACTTACTGGAAAATAAAGGTAAGAGCTGAAGGAACATGCCACTAATGGAGGAGAGGGTGTTTTAATAAAAGCAGTTTTCCCATCCCATCTCCATTTGATGTCTATCAAAACATATCACTGGTCATTTACTTTAAAAAATGCAATACATCTCTTAATTAATGTACAATGAAAGAATGGAGAAGGAGAAATGAAATGATAGAGAAAACTATACTGTAGTAGTCAGGATGTGGTGAAACCACATGCAGGTTTTCTGAGATTTTGTCTGGAGGAATTGAGCTCTGGAGTAAAGTCGCAAGTTCCCTTTTTAGTAGTCACCTCCTGTTTGCTGCATGAATGCATTGATTGTATCTTTGGGCTCCATTTCCAACTGTGCAGGTGTGTGTTTCATTGATTGGCTGCCCATCAAGTCAGAATCTGATATACCTCATTGACAAACTGTCATTCACAGCAGGCCTTCATTAGTTTACTAAGTAGTGTATGCCTCTTAATCTTTTTATATATATATATATTTTTTTTCTTTTATTATTTGGTTTTTCAATTACAGTTATCCCATTTTCCCCCATTGCTCCCCCCTACCCAGCCCACCCCTTCTCCCGCAATCATAACCCTCCCCATTGTCCATGTCCATGAGTCAACCATACACGTTCCTTGACTAGACCCTTCCCTTACTTATCCCCCTTCTCTCCCTCCCCTTCCCCCCTATTGACTACTATTCTACTCTTTGTCCTATTTAGTTCCTTTGTTTGTGTTGTTCTTTAGTTTCCTGTATTAGGTGATATCATATGGTATTTTTCTTTCTTTGCCTGGCTTATTTCACTAAGCGTAATTCTCTCTTAATCTTCATCACAGAACCATCCTGCCCACCACCTTTAATATGAGTGTTGTTCTCAGTCTTGACTCTTTCCTTGGGCTTTTTGAAGGCCATGGTGAGTGCCAATCTCCTCAGCTGCCTGCCACTTCACAAAAGGGGTACCAGGTCCTCCCTTTCCAATGGAGAAGTTTAATGTTTTTCAGTTATCATTGTAAAACTAGAGATAATTTTATAGTTTTTTGTACATAGCTGATACATGTAGGGCAACCTGTCTCTAAGTAGAGATAAATTACTCTAAAAGGAATTAATTCCAGAGAGTTTTCCCTTCAAGTCAGTGTCTTGTTTTTTAAATAAACTTCTTGTTAAAAAAAATACTCTAGCATTCCTGGCCAGTGAAGCTCAGTTGGTTGGGCATTGTCCCACAAAGCGAAAGGTGGCTGGTTTGATTCCTGATCAGAGTACATACCTAGGTTGCAAGTTCTATCTCTGGTCAGGGTGAGTACGAGAGGCAACCTATTGATGTTTCTCTCTCACATCAATGTTTTTCTCCCTTTCTTTCTCTCTCTCTTTCCTTCTCTATAGAAATAAATAAATAAAATATTTTGAAAAGTACTCCAGCATAAAAAACAGATTAAAAAAATTAAAAGTCAGGCAGAATAGATAACAGAAGATTGAAAAAATGCCAATGATTATCAAAGCTAAGTGATGGGTAATAGGGATGCATCATATATTTTCTTTATCTTTGTGTATGTTTAAAATTTTTCATTTTTAATTTAAAAATAATAAAGTAATAAATTAGAGTTCTGCCAGTTGACCTGGAGCAATTTTCATGATTTCTTATTGAGTGGAAAAAGCAAGAAGTATATGCTAACAACAATAATATGAATCTGATTTTGTAAAACAATTATCTGTTTTTGTAAAATGCACACAGATACACACACACACACACACACACACACAGGGAGACCCTCCAAAATGGAATTTATTAAAAAATGTGTATTTATTCTCACATGTTTAAACTTTAGTCACCTTCAAAGTACTCTCTATTTGATGCACTACACTTCTCAAAACTTTTCCACTGCTCAAGACAGTTTTTGAATTTGTCGACTTTGATGACTTTTAGTGCTTCTGCCATTTTTCATTTCACTTCTTCCACATTGGCAAAACGTTTCCCTTTTAGGACTTTTCTTCACATGGGGAAACAAGTAAACAAAAAGTCACTCAGGGTGAGACCTGGTGAATTGGGAGGGTGGCGCATAGAGGGTCATGACATTTTTTATCAAAAACTGCTGAACACTCAGTGCGGTGGGATCACCCCTAAGTCATCCATTATGGCATGGACAAATGTGTTGAAAGAGTCTTCAAAAAAATTCATTGAAGCTGAAAGCAGCCTCTCACAAGAATGCCAATTGGTACACTGATACAGATGGGTTTCTAGAATACTCACCTAGCACAGGAAGCCTATACTACAAGGGGCCCACCCTCCAGAAGATAATTTGCTTTATGGGGGGTCCCCCCATATACATACATGTACATATATAACATATATACACATATATGTATGTTTACATATGACTTTATGAACATTGAGAATTATTTTAAAAGAAACATGTTTGGTTATAAACATGGACTAGTTTGCGGTGAAGAGTGTTATGAGTGGGAAAAGAGTAGATGATTAAGTAAAAAATATTTAAAAAAAACATTATGATATGACACAATGTGTGGATTTACATGAAATAATATAAATGCATGTATTTCTACAAGTATAGATTATTTTTAACTAAAAAAATAGCAAAATCTGCTCAAATTTCTGAAAGTCACCTGTTTCCTAGCAGTAGCCCTGGTAGGTGCAGTAAAACAATGCAAATCTTTACATTAGCTGAGCAAGAACAAACCAGGAGCTTTCAGTAATATCATGTAGTGAGCTGACATGAGCCAAATAGAAATGGGTATGTGGCAGTATTTGGAATGGGGCTACTAGAAATCAATACTTCAAAAATGCACTGAAACACTCACCACTGTGCTATAGTCATGGATGGCAAGGAAACAAAATGAAATGTCAGTTGAGCATATGACAGAGAATGAATATCTTTCTCAGAGCCCAAGCATCAGGCAGAATGTACATTATTAGCACCAGGCAGATGAAAAGCACTGATCCAGGAATCACAGGTCTGTGGTTTATGCCTTACCTTGGCTTGGCTACATACCAACTGCATGACCTTGAAGAAGAAACTTGACCTCTTGACCTCAATTTATAAAATGAGAATAAAAATGATATCTTATATGTAATGATCAGATAATATACATTTACTTTACAGAGTGCTTTTGAAAGTACTTTAAAGAGTGCTGCACATATAACATGTCAAAAAGATTGTTGACCTATCTCATAAACACACATGTGACCTCACCATTTATTTATATAAATATACACCATGTATAGAAACATATTCATTTATAGAAATATATACCATTCTCATTTAGAAATGCTGTATATATGTAAGTATAACAGCAACACAACTATCCTCTCAACTTATTGATGAGAAAATCAAGTCTTAAAGGCCTTAAAAAGCTCATGGTCATACAATAATCTATTGTGATGCTGTGTGGACCTAATATATATAAACATCTCATAGTGATTAGATATTATTTCTGTTCTAGAAAGGGGTCTGTAACTCTTGAGCTGGAAAACTTCTAAAACCAGGTGCTATAGACTGAGTTATGTTCCTCCCAAATTCATATGTTGAAGCCAATACCTCCAATGTGATGTTATTTGGAGTTGGACCTTTGGGAGGTACCTGGGTTTTAAATGAGGTAACGAGGAGGAGACTCTTGTGATGGGATTAGTGCCCTTGTACAAAGAGACACCAGAGATCTTGCTCTCTCTCTCTACCTTGTGGGAACACAATGATAAATGTCTAATTTTTTGAGTATTTAGTCTCTAGTATTTTGTTATAGCAGTCCCAGCTAAGACACCAGGTCAGGAAACTCTACTTCCTATTTTCACAATATCTTGAACTTCCCACATCATAACACTCATCACCTTGTATTGTTATACCACTTCCCAGCTATGTAATCTTGGGTAAGCTACTTAAAAGTTCCCTGTGCCTCGGTTTCTTTTTCCATGCAACAGCGATAATTATGGAATCCATCTCATTATAAGACTTCATATCTTATTGTAATGAGTAAGTGATTTAACACATGACCTCATCTAGAACACTATCTAGCAAATAGTAAACATTTAATAAGTATAAGAAGCTGTTGCTATTGCTGTTTGGCTAAATTATAAACTCCATAGGGCTTAGAGACCTTGATTTACAATAATCTTCCTAAGAATGAACACAGTAACACAGCACATAAATAAACATTTGCTAAGTGAACAACTAGATAAGAAAGGAATGGATGATTCAGCGAGAGGGAAAATATTTTCAGAAACTATATATTGTACCTATAAATAAAAACAAAAGCTATTTTTTCAGAGATTTTTAAAAAATATTTATTTGTTTACTTATTTTTAGAGAGAGGGGAAAGGAGAGAGGGAGAGAAACATCACTGGGTGGTTGCCTCTCATTTGTGCCCCCAATTGGGGACCTAACATGCAACCTAGTCATGTGCCCTGACTGGGAATCGAACCAGCGACACTTGGCTTGCAGGCCGACACTCAATCCACTGAGCCACAGCAGCCAGGGCCTTATTTTTTTCAGAGATTTTAAGCAGAAATTTATGTTACAATTTATTCAACAACACACAGCAAAAAGATGAGGAAAATAGTATTATATTCTTTAAACAACTCTCTTGTACATAACAAAATATCCACCTAAGAATTGTCAGTGGTGTGCTCTTTCCTAAAGCCCATTAATGTTCCTTGAAAAACCAATGTGCAGGTTTTGGTTTTTCATTTAATTTTAATAAAATATTTACTGGAGGAAAAGTTTGGGGTGTAACAGCAATGAAGTGTGTCCACTGCTTTAGGTGACATTTTATTTCATTTCTGGATGCCTATGAAGATGAATATACTAATCCCAATGCTTGGGAATTTGGGTGTTGGTTACCCAAAAATGAAATGTCATGTACAAAAACTTATCTTTTATTGTTCAATTTCCAATGGTCTGCCCAAAAATCAGAATGACAAAGACAATAGCTATTTCAAGATTAGGCACTACATGTATTATAGAAAATGCATTTCACATGGACAACAGGGAGGGATATGATTGTGGGAGAAGGGGTGGGCTGGGTGGGGGAGTGCAATGAGGGAAAAATGGGACAACTGTAATTGAAAAACCAAAAAAAGAAAAAAAGAAAATGCATCTCATTTGTAATTTTAGCCCTATTCTTGACAAAAGATCAATTAAAATGTGAATTTAAAAGTATTAATCATTGCTTCCTGAATAAGGGTAATTATGAAACTTTAATTTTATTTAGACTGAAATCATAAAGCAAAGACATGGATGTATTTCACAACTGTAGCCACACCATCTGCATAAACAATTCATATCTCTTAGCAAACCTTTCTTAGCCTAACTAAGTCTAGAAGACATTGAAAATAGTATGTATGTTATATTTAAAAGTGAAATGGTGATCTATAGCTAAATGAAGCCAAAGCAGAGAGCCTGTTCATTCAATTACCAGGACCACAGTTAATATTTTTCAACCTTATTCTATACCTCAAAATATCTGAGCATAATTCCCACTTAGAATTAAATTGTCTGAAGAAATTTAACAATATCACCCTGTTCCTCTGAAGCACAAATAAGTTGCTCAATTTTATAACTTAGTCTCCCCAGACTAATGAGGGAAAAAATTTTCTACTGAACATTCCCAGTAGCCTTCAGGGAGACTGCCAAGATGAAGCTTCACAGAGATATCTAATATACAATTGTTTGTATTGGACAATACCCATGTGTCATCTCTGTTAAAAACCTCACATCCATCCCTATGGAAAAAGAGGGAAGAATCAATATTCATAAAATCATTTTGTATATTTGTTTGGGGAGATCAAGTCTTGTTGGAGAGAGAGTCAAGAAAGTTTATTTCTCCTTTTGCTACAGAACCCTAACAGTGCTGTTCTGGAACAGCTGTGGGGTTTGATTGCCCACTGTCTAGAAGTGTGACTCCCAATGCAAGAGTTCGGTGAAAAAGGAAAGGGGTTGTTTATTTGAAGGTTACACAGCTTCAGAATAATGGTGGGTTTCTGCTGTTAAGTCCCATTTCCTTTAAGATACCCCAAAAGACATAATCTTGCCCCTACTTTGCCAAACCAGGCCAATTTCAGAATACACCAGTCAGAGGTACCACCTTTCAGAAAAACGGAAGTCTTCAGCTCAGCATTCTTGGTCACAGTTAAGTTCAGCTCCAAGCATCTCCCATGAATTCTTGCTTGATTAGGCAGGTACCCACACAGATCCATCAGCTCTGTTGCCATCTTCTTCAGGCAGGTTTCCCAGTGGCTCTCCTTTTTCTTACCCCATCTCTTACTCTAACCATGTGGCATCTTCTTACACACCAGACCTCATGGTGGACCAGGCCCCTATTCTATACCCTTTCAGACTACATGGCTACTCTCTCTTAGCCTGCTCTTATTTTAAATGCTTGGCCTGGAACTTCCCATGTGACCTCATATCTGGCTCCTCCTATGATGTGCTACTTTTGCCAATTCCCCCATATCTTTTACTGTCTTTTGGCTGCCATCTTTAGTCAGGGCAAGAGTTCTTAGTGGTACATGGACATCTGGAGTGGGCATCCACCTTCACTGGCGATGTCATGAGTCATTATATGCCCTTAAAGTCAAGTACACTTTTGGCCAAGGCAGCAGCACAGCTATCAACTTGCCATTGTTATGCAAAGTATCTTAAGCCACATTAGCCGCTTACCCCTTCCCCCAATTCAGGTTTGAGGGTGTTTATACTCTGTTATTTCTGGGGATCCCTGCTCTTCACCCCATTACACTCTGAAAATATATCACTGGACATTCTATATATCAAACCTCTGACTGACAGCAGCAAGAGTTAGGCTAATTAAATAAAATTTTGATCAGGCTGCTTAATTTTCTCAATGAAGAGGCCCTCCACTGTTTTGTACGTATTTGTTCAATGGCATTACTTTTTGTACCTCTGATGACACCACACTGGTGATTATTTCAAAATATGTAACATCTTCCCTTTCCTGGCAGCATTCACTATTCCCTGGGTACTACGAGCTATTTATATGGCTTTATATATTATTTATATGCTAATGACACTAAAACTTATATCTATCCCCTACTTGTGCTTGAGTTCCAGACTGTCATACCAACTTCTTCCTTGATTTATCCATTAGGATTAAGAGTACAAATCTCAAGTATAAACATTTTTTTATACAGAACTCTTGATTTTCTTCTCACACCTATTTCTCTCACAGGTATCTACTCACTTTCTCAAGCCCCAGATGTAGGATGCATCCTTGATTATTTTTTCTCTTTCCATCAGCAATCATTGTTTGACTAGCTTCCAAAAATAAACAATAAAGAAATAAAACTTTAAATTAAAAATAGTAATTAACATAGTGGTAAGTGTCATGAAGACTATGAAACAGGGTGATACAAGAGAGAAGGAATAGTCAGGTAAATCATTTTTCAGGATGGTGACAATTCTGTCATTTGGATATCTGGATAAAGATGTTCATACAAAGGTCTAAGGACTAGCCATTCCAGAAAGAAGGAACAGTTAGGATGATTACTCTAAGACAAGAAAAAGTACTGGTTTGAATGAGGAGAAATGTACCATGAGCTCTGGTTACAAAGGGAAATAGGAGTCAACTCATATAGAGTATTTTAAGCCAAAACAAGGAGGCTGGAGTTTATTTATCTAAACGCAATAGCAAATCATTGACAGACTTTAACTTGAGGAGTGATAAGGTCTATTTCATTTTTAAAAGATCACTCAAGATCCTTGGGCAGCATGAACTGAATTCAATTGAATTCTTCTACTGCTATCACCACCACACATAGCTACTATTGACCCTATTGAAAACACATATGAATGCCAGGTAGAAGCATAGAGGAATACTATAGAATGCACAGTCAACTAAGAAGAAGGAAGAAAGGGAGAGAAAGAGAAAAGGAAAGAAAGAGAAAACAAGAAAGAGAAAAAAGCTATAAGAAACCAGGATTAAGAAAAGACCTCATAGAGTGGTAATTCTTACAATTAATGAGAGAAAGGCCCAAAGGGACATGGGTGTCAATATCAGCACTGAACTCTAAGGACAGGGGCTTTACCTTGCAGATAGAAAATGAGATAAGGCCCTGAGATAGTGTGAGACAAGGAGCTGAAAATAAGAATCTTGCATAAAGCTAAGTTTCTGAAAGGACTTCCTGGTCTGGATAAAGAGGACAAGATAAGCACCCACAACTCAGGGAAGTTAAATAGAAAGTTTGCAAATTGCTGGGAATCTGTGTGGAAAACAAGAAAAATTTTCCATGAAATTGAAACCCCACACAGATATGGTATCAGAAGTTATAATGACCAATGGATATAATAAATGCAAACTAAGAGATTATAAAAACTGCTTTAGTACTAGTGAATCCCTAAAGCCCAAGAAAATACATACAAAATTGAGCTACGAAGGAGTGCATGACTTACATAGAAAAACCAACCCCATTTAAACAGGACTTTACAGTAAAAAGTTACAAATCACACAAGAAATGAAACCACTTGAAGGAGAACCATTAGTAAAGATCATCAGTAGGTTTAACACTGCAAGTTCTAGAGTAGTTAATAAAAAAAACCTGAGATTATAAAATAAGAATAGAAACTAAAAGAAAAGAGTTGGGCACTAGAAAAAAAAGAGGAGAAAAAACTGAAAACAAAAACAAAACACATTTAAAAAATTACTTATTCCAAAACAATCTTGAGAAAACACAAAGCTGGAGGCCTCATATCTTCTGACTTCAAAACATGTTACAAAGCAGCCCTGGCAAGGTAGCTCAGTTGGCTGGACTATTATCCTGATGTACCAGGTTTGTGGGTTTGATCTCTGGTCAGGGCACACACAGGGGGCAACCAATGAATGCATAAATGGGTCAACCAACAAATTGATTTCTCTCTCTCAATCTCAAATCAATAAATTTTTTAAAATTCTAAAAAATGTTACAAAGCTACAGTAATCAAAACAGTATGGCACTGGCATAAAGACACATATATAGACCAATGAAACAGAATAGAAATCCCAGAAATACCCATGCATATATGGTCAGATGATCTTTGACAAGGACGCCAAGATTATACAATGGAGAAAGCATATTCTCTTCAACAAATGGTGCTGGGAAAATAGGATATCCACATGCAAAAGAACTAAATTGAACTCTTATCTTACACCACATACAAAAATCAACTCAAAATGGATTAGAGACTTAAATATAAGACCTGAAATAATAAAAGTCCTAGATGAAGACATAAAGAAAATCTTCATAACACTTGCATTGGCAATGATTACCTGGATTTGGCAACAGAAGGAAAAACAGACATGGGACTACATGAAACTAAAAATCTTCTTCACAAGAAAAAAAAAATCAATAGGGTAAAAAGGCAACCCATAGAATGGCAGCAACTATTTGTAAACTATCTCTCTAATAAGGGTTTAATATCCATAATATTAAGAAACTCCTACAACTCAATAGCCAAAATCAAACAGCCTTATTTAAAAGTGGGCAAAAGACTTAAATAGACATATCTTCAAAGATAATATACAAATGGCCAACAGGCATATGACAAGATGCTCAGAGAACTACAAATCAAAGCCACAATGAAGTATCAACTCACACCTGTTAGGATAGCCATTTTTAACAAAACAAAACAAAACAAAACAAAATCAATAAGAAGCATTGGAGAGGATGTGGAGAAATTGAAGCCCTGTGTGCTATTGGAGGGAACATAAACTGATGAAGTTACTGTGGAAAACAGTATAGGGTCTCATCAAAATATTAAAAATAAAACTACCATATGAACCAGCATATCGAGGTATCCAGAAATACCACTGCAGGGTATTTATTTTTTTAAAAATCAAGATCTCAAGATATCTGCACTTTCATGTTCATAACAGTATCATTCACAGTAGCCAAAAGGTGGAAACAACCTAAGTGACCCAACAACAAATGAATAGATAAAGAAAATGTAGTATATACCTACACTGGTATTTAAAAGGAATAAAAATTCTGTTATCTGCTACAACATGGATGAAACCTTGAGGACATAATGCTAAGTGAAAGAAGCCAGTCACAGAAGGACAAATACTGTATGATTCCACTTAAATGAGATATCTAAAGTTGTCCAAATCATAGAAACGGAAAGTAGAATGGGGAGTTACTGTTCAATGGGTATAGAGTTTCAGTCATGCAAGATGAAAAATTTCTAGAGATCTGCTAGACAACATTGTACCTGTACTTAATATTAGACACTTAAAAATTTGGTAAGAGGGTAGATGTGTGTTGTGTTTTTTACAAAAGTAAAAAGTATTAGGAAAAAATTTACATTTTAATAAACTTTTATTTTTTTTAAATTATTTATTAAAATTTAAGAAAACTCAATGAGTAGGTTATAGCAGATGAAACCAGCTCAAGATAGAATTAATAAACTACAAACATATTTGAGAAAATTATACAAAATGCAGCACAATCTACTATAATAGAATATAAATTATGTAGGAGAGATTAAGAAACATGAAGAATAGAAGAAAAGATTCATCATATATCTAGTAGGATAACAAGAAGTAGAGAATGGTGAAAAAGTAATAGTTAAGTCTGCCCAATCACAGGACTCTATTCTTTTGGACATAGAATTTGCTCCAAGTCTGAGCACATAGCTAAACAAGTCCAGGTAGAATATTCTGCTAGGGTAGATATATGATGTTGGGAGATATAAGATGTTTCCACCGGGTTGCAAGGTAAAATGTTAGAAAAAGTATATTGTGCTCTGCATGATGGGGGTGGAGGAATGTACAGTGTGGGATGAAAAACTTTTATAACCCCTTAGTCTTTTTTCACCCCTATTTTATTCTTTCTTTCTACAAGCTACATCTGCCAAGGAAAAAAATTCCTAAAACAAAAGCACACACTTCTGAGCACCCACTGTGAACCAGACACTCTCCTGGGCAGTAGGAGTGATAAGATAAATGAGCCCTGATCAATGGAGAATCAGAACTCAGGGGTTAAGCAGGGCTGATGTCAAGTGCAGAGCTCCTTCTGCTATGTCTCCCTCCTTCACAATTCCATAGCACTGTGAGCCAGCTATGACCATGATTGAGAGCCAAATAAAGGTATTTTAACCTCCTCTTAACCCTGCTTTGATTTCATAATAAAACGAAATGCACCTGATTCCTTCTCCTAGCCAGAGTCACTTTTGCTGCGTTCTTTTGGCAGAAGCACCTCATTTGGAAGAGCTTCGGCTCCCTGGGCTCTTTGTAAAGGGTTGGAGTGGATGAGTTCCTATGTTCTACGATTGTTGTGAAAAAATCCTCTGCTCACAGCTCAAGGGATAGTGTTGCTGGCTTTGTGTGGAGTGGGGGCCAAATAATCAGGCACAAAGCATGCTGGAACCCACAGCCAGAGAGCCCTGCATGGTAGTGGGGTCTGCTGAATGTTCAGAACAGGGCTGCAGGCACAAGGATTAAATGGAGACTGCTGAAAATGAAAGAAGACATCACAAATGAAAAAGCACTGCCATACTACACTAGAAAAAAATGGGTTAAATAATCTACTTATATTCTTTGGCACTTGATTGAAGAAGCCCAAGTGAAAATTCAAATAAGTCACCTCAAAAATATGACTGGATCAGCATCTTATCGTCAAGGCCGTCAAATATAAGTCATTCGTTTCTCCTAGAAATCCTTCCTTGAACTCCACTATAGAGAGTGACTTTTTCTGATTTGCTTAGAGACAGTTTTAGTTCCTACCTGTTGTCTCAGTTCTTAATTCTTTCAGCATTCGTTCAGGAATTTTTTACACCAATTAATACTACTACTACTACTACTACTGTCACTACTACTACTATTGGCATTAAAGTTAGCCAGGATGGACTCAGTACACTTCTGCAGGAAGTAGGGGTGTGATGCTGGGATATACCTCTCAGAGCCCTTATCAGGACTGAAGGACTTTTCTCCCAGCTGCCAGAAGGGCTTCTGGCAGGAAGACCAGCTGTCAGCCCTCATCAGAATTGCTTTAGCTGGAGAGTGTCATCTCAACTATGGCCACACCCTCTTCCCAGGGTACCCATGTCCAATGACTGGTTTATGTGGAGGAACCAAGGTCTAGCCCCATTTCCCAGTTTCAGAGTTTCCTGTGTTGAGGCTGCCTCACAGGCCAGCTTCTCCTGCTCAGTCCTCTTCCTCTTTCTCCTCCCAGAACTCGTGATCCCAAGAGCACTTTCTAATAAACTCCAACTCTCTAATGTCCATCACAGCCTCTGACACTGGCCATTTGGTGCTTTTAGTTCCTACATTGGACTTGTCTAGTAGACACAAATACTGTGTTCTCACTAAGGTTAGATCAGAGGATGCCCAGAGATAACCTATCTCACTTTTTCCAATCTTGTCTAGACCCAACATGTCATAGACAATGTGATACCCAGATGCCTCTTCAAATAAGGACTTACTGCTCAGCTTCGGATAGTACAATGAATAAGATAGCCTCTGTCAGCTACTTCAGGGTCTGCCTCAGCTACAGAGAGTGGCCCTATCCAATATCATGCCCCTACCCAGACAACCGTGGTGACTGGGTAAAGTGTGGGTGTAAAGGTCCAGCCACTTGGGCCCAATGCCCTAAATGTCCCTGCTTTCAATTCCCCACCCACCACCACCAAACTTCCATTTCTTCATCTATGGAAATATTACTCCATAAAATCCATTCATTTGTTACATATTTATTGAATCACTATTATATGTTAGGCTCCATTCAAGGCACTGGCAACACAGCATTGAACAAGATGATGTCCCTGAACTTAACGGGCTTACATCAATAGTCTTGAAAACTCAATTGACCACACCAGTGCTCCTCTTTCTTTGATATGCCACAGACTTTGTCTTGTGGTCGCATTACCATCAGCCAGGCTAGAAATAAGAAACTCATATAACTTGTCACTTTCCATCTACATTCAGACACTTATAGAAATCCTGCATTTTTTTTCAATATTCTTCAAACTTCATATGCTCACTCTGTTCTCCCCATCTCCACTCAATGTTCTAGCTTAGAACTCTCATCTTTGTTCACTATGACTGATGTGATCACCTCTAACTAGTTGCTCTGCCTCTAGTCCTGCCTTCCTCAAATCCATCTTCCATGGGTCAGTCATGGTTTAAAACAAAAATCTAATCAGGTCCATTCCCTGCTCATAACCCTTCAAAGCCCAAAGCTACTTGATATGGCCCAAAGCCCTCTATTACCAGTGTCTTACATTTCTTACCTTATTGCTTTGCAGAGTTCATATTTCATTTCTGTTTTAGATTATCTTTGTGGATGTTCCTAGGTCAACATAAAGTTCTTTCATGGCTGGTTTTTACATCTTTGTAGTTTCAGCACCTATCACAGTCCCTGGGATATATTATCCCCTTAATAAATTTTGAACTGAACTAGGTTTCTGCTAGTATTTTCATTTATATGTATTTTTAATGTTAAGCTTTCTTGTGCCTGTATCTTGATTCTTTGACCTGATAGTGCATTTGGGGGGTAGTCTTTAGAGCTACTTACAAATATTTCAGTTCTCTTCTGGAAACATCATAAAATTCTATTAGGGATAGCCATGTGACTTGTCCTGGCCAACGAAATATAGACAGAAATAGTGCATTTCATTTCCTGGTGAAAGCATTTAAGTACCCAGTGCAATATACTGCTGCTATCTTTTCCCCTCACTACAGGGGAAACAGAAAGAAATGGAGCTTTTATCATCCTGGATCCCTGAGTGACAAAGATGAGCAGGACATCCCGCCAACCTATGCTGGATGCGTAGCACAAGAAAGATACAAACATTACCATCCACTAAGGTCCACTGAGACGTGGAGGTTGTTTATTGTGGTCACATACCTTGTCTGACCATTCTGTTCCCTAAGTACACGAGCTCTGATACTTATCTTTGTGTTTCCATAGTGTATATTCAAAACACACCAGAATAAAACATATTTAAATTTTTATTTCTGATAACTCACAATGTCCAGTTTCGAATATTCCACTCTTATTTGCTCTACCTCATTACTAAAGCACAATTTTTGCTCTATTTTGGCACAATTATGGTTTCTAAAACATACAAATTAAATTTTTTAATCAGTTACATGAACACTCATGTAACATTTGTGTAGAATGGAATGTCTGCCTCCTGATGACTGAACAAACCCTACAGCACAGTTATAGGCAGTGCTCTTAAAGGAATGAGAAAGAAGGGAGATGGCAGGCATTTGCATACAGCTTTGGGCAGCATAGCAAAGGGGTTGCAATAATTAGCTTCCTAGGGGATGTGTGTTGCAGCATATTTTTCCATGCCTTATGCCTCAGCAGGTGGCACAATGACATGGCAATAAATGTATTGAAATATTCCTCCATTTACCTTGGTCTGCCTATAAAAATCCTCACTTTTGAGCATATAGTTCTGTGAGAAAAAAATCCTCTTTCTATGATCTTTTTTAAACTCCATTGTTAAACAATGAAATATTTAGAAAGGAAAGAGTTCCAACACAGGCTTCTTCCTGAAAGAAACGTCTTACATAGTTATTCTCTCTGTAATCCTTACAGTAACTTGAAAAGCATACTTTTTCCCATGTAAATGTATTATAGGTTATTCCAATCTTATTTCATGCATATCAGCAAAGAGTTAGCTACTATATGCACTAGTTCATAGAGCTAAAAAAACAAAACAAAACAAAACAAAACAGAAAAACATAGCCTTACTATTTTCTTACCCCTGTTAATGACTCTAACACAATGCCTGCTATCTCCTCTGAAAGTAACATTTCCAAACACACCATTTCATAGGAAAAGGTCCAACTAATCATCACTCATCTGTTTAATATCCTAGAAATTAAAATTAAGCTCATGTTCACTATCTCTATGGTTATATATTTTCTGTAATCAATTTCAAATTTTCAGCTATGGTTATCACAAAATCTTGACTTTTAAGTTTTAATTTTTATAAATGTCAAATGTTTTACTTTGAAGGGAAATATGTGCATGTCCACATTTACTATAACTACAATGTGATTTCCTAAAGATACTTGCTGAAAAGACAAACAAATCTTCAAGTTAAAAATAAACTTCTAATAGATATTTTTATAAAATGTTTTTTAACAAAATCATTTTAAATAAAAACATCCAATGTTTGTTTTAATGTAAACACAGTCTTTATAAATCAGAAGAAATATTTCTCCAGGGTAAAAACACGCATGGGTGCTCAGGTCTATGCTATGAGTGAAATAAGATACCCTGCCCCGCACTGCTCATAACCACACACAGCAGTAGGAAAAATCCTTCATATTCTTGAAATGGGGCATTAGGTGGGTTGTTGCTTTGTACATTTTAAAATCTAACAACATAATACCAAGAAGAAATCACAAAGGAGAAAGATTAATATATCCAAATACACAAATATTTAAAACTTCAATACTAGAGAGAAGATCCAAGATGGTGGAGGAGTAAATGGAAGCTACATTAACCTCCTCACAGGACCAATCTGGAATTACAACTTAACTGTGGAGAAATCTTCCGGAATAACCAACTGAACACTAGCTGGATAGGTCTTATAACCACGGAGATAGAAAAGGCCGCTTCATCACAATGTCACTGGTAGGAAGTGCAGAGACACAAAAGGGCTGCTTGGCTCCCACGGGTGGCATCTGAAGGGATTGAGAAACAGCTCAGCAGCCAGGTGTGCCCCAGAGAAGGGCAGGGTCTAGACTCCCAGCTGAGCTTCCCACCCTACAGCAACAGAGCGGAAATTAAATAGCATCCAGCTGTGAAAAGTGAAAAGCCACAGAGTTTTTTGCTACCCTGAAAGATACAGCAGCGGACAAAGAGCTCTTAAACAGATCACATACAAAAAGTATTTTGGCACCCACTTACCCTGAGCTCAAGCAGAGGGAGGGTAGAGAGGATTAGAGATGCTTGGGGAAAATTTTGGGTGGTGGCTTTGGGAAGAGAACTGAAAAAGCAGCTTACCGAATCCCAGTGCTGACTCATTCCCCATACTGCAGGGCATACTGCCCTGGCTGGTTTGGCTCAGTGGATTGAGCCTCGGCCTGCGAGCTAAGTGTCGCTGGTTCGATCTTCCAGTCAGGGCACATCAGAGAAGGAAAACTCTGACTCCAAAAAACCTCCGCTGCCTTGTAGCATACCTCTTCAGGGGAAAGGCTAAGGGAGTAAACCCCGACAGAAAATCCGGAGCCGGAGTCCCTAAGGCGGTTTGACGTTGTAGTCAACACCGGCAACTCCTGCGGCGCACCTGAAGCCAAGCTGTATTGACTCCGTCTTTCCCTTGGACCCTTCAGCTGCGAAGAGAGGGGGGGTCTGCTGCATGGGCAACAGCAGACCCTCCATATCACCCTGCCCAGGCTCTGTAGCTTCAGCTTCACTGGAGAGGACACTCCAGCGTCATCGCAAGATGTCGATTCAGCACGGGAGGAGACAGATACCGTGTCACTCCCGAGTCGGACTGCACAACCATTCTCAGCAGTGCAGGTAGACTCTTAAGAAGCTACACCATCGTCTCTCGAGACGGACGGCTGCCAACGACGACGACGACGACGACGACGACTGCAGGCAGACCATTCCACTCTAAGTGGCATCAGTCTGAGGGGAAGCAAAAGCCCTGCCTGCAGGAATTAATCTGCCACACCCTCGGTGCTTAAGCCTGACAGCTGATCACAGATGAATAGATTAACAACTATAGGAGACAAAGGCAGTAGATCTCTGGTAGTCTCCAACAGGCTGCCTAGGTACAGACTGGTACATGATTTGCTGCCACCAGGGACAGATGCAGGAAATACAGATCAATCTAAGAAGCAGCAACCAACAAGAAGAGTCACAAAAATGGGGAGATGGAGAAACAACCCCCTATCAAAAAAAAAAAAAGGTGAAATCCCCATAAAGAGTGCTAAATGAAGTAGAGAAAAGCAAACTATCAGACATGGAATCTAAAACATGGATTATAGGGAAGCTCAATGTGCTCAGTGAGCTCAAAGAAAACTACAAAGAATTCCAGAGAAACTACCAGGGCCTCCAGAGAAACTACAAGAAATTTACTGAAAATTACACCATCATGAAAAAAGACATAGTAGCTATCAATAAGAGCCAGGAGGAAATGAAGAATACAATTTCTGAATTGAAGAACACAGTAGAAGAAATTAACACAGCAGGATAGAGGAAGCAGAAAATCGGATCAGTGACCTGGAGAAAAAAATTCCCAGCCAGTGCAACAAAATGAAATAAGACTGAAAAGGAATGAAGAGGTTTTAAGAGAGCTGCAGGACAACATGAAACATAATAATATCCATAGCATAGAAATACCAGAAGGAGAAGAAGAGTAAGGGATAGAAAACATCTTTGAAAAACTAATGACAGAAAATTTTCCTAACATGATGAGAGAAAAAGTCATGCAAGTCCATGAAGCAAAGAGGGTCCCAATGAAGGTGAACCTTAACAGGCCCACTTCAAGACACATCATGATGAAAATGGCAACAATCAAAGATAAAGAGAGAATCCTAAAAGCAGCAAGAGAGAAACAGCTAATAACATACAAGGGAGCTCCAATAAGGCTATCATCAGATTTCTTAACAGAAATACTACAAGCCAGAAGGAATGCCAAAAATATTCCAAGCAATGAAAAACAAAGGCCTACAACCAGGACTACTCTACCCAGAAAGGCTCTCATTCAAAATGGAAGGTGAAATAAGGAGTTTCCAAGACAAAAGAAGGCTAAAAGAATACATCTCCACCAAACCAGCATTGGAAGAGATGCTAAAGAGTCTGCTTTAAGAAGATGAAGAAACAGAGAGAGACAGAGAGGAACACAAGTAAAAAGGAGGAAAGTGACAATGAATAAATACCTATAAATAATAACCTTAAATGTAAATGGATTAAATGCACCAATCAAAAGACATAGGGTAGCTGAATGGATTAGAAAGCATGACCCACATATATGCTGTCTACAAGAGACCCACCTTAGAACAAATGATCTACACAGATTGAAAGTGAAGTGATGGAAAAAAGTATTTCAAGCAAATGGACATGAAAAAAAAGCTAGGGTAGCAATACTTATATCAGACAAAACAGATTTCAAGCAAAGGCCATAAGAAGAGACAAAGAAGGACATTTCATAATACTCAAGGGAACAACTCATCAAGAAGATATAACCCTGGTAAACATATATGCACCCAACATAGGAGTACCCAAGTATATAAGGAAAATATTGGAAGACTACAAGAAGGATATACACAGCATCACACTCATAGTAGGGGACTTTAACACCCCATTATCAACAATGGACAGATCTTCGAAACAAAGAAACACCAAGAATATTGAGGCATTGAACAACTCCCTAGATCAAATGAACTTAGTTGATACATATAGAACGTTTTACCCCAAAGAAGTAAAATATATATTCTTTTCAAGTGCACATGGACCAGTTTCAAATATAGACCACATGGTAGAACATAAAACAAGCATCAACAAATTCAAGAAAATTGAAATTATATCAAGCATCTTCTCAGATCACAATGGCTTAAAACTAGGAATCAACCTCAAGTAAAAAACTCAAAAACATTCGAAAAATTGTAAAGGAGAATGTAAAGATGAGACACCTTAAGAGAGAAAAATTCAAGACTCAAGAGCTTTTCATTAAAAATAAAAATAAACCATTTATGCAAAAGTAGTTCAAATTTTATTTATAAATTTGTTTAAAAGATATTAAAATATTTATTTTTTTCATTTGCTCACGTTTATACATAAAATTTAGAAAGTAGAGATTAAAAGCTAAAAAGATGCCAAAACCTCCCTAAATCTGATCTGAGAATTAGCTGCTTAGAAAGACACACATGCAGCATCCATAGCTCTCACTAACCTGAAGGCATCAAATAATTCTCTCATTTTCTATCTTATTAACATTGCTGTGATTATACTTCCAATAAGAGGCCAAAAAAAAAAAAAACAATTAGAAAAATACGGCAATATCTCACTGGCAATAGAGATTAAATGTGAGTTTAGTAATCAGCTCCTGCAAACACTCCTAAATAATGATAGGGAGAAACCTTTCATGCCCAGCTGCTCAGATAGCTGTGTGGGTGGTCAGTTGAAGTCAAGGTAAAAGCAGTGAGGGTGAACAAAATCACACTATAAAAAAAGTATCTCCTGGGGGTTTCAAGGTCAGTTGACAAAGACCAGATGAAGTAAATGTTTCTCATATATCCTAGAAGGAAAAAAAAAAACAAAAAAACAACAACAATTACTATAAGAAGCAAAACAAAATTCAAAGCTTTTGTAAACCACAATGAAGTCCTTTCAAAGAATACTCTTACTACATCAAGCTTGTCAGGACACGGAGGCAGCTGGAAGGCACACCTGGACTTTTGGTATATAATAAACCTGGCCCTGGACTTAGCCATTCCCAAAGATATGCTGATAGATTTACAGTTTCCAAAAGATGTGTTGATGTACTGAAACCATTCCCAGGGGAAACGGTAATGAACCTAGCTTGATATATTAACTAACCTGGTGTGTGTGTTTGTGTGGGGTGGGGGCGAGCAATAAGATGTAAATGATCTACTGAATATGTTGACAAGTAAACTCACCCTCACCAAAATGTGTGGTTGATAAGTATAAAAAAGGTGCCTGCAGAAGTGCAGGTGGGACTCCTATGGGCCCATGAGGAGAATCGAGGGTCCCCATTCCCCGTTCCTCATTCCCCATTCCCCTTGTTCCTACGGGCCATTAAGTTGGTTGGGGAGCTGCCTCTTCCCTTCCCCTCTTTTGCCCTCAATAAACCCATTGCCTAATCCCACAGTGGTCTCTGGGTGATTTCTCAGAGTAAGGCTGCCCTGACAAAGCTTCAGTGACTATTTGTTAATAATTTAAAGTCCCAATGAAATTATTTAATTTCAAGTCCCATTGCATTTGATTCACAAAATAGTCTTCGTCAACAATGTATGGCTAGTTGAGTTATCGTTTATCAGCTGTGTTCTTTGAAATAGGCTGAGATGGGTCACAAATAATAATGTTCACAAATAATAATGTTCACAAATATTGCCACCCATCTCCATAGTTACAGCAAGGACAAGATTAATACTGTGGAGCAGAGCAATTTAAATGGAAATATATAGAGTACAGCTGTATTGCATTAGGCCTCAGGAAGCTGACTTCTAAGGAGACTCTGAGAAAGAAAGATAAATTAAATGAGTCCCCTTCCTGCCAACTATATGCAAAGGTCAAGAAATCTCCATCAAGCCACCTAGAAAGGAGGACCACATCATTCTTGGGATTCAGACTATTGCTGTTCTAACATTCTGGGAAACTAAAATCTCAGGTTGGTCTCATAGGTCATGACAAATACTTAACTACCATTAAAGATTTAGTTTCATAGTATCCCAAAGGGTCTCACCTACTGTTATCAGAAAAAAAAAATCATTTTAAGTGATTCTTTAAATGGCCCACCCTAGGTGCAATATGAAAACTAATAGAGGACTCTAGAAAAGCAAAATGCATTTTTTAAATACAAAAGGAAGTTTAAATTATCAAATAATAAATATATATTAAGTATTATGAAAAGAATATGATTTAAATTTTGAAATGTTTAAAAATAAAGATTTACCTAATTTCCTACCAACATACATTTATCAGAAGCTCACTGCTTAAGTGTCTGTATTATGTTTCAGAAAACTACTTTATCTTTCCTTGGCTTTCATCATAGTTTTATCATGTTTCATTTATCTAGAAAATCTTCCCAGACATTTGAAATCATCTGTTCCTAGAACATTTAGAACTTTTCTGTAATATGTGTAGAACTCATTTTTATTTTATGGGAAGACAGTAACAAATTAACCTACCCAGTGCTTGTATCATTTTGAATTTGCACCAAAAACGTGTGAAAGAACCTGTTTTTCCACAGCCTTGCCAACAGAGTATATTGCCAACAGAGTGCATATCTTTTATTTTGTGGAAGTGGGGGGTTGCCAAATAATAGATGAAAATAGTATTTTGATTTAGTTCTTAATTTGTATTCCCTTTTTTATGATAATCTCATTGAGTGCTTTAATTTCAAAGATTATTTTTTTTTCCTAAAAGTTGCTCTCAGTTGGCATTGTCTCTCATTTTACTCATTGTTTTAAATCCAATATTTATTTCATCCAATGTTTTATACATAGCTTTTAAAAATTCAATATCTAGTCATTTTAGTAAATCACATCATTTAGTTCTAAATCTTTGTTTTTTGGTGACCCTCAATCATAGCCACCTATTTCCTTGTGCATGTGGTAAGTTCTAGTCAGTTTTATGCTTGGACTACAACCAAAGGGTCCTGCTCTGATGGCATATGGAACATATATAAACACAGGGAGAGACTAAGAGTAAGTAGTCAACAAAACATATAAATAAATGATATTTAAAAATTATGTTAGAAGTTGCAGAGTGCTATGAAAAAAAAAAAAAAAGAACGGAAACTTCTAAAGAGGATGGGAAGAGCCAAGGGTAAAGACACAGGTGGTAATACTAAATAAATGGTCAAGGAACCCTCACTGAGGAGAAATTTAAGAAAAAACTTAAAGGGAAACAAATAATATGGATTTTTTGGAGAAGACTGTAGAGGGAGCAGCCAGTGCAAAGGCCATAATTTGAGAGCTTCCAGTTCCTCAAGTTTAAAAAAAAAAAAAAAAAACCAAGAAGCAAGCATGGCTAGGAAAAATGAGGACGGGCAGTGTAGGAGAGCACTTGAGGGGTAAAGTGGAGTCTAGCTCATGTAATGTCTGCTAAGCTACTGTAAGGACTTCGGCTTTACTCCAAGTGATTTGGAGAGTCATGGGAGCCATTGGAGGATTTTGAGCAGAAGAGTGACAGGATCTGACTTCTGATTCAAAGTGATCATTCTCATATGGAGAGTAGACTCTAAGTGGGGAAGAGTGGAAGCAAATACACCACCTGTGACACCTTCAAGATCTAGGTGATCATTGATAAAGGCTGGAAGCAGGATAACTGTGGTGAAGGTGGTGATTAGCTACTGGATTGGATATATGTAGAGGGTCAAGAATTTTTCCTGATGGATCATCTGTTGGGAGATGTGAGAGATGGGTTGCAGCATTATGCAAACAGGAAGAAGTGCAGATAGAGAGCTAAGGTAAAGGAATTAAATGTTAAGTTTTAGACATGTTAATGTTGAAATGTATACTAGATGTGCAAGTACAGATGTTGGATAGACAAATGGATATAAAGGCCTAGAGTTTGCAGGAAGAGGTCTAGGCTGGAAATTAAATTTTGGGAATAATAAGCATATACATTAAATTTCAAAAAAAATAAATGAGGCTAACAAGATATTAAGTGAACATAAAGCTCAGAAGGTTGTCCAAGGTGGATCCATGAAGCACTCTGATACTGTAAGGACAAAAAGGTGAAGAGAATTCAGACAAGGAGAATGAAACAGCTAGGCCACTGAAATAGGTAGAAATCTGGGAGAATATAGTATCCTAGAAGCCAAGGAAAAAAAGTTTTGAAGAGGAGGAAATGACTCATCATGATGAATGATGCTGCTAGGTCAAAAAATAAAGACTGAGATATAACCGCTGGATTTTTATATTGTGGACACTGTTAGTGACCATGAGCAGAGCAAGTCTAAAACCTGATTAGAGTAGGTTTAAAAGAAATAAGAAGAAATTAGAGACAACAAAAATTGATACATTTTGAAATTTTGCTCTAAAAAGGAAGAAAGAAACATCAAGAGGAAAGGTTGTAACAACATAATTTATATTTTAAAGTATATTTTATTGCTTATGTTGTTACAAGAGTCCCAATTTTTTTTTACCTTTGAGCCCCTCAATCCAGAACACCCCTTCCCTCCAGCAATCTCACCCCCCTTAGTTCATGTCCATGGGTTATGCATATAAATTCCTTGGCTTCACCCTTTCCCATATTTTTCTTATCTTCTCCCTGTCTATTTTGTACCTAACAATTATGCTTCTTAATCCCTGCACCATTTCCCCATTTCTCCTCTTCCCTCTCCCAGATGATAACCCTCCAAATGATCCCCATACCTATGATTCTATTCCCATTCTGGTTTGCTTAGTTGGATTTTGTTTTTATTTTTTAGATTCAGTTGTTTATAGTTGTGAGTTTGTTGTCATTTTAGGGTCCATAGTTTTGATCTTTTTCATAAATAAGTCCCTTTAACATTTCATATAATAATGGCTCAGTGATGATGAACTCCTTTAGCTTTACCTTGCCTGGGAAGCACTTCATCTGCTCTTCCATTCTAAATGATAGCTTTGCTGGATAGAGTAATCTTGGTTGTAGGTCCTTGCTTTTCATCACATTGAATAGTTCCTGCCAGTCCTTTCTTCCCTACAAAGTTTCTTTTGAGAAATCAGCTGACAGGCTTATATGCACCCCTTTGTAGGTAACTCTCTGCTTTTCTTCTGCTGCTTTTAAGATTCTCCCTTTATCTTTAACATTTGGCATTCTAATAATTATGTGTCTTGGTGTGGTCATCTTTGGGTCTAGCTTGTTTGGGACTCTCTGTGCTTCCTGGACTTGTATTTCTGTTTCCTTCGCCAAATTTGGGAAGTTTTCTTTCATTATTTTTTCACATAAGCTTTCAATTTCTTGCTCTTCCTCTTCTCCTTCTGGCACCCCTATGATTTGGATGTTGGTATGTTTAAAGTTGTCCCAGAGGTTCCTAAGCCTCTCCTCATTTTTTTCAGTTCTTGTTTCCTCATTCTGTACTGGTTGACTGTTTTTTTCTTCCTTACATTCCAAATCATTGATTTGAATCTCAGTTTCCTTGCCTTTGTCATTGGATTTCTGTGAATTTTCCTTCATTTTATTCAGCATAGCCTTCACTTCTTCCCTTATGCATTTGCCATACTTGAGCATGTTTGTCAAGCCTGTGAGCATCTTTATCACCAGTGTTTTAAACTCTACATCTGTTAGGTTGGCTATTTCCTCATCACTTAGTCCTCCCACTGGAACCTTGATCCACTCCCTCTTTTGGGCCATACTTCCCTGTCTCCTCATCTTGACAGGGTCCTGTGTTTGTTTGCCTCTGAGTCTCAGGCAGAGTTGTTGTATCTGTTATGTTGTAAAGGGAGGAGCTTTGGGTATTTGTCAATATGTGGGACTTGTTTCACCACGTTGTGGTACTGTGTGTGTGGGAGGGGCCGATAGGGACAATGCCACTTGCTCAACACTCACCCCTTTTCCAGGCACTTCTCCCATTTCGTATGGGACTGGTGCCTCTCTAGCTGTTGCCCTGGTCATCATTCCCAGAGTGGGTGGGTCTTCAGGCATTCTAGGACCATGGGGGCCCTTGAAATGAGAAGACTCTGCTGAGAGACCAGAAGTTTATTCCTCTGCCCCAACCGCCACTGGTTTGCATAGTAAGAAGCAATGAGGCTTTATTTTCCTCAGTGCTGGAACTGTGAGCTGTGTGGTCTGGTCGGGTGCTGGGAGTGCTCCCCAGGTGTCCCTCCCTACTTTTTAAAATATGTGACTGCACTTTTTGCTGGCCTGCCACTGCCGCTGCTACTGCTACCACCATGCTGCATCCTCTCCACCCCGGGCTCTTCCCCTCCTGCCTCACTGGATAAGTATTTTTTCTTTATTTCTTTGTTGGACTTCCATGTAGCTTGATTTTCTAGAACTTCTGGTTGTCTCTAGTTTTGAGGTAGTGGTATTCCTCCTTAGTTGTGGAGGGAGATGCAGCATGTCTGTCTAGGCCTCCATCTTGGCCAGGATTCTTAATTTATGTTTCTTAATATTTTATGCTGATGGGCATTTTATAGTTGGAACATCTGATAATTAAGGATAAGGGGGGAGTATTGATAGGAAAAACTCCCCCAGTCAGTGAAGAAGATAGGAACTGTCTCACAGGGTAGAGCAAGCATACAGTTAGGGACGTCGTGAGGCAAGTAGATGTGAAGGTGAAGCTGGGAATCTGAAGAAGTTCTCACCTTCCTATCACATTTCTTTCAAGTAATGGAAGAACCAGTAACCACTTTAAACTTGGATATGCCTGCCCCACTAAGAAAACTTTAACTATCCTCACTCATAACACATCATGAGAAAACAATATTCCTCTCTCTTTAACCTGTGAGGAAAGGTTTATAGCTCACTTACATAAGGCCTACCAATAGTCTTTGGTGAGCTCAATTCTTTTTTTCTTAGCAGCAGCCCATACAGTATTCATTTACTCTCTCTCATTATCTTGCCCTCAATCCCAAGTATTTTTCTAGGTACTTTCTAAATTTGGGTAGTAGCTGAATAGATGAGAAAATGTGCAGCAATTTCCAAGTCCTCTCCAAAATCTGAGTTTCAATCACGTTTCATAACTTGTAAGTTCCACGAAGTTAGATAATGTATTAAACTCACAGTGCTCCATTTGCCACATGACTCTTATGCACATATTCGTATCAGTCAATAATTTGTAAATTGTAATATATGATGCAAAAACTGTGTTTAGAATCTTTTCTCTCTTCCATATTGTCTCTTTTCTGAATGCCATAGTGACACACATGAGCATGCATTATGGATAAATAAACACATCCACCATGCATTCTCTGCAAATGTGCCTGATTTTAGTTCTCTTCATTATATATACATTTGTGAAATATACATACGAATTTTAACTACTGGATACCTTTTAAGAAAACATGCATGTAAGACTCCTAACATACTGTCTTCTCAAAAAAAATCTTCTGTCCATCAAGTATTTATTTTTTCATAAATTTTTCATTTATTTTTTAGAGAGAGGGGAAGGGAGGGAGAAAGATAGGGAGAGAAACAATGAGCAAGAGAGAAACATTGATCGGCTGCCTGCTGCCTCTCCTAAGCAAGAGGACCAAACCTTCAACCCAGGCATGTGTCCTGACATGTCCTGATGGGCAATTAAACCAGCCACCTTTCACTTTCAATACAATGGCCAACCAACTGAGCCATGCCTGGTCAGGGCCATCAAGTATGTATTAAGGAGTGATCTTCTCTAGAGTTTGCAGGTCAGCAATTACTTGATTATTTTGTTATATTTTACCAGTTTAAAGATTCTATCTGTTGCATTTTTTTTAGTAGATACATATGTACCTGGGCTTCAGTTAAATTATAAAGCATGCAAAACACATTAAACACAGTCACAAGGTTTTCTTCACAAAAATCTCTATCAACATTTCATTTTTAAAAAGTGCCTTTAGCTGTATGGTTTATGAAAAAATCATTCTGTAGTGAAAAATTAAATATTGGTTTCTTTGATATGCTAAATTTCTCTGAGAAAGTGTATTACTAGAGAATGCTTACTATTTTTATAACCATATTTCATTTAAAATATTCCTGAAAAAAATGTTCTTTTTGTTGTGGGTCAGGCCAGGGGTGATAAAAATCCTTACAGTCCAGGAAATCACATTGAGAACAAAGGGCAAGTGTCATTTTTTTTTTCTTGTGATTGGCCAGAGCTGAAATCAGGACTTTTTCCCTCTTTCAGAAGCTATTGCGGAATTTATAGTAATCATTCCGGCTGACTGCCCATCACACAGCTGAACAACACAGGAAAAAAATTCCTGGGGAGAAGACCACAACATATTTTTTAAATTTTCATTGTTTTTATCTTTAAATTTGAAAGATATTTTTAAGAGAATAGGAAAAACTCACCCAGCTGTTACCACCATTCATATTCCAATAGCCTCCAAAGTGCTCCAGGCCACCTGGTTGACTTTTGCCTTGGAGTTGGTCCAGAAAAGCACTATTTACCCTTTAAAACAATGAAAAATGTGTGTAAGTGAAAAGCTTGTTGCAAAGCTGAAGGATTTTTGAGAACCTAATGTGCTATATGACTGACTGTGGGGATTGCTTCTCCTCCCTTCAGTTTAAAAGAAATCTACAAAAACTTCTTTTCACATTAATCACACGACATGCTGTTAACAATCCTTTGCTGGAGCTGGTGCTGGCCATGGGCTGTGGCTTGGCCAGAGAGGGCACAGTTCCTAATTTCATTTTCCCTGGACAGTCTTCTGTCAGTTCAAGAACCTTCTTCATCCAAGCAACCAGACCCCTAATGGCCAGGCCAGGCAAGGCATGAATCCCAGAAATGGAGGAAAGATAGAAACTTCACAAGAACTAAAACATGAAAGAAAACCAAAATAGTTCTGTGGCACTGTTGTTGCAAGATAGATGTCCCTCCCTTATGCACTGGGATCCATTGTTAGCCTTGCTCAAGTAAATCCCACAAGTGAAAAATGGAAAATGGGACAGGTGTATGGGGAAGAGGAAATATCAAAAGAGAGGAACTTGAACTTTCAAAAGAGGGAATTGGTACATCTTTCAATGATATTTAGTCATACTTGCAGCAACCAATTTCAAAAATTAAATTTAAGACATAGGAAGTAAAACCTTGAAGAGAGGTAAGAAAATGATTATTATAAAGCTCAGAATGTGGAGGAAACAGTATGCTCTGACTTGCCTTGGTATGGGTGAGTAGAGTCAGGGAGGTGAAGGCTAGAAAACCAACATTGTGATAGATACCTTATAATGTCGAAAAACTACTGAGGGATAAGACCATAAGCTTCTTGTTAGAAACACTGCCTGGTGCACAGCAGCGACTCAATATAGGTTTATGGGAGAAAGGGTAGACTGGCCTCACTCACATTAGCTTCCTGTTCAATCATGAAGGTTAGCAGAATGTGGACATTCTGCTGTAAGTCCATAATTATGGGAGGTTTGGGGAC
Organism: Furipterus horrens; assembly: GCF_987537825.1. NCBI lineage: Eukaryota > Metazoa > Chordata > Mammalia > Chiroptera > Furipteridae > Furipterus > Furipterus horrens. Next base: position 45,119,298 of record NW_028327182.1, read on the forward strand.
TTTAAGGATAATGACTGCTGGGTGGAGAAGTCAGAGGATATTTTTTGCCTGTCTGTGCTTGTTCAGGGATACCTAAAATGCCAACTGCATATTGATCCAGCTGGATCTTGGGCTTATTGTGTTGCTGTTTTCTCAACAACTCAAACACTGGTTACATCTTAGTTATTAGAAAGCATTTTTCTTCTCACCATAAAATCTACCCAAGTGCCATGTCTGGTCAGCCTGGCTCACTGCAGAGCTCAATGTGAATAGTATTTTATTGAGCTGGAGACTTGCATATTAAGGAAATGAAAGCTGACCCTGCTCCCCCTTAAACACCACAACCAATGCTTTTCTTGACTGCTCATATACCTAGGGGTTTTTTTATCCAGTCTTTTTGTAAGTAACAAAAATGGGCTCTCCCTCAACATCCCCATTCCACCCCATAGCCAAACCACTAAAAGTCCTGTTGTTTCTACCCACCAAACACATCTTGAATTCACCCATTTCTTTCCAGGGCCACCAATATAGCCCAAATTGCTATCCTCTCTCATCTTGCTTTTGCTTCCACTTCTGCCTCTGTGATTCATTCTCCACATAACCAGCTCAATAAATCATGAAAGAGGGCATGCCTTCCTTTTGCTTAAAACTCTTCTATGACTTTCTATTACTCTTAGAATAAAATCAGTGGCTTATAACATCCTGTACTTTCTGGCTTCTACCTATGTTTTCTACCTTACTTCATAGTATTTTCTTCCTTACCATCTATAATCCAGTCATTTGGGACTCAAAAAGTCCAAACTCATTCCCCATTTAGGGCCTTCACATTTGTTCTTATGCCTGAATAGAAAACGTTCATATGTTTTGTTCCCCAGTCTCCATGTGACTAGCTCTTGTCCTGGAATGTTGCCTCTTTTTTGAGGAATTATCACCTCCAATCTCTCCATCAACATCTTGCTCTTAACTTCTTGACTTCTATTTCTTTCTTCCAGTTTGCAATTTCCACGCAGTCGGGGACCTTCTCTGCCTTGTTTAGTCTATTCCCAGTGCTGAGACATAAGCTTTCACATGTCCTCATATGTAAAAGGTAAATGAGTGAATTATTTAGGTGCATAATCCCCACCTCTGCCTGCTTCTGTGACTGCAGCTGCATTGTGAAACCACCAATGGTGGTGAGTATAGGCTGCAAAACTGCCCACTGTCCACTTAAACACTGTGCAGATTGCTGATTTGTCATGCATGTGAAGTGATGCAATTCACTTTTCAGCATTAGTTACTAGGAGGAAACTGAGGGGGTCAACCAGAGATTATGGGTGGTAAAGAGATTACTTTTCTCAATTCTTATTGAGAATTCAAATTTAAGAAAATTACTAGTTTATATTTTTGTTTACCAGTATTAGAAAGTACAACACACACATTTTATTGCTGTCAAACTAATGCTCTGGATTTTCTTTTCAGGGTTAATTTGTATAAAAAACTGTTATTCAAGAATGGTTCAAGTTTCAGTAAATCAATTCAGTTCATTCCAGGTTTCAGCTCACAATCCAGTTCCTTTCAAGTCCTTGACCTGCATGGTCTGTCCTTTCTCTCTGGAGTTTAAGCTTTCTTCTCTTACTCAAAAAGTTACACTGAGCAGGTACAGATGCACTCAAGTTCAATCATACAATTAATTGAAAACCTTGTGAGGAATCCCATAAGCTTTATATTATAAACTCAAGGTTGAGTTTTAGGCCATGTGAACTTCTAAACAGTAGAAAGCACATTGTCGGTAGAGAGGTAAGATGGCAGAGGAGTGAGGAGAGGTTGCGGTTTTAGGCTCCGGAGACCCGTCTGCAGTTTGGGCTAATTGCAGACAGAACATCTCAGTGAGCAGCTGGACATTGGTGGGAGTTGAGCCAAGGCACTGCTGGATTAGAGAAAATCCATCTGGGAACAACCTGTTTAGTGAGGATAGCGGAGAAAAAGGGGACGAAACGGGATTCCTGACTGGGGCGGCTGCCCGAGCTGTGGCGGGAAGCACACAAAGGATTTTTGGCGACCACAGGCTGCCCGGAGAGGAGTCAGGCAGAGAGCAGATCTCTGCCCGCTGGCAGAGACGGGACTCGACCAAGTGGCATTGGCGCTGAAGGACAGGAGACAGCGTGCTGCTGGGCAAGTGAGAACATAATTCTCCTTTATATTTTTCTCTAGTGGACGGTGGAGAGGGGAGGAAAGTTTGGGGGTGGTAGGCCGTTCTGGAGGAGCACAGGCGCAGAGGCGCGCTCATCCACTCCCCAACCCTATCCTTGGGTCACGGGGATGCACATAGGGAAGTGCTCTCACTCACTGGCCCAGGTGCGCGGTGCCGTGAGTCCAGGCGTCCCTCAGACACTCCCCAACGGACATAAGATCAGTGCCCCTACGGGCACAGGGAGGGCCCACTGAGCAGGCAGAGAACCGTGCACAGACACCCCTAGACAGCTCCCGTGGGCGCAGGGCCCCAGGCCGGAAAGCAGACCACTAGCGCAGGCTCTGTTTGTGCCCGCCCAGACGGGTGAGGGAAGGCGGGCGGCTGCAGCACGGGAACAGTGGGAGGAGGCGACCCACAGACACTCACTTCCACTGAGCACAAGTGTCCCCGGCCCTGCCCTAAGAGGCCAGAGACCAACTCCCGGAGCTCGGCTCAGCGGGACTGAGGGCACGGGGCGGCGCGCAAGCGAGAAAGCACCTCAGCCCGGGGTCAGTGGGCGCCAATCCCGGGGAAAGCTCTCGGGCCGCCCACGAGTGCAGGGACGCGCGCAGGGATTCCTCGGCGCGAACGCGGAACTGCCACAGCCCAGCAACAGCAGGAGCCAATCCCAGTGAAAGCTCTCGGTCCGCCCGCGAGTGCAGGGATGCGCGCAGGGATTCCCCGGCGCGAACGCGGAACTGCCGCAGCCCAGCGACAGCAGGAGCCAATCCCGGGGAAAGCGCTCGGGCCGCCCGCGCGGGCAGGGTCGCGTGCAGGGACACTTCGGCGCGAACGGGGAACCACCGCGCCCGGCAGCAGTGGGCTCCAACCGTGGGGCAAACTCTTGGGCTGCCTGAGCGCGCAGGGGCTCGCGCTCAAGGGCTCGAGCGCAAGGGCACCTCAACTGGCTCCAGCGGGCAGCAAGGGAGCGCGCCGTGCCGGCAACCGCGGGCGCACACCATAGCGGCAACCGGGGGTGCACACCAGTCCTGCAAAAAACAAGAACCTCTGACCTGCCACACTAGACCAGCTGCGGACCCAGAAAAAGAAGGCAACACACCAAGGCTTAAACGGAGTAAAAACATCGTTTTTTTTTTTCCAAATTTTTTCTCCCAAATTTTTTCTCCCTTGTTCTTTCTTTCTTCTTATTTCTTTTCTTTCCTTCTTTCTTTATTCTTTTCCTGGGGTTTTTTTGGGGGGTTTTTGGGGGGTATATATATATTTTTTTTCAATATTTTTTTTCTCTCTCTTTTTTCTTTCTTTCTTCTTTATTCTTTCTTTTCTATCTTTCTTTGTTCCTTTCTTTCTTACCTTTTGGGGTTTTTTGGGGGGGGTTTGTGGTAAATTTTTCATTTTCTTCTCTTTCTCTCTTTCTTCTTTTCTTTCTTCTATTTTCTTGGGGATTTTTTTGGGGGGGGTGTTTTTCCTTCACCTCTTCCAATAATAACAAACTTTATCTCTAACGTGTTGCATATAACCTCTCCTTCTCATCCTTTCTCTTTAATCGTTGTTTATTCGTTTGTGTGTCTAGCTTAGCCCCCCTATCACTCTAAATAATATAATATAATTACTATATAAACTCAAATACAATACAATCCCACTTTCTTACTATATTATGTATTTTTCTATCCTTTTCTTCTATTTTTATTAACATACAATGTAAATATTACTAACTGGCTTGCACAGTCTCAAATATTATTAATCTATCACCCCCTCTATCAAAAATTATATTTTTCCTCCCCAAAAACAACTCTTATCTATTCTTCTTATAGTATAAAAGCTCAAATCTCTTTACATTTATATTAATACGGGCTAGTTGGCTAACGATAGCAGGATAGAGTGGGGGATACTTTTTGAGGGTGTGGGTCTGCTGCCTGGGCTGTGTGTTTATGTCTTTAACAGCATATCCACAAAAGAACTCAAGACAAAGCAGATAGAGTGATTCTCAACCAACTAGCCAGAAGGAAGATCCTATCAAAGAACATCTGAAATATAACCGAACAGCATAAACAAACGACATAAAGGGTAACTCAAGAACATCAGGCTCAGGATATCAAAGAGACTGCACCACTGAAACCCCCAGACCTTCGATAAAGAATATTACACCACAAAGGAGGGAAGTCAAAGCAGACTACCCCCCCCAAATAAATAAATAAATAAATAAATAAAAACAAAAAGAATCCAACATGGTAAGACGCAAAAATAACCCCTCAATGAAAAGAAAAGAGGAATCCTCAGAAAGAGAGATAGATGAAATAGACATAGCCCAAATGTCAGACATGGAATTCAAAACAATGGTGGTAAAGAAGCTCAATATACTCGACATCCTTAAAATCAACTATGACAACCTTCAAGGAAGTTACCAACAGCTCCAAGAAAATTACAGGGAACTTGCAGAGAACTACACCAGCATAAAAAAAGACACAGAAATTGTTAACAAGAACCAGGAAGAACTTAAGAATACAATCTCTGAACTGAAAAACATAGTAGAATCAGTCAAAAGCAGACTAAATGAAGCAGAGGATCGGATTAGTGAGTTAGAAGATAATGTAGAGAAAAACTCCCAGACAATACAGCAAAATGAAAAACGATTGAAAAAATATGAACAAGATGTAAGGGAATTACAGGATAGCATTAGGAAAAATAATTTAAGGATCATCGGAATACGAGAAGAAGAAGAAAAGGAACATGGAATTGAAAATCTGATAGGAGAAATAGTGACAGAAAATTTTCCGAACCTGATGAGAGAAAAAGCTATGCAAGTCCAAGAAGCAATGAGAGTTCCAATCAAGAGGAACCCCCCAAAACCCACTCCAAGGCACATCATAATTAAAATGGCAACATTCCAAGACAAAGAGAGAATCCTAAAAGCAGCAAGAGAAAAGCAGCAAATAACATACAAGGGAGTTCCGATAAGGCTATCAACTGATTTCTCAACAGAAACATTACAAGCCAGAAGGGAATGGTCAAAAATATTTCAAGCAATGAAAAACAAAGGCCTACAACCAAGAATACTCTACCCAGCAAGACTCTCATTCAAAATAGAAGGTGAAATAAGGAGTTTCTCAGACAAAGGAAGACTGAAAGAATACATCTCCACCAAACCAGCATTGCAAGAGATGCTAAAGGGAGTGTTCTAAGAAAAAAGAAGGAAAAAACAAGAGAGGAGAGGAACAGAGACAAAGGGCAATGAATAAATACACGTCAATAATAACCTTAAATGTAAATGGATTAAATGCTCCAATTAAAAGACATAGGGTAATGGAATGGATAAGAAAACAGGACCCACATATTTGCTGTCTACAAGAAACACACCTGAAAACAAAAGATTTACACAGACTGAAAGTAAAGGGATATAAAAAAATATTCCAAGCAAACGGACCAGAAAAAAAAGCCGGGGTAGCAGTTCTCATATCAGACAAAATGGATTTCAAAGCAAGGACAATAAAAAGAGACAAAGAATGACATTTCATAATACTTAAAGGAACAATCCATCAAGAAGATATGACTTTGATAAACATATATGCACCCAACATAGGAGCACCCAAATACATAAAGCAAATACTAGAAGACCACAAAAAGGATATCAACAACAACACACTCATAGTAGGGGACTTCAACACTCCATTATCAACAATAGACAGATCATCAAAGCAAAGAAACATCAAGGATATATAGGCATTGAACAACACACTAAACCACATGGATCTAACTGATATATATAGAACTTTTCACCCCAAAGAAGCAAAATATACATTCTTTTCAACTGCACATGGGACATTTTCAAAGATAGACCACATGATAGGTCACAAAACAAGCCTCAACAAATTCAAGAAAATTGAAATCATATCAAGCATCTTTTCAGATCACAATGCCTTGAAACTAGAAATCAACCTCAGAGAAAAAAATCAAAGACACCCAAACTCATGGAGATTGAATAACATGCTATTAAATAATGAATGGGTTAACAATGACATCAAAGAAGAAATCAAGAAATTTCTAGAAACTAATGATAATGAGCACACAACAACCCAAAACCTGTGGGACACAGCAAAAGCAGTCCTGAGAGGGAAGTTTATAGCAATACAGGCATATCTGAAAAGGCTAGAAGAATCTCAAATAAAAAACCTAACCACAATGCTACAAGAACTAGAACAACAACAAACAAAGCCTAGGGCAAGAAGAAGGAATGAAATCATCAAGATCAGAGCAGAACTAAATGACATAGAGACTAAACAAACAATCCAAAAGATCAACAAAACTAGGAGCTGGTTCTTCGAAAAAATAAACAAAATCGACAAGTCTCTAGCCAGTCTAATCAAGAAAAAAAGAGAGAAGACACAAATAAACAAAATCAGAAAGAGGAGAAATCACGACTGATACCTCAGAAATACAAATGATAGTTAGAAATTACTTCAGACAACTGTATGACAAGAAATTTGACAATCTAGAAGAAATGGACAAATTTCTAGAAACATACAACCTTCCAAAACTGAATCAAGAAGAAGTGGAAAGTCTCAACAAACCAATAACAAAAAAGGAAATTGAAACAGTAATCCAAAATCTCCCGGCACACAAAAGCCCTGGACCGGATGGCTTCACAGGCGAATTCTACAAAACATTCAGGGAAGAACTAACTCCTATCCTCCTCAAACTGTTCCAAAAAATCCAAGAAGAGGGGAAAATCCCAAACTCTTTCTATGAAGCCAGTATTATCCTAATCCCCAAACCAGGTCAAGACACAACAAAGAAAGAAAACTACAGGCCAATATCACTGATGAACATCGATGCTAAAATCCTCAATAAAATATTGGCAAACAGGATCCAGCAATACATCAAAAAGATCATACATCATGATCAAGTGGGCTTCATTCCAGGGATGCAAGGATGGTTTAATATTCGCAAATCAATAAATATAATACATCACCTAAACAGAATGAAAGACAAAAATCACATGATCATTTCAATAGATGCAGAAAAAGCATTTGATAAAGTACAACACCCATTTATGATGAAAACACTCAACAAAATGGGAATAAAGGGAGCATATCTTAACATAATTAAGGCTATATATGAGAAGCCTGAGGCCAACATCATACTCAATGGACAAAAACTGAAAGCATTCCCCCTGAACTCAGGAACTAGACAAGGTTGTCCACTCTCTCCACTCCTTTTCAACATAGTGTTGGAAGTCCTAGCCACAGCAATCAGACAAGAAAAAGAAATAAAAGGCATCCAAATTGGGAAAGAGGAAGTAAAACTTTCATTATATGCAGATGACATGATAGTATACCTAGAAAATCCTATAAACTCCACTAAAAGACTACTTGATATAATAAGTGAATTTGGCAAAATCGTAGGGTACAAAATAAATATACAGAAATCTAAGGCATTTCTGTACACCAACAATAAAACAGCAGAGACAGAGACAAAAAAGAAAATACCACTTACTATAGCAACAAGAAAAATAAAGTACCTAGGAGTAAACTTAACCAAAGAGATAAAAGACCTGTATTCTGAAAATTACATAACATTGAAGAAAGAAATTAAGGAAGAAACAAATAAATGGAAGCAAATACCATGTTCTTGGATGGGAAGAATCAACATCATCAAAATGGCCATACTACCCAAAGCAATTTACAGATTCAATGCAATCCCTATTAAAATACCAATGACATATTTCACAGACCTAGAACAAATACTCCATAAATTCATATGGAACCAAAAAAGACCCCGAAGAGCAAAAGCAATCTTGAGACAGAAGAACACAGCAGGAGGAATCACAACACCAGATATCAAACAATACTACAAAGCCACTGTAATCAAAACAGTCTGGTACTGGCATAAGAACAGACATATAGATCAGTGGAACAGAATAGAGAGTCCAGAAATAAACCCAGGCCTCTATGGTCAACTAGTCTTTGATAAAGGAGGAAGGAACATAAAATGGAGTGAGAAGAGCCTCTTTAACAAATGGTGCTGGGAGAACTGGATAGGGACCTGCAAAAAAATGAAACTAGACCACCAACTTACACCACACATGAGAATAAACTCAAGATGGATCAAAGACTTAAATGTAAGCCGTGACACCATAAAAGTCCTAGAGGAAAACATAGGCAAGAAAATATCAGATATCTCACGTAACAATCTCTTCACGGATACATCTCCTAAAGCAAGAGAAATAAAGGAAAAAATAAATAAATGGGATTACATCAAACTAAAGAGTTTCTGCTCAGCAAAAGAAAACATCAGCAAGATGAAAAGGAAACCAACCATATGGGAAAACATATTTGCCAATGACATAACAGACAGGGGACTGATTTCCAAAATATATAAAGAGCTGATACGACTCAACCTCAAGAAAACAAACAACCCAATTAAAAAATGGGCAAAGGACCTGGACAAACACTTCTCCAAAGAGGACATACACAAGGTCCATAGACACATGAAAAAATGCTCAACATCATTAGCCATCAGGGAGATGCAAATAAAAACCACAATGAGATACCATTTTACACCAGTCAGAATGGCCATCAGCAACAAATCAACAAGCAACAAGTGCTGGCGAGGATGTGGAGAAACGGGAACCCTACTGCACTGTTGGTGGGAATGCAGACTGGTGCAGCCACTATGGAGAACAGTATGGAATTACCTCAAAAGATTAAAAACGGAACTGCCTTTTGAACCAGCGACTCCACTACTAGGATTATACCCGAAGAATCTTGAAACACCAATTCAAAAGAACTTATGCACTCCTATGTTCATTGCAGCACTGTTTACAATAGCTAAGTGCTGGAAACAACCTAAGTGCCCATCAGTAGATGAGTGGATCAAAAAACTGTGGTACGTTTACACAATGGAATACTATGTAGCAGAAAGAAAGAAGGAACTCCTGCCATTTGCAACAACATGGATGGAACTAGAGAGAATTATGCTTAGTGAAATAAGCCAGGCAAAGAAAGAAAAATACCATATGATATCACCTAATACAGGAAACTAAAGAACAACACAAACAAAGGAACTAAATAGAACAAAGAGCAGAATAGCAGTCAATAGCGGGGAGGGGAGAGGGAGAGAAGGGGGATAAGTAAGGGAAGGGATTAGTCAAAGAACCCATATAAAAGACTCATGGACATGGACAACGGGGAGGGATATGATTGCGGGAGAGGGGGTGGGTTGGGTGGGGGAGAGAAATTCGGGGAAAAGGGGGAAAAAAAAAAAAAGAAAGCACATTGTCTTTTTGACTAAGGAAATTCACATCCCTGGAGAAAAGCTAACATGTGACCTACATGCAGACTAGGTAGCTTCTGCCATTATCCTCAGCAGGAGTGAACACAGCTATTTTATTTATTAAGAGGCTACTGAATGAGTATTTTCAGATCATAACATGGGAAATCTCACTGTAAACTCTAAAAGATAAAAATAAACAAATTCTTTTCAAAAACTGGTTGAGAATACTAAAAAAATGTGTTTAAAGACTTAATCAGTTATTTCAAACTTGATCATTAAGTTTATTATCCAGAGAGATTTCCTCATGAATTAAGTTTGGATCTACATTTAACTAGAATCAATAGAAATAGAAAATAAGGTATAGAAAATATCCAATTAATAGCTCCACCAGTATTTAAGCTAAATTTAGCAGTATGAAAATAAACCTAAAGAGTGAGGAGGGTCAAGGTTTCTATAACAAAACAAAAGTAATCCTTTCCACATCGAATTAAGTAACTTGCATTTTAATTGGATGCCTACTGAAGATTAATTTCTTAGCAACAGGGCTTATTAATATGACATATTACTATCTTTAAATGCTTAAAGCTTTCCAATCCAATTAATCCTCAAAAATCCAGAGAAATAACTGACTAGTACTAGCAACTGTTATATAATATCAGGTTTTTTAATAGAAAGACATTTAAAGAGAAAATGAGAAAAAATCTATAAAACACTAAAGTAATTTGTGGTATATTTTATTTTAAAAAATAGGTAGCAGTAATGGTGTCCTCTTAACCCCACAAATAGTCTAATGAGTGTATCAGAGTTTTGATGTTTCCTTAAAATTGAGGAGAACACATAAATTCCCACTTGACAATTTAAAGCTAGGGTGATGAAAGCAGCATAATCTAGTCAAAAGAATATGAGCACTCATCCATAGTTAGTGGCTACAGCAGAACTGGGAGTTTCCATTAACACCTCTTAAAGTCTCATTTACAAAATGAAACTGCCACAATTTAAAAATATGCATTAGTGATAGTGGGAATTTAAACATATAAAAGAAGTCACTAAGTTTCAAAAGAAGACTTTGTTCCTTTAAATCATGAGAGCCTTTAAATTAAATTATTCCCCTAAGACACTCATATTGCAATTAACTCAAATAACTCAATGCCCTTCAGGAAAACCCTAACATAATAATGACAGATATGGTGGCTATTAGCATGTCCCCAACAATAACACGATATTTTACTGGGTACTGAATATCTGCTATTGGGAATAAAATAGAAAGTACTTACACTATTAAAAAGTCTTTAATGGTCCTATTTTAAGACTTTTTTCTTAATATGTTAGTCAATATAAAAGAACTTTATGGTAGTTTTTGTCTGAGCTTTTGTATTCAAGTATGGGTATCTCACCACCAACACTAGCTTAATTGTTCTAAAGCATCATCTCAAAGGATGAAGATGCTTTCTTACATGGCAGGCAAATTAAATATAATCTAAATAAACATATAGCCTGAGAGCATAATTCAGTTTTCTAGTGTAAATTTATGCCACCTATGCAGAAAATTGTATGTGTATGTACATCTGTGCACAGCAACTGGCATCCTCACACACATACGACATCCCCATAATAAAAAGATTAAAAAGATAATATGGATTTAAAAACTATAGTCAATATTACTATAATGTTTTCCTGAAACATTGCAAACAATTTATAGGCAATTATTCTAACCAAGAATGATAATTATTAGCCATTATACCTCCTGTGCTCAGCCTGGTGGGTTCTGGTTCTTTCTTCCTCCTGTTGCTGTCGCTTAAATTCCAGTAATTCACTCTAGGTACAATAAAAGTTTTAAAATATGGTTTTCAATTCACTTGGTTATACAAAAGACACCAAAATCAATTAGATATTTAACCTTAGCAGGTGCAATATTTCATTTTTGAAACTTTTACTTAAGTATAATTTTCATGTGAAATTATTTTCTTATATAACTAGGTAACAAAAATCATGATGCCTTAGTCAAACAATAGCTCTTTGAGTATAAAATTGTGAAATTAAAAAGCCATAGTGCATGTTCAAGGTATTAGATCAATTGGTACAACATATACAGAGGTAAGCACAATGTAAGTCAAACTTACCTGTGCCTTACAAAAAAAAAAATCAATCAATCATATTTGTTTTTTCATTAATGTCACACAATACTATTTCTTGGTCATTAGCATTCCTTATCAAACAAATTTATAGACACTTAAAAATAAATATTGGACTCAATTTTGTAGTGCAATTCCATTAACAAAACATTCTCCTTCCTGGAGAATAATCACTCAACCTATTTATTGACTAGTTACTTCTAATATTAGCAGAACTTTAAATTTTCTGGAGGGATACATTGCTTCAAATAGGAGATCACATTACTTACAATTAAATCTCTAGCATCTAACATTTTGATTATCCTCTTGGAAGAGGTAACAACTTCCAAACTCAGTTACTATGTTCACAGTATTAAACCAAAGAACTAGGTGCCAGGATTTGTCTAATATTAACTACATACCTTGAGGCAGACTGAGTTTCATTTCAAAGACAGAAAAGGGTACAGGAAAGTGTTATCAAGCTCCTAAGTTAGTGCCTGAGCCAGAGATTTTCTGGTACAGAAAATACTGTCACATCTTGATAAACATATACCAACACATGTATTTTTAACTCCAAAAATTCCTTGATAAAAGTATAAAATAAATTCAAAGTTCAAATTGACATTTTGTTTTTTAACTTTATTCGAAGGTCTTCCAACAATCTATAATTCTCAAAATAAAAACTGGTTTCTTATATGGTGATATTCCAAATATATGAGTCATCAATCCTTAAAGTATATAATTTAATTCTAATTTCTATATAGCACCAACAACAAGGGAAAAAGTGGAGTTTTCTAAATAATTGAATGATATTTGTTCAACAATTTTACCTGCATTTATTAAACACAAAAGGCCAAATCTTGTGCTAGAGAAATTCACTTTTTCCCAATAGCCTAAAGTCTTTTTTCATTTTATTTTTTGTCACTAAAACATACGTACATAATTTTAAAAGCCTATCAAGTAACACTACTATTAATGTTACAGAAAGGGGGTGTCCAAAAACCCCCAGAGCTTGTGGCTGGAGGATGGGAAAAGGAAGCAGCTTTCAGGATGCCTTCAGATGCCTGAGGTTAGTGGCTAGTGTCTTTGTTATGCAAATGACTTTGATGGATCCAAGGCCTGGGAAGATGGGAGGGGTCTTGGACCGTAAGATAGTATGGAAAGAGCACACAGAGCCTGCGTGAGGTCCTATATGACTTAATGGCAGAAATCCAGAAATAATCTAAATCTATAAAACTATTAAATAAACAATTCTTTTTCTTTTCACTAAACTCTGGTATTGAGAATTATAATCCTGGCGGTGGGCAATCGGGCTCCTAATGAAACAGCCTGTGGGTTCTGTTTCAATTGTAGCAGCCCAGGGATTCTGTTACAATTTGGCAACCATGAAGGGACGTTAATAATTGCCCATGGCAGGTTGACCGCCTTGGGAGACACCTTCTGAGGGCGCCGGCCGCCTAAATATGCCTCAAAAATGAAAAGAAAACAGAACTGGAAAGGGCTTAGAGAAGTAAAATTGTTTGGATTAAAAAAATTATTTCTGAGCATTTCTGAAATAATGGAATCGTGGATGCTAGATTTGTTTGTCCAATTGAGAATACTCCTGGTAATAATAGAATTATGGATGCCTGAGTGGTACATATGCTTTCTGGTCCTTGGGATTTTTCTGGTTATAACCATTGGCATGTATGTCTGGGTCAATAAAAGCAGTTCTGGGCAAGTCCCTGAGGGCAGTCCGCTGGGGAAAATTTTGGAAAACTGGGATATATACTGTTGTTATCCTATGTCTCAAGAAATATTGATTTATTATTGTAACACTATTTGGCCTGAGTATGTTCTGGATAGTAAGGAAAGGTGGCCTGTAAATGGTTCCCCGAATTACCATGTCATTAAGCAATTGAAAAGGTACTGCCAGCAATCGGGAAATTGGGAAGAGATCTATTATGTAAATGAATCTGTATAATAAAGCCTTAACAGAAATGTACCAATGGTACAGAGGAAAAAAGTGGTCTTGAAACCTTTTCCTGAGAGTGAAGCACAGTAAGAAAGGGAAAGTGAGGGAATAGTCCTCATTAACACTCTGAATGCGAGGGACAAAGACTCGGTTTTGGCACCAAACCATGCTCAGTGGGGGCAGCTCCCATGGTGGCAGCTCCCGCAGCACTACCCCCTCTGCAGGTAGAGGCTGCTTTCACTGTACCACCTCCTTCACAGGTGGGAGCCGCCTCCACTGTGCCCAACCCTTTGCAAACTCAAGGGACTTTTCTCGCACCACCCTTTTTGGTGCCAGCCTCTGAAGTGACCACAAGGCCAATGACCCCACCCCTGCAGGAGGAGGAATGGGTCTCCCCCCACCAGAACCTACAGGAAGGTTGTGAATTGGACACTAAGCCTCATAGGTGCGCTGCCATTTTGGGTAAGCCACATGAGTGCTCCACCATGGTGGATGAGTTACCTGGATTTGCCACCATCTTGTAGGTGGTACTTATGGGTGCCACCATCTTTAAAGATGCTTCATGCAATACTGCCACCATCTTTGAAGTGGGTAAAATGGTGGGTTAGGTATGCTCTTCAGGTGATGTACTTTGTTTGCAAAATGGTATATGTCTAGACATTCAGGTCATTGCTGCTTGACAGGGTGTTTGCAAGGTCTAAGCTTCAGAAAACTGCAGAATATCTCTACAAATCTAGGGAACTTTTAGCTGCCAAATACTGAGTTTAAGTATAGTCCTTTACAGTGTGAAAAAGAACAAGAATTGGAAATGGGTTATGGTTAAATCTGAATGGGTAAATATATAGAAAGTTTGTGAATATTGCAGAAGGTCTGTGGAAAGTCATAAAAATGTATAGAAAGGTTGTGAAAGTTTTTAAACCTGAGAAAAGGAAACCTCAACTACCTGCAGTTTGATTGTATGGTTACTGTACTCTGTATTGGAGTTGACCATTGAGACCTAGGAAGGTCTAGAATTCTCTGTATTGTTGTTGGCCATTAAGACCTAGGAAAGGTCTAGAATTCTTTGTGTTGGCATTAGCCATTGAGACCTAGGAAAGGTCTAGAAATCTTTGTATTGGTTTGGTATTGGCCGTTGAGACCTAGGAAAGGTCTAGAATTCTCTGTATTGGAATTAGCCATATAAACTGAAAGGAAAATTGAGGTTTCCCAGGGAAAGTTAAAACTTCACATGTAATAGAGTGAACAAAAGAAAGTACAAGGCATGGAAATGCAGTTTTAGTGAATATTAGAAGGACAAGGATTTTCCTTCACACTGTATATTTTTCTCCCTACCTGATCTCTCCAAAATTTGGCAATTTGAATGAGTAAGTAATAACATTAGGTTTCTTTGTGTAAAAACTAATGAGACCAGTTGTGAATAAAGGTACTGTTAACCAAGACTTTGACTGGAATGTCACACTTAAAGGAGGAATGATTAGGCTCTGGTTGTTACCAGAAAGCCCTGAGGAATTGGACTTGACTTTTGAAGCTAAGAAAAGCCCAGAAGAAAAAGGTCTTGCACCTTGGTTGGTTGTGCAGTTTATGGCAATCTTTCTAGGGAAGGAACAAAGGTTGCTTTCCTGAAAGATGGCTAGAAGGGACCTTAAGGCACAATGAAAAACCTGAAGGACTTGGAAAAGCAGGTGTTTACAGGTAACGCTGAATGGCAGGTGTGTGGCTTACCTTCTGTTCCCTGATGGGCAAACTAAAAGTCAACATGAAGGTTTCTTGTGTAAGTTCCAGCAAAGCAGACTTAAAGATCATATGTGATCAATCACTGCTCTTGTTGTGTTTTTGCAAATTAAAAATGGAATTAATGTAGTCTCTTTACTGACAAGGAGGGTGATCTTAAAAAAAATCATGACTCAAAGAAAATCACAATGCTTAGTAATAGACTATAAACTAGTGCAGCTAACTGCCTATAAAGTTTATTTTCATTTAAAGGTGTTTTCATTTTAAAGTTAAACCAGGTCTGTGACATTACCAAAGATGTTTAATTTATAGGCAAAAAGAATGACAAATGCCTTGCAACTGAATGTCTTCCCAATAAGACAGCCTCTCAGATTTAGAGACTGGTTTGTAAATTGTGTTGTGTGAATTAACATGTGTGTTATTTCTGTTTTCATAGGTCATAAGCCTGTTATATCATTACCTGAGTGATTGTCTGTACATATAGACCTCACTTAAGAAGCCCATCTGCATTGCCGCCTCCTGAGACTCAATGGTTTGGCTGAACTAAGTAGTTGGGTTAGTGAAGTATGGGGTGGTCTGTGGGCTTCACTTTAAAACTGATATCTCTTTTATGTCCTAATGGCTTGGACAAAAAGGGCCCAGAGGTCTGAGAGGGGGAAATCCTAAAATATACTTCTCAGCCCAAGCTAGGTATAGTGGGCAAAAGGGTTTTGGACAGGTGTGACATGCCCTGCACACCTTCCTCCAAAGAAGCCATTATTTTTCCTAATATGGGACATTGAAAAATTAATCCCTGCCTTTTGTCATATAGTGGTTGTGGGTTAAATTATGTCTTTTAACCCTGTTGCCAAATCTGTTGCCCCCAGAATACGACAAGGATGCCAGCTTGTCCAACAGTTCCAGCCCTTGGAAACTGAGCATGTCACTGCCCGAGAGAGCCAACTGACCTGGACTCTGCAAGATCCTTCCCCATGTGGGAAGGTCACCCTCCCCTCCACCCCCACTCTTATTAGGGATTTCTAGACCCAAGGGTAGGTAGGATGATGACCATGCCCAGCTTGAAGCAGCTAGAGGACCATGAGACCTTTGCCCATTGTGCTTTATAAGATTATAAAGGGTCTTAGTCTGAGAGGGGGGAAACTGTTGCAGAAAGGGGGTGTCCAAAACCCCCAGAGCTTGTGGCTGGAGGATGGGGAAAAGGAAGCAGCTTTCAGGATGCCTTCACATGCCTGAGGCTAGTGGCTAGTGTCTTTGTTATGCAAATGGCTTTGATGCATCCAAGGCCCGGGAAGACGGGAGGGGTCTTGGACCATAGGATAGTACGGAAAGAGCATACAGAGCCTGTGTGAAGTTCTGTGAATGGTCATAACTGGGTACCATGCTGACTGCATCACAGGATGCGGTCAGGGATTTAAAAATAAGTGGCATTTTAAACACATGCACCATGCTGCTTTGAAAAGAAGAGTTCTCCATGCAGTTTGCAAGGAGGGCAGAGGTACACCATGTGGTTTTGAGAAGGGGACACACACACCATGCTGCTTTGAAAAAAAGGGTTCTCCATGCGGTTTGGAGAAGGTGCTCTCCATGCGGATTAGAAACGGGGAACTCCATGCAGCTTGGGAAAGGAAGGAATACCATGCAGCTTTGAGAACACCTTGCAGCTTGGAGAAGGGGGAATACTTTTGTGGTTTTGGAAAGGAAAGGCTGGGAATTAACGTGGCTCTGGATTAAAAGCTGGTGGACACCCCAACACAGAAAGACCTCCCCAATCAGAATTAAATGATTGGCAGCTACCGGTAAAGCTGAACTGTGTCTAGGAAGTAGGGAAACAGTTTCCCTAACTTTTCTAAAACTAGCCTGGTTTGGTAGGAGGAGGCAGAAATATGTGTTTTTGGGTGTTTTGAGAAACATAAAACTTAATGGCAGGAATCCGCAAATAATCTAAATTTATGTAACTATTATATAAACAATTCTTTTTCTTTTCACTAAACTCTGGTATTGAGAATTATAATTCTGGCGGTGGGCAATTGGGCCCCTAGCAAAACAGTCTGTGGGTTCTGTTTCAATTGGAGCAGACCAGGGGTTCTGTTACACTAAGGCTTACACTGTTCTCCCTGTAGCCCACACAATCACTTCCAATACTGTGTGTGTGTTCATCTTCAATTATCATCTTAAAACATGCATATTCTTCTATTTCTTAATTGTTTTTAAATTGTATTATCTTTTGACTTCCTATTACGGAGGAAGAGTTTTGACTCTATTACAACCTCAATCCTAGTCTTAACTTTCCCTCTCAGTCCACCACCACTTTCATTCTTCATCCTTACAATTCTTTTCCTCCAACTTTCATCATGGTAGGGGAAGCACTCCACATTTAGACTTCTAATTTACCCTCCTCTTTTCACCACTAATCTTCAGAGGTACCAGGTGCCTCTAATTCCTGATGTGCCTTGGGATTACTTCTTACAAAGGAGTTCTGGCTTTTCCTTCTTTACTTTCCATCTTTTAAAATTCATAGAAGCCTCCTGGCCTGTTCTTCTGTTCTTACTGGATTATGTCCTAAGGACTGAAATAAGCAAATGAAACATTTTGAAGGTTCAATGTTTAGCCATAAGACCTCAATATTTCCAAACAAAAATTTTACCAGAATTCTGGTACTTGATCCATACAATACTCAAAGGTAAGGCAGGCAAATAAAATATTAGTTGATGAATGAATGAATGAGCATTATGTGCTTGTTTTATAGGTGATGAAGCAGAGGATAGAAATTCAGTTTAAGTCCATTGTCAAGTGCTAAACAGCTCATTAGTAGCAAAATAAAAACTAGGGTTTACATTTCCTTGTATCTAATCTTCTGTAAGACACATCCAAAACAGGTGATTAAGACTGAGGATAACTTGTCAATAGTTCATCATACTCAATTAATGCCTATAAGACCCATTTATACTCAAAAGTTCTAGCAGAACATATCTAAACCCAAACCCAAATCCTTCTTGTCAAAGGATGCTAAGTATTCTCATGTGCATTGGCCCATTTCCCTAAGGTACAGCTTCTGGATTTTAGCCCATCCTAAGCTTAATAACATGAACTCTGAACAAACTAAATTTTATCAGTTCTGTTCATGAGATATACATTTTTAAAACATGTATATAGTATATGCATATTATTACTTAGTTCTCTAGAATAATTTTTAAGATAAATTTTTCAGTCTTAGCAGAAATGACCCTGACATTTATCTGGAAAAAATAAATATGTGATCATAACCATGAAAATAACTAAAAATGGAAAAAAAAAGAAATGAAGTGAGGAAGAATCAGCTTCAACAACTATTAAAAGATGTTATAAAACTACAGTAATTAAAACTATTTGATTGCATCCAGGAAAAGACCTAATCCATGGAAGTGTAGTTTATGTTTGCTGTTATGTTAATACAGGATAGTTCAATGAATGATAATTAGCTAGCCAACTATTGTGAGAAAAATTAAAACTAGGACCTTTATTTTTTATATCGCAGTAAATGTTTCAGAGGTCTAAGATTTGAATGTAAAAAAAATGGAACAATAGATATTTTCAAAGGAGGTTTGGTAAATTAACTTATAAACTTGGAGCAAGAAATTTATAAAAGACATAAAGAAAAAAGATTGATATATTTGGCTAAATTAAAATGTAAAGCTTCCCCTGGGAAAAAATACCATCAACAAACTCAAAACCATTCAATGTTCATGACATACATAGGCTGATTCTATTATTCTTTTGTTCATTTGTTAAACAACATCTGAGTGCTTATTATGAGTCAGGCTTGAATTGATGTGATGGAGATAGAGTAATGAACATGATAGGTGAGTTTATATTCTAAAATAAAGGAAACAATAAACAAGTGAGAAAAATAGCCAATGGTAATTATTTGCAGAGGATTAAACAGGTTGAAATAAGGATCTATGGCTCAGTTATTATTTTAGATAGCGGCTCAAGGAACACCTGAGTAGGTGGCTGAAGACCTCATATAAACCAATAAGGGAAAAATTGCCACCAGACAGAAAAATGGCCAAAGAATATAAAGAAGAAGTTCACAGATAAACTACAAATTGCTTATAACTTTAAATTCATTCATCATCTTCACACATAATCAAAGAAACATCGTCGTCGGCAGCCGTCCGTCTCGAGAGACGATGGTGTAGCTTCTTAAGAGTCTATCTGCACCGCCGAGAATGGTTGTGCAGTCCGACTCGGGAGTGACACGGTATCTGTCTCCTCCAGTGTTGAATCGACATCTTGCGATGACGCTGAAGCTACAGAGCCTGGGCAGGGTAATATGGAGGGTCTGCTGTTGCCCATGCAGTAGACCCCCCCTCTCTTCGCAGCTGAAGGGTCCAAGGGAAAGACGAAGTCAATACAGCTTGGCTTCAGGTGCGCCGCAGGAGTTGCCGGTGTTGACTACAACGTCAAACCGCCTTAGGGACTCCGGCTCCGGATTTTCTGTCGGGGTTTACTCCCTTAGCCTTTCCCCTGAAGAGGTATGCCGCAAGGCAGCGGAGGTTTTTTGGAGTCAGAGTTTTCCTTCTCTGATGTACCCTGACTGGAAGATCGAACCAGCGACACTTAGCTCGCAGGCCGACGCTCAATCCACTGAGCTAAACCAGCCAGGGCAATCAAAGAAACATACATTGAAATAATAAAATAAAAAATTTCTCCTATGTATTGGCGAAAGTAGAACAGTCTATCAGGTACATTCAAGCATTTGGGGGGAGTGTCTAAGTTAGTGAAAAGTAATTTAGGTTTTGGAGGACAATGTAGCAATAACATGAACATGTAAAATGTATACATCTTTTGGAGAATTGTTCAAAAATGTCCATATAAGAGTCACAGATGTATTACAGAAACAAGAAAGAGTTGATTCTTGACTTCTGGTAAAGATCATGGCCTAGGTAAATGTGGCCTGCCTCCTCACACAACCATATCAAAATTACAACAAAAATATAGAACAACCATCACTCAGAATCATCAGAGATTGAGTTGAATGGAAGTCTGACAACTATGAAATTAAAAAAAAACACACCCATCCAGACTGGTTGTAGGGGTGCAGATGCAGAACAGGGTGGTCCCACATTCACATGTGATGGATAAAATATGGGAGGGTATCTCATAAGTGAGGAGTCCCAGCCCAACATGAGGAATCTCAGTCCAGGCTTCCAGTGCCAGGAAGATAAGTGCCCATAACTTCTGGCTGCAAAAACCAGCAAGGAGTGAATCAGTGGAAGAAACTGATGGGGTCCTAAGCAGTTTCTCTTAAAGAACTTACATATGGACTCACTTGCTCAGAGCTCCAGCACTGGGGCAGCAGCTTGAAAGGCACCAGTGTCATACAGGGAGAAACTGAAATGTCTGGCATCAAGGCAAAAGCTGGGGGGCAGAGGATGGTCAGAGGCCATTGTCCTTTTTATGAGCCCTACCCCACAGGGCAACAGAGCTGGCAGGCTGGTGCCATATATGAGACACTACCAACCTGGCTAACACTGTTTGCCCCACCCTGGAGAAACCCAGAGATCTGTCCCACTTCACTTACTGGCCTACCCATGCTGCTTTTCCATATGAATGGCTGGTCTTGCTTATGCTTCACAACTTTTAAAATCTTATCAAACAAGCAACAGCCAGCCACAGCGAGCCACCACCACCCCTGTACCTCTTGCTAAGTGGCTGCAGGCTTCACACTACCAGAAACCAGCCTAGATTAAAAAATTGACTTCACTTGGGGATCTCCAAGCCCAGCAAAGTAGCAGCCATCTCAGATTGATTTATAGCTCAATAAGAGTGCCCCAGAAAAAAACATAGGTGGGGGTTGCCCTTGGCCTGCACCATCCAGGAAACCCCAGGGCCTGCACACCCAGTGGACAGCTACAGACCACATCAGCAGACCACCACCCTGGTCCTGCGCAGCTGAATCTCCACAGAGGGTGGAGGTTGGTGGTAAGTGACCACAGCCAGTCCTAGAAGCTGACTGGCCTGGTAAATCTCTCCCATTTATCTGCCAACAGCAACCAAGACTCAACTACAAGAGGAGAGTGTACTCAGCCCACATGATGGGTGCACCTCAAGTACCCAACTTGGGTGATAGAGGAGGTTGTGCCACTGGACTCTACAGGACATCTACTACATTATGTTATGTTACCAAGACATGGAGTCATAGCAACTCTACTTAATACATAAAATCAAACACAGGGAGGCTGCCAAAATGAGGAGACAAAGAAACATAGCCCAAATGAAAGAACAGATCAAAACTCTAGAAAAAGAACTAAACAAAAGGGAGATAAGCAATCTGTCAGGTGCAGAATATAAAACACTGGTTATAAGGATGCTCAAGAAACTTAGTGAGGACCTCAACAACTTAAAAAAGATTCCAGAGAGAAACGAAGGATACACTAATTTAAATGAATAACAATTTACAGAGAGACAACAGTAGAGTGGATGAAACCTAGTACAAATCAATGATTTGGAACATAAGGAAGCAAAACACAACCAATCATAATAACAAGAAAAAAAATCCATGAAAATGAGGCTAGTGTAAGCAACCTCTGGGACAACTTCAAGAGGTCCAACATTCACATCATAGGGGTACCAGAAGTAGAAGAGAAAGAACAAGACATTGAAAATCTATTTTAAAAAATAATGAAAGAAAACTCCTCTAACTTGATGAAGGAAATAGACATGCAAGTTCAGGAAGCACAGAGAGTCCCAAACAAGAGGGTTGCAAAGAGGTCCACTCCAAGACAAATCATAAGTAAATGCTAAAGGTTAAAGATAATGAGAGAATCTTAAAAGCAGCAAGAGAAAAGCAGTTAGTTATCCAAAGGGGAATTCCCATAAGACTGTCAGCTGATTTCTCAAAAGAAACTTTGCAAGCTAGAAGAGATTGGTAAGAAATATTCAAAGTCATGAAAAGTGGGACCTACAGTTAAGATTGCTATACACAGCAAATACATCATTTAGAATAGAAAGACAGAAAAAGAGCTTCCCAGACAAGAAAACAAGTAAAGGAATTCATCATCACCAAACCACTATTATATGAAATGTTAGAAGAGAATTATTTAAGAAAAAGATAAAATATGTGAACAATAAAATGTTAAAAAATGCATATTTATCAACAATGAATCTCAAAAACTAAGTAAACAGGAAGAACAGAAACAAAATCATGGATACAGAGAGCATTTTGATGGTTGCCAGATGGGGAGGGGAAATTGGGGGAATGGGTGAAGAGGTGAGGGGATAAAGAAGTACAGATTGGTAGTTACAGAATAGCCATAGAAGTGTAAAGTACAGTATAGAAAATGGAGAAGCCAAAGAACTTATATGCATGACCTATGGACATGGACAATGGTGTGGGGATTGCCTGAGAGACTGGCGGTTGCTGGGTGGAGGAGGGTAAAGGGGTAAAAACTAGGACAACTGTAAGAGCATAATCAATAAAATATGATAAAAATAAATTAAAAAGTTTAAGAGCAAGGAACTAGTATAAATGACCCATGAACATGGACATGGACAACAAGCTGGGGACTGACTGTGGGAGACAGGATAGGGTAGACAGGGCAAGGGAGAGCGAGGGTGGGGGGGATGGGACACCTGTAATAGAACAACAATAAGTTTTTTTTTTTTAATTCAAGAGAAAGTCATAATGCCCATTAATAAGGAACTGGCACAATAACTTAGGACTGTCTACACAATGGAATACTTGTAACAGTTACAAAGACTAATGTAGATGAAGGAGTGGGGAGGCAGCAATGGAGACATCTCTTAAGGTACATTAAATGATAACAGATAGTTCAGAGCAGCTTTCATGGCACTGCTCCATGTAAATAGAGAAGATATACATAAACCCATTTCAATTTTTATTTGTTGGTGTACATCATATATAAAATAACTGAAATTATCACTGTGGAGAGAAACATGGAGGGTGCATCGGCAGGTTAGGAATTTAAATATCATATCGCATTTTAGTTTTTAAATTTCTGAACCATATGAATATTGTATTTCCTCATACCAGCAACAGAGGTTTATCTGTATGGGACACCATTTCTGTTTCTTTATGCTTTCTTTTGTTTAAAAATCTCAATAATTATTGTTTTTAATATTTGAAGATGTAAAAGAGCAAAATACTGCATTATAATACCAAGAGCTGTCAGGGAGGAAGAAATGAGGACAGAAAAGAGAAACATGCAGTGTCTTATGACAGAGGTAAATAATGGGGAAAAGAGAAAACCAAGAACAGGGAAAAATGGGAATGGGCAGTTAACGAGGCTGCACCATGCAAGAACATTGCTCTGGACAACAGAAGGAGAGATCTGGCTTGGTTGCACTCAGGATAATCATTCTACAATTGGCAAAACATATTTCCAAGGGCCAGGCTGGCTTTCCTTTGGTACCATGAAGAATAATTTCAATTAATTAATATGTTCTACTGAACTGACAGCCACTACTGATGCATCCACATGCCTTATGAGCATCTTTTTGGTTCATTTACTGGATTATAACACAGAAGTGCACTACCTAATTGGACAGATACAAAATAAGTTGTTTCTGGTCCAAGGACTGAGCTTTGAACATTAAGAAAATCAAAATACTCTAAGCAGGAGGTACATACCATACAGCATCTAAGACACTGTTAAGTTCTTTTCCATGCAACACATATTTCTTAAGCACCAGTCATTTTTCAGACACCTGAATTCATTCTGAAGGCACAGGTGTAAATAGATGCAGCCCTACCATGGAGGAAATAACAATTTAGTGAGGGAGACAGACCCAGAGGCAACCACAGTACAAATCACAATGAAATAAATGCGCTGATGAATACAATTTCAAGCAATGTAACATGGGAATATGAAGGAATAAAAACAAGAGAAACAAGGAGCAAATGTTGCTGGGTGTTGTTTGATATTTTAAGTGTGCTCATGAAGGCCGCCAGAAGAAAGAGAATATCTTCTCACTGCTCTGCACAACTCCCTAGATTCAGTCAGAGCTCCATTTCAAGAGAATATCATCTTGGAGATGCCCAAAACAGAACTTGCTGTAAACAGTGGCCAAGTGGTAAATGGTAACAACACTGCAAATGATGCCACTGCTTGTGTGCACCCTGCTGGGATGTCCTACCAAAGGAAAGGCTACTCTGCTGGGGAGCTGCAGGTGAGTACCAAGAGTCTGTGCTGAGGGCCCCAGTTTACAGCAATGTGATCATCACCATCTCTTGCTAGAAATTGTAGAAATTGCTTCTGTGTTTCCATTTACACAAAGGTTAAATATTGAATTGACCAAGAAGTTCTTTTTTTTTTTTTTCTGTAAGATGGCTCTAGTAGCATTTAGTTGTCTATAACTTCATTGGAAACCATTTTGTTAGATTGTATTGTGACAGTTATTATATCAAAATGCATTTAAAAAAATTTATCAGAATTCCAGCCAAGATGGAGGCTAAGACAGACATGCTGCATCTTCCTCTACAACTAAAAAGGAATACAACTACCTAAAACTAGAGAAAACCAGAAGTTCCAGATAATCAAATTGTATGTAAGTCCAACAAACAAAGATATAATGAAAAAATACTCATCCAGACAGGTAGGAGGGGCAGAGCCGGGGTGGGGAGACGCAGTGTGGCGGTGGCAGCACCAGCTGCAGCAGCGGGCTGGCAGAAGGTGCAGTCACACGTTTTAAAAAGTGGGGAGGGACACCTTGGGAGCGCTCCCAGCACCGGACCAGACTGCACAGCTCATGGTTCCAGCGACAAGGAAAATAAAGCCTCATTACTTTTGACTGTGCAAACCAGTGGGGGTTTGGGCAAAGGAAGAAACTGCCAGTCTTTCAGCAGAATCCACTTGTTTAAAGGACCACATGGCCCTAGAATGTCCACAGACCTCCCCCCTCCCTGGGAACGACGACCAGGGCAACAACCAGAGGGGCGCCAGTCCAATATGGAAGTGGGAGAAGTGCCTGGAAAAGGGAAGAGTGATGAGCAAGCGGTATTGTTCCCTCAGACCCATTCCCCTCCCCACAGGGCCACAACGTGGTAAAATGCGTTGCCTTGTACTGATGAATACCTAAGGCTCTGCCCCTTACAACATAACAAGAGGAAAACAAACAGAGGAGCCTGTCAAGATGAGGAGACAGAGAAGTCTGGACCCAAAGAGGGAATGGACCAAGGTTCCAGTGGGAGAACTAAGCAATGAAAACATAGCCAACATAACAGATGAGGAAATAGGCAACCTAACAGATGTAGAGTTCAAAATACTGATGATAAAGATGGTCACAGGCTTGACAGATATGCTTAAGTATGGCAGACGCATAAAGGAAGAAGTGAAGCCTATGCTAAATGAAACGAAGGAAAATCCCCACAAAACCAATGGTTAAGGGAAGGAAACCAGGGTTCAAATCAATGATTTGGAACATAAGGAAGAAACAAACAGCCAACCAGTACAGAATGAGGAAAGAAGAATTGAAAAAAATGAGAGGCTTAGGAACTTCTGGGACAACTTTAAACATACCAACACCTGAATCATAGGGGTGCCAGAGGAGAAGAGGAAGAGCAAGAAATTAAAAGCTTAAATAAAAAAATAATGAAGGAAAACCTCCCAAATTTGGTGAAGGAAACAGACATACAAGTCCAGGAAGCACAGAGAGTCCCAAACAAGCTAGACTCAAAGAGGACCACACCAAGACACATCATAATTAAAATGCCTAACGCTCAAGATAAAGAGAGAATTTTAAAAGCAGCAAGAGAAAAGCAGAGTTACATACAAAGGGTTGCCTATAAGACTCTCAGCTGATTTCTCAAAAGAAACTTTGTAGGCTAGAAGGGACTGGCAGGAACTGTTCAATGTGATGAAAAGCAAGGACCTACAAACAAGATTACTCTATCCAGCAAAGCTATCATTTAGAATGAAAGAGCAGATGAAGTGCTTCCCAGACAAAGTAAAGCTAAAGGAGTTCATCATCACCAAGCCATTATTATATAAAATGTCAAAGGGTCTTACTTAAGAAAAACAAGATCAAAATGATGAACATTAAAATGACAACAAACAGCTATCAACAATTGAATCTAAAAAAAATAAAAACAAAACCCAACAAAGCAAACCAGAACAGAAAAAGAATTGTAAGTATGGGGATCATTTGGAGGGTTACCAGCTGGGAGGGGAAAGGGGGAGTAATGGGGAAATGATGCAGGATTAACAAGCACAATTGGTTGGTACAAAATAGACAGGAGGAAGTTAAGAATAATATAGGAAAGTGGAAAGCCAAAGAACTTACATAAACAACCCATGGACATGAAATAAGGGAGGTGGGATTGCTAGAGGGAAAGGGGGTACTGGGCAGAGGGTAGCAAAAGGATAAAAAATGGGACTACTGTAAAAACAAAATCAATAAAATATACCTAAAAAAGTGTACAGTCCAAAACCACAATAAAATACATAGTATAGTAAATTTAAAAAATAAATAAAAATAATTTTTAAAATTTTATCAAAATTAATGAATTTTTTGTGCAGCCATTTTAATATTAAATATGGAAGACAATATGCAATATTTTTTGTATATTATGATTTATAATTTCAAAACAGGTAAAAACACAATTGTAATGAAAAACAAGATTTATGCAGTGTATGGAGAAGGTGCTGTGATTGATGAAACGTGTCAAAAGTGGTTTGTGAAGTTTTGTGCTGGAGATTTCTTGCTGGACAATGCTCCATGGTCAGGTAGACCAGTTGAAATTGATAGCGATCAAATCAAGACATTAATTAAGAACAGTCAACATACTAAACAGAAGATACTCGACATACTCAAAATATCCAAATCAACTATTGAAAATCATTTCCACCAGCTTGATTATGTTAATAGTTTTGATTTTTTGCGTTCCACATAAGTGAAAAACACCTTTTGATCATATTTCCACATGTGATTCTCTATTATGAGCTCCTTCCCAAAAAACAAACAATTAGACCAAATCAAAGCAGCACTCGATGAAAAGCATCTAGAATTAGTCAAGAGAAAATGCATAATCTTCCATCAGGATAACCCAAGACTGCATGTTTCTTTGATGACCAGGCAAAAACTGTTACAGCCTGGCTGGGAAGTTTTGATTCATCTGCCATATTCACCAGACATTGTGCCTTCAGATTCCCATTTGTTTCAGTCTTTACAAAATTCTCAATGGAAAAAATTTCGATTCCCTGTAAGATTGCAAAAGGCACCCGGAACAGTTCTTTGCTCAAAAATATATAAAATTTTTTGAGAAGACAGAATTATAAAGTTGATTGAAATATGGTATAAAGTAGTGAAACAAAATGGTGGATACATTGTTCAACAAAGTTATTGGTGAAAATGAAAAATGTCTTATTTTTACTTTAAAACTGATCAAATTGTTTGGCCAACCCAATACAACAGACAGATATGTGAAAGGCTGGGTGCTTGAGAAACCAGATGAGGCTAGAGTAAACAGCATGCTCCAGAGTAAGGCTATGGTGCAATAATTGAAGAGTAGGATATGGTCATTTTAAAATTGTGTCTGAATTCCAGTAAAGTGTGTTCTCGTATGGTTCAGCCTGACTGCTCTGTGGAAGCATTAAAGTGCCATCACCCAGGAAGGTCAAACTTCTTCCAGGATAGGATGTCCTCTTAACTCAACAAGGGGAAAAGAACAGTTAAAGAACCCTTTCCTTTGAATATATTTTTAATACAGGAGAATTCTGAGGGGAGAGGGGACAGTTTAGAGAACTCCAGGTTCTGCTGCTCCCCATGGTAATGTCTTTGCCCAGTAGGACAAAGATGGCCTTGGGTATGAGGAAAAAAGTGAAAACTACCCTCCAAAATTAAGATGATCAACCCATCAAAGGGAGTAAATACTAATGGTACAGGTTCAAAAATAGCATTAATAATGTTTACTACCTCTTATTATTGTTAGTTCTATCATTATACTATAAAGGGGAATCCTAGCAACAATAATCATTTACTCACACAGCTCTACATGAGGTCTGTCCAGAAGGTATCCAGCCAAATACTATGAAAAATAGAGACATTTATTGAAGAAGATACAAGATACAAGAAACATTGTACATAGGACAGTGATGCCTCAGTCCCCTTCAAAGTAGGCACCTTGGGACTCACACAGTTCTCTCAGTTGCCATCACATTTTCCTAAATCTCATCAACTATCTGAAATCTCTTCCCTTTCAAAGGTGATTTTAGTTTGAGGAAAAGCCAAAAGTCACAGGGTGCTAAATTTGGGCTGAGTGACCTGGGTGATTTGATGTTTCACCAAAAAACTCTACATGAAATGTGATATATAAGTGGTTGCATTGTCATGATGAAGCTGCCAAAAGCTAACAATCATCAGTTGCCCATAGCTGTAGCTTTCTGAATCATCCAAATAGTTTCTGTGGAGTAATGTTCAAGCTTAATGCAAAATTTGATGCAGATTTGTTGCTCTACTTGCTCACTTTTAATGTGACAGCTGCACAGTACACATGCTCACTCAACTGTGTCTACTGCCCCCACTGACTAGTACAGTGAAGTCATCATTGTTCACACATGTACATCCCAGTCTACTCTCCTTGGCTGCCAGATTACATCGATGTCATGCAAACCATTCTCATTATATTAACAATGGCTGGAAAATTTCCAGACAAACATCAATGAGATTTGGAAAATATAATGGGGTAGCTGATGGCAATTGCAAGAACTGTGTGAGGTCGCAAGGTGCCTACTCTGAAGGGGACTGAGGCATCATTGTTCTATGTACAATGTTTCTTATATCTTGTACCTTCTTCAGTTAACATCCCTATTTTTCATAGTACATGGCTTGATAATTTCTGGACAGACATTGTATTTCCTATCAACTTTCTTTTAAAAAAAAACACTTTCTTTCTCATAAAAATTATTTATTGTACAAAATATATAAAGTACAGGAACTATAAAAGAAAACATAATAATCACTCATTAAAAACTCTACCCAAAGATAAGCTCTTTAAAATGTCTATATTTCCTTCATTTCTTGATTTATACACTATTTATCATAATTTCAGGTCATATTTACAGACATCCCATGTGTCAGGCATTAGGATAAACTCTCCACATGCCTTCTCTCATGTAATCCTAGAAGTGATGTCATGAGATAAATAACATCCCTATCAGACATAACATATGAGGCTTGGAGAAATGAAGTAATTTTTGCACAAAGTACAATAAGAAGAGGTAGATTTCCAAACTCCCCCAGACTATTTTATAACATTTTCTTTCATTTTCCTGTAGGTGAGCATAGTCCCATGCCATTAAAACATGGCAGTAATTGCTGCACGATATTCTAAATGTCAAAATCTTCAAATCCTCTATCACTGACCAGATGGTTTCAAACTTGCCATTAATATTTAAAAAATAAACCACCTTGTACATACATCTTGTGTGCATCCCTGATTATTTCCTCAGAATAAAAATACATCACTAAGATCTAATACTTTAACTTATAGGAAACACTTCAGAATTTTATCTTGCAAAGAGCCCTTCAGTTCGCCTTTCACCAAAGAAAAGTACAAGGGATTTTGAAGTATATTTTAATAGCTAATCATGTTAAGTTCTTTTTGCCCCAGCAAACACACAGATTATTATCCATATTTTTCAAAAGCCTCTTGTTTAATCTCATGATTATTTTCCCAGTTGAAATGTAGAAAGAGTTTTTCAAACTGCCTCAAATTCCATTGAAATTTTTTTGGATTTGCATTAAACTCACAAATTAATTTGTATAGAACTATACTTATTACAATATTGAATTTTACCACTCAGGTACATCATTCATCTCTATTCAAGTTGACAGTCATGGATTACAGGAAACTTTAGGGGTTTGGTTGTTTGTTTGTTTTGTTTCATTTTTAGAAATTGAGCAATTTTTTACATTGTTTTTTGATGGGATATTTTATCATTATATTTTCTAAATAATTTTTGCTAATATGTGAGAAAGTTGTTGATATATACATAATTTATTTTTAAATGTTTTATTTTATTTATTTTTAGAGAGAGGAGAAGGGAGGGAAAAAGAGGGTGGTTGTGTGGTTGCCTCCTGCACACTCCCAACTGGGGACCCATTCCACAACCCAGGCATGAGCCCTGACTGGGAATCAAACTGGTGGCCCTTTGGTTCTCAGGCTGGCACTCAATCCACTGAGCCATGCCAGCCAGGGCTATATATATATATGTTTTATAACCAACTCTTGCTTACTTATATTCATTTGTTATAATCATTTTTCAGTTGATTCTCATGGATTGTACAGGCAAATTTCTCTTATCCATAGATAACTTTACTTGTTTCCAATAAATATGTTAAAGGGTATTTCTTAGTGGGGAATGTTAAAGGATATTTCTTAGATGTCTAGCCAGTAGGATAATCAGCTGAACTTGGGTCCCAGGAACCAGACCCCCGTGGTTGTATGCTTAAACCAAGCAGAACAAGGAACTTGACCTAACTGTTCCTCCTTTGAGCAGTGACCTATTCCTTTGAGCAGTGACTTAGGGAATAGCAGTGACCTATTCCTTTGAGCAATGACCTGGGGAATAGTGGAAAAATTTTTTTTGCTTACAGAAGCTGTATTTCTGTCCAAGTTTTTGCACCTGCAGGAACATGAATGCACCTGAAATGCTTTATAAACCCCCCAATCCCTAAGGTTGGGGCTGTCCACCTAAGTCCGGCTTGTGCACAGGTGGGCAGTCGCTGGCCAGCTAATAAAGGCTCTTTAAATTCTAATTTGATTGTCTCTGACCGTTTGGTTCTCGCACTTACTCCACAACAAAATAGAAAAGCTCTTTTTTAATTTTTGTCTTACCAAGTTGGCTAAAACAATTCCCAACCTTTGTCAATTTTATATTGAGGTTTTTTTTTTTTTTAACTGGAAAGAATTTTTTTTTTTCAAATAAGTACAAGAGGCACCAGGTTAGAATTTCCAGTACAATACTGGTTGGTGGTAGGGATTGCAGATAGCCTTCTGTTGTTCACTATTATAGTATTTCTCCACTGAGTACAATATTGGTTATTGGTTTGAAAGACTATATGTGTACTAAGAAAAAAATTTTATTTCTAATTCGTTCATTTTCTTTTTAAAGTAATAGTAGAGGCTGAAATTTATCAATAACTGTTTTTACATCTATAAAAGTAGTTAAATGTTATTTCTCTCATGACCTATCTTACTCCAGTGATAGATATAAAAAATTATGTAACTAGTGGCCTTGGCCAGTAGTTCAGCTGGTAGGAGTATCATCCTGATACTTCAAGGTTGCAGGTTCAATCCCTGGTCAGAGCACATACAAGAATCAAACAATAAATGCATAAATAAGTAGAAGAACAAAAGAGGATGTTTTTCTCTTTCTCTCTCTCTCATCAATTTTTTAAAGTTATATAATAATCTTTGCATTCCTACAATAAACCTTACTTTCCTATGATGAATTATTTAAGAGAATAATACCATAAATTAGAATTTTCTTCTAGATGATAATTTCTATAAGTTACTGTGTGTATGTGTGTGCTCTTTTTATTAGGCTGTGATATTATACAAATGATAGCTAAATAATATTAATTCTAAAGTGTTTAATTCTTTTCCTCACTACAAAACAATTTATAAAGCATAGGAAAAAAATCTGTTCCTCATAAACTCCAATGAACTTGACCATAAAATGACCCAAGTTTAGCTTGGTAGGGGGAAGCAGTTCTTATAAAACTACAGAAATCACTTGCATTTTTATTTGTCTTTATATATTTTGATCATTTCAGCTATTTGAAAGTTTTATATTTTCTTATGAAATCATTTACTTAATACAGATATTCAATTTACTATTAGAGTACATTATCTATAGCAATATAAAATTAAATCTTTTCTAAATCTATGCTTTCAATCCACAGATTTGCATTTCTAATGTTGCATATTTGCAATTTTAATCACTTCTTATCAATTAGATGGCCAGTGACTTGTTCATTTTGTAGATCTTATGCAAGAACAAGTTGTTGGATTTTTATAACAGCCATTTCTTGAAGTTTTATTATTAATTCCTGTTCTTATCTTCCTTCAGTAACTGTTTATTGTTCCTGTTCTAAATTCTTGAACTGGATATTTAATTCATCATTTTTTTAAATACGGACTGGATTTAAAGTTATGATCTTTCTGAGTATGTCACAGAATCGTCTTTTTCTGTTTTTTTTTAATATGCTTTATTGTTTATGCTATTACAGTTGTCCCAATTTCTTTTCCCTTTGTTCCCCTCCACCCAGTGACCCCCTTCCCTCCAGCTGTCCCCCCACTTAGTCCATGCCCATTGGTTGTGCATATAGTTTTCTTAACATCTTCCTATCTACTCCACTCCCTCCTACTATGCTTCTTAATTCCTGTACCATCTCCCTCCCTTTCCCTCTTCCCCCTCCCCACTGACCTCCCCCCAAAATGTTCCCCATACCTATAATTCTTTTCCCACTCTTGTTGCCTACTTAGCCTTTGTTTCAACTCCCTAACTTCTGTTTTTTGGTTGTTTTAATACAATTTTCATTTTAATGTTCATAGTTTTGATCCTCCATCTCCTAAACAAGTCCCTTTAACATTTCCTATAACAGTGGTTTGGAGTTAACAAGCGTGTTCTTCACAGCGAACCCAACACCGTGCTGTCTTGGTTGGTCCGGAGACTTCCCTTGCCAGTAGAAGGTGTAGTTGGTTTCTCTGATAGTTCCGTTGTCGGCCAACCAGGTCTCCTGTAGAGCCACAATGTCGATGTTTAGTCGTGCCAGTTCCCTGTCGATGATGGCGGTTTTCCTGGCACCATTGATCCACAGAAGGTCTGCAGTAAGTCCGGGACACATGGTCCTGATGTTCCAGCTAGCGAGGCGAAGAGCTGGAGGCTTCTTTCTTGTTGTTTGCTTGGAATTGCCTGGTGCGAGTGTTTTGTGGCCCACTTTTCAAGAGACGCCTCTCTGATCCCCACGCACCCAGTGGGGCAGGCGAGCCATGGCGAGACGGCACCTAATTGGCTGGGGGCTGCCCAGACTGAGGCAGGCGGTAGCTGTCCAGTGAGGTGCGATGACCTCTCCCACCATCAGAGGAGACCCCTGGCGCTCGTTTCCTTTGCCAATCGGATGAGCTTGTAACCGGTATCTGTCTCCTCCCGTGTTGAGTCGACATCTTGCGATGACGCTGGAGTGTCCTCTCCAGTGAAGCTACAAAGCCTGGGCAGGGTGATATGGAGGGCCAGCTGTTGCCCATGCAGCAGACCCCCCCTCTCTTCGCAGCTGAAGGGCCCAAGGGAAAGACAGAGTCGATACAGCTTGGCTTCAGGTGCGCCGCAGGAGTTGCCGGTGTTGACTACAACGTCAAACTGCCTTAGGGACTCCGGCTCCATATTTTCTGTCAGGGTTTACTCCCTTAGCCTTTCCCATGAGGAGGTATGCCGCAAGGCAGCGGAGGTTTTTTGGAGTCAGAGTTTTCCTTCTTTGGTGTGCCCTGACTGGAAGATCGAACCAGCGACACTTAGCTCGCAGGCCGACGCTCAATCCACTGAGCCAAACAAGCCAGGAGGCTGGTTAACTCCATAGAGCCACCCACAGGAGGCACAGAGAGATTACTTACCCTCCGATTGTCAACAACTTTCGGCCCAGTCAGCATTCTTAGCGCGTACGCCCCAACCCTCTGCGCCACCACCGAAGAGAAAGAACAGTTCTACCATGCACTGGACGAAGCGTTATCCAAGATCCCCAGAAGTAACGCTCTTTATCTCCTTGGATACCTCAACGCAAGAGTAGGAGCTGACCACATGGCCTGGCCCACCTGCCTCGGAAACTTTGGGAGAGGAAAGATCAATGAGAATGGTCAGCGACTGCTTGAGCTTTCGTGTCACCACGGCCTGTGCGTGACAAACACATTCTTCAAGTGCAAAGAGATCCACCAGGTGTCATGGAGGCACCCCCGCTCCCGCCACTGGCATCAGCTTGACCTCGTCATCACCAGAAGAACGGATATTGGCAGCACCCTCCTCACCCACAGCTACCACAGTGCAGACTGTGACACGGACCATGCCCTCGTGGTAAGCAAGGTGCGCATAATGCCGAAGAGGTTGCACCACTCCAAGATGAAGGGTCGCCCACGCATCAACACCAGTTGTTCCAGCAACCCAGTTAAGACCCAGCAATTCATCAACAGGATGGAAGATGCACTCGGCTAGGGAATGGCAGCAGATGACATTATCGAATCCAATTGGCCACGTCTCCGCGACGCCATATACAACTCCGCCATTATTGCTTACGGGAAGAAAGAGCGGAAGAACGCTGACTGGTACAAGGCTCACTGGGAAGAAATGGAACCCGTGATTGAGGCTAAGAGGAAGGCCCTACTGGCTTACAAGGCCACGCCCACTCCCAGTACACTTCAAGCTCTACGGGCTGCCAGGAACAAAGTCCAGAAGACCGCCCGCCACTGTGCCAACACCTATTGGCTAAACCTGTGCAGAAGTATCCAGGAAGCCGCCGATATAGGCAACGCACGAGGAATGTATGAGGGTATCAAGAAGGCAACAGGCCCAATCCCCTCCAAGATCGCCCTCCTTAAGTCCAAGACAGATGAGGTCATCACTGACCAGGAACAGCAAATGCGGCGGTGGACCGAGCACTACCTCGAGCTGTACGCAACGAGGAACACCGTAACAGACACTGCTCTTAACGCCATCCCAGACCTACCAGTCATGGAGGAGCTAGACACCCCACCTACTGCGGCAGAGCTCGGCAAAGCCATCCACCGCCTCGCTTGCGGGAAAGCACCAGGAAGCGACGGAATCCCTCCAGAAATCCTAAAGAGCGGGAAACCAGTCCTGCTACAGCCGCTCCACCATCTACTCTGTCTCTGCTGGAAGGAGGGTTACATCCCCCAGGATATGAGAGATGCCAACATTATCACCATGTACAAGAACAAAGGAGACCGCAGCAACTGCAACAACTACCAGGGCATCTCTCTCCTCAGCGTCGTCGGCAAAGTATTTGCCCGGGTCGCTCTTGCCCGCCTGCAGACCCTTGCTTCCTGCGTCTACCCAGAGTCCCAGTGTGGCTTCAGAGCTGGCCGATCAACAGTGGACATGATCTTCTCCCTATGCCAGCTGCAGGAGAAGTGTCACGAGCAGCACAAACCACTCTACCTCGCCTTTATCGACCTCACGAAGGCGTTTGATCTGGTCAGTTGAAGCGGACTCTTCAGCTTGCTATGGAAGATTGGCTGTCCACCACATCTGCTTGCTGTGGTCATGTCCTTTCACGACAACATGCACAGCACGGTGTCCTACAACGGCGCAACCTCTGAGGCCTTCCCAGTCAGCAGCGGAGTAAAGCAGGGCTGCGTCCTCGCTCCTACGCTGTTCGGAATCTTCTTCTCCATGCTCCTCCAATACGCCTTTAAGGACTGCAGCGAGGGTGTCTTCATTCACACCAGATCCGATGGCAAGCTCTACAACCTGGCCCGTCTACGAGCCAAGACCAAAGTCAAAGAGGTGCTCATCCGTGAGATGCTCTTCGCCGACGACGCAGCTTTGACATCACACTCCGAAGAGGGACTCCAGCAGCTAGTCACTTGCCTTTCCCACGCATGCAAGGAGTTCGGACTAGCCATCAGCCTGACGAAGACGAATGTTATGGCTCAAGGCACGGGGACTCCCCCATGCATCACCATCGACGGATACACCCTGGAGGTTGTCAACGACTTCACTTACCTCGGGTCCACCATCTCGAGCTCTCTGTCAGTTGACTTGGAGGTCAACCGGAGAATCGCCAGGGCAGCCACAGTTATGGCCAAACTGAACCAGCGAGTGTGGAACAATTCCAGCCTCACTGAGAAAACCAGACTGCGCATCTACCAAGCCTGTGTACTCAGCACTGTCCTCTATGGCAGCGAGATGTGGACCACCTACGCAAGGCACGAAAGGAAACTCAACAGCTTCCACATGAGGTGCCTGCGACGCGTCCTGCATGTCGCCTGGCAGGATAAGGTTCCCAACACCGAGGTGCTGAAGCGAGCCAACATGAGCAGTTTGCATGCAGTTCTTAGTGAGAGATGCCTCAGGTGGCTCGGCCATGTCAAAAGAATGGATGCAGGCCGTATTCCCAAAGACCTCCTCTATGGCAAGCTAGCAGAAGGCCAGAGGATGACAGGGCGCCCAAAACTGTGGTTCAAAGACATCTGCAAAAAGGTTATGACACAATGCTCCATCAATCTCAACACATGGGAAGTTCAAGCAGATGACCGCCTAGCCTGGAGGCTCGCGGTCAGGCAAGGTACCTCACGCGCAGAGGCTGCGCACAATGAGGAGGCGGTCCAGAAAAAATCGAGGCGGAAGCAGCGTCAACAGCAGCAACAACAGCCATCTGCCTTCACCTGTACCAAGTGCGGCAGGGATTGTCACTCCCGAGTCGGACTGCACAGCCATTCTCGGCGGTGCAGATAGACTCTCAAGAAGCTACGCCATCGTCTCTCGAGACGGACGGCTGCCAATTATAACAGTGGTTTGGATCTAATGAACTCCTTCAGTTTTACTTTGTCCTGGAAGCACTTTCTCTGCTCTTCTATTCTGAATGACAGCTTCGCTGGATAGAGTAATTGTGGTTGTAGGTTTTTGCTTTTCATTACTTTGAATATTTCTTGCCAGTCCCTTCTTGCCTGCAGGGTTTCTTTTGAGAAATCAGCTGATAGTCTTATTGGGACCCCTTTGTATGTAATTCTCTTCTTCTCTCTTGCTGCTTTTAAGATTCTCTCTTCATTCTTAATTTTTGACATTTTGATTATAATTGTCTTGGTGTCATTCTCCCTGGGTCCAGTTTTTTGGGACTCTGTGTTTACTGGACCTGTAAGTCTATTACCTTCCCCAAGTTAGGGAAGTTCTGCTTCATTATTTTTTCACATAATTTTTCAATTTCTAGTTCTTCTTCTTCACCTTCTGGCAGCCCTATGATTCGGATGTTGGCCCGCTTATAGCATTCTGATAAGTTTCTGAGCCTCTCCTCATTTTCCTCACTTCTCATTTCCTCTTTCTGCACTGGTTGACTGTTTGTTCCTTCCCTATGTTCTGATTTGTTGATTTGATCCCTGGTTTTCTTTCCCTAGCCACTAGTTTCGTATGTGTTTTTGTTCATTTCAGCAGGACTAGCCTTCATTCCTTCCCTGTCTTGTTTAAGATCTGCTGTTAGGTCTTTAAGCATTTTTATAACCAAAGCTCTGAACTGAGCCTCAGAAAGATTTCCTATCTGCTGCTTTGTTAGATTAGATATTTGCTGTCTGGTCAGCTGCGTCACCGTGATCTCTGTCATGATCTGTGTCATCCTGACCATTTTGTGTTTACCTTTGCTTCCTGGGTGGGGCTGTCACACCTCCTACGCTATAGGGGGCGGAGCCCCATGCTCTCGTCTCAACCAGGTGACCTGTCTCACCACGCTGTGGTATTTTCTGCGGTGGGTGGGGGTCCAAGATGGATTCCTGCCATTCACTCTCCACTGAGAGTCCAGGAGCCTCCTCCTCTGTCCCTACCCCCTCCGGGCCTAAGGCAATGGAGGTCTAAGGCAATGGAGGTCTGCCTTCCCCAGCTTTGGATTTGCAAGCTGACAGGTCTGGTCTGCAGCTGGGGGTGCTCCCCAGGTGCTTCTCACCTCCCCTTAAATACGGGTGTCTGTGCTTACCACTATCCTGCCTCTATCACTGCTGCTGCTGCAGACAGCACAGCTTGAACTCTCATCCCTGGCTTTTCCCCTCCTACCTGTCCAGACGAACACCACTTCTTTATAACTTCATATGTTGGACTTACATTTATTTTCTGGTACTTCTGGTTATTTCTGGTTTTTCAGTAGTTGTATCCCTTCTTAGTTGTGGAGGGAGATGGAGTGTGTCAGTCTAGGCCTCCATCTTGGCTGGAAGTCTCCTGTGTTTGTTTGCTTCCATGTCCCAGGGACAGCTGTCGCTCTTACTACTTTGTAAGGAGCGGAGCCTTAGGTATTTGTGACAGGTGA
Organism: Furipterus horrens; assembly: GCF_987537825.1. Classification (NCBI taxonomy): domain Eukaryota; kingdom Metazoa; phylum Chordata; class Mammalia; order Chiroptera; family Furipteridae; genus Furipterus; species Furipterus horrens. Next base: position 45,157,534 of record NW_028327182.1, read on the forward strand.
CCTGTTTCACCACAACGCGGCAGTGTATGCGGGGGAGGAGTCTGAGAAGGAACAATGCCACTTGCCCAGCACCCCCCCTTTTCCAGGCACTTCTCCCACTTCTGCATTGGACTGGTGCCCCTCTAGTTGTTGCCTTGGCTATCGTTCCCAGAGTGGGTGGGTCTGCAGATGTTCTAGGTCTGTGGGGGCCCTTTAAGCCATCAGACTCTGCTGAGAGACAGGCAGTTTCTTCCTCCATCCCACCCCCACTGGTTTGCACAGTCAAAAGCAATGAGGCTTGATTTTCCCCGGTTCTGGGACAGTGAGCTGCATGGTCCAGTGAAGAGCTGGGAACACTCCCCAGGTGTCCCTCCTGACTCTTTAAAACCTGTAACTGAGCTTTCTGCCAGCCTGCTGCTGTTGCTGCTGCCGCCACCACCACACTGTGTCCTCTCTGCCCCGGCTCTGCCCCTCCTACCTGTCTAGATGAGTATTTCTTCTTTATATCTTTGTTTGCTGGACTTCCATGCACTTTGATTTTCTGGAACTTCTGGTTGCTTCTAGTTTTGAGGTAGTTGTATTCCTTCTTAGTTGTGGAGGGAGACGCAGCATGTCTGTCTACGCCTCCATCTTGGCTGGAAGTCCAGAATACAGTTTTGCATACATTCTTCATAAGGTGCTCTCACAATAAGTTTTATATATTATATAATAATTTTCTCTCTCACATAATAATTTAAGAATATTTTATTTTTATTTTTTGCTTTATTTTTACTTTCGAAATGACTATATAAAATCAATAACCAAAGTTCTGGTCAAGATGGCAGCATAGGCAAAAGTGACTTACCTCTTCACACAATAACTTCTAAATTACAAATAAAATATACAACTCACTTTAGCCAGAACCATCATAAATGGAGTTGAATGGAAGTCTGACAACTGTGGAATTAAAGAAACCACATCCATTGAGACAGAGTCAGCAAGCTGGTGCCATATCTGAGACTCCATCAACCTGGCTAACACTGTTTGACCTGCCTTGGAGATTCTCAGAGACTCCACCCAAACCAACTCATGGCCAACCCAAGCTGCTTTTCCATAGGAATGGCTGATCTTGGCTCATGCTTCACAACTCCCTAAATCCTATCAAACAAGCAACAGCTGGCCTCAGTGAGCCCCAGGCCCAGCAGTACCAGCAGACAGCCTAGACTCACAGCTTGCCTTTGCCTGGGAATCTCCAAGTCCAGCACAAGTAGCAGCCATCTCAGATTGCTTTACAGCTCAGGCAGGGTACCCCAAGGAAAACACAGCTTGGGGCTGACCTTTGCCTGCTCCACCCGGGAAACCCCAGGATCTGCCCACCTAGTGGACTGCAACAGACCATGTTGGAGCACCACCACCCTACCCCTGCACAGCTGATCCTTTGGGTAGGGCAGAAGTTGGTGGTTAGTGGTGGCAGCCAGTCCTTGTAGCTGATTGACATGAGTAAATCCCTGCCATTGACCTGCCAACAGCAGCCAAGGCTCAACTACAAGAGGAGGGTGCACTCAGCCCACAGGAAGGGTGTAACTTGAGTACCCAACTTGAATGATAAGGGAGGCTGTGCCACTAGATCCTACAGGACACCTACTACATTACATCATACTACCAAGACACGAAGTCAAGGCAGGTCTACCAAACACACAGAAACTAACACAGGGAGGCTGCCAAACTGAGGAGGCAAAGAAATATAGCCCAAATGAAAGAATACAGAAAAACCCCAGAAAAAGAACTAAGCAAAACGGAGCTATCCAGCCTATCAGATGCAGAGTTTAAAACACTGGTGATAAGGATGCTCAGAGAAATGATAGAATATGGCCACAAAACAAAGGAAGAAGTGAAGGTTATAGAGAGTGAAATAAAGAAAAAAAAAATACAGGGAACCAACAGTGATGGGAAGGAGACTGAGATTTAAACCAACAATTTGGAACATAAGGAAGTAATAAACATTCACCCGGTACAGAAAGAAGAAACAAGAATCAGGGGAAGAAAAGTAAGAAGACAACTTTAAACATACCAACATCTGAATCACAGAGGTGCCAGAGGAGAAGAGGAAGAGCAAGAAATTGAAAACTCATTTAAAATGAATGAAGGAAAATTTCCCTAATTTGATGAAGGAAATACACATACAAGTCCAGGAAGCAGAGTCCCAAATAACTTGAACTCAAGAGGACCACATCAATAGACATCATAATTAAAATGCCAAAGGTTAAAGAAAAAGAAAGAATCTTCAAAGCAGCAAGAGGAAAGAAGAGTTACCTACAAAGAAATTCCCATAAGACTATGAGCTGATTTCTCAAAAACAAACAAACAAAAAAAAAAACTTTGCAGGCAAGAAGAGGCTGGAAAAAAGTATTCAAAGTGATGAAAATCAAGGACCTACAACCAAGATTACACTATCTAGCAAAGCTATCATTTAGAATGGAAGGGCAGATAAAGTGCTTCCCAGACAAGGTAATGCAAAAGGATTTCATCATCACCAAGCCTTTACTATATGAAATGTTAAAGGGACTAATTAAAAAAAAGAAGATCAAAACTATGAACATTAAAATGACAAATTCACAACTATCAACAGCTAAATCTAAAAAATAAAAACAAAAACCAACTAAGCAAACAACCAGAACAGGAACAGAATCATAAGTAGGAGAATCATATGGAGGGTTATCAGCTGGGAGGAGGAAGGGGGAGAAAGGGGGAAATGTACAGGAATCAAGATGAAGAATAATAGGAGCAAGATAGAGAGAGGGGCGTTAATAACACCGAGGAACAAAATTTTCATTGAGTTAGATCTGACACTTGTTTTTGACTAACTTTTGGTATCTGAATTCAAATATGACCCAAGTTTTTCTCTATCACATCAACTTTTTAAGGTACAGGATACCCTCCCTTTGTCCCAAAAATCATACAAAATGCACATTCAAAAGAAAATGAAGAAAAAATTACTTGAATATACTGTTTATTTAGAGTTATTTCATTCATATAAAGGCTATATATTGTTACTATAAGTCAAATTGTGTACAAGTAGTAAAGTTCTGCTACCAAACATACATATTAAGGTATTTTATCTTTTCAAATGACAGCCTAGGAAATGCCAAAATGAGATATTTGAAACAGTCTCCTTCAGTTGGTAAAGCTTTCACAAATTGCATCATGAGACCCAGTTTTAAGTGCAGAGATGGGAATAGAATGTTCTTTCTGTCAACAAATGGCTCATGTAGAATGTTTGGATTACCAGGTTTGAGGTCAGACCTTGGAGGCCAATTCAACTCCACCCAATGCTTCTCACAAGCTCTGCTGTCCTACACACACAGAAAACAGGGATACTTGGTGTATGCACATTGCTGATCAAGAAGGAAACAGACCACCTGAGGGTCAACACAGATGATCCAATTGAGCTTATGATATTACAACAGATCAATGACTCTCTTTATGTCTTCATAGTCTTCACAAAAATAAACTGAATGGCCAGTTGGGACTGCACCAAATAAATTGCCATTGTGGAGAAGGACACACTTCAAGCTCCGCTTGAGCTATCTATGAACAGTCGCCATTCAGTTGCGCTGTAGATTGGAATTCCCAATTCCTCCTTTAAACCATGGATGTTATGGCAATACAAAAAACCACTGTCATTTCAAAAGTATTGCAGAGATGTACTTTCTCTTGATTGAAAGTAGGATACCTTCGCTCCTTTTTCAAGTAAGTTTTCTCATGAAGTCTTGATGCTAGGAGTTCTGAAGACTTTTTGGATAATCCCAAATCTCATGCCAAATCATTCAAGTCATGCTGATCAAATCCCTTATGAACTAAGTCATCTTCAATTTCAAAATCTTCATCGTTGCTGTCACTTAGTTCTTCACCATACTTCTGTTTTTCAAAAGGGGATAGTTCAATGAAAACTGGCACTGGGATTTCAGCTGAATTAGGCACTGGGAATACAGCTGATGATAGACTAGAACACTCTATTTTACATTTATTTTTCTTGCTATATCCTGATGTTTCCACTATACAAAAGTAACAGTCACTTGAATGACCTCTGGACTCTTGCCAAACCATAGTATACCAAATGGCAATTTATCACATGTTCCCTTCAGCCACATCTGTAAACTCTCAACACACTGCTTGCACACCTTGTGAGGGGCCTAAGACTTATTTTGATCACCAATTTTTACTTTAAAATATGCAAAACAGGCTTGCCTGACAAATGCACTGATGTTTGTCCTTTGACTGGGAATGGTGAAACTGTCAGAGATATAACAAAACAAATCAGGGTTGTTTAGGCACTTATGATGAGAAATAGCAGAGGCAGACATGATCTGGAGGAAAGGAAATAAATACATATGTAAATAAAATAATAAATTCTGCTAACTCCCTGTATATAGACAAGAACTTGGACTACACTTCAGAATATGATTCACTATACAGAGCAGCACACAACCTCTCACCACACTGTCTCATGTGTAACTGAATAGCCTAGACAAGTATGAACCTATCGCTGGTCTCCAAGGTCGTCCCCCACACCTTCCCACTTGAGGGAAGTTTGCTCTCAGCCAGTAGGAGAGCACTAGTGCTTCCCTTGATCCAGGCTTGATCCAGCCTAGAGTTATCACATTAAGATAAGCTGTAGAGAGTTCTGGCTGGTGTGGCTCAGTGGATTGAGTGCCAGCCTGTGAACCAATGGGTTTCTGGTTTAATTCCCAGACAGGGCACATGCCTGGGTTGCAGGCCAGGTCCCCAGTTGAGGGCGTACGAGAGGCAAACACACATTGATATTTTTCTCCCTCTCTTTCTCCCTTCTCTCCCCTTTTTCTGAAAACAAATACAATCTTTAAAAAAAAAGATAAGCTGTAGAGAAAAACTTGAAATGATAGAAGAAAACTAACTGCTGTTTTGAAATTGGCATGCCTGTTTAAGTCTAAAACAGCAGAAAAATAACACTCAACAGGAATTATGTTAAAAATTGTGCCCCTGTGGAATATCATAGGAAAGGGCGAAGCCAAAGAACATATGCATGACCCAAGGACATGAACGAAGAGGGGTGGGATTGCTGGAAGGGAGGGGGGTACCAGCTGGAGGGGAGCAAAGGTAAAAAATTGGGACAACTCTAACAGCATAATCAATAAAATCTACTTAAACGGAGACAGGGAAAATTATACAGAGAAACAAATATGTGGTATAAACAACCTGAGCTTGCATGGCTTCCAAATGAACTCCAGGAGGGAATAATGACATGGTCATTAGATGATTAGCTAGAGAACTGCATTGAAAGCAATTTGGCAGTGGGCTCTCTCCCCTCCACACTACACACTACACAGCATTGACATGGCCCACAGGGTAAACAGTAAATAGGAAAGGGTGTGTGATTCAGAGAAACAAGACAATGTTCCAGGAATCTAGTGATTATAGGAAAACAAGATGCTACCACATACAGAAGACAAGTCCTTGCATACCTCCCTTAGCAGAATACCCAAGTAAATATGACACGATAACCAAGAATCACCAAACATTTGAGAAAAAAAATCATTGAAAATAAAACTTAAAATGAAAATGAAAAAATGTTGTTGAAATAGTAAATAGAAAATTTAATGCCTGTATAATTATTTATCATCCATGAAGAAATCATGAAGAATATGGTACTTATAAAGCAGAACATTGCTACGAAAAGTAAATCAGCAATCATGGTAAATAAACAAATTCAATACATTTTCCAAATAAGCAGAATAAAAACATGAAATAACTTAGTAAGCAGGGTGATCTAGCTACAGGTTTCTCTCAGAATGCAGTGAAAGAGGCCAAGGAGACACAAAGTGTAAGAAAAACAAGAAACATGGAGAATTTAAAAAATCTATTTGATACCTATCCCAGAAATGGAGGACAGAGGTAATATATATTTAGGAAGAAATGTAAAAAAAAAAAAAATGGAATTTTCTACACCTGAAATTAAATGGGTCAAGCAAATGTTTTACAAGATTAAAAACAAAAACACTGAAATTTCTTATCATGGGGAGAAGAGAAGAGAGAAAATACCAAAAGAAAATAAGTAAAACAAAGAAAATTCAAGGAGTCAAGAAAATAAAGAACAGAAAGCATAATTAAAAAGTAAATTATCTCCCTACCTGATCCCTCCAGAATTTGTCTTTGAAGAATTAAGTAATGACATAAGATTCTTAGCATAAAACTAATAAGACCAGTTGTTCATAGAGGTTTTGTTGACCATGACTTTGACTGTAATGTAATGCCTAAAAGAGACATGCTTGGGCTCTGGTTGTTACCAAAAAGTCCTGAGGAACTGGGATTGACTTTCAAAGGTAATAAAAGCCCATGAGAAAAAAGGCCTGGTACTGTGATTGGTTGTGCGGTCCACAGCAATCTTTCCAGGTAAGGAATGAAGGGTATTTTCCTGAAAGAGGGCTAAAAGGGACCTTAAGTCACAATGGAAAACCCGAAGGCCTTGGAAAAGACAGGTGTTTACAGGCAAGGCTGAATGGCAGGTATGTGGCTCAGCTCCTGTGCCCTGAAGGGCAAAATGAAAGTCACCCTAAAGTTTCCTTATGTAAGTTACAGCAAAACATGTAAAGATCATATGTGATCATGTGCTGCTCTTGTTATGTTTATGCAAACAAACAGGATAAATTAAAACTGGGCTTAATGCGGTCCATTTAATGACAAGGAGGGTAATCTTAGGGAGAAAAATCATGATTCAAGGAAAATCACAATGCTCAGTGGTAAAATATAAAGTAGTGTCTTTAAAGTTTAGTTTCATTTAAAGTTCGTTTTTATTTGAAAGTTAAACTAGGTCTGTGACATCATTAAAGTTGCTTAATTTACAGGCAAGAAGAAGGTCAAATATGTTGCAACTGGATATCTTTACAATAAGACAGTCTTGCAGATTTAGAGATTGGTTTGTAGGTTATGTTGCATAAATTAACACGTGTGTTCTGTTTTCATAGGGCATAAGCCTATAATCTCATTACCTGAGTGATTGTCTGTACATATAGGCCTCACTTGGTCCTGTCTGCATTGCTGCCTCCTGAGACTCAATGGTTTGGCTGAACTAAGTGGTTGGGTTGGAGAAGCATGGGGTGGTCTGTGGGCTTCACTTTAAAACTGGTTTCTCTTTTCTATCTTAATGGCTGGGACAGAAACGGCTCAGAGGTCTGATAGGGGGGAAACCTAAAATATTTCCCTCAGTCCAAACTTAGTGGGCAAAAGGGTTTTGGACAGGTGTGGCATGACTTGCACATCTTCCTCCAAAGAAGCCTTTTTTTCCCTAATGTGGGACATTGAAAAATTTATTCCTGCACTTTGTCATCTAGTGGTCATGGATTGAATGATGCCTTTTAACCCTGTTGCCAAATCTGTTGCCCCTAGAATACAACACGGATGCCAGCCTATTAAACCAAGCATGCCATGGTCGGGGACAGCCCACTGACCTGGAGTCTGCACAATCCTTCCCCATGTGGGAAGGCCACCCTCCCCTCTACACCTCCAATTTTATTAGGGATTTCTGGACCCAAGGGTAGGTAGGATGATGACCATGTTCAGCTTGAAGCAGCTAGAGGAGAACGAGACCTTGCCCATTGGCTTTTATAAGATTATAAAGGGTTTTAAGTCTGAGAGGGAGAAACTGTTACTTTTTATTGTTATAAAAAACTAATTAATTATTTTGAGAAAAGAATAATATAGGAAAGTGTGAAGACAAGGAACTTGTATGCATGACCCATGGACATGAACTAAGGGGGGTGGGATTGCTGGGAGAAGGTGTGTACTGGGTGGAGGGGAGCAAAAGAGAAAAAAATTGGAACTATCATAACAATATAATCAATAAAATATACTTACAAAAAAAAAAGGAAAGAAAAGTACAATGCCTAGAATTTAAATGATCTGTTCTATTTCCATATGACATGTCCACACTACTTCTTTCATAATTATTTGAGGGTATTTCAAAAGGCAGAAACCACCTCTAATTCTTATATCACTCATAGATCAATACTCTGCAACACTGTGATTTTCCAGTAAATATTTTTGTATACCTTATTAATAAAATTCAGACTATAATACAGCATATAACAAAGTAGAGAACTGTTCAGTTCTACCTAATGCTAATTAGTTGTTTGGTTCTTCTCTGTTCTGTTCTGGGCACCACATTTTTAAAATCAATTTTATTCAGGAACAGTTTGTATACAACTGTTTGTATTTTAAGTGTTAATAAGTTTTGACAAATGCATACATCTAAGTACAACCCTAGAGCATAATAAAAAAATATGTATATGTATGTGTGTACATATATATATAGGCAATACCTATATATGTGTGTGTGTATATATAGTGTGTGTGTGTATGTGAATGTATTTGGAAAAGAGTCTTTTTGTTGTAAAATTATGAATTTTAAAAACCAAGATAGACTTATGTAACCATGTCCACAATCAAGACACTGAATAATTCCATTGATGCCAGAACTTCCTTCCTGCTACCCCTTTATAGTCAATCCCATCCCAGAGCCCCAGCCTCTGACAATCTCTGTTCTATTCTCTGTCCCTCTATTTTTGCCTTGCTCAGAATGTCATTTAAATTCAATGATATAACACATAACTTTCTGTGACTGGCTTCTTTCACTCAGCATAATGCCTTTGAGAGTCACACATGTTGTATGCATCAGTAGTACATTCCTTTTTATTCTTAAGCAGCACTCTACAAATGTATCACAGTTTACATATTCACTCATTGAAAGGTACTTGGGTTGTATTCAGTTCTTGGTGATTATGAATAAAACTGCTGTAAACTTTTCATACTTTTTTTTGCATGAACATAACTTTTCATTTCTCTAGTGTAAATACATGGGAATGAAATTGCTAGGTCACATACTTATGTTTACCCTTATAAGAAAGTTTCAAATTATTTTCTGGGATGACTGGAACATTTTGTTTTCCAGACAGCAATGTGTGCCAGTCCCAGTTACTCCACCCTCTTACTAGCACTTAGTTGTGATCAGGGGTTTTTCTCTTAGTTTTAGATATTTGTTTGGGTTTGCTTTATTAGTCATTCTAATCAGTGTGTAGTGGTTTAAATATATATTTCTGCAATAAAAAAAGTAAATTATGTAGCAAGGATATGTGCAAATGCACTGGTAATCACAATAAATGAGACTATATTAAATTTATCTATTAAAGAGATTGTAAAACAGTGTAAAAAATCAGTCATTCTTGTCATTAGAAATTTAATTTAAGTCAAGTGACATAGAGAAGTTAAAAGTAAGTGATGGAAAAAGAAATTGTCCCATACATTCTAACAAAAAAGCTGGCAGATAAAATGTTGGAATCAGACAAAATAGAAAGACAAAAAGCAATCTAGCTGAAAATCTTTAAATGGAAAGAGCAATATATTTCATACTGATCAAAATTTATACTGAAAGGACAGGCCACCCATAAGTCTCATTGGTTGAAACTCCTTCTCATATCATGGCTAAACCAATCACAATCAAGAGGAATTAAATTTTCAAGAAAGGTTAAACCAATTGGGATTTGATCCCTCGGACTGTGGTGGTGTCTGTCTTCTCTGAAACATAGGTCATGGTAAGTAGGATGGATACCTGAAGAAAAAATTAGGGTCTCAGGAGAGAGGTAGGCAATCCACAAAACTGTATAAACTACTCTGAAGCTATTACAACACAATTTATGTCTTTTGTGGTATTACTATGAAGTAATTAACTACTATAAAATAAAAAGTATATCTCATTTCATCTTTTAATTGTCTATCTCCTCTTTTAAAACGTAAACTTCAGGAGGGCAGAAACCTTGTTTATACTGTTCTCTTTTTTAAAATAAAATTGATTGGAGTGACATTAGGTAATAAGATTATACAGGTTTCAAGTGCACATTTTTATGATAGATGATCTGTATATTGCATTTTATGTCCACCACCCAAAGTCAAATCATCTTCTGTTATCATATATTTCACCCTTTTATGCTGTATTATCCCCCACCCTTTTCCTCTGCTAACTACCATACAGTAGTCTGTATCTATGAGTTTTTGTTTTTATTGTTTGTTCATTTGTTGCTTTCAGTTTTATATCCCACATGTGTGAAATCATATGGTTCTTAAATTCATCTGTCTTACTTATTTCACTTAGCATGATATTCTCAAGGTTCATGCATGTCATCTTTCATCTTTTCTTACAGCTGAGTAGTATTCCATTGTATATTTGTACCACATCTTCTTTATCCAATCATCGAGTGAAAAACACCAATTGTTTCCATGTCTTAGCCACTATAAATAATGCTGCAATAAATATAGGGGTGCATATATCTTTGCAAATAAACATTTTCAATTTTGGGGGGTAGATACCCAGAAAAGAGGCTGCTGGGTCATATGGTAACTCTATTCTTAATTCTTAAAGGAAACTTTATACTGTTTTCCATGGTAGCTGGACCAGTTTACATTCCCACCAGCAGTGAATGAGCATTCCTTTTTCTCCACAAGCTGTCCAAGACTTGTTATTACTTGTCTTATGGATAATAGCCATTCTAAGAGGTGTGAGGTTGTATCTCATTGTAGTATTGATTTGTATTTCCCTGATAGCTAGTGAGGTTGAGCGTGTTTTCATATATCTATTGGCCATTTGTATGTCTTCTTGGAAGAAATGTCTGTTCAGGTCCTCTGCCCATTTTTTAATTGGGTCGTTTGCTTGGTGTTGAGTTGTATGAGTTCTTCATATACAGGGTGGGGCAAAAATAGGTTTACACTTGTGAGTATGTGAAACAGTTTATTTTTGTATTATTATTTATTATAGTGTTATTTTACATACAAACAACTGTAAACCTACTTTTTCCCCACCCTGTATTTTGGATATTAACCCCATGTCAGAGCTGTTGTTTGAAAATATGTTATTCTATTCAGCTGATTACTTCTTTTGTTTTGTGGTGGTTTCTTTTGCTGTGTAGAAGTTTTTAGTTTGATATAATCCCACTCATTTATTTTTGCCTTTACTTCCCTTGCCCTTAGGGTCAAATTCATAAAACCTTCTTTAAGACCAAGGTCTATAAGTTTAGTACTTGTATTTTTTTCTATCTAATTTATTGTTTCATGTCTTGTATGTAGGTCTTTGATTCATTTTGAGTTAATTGTTGTATACGGGGACTATCCTGTTCTTAATTGAAGCTCTAGCATCTTGTACAAGGTTCAGCACATGATAGGAGCTCAATCTATATTTGTTGATAGAATAAGTTAATGGATGGATAGATGAATGAATATGGAAATAAATTATTCTAAGATAACTCAACAAAAATAATGCAGTTAAAAGGCCAGGAAAGAAAAGTTTTAAGGTGGTGTTAGGTACTGAGTTGAATGTTCAGAAGGGATTTTACCTTTAGAGAGTTGTTTGAGTAAGAGCTTCTGTGAATGTAAAGAATTAAGGATGATGTATGTAATAAAGATATAATGAAAAAGCTTCTGCATGGCTAAAGAAACCATCACCAAAATGAAAAGGAAACCAGCCATATGGGAGAACATATTGGCCAATAATCCATTGGATAAGGGTTTAATTTCCAAAATATATAAAGAACTCCTCTGATGCAACATCAGGAAGACAAACAATCCAACTAAAAAATGGGCAAAGTATATGAATAGACACTTCTCCAAGGAGGACACACAGATTGCCCACACACATATAAAAAGATACTCAACAGCACAAGCCATCAGAAAGATACAAATGAAAACCACAATGAGATACCACCTCACACTGATCAGAATGGCCATCATTAACAAATCAACAAACAACAAGTGCTGGTGAGGATGAGGAGAAAGGGAACCCTTTGCACTGCTGGTGGGAATGCAGATTGGTGCAGCCATTGTGGAAAACAATATGGGATTTTCTTAAAAAGCTAAAAACGGAACAGCCTTTTGACCCAGTGGTTCTGAGCCTGGGAATATACCCTAAGAATTCCACATCACCAATTCAAAAGAAGTTATGCACCCTGATGTTCATGCCAGCACTATTTACAACAGCCAAGTGCTGGATACAGCCTAAGTGCCCATCAGTAAATGAGTGGATCAAAGAACTAGTACATTTACACAATGGAATACTAGGCAGCAGAAAGAAAGAAGGAATTCCTACCTTTTGTGACAGCATGGTTGGAACTGCAGAATATTATGCTAAATAAAATAAGTCAGTCAGTGAAAGACAAATAGCATATGATCTCACCTATAAGAGGAACCTAATGAACAAAACAAAGGAGTAAAATAGAACCAGAGGCATGGAAACATGGAACAGATTGACAGTGACCAGAGAGCAGGGGAGGGTGGTGATGGTTGGAAAGAAGGGGAAGGGACATGTATGGAAAAACTGGGACAATTGTAATAGAATAACAATAAAAATACTCTAAAAGTGATATGATTACAGTAATATTACCTTTGTCTTTCTTTTTATTAATTTGATAGAAGCAGAAGAGGTGATATAGTTGAGAAGAGCAGAATCAATGAAGAAGTCAGTTTGTTCATTTTAGAATGAATGGCTACAGTGAGCATATTAGTTGATAAAATATACATATCAGTCAATATAAAAAATATTGAAGGTATAGAGGGGGAAAGGGAATTATAAAAAAATTTCTAGAAAAAGGAACTTAATCAAATGTAAACAGAGAAAAACCTACTCTCCCCAGGGACCAGAGTAAAAGAATGGTAAAGTCAAAGACATAGAGAACCAAATAAATGTGCTCTCACCTCAACTTAACCTAAACTATCAACCTACAAGTTATTCTAGAAAGATATTCAATAAACACTTGTTAAATGAATGGAATTAACAGATACATGAATAGGTGCAATAATATAAATGTGTTGTTTTCTGTATCTTCTTATCAAAGACATGATCTTTCTTGTTTTCTTAAGCTAAATCATTGAAGTGATAAGGAATGACAGATTCTATCAACCAGGGAATGCCTTCAGTGGACACTTTTTAACAACAGATTAAACAAAAATATGATAAATACCCTTATGTATTATAATGCTCTTGAAATCCCTGGTGATAGAATTATCTATGTGCTAATATTATTCATTCTACTGAAAGCTACAGTAAGTAAAAGGAAATAGTTTATGTAAAAGTATGTTCAATCAATAACCAGGAAATATGTAAGTAGCAATATTTGTCAAACTCAAGAAGAAAAACAAGATTAAGAAATAAAAACTCAATTTTACTGTTTAAAATAACTGCTCAACCTGAAAATTAAATCCCAGATCTGATTTTCTAATCTGTTGAGCATTCTCTTTGTAAAATGTGTTACTTTTAATGGTTTTCAGATTCCAAAAATATGCACCAAACTTCATAAAACTCACTGGAAGTTACTTTAAAATAAATCATATGTACACTGACTTCATAACAATCTCCTCTGTAGCTACTTCAGGACTTGGTAGTAAGTTAAAAGATCACAGGAACAGATGAACACTTTTGTGCCATTTGAAGTTAAATAACATTGAAAATACAACATGAGATACAGTACCAGATTTAGCATCTACTTGCTAACTACTAGAATATTACTACAATAATGCTTATTTAATTGTGGATTTCAATATGACCTTTGTCAAAAGAAAAATATATTTCTTAAAAAAAAAAACACTGGGGAATAAAAATGTTTCTTAGCTTATATAGTAGTGTAATAACTAAATTTAGCATCTGCATTATTCTTTCAACAATTTACTGCCTACCATGAACAAAATAGGTTAGTGACACAGTCATTTATAGTGTATGCAGGGTGAAACCATGAATGAGTAAGGGATTGACCACTGTTGGAAGGAAGGTAGCACTCAAAAGAGTCAAATTATAGGAACAACAATTAGTACAATATATATAGTCCATTTCATAATGTGAGTTTCACATACAATTGCTGTTATAAATTATCTTTGTGTGGAAAAGACATAAGGATGAAAAACAATTAAATTAAACCAAGGAAATGAAAATTCAAGTTAATTGTATAATTGAAGAAACAGATTTGAGAGGTATCCTGGAATAAATGACAGGATATATCAATCACCAATATAGTAAAAATAGAAGTTGAAAAATAAGAATTATGGGGACGACAATTGTCTCCAACTAGCCAAATAACTTATTTTGCTTTTTCAAAGTATTTGGAATGCAGTGGCACCTCAGAGCTAACCACTGGTATTCCTCATTATTCTCAGCCCATGCTGAGGGGCTTCTGGCCCTTTCTAAGCCTATGTATCAGAGCAGGTATGCCCATCAAGTCAAAACGCTGAATGTTCTTAGTTACCATGCCAGAAATTTCATATTCTAATGAGGATTACCCTTTTAAGCACTCTTCTTAGGAGGCTCTGCATTTATTGCAGTTATTTCTATTGCTTAGAACTTTTGAACTATTTCACATATTAGTATACATGTATAGAGTATCTTTATGTTCTATTATATGTGCATTTTAGGTGAATATTTAAGCCAGTTTGATGAATATATATACCCACTTTTTTATGACCTATTGCATTCCCTGGACACTGTAATATTACATGTACATCTTTGGTTTAAAAAATGGCAGTGACATTGGTTATGTTTTGTTAGATGAGAAGTTCACAAGTGTTCTATTATCTCTGTGAACTGTTGGCACAAATGATAACAGACACACTGTAGCCCCCTATAACATAAAGTACCATGATAGTTTCGACTAGTATTAGCTACCATACTCTTAAGACATACCCACATCTCACTTTTTAGTGTTAACACTTGTGTTATTTTTTCAGGATTTTCATGAATTTGAATATTTCTGTTCAGAAACCCTTCACAGTTATTGACAGAAGTAAATAATAGCTAGCAATGACTAATAGGGTATTGTGAATACCTTCTGATGTTGTTCTTCCTTCATCTTTTGTAATTTTCTCTTTTCTTCTTCCTTTAGAGAATCCTTATAAGCCTTGCTTCTGGCCTGTAAGGCATAGGAAGAAAATCACAGAAAAAATATCACCACAATATACTAATCTACCTACCATAGATATTGTTTTAATAACTCAACCTTTGTACTAAGCATACAGCACACGCTCCATGCACACTTTCCTGTTGAGTAATTTATGCATATGTCTGAAAATATACCTTGGGATATATAAAAAAGAAGGTGAGTATAAGTACATTTTAAAGTATGATCTATCAATTAAGCTTTAAAAATATCACCTCAGAGACAGTCAACATAGTGTATTCTTTCTAGTGAGAAGGCTTTGAAATAGAGAAAAGTTAAATATTTTTCAAGAATATGCCAACTAGCTGATCAGTCAATATCAGGGAGAAGCAGTAGTGACAGTGACTTGGAAGCACTGACATATCTACTGCTCAATAATGGTATCCTATTAAATAGCCTGTCAACTGGTGATTGACACCACGTGATTCCAGATGTGCATTTCCTTCTAAGTCTTTGCATCCTCAATCTGTACATGAAGCTTACTTCTGTTTCTAAGCAGAAAAACAAGGCCTTTTTAGGAACACAGGAGTCATCATTCTGGCTGAATTAGGATCAGGGGGAGCCTCAGGAGAACTAGCACACACAGCAGGATGTCTTTAGTCCCACTGGCCCGCCACAGCAGGGTTCAACACACTTGCATAGTGACCAGATATTCTGGAATTTATGAAAGATCAAATGTTCTGTCTCTCTCTCACACTGATTTGTAGCTCAGCCTCTGTAAGACACAAAGGTCAGACTGATAAGCTAATGTATAGAAAATTCCATGTTTCTCATAAAACTACCAGCAGCCTCATGGCAGTAGGTTGCATATTATAGGCCTAAATCTTTGGACTAATAATCCATAAAGCTTATGTAAACTGGTCCTCCCCACCTTTTCTCTTACTATATTTCCTTAAATACTTCTTAATTCATTCCCCCATTTCTGTCACTATAAAACCCATATTCATGGCACTTCTGGCTAAGATGGAGGTGCAGGTAGACATGCTGTGTCTTCCTCACAACTAAGAAGGAATTTACAAGCACTTCAAAACCAACCAAACAAACAAACAAAGAAAAATCTAGAAAAGTTCATACAAATAAAGAAATAAAGAAGAAATATTCAGCCAGAAAGGAAGGAGGGGTGGAGCTGGGAAGGAGAGAATCAGGTGCAGCACTAAGGCAGTGGCTGTGGGGGTGGAGCTTGGCTGTGGAAGCTGGTGGTGCAGCTAGTGGCATAGGGACTGTACCCCCGTGAAAAGTGCTATCATACATTTTAAACCTGGGAAGAAATCCCAGATCAAAAACAAACCAATCACATGCCCAAACCAGACCTCACAGCTCTTGATTCCAGCACTGGGGAAAATAGAGCCACATTGCTTCTGACTTTGAAAACAAGAGGGGGATAGGGATGGAGGAAGAAACTGGAAGAGGGGCAAGTGTAGGGCAAACAGCACTGTTCCCTATCAGACCCCTCCCCTATATACAGCATCACAACTTAGTGAAACAGGACACTGGCACTAAGAAATACCTAGGGCTCCAGCACTTACAACTTAACAGGTGTGACAGCTCTACCTAAATCACAGAGGCAAACACAGAAAGTCACAATGAGGAAACAAACGTACAGTCCAAAAGTGGGGGCAGATCAAGGTTCCAGTGGGAGAAATGAGCAACGAAGAGATAGCCAACCTAACAGACAAGGGGGCAGCCAACCTAGCAGACACACAGTTCAAAGCACTGGTGATAAAGATGCTCACAGACCTGACAGAAAAGGTTAACCATGACGGAGAAGAAATAAAAATTATACTAGGTAAAATGAAGAAAAATCCACACAAAACTAGTGGTGAAAGAAAGGAAGGAAACCAGGGTTGAAATCAATGAATTGGAACATAAGGAAGAAATAAACAGTAAACCAGTACAGAAGGAGGAAAGGAATTGAAAAAAACGAGGAGAAGCTTAAAAACCTCTGGGATAACTTTAAATGTGCCAACATCCAGATCATAGGGGTGCCAGAAGGAGAAGAAGAAGAGCAAGAAATTAAAACATAATGTAAAAAAATAATGATTTGGCAAAGTAAATAGATATACAGGTCCAGGAAGCACAGAGAGACCCACATAAACTAGACCCAGGGAGGACCACACTAAGACACATCATAATTAAAATGCCAAAGGTTAAGGATAAAGAGAGAATCTTAAAAGCAGCAAGAGAAGAGATTTACCTACAAAGAGGTACCAATAAGGCTATCAGCTGATTTTGCAAAATAAACTTTTCAGGCAAGAAGGGAGTGGCAGGAAATATTCAAAGTGATGAGAGGCAAGGACCTACAACCAAGATTACTCTATCCAGCAAAGCTATCATTTAGAATGGAAGGGCAGATAAAGTGCTTCTCAGACAAGTAAAACTAAAGAAGTACATCACCAAGCCATTATTATATGAAATGTTAAGGGGATTTATTTAAGAAAAAGATCAAAACTATGAACATTAAAATGACAACAAGACTTCTGGCCAAGATGGAAGCTTAGACAGACATGCTCCATCTCTCTCCACAACTAAGAAGGAATACAACTACCTCAAAACTAGAGACAACCAGAATTTCCAGAACATCAAGCTACATGGAAGTCCAACAAACAAAGACATAAAGAAGAAATACTCATCTAGACAGGTAGGAGGGGAAGATCTGGGGCAGAGAGAAAGCAGTGTGGTGGTGGCAGCAGTGGCGGCAGTGGCAAGCCAGCAGAAAGTGCAGTCACACATTTTAAAAAGTAAGGAGGGACACCAGGGGAGTGCTTTCAGCACCAGACCGGACCACACAGCTCACAGTTCCAGCGCTGGGGAAAATAAAGTCTCATTGCTTCTGACTGTGCAAACAAGTGGGGGTTGGGGCGGAGGAAGAAATTGACAGTGTCTCAGTGGAGTCCATTTGTTTAAAAGGCCCCATGGTCCTAGAATGTCTGAAGACCCACCCACTCTGAGAACAATGGTTAGGGCAACAGCTAGAGAGGTGTCAGACCCATCTGGAAGTGGGAGAGGTGCCTGGAAAAGGGGCGAGTGCTGAGTAAGTGGTATTGTACCCTATTAGACCCCTCTACAACAAACAGTGCCAAAACACGGTGAAACAGGTTGACTGTACTGACAAATACCTAAGGCTCCACCTCTTACAATGTACAGGTGCAAGAGCTCTACCTAAGACACAGAGGCAAACACAGAAGACTGTCAAGATGAAGAGACAGAGAAGTATGGCCCAAAAGAGGGAACGGATCAAGGTTCCAGTGGGAGAACCAAGCGAAAAGGAGATAGCCAACCTAACAGACATAGAGTTCAAAACACTGGTGATAAAGATGTTCACAGGCATGACAAATATGCTTAAGTATTGCAAACGCATAAAGGAATAAGTGAAGCTATGCTAAGTGAAGTGAGGGAACATCCACACAAAACCAATGGTGAAGGGAAGGAAACCAGGGTTCAAATCAATGATTTGGAACATAAGGAAAAAAAAAAACAGTCAACCAGTACAGAATGAGAAGACAAAAATGGAAAAAAATGAGGAGTGGCTTAGAAACCTGTGGGACAACTTTAAACGTGCCAACATCCAAATTATAGGGGTGCAGGAAGGAGAATAGGAAGAGCAAGAAATTAAAAACTTATTTGAAAAAATAATAATAGAAAGCTTCCCTCATTTGTTGAAAGAAATAGACAAACAAATCCCAGAAGTACAGAGAGTCCCAAACAAGCTAGACCCAAAGAGGACCACACAAAGACACAACATAATTAAAATGCCAAAGGCTAAGGATAAAGAGAGAATTTTAGAAGCAACAAGAGAAAAGCAGAGTTACCTACAAAGGGGTGCCTATAAGACTATCAGCTGATTTCTCAAAGAAACTTTGCAGGCAAGAAGAACTGGCAATAAGTATTCAATGTGATGAAAAGCAAGGACTTACAACCAAGATTACTCTATCCAGCAAAGCTATCATTTAGAATGGAAGGACAGATAAAGTGCTTCCCAGACAAAGTAAAGCTAAAAGAGTTCAACACCACCAAGCCCTTATTATATGAAATGTTAAAGGGAGTTATTTAAGAAAAAAAAGATCAGAACTATGAACATTAAAATGACTACAAACTCACAACTATCAACAACAGAATCTAAAAAGTAAAAACAAAAAAAAACTAAGCAGACAACCAGAATGAGAACAGAATCATAGGTATGGGGAGCATGGGGAGGGGTGTCATGTGGGAGGAGGAAGGGTGGAATGGTGCAGGAATTAAGAAGCATAGTAGGAGGGTGCAGAACAGACAGGGGGATGTTAAGAATAGTACAGGGAAGAGTAAAGTCAAAGAACTTATATGCACAACCCATAGACATGAACTAAGGGGTGGCGTGGGACTACTGGAGGAAGGGGGTGTGCTGGGTGGAGGAGAGCAAAGGAAGAAGAATTGGGACAACTGTAACAGCATAATCAATAAAACATATAAAAAACCCATATTCCATAAAATAATAATAAGCTCTTGCCAGAAGGGGATTGTATTGTCTATAATACTACTAATTAGAATAGTGGAGCCTTGGATGCATTTGTTCAAAAAGCCCTTATATATCCAAATCCTACTACATTACTCAGGGAAACATCCTAGGACTTTCTCTTATCTATATCCTAAACAAAAGGGGACTGTAATAAGACAGAAGGTGAGGAGTCGTTCCGAAATGACCCTTATTTTTACAGAAGGTTAGTCTTCACCACAGATATTCCACATAAAACCTAACAGGGGGGAAGGAGAAAAGGGAATTCATCTTCTACTCAAGAGATTGAAAGGAGTAAAACGTTTACTACATCAGATATGATGACTTGAGTGGGGAACCTAAATTCTATTTGTATTCCTTCCTTTTAAAATTAACCGTTTGTTCTTTTATCAGAATATGGGTCCTAGTTTTTGACTAAAAAAAAATAAAGAAAAAAAAGTTAGACACAAAGTGTCATTTAAAAGGCCACACGAACTGGGAGGTCACATGGCACCTTAACTGTGAAGACTTCAAAGTTATTTGCAATCCTAATGCATGCTTACCAAGCCGTGATTCCTAGGCAGGACAGGGAGTTTCTGTTCAAAAATAGGGGAGAAAAAACTTTTGATCACTATTTTTCTAAGTTCTAAACGCTAGAAATTTCTATCTCACTGTATTCACATATTTTCCTATCATTAAATACTAATTTAATATCTTAAAACAAATTTTTGTTATTCAACTAAAACACAGTTTTAATCATCCTCTCCCAGAAGCTATGTTTATAATGTAAGCATTCAATAAACAATATTTAAGCCTCCTGTGTACAAGGACTGTGGTAAGACATGATCCCAGACCTCAAGTTCTTACAGCCTGGCATGGAAGTTAGACAAGAAGATTAATCATTATAGTACATCATGATAGGTATTGTGAAAAAGAAAGCTACAAAGAAGGATATTTAATTAAACTGGATTAAGGATATTTTTTCAAAGTAGGTGACACTAAGCTGTGTTTTAAAGAGTACAAATCAGACTAAGTAGGGGGAAGAGTATTTGAGCAAATGAAAAATAGCATTCTGCCCTGGCTGGTGTGGCTCATTGGAGTGAGTGCCAACCAGTGAACCAAAAGGTCACTGGTTTGATTCCAAGTCAGGGCACATGCTGGGTTATGGGCCAGGTCCCCAGTTGGGGGTGTGCAAGAGGCAACCGATTGATGTTTCTCCTGCACATTGATGGCTCTCTCCCTTTGTTCCTCTCTCTCTAAAAGTAAATAAATAAAATCTTTTAAAAAATAGCATTGTATTGGCTTGCTCAGGCTTTCATAACAATGTATCACAGTCTAGGTGGCTCAAACAACAGAAATTTGCTCTATCACATTTTTCAAGGCTAGGAGTCCAAAATCAAGGTATCTGCAAGGTCAGTTCCTTCTGAGGACCATGAGGTAAGGGTCTAGCTATCTCCTCTTGGCTTGCAGATCGACATCGTCTTCCCTATGTACATGTCTGTCTGTCTGTCCAATTTTTCCTTTATAAGGACACTTTTCCTATTGAATTAGAACCCAACTTAATGAGCTCATTTTTACTTGACTACTACTGTAAAGAGCCCTGGCTGGTTTGGCTCAGTGGATTGAGCGTCGGCCTGCGAGCTAAGTGTCGCTGGTTCGATCTTCCAGTCAGGGCACATCAGAGAAGGAAAACTCTGACTCCAAAAAACCTCCGCTGCCTTGCGGCATACCTCTTCAGGGGAAAGGCTAAGGGAGTAAACCCCGACAGAAAATCCGGAGCCAGAGTCCCTAAGGCGGTTTGACGTTGTAGTCAACACCAGCAACTCCTGCGGCGCACCTGAAACCAAGCTGTATTGACTCCGTCTTTCCCTTGGACCCTTCAGCTGCGAAGAGAGGGGGGGTCTGCTGCATGGGCAACAGCAGACCCTCAATATCACCCTGCCCAGGCTCTGTAGCTTCAGCTTCACTGGAGAGGACACTCCAGCGTCATCGCAAGATGTCGATTCAACACGGGAGGAGACAGATACCGTGTCACTCCCGAGTCGGACTGCACAACCATTCTCGGCAGTGCAGATAGACTCTTAAGAAGCTACACCATCGTCTCTCGAGACGGACGGCTGCCGACGATGACGACTACTGTAAAGGTCCAATGTCCAAATAAGATCATATTCTGAGGTATTGGAAGTTAGAACTTCATATAAATGTGGGTGGGGAGATGCGATCCAACCCATGACAAGCATTTAGTTCCTATTTCAGATGGTGGAATAAAGTGCTTTTGTTCCATCCTTCTCTCAAAAATTACCCTAAACAGGGGAGGAAATAAAACAAACCAACTTTATCTTCAGAACCCAAGAGATAGCTCACTGCCAAGGGAATAGAGTACACTCATAAGATTCCAGTTTTCTCCACAGATCCATGTGAGTGCCCAATATTTGTAGTTACTGGGGGAGTCTGATGGATGATGAGAAAGTGCCGATGCCTGCTCCAACCCTGAAAATTCAAGTGCTAATTCTCCCAACCATCATGGAAAATAAAAAAATGTATTGAACAAGGCAATACCTTGTACAGAAGGCAGCAGTGGTCAAATCCCTGGCTGAGAATGAAAGGATACTATAAAATCCTGTATACTGAGCAGCGAGCCTCTGGGTCACCTTCCTTGAAGTTTTCTTTTTCATATTTTATTAATTATTCTATTACAGTTGTCCTGATCTTTCACCTTTTGCCACCCCTCTATCCAGGAACCCCTACTCCCTCAGGCAATCCCCACATCATTGTTCATGTCCATAGGTCATGCGTATAAGTTATTTGGCTGCTACATTTCCTATACTGCGCTATTCTGTTGCACTTCTTAATCCCCTCACCTCTTCACCCATTCCTCCACACACACACCCCTCTGGCAACCATCCGAATGCCCTCTGTATCCATGATTCTGTTTCTGTTCTAAGTTTGTTTTTTAGATTCAATGGTTGATAGATATGTATTTATTGCCATTTTATTGTTCATAGTTTTTATCTTTTTCTTAAGTAAGTCCCATTAACCTTTCATATAATAATGATTTGGTGATTATAAACTCCTTTAGTTTATTTTTGTCTGGGAAGCTCTTTATCTGTCCTTCAATTCTAAATGATGTCTTTGCTGGATAGAGCAATCTTGGCTATAGGTCCCTGCTTTTCATGACTGAATATTTCTTGCCAATCCCTTCTAGCTTGCAAAGTTTCTTTTGAGAAATCAGCTGACAGTCTTATGGGAATTCCCCTTTGGATAACTAACTGCTTTTCTCTTGCTGCTTTTAAGATCCTCTCATTATCTTTAATATTTAACATTTTACTTATGATTTGTCTTGGAGTGGACCTCTTTGCATCCCTCTTGTTTGGGACTCTCTGTGCTTCCTGAACTTGCATGTCTATTTCCTTCATCAAGTAAGAGGAGTTTTCTTTCATTATTTTTTAAAATAGATTTCCAATGTCTTGTTCTTTCTCTTCTACTTCTGGTACCCCTATGATGTGAATGTTGGACCTCTTGAAGTTGTCCCAGAGGTTGCTTACACTAGCCTCATTTTCATGGATTTTTTTTCTTGTTATTATGATTGGTTGTGTTTTGCTTCCTTATGTTCCAAATCATTGATTTGTACTAGGTTTCATCCACTCTACTGTTGTCTCTCTGTAAATTGTTATTCATTTAAATTAGTGTATCCTTCGTTTCTCTCTGGAATCTTTTTTAAGCTGTTGAGGTCCTCACTAAGTTCCTTGAGCATCCTTATATTCTGCACCTGCTAGATTGCTTATCTCCCTTTTTTTTTAGTTCTTTTTCTGGAGTTTTGATCTGTTCTTTCATTTGGGCCATGTTTCTTTGTCTCATTTTGGTGGCCTCATTGTGTCTGTGGCTGTGTATTAGGTAGAACTGCTTTGACTCCATCTCCTGGTAGTGTGGCCTAATGTAGTAGGTGCCCTGTAGAGTCCAGTGGCACAGCCTCCCCTATCACCCAAGCTGGGTACTCGAGGCATGCTCATCATGCAGGCTGACTACCCTCTCCTGTTTAGTTGAGCCTTGGTTGCTGTCGGCAGATCAATGGGAAGTATTTAACCAGGCCAGTAAGCTGCAAGGACTCACTGTGTCCACTTACCACCAACCTCTCCCCTTTGTGTAGAATCAGCTGTGCAGAGTCAGGGTGGTGGTATTCTGATGTGGCCTATAGCAGCCCACTGGGTGCACTGGCCCTGGGGTTTCCTTGGTGGAGGAGGCCAAGGTCAGCCCCCATCTGTGTTTGCCCGGGGACACCCTGCCTGAGCTATAAAGCAATCTGAGATGGCTGCTACTTTGCTGGGCTTGGAGATTCCCAGGTGAAGCCAAGCTATGAATCTAAGCTGTCTGCTGGTAGTGGCAGGACTGGGGCTCACTGAGGCCAGCTATTTCTTGTTTGATAGTATTTAGAGAGTTATGAAGCATGAGCCAAGACCAGCCATTTATCTGGAAAAGCAGCTTAGGTTGGCCCACATGTCGTGTGAGACAGAGACTTTGATGATCTCCAAGCAGGTCAAACAGCATTAGCCAGGTTAATGGAGTTTCAGATATGGTGCCAGTTTGCAGGCTCTGTGCAGGGAGGGTTTAGAAAAAGGACAATGGGCTCTGCTGGCCTTGATGCTAGACACTTCAGTTTATCCCTGTATACCACTGGTGCCTTTCAAGCTGCTACCCCACTTCTGGAGCTCAGAAGGAGTGAGTCTAAGTACGTGAATCTGAGTGTGGGTTCTTAAAGATGAACTGCAATTTCTTCCACCAACTCAATTTCCACTGGCTTTTGCAGCCAGAAGTTGTGGGGACTTATCTTCCTGGTACTGGAACCTTGAGCTGGGGAGTCTGGTATGTTGCTGGGACTCCTTGCTCCCAAGATCCCTCCCAAATTTTTATCCACCACAGGTGGGTGAGGGACCAACCTGTTATGTATCTGTGCCCCTTCTTCCAGTCTGGATAGATATGGTTTCTTTAATTCTGTAGTTGTTAGACTTTCATTCAACTTGATTTCAATTGTTCTGGCTGATGGTTGTTCTATATTTTAGTTGTAATTTTGATGCAGTTGTGTGAAGAGTGAGCCATGCCTGCCTATGCCACCAACCTGACTGGATATCCCTCCTTGAAGTTTTCTTATGCTCTCTGCCACTTTCCTCTGAGAGGTGGGAGGTGATATTTTATCCACGAAAGAAGAAACAATTGTTATTTTAAAATAGCAACAGAGAAAAATAAAAGCTCTTGGCAATTAAAACTATTACCTCTTCCTCCATGAAAAGACAATCAGTAAAATGTTTAGAAGAAGCTATATATATACTCTTTGTCCTACCTCACACATATTTTCTTCACATTATGTATCTTCTCCAAGTTTCTGGAACAGAGCTTCTAAAATCATAATTTTCCAAGTTATAAGAGCACTAGTAATACTTTTGTTATAGTGTGGTGACTCTGTGTGGCTCCTGGATGGAGGCTGGTGACCACAAAAAACAAGCCATGATGAGAAGCCTGGAACTTTTAGTCCCACCCTCCCCATTATCCAGAGAGGGCAGAGGAGCTGAAGATGGAATTAATAATTGGTCATGCTTCTGTGAAAAAGCTCTATAAAAATCTCAAAAATAAAGGGATCAGGGAACTTCTAGCTAGGAGAAAATGTCCATGTACCAGGAGGCTGGCTATACCTCAACTCCATTGGAATAGAGCTCTGGTGTTCATGCCCCTCCCAGGCCTCGTCCTATGGATATGTTTGTGTGGCTGTTTATCTTTTATCATATCCTCTACTTTTTTGACCCAAGTCTAATTATGTTTATTTTTTACTGTATTTTTTCACATTACTATTTATCTTCTTTATATCACCATGCCACCCCGATCTCCAGCAATTACCACATTATTGTACATGTCCGTGAGTTCTTTTTCCTTTTTGCTCAGTCCCTTCACCCTTAACCCCTGCACTCATAGCTATCAGCATGCTCCTATCTATGGATCTGTCTCTATTTTGCTTGCTAGTTAAGTTTGTTCATTAATTTCACTTATGAGTGAAATCATATAGTATTTGTCTTTCTCTGACTGGCTTGTTTCACTTAGCATAATGTTCTCCAGATCCATACATGCTGTTGCAAAGGATAAAATTTTTCTTCTTTTTTACATTCCATTGTGTGAATGTCCCATAGTTATTTTATCCACTCCTAACTGATGGACACGGGTTGCTTCCATTACATGGTGACTGTAAATAACACGGCAATGAACATAGGGGTGCTTATGTTCTTTGAATTAGTGGTTAGGGTTTCTTTGGATATATTCCCAGAAGTGGAATTGCTGGGTCAAAAGGTGTTGCATTTTTAATTTTTTGAGGTATCTCCACACTGTTTTCCACAGTTGCTGCACCAATCTGTATTCATACAAATAGTGCAAAAGGGTTCCACTTTCTCCTATCCTCACCAGAATTTGTTGTTGACTTATTGATGATAGCCATTCTGACGGTGTGAGGTGATATCTCATTGTGGCTTTAATTTGCATTTCTCAGATTATTTGTAATGTTGAGCATCTTTTCATATATCTATTGATCATCTGTATGTCCTCTTTGTAGCAGTGTCTACTCAGGTCCTTCGTCCATTTTTTTAAAATTTATTTTTATTGTTTTTATATTACAGTTGTCCCACTTTTTCTCCCATTACTCCCCACCCACCCAGCCCACCCCTTCTCTCATAGTCCATCCCCACTCCATTGTCCATGTCCATGGGTTATTTATACCAGTTCCTTTACTAAACCCTTCCCCTACTTACCTCCTTCTCTCCCTCCCCCCAACTGATAACTGTTACTCTGTTCCTTGTTTACATGTCTCTGGTTCAATTTTGTTTATTTATTTGTGTTGTTCATTTGTCTCCTGTGTTAGGTGATATTACATAGTATTTTTCTTTCATTGCCAGGCTTATTTAACTAAACATAATTCTCTCTAGTTCCATCCATGTTATCACAAATGGCAGGAGTTCCTTCTTTCTTTCTGCTGCATAGTATTCCATTGTGTAAATGTACCGCAGTTTTTTGATCCACTCATCCACAGATGGGCACTTAGGTTGTTTCCAACACTTGGCTATTGCAAATAATGCTACTATGAACATATGGGTTCATAAGTTCTTTTGAACTGGGGTTTCAGGATTGTTTGGGTATAACTCTAGAGGTGGAATTGTTGGTTCGAAAGGCAGTTCCATTTTTATTTTTTTGATGAAATTCCATACTGTTTTCCATAGTGGCTGCACCAGTCTGCATTCCCACCAACAGGTCACTATGGTTCCCATTTCTCCACGTCCTTGCCAGCACTTCTTGTTTGTTGATTTGTTGATGATGGCTGTTCTGACAGGTATAAAGTGGTATCTCATTGTGGTTTTTATCTGCATCTCTCTGATGGCTAGGAACGTTGAACATTCTTTCATATGCCTATGGACCCTGTGTATATCCTCCTTGGAAAAGTGTTCAGATCCTTTGACCATTTTGAATTCGGCTGTCTGTCTTCTTGGCATTGAGATGTGTAAGTTCTTTATATACTTTGGAGAACAATCCCTGTCTGAGGCATTATTGGAAAATATGATTTCCCATATGATTGTTTCTCTTTTCATATTGCTGACGTTTTCTTTTGCTGAGCAGAAACTCCGTAGTTTGATGTAGTCCCATTTGTTTATTTTTTCCTTTATTTCCCTTGCCTTAGGAGATGTATTGGTGAAAATATTGCTATGTGGGATATCTGAAATTTTCCTGCCTATGTTTTCCTCTAGGACTTTTATGGTGTCACGGCTTACATTTAAGTCTTTGATCCATCTTGAGTTTATTCTCGTATGTGGTGTAAGTTGGTGATCTAGTTTCATTTTTTTGCACATCCCTGTCCAGTTCTCCCAGCACCATTTACTGAAGAGGCTCTTCTCACTCCATTTTATGTTTCTTCCTCCTTTGTCTAATATTAGTTGACCAGATAGACCTGGGTTTATTTCTGGGCTCTCTGTTCTGTTCCATTGATCTATATGTCTGTTGTTATGACAGTACCAGACTGTCTTGATCACAGTGGCTTTGTAGTATAGTTTGATGTCAGGTACTGTGATTCCTCCTACTGCATTCTTCTGTCTCAAGATTGCTGTGGTTATTCGGGGTCTTTTTTAGTTCCATATAAATTTTTGAAGTGTTTGTTCTAGGTCTGTGAAATATGTCACTGATATTTTAATAGGATGGTGTTGAATCTATAAATTGCTTTGGGTAATATGAACATTTTAATGATGTTGATTCTTCCCATCCATGAACATGGTATATGCTTCCATTTATTTGTATCTTCCTTAATTTCTTTCCTCAGTGTTATGCAGTTTCCCAAGTACAGGTCTTTTATCTCTTTGGTTAAGTTTATTCCTAGGTACTTTATTTTTCTTGTGGCTATAGTAAATGGGATTTTTTCTAGTTTTTTATCTCTGATATTTTATTGTTGGTGTACAGAAATGCCTTTGATTTCTGAATATTGATTTTGTACGCTGATATTTTGCCAAATGCACTTATTATGTCGAGAAGTTTTTTCATGGAGTCTATGGGGTTTCCTATGTACATTATCATGTCATATGCAAATAATGACAGTTTTACTTCCTCTTTTCCAATTTGGATGCCTTTTATTTCTTTTTCTTGTCTGATTGCTGTGGCTAGAACTTCTAACACTATGTTGAATAGGAGTGGAGAGAGTGGACATCTTTGTCTTGTACCTGATCTCTGGGTAATTCTTTCAGTTTTTGTACATTCAGTATGATATTGGCTTCAGGTTTCTTGTATATGGCCTTTATTGTGTTGAGGTATGCTCCCTCTGTTCCCATTTTGCTGAGTGTTTTTATCATAAATAGATCTCATACTTTATCCAATGCTTGTCCAGCATCTATTGATATGATTATGTGATTCTTGTCTTTCATTTTGTTTATGTGGTGTATTACATATATTGATTTGTGAATATTAATCCGTCCTTGCATCCCTGGGATGAATCCCACTTGATCGTGGTGTATGATCTTTTTAATGTGTTGCTGGATCTAATTTTCCAATATATTGTTGAGGATTTTAGCATCTATGTTCATCAGGGATAAGGCCTACAGTTTTCTTTGTTGTGTCTTGACCTGGTTTGGGGATTAGGGTAATACTGGCTTCATAGAAAGAGTTTGGGAATCCTCTCTTCTTGGATTTTTTGGAATAGTTTGAGAAGGGTATGTGTTAGTTCTTCCCTAAACGTTTTGTAAAATTTGCCTATAAAGTCACCCAGTCCAGGGCTTTTGTGTGCCAGGATTTTTTTTATTACTGCTTCAATTTCACTCTTTGTTATTGGTCTGCTCAGGCTTTCTGCTTCTTGATTCAGTTTGGAAGATTATATCTTTCTAGAGATTTGTCCATTTCATCTAGATTGTCAAGTCTCTTGCCATACAGTTGTTTGTAGTTATTTCTTACAATCCTTTGTATTTCTGTGATACTGGTTCTGATTTCTCCTCTTTTGTTCCTGATTTTGTTTATTTGGGTCCTCTCTCTCTCTCTCTCTCTCTTTTTTTTTTTTTTTTTTTTTGATGAGCCTGGCTAAAGGTTTGTCAGTTTTGCTTATCTTTTCAAAAAAAAGTCCTACTTTTGTCAATCCTTTGAATTGTTCGTTTTGTCTCCATGTCATTTAATTCTGCTCACATCGTGATGATTTCCTTCCTTCTACTCGCTCTGGGCTTTGTTTGTTGTTGTTTCTCTACTTCTTGTAGCTGTAAGGTTAGATTTTTTATTTGAGATTCTTCTATCCTTTTTAGGTAGGCCCGTATTGCTAAGAACTTTCCTCTCAGGACTGCTTTTGCTGTGTTCCATAGGTTTTGGGCTGTTGTGTGTTCATTATCATTTGTTTTCAGAAACTTCTTGATTTCTTCCTTGATGTCATTGTTAACTCATTCATTATTTAATAGCATGTTATTCATTCTCCATAAATTTGAATCCTTGAAGTTGATTCCTAGTTTCAAGGCATTGTGATCTGAGAAGATGTTTGATATAATTTCAATTTTCTTGAATTTGTTGACACTTGTTTTATGTTCTACCATGTAGTCTATCTTTGAAAATGTTCCATGTGCACTCGAAAAGAATGTATATTTTGCTTCTTTGGGGTGAAAAGTTCTATATGTATCAATTAATCCATTTGATCTACAGAGTTGTTCAATGCCTCAATATTCTTGGTGTTTCTTTGTTTCGAAGATCTGTCCATTGTTGATAATGGGGTGTTAAAGTCCCCTACTATGAGTGTGATGCTGTGTATATCCTTCTTGTAGTCTTCCAATATTTTCCTTATATACTTGGGTACTCCTATGTTGGGTGCATATATGTTTACCAGGGTTATATCTTCTTGATGAGTTGTTCCCTTGAGTATTATGAAATGTCCTTCTTTGTCTCTTTTTATGGCCTTTGCTGTGAAGTCTGTTTTGTCTGATATAAGTATTGCTACCCTAGCTTTTTTTTCATGTCCATTTGCTTGGAATACTTTTATTCCATCCCCTCACTTTCAGTTGGTGTAAGTTTTTTGTTTTTTGGTGTGTTTCTTGTAGACAGCATATATGTGGGTCATCTTTTTATATCCATTCCCCTACCCTATGTCTTTTGGTTGGAGCATTTAATCCACTTACTTTTAAGGTTATTATTGACAGGTATTTATTCATTTCCCTTTGTACCTGTGTTACTCTCCCTCTCTCTTTTTCTTAAAGCATTCCCTTTAGCATCTCTTGCAATGCTGATTTGGTGGAAATGTATTCTTTTAGTGTTCCTTTGTCTGGAAAACTCCTTATTTCACCTGCCATTTTGAAAGAGAGCCTTGCTGGGTGGAGTAGTCTTGGTTGTAGGCCTTTGTTTTTCATTACTTCAAATAATTTTTTGCCATTCCCTTCTGCCTTGTAGTGTTTCTGTTGAGAAATCAGTTGATAGTCTTATCAGAACTCCCTTGTGTTATTTTCTGTTTTTCTCTTGCTACCTTTAAGATTCTCTCTTTGTCTTTGAATGTTGCCATTTTAATTATGATGTGCCTTTAAGTGGGCCCTTTTGGGTTCATATTCATTGAGACTCTCTGTGCTTCCTGGACTTGCATGATTTTTCTCTCATCAAGTTAGGAAAATTTTCTGTCATTACTTTATCAATCAGGTTTCTATCCCATGCTCCACTTCTTCTCCTTCTTGTATCCCTATGATATGGATATTGTTTCATTTCACATTGTCCTGCAGTTCTCACAAACCCTGTTCATTCTTTTTAGTCTTTTTTCATCTTGTTGCATTGTCTGGGAATTTTTTTCTACGTTGTCCTCTAACTCACTGATCTGATTCTCTGCTTCATTTAGCCTGCTTTTCATTGCTTCTACTGTGTTCTTCAGTTCAGAAATTGTATTCTTCATTTCTTCCTGGTTCTTATTGGTAGCTTCTATGTACCTTTTTATGCTGCTGTAGTTTTCAGTAAGTTCCTTGTCGCTTCCCTGGAGTTCTTTGTAGTTCCCCTGGAGTTTGTTGTAGTTTTCTTCGAGTTTGTTGAGTTCATTGAGCTTTTTCATTACTAATGTTCTGAATCCTCTGATAGGTTGTCTGCCTCTATTTCATCTACCCCTCCTTCTGGGAATTCCTCTTTTTCTTTTGGTGGGGTGTTGCTCCTGTTCAATGGGGTGTTATTCTGCCCCCCATTTTAGGTGTTTGGTATTATTTGTTTCTGCTTCTTAGATTGATCTGATTTTATTTTATGCCTTAGTAGTGTGACCTTCTTGTATACAGTTGATGACCTGTTGCCTCCATCTGATGCCACTTAGAGGGGAAGTCTGCTTACGTGATTTCTCCCATAGCACTGGGGATGATTTTGTACTGGGACCTAGTCCGCTGCTCTCCTAACTCTTTCTCCAGAGCCAGCGCCCAAAACTTATAAAGGTCCTCTAGTTCACTACACATTCCTTTGGCCTCAGCCAGGGGTGAGTGCACTCCCTTGTGTAGGCCAGGGGTGGGTTATCCTGTTGCACACTGGGGCGGGCACGTCCATGGCTCTTCTGTGCACTGGCACAGGGCCAACAGTGGGCGGACTGGTTGCACACCTGTTCCAGTGGACGGGGAGGCCTCTGCGTGCCAGCATGCATGTTTATTGCACACCTGTTGGGGCAGGCTAGGGTCGCCTGGGTGTGCGGGCTGACGGGTTTGTTTCCTGCCTATTGGTGGTGACTACAGGGCACCTGGACACACCAACAGACAGGTTTTGTTGCACACCTGTTGGAGGGGCCAGGGGCACCTGGGCGTGCTGGCAGGCGGGTTGGTTTTGCACCTGTTAGGGCAGGCCAGGGGTACCTGGGCGTGCCGGCAGGTGGCTTTGTCCATTTTTTAATTGAGGTTTTTTGGGGGAGGGGTGTTGAGTTTTATAAGTTCTTTATAAATTTTGAATATTAACTACTTATCATATCACTGGCAAATATATTCTCCCGTTCAGTGGGCTGTCTTTTTTATTGATGTTTTCCTTTGCTGTACAAAAACTTTATAGTTTGATGTAGTTCCATTTGTTTAATTTTTCTTTTGTTTTCCTTGCCTGAGGAAATATATCCAATAAAATATTGCTACAAGCAATGTTGGAGATTTTACTGCCTATGTTTTTTCTAGGATTTTTATGGTTTCTGGTCTAATATATAAGTCTTTAATCCATTTTGAATTTATTATTGTCTGTGGTGTAAGAAGGTGGTCTAGTTTCATTTTTCTGTAGGTATCTGTCCAAGTTTCCCAACACCATTTATTGAATAAGCTATCCGTAGCCCATTTTATGTGCTTGCTTCTTCTGTTGAATATTAATAAACTATAAAGGCATGGGTTATTACCAGGCTCTCTACTCCGTTCCATTGATCTATATATCTGTTTTTATGCTAGTTTTAGTCTGTTTATATTACTATGTTGGTATAGTATAGTTTGATATTAGATAGAGTGATTCCCCTAACTGTTCTTTCTCAGGATTTCTGTTGTTATATGGGGCTACTTGTTCCATAAAAATTTTGAAATATTTGTTCTAGTTCTGTGAAATACATCATTGAAATCTTGATAGGAATTGCATTGACTCTATAGATTGCTTTGGAGAGTATGGACACTTTAATGATGTTAATTCTTCCTATCCATGAATACATTATATGCTTCTACTTATTTGTATCTTCTTCCATTTCTTTCTTTAATGTCTTATAATTTTCTGAGTACTAGTCTTTTACCTCCCTGGTTAGACTTATTCCTAGGTATTTAGTCTTTCTGAAGCAATTGTGAATGGAATTATTTTCTTAATTTCCCTTTCTGATAGTTCTTCATTAGCATATAAAAATGCAACTGATTTCTGAATATTAATTTTGTATCCTGCTACTCTGCTGAATTCATTTGCAGTTCTAGTAGTTTCCTGGTGGAATCTTTAGGGTTCTCTGTGTACAGTATCATGTCATCTGAAAATAAAGACAGTTTTATTTCTTCTTTTCCATTTAGATGCCTTTTATTTCTACTTCTTGTGTGATTGCTATGGCCAGGACTCCCAGGACTATGTTGAATAAGAGAGGTGAAAACAGACATACCTGTCCTGTTCCCAATCTTATAGGGACACTTGAGCATGATGCTGGAAGTTGGTTTGCCATATACAGCCTTTATTATGTTTAGGTATGTTCCCTCTATTCCCACTTTGCTGAGAGTTTTTATCATAAATAGGTGCTGGATTTTATCACATGCTCTTTTAGCATCTATCAATATGGTCATGTAGTTTTTATTCTTCATTTTGTTTAAGTGGTTCATCACATTTATTGGTTTGCAAATGTGCTAACCCTGCATCCCTGGAATAAATCTCACTTGATCATGTTGTATGGTCTTATTGATGCACTGAATTCAGTTAGCTAATATTTTCATGAGGATTTTAGCATCTATGTTTATCAAGGTTATTGAGCTATAATTTTCTTCTTCTTTTGTAGTGCTTTATCTAGTTTTGGAATTAAGATAATGCTAGCATGTAGAATGAGCTAAGGAATCTTCCATGCTCTAGAATC
Source organism: Furipterus horrens (assembly GCF_987537825.1). Lineage (NCBI taxonomy): Eukaryota > Metazoa > Chordata > Mammalia > Chiroptera > Furipteridae > Furipterus > Furipterus horrens. Next base: position 45,190,994 of record NW_028327182.1, read on the forward strand.
CCTTGAATTTTTTGGAATAGTTTGAGAAGGAGAAGTGTTATTTCTTCTCAGGGTATTTGGTAAAATTCACCAAAGCTGTCTGATCTGGGGTTTTTGTTTGGGGGGAGGTTTTTATTTATTATTATTATTGCTTGAATTTCACTAGGTGTAATCTGTCTATTTAGATTCTCTGATTCTTCCTGATTTTGTTTTGGAAGATATATGACTATATTTCTTTTGATCTCTCCATTTATGTCCATAAAGATTTGTGTTCCATATTTAGGTGCTCCTCTGTTGGGTGCTTGAATGTTTACCAGGGTTATATCCTTTTGTTGGATTGTTCCCTTTATCAGTATGTAGTGTCCTTCTTTGTCTCTTAGTATAACCTTGACGTTAAAGTCTATTTTGTTGGATATAAGTACCGCTACCCCAGCTTTTTTTTTCTTTTCCATTTGCATGAAATTTCTTTTCCAACCCTTTACTTTTATTCTGTGTGTATCTTTCAACCTGAGATGGGTCTCTTGGAGGCAGCATACATATGGGTCTTGTTTTCTTATCCACTCAGCTACCCTATATCTTTTGATTGGAGAACTTAGGACATTTACATTTAAAGTGATTATTGGTAGATATATACTTATTGTCATTTTATTTTTAATTATTTTCCTCTGTTTTTTTTTCCTCCCCTTTCTTTTTAAAGCAATCCCTTTCACATTTTTTTTGCAATACTGGTTTGGTGTTAACAAACTCCTTTAGCTTTTTCTTGTCTGGGAAGCTCTTTATTTCTCCAATTTTAAATCATAACCCTTCTTTGTTAAGTAATCTTCATTGTAGGTTCTTGCTTTTCATCACCTTGAATATTTCATGCAAATCCCTTCTGGCATGAAATATTTCTGTTGTGTAATCATATGACAGTCTAATTGGAACCCCCTTGTAGGTAACTAACTGCTTTTCTCTTGAAGCTTTTAAGATTTTCACTTTTTCTTTAAGCTTTACCACTTTAACTATCATGTGTTTTGGTGTGGGCCTCTTTGGGTCCATCTTTTTTGGGACTCTGAGCTTCCTGGACTTGTGTGTCTCATTTTCCTCACCATGTTAAGAAAGTTTTGGTCATTATTTATTCAAATAGGTTTTTGATCCCTTGCTCACTCTCTTCTCCTTCTGGCATCCCCGTGATGTGGCTGTTGTCATGCTTTGTGTTGTCCTAAAAGTCCCTTAAACTCTCCTTATTTTTTCTGCGTTGCTTGGTTGTTTTATCTACCTTGTCTTCCAAGTTGCTGTTTGGATCCTGTTTCATCTAACCTACTGTTTATTCCTTTTGGTGTATTATTTACTTCAGATGTTGTATTCTGTATTTCTGATTGTTTCTTTTGATAGTTTCTATGTCTTTTTTCATGCTGTTGAGCATCCTTATAATCATTTTTTTTAATTGTATGTCTGATAAATTGCTTGCCCTCATTAAATTTATCTCTTCTTCTGGAGAATTCTCTTGTTCTTTCATTTTTGGCCTTTTTTGTCTTCCCATTCCCGCTGCATCTTTGTTTTTGTTTCTTTGTATTAGGTAGATCTGAAAAGACTCTGAGACTCTCTGTGACTGGTCCTAGACAACCTGTTTGGAGCTATCAGTGATTCACAGCTTGTGGCTCCCTCTTCTGGGCCTGGGTAAGTGCAGAACAAAACAGGCCACGCACTAAGTACAGCTTTTACCAGCACTGGTCCTTGGGGAGGGTCAGCTAAAGTCTAAGAGCTCCCAGAGCTCCACTTTCACCTCCAGGCTTTCTGTTAAGCTTAAACACTGAAATTGACTCTGGCTGTACCCCTCTGCAGCCTGGCTCAACCTTCACAGGGTGGGGTGAGAGGTATACCTGTGAGTGGCACTTTTGATTCTCCTCAGGCTGATGCTTCTTGGAGAGCAGCACTCTGCCCAAGACAGATGGCGTCTGCAGTGTGGGGAATGACTCAGCAAAGGGATCCTGGCAACTGACCCTTCAGTTCTCTTTCAGAGCCTCCAACAAGCCCCAGACCCCCCTTATGTCTCCAGCCCATTCTGCCCTTCTGCCAAAATTTAGGGTAAATGGCTGAAAATTAAATTTTGTGAATTGGTCCTTTAAGAGGCTCTCTAAATCTCTAGCCATATCTCCCTGGTGGACATAAACCATGCTGCTTTCACAGCTGGATGTTATTTGGGTTCTTTTCCTGGTTCTGGTGCTCTAAGCTGTGGAGCCCAGCTTAGGGTTTAGACCCCACACTTCTTGGGGACAGTGCCCCAGGCTGCTGAAATGTCCCTCCATAACTTTAGCTGCAACTTGTGGGAGCCCAGCCAGCCGTCTTGTGCCTCTGTACATCCTACTAGTCTTGTTGTGGTGATGTAATTTCTCCTGTAAGTCTTTGGCTAAAGGCTTTTCTCTAGCTAGTGTTCAGTTATTTATTCAGGATGATTTTTCTATAATTTAGTTGTAACTCATTTGGTCCTGGCAAGATGTTAGTGTAGCTTCCACCTACTATGCTGCCATCTTGGATACCCTATCATATCCTTTAATAAACTGATAGATGTGTTACCCTGAACTCTATAAGCTGCAGTACCAAATTAACCAAATCCATGGAACCTCCAGCTTGTAGCCATGTTGGATCAAAGTTGTGAGTAACCTAGGAACCTACAAGCTGTGACTGGCATCTGAAGTGGAGGCAGTCTTGTAGGACTGACTCCTTAACTAGTGGAAACTGACACCATCTCCAGGTAGTTAGGGTAATAGCAGAGTGAAGTTGTAGGGCACCTGCCTAGTGTAACAAAATTATTTGGTGTGAGGAAAAAAACCCATGCTTCTGGTGCCAGAAGTGTTGAGAGAGTATGAGTAAAGCAGGCACTCAGGAGGGAAGAAACTGGAATTATTTTATAACTCAATATCCCAGGAGGAGGAGGTGAGGGGAAAGCAGTCAGAGATAAGTCAGAGGAGAAAAATATATATTTTTTAAACAAAAAAGTAAGAAGATAAATCCAGGAGGTCTAAAATTTGAATAATAAGAATTCCATTAAGAGAAAATGAAGAGAAATAAATCAAAGAAATAACATAAGAAAACCATCTAAATCTAGAGAGAAGTTTCCTTTATTTTTGAAAAGGAATAAAAATAACCTCACACTAAGGCATATCACTATGAAATTACAGCATACCAAGAAAAAAAAAGAAGATATTAAAGCATTTCCAGGGGAAACAGGGAAAAGCCCTCATATAAGGACTAATAATCAGATAGCCTTGGATTTCTCAGGAAACAATACTCAAGGTTAGAAGAGCAATGCATGCAAAATTCTGAAGGAAAATTATTTCCAATTTGGAATACTTACTAGAAAATTGCAAGCTAAGAATAAGAGATGAATAAAGATAATTTTAGACATGCAAGAATCTGAACATGCATTTTCTCTTGAGAAGCTACTAAAAATATGCTCCACCAAAACTAACTAAATAAATAAAGCAAGAATATAGATGAGACCCAGAAATCAGGGACCCAACATATGAAGGCAATAACAAAAATTCCCCAGATGAATTTACAGCAGTGATTCTTATCATTGGCAGCACATTAAGATTACCTGGGGAGCTTTAGAAGCCCTGAAGTCCAATTGAAAAACTAATACCTGCCTTTTGTCATCTAGTGGTTATGGATTGAATGATGTCTTTTAACCCTGTTGCCAAATCTTTTGCCCCCAGAATACAACAAGGATGCCAGCCTGCTAAACCAAGCACGCCGTTGTCCGGGGACAGCCAACTGACCTGGAATTTGCAAGATCCTTCCCCATGTGGGAAGGCCACCCTCCCCTCCACACCCCCACTCTTATCAGGGATTTCTGGACCCAAGGGCAAGTAGGACAATGACCATGTCCAGCTTGAAGCAGCTAGAGGAGCATGAGACCTTTGCCCATTGTCCTTTATAAGATTATAAAGGGTCTTAAGTCTGAGAGGGGGGGATTGTGATTTTTTATTGTTAAAAAAAATTAATTAATTTTTTAAAAAAGAATAATATAGGAAAGGGTGAAGCCAGAGGACTTGTATGTGTGACCCATGGGCATGGACTGGGGGGGGTGGATTTTGGGGGGAGGGGTGGTGCTGGGTAGAGGGGAGCAAAGGGGAAAAAATTGGAACTATTGTAACAATATAATCAATAAAATATACTTAAAAAAAAAACAACCCTGAAGTCCAGGCCACAATACAGCAGGATATGAGGGTATGACCCAGGCACTAGTGAATTTTTAAACCCCACAGGTGATTTCAATGTGCAGACAAGGATGACAACCATCCTGTGAAAGGAAAGTTTCAGAACAAGAATGGTGTGGAAGGCCCAAAGAGCAATCAGCCCAGGTTAAGGTAGGAGGTAAGAGTGATGCAGAAGGGACATTTCCAAGAGTGGAAGAAACCTGGCACTGACAAGATAGCTAACAGGGAAATAAATGGAAATTGCATAGAAATTTGCATGAAGAAGCACTTTGTAAAGAGTCACAAAAGCTGAAGGAAAGCAGTAAAATGTTCAAACAAAATGCAAAAATAAAATGAAATCTTAAAATGTGAAAAAAAGAAAATGTAATTGGCTTAGTAGCAAGAAAATATTTACATTGTCATAATAAGAAAAAGCATGAAATACTGAATAGTAATGTTAGGAGAACACTGGAAAGAGTTTAAGAACTAAAGTTGATTAATCATGAATTAGCCATATATATATATATATGTTAACAGATATGTGAAGTCAAAAAATAAAAGAAGCAGTTGGTGGAGTATCGTGGGATGAATAATGGCTTCCTAAAGATGTCCATGTCCTAATCCCTGGAAGCTGTGAATGCTACCTTATGTGACAAAAGGGAATTTTCAGAAAAGGATCTTAAGAGGATCCTGGGTGATCCAGGTGGGCCCAATATAATCACAAGTGTCCTTATGAGAGGAAAACAAAGTCAGTGCACAGAAGGTGAGGTGAGAATGAAAGCAGAAATCAGGATGATGTAGTCACATGCCAAGGGGCCAAAGGATGATGGTGGCCAAGAAAAGTTGAAAGATGCACAGAATAGATTCCCTGCTAGAGCATCCAGAAGGAACCAGCCCTGCTGACACTGATTTTTAGCCCCTTTATACTCATTTCTGACTTCTGATTCCAGAACAGTAATAGAATAAATCTGTGTTGTTTGTTTTTAGCCACTAAGTTTACAGTAATTTGCTATAGTAGTAATGGGAATGTTTTTATTGAGGTATAATTGACATATGATATTAGTTTCACATTTACAACATAATTCAATATCTGTATCTATTATGAAATGATAAACACAGTAAATCTAATTGATATCCATCCATCACCAACATTGTTATAAAATCTCTTATGATGTGAACTTTTAAGATCTATGCTTTAGCAACATTCAAATATGTGCTATAGTATTAACCATAGTCATCATGTCACACCTTAAATACCCATTACTTATCTTATAAGCAAAGGGAAATTAATAAAAGGAGTTTAAAGTATTGATGTAAAAGTGAGATTGAAGGCATGCAAGGGACATAGGCTCTTAAGTGTTGACTTTTAAAGAATATGTGACCTGAAGAAAAATTAAAATAACCAACCTTCACTAAGTGTTTATAGAGTAGTGAAAGTGAAAGGAGATGAACATAAAGACATGAGTGATTGAGAAGTGTCCCTCAAACATTAATGTGCACACAAATCACCCACAGACCATGTTAAAATGCAGGTTCTGATTTAGGTCTGCAGTGGGTCTTGAGATTTGCCTACATTTCTATTAGCTCTCAGGTGACGCCTATGCTGCTGGTCCATGGACCATAATAGGAGTGGCAAAGACATAGACTTTACGACTACAGAGAGGTGAGTTAAAAGGAAGAGAGCAGAGAGCAGAGAGCACTTTTTCCTTAAGCTAAGGCATTTTGACTTTATCCTTGAAGCTATAGTGGCCACTGGGCAGTGGGACACAGGATTAGAGTTTAAACAATTATTATTTTCTCTAGAAGAAGAGGAAGCAGGGGATAGCAAACCAGAGACCGGAAACCATTTAATGTACAATCTTTTGTCTGAAGTCCTTATGTGTAGCATCTAAATGAATTTTCTTGTCTTCTTCACTGACATAATTGTATAGTACTTATTAAATTCCTATCTGCCCATGACAGATCCACAAATAAACAGCATAAGGAAAACAGTATTCTCAGGAAAGTTGCATTATGTAGTAAAATTAAAATTGTTTCTTTAAAAAAGTTGAAACCCTGCAGCTCTTCACATCCCATATAAATGAGTATCACACAGTATTCATGTTCCATATATTGACCATAGTTAAGGCAAACCACAGGTGTCATAACTCTGCAAACATGCAATGTACATGTTTGACTTTCCTAAAGCATTAGAAATGGTTCCTGCAAAGCGTTCCCAGAGGAGTTCTATGCAGATGCATTAGACAGAATAAGAAGAGGATGATATGAGTAAAAAGTAAGTTAAATAAATAGCACAAAATTAGTAACAGTTTGGTGTCAAAATCAGAAGCTATTGAATGCAGTTCATAAGGAATCATCCTGAGTCTAATCCTGCTTCATATTTTCTATTACTAATGCTGAGGACCATGTGGCTAATGCACTATCAGTCCACAAAACATGAGGCTCTGGGAGACACTACTAATGCTTTCTATGACAGTATTAAAATTCAGGATGATCTTGTTAAATTGATAAATTGAGCCAAAATCAACAGAACAAGCACACACAGTTCCACCAGGTGTTCAAACCAAAGGCATCAGGAAGCTCTGAAACAGAAAGCAAGACCATCCTGGGCAGCCAAACACCCAGTTGGTAAGTCTAGCCAGCTCCTGTTTTCGCTCCCCTTTCTCACTGCCACAGGGTATCTGGACAAATGCAAAGGCTGTTCCTACACATGATTTAACTCTACTACCTATAACTTCTTAACCCTTTCTTCCAGAGCCCTGCAATGAGGGGAGAGAAACTACAAATTTGACATGGCTTGAGGAGCCCATACTAGCAAATTCAGACTTTGGAACATCACATTAGAAGCAAGAAAAAAAATGACCTTTTCCCATAGAGTATCATAATAACTTCGTGACATTTTAAAAATGTGGCCACTAATGAGAAAGGGGGTGGGTGGGAGAAGATGAAGATCAGATTTCTCTATCAACTTATTTTTTACCTGCTCAAATCCTGGAAACACTGACCTTTTAAGACTTAAACTGATATATTTTTTTAAATTACAACTCTTTCCCAGACTGATCCTTAATTATACTTATTTTGTTGTACCCAATCAGCTAGTCAATAACCAAGCCCTGCCAATTTCACCTGTTAGCAGTTCCCTGACCTGCACTCTAACCTCTATCCTCTCATCCACCACTCAACTTCAAGTCTTCATTATTCTTCACCTAGCCTAATACAGAAGGGTCTTACAGGCCCCTTTGCCTCCTCTGTTCTTTTAGATCCATCCTTTACATGGTTACCAGTACAAACCTGACATTGAACCTTCCCTGTTTAAAATTTTTCATTACCTTCAGTCCTCACAGAATTAGGTCCAAGTCTCCAAGATGCTGCACAAATTTCTGCAGTAGTGTTCTATCAGGAGCACCAAAGTTTCCTGTGTGAGGCATTTCTGGATGTCTCAATGTCTGGGGGATGCTACTAGCATTTTGTGCCCAGGGGTCAGGAATGCTAAACATCCTGTGGTATCCAAGAGAGCCCTCTGAGAAATTGTCCTCATGGCTCCTACCTACCTCTCCAGCATTCTAGACTGCAGTTTTTCTAGAGTTGCACTCCTTAGCCTGCACCTACACAAAACTCCTAGCACAAGTCATGTTTTTTCTTGCCGTTATACCTTAACTCTTGCTTCTGTGTCTTGACTAATTTAACTTGACACCTGGAATGACTCTCTTCACTTTATAGACTCATATTTTAAACCTCAGCTTTCTATTTACTATACATTCTACACTCACTACTTTGCTTTATAACTACAGTTTTCTCCACTTGACTAAAGTCCTTACATGGAGGATGGATACATGGTTGGATGACTGGGTGAGATCAAAGGCTTTTCTGAGGTTTATGTTTATTTAGTTCAGGTGCCCATAATACAGGTAACAAATACAAACATTGTTTTACAGCTGAAGCAGCAATTAAAGTTTCAGATTAGGACATCTGCCTTTACTTCCAATATTCTATGTTGTATAGGTTACACTCTATGCACTTAATCTTCACTTACTAAAAACCTCTTTTGAAAATGCCAGACACACCCTGCATGGCATTCTACTTACCAAAGTTGAAGACTGTGGGTCACAGCGAGCAGTCTGACAAGTACTTCTGTTTGGCCGCTCTGTCTCCATTCTGCTCAAGAACTCAGCAGTTTTGCTAACAGGCACAAAAATAGGTGTTAGTTCCTCCATAAAGATAGAAATAATTATTTATTGTGACTTTGGATACTAGCCTAGGCTTGTATTGAGTGATGCCTAAAAACTTCTTAGGTAGAACAAAAGGTTAGTTTGAGTGGAGTAGAAAATCCAAAACAAAATGCTATTGCAAAACTGTATTCTTAGAGAACATTAGTCTGAAAAATATAAGTTTAGGCTTGTGTAATTTAAAGGTATTCTTTCGCTTTTCTACTTCATATACTTTGACATGGAAATAGGTACTCTCTCAGATTCCACATATAGGGCCCTAATTTCCTATCTGAACATTTAAAGCCTGATACTCAGACTTCACTACAGAGGGAAACATTAATCCTCACAACATCTTATTCTGCACTGGTTCTGCATTAGGCCATTCACCTTTCTCCTGGTCATCTCATTTCCTTCATAGTTCTGACTACTTTCAGGATACACGGACCCTCTAATCCATTAACTCTTAGACATTTATGGGTCATAGACCCCTTTGGGATTCTGAAGGCAGAAATGAACCATCTGCTTCCTGGCACTCACACACACACGTCTTTGATTTGTAAGAAGTGCTGTAATTCTGGTCTGCATTTATGACATAAAATATTGGTCTAGACATGTCCTCAGAGTTCGGTTCTTTGTTTTTCCTTTAAAAATATAAACCATCACCCCAATTTTGCCTCTCAGGTATGTCAAGCATAGAACACTGAAATTGTTCCCTGGCCCTTACTTCAATAACTGCCCCATTCTACCTATCATTGATTTATTTACATTCCTTTGTCCTTTCCTCCATGTAATCTGTGGGATTTATTACTCCTCCATTCCTCATTCAGAACAAAACACCTCATTTATGTTGCACCATCTGCTTCCTTCCTTGTATATTTCTGCTTTCCCCTGATATTTTAGGTCTAATGCTAAGATCCAATTCATCAGCACTTGGGACATGGGCATCAAGGGAACACAAACAGCCTGATAAAAATAAATAATATCCAGTTAGGTGAAAATCAAAACAAGGAATAAGAAAATAAGCAGAGATGCCAACATCACTTCAAATAATTACTTAAATGGAACATGGCATTTGAACAAGCTCAGAAGCTTGAGCTGGGAAAGAAAGAACTAAAAGTTCAATGATGTACATAACCCTGAGAAACATAAAGCTTCAGCAGCTGAGACAAGCAGCCTTTCCATTTGTCCAGAATTGCTTATCTTGCCAAGAATAGACAAGGAGACTAATGAAGTCTCAGAGTCTGGAAGTTGCCCCAGTGTCTGGGGCTTTATAAAGTCATCAATCAAAAGTATAAAGACAAGAAAGTTGCCAGAAGTTTGGATGAGATTTCTGAATATCCTTAGTTTAGTGCAAAGCACTGAAAAAGCACTGAAAAAGAAACACTATGACAAGCAAGGAAGGAAGTTCAGACCAAACTGACTGACAGCCCTGCATTGTGTTCTGATGGTTGCTTCTTACCTGCGAATTCCAGCACAAAGCAGGCTGGATAGCTAACTACCAGTATGCACTTTGTGCCAGTGTCACTGTCCCGCTCATGCCACAAGATTAAATCATAATGACAAGGCCACAGAACTGTCACAAAAATGTAAGTAGTAGCCTATGGAGAATATGAATTACTCCCAAATGATTAACTATACAAACAAGACAAGTCTCAAGTTACCAAATTAACAGATATTTTTCTACTATTAGCACAGTATCACATGGTTGAGTCTTGACCAACAGTATGTGAAAGGAAGTGATATACACCACCACTTCCAGGACTAACTAATTATAAAGTTCCAATGCATGTACCTTTTCTTCTGGCTACCTAGAAAACAACCCCCAGCACAAACTTGAAAGTCATATATATTAAAGATGGAAGGACCTATATTGGTTTTGCTGTCTGAATATATGAATGGAGGGAGCCTCCTCTCAAACCTGTTCATCCATGTCTTAAATGAGCATGAAAAATATATAGTAACCAAGCAATTACATATTTTGAGGTCTACTTATACAGCAACTACCCTACTCAAATAATACAACATAAGGTAATATTCACAAGAGAATAATTTCTCAATTTAGGTGATCAATTTCAAAAGTACACAAAGAGGCTGAGATTTGTTGAGGAAGAGTAGAATAAAGAATTCTCAAGACATAGCAATCATAAAAAAGAATTTACAAAGAGATAGCAAGCATAAAATGGAACATAGAGGCCATAAAAATAACCAGTCAGAAATAAAGAATGCATATCTGAAATAATAAACTGGAAGGAAAAACAGTAGGTTGAACAAAGCAGAGGGTTGAATAAGCAATTTGGAAGAAAAGATAGCAGAAAACAATAAGAGTAGCAAAAAGAAAAAAATTTTTAAATGAGGAGAGTTTAAGAAACCTTTGGGACAACATGAAATGTAACATCTACCTCATGGGGATACCAGAAGGAAAAGAGAGTGAGTAAGGGATAGAGAACCTATTTGAAGAAAAAATGACTGAAAACTTCCTTAACCTAGTGAAGGAAAAAGACACAGAAGTCCAGGAAGCTCAGAGAGTGCCCCCAAAAGATGGACCAAACCCACACCAAGACACATCATGATTAAAATGGAAAAGCTTAAAGACAAGGAAAGATCTTAAAAGTTGTAAGAGAAAAGCACTTACTTACCTATAAGGAAATTCCCATTCGACTGTCATATAATTACTTAACAGAAACATTTTAGGTCAGAAGAGATTGGCATGAAATATTCAAGGTGATGAAAAGCAAAAACCTACAACGAAGGCTACTTTACCAAGAAAAGGTATCATTAAAATCGAAGGAGAAATAAGGAGTTTCCAAAACAAGAAAAAGCTAGAGGAGCCTGTTAACACCAAACTGGTATTGCAAAAAAAAAAAAAAAAAAAAAAAAAAAAAAAAGTTAAAGAGCTTGCTTTAAGAAGACGAAGAAAAAGAAAAACAGAGGAAAATAGTTTAAAAAATAAAATGGCACTAAATACGTATCTATCAATAATCACTTTCAATGTAAATGACCTAATTCTCCAATCGAAAGATGTAGGGTAGCTGAATGGATGAAAAAACAAGACTGATATGTATGCTGTCTCCTAATACCCACTTCAAATCAAAAAGATACACACAGACTAAAAGTAAATGGATGGAAGAACCCAAGATGGCAGAGGAGTAGGTGGAAGCTGCACAAACTTCCTCCCAAGAGCAAACTAAAATTACAACTAAATTATAGAAAAATAATCCTGAATAAGCTCCTGAACATTCTCTGGAGAGTAGACTTAAAACCACAGACAGATAGAAGAAGCCACACCACTAAAACAAGACTGGCATGGAGTGCAGAGGAGACACAAGAAGGCTGGCTTGGTTCCCACAGGCAGCAGCTAAAGCTCCAGAGGGATATTTTAGCAGCCGAGTGGTTCACCTTAAACAGTGTAAACCCCAAGCTGGTCTCTCCAGCCTACAGCACCAGATCTGGGAATGGAACCCAAATAACATGGCTGTGAAAAGCAGCAGGGTTTATGTCCACCAGGTAAAATAGCTGGAGATGCAGAGACCCTCTTAAAGGGCAGATACACAAACTATCATTTGCAGCCACTTAGCCTGGGCTCTGGCAGAGGGAGGGCAGAGTGGCCTTTACATGTGTAAGGAGAGTCTGGCGTGGGTGGCTGCAGAAAGAGAACTTCATGAACATCTGCCAGGATCCCCCTGTGCTGAGTCATTTCCTACACTGCATAAGCCAACTTTCTCAGGCAGAGAGCATTCCTTTCCAAGTGGCATCAGCCTGAGGGGAAGCAATAGCCCCACCCTGTGGAGCATAAACCAGGCTGCTGAGTACAGCTGGAAGTTGTTATCTCAGTGATTAAGTTTAACAACTAAGGTGGATCTCTGGGAGCTCAGAGATTTTAGTTGACCCTCCCCCAGGCATGGTTATCATAAAATCCAGCACTGGTATGCAGCCTGGGTCTTTCTGCACACACTCCAGATAAGTAGAGGGAGCCATAAACTGTGAATCCTGTATAGCTCCAAACAGGTTACCCAGGGCCAGTCACAAACAGAATTTAATGTAGATCTGAACCAGAGTCTTTGCTGATCTACCTGATGCATAGAAACAAATACAAAGAAGCAGCCAAAATGGGAAGTCATAGAAAGAGGCCAAAATGAAAGAACAAGAGAATTCTCCAGAAGAAAAAATAGATAGAATGGAGGCAAGCAATGTATTAGATAGAGAGTTTAGACTAATGATTATAAGGGTGTTCACCAACATGAAAGAAAACAAAGAAATCATAAAAAAGGATGTCAGAAATAAAGAATGCAATATCTGAAATAATACACTTGAGGAGGAGGAGGAGGAGAGAAGAAGAAGAGAAAGAAAGAAAGAAAGAAAAAGAAAGAAAAAACAACAAAGGAAAATAATTAAAAATAAAATGGCATTCAATACATATCTATTGGAGGAGGGGAAGATGGCCGCGGAGTAGGGACAGTGTTCTCAGCTCGCTCCTGTTAAGGAGAGACTCCAGGAATGAATGCGGAGAGGAGTGACTGAGTGAGTGTGGATCTCCGATAGCATGAACAGGGAGGAGAGCGTGGGAGCAGCCTGGAGGGGGGTGGAGGGGTTTACCACACACTGTAGGCTGAGTCATTCCAAGACTCGGTGCATCTGCAGTAACAAGCCGGAGAGTTCAATAGCCTGGAGCTCCTTGGAGGCTCCCCCTGCTAGGGGCACACCGATAAGTGAATTCTTGTAGGGAGTTAGGGAGAAGACTTGGCCGAAAAAGCCAGAGGAGGGAGAGAACAGTGAACAACCAGGACTGGGAGAAACTGTGTGATCTGAGTCTAGAGGGAAACATCCTCAGCTGCAACCTCCGACTGAAAGCTCGGCACTCCGGGCGAGCCCAGCACTAGCGCTAGGGCCCTACAGAACAAAGGAGCAGTTTTGGGGCAAGGAGACCAGCTGCACAGAAAAGCTGCTGCTGAACTCCGGACTGGGGGAGGACTGAGCAATCGCACTAGAATCCCACAGAACAAAAGGTGGGTTTGGGGCTAAGAGAGAAATAGGACGCGCAGGGTGTGTAAGTAGGGAAGAGAGCGGAGGCGGAGGTTCTGGATTGGAGATGGTTTTAGGGTGGGGAGAAGGGCCCGAAGGGAAAGGCTGCTGTGGAGCTCCAGACTGGGGGAGAACTCCTGGTTAGGAGAGTGCTGCGCTGACCGACCACACTGGAATCCTGCAGAACAAAGGGACGGTGCTGGGGCAGGGAGGGAGATAGAGCGCGCAGGCCTATAGACAGGGAAGCCAGTGGAAGCTGTAGCTCGGAATAGAGACAGTTTGGGGGCAAGGAGAAGAGCCCACGCGGGAAAGCCGCTGCAGAGCTCCAGACTAGGGGAGAGGCCCTGAGCAGGAAAGTGCCACTGGGCCTGGCGCTTTGACCGACTGTGCCAGAGTCCTGCAGAACAAAGGGACGGTCTTGAGACAGGGAGAGAGGTAGGGTGCGCAGGCATATAGACAGGGAAGAGAGCAGAAGCTGTAGCCTGGGAATAGAGACAGGACTGGAGGCAGGACGGGGATTGCTGGCAGGCACAGTCTGGACCAAGAGAGGGAAGGAGTAGCTGGACAAGCCTGAGGAGGGCTGAGGCTGCCTCAGGAGGGGACAACTAAATGCAGCTCACAGCAGAGAGGCGGTAGGCCCACGAATAAAAGACTAGCAATCCCAGAATCAAGCAGAACCCTCCCACAGCCAGCCAACCAACCAGAAAAGATTTGAAACTCATGGAATTTTGAATAGGAGCGGACTCAGGAAAGAAGGAAGGAAAAACAAAAAAACAAACAAACCAAAAATACCCAGAGACTGTGCCTAAAAGTTGAATTGAGTTAAAATCCTCTCATTCTTTTATTTCTCACTCTCTCTCTAACTGCCCCTACCGTCCTTTCTTATTCTCTTTCCTTTTCTCCCCTCCTCTTCCCTCCCTTCTCTCCCCTTAGCATGTCTCCCCTGCATCCTATTCTCAGTTATTTTTTTAATTTTACGTTCTCTCCCTTTCTCTCTCTCTCCTTTCTCTGCGCTAAACTCCTTCAATTTTATTAAATTTCTTTCTTTATTTTGTCCCCCTTCAGTCTACATTCATTTTTCTTTCATCCCTTGCCCTTATTTTCCTTCTCTCCATATACATATTCTCTCTCTCTTTCTTCCTCTCTCCCTATTCCACTTTATATTCTAATCTTTTAATATTCAAATTACAATTCTAATCTATCCCCCTCTCCCTTCACCCTCTCATTTTTACCCCTTCTCTCTTTCCACCCCATCCCCTCTTCTTTCTCTCCCTCTTATATTTCTCTCCTTCATCCTATCTTTTGTCAACTCTTCAATTTCAGTCTTTCCCTCCCTAATATCTCCTCTTCCTCCTGATTTCCTTCTCTCCTCTGTGTTCTTTCCCTCCCCCATCCTCTTGCTTTCCCATCTCCTATTCCTCTCTCTCTATATTCTCTCTTTCTCTCTATCTTCCAATTTTATATCATGTTTTAATCTCCTAATCTTTTTTATAATATATAATTTAAAAAGAATTTCAATCCAGTGCCCCCTCTTCTACCTCCCCTTCTTCTTTCATTCTCTCTCCTACCCTTCTCTTCTCTACTTTCTCTCTCTCTTCCCTCTCTCCCTTCCTGTCTTGCTATTTTCTACTCTGTATTTCTATTATTGAAAAATTCTTTCTCAATCTGTTTTCTACCTTCTAACCTCCTCAGCCCTCTCTTTCAATTTCTGGCTGTCTGTCTGCCTGGATGTCTGTTGTGTCTATCCTCCCTCCCACGCTAATCATATAGCATATACCGATTATATAATCCTAATACTATACACTTCCACTTTCTCACTCCACGCTGTAACCCTCTCCTCCTTTTCAAACATACAGTGTACGTGTTAATTGCTGTCTTACATAACCTTGATCCCAATTACTAATATTATTACTCTATCAACTTGCCTCTCAAAAATTACCCTTCATTTAAAACAACTCCTATCTGTTTCTCCTACGAAATAAGAGTCCCAATATCTCCACAAGTATATTTATACGGGCTCATTTGCAGCCTATAGTGAGATTGTAGTTGGGGGAGATATTGGAGGGTGTGGGTTTCTTGCCTAGGTTGTGTGATTATGTTTTAGCAGCACCTCCACAAAAGATCTCAAGACAAGGTGGGCAGAGTGACTCTCAATCAACTAACCAGAAAAAAAGATCCACCAAAGAGTAGCTGAAATACAACCAGACAGATTAAAGAAATAACATCAAGGACAACACAGACGGAGATCCAAGAGGGCGGAGGAGTAAGTGGAAGCTACACTAACCTCTTCCCAGGACCAGCCAGTGCTGACACAGCCCCAGTACAGCAGACAGACCATTCCCCTCCAAGTGGCATCAGACTAAGGGGAAATAAAAGCTCTGCCTACAGGAATTAAGCTGCCACATCCAAGGTCCTTAAGCCTGACAGCTAATCACAGATTGAGTAGATTAACAACTAAAGAAGACAGACAAAGGCAGTAGATCCCTGGAAGTCTCCAATAGGCTGCCTAGGGCCAGTCTGGTACATGATCTGACGATACCAGAGGCAGACCCAGGAAGAGCAGATCATTCTAAGAAGCACCAACAAACAATAGGAATCACAAAAATGGGGAGACAGAGAAACAACCCCTCATCGAAAGGAAAGGTAGAATCCCCAGAGAGAGTGCTAAATGAAATAGAGGGGAGCAAAATATCAGATACGGAATTCAAAACATGGATTATGGAGAAGCTGAATGAGCTCAGCGGAAACTACAACGAACTCCAGGGAAACTACAAGGAACTCCAGGAAAACTACAAGGAACTCACAGAGAATTACACGAGCATGAAAAAGGACATAGAAGCTATCAATAAGAGCCAGGAGGAAATGAATAATACGATCTCTGAATTGAAGAACACAGTAGAAGGAATTAAAAGCAGGATAGAGGAAGCAGAAGATCGGATCAGCGAGCTGGAGGACAACGTACACAAAAACTCCCAGACAATGCAACAAAATGAAAAAAGACTGAACAAGACTGAAGAGGTTCTAAGACAGCTGCAGGACAACATGAAACGTAATAATATCCGTATCATAGGAATTCCAGAAGGAGAAGAAGAAGAGCAAGGGATAGAAAACCTCTTTGAAAAACTAATGACAGAAAACTTCCCTCACATGAGGAGAGAAGGAGTCACTCAAGTCCAGGAAGTACAGAGGGTCCCAATGAAGATGAACCCAACAGGCCCATCTCAAGACACATCATAATTAAAATGCCAACATTCAAAGACAAAGAGAGAATCCTAAAAGCAGCAAGAGAGAAACAACTAATAACATACAAGGGAGCTCCAATAAGGCTATCATCAGATTTCTCAGCAGAAACACTACAAGCCAGAAGGGAATGGCAAAAAATATTCCAAGCAATGAAAAACAAAGGCCTACAACCTAGAATACTATACCCAGCAAAGCTCTCATTCAAAATGGAGGGTGAAATAAGGAGTTTCCAAGACAAACGAAGGTTAAAAGAATACATCTCCACCAAACCAGCAATTCAAGAGATGCTAAAGGGTCTGCTTTAAGAAGATAAAGAAACAGAGAGAGACAGAGAAGAACACGAGTACAAAGGGGAAAAATGACAATGAATAAGTACTTATCGGTAATAACCTTAAATGTAAATGGATTAAATGCTCCAATTAAAAGACATAGGGTAGCTGAATGGATTACAAAGAATGACCCACATATATGCTGTCTACAAGAGACCCACCTTAGAACAAAATATCTACACAGACTGAAATTGAAGGGATGCAAAAAAGTATTTCAAGCAAATCAACATGAAAAGAGAGCCAGGGTAGCAATACTTATATCAGACAAAACAGATTTCACAGCAAAGTCCATAAAAAGAGACAAAGAAGGGCATTTCATAATACTTCAGGCAAAAATCCATCAAGAAGATATAACCCTTATAAATATATGTGCACCCAACTTAGGAGCACCCACATATATAAGGAAAAATTTGAAAGACTCCAAGAAAGATATAGACAGCAACACACTCATAGTAGGGGACTTTAACACCCCATTGTCAACAATGGACAGATCTTTGAAGTAAAGAAACACCAAAGATATTGAAGCACTGAACAACGCTCTAGATCAAATGGACTTAGTCGATATATATAGAAGTTTTCACCCCAAAGAAGCAAAATATACATACTTCTCAAATGCACATGGAACATTTTCAAAGATAGACCACATGGTAGGACACAAAACAAGCCTAAATAAATTCAAGAAAATTGAAATTACATCAAGCATCTTCTCAAATCACAATGGCTTAAAATTGGAAATCAACCTCAAGGAAAAAACTCAAAAACATTCATACTCATGGAGAATGAATAACATGCTATTAAATAATGAATGGGTTAACAATGACATCAAGGAAGAAATCAAAAAGTTTCTGGAAACTAATGATAATGAACATACAACAACCCAAAATCTATGGGATACAGCGAAAGCAGTCTTAAGAGGAAAGTTCATAGTAATACAGGCCTACCTAAAAATGCTAGAAGAATCTCTAATAAAAAAATTTAACCCTACAGCTCCAAGAACTAGAGGAAGAACAACAAGAAAAACCCAGATCAAGTAGAAGGAAGGAAATCATCAAGATCAGAGCACAATTAAATGACATAGAGTCTAAAGTAACAATTCAAAAGATCAACAAAAGTAGGAGCTGGTTCTTTGAAAAGATAAACAAAATTGACAAGCCTTTAACTAGGCTAATCAAGAAAAAAAGAGAAAGGACCCAGATAAATAAAATCAGAAACGAAAGAGGAGAAATCACAACTGATACAACAGAAATACAAAGGATTATACGAAATTATTACGAACAACTCTATGGCAAGAAATTTGACAACCTAGAGGAAATGGACAAATTCCTGGTAACCTATAGTCTTCCCAAACTGAATCAAGAAGAAGCAGAAAGTCTGAATAGACCAATAACAGCTAGTGAAATTGAAGCAGTAATCAAAAAAACTCCCAGCACACAAAAGCCCTGGATCGGATGACTTCACAAGTGAATTCTACAAAACATTTAGGAAAGAACTAACTCCTATCCTCCTCAGACTATTCCAAAAGATCCAAGAAGAGGGAAGACTCCCAAACTCGTTCTATGAAGCCAGTATAACCCTAATTCCAAAACCAGGTCAAGACACAACAAAGAAAGAAAACTACAGGCTAATATCGCTGATGAACATAGATGCTAAAATCCTCAACAAAATACTGGCAAACTGGATCCAGCAACACATTAGAAAAATCATACACCACGATCAACTTGGATTCATCCCAGGGATGCAAGGATGGTTTAATATTCGCAAATCAATAAATGTAATACAACACATAAACAAAATGAAAGACAAAAATCACACGATCATATCAATAGATGCGGAAAAAGCATTTGATAAAGTACAACACCCATTTATGATAAAAACTCTCAGCAAAATGGGAATAGAGGGAGCATACCTCAACATAATAAAGGCCATATATGAGAAACCTGAAGCCAACATCATACTCAATGGGCAAAAACTGAGAGCATTCCCCCTGAGATCAGGAACAAGACAAGGATGTCCACTCTCTGCACTCCTATTCAACATAGTCTTGGAAGTTCTAGCCACAGCAATCAGACAAGAAAGAGAAATAAAAGGCATCCAAATTGGAAAAGAGGAAGTAAAACTGTCATTATTTGCAGATGACATGATAGTGTACATAGAAAACCCTGTAGACTCCAACAAAAAAATTACTCAACCTAATAAGTGAATTCGGCAAAATAGCAGGATACAAAGTCAATATTAAGAAATCGAAGGCATTTTTATACACCAACAATAAAAACTCAGAGATAGAAACCGTAAGAAAAATCCCATTTACCATAGCAACAAGAAAAATAAAATACCTAGGAATAAACTCAACCAAGGAGGTAAAAGACCTGTACTCAGAAAACTACATAACACTGAAGAAAGAAATTAAAGAAGATACAAATAAATGGAAGCATATACCATGCTCATGGATGTGAAGAATCAACATCATTAAAATGTCCATACTACCAAAGCAATTTATAGATTCAATTCAATCCCTATTAAACTACCAGCAACATATTTCACAGACCTAGAACAAATACTTCAAAAATTTATACGGAACCAAAAAAGACCCCAAGTAGTCACAGCAATCTTAAGCAGAAGGACACAGTAGGAGGAACCACAATACCTGATATCAAACTTTACTACAAGGCCACGGTAATCAAAACAATCTGGTACTGGCATAAAAACAGACATATAGATCAATGGAACAGAATAGGGAGCCCAGAAATAAATCCAGGTTCATATGGTCAACTAATATTTGACAAAGGGGGAAAGAATATCAAATGGAGTGAAAAGAGCCTCTTCAACAAATGGTATTGGGAGAACTGGACAGGGACCTGCAAAAAAATGAAACTAGACCACCAACTTACACCATACACCAGAATAAACTCAAAATGGATCAAAGACTTAAATGTAAGCCATGATACCATAAAAGTCCTAGAGGAAAAAATAGGCAGGAAAATTTCAGATATCCTACGTAGCAACATTTTCACTGATATATCTCCTAAGACAAGGGAAATAAAGGAAAGAATAAACAAATGGGACTACATCAAACTAAAAAGTTTCCGCTCAGCTAAATAAAACATCAGCAAGATGAAAAGGAAGCCAACCATATGGGAAAATATATTCGCCAATGACATCTCAGACAAGGGATTGATCTCCAAAATATATAAAGAACTCATACGACTCAACACCAAGAAGACAGACAACCCAATTGAAAAATGGGCAAAGGACCTGAACAAACACCTCTCCAAAGAAGACATACAGAGGGTCCATAGGCATATGAAAGTATGCTCAACATCACTAGCCATGAGAGATGCAAATAAAAACCACAATGAGATACCATCTCACACCAGTCAGAATGGCCATCATCAACAAATCAGCAAACAACTTGTGCTGGAGAGGATGCGGACTAACGGGAACCCTGGTGCATTGCTGGTGGGAATGCAGACTGGTGCAGCCACTGTGGAAAACAGTTTGGAATTTCCTAAAAAACTAAAAATGGAACTGTGTTTTGAACCAGCAATTCCATTGCTAGGACTATATCCAAAAAATCCTGAAACACCAAGTCAAAAGAACCTATGCACTCCAACGTTCATAGCAGCACTATTTACAATAGCCAAGTGCTGGAAACAACCAAAATGCCCATCTGTAGATGAGCGGATCAAAAAAGTGTGGTACATTTACACAATGGAGTTCTATGTAGCAGAAAGAAAGAAGGAACTTCTACCATTTGCAACAACATGGATGGAACTAGAGAAAATTATGCTTAGCGAAATAAGCCAGGCAACGAAAGAAAAATACCTTATGCTGTCACCTATTACAGGAAACTAATGAACAACACAAACAAATGAGCAAAATTGAACCAGAGGTATGTAAACAAGAAGTAGACTAACTGTAACAAGGGGGGAGATGGGAGGGAGAGAAGGGTGTAAGAAGGGGAAGGGTCAAGTCAAAAAACATGTATAAATGACCCACGGACATGAGCAATGGAGTGGGGACTGAATGTGGGGGAAGGGAGGGGCAGGATGCAGGGAAGCAAGAGGGGGAATAAAGTGAGAGAACTGTAATGGAAAAACAAACAAAAATTTTTTTTTTTAGTGGGGGAAAAATGAAAATATGAAGAATGGAAATGCCAGTTCAGTGAATATTAGGACAAAGATTTTCCTTCACGTTGTATATTTTTCTCCCTATTTGATCTCTCCAGAGTTTGGCATTCTAAAGAAGTAAGTAATGACATTAGTTTCTTTGCATAGAACTAATAAGACCAGTTGTTAATAAAGATTCCTTTTTTTTTTCAAGTCTTTGACTGGAATGTCAAGCCTAAAGGAGACATACTTGGGCTCAGGTTGTAACCAAAAAGCCCTGAGGAACGGGGAATGACTTTCAAAGGTAATAAAAGCCCGTGAGATAAAAGGCCTGGTACCATGGTTGGTTGTGCGGTCCACAGCAATCTTTCCAGGGAAGGAATGAAGGTTGTTTTCCTGAAAGATGGCTAGAAGGGACCTTAAGGCACAATGAAAAACCAGAAAGACTTGAAAAGGACAGGTGTGTACAGGCAAGGATGAATGCCAGATATGTGGCTCAGCTTCTGTGCCCTGAAGAACAGACTGAGGGTCACCCTAAATATTCCTTGGGCAAATTCCAGCAAAGCAGAACTAAGGATCATAAGTGATCATTTGCTGCTCTTATTATGTTTATGCAAATGAACAGGATAAATTAAAAATGGACTTAATGTAGTCCCTTTAAAGACAAGGAGGGTAATCTTAAGGAGAAAAATTATTATTCAAGGAAAATCACAATGAGCAGTAGTAGACTATAAAATAGGGCAACTAACTGTCTTAAAAGTTTCTTCTCATTTAAAATATGGTTTCACTTGAAAATTAAACCATGTCTGTGATATCATCAAAGATAATCAGGTCACAAGCAAGTAGAATGTCAAGTGCCTTGCAACTGGGTGTCTTTCCAATAAGACAGTCTTACAGATTTAGAGACTTTTTTGTGGGTTATGTTACATAAATTAACATGTGTTTTCTGTTTTCAAAGGACATAAGCCTATGATCACATTACCTGAGTGATTGTCTGTACACATAAGCCTCACTTAATCCTCTCTGCAGCGCTGCCTCCTGAGACTCAACGGTTTGGCTGAACTAAATGGCTGGGTTTGTGAAGAATGGGGTGGTCTGTGGGCTTCACTTTAAAACTGGTTTCTCTTTTCTATCCTAATGGCTTGCACAGAAAGGGCCCAGAGGTCTGAGAGGGGGGAATTGTAAACTATTTCCCTCAGCCCAAAGTAAGTATAACGGGCAAAAGGGTTTTGGACAGGTGAGATGTGCCTAGCACACCTTCCTCCAAAGAAGCCCTTTTTTTCTTTTTTTTCTTTCTCCTAATATGGAACATTGAAAAATTAATCCCTGCCTTTTGTCATCTAGTAGTTATGGACTGAATGATGTCTTTTAACCCTTTTCGTCAAATCTGTTGCCCCCAGAACACAACAAGGACGCCAACCTGGTAAACCAAGCACGCCGTTGACCGGAGACAGCTAACTGACCTGGAGTCTGGACGATCCTTCCCCATGTGGGAAGGCTACCCTCCCCTCCACACCCCCACTCTTATTAGGGTTTTCTGGAACCAAGGGTAGGTAGGATGACGACCATGTCCAGCTTGAAGCAGCTAGAGGAGCTTGAGACCTTCGCCCATTGTCCTTTACAAGATTACAAAGTGTCTTAATATCTGAGAGGGAGGGATAGTTATTTTTTACGAACCAGGGGTATAGACTTGGGGGGGGGGCGGATTGCTGAGGGCGGGAGATGCTGGGTGGCGGGGAGCAAATGGGAGAAAATTGGAACTATTGTAACAATATAATCAATAAAATACATAAAAAATACATCTCTGTTAATAATCACTTTAAATGTAAGTGGCTTAAATGCTCCAGCCAAAAGACAGAGAGTAGCTGAATGGATATGAAAACAAGACCCATATATATGCTGCCTCCAAGGGACTCCCCTCAGATTGAAAGATACACAGAGATTAAAGGTAAAGGAATCAAAAAAGATATCTCATGAAAATGGAAAGGAAAAAAACTGGGCTAGCAATACTTATGTGTGACAAAAAAAGACTTTAAAACCAAGGCTATAGTTAGAGACAAAAAAGAATACTCCACAATGATAAAGGGAACATTCCAATAAGAGTATGGAACCCTTGTAAATATTTATAATCCATCATAGGAGCACGTAAATATGGAAAACAAATCTTGATGAACATAAAGGAAGAGATTGATGGAAATAATGTTATGGTAGGGGATTTTAACACTCCTTTGACTTCAGTGGATACATCTTCCAGATAGAAAATCAGCAAGAAGACAGTGGCCATAAATGACACACTAGATCAAATGGACTTAATTAACATCTTTAGAGATTTTCATCCCAAAGCAGCAGAATATACATACTTTTCAAATGCACATAGAATGTTTTATAGGATAGACCACATGTTAGAACACAAAACAACCTCAATAAATTTAAGAAGGTTGAAATTATACCAAGCATCTTCTCTGACCACAATGCTGTGAAACTAGAAATTAATGACAAGAACACTGAAAAACAAACAAATACATGGAAGGTAAATAACATGTTATTAAACAATGAATGGGTCAACAATGAGATTAAGGAATAAATCAAAAGATACCTTGAACAAATGAAAATGAGAACACAACAATCCAAAATGTCTGGGATACTAGGAAAGCATTCCTAAAAGGGACTTTCGTGGCATTACAGGAATACAGCCAAAAAAAAAAAAAGCTCAAATAAGCAATCTAACTTCACGCTTAAAGTAACTTGAAAAAGAACAAAAAAACCCAAAGTTAGTAGAAGGAAGGAAATAATAAAGAACAGAGCAGAAATAGAGTCTTTAAAAAATGATATAAAAAAATCAATGAATCCAAGAGCTGGTTCTTTGAAGAGATAAACAAGATTAACAAACCTTTAAGCAGAATCATCAAAAAAAAAAAGAGAGAGAGAGAGAGAGGACCCAAATAAATAAAATCAGAAATGAAAGGAGAAATAACAACTGACACCAAAGAAATACAAAGGATTGTAAGAAAATACGAACAACTATATGCCAACAAACTTAACAACCCAGAGGAAATGTATAAATTCCTGGAATACATACCTCAAAATCTAAATCAGGAAGAATCAGAGAATCTGGATAGGCAGATTACACTTAGCGAAATTGAAGCAATAATAAAAAAACTCCCAACAAACAAAAGCCCTGCATAGGATGGCTTCACAGGTGAATTTTATCACACATCTTGAGAAGAACAAACTCCTCTTCTCAAACTATTCCAAAAATTTCAAGAGGAGGCAAGGCTTCCAAACTCATTTTATGAGGCCAGCATTATCTTAATTCCAAAATCAGATAAAGCCAATGCAAAAAAAGAAAATTATTGGCCAATATCCTGGATGAACACATATGATAAAACCTTGAACTAAACATTAGCAAACTGAATACAGAAATGCATCAAAGAGATCATACACCATGATCAAGTTTGGTACAACACACAGATCATTAAATGTGACTCACCACATAAACAAAATGAAGGCTAAAAACCATATAATCATATCAATGGATGCAGAAAAAACATGTGATGAAACTCAGCACCCATTTATGATAAAAACTCTCAGCAAAGTGGGAATAGATGGAATATACCTAAATATAACAAAGGCCATATATGACAAACCCACTGCCAGTATCATACTCAATGGGCAAAAACTACAAGCATTCCCCTTAGAAGGCAAACAAGACAGGGATGTTTGCTTTCATCTCTCTTATTCAACATAGTATTGTAGTCCTCACCATAGCAATCAGACAAGAAGAAGAAATAAAAGGCATTCATATTGGAAAGGGAAAAGTAAAACTGTATGTATTTGCAGAGGACATGTTACTGTATGTGGAGGACACCAAAGATTCCACCAAAAACTACTAGAACCAATAAATGAATTCAGGAAAGTAGTAGGATACAAAATTAATATCCAAAATCAGTTGCAGTTTATATGCCAATAATAAACTAACATACAGGGAAGTTAAGAAAACAATCCCATTCACAATTGCTTCAAAAAGAATAAATACTTAGGAATAAACCAAAACAAGGATGGAAAAGACCTGTGCTCAGAAAATTATAAGATACTGAGGAAATAAATTGAAGAAGATACAAATAAGTAGAAGTACATACCGTGTTCACAGACAGGAAGAATTTACATCATTAAAATATTCATGCTACCCAAAACAATCTATAGATTCAATGTAATTCCTATCAAGTTTCCAATGATGTATTTCACAGAATTAGTTATTTCAAAAATTTGAATGAAACCACCAAAGGTCCCACATATCAGCATTGATCCTGAGAAAGAAGAATAAAGTTGGAGGAATCATACTACCTAATATCAAACTATACTATAAGGCCAAAGTAATCAAAACAGCATGGTACCGGCATAAAAACAGACCATAGATCAATGGAACAGAATCGAGAGACCAGAAATAAACCCACACCTTTATAGTCAATTAATATTCAACAGAAGAAGCAAGCATTTACAATGGGCTAAATATAGTTTATTCAATAAACAGTGTTGGGAAAATTGGACAGGTACATGCAGAAAAATGAAACTAGGCCACCATCTTACATCACACACAAGAATAAATTCAAAATGAATTAAAGACTTAAATGTTAGAGACAAAACCAAAAAAAATCCTAGAAGAAAACATAGGCAACATAATCTTGGACATTGCCCATAGCAATATTTTTTTTCTCTTATATGTCTCCTCAGGCAAGGGAAAAAAAAGGAAATATAATCAAATAAGACTACATCAAACTAAAAAGTTTTTGCATGGCAAAGGAAACCATCAACAAAATAAAAAGACAACCCACTGAATGGAAGAACATATTCACCAATGGTACATCTGATAAGGTGTTCATATCCAAAATTTATGAAGAACTTATAAAACTCAACACCAAAAAAAACAAACAACCAAATTAAAAAATGGGCAAAGGACCTGAGTAGACACTTCTCTAAAGAGGACATACAGATGGCCAACAGACATATGAAAAGATGCTCAATGTCACTAGTCATCAGAAAAATGCAAATTAAAACCACAATGAGATATCATCTCACAGCTGTCAGGATGTCTATCATTAATAAATCCACAAACAAGTGCTGATGGGGATGTGGAGAAAAGGGAACCCTTTTGCCCTGTTGGTGGAAATGCAGACTGGTGCAACCACTGTAGAAGGCAGTATGCAGATACCTAAGAAAATTATAAATGGAACTGCCTTATGACCCAGTGATTCCACTTCTGGGAATTTATCCAAAGAAACCCGAAACACTAATTTGAAAGAATATAAGCAACACTATGTTCATTGCAGCACTATTAAAATTGTCAAGACTTGGAAGTAGCCCAAGTGCCTACCAATAAATGATTAGAAAAATTGCTATGGTACATTTACACAATGGAATACTCTTTGGCCATAAAAAAAAAGAAGAAAATTTTACCCTTTGCATCAGCATAGATGAACCTGCAGAACATTATGCTAAGTGAAGTAAGCCAGTCAGAGCAAGACAAAAAGCATATCATTTTATTCATATGTAGAATCTAATGAACAAACTGAACTAACAAAAAAATAGAGACAGATTCATAGAGAGCAGGCTGATAGCTTGAGGAGAGGGTGGTTAGGGGGTGAAGGGATCAAGCAAAAAAGCAAAAGGACTCATGAACACAGGTAACAGTGTGATGATTGCTGGGGAAGGGTGTGGGTGGATTTGGAAGAGGGTATTAGGGGGATAAATAGTAATGAAAAATACAATAAATTATGCCTTAACAAAAAAAAAAAAAAAAAAGAATCCATCTAGGCATCTTTGCTTCTTCAGAACCTTAGTGGGGAGAGGGAAGGGTGGGCAAAGGGAGGACCCTATTCATCCTTGAGCTGTCCTTCTGTCAGATCTGGGAGCTAGCACCACCCTGATGTATAAAATGTGCCCTAATGTCACTAATGGCATTAATCCCAATTACTAATAATATCAATCTTGTCTAGTTTCAGAACAGGTGGGGGTCTGGGAAAAAAAGCTGCATCGTAATAAAGTTAAGAAAAGGAATGTGGCTTGTT
The DNA here is from genome assembly GCF_987537825.1 of Furipterus horrens. Taxonomy (NCBI): domain Eukaryota; kingdom Metazoa; phylum Chordata; class Mammalia; order Chiroptera; family Furipteridae; genus Furipterus; species Furipterus horrens. The sequence goes on from NW_028327182.1 coordinate 45,218,124, forward strand.
ATATTTAATATGATGGCATATTTAAAATCTGTTAATGGAGATTCATCAATAAAAAAACAAAATATGACATTTTTGAAAGGACAAAATACAAGAGAAGGCCACATAGAGTGTAATATGTGCCTGTTAGCTCATTTCAATAGCATAGAATTGCAAAAGACAATTCCTATAAGGCTACTTGTTTATTTTTAGTTAGAAAAGAACACTAAGGTTTTAGTGTTCAAGAAACAATCGAAAAGTTAACTTAGACATTTAGGAGTTTATGAGTCACACACCTGCCACTCATCATACTTCATTTAGGGCTAAGTACCTTTCTCTACCTGGTTAACCCATATCTGTCAACTTTTCAACATGACAGGGCACATGAAAATATTCTAATAAAAATGTAAGCTACAGTTTTTAAAGTTAAACCATCATAATTAGGAAGGTGCCCTCACTGAAAAAAAATACCAGTTACACACCCTGGTACTTTTTGTCTTGCTGGGAGTGGATAGGACAAGTTTACCTTCTATCATCTCCAATGACTCAAATGTCTGCAGGGTGTAGACAAGTAATGTCAATGAATGAAGTGGGCCTGGAGTGAGGGCACAGGAGCTCAGATTCAATGATAAATGACAACTGCCACTCAGGTCAGTGTTGAAGAAACCAGAGAGAGCAGAGAGGATTTTGACAAACTGGAGCATGATCCTCTTTTTAAAAGGTCATCTGCTACTCAGCTCCAGGTCATCACTGCCTCATGGGGACCCTGGCCAGCACTACCAGATGTCTTAGTTTTTGTAGGTATAATAAAAATGCTAACAACTTTTAAGATGAAATATGTTGGCAATTAATTTAAAAAAACTAAATACTGTGGGCCAATACTGTGCTGAAAAAACAAATTCCACAACACCCCCCCCAAACAAGAAACCCCAACAATAACCCCACCCAAAAAAAATCCTTGGCAGGTCAAATGTGACCCCAAAGGCCACCTGATTGTGACAAGGTGATTTCATTTCTGCATGTCCAGGCTTGTGTATTTAATTATATATTCTTTATACTCATAATAAAAAAGGGAAAAACAAGTAAGGTTGAATTCTGGTATTGAAGAGGGTATTCAGGAACAATTGCTACACTGGTTTATGTGTATCAGTTAATAGCAAGAGAGAGAAGGTATATCATAGTTCATATTTATATCAAACATTAAAGTATATCATTTGATTTATAGTCTATAATTATATGTATATATTTGTGTTACTACATGAAAATAATGGTGAGACACTATAAGATGAAAATATAATGCACAAAAATATTCATAACAAAAGAAAAATAAAAGGATTAATTTGAAAAAGTATATAAAGATATAATAAATCAATTATAAAAAGACAACCCAATAGAAAAGTGGGCAAATAAAGATAACAAAATAGCTTAGGACATATATAGTGCTTATTATGTGTCAGGCCCTGTTGTAATCACATTCTATATATTGACTTCATGACAACCTTGTGAAGGCACTATTACAATGCTCAAAATCATACAGTAGAGCTGGTAAATTAAATGTCAAAGCCAGGATCAGACCCAGGCAGCCTGGCTCCAGAGTCCATGCTTTTGGTCACTATACTTGACTGCTTCTCATGAGCAATAACCATGTGAAAAGATAATTCAATTTCACTAATAATTGTGGTTTTTATTAGGGAAAGGCTTGGCATATGCCATGGTGGGTTCCATAAAACAGTAATAGTTTCCAAAATGCCAGTAGGAAGACATGTGTGGGGCTGGAACCATGAGAATTATCTGTGGTGCTTCTTAGAAATAATTGCACTCAAGACTTGAACTTCCAAATTCAATGTATCTGGAATGGGATCTGGGATCTGGGAATCTGTGTATCTTAAAAGCATGCCTTGAGAACTACTATGGTAGTACACATGGGTATTTAATATACATAAGTATCTCAGGTCCACATTATTCTGACTTATGAACACTTTTTATTATACAACATGTTTTGAAACAAAACCTCAGAGTGTCTTAGGAATCTTCTCTATAAGTACTATTTAACACTACATTCTTCCTACATTTCACAAAGCTTCACAAACCTGAACTTTGCCACGATGAGGTTTAGGTGAGCAAGTAACCTTTCTTACACTCACACATGCATTCACGCATGCAGCAAATATATCCCCCATCACTGCTTTGTGCTTAAAATTACATGTTATAGAATAATCTAAACAGGTATTCCTTTGCCTAAGTCAGTTTCATATAACTGGATGTGAGCAAAAGACCTTTGCACACCTTTAAGCATACATAGAGCCCATTTAAGTAGCAAGGTGAGAGAAAATATACTGGAATAGGTATACAAGTTCCATTTAAAAGATCTCAGAATGAGAGGTATGAAACTAGGCATGGATTCGAGGTAGTAACATCAGGAGAGCTAAATTTTGTATTTTATCATAGTAATCAAACCACTCATGTACTTTAAACAATTCTTTCTCCAAGTTTAACTGGTCTTTAATGTTTTAATTTTTAATTACAAAAGTAGTGTATAAATATAAGCCATAACATAGGAATAGAAAATAGAAAAGTATAAAGAATAAAGTTAAAAGTCCTGCTTAAAATCCCCCTCAACCTCACTCCTTTCCCCAGAGGTAAATACCATGACTTGACAGGTATGCAGTCTTACAGACTGTCTTTATTAATTGACAAATATCTATTTAGAATGATGAGCAGTGGTTTACTTTGGATTGGCGGCAGAGATAATTTAGGTAAGGCAGAGACTGCCAGCTGTTCTCTATAATGTGTTTTCCAATTTTCTGGATACATAGCTAGATTACATTTCCCAGCCTCCCTTGCAATTATATGTGGCCTCCTGTGTAAGATCTGGCTAATAGAATGTAAGGAAAAGTATGAGCTGAGACTAAAGTGACACACATCAGTAATTTCCCATGTGATTCTTAATAGTCTTCCCTCTTTCTGTCTGATTGCAGCACCTAAAGTGAGCTTGGAAGTTACTTGCTAACCATGGTATATCCACACTTTGAGTTGCTTACTGCCTGTGGAGGAGAGAAAGCCAGCCTGATGTCTCAGACAGTATTCCTGGACTATCCCATAAGAAAAATATAAACTTCTTGCTCTTTAAGTTACTTAAAATTGATGTCTTTTTTTTTTTTAACCATAGCATTTCCTACCTTAACAGAGGTTTTTTTTTTTCATAACTGGAATACTATTATATTTTGTTCTATAAACCTGCTTTTTAAATTTAACAATATCCTTGAGATTTTTTCATATTACTCTATAGCTACCTTATTCTTTTGGCAGTTGTATAGCATTCTATAATATGGATAAAAATAATGTAGTTAACCACTGCTACTGATAAGATAGTTATATTGATTCCAAAGACTATCCTGATATATATGAGGTCTGTCCAGAAGGTATCCAGCCATGTACTATGAAAAAGACATTTATTGAAGAAAATAGAAGAAACATTGTACATAGGACAATGACACCTCAGTCCCCTTCAAAGTAGGCACCTTGGGATCTCCCAGTTCTCCCAGTCACCTTCTGCTGCCCTGTCATATTTTCCTGAATCTCATGGACCATCTGAAATCTCTTCCCTTTCGAAGGTGATTTTAGTTTTGGGAGAAGCCAGAAGTCACAGGGCATCAAATCCAGGCTGTAGGGGGGCTGAGTCACCTGGGTGATTAGATGCTTCACCAAAGAATTCTGCATGAGATGTGATGCATGAGTGGGTGTGTTGTTGTGATGAAAATGCCAATCACCAGTTGCCCATACCTGCAGCCTTCTGAATCATCTGAATAGTTTCCGCTAAGGAATGCTCAAGCTTAATGCAAAATCTGGTGCTGATTCATTACTCTACTCGCTCAGTTATTTTGAATGCTATAGCCACATAGTACATATGCTCAGTCTACCACCCCACTGACTAGGACAGTGAAGTCATCATTATTCATGCATGCACATTCCAGTCCACTCTCCTTGGCTGCCAGGTTACAATGGATGTTGCGCAAACCATTCTTGATACGTAAACAATGGCTGGACTTTTTCCAGACAGACCTCATATATCTTTGTGCACATGTATGAGTAATTTTCTAGGATATATATCTGCAAGTAGAATTGTTTAAATTTAAACTATGCATAACAGTGCCAAGCTTCTCTATATAAATTTATATTCTTATCAAAAATTAACTGTATGAAAGTGAAGTTCAGAATTACTGCCAAACTTCTCAAGTATCAATCCCATCCTGTCTCACATGTTTCTGTTTATCTCATTCACCTCCATGTGGCCCACCTCCCCCATCATCACTCAGTCTCTCAATCCTGTGCTACCTTGGACATTTGCCACTCTGTAGCCCACACACCTCATCTACCCTCCTAGGTTCTTCCACAGTGGCAGCAAACTTTTGATATTAGAGCTAACAATTCTATATCTTTACCTTATTTCAGAAAGTATTCCTCAAATACAAAATCAGTATTAGGCAAACACTAAGATAAAATCATTGCAGGCAAGATCCTATGAATGCTAAAATCTATGGGGAAAAATTTGAGAATGGCAGGATATTAAAATAATAATAATAGTTTTAAAATATCTCTCCAATTACAAAGTACTGATTATAGAAGAAAACCAGTTACTTTACAACACAAAGTACCTTAACCAAATAATCAAAGTTAACATAATCAGTAACAAGGATGTTAACATAAAGTATCCTTTGACATGATGCTCTGAGGACACAGCATCATTTCTTAGTATTCTAAAAATTAAAACTTCAGTCAAGTCATGAGAACACATCAGCCAAACCCCAAATTGGGGGACGTTCTACAAAGTAACTAACCAATAGTACCCACTGAAAGTGTCAAGGTAATGAAAGATAATGGAAAAATGAGACACTGTCATAAATTAGAGGAGACTAAGGAGTTGTGATGACTAAAATATATTATGTGCTCCTGACCTGGATCCTGAAATAGAAAAAGAGCCCTGGGAAGAAGATGAAATTCTAATAAAGTCTGTAGTTTACATTATTTTATCAGTGATAATTTTCTGGTTTTTATAATTACACTATGGTTATATAAGATATTAACATTAGGAGAGGTTAAGTGAAGAGTTTACTGGAAAATACTACTATTTAGCAACTTTTCTCTAAGCTGAAAATTATTTCACAACAAAAAGAAAAAAATCTCCTTCAGCTCTCTGCATTACCTGAAACCATTACTTTTGTCTTGAAGACAGTGCTTTCCCCTGAGTTCCCTAAAAGAAGCTGTTTTATTTCTCACACTACACATATTCCTCAGTGCTTAGGGGTGAAGCCATCATCCTCTTTGCTCCCCATGCTATGTCCAGACCATTACTTCTCTCCTCATTACTTGCAAAAAATTGTCTGTCCCTGTAGCATTCCTAGCATCAGTACATACCATAATCTTCCCTCGTTGCCATTGTCGTCTTCCAACCCTCTTGTCAACCACATCTCACTTGTTTAAGACCTTCCTCTCTCTCAACATGGATGTGCTCTATCTCCTCCCCACCTTCCATACCCTGGCTATTTCCTGATTTTCTCATCTCTAATAGTGCTTCACTTTGCCTGAGTCACACTTCTAGACTTCATTGTCATTAACAAATGTCCTCCTGCAAAATAGAAGATGACAAATCCTTCTCTTCAACAGAACTTTCTATCATTTCATATTCTTTGCACAAACATCTCACTACAACCATTTTCCAAACCAATGTTTCCCTTTCTTGTTCATCATTAGCTCCCGCCTTTCTTTACTCGTTGTACAGCTTAAATACCATGACCCATTCTCACAATCTTTCCATTACAAATGCCTTCAATTCTCTCTCTTCTCTCTCTTCCTTAATAGTACTTTCCTGGAAAAACTGAAACCAGATAAAAGTCAACCATGTGCCTTCTCTGGGTCTGCACCAGAGCAAGTGAATCAAACTTGGGGAAAATAACAGAATAGGTATTTGGGATGGTAGATATGAAGGAGGATGGATAAGGAGTGGCAATAATTTTTTTCACATGAAATTCATGACCCCATTCACTCAGTAATTCTACTCCATTTCACTTACGAATTCTACTCAATGTCTTATTCATTCTGCTAACAACTTACTCTCAGCTGACAATCTCCTCATACTTCAGCAAGAACAGAGAAATCACATCTTTTATTTTCCCCCAAACCAAGTCTTCGAGACTCCCTCTATATGCACTCAGTCTCTTTCTCCCAACAATATCTGCCTTTTAATAGTGATCAGAGCTTGAAGCCAATAAATCCACTTCAGTCATACAAATCTCAGTGCAAATGAATGTTTTTACCATGATGCCAGGTAAAGTTTTGTTGAGCTATTTTGATTTAATTATACATTATTGGGTATATTTGGTTTTTCTGAACCTTGAAACTATTTTTCTTCTCAGGTCAGTGTACAAAGTGATCTGATATGTATTCAAAAAAGGCGTTTATCCAAGTAGGTGAAAAGATTGCTGCCTTCCAGAGACTGTGATATTTCTCACTATAAACCATTTCTTGGGATAAACCCTGACCTGCAACTTTTTAAAAAGTGTTTTTAAATTAGGATTTTTTATTGTAATTATAAAAAATGTCAAGCATACACAAAATAAAAAATGAAAAAAAAACAAATAAAAAAGAGTACTTCCTCATTTATAATAGAGAGGTGATCTCTTTTTAATCATTTGCTAATTCATTGATTGTATATGCTCAGGAACCTATCCACATATATTTTTTCAAGGACTTTGTTAGTTCTGTCACCCATTCTGTCCAGTCTCTCCCTACTTTACAGAATTATTTTTATCAGTATCAGGAGTGCCCAGTTTAAGAAAACTCTCCCTTCCTGACTTCGGTTGGTAAACATATAATACAAAATACAAATGATACATTATAGAATTGTACACCTGAAACCTATATAATTTTTTAAATCAATTTCACCCCAGTAACTCTAATAAAAAAACAAACAAACAAAAAAAACAAAACAAACAAAAAAACTCTTCCTTGATCCCATAGCCCCACCCAGCTACTGGCTCATTTTTTTGCTCACCTCAGTTTACTCAAAAAAGTGTTGATAAATGCCATCTCTACTTCCATATCTCCACTTATTCCCGAGTCCATTTGTAGTCAAACTCTATCCCCACCATTATAGCCAAATTATTCCTGACAGGATGGTAAATGACTTCCTTAAAGCCATGTCCATTGGTCCTCCTCTCCTCTCACCTTCCAGCAGCCATAGAAAATTCACTAATCTCTCTCTCTGGAAACACATATGTCTTGATTTCTATGACACCACACTCTTCATTTACCCTACCTCTCAGGTGCTCTTTCATATCTATTGATACTGTAATTGATAGAGCTCCTCTGCATTTGTGAGCCTTCTCAAATCCACAACTGTTTTTTTTTTCTTTTTTAATATTTTTTTTACTTTTTCAATTGTACCTGACATACAATATTATATTAGTTTCAATGAATACAACATAGTGATTAGACAATTATATGCTTTATGAAGTGATGACCACACTAAGTGTAGTACCCATCTGGCACCAAACATAGTAATTACAATATTATTGATTGTACAGTATTTTACATCCCTATATTATTTTATAACTGGCAATTTGTACTTCTTAGTTCCTTTCACCTATTTTACCTGTTATCCCAGCTGCCCCCTTATCTGGCAACCATCAGTTTGTTTTCTGTATATATGATTTTGCTTCTGTTTTGTTCATTTATTTTGTTTTTAGATTCCACATATAAATGCAATAATATATTTGTCTTTTTCTTTCTGACTTATTTTACTTAATACCCATGTTGTCCCAAATGGCAAGATTTCATTCCTTTTATGGCTGAGTAATATTCCATAGTGTATCTGTACTACATTTTAAGTGATTTTATTCATTTTCATGGCTTTATATTTACATGCTCATAATTTCTAAACTTCTATCTCCCACCTACCTGCTCAACCAAGCACCAAATTCATATGTATAACTGCATCCCTCAGGCATCTCAAACTTAGCATGTTAAAAATCAAGCTTTTGATATTTTTCTTCCCAAACCTTGATCCTCTTCTAATAGTCCCCATCTCAGCACATGACACCATTACATTGTATATCCAATATATCAGGTCAGAAACTGGGGAATCATCCATGATTCTTCCTTCTTCCTCATTCCTAAAAATGTCTTACTGATTTTCCATACAGCATACACAGTAGTCCCCCTTATCCATGGGGGAATATGCCAAGATCCTCAGTGGATGCCTGAAACCATGAACAGTATCAACTTCACACATACTATGTTTTTCTTATACATACATAAGTTTAACTTATAAATTGGGCACAGGAAAAGATTTTAAAAAATAACTAATGATAAAATAGAACAATTATAATATATACTATAATAAAAGTTATGTGAATGTGGTCTCTCTCTGATAATTGATCTGCTAACCTAGACATCTACTAAGTGACTAATGGGCAGGCAACAAAATCAGGATGAATACGCTGGACAAAGGGATGATTCACATCCAAGGCAGGACAAAGCACGATAGTGTCAGATTTCATCACACTATTTGGAATGGTGCACAATTTAAAATTTGTAAATTTTTTATTTCTGGAATTTTGGACCATGGTTCACCACAGGTTACTGAAACTGTGTTAAGTAAAACCACAGATGAGGGGAGACTTCCGTATTACTCGTCTCTGCATTGACATCACACTAATCTGGACTACCACCAACTCCTACCTGGACTACTGCAGTAATATTTTAAGAGGCATACCTCAGAGATATTATGGGTTTGGTTCCAGACCACCTCAATAAAGTGAGTCACACTAATTTTTGGTATTTTCCAGTGCTTATAAAAGTTATGCTGTAGTCTAATAAGTGTGTAATAGCATTATGTCTAAAAATATGCATATCTAAATTAAAAGTACTTTATCTTTGAAGCCTTCAGCAAGTTGTAATCTTTTTGTTGGTTGCCTAGATGTTGATAAAAATGTAGTATATATAAAATGCAATAGAGCAAAGCACAATAAAACAAGTTATACATGTACTAGCTCCTTCTTTTCTATTTTTGTCTCCTCAAACTTATTCTCAACACAACGAAAGGGAGTAGTCACATCTTTAAAAGAATAAAAAGCTTCTACAGGTTCACCCCTGTGGTTTTAATAAAACCCAGGCTCACCCCTGTGCCATGGCCTGAATATCTGACTCTTGCCTATCTTGTCAACTTCATGATTACTCTTTTCTTTTTCCACTTCAACCCACATTCACCAGCTTTCTTTCAGGTTATGAAATACACTGCATGCTAGTCCCTCAGCCTAGTGCTCTCTCCCTGGTTCTCAGCATGGCTGGTTCCTTCCCAACCTCCTATTTTCTGTTCAAGTGCCATTTTCTCTCCCCTACGATGCTAAGGAGATTCTCTCCTCCCAGTCCCATTATTCTTGATCACAAATAGAGATCACTATCTCCACCACTATGCTCCCTCACAGGAATTATTATAGTCTGTTATGCTATATATTTCTTTGTCAGCTTCTTTATTATCTGCTTTCCACATTTGATCATGGAGCCCTGTTTACTCTATTCACAATACATGCTTAGAACCTACTAAAGTAATTTAGTGCTTAACACATGCCAAGTGCTCACTGTTGAATAAATGGAAGCACATTTCCTAAAGCTAAACATTATCAATGCATTTATATTTTTGACAGTGTAAAAAATAAAAACTTTATTTGCATTTCTCTGGTCATTAGTGAGGCTGAATATTTTTATTGATTTATGTTTCTTCTCTCTTAACTGCTTATTCAAGCCCTTTGCCAATTTTTCTAGTTCTTTGTGAAATTGAGCCCTTGACAATCACTTTAGAGGCAAATATTTTCTCCTAACCTATCACTTACTTGTAACATTGTTCACTGTGACTTCTATCAAAAATTTTCTCTGTAGTCAAATCTGCATTTTTCTTTATGGCTTCTGAGTTATAGACAAAGCTTAGAAAAAAGTTTCTATACATTCTTCATCACATTTATTATAATTGCGTTGACTAAATACAATTAAATTGCTATTCCTTTTGAAATTGATTTGAAAAAATACTTTTATCAATAGCTAAAGTGCTAAATACTAAATTCTCATATATTCACAAATCTACTTGTAGATGCTCATTCAGTAGATCTATTTATTTATTAAAATGCCAATAACACTTTATTATTACTATCATATCTCTTTATGTTTATATATATACACACACATATATATCTATATATTTAATGCAGTACAAAGGGAATATCTCATGTCCCTTCAATTTTTCATTTTCAAGTTTGTCTGTTTTTGAATATTTTTTCTTTAAAACTGGGTCAAATTCCACAAGAAATCCTATTTTATTTATATATTAAAAAGAGGGAAAATATCCTTGTCTTCATTTTTTTCTTTTATAATAAATAGGTGGTCTACATTTATTGTCATCTTTTTAAAGTATTTTACTTTTTTATACATCTACCCATTAGACTTATGCCCACCTGTCATATAGTGTAAATGATTATTACAAATAAAATTTCTCTTTCAATTATATCTCATAATTAATTTTTCTATGTAACTTGCCACTTTATTTTCTTGAGGTTTTTTTTTGTATTTTTTCCATTACCATTTACTCTCCTTATACCCAGCAATTACCACACTGCTGTCCCTGTCCATTAGTACTTTTTCCCTTCTGCCCAATTTCTCCACCCCTAACCTCCGCCGCCCACTAGCTGTCATCTGCTCTTCACCTATGAGTCTGTCCCAATTTTGCTTGTTAGTTCAGTTTGTTCATTAGATTCCACATGTGAATGAAACCATATGGTATTTTTCTTTCTCAGACTGGCTTATTTCACTTAGCATAATGTTTTACAGGTCCATCTATATGGTCACAAAGGGTAAAATTTCCTTCTTTTTTATGGCCGAGTAGTATTCCATTGTGTAAATGTCCCATAGCTGTTTTATCCACTCATCCACAGATGGACACTTGGGCTGCTTCTATATATTGGGATTGTAAGTAACGCTGCAGTGAACATAAGGGTGCTCATGTTCTTTTAAATTAGTATTTGGGGTTCCTTCAGATAATTTCCAGAAGTGGGATTGCTGGGTCAGAAAGCAGATCCATTTTTAATTTTTTGAAGTATCTCCATACTGCTTTCCATAGTGGCTGCCTCAGTCTACATTGCCACCAACAGTGCAAAAAGGGTTCCCCTTTCTCTATATCCTTGTCAGTACTTATTTGTTGATTTATGGATGATAGTCATTCTGACAGGTGTGAGATGATATCTCATTGTGGTTTTAATTTGCATTTCTCTGATTAGTGACATTGAGCATCTTTTCATACGTTTCTTGGTCATCTGTATGTGCTCTTTGGAGAAGTGTCTATTCAGGTCCTTTTGCCCATTTTTTAATAGACTTGTTTGGTGGTTTTTTTTTTTTTTTTTTGGTGTTGAGTTTTATAAGTACTTTATCAAGTTTGGATATTAACCCCTTACCAGATGTATTGGCAAATATATTCTCCCATTTTCTGGGTTGTCTTTATTTTATTGATGATTTCCTTTGCTGTGTAAACACTTTTTAGTTTAATGTAGTCCCATTTGTTTAATTTTTCTTTTATTTCTCTTGCCTGAGTAGATATATCAGATAAAAAATTTCTATGATAAATGTCTGAGATTTTGCTGCCTATGTTTTCTTTTAGGATTTTTATGGTTTAAGGTCTAACATTTAAATCTTTAATTCATTTTGAATTTATTCTTGTGTGTGGTGTAAGAAGATTGTCTAGAATCATTTCTCTGCATGCATCTGTGCAATTTTCCCAAAACTGTTTATTGGACAAACTATCTTTAAACCATTGTAAATGCTTGCTTCCTCTGTTGAATATTAATTGGCTATTCTGGGCTCTTTATTCTGTTCCATTGATATATGTGTTTGTTTTTATGCCAGTACAATGCTGTTTTGATTACTATAGCCTTGTATTATAGTTTGACATTAGGTAGCATGATTTATCCAACTTTATTTTTCTTTCTCGGTATCACTATTGCTACGCAGAGCCTTTTGTGGGTCCATATAAATTTTTGATATATTTGTTCTAGTTCTGTTAAATACATTATTGGAATCTTGAGAGGAATTGTGCTGAATCTATAGATTGTTTTAGGTCATATGGACATTTAATAACGTTAATTCTTCCTAGCATGAACACCACTTATTTGTATCTTCTATTTCTTTCTTCAGTGTCTTATAATTTTCCATGTACAGGTATTTTCCATCCTTGGTTAGGTTTATTCTTAAGTATTTTATTCTTTTTGAAGCAATTATGGATGATATTGTTTTCTCAATATCCCTTTCTGTTAGTTTGTTATTGGCATATAAAAATGCAACTGATTTCTTGATATTAATTTTTTATCTTGCTACATTGCTGAATTCATTTATCAGTTCTAGTACTTTGTGGTGGAATCTTTGGGGTTCTCTATGTACAGTATTATGTCATCTGAAAACAAAGACAGTTTTACCTCTTCCTTTTCAATTTGGATGCCTTTTATTTCTTCTTCTTGTCTGATTGCTGTGGCTAGGACTCCTAATACTATGTTGAACAAGAGAGGTGAAAGCTGACATTACTATCTTGTTCCCAATCTTAAGGGGAACATTTGTAGTTTTTGCCCATTGAGTATGATGCTGACAGTGGGTTTGTCATATATGGCCTTTATTACGTTTAGGTATGCTCCCTCTATTCCCATTTTACTAAGAGTTTTTATCATAAATGGGTACTGGGTTTTATCAAAAGCTTTTTTGCAACTATTGATATGATCATGTAGTTTTTATCCCTCATTTTGTTTATGTGGTGAATCACACTTATTGATTTTCAAATGTCATAACAACCTTGTATTTCTGGAATAAATTTCACTTGATCATCATGTGTGATCTTTCTGATGCACTGCTGTATTCAGTTGGCTAACATTTTGTTGAGAAATTAGCATCTATGTTCATCAGGGATATTGGCCTATAATTTTCTTTCTTTTTAGTATCTTTATTTGGTTTTAGGAATTAGCCTCATAAATTAAGTTTGGGAACCTTCCGTCCTCTTGAATTTTATTAAATAGTTTCAGAAGGGGAGGTGATAGTTCATGTTGGAATGTTTGGTAAAATTCACCTGGTCCAGGGCTTTTGTTTGTTTGGAGATTTTTGATTACTGCTTCATTTCACTAAGTGTAATCTGTCTATTCAGATTCTCTGATTCTTCCTGATTTATATTTGGATGTCTAGGAATTTATCCATTTCATCCAGGATGTCAAAATTTGTTGGCATATAATTGTTCTTTATATTTTCTTACAATCCTTCATATTTCTTTGGTGTCAGCTGTTTTCACTTCTCTTTCATTTTTGATTTTATTTATTTGGGTCCTTTCTCTTTTTTTTCTTGATGAGTCTGGTTAAAGGCTTGTCAATCTTGTTTATCTTTTCAAAGAATCAGCTCTTTGATTCACTGACATTTTTTAATTTTTATTTTTTTTTAGATTTATTTCTACTCTGATCTTTGTTATTTCCTTCCTTCTGCTAACTTTTGGCTTTGTTTGTTGTTCTTTTTAAAGTTCCTTTAAGTATGAAGTTAGATTGTGTATTTGAGCTTTTTCTTGTTTTTTGAGATAGGCCTGTAATGCTTTGGGTTTTCCTCTTACGATTGCTTTCCCAGTGCCCCACAGGTTTGGGACTGTGTGTTCTCATTTTCATTTGTTTCAAGGTATCTTTTGATTTCTTCCTTGATCTCATGGTTGACCATTCATTGTTTAATAACATGTTATTCAGCTTCCATATCTTTGCGTGTTTTTCAGCGTTCTTGTGATTTATTTCTAGTTTTATAGCATTGTGGTCAGAGAAGATGCTTGATATGATTTCAATTTTCTTAAATTTACTGAGACTTGATTTGTGTCCTAACATGTGGTCTAGCCTAGAAAGTGTTCTAGGTGTACTTGAAAAGTATGTATACTCTGCTGCTTTGGGATGAAATCCTCAGAAGATATCAATTAAATGCATTTGATCTATTGTGTCCTTGTTATCTCCTTGTTGATTTTCGATCTGGAAGAGCTATCCACTGAAGTCAATGGAGTGTTAAAATTCCCTACTAGGATTGTATTTCTGTCAATCTCTCCCTTTATACCTTTAAAGATTTGCTTTACATATTTAGGTGCTCCTATGTTGGGTGCATAAATATTTACTAGGGTTATATGCTCTTGTTGGATTGCTCCCTTTATCATTCTGTTGTGTCCTTCTTTGTCTATTACTATAGCCTTGGTTTTAAAGTCTATTTTGTCAAATATAAGTACTGCTACCCCAGTGTTGGTGGAAATCAAGTCTCTGGGTAGTGGCATTTCTTCATGCCCCTCCATCCAGGTGTCCTGTGACTCAGATAAGGAAGCTGGACTTGCTAACGCCAGCAGCTGTAAGCTGTTCTAGGCCACTGAGCTATGGTATCCTGAGAATAAAGAGACATTGCTGAGTACTCCATTACTCCCTTGTCCTATCATCTTGTTTGAAGCTTAGCCTTAAGGATTTATAGTTTTGTTGTTATCTCCAAACTAGTTAATGTTTGAACCCTGGCATCCTGTTTTCTCCTTAAGCAATATGGTGTGTATCCTGTAATTGCCACCCTCAGATTTCAATAAAAGGACGGTGCTTGCTCTGCTCAGTGCTGACTTGCCTGAGCGTGCAGTAGTCCCCCTGTTCGTCCAATAATTCAGTCTGCTGGAATTATCTCAAGCGTCCTTGATCACATCCAACACTACAAACACTACACCTCAGCTTTTTTTTTCTTTTCTCATTTGCATGAAATATCTCTTCAAACCCTTTATTTTCAGTCTGTTTGTATCTTTTGATGTGAGATGGGTCTCTTGGAGGCAGCATATATGTAGCTACCCTATGTCTTTTGGTGAGAGCATTTAAGCCACTTACATTTAAGGTGATTATTGATATATACATATGTAGTGCTATTTTATTGTCAGACTGTCTTCTTGTTCTCAAAGCAATCCCTTTAACATTTATTGCAGTACTGGGTTTGTGTTAACAAACTCCTTTAGCTTTTTCTTGCCTGGGAAGCTCCTTATATTCCCTTTGATTTTAAATAACTTTGCTGGGTAAAGTAGTCTTGGTTGTAGGTCCTTGCTTTTCATCACTTTGAGTACTTCACACCACTCCCTTCTGATTTAAAAATGTTTCTGTTGAGTAATCAGACACCAGTCTAATTGGTGCTCCCTTATAGGTAACTATCTGCTTTTTCTTGCAGCTTTTAGAATTCTTTTCCTGTCTTTTAGCCTTATCATTTTAATTATGATGTGTCTCGGTGTTGGCCTTTTTAGGTTCAACTTGTTTGGGACTCTCTTAGCATCCTGGACTTCCGTGACTTTTTCTTTCACCGGATTAAGGAAATTTTGGTCATTATCTCTTCAAATAGGTTCTCAATCTTTTGCTTGCTCTCTTCTGGTATTCCCATGATATGGATCGCTTCATGTTGTCCAAAATATTTCGTAAGCTCTCCTCATTTTTTAAATTCTTTTTTCTTTTTGCTTCTCTGCCTTGGAGTCTTTTTATACTTTGTCTTCCAAAACACTGATTCAATCCTCTCTTAGCCTAATCTATTATTTATTCCCTCCAGGGTATTATTTATTCAGATATTGCATTCTTTATATCTGACTGGTCCTCTTTTATGGTTTATATGTCTTTTTTTCATGCTGTTGAGTATCCTTATAATCATTACTCTAAACTATGTGATAAATTTCTTGCCTCCATTTCATCTAGTTATTCTGGAGAATTCTCTTGTTCTTTTATTTGGGGTCTGTTTCTTTGTCTTCCCATTTTGGCTGCTGTCTTTATTTCCCACCTTAGGTGCTAAAGTAATTAGTTGTTAAACTGATCAGCTGTTAATCTGTTAATCAGTTTAAGCTGTAAACTCCAGCTTAAGCACCATAGGGTGACAGAGTAATTCCTGTGAGCAGAGTTATTGTTTCCCCTTAGGCTGATGCCATTCAGAGAGGAGTGCTTTGACTGAGAAAGATGGCTTTTGTAGTATGGAGAATGACTCAGCACAAGGATCCTGGTATCTGTTCCTTCAGTTCTCTCTGCAGAGCCACCAGGCCCAGGCTTTCCTCAAGTATCTCTGGTCCTCTCTGCCCTCCTTCTCCTGGAGCCCAGGGTAAGTGGCTGCAAATGATATTTTGTGGATTGGCTCTTTATGAGGCTCTCTGCTTCTCCAGCAGTATCTCCCTAACAGACAGAAACCCTGCTGCTTTTCACAGCTGGATGTTATTTGGGTTCTTTTCCTGGTTCTGGTGCTCTAATCTGAGGAGTTCAGCTTGGGGTTTAGATACCACACTTCTCAGGGGGAGCCCTCCAGCCACTGAAATGTCCCTCCAGAACTCCAGCTGCCACTTGTGGGAGCACACCCAGCCCTCTCGCACCTCCTCCTCTCTCCCTACTAGTCATGTTGTGGTGAGGTGGTTTCTTCTGTCTGTCCTTGGTTATAAGACTTCTTTCCAGCTAGTGTTTAGTTGGTTATTCAGGATGCTTTCTCTACAACTTGTTGTAATTCCAGATTGGTCCTTGGAGGACATTAGTGTAGCTTCCACTTACTCCTCTGCCATCTTGGGTCTCATAATAAATTTTTTTATGGTGTACAGTCCTGTTTGGAATTCCTTCATACTTTCTTTCCCTGTATCCTCCAAGCACTGTACTATATTTCTAACATGAATTATATTGATTAATCTTCTTTTGAATTAGCAGCAATTTCTAACCCCACCCCATGCTAAACATGAGGAAACAGAGGCTCATGAAAGTGAAATAATGTTCTTCAATTAGTAAGGAGGGAGGTTCAAGTTTGACCCCAGACAGCCAGTCTAATCCCCGATCTGCCCTCCCAAGTGGGTGCATCAATGGTACCAGGTTCCAGTGATGAGATAATTAAGTGAAACTAGTTTAAAAATAAGGCATTGGTCAACTTTTATCTTTTACCATTTGTTCACTAAATACTGAGAAAGACAGAAGCTATCCCTGACAGCCAGACCCTCAGGGCTGGGCCCTGGTGTTCTCCTGTTGAAAGTAGTTTTACACAATATCAACATCAGAAGAGGTTACTCTGTAACTGTGATGGATCATGATAAAAAATAAGATTACTCCACAACATGTCTGAACAAGGAAAAATAATATATGAACCTTTAAAGAAAAACATATAAATCTTTCTTAGCCAATATAGTGACCAACACCTTCAAATTCTGGTTAATATGAGTGACTGCTGCTTCTTTATCTATTACAGAATTAATCTCACTGGGGTATCCCCTCTCCTTTTAGGTAAGATTGATTAAGATACCAAAATAGAATTACCCCTGTTTCTGGAGGAAAGCCCTGCTGCTTCAAAACCTCCCCCACCAAATCACCTGACAAAAGGCCAACTCTTTCCTATTAATCATTTCTTGTACCTTCTTACAACAGTAGCCATGACATCTTCTTACTAAGTGGCCCATGGTGTGGATAAGGTGTTTAGAATTTATTTTATGAGCAATGGGAAAGAATCAAGGCTTTTAGAGTAGGGTAGCAACATGACCAAAGCTGTGCTTTAGAAAACAAAATCTGACAAAACATTTAAGACAATCAAGAGAAGAGGAGACTGTTAGCAAAGACAATTATGAAGCCATTCCAGAAGTCCAGAGGATGACAAGGAGATAGAAGACACAATGCAAACGGCATATGAAGGTGGTGGCAGTGGGAATAAAAATGAGTTAACATGCACTAGAATATCTGCAGAAAGAATTGAGAGTGGGTAAAAATTTTGATACGGCCTTAACCATCAACATGATATAACATTCAGTAGGCAGAGATCAGATTTCTCATAAAATGGTCAGTCTTACACTGAGCAAAATAGGGGATTTTTGTATCTTTAAGTTCACTTCATTAGTCTAAGATAGAAAGTTATGAAAAGGATGAGTTTTGATTCACCTTACTTGGATTATAAAATGTGAGCTTGGCTTTAAACCTACCATATGAATAAGGGATCAATTTAGCCCTGAAGTGTCTTTCAGAAGCTCCCATGAAGGACATTAGAAGTTTTGTGAGCACATTAGAAGGCAAACTTGAGGCCTAAGTATGCATATTCAGCATACCTGTCTAGATCTTTAGCTCTAAGAAACTAAAATGAATAAAGATGTGCCTCCTAGGAACTAATCACATTATTATTCAAATGGAAATAAAAAAGATGCATGGTTTCATAGCAAAAATGCAGAAAACTTCCCAACAATACAATTGACAGCCTGAGCACAAGGTGGCATTTCACAGTTTAGAAATAGGAACATCCTATTTTGAAATGAGCTAGATCCTGAGACCTTTTCAAGCTAGGGTTTTAAGAATAAAACCCTATAAGTATTGGAAATTAGACCTAGGAGTAGAGTATAAGCAGGAAGGTACAAAGCCCATATACCCTACAAATAAGTTTAATGGTGGTACTAACTCAGTGTTGGACCTGGAAGAGAAACCCATTCACATATAATGAAAATCAGATAAGACAAGCTTCCTTAGTTTTTCTTTCACTAGACAAAATTCAGATCTTGGTAGGAAGAAACAGAAGTCAACTTTGCCCAAGTCTTCCTCTCTGCACTGACCTACCCTGTAGTCTTCTCCACATGTCCCTCATGTTGCTACAGTACTTATCACCCCCACCCAAGGCAGACACTTCTAACCTTCAAAGTATACCATATTTCTAAATTACCTACAACCCGGGGTGAGGGGCAAAAAAATGGAATTTATTTATTAAAAATTGTGCATTTATTCTTACATGTTTAAACTTTAGTCACCTTCAAAATACTCTCCATTTGATGCAATACACCTATTGAGATGTTTTTCCACTGCTCAAAACAGTTTTTGAACTTGCTGATTTTGATGCCTTTTAGTGCTTCTGCCATTTTTTGATTCATTTCTTTCACACTGGCAAAACATTTCCCTTTGAGGACTTTTTTCATCCAGGAAAACAAAAATAAAAGTTGACTGGATAAATAGGGAGGGTGGGGCATGGGGGTCATGCCATTTTTGGTCAAAACTGCTGAACATTCAGTGCGGTGTAGGTAGGTGCACTTGTAAATCACCCACCATGAAATGGACAAATGGATTGTTGAAAGTCTTCCAAAAAAAATTCACTGAAGCCAAATGCAGCTTCTCACAACAATGCCAGCGGTACACTGATACAAATGAGTTCCTAGAACTCTCACCTAGCAGGGGAAGCCTGTAGTACAAGGGGCCTGCCCTCCAAAAGGTAATTCATATTTTCTCTAACCCATCAAATCTCTAGATCAAGATTTGGCCACAGTGCTTACTGACTCTGTGACTTTGGGCAATTTAAATTACTCAATTCTCTAACTGTAAAATAGGATAATATAGCTCTAATAGGGCTGATCTGAAAATTAAATGAAAAAAATGTAGCTATAACATCTGACACCCCATAGATTCTCAATAATACAGCAGCAGCTTATTATTACTTTGGTTATTTAATTTAAATAAGCCAAGCACTTTGTATTTTCTACAAATGTATAATCTATTACCTTAAATTGTTATTAGATATGAAATAACATTTTAAACGTTTGAAAGCTACCCAATACTCATCTCTTCAGCAAAGCTGTAAGAGAACATTGTTTTCCTGACACCCACACACAAAATGCATCTGACTACCCTCCATGTATCCCACCCAAGCTCCTGCCATTGGTTAAATAGGCTCAAAAATTAAACCTGTCTCTATATCCATCAAAAAAAAATGATTAGAAAGATGACTATAGCCCTCAAAATAAATTACTATTTAAAATTTTAAGTGCTGAGGTTTCACTCAGTGTTTTAAATAATCTAAATCACAACATCCTTTCTTTGATATTTAAAAAAAAAAAAGGTTTAACTGTTACTTCAAATCTTCAAATCTACCAGCAATATTAATAGAAAATACCATCCTGAAAAGTATGACATTGGACTTTTTATAAGGGGGAAAAACTTAGAGAGCAAAAATAATAGTGAAAACTACTCCAAGGTTAGATGTCGATTTCTACCCTTCACTTTCATGCTCAAGAATCCTAGAACAAAAACTAAGTTGTGAAATTTAAGTCTGTCTCCAGCCAGAGTAGCAGACTTAATGCACTATTAATCTGTCTGCTCTCAGCTGCCAATTGAAATAGTCACAGTTGTTTGATTTTTAAGGAAAAGACAGTACTGCAGAAGTGCATTCCAGAGGTCTTCTCATAAAAATCATCCTGTGTGCTCCATCTGCACATGCAATCTGCTGGGTATTTTCAGCCAGCTTGCCTGGGCAGATTAATGCATACAATTAGAAAGCAACCTCACAGGCATTCAATAAACTGCCTTCATTATTACACTCAGGAGAGTCCCTTTGGATGTCAATAAAAGCCTAGTTTTCTGCCTGTTAGCTAAATAAATGACAACACTAAAAATAATCAGAAGCCAATGAACAAAGTCAGGAACGAGGTGCTATGAAAGAGAACATTAAGATTCTCATGGTGGTGCCCCAGCATGCTATCACGAGCATTTTCACTAGCAGCTTGGATTTACAGCCTGCTCAAGTCCATGGTTACCCTTCTCTACAGAAAGAAAGGAAGAAAGAAAGAAAGAAAGAGAGAGAGAGAGAGAGAGAGAGAGAGAGAGAGAGAGAGAGAGAGAGAGAGAGAGAGAGAGAGAGAGAGAGAGAAAGAAAGAAAATAAAGAAAGAAAGAAAGAAAGAAAGAAAGAAAGAAAGAAAAGAAAGAAAGAAAGAAAAACGCTCCCTGATCTGCTCTTTGAACCACATGTCACAGTACACTGAAACTGGCAAGGACATGAAGTATTGACTAGTTCAAAATTTTTTCTTACTTGTGTCTCTGTTTTGTGTTTTTTGGTCCAACAGCTTTAGGAGAAGCTAATTTGAGGGGATGGTGGGATGGGGAGTGATATGGAGACTGTCCTGTTTAGTCTGGTGAGATCTTTGTGCTATTAAAATTCTTACAGCTCTCCTAGACAATTTTTGCCCCATAAACTGACTCTAAGAAGGTATGACCAAGGCTTGTTATTAGAAGATCCATATTTTCTAAAAAGTGCCTTTTGTAGTTCTAGTTATATAATGGTCATTCATTTCATGAACTATTTATCTTTTAATTTTATTAGTTCAAAAATGCTCTTTAAAAAAACTCAAAATGCTAATGTTTCTCAACAAGCTTTAAAAATCAATTTGAGATGTTTCTCATTTTTAGTCAACTTCTCTTTTTCCTGGTTAACTGGGACTCTCAGGATAAGCAGAAAAAAGATCAAGAGTGAAATGCGCATGTAATTGAATTCTGTTCCACTGATAGTTGTGAGGCTGTTGAGGGTAAAACATTTTTTTCTTCATGGAAAAATGATGATTGATCTCTAGCATTCAGTAAAACAAAAACATAAGAAGCTGGAAGAGCCCTCGCTGGAGTGGCTCAGTGGATTGAGCACCAGTCTGTGAACTAAGGAGTCACTGGTTCGATTCCCAGTCAGAGCACATGCCTGGGTTGCAGGTTAGGTCCCCAGTTGGGGGCATGCGAAAGGCAACCACATGTAGATGTTTTTCTCCCTCCCTTCCCCTTGCTCTAGAAATAAATAAATAAAATCTTAAAAAAAAAAAGAAGCTGGAAGACTATGAAAGAAAGGAGGCCCAGTCTCCATGTCCTCTAAAATCATCTCTCATACTTCACCTTACCATGTTTAAAGCTTCAGAAAATAGACTCAAGCAATTTCCCAGTCTTGTACCTACAAGCCCTCATTGATAAGCAGGTCTTCCATTTTTCCAGTGTAAAACTAGGATGCCATAGGATGAATAAACTTGTTATTCTTGTATCTCTAGGCTACAATTGCCCCATGATATTTCCTTATCTTCTTCACCTGCTCTGTTTGGCCTAGAACGAAACTCTCATCCATTCTTTACCTATGAATGGGGTTCAGTAATACAGTAACACCCTTAATTTATTGCTTCCCTCCTGCTATCACTCTAAGATATAGAATTTCTGGTGTTTAGCTTCCCATCAGCTCCCTCAACAACAATTCACTGTTATTGCCTTAGAAGAAGAGTAGGGAAAGACAAACTATGGATGTTATGACTCAAATAAGAGTAATGCTTCTTTTAACTTAGAGAAGAGAATGTCACCCATTAGCACTTCCACCAAACCCTATTTCATCTTCCACTCATTTTCTAGCCTGGGTAGCAGAGCCAAGTACCTAACTTGCTTAGGTGTAAAATGAAGTGCTGAGAAACTTCTTTTCTAGTCCCTACCTCTGAGTGTTAGGGCAAGAAAGAGGTGCTAATGATAGAGGCAGGACAATTTCGGTGGAATTAGAAAACCAGAACATACTGTACTTACAGGAGGTGCATGATTCAGGGTGTCACATATGCTTAACCCAACATCAAAATAACTTAAATTCTGCAAAGGACGTACAATGATGAGAAGAGAAAAGACGTAGTCAAAGAACAATCCAGCTGAAAATGGAAGGTCAATGACTAGATCTCATGGACCAGAAATCTCATACACCCTTTCCTCATCATCGTCGGCAGCCGTCCATCTCGAGAGATGATGGTGTAGCTTCTTAAGAATCTATCTGCACCGCTGAGAATGGTTGTGCAGTCCGACTCGGGAGTGACACGGTATCTGTCTCCTCCCGTGTTGAATCGACATCTTGCGATGACGCTGGAGTGTCCTCTCCAGTGAAGCTGAAGCTACAGAGCCTGGGCAGGGTGATATGGAGGGTCTTCTGTTGCCCTCTCTTCGCAGCTGAAGGGTCCAAGGGAAAGACGGAGTCAATACAGCTTGGTTTCAGGTGCGCCGCAGGAGTTGCCGGTGTTGACTACAACGTCAAACCGCCTTAGGGACTCCGACTCCGGATTTCCTATATTATTCTTAACTTCCCCCTGTGTGTTTTGTACCAATTATGCTTCTTAATCTCTGCATGATTTCCCCATTTCTCCCCCTTCCTCCTCCCAGCTGATAACCCTCCAAATGCTCCCTTTACCTATGATTCTGTTCCTATTCTGGTTTGCTTAGTTGGATTTTGTTTTTATTTTTTTAGATTTTGTTGTTGATAGTTGTGAGTTTTTTGTCATATTAATGTTCATAGTTTTGATCTTCATTTTCTTAAATAAGTCCCGTTAACACTTCATATAATAATGGCTTGGAAATAATGAACACTTTTAGCTTTATCTTGTCTGGGAAGCACTTTATCTGTTCTTCCATTCAAAATGATAGCTTTGCTGGATAGAGTAATCTTGGTTGTAGGTCCTTGCTTTTCATCACATTGAATACTTCCTACCAGTCCCTTCTTGCCTGCAAAGTTCCTTTTGAGAAATCAGCTGACAGTCTTATAGGCACCCCTTTATAGGTAACTCTCTGCTTTTCTCTTGCTGCTTTTAAATTCTCTCTTTGTCTTTCACCTTTGGCATTTTAATTATGAACGTGTCTTGGTATGGTCCTCCTTGGGTCTAGCTTGTTTGGGACCCTCTCTGCTTCCTGGACTTGTACATATATTTCCTTCACCAAATTTGGGAAGTTTTCCTTCATTATTTTTTCACATAAGCTTTCAATTTCTTGCTCTTCTTCTTCTCCTTCTGGCACCTCTATGATTCTGACGTTGGCACATTTAAAGTTATCCCAGAGGTTCCAAAGCCTCTCCTCATTTAAAAAAAAATTCTTGTTTCCTCATTCTGTACTGGTTGACTGTTTTTTTCTTCCTTATATTCCAAATCATTGATCTGAACCATGGTGTCCTTCCCTTCACCACTGGTTTGTGTGGATATTCCTTTGTTTCATTTAGCATAGCTTTCACTTCTTCCCTTATGCATTTGCCATACTCAAGCATATCTGTCAAGCCTGTGAGCATCTTTATCACCAGTGTCTTGAATTCTTCCTCTGTTAAGTTGGCTATGTCCTCATGAGTGAGGTTGGCTGTCTCCTTGTTGTTTAGTTCTCGCACTGGAACCTTGACCCATTTCCCCTTTTGTGGCATACTTCTCTGTCTTCTCATCTTGACAGGCTCCTGTGTTTGTTTGCCTCTGTGTCTTAGGTAGAGCTGTTGCTCTTGTTACATTGTAAGGGATAGAGCCTTAGGTATTCATCAGTATAGGGTGACCCATTTCACCACGTTGTGGCGCTGTATGTGGGGAAGGGGTCTGAGAGGGAACAATGCTGCTTGTTCAGCACCTGCCTCTTTACCAGGCTCTTCTCTCACTTTCCTATGGGACTGGCACCTCTCTATCTGTTGTCCTGGCTGTTCCCAGAGTGAGTGAGTCTGTGGATGTTCCAAGACCATGGGGGCCTGTTAAACAAGCAGATTCTGCTGAGAGACTGGCAGTTTCTTCCTCTGCCCCAACCCCCACTGGTTTGCACAGTCAGAAGCAATGAGGCTTGATTTTCCCTGGCACTGGGACTGTGAGCTGCACAGTCTGGTCAGGAGCTGGGAACACTCCCCAGATGTCCATCCCCGCTTTTTAAAATGTGTGACTGCGCTTTCTGCCAGCCTGCCGCTGCCACCGCCACTGCCACCACACTGCGTCCTCTCTGCCTGGGCTCCGCCTCTCCTACCTATCTTGATGAGTATTTCTTCTTTATATCTTTGTTTGTTGGACTTTCATGCAGCTTGATTTTCTGGAACTTCTGGTTGTCTCTAGTTTTGAGGTAGTTGTATGCCTTCTTAGTTGTGGAGGGAGACGCAGCATGTCTGTCTAGGCCTCCATCTTGGCTGGAAATCCCGAGGTAATTCTTAATGTGGTAGAATTAAAATCAAGCAGATCTGCATTCTAAGTCCTATCCCTGTTTCCCAGTTGTGACCCTGGACAAACTACTAAACCTCTTTGAACTTCAGTTTAAAAAAAAAGAGGGGGGGATGATAATCTTTCCCATAGTCAGTTTGCAAGGATTAAATAAGATATCTCCTGTAAAGGGCATATACATGCCTGAATATTATAGGGATTTGAAATGAAACTTTATAATTTATAGAGGTCCTTGTTGAATGAATCAGCCAACTTTCATTTTGCTGGGGGAAGGGGGATACTGGGCAGAGGAGAGCAAAGGGGGAAAAAATTGGGACTACTGTAACAACATAATCAATAAAATATACTTAAAAAGAAGAATCAGTCTCGGGCCAGAAATATGTTCCTTTGGTTTTGTCTATTCTTTTAAGTAGTGTGCAGGTAACCTAGCTCCACAGAGTTTAGCACACGAGCTTATCCTTAAAGCCTAAATAACAGAATACATTATCTACATTATAAAGCACAGAGTAGCTGTCCTATACATGTTAGCTGCTGTTATTCACAAATCACACTGAAAAAGTACCTTGGTGTATGACCACCAATTGGCAGTTTTGCCAATAATTGCTAAAAAAAATTTTCAATTCTTGTCTATAAAAATACATGTGTGGAATAGTCCTCTATCCATTAGGTTAATTCCTAGTTTAGATTCTGCATGGGTACTTTTTTTCAAACACCCTCTTCCTTATGTCAGTGTTTTGGAAATCAATATAATCAGAAGTGCCCTAAATCACCAGAGTCCTCCAAATCATTTATAATGAAGAATTCCTCAAGTTTAGCAGTATTGACTAAAAAATACTTCGGTAAATATAGATGTTTCTAACCTTAGAACCTTGCTTACATAATGAAGGAATTCAATTACATAATTAATATAACAACCAATAATCCCATATCAGAAGTAAAAAGTATAATGAATAATATGCCTATAACGGTACAAAGTTCTGAAAACATAAAATTACCGGCCCGCGGCCATGCGGGACGGGGTGGGTCGTCGGGCGGGCGTGTGCCCCACCACCTCCCCCCCAACCCCAACCCGCCCGCTCGCCCCGCTGGGGCCGGCTCGCATCGAGGCCGAGTCGCACGCGCCGTAAAAAAAATAAAATAAAATAAACTTACTATTGTTGATGCTCTCTAAATGTTTCTCTTCTGTGGTTTTCTTGAAGTCTTTTTTTCTCCTCCAGTTTTTTGCTCTGAAATTTCAAGTTTAAAAATGTAACTTATTAGAGAAGCAAACAGAATCATACTGTTAAAGTTACCCAAGGGCCGAAGCCTTTAGGCTTAAACGGCCTCAATAGTCCAATTCAGTACCTACCAGGGATTACAAAGCATATGCCACTCAGAGCCCACACGCACTATACTGAAAACCAGGATCCCCAAGTTCTTTCATTGGCTTCCTGCTTTCAACTTGTTTGGTATAATCTCAGAATTTGCATTTCACATTTTTATTCCTTTGTTCAAACAACTAAGTAACATTTATATTTTAAGCAGTGTTTTCAAAATATTCTGAGGGAAACATGAAATTTCTACACCAAGTATGTTAAATTAAAATTATAATAAATGGTTAATAGTTTATACAAAATTTCTATATACTAATGCATTCAAGATATTCAATAAGCCAACCCAACTCCCTTCTGACTTAGAATCAGACACTTAAAGCTGTCGAGAGACTGAACAGTATAATGCCAGTAAAAAGCCATCCACTTAAATAGAAAGGTCTCTTTTTTTAAAATTAGTTGTTTATTAGAGACAATGAACTTCCTATTTAATATTACAGTCATCATGACTCGGGCATATTTGAATCCAACTTAAATAACTCAGAGCAGTTGCTTTTTATTCACTACACCACAACTGTCATTTTTTAAAAACTTGCCTATGAAAAACGAGTAAAAGTCCTAAACAACAAAGTTAATGGGCAGTTGAAACAAGTTCTACAACACAGGAGAGACTTGAAGTTTTAAACAAATCCAAGGGAGATGTAAGCAGCTGGGTTTACTTTAATAGGAAGAACCAGGTTTGCCCAGCAGGAAGACCTGTGAAAAGGAACTAATGGAGATCATCCATTCCAAATCATGATGTAAGTTTGGCTTCACCTCTCAAGGAGAGGCAGAACTTATTCATATTTTTCATTTTGATAAAACACTTCATTTAACAGTACTATTTACCCATTCTGAAGGGTAATGTAGATGATTTCCGTTTCAGAAAGAAAAAAAAAAGGAAATTTACTACAACCAACATGAATCAACTGCAGTACAAAGCAACTGGAATATTAATGAAACACAGTTCTAGGAAGTAAACTTATAGAGAATTATAAGCCCAAATAAATATGATCCCAATATAGAAAAAAATTCTGACTCATGAAACCAAAACTGATCAGTTAGGATGAGCTCCCTACATCTGTGGGGGGGGGGGGGGGAGAAAACCTTTAAGAGATAGCAAGCAAGCAGTAGGTATTGCTAAAACCAGTATTAGAATGCTATTTTGAGAATGGTGAGGCAAAAAGCCACACAAGTACCTAGAGACCAAGGCTGGGTTCCTTTGGCAAGGTCAGAAATTTAAAAATGGTTTAATCTCTTCACTAATAGAGTATCATTGAATTCATCTCACAAAAGCAGTAGCTAAATTTGATCTAGCAAAGGTCTGCTTATCCCTCAGAAGTTTATAGAGAAGTATCTTGCAAAATACTGGATTATTTGAAAAATTATATCCAATACCTACCAATTTATAGGTACCCAAATACTTGGATCTCAGACTTTATTTCTTTCCATTTAGTTAACCAATCACCCAAATATATTTGTGTATATTTGTATATATACATATATATAATTTAAAATATCTAAGAACATGAGACCTAGAAGAAAAAAATACAGAATCTACTTTAGATTCACTAACACTGACTGAGTGACCTTAAGTCACTTAATATCATTGACTCTCAACAAACATTTATGAAATGCCTATTATATTCTTGTCATGTGTTAGAGACTGGGAATGCAGATATGACCAGAGCAGTTTGCCTATCCTGAAAAATTTCAGAAGCTAGCGGGGACATACACAAGAAAACAAGGATGGCAGTATGTAAAATATGTTAGAAGATAGAGGTTTACAAATAATGTAATATGAACACAGAAAGATCGTGAAAGTGGGTTGTTGGGAAATGCTCTCAATAGTTCCACTAACATTCATTTAGTGCCTACTAAGTGTCAGGCCACATCCTGGGCGTGGGAGCCAAGTGGCTGAATAACACTGGGAATGTGCTTTCTATCCTTGGGTTCAGGGATGAGCTGTATGTTAGGAGCATGCTCACTTTTACCAAGAGTGGGCTCATAGCTTTCTTCAGATTCCCCAAGGGACTGATGATCAAATAAGAGGATGTGAACCAAGGGTCTAATGAGAGGTGGAAATTCTAGATAGAGGCCAATCTTAAACAAGCAAGAGCTTTCCAGGAGGAGAAGGGGATGATGGGAGTAGGGCTACTGTACTCCATTGTACAAGTTATTCACTGCCCTTGGGAGCCAAGCAGGCAGGATTGGAAAGACTGAAAAACAGCCAGCTTTCAGCTCACCACCCTTACATCCCAGAATGGGGTGCTTCAGCACAACAGAGGTGTCTTTTTCTATTTATTACAAAGGTAACATCTATCACCAGCCTGCACTCCCACAAAACTGATTGCCTGGATGGAGAATTGTTTCTAATTTGCACAAAGGCAATGATGGACTTGTAGTGGCCCTGGATGGAAAAAGGGCATTCCCACAGCTTATAGTATTTTCAGTGTACAAAGGCCTGAGAGAATATGCCAGTTCAGGGAACTCTAAGAAGCTTCTTGATTAATTTAAAGGTGGTTGTAGTGAGATGGGTGGAAGATAAGGTTAAGAAAGTAAAAAGGGGCAACTATAAAGGAATTTGTATGCCAAGTAAAAAAGTCTGGGCTTCATTAAAGGCAATGATAAGCCACTACATTATTTTAAGCATGAAAGTAAACAACTCACTCTGAAAGTATCACAGAGGAAGGACCATAAATATAAAAACCAACGGGGTGATTCTCACAGTAATCTATAAATTAAGAGTACCAAATTAAAGCAGCAGGAACAGAGAAGAAAGGACAAACTCTAGAAAAATGCAGGGGATGGGAGGGAAAACTGAAATAACAGAAGGTATGACTATATTGATATAGGATGAGTAATAAAAGAAGGAAGAGTACAGGATGAATGCCATTTAAGAGCATCAGGATGGATATATGTGTCTGTTTTGTACCTATTGGATTTGAGATATACTTGTGGAACATCTAGAGAGAAATATCAAGCATACAGTAAAATATATTGTACTGGGATTTAGGAATATGATCTGGCCTGAATCTATGGCTTTCAGAAATCAGCAGCACATGCAATAACTGAACCATTGAATGTGGAAATGTGGGTGCTTCAACTTAAGAATAGGGTGGTATAGGCATAGGAATATTAGAAAAGAACAAGGATGGGACAAGATGGAACATCAATACTAGAAAAATAAGTGAAGGAAAAAGATCCAGAAGAATTCTAGAGGGGTGGAATTTGAAGGACAGAGTTCTTGATAGTTAGAGTATTACAAAGAGTTTTAATAAGTTAGGAATTAAAGAGTCTCCATTGGGTTTTTGGATTAAGAGCACCATTGGTGATCTTGGCTAGATCAATGCCAGTGAAATACTAGAGACAAGGCAAATTCAGCCCACCAAGGAAGAAGTACACTCAGGCAAGGACTCAAAGAAGGTAGGTTCTCAAGCCAGCTGAACTCAGTAACACCTGAAAAACATTTTCTGCAACAGAGATTCTGTGTGGTTCAGGTGATTGTTAGAGCCAGTGCACAGACTAACATGTGGAAACCACATGTGGTAGAGGAGCTTTCAGAAGTTAAGTCATGATGTTTGGGGTAGAGTTGAAAGCAAATGAGAAAGATCCAAGATGTTGGAGGAGTAAGTGCCAGGAACAAGACTGGGATCTCTGCTTTCACCTCTCTTATTTAACATAGTACTGGCATCCTAGCCACAGCAATCAGACAAGAAGAAATAAAAGGCATCAAAATTGAAAAGGAAGAAATGAAACTATCATTATTTGCAGATGACATGATAATGTACATAGAGATCCCCAATGATTCCACCAAGAAACTACTAAAACTGCTAAGTGAATTCAGCAAAGTAGCAGAATACACAATTACAATCCAGAAATCAGTTGCATTTTTATATGCCAATAACAGACTAACAGAAAGAAAAATTAAGAAAACAATCCCATTCACAATTGCTTCAGAAAGAATAAAATACCTAGGACTAAACCTAACCAAGGACGTAAAAAAACTGTGCTCAGAAAATTATAAGACACTGAAGAAAGAAATTGAAGAAGATACAAATAAGTGGAAGCACATATCATGTTCATGGATAGGAAGAATTTACATCATTAAAATGTCCATGCTATCCAAAGCAATCTATAGAGTCAATGCAATTTCTATCCAGATTCCAATGGTGTACTTCACAGATCTAGAACAAATATACCAAAAATGTATATGGAACCACAAGAGACCCACATAGCAACAGCAATCTTGTAAAAGAACAAAACTGAAGGAATCATGCTACCTAATATCAAACTATACTATGAGGCCATAGTAATCAAAACAGCATGGTACTGAAATAAAAACAGACATAGATCAATGGAACAAAATAGAGAGTCCAGAAATAAAATCAAACTTTTATAGTCAATTAATATTTGACAGAGGAAGCAAGCACCTGCAATGGGCTAAAGATAGTTTAGTCAATAAATGGTGTTGGGAAAATGGGGCAGGTACCTGCAGAAGAATGAAACTAAACCACCTTCTTACACCATACACAAGAATAAATTCAAAATGGATCAAATACTTAAAAGTTAGACTCAAAACCATAAAAATCCTAGAGGAAGACATAGGCAGCAAAATCTTAGACATCGTTCATAGAAATTTTTTATCCAATATATCTTCCCAGGCAAGGGAAATAAAAGAAAATGTAAAGAAATGGGACTACATCAAACTAAAACGGTTTTGAACAACAAAGGAAATAATCAACAAAATTAAAAGACAACCCACAGAATGGGAGGACATATTTGCCAATACATCTGATAAGAGGTTAATATCCAAAATTGATAAAGTACTTACAAAATTCAACACCAGAAAAAAAGACAACCCAGTTTAAAAATAGGCAAAGGACCTGAATACACACTTCTCCAAAAAGTATATAATATGAAAAGATGCTCAACATCACTAGCCATCAGAGAGATTCAAATTAAAACAACAATGAGATACCACCTCACACCTGTCAGAATGGCCATCATTAATAAATCAACAAACAACAAGTGCTGATGAGGATGTGGAGAAAGGGGAACCCTTTTTCACTGTCTGTGGGAATGCAGACTGGTGCAGTCACTGTGGAAAGCAGTGTGGAGATAGCTCAAAAATTTAAAATGGATCTGCCTTTTGAGCCAGTGATCCCACTTCTAGGAATATATCCAAAGAAACCCAAAACACTAATTCAAAAGAACAGAAGCACCACTATGTTCAGTGCAGCATTATTTACAATTGCCAAGATATGGAAGCAGCCCAGTGTCCATCAGTGGATGAGTGGATAAAACAACTATGGGACATTTACACAATGGAATACTACTCAGCTATAAAAAAGAAGATTTTACCCTTTGCAACAGTGTGGATGGAACTGGAGAACATTATGCTAAGTGAAATAAGCCAATCAGAGAAAGACAAATATCATATGATTTCACTCATATTTGGAATCTAATGATCAAACAAAATTAACAAGGAAAATGGGGACAGACTCATAGATGGAGAACAGGACGACAGCCAGCAGGGGGAGGTGAACAGATGGAGGGACTGAGCAAAAAGGAAAAAGGACTCATGGGCATGGACAGCAGTGTGGTGATGGCTGGTGAGAGGAGGGTGTAAGGGGACTAAATGGTAATGGAAAATATATACAATAAAGATTAGAAAGCAAATGAGAATAGAGAGACACTTTGTTTCTAAGATGAGAGACTTTGGTATGATTATATTCCAAGATCGCAAAAAAAAAAAAAAAAAAAAAAGAAAGAAAGAAAAGAAAAGAAAAAAAAAAAACGTGACAAGAGAAAAGGAGGCTTAATGTTATAGCAGCAAGGTTCCAAGAAAATGAAAGCAAGATGAGATGGTAAGCATGAGCAGCAGAATTCATTATAGCAGCAAAGAAAAGCACTTTTTCCTCCTGAGATGAGGCAGGGGTACAAATAGCAAAGGGAGAGTAAGGAAACAGAAAAATAAATGTACTTATGTCCTGATGGCCTTTACTTCCTAGAAGGTAAGAGATGAGATAAAAATGAAAGAAGAGGATTTTCAAAAGCAAGGGAAGGAACCTTGGTAATTAGAGATGGGCCTGACTGCAAAGGAAAAATGTCAGGCTTTAGGCATTGTTAAATACGCAGCTGAGAAGGAAGCCCAGAAATCTAGAGTATCAAAAAAAAAAAAAAAAAAAAGAAAAAAATTCTTGAGTGTTCTCTTTTTTCTCTCCAGCAAACTTATTCATGAAGGCTTGATGGAACTGACATAATTGAGCCAATTAATTTGCATTTAAATAAGAATAATCCCCTCTGCCTGCTTTTCACTCAAGAGGTTCATATAATAGAATCAAATGAGATAGTGTTTAGGCATTTCTTCACATGCTTAATTAATTAGTTAGGGCACCCTCACTTAGTGTTTATGAAGTGCAAGTCATTGCATCCTTTAAGCCTACCAGTCCCATTACTATATCCTATTATACCCATTTTACAGAGAGAGAAAGTGAAGCATGGAGAAGCTAATAGCTTACCCTCTTAGTACTACATCCATATTTCAGGCATATTACTAACATCCCAACATTAGGCAATTAATTAATGGGGTCCTACAGCATTTCAACAACTAGAGGTTTAATGCTCCATACCAATGCATCAGAAAGAAATGCATGAGGTGGAACTGTATTTCTGGGAAATACTGATGTTCCTTGAAAGTTTTCAGAAATGAACATTTTCCTAGTTTATAAAAACAATATTGAAATAATTTTCCCAATGTTGGGATTTACCCAAAAATTATCCTTAAAACCCTCAGCCCTTGCTACTACCAGTTTCCTAGACTAAGTAACAAGTTTGATTCTTTAAAAATATGTATATGTATGCATCTCTGCATCTAATATGTACACCTTATTTCCTACGGTGGAGTTCCTACTTCACTTAATAGTATTAAATGCAATGCTATTAAGACTTCTCACTGTCTGTATAAGACACCGTGACCTCCAATGCTCCCAATAACTTTATTAGCTTTACAACTTTATGGTTTATTGGAAAGAGCAAGGAAAGGCTTTGGATGCCACTCAGATCTCTAGCTGTTTTCCTGCCCTTTCTGCAGTTATGCTACCCCAAGAGGTTGTAAGAATTAAATGAAAGTGTTTGTATACTATATAGCACTGTATAATATTATTTCAAGCACAAGTAGCCCAAGGCAGAATAAGATGAACCCAGGAGGTGGGGAGGATCTTTGACATAGAATTGGAAGATTTTTGCTTTTTAAATCTGTGGGCATTATGGAAGTTGAAAAATCAAGTTATTAGTTAATTCTTCAATGTGACTATGAGGGGAAAACATGGTGGAGGTTCACTTCTGAAGCACTAAAATCCAGCGAGATGCTTGCTGTGAGGATTTATGAAAACTTGTCTATGTACGCTGTAAACTCCAGTGGCAAAGAAAACACTTGCATCTGGTATGCTGCTGTTTTATTATTTTTAATAACTTTCTTTCACTCTGACGTTCTAGATATTTGAGATATTTTCTTTGCTTTATAAATTTCCAGGAAGGGACATTAATACATCATTATAAAACCAGACGTGTTCTATTAACTTCCTATTGCTGCAGTAACAACTTACCACTAACATAGTGGTTTAAAATAACAGAAACTTATTAATAATCATACAGTTCTAGAAGTCAGAAGTCCAAAATGGGCCTCACTGGGCTAAAATGAAGTTTTCAGCACATTCACGTTCCTTTTGGAGGATCCATCGGAGAATCAGTTTCTTTGTCTTTTCCACCTTCTAGAGGTCTCCCACATTCCTTAGCTAATGACATTTTCCTTCATCTTCAAAGCCAGCAATGGCAGCCTAAATCTTTCTTCTGCTACTATCTCTTCATGCTCTCAATCCTCTGCCTCCCTATTCCAATTTAAGGACCCTGGTGATTACATAGGACCCAGGCTACTGGATAATGCAGGCTACTCCCTCCATTTGAAGGTAAGTCAATTAGCAATCTTAATTCCACCTGCAAACTCAATGCTCTTTTGCCCTGTAACATATCACAGTCCTAGGCTCCGGGGATTAGAATGTGGAGGGGCAAACAGAGGGCATTATTTTGCTTACCACATGGGTTAAATGTTTTTAAATCAATAACTGTCACACACATAATATGGCAGATAATTCACAAAATTCTTGCCCTCCTAGTCCTCTGAGGCTTGGCTTTGGAATGTGAATGGTAGGGGAGGGTGAGGGAGAACCTGTTAGGGTTAAGCAGTGGTGTGCTGATAAACTTAACTAGCTCCTGCAAGGAGAAGGATGGGAGGTTGATTTGTGGGCATTATGAAAGTCTGGAAAAAAATTATTTACTGCTTGCCATGGTGAAAACACTCCCACATGGTCAGTATCAAGCTCCCAATATAAAGTCAACTAGTTAAAAAAAAAATCCTGAAAATGTAACAACCCTCCAGCACACCTCGAGAAGACTACATAACACTAACATAATCTAGCATAGGGAATACAAGTTTGACTGAGGCATACCAGTGCCCTCTCCAAATCTCCCCTTCAACCATAAATTAACTCCTCTTGGACCCCACTGACCTGACCAGATGCTAAAGAGCTGGCTGCCAATCACACCCCTGTGCTTATTAAGAATCAAAGAACATGTGCTGGTAGAGAATGTGGTTTCCTCTCCCCTCAATTACACACAGGAGCTGACTAATCAGAGAGAGACCCAGGGAAAACTGGGGTGGGGGTGGGGGGGTACAGGCATTAAGACCAGAGGCCAAGGGAGAGGCTCTCCCGTGGCAACAGGCTGCATGGATTCTACTGGGCTCAGAGTTCCTGTATGGCAGCCAGCTGCCTAGGGAGGAGGGCAGTATTTTGCAGGTCAGTGTCCATGTGTGTGTTTACTGTGCATTTTAAAGAATAAATGCTCCATAAGCACAGCTATTATCAAATAGTCCCTTGACCATTTTCACAAGGGCAATGTGAAGTATGCTGTGTCTAGATGGCTAACATCATTTTTCTTTTATCCGACACAAACTACTAAATAGGCTCCCATTTAGTATGAAAAGCCACAGATTTATATACAACAGGAAGAGCTAGGTCATGGTGGCAGTGCAGGCCAATTAGCCAAAAAAAAAATCAAGTCTGTGGAAGGACCAGGGTGGACTGCTCCATCTCTTGTCAGGTAGTTTAGATCAATGCTCCCCAATGTTTATGTGCACAACAATCACATGAAGAGCCTGTTAAAATGCAGATTCTGATTCCAAAGGTCTGGGGTGGGGCTCATGATTCTGCATTTCTAGTAAGTGATGCTAGTGCTGCTGGTCCAGGGACCACATTTTGAATGGAAAGGATTTACATACTTTGTCTTCCCATCTCTCACTTTCAAACAAATTTATACCAATAATTATTACAGTTATGCTAGAAAAGCCAACCCAATTAAGATTTCTATAGTTATTGATTGATAGACAACTAATGTTACTGTATAACTTGAAAAGGGAAAAATGCTGCTTTTACTCAATGTTAAAGAAAACCATTTCAGCCACTAACATATTTGAATCATATACATTATTTGACCCATGATGAAATGAGTTACAAATGACCCACATGCCAGCCAGTTATTGGCATTAAACAAGTAGTAAATGATTTTAAGTTAAAAGGTTGCAACACAGTAATTCTTCAGAATCTGAAAGCCTCTTTAATCAGTTCCTGGTAATGATTTAATGATTTTCCCAGTTCCACCTGCAATGCACACAAACTATGTTCTACATAATGGGGCACTCCTCTACAACCACAAGACCAATGTGTGAACCTCTGAAGAAGAAAATGGAGAAAGGGGGAGTTAGATGAAAAAAGAGGAGGAATAGAGAAATAGAAAGAAAGAGAAAGATGGGTTTTAAAAGGTTGTTGTAATAAAAAATGTTTTCAGTGAGGGTGTAATATCTGACCAGTTGGAAACAAATTGCTGAGTTGAACTTTGTAACCAGAGTTCCTATACTCTTTTTTCCTTATACCTTCAGCATTTCACTACATTTCCACATGTGTAAGTCCAGTCATCTCCTCCCCAGAGCTTCCATCTTTATAGATATTGCATCTAAATCTACATATCTTCCTAGGCCTTGGGAGAAGAGGAGGTGTGGCTCATGGACTCATTTTACAGAAATATTGGGTTGGCCAAAGAATTTGTTTATATTTTTCCAAACTAGTAGCACTTAGTTTTCTTTAACTTCATATGAGACAATTTTGTTAGATTGTATTGTGACAGCTGTCATATTGGCATGCAGTTTTTTAAAAACTTATCAAAACTGATGAGTTTTTATGTAGCTATTTAAATATTGAAGATTGAAGAAGATATGCAACATTTTTGGCATGTTATGCTTTATTATTTCAAGAAAGGTAAAAATGGAACTGAAATGCAAAAGAAAAGAAAAGATTTGTGTAGTGTATGGAGAAGGTGCTGTGACTAATCGAATGTGTCAAAAGTGGTTTGCAGAGTTTTGTGCTGGGGATTTCTCACTGGACAATGCTCCACAATCTGGGAGACTAGTTGAAGTTGATAGCAATCAAATTGAGAATTGAGACCAATTAATGTTATACCACATGGGAGATAGCTGACATACTCAAAAATATCCAAATCAATAAAGTTATTGGTGAAAATGAAAAATGTGTCTTTTATGGAAAAAACTATATGGCCTCTTTTGGCCAACCCAATAGTTTAAGAAGGAGTGTGGCCTATTCAAGGTCACACAGTAAAACAGGACACCTTCCAAGAAAAACTCACTTTCCCCAGCAGGTAGAGAGCTCCTCGGGGGAAGAAGAGGCTCATATACTCTCATGCATTCTATAAGTCATCAGCTTTTGCCTTCATTAACTCTAACTGGTAAAAATATTTATTCTTTCGTAACCAAGTTTAAATCTTGACATGTAGTTAATCTTTAAAAGAAAAAGAGAATAAGAGGGGAAGAGAGACAGACAGACAGACAGCAGAAACAGGAGTTATGTTTCCATGACTTATACTTGCAGCAGAGGTAATACTTGGTAGTCAGTATCATGAGTCAACCCCTTGCCCCTAAACCTTCAGCACTTAAAACCTATTACAGTTTAGGGCTTTGTGGGGAATGAAAGTAGGAGGAGAGGGTGTGAAAGAATAACGCTACCTTCTTCCTTATTCTCTAGCAGATGAACATTTTTAGGAGGTTAATTTCCCCAAGTCCCAGAATAAGTATCAACACTAAAAACACTTGGAGGTTTGAATAGATCATATCACTAATACTGAAATGCAAATGCAAGTGTTCTCTTCTATCAGTAAGAGAGTATGTTCACCAATGTCACACTCACCCTGGGAAAGTCAACATTTGGATATAGATATGGTTGTGCACCACTGATTGCCATTCTTACTAACTGTTTTGCTTGTAGCCAAATATACAGTGACCACTTTGATAACTTGCCTGAGAGTCAAGATAGTGTGTTGACTAAGAACTCCAGCTCTGAGACCCATCAGCCTGAATTTGAATCCTACTTCTATTTACTGGCTGTGAGGCCTGGACAAGTTATATACCCTCTCTGTGTCAGTTTCCTCATTTGTGAACTAGGATAATAAGAATAACATATACTTCATAGGGTTATTATGAGGATTAAATGAGTTTGTATATGGACCATGTCTAGAAGAGAACCTGGCACATAAAACACCCTGAGTAAATGTTAGCGAATCACCCTCTCCACAGTCTTACCTTCTCTCTCTGAATTGCCTTCATTTTTTGGATTTCAGCTTCTTCAGCTTCCTTCCTGATTCTTATAGCCTCTTCTCTTTTTAGCTAAATTTTATTGAGATTATAGAAGACAAAAAGTTACTATTTTTCTGTCTGAACCTCTAGAACACAAAATTATGATGAAAGGCAAATTACAGTATTGTTTGTGTTCTACCTTACCATGATTATAGGTTAGTACTTCAAGCCACTGAGATCACAGAGAATGATCATGCTACTTCTCCTGCCTATGAAATTTCCCTTTGTATTTCTTCCTTGGTCTCTCTGTCTCTCTGCACCTACCCCACCCTTTGCAGGAAAAAAATTGGGCAGATCATTTTTCCTGATTATAAAACTCAGATTTCATTGTAAAAAAGAAATCACTAGGTACCTTAAATCTTTTTTTGGGGGGGGGGGTGTACTACTTTCATAACAGTTATTAAGTAAACAAATCTGTGTTCTTGGAATCAAAATATTCAAAACATAGTAGAATTAACTTAAAGTAGAAAAAATTACCTAAATCAGAGGTCCAGCTGACTAATATATGACTTGGATGAAAATTCTAGGTATTTATCTCTGTACTTCTCAGTCCTGATTTCTTTGCTCTTGAAAGCTTCCTTTCACAATTGGTTGAAAGGTTTTACACTTTTGATTAAGTTACTGTGCTATTTCATGGTTACCAGAAAGTGCTGGTGCTCAAATTCCTTGCCAAAATTAAACTAAAAGAGATGGATTCTGACCTTTTGCTGGTATTTAGATTGCATCAGCTGGAGTTGTTGCTTCTGCCTGACTTCAGTCTCTGATTGGCTTCCACCTAAGGAAAAAGTAAACTCATGAAGTTGAAACATGAATGTTAAGCTGAAATGTCAACCATCAAAAACTAATTAATGCATGACAAGACAACACCAAGAGTTTCTTTAACATTTTCATACCTTGAGAAATAAGAACATAACCAGTTTTCTTAAAAAGACATTAAAGAATGATAATCACTTAAAAGAAAAACAGAGCTAAACAGAAAGGCCATAATTCCTAAAAGAACAGGGCAATCCTACTAAAGTTTTTCAGTCATTCAGTATTCAAATTTTCATTTAGACTGAAATTATACCTCGAGATCCATACTAAATAATAAGAAATAGTGCCTGTCTTGGAAATTCTAGAACATTCTTCCTGCCTGAGTATGGCCATTCATTAACCTAATAAAGATTATGATCAATGATACTTCCATTGCTTTTCTTCTTAGGATCCTACTGCACTGTATTCAAGTGGCAAAGCTCTGGAAACTCTCAGGCTCTTGCCACTAAGCAAATATGTAGCGTGTATAACCCAATTTTTTAAAGTACAATGGAAATATTCTAGTTAGTAATTAATTGCCAATTTATACTATTTGTTTTCTTTAGGTATTCAAGAGAAAAATATGGATGTTAGATCATGTGCCTTCTCCCTCTTAAATCTAAAGTAATTTGGGGCCAGAATGCAGCTTGATAATCATCTAAGAATTGCTGTTTAGGGATTTCTCAGTGTTTATGCAAGTTTGATGTGTGTATTATAATGATCCCTTTGATATAATTCTCTGGTGTTTTAGTCTCTAAAAGTGTCAGTTCTCTGAAAGGTTCATTCTCACAGAAGATGCATTAAAACAATTTGCATTTACCATAGTTTTTATAATTGAACAGATAAAGATACAATAGAGACTTCTCATCTGAGTCCCAAAAAATACATAAAGCCTGTCTGGTTTTGACCCTTCTATCTCTGTCATAGGGGATGAAGGAAAGGGAAAGAAACAGTGAGGGCTGTTGAAGCTTTTACCTAATATTACAGCCACTTTCATTATCTTCTCAAACTATTCCAATATTTTAATGGGTAAAGGAAAAGGGAAAGACCTGAGAATAAAAAAATAAATGAATAACATCAAATGCTTAAGTGTTTACAGGTTTTCTTCAAAAATCATCACAAAGTTTAATACATTTTAGAACATTTTTTCTACCCCCTAGCCTCTTCCGGCACAAATATTCTTGGCCATTTCTAGATATGTCAAAAATGAGAGTCTTCATTTTTAGCTAAGGTCCGAAGACAAGAGGTGCCAACTATTCCAAATTCCAAAACAAGGTGCTTGGGTCCCTAAGCAGGATCTTCAAAGGGGTAACTGAACCAGTTTGGGGAACATTAACTAGCAACTTATCTTCATCCTATAAAAGAGGTTGGATATGTCAGAGTAAGGTAGAAATCAGAGGAAAGATGTCTTTGTAAATCTCATCTTCTCTGTGTGTTTGGGGAAGGAGGAATCTTCACATAATATGAACAAGAGAGTTTTAAAGAAGATCACTTGGAGATCTCAATCCATGTCCCCAAAAGACTGAGAGGCTTAGTGGACCCAGGCCTAGAAAAGTCAGAACCTAAAGGCTATTGTCAGTTGGCTACTCAGAAGAGGTGGCTGCATGACCAATGGCCTATGTTCCCAAAATTTGTGGCGAAGGACAAACAAGTGTTTCCTGTACTCGCAGTCTGGGCTGTCAAACAGGAGTATGTTAATCTAAAGCTGTCCTAAAAGGACTTGCCCATGTGGGCCATCTGGAGGAACAATGCAGCTCTACAAAGAGATGCTACCTACCAAGAGCCAACGGTGAAGCCAAGCACACCTGCAGGAAAGTGTATCATCAGGGGAACCCAGGTGAAATATGAGGGTAGGCAAGGAGGGACTCAGAAGAACTCCAAGAACCCCAAAGGGGATCATGCATAGTAAGCATATGCCAAGACTTGAAGAAATTGGGATTAGTCTCTTTTCTCCCCTTCTCCCTTTGACTCTGGAGGGGCCAGAATGTGGAAACAGAGCAGCCAATAGAGAAAAATTCAGCTATGCCCCCATTTCCTTTGCTATATTTCTACCCAAAATAGAACTGAGCTGAAGTGTGGAAGAAGTTTTAATCTCCATCAGTAACAGTTTTGATTGGTAGCTAGAACTGAAGATTAATTACTAAAATGACACTGTTTTATACCTAGAATTGGGTGAACAACACTATTAGTTGAGAAAGACAAAAAAAAAAAAAAAATAGAATTTCATCCAAATATTATGGGAAAAAAATAGTCCCACATGGCCAGTTTGAGTCGTCCAGTTAGGCAGGACAAAGCTGTTTCCTGGTGTACCCCTCAGATCTGGTTCATTCAGTATAAAGTAACACTTGATTAACCCTTTTCATGAAATACAGTGGGGGTATGGTGATAATACTATTACTTTCACCCATTAAATTATTTCCAAGTTAGCTTATTTTTACCTATATCCTGGCAAAAAAGATTTCTCTAAAACTATTATGATAGTTAGTGGCCCCTGATGCTGGACACATTTATATTAACTAAATATGTGGAAACTGTGTGCCCAGTCCTTAAGTTTTAGCTGCTGCTATAAAAGGAAAGAAAAGAAAGGACTGACTGATTCCCATTAGATGGCCTCCCCATTGAAAAATTCAAACACCAGGCAAAGGCAGCCCAGACAATTCATCACACTGGCAGCATGAGCTTCAGAGGCCCAAACATCTCTATCTGCAGAATGAAAACAGACATGACCCACCACTGGGTCCCCAGCTCAATTCCATCTTAGCTTTGAAATGGACTCTCCATTCATTTTTCCCCATTAGCATTTAAGTGAAACGGTTACTATGCTTGTGATAGCTTTTACTCCCATCTTGACTAGTGCTATGATATGGCATGTGCAGTGCCCCAGGTAAGATTTCTTCAGACTTGATCATCTAAGAGGCTCTACATTATCTGGGAATTAAGTCATCACTTTATTCTCACATATCTATGGCATCATACATTTGCTACTTGCAGAAAATTAAGAACAATATACCTTCCTACTTAAGTGATTCCATTTTAAATGCATTCCATTCCAAGCAGCATAGTGACCCAACAACCTGTAAGATGCATTCAAAGACAGTCCCAGGCAAGGTGCTGACAGGATCAAGCACTCCCTGTGCTCCCCTATTCAGACACTTACCTAGCCGGCTTGGCACCAGGTTAACAGGCTTTGCTCTGTGTTGCTCCTTCCACTTTGCCAGGTTCTCTAGCTCTTTCTCAGCAACTAAACCAAGTGAGAAATATCAAATCATCAATTATTCGGATATTAAAAGGAAACTGGTCCCTTTAAAGCATTAAAAGCAACCATCAGAGGGCAATTAAACACATGCAAGCATGGGTGGAAGAGCTATCCAGGAAAGGAAGACACCATTCACTCCTAACCCCTCAGAGTCACCCTGGACCCACATCTGTGGCACTTCCTGTGCATAGGAGGTTCAATTCTGGAAAACAACCTGAACTACTACTAAAATAAGTTTTGTTTTTCTTCCAATTCTATAGAATGTGTGCAAAACTAGAATATTCGTGTCAATAAGAACTTTTCACACATAGGTAAATATATATCCCCAGGTAATCCTGATGCCCATATTCTTTATTTTAAATGTTCCCTAAACGTATTGCAACTATAGGGCGTGGGGGTTCTGCACTACAGGTGAGCAACCTTGCTCTGGTTTCTGGCACTTGAGACAGCAGTGCTAATTCCCTTTGTATACACTGAGTGACAGCAGGGGGTGCCAGAGATACTGGTACTAACGCATGCCCAAATCTCCCCATTAGACCTGATTGTTCCAAACGTCCATTTTTTATATTTTTTAATTATTAGAGAAAAATAACTTTTGATATACCTCAAAAATCTGGACCACACTAAGGCTTAAGTATTTAAATCAAAAGCTTGTGAGATGTCAAAATATGTGGCACTCTGCACAGCAACTTTGTCATATTCTGCACGTACTCAGTTTTAACACCAGGGGGGATACCTCTCTGGTGGAGACCCTTTACAGAGTTACTTTCTTGTTGTGCCCTTGTGTCGTCCATCTTTAGTCATAAAATTAAATTTGCTACCAAGATCTAATGAAGGAGAGCACAGAATCTCAGCGCTACTCCCACAACTTGACATGAACAAGCCTCAAAACTTCTTTGTGAACTAAATTAATTTTAGTTCTCCTTCCAACTCTAATTTTAATGCTGTAACTTCAAATGGCAGCATGTAGTTTACTGTACAAATTCAATTAAATATGCTATACATCCACTAGGTATAAGCACAAAAGCGAGTATAGTGTGGTCCCTGTCCTCAAACAGATTATACTCTAGAGAAGGAAATGGAAGTACAGCAGATCCTCCAATAATGTTGTTTCATTATAATGTTGATGAGATGCCATAGGAACTTAGCTCTTGTTTATATCAAGTAGCCTATGGTAAAACTGGTTACATTATACGTTGTTGCACTTGAAGTTGCAAAAGCTATCAACTATGTGAAGTGTATTTACCTACTGTACACAAAAATAGCTGAGAGTAGACTGTGATAAGTTACAGATTATGGGAGCACAGAAGCTTAAAAACAATTGCATTAAGGAGGGATAAAATATATCAGGAAAGAGACCAATTATCTAAATTA
Source organism: Furipterus horrens (assembly GCF_987537825.1). Classification (NCBI taxonomy): domain Eukaryota; kingdom Metazoa; phylum Chordata; class Mammalia; order Chiroptera; family Furipteridae; genus Furipterus; species Furipterus horrens. The sequence continues at coordinate 45,261,415 of NW_028327182.1, forward strand.
CATAATTATTTCAAGTATACAACTTGTCTATTTCAAAAGTATTCATAGTTCTATAAAAATGTCTGCAGTCAGCCCAACTTCATGGCAACTAAATGGGTCTATTGGCAACAGGTATGAAACTGTTTAAGCCCAACAGAAATCTAAGATTTACAATTCTGCTGTTAATATAGAGAAACAAACTTAGAAGCATTAACAAAAGAATAATTTTTAAAAGTATAATTAAGCTGCTAAAGTTAAATAAAGAAAAAAATTGATGAGATCTGGTGAGTATATTCAAATCAGAAAATAAGAATACTTCAGACCAAAGCAAGCCAACTGTATGCTATAAGAGAATGAGAAGCTTTCTGAATATTAAATAAATATACATACTTCTTTGTATCTGATTTCTTCGGTTTTCATTTGGTGTTATCAAGGTGTATGCACCTACTCTAGAACAAAGGAAAAAAATTGCTTATTATCATGAGAAATTACTAATGCCTATAAACCACCAGACATTCTTCCTGCTAATATACTGTATTTACTATCATCATCATCAAATAAGTACTATGGAAGATAATCTTTTTAAAAAGTAGGTGTGTTCTCCAGAAGCTTATTATCTAGTTGCCAGAATAAAACAAATGCACGTGGCCAAATAGGGAATACAAAGCAGTTGGTAAGTGACAAGTGACTGCTTCACTGTTGGCTCTTGGTAAACTCTCTTTGCAGGGATCCACTGTACCTCTAGGTGGTGCTCATGGGAAAGTCCCTTTGAGATGGCTTTAGATCAGCCTTCTCTTTCATGTGACCTGTATTGGGAGTACAAAAAATGCTCATGCATTCTTTGTTTCCACAAACTGGGAATATGAGCCATTTGCAATGCAGCCATCTCTTCTTACATTATTTTTTTTTACTTGATTGAGGTGACATTGGTTTATAAAATTATATAGGTTTCAGGTGTACAAATCTATAATACATCATCTGTATATTGTATTGTGTATTCACCAACCCACATCAAGTCTCCTTCTATTGCCATTTATCCTCCTTTTACCCTTTTCTACCCCACCCCCTTTCTCTCTGGTAATCATCACACTGTTGTCTGTGTCTATGAGGTTGGTTTTTTTGTTTTTGTTTATTTATTTTTTGCTTAAACCCTTCACCTTTTTTATCCATCCTCCCAACACCCCTCCTCTCTGAAAGCTGTCAGTCTGTTTTCTGTATCTATGAGTCTGTTTCTATTTTGTTTGTTACTTTGTTTTGTTCATTAGCTTCCACACATAAGTGAAATAATATGGGATTTATCTGTCCCTGACTGGCTTATTTCACTTAGCACAATACTCTTCAGGTCCATCCATGTTATCACAAAAGGTAAGATTTCCTTGTTTTTCCATTGTGTAAATGTATCACAGTTTTTTTTTTTAATCCACTCATTATTGATGAGCACTTGGGCTGCTTCTAAATCTTGGCTATTGTAAAGAATGCTGCAATGAACATAGGAATGCATATATTCTTTTGAATTAATGCAGTCACCTCTTCTTGATGACCCATCTGAGTGGCCAGCTGACCACACTCCTGTGCTTTTGAGTTTGACTCTTCCAGGCATGGATCCCTCATTCTCCTTGGGACACTGGTTGAGCATAATTAGGAGCTCAAAGAAGCAAGGAGTCACTGCAATTCATGGGGTTATAAGGGAAAACTTCATTTATGCAAAAATCTTCAACTCTGAGTTATCAAGAAGCTGTTAAAATATTGTGAACTGTTGAGGGCAGAAACTGTGCTTGATTGATCTGTATGGGCCCAGCCCTTGGCACAGTGCCTAGCACAAAGTAGCTACTTGATGAATGTGGGCTAAATGAAATGAAATGATGCCAACATTCCATCTGTGAGTCTGTGCCGGATGTCTCTTCTTTGAGGTGATTCACGTGGTCCCACAAGAGCATGAATAGTTCATAGAGCAAAAATATAGCATAGCAACAGACTGTAGTATGCATGTGGTTACAGTGTTAGGGGAAATGTTATTGATAAACACAATCAGCTTATAAATGTAGTTTTTATTTTTTTAAAAAAGACACTCTTATAAATCTCTATTCAACAGAGAGTGCACAGTTTCAAAGAACAAATTAGCAAAGAGTGAACAGTAGAGGCCAAAAGTGCTGATTAACTGATGCCATGTCTTCCTTATCTCTTTATGTTCCAGGCAGTGAGCCTTCAGCCAGCTTCAAGCTGGACTTTAATTTTTGACTTGTAAATAGGAGGTGTGCACCCACCTTTGCATACAAATGGGGCTGCTGGATGCCCAATTACCTAATGTATATCAGCAGATGTTGCACATGTAGCCTAACATACATACACATCATGAATACAAAATTAGGAGGCTGCTGCTGAACATTAATCCCTAGTCCATTGCATATTTCTCATTCACCCTAAGAAAGATTTTTCACTCCTCATTTGCCAGCACTTTATAGGAGCTTGAGAGTTGCAATTCTGTGGATAGTGCCTTGCAAACATGAGTATGATACAACAATAAGCCATTCTGCAGAGCCTTAAAGATGAAATATGAGATGATGGACTTAAGTGCCAACCATGAAATGACTACACAATCCACAATATTCACTAAGATTGTGGTATGAAGCTTCTCACCATACCAGGGATTTGACTATAGTGCAGATTAGTCATTCTTAAACTTTAGTGCATGGCAGAATCACCTGGAAGTTTTGTTAAAGTGCAATTTCTGATTCAGTAGGTCTGGGTTGGGGCCTGATAACTTGCATTTTTAAGAGTCCCAGGTAATGCCGGTGTTTTTGATCTCAAGCTGACTTTGAACATCTGGCCTAAAAGGGAACTTAGGAAATAATAAACCATCGATATGGACATATATGCCAAAGATTATGAGGTTAATTAAGAACCAGTGCTGAGGTGCAAACCAGGACTTTTGACTTAGATCAGTTGGGTGTCTGCAGCTAACTTTTAAGTTCAATGTAGAAAGCATAAAATATGACCGTCCTTAACTTCAGCCTCTTGATAGATTTCAGAGTAATGTAGTTAATTTAACTGAGCACCTACATGGGCTTGTTTTGTTAGGGACAATACCAAAAACAGATACAACCACTTTAACAGAGCTGAACACCACAAGGATACCCAAATAAGCATCAAAGTGAGAAGAAAGAAGTAGTGGTAGATCTAAGGTGGAGGAATTAGAGACCCCAGAAGGGGAGAATACTTCAGAGAAGAATAGCAAGTTGAGGCTTAAAAGATAGGATCTAAAAATGGCTATAAGTGTTTTTTGCTTGTACTTTGTTAAGAGCAACTTCATAGAGAATTTTCCAAGTTCTATGGGTCTCACTTATAAAAATTTTGCAAAAGGTTTGGAAAGTAAAATGAATATGTTTGTAAAAGATTTCATTCTACAATATCTGAGCTGATTAAGTTTAAGTCTGATAACATCATACTAAAATCTTTTAGTCTTGGGAATAATGTTGCTGTGGTCAATCTATGGCCAGTGTCTGTAGGCTACAGGTACCCAGCATAGTTCAGGGCCATGAAAAGAGGGAATAAAGTTGTCTAGCCCTGAAGTCAGAGGTTTTTCATTGAAAGCATTTAGACATAATCCCAGGCTCAAGGACAGTGGTCACAGTATAAATGTTTTATGTTAGAAATTTTTTAATTGTATTTTTCCATTACCATTGCTCCCCCCATACCCTCTTCCACCTCCACCCCTCCTTCCCTGCTACAGAATTTCTTAGCAACCATCTTAGTAATATTGTATTGGCTGAGAATGCCAAATATAAGTAATAATATCCAGAAGAAAGCCCTACCCAGAAATTTAGCTTCTATTCCTCTTACTTGCTATAGGAAGAAGAGTTTAACTCAAAGGATCTGCTTTTTATTTTTTATATCATATGGCAGAACATAATACCTTGGAAAATAAAAATACTAGTCCCTTCCCTTTTAGCTTTTCCTCGACATAAATAACAAATATAACTTATTCATGTTTTCAAGCCAATTAGTTTCTGCCCATAGCAAGGGCCTCTGCTGTTTTGACCTCCCTGTCATCCCTTTCAACAGCCTGACTCAAAGTCTGACTTAAAGCTGCTCATCTACACAAGCTCAACCTACCTTTTAGTATTTAGTATTCTGGTCATTTCCTGATTAAGCAACATTCAAGCTACTGAAATAAATACATATCTTTAAAAATAAATTTTCTTAATCGCCCCATTGAAATTTAATGAACTATCTCAATTTGTAAGATTGTTTTCACTTTCCAACAGCATGTATCAGAGATATACAAAGGGAGAACATATAAAATAATAGCACAAAAAGAAAAATGTTTTCCTGTACCATAAAAAATAAATATATTCAAGAAATGTTTTTCTTGCAAGGTCTCTCCTGAGCTATGCAACTGCTCCTCTTGCATACATTCTTGCACAGTTTTTATAAAGTCTCATCAATAAGCATTCTGAAAAAATGTTATGTTGAAGTTATGAAAAATATCTTGGCTGGCTAAAAGTATTACATAAATATATCCTCTGGTGTGTACAAACTGCAGATGTAATTTCAATTCTAATTAAGAACAACACTGGTTGACTGAAAAAAAAAAAAGTCAACAGCAAAAATTCAGAAAGTGGTAGATTATATGACAAATATAATTTCAAGCAGACTACTAGACATAGTCTATTGTCCTACTAAAAAATTGGTTTGAGGTTTTCATAGTTAAAAAAAAATCTTATCCTTAGGTGAGATTATAAAAGGAAGAATTTTTGGTTAATCAAAGGCAGTGGATAGAGATTCTCTAGGTGAGGCTTTCCATATTGTTTTTTACTAAATAATCTTGAACATCTCCTGCGTGAATTCACTTCAGTTTCAGAATGTGCAGATCCCAAAACATTGTCTGCACACCCAAGAGGCTGATTGATGTGAAGCTGCTTAGTTCTACAACTCACAGCTTCTGTTAGAGAGCGAAATAGATACCCAGAGGGCTGACCAGATGCCCAGAGGGAAAAGATAAACAAACAAGAGATCATCAGGTCATCAGAGCCTTTGTTCACGGGATCCCTTGAAGGAAAGTAGAAAGAAGTATACATGCACACACAAACCATGCCAGATTCCCATGCAGGTCCAAGGCTTAGTGAGGCACAGTAAACTTAGGCAAATGATAAAAAAGTGCCTCTTCTTTCAGACGGAGGTAACTCCACACCAGGACACATGGTTTGATGTATATAGTTGAGACTTGAACAACATGGGTTTGATGTTGGATGTTTTTATCGATAAAAACAGTCTGCCCTTTGCATCCAACCACAGATCAAAACTAATATTTTCACATTCTCAAGCATAGAGTCTCACCTCTAATTCAAAATACTGTTTCTTTTTTAATTTAAAAAATCTTTAGTTCAAATAAAATTAATATTTCCATAATTTAGGATAAAGCAAACACACTTCTTTGAGTCTATTATTTTAGGTAATTGTCATTTTCATGAATAGAGTTACTGAGTATCATTTGAATATTGGCCTTGTTGGAAGCTTCTGTAGCCTTTTTATGGTAGGGATTCCAGTTTTACTGAATTCTTCCCTTTTCTTCCAGTATTCCATTTTTGCATTCTTCAGAAAAAACAGGATCATTATAGTAAGCTGTTAGTTGTTCTTCCAATGAAGAATTTATTTTTGGCATTTTACTACCTTAAGGGTTCCAGTCCCCTTACAACATTTGGTAAAATCTTGGACTTCTTCAGAAACCTTCCTTGGGCTCTTTCTCTCATTAATTTAGGGATCAGAATATATTTTTGACATGTCTGAGATGGTGCTCATATGACCTAGCAAACACACTTCTCAGGATTTATGTTACCGGGTCAAGTGCCATCTCCGTGACAGGGGAAAGCCAAAAATACTGTTTTTGATCCACAATTGGTTGAACCTGTGAATGCACAGGGCCAACTGTAGAGTAAAAACTTATCTGTGGATTTTTCACTGCTGGGATGGTCGGGGTCTCTAACCCCCATTTTGTTTAAGGGTCAACTGTATTTCAGCTCCAAATTACCACCTTAGCCAGAGGAGTTTGTGCAGTTACCAACCTTCACAATCTTACAGGGTGGACCTGAACACTGTCAAATTTCTTTACTTAAAACATACACACACATAAATGATAAAATCTATGGAAAAAAAAAAAACAAGAAGGATTCACTCTGAAGATACCAAGGTATATATGAAATACAATATTATAGAGATTCATCATCTTTAAGATGTCAAAAACCAAAGATGGAAGTTGAGGTGGGAACCACCTAGTAGCTATACTTGCAAAATGCATAAACATGCTTCCTCAGTAAAAATAACAACAAGAAATTCACATTTTCAGAATATAGGACATAGGTCTGGGATTTGATTTGACCTTACTTACATGCTAACCTTAACCCAATGAACTAACCTTAGCCTGTTACTCTTTCATGGAGGCTGACAGAAATCATAAGACTCTGGGTCAGAAACAAAGGACTTGGTGACTAATGGCACAGCAGGCAGCATGAACACCAGCATATTTACATCTGCTCTCTCTGGCCCTGAGTCTTATGGGGCAACACTGCACATTATGGTTGCATTGCAGCTGAGGAACACTGAGTTGGGAGATCTACCATTTTTATGGCAGGTAGTAAGCAAGACTGGTCTTTGTCCTAGGAGAGAGTGTTCCTCATCCTTCTAAGCTACATAACAACCCTGAGAAGTTGTCCAGGTTAAAGAATGGTCAAGTAGTCAGTCTTGGCACACCCAGTAAGTCATATGAGAGTGAAGAATCCCAAAGAAGACTGTCTTTTCCAAAAACAGAATATTTAGGCTTAACCTTCTTTTCTAATAAAGGCAAAATGATAAGAAAATCAGCATTTGCATAAAAACTTGGGCTATACATTTTCTTTTTTATTATTATTAATAGACTATGATCTAGTTATGTACATATGTTTTAGGAAAAGCTCCTCAAGATTATTTGTAACTTAAAGGAAAAAAATAGGAAATGCAAGAAATAGGAAATTATATCTAAATTTCTGTATAGAACATTTAAAAATGATATTCATTATTTACCTCTGACTTTAAAAGAAACATTCTCATAGAAAAATGCATAAAATTATTTTTAAAACATTTTAAAGTTCCTCATAATCCCACCCCTCAGATACTGCAACTGCAGTTTTATTTGGGTATATTTCAGCCCACTCTATATTCTCTCTGTGCATGTCTTAAGTTGCAATTATATTTTAAGTGGAAATTTATATTCTGCTTTCATTTATAAATTGTTTTCCCAATTATACCTATAACAAGCTTAATAATAAATGGCCTTATAATATTTCATAACATAGACACATCATAACATAATTACTCATTTTGCCATGTTTCTATTATTCACTATTATAAACTATCTTGCAGGATGTACAAATTGTAAAACATAAACCTCTGTATAGAAAAATATCCAGAAGAAAACTCTAATAGGCCTCTAAAATCAGTACCCTGAAGAGGAATGTGGACCACATTTAAATTTTCTTCTTTAGATATCCCATTTGCATTACCAAAATCCAGAGACAATTTGATCATATAATTAATTTCTGCTCTTATGTTTAACACTCCTCAATTCTTAAACAACAACAATGCTTGGAAATAAGTGTTCCATTATGGTTGCCTACTATTTGTACTATCTCAGTCCTAGACTACCTACCTTCAGACTTATTTTATAGGAGAGAAGTGGATAAATAAAGTCATCTATTAAGACACCTATTTGAAGATATTTTATTGTATGTACTTGTAATAATTATATATAACAGATATAATATTACAGACTTCTATTATCCATACAGTAATAGATCCAAGCCCAGAATCACAAGTACATGTCCTTTTTCAGGCTCTCACTAAATCCGTTGTTGCATCTTCTTCTACAAAATATGTAATTTAATTTTTCAGATTATTGTTTTACATCCCTGGTTCTGGCTCTTCCCTCTCACATCTACATCCTGGTTCCTGATTCTTTTCTTTGTTCTGTGTCCCAGGAGTAATAAGAACCACTGGAAAAAATGGTATTGATAAATAATATGTCATTAAACATTACTAAGTAGTTTTCCTCTAGAAAAATAGCATGGCTGAGCCCAGGTTTTTTTTTTTTTTTTTAATATGCTTTATTGATTATGCTGTTACAGTTGTCCCAATTTCTTGTCCCTTTGTTCCCCTCCACCCACTGACACCCCTGCTCCAGTTGTCTGCCCCCTTAGTCCATGCCCATTGGTTGTGCATATAGTGCTTCTCAACATCTTCCTGTCTACTCCACTCCCTCCTACTATGTTTCTTAATTCCTGTACCATCTCCCTCCTTTCGCCCCTTCCCCAAAATGTTCCCCATACCTATAATTCTCTTCCTACTCTTGTTGCCTACTTAGTTTGCCTTTGTTTTGATTCCCTAGTTCTGTTGCTGGTTGTTGTGATACAGTTTTCATTTTAATGTTCATAGTTTTGATCCTCTTTATCCTAAACAAGTTCCTTTAACATTTCCTATAACAGTGGTTTGGATCTGATGAACTTTTTCAGTTTTACTTTGTCCTGGAAGCACTTTCTCTGCCCTTCTATTATGAATGACAGCTTTGCTGAATAGAGTAATTGTGGTTGTAGGTTTTCGCTTTTCGTTACTTTGAATATTTCTTGCCAGTTCCTTCTTGCCTGAAGAGTTTCTTTTGAGAAATCAGCTGAGAGTCTTATTGGGGCCCCTTTGTACATAATTCTCTTCTCTCTTGCTGCTTTTAAGATTCTCTCTTTATCCTTAATTTTTGACATCTTGATTATAATGTGTCTTGGTGGGGTTCTCCCTGGGTCCAGTTTTTTTGGAACTCTCTGTGCTTCCTGGACCTGTAAGTCTATTTCCTTCCCCAAGTTAGGGAAGTTATGCTTCATTATTTTTTCACATAATTTTTCAATTTCTAGTTCTTCTTCTTCACCTTCTGGCAACCCTATGATTTGGATGTTGGCCCGCTTATAGCTGTCCCATAGGTTTCTGAGCCTCTCCTCATTTTCCTCACTTCTCGTTTCCTCTTTCTGCACTGGTTGACTGTTTGTTCCTTCCCTATGTTTTGATTTGTTGATTTGATCCCTGGTTTTTTTCCCTCACCACTAGTTTCATATATGTTTTTGTTCATTTCAGCAGGACTAGCCTTCATTGCTTCCCTGTCTTGTTTAAGATCTGCTGTTAGGTCTGTAAGGATTTTTATAACCAAAGCTCTGAACTGTGCCTCAGGAAGATTTCCTATTTGCTGCTTCATTAGATTAGATATTTGCTGTCTGGTCAGCTGTGTCGCTGGAATCTCTATCGTGATCTGTGCCATCCTGACAGTTTTGTGTTTATCTTCGCTCCTTGGGTGGGGCTGTCACACCTCCTATGCTATAGGGGGAAGAGTTCCATGCACTTGTCACAACCAGGCAAACCTTCTCAACCACACTGTGGTGTTTTCTGCAGGGGGTGGGGGTCCAAGATGGATCCTGCTGCTCACTCTCCGCTGAGATACTGGGAGCCTCCTCCTCCATCCCCACCCCCTCAGGGCCTCACAGTCCAAGGCAATGGGAGTCTGCCTTCCCTGACGTTGGAATCACAAGCTGACAGGTCTGTCTGCAGCCGGGGGTGCTCCCGAGGCACTTCTCGCCTCCCCTTAAATACGGGTGTCTGTGCTTACTGCTGTCCCGCCACTGTCCCACGGCCATCGCCACTGCTGCCACCACCAGCACAGCTTGACCTCTCCACTCTGGCTTCATCCCTCCTACCCATTCGGACGAGCACCACTTCTTTATAACTTCATATGTTGGACTTCCATTTATTTTCTGGAACTTCTAGTTATTTTTGGTTTTGTGGTAGTTGTATTCTTTCTTAATTGTGGAGGGATATGGAGTCTGTCAGTCTAGGCCTCCTTCTTGGCTGGAGGTCTCCTCTGAGCCCAGGTTAAACCACTCAAAATTTAAATATACAGCTCCATGACAAGCCTACTTTTAACTTTTCCACATTCCAAAGAAAGAAAAAGAAAAAAGGGGAAAAAAAGAGAAGCAGCATAAATTTTAGAATATTATCTAACTTATTTTCCCTAATGTTTTAAATTTTAAGCCAATGAGAAAAATTAAAATATTGTGTAAAATAAAAACCCATACACTACTTGCCTAAAGTTAGCAATTGTTAACGTTTTGTCACATTTGCTTTTTCTCTCTCCTCTTCTCATTTTTTCTGAATCACATGAAAGTAAGCTGCAGAGTCATGACATATCATCCTTAAATACTTCAGCATGTTCCTCCTGGGAACAAAGACATTCTTCTACTTAAACACAATAACAGTATCATAACCAAGGAATTTAAAATTAATACAATATCGTCTAATATTCAATCTATATTTAAATTTCTAACTTGCTCCAATTTTTCTATATTCTTCCCTAACCCTGCCTCGTCCTGGATCCAATCGTAGATCATATATTCCGATGGTTTGACATGTCTCTTTTAGACTCCTTTTATGAGTGACATTTTTGAAGAGTCCAGGTGTGATGGTTAATTTTATGTGTCAACTTAACTGGGCCACTGGATGCCCAAATATATGGTTAAACATTAATTCTGGATGTGTCTGTAAGGGTATTTCTAGAAGATAGCACCATGTGAATTGATAAACTGAGTAAAGCAGATGCCCCTTTCTAATATGGGTGGGCATCATCCAATTCACTGAGGACCTTCATTAATAGAAAAAAAAAGGTTAAAACCACTCTGCCTGCAACAGTGATCTTCACCTGCCCTCAGTGCTCCAGGTTCCTGGGCCCTAAGACTTGGAGTGGAATCTACAGTACACCATCAGTTCTCTGGCTTTCAGGCCTTCAAGCTACACCACCCATCTTCCCAGGTCTTCATCTTGCAGCTGGCTGATTATGGGAGTTCTCGGCCTCTACAATTGTGAGAGCCAACTCCTTGCAATAAATCATACACACACATACACACACACACACACACACACACACACACACACACACACACCATTGGTTCCATTTCACTAAAGAACCCCGATTAATACACCAGGTAAATTGTCTTACAGAACTTACAGAATGCCCCACAATCTGAATTTGAGAAAGGATGCTTTCCCTCACAATTAAATATTAATTTAGGTTAAGCATTTTTGAGAAGAGTACCACATACTAGATGTTATCCAAGATTCCATTGTTAGAACTAGCGCTGTCTCCTTGTACAAATAAATAATAAACCAATGTGAAAACCACTATCTGCCTACATGATAGAAAGCAATCACATTTTAAAATAAAGATTAGAAAGAGCACATGTCATCTACCTATCACCTTCTGTTGGCAGTAAAATTCAAAGGATATAATGATGGCCCTAAGACTTTCTACTTGGCATAGAGTCAAAGAGCACAACCTACATATTAAAAATAAAAATGTCTTTATATCAAACTGTTTGAAGTGTTTATTTCTAAGGACTGGAATTGCATGGGGACTTTCTCTATATTATTTTTGCAATGTTTGAGTGTTTATAACATGCAGATGTAACTTCTCCTCTATAAGCAAGGAAAAATATTCCAAAGATTTTTAAATGAGAAAATATTTAAAGACTTGGAGCCTCTCATTTTCTTACAAGATTAGGTAGCACAGGATTTCCACTCCCAGTTGTTCTACTGTAAAACAATCAATCACTGAGCAATTGAGTTTTAATGATGGTAAATGTCTTCGGTTTTCCTACAAGACTTTAATGGATTGCCTTTTAAGTGTTCATTTTGGGGGGGGGGGATTAAAAACATTACAGAACAAAGGAACCATCGTCAATTGATCCTCTGATATAAAAAGAACCTTCAAATGCAGTCTTTTCCCTTTGATGTTTTTCCTCCTAAGCTTTTGTTTCAGATTCAAATACATTCTGAATAGATGCAATTAACCTTAACAATATGTATAACCTTACAGCACTGTACTGACTTTGAAGTAAGTAACCTTACTGTGTAATTGAACTAAGTTTCTTTTTTCCCCCTCATTTCTGCTATGTGTCTACCAATTATTATAGGTATTATGTGTTTTGGAGCTTTCATCATCTTGTTGATTTACTGTTTCACTGTTTCAGCTGTCAAAGGCTTTTTGAGAAATGCCTGCTCATTTTTTACGATATTGTCTTTGAACAAAAATGACTACTCCCTAAGACTTGGCAGGCTGTGAATTCATACCATACTGAGTGGAATCTAGCAAAGAAGAGGGAAATCCATTCTAAGCAGGACTATAGTTGCTACCCTCCTGCATAAACAGGAAGGTAAATTTTATCTAATCAGACCAAAATGTCTTTTCCTTCCATTCACTTCAGTAATCTCTTCAGCCACACACAGAACTGTGATTTTCAAACTGTAGGTGGTGACCCACTAATGGAACATTTATTTTTAATGAATAAGAAGAGAAAATGTCAGGAGTGTATCATATGTTGCAAGGATCCCCACAGAAACTTTGCTCTTACAAACTACTTCTCTATCCAAATAATTTTAAAGCTGTAAGCAACTGTCACAATACTGTGTCTATAGTACCACAAGCCTATAGAAGTTCTATTTTCTGGATGTGAAAATCTGACAACTGACAGGAAATTATCTAGTTGCACTTCACTCCTTCCTCCAGCTCTACATCATGTTCAGGATCCAGGTTGAGGTGGGTAGACTCAGGTTTGAATGCTGGTTCTGAGACCTGGGGAAATCATTTAATCTCTCAAGACTCAGTTTCTTTATCTATAAAGTAACAATGTCTTTATTGTGAAAAGAAAATTTAACAAAGTATGTAATATGCTTAGTACAAGGTCTACTACATGGTTAAGAGTTCCAGACATAAAAGTTCCAGTTATTGGTTGTTATTTTTGTTTTAGTCTCTCAGTTTAATTATTTCAGGTCACAACTAATACACTTTATGCTACCACAGTATTGCATTGCTTTGTCACACTTCTCATTTCAAAAATAAGTCAACTGCCTTGGCTGGTGTGGCTCATTGGATTAAGTGCTGGCCTGAGAACCAAAAGGTCACTGGTTCAATTCCCAGTCAGGGCACATGCCTGGGTTACAGGCCAGGTGCTCAGTTGGAGGTGCATGAGAGGCAACCACACATTGATGTTTCTCTCCCTCTCTTTCTCCCTCTCTTTCTCCCTCTTTTTCCCTCTCTGTAAAAATAAATAAATAAAATCTTTAAAAAAATAGGTCAACTAGGGAGAGCTCTACTGATTAGTTTGGTAGTGTAATCTGATCCTCACTGAGGGACTACCCAGCACATTAAGCCATATTATTATCATAAAGTTAGAAATTCATTAAATAGTACTGTTAAATACTATATGCTGTTTTTTACAAACTTCCTGAGTGCTTATGAGTCTTGCCTGGAGATTGGGTTAAATAGTCCCCTAATGAACAACCATCAATATTAAGCCATCAAGAAGAGTACTCATCAGAATCAATCACAGATTATTCTCTCCCTGTGTATTACTATTGCATAGCATTAAAAGGAACTTTGGCATTATTCAGTTCTCTATGTCCAGGGAGGAGTGATGGCCTGATGCTTTCATGCCATTTAGCATCTATAAGCAAAGACTATTTTCTCATAGCCCCATGAACAGACACTGAAGCATTGCAGTGAAGAATAGTAAATAGTAAAAGCAGTTCTCATTGGCTCTCATAGTTTGTAGAAACTTGCATTCTGTTTAAGGCTGTTTTATGTGGCTAGTTTGGGTTCAAACAAGGTGAATCAAGAATGAGTTAAATTTTTGATAATCTCTCTCAGACATAAGAAATTATACTTAAGGGTTCAGAATATACATACCAATTATTAAATAGCAGTTTAGAAAAATTGGACTAAAACTAAATGACTATGTTATCATATATTCCACCTTCTATCTGAATTTATATTTACAAAATGTTTAATACTAATGTACCACAGTGCTATTTAAGGGGAAAAGAGAGAAATACCAGGGATTGGCCATTAATAAGTGGTCTTGCTAAGCTGTCCTTTGAGACAGGCCAGTAAGCTAGGACTGAAATGGAGAAACTGAGACAAATAGCTGAACAAACTGGCTGCTTATTTTACAACCAGACATAGAAGGTCACCTCTATGCCTTAGTTGTACTTAAGCTCCAGGCCCAGAAAAGCAGCAAATCCAGGTGGGTGGCCTAGGACCAGCTGCAATGACTAATGACTCCCTGCCCTGGATCTGACCAATCAGTAGAGACAACAACCCTGAAAGAGCACACCTGGAAAACTGTTAAATAGTCTGCTGAAACCCTACCCTGAGACCTCCCCTAAGACTCTCACCTGCAAGAGAGAAAGAAAAGCCTCAAGACATAGGACCCAGTTTGCACTCTCCCATTGGGGAACATCCTGAGCCATTCCCTTCCACCTCTTCTTCCTCCACTTGTTCACTCTCTTCTTCCCCTACAGGCATACATCTCCTAAACTCTAAGGGTCTCCACAGGACATGCAACCAGGGGAGCAATGGGCAGCAGCAGCTCATTCCAGGCTAATCCCCTGAACCTGTCCCAAGGCTTCCTTTTCTCTGACTTCCCAGTGAGTTAAGGCAGCCCAGCCTAGGCTCTCCTATTGCTTCTTCTACCCTGAGCCCTTCCTTGTTTCACTGTCCCCAGCTTTAATAAACATACTCTCCTAGTCACCTGGACTCACGTTGTGAAATCTTTCCTGCACAAAGTCAAGAACCCACACACTACCAACTGGCCCTGGGAAGACCCACTAAGGGCCAGGCCCCTGTCCAGTAACACCTTTATTCTCCCTTCACTCTTCTTTGAGAGTTTGAGGATGAAGGAAAGGAAAAGAATTAGTGACCAGGGTCATTTCCTTTCCAGTAGCACAGTGAGTTGTGGAAAGTATTGAAGTTAGAGTAAGAAAGCTAGGGAATGTCTCCTGAGCCCCAAGGGAGGAAGTGAGACAAAGGAGTGGCTTTCACCGTACACATATAGAACACTCCAACAGACAAAGTGTCTAAGCTGTTGTGATCAGGGATATGGTGCATCTTAAAGGCTGTGTCAGTTTGGGTTCTCCAAGATGCAGACATCAAGATGCACCAAGATGGGATTAGACATGAAAGAGATTTACTGGGGGAATGCCAGTAAAGGATAACATGGGAGCAGGCAGGAGTAGGCAGGAAAGCCTTGAGAACATAAGCAGGGCTAATACCTATGAAAGGAAAAAGGATATGGAGATTGAAGAGTGAAGAGTTTCAAACTGCTGCTATACAGTTCTGAGAAAATCTTGGATAGATCAATAGGGAGTCTTCTGGCAAACATTGACCAATAGAGGAGTTCCACATGGGCAGGAATAGGCTGGCATTAGTACCCTGGACTGCCCAGATACTGGCTGGGAAGAGTGCAGAATATGTATGCTCTCGAAGCAAAATAATGGATCCAAAAGTGATAACTGAGGCCATCATTGACTATGCCCCTTACAGTAAGTCCTTTTGAAGAAGACCTGAATAGCAAGCTTCCCTGGCCACTAGAGAAGCTACTTCAACTCCTGTGGTATAATAAAAAGCAAATAAGCAGGAGTACAAACACGGAGAGGAGTGAATGAGTGCAGATTCCAGATAGCATGAACAGGGATGGAAGTGTGGGAGTGGTGTGAAAGAGGGCTGAAAGCTCAGCCTGCACTCTCCAAGCGGAGGTGCTGGGCTTCCCACTCCGGTGCCTCTGCCGCACCACACCCGAAAGGGACATCTGACCATCTCAGTAGCCTGGATCTGCTTAGAAACTTCACCCTGCCATAGGCGATCTGGCCAGCAAAGTCCCAGAGAGAGTCAGCGAGAAAGTTTGGTTGAGACAGCCGGAAGCATGGGAAGACATATAGCCCGGACTGCGAGAAACTGTACGAACTGAGTTTAGGTGGGGACTCCCTGGGCTGGCAACCCTGCGTCCCAAGCACTCGCATCAAAGCTCCACCAAAAAAGAAAAAAAAAAAAATCAGAACTGAGCGGCGGACAGGGGCCCATACAGGAATGCTGTGGTGAAAACGCAGACTTGGTAGGGACCCCAGGCAGGCAGGCGGTATGCACAGGCGCACAACAAGGCGCTGCCAGCCAGGGATGCAGGCCAGAGCTGCAGCTTGGAGGCAACACAGAGACTTTTTTTGGAGGAGGAGTGGAGACAGGACCCGAGGCTGGGCAGGGACTAGGGGCTTGTCCACTGGCTTTCCAGCAGAGCAGAGTTGCTAGACAAGCCTGAGGAGTGCCAGAGGGTGCCACAGGACTTGGGGGCAGGGGGCGACTAAGTACAGATTACAGCAGAGAGCTGAGGCAGGCCCATGAGTGAGAGAATAGCAGCCCCCAGAATCCAGCTAGATCTCCTAACAGCCAGCCAGAAAGGAAGATTTGAAACCCATGGAATTTTGACCAGGGGCAGGTCCAGAAAAAGAAGGACAGTGCCCAAAAGTTGTACTGGAGAAAAACTCTTTCTTTAATGTTACCTACCTTCTCTCCCTCCTCTTCTTCTTTAATTTTTTAAAAATTTCTTTTAAATTTTCTTTAACACTTTTTTTTGTTTGTCTGTTTTGTTTATCCTCCCTCTTGCACTAAATATACAACATTTAACTGTTATATAAACCTAATACTATACACTTCCACTTTCTCACGTCATTCTGCATTCTTCCCTCCACTTTTCAACACACAACATAAAATACTACTTACTGTCTCTCATAGCCTTGACCCTACTTGCTACAACTATTATACTACCAACTTCCCTCTCAAAAATCATCTCTCTATCAGTTAAAAAAACTCATCAGTTTTTCATATAGTATAATAGTCTTAACCTCTTTATGTATATGAATACTGGCTCATTTGCTGCTGATAGTGTGATTGTGGGTGGGGGGTATTTTTGAGGGTGTGGATTTCTTGCCTGGGTTGTGTGTTTATGTTTTAAGAGCATCTCCACAAAAGAACTCAAGATAAGGTGGGCAGAGTGACTCTCAATCGCTAGCCATAGGGAAGGATACACCAAAGAGTAACTGAAATACAACCAGACAGCTTAAACAAACAACATAAAAGGCATCCCAAGAGCATCAAGCTCAGGAGATCAAAGACTGCACCACTAAATCCCCCAGGTCTCCTATACAGAATCTCATACCATGAAGGCGGGAAATCAAAGCAGATCAATCTAAGAAACAAAAACAAACAAAAAACATACAACATGGGGAGACACAGAAACAATTTTCCAACGGAAGGAAAAGAGGAATCCCCAGAAAGAGAGATAGATGAAACAGAAGTAAGCAAAATTTCAGACGTGGAATTCAAAAGAATAGTTATAAGGAAGCTCAATGAAACTGACAAACTGAGAGAAAACTACAATGAACTCTGGGGGAATTACAAAGAACTCCATGGAAACTACAAAGAACTACAGGTAAGCTACAAGAAACTTACAGAGAACTACTTGAGCATTAAAAAAGTACATAGAAACTGTCAATAAGAACCCGGAAGAAATGAAGAATACAATTTATGAACTAAAAAACACAGTAGAATGAATCAAAGGCAGGCTAAATGAAGCAAAGGATCGAATGAGTGATTTGGAGGACAATGTAGGAAAAAATTCCCAGACAATACAACAAAATGAAAAAAGATTTAATAAGAATGAAGAGGGTTTAAAAGAACTGCAGGACAACATGAGAAAAAACAACATTAGAATCCTAGGGATACAAGAAGGAGAAGAGAGGAGCAAGGGATAGAAAATCTAATTGAAAAAGTAATAATAGAAAATTTTTGTAACTTGATGAGAGAAAAAGTCATGCAAGTCCAGGAAGCACAGAGGGTCCCAATGAAGATAAACACAAAAACGTCCACTCCAAGGCACGTCATAATTAAAATGGAAACAATTAAAGAAAAAGAGAGAATCCTAAAAGCAGCAAAAGAAAAACAGCAAATAACATACAAGGGAGCTCTGTCTGATAAGGCTATCATCAGCTTTCTCAACAGAAACACTACAAGCCAGAAGGGAATGGCAAAAAAATATTTCAAGCAATGAAAACAAAGGCCTACAACCAAGGCTACTCTATACAGCAAGGCTCTCCTTCAAAATGCAAGGTGAAATAAGGAGTTTCCCAGACAAAGGAAGATAAAAAGAATACATCTCCACCAAACCAGCATTTCAGGACATGCTAAAGCCAATGCTTTAAGAAAAAAAAAAGAAAGAGAGAGAGAGAGAGAGGGAAAGGAACACAGGTACAAAGGGAAATGAATAAATACATGTCAATAATAACCTTAAATGTATATCAAAAGACATAGGGGAGTGGAATGGATACAAAAACATGGCCCACATATATGCTGTCTACAAGAGATACACCACAAAACAAAAGATTTACACAGACTGAAAGTGAAGGGATGGAAAAAAGTATTCCAGGCAAATGGACATGAAAAATAAGCTGGAGTAGCAATTTTATATCAGACAAAACCAATTTTACAGCAAAGGCCATAAAAAGAGACAAAGAAGGACATTTCCTAATTCTTAAGGGAACAATCCATCAAGAAGATATAACCCAGGTAAACATATATGCACCCAACATAGGAGCACCCAAATATATAAGGAAAATACTAGAAGACTACAAAAAAGATATCAATAGCAACACACTTATAGTAGGGGACTTTAACACCCCATTATCAACAATAGACAGATCTTTGAAGCAAAGAAACACCAAGGATATTGAAGCATTGAACAACACACTAGATCAAATGGACTTCACTGAAATATATAAAACTTTTCACCCCAAAGAAGTAAAATATACACTCTTTTCAAATGCACATGAAACATTTTCAAAGATAGAGCACATGGTAGGACACAAAACAAGCCTGAACAAATTCAAGAAAATAGAAATTATATCAAGCATCTTCTCAGACCACAATGCCTTGAAACTAGAAATCAACCTTAAGGAAAAAACTCAAAGACATTCAAACTCATGGAGAATGAATAACATGATATTCAATAATGAATGGGTTAACAATGCCATCAAGGAAGAAATCAAGTAGTTTCTGGAAACTAATGATAATGAGCACACAACAGCCCAAAACCTATGGGACACAGCAAAAGCAGTCCTGAGAGGGAAGTTCATAGCAATACAGCCTTACCTCAAAAAAAATAGAAGAATCTCAAATAAAAAAATCTAACCCTACAGCTATAAGAACTAGAACAACAACAACAAACAAAGCCTAGAGCAAGAAGAAGGAAGGAAATCATCAAGATCAGAGCAGAATTAAATGACATAGAGACTAAACAAATGAAAAGATCAACAAAAGTAGGAGCTGGTTTGTGAAAAGGTAAACAAAATAGACAAGTCTTTAGCCAGGCTCAGCAAGAAAAAAAGAGAGAAGACCCAAATAAAAAATATCAGAAATGAAAGAGGAGAAATCATGACTGACATCACAGAAATACAAAGGATTGTAAGAAATTAGTACAAACAAGTGTATGGCAAAAAACTTGACAACCTAGATGAAATGGAAAAATTTGTGGAAACATATAATCTTCCAAAACTGAATCAAGAAGTAGAAAGCCTGAACAGACCAATAACAAAGTGTGAAATTGAAACAGTAACCAAAAAACTCCCAGCCCACAAAAGCCCTGGACCGATGGCTTCACAGGTGAATTTTAAAAAACATTTAGGGAAGAACTAATTTCTACTCTTCTCAAACTATTCCAAAAAATCCAAGAAGAGGGAAAACTACCAAACTCTTTCTATGATGCCAGTATCACCCTAATTCCAAAATCAGGTCAAGAAACACAACAGAGAAAGAAAACTACCGGCCAATATCGCTTATGAACATAGACGCTAAAATCCTCAACAAAATATTGGCAAACAGGATCCAGCAACACATTAAAAAAATCATACACCACAATCAAGTGGGATTCATCCCAGGGATGCAAAAATGGTTTATTATTTGCAAATCAATAAATGTAATACACCACATAAACAAAACGAAAGACAAAAATCACGTGATCATATCAATGAATCCTGAAAAAGCATTTGATAAAGACAACACCCATTTATGATGAAAACTCTCAGAAAAATGGGTATAGAGGGAGCATACCTCAACATAATAAAGGCCATTAGAGAAACCTGAAGTCAATACCATGCTCAATGGATAAAAACTGAAAGCATTCCACTGAGTTCAGGAACAAGATAAGGATGTCCACTCTCTCCACTCCTATTCAACATAGCGTTGGAGGTTCTAGCCACATCAATCAGACAAGAAAAAGAAATAAAAGGCATCTAAATTGGAAAAGAGGGAGCAAAACTGTCATTATTTGCAGATGACATGACAGTGAAGATAGAAAACCCCATAAACCCCACTAATAAACTATTCGACATAATAAGTGAATTTGGCAAAATAGCAGGGTACAAAGTCAATATTCAGAAATTGAAGGTATTTCTGTACACCAACAATAAAATGTCAGAGATAGAAACTAGAAAAAAATCCCATTTACTATAGCAACAAGAAAAATGAAGTACCTAAGAATGAACTTAACCAAAAAGAAAAAGACCTGTACTCCTAAAACTACATAACACCGAAGAAAGAAATTAAGTAAGATACAAATAAATAAAAGCAAGTACCATGTTCATGGGTGGGAAGAATCAACATCATTAAATGTCCATACTACCCAAAGCAATTTATAGATTCAATGCAATTCCTATTAAAATACCATCAATATATTTTACTGACCTAGAACAAATACTCCAAAAATTCATATGGAACCAAAAAAGACCCCGAATAGCCACAGCAATCTTGAGAAAGAAGAACACAGTAGGAGAAATCACAATACCTATTATCAAACTGTACTGCAAGGCCATGGTAATCAAAACAGTCTGGTACTGGCATAAGAACAGACATATAGATCAATGGAACAGAACAGAGAGCCTAGAAATAAACCCAGGTTTATATGGTCAACTAATATTAGACAAAGGGGGAAGGAACATAAAATAGAGTGAAAAGAGCCTCTTCAACAAATGGTGCTGGGAGAACTGGACAGGGATGTGCAAAAAAGTGAAACTAGACCACCAACTTACACCACACATGAGAATAAACTCTAGATGGATAAAAGACTTAAATGTAAGCTGTGACACCATAGAAGTCCTAGAGGAAAACATAGGCAGGAAAATTTCAGATATCCCGTGTAACAATATTTTCACCAATACATCTCCTAAGGCAAGGGAAATAAAGGAAAGAATAACAAATGGGACTACATAAAACTAAAGAGTTTCTGCTCAGCAAAAGAAAACATCAGCAAGATGAAAAGGGAACCAACCATATGGGATAACATATTTACCAATGACTCCTCAGACAAGGGATTGATCTCCAAAATACATAAATAACTTACACATCTCAACACCAAGAAGACAAGCAGCCCAATTAAAAAATGGGCAAAGGGCTTGAACAAACACTTCTCCAAAGAGGACATACAGAAAGAAGGTCCAAAGACACACGAAAGAATGCTCAACATCACTATCCATCAGAGAGATGCAAATAAAAAGCACAATGAGATACCACTCTACACCAGACAGAATGGCCATTATCAACAAATCAACAAACAACAAGTGCTCATGTGAATGTAGAGAAACAGGAACCCTACTGCACTGTTGGTGGGAATGCGGACTGGTGCAGCCACTATGGAAAACAGTATGGAATTACCTCAAAAAACTAAAAATGGCACTACCTTTTGAACCAGCGACTCCACTGCTAGGACTATACCGAAGAATCCTGAAACCCCAATTCAAGAGCACCTAGACACCCCTATGCTCATAGCAGCATTGTTTACAATAGCCAAGTGCTGGAAATAGCCTAAATGCATATCTGTTGATGAGTGGATTAAAAAACTGTGGTACATTTATTTAATGGAATAGTATGAAGCAGAAAGAAAGAAGGAACTCCTGCCATTTGTGACAACATGGATGGAACTAGAGAGAATTATGCTTAGTGAAATAAGCCAGGCAATGAAAGAAAAATACCGTATGATATCATTTAATATAGGAGACTAATGAACAACACAAACAAATTAACAAAATTGAACAAGGAACAAAAAAACAGTTATTGGGGGGGGAGAAGGGGGGTAAGTAGGGGAAGGGTCTAGTTGTTGGCAGCCGTCCGTCTCGAGAGACGATGGTGTAGCCTCTCAAGAGTCTATCTGCACCGCCGAGAATGGCTGTGCAGTCCGACTCGGGAGTGACACGGTATCTGTCTCCTCCTGTGTTGAATCGACATCTTGCGATGACGCTGAAGCTACAGAGCCTGGGCAGGGTAATATGGAGGGTCTGCTGTTGCCCATGCAGCAGACCCCCCCTCTCTTCGCAGCTGAAGGGTCCAAGGGAAAGACGGAGTCAATACAGCTTGGCTTCAGGTGCGCCGCAGGAGTTGCCGGTGTTGACTACAACGTCAAACCGCCTTAGGGACTCCGGCTCCGGATTTTCTGTCGGGGTTTACTCCCTTAGCCTTTCCCCTGAAGAGGTATGCCGCAAGGCAGCGGAGGTTTTTTGGAGTCAGAGTTTTCCTTCTCTGATGGGTCTAGTAAAGGAAATAATATAAATAACCCATAAACATGGACAACAGGGTGGGGAATGACGATGGGAGAAGGGGTGGGCTGGGTGGGGGGGGAGAAATGGGGGTAAAATGGAACAACTGGAATATAAAAACAATAAAATAAAATATTAAAAATAAATAAATACATAAATAAACATTTAGTCTTTGTTCCTGGCTCCTGGCACAGAGCTCTTAAAATCATTGGAATTCCAAATAATAAAGGCCTGGATTATACGCTAACATAATAGATGACTTCTTGTGAGGGCTCTAGGAAGCTTCAGAATGGAAGTTGTTTGCCACAAAAAACAACCATGTGGTTAGAGGTTAGAACTTTGAGATCCACTCTGCCCCTTATCTTTGGGGCTTTAAGTTCAATCACCACTGGCCAGTTATGTAATCAATTATGCCTATGGAGTGGAGACTGAATAAAAATTCTTTCAAAAAAGTTTTTTCAAGTCCTGGCTGCTATGGCTCAGTGGACTGAGCATCGGCCTGCGAGCCAAGTGTCGCTGGTTTGATTCCCAGTCAGGGCACATGACTAGGTTGCACATCAGGTCACCAGGGGGCGGGGGAGGGGGGCGGGGGCACGAGTGAGAGGCAACCACACAGTGATGTTTCTCTCCCTCTTTCTCCTTTCCCCTCTCTCTAAAAATAAATAAATAAAAACAAACAAATAAATAAATTATTTTTTTTCATTACAATAAAAAATAAACTATTAAAAACTAATAATAGTGCTCGCTTTGGCAGCACATATCCTAAAATTGTAACAATACAGAGAAGATTAGCATGGCCCTCGCACAAGGATGACATGCAAATTCGTGAAACATTCCATATTTTTTTTCCAACTGTTGTGTTACTCATGTAGCTAGCTATAGAGCTTACAACATACTAGGAACAGCTGCCCAATGCCATGTGAAGTAACAAACTGATTTTTGTGTTTTTCACCTTCAGTTTTAATGTTGTGTAATGTATTTAAGCCCTTATTTAAATAAAACTTGTTTTCAGAAACAAAAAAAAACCCTAATAATAATAATCTTAATAATTCTTTAAAAAATTTTTTGAATAATGAAGTTTAGGGAACTCAGAGATTGTGAGCACATCAAAGTGCTAGGATGGTGACCCATCTAGAGAGGGTGGGGTATGAAATCTGTACAACATACCCCCTATATTTTGTCCTATGAATCTCTCTCATTTGACTGTTCCTGGGTTATATACTTTATAATAAAACTGTAATCATAAGTAGAGTGGTTTCCATGAGCCTTTAATTCATTCTAGTGAATTACTGAAACTGAAGGTGGAGAGAAGTCATGGAAATCCCAAATTTGTCATAATCAGGACAGAAATGTGAGTTGCCTGGGGACTACACTTGTGGATTGCTCCTGAAGTGAGAACAGACTTAGGGAAATAAACCCTTAACTTGTGGGACCTGTGCAACCTCTCACGTGTTAGAGTCAGAATTCAATTGTAGTTATTTGGTATTGAAATGACATCTTTGTGAGAGAAAAAAACTCACACAACTCCTAATCATCCTGAGGACTTGCAGCTGGGACATCACCTCTTAGGATGGCCTTTCCTGCTCCCAAGAATAGCTCAGGGCCTGGATTTCCTTTATAATGCATATAAAGAGTTATTCATGTAGTTATCTGAAAACTGTCTTCCCCATTAATTAGAATGTAAGCCTCATAAGGGCTTGTCTTTTGTGGAGTGGTTATTTGTCCCTATATTTTAAATTAAATATTCAGAGCTAGACATCTTCTCTTATTATAGGGTTGTTGTGTGAGCATTGAAAGAGTGAATATATATCATGTACTTTCACATATCAAGCACAACATGTGTTTGCTATTATTACTGCTCAACTTTAAGTCTCTGCAGTTCTCAGTATAAAGTAGGCTACAAATACATTAAGATAAAATGACTTTGTAAGCACACGATGTTAAAGTTAACTGTTTAGTAAAAGTCCACACTGTGGGGACATTTTCATAATGTCTTTTGATTTTCTCTGAACAACATCAAAAGGATCCAGGTATGGTTATAGACAGGTATCTGAATACCCTGCCTTTATTGTGGTCACAGGCAAGAGCTTATTGCCAAGAATTGGATTAAGCAAGATAAAAATCCCTCCCAGAAAAATCCTGCCTTAGTCTTAGTTATCTAGCTATAAATAAGTAGAACAAGATGTTTACAAACAAGAAAAATATTGAAAGAAAGGGTAAAAGATTACTTTGGATTAGAACTTTGTGGCAGCTTTTTTCTCTTTCAGTCTATGTAGATAGCTTATGATATTTAAGGACAAAAATCACCAACTAAAAATAATTTGAAAATCCAATATGAATTAGTAAGTACTTATAATTATTTAAATCCAAATATAGTCAAGAACTCTGTCTTGCTTTGGAGTCTATTAGGTAATGGTCCTCAGAAATCATTTTAAGAGACTGTCTTAACATGTCTTTATATTTATATGTAAGTAGGTGTTTTAAATCAGTATGTTTTTACAAGGCATAAACACTCCACTTCAAGGTGACAGCACAGTACTTAGTCAATATACATATGTTCAATGAATGTAAGGCCATCAGCACTCAATATTATACTGGATATTTATTTGTTTTATGCATAAACATACAAAGCAAGTATCTAATAAAGTATTGCAAATATCCAGCAAAATATCCATGCATACACACAAACATGCACACGCATACTGAAAGAGACTCTGAAAGTTTGGTATTAACTCATTTTAAGGAGTGACAAACTGAGGCATAAAGTAGCTAAGCACCTTGTTGAAGTCCAGAGAGCAAGTAATGGCACAATCAGAACTTCAGCCCAAATCTGCCTGGCATCAAAGCCAATGCTCCTATGCCCACACTGAGGCTTTCTTAAGGAACACATAGAAGGAGGAACACAAAACAAGGTCAAATTCCAACCCTTTATCATACAATTAAGCTCATTATAAGAGTGAACAAATTAGGTCTGACTGTTAAGCAGTTAATTTTATCCCTTATTTTCTTAATTTTATATCAGAATATGCTTCCAATTTCTCTCAAAAAATAATAATTCAAATTTAATTGACTTTTTGTTGTTGTTGATCTTACTAAGATGCTACTTTTCATTCAACCATTTTCCTTGGTTTGCCACTTCCATTAAAAAAGACGTAAGAGAGACTTCCGGCCAAGATGGAGGCCTAGACGGACACACGCTGTGTCTCCCTCCACAACTAAGAAGGAACACAAATACCTCAAAACTAGAGACAACCAAAGGTTCCAGAAAATCAAGCTGCATTGAAGTCCAACAGAGATATAAAGAAGAAATACTCATCCATACAGGTAGGAGGGGCGGAGAAGACATGGTGTGGTGGTGGCAGCGGTGGCAGTGGCAGGCCAGTGGAAAGCACAGTCACACATTTCAAAAAGTGGGGAGGCGCACCTGGGGAATATTCCCAGTTCCTGATCAAATCATGCAGCTCATGGTCCCAGCGCCAGGAAAAATCAAGCCTCATTCCTCATTGCTTCTGACTGTGCAAACCAGTGGGGGTTGGGATGGAGGAAGAAACTGCCCATATCTCAGAAGAGTCTGCTTGTTTAAAGAGCCCCCACGGTCCTAGAACATCTGCAGACCCACCCACTCTGGGAACGATGGCCAGGGCAACAGCTAGAGGGGCGCCAGTCCCATACAAAAGAGGGAGAAGTGCCTGGAAAAGGGGCAAGTGCTGAGCAAGCAGCATTGTTCCCTCTGTGACCCCTCCCCCACATACTGTGCCACAACATGGTGAAATGGGTCACCCTGTACTGATGAATACCTAAGGCTCAGCCCCTTACAACATCACAGGAGCAATAGCTCTACCTAAGACACAGAGGCAAACAAACACAGGAGCCTGTCAAGATGAGGAGACAGAGAACTATGGCCGAAAAGGGCGAACGGATCAAGGTTCCAGTGATAGAACTAAGCGACGAGGAGATAGCCAACCTAACAGACACAGAATTCAAAACACTGGTGATAAAGATATTTACAGGCTTGACAGATATGCTTGAGTATGGCAAACACATAAGGGAAGAAGTGAAGGCTATGGTAAATGGAATAAAGGAAAATCCACACAAAATCAGTGGTGAAGGGAAGGAAACTGGGGTTCAAATCAATGATTTGCAACATAAGGAAGGAAAAAACAATCAACCAGTACAGAATGAGGAAACAAGAATTGCAAAAAATGAGGAGAAGCTTAGGAACCTCTGGGACAACTTTAAATGTGCCCACATCCAAATCATAGGGGTGCCAGAAGGAGAAGAGCAAGAAATTGAAAGCTTATGTGAAAAAATAATGAAGGAAAACTCCCCAAATTTGGTGAAGGAAATAGACATACAGGTCAAGGAAGCACAGAGTCCCAAACAGGCTAGACCCAAAGAGGATCACACCAAGACACATCATAATTAAAATGCCAAAGGTGAAAGATAAAGAGAGAATCTTAAAAGCAGCAAAGGAAAAGAAGAGAGTTACTTACAAAGGAGTTCCTATAAGATGGTCAGCTGATTTCTCAAAAGAAACTTTGTAGGCAAGAAGAGTCTGGCAAGAAGTATTCAAAGTGATGAAAAGCAAGGACCTACAACCAAGATTACTCTATCCAACAAAGCTATCATTTAGAATGGAAGGGCAGATGAAGTGTTTCCCAGTCAAGGTAAAGCTAAAAGAGTTCATTATCACCAAGCCATTATTGTATGAGATATTAAAGGGACTTATTTAAGAGAAAGAATAACAAACTATGAACACTAAAATGAAAACAAACTCACAACTATCAACAACTGAATCTAAAAAAATAGAAACAAAATCCAACTAAGCAAACCAGAATAGAAACAGAATCATAGGTATGGGGATCATTTGGAGGGTTATCGGCTGGGAGAGGAAGGGAGAGAAATGGGGAAATGGTGCAGGGATTAAGAAGCATAATTGGTTGGTACAAAATGGACATGGGGAAGTTAAGAATAATATAGGAAAGGGTGAGGCCAAAGAACTTATATACATGACCCATGGACATGAACTAAGGGGGGTGGGATTGCATGGTGAAAGTGGGTACTGGGAAGAAGGGAGCAAAGTGGATAAAATTGGGACTACTATAACAACATGATCAATAAAATATACTTAAAAAAAATAGACATGAGAGCCCTGGCTGGTGTAACTCAGTGGATTGATCACCGCCCTGCAAACCAAAGGGTTGCCGGTTTGGTTCCCGGTCAGGGCTCATGCCTAGTTTGTGGGCCAGGTCCCTGATTGAGGGCATGCAAGAGGCAACCACACATTGATGTTTCCCTCTCTTTTTCCCTTTCCTTCTCTCTAAAAATAAGTTTTTTAAAAAGATGTGAAAAAAAATAGAGGATAAAAGTGACTAATGCAGATATAAAAAGAATTTAGAGTGGGCCAATTGGATCTTGATGTTAAACACCTAAAAGGGAATACAAGGTCTGTCCGGAAGGTATACATCCAGGTACTATGAAAAACAGAGACATTTATTGAAAAATATACAAGATACAAGAAACCTTGTACATAGGACAGTGATGTCTCAGTCCCCTTCAAAGTAGGGACCTGAAACCTCAAACAGTTCTCCAATTGCCACTAGCTGCCCCATCATATTTTCCTGAATCTCATTGACAGTCTGAAATCTCTTCCCTTTCAAAGGTGATTTTAGTTTTGAGAAAAGCCAAAAGTCTCAGGGTGCCAAACCTGGGCTATTGAGGGGCTAAGATACCTGGGTGATTTGATATTTTGCCCAAAAACTCTGCACGAGACATGATGCATGAGCGGGCTCATTGTTGTGATGAAGCTGCCAATCACCAGGTGCCCATAGCTGCAGCCTTCTTAATCATCTGAATAATTTCCATGGAGAAGTGTTCAAGCTTAATGCAAAATTTTATGCAGCTTAGTTTCTCTACTGTCATTTTGCAGTCATTTTGAATGCAACAGCCACACAGTACACATGCTCTCTGAATAACTAGTACAGTGAAGTCGTCATTGTTCATGCATGCACATTCCAGTCCACTCTCCCTGGAAGCCAGGTTACATTGATGTAGCACAAACCATTCTCATTATATTAACAATGACTGGACTTTTTCCAGACAGACTTGGTATACCTTATAATGCTCTGCTATGGCAATTGGTTCACATGAAAAGTAAATAAATAAGAGAGTTCTATGAGAGATAACTGAACTCTCCCATGTAATCTCTAATGGCCTATTAGAAAACCCTAGAAATCACAAAATAGTATTCAGTGAAGAATTGCCCCTTTCGAAGAGGCTGATCCAGTAAGATGCCAGGTCAATTTACAATCAAATAAGAAAACAGATAAAATTGCAAATGTTTATGAGATATGAGCTTGTAAATAAATGATTATATCTAAGTAGATGCTTTTTAATAGGAAACAAAGAATGTAGAGAGTGCTTAGCATCAATCTGAAACTAAATGTTCATGACCTCTGATACATTAAATGCTACAGCTTATAGAGATATATTTTACTTGAAATTGATGAGCTTCTACTATGGCATGATACCTCTTATTCTGAGGGGGAGAGAAGTGCAGCAATCTCTAATTGAAATCACCTAGATTATCCACCTCGACTAAGGTTAACCCTAAGCTGAATATTAAATGACTGCTATTTACAGAGTCTCCCAAAAGTTAAGAGATGAAATAAAATCTGTTTATTGGTCATAAGATTATATATTGTTCCTCAGTAACCAGCATTTGTCTTTCATGTGACTAGAAGTTAATGAAAAGGGGGAACCAAAAATGAACCACTTGGACAGTTCCAATTCAAAGCAATAATGTCTATACAAACCATACTGTTGAGGTACAGAAGCTTATTCCATGGGGCAGAAAGAGAACCACTGAAACTTTGCATAATAAATGTTTCCCAGATGCCAATTGCAGTCCCTGAACCAAAGATGAAGAGTAAATAGTACCTGTCTGTTCCAATGAAGAGCAGTTAAGGTCAGGGACAGGAAACTGCAGTCACTGCCTCACTCACTCTGACTCCTCTTGTCCTAAGTGGCTAGCTTATGTGGGAGTTTTGTTGGGAGGCAGCATTTGGACCTACCCAGATCACTTGCCCTCTTCACCCTTCCCTTGCATCTGATGTGGAGATACCATTTAGGGCACCAAACTGTAATACCAAAAGGAACATTTGTTTATACTTGTTAGAGTATGAGTTCTGAGGATACCTGGAAAATTAGTAAGAAGCTAAGGCAATCTCTCCTCACCCATGTCTTTTAATCCTGTAGCCAGTCACCAGAATCAGGAGACTAGTGGTCTTGAAAGAAAGAACAGCAGACTGGCACATTCGATTTACGTGTGCTTTTGTTTAGGCTAATGTCATTTCAAACTCTAATGATCAAGGAGGTGTCAGTCAGTGTGTTAGTAGGTCTAGGATCCTACGCTCCCCGTGACCTGTTGTGAAATACTTACAGTCTCTGGCCAGCGTCTACCGGTCTCTCCCGCGAAGGGTTCTCAGGAGGCGCCGCCAAACCTTGCCCCAGGGCTTGCAGCGCGCCCGGCTCTCGATGCTGCCCAGAGGAGTCCCGGGCTGGGCGTGAAGCGGAGGAGCCAAGCCCGGAGCCCAACTGCCTGCTGCGAGTGTACATGGTTCAGATCCCCCTGGACCCCAGCCGCCGCCGCTGCAGGGGGGGATGAGGGGCTGGGTGCTTAGCGAGTCTCGAGATGAGATTCGAAAGAGCAGGGGCAGCGGTTGTAGCAGCCGAGTTTCAATTTCTTGCCTACAGCTGCAGATTGCGCCCGCCCCCGGGACTTCCCCAGTTGTGCTCCACTGGAGCAGACCCAAAATTATCTCAGTTAACAGCTCCAGCCCCGCCCGCCCTGCCTTGCCCTTCCTGGGGTGGTGAGTCGAGCTACAGGTGCGCGACAGGTGAGTCAGTGTAAAGTCTCACAACCAACCTTAGAGGATAATAAAGGTAAACTATTCTATGATCAGCTACAACTTGTGAGTAGCCACAAGATGGCTAGATTCCTGAAAGATACTTTAGGGACTGTTTCACAGGTATCCCTAACTTGAGGTTACCGATGGGTATTTGAGACTATATATTAACCTTCAGATGCCAGAGATTTGGTCCTCACTTAAAATCACCTAAACAAAAATTTGACTTTAGCAGTAATGACTGTTCTTTGGTTGTTGCGCAAGTACTTTCAAGTTAAAGGAAATGGAAACTGAAATCAAAAGTAGAGAAAACACAAAACTGGAGAAGCAAGCTGAGGGGTAGACAGAGATGTTCTCCAGGCAGCCTTGCTAAGTCATTATCAGGCATTCAAGAAATATTAGTTAAATACCAGCTCTGTGCAAGACATTGGGCAACAATTTAACTCGCATGTGGGGATTTTTAAAAATACAGATTTGTAGGATTCTGCTTCTGTAGGCACTAGGGTATTTTAAAGAGCTCCCAGATGATTCTGATGTGTACTGGATTTTTCATCATGGTCATAATGCTGGCTATACAAAGATGAGAGAAGGTTCTTCCCTCACTTAACCTGTGTTCTAGGGACAGGTAAACAGATGCTAATGCTACCATGAGATAAGTGAAGTAACAAGTGGGTGCTTGGGGAAACTGGGGATTAGCCCTCTGAGTAATTCAAGGAAAAGGGACATTTGGGAATGAGCCATGAAAGACATAAGAGTTCACCAGGAAGGAGACACAATGGCAGAGACTTGCGGCTTAAAAGGGCAACATGTATTGCTAACTCCAGGTGGGGTGGTGACACTGGAGCATCCCAGCCCCAGGCCAGTGAGCCATTTAAGAGCTGGACCGTCTTGCTATATAATACTGCTTAGAACAGAGATACATGTTTGATAGATGTTGAAAGAATGAATTGAAGCAAGATAAGGTAAATGCAGGGGGCAGGACAGGAGGGGAGAAGGTAGTGGCAAGGAAGATGGGAGAAAAGGAAGTAAGGTTTTCCGTGGCACCCTAAGGCCTTTGAGCTCTATCAACTAGGCCAGAGGGTCTCAAACTTTAACAAGCACCAGAACCACTTGGAGGGTATGTCACAACAGACTCTGGGCCCTAACACTTGAGTTTTTGATTCAATAGGTTTGAAATGAGGCCCAAGGATTTGCATTTTTAATAAGATTCCAGGAGATGCAGCTGGTGCTAGGACCACCTATTAGGACCACTGCTTTAGGCAATGTGGGAGACACAAAACGCTTTTCAGTAGGGCAGTTACATAATAATACCAGTTAGAAAAAGCTAGCTCTACCAGCAATGTAAAAGAGAGATTGAAAATAGACTGAAATGTGAGAGATAAATTAAGAGTCCAGTTATTATAATCTAGGTAAGAAATACAGGTCTGAGCTAAGGAAAAAATAAAAATAGAAAGCAGGGGGCAAAATCAAGACATTCCCACTCAAAGATTAATATGGTTAGACTAAAAGTAAAAAACAAAACAAAACACCCAACCAACAACAACAATAACAACAACAAAAATCACTAGATGCAAAGGAGAACTGAGCACGAGAGGCCCAAAGAGAATAGTTTATACAGTACTTTGACCCAGCTTTGCCACATCCTAGACATACGACCAAGGCTAAGTCTCTTAATTTCTCAGAGGCCCAGTTTCTGCATGTGTATGAAGCGGAATGAAGTTACAGTACTTACTTTGTTGGGTATTGTGAGGAATAAAGACATAATTCACATCAGTAATTCCCAAATAGAGTTGATTTTATCTCCAGCAGACATTTGGCAATGCCTGGAAGCATTTTCTGTTGTGAAGCCTAAGAAGTAGGTGGGGGTCAGGCTACTGGCATCTAATGGGAAGAGGCCAGGGATGCTACAAAACACCTACCATGCACATGACAACCTCCACAACAGAGAATCATCCTGCCCCAAACATCAGTAGTGCTGAAGTTGAGAAATCCTGCTCAACATACAATATGCCTAGATTAAAGCCCCAATAATTTAATGGTGCTGTTTTTATGGTGACTTTAAGGTTTTAGCTTTGTGATTGGATAGATGGCAGAACCATCAACCATTAACCAGGAAGAGAGTCAGGTTTTAAGTAAAGGTGAAAGAATTTGATTTGGAAACTTTTGGGTTGGAGGTACCTGCAGGATGAGAAATGTAAAAAAAAGTGGATCTGGTGGTCTTTCTGGAGGCCATTTTCTTCTTTACTGGTGGGAAATACCACTGGAAGTTTTGTTTCAGAGGAGAGAGCAATTGTTTTGGTGGTTGGATTAAATTCAAATTATGAGTACGAGAAAACCCAAATTAGGGGAAAACCGATTATATTAAAGGAACTAGAAATAATACTAGTACTACTGACCTCAGGAATACTCTTGGTTGACCATATTTATTTTGTAACACACCAAACTTTCAAACATGAAGTAGAAATAGAAAATAATAGGAAAAATCTGAACTGCTTATTTTGCTCACTTCTCTTTTCACTACATTCTCAAAGTGTTAAAAAATGTGAATGTGATTTATGATTGCAATAGACATCTACAGGCTCCCTTAGGCTGCTGGATAGTGAATTATATCACCCATTCTCTCACTTGGTGTGTTCATTGCTATAAGAACATGGGCTGTCCTTTCACCAGGATTTTTCTGGGGTGTATTTCTATATAGCAAAGGCTGGTAGAAAGAAGCAGGATGAGTGGGAAGGTTCTGGATTTCCACCCCTGCTTGCACCAGAGTACTTTAATCCACATCTCCTCTACACATTGGACTTCTGCATGATTTTGTTTGAAGTGTGAGTTCCATGGCTTCACAACTTTAAAGAACCACTGTACTAGACTATCACCTATATGTTATATGGCATATGGGAAACACCTGAGATCTAGTGAGATTGTTAAATTGCCTGAAATTTGGCCAGTTACAGATTTGTTTAAGGAGTGATTTTCTTTTAAAATATAACTACCTCCAGGAAATAATCATTTATGTATTCCTTTAGGTAAAGAAGTTTAATCTGAGCAAAAACCATCTTGGTTAAAAAAGAGGGAAGCTAAGTGAAAATGAAAGGATTCAAAAAGATGCACAAAGGAAAATGTATAATGAGACATTTATGGAAAATGGCAATTCAGGACTACAATGAACAATTTTAGCTAGCCCAGTGAGCTAAGATAAAATTAATTCAAAAAGAACCTTTACCAGTTTGGTCTGAGGTTGACATATCCAACTATGTTTTATCTTCCAAGGAAGCAAATGGAAAAGTATATCCGAGTTGTAAATTAGGTGACTTACTCCTTCATTAGTATTAATAAATATGTGTAAAATAAAGATCCTCAGATTCAGCTTTTTCTTGTCATGAAGTATCTCAATGAAAAAAGTTTCTGAAGATTCTAAAAGCCATGCTTTCTTAAATTTGATTCTGCAGTGAAAAGTTAGATTTATCCAATAGCTTAAGGAGAAGTTATTTTAAAGCTTTCTTCTCTTCTAACAAAGGAATAATGTAAAACTCCACTAATACTTGGCATCATCTCATTTTAAATGTGTGTGCATGTGTGTGCATATTTGTATCTTGACAATTTCATATTTTTTAGAAATTCTTCAAATTTATATCATAGAATTATGGAATGCTACAATTATAGTCACCTTAAGTTCATGCAATAAATATTTAGTGAATGATAAGCATATACCACTCACTCTGTAAGACCCTGAAGCCAAAGGTGGGAACAGACAGAACCTTGTTATTCTAGATACATGTTTAAGTTCATCTAGCCACCTCATTTTAGACATTAAAAACAAAAAAACAAACAAACAACAACAACAACAACAACAAAAAAAAAACCCAGAAACTTAGAAAAGTCAAGTGACTTGCCAGCATTGTATAACAAATTAGTGACAGAACCAGAACTTGAATTTAGGTCTTCTGAGTCCAAGTGTACTTTTTCACACATATTGGAAGATGATTTTGACAAATATATCTTCTGACAAAATTCAGGGTTTGGAATGCTTTTTCTTTACTATAAGTTTCCCAATGAGCAGCTGTGTATTATTTTTCAAAACCGTATGTCAAAGTTTTTATATCTATCAGAATCAACATTAATAAAAGCCTTAACACTCCAATATTCATCTCAAAACTACATGATCAAAATTATCTATACAATGACAGTGCTTTATAGGACTCATTAAATTTTCATAAATAGCAAACACTAGTTTTGGTTAGAATTTAGTTTATTTAGCTCATTAAAATAATGAGCTTTATAGTATAACACAAAGAATTCTACTTAAGAATGGGAAGATGTACATTTATTCCTTCTGTTTTTCTGATGACAATGTGTGCTGTCACTTGGGGACATGAGGACTGTAGAAATGTGCTTTCAGTGATATTTTCTATCTTCTGGAAGGTGACTGAATTACCTTGTTTGTAAATTCACATCTGAGGGCTAGATAGTTGCTCCCATTTCTGGGTTCTAGCATCTCTTGAGTTGCTGTCACAACACTTCTGCTGGCTGCAGGGATGAAAGATATTTCCCTTAACTTCAAAAAAACTTCTGAGGACTCTGTCAGATTCCCTTGAATGGTTTCTTTAGCTGTGATAAATGAATTGAACAGAAACTCTCTACAGCGCTGCTCATTTTTTACTCAACCACTCTGCCTTTTCCAAAAGTGCTCCCTCTTAGGGAACTCCTAATTGTTCTGATGTTTTAACTCTAAGCCAACTCTTTTGTGAGCATTGACAGTCTTTTCTAAATATCACTAGGGATGTAAGAGAATATGTGGTGCAGGATAAAAGGTAGAAGACCTGACCTTGAGACCTGGAAGAGCCATTTAAGAATTTTGTAACCTCAGACTACCATTAAAACTCCCTAAGCATTGGTTGCTTCACTTGTAAAGGTGGAAATATTAATCATAACTACATATGTCTGATCTACCTTTAGGGGCCTATGAACACCAATTGAGATAACATATGTGAAAATGTTTCATAAATTGCACCTTGATGTTATATAAATGGAAGAGCTTTAAATGTATTTTCTAATAATACTTAGATTTGTCCTTGATCAGTTCTTAACTTCAGTCCCAGCAGCTCTTGGCTTTCAATTGCTAAAACATTACAGAGTTATATCCTTAGTGTGTTTTATCTTGAAATCCCTTTCAGAACAGAAAAAAAAAAAGCAGTATATATAGTTTTACTTACCAACATATAAATACCTTGCACAGGAGTAGTCCCTAGCAAAGCTGGAACTCTTTTGGCATAACTGAAAGGCACTGAGCACTCCATGGACATTTTTTGACATTGTTTGATCTGTAATGTCTTTAAGAAGCTGATAAGAGTTTCATTTCTATGGCTAAAATATAGTGTTCCATATGACTAGACTTGGGGAAGAAGTCATATCAGAAATTCCCATGGCCTTTGAATGCTTCCAAGAGTGGGGTTAGGGTTGGAATTCCCCACAGACATACCATACAGAGTGGAGTTCAAGACTCTCCTGAGTAGTCCTCAGCAGCCCACCAATTAGGGCTATTTTTCTTGAGGTACCAGTAAGACAAGCCCTGAAAATGGCTAAGATAATGAAGTTACATGCATTCTGAGGGAAAGGAGTGATTCTATGTTATCTACCAGGGTTTTTCACTCATACTTCAGGCTATCATGCAAACCTATATTTAGATCTTGACTCCAACACTTACAACTGAGAACCTTTGGGTGAAATACTGAATATTTCAGGGACTCAGTATTCAACTCTAAAATGGGAATGAGAGTCATAAAAACCTACTGAATAGTGCTGTTGTATACAGTAAGTACAAAGTGCTCAGTACCATATATCCAACATGGTATAATCAATAAGTCTAGTTATTGTTATTATTTAAACTCAAAAAATAAATTAAACTGAGCAAGATACTTGAACAAGAACTTTACACAAAAAAGATATTCAAGTGGCTAATGAGTATATAAAAAGGAACCCCACTTCATTTGTCATTGGAGAAATGCAAACTAAAATTACAATGAATATCTCTATACACTTAACAGAATGCATAATGAAAGAGAAAAAAACTACTGTGACAAGGATATGAAACAACTGAATTTTTGTGTTCTGCTAGTAGGCTTGTAAAGTAGCATAACCTTTCTAGAAAACTGTTTGGCATAATCTTCTAAAGCTGAACTTTTTCATATCCAGCCAATCCACTGTAACTGTGTTCACCAAATCATGTGCAATAATGTTTATATGAGCATTAATTCATAAGGGTATAAGACTAGAAACTATTCACATGCCTATCAACAATAGATGAATAAATTGTGGCATACCCTATAATACAATGCTTTATATGAGATCTATATTTGTTATTATCTAAGTACTAGTTGGCCATTATCTTACTTCCTCAGGCTATTTTCAAGCATTATTGTACTTCTAGATAGCCCCCCTCACTCATGAAACTTATATTAAACTACAGGTTCATCTGCAATAGCAAAGACTCAAAGTGACTGTGGTTTAAACAGCTTAGCAATTTTCTCTCATGTACTAGTCCTGGCATATGCAGGCCAGGGCTAGTATAGTGACTTTACGGTGTCAAGGGTTCAGGCTTCCATATGTTAGTTACCCTGACTTCTCTAAGGTGTTTCCCTTATCTGTACCTAATGCATAAATAATCTAGCCAATGAGGAGGGAGAAAAGAAAACTGAAAGACAAGTCTGTTTCCTTTAAATGCACAACCGAAAGATTGCACTGATCACTTTTGATCACATTTCACTGATCTAAATTTACATACCCAAACCTAGATACAATAAAGGACAAAAAATAAAATCTTCACTCAGTCATTCAAAACATATTCATGAATACCACGTACAATTCCAGGCACTGGGGTTTTAGTAGTGAATAAAACCATCAAAAAGGCCTGACACAATAAAGCTTTCATTCTAGATGGGCAACCAACAAAGTATATAAGTAAAATATGTAGTGCATTAGATATTGCCAAGAAGTCAGGTTTCAAGATGGCCTCCAGTGATTCTTGCTTCCTACCCCAAATTTGGGATAGAGTGTAATGTAGCAGTAGATAAGTAATATAGATTTTAGTACCTGGAAGTGTGGTGCAGTTTAACAAAAATAGAAATATGGGCTTGGCTTTGGAACTGATCAGAAGGCAGAAGCTAAAAGGACTTTGAGAACAGTGTTAGCACAAGTGTAAAAATATTAAAGAAACTGCTGCTATGGAAGATTAGAGAAAATGTTATGAGCTACTAAAGAATAAGGGATCCGTGTTATGTAGCAGTAGATAGCTTAGCAACACTATCTATTATAATGTAGAAAGTAGGAAATGTATCTACTAACACAAAGTAATATTGAACGTAAACTGTAATTGAAAAAAAAATTTAAAAAATTGTTTTAAATCACACAAAAAATAAAATAAATCTGAAAGAATGAAAAAGAAATAAAATATACCAATAAACTGAGTGAGATAACTAAAAAATATGTCCATGCAAAATGTTGAAAATCCTGCCTAATTTATGCTTGCCATTTATAGTCAAAGGAGAGAGATAACCTAAATAAAAATTACTTTTTATAATGGAGCTAGGACTTTCTGGTTTGGGAAGTTCCCATCCTCTCTAAATGGCAAACTATGCTAACATGAGGAAATGGCTCTGCTCCTGGAAGAGATCAAGTCAGAGCACCATCAAATTGGGGAATGCCAGATCTAAAGAGGAAACTGAGAAAGTGGCTGTTAATCCCATTGTTAAGGCATCAGAGTGATCTAAGGTAATAAATATCTCAGGGAATCATTCAGTCAAAGAATAAAATTTTCAGAAGCTTAAGAGTGTTGTCCTTCAACAGTATCAGCAGAAGCCCAAAGTAGACAAAAGTCCAGGTGTGTTTTTGTTCAGTAGAAAAACTCATATGAGATTCATTAAAAAATGCTGAGACTTTTTAAGAGAACTGTATTTGCACAAACTCCACCAGTTTGGAATACAAGAGACAGATACGTTATGAAACAAACAGAAGTCTTGCACTGACAGGAACCAGGCCAGGAAAACTGCAACTGCATGCATGGGCTACCTTTCATGAAAGAGGAAAGATGATTCAAAGGACCGAACTTAAAGCCCAGAGCAGCTAACCAAATGCCACAAAAAATTATTCTAATACCTTGAGTACTAATACAGGGAATGCCAATGTGTAGCTTGCTAGATTTCAGAATTGCTATATCCAGTGATACCTATGTGCCTCCCATTTTTCCCTTTCAATAGAATATCCTAAGCATATCTTACCATATTGTTTTGTATATATTAGGGGAACTACATGCGAGAAGCCTCAATAATGCTTTAATAGGATGAGACTCATGAAGCCTTGGCAGGAGGTTAGTATATTTGCATGTGGGAGACACAGACTCTTTGAAGACTAGGAGGCCTCCAGTGATTCTTTAGAATAGATTGAGGAAGGTTCCAGTCAAGATGCCAGTGTAGGTAAAGTAGTATTTGCCTCCTCCTGTTAGGGAGGATAGGTTGTGAACTAAGGCAGGGAGGAGGGAGACATGTCTCACCTGTTGACTTAGCAGTCCTGAGCCTGGTTCATTAAGATTGCCGGGTGTTCTGAACATCACAAGCAAGGATAGAGCAGGAGGAAGGGAGTCCTTGAGACTCTGTGTTGGGAAAGGGAGTCTCTGTAGCAATGTCACTAAGACAAAGAGCCTTTACTAACTGAGAAAGAAAGCCTTTGTAGCTGTACATTATTCCCAAGGTTTAGAAGGGGGAGAAGGAGGAGTACCTAGAAACTGACTAAAGTATATCACCCCTGAACCACAATAGTTAAGACACTCAGGTTAGCTGAGTGCCACTTGTAGCCTGGGCTCGAGTGTATACAACAAACTTACTAACAACTTTATTTCCTCTCTACATGAGGCATTCAGACTAGCCAGGTGCCTGCTTACAGCTTTATGTTCATATGTGTTTCGTAAATAAATTTGCTATCTGATTTCCCTATACATGTTTGTCTCTCATTTGAATTCATCTCTTGCGAGTGAGGCAAGAACCAAGGAACAAGTTCGGGGATCCCCTGACTCAGGTCTCTCCCTGGAAACATAAGGAGCAAAATAAACTAGAAAACAAAGTAGAAACAGACTCATAGATAGAGAGAGCAGACTGACAGCTGTCAGAGAAGAGAGAGGCTGGGGAACTGAGTTTAAAAGGTGAAGAAATTAAGCAGTACAAATTGGTAGTTGTAGAATAGCCAACAGAGGTTTAGACTGCAGCATAGAGAAAGGTTCAATAATGTCAGGATAACAGGTTATGGGGCCAGGTGAGAGATTGGGGCAGCAGGGGACCACTCTGTAGAGTGAATGGTTTTCTGGCCAATTTGCTGTACGTCTGAAATTGGTGCAGAATGGCATTGAATGTAAACTGTGGTTGAAAAATAAAACAAAAATTAAAACCCAAGCAGCCTCTGGTATTGGCATGCTCCATACCTCTCACTAAGTGGCCCCAGGCCTGACACCAGTGGCAGCTGGCATTGATTTACAGCTTGGCTTCTCCTGGGCATCTTCAAGCCCAGCACAAGGAGCAGCCATCTGCAGATCTTTATAGCTCACGCCAGGCACCAAAGCCCCAGTGAAGCAAGTCCTGTTCTGTGGGACCAGCCCCTGTGCAAATGATCCTCCACAGTGGTCACAGCCAGTCCTTGCAGCCAATCAGCCTGCAATCGAAGCTCAACTATAAGAGGAATGTATATACCCCATGTGGGGGATATAGCTGGAGTGCCCAGCTCAGGTTATCAGGAAGACAGTACCACTGGGCCCTATAGGAAACCTACTACATTAGGATACTCTGAAGGTCCAGGGGACATAGCAAGTCTACCTAACACACAGAAACAAACACAGGGAGGCTGCCAAAATGAGGAGACAAAAAAACATGTCCCAAATGAAAGAGCAGAACAAAATTCCAGAAAAAGAACTAAACAAAATGGAGACAAACACACATTGATGCTTCTCTCCCGTTCTTTCTCCCTCCCTTGCCCTCTGTCTGAAAATAAATAAATAAAATATTGAAAAAAACCTCTGGTTATAAGGATGTTCAATCAATTTAGGAGAAGAGTAGATACACTTAGTAAGAACTTCAACAAAGTGATAGGAAACATAATTGCAAACCATCTAAATGTACAAATCTGAGTGCTAGTGCTTAAATAAATCTCTTCAGAATAGTCATCCTGATTTCAAAGTTTGTTTCAAAATTTGCAAGCATCAAGTGTCAATGAAAACTGAAGATGAAATACTAAATGTCAAATTATGCTTTAGTTGTACTTCCTTTTTAGGGTTTTCAGTTCTCTGCTATTGTTACCATTCAGTTTCATTTAAATTTCCTACAAGATAACTTCATTTATACTATTGAAATATATATCTAAGATAGAAAACATAAAAAATGTAGGCATAAATGAAGAATATATTAACTGAAATAAAAAATACATTACAGGTAATTAATAGTTGAATAGCTGAGTAGATGAAGTAGAGGATTAAATCAGAAACTTGGAAGATCAGAAAGCAAAAAGTACCCAATCAGTAAAGCAAAAATAAACAAGAATAAAAAAAAAAATCAGGATAGTATAAGGAGCCTCTGGGATAACTTCAAGTGTACCAACATTCACATGAGAGGGTGCCAGAAGGAGAGAAAGAGCAAGGATTGAAAACGTACTTGAAAAATTATTGCTGGAAAACATCCCAAGCCTGGTGAGGGAAATAGATATAGAAGTCCAGGAAGCATAGAGAGTCCCAAACAAGATGAATGCAGAAGCCCACACCAGGACACATCATAACTAAATATCAAAGGTTAAAGACAGAGAGAGAATTTTCAAAGCAGCAAGAGAAAAGCTGTTCATTACCTATAAGAGAGTTCCTGTAAGATTATAGCTGATTTCTCAACAGGAACTTTGCAGGCCAGAAGGGAGTTGCAAGAATATTTTAAATGATGAAAAGCAAGAAAATAGAACAATATTACTTGACCCAGAAAACTTATCTTTTAGAATCAGAGATAAGAGCTTCCCAGACAAGAAAAAGCTAAAGGAGTTCATCACCACCAAACTAGTATTACAAGAAATGTTGAAGGGTCTTCTTTAAGAAGAAAAAAGAAAAAGATCAAAACTATGAATAATAAAATGACAATAAATACATATCTATCAACAATTACCTTAAATGCAAATGTATTAAATGCTTTAATCAACAGATGGAGGCCGAGTGGATAACAAAAAAAAAAAAAAAAAAAAAAACAAGCAAGAAAAACCACCTTACATATGCTGTGTACAAGAGATACAGTTCAGATTGAAAGACCACACAGACTAAACTAAAGGAATGGAAAAAGATATTTCACAGAAGTGGAAAAAAACAAACAAAAGCTGGGGTAGCAATACTTATGCCAGACAAATTCGACTTTTTTAAAAGGCTATATAACAAGGGAAAGAGAAGGACCCAGCAATTCCACTTCTGGGTATTTTCTGAAAAATCCGTAAACACAAAATTGAAAAGACATATGCATCAATTATGTTCATTGCAGCATTATTTACAATAGCCAAGTTATAGAAGCAATCTAAGAGTCCATCAATAGATGACTGGATAGAGAAGAAGGGGTGCATATATATAATGGAATATGAGTCAGCCATATAAGTGAATATAATCTTGCCTTCTCCAACAATGTGGGTGGATCTAGAGGGTTTTGTGTTGAGCAAAATAAGTCAGACAGAGAAAGACAAATGCCATATAATTACACCTATATGTGGAATCCAGAAAAACAAAAACATACAAACAGAACAGAAACAAACTCATAGATACAGAGAACATTTTGATGGTTGCCAGATGGGAGTGGATTAGGGGGATGAGTGTTAGAGAATAGTCACGGGGATGTAAAGTACAGCATGGATAATATAGTCAATAATACTGTAATAAGTATGCATGGTGTTGGGTGGCTTATTGGGGTGAGCACTTAGTTATCTAATATCTAATTACTCGGTGTACACTTGAAACTAATATAATATTATGTGTCCACTTTAACCTTAAAATAAAAAAGTGTTTATCGTCCATGAAAGAATTGCCTGAGGAGAGCAAGAGTAAAAGCAGGGAAGCAAGTCGAGAGTTTACTGCAATAATCCAGATGAGAAATAATGGTGTCTTGGGAGAGCATGACACAAGAAGTAACGAGAAACGGTTAGTTTCTTGATATGTTTTAAAAGTATAATGGACAGAATTTTGAAAGTAGGATAAACAAGAACTGATTGAATGTAAGAGTCAAAGATGTTATCAAGGCTTTTGGCATCAGTAGCTGGAAGAATGAATTTGCCATCAACAGACTTGGGGAAGACTATGAAAAGGGGATTTCTGCCAGTGGTGCTGAGGAGGAGGTATTGTCATGGGTTCACTTTTGGATATGTTAAGTTTTAAAAGTCTACTAGACACCCAAGAAGAGCAAGTTTCTGAAGTACAAGTGTGGGTTCAAGGAAGATATCCAGACTGAAGATATAAATTTGAAACTCATGACTGTAGTGTATTTATTTACTTATTTATTTATTTATTTATTTAAAGTATATTTTATTATGTTGTTACAGTTTCTCAAATTTTTTCCCTTTGTTCCCCTTTATCCAGTATGCCCCTCCCTCCAGCAGTTCCACCCCCCGCCCCTTAGTTCATGTTCATGGGTTGTGATTATAAGTTATTTGGCTTCACCCTTTCCTATATTATTCTTAACTTCCCCATCTATTTTGTACCAACCACTTATGCTTCTTAATCGCTGCACCATTTCCCCATTTATCCCCCTTCCCCTCCCAGCTAATACCCCTCCAAATGATCCCCATACCTACGATTCTGTTCCTATTCTGGTTTGCTTAGTTTGATTGTTTTTATTTTTTAGATTCAGTTGTTGATAGTTATGAGTTTGTAGTCATTTTAATGTTCACAGTTTTGATCTTCTTTTTTCTTAAATAAGTCCCTTTTACATTTCATATAATAATGGCTTGGTGATGATGAACTCCTTTAGCTTTACCTTGTCTGGGAAGGACTTTATCTGCCCTTCCCTTCTAAATGATAGCTTCGCTGGATGGAGTAAACTTGGTTGTAGGTCATTGTTTTTCATCACATTGAATACTTCTTGCCAGTCCCTTCTTGCCTGCAAAGTTTCTTTTGAGAAATAAGCTGAGAGTCTTATAGGCACCCTTTTGTAGGTAACTCTCTGCTTTTCTCTTGCTGCTTTTAAGATTCTCTATCTTTCACCTTTGGCATTTTAATTATGATGTGTCTTGGTGTGGTCCTCTTTGGGTCTAGCCTGTTTGGGACTCTCTGTGCTTCCTGCACCTGTATGTCTATTTTGTTTGCCAAATTAGGAAAGTTTTTCTTCATTATTTTTTCACATAAGCTTTCAATTTCTTGTTCTTCCTCTTCTCCTCTTGGCACCCTTATGATTTGGATGTTGGCACGTTTAAAGTTATCCCAGAGGTTTCTAAGCCTCTTCTCATTTTTTGCAATTCTTGTTTTCTCATTCTGTACTGGTTGACTGTTTTTTCTTCCTTATGTTGCAAATTATTGATTTGAACTCCGGTTTCCTTCCCTTCACCATTGGTTTTGTGTGGATTTTTCTTCGTTTCATTTAGCATAGCCTTCACTTTGTCCCTTATGTGTTTGCCATACTGAAGCATACCTGTCGAGCCTGTGAGCATCTTTATCACCAGTGTTTTGAACTCTAGACCTGTTAGTTTGCTATCTCCTCATCTGTTAAGTTGGCTATCTCCTTGTCACTTA
Organism: Furipterus horrens; assembly: GCF_987537825.1. Taxonomy (NCBI): domain Eukaryota; kingdom Metazoa; phylum Chordata; class Mammalia; order Chiroptera; family Furipteridae; genus Furipterus; species Furipterus horrens. The sequence goes on from NW_028327182.1 coordinate 45,305,593, forward strand.
GTTCTCCCACTGGAACCTTGATCCATTCCCTAGTTTGGGCCATAGTTCTCTGTCTCCTCATCTCAACAGGTTCCTGCATTTGTTTGCCTCTGTGTCTTAGGTAGAGCTGTCACATCTGCTAAATTATAAGGGATGCAGCCTGAGGTATTTATTGATACAGGCAACCTGTTTCACCATGTTGGGGCACTGTCGTTGGGGACGGGTCTGAGAGGGAACAATGCTGCTTGCTCAGCACTCGCCCCTTTTCCAGGCTTTCTCCTGCTTCCGTATGGGACTGGCTGTTGCCCTGGCCATCGTTCCCAGCATGGGTAAGCTTGCAGATGTTCTAGGACCATGGGGGACCTTTAAATAAGCGGATTTTGCTGAAAGACTGGCAGTTTCTTCCTCCGCCCCAACCTCCACTGGTTTGCACAGTCAGAACCAATGAGTCCATATTTTCCCCAGTGCTGGAACCATGAGCTGTGCAGTCTGGTCTGGGGCTAGTAGTGCTCCCCAGGTGTCCCTCCCTACTTTTTAAAACATGTGACTGTACTTTCTGCTGGCCTGTAACTGTTGCTGCTGCTGCCACCACCACACCGCATCCTCTCCACCCTGGCTCCACCCCTCCTACCTGTCTGGATGAGTATTTCTTCTTTATTTCTTTGTTTGTTGGACTTTCATGTAGCTTGATTTTCTGAAACTCTGGTTGTCTTTAGTTTTGAGGTAGTTGTATTCCTTCTTAGTTGTGGAGGGAGATGCAGTGTGTCTGTATAGGCCTCCATCTTTGCCAGCAGTGTTGAGTGAATGGATGAGGTTACCTAGAAAATAATTTAGATAGAAAAGTTTGGGTGTCCCTGTTCCTAATTTTAAATTATAGAATCAATTTTATCACTATATTAGAAAGGGGGAAAGGATATTGAAAGATAACTAGAATTCTCTCCCTGCTCATTCCAGGTCCAGGCTGAGGCTGGTCATTTAGTAGAAATGTATGGGTATTCAAGGATGGACATTAGCAAACCAGACCAAAGTTTCAGGGGTGTGGGGTCAACACTGAGAGTGCAAGAACAAACAGAACTCATCAGAACCTCCAAATCTCAAGTCCAATCATGAGCATGATCCTAGATGAGATAAAAAAGCTGCTGACTAGTAGCTGGTAATCCAGTTCTCTATATTCTAGCTACCCCTGGCTGGTTTGGCTCAGTGGATTGAGCGTCGGCCTGCGAGCTAAGTGTCGCTGGTTCGATCTTCCAGTCAGGGTACATCAGAGAAGGAAAACTCTGACTCCAAAAAACCTCCGTTGCCTTGCGGCATACCTCTTCAGGGGAAAGGCTAAGGGAGTAAACCCCGACAGAAAATCCGGAGCCGGAGTCCCTAAGGCGGTTTGACGTTGTAGTCAACACCGGCAACTCCTGCGGCGCACCTGAAGCCAAGCTGTATTGACTCCGTCTTTCCCTTGGACCCTTCAGCTGCGAAGAGAGAGGGGGTCTGCTGCATGGGCAACAGCAGACCCTCCATATCACCCTGCCCAGGCTCTGTAGCTTCAGCTTCACTGGAGAGGACACTCCAGCGTCATCGTAAGATGTCGATTCAACACGGGAGGAGACAGATACCGTGTCACTCCCGAGTCGGACTGCACAGCCATTCTCGGCGGTGCAGATAGACTCTTAAGAAGCTACACCATCGTCTCTCGAGACGGACGGCTGCCGACAATATTCTAGCTCAATAGATCTCAAAGTTGTCTATACTTTGTAGTCACTTTGAGAGCTTTAGAATCACTAAGGCTTAGGTCCCACCCAATAATTCTGATTTAATTGGTTTGGGGTGCAGCCTAGACACTGGGAGTTTTAAATGCTTACCAAGGATTCCAAAGTCCAGACAAGGTTGATAATCAGCACTGTAGATGCAGAACACTACAATTAACATCTTCATTACTGGCACTTTTAGGAGCAGCTCTGCTTCCTGTTCAGAAGACTTTAGAGAGAAATTACTAAACTGTAACAGAATGACAATGAAGAAAGCTGAAAAATAGACAAAGTATATGGAGAAGTCTTGAACATATTTTTAATTAATTTTTTATTCATTGGTCAATATTTACATTTCATGTGTACAACATAATCTGATATTCTCTATATATTGTGAATTGCTTCTAGTAGGTCATTTCTCAGAGCATTAGGTGAGGACCATAGGCTGTATGCAAGCATAAGGATATTTTGTGTTTTTTTGTAGTTTGTGACTGAGCAGAAGAATCATCAGCTGCTCTGGGAATAAAGAATAACAGAAATGTGTAGACAGAACGTACTAAAACCCAGGCTATGGTGGTGACTTTAATACCTGATATTTTTCAGGAGAATGTGGAAAAAATAAGGACATAAAAATTGTTTATTAATATAAGAATTTTATAACTGTTTAGACATTGCTTTCAGAACTCCTTCCAAACATAGTTCTGGTATGTCACTTTGTTAGACCCCATGCAGCTGACGCTGAAGAAGTCACACAGTCCTTGTGGCTGGAGTGCTGAAATGTCACATCTACAGATGGGTTTTGTGGCAGTGTGGTAAAAAATGAAAGCAGTTGAAGAGCAAACCCTCATCACCATTTTGTTCTTTATAAAGTAACATGGCAACAATGTAGGAAGAATAAGTAAAATGCTAGAAAAGCAATACAGTTTGTACTATGTCAGTATTAGATAGAGGTTTGGGGGCTCAATTTAGTTAAAACAATCCAACAGATTTTGTCCCAAAACCTCACATATTCACAAAGAATCTGACCACAAAAACAAAATGGAAACCCAAATAAAAACATAATGTTTTCTATTTCCTCGTTGCTTTTCTGCAATGCTTTTCTGAGGTAAAAGGCCTCGGATCACCATGTTGTTATTTCCTTTTAAGGTGCATTTAATTCAAGAAAAAGGTGCCTCTGGGTTGTGAAATGCCAAGGTTGAGTTTCAAACCACTGAGAAAATAAATGAAGCAATCAAATGTATCATGTTAAAAATAGTAATCGGTGGATTAGTTCTCAGAAAGCATCAACAATCTGTGCTTCAAACTAGATGTTTAATTCTGGTCAGAATGCCAAACTGTGTTCTAAATAGATGGCTGACACTGGTAGTGTATTAATTTTAAACAGGAAAGCTACACATATTGTCTCTTCTTAAAAGCTACATCACCTTGAGTAAGTTGCTCGACTCTTCTGAACCTGTTTCTTTCTCTGTAAGACCTGTCTTACCCATTTGTTTTTACATGATTTAAGGACCAAATGTGATAATTTTACCCTGGAAATTATAAAGTGTTTTTGTAGTTATTATTTAACAAGTTAACAATGGCATACTCCATAATCTGGATCTGCAAATAGTACTGTAGCATGTATTAGTGAGATGGTGACATTTATACAGTAAAGGAGATGTTCTCTACAGGAGGGTTTAGAGGTTAAAAGGAAAAATTACATTTCATTATTTATCCTGATAAAACCTATGAATTCTATTTTATATTTTTAAAATTTTATTTATTGATGAGAGAGAGAGAGAGAGAGAGAGAGAGAGAGAGAGAGAGAGATTGAGAGAGATATTTGTAGTTCCACTGATTTATGCATTCATTAGTTGATTCTTAAATGTGTCCTGACTGGGAAACCAACCTGCAACTTGGTGTATCAGGATGACACTCTAAGTAACTGAGCTACCTGGCCAGGCTAACCTATGAGTTTTAAAAGTAAAGTAAGCAACTCACAATTATTGCCACACCACCACCACCACCACCACCACCAGCACACACACACACACACACACACACACACATACACAGTTACTGGGCTACAACTATATGACATATGCTGTTTGGTCCTTTTACCTCTTTAATTAGTTCTAAAATCAGGCTTCAAAGTTAATTCCTCTCTACTGCTCTCTCCACTACCTAGCTCTGTTCAACCATATTGGGCATTTTAAATGAGACACTATACAGCAAGGAAGTAAGGATTAAAAGATATAATCTTAATGTATTCAGGATGCCATAACAAAATACCACAGAATGGGTGACTTATAAACAGTAGAAATGCATTGCTTACAATTTTGGAGACCAAAAGTCTGTAATCAGGGCACCAGCATAGCTTGGCGAGGGCTCTCTCCCAAGTCACAGACTTCTTGTTGTGTCATCTCATGGTAGACTGGGCTAAGGAGTTTTGTGAAATCTTTTTTAAAGGGCCACTAATCCAATTAATACAAATTGTTTGGTGGGGGGGAGGACACAAACATTCAGACTATAGTGAATACAGTGAAATCACAAGCAAGTCTCCCATAGGTATGTGGATGACAGATATATACATAGCAAAGTGATGCATTTTTCTTGCATGTATATAGCAATACATTCCTTTTCTTTTTCTATTACCATTTGTCCTCCTTATATCTGCCTCCCTACCACAATTACCACACTGTTATCCATGTCCATGAGTCCTTTTTCCTTTTTGCTGGATCCCTCCACCCCCTAACCCTGCCCCCAGAGCTGTCAGCCTGCTCTCTATCTATGTCTGTCTCTATTGTAATACATTCTCATATACCTCTTTTAACCAGTCCTTTGGAATATTTGAATCCAGAAAATGACATACATAAGAGGCCGATGTTAATAGCAAGCAAACAAATGATTTGTGTTAGTTTTCTAGGGCTGAAATAACAAAGTACCACAAACTGAGTGGCTTAAAACACTAGAAATGTATTCTTTCACAATCTAGAGGCTAGAAGTTCAAACTCAAGGTGTCAGCAGAGTTGGTTCCTCCTGGGGGATCTGAGAGAGAATCTGTTCCATGCTAGATCCTGATATTGGAAATCATTGGCTTTCTTTGGCTTATAACTGCATCACTCCAATCTCTGCCTCTGCTCTCACATGGTCTTCTTCCTTGCATGTTCATGTGTCTTCAAATTTCTGTCTTTTATAAGGATACTGATTATTGATTGTTTTGAGGGCCCACTGCAATCAGTATGTCCTCATCTTAACCTGATTACATCTGCAAAGGCTCCATTTCCAAAACCACCACATTTATAGGTACAGAGTTGGGTCTTCAACAACTCTCTTTAGTGGACACAATTTGACCAATAACAGGGTTTTAAAAATTTTTGCTGAAACATTTACATGTGAGTTGCAACCATATAGCCCCATCATTCCTAAATACTTCAATGTGCATTTCCTAAAAATAGGGACTTTTCTACATAACCACGGTATACCGCAAAAACCAAGAAATTTTAATAATTTATTTATTGTTTTCTATTACAGTTGTCCCACTTTTTCTCCCATTTCTCCCCCCCTATTCTGCCTACCCCTTCTCCCACAGTCAACCCCCACTCTGTTGTCCATGTCCATGGGTCATTTATAGCATTTCCTCTACTGGACCCTTTCCCTTCTTTCCCCCTTTGCCCCTCCCCCCTCCCCCCTTGTCACTGTTAGTCTGCTTCTTGTTTGCTTGCCTCTGGTTCAATTTTGCTCATTTGTTTGTGTTGTTCATTAGTGTCCTGTATTAGGTGATATCATGTGGTATTTGTCTTTTGCTGCTTGGCTTATTTTGCTAAGCATAATATTCTCAAGTTTCATCCATGTTGTTGCAAATGGTAGGAGTTCCTCTTTCTTTCTGCTGCATAGTGTTCCATTGTGTAAATGTACTGCAGTTTTTTAATCCACTCATCTACAGATGGGTATTTAGGCTGTTTCCAGCATTTGGCTATTGTAATTAGTGCTGTTATGAACATATGGGTGCATAGGTTCTTTTGAATTGGGGTTTCAGGATTCTTTGGGTATAATCTTAGCAATAGAATTGCTATATCAAAAGGCAGTTCCATTTTTAGTTTTTTAAGAAAATTCCAGAAATAACGAACCGAACACCAGCTGGAGAGAAGTCTTATAACCACGGAGAGACAGAAAAGGCCGCTACATCACAACGTGACCGGTAGGGAGTGCGGAGACGTGGAAGGGCTGGCTGGGCTCCCACGGGTGGCAGCTGAAGGGGCTGAGAAACAGCTCAGCAGCCGGGGATTCCCCCTGAGAAGGGCAGGGTCTAAACCCCCAGCTGGGCTTCCCAGCCTACAGCGACAGAGTGGAAAGTAAAATAGTATCAGCTGTGAAAAGCGAAAAGCCACAGGCTTTCTTGCTAGCCGGAGAGAAACAGCAGGAGAAAAAGAGCTCTTAAGTGGATCACATACGAAAATATTTTGGCCACCACTTACCCTGGGCTCAAGCAGAGGGAAGGCAATGAGGGCTGGAGACACTTGGGGAGAATTTGGCACGGTGGCTTTGAGGGGAGAACTGGAGGAGCAGCTGACTGGGTCCCAGTGCTGACTCATCCCCAGTACTGCGGGTAGACCATTCCCCTCCAAGTGGCGTCAGCCTGAGGGGAAGCAAAAGCCCTGCCTACAGGAATTAAGCTGCCACACCCACAGTCCTTAAGCCTGACAGCTAATCACAGATTGAATAGATTAACAATCAAAGAAGACAGACAACAGCAGTAGATCCCTGGAAGTCTCCAACAGGCTGCCTAGGGCCAGACTGGTACATGATCTGACGCCACCAGAGGCAGATCCAGGAAGTGCAGATCATTCCAAGAAGCACCAACAAACAATAGGAGTCAAAAAAATGGGGAGACAGAGAAACAACCTCCCATCAAAAGGAAAGGTAGAATCCCCAGAAAGAGTGCTAAATGAAATAGAGGGGAGCGAACTATCAGATATGGAATTCAAAACATGGATTATGGAGAAGCTGAATGAGCTCAGCGGAAACTTCAAAGAACTCCAGAAAAACTACAAGGAACTCACAGAAAATTACATGAGCATGAAAAAGGACATAGAAGCTATCAATAAGAGCCAGGAGGAAATGAAAAATACGATCTCTGAATTGAAGAACACAGTAGAAGGAATTAAAAGCAGGCTAGAGGAAGCAGAAGATCGGATCAGCGAGCTGGAGGACAACCTACACAAAAACTCCCAGACAATGCAACAAAATGAAAAAAGACTGAACAAGACTGAAGAGGTTCTAAGACAGCTGCAGGACAACATGAAACGTAATAATATCCGTATCATAGGAATTCCAGAAGGAGAAGAAGAAGAGCAAGGGATAGAAAACCTCTTTGAAAAACTAATGACAGAAAACTTTCCTAACATGACGAGAGAAAGAGTCACGCAAGTCCAGGAAGCACAGAGGGTCCCAATGAAGATGAACCCCAACAGGCCCACTTCAAGACACATCATAATTAAAATGCCAACATTCAAAGACAAAGAGAGAATCCTAAAAGCAGCAAGAGAGAAACAACTAATAACATACAAGGGAGCTCCAATAAGGCTATCATCAGATTTCTCAGCAGAAACACTACAAGCCAGAAGGGAATGGCAAAAAATATTCCAAGCAATGAAAAACAAAGGCCTACAACCAAGAATACTCTACCCAGCAAGGCTTTCATTCAAAATGGAAGGTGAAATAAGGAGTTTCCAAGACAAAAGAAGGCTAAAAGAATACATCTCCACCAAACCAGCATTGCAAGAGATGCTAAAGGGTCTGCTTTAAGAAGATGAAGAAACAGAGAGACAGAGAGGAACACGAGTACAAAGGGGGAAAATGACAATGAATAAGTACTGAAAGAAAGAAGGAACTTCTACCATTTGCAACAACATGATTGGAACTAGAGAGAATTATGCTTAGCGAAATAAGCCAGGCAACAAAAGAAAATTACCTTATGCTGTCACCTGTTACAGGAAACTAATGAACAACACAAACAAATGAGCAAAATTGAACCAGAGGTATGTAAACAAGGAATAAACTAACAGTAACAAAGGGGGAGATGGGAGGGAGAGAAGGGGTAAGAAGGGGAAGGGTCTAGTCAAAGAACATGTATGAATGACCCATGGACATGGACAACTGGGTGGGGACTGACTGTGGGGGGGGGCAGGGTGCAGGGAAGCAAGAGGGGGAAAAAAAGTGAGACAACTGTAGTGGAAAAACAAACAAACAAAATTTTTTAGTGGGGGGGGAATAAAAATATAAAGAATAGAAATGCAAGTTCAGTGAATATTAGAAGGACAAGGATTTTCCTTCCGATAAGACAGTCCTACAGATTTAGAGACTTGTATGTGGGTTATGTTACATAAATTAACATGTGTTTTCTGTTTTCAAAGGGCATAAGCCTACAATCTCATTACCTGAGTGATTATCTGTATGCATAGGCCTCACTTAATCCTGTCTGCATTGCTGCCTCCTGAGACTCAATGGTTTGGCTGAACTAAGTGGCTGGGTTGGTGAAGAACGGGGTGGTCTGTGGGCTTCACTTTAAAACTGGTTTCTCTTTTCTATCCTAATGGCTTGGACAGAAAAAGCCCAGAGGCCTGAGATGGGGGAAACCTAAAATATTTCCCTCAGTCCAAAATAAGTATAATGGGCAAAAGGGTTTTGGACAGGTGAGATGTACCTGGCACACCTTCCTCCAAAGAAGCCCTTCTTTTCCCTAATGTGGGACATTGAAAAATTAATACCTGTCTTTTGTCATCTAGTGGTTACGGATTAAATGATGTCCTTTAACCCTGTTGCCCCCAGAATACAACAAGGATGCCAGCCTGTCAAACCAAGCATGCCATTGTCCAGAGACAGCCAACCAACCTGGAGTCTGCACGATCCTTCCCCTTGTGGGAAGGCCACCCTCCCCTCCACATCCCCACTCTTATTAGGGATTTCTTGACCCACGGGTAGGTAGGACGACGACCATGTCCAGCTTGAAGCAGCTAGAGGAGCTCGAGACCTTCATCCATTGTCCTTTATAAGATTGTAAAGGGTCTTAAGTCTGAGAGGGAGGAATTGTTATTTTTTATTGTTAAAATATTTAACTAATTAATTAATTAATTTTTAAAAAGAAGAAGAAGAATATATGAAAGGGTGAGGCGGGAGAGCTTGTATGTACGACCCATGGGCATGGACTTGGAGAGGGGATTGTTGGGGAAGGGGGGTGCTGGGCGGAGGGGAGCAAAGGGGAAAAAAAATTGGAACTATTGTAACAATATAATCAATAAAATATACTTAAAAAAAAAAAAAAAAAAAAAAAAAGAAAATTCCATACTGTTTTCCATAGTGGCTGCACCAGTCTGCATTTACACCAATAGTGCACTAGGGTTCCCTTTTTCCACATCCTCATGAGCACTTGTTTGTTGACTTATTGATGATGGCCATTCTGACTGGTGTGAGGTGGTATCTCATTGTAGTTTTAATTTGCATCTCTCTGATGGCTAGTGATGTTGAGCATTCTTTCATACGCCTGTGGACCTCTTTGAAGAAGTGTCTGTTCAGGTCCTTTGGTGTTGAGTCATACAAGTTCTTCATATATTTTGGAGATCAAACCCTTGTTTGAGATATTATTGACAAATATGTTTTCCCATATGGTTGGTTCCCTTTTCATATTAATGATGTTTTCTTTTGCTGAGCAGTAAACTCTTTAGATTGATGTAGTCCCATTTGTTTATTCTTTCCTTTATTTCCCTTGCCCTAGGAGATATTATCAGCAAAAATACACCACACACCAGAATAAACTCAAGATGGATAAAAGATTTAAATGTAAGCTGTGACACCATAAAAGTCCTAAAGGAAAACATAGGCAGGAAAATTTCAGATATCTCATGTAGCAGTATTTTCACTGATAAAAACCAAGAAATTAACATGGATGCCTACTACCATCTAAGTGTGATTCCATTCAAATTTTTCCAGTTGTCCCAAAAAACCTTCATAAAAAAACAAAGAACAAAAGCAAAATTCTTCCCTGATATTATTCACACTGGAACCTGTGTAGTGTTTCTTGTGTATAATGACACTGACATTTAAAAAAAGATTTTATTTAGTTTTAGAGAGGGGGAAAAGTTGGAGAGAGATAGGGAGAGAAACTTTCATCCATTGCTTCTCACATGCAGTCCCAATGGGACCAAACCCACATCCCAGACTTGTGCCCTGACTAGGATTCAAACCAGCTACCTACCTACCTACCTCAGTCTAACCAACTGAGCCACACTTGTCAGGACAAACTTGACATTTTTTGAAGAGTTCAGGCCAATTCTGTTGCAGAGTGTCTTTTACAAAGTTTTGTTGGATGTTTCCTCAAGATTCAACTAAAGCTATGCTTTTTGGCAGAAATAGCGCAGCAGAGTTGCTCTGCTTTTCTCAGTGCATTATATTGGGAAACATATGATGGCCACCTGTCCCATTATTAGCTATGCAGACTATGATCACTTGGTTAAGATAGTACATGCTGAATTTCTCCACTGTATAGTTAATGAATAATTAATAAGAAACTGGTTTGCAATTTATAAGGAGTTACTGTGAGGCTGAGTAAATATCCTATTTCTCATCAAACTTTAAAACCACTCTTTTTAGCATCCACTGATGTTCTTTGTCAGAATCATTTATGATTGCAACATAGTAATATCTAACTCCCTCATTATTTCAACATTTATTAGCTGACATTCTACTTTAAGGAAGAGCTTTCACTTGTACCCTATGTATTCAGTTATATAAATAGGACTCATGGATAGTTATTTTATTCAATGGGTTATAATCCATTACTGTCATTACTTGAGTGTCACATTTGGCCAGTGAGAGCCCCTTTATGCCAGCCCTTGTATCCTTTTGAAATGTCTTCATCATTTTTTGAGCACTTCCGTGTGTTCTGGTATAACAAAATGTTCCAGGCTTATCTTGTACTTTCCCTGCTTTAGCCATGGAATTGTCCATTTCTTCAAGGTACCTTGTTTCATTTGAGTGGGGACTTGTTATTTAGAAACCAACATTTGCAAGATATGCTTGTTTTTACTGGAATGTAATTGCTTCTAGGCTTCCTGAAGACATATAGAGAAAATATAGGGAGATCCAAGAAGGCAGAGAAGTAGTGGAAGCTACACTAACCTCCTCCCAGGATGAATCTGAAATTACAACTTAATTGTGGAGAAGTCATCTGGAATAACCAACTGAACACTAGCTGGAGAGAAGACTTATAACCACGGATGGACAGAAGAAACTGCTTCGTCACAATGTGTCTGGCACAGAGTGCGGAGGAGCTGCGAGAGGACTGGGCTCCCAAGGGTGATAGCTGAAGGTACAGAAAATATTTCAGTGCCCCAAGAGTTCCTCCCAGAAGCGGATTTAACAGCGGGTGAACCGGGAGTGCACCCTGAGCCCCGACTTCTGAAGGGCCCCGCAAAACCCCAACTTTATACTTTTTTCTAATGACAGCAAGTTTGGTTTCATATATGCAATTTTAATTACATACAAGTTTACAATCAGTGGTAAAACCTGATAGTATCTTTATATTCACTTATTTTTATTATTTCATTACTATGCTGCATACTATACACATACTACACTGCATAGGCCCCACACAGCTGCGCTACTGCTCATTGGAGCAATAAAATCATATTTTCTACTTTGTACTTACAAAGGTTCTCCTGCAGTGCAGATTTACAATGTACGCAAATATGCAGGTATGTAAATTAGTTTGTGGATATATACTTGTTTCATTTATGGTTTAAAAAATAGTTTTCTGTGCATATAAATAAATATTCAGGTAGTTGAAATTATACTAAAATAAAATTAATTGCTATTGTTGAAATTATATTAAGATAAAATTAATTCCTGTTGTTACATCAGCATCTGGATTTTCATAGTTTATGAATAATTTTTTAGCTTATTTAAATATTTTCACATTTGTAATTTTAATTTCAAATAAAATTCTACGATTTTTTTGTTTCAGTTTCTGATTGTTACTCCTATTATATGTATATTATCATTAATTATAATTATATTTTTACATATATTCAATTATTAGTTAAAAACTTTGTGATTATTATTATGCTATTATTAATTATACATATATTCTAATTTTATTGGAAATAAAACATTAATAGTACATAATATTTTTTATTTATTTAAAAATATGGTTAACATGTATTTTTATATTCCCATCTCTCTCTCTTTTTTTTTTAAGGGGAACAATATTTTCTTCTGTGCCTGGGACCTCAACTGACCTTAATCTGCTTCTGGTTCCTACTGAGAAATGTGGGGTCTAAACCTCAAGCTGGGCCCCCCTAGACTACAGCATCAGAGCTGAGAGTAAACCAGATAGCATCTAGCTGTGAAAAGCAAAAAGCAATTTTTTTGTTTTGTTTTGTTTTGTTTGTTTGTTTGTTTGTTTTCCAGCCTGAGAGAGATTCTTAAGGGAAAATGCACAAAATTTCATTCTCACTCACTTACCCTGGGCTCTAGCAGAGGGAGGGCAGAGTGGACTAGAGAAAATTGAGGAGAGTGTGGAGTGGTGGCTTTGGTGAGGGAACTGAGGGAGCAGCTGATGAGACCCCAGTGATGACTCATCCCCCATACTGTAGGAGCTATCTAGCTCAGGCAGACCACTCTCCTCCAAGTGGCATCAACCTGAGAGGAAGCAACAGCCCTGCCCACTGGAATTACTTGGCCCTATCCTGGGTGCTTAAGGCTGACTACTGATTACAGATTGAATGGATTAACAACTGAAGGAGACAGCCACAGTCAGTAGAATGCCAGAAGTCTCGAACAGGCTGCCTAGGCCCAGATTGGGACATTATCTGATGTCATCAGGGGTGGACCCAGAAAAGGAAGAAAGTGGTCTCCTACCACAGAAGGTCACACCATGAAGACAGGAAGTCAAAGCAGATCAATCTAAGAAGCAGAAATAAACAAGAAGAATCACCTAAAATGGGGAGACAAAGAAAAAACCCCTATAGAAAGGAAAGGAGGAATCCCCAGAAAGAATGATAAATAAAATAGAGGCAAGCAAACTATCAGACATGGAATTCAATATAATGGTTATAAAGAAGCTCAATGAACTCAGCAAGCTCAGAGAAAAATACAAAGAACTCCAGGGAAACTACAAATAATTCCAAGGAAGCTACAAGGAACTTACTGCAAACTACACCAGCATTAAAAAGGATATAGAAACTATCAACAGAGCCAGGATAAAATGAAGAATACAATTTATGAACTGGAGAACACAGTGGAAGGAATCAAAAGCAGGCTAGATGAAACAGAGGATCAGATCAGTGAGCTGGAGGACAATGTAGAAAAAAATTGCCAGACAGTGCGACAAAATGAAAAAAAGACTGAAAAAGAATGAAGAGGTTTTAAGAGAGCTGCAGGATAACATGAAACATAATAATATCCATATCATAGGGCTACAAGAAGGAAAAGGAGAGGAGCAAGAGATAGAAAACCTGTTTGGTAATGACAGAAAACTTCTGGACCATGATGATAGAAAAAGTCTCATGAGTCCAGGAAGCACAGAGGGTCCCAGTGAAGGTGAACCAAAAGAGGCTCACACCAAGATACATAATAATTAAAATGCCATAACTCAAAGACAAAGAGAAAATCCAAGAGGGAACATGAGAGAAATAGTTAATAACATATAAGGGAGCCCTGATAAGGCTAACAGCTGATTTCTCAACAGAAACACTACAAGCCAGAACTGAATGGCAGAAAATATTCCAAGCAATGAAAAGTAAAGGCATATAGCCAAGACTACTCTTCCCAGCAAGGCTCTCATTCAAATGGAAGGGGAAATAAGGAGTTTCCCAGACAAAAGAAATCTAAAAGAATACACTTCCACCAAATCAGCATTGCAAAAGATGCTAAAGGGCCTGCTTTAAGAAGAAGAATAAACAGAGAGAGAGAGAGAGAGAGAGGAACACAAGTACAGAGGAAGAAAATCACAATGAATAAATACCTATCAATAATAACCTTAAATGTAAATGGATTAAATGCCCCAGTCAAAAGACATAGGGTAGTGCCATGGATTAGAAAATGTGACCCGCATGTACACTGTCTACAAGAGACCCACTTCGGAACAAAAGATCTACACAGATTGAAAGAGAAGGGATGGAAAAAAATATTTCAAGCAAACAGACATGAAAAGAAAGCTGGGGTAGCAATGCTTACATCTGTGAAAATACATTTCACAACAAAAGCCTTAAAAAGAGACAAAGAAGGGCATTCATAATATTTCAGGGGATAATCCATCAAGAAGATATAACCATTGTAAGCATATATGCACCCAACATAGGAACACCCAAATATATAAGGAAAATCTTGGAGGACTTCAAGAAGGATACCAACAGCACACGCTCATAGTAGGGGATAATACGATATTTTAACCCCCCACTTTCAACAATGGACAGATCTTCCAAGCAAAGAAACACCAAGGATATTGAGGCACCGAACAAAACTCTAGATCAAATGAACTTAATTGACATGTACAGAATCTTTCACCCCAAATAAGCAAGATATACATTCTTTTTAAGTGCACAGGAACATTTTCAATGATAGACCACATGGTAGGACACAAAACAAGCCTCAACAAATTCAAGAAAATAGAAATTGTATCAAGCATCTTCTCATATCACAATGGCTTGAAACTGGAAACCAACCTCAAGGAAAAAACTAAAAATTATTCCAATTCATGGGGACTGAATTACATGCTTTAAATAATGAGTGGGTTAACAATGAGATCAAGAAAGAACTCAAAAAGTTTCTGGGAACAAATGAAAATAGACACACAACAACCGAAAACCTATGGGACACATCGAAGGCAGTCCTGAGAGGGAAGTTCATAGCAATACCGGCCTACCTAAAAAGGGTAGAAGAGTTTCAAATAAACAAGCTAACCCTACAGGTACATAAACTAGAGGAACAACAACAAACAAAGCTTGGAACAAGTAGAAGGAAGGAAATCATCAAGATCAGAGCAGAATTTAATGATATAGAGATTAAAAGAACAATTCAAAGGATCAATAAATCCAGGAGCTGATTCTTTGAAAAGATAAACAAAATCAACAAGCCTTTAACCAGACTCATCAAGCAAAAAAGAGAGAAGACCCAAATAAATAAAATCAGAAATGAAAGAGGAGAAATCACAACTGAACCACAGAAATACAAAAGGTTGTAAGAAATTGCTACAAACAACTATATGACAAGAAATTTGAAAACATAGGTGAAATGGACAAATTTTTAGAAACATATAATATTCCAAAACTGAAGCAAGAAGAAACAGAAAGCCTGAATAAACTGATAACAAGTGAAATTGAAGCAGTAATCAAAAAAATTCCTGACACACAAATGCCCTGGACGAGATGGCTTCACAGGTGAATTTTACAAAACATTTAGGGAAGAACTTAACTTCTATTCTTCTCAAACTATTCCAAAAAAATCCAAGAAGAGGGAAGACTCCCAAGCTCTTTCTATGAGGCCAGTATTATCCTAATTTCAAAACCAGGTCAAGACACAACAAAGAAAGAAAACTACAAGCCAATATTGTTGATGAACATAGATGTTAAAATCCTCAAAATATTGGTAAACTGGATCCAGCAACACATTAAAAAGATCATACACCACGATCAAGCGGGATTCATCCCAGGGATGTTAGGATGCTATAATATTCCCAGATCAATAAATGTACTACATGCATAAACAAAATGAAAGAGAAAACCATATGATCATATCAATAGGTGCTGAAAAAGCATTTGATAAGGTAAAGAACCCGTTTATGATAAAAATGCTTAGCAAACTGGGAATAGAGGGAGCATATATCAA
Source organism: Furipterus horrens (assembly GCF_987537825.1). Classification (NCBI taxonomy): domain Eukaryota; kingdom Metazoa; phylum Chordata; class Mammalia; order Chiroptera; family Furipteridae; genus Furipterus; species Furipterus horrens. Next base: position 45,321,177 of record NW_028327182.1, read on the forward strand.
CATAATAAAGGCCATATACAAAAAACCTGCAGCCAGCATCATCCTGAATGGCAAAAACTAAAAGCTTTCCCCCTAAGATCAGGAATAGGACAAGAATGTCCACTCTCTCCACTTCTATTCAACACAGTATTGGAAGTTCTAGCCACAGCAATCAGACAAGAAAGAGTAATAAAAGGCATCCAGATTGGAAAGGAGGAAGTAAAACTGTCATTATTTGCAGATGAAATGATAGTGTACATAGAAAATCCTATAGACTCCACCAAAAAACTACTCGACCCAATAAGTGAATTTTGCAAAATAGCAGGATACAAAGTCAACATTCAGAAATTGAAGGCATTTTTGTACACCAACAATGAAATATCAGATAGAACCAGAAAAAATTTTCATTTACTATAGCAACAAGAAAAATAAAGTACTTAGGAATAAACTTAACAAAGAGGTAAAAGACCTATACTCAGAAAACTATAGAACACTGAAGAAATAAATTAAGGAAGATACAAATAAATGGAAGCATATACTGTATTCATCGACTAGAAGAATTAACATCATTAAAATGTCCATACTATCCAAAGAAATTTATGGATTCAATGCAATTCCTATTAAAATACCAATGACATATTTCACAGATCTAGAACAAAATTTTTGAAAATTTATGTGGAACCAAAATGATTCTGAATAGCCTTAGCAACCTTGAGAAAGAAGATCAAAGTAGGAGGAATCACAATACCTAATATCAAACTATATTACAAGGCCACTGTAATCAGAACAGTCTGGTCCTGGCATAAGAACAGACATATAGATCAATGAAACAGAATAGAGAGCTCGGAAATAAATGCAAGTCTCTATGGTCAATTAATATTTGATAAAGGGGGCAGGAGTGTAAAATGGAGTAAAAATAGCCTCTTCAATAAATGGTGCTTGGAGATCTTGACAGGCATGTGCAAAAAAATGAAACCAGACTACACCAACTTACACCATACACCAAAAGAAACTCAAAACAGATAAAAGCCTTAAATGTAAGCCGTGCCACCATAAAAGTCCTAGAGAAGAACATAGGCAGTAAAATCTCAGATATCCCACATAGCAATATTTTTGCCTATATATCTCCCAGGGCAAGGGAAATAAAGGAAAGAATAAACAAATGGGACTACATCAAACTAAAAAGCTTCTGCTCAGCGAAATTACACATCAGCAAGATGAAAAGGGAACCAACTGTATGGGCAAACATATTTGCCAATGATACCTCGGACAAAGGTTTGATCTCCAAAATATATAAAGAACTTATATGACTAGCTATTGTGTAGTCTGTTGCGGTGTTAAATTTCATAGGGGGGCAAAGGAGGTGGTATCATTAGAAAAAAAAACAAAATCTAACAAAGCTCTTTAGGGGAGATATTAAAAAACAGATAGAAAAAACAGAATTTTGTAAGTTATGTTTAAACAATAATGTTTAAATATGTATCATTATTGTTATGATCCCAAATTTAATTGGTTTTTCAATTAATCCACAAACCACTATCCTGGTCTGGTCAGAAAAAGAGAGCTCTACTGTTCGACAAAGTGCAGAGGGCACAAAGGAGAAGGGCCCTGAAGAAACTGAAGAAGGAGTCAGAACAGAGAGTACTCAAGCTGAATACAAATCTGCTCCTAGAATGGTAAGAATGAGGTAGGTTTGGGGGAACAAGGTATGAGAAATCGTTATATATAAACAGTACTACAAGTAATTCAGTTTTGCTGAAGCTTAACATGGATAAGGGTAAACAGACAACTAGACAAAGGCAGATATTGAACAGATTTATTTAATAAGCAAATGGGACTGATGGGCCAAAACTAAAGGAGCACCAGTAAGAAAAGTTCTTGCTGATCTTGCAGTTCTGTTACCAGACTGAAGGTGTCCATTTACCTGCATGTATCAAACCCAGTAAGACACAAAGAATAGTTTGCAGCCAAAAAAGTAAAAAGTAAGGGTTTATTAATTGAGGAGATGGCACCATGCCCAGACTAAAAAATGAGCTAATGCTCAAAGACCTGGCTTCTTAATGGCTTCTGGGGGATGGATTGTAAAGGGGAAAAAATCATTAATCATGGTGACTAAAGGGGTTAGGGGTGCTAGGAGTAATTGATCATTGCATGTGATCCTGATGTCAGCCATGGAGTCTTTCTGTCTGGTTTCTCAAGGATTTGTTTGGTGTGATCGTTTTGCTTTCCTGGGTCTGGAGCTAAAACACAACTGAGGCCAAAATGTTATCTTTTGTTTGATCGAAAGCTGTCTCTGTAGTCAATACAGCTAGAACAGTGTTCCTAAGACTACTGGACGCTGATCAGAATTTCATTGTCCTGGGAGCTTAATGATTGAACAAGGGAGGTGGAGCTGGGTGTCTCAGGGTGCTGGGTGAGGCCAGTTTGAGTCAAAAGAAGAAAAATCAAAATAAAAGACCAGGTTAAATAAAATAAGGTTTCTGCGTGTTACATCTGAGTAAGAGAAGTTGAGACCTAAACAAGGGCAGTGACAAGGACATGGCAAGGAGAAGTGTAGTAACCGTTACTGGTTTCCTCTACACATTTAATTTCTCTTGTCCTCACCTAACAAGTAACCAAGGATTGACTTTCTCCTCTACTCTCAAGGTGAGCCATGATTGACATAGCCAACCAATACATCCCATCATTCTAACCATGGTCTTTGTTTTATGGATGGGCACATAGCCCTTCCAGAAAACTGGAATGATATGAAAAGTTTCCTGGATGCTTCTGGAAAAGCAGCTTCATCTCTCTTCAGCTGCACACAAACAGAGAATTGTGAAGATGTAGCTGTGGTTGGCTATCATTTGGCAACCATGGGTTAAGGTGACTGTTTATCATCCAAAACTTGGCCACATTTAAATAAAATGTAGTGTATAAATAATTATGTTAAGGCAATAAATATAACGGGGACTGCCTGGTGAACCAGGATATATGATGCCCCTACCATTAGAAGAAATGTCCTTTAGATGAAGCGAAGAGCATTGAAAACCACAAAGAGATTAAAAAATTATGTAGTAAAAATTCCCCTTACTTTAATTTCTCTTTAATTTTGTATTTAAAACTTAAAGCATTTAAAAAAAGAAAGAATAGTATAAAGAACATTCACACACCAAAATCCACATTAAACAATTGTCAACATTCTGCCACAATTCTTCTATTTGCTCTTTTTTATTTTATGAGTATTTTAAAGCAAATCAAGATACCGTGTTATTTCACTCTGAGTATTTCAGCATGTGTTTCTGCTAAATATGAACATTTCCTTACTTATCAAGCCCTCGTGAAACCTATTAAAAAACCAAAATTCAGCTGAGTAAATTTAAAAATCTAATTGGCTTTATTAGTGATTAATGAATTGGGCAGCATCCCATCTACAAACTAGAAGAGCCCTCTCAGGGGTTGTACAAAGTAGGTTTTTATAGGCAGAAAGAGGGTGGGACTAAGAAGTTCAAACTGGTTTATTCCTGGCAAGGACACCTTCCCTTAGGACAGTGGTTCTCAACCATCCTAATGCCATGATCCTTTAATACAGTTCCTCATGTTGTGGTAACCCCCAACCATAAAATTATTTTTGTTTCTACTTCATAACTGTAATATTGTTACTGTTATGAATTGTAATGTAAATATCTGATATGCAGGATATATTTTCATTGCTACAAATTGAATATAATTAAAGCACAGTGATTAATCACAAAAACAATATGTAATTATATATGTGTTTTCCAATAGTCTTAGGCAACCCCTATGAAAGGGTCATTCGACCCCCAAAGGGGTTGTGACCCACAGGTTGAGAACCACTGCCTTAGGAGAAGACAGTGGGTCTTATCAGGCATATTACTTCATTCTCATCAACCAGGAAATTCCAGACTGATTGGCTTAAAATTCTACTCCCAAAAGAAGCAGAAACTGCAAGGAGGGTTGATCTCATGGGCTTTAGGACAAGTGACACCATTTTGGGCCTATGGCTTTTCTTTTCAACGTACCTTGCAAAAAGTATTAATAACTTTGTGTGTCACTTAATAGCCAGTTCTTATTCAAATTCAAATTTCCCTGATTATTAAAAAAAAAGAAACTTAAGTAGCTGGTTTATTCATATAAACTTCCAAATCCACAAACAGCAGTTGATGTTTACGTACATCAGTCTCATTTAATCACAAAAATTCCTTCCACAGTATTTTTTTTGTGCTATTGACTTATTGAATAAACTATCACCCTATATTTCAGCTCGTTCTTAGCTGAGTTTTCTGTATTTGCAAACAAAGCATTCCAGAGACAGAGAAGAAATAGAAGTCAGGATGAAACTGGAAAGGCCGACGTTTGTGCTGCCTGTCATCTACCAGACCCAATGAGCAGAGACAGGGGTTGAATCTTTATGGGCGCTTTATTCAGATGGTCAGCGATCTGAGAAGATGGTGGGTTTTTACCCTAACAGACTGTCTTAAATTCCATTATAAATGGACCCTTTTTATAAGGAGAAGAAAAGTGTAGATAAGAAATTTGGAATTCAGGGAAAAATTCATTAGATAAAAGCTTCAGCATTCTTTCATCTGTCTCCTGGGTGGTAGTCAGTGGTCTCACTCTGGAGTAAAATGGCTTGCAGTCCTCCTGAGGCACAAAGGTGGAACTGCTTATGGTCTGGAGTCAAGGTGGGTTTGTTACAGAAACAGGGGAGTCCAAAAATCCCCAGAGTTTGTGGCTGGGGGATGGGGAGAAAGAAGCAGCTTTCAGAATGCCTCCACATGCCTGAGGCTGGTGGCTAGTGTCTTTCTTATGCAAAATGGCTTTAATGAATTCAAAGCCTCAGGTAGATGGGAGGGGTCTTGGACCAGGGGACGGTATGGAAAGCACACAGAGCCTGGGTGGGGTTCTGTGAATGGTCAGAACTGGTTGCAACACCCACTGCGTCAGAGGACGCAGTCAGGGATATATAAGCAGCTATGGACATTTTAGCTTGCTCTCGCTCTTGCGAGTTCCCTCCGTGTGGCTTGGAGGAGGGGGCTTACAGGCTGCTTTAAGAAGAGGCTGTTGCCAGGCGGTTTTGAGGAGAGGAGATCCATGAGGTTTGCAGGAAGAAGGCAGTTTACAAGGAGGCTGAGAATCCAGGCAGTTCTGCACTGAGAGCTGGAGGGCACCACAGCACAGAAAGGACCTCCCCAATCAGAATTGAGTGATTGGCAGCTGCTGGTAAAGCTGAACTGTGTTTGGAAAGTAGGGAAACGGTGTTTCTGACCTTCCTAAGACTGGCCAGGTTTGGTAGGGGGGAGGCAAGGATATGTGTTTATGGGTGTTTTGAAGAACATAAGACTTAACAGCAGAAATCCGTAAATAGCTAAATCTATATAACTGTTAAATAAACAATTCTTTTTCTTTTCACTAAACTCTCATACTAAGAGTTATAATTTTGTAGCGGACAATCGGGTCCCTAACTAAAGAGCCCGTGGGTTTTGTTTTCAATTGGAGCAGCCCAGGGGTTCTGTAACAGGTTCAATTGAATACCTTAAATTCCCGAGACAATAGCTTTCTACATACATTGATTACTAAGCTTATTAGCTATTACCTGAAGCTAAAATTTTCCGAACATTTGAGTACCCCATCAAGGAGAGTGGGTTCATGAAAACCAACAAAATTTCAAGAAGAATGGAATAGTGAAAAACACCAGATACCTATAGATAAATCAAGGAAGATAAGGATAAAATATGGTCACTGAATTTGGCAAGTAGGTGGTCACTGGTAACCTGACCAAAAAGAGTCATCCATACTGGGAAGATAGTGATCATCACCCATCCCACATTCTAGAATATTCTAGAATATATTCTTTTAAAAACATATAAGGAGAGGAATATGTAATTCTATGTCTCCATGTATAGATACCAGAGTTTACATAGCAGGAAGAAAAAGAAAAACTAGCTAATTTGGATTTTATCATCAGATTGTTGCCAGTAGAAGTAGGGTTTTTGTGATGTCACAAGGAGAGCATTCCAGGAGACCCACAAGGGAGGATGAGGGCTGGTGATAATATTTATTTGTGGCGCCTGATGCAAAAATCAAAGGAGTTTCCCTGGGTTTCCAGTGTCCCATCTTGGTTTGTCCTGCCATAGAAAAAGTCCAATCTTACCTTCATCAGGCCCCAAAATAGGGCAAATGTCTAGAGATTCTGTGCCATGCCAAGGCTAGTCCATATTAAAGCTTAGTCCAGTCCAGCCTTTATCACCACCCCGCTAGCTTAGCTTGGTTTCCAGGAGAGCCTTGGCTGGGGCCCATGTTAGGAGTCTCTGCAGCTGCTAGTCCTGCATAGCTGCTATGGAGAGAATGAGTGAACACATGGGGTGAATGCATGTTACTGGGAGAGGGAGAGAGAAAGAAAGGGCTTTGTTAACTGGGGTTATGTTTTGGGGGGCCTTGGAAGGACCAGGAGCTTTTTCAAAATAACCAATCAACTTACCAAGCTTTTGTGGTCTTCTGATAGGTTCACCCCCTAACAACTCTATTTCCTAGATCTTCTGGGGTTGTGTCTCTTATCCAATCTGATCCTTTTCCCAGGCTACACTGACAGGCCTCTATGATTGCCATCTTGGCCTCTGCTGTGCATGTGTTACCTCCCCCTTTATTGTCCTATCTTTTCCCCAGTGATCTTCAGGGAATGGACAGGTGGTTTCCTGGCAAGTGTGTGAAGCTGCAACTTCTTAGGGAAGCAAGCAGGCTTATGCTTCCTAGTTGATGATGCTTAATAATGTCTGATCTCCTTTGCTCCCTTCCTTTTTAATATCTAGCTACCTACACTAACAAGATTAATAGGTTTTGAAAATGATGATTTCTCACTTTTGTAAATTGTTAAAATGTTCGTCCCTTGGAACTTAAAGTAGGAGGACAGTGAAATCCTTCGCCCTTAATATTTCACTAAACTACCTACAATAAGGAAATACGGCAGAGGAGTGGCTTCAGGCAGGACTTTATTTCTAATCTTATAGGAGATTTGAAAGACAAAGAAAGGAACTTAGAGGAAGTCTGATGGGATAAGCCAAAAACAAAAACAAAAACAAAACAAACAAGCAAAAAAACCCACCCAACCTTGTTTTCATATTTAACTTCAACATGCATTTTCAGTTTCTGTTGCCTTACTGCCAATAGTGGGAAAATAGGCTGTGGCCTATGTCAAAGGCAGTGAAATAAGTGACATTCATGGGGTTGTCAGGGAAAATGGGTATAAGCATTATGAAGATTTGTCTAATGGTCATCCAGAGCAGAATCTGCTACTCTGGTGCCAGCTTGAGATAATCTCCTGAAAGCAAAGCTGGCACTAGTACACATATGTAATTTTCTGTAACCAATTTACATTTTTTGCTTTTGTCCATCTGAGCCAAAACAGCATTAACAATGCCAAGTCCAGTTTTCTGATTATTTTCAGGCTGATTGAATCTGGCACATGACATGCTTTTATCTAATTAATCCACATGTGGTACAAAACAAAACAAATTTGAAGTGGAAAACTCTGCTTTACTGAAAGATTGAGGTGAATATATAATTATTTTGTCCTTGTTTCTCAGCCAAATTTATAGTTGAAAGAGGTTTTTTTCACTAGAAAGAAAAACAAGTTCTATATATTACTTGCCTATTATAATTAAAATAGGTATGCGCCAACTGGGAATCAAACCCACAACATTTTGGTGTACGGATCAACACCCCAACTAACTGAACCACCTGGCAAGAGCAGAGTTTGATTTTTTTTTGAAATTTTTGACAAAAGTTTTTTAAACAACAAATGTTTAAAACTTTTTTTTTCTTTTTACTGAGATGTTTTAGGATGTCTTTACCAATGTCTGCTTTCTTTAGTATACTCTATTGTATACAATGTAATCTGTCTTTGAAATGGTATAATTAATAAAAATATGCTAGTGAAAATTCTAATGTGGCTTCCCTTTTGGGTTTCTCAAAAAGCATTTCTCTTCTTTCTCAAGGAAGCCAGGGAAGCAAGTTTAGCCAAGTAAAAAAAGAGACCCTGTGCAGAAACAGAGGACTTAATTGCTCTTGTTTCTATCATTTCTTTCTTAGTTAGGGTGACCTTAGCAAGAACCAAAGGCTGAGAACTGATTAGTCTTTCTGCAAGATTTTTCTTTAAAACTGACTACTGCTATAGAAGTAGTGGAACTGGGGTCAAGTCTACAAGCATCCAGCAAACTGCTCTCAGTTGGTTGGGATCTGAGTTGGGGAGCAACCCTACTGAGTCCATCTCCCATTCAACTTGCTATCCTCTCCCTGGCCCAGTTCTCCTTTCTCACCTTTTCCTGACTTCTGTTCCAGAACTTTAGTTCATGAGCAGGGACATCAGCTGCCCTAAGAGGGGCTGCAGCTGACCTGGGTCTTGTTCTAGTTGCTCCAGGCTGGTGGTCTGGGACTCATAGACTATGAACTCCAGAGAATCAGAGACCTTGTTGGTTTACTTGACACTGTGAGCCCCATGCTTAAAACAATGCCTGATATGTAACATATCCTCAATAAATATTTATTGAATAAATGAATTAACTAATGAATGAATCACCTGTGGGCTCCAATCAAATTCATTTGCTTACTTCTCCAGTGCCCTTGAGAATTGTACATCAGTCTAATGAAAATTAATTTCTGTAATAAGACCACATCGCTGGTTTTTTATTTTTAAATAATTTTTTTTATTTATCAGTTACAGTTGACATACACTATTATATTAGTTTCAGGTGTACAACATAGTGATTAGAAATTTACATAACTTCTAAAGTGATCACCCTGATAAATCTAGTACCTTTATCTGACATCATATATAGTTATTACAATATTAACGACTACATTCTCTATGTTGTACTCTATATCTCCATGACTGTTTTATAATTGATGATTTGCACATCGCAGTTCCTTTCCTCTGAAGAGTCTTGATGTGTTTTTTACGCAGTCCAACATACCACCTTTTTAATTTCTTTGCATTTGGTTCCAGCTAAAATTTCCAGCCCTCTTCTTCTTCTATCTAAAAAAGTCTTATCCATTCTTTACCTACTATCTCAATGGCTAAGCCACCAGCAGAACTTCTCAGATGACCCCAGTTAAAAGAGGCCATTCCTGCCTGGCTGGGCAGCTCAGTTGGCCAGAGCATCGCCCAATATACCAAGGTTGTGGGTTCAAGCCCTGGTCAGGGCACACATGGAACTCAAGCAATGAATACATAAAAAAGTGGAACAACAAATTCCTGTTTCTCTCTCATTCCCTCTCTCTCTTTAAAATCAATCAATAACATTTTTTTAGAAAGAGGCTATTAACTCCTATACATGCCAATAGCATTGTGGTAGTGACCCTCTTCATGAGTACATTGCACAACTGCACAAATTCCATATCTTTTTTTCCTTTTATCCTTACAACTTCCCTGAGTCAAAATGTTGAACAAATGTTGCTCTCCTTCCACAGATAAGAAGAAATTTGGAGAGGTTAATGGGCATGCTCAGGGACAAAAGCCTAGAAAAAAGAAATAGAATATACACTAGACTCAGATCTCTTCCCCCTAGTCCAATTCTCTTCATACTGATGGACAATGCATGCGCTCACGTTCTCGCATGTATTGTTGCACTCTGTGACAGTGTTATTTTTTCTCAAGGTAGTAAATTCTTATAGGCCCTCACTTATTGGGATTGCTGATAATAGTAACTAAATGAGTAAGTTAATAGACCCTCCAAAATTTAAATTCAGGAATACAAAAAAGAAAGATTTCTCTTCTTGTAAGCTGCTTCTGCAATGGGTATAAAAGGCAAGAATGCTGCCAAGTTGGTATACAGTAGTTGGAAAACACTATATGTGCTTCATTTGTTAATTTTTGCTCGAAAAGGCTTAACTTAAAAATTAATAATAAAGTGGGTCTTTCTATATCCAAGTGTTTCTTTATCCATTTGCGGTGAGTGAGATTTATTCTTTGCAATTTCATCTTAAATGCAGCAATTCATATTGGGGAGGGGTAAGCAAATTGCTTCTAATATTGCTTTCATGGATGGGAGAATTGTGCCACTAAAGAGAAGTGTGATCAGTAGAAGGGGATAGGAAGTAAAGGTCTTGTGTGGGTCAGCGACCTTCAGGCACTGCATTCTGATGAGACCAACATCAGACCTTAGGCTTAAACCCAGGCCCGTGGAGCCGCTTGGGCAGCTGGCCAGGGCCCACCGTGCACTGCCCTAGGAGGCCTAGTGTTGACTTTGGCCCCCGCGAGTGTGAAACAAACAAAATGCCCTCCACGTCCCAGGGGACTCAGCTCCGAGTGTGACTCTAGGCTTTAATGAAACATGTTGGTCCCAGACCGGGTGAGATCCCTTAGTGACCCGCCCTCCGCCAGCGAAGCGGGTGCTGCCTCTACTAAACCCACGAAGCGAAGCGACCTGCTTTAACTAGTTTGTCCCTGCGGCCGTCTCGTAGGCGGTGCCAAGGCGCAGCGTGTTTCCTTCGGCCGCCTCACCATGGCTGCCGGTGGCGGCGTGGCTCCCGGCGCCGGCGAGGGCCTGCGGTACGCTGAGTACTCGCTGCCTTCGACCAAACGGCCGGACGCGGAGATCGACCAGCGACTGGTGAGTCCTGCGGGTCCTCCTGCCTCTCTCCGGCTCGTAACTGCCGGCCGGACCTGCTAGCTGCTGCTGGGAGGCCCTCCTAGTCTCCGCCTCGCTTCTGGGAACCTCCTTGTCCCTCGAGCCGTGGTCCCCGGCATTTACTCACCATCTTTGTCCCACGGAGTTCCTTCGGCTCCGACGCTGCGCTGTGCCTGGCGCTGAAATTAGGCGTGTTCAGAGAATTTCTGTCCTCTCAAGGAGCTTCTCGTCTTGTGGTGTATTTAATTTTAACTGTATATTTTATTTAACCCAGTATAGCCACAATAATATTTCAATGTGTGGTCAACACGAACGTTGTTTTATATGTATACTGCCTTTGAAACTGTGTATTTTACACTAACAGGACCCCTTAGTTTGGACTAGCCACATTTCAGGTGCTCAGGAGCCACGTGTGGCTAATGGCAATCTTACTGACCAGTGCTGTTGTCAAAGATAATTGGGGGCGAGAACAGAGGAAGCATCTGATTAGCCACATGAAAGAACTGGGGTGTTCTGAGGGAAGCGGTGCCATTTTGATGAGTTTTAAGTCAATCAGAGGTAGGTAGGGCCGTTGTAGAGTTCTCTCCAACGACTTGTAAGAAGATGGATTAGGTGGGGAAAGTTCAGAAACGTTTTATCCCTCTTCTACGCCGCATCCCCTGCTACTTCAGCCCACAGCGATGTATCTTGCCTACTTAATGTCCAGTAGAGCCTTAAAATATTGAGGGATGCAGACAGTTCCTTGTTTGCGCAGTTGTCTCTCTTATACATATTAGGATTTCCAGGATCCATAGTCCTCCATCCACCAAATATCTTCCCTCCAAATTATTGTGACAGACAAAAGGAACACAAAATTTCAAAGTGTCCCTAAAGGCCTGTTTTGCTTTTGTTGGGAACCATTGGCCCAAGTAATGACCATTGATGAGATGGAAGATAAGAGAGTTGATAATAATAACTTTGGGGAACTTAGAAGTACTAAAAGTGATGAGAAACTGACAAAGGGTAAGTGTTAAGAAAGAATAAATGACCTGGTTGGGAGGCATATTCAATCATCTTGGTGAAAAATAAAATGTTTCTTAAGGAGCCAACCATTTTTTTCTTAAAGATGCAGTTTAAAGTTTTTGGGATATGTGCCTGCAGTAGTAGATGTTAAATAACTTTTTCTCAAATAAGTTTCTCTTTAGGAACTAAGATTTAATGTTTATTAGCATGTTTGAGATTAAAAATATAAAAATGTAGGCAAAAATATCTGTAGTACCTCCACTAAAACAGTAACATACAATTAATTGTTTAACAGTTAGAGGTCATAGTAAAACTTTGCCTTAGCAAAGCGGTTCTTATAGAAAAGTAGGAAAGAAATTTTAAGGCTAAAAAGAAAATATCAATTTTTAAAATGGTTTGAACAAAACTCAGTTTGTATGAGTGGTAGCCTTTCAGTTTTCCGGTACTTTCCTGAATAGTGTAACTCCTAGTGTTATTAGGATAGTGCAGCTATTTTCAACTGGTGTCCTGCAAGAATTTTTAAAACATGCAGTACCTGACTACTTAGGGGCACTGACCTCTTTTTCCTTAGACTGTCAAATAAAAAAATGACAACAGTTAATACAACAATAGCTGTCTGGTGTGAATTAATAAAAATTATACCTATTTTTTTTGTCATATTGGCAAAGTTTTTTGGGGTGTGCCACCGAATTATAGTCGTTAGTTTATAAGTGCCGTGAGATGAAAAAGGTTGAAAATCACTGAAATAGTGTAATGTATAAGAAAGTTAGGCACCAGTATGTTTCAGTATGACCAAACGTGGTACAGTATTCCCTCACTTATCGCAGGTATTACTTCTAGACCTGACCCCCCCCCCCCCCACCGCGATAGGTGAAAATCCGCGAAGTAGGAACCTTACATTTATTTTAGTATTTGTATATATTTTAAGGCTTTATAAACCCTTCCCACACATTTATAAACCGTTCCCAGTCCCACACTTTTATAAACACTACTTATGTCGTAAACATATTCTACACTCTTAAACCTATGTAACTTTAACAACATACATACACAGTACTGCAAAATCCCGCGATATAGCAAAAAATCCGCGATAAGTAATTAAATATATATTTTTAAATCCCGCGATACAGTGAGGCCGCGATAAGTGAACTGCGCAATATAGAGAGGGACTACTGTATATGAAGGCTAAAACCTATCAAACACATAAATTATCAAGTATTCATTACGAAGAGAGAAAGAAAGACCACTTCTACAATTTTTCGATTCCAGTTTGATTTAAGATATGTTTTAACATAGTACCTGGAAGGTTCCCTTTGAAGAAATCACATTATGTACAGGTAACTCCCATATATTATAACTCGGTTGTTAGGTTCCTAACAAATGCCGTGTTATGTAAATCCGTGTTATGTGAAACAAAGAACTAGTACAAAAAGGGGAGTTAGTTTCCAAAAATTAAAAAATAACATACTATTATATTTTTATAATTAAGAGAAATATCTTTGTTAAAACAATTTTTATCAAAAATATTATATATTAATATGAATTAAGTAATGTTTTCTTTGTCATCACTACTAAGCTCCATTAACCAAATGCGTTTTCTTTTTGACAAGATATCCTCATCTTTTGAACTTTCTTCAGCGTTATCTTGATTTCTATGCTCTGCTTTTTGCAAAAAACCTGTTATTTTAGATTGCTTGCTTTTAGCTGAGAGATCTTTATAAATTTCGTTATATGGTGCTAAGCACTTCTGTCTTAAACTTTGTGCTCCTTTCAGTGCAAGGATCTTCATTTAAGAAATATGACTAACTGTTTGGCTCAAATGAAAATTTTTAAATGAGTTATCTTTTGCTCTTGAAAGCTTTTATCACGTTCAGTATTGTATGGGGATTTCCCTAATTTCATATTATACGGCAGTTTTCCCCAATTCTCTAACCATGTTAGAGCGAAACTGTTATACAAGTACTGTGTTATACAGGGATATCTCTATTGTATGTCCATATTTCTAACTTTGTCTGATTTTTTTCCTTGCTTGTCTTTATAAGAGGAGGTTAAAATGTGAAACAGGAGCTTTGCTGTCTGATTTCCAGCATTTATAATGGTACTTGATATGTGATAAGCATTCCAAAAAGAAATTGTTGAATGAATAAATGTTATTCTGGAATGGGATGAATGAGAATTATTCTTTCAGTGAATGGAATTAATAAATTCAAAATATAAAATTCAGCTTGTCTAAAATGTACCTCATTATATCTTCTTGCCAAAGATGCTGAATCTTTTCTTTCCCTTACCTTGAAAAGTTCCATACTCAACTCCACTCCCACCTTCACTGCCAACATCCAGTTCATCAGCCACTTTACGCTTGTCTCTGTAATTTCCTTCTCCCTCCCTTTTCACTGCTGTTCTGTTAGTCTTTTTCATCTCTCCTCTGGCCTACAGTAGTATCCTTTAAAAACTAGTCTCTTTGCTTCTGACACTTTACTTTTTAAAATCTCCGCACTGCCATCAGTTATTTTCTGTAATACTGACCTAGTAATGGTTTTATTCCTTTTTATAAATTTACCATGGTCCAAACTTTCTTCGAGGTGGTATACTGAACTTTTCATTAACTGACTGCCAAATGGCTTACCCAGCCCCATTTTCCATCCTCTATACTGAACTACATCTTGTGTTATAACTTAAGAGTTTTATCCTCTGTTTGAAACTTTGCCTGGCAAAATATTTATTTTTTTAAGGCTCAGTTTACTGATGCGAAGTCTTCCCTGACTCCAGTTCCCTTTCCCTAGTAGAATTATGTTGTTTTATCCTATGTATTTATTTAGAAAGTCATACAGCTTTTTATTATAATATTTCTTATAATGTATAAAAATTATATTTACTTAAGAACCTAGGTTGTGAAGTCTTTCAGGTAAGAATTTTATCTGCTGTGATTGGCATTATAATCAACACATGATATTCATTTAATTGTTTGTTACATAAACAGTTACTAACTGTTATTATTAGTCAGTAACTTATTTAAAAAAAGAAGGCTGTTTGGTTCTAACATATTTATGTACTTCACTATTTTCTGTAGGATTTCCCCTTTATGTTAGCATCTAAGGGAGAAAAGTAATCTGTGTCTGTCTTGCTCATTGCTCTCTACCTAAAACTCAGCACAAGGCCTGGTGTGTGCTAAATAATGTTTGTATATTTATATGGCAAACTTTATAAATGTTATAAATAAATGTTTGTTGAGTGAGTGAATAGTCTCCATTTTTCCATCATAATTACCACTTCATTTTTTGAGGCAGAGGAATAACTCTTTTCCTTGTTAACTTCCCTCTGGCATAACTGTTGTCTATCTTGAACTTACATGTTGGCAGTCTCAAGATAGAAGTTTTAGCATTTTATAACATTTTCAGGCAATTTATATTTATCTAGAGTGTTATTTACTGCTTATGCTGTTTTAGAAGAATAAAATGCCTTAGGGAATTGGTAAACAATTTTGATGCCTTTTTTCCCCCTCAGCAGTAGCAGCTTTGATGGAGTAAACTGGTATACCAGTTTTCAGAAATTCTTTGATTCATGATAGTGGGACATTTAAAGTAATTTTTTTTTCCTGGTGGATATTTGAAACTAAGTGGTAGTTGACAGGTACTTGACTTGGCCGACTTGTTGATTTTCTGCCATTATATAAGTAGTGCTTCTTTTCCTCTTTGAAATATGTATTTTTGACTAAATTTAGATATTCTTTAAAAAATTATTGGTTGATTTTTAAAGAGAGAGAGAAACATCAATTTGTTGCTCCACTTATTTCTGCATTCATTGGTTGATTCTTGTATATGTGTTCTGGACTGGGGATCATACCTGCAGCCTTGGCATTATCAGGACAATGTTCTAACCAACTGAGCTACCCAGCTAGGGCAAATTAGATACTTTATTCTTTATAGGTAGAGACCAAGTTTTAAGGATCCTCATTTCTCAGCTCCCAGCCTAAAACCAGATCCATGGTTGTTACCCTATAAATTTTTGTTGAATTATTAAATTAACAAATGAATGAAATAGCTGAATGGGAGAAAAGTAGAGAATTAGAGAAATGTTTTCTAGAATGAAGAACTAATGGTCTTAAGTAATAAAAAAGAGTAAGATAAATGGGACTCTTATGTTCTTTGACATTTTTAATGGTAAAGAGAAGCCTAAAATATAAGTCTCTAATGTGTGTAGTCAAAGTACACATAATACACTAACGTGCATTTTCAAGTTTTGGTTATTTTATGCTTATACCTCCAATAACAGGCATTCTTCACTCTGTTTTTAAATTTTGTTATTTCAATTACATTTAATAATTTTTTTTGGAACACCAACTACATGGAAGATACATCCTAGGTATGTGTGTGGAGGACATGAATAAACCAGAATTGCCACCCTCAAGGACAGTGGTCAGCAAACTTATTTTGTGAAGGGCTAAAAAAGTAAGTATTTTAGACTTTGCAGAACAAATAACCTCTGGCACACTACTGAACTTTTCCAGTGTAGAATGAAATCAGCCATAGACAATACATAAATGTCTGTGTTCCTATAAAACGTTATTTACAAAAATAGAGGGCCAGATTTGGCTTGTGGGTCATAAGTTTGCCAGCTCCTGCTCTAGAAGGTAAATCAGATCAAATTGAAACATCCAATTCAAGACTAACTTCATTAACTGCTCTCATTTATTTGTTCATTCATTCAATACATGTTTATGGTGTCTCACTTCATGAAATTAGGTACTGAGGTCAGGTACTGTAGTTGACACAAAGATGAATCAAACATGGCTTTTGTCCTCAAGGGACTTGAAA
Organism: Furipterus horrens; assembly: GCF_987537825.1. NCBI lineage: Eukaryota > Metazoa > Chordata > Mammalia > Chiroptera > Furipteridae > Furipterus > Furipterus horrens. Next base: position 45,337,597 of record NW_028327182.1, read on the forward strand.
AATAAGAGAAGCCAGAAAAAAGAGAAAAACAAGATTTTCTAAAATGTACATTATATTAAAAAAAATAATCCCTTGTCTGATATATCATTGGCAAATACGTTCTCCAATACAGTCAGTTCTTTTTTCATTTTGCTGGTGTTTTTTTAAGCCATGCAGAAGGTTTTTAGTTTGATGTAGTCCCATTTGTTTATTTTTTTTTTCCTTTATTTCCCTTGCCCTAGGAGATAAATCGGCAAAAATATTGTTACATGGGATATCTGAAATTTTCCTGCCTACGTTTTTCCTCTAGGACTTTTATGATTGTCATGACTTATATTTAAGTCTTTTATCCATTTTAAGTTTATTCTGGTGTATGGTGTATGTCGGTGGTCTAGTTTCATTTTTTTGCATGTACCAGTCCTACCAGTCCAGTTCTCCCAACACCATTTATTGAAGAGGCTATTTTTACTCCATTGTATTCTCATGCCCCTTTTGTCAAATAGTAATTGACCATAGAGATTTGGGTTTACAGTAGTCCTTCTCTATATCGCAGTTCACTTATTGCATCCTCACTGTATCGCGGGATTTTAAAAAATATTATATTTAATTATTTATCGCGGATTTTTCGCCATATTGCAGGATTTTTTGGTACTGTACAGTAAATACTAAAACAAATGTAAGGTTCCTACTTCGTGGATTTTCGCCTATCGCAGAGGTGTCTAGAACGTAATGCCTGAAATAAGTGAGGGATCACTGTATTTCTGGGCTCTCTATTCTGTTCCATTGATCTATGTATCTGTTCTTATGCCAGAACCAGACTGTTTTGATTACAGTGACCTTGTAATATAGTTTGATATCAGTATTGTGATTCCTTCTACTTTATTCTTTTCAAGATTACTGAGGCTATTCGGGGTGTTTTTTGGTTCAATATACAGTTTTGAAATAGTTGTTCTAGATCTGTGAAATATGCCATTGGTATTTTAATAGGAATTGCATTGAAGCTATAGATTTCTTTGGGTAGTATGGACATTTTAATGATGTTAATTTTTCTAGTCCATGATCACTGTATATGCTTCTATTTATTTGTATCTTCCTTAATATCTTTTTTTCAATGTTCTATAGTTTTCTGAGTATAGGTCTTTTACCACCTTGGTTAAATTTATTCCTAGGTACTTTATTTTTCTTGTTGCTATAGTAAATGGGATTTTCCCCCTAGTTTCTCTTTCTGATATTTCATTGTTGGTGTACAAAAATGTCATTGATTTCTGAATATTGATTTTGTATCCTGTATTTTGCCAAATTCTCTTATTAGATCCAGTAGTTTTTTGGTGGAGACTCTAAGGTTTTCTATGCACACTATCATGTTGTCTGCGAATAATGACAGATTTACTTCTTCCTTTCCAATTTAGATACCATTTATTTCTTTTTGTTGTCTGATCACTGGGGCTAGAACTTCCAGTATTATGTTGAATGAGAGTGGTGATGATCTCCAAAATACGTACAGAACTCATACTACTCAACACCAGGAAGACAAAAAATCCAATTAAAAAGTGGGCAAAGGTCCTGAACAGACACACTTCTCTGAGGAGGACATACAGAGGGCCCATAGACATATGAAAAGATGCTCAACATTACTAGCCATCAGAGAGATGCAAATAAAAAACAATGAGATATCACCTCAGAGCTGTCAGAATGGTCATCATCAACAAATCAACAAACAACCAATGCTGGCGAAGATGTGGAGAAAAGGGGACCCTAGTGCACTGTTGGTGGGAATGCAGACTGGTGCAGCCACTGTGGAAAGCAGTATGGAATTTCCTTAAAAAAGTGAAAATGGAGCTGCTTTTTTACCCCGTGATTCTGCTGCTGGGGTTATACCCTAAGAATCCTGAATCACCAATTGAAAAGAACTTATGTACCACTATGTTCATGCACTGCTATTTACAACAGCCAAGTGCTGGATACAGCCTAAGGGCCCATCAGTAGACAAGTGGATCAAAAAACTGGTACATGTACACAATGGAATACTGCACAACAGAAAGAAAGAAGGAAATCATACCTTTTGCGACAGCGTGGATGGTACTGGATATTATGCAAAGTGAAATACGTAAGCCAGTCAGTAAAAGATAAATACCATATGGTTTCACCTATAAGAGGAATCTAATGAACAAAATTAACTAACAAAATAGAACCACAGGCATGGAAATGTGGAACAGACTGAAAGTGAGCAGAGGGGAGGGGGTAGGGGAATAATGGAAAGAAGAAGAACGGACTAGAAAAAGAACATATATGAATGACTCATGGAGATAGACAACAGTGTGGAAATTCACTGTAGAAGGGGCTGGTGGGTGGGGGTTGATGAGCAGAAAAGGGCCAAGGGAGAAAATTGGGACAACTGCAGTAGAATAACAATTTTAAAAAAAGAAAGAAAAGAAAAGAAAAATAGGTTAGAGTAAGACTGTGGGTAGCCCTGAAGGACAGGTTAAGGAGTATGTATGTATATCTGTAGGCAGTTGAAGTTTCATAGGAGCTGTGCGATCAGTGGAGGGCTTCAGGAAAATTAAGCATAGAGCAGTGTTTAAGGCCCTGGCTGCATAGCTGATTTACTTAGAGCATGATCCAGATACACCAAAGTTATGGGTTCAATCCCCAGTCAGGGCACATACAAGAATCAACCAGTGAATGCATAAATGAAGGAACAACAAATTGTTATTTCTCTCCCTTTCTTTCTCAAAAAAATCAAAAAATTAAAAAATTAAAAATAAAAATAGAGCGGTATTTAAGAGGGTAGAGGATAGAGAAGCAGAAATAGGCAAGACCAGTTAAGAATAAGGGCAATACTCTGGGAGTGTAGTACAGAGGAGGAGATGATGGCAGCAATAACAGTGATGGAAGCTAAATAGTTTTGTGCCAGGTGTTAAGCTAATGCTTTAAATGCATGAACTCATTTAGTCTATAATAACCCTGTGACTTATAGGTGCTATTATAATCCCTTGCTTATAAATGAATAAATTGAGGCTTAGAGCAATGAAATAATTTGCCCAAGGTCACACAGTTTGTTCATGGATGAACCCGAAGGTACTCTGCTTTCTTGTCTGATCAGGAAAACAGGCATAACTTAAGTTGTATAAAAACAGTGTAATGCAGATAATTGGTTTTATAGGTCATGAAGTTGTTGAGAAGCCAAACAGGATTGTAAGGCAGTCCAGAGATTGAGAACAGCAAGAAACCACTAGCATTCCTAGGTGTAGAGGGCTAAAGAGAAGAATTCATGTTTTCAAAACCACTTCTAGTTAACTGGGTTCTGTCCAGAGGGTGCTGGAGCCATAGAGACACTGCTGCTGCTGAAGCTCATGCTCAAGACCGAGGAAAAGGGAGAAGCAACCTGTTCTCCCTTTTCCTGCCCTCCCACCTCTCACCAGCTGCATCTCATTTGTCAGACTCAGTGGAGCCAGCTGACACAGGAGCTGCAGGGCTCAGGTCTCCTTCCAACAGATCAGAGTAGGGAAAAGCCAGGGAAGGGATCTGGGACCCACACACTCACTTTACTTTCAGTTGTAGGGTGATTTGAATTTCACAGATTGTTGAAAAAATTGAAAGGAGAGTTCCCTGAAGCAGTGTTACAGAACACTATTATAAATGGTGGGTATTCCCTTAGCTCACAGAAGTTTATTTAACCCACAGAGTAAGAGAAAGAATATGATTGTATGGAACTCCATTTTCACTGTCTTATAATGCTCTTTGAATATTATTTCAGTGCCATAGGGGTTAAATAATCATTGTTAGCTCTTATAAAAATCTGATCAATCATCATATGTAACATTTTTTTCCTTTTAAAGAGACCTTTTTTTTAATAACAATTTTATATTTACAGAGAAAGTGAGATAGCACAGAATCCTCACATACTCCACACTCAGTTTCCCCCATTAACATTTTGAGATACATTTGTTACAATTAATGAACCAGTATTGATGCATTATTATTAACCAATGGCCATACTTTATTCAGATTCTTAGTTTTTACCTAATGTACTTTTAATGTTCCAAGGTCCCATGCAGGATACCACATTCTATTTACTTTTCATGTTTCCTTTGGCTCCTCTTGGCTGTGACAGTTTCTCAGACTTGCCTTGTTTTTGATGAATTTGACAGATTTGAGGATTACTCAAAATTCTACTCAGGTGGGGGTTAGCTCTCTATTGAAATTTGTCATCTGTTTTTTCACGATTAGGTTATGGGTGTTTGAGAGGAAGACCAAAAAGTCAAGTGCCATTTTCATCACATCATATGTAGAATACATATTATAAACTTGATTTATCACTATTTTTATTGACCTTGATCCAATCTGATGAAGTAGTTACTGTATTTGTCATGTTTCTCCATTGTAAGGGTATTCTTTTTCCCCCCTTTCCATACTGTTATTTCTGAAAGTAAGTCAGGATGTGTGGTACACAGTTAAGGAGTGGGAGTTATGCTTCCCCTTCTTGAAGGTGAGCATCAATAGATTCAGAAAAAGCATTTGATAAAATTCAGCATCCATTTATGATAAAATGCTGAGCAAAGTGGGAATAAAGGGAACATACCTCAACATAATAAAGGCCAAATCTGACAAACCCACATCCAACATCATACTCAATGGGCGAAAACCATAAGGATTCCCCTTAAGATGTAGAACAAGACAGGGGTGTCCACTTTTGCCACTCTTATTCAACATAGTACTTGAAGGCCTAGTCACAGCAATCAGACAAGAAGAAGAAATAAAAGGTATCCAAATTGGAAAAGAAGAAGTAAAACTGTCATTATTTGCAGATAATATAATACTTTATATAGAGAACCCTAAATATTTCACCAAAAAACTACTAGAACTGGTAAGTGAATTCACTAAGTTTCAGGATACAAAATTAATATCCAGTAATCATTAGCATTTTTATACACCAATAATGAACTATCAGAAAAGGAAATTAAGAACAATCCCATTCACAATTGCTTTAAAAAGAATAAAATACCTAGGAATAAATTTAACCAAGAAAATAATAGACCTATATTTGGAAAATTATAAGACACTGAAGAAAGAAATTGAAGAAAATACAAATAAGTGGAAGCATATACCATTTGTATAATATTTTATCTCATGGGAAACTTCATTGTGTCCAACTCTGCATCCTAATAATCTCATTTTTATCTTTTTACCCAACTCTTTCCCTGTATAGCTAAATGATTTTCTTGTCTTGGAGTCAGTGATTTCTGCTTTCAGTCCACTGGGGAAAATGGAATTACTCCTGCAGCTTCAGCAAAACTCTTTTTTGGTTGATTAGTTTTGGCTTTATTTTTGTTTTTTAATGTCGTGTTAGGGACTGACAATGGAAGGTGCTAGGGGATTGTGAAAGGAAGGAGAGACTCATCAATCTTTCTATAGGCATACCTCAGAGATATTGTGTGTTCAGGCCCAGACCACTCTAATAAAGTGAGTATTACAATAAAGTGAGTCATAATCTTTTTGTTGGTGGAATGCCTTGTCTTCAGTTTGTAAAGAACATAACACCTGTGAAGTACAATAAAGCAAAGCACAATAAAATGAAGAATGCCTGTATTCATAACTTTTGAGTTTGTTATATTGGGTTGGCCATAAAGTTTGTTTCATTTTTTTCTGTAAGATGCTTTAGTAGCACTTAGTTGCCTTTAACTTCATTGGAAATAGTTTTGTTAGATTGTTTTGTGACAGCTGTCATCATTTAATTTTTTATGGAAAATATTAAAAACTTTTTGGCCAACACTGTAGAATCTCAGTATGGGTTAGTAACAGAAGAGCCTACCTCCAGTTTTAAGCTAAAATATTACAGTATATTCCTCTAAATGATTAAATATAATCTTCCAGAGAATAATTCTCACTTCCTTTTGGAATACCTAAAATTTAACCACTATCACCACCATGACTGAAAAAAATAGTTTTGTGTATAACGGATATATAGAAATGAAGGGAAGAGAATTAAACCAATGATAAAAACCAGTTACAGAATGGTACTATAAACAGCACCACCACCCCCAAATATTTCCTAGCTACGATGATGGCTTTATTCACCAAGAATTTAATTGCTGTTGGGTTGGTCAAAAGAGTCTGTAGTTTTTCCATAAAATAAAAGACACATTTTTCATTTTCACCAATAACTATTGATTTGGATATTTTGAGTATGTTGGCTATCTTCTGCATGGTATAACATTGACCGTTCTCAATTAATGGCCTCAATTTAATTCCTAACAACTTCAGTTGACCTACCCCAACTGTGGAGCATTGTCCAGTGAGAAATCTCCAGCACGAAACTTTGCAAACCACTTTAGACTCATCCGATCAGTCATAGCACCTTTTCCATACACTGCACAAATCTCTTTTTGTATTTCAGTTGTGTTTTTACCTGTCTTGAAATAATAAAGCATGATATGCTGAAAATGTTGCATATTTTCTTCCATCTTCCATATTAAAATGGCTACACAAAACTTCACCAATTTTGATGTTATTTTTTAAATGCTTGTTGATATGACAGCTGTCATAATATTATCTAACAATATTGTTTCCAATTAAGTTAAAGACGACTAAGTGCTACTTAAGCCAGCTTACAGAAAAATAAATAAATAAATATACTCTTTGACCAACCCAGTACATAGAACTTAAAAGATTTCCAAATATATTATATAATTTTGTAAAGTATTTTAAGTAGAAGTTTTAATAAGTGCCATGAATTGATACCTAATGTGTATATTCTCTTTAACTGATTGGGGTGACTCAATATAGCCTTCTTCCCATTCTAGGAAACTTATGATATTCTACTATATAAAAACAGTTATATTATGCAGTTGAGAATTGTTGGCTCATTCATTCTTATTTTTAAGTGTCAGTAGATTTATTTCTAACATTAAATTTGTCATTATATTTTATCAGTGTGATAAGATTTTTTGACTGAGGATTTTGTGAAATATCATTTAGGTCCTTGTGGTAAAATTAACTTTTGGGCAGTACACATGTATTTTTGCATTTGTTTGCCCTAAAACAGTTTCCCAATCTTTTCAAATGTAAGGTTTGAAAATTTTCATAACTGTCTCCTGCCCTATAATATCAGTAGTATTTTGTTTTTATTCATTGAATATATAAAAATCAGATAAAAATTAATGATACACATGAATATATTGAGTCCATGATGTGCAAGCAAATAGTTAAGGAGGAAGTAAATAAACATTGAATGAATGTCTACAGTGTACCACTGTATTTTTCTCTCTTTTTTTTTACCGTGAACGTTGATTATATTTTTCTATTTCTCATAATAGTCTTTTGAAGTTAGATGTTACTTTTTACAATTTTGCTTATAAGAAAACCGAGTATCCAAAAGGTTAATTAACTGTCTCAAGGTCATATAGATAGTAAGTGTTAAGGCTAGGATATGAAACCAATTTTTACTCTAAAAGTTCTTAACTTTTTAATTGGACCATATTGCTGCTCCATCATTTAGATATCAGAAATTGATGAACTCCAACTTAAAGAAATGATTTATAGTCTTACTTTTTTGTGGTAATTTTCAGAGTTTTCAGATGCTTCAAGATGAACTTCGAAGCAGAGTTAATGTTATTTTACCTTAACTCAAAAAAAAAAACAAGGAAATAATTCTGTGTAATGAAATTTAAGCTATAAGCATTACCATTCTAAGAAATTGCTGCCTTAAAGTAAAATAGGCTTTTGTAAGAGAGTAAAAGTAGCTTTCAGGAAATAGGATGATTTCCCAAGCAAGAAGAATTAGCAAAGCTACAAAGTGTTGCAGGTAAGGTGTACATTAGGTGTAGGCCAAGAGAATTAAGGACTTCAAAGTCGGTGTGATAAAAGTCGGTAGAAGTACATGATAGGGAGGAGGCTAGCTAGAGACACAGTCAGATCATTTTTATGATCAGGGTGCAAGGATAAAAAGGGGGATACCAAAGATTAGTGCATTTGTTTTTATTGAAGTGTACCAGGAAGAATTTGTATTTATTTTTTATTTTTTAAATAGTGTTATTTATTGATTGATTTTACTCAATGAAGTGGTGGGTGAGGGGCAGAGAGAGAGAGAGCGAGAGAAAGAGAGAGAGAGAGAGAGATTGATTGATTGGTTGATTTGTCATTCCACTTACTTATGCATTCATTGGTTGGTTCTTATATGTGCCCTGACTGGGGATTGATCCCACAACTTTGGTGTATGAGGATGATAATCTAACCAACTGACCTACCTGGCGAGGGCAGAATTTGTTTTTAAAGTTTATTTTAAAGTATGCAGGTCAAAAGTTTTTCTGACTTAAGAAGTTAAAAGTTATTAAACCCTGTTGACCAGGTAGGATCTTCCCAAGATTTGTCTAATAATCTTCATTTTTCTTCTGATTTTAAAAGAAAGAAGTATATAATAATATCATATCCTAATTATAATAGCTACCATTTATTGAATGTTTACCACATGTAAAATACTAGGTGATGTGTTTGGATGTCTTAATTTATAAGAATTTATACCAACCTGAGGAAGTAGGTATAATTATCACTCTCATTTTACAGATAAGGAACCACTAGTTAAAAATTAAGTAACTTGGCCAAGGTCATGGAGCTGACAAGTAGAATGCCAAATTTCAAGCCATATTTCTTTGATATGTAATTCAAAGACATTGTTTTAATGATAAAAATGTAGGTATTAATAATTATTGTTAACATGTTGGTATATGTCACTTTTTTTCTGTGTATATTTTGTTATATAACTGATTTTTATTCTCTATTTAACATGTCTGTAAACAGTCCTCAATATATTCTTTAATTGTCTGTGTATATTTCAGATAGGGCCCAATTTATTTCCCTGCTTTTGGGTATTCAGATTGATTCTACTTTTTATATTATAAATAATGCAGTGATATATTCTCATGTATAAGTTTATGGACCTCTCATTAGTTTCCTAGGATAATTTTTTAAATTGTAGTTATATTGGCGGGTCATAAATAAATGCAAAGCAGAACTTAGAAGATTCTTCTTAAGAAATCATTATGTATAGCAAGGATTTAAGTTTGGAGAATTTTTTGTTAATTATATTAGAGAGTGGAGAAGTACTTAATTGCTATAAGTCTCAGAGTTTTGTTTCTTACTATGTTTGGCTTTTGGTTTGGGTTTTGGTTTGATTTTGTTTTACTTTCCTATTTACTTTCTAGTGTTGTTGTAGAAATTAATGCTTGTCTGTGGTTCATAAAATAAATTAAGTAACTTTGAAGTGGAGCAAATACAAATTATTTAGCCTTGCCTTTCCTTTTTACTTAATTTAAAGTTTTAATGGGAATTGGTGCTTTGAGAGAAGTTCAGATATATTTGTTTTTGGCAGCAGAATAATACTGGTAAGAGCCAGATAGTTTAATATGGATTGGTCCAATTTAGATATGAATATCAGTAAAAGTCGTGTCAGCTTGTTGAAAATTTTAGAGAAGGATAATTGTACATTTTTTCCCCTAAAGTTATTTTACCATTTCTGACACTTTTTCTTGAGTATAAGTTCCCCTCCCCCCTTTCTTTTGATCTCCATGTGTCATACCTCTCCCAAATTCTACTGATATGCTGGCAGTCTTTTTTGTTTCATTTCTTTTTTCTCTTCCACTTGCTGTATAAACTCAGAGAGCTTTCTTTGTAGAAACTGAACCAAATAATAAGCAATATAAAACACTGAGTTCAGCAGAAAGTGATTTGCTTGTGATTAACTCTTGAGAATTGAGTCACTGTAAGGTAAAGACTGTTTTTTGAGACAGCCTGCTCATTCTTCTTTTCCACTAGTATCAGACTTAAAAAAAAAAAATGTTGTGCTTGGACTTTTATTTATCATCTCATAATGGCATGTTTTTAGGAAAAGAAGTCCAAAGGCAAACTTATAACATGCCTTCTGACCCCCAGCCCTCTTATAGTCTTTCCTTTCAGCAAGACAACTCCATTAAGGCAGTAACTTTGGCATCCTTTTTCTCTGCCCCTTTCCTGCCTGCCCCCACCTCACCCCCGGCTTTACTGAAGTATACTTAACAAATTGTATATATTTAAGGTCTACAATGTGATTTGATATGCATACACATTGTGAAATGTTTACCACAGTCAAACTAATTAATAAATTCATCACCTCGCAGTTACCTTGTGTGTGTGTGTGTGGTGAAATCACTTAAGATCTACTCTCTTAGCAAATTTTAAATATAAAACTTATTTTCTTATAATAGAAAGTTTCACCAATACAGTTCCATTCTCTGCTTCTATGAGTTTCACTATGCTTTACATTTTCTTTATCCATTCTTCTGTTAATAAACACTAATTTTTCTCTTTCTCTCATACCGCATATCTAATCTCTCAATAAATCTTGTTGGCTTTATCTTCAGATTATATCCAGAATCTGATCACTTTTGTCCCTTTCCTTCACTAATCAATCACTTTGGCCCAAACTATTAGATTCCTAACTCACCTCCATGTGTTTGCCTTTGTCATGTCTATTCTCAACATGACAACTAGGGATCATTTCAGAATTCTAAATAAGATCATCTAAAGCCTCTGATCAAAACAGTAATGTCTCATTTAACTCAGAAAAAAGAACTAAAGTCTTTTTATTCACCCTCAAGGCCTGACATGGTCTGCTGCCCATGTTATCCTTCTGACCTCATTTCTTATTCTTTTTTTTTTTTTTTTTTTTACCATTTCTCACATTCTGCTCTGTGCACACTAGCCTCCTGGCTGTGCCTATGCCCACCATGCATACCCTGCTTTAGGGCCTTCAAACTTGTTTTCTTTGCCCACAATGATGTTTCCCTAGACATTGGTTTGCTTTTTTTTTTTTTTTTTCAGAAGGAACCATTTCAGTAAAGCGTTCCTGGCTTGCTGTATGTGAATTTGCCACTCGCACCATACTTCCTTTCTTTACTTGCTTAATTTTTCTCCATAGCCCACTCTCTATTGAATATTTCCCTTACTTATATTGTTTGTTTTCTGTTTCATGTTAAAATATAGCTTCACAAGAATAGGTATTTTGTCTGATAAACCCCCCAAATTTTGAATTGTGATTGGCACATAGACACTCACTGAATGTTTATTGAAATCAGTCAACTGATCAGAGATAGGAGATAGCCTCCAAATGGCTGCTTGATAAATCATCTAACTCTTTTATTGGGTGTTTATTTTTGTTTATGTTTGTTTAGCAAATCAGTCATTCCTTTATACTTTTGTACTGTGGATTATCCTGGTTTTGTTTTTACAATAAAATTTACCTGATACAATGCCCTTAACATCATTTTCTTTGTCTTCCATGAGACTTTTGGATATATTTACCTGGTCCAGGATATTTTGAGGCATGATTACATGTTAGTCTCTTAATTAAGTTTTACTATCATTGTCCTTTATATTTCCTCATTTCAAAACATAATTCCAGTCACTAGCAGACACCAGTATAGTACACAGAGGCATCTCGATGGTAGGAAAGGTTTTTAGGACTGTTTTTATTCCATTACACAAACTTTTTGAAAACACACTGTGTGCCAGGTACTTTGCTAGACTTTAGAAATCCAAAGAGATAAACATAGTCCCTATCCCCAGAAGCTCACATTTTAGAAGGAATTTGAATAAGTAAACCATTATTAAATAATATGCTATGTATTATAATAGAGAAGTCTGCTAAGTACTGTGGGGCACTGAAGAGTTTTACTTGATGAGGAAGTGGGTAAGAAAAGCTTTTCCGAGAGATGACATTGAAACTGTTTCTTGATGAGTAAGTAGGAATTTTCTAGGAGAACCCAGCAGAGAGAACCAATGGGAGTGAGAGTATGAAGATGTGTGATTCAAGAAAGGACTAACATAAGAGTATCTGCTTTGTTTAGACAGTGTGCTGGTTATTTTTATAACCTTATCTCATAAATCATTATGTGCACCCTACATCATAGATACTCACATTGCCATTTTATAGATGAGGAAACGGGCCCAGAGAGATCAGCTTAGGGTCACAATTGGTAAATAAATGTTAAGTTGGAATTGTAGCCCTGGCCTGATTAACTCTGAAGCCATGGACTTATCTGTAGCACCCCTCTACATACATGCAAGGGTGAAGGGGTGGAAGATTGAAGGAGTTCATGCTTGCTGCATGGTTGAAAAACATGAAGGCTTATGAAAAAGGTAAAGGTTTAAGATACTAAGGGCAAAAAGGGAACGATATCAATTAAGGATGCGGAAGATGATGATATGGAGCAGACCTGAAGGCCCAGCAGGTGCCAGGAACCATAATTTTGTAATAATGCTATTTGGTATCGACATAGACTTTTTTCCAGCCAGACTTAGTGGTTTTGGGAAAAGATTCTTTAGGGTAATTCTCCCACCATTTTGAAACCAATCAATGGATGTTGTTTTTGAGAATTTACCCTTTGCTGATTGCTATAGTGCTATATGCCTGGAAATATTTAAATCTGAATTACTCATGCATTGTGTATGGTCACCAGGGAATGCAGTGAAAAATATGGTTTTTGGCAGTTCTGACAAATATAAAGTCATGCATTTTTAAAAAGTTAATTATTGTTGATCAATATCACATAAATTTGTTATGTATATATAATATTTATGTATATATGTATGTGTGTGTATAAAATCTTTGTTTCCATGGTGACCATGATGAGATTGTTAAAAACTGAATTTAGAGATTTGGTGTAAATACAATGTTTTCTGTTTTTCTTATATAGATCACTGTTCCTAAACCCCAATCTGGACCAATTATAAAAGAATTTGTTGATGAATTTTTTAACTGATTTGTAATTGATTTACTTTTTAGGTATATATGTGCACATATTCTAGAAGGATTGGCTTGTTCTAAGTATGTGCTAGCCTAATTTTGTACAGCACTATATGTGTGTGTGTGTGTGTATGAATTTATTTAGATCTTCTTTGGGCTTAGGAAATGTTAGCTATTTTTCTAACCCATATACATCTGAATCTTCAAAGAAAATGTTTCAAAACTAAAACTTGCCCAAGGCAGTCTTGTAACTATTAAAAAGAAAGAAAAGAAAAGCACCTTGTGTGGCATCCACATTTACCATTCACTGTCTGCTGTGTGTGTATGACACCTACGGCAGTTTTAGCTTAGGTCAGTGTACAAGGTATACATATATCTTGCTTCTTAAGTCACACTGCCTAATTTTACTTTTGGCACACATTCTAATTTTTCTAGTCAAAGCAATCACAACATTTCTCTACTTTCTGTGAATTCACAGATGTACCATGATGTCAGTCTAGTTGCTTGAGCAATTTTAGGCCTTTAACCTGGTTGTTACCTATTTAGTAGAAAATGACTGTACTTGTGGTACTAACACTATGACTGATCCACCATTTTGCTTTTAAACTGCCTTCCCAATGTCATTTTTGTCATTATGTTACTAGCAATTTAGTTTTAAAGCATCGTTGTTTAAAAAACATTCAAAATAAAACCTGAAGTACAACTTTGGGCTTGCCACCAAATCAAATACTATGTTTCATGTATAAAAGAAACAAAATAGATCCTGTTAGCCTGAGGATACAATACTGAAGTTTAAATGTATGTAAAATAGCATAACGATAAAACATATGTGAATTTTTTTCAACAGAAGTAAAGTAGAGAAGATGTTGATGGAATTCTCTATTACCACACTTAGGCCAAATGAACTATGGGCTATTTAAAATGCCCGCTATGTTTTAGTTATTATTATACTTTTTAAAATTAGAAATTCAAGTAAAGATTAAGTCAAGAGTTCTGTGTGAATTACTTGCTCAGGTTTCAGATTGACTGTTTTGTACTGCTTGTTTTCTGCATTTGCATTTGGTTTGTTTTTTCTGTTTGGGTCATTCACACATGTGGAGGGTTGGAGGAACTTGTTTTAGAACACTAAATTTGTATTTGAAAAAATAAAAACACAAACCAGCCAGAAACTAGAGGGCAAGTGAGGACTGGATACTGTAGGCCTTCGAGACCAGGGGAGGCAGAGGTGCAGAACAAAGCAAAGGGTGGAGAATGTGTCCAGAGGGACAAATGGAAAATAATCAGCATAGTGTTCAATTCTTATATATTGATTTAAATAGAATCTTTATTGTTAAACACAATTTAGCCTTACATATTGTTAGATTAAAATGAAAAATGAGCAAATGTCTCATATTTTAATGCTTCTGATATAAATATCTTAAAATAAAAATTCCTTTGTAATTGTAGAGGCAGCTATTTGTTGCATATATTTTGAGTAGTTGAAATAGTGAAAATGATGCAGTAATTATTAATCTATAAAAATGTGAAGTTAGGATAACTCAACTTAGTAAGACTATGTTTTTAAAATAATGCATTTTTCATGTGGAAATTCATATTATTTAAACTAGAGAAGACAATTCATTTTCTATGGCCTACCTCAAAAACCACTTTTATGAATTTTCTTAGACAAAGTTAAATGTTACAAAACATTATTCATACTTCTGTTATGCCACTTATATTTACTAATGGCTAGTTGTTGTTATTGTTTTTAACTTATTTTTTAAACAATATTATTTGTTTATTTATTTATTTTTAGAGAGGGGGGAAAGGAGAAAGAGAGGGAGAGAAACATCACTGTGTGGTTGCCTCTGACATGCCCCCAACTGGGGACCTGACATGCAACCTAGTAATGTGCCCTGATTGGGAATCGAACCAGCAACACATGGTTTGCAGGCTGATGCTCAATCCACTGAGCCACAGCAGCCAGGGCATGGCTAGTTGTTTTTACTATGTGCCAAGCCACTATGCTAAGTCCTTTACATAATTATTACATTTTATCCTCACAGTAATCCTAGGAAGTGTAGATACTGTTGCTTGGTGCTTGAGATTCATTCATGGACAGAATAAGTTCCCTAAAGGTCAGAGATATTTATATTCTGATGTGAATATTCATTTTTAAAAATTTATTTTTAAAATATTGTATTTATTTATTTTTAGAGGGGAGAGAGAGAGAAACATGGATGTGTGTGACTGAAACATTGTTTCTAGTGCACACCCTCAGATGGGACCTGGCCTGCAACCCAGGCATGTGCCCTGATCGGGACTTGAACCTGTGACCTTTTGGTTTGTGGGACGATGCCTAGCCCACTGAGCCACATTGGTCAGGGCTGATAGAATTATTTCTATATCATTTTGTTTTTGTTGTTGTTGTTGTTATTGTTGATAGTCCCTAGTTACTTTTCAAATTGAGCACCTTTTCATATTTTTGTTAGCCATTTAGATTTTTTCTATGAAGTTCCTGACCTAGTCTTTGACCATTTTTTTTTATTGGACTGTCTGTCATCTTACTACTAATGTTGAGGAATTCTATGTATTTTTTGGATATATGCTCATTGTTACATATTGCAGGTGACTTCTCCCTTTCTGTGGCAGAGTCAGGTTGAAATATTAAAAATTAGATCTGAGAGGCAAAAATAAATATTTCCAGTAATATGAAAAAATAAACAAGTTGGTAAGGAAGGAAAGTAAAACACCCATGAAACAGTTGAGTAGTTTGGTTAAACTGAGGGTCCTTAACATGAACCAATGGAAGATAAAACTAGAGAACTCAAAATATGTTGGCGCCAGGGAAGCTCTAGAAAATGGCAAAAATATACCTCAACAGAACATCTTCTTTATGTCAATACTCCCCTCCTTACTGGATATTAAAGTTAGAGCACCATCATACATGTCCTTTGTGACCTGATGTTTCTCATTATAGAGTCTTCCCTTGACAGTTTGGGGCTTAGACCAGTATTCCTTTGCAGAACCTGGACTGATGCTTGAAGGGCTTTTTGGTTTTAGCAGTTCATTCCATTTCAGCCCTTCATCTTAGAACTCCTTCAGCAATATGAAATGAATCCATTCTGTTCCTTAGTGAGATTATTGTAGTTTTTAAACAAATCTTTGTTAGCTCTTACGAGTTTATCTTTCATAACACTAATCAGATGAAAACATTTCTATGGTGTCTCCCCTTAATTCTGTATCCATAGTAAGTCTAAGGAAGGCTTGGAAGTACATGGCTGGCTAAAATGGAATTTTTGACCACATAGAAGAAAGGGAGATGGATATGGGGGAGGGGGTTGTGGCACCATTGATCTCTGCTATATAAACCTCTTTCTGTTGTGACTTACATGTTTTCCTGAAGTGGTAAGTGTGGTGTGAGAGGTAAATCCACAAGATCCAGCATAAATTTTTCTTTAGCTAGAGTAATCTCACTGTTCATTTCACATTGTTGCAGAAGTTGTAAGATGGACGGCTGAGATTGTAAAACATATAATAATATGGAGTATATACCAATTTAAAATATATTTTTATCAGAATTAGCGCATAACTTTAGATTCTGAATTCTTGATTCTTTAAAAAATTTTTACATTGTTCTAGAAAGGTAGAAATAGAGTAGTTTTTAAATTATTTATCATTTTAAATAGTTTTTGGAAATTTGACATATTTACTAAATATGCATCTAATGTTTTACTAAATTTTTACATATAGCAAATGCCATTGAGTATCGCAAGTGTAATGGAGGGTGAAATATGTGCCTTTTATATTTATAGAAAACAAATATCTTAAACCCACTATTAAGAATAGTCTATAGAAAACATTTTAGCAATAGGTAATATAAAAGCTCTAGGTTAGAATGAATTAAAATATATGGAAATTAAATTAAAATCTAGAATTATTTTAGTTTACTGAAAACTAACTGATATAGTGCAAAGCAGATATAATCCCATAGACAATGAAGATTTTTTAAGTTCTATTCACAGCAGAACTTGAAGAAAACTATTTAACATAATTATTCACATTATTAAAAATGATTTACTTTAAAAATCCAGTGTGTAACACTAAGTGATTATTATTTTTTCTTCCATAGGCAAGAAACTTGATAGCTGTAGGACTGGGTGTTGCAGCTTTTGCATTTGCAGGTAAGATAAATAAAGGACACATATCAATAAATGTTATAGAAGAAACATTTTCAAATTGCTCCTATAGTGATTCATAAGCAGACTCTTAGTATTCTGAGGTTTTTAGTTTTAAAACATTGTATATTTCCATTCTCTCCACCATTTATGTTCACTGAACATTGTCAGTGTAGCAAAATCTAGATGAACTTTGTGGTGAAGAAAAGTAACTATACAAAAGTTAGGAAGAATAGCTCCAATACTAGTGAATCTTCCTTGCAGTTTTTTAGTCTGAGCTATAGTGTACTATAATTTTTTTAAAGTATTTAATATAAAACAGTGTAATTGATATAGGGCTCCTTTATTTTTTTATTTTTTATTTTATTTTATTTTAAGAGTACATTATTATTAAAGCCAGGGACAGTGAAACAAGGAAGGGCCTAATATAGAAGCACCAAGGGAGAGACGAGGCAGGGCTGCTTTGGCTCTCTAGAAACATTTTGGGAAAGAAGTGAGCTAAGGCAGGGTTGCTGTTAGCTCCCAGGAGAGTCAGAGAAAAGGAGACCTTGGAGACAGGTTCAGGGGTTAGCCTAGGACTAGCTGCCACTGCCCACCGCTTCCCTGGTTGCAAGTCTCTGGAGTTCCTTAGAGTTTAGCTGATGCAGGTCTGTGGGGGAAGATGAAAGGGAAGGGAAAGATCTGGGGGGCATGTTCCCTATGGGGTTTCTTTATTCTCTCATGTTTATTTCTTCTTGCAGGTAAGACTACACATTTTCTGGGTTCTTCCTTCCCTTCCCTTCCCTTCCCCTTCCCCTTTCTCTTCCCCTTCAGTTCCCTAATCTTTATTGAATTTTTTTGCCTGACACTGGTTAACAAAACTGTACAGGTTTCAGGTGCACAGTTCTGTAATACATGTGTACACTGTATTGTCTGTTCACCACCCCAAGTCAAGCCTCCTTCCATCACCATTTATCCCCCACCTCCACCTCCCTGCAATGACCACACTATTGCCTGTGTCCATGAGTTTTTCCTCTTTTTTGCTCAATCCTTCTACACCCCTAGTCCCACCCCCACCCCCCGCTGTCAGTTTTTTCTGATGAGCATAGTTGTTCCTTGTAGTGTATTTATTACTCATTTTTAACATACTGGTGTAATGTCTTTGATAAACTGCCAAAATTGCTTTTTTTTTTTAGAAAGAATAGTTACAAAGACTTAAAGGAAAATTGCTATCTCTTAAACTTACAGTTTAGAGTCATCAACTTACAATTTTAAATTACATTTTATATTTTACATTTAATCTTAGATTTACATTATTTTTATTTTAACATTTGTGTCTCTAAGTTCCATGGATTTGAGCTTGTTAATTAGACGTTATTTTTTGGTGAAGCTACATTCCATTGTGGTTATATGCAGTTTAACAAAATCCAATAGAAAAATGAGCAAAAAAAAAGATTTTTGTTTTGTTTTGTGTAGTATTTAATCCCGTACAAATGTTGTTTAAAGTAACTTAACAATAAGAACTTTAAAATCAAGATCAGTGCTTCATATTGTCTTGGTCTTTGTGCCATCAAGGTCTTTTGTCTTGCCATATAAGTTATAGTTAACTAATTACTGAGTTTTCCTGAGAAGAATATCATGTCTAAATAGGAATGCTGATAAATTTGCCCCATAACCATAAAACAATTTTAGTATTAATTATTATAGCAGAATAGGCACAGTTATTTCAATTCAAATGTCAGATGTTTGAAATTAGAGAAAGATGGACTTTTTCCAGGGTCTGTCTTTCTAAAATGGGAATTGGTTTTTGTATTCTGTATATACCACACTGTTGCCAAATTCATATTACTAACTAAAATATTAAATAGCAGGCAAATCTCTACCGGAGCCAAATAAAAGTGAATAACAGACTTTAGGAGAAAGTACACTTAGACTTTTTGGAACTAGGTGTTCCGGCATATGGTTAAAGTAAACCTCTAGGTGTCATTCTTGAAGCTTTTAACTGAATTTTTTTTTTCCATTGAGTCTGCCTGATTGTGTGTGGTTTTAAAGGAATTTTAAGATGATTTAAAAGCTACATTTTATATTATTGTAGAATCAAAAGGAAGTTGACATCTATATAATAAGTGATTTGGATGACTTAGGGTTTCAACCTCATGTAATTTTACTTTATTTAATGTTTTTCTTGATCTCAAGCGCTTTTTGTCTCCTAATTAGATTAGATACTTCACATATTCTCTTAACTAGTATCCTGTATTTCCCTATAACATGTTTGCATAGGAATACCAGTATGTTTAGATAGGGAACTCATTCTAAAAGATTTTGATTTGTAAGTAAAGTTATGATTAGAAGTTGAAGTTCAGAGTGTCAGACTGGTTTTCTACCAAGACTTTTGGGAAAAGAGACACCAGTGTTAGTAGTCACACATTCTAATTAGGGTACAGAAGGTAAACTAGTCAGATAATGTTTTATTCTTATTTCTATGCCCTCAAAACAATATAGGCCCTCTTTTGCTATTGATTCTAGTTGTCAGAACTTGAGAATTTTGATTATTAGGATGCCTAAGAAAGAAAAGCACTAAAATAAAATAAATTTTTAGGAAATCTGTTATCTTCAGTGAGAAATTGCTAATAAACATTGGTAATAAAATATTGGTAAATATTTTCTACATTATTGCTTTTTTACTTTAGAGTTACTCCATTAAAATCACTCCTAGGTTGTATAGATTCAAAACAGTATTTGTTTTCTATATATTTCAAAGTGATTATCACTGTGAAAGGTAATACAAATAATCATTTTAGATTCATGAGTATGTTAAAGGACTTCATCTACCATTTGTTGTGGAAAGAGCACTAAGGCTTTTTCGTGACCTATAACATTGTATATAAATGTAAGATATTATATATAACATTGGCCTTTTGTTGACTTTATAATTATGAACTAGAACTTGATAAATTTAATTGCTATGGTAATGATATTCTATAAATTAGAAATTTCAAAAAATATGACTTTCTGGTAAATTTTTAAATAGTTATCAAAATATATAAAAAATAAAATAATAAATACTGTGGTAAGCACCTTGTGGATACTGACTTTGATTATAGACAATATGTTATATTTGCTTCTATTCTTATTATATAGGTCGCTATGTATTTCAGATATGGAAACCTCTAGAACAAGTAATCACAGAAACTACAAAGATTTTAATGCCTGTAAGTTAATGATGACTTTCATTAGAAAGTTCATTTTGATTTTTAAGTATCATATTTTATAGAAATTCAGAAAATGTCTTGAATTTTCCAACTTTGTAGAAGTTTTACTTCTTTAATTATATAATCAGAGAGTTTGTCTCATTGATTTAGATTCTGTTAAGCTTCTTGATTACATTATTTTTATATCTAACTTTTTTCCTGGTTTTGACATCTGTTTCTTACTATTACATTACTTTAGTAGTATTACAGTAATTTTAAGGTATTTTCCTTGTTTAATTAACATTCATTCACATAGTGGTTGTTGACTATAAACCAGTCCTTGTGCCAAGAGCTGGGTATGACTGGTGAGCAGACAGACATGTTTATTTCATCTTGAAATTTGAAACTAGTCCCCTTATGCCACCACAACTGGCCATCTCAAACTTAAAATTATAAGATTCCAACCTTGAAATCCTGTAGGGCTAATACATTTATCTACTAGCATTATAGTTACTCTGCTGGTAGATAAGTGAACATAAGTGAAGAACGCATGATAGTAGGCATCTAAAAACTCTAGTATGGTAAACTGTGGTTTGTGACCACTGGAGACAATGCAAAGAAAATTCATTGAAGCAATGCAACATAACCATTGACGGCTGGGAAATAAAAGCAAATCTAAGATAGATTTGCTTGGCTTGCAGCAACTTGAGAGTGTCTTACTTGAGCAAAAGCATTACAAGATTGTGAGGCTTAGTTTGCCATAAACAACAACTGAAGTTTCAAAGGATAACATCCTGACAAATAATTAAACTCAGATTCAAAAGAACTACAAGAAGCTTTCCAGATCTATAAATGCATGTCTCTGATTAAAGGTAATGTGTTTATTTTCTTTTTCCTTATTCATATTTTATTTGTCTAAATTATTAATAGGTATTTAGCATTCATTCAGTAAATAATCATTAAGCACCTACTACATACCAGGCATTATTGTGCGGAGTGGGATATAGTAATGAATCAGACAATAACATTGCCTTTTAGGAGCTTACATTTTTAGTGAAGACATTAGCAAATGAATAAGTAAGGTATATGATATATAAGTGTTGAATGCTTTTATGAGAATTAAATGAGGGTAAGAGGTCAAAGAATAACAGCAGAGAGGAATCTGTATTACTAGATCAGGGAAGGCTCTCGGAGAAGATGGAGGAGCAGGCCTATAAATATCTCAAGAAACACTTTTCTTGCCAATAAAAACACTGCAGACGTCCTGGGATGGAAATGAATTTAGCAGCAAGAGCAACTCCAATGGAGTATGCAAAGGGAATAGTAGTAATTTGGGCCCAGATTACTTAGGGGGTAATGACTATAAAACTGCTTTTTTTTTTTAAGTATGATGGAAAGCCTTTAGAAGATTTTGAGCATGAGGGCAAAGTGATTTTTAATTTTAGATTATTACTTTGCCTGTTGCATAGAATATAGGCTAGAATGAACCAGAGTAGATGTTGTGGAACTGGTTACAAGGCATTGAGATAGTCCAGGTAATAAATGATGGTGGCTTGAAATAGAGTTAATAGGAATGGAAATAGTTAGGTAGTTCTTTAAAATTACTTATTTATTTATTACTTTTATAGAGAAGGGAAAGAGAGAGAGAGAAACATCAATTTGTTGTTTACTTATTTATGCATTCATTGGTTGATTTTTCTATATGCCTTGACTGGGGATTGAACCCACAACCTTGGTATATCAGGATGATGCTCTAACCAAACTGAACTAGCTCTGTGGCATAGTTCTTTAAATGCACATTATTTATGTCTTTCTGTATGTTTATATGTAATAAATGGAGAAAATTTTAGAAATCATATATCTTCTGTTATGGTGATCTTTAGTTGATATATTTATACCATAAATAAAAGACTCCCAAGTTTTGTAGAACTACATTATTAACAGGGGAAGTTTTCACTGTTTGCTCACAGATAATATAGAGTGGTTCAAGAGATTGTTCTGGGTATACTAACCCTGTCACCTGCATTTCTTAAGGAAAGAGAAATGATGCATGCCCCCCTGTCACTTCCCTTCTGGGCTTCAAGTTAAGAAACATGGCTTTTGGTAAATTTTGCCTTGCTTTCACAACATACTTGTAGTTTGCAGTGAAACATCTTAGAATATCTTTATCAGTTTTTTCGTAAAATGTTATTTGTGTCCTTAACACTTTAACATCATCTTGTTCTTAAATCTCATCTTTCTTTTTCTCATACTTTTTTTTTTTTCATTTTCCATTTTGCTGGAATACTGCCTAAAGTAATTTTTCATATGGGATGCATGGAATTTTCATATGGGATTCATGGATGATAAACGTTTTAAGTTCTTTGTTGAATAATTTGTTTCTTTTGCCCTCACTGTTAATTATCATTTAGCTGCTGGCTCCTTGGAATCTGGTGGAGCCAGTATTAGAGAAGTACAGACATTTCTGCTCAGACTGAATCTCAGTGCCCTTGTATATGCTTTCTCAGGTACTTGCAGCCATATATATATATATATATATTTTTTTTTTTGTACAATCAGATTCTTAGCCAGATTTCCTGATATTCTTATTTCTTTGTACATAGCCTCTTTTGATTTTTCATTTGTTTCTTGTGCTTTTGCTTTTAGATTTTGGTGGTGTTTGTTTAGTTCTGGAAATTTGGGAAATTTTTCTCTTTTTTTAAATATAATCTTTATTGTATTTTTCATTATCATTTAGTCAGTCACCTTATACCCCTCTCCCTCCAGCAATCACTACACTGCTATGTATATCCATGAGTACTTTTTCCTTTTTACTCAATCCCTCCACCCCCTCAACTCCCCCAACACTAGCTGCCATCCTGCTCTCCATCTATGAGTCTGTCCCCATCTTCCTTGTTTGTTCAGTTTGTTCATTAGGTTCCACATATGAGTGAAATCATATGTTATTTGTCTTTCTCTGGCTGGCTTATTTCACTTAGCATAATGTTCTCTAGCATACTGTTGCAAAGGGTAAAATCTTTTTTACGGCTGAGTAGTATTCCATTGTGTAAATGTACCATAGTTTTTTCTTCTATTGTCTTTCTTCTCTGCTCCTGGAACTCTTATTACAAAGATACTGGGCCTCTTAAGTCTATTCTTTTGTTTCTTAACATTTTATCTCTTATTTTTTATCTCCTGTATCTTTCCATTCTATATTCCACAGTATTTCCAGAGGTTATTTTCCAGATTACCAGGTTGGTCCTTAGAAATGGTCATTCTACAGAAAGGGCCCAGAGGTGTGAGAGGGGGGAAACCTAAAATGTTCCCCTCAGCCCAAACTAAGTAACAGCGGGCAAAAGGGTTTTGGACAGATGTGACGTGCCTTGCACATCTTCCTCCAAAGAAGACTTTTTTTTTTTTCCCCTAATGTGGGACATTGAAAAATTAATCTCTGCCTTTTGTCACTTAGTGGTTATGGATTGAATGATGCCTTTTAACCCCGTTGCCAAATCTGTTGCCCTCAGAATGCAACAAGGATGCCAGCCTGTTAAACCGAGCACACTGTTGCCTGGGGACAGCCAACTAACCTGAAGTCTGTGAGATCCTTCCCCATGTGGGAAGGCCACCCTCCCCTCCACACCCCCACTATTATTAGGGATTTCTCGACCCAAGGGTAGGTAGGACAGCGACGATGTCCAGCCTGAAGCAGCTAGAGGAGCATGAGACATTCACCCATTGTTCTTTATAAGATTATAAAGGGTCTTAAGTCTGAGAGGGGGGAATTGTTACAGAGTGGGGGTCTCCCCAAAGAGAGAGAGAGAGAGAGAGAGAGAGAGAGAGAGAGAGAGAGAAACAGAGAGAGAGAGAGAGAGAGAGAGAGAGAGAGAGAGAGAGAAAGAAAGGAAGGGAGGGAGGGAGGGAGGGAGGAAGGAAGGAAGGAAGGAAGGAAGGAAGGAAGGAAGGAAGGAAGGAAGGAAGGAAAACAAACGCTTGTGGCAGCGGTGTGAGAGAAGGACTGAAGGCCAGTTAGGAAGCAGCTGTAATGATCCAGGAGAGAATGAGAAGAGGAAACAGATGTTTGATATAATTGACAGGATATAAACAGAGAAGAAATATGGAGTGACAAAGAGGACTTTCCCAGAGTGACTGGGAATGGTGATATTTACAAAATAGGGAATGCAGGAGGAGGAGCATATTTAGGAAGAAAGTGTGAAGTTACTCTCTTTTAGGTATACCTGCAGCATAACTTAGAGCTGACAGAGTAGACACGTTGTAAATGCACATCCACTTGAGTTTGATTTGGGACATATTTAAATGGGAAGGTTTAGTAAACCGTTAGAAATGTAGGTCTAGTAACTTAGAGGAACAATTTAAGCCCACAAATTAGGTTTGTTAATTAAGACATAAATAGGAGAGTGAAAAAAAGCCAGGACAAAATCCTTGGGGAAAAAAAAAGGTCATTCTAGTCTATCTACAAATTTTTTACATCAGTAAGTTTTTAATATTCAAGAATATTTCTTGTTTCTTTTCCATAGCAGTTCATTCTTTTATGGATGTATTATTCATTTGAAGGTCTCTAAAGACATTAATTTGCATTTTAGGTTCTCTTCTCCTAATTTATTTAGGTTCTCTTCTCCTGTTTTATCTCCTTCCTTCAAAGCCAATTGTTAATTGTTTATCTTTTTTTCCTAAAAGACATACTTATTGCATATTATTAGTGATCATATTTTGCAGCAAAATTTAATTTACATTTCTCACAAACATAAAATGGAAATCAAAGCATCTATCAAATCTATATGATGACCCAAAGTCCTGGTTTTCAGAATTCAGCAGTCAATAGTTATTCTGGTCCAGGGCCATGAGTCCATGAGTTTCAATAGTTGAGAATTTTTGTCAATAATTGGAGCAAAATCTTCTTTATATGTGACAACTGTTTCCTACGTAAAACTCTTTCAAGGTCTCAGTTATTTCATCCTTTTGCTCTAATTCACCAGTTGGCTCAGGGGTTTTATTTGCCAAGACATCTTTTTGTTCTGCTTCATCACTTAGTGGCTCCTCTTTTTCTGGCCAAAAGAAATCAAGGAACCCAACATGGTCCAAGTATCCAATGCATAGACTGCCAACATCCATCAATACCAAGACATGGCGTGGTCTGACGCATGGCCCAATTGTCCATCTTGGTTCTGTTTTTTCCCCATGATATTGGATTTGTTTAAATGTCTGATGATCCTTGATTTTGATTTATGTTTATGAGGACCAAGTTGATTAATATACATGTCCTTTGTCAATAGTTTAGTAGGCTTGCTTGACTGTTTAATTGAATGAGAGGATTGACAGCGGTCTGAGGATACATAGGTGGGGAATGTCAGTAGCCATGTCTTCTAAAGCAAGGAGCTCAGAGGCAAGTTTGGGACCTCCAGAGTCCAGGAACAGAGTACTTGGTGTAACGGAAATGTGGCCTGTTCGTACTGTTTCTTTTGGGACCGACCACTCACAATAAGATGCATCACAGGCATGATTCTCTGTTTTACCTGAGGGCTAAAGCAACACATGGCAAGCTCCTTATGATCTGTATTGATGGAGTTAGGAGTGGTTTATCTCTGCTGTTCTGCTTTAATTAATTACCATGTTGACTCTGAATTCAGTGTTTTTTCCTTGATCTCTGAGAAGTGTATCTTTATATCTTCTGGTGATTGGGGCTGCTTTGACTTTTCTGTATGTGCAATCTTATCTGTTTTCAATCTTCCATGATTTCTCTAAACTTTTTGGTTTGCTACTTGTCCCATTTCTTGTTTTCTAGGCCTATTATGGATTTTTATTGTTTAAAATAACTTTTCTCATTTCAAGGTCACTTTGGAAAGCACAAGACACGTATTATTCAGTCTGTTGTTTTGAACCACTACCCTTTTCATTGCTTTTTAAAGTATTAATGTATATTATTGATTCAGCTAATGTCTAATTACCCTTAATGTTCTGCCTGGGGGAGGAAAAATAAAGTCATTGATCTTCTTGGCTTTTATTTTCTTATATGTGAATTTGTCCTTTTACATAAATATAGCTTTTTTTTCCAGCTTACTATTTATTTATTTATTTTTCTATATAGAATTTTTATTTTGTTTTTCAATTACAGTTGTCCCATTCTTTCCCCCATTGCTCCCCACCACCCAGCCCACACCTTCTCCCACAATCATATCCCTCCCCGTTGTCCATGTCCATGAGTCATTTATTCATGTTCTTTGACTAAACCCTTCCCTTACTTATCCCCCTTCTCTCCCTCCCCCCTCCCCCATAATAATTGTTATTCTGTTCCTTGTTCTATTTAGTTCATTTGTTTGTGTTGTTCCTTAGTTTCCTGTATTAAGTGTTATCATGTGGTATTTTTATTTCATTGTCTGGCTTATTTCACTAAGCATAATTCTCTCTAGTTCCATCCATGTTGTCGCAAACGGCAGGAGTTCCTTCTTTCTTTCTGCTGCATAGTATTCCATTGTGTAAATGCACCACGGTTTTTTAATCCACTCCTCTACAGATGGGCACTTAGGCTGTTTCCAGTATTTAGCTATTGTAAACAGTGCTGCTATGAACATAGGGGTGCATAAGTTCTTTTGAATTGGGGTTTCAGGATTTTTCGGGTATAATCCTAGCAATGGAATCGCTGGTTCAAAAAGCAGTTCCATCTTCAGTTTTTTGAGGTAATTCCATACTCTTTTCCATAGTGGCTGTACCGGTCTGCATTCCCACCAACAGTGCAGTAGGGTTCCCGTTTCTCCACATCCTCGCCAGCATTTGTTGTTTGTTGATTTGTTGCTGATGGCCATTCTGACTGGTGTAAAGTGGTATCTCATTGTGGTTTTTATTTGCATCTCCCTGATGGCTAATGATGTTGAGCATTTTTTCATGTGTCTATGGACCTTCTGTATGTCCTTTTCGGAGAAGTGTTTGTTCAGTTCCTTTGCCCATTTTTTAATTGGGTTGTCTGTTTTCTTTACGTTGAGTCGTATCAGCTCTTTATATATTTTGGAAATCAGTCCCCTGTCTGTGATGTCATTGGCAAATATGTTTTCCCATATGGTTGGTTTCATTTTCATCTTGCTGATGTTTTCTTTTGCTGAGCAGAAACTCTTTAGTTTGATGTAGTCCCATTTGTTTATTTTTTCCTTTATTTCTCTTGCCTTAGGAGGTGTATCCATGAAAATATTGTTACGTGGGGTATCTGAAATTTTCCTGACTGTGTTTTCCTCTAGGACTTTTATGGTGGCACAGCTTACATTTAAGTCTTTGATCCATCTTGAGTTTATTCTCATGTGTGGTGTAAGTGGATGATCTAGTTACATTTTTTTGCACGTCCCTGTCCAGTTCACCCAGCACCATTTGTTAAAGAGGCTCCTCTCACTCCATTTTATGTTCCTTCCTCCTTTATCAAATATTAGTTGACCATATGTTCCTGGCTTTATTTCTGGGCTCTCTATTCTGTTCCACTGATCTATATGTCTGTTCTTATGCCAGTACCAGACTGTTTTGATCGCAGTGGCTTTGTAGTATTGTTTGATGTCTGGTATTGTGATTCCTCCTGCTGTGTTCTTCTGTCTCAAGATTGCTTTTGCTATTCGGGGTCTTTTTTGGTTTCATATGAATTTTTGGAGTATTTATTCTAGGTCTGTGAAATATATCATTGATATTTTAATAGGGGTTGCATTGAATCTGTAAATTGCTTTGGGTAGTATGGCCATTTTGATGATGTTGATTCTTCCCGTCCAAGAACATGGTATTTGCTTCCATTTATTTGTATCTTCCTTAATTTCTTTCTTGAATGTTATGTAATTTTCAGAGTACAGGTCTTTTATCTCTTTGGTTAAGTTTATTCCTAGGTACTTTATTTTTCTTGTTGCTATAGTAAATGGTATTTTCTTTTTTGTCTCTGTCACTGCTATTTTATTGTTGGTGTACAGAAATGCCTTAGATTTCTGTATATTTATTTTGTACCCTGCTATTTTGCCAAATCCACCCATTATATCAAGTAGTCTTTTAGTGGAGTTTACAGGGTTTTCTATGTATACTATCATGTCATCTGCATATAATGATAGTTTTACTTCTTCTTTCCCAATTTGGATGCCTTTTATTTCTTTTTCTTGTCTGATTGCTGTGGTTAGGACTTCCAACACTATGTTGAATAGGAGTAGAGAGAGTGGGTACCCTTGTCTTTTCCTGACTACAGGAGGAATGCTTTCAGTTTTTGTCCATTGAGTATGATGTTGGCTTCTGGTTCCTCGTATATAGCCTTAATTGTGTTAAGGTATGCTCCCTCTATTCCCATTTTGCTGACTGTTTTCATCATAAATGGGTGTTGTATTTATCAAATGGTTTTTCTGCATCTATTGATATGATCATATGATTTCTGTCTTTCATTTTCTTTAGGTGATGTACTATATTTATTGATTTGTGAATATTAAACCATCCTTGCATCCCTGGGATGAATCCCACTTGATTGTGGAGTATGATCTTTTTAATGTGTTGCTGGATCCTGTTTGCCAATATTTTGTTGAGGATTTTAGCATCTGTGTTCATCAGTGATATTGGCCTGTAGTTTTCTTTCTTTGTTGTGTCTTGACCTGGTTTTGGAATTAGGGTAATACTGGCTTCATAGAAAGAGTTTGGGAGTTTTCCCTCTTGTTGGATTTTTTGGTATAGTTTGAGCAGAGTAGGAGTTAGTTCTTCCCTAAATGTTTTGTAAAATTTGCCTGTGAAGCCATCCAGTCCAGGGCTTTTGTGTGCCAGGAGATTTTTGATTACTCTTTCAGTTTCACTCTTTGTTATTGGTCTGTTGAGACTTTCTACTTCTTCTTGACTCAGTTTTGGAAGATTATATGGTTCTAGAAATTTGTCCATTTCATCTAGGTTGTCAAATTTCTTGCCATACAGTTGTTTGTAGTAATTTCTTACAATCCTTTGTATTTCTGTGGTATCAGTCATGATTTATACTCTTTCGTTTCTGATTTTGTTTCTTTGGGTCTTCCCTCTTTTTTCCTTGATGAACCTGGCTAAAGGCTTGTCGATTTTGTTTACTTTTTCAAAGAACCAACTCCTAGTTTTGTTGATCTTTTGAATTGTTTGTTTAGTCTCTATGTCATTTAATTCTACTCTGTTCTTGATGATTTCCTTCCTTCTTCTTGCCCTAGGCTTTGTTTGTTGTTGTTCTAGTTCTTGTAGCTTTAGGGTTAGGTTTTTTATTTGAGATTCTTCTAGCCTTTTCAGATATGCCTGTATTGCTATGAACTTCCCTCTCAGGACTGCTTTTGCTGTGTCCCATAGGTTTTGGGCTGTTGTGTGTTCATTGTCATTAGTTTCTAGATATTTCTTGATTTCCTTTTTGATGTCATAGTTAACCCATTCGTTATTTAATAGCGTGTTATTCATTCTCCATGAGTTTGGGTGTCTTTGATTTTTTTCCCTGAGATTGATTTTTAGTTTCAAGGCATTGTGGTCTGAAAAGATGCTTGATATAATTTCAATTTTCTTGAATTTGTTGAGGCTTGTTTTGTGTCCAATTATGTGGTCTATCTTTGAAAATGTCCCATGTGCCTTTGAAAAGAATGTATATTTTGCTTCTTTTGGGTGAAAAGTTCTATATATATCAGTTAAGTCCATGTGGTTTAGTGTTTTGTTCAATGTCTGTATATCCTTGGTGTTTCTTTGCTTCGAAGATCTGTCTATTGTTGATAATGGAGTGTTAAAGTCCCCTACTATGAGTGTGTTGCTGTTAATATCCTTCTTGTGGACTTCTAGCATTTTCTTTATTTGGGTGCTCCTATGTTGGGTGCATATATGTTTATCAGTGTTCTATCTTCTTGATGGATTGTTTCCTTAAGTATTATGAAATGTCCTTCTTTGTCTCTTTTTAATGCCCTTGCTTTGAAATCCGTTTTATCTGATATGAGTATTGCTGCCCCAGCTTTTTTTTCATGTCTGTTTGCTTTGAATACTTTTCTCCATCCCTTCACTTTCAGTCCGTGTAAGTCTTTCGTTTTGAGGTGTGTTTCTTGTAGACAGCAAATATGTGGGTCTTGTTTTTGTATCCATTCCACTACCCTGTGTCTTTTAATTGGAGTATTTAATCCATTTACATTTAAGCTTATTATTGACATGAATTTATTCATTTCCCTTTGTACCTGTGTTCCTTCCCCTCTTTTTTTTCTCCTCTTCTCTTTCTTAGATCATTCCTTTTAGCATCTCTTGCAATGCTGGTTTGGTAGAGATGTATTCTTTTAGTCTTCCTTTGTCTGGCAAACTCATTTCACCTTCCATTTTGAATGAGAGCCTTGCTGGGTAGAGTATTCTTGGTTGTAGGCCTTTGTATTTCTTTGCTTGAAATATCTTTGACCATTCCCTTCTGGCTTGTAGTGTTTCTGTTGAGAAATTGGTTGGTAGCCTTATTGGAGCTCCCTTGTATGTTATTTGCTGTTTTTCTTTTTTTTTTTTTTTTTTTTTTTTTTTTATTTTTTTTTTTTCAGATTTAATGTGTTTTATTGATTAAAATATTACATTTGTGCCAATTTCCCTTCCCTCTGCTCCCCTCCACCCGGTGGCCCCCTCCCTCCAGTTGTCCCCCCCTTTTAGATTATGTCCATTAGTTGTGCATACAGTTCCTCCCAACCTCTGTCTATTCCATTCCCTCCTACCATGATCCCCAATTCCTATATCATCTCCCTCCCTCTCCCCACTCCCCCTCCCTGTTGACCTCCCCCCACTATGCTTCCCTTACCCACAGTTCCTTTTCCACTCTCGTTGCCTGTTTCGTTTGCCTTTGTTTCATCTCCCTATCTTCTGTTATTTAAACCAGTCCCTTTAACTTCTCATATAACAGTGGTTTGGATCTAATGAACTCTTTCAGTTTTATTTTGTCCTGGAAACACTTTCTCTGTCCTTCTATTCTGAATGACAATTTCGCTGGATAGAGTATTCGTGGTTGTAGGTTTTGGATTTTCATTACTTTGAATATTTCTTGCCAGTTCCTTCTTGCTTGTAGGGTTTCCCTTGAGAAGTCAGCTGATAGTCTAATTGGGACCCCTTTGTACATAATTCTTTTCTTCTCTCTTGCTGCTTTTAAGATTCTCTCTTTATCTTTAATTTTTGACATTTTGATTATAATGTGTCTTGGGGTGGTTCTCCCTGGGTCCAGTCTCTTGGGAACTCTCCTTGCTTCCTGGACCTGCAGGTCTATTCCCTTCCCCAAGTCTGGGAAGTTCTCCTTTATTATGTTTTCACTCAATTTTTCAAGTTCTAGTTCATCTTCCTCATTCTCTGGCAAACCAATGATTCTTATGTTGGGCCTTTTATAGCTGTCCCAGAGGTTTCTGATCGTCTCATTGTTGCTTCCTATTTCCTCTCGCTGCATTGGTTGACTGCTTCTTCCTTCTCCATATTCCAGTTTGTTGAAATGAACTCTGGATTCCTCACCATCTGTCTCGTACGTGGTTTTGTTCCTTTCGTTATGAAAGTTTTTCGCTTCTTTCATATCTTTTTCCTGCTCTTTTGTGAATTCTGTAAGCCACCTGATAACAATGGCCCAGAACTGAGCCTCTGACAGGTTTCTTATCTGTTCATCTGTCAGGTTCTCTATCTGCTGTCTGGTGAGCTGCACCACCGGGATCTCTATAGTTGTTTGCCTCATTTTGACAGATGCGTTTTGTTTTCCTGGGCTGGCTGTCGGGGGCGGTGCCTGTGTACTCGTAATGACCCAGCGACCGGCGCCCTTTGGCGTCACAAGTCAGCGCCCGGCGCCTGTCTGCGACCTATTTCGTAGCCCTGTGGTGCTTTCTTTCTTTGGGGGCGGGGGTCCAAAATGGATACACACAGTTATTCCGCTAGGAGACCGGGATCCGTCCTCCCGCGCCCCTGGGCCTCACTGTTCAAGGCGATGCTGCGACTGCTCTCCCCAGCGCCCGGAGTCGCGCACCGGCAGGGGCTTGATTGGAGTCGCGCCAAGCCTCCGGGCTTTTTCGCCGCCCCGCCCCCGCCGCCGCTCCGCAGACAGCTTTGCCTTCTTTAACTCTTACCTGCCCAAATGGCACCGCTGGTTTATAACTTCATGTGTTGGGCTTCCGTGTAGCTTTATTTTCTGGAATTTCTAGTTATCCTTTGTTTTGAAGTAGTTGTATTCCTATCTGGTTGTAGAGGGAGACCTAGCGTGTCCGTCTAAGCCTCCATCTTGGCCGGAAGTCCTGCTGTTTTTCTTTTACCACTTTTAAGATTCTCTCTTTGTCTTTGAATGTTGCCATTTTAATTATGATGTGCCTTGGAGTGGGCCTTTTGGGGTTCCTCTTCATTGGGACTCTCTGTGCTTCTTGGACTTGCATGACTTGTTCTCTCATCAGGTTGGAAAAATTTTCTGTCATTATTTTTCCTATCAGTCTTTCTATCCCTTGTTCTTCTTCTCTGTCTTTTATTTCTATAATCCAGATATTATTTTGTCTCATGTTGTCCTGTAATTCCCTTAGACCTTCTTCATACTTTTTCAGTCTTTTTTCATTTTGTTGTATTGTATGGGAATTTTTTCTACATGTCCTTTAACTCACTAATTCGATCCTCTGCTTCGTTTGGTCTCCTTTTTATTGATTCTACTGTGTTTTTTAGTTCAGAGATTGTATTTTTCATTTCTTCCTGGTTCTTATTAATAGTTTCTATGTCCTTTTTTATGCTGGTGTAGTTCTCTGTAAGTTTCCTGTAATTTTCTTGGAACTGTTGATAATTTCCTTGGAGATTGTCATACTTATCTTTGAGGTTGTCGAGTATATTGAGCTTCTTCCTCAGCATTATTTTGAATTCCATGTCTGACATTTGGGTTATGTCTATTCTATCTACCTCTCTTTCTGGAGATTCCTCTTTTCCTTTCATTGGGAAGTTGTTTTATACATCTTCCCATGTTGGATTCTTCTTGTTTGTTTTTGTTTTTTGGATTTGTCTGCTTTGATTTCCCGCCGTTATAGTACGAGATTCTTTATAGGAGATCTGGGGGTTTCAGTGGTGCAGTCTCTTTGATATCCTGAGCCTGATGTTCTTGGGATACCCTTTATGTTGTTTGTTTATGCTGTTTGGTTATATTTCCGTTACTCTTTGGTGGGACCTTCCGTTTCACTAGTTGATTGAGAGTCACTCTACCCACCTTGTCTTGAGTTCTTTTGCTGAGATGCTGTTGAAAATGTAAACACAGAGCCCAGGCAAGAAACCCACACCCTCAAAAATATCCCCCACCCTCTATCCTACTATCGGCAGTAAATAAACCAGTATTAATATAAATGTAGAAAGGTGAGGGCTTTTATACTATAGGAAGAATAGATAAGAGTTGTTTTTAGAGAGGAAAAATATGATTTTTGAGAGAGGGGATGATAGATTAGCAATTGTAGCAAGTAGTGTCGAGAGTATGCAAGACAGGTAATATTTACATTGTATGTTAATAATAATAGAAGAAAAATAGGGAAGAATGCAGAATATAGTAAGAAAGTGGAATTGTATAGTATTAGATTCATATAGTAGTTATATTCTATTTATTTAGTGTGAAAGGGAGGTTAACAAAACAGACAAACAAATAAACAAAAATTAAAGAGGAAGCATCAGAAGGAGAGATGGTAAGAAACAAATTAAAGAGATAGTTAAAAAAATTTTTTTAATAAAAGTAAAAATTAAAATTAAATCTAAAATAAAAAATAAGAAATTAAAAAAATTAAAATAAAATAAAATACAAATAAGAAAACTAAAATAGAAATAAAAATTTAAAAATATATATATATACAAAAGGAAAGTTTTTACTCGGTTTAGCCTCTCTGTGTCGTCTTGTTTTTCTGGATCCACAGCTGGTCTAATGAGGTGGGCCAGAGGTTCCTAATCTTTGCAGGTTTGGCGCCTGTTTTGGAGCTGGCCAGGGTGCTTGTGTGCACGCAAGGCAGCCTGTGCGCTAGCCTCAGTCCTGCCGAGCTGTGCCCTGGGAGTTGGTCTCTTGCCCCTTGGGGCAGGGCCCCAGACACTTTTGCATGGTGGAAGTGAGCGTCTGTGAGTCGCCGCTGCCCGCTGTTCCTGCGCCGCAGCCGCCCACCATTCCTGCACCCGCATGGGCAGGCATGAGCAGAGCCCATTCAAGTGGTCTGCGCTCCGGCCTGCCTGGTGGTCACTGGGGCTGGCCAGGGGTTTCTGCGCATGGTCTTCTGAATGCCCAGCAGGCCCTCTTTGCGCCCATTGCGGCACTGCTCTTATGTCTGTTGGGGTGTGTCCGAGGGGCACCCACACGCGTGGCCAGCGAACTGGTTGCGCGCCTGGGCCAGTGTATAGGGGCTCTTCCCTGTGCGCACCCGCGCTACCCAATGGGGTGGGTTGGGGAGTGGGCAAGCGCACTTCTGCGCCTGCGCTCTTCAAGAATGTCCTATCACCCCCAACCTTTCCTCCCCTCTCTGCAGTACACAAGAGAAAAAAAATAAAGGAAAATCACATTCTCACATGCACTGCAGTATGCTGTTTCTTGTCTTTCAGCTCCAGATGCCACCTGATTCTCTCCTGTTTCTGCCAGCGGGCACAGATCCGCTCTCCTCCCGATTCCTCTCTGGGGAAGCCTGTGGTCGCTAAAAAATCTTTGTGTACTTCCAGCCGCAGCTCAGGGAGCCACCCCAGTCCAGAAATCCCGTCTTGTCCCTTTTTCCTCCGCTATCCTCACCAAACAGGTCACTCCTAGATGGTTTTCTCTAATCCAGCAGTGCCAAGGCTCAACTCCTGCCAGTGTCCAGCTGTTCACTGAGATGTTCTGTCTGCAATTAGCCCAAACTACAGATGGGTCTCGGGAGCCAGAAAGCACAGCCTCCCCTCACTCCTCCGCCATCTTCTCCTCTACCTCACGGAAACCTTTCTCGTTTCACTATGAGACTCCACTGGTCCCCGTGCCCACAGTAGGCCACAGTCTCCAAGTAGGTTCCAGTTGATGAGCCGGTCTGCAGCTGTCTCTCTAAGGTGCGGTCAGGTAGGAGCGCGGGGCTTGGAGGGTCCAGTGACTTCTCCCGAGAGTGCTGGCGAGCCTTCTGCCCTTTTCCACTCCACTCTTGCTCTCCCTTCCCCACTCGAGCTGTCCATAGTTTGTACTCATTCACTCGTCTCTCTGTCTGTATCCCAAGCTTTCCACGATAGGAGCAAGCAGACAACACTGCTACTTACTCCGCCGCCATCTTCCTCTCTGTTTGAATATAGTTTTTTTTAATTGAACTTTTATTGTTTATGGTTAAGTGAAATTCATGGAAATAATGTCAATTAAAATCATCCTGTGGCTCTGTAAATCAAATAGATTATTATACATAATAAAAAATTTATAGTTTTTGATAAATATATTTCTTCTCATAAGACTATGGAATGATATGATTCTTCTGGTTGTCTGGAGTGACATTTGTATTTTAAGCTATTGACTGAATAAATTATTGACTGTGTAACTTTGTTCATTTCATATATGTGTCCTTTGATAATATATGGCACTACAATATGTAATACTAATTTTAGAAGGAAAGTGATTTTGAGTTTTATTGCTTATGTACAGGGGTGGGAAAAAGTAAGTTTACAGTTATGAGTATGCAAAACAGTTTATTATATTATTCTCTTATTATATATTTTTCCATACGAACAACTATAAATCTACTTTGTCCACCCCTGTGTATACTTTATGAATAGAAAATATAGATATAAACATAATCCACATGTATGCTACCTACAAAAGACCCACTTCAGAATAAAAGATCTACACGGGCTGAAAGTGAAGAGATGGAAAAAATTATTCCAAGCAAATGGACATGGAAAAAAAAGCTGGGGTAGCATTACTTATATTAGACAAAATAGACTTCAAAACAAAGGCCATAAGAAGAGACAAAGAAGGTCACTACATGAAATATAACCCTTATAAACATACATGCACCCAACGTAGGAGCACTTATATACGTAAGGAAAATCTTGGAGGATGGTAGGGAGATTGACAGCAATACAGTCATCATTAGGAATTTTAACACCCCACTGTCAACAATGGATAGATCTTCCAAACAAAGAATCAACAAGGATATTGTGGACTTAATTGATATACACAGAACATTTCACCCCAAAGGAGCAAAGTATACATTCTTTTCAAACATACATAGTGGATCATTTACAAAGCTTTAATAAATTCAAGAAAATTCAAATCATATCAGGCATCTTCTTGGATCACAATGGCTTGAAACTAGAAACCAACCTTAAGGAAAAAACTAAAAAACATTCAAAAACACGGAAACTGAGTAACACATTATTAAATAATGAGAGGGTTAACAATGAAATCAAGGAAGAAATCAGCAAGTGTCTGGAAACAAATGAAAATGAATATACAACAACATAAAACCTGTCGGACCCAGTGAAAGCAGTCCTGAGAGGGAAGTTCATAGCAATAGAGGTCTACCTAAAGAAGATAGAAAAATCTCAAATAATCAACCTAACCCGACATCTAAAAGAACTAGAGGAACAACAACAAACAAATCCCAGAGAGAGCAGAAGGAAGGAAATAATCAAGATCAGGTTAGAATTAAACGACATAGAAACTAAAAATACAATCCATATAATCAATAAATCCAGGAGCTTGTTCTTTGAAAAGATAAAATTGACAAACCTTTAACCAGACTCATCAAGAAAGAAAGAGGACCCAAATAAATAAAATTAGAAACAAGAGAAGTAACAACCAATACCACAAAAATTCAAAGGGTTGTAAGAAATTACTATGAGTAAATATATGCCAAGAAACTGGACAACCCAGGTGAAATAGACAAATATTTGAAACATACAGTCTCCCAAAACTGAATCAAGAAGAGGCAGAAAGCTTGAACAGACTGATAAAACATAGTGAAATTGAAGCAGTAGACAAAAAACTCCTAGCACACAAAAGCCCTTGACCAGATGGCGTCACAGGTGAATTTTACCAAACATTCCAAGCAGTAACACCTATCCTTCTCAAACTATTCTAAGAATTCAAGAAGAGGGAAGACTTCCAAACTCTTTTTACTAGGCCGGTATTACCCTAATTCTAAAACCAGGTAAAGATACAACAAAGAAAGAAAATTACAGGCAAATATTTCTGATGAACATAGATGATGAAATCCTCAATGGAATCTAATCAACAAAAGAGACTAATGAGAAAAATAGAAGCAGAGATGTGGAAACATGGAACAGACTGATAGCTCTGGAAGGTGAGATGGGAGGGGAGAATGGTGGAAGGAAGGGAAGGGATTCCTCAAAAAATGTTTATGAATGACTCATGGACACAGACAATGGAGAGAAGATTGACTATGGGCTAGAGGGGTGGGCTCCATGGAGGGGGGCAAAAGGGAAAAAGAATTGGAACAATTGTAATAGGATAAACAATAAAAAAAAGTAGAGGAAAAAAGAAAAAATACAAATGTTCAGGGTTTGGAGTGTATATCAAATAGCATGATAAAACTAGCAGAATCCCATTGTTTCTGTTCTTGGAAATTCTATTAGAAAAATATGACCACCGACTTTGTGTTTTTGATGATATAGTTCCTTATTACAATAATCTCATTTTTATAGATCTAAACATTTCCCTTGCCAAAATGGTTCTTCATTACATTCTATCTAATATCCTATTATAATGTAATATTGGTATATTATTTGTAATCTTGAAAGGGCCTTTTCTCAATAGTTTTATTTTATGGGGGGTTCAAAGGGTACAGAGTTATAATTTTGTGCTTGCTCATGACATATTAATTTAAACAAAATAATATATTTTAAAAATGATAAAATTTTGATTCTATTTAAACTTATGTAATATAAAACAAATATCATATAGTTTAGAAGGCATGATTTTTTTTCTGAAGAAATGTGCTGAGAAACATAAGCAGTTTTTCCCTCTGTCTGCTTTTCTGTATAAAGCCCCCAAATATTGCCTTTCTATCCTCAAAATGACCTAGTTATTTTGAAAAGCTTGTAATGATTGTACATGTACAGATCAACTTCCTCATATAAGGAAGTGTGTTTTAGGATATGAGCCTCATACAGATGCTAGAGTTTAAGTAGCCTTTTCTGTGTTTCTGTTTCTACCTGGGCAGAACTGAAAGTTAAAAATGCTCCAAATAAAACCCTTTCTTTTAGGGGTAATAACATTTGTGATGATAGTAAGAATAATAGCTCATGAATCATTAACTTATGTTTATTATGCTGAAAATTTTAAATTTTGTGGAGTTCCCTAAGGAGCTCATCGGAATATCAGGGAATATGATATGCATTTAGGAAATATTTGGGTCTCCCGAGAGAAACCTTAAAACCAGCTATTCTTCTTTTAAATCCACTATCCATATATACTTACATATTTTTCTATGTATCCTTTATTCCTTTATACATTTCCCTGTGTGTGTGTATGTGTGTGTGTATAAGTTGTCCATGTAAATATGTGTACTTAAACCATTTAATTCCCTTTTTTCTCTCACAACTTGATGTGAGGGATTTTTGTTTGTTTCTTTTCCTACTAAATTGAAAATTAGTTGAATCTTGGAATAAGTACATCATGTTCCTCACAGTATTAGTACGTTGATATATTATTGTCTCCGTGATAAAGTACAGAATTTAACCTGTCTCATTTAAAAAGTTCCCAGCACCTAGTAGGTGCTAGAATGAATCATTACCATGCAGAAATTTATAACAGGATGTTCAAAGAGAGCAGCTTATATAAGTTAACAGATCTGACTCTCTGGGACTCATTTTTTTAAAGCTCTCATTAGTTCCTTGGTTTCTTTTATTTAATGCTTAAAAAAAAAAAAAGTTTTACAAGTAGCCTTTGTGCATTGTTGAAAATTTAAAAAGTAAAAAATAAACATAAAAAAAATTCATAAAATTACAGCACCCCAAATAACATTTTGGTATGTGTGCTTTCAAATTTTGTTTTATGAAAGCACACACTTTAGTTTTTCTTACAAAAATATGGGTTCATGTTTTAGAAACATGTATGCATTCAATAATATAATGCATTTTTTTCCTTCTAAGTTTATGGATCCTATTTCTCTGTTAAGAGGTCTCCCTTTCCCATCCTCCTGCTTTCTCATAAAATTACTCTAATCAGACTATCACTCCCACTTCTGTCAAAGTTTTTGACTCTGCTAAATCCACTAGTCAATTCTCAGCTCAAATATTTTTTTTCTTTAAAGTATATTTTATTGATTATGCTGTTACAGTTGTCCCATTTTCTTCTCCCTTTGCTCTCCTCTGCCCAGTACCCCGCTTCTCTCCAGCAATCCCACCCCCTTTAGTTCATGTCCATGGGTCATACATATAAGTTCTTTGGCTCCACCCTTTCCTGTACTATTCTTAACATCCTCCTGTCTATTTTGTACCTACCAATTATGCTTCTTAATCTCTGAACCGTTCTCCCCATTCTTCCCCTTCCCCCTCCCAGTTAATAACCTTCAAAATGATCCCCATACCTATGACTCTGTTCCTATTCTGGGTGTTTGCTTAGTTTGTTTTTGTTAGTATTTTTTTAAGTTTCTGCTATTGATAGTTGTGAGTTTGTTGTCATTTTAATGTTCATAACTTTGTTCCTTTTTCTTAAATAAGTTCCTTTAACATTTCATATAATAATGACTTGGTGATGATGAACTCCTTTAGCTTTATCTTGTCTGGGAAGCACTTTAATTGCCCTTCCATTCTAAATGATAGCTTTGCTGCATAGCGTAATCTTGGTTGTAGGTCCTTGTTTTTCATCACTTTAAATACGTCTTGCCAGTCCCTTCTTGCCTACAGTGTTTCTTTTGAGAAATCAGCTGATAGTTTTATGGGAACTCCTTTGTACATAACTGCTTTTCTCTTGCTGCTTTTAAGATTCTCTCTTTATCTTGAACCTTTGGCATTTTAATTATGTGTCTTGGTGTGGTCCTCTTTAGGTCAAACTTGTTGGGGACTCTTTATGCTTCATGAGCTTGTATGTCTATTTCCTTCGCCAAATTAGGGAAGTTTTCCTTCATTATTTTTTCACATAAGTTTTCAATTTCTTGCTCTTCCTGTTCTCCTCTGACACTCCTATGATTCAGATGTTGGCATGTTTATTAAAGTTATCTCAGAGGTTCCTAAGCCTCCCCTCATTTTTAAAAATTCTTGTTTCTTCATTCTGTACTGGTTGACTGTTTATTTCTTCCTTATGTTCCAAATCATTGATTTGAACCCCAGTTTCCTTCCCTTCACCATTGGTTTTGTGTGAGTTTTCATTTGTTTCACTTAACTTAGCCTTCACTTCATCCCTTTTGCATTTGCCATACTCAACCATATCTGTCAAGTCTGTGAGCACCTTTATCACCAGTGTTTTGAACTCTGCATCTGTTACGTTAGCTATCTCCTTATCTGTTAGGTTGGCTATCTCCTTGTCGCTTCGTTCTCCCATTGAATCCTTGATCTGATCTCTCTTTTGGGCGATACTTCTCTGTCTCCTCAATTTGACAGGCTCCTCTGTTTGCTTCTGTGTCTTAGGTAGAACTGTCGAATCTTTTACGTTGTAAGGAGTGGAGCCTTAGGTGTTGGTCAGTGTAGGGGTGACCCATTTTACCACATTGTGGTGATGTATGTGGGGGAGGGGTCGGAGGGACTGAGACCTCTCTAACTATTGCCCTGGCTGTGGTTCCCAGAGTAGGTGGGTTTGCAGATGTTCTAGGACCATGACGCCCTCTAAACAAGCTGACTCCGCTGAGAGACTGGCAGTTTCTTTCTCCGCCCCAACCCCCTGGTTTTCACAGAAGCAGTGAGGCTTTATTTTCCCCAGTGTGGGAACCGTGAGCTGCACAGTCTGGTCTGGTGCTGGGAGCACTCCCCAGGTATCCCTCCCTACTTTTATAATGTGTGACTATGCTTTTTGCTAACCCTCCACAGCCACTGTCACTGCCTTCACACTGTGTCCTGTCCGCTCCAGCTCCGCCCCTCCTACCTGTCGAATGAGTATTTCTCCTTTATGTCTTTGTTTGTTGGACTTCCATGCAGCTCAGTTTTCTGGAACTTCTGTTTGTCTCCAGTTTTGAGGTCGTTATATTCCTTCTAAGCTGTGGAGGGAGATGCAGCATGTCTACCTATGCCTCCGTCTTGGCTGGAAGTTTCTCAAATGTTACTTGACCTATCAGAAGCATTTGAAAGTATTTTTCACTTCCTCAATTTTTTGCTTCTGCTTTTCCTCCTACCTCACTGCTGGTTCTCAGTTTCCTTTACCAATTTCCATTTCTATGCCACTAAACATCACAGTCTCTAGGATTCTGTCTTTGGACTTCTTGTCTATGTTCATCCTTACAATGAGCTACCATCTCGCATCTGTCAGAATGGCCATCATCAATAAATCAACAAATAAAGAGTGCTGGCAAGGATGTGGAGAAAGGGGAATTTGCACTGTTGGTGGGAATGCAGATTGGTACAGCCACTGTGGGAAGCAATATGGAGATAACTCAAAAAATTAAAAATGGATCTGCCTTTTCAGCCAGCAATCCCACTTCTGGGAATATATCCAAAGGAACCCAAAACACTAATTTGAAAGAACATAAGCACCCCTATGTTCATTGCAACATTATTTACAATTACCAAGATATAAAAGCAGCCCAAGTGTCCATCAGTAGTTGAGTGGATAAAACAACTATGGGACATTTACACAATGGAATACTACTCAGCCATAAAAAAGAAGAAAGTTTAACCCTTTGAGACAGTATGGATGAACCTGGAGAACATTATGCTAAATGAAATAAGCCAGTCAGAGAAAGATAAATACCATATGATTTCACTTATATTTGGAATCTAATGAAGAAACTGAACTAACAAGGAAAATAGGGACAGACTCATAGATGGAGAGCAGGATGACAGCCAGTAGGGGGAGGTCAGCAGATGGAGGGACTGAACAAAAAGGAAAAAGTACTCATGGGCATGGACAGCAGTGTGGTGATTGCTGGGGGAAGGGAGGTATAAGGGGACTAAATAGTAATGGAAAAATACAATTAAAAAAATATTTTAAAAGAAAGAAAAAATAGGTGATCTCATTTAATCTCATGGCTTCTAATACTGTCTGTACACTCATAACTCAAATGTTATCTCCAGGTCAGACTTCTTCACTTAGATATTTAATAGACAATTCAAACTTAATATAACCAAAACCAATCTCCTAATATCTGTTACCCACAATAAGCAAACAGCTGTTCCTTCTCTAAGTCTTTAAGTGACAGTTCGATAGTTTAAACCAGAGACTTTAAAGTCATTTGCAGTTTAAATTCTTTGGAAGGCAGACTGAAACAGAATTAGCAAGCTGTTAGTTTATTTGAGAGTGTTTTTAGGATCAACATCTCCAGAAGGGAAGAGAAGGACAAAGGTTGGGGGAACAATTTAGGCTGCAGTGCAGTCTTAACAAAGGCCTTAGCCTATGCAACGGGGAGCTTGGAAGTTCAGATGGCTCATTGTGGTTGTCCCAAGTTAGGGCAAGGAACTATGAGACTAAATGACATTACCTGGGAAGTGAATATAGATAGGATGTTCAAGTACTGAGCCACTGATAACTATACTGCCTAAACCACCATGCCAACCACTTGTAAGAGATTACCATGGGAAGGGGCCCTGAGCTTGACTTTCTTCAGCCAAGGCAATTCCTAATTTGACAGCTGAGTGCTCTCTGCCAGCAGCAGCCCGTGTCTAAGGAGTAAGTCCTTCATCTCTGAAGGAGAATCTGCATAGTGTATAATGTATTTTTTACATTGTCTTTAATTCCTCTCCTTTTCTCATATTCCACACTTACTCCACCAAGCAAATGTTAGTTCTGTTTTCAAAATACATCCAGAAACTGACCACTTTTCACCTCCTCCTTTACTACCATGT
Organism: Furipterus horrens; assembly: GCF_987537825.1. Lineage (NCBI taxonomy): Eukaryota > Metazoa > Chordata > Mammalia > Chiroptera > Furipteridae > Furipterus > Furipterus horrens. The sequence goes on from NW_028327182.1 coordinate 45,380,535, forward strand.
TGATCCATACCACTATCATCTCTTGCCTAGATTATTGTTATGCTCTTAACTGGCCTCCTTCTTCCACTGTTGCATCTTTCTTTCTGTTCTCTATGTAGTAGTTAGAATAATCCTTTCAAAACAAAGTCAAATTATGTTACTCCAGGTCTCTAGCTTCTGAGAATAGAATTCTAAAGTATTTCCATTGTTTACAAGGCCCTTCACAATCTGGCCCTAATTACCTCTCTACTACTATTCTCCTTGCTCATGCCTCTCCAGCCACATTGACCTTTCAAGCCAGTTTTCTGGTCCTCTTGGCCTGCCTGTCTGCTATCTTGACATCCTCCCCACTTTGTCAATTCTCCTCTTATTTCTCTGACAGTCAGTCTAGTAGGCTAAAACAATGTCAGTCATATCACATTAAATGACTTGGTCAAGGTAATCCAATGAGAAACTGCAGGACTTAGAAAAAGTTCAAGCCTTTTGCTTCAACCAATTTCTTATTCTTTCAGTTATATCTCAATGTAGAAATATTGTATTTGAAAGTAAAATAAAAACTGTTAACATTTTTTAAGTGTTCATCTTGGCATTAGTAAAGGATCATTTTTTAGTGTCCCCGCCCCCACAATTCAAGATTACTTCCAATAAAATGCATTACTCTTACTGAGACTGTGTGATGAGATTGAGGTCATGCCACCTCATACATGGAACTAATTATTTCTTGCTCTTTTTTCCTATACAGAGCCTTTCATCTTACTATAAAGGAGGATTTGAACAGAAAATGAGTAGGCGAGAAGCTAGTCTTATTTTGGGTGTAAGGTAGGTGTGCTGCATAAGTATTATTTTGTTCTGTTGCCAAGTTTGTATTATTTTAAATAATGAATAGGAGAAAATACCAACTTTTTACATTTTAAAACCTCATGTCTTAGAGAATATCTCACATTCCCTAAAAAATATTGGGCGAAGTTGTGATGTGTCTTTATTCCTTAACAGGGAGTTATTATTTTTCAATGCTAAGGTTTCAAAGCAATTAAAATATTCCTTATTGTGATACTGAATTCTTTCTGGATTCAGTTTTTTTAATAATTTGATATGTATTATATTTTTGATTATAATCTGGGCTCTGTTTCACAGTTCTTTTCTAGTTCCATAATTTGACATCTAGCATATTTTATTATATTTGTTTCACCTTAATATGCATTTATTGTCTAGCTTTAGACAGTATAGGAGAAAGTTAATAATATTATATGATTGCTGTGTGATACCATTTAACACTTAAAGTTCAGAATACTTTCCCAACCATAGATTTACCAATAGCAGCATTCAAATTTTTATCTGATGTTCCTTTAGAGCTCATGTAATTTTTGTGGGTGTAGTTTATGGCATATAGTGTGTCATCTAAAACAAATCCCATGGTGATTTAATCAACATATTAAGCAAATAGATCATAAAGTTCTATCTTGTCATAATTTTTTAAATATTTCATTTGTTTATTTTTAGAGCAAGGGGAAGGGAAGGAGAAAGAGAGGGAAAGAAACATCAATGTGTGAGAGAAGCAATTGGCTGTCTCTTGCATGCCTCCAACCTGGGACCTGGCCTGAAACCCAGGCATGCGCCCTGACCGAGTATTAACCCAGTAACCTTTTGGCTTGTGGAACGGTGCCCAACCCGCTGAGCCACACCAATCAGGGCAATATATTGGAGTAATTTTTAGTCTCTTATATGCTAGCATATTTTTAAGGTTAAAACATGTTATTATTTCTTATGACTTAGCAAGAAAAAACAAAAAAAGGGTAGGGAGAGAAAATAGCTCATTTTAGCATGGTGCTTTTATTTAAATATAAAAATAGAAAAAGAAAAATGATTTTAAGTACTGGAACCAAATTATCAGGATGCATACATTGCTAACTATTACTTGCTTTAATATTACTCAGAGTAGCCTTGTTATTTTTTTAAATTTTATTGGGCCCACATAACATCCCATTCATAGTCTTGAATGTGAATATGAAACACATTTATAAACCAAACACAAAGGTTTTTGAAAATATCATTTTATATCAGCTACGGTGCTCATATCATTAGGACAGATAATTAGAAGTTAACGTAAGGTACATTGGTTATAAAGTTAAACTACAGATTCTAATAAGTAAATATGGGTATGGACACCACCAGTTTTACCACATACTAACTGTCTGACTTCAGTTTTATTATTTGTAAAATACCATTTTGTAAAATAGAGGTAGTATTAATTTCTACTGCATATGGTTGTGAAAATTAACATACTTGAAATTCTTCACATAGCCCTGGCTGGTTAGCTCAGTTGGTTAGAGCATCTTCCTGATAAGCCAAGATTGCAGATTCCATTCCTGGTCAGAGCACATACAAAAATCAACCAATGATTGCATAAATAAGTGGAACAACAAACTGATATCTCTGTCTCTCTCTGTCTCTCTTCCTCTTCCTTTCTGTCTCTAAAATCAGTAAATAAAATTTTTAAAAAGTTCTTTTTTTTCCTTTAAGTATATTTTATTGATTATGTTGTTACAGTAGTTCCAATTTTTTTTTCTCCTTTGCTCCCCTCTGCCTGGTACCCTCCTTCCCTCCAGCAATCTCACCCCCCTTAGTTCATGTCCATGGGTCATGCATATAAGTTCTTTGGCTTCACACTTTCCTATATTATTCTTAACTTCCCCTTGTCTTTTTTGTACCAACCAATTATGCTTCTTAATCCCTGCACCTTATCCCCATTTCTTCCCCTCCCCCCTCCCAGCTGATAACCCTCCAAATGATCCCCATACCTATGATTCTGTTCCTATTCTGGTTTGCTTAGTTGGATTTTGTTTTTATTTTTTAGATTCAGTTGTTGATAGCTGTGAGTTTGTTGTCATTTTAGTGTTCATAGTTTTGATCTTCTTTTTCTTAAGTAAGTCCCTTGATATTTCATATAATAATGGCTTGGTGATGATGAGTTCTTTAAGCTTTACCTTGTCTGGTAAGCACTTCATTTGCCCTTCCATTCTAAATTATACCTTTGCTGGATAGAGTAATCCTGGTTGCCGGTTGCCTTTCATCACATTGAACACTGCTTGCCAGTCCCTTCCTGCTTGCAAAGTGTCCTCTGAGAAATCAGCTGATAATCCCATAGTCACCACCCTGTAGGCAACTTTCTGTCTCTCTCTTGCTGCCCCCAGGACTCTGTCTTTACCTTTCACCCTTGGCATCTCAATCATGATGCATCCTGGTGTGATCCCCTCTGGGTCCAGTGTGCCTGGGACCCTCCCTGCTTCCTGGACCTGTATGTTCATCTCCTTTGCAAAATTTGGGAAGTTTTCCTCATTTTTTTCAATTCTTGCTTTCTCATTCTGCACTGGCTGCCTGGTTTTTTCTTCCTTATGTTCCAAGTCATTGATTTGAACCCTGGTTTCCTTCCCTTCACCATTGGTTTTGTGTGGACTTTCCTTCGTTTCACTTAGCATAGCCTTCACTTCTTCTCTTATGTGTTTGCTGTACTCAAGCATATCTGTCAAGCCTGTGAGCATCTTTATCACCAATGTTTTGAATTCTGCATCTGTTAGATTGTCTTATCTCCTCATCTGTTAGGTTGGCTATCTCCTCGTCACTTAGTTCTCCCACTGGAACCTTGATCTGCTCCCCATTTTGGTCGATACCTCTCTGTCTCCTAATTCTGACAGACTCCTGTTGTTTGTTTGCCTCCGCGTCCCAGGTAGAGGTGTTGCTCCTGTTACATTGTACGGGGCGAAGCCTTAGGGATTGGTCAGTATAGGGTGACTGGTTTCACCACGTTGTGGCGCTATATGTGGGGGAGAGGTCTGAGAGGAGGAAAATGCCGCCTGCCCAGCACTAGCCCCTTTTCCAGGCCCTTCTCCCACTTCTGTATGGGACTGGTGCCTGTCTACCTGTTGCCCTGGCCATCGTTCCCAGAGTGGGTGGGTCTGCAGATGTTCTAGGACCATGGGGGCCCTTTAAACCAGCAGACTCTGCTGAGAGACCGGTAGTTTCTGCCTCCGCCCCAACCTCCACTGGTCTTCAGAGTCGGAAACAATGAGGCTTGATTTCTCCCGGTGCTGGGGCCTTGAGCTGTCCAATCTGGTGAGGAGCTGGGAACACTCCCAAGGTGTCCCTCCTGACTTTTTAAAATGTGTGACTGTACTTTCTGCTGGCCTGCTGCTGCCACCACCACACCATGTCCTGTCCGCCCCGGCTCCACCCCTTCTACCTGTCTGGATGAGTATTTCTTCTTTATTTTTTTGTCTGCTGGACTTCCATGCAGTTTGGTTTTCTGGAACTTCTGGTTGTTTCTAGTTTTGAGGTAGTTGTAGTCCTTCTTAGTTGTGGAGGGAGACACAGCATGTCTCTCTATGCATCCATCTTGGCCAGAAGCCCCCAAAAAGTTCTTAACATAAACATGGCACTTAGTAACTACTCAGTAAATGCCAGGTAAGCAAAACAGATTCTTACCCTGATTCTGTCACTGAGGCACTGCATTGTATGATCTTGGCCAAGTTATTTTTAGCTTTTCTGCACTTCAGTCTCTTCATTTTTTAATTGGAATCAATAATATCTAGCCTTGTTGGATAATATAAATTGATAGGATGATACGTTTTTATTTAAAGTACTATGAAATACCAGGTGCTAAATAAATGTTGTCTCCTCTTTCTTCCGTCTCCATTATGAATGCAGAAACTTAATATTTGCTCTTAACCCGTTAAATAGAAGAGTAAAACTAATTTGTTTTCCTCTAGCCCTTTTTTTCATTTGATTAATGTTGATCTTGAGGAGATTCTTCAAGATGGGAATACATCGCTATGGTTCCATTTTCTATGGTCAAGGAATCTAAACCTACACTACAGAACAAGTAGGTAAAGGTAAAATGGAGCTGACTGTTGACTTATTTAAAAAATACCCTCTGTGTCACTAGATGATTCTGTGCATTCTTACAAAGCCTAAACTATTTTTACTGTCCAGGAAAATTGTTATTATATATGGTATTTTCTTAAATGATACACATTTATGACTTTCAAACTTTCTAAAAGCTTCTGTGGAACTCTGTTTAAATGTTATTGAAAAGACCAATAGTAAAAAAGATGAAACCAGATCCTGTTCCTTTCACTGCAGGTTTAGGGAACACCACTCAGTTCCACACACCCTGCTGCCTCACTCCCAGTGAAATGTGTTCAGGGGGCACAATTTGAAATGGCTGATACAGGCAACATGCTATTTAAAGTTACATTTTCAGTTTCATGCTCAAATTGTCTACACTGGAGATTTAATTTTACACTATATTTAAGAACTAGGATTCTCCCATCTTGTTTAATCTTTACAACAACAGATAAATGTTATTAACATATATTGAGGTCTGAGGGACTTAAGGAAAAGGGGATAAACCCTACAGGCAAAGGATAGCTCTTTCTTCATCCTCAAAGCTCATCACTAGGAGTCTAATCATTATTTTCTTAAAGGTAGAATATTTTGAATGGCCATACTTGTGCAAAAGAACTTCCCACTGACTTCAGTCTAGTTCGGTGGTTGGCAGGCCTCAGAGTATATAATACTTGCGGAGTTTTATATAAAAACCCATGTGCATTGTTACTTATAGGTGCAATGAAAATGATTCTCGAGGATAATTTTGACAAAAGTGCTAACTTTTGTCTTACGTGCTAAATTAAAGCTTAATAGCCAGAATAAGATGGAACTTAACATATATACTCTCTCCCAGAAACACCTATGGTAGAAATTTGTATGAGTAGCACATTTGATTAGCTTTATAAAATAAGGTTTTTAAAACTCCCTTTTTTTTATTTTAAGATTTTCTACAATGCAGTGATCCCTTACATTATTAGTATTTACTAATACAGAGCTTTTGTTCTTTCAGGAAGTTTAACTTTTTACAGCCATTTATTTACATTTGGAGGGTGATATAAAATACATTAAGCACCTATTGCATATTTAATACTAGATAGTATTTTGATCCAAATCACAGCTTCTGTCCTTAAGTAGTTTAGTAACTACCTTAGGAGACACGTCAAATATATACAAAAAGTAGAAAACGTACTAATAAAGGAAGTAAGTGTTATAGAGCACCAAAAAGGAGGGGAGTGATAAATGTAGATGAGCTACAGGACACTAATACAGGAATTTTTCTTAGTAACATTTTTTAAAAAATTCTTAATAGGCAATTAAACAATAAAATGTCATAATCTTGGTAGAGTGTTAATGATTTTTTTTCTCAAAATTTGTTAATCTTTATAATCAGTGCCAGTTTGGGAAGAAATCTACAGACCAAAATGTAAGTTTCAAATGGTCCCTAGAAGACTTCTATAAACAGCCAAAAGGAATACTCTTAAGTCTTAATACTAAAATATTTACTACATATATATTTTTATTTAAAAAATAATTTAAATACCCTGCAGTTTTACTGAGATTAATTGGCATATAACATTGTATATTAATTTAAAGTATACAATATAATTATGTAATATATGTATATATTGCAAAATGGTTACCACAGTAAGTTTGGTTAACATCCTTCACCTAGCATAGTCACAGATTTTTTTTCTTGTGATGAGAACTTTTAAGATTTACTGTCTTAGAACTTTGAAATATATAAGACAGTATTGTTAGCTATAGTCACCGTGCTATACATTCCATCCCCAGGACTTATTTATCTTATAACTGAAAGTTGTACCTTTGGACCACCTTCATCTGTTTGCTCCCACTCCCCCACCTCTGGCATTTACCAGTCTGTTCTTTTTTTCTGTCAGTTCAGCTTTTTTAGATTTCACATATAGGTGAGATCATACAGTATTTGTCTTCATCTGTCTTACTTATTTCATGTAGCATAATGCCCTCAATGTTCCATCCATGTTGTCACAAATGGCAAATTTCCATTTTTATGACTAATATTTCATTTTAAATATGTAAATATATCATTTAAAAATAGCATTTCATTTTACATGGACATATATACATATATAATCTCACATCTTCTTTATTCATTCACCTGTCAATGGACAGATAGGTTGTTTTCATATCTTGGCTATTGTAAATAATGCTGGAAGGAACATGGGGGTGCTGAAACCTCTTTAAGATAGTGGTTTCATTTCCTTCAGATATACTTGTATTCATAGAAGTAGAATTGCTGGATCACATGGTAGTTCTATGTTTAATTTTTTGAGGGACCTCCATACTTATTCCATAGTGATTGTACCAATTTACATTACCACCAGTTGTGTACAAGGGTTTCCTTATCTCCACATTCTCATCAGCACTTGGTATCTCTTGTCTTTTTTTATCTTTTTAACATTTTTATTGTATTTTACCCAAAACCTTTTATCTCTCTTATATACCCTCTTTCACCTCCCACCTTCCCTGTGCAATTACCGCACTGTTGTCCCATGTCAACGAGTTCTATTTCTTTGTTTCTTGATCCCTACACCCCCTAACCATACCTCCTGGAGCAGTCAGTCTACTCTATGAGTTTGTCTCTATTTTGTTTGTTAGTTTAGCTTGTTCATTAGATTCCACATCTGAGTGAAGTCATTTATTTGACTTTCTCTAACTGGCTTAGTTCATTTAGCATAATGTTCTCCAGGTCCATCCATGCTATTGCAAAGGAAAAATTTTCTTTTTTACTGCCAAGTGTTATTCCATTGAATGTACCATAGTTGTTTTACCCACTCAACTACTGATGGACACTTGGGCTGCTTCTAAACCTTGGCTATTGTAATTAACACTGCATTGAACATAGGAGTGTTTATCTTCTTTCGAATCAGTGTTTTGGGTTTCTTTGGATAAATTCCTAGAAGTGGAATTACTGGGTCATAAAGCAGTTCCATTTATAATTTTTAAGACACTACAAAAAAGAAAAATTGTAGTCCAATATCCATGATGAACATAGATGCTAAAATCCTCAACACAATATTAACAAGCCAAATACAACAAGACATCATACACCATGATTAAGTGCTATTTATTCTGTGGATGCAAGGTTGGTACAACATTACCACATAAACAAAATGAAGAATAAAAACCACATGATCATATCAATAGATGCTGAAAAAGCATTTGATAAAATAGAGCACCCATTTACGATAAAAAAAAACTCAGCAAAATAGAAGTAGAGCGAATACAGTATTCCCTCACTAGACCCCCCAGTGATAGTTGATAATCTGTGAAGTAGATTCTTACGTTTTTAAACATATTATACACTCAAACCTACATAACTTTAACAACATGCATATACAGTACCACAAAATTCTGCAATATAGTGAAAAATCCATGATAAATAATTAAATATAATATTTTTTAAAATCCTGCGATACAGTGAGGCCACAATAAGTGAACCGTGATATAGAGAGGGACTACTTACTGTACAGCAGATTTTTCACTATATTGTGGGATTTTGCGGTACTGTATACATATGTTGTTAAAGTTACATAGGTTTAAGAGTGTAGAATATGTTTCAGAACATAAGTAGTGTTTGTAAAAGTGTGGAAAAGGTTTATAAGGGAGGGGAAAGGTTAAGGGAAAGGAACGGTTTATAAGTGTGTGGGAAAGGTTTATAAAGCCTTAAAATATATATAAATTCAAAAATAAATGTCAGGTTCCTGTTTTGTGGATTTTCACCTACCGCAGGGGGGATCTAGAACATAATACCCGCGATAAGTGAGGGAATTCTGTACCCACTGTAAGTGAGGGAATACTGTATATCTAAACATAATAAATACCATATATGACAGGTTCACTGCCAGCCATCATACTCAACAGGCCAAAACTAAAGGTATTTCCCTTAAGATCAGGAACAAGTTAGGGTTGTCCATTTTTACCTCTGCTATGTCCTGGCCACAGCAATCAGACATGAAGAGGAAATAAAAGGCATCCAAATTGGAAAAGAAGTAAAACTGTCATTATTTGCAGACACAGAACTGATAAATGAATTCAGTAAATAAAGTATGGATACAAAATTAATATCAGTTGCATTTTTTTATGCCAATAATGAACTACCAGAAAGGGAAATTAAGAAAACAATCCCATTCACAGTTGCTTCAAAAATAATCAATTCCTAGGAATAAATCTTGTCTTTTTTGATGATAGGTATTGTAACAACTGTGAGGTGGTATCCCATGGTGGTTTTGATTTGCATTTCCCTGATGATTAGTGATGTTGAGTATCTTTCATGTACTTGCTGGCTTTCTGTATGTCTTCTTTGGAAAAAGCTCAGGTCCTCTCCTAATTTTTTAATTGGCTTGTTTGTTTTTCTGATATTTAGCTGTATGTGTTATTTATATATTTTAGATATTTACCCTTATTGGATGTATGATTTGTGAATACCTTCTCCCGTTCAGTAGGTTGTCTTTTTCATTTTGTTAATGGTTTTCTTTGTTGTACAAAATCTTTTTAGTTGGATGTAATCCCATTTGTTTGTTTTTACTTTTGTTTTCTCCTAAGGAAACTGGTCTGAGAAAACATTGCTAAAACTCATGTCAAAGAGCTTACTGTCTATGTTTTTTTTTCTAGGAGTTTTATGGTTTCAGTTGTTATGTTCAAGTCTTTTAATTTATTTGAATTTATTTTTGTAAATGGTAAGATAGTAGTCCAGTTAAACTCTTTTGCATGTAGCTGTCAGAAACTGTCTTTCTCCATTGTATATTCTTGCCTCCTTTGTCACAGAATAATTGACCATATATTTATGGGTTTATTTCTAGTTTCTCTATTCTGTTTCACTGATCTGTGTCTGTTTTTGTTGTAGTACAAGACTGTTTTGATTACTATTCCTTTAGTATAGTTTGAAATCAAGTAGTGTGATACCTCCTGCTTTGTTCTTTTTTCTCAAGATTGTTTTGGCTATTTGGGATCTTTTGTGGTTCCATGCATTTTTTAGAATTCTTTGTTCTAGTCTATGAAAAATGCCATTGGTATTTTTGTAGGTATTGCATTGAATCTGTAGATTGCTTTGGGCAGTATGGACATTTTAACAATATTAGTTCTTCTAACCCAAGATATGGTATATCTTTTCATTTATTTGTATTGTTGTCATGTTTTTTTTATTGTTATCATACGGTTTCAGAGTATAGGTCTTTTAACTTCATGGTTAAATTTTTTTCTAAGGTATTATTGTTTTTGATACAATTGTAAATGGGATTCTTTTTTAACTTTCTGTTTCTGATAGTGTATACAAACAGCTGATTTCTTGTATATTTTGTATTCTGTGACTTACTGAATTCATTTATTAGTTCTCATAGCTTTTTAGTGGAGTCTTTAAGATTTTTTTATTATTATGCAATATGCAAAAAGTGACAGTTTTATTTCTCACTTTTCAATTCAGATACCTTTTATTTTATTTTTCTTGCTTGATTGGTATGGCTAGGACTTCCAATACTATGTTGCATAAAAGTAATGAGAGTGGGCAATGTTGTCTGGTTCTTGATCTTAGAGGAAAAGCTTTCTGCTTTTTACCATTGAGTATGAAATTAGTTATGGGTTTGTCATGTATGGCCTTTATTATGTTGAGGTGCATTTCTTCTATACCCACTTTGTTGAGAGTTTTTATTGTAAATGGATGTTGAATTTTGTCATACTTTCTCTGCATCAATGAAAATAGTGATATGATTATTATCTTACATTTTGTTAATGTGACCTATCACATTGATTGATTTGCATATGCTGAACTATTCTTGCATCTCTGGAATAAATCCCACTTGATCATGGTGTGTGATCCTTTCAATGTATTGTTGGATTCTCTTTGCTTATATTTTGCTGGGAAGTTTTTAAAATAAGTATTCATCAGGAGTATTTGACTGTGATTTTCTTTTCTTGTAGTGTCCTTTTCTAGTTTTGGTATCAGGACAATGAGTTTAGAAGTGTTCTCTCTCTCCTCTTCTATTTTTGGAAGTGTTGAGGAGGATTGATATTAATTTCTCTGTAAATGTTTGGTGAAATTGAGTCATCTTGTCCTGGACTTTTCTGTCCGGGACTTTTCTTTCCTGGGAGTTTCTTCCTTCCTTCCTTCCTTTCTTCCTTCCTTCCTTCCTTCCTTCTTTCCCTCCCTCCCTCCCTCCCTCCTACCTTCCTTCCCTCCCTCCCTCCTTCCTTCCTTCCTTCCTTCCTTCCTTTTTTTCAATTACAGTAGGCATTCAATATTATTTTATATTCAGGTGTTCAGAATAGTAGTGAGACATTTATAATTTACAAAGTAATCCCCTGACAAGTCTACTACTCTCACCTGGCCCCATACATAGTTATTACAGTATTAATGACAATATTTCCTATGCTGTATTTTACTTCACTGTTGACTATTTTGTAACTACCAATTTGTACTTTTTAATCCGTTCACCTTTTTCACCCAGTCCCCCAAATCCCCTTCCATCTGAAAACTCAGTTTGTTGTCCATATCTATGAGTCTATTTCTGTTTTCTTTGTTAATTCATTATTTTATTTTTTAGATTCTACATATCTTTTTTTATAATTGAGTAATATTCCATTGTATATATGTATGACTACTTCTATCTTGTATCTTCCTTAATTTCTTTCTTCAATGTTGCATAATTTTCAGTGTACAGGTCTTTTATCTCTTTGGTTAAGTTTATTCCTAGGTACTTTATTTTTCTTGTTGCTATAGTAAATGGTATTTTCTTTTTTGCTTCTGTCTCTGAGATTTTATTGTTGGTGTACAGAAATGCCTTAGATTTCTGTATATTTATTCTGTACCCTGCTATTTTGCCAAATTCACTTATTATATCGAGTAGTCTTTTAGTGGAGTTTATAGGGTTTTCTAGGTATACTATCATGTCATCTGCAAATTGTGATAGTTTTACTTCTTCTTTCCCAATTTGGATGCCTTTTATTTCTTTGTCTTGTCTGATTGCTGTGGCTAGAACTTCCAACACTATGTTGAATAGAAGTGGAGAGAGTGGACAGCCTTGTCTAGTTCCTGATTTCAGGGGGAATGCTTTCAGTTTTTGTCCATTGAGTATGATGCTGGCTTCGGGCTTCTCATATATAGCCTTAATTATGTTAAGGTATGCTCCCTCCATTCTCATTTTGCTGAGTGTTTTCATCAAAAATGGGTGTTGTACTTTATCAAATGCTTTTTCTGCATCTATAGATATGATCATGTGATTTTTGTCTTTTATTTTGTTTAGGTGATGTATTATATTTATTGATTTGCGAATATTAAACCATCCTTGCATCCCTGGGATGAATCCCACTTGATCATGGTGTATGATCTTTTTGATGTATTGCTGGAGCCTGTTTGCCAAAATTTTATTGAGGATTTTAGCATCTATGTTCATCAGTGATATTGGCCTGTAGTTTTCTTTCTTTGTTGTGTCTTGACCTGGTTTTGGGATTAGGGTAATAGTGGCTTCATAGAAAGAGTTTGGGATTTTTCCCTCTTCTTGGATTTTTTGGAATAGTTTGAGGAGGGTAGGAGTTAGTTCTTCCCTAAATGTTTTGTAAAATTCGCCTGTGAAGCCATCCGGTCCAGGGCTTTTGTGTGCAGGGAGATTTTGGATTACTGTTTCAATTTCCTTCTTTGTTATTGGTCTGTTGAGACTTTCCACTTCTTCTTCATTCAGTTTTGGAAGGTTGTATGTTTCTAAAAATTTGTTCATTTCTTCTAGGTTGTCAAATTTCTTGCCATACAGTTGTTTGTAGTAATTTCTTACAGTTGTTTGTATTTCTGAGGTATCAGTCGTGATCTCTCCTCTTTCATTTCTGATTTTTTTTATTTGGGTCTTCTCTCTTTTTTTCTTGATGAGCCTGGCTAAAGGCTTGTCGATTTTGTTTATTTTTTCAAAGAACCAGCTCCTAATTTCGTTGATTTTTTGGATTGTTTGTTTAGACTCTATGTCGTTTAATTCTGCTTTGATCTTGATGATTTCCTTTCTTCTTCTTGACCTAGGCTTTGTTTGTTGTTGTTGTTCTAGTTCTTGTAGCTTTAGGATTAGATTTTTTATTTGAGCTCTTCTGTTTTTTTCAGATATACCTGTATTGCTATGAACTTCCCTCTTAGGACTGCTTTTGCTGTGTCCCATAGGTTTTGGGCTGTTGTGTGTTCATTGTCATTAGCTTCTAGAAATTTCTTGATTTCCTCTTTGATGTCATTGTTTACCCATTCATTATTTAATAGTGTTGACCCTGGCTGGTTTGGCTCAGTGGATTGAGCGTCGGCCTGCGAGCTAAGTGTCGCTGGTTCGATCTTCCAGTCAGGGCACATCAGAGAAGGAAAACTCTGACTCCAAAAAACCTCCGCTGCCTTGCGGCATACCTCTTCGGGGGGAAAGGCTAAGGGAGTAAACCCCGACAGAAAATCCGGAGCCGGAGTCCCTAAGGCGGTTTGACGTTGTAGTCAACACCGGCAACTCCTGCGGCGCACCTGAAGCCAAGCTGTATTGACTCCGTCTTTCCCTTGGATCCTTCAGCTGCGAAGAGAGAGGGGGTCTGCTGCATGGGCAACAGCAGACCCTCCATATCACCCTGCCCAGGCTCTGTAGCTTCAGCTTCACTGGAGAGGACACTCCAGCGTCATCGCAAGATGTCGATTCAACACGGGAGGAGACAGATACCGTGTCACTCCCGAGTTGGACTGCACAGCCATTCTCGGCGGTGCAGATAGACTCTTAAGAAGCTACACCATCGTCTCTCGAGACGGACGGCTGCCGACGACGATGACTTCTATCCAGTCATCTTTTGATGGGAACTTAGGTTGCTTTTATATCATAGCTATTGTAAATAATGCTGCAATGAACATAGGAGTTCATATATATTTTTGAATTACTGTTTACGATTTCTTCAGACTAATACCCCAAAGTGGAATTACTGGGCCATAACATGGTTCAATTTTTAATGCTTTGAGGAACCTCCATACTGTTTTCTCTAGTGGCAGTCCCAGTAACAATGCACAAGGGGTTCTGTTCTCCACATCCTCACCAGCTCTTGTTTGTTGACTTATTGATGAGCCTCCATTCTGACAATTGTGAGGTGATAGCTCATGGTGGTTTTCGTTTGCATTTCTCTGATTAGCGAAATCGAGCATCTTTTCATATGTCTATTGGCCATCTGTATGTCCTCTTTGGAGAAGTGTCTATTCAGGTCCTCTTCCCATTTTTATATGGATTGTATGTTTATTTGTTTGTTTTTTGCTGTTGAGTTGTATGAGTTTATTATAAATTTTGGGTATTGCCCCATATTTGATGTATCATTGATGAATGTCTTTGCCTAATTGATAGGTTGTGTTTTTGTTTTATGACAGTTTCCTTTGCTATGCAAAAACTTTTTAGTTTGATGTAGTCCCATTTATTTATTTTTTCTTTTGTTTCCTTTGCCTGAGTAGATCTATGAGAAAAAAAATATTATTAACAGTGTCTGAGAGTTTACTGCTTGTGTTTTCTTCTAGGAGTTTTATGGTTTGGGGTCTTACATTTGGGTCTTTAATCCATTTTGAGTTAATTCTTACATAGGGTTTAAGAAGGTGGTCTAGTTTCATTTTTTTCTTGTATCTGTACAATTTTCCCAGCACCATGTATTGAGTAGATTGTCTTTACTCCATTGTATGTTCTTCCCTTGTTTGTCATAGATTAATTGGCCATGTAGATGTGGTTTTATTTCTGGGCTCTCTGTTCTGTTTCATTAATCTATGTTTCTGTTTTTATGCCAGTACCATGCTGTTTTGATTACTAGAGCCTTGTATAGTTTGATATCAAATAGTGTGATGCCTTCAACTTTGTTCTTTCTCAATATTGCTGTGGCTATTTTGGGTCTTTTATGGCTCCATATAAATTTTAGAATTATTTATAAAAAATGCCTTTGGTATTTTGATAGGGATTGCATTAAATCTATATATTGCTTTGGGTAATGGACATTCTAATGATATTAATTTTTCCTATCCATAAGCATGGTATATGATTCCTTTTATTTGTATCTTCAGTTTTTTCTTCTACGTCTTTTAATTTTCAAAATATAGGCATTCTACCTTCTTGGTTAAATTTATTCCAAGGGTTTTTAATTTATTTTTTGATGCAATTGTAAATGGATTGTTTTCTTAATTTCCTGATAGGTTGATATATAGTTTTTATATAAATGCAACCTATTTCTGAATATTAATTTTTTATCCTGCTACTTGACTGAATTCATTTTTTGATTCTAATAGTTTTTTAGTGGAATCTCTAGGGTTCTCTCTATATTGTATTATGTCAACTGCAAATAGTGATAGTTTTACTTCTTTCCAATTAGGATTAATTTATTTTTCTTATCTGATTGCTATTTCTACCACTTCCAATACTTCCAATATGTTAAATAAAGAAGTTTGCTGTGGGTTTATCATATATGGCTTTTAATATGTTGAATTATGTTTCATCTATTCTCAATTTGGTAAGAATTTTCATCATAAATTGATGCTGGATTATGTCAAATACTTTTTCTGCATCTATTGATATAATCATGTGATTTTTATGCTTCATTTTGTTTATGTGGTGTGTCATGTTAATTGATTTGTGGATATTGAACTTTGCATTCCATGTTGGAAAGTTCTTGATTACTCATTTAGTTGCATTAGTAGTAATTGGTCTGTGCAGAATTTGTGATTCTTCATGAATCAGTCTTTATAGGTTGTTATTTGCCAGGAATTTTTTCAATTAAAAAACTTTTTTCCAATTTGTTGGTGTATAATTTTTTATAGTAGTCTCTTATGATCCTTTGTATTTCTGTAATATTATTTTAATGCCTCCTCTTTCATTTCTGATTTTATTTATTTGAGCCATCTTTTTTTTTTTTTTTTTTGGTGAGTCTAGCTAATGTTTTTTTTTTCTATTTTGTTTATCTTTTCAATAAAATAGTTCTTAATTTCACTGGTCTTTTCTGTTGTCTCTTTAGTCTATTTTGTTTATTTTCACTCTGTTATTTGTTATTTTCCTCCTTGATTTCACTGGTCTTTTCTGTTGTCTCTTTAGTTTCTATTTTATTTATTTTCACTCTGATATTTGTTATTTTCTTCCTTCTACTAACTTTGGACTTAGTTTGTGCTACTAGTTCCCTGAGGTGTAAAGTTAGGTTATGTGAGCTCTTTCTTTTTTCTTAATGTTGTAGTTTATTGCTATAAACTTTCCTCTTAGAACTGCTTGGGCTGTATCATAAGGTTTGTTATGTTGTAGTCCCCTTCTCATTGGTCTCAAGGTATTTTTGATTTCTCTTTTGATTTCTTCTTTAATTTGACATATTTACTTTATTCATACAAGAATATTTTACATGCTTATTCAGCAACTCATGGTGCATTTTAACATGTTTGGTCATTTAACCCCAGGAGATTAGAAGCAGTAAGTAATTTGCAAGGTACTGAAACACTGGCAGAATTGAGGATTGACAACTGATAATAAGGGAGACAGTGTTCAAAACAGGTGGAAGAATGTAAATGAACAGTATTGTTTGGTCATTTTGTAGGACAATCAAATTTCTGCAGACCATAATCATATATTTGTACTTAATTGTCATGATAATGCTTTGAGTCATTCAAGGAATGTTAAATTAGGTTATTTATACTCCATTTTATAAGTAGGAAGTATATATATTTTATGAGCATCCTTTATATTCACAATAATTACATTCTCTGACCACTAACTATTAGTCTTACTGATCCTTTTACTTGTATTACCTAATTTATACTTAATCCTGGGAAGTTGTTTTATTATTTCCATTTTACATGTGAGGAAATTATAACTCAGTTTAAAAATGCAAAACAAATTGTAATAAGTGGTGGAATCACGATTTTGAACCTATATCCAAATATTTCTAAAAGTACCTGCTTCTATCCACTATATCATGAATTATCCATACAAAATAAATTATTTTGAGCTTCACAAACAACCCCCTACTTTGTCAGGTACTGTAATTTATATTTGAGGCCCATATAAGTTCAGTACCTTAAATAAGGTCTAAGTAGCAATACTAAGGTTTTTTTGTTGTTAGTGTTATTGTTTTCTTTGCCTAGAAAATATACTAATGAGAGACATTTCTAATACTAGATAAATTAGCTTTTACCAAAATAGTTTTAAGTTTATTTAACTTTCTTTAATTTTGGTTTGGAGCATAGACTCTAGCAGCCAAGCTTTTCCCAAAGGATTCTCACAAAATTAAATAAATTATGAGCTATGAATGTTAAGATGCTCTGTTGAAACATAATAACAATAATAATAATAAAGCTAACTATTAGGAAACACTGTTAGCATGTTGTTGGCATTAACTAATTTATGCTTACAGTTGCTCTATTAGGAATATGTTTCTCCTAACTGTGGTTTACAATGCGGAAATTGAAGCACAGGGAGCTTAACAAATTGCCAAAGGTTGCCCCATTCTACATGGCAGTAGGAGTCCAGCAGTGGAATAGCTCTGGAATCTAAGTACTTGTCTGTTATACTCTATATACTGCCTTTCCCCCAAATAATTTGAAGCATAAGTTTTCAAACGTATAGTAAAACTTATAGACTGTGACTTCCCTATCCTTTGTATTGTTTTATTTTTTTAATTGATTGAAAATAAAGACTGATATTTCGAAGGACTGAAGAAAAATACATGCAGCATTGAATCAGTGATTCATTTTCGTGGTTACTGGAATTAAGTGAAGCTGTAATTTCATATTTATCCACAAGATGGTGAAATTCTCATTAGGTTTTAATCTCCTGAAACTCATATAAACCTTTAATTTATCATCTGTATTTTATATCATTTATTATAAGCTCTTTAATTTCTTTTTACAGCCCATCTGCTGGCAAGGCCAAGATTAGAACAGCTCACAGGAGAATCATGATTTTGAATCACCCAGATAAAGGTAAGTAAAATTCTTATTTTTCATAATATATGGATCAGAATCTGCTCTGAATTCCTTTCAGTTTACTTAAACTCATTATAAAAGATTGATAGTTGAAATGAAAGTATATATGCCAATGTATTGTGGTTTCTCTTATATCAATGAGGCTTTAGATTGAAGTTCAGTGACCTGCAACAGTGGTAGATTTATATTATTAGCTTTTAAGAACTTAGTTACCAATTTTTATATAGGAGTACCTCTCCCTTATTTGAGGTTGCTAGACTTTTGAATGAGAAACTGATTAGTGCATCATGAATTGTATTTAACCTTAAATAGAAAAGCACAAGATTTAGAGGATATCTTCTATATCTCTGAATGTAATATGTCATAGAAGATTCTGAATGCCTTAATGTTATTCTAGAAGGCTCTGAGGCTGAGCCATTTATTTTTAACTGGCCAGCTTTTTAATGAAATTTATCTTACAGAAAGACAATTATTATAACTTTAACTACACTACAGCTGCTTGAGAGAGAAAACCCATATGTTTATTACTGTTTCTGCTCTAAAATAGCAGATGGTAGAAAGTTGCACTGTATTTTAGAAGTCAAAGAGGTTGGAGGGGGAGAGGGAAGTGCTTCTTGGATTCTTATTTATAGACTTGTTTTATAATTATTTTGAAAAAAATTGAAAACAATTTGAATTCATACATATCTTAACTGACACCAAAATAAGACATTTTTCAGCTTTCTCGCTTAATTACTTACTATAAAAATTCTTTTCAGTAACTATTATCTCCTTTGGCTTTTGAACTTGCTGTTTTTTAGTGTGAATAAACAAGGGGATCAACTTTTGAATGAGGTTTTTCTTAAAATTTCTAACAGCTTCAACAGTTACTGAAAGATCCACTCAATTAATTAACTTTGTGTTGTGGGCTTTCAGAGTAATTGCCTCAGAAAGAAATATGTTTAAGTGCCTCCTTGAAGCCTTCTGCCTCCTAAACATCCTCTGTCCCTTCCAGGTCTAGTGCATGCCCTTCTTTTATTGCTTGCAGTAGGATCAAGCACTCATGTCTTTTAGATGACTGATAGGTTATTGATTATACCTGCTAGCAAGGAAGCAAGTTCTAAAATGTATCTAAGAGAATATTTATTTTTAGATATCTTTAGTACAAAAAGAAAATATTTTATATCTTAAGTGTTTAAAGAATTAATAACTTCATTTATTCTGAGATTGTATACTTATCAAAGGTAGATTGTTGACTGCCTATAGTCGTCGGCAGCCGTCCGTCTTGAGAGACGATGGTGTAGCTTCTTAAGAGTCTGTCTGCACCACCGAGAATGGTTGTGCAGTCCGACTCGGGAGTGACACGGTATCTGTCTCCTCCCGTGTTGAATCGACATCTTGCGATGACACTGGAGTGTCCCCTCCAGTGAAGCTGAAGCTACAGAGCCTGGGCAGGGTGATATGGAGGGTCTGCTGTTGCCCATGCAGCAGACCCCCTCTCTCTTCGCAGCTGAAGGGTCCAAGGGAAAGACGGAGTCAATACAGCTTGGCTTCAGGTGCGCCGCAGGAGTTGCCGGTGTTGACTGCAACGTCAAACTGCCTTAGGGACTCCGGGTCCGGATTTTCTGTCGGGGTTTACTCCCTTAGCCTTTCCCCTGAAGAGGTATGCCGCAAGGCAGCGGAGGTTTTTTGGAGTCAGAGTTTTCCTTCTCTGATGTACCCTGACTGGAAGATCGAACCAGCGACACTTAGCTCGCAGGCCGACGCTCAATCCACTGAGCCAAACCAGCCAGGGGAACTGCCTATAGTATGCTTACTAATATCCTCCTGTCTGTCCCTGTGTGGATAGCAGGGTGTGAGGGCATGGACCTGGAAGCAGAAGGACAGCATTTTTCTCTGGCTTCTGTCTTCTAATTAGCAACAGCCTGAACACTCCTTAACCTCTACAAAGGTCAATTCTGTCATGTATAAAATGAAAGGATTTATTTCTAAAGTTTTTTTTGATTATATGTGATATAATGTAATATCGTTATAAGCCTATTTAATCAATAAAGAACCTGTACCTTATATTTCTATTCAGATCACATTTTTAATTTAATAAAAATGCTTTTAATCTTTATGGATCATTGTCGCCTCTAAGAACATGTTGAGTAGAGTGGACAGTTTGTCCTTATAATTGCTCATTTACTCAAAATTTTAAAATATTTAAATTTTCAGAGAGTTCACAAACTTCCTAAAATCTATTTGTATACTCATACTTAAGAATTCCTGCTCTAGTGCCCTGGCTGGTGTAGCTTAGTGGATTGGGCACTGGCCTGTGAATCAAAAGCTCACCAGTTTGATTCCCAGTCAGGACACATGCCTGGGTTGTGGGCTGAGCCCGTGGGTGGCAACCTATGGATGTATCTCTCGCATGTTTCTCTCCCTCTCTTTCTCGTTCCCTTCCCCTCTCTCTAAATGTAAATAAATACATATTTTTTTTAAAGAGAGAATTACTGTTCTAGTAGAAGTTTGGTGAATTAAGGAATATTGGAACTAGTGTAGGGAAAGAGCTCATGTATGACAGAGTTGGGGGATGATAGCTTATAAATCTGTAAATTGTCTCGAGAAGGAAGTTTGTTTTATTTTGTTTTGTTTTTAATGGGAAGAAGATAAGCAATTTTTAACAGAAAATGTCTGATTTTCTTTGGAGAGAAAGCCGAGAGTATTTGGGGAATACTTTTTAAAAGAAAGGCAAACTTTAAAAAAAATTTTTTTTACATTTTACGAATACAGTTGACACCAATATTATATTTTCAGGTGTACAGCATAGTGGTTAGACATTTATATAACTTGTGAAGTGGACCCCTGATAATTCTAGTATTTGCCTGGCACCATACATAATTATTACAATATTATTAACTATATTTCCCATCCTATGACTATTTTATAACTGCTAATTCGTACTTCTTAATTCTTACACTCCTTTCAATTCAACTTCCCAGTATCCCCTCCTGCTATATGGCAACCATCATTTTGTATCTAAGTTTGTTTCTATTTTATTGGTTTACTTGGTTCTGTGGATTTCACATATAAGAGAAATCATATGGTATTTGTCTCTCTGTCTGACTTATTTCTCTTAGCATAATATCCTCTAGGTCCATGAGAATGGGCATCTCTTAATTTTGCCTCCTCTTATAATTTTTCACCATGTTTGCTTTGGCCAAATCAGCACTTAGTGTTATAGGTGTTTCCAAAAACCTAAAGCCTCTACCCAAAGCTTCAGAAATTAATGAATGTTCCACCACCTCCATCCCTCTCCCACCCCCAAGTTACTTTTCTGTTGGTTTTGCTACCTGCTGGTAAAATAAAGTTAGAACTTTAAGTGTGTGTTTAACTATGATTTGTTACAGATTTCATTATCAGCTTGTGCAAAGAAAGTGACACTAGAAAATTAATTGCGAGAAATGGCCAAAAATAATTTTTTTGTAAGAAGTTTTAAAAGAGAATTCAGATATGTTTTGGTAAAAAAGGAAATTGTACTGTTTCAATTTGATGAAATAAAAGGTTAGTGCAGTAAAAAAAGATTCTAATGCTTTTAGACTAATATCTTTTAGATTATGCTTTTTAAAAAATATAATTTGTTTGTTTGTTTATTTATTTTATTTTTAGAGAGAGGGGAAAGGAGAAAGAGAGGGAGAGAAACATCACTGTGTGGTTGCCTCTCACTCATGCCCCCAACTGGGTACCTGACATGCAACCTAGTCATGTACCCTGACTGGGAATCGAACCAGCGATACACTTGGCTCGCAGGCCGATGCTCAATCCACTGAGCCACTAGATTATGCTTTTCTAATTGCTGAAGAAAGAGGTTCATTGTTATGAAATTTGTAGTTGGATAGAATGCCTAATGACTATAGAAAGGAAAATAGACTATATAAATTTTAAAACTGTAGAACTTCAGAGATCTCTTACAGACTATGTAATCCATTCAAAGTGTAGTTCACCAATTTATGCCAGGACACACTTTGTTACCTGTGTGTACTAAGGTAAAAACAAATAAAAAGTAAGCATGTAGGCCCTGGCTGGGATGGCTCCATTGGTTGGAGCATTGTCCTGTACACCAAAAGGTTGCGGGTTCCATTCCTGGTCACGACACATAGGTTGTCGTGACACTAGGTTGTCCATTCGATTCCTGGTCGGGCATGTACAGGAAGCAACTGATCGATGTTTGTCTCTCACATTGATGTTTCTCTCTCTCTCTCTCTCCCTTCTTCTTTCTCTAAATCAGTAAACATATCCTTGAGTGAGTATTTTTTTTTAAAAAGCATTTAGAACAGTCATTTTCAATCAATATGCCACATAAGAATTTTAAAAACATGCAATACCTGACTAGTCAGGGGCACTGACCTCTTTTTCCTTAGATTGTCAAATAAAAAACATAACAACAGTCAATAAAACAATAGCTATCCAGTGTGAATGCCCCATGTTGAACCATAAATACATGGTCATATAATGGAGTTGCATTGCATAATAACTTTGTGTCTGATTGGTTAATTCTTGGTACCAGAAATCCTTATGTACAAATATAGACACTTGATATTTTTTTATAAATCACTTTGGTGCCAAAAAGTTGGTAATTACTATTATTATTATTCTTACTATTATTTTGTAAATTAAAATGAAAGTTATACCTTTTTTGGCAGGTTGGCAAAAATATATTTTTGGTGTGCTGCAGAATTTTAGTAATTAGTTTATGTGTGCCATAAGATGAAAAAGGTTTAAAGTCACTGCTTAGAAAAATAAATAGTGATTTGACATTGCCATGACATCTAAATGTGTGATACTTCTGTATTTTGTAAATTTGTCCAGCACAGAGTGGAATTCTTTTTTTCTTTTTATCATTTTTTATTGTTATTCTATTACAGTTGTTATTCTATTACAGTTCTATTATTTTCCCCTTTGCCCTCCTCTATGGGGGGAAAAATTTTAAGTGCTTCCTCATCACAGTTTGAGAGACACTGATCTAAATCAATACTTTCTCCCCAAACAAGGTTGTTTTTGCTGTCCTGGTAAATACGTCCTTATAGCTGTCCTTAAAGATCTTTAGGGATGGAGAGCTTCCTATTTTGCAAGGCAGCCCAATGGTATGCAGCTCTAACTACTAAAAATTTCTTCCTTACATTCTGCTAATACCTGCCTACCTTTTCAATAAATGTAATATTCTTACTTTTCTTTAATAGTATTTAAATCAAAATAAGATTAAATATTGAGATTAAAAACAAAGTAATTACACTGTTAAATGAATTTTCCCTGATTACTCTCATTTTAAAGGAAGTTAAATTTGATGTGAGGCCCTGGTAATAACACATTATAATTTATTACATTATATTACACTTAAAACTGAATTGTAAACATTTAGAAAGAGAAAGACACGATCACTAAGAGTCAGAGTGGATTCACTAAGAAAAAGTGATGCCTAATTAGCTCAGTTTTTTCTTTGGTAAATGACTAAGTCTGTTATCAATTTCAGAGGGTTCATCTTTCTCTTTTTTTCAACATGTTAATTAGATTGAAGGCATTGTATTTGAGTTCATTATTTTTTGGATAAAAAGATTATTTTATTTTATCACATTGATTTTCCTTAATAAATGGTGAGATCTGTAAGAGTAAAGAACATGCTTTTTACAATTTATAAAACCTGTATGGCTGACATTTAGTAAACCACCAATGTTTTCTTCAAGAGTGAATGAATAAGCAAATGGTTAAAAAGAAGGCATACAAATAAAATTTATAGACAAAAAAGAATTGTGAGTGATAGCTAAAACATAATGATCATATCAAAATTTTAAATGACGTTTTGGAATTATTCTTTCATTCATTCAGAAATTATTTATTCAACTTCTGCAGTGCACCAGACATTGTACTAAATCTCAGGACTTTAACTGTAAAACAAGATAACTAGATCCTAGTTTTCTTTGAGCGTACGTTCTAATGGAGGGAAAGACAAAGAACAAGTAAGCCTATTTCAAGTTGTAAGAGCAATAAAGGGTGTAATGGACTGAGATACAGAATATGAGAAAGAGGCAGCTTTACGTAAGGTGATTTGGGGAAGGCTTCTCTGAGGAACCCTAAAGGATGAAAAGAAGCTAACTGTGTTGCAGTGATTGGAAAGTCAAGAAACTAGCACGTGTGAAGGCTTTAAGGAAGGAAAGAATTTGGGGTGCCTAAAGACTTGAAAGAAAAATAGTGGGAGCCCTGACTGGTGTGGCGCAGTTGGTTGGGCGTTGTCCTGCAAAGTGAAAGATTGCCAGTTCAATTCCTCATCGGGGCACATGCCTGGATGGCAGGTTTGGTCCCTGGTCCAGGACGTGTGTGAGAGGCAACCCATCGATGTTTCTTTCTCACTTCGCTGCTTGGTGCTGAATAATATTTGAACTATATTCTAAGAAGTTTCTGTCAGCTTTTAAGCAGTAGAGAGATACATTTACTTTAATTTTTAAGAAATTACTTTTCTCTCAATCTATTGATTTTTTTTATATCTGGTCACTTTATTTTTTTATTTTTCAATTAAAGTTTATGTTCAATATTCTTTTGTATTAGTGGATTTTTTGAAATTTATTTTTAAATTACAGTTAACATTCAATATTATATTAGTTTCAAGTGGTTAGACATTTGTATAACTTATGAAGTGATCCCTCTGATAAATGTAGTACTCACCTTATTTTTAACTATATTTTGTATTGAAGTGTATTATACAGGCAGATAATTGCACAAATCATAAGTGTATATCTAAGTAAATTTTTACAAACACATTCATATTACCGGCTCCTACATAGAGAACTATAATATCAACATACCTCCAAAACCCCCTCACAACCCCTCCCAGTCTACCTCACCCTTAAAAAGAACCACTCTCTTGATTTATATCATCATAGACTGGTTTTGCCTCTTGTATGCATGTAGTTGTTTGCATCTGGCTGCTTTCAGTCAGTATTATTCTTGTGAGGTTCATCATATTGTACTATGGAACAATAGTTTGTTCATTCTTACTGATATATAGAAGCCATAGCAGTGTGCTTTGTGGGCAGCTAGGGATTTCTGAAACCCTTTCAGGAACTCTGTGAGGTGAAAATTATTGTCCTTTTACTGTGTTGACATTTGCACTGATGGTACACAAGCATCAGGGGTAAAACTGGTGCCTTTGGCAGTGGCACCAATGTGTTCATACATTCATATGGAAAAATTAAATCTTGACCCTATCTCACACCATTTGGAAAAGTAATTCTTAATGGATTTTAACCTAAATGGAAAAATAAAACAATAATGCTGCTATATGTTTTTTAAGAAACAGAATAGGCAAAGATTTCTTAAACAGGGCATAAAAAGTGTTTACCTTTTATTTAAAGGAATAAAAATGTGTCTCTGTTTATAAGAAAAATTAGTCTGTAATTTTGCTGTTTTGGAAAGTGGATAGATTTTGCTGTCATATTTACTCTAGCCTCCTAAAGGAATTGAGGAGTGTTTTCCTTTGTTTTCCAGACAAATTTGTATAATGTGTGTTATTTCTTTGATATTTGTAAGAATTCACCAGTGAAGCATCTGGGCTTGGAGACTTTGCGAAAAAGTGTAAAGTTATAGACTCAGTTTACAGTAGTCCCTCTCTATATCATGGTTCACTTATCGCAGCCTCACTGTATCGTGGGATTTTTAAAAACATTATATTTAATTATTTATCGCAGATTTTTCACTATATTGCGGATTTTGCGGTACTGTGTACGTATGTTGTTAAAGTTACGTAGGTTTAAGAGTGTACAATATGTTTAAGAACATAAATAGTGTTTATAAAAGTGTGGAAAAGGTTAATAAGGGAGTGGGAATGGTTTATAAGTGTGTGGGAACGGTTTATAGAGCCTTAAAATATATATACTAAAATAAATGTAAGGTTTCTACTTCATGGATTTTCACCTATCGCAGGGGGGTGAGGTCTAGAACATAATACCCGCAATAAGTGAGGGAATACTGTATTTAAAAAATATACATCTCTTCAGATTTTTGGTTTCCCATTTTAGTTTTGGTTATTTTTTTTCCAAGGAATTTGTCCATTTCACATAAAATTTTAGATTAATTGCCACAAAGTTGTTCATAATATCCTTTTATTACTTTTTAAATATCTATAGTTGCTGTAGTGTTCACTACTTTTTCATTCCTAATGTTGGTAATTTATTAATTTGAATTATTTCTCTTTTTTTCTTGGCAAGTCTTACTAGCAGTCAGTGTAGTTTTACAGTGTATTTACATCTGTTATTCTCCATTTGTAAATTAATTTTTTACATCATTGTTATCTCTTTTGCTATCTTTGGGTTTAATTTGTCGTTCTTTTTCTAATCTTTAAAAATGAATATTGACATTTTTTTTGGCTGTCATTCACTTCATAATACTATAATTTCCATTTTGATTTTTTCTTTGACCTATGGGTTATTATACATGTATTGCCTAATTTCCTAGCAATTGAAGATTTTCTAGTTATCTCTATTATTTCCATTTGGGAAAAGAACATACTCTGATCTCAGTTCTTTGAAATTTGTTGTATCTTACTGTATGATTCAGCTTATGGTCAGTTTTGGTAAATAGTCTGTGAACAAAATGTATATGCTATAACTATTGGATGCAATATTCTAAATATTTGAGTATGGTATAGTTTATTGTGTTGATCAGATTTCCTATATATTCTTACTGATTTCTTGTTTACCTGCTATAATGGTGGTTTTATCTATTTCTCCACTTAGTTTTTTGTTTTTGTTTTTCTTGTTGCCACAATATGATTTGGGGACAAATAATTTAGAATGTTATATTTCCTTGTGGATTGACCCCTTATTTTGAAATATTCCTCTTTACATCTAGTAATATGTCAAGCCGTAAAGTCTGCTTTATTTCAAATTATAGGCACATTAGGTTTCTTTAGGTTAGTGTTCATATGGTATCTTTTTCCATCTTTTCCCCCCCAATCTTTCTGTATCTTTATTTTTGAAGTTTGAAGTTTGTCTCTTAAGCACCATGTGGTTCGATTTTGTTCTTTTAATGAGTAATAATTTTAGACTATTAATACAAGTATTTAGTTCTTTTATACTTAATGTATTTACTAATATTTGAATATATTTATATCATGTTACTATTTGTCTTAGTTCTTTATATTCATTTTTCTTCTTGACTTCTTTTGGTTCATTTTAAATTTTAAAAACAATTGTTTACCTTTTCCTTTTAGTAACTTGATAAACTTTAAGAACTATTTTTTATTGATTATCTAAAGAATACAACACACTTTCTTGACTTATTGTAGTCTAAAATAATATATCACTTTGGCTACTCCTCAGGTAATAATGCTGGGACTTTAGAATGTTTTTAAGATTTTTCTCTGATTTTCAGCAATTCTGTTTTGATACAACTTGGTGTAGGTTTCTTTGCATATATCCTGCTTGGGTTTATGGAGCTTGAATCTATGGAATGATGTCTTTCATCAGTTTTTGAGGATTCTGCCCCATTATTTGTAATCTATTTATATATTATTGCCTCATTTTTCTTCTCCTGAAGCTCAAATTGCATGCATTTTTGGCCCCCACCTTTTTCACTCTGTCTCTCTCTTTTTTATATGCTGTCTTGTATATTTTTATTGTTTTATGGTATAGATATTTTGAGTTAAATCTTTTTAGTTCATTGTCATTTTACAGTGTCTAATCTGCTCTTTAACCTATTGAATTTTTAGTTTCAAAATTATTTTTGAAAAATTGCCAATTTTTTAATGAAATCTGACTCTTTGAAATCTTTATATATTTATTTATCTTCTCTATTTTTACTCTGTTTTCTTAAATATATTACTCATAGTTATTTGAGAGCCCTTGTCTGATATCTAGCTCACCTCTGTTTTTCTGTTGCATCTTTTCCCGTTTGGTTCTCAGGCCTTCTTTGTGTATGCATTTAATTTTAAATTAAATTTATTGGACTAACACTGGTTAATAATATTATATAAAATTCAGGTGTACAACATTATGACATGACATTTATATACTCAATTGTGTACTCACCATCTGAAGTCTAGTTTCCTTCCATTTATTTGAGCTCCTTTACCCTCTTCGTCTTTCTCCCACTTTCTCTTCCCCTCTGGTATCCACCACTTTGTTCTGTATCTATGAGTTTGATTTTTGTTTGATGGTTTGTTGCTTTAATTTTTTTGAATGTCATATTTTTTATGAAAGCAATAGTATTCAAACTTTTTGTTCTCAGACACAAAATGACTATGTGGATTATATATATCAACATTTATAATAGTAGAAATTAAAAATGAGAAAGTTTTAAAGGTATTTATTTTCTCATTGTGAAATATTAATCTTGCTACATGTTAATTTAACAATCTTTACAAAAATTTATATTTTCCAAAACAAAATTTAAAAATTAATAATATGTGGAGTAGAGAATGGAGAGAATGGTGCCATAGAAGGAGACAGGACAGTAGTTAAGGCAGTCAGGTGATCAGTTGTGCTCTGTGTTGCTGTAAAAACTTAAGATAAGGACAAAGAGGAGAATCCATAGTAGCTTTGCAACACTGATAAACTTTGATAACTTAAAAAAAAACTATTGTACTCCACGGTGGGTTGAGGAGTGAAAGAAAGATGAGGAATTTGAGTTAGCTCTGTGAGAAGACAAGGGAAATGGATTAGTAGCTGGAAGAGCGGGGTGTGGCATTTAAGGAAAAATGTTTACTTTGAGAACATACTTTAATATGTAAACTTGTTGAGCAGTTTCAAGCATGTTTATGTGTCAATAGACATGATCAACTAGAGAGCTCAGTGATTTAGAAGAGATTAAATATAAATTAAACAGGGATTAAAAACGTAAAATAATTTGAGATTAATGTTCTTTTAGGTCCCAAAAGTCAATTGTGTAAATATAGAACAGAGACTTGCCAGTGTTTCACATACTAAAGAGCCTTGGAAGGTATATTTGATCTCAAAGCCTATAAGATTCAGCAGTGTAAAAGCTGCTAAAAATACATGAGTGCAGTTTAAGGTGCATTAAGGACCCATAGTATCTGTATTATAAGACTGAATATTACCACAATCTTTTCTACTTGTCATTATTCATTAACTAATATTTATTAAACAGCTATACAGAGGTAGGCAGTTAGACCTTATCTAGAGTTTTGTTTCCTTTCTGGATGCCAGGTTATAAAGGACAGTGACAAACTAAGTAGTATTCAGAGGAAACCAAACAGGGATGATAAACAGCTGGAAGCAATGTCATATGAGTAGAGTCATTCATTCCACAAATGTATATTGAGTACCTAATACAAGCCAGACAGTGTGCACTTAACATGAAGAAGATAGCAAATACCTTCCTGTCATGGATCTTATATCCCACTAGGAGAGATAAATAGTAGATAGGTAATTTTATAAATTAAAAATGGCCATAATTTCTTCATAGCAACTCTCATGAAGAGGTGGTGTATTTTCTCACCTTTTATATTTAGGCTGCCCTTGTCACTTGCTTTGAGCAATAGAATATAGCAAAAGTGACATTGTGTGAATTCAGAGCCTAGGCCTTAAAAAGCATTGTAGCTTTTTGAGGTCTAGGCTGACACCAGGTAAAGAAGACCAGGCTCACCTCCTGAAGGTGAAAAACCAAGCAGAGAGAGCAGCCTAGCCATCTCAGCTGAGGTCCCAGTGAGGCTGTCTCGACCAACCAGCCTTAGTTGACCTGACGCAGCTCAAAAAACCACCAGCTAGTCCATAGAATAGTAAGAATAAAAAATGTTGTTTTTAGCAACTAAGTTTTGGGGTGGTTTATTATACTAAAAAAGCTGATATAAAAAATGCCCATGATGGTAAGAATGTTTGATAAAAATAAAATAGAGTAGGCGGGATAGAGATTGGTAGCTGAAGAGGAGGCAGTTACAGTGTCAATTTATAGCTATCTTAGAAATTCTCGGTAAGGAGATAATATCTGAACAGAGACCTGAGGGAATAAGTCATGCAAAATATGAAGAAAAGGTATTTCAGGCAGTGCGATAGTCTTGAAAATGAGAACATATTATGTGTTTCTGGAATTGTAAGGGGATGTGCTGGAGCATAGTGAGCAAGGGGAAGAGTGGTGCTCAGGACTAAATGATATAATAGCTTGCAAGCTGTGTTAAGAATTTTGGCTTTTATTTTTTAAGTGTTATGGAAATAATATCTGATTTACAATATTAGAAAGACTACTTTGGCAGCTAGACAGAACATAGGGAGTCAAGAGTAGAAACAAAGAAATTAGTACAGAAAATTGTAACCAAAGAATATCGGTTTAGGCTAGGGTTTTTGTAATCAAGGAGGTAAAGAATGGTCTAATTCAGGAAAGCTGATGTTTGGGGAGTAAGGGAAAATGAGGAAGGATTCTTAGGTTTTTGGCCAATGGATTACGAGCAAGAAACCTTGCTACAGTGAGAAAATTAGAGGGGTCCTATGTAACATCTACTACTTAAAATGTTACATGTATGTGTGAAGTCTCTCTTCTATGCCTTTGTGTGGGCAGAATTATGTTCACTGGGAAGAAACTATGAGCTTTGAAGACTGGACTTTTATTAAGATGGTTGTTCTTATCAGGTCTGTTGAGAAAGTGTTCAGTCATGTACTGTCTCTATAAAAAATAGAGATATTTATTGAAGAAGATACAAAAACCATTGTACATAGGACAATGATGCCTCAGTCCCCTTCAAAGTAGGCACCTTGGGACCATACATAGTTCTCCCAGCATTATGACCTTCTTGAGGAAATTTGGTTCATTGGTAGCTGTTTAAATCAAGTCATTAGCAACTGCAGCACAATGTTTCTTCTGCTCTGGTAGCAGAAGCCATGAGACAGATTTTGCCACAACATGTTTCATGTCAAGATCCTGCGTCAGAGTCTTGGACACAGTAGTTTTTGGAATCCGCAGATCAGCTTCTAATTCTCTCACTGCCCATCACCAATCTCAGTTGATTGCAGCCCGTACATGTTCAACATTTTCAGGTGTTCTGCTTGTTGCAGGCCTTCCAGAATGTGGATCACTTTCAACAGATTCTTGACCATCTTTGAAGCATTTGTGCCACCCTTTTATTTGTGCTGCACTCAGTGCATCATCTCCAAAAGCCTTCTGAATCATCTGAATAGTTTCCACAAAGGAACGTTCAAGCTTAATGCAAAATTTGATGCAGATTCCTTGCTCTCCTTGATCATTTTGAATGCGATGGCCACACAGCACAGATGCTCATCAGTCAATGGCATCTACCGCCCCCACTGACTAGTACAGTGAAGTAGTCATTGTGCACTTATGTGCATTCCAGTCCACTCTCCTTGGCTGCCAGGTTACATCGATGTCATGCAAACCATTCTTGTTATATTAACAATGGATGGACTTTTTCCAGACAGACCTCAGATAGTCGGAGCTGCCTTAGTTTCCCCTCACAAAATATCAGGTAGTAATTTTGAGTACCTACTAGAAGCAAGGTCCTGTTCTGGACACTAAAGCTGCAGCAGTGGAACAAAGTGATATTCAGGCAGAGCAGTGATGGTAATTTGAGATAGAAAAGTGTTGGAGGACAATTTGTTAGAGATGTCGTAGGAGATATATACTTATTCAGTAATATGTAGAACCCTTTAAGACCCAAATGTAGGTTTTTGTGACTCTCTAATAATCTAATAAACTGAATGAGACTCAAAGTATTTTCAGATCCTTCTATCTCTACTCGATTTTTTTAAAGCTATATTGACATTTAATTTATGTACCATATAGTTCATCCATTTATATTGTACAGTTCAGTAGTTTTTGATGTGTTTATAGGTATGTGCAGCTATTGTGATTTTGAAACATTTTCATGACCTCCAAAAGAAACCCTGTATACTTCAGTTATTAACCCTTATCCCTGTCTCCTAATTCTCAGTTCTGTTCCATTGATTTATATGTCTGTCCTTGTGCCAGTATCACACTGTCTTGATGATTTTTGCTTTTTAATGTTTAAATTTTGTAATGTACAAGACCTGGTTTATTCTTCTTCCATAGAATTGTTTGGATTATTCTGGCTCTCTTGCAATCCCATATACATTTTATAATTAGCTTGTCAGTTTTTATAAGGTCAGCTGGAATTCTAAAAGATTATGTTAAATCTGTACATTTAGGGAGTATTGCTGCTCCATAGGTCATGTGATGCTTTCCCCTTTATTTAGAGCTTTTAATTTCTTTCAACAATCTTTTGTAGTTCTAAGAATATAAATTTTGCTCTTAAATTTATTTCTTAGTATCTATTTGATGCTATTAATAAAATTACTTTTTAAATTTTGGGGGAATAGTTATTGCAAATGTTTAGGAATATCATTGAGTTTTATATAAGCAATCTCGATGACCTTATTAGTTCCAGTTATTTTTTAGTGGGTTCATTAGGATTTCCTTTACATATAAGATCACATTATCTGTGAACAGAGGTAGTTTTACTTCTTTCTTTTTAATCTGGATGCCTTTTGATTCTTTTCCTTACCTAATTGCCCTGACAAGAAACTCCTCTACAATGTAGAATAGAAGTTACGAGAACAGACATCCTTGTCTTCTTTCTGATCTTAGGGAAATGCATCCAGTCTTTTCCCACATTAAGTATTAGCTGTGTCATGGGTGCCCTTTATTGGATCAAAAAGTTCCCTTCTGTTTCTGGTTTGTTGAGTATTTTTATCATGAAATGGTGTTGAATTTTGCCAAAGTTTTTCTGCATTCAGATCATTATGTAATTTTTGCTTTTATTCTGTTAATGTAATGGATTACATTAATTGATTTTTGGCAATTAAATCAACCTTTCATTCCTAGGATAAATCCCATTTGGTCATGGTGTATAATTTTTTTATATGTTGCTAGATTCAGTTTGCTAGTGTTTTCTCTAGTTTTTTGCATTCATATTCATAATAGACTGGCCTGTAGTTTTCTGCTGTTGTCTTTGGTTTTGGTATTAAGGTAATGTGAGCCTCATAAAATGAGTTAGGACGTATGTGTTCCTCTTCTATAAGTCATGTAGTTTGGGCTGTTCTTTGTGTAGTTTTTGACTACTGACTCAGTCTCTACTTGTTATAGGTCTATACAGATGATTTACTTCTTGAGTTATTTTCAGTAATTTGTATCTTTCAATGAATGTGTCCATTTTATCTTAGGTATCTAATTTTTCACATATAATTGGTCATAGTATTCTTTTATAGTCTTTTTAATTTCAGTAAGACTGTTAGTGATGTCCTCTCTTTGAGTTCTGATTCTAGCAATTTTAATCTGTTCTCTTTTTCTTTGTCAGACAAGCCAAGGATTGTTTTGCTGATCAAGCTCTAAAAGCTTCTTTTCAAAGAACCAGCTTTTGGGTTCATTGATTTTTTTTTTTCTCTATTGTTTTTCTAGTCTCTTTTATTAATTTTTGTTTTAATCTTTACATTTTCTTTCTTTAGGTTTAGTTGGTTTTTTTTTTTAGTGCATTAATGTTGCAGTTTAAAATATTGATTTGAGATGTTTGCTCTTTCTTAACACAGGCATTTTATACTATAATTGCTTTCTTAAATACTGCTTTAGCTTTGCCCCATAAGTTTTGAAATGTTGTATCTTTATTTATCTCAAAGTATTTTCTATTTTCCTTTTTGATTTTTTTTCTTTAACTCATTAATTGTTCAAGAGGATGTTGCTCAATTTCCATATACATATATGTTTCCCAGATTTTTCTTGTCATTGATTTCTGATTTCCTTCGGTTGTGGTTAGAGAACATAATATTTTTATCTTTTTAATTTACTGAAGAATGTTTTTTTGGCCTAGCATATGGTCTCTCCTGGAAAATGTTCCAAGTATACTGGTGAAGAATCTACATTCTGTTGTTGGGTGTAAAGTGTTGTTCAAGTTTTCCATTTATTGACTCATCTCTTGTCTAGTTCTATCTGTTATTGAAAGGGGGGCATTAACTTGTTGAGTTATCTTTTTTTATTTTTGTTTTTCTTTCATATATTTTGGTGCTCTGTTGTTAGGGTGTGTATGTTGACAATTATTTTCTCTCCTTAATGAATCAGCCCTTTTATTATAATTAAATAGTTTTTTAAAATCTCTTTTTCATTTCAAAATTTATTTTGTCTCATAACTATAGCCTCTCTAGCTTTTCTGTCATTGCTCTTTTCATGATAAATCTTTTTCCATCCTTTTTCTTTTAGTCTGTTTGTGTCTTTATATCCAAAGTTTGACTCCTATAGACAGCATATAGTTAGATCATGGTTTTTAAAAATATTTATTAGCATTTATCAGTATTTATTTTATATGAAATTTACACCCAAACCATAAGTTTTTCTTTCTTCAGTTTCTTCTGGGATATCTTAAAAATATGGGATACTTTACGAATTTGTGTGTCATCCTTGCACAGGGGTCATGCCAATCTTCTCTGTATTGTTCTACTTTTAGTATATGTGCTGCTGAAGCGAGCATGGCTCATTTATTTTTAAGTCAATAAGACAACATTTTGATTGGTTAGATTGTTTCATTTATTCATGTTTAATGTGAATTTATTATATTATCAATATAGCTAGATTTATATCTGCATTTGCTTTTTGTTTTATATGTCTCAGGTCATTTTTGCTTCTCTATTCTTTCCTTTGCATTGAGTGAATATTTTATATTGAGGCATTGTAATTTCATTAATTATTTTTTCACTATTTTTGAGGGTTCTTTTTTAAAGTGATTGTTCTAGCGTTTACCTATTTTAATTTGTCAGAATCAGCTTCAGGTATATATTAGCTTAATCCCAGTAATATATAGAAACATATCTCTTATGTAGTGCTATTCTCATTTCCTCATTTTGTGGTATTATTGTTATACATATGTTACAAACCCAGTAATGCATTGTTAGAATTATTACTCTACCATTTCCTATTTGATTAGTTCATAACAGCTTTACTCCCACCTACCTCCTTTGTGCTGTTACTAACAAATATACATGTATTTCAGTATGTTATACACTCAACAATACATTCTGTACATATTATTTTATATAATTGCTTTTTCTATCAGTCAATAAAAGAATGGAATAAACTTTGCATATTTATTGTCTTTTATAATTACACAGTGGCCTTTACCAGTGCTCTTTGTGGGTGTGGATTTGAATTATCACTTGCTTTCTAAACAATTTCCTTTAGTGTTTCTTTTAAAGTGGGTCTGCTAACAACAAATCCTTTCAGTTTTTGTTTTTCTGGGATAATATTTATTTCACCTTTATTTCTGAATGACAGCTTTGCTGATATAAATTCTTGGTTGACAGTTTTTTCTTTGAGGACTTTGAATATGTTATCCTGTTGTTTCATGGCCTTCATGGTTTCTGCTAAGTTAGCTGTTAATCTTATTGGGGTTCCTTTATAAGTGACCTGTAGTATTTCTCTTTCTACTGTCAAAAGATAAACTGAGGCACATTAAAATGTTTAAGCCCTGGCAATTTTGGCTCTGTTGGTTGGAGGTCATTCTATAACCAAAAGGTTGTGGATTTGATTCCTGGTCAGGGCACATGCCTAGATTGCAGTTTAATCCCTGGTCCAGGCACGGGCACATGCAAATTCTGGTCTTGACATGTATGATTTCTGGTCTGGGTGCCAATCCTTAATCCAGGCACCAATCCCCAATCCAGGCATATATGGGAGGCAGATGATCGATGTTTCTCTCCCTTTCTTTTTCTTCCCCCTCTCTCAAAAAAATTTTTTTTAAGCAATGAAAGAATGTCCTCAGGGGAGGATTAAAAAAAATTAAAAGTTTATTTGAGCAAAAATCTATTAAAATTAGGCAGTGCCAAATCAGAAATGGTTAGGAGCACTCCACTGACAGCCGCTAGGGGAAAGGCTTTTATAGAGAAGGGACAGAAGCAAAGCAAGAAAGCTATTTGATAGGCTTAAGCTTTAGCTTTTGCATTATTTGGAAGAGCTTAGTTATTTGTTGTGATAGTTTTTCTCAGGATTTGATTTCTTAATGTTAAGGGATTTATAGACTTAGATTTTGGTTCAATTATGTATACTGCCAAGGCATTAAAGTCACGTCAGTGTAACGGCCTCCTTATTTAATTAATTTAATAGTACTTTCCAGATTTTCTCCTACCAACATTTGTAAAAAAAAATTTTTTTATATTTTTACTCCAATGTGTCTGTTTTGGGGTCTCCTTTTATACATCCTATTTGGAGTTTGTTGAGCTTCTTGGATGTGTAGGTTATTGTTTTTCAGTAAGAATGGACGTTTTTGAAAAACCATTGTTTATTTTTTTTCCTTCTCCTTTCTCTCCTCTCCTTTTGGTACTTCCATTACACATATATTGATAGATTTAATGATACCTCGTTCATTTATCTGAGGCTCTTTTTTTTTTTTAATTCTTTTTTCTCTTTGGTCTTTGGCTTGCATAACCTCAACCACTGTGTCTTCAAGTTTATTAATTTTTTCTTAAGCCAGTTCAATCTATTCTTGAGCCCCTTTAGTGACTTTTAAAGTGTATTTTACTGATTATGCTATTACAGTTGTCCCAACTTTTTCTGTTTTGCCCCCCTGCACCCAGTACCCCCCTTCCCTCTAGCAATCCCCCTCCCTTAGTTTATGTCCATGGGTCATGCATATAAATTTCTTGGCTTCTCCATTTCCTATACTGTTGTTAACATCCCCCTATTTTCTACCTACCCGTTATGCTTCTTAATCCCTGTACTATTTTCCCCTTTCTCCCCCTTCCCACTCCCAGCTGATAACCCTCCAAATGATGCCCATACCTATGATTCTGTTCCTATTCTGGTTTGCAGGTTTTGTTTTTGTTTTTTAGATTCAGTTGTTGATAGCTGTGAGTTTGTTGTCATTTTAATGTTCATCGTTCTAATCTTTTTCTTAAATAAGTCCCTTTAAAATTACTTATAATAAGGGCTTGGTGATGATGAACTCCTTTAGCTTTACCTTGTCTGGGAAGCACTTATCTACCTTTCCATTCTAAATGATAGCTTTGCTGGATAGAGTAATCTTGGTTATAGGTCCTTGCTTTTAGTCACTTTAAATACTTCTTGCCTGCAAAGTTTCTTTTGTGAAGTCAACTGACCATCTTATGGGAACTCCTTTGTAGGTAATTCTCTGCTTTTCTCTTGCTACTTTTAAGATTCTCTCTTTACCTTTAATCTTTGGCATTTTAATTATGATGTGCCTTCGTGTGGTCCTCTTTGAGCTCAACTTGTTTGGGATTCTCTGTGCTTCCTGTTCTTGTTTGTCTATTTCCTTCAGAAAATTAGGGAAGTGTTCTTTTCTTTTTTTTTTTCTCAAATAAGTTTTTAATTTCTTACCCTTCCTCTTCTCTTTCTGACATCTCTATGATTCAGATGTTGGCACTTTTGGAGATGTCCCAGAATCTTCTTATACTGTCCTTGTTTTATTGACTTCATATTTCTCCTTTCTGTTCTGGTTGAAAATTTATTACTTCCGTATGTTCCAAATCATTTATTTGAATTGCAGCTTCCTTCCCTTTACTGTTGCTTCCCTGTGGATTTTTCTTTATTTTACTTAGTGTAGCCTTCATTTCTTCCTTATGCTCTTGCTCTATGTAACCAGTTCTCTGAGCATTCTGATCACCAGTGTTTTGAACCCTGCATCTGATAGTTGGCTCTCTCCATTCATTTAGTTCTTTTTCTGGAGTTTTGATCTGTTCTTTCATTTGGGCCATGTTTCTTTGTCTCCTCATTTTGGCAGCCTCCTGTGTTTGTTTCTGCATATTAGAGCTGCTTTGACTCCCTGTGTTGGTAGCATGACCAATGTAGTAGGTGTTCTATAGGTTCCAGTGGCACAGCCTTCCCTATCAACCAAGCTGGGTACTTAAGGTACACCCTTGTGTGGGCTGGGTACATTCTCCTCTTGTAGTTGAGCCTTGTTAGCTGTTGACAGATCAATGAGAGGGATTTACCCAGACCAGTGAGCTGCAAGGACTGGCTGTGACCACTGACTGCCAGCCTCTGCTCTCTGTGGAGGATCAACTGTACAGGGGCAGGGTGGTAGTGCTCTGATGTTGTGTGTAGCTGTTCACTGGGTACACTGGCCCTGGTGTTTCCCAGGTGGTGCAGGCCAAGGTCAGCCTCCACCTGTGTTTTGCCTGGGGCACCCTGCCTGAGCTATAAAGTAATCCGAGATGGCTGCTACTTGTGCTGGGCTTGGAGATTCTCATGTAAAGTCAAGCTGTGGAATCTCAGTGGGCTGCTGCTAGTGCTTCTTTAATAGGATTTAGGAGGTTATGATGCATGAGCAGAGATCAGCTATTCTATGAAAAAGCAGCTTGAGTGGGCCTGTAAATTGGGAGGAGCAGAGTCTGGGGATCTCCAAGGAGCCAGGTCGATGGAGTCTCAGATATGGCACTTCCTTGCAGGCTCTGTAGGAGGAGGGTTTAGCACAGGGATAATGGCTTCTGCTCGCCTTAATGCTAGACACTTTAGTTCCTCCCTATATACCAGTGGTGCCTTTCAAGCTGCTACCCCAGCGCTGGAATTCAGAGGGAGTGAGTCTGAGTAGGTGAGTCCATGTTTGGGTTCTTTAAAAGGAACTCACTCCCCGCTGGTTTTTGTAGCCAGAAGTTGTAGGGACTTAACTTCCCGAGATGTCCCTCCCAAATTTTTATCCACCAAATGTGGGTGTGGGACCACCCCTCTACCAGTCTGGATGGATATGGTTTCTTTAATGCATAGTTGTCAAACTTCCATTCAGCTTGATTTTATAGTTGTGAGACTTCGATTCAACTCGATTTTGGATGATTCTGAGTGATGGTTCTATTTTTTTTAAGTATATTTTATTGATTATGTTGTTACAGTTGTCCCAATATTTTCCCCCTTTGCTCCCCTCTGCCCAGTACTCGCCTTCCCTCCAGCAATCCCACCCCCCTTAGTTTCTATCCATGGGTCATGCATATAAGTTCTTTGGCTTCATGCTTTCCTATATTATTCTTAACATCCTCCTGTCTATTTTGTACCAACCAATTATGCTTCTTAGTCCCTGCACCATTTCCCCATTTCTCCTCCTCCCCACTCCCAGATGATAACCCTCCAAATGATGCCCATACCTATGATTCTGTTCCTATTCTGGTTTGCTTAGTTGGATTTTGTTTTTATATTTTAGATTCAGTTGTTCATAGTTGTGAGTTTGTTGTCATTTTAGTATTCATAGTTTTTATCTTCTTTTTCTTAACTAAGTCCCTTTGACATTTCATATAATAATGGCTTGGTGATGATGAGCTCCTTTAGCTTTACCTTGTCTGGGAAGCACTTCATCTGCCCTTCCATTCCAAATGATAGCTTTGCTGGATAGAGTAGTCCTGGTTGCAGGTTGCCTTTCATCACATTGAATACTGCTTGCCTGTCCCTTCCTGCTTGCAAAGTGTCCTCTGAGAAATCAGCTGACAGTCCTAGAGCCTCTCTCTTGCTGCCCCCAGGACTCTCTCTTTATCTTTCAACTTTGGCATCTCAGTCATGATGCATCCTGGTGTGGTCCCCTCTGGGTCCAGCTCACCCAAACCCTCCATGTTTCCTGGACCTGTATGTCCATTTCCTTTGCAAAATTTGGAAAGTTTTCCTCATTTTTTAAAATTCTTGCTTCCTCATTCTGCACTGGTTGACTGTTTTTTTCTTCCTTATATTCCAAGTCATTGATTTGAACCCCGGTTTCCTTCCTTTCACCATTGGTTTTGTGTGGATTTTACTTCGCTTCACTTAGCATAGCCTTCACTTCTCTTATGCGTTTGCTGTACTCAAGCATATCTGTCAAGCCTGTGAGCATCTTTATCACCAGTGTTTTGAATTCTGAATTTGTTAAGTTGTCTGTCTTCTCATCTGTTAGGTGACCATCTCCTTGTTGCTTAGTTCTCCCACTGCAACCTTGATCCATTTCTCCTTTTGGGCCATACTTCTTTGCCTCCTCATTCTGACAGGCTCCTGTGTTTGTTTGCCTCTGAGTCCCAGGTAGAGCTGTCACTCCTGTTATGTTGTAAGGGGCGGAGCCTTAGGGATTCATCAGTACAAGGCGATCCGTTTCACCACGTTTTGGCACTGTATGTGGGGGACAGGTCCGAGAGGGGACAATGCCACCAGCCCGGCACTCACCCCTTTTCCAGGCACCTCTCCCACTTCTGCACCAGACTGGCGCCCCTCTAGCTGCTGCCCTGGCTGTCGTTCCCAGACTGGATGGGTCTGTGGAGATTCTGGGACCATGGGGGCCCTTTAAACAAGTGGACTCTGCTTAGAGACTGGCAGTTTGTGCCTCCACCTCAAACCCCGACTGGTCTGCACAGTCAGAAGCAATGAGGCTTGATTTTCCCCGGTGCTGGGACAGTCAGCTGTGCAGTCTGGTGAGGAGCTGGGAACGCTCC
Organism: Furipterus horrens; assembly: GCF_987537825.1. NCBI lineage: Eukaryota > Metazoa > Chordata > Mammalia > Chiroptera > Furipteridae > Furipterus > Furipterus horrens. The sequence continues at coordinate 45,420,726 of NW_028327182.1, forward strand.
CCAGGTGTCCCTCCTGACTTTTTAAAACATGTGACTGCGCTTTCCGCGGACCCACCTCTGCTGCCGCCACCACACAGTGTCCTTTCCACCCTGGCTCTGCCCCTCCCGCTTGTCTGGGTGAGTATTTCTTCTTTATATCTTTGTTTGCTGGACTTCCATGCATTTAGATTTTCTGGAACTTCTGGTTGTTTCTAGTTTTGAGGTAGTTGTATTCCTTCTTAGTTGTGGAGGGAGACGCAGTGTGTCTCTCTACACTTCCATCTTGGCCGGAAGTGTTGTTTTATATTTTTCATTGTAATTTTGATGTGGTTGTGCAAAGTGGCAAGCTATGTCTACCTACACCACCATTTTTGAGTGTTCCTTTTTTTCTATCAACGTATTTCTAATAGCTACTTTTTAAACTTTTTCCATAAATACAACACCTGGTCACTCTCACAGATAGTTTCTGTTGCTTTTTTTCAAGATATGTATGTGGGTCATACTATCACACTTTACTGTTTATTTGCCTACGTTGTAATATTATTGGGAACTGGCTGGATTATATTAGTGAAGCCTATACTCTCCAAAATCGCCCCCGTCCCCCAGTGTTAAGTCTTTTCCACTGTTCCCCAAGGAGGCACAGCTTTGGGTATGCTCTCAGTCACCTTGGGATGGCAGTGGTACTAGTAGAACTCTCTTTCTCTTATTTCTTGATCACACCAAACTGTTAAACTCCACTAATTGCTGACCAGTTGCTTGGTTGTTTTCAACAGTGCCCTGGGACATAAATTTCTCTACAGGCTAATGTCAAATTGTAGCTCCTTTGATGGAATAGTTTCTGAGGTCAGTGTTCTTATTCTCTGGTTCTCTTCTGTGAACTGGTTTACAGTCTAAACTGTATCTTTATTAAAGTAATGAATCTCCCTCCAGTTGCCTTTTATCAAAACCTCTACTGTTCTTATAATGCCGATGAAAGTACCCTTCACACTGTTTGAAATGAAGTCAGCTCCTATGGGGAAGAGATTAGGAGCTATTGCTTTTATGGCCTGTTTATTCCACAGGCAAAATCTCTGTGCCAGGGCTCTGGAGTTGGGAGTGGAAACTAAGGCAAGCTTCTCCTGAGTGAAACCCCCACTGTAATAGCTAAGTGTGTGATAGAGGGGGTCTTGTTGGCTTGCCTCTCATATGGAATCATCATGCCTTGTGGACCCGGAGAAGGACTCTTAAGCTCCCAGTATTCTAGGGGAATTAGACCTCAGGTAGAGCCTCTGTTCCATTTGCCTGAGACTTAGTCTTGGCATCAGGCAGCTGGGAGCAGGAAGGGGAATATGAAGGATTTTCACCTCCCAGAAAGAAAGCTCTCTTTCCAGGAGCTGTGGAAAAAGGAAGCCCTTTGTTCTTGGCTGCATCAATCCTGTTTGGATCCTCTGCCTAGCTGAACTGGGAGAGGGAAAGAAGAGAGCCATTTTGGTTCAAATACAGATTCCTGCTTTTCTCACTGAATTTTCATAGATTTTATTGAATAGATGTTTCTTTTTTTATTTTTGTTTTTAAGACCATTTCCAGAGGCTTCAGATGGTTGGGGCTTTTTAATAGTTTTCACTAATTTCTGGGGAACAGATCAGTGAAACTCCTTATGCCATAAGTACAGCTCCTATCTGCCTCCACATGATTGTAACATCTTTTTTTTTAGAAAGATAGGTGACCTTTAAGAACCCTTCAGATCAGCAAATGGCAATATTTTATTTCCTACTTACAGATTTGTTTCATAAGTTTTAAGGAGAGTTAAGGAATATGAAAATTCAGTGATAAGATCTGCCTAAGTAAGACCCATGGATCAAAGGGAACCTGTATCTTCTTAATCCTCAAATTGATATACTAATTATGAAATGTACTGAAGCAATAAATTATACCTATCTTTAAAATAATTGCTAATTGTAGACTGTTTACTTATTTTTTGTTGTGCTGGTTAGGATATCTTCCACAGATGTTTTATAGACATTTATATTTAAAGGACATACTCCTAACACACTTGTTTTACCTATTTTCTCTGTCTGGTGTGGTTTTACAACTATGAAGCTGGTACTTGATGCAGGAAAATAACTTCTCCTCATCATCAAAAACATATCTTGAGTCCCATTTGTGTACTCAGAGCTGTGTTGCTAATACAGAGAAGTCTAAGACATGATTGTTCTTCAAGATACTTATTATCTAATAGGTAGATATGTATTTTAAAATATAAGTCACAAGGCATGATTTCAATTCTATCAAGAAGGAAGAGGATCTGGGATGTGATTACAGGCTTTAAGAAAGAGAAAATGTTTACAATAACCACCTAATTAATAAATTCTGGGTACAAAATGGGAAGCTCTATGGTGTAGTGATTAAGAAGTGTGCAGGCTCAGGAACCTGGCTTCCTGACAACTTACTAAACTTTTGTGTGATTCACTCCCTTTATATAATGACCAAATGAATTGAGCAACTGCAAGGGATGGTTGGAAGAACCAATGAAATCATATTTTAGAACCATGCCTAGTCATTACCTTCATCATCATGGTCTTGACCATAGGTTTGCTGATCCCAGTGTTTTTTAGACAGTAGAAATTTGTAATGTCTTCAAATGGCAGGGAGGTCAACATATCTCTAGTACTAGTGTTTCAATAAACTTGTAAAAATTGAAATATAAGTTCATAAAAGTATTATACAATTCAGTGAATTTTCACAAAGTGACCCCACTTCTGTAGCCAGTACCCAGATTAAAAATAAAACCATACGTCCAGACCACTGTGGTTCAGTTGATTCGGAGTCATTCCATGAAGTGAAGGATCTCCAGATTGATTCTCAGTCAGGCCGCATGCCTGGGTTGAGGGCCCAGTCCCATTGGGGTGCATGTGAGAGGCAGCTGATCAATGTTTCTTTCACACATCGATGTTTCTCTCCCTTTTTTTCTCCCTCCCTCCTCTCTCTTTAAAAATAAATAAAATCTTTTTAAAAAATGAAACCATACAAAAACTCTGCTCATGTACTTTTCTAGTCACTCCCCACTCCTCAAAGGTGACCACTAACCTGACTTTTATCACCGTCGGTTAGCTTTGCTTATCTATTTTTTCTGTTGTGTTGTCTCTTTTTCTTACTAACTTTTGGTAACAGCATACAGGATTGGGCAAAAGTTAAGTTCACATTTCTTTGTATGTAAAGTAATGCAATAATTAATAAATAATAATACAAGAATAAACTCTGTTTTGTGTACTTACAACTGCAAATCACTTTTGCCCCATTCTTTTGTTATGGCTACATAGGTGAGATTGAACACTCCGAAGCGGTGTATAAAGTAAGCAAAGGATTTTAATAATGGCCAGGAGTTGGGCAGACCCTGAGCTGGTCTCTAACATGTTCCAACCTACAATGGAGTCTAAACGCTGGTTATATACTGGTGAAGCCCCCTTTGTTTCTTCTTTGGCGGGAAACAGCCTTAGGAAGAGGTGGCTGGGCAGGACTGCAGGAATGTCTTGGCAGTAACAGGAACAGAAATTTGCAAGGCTATAAGGTTATCTCCAGCAGCACAGCTCTCTGGCCAGGGACGAATTCTTTCAAAGGGCTAGATATTCTGTAAAGTATAACTTTCACAAATGTTATAAACCAGACACAAGCAAATGGAAGGTGATGGAGGCCGAGGTGCTTTTAGCTTGTAAATCACCAATTGCTACACTCCTTCCTACATTCCTCTCTTCAAGGCTTTTTAGCAGGCCCTTGCTACTTTTTACAAAGAATATCTGAAGCCCCTACATATTTACATATTTAGCAGATCTTTGAAACTTTTTACAGGGAATATTTGGTGCTCCTACACTCTATGTTCTGATAGTCTAGATATGAGTTCTTTGTATTGTAAATATCTTTCTTCTGTGACTTGCTTTTGCATATGTTTAATGGTGTCCGTTCATGAATGGAAATTTTTTAATTTTAAGGTAATCCAGTTTATGAAACTTTGCCTTTATAGTTAGTGCTTTAAAAAAAAAAAAAAAGATTTATTGATTGTGCTGCTACAGTTCTCCCAATTTCTTTTCCCCTTGTTCCCTTCCACCCAGTGACCCCCCTCTCCCTCCAATTGCACCCCCTTAGTCCATGCCCATTGACTGTGCATATAGTTCTTCTCAGCATCATCCTGTCTACTCCACTCCCTCCTACTGTGCTTAATTCCTGTACCATCTCCCTACCTTTACCCCCTTACCCCTCCCTGCTGACCTCCCCCCAATATGTTCCCCATACCTATAATTATTTTCCCACTCTCTCTGCCTACTTAGTTTGCCTTTGTTTCAGTTCCCTAGCTTCTGTTGTTGGTTGTTGTGATACAGTTTTCATTTTAATGTTCATAGTTTTGATCCTCATTCTCCTAAACAAGTCCCTTTAATATTTCCTATAACAGTGGTTTGTATCTGATGAACTCCTTCAGCTTTACTTTGTCCTGGAAGCACTTTCTTTCCCCTTCTATTCTGAATGACAGCTTTGCTGGATAGAGTAATCATGGTTGTGGGTTTTTGCTTTTCATTAGTTTGAATATTTCTTGCCAGTCCCTTCTTGCCTTCAGGATTTCCTTTGAAAAATCAGCTGATAGTCTTATTGGGATTCCTTTGTACATAATTTTCTTCTTTCTTGCTGATTTTATTTTATTGTATTTTATTATTTTTTTACTTTATATATATTTTAATCTGAGTACAACCATCAATGTCATACAGTTCATTCATTTAATGTGTACAGCTACTTTTATATATTTTTCTTTTTTTGATTATTGATCATGCTGTTACAGTTGTCCCAATTTTTTCCCCCCTACTCCCCCTCTCCCTCCAGTTGTCTCCTTCCTTAGCCCATGCCCATTGGTCCTGCATATAGTTCTTTTCAACATCTTCCTGTCCACTCCACTCCCTCCCACTATGCTTCCCAATTCCTGCACCATCTCCCTCCCTCTCCCCGACCCCTCCCCGCTGACCTCCCCCCAATATACTCCCCTTACCTATAATTCTTTTTCCCTTCTCGTTGCCTACTTAGTTTGCCCTTGCCTCAGTTCCCTAGCTTCTGCTGTTGGTTGTTGTAATACAGTTTTCATTTTAATGTTCATTGTCCTGATCCTCCTTCTTCTAAACAAGTCCCTTTAACATCCCATATAACAATGGTTTGTACCTAACAAACTCCTTCAGTCTTACTTTGTTCTCGAAACACTTTCTTTGCCCTTCTATTCTGAATGACAGCTTCGCTGCATAGAGTAATCGTGGTTGTAGGTTTTTTATTTTGATTACTTTGAATATTTCTTGCCAGTCCCTTCTTGCCTGTAAAGTCTCCTTTGAGAAATCAGCTGATAGTCTAATTGGGACCCCTTTGTACATGATTTTTCTCTTCCCTCTTGATGCTTTTAAGATTCTCTCTTTATCCTTAATTTTTGACATTTTGATTATAATGTGTCTTGGTGTGGTTCTCCATGGGTCCAGTTTTTTTGGAACTCTCTGTGCTTCTTGGACCTGTAAGTCTATTTCCTTCCCCAAGTTAGGGAAGTTCTGCTTCATTATTTTTTCACATAATTTTTCAATTTCTAGTTCTTCTTCTTCACCTTCTGGCAACCCTATGATTCGGATGTTGGCCCGCTTATAGCTGTCCCATAGGTTTCTGAGCCTCTCCTCATTTTCCTCACTTTTTTTCCCCTCTTTCTGCATGGTTGACTGTTCGTTCCTTCCCTATGTTCCGATTTGTTGATTTGATCCCTGGTTTTCTTTCCCTCACCACTAGTTTTGTATATGTTTTTGTTCATTTCAGCAGGACTAGCCTTCATTCCTTCCCCGTCCTGTTTAAGCTCTGCTGTTAGGTCTGTAAGCATTTTTATAACCAGATCTCTGAACAGTGCCTCAGAAAGATTTCCTATCTGCTGCTTCATTAGATTAGATATTTGTTGTCTGGTCAGCTGCATCACCAGGATCTCTGTCATGATCTGTACCTTCCTGACAGTTTTGTGTTTACCTTTGCTTCCTGGGTGGGACTGTCACACCTCCTACCCTATAGAGGGCAGAGCGCCATGCACTTGTCACAAATGGGTGACCCTTCTCACCACACTGTGGCATTTTCTGTGGGGGTGGGGGTCCAAGATGGATTCCTGCCATTCACTCTCCGCTGAGAGACCGGGAGCCTCCTCCTCTGTCCCCACCCCCTCCGGGCCTCACAGTCCAAGGCAATGGGGGTCTGCCTTCCCTGACATTGGAATCTCAAGCTGACAGCTCTGGTCTGCAGCTTGGGATGCTCCCCAGGTGCTTCTCGCCTCTCCTTAAATATGGGTGTCTGGGCTTACTGCCATCCCACCACCATTGCTGCTGCTGCCACCATCACTACTGTTACTGCCACCAGTACAACTTGACCTCTCCACCCTGGCTTCACCCCTCCTACCTGTCCAGATGAGCACCACTTCTTTATAACTTCATATGTTGGACTTCCATTTATTTTCTGGAACTTATAGTTATTTCTGGTTTTGCGGTAATTGTATTCCTTCTTAGTTGTGAAAGGAGACAGAGCATGTCAGTCTAGGCCTCCATCTTGGCTGGAAGTCTCCTGTGTGTGTTTGCCTCTGTGTGTTAGAGCTGCCACTCCTGTTACATTGTAAGGGGCGGAGCCTTAGGGATTCGTCAGTACAGAGCGACCTGTTTCACCATGTTTTGGCGCTGTATGTGGGGGAGTGGTCTGAGAGGGAATAATGCTGCTTGCCCAGCACTCTCCCCTTTTCCAGACACTTCTCCCACTTCCGTATGGGACTAGTGCCTCTCTAGCTGTTGCCCTGGCTGTCGATCCCAGAGTGGATGGGTCTGCGGATGTTATAGGACTATGGGGGCCCTTTAAACAAGCAGACTCTGCTGAGAGACCAGCAGTTTCTGCCTCCACCCAACCCCCACTGGTTTGCACAGTAAAAGCAGTGAGGCTTGATTTTTCCCCCGTGCTGAGACCATGAGCTGCACGGTCTGGTGAGGAACTGGGAATGCTCCCCAGGTGTCCCTCCTGACTTTTTAAAACATATAACTGCTTTCTGCCAGCCTGCTGCTGCCTCCGCTGCTGCCACCGCCACACCGTGTCCTCTCCGCCCCGGCTCCGCCCCTCCTACCTGTCTGGATGAGTATTCCTTCTTTATATCTTTGTTTGCTGGACTTCCATGCAGTTTGATTTTCTGGAACTTCTGGTTGTTTCTAGTTTTGAGGGAGTTGTATTCCTTCTTCATTGTGGAGGGAGATGTAGCATGTGTGTTTATGCCTCCATCTTGGCCAGAAGTCCTATAGGTAGTGCTTTTTGAGTTTGTTTAGGAAATTTTTGCCTTTCTCCAGTTCATGAAAATCTCCATCTTATAAATGATTTTTGGAACCTTTGTCTTACATAATTATTTCTGTAATAAACTGGAATTATTTTTGTATATGGTGTGAGATAAGACTAAAGCTTCGATTATTTATATATGATAGATATCCAAGCAATCCAGCATTATTTATTGAAAGAGGCGTTCTTTCCCCAGTGAACCATAATGTTACCCTGTTAGTAATCAAGTAACCAGATATTTATGGAAATGTTTTCTGTTCTCTCTTTATCCATTGATTATTTTTTTAATATTTTATTTATTTATTTTTAGAGGCGCAGGGAGGGAGAAAGAGATGGAGAGAAATATTGATCAATTTCCTCAAGTGGGGACCAAACCCACAACCCAGGCATATGCCCTGACCAGGAATCAACCTGGCGACCTTGTGCTTTGAGGGACAACACCTATCCAACGAGCCATACCAGTCTGGGCCTCATTGTGCCAGTACCACACTTTAAATCTGTATAGCTTCATAACAAGTATTTTTGGGGGGTAGTGTAAGTCTTTCAGTTTTTTGTTATATAAGATTTTTTAGCTATGTTTGACCCTTTACATTTTTATATAAATTAAGAATATCAGCCCTAACTGGTGTGGATCAGTGGATTGAGTCCCGGCCTGAAAACCAAAGGGTCACCAGTTCAATTCCTAGTCAGGGCACATGTCTAGGTTGCGAACCAGATCCCCAGTTAGGAGCGTGCTAGGGGCAACCACACATGGATGTTTCTCTCCCTCTCCTTCTCCTTCCCTTCCCCTCTAAAAATAAATAAATAAAATCTTTTAAAAAATTATTGTCTTGTCAGTTTCTATGTGTACATGTGCAAGCACACACGTTCACACACAAATCTCCTGGGTTATTATTTGAATTGCTATGAATCTATAGGTCTATTTAGAGAGCATTGGCATCTGTGCAATATTGAATTTTCTAATCCATGAAGAGGACACATTCTTTCATTTATTTAGGTCACCTTTAATTTATTTCAATAAGGCTTTTCAGTGTTCTTGGTTGTGGCTATATACATAATTTGTTAAATTTATTCCTAGGTATTGATTTTTTAATGTTATTATAAATTATGTTGTTTTTTAAATTTATGTTGTATAGTTATTTCTAGGACATAAAAAATATTTTTTATATATATTGCTATTGCATCCAGCAACTCATTAAATACCATATTTTTCGCTTCATAAGACACACTTTTTTTCCCCCCAGAAGTGGGGGGGAAATGTCTATGCGTCTTATGGAGCGAATATTGAGTCACAGACCGTGATGTGTCTTACCTGACCTGTCAGCGGTGGTGACAGCTGTTAGAAGAGGAAGCGGTGAGCCCACGTGAAACCCCTGGGGACACTTAAATGTCCCACTTTACTGCTGAATCTCATGGCATCTGGTCAGTATGAAGACAGTGAAGAAAGTGATATCAGTGATTGTGAGCAACTGAGCTTCATAAATTCTGACACTAGCGATGATGAGTTCTTCAGGTTCCCAGGAAACTAGAAGAGTACTTGAACCTTAAAGTCTCCTCATTTGTTAATGACAGTGAAGATGGTTCTTAATACCACTGTTCACTTTACATGGTTGAAATATTATTGTTGTATTTTATTAAATATTGTAGTACACCATTTGGTTCAGTTTTTTTTTTTCTTGTTTTTCTCCTCTAAACCTAGGTGTGTCTTATGGTCAGATGCATCTTATAGTGTGAAAAATGTGGTATATTTAATAATTCTTTGATTTTTGTCTTTAGATTATTTTAGATTTTCTACAAACTCAGTCATGTCATTAATGAAGAATGATAATTTCTTTCTTTCCAGTCTTTATTTCTTTTTTTATTTGGGATAGAGGAGAACATTTATTACAATGTCTAGAACCTCTGTTATCGTGTTAAATAAAATGATGATAGTAGATGCCCTGTTCTTTTTGCTGATCTGGGAACCAAAGGTTTCAACATTTTACTATTAAATATAATGTTTGCTATATTTTTTGATAACTTTGATCACATAGAAGTTTTATATTCTGTTAATGTGATGAATTACATTGATAAATTTTCTAATGTTCAAGCCAATCTTGGATTATTGGTGTGAACATAATTAAATTAGAAAACAATAAACACATCTAGGGGATCCCAGTGTTTGGAAATCTATCAGTGTACTTCTAAATAACCCATGCATCAAAGAAAATTATCACAATAGAAATGAGCGTTCCAGGGAATTAACACAGTCAAAGGTTAGTTCACTATAAAAAAATAAAAAAGATCATCTTCATACTAAAACATTTAAAATTTAAATGACATAAATTCTAGGAAAAAGATTTCAAAGAATCCTATCTATTTGAGAAATTTAACCTATAAACACCTTCCTACAAGTAAAAAGATTGGCCAAGATAATTTTATAAATGAATTTTTCAAAAAAAAAAAAAAAGGAAGAAGGAAAAGAAAATGCATTCCAATTCTTTTTATGGGGATAGCATATCTTTGATTACAAGCCCTGATAAAGAAAGATCTCACAAGATATACATAGATGCAAAAACAAACAAAATATTAGCTTATCAGAATTCAAGATGTTCCCTAGTGCTGCTTCCCATTGTCAGTCCCTACCCCAAATTGCATAATTGTTGTTCTCCTTTCTGCCACCATAGATTAGATATCTCTTTTCTAGCATTTCATGTAAGTGGAATTGTATAGTAGATACTATCTGGTATTTGGCTTCTTTGAAGGGAAAAAGCAGTGCAGAATGTTGGGCCCATCACAATGCATTTTCCTTATCTGCAGGATCTTCACCCTAAAGAGTTGGCTGACCTGGTAGACCCTGTTCTTTCATATTGATGTGTTTGTATTTTATTCAACTCTTCCAGTTGGTGTTAATAGGAGGGTTGGTCTAAAATATGATAGTTCACGATAGCCAAAAGCAGAAGAGCTTCAGCAATAGTTAGTGGAAGTACAAAGGTACAGACGTCAAGAGTGAGGGTAAGTATTCTAAGTAAATGGAATCTGGATGATTCCCACAAGAAATTTGAGCAGGATTGAAAGATTCAAGTATGTATTGTTCCCATTAAATATAGGATATATATCCTATAATGTTGTATCAATCAAGATTCTCTGCCAGAAACTACATGTTTTAAGCAGGAGAGCATTTAGTGCAGGAAATTAGTGATTACAAATTCCTGGAAGGTCTGAAGGAGTAAATTCTAGACTAGCCCTATAAGAATGACTCCCCAGACAAGCCGCCCTGTCAGGGAAGACACCACCTCATAGACTGCCACTAGAGTTGTACAACGGCACAGTTGCTGTCACTGCTACACCACAGTCTCGCTTGCTAGCAGCGATAACAAAGAGACCCAGCAAGAAAGTCTTTCCCTTACCTTCAGCCTTTCAAGTTTCACAGTTTGAATCAAACACTACTTGAAGGGAATATAGGAGTCACAGTTGTTGGCTTAGGAGCTTTTCCAAGTCTTAGGAGGGTAGAATGAGAGTCCAGCCAAAGTTTCTGCTGTGCACATCAATTAAAACCCAGTGTTCCTCCGACATTGCCATCACTAAATACAATGTTTAATGAGACTTTTCAGTCTTTTGTACTTTTGATTTGTTTTGTCTGCTAAATGAGCATATTATGGCCTGTTATTTAAATGTCCAGAGCGCATGTCAATCAATTAAAGGTTGTGTTTTGAGTTAATATTTTAATATTTATTGAGGACCTACAGGATGCCCGGCATTACCTTGGTAGCTCTAAAAATTTAAACAGCTTATCAAAATTGACTTTACCTAATTCCAAGCTTATTTTCAAATGTAATCATGAAATCAGTTTGTTTCAGAATCAAGTGTTTATGAAAACTTCACCAACTTCATCTATAATTCTTCTGTATATTCAAGGATACAGTATGATATATTTCATAAGTATAGCGATTCATATCTTGATATGAAAACATCACTGGTATACTTAAGGACAAAAAGCTAAATATAGCTTCCTCCCACGTTGCCCTTTTTACTACCACACCATGTTTGTCATTCTGTTACCCCTCCTTCCTTTTTCCTTAATAAAAGGCTTGAATAAGGTCAAGATAATTTATACCAATACTATCTATATGTTTTTTTGGTTTGTTGCAATCTATTAATATCCTACGATGTTTTCAACAACTATAGATGGTTTGTACTCAAGGGGAGAATAAAAAATAAAAATGAAAGAAACTGGTGAATTCTAATATGATTGTCAGGTTGATTGGTAAGCAATGAAAGTGTTCAGGACTAGAAGTTAGAAGGCATGTGATGCTTGAACAGGTTTACTGTGACAACATGGACCTGGTATTTTTGTATGTCAAATAGGTTCTGTTTGTGATTTATAATGATTCTGAATTTGAAATTCACCTCAATTTTTCTCTTACTGTTTGCATTAGAAAGAATTCATTTCAAAAAACTATGAAAGAACTGCCTTAATTTTATTTTAGGGCACAATGAATGCAGGACTATATTTCATAAGTATTCTAATAGGTTCATTTCTGAGAACAGGGAGCATTTTCTTTAACATTATTTTTATTATCATTAGTTTGTTCATCTGTATTAGTAAATATGATTTTTAGAACTGGGAAGTACATAATTGCCTTTCTAACATGTATTTTACTTTTGTGAAATTAAAAGGTTTGATTAGACTCTAAAAGAGACCTTAGATTTATTTACTTCCTTTAGAAAGATATCCTTCAAAGATAGTCTGCCCTCTTAAAAAATGTCCTGGAGAAGGACCATCATTTTATTTACCTAACCATCCACTAAATTTCAGAAAATTCTCTGGTTAAATATTTGAATGGTAATGTCTGATCAAGCCCTGGCTGGTTTGGCTCAGTGGATTGAGCGTCGGCCTGCGAGCTAAGTGTCGCTGGTTCGATCTTCCAGTCAGGGCACATCAGAGAAGGAAAACTCTGACTCCAAAAAACCTCCGCTGCCTTGCAGCATACCTCTTCAGGGGAAAGGCTAAGGGAGTAAACCCCGACAGAAAATGCGGAGCCGGAGTCCCTAAGGCGGTTTGACGTTGCAGTCAACACCGGCAACTCCTGCGGCGCACCTGAAGCCAAGCTGTATTGACTCCGTCTTTCCCTTGGACCCTTCAGCTGCGAAGAGAGGGGGGGTCTGCTGCATGGGCAACAGCAGACCCTCCATATCACCCTGCCCAGGCTCTGTAGCTTCAGCTTCACTGGAGAGGACACTCCAGCGTCATCGCAAGATGTCGATTCAACACGGGAGGAGACAGATACCGTGTCACTCCCGAGTCGGACTGCACAGCCATTCTCGGCGGTGCAGATAGACTCTTAAGAAGCTACACCATCGTCTCTCGAGACGGACGGCTGCCGACGACGACGAATGTCTGATCAGTGAAATGTTTGAGGATGAATGTGTGGGAAAATATCAGAGAATTATAATTAAAGCATATTTTACATGAGACCAATATAAATGTCAGTAATAAGGTATGTTTCAACCACTTATTTTTCTTTGTCTTCAGGTGGATCTCCATACTTAGCAACCAAAATAAATGAAGCAAAAGACTTGCTAGAAGAAACCACCAAACATTGATTGATGCTCAACGACTACTCTGAAGGAAAAAAGCAGGGTGGGGCAGGGCTTAACAACAAAGTCTAGCAAATTTAATCTAAACCACCACCATCATAATTTTCATACACGTGGTAACCATAAATAATAATTTTTTCCACTGTTAAGTGGTATAATAATAAAAGATTAATAATCTGTCTTACTATTATCTTTTAAAGGAATACCTTAAAATTTTATAACTGATCTTCTTTTTCTTATTTTCTTACTTTCTCTGTGATAGTCATACCTTTTAATATTTTTATCCTGTTAGTTGAAAACCCTCTACACTCCTCCCCACAGAAAAGTGTCCAGAAAATGTGGTCATCAATAATGTAATTGGCATTTGTGAACAATTGAGTAGAAATGTTTTCACAACTTAAACATGACTGGGCAAAAGTAGGTTTACAGTTGCATTGGGACGTTCTTTTGAGTTAATAAAGCTGTTGTAATCAGTCAGAACCTGCATGTCTTTTCCATATGAACAACTTTAAACCTACCTTTGGGCGTCGTCCCTCTCCCCCCCCCTCCCCCGGCCATATTTATACTCACATTGTCCTTGTTTCCTTGGAGGAATTTAGCATGCTGCCTGTGTAAGGGGCTTTATATATTTTAAGACCAAACACTAACTGCCATCCCATGGGGAAAAGATCTGAAACTTAATGGAATTTACAAAATGGTGTTTTCTCATAGGACTCATTGAAGAACTCTGCTCTCTCTGAGACCCTATAGCTGAAGCATGAGAACTTGGAGAGCTACTAAAATGATTAAAGATTTACAAAATGAGCCCTATGAGGAAAGGCTGAAAAGAGCTATGAGAAATCTGAGGAGTTTGTATTTAATTATAGTCTCCCAGTACTGTATATTTACTCAATTATTCATTCCATATATTTATTGAGCCCTTAAAACGTGTATGATGCTGTAGTGGCCCCTCTGAGAGTTATAGGTGTGAGTCAGTCATAGACTCTAACCCAAAGGAATATATATTTAGAAGAAAGATAAATTACATAAATACTAGTAGAGATGGATAGGTAATATGCTAAAGAAGTTCAAAAGAAGAAAGGAGACAACTGTAATAGAAAAACAATAAGTAAATCAAAAATTAAAAAGAATAAAGGAGCATTTTAAACTGAGAGCATAGGGGAAGCTTCATAGGGTAAGTGGCATAGAGCTGGACTGCAACAATAAGAGATATAGCGTATGATTGGTGAGTCATTGTGTTTCTTCTGAGAGTAGTCAGAATAGAAATGGGGTATTAATTGCTGTGATTAGAGTGATTATATTATTTTCTCAAAACAGCCCCTGGTCATCATTACTTTACTATTCCAAAGGTGAGAAAACATTCAGATTCAGAGTACCAGCATTATTTTCCAGTACTGCTTTACAAATTCTGGGTTCATCCCAGATAAACTGAATTTATTTCATCTCTTTTAAAATACTTTTTAATATTCTAGATGCATCTTCTAGTTTATCATGTTCCTTAGTTGGGAGTTTTCAGTGTTGGCAGTATTGTCAGTATTGAGTAATTCCTCTTTGTGGGAGCTCTCCTGCGCAATGTAGGATGATTGGCAACATCCACGCCTATACCTCCTAGAGGCCAGTAGCACCCCCTTACTTGTGAAAACTAAAAATGTTTACAGACATTGCCAAATGTCCCTTGGAGGGCAAAATTGTCCCTAGCTGAGAGCCATGCTGAAATGTTTAATATTTTTTCTCTTTGGGCACATAAAATAATGGCCTGACTTAAAACCGAAAAATTTTAGAGTTAGCAAAATATTGTTCTTGCTTTAAAGTCTCCCTGTATGTCCTAATTTTATTGTGCTTTAGTGGTTTTCATTTTTCTGTTCACTATTATCTCTACATCAAATGCCCTTCTAATCCTCAGATCTTCACATGCTCAAAGCGTAGAGATCATTGAAGGTCAAGCTAAAATGTATCCCTCCTTTTCTTGTGCTTCCAGTAAAAGTAATATTAACTCTCTGGGAACAGGGACCATATCAGTCTTGTTTACTGCTACATTGACACCCAATAAATATTTGTTGAATGAATGGATAAATTCCCATACCACTTTATTTCCTCCCTTTACAATACTTATATATTGGTACCATGTGTAACATGCCTTATTTCTCCCCAAAGTATAAGAACTGTTAGAGCCAAAGTGTTGTCATTCATCTCTGTAGCCTCTCTAGTATGGACAGCACTTGTATTTAGTAGACATCATAAAGTTCTAAGTACAAGAAAATGTTTTCTAAATACTACAAAAAATGTTAACACTTATTCTGAAAGTTATGCTAAGCATTATTGGGCACCCTCAAGACATACCTTTTAATTGACATATTTGCTAATTCATATTTTATTTGTAAGGATTTGAGTCCCTAGCATTAGCTTGGAATTTCTTTCAATCCCATTTTTCTGCTAAGCATGTGCCTTGGAGTTAGAGCTGGTTTTGAATACAGTATTCCCTCATTGCGGGTATCACGTTCTAGACACCCTCGCAATAGGTGAAAATCCACGAAGTAGGAACCTTACATTTATTTTAACATTTATATTTTAAGGCTTTATAAACCCTTCCCACACACTTATAAACCGTTCCGAGTCCCTTATTAACCTTATAGCAAAAAATCGACGATAAATAATTAAATATAATATTTTTAAAAATCCCGCAATACAGCGAGGCTGCGATAAGAGAACCGTGTTATAGAGAGGGACTACTGTGTTACCCTCCTATTACATGATCTTGGGCAATATCTATAATTGCTTCATCTATAAAATAGAGGAAATAATCCTAATAAGATTGTTGTAGAGAACAAGGATGCGTACAGTATTTAGTCACATAGAAAGTGCTCAAAACATCATTTCACTGCTTCTTGAAATTTAAATCTCAGAATACCTTGAATTAAAGTTTGAGGTGTGTTCCAGTAATCATTTATCTTATTCTTGATTCTGCAGTTTGGGAGCACATGGTGGGGGAAGCTCATGTCTATTTTGTGCAGCCTCTACTGGGGCAGAAGGAGCCACTTTGTTAGTACTGGCTGTTGGTTAGCAGCCTCAGTTCCTCTCCACAGAGTCTTCTTCAGAGGCTATTAGAAAAGAGGCTATTAGAACATCATCACATGGTGGTAGCTGGGTTACAGAGAATGGTCCAAAGAGACAGGAAGTGGAAGCTGCAAACTCAGCCTGGGTTCTGACAGTCATAGAGTCTGCCTAGATTTCAAAGGGAGAGGATATAGAGAATTTTGAAATAATTAGTGGTCATCTTTACTATGATATGTAGCGGGGCAGGATTTGTGTCACCCCTCCTCCCCCAGGCAAATTGCAAGGCATTTTTTAAGAAAAAATTTGTCAGGACTATAGAATTTAAGTACAACTAGCTGAAACAGTTTCAGATGATACAACTGCTATTTTGGGTTCATATTAATTTACTAGTCATTCTTTAAATGGAAGTATTATATCTTCATAAAATTGGATTTTAAACAGCTACCCACCCGCAACTCATTATTATCTATAACAGCTTATTTGAATGGTTACCTATCTTTAATAAAGATCGCTTTTACATATTTGCTGTCATTGCATGTTTTTCTTAAGTTCTTTGTTGATATTGCAGCTTCTGTTTATCCTTGTATCTTAGATGCAATCTGGGGGAGCAGGAAAGACCTTTTAAAAACAAAACAATTACTTCTTAGATTCCAGAGAAAGTGTAAGTCAAACAGACAGTTAATTAAAGGGGAACCCAGAATGCCAGTTAGACTATAATTGATGGTGCCAATCTCCAACATAAAGTCAAAAGTGGAGAGAAGTTACTAAGCAAAAAGTGTGCTGATTGTGGGAGACATTGTTTTATTTAGTCTTTAAACCATTTCCGTTATTTGGTTTGAAATGCAGTTTAGTCATTCAGCAAATATTGTACACATACTACATCATGCAGTAAAGATATAAAAGAAATTCATTCTTAAAATGTATAGTATGCTCGAACTAAATAGAAAAAAAAAGATTCTTAAACAGAGAACTTTTTTTCGTGATACTTTTGAATTAAGAAATACATGTTTATGATTACCTAACAGAGTCATTAGAAATAACATACTTTATCCAAATACTAAAATACTTTGGTAGTCATGGGAAATCTTGAACATAGAAAAGAGCTTTTAATGACATATCTTCAACACATTTGGCAGTTAAGGTAGTTTAATGACATTGTGGGAGAAGGTGAATAGCCAGGCCCTTACTGTCAAAAATGTGGAGTTTCTCTGACTCAACCCACTGAGGATGAGCTACAGAGGCTGTGGTGAGAAGTGAAATATCCAACCAGACCACTCATTTCACACAGTGGGAACATGCTGTCCACAGGCACTCTGCATGTTGCTCAGTAGTCACCTCCTGGAATAAGGCCTCTTGCTGCAAGGGGGATTTGATGTCAGTGAGTAAATGTGTGAACATCATACCTCCCTGCTAATGGAAAGGCAGCCCAAAGGGCATATCCTGTTAACACTATATCAGTATCATGTACTTGTCAAAAATAGTCCATGAATTAGGAGCTAAAATTTCATTTATGGTGGAGTTATACATATTATGAAATTAGAATTTTTGTTAGAATAATTTATTAGCTGGAAAAGTTGAAAAGCTTTTCTGGACTTTTTATTTTTTAGGTGGCATCGAAGTGATCTGGATTATTGCCTACCAATCAAATTGCTAAGCATGGTAGACAAAGGAAATGTTCTAATGATTTTTATGAGCTGAGTAGCTATTGTTCCCAGTTGAGTGCTCTTTTTCCTTTCTATTGTTGCTGAACAAAAGAATTTATACAAATTATTAAAAATCCTGCTCAATTGAAATGCAAGTTCATTAAGTACTGTTCATTTCTTTTCCTGCCATAAGTAACCCTTTTCCGTCTGCTCTATTCAGCCATGCCTAGCTGACTGGTCAACATTTGAAGTCTGAACAGACTGTCATATAGGTATAGCTATAGCTATACAATCTCCAACACTAAGAGTGAGTTTAATTTCACATTGGCTGGATATGATCACTCAGGCTAGATGTTAGCCCCAAATTTCAAATTCATACTTCAACTTAAAGAAGAAAATCCCCCTGGAAAATTAAATCAACAGTGGGAAACTTAACTTGATTTTGACAAGCAGAAAATCACGTTGACATAGTGCTTCAATACTGACATCTAAGCTATACTGCTAAAGATCAAGAAATTAGAATCAGTTCATTTTCATATATCCAAAATATTTTAATAATAGCTAATACTTGTTAAGTACCTTGTGCCAAGATTCCTACCTACATTATTTCTCTTAATTTTATAGCTCCCAAAGAGATTGGTACTATTATCCCCATTTCCACATGAAGAAACAAAGGCTCAGAGGAGTTAGGAGCTTTGCCAACATTATATAGCTAGTAAGTGGTGGGATAAGGATCCACATCTAATTTGGCTTGACTAAAGTACAATGAGCTTTCCAATCATATTGTACAAATTCTAGATACATGGGGATCATAGTCAAATGAAGGGGCTTGCAGGGCTCTTGGCTCATTTGGTGGTTGTGACATTTGGGTATAGATTGTGAAGGAGGTTTATGGGAGGATCTAGTGTCATTGGCATTACAAGCAGGGAGTACCTAATATCTTTAATTCTGTCCTGGAAGTTTATGTTCATCCAGCTGCACACTGCACAAATTCAATTGCAAAGTTTATCAGTGTGGGTTTCTCTGACTTGGTGTAGGTATGGAGGAAACTGATGAGATTTTATTTGAAATATTCTTGGGCAAGAGCTTTCAAGGAGAACATCTAAAGTAGGTTCAGAAGACAGCTCATGAAAGGAAGCACTGTAACTTCGTAGAGAAAGGAAGAAACTACAATAAAAGATGAGAATAAGAAGGCTGAATTTATTGAAAGGAGCAGAAGGGAAATGAAAAAAAATAAGATTAAATGAGCCAACAAACAAGAAGAGGTAACTTGGCATCATTTGAAAGGAAAATATAGTGCCTGATTGAATTTTTGAAAATTGCTTTCCATTATTCTCAACTGTGAACTATGGTATTCATGCCATGCTTTTATGCCAAATTCCAAAATTGTATTTTGTAGTTACAGGGTGTTTAGTAGAACCCACAGAACTTTAGTCACCACCTAAGGAAGTCTCTGAAATTATGACTTTTATGTTTTCAGCTGCTCTAATCAAGTAGTGAAAAAATTCTAACTCTGAGAGAAGTTTCTACACCTCATGACTATAATGCTCATAGTCAACTTGTGAGTTCCTTGAACATTAAATAGGCCTATATTCAACAGTAAGTACATTCCAAAGCCAACTCAGTCATTTTTGCATTATCAGTGCCTTTGCTCTTTCCTTCTATGAATGTGGGTAATCAAAAGTTGATTTCAGAAGTGTTGACATTGGTTTCCATGCCTCCGGAGTAGGATGAAATTATGTAATAATGTCTGTCCTCTGGTGGTGAGATGTCAGACTATATCTGCAAAGTCTGCACCTCTCGGGCTGTCCTGGAGTGTTGTATAGTGCAGTGTTGCAGAAAGAGCAGCAGGTACACACAGAAATGCAACTCTCCTAATTAACCCCACTCAGATCTGATTTATGCTTTGTTCTTCAGCTTCTAGGTACTTAGGTATTCAGTTTGCATTCTAGTGTGTTTCATTTTATGCTCATATACTGTATTCTTGTTTGGGCTCTTGCCACTTATAAACAGATTTTTTAACCCAATATATGAAAATAGATAAATATTATGCTTGTTTTGCTTTAAAATTCTAAAAGATAAACTGTAAGATACTTTTATCTTTCTACTTTTCCCAACACAGTTAAAGTTCAACCTGACTTGGGAAAATTGAATTTACACTCAATGTTTCCATTGTACAACTGTTAAAAAGATGCTAATCTTATGTAACTTCATCTATACTGTGAATTCTCATACCTTTTCTCCTTACTTCAAGGATACGCTATTGATTAGTTCACTTCTAAAGGCAAATATCAGAAATCAGAATCATAGACCTGCAGATTTTCTCAGAAGAAATTAATGGAACTTGAGTTTTACTCCTTATACCAAGAAAAGCAATGGAAAAAAATAGGAACCAGCCCAATAATACTTTAAAATTGACTTTTGAATTTATTTTGTAATGTAAACACCAAAGAAAATGCCTGGTTCCTTGGTTTGCTTACTTATTTCTTGCCTCGGGTATCTTCATATCAAGTTCTGGCTTGCAGCACTTGTGACTGGGCTTGATAATAGAAATGCTGACACAACTGAACTGCCACCCGTAAGATACATTATTGCATATGTCTGCACAAGTGCCTGGATCCCGTACTTCATCTAAGGGAAGAATATGCTTCTAACAGGAGGAGAGGGCAGACAGATGTGCCCTCTGTTCCTCGTCTCTCGCCCTTTCATCATCTTCCTCTCCCACACCCCAACCCTTGTGCCCCATGAAATGGTCACATCTTAAAGATCTGCCAAGGCCAGTTAGACAGTTAGTGGGTACAGTGCATGTTGCAATCATTGTACTGGCCTGGAAGAGTCTCTTTTTGTCATGAGGCTCCATTCTGTGATCTGTTTTCAGATCAGTAGAGGAAGGAGGACCGACAGTGTTGGGCTAACATAACATAAAGGACCTATCTACGTAAAATACAAGTTTGAATTTTGTTTTGTCAGGAGAGGAATGTGTTTTTCACAGCAGTCTGGTGAATTAAGAACAGTATACAGGATCACATGGTAAATGTGTTATCTTTGACTCTGTTGATGGGATTTATATACGGAACATCAATTTTCTTTACAGGCATAATTGAGTACATATTTTCATGATATGAAACTGCAAGAATATGGTGTGTAGGATGTTAAATTTTAACAAATCTAATGAAGGAGAAAAATCATAGAAAACCTGAAAGCATGCAACTGATAAAATTATTCATTTGAATTTTTTGCTCAAAATATATGCAAAGCAGCTATTTCCTACATATTTTCTATGTAGCAGTAGAAAGACAAATAGATGGTTTAAGATTGTTATCATCTCTTTCTCTCTCTCGGATTTATTTTTTAATAGAGCAAGAACGCCTAAAGGGTCTGGTGTGTGGCTCAGTAATGCTCTCAGTTAACAGCTTCTTACTTAGGGCTCCAAGTGAAGTGTCTGGTGTCAGCAGGTCTGAGGGCCCCTTATATTTCTTAATATCAGGGGACTAGGGTGTTTCCCCCAAAAGCCTGAGTGATAGTTAGTTACCCTGGGGAAAGAAGAAGAATCTGGCTGACAGATTTGTCACTGGTCTAACTGACTGAAAACATCTGAAGCCACAGACATCTTGTTAGTGGAGATTAGCTGGAGGTCAGGTGGTAATTGTGAGACTCATTCACTGGCAGCAGTGGAATTACTGTAATATAAGTTGGTTTTAGGGGAAGCATTGATCAACCCAAAAAGATTTAGTTTAGTGTTCAGATTACAGCCAGGGTTCCAACTTTCTGGACTCAATGAGGAAATGCATGGCCTGTGACTAAGGTTTTGTGTTGCCCTTCTAACCCTCTATAGCAACCATTTCTGTTCTCAAGGTCGCTCAGCCTGAGACAGCTTTTGGTCTTTGCTTTTGGTCTAGGAGTTAAAAGTCCACAATGGCAGGGAAAGTTTTTCTTCCTTTTAGTAAGCCCTAATAAGCTGGTCTGCCTTTTCCTCTCTTAATCTATCCTTTTCCACTTGTGCACCTCTATCAGCCTCAGGGTGCTGGGGGTGATTCCTGCTGGGCCATGGGTAACCTCTGGGTCCATAGCTCAGCTGCTCAATTTGCCTTCCCTTGCTTTCTCCTGCAATACCACCCATCTTCCTGCCCACAGACTGTGATGGTGAGACTAATGAGAAAGAAGAGGGGAAAAGACTAATGAGAAAGGAGTGGGGAAATAATGAGAAATGCATCGAATGTTCTGGACTCCTTGAAGAGAGCTGTTTGTTCGAGGCATTATTAATATTTTTGTGAGGAACCGCAACATTAATTTCTCACCTGAGAACCATTCTGCATTTGCAGTCACTAGAGTATTGAACCTTACTCTTTTATCAATGGGGGAAGTGCCTTACCCATGACCTAATAGCAAAGACTTTGACATTGGCATTTTTTATTTCCAGCCCAAGCATGAATCTTTGCTGCATTTTTCAGGTAAGTGGCTAGGAGAGTTTGTCTTTGTTTAAATCTATCTTGAACAATTCTGCATTGTTTTGTTTTCTGTCTGGGGCTATGTGAGGACAATAGAGTCTGTCAGGCTGCCTCACCCCAGATGCCCAGGCATGGGCTGCTTAGAGATAATCATTAGATTTGCACGTGCAGCACACCCACAGTTATATAAGCATTGATGTCATATTTTGGCTAGTAGCCGGCTTTGTCTAGGCAAAGACTATAAGAGGCGGAATCCTCACAGGAGTGCAGTGGCAAGCAACAGGATTGTTGTTCAGAGAGTGGCGAGGGTTGCACAATGAGCTGGGAGGTTCACGCGGTTAACTGCGGGAGCGCAGTTGGCAGCTGGCTGGTGGTTCAGCGCATGCCCGCGGCAGAGGGCAGGAGTGAGTGCTGTAATATCTGCAATAAAGGAACATCAGAGATTTCAACTTTACCTCGCATATTCTCCCGATTGCCAGATAAGAAAAATCTGCCTTGGTTCTGCGACAGGCCGGGTATATGAGTCAGCCAATGTCCAGCACATCATACTCCATTATGCAGGACCCAAGCTGCAGCTTACCACACCAATGGATTTAACTTTTTCCTTTGCAACCTTCTATCTGTAGAAGAAGCACACATTCCCTGGGTCACGCAGTCCTAAGTTTAAATATGTGATACACTCTCTACCTGCACTGCAATCTGGTGGAAGTTTTGTAGCATCTCTTTTTGTTTTCTGATTCATAAAATGGGTATAATAATATGAATCTTAGAGGGTTACTCGGGAAGTTTAATGATTTCATAGATATGGATGTACATGCTTAGTGCCTGTACATGATAGCTTTCTAAAAATATTCATTTCTATTGCCTGTCTCATTGGCTCTGCTGCTTTTTTATTTCAGGGACAACAAAAATATTACAATAGTGTGTTTTTTAAGTAAAAAACAAATTCCCAATAATTTCAGCATCTTAATATGAGCCATTTTCTTTTTTTCTGGGGCCCCTTCCAGTACATCTTAATATAGAGACTTAGGGATTTGTCACAGGAAATGCCTGAGGACAAATATGCAGATATCTAGATTGGAAATCAAACTATAGTATTTTACAATGACATTGTAATGAAATTAGGTTCTCTTTTTTTTTTCTCTCATTCATTTTCTTTTTCTTTTTTTGTTCTATTGTAGTTGTCCCACTTTCCCCATTCCTCTCCCCTGCCCTGCCCACCCCACTTCTCCTACAGCCAATCCCTGCCCTGTTGCCCATGTCCGTGGGTCATTTATATTAGTTTATTGACTAGACCCTTCTTTTTCCCCTGATCCCCCCCCACCTCCCCTCTGGTCACTGTCAGTCTGTCCCTTGTTTCCATGCCTCTGGTTATATTTTGCTCATTTGTTTGTTATGTTCATTAGGTGCCTGTATTAGGTGAGATTATATGGTATTTGTCTTTCACTGCCTGCCTTATTTCACTTAGCATAAAACTCTCCAGTTCAAGCCATGCTGTCATGAAAGGCAGAAGTTCTTTCTTTCTGCTATGTAGTATTCCATTGTGTAAATGTACCAGCTTTTGATCCACTCATCCACTGATGGGTACTTAAGCTGTTTCTAACACTTGGCTGTTGTAAATAGCAATGCTATGAACATAGGGTTGCTATTCTCTCTTCCTGCCCAGAGGACTCTCTCTTTATCTTTCACCTTTGGCATCTCAATCATGATGTGTCCTGGTGTGGCCCTCTCTGGGTCCAGCTCCTCTGGGGCCATCGATGCTTCCCAGACCTGTATGTCCATCTCCTTCGCAAAATTTGGGAAGTTTTCCTCATTTTTTAAAATTCTTACTTCCTCATTCTGCACTGGTTGACAGTTCTTTTCTTCCTTATGTTCCAAATCATTGACTCGAACCCTGGTTTTCTTCCCTTCACCATTGGTTTTGTTTGCATTTTCCTTCATTTCACTTAGCATAGCCTTCACTTCTTCTCTTATGCGTTTGCTGTACTCAAGCATATCTGTCAAGCCTGTGAGCATCTTTATCGCCAGTGTTTTGAACTCTTCATCTGTTAGGTTGTCTATCTCCTCATCTTTGAGATTGGCTATCTCATCGTCTCTTAGTTCTCCCACTGGAACCTTGATCTGTTTCCCCTTTTGGGCCATACTTCTCTGTTTTCTCATTCTGACAGGCTCCTGTGTTTGTTTGCCTCCGCGTCCCAGGTAGAGCTGTCGCTCCTGTTACATTTTAAGGGGCAGCGCCTTAGGGATTCATCAGTGCAGGGCAACCTGTTTCACCACGTTGTGGAGCTGTATGTGGGGGAGGGGTCTGAGAGGGAACAATGCTGCCTGCCCAGCACTCACCCCTTTTCCAGGCACCTCTCCCACTTCCACACTGGACTGGCGCCCCTCTAGCTGCTGCCCTGGCCGTCGTTCCCAGAGTGGGTGGGTCTGCGGACATTCTAGGACCATGGGGGCCCTTTAACTAAGCGGACTCTGCTGAGAGACTGGCAGTTTCTGCCTCCGCCCCAACCTCCACTGATCTGCACAGTCAGAAGCAATGAGGTTTGATTTTCCCCAGTGCTGGGACTGTGAGCTGCATGGTGCAGTGAAGAGCTGGGAGTGCTCCCCAGGTGTGACTCCCAACTTTTTAAAACGTGTGACTGTGCTTTCTGATGGCCTGTTGCTGCTGCCACCACTGCCACCACCACACCGCGTCCACCTCTCCTACCTGTCTGGATGAGTATTCCTTCTTTATATCTTTGTTTGCTGGACTTCCATGCAGTTTGATTTTCTGGAACTTCTGGTTGTTTCTAATTTTGAGGTAGTTGTATTTCTTCTAAGTTGTGGAGGGAGACACAGTGTGTCTGTCTACACCTCCATCTTGGTCAGAAGTCTCTAGAAGTCTTTGTGGTTTTAATTTGCATTTTTCTGATGATTACTAATGTTGAGCATCTTTTCATATGTCTATTGGACATCTCTATGTCCTCTTTGGAGAAGTGTATATTCAGGTCCTTTGTCATTTTTTAATTGGATTGGTTGGGTTTTTTTTGGTGTTGAGTTTTACAAGTTTTTATAAATTTGGGGTAGTAACCCCTTATCATATGTATCTGCAAATATGTTCTTCCATTTAGTGGGTTATCTTTTTATTTTGTTGATGTTTCCTTTTCTGTGCAAAAAACTTATACTCTGATATGGTCCCATTATCTTTTTATTCTTATTTATTTCCCTTGTCTGAGGAGACATATCAGAAAAATTACTACAAGTTATGTCCAAAATGTTCCTGCCTGTTTTCTTCTACAAGTTTTATGGTTTTCAGTCAAACATTTAAGGCATTACCATTTGAATTTATTCTTGTGCATGGTGTAATTAGGTGGCCTCGTTTCATTTTTCTTAATGTATCTGTCCAACTTTCCAAACACCATTTATTGAATAAACTATCTTTAGCCCATTTTGTGTGCTTGCTTTCTCTGTCAAGTATTAATTGAATGTAAATTATAGGTTTATCTCTGGGATCTTTATTCTGTATCATTGAGCGATATGCCTGTTTTTTATGCCAGTGCCATGAAGTTTTGATTACTAGGGCCTTCTAGTATAGTTTGATATTATGTAACATGATATTTTGTAGTGTAATTCCTCCAACTTTGTTTTTCTTTCTTAAGATTGCTGGTGCTATTCATGGTATTTTTGTGGTTCCATATAAATTATTGAAATATTCTAGTTTTATGAAATGCGCAGTTGTATCTTGATAGTAATTGCATTAAATCTATAGAATGTTTTGGGTAGTATTGATAATTTAATTATGTAAATTCTTCCTATCCATAAACATGGTATGTACTTCCACTTATTTGTATCTTTTTCAGTTTCTTTCTTTAGAGCCTTTTAATTTTCCAAGTAGAGTCTTTTACATCCTTGGTTAAATTTATTCCTAGGTCTTTTATTCTTTTTGAAGTAATTGTAAGTGGGATTTTCTTAATTTCCCTTTCCAATAGTTAAACTGATTTCTGGATATTAATTTTGTATCCTGCTGCTTTACTAAATTTACTTACCAGTTCTAGTAGTTTCTGGGTAGAATCTGCAAATAAGTTTTACTTCTTTATTTCCAATTTGGATACCTTTTATTCATTTTTCTTGTCTGATTGCTGTGGCTAGGACTTTCAGTACGATGTTGAATAAGAGAGGTGAAAGTGGAAATCCCTGTCTTCTTCCCGATCTTAAGGAGCACATTTGTAGTTTTTGCCTATTGACTATGATGCTGGCAGTAAGTTTGTAATATATTTCCTTTGTTATATTTAGGCACGTTCCCTCTATTCCTACTTTGCAGAGAGTTTTTCTCATAAACGGGTGCTTGATTTTATTAAATGCTTTTTCTGCATTTATTGATATGATCATCAATTTTATTCTTCATTTTGTTTATGTGGTATAATACATTTATCAATTTGCAAATGGTGAAACAACCTTGCATCTCTGGGATAAATCCCACTTGATTGTGGTGTATAATCTTTTTGATGTATTGTTATATTTGGTTTGGTAATATTTTTTGAGGATTTTAATATCTTTGTTCATCTGGGATATTGTCCTACAATTTTTTGTAGTGTCTTTATCTGATTTTGGAATTAGAATAATGCTGGCCTTATAAAATCAGCTTAGAAGTCTTCTCTCTTCTTGGATTAAAAAAAATTGTTTGATAAGTAGGCGTGTTAGTTCTTCTCTGAATGTTTGGGAAGATTCATTTGTGAAGCCATTTGGTCCAGAACTTTTGCTTGTTGGGAGTTGTTTTATTATTACTGATTTAATTTCACTAGGTATAATCTGTGTATTCAGATTCTTTTATTATTTCTGACTTAGTTTTGGAAGATTGTATGTTTCCAGGAATTTATCCATTTCATCCAGGTTGTCCAATTTGTTAGCGTATAGTTGTTCATAATATTTTCTTACAACCCTTCATATTTGTTTAGTGTCAGTGTTATTTCTCTTCTTTCTTTATTGATTTTATTTATTTGGTCCTCTATTTGTTCCTTGGTGTATTTGATTAAAGGTTTGTCAATCTTGCTTTTCTTTTCAAAGAACCAGTTTTCAGATTCATTTATCTTTTTTTATTGTGTTTTTTAGACTCTGTTTCACTTACTTCTGCTCTACCTTTTTTATTTCCTCCTTTCAACTCTGGGTGTTGTTTTTTGTTCTTTTCCAAGTTCCTTTAAGTATAATGTTAGATTGTTTACTTGAGCTTTTTCTTGTTTCTTGGGATAGGCCTGTGATGTTATGAATTTCCCTTTTAGGATTATTTTCCCTGTGTCCCACAGATTTTGGGTTTGGGGGATCTCATTTTCATTTGTTTTGAGGTATCTTTTGGTTTCTTCCTGATTTCATTGTTGACACATTCTTTGTTTAATAACATGTTTTTATTTTCCATGTCTTTTTGTAATTTTCAGTTTTATTCCTGTGATTGATTTCTAGTTTCTTAGAATTATTATAAGAGAAGACGTTTGATATGATTTCAATTTTTTTAAATTTACTGAGGCATTTTTGTGTGTCTTAACATATGGTTTATCCTAGAAAATGTTTCATATGCTCTTGAAAAGAATGTATATTCTGCCGAATTTGGGTCAAGTACTCTAAAGATATAAATTAAATCCATTTGATCTGGTGTGTCAACTAAGGCTACTATCTCCTTGTTGATTTTCTGTCTGGAAGATCTATTCATTTAAGTCAATGGGGTATTAAAACCCCCCACTAAGACTGTGACTGTATTTCCATCAATGTCTCCCCTTATATCCATCCAGGGTTTTGTTTTGTTTTTTTACAAATCTAGATGCTCCTGTGTTGGGTGCATAAATGTTTACTAGAGTTACATGCTCTTGTTCGATTGTTTCCTTTATCATTTCACCGTGTGCTCTTTTGTCTCTTACTATAGCCTGAGACTTAAAGTCTATTTTGTCATATATAAGTATTGCTATCCCACCTTTTCTTTCCCTTCCATTTGCATGAAGTATCTTTTCCTTTCTCTTTACTTTTATTCCCCTTACCTTTAGTTCTGAGGTAGGTCTCTTGGAGACAATATATATATATGGGCTTTGTTTTCTTATGCAGTCAGCTACCTCATTGTATTCTGATTGGAACATTGAGGCTGTTTACAATCAAAGTGATTTTAATAGATTTGTATTCATCACTATTTTATTAACTATTTTCCTCTTTTCTTTCTTCTTCTCCTCCTCCCTCTTTTCTTGTTGTTGTTGTTGTTGCTGTTCTTCTTTTTCCTCTTCTTCTTCCTCCTCTTCCTCCTCCTCCTCCTCCTCCTCCTCCTCTTCTTCTTCTTCTTCTTCTTCTTCTTCTTCTTCTTCTTCTTCTTCTTCTTCTTCTTCTTCTTCTTCTTCTTCTTCTCCTTCTTCTTCTCCTTCTTCTTCTTCTTCTTCTTCTTCTCCTCCTCCTCCTCCTCCTCCTCCTCCTTCCTCCTCCTCCTCCTTCTCCTCCTTCCTCCTCCTCCTCCTTCTCCTCTTCTTAAAGCAAGCCCTTTAACATTTCTTGCAATACTGGTTTGTTAGTAACAAATTCCTATAGCTTTTTCTTGTCTGGGAAGCTCTTTATTTCTCCTTCACTTTTATAATATAGCCTTGCTGAGTAAAATAGTCTTGGTTGTAGGTCCTTCCTTTTAATCATCTTGAATATTTCATGCCAATCACTTCTGGCCTGAAATGTTTTTGTTGAGAAATTATATGACAGTCTTATGGGAGCTCCCTTGTAGGTAACTAACTGCTTTTCTCTTGTGGTTTTAAAACTCTCTGCTTATATTTAACCTTTGACATTTTAATTATGATGTGTCTTGGTGTGGGCCTCTCTAGTCCATACTGTTGGGGACTCTTTGTGCTTCCTGGAATTTTGTGTCTTTTTCCTTCACCAGATTAGGGAAGCATTTTGTTATTATTTCTTCAAACACATTCTTGATCCCTTTCTCACTCTCTTCTCCTTCTGGCATTCCGATGGTGTGGATATTGTCATGCTTCGTGTTGTTTTAAAGATCCCTTAAACTTTCCTCCTTTTTAAAATTAATTTTGCTGCTCTGGTTTAGTGTTTTTTTCTACTTGTCTTCCAAATTGCTGATTTGATCTTCTTCATTATCTAGTCTACTGTTATCCCTTCCAGTGAATTATTTATTTCAGATATTGAATTCCTTATTTCTGACTTTTTTTTTATGGTTTTTATGTCTTTTTTTCATACTGTTGAGCACCCTTATAATCATCCCTTTGAACTCTGTATCTAATAAATTGCTTTCCTCCATTTCATTGAACTCTTCTGGAGAATTCTTTTGTTCTTTCATCTGGGGCCTGTATTTTTTTTTTTTTTTTTTTTTTGTCTTCTTATTTTGGCTGTCTCTGTGTTTATTTTTTTGTATTAGGTAAATCTACAAAGACTCTGGTTTAGACCTATGTCAGATACTGCCTGTGGCTGGCTCTGGGCAACCTGTTTATAGCTGTCATTAACCATAGCTTCTGACTTCCTCTACTGGGCCTGGGTGTGTGCAGAAAGAACCAAGCTGCGCACAAACTCCCACCATTACTAGCACCAGGTCTGTAGTAAGGTCAGTTAAAGTCTCAAATCTCGCAGCAATCCACCTCTGCTTGCAGGCTGTTAGGCTTAATCACTGAAACTGCCTTTAGTTGTAATCCTCATCAGCTGGGCTGCAGCTCCACAGAGTCAGGTGAGAGGGATTCCAATGGGTGGGGCTATTGCTTCCCCCCTGGCTGATGCTGCATTGAAGAAAGTGCTCTGCCCAAGAAAGATGGCTTCTGCAGTATGGGGAATGACCAGCACATGGGTCCTGGTGGCTGACCTTTCAGCTCTCTCCACAGTCACCAACCCCAGACTCTGCTCATGTGGCTATGGTCCGCTCTGTCCTGTGGCTGCAAAGAAAATTTTATGTGTTGGCCACTTAAGTGGCTTTTTGCATCTCTCCCTGGTAGACAGAGACCCTGCTGCTTTTCACAGCTGGATGTTATTTGCGTTTCTTTCACAGTTCTGGTGCTCTAGGCAGGGAAACCCAGCTTTGGGTTTAGATTCCACACTTCTCAGGGGAACCTCTCTGGCTGCTGAAATATCCCTCCAGAACTTCATTTATCACCTGTGGGAACCAAGCCAGCCCTCTCACACCTTTGCACTTCCTAGCAGTCTTGTTGTGGTGATGCGGTTTCTTCCATAAGTTACTGGTTATAAGGCTTCTCTCCAGCTAGTGTTCTGTTGGTTATTCAGGATCATTTTTCTATAATTTAGTTGTAATTCCAGTTTGGTCCTGGGGGGAGGTTACTG
Source organism: Furipterus horrens (assembly GCF_987537825.1). NCBI lineage: Eukaryota > Metazoa > Chordata > Mammalia > Chiroptera > Furipteridae > Furipterus > Furipterus horrens. The sequence goes on from NW_028327182.1 coordinate 45,451,039, forward strand.
TAGCTCCCACCTGCTCTACCACCATCTTAGATCTTTCTCAACTACCTTTTAATAAAGCTGGAACAAAATGATTAAAGCATAATAAAAAAAAATAAAGTCCAACTGGCCCTATCCATTTTTGATTGTGCTCTTGTGTGCTTCACTTTCTGTTTGATTATGTTTCATATTACACAGCTGCTGGCCAGAGGTTCTGGGCCCCTGAGAGGTATTTGTCTCATTACAGACCCTTTGTGACAGTGGTACATCTAGGCAAATGTAAGTAGTGCTGGTTCATTTGGCACAGACCATTTGGGGAGCACTGGGAAGCTTGGGGTTGGAAGGAAAAGAAAGTACATTTATTGAATGTCTCGAGTGTGGGCACTGTGTGTTTTACATTCATTTTAACCTCTAATTTTTAATTCAAAACAAGTATAAATATGCCCATTTCACAGCTAAGGATACTGTAGTCTGGAGAGGGTCTATGATTGCCCAGCTATCAAGAAGGAACAGAGTTGGAATCCAAACCTAAGTCTCTCTGCCTGACACCAAAGAAAATCAAGGCAGGATTTTTAACCACAGGTTATTGTTACCCACAGAAAATGATAGGCTTAGGAAAGAAGAGCCCTAGCTATACAGAGCTATTGCTCCCTGGCTCAGGACAGTGACCACTATTTGGCTTTTGCACACACACTGCCCCCTCACGTGAGAGATGACTCTGTACCCTGCTTGAAGCCTATGAGGATGACATCAAATTGTTAAATAAAGGAGACTTTCATTCTCATTGGAGTCTTTGAAATGTTCTACTTTGATCTTTTCCCCAGAACTCGGGTCTTATCCAGGTCTCCCAGGACATCAAGCATGTTAATCAAGTGCCAGTTCACCTCTTGCTCCAGTTTTTGCTCCACTATGACCTTGCAATTTTGCTCTACTGATGAGAATATCACATGGGGCAGAGTCAAGCGCTCCCCTGCAGTCCTAGGAGATTACATCTATTGCTTATTTCCTTATCTGTACACTCTTCATTCTATCAAAGTAGGAAATTAAATTAGTCTGACACCATTTGCTCTCCAGAAAGCTACTTTGGCTGCTGTATCTACCAAAGAGGGTAGATTTATTTGGGTATTGCTTTCTGAAGTGAGTGAACAGGAGTTTTCAGAGCTGACCACAATTAGCTGTAAGGCCTGAGCTGCCGTACCAGGCCCAGCTGTCAAGACAATGACAGCAAAATGGGGCAGATGGGATCCTAACAGGGCCAGCAGATTGACTCTCCAGTCCCCCTTCAAAATAGGAAAACCATGGAAGGTAAGTACATGAGTCAGAGTAAATCATCCAGGAGTCTGCACATTAAAAACTCACATTCATACAGCAACAGTGATTGTTTAGAAAAAAATAGCTGATAACCAAAATTAAATATTGGTTCTGTTCATGTTGCTTGGAAGGCTCTCCCTTGCCTTGTTCTCTTTATGACTAAATGTCTACCTCTCCATCCTCAAAGGTTACTCCCCTCTCAGGAGCTTCCTTCATCACTACCTCATCTGCACACCTTCCCAGACAGAGACTATTGGTCCTTCCTTGTGCATCCTTAAGATGTTTAAATGAATTCTTGGCATAATTTTGGGATCATATTATTATATATTTTAATTTTGACATGTTCCAAAAGGGAGATAAAGTAAGTTGCAAATATACAATTGTGAAATAAACCACTTACTTTATAAAAAAGTGACAAAATCAGGACAAAGAGAATTAAGGGTTATAAAGGTTAAGAAATAAAAACAAGAAATGAAGTTTATGCATAAAATACATACTCTGTCGTCTTCAACTCAGATTCAGGCAGGCTAGGACTTTGGCCCTAAGCTGTCTGGCTGCCAGCCCAACTCTGTGAGAGGTCATGAACAATATCCTAAACAATGTCCTTGGAATGGACATAATACATTTCATGGAACTGTGTCATGTAACACCCTTTACTATCTACCTATGGCATCACACCTCAGTGCCCATCAGGGAAGGAAATTGGGCAAGGCAGCCAATAAAATGGGATTTGGCTACAAAGGCTTCTGATGGTTTGGCTAGATTCACAGAGATACTTTACTGAACCAGAGGAAATGCAGATCTTGCTGGCCTCCATTAAGATTTAGATAAGTATTGTATGGTGGTCATGAAGGAATATTTATTCTTTTCTTCACTGGGCATCTAAGCTTCCTTCCTAGCTTTGTGAAATTCCCCAAGCTAAGGTAGATACTACCTCCCATTGTATAAGCTGAAAGTGGTAGCTACTTGTTTTGCCAGGCTCCTTTGCAGCTAGCAGGTAGGCAGGTGACCCAGGCACCATCAATCTGTCCCAGAGGTATGACAATGACAAGGGTGCTGGCAATGGCTGCAGAAAGATGTCCTTTTGAGGGCAGTACTGGTAACCACCCTGACCAATGGCGTTAGTAACTAATGTTGGCAATTTCAGTAATGTAGACTGTGATCATTCAACACAAGCCACTGCCCTGGCTGTAGGACCCTAAAACCGGTTCTTCTGTCTTCACCATGATTCTGTGTACCTTTCAAGATCCTTGTAATCAATTTATTTTCTTCTTATATCAACTTGAATTGGTTCTAGTTGCTTGCAAGAAAACATGCCTGATGTATGCAATTCTTCTAGTCTGTTTTCTGCCACCTACATATAGAACAAAGAAAAGTCAAACTGCTATGAGCATCAGAATTGCATCAGAACATGGGAACAGAATCCAGATCTGCTCACAGAGAATCCCTAAGAGCATGAACAAAATATTGAACAAATAAGACTGTTCCAGTTTTGGCCTGAGTCTGCCCAGACCTCTACACCCTGGCCAAGGCAGCTGACTACTCAGCTGGGCATAAGCTCTGCAGGGTGGGGTGAGAGGAAGTCTAGCAGGTAGGGCTATTGCTTTCCCCCAGCCTGATGCAACCTGGAGGGGAGGGCTCTACCCAAGAAAGATGGCATCAGTGGTGTGGAAAAGGGACCCAACATAGGGATCCTGGTGTCTGTTCCCTCAGTTCTCCCCAGATCCACAAATCCCAGACTGTGTCCCATGCAACTCCAGTCCACTCTGCCCTTCCTCTGCCTGAGCCCAGGGTGAGTGGCTAAGAATGATATTTTTGTGCTTTGGCCCTTTAAGAGGGTGTCTGTGTCTCTAGCAGTCTTGTTTTTCCTTGGCATTCAGAATCTCTGATGCTTTTCACAGCCAGATGTTATGTGGGTGTCTCTTGCCAGCTCTGGTTCTCTGGGCTGGAGAACTTGGTTTGGGGTTTAGATTCCACACTTCTCAGAGGGAACCCCATGCACTGAGATATCTATCCCTCATAATCTCAGCTACCACCTGTAGGAGGGAGGCCAGCATTTTTTGCATCTCTGTCCTTCTTACCAGTCTTGTTGTGGCTTTTTCTGTAAATCCTTGGTTTTAAGACTTCTCCTCAGCTAGTCTTCAGCTGGTTATTGAATATTATTGTTCTATAATTTAGTTGTAATTTCAGTTTGGTATTGGGAGTAGGTGAGTGTAAGTTTTACCTACTCTTCAGCTATCTTGGAATCTAGAACAAAAATTTTATAGCTGTTTGATTGATTTAGTCTACTCATAGACATGCAGAATAACTAACAAAATGTTTGTAGATTAAAACATTACCCTTTATCTTAACCCTTTCATATCTGTTTTTGGGTACATTATTCCACTCTTTGTTTTTCAGAAAAACTTTTTATAGTAGGAGAAGTGGTATTATTACTATTGTGAGAAATGCTCACAATAAAACACTGGGACACTGGGACACAGGACCTAAGCAGTAACTAAGGCAGTTGTTTATTCACAGATCTATAGCTCTGGGAGCAGCCTAAAAGCCAAATCGAGGTGCACGCTAAAAAGATGGAGCTGGCTACTTTTATCCTAACACGAGTAAAGCTCTCCCTCTTCCCCTCTCTCTCTTTCTTCTCCATTTTTCCATGCTGGATACTCCGGAGTTACAATCTAATGTGATTAAATTAACTGAGGGTGAAAATTAACTCAGGGTGATCTGGTTATAGGTCTGTCTCCAGTTCTTCTTAGAAATTTCTCTATCTTGTTTGCTGGGCTATCTGGCTACATTTTCCCATTTTCCCTGATTTTGGTGATGACTATCTCCACCCCCACCCCCACCCCCCGTTTGATCTCAGATATCCTTTGTTCTCAGAAGCATTTGTGCTGAGCTGTGGAATGCCCCTTTTCTGATTTGTAAATATGCTAATACTGTTAACTCTGGCTCAGAGAACCTCTAATTACATTTGCCCTTCGCTGCTAATTATTTTCTACTGGTTTGGGAGTCACCAGTTTCTTTGCCCCTTACACTATCATCTCTATTTTGAAAAGTGAGAACTGAGGTTCAGAGAGATGTGATGATTTACTCCAGGACCCAGAATACTCATTTGCTGGGGACCATGATATCTTGTCCTTCCCCTCCATTCCCTATCAGCACTAGTACTTTGATTCTTATTAGAAATTCCAAACAACTTGGAAAAAACTTGGACAAAACTTGCTCAAGAAAATCTGTATGGTTTTGATAACACATGGTATATTATATAAATCATGGTCCATGGCTGCACACACTTACTGGGGCTCCAGGCTGAATTGCTGCTCAGAGATCTGATCACTCTTTTGGTCTTAGTCCACCGCAGTGAATCTTACAGTGGAGCTGCAATTGCTAGAGCAGAGACCCTGGTGACAGAAGGAGCTTTCTGAGGTTTGGTGGAATAAATTACTCAAGCAATTGGATTTCTCTGAAAGCAGGGAAATTTAATTCCTGTTATGATATGGAGATAAACAAAATGTAATCTACAGCATTGTCCAGCTCATCCAAATCACACCTTCTTTTTCCATGTAAATGATTGAAAAAAATTACAGAGACCTTCTGAAGCATTATCTTATTTGGATCTAATTTTAAACAGAACACTTGAGTATTTCATACTGAAGGCAAGTGCATAGTAGATGTAAATGCAGGTGAACAGCAAGGTGAAGTCATTCCCTTGTATAGTTGCAAATGCAAATGTTGAAAGCTACTCAACAGTTTCCTCTTCCAGCTGCCCATTTTCTCTTGCAAAACTAGTAATGATACAAGCAGTTGATTATGGTTTACAATAGCAATAAACCTATCACAATTATCTGTTTCCAAAATAAATAGCCATTCTGTTAAATGTTAAATAACAAGTCATAGACTGCTAAAAACAACCAATCTCTTGTGGATTTTTGCCTGAATAAATTTCAGTAGGAATGGCAGCTAATTAAGCTGTGAATGCCACAGATCAAATCCATTGAATTAAAAAATCAATCAATTAACTACTCCATCAAAAAGAACTTCCATTTACAAGCCAGTTACACCACATATTGTATCATATTCTTTGAATCTTTCCTTTGTTGGTCATGGTTAGCTCTATTCTTGTTCAAATCCTTCCATACTTTTTCCAAGAATAAAGAATGCCTAGCTTGATGGTTAAGTTGGCCCAAACTGATAGCATGCAATTTCACTCAGCTGCATGCAATGGGACCCATATTTAAAATCCACAATATTTCAATTAATAAAACACAGACCTGTCCACTAAGTTAAACATTTGAGTCAGAGCTCAATGGCAAATAAATTCAAACTGCAGCTTTAATTGAGGCTGTTCTTCCAAGAGGAGCTAACTTCATTGTGGTGATTGACAGATTCCTTGCCATAGGAACCAAGGTTATCTCTCCAGAATAACAACATTAACCTCCTTCATAACCAGTTTTTCATCCATAAGTATGAAAAGTAGTTGCATGCATTTTATGTGATGCTTTATTTTTATTTTTGAACAAAGAGTTAGCACTTAGCTAACAACAGGACAAGATGCAGGGAAACCAAATTAATTTTCAATTGCTCCTTTAAAAAAAAAGCATTACAATTGGTCTTGTAGGCAGAAGAGTTAAAGGGCAGGAAGAGTCCCTATCTCCTGTGAGCACAGGGCAATGGCAGAGAGATTTCTATTCATATGCTGCCCCTTAAATAGCCCACTGCATTGATTTTCTTTGTGCTGTCATGGAGCTAGGGTAAAGAGATTTTTCAGATTTTATTTCTAGCTTATTCTTTGACCTCAAATCCCTAACACATGTACACACACACACACACACACACACACACGCACACCTTAGTTGTACTTGAGTGCAAAGTAATGAATGATCTGTAGAAAATAATGGGAAATGCATATTCTACCTGGAAAAACATGCATTTCCTATCATCATTTTGAAAGAAATTGTTAAATATATTCCAAACCACCTCCTCTGCCTTACATCTAATGTTCTGTGGAAGCTGTAGACATCATTGTCTTGACATGTCACTGAAGTATCCCATCAGCCCCTGGCAGAGATGCTATGCTAACGTTCTAAACCTGACTTCACATGTCAGTCTCTGCAAGTGAAAAGTGTAGTACACAAGTCTTGAGGAACATGGAGAGTGTGACAAGGAAAGACAAACTGTAAACCTGGCTGGGATGCCACTATGTCCTGCTCTCTCCATTTCTGATCTCACATAATATTCATTTCCCTTTGGACCTTCCCAATTTAATTGCAATTGCTACCTGGAGAAGTTGAGCAATCTTTCTTGAGGTTTGTGTATCAAAGTCACAGTCTTGAAATCTGAGGCCTCAGCTGCAACCTCAGAGAACTCCAGTCCTCTGCTGAGAAAAGAGGCTAGGTATGAAAGAATAAAGCTGGAACTTGGGCCAAAACAGGAGGAATCTGGGAATAAAATAATTAAAGAGCAAAAACAATGTGGAGCCAAAGAGGGGAAGGTAGCCATCCAGCAGTATTGTTCCAGGTGAAACTTTGACCTGATTTAGATTTAAGCAAACTAGCCAAAAGGCATAACAATTAGAAGCAACTTGATACTAAGTTTGGAAACAGAAAGAAGTCTTTGAGATCCCTATTTGTCAGGGAAGGCTTGCTCTGAGGAATCACCTGGAGACAACCCATTGTGGGATCAGGCAATGGGTTTATTTAGGGAAATGGGGGGGGGGGGCGGGGGGGGGGAGAGTCCGCTCCCAGACCAACTCAAGAGACCATAGAAGCAAGGGGAATGGGGAGCAAGGGAACAGGTAACGGGGAATGGGGAACAGGGAACGAGGAATAGGGACTCCTGGTCCTCCTCATGGTCCCATAGGAGTCCTACCTGCACTTCTGCAGGCACCTTTTTTATACTTGTCAAACACACATTTCGATGAGAGTGAGTTTGTTTTTCAACATATTCAGTAGGTCATTTACATCTCATTGCTTCTCCCACAACATACCAGGTTAGTTAACATATCAGGCTAGGTCCATTACCATTTCCCCCTGGGAATAGGTTCAGTCCATCAACATAGCCTTTGGGAATGGCTAAATCCATCAGCATATCCTTTGGGAACTGCTAAATCCAGGGCCAGGTTGATTAGCATATACCAAAAGTCCAGGTGTGCATTCTAGCTGCCTCCATGTTCTGACACTATTGTATTAAACACAAACGTTGAGGGCTTCCTAATATTCCCTTTATGACCACATTATTTATAGAGATGCTGCCCATTCCCACACACTCCACTGACAGCTTTGTAGCCTTTGCCAGGTTCTGGAACTGCCTGGGCTGTAGGCCGAGGTCCTGAGCCTCCCAGCTTTGCTGCCAAGCATACTCATTTCAAGTTCCTCTCCACTCCAGACTTTGGATACAATGAATGCCACAGTCACAGGCATGGAATCTTGTTTCCTGAATGGCTCCCGAGGGACCAGATGACACCCAAAAGGGCAGGGTGTTGCTTCCCTGGAGTGAACCTGGACCAAGTCACCTGGGAATTCATTCTACCTCCACCCTGAGGTGCTGTTTCTCCTGGCAATGATCCTACAGAAGGCCGTCGGGCTGAGGGGGCATACCTGCAGAGCAATCGGTGTCTTTGGCAGCTGACCAAGAAGCAGAGTCCAGGGTAGCATCATTGCATCACATTGCCTCTTGCCTTCCCTGGCTCTCTCCACCCTCCCTCCTTCACTCTCCTCCAGGGTTTTGCTTCCCAAATAAAGTAGAAGCATTGTCATCCTTGCCTCATGCTCTGCATGGGGGACTGGTACTGAGATAACTACCTAGAGCAGTCACACTCAGGGCTGTGGCCATGTTCTCTGAACAGCTTTTTAGGCAAAAGACTGGGTGGCAAAAAGCATGGTCCTTCTTTCTGAATGAGTCCAAAGACTCTCTGTTTCATTTGCTAGGTGATTCCCTTTCCACTGTAGTCACCTCTGGAAGCTACAAGTTTCCAGAAGGCTAAGATCTGAGGAACGGTTGGTTCATCATTTTTAAGAAGTAGTAAAATGGGCCTTTCTTATTCATCAACAAAGGATTAAACCTGGAGAAAATTAAGCCTCCCTGTAGCCAAGGTGTTTTCAACTAGTTTCTCTCAAAACAGAAATTTCTTTTAATAGTCAAAAGGACAATAGTTCACTACAACATTATTTACAATAGCCAAGACAGGGAAGCAACCCAGCTACCCATCAACAGATGAGTAGATAAAAAAGCTGTAGTACACATGTAAAATGGAATATTACTTGACCATAAAAAAAATGAAATCTTACCATTTGTTACAGCATGGATGGACCTAGAGGGTATCATACTAAGTAAGATAAAGATAAAGATCAGAGAAAGATAAATACCACATGATTTCACTTATCTGTGGAATCTAAGGAATAATATAAATGAGCAAACAAAACTGAAACAGACTCATAGATACAGAGAGCACACTAGACTGTTGGTTATCAGATGAGAGAAGCTTTGAGTGACTGAGTGAAAAGGGTGAAGGGATTAAGAAGTACAGATTGGTAGTTACAAAATAGTCATGGGATGTAAAGTACAGCATAGGGAATAAAGTCAGTAATATTCTATAACTATATATAGCATCAGGTGGGTACTGGAAATATCTGGAGGAGCACTTATAAAGTATATGATTGTCTAACCACTATGCTATACATCTGAAATACACAATAATATTGACTATATACTAATTAAAAGATAAAATGTCAAGTTCTTTTTTAAAAATTAAAAGAACAATAGCAATAGTGGCAAACCCTGAGTCACAGCTGTTTTCAGATTGAGGAGAACTACTGCCCACCTTACAAACACACAGGTGGCATTGCCTTCCCTGGCCTAGAGGAGAGAAAGCTGATGCTCTTGCCTTTCCACTCAATGCCCTCTTCATGATGTGTTGCTAAACCCTGTGCCTCATGCAAACATTTCATTATTTACGGATGTGTTGGTTTATTCATTTGTCTGGCTCAGCCATCCTATGATCTCTCTCTGTTTTGTGGAGTCTGTGTCTGACTGCTTGGTTGCATCTGGCGATAATGAGGCCAACGTCTGGATTTAATCCGCATAGGGGCCAGTTAACTTCACTCTGCTCCACTGCCAGAGGTTGCACCCAACTGCTCTGGCTGAGACTTGCACAACTGGGCCAGGGACACTACTTGGGTGGGGGTTGGGGGTGGGGGGAGGTCAGACCATCCCCCACTGCTACTAAAGAAATAACTACTTCCTGCAGTGCCTTCACCTTCTGCAAAAGTCAGTACTGGTTTTCTCCAGGATGACCCGCTTGATGCTCTCTGAGGTGTTTGTGCATGTGTTTTTATGATTTTCTTGTTTCATTCAATTGCATGTATTTACCAAGAGCCTGTTATGATTTAAAGACTGGGACACACTTCTTTTGCTTCGATTCCCCGGCATGTTCATTCTTCAATTACTAGAACACCATCTCCCAGGGTGGAGGGTCGGGGGAGATCTGTGGACATCAGAAAATAAACTAGGTGGAGTTACAGATTTTTGTATGGTGTTTTCTGAAAATATACAAGAGAAAGCTCATTCATTTATTCACTCAACAAATATTTATTGTTTCTTTATCACGTCTTGGGCACTAGGGTTACAGCAGTGAAACAAGACAGATTGAAATATTCCTAAACTTGTGGAGTTTATGTTCCAGTGTGAGGGTTGATGAACAATAAATAAGAAAAGCTAGTAAAAAATATGTTTGTTACCTATAAGTACTAAGGAGAAAAATAAAGCAGGAACAGGGATGGAAGTTACTGGGAAGAAAACTATGATATAATTATAAATATGGCAGTCAGCTGACCTCGCTGAAAGCGAGAAATGTCACTTGCTGTATTCAGCAAGGACTGAGCTGGGGGAGAGAGTGAGCTGGGAGAGGGGAGAACATTCCAGGCAGAGGGAACAGCAAATGTAGAGGCCAAGCAAAGGGAGTGTGCACATTCAAGAAACAGCAAAGACAGTGTGGCTGCTGCAGTGAGCCAAGGGGAGGCAATGGGTGATGTAGCCAAGAAGAAGGGAGGAAGGAGAATCAAGGAGGGTCTGCAGGCTCTGGTGAGGGCTTTGGCTCCTTTCTGCAGGAATCAGAGAAGACTTCATCAAAGACATGACTTTGGAGCTAGATCTTAAAGGCTGAGTAATGTTAATACATTCGTCTGCACTCCCATGAAAGGAGCCATGGCCAGACCTACTGTGTGATTTGAGAGATGGCATGTGCATGTACTAGGGTGTATTTAATACTTGAAGACTGAGTGGAGTTAGCATTTGCTGCCTGCCTCAGTCCCTGTCCTACCCTGTTCCCCAGTGCACACCTGCTGCAAGCCCAGGAGTCACAAACCCAATCACACGATTGGACTTATTTTAGCCACTAGCCAGGCAGGGGGTGTGGGCTTCAGAACAGATGCACAGGAACAAACAATTGAGTCATTTCTTCCCCTGTAAGTTATGGTATTTGTTCATGCTTGCCAAAGAAGCATATGAAAATTACAAAGCAAGGCAGCTTAAGGCCTAGTGAGTCAGGGAGAGAAAGCAAACATCCCCAGAGCTCCAAGCAGAAAGGGATCCCCTCAGAACTACTGGGAGGCCTTGGGAAGGGATAATTATAGACTCCGTAGAGGAGGGGAGAGATGTGTGGGGATCTTGAAGCTTAGGTGAGATGTGGATCTGTGAACAGCAGGAGTGAGAGCATTGCAACTCTATGTCTCTGTGTGAGGGGCAGCAGGATATCTGGATATGTTCAGGGGTCAGGAAGAGGATTTCCCAGGCTATGATGGGATGACTGTGTTAGGAAAGAGTAGGAAAAGGCCTCATAAAGAGTGGGGTAGATTGTGGAACTCCTGGCATACCTGGCTGAGAAGTTCTGACTTTTCCTGAAGGCAATTCTCTACTTTGGATGGCAGGATTGTAGCAGACAGAATCACTTCTGTTTCATATATATATATATATATATATATATATATATACACACACACACACACACACACACACACACATATATATGTGTATATATATATACATATATATACACACACACACATATATATGTGTGTATATATATATATATATATACACACACACATATACATATATATATATATATATATATATATATAATTAGCCTTGTCAGATGTAAAATACAGGAGGCCCAGTTAAATTTGGAGTTCAGATAAATAGGATAATTTTTCAGTATAAGTATGTCCAATGAAACATTTGAAACACAAATACAGGACACCGAGGTAAATTTGAATTTCAGATAAACAACAGACAATTTTTATTGTAAGTATGGCCTATGCAATATTTGGAACATATACTGAAAAAATCCATTGTTTATATGAAGTATACATTTAAGTAAACATCAGGTATTTAATTTGTTGAGTCTGGCAACTCTAGCTGTGGTGCTTAATGCCACTTTCTAATGCTATGGACTCCAGGGCAGAACCCTCCTCATGTTACACTGACTGGGCTAAAGAACTCTGCCCCAAGGGAGCGCATTTCTTGATCACTCTTGGGTGCCAGCCCAGCTTGCTGATGGCTGCAGTCTATGAGCTACTTGTGAGAACAGCCCGGCCCCCAGCTCCCTCCTCAAGGGTCAGCTGCTGTTCCCTAAATCTGCCCCTGCAGTTGTGATGTGCAGGGTGGGCTGGCTTACAACCAGCTACCCTGAACCAGTATTGATTATGCAAGCGGGCTGTTCATAAACCAAGCAGGCACGCTGAAATTGGATGCTGTCAGCAGCCTTCCCTTTCATGGGATGGCTTTTCAAATATCCCTCAAAGTCTGAGGGCTCAGAAGAACCAGCAAGTTCTGTCCTCTCACTATTGCAGTACCGTGGGGAACTGCATTACATTCTTTTTAAATGCAAAGTTGAAGGGGTAAAAACTCACAACAGTCTTCTTTCCTTTGGGACTCTCTTAAATGTGGTTCATCATGCAGTTTAAGAACCAAAGAACAAAACAGAAAAACTAATAGAAGTTGTATTTGAAAGCCTACAATGTGCTGAGCACTGTAAGTAAGCATTTTGTATGTGTGGTGGGGTTTTATCCTTATAAGAATTTCATGTTAGAAATTACTCCACCATTTTGCAGTTTCAAAAAACAGAGATTCACTAAGGCTATTTGCTCAGGGATACACAGCCAACCAGCTTGGTTCAAATCCATGTCAGCTTGACATGTGACACTACTGCCTGCTCAAAGAGCTGGGTGTGCAGCATACATTGCTGTTTGTCTGATTGTCCTGTCCTTTAAAACCTAATTGATAAACTGCCTCTAACAACTGTCTGTGGTTGCTCTCAAAAAGATCAGGCACCTCTCTCTGCTCAACCGTGTTGTAGAACTGTAACAGGATGCAGGCGTGGGTCCCCTGAAGTATTCCCCAAAAACCGCATTTGGGGGAAGGGGGAAGTGGACAATACTGTTAAGATACTTTGCGTAACAATGGCAAGTTGATAGCTATGCTGCTGCCCCAAGCAAAAGTGTATATGACTTTAAGGGCATATAGTGACTCAGGACATAGCCAGGGGAGGTGGATGCCCACCCTAGATGTCCATGCACCACTGAGAACTCTTGCCCTGACTAAAGGTGGCAGCCAAAAGAAAGTAAAAATACAGGGGAACAGGCAAAAATAGTATCATACATCATAGGAGGGGCCAGATATGAGGTCCGATAGGCAGTTCTGAATCAAGCATTTAAAATACAGGTGGACTGAAAGAGAATGGAATGCCATCTGCAGTGAGAGAGAAGCTACTCCTGCTTCTCTGAGGATTCAGCCACACAGTCTGTAGTGAAGCAGATTTCACCATTTAGTTAGGTGCGGTGAGGGTTCCTCCATGATGGCTGAAAGAAAGCAGAAGCTATGCAGGTTGAGAAAGAGGAGGAAGAAGTCAAGCAGGAGGATAGGGTGTAAGGAGAAAGCTGATGGAACTGTGTGGTCATCCAGTAGAGCTGATGGAGCTGTGTGGGGACCTGCCTAACCAATCATGGACTCATGGGAGATGCTTGGAACTGGACTGTGACTGGAAATGCTGTAGCTGCAGACTTTGACTTCTCTGAAGGACGTATGGCGTAGCCACTCTCTTGGGACATGTGTCCGCTGGACTCCACCATGATCCAGTGTAACATAGCACATCTTTTCCTGGACCACTACATGGACACTGAGAACCCCCAGATCCTGAAGGAGATAACTGCTGTAAGAGGGTGGTAACTCTGAAACCCACAAGCGTACATTCTAGAGAGGATAGAGATCTGTTTGTGCAGATGGCTTAAAAACAGATAAGGATATGAGGAACTTCTGGGCATGGTTTTGGCTTATAGCCTGGTGGGGAGCAAGGGAAGTGCTGGGACTCATAGGAGAACAGGGCTCAGAGTAGGAGTGCCTTCAGCACCCCTGAGGTAGGAATCCTGTAAATAAAAACCTGTTTCCTTCAACATTAATTGTTGGGTCATATGTCAAGCACCACATGATCAAGCCAGGGTTTGCTCAGTTCCAGAACCCCTCTTATCGTGCTATAAAAAGCACTCACCTTTCTGCATCCTGATTTTTCCCTGAGGTCCTCAAGGTCAGCAGTCAGCATCAAAGTTTTTTTTCAAGAAATGTGTCCCTCTCTACTTACAGAAACTAGAATACTGCTTGGTACACTGTACATTCTCAATAAATATCTACCATTGGATACTATTATTTCTAATTTCCTTTCCCATTTGTTTAGGGAGCTTCAAGGATGTTGTCATGTGAGTGTGTTTTATTGTTACTGCTGGTCTTCTGCATTAGTAACTATTTTTTTTTTCCACTGAGTTTTATATTTGCCTGTTTTCACTGAGCACTCATCTGTTCAATAACAATAGTGATAGAAAGTTCTTTCATGGTTAATTGATTGAATAAGCATGGTTGCTAAAATGGCTATATTTGCAGAAGCCCAAGCCAATCTTTTCAATTGCTCTTCTCTGCAATTTGATGAAAGGTTTTGGGGGAAGCAAACCAATAGAAGGCTTAACTTCCTGGACTTAGGATCTTTAAGCCAATGTATTTTCAGTCACAGTGATATAGGGACTGAATACCAAGAGAAGGAGCTAGGAAGTGCCAATGAAAGAGGATGGGAGATTGGTTCTGATCCTATCTTCTCATAAAAGCTTCTTAGAAAATGTCACCCTGTTTTTGAACAGACACATGTTTCCACACAACCTTTCAGGAGGTAGATAGACAAAATTTCCCATGATTCTGTTTCCAGAAGGAAATGTGTGTATAAAGAGAAATGTGTGAGCCCTTGGGGTGAAAGGGCTGCGGGGCTGAAAGTCAAAGCTCACTCACAGGAACTGGCTGAGAGGGCTACATGGATTGCAAGCCCAGCCACCTGAAACTCATGCACTAAGGAAGTCTATAAATGGAAATTACAGCATGTAAACGTTTTCAATCTTTGTGTTCTTCTGTTTAAGGTCCTTCATGGGTTTTTATGACTAACAGTGATTGCCCTGTCATGTTAATTCATTTCACACTGGCTGTTTTTTTCATAGGTCCTATCTGGGCTGAGGATGACTGTGACAGAAATTGGGGCTTATTCTTGCTCATAAATAAATTTTGGTCTGTGTTTCTTCTGCACAAGAAAAAAGCCTGAACTGCATTAAACAACTGTCTTGAGAACAGGCCTGCAGTTGAGTTTGTCTCTCTATCTTCATCCTTTTATTGTTTTTGTTACTGTACATATTTCAGAGATGTCAGTATTTTTTAAGGCTCCACCTTGGGAAAAGCTCAAGAAATGGTCTGTGTGAGCATTGGTGAGGTTGAAACAGCTTTATGCACATGAGCCTGGCTGTTTATTGATCCCATGGAATAAGAAACCTTTTGGAATATCCTGGTTGTGAGAAATGTAACCCTTGACCAGCCAAAGCCAATTGCTTGCATCTCCTATTGAGAGAAGCACATTTAAAATTCCTCACCTGGGAGGAACTTCTTCAAAAGAATATTTCATGCAAATGAATACACTTCTTGGATTAGAAAAATGAGCTTGCTATAACTAGGCCTACATTTTGTTAGAGACCATCTTGAGAATGAGAATGTGGATTATTCGAGGGTTTCTTGTGTACAATCTATCTTGGAGTAGGTTTTGATGTATTTTTCTCCACATGACATATAGGAGTTTGGAGTTTGGATTGCCGATACTGTTGATTTAATTCTACATGTTGCAAGGGAGGAGACCCCAACAAAATACAGCATTTTAAAATAAAGTGTTAAAATATGCTGGGAGAAATTGGAGAACAGTTCTCAGTTCCCACGGTGAGAGTTTTATAGATAATTACTGGAAAAATAACTCCAAAAATTAAAGTCAGAGTTTTATATTTTGTACATATTTTGAATTTGGGAGAATGTTACACTTCCTCCAAAGGTCTGTGGTTTTTGTTTCTTTTCTTTTCCTTAAACAAGCCAGATTTTGTGAAATGCATTCTCTAAGGCATGTTAAAGAAACTTTAAGATTTTAAGTTTTGAGCAGACCCCAGAGAGCCCTGAGCAGCCCACCACGGCTGCCTGCTGGCATAGCTACCCTCACACCCTGGGAGGAGCCAAAGCCACGGCACCCTGCCCCAGTCACCATCGCTGCAACCAGGAGCAGTGAAGCGAAATCAGCAGCTGCCCCCACACTCAGAACCACCGCCACCCAGAGCCCAGTATCACAGGCAGTGGCACAGAGAGCAGTGGCCCAGCGAGCCTCACATCAGTGGCACATGCCAATGAGGACAAGAAGGTCATTGCAACAAAGGAAGATGTATTTATCTACCAGACTGCTGTAAAGAAGAATAGCCCTAGGAAGTACCTCTGCAGAGTAGGAGATGGAGAGACTGCGGAGTTTGATGTTGTTGAAGGAGAAAAGGGTGCAGGGGCAGCAGATGTTGCAGGCCCTGGTGGAGTTCCAGTGCAAGGCAGTAAATATGCAGCAGACTGTAACCATTATAGATGCTATCCACATTGCAGAGGTCCTCCACACAATTACTAGCGGTATTACCAGAATATTGAGTTGGGAAAAGAATGAGGGATTGGAGAGTGCCTCCTGAAGGCCAGGCCCAACAGCACCAGCCCAACCACAGGTCACAGCAGTTCCCAGCTTACTACCTACAGAACCCCTGTGGGTGTTGACCACAGTTTTCTAACCCTCCCGTGCAGACAGAAGTGATGGAGGTGCTGAGAACCAGGGTCCAGGAGAACAAGGTAGACCGGCGAGACAGAACATGTGTTGGGACTACAGACCACATGATTCCGCAGGGGTCCTCCTCACCAAAGACAGCCTAGAGAGTGCAGCAATGAAGAAGATAAGAAAAATCAAGGAGATGAGACCCAAGGTCAGCAGCCACCTCAATGTCGGTACCACCACATCTTCAATTACCCACGGAGACGCCCAGAGAACCCTAAACCACAGGATGGCAGAGACAAAAGCAGCTGATCCACCAGGTGAAAATTCGTCTGCTCCCAAGGCTGAGCAGGGCGGTGCTACGTAAATGCCAGCTTACCCTCCCTACCATCATTTTCTTGTCATCCAACAAGAAGAAATGAATATGAAATTCTAGTAATAAGAAATGAACAAAAGAGACCTTAAGTGCAGTACTTTTTGGTTATTGATAAACTATCATGCATCATTATCAATGCAGCATGGAGTAATTCTTATTTTTTCTTATTTATTATCTTTAGACATTTCTTATTGGTAATGACAAACTTGCTTTTGTTTTGCTTTCTTGTTTGTTTTTTTAAAGCCTGTTGAGACTTTTAAGAACCTCATTTTTAATTTGTAATAAAAGTTTATAACTTCATCTTTTCCCCCCCAAAAGTCAACAAACTGCAAGCACCTATTAATAAAGGTTTTAAATAATAATTAACTTTTTGAAAAGAGATTTTAAGTATCTACTGCTTTGGGGGTATCAGCTGTGCCCAAATCTATCTTTCTCACAACCTGCTGCTTCTGAAGCTTTGAGCCAGGAAGGCAGCTGACCAAGTGGTGTTTGTGTACCTTGCTAGAGAATAGATTTGACAGGCTCTTCTGAGGTAATGTGGGCTGTTAGCCCTTCCAGGAACTCGGGTACACATCTGTTGCAGCCATGAACTTTGCCAAAGATAAATAAGGGCAAATCATTACAGAAAACTTAGAAATAAAATTTAAAAAAAAAAAAAAAAAGAGGAATAAGTTGTGATTCAGAGAATGACCCAGAGGGGCAAAACTAGTTTGAATGCACAGGCTTTCACTCAGCATACGGGATGTAGGAAGTGGGGCCTGCCTGCTGCTCCTCTCCTAATGTGATAGACACCATCCAAGGTCTGTGCTAAATCAAATTTCAACACTTTTTGAATTTTGCTTCTCAAATGCTATTGTGCATATGAATCCCCCACAGGATCTCATGAAACATGCAGATTTTAGTTCAGTAGGTTCAGGTGAGACCCAAGAATCTTCTTTCCCAGCAAGCTCCCAGGTGATGCTCCAGCTGCATGTCCAAGATCCACCTTCTCCCTCATTCTTAGGAAAAGAAACCCAACCTCTCTTTCTTGTGTCAACAGGACTGAGCTGAGCATCTCCTTTAGGATCTGGCCAAACCCTGACTATTCAAGTTTGCAACACAAGAAACGAAGGAGTTGAAACTCCCTTGGGGAGCAATGGAGTTTTCTGAAGTAGAATCGGGGAGAAGTGGAGACTGGAAAACTTGGAAGGGGACACTGTGTGGAGTAACCTGGTGATCAGGGAGCAGGAGAGAAGAAAAGACAGAGAGAAAGCATCTCCACAGAAGACCCTTTTACCATCACCACCTCTCAGGCTCAAGACAGTAAGTCTTTCCTTCCATGATAGAACTCAGTGGTTAAATGAATTCCACTTAGAACTTCTATTCCTCCCTCGTGGTAATGTTATTTTAAGCTATACCTGACCCTTCAATAAAAAATGTTTTCCTAGTTTCATCACAATCCTCTTGTTACCCTACATATTTCTGTTGGATACAGCAGGGTACCCACAGCAAGTCACTTAATTTTACTTACCATTGTGTTTCAGTCCCACTCTTTCCAGCCTTTGGACAATATCCAGGGTAGAAGGCATAGTTTTTCTGGTTACTTCCAGGTGAAACTGTACCTTTCTATTATCAGAAATGAAGAACTCCAAAACTGTTATCTCTTATTTATCTTATTTAAAGCTTCTCCCTTCCCTCTAGCTCAAGCCATACTTGGGTTCAGAAACCTACAGGAAAGGAAATTGTAAGCACTTCCTTCCCCTCCCTACCTGCTCTGCTGCTTTGAGTTTAGGTTGGGCTAGGAGTGACGCTAGGAGCAGCCAAGGGGGATAAAGATCTTTTCTACGTGGGCCATGGGAGTCTGTGTGGCCTAGGCCTGCCTTAGCCATCTGCTAGTTCCCTGGGAGTAATTTCAACTAGAGTATTCACTTGGGAATATTGACAGCACTATTCTAGATACTATAAAAAATGAAGGTCATCAAAATAATTCATTGTTAGTTACTCAGAATTTGCAAAGAGCATTTCTCCTTTCTGATCTTAGACATAGTTCTCCTTCAAGGAAAGCTTTACAGTTCCAAGCCTAAAAGTGGGCTTCGCCTAGAAAATTAGTAGGTAAGCCTGACATATTTCCCTGTGTGCTGACTAGATGGCCCTTTAGTTCACATAGGAAATCTCTTTGTCCTACAATCACCTGCCAAAGAAGTATGCTCACAGAAGGCTTTTGCTCAAAATATATAAAAAATTGGCAGCTACTGAAATTTAAAATTTTCAAGTCTTCCTACTCAGAACTGGTTAAATAATGTATAAAAAGTACATTTTAGGGTTCATAATAATATGCCATGGAGAATAAAGAAGAGAGAGAAGAGAGGCTTATGCCCCCCAGTGGTTAGAACTCAGTGACTCTGAGTGTCCCTGGAAGGGCTGCCCCAACACTCAGAAGACTAATGCCTGACTGAGACCAGTGTCAAGAGCTAATCCCTTGGCCAGATGAGTCAGACTATATTCATGCCTTGAGTTTACACATAGAGTTAGATTTAAACCTTAATGCTTCACTCTTATTCACAAGAGGGCTTCAAGTTTTAACGATTCCTTTGTTATGGGTTGAACTGCCCTCCACATACACACCTCCCAAAAGTTATGTTGAAATCCTAACTCTCATACCTCAGATATGATATTATTTGGAAATAGGGTTGTTGCAGAACCAAGTCAGGTTCTTCTTGTCCAGCAATCAGAAGAATATGCAAGGTAAAGTTGAAATCTCTAACATTCCTTTATTGCAGATATTACAGCATTCACATGTGCTCTCTGTTGCAGGTGTGCATTGAACCACCAGCTGGCCACCAACCGCGTTCCTGCTGCTCACCGCATGAACCTTGCTGCTTGCTGCACAACCCTCCCCACTTGCCGCCACTACTCTCACATGGGGGTTTCTGCCCCTTATATATTATGCATAGACAAAGCCAGCTACTAGCCAAAATATGACATCAATGCTTATGTAACTACGAGTGCGCTACGCATGCAAATCTAATTATTATCTTTAAGCAGCCCACGTCTGGGCATCTGGGGTGAGGGAGTCTGATAGACTCTGTTGTCCTCACAAGGGTCATTGCAGATGTAATCAGTTCAGATGAGGTCATAATGGAGTAGGATGGGCTCCTAATTCAGTGTGACCAGTGTCTCTATAAGAAGAGGGCTATGTGTACACAGAAACACACAAGGAGAGCACCATGTGGTGATAAAGGCAAAGGTTGCTGTGATGCACACACAAAGAGAAACTAGAAAGAGAAGAAGAAAGATCCTCAGAGCTTCAGCGAGTCCGTGACCACCTTGATTTTGGATTTCCAGTCTCCAGAATTGTAAGAAAATATATTTCTGTTATTTTAAATCACGCAACTTTTGGTGCTTTGTTTCTGAAGCTATAGCAAAAAGTACACCCTCTTATAGGCCTTACAGCAGAATTGTAATTGCATTAACTTGTGAGCATATCTGACCTCACTTAGTGGACTGGAAGCTCCTAATGTTCCCTGGAGCCCACACTGACCACAGTACATGGTAGTATATATTGGCTGAATGAACAAATTTTTGGAGTTTAGGTCTTAATGGTATATTAAATACAAACAAATGTAAGAATTAACAAGGGAGAAATGCCTGGTTAGATTGATATGTGTATTTTACTCATAACAACATTACATAATCTCATTTATGATTTGCATAAATTGAGCTATTTTGCTATAATTTGAAACCCAAATCAGTGGCCTGTCTCTGCAACATGAATGAAACAAAACAAAATTCTTCATCTCCTCTCTGGACATTTAAAATGATTGTTGTGTTAGTCAAATGACAGACCCTGATCTTTACCACCATTTAACTTCTCAGTATCTTTTCTGGTTTCTCACTGCAGCTGGAATGGCTGCTGAGGGACTCTTCCTGCCTGTGAGGTTTACATTATCAGAGATTTAAAGCAAACACTATTTCAAAACTGGCAGTAACTTCAATAATTGACTGAAGTTAACGCCCCAAGGTGGAATCTCAGATCATCAATTTAACGTACCTGGTTCTTAATCCCTGGGAAAGAGTTGGCATCTGGATAACTGCTGCGCACCTAAGAGGCCATGACAGGAGGGACTCAGTGACTTGGAAGAGATTTTGGATGTTAATCTCACTGGGCCTTTATTTTTACATGGATTCCTTTCTGAATAGCAGCTTAGCAGGTACCCCATTGAGAGGGACAATTGCATACGTGATGTTCAGGCCTGAACTAGAACCAACAGAGGTAAGAACTAGGGAGGACTCACACTGCAATCACTTATGCAGGGTTTCAGCTACCTGCCAGCAACCTCAATTCAAAAATATGAAATGAAGAATTCCTAAAATAAACAACTCATAAATTTTAAATTGTGCACCATTCTGTGTAGCATGATGAACTCTTGCCATTCCTCTCTGTCCTGGCCAGGACCCAAGCCACCGTTTTGTCCAGTACATCCATGTTGCATGTGCTTCCTATACATAGGTCACTTAGTATCTCAGTGCTTGTGTTTAAGTAACCCTTATTTTACTTAAAAATGGCCCCAAAGCACAAGACACAACAGTAGTGATACTGACAATTTGGATATGCCAAAAAGAAGCTATAAAGTGCTTCCTTTCAGTGAAAAGGTGGAAATTTCAGTACTACCCATGGCTTCAGGCATCTACAGGGGGTCTTGGAGCATATCCCCCATGAACAAATGGGGACTCCTGGGTGTGTCTTTTTACTCTCTCCCCCAGAACTAAAGTTATGAAGCCCCCAGTGAAGTCAAGCCTGACCTCCTCATTGAGTCACAGATGGAGAAGGAACTAAGTTGGCAGACAGCTGGCTGGGCCTGCCATTAGCAGTCCTGTCTTGTTTGTGACCCACCTTCCCTAACCCCACTGCACAGAGCCTGGGAACACATCATCCTGACCACAGATGGACCATCAGAGCAAGAGAGAGGCTGAGTCTGTTCCCTACTTTTAAGGTCAAGCATCCCTATTGATTGGTATGTGGAATGAGATCCTAGGAATTTCTTCCTCTCTGGACTTATCAATCAGGTCAATTCTTCCTCCTTTGGGAAGAGTGAAGAGAGGGTGAGAAAGGGGACCACAATATGCATTCCAATACATCTTTCTGATCTTGGAGTAGAAATCCCCTTTCCTCCATGTAAGCGTGTACGTGTGTTGGGTGGGACAGGTAGGTGAGACTGTTCTCAGCAATGAGGCAAGACAAACAACTGCAACACATAATCTCCAAAGAGTATTTCCAAGTATATAGGAAGGATCAGAGTTGAAATTCTAATAAACATTTCCTTCTCCCACACCTTCCAGAGTTGGGCCCCCACAAGGCAATTGTCCCTACACATACCCTCCAGATCTTGCCTTACATGTCTTCCCACTAGTCATCCACCCTCTAGCTCTCTCCCCAGATCTTAGTGCAGGGACCTCACAGCCACACTGGGAAAATGTGCTGTCTTTCTAAATGGTTTCTTCTAGAATCCTGTAAGCTGGAGCTCTGCCCACCCATGCAATCATGCTTCCTGCTTAGTCACCATAGCTACAGGTTGCAGTGGGCTGAGGACCCTTCACTGTGGCCCAGGGAAAGCTGAGGTGGGTTGACCACCTTACTGGTCATCTATAAAGTTGCAGCTAGGAAGACAAGTACAGATTTTGCTCAGGGACTACACAGCCCAATCCTAGAATCCTACATGGGGAAAAAGGTAGGTTTCTAATTTGCCTGCTTTGGGCCCTGCCTCTTAGGCACAGTGGTACCTCACTGCCTGACCCCTTCCAAGCTCTGCTGTCTTTATAAGACCACCAGGAGATGCTCATTGTTGTGGAGGAAGATGTGATGCCAGGCCTGGTGCACTGCCTCACATTAAACTGTTTTGATGCAGGTCTTCTGTTAAAAGCAGGCAATATAGATAAGTTGATAAATGAGATTATTTAGGGGAGAGAAGGATAAGGGCTCATGGGAACTGTTGAGAAAGCTTTGAAGCTCAACTGTAGGCAAGCACCTGAAGCTGTACCCTGGAGGAAGCTCAGAAGGAGGCAGGTGCAGGCAGGAAACTGCAAGCAAGGCACTGGAGGTGAAAAAGCAAATCCAGCATGTGTTCAGGAGAAACAAGGGACAGTGTTGGCTGTGGTGTATGAAATAAATAGGGAGTGGGAAGACTGGAAAAGTACAAGGGGCTGAAAGTAAGGTTGTGGAGTTCAAAATTCCTGCAGTTACTGAAGGAGTTTGAGGAGAATGATCTGATCAAAGCAGCATTTTAGGAAGATTAATCCTACAAAGCTGTGTAGGACAAGCTGGTAGAGAAAGGGACAGGAAAGGAGACCAGTTAGGATAATGATGATGATGATGATGATGATGATGATGATGATGATGATGATGATAGTGGTGATGAAGAAGATGATGTCAAGTAAGATTTATACTGACATTCACTGTTTTAAACAGTTTGCATCTATTATCACACTACTGTACTATGAGGGATACCACTGTTTTCACCATTTTGCAGATAACAAAACTAAGGAACAGAGAAGTTAAGTAACTTGTTCAGGGTTACCCAGCTCTTACATGGAAGATCCAGGGTACAACAATGAGGACCTGAGCAAAAGCAGGACGGCAGCACTAGAAGGACGAAGGTGGGTTGTGAGGTCATGGAATCAGAGGCAACCTATTCTTATGTGATGGCAGGGGGTAAGGAGAGATTAGGAGAGGGAAATACAGAGAGGAACACCAAACTTATTGACATAGGGCTCTGGGGGACAGTGGTCATCTCACTGAAACTGGGTGCGCAGAGGAGGAGCAGGTCTCGGGAACGAGATGGAGCTGCCAGCATCTCTGCACTGAGCCACTACAGTTCTACAGTTGCCTTTCTCACTGCTTTCCCTCTTTTCCCCTTGTGCCTTACAATCCATTCTTTACATGGAGGTCTCTACATAATGTAAAGCAGATCACATTATATCCCGCTAAAACCCATGTGCCTTACTCTGACCAACAAACCCTTGGGCCTGGTCTGCCTTGCTTCAATCTCTGGCTTTTCATTTGTTCCCCATACACATGTGGTCTGCCATACCCAGTGTGAGCCACTGAGTGCCAGCTAGCGGTCTCTCTGAATTGCTCCTAATCCTGGCTCACAGACCCTGCTGAAATAGTCACTTACAGACAGGTCTGCCTGGGCTGGGTCTTCTGTAATGACCACTCCAGTTACTATTGATCACATCTCCCAGTTTTATCAATCATCACTGATGTAATCATGTTCAGTGTGTATGTAAGTTAGCATTAGTTTCCTACTGCTGCTTACACAAAGTACCACACCCTTGGTGACTTCAAACAAAAGAAATGTCTTCTCTCACAGTTATGCAGCCCTGGCGTCCAAAATCAGCATCACTAAGCCAAACTCAAGGTGTCACACTCCCTCCCAAGGCTCTGGAGAATCCGTCCCTGCCTCTTCTACCTTCCGGTGATTGCTGGAAATCCTTGGCTTGTGGCTGCGCCATTTCTTTTTTCTTTCTTGATTTTTAGAAACTTTATTTTCCATCAACCTTATTTCCATTTTCTTTAAGAGTTTGTGGGAAAACAGCTTAAGGTCATTCAGTGGTTGTTCCTACCCATTCAGTGGCCTGAACAGTGGGACTGCAGCCCAGTTTCAGTGGCAGCTGAGAGCTCCAGTCTTCAGGAGAGAACTGGTGGTCAGGCCCAGAGGGCCCCCCCATGCCTTCTGACCAGTCTGCGACCTCGGGTTCAGTAGCAGTGAACTCCGGAACTGGAGTGGTCCATCTACCCTGAAATGCCTCCTTGGTCACAGCCTTTTCAGCAGCAGCCTGCTCTTCCTTTTCAATCTTGTCAGGATCTCTGTAGAAGAGATCAGGCATGACCTCCCATAGGTGACCATGGAGATGGTACCATTCAGACTTCCCAGACCAGCATCCACCACATAAGACCCACTGAGGGAGCTCCTTGTGGTCCACATAGCACAGAGTCTGTGACATAGAGCACAGAGATGGTAGGCAGGTTGACATAAGATGCTTCTGTGAGAGGCTGTTTGTCAGCCCTGGGATCAGTAACCACCAGAAGTCCCAGTTCCTGGAAGGCTGCCTGGGTCTGGTTAGTGAAGGTTCCAAGAGTAAAGTGACCAGCAGTAGGAGTGGCTCCAAGGCAGCAGCAAACTTCAGCACAGCTCACTGGCTGGTGTTCCTAGAAACACAACACTGACATCAATGGGGTTTTCAATGGCAACAATGGCACAAGACACCAGCAGAAGCTTCTCCCAGGTTCTCTTCAGATTTACGATGTAGATGCCATCACTTTTCCTTTTGTACATGTGCTGCTCCATTTGGAAGTCAATGTTGGTGCCACCTAAGTGGGTGCCTGCTGCAAGGAATTTGAGGACATTCTCTCCCTTCATTTGATGACATCAAGGGCTCCAGATATTGTGAAAGTTTTCCTTAAGTTATGTGAGAACCAAGAACTACACCAAATGGGCCCCTCTCTGGGTAGTGCATAAAAGGCTGTTCCACTTCAATATTTGAGGCCAACAGCTCTCTGCATCATCTTCTCACCACCTTCTCCTCAGTGAGACTGGGTCAAAATCTCCCTCTGCTTCCCTTTTAAAAAACTATTCTTCCTATGGCAAGATCTTTAACTTAATCACATCTACAAAGACCTTCTCTCCATGTAAGGTGACATTTACCAGTTCCAGGGATTAAAACCTGATATCTTTGGGGGGACATTATCCAGCCTCCTACAATTTCTGTCTCTCTGTACTAGCTTAGTAAAGGATATCTCTTGCTTCCTAGATGCTTAGAAGTTAGTAGAGGCTTCACTGGTATTTATGAAATGAGTAACAATTTCATGTGGCCAAGTGTATTGTATTCTAAAAACTATTTTTCACTATGTTTTAATTTAATAATACACTATACTGTTCTAATTGCTATAACAATAAAATAACTGATATAATAGTCATTTTACATGAATAAAAATGTGATTTAATAAAATGGCATTTTATGAGCTTTAGGCAAAGTAAATATTTGAATTATCTTGTTTAAACTAAATGGCTCTTTTGTGTTCATTTGTAAGCATCACTGAGTGTGTCTATCTTGCTAATATAGTAGCATGATTATATTCTAAATTATACAGTTTAATTACATGTAACTTGAAATTTAAACTGAAAACTTGTAAAGTATATTCTACTGATGCCATTACAGTTGTCCCAAGTTCTTTTCCCTTTTTTCCCCTCTGCCTAGTACCCCCTTCTCTCCAGCAATCCCACCCCCCTTAGTTCATGTCCATGGGTCATGCATATAAGTTCTTTGGTTTCACCCTTTTCTATATTATTCTTAACTTCCCCCTGTCTATTTTGTACCAACCAATTATGCTTCTTAATCCCTGCACCAGTTTCCCATTTATCCCCCTACCCCTCCCAGCTGATAACCCTCCAAATGATCCCCATACCTACGATTCTCTTCCTATTGTACTTGTTTGCTTAATTTGTTTTTGTTTTTAGTTTTTTAGGTTCCGTTGTTGATAGTTGTGAGTTTGTTGTCATTTTAATGTTCATAGTTTTGATCCTCTTTCTCTCAAATAAGTCCCTTTAACATTTCATGTAATAATGGCTTGGTGATGATGAACTCCTTTCACTTTACCTTGTCTGGGAAGCACTTTATCTGCCCTCCCATTCTAAATGATAGCTTTGCTGAATAGAGTAATCTTGGTTGTAGGTCCTTGCTTTTCATCACTTTGAATACTTCTTGCCAGTCTCTTCTTGCCTACAAAGTTTCTTTTGAGAAATCAGCTGACCATCTTATAGGAACTCCTTTGTAGGTAACTCTCTTCTTTTCCTTTGTTGCTTTTAAGATCCTCTTTTTATCTTTAACCTTTGGTATTTTAGTTATGATGTGTCTTGGTGTGGTCCTCTTTGGGTCCAGCTTGTTTGGGACTATCTGCACTTCCTGGATTTATATGTCTATCTCCTTTGCCAAATTAGGAAAGTTTTCCTTCATTATAGTCTCACACGAGTTTTCAATTTCTTGCTCTTCCTTTTCTTCTCCTTCTGGCACCCCTATAATTCGAATGTTGGTAATGTTTAAAGTTGTCCCAGAGATTCCTAAGCCTCTTGTCATTTTTTTTTTTCAGTTCTTGTTCCTTCATTCTGTACTGGTGGACTGTTCTTTTTTTCTTTCTTATGTTCCAAATCATTGATTTGAACCCCAGTTTCCTTTCCTTCACCATTGGTTTCTGTAGATTTTCCTTTGTTTCACTTAGCCTAGCCTTCACCTCTTTTGTTCTGCTTTTGTCATACTTAAGCATATCTGTCAAGTCTGTGAGCATCTTTATCACCAGTGTCTTGAATTCTGCATCTGTTATGTTGGCTATCTCCTTGTTGCTTAATTCTCCCGCTCGAACCTTGATCTGTTCTCTCTTTTGGGCCATACTTCTCTGTCTTCTCAACTTGACAGACTCCTGTGTTTGCTTCTGTGTCTTAGGTAAAGCTGTCACACCTGTTACATTGTAAGATGTGGAGCCTTAGGTATTCATCAGTACTGGGTGACTTGTTTCACCAGGTTATGGTGCTCTATGTGGGGGACAGACCTGAGAAGGAACAATGACACTTGCTAAGCACCTGCCCCTTTTTGAGGCACTCCTGCTTCCCATATGGGACTGGCACCTCTCTAGCTGTTCCCCTGGTTGTGGTTTTCAGAGTGGGTGGGTCTGCAGATGTTATAGGACCATGGAAGCCTTTGCTGAGAGACCAGCAGTTCTTCCTTCACCCCAACCCCCACTTGTTTTCACAGTCAGAAGGAATGAGGCTTTATTTTCCCCAGTGATGGAACTGTGAGCTGTGTGATCTGGTCTGGTGCTGATATCACTCCCTACATTTTTTAATGTTTGACTGCACTTTCCACAGGCTAGCCTGAGCTGCTGTTGCCGCCTCTGCTGCCATTTCCACACCATGTTCTCTCTGCACTGGCTCTACCCCTCTTACCTGTCTGGATGAGTATTTCTTCTTTATATCCTTGTTTGTTGGACTTACATGCATCTTGATTTTTTGGAACTGGTTGTCTCCAGTTTTGAGGTAGTTGTATTCTTTCTTAGCTGTGCAGGGGATGCAGTGTGTCTTCCTATGCCTCCGTGTTGGCTGGTAGTCCTAAACTGAAATGTCATTGAGATACAAGTATGACCTTTCTATCCACTTATCA
This sequence comes from Furipterus horrens, assembly GCF_987537825.1. NCBI lineage: Eukaryota > Metazoa > Chordata > Mammalia > Chiroptera > Furipteridae > Furipterus > Furipterus horrens. Next base: position 45,479,022 of record NW_028327182.1, read on the forward strand.
CTGTTTTTTGAAGTGATGTGACACTTGAATTTTTTTTTAAATTTTATATTTTCTAATAGGCTAAATAAGCTGTAAGAAATTTAAAAAAAAAACAAACCCTCATTCTAGCCCTTGCTTTGCTACTTATTGCTTGGGTAATCCTGGGAAAGATATTTGAGAGTCACAGTCTTCACTCCGAAAAATGGAATTCTGAGAAGATTGAATGAGAGAAAGAGTGTGTGTGTGTGTGTGTGTGTGTGTGTGTGTGTGTGTGTGTGTGTTTGAGAGAGAGAGAGAGAGAGAGAGAGGGAGAAAGGGACTGAAACATGAAGGGAGAAAGAAACTATATACATACAGGCTGAATTTTTTGGAACATGAAAAATGGACCAGTTTACCAATCTGCAGCCAGCAGTGGTGCCAGAAGTCACCAAGTATATGTTGAAGGAAAATATATGCCACATCCCAACCATTTAAAAGATTGTTTTCTCATGCTCCCTGTACTTCCTTTTATTATAGCTCACATTTATTTTATAGAATTTGAGATTCAGAGGAGTTCTTAGAGATAATTTAGTTCAACTTTCTTCCAGAAATCTTCTCTACAACATTCACAACAGATGGTTAGACATTGTGGTCTTGCTTTTGTTATAATTTACTTATTTTCTTTTATAAGCAGTTTTTATAGAACACTATTAAGTTAAAGAGCTTATTTTTCAAGTTCCTATTGAAATTACTCTCTCTTTACTGTGTGTGTGTGTGTGTGTGTGTGTGTGTGTGTGTGTGTGTGTGTGTCTCGTATGGAGTTAGACCTTGGAACTTTCTGCCCCTTAGTAGGGGCAGAAAAGGAGAAAGGAATTCCTTACTTGGCAATATTCCTGGGAAAGGTTAGTGCCAGAGAATGGGGAGGGAAGGGTAAGAATAATTAAGAAGAAATCTCTTATCTTGAAAGGTCCTTCTGACCTTTAGTGTTGTTTTTTCAAATAATGCAATTGAGATTTTCTTCTTATACGAGTAACCCACATTCAAAGAGAAATTTTAGAAATATAAAAAAGCAAACAAATTAATAAACATTTGTGGGTCCTGAAAATATTATGCTTCTTTAGTTTTTATATTCTGCTCTTTTTATGTTATATTGTGGAAATTTTCCATGTTGTTACAAGATCTGTGATATAATTTCTCATTGTTCATCCTATTCTGTTGTATATTCTACCTTATAGCTCTGGGATTATTTAACTAGCCCCTTCTAGTTTCTCTCACTTCTTGCCTCCTCATGCTGGTCAGGGAAGCTACCTCTGGCATAAGCACTTCTTAATCTGCCTTGACACTCATCCAGACACATGACACTTGTCCCAGTACATTTGCACAGGACAGTACAATTACAGTGCATTTCCTGGGAGTAATCACAGTGGTGCTACGGAGTCCATCTTTGGGTTTTGTGTAGATGATGTGTTAATTATACTCTGTCAAACCACAAACTTCTATTCCCCAAACCTTTCTCAGTAAATACAGTCATTTGTATTTCATACCACAAATGAGAATAAGTCTAAATGGTTCCTTTAACAACCTTGGTTGCTAACTTTGGCTCTACTGATATGCTGCAGTCAAGGCTCAGGCAAAGCAGGACCAGCAGGCTCAGCCTCACTGGATCAGTTGGGCTGTGCAGAACCACCAGCCTCACATTCTGTGGTCCCAGGGCCCCGCTCTAGGAGCAACAGTACTGCTTACATCTCCACTTTCACCCACCTAGCTTCTACTGTCCCTAATCCAGTGAGTCATCATGCTGTCATGTTGTTGCTGATAAGAAATGACAATGGTGCCTGAAAGAATAAGGCAAACATTTGCAATGGGATCCCAAGAGAGCCCCCATGACCTGCTGCTTTGTGAAGGACATAAGGAGTCAAGGCTTCTAAGGTTATAGAATCTTGAATCCATTTAGAGCTGATGGGCTTATTCACTTGGGTTATTCAGCCCCATAAGGTCACACACAGCCTTTAAAAGAAATCCTGGCCAATAAGACTCACCTTTTGGTTTGTTCTCTGAGTTCTCAACTCTCTATTTCATTTGGTGCTAACTGAACAGCAGTTCATAAGGCCGGCCTTGGAACACAGTCGACCTTCCTATTCTAATAACTTTCACCTTCTTTCCACCTAGATCCTCACCGTGGATACTGTCACTATCTTACTTCATCTTACCTTCTCTCACATCCTGCATCAGGTATAACTGCTGACTTCACTAGGGGTCTTTGGGTATTAGACTATGAATTTTCACATGAAAGAATATTCTTCTTGTCTTCTTGGTGATGCACTTTTTCACTTGGGCCTTAAACAGTACCACTGTGCTATCTCATGATGACTTTGGCAGTGACAAGGCCTTACCATGTGGCTTTGGAGGCAGTGAGAATGGACACTAGAGAGAACTACAAAGAAAGACACATGTGTAAGGGCTTGTGGTAGCCATTGATTTTGGCTGCCACTTACTTTCTCCTAGTAAGAGACTTTGCCTCCTAGCTGCAGAAATGGACACATGAACATGCCCTAGCTAGTCACAGAGCCCTCTTTCCCTGGATGTAGGCATGGATGTGAGACCCATACAGAGTTAATCTGAGTCTCCCCTGGGATTGATTTAGGTAGACATGATCTATACTGTGTGATCAGGGGCAGAAAAAGAAAGTCAGTACATAAAGAAGAGCAAAGATAGAAGAAATGAGAGGACAGAAGTGATGTGGAGGCACTGAGCACTGGTTCTGATCATTGAGGTCGTGTCCCCTCCATTGTTAACTCAATTACATGAAAATCCTCAACATCTCTCTTAAAAATTGTAGTAAATTATTCTCTTATATTGCATAAGCTAGTTTGTAATGGCCTCTGTGCACACATGGCCACAATGGCCCTGACAAAAGCAAGTTCTGATGCCAGCAGGTGCCAATTTGATTTGCAGTACAGATGAGACATCCCTCTAGGGACTTCTGGAAATAACACAAAGATACTTTAAGACCGATTTCCTGCAGGCAAGCAGAATGAGGTCTCCTGTCATAATAATTTGAGTTATAAAAGGTAAGTATGACCTTGTTCTATAATCATAGGCTGGTGAAACCAGTAATATTCAGGGTATTTCCTCAGAAATTCATGCAAATCAATCACCTAATCTGGCTCTGGGATGGATCTCCCCCACCTGCCTGGTGCCTCAGTCTGAATCCCACCTGTAGATCACTTGGCTCTAGCCAGACACACCCTCTACTTTACCCAACACTCTACAGATGGAGGTTTCTAAGAGAGAATTGTGGAAGTTTTAATGGGCAGATGAATGTAGAAGGAAGAAGAAGGGAAATAATTAAGGGTAACATCAAGATTTGTGGTTGGAGAGGAAGGAATTTGGTCATGCCATTAACCTAGATAAAAAAAAAAAACTATTGCGGGGAGAACGGGTATGTAGAAGAGATAAATTCAGAGTAGAGGATATTACACAGAGTACACATGGGACACTAAGACCCACTGCCTTTGCTGCTTTGGCAGGTGTTTGGAAACACAGATCTAGAGCTTAGGAGACAGCTCCAGGTCAGGACTTAAGAACTAGATGTCACAGGGAAGTAGATGGAACTGAAACCATGAGGATTAAAGAAAATTACTTAAGTAAGTCATATATTAGTTTCCTAGAGCTATCATAACAAATCATCACAAACTTGCAGGTATGTGTGTGTGTATAAAACAGTAAACATTTATTCTATCACAGTTCAGGAGGTTAGAATTCCAAATCAAGTTGTCATCAGGGCCACGCTCCCTTTGAAGGCTCTGAAGAATTCTTCCTGCCTCTTCTGACCTTCTGCTTGCTGCCGGTAATTGTTGGAGTTCCCTGGCTTGCAGTTACATCAGTCCAATCTTAACCTCTGCGGTCACATGGCCTTCTTCCTTCCATCTCTGTCTATCTTTGCGTGTCCTTTCTTTTTCTCATAAGGACACCAGTCCTATTGGATTTGGAGTACACCCTAATCCAGTACTACCTCATGCTAACTAATTACCTCTATCAAGACCTTAATTTTAAATAAAGTCACATTCTGACGTTTCATATAGACATGAATTTAGGGACACACTAAAGATAAAAGTGAAGAGAGAGAAAAAAGAAAGGTAAGGACAGAATCATGAGAAGCAGTAACCATATGTTTAGAAGGGAAAGAAGAAATGAAAGAGAGAGAGAGAGAGAGGAGGAAAGCAAGCCAAGGGAGTGAAGAGTGTTCTGGAAGCACAGGAACTAACCAATATCCACAGCTGCTAAGAGGTCAAGTGTGAGGGATGTAAACAGGTCACTTCATGTGTTCATCAGACAGTACTTGTCACCTTGGTAAGGTGACCAAACATGCCAGTTTGCCTAAGACAGAGGGGGCAGAGGAGCTGCCTTGTATGCAGGACTTTCAGTGCTAAAGCTGGGACAGTACCAGATACCCCTCCACCCCACCTCAGCATCAGCAGTTATTTATAACTGAGGGTGGAGAAGGCAGAGATAAAGCTTAATATGTTAGGAAGTGAAGGGACATGATTGTGACTTTTCTCACAATTCCACCACATTGGGAGTTTTCAGGATTAGAATGTGAACTTTGGTTTTTAGTACAAAATAAAGTCTTCAGGAAAAGTCAGCTCAGTCCCTAACCACCAGACATCAAGGAACAACTAAATTATTGGAGATTAAAGTGCCCCTCGAAAGCCATTGTGACCCTCCTTGTCTAGGCCGTGCTATTTAAATGAACCCAGTTTTGAAAGTTCAACTTTCTCCACTGAATGTGATAGCTATCTTGCTCTGCCTTCAGAGCACTTATCTTCAAATCATTCAACACAAGGTAAACTTTTTCTTAAAGAGAAATCATCAGAATGTTTGACTCCACCTAGGCTTTTGGATATGAGAATTCATTATTCATGCGTGGCTCTCCTCTTCTGCTTTTGTTCTGTAGTTTACAGAATATGTGCATGAGGAGTCTCTTTTCCATAAACTGATCTCTTTACCCTCTCAGCCCAGAATAACTTTCCGTTTATCGCCCTGATAAAGCACTGATGCCATGAGCTGACATATATTAAGTCTGTCATTATACAAATACAGCACTAGACTGTTATCCAGCGCTGATCAGCAACCAGGTCACTGTCAGTGCTCCTCAAGAATTTGCTGATGATGAACACCAAAGGGGACCTGAGGAATTTTTCATGACCCTCAAATTTGGAGAAGGAGTCTCTTCAGAGAACTATTCTATTACTAGCTTTCCTTGGTGGTTAAATGGATAATCACAGTCTTAACTCACTAACAAGCATTTTAAAATACACATAAAACACAGTCTCCCTTCACCTGGTTATCTCTTATTCATCCTCTTGTCACATCAAATTTCATGTTCTCAGGGAAGCTTTTCCTGGCCGTTCCATGTCTCACCCTCCTACTAACCCTGGGTCCCTAGGTTAGGCCAGAGTCTTTTATTTACTTTCATAGAACCTCTACCAAGTCAAAATAGGCTGGCAATATAAGCATAGTAAGCATTGTCAAAATCTCAGGGGTGGGTGAGTGAGAATCCATTGAGCTAGAGACACTCATCCTCCAAGGCTCAATGCCAAGTCTGTGAGCCTGCCCTCCTTGGGAGCTCACAAGTGCATATGTGTATCTATATCTATCTGTCTATCTATCTATCTATCTATCTATTTATCATCTATGGCTCTATATAGTTTTGTAATGCAATTATTTGTTCAATATAGACATTCAAGTCTTATCCATTATTCATATTCTAGATAATAAGCTCTCTGAGAGCAGAGAGATATCATGTCTGGTTCACCTTTGGGTCCCCCACAATGCTAATTATTCACTTATACATAGTAGAACTCTATAATGTTTATTGAATTAATTAATTAACTCAAGTACAAATGATTATTGATAGCATTTTTTTCTTTGTATTTCTGAGAAATGTAAGATTCTTCATCTTCTCCTATTAACAATATTTTTAGAAAACTTCATTTCCAATGACTGTTAATAATATAATTCAAAAGCAAATAAATTTAAATATATATGTCTGTGGTACTTTTGACCCCATAAAAAATCAATTCAGTAAGTGTTAAGTGTCTATGATGTCCAAGATCATAGTGTGGCAATAAAATGCTTTATTTCGGTGTGATAATTTGGGGTTAAAAAAAATCCCTAACATGTTTGGATTCCCAAGTCTGATTTTAGCAGTCACAAGGTAATTCTCCTATATTTACACTATGGACCTTCTTCTTTTTCTTCCTTCCTTCCTTCCTTCTTTCCTTCCTTCCTTTCTTTCTTATTTTCCTTCCTTTCTTCCTTTATACCTTTCCTTCCTCCTTTCTTCAAAAAAACATCATTGAACACTTATTGGATATGTTCATGACAGCTCTGGATTAGATGTTTTGGAAGGAGTGAGACTAAAGAAGAAGTCACTTTTGCCCTTGCCCATTTGGAAAGAAAAGTTCAGTAAATAAGGTATTGACAGAGAGCAAAAGAACTGGGTTTAATTCCCCACCCCTGTTCTGTCATTAAGTAGCAAAGTGAACTTAGCAAATCATCCCTATAGATCTGGACCCCAGTTTGTTATATATAGAATTAGTGTATCAAACCGAATGATGTCTGAAATATTATTAAGGATAACAAAGTCCTTGTCCCAGATGACTTTCACCAGTCACTAGAGCTGCTTGGCAGGAAAATATTATGCTTTTTTGTTGTTGTTGTTGTTTTTACCTATTGAGCCCTATCCCCTCTCATGGGGAAAAGGGTGGAGGGATCCAGTGGCAGGTAGGTTGACTAGAAGGTCCTCTTCCAGTACCAGGGACTGAATCCTGCTGCTGGGCTTTGGCTACCTTCACTATCTATAAGGCTGGAAACAGCTCAAAAACATCTCAAAGCACACTTTATTGGATGCACTGCATATGGCTGGATGTTTTATTAGCATTTTCAACTGAACCAGTGATTTGGAATAGATGATATGTTTCTTAACTAGTAATTATGAAACTTTATGGAAATAGAACTTAAAATTAATCATTTTATTTACTTTATAATATTTTATGTGATCACTATGAAGATATATTTATTTTTTAAAAATTGGATAGATGTACATAAGTAACAAAAATAACTAGAGACACTCATGTATGAGTGATTATTGAAACACTCTTTTAAAGAAGTCTGGGAGTAGATCAGTTAGGACACATTCCGTTACAGGTAACTGAAAACCCAACTGGTAATGATTGAAATTCTAAGAACATTTTGTTGACCCAAAAGATGTCTGGAGTGGGCAGTTCAAGATATCAGGGCCTGGTCTTGTGTTTCTGTCCTTCTCTTGTTTTCTCATAGCCACAAGATAGCTACTATAGCTCCACATAGCAAATCCTCCCATGACTGTATTCTCAGAAAGAAAGTGGGGGTATAAAATAGACCTGTGTGCTTCTCTCTCCTTTTATTACAGAACAAAACATCTTAGGAGTTTCCCCAGAGGACTTCCCCTTTTTCTTAATAGCAAAGGAGATTCACAAAGCAAACATCCAATGTTGTTTTCAGCCTTTACTGTGGAAGGTGTATGAGAAAGTTGGGCATGTCTGGGGATGGCCTGCCAGAGTGTTGCCAGAATACATCTCCTTGGCCACCCACCATCTCTAGACATTGTTCTTCCCCTACAGACACTGTAGATGGAATGTTCTCACCCACTGTCTCAGGGAGAACAAATCCACAAGATCATCTGGTTACCACAGCTAGCACCAAATCTCAAATCTCTGAGTGATTTGAATGTTCTCTATTAAGTCTTAATGCAGATTCTTATGGCACAGCAGCCTATAGCTAAACACAGTGTGCCCACTCCAAACACAATAATGCAGAAAGAGAAAGATACCTTCAATAAAAACTTTGGTTTAAAAAAAAAAAAAAGCCCACACCACCGCCTGGAGCCTGACTCACCTGCCCTTCCTCACTGCTGCCTGCCGGCCGCTCTGTCTTGTCAGTCTTCCTCCTCCTCTGCCACCCCTCAGTTCTGATTGTCTCTCCCTCCTTCCTTCAGAGAATGTCCTCCTTCCATCTCAACCTCAACCTGCTCAAGGAGCCACTTGGTTTCATCAAGGTCCTTAAGCAGATCGCTTTTATCTTTGTTTGTTCCACCTGTAGAGGTTTTGAGGACAAAACAGAAATTCTAGTGAGATGTTCTACTAAAACTACTTCGACAATAAAAGTTAAACCTACTTTCGGTTATCCACTCCGGTTGAATCAGGCATGATTTCAGGCTCTTCCAAGTGTGAATGCGTGTGGTATAGATTGAAAAAATTATGTTCTTATTGGATTACTCTTCTTTGGCACATTTCTGTGTTACATTTGCAGTCTTTATTTTCCTGTACTGCATTGCTGCTCTTCTGCTCTATGTTGGTTACATAAACCTGTGTTGGGATAGTCGAAAACTTCCCATGATTGACTATGTTGTTACTCTTTTTGCCACTTTCTCGTGGCTGGTGAGCACTTCAGCCTGGACTAAAGCTCTTACAGATATTAAAATAGCTACTGGTCACAATATTGTCCAGGAACTTGCACCCCGTAATTCTCAAGAAATGATGTGTTATTTTGGCTCTGTGACTAATATGGGATCTCTAAATGTTCTGTGATCTTCGACTTTCTGAATATGATACTTTGGGGAGGAAATGCATGGTTTGTGTAAAAGGAGAACAGTCTACACAGCCCATCAAATACTTATGCTTCCCAAAGCCAACGAGGTATTCCACCTCCTACCGGAATATAATTAAAGGGAGAAGTACACTGTATTGAATATACGTCTATACTATGACCTATAGCCAACATCTTGAGATGCATTATTTATTTCTAATAAAAGTAATGGCTTTTTCAATAAATTGGTGGGTTTAAAAATTTTTTTTTTACATAAAGCCTGTGCCTTTCCTAGAAATTTAAGATGTAAATGTATTCTTGCATGTAAATTTGAAAATTCAGAGGCCTACTATGAGATGATACATTTTTAAATAACCTTAATTTCTTCACTAGGTTGTTTACACCTTAAGCCTTAAAATATATGTTCAGTCAGGAAAGATTTATATTGCCATATAATAGGAAGAAAATCTCTATTTGGAATATACACTACTGTCAGTTTGTACAGATCATATAACTATGGTCTTTCTTTGATTAAGAGTCTTGATCATATTTAGAAAAAAAATTTAGTTCAGAATTTTAGAATTTATATCTAAACATTGTTTTTATATAACTTTTAATTACAAAGACTGGGTGTATGTTTTATTTCTATTTTTCTAAATGACCTGCAGTACTTAATAGGTATGTTAAAATATTTTGGGAGTAGGGGTTGAAATTTTCTAATAGATGTATAGTTAATTTAGTGATTCTGTCACAAGAGCTGTAAGCTTCCATTATGCTGAGTGTTTAATATAATAGACTTACTATATAAGTATAAATAACTAGGTATTTTGATATATATGGGCATTATTCTTAGTAATACTTATTTGCTGTCCTTTGTTGTTCATGTCACTTAAGTGCAGGTTGAAACCTGTTCTCCTTAAAAGTAGAATAAAATAATGCACCTTTTTGTTTGCAGACCCTACTCATAAGTTTAAAAAATTAAGATTGGTTTTTAGTTTTGAACTATTTAACACTTAAATTCACTGGTTACTATTTTGAATTTAGTGTTGATATTGTGAAAATAAATGCAACTGAGATTTCAAAAGAAGAGGAAAGAAAAAAGATAATAGGGACTGGTTTTTAGCACATATCTAGTCCTGTTGATCTGGAATAATGAGAGTGGGATAGGATTTAATTCCTTGGTTAGCCTATGTGGCAGCCTATTGATACTGTTATTTGGAAAATATTATGTATTTATGTCCCTTATGGCCTGAGATATTAAGAAAGATTCTCTACTTAGAAATTGCACAATTTTTTCGGCTCACTTCATTTTGAATCAAGGTTCTGATATTGTTTTAGGAAGTTCAACAGAGTTCAAGTCATAGTGAAAAGGAGGAAAGATGGCAGCAGAGTAGCTAGCAGCCATGTCTACTTGCTCCCATTGTGGAACAGTCTTGGAGTAAAGGCACAGAGTGGAGAATGAGAGGGAACAACTGTGAAAGAGTGCAAACAGGGACAAGAGTATGGGGACTGCATGGGAGTGGGCAAAAACTGGCAGCCATGCTTTCTAAGCAGAATTGCCAGGGCTAACCAGCCCAGTGCTTCTGGCTGCATTGTGTAGGGCAACCATGGATCAGCTCAGTAGCTGGGAGCTACTGGGGTAAAGAGAGAAGGCCAAGGCTGTGCAGGCCCTAGAAATTGCATTCCTACTATAGGCCGAAGATCACAGCAGGGAGCAAAATCAGCTCTCTGCAACTCCCAGTATTACTGTAATATTGCAGGGGCCCTTCCCAGAGCCATCTGGGAAGGATCCAGTGAGGAACTTTGGGTGAAACAGTCAGAGGCATGGGAAGACAGGCTCCAGGCCTGACCATGATTTTGGAAAGAGGGAGTGCACAGAAAATGGGGACCCCAGGGACTGATATTGGAGCAAGGGGGCCACACAGAGACTCTTTTGGAAGGAGAGCTGAGGCAAGACCTAAGACCTGGCAGGGACCCTGAGCTCACATGCCTGCACATGGGCACAGCAGCTCTGCTAAACAAAAATGCAGAAGGCTAGAGTGCACCACAGGGCCAATGAGAGGGACCTGACCCAGTGCAGCTCAGAGTAGAGGGCTGTGATAAAAGGAGAGGTCAGCAGACCCACCAATGAGAGCAGCAGCCTAAGCATCCAGCTAGATCTCACAGACATCAAGAAAGAAAGTTATGAAATCCATGGAACTTTGACCAGGGACAGATCCAGAAAGAGAAGTGGTAAAAACCAGATACTAATGAGATTAATTCCACTGTGGTCTTCTTCTGAGTTATTTTTCTCTCCTACATTGCTTTTGAACATTGTTTCATGTCCTCCCAGTTTGTGCATTTTAAGTCACTAGCTTTTATATTACAGTATATTTCAATTCTCATATATTGCTTCTCCCTTCTATTACTCCATTTTACCATTGGACTTCCTTTTCTTATTTTTGTCCTAGATTCTATCTTCTCTCTTACTATGACTTGTTTCTATTCCACACTCTTACTATTTCTCCTCTCTCCAACCTCTCAAAACCATTTTTCTTGTCATTAGTCATCTCACATTCTTTTTCCCCATTCACAAAATACACTTACTCTCTCTCCTCCTTGATTAATCTTAGCTCATGTGTTGTGAATATGGTAGTTGTTACATTTCTTCGATTTTATTCCTAGATATTCACTATTTTGGTATTTCAAATCTCAAATCTTATTGTCCCCCTCTCCTACTCCATTAGTACCTTCCCCTGGCCCTTTCTTTCCTTCATTTTAAATTTGAATTTTTTCATGTTTTAGCCTAGTTTTCATTTCTCACTCTTAGTATACCTATTCCCTCTAACATCTCAAAATCACTTCCCTTTCCTTTAGATAACTCTTAAGCTTTTCTTTATTTCTTTTTTCCCTCTTATTCCCATCCCACCTATATCAATCTTAGTTCATTGTTTGTCGATAGTACTGTGGTGAAAACATTTCTCTAATTTGGTTCCTTTCCTTCTTACTCTTTATTTGTTTTGTTTTTTTCTCTCACTATATATATAAAATAACTTCTGTTTAAGCCTAATACTATACACTTCTCTTCTCTTACTTCATTCTGCCTTCTTCCCTCCCGTTTTTATATATAATGTAAATTTTACTTTCTCTCATTGCCTTGTCCCTACTCACTACTTCTATTGTTCCTCCAACTCTCGTCTCAAAAAACATATTTCTTTAAGTTGGTCAACTCTTTTCTGCTTTTTCTTTCTTATAATAGTCTTAATCTCTTTACAGCTTAATAAATACTGGAAAATTTGCTGTTGATAGTGTTATTGTGGGTTAGGGTTATATTTTTGGTATGGATTTCTTGCCTTGGTTGTGTGATTTTGTTTTAACAGCACCTCCACAGCAGTACACAAGATGTGCTGGGTGGAGTGACTCTCAGTTATCTAGCTGGAGGGAAGAACCCACCAAAAAGCAATGCGACAACCAACACTCAAGTACAACCAGACAGCACAAATAAAAGACATAAATGGCATCCCAAGAGCAACAAGTTTGGGAGATCAAGGAGACTGCACCACTGAATCCCACAGGTCTCCTACCACAGAAAGTCACACCATGAAGACAGGAAGTCAAAGCAGACCAATCTAAGAAAAAAAAAAACAAAAAAACAGGAAGAGTCACCTAAAATGGGGAGATGAAAAAACAACCCCCCATTGAAAGGAAAAGAGGAATCCCCAGAAAGAGTGATAAATGAAATAGAGTAAAGCAAACTACCAGACATGAAATTCAAAAGAATGGTTATAAGGAAGCTCAATGAACTTGGTGAACTCAGAGGAAACTACGTGAACTCCAGGGGAACTACAAAAAACTCCAGGGAAACTCAGAGAACTCCAGGGAAGCTACAAGGAACTTAGTCCAAAGTATACAGCATTAAAAGAGGTATAGAAGCTATCGATAAGAGCCAGGAGGAAATGAAAAATACAATATATGAACTGAAGAACATGATAGAAGGAATCAAAAGCAAGCTAGAGGGAGCAGAGGATTGGATCACTGACCTGGAAGACAATGTAGAAGAAAAATTCCAAGACACTGCAACAGTAACACCAAAAAAAGACTGAAAAAGAATGAAGAGGGTTTAAGACAGTTGCAGGACAACATGAAACATAATGATATCCATATCCCAGGGATCCCAGAAGGATAAGAAGAGGTGTAAGGGATAGAAAGCCTGTTTAAAAAAGTAGTGACAGAAAACTTCCCTAACTTGAAGAGAGAAAAGGTCATGCAAGGCCAGGAAGCACAAAGGGTCCCAATGAAAACAAACCAAAAGAGACTCACTCCAAGACACATCATAATTAAAATGGCAACATTCAAAGACAAATAGAAAATCCTAAAAGCAGCAAGAGAGAAACAATAATTTACAAGGGAGCTCTGATAAGGCTATCATCAGCTTTCTCAACAGAAACACTACAAGCAAGAAGGGAATGGCAAAAATATTCCAAGCAATGAAAAACAAAGGCCTACAACCAAGACTGCTCTATCCAGTAAGGCTCTAATTCAAAATGGAAGGTGAAATAAAGAGTTTTCTCCCCCCAAAAGGCTAAAATAATACATCTTCACCAAACCAGCATTGCAAGAGATGCTAAATGGTCTGCTTTAAGAAGATGAACAAATAGAGAGGAATACAGGTACAAAGGAGAAAATGAGTAAGTACCTATCAATAATAACCTTAAATGTAAATGGATTAAGTACACCAATAAAAAGACATAGGGTAGATAAATGGATAAGAAAACATGACCCACATAGATACTATCTATAAGACACCCACCTCAGAACAAAAGATCTACACAGATTGAAACTGAAGGGATGGAAAAAAATATTTCAAGCAAATGGACATAAAAAAAAAAAGAAAAAAAGCTAGGGTAGCAGTACTTAAATCAGACAAAATAAATTTCACAACAAAGGCCATAAAAAGAGACAACAAAGGACATTTTATAATACTTAAGGGAACAATCCATCAACATATAACCCTTGTAAACATGTATGCAGCCAAATGTATAAGGAAATCTTGGAGGATTCGAAGAAGGGTATTGACAACAACACACTCACAGTAGGGGACTTTAACACCTCATTGTCAACAAAAAAACAAAATACACATTATTTTCAAAAAGCACATGGAACATTTTCAAAGATAAACCATATGTTAGGACACAAAACAGTCCTCAAGAAATTCAATAATACTGAAATTATATCAAGCATCTTCTCAGATCACAGTGGCTTGAAACTAGAAACCAACTTCAAGTAAAAAACTCAAAAATATTCAAATGAATGCAGACTGAATAACATGCTATTAAATAATGAATGGTTTAAGAATGAGTTCAAGGAAGAAATAAAAAAGTATCTGAAAACAAATGAAAATGAATATACAACAGCCCAAAACATATGGAACACAGTGAAGGAAGTCTTGAGAGGGAAGTTCATAGCAGTAAAGGCCTACCTAAAAAGGGTAGAAGTATCTCAAATAAACAACCTAGCCTATATCTACAAGAACTGGAGGAACAACTACAAACAAAGCCCAGAGCAAGTAGAGGGAGGGAAATAATTAACATCAGAGCAGAAATAAATTACATAGAGACCAAACAAACAATTCAAAGGATCGATAAATTCAGGAGCTGATTCCTTGAAAAGGTAAACAAAATCGACTAGCTATAAACAGACTCATCAAGATAAAAAAGAGAGAGGACCCAAATATACAAAAACAGAAACAAAAGAGGAGAAATCACAACCAATACTACAGACATGAAAAAGATTTAGAAAATTACTATGAACAACTATAAGACAAGAAACTTAACAACTGACTGAAATGGGAAAATTTCTGGAAACATATAATCTTCCAAAATTGAGTAAAAAAGAAGCTGGAAGCCAGAATAAATTGATAAAAACTAGTGAAATTGAAGCAGTAATAAAATACTCCCAGCACACGAAAGCCGTGGAACACATGGCTTCACAGGTGAATTTTACAAAACATTTAGAGAAGCGCTAACTTCTATCCTTTTCAAACTATTCCAAAAAATCCAAGAAGAGAGAAGACTCGCAAACTCTTTCTATGGGGCCAGTATTACATAATTGCAAAAGCAGGTTGAGATACAACAAAGAAAGAAAAGTACAGGCCAATATCACTGATGAACATAGATGCTAAAATCCTCAACAAAATATTGGCAAACCAGATCTAGCAATATATTTAAAAGATCATACACCATGATCGAGTGGGATTCATCCCAGGGATGCAAGGATAGTTTAATATTCACAAGTCAATAAATGTAATGTACCACATAAACAAAATGAAAGTTAAAAATCACATGATCATATCAATAGATGCTGAAAAAGCATTTGATAAAGTATAGCACCCATTTATGATAAAACATTCATCAAACTTGGAATAGAGGGAGCATACCTCAACATAATAAAGGCCATATATGAGAAACCTGCAACCAATAGCATACTCAAGGTGCAAAAAATAAAAGCTTTCTCCCTAAGATCAAGAACAAGACAAGGATGTCTACTCTCTACACTTCTATTCAACATAGTTTTGGAAGTTTTAGCCACAGCAATCAGAAAAGAAAAAGAAATAAAAGGCATCCAAATTCGAAAGGAGGAAGTAAAATTGTCATTATTTGCAGACAACATGATAGTGTACATAGAAAACCCTATAGGCTTCACCAAAAAACTACTTGACCTAATAAGCAAATTTGGCAAAATAGTGGGATACAAGTCAATATTCATAAGTAGAAGGCTTTTTTTGTACACCAACAATGAAATATCAGAGATAGAAACTAGAAAAAAAATCCCATTTACTATAGCAACAAGAAAAATAAAGTACTTAAGAATAAACTTAACCAAGGAGGTAAAAGACCTGTACTCAGAAAACTACAGAACACTGGAGAAAGAAATTAAGGAAGACAAAAATAAATGGAAACATATACCATGTTTCTGGATGGGAAGAATCAACATCATTAAAATGTCCAAACTGCCCAAAGCAGCCTATAGATTCAATGCAAGTCCTATTAAAATACCAATGACATATTTCACAGACCTAGAACAAATACTTCAAAAATGTATTAGGAACCAAAAATGACCCTGAATTGCCTCAGCAATCTTGAGAAAGAAGAACAACATAGGAAGAATCACAATACCTGATATCAAACTAAACTACAAGGCCACTGTAATCTAAACTTTCTGGTACTGGCATAAGAAGAGACATATAGATCAATGGAACAGAATAGAGAACCCAGAAATAAACCTAGATCTCTATGGTCAATTAATATTTGACAAAGAGGGAAGGAGCATAAAGTGGTGTAAAAATACCCACTTTAACAAATGGAGCAGGAAGAACTGGACCAGGATATGCGAAAATATGAAACTAGACTGCCAACTTACACCATACACCATGTTAAACTCAAGATGGATAAAAGACTTAAGTGTAAGCTGTGACACCATAAAAGTCCTAGAGGAAAACATAGGCAGGAAAGTTTCAGATATCCCATGCAGCAATATTTTCGATGATATATTGTCTAGGACAAGGGAAATAAAGGGAAGAATAAACAAATGGGACTACATCAAACTACAAAGTTTCTGCTCAGCTACAGAAAACGTCTGCAATATGAAAAGGGAACCAACTACATGGGAAAACATAGTTGCCAATGATACCTCAGACAAGGGTTTGATCTCTGAAATACATAAAGAACTTATACAACTCTTCTGACTATTGTTGCTCAGTGGACTGAGCATCGGCCTGTGAACCAAAGAGTTGCTGGTTTGATTCCCAGTCAGGGCACATCCCTGGTTTGCAGGCCAGGTCTCTGGTTGGAGGCACATGAGAGGCAACCACACATTGATGTTCCTCTTCCTCTCTTTCCTTCTCCCTTCCCCTCTCTCTAAAAATAAATTAATTAATTAAATCTTTTTCTTTAAGATCTTGTACAACTCAACACCAGGAAGACAGACAATCCAATTAAAAAATGGGCAAAAGATCTGAACACTCTCTAAGGAGGACATACAGAGGACTCATAGACATGAGAGAATGCTAAACATCACTAAGATGCATATTAGAAATATGCCATCAGAAAGATGCATATTGAAACCACAATGAGATAGCACCTTACACCATTCAGAATTGGCCATCATCAACAAATCAACAAACAACAAGTGCTTGTGAGGCTGTGAAGTAAAGGGAACCCTAGTTCACTGTTGGTGGTAATGCAGACTGGGGCAGCCATTGCGGAAAACAGTGTCAAATTTCCTCAAAATTCTAAAAACTGAACTGCCTTTTGATTCAGTGATCCCGCTGCTGGGATTATACCCTAAGAATCCTGAGACACCAATTCAAAAGAATCTATGCAATGCTATGTTCATAGCACCATTATTTACAACAGCCAAGTGCTGGAAACAGCCTAAGTGCCCATCAGTAAATGAGGATCAAAAACCATAGTACACTTACACAATGGATTACCATGCAACAGAAAGAAAGCAGGAATTCCTACCCTTTGTGACAGCATGGATGGAACTGGAGAGTATTAGGCTAAGTGAAAAAAGCCAGGCAAAGACAAACAAATACCATATGATCTCACCTATAAGTGGAACCTAATGAACAAAAACAAACAAACAAGCAAAACAGAACCAGTGACAAGGAAATAAGAAATAAACTGACAGCAATCAGAGGGGAGGGGGTAGTGGGATAACAGTGGAAAGAAGGGAAAAGGTCTAATCAAGGAACAAATATAAAGGACCCATGGACATGAACAAGGTGGGGATTAACTGTGGGAGCAGGGGTTGGCAGGAAAGGGGAGTCAATGGGGGGGAAATTGGGACAACTGTTATTGAACAGCAATAAAAATAATTAAACAGAAAAAAATAGAATAGGTAGGGCAAGGAAAGCTTTCTGACTATGATGTAGACCAAACTAACATATGTGAAAGGAAATAGTGAAGGATATGGTATTGTGCAGGAAAGGCCTCAGACTATGATACAGATCTGACAAAGTCTTTGCTAACTCAACAGGGAGTTTCACAGCAAAGATAGCACATCAGAAGAGCCCCACATTAGACAGAAATAGCCAGGCCTTGTACTTCTGTACATTCCTAGTATTCTTTGTCCTTTGTCATTGGCTAGAAGCTTCTGAGAAAGAATGTGGCTTTACCTCTAAAGCTGAATAGGATCTCAAAGGAACTAACTGCTTGGAGACTGTCAGCTAACCACTCTTATTTCAAGCTGCAATGGCCAAGGATCTGGTCTACCAGCTTTGTTTGTCTCCTGTCTTTATTAGTTTAATGGTGGTCACTCTGAGGTAATTAGCAACAAGAGGGTTGTGCAGAAGGCGCCATTTTGATCAAACCTTTGCCAGCAGACTTGTCCTCTTTGCCTGGGAAAGAATGATGCATGAGAAGAGTCCTGGAGCTTGAGTTCTAATTTTGTCAGTCTGTCTTTTGCTATGCCTTCACTTCCCTGCTTCTGACTCCAGCTAGTCTTCAAATTATGGACCTTTCAGTCAGCTTATATTGCTGGTTACCAGCAGAGAACAACTCAGAATAACTTTTTTTTCTCCTTTCCCTATTGACAGATCTTCTCTAACCTATCTTTTTCTTGTGGGAACTTGCTAGAAGCTGCAAGAAATAGTCAGCATAACCCAACATCCTAAAGGTTTCCCACCATTTCTTTTAACGCTGTAGCCTTAGTAGGTCTGTGATTTGAATCTCAAGGCATGACAAGCAAGAGTCTAAAACAAATGTCTTGCCACTACTTAATAAGTCTGTGTTGCCTATATTCCAGCCTATAATACATGTCCTCAGTGCCCTCTGCCCTGCCTTCTTGACTCAGCCATTCTATATTTCCAGATTCATTATTCGTGCTGCTCTATATGCTGCAACTAAATTCAGAAAGGATGTATTTAACTACAAGTAACAGAGAACCTCAACAACACGTCCTTAAACAATAAAGATATTTTTGTTTACTCAAGAAGTCTGGAGGGGATTCCCAGGTAAACTGAGTATTTCTATGACATCAACACACCAGGTTACCATGTCATTCCATTGTTGGCCTCTTTTTCTGCCACAGCCCAGGCACTGTATATCATCACCTAACCATGTCTGAAACAAAGAAATAAAGAGCACATAAAAGTGTTCTCCTGTATGCTTCCTTCCTTTGATCAGGGCGGAAAAATACTTTCCAGGGGCCTCTCAGCCCAGTTCTGTTAGCACTACCTTCAGTTGCTATGGAGGCTTGAAACATGAGTCTTAAGTATTTTCACTCTTCATCGTGGGAGGAAGGGAAAAGGAAAGGGGAATCTGAATTACATATAGCCAGACTGTGGTGTTTGCCATGGGAACATGCCTATTGATCTTAGTTCTTCAATCTCCAACTTGGAAATAAATAAACCACCTGTTTTCCCTTCCTGGGGAGTAGCAAGTTATAAATAACTTATGCTTCCAGAGCCTAGAGAGTTCTTTAAACAAGTACAGTCCATCCAAGGCCTTCATCTCATTAAATCTATATTAGTTTTTATTGCTCATTTAATGGCATCTGATTGTTCCCTAGGATAAGAAGTATTAGCAGGATAGGAGAATGGCAGAAACTTACCTCAAATATACTCTACCACCCCTTTCTCTCCAGTGCTGAATAACCATGAGACCTCCCACCCTAGGTACTTTACTCATTTCTGGGAAGGAGCTAAGGCTATAGGTAGGGAGCTTGATAAGTTCCAGAAACCTCTGTGTCAGAATTTTAGATAAGGGCATTGGAAAGCAAATAGATTATTGATGGAGCAATTTTAGCCACCAGTGAAAAATTAGAAGTATAGAGAAACACTATGGCTTCACATGCCCCTGAAAACATCTCAATAAAGCTGCTGATCCACCTTCCTGCTTACAACACCATTCTTTCACCTCACTATAATTTCACCTTCCCAATTTTCATAATCTCAGTATTCTTAACAGGTGTTAAGCAAATTTCATTTATTTTCAGAAAACATTTCCTTTGGAAGAAGGCCAGGCTGATGGCTGATCATGAACCCACAGGTGTAATCTGGAAAGTTTGAATGTATAAGAGACTGAGCAAGTCAGGAGGTCTTGAAGAGTCAGATGTAGCCATGTAATGATTATTTTCACTTCTGGCCCAAGTCCTTTAAGTTGGCTCAGCTTTTCTAAGCTAAAGAGTTGGGAATACAAACACAGATACCAACTTGTTCCTTCCTAACCCTTGCACTTCTCTTTACATATCCCACCCATAATTCTGGTTTTCCTCTTCCCTTCTTGAATCCTTATTGATTTTTCAACCTGGTTTATATCTCTCTGATGCAATTTTTTTCTTTGCTTCCTGATGTTAGGGGCACACATGGAGGCCCCCATTGGCCACTTCATACTCTTAGTCATCCCTGCTCAGGTTTTTTAGGTCTATCATTCCAACACAGAAAAGTGATCCTAATTGTGAATACTTCCTGGATTTTGAACTTTACTCTAAACTTGAATTGACTTCCTTGGGAATTTTATGGATCTGGCCTACACCATTCCTGGACCATGAGCAGTTTCTATGTTTCCCCCTTACATTCTAGCTGTCACTGGTCTGTTTCCCAGAAGTGGGAATGATGCTTGCCATTCACACCAAGGCCATCCCTGTGGGATCTCCCCTCCATGGACTGCTGGCTTATTTGTGAGCCCTGACTTGACACCTGGTTTCTAAGAGTGCCAATAGACACAATCTCATCAAAACTTGGCCCAGCCCTGAATCCATTAGTTTGAAAACTGTGAATCAGAAGAATTTGCAGCCCAATGTCACCTGTGATTTATTATTATTATTATTATTATTTTGGTCTTTTGAGATTCAAATGACATTGTCTTCAGAGCATATGAAGAAAACTATGGGCCCTAGAGTCTATTTGCCCAGATTTCACACTTGGGTACTCTTTTTACTCACTGCATGATCAGATGCAGGCGACTTAACATCTGTTTCTTTGTCTGTAAAATGGTCATAAAAACATTTTCCTAAATTTAGGGTGATGAGTCAATAAACTATTGCAATTAAAGCATTAAGAGCAGGGCCAGGCACACAATGTTACCATTAGGTCTGCCCCATGAAGAGGAAAGACCCTGTGGAGTAAGTGAGATTACATTTCTTCTAGTAACTACTGGCTCTGAATTTCTACTTCTGTTAAGAAAAAAGCCAGTTCCAGGGACTGGTTTATCATCTCACACTTTCTATTTATTTTTTCTACGCTGTCACCCCACACTCAATGCCACTCTGATTTCTTTACTCCCCCAATTATCTCATATCTATGCAGAGGGTTTCCTCCAGTTTTAGGGCAATGAGGGAGATTTATAATGTAGCACTACAAAACTTACATTTAAGTATAAGATATCCAGTTCTTTAAAGTTCTTTGAATTCCACAGTCCCCAGCCTTCATGCCTGTCCCCATCTTGCTTTTCTGATTGCTTCTTTCCTTACCTTTGTTTCTTTGTCTCCTTACAGTTTTACCTTCTACACCAAAATTTCCCATCAGGTATTTTTTTGAACAAAGGTAGTTCTCTTGATCTAAGAGGAACTCAAATTGCAGCTTTTTAAATAATAAAAATTCCCTTTTTTATGTGTTGATGATAATAATTGTGACAAACATTTAAATTGGCACCAATAGTAAAATGGCAACTAACAACTATCATTATCATATGTTTTATAGTCTACAAAGCACTTTCAAATTTCTTACTCATTTTATTCTCATTTGAATAAATTTCCTTTTTTGTTTATTCTTTCAGAGTTTACAAATAAGGGCTTCATACTAGAGAAGAGACACACATAAGTACGTACATACATACACATGCACATGGCTTCATGCTTTGCATGGGCTCTGTGATGCCTCCATGAGGGACAAGGGATCAATCCATAGATGAAATCATTAGTGTGGTGGCTACTGATCCCAAGTCCTGGGCTGGAAACCCCTGACACCATGGGCTACCATGAGGAGCTATTACATTCTTATTCTTTTAGTGGATACATATTTGGTTTCTTAAAATTCAGAGAATAGATGGGCTCACCTTTCTTTTGGATTATTGGGTCATTTCTCAGCATGTCTGAAGCCTGAACAAGAGCAAGGCCCTGCTGAATCACAGTCAGCATCCACAGTTCAAGCAGGACAAATCTGAAATTTGAACAGATTTAAGTACTTGCAAGTACCTAGCCTTTCATCTTTGAAGACTAATTCACAGTGTGCATTTTATATGTCTTTATAGGGTCATGTTGCCATTCCTGGATCCTTATTTCTTAGCAAATGGAGGGTGCGAGGGTAGAGTGACATTATGAGTACATTCAGTGAAAAAGCTTGCTTAACACACATTGCATTGGGCAAGGCCATAAATATTTTCTGCACACGTGCCTGTATATCTGTGTGATGCTTCATTTTGGAAAGCAACAATAACTGTGTCATTGAGCAATAGAGAGGCTAATGTGTCAGCTGACCTAATGTGGAAGACAAACAATGATCATCTTGTCAAGCCATACAATAGATTGTGCTTTGGCACCAGCTGCCTGCTCCTTTCAAGGTTCCACAGTTCAAGGACTTAAATTTATTAACCTGTGTTTGTAATGTAAGGTATGATCATGACCTCTGGCAACTTAACAGCTTTCTTCTGCTCTCCAGGGTCCCTGCCATGACTGCGCTGGGAAGTTGCTGGAAACCCACACTTATGCCAGTCATTTCCCAGGCCTTTTCAAAGTGTCCCTAAATAGCTGCAGAAATGGAGCGCACTGACCTATCAGGTGTGTCCCTGAAGCTCTTGGCCACCTTTTGACACACTGCATAATTGGTGTGTCACTTTTCAATTTCCATCATTAGATCAAAGACAGAGACTGTGTTGTATTTATCTCCATATATCCAGCATCCTAACATATAATAATTAATTAATAGGTTTTTAAATTAACTAAATTAATTTTCCTGTCCTACTAGGAAGAGGGAATTTAGTTTTTAGGTTTTTGTTTTTTTTTTCTGAACTGAGTGATTCCTGTACAGCAATGTTTACCTCCCCTAATTCCATTAGGATTATTTTATCTCTTATGTTGCATGTGGGTAATTAATATTAAGAAAATTTATACTTTATTTGTTCACTCTCCCCTCCACAAAATGGCAATAGATATGTCAATAAATAATAAACACATAAGGCAATAAATAATGCGATCATAAAATCGAATAAAACGTTAAAGGGAATTGTAACAGTTGGCAACATAGGAGAAGGGATGCCTATGTTTGTCCTGGGGTTGAGCAAGATGGGTATGCATAAGCACCTCAGCTGAGAGTAGATCTCAGTCACTTCCTAGGGGCAGTTTGACATGTGGGTGGTTTTGTTTTTCATGACTAGAAAGAACTAGTAGCCTTTTATGGATGGGGCCTCAAAATACCAATCATTTGGTAACACTTGGGTCAACTCTCACAATGAAGGATTTTCTGCCTAAATGCTATTAATGCCCCAAATGGGAGTCATTTTTAAAAAATTTTGTAAGTTACTTTAATTTCAGGATATAATGTTTCTTTCTTCCCTCTTTGTCTTGAGTCACTGAGATTTATTTGTTATAACATCATAGTCTAGTTTATGCACAAAAATGATGAAAGAGCACTAATCAGTGAACTGTTGCTGATCACCTAGAGAAAGGGGCAAAGTGGTATATAACAAGACTCTACTCACTGCCTGGATATGACCTGGATAAGAATACTGGTATATGTTGATCATATTGGAAACTGATAGGAGACAGGAAAGGAACCTTGTGCACATGATGATAACATAAGAATCTAAAATAACTCAATAACTTAAAATAATGGACCATATTAAAAATAAACTTCTATATGGCTAAATGGAAACCCTATACACTTATATTCAAAAAGTCAACCTTACAAACATAGAATGGATGGTATGTGAAAAATTACTTCAAGATTTAACATGACAGTAAGGTCAATACAAGTTAATATGATGAGTGTATACAAAATAATCTTCAGCTATGTCAACATATACAGAGTCTGAAACTATAAATATCAGTCCTGTGCTATTTAACACTGATCAGACCAGTACTAAACTCTCTCATTGTCTCAGATTACATTTTAGAAATATCCTTACAGAAAAAGTTACCAATATGTAGATACTTGAATTAATGGTATGGGGAATTATTGAAGGGACTGGACATGTTTACTCTGGAGAAATCTTACAGAGACTTTGATAACAATCTTAAAAAGATATATTTTTGAGGTATAACTTACTCTTTTAAATTGTACAATTCAGTAATATTTAGTATATTCACAATACTTTGCAAATACCACCACTATCTAATTTCAGAATATTTGCATCACCTCAAAAGAAACTTCATACCCATTAGAAATCATTCCCTTTATGCCCTTCCCCATAGTCATTGGAAACAATAGATTACTTTATGCCTTTTTATTAGTCTATTTTGTACATTTTATATAAACAGAATCATATACAATGGGGCATTATGTGTCTAACTTCTATCACTTAGCAAAATGTTTTCAAAATTTATCTATTTTGTAGGATGTATCAACATTTCATTCCTTTTCGTGGTTGAATAATATTCCATTGTATGAATATACCACCTTTGTTTACCCACTTATCAGCTGAAGTACATTTAAGTTGTGTCCATCTTTTAGCTACTAGGAATAACACTTTTAGAAACACTGATTTACAATTTTTTATATGACATATGTTTTTAGTCTTTTTAGGTATATACTTAAGAATAGTAATGTTGAGTAATCTTGCAACTCTTTTTAATGTTTTGAGAAACTTTCAAACATTTTCCCAAAGCAGCTGCACTATTTTACATTCTTACCCAACAAGACAGACATTACACCTTTTCCACATACTGACTGACACTTGTTATTTGTCCGTGTTTTCTTATTACAGCCATTCTATTGGCGGTGAAGCACTATCTCACTGACTTGCATTTCCCTAATAATTAATGATGTTGAACATCGTTTCATGTGCTCATTGCCACTTGTTTGTCTTTTTTGTAGAAATGTTTATTCAGATCCTTTCTCATTTTTAAATTGGACTTTTTAAAAAGTTGTTGACTTGTAATGATTATTTTTATATTCTGGATACTAGACTCTTATCAGACACATGACTTGCAAATGTCCTATCTCATCTTCTAATCTATCTTTGCAGTTTCTTGATAGCATTTTTTATGCATGTGAGTTTTTAATTTTGATGAAATTCAATGTATATTTTTTCTTTAGTTGCTTGTTCTTTAGGTGTCATATCTAGAAAATGATTGCCTAATTCAAGGCCATGAAGATTTAACCTAAATTTTCTACTCTTACTATTTAGGTCACCAATCTATTTTAAGTAAATTTATGTTTAAGTAAATTTATTTTTAATAAAAATATAATGTGATACAGAGGTAAAACTCCATCTTGTTGCATATGTATATTCAATTCTCTCAGCTCCATTTCTTGCAAAGATTGTTTTTGTTTGCACAGTGACCATGAATGTGTGTGTGTTTCTGGACTTTCAATTCTATTCCATTGATTTATGTGTCTGTCATTATACCAATACTACACTGTTTTGACTTTGTAATGCATTTTAAATTCTGGAAATGTGAGTCCTTAAACTTTTCAAAATTGTTTTGGTTATTCTGGGTCCCTTGAATTTCCATATGAGCTTTAGGATCAGTTTGTCAACTTGTGGGGAAAAAAAAGGTAGCTGGGATTGTGATAGAGGTGGCATTGAATCTGTACATCATTTGGGGGAGTATTCAGATCTTGACATTATTAAATTTTCCAATCTATGAACACAGAGCGTCTTTATATTTATTTAAGTCTTCTTTCACTTGTTTCAGTAATGTTTTGTGGTTTTTGTCTATATACCTTGTGCTTGTTTTGTTAAATTTAAACATAAGTATTGTTTTATTCTCTTTTGATATATTGTAAATGGGATTATTTTCTTCATTTCATTTTCATATCATTTAGTGCTAGTGTATAGGAATAAAACTGACTTTTCTATATTTATTTCATATCTTATTACTTTACTGAAATAGTATTTTTTTTTTTGTTCTAATAGTTTTTGTTTGGATTTCTTACAATTTTCTCTACATAAGATCATGTTGTTACCAACCAACCCCCACTCCCCCTGCAGACAAGGGTCCAGCTGCCTATCTCCACAAAAGCCAAACTCATATAGTAGGTGCTGATGCAAAAGGAAAGAGGTTTTTATTCAGATGATGAATGATCTGGGAGAATGGAGGACTCCTCATCTCAAAGCTCACCTCTTCTGCAAAACCCAGACAAAACCAGCAAATCCTCAGTAAGAGCAGACCAAAAAGCAGTGCCCAGAGTTCCTGCTCCATTTTAATGTAGCATCCTTTGGAGCCCAAAGCAGCTGCTAAGCAGTCACCCAGGTAGCTTAGCTCATTCCCAGCTGCTCTCTAGCTTCAGGCTCCAAGGCTGCGTGTGGAGCCAGCGTGGCTATGGCTATGGAGCTGCCAGGGAAACAAGGCTGCGTGTTCATAAATGGGAGAGCAGGTGAACACGCTAGCAAATGTTTCAGCAGGTCAACGAGAGAGAGAGACTCCCTCCTGGAGGCCAGGGACCACACAGCTGCTAAGGTCATGTGGCCCATGGAGAGGACAGGTTGGTGGTGCACTGTCAGAATGCAAGTTCCAAGTAGTGGGCAATGAGCAAGAGAGAGCAAGTCCCAAACAGTGAGCAACAAGCAAAATCGTAGTCTGTCCGAGCAGCAAGCAACAGCGAGAGAGAGCGCGCATTTCTTTGTTCCCCTAGGGCTAAGTCAGTTTGGAGTATGAGACTGGCCAGGTGCTTTCTCAGAAAGACCTATTTACTTCCTAAACTTTTACTTGCTTTGGGTCAGTCCACCTTGTAACCAATCCCTTCTTTCCTCAGGCTAAATTGACAGTCCTCTTTGGTCCAGCACCACCCTCATACAACTTTCTGACTTCTTTGGTACATGTGCCAGTCTTCCTCTTCTCCCACCCCAAATCAGGTACTAGAAGTATGGGGGCAAGGACTTTTCCCCTTATCCTATTATCTTTCTAGCTTTTGGCATGTTGGGGCCCTATCCATTTATATTTCCAGCTTTCAGCACGCTCAATATAAGAACCTTCCCTGTCCTGGGCTGGTGGGGAGGAGACTCCCCTGACTCTGTCATCCGAGGTTGCCTGGCTTCCTTGCCCTTCGGACCTCGGGCCACATAGTGGCAGGCCTGTGGGTTTGGCCATCTCTGGGTAAAGGCTTCACTGCAGCCTCACCAAACCACCACTCCCACTGTGGGAGGCAGTGCTCTGCTGCTCACAGGATCTGTATCCACCAGGGTTCCTGAAACCTCTGGGCTGGGCAGCAGTGAGAAGCCACAATTAGCTGAGACTCTGGGCTCCTCGCCGCACCCATGAGGCATAGTCCCTCCTCCCTGCAGCTCAGCACAGTCCGCCCAGCGATTGGCACCTCGACTCACTGAGAAGGGGCAGGCCAAGGCCATGGGTTCGATCACTGGTAATGATGTCATCTGAAAAGAGAAATAGTTTGCTCTTGCTTTTTAATCCAAATAATCTTTCCTTTTTACCTACTTGTTATATTGAATGTAATTTTGAATGCTGAATAGAAGTAGTAAGATTCTACATCCTTTTCTTGCTCCTAGTTGTAGGATTGTTATCTTTCAGTCTTCACTATTAAATATAATGTTAGCTGTAGTTACCCTCCCCACTTTAATTGAAGTATAATTGACAAAAACTGTATATATTTAATGTATACAACATGATATTTTAATATATGTATACATTGTGAGATGATTATCACAATCAAGCAAATTAACATATACATCATCAAACATAGTTACCCTTCTTTTTTTGTCTGCTGAAAATAGGTAAGCTCAATCCCCTGAGCAAATTTCAAGTATGTAACACAGTATTATTAACTGTAGTAACCATGCTGTATGGCAGATCTCCAGAACTTGTTTATCCTTATAACTGATCTTTGTATCCTTGACCAACATCTCTACATTCTTCCCATTTCCCAGGCCCTAGCAACCACCATTCTACTCTGTTTTTATCAGTTCAACTTTTTTAGATTCCACATATAAGTGAGATTATGCAATATTGTCTTTCTGTGTCTGGATTATTTCACTTAGTGTAATGACCCTCAGGTTCATCCATGTTGTCGCATGGCAGGATTTCCTTCATTTTTATGGCTGAAAAATTTTCCATTATATATCTATGTAAATAAAAAAGATAAATCTCTAGGTATCTATATGTAAATATATATATCTGTATACTTAAAGATATATCTATATAGAAAAAGAAAAAGTGGCATACCTGTAATATATAGGTATAGATATATAGATGTATATAAATATAGATATAGATATCTATATAGGTATATAGATAAAGAAAATGTTGCATATCTATATTTATATACATCTATCTATCATCTATCTATATATACATATAGGTATGCCACATTTTCTTTATCTATATACCCATAAACAGACATTTAGGTTGTTTCTAGACCATGGCTACTGTGAATAATGCTGCAATAAATATGGGAGTGCAGATATTACTTTGAGATACTGATTTTATTTCCTTTGGATATATATCAAGAAGTAGGATTGCAGGATCATATGGTGGTTTTATTTTTCACTTTTTTGAGGAATCTCCACACTTTTTGTCATAGTGGTTACAACAATTTACATCCTCATCAACGGTGTACAAATGTTTTCTTTCTTCCACATCCTTACCAACACTTGTTATCTTTGCTTTTTTGATAATAGTCATTCTAACAGATATGAGGTGATATCTCATTGTGGTTTTTATTTGCATTTCCTTGATGATTCATGATGTTGAGCACCTTTTCATATACCTGATGCCATTTATATATCTTCTTTTAAATAATGTCTATTCATGTTCTTTGCCCATTTTTTAATTGGGTTATTTGTGGTTTTTTGCTTGTTTGTTTTTGCTATTTTGTTTGAGTTTCTTATATATTTTATATATTAACCCATTATCTGATACATAACTTACAAATGTTTTCTCCCATTCCAAGTGTTGTCTCTTCACTCTGATTGGGTTTTATTTTTTGGTCACCTTTATTCTCAGACCTCAAAGTTGTTTCTTATACAATGACTTAAGTAAAAACATGTTCATTGTAAAAGACTCAGAAAGTAAAGTAGAAAGAAAAAAATACCTCACATGATTCCAACACCAAAAAGAAACATGGTTAATATTAGGCATATTTTTTGACTTTTAATTTTTCTCATTCTCTCATGTGTAATTGAATTGTACTATAAATACTTAGTATTTTGTTCTTTCATTTATAAGGATCTCCTATTTTAAACATTTTAATCACCACATAATATTCCACCATGTGGATAAGCCACAGTTTAAATATTTTCATGTTGACATCAAATTGACAAAACAATAAAAGCAGAATTTGCAGAAGGAAATAAAATTGCTAAGTAAGGAGTGCCTTATACAAATATGTGGTATTTAAATATTACAGAATAAGCTGTGCTTTCTGTTCCTACTTTCATTTTAAATAAATACAGATAGAAGACTGTACTAAGAAAGAAAAAGTTATTTCTTTATTAAAAAGAAAAGGATCTATGTCAGTAACTTACTTTTTTATTCATATTCAATATCATTTAATAATCTTGTGATACATTCTAAAAATATGTAAGCAATAGTTAATTTTTATCTTTATTTATTTATTTATTTTAATTTTTAAAATCCTCACCTGAGTATGCTTATTAATTTTAGAGAGAAAGGAAGCAAAGGAGGAGAAGATCAAAGCCCAAGGCAGGCCAAGGACCAGGCTGAGACCCAGCAGTGTCAGCACGCGGGGCCACTTCTGCATGTACGGATACAGCCATAGGATCTGCATCATCATTGTGCCCAGCATGGCCATGTTGAACAGAAACACCAGGCTGAAGAGTACCAGGTTGGTGATGTGGCTGACCAGGGAGTCCCGGATCCAGCACATGGAAGGATAGATGACACTCTCTGGAGTCTTGTGCACAGCCAGGATTTTGGACCCATAGTTGTTCATGTCCACCAGTGCCACCACTGTCACCAGGAAGGTGGGGAAGCCCCAGCCCACAACACTCAGCTTGAGCAGATAGCCAGGGATGTATGTGCCGAAGACCTGAACCATGAATTGGTAGAGATTGTAGCTCTCGAGGCCCACCCAGGAGAGACAGGTGAGTAAGGGGAAGTGCAGAAAGATGGTGCTGGGCCGGCAGCCAACCTCAGAGCCTGTCAGCACCACTGACTTGCTGAGCAGGAAGCTCACATCCAGCAGGAAGACAGCCAGCAGCAGGTTCATGTGCACCTTGATGGTTAATCCCAAGTCTTCCTCCTGGAGCAGAGGTAGGTGGCAATGGTGAAGACACCAGCCAGGGCAGAGATGACACAGCCCACCTAGGAGAGGAGGGTCAGGTAGTGCTTGTGCACAGCGTCCACCTCCATGGAGGCCACCATCAGAACTGTGAAGCAGGTCAGGTGGTTGCAGAGGCTGGATGTCTGTGTCTCTCTCCGGATGGTCTCACACCCAGCGCTGCTCTAGCTCCCTGGGCTACTTAATGCTGGATCTTCAACCCAGAAGGGAGAGAGAGAGAGAGAGAGAGAGAGAGAGAGAGAGAGAGAGAGAGAGAGAGAGAGAGAGAGAGAGAGAGAGAGAGAGAGAGAGAGAGAGAGAGAGAGAGAGAGAGAGAGAGAGAGAGAGAACCCATATGCACCGACTAGGGATCGAACCTGCAACCTAGTTATGTGCTCTGACCATGAATTGAACATGCAACCTTTTGGTGTATGGGATGATGCTGAGACCAAACTAACCACCTTGTCAGTGCTTTAATTTTATTTTTATGCAAGGAAAGGATGTCACTTAGAACAATTTTTAAAAATGTTTATCTAAAACAGTTTGAAGAACAGAATATTCCACCTGATTAAGCATGCTGGTTAAAGGAAAGATGCCATACAACACTCTACATAGGTTATAAATGTTCAAAGAATTAGAATATGAGGTAATTAAAACAAAATTTACATTAATCATAACATTTAAAAGGTTGTACCAACTTCTGACCAAAACCTTTTTCATTCTAAGCATTAAGTTGTCAGCAAACAGGCGTTTCAGCCTCATGCCAGCGGTACTTCCCCTTCCTCAGGGATGCCCCCTGCCCTGGGCTGTTCCTTTTCCGATAGGTCTATAGGTGATCGTGTATTATACAGTCATTTCATAAGTCATTTCCTTCACTGGATTCAAAGTTTCTATATGGCAGGAGCATTTTATTTGCAACCCACACAACATCTAGCAGGATGCTTTATATTTTTGTATTTCAAATTAGTTCTTTCCAAAATGGATGATGGGTGAAACAAATATTTGTAGCTACTGCAATTGTCATTTCAAGTAAATTAAGCAAAAGATAAAATAAAAATGTAATTGATATGTAACCTTTGATGAGAAATTTATTGAATATTTACATTGTGGCAAATATGATGCTAAGTTCTTATAAAATTATGTCTCAAATATGATCATGTTTCAAATATTTGCTGAGCATTGAGGGATATAGCAGGGAACAGACTCCTGCCTCTTGTGATGTTTATTCTAATATAACTTGCTAAAAATCACATGCAAAATACATCAAAATTTTATATTTATACATCATTTTATATATATATTATGAGCTTGGATAATGCAAGTTCATTCCAGAAATGAATCTATTCTCAGCAATGACAAAAATTTGAGACTGGAAAGGGAAACTGAGATCCTGGTGACTTCTTGAAGGTAAACGCCACCCTGCAAGGTCACTCTGCCTTTGCTGGCAACGTCCAACCTTGTGAGAACCTAATCTTCAGATTTATAGTAAATAGAAAATATTCTCAAGAGATTTATAAAATAGCAAAAGGAACTATGTAGAGACAAGATAGTGTAGATATAAAGAAATGAAACAGAGTTAAGTTAACAGAGTTTTGTAAGTCAGGTAGTTTTCTATCTTGCATATAATTTCAGTGAAGAGCAGGGTTAAAGCCACGGTAGAAGAAAACAAATCAGAGCACAGACTGGACTTTGGTCTCTTGGCATCTATGTGATTTAGGAAAGTCTAGTAGAAGTACGAAATTTTCAGGCATCATCATAATTCAAGGGGCAAAGCTGTGGACTTCAGCTGGTATGCTATTTTGATTTTATTTACCTCACTCTGGAGCAGAACCCATGAGACACTAGTTCAGAAATGCAAAAAGAAAAGACAGCAGTATTGTGTGAGACACTGCAGTTGCTGAGGTTGACTCTGAGGGCTCCCCTAACTGGGCCATGGGAATTTAATCATTAAACCTCAAGGCCTTCTTGGGGAAAGTCATTCACATAAAGCAAATTGAATTTACAAAGTGAACAGAAGATACTGGAAAGGAAGCAAGAAAAGTAGTTTGTTTTTTCAAGTTGGCTTGGGTTTTTATATTTTTTACTTTTTAAATTTTTTTGACTTTTTTAATTGTATTTTTTCCATTATCATTTTGTTCCCTTATATCTTCCTTCCCCCCACAATCACCACACTATTGTTCATGTCCATGAGTCCTTTTTCCTTTTTGCTCAATACCTCCACCTGCTACCCTTCCTGACTCTTAGCTATCATTCTGATTTCCATCTGAGTCTATTTTGCTTGTTAGTTCAGTTTGTTCATTAGATTCCACATGTGAGTGAAATCATATGGTATTTTTCTTTCTCTGACTGGCTTATTTCACTTAACATAGTGTTCTCCAGATCCATCCATGCTGTTGCAAAGGGTAAAATTTTCTTCTTTTATGGCTGAGTAGTATTCCATTGTGTAAATGTTCCACAGTTGTTTTATCCACTTGTTTACTGATAGACACTTGGGCTGCTTCCATATCCTGATGATTGTAAATAACATTGCAACGAACATAGGGGTACTTATGTTCTTTTGAATTAGTGATTTGGGTTCCTTCAGATATGTTCCCAGAAGTGAGATCACTGGGTCACAAGGCAGATCTATTTTTAATTTTTTGAGGAAATATTATTCTCTTTTCCACAGTGGCTGCACCAGTCTGTATTCCCACTAACTGTGCAAAAAGGGTTCCCCCTTCTCCACATCCTCACCAGCTCTTGTTTGTTGATTTATTAATGATAGCCATTCTGACAGGTGTGAGATGTCATCTCATTGTGGTTTTAATTAGCATTTCTCTGATGATTAGTGATGTTGAGCATCTTTTCATATGTCTATTGGCAATATTATGTCCTCCCTGGAGAAGTACCTATTCAGGTTTTTTGCTCATTTTTAAATTGTATTGTTTGTTTTTTTGGTGTTGAGTTTTGTAAGTTCTTTTTAAATTTTGTGTATTTACCCCTTATCAGATGTATTAACAAATATGTTCTCCCATTCTGTGTATTGTCTTTTTATTTTGTTGACACTCTCCTTTGCTGTGCAAAAAGTTTTTAGTTTGATATAGTTCTGTTTGTTTATTTTTTCTTCTGTTTTCCTTGCCTGGGGAGATATAGCGAATAAAATATTGCTATAAGCAATGTCCAAGATAGATACATAATTAGTACCAATTTATTGTTAGACTATTTTCCTCTGGTTTTTTTTCTTTCTCTTTTTCTTCTTCTTAAAAAAAAAAAAAAAAAACAAAAAAAAAACAACTCTTTACATTTGTTGCAGTACCGGTTTGGTGTTAACAAACTCTTTTATCTTTTACTTGTCTGGGAAGCTTCTTATTTCTCCTTTAATTTTTAAATGAAGCCTTGCTATGTGTAAAGTAGCCTTGGTTGTAGGTCCTTGCTTTTCATCACCTTGAATATATCACACCACTTCTTTCTGACCTGAAATGTTTCTGATGAGAACTCAGATGTTAGTCTAATTAATGCTCACCTGTATGGAACTACCTGCTTTTCTCTTGTGGCTATCAGGATTCTCTCCTTGTCTTTAAACCTTCCCATTTTAATTATGCATCTCAGTGTAGACCTCTTTGGGTCCAACTTATTTGGGATCCTCTGAGTTTCCTAGAGATGTGTGTCTTTTTCCTTCACCAAATTGGGGAAATTTTTTGCCATTATTTCTTTTAATAGGTTCGTGACTCCTTTTCCATTCTCTTCTTCTGGTATTCCCATGAAGCAAATGTTGTTATGCTTCATATTGTCCAATATGTTTCTTAAGCTTTCCTATTTTTTTTTTTTCTTTTCAGTTCTGCATTGGTGTTTTTTTCTACCTTTTATTCCAAACTGTTGTTTTGATCTTCTGCTTCCTCTAACTTACTGTTTATTACTTCCAGTGCATTACGTATTTCATATATTGCATTTTTTATTCCTGATTAGTCCTTTTTTATGGTTTCTATTTTTTCTTTTTCATTGATAGATATAAATTAAAAATTTGTTTTAAATTTTTAAAATTTCTTTACTGTTTTTTCCATTACAGTTGTCCCACTTTTTCTTTCATTGTTCTCCCCCCAGCCCACCCACCCCTTCTCCCTCAGTCAATATCCACCCCATTGTCCATGTATATGGGTCATTCATACTAATTCCTGATTAGACCCTTTCCCTTCTTTCCCTTCACCTCCCCTCCCCCTTCTGCCCTCCGCCTTGGTCACTGTCAGTCTGCTTCTTGTTTACTTGTCTCTGGTTCTATTTTACCAATTTGTTTGTGTCGTTCATTACTTTCTTGTATTAGGTGATGTCATATGATATTTGTCTTTTGCTGCCTGGCTTATTTCACTAAGCATAATATTCTCAAGTTCCATCCATGTTGTCGCAAATGGCAGGAGTTCCTTCTTTCTTTCTGCTGCATAGTATTCCATTGTGTAAACATACCAGGGTTTTTTAATTGACTCATCTACAGATGGGTACTTAGGCCATTTCCAGCACTTGGCTATTGTGAATAGTACTGCTATGAATATAGGGGTGCATAAGTTCTTTTGTATTGGTGTTTCAGGATTCTTTGGATACAATCCTGGCAATGGAATTGCTGGATCAAAAGGCAGTTCCATTTGTAATTTTTTTAGGAAGTTCCATACTGTTTTCCATAGTGGATGCACCAGTCTGCATTCCCACCAACAGTGCAGTAGGGTTCCTTTTTCTCCACATCCTCACCAGCACTTGTGGTTTGTTGATTTGTTGATGATGGCCATTCTGACCAGTGTGAGGTAGTATCTCATTATGCTTTTTATTTGCATCTCTCTGATGGCTAGTGATGTTGAGCATTCTTTCATATGCCTATGGACCCTCTGTATGTCCTCCTTGGAGAAGTTTTTGTTCACGTCCTTTGCCCACTTTTTAATTGGATTGCCTGTCTTCTTGTTATTGAGTTAAATAGGTTCCTTATATATTTTGGAGATCAAATCTTTGCCTGAGGTATCATTGGAAAATATGTTTTTTCATACGGTTGGTTCCTGTTTCATCTTGCTGATGTTTTATTTTGCTGAGCAGAAACTGTTTAGTTTGATGTAGTCCCTTTTGTTCATTCTTTTCTTTATTTCCCTTGCCCTAGGAGATATATCAGTGAAAATATTACTACGTGGGATATCTGAAATTTTCCTGCTTATGTTTTCCTCCAGAACTTTTATGGTGTCATGGCTTATATTTAAGTCTTTTATCCATTTTGAGTTTATTCTGGTGTATGGTATAAATTGGTGATCAAGTTTCATTTATTGCATGTTCAGTTCTCCCAGAACCATTTGTTGAAGAGATTCTTTTCACTTCATTTTATGTTCCTACTCCCTTTGTCAAATATTAGTTGTCCTGGGTTTACTTCTGGGCTCTCTATTCTGTTCCATTGATCTATATATCTGTTCTTATGCCAGCTTCAGACTGTTTTGATTACAGTGGCTTTGTAGTATAGTTTGATATCAGGTATTGTGATTCCTCCTACTGTATCCTTCTTCCTCAAGATTGCTGCAACTATTTAGGGTCTTTTTTTGGTTCCATATAAAATTTTGAGATATTTGTTCTAGGTCAGTGAAATATGTCACTGGTATTTTAATAGGAATTGCATCGAGTCTATAAATTGTTTTGGGTAGTATGAACATTTTAATGATGTTAATTCTTCCAGTCCATGAACATGGTATGTACTTCCATTTATTTGTATCTTCCTTAATGTCTTTCTTCAGGTTCTGTAGTTTTCCAAATACAGGTATTTTACATTCTTGGTTATGTTTATTCCTAAGTACTTTATTTTTTCTTTGTTGCTATAGTAAATGGGATTTTTCTAGTTTCTATCTCAGATATTTCATTGTTGGTGTACAGAAATGCCTTCAATTTCCGAATATTGGCTTTGAATACTGCTATTTTGCAAAATTCACTTATTAGGTTGAATAGTTTTTTAGTGGAGTCTATAGAGTTTTCTATGTACACTGTCATGTGATCTGCAAAGAATGACAGTTTTACTTCATCTTTTTCAATTTGGATGCCTTCTTTTTTTTTTTTTTTTTTTTTTTTTTGTCTGATTGCTGTGGCTAGAACTTCCAATGCTATGTTGAATAGGAGTGGAAAGAGTGGACATCCTTGTCTTGTTCTTGATCTTAGGGGGAATGCTTTCAGTTTTTGCCCATCGAGTATGATGTTGGCATCAGGCTTCTTGTAAATGACCTTTATTATATTGAGGTAAACTCTCTATTCCCAGTTTCCTGAGTGTTTTCATCATGAATAGGTGTTGTACTTTAGCAAATGCTTTTCAGGATCTGTTGATATGATCATGTGATTTAAAAAAATTTTTTGTTTATGTGGTATATTACATTTATTGATTTCTGAATGTTATACCATTCTTGCATCCCTGGGTTGAATCCCACTTGATCATGGTGTATAATCTTTTTAATCTATTGCTGGATCTGGTTTACCAATATTTTTCTGAGGATTTTAGCATCTATGTTCATCCACGATATTAGCCTGTAGTTTTCTTTCTTTGTTGTGTCTTGACCTACTTTTGGAATTAGGGTAATACTCGCCTCATAGAGGAGTCTTCCCTCTTCTTGGATTTTTTGGTATAGTTTGAAAAGGATAGGAGTTAGTTCTTCCCTAAATATCTAGTAAAATTCACCTGTGAAGCTATCCAGTCCAGAGCTTTTGTGTGCTGGGAGTTTTTTTGGTTACAATTTCAATTTCACTAGTTGATTCCAAAAAACCTCCGCTGCCTTGCGGCATACCTCTTCAGGGGAAAGGCTAAGGGAGTAAACCCCGACAGAAAATCTGGACCCGGAGTCCCTAAGGCGGTTTGACGTTGTAGTCAACACCGGCAACTCCTGCAGCGCACCTGAAGCCAAGCTGTATTGACTTCGTCTTTCCCTTGGATCCTTCAGCTGCGAAGAGAGGGGGGGTCTGCTGCATGGGCAACAGCAGACCCTCCATATCACCCTGCCCAGGCTCTGTAGCTTCAGCTTCACTGGAGAGGACACTCCAGCGTCATCGTAAGATGTCGATTCAACACGGGAGGAGACAGATACCGTGTCACTCCCGAGTCGGACTGCACAACCATTCTCGGCGGTGCAGATAGACTCTTAAGAAGCTACACCATCGTCTCTCGAGACGGACGGCTGCCGACGACGAGTTGTTATCAGTCTATTCAGGCTTTCTGCTTCTTAAATCAGTACTGGAAGATTATATATTTCCAGAAATTTGCCTATTTCATTCAGGTTGTCAAATTTCTTGTCATATAGTTGTTTGTAGTAATTTCTTACAGTCTTTTGTATTTCTGTGATATTGTTACAGAGTGGGGGCTTCCAAAAATCCCCAGAGCCTGTGAGTTGAGGGATGGGGAAAAGAGGACAGCTTTTAAGATGTTTTTGCATGGCTATGGCTAGTAGCTAGTTTATTAGATATGCAAATAGCTTTGGTTCTTCCAAGGCCCCAAGGAGATGGGAGGGATTTTGACCATGGAATGGTGCAGAAAGAGCATACAGAGCCTGCGCAAGGTTCTGTGAATGGTCGGAACTGGATACCATGCCCACTGTGTCACAGGACACATCAGAGATTTAAAAATAAGGTGGCAACCCTTTTAGAAGGAAGAGAGGAGGAGAGGAGACCTACATGGTTTGCAGGAAGGAGAGATATCCATGCAGCTTTGAGAGGAGGAGAAGAGACCCACACGGTTTGCAGGAGGGCAGAGGAGAACTTCATGCTCCTTTGAAAGGGAGAATACCATGTGACTTTGAAAGGGCAAAGCACATGTTTTCCTGGATTGTTATACGGAGGTTGAGGACAACATATCCCAGATTCTGAAGGACACAGCTGACAAATAAGGGATGGGGAATTTCTGGGCATGTTTTTGTCTTCTAGCCTTTTGGGGAGCAAGGGAAGTGCTGGGTCCCATGGGAGAACAGGGCTCTGAGCTGAAGTGCTCACTGCCTTCCCCTGGTTGGAATATTGTAAATAAAGACCTGTTTTCCTCAACACCCGTTGTTCGGTTTTACACCAAGGCACCACGTGAAAGAACCCCCTTTCTCTCTGTAACAGTTTTGGTGACCCCAGATAGAACTAATGGAACCTGTAGCCAGGTTCTCTCTGTAACAGTATCAGTTATGATTTCTCTTCTTTTTGTTTCTGATTTTATTTGGGTCCTCCCTCTTTTTTTCTTGATGAGCCTGGTTAAAGGCTTGTCAATTTTGTTTATCTTTATCAAGAACCAGCTCCTCGTTTTATTGATCTTTTGAATTGTTCTTTTAGTCTCTATGTCATTTAATTCTGCACTTATCTTGATGATATCACTCCTTGTACTTGATCTGGGCTTTGTTTGTTGTTGTTTCTCTCTCTAGTTCTTGTAGCTGTCAGGTTAGATTTTTTAATTTGAGATTCTTCCGTCCTTTTTAGGTAGGCCTGTATATTGCTACGAACTTTCCTCTCAGGACTGCCTTTTCAGTGTCCCATCGGTTTTGGGCTGTTTTGTTTTCATTATTATTTGTTTCCAGAAACTTTTTGATTTCTTCTTTGATGTTATTGTTAACCCATTTATTATTTAATAGCATGTTATTCATTTGCCATGAGTTTGAATGTTTTTGAGTTTTTCCTTGAGGTTGATTTGCAGTTTCAAACCATTGTGATCTGAGAAGATGCTTGATATAATTTCTATTTTCTTGAAATTGTTGAGGCTTCTTTGTGTCCGACCATTTGGTCTATCTTTGAAAATGTTCCATTTGCATTTGAAAAGAATGTATATTTTGCCTCTTTGGAGTGAAAGTTTCTATATATATCAATTAAGCCCATTTGATCTAGAGTGTTGTTCAATACCTCAATATCCTTGGTGTTTCTTTGCTTCAAAGATCTGTCCATTGTTGACAATGGGGGGGTTACAGTCGCTACTATGAGTGTGTTGCTATCGATATCCTTCTTGTAGTCTTCCAAGATTTTCCTTACATATTTGAGTGCTTCTATGTTGGGTGCATATATGTTTACCAGGGTTATATCTTCTTGATGAATTGTTCCCTTAAGTATTATAAAATGCCCTTCTTTGTCTCTTTTTATGGCCTTTGTTGTGAAATCTATTTTGTCTGATATAAGAATTGCTACCACCCCTTTTTTTCATTTCCATTTGCCTGAAATACTTTTTCCATCTTTTTACTTTCAGCCTTTGTAGCTCTTTTGTTCTAAGGTGGGTTTTTTGTAGACAGCATATATGTGGACCATGTTTTCTCATCCATTCAGCTACCCTATGCCTTTTTATTAAAGCATTTTATCCATTTACATTTAAGGTAATTATTGATAGGTACTTATTCATTGTGATTTTTTCCCCTTTGCACCTGTGTTCTCTCTCTCTCTCTCTCTCTCTCTCTCTCTCTCTCTCTCTCTCTCTCTCTCTCTCTCTTTCTTCATCTTTTTTAAGCATTCCCTTTAACAACTCACTGCAATGCTGGTTTGATGGAAATATATTTCTTTTAGCCTTCCTTTGTCTGGGAAACTTCTTATTTCACCTTCCATTTTGAAGGAGAGCCTTGCTGGTTAGAGTAGTCTTGGTTGTAGGCCTGTTTTTTATTGCTTGAAATATGTTTTGCCATTCCCTTCTGGCTTGTAGTGTTTCTGTTTAGAAATCTGATGATAGCCTTATCAGAGCTTCCTTGTATGTATTTTCTGTTTCTCTCTTGCTGCCTTTAGGATTTTCTCTTTGTCTTTGAATGTTGCCATTTTAATTATGATGTGTCTTGGAGTGGGTCTCTTTCGATTTATCTCCCTTGGGACCCTCTGTGCTTCTTGGACTTGTGTGACTTTTTCTCTTCTCAAGTCAGGGAAGTTTTCTGTCATTACTTTTTCAAACATATTTTCTATCCCTTGCTCCCATTCTTCTCCCTCTAGTATCCCTATGATATGGATATTGTTATGTTTCATGTTGTCTTGCAGCTGTCTCAAACCCTGTTCATTCTTTTTCAGTCTTTTTTTTATTTTGTTGAACTGTCTGGGAATTTTTTTCTACATTGTCCTACATCTCTCCGATGAAATCTTCTGCTTCCCCTAGCTTGCTTTTTTTTCTTCTGCTGTGTTCTTTGGTTCATATATTGTATTCTCCATTTCCTCCTGGCTCTTATTGATAGTTTCCATGTCTTTTTTAATGCTGGTGAAGTTCAAAGTAAGTTCCTTATAGCTTCCCTGGAGTTCATTGTAGTTTCCCTGGAATCCTCTGTAATTTTCCTGGAGTTCATTGTAGTTTTCTCTGAGTTTGTCAGTTTCATTGAGCTTCCTTATAACTATTCTTTTGAATTACATGTTTGATAGTTTGCTTACCTCTGTTTCATCTAGCACTCTTTTGGGAATTCATCTTTCTTTCATTGGGGGGTTGTTTCTTTGTCTCCCCATTTTATGTGACTCTTCTTGTTTGTTTTTGTTTATTAGATTTGTCTGCTTTGATTTCTCACATCATGGTGTTACTGTCTATAATAGGAGCCCTCTGGGATTCAGTGGTACAGTCTCTTTGATCTCCTGAACGTGATGCTTTTGGGATACTCTTTATGCCATTTGTTTAGGCTGTCTGGTTGTATTTTGATTTTGGTTGTTGTTGTGTTGCTCTTTGGTGGAAACTTCCCTCTGGATAGCTGATTGAGAGTCACTGTGCCCACCACGTCTTGAATTCTTTTATGAAGTTGCTGTTAAAACATAAACATTCAACCAAGTCAAGAAACCCACACTCTCAAAAATACCCCCACCCACAATCACACTATCAGCAGCAAATGAGCCAGTATTAGTATAGATGTAAAGATATTAAGACTATTATGCTAAATGAAGAACAGATAAGACTTGACTAAATTAAAGAAGGATGATTTTTGAGAGGGAAGGTGGAAGAGCAATAATAGTAGTGAGTAGGGACAAGGGGATGTGAGACAATAAGTAAAATTTACATTGTATGTTGAAAAATGGAGGGAAGAGGGCAGGACGAAGTAAGAGAGGGTAAGTGTATAGTATTAGGTTTATACAGAAGTTATAGAATATATATTTAGTGTGAGAGGGACATAAATACACACACACACACACACACACACACACACACACATAAAGAATAACAAAAGGAAGAGAAAATAGGAAAAAAATAAGAGAAAAAGCTTCTTCCCAGTACTATGGACAAACTTTGGGCTATGATTGATATAGGTGGGATTGGAAAAAGATAGAAAAAAAGAAAGAAAGAAAAGTTTAAGAGGTACTCAAAGGCAAGGGAAGTGAATTTGAGATGATATAGGTGGTAGGTATGCTAAGAATGAGGAATGAAAACCAGGCTCAGAGAGGGAAACATTTTCATATTTAAGCTGAAAGAAGGAAAGGGATGGAGGAAATTATTAATGCAATAGAAGGGGAGGACTATAAGATTTCAGATTTCAAATACTGGAAGAGTTGTAGTAAGAGAGAAAATAGAATTTAAGACAAAAGTAAGAAGAGGTGATTGGATGTTAATGTGGGGTAATAAAATGGAGGAGCAGCATTTGATATTTGGAATAAACAATAATATAACAACTAGTGACTTAAAATGCATAAACTGGGAGGACAAGAAAATAACTCATGAGGAATACCATGGTGGAATTTGTCCCGGTAATATCTGGTTCTTACCACTTTCTTCTCTTTCTGGACCTGCCCCTGGTCAAAGTTCCATGGGTTTCGTATCTTCCTTTCTGGCTGGTTGTCTGTGAGGGGATCTAGCTGGATTCTGGGGCTGCTATTCT
Organism: Furipterus horrens; assembly: GCF_987537825.1. Taxonomy (NCBI): domain Eukaryota; kingdom Metazoa; phylum Chordata; class Mammalia; order Chiroptera; family Furipteridae; genus Furipterus; species Furipterus horrens. Next base: position 45,520,737 of record NW_028327182.1, read on the forward strand.
CTCGCTCATGGATCTGCCCATCTTTACCCTTATTGCAGTTCTCCACTGTGAGCCGCACTGGGTTTGGTCCCTCCAACTGGTCCTGTGGTACCCTCTAGCCCTCTTTGTTTTTGTTTAATAGCACTACTATGCTAGCGAACTGGTGTGTATGCCCATAGTCTTTGCAAAGTCTTGGGTCTTGCTTCCACTCTTCTTCCAAAAAAGTCTCTGTGTGAGGTCTGTTTCTTTGTCTTCCCAATTGGCTGCCTCTTGTGTTCGTGTCTTTGTATTAGGTAAATCTGCAAAGACTCCTGTGCAGGTCTTTTTCATACACTGCTTATGACTGACTCTGGGTGTGTGCAGAAAGGGCAAAACTGCACATTAAGGACGGCTTTTACTAGCAACTGGGCCAGGGTAGGTCAGCTAAAGCCTCAGCTTCCAGAGATCCACCTTATTTGTTCAACTTAATCAGTGATATAGACTCAAGCTGTACTCACCAGCCCAGCTTAACATCCACAGGGTGGGGCAGAGTAATTCTTGTGGGTGGGGCTATTGCTTCCCCTCATGTTGATGCTGCTTGGAGGGGAGTGCTCTGCCTGAACAAGATGGCAGTATGGGGAATGACTCAGCTCAGTGATCCTGTGGCTGTTCCACCAGTTCTCTTCCCGGAGCCACCAGCCCCAGAATCTCCTCATGTGTCTCTAGTTCACTCTGCTCACATTCTGCCAGAACCCACGGTAAGTGGCTACAAATGAAATTTTTGGTGTTGGCTTTATGAGGCTCTGTGTGACTCCAGCCATCTCTCCCTGGCAGACAGAAACCCTGCTGCTTTTCACAGCTGGGTGTTATCTGGATTTTTTTCCCCAGCTCTGATGTTGTAAGCTGGGGAACCCAGCTTGGGATTTAGACCCCACACTTCTCAGGGGACCCCCCAGCTGCTAAAATATCTCTCTGGCACTTCTGCTGCCACCCATGGGAGCCCAGCCAGCCCTCTCACATGTCCTCCACACTCCGTACCAGTAACATTGTGGTAAAGTGGTTTATCTTTCTGTCCTTGGTTATAAGGCTTTTCCCCAGCTTTTGTTCAGTTGGTTATTCAGAATGATATCTCTATGATTTAGTTGTAATTCCAGATTGGACATGGAGGAGGTTAGTGTAACTTCCACCTATTCTTCTACCATCTTGGGTCTCCAGTCCATAAGAATATTAATTTCTATACTTAGCTGGTCATAGAATGTTACTAGCTGGCACTTAGGTGACTTTGGAGATTCTTCTGGTTTGATTACTGGCACAGCCTGTGACTCTCTGGGGACATTTGGTCCAGACTCCTCCAGCATGGGCATTAACTCACATTGTTGCCACCCCTACCCAGAGGCTGGCATCTGCTGGGTCCCTCACCCTGCTCACATGGCTTCCTCCTCCTCCCACTCTTCTACCTCCTCAATCAAAAGTGTCACAGTTTTTCTGCCTCTGGATCTTTTGCAAAATTTCCATATGGCAATTCCAGGTGTGCTTACTACACCAATGCCCTTCCCTGCCTTCCTGTAGCCCCCTGCACTGGGCCCAGCCAGGGAAAACAGCTACTTTTTTTGTGGTCACCATCTCCTGAGCACAGCACTTCATGGCCCACTTTCTATCCCTCATTCCTTCCCTAGTCCAAGTAAATAAATTTTGAATATTAACCCCTTATCAGATGTATCAGCAAATACGTTCTCCCATTCTGCAGATTGCCTTTCTATTTTGTTGATGTTTTCCTTTGCTGTTCAAAAATTTTTTAGTTTGATGTCATTTTAGAAGCTTCTTTGTAATTCAGAGGGAGAAGAAAATTGCTTTTTACTTTAATTTCAAGTAATATAGAGTAATTTCCTTGACTACCACGATATTACCTAAGAAATTTGAGGTAAAAGGCACCAAACTTTCCAAATACAACTTTCAAACAGAGACACTGACCACTCTTTAGTGTCCCCTGTGTACTCAAGCATACTTAGGGAAGGGAGACCAACACAGTTGCTCAACACATACAAGAGTACCTACTTGATATCAGAAACCTTTTTATGGACATAAGGCTGAAAATATTACAGGGTGAAAAAAAGGCTAAGAAAACCTATTTGATTTCTTTTTCTACTATAGTAGAGTGAGCAGCCCAAATGATAGACACTCTAAGATTATTATTTATACTTTAGGCAATATAAAAAGTGAGGTTTTTACCTGGCATTCAAAAAAATATTGAAATGTTTTGGATAGACTAAAAGAGCTAAGTTGTCTGCCCAAAATCTATACAGCAGAGACCTGGTTTTCAGCAGGTAAACCTATTAACAAGTAAGAACTTCTTACTCTTGTAACATTGTCCTATTTTGTTTTAAGTGAACATGTAACTCCTGTCCCCTATAGAGTATATCTATAAGGCCTCTGTGGTCCCACAGAAATAAGGACTTACCTCTACTTGAGAAGTGTTTATACTGCATTGTAAATACTCATAAACACCCCTATCCCCCACATTCTCCAAATAGGCAGTGAAGGCCTTGAATGAGGGATTATGGTCATTTTTACATCTATAGTGATAATTAATAGATACTCAATAATTTATTCATCATAGGAATGCTAAATGAAAATTATTTTGCAACATCACTACTATTTACATTTCAAACATTTTCACAATTACCCATCTCCAAAATAAAAACACTAAATTGCTACCTTTACTTTGTTTTTTACAATACAGTGTTTCCAGACTTTTCAATGTAAACATTTTTGATTTATTAATTTTTAGAGTAATGACGAGAATTTAGTATTCTTCTTGGAATTCAAAACGTGCTTGTCCAGTTTACTTCATTCTTTTTCTCTTTTTCAGAAGTGCATCTCATAGCATCAGTTGCTTTTCTTGAAGGAAAGCGTATTTTTTGAGTGGACATTATAGCTATACAGCATCATCCTAAAGTTTTTCTGTTTTTTTGTTCTCTTTGTGGAACTGGAAAATAGATTCATTTTGGTTTTCTTCATCACAAATTCTTTTCAGTCTGTCTTTCCAGCCATTGCAGTCACTCATCTTTGTCTCCTTGTCAGACTTCAGCTTTTTATGAAGGTGTTCAATGTTCCAAAGAGAGGACAGCTTGCCCCTGAGATCTTCATCACTATTTATTTCTATATATTTCCTCTTTGGGGCTTTCCTGGATGCAGCGTTGAGTTCTCTCTTCATTTGGACCAGACAGATTTTCTAGAAGTCTTCCTGAGTTAAAACTCAGCCAATGCTGACTGCTGCAACTTTGGCTTTCCCCTCCACAGAGGACATGCCATTAAATCTTTTGGAGATTTCTTGCTGTTCTCTGTTGGAAGAGTGGAACATGTCAACCCACTCACCATTGTCAATTGCCTCCTAACTGAGACTGGCACTCTCTCACCCACCTTCATCATTTTCATCATATTCATCTTCTTTTTCAACTTCAGGATTTCTGCTCAGGGGATGTAATCTTTAGCAGTGAATTCTCCATATTCATGTACTCTTGCTTCTATGGAGGTTTCTGTAGGCTTATTCCACAATTTCTTCTGTAACATCTGAGGATTCCATATTTGGAAGAGCTGAATCAAAGTTCCAGTGAGCCTTGCCTGGGTAGCTCAGTTGGTTAGAATCTTGTCCCAAAAAGGTTGCCAGTTCCATTCCCTGTCAGGGCACATACAAAAATCAACTAATGAATACATAAATAAGTGGAACAGCAAATTAATGTTTCTCCCTTAAAAATTTAATTAAAAAGAAGTTCTAGCAGACATGATTACATTGTCATCATTGTGTGTTTTAACTGGGTTAGGCCTTAGAGAAATTCTTCAGACATGACTAGAGGATATTAAGCTATTATCTATTTTATAGCTTTGATTTCTATTGTCATGTTTTTACAGAGATCTTGTCAGCAACAAAATTGTTAGCCATAGTCATGAGCAATGATTGAATCATCTTTGGGGTTACTACATGATAAGATGATCATGCAGCAAACAGAAAGATCTTTGTTGTTTCTCTTTGGTGGGGCTGCAGAAATCTTTGCACAATGGAATAGGAGTTGAAGGTAAAAAAGGTCGTGAATTTCCACTAATCTGGAAATGAGGTTCATGAGCACCATCTTCACTTCAAACCTCTCCTTAGAGCTCTCTAGATGCCTTAGTAATTTTTCTGAAAAAACTTAGGGATCATGAATCAGTGAATATATGAGAAGTTAAACATCTCTGTTTTTCTTTTCTTCTTTGCTTCTTGAGCACTTCATAGCTTTGTTTCAACCATTTCCTGTGTTTGGAGCTTCACTGTGCTATATTGCACTAGCAGGTCTCCTGTGTTGGTCCTTCATTCTCAGATTCTGAGTCACTGTCCTGTTTCTCCTCTTCATCTTTCCTAAGGAAGAAAGTCAAAGCAGCAACTTATATCTTAGTGACCTTAGAGGAACATGCAGCTGTGATCACGTTGACAGTTTTGACATCATTCCAGATATTTCTTCTGTAGAGGTAAATAACCACATCCAAGGGTATCTTGGCTGCAGTTGTAATGCTGTCTCTTAACCTGAAGTACATGAAATTTTGCAATACTATATTCACTTCCTTGTGCTTTTCATTTATATTCTTTTTAAAGATTTTATTTATTTATTTTTAGAGAGAGGGAAAGAACAGGAAAAAGGGAGGGAGAGAAACATCAATCGATTGCATCTCATAGCCCCAATGGGGGAACTGAACCCACAACATAGGCATGTGCCCTGACTGGGAATCAAACTGGTAACCTTTTGTTTTGTTGGTCAATGCCCAACCAACTGAGCTACAACAATCAGGCCTGCATTTATATTCTTGATATCAGTCATGATATGGGTGCTTAAAGTCTTTCACAGAACCTTATCATGTCAAATGTTCAAAGAAGAGTTCTAGCAAACTTGATGGATTGATAAGATTCTTATTTATCAGCAAGATCAAAATTTTGCAAAATGTCATTCTAAGATCTGGATCCAAGACAGTGTGATTGTAGGAGAGAAGATATTTCAACTCTTGAGGGAAGTTACTTAATTGTTCTGGATAAAAGTGACACTAATCTATGCCATAAACATCACCAGCTCTGCCAGTTCTTGGCTGCATTTATTTGGTTATAATTTGAAAACCTCCACATTGGATTTGTAGTGATTATACTGCTATAGAAACTCCTTCAATTCATTGGCAGGTCCCACTTGATCAAATTCTATAACTGAGGCAGGTTGCTTGGCAGCTTATTATAGTTCCTGTAGGACATATTGGCTGCTGATTGGCTCCACAGTGAGCAGTTTTAAGAAAATCTACATCACTGGAAACTACCAGCTGTTCCAGCTACAGCTAGGAACACTACATGGGCTCTGTTGATTTTTTTTTTTTTTTTTTTTACTGTGCAGAAGCTTTTTAAATTGATGTAATCTCACTTACCTGTTTTTTATGTTGTTCTTTGCACTTTTGGGGAAATAACAAAAAAAAATCATTGCGTAGACCAATGCGAAGATTTTTTTTTTTAACTTTACAGTTTCAGATTTTACATTTAAGTCTTTAATACATTCAGAATTAATTTTTGATGTTGTGTGGGATAAGGGTCCAATTTAAATCTTCTACATGTGGATAAACAATTTTCCCAATACCGTTTTTTGAACACACTACCCTTTCCCCATTGTGTGTTCTTGGCACCATGGTTGAAAAACAACCAGGTTTATTTCTGGGATCTCTATTCTGTTTCATTGGTCTATATGACTGTTTTTTATTCAGTACCATATTGTTTTGATTATTGTAGCTTTTGTATATTTTGAAATCAGGAAGTATGGTGTTTTCAACTTTATTCTTCTTGTCTTAAGATTGCTTGCAATTTGGGGTAGTTTGTAGTTTAATACAAATTTTAGAATCATTTCTTTCTATTTACATAGCTCCCTTTGGGTAGTATGGACATTTTAACAATATTAATTTTTGCAGTTCTTTAATATGGTTTATCTTCTCTTTTTTATCTGTTTTCTTCAATTTCGTTCATCAGTGTTTTATGACTTTCACTTTATAGAAATTTAATCTTCTTGGTTAAATTTATCCCTAAGTATTTTATTGTTTTTGGTGTTACTATGAATAAAATTTTAAAACATTTTGAATAGTTTGTTATTATATGGAAATACAACTTAATTTTTTGTTTTGATTTTTTATCTAGGAAATTTACCAAATTTGTTTATAGTTTGAACAGTATTTAGGTGAAATCTTTAGCGTTTCCTATACATAAGATCATGTCATCAGCAAAGAGAGACAATTTTACTTCTTACTTTATGATTTGGATGCCTTTTATTTCTTTTTCATGATTAATCACTTTGGCTGGTAGTACTTTCAGTACAATATTGAACAAGAGTGGTAAAAGTGCGCACCCTTGTTTTGTTCCTAATTTTAGAGGAAAAACATTTAGTTTTTCAGAATTGACTATGATGTTAACTGTGGGATTATAATGTATGGCCTTTATTATGTTGAGTTACATTTCTTCTGTACCTAATTTGTTTAGAGTTGTTTGTTTTTTTATTAAAAAACATGTTTGATTTTGTCAAATGCTCTTTCTGCATCTCTTGGGATGATTATATAATATTTATCCTTCACTCTGTCAATGTGGTATACTTGTATCCCATTTATTGATTTGTGTACATTGAAACATCCTAGCACCTCTAGGATAACTTCCACTTGATCACGGTGTATAATCCTGTTAATGCATTGCTGGTATCTTGTTGAAGAATTCTGAGTTTACATTGAGCAGTAATATTGTCCTATAATTCTCTTTTCCTATAGTGTCCTCATCTGATTTTGGTATCAGGTTAATGATGGCCTTGTAAAATGAGTTTGTAAGTGTCCTATCTTCTTCAAATTTTTGGGAGAGTTTGAGAAAGACTGATGTAAATTCTTATTTAAATGTTTGGTAGAATTCATCAGCGAAGCTATCTGGCCTCAGGCTTCTCTTTATTAGGAAGTTTTTGACTCAATCTCCTAACTCATCACTGGTCTGTTTAAATTTTTTTTCCCATGATTTAGTCTTGGTAGGTTGTGTGTTTCTAGGAATTTATCCATTTCTTCTAGGTAATCGAATTTGTTGGTGTATAATTGTTCATAATACTATTTTATGATCCTTGGTATTTCTGTGGTATTGGTTGTAATGTCTCCTCTTTCATTTATAATTTTGATTTGGTAGTCTCTTTTTCTCTTGGTCAATCTAGATAAAGATTTTTCAATTTTTTTACTTTTTCAAAAAAAAAAAAACAAAAAACCCTTAGTCTTATTGATCTTTTCTATTGTTTTGTTAGTCTCTATTCCATTTATTTCTGGTTTAATCTTTATTATTTCCTTCCTTCTGCTAACTTTGGACTTAGTTTATTCTCCTTTCTCTACTTCTTTGTGAAATAAAATTAGGTTGTTTATTTGAGATCTTTCTTTTCTCTTAACGTAAATGTTTATTGCTATAAACTTCACTTAGAGAACTGCTTTTGCTGCATTCTATATGTTTTGGTATGCTATGTTTTCTTTTTTGTTTGTCTCAGGGTATTTTTTATTTCCTCTTTGATCCAGTAATTGTTCAAGAGTGTATTGTTTAATTTCCACATATTTATAAATTTTCCAGTCTTCCTCTGGTTACTGATTTCTAGTTTTATACCGTCCATTGTGGTCAGAAAAGATACTTGGTATGTTTTCAATTTTATTCAATTTGTTAATACTTTTTTGTGTCCTAACATTTAATCTATCCTGGAGAATCTTTCAGATATATTTTAGAAGAATATATATTCTGCTTCTTATGAATGGAATATGCATTATGTCTATTAGGTCTATTTGGTCTATAGTTTTATACAGATCCACTGTATCCTTATTGATTTTTCTGTCTAGATGGTCTATTCATTGTTAAAAGTGTGATATTAAAGTTCCCTATTATTACTGTATGGTATCCATTTCTCACTTTAGTTCTGCTAATATTTGCTTTAAATATTTAGGTGTTCCAATGCTGGGTGCATATATATTTATAATTGTTATATTCACTTAATGAATTGATCCCTTTGTCCTTATATAATGGTCTTCTTTGTCTTTTGTTACAGTCTTTGGCTTAAAGTCTGTTTTGTCTGATATAAGTATAGCTACCCCTGCTTTTTGTTGTTGTTGTTACTATTTACATGGAATATCTTTTTCTGTTCATTTACCTTCATCTTACATGTATACTTAATGCTAAAGTGTGTCTCTTATAGGCAGGATATTGTTGGATTTTATTTTTTAATGTATTTACACTTGAAGCAATTATTGATAGTTGAAAATTTATGATTGCCACTTTTTAAATATTTTCTAACTGTTTTGTAGTTCCTTTCTTTCTCTCTATAATTGATGATTTCTTTGTAGTGGTATTCTTTGATTTCTTTCTCTTTATCTTTTAGGTATCTACTAAAGGTTTTTTCTTTGTGGTTCCATGAGGCACATATAAAATATCTCATATTTAAGATGTTATAAGATTATATTTGAAGCCGATAACTTCAATTACATAAAAAAACCTTTGTACTCTTACTTCCCCACCACACTTTATGTTATTGATGTTAAAATTCACATATTTTATATTGTTTATCCATTAAATTATTCTAGCTATAAGTTATTTTAAATGATTTTGTCTTTTATATTAAACAGTGACTTATCAGACATATTATTTTCATATTATAGAAAATTAAAAATAAAGAAAAAATGTTCTGAAAGGAATGGGGGCGGGGCTGTGGAGGGTCTTTTTGCTTATAGAGGAACAAAAATAAGAATTATATCTGATTTCTCCTCAGAAACCATGCAAGGAAAAAGTGAATGGAGTAAGATATATATTGTTGAAAGAATAAAAAATACAAACTAAAATTTTCTACCCTGTAAAATTATTCCTCAAAAATGTATGAGAGCAACAAATAGACTAATAAAAGCTAAGGGAATCTATTGATAGTAGATCTGCCTTCCACTTCTTGCTGCTATTTCTTACTGATTTTGTATATTTGTTTCATGACTTTTCTGAGCTAATTTTGTAGTCTATTTTTTTTTGTTGTTGTTGTTATATATGTCCACTGCAGTGTCTTCTCAGTTAGCTTAATGGTCAGATAAATGGTGCTGGTAAAGTAGAATATGCACATAGAATATAAAACTTGACTCCTACCCACCCCTACCATACAAAAATAATTTCTGCATGGATCATAGAAAACATGAAAGATAACATCATAAAGTTTCTAGAACAATGGAATACATCTTCATGATCTTAGAGTAGACAAGTATTCTAGAACAGTAAAGAAAGTTACTAATCCACAGAAGTTCATGTCAATTCAAAAGTAAAGAAAAACATGATTTTCTCAGCAGATGTAGAATTTCAACATCCTCTCATGAAAAAAAAACTCCGAAACTATTTGCTAACAGAAATAGAAATGAGTAGTTATCACAGATCAATTATCTTTATATGTGTAGGTCTATCTCTAAACTCTCTATTCTATTCCAATGGTTTGTCTATGCTAACTCCAATAGCACACTCTCTTAATTTTTAAATTTTGGTATCCAGTATAGTAGGCATTCTAATATTTTTGCTCCTTAAGATTGTATTGATTTTTGACTTTTTGTATTTCCATATTTAAAATTCTTATTTAGAAAACATTTAGAATTATTTTATTAATTTTCTCAATAAAAACAGCAAAAGCCTACTGATATTTCATTTTAGGTTGCACTGACGTAATAAATCAGTTTAGGTAAATGACATCTTGACAATATTGAGTCTCTAAATATATGTATATGGTATATCTATTTATTTAGATATTACTTAATTTCCCCCAGTAATGTTTTATATGTCTTATATAGAGTCTTGCATATTTTTGTTAGTGTTTTCCATAGATACTTTATGTTTTTGGATGTTATTGCAAACACCCTGTTTTAAAGGGGTTTTTTGGTTTGTTTGTTTGTTTTGGTTGGTATAAAGAAGCATTAATGATTGGTTTGTAAGTCGAGGTTCTGTTATGAAGGCCAAGAAGTCCCTTGATTTGTGGCCTGCAAGGTAAAGAACTATGGAAGCCAGTAATATAATTCAGTCTTAGTCTGAAGGCCTGAGAATCAGGAGCACTGTTGTCTGAGGGCTGAAAAAGATGGACATCTCTGCTGGAAAAAAAAAGCAAATTTTCCCTTTTTCAACCTTGTTGTTCTATTTAGGCTCTCAAGGGATTGGAAAATGCCCACCCTTATCTTCAAGCAGTCTACAGATTCAAATGTTAATCTCTTGGGAAACACCTTCACAGACACACCCAGAAATAATGCTTTACCAGCTATACATGTGTCCCTTAGCCCTCTGTTAAGTTGGTACATAAAATTAACCATCACAATTGGTATATTTATTGTGAAATCTATGACCTATGATTTTAAATTTTAAATGTTAAATTTTAATAGTTTGTATTTGTATTTTTGACTTTCTCCATATACAATCTTGCCTTCTGATAAAAAAGAAAAGAAAAAGGTTGTTTTATTTCTTCTCCAATTCTTATATATTTCTTTCTCTTTTGGGAGCAGGGGCTTCTTTGTACTAGTTAGAACATTAATTAAAATATAAATATATCAAGAATCTTTGATTCATTTCATATCTCAGCAAAATTTTTCAACAATCTACCATTATCCATGTTAATTGCTATAGGTTTGGATAGTCTTTAATAAATAAAAGATATTCTCTTCTTTGTTAAAAGAAAGAGCATTTTTTGAAATAAAATGATGTTAAATTTCTGCATCTGTTGAGATGATATTTTGTTTTATTCTGTTACTATGGTAAAATACATTGATTTTGTTATTGTTATATTCTCTCCTCCAGCTCTCAATCATTGATTTCCATAGCTCCTTGAAAAAGTTACTGGTCCAAAGTCTGTGTGAGAGACCAAAATCCATAACATCAAAATTTGGAGTAAGGACAGGTTTACTGATCAGGAAGGCACATATTAAGAGGATGGGAGCCATGATATTTTCTCAAATCCACCTTAAGAATGTCTAGAGTTCAGGCTTCTTTTATGCCAAAGGAAGAGAAAATGGGAGGGGCAGCTTTGTTAAAACTCAAGCCCTAAGCAGAATTTTTCTGATGATTAGCATGTCTGAAGCAGAAGCTATTAGGCTGAAGGCCATGGGAACCATGCAGACTAGAACAAAATGGAGTCAAAGGGATGGCGCACTTCACTTTTTTACAGAAGAAGCAGTAATAAGAGGCCTGTTACATCTTTGTAACATAGAAGGGCATACTATACTTTAAGAATACCTGTTCAAAGAGTTACACATAGTTACAATATATTCCATAATTCAAAAACAACAACCTCCTAATTTTGAAGTTGATTATTAAACTACCGGTGTTCCATAACAATGGGGAACACAATTTTCATTGAGTTAGATCTGACACGTTTTTGACTAACTTTTGGCATCTGAGTCCAAAAATGACCCCAAGTTTTTCTCTATCACGTCAACTTTTTAAAGTACGGGATACCCTCCCTTTGTCCTAAAAATCATACAAAATGTACATAGAAAAGAAAAAATTACCTGAATATATAGTTTATTTAGAGTTATTTTATTCATATAAAGGCTACATATTGTTACTGTAAGTCAAATTGTGTACCAGTAGTAAAGTTCTGCTACCAAACATACATATTAAGGTATTTTATCTTTCAAGTGACAGGCTAGGAAATGCCGAAATGAGATACTTGAAACAGTCTCCTTCAGTTGGCAAAGATTTAACAAATTGCTTCATGAGACCCAGTTTTATGTGCAGAAGTGAGAGTATAATGTTCTTTCTGTCAACAAGTGGCTCATGTAGAATGTTTGGATCACCAGGTTTGAGGTCAGATCTTGGAGGCAAATTTGACTCCACCCAATGCTTCTCATGAGCTCTGCTGTCCCACATACACAGAAAACAAGGACACCTGGTGTATCCACGTTGCTGACCAAGAAGTAAGCAGACAATTTTAAGGTCAACACAGATGACCCAATTGTGCTTGTGATATTGCAACAGATCAATGATTCTCTATATGTCTTCATATTCTTCACCACAACAAACTGAATGGCCAATTGGGACTGCACCAAATAAATTGGCATTGTGGAGTAGGACACACTTCAAGCTCTGCTTTGAGCTATTGATGAACAGTTGCCATTCAGTTGTGTTATAGATTGAAATTCCCAATTCCCCCATGTATGTTATAGCACTACATAAAGCCACTATCACTTTCAAAAGTACTGCAGAAATGCACTTTCTCTTGATTGAAAGTAGGATGCCTTCGCTCCTTTTTCAAGCAAGTTTTTCTCATGCAGTCTTGATGCTAGGAGTTCTGAAGCCTTTTTGGATAGTCCCAAATCTCATGCCAAATCATTCAACTCATGTTGATCAAATCCCTTATGAACTGAGTCATCTTCAATTTCAAAATCTTCATCATTGCTGTCACTTAGTTCTTCACCATACTCCTGTTTTTTGAAAGAGGGTAGTTCAATGAAAACTGGCACTGGAATTTCAGCTAAATGAGGCACTGGGTGTACAGCTGATGGTAGACTAGGATACTCTATTTTACATTTATTTTTCTTGTTATACCCTGACGTTTTCACTATACAAAAGTAACAGTCACTTGAATAATCTCTGGGCTCTCGCCAAACCATAGGTATACCAAATGGCAATTTATCATATGTTCCCTTCGTCCATATCCGTAAACTCTCAACACACTGCTTGCGCACCTTGGGAGGGACCCAAGACTTATCTTGATCACCAAGTTTTACCTTAAAATATGCAAAATAGGCTTGCCTGACGCATGCGCTGATGTTTGTCCTTTGACTGGGAATGGTGAAACTGCCACAGATATAACAAAACAACTCAGGGTTGTTTAGGCACTTACGACGAGAAATAGCAGAGGCAGACATGATCTGAAGGAAAGGAAATAGTATGTATGTAAATAAAAAAATAAGTTTTGCTAACTTCTTGTATACATACAAGAACTCAGACTACACTTTGGAATATGATTCACTATATAGAGCAGCACACAACCTCTCAGCACATTGTGTCCTGTGTAACCAAATAGCCTAGACAAGTATGAACCTGTTGCTAGTCTCCAAGGTCGTCCCCCACCCCTCCCCACTTGAGGGAGGTTTGCTCTCAGCCAGTAGGAGAGCACTAGGGCTTCCCTTGATCCACGCTTGATCCAGCCTGCAGTGGTCTCCTTAAGATAAGATGTACAGAAAGAAACTTGACGTGATAGAAGAAAACTAACTGCAGTTTTGAAATTAGCATGCCTATTTAAGTCTAAAATAGCTGAAAAATCGAACTCAACGGAAATTATGTTAAAAATTGTTCCCCTGTGTAATAAAACAAGAGTCCATACCACAGATTGTAATCTGGTGACCAACAGGATATATATATATGGCTCACAGTGGTTTGTCTGGCCCATAATGGTTTAAAACTTCCCCCCTCTAATTTGTCACTAGAGATACAAAGGTTTTACACTTACATCTGTCATTTCTGCTTTCTCTTTAAAAAATCTGACAATAATGGGACTCCATGCAACAATCAGGTAGAGGTACAAACACCCCTTTTGGCAAGGCAAGGCACCTGTTCTTTAGTTTCCCACTGATGTGTACTAAAATACTAAATTTATATTTTTAATTTTGTTGTACATTTTGTAATCTTGGCAGACTACCTGACAGTTTATGAAAATGTTTAGTAAGTAAACAAACATAATAACATCTCAATTTTACACTGCTATAATGCCGGAATAAAATATATTAAACCAAAATAAAAAAGGTAAATTAAAAAATGTTTGTGTCGGGGGAGGAGGGTGTGGGCAGATCCTGGACTTAAAGATTCCAAAGCAACCTAAACCATAGTTTACAGTTAGAGAATGTTGTATGTGTACAACATAAGGTGGATCCTGAAGCTAACTTTAAGAAAAAATCAGCAAATTGTAAGGGAGACTGATAGACTACAAAGATGGCTTTCTTTCTTTCTTTCTTAAAATTTTATTTCTCAGAGAGAGGGGAAGAGAGGGAGAAAGAGAGGCAGAGAAACATTGATGTACAAGAGAAACATTGATTGGCTGCCTCTTGCACACCCCTAACTTGGAACCTGGCCTACAACCCAGGAGTTGCACCAGGGACTTTTTGGTTTGCAGGCTGGCATTCAGCCCATTGAACCATACCAGCCAGGGTTGTCTTCCTTTCTTGTTAAATTGTAGAAATCTCACTTTGATATAAATTCAAAGCATTAATGGAATGACCACTTTCCAGATAATTAAAACAATTTACATACAGAACACTATTTCTGTAGGCCGTATCATTTGAAGTAGAAATCGGACCAAAAGAATGTATTACAAAACAATAAACTGACCTTAAGTACATCATCTATGATCAATTTGGTAAGACTAAGTTTACCTCAATTCCAGGCACAAAATTAATAATTTGTATTTTCTTTTTCAGTTGGGAGAGTTGGAAAAAAAGCAGGGTGAGTATATGACCTGCAGTTTAAAACAAAACAAACAAACAAACAAAAAATAATGCTTTTCACTTACATTTCAAGTCACAAGTTCAAGATACTCACCAACTTCTGAACACAAGGAACTGAGAAACAGTATTATAACCAGTTAAGAAGTAAATGTGATCTAATAAATTGGAGTCAAAAGGCCCCTTAAAAAGGCAATTCATCTATTTATAGATATTGTAGATTCCTTAGCTCTTCTCTACATTACTGGGAGAAAAAAAAAAAACCCACAAATACTTATATCTTTGAGGTAATAACTTTCTCAGATCAGACTACACCAGCCCTCTCAGTACTGCAGAATGGTTCAGTTTTGGCAGCCCAGGTCATGAGGCCCTTCACAACATCCTAAATTGTCAAAGATTGTATCTCTTGGGTTGCTTTTAAGGACTGTGGGTTGTTTCGTGGATTTCTAGGAGTCAGTGCCCAGTTTTCAACTCAAGTAAATAAAAAAAGGAGATCCACTTCCTCTGTGCTTTGCTTCCCTTCCTGATTACTTCTGGGAGTTTCAGGCCTTTCTGCATCCCTCCATCCTAAACATTTCAAAGTGATGTGCAAGGCAGAGGCAAAAGACAGATTTGCCATCATCCCCACATGAGATGTGAAGTCCAGCAATAGGTGGGGTGCCCCAGAATCCAGAAATTGCTTGGAATCGGTGACAGAAGCCTGCCCTCTTGGGCTCAGCCTCTGTAGGGAGCACTTGCCGGTGGTTTAGGAACCATGGAAGGCTGCTGCAGATTAGTCACATGAGGCTGCGCCTCTCAAGCTGCACAGGTGAGCCCTGTTGCTCAGGTGTGAATTCTGCCTTAGTGCCTCTGAAGGCATCGAAGAGCAATAGGCTGCCCCTGCCAGGGCTCTTTCCTGAAGGCAGTCTTCAGGCAGCCCAGCACCTGCATTATGACAGTGGACCCTGAGCACCCTGCCATCTCCACAGTTGGTTACTGTTACCGCGAGAAGCGGTTGGGGGAAGACACAGGGATGGTAAGGCCCGCTGTGGTAGTGGCAGGTTGTGGTCTGGCCATGGAAGCACAGGCCAGGCTACATCTAGCAGTGGGCCCCTACATCCTAGGGGCAGGCCAGGTCCAGAGCTGTGGCTGGGGTAGGGACACAGTCCAGGCCAAGGGGAGGTGGCAGTAGAAAAGGCCTCAACCATGCGGCCCTGGGTCGAGCTGTTCATCTCTGCCCAGTTGGTGGTCCCTCAGTCCAGGCTGACCCACGCCGGGAGTTCCCGGGACTGCTCTGGCGCGTACACAGCCCGGGAGGAACCGTGTGGTCAGCAGGCGGACGTCTGCGCCCGCCCGCCCAGCGCAGGCAGCAGTAGCTGAAGGCCCAGCGCAGACTCAATTTGGAGGCTTTTCCGGGCAGTTGCAATGCCCAGAAGCAGACGCGGTGGCCGCGTTTGGCCTCCTGCTCCATCTTTGACTCTGCCCAAAAGGCCACCACCAGCCTCTGCTTCAGGGAACTCAGCTCCTTCTCATGCTGGGCGATTTTAGTGTGCAAGGTGAGCACCTCCACCCTTGCAGCCTTGACTGCTTCTTATGCAAGTTGTTAATACAAGGCAGGGGTTTGGGCACGAACCCTTCCACCCTCAGCGATGGAAAATCGGGGTGTGACTTTGACTTTCCTGAACTTAACACAGTCCTCCCTCGCTATCCGCAGGGAGTTGGTTCCAGGACCCTGCAGGACACTAAATTCTGTGGATTTGGGTGCTCAATTCTTATATAAAATGGCAGAGAACAATGCAAATGGTAAGCCCTCTGGGTGAAGGATTCCCAACCGCCATTGAAAACATACCGCTTTAGATGTGAGGAGGATAGACTGTGTTTTTATGGGGAAAAAATTGTATGTAAATGGACCGGCACAGTTCAAATCCGCTTTGTTCAAGGGTCAACTATACATTGGTTTCTGAATACTAAATCAAACTTGCTTTTTTTCTCTTAAACCTAAATCAATCATAATGTGTTAGCCTTGCTGTATATTACTGGATTTGATTTCTAAAATTTTGTGTGAGGTTTTTGCATATATGACCATGTGAGAGATGGGCCTCTATTTTCCTTTATTGTAATATTCTTAGCAAGTTTTGGTTTCAGTGTTATGGTTTCCTTATAAATTAAGTTGGGAAGTATTCCCTCTTTTAACACTATAGCATTTGTCATTTTGATATAATTAATTTCTTAAATATTTGATGTTAGTGATTGGTGAATTACTCTGGATCTAGGATTTTCCTTGAGGGAAGGTTTTTCATTATGGATTTATTCCTTTAATAGATATAGAACTATTTGGAGTTTCTATTTGGTTTTGTCAAGTTGAGCTTTCCTTTTAGTCCATTTCATCTAAAAATTTAAAATAATTGGCCTGAAGTTGTTCATAATTAGCACTTAAGATTTTTCTGATGTAGGACCTGTGATATAATTTTTTTCATTCCTAATTTAGTCATTTATGTCCCCTTTGTCTCTCTTTCTCTTGTCTTTCTCTCTTTTACACATATATCTTGCCCATCTTGCTGGAGCTATGTTCTTCAGTCTGGGAATCTACAGCTTTGGGCCAAATCTAGCCTTGTGTCTGTATTTGTATGTAAATTGTTATAAGGACACAGTCACACCTATTTATTGTCTATGGCTACTTTCACACCACAATACCAGGTAAAGAGTTACACAGAGACCGTAGGCCTACAAAGAGTAAAAAAGTTTTATTTGGCTCTTACAGAAAAGTTTTCTTACTTCTGATCTGTGCTATTAGTCTACTGAAAGAGCCAACTTTTGTCTTTGCTTCTCCTCTGTCTATATTTTCATTTCAATAATAATATTTTTTCTTGCTTTTTATTATTTTTTCCTTCTTGTTTATTTGCTATTTTTGAAAAACTTCTTGAGATGGTTACTCAGATAAATGATAAGGACAGTAATTAAATTATGGTACATCTATATGATAGAATAATGTGTGGTAATTCAAAATCATATCTTGAAAAGTATTTACTGACATGGGAAAATAAAATATATAAATAAATGAGAGAACAGAATATTATATGTTTCATATGGTATGATTCCAATTTTAAAAATAATTATATCTATGGAAATAAAGTGCTAGAATGGTATAAAACATTTTTTAATGTACTTAAATCTGAATAAGATTAAGGTTATTGTTTTTTACCAGATTCCCTACCAGTTTTATTGAGATATAATTGACTTTCAGCACTGTGTAAGTTTAAGGCGTATAGCATAATGACTTTTGTATATTATGAAATGATTACCACAATAAGTTTAGTTAACATCCATTATCTCATATAGATCCAATTTTTTTTCTTGTGATGATAACTCTTAGGATTTATTCTCTTTAACAACTTTCAAACAGCATGCAACAATGTTAAGTATAGTCATCATGTTGTACATTACATTCCAAGAGCTGTTTTTATTTTATTTTTATATGTTTCTGCATTTTCAAAAGTATTTTTAAATTGACTATGTACTATTTTTATAATCAAGAAAAGGAGTCACAAAAAAGTAGTCCCAAGGTTCACCTTTAATCCTTTGATTATATAAACTTCCTTTAATAGGAAGTCTTTAGCAAGGTAGAGATTCTTTACATTTTTAAAGATTTAGTTCCCATATTTCACACTAAGAAATTAAGACAGACACTGGAGGAAACCACGTAGGAGCTGGATGGAGGGGTAACACTGAGCATCTTCGTGCTGTATTGCTTCAGATATGGATGGTTTAGGAACTTTCTAAAGGTTTTCATTGCTTATCTTGGCCCCAGAGTTTCCTGATATCCCCAGGACCCTGACTTCTGCCCTAATTCAATGATATGGTCTGTTTTCATATTGAAATTTTGGCCTATAAGAGTAAAGGCCTTCTTAATACAGTCAGGGTCTTCTGCCCTGAACTGTCACACAAAGCATATTTTAATTTTACTTGAAAGCTTTTATTTAAATGTGTATTCCCCCAAATAACCTTAATTGAAAATCAAATTTTAGTTTAGAGCTTTATAGACCAATGTCTCTTTCTTCCTATATACCAATAAAATTGTATATTTTATTTTAACCTCAGTCTGCCTGTGTTTAAAATATAAAGCTAAGGTTAACGGCTTTCGCTGCTAGCAGCCCTACCAGGACATCTCAATTTCTAGATAAAATATTTCCCACAGAACATTTTATTGGACCTGGAGCTCAACCCTACTATATATGCCAATTTATGTATATTCCCTTAGTTGCAAAAATATTAGAACCACTTATGAGCTAAAGTTTATTTTAGCTTTTTAATTTTATGAGATTTTTCATGTTATTTTGGTCAACTTGATTGCTGGGGCTGCCCTTTCTCTCTCCCCCTTTCCTACCACTCTTGTCTCTGGGTGGAGGAGAAGAGCCTCAGACTGCGGAGACTAAGAGGCTTTAGGAGTTCTGCCTGCCTTGGTGTGTCTCACTGGAAAAAAAGAGTGAGGCATGCAGGGAAGGAGAAGGCCTCCCCTGGCCATTTTGGAGTAGCTCTGTGACCTAGCCCCTGATGCTTCACTGACCTCATTTTCTTCTTCTCTCCTCTTTGCTCATTCCTCTCCAACAATGTCAGTTCTCAAACATGCTGAGTCCTCTCCCACCTCAGTGTTCTTACACTGAGACTCTGCCTTTAGTGCTCTTTCCCCACACATATGCATGGCTTTCTCTTTAACTGCTCAGTTTCCTGCAGCTCCCCGCCTCCATCAGACAGGTCACTGCTCACCATGCTCACCACTCTATCTAAAAGACTTATTCCACTTTCAGATTACTCTTAATGTTCTTACTCTGCTCTGGTTTTTTTTTCATAGCACTTGGCATCACCTGACATGGATACATATTTGTCTCTTTACCCCTTAGAAAATGTAAGCTCTGTGAGAGATAGGACTATGCTGCATTCCTGCTGTAAAGCCAGAACTTGGGACAGAGCTTGGCATGTGACAGGTATTCACTGTTTAGTGAATGAGGGGGTGAATAGAGATGACCACATCCATCACTTCAAGTTGGAATTGGGAAGCCTCCTATAAGAACTTCTCATAAATAAATAAATCCTGAGAGAGTTTTAACCAAGATCTGAGAAGAGTAATTCTAAAAACTGAGTAATGATTATCTTTAGGCTCCAAACCCATTGGACCCATGTCTGAGCTTTGGCAAATAGTAAGATTGTAAATCAAATAAGAAAAATCCATTTTCCTGAACTGTAAAATATTGATGCCAAAGCCCTGGCTGCTGTGGCTCAGTGGATTGAGCATCGGCCTGTGAGCCAAGTGTTGCTGGTTCGATTCCCAGTCAGGGCACATTACTAGGTTGTACGGCAGGTCCCCAGTTGGGGGCGTGAGTGAGAGGCAACCACACAGTGATGTTTCTCTCCCTCTCTTTCTCCTTTCCCCTCTCTCTAAAAATAAAATAAACAAACAAATAAATAAATTATTTTAAAAATAAATAAATAAAATAAAATATTGGTGCCAAAACAATATCACCATGGGGCTGTTGAACAGAGAGAACTGTTTCTCTCATTTTGCCATGAATTGTCTTCCTGTTTCTATATAACACACTACCAAAATTTAGCAGCTTAAAACCCAGCCTATTTATTATCTCATAGTTCTATAGGTCAGAAGTCCCGGCAGGCTTGGCTGGGCTCTCTGCTTAGAATCTCACAAGGCCAAAGTCAGTGTGATTCTGTAGCAAATGGGAGCTACAGACTAATCTAATGTGAATTGTCACTGTTCAGGTAACTGTGTTTGTGTGCATAGGGTAGAGAGGACTAGAAAAACTTACCCCTGGTCAAAGCATATCTTAGTAACTTAATGTGATGAGTGAGGTCTTGAAGATCTGATGATGTATGCCCTTCTATGGCCTTCTTTCAGCTTCAAGGTTGTAATCTGGTAAGTAGCTAAACTGGAATTCACCTGTAGCCTGTCAAACTCAAAAGCCCGTGACTTCTCTTAAGCACTCTGCTAGGGAAGGGAAGCATGTGGCATGCTTGCTGTGACTCACCACTCCTCTGTCCTATCATTGACAGGCCACAGAGATCTTCCCTTTGAGACCAGCGTAGCCTCAAAATCATTAAGACTCTGCTCCTGACTGCTGCTGTCAATGAAACAGAGTTGAAGTGCAAGGCAGAACTCATTTCCCTTTCTGGGCTACACTATACCTCAAATTTCAGGAATCCTAGAAACAGAAAGATTTCCAACTGTTTCTTATTCTATCTGCAAAACTGCATATTGTAAATGTTAGAGAACACCTTGACTCCCTCTACTGTGTACCATTAGCTGAACTTGACTAGAGAGAGGGAAGTGAAATATTTAATACATTTTTTAGAGTTATTACTCAGACTTATATGAATTTTTGGGATTCTCCTCTCCTAGAATTTCTCTTTTATAATGAGTGAAAGGGGAATTAAAATGGTTAAATAGCAGGAATACATACTCAACAAGTATGTAGTAAAGTCATTTGCGCTATTGAACCTTCTTAGAGGGAACTGAAATGTTAACATTAAGAGGTGTGTTCTGTTCCCAGAGAGGCAAGGCAGCTTTAGGAGAGCTGTTGAGATGCTCAAGCTAATAGGAAGCTACTGGAAGCTATGTAATATGTTTCCATGAGGGGTAGGAGGGTCCTTTGGGTGGTGTAGCAGCTATGTTTGGATCTGGGAATGTAGAGAAGGGGCTGCTGGAGCCTTATATAGCTCTGTGGTTTGAAACTCAAAGATTAACATCTTTTATGTTGGCATTTCTAGGATAGATAATCTACACATTGCAACTGGCTTACATGCTAGAGATTAAGTATTTCATTTTAGGTGTTTCTAGATTAGACAATGAAAACAGAGAAAAACAATGACTCAGTCTAAAAGACAGTAAACAGAGGTTTCCCTTAACTTGTTTTTCAGAGCCCATTTATCCCCATCATTTCTTGTGCTCCGGGTGGGAGCCACACTGGCCACAAGGCTTTCAGTGTGGCTGTTTTAACTTCCTGGTATGCTGTGTCCTAACTCTTGGTCTAGCTAACTCAGGTCTCAAATTAAGTGTCATGCCCTGCAGACCTGAGCAGATTGCCCAGTTAATACCTGCCTAGAACCCTGTTCTTGGGCTCAGTCACACTTGTGGTTACTATTTAGCAATGCTTACTAAACCATTCATTATATAGTTTTTGTTTAATAAAATTGAAAGTTACTTGAGGGCAGGATTGAAACCTTTATTCCTCACTGCTATATCTCCAAAGCCTTACTCAGTATTTAAAACTCATGCAAGAGCTCAGTAAATATGTATTGAATGAAGGATTGAAAGAACCAAAAAATTAGGACAGAACCTTTGGAACACTGGCTATGATAAAAGCATGCCACGGGTGGATTTTATCTTACTTTATTTTTAGCATATTTTCTCCTTGTAGTATCTCTTCTTGCAACAAACATCCACATATTCTGGGCTTATGTGCATAAGACTTAGCTGTCAATTGTCTGTTAGGGATTTCCTCATTGTCAGGAATTCAGCTGACAATGACTAAGGCTATTATAAGCTATTTTTGGAGAATCTTAAACAACAAGATACTTCTAAGTTTCCAGCTGCTGGTGTTATTGGAGAAACCCTGTTTTTCGTGGTGATGCAGTAAAGAATTACAGATCAGGAAGTCTATTAGCATGCACACAAAGTTTATTAGTGAATGAGGGAGCAAAAACAAGGGTGGCCAAAGGCCAAGGTGGCAAGCTCACCCTAGTGTGGCCAGAGGTCCAGTGACCAGAGGAGAGTCAAGAGGGCCAAGAGAGCCAAGACAGTGAGTTCTTTGTTCTGAGGACTTATATAGTTGGCAGGATAGGGGTGAAGAAGTTACATAGTGATTGATGGATAAAGGTTGTGCCAGCTTTTCCTGGGGGGGGGCATGATTACCCAAAATTAGGTATGTATGGAGGTCTGTTATCCTAAATCCTTATCTTACTCCAGAATCCATTTGTTCATCTTGTTTGTAAAACATAAGTGAAGGGAGACAATTAATTAGAATTGGGACAGCTACCCAAAGTTATTTATGGGCTCTTTCTGTAAGCTTTAGGGATGTCCCCATAAAACAGATAGCAACAGATAGTGACCAGAGGTAGGCAGTTAACCAAAGTTGTCTTATGGGCCGCTTCTTTGGGCACTGTGGATCCTCTCCCACTTTTCTGGCCTTAGGATGCAAGCACAGTTTCAAAGGCTTGCTTTCCCAGATAGTGAAAAGGATGCAAAGAATTCAAGGACTGCCCTCCTCCCATGTTAGCATGGTGTTTCCTGTGATTTTGTAACACCTGGCAATATTATTGGACCAGGCTCCGGACTGCTGAGTTAGTGGGTGGGGCATTTCCCTCTGCTACTCATTCTACTGTAACACTTGGAAGTTTCCAAGCTGGTAACCAAGATGCTAATCTAGGAAATGTCATATGCAATAAGAGGTCCTCCCTAAACTGCTAAAGGAATCTCCAAAATCAGACCACGTGGCAGATAGGAATAGGTGGGAGGGAATTTTTGTGTGTGTTGGTGGTAGTGGAGGGGAGTAGATCAAATCAACTGTTTTTGTTTTTAATAGCTAATTGTGAGGAAAGGAAAGTGTGATGAGGCTTCTCCTCTAAATCAGTAACTGCGATGAGCCTCCCTAAATTCCTCATTAAGGCACAAACCCTGGGGGCTGGTCAGATACACCCCTGCAGGTTCAAGCTAAAGGTTAATGATTACAGAAAGCAGTGCCTGTTCTTTCTACCTCCAGATAAAACATTATCTCAAAGACTTTTTAAGTAACTTGGTTGTTTCCAGACCCTGTTCCCAGGTTCCCTGAAGCCATGGTACATGAGGACCCAACCTTATCTTTCTTACACATTCTTTCCTTTTGTTGTAAGATTGTTAGTTATTGAAATGTATGTACTCTAATGGAAACTTTAGATTTTTCTGCCTATATGAGCACCTCTCCCTTTGGTTGGAGCACTCTTTCAAAGTTTCTGGAATCTGTGTTCCTGGGTTATAGTCCTCAGTGGGCCCAAATAAAACTCTTTCTTAAATTTTCAGAGAGTCATTTTTCTTCTTGTTGACAACTGTGATAGTTGAAAATGCTTGACAAGACATTTTGCATTTTTTAATTAAGCCTCCAACAACTATATACCTCAATATATGCCTTACAGTCAAAGGTTGTTCTTGGTTGGTTGATTGGTGGGTGGATTGGTGGATGAGTGGTTGGTTGGCCAGTAGGTTAATTGGTTGTTTGTTTACTTCTGGTCAAGGTTTGACTTAACTAACTGACTAGCAAAGCCATGAAACCTCCTTTACCTTGTGTGAAATGGGTCTTTCCGGTCAGGATTACTCATGTGGGCCTTGGTGCTCCCACAGCAGCTGGTAGACATTTTAGTATCATTCTCTACTCTCCCAAGGCAACAGTCCACTTTGAACAGGAAGCTGCTTGCTCTTAATCACCTTACTCTGGTCTGTTTTGTGCATCATAAGTCAGTCCTTAGGACAGGTGTGTTGATTCAAATTAAATTGATTTTATTAGAGTTGACACCACACTGGCCTCTCCAACACTACTGAACTTTGATTTGCCATGGAGAAATAATTCTAAAGTGTCTGGCCCCCTTTTTTCCCTCCCTCCCTCCCTTCCTTCCTTCCTTCCTTCCTTCCTTCCTTGAGTTTCCCTTCTGCTTTTCCTTCTCTTTTCTTCTTTCTTTAACCTTCCCTCTGTCTCATTCTCTGTCTTTATTTCAGTTTATGTTTCTCTGTGCATGATTCTTTTGCTTTTCTTCTCTCCTCCTTCCTTCTCTGTGCCATAAGGGTTTGTAGGCTATGACCTGCACAAGAACACCTTGCCAAGAGGAGAAATGAGGGCAGAAATCCAGCCTACACTGTGCTTGCTGAGGCATAAATGCTGGCATGGGGTTTTGTTGGCTCAGAGGAGGCATCTTTTTCTAACTTACACAAAAGTATTTTTGGAGCTAACAGAGGCTTTTTCTTTCCTAAACTATTCCCAAGGCAAGCAGTCATTTTGCATTTTTCTCTTGACCCATGCTTCCTCTGAATCTCAATAGAGACCTCCATTACCCTCCTTCTCCCCACCTGCTGACCAAACCTGGGCAAGTTGGAGTTGTGTTTGCACCAGAAACATACTGTTTAAGTGTTTCTGCAACATTCCAGTGCTTTCATTCTTTTTTTTTTTGATCCTTTAATTTTGTTTGAATTCTTTTGAGTAGAAAGAAGTAACTTTTTAATCATTTGCCTTAGGTGCTTAATTTTCTCTTCTCAGTTGTCTATATAACTAAGCCCTTTTAAGCTCTTCTTGATCCATTGGTAGTGGTGGTGTTTATTTAACAGTAGTGTTTGTTCCATTATCTCTGACTGGAAATATTGAGGATAGTTTGCCTTTGCTTCTGCAAGCTGTTGGATAGTCAGGACTTGGAAGTTCAAGTTCTTGGAATGCTCTTGAGATTAAGGTTCATTGTATCTGTAGTGCCTAGCACATTATTTGTCACATAATGGTTATTTATCAAGACTATTAGATGTCTGAATGAAGATGTGCCTAAATAAATCTCCTATAACTACAGGCTTTCTAGGAGACTCATTCTGGCGCTGAAAGCAGCCATTATAAATCCACATCAAGGTGGGCACACTGATGCTCACATCCAGCTGAGCCAGGGTATAGTGAGGTGATACCTGTGTTAGGCTTTTGTGAGATGCGAGAAATAGGTGCATGCTCAAGTTAAGCTAACTTAAAAAACAACATATACAGCATCTATTGATAGATCATGGGATTTTTGTATTTCATTTTGTTTATGTGGTGTATTATGTTTATTGATTTGCAAATGTTATGCCATCCTTGCATGCCTGGGACGAATCCAACTTGATCATGGTGTATGATCTTTTTAATGTATTGCTGAATCCAGTCTACCAATATTTTGTTGAGGATTTTAGCATCTATGTTCATCAGTGATATTGATCTGTAGATTCCTTTCTTTGTTGTTTCTTTACCTGGTTTTGGAATTAAGATAATACTGGCCTCATAAAAAGAATTTGGGAGTCTTCCTTCTCCTTGAATTTTTTGGAGTAGGATAGGAGTTATTTCTTCTTTAAATGTTTGGTAAAATTTGCCTGTGAGCCATCCAGTCTAGGGCTTTTGTGTGCTGGGAGTTTTTTGATTACTGCTTTAATTTCATTAGGTGTTATTGGTCTATTTAGGCTTTCTGTTGCTTCTTGATTCATTTCTGGAAGATTGTATGTTTCTAGAAATTGTCCATTTCACCCAGGTTGTCCAATTTCTTAGCATATAGTTGTTTATAGTAATTTCTTACAATCCTTTGTATTTCTGTGATATTGGTTGTAACTTCTCTTTCATTTCTGATTTTATTTACTTGGGACCCCTCTCTTTTTTTCTTGATGAGTCTGTTTAAAGGGTTGTCAACTTTGTAGTAAAAATAGCCTCTTAAATAGATGGTGTCGGGAGAACTGGACAGGTACATAAAAAAAAAGTGAAACTAGTGGGCAGGGCAGAAGAGGGCAAAGGGGGAAAAACTGGGACAACTGTAATAGAAAGTGAAACCATCAACTTACACCATATACCAGAATAAATGCAGGATGGATAAAAGACTTAAATACAAGCCATGACACCATAGAAGTCCTAGAATAAAACAGACAATAAAACTTTAGATATCCCACACAGCAATATTTTCATTGATATATCTAGTAGGGCAAGGGAAATAAAGGAAAAAAAAATAGGACTACATCAAATTGAAAAGCTTCTGCACAGCTAAAGAAAACATCAGTAAAATGAAAACAGAACCAATTGCATGAGAAATCATATTTGCCAATGATACCTCAGGCAAGGGTCTGATCTCCAAAATATATGAAGAATTCATATGACTCAATGTTATGGAGTGGGGGTCTCCAAAAATCCCCAGAGCCTGCGGGTTGGGGAATGGGGAAAAGGGAGCAGCTTTTAAGATGCCTTTGCATGACTATAGCTAGTAGCTTAGTGTCTCAGTTATGCAAATGGCTGTGGTTCTTCCAAGGCCCCAAGAAGATGGGAGGGGTTTTGACCATGGAATGGTGCAGAAAGAGCATACAGAGCCTGTGCAAGTTTCTGTGAATGGTTGGAACTGGTTACCACACCCACTCTATCAGAGGACACAGTCAGGCGTTTAAAAATAGGGAGCAGACATTTTAGCTAGGTTCTCCATGCAGTTTTGAGAAGAGGAGATCTCCATGCAGCTTTGTGAGGAGGAGAGGAGATCCACGCAGTTTTCAAGAAGGGCAGAGAAGATCTCCATGCGGCTCTGAGAAGAGGAGAGGAGAGGAGATCCATGCGGTTTGCAGGGAGGAGAACTCTGTGCAGCTTGGAAAGGAAAGGAGGCTCTCCATGTTGTTTTGAGAGGAGGAGAGAAGGAGAGGAGGAGGAGATCCACATGTTTTGCAAGGAGGGCAGAGAGGGGAACACCATGCGGCTTTGAAAGGGCAAAGCACATATTTTCCTGGACTGTTATATGGAGGCTGATGACATCGTACCCCAGATCCTGAAGGAGACAGCTGACAGATAAGGAATGAGGAACTTCTGGGCATGTTTTTGGCTTCTAGCCTTTTGGGGAGCAAGGGAAGTACTGGGTCCTGTGGGAGAACAGGGCTCTGAGCTGAAGTGCTCACTGCCCTCCCCAGGTTGGAATACTGTAAATAAAGACCTGTTTTCCTCAACACTAGTTATTGGGTTTTACACCAAGGCACCACATGAAAGAACCTCTTTCACTCTGTAATATCAACACCAGGAAGACAGACAATTCATTAAAAAATAGGCAAAGGACCTAAACAGACACTTCTTCAAACAGGACATACAGAGGGTCCATAGGCATATGAAAGGATGCTCAACATCACTAGCTTTCAGAGAGATGCAAATAAAAACCACAATGGGATACCACCTCACACCTGTCAGAATGGCCATCATCAACAAATCAACAAACACCAAGTGCTCATGAGGATGTGGAGAAAAGGGAACCCTAGTGCACTGTTGTTGGGAATGCAGACTGGTGTGGCCACTGTGGAAAGCAGTATGGAATTTCCTCAGAAAACTAAAAATGGAACTGCCTTTTGACCCAGCTATTCCACTACTGGGATTATACCCTAAGAATCCTGAAACACCAATTCAAAAGAATCTATGCACCCCTATGTTCATAGCAGCATTATTGACAGTAGCTAAGTGCTGCGAACAGCCTAAGTGCCCAGCCTTAAATTAATGGATCAAAAAACTGGTATATTTACATAATGGAATACTGCATAGCAGAAAAAAAGAACTTCTACCTTTTTGCCACAGCATGGATGGAACTGGAGAATATTATGATAAGTGAAATAAGCCAGGTAGTGAAAAACAAATACCATATGATCTCACCTATAAGAGGAACCTAATGAACAAAATAAACAAACAAGCAAAATAGAACCAGAGGCATGGAAACAAGGAACAGAGTGACAGAGACCAGCGGGAAAGGAGAGGTGGATAACAGTGGAAAGAAAGGGAAGAGATTAGTCAAGGAATACGTACGAATGACCCAAAGACATGGACAATAGGGTGGATGGGGATTTACTGTAGGAGCAGAGGTGTGGGCAGGGCGGAAGAGGGCAAAGGGGGAAAAACTGGGACAACTGTAATAGAACAACAATAAAATATTTAATTAAAAATACCCAAAGTATAGAGTGAAAGTCAGGGAGATTGGAAACCAACTCAACAGTCATAGGGCAAGGTCTCATGCCAGGCCACTCAAGAGAGAAAGACAGCTTGTTTCTTGATATACACACTACCATTGTGGTGATATCAATTCCAGTTGGCCTCTCTTGTTCCCATTGAGTGACTTTTTGCTGTTCTCAAACCTTACAGTTTCTGTTTAGTACCTGCTCTTAGAGAATCTGTCAGCTTCTGGAGTTTCTCCTTCCTGTTGGCTCTTGTTCTACATCCCATGGTCCAGCTTTTAGAAAGCATTGGTAGGCAGTGTTCATCAGAGGCCCCAGTGCAGTGTGCAGTGTCCTTGTACCTGGCTGCCTCAAGGACACTACCCTTTAAATGTTGAGCCCCTCAGACAGGAACTGTGGGAGGCAAGTATTTGAGGCTTCCCAGAGGCAGTCTGAGAGCATGGCCTACATGCCTCCTGAGAATTGCTGCTTTCTCTTGAGTGTCAAACCAGAATGTTTTTATGGCTACCATCATATTCCATTCAGCACTCTCCCATTTTGTGCAGCTTGTCCCAAGAATACTTTTATGGTGCATGTTCAAATCCAGTATGGTACTGAATGCATAGTAAAAGCACAGTGAAAAGACAATGAGCATACCAACCAGTAGAGGGAGCACCATTGAAGCTCCCCACTACTGAGCACTTGCAGGTCATAGAGATGTAGTTTTTCTTGGTTCACAATCACTTTTACTTGTCTATGATTTCCTTTCATGTCATTGAGTCATAATGGCTGCCCAAAGGTGCTAGAGATGCTTCAAAAGTGCCCAGCAAGAGTACAACACTGGAGTGTTTTACTGAAGTTTGAGTCTCCCTCAAGAAAATGGTTCAGAAAACAGAATTAGTCCATTAAGCAGAAATCCTTTGACATTATAAAAGAATGACATAAAACTCACTGCAGCCTGGGAGGACTAACTAAAGCTTATATGTAATTGAAAGAAATGATGGTAGGAACTTTTCAAACTTCAGGGGATTTGATAAGAACTGTCACCATCTCTCTTTTTTTCAATTAAAGTTTATATTCAGTATTATTCTCTATTAGTTTCAGGTGTACAACATATTAGACAGTCATGTACTTTACAGAGAGATTCCTCTAATATTTCAAGTACCCACTTGGCCCCATACATAGTTATTAAGACATTATTGACTATATCCCCTATGATGTAATTTGTATCTCTGTGACTGTTATATAACCACTAATTTGTACTTCTTAATTCCTCTACTTTTTTCACCCCCCCCCCCAAATCCCTCCCCTCTGGCAACTGTTAGTCTGTTCTCTGTATCTATGAGTCTTTTTCTATTTTGTTTATTTTGTTCTTTAAATTCCACATATAAGTGAAATCATATGGTATTTGTCTTTCTCTGTCAAACTAATTTTATTTAGCATAATAACTCTAGGTCCATCCATGCTGTCACAGAAGGTTAAGATTTCCTTCTTTTTTTATGGCTGAGTAGTGTTTCATTATGTATTTGTGCAACAGCTTTTTTGTCTACTCATCTGTTGTTGGGCACTTGGGTGGCTTCCAAATCTTGGCTATTGTAAATAGTGCTACAATGAACATAGGAGTGCATATACTCTTTTGAATTAGTGCTTTGGGTTTCTTCAGATATACTCCCAGAAGTGGAATCTCTGGATCATAAGGCAATTTCACTTTTAGATTTAGTTTTTAGTTTTTTGAGCAACGTCCATACTGTTTTCCAGGGTGGTTGCACCAGTCTGCACTCACACTAATAGTGCACAAGGATTCCCTTTTCTCCATATCTTCATCAACACTTCTTGTTTGCTGATATATTGATCATAGCCATTCTGACAGGTGTGAGGTGATATCTCATTTTGGTTTTCATTTGCAATTTCTGATGATTAGCGATATTGAGCATTTTTTCATTTGTCTATTGGCTATCTGTATGTCCTCTTTGAAAAAGATTTTATTCAGTTCATCTGCCCACTTTTTAATTGGATTGTTTGGTTTTTCTGAGTTATTTTTTTAAAATAAGTTTAGGGTATTAACCCCTTATAGAATGTACCATTGATGAAAAGTTTCTCCCACTCAGTAGGTTGTCTTTTAGTTTTATTGATGGTTTCCTTTGCTGTTGAAAACTTTTTAGTTTGATGTAGTCCCATTTGATTATTTTTTCTTTTGTTTCCCCAGTTACCATCTCTTTAAAGGATTTTGCTATAATTATACAGTTGGTGATCTCATTTTGGAAAATGCATTATCTTTACCCTGCCCACCATGCTCTTTCCCAACAAATGAACACAAGACAATAAGTAACCAGGAGAAGAGCCCAAACTTTCTCCATCCTCTCACAACTGTCACTCACTGGCATTTTCTCTGCCATGTGAGAAATGAATGGTGCTGCATCTGTTCTCTTGTTCCACATCGAGTATTGTCATGAGTCTAGATATTGTTTCCCTTTTGGGGATGTGGCAGGTAGCCCAAGCCTCCTGCCTGGTATTGGGTTGTGGGGAATTGAGGAGAGGCTGCCTAGGTTGTTGTCCTTGTCCCTCTTGATTTCTTCCTTTAAGGAGAAGATTCAGTCACTGGCACCATCAATCCAGCACATTTCATAAACAGTGAATTCTTTTAAAAAACCTGCCACTGAGCAGCCATCTGTCTCCATTTTTGTCAATATGCTATTATAACACTGCAACTGTACTGTGAGGTCGTCTTTCACTAAAGACTCCTTGATCTGAAGGCAAACATGTTAAACATGGAGACAAGAGCTATGGGCCAACTGACAACATTTCCACCCACTAGCTTTTCATCACTGGAGCTTGGAATTTAAATCTTGTTTTTGACCTAAGGTGATGATATTGATGGTTTCTATATTTTGTTGTGCTTGATTTATATATTTCAAGATTACAGAATGTCCCAACATCCTGATTTATTACTTATTATGTGGGAAGAAGGCAGGCAAATGTTATTACTATTCGAGCACTGCTGGTAGCTAAACTGAGGCATAGAATGCCAAAGATCAGGTAGCAAAGGAGGACAAATAGGAATGTGTCTTAGAGCTATAATCTCTCTTCTGAACAACTGAGTCATCTCCCTTTATCTTCTTTTTGGTACAATTTAAGCATCTCACAAAACCACTACATGTGGACATTTTGCTCTTCAGAGGCCAGTCTGAACACAGCAAAGAGGATAGGAACCAGCTTTGAGCCAAGTCATAGGAGAAGCTGACACCTGCATCCCGCAGTGTTTTTTAACATATTATATTCTACAGTGTATCCTCCTTGCAGCACCCAGGACCTCTCTCCACTAATCATTTTTCTTAGGGGAAAACATATTTTTAAAAAAACCCTCAATAACACAAAGCCTATGAAACCAAGTCAAGGGGGGAAAGAGCACCAGAAGGAGTTGTAGACAGTGCAAACCCTTCTTGCTGAGGCAGCTTGTTAATGTGTACTCAGTTCCCACATGCCTGTCTCTAGATGGAACAGTTTACAAGAGCTTGGAGTGTATTTTACTGTACTTACCATTAATTAATACCTTTAAAAGCTATTTTGGATGACAGAAGAAGAAATTTGGTGGATAGCAGATTTTCAGAGCTCTTGAAAATTCCATTATTTCCATGACTGTGGCATATCTTATCTGTTAATATGGAGACTTATCTGAATCAAGTCAGATCTAATCTGCAGTCATGGATT
Source organism: Furipterus horrens (assembly GCF_987537825.1). Classification (NCBI taxonomy): domain Eukaryota; kingdom Metazoa; phylum Chordata; class Mammalia; order Chiroptera; family Furipteridae; genus Furipterus; species Furipterus horrens. Next base: position 45,552,559 of record NW_028327182.1, read on the forward strand.
TCAAGGAAGAAGCCAGACTGTTTTGCTTATTCCTGCAGCATCCTGGGCTGTGACTATCTACACCACCCTCCTCCACCTTCCTTTGAGGAACAGGCTCAGCTTTGACACATTCCCTAGTCTCTGTGTTACCCCTCTTTGTGGCTCTTTCACTGCTATTTTCTTGTTTTGAGCATAGTTCCTCCTTCCTGCTGAAATTGAAAGGGTCAACTTCCCTTTGAGCAATCAGTGGATGCCAAGAATAACACCTTTGTTTGCCTTATTCTTGTTCCTTTGAGTGATGGTTAAATTTGTGTTAAATAAGTATGTAACCCAGTTGCTTGGTCAAATGCTAGACTAGATATTGCTGCAAAGGTATTTTTTAGATGTGATTAACATTTAAGTCAGTAGACTTGAGTAAAGCAGATTATTGTCCATAATGTGGGTAGGCCTCATCCAATCTGTTTGCTGAAGTCCTTAAAGGCAAAGACAAGTTTTCCCAAAGAAGATGCAATTTGCCCCGAGACTGCAACATAAAAATTCTGCCTGACTTTCCAGCCTTCTGGCCTGCCCTGCAGTTTTTAGACTCAAGGTTGCAACATCAACCTGAATTTCCAGACTGTTGAGGCTCCCTGCGAATTTTGTGTTTCTCAGCCTCCATAATAGCATGAACCATACCTTAAAATAAATAAAGAGTGAGGCAAAAGTAGGTTTATAGTTATTTGTATGGAAAAGAATGTAATATTTAATAAATAACAATACAAGAATAAACTATTTTATGTACTCACAGTTGTAAACCTACTTTTGCCCTCCCCCTATGTATATACAGATAGATAGACAGATAGATACTTTCTGTCTATTGGTTCTGTTTCTCTAGAGAACTTTGACTAATACACTTGGTTAATACCAAACTCCTTAATTCCTTTCTTTCCAAAGGACCAGCAAGTAATTAAAGCATTCTGGAGTTTGTCCTATCTTGCCTCTTATTAGCTGTGTGATGTTTGTCAAATTACAAATATTTCTGTGCTCTTTTACTCAATATTGAAATAGGAATAAAGAGCCTTTCTGTGTTACTCAGAGAGGGTTTCATATGGTGTTGTTCTTGGTTCTCATATAACTTAAAGGAAAACTTTCACAAGGTCTGGAGCCCCTAATGTCAACAAATGAAGGAGGATATCCTCAAATTCCTTGCAGCAGGAACCCATTTAAGTGGCATGAACCTTGATTTCCGAATGGAGCAGCACATCTACAAAAGGAAAAGTGATGGCATCTACATCGTAAATCTGAAGAGAACCTGGGAGAAGCTTCTGCTGGCAGCTCATGCCATGGATGCCATTGAAAACCCCGCTGATGTCAGTGTTGTGTTTCTAGGAACACCGGCAAGTGAGCTGTGCTGAAGTTAACTGCTGTTTGGAGCCACTCCTACTGCTGGTCACTTTACTCTTGGAACCTTCACTAACCAGACCCAGGCAGCCTTCCAGGAGCCAAGACTTTTCGTGGTTACCGATCCCAGGGCTGATGACTAGCCTCTCACAGAAGCATCTTATGTCAACCTGCCTACCATCTCTTTGCTCTATGTCACAGACTCTTCTATATGGACATTGCTGTCCTCGAGCCACCACGAGGGGCTCCCTCAATGGGTCTCATGTGGTGGATGCTGGTCTGGGAAGTCTGAATGGTACCATCTCCATGGTCACCTATGGGAGGTCATGCCTGATCTCTTCTACAGAGATCCTGACAAGATTGAAAAGAAAGAGCAGGCTGCTGCTGAAAAGGCTGTGACCAAGGAGGCATTTCAGGGTGGATGGACCACTCCAACTCCTGAGTTCACTGCTACTGAACCCAAGGTCGCAGACTGGTCAGAAGGCATGTGGGTGCCCTCTGGGCCTGACCACCAGTTCTCTCCTGAAGACTGGAGCTCTCAGCTGCCATTGAAACTGGGCTGCAGCCCCACTACTCAGGCCACTGAATGGATAGGAACAATCACTGAGGGGTCTGAAGGTGTTTTTCCCAAGATTCTTAAACAGAAAATGAAAATAAGGTTGACAAAAAGGTATAAAGAGATTATATGCTCTGTTAGGTTGTTACAAGGATTAAATGAGGTTCTACCTACACATAGTAAACACAATATTTATTAAATTAACCTAGTATCATAGTCCATTGATTGGCCTTGTACGCATAAACAGATGTCTGTGTGCATACTACTGTGTGAGAAGGAGCAGGGAAAAATGTGGAATGCCTGCCATGATGTTCCCGAATCATCAGTTCTAGATTTTCTGAAGGATTGTGGTTGGTAGCAGTGATGGAGAGCATAAGCATTTGGAGGTAGATAAACCCACATTCAAATTCTGGTTCTTCCATCTGTTAGCTGTATAATTTAAAGCCAGCGATCTTAGCTTTTTGAGACTCCAGACATTTTAAGACTCCAGTTTGACCTTAGCTCAATAGAGGTGGGAGTCTTTTGTTCTTTGATGGGTGCACAGAGAATTCACTCTGAGGGAGGAGGAACTGGAGGATGAATGCTTTGGATTATCACCCTAGCTCACCACCACTGGGAAGCAAGACTTCTGCATGTGACATCAGGCCATGCCACTGGAATCTTCCCCAATTTTGTCACTAAATTTGTCCCAGATCTCTCAAGAATGATAGCTATAGAAACTTGGAGAATGGGCTCCCTATTAGAAGCCTTATAAAGAGCTATTAAACCTGGTGAGTAGAACAAGAAAAGGTATTGGAGGTGGAGGACAAGTAGAAAAGAAACAGAAAAGAATAACTGCCAAAAAAGTCTGATGTGAACAGCTGTGAGAAGTCCCAACTACACATAAGGGTGACAGCTTGTAGGGAAGCTTGGCACCTCAGGGACATTACTTGGTTGTGGTGGTGGTGGTGGTATCCATTTTTAACAACAACAAAAGAATTGCAATTCTATTTTTCTCATACTCTAGAGCTGTGGTTACTAGTCAGTAGAGAATTTGCTTCCTCCAGGAGACATTTGGCAATGTCTGGAGTCCTATTGGATTGTTGTGCCTAGGGTAGGAAGTGCTGTTGTCACCCAGTAGGCATGTAGATCTGTTAAACACCCTATGGTGCACAGGACAGCACCACAGCAAAGTACTGTATCCAGTGCAAAAAATCAATAGTGCTGAGATGGAGAAACCCTGCTCAAGAGGCCATCTCTGCACTAAATGACAGGGAAGCTATCCTAGTATGTGCTGTTAGATTGGTGGCACTAGAAGCTTAGGGACTGTGTTCTTCCTGCAGAACATGAGACAAATAAATTTTGGATGTTTCCTCCAAGACAAAGAATTTCACTGAATGCCCAGTGTGGTGCTATGGGTGCTGCCTCACCAAAAACAGATATTAGATTATAGGTCTGGAAATGATTTTGAGACTAATTCACCTTATTGTCTCAGCCTCAGCAAGATGGTGAGATGAAGCCAAGATGAACTCCAAGATAGTTGAATAGTGTCTGTGACAAAGTGACCTTACCTCTGCCAAGATTGAAAAGGCCTCAAATTTTATCTCCGTAAGGCAAGCTCAGAACAGCCAAGAACTATGGATTCTCCCTTTTGGGGCCTTCTGTCATTCCTACCAAAGGGCAGGAAAGAAATATTTAATAAAGGAAAGTTACCAACTAGCTTAATGTAGTCCAATAGGCTGACAACCTGAAAAAAAAATTAGGACAGGGAGAAGAAAACTAACTATCCTTAGAGATTAATGTTCTAAAATTAGAGTATGCAGTATGTTATTGTATTTCCTCAGAATATTAATATTTCCTCACTGAAATACATCATTAAGATTTCACTGGAAAATTAGATAGGGTAAGGAAAGAGTTTTAGGCTGGGAATATATTTTGAATATCTTAAATGATTAAACTCATTAAAAAATGAATTAATTATGTTCAGGAGCAGGTTAATGACAAGGCAGTAAGTTTTAGGTCATTTTCATGGTGGCAGATAGGGAAGCCTCAGAGAATTCTTATGTTCCAAAGAGCTGTTCATCAAAATATTATCTAGATTCTTTGAGCTGTAAGGAAACATAAAGCATGGGATTTCCAATCTCTGTTTGAGGTTATGGTCTACGCATCACTTAGTAGCAAAGCCAGGACTAAAACCAATTTCTCAATTGCTAGACCCTCACCCTGTGCTGCTTCACCTGCCATTTGTTATGATGTCTGATGTTCTTCCACTGACAGGTGGAGAGAGAACAAGATGGCAGTGTTTGGTTAGGCAAATATGGGTGTGCATCCCAGCTTTGGTACTCCTTTTCTGTGGGGGTTCCTTAACTTTTCAGAACCTTGTTTCTTTTTTCATCTGGGAGCAGAGAGAATGATTACCATGAGCAGTTTGTCTGTGCCATGAAGATTTCCAGGTCTCCTAAAGCTCTTTATTGTAGTGCAATTATTACAATGAGTTTTCATAACTTCCACTACTGTTTCTCAGACTGATTCAGGGAACACTTGCTCTACAAGATGGGATGTGCTTATATGTTTTCTGTGATTAATGTTGTTAAAGAACAAAATATTAACCGAGTAAATTTAAAGATCTAATTGGCTTTATTAAAAGATTCGTGAACCAGGCATCATCCCATCTGCTAAATAGAAGAGTGAACCTAGGAGTTGTACAAAATGAAAGGTTTTTATAGGCAAGAGGAGGGTGGCAGAAGGAAGTTTAAAAAGAGATTATTGAGGAGATTCAAGATGGTGGAGGAGTAAGTGGAAGCTACACGAACCTCCTCCCAGGGCCAATCTAGAATTAAACTTAATTGTGGAGAAATCATCCAAAATAACCAACTGAACACTAGCTGGAGAGAAGCCTTATAACCACAGACAGACAGAAAAGGCTTCTTCATCACAATGTGACTGGTAGGAGTGTGGAGACATAAAAGGGCTGGCTGGGCTCCTGCAGGTGGCAGCTGAAGGGGCTGAGAAACAGCTCAGCAGCCAGGGGTTCCCCCTGGGAAGGGCAGGGTTTAAACCCTCAGCTGGGCTTCCCAGCCTACAGCAACAGAGCAGAAAGTAAGATAGCAACCAGCTTTGAAAAGTGAAAAGCCATAGGGTGTTTCTTTGTGTTTTTTTTTTTCTGGCCTGAAAGAAGCTAGAGACAAAGAGCTCTTAAAGAGATCATGTTTGAAAATATATTGGCACCCACGTACCCTGGACTTTAGCAGAGGGAGGACAGGGAAGACTAGAGACAATTAAGGAGAATTCGGGGTGGTGCCTTTGAGGAGAGAACCGAGGGAGCAGTTGACTGGGTCCCAGTGCTGATTCATTCCCCATACTGCAGGCAGACAACTCCCTTCCAAGTGGCATCAGCCTGAGGGGAAGCAATGACCCTGCCTGAGGAAATTAATCTGTCCCACCCTTGGTGCTTAAGCCTGACAGCTGATCAGAGATTGAATATATTGACAAGTAAAGGAGACAGACAAAGGCAGCAGATCTCTGATAGTCTTCAGCAGGTTGCCTAGGCTCAGATAGGGTCATGATCTGATACCACCAGGGGCAGAACCAGGAAGTGCAGATAAATCTAAGAAGCAGAAATAAACAAGAAGAGTCACAAAGAATTGGGAGCCAGAGAAACAATGCCCCATAGAAAGGAAAGGAGGAATCCCTAGAAAGAGTGCTAAATGAAATAGAGGAAAGCAAACTATCAGACATGGAATTCAAAACATGGATTATAGGGAAGCTCAATGAGCTCAGCAAGCTCAAAGAAAACAACAAAGAACTCCAGAGAAACAACAAGGAACTTACTGAGAATTACACCAGCATTAAAACATAGAAGCTATCAATAAGAGCCAAGAGGAAATGAAGAATACAATTTATGAATTAAAGAACACAGTAGAAGAAATCAAAAGAGGGCTAGAGGAAGCATAAGATCAGATCAGTGAGCTGGAGGACAATGTGGAAAAAAATTCCAGAGAGTGCAACAAAATGAAAAAAGACTGAAAAAGAATGAAGAGGTTTTAAGAGAGCTGTAGGACAACCTGGAACATAATAATATTTGTATCATAGAAATACTAGAAGGAGAAGAAAGGAGCAAGGGATAGAAAACCTGATTGAAAAGTAATGACAGAAAACTTCCCTAATTTGATGAGAGAAAAAGTCATGCAAGCCCAGGAAGAACAGAATCCCAATGAAGATGAACCCAGACAGGCCCATTCCAAGACATATCATAATTAAAATGGCAAAACTCAAAGACCAAGAGAGAATCCTAAAAGCAGAAAGACAGAAACAGCTAATTACATACAAGGGAGCTCCAATAAGGCTATCATCAGATTTCTCCACAGAAACACTACAAGCCAGAAGTGAATGGCAAAAATTATTCCACGCAATGAAAAACAAAGGCCTACAACCAAAACTACTCTATCCAGCAAGGTTCCTGCTTTCATTCAAAATGGTGAAATAAGGAGTTTCCAAGACAAAAGAAAGCTAAAAGAAAACATCTCCACCAAACCAGCATTGCAAGAGGTGCTAAAAGATCTGATATTAAAAGGTGAAGAAACAGAGAGAAACAGAGAGGAATACATGTAAATAGGGGAAAAACGACAATGAATAAGTACCTATCAATAATAACTTTAAATATAAATGGATTAAATACACCAATCAAAAGACATAGGGTAGCTGAATGGATTATAAAGCATGACCCACATATATTCTGTCTACAGGAGACCCACCTGAGAACAAAAGTGGTACACAGACTGAAAGTGAAGGGATGGAAAAAAATATTTCAAGCAAATGGACATGAAAAAAAAAAAGCTGGGGTAGCAATACTTATATCAGACAAAACAGATTTCACAACAAAGGCCATAAAAAGAGACAAAGAAGGGCATTTCATAATACTTAAGGGAACAATCCATCAAGAAGACCTAACCCTGGTAAACATATATGCACCTAACATAGGAGCACCCAAATATATAAGGAAAATCTTGAAAGACTTCAAGAAGACAGCAACACACTCACAGTAAGAAACTTTAACATCCCACTGTCAACAATGAACAGATCTTCGAAGCAAAGAAACACTAAGGATATTGAGGCAATGAACAACACTCCAGATCAAATGGACTTAATTAATATATATAGAACATTTTACCCCAAAGAAGCAAAATATACATTCTTTTAAAGTGCACATGGAACATTTTCAAAGATAGACCACATGGTAGAACACAAACAAGCCTCAACAACTTCAAAGAAAAATTGAAATAATATCAAGCATCTTCTCAGATCACAATGGCTTGAAACTGCAAATCAACCTCAAGGAAAAAACTCAAAAACATTCAAACTCATGGAGAATGAATAACATGCTATTAAATAATCAGTGGGTTAACAATGACATCAAGGAAGAAGTCAAGAAGTTTCTGGAAACAAATGATAACACACAACAGCCCAAAATCTATGGGACCCAGGAAAAGCAGTTCTGAGAGGAAAGTTTATAGCAATACAGACCTACCTAAAAAGGATAGAAGAATCTGAAACAAAAAAATCTAACCCTGCTGCTACGAGAACTAGAGGAACAACAACAAAGTCCAGAGCGAGTAGGAGGAAGGAAATAATCAAGTTCAGAGCATAATTAAATGACATAGAGACAAAACAAATAATTCAAAAGATCAATAAAACCAGGAGCTATTTCTTTGAAAAGATAAACAAAATTGACAGGCCTTTAACTGGGCTCATGAAAAAAAAAAAAAAGAAAAAAAAGAGAGAGGACCCAAATAAACAAAACCAGAACCAAAAGAGGAGAAATCACTATTGATATCACAGAAATACAAAGGATTGTAAGAAATTACTATGAACAACTAAGTATATGACAAGAAATTTGACAATCTAGATGAAATGGACAAATTTCTGGAACCATATCTTCTAAAACTGAATCAAGAAGCAGGAAGCCTGAATAGACTGATAACAACTAGTGAGATTGAAACAGTAATAAAAAAAACTCCCAGCACACAAAAGCCATGGACCAGATGGCTTCACAGGCAAATTTTACAAAACATTTAGGGAAGAGCTAATTCCTATCCTTCTCAAACTATTGAAAAAAATCCAAGAAGAGGGAAGCCTCCCAAACTCTTTCTATGAAGCCCGTAGTATCTTAATTCCAAAATTAGGTCAAGACACGACAAAGAAAGGAAACTACAGGCCAATATCACTGATGAACATAGATGCTGAAATCCTCAATAGAATATTGGCAAACCAGATCCAGCAACACATTAAAAAGATCATACACCACAATCAAGTAGGATTCATCCCATGGATGCAAGGGTGGTTTAATATTCATAAATCAATAAACATAATACCCCCACATAAACAAAATGAAAGTTAAAAATTACATGATCATATCAATAGAACCTGAAAAAACATTTGATAAAGTACAACACCCATTTATGATGAAAACACTCAGCAAAGTGAGAATAGAGGGAGCATACCTCAACTTAATAAAGGCCATATATAAGAAACCTGAAGCCAACATCATACTCAATGGGCAAAAACTGAAAGCATTCCCCCTAAGATCAAGAATAAGACATGGATGTCCACTCTTTCCACTCCTATTCAACGTAGTCTTGGAAGTTCTAGCCACAGCAATCAGACAAAAAGTAAAATAAAATAAAATAAAATAAAAGGCATCCATGTAGGAAAAGAGAAAGTAAAACTGTCATTAATTGCAGATGACATGACAATGTACATAGAAAACCTTATAGACCCCATGAAGAAAACTACTCAACCTAATAAGTGAATCTGGCAAAAGAGCAGGGTACAAAGTCAATATTCAGAAATTGAAGGTATTTCTGTACATCAACAACAAAATATCAGACATAAAAACTAGAAAAAAATACCATTTACTATAGCAACAAGAAAAAATAAAGTACTTAAGAATAAACTTAACCAAGGAGATAAAAGGCCTGTACTCGGAAGACTACATAACACTCAAGAAAGAAATTAAGAAAGATACAAATAAATGGAAGTATATAACATGTTCATGAATGGGAAGAATCAACATCATTAAAATGTCTATACTACCCAAAGCAATTTATAGATTCAACACAATCCCTATTAAAATACCAATGACATATTTCACAGACAAATACTTCAAAAATTTATATGGACCCCTCCCAGAAAAAACAAACAAACAAAAACACCCTGAATAACCATAGCAATCTTGAGGAAGAAGGACACTATAGGAGGAATCACAATACCTGATATCAAACTATACAAGGCCACTGTAATCAAAACAGTCTGCTACTAGCATAAGAACAGACATATAGATCAATGGAACAGAATAAAGGGCCCAGAAATAAACCCATGTCTATATGGTCCACTAACATTTGACAGACGGGGAAGGACCATAAAATGGAATGAAAAGAGCCTCTCCACAAATAGTACTGGGAGAAATGGACAGGTACATGCAAAACAATAAAACTAGACCACCAACTTACACCAAACACCAGAATAAACTCAAGATGGATAAAAGACTTAAATGTAAGCCTTGACACCAAAGAAGTCCTACAGGAAAACATAGGCAAAATAATTTCAAGCCCTGGCTGCTGTGACTCAGTGGATTGAGTGTTGGCCTGCAAGCCAAGTGTCACTGGTTAGATTCCCAGTCAGGGCACATGACTAGGTTGTACGGCAGGTCCCCAGTTGAGGGTGCAAGTGAGAGGCAACCACACAGTGATGTTTCTCTCTCTCTTTCTCCTTTCACCTCTCTCTAAAAATAAATAAATAAATAAATAATTAATTAATTAACTTAAAATTTTTTCAGAGATTCCGTGTAGCAATATTTTCACTGATATATCTCCTAAGACAAGGGAAATTAAAAAAAAAGTAAACATATAGGACCACATCAAACTAAAGAGTTTCTGCTCAGCAAAAGAAAACATCAGCAAGGTGAAAAGGGAATTAACCATATGGGAAAACATATTTACCAAGATACTTCAAAGAAGGGATTGATCTCCAAAATATATAAAGTACTTATATGACTCAACACCAAGAAGACAGACAATTCAATTAAAGAGTGGGCAAAAGACCTGAACAAACACTTCCCCAAAGTGCTCATACAGAGGGTCCATAGGCATATGAAAGAAACTTCAACATCACTAGCCATCAGAGAGATGCAAATAAAAACCACAATGAGATACCACCTAACCTCAATTAGACTGGCCATCATTGACAAATCAACAAACAACAAGTGCTGGTGAGGATGTAGATAAAAGGGAACTCTAGTGCACTGTTGGTGGGATTGCTGACTGGTGCATCCACTATGGAAAACAATATGGAATTTCCTCAAAAAACTAAAAATGGAACTGCCTTTTGATCCAGCGATTCCACAGCTAGGATTATACCCAAAGAATTCTGAAACACCAGTTCAAAAGAACCTATGCACCACTATGTTCATAGCAGCACTATGTACAATAGCTAAGTGCTGGAAATAGCCTAAGTGCCCATCATTAAATGAGTGGATCAAAAAACTGTGGTACGTTTACACAATGGAATACTGAGCAGCAGAAAGAAAGAAGGAACTCCTACCATTTGTGACAACATGGATGGAACTAGAGAGAATTATGCCTAGCAAAATAAGCCAGGCAACAAACGACAAATACCATATGATATCACCTAATACAGGAAACTAATGTACAACACAAGCAAATGAGCAAAGTGAACCAGAGGCATGTAAACAAGGAGCAGACTAACAGTGACAAGAGAGGAGGGGGGAAGGAGAGAAGGGGGTAAGAAGGGGAAGGGTCTAGTCAAGGAACTAGTATAAGTGACCCATGGACATGGACAATGGGGTGGGGATTGACTGTGGGAGAAGGGGTGGGTGGGGTGGGGGGAAGCAATGGGGGAAAAAGTGGGACAACTGTAATAGAAAAACAATAAAAGGTAAATTAGAAAAATAAAAATGAAAAGAGATTATTTCAGGCCAGGTCACCTTCCTGGATGCTCTTCTCTTAGGGGATGTTAGGATATCTTATCATGCACATTACCTTACTAGAGTTGACCAGGAAATTCTAAGCTTATTAGTTTAAAATTCCACCCCCAGGAGAGACTGCACCTTCAGTCAGGCTAGGTATTAAGTCTTGGTACAACCTAGCACCAATGACTTCATTTTAGGTCTGTTTCTTTTTAATAATGTGTTTCATGCTAAATAAGTGTGGGAGAAGACACCAGTTAAACCAAGGTAAAAAGACATAGAACATCTCAGAGACTTTAATAGGTTAATGGGTACTGTGTCTCACCAGGAGGATATATTACATAGCATCACAAATTTGTACCATAAAATATCTCATAACACCTTTTGGGATACTAGGTTTCATGGAGACAGTTTAAGAAGTATATTGGGTTAATTGCATTGATGACCACACCCCTGTGTCTGGACTCAGCTAGGTGGCTTATTTTGGGCAATCAGTTGTTAGAAAGTATGAGGCAAGCAGAGGCTTGGGAGGCCCTTGTGTACTGAGGCCTTCTCTCTTGCTGCTTTTCATTATCATGATCTAAATTATACTCTTTTCTTGCTCTTTCATCAAAATCATTAGTGTATGTTAAGAGCTAGTCTGCTGAAAGGATGATAGAGACTTGCAGATGAGAGTGAATTTGTCACAGATGAGGTCATGCTTTCCCCAAGCCAATCACCATCAAAAATATGATCCCAGCCCTGGCTGGTGTGGCTCAGTGGGTTGGGCACCAGCCTGAGAACCAAAGTGTTGCTGGTCCACTTCCCAGTCAGGGCACGTGCCTGTGTTGCAGGCCAAGTGCCCAGTTGGGAATGCATGAGACACAACCACACATTGCTATTTCTCTCGATCTCTTTCTCCTGCCCCTCCTCTCTGTCTAAAAATAAATATAAAATTTTAAATAAAACAAAAAAAGCCAAGATGGAGGCCTAGACAGATACGCTGCGCCTCCTTCCACAACTAAGAAGGAATACAACTGCCTCAAAACTAGAGACAACAAGAAGTTGCAGAAAATCAAGCTGCATGGAAGTCCAGCAAACAGATATAAAGAAGAAATAGCAAAATGGGAATAGAGGGAGCATACCTTAACATCATTAAGGCTATATATGAGAAGCCTGAAGCCAACATCATACTCAATGGACAAAAACTGAAAGCATTCCCCCTGAAATCAGGAACTAGACAAGGCTGTCCACTCTTCCCACTTCTATTCAACATAGTGTTAGAAGTCCTAGCCACAGCAATCAGACAAGACAAAGAAATAAAAGGCATCCAAATTGGGAAAGAAGAAGTAAAACTATCACTATTTGCAGATGACATGATAGTATACCTAGAAAACCCTATAAACTCCACTAAAAGACTACTTGATATAATAAGTGAATTTGGCAAAATCGCAGGGTACAAAATAAATATACAGAAATCTAAGGCATTTCTGTACACCAACAATAAAATATCAGAGACAGAGGCAAAAAAGAAAATACAATTTACTATAGCAACAAGAAAAATAAAGTACCTAGGAATAAACTTAACCAAAGAGATAAAAGACCTGTACACTGAAAATTATGCAACATTGAAGAAAGAAATTAAGGAAGATACAAATAAATGGAGGCAAATACCATGTTCTTGGATGGGAAGAATCAACATCATCAAAATGGCCATACTACCCAAAGCAATTTACAAATTCAATGCAATCCCTATTAAAATACCAATGACATATTTCACTGACCTAGAACAAATCCTCCAAAAATTCATATGGAACCAAAAAGACCCCGAATAGCAAAAACAATCTTGAAACAGAAGAACACAGCAGGAGGAATCACGATACCAGACATCGAACAATACTACAAAGCCACTGTGATCAAAACAGTCTGGTACTGGCATAAGAACAGACATATAGATCAGTGGAACAGAATAGAGAGCCCAGAAATAAACCCAGGCCTCTATGGTCAACTAATCTTTGATGAAGGAGGAAGGAACATAGAATGGAGTGAGAAGAGCCTCTTTAACAAATGGTACTGGGAGAACTGGACAGGGACGTGCAAAAAAATGAAACTAGACCACCAACTTACACCACACATGAGAATAAACTCAAGATGGATTAAAGACTTAAATGTAAGCCGTGATACCATAAAAGTCCTAGAGGAAAACATAGGCAGGAAAATTTCAGATATCACACGTAACAATATCTTCACGGATACATCTCCCAAGGCAAGAGAAATAAAGGAAAAAATAAACAAATGGGACTACATCAAACTAAAAAGTTTCTGCCTATCAAAAGAAAACATCAGCAAGATGAAAAGGAAACCAACCATATGAGAAAACATATTTGCCAATGATATCACAGACAGGGGACTGATCTCCAAAATATATAAAGAGCTTATACGACTCAACATCAAGAAAACAAACAACGCAATTAAAAAATGGGCAAAGGACCTGAACAAACACTTCTCCGAAGAGGACATACAGAAGGTCCATAGGCACATGAAAAAATGCTCAACATCATTGGCCATCAGAGAGATGCAAGTAAAAACCACAATGAAATACCACCTTACACCTGTCAGAATGGCCATCATCAACAAATCAACAAACAACAAATGCTGGCGAGGATGTGGAGAAACAGGAACCCTACTGCACTGTTGGTGGAAATGCAGACTGGTGCAGCCACTATGGAAAACAGTATGGAATTACCTCAAAAAACTAAAAATGGAACTGCCATTTGAACCAGTGATTCCACTGCTAGGATTATACCCGAAAAATCCTAAAACCCTAATTCAAAAAAACCTATGCACTCCTATGTTCATAGCAGCCCTGTTTACAATAGCTAAGTGCTGGAAACAGCCTAAGTGCCCATCTGTAGATGAGTGGATTAAAAAACTGTGGTACATCTACACAATGGAATACTATGTAGCAGAAAGAAAGAAGGAACTCCTGCCATTTGCGACGACATGGATGGAACTAGAGAGAATTATGCTTAGTGAAATAAGCCAGGCAAAGAAAGCAAAATACCATATGATATCACCCAATACAGGAAACTAAAGAGCAACACAAACAAACGAACTAAATAGGCAAAGACTAGAATAGTAGTCAGTAGGGGGGAGGGGGGAGGGAGAGAAGAGGGATAAGTAAGGGAAGGGTCTAGTCAAGGAACGTATATGAATGACTCATGGACATGGACAACGGGGAGGGATACAATTGTGGGAGAAATGATGGGCTGGGAGGGGGGAGCAATGGGGGGAAAATGGGACAACTGTAATTGAATAAACAAAAAATAAAATTAAAAAAAAAAAAGAAAAAGAAGAAATACTCATCCAGACAGGTAGGAGTGACAGAGCCAGGGTGGAGAGGACTTGGTGTGGTGGTGGCAGTGGCAGTGGCAGGCCGGTGGAAAGTGCAATCACATGGTTTAAAAAGTTGGGAAGGACACCTGGGGAGTGCTCCCAGCACCAGACCGTGCAGCTCACGGTTCCAGCACCGGGAAAAATAAAGCCTCATTGCTTCTGACTGTGGAAACCAATGGTGATTTGGGCAGAGGAAGAAACTGCTGGTCTCTCAGCAGAGTCCACTTGTTTAAAGGGCCCCCATGGTCCTAGAACATTTGCAGACCCACCCAATCTGGGAACAATGGCCAGGGCAACAGCTAGAGAGGCGCCAGTGCCATATGGAAGTGAGAGGAGTGCGTGGAAAAGGGGCAAATGCTGAGCAAGGGGCTTTGTTCCCTCTCAGACCCCTCCCCCACATACAGTGCCACAATGTGATGAAATGGGTCGTCCTGTACTGACAAATACCTGAGGCTCCGCCCCTTACAACATAACAGGTGTGGCAGTTCTACCTAAGATATAGAGGCAAACAAACACAGTAGCCTGTTAAGTTGAGGGACAGAGAAGTATGGCCCAAAAGAGGGAATAAATCAAGGTTCCAGTGGGTGAACTAAGTGATGAGGAGATAGTTAACCTAACAAATGAGGAGAAAACCAAACTAACAGATGCAGAGTTTAAAACACTGGTGATAAAGATGCTCACAGACTTGGCAGATATGCTTAAGTATGTCAAACGCATAAAGGAAGAAGGTTATGCCAAATGAAATGAAGGAAAATCCATACAAAAGCAATGGTGAAAGAAAAGAAACCGGGGTTCAAATCAATGAAATGGAAAATAAGAAAGAAAAAAATCAATCAGGACAGAATGAAGAAACAAGAATTTTTTAAAATGAGAGGTTTAGGAACATATGGGATAGCTTTAAATGTGCCAACATCTGAACCATAAGGGTGCCAGAAGGACAAGAGAAAGAGCAAGAAATTGAAGCTTATGTGAAAAAATAATGAAGGAAAACTTCCCAAATTTGGTGAAGGAAATAGATATACAAGTCCAGGAAGCACAGAGGTTCCCAAACAAGCTAGACACAAAGAGGACCACACCAAGACACATCATAATTAAAATGCCAAAGATGAAAGATAAAGGGAGAATCTTTAAAAAACAGCAAGAGAAAAGCAAAGACTTACCTACAAAGGGGTGCCTATAAGACTATCAGCCGATTTCTCAAAAGAAACTTTGCAGTCAAGAAGAGGCTGGTAAGAAGTATTCAAGGCGATGAAAAGCAAGGATTTACAACCAAGATTACTCTATCCAGAAAAGCTATCATTTAGAATGGAAGGGCAGATGACGTGCTTCCCAGACAAGGCAAAGCAAAAGACGTTCATTATCACTAAGCCATTATTATATGAAATGTCAAAGGGACTTACTTAAGAAAAAGATCAAAATTATGAACATTAAAATGACAACAAACTCACAACTATCAACAACTGAATCTAAAAAACAAAAACAAAATCCAACTAAGCAAACCAGAATAGGAACAGAATCATATGTATGGGGATCATTTGGAGGGTTATCAGCTGGGAGGGGGAAGAGGGAGAGATGGAGAAATGGTGCAGGTATTAAGCAGCATAATTGGTTGGTACAAAATAGACAGGCGGAAGTTATGAATAATATAGGAAAGGGTGAAGCCAAGAACTTATATGCATGATCCATGTACGTGAACTAAGGGGGGTGGGATTGTTGGAGGGAAGGGGGTTACTGGGCTGAGGGGAGCAAAGGGAAAAAAATTGTGACTACTGTAGCAACATAATCGATATAATCTACTTAAAAAACAAACAAAGAGAAACAAAACAACAACAACAAAAAAACCCATGATCCCAGCCAGTAGCTGACTGACTTAGAAAACATGCCAGTGAATTTAATGAAGATCACAAGAAATTTCTAATTTAAATCACAAACCTGCAGACCTGTGAACTAAGTAAATGATTGTTGTTTCAAGCCGTTCAATTTTGGGTGATCTGTTATGCAGTGTTATGTGTGGCAATGGAAAACTGATACAGAAATTGGAATGGAAATTGATACATTAGTGAAATGTGTACACTCTTGTCCTAACTATCCATTTTATTCCCACATCCAAAGCTCACCCCCTTCTCCCAAGATCCCTAAACATCTTGTCTAATCACATTATCAGGCTCAACATCCAGGATCTCAAGATGTATAACTGGTTCAAATTTGACTCCTTGGATACAGCGGGTCTTTTGAGTTGAAATCCTATGAATGAAACGAACAAGCTATTTGTTGCTGAACGTAATACACAAGGGTAATAAAGGGCAGAATAATGATAGTAGAAGATTTCATGTTAAAAGGGGAAAAATGGAAAGCACATTAGAATGATTGACTCTTAGCATTTCTCAAGTCTATCCCAGCAAATGCTATTAGGACCTCCAGTTCAGAGGAGGTCCTTGATTAGGCCTCAGTTCTTCTTCCGAGGAGTGACTCTCCAGTAATTTTTTTCTATGGCTTTGTGCTCTACCATTTTGGTTGCCTTTACTTTTCCACTCTCTGTGTCCTTTGAGCAATTTTCTCAGTCTACATTCTGCTTGTGGAGATGAGGGACCAGAGGTTTTCTTACATTTTTAACAGTCTCAGTATTTTTAGTATAAATTAGAAAAACTTTTGTAGGTTTCTTATAAATCTAATGAGCATAGAGTAACACCTATAATTTTTTGGAGCTAGATCTCTTTATAGACTTAACTTCTGTTATTTGGGCAAGCCAGATTTCTGTGGGGCAATGTTCTTTAGATTCCTAGCAGCCCGTTTATTTCCTTTAGAGGCTCTGCTAGGTCTGCTTTATTTCTTTAAGAGGTCATTAATAAAAACCCCTTAAATATTAATATTTGATTGAATCTTTGCCCCAGGCTGTGTTTTACTTTGAGATTTTTTGTTAACTGGAGAGGCCAGAGATGAGAAACATTTTCCAACCAAGAAGTTCTAATTCCTCTAGAGACCATCTAAATTTTCCTACGCACCTTTCTATTTTTTGCAGAACCCTATCAATATACAGATAGTAAGAATGTGAGGCCATGACACTGAAAATTTTACTAGAAGAGTTATATAATTTAGATGATCTAGTTAGATCCAGTCACTTGAAAAATTACAGCAAGACTCTATGAGATAGTTGCTACTATTATCCCCATTTCAGAGATTAAGTATCAAAGAGATTTATCACATGCCTGTGATCACTCACGTGGGATGATTCCAGATAAATGCTCTTGAACACTTCACAATGTTGTCTCTACTACCAGGCTGTCCACCCCATTCAAGGACCAGAATGCTGAAAGCTTCATTTACCAGCCCCTCATAGTAAGCAGTAATATAAAATACTTGACTCTAGGTTGGCACAGTCTAGATTTTGCTATCTACCCTCTGATACCAGCAGTTTCACTGCATACCAGACCCAGCACCACAAAGCATTTCTTTGGCATGCATTAAAGTTACCTTTATATGCTCAAGGAGCATCTAATAAGTGCAATATCCTACTCAGTTACTACTCAGCCTTAGGAAATGACAATTATCCTCAGGAGAAATGTATAGCACTTCCTGCTTGAAACTTAATTTACTGTGATTGTAAGTCATAAAAATGATGCATGATATGTTGATTTCATGTAACAATCGATATCTATTTAATAAATGCCCATAATAGTTTTTATACATTATCTCCACTTGAAGACAGTTTGACTCCCCAGCGCATTCTTTACATTCTCTCTAAAAAGTACTAGAGAAACAAACCCTTACTTATGTGTAAACGTACAAAGGCAAGAGATTTATTTATTGATGAGAGCCTCAAAATGACCAATTTTAGCTTTTTCTTCTGAAAAGAAGAATGTTTTATGAAAAGAGATTGCTACCAGATGTAGTAGATTACATAGCACTTGCTCAGATATGAAAAGCAGATGAAATGAAATATTCTGGCTTCTGATTCACTCCTTTTCTTATCTACACACAGTTCTTCTTAAGTGAACTTCACAGTGTTGTGGGCTAATATTAAGATACACTATTTTGGTAAAGAAGAAAAAGGGTTTATTCCCTATAATAGCAAATGATCATTATAATAGAAAATTTCTTGTGCAGGGTAGATATTACAATTTTCAACACACAATAAGTATATTTTTAAACAAAAAATGCATTTCATTACATGCAATGCACTTTCCATTGTACATCAACCACTTTTTTGCCATGTATAAAAGAATACCATTCTCTACTGTAAAATGTCTGCAATTTATTTTTATGAGTATGTTTTTCCCATGAAGTAAGAACATTCCATTACATAGCTCTGTACCAATAAATGTACATCATATAGGAGGTAAAATGTGCAGTACAAACATCTGAGCTTTATTATCTGGGCATATGTACAGTTCTGAGAGCAGGAAAACAGAGTTAGAATTCTGGACCAGAATAGCCAATCTTATTAACACAACCAGTCTGTAATTACTAGATTTACTGGAATTCTTTATTTTGAAACTCAGCAACTATAATGGATGTGTATGCTCTCTAAAATAATACTATTGCATGCTCTAGCTACAACTATAATTTTTCCTTACAATGTCTCTGCTGGGTTTTAAAAAAAAACATAATTAATACTTTATTTAATCCTTGCATACTCTGTACTTAGTTGACCGTCATTCAAAATGGCAGTTGCCCAGAGCCATATAGTTTCTTCACAGTTGAGTGTATTTGACCCTGATTACTGTTCAGTGGAAATATACCAAATAAGTAAAAAGGTGCTTCAACAAAGAATTCCAGCTCCACATTTTCTCAGTGCTGAGGGTTACTGTAACAGTGACCACTAATTTGCTTTATAAGAGTTGCTGAAGTCTTTGCACTGTACAGAATTATAGTTATTTTGCTTATGTAAGTCTTACACTTGAAATATTTAATGGACTATTTGTGGGGATGTTGCTTGTCTTATATTCATTTTATTCTTATATTAACAACATAAACATTGGCTGTTTATCCCTAAGGACAGGGATATGTTGATAGCAGAGAAAAGGCTTGCCTCTTGGGATAATGTACCTAAAGTACCATTTTTGAGGAAATCAATGCCTTCAGTCTGCCTGGACTTGAGTTATGTGCTATATGCATACTGGCTTTTTTAACTATCACAGCAATGCTATGAAGTAGGTACGTATTGTACATTACCATTTCATGAATCTGGGACTTGTGCCTTGCTGTGGTTAGGTAACATGCCCTAATATCCCAGCCTCTAACATTCACAAGGCCAATAAATGTTGGGGCTGGGACTGGACCTTGACACAAACTGAACACTTTCTTACACAGTATGAGTAATTTCCAAATTGTTGAAGTCCACAAATTAAAATAAACAGCAATAACAATAACAAATAACGGGAAAGCAAAAGAGGAAATTTGGAGGTGGTAGAACTAGAGACAATATTTTTAGTGATCTAATATATAAACACATTCACTATAACTTGTTTAACTCTGAAATGTTCATGTTTGGTGGGCTACACACAAAGTGAGCCCACTGTAGGATTTTAGGAATCTAACATTTTTATTTTATCAGCTTATAAGAAGAAACTTTGAGTATTATGGTAGTGCAGTTCTTATGTTTGGGGATAAAAATCCTTTATTGAGTTCAGCAAGTAAACACGGCAGCCATTTTTAGAAAAGAGATGAAAAAAAAAAAATCCTTAAAGTAAAACATTCCCAACCCCAAGAAAATATTGCATATCACATTTATCACATGGATATTTATTTAAACAATCTCACTTTCTAGAAATTATTACCAGCTTCTTCTAATTTTGTCATTTTGTTTTTATTACCCTTAATAAAGGTTAGAGGTTTATTCAAATAAAACAAACCTTTCCACACTTTCAAATGCTGTTTTGATGTTGTATTTATAAAAGCATTTAAGTATTTTCAAACAGAACACCGACTTTTCCTTGCCAGCAAGAAGAGTTCTTAGACAATGGAATGTTATTCAGTTTTGAAAAGGAATGAAGTTCTGATGCATGCTACAACATGGATGAACCTTGAAAACATTAGGCTTAATAAAATAAGTGAGATACAGAAGGACAAATACTGTATGATTCCACTTATATGACAGGCTTAGAATAGGCAAATTGAAAGAAACACAAAGTAGAATAGAGGCTACCAGGGACTGAAAGGAAGGGGATAGGATAGGGGTTATTATTTAATGGATGCATTAAAGTTTTTGTTGGGGATAATGCTGAAAAATTTTTAGATATAGCTGTGATTTGTTATTACATTGTAAATGTATTTAATGTCACTGAATTGTATAATTATGAATAGTTAAAGTGAAAAATATTATGTATATTTTACTACAACAAAAGAAACAGGTTAAGAATTTTGCGGAGATTTTACAACTGAGGAGCAGAAAATTCTAGCCTCTGTTACTGGACCTAATATTTGAATATGTTCCATTTTAACAAATTCGGAAGGAACTTGTGTAGGCTTTTCTTTATTTCATTTGGTTCATTCAGTCAATAAATGTTTATTTAAAAGTCATGGTATGTCATGTCAGATGGTCTAGATAGATGGGTAAGGAAGGTCTCTAGCTGCCAGGACTGGGAGAGTCAGCTGCATTCACAAACGACTATAATATAGTATAAGGACTGCAGTAGAAATATAATGAATAATAGTGGGAATACAGAGAAGGAGGTTCCGGAGGGGATCAGGGCTTCATAGAGAAGGTGGTAATTGATCTGCGTTAGAGGTTTGATAAGGAATTGGATTGCTCATTGTACTTCAATAATATGCAGAACATTTTCTCTCACATTTCTGCTTTGGAATTTTAGATCGAAGTATTTATAGCTTTTTCAAACATATTAAAATATTTTTCTCCTCATGTATAAACAGATTCATCCCTGACATCAGAAAAACATCTTGGTTAGTTCTCTGTCCTACTTTTTAAATATTTACAAGCACAACCACTTTGAGAAATAATTCAAAGTCAATGAAACATGCTTGGATTCCTTAAAGAGCATGTGATTTAATAGGGAGATAAAGCAAAGGCAGCTGGCCAGTATGTCCTGAAGAAGTAGTTAAGTGGGATGGCTGTGCAGAGGCAGGAAAAATGACTTCTGCTGGGCGGTGGAGAAAAACTTCATGGACAGGGCTGGGGTAGGGGGTGGGGTGTCTTTGAATTTTCCTCTTAAGGATGTGTAGAATTGTGATAACTAGATGTGAGTAAGTTCATTTCATTTGGGTAGAAATATATGCACAGAAGCAGAAAAGTAAAAAATATTAGTTCTATTCATGAAAACAGTGAAAAAGCAAGCCAGAAAAGCCCATTGGGGCCAGATTACGAGGATCTCCAGTCTTTTAATGTTCTCCTCATTCTTGGAGTCCGAGAAGCATGATTTGTTACTGTGTAAATGTAGGAGAGAAAGGCTGAAGTCTTCACATCTCTACCCATATACAAAGGATGATGGAGAAGAACGGAAAATAAAAGTAGTGATCCAAAGGCACTGGATGGGCATTAGGCTCATGGGGTGGGGGGGGTTGGGGGGTGGGAATAGAATGGAACTAGAAACACAATATATTGAAAAAAGAACATATTTTGGAGTCAGTCAACCCTGGGTTCAGATTCTGTATTCAAAACTGACTATGCAAACTTGGCCAAATTATTTAGAAGTTCTGAGCCTCATTTTTCTTATGTGACAAATGAGGACAATAGTAGTATCTTTGTACAAAGTTATTCTGAGCATTAGAGAAGATGCATTGACAGTCTTATGTAGACTCCAGATGGCCCTCCAAGATACCAATGTTAGCTCCTTCCCCAGGTGATTTCTAAAGTCCCAGCTGAAGTCAAATGTCTGTGAAAGAATTTAGAAGGTTTTTTTTTTTTGCAAAAATAAGTTGTTCACATAATTGAAGCTAAAATACATATTTCTAGACAACTAATAATTAGTTTCAAGTATAAATAAAACTATAGACAAAGTAGATTTTCCTAGTGCAGGCACTTATCTCTTGGGATTACTCAAATATTTCTGAGAGCTGCATTAACCATTTCGTTCCTTTGAATTGCCACGTAGGGCTGTGGACCATGTGTTTAGAAAATAGTGTGTTATCAGATCTAATATAAGGTCCCTCCAGTTCCTTTTCCTAATCAGAGCTCTTAGTTAGGGTTTTACCCTGTGCAGTGTATCCTTCTGCTAAAGTGAATATCAGCCATACTTAAAAGTATAAATGCAAATTTGAAAACATCTCCCATGCTTTCAGTTAGAAATAGTCTGTCTAGATAGTGGTACCTTGTGTCCCTACTAGACTCTATGTCTTTATAACTAGCCTTTCTTCTAATTATATTTCAGGTGACCCTCATAGGTTTTCTATTTTATAATAAGATTATTTGTAAATGAGGCCATCTCCTTTTTGACTGTTGTATCCTTATTTGTATCTCCTGATATGGAGACAAATGTGTCAGGATGATGGTGGTAGTGGACGTCGATAGATGGTAATGGAAAGGCCTCTAGTGTTTCAACATTTGATGTGATGTTGCCATTTAGTTAGAATCCCATAGCACCCTTGTCACATCTTTCCTGTCACCTGGCTCATATCATACAAGAACTTTTGGGAAAATGTCTTTTTCTCATTGAGTTCTGCGCTTATTAAGGAGAGGGTCTTTTCTGATTCATTTCCATATGGCATTAGCACCGAGCCTAAACTTAATAATATATGTGTAGATATTTATAGGGGGTACAAATAAGCACCTTATCAAGGCTCAACAAAAAGATCCTGAAGTCAATAATGTCTAACAGAAAATTACGAACTCCTTTTTAGAATTTCAAAGATCATTCACTATTCAGCTATCTTCCTAAAAATGTTTTATTTAAAATTAATATCTTTGGGTGGGGGAGCAATGGGGTAAAAAGTGGAACAACTGTAATAGAAAAACAGTAAATCAAAAATAAAAAAAATAAAAAAATTAATATTTTGAATACCTTTTAGGTGATTGCTTTATAAGAAAGCAGGAAGTAGATACAAGTTAAAATTCCATTTTTCTTGAAATTAAAAGAAAGAGGTGAAGACCAAATTCTGTTTAAATTCTTGGTCCAGGTATGAATTGTTTAATTCCTTTTCTAACTTGGATGCTTTCCAGCAAACATATAAATAAATAAATTCAGGAATTAATAAAATTATCTAAATGATTACTTTGTACCTGCCCATGATATACAAAACAAAGGTAAACTTTCATGGACTGTTTTTGGATGCCATTTCTTGGTATTTTTAAACACCCTTTCTTAATACTTCCCACTTTGGAATTTTTGTATATTTCTGTTTTAAATATTTTGTCTCAAGGTCACTCATGCACTAATCATTTTAAAATGATGGGATATGAGATGGGACCAAATAATGTGAAAATTTCTTAAGGAAGAATTAAAATACAACAAATAATTTGCAAAACCAATATGGTAGAAGTCATATTTATTGAAAAAATTAATATCTTTACTATAAAATTTGTAACAGGAGTATTTACTGAATGTTTATTTTGATGCATAAACCTGAATATTACATACCAAGTACAAGACAGTAGCACTAGTTTTTCCCTTATTTACATTTTATGAAAATTATTATGCAGTCCATGTTAAAAGAACTTATGATGGAGAATTGTTACATTAGAAAAATAATATTCTTGATAAAGCATTCCCAAGGAGTCCAATCACATTTTCTGCCTCTTCAATAAGGCAAAAGTCCTTGGAATAGCATATAACTTAATTTATAAAATACAATAACTGTTCAGACACATATTCAAGTTTTCTTTTGGTATGATTTTTTCCTCACTGTAAAATTACTTTTTTAAAAACTAAAACAAAGACTATTAGGAAAATGTCATCAAATGATTTCAGCTATACATCATATATACAACTCTGCAGCCTAGCAACAACCATTGCTACACCATCGTCAACTTTAAATATTTTGCTTGGTGAGCTATTCTCAAATGTAGCATATTTTAAGATTTTGCCATCATTATGACTGTGGAATCATTGTGTGGTTTTCATAGGAAACAGATCTGTCACAATATGAAGCTTTGTTTGTTTTAGGGAACCGGGACACGATTATATTTCCACTCACAAGAGAACGCCACAGATGGAACTACGGTCAGGCTCTACAGGCTCCACTAAGGTCCCATGCTGGACCAACCCCGAATCTCCTGCGCTCACACTGCACAGCCCCGGATGGCTTCAGGCGATTTCATTTCCAGAGATTTTGTTTTGCTTTTCATAGTTAGGTTGTTTTAATTCCTTCAAAGGCACACAACTTCCACCTTTTCTCCAGCGTTGCTCCCACGCCTGTGAATTCTTGTTTAAACATGCGTGGCAACCTCATCAAAAGCATTTCGATTTCATTTGCAGATATCTGTTAGGAAGAAGAGTCAGCTTTAGGACAGGAACATCATAGAGGCAGTGGGGGCTGGGTAAGAATGTGCTTTTCCAGTGATACAGACATCACGAAGTTTTCCACCTGGCCTTATAACAGGAGCTTGAGGAAATCAGGGACGGGATTCCTCCCCATTCTGTGAGCAGCTGTTGGGGAGGGACATGGGGCAAACGGACAGAAAGTTCCAAATTCACCTTTCACACGGATGGCTACCTTGCTGGCAGTGCCGTGCCTGAACAACCCTTTGTGCTATAGAAGGAGTATGGGGCCAGGGCAGGAGGGCTCAGATTAATCACCACCACTCTGGGGAAGCTCTTGGTGCCCTCGTCCTGTTCTGCAAAGGGCAGCACTCTTATCCAACCCACTGAGGGCTAGAGAGAGCATGGGTAGATTTCTTGCCACTCTTCTTTCTCAAACTTTCACAGGGACGAGAAGACAAGAAAGGATTAGGAACAGAAAGCCAAAACATGTAGCAATGAAAGTCTTGACATCTAGTCATAAAATCCAGGTAGATTTTTTTAAATCAATTTTTTCTTCTATCAATTTTTTATTTCATGCATTTTTATACCAATAATTCATTTTATCTTAAATAAAGAGCAAATTAACCACAATCCTGCTCTAACACAGCTGGTGCTCTTGTTTTCCTGTTTTTGCTTCCTAACCCATGTGTGAGTAGAGGAATTCCATATAGAGAGGCGACTAAAACCCTGGGATTGGGCTTCTGACATTGCTGTTTGAATCCTGTTTCTACTAAATGACCCCCGCCAACATAGTCTAAGCTCAGCAAGTGGGAGTAACAAGATTCCATAAGGATGTATAAAGACCCTTGGCTTAGCACAGCTTTGGGCACATAGAAATGTTCACTGAATCAAACCTATTATTATTTTCCATGCTATAATCACTGTATAAATACCATTTTAGAGTCCACACTTTCCATTTAACAATATTATGACTAATTTTAAAGAGAGACCAGATAGATCAGGAAGTCAAATCAACTATTTACTTAATATTCACATGGAAAAGATTTCATATGATACATTCAATATTTCTATAATACAAAACTTTAAGTAGAGGCAGTCCTGAAAGTAGAAGTCAATTGTTTTTTTTTGTTTTTGTTTTTAGATTTTATTTATTTCGGGAGAGGGGGGGGAGAGGGAGAAAGGGAGAGAAACTTTGATATGCAAGAGGAACATCTTTTGCATGCCCCCAACCAGGTACTGGGCCCTGCAACCCAGGCCATGTGCCCTGACTGGAAATTGAACCAGCGACACTTCAGTTCGCAGGCCAGTGCTTAACCCACTGACCCATACCAGCCAGGGCAGTCAATTGTGTTTTAAAATTTCTGTGGGAATTATTTTGAAATTTGAATGCATTTTCCCATAAAACCATGTTAAATGGATTAGTAGATTCGAAGATCAACCAACAAAAGCCTAATAAACAGATGATTGAAAGGTACACAGTGATTTTGAAAAGCATATTTTCTTTCAATGAGCACTGTGCAAAGCACCTTCACCAGTATCCTCACTTCATTCTCCCAACACTCCTATGAGACTTGTGAGACAGATATTATGTTCTCCATTTTATGGCCGAGAAGTCTGAGTGAACTACAGAACCATTTTATCAAAGACAGAATTCGGAATACAGTATTTCCTCACTTATTGCGGGTATTATGTTCTAGACACCACCGCCCCCTCGAAGTAGGAACCTTACATTTATTCTACATTCTTAAACCTATGTAACTTTAAAAACCTATGTATACAGTACCGCAAAATCCCGCGATATAGCGAAAAATCGATGATAAATAATTAAATATAATATTTTAAAAAATCCCGCGATACAGTGAGGCCGCGATAAGTGAACTTCGATATTAGAGAGGGACTACTGTAAACCTGTGCATGTGGGCTGGGACCTGTGCATTGGTATACTTTAAACAATCCCCATGATTGTCATCAGCTGGAGGTAATGAACTAGGGGTGTAGTTGTTGTTTTACATATCAAGCACCAGGGGTACTTATTAAAAAAACAAATCTGTAGCCCCTTCTCTGGAGACTAATTCAGCTGACCTGGGCTGTAGCCCAGATAACCTATTTTAACAATCACTCTAAGTAATTATGTTCAGGCATATTTGGGTTAAGAATGGGGACTTAAATCACATAGGCTTGGAATTTAATTGAGACTAGTCCTAAAGCAAGCTGTGTGACTTTGGGGAGGTCACTTAATAGCTGTAATTCTCAGTTTCCTCATGTGTATAATAGAAATAACAATGTCCTTCCCAATGTTATGAGATAATTATATGTATAATGTAGTATAGTGCCTGGCACAAGCACACTTTCTATATACATCCATGTATCAGTGCTCATAGAACACACTAATATCAAACATTTTGTGGTAGATGGTTCAAGCTGTGTTCATAGGCCAAAGGAAATAAGTACAGAGAGCTATGTGGTCGAACCCCATTTTTATTGGTCCAAAAGGCAGTTTTCCTTAAGTTTCTGGGGCCATATTGTCCTCTAAACAAGCTCCTTTCTTACTTTTGTAGGAGGACCCCACAGGTGATGTACCACAGGCTCCAATTCCATTCAAATTCCAGCAACACCCTTGGGATTAGTGGTCCTTCCTCAGATCAAGAACAGGCTGAGACAAACTGACAGACTGAGGTAACTGTGAGTCCATCATAGGCTTGTTTCCAGCATAACTGTCACCTCCCTTCGAAAAGTTGGGACAAAGTCTTGTGCTCTTCATTAGGTAGAAAAGCTAAATTCTTAACGGTAAAATAAAAATATGATCTGAAAATAGCATCTATGTGGGAGGCCAACTGGGGTCATCCAGTCAGGAAACGCCACCCAATAGTCCTGCAGCTGGTTATAAAAAATGTAAAAACTGTCATCTAGAAACTTTTCCTTGCAAAACTCTTCTGAAAATACTCCTTAATCTTACTACACTCTTTTAAGAGAGGGAGTAATTTACAATGAGGAAACTGAGGTCCAGAAAGATTAGGTACCTAGTATAGAGTAATTTGACAGTAAATGTGCAACTGGGTGCAGGTCCAGGCTCCCTGGCCTTGTTCTTAACCACTGAGGCCAGTCACCCAGGGAGAACCAGAAATAATCCTCTTGGTCATTGCCTTTCTGCTCCTGAATCGGGACCTTGGAGAGCAGTCTGAGTATAGGAGAGCAGGTTCCCTGGGATAAATCCTTTAGAGTGAGAGCAACATCAGTGGCAAAAATGTGGAAAATTCCCAACTCAACCAGCTTGTACAAATTCATATGCTAATGAACCTTCACAGGAACCATTCCCCAAAAAAGCAAGATCATGGGGAATCTTGTTTTACATAGTTTCGTGACCTGAGCCTAACTAATGTCTACCTCAAAGGAAGCAGAAGACAGCAGAGGAGTTTTCTACTGTGGACAGGGTGGACAGGGCCTCAGAGTAAGTGCTTTATGTGCATTTTCTCATCAGAAAGTTCATTAAACAATCAAACAAACTCCTTACTTGCTGTAAGAAAGAAATGAGATTTGGATTCCATTCATGGCATGCCCCTTAACCTGCTTCACTACCTTATCTAAATCACATTGCCTCTGGGTGTTTTCTCCTTTGGAAGATGAGGGAATTGGAAAGAAACTCACTGAATGCTCTGCGGACTTGGATCCAAGTGCTGGCCACACCATATATTAAGTTGCTGTCTTTGGGCAAGCTATTTAAAATTCATCTGCCCATGAGGGTTGGGGCAAATATTTCAAAATGATAGGATGTAATAGGTCTCTTGTGTACTTTAAAGCACAAAACAAACAGCAACAAGCACTTAGCCTTACTGTGTGCCAGATATTGTTCTGGATGCTGTTTATAGATTGTCATTCAGTACGGAGGGTAAAACTGAGGCACAGAGATGTTAAAAAAAGTTGTTCAAGGACACATAGCTAAGAAGCAGTGAAACTGGGATTCGAAATGCTTGTGAATACTTAGTTTGAATAAGTAATTAACCATTCCTCAGATTTTGACACAGCTAGAAATGAATATAATGGAAATTAGTGTCCTCAAAAGTAGTTAACTCTAAGTTGCTGTTAGTAGTGCGAGGTGATAGTCCGATTCTGCCATAAAGATGTAAATAATGTGACCAGGGATGTGTCACGATCATAGAACAGACCACCTCAGATGAAATCTCATCTAATATATCTATTGACTAAAGCTCTCAGCTAAATTCTAGAGTATTTCCTTAAAGATGTTTGTATGTCATGCCAGAAGACAGATAATGGAGAAACTGCTTTCAGGTTAGGTTAATGGTTTTTAAACCATTTCATACCCTGAAAAAATAAATAATCTTTATGACATATTCCATTTTGGATTTTCAAGGGAAAATTAAATTTGTCCTCCTTTTTTACACCATGGCAAAAGAATTTTTACTTTGTAAATACCTCACTTTGTTTTCATTTTATTCTCCTCCTTGTAATTCGTAATTTTGCCTTCATAATATCCTTTATCATTCTACCAATAATTTCCTGCTCTTGAGAACTGAAAGAGTCATGGTGTCATCACATAAAACAAAGTGGCCAGTCTCCCTGGCTGAGTTCAGTGTGAAATGGACCCATTTCCTCCTTGGTTGTGCAGGATTGATTCCCTTTCCCTAATCCCTTTGGAGATCAGGGATTCTCTAAGCATCCTGTGTCATGAATGGCTCTCTGGGCCCCAGGGCTGCTTGCCCAGCTGCTGAGGGCAGCTGCATTCCATCTTTCACAAGGATGCCATGAGGGGAATGAAATACACGTGGTTAAGAGAATCCTGTGTGGCATTATGATGGCGGTTAGAGGCATGTGTCATGACTGTGAAACCTCATTTTTCCATTCATCACATATTTGGTGTTCTAGAAGGTGAGGAAGATTGTCATAAACATGTTTTTATTACCCTCTTACCTAGCTGGCTTTTGTTCTAAGAAGTTGGTGGTCTGTGTATTTTCAGCCTTTGATGGTGTCAGTGGATCCCCCATCTCTGTTTTGCTTAAAAATTCCAAGTCTAACATTTATTCTTTTAGAAAGGATTGACTTGCTCTAATTAAAAATAAATAAATAAGAAGAAAAGATGAGAAGGAATAGAAACCCTATGTGTCAAAGGGACTTCTGTGGTTGGTAACAAATTACATTACAGATGTAATTTGTAAGAATTTGTAAGATCTGCTTGAATTTTTTTCTGATTTGTGGACTAGGGCAAGCCTATGCTCTCCTTGCCAGGCCTCTCAGCACATGTGTAAACTGACATAAGCAGACATAAACCAATTTTTTAATAAGGACGGTTGGCTTGATATCCCATATCAGTCAGGCAAGGGAAGCCAGGTGACGTGGGGCTCTCATCAGAGGCACTGAAAAGACACTGGCATAGGCTTTGTCAAGGCTGGACAGTCAGAGAAGCCAATTGGAAGACCAGATATCCTTCCACAGGGAAAAATGACTGTTAGCCTTCTGCACACTTTCCATATCCCTGGGCAAAGCACACCATCAGTATACAGGTACCTGCTATAGACATTTGCAGAGAAATACAGAATGTGGAGTGGGGGAGGACACTAGGAAGGAAGTATGAGAGAATAAAAAAGAAGGTGAGGAATGAGGAACAGAAGAACAGAGGAGGAAAGAGGAAAAGGAACAGGGAGGAGAGAAGGAAAAGGAAAGAAGGAAGAAGATAAATAGAAGGAAATAATTAGAAGGAGAAAAGGAAAGATATCAATGGAAAATGAGAGGAGGAAGAAAGGAAAGAAAGAAGGAAGGCGGGAAGAGGAGAACGGGGAGAAGTGTGCAAGGTGCATTAAAGTGCCCCAGAGGGAAGCCACAAGAATGTCTGCCTGCCCAACTTACCACTTAGTTCACATCTGATTCTCAAGATGGTTTGTAGATATTATACCATTTCCTCAACTAGACTACAACCTTTTTGAGAGCAAGACTCTTAAATTTCTTTTGTCCTCTGGCCATTCCCTGTTCTTTCTAGTCCCTAGGACAGTGCTGGGTATGGGAAAAGCAGGGAATTATCTAACATTCACTGGGTCCCTAGTAACGTCATCAACTTCTCTTGTTGTGAGCAACTGTCTTTTTATTCTTTATGTAGCCAAATGGAAGTATTGTTACCTCCAATACTTCACATGTCATATGCTTTTCAGAGGTGCTGTGACATCTAAAAGACTCATTCATTATAGTCTGTCTAAGCAACAGAAGGCTCATTCAATCATTAATATACTGTGACAGGTGGTTATTTAAGAAAACACTAGAATATACAGAATATTAAAGATTATGCAGGTGGGCAATCTTACAAACACTACTGGGTGCATTTCATCTACCCTACTGCCTATCTATAGTCTGGGAAAGAATGCTCTCCCATTAAGGCTGATTTAAATCTCCTCGGAACAGACAAAATGTTTTAGTTTTGTATTTCCAGAGTTATTGCTTTTAGTACATATATGCAAATGGTTTGAGTCCCTGGTGGGAAATGTGTGCATGCCCATAAGCACTTGAGCCCATCACCAAACAGTGGTATCACGTCCAAATGGCAGGTCTCTAAATCCTCCAGCATCTGCAGCTACATCATGTTGAGTCTGATTTTCAGAATAAAAGCCTCCACTTGGTGGGCCTTGGGAAGAAGCTATAGGTAAGTAGAGGGAGAAGGCAGACACACTTGGAGAACTGGGTCTTAGTCTCCTAAAGAGTACACTAATTGGAGGAAGAGCAGAGGGATCTGTCCAATTGACTAAGATAGAAGATATTCACCTGCTAATGCTCACTTCCTTGCTCCTCAGGATTAGCAAGTGGGCTTGAAGGGTTCTGGGCTGATGTGGGAGATTCTATGCATTGATCAGAAACTATTTTCAAGATAGTGTTGCCTGTTCAAAGAGCTTACCTGCCTGTGCCCAGGACATGATTTTTGATTCAGCAAAGCTTCAGGGAGCCATAATCCTCTGCCACCTTGCCCTGTTTTCCTGTGAATGACTTGGTCATGTTTTTGATACTACAGAGCTGAGTGAATGACTGTGAGTGGTTTAGAGGAGGCGGAGAAGAGAAATATAAGCAATTATCATGATCAGAGCAGGAAAAATATTTAATGGGAAAATGATCTGTTACTGGCGACACAGTTTTAGGGGAGGCACATGCAGTTTACATGCCCAGGAAAATTTAAATTAATTCCTGTCTCTCTTTCCATTTCTGATCATTCTTACACCCATATGTGACCTTGGAAAATCCTAATAAAAACAGCCCCTCTGCAGGCTGGATAGAACCTACTTTCCTTGCTCTCATCAGCACTGGGATAGGCAGAATCTAAATGTAATTTTACAACATTTGTGGTGATGGTGATGTCTGATGTCAAAGAAATGGTGTTGTTTTAAGTGGAATTTTTAAAAAGCTATCCTACTGGAGCCAGCAGCCCCCCACCCCACAACCCTCCCCTGGTGTGAAGGCCAGGAGGAAGCCATTACCTAAAATGCAACATTAACCAAATCTGGTGGGGAGCCATGTGACACCCATTGGTTCCGGTTAACGAGGGGCAGGTGCACCAGCCGCTGCACTGGAGAACCTCAGCATCGGAGGGCTGGCTTGTGGCTGATGCAGGGACAAGGCTCTAGTGGGTACTTAGAGGGCAACCTTTCATTATTTTGTTTTCTGCTTAAAGCCCTGAGGATATAGAATTCCAATATATTGCAATAATTTGCTGTCTGGATTAAAAAGTCAATATCCTTTCAGTTTCACTGGGATAGAAAGAATATTTAGTCCAATCCCTAGCACCCAGGAGTTTTAAGTCACAGCACTTTTTCGATGTATGTTTTACTTCAGGCATGAGGTAAAAACTTGACAGCTCTACTGAGCATTTCATTCAGGAGACAGATAGCTGTCTGGGGAAACCCTGTGTAATTCCTCTGTGAGGAAAATACTTCCTTCATTATCTTCTAAAATAAAAGTACCAGTCTGAGATGAAATGAAATTTCCCTTGATTGAATCTCTCCTGGAAAGGCCCATCATCTAATGACCAGAGATCAGGTACATGAATTATCTCCTCAGAGACATCTGAGGGAGACCACACAGCCCTCGCCTGAGCCAATGGATGATGGATGCTCTGTCCTGAGGGGAGGAGTAAAAGAAGAGCCTCTATGCCATCCAAATAATTCACTATTTATCATCTCCTGGTGATTTCACATACACATGTGCAGGCACACACTTTGTGACAACACACATGCACACACATTTCATAGATGCATAGATCACCAGCCTGCCCTGACAGAGCACAGGAGACCAGAGCCCTGGAATTCTTATATAAATGACAATTAGACTCTTTGACTATTTCAGCTTATACTTAAACAACAACTGCTTCTTCGCAAAGGCCTCTCATTTATGATTTCCATAAAGGGGAGGAAAGAAATGTCAACAATACAAGGGAAGGGCAAGAAGAGGAATGATTTCTTGGGGGCTTATTCTGGGCCAAGCACATTGGTGTGTGCAGTATTACATTTAACTTTCCAGGCAAAGGTAGTGGAAATAGTGAGGAAGAAAGGTATTGGTGAAGGGGAAAAGCAAAACAAAACAAAACAAAACAACAGCAACAACAAAACACAAAGAAGCCCCTCAAAGCTTTATTTCAACAAGGTGACATCTCGTCGGCAGCCGTCCATCTCGAGAGACGATGGTGTAGCTTCTTAAGAGTCTATCTGCACCGCCGAGAATGGTTGTGCAGTCTGACTCGGGAGTGACACGGTATCTGTCTCCTCCCGTGTTGAATCGACATCTTGCGATGACGCTGGAGTGTCCTCTCCAGTGAAGCTGGAGCTACAGAGCCTGGGCAGGGTGATATGGAGGGTCTGCTGTTGCCCATGCAGCAGACCCCCCCTCTCTTCGCAGCTGAAGGGTCCAAGGGAAAGACGGAGTCAATACAGCTTGGCTTCAGGTGCGCCGCAGGAGTTGCCGGTGTTGACTACAACGTCAAACCGCCTTAGGGACTCCGGCTCCGGATTTTCTGTCGGGGTTTACTCCCTTAGCCTTTCCCCTGAAGAGGTATGCCGCAAGGCAGCGGAGGTTTTTTGGAGTCAGAGTTTTCCTTCTCTGATGTGCCCTGACTGGAAGATCGAACCAGCGACACTTAGCTCGCAGGCCGACGCTCAATCCACTGAGCCAAACCAGCCGGGTGACATCTATAGCTCTTACTTCTCACTTCATATGAGTTAAAATGAGCATTTTCTATTACCTCCCTATCCATGAGGGGAGCTCACAAAGAAGACACTATTATGATCCTTAACTTCAAGAATCTTACAATCTCTCCTTCCGTTTTACCCTGCCTTGCGATTTACCCTTTCACTAGTTGTGATAGAATAAAAGGGCATGAATCTCTATGGCTGAAAAATGGTTTTTGTTCCAAATGACTTCTCTCAAGGGGAAGTATAAGACCTATTAGAAAGGTCAAGCAATTGTGGGATCATGAATTGGTAAGATCATTTGAATTAAAATAAGAACACCGTGTAATTTAATCGATACTAACCACTGAAAATTTAGAGTGACTTATGTGTGTGTATTTCAAGGTCAAAGAACTGCGGGCTATGCTCCTAGTCCTACAAATTCCATGAATTTTGCTGTGCTCTGTGGAAGAGCTTCTTTTTCCATTTTTCTTCCCAGCAAGACATTTAACAAGCTACTCAGTGACAGGCCTCAATTCTCTGTTTGATACTGTATTTATCCATCCTCTTTCAAGGCCTCCTGGCACAAGCAGCACTGGTTAGTGGTATCACTTTATTTCTGCAGGGTACCCTCTCATTGTTGACTGAAATTCGATACACAATTGAGCTCTTTTGCCCCTTCCCGTTGGGTAGTGGGCTAGGAGTATAGCTAATTTCCAAATGGGAAAAACAGTCACAGAGAAATGAGGAGTGATGTCTGACTAAGAGGGTGACCCTTGAGGGGCAGAGAGCTGACTTAGTCATTCTTGTCATTTAGAGAATAATGCTGGAAAACAACCATTAATAACAATTTTCTTGAGAGTCATATCAGATCTTTATGTTATTTGATATAATTTTTTGTCTATTGTATAGAGCCCTTAACAGAATTCTGTGAGAATATGGTCTAGGGATAATGCCCCATTAGCTGCTCTGACCTGATTTTTCCCTTGTTTTGGGAACTTTCAGGCCAAACTGCAAATTTAAACCCCTCATAATGCTTTTAAAAGTAATCTGACATCTGCTGAAGTCGTCATTTTAGATAACTGCTCTTTTTTCTACAAAGACAAAAGTGAAAAGAAGAAAACTATCTGGCAAAAACCGAGGTCCTTGAAAAGGAGAGGTGCTGATCAGCCTCCATAAGCTACTGTATCCCTAACGCAGCACACATGGTCCCCAGCAGCTGGCAATCAGCACGTTCAATGTCAGCAATGCAGGCCCCCTTTGGAACAAGAGTTTACCTTGGAGTCCAGCTGTTGCATGTATGACCAGAGATATTCTATATTGGCTCCGAAAGGATGGACATGAAGAAACGTTGATATGATGCCTGAATTAAAAATACAAACATTGGTTATTGAGAGGCAAATAAGTCTCATCTATTGGATGACATATTATAATGTCACCTAACTCTAGTGATGGTTTTGTCAGGCTAAGTCATATAAAGTCTTGCCCTTTCTAACAGCATTCAAAAAAGCTTTCCCACCTGGCTGGTATAGCTCAGTGGATTGAGCGTCAGCCTGTGAACCAAGTGTCACCGGTTCAATTCCCAGTCAGGGCACATTACTAGGTTGCACGTCAGGTCCCCAGTTGGGGGCACGAGTGAGAGGCAACCACACAGTGATGTTTCTCTCCCTCTATTTCTCCTTTCCCCTCTCTCTAAAATTAAATGAATAAATAAATAAATAAATAAATAAAAAGAAAAACAAAAACCTTTCAATAACAGCCCTTTCTGAGGACAGTAATAGTAACATGACAAAGAGAACACTCCATCTCATGGAATGATAGTAGTAGTTAGGAAAGCTAGTCTGAGATAATACGTATATAGGTGAATGAAGGTGTAGTTAAACAAAGGTTCCAGGAAGCATTTCCACTACCAATGTTATGCTTGATTTACCAATATAAAGTTCTAGTTATTGGGAAGATAAAATTATCTCTTTTCTTTCCCTCAGTGGACTCTGCCATATGAAAATGGCTCATACAGCTGTGTCTGACATCACACTGCCTCAAATTTCCCCAACAATTATAGCTGCTAGTTATGAAAAGTATTTAGTTCATATTCCCCTAACTGCCACAGAAGGAAGCATGAATATTTTCTGGAACCTTTTCTGTTTTCCCATGGTTGTTGCTGTTTTTTAAGAGGGCCCGCTTGCTTTCTCCTTCTCTCTGCAGTAATTTACGAATCATTTAAAAGGTCCAGAAATGGATGGTTTGGCTGAGGGCTGATAATAAATCAGAAGGCTTTTCTATTGTGAAAAATCAACTGTCAACATTGTACTGACAAATGAAAAGCTTGATGATGGTGTCATGGCTGAGGTAAAAGCATTACCTTTCTACCCTCCCTGCTCCTATATCCCGAGTCAAACTAGTGGATATGAGGACGTTGACTCCACAGACTGTATGCTTGTATCTGTTACAGAACTGTGTTCAGATTGCTATGTTTGCTTCTCTTTTAAGCAGGTTTTGAGCTGACTTAAATCTGAGGATAAATCCTCCCATTGTATATTTGGAAGCTTTGATGCTTGAAAGCTAAAGCAAAGGAAAGGCCCACCTTGTATGAAATGCAGTCAGGGAGAGACTAGATGAGAGCTCGTCTTTCTTGTACTAACTAGGTCACCCTGTGAATAGCAGGTAACCTTGGGTTGATCAGGGGTAGGTCCTCACGGTCCCCTAATCTCCTGTGTGACACTTTGGATGCTTGCCAGTTTTTAAAGAAAAGTTAGCAGTTTATCGTTAGTCTGAGGCCAAGAACCAAAATGCGTAGATAAGCACTCTCAAAGACTTGTCCTCAGAACACTGCTTTTAGGTGAGTTTTCTTGGTTTGCAGTGAAATGAGGAAGACAGAAATAATTAATTTCATATTTCCTTAGAGCTTGAACCTCACTTTCAGAAACTAATCTGTTTTTCCTGAGATATTAATCCCTACCATTTTATTCTGAGATAATGTTCTTCCTTTCTTTATTTTTTTCTAAAATGTCCTTTTTTATGAAATGTTGGTGATGATAAAAGGCAATAATGTTAGTTTTAATATCGTTAGGTGGCAAATGTTTAATGTACTTAGGTGGTATTGTTTGGTTCCCCTCCTAGCACTTCATTTGTTAATCTATCTTTTAACCTTCTACCTTTGGCAACTACTTTCTTGTGTCTGAAATTCTCAAATCTGGTGAAGTGGAATTGTACATAACTCATTTACTAACAAGAGTTAAGATATGGAAGCTCATGAATGATTTACTAAAAAAGAAAAATTAGAAGTATTTAAAAAATAACACATTCATTTGTATTTCTTAAGGGGGCGGGAGGCATAATTCTGCAGGATGGTGAATGGGGCTTTCCCTGCTGTCCCAGGCTGAAGACAAGCGGTTCTCTGTCCACCACTTTCCAACAGAGAGCCTCCAGCAAATGGTAGGCAGATCCCCTCTCTGTAAGGAGGAGAGAAGTAGGAGTCAGTTCTGGCTTTGTGACTAGACAAAGGTGTTTCTAGTGAGCGGTTCTTCTCACACACAGGGAGGAGATGGGGCGCTCCAAGAGTCAGGAGAGGTGCTGCAGGAGGGGGCAGCATTCCTCTCCTGCATTGGAAATCTGCATAGACAATAGACTGACAGACCTGGCTTTGAGCTGACTGAGCACAGGGGAGATGGCGGGGCTGAGATGAGGAGCAAGCAGTGTGGCGCTGCAGCGTTGGGAGTGACAAGGATGTGTGTTTCTCACGGGCGAGGGCATCTCAGAAGGTAGAGGGGCTTGGGCAGTCTTATGAGTTAAGTACCCACGAGCCTCAGCAAATAGGGAAAAAAATTTTATATTACTATCTTCACTGGACAGAGACTTAGCAACATCTCCGAAGAACCCACAGTCTCTCCTATAAATGCCCAAGGGGATGTGACATGAAGTTAAATGTATTTAGTGGAATAACTAGAATGAGTCAGAAGAGGATGGTGGTGAAGGTATGGAGGTGAGGTTGATAACACTTGGCCTAAAAGATGAAGAGCTGAAAGAAGAAATTGTGGGATACCAGAAATGGAAGGACTGAGGGTAGTCACTCTGTGCACATGTACTGTCCTTCTCCTTCACTGTTGGTTGTCCTCAGTCCCGGTCTTGGTCTGCGCCCTCAAGGAACTCTGTCCTTAGTCTTTTCATGTTCTGGTTCATTGTTGTAAATGTAGTATGCACTTATGGTAAATATGTATTGGATGAACTTATCCTCTAGAACCAAGAATAGCCAGTATGCTTGTTTAAAATTTCTGCTGTTTTGTTGTTCAATTATTGACAAATGAGGATATATAAGAACCTTAAAAATTGTCTAATAAATGATGTAATAACATTTAAAAAACCAGATTACTTTGCAACATTTTCACTCATGATTCCTGACTTTAACTCATCTTGTTAGGGATTCGGAAAGACAGAATAACTTGGGTGTTTGGGGCATGAAAATTTTTTTGAAATTTAATTTTTAGTTGAGGTAACATTGGTTAATACTGTTATATAATTTTCATGTGTGCAACATAACTTGATATCTGTATACACTACAGTGCTCATCACCAAAGCCTAGTTTCCATTTGCCACCATATATTTCGCCCCCTTTACCCATCTTTCCCTACTTCTACCCTCTTTCCTCCTGTTAATCACCAATCTGTTTTTTGTATCTATGAGTTTGTTTTTGTTTTGCTTGTTCATTTATTTATTTTTAAAAAATTTATATTCTGGATATGAATGAAGTCATAAGGTTTTTGTCCTTTTCTATCTGATTTATCACTTAGCACAAATCCCTCAAGCTCCATCCATAGTGCCATAAATGGCAGCATTTCATCTTTTTAATGATTGACTAGTATTCCATTTTAATATCTACCTATCTTTCTATCATCTATCTACCTACCTGCCTACCTACCATATCTCTTTATCCATTCAGACATTGATGGACATGGGTTATTCCACATTTTGGCTATTGTAAATAATAAACATAGGGGTGCATATATATTTTTGAATTAATGTTTTCATGTTCTTTGGATAAATAACTAGAAGAGGAATTGCTATGGTAGTTCTGTTCTTAATTTTCTGAGGAATCTCCATAGTATTTTCCATAGTAGCTGCATTAATTTACAGGCCAATCAATAGTATATAAGGGTTCTGTTTTCTCCACATCCTTGCCAGCACTTGCTATTTGTTTATTTATTGATGATAGTCATTCTAATGGGTGTGATATGATATTTCATTGTGGTTTTAGTTTGTATTTCCCTAATAATTAGCGATGTTGAGCACCCTTTCATGTGCCTGTTGACCATCTCTATATCTTCCTTGGGAAAATATCTATTCAGATTCTCTGCTTGTTTCTTAATAGGATTGTTCACTTTTCATTGTAGTTGAGTTGCATGAGTTCTTTACATATTCTTGTTATTAACCACTTATTAGAATTATCATTTGCAAATATCTGCTCCCATTCAAATGGCTGTCTTTTTGTTTTATTAATGGTTTATTTCCTTTGCTGTGCAGAAGCTTTTTAGTTTAATATGGTCCTATTTGTTTATCTTTGGTTTTGTTTCCTTGGGCATGGACCCTTTTTTATTGAAACTATTTTGTTTAAAAACTAAGGAAAAATGCTTTTATGATTTTTATATATATTTCTAAAATCAGATTAGAAATCTTGACCCAGACATGAGTATTTTTCCTTAGGAGGATATATAAAACCATCTCAGTTTTAGTTGATATTATCAAGCCATTAGATTTTCTTTATAAAATTTTAGCAATTGCCACTCCATACATGTGGGGCCAAGACAGGGAGTTAAATAAAAGTTTCCCAACGTTTTCCTATGAATGGCAACAAACTTACTCAGTGTTGCTAGATATATCACAGAAGTGGGAGGCATTAGTCATCATCCTCCAAGCACTGTACCCTTCTTCCTCACTAGTTCCTTCCCTGCCCATACCAGTAGCATCCCAGAAGCACCAATCATGCTGTCTGAGAAAATGAAGTTTCTAGCTCCTGGTTTTGGATCTGAGTCATTTGAAGGGAGCATACTAAATAATTAACTAAAGCTTCTTTTCACCTCCTTTAAAGGAACTGGGAGGTTTTTTTAAATTTTTTTTGCAAATGGGAAAAAGGACAAGTCTAACTCAAAATCTAATGAAAAATGTTACAAACCAGAAACTGGAGACCATTTTATTGTCCTCTGGGAGGGACCTAAAGGCTTGATAAAAGGAACACTAAGAACTGAGGGGGGAGAACTTAGCCATTACCGAATTGGTAGATTTCCAAAGGGATGGATTCAACAATTGGTCTTGGCCATTTCCATGTAGAAGCTGAGGTCTCCATATTTAATAATGGATTTCCCAACAATGGAAAATACAACTGTTAAATATATAATTTAAGAAAATAAAAGAGGAGTAGAGGAGGTGTCAGTATGCTTGAGCTTTTTGCACATGTCAGGACTTTAAAAACTACTTTAGAAAGCTACACAAACCAGCTCTATACAACCTGTGGCAAATTCCTCATTAAGAAGACCCATGTCAACAGACACATTTTGAGCTTTTCTAATCAAAATCATCTAATTTACTTTCATTTATAGACCTAAGACCAAAGGAGCAGCATTTAAGTTAGTCAAATAATGCTAGATAATTACTGCTTCATTCACTCTTTAATTGATACAAAAATATTTTAAATAAAGGTTTGCACATGTCATATGTTAATAGGAAACAATTAAAATGTTATGCAAATAATCAAAAAAATACATTTTTACTATTTGTTTGGATCATATAATTTTTCTTCAAAATCTGTACATATTCTTGACCCTGTATGACTCTAGTCCACTCTGAGCCACTATCCTTCTACCCAAGCCCAAGAGTGAGATTTTGTGTGTTGTCCCTTTGAGAATGAGGTGCCTGGGTTACTCCAGTCTCACCATGGCTCATGAAATGAATCCCTGCTGACCTTTACAGCCAGATGTTATGTGGGTTTCTTTTCCTGGGAGCCCATCAGTGGGGTTGAGAAGGGGTGAAGGTAAATAAGATGAAGATGAAGGAGGAGATGACTAATGGAACTGATGGAATTCAGCCTTGTTTTTAAATTTTCTCCAGTCCCTGGGAACAAATAGTAGTATTTTTTTCCTCTTGTGCTCCGTTGTCCTGTTTTTGAGGCCATTTTCTCCTTTACACCATGGGTCTCACCTTATGGGGGGAGGTTGTTATTGAGCAGAATACAGTGAGAAAAGAATCTCTTCCCCTTTCTGTTCTAAATTCATTTTTATCTCTTCCAGTCTCAATAAAATCTTTATGTAATCAATACCACCATGTTCTATGGGAAAAAAGAAAAACCTTCTGCTTCCTTAGCTCTGCTGGAAGCTTTTTCTTCCTTTCTCTGTATATTGGGCTCAGAGATTACACTGTGG
This sequence comes from Furipterus horrens, assembly GCF_987537825.1. Lineage (NCBI taxonomy): Eukaryota > Metazoa > Chordata > Mammalia > Chiroptera > Furipteridae > Furipterus > Furipterus horrens. Next base: position 45,593,742 of record NW_028327182.1, read on the forward strand.
CTCTATGTGAATATGGACAGTTAGCATTTACCAACATGTAATAGTCTACTCTTTTCTGTTTTAAAAAATTAAAATTTGGGCAGTGAAGAGTGGGTTTGAGACATTTGGGTGGGTTAAATGGGCATTTTGACAACATGGTTTCACCTTTGGCATGTTCAGTTGTGATGTTTGACAGACATCTTTGCAGCTTGAGGTGACACTTAAAAAAAATTCTCTCAGACTTCTGGCCAAGATGGAGGCCTAGACTGACACACTCCATCTCACTCTACAACTAAGAAAAACTGCACCTACCGCAAAACCAGAAATAACCAGAAGTTCCAGAAAATAAAGTTACATGGAAGTCCAACGTATGAAGTTATAAACAAGTGGTGCTTGTCTGGATGGGTAGGAGGGACGAAGCCGGGGCAGAGAGGTCAAGCTATGCAGATGGCGGCAGCTGTGGTGAAAGGTGGCAGGACTGCAGTAAACACAGACACCCATATTTAAGGGGAGGCAAGAAGCGCTTGGGGAGCAACCCTGGCTGCAGACCAAACCCGTCAGCTCACAATTCCAATGCCAGGGAAGGCAGACACCCATTGCCTTGGACTGTGAGGGCTAAAGGGCGTGGAGAAGGAAGAGGAGGCTCCCTGTCTCTCAGTGGAGAGTGAATGTCAGGAATCCATCTTGGACCCCCGCCCCCACACAAAGCGCCACAGCATGGTGAGAAGGGTCACCCAGTAGTGACAAGTGCACAGAGCTCCGCCCCCTATACCGTAGGAGGTGTGACAGCCCTGCCCAGGAAGGAAAGGTAAACAAACCTGTCAGGATGGCAGGGATCATGATAGAGATCCCAACCATGCAGCTGACTAGACAGCAAATACATGACCTATCGAATCAGCAGATAGATAATCTTTCTAAGGCTCAGTTCAGAGCTATAGTTATAAGACAGCTTACAGACACAACAGCAGATCTTAAACAAGATGGGGAAGGAATGAAGGCTAGTCCTGCTGAAATGAACAAAAACACATATGAAACAAGTGGTGAGGGAAGGAAAACCAGGGATCAAATCAACAAATCGGAACACAGGGAAGGAACAAACAGTCAACCAGTGCAGAAAGAGGAAACGAAAAGTAAGGAAAATGAGGAGAGGCTCTGAAACCTGTGGGGCAGCTATAAGGGGGCCAACATCCGAATCATAGGGTTGCCAGAAGGTGAAGAAGAAGAACTAGAAATTGAAAAATTATGTGAAAAATTAATGAAGCAAAACTTCCCTAACTTGGGGAAGGAAATAGACTTACAGGCCCAGGAAGCACAGAGTTAAAAAAAAAACTGGACCCAGGAAGAACCACACCAAGACACATTATAATCAAAATGTCAAAAATTAAGGATAAAGAGAGAATCTTAAAAGCAGCAAGAGAGAAGAAGAGAATTATGTAGAAAGGGATCCCAATAAGACTATCAGTTGATTTCTCAAAAGAGACTCTGCAAACAAGAAGGGACTGGCAAGAAATATTAAAAGTAATGAAAAGCAAAAACCTATAACCACAATTACTCTATCCAGTGAAGCTGTCATTCAGAATAGAAGGGCAGAGAAAGTGTTTCCAGGACAAAGTAAAACTGAAAGAGTTCATTAGATCCAAACCACTGTTATATGAGATGTTAAAGGAACTTGTTTAGGAGAAGAAGGATCAAAACTATGAACATTAAAATGAAAATGGCATCACAACAACCAACAACAGAAGCTAGGGAACCGAAACAAAGGCAAACTAAGTAGGCAGTGAGAGTGGGAAAAGAATTATAGGTATGGGGAACATATTGGGGGGAGGTCAATGGGGAGGGGGCAGGGGGGAAAAGAAGGGAGATGGTGCAGGAATTAAGAAGCATAGCAGGAGGGAGTGGTGTAGATAGGAAGAGGTTGAGAAGAACTATATGAACAACCAATGGACATGGACTAAGTGGGGGGGACAACCGGAGGGAGGGGGAGTCAATGGGTGGAGGGGAACAAAGGGAAAAGAAATTGAGACAACTGTAACAGCATAATCAATAAAACATATTTAAAACAATTCTGTCCTAATCATGATTTGAGTCCTACCACTCGATGGGAGAACTAGCAGAATCTGTATGATCTTGTTGAGAATTGGCATTCTCTATAGTAACTGTATTCTTTTTTATTTTAAAGTTTTCTTTTTGTTTCACTGGAAAGGAAAGATGATGCATGATTTTAAAACATTAAAAACATACAAGTTGCTTTGTTAAAATATAACAAAATGTGTACAAAAAAGTTTCCTTAATCCAGTAATCTTTTTAATTTACCATTTTTCCTTTACGTCTTGATCCAAACTATATTTCAGAGATAGTTTTAACTCAGTATATTCCTTTAATTGTTACTTTTCATCCTCAAATGAATGTGTACCTAACAGGTTTGTTTGAAGCTGTTCAATTTTGCCCACTTGCTTTTTTAAATTTAAAATATATTTTATTTTTTATGCTATTAAGAGCTGTACCAATTTTCTGCCCTTTGCCCCCCTCCATCCAGCACCCGTACCCCCTCAGGCAATCCTCACACTGCCGTCCATTTTCATAGGTCATGTATATAAGTTCTTTGGCTACTCTATTCCCTTTGCTATACTTTACATCCCCATGACTTATTCTGTAACTACCAGTTTGTACTTCTTAACCCCTTCACCTTTTTGCTCATCTCCATGACACTCCTACCATTTGGCAATCATCAATACATTCTCTGTATCTATGATTCTGTTTCTGTTTGGTTTGTTAGATTCAATTCTCGATAGGTATGCATTTATTGCCATTTTCTTGTTCATATTGTTGATGTTCTTCTTCTTAAAGAAGACCCTTTAACATTTCATATGATACTGATTTGGTGGTGATGAATTCCTTTAGCTTTTTCTGGTCTGGGAAGCTTTTTATCTGTCCTTTGATTCTAAATGATAGCTTTGCTGGGTAGAATAATCTTGGTTATAGGTCATTGTTTTTCATCACTTTGAATATTTTTTGCTAATCCCTTCTAGCCTACAAAGTTTCTTTTGAGAAATCAGCTGATAGCCTTATGGAAGTTCCTTTTTAGGAAACTGCTTTTCTCTTGCTGCTTTTATGTTTTTTTCTTTGTTTTTTACCCTTGGCATTTTAATTATGATATGTCTTGGTATGGACCTCTTTGAGTTCATCCTGTTTGGGACTCTCTGTGCTTCCTGGACTTGTATGTCTATTTCCTTCACCAAGTAAGGGGAGTTTTCGGTCATTGTATTTTCAAATAGACTTTCAATTTTTTTGCTCTCTCTCTTCTTCTGGCAACCCTATGATGCAAATGTTGGTATGCTTGAAGTTGTCCCACAGGCTCCTATATCATCTTCATTTTTTTGGACTCTTTTTTTTTATTTGTTCTGATTGAGTGCTTTTTTGCTTCCTTATATTCTAAATCACTGATTTGGTTCTCGGCTTCATCCACTCTACTGTTCATTCCTTGTAAATTGTTCTTCATTTCAGTTAGTACATCCTTTATTTCTAACTAGTTCTTTTTAATGGTTTCCATGCCCTTTTTTTAAGCTGTTGAACTTCTCCCTAGTTCGCTGAGCATCCTTATAACCAATGTTTTGAACTCTGCCTCTAGTAGATTGCTTGTCTCTAATTTGTTTAGTTCTTTTTATGAAGTTTTGTTCTATTCCTTCATTTGGGCCATGTTTGTCTCTTCATTTTGGCAGCCTCTCTGTATTTGTTGTTATGTATTAGGTAGAACTGCTATGACTCCCTGTCTTGGAAGAGTGATATAATGTAGAAGGTGTCCTATAGGGTCCAGTGGCCTAGCCTCCTCTATCACCCAAGCTGGGTACTTGACATGTGCCCTCTGTCTGCGCTGTGTACACGCTCCTCTTGTAGTTGAGCCTTGGTTGTTGTTTTCAAGCCAATGGAAAAATTTACCCAGGCCAATCAGCTGCAAGGATGGCTGTGACCCTGACCACCAACTTCCAACATTGTGGAGGGTCAGTTGTTCAGGGGTCCACTTCACAGAGAAGGACTTACTTAGGCAAGCTCTGGTGCCTGCTGGATCTGTTTCTTGAGTGTGTCACTTGTGGAGGTGGTTGGGTGGTGATGCCCCAATGTAGTCTGTAGCTGTCTATGGCGTGCACAGGCTCTGGGGCTTCCCGGGAATTGCAGGCCAAGGCCAGCTACCATCTGTGTTCTGACGAGGGCCATCTAGCATAAGCTACAAAGTGATCTGTATTTGGTTGCTACCTGTGTTGGGTTTGGAGGTACCAAAGCGAGTACAAGCTCTGAAACAATGCCAGCATGGGACACACCAAGGCCTGATGTTGCTTGTTTGAGGAATTTATGAAAATCTGAACCATGAGCCAAGACAAGCCATTCGTATGGAAAAGCAACTGGAAACAGCCTGGAAGTTGGGTGGCAGAGAGCCTTAGAGAATCACCCTGTGTGGAAAACAGTATGAGCCAGGTTGATGGAGTCTTAGATATGGTACCCATCTGCCTGCTCTGTTGGGGGAAGGCTCAGAAAAGGAACAATGGCCTCTGCCGGCACTTCTGTCTAGGAGAAAAATGCATCCTTGTTCTTGCTCTGATGTCAGTCATTCAGTTCCTTCTCATATACCTCTGGTGCCTTTCAATCTGCTGCTCCCATGCTGGAGCTTAGGCAAAGTAATCCAAATAAGTTTGTGTGCTGGCTCTTTAAGAGGAACTGCCTGAGACTCTAGAAGTTTGTCTTCCACAGCCTCAATACCCTGTGGTTTTTATGGCCAGAAGTTATGGGGAAATATCTTCTTGGCACTGGAACCCTGGGCTAGGAGTGCCTAGTATGGGGCTGACATCCCTCGCACCTGAGATATCCCTTCCTAGTATTACCCACCACACGTGGGTGGGGGACCAGCCCACTCTGTGTCTCCACCCCTCCTACAAGTCTTGATGTGGTTTCTGTTTTAATTCTGTAGTTGTAGGACTTCCATTCAGCTCTATTTCTCGTGGTTCTGAATAATAATTGTTCTGTAGTTTAGATGTAATTTTGATGTGGTTGTGCAAGGAGGCAAGCTGTATTTACCTCCACTGCCATCTTGAATGGAAGTCCTCACTTGCTTTTTTTGATCGTATCTTTTTTTTTTTTCAGATTTAATGTGTTTTATTGATTAAAATATTACATTTGTGCCAATTTCCCTTCCCTCTGCTCCCCTCCACCCGGTGGCCCCCCTCCCTCCAGTTGTCTCCCCCTTTTAGATTATGTCCATTAGTTGTGCATACAGTTCCTCCCAACCTCTCTCCATCTATTCCATTCCCTCCTACCTTGATCCCCAATTCCTATATCATCTCCCTCCCTTTCCCCATTCCCCTTCCCTGTTGACCTCCCCCCAATATGCTTCCCATACCCACAGTTCCTTTTCCACTCTCGTTGCCTATTTAGTTTGCCTTTGTTTCATCTCCCTAGCTTCTGTTTTTTTAAACCAGTCCCTTTAACATCTCATATAACAGTGGTTTGGATCTAATGAACTCTTTCAGTTTTATTTTGTCCTGGAAACACTTTCTCTGTCCTTCTATTCTGAATGACAATTTCACTGGATAGAGTATTCGTGGTTGTAGGTTTTGGATTTTCATTACTTTGAATATTTCTTGCCAGTCCCTTCTTGCCTGTAGGGTTTCCCTTGAGAAGTCAGCTGATAGTCTAATTGGGACCCCTTTGTACATAATTCTTTTCTTCTCTCTTGCTGCTTTTAAGATTCTCTCTTTATCTTTAATTTTTGACATTTTGATTATAATGTGTCTTGGAGTGGTTCTCCCTGGGTCCAGTCTCTTGGGAACTCTCCTTGCTTCCTGGACCTGCAAGTCTATTCCCTTCCCCAAGTCTGGGAAGTTCTCCTTTATTATATTTTCACTCAATTTTTCAAGTTCTAGTTCATCTTCCTCATTCTCTGGCAAACCAATGATTCTTATGTTGGGCCTTTTATAGCTGTCCCAGAGGTTTCTGATCCTCTCATTGTTGCTTCCCATTTCCTCTCGCTGCATTGGTTGACTGCTTGTTCCTTCTCCATATTCCAGTTTGTTGAAATGAACTCTGGATTTTTTTTTCTCACTATCTATCTCGTATGCGGTTTTGTTCCTTTCGTTATGAAAGTTTTTTGCTTCTTTCTTATCTTTTTCCTGCTCTTTTGTGAATTCTGTAAGCCACCTGATAACAATGGCCCAGAACTGAGCCTCTGACAGGTTTCTTATCTGTTCATCTGTCAGGTTCTCTATCTGCTGCCCGGTGAGTTGTGTCACCGGGATTTCTATAGTTGTCAGCCTCATTTTGACAGATGCGTTTTGTTTTCTTGGGCCGGCTGCCCGGGGCAGTGCCTGTGTACACGTCATAAATCAGCGACCGGCGCCTGCCTGTCCGCGACCTATTTCGCAGCCCTGTGGTGCTTTCTTTGGGGGCGGGGGTCCAAGATGGATTCACACAGTTATTCAGCTAGGAGACCGGGATCCGTCCTCCCGCCCCCCTGGGCCTCACTGTTCAAGGCGATGCGGTGGCCGCTCTCCCCAGCGCCGGAGTCGCGCACCGCCAGGGCCGCAGCCCGGATTCCTCGCAGCCCGCCGCTCCGGTGCAACCGCAAACAGCACTGCCCTCTTTAACTCTTACCTGCCCAAATGGCACCGCTGGTTTATAACTTCATATGTTGGACTTCCGTGTAGTTTTATTTTCTGGAATTTCTAGTTATCCTTTGTTTTGAAGTAGTTGTATTCCTCTCTAGTTGTAGAGGGAGACCTAGCTTGTCCGTCTTAGCCTCCATCTTGGCCGGAAGTCTGATCGTATCTTTTAACTTGGCATTTTCAGTTTCAAGCTTTCACATGTGATCTTGTGTCTCCTTAGCACACATACGGCCACTGTATATCCTGTGCTTCTTGCAACTGGCTTCTGGTCTCATCTAATTTCTTTTTTAAATCCTATGTCTCATCTTCTAAATTCATGCAATAATGTGATGTAACACCCAATGAAGCTTCTCACATAGATTGTTTTGATAGGTGTCAGCCAGTTCTTGTTGAAGTGGTCTCATAACTACTCCTCCTGCTTTATCTTTTTCATACTGATACATTCTTTCTTTTAAATGAGTACAATCATTAACTCCTATTTCTTTCTTCTAGCAAAAGAACTTGTTTTTTTACTTTTGGATTGAAATATTTTTGTGATATCCTGAAACTGGTCTTGGATATTGATTACTGTTTTTTCTTTACCATCAGTTTTGTTTTGAGAATCATCCAGTTGCTGTTGAAGCACCATATTTTTTACTCTGCAGGTGAGAAAATCTCTTCTATAGGAATCCTTGCTTTGTAGTGCATTTCACTTTACTTCGTTCACTTTACTTTGTTCATTCTTATATGTGTTCAATTTCCTTCTCTTGACACTGTGTTGGACTTCGATCTCTTTGCACACCTAAAAGCAAAGTCCTCACTCTGAGAGCATCTCTTGTGTGATGAAGCTTAATTTCTAGGCTATTTAATTTACATTCAGCATTAGAAAGTTGTTGAGAAAGGATCTCATTGTTATTTTAGGTTAGACACATCAAAATTCACTTTGTCCCATAAACAAAGCCAGTCATCTCTTGCTATGTGACAAGCAAGTTCTAGGTTTGTTGTTGTTGTTGTTGTTGTTGTTGTTTGTTTGTTTTTTGATGTCTGCCTTTGTTCACAATGATATATAGAAGTAGCCATTCTAGAACAGCATGGTACAACTCAATTTCTGTTTTCAGTCTTTGTTTTGTTTTCCATTCTCCAGTGTAGAGTTTAGCATTGTATTCTCAGCTGTCAGAACATTAAGCTGTCCATTATATTGAAATATTGTTTTTGTTAATGCTTCCTCATTCCGTTTTATTGTCTTTTGAGATCATTCTTTTGTTTTACAGTTGCAATGTCCTCAAAATATCTTTTCCATTTCCTAGTTCTGATATTTTACTGTATCTATCTCTAGTCTTAGTATGGCGGTTTTATCCTGCAACATGTGGTTTAGATGCAACAGATCTTTTTTTAATAGATGTCAGAAACCTGATTAAAATTCTTTTCAACAATTTATAATTCTGTGTCTAGTGTTCTAATAGTGATTTCAGGTTGTTTCATTTCAGCTTCTTTACTATATTGTTCTTCTTTTTTCTTCAATGCGCCCTAATTTTTTCATTTAATAGGTCAGTATTTCTTTTCTTCTCCTTTTCTTCTTTTAACAGAAATCTCAAATTGCAGCATTCTTGTTCCTGTCAATTAATGGTCATTGGCACCAATTCAATGCCAATAGGAATCCCCAATTTGGGGTATGGTGAAGAAGGAAATTTTATTCAGTGCATAACAGCTCAATTGTGATATAGCACAGCTGTGAGACAGCCCAGGGGATAGGTGGCCTTGGGGCCAGGCACTCTCTGACTAGACAGCTCTGTTCTGTTTCTCCATGGTCTACTCTACTCTGCTCCTTGCTGTCTGTTTTGCACCGTACTGGTCTACTCCAATCTGCTCCAGTGAGACATCTTCAGTGTTTCAGCTCAGGCAGGGAGATAGTCTTCAGCATTCAGAAGAAAGGGGAAATGTGCTCACAGAACCAGAAGGGAGCTTACTTATATAGACAGAAGTCCCCAACCCTGGTCTCTGACTGGTCTGTCCTCACGCAAATGAGGGTGCCAAATCCTTGCAGTTTGACTGGTCCAAAATGCACTGTTTTGATTGGTCAGAATAGAGCTACTCTGGTTGGTCAGCACTGCACAGATTTAATTGGATGAGGAAAGCCTCAATCTTACTGGTTGAAATAGGACTCCAGGAACTTTTAAAATAAAAGTTGCCTCAGATGGCAGGAACACAGTACAGGCAGGTAGTCAGTGCTAACTTCTCCCTAAAGTATAGACTGCTTAAGAGGACACTGCAGAAATGATGTTTAGGCACTGCTTTTTTGTTGTTGTTGTTTGTTTGTTTTCAATATTTGAGCCCAGTTAGCCACCAGAAGACCTTCTTCCTAGGTATCTTCTTTCTTAGGGCTCACATTACCATTCTACTTTTTATTATTTTTCATTTTTTTCTTTTTAATTGAGTTTATTGGGGTGATATTAGTTAATATAATTATATAGATTTTAGGTGTACAATTCTATAATACATCTGTTTATTGTATTGTATGTTCACAATCCCAAGTCAACTCTTCTTCCATCACCACTTATTCCCTACTTTACCCTCTTCTACCTCCCCACATCCTCTTTTCTTCTGGTAATTACCATATTGTTGTCTGAGTCTATGAGTGTTTTTTCTTAATCCCTTCATTATTTTTACTCAGCCCCTCAAAACTCCCACACTCTGACAGCTGTCAGTCTGTTCTTTGTATCTATGAGCCTGTTTCTGTTTTGTTTGACAGTGTTTATTGTGTTCATTAGATACCACATAGAAATCATATAGTATTTGTCTTTCTCTGATTGAGTTATTTAACCTAGCATAATAGTTTCCAGGTCCATCCAAGGTCACAAAAGGAAAGATTTTGTTCTTTTTACAGCTGAGTAGTATTTCATTGTGTAAATTTACCACAGCTTTTTTATTCTCTCATCTACTGATGGGTACTTGGGAAGCTTCCAAATCTTGGTTATGGTAAATAACACTGCAGTAAACATAGCGGTGCATATATTTTTAAATAGTGTTTTGTGTTTCTTAGACATATTCCCAGAAATAGAATCACTGGGTCATGAGGCCATTTCATTTTTAATTTTTTGAAGTAACTCCATACAGCTTTCCACAGTGGCTATACCAATCTACATTCCCACCAACAGTGCAGGAGGGTTCCCTTTTCTCCACATCCTCACTAATACTTGATGATAGTCATTCTGCCAGGTGTGAGGTGATATTTCATTGTGATTTTAATTTGCATTTTCTGATGATTAGTGATGTTGAGCATCTTTTCATATGTCTATTTGTTATCTGTGTGTCCTCTTTGAAGAAGTGTTGATTCAGGTCCTTTGCCCATTTTTTAAATGTTTTGTTTGTGTTTTGGTGTTGAATTTTATAAGTTCTCTATAAATTTTGGATATTAACCCTTTATCCAATGTTTCAGTGAATATGTTCTTTCATTCAGTGCATTTCCTTTTCATTTTGTCGATGGTTCTTTTTTCTGGTTTTTATGTTTTTCCCCCATGTTTACTATCTCTTTGTTAAATTCTCATTGAAGTCACCCATTCTTCCCCTAAAGTCCTTGAGCATTTTTATAACCATTGTTTTGAACTCTATATCGGTTAAGTTGCTTGCCTTCATTTCATTAATTCTCTTTCTGTAGATTACTCCTGTTCTTTTATTTGGGACATGTTTCTTTGTCTTCCCATTTTGGCTGCTTCTCTGTGTTTATTTCTGTGTATTAGGTAGATTTTCTATGTCTCCCAGTCTTGGCACAGTGGCCTTATACAGTAGGTGTTCTGTGGGATCCAGTTGTGCAGTCTCCTTAATGACCTGTGTTAGGTGCTCCAAAAAAGTCCCTTGTGTGTGTTGTGTGGGCGCTCCTGTTGTAATTGAGTCCTGGTTATTATTGGCCTATTCATGAGTAGGACCTACCCTTAGGCTGTCTGTGAGGCTCACTCCTGGCCATGGTATGTCTCAGCAGGGTTTGGTGCCTACCAAGATCTCCCTTTGGATATGCTGCTTATGAAACCTATTGGATCCTGTTCTGATATTTCTGAAACTCACCATTTGGTATGGTGGTTTTGGGTCTCTTGAGAGGGACTCTGGTGGAGACCATTATAAGACACTGCCTGTGATTGGCCCTTGGCAACCTGTTTGGAGCTGCAACCAATCCAAAGTTTGTGGCTGCTTCTGCTGGGTCTGGGTGCATACAGGAAGGATCAAGCTGCATATTAAGGCCTGCTTTTATCAGCACAAGCCCCAGGGGCAGGTCAGAAAAAATCCCAATGCACCCCAAAATCTGTCTCTGCCTGCTTTTGACTTCTGGCTGCCTGTTAGGCTGAGTCACTGAAAGAGCCTCTGGGGGTACTCTGGTTGCATGAGCTAGGTTCTTGATGAATCTCTTGATGTTCACCAGATTGATACAGGTTCAAAGTTGGTGCCAGTGCTTGATCTCAGGCCACTGAACAAAACTCCTAGGATATACCAAGTCTAGCTGACACCTGTTTGGTGCTTGTGCACCTTTGTGTTGGTGCAGGGGCTCAGGGAGTCATCAGGTGAGGCTAGCAGATTTTATCAGGCCCAAAACACACCAAGATTTGGCTGTGTGAACAGAGCACTCTGCTCTGATCAGGAATGCAAGGGGAAAATTACCCGAACATGGGTAATATAGCCACACAGCTCAGTCTGTCCTAGATTCTGCTGGCAGGAGATGAAGTTCAGCAGGGTGAGGCTGCAGGGATTCAGGAGGATGGAGCTAGTGGATCTCTTATGAGGGGGAGGTGCTGGTCAGGCTTACAGGAAGTTAGGGCATGTGGCCCCCACCCCAGAGCCACACCACTCAGTCTATTTCAGATTTTGCTCTGATCTTGGCAGAGCAGAGCCACTACGAATCAGGTGTGTGGGGCCTCTGGAGCTTGCCAGAGCCCAGAGGATGGGTCTGATGGAAGCCTGGAGGGTGGTTCCTGTGGATCTCCCATAATGGGGGAGTGTCAGGTTCACAGGAAAGTGGGGGAAATGGCACTTGCCCCAAAGGCACACAACTCAGTCACTGACACCCCCTGAGGATTCTGAGATGTCTATACCTTGGCTAAGGCAGCTGCATTTTTAGGAGGGTATAAGGTCCCCAGGGTGGTGCAAGAAGGAGTCCAGAGGATTATTGCTTTCCCCCAGGCTGATTCTGCATGAAGGGGAGTGTTCCATTCAAGATAGTTGGGTTCTGCAGTATGGGTGAATGACTCAGCACAGGGGTTCAGGTAGCTCTTCCTTCAACTCTTTCCCCAGAGCCACAAACCCCAGATTCTCCATAAATGGAGAGTCCTCAGGGAGTCACTGGGTGAGGTCAGCAGATTTTATTAGGCCCAAACATACCAAGATTTGGCTGTGTGAACAGAGCATTCTGCTCTGGTCAGGAATACCCCAGTCCACTCTCCCTCCATCCTTGCCAGAGCCCTAGGTGAGTGTGTATGAACAAAATTCTGTGCATTGGCCCTTTAAGTGGGCATCTGCATCACTAGCAGTCCCTATCTCTCCTTGGTGGACAGAAACCCACCTGCTGCTTTATACAGCCAGATATTATGTGGGTGCCTCTTCCTGGCTCTTGTGCTCTAGACTGGGGAGCCTGGCTTAGGGTTTAGAGACCACATTTCTCAAGGGGACCCCCCCAAACACACACACAGCTGAGATATCTCTCTGGAACCTCATCTGCCACATGTGGGAGTGGGGCTGGATCTTTTCATATCTCAACCCTTTCTTCCAGTCTTGATACAGTTTCTTCTGTAAATCCTTGATTATAAGACTTCTCTTCAGCTAGTTTTCTTTTGGTTAATCAGGATGATTGTTTTATAATTTAGTTGTAATTCCAATTTGGTCCTGGGAGGAGCTGAGTGCAATTTTTACCTATTCCATCACCATCTTGTCTCATTCCATGTTTTGTTGCTCTGTGATTTCATTTGTTTCTGATAGTTCCTTTTGTAGTCTAACAACCTTATTTTGCATTTACCTTTTTTCCTATAATTCACAGTGATTTTTCCTAATTTCCTTTAATTTTTCATATGAAATAACTGAAACATTTCCTTAGAAACAATTAGGTGCCAAGATGCTAGGGATACAGCATTGGTCAAGACAGAAAAGGGTCCCGCTCCTGAGAAACTTTTATTCCAAAAAGCAACATTGATTGTAAACATAAACAGTAAAGTTAATGTAAATATTTTCAGATAGGTGTAAGCATAGTGAAGAAAATACAGGTAATAGGATAGAATGGGGAGTAACCTCAAGCTTAGTGGAGTGATACTTTACATTGATAAGTTCAGTGAAGGTAAATTTTCCTAAGTGTCAGATGAGAAGGAACCAGCCACTAGTGATGCTGGGGGAAGATTACTCCAGGTACAGTTAAAAGAAAGTGCAAAGGAGATGAGGTGGAAGTGAGCTTGCAGGATCAAATGTGCTGGAAAATGCTGCAGCATGCACTAAGAGGTAGGTGGGGAGCCAGATCTCTAGGGCCTTGTATGTCAGAGTAAGGGGTTTGGATTAAATTCTAAATATAGTAGGAAACCAGTAAAGTTTTCTAACCAGAGACTTCTTATAATCCGAATTATGGTTTAAATTTTCTATTCAAGCTACTGTGGAGTGAGTAGATAAAAGGGAAACTGGATGACCAGTTAGAAGTGTTTCCATAAGACCTGTACTGGCAAGTAGTGATCTGGACCACATAGTAGTGGACGTTGAATACAGAGCTGATAGACTACATGTGAGCAGTAAAGGTTCGAGAGAAATTAAGGATGAGTCCTCAGTATTTGGCTTGAGCTACTGGGTGGTACCATTTTCTTAGATGGGACAACCAGGGGAGAGCATATTAGAGAAGAGAAAAGGGTGGAGTCAAGAGTTCTGTTTTAGTCTTATTAAATTTGGATGTCTATGAGTATCTAAATGGAGATACTAAATAGTACATGGAGATGATACAAATTTGTGAGTCAACGGCAACAAAAAGGAATTTGAAGCCAAAGCACTCATTGAGATTACTTAGGTAGAGAAGGGGCCTCAAGACTAAAGCCTCACATTTCAAATTGGCACTGAAGAAAACTCATGAAAGGAATCTTAGGAGTGATCAATGAGAAAGAGCAGTGTCATGAAGTCAGGAGAAGAAAGTATTTCCAGAAGATGTAAGTAGTCAATTGCGCAAAGTGCAGTTGACAGATGGAGGGAGTTGGGAAGGCGTCAATATGGAGTTCTCTGGTCACACTGACCAGCACAACTTCATTATGAAGACAGAAGCCAGGCTGAAGTGGGCTGACAAAAGAAGGGAGGAAAGGAAGTGGCAAATGCTTGGAAAAGTTATGCTTTCTATGGGGAACAGGGAAAAGGTCTGTTTGTTGAAAAGTGTTATAAGGTCTCATAGTAGGGCACCTTAACACCCCATTGTCAACAATGGACAGATCTTCAAAGCAAAGAAACACCAAGGTTATTGAGGCATTGAACAACACTATAGATCAAATGGACTTAGTTGATATATATAGAAGTTGTCACCCCAAAGAAACAAAATATACATTCTTTTCAAGTGCACGCGGAACATTTTCAAAGAGAGACCACATGGTAGGACACAAAACAAGCCTCAACAAGTTCAAGAATACTGAAATTATATCAAGCATCTTTTCAGATAATAATGGCTTGAAATTGAAAATGAACCCCAAGGAAAAATTCAAAAACTTTCAAACTCATGGAGAATGAATAACATGCTATTAAATAATGAATGGGTTAACAATGACATCAAGGAAGAAATCAAAGTTTCTGGAAACAAATAATAATGAATACACAACAAGCCCAAACCTATAGGATACAACGAAAGCCATCCTGAGAAGAAAGTTCATAGCAATACAGGCCTACCTAAAAAAGGACACACATATCTCTAATAAAAAATCTAACTGTACAGCTACAATAACTAGAGGAACAGCAACAAACAAAGTCCAGTGTAAGTAGAAGGACAGAAATCATCAAGATCAGAGCAAAATTAAATGACATAGAGACTAAACAAATAATTCAAAAGATCAATAAAGCCAAGAACTGGTTCTTTGAAAAGATAAACAAAATTGACAGGCTTTTAACCAGGCTTATCAAGAAAAAAAGAGACTTGTGGCCAAGAACGAGGCATAGACAGACATGCTGCATCTCCCTCCACAACTAAGGAGGAATACAACTGCCTCAAAACTGGAGACAACCAGAAGTTTTAGAAAGTCAAACTGTATGGAAGTCCAGCAAACAAAGATATAAAAAAGAAATACTCATCCAGCCAGGTAGGAGGAGCAGAACCAGGGCGGAGAGAATGTGTGGTGGTGGCAGCAGCGGCAGCAGTGGTAGGTCAACAGAAAGTGCAGTCACACATTTTAAAAAGTCAGGAGGGACACCTGAGGAGCGTTCCCAGTTCCTCACCAGGCCTCGCAGCCCATGGTCCAAGCACCAGGGAAAATCAAGCAGTGAGGGTTGGGATGGAGGCAGGAACTGCTGGTCTCAGCAGAGTCTGCTTGTTTGGAGGGCCCCCACAGTCTTAGAACATCTTCAAACCAGCCCACTCTGGGAACGATGGCCAGAGCAGCAGCTAGAGGGGCGCCGATCCGGTGCGGAAGTGGGAGAGTTGCCTGGAAAGGAGGCGAGTGCTGGGCAGGCAGCATTGTTCCCTCTCAAATCCCTCCCCCACATGCAGCACCACAACATAGTGAAACAGGTCACCCTGTACTGACGAATCCCTAAGGCTCTGCCCCTTACAATGTAACAGGAGTGACAACTTTACTGGGACGAGGAGGGAAACAAACACAGAAGCCTGTCAGAATGAGGAGACAGAGAAGTATGGCCCAAAAGGGGAAATAGATCAAGGTTCCAGTAGGTGAAATAAGTGACAAAGAGATAGCCAACCTAAAAGATGAGGAGATAGACAACCTAACAGATACAGAATTCAAAACACTGGTGATAAAAATGTTCACAGGCTTGACAGATATGCTCGACTATGGCAAACGCATAAGAGAAGAAGTGAAGGCTATGCTAAGTGAAACGAAGGAAAATCCACACAAAACCAATGGTGAAAGGAAGGAAACTGGGGTTCAAATCAATGATTTGAAACATAAGGAAGAAAAAAAGAGTCAGCCAGTGCAGAATGAGGAAGAATTGAAAAAAATGAGGAAAACTTCCCAAATTTTGCAAAGAAGATGGACATGCAGGTCTGGGAAGCATGGAGTGTCCTGGGTGAGCTGGATCCGGAGGGGACCACACCAGGACGCATCATGATTGAGATGCCAAAGGTGAAAGATAAAGAGAGAGAGTCCTGGGGCCAGCAACAGAGAGGCAGAGAGTTGCCTACAAGGGGTTGCCTATAGGACTATCACCTGATTTCTCAGAGGACACTTTGCAGGCAGGAAGGGACTGGCAAGCAGTATTCAATGTGATGAAAGGCGACCTGCAACCAAGATTACTCTATCCAGCAAAGCTATCATTTGAAATGGAAGGGCAGATGAAGTGCTTCCCAGACAAGGTAAAGCTAAAGAAGTTCATTATCACCAAGCCATTATTATATGAAATGTCAAAGGGACTTACTTAAGAAAAAGAAGATCAAAACTATGAACACTAAAATGACAACTCACAATTATTAACAACTGAATCTAAAAAGTAAAAAGAAAATCCAACTAAGCAAACCAGAATAGGAACAGAATCATAGGTGTGGGGATCATTTGGAGCATTATCGGCTGGGAGGGGAGAGGGAGACAAATGGGGAAATGGTGCAGGGACTAAGAAGCATAATCAGTTGGTACAAAATGAACAGGTGGATGTTAAGAATAATATAGGAAAGGGTGAAGCCAAAGAAGTCATATGTACGACCCATGAACATAAACTAAGGGGGGTAGGTTTGCTGGGGATGAGGGGTACTGGGCTGAGAGGAGCAAAGGGGAAAAAATTGGAACTAGTGTACAACATAATCAATAAAATATACTTAAAAAAAAAGAAAAAAAAAGAGGACCCAAATAAATAAAATCAGAAATGAAAAAGGAGAAATCACAACTGATACCACAGAAATACAAAGGATTATAAGAATTATTACAAACAACTGTATCACAAGAAATTTGACAAACTAGATGAAATGGACAAATTTCTGGAAACGTATATCTTACAAAACTGTATCATGAAAAAGCAGAAAGCCTGAATGAACCAATAACAACTAGTGAAATTGAAGCAGTAATAAAAAAAATTCCTGACACACAAAAGCCTTAGACCAGATGGCTTCACAGGTGAATTTTACAAAACATTTAGGAAAGAACTAACTCCTATCCTTCTCAGACTATTCGAAAAAGTCCAAGAAGAGGGAAGCCTCCCAAACTCTTTCTATGAAGCCAATATTACTCTAATTCCAAAACCAGGTCAGGACACAACAAAGAAAGAAAACTACAGGCCAAGATCGCTGATGAACATAGATGCTAAAATCCTCAACAAAATATTGGCAAACCAGATCCAGCAACACATTAGAGAGATCATACACCACGATCAAGTGGGATTCATCTCAGGGATGCAAGAATGGTTTAATATTCTCAAATTAGTAAATGTAATACACCACATAAACAAAATGAACAACAAAACCCCATGATCATATCAATTGATGTTGAAAAGCATTTGATAAAGTACAACACCCATTTATGATGTAAACACTCAGTAAAATGAGAATATAGGGAGTATACCTCAACATAATAAAGGCCATATATGAGAAACCTGAAGCCAATATTATACTCAATGGTCAAACACTGAAAGCATTCCTCCTGAGGTTAGGAAAAAGAAAAAGATGTCCACTCTCCCCACTCCTATTCAACATAGTCTTGGAAGTTCTAGCCACAGCAATCAGACAAGAAAAAGAAATAAAAGGCATCCAAATTGTAAAAGAGGAAATAAAATTGCCATTATTTGCAGATGACATGGTAGTGTACATAGAAAGCCCTACAGACTCCATGAAAAAACTACTTGGCCTAATAAGTAAATCTGGCAAATTAGCTGGGTACAAAGTAAATATCCAGAAATTGAAGGTATTTATGTGCACCAACAATAAAATATCGGAGACAGAAACTAGAAAAAAATCCCATTTACTATAGCAACAAGAAAAATAAAGTATCTAAGAACAAACTTAACCAAAGAGGTAAAAGACCCATACTCAGAAAACTAAATAATACTGAAGAAAGAAATTAAGAAAGATACAAATAAATGGAAGCATATACCATGTTCATGGATGGGAAGAATCAACATCATTAAAATGTCCATACTACCCAAAGCAATTTATAGATTCAACACCATCCCTATTAAAATACCATCAACATATTTCACTGACCTAGAACAAATACTTCAAAAATTTATACGGAACCAAAAAAAGACCCCGAATAGCCACAGCAATCTTGAGGAAGAAGAACACAGTAGGAGGAATCACAATACCTGATGTCAAACTATACTACAAGGCCACGGTAATCAAAACAGTCTGGTACTGGCATAAGAACAGATATATAGATCAATGGAACAGAATAGAGAGCCCAGAAATAAACCCAGGCCTCTATGGTCAACTAATCTTTGATAAAGGAGGAAGGAACATAAAATGGAGTGAGAGGAGCCTCTTTAACAAATGGTACTGGGAGAACTGGACAGGGACGTGCAAAAAAATGAAACTAGACCACCAACTTACACCACACATGAGAATAAACTCAAGATGGATTAAAGACTTAAATGTAAGCCGTGATACCATAAAAGTCCTAGAGGAAAACATAGGCAGGAAAATTTCAGATATCACACGTAACAATATATTCACGGATACATCTCCCAAGGCAAGAGAAATTAACAAAAGAATAAACAAATGGGATTACATCAAAATAAAGTTTCTGCTCAGCAAAAGAAAGCATAAGCAAGATGAAAAGGGAACCAACCATTAGGGAAAATATATTTGCCAACGATACCTCAGACAAGGAATTGATCTCCACAATATATAAAGAACTTATATGACACAACACCAAGAAGACAAACAGCCCAATTAAAAAATGGCCAAAGAACCTGAACAAACACTTCTCCAAAGAGGACATACAGAGTGTCCAAAGACATATGAAAAAATGCTCAACATCACTAACCATCAGAGAGATGCAAATAAAAACCACAATGAGATACCACCTCACACCAGTCAGAATGGCCATCATCAACAAATGAACAAAGAAGTGCTGGTGAGGATGCAGAGAAAAGGGATCCCTAGTGCACTGTTGGTGGGAATGCAGAATGATACAGCCACTATGGAAAACAATATGGAATTTCCTCGAAAAACTAAAAATGCAACTGCCTTTTGAACCAGCAATTCCATTGCTAGGATTATATCTGAAGAATCCTGAAACACCAATTCAAAAGAACCTATGCACTCCTGTGTTCATAGCCACTATTTATAATAGCCAAATCCTGGAAACAACCTAAGTACACATCTGTAGATGAGTGGATCAAAAAACTGGTACATTTACACAACGGAATACTATGTAGCAGAAAGGAAGTAGGAACTTCTACCACTTGAAACAACATGGATGGAACTTGAGAGAATTATGCTTAGTGAAATAAGCCAGGCAATGAAAAATACCATATGATATCACCTAATACAGGAGACTAATGAACAACACACACAAACAAGGAAAATTGAACCAGAGGTATGTAAGCAATGAGTAGACTAATAGTGACAAGGGGGGAGGAGGAAGGGAGAGAAGAGGGTAAGAAGGGGAAGGGTCTAGTCACAAAACATGTACAAAAGACCTATGGACATCCACAACTGGGTGGGGACTGACTGTGGAAGAAGGGGTGGGCAGAGTGCAGGGAAGCAATAGGGAAAAAAGTGGGACAACTGTAATAGAAAAACAAACTAACAAAAAGTTTTAGTGGGGAATAAAATGAAAGCAAATTAAATTAGTAAACAGGTGAGCAAACCCCCCCCCCCCAGAAAAACAAAAACAAAAATACCTCACATGTAGGAAAGTGAACAAAGGAAAATGTAAAGTATGGAAATGCAGTTTTAGTGAATATTAGAAGGACAAGGATTTTCCTTCACACTGTATATTTTTCTCCCTACCTGATCCCTCCAGAATTTGGCATTCTGAAGAAGTAAGTGATGGCATAAAGTTCTTTGCATAAAACTAATAAGACCAGTTGTTAATAGTGGTTTTGTTGACCATGACTTTGACTGGAATGTCATGCCTGAAGGAGACATGCTTGGGCTCTGGTTGTAACCAAAAGCCCTGAAAAACTGGGATTGACTTTCGAAGGTAATAAAAGCCAACAAGAAAAAAGGCTTAGTACCTTGGTTGGTTGTGTGGTCCATGGCAATCTTTCCAGGGAAGGAATGAAGGTTGCTTTCCTTAAAGGTGGCTGGAAGGGACCTTACAGCAAAATGGAAAACTCGAAGGACTTGGAAAAGACAGGTGTTTTACAGGCAAGGCTGAATGGCAGGTCTGTGGCTCAGCTCCTGTGCCCTGAAGGGCAGAATGAAAGTCACCCTAAAAGTTCCGTGTGTAAGTTCCAGCCAAACAGATGTAAAGATCATAGGTGATCATTTGCTGCTCTTCTTGTGCTTATGCAAATGAACATAACTGCACTTAATGCAGTCCCTTTAATGACAAGGAGGGTAATCTTAAGGAGAAAAATTGTGATTCAAGGAAAATCACAATGCTCAGTGGTATACTGCAAAGTAGTGTAGCTGTTTTTAAAGTTTACTGCTGTTTGAAAGTTAAACTAGGTCTGTGACATCAACAAAGATGCTTAATTTAAAGGCAAGAAGAATGTCAAATGCCTTGCAACTGGATGTCTTTCCAATAAGACAGTCTTGCAGATTTAGAGACTGGTTTGTGAGTTATGTTACATAAATTAACTTGTGTGTTCTGTTTTCATAGGGCATAAGTCTGTGATCTCATTACCTGAGTGATTGTCTGTACATATAGGCCTCACTTAATCCTGTCTGCATTGCTGCCTCCTGAGACTCAACAGTTTGGCTGAACTAAGTGGCTGGGTTGGTCAAGCATGGGGTGGTCTGCGTGCTTCACTTTAAAATTGGTTTCTCTTTTCTATCCTAATGGCTTGGACCAAAAGGGCCCAGAGGTTTGAGAGGAGAAACCTAATATATTCCCCTCAGCCCAAACTGAGGATAATGGGCAAAAGGGTTTTGGACAGGTGAGATGTACCTGGCACACCTTCCTCCAAAGAAGCCCCCTTTTCCCCTAATGTGGGACATTGAAAATTTAATCCTTGCCTTTTGTCATCTAGTGGTTATGAATTGAATGATGCTTTTTAACCCTGTTGCCAGATCTGTTGCCCCCAGAATACAACAAGGATGCCAGCCTGTTAAACCAAGCATGCCATTGCCTGGGGACAGCCAACTGACCTGGAGTCTGCAAGATCCTTCCCCATGTGGGAAGGCCACTCTCCCAACTACACCTCTACTCTTATTAGAGATTTCTGGACCCATGGGTAGATAGGACGATGAGCATGTTCTACTTGAAGTAGCTAGAGGAGCAAGAGACCTTCGCCCATTGTCATTTATAAGATTACAAAGGGTCTTAAGTCTGAGGGGGGTATTGTTATTTTTTATGGTTTAAAAATAAATAAATTAATTAAAAAAAGAATAATATAGGAAAGGGTGAAACCAAGGAACTTATATGCACAACCCATGGACATGAAATAAGGAGGGTGGGATTGCTGGGGGATGGGGGTGACTGGGTGGAGGGGAGCAAAGGGGAAAAAATTGAAACTATTGTAACAACATAATAAAATGTACTTAAAAAAAGAGAAAAGTGTTATGAGGTCAAGATAAGTTTTTCTTTTTTTTTTAAGAAACTAACTTTTAAATTGAGATGTAATTAGCATATAATATTATGTTATTTTTATATATACAACATAATGATTCAGTACTTGTATATATTGTGAAATGATCAGCACATTAAGTTCAGTTAACATCTATCACCATGCATACCAGGTCTGTCCAGAAAGTATCTAACCATGTAATATAAAAAATAGAGACAATTACTGAAGAAATACAGGATACAAGAAAGTTTGTATACAGGACCATGATGCCTCAATCCCTTTCAAAGTAGGCACCTTGGGACCTCACACAGTTCTCCCAGCATCATTAACAACTACAGCATGATGTTCCTTTTCCTCTGGTAGCAGAAGCTGCAGAACAAATTTTGCCACATCTCATGTCAAGATCCTTTGTCAAAATCTCGGACACAGATTTTGGAATCTCCAGTTCAGCTCCTAGTTCTCGCACTGTCAGTTGCTGATCTCTGTTGATGGCAGCCCGTACATGGTGCCAGAAGAAGAAGAGGAAGAGCAAGAAATTGAAAGCTTATGTGAAAAAACAATGAAGGAAAACTTCCCAAATTTGGTGAAGGAAATAGACATACAAGTCCAGGAAGCACAGAGAGTCCCAAACAAGCTAGACCCAAAAAGGACCACACCAAGACACATCATAATTAAAATGCCAAAGATGAAAGATAAAGAGAGAATCTTAAAAGCAGCAAAAGAAAAGCAGAGAGTTACCTACAAAGGGGTACCTATAAGACTATGCAGCTGATTTCTCAAAAGAAACTTTGCAGGCAAGAAGGGGCTGGCGAGAAGTATTCAATGTGATGAAAAGCAAGGACTTACAAACAAGATTACTCAATCTAGAAAAGCTATCATTTAGAATGGAAGGGCAGATAAAATGCTTCCCAGGCAAGGTAAAGCTAAAGGAGCTCATCATCACTAAGCCATTATTATATGAAATGTCAAAGGGACTTACTTAAGAAAAAGAAGATCAAAACTATGAACACTAAAATGACAACAAACTCAGAACTATCAACAACTGAATCTAAAAAATAAAAACAAATCCAACTAAGCAAACCAGAATAGGAACAGAATCATAGGTATGGGGATCATTTGGAGGGTTATCAGCTGGGAGGGGAAAGGGGGAGAAATGGGGAAATGGTGCAGGGACTAAGAAGCATAATCAGTTGGTACAAAATAGACAGGTGGAGGTTAAGAAAAATATAGGAAAGGGTGAAGCCAAAGAACTTGTATGCATGACCCATGGATATGAACTAAGGGGAGGTGGGATTGCTAGGGGAAGGGGGGTACTGGGCAGAGGGGAGCAAAGGGGAAAATAATTGGGACTACTATAACAACATAATCAATAAAATATACTTAAAAAACAAAACATCTTTTCAAAGCTATCAATAAAAAAATTTTTTGACCCATTTTCCTTCAAAACAACAGCCAGTGGGTTTCCAGCCCAAGAATCAAAAATATTGATTCATTCTATCCCACACAAGTTCAATGCATGCCAAAATCAATGTGTAGGTCATATGTGAAGTGAACTAGGAGCTTTAGCAGATAGTAGGCAATGTCAGGCTGATCTAATATGTGCTTACTATAGAGTTGTGAGATATAAAATGCTGTCCTTCAATGCCCTCATAAAAATGTAATTCTTCTAGGTCCAATTATATGTCAACCAGTCTTCACAAGGATTGATTGCAAAATAATCCAGAAATCACAATAATAAAGTGCTTTCTAAGGACCTATGTTCTTTAGTTGAATTGGAACATAGCAGTCTATCCCAATTAACTGCCAAGCAGAAAGTTTGACAGAAAGGTTGAACTCCCAAGGAACTCAGGATCCAAATCTATAAAGCTCCAAATAATGTTTTCAATGAAATCCCAATAATCTTCTGTGATATGTGTGTAATTTATATACCATAAAGACTTCATTAAAAAAAAAAAAAAAGATTTTATTTTTCTTAGAGAGGAAGGGAGGGAGAAAGAGAGGGATCAAAACATCAATGTGCTTCTCACATGTGCCCTGATCAAGGACTGAACCCACTACCTAGGCATGTGCCCTGACCAGGAATTGAACTGGCGATCTTTCACTTTGTGGGACAACACCCAATCAACTGAGCCACATGGTCAGAACAAGACTCCGGTTTTATAAAATGTCTGGAAAGAATGTCTGGCAAGAATATATACTTCTGTCACAGACCTTCATAAATAACTAGGAGTGCTTATTGTTTAGGAAGTTCTAGCCTTAGTTTTATGTTTTCTGTAGATGGATCCATTTGAATAGCTTATTTTTCACTCCCTCCTTCTCTTACAGGCAATCAAGATTCATGCCACTGCATTTTTAATATAACACTTCTGCGTCTCAAGGGTACTGAATTATCTGAATATATTCACATATAGTGTATACTATAGGCACCCAGATGTGATGAAGATTTTGCTAATATGTATTTTCAATAGTTTTTTTGCTGTATTCCTAGCCTTCCAGACTCATTTAGAGCAGGCCCAATGTCTTCTCTATGGGTTTAATGATTCTAAGTGAAGATTCCAGAGGAATTGTAGAGTATTCCTGACCCCTCTAGATATATCAGAAATCCAGGAGACTCCCAGAAATTCTATTTACAAGTATTTGTCAGAAAAAAAGTTGCTCCAGCATTAGAAACTCCTTTCTTTATCCTGGTCCAGAGCACTTTGGGACCCATATTCTGTCATTCTGTCCCAATCATAGTTCTTTTCTGGAACCTGCAGGAGTGATCTTTATTGTGCCAACATTCAGGTATCTACAAATTATGATTGGCAAAACTCAGTTATCAGAGGGGCTATTTAGAAGACAGTGTAAATAAATCATGTTCTTCAAGTAGAACATAAAAGGAGAAGCAATCTGAAGTGAGAGGCAGGAAATAAAATAAAGGAAATAAAGACCCATTTCCATTTTTTTTTAACCTTAAAGTAGTCTGTATTATTCAGACTTAAAGAGGAAAAGTATATTGCTGGTCATTACATGCTTTGTTTATATTCTAAAAGCATCATGGGGGAAAATCACAACATTGTCACACTGAGAAAAAGAGAAACAGTTGTCAGAGTTTGACATATTTTCCAATAGAAGAAAAATCCAGTTGCTAAATCCATATGGGTTCATTTTGGGTTCTTGGAACTGATAGCACATCAGCATGCCTTATGATACTTGTACACGGCATGTTATTACAGCTATATATCATCAGAGAGAAAAATTATTGGTTCTCCTTAGAGTATCTCTAAATTGATGTCATATTCAATAACCCTGTAGTTGAAAAATCTATATATGATGGATGAAGTTTGGACTATCTTTTGAATTTATTCCTCCTGTGCCAGCTTCTACAGGCCTTGGCGTACCTGTCATTTTGAGATAAGTGCATGTGGTATTTAGAAAATGCAACTAGGTGCTCCTTCTGCCAGATAACAAGCTAGAGAAGAACACTGTGTCTCATATGTACAGTGGTCTCCTTCTTCACTCATAACCACGCCAAAGAGGATTCCCACACTGTGGTCAGTGATAGGTGCAGCTCAAATCCGTGCTGTGTCTCAAGGAGTGAGAATGGCAGCTGCTCCTTCTCTGGGTTTGAGAACTTGGGAGAGTTTTAAGTACAATGGCTTCTAAAACGGGGGTCCAGGCACATTACTGACACATCCTCATCAAGAACTTCCTTGTGAGAAAAAGTACTATTTCTGGATCTGCTGCTGATGACTATCAGAAGGGGACATTTAGGGCTGTGTCTCTGGTCCAGAAAAAGAGAAACAAACAAAAAACAATTTAGTAGTATTTTGTGGGGCAACTGAATGTTATTTATTTATTTATTTAAAAAGAATTTTTATGAGTTTATTTGAGCCAAACTGATGCCATATGCCAGGGAGCAAGATCTCGAATGCCCTCCAACTGAATGTTTTTTAGGTGAAGAGCAACTTCCTTCTTCTTTCCTCTTTCTTAATGGCCAGTTTATTTTAATTATCTTGGATTAATGGATTCCAACTGGGCTAGCAGGAAACCTGGATTATACTGTTCTGGATTAGCCCAGTATTTGTAGTCTTGATGTCCCTATATGGTAAGTGTGGGGGTCCAGAAAAAGTCAGCTTAAGATGTGCTTCTGTGGTATGCAGACTGTTTTGAACTAAAGGCAACTTTAGCTTCAGGCTCAGGAGAAATTTCTGCCCCCAACCCTTAACTGCCTAGAGGAATTTGAATTATAGTCCTTGCCCATAAGAGGTTATCAGCCATAACCTTTCTGACCCACCTTCACAGCAAGGCAAACTTGTATTCTCTAAATATTTGCTCTTCTTATCATCCTGCAATGACCCTCTGAAGTCTCCAAAGTGCAGACCACATCTCTATTGCAGAAAGTCCTGTATACCTCAATCTCCCTTTCTGTCTCTGAAACTCTCCTGCATGTGAGGTCTCTGACTCTCTCAGGTATGAGAGTTTCCTGTACATATGTATGCATTAAATTTGGTTATTTTCTCTGAGGTGACCTCTAAAAATGGTTTCTATTCAGTTGACACAGAAAACTCCATAAAGTCATGCAAATCAAGAGGTTCAAATCCTTGCATTCACTGTAAGAACACTCGTGAAACTTCTCTAGCCATCAAAGGTATGCATATCTGAAAGGCCACCAGGTATCTGAAGGATGTCATTTTATAGAAACAATGTGTGCCATTTGGTTGTGACAGTGGTGGAGTTGGTAGGTGTGCCCAGGCCAAACAGTGGGGCTGGATACAGGGTCAGTGGTCCAAAAAGAGTGCAGTGTATTTGTTGCACATGCTTAAAAACGCAGAATAATGCTAAGAACTTAAGGGATTGGATATATATTCTCTGGTCATTGGGTACATCGAGGTAAACAAAGCTCCCAGGATGTGGTGCAGAACTTAAAGAGCTCATGGAGGATTAACCCATACATGAGCTCTCCCTGCCACACTGACATGATTCTTACTGCAAAAGAGCATGTTGTTTCTAAACCAGAAGATATTGCACAGAAGAAAAAAGATATCCCCGAAGAAACTGGAGAAACAAAAACTTATGGTATGAATGAAGCATAAAATAAATGCTAATAAAAGTAAAAGCAAAGAAAATTTTTTTTAGTTATTTTCTATTGCTAACCTGTCTCATATTTATTTGATTATCAGACCAACCAGAAGAACCTTGGAGGTAGAGAAAAGTTTGTTCCTCCCCCAACAGTTGGTGCTGTGGCTGGAACCCACAAGGATGCTGCAGATGAGATCTTGGGACATCTGATACAGACGGACAGAAGGTAAGGTTCTTAACCATGTCACCACACCTCCAGATCTCTGTCTGCAGAATCCAGTAGAAGAAAAAGTAATGAGAATATTTTTTTTCTTTTAAATTTAGATTGGTAGAGAAAATACAAGTGAAATAAGTTTCTTGGGCTAGTGACTTTTTGTTACTTGGTATGATCATCAGTTTTGTTTTTCTTTGCTTTTTTGTCTCTGTCTGGTTTCTTTTTATTCATCTTGTTGTATGTCCTGAGAGTGTGGTCTTATGACTAATGAAAATAATTTTTTCTCTGGCTTCTACTGTCCAGCAGGTACACCTGCCAAGGCACACCTTGTTCTCTATCTGGCCATGACAAGCCCTCAAGTTTTCCATGGCTATCCTGTTGCTCCCAGAGATGGTTCTTTGTCTCTGCCAGTTGGATGATACATATTCATCTGACAGACAGTGGACTAGGCTATGGATCCAAGCTTAAGGAATCTTAAACTTATTCTGTTCAAGGGGGAAAAGCACATGATTCCCTGTGTTTTGGAACATCTGTTTAAGGGCAGGTCTCCTCATTTTTCTTAGGCAAACTCTGGGAATAAATTTTCTTGTGTGGGTTGTGTCTTTTTCCACTCTCCTTTGGAGATGCTTCTTGTATCCATTGAATTGGTCTAAGTGGCTATAGATCCTACAATCAAGACCAGAGGATGGATCCTTTTAATTGGAAGAACTATATTGAAAAGGAAGAAAGAATTTTTTTCATAGATAGCTATCATTGTTATAATAGCTAGTCATTAAGATTCTCTCAATTAGATGGAATAAACTAGAACAAAAGTCAAAATCCACTCAAATGCCATCCTAGTTGCTTTCAGATATTGTAAAAATTAGGACACTGGAAATTTGTCTTGCACCTAAGAAAAGTGAAAGAAAAAGAATAGTGAAATCTTACTGAAAGACAATTTAAAATTTTTATGTCTTAAAAACTTGGCTTGGTATCTCTTAGGTTGGAAGCTCTAAAATATGGATAGACAGAAACATAGGTTAAACTTCATTTATGGCTTCTAAACCACTGCCAGCCTTCAAGGAAATTATAAGCTAAAGTTACAATAGTCATTATGAGGAATGTGCCAATTAGAAAAAAGAAAAAAGGACTAAAGAAAATTAACATCGATGAGGTTAAAACAAAGGTTTTAGAACAGCACCACCGAAGGCTGAAGGGGCCAAACTGATCCCCAGCTGGTCCCCTAAGATTAAATGGCTCCAAGCAAGTCTGCCATATTTATCTCAGTGTTGAGAAATTTAAAAGACTGGAAGGAAGAGATTACATTGAAAAACCTGACCAGTAATCGTTTGGGGCAACAGTCAGGCTTAAAAAATCAAGTTAAAAATTGATAACAGGGCCAGGGTTCCTTGGCTTGACACCTCACTAGGGACTCAAAGCCTCTTTATTCAAGAATGGGTAAAATGATCAGGAGATAAAAAAAATTCTATAACTCCTTGATATGGGAATTCCTGACTCAGGCTACAATTAGATTAAAAGAATGTGGAAATGTAAGGATAAGATTATAAAAATTGAAATCGTAATAGAATAAAATGCTTCCTCTCTCTGGCCTTCAAGCTTGCTAATAGCTTCTGCTATAGATACACTAATTAACTAGAGGAATTCTCCTTGAGGCTTGAGCAGCCCCTTTGTCATTGAAGAGGTGGGGAAATTCGAATTAAGTAATGACTCTAGAATCAATTCAGATCAGCAGGGGTCAATGGATTGACTAGTAACAAAGGGATTTACAAATTCTGCGCTTTTCCTTGGGTCCCTTTTCAGCTCCTGGCTCTCTACAGTCCCCATCCACCTCTTCTTCACCCATTCTCCCTTCCCCTGACATATAAGATGCCTGAATTTTGAGCTCTCTTAAGATGAATTTGAGAGTTGTCCCTTCTTGAGCTAGGCCTTCTCAATCAATAAACCTTTCCTTATTCCCAAACTCTAATCTACTGAATATTGGCCTTTCTTCTGAAGCATCAGACACATAAACCTTGTACCTGTAACAAATGCTAATTCATATTCAAGAGCTAGTGTCTGTGGTATACCAAACACCCTGGTTGCCCATCCCCCACTACCCGGTGAATCCTAAGCAGCTGGCAGGGCTGGCTTGTCTTGGGAAGGGGGCCCTGCCAAGTACTACACATGTTGCATTTGGAGTAAGGAGATGTCTTTGGACTTCGGTCATCTGTCTGTAAGGTAAGTTGCTTTGGGGTAGGCAGCCAAGAATCCTTCCTCTCTATCTGGGTATTCACTCCATTAGGACAAGCCAAGGGCATTTTGGGAGCCTCCCTTTGAGAGTAGGACTAGAATTGTTGGACTCTACCATTACTTTGTTGTCACTCGGTGAGCAATGGGCTAAATTTAGAAGTAGAATAAGTCACCACAGCGTGTACAATTGGGAAACCTCCTTCTCCTCTGTACTTTTCTCTTGGTATAAGCCAATTTGTTTTGCATTTGGGATACCCTTTTTGAGAAGGGAATAGTTGTGGGAATTGTACCTTTTTTGTGAACTGGTCATTTGAATTTGAATTTTGTAACTTGCCTAGTGTATCTTAGACTTGGTTAGAAGAGTACTCAATTTATTGTTTTAGACTTGGTTAGAAGAGTACTCAATTTATTGTTTGTATCTGAGATTTCTTTCTTCCCTTATTGGTTTGGAAGTTATGTCTTCTTCTCCCCCATCCCATGGCAGTGGCAGTCTTATGCTCAGAGGCAACAGAATGCATTCTTTCTCAAATGGCTTTAAAGGAATTCCAACAGCATGCAAAGCTTTGGTCATCTGAACAAAATACTTCTGAGTTTTGCGCTGCAGCTGGAAAACAACATCCAGCATTTTCAAAGGAAAGGTATGAGATCTCTCTCTATGTTTATATGTTCTAGTTATGGCATATTTCTATCATTGAATAGTATTCCTGATTTGTAGCTTTAAACTGGCTTAAAACAAACAACTGCTTATGTGAGAATTACCTGCCAAAATAGAACTTGTCTTAAGACTTTTGAACTTCTTGAGTTTTACAGATGCTGATGCAGACATTATATTAACAAGTGATTTCACAAGATGGAAAATTTTGTAACTTTATGAAAATTGGTATGTTTAAATAGGTTTTAAAAGATTTAATAACTGAGCAGAAATTTATCAAAACTGGAAGCTTATTTTTCAGTCTGATATTTCAAAAAAAGGAGAAGAAGAAGGTCTCAGAATCTCCCCAGGCTCTCCTACTGGGTAGATCAGAGGTGTGGACACAGCCCACAAGAGCATGGGGCTGATAAGTGAAGGAAAAACAAACAAACAACAGGGGCACTTTTAAAATCCAACCATCTAAAGTCTCTCCTGCTGAGTTCCCCACCCACCACCACATTTCCAGCATTCTTAAAATTGTCAAGGGCAAATAAAAAACTTTAGTTCTACTCTACAATTACTAGTAATTCTGTTAGTTTTAAAAATCTGTTTCGATATCTGCATATGGTGTCTTCTATCTTCTAATGGTAGTACAAGATTATAGTATTTGATTGGATTAAAGGAATTAAATTAAATTAATAAATAAATATATACTTCCAGTCAAGATGGAGGTGTAGGTAGACACACTTGGCCTCCTCATGCAACCATAGAAAGAATTATAACCAGATGTCAAAAACAAGTACCAAGCAGAACCATCAGAAAATTGAGCTGTATGGAAGTCTTGACAACCAAGGATTTAAAGAAGCCACATTCATCCAGACAGGTAGGAGGGGTAGAGTCATGGAGACAAGGTGGAGTGGTGGTGGGGCTTCGACAAAAAGCAGAGGCAGCAGCAGCAGAACATACGGTCCCACATTCACATGAGGTGGATAAAAATCAGGAGAGATAAGCTGGGAGCAAATGATCCCAGTCCCAGGCTAGACAGTGGAACCCAGGGTTCCAGCACCAAGAAGATCAACCCCCATTACCACTGGCTGTAAAAACCAGTGGGGATTGGGGTGGCAGAAGAAACTGACAGATTTTTGCTGCTTGAATGGCCTGCATGGTCTTAGACCATATGCAAATCCCAGGACAGCAATCAGAAGGGCACCAATCACATACAGCAAGTAAGTGAAGTGACTGGAAACAGAGCAAGAGCTGGGAAAATCACCAGAAGCCAGGCAGCAGCATTGTCCCCTCTCTGAGCCCCCCACCACAACAGAGCCACAAAGCAGTGAAGCCAGTGGCCCTACCCTGGCAATTACCTACAGCTCCACCCCACACAATTTACAGGGGCCTTTGCTACATAGGTCACACTAATAAGACAAGGAATAAAAGCAGCTCTACCTAATACACAGAAACAAACACAGGGAGTCTGAAAAATTGAGGAGACAAAGAAATATGGCCCAAATGAAAGAACACAAGAAAACCCCAGACAAGGAAGTAAATGAAATAGAGATAGACAACATGTCAGATGCAGAGTTCAAAACATTGGTGATAAGAATGCTCAGAGAACTCACATAGTATGGCAAAAAATAAAGGAAGAAATGAAGTTTGCACAAAATGAAATAAAGAAAAGTATACAGGGAACCAACAGTGAAGGGAAGGAAGTTGGGATACAAATCAACAATTTGGACAAAAGGAAGAAATAAACATTCAACCAGAACAAAAAGAAGGAATAAGAATGCAAAAATAAAATAAAACAAGGAGGGCTTAGGAAACTCTGGAACAACTTTAAATGTACCAACAATCATAGGGGTGCCAGAAGGAAAAAAGGAAGAGCAAGAAATTGAAACCTTATTTGAAAAAATAATGAAAGAAAACTTCCCTAATTTGGCAAAGGAAATTGATACATAAGTCCAGGAAGCACAGAGAGTCCCAAATAAGTTGGACTCAAAGAGGACCACTCCAAGACACATCATAATGAAAATGCCAAAGATTAATGTTAAAGAGAGAATCTTAAAAGCATCAAGAGAAAAGAAGAGATAACTACAAAGAAGTTCCCATAAGACTATCAGCTGATTTCTCAAAAGAAGCTTTGCAGGCAAGAAGGGGCTGGTAAGAACTATTCAAAATGATGAAAAACAAGGACCTACAACCAAGATTACTTAATCCAGTGAAGCTATCATTTAGAATGGAAGAGCAGATAAAGTGCTTTACCCAGACAAGGTAAAGCTAAAGGAGTTCTTCATCACCAAGCCATTATTACATGAAATGTTAAAGGGACTTATTTAAGAATAAGAAGGTCAAAACTATGACCACTAAAATGACAACAAACTCACAACTATCAACAACCGAATCTAAAAAACAAAATAAAAAGCAAAAGCAAACAACCAGAACATGAACAGAATCATAGGTATGGAGATCATTTGGATGGTCGTCAGCTGGGAGGGCGGAGGGGGAGGATGGGGGAAATGGTGCAGGAATTAAGAAGAATAAGTGGTAGAAACAAAATAGACAAGGGGATGTTAGGAATAGTATAAGAAAGAGTGAAGCCAAAAAACTTACACGTATGACCCATGGACATGAACTAAGAGGGGGGAATTGTTGGAAAGGTGGGCACAGGACAAAGGGGGAAAATTGGGAAAACTGTAACAGCATAATTAATAAAATATGCTTTAAAAAAGAAAACAGCCCTGACTGGTGTGGCTCAGTGGGTTGAGCACTGGCCTGTGAACCAAAGGGTTGCTGGTTTGATTCCCAGTCAGGGGAATATGCCTGGGTTGTAGGCCAGGTCCCCAGTTGGGGGCATGTGAGAGGCAACCACACATTGATGTTTCCCTCCCTCTCCATCTCCCTTCCTTCCCTTCTAAGAATAAATAAATAAAAATTTTTAAAAAATCATACATAAAATTTACCATTTAAATTAAAAAAAAAAGAAAAAAAATATACTAGACACTAACCCAAATACTTTTCAGGGCCATATGATCTAGGAAAATATTTTATACTAAAGATGGTCTGTTGTTTGGTTAAATAGACATGTCTCTTAGAGTTGTTAATGTTAAATACATTTTTGTTTACCTGGGTTTACAAAAATCAGTCCATATTATCTCTGTTACAATATTTGTCAAGAAAATAGTTTGAGTAATGATTAACTTTGAAGTTTCATAGAGTTGTTAAGAACTAATAAATAGATATAACTAAAATAAAAGTTTGTTGATAAAACTTTTCAGCGATAATCATTCTATATTCTATATGCTTATAGTTCTCCAAAAATCTGCTAGAAACATGAAACTTTAGAGTTTTTACTAATTTAAGTAAAGTGATAATAAAATTTTGAATATTTAGATATTTCTAAATAACATAAAAAACTGAAACTTTGATAGGTTAATCTATGTTCACCTACTTTTGGCTTCTTATTACAGAGAAACTAAAAGATAAATTGGGTGTTGCTGATAAATATGTCTTGTACTTTATATCTCCTTCCAATGGAGGATCCTGTGTTTCTAAATGTTATAAATGTATTCATAAATTTGCCGATATGAGGAATATTAATTGCTTGCTTTTTAGTTGTCAATAGTTATTAAGGTTTCCAAGAGTTAAGAAGACTAATTAAGATGGAAAGAAATTATTTTTTTGGTGGCAGAGGTATAAGATTTGGAGATACATTTTTGAAGAAATTAGAAGAAAATGGTTTCTTCTGAAGCTGGTTATTTCTGAATAAGAAGAGGTAAAGCAAAGGGGACTAAGATCATTGTAGAATGTTTATAAAAAGAAATCTTGAGAGGAAATTTTATGTATTGTTAAACCAAATAAGATTAAGTAAATGAATTTAAATATCAAAAGTAAGCTGATACAGAATTAGAGTTTGGTTCTTTTTTACTCTGTTAAAAGGAAAAGATTTTTCCTGTATATATTCTACTCCAGATAAGATAGTATAGAAAGTTTTCTTCCTAGAAAGCAAAGATTCTATAAAATGTTTTCTATTGTCTTGATTAGGTCCTTGGTTGCCTTAGAAAACAATCTTCTGAACCCTAAGAACTAAAGTTTTGCTCACCTGTATTTTTTGTTTGATAATCTTTTATTGTCACTTTAGTAAATGAATAATTTAATATTGTTTCATAACTATATATAATCAATTTTGTCAAGTGTGTTTGACAAACTACCCTGGGTTTACATTTTAAAAGATTTTTTTTTCTTAACATGTAAGTGGCTTGGGGTTGTTCCAATGAGCTCCTGTAACACCTTAAAGATTTCTCTTTCCTTACAAAAGAGAAATTTTACACCAATTAGACCTATATACTTAAATTACACAGGAAGCTTTGTCAACTAAGGAAATAATTACATTATATTTGTATATATATTATTATTAAATGGATGTTCTAGAGATGATATAAAAATCTCCAAGGGTCTACAAAGTCCTGATACAATACTCACTTATAATTCTTGTTATCTTAAAGTGTTATGTTACAGAGGACTTCTGGCCAAGATGGAGGCCTAGACAGACATGCCGCATCTCCTTCCACAACTAAGAAGGAATACAACTACCTTAAAACTAGAGACAACTAGAAGTTCCAGAAAATTGAGCTGCATGGAAGTTCAACAAAGAAGTAAAGAAGAAATACTCATCCAGACAGGTGGTGTCTGCCAGGCTTCATTTGGGCAAGGGATACTGTGAAACTATGTAACTATCCCACTCCTGAGAGACTTCTGGCTAAGATGGAGGCCTAGATTGACACACTCCATCTCCCTCCACAGCTACAAGGAATACAACTACCACAAAACCAGAAATAACCATAAGTTCCAGAAAATAAATGGAAGTCCAACGTATGAAGTTATAAAGTGGTGCTCATCCGGATGGGTAGGAGGAGTGAAGGCGGGGTGGAGAGGTCAAGGTGGGCTGGTGGCGGCGGCAGCTGCGGTGACAGCGGCAGGACGGCAGAAAGCACAGACACCCGTATTTAAGGGGAGGCGAGAAGCGCCTGGGGAGCACCCCCAGATGCAGACCAGACCTGTCAGCTTGTGATTCCAATGCCAGGGAAGGCAGACCCCATTGCCTTGGACTGTGAGAGCTAAAGGGTGTGGGGAAGGAGGAGGAGGCTCCCGGTCTCTCAGTGGAGAGGGAACGTCAGGAATTCATCTTGGACCCCCGCCCCCACACAAAGCACCACAGCATGGTGAGAAGGGTCACCTGGTAGTGACAAGTGCATGAGGCTCTGTCCCCTATACCGTAGGAGGTGTGACAGCCCCGCCCAGGAAGCAAAGGTAAACACAAAACTGTCAGGATGGCGCAGATCATGATAGAGATTCCAGTGACACAGCTGACCAGACAGCAAATATCTAATCTAACGAAGCAGCAGATAGGAAATCTTTCTGAGGCACAGTTCAGAGCTTTGGTTATAAAAATCCTTACAGACCTAACAGCAGAGCTTAAACAAGACAGGGAAGGAATGAAGGCTAGTCCTGCTGAAATGAACAAAAACACATATGAAACTAGTGGTTAGGGAAAAAAACCAGGGATCAAATCAACAAATCGAAACAGAGGGAAGGAACAAACAGTCAATCAGTGCAGAAAGAGGAAATGAGAAGTGAGGAAAATGAGGAGAGGCTCAGAAACCCATAGGACAGCTATAAGCAGGCCAATATCTGAATCATAGGGTTGCCAGAAGGTGAAGAAGAAGAACTAGAAATTGAAAAATTATGTGAAAAAATAATGAAGCAGAACTTCCCTAACTTGGGGAAGGAAATAGACTTACAGGCCCAGGAAGCACAGAGAGTTCCAAAAAAACTGGACCCAGGGAGAACCACACCAAGACACATTATAATCAAAATGTCAAAAATTAAGGATAAAGAGAGAATCTTAAAATCAGCAAGAGAGAAGAAGAAAATTATGTACAGAGGGGTCCCAATTAGACTATTAGCTGATTTCTTAAAAGAAACTCTGCAGGCAAGAAGGAACTGGCAAGAAATATCCAAAGTAATGAAAAGCAAAAACCTATCACCACAATTACTCAGCAAAGCCGTCATTCAGAATAGAAGGGCAGAGAAAGTGCTTCCAGGACAAAGTAAAACTGAAGTTCATCAGATCCAAACCACTGTTATATGAAATGTTAAAGGGACTTGTTTAGGAGAAAGAGGATCAAAACTATGAATGTTAAAATGAAAACTGCATCACAACAACCAACTACAGAAGTTAGGGAACTGAAACAAAGACAAACTAAGTAGGCAGTGAGAGTGGGAAAAGAATTATAGGTATGGGGAACATACTGGGGGGAGGTCAGCAGGGAGGGGGTGGGGGGAAAGGGGGTGAGATGGTGCAGGAATTAAGAAGCATAGTAGGAGGGAATGGAGTAGATAGATGTTGAGAAGAACTATATGCACAACCAATGGGCATGGATTAAGTGGGGGGAAAACTGGAGGGAGGGGGTTCTCTGCATGGAGGGGAACAAAGGAAAAAGAAATTGGGACAACTGTAACAGCATAATCAATAAAACATATTTAAAAAAAGTGTTATGTTACAGAAAAGCAAAGTTCTTTTTCAAGTGCTTTATGAGATCTATAGCTTTGACATTTTGATTTTTGTCTTTTAAAGACATTCTTTTACTCTGATGCTTTTGCAAGTATGTTTCATCTCCAGAAAGATCCATAGAGAAGACTGGCTTATTTTAAAATATGAGTTTCTATGCATTTTTAGATTATGCCTCTAAACTGGATGAGAATTTGTAGAACTCTAAGGAATAACTGCATGCATACAACACTGTCAGGTGATTAGAATTAATTCTAGGGACTGGATGAACTAATGATGATGGTAATTTTTATAACTTTGTTTGAAATAGTGCTGATTTTTAAATATATTTTTGTTTTCCAGGTATAAGGAAAGTAATATTTTCATAGAGGAATTTGTAAGCAATGCTGAAACATTTATATTTTTCTCCCTAATTGCTCCCTTCATTAATTCAGAGACTCCGAATTAGTAGTATTATTTTCATGGCAATATGGTTGTATACTTAAGTTCAACAGGAATCTCAGTATAATAGGACACAGATGGAAACTCTTGATGAGGCTCTGACAGAAACATCATGTTTGAAAAAAGACATACACAGACTTTGGATGTTACCAGACAGCTCTAAGGAATTAAGATTGACTTTGGAGTCTGATAAAACCACCTTGGAAAAACAGCCTGGTACCTTTTTTACATCATTCACAGCAGTCTCTTCAGGTAAGGAAGGATGATTGCTTTCCAGGAGACTGCAAAGGAAGAACTCAAGACATTTTGAGGACCTCAAGAACCTAAGAAATTCACCAAATCTATAAGTATTGCAGGCGAAGTCTGATGGCGAGGATGTAGATTGGCTTCTTAGCTCTGAGAGGCTAATTAAGGTTCATTCTGAAGATTCCTTATGAAATTCCAGCAAAGCAGATTTTAAAAAGCCTATATGATTAATTGCTATTCTTGTCATACTTACGCAAACAGACTAAATTTATTGAAACTAGACTTTAGCAATGAATGAGTCTTGGCTAGTAACTTGGCTACTTGGTTATCTTTGATAAAATGAGTGTGGTTTTAGGAAGAAAAACATGTTTCAATAAAAATCATAATGCACAACTGTAGATATTAGATTATACTTTGGTGAATGGTTTTTAAAGTTGTTTTTTTTTTCACTTCTGGACTAGACTGGATCGTGGATTTTTCTAGTCAAGGTATTTGGCTGCAGCCCTCTGAATTAGTGTTTTATTTTTCTCCCATCATTTGTCTTGCAATTGTTGAGAACTAAAACTTTTTTTCTGAGCTTTGCAAATGCAGCTTGGAGCTAGACGACATAATGTAAATTTTGGAGAAATCATCAAAACAGCTCATGCTGGACAGTTTCAGTAACATGCTATGTAAGCCACACAAAGAGCTTCCCTGAGTACCTGATGACATCATTAGGGACTTTGCACTGTGGGCCAGGCAAACTTGTCAGATTGTCACTGCCTGCCTCCATTCCAGCAAAAATGAAACTCTGAGTCTTTCATTTGGAGATTTTCTTATCTTACAGACTCAGAGACTGTCTTATGGTTCATTCATCAATACTTAGGGAACAGGTATCCTGGCCTACTGCTTCTTCTACCATTGCTGTGGTCTCTCTTTATAAACTGAACATCTAAGGCTCGGCGACCATTTTGGAAGAGGTGGGTGTGTGAGGTTGTAAGAGCCAGATAAGAAGGGCATGATGGGCAGACAATTCTGACTCCATTTTATAAGCTAATCCTCCCTCTTGTTTGAACCTGGACCCAGTTGCTCTATGTCCCCTAAGACTGAGGGATAAATAGGAAGGAAGGTCTTTCAGGCTTGCTATTACCTTGTGCTGAAGATCAAATTAACTAGAGGAATTATGCTTGAGGCTTGTACAGCCCCTTCATCGGTGAAGAGGTGGGGCAATATGTTCTAAGTAATGACTCCAGAAGCAACTCAGATCAGTGGGGGTCAATAGACTGACCAGAGACAAAGGGAGTGGGATGTCAAGGCACTGACCAGGAACAAAGGGATTTAGCAACTTTGTGCTTCTTCTTGGACCCCCTTTCAGCTCCTGGCTCTCTACAGTCCCCACCCACCTCTTTTTTATCCATTCTCCCCTCCCCTGATATATACGATGCCTGAATTTTGAGCTCTCTTAAGATGGATTTGAGAAGTAGTTCTCTAATTTTCTTGAGCTAAGCCTTCTCGATCAATAAACCTTTCCTTGCTCTAAACCTCTGATCTATTGAATATTTGGCCTTTCTATGAAAGCACTGGACACACAAACCTTGTGCCTATAACCAAATGTTTAAACAGGCTTTATATTTTAAAAAATTATGTCAATCTTAGGTGATTCCATCTCTTTTGCCTGATTGTTCTGTGGAAATAGACATAGTGTCTCATTAGGGGAACTGGACATGAAGACTGTCAGTTCTTTCTTTGGCTATCAAAGGGAAAGCCTCTAAACAGTGACCTTCAAACCTTTTCATCTCGTAGCCCACATAAACTAATTACTAAACTTCTGAAGCATACCAAAAATATATATAATAGTTTTTGCCAATCTGATTGAAAAATAGGTTTGATTCATTCACACCAGATGGCTATTGTGTTAGCTGTTGACAATCTAAGGGAAAAGAGGTCAGTGCCCCTGACTAAACAGTCAGGTATCGCATGTTTTAAAAATCCTTGCACCACACCAGCTGGCCCTTATGGCACAGCAGTTGAAAATCACTGCTCTAGAAGGTGGTGAACTTTGCACCTTCCTAGGTCTATGGGATTGTTTAATAATGACAGAAATATGCACTATTTGTCCCAGCTGAAACCTGAGAAGATATTTGAAAGGATTTAACAACTTTTTGATCAGAAACTTGGCCAAATAAGAAATTAATGTCAGGGCCTGATAAGAAATCTACTTAAGGGGAAAACTTCCAAAAGTGGGTGGATA
Source organism: Furipterus horrens (assembly GCF_987537825.1). NCBI lineage: Eukaryota > Metazoa > Chordata > Mammalia > Chiroptera > Furipteridae > Furipterus > Furipterus horrens. Next base: position 45,632,787 of record NW_028327182.1, read on the forward strand.
AATTTGTCAGTCCTCTGCCAACATTTTGGTGGCAACCAATTCTTGAGTTATTAAAAAACTGTCTCCCCCCTCCACCCCCCGGGGCCAGAGGTGTGGGTCCAGACATGACTCAAAGGCCACCAATTCTTTTTCCATCCCCACCCTCCACCCCCTGTTCAGCTCAGAGGGCTTATATGTATTGGCTTTATGAAACCAAAGCCATTTCCCTTCCTGTATCTATGAGGTGTAAATACCTGGTCTCTTTCAAGAATCATTATCTGGGCCACCTTTTAAAATGCAAATTTCAGGGAGGTAATTTTTAATAAAAGAAAAAGAAACCATAGCCACCTGAGCAGATCATTTAACTTATTCCAGCTGTTTTCATTAAAATTAGTGACCTTTGCTTTATGGTGCCTGTCTCATGGCTAAAAGATCTGTTTGTCCATATGTTAAAGTGTATTGTGGTATTTTCTACTTCTGGATGGTATTGTTGATTTACTTTTAAAAGAGTTCTATTAAATTGGCTTGAACAAACAAGCCCTTACATGAGAATCTCAAAAATATAACAACTAACCTAAGTGCTTTTCAAAATCATATAAGCTGGCAAAACATTTGATATTAAAAGTTGGTTTTGAGTTTGGTTTGGATAAATATACATATCTTTAGAATCATTAGTTTTAAATCATACATTTGTTCTATCTGGGTGTAATAAATTAAGCTCATGTTATATCTGTTGCAAAATTTGTCAGCAAGAAACTGGGGTATGATGAACTTTTCATAAGTAATCTAACCTTGATTGTCAGGGATAAGCAAATTAAAAAATGTGAGTAAGATAAAAGGTTTCTGGATAAATTCTTTAGTGATAATTATATTATTAAAAGTTGTTTCCTAAATCTCTTTGGTAACCTGAAACTTTAAAGTTCTGCCAGCTAAATTAGATAATATCAATTTTCTATACTATCTCCAAGTAAGATAAAATAATGAAACATTAATTACTGAACATATGTTTATCTACTTATTATAGAGAAACTAAAGATATCTGTGTCCATTAGTAAACATGTCTTGTGACACATTAAAAATGTGCTATAAGGAAATACATTTTTAGAAATTATTAAATGTTTATAAATGTATCAACCTAAAGAATACTAGTGTAACAGACAATCACAATTGTTTATTTTTTAGTTTTCACTGGAAATTAAGTTTTTTAAAGGTTACAAATTCTAATATATAAAATTAAAGCTACAGAAATTAAAAATAATAGGGAAAAGAACTCTATACAAGAGAAATATGATATGTTTTGGCTTTTAGAAAAAAGCATGCGTATAGAGATGTATTTTTATTAAGGGAAGTGAAGTAATTTTGTCCCTATATTTCTGGTTGGGTGTGTGTATTAAAAGGGACACAGGATTTTAGAAAAAAGTTATTCAAAGTTTATGAAAAAGGAATCTTAAGAAAGGAAATTTTATGTGTGGTCAAGCTGAATAAGACTGAAAGTTAATCAAGTAAATGGACTTGAATATCAAAAGTAAGGTGAAGCAAAATTAGAGTTTGGTTTTCTTTCTTTGCTAAAAGGATATTGGTCTGCTACTAATACTATAAAAAAGTTTTCTGCCTAGAGAGAAAAGATTCCGAGTTTATTAAAATAAGTTCGGTTTTATGTTTTCATAGTCGGGTTCTTGATTACTTAAGAAAACAATCTCCCTGATAGTAAAAATTAAGTTTTGCTAATAATTATGTAAACTTATATATCTTCTTTGAAATCTTTCATTGCCACTTTGGTTAAATAGATAATTAGGTATTCCTTCATAATGACTATGATTCTATTTAGTCAACTGTCCAAGTCTCTTAATATATTTTGACAAACTCTCCAAAATTTAAATTGTAAGTAAGAATCTTGACCTGGCAATTAACTTTGAGATGTTCTAGAATGGCCCATGGAACACCTCAAAAGAGTCGCTTTATCTCTTTACAGGAGAGAAATATTAAACTAAGGGGCTTATTTTTGTGTGTTGAAATTACATGGGAAGCAATGTCAAATACAAAAATAACACCGAGCCTTCATTATGTTGTATTTGTATAAGTACATGTTATAAATGTTCCAGAAATATATATGTAAAGTTGCTGGAAATCTGAGATGTCCTGACTTAAAATGTCTGTCATCAAAATTGAGGGACACACTAAAACAACTGAACCTCAGTATCAGACTGTGGTACATGTGAATGAAGTCTATTCTTTTTCTGCAAAAATGACCTCTTATTGCCAGGCTTTTGCCATCCTGATGTCTTTGTTATATGGCAATAGTCTGTTACTGAATCAGAGAAATTAAGATGGATAAACAATGACTATAAATTAAATGAATAATTGGAGATATGGAAAACCCAGGACAGCTGCTTGGTTCTTCCTGGGTCCCTGGCATTTTCTCAGTTTTTTCGGTTCTTCATTCACCATAGCGCATTTGGGCTGGATTCATTCACCTGCCACTTAGTGTGAGTTAACAATATGTTCTTGTTGTGTGTATGTTTTCTTATTTGAGTTAAAGTTTTCCTATTCCTAAGACTGATGGCCTCACAGTGGCAAAGAAACTATTAGAAAAAGTGTTTTCCCACTTGGGGTATACCTTCCAAAATCTCTAGTGATCAAGGCACCAGTTCACTGAGCAAAACATATGAACCTTCAGGGACAACCCTACCAACTTGGAACTTTTCACTGACTGTATCACCCTCAATGATCAGGCAAGGCTGAGAGAACTAATGGGAAAACTGGATTCATGCAAACCAAGTTTAATTCCACAGGACTGATGAGAAGAGTTACAATTTCATGACTTTTTATTTGAAATATTGCTTATTTTTAAAATCTTATCTTCCATATACAAGAAAACTTTCTTCTTTACACCTTTGTAAGCAGTATTGAAACATTTATTTATTTTTCTCTCTAATTAGTCCCTCTAGACTTTGGAAACTCTCAGTAATCTTGTGATTTTTTTTCATGGCTGTATGTTTATTTGCATAAGTTCAATAACAATAAGAATCTGTTCTCTTTATAACAGGACACAATTGAAAACTAAATATATTACAAGGCTTTGACTGGAATGTCATGTTTGAGAGAGAAACGCATGAGCTCAGATATGGCCAGAAAGCTTTAAGGAATTAAGGCAATTCCTTGGAAAAACAGTCTGGTACCTTGCTTGCCTTCATTCACATTAGTCTTCCTAGGTAAGGAACAAAAGTTGCTTAGTGGGAGATGCAAAGAAAGAAAGAACCTCAGGATATATTGAGGACCTCGAGTAGAAAGGAATTAACCCCAAATTAGGTACTGCAGGCAAAACCTTATGGCAAATAAGCTTGGCTTCTTAGTCTCAACAGGACTTTAAAACTTCAATCTGAATTTTCCTTATGAAAAATCCCACCAAAGCAGATTTAAAAGAGCCTATGTGGTTGATTATTATTCTTGCTGGACTTATATAAATAATCAGGCCAAGTTTATGGAAATGACTTTGATTTGGCTATCTTTGATAAAAATGAGGGTCATTGTAGAGAAAATTGTTTCAATATAAACTATAATATACCTTTGTGGATATTAGGTTCTAGTGCTGTTAATTATCTTCAGTTAAATTTTTTTTCTTTTACTATAAACTGAATTGGATGGATCCTGAATTTTTCTAGTTTTCATAAATATTTGGCTGTAGCCCTCCAACCTAACATTTTCATCTTCCCATCCATTGGCTTGGAATCATTGGGAACTAGAACTGCTCATTTCTCAAGGCCATGCAAACTAAAGTGGGACAACTTGATTCAGATTTCAGGGAAATCACCACAATAGCTCATTATGGATAATCTTTGTTCCTGCTGCAGAAAGATCATCAGAAACATTCAAACTGAAGACCAGGAGAATCTGTCAGACCATCACTGCCTGTCTTCACTCTATATGAAGATGATTTGAGACAGACATCTAGAAAACTTGATTGCCCACTTTCAGAACTCAGAAACTGAGATTAGCCTGCTCTAAACATTAACTTTTGTTTTCTTTTGTTCCCATAGAAATGCCTCTTATTGCTTACACCCTAGGCTTAACTTCGGGGGCCCACCTGCATCCCTGCTTCCTGAAATAAGACACAACTTTTACCTGAACTGAACTTTTCTCAAGTCTGAGACTGGTTTGATGACATATAGAAATATCTACCACCCCAACTTCTATTTCTGACTCTCTTATGTATGTAGGATTCCCATATGTATGCATGTATTGAATTTGGTTATTTTCTCTCGCTAATTTGTATCATGTCTACTTGATTATTAGACCAGTCAGAAGAAGCTTGAGGATAGAGGAAAATTTGTTCCTCCCCCACAAAAGCATTATAGGTCTGGCCTCAGGATGTGGCCTTTCCTGAGCCTGGGAATCTGGCTTGGTTTGGGACTTTTGGACTGGACCCAACCTGGCCTCCAGTTGCAAGTGATGTGTTCAAATTTTGAAATTCAGATTTGTAACATGTGAAATGCAAATTAGTCTATCTTCTTGTACTTAGTTTTATGTTGGACAAACAAATAATAAACACAGTTACAGAAGAGAAAAACTCCCAACTGGTTTGTACATTCCTAATTTGAAATGTACATAGTATAATCTTGACAAAGGTTAATCTCACCTCTGACCAGAAGGCAAAGCTGTTTAGACTGTTAAGAAGTTGGAGGTGAATTAATTAAATATTATTTAAGTGAATTACCTAAGAATTATTTAAGAGAACAGATGAGGGAAACAAAATTTTCTTACCAATAAGTAGAGCTTCTTTTTCTGATTTTAAGCCTTGACTTCTTTTCTCAATATTGTTCTCTCGGTCTTGGTTGACCAATGCAACTGTCAACACGTTGATTTCCTATAAAGTTAAAAAATAAACAACATATAGGTATTTATGTAGATTCTGTGCATTTCAATAAAAGCCGCCAGGTCTCTTAAACTCTAAAAAAGAAGTCATCACTTACATTTATAACTGAAGATCAACCTTTATAAGTAATTGACCTATTTGCCCATTAGTAGGAAATATATAATTCTAAAACTTAGGCTCCTGGGCACAGCTCTCAGCAAACCAAGTAATTCTCTGCAAAAGTAGCACATTTGGTGCAAATTATATTTGTCCAGATTCTGACTAAACTGTTAGCAAAATCTGTATTTAACTGTTGTTACTTTAACATGCTTCATTTTAAATATGAAAAAAAATTTTGCAAAGCATACACAGGCTGATTTACAATACTATGTTAATAAATCTGTGTTGGGGGAAACAGGGCCTATTGGGAAGGTAAGATAGAGTTGTTAAGAGTGTTTAAGTGGAGTAGGTATATATCCTTCTGCATAACTGCAAACAGCAGATAAACAAAGGTTGGGAAATTCTTTTCTTTGGAAACTAAACATGAATTGTACAACAAACCAATAACACATGAAACATTGAGGCTGGGCCTTTTTTAGTTCTTTTTTTTTAATTTAAAAACCAGAGATAAAGATTTAACTCATATCCTTCCAGACTTGATACTATAACTCAAAATGGAAAAGAAAGTCAAATTTAATGATCGAAGACCTGCTTGCATATATGGGGTAGTGGAATCATTAGGACAGTTAAATTTTGTTGAGGGGAATTTCTTACTGATAGATAGGTCTCAATGAAGAATCAGCACATTGAGCAAAGAGTTAAGGATAATGTTTCCAATAGATGGTGGGGAACCTGCCAGAGGACAGAGAGTAGGTAGGTAGGGACAAAGAACTTAGAAAGTCTGGGCAAATGGTTTGGCAGGTGGTACCAGGACTGGAACTGGTTATAGGATATCTAGCTAGTTACTACAAGTTAACAGAATTGGTCAAGTAAAATAATACAGGAGATTGCTGGGAGTAATATTAAGCATGTAAGGAACACAAAGTCCAATCTGAAGGCATTCAAATAAAAAAAGAGGAAAAAAAGCCCTTCGTGCATGCCAATTAAAGTAGATCTATGAGATGACTTTAACATATGATCTTCTACTTTGTAAATCAGGGATAGTTAGAAATTGCCAGGGAAGACGTTTCTCCTGAAAAGCTGCAGTTGGTAAAGAAATATTTAGTGAACATTTTGGAGGCTCCTTTAAAGGTTACACTTACCTGCTGAAGAATGAGTGGTCAAGTCTGAGTGAGAGGTGAAGGCAGGGCAGGTCAAGAACTGGGGGAACCGCAGTTATGATGACAGATCAGAAGAAAGGTTTTGGTTGACTAGAGGGTACCAACTGGGGCCAGAGGCTGATGGTAGGAGGGTTCCCATGAAGAAGGAGGTCAAAAAAGGTTTAGTGAATGGTCTAAGAGAAGCCTGGAGTCAGCTGGACATGTTATTACAGGAGAAAAATACTCTTATACTTCGAAAGAGATCTTGTAAACAAGCCCCAGAAGGAATGAACTCAAGAACTTTAAAACCAAACATATCCAAAGGTTTATGTAGATGGGAGTAGAATATTTTATGAAGAGAGTTAGATGAAAGGAAATAGGAATTCCTTCTGTGGTGAAATTCATATGGTATTTTCTGATTAGACTGTGTCACTTAGAGCAGAGAAGGCTGTGTGGACACTTCATCTCCCTGGGCTAGTGGTGTCAAGGAGTTTGCTAAGTTCTCTTACTGGCATGCCCAAAGGAGAAATAGGTCCCATAGGGACATGGTTCTGGGCTCTGCGCTCTGCAAAGATCTCCCAACAGAGGTTTAGGAGGAAAGAGGATGGAAAAATATTAACTAGGGTAATGATTGCATTACTTAAGAAAAATATCAATAATGAACCCTAGGGCTGAGTGGAAACAGTTATCTCCAAGAAAGGGTGATCTGATCACAGCCTGGGTGATAATTGGGGACAAATGAAATTACTGAGAAGAGTTTAGCAGATAACATGCCCCCATTAATTGCCAAAATTGAGTGGTTTCCTGGGGCTATCACATAGTTGAGGATTCAGGTTTAGGGAGGGAAGTGGACCAGAGAGCTGGCAGCACATCAAGAGCCAGCAGGAAGTGGTAAGAGTGGGATAGATTGAGGCCCCCCGGAGAGCTGTTGGGCACCTGTTCCATGTTCAAGGCTGGAGTCATAAAGTAAGGAGGACTCAGAGAAGCCACCAAGAAATGCTATTGAATAACAATGTCTACAAGGAGCTGATATGGCCTACCAATGACTGTTGCTTTGATGATGTTTTAGGGTTGAGAGAATGAGGATGAAAAGATAAAAAAGAGATAGAAATATTTAAGACTGACAATTGTAGCCTGTGTTCTCCTGACTATCAGTGATGTACTCTTATGTGGACATAATGAGTGGTCATGAGGTAGACACACCTCTTTGCAAGGCTCCACAATAGACTAGGAGGCCTGGGTCTGACAGAGACTGAGACTTGGTAGATGCTTCAGCCTTTGGGTACTATGTGAGTTGTGTTCAGGGTAGAGATGCAGGCGCTGTTCTGACCCTTCCAAGAGGGACAGGGACTATGCTGAGAAGTGGTATTGTACCTAATGAAGCTGATCAGTCAGGCTCCAAACAGTGCTTGCAGATTAGAAGTTGGCCTCAAGGATCTCCAAAAAAGGGAACTATCATTTCCATTACAGTCAAAAGTGTGTCCAAGCATATTAACTAAAGAGTTGGATCTATAACCTCATTAAGTGAAGTGGACCAACTTGCGACTACTCAAAAGAGTTACTGCTGTGTCCTGGAGCCCAAGCCTGCCTTGGGAATAATATAAAACCCAGACTAGCGGACAAAGTCACAGTTAATGAGATGGGTGAATGCTTATGTCACATTTTGCCAGAGACAAAATTTAAAGTCAATCTGGTGTGTTTTAAAGGCTAAAAAACAGGATAGTGATTTTAGATAGTCATTTGATGGGCTGTGCTTTTATACTTTTCCACTATAAAGAAAAGGAGAGGGGTGTCTTAGTGACTCGTTAATCCTGGGTTTCTTAGAAAAATCAAGTTAATTTGACTTGTCTGTATTTATAATCAGGCTGAACAAGAAAATTATAATGTTTGGTAAGCTGTGAGTTTGGGGTAGCCTACGAAGTACAAAGTAGATACAAGTAACATCTGTCCTCTCTTCCCATGTTTGTACATAGTGCCTATGAATCTAAATTTTCATCCAGTTTTTGTCAAAAGAGCTCCATCATCATGACTAGTAAGGTGAAGAAAATACCATACATAGAGAAAATTTGGAACTAAATACCTCTCCTAACCAAATCCTTGTTGCATTTAAGCTAAGCCTGTTTTTACTTTCAGCCACTCAATAAATATTTATGCCACAAACATATATCACATGTCTACTCAGGGGCTAGCAAGGAATTCTCATAAAAGGTCTATAAGAAAGCTTATAGGAAATGTCAGTAGATGGAGCTGGAGAAATACGTAGATCATAATAGGAAGTTCGGATTTTATTTGGAAGGCTTAACTAATAAACAGTATTCAGTAGAAGAGTTACATGAATAATTCTGAATTTTAGGTGACTATTTGGAGGCAAGTGAAACTGGAGGCAGGGGTGCCAGGTTGGAGCCTCCTGCAAGAGTCTATTTGTTTTCTACCTTTGCATGATGAGGATCCAAACCACGTCAATGGGGTGCAAAATGTAAGAGTTATTTAAGAGGTGGAACTACAAAGTATCTGGTGACCTGATGAAGGAGAAGGTGCCTTGGTGAATGAGTAGGTGCGTTGGTGAATAAGAAAGTAGAGAAAGAAGTAAATATTGGAAAAGATGATGTGTTCAATTTTGGAAATGTTAAACTTAAGGTTTCTATGGCATGCTGTCAAGATGTACGGGAGAAAGTAGGGTGTACAGGTTTTATAACTTAACAAGTCCCTGACAACTGTTTTATGGGTGTTTATTAGGTTTGTATTTGTACCTTGATGTCTTCTTCTGGGACGAAGAAAAGGCTTGCTTACTGCTAGATACAAAAGATGGATTTTCAAAGCTCAGTGTTTCTCTCCTATAATGTGCACACTTCCATCTGGGCCCCTCTCTGGGGGGTAGGGTGGTCAGGCTGTAAGATCCATAAGGATAAAGCTGATGAAGCCAGAACAGCTCTCTGGTAGCACATGATAAAACCTCAAATGGACAGTTGCCCAAACTTACTCTGAGAAGAAGCCATCATAGTAGGGACAAGTTGACCATAATATTAAACACCGAGGTAGCACATTTTCAAGAGGACATAACCAGTTTATTCTTCATCTTTAACTCTGCAAACATATGGGTCAATTCTTAAGCCCTATCTTAAGAGTTTTATATTCTCTACCTAGGCTGTTCCAACTTATCTATTTAATAATTGGGCAACACATTTTACTGAGATATTGGATTATGAGTTAGCAAGGCTTTGCCCCTTTCTTAAAAAGTTCACTGTCCTGCCCATGCCTGGTAGCCCAGTTGGTTAGAGCATTATTCCCATATACCAAGGTTGCAGGTTTGATGCCCGGTCAGGGCACATACAAAAAACAACCAATGAATGCATCAATAAGTGGAACAAGAAATTGATGTTTCTCTCTTTCTAAAAACCAATTTAAAAAAGAATCAACCAATGGATGCATAAATAAGTAGAATAATGAATCATCGTTTCTTTCTCTCTCTCTCTTCCCCTTTCTTTCTAAAATCAATAAACACTTCACTATCCTTATTACTTCCTCCTGCTCTGCTCCAGTGGAAGGAACCTGAGAATGGAATGTTTCATTATTAGAAACACAAAATTATGAAGATTCTTTTCCATCGATCATATAAAAATTCTTTACCAATAGTTGTGATATGCTCCAAAGAATGATGTGTCTACTAGATGTTCTGGAGAAGGTGTTGCAGATGCCTAAGAGTTGCACAGTAGACAGAGAATTGGGTTGAGAAGTAAAGGAGGTTTCTAAACAAATTGTTAATAACATGCAAAGTATACAGAGGGAAAGGACTTTGGGATGGGGATCAAGAGTTTCCTCACAGAGAGCTCAATAGGATTATGAAATAGTATTCTAAGGGAAGTGGTGATAACATTGTTCACTTGACAGAGTAAAAATCATTCCAAACTAGAAAGTGCACAATAGGTGACAATTCTGCACTTGGCAGGAGAATGTACAAGATTATCTAATAGTCTTCTCTCCTACCTTTAACTGTAATTTCTGTGATTCTTAGGAGGTTTTCAATAACCAGGAACTAGATATCATGGCCTTCTTTTTTTAGACTTCTCAAAGAGTTAGCTACTTGAAGGCAGAAATTTCCCCTTTAAGAATACTTATTACATTGAGAAATGATCAAAGTAATTTGTCCATTTAGAAATGTTCTTTTTCAATAATTTATTGAGCTATAATAGTACTTTGTTGTTGTTTTGTTTTTGTCTCCCTCTACCCACCCAAGCTCCTAAGAACAAAGAATAATGGCTTCCCTAGTTTAAAAAATCCTTTCATTATTCCCTTCATTTCATTATTCCTGGGGCCTCCTTAACATTGGTGCAGTTTTCTTTTACTGCAAAGCTTCTTGAATATGTGAGTCTGTGTCTCCTGCCTTGCCATTTGAAATAGCTTTCTCTTCAGCCATGCCATGAAACTACCCTTTGAAAGATTTTCAGTGACTGCCTGTATTTTCTCAACGTTCTTAACATGTGAAACTTAACATCTTTGACATCAGTGACTTTTAAACCATCTGCCCCACTTGCTTCTGTTATATAAGAGGTCTTGGTCTTTTTCCTCTTAATTTTTTGTTTAGTCTTCACTGGTTTCTTCATTCTCTCTGCTGGCCCAGCACACATGGAGAAGGTAATTTTCTTCTCCTTATACTCTAACTTTGGTACTTGCCCAAGTTCAGTCTCCTCTTTTTCCTCCTCTCTTCCCTTAAATCAGAGTTCTTTCACTTTCATGGGTTCAACTATCATTGCACTTAACTTCTGAACTTTCTTGTCATCCCCTGATCATTGGACTTGTCTGCCTGAATTTACCACTGCTCAGTTCGAATTCAAAATGAGAGATGGCCATGAGGCAGTAGGAGAGCATACTTTAGCCTTGGATCTTCCATTAACAACTGGTCCACCTTGGGCAAGCCCTCTCCTCCCTTTTCTTCACCACTCCCTAATTACATTTTTATACACAATACAAGTCCCATATCTCTCAGAGGCATTTGTTCCAAGCTATTTGCAAGTTTCCCTTATTCCAACACAATTCCTTTGTCACTTATGTGGTAATTGATCACTTACACATTTAGACAGAACTGACTTTCACTGGTGGTTGTTTCTTCAACAAAACCAGCAACTCCATTAGGGCAGTCACAATATCTGACAAGGTGAAGTGGCATGGCCAAGTGCAACTGTGTTCTAATTCTGTCACTATCATTTATGTACTGGATAACTTCAGGCAGGACATCTTTTAACTTCCTCTATGTAAGACAGGGATAATAACCTATGCCTATTGCCCAGGGTTTCTCTGAGAACTAAATGTCATATGTGAGATGTTGCTTCTGAAAATTATAACATCTATGAATATATTTTAGCATCATTATTACCATTATTATTCACAGGACTGACTGGATACAGAACATGTCCATAATACATGCTGGTGGTACTGAACCCATGTAAGAATTATGTATAAAACCATGACTGCAATCATATAAAAATATGTATGCAAAAATATATAAGCTAACTGTATAGTGTACAAATAGTGCATACTTTATATTTTCTACATGTTCAAATAGTGCATACTTTATATTTTCTACATGTTCTATGGCAATGTTGTTATACTGCTATCCTTATAATTTAAAAAGAAATAAGAAGCTAATGACATACAGATGACTTTTTGAAGAGCTATGTGTAAGCACAGAGAGTAGCTGACTACTTCATTGAATAACACACAGAGTGCCACTCCCCCCCCCCCCCCCCCCGCCACACACACACACTAACTAGGGAGACCACCATAATGCGACTTCCCTTGTGGTCCTCCAGGGGCTGGCAGCCTTATAGCTACTAGTGCATGCAAGGTGAGTGGGACGGTGGTCAAGATCTGCATAGTAAAGACTGACCATGTCACCTCCCACTCTGCCAACACCACACCACAAGGCTTTCATTCCTTCTCTGCTTTCCTTATTCCATGGTCTTTTTTGCCATTTGCTTCTAGACCTTACTCAACTATTAGGGTCCATAAAACCTGAGTCTCTGTAGACAGACCATAGTCAAGATGCCAGTCAGATACTTCAATATCCTCCACTCAATGTTTTCTTATTTTTGTCAAAGTACCACAAGCAATCCATTAAATGACATGCGAGTCTCCAATAATCTTCAAGCTATTCTTCAATGACTAGCCAGTGACTAGCATGTAGCAGGTGCCCAGTGATTGATAAATGAAGGAGTGACCCACAAAACATGGGCTGAAATAGTAAACAAATGATGGATTTGTACACAGCACATTGGTTTTAATTGCCATTGACTTGCTGTGTACCCTAATTTCCTTACTTCTATTTGTAGAAACAGATAATCTACAGTGTGATTTTGTTCCAAAATTCTATGCCTGCTCTGTGTCCTTTTCCCTGAGTTGGAACTTCTCTTCAGAATGAGGCAGCCAACTTGGTACAGACAGTATGTGCTTATCCTGGATTTCAATGCCAATAAAAATTAGGAAGGGAAGAGGAGGTAGAGGGAGAAAAGCAATAAAAAAAAAAATAGATGAGGAAAGGATTGGTGAGAATGAGTGACTGAGTAAGCTTTAAAATTTCTTATGCTTCAAGGGAAAGTGAGAATTTGTCAATTCCCAAGAGCAAACAGGATATCAGGAATTTTCTGTGGGTAAGAAGTCCCAAGGCCCCGCTAATATCAGTTGCTGAAGCTTGGTACTGACAGTCCAGAGGGCTGTGGGCTCCCACCCACCTGTGCCATTTCCTCAGAAGCCTTTGATGTTTAGGGTCTGAATGAGAGGAGGAAAGAGGCCCAACAGGCTCCAGCCTCAGAGAGACAATTTGAAAGCAGACATGTAGGACTCCTGCCTTCAGCCAAGATTCAGCAATTCATCACAATACAACCACATTTGATATGCTAAGATGTTCCACCTCACTGGGGTTCAACTGCTGGCCACAGAGTACATGCATTATGTTCTTAGATCATTCCAAGAACTGTTTTCTAAGGTTTCCAACTGCTAAGGTTAAAATAGGTAATAGGAGAGAACTAGTTATAGGTAATAAAAAGGAGCCTTTCAAGAGACACAGGTATGGTTTAGGTGCTGGAGATATCCAGATACAGCATTTCTCCAGGTGGCCTTTTAGGTCATCCTTGGTTATTTTATTTAATAAATACTTATATAGTGCTTACTATGTGCAGGTAGTATTATAAGAACCGTACAAATATGAACTCGTTTTACCCTTATCACAGCCCTATGAGGTCAGTACTATTGCTTTCTCATTTTAAAGATGAGGAAATTGCGGCATAATGAGGCTAATGACTTGCTGAAGGTCACCCACAACCAATAAGAAGCAGACTCGGGACTTGAACCAGTGTTTTCTTGATCCAGAGTTTTAACTTCTGTGCTAGGCTGCCTCTCTTGATTGCACTCCTGGCACCCATTATCATCTTTGTCAATTGAAAGTACCTATTGAGCAAGGCTGCCTACAGTCCTGGCCATTTGGAAGCCCTCAGGGGCTCCAGGCAGGACCAATGAGCAGTGACTCCTGCACAGTAATGACTATAAAAGGGAGCAAGGCCGGAATCCAGCAGGGGCCTGGCTGAGAAGCAGTGTTGCTAGGGACGGGGCTGCCTGCCTGCTTCTGTTAGATGGTGACAGAGTTCGTTTTGTACAAGTATGACTTGTAACCATGGTCTGTGTGCAGCAGGGAAGGATTGCAAAGGCAGAGTTCTGGGAACGAAGAAGATGCAGCTCATGTGTTCTCCTGGTTTGGAAGACGTTGGTGGAGAAAAGCCGAGGTCAAAGCAGCACTCCAATGACCAAGCACGGCCCACATACAGGACCGGCGAGCAGGTGAATAGGCTCGGGCAAGGGAACCGTGCATGTGGTAATAAGGCAGCACCCTCTTAGTGGAAGGGAAAGGAAGAAAAGGGGTGGTGGTGGTGCAGAAGCCATTATAAAGGAAGACTGGATCAGTTCTGTGTGTGAAGCAGAGAAAAGGGAAGTGAGTTAAAAAAATGTAAACCAGTCTGATAACTAGCAGAATAATGATACCAGAATTAAAGATAATAAAGAATGAGAAGTACAGGCTCCAAAACTTTAGAAATATTGGATGTGAGGTCTTGGGAAGACAGCTGGAAATACAGGGCCCGAGTCAGAGGAAGGTCTGGGCTGGGAGTCACCCTGCAGCCCAGCTTCTTGTCTCTCTCTATCCTACATGGTCCCAGTGCGCACCTGTTGTCCCTGTCACTTCCAAAAGTGTCCCTGCGTGGACTTTATGTGATGACTCTACCTGTAATCATTGCCTTACATAGGAACAATGTCCTCAGTACCTAGCAGAGTCCCCTGCACATACTAAATCTGCAAATAATATTTTTTGAAAAAACTAATTGTAGACCTTTGGTAATATTTGTTGAATTACATCAGATGAATCTGTCACTACATGGAGAGGGTAGACTTCATAGGTGAAACAACTCCATAGGTGAAACTGACTGGCCTCAGAGCTTTGGTCAGTACCTTTGTCCTGTGTGGGCAGTGAAAAAAACAAAGAAATCAGTTTGGGTATTTTATGTCCTTCTGGTCCCTAAATTCATTTGTGGTTTGTCATTTTAAAGTAAAATAATTTCTTTACTATCTTAAAGAAAGTAAAAAAGTTAATTTTGAACTGGTATCTATTATTAATGCTTCCAATAAGTTTTTAATTTAAATATTAACTTTTTTGGACACCATACTATAAGCTCATAAACTTTTTCCTTTCCTTTCTTTTCCAATATTTAAGTCAATTCTTTAGTTCACTTTAATTCTTAATAATTATCTTTCTTGGGTTTCCCACTGGAAATATATATATATGTTCAATGTGGAAATTTTACAAAATATAAAATGAAAATAAAAATTAACTGAAATTCTACTACCCAGATATAAGCACTATTAACATTTAAGTATCTGCCTTTTATACAATTTACAGTTGTTCATATGGAAAAATATATCAATAAATAATACAAGAATAAACTATAAACTTACTTTTGCCACATGCTGTATTTCATATATAATCCTCCTCTCACACATGTATAATAATATGATAGATGTATACGGAGGTTCTGTCTGGAAAGTATCCAGTCATGTAATATGAAAAATAGAGATGTTTATTGAAGATACGAGATACAAGAAGTATTGTATATAGGACAATGATGCCACAGTCCCATTCAAAGTTATGACCTTCTTAAGGAAACCTGGTTGATTGGTAGTGGTTTGAATCAAGTCATTAGCAACTGCAACACAATGTTGCTTCTGCTCTGGTAGCAGAAGCTGCAGAACACAGTAGATTTTGGAATCTCCAGATCAGCTTCTAGTTCTCGCACTGCCAGTCACCAATCTTTGTGGATTGCTGCCTGTACACATTCAACATTTTCAGGTGTTCTGCTTGTTGCAGGCTTTCCAGAACATGGATCACTTTTGACAGATTCTTGACCATCTTTGAAGCATTTGTGCCACACTTTTATTTGTGCTGCACTCAGTGCACCATCCTTGAAAGCCTTCTGAATCATCTGAATAGTTTCTATGGAGAAATGTTCAAGCTAACACAAAATATGATGCAGATTCGTTGCTCTACTCACTCAGTCATTTTGAATGAGACAGCCACACAGTACATATGCTACTGTCCCCACTGACTAGTACAGTGAAGTTGTCATTGTTCACACATGAGCATTCCAGTCCACTCTCCTTGGCTGCCAGGTTACATTGTTGTCAAGCATACTGTTCTCATTATATTAACAGTGGCTGGACTTTTTCCAGACAGACCTTGGTATATATGCATGTGTATATCTGTCATATATGTGTACACACATACGTATATGTATATATTATTGTTTAGTTCCTATTTGGAAAACAGAGAAGGAAAACTCTGACTCCAAAAAACCTCTGCTGCCTTGCGGCATACCTCTTCAGGGGAAAGGCTAAGGGAGTAAACCCCGACAGAAAATCCGGAGCCGGAGTCCCTAAGGCGGTTTGACGTTGTAGTCAACACCGGCAACTCCTGCGGCGCACCTGAAGCCAAGCTGTATTGACTCCGTCTTTCCCTTGGACCCTTCAGCTGCGAAGAGAGGGGGGGTCTGCTGCATGGGCAACAGCAGACCCTCCATATCACCCTGCCCAGGCTCTGCAGCTTCAGCTTCACTGGAGAGGACACTCCAGCGACATCGCAAGATGTCGATTCAACACGGGAGGAGACAGATACCGTGTCACTCCCGAGTCGGACTGCACAGCCATTCTCGGCAGTGCAGATAGACTCTTAAGAAGCTACACCATCGTCTCTCGAGACGGACGGCTGCCGACGATGACTGATTTGGAAAAATTGGATGATCCCCACATATATTTTTAATTAGAGAACAAAGACTTTGATAAGAAAGAGTAATTTGAATTTTGTAATGTTTCCCATTAAATACTAAGAGCATCACCACTGCCTGGATCATAACTTAATTATGGTTATCACAGTTCACACCACACTTAAACTGGGGTCTTGAACTGGCAATTAAATGACTTTTTTTTTGGTATAGCTTTGTGACATTCATAGTAAATAAAAACAACCTAAAAATGAGAAAAAAAATCCTTTGTATTCCAGTAACTCCATTCATGATTTAAAGTGTAGGTTGTACTATTTTATTTTTAGTTTTACTATATGCCACTATAGATGTTACCAAATGAAAAAATACACTTGATCTCAAAAACATTTGTGTGTTTCTCATCACTATGTGAAAATGTAATCCACACTGCCATATCTATGCAAGTCCATTCCCTTTATAGCCTGGAAAGGTGCTGACATGAAAAATCTCCTCTACCAATAAAAATGGAGCAGCAAACAGAAGAAAATAAAGCGAAATAATTTTAAATGTATTTATGTGCATCCAGAATTAGTCGGTTTGATTTATCTTGTATGATACTGACTCTATTGCTGGTAAAGATTAATTGTATTATGGTGCTCTTGGCATGTTATTTTCCCAGGCCATTTCTCAATATGATGTTTCTTATTTTTCTTTGCTACAAAGCACCCACTATCATAATTTTCACCTGCTGAGTTTACATTACTAATGATAATATTAAAATTTAGAATCTTCTTGACCTTTGTAGTGGTAAATTAGGTAATAAGAATGGATGGGATACAATCTGATAAATGACAAATAGAGACATTTAATTATTATTAAAGTAAAATCAAATTTCATAAGGTTTGCTGGGCGTACTATGAGATCTTAGTAAATGTTAAATATTCCTTCCCTTCCCAACACAGAAAAATCAAATTCTCTTTCTTCACTGCCTTTTTGCACATGCCATACATGATCAATATTCTAGGAACTCAGTGTTCTGGATTACTAATGCAAAGTACCTCATGGATGTGGATTTGAGGTCCTCTGAATAAAAAAATGGTATGACTAATGATAATGATGATAATACTAATAGGCAGGTCTTACTGAGTGATTTGTAAATGCCAGGTTCTGGTACTTTTATCCCTATTTTACAGATGAAAAAATTGAGGCACAAATAACTTCCTAACATAGCTAAAAAGTAATGGTTCCAAGAGTAGGCCCCAGGCAGTCAGACTCTGTAGCTATTAGTCTATACTGACTTCAGTCTCAGGTACCTCTCAAGGAATCACAACTGTTCAATTTTGTGCATGCCCCTAATCCCACCCAAGTCTTTTTCCTTACTGAGAGGATTTTCCTCTTAGCCAATCTTTGTAGATTTTCCTCTTAGTTATATGCTGTCTCCTCAATGGCCATGTGCCCCTTGAAGACAGTGACTGGGCTGTAATCAGATGGGCTCTCAACACACTGCACCGCCCAGCAGTGGACTTGGATGAACAAGTGAGGAGTGGCTAGTTGTCAGTCCACCTATCTTCTGCATATTCTCCAAATGAGTGTGCTTTCTAATAAACCAGAGCCTTGCAATTACTAATTGTATATTTTCCTCTTTGGGTTGAACAGCAACAAAGTTGACTAAATAAGGTCTCATGACTCCTCAGTTCATTATAATTTGATTGGAATTTATTCAGCCTCCTCCACTCTCCATCAAATATTTATTGACCACCTACTATATGGTAGGCTTTGTTCTAGACAACAAAATTTAAAAATGCATAATAAGAGTCTAGAAGATGGATAGGCATGTAAAATATATTAAAATACAGTGTGACAAAAGCTATGACAAGTGTCTCAGGTGCTATAGAAGCCCAGAGCAGCACCTAATCTGGACTGGAATGGAGAGTAGGCAGCAGTTACTGAAATTGTGGTCTGCAGACTGGTTGCACTGGTATTATGTGGGAGCTTATCGGAAATGAAAATTCTCAGGCCCTAGCCCATGCCTACCCAATCTTAATCTCTAGGGTGGAGTCTAGCAATCTGTGTTTTAAAAAGCTCTCCCTTTGATTCTGTTGCTTACTAAAGTTTGAGAAGTATTGTCTTTGAAAATATAAGACTCACAGGTACACAACAATTAGGCAAGAAAATATACACCAAATTAAAATTTGTAAAATAAGAAAGTTGGATGGTGATCCCTACCACTTCCATTCTAACTTTCACAGTCTATGTGATTTATGTACACATCTTAAAGTGTGCCAGAATGAAACGTGTTGATCCGAGATTACCTGCAGATAATATATAAAAGGAAATGTTTGCATCTCTTACCTAACCAGGCCAAACAGATTCACAGAGCTGTCTGAAGCTGCTGGAAATTCTAAATCAGTTCAATCATCAATCAATAAGTATTCTAAATGTATTACAAATGTACCAGTCTACATCGGCTCACTGCTGCATTAGGTTCTCTAAGGCATACATACACATGTAATGCATCCCATAAGGCACTTAGACCTGAGTTGAAGGGATGGGCCTATCACATTAGATTGTTCAGAATGTTTGTAATGATAAATACTGTGGGAATATGGAGAAGATGGTAATTGATTTGGGCTGATCTTAGGATAAGGCCCCAAGAAACACGAATTGAGATGGGCTTAAAACATGTGGAATTTGCATTGCAGGCAGAAAGGATGACATGATAAATGGGAAGTGAAATTATCAATAAAAATTCTAATTACTTAGAATTTTTAATAAATGGTGGAGTTAGCTGAATTCGACCTATTGACTAAAGCCATTTATTCAACATAACCAGGCCAACAATTATTCTATTCTTACCGAGAGGAGCAATTTTAATATTGTTATATAAAATATTCAGGAACAGTATATAAGCTTACAGCTATGAGACATACTATGCTTATGCTCATGGGTATAAGTGTGTGTTACGTGTAGTGAGGAGGCAGGAATTACACCTACACAGTTCGGAAACTTGAGACATTGCACTTGTAGACCTTCTCATCATTCCAAGTCATCATTCTCAAAGTTGGCATGGAAAGAAACTGCCTGTGAAAATTAGATTCTGAGAGTGTCATAAACATAAGCAGCTCATCAGCATGCACTGAACAGTCTGGAAACTGCCCAGAGAAAGCCACTCTAATCTCACGGAGAAGCTGACATAATAAAGATGATGGTGATGCTGAGCATCGCAGCCACAAATCTCCCCCATGAGGCCAGTGTCAGGGTTGCGAAGTCTGAGGCAAATCAAATTTTCTTAAAACAAAAATAATCTAAAGAACATAAATTGGAAAAGAAAAACATTAAACGTTCCAAGGCTGGTGAGTCTTTTCAGGGGAACCTGCCGAGTTTTCAGAGAATGGCTACCGTAATCTGGCAAGGGACTGCTTGCAAGTTTTCCAGTGACTCTTCACATGTTTATGGGTAGGCTGCCCAGAGGCAGGGTGGCCTCTCTGGCTCTGATACCTGCACAGCTAAGGACTGCGGACACATTTCTTATGGAAAATTCTATAGTCTTCCTATAAAGAACAGAATATGGGAAAGCCTTCTCCTTTTGAGAACAATTTTCCTTTGCAGTTTTACTTTTTCTTTGCGTGAATTAGGAACATATGGAGGGGATTTACACTGAGGTGTGGTTTGTTGAAGTTCTGAAGTTTTGTGATATCTTAAGTTAGATTTAAAGGCACAAGGATGAGGAGTGCAACCTTCCTGATTGTTTGATTACAATGCCTAGTTACAGGCGGCTACAAGCTAATGAGATATCTGGCTCTGGGGTGAGCAGCTGGACTGTTTTCTGATCTTTAATCCTGGTCTCTATTTGGGCACGGTGCAGTGTGCAGGCCTGGAAGCAGGGAGGTGAAGCTGCAGTAGCAGCCAGTGAACTCGCCACTGGGGATGACTTCCACTTATCAGACCCTAGAGAGGGAAGGGAGGAAATAGAGAGAGGCATCTCCAGCAGAGCTGGGAAGACTTCTGAGGTTGAATGATTAGAACACACTTCACTTTATTGTGGGTGTTGTAGTTTCCTCCAGGTAGCCTACTAATATTTTATTTGCAGATTAACATCTGAACTTCTTGCTTTGAATTTGAGAACCTTATTTTTGGCTAAAGTTTTCATTAAGTGTGTATATTGGGGCCACCACAAACACCTTCAGTGAAGGCAGATTTCACTATTGGAGTTTGCTGGGGTGACAGGATGGTGAAGGCATTGATGCTCTGCCTGCTGATTGTATTTGGAAGTGCTGGCAGGCACCTTCCTGCTGCTGTCTTTCTTGCCTCTCACCCCCTTTTTTCTTCCTTCTCACCTACTTCTCTTATTTGTCATCTTCCTACACATTTCCTCAAAGGCATGCCACATTCCAGTGAGCTGTGTGGCAAAGTGATGGGTGAGCTGTGGCAATGAGCAGTGTGTGTCAAAATAGACAGTAACTTCCCTTTGCAGCATTTCAGAACTGTCCCAGGAAAACCAGGGAGCACTGAGCAGATAATTCTTTTTTTTTTTTTTTTTTGGTTTTTCAATTACAGTTGTCCCCTTTTCCCCTAATGAGCAGATAATTCTTGAAGAAGGCCAATGTCACAGACGGTGAGTGGACCAGGGCTGGTGCCAGCCCTGGCCAACACATTCATACCTCCCTCTGTCCTGGGCTCAGGTGTGGTGAGCAGAAACCAGGCATGTGGAAGTCACTGTAGAATGTTTAATATTCCAAACAACAACCACTACTACCACCATCTAGGAAGCCCTATGGCTCCTGAGTAAACTTACAGAACTAACGAGAGAGGCGGTTCACCTACTAAAGGTGAATCTTTGTTCCTTGCTCTTTTCTTATCTTTAATCCTGGTAATATGCCAGTAGGAACTGAAGTTTCTTTAATAAAGGAGGCTCCCAATTCCCCCCTACTGTCTTCCAGAGACACTAGAAGAAAATTCTGTTTCTGTCCACCTTTGGGTTCCTGGCTTTTTTCATAAATGCTCCTAAACTTCCTCCCTGTTCATTTTTGATCAGCATGCCAGGCAGTGCAAAGCTGTATCTCATGGGAGGCAAGGACACTGTGACTGAGCCCTTTAGTTTTATTCAACTTTAAAATTATTCCTCACACTCAAGTCATTTCTGTATGTTTATATATGCTTCTCTTGGTGGTAGTTTGGAGGTTACACATATTTTCATAGCCATGTCAGAAATAAAATCTTTTAATTAATAACTCTTCTGAATTTCAGGTATTCTCTTGAGAGGGTAGATAAACCCCATTTGGGTAGTGATGTCCTGGCTCTAAGAGCCTTGGTCTGGGATCCACACAAAAACAGGCTCCATAATCCATAGACCACCAAGAATACCAACCTGTAGTTCACAGCACAAAATCCTAAATGACGTGTCTCAGTATTGTTCTAAACTATCTGTGAAGTATAAACTATTTGTCTTTTTTTTCCAGAATGCAAATATTCTTGGGAGTTATTTTCCTTTCTTGTTAAAGAACTCAGAATCCTCTCTATGTAATACCCAGACATTATCATTGGCTGTTTATTTCATCACTTACCATGTAGGGGCTGAACTTGTTTTTTTAAAAGAAGCAATGAATCTCTCTCTCTCTCTCTCTCTCAAATCCCAATCAAGTGGAAAAGCTTCTCTATTTAAAAAAGTGCTTAAATGGTGGATGAATTAGCTAATGCATTGTAAAAGAACATTCATTGCTTACCATCCATGACAAAAAAATATTTCAAAGTCCCATGGTAGGGACTGATTAAATAAACTAGAGCACATCTGTGGCATGAAGTATTAGGCACTCATTAAAAGTCACATTAAGACTTCCAGCCAAGATGGAGGCCTAGACAGACACGCTGTATCTCCCTCCACAACTAAGGAGGAATACAACTACTGTACCTCAAAACTAGAGACAACCAGAAGTTGCAGAAAATCAAGCTGCATGAAAGTCCAACAAACAAAGATATAAAGAAGAAATACTCATCCAGACAGGTAGGAGGGGCAGAGCCAGGGTGGAGATGACGAGGTGTGGTGGCTACAGGTGTGGTGGCAATGGTAGGCTGGCAGAAAGCACAGTCATATGTTTTAAAAAGTAGGGAGGGACACCTGGGGAGCACTCCCAGCACCAGCAACAGCACAAGACCAGACCACACAGCTGACGGTCCTTGAGCCAGGGAAAATAAAGCCTCATTGCTTCTGACTGTGCAAACCAGTGGGGGTTGGGGCAGAGGAAGAAACTGCCGGTCTCTCAGCAGAGTCCGCTTGTTTAAAGAGCCCCCACAGTCCTAGAACATCCGCAGATGCACCCACTCTGGGAACGACAGCCAGGGCAACAGGTGGAGACGTGCACGTCCCATACAGAAGTGGGAGAAGTGCCTGGAAAAGGGGCGAGTGCTGAGCAAGTGGCATTGTTCCCTCTCTGACCCCTCCCCCACACAGCACCACAACGTGGTGAAACTGGTCGCCCTGTACTGAGGAATACCTAAGGCTCTGCCCCTTACAATGTAACAGGAGTGACAGCTCTGCCTAAGACATAGAGGCAAACAAACACAGGAGTCTGTCAAGATAAGGGGACAGAAGTATGGCCCAAAAGGGAGAATGGATCAAGGTTCCAGTGGGAGAACTAAATGACGAGGAGATAGCCAACCTAACTGATGGAGAGTTTAAAACACTGGTGATAAAGATTCTCACAGACTTGACAGAATGCTTAAGTATGGCAAACACATAAGGGAAGAGGCAAAGGCTATGCTAAATGAAATGAAAGAAAATCCACACAAAACCAAAGGTGAAGGGAAGAAAAGCAGGGTTCAAATCAATGATTTGGAAAATAAAGAAGAAAAAAACAGTCAACCAGTGCAGAATGAGGAAACAAGAATTGAAAAAAATGAGGAGAGGCCCATGAATCTCTGGGACAACTTTAAATGTGCCAACATCCAAACCATAGGGGTGCCAGAAGGAGAAGAAAAAGAGCAAGAAATTGAAAACTTATGTGAGAAAATAATGAAGGAAAACTTCCCAAATTTGGCAAAGGAAATAGACATACAATTCCAGGAAGCACAGAGAGTCCCAAACAAGCTAGATCCAAAAAGGACCACACCAAGACACAACATGATTAAAATTCCAAAGGTGAAAGATAAAAAGAGAACTTTAAAAGCAGCAAGAGAAAAGCAGAGAGTTACCTACAAAGGGGTGCCTATAAGACTATCAGCTGATTTCTCAAAAGGAATTTTGCAGGCAAGAAGGGACTGGCAAGAAGTATTCAATGTAATGAAAAGCAAGGACTTACAACCAAGATTATTCTATCCAGCAAAGCTATCATTTAGAATGGAAGGGCAGATAAAGTGCTTCCCAGACAAGGTGAAGCTAAAGGAGCTCATCATCACCAAGCCATTATTATATGAAATGTCAAAGGGACTTACTTAAGAAAAAGAAGATCAAAACTATGAACACTAAAATGACAACAAAGTCAGAACTATCAACAACTGAATCTAAAAAATAGAAACAACCTCCAACTAAGCAAACCAGAAAGTAACAGAATCATAGGTATGGGGATCATTTGGAGGGTTATCAGCTGGGAGGAGAAAAGGGGAGAAATGGGGATATGGTGCAGGGATTAAGAAGCATAATTGGTTGGTACAAAATAGATGGGGAAGTTAAGAATAATATAGGAAAGGGTGAAGTCAAAGATCTTATATGCATGACCCATGGACATGAACTAAAGGGTTTGGGATTGCTGGAAGGAAGGGGTGTACTGGGCAAAGGGGAGCAAAGGGGAAAAACTGGTACTACTGTAACAACATAATCGATAAAATATAATTTAAAAAAGTCATATTAAGAAAACATTTAATAACATGGGGAAATGCTCAGGACTTATTAGGAAAAATATGTAGGCTATAAAACTACCCATATGATATGCTGTAAATCTGGTAGAAATGTATATATATGCATATAGACAAAGATGAAGGAAATACAAAGAAATGGAAAGACTAATTTTTGAGTGGACAGATTGCAGATTTTTTTTTCTTTATATTTTTCTGCATTTTCCAAAGTTTTCACCAAAAGAAAATGGCATGTTTGGGATAAGAGCATTTTTGTATGTATTGGTCTGACTACTATATTAGTGAAGATTATCACTAACTTTTGGGGGGAAGTATAAGCTCTAAAATGGAAAACGTTTGTTTCAGATCTCAGCTCTAGCTACAGGTCTCCATGTGCATGTCAGACGATCTAACAGAGAGCTGAAATTTTTGTCTCCTTTTCCTGTTTTTCTTTAACCTGGCCTGGGGAAGGAAGGTATTTCCACTTCTCTAAACTCAATCTGTCATCTTTCTTAAACA
Organism: Furipterus horrens; assembly: GCF_987537825.1. Lineage (NCBI taxonomy): Eukaryota > Metazoa > Chordata > Mammalia > Chiroptera > Furipteridae > Furipterus > Furipterus horrens. The sequence continues at coordinate 45,657,515 of NW_028327182.1, forward strand.
TGTGCTAATCTGGTTGCATGCTCCAAATCCACTAATGGCCAAGCAGGTTCTACCATCTTCTGCCCCGACACAAAGGACAAACTGTAGCCCAGCTGCGGAAACACACTGTCAGTTGGCAGGGAGGCGCTTGGTAAGGAAACTTCTCTTGAGTGTTTACTGGAAGCAAAGCTCTAACCAGGAAGCCAGCTTCTGCCTGTCCATGACAACAGCTCCCTCTCTCATCCTTCCTTGGAGCTTTGAGCCTGCTGGAAAGTGTGTGCCCTGACAGGGTCTCCTCCAGCCATCAGTCCTTCCCAAGGGTGCTGGATTGGGATGGGAGTGGGCCTTTTCAGATGAGATTATGGATTTCACAGCAGAAAACATGGTAAACCAGCTGAAAGAAGGCAGGTGGTGGGGCCAGAAGGGCATAGAGAGTGGAGTGGGGGTGGGGAAGGAAGCATCCGCAGGCAAAAGGCAATAATTTACAGGAGCTGTAACTTGAGGAAAAGCCAAGTCCTAGGTATGAGCATTTAATACGCGACCAGGGTTGTATACTGCAGGGTAAAGGAAATATTAGTCCAGGAAAAGTCTACCGTATTGATTTCAGACATCTGTACAGCAAGAGTAACAGACATGGGTCCATCCTTCCCTGAAGGAAGACATAGTGGCCTCTGACTTTCCAGTTGAGTTTTTCAGGGGTCTTATAAGCTATATACCCATACTGTACCCCACTTCCACCAGACTCTCCTCTCCATGGACCCAATACTTCCAATAAAGGTCTTGTCTCTGGAGAGTTTTTGGAAACATGCAAATAAGTTACCTCAACCCCATTATTCCCACTGTCATACTGACCAGAAGACAGGGAGACTGAGTCCTCATGGGATGAAACAGTGGACAAGTTTGGGTAGGGACAGTGAGTCAGCTTCACCTGGGGTGGGAACCACATCTCCCTGAAACCTTGCACAGCACTTGGCACATGGAAGGCTGGAGTATGACTAATACCTAACAAGTACTGATTGCATCAGCACTGGAGGCAATGCTCATGTTAACCTGAGGAGGTAGGTGTGATGATCACCTCCATTTTAGAAGTGAAAACAATGTTGGTTCAGGGGTTCAGTACATTGCCCAGAGTTGCTCAGTCACTGGCAGAGCCAGGATGGAAACCAGGCCACTTGTCACCTAGATCTGTTCTGAACCCTCACACTTCAATGAATACGTGTTGATTTGCTAAAAAAAAAAAGGATGGCAGGCTGTGTGGGAACTCAAACGGAGGGACTTGGTACAGGCCAGGGGACAGCAGGAGATGGTGAGAAGAGAGACAGCAGGGCTGGAAGAACGGTGGCACCGGCAGCCTCACACTGTAGCCTCTGCTGGGGTCATCCTGGCTGGGCCAGGTGCTCCTGTGCCCCAGTAGGGCCTGTGGGATGAGGGGCAGGAGGTCTGGATCCTCATGGTTCGGTGATCCTTACCGTCTTCTCTACTCCCCTTCTAGTGCAAGATTGGCTCTCCCAAGGGTAGGTGGCAAGCTGTTACTGGGAGGAAAGGATAGAGCCTGGGTGGTTTTTGCTCTTTGAGAATATGGTCCTATTTCCCTTTGGGGGATTTTCTTTCTCTTTCTCACCTTGTTTAATAAATCAGGATGTATTCTTAGCACATACAGTTACCTGCCTAAAGCAGAGATTTTCAACCTCTTTCATCTCATGGCACATACAAACTAATTGCTAAACTTCTGTGACACACCAAAATATGGATTTTGTCAGTCTGACAAAATATAGTTTTGATTCATTCATACTAGATGGCTATTGTTGTGTAGGCTGTTGTCATTTTTTACAATCTAAGGGAAAGAGGTCAGTGCCCCTGACTAAATGGTCAGGTATTGCATGTTTTAAAAATTGTGGCACACTGGTTGAAATTGCTGGCCTCAAGGATGAAAGCCATGTTTGAAACTGGGCATAGCACTTGGCACTTGCAGGGCTCTGGCATACACATCAGTAAAATACATGGTTAACAGTAGCTTTCTTCTGCTGTGTGCTAAACCTGAAGAATATTCTTCACACATTATTTTTTCTGTACACTCCTAACATCTTTACTCTGACAGATTTAAAGACAACTCTGAGGATTTACATTCTTATGGAGGTAGTGTGAAAAACTGAAGTCTTTTCTCTTTTGTGTTTTTATTGTGGGGTGGAAAGGGTATTTTACTTGACAGTGGTAACCTTCAGCATCACAGATTAAACCTCCTTATAGATTGCAAATAATTTCTCTAACCCTAGAGTGTGAGCCTGAATTGTGCAGATAGAGGATGTGGGGTAGTAGATTTCCTATAGCAGAAACAAGGATGGAAGAGAGAAAAGTCTTGAGAATCTCTCAGACCAAACTGTCCCATACACCACAGACTTCAGCTGCCACTTTGATTCTTCCTACTTGTTCCTACATTTCTTGTGCTTTTTCCCTTTCCCTCCACTTTTTCACCAAACATACACATATAAGGATCATAGACAGAGGGCCCTCCGGGTGGAAGGTAATCATGAAAGATGCTATATGAGGACAGATGACCTTTTCTTAATTTAAGGTTTGGTATCTGTTATGCATAACTACCAGGAAGCAGGCTAGTTATTTAGAACTTCTAGAGATTTAAAGACAGCTCAGAGGTGGAGATTTTAAAAAGTCATAGCTTTACTTTTTAGGGAAAAAAATTGGATCTGGAATAACAGAACTCTAAAGGAACTGTGATAAAAACTAGTTTTAAACTTAGGTACTCTTAAAAGGTTGAACTGTCCCTCTGTCATTAATATATCCAGTTCCAAATACGAAGAGAACCTGTTTAAAATCAGTTAAGTGCAGTCCTCTTGGAGAGCAAGACCTTTATACCTGGTAACCATTTCTAATGGTTTTGAATTAGTCTTAGAAAACTTTTCTTCTGGGCACAGGCTCCCTGAAGATCTTGTGATATGTGGACAAAGGTGGGCCTCATATGGGTGCCTCTGTTTGGAGACCTCAAGAACACCAAACAAGGTGTTAGTCAGATACTATTGTTGCTCAATAAAATGTAAAAACAATAGAAGAATTACCAAAATAGGTGTACCTAGCATTCTGTAAGCTTCACAACTCTTGAGAGAAAGGCAAAAGCGTTGTTGGTAAATTGCAAGACTCAACATATCTTTTGGTGGATCCCTCCCGGACGACTAATGGATACCAGAGGGAGGATATGCCACACTAGCGTTCCAAATGCCAAACGGTTCTGTAAATCTGAAGCTCCCTGACAGATTTCATGACACAGCTATCAATATACAGAATCCCCAGGAAACAAATATAGGAGATGCAGGCCAAGATTTATGGACATGCTAATTGCAGCATTATTTATAACAGTTAAAAAATGGGAAGTTAAATGCCTAACACATAGGCATGTGGCTCTATGATTTTGTATCTACTGTATACAGTCATTAAGAAGCATGTCTTTGAGGAACATTTGGTGACAAGAAAAACACTTATAATGAGAAATCAAAAAGGTAAAAAACTGAAGACAATATTTTTTTATCCATTTATTTATGGGTTTTTCCCTCTGGTCATATTCATGCACATGGCAGAAATGAACTAAAATAAAATATTAATAGAGGTTATCTTTGAGTAATAAACTAATTTATTTTTCTTTAGCTCTGTATTTTTCTGTAATTTTTTAGTTTCATATGAAATTTCCCTTTTTACTTTTATAATAGTACAGTTTTTAAAACCAATTATCAACTCTCACAAGAATACCCAGCTATGCCAGCCCTGATCTACTGTATAATTATTATTAATAAGTGATAATATAGTGAATCCCTGACCATAATATGTGAATAAATATACACAAAAAAATCTATGTCATAGTCACCAGCCTCTGGATTAGAGGCTTTAAACCTCATGATCTGTATTAAAATTCATCCTGTGAAAGTACTGCCTACTATATTAGATACTACTGATATTGCTGCTGGAAGAGGTCATTGATACTTGTTGAGTACATACCCTGGGCCAGGTGTTTATGTACACACTTTCACTTAACATACTTAAGGATGAGGAAGGTGAAGTTCAAATAACCTGCCATGGTCATATGGCTGTTCAGTGAGCAAAATAAATTCTCCTTAGACTACCACAGGGCTGGGAGAAACTTCAGATGACACCTAGACTTTATTTCAGACACTTAAAAATATTTTCACAGAATGTTTTGCTAGCATTCCCAATGAGTGGCCACAAAATAAATAATTTTTGATCCTTTTCTTTCATATAACACTAGTGGAGGTGCTAGAGAAATAGCCCAAAGGAGACAACATTAGAGACAAGAAAGAGGACAAGTAAATAATTCACCTACTGGAAACTGCCTGAAAAAGCAAGCAGTGGTTGTCAAACCTAGTCTAGCCCTCTGCACTGTGAGAAACACAGCTGGCAGTGATGAGGGGCAAGTGTCACTGGGCTCTACTGCTCCACAAATATCTCACCCACCCTTGCTCCCCATGCTGCTTTTTTCTTGACCTGAACCTTATCTTTCAACAAAGTCCACATCATGGATTCCAGACAAGTATTTTTTAAATCTAAAAACTTTCCTCTAGAAGGGACAAAGACCTCAAAGATGATCTCCTTTCACTTTCCCATTTAACAATAAATACCTTTCAACATTCCTCACAATAGAGCCTAAGGGCCAGATATTGTGTTAGGCCTGTCTTTACATGTATCATTTGACTCAACAGATAGATGAGTTTATAATAGTAACATCCTACTCAGATGGAACCTCACAATTCCCTAGTGCTTCCACATCCATTATCTCCTCCGCTTCTCATACTAAGCCTTGAGGAAGGGAAGACAGGTAATATCATCCACATTTTACAGATCAAGAAATTAAGCATGCTGCCACTTTTCCTGGCTACTGGATTCAACAGCAACTTCCTTGGGAGGCACAGAGAGACTGACTCTGAGGGGAGTGCACGTGAAAGTTTTGGCTGAGAATGTGGCAGCAGGTGTCCCTGGAAGGCAGGATGCTGTAGAAGAGTTGTAGGGTAAGAACAGGGGGGAATGAAATGCTGGCGGGGAAGACAGACTCTACTTAGGTCACATGTCCTATGGGAGCTCTGAATGAATGGTTTCTTTCTCTCAATTCTGTTTATTCTTCGAAGTCAAACCCAAATGCCACAGATCCGGGAAGCCATTCTTAATTATCCTGCACAAAGAAACCTCAATAGGTTTTCATGTTCTTCAGCTCATGACCACATCATGGTAAGTTTCTGAAGTAGGCACTGTCAAATGAGGAAAAGGAAGCTAGGGGGTTAAGTAACTTGTCAAGCTGACATAGTTAATAAGCAGCAAAGTTCAAATTTCAAACTATATCACGTCACAGTGGCCTCACCTTCCCATACACTTACCACATCTTGTATATTGCCCATGTGCTCTTTAACCCCTCAATTCATTTAAAAGTTCTTTGAGGACAGACAGCAAGCCTTACACTTCTTTGTAAACCAACCCCTTCCCCAGCACTTTGCAGAGCTCCATGTATACAGTAGGTTCTCAATAAGCTTCATATGTTAAATATCTATTTGGTAGGAACAGTAATTAATAATAGAGTTTTTGGTACTCTGAATGTCAAGCTATCTGCTGTATATAATTAAAACAAGAGTGAACATGAAATGTATAATTTCCCCTAGCTCTAGTTAATCAGGCATTTATTACCATGTCTGATTCTGTGTTATGTGAAAAGAATTGCTTAGTAAACATTTTCTGTGATGAGGATAATTAGACAATACAGATATCAAATATATTTTTAAAAAGATAAAATCAAAACCATAAAACATATGGAGAGACAATAATCTACATGGCATATAATATTCCACCTGAGACTAAAGAACTTCCAAGGCAAAGAGTACTTGACTAATTTGGGGCACTTCAAGAAGTCTGAGAGAGGAAGTCTAGAATGCTAACTGAGGTCTTATACCATTCTATCTGTATCAAGAAGACAGATGCATCATGTTACTGTTATGAGTCTGAAACAGAACAGTTATATTTTCTGGGAGAAAAGGTTTGCTCTGATACCTCTTCAACATAGCAATCATTTCACTACCACCTGCATTATACAAGTAAATTTAATAAAGATACATGCAATATCCAACTTATTACCCTGTTGGGTCTCATTTCATGTGTCCTCCTAACACATCATTAGTTTATAGCTTTGCAAGTATAAAGGGCTCAGACAAGTTCAGTGAGATTAGAATTTTTATGGTAGAGATTAGCTCAAGTACTTCTACATTGACATTCTGTAACCTGAGCTAACAATCTCAGTGCCTATCCATTTTATTGTCAAACCATACACAGTAATCTTAATAAGCCACCAAGAGGTATGGCTTCTGATTCCCTTTGTGCTATAAAGTGCCACATTCCCATGAGCATTCAATCCACATCAAGCAAGAGCAAATACCAGGTTTATGGTACCTACATTTGTGTCCTCATGGCTGTGGCCATTGGTCTCAACCAATTCCTTGGTACCTTTTAACTGCAAATTAAAAAAAACAAACAAACCACAAATGAATAAGCAAGCATATCTGTTAAGTGTATATTATCCTACTAACTCTGTTGCATCAGAGGTTACACTTTATAAAACTCCCAATGAGAAAAAAAAAACAGATGGAGCACATAATTCTAATGAGTTTTATAGAAACCAGTTTGAGACCAATATTTTATGAAACTTGATAGCTGGCAAAAAATAAATGGGTCTTGGTCATTATTTTTTTAATAATAAGATTAGAAAGCAATTCCATAGGCATAAAATGTACAAAAAATTGGTTCTTAAGAATAAAAAATGATTTCATTTCCTAGCTGTATTGCTATTAACTTAAACCCTGCAGTGCTTGCAGATTGCCACCAACCAGATGATGTTATACTAACCGTTACTGGTGAATTATGAATATTTTGGTTGTTCTAATGTGCTGCAGTGCTACTGCACATGTTCTTCTTGAAAACATATCTGAATGACTGACATTGTTCCTCAAGGCCTCAAAGAAGATGATTTGCTTCTTTTCATAAAGAAAGAACTGGGAAGACATCTCCTTGGTCACCGAAGCATTAGAAGAATAGCTATTTCTCAAATGAGATTTGAACAGTGAATGTTTGAAAGCACAACTCTCCTGACTCTTTCTCAGAAGGATCGAGAGTAATCAGCTACCAGGAAATTTCTGGAAACCTTTAATTGGAAATTTATCTAGTTTGACCCAAAGCAGAAATGTGGAAGCAGAGAGCAAAGGCAAAGAGTAAGTGTTGCCAGTACTTCCTCCTGGCTTACTATACTTCGGAAGCAGTATCTCCATATATATTTTTTAATGTCTAAAATAAAGAATTCATGGTAGGAATAAATGCTTAAAGCTTGAAAGAAATAAATGTGTGGATATCATCAATGTGTTTGATTGGAACATTTCTTTCCTGGCTATTCATATATATTTTTTTAATATTAAAAAAATATCAAATATTAAATATCAGTTGCATTTTAAATTATTTTTTGTTTATTTATTATAGTTGTCCCCACTTCTCCTCCCTCTGTCCACCTCCAACCAGTCCCCACCCCCTCAGGCAATCCTCACACCATTGTCCACAACCATGGGTCATTTATAAAAGCTTCATTATAATTTTTAAGGCAATCTCAAACTCTCAGAGAGAAAGCCATATGTTCTTCACACAAAGAGAGGGGCTTTGCCAAACAAATGATGACATGAAGGCATTGAGCGTGAGGCAGCTGCTTATGGACCAGTGGAGCTGGTTATGGTTCGTCCACATCACTCCACTCCCTTTTACAAAAGAAAATTCTTCCCATTGTTCTTTAGGGCTACATCATTTATGTTTTCACACATAACAAGCATAAGGGAGCATGGGCAATGTGTGATATAAATGAAAAGCACACAGTGATACAAATACCATCTATTATCAGTGGGCACAAAAGGAGTTAAGAAAAACCCTCTATGTTTTCCTATCATAAGGTTTTCTTATTGTAGGTGTTCCTCATCTTCTTCCTCTTTATCAGCGCTCTCTACTCATCCCACCTTAGGTCCTATAACTCATGCTTCTGTGAGTTGGAGTGGGGTCAGCTCAGAAGGTTTTTTTAGTTTTCAGAAGTTCAGGACTATGCTATTAAAGTGCTCCACCTTTACATGTTTATTGGCATAAACATGCCCCTTCTTTTCTTCTTCCCTTTAAATAAATTCCACTTTCCTCCTCCCTGTTCTCCTTTAACTCTGCCCTATCTTTGTTCGCTATCCGTTTGCTCTCATCCTTCCCTGTTCACCAGTATTGTCGCCCTGACCATGGGCCATGCCTCCCTCTTGCAGGTTCCCCTTGTCCTACAGCTGACGCTGCACATAAGCTTCTGCTTTGTCTTGATGGGCCAACTTCCCATTCTCCCTTTGCTGCTCTGCTCCTCCAGATGGAGTCATCCAACATTGTGTCTGAGGACACCTGCATTTGTGGACAAACTCCAGGTGTTGCAAGCTACTACCTTCGTAGAGAAGATGAAAGGCAGGAGCCAGCAGGGCCTGGAGGGACCTGCACAAACTGCATCTGAGAGAGCAGAGAACTCAGGGAAGGAGCTTGCCTTCCTGGAGGGGTGGGGCCTGCTGGTGGCAAGGCTTTGCCCCAACAACCTAGCCTTTCTTTTCAGGATTCCCATCAAGTGGCAGTCACTTTGAATAGCAAGATTCCAAGTTTTTTGAGAAGGGTATACTTTTCCCGTGTGTGTGTGTGTGTGCGCGCGTGCGCGCGCGTGTGTAAAAGCAAGACTCCAGACCCAAATAATCAGAAGCTCTAGGAGCGAGGTCATTTACTTAGGCCCTGTCTACGCAGGCACTGAAAAGGTGTTTACACATGTAGTTACTCTACACAAGCACAAAGAAAGTCTTGCAAGGCAATGCTTGTGGAGAGAGAGGGGTGTTTTTAAGTACATGTGGGCAGGTGGGTGGCTACAAGGAGATGAAAGGAATGTGTCCGCTGCACACTCCCATCTGCAAGGGTGGCTGTGGCTCTGGGAGAGGGGCTGCCAGGAAAACAACCTGGCAGGGCCCATAGCACCTCATACACTGGCTGCTGTGGGCCCACTTGGACTTAAGTGTTCTCAGTGCCTTTGCTTGAAAAGAATTCTCCCACTTAAAGATTACAGCGGATTTAAAAATGCTTCCTTCCCAGTAGTATTTCATAGGGTTTTAATGATTTTAGTTGTTAGGAATCTTCTTCACATTCCCCATTTATTATTTTTTAAGTCATGGAGCGTGAAGTGCCATGCTTCATCAGTGACTGTGTGTGTGCTTTGCTCTTTAAAAATGCACTCCACAATGAGGCTCTAGCAATAGTTTATGTAAAACATAGAATCTATGTTTATGACTAGGGTTTGGACTTCAAATCAAAACAAAGGATTGGAGTCATTTAGGGAGAAAACGTACATGTGCAAACACAGGAGTATAAACAGCAATGGTTAGAGCTATGTCTGTTTGATCAGGAGCAAATCTGTACCAAATAATGCAAAAGAGGAAAGAACAGTGACTTCTGGTCTCCTAGACAGTAGTAGGTCATTAGAATATAGTCAATAATATCTTTTAGCTCAATCTAACTTATTCAAAATCATACAGATTCAGCCTCAATCTAAGTTACTAAATATTAGTTACATAAAGATAATGATTCATTTTATAAAGCATCTTTGTCCAAAGCTATAAAAACTTATAAAGTGTCCAACACTTTCACTTTTCCCTCACAAATCACTTACACTTTTAGGAGAAAGTAACTAAAAATGTGTTTTCTCGATCCCAAACCATTAAAAAATAGAAACTTGTAAAATGACTGAGTCAGCTGACTAGGGTCACACTCTCCCACCTTCATATTTTTAAAACGGTCACTTTTGCAGTTACTTACATTATACAAATAATGTTTTCATAAGCCAGTGTAAGTTAAAAATTTAAAACAAATTTGGTTAGGGCTGGAGTTGCTATATGCGATTTTCCCCTCCAGTTTCCATTCATTTCATCGTGGGTGGCAAGCATAGGCCGGGGTAGGAAAGCAGATGCCGGCTCAGATTCCACTTGGCTGCCAGCCAGCCATCTTACTCTGCTCTACTGCAGAGCTTTCACATCCACTTCTCAATGTCAGGCCACACTTTAGTATTAAAGAAAGTCAGATGAAATGATCAGATTTACAAACTTCACATAAAAGGTTTGTTGCCCACTCTAGTTAGATAAGTATCCTGAAGCACAGGGGAAGTATCTTTTAATGTTGCTGTGAATCAATCCTTTTTTGTATGCAGGAGTACCATGGGTTATGCTATACGCGTTCTCACTGTTACAATTAAGAGGAAACTAGATGTTTGTTTGGAAATATATCTGCACTGTCAATATTTTAAACTTCATCAAAATTCTTTGGTCTTCTGGAAGAAACTTCCACACATCACTAGCGGGCTTGAGTAATCTAAATAGGTCCCTAATATAAGTGCTGGGAGTGAGATTATAATTTCCACGGAGCAAAGGTGTTAGGGGCTTGTTCAGGGAGAAGGCTAATCATACTGCAAATTAACTTCAGTCACGCTTGCGCAACAAGCACCAGAGAAGTGTGTCCAGGTTTGAACTGGTTCACCAGTTAGAGCTGTTGTCTTCACTTACTTGTTCCTGAAGGACTTTAAGTAATGCTTGTGTGTGTGACTGCTCTTCCTTTGCTTGTTCCAATTCTGACTTTTTGTTGTTTAACTCCTCCTGGATGGTCAGCAATTGCTGTGAAATTAAAGGGATTTTTAGGGTAAGTAGGATTGAAGGTCAGGTGATTGTAAGATATTCAAAATATCCATTCAAAAACATGGGAAGATTTTTAAAAGTCTTAATGCTTAGTGCATACTTCAGTTGACTTTTGTGTGTTCTCCTTCCCCTCAACTTAATATAACAAATATTATAGTTTATGACACACTGTCAGGCTGTCTGTGATATTGCTGCACAATAAAACAAGTCTGTTGTTGTATTTGCGAAGGCACCATTATATTCCTTTTAACAAATGCAGCATACTTGTGAAAATATGTAGAATAGTGTTAATAAACAACATATCGGTAGAAGAAATTAAAACCTAAAAATATATTAATGGTCATCTTGTGCAAGATTACTTCATTTTACATATGGCAGTAAAGCTTCACCAGGTGGCTGGGACTACAAAAGACCCTTTTACTTTCATTGTTATGACAGTGATGTTTTATTAGATCAGCAGGACCGAAGTCCAACTGCAATCAATATATTAGCCAAGAGAACTGCTGATATCAGCTGTCTAAACACTAAGCTATGGCCTACACTGCTATTTTAAGCAGGGCCACTGAGGGATTTTTGTGAACCTTGAGCTTTCCTTGCCCTCTCAACTGTAACTCATGTGGCGGCTTACCTTGCCTGCCAAAAGCACAGGGCTGCTCAGTGCTAATTCTCTGGAACATGGTTATATGTTAATATGCACACAGGCTGGAGAACATTCAAGAGCTTCAACACAGGCTCTAGAAAGAGCCATGTCTATTCAAAGCTTCTTGACAACAAAGGACTTGTTTAAAAAGACAGAAGTGCATTTCTTCTGCTACTGTTCGTTCATATAACAGATGCTGTACTAATGATAGAAAAATGTTGGTGCTTTTCTGCTTCTTTGGGTCCTTTTTTTCACTCCCAATTCTTTGGGGAAATGACAAGCTGGCTGCAGAGCTATCTGGCCAGTTCTTAACTATCAAGTCCTGAATAAACAGTGGCACTGGATTTCTGATACTTAAACCTACCAACCGAAAGGATTAAATTAAATCTTCAAAGCCACTAGTTTTCAGGCATGTTGCGGGGTAGTAAGCACATTGTGCCTTCCCTTGGGCTGACTTGCTCTGTTCCCTACTCTGGCACTGGATACAAACTGAAGAACCTACTCTGGTCCCCTAGCATAAACAGTGATATTCCCTTGTAATTTTCTAAAAACTCAGTGCCTCCCATCTCACCAGTTGTCCATATCATAATCGCATGTGAAGTAATACATACATCTCACACTGGTTCCCCAAATACTTTATGTGATTTAATTGCGCATCCATTAATTAAGGCACAGAAACCAGGGAGCCCATACTGTACTTTGACACTGTGTTAAGTACCTGAAATGACAGTTTACAAACAGTGGGGACTGACCCTGTTCCTTCATTCTCATTCATGACGGGCCCAGAACAGTACCGAGGGGATCTGTCGCTCTGACTTTGATGAGGCCAAGTAAATTTTACATGATTAGACAATTTTAAATCCAACCCTTAAACCTCCTTTAAAAATGAGCCAAATGAAGGTCAGGTAGCTTCAAAGGCAGGCTTCTTATGCTTGTTCCCTGAGCAGTTGTAATAGCAAAATTTAGAAGAAGCAATGTCCCGCAGAAGGGGCTTGGCTGCATTAATGACGGTGCATCTGTACAATGGAACACTATGCTGCTGTTAAAAATGAGGCTGCACAAATGTCTCAGGACATGGAAAAAGATATGGATACTATTTCTGGCTGAGAGGGTTTAAGGATATTGCTGTTAGTTTTGCTTGTACTTTTCTGGTATGTCTCTAAGGAGCATTCATTGCTTTAGTAATAAGAAAAAATCAAAAGAATTTGATTAAGGTTGGGGAAAGGGCAAAGAAAGGAATACTACTTGGATATAACTCTCGGCTATTATTACCAATACTGTGAATAAATAAGGTGGAAAGTGAGAACTCCATTAGAATCTGCCATTTCATCTACATATTTTAGTTAATAATATCATTTAAAAAACAGTGTGAATGTACTTAACACTACTGGACTACACTTAAAAGTTGCTAAGATGGTCAGTTTTCTGTTATACAAACAAATTTTACCATAGTTAAAAATTAAAATTTCTGAAAAATTAAACACCACACACACACACACACACACACACACACACACACACACACACACACCTCTTTCCCTTCATGTCGCCACCCATTATGGTGGGCCTAAAGAGTTAATTAGCTCAAGCTCCTTTATGAAATGGCTGTACCATCTACCTATCCAGCAGTGGTACATAAGAATTACTGTGCCCCATATCCACACAAACACTTAGCATTATCCAACGGTCTAATAATATAAAGATTCTTCATCCTTTAAAAGTTTTGTACTTCTCTGACTTCCTATGATTTTAAGCACCTCATTATATTCTTGCCAGCTACTAAAGTTTATTTATACTGTTTAAAAGAATAGTCAAGGATAGTGGTTTTTGAAGCTGGAAGACTTTAAAAAATGTTGATTCTTGGGCTTCAGAGAAGAACAATTAACTCAGAATATCTAGGGGTGCAACCTAGACAACCATGCTTTAAAAAAAACCTTCACATATGATTTCACTTACATGTGGACTCTAAAGCCCAAAATAAATAAACAAACAGAACAGAAACTTATAGATACAAAGAAATTGATTGCCAGATGGGAAGGGGAATGGGGAGATGGTTGAAAAATGTGAAAAGTTTGAGAAGTACAAATTGGTAGTTATGAACAGTAATGGAATGTAAGTACAGCGTAGAGAATATAGTCAATATTACAATAACTATGTATGGTATACATGGGTACTAGCCTTATCAGGGTGATGACTTTCTAAGATATACAAATGCCTACACTATGTTGTATAGTGACACTAATAAAATATTGTATGTCATCTGTAATTGGAAAGTAAGTTAATTTTAAAAAGTAACAAAGTAAAAAAAAAAACCTTCTAAAATGACAACAAACTCACAACTATCAACAACTGAATCTAAAAAATAAAAACAAAATCCAACTAAGCAAACCAGAATAGGAACAGAATCATAGGGGATCATTTGGTGGGTTATCAGCTGGGAGAGGGGAGGGGGAGAAATGGTGATATGGCGCAGGGATTAAGAAGCATAATCAGTTAGTACAAAATAGACAGGGGGAAGTTAAGAATAATATAGGAAAGGGTGAGCCAAAGAACTTATATGCATGACCCATGAACATGAACTAAGGGGGGTGGGATTGCTGGAGAGAAGGAGGGTACTGGACAGAAGAAAGCAAAGGGGAAAAAATTGGAACTACTGTAACAACATAATCAATAAATATACTTAAAAAAAAAAAACCCTTCATAGACAAGTCTAATGTGTAATGGGGATGAAAACCTGTTTCCTTTATTGCCTATTTTAATCCTCATTCTACTACAATGTGACTTCCATCCATAGTGCCCTACTCAAACTGTTCTCAATAAAGTCATCAATGCTTTTCTAATTGCTAGGTTCTTTTTTTTCTTGATACCATGCTTTCCTCAGGTGAGCCCATTTTTACCCATGGCTTTAACCACACATCTCATCCACTTATGCTTCACAAAGCTGACTCTATAGTCTTCACCTCACTCCTGCTACCTACCAGACACTTACTATTTCAAACAGTGCTTACTATCACCATTCCCCCATTATGCCCCCAGCCTTAATCTATTACTGTGTGGTATCTAGAATTAAAATCTTAAAGTCAAACCCTGGTCTTTCATTGCCCTCACAGCTTCTCTGCTCCTCTCCATCCATGTTGGATGTCATGGTTAAGGCGACTACTTCCTCTTCTCTGGAACTGCTTGTTCCCCTGTCATTCATTTGACACTACTGAGAGAATTGACCATCTAAGAATTAAAGTGCTCCCATGCTTAAAATACTGTTGGTTCCCCAACTTCTACTGGATAAAATCCAAACCACTGACCTCCTTGTCCTTCCCAAGAAATAACAGGTCCTTTCATGACTCTGACAAGCTCAGTACCCAGAATTGTGCCTGGAAGATTCCTATTCATTTTTTAAGCCAACTTAAAGAATGCATTTGCATTAACACCAACTCATGTCATGACTATACAATAGTAAAGAGGCCCATCCTCTAGGGAGACACAAATTCCCACTAGAATACACGGTTAGGTAGTAGAGTTGGGCTTGATTTCATTCCCACTCACCCTTTTAGCTTGGTGCCCTTCTCCAGGACAGAACCTGCTCCACTATATGCAGTACACTTGGGTTCTTCCTCGAGAAAAACCTCTTCCATTCACCCAAGCAAAGTTAGTTGCTCTAATTTCTAAACTCCCAAAGTACTTAATACGGTATATTACATTTCATAGATATCCCCTCAACTAGGCTACACCCACCAATGATACGATCAATAATTAGGCTATCTCTAACACATAGGAGGTGAAGAATGAATAAATAAATGAAGTGATAAATGAATACTTGCTGTGGATGTTCAAACTCCTATAGGATTAAACCATGATCTCTCAAAAACAAAACAAAACAAAACCACACACATACACACACACAAAAACAAAAACAATCACAATAATAAAACCTACCTGAGGATGTATTACTGGGTAATTTATTGTTCTATATATATGGACAGAGGAGAATTTCAGAGGAAAATAGCATTTAATACATATTTATTTATGACTCTGGCAGTTGCAGATGTCTTTCTTAATCTAAAGGGAAATATTTCTTAAAAGGCTAAGGAAATCCAGTCAATGAATTTATAATTACGTAATTTCTTCCCCATGTTCCACCAAAAAATAAATAACAAAGCTACCACTAGATAAAAATTAAATCAACACCTCTAGACTGTTTTCTGCATTCTTCAAAATTAATGCTTCCTTTTGTTTATAACACATAAACTTGTGAATCTAATATTTATGTATTCAAAACAATGGTGATTCAAAACTCTTCTTCATTTGACTTGATGCCCTATAAAAACAATATGATAATTCACAACTAGATAATTTAAGTCAGTCTTTCTGGTTTCCTTTCATTTGAAATTTATGACCCTGTATAATATTCTTTCTAGTTTGAATTTTTAAACTAGAATATTTTTAAAGTGCCTCAATTACAGAAGTTCACAGGCAGCTAGAACTTAATCAAAAGAGTCTCTCGGTTGGATTGGCTGACTGCAGCATAATTTTAAATTAACATTAGAGATTATGGCACTAAACAGATACACTATTACATTTTTTGGTGGTTATGATTGAGTGTATTCTAATTAGACAATTATCCATATGCCAATCAAGTGCAAACACTCTGGTGGACAATCACAGGTAAATAAATGCTGTACCTGGTACATCTTGATATTTCCAGGCCACTGATTTAATAGGATGACTTGTAATGCTCTTTGGGGATGTAGACTTCAATGTGTAATGGGTCTCTCTCTCTGACAAATTCAAAGAGCATTACAAATGTTATTTGAAGCCCCAGCATAAGTGAGGTCATATTTCCATTTTTACACATGGGTGAATCATAGGCACACAGAGGTTAAGTCACATATCCAAGGCCACACTGTCTGGGAGAGACTTACCATGTGCACAACTCAATTTCCCTGCATCAGACTATGATTTTTCCCTTGGCAACCACACTGCACTGTCAATTTGAAACGGAAATCAGGGCATGCCAATCTTAAAAGCCTCCTAGCAATGACTTCTACCTAGGTGCTGAACATTTCCCTGAAGAGCTAGGGTGCTGGAGACATGCTTTTGTGTATATGTCTGCGAGTGGTGTGGTGGATTTAAAAACTGGAACACCTCCCTTGCCTTTTTTTCTTAAATTTTACAATTTTTTTACCAAGGTGAAGTTTTTATATAACTAAGAGATTACATAAGGTTAGATCCCATGAAAATCACTGACTATAGTGCAAATACTCTATATGAAATACAGCAGCAGCATCTCATTATAAGCTGACATTCACAGAATTGTGTTAACTCAGGAATCTTCGGCAGGACTGGTGGGTGGCTGAGGGAATGGAGGTGGTGGTTGGCATAGAATAGAGAGGACCCCTAAATAGAACACTGATTTTGTGTCATGCATGATGGTGGAGGAGTACTTTTTCTAAATTTAGATTGGTGGCAGGTAAGGTGAATTCATGCCACCATATATATACTGACAGTGACTGACACCTTCATACACACACAATTTAATATGGTTTTTGTTGATTCAGTTTTAATAAATGTTATTCCATCTCTTTAACTTTGCTATAAATCAGATGCCCTACTTAGTAGGCTATGCATTTAAGGCCAGTAGAAGATCACCTATGGAAATGAGGTCCAGGGACATCCCAAGAGAATTTTCACCAAAGGCCATGGTGGATGTGACTGTGTCTTAATGGACCATTTTACCAGGAGGTCTATATGTCAATGCCCTGTGTGTGCACCTTGTCTCCAGCCTGAATTCTGCGTATGTCTCAGCCTGTGATCCAAACCCCAACTGTGGCCAGCGCCACCACATTAATCTGTCTCCCCTGGTGAGATCCTGACACCTGAGCACACAGCTGACTGCTTTTTCTTTTCTCCCGGGCTCTCTTGAAGGTCTCCACATCCTCAGTGCTGTTTTGGTTCTCACTGACTTTGAACCACTTAGGCCAGTCAGCTTCAGGTCCTGCCATGAGGTCTGCCTGTGCCTGTTTTACATCTAACACTGTCAATCCTGAGCCCACCCCAATTGCTAGGGAAAGCTTGATGTGTATAAAATCACATGCATATTATTATAACTTAAGGGCAAGGCTTTGCCTAAAGGCAAATACATTTAATGGTATTCCTGACAAAGGAGAAAAATGTGGCTCAGGGGAAGGACACTCATTTACCCCATGGAAAGTACAAGGTTCACTTTTCTCCTTGGGAAAAAAAGATGGAATTGAAATAGCTTAAAATTTCTTGTCACAGGAGGTGGTAAGACTACTCAAGATCTATTCCAGTTTAAAATGTCATCTGCTTCCACCTGGGGATGAAACTGCATTTCAATTTAGGGTGAGATACAAGGGTAACCAAGCTTGTGGCTGGTTTGTCCAGGTGCCTGCCTCTCTGCCTCCAGCACTGTGACCCCTGCCAGAGGACCATCTCTGGGAGAGTGCACCACCATTCAGATGAGTGATAACAGGAACACTGGATCATAGAAATGAAACTGTGCTCAGAGCCTAATATCCTATTACACCAGGCTATACATATTTAATTCCTCGGGTCTTTCCTCATAAATCAATTCCTTTGGGCTCTTAATCTCATCAATATCTTTTCTGATATTGAATTTTAAATGTCATTCTCATTGCTAGGCAGAAAGGCAATCTCTTGCTTGTGATGGGATCAGGCTTCATTTACAACCTAGAGATGCCTGGACCTTGGCCCGGTTCCCTGACCCGGCTGTTAAGATCCAAATGTCAGCCAGAGCTGACAGCCCAGGTTTAGGCCTGACAGGGCTTGCCCTCTGGGGTCATCCCTATTGGTACCCTGAGAGCCTGGGGCAACTTGGGGAGATCGGGGGGATAAGCAGAGGTAAGTGTTTTCAAGAAACCTCTAAGTGGGGAACCCAACCCCCCTTTTCCCATACATACACAAAGGGATATTTTGGATCAGAACCATTCGAACTTGCTTTAGGTACAGTGTTTCCAACCCTTATCTATATTCCTATATTTCTATAGTAGATTTGTAATAAACAATGATAGCACAGTTATTGCAAAGACTAAGAACTAGAACTTGAATGTTCACTTTGGCAGCACATATACTAAAACTGGAATGATACAGAAAAGATTAGCATGACCCCTGTGCAAGGATGACATGCAATTCAGGAAGCATTCCATATTTTTAAGAAGAGGAGCAGGGATAGAAAACCTGTGTGAAAAAGTAATGATAGAAAACTTCCTTAACTTGACAAGAGAAAAAGTCATGCAAGTCCAGGAAGCATAGAGGGTCCCAATGAAGATGAACCCAAAGAGGCCCACTCCAA
Organism: Furipterus horrens; assembly: GCF_987537825.1. Classification (NCBI taxonomy): domain Eukaryota; kingdom Metazoa; phylum Chordata; class Mammalia; order Chiroptera; family Furipteridae; genus Furipterus; species Furipterus horrens. Next base: position 45,676,236 of record NW_028327182.1, read on the forward strand.
GACAAATTATAATTAAAATGGCAATATTTAAAGACAAGGAAGGAATCTTTAAAGCAACAAGGGAGAAGCAGCTAGTAATATACAAGGGAGTACCAATAAGGCCCTGGCTGGTTTAGCTCAGTGGATTGAGCGTCGGCCTGCGAGCTAAGTGTCACTGGTTCGATCTTCCAGTCAGGGTACATCAGAGAAGGAAAACTCTGACTCCAAAAAACCTCCGCTGCCTTGCGGCATACCTCTTCTGGGGAAAGGCTAAGGGAGTAAACCCCGACAGAAAATCCGGAGCCGGAGTCCCTAAGGCGGTTTGACGTTGTAGTCAACACCGGCAACTCCTGCGGCGCACCTGAACCCAAGCTGTATCGACTCCGTCTTTCCCTTGGACCCTTCAGCTGCGAAGAGAGGGGGGGTCTGCTGCATGGGCAACAGCAGACCCTCCATATCACCCTGCCCAGGCTCTGTAGCTTCAGCTCCACTGGAGAGGACACTCCAGCGTCATCGCAAGATGTCGATTCAACACGGGAGGAGACAGATGCCGTGTCACTCCCGAGTCGGACTGCACAGCCATTCTCGGCAGTGCAGATAGACACTTAAGAAGCTACACCATCGTCTCTCGAGACGGACGGCTGCCGACGACGACCAATAAGGCTATCAGTGATTTCTCAATAGGAACATTACAAGCCAGAAGGGGACAGCAGGAAATATTCAAAGTAATGAAAAGTAAAGACCTGCAACCAAGACTGCTCTACCCAGCAAGGCTCTCATTTAAAATGGAAAATGAAATGGGGAGTTTCCCAGACCAGAAAAAAAATAAGGCTAAAAGAATACATCTCCACCCAACTGGCATTACAAGAAATGCTAAAGGTTCTGCTTTAAGAAGATGAAGAAAAAGAGAGCAAGAGAAAGGAACACAGGTACAAAGGGAAAAAATGACAATGAATAAATATCTATCAGTAATAACCTTAAATGTGAATGTATTAAATTCTCCAATCAAAAGACATAGGGTAGCTGAATGGATATGAAAACATGACCTGCATATATGCTGCCTATAAGAGAACCACCTCAGAACAAAAGATCTACACAGACTGATAGTGAAGGGGTGGAAAAAAATACTCCAAGCAAATGGACATGAAAATAAAAAGCTGGGGTAGCAATACTTATAACAGGCAAAATAGATTTCATGACAAGGGCCATAAAAAGAGACACAGAAGGACACTACATAACACTTAAGGGAACAATCCGTTAAGAAGGTATAACCCTTGTAAACATACATGCACCCAACATAGAAGGAAAATCTTGGACTTCAAGAAAGATATTGACAGCAACACACTCATAGTAGGGTATTTTAACACCCCATTATCAACAATGGAGAGATCATTTAAACAAAGAATCAATAAGGTTTGTGGCGTTGAATAACACGCTAGATCAAATGGTCTTACTTGTTATTTACAGAACCTTTCACCTCAAAGAAGCAACATATACATTCTTTTAAAATGCACAAGGAACATTTTCAAAGACAGACCACATGGTAGGACACAAAAGAAGCCTCAACAAATTTAAGGTATCTGATATCACATCAAGCATCTTCTCATATCATGTGACTTGAAACTAGAAATCAGTCTCAAGGAAAAAACTCAAAAATATTCAAACACATAGAGACTGAATAACAGGTCATTAAATAATCAATGGGCTAACAATGAGAGCAAGAAAAAAATCAAAAAATATCTGGAAACAAATGAAAATGAACACACAGCAGCCTGAAACCTATGGGACACAGAAAAAGCAGTCCTAAGAGGAAAGTTCATAGCAATACAGGCCCCCTAAAGAGGACAGAAAAATCTCAAATAAACAACCTAACCCTACATCTACAAGAACTAGAGGGACAACAACAAGCAAAGCCCAGAGCGAGGAGAAGGAAGCAAATAGTCAATATCAGAGCAGAATTAAATGACATAGAGACTGAAAGAACAATTAAAAGAATCAATAAATCCCAGAGCTGGTTCTTTGAATAGATAAAGAAAAATGACAGGTCTTTAACAAGACACATCAGGAAAAACAGAGAGGATTCAAATAAATAGAATCAGAAGTGGAAGAGGAGAAGTTACAACTGATACCACAGAAATACAAAGGAATGTAAGAAATTATCATGTACAATTAGATGCCAAAAAACTGGACAACTTGGGCAAATTTCTAGAAACATACAGTCTTCCAAAACTGAATCAAGAAGCAGCAGAAAGCCTGAAGAGACCAATAACAACTAGTGAAATGAAGCAGTAATAAAAAAAAACTCCTGGCACACAAAAGGCCTGGATTGGATGGCTTCACAGGCGAATATTACCAAACATTTACAGAAGAACTAATTCCTATCCTTCTCAAACTATTCCAAAAAATTTAAGAAAAGGAAAGACCCCCAAACTCCTTTTATAAGGCCAGTAATATCCTAATTCTAAAGCCAGGTAAAGACACAATAAAGAAAGAAAACTACAGGCCAATATAGCTGATGAACACAGATGCTAAAATCCTCAACAAAATATTGGCAATCCAGACCTAGCAATACATTAAAAAGATCATACACCATGATCAAGTGGGATTCATCCCAGGGATGCAAGGATGGTATAATATTCACAAATCAATAAACATAATACACCGCATAAACAAAATGAAAGACAAAAATCACATGATCACATCAATAGATCCTAAAAGAGCATTTGATATGATAAAAACACTCAGCAAAGTGAGAATAGAGGGAGAATACCTCAACATAATAAAGGCCATATATGAGAAACCTACAGCCAATATCATACTCAAAGGGCAATAACTAAAAGCTTTTCCCTTAAAATCAGGAACAAGACAAGGGTGTCTGTTTTCACCACTTTTATCCACGTAGTATTGGAAGTTCTAGCCACAGCAATCAGACAAGAAAAAGAAGCAAAAGTCATCCTAATTGGAAAAGAGGAAATAAAACTGTCATTATTTGCAGATAACATGAGAGTGTACATAGACGAAAACCTTACAGGCTTCACTAAAAAACTACATGATCTAATAAGTGAATTTGGCAAAAGAGCGGGATGCAAAGTCAATATTCAGAAATCAGAGACATTTTTGTACACCAAGAATGAGATATCAGAAACAAAAACTAGGGAAAAAATCCCATTTACTATAGTAACAAGAAAAATAAAGTACCTAGGAATAAACTTAACCAATGAGGTAAAAGACCTGTACTCAGAAAACTACAGAACACCGAAGAAAGAAATTAAGGAAGATACAAATAAATGGAATATATACTGTGTTCACGGATTGGAAGAATTAACATAATTAAAATGTACATACTACCCAAAGCAACCTATAGATTCAACTCAATACCTGTTAAAATACCAATGGCATATTTCACAGATATAGAACAAATATTTTAAAATTTTATATGAAACCAAAGATGACCATGATTATTGAATATCCTTAGCAATCTTGAGAAAGAGGAACAAAGTAGGAGGAATCACAATACCTGATATCAAACTATACTACAAGGTCACTGTAATCAAAACATCTGGTACTGGCATAAAAACAGACATACAGATCAATGGAACCAAATAGAGAGCCCAGAAATAAACCCAGGTCTCCATGGTCAATTAATATTTGACAAAGGGGGCAGGAGCATATAATGGAGTAAAAATAGTCTCTTCAATAAATGGTGTTGGGAGAACTGGACAGGTACATACAAAAAAATGAAACTAGACCACCAACTAACACCATACACCAGAATCAACTCAAGAAGGATGAAAGATTTACATATAAGCTGTGACACAGTAGAAGTTCTAGAGGAAAACATAGGTAGGAAAATTTCTGATATCCTACACAACAACATTTTCATTGATATATCCCCTAGGGCAAGAGAAATAAAGGGAAAAAAACAAAAACAAATGGGACTACATCAAATTAAAAAGCTTCTGCTCAGCTAAAGAAAACATCATCATAATGAAAAGGGATCCAACCATATGGGAAAACATATTGCCAGTGATACTTTGGACAAGGGTTTGATCTCCAAAATATATGAAGAATTCATATGACTCAATGCCAGGAAGATGAACAATCCAATTAAAAAATGGGCAAAGGACCTGAACAGACACTTCTCCAAGGAGGACATACAGATGGCCCATAGACATATGAAAGAATGCTCAACATCACTAGCCATCAGAGAGATGCAAATAAAAACCACAATGAGATACCACCTCACACAGATCAGAACGGCTATCATTAATAAATCAACAAACACCAAGTGCTCATGAGGATGTGGAGAAAAGGGAACCCTAGTGCGCTGTTGGTGGGAATACAGACTGGTGCAGCCACTGTGGAAAACAGGATGGAATTTCCTCAGAAAACTAAAAATTGAACTGCCTTTTGACCCAGTGATTCCACTGCTGAGATTATACCCGAAGAATCCTGAAATACCAATTCAAAAGAACCTATGCACCCCTATGCTCATAGCAGCACTGTTTACAATAGCCAAGTGCTGGAAACAGCCTAAGTAAATGAGTGGATCAAAAAACTGTGATACATTTCCACAATGCAACACTAAAGAGCAGAAAGAAAGAAGGAACTCCTACCTTTCAAGACAGCATGAATGGAACTAGAGAATATTATGCTAAGTGAAATAAACCAGGTGGCTAAAAACAAATACTATATAATCTCACCTTTAAGAGGAAACTAATGAACAAAATAAACTAACTAGCAAAATGGAACCAGAAGCACGGAAACAAGGAACAGACTGACAGTGACCAGAGGGGAATGGTGAGAGGGATAAGGTTGGGAAGAAGGGAAAGGGAGTAGTCAAGGAACATGTATGAATGACCCACGGATATGGACAATAGGCTGGGGGTTGACTGTGGTGGCAGGGTTTTGGCAGGGAAGTGGAGAGCAATGGGGGGGAAATGGAAACAATTGTAATAAAACAATAAAATATTCAATTTAAGAAAATTAAAAATTATTTTAAAATGAAATAATTCCAAAAGCAAAAAAAAAAAAAAAAAAAGAAAGAAAGAAAAGAAAAACTGGACCTTGAGTTATTTCAATGCATTCCACAGGACCGTTCAGAGAATTTTTTACATTTAAAATGTAAAACAGTGAGGAGAAACAAGATGGCAGAGGAGTAAGTGGAAGCTACACTAACTTCCTCCCAGAACTAGTCTGGATTTACAATGTAATTTTGGAGAAATCATCTGGAATAACCAACCGAACACCAGCTGGAGAGAAGTCTTATAACCACGGAGAGACAAAAAAGGCCGCTACCTCACAATGTGACCAGTAGGGAGTGCGGAGACGCGGAAGGGCTGGCTGGGCTCACATGGGTGGCAGCTGAAGGGACTGAGAAACAGCTCAGCAGCAGGGGGTTCCTCCTGAGAAGGGCAGGGTCTAAACCCCCAGCCGGGCTCCCCAGCCTACAGCAACAGAGTGGAAAGTAAAATAGTATCCAGCTGAGAAAAGTGAAAAGCCACAGGGTTTCTTGCTAGCCGGAGAGAAACAGCTGGAGAAAAAGAGCTCTTAAGCGGATCACATACAAAAATATTTTGGCCCCCACTTACCCTGGGCACAAGCAGAGGGAAGACAGAGAGGACTGGAAATGCTTGGGGTGAGTTTGGTGTGGTGGCTTTGAGGGGAGAGCTGGGGAAGTGGCTGGCCGGGTCCCAGTGCTGACTCATCCCCAGTACTGCAGGCAGACCATTCCCGGCCAAGTGGTGTCAGCCTGAGGGGAAGCAAAAGCCCTGCCTACAGGAATTAAGCTGCCACACCCACGGTCCTTAAGCCTGACAGTTAATCACAGATTGAATAGATTAACAACTAAAAGAGACAGACAAAGGCAGTAGATCCCTGGAAGTCTCCAACAGGCTGCCTAGGCCCAGACTGGTACAGGATCTGATGCCACCAGGGGCAGACCCAGGAAGTGCAGATCATTCTAAGAAGCACCAACAAACAATAGGAGTCACAAAAATGGGGAGACAGAGAAACAACCCCCCATCGAAAGGAAAGGTAGAGTCCCCAGAAAGAGTGCTAAATGAAATAGAGGGGAGCCAACTATCAGATATGGAATTGAAAGCATGTATTATGGAGAAGCTCAATGAGCTCAGCGGAAACTACAAAGAACTCCAGAAAAACTACAGTGAACTCCAGAAGAACTATAAGGAACTTACTGAGAATTATACCAGCATCAAAAAGGATATGGAAGCTATCAATAAGAGCCAGGAGGAAATGAAGAATACGATCTCTGAATTGAAGAACACAGTAGAAGGAATTAAAAACAGGCTAGAGGAAGCAGAAAATTGGATCAGCGAGCTGGAGGACAATGTAGACAAAAACTCACAGACAGTGCAACAAAATGAAAAAAGGCTGAACAAGACTGAAGAGGCTCTAAGACAGCTGCAGGACAACATGAAACATAATAATATCTGTATCATAGGAATTCCAGAAGGAGAAGAAGAAGAGCAAGGGATAGAAAACCTCTTTGAAAAACTAATGACAGGGAACTTCCCTAACATGAAGAGAGAAAGAATCATGCAAGTCCAGGAAGCACAGAGGGTTCCAATGAAGATGAACCCCAACAGGCCCACTTCAAGACACATCATAATTAAAATGCCAACATTCAAAGACAAAGAGAGAATCCTAAAAACAGCAAGAGAGAAACAACTAATAACATACAAGGGAGCTCCAATAAGGCTATCATCAGATTTCTCAGCAGAAACACTACAAGCCAGAAGGGAATGGCAAAATATATTCCAAGTAATGAAAAACAAAGGCCTACAACCAAGAATACTCTACCCAGCAAGGCTCTCATTCAAAATGGAAGGTGAAATAAGGAGTTTCCAAGACAAAAGAAGGTTAAAAGAATACATCTCCACCAAACCAGTATTGCAAGAGATGCTAAAGGGTCTGCTTTAAGAAGATGAAGAAACAGAGAGAGACAGAGAGGAACACAAGTACAAAGGGGGAAAATGACAATGAATAAGTACTGAAAGAAAGAAGGAACTTCTACCATTTGCAACAACATGATTGGAACTAGAGAGAATTATGCTTAGCGAAATAAGCCAGGCAACAAAAGAAAATTACCTTATGCTATCACCTGTTAAAGGAAACTAATGAACAACACAAACAAATGAGCAAAATTGAACCAGAGGTATGTAAACGAGGAATAAACTAACAGTAACAAAGGGGGAGATGGGAGGGAGAGAAGTGGTAAGAAGGGGAAGGGTCTAGTCAAAGAACATGTATAAATGACCCATGGACAAGGACAACTGGGTGGGGACTGAATGTGGGAGAAGGGAGGGACAGGGTGCAGAGAAGCAAGAGGGGGAAAAAAGTGAGACAACTGTAATGGAAAAACAAAAAAACAGAAAAACTTTTAGTGGGGGGAAAAATAAAAATATAAAGAATAGAAATGCAAGTTCAATGAATATTAGAAGGACAAGGATTTTCCTTCACACTGTATATATTTTCTCCCTATCTGATCCCTCCAGAATTTGGCATTCTAAAGAAGTGAGTAATGACCTAAGTTTCTTTGCATAAAACTAATAAGACCAGTTGTTAATAACGATTTTTTGACTAAGACTTTGACTGGAATGTCATGCCTAAAGGAGACATGCTTGGGCTTTGGTTGTTACCAAAAAGCCCTGAGCAACTGGGACTGACTTTCAAAGGTAATAAAAGTCCACGAGATAAAAGGCCTGGTACCTTGGATGGATAAGCGGTCCATAGCAATCTTTCCAGGGAAGGAACGAAGGTTGTTTTCCTGTAAGATGGCTAGAAGGGACCTTAAGGCACAATGGAAAACCAGGAGGACCTGGAAAAGACAGGTGTTTACAGGCAAGGCTGAATGTCAGGTATGTGGCTCAACTTCTGTGCCCTAAAGGGCAGACTGAAGGTCACCCTAAATGTTCCTTGCGTAAGTTCCAGCAAAGCAGAACTAAGGGTCATAAGTGATCATTTGCTGCTCTTGTTGTGTTTATGCAAATGAACAGGATAAATTAAAAATGGACTTAATGTAGTCCCTTTAATGACAAGACAAGGAGGGTAATCTTAGGGAGAAAAATCAAGATTCAAGGAAGATCACAATGCCCAGTGGTAGACTATAAAGTAGTGCAGCTAACCGTCTTTAAAGTTTCTTTTCATTTAAAATTTGTTTTCATTTGAAAGTTAAACTATGTCTGTGGCATTATCAAAGATGTTTAATTTACAGGCGAGAAGAATGTCAAATGCCTTGCAACTGGGTGTCTTTCCGATAAGACAGTCCTACAGATTTAGAGACTTGTATGTGGGTTATGTTACATAAATTAACATGTGTTTTCTGTTTTCAAAGGGCATAAGCCTACGATCTCATTACCTGAGTGATTGTCTGTACGTATAGGCCTCACTTAATCCTGTCTGCATTGCTGCCTCCTGAGACTCAATGGTTTGGCTGAACTAAGTGGCTGGGTTGGTGAAGAACGGGGTGGTCTGTGGGCTTCACTTTAAAACTGGTTTCTCTTTTCTATCCTAATGGCTTGGACAGAAAGAGCCCAGAGGCCTGAGAGGGGGGAAACCTAAAATATTTCCCTCAGTCCAAACTAAGTATAACGGGCAAAAGGGTTTTGGACAGGTGAGATGCACCTGGCACACCTTCCTCCAAAGAAGCCCTTCTTTTCCCTAATGTGGGACATTGAAAAATTAATACCTGTCTTTTGTCATCTAGTGGTTACAGATTGAATGATGTCCTTTAACCCTGTTGCCCCCAGAATACAACAAGGATGCCAGCCTGTTAAACCAAGCATGCCGTTGTCCAGAGACAGCCAACCAACCTGGAGTCTGCACGATCCTTCCCCTTGTGGGAAGGCCACCCTCCCCTCCACACCCCCACTCTTATTAGGGATTTCTTGACCCAAGGGTAGGTAGGACGACGACCATGTCCAGCTTGAAGCAGGTAGAGGAGCTCGAGACCTTCGTCCATTGTCCTTTATAAGACTGTAAAGGGTCTTAAGTCTGAGAGGGAGGGACTGTTATTTTTTATTGTTAAAATATTTAACTAATTAATTAATTATTTTAAAAAAAAGAAGAAGAAGAATATATGAAAGGGTGAGCCATGGGCATGGACTTGGGGAGGGGATTGTCGGGGAAGGGGGGTGCTGGGTGGAGGGCAGCAAAGGGGAAAAAAATTGGAACTATTGTAACAATATAATCAATAAAATATACTTAAAAATAAATAAATAAAATGTAAAACGGTGAAATGTGAGAACCATGGATTGCATTATTTTTGGTTAGTAAGTGCAAATTTTAGTTAATATGGAAAATACTAAATATTAATATTTTTAAAATGGAAGTTTTATCTTTAAATATTGTTAATACTTTGCTTCAAAACAAAAGAACCAATACAGAAAATGTTTACATCAATGGTACAATTAGCTCTAAGTTGTACCTTTTGTATTGGTTTTGTTAAAATTCACTTATTTGCCAGACAATTATTTACATATTGTTATATTAACTATAATTAAATGATCAAAGTTCAAAATGTTATGTGGATTAAAAAGAAGTATTGAATAGATAGTTTGATTTTTTTCCCCCTTTTATTGTACTAGTTTATTTTTTACAGGCATAAATGTATGTGAAAAATTTCACTGCCTGAATTTCTTTCTTGGCTATTATTATTATTATTATTTCCATTTCACGATTATTACTGCAAATAATTTTGTTATTTAGAGGAAGTGGACAGTTAATAAGGATCCTCTCTGAGTGTCAAATTCTAGTAAGCATGCTACTGGCAGGCAGCCCAGGGTCTGAGAAGGACAGGAAATGTTGACCTTGGCCTAGTGAGTGATGCAGATGGGGAACTCTCTCAACAGACATGGCTTTAGTGAAGCTAATTCAATGACTACAATATTCCCATTGCTTTTACTTGAATATCTTCCTGGGAGGGACTTGTGAAAGACAGATACCTTTTAGCATTTGTATAATTCAATGGAGTTAACAGCCATGATACACTATCCCGATAAGGCAACATTATTACAGAGAGAAATATAGCCAAAGATTGCCAAACATACACATGTACACCAAACAAACAAACAAACAAACAACAACAACAGAAAAACCCCACAAGTCATCATTTCAAAGGTTAGCATGACTTGCTGTGTGACCTTCAACAAGCCACCTTATTCCTCTGGTCTCCTCTTTTCCCTCACAATTGTCTCTCTCTTGAGAATACTTTATCATTTGCAAGGCAATACATCACTTTCTTGAATGTTAAACACAAGATGCAAAAATGGTTTATGGGTTGGAAGGCTCTAAAACCCATTTTCTTTACTGTAGATGATTTTTTTTAAATTGTGTAATTTGCAGGGTCATTTAAGCTTCCCGTTTTTGTTTTTGTTTTTCACTTTCTTCACTTGTTAACAATACTCATCAGTGGGATATTGTGAGAGTAAAGAACATCAATTAAGTATGTGAGGTTCCTTGGAGAGAAAAGGGTACCAAGTCAAAGAAAACTGCTGTCATTATCCTCTTGGCAAAAATGGAGAGATTAAGACCCACCAAAATTCAAGTGACTTTTCACTCGTATGAGATTAATATTCGGCAAGGAAAAGATCTGTCATTCAGCCCCACCCTAGCCATGCTGGTTGCCCTCTTTCTGCCAATTTTCATAACACAGGGCCGGCCAGCCTGAATTAACACCATTCATGCAATTCACAAGAGAAGGTATCAAATGCCTTGCTGAAATAGGAATATATGTCAGCGATACTCTCTCCATTACCTTTGCTGGCAATTCCAGTGCAAGTGATAATCCAATTTGCTGGGATTTATTTATTCTTATCACTTTCTTTTTTGCAATTATATGAGGTAGTCATCACCCCAGCCTCTGGGCACATGTCAGCTGGTAATGTAGAAATTTAAAATATTAACATGCTTTCTAGCCAGGTTGGCCCATTTACTTCAAACAAGAACCTGATTGAACAGCTGGGTCTTGTACTGTTGCCCAAAGGCCAATAAATTTGTTCTATCTTTGCAGGGTTTATAACCTAGTCATGATCAGAGTTTATAACCCTTTTCAGATGACTTTTGACCAAAATTCTGTGGCCATCTTTGGGAATGGCTTATACAAACTGATCTGGGCCTTGTTCAGAGGGCCCCTGGAGAGACATTCCAGCATTATTAACAGCAGATATTACCACCTTCACTGACTGACTTCCTTGATTGCAGTTTTAAGAAAGCAGCTTTTACTTATGGTTGCAGAATAAGAATGTGTTGCAGTCTTGAGAGCTTTTAGTTGAATCCTAATAATGAGAAAGTTCTCTTTTTTTAACTTTTATTTATTTTCAAAGCGAGAGGAAGGGAAGGAGAAAGAGAGGGAGGGAAACACAATGTGTGGCTGCCTCTCAAACGCCCCCAGCTGAGGACCTGGCCCACAGTCTATCCATGTGCCCTGACTGAAATCAAACTGGTGACCTTTTGGTTTGCAGGCTGGTGCTCAATCCATTGAGCCACACCAACAAGGGGGAGAAAGTTCTAATGGTCAAACATATTCTGCAGATAAACAAAAATAGAAAATATAGCTGAAAGTTTACCTCTACATCAGCTACAGATGTCTAAGGATGGAAAATTTTCTGTATTGTGGGTCTAGATTAACTGTAGAACATTAGTGAAGCTAATTTGATTACATTATTCCCAATTTTTATTAACACAAGTTAACGTTTTTATGACTAGGAGACTCTGACATCTAGGGGTAGGATGAGGAGAGAAGAGTCCCTTTAGGTGCCTCTGGAACAAGCTCTGCACACAAATGGGCACATTCATCTAACACAGGAGAAGTATAAGGCAGGCCACATCTGCTCATTCCCCCAAAGCTTCCAAGTCATTTTAATACACTTAGGTTGGTCTGGAACCCCACATTTTAGGAGTCTCAAGAGTAATGAGAAACCCTCAGAGATTCCAGGTTTCACCTGCTCCCTATTCCAAACCCTGGATAGACAGATGAGGGCAGCATCAGGTAAAAACGGATTCCTTGCATGACTTCTTTCACCTGCAGGTGTGCCCTGTGGCAGCTACATAGCCTTCTGGACTATCACAGGTTTGCCCTGTCTCTGAACTGCAGATTGTCTTTAAGAAAAAAACAATAGCAGCAGAAACAACTACAGAAAACTTCAACAAATAGTGCCATTTCAAATATTCTTAATATTTGGGGCTGAGATCTTTTAGGTAAAATAAAATACAACACCACACAGCTTGCACAGATTTCAAAAATGCAGATAGAAAATTACCATTTTAAACCAATCTTCACTACTTCAGAAACATTAAATACATGAGGCATTAAGAAGTGAGTTGAATTACTCAGATCTTTTACAATAAATGGTGTCAGCATGGTCATGAATGTTAACAGGAAAAAGAGAAAGAGAGAGAGAGAGAGAAAGCTTCTAAGGTACAAAAATTAAGAGACATTAGAGCTGTAGCTTTATGCTTAATGTCCATATCAATTTACCCCGTGAAGTATGCCTCCAACCTTAGCAATTCCCTCACTCATGATTAGCAATTGCATGCATTTTAAATTTACACATGGAAGTCTATCCATGTCTTTCAATGCAAATTTCAATGACAGGTTTTGCTGAAGTCAGCTGTAAGTCCAGCTCCTAACAATGATGTCATGGACAAGATCATTGTCCATGACATATAGTTAGTTAAATAGGAAATAATATCAAGGTTCCCCCCTGGCTGGTTTGGCTCAGTGGATTGAGCGTCGGCCTGCGAGCTAAGTGTCGCTGGTTCGATCTTCCAGTCAGGGCACATCAGAGAAGGAAAACTCTGACTCCAAAAAACCTCCGCTGCCTTGCGGCATACCTCTTCAGGGGAAAGGCTAAGGGAGTAAACCCCGACAGAAAATCCGGAGCCGGAGTCCCTAAGGCGGTTTGACGTTGTAGTCAACACCGGCAACTCCTGCGGCGCACCTGAAGCCAAGCTGTATTGACTCCGTCTTTCCCTTGGACCCTTCAGCTGCGAAGAGAGGGGGGGTCTGCTGCATGGGCAACAGCAGACCCTCCATATCACCCTGCCCAGGCTCTGTAGCTTCAGCTTCACTGGAGAGGACACTCCAGCGTCATCGCAAGATGCCGATTCAACACGGGAGGAGACACTGTCACTCCTGAGTCGGACTGCACAGCCATTCTCGGCGGTGCAGATAAGACTCTTAAGAAGCTACACCATCGTCTCTCGAGACGGACGGCTGCCAACAACGAATATCAAGGTTAGTGCTGAATTTTAATTATCCAAAAGGAAAGAATAGGGAAACCAGAATTTTAGGGTCTGCTAGTCGACTTTGAGCAGCAACCTTTTAAAATTTTGTTTCCAGATAACAAATTGAAACTAAATCATGATACAAAACAAGTGATATAAAGCAGTTACACTCTAGTCCAAGTAATTGTATCAGGATTAAAAGGATTATATCAGGATTACCCTGTGAGGGTTAAAAAAATGTCAATTGTTTTGCCACTGAGTTCACTATGGATATTTTTAACAGGAAGTTTCTCTCTCTCTCTCTCTCTCTCTCTCTCTCTCTCTCTCTCTTATAACGATTTTATTTATTTATTTTTTAGAGTGAGGAGAAGGTAGGGAGAAAGAGAAGGAGTTAAACATCGATGTGAGAGAGGAACATCAATCAGTTGCCTTTCTTACACACCCAGCTGGGGACCACATCTGCAACCCAGGCATGTGCCCTGACTGGGAATTGAACTGGTGACTTCTTGCTTTGTGGAATGATGCCCAACCAATTGATCCACACTAGTCAGGGCAAACAGGATAATTCCCCTTTTATTTCAAGTTGTTAAAAGACTCATTATCCTTTGGTTGTTTTAGTTTTAAATCATGAACAGATATTCTGTAGCCAATGAAATAACAATGGGGAACACAATTTTTGTTGAGCTAGATCTGACGACACTTGTTTTTGACTAACTTTTGGCATGTGAATCCAAAAATGACCCAGTTTTTCTTTATCATCTCACCTTTTTAAGGTACAGGATACCCTCCCTTTGTCCTAAAAATCATACAAAACGTACATACAAATAAAAATTTAAAAAATTATCTGAATATACTGTTTATTTAATTATTTTATTCATATAAAGGCTATATATTGTTACTGTAAGTCAAATTGTATACAAGTAGTAAAGTTCTGCTACCAAACATACATATTAAGGTATTTTATCTTTTCAAACAGGCTAGGAAATGCCAAAATGAGATATTTGAAACAGTCTCCTTCAGTTGGCAAAGCTTTAACTAATTGCTTCATAAAACCCAGTTTCATGTGCAGAGGTGGGAATAGAATGTTCTTTTTGTCAACAAGTGGCTCATGTAGAATGTTTGGATTACCATGTTTGATGTCAGATCTTGGAGGCCAACTCGACTCCACCCAATGTTTCTCATGAGCTCTGCTGTCCCACACACACGGAAAACAGGGATACTTTGTGTATCTGCATTGCTGACCAAGAAGGAAGCAGACCATTTTAAGGTCAACACAGATGATCCAACTGTGCTTGTGATATTGCAACAGATCAATGACTCTCTTTATGTCTTCATATTCTTCACAAAAATAAACTGAATGGCCAGTTGGGACTGCATCAGATAAATTGCCATTGTGGAGGAGGACACACTTCAAGCTCCACTTTGAGCTATCGATGAACAGTCACCATTCAGTTGCATTATAGTTTGGAATTCCCAATTCCTCCATTAAACCATGTATGTTATGACAATACACAAAGCCACCGTCGCTTTGAAAGTACTGCAGAAATGCACTTTCTTTTGATTGAAAGTAGGATACCTTCGCTCCTTTTTCAAGCAAGTTTTTCTCATGCAGTCTTGATGTTAGTTCTGAAGCCTTTTTGGATAGTCCCTAATCTCGTGCCAAATCATTCAACTCATGCTGATCAAATTCCTTACAAACTGAGTCATCTTCAATTTCAAAATCTTCATCGTTGCTGTCACTTAGTTCTTCACCGTACTCCTGTTTTTCGAAAGAGGGTAGTTCAGTGGAAACTGGCACTGGGATTTCAGCTGAATGAGCCACTGGATGTATAGCTGATGGTAGATGAGGATACTCTAGTTTACTCTTATTTTTCTTGTTATATACTGATGTTTTCACTATACAACAGTAACTGTCACTTGAATGATCGCTGGGCTATCGCCAAACAATAGGTGTACCAAATGGCAATTTATCACGTGTTCCCTTTGTCCACATCTGTAAACTTTCGACACACTGCTTGCACACCTTGTGAGGGGCCCAAGACTTATCTTGATCACCAAGTTTTACTTTAAAATATGCAAAATAGGCTTGCCTGACAAGTGCGTTTATGTCTGGCCTTTGACTGGGAATGGTGAAACTGTCACTGATATAACAAAACAAATCAGAATTGTATAGGCACTTACGACAAGAAATAGCAGAGGCAGACATGATCTGAAGAAAAGGAAATAAGTACATATGTAAGTAAAAAAACAAGTTCTGCTAACTCCTTGTATACAGACAAGAACTCGGACTACACTTCGGAATACGATTCACTATATAGAGTGGCACACAAACTCTCACCATACTGTCTCATGTGTAATTGGATAGCCTAGAGAAGTATGAACCAGTCGCTGGTCTCCAAGGTTATCCTCCACCCCACCCCACTTGAAAGAGGTTTGCTCTGAGCCAATAGGATAGCACTAGTGCTTCCCTTGATCCAGGCTTGATCCAGCCTAGAGTGGTCGCATTAAGATAAGCTGTACAGAAAAAACAACTTGACATGATAGAAGAAAACTAACTGCAGTTTTGAAATCAGCATGTCTATTTAAGCCTAAAACAACTGAAAAATCGAACTCAACAGGAATTATGTTAAAAACTGTTCCCCTGTATAATTGTATTAATCTGGTTTAACACATTAATGGGATACATTACATTAATAGACTTTTGTAATGTTGAACCAACCTTGCATTCTTGGAATAAATCCAATTTGGTGGTTTATACAATACCAGAATAAATTAATTTTTAAAAATAATTTTAAATTTATGTTCTTAAGAGAGATCTAACTCCCCCCCCACACTCTTTATTTTAACTGTCCTGTTTTGGTATCAAGTATAGTAGCCTTATAAATGAGTTGGGACATGCTTCCTTCTTTTCTATTCTCTGAATGACTTTGTAAAAGACTGGCTTAATCTTCCTTAAATGTTTGGCTGAACTTTCCTGTAAATCCATTTTGAGTCAATTACATTGCTGCAAAATTTTAAGGTACTAATTCAATTTTTTAAATGAGATCATATAAGCTGTTAATTCCCTTCTAATTTAATTTTGATACTTTTTCCTATAGGGATGTGTCTATATCACCTAAATTTAAAAATTTGTCATAGAGCTAATCCTGATATTCTTATTATCTCTTTAATCTGTCACACCTGTAGTTATAGCTCATTTTCAGTTTTAATAGTTTATTACACCCTTATCTTTTTTTGGGATCACTGTTGACAAAGATTTTCAATTTTATTAGTCCTTTCAAATAAATAATATTTGGCTTCACTGATCTTATCTATTGTATGGTTGTTTGCTATTTCATTAATTCCTACCCTTATCTTTATTTGTCCTCAATTCCTTGTGTTAATTCTGTTGTTTTTTTTTCTTCTTCTGGTTGATACAAAATAGGAGGAAGTTAAGAATAATATAGGAAAGGATGGAGCCAAAGAACCTATATACACGACCCATAAACATGAACTAAGGGGGATGGGATTGCTGGAGAAAAGGGAGGTACTGCTCAGATGGGAGCAGAGGGGAAAAAACTGGGACCACCGCAACAACATAATCAATAAAATATACTTTAAAATGATAAATAAATAAAGCGTTTAGGAA
The DNA here is from genome assembly GCF_987537825.1 of Furipterus horrens. Classification (NCBI taxonomy): domain Eukaryota; kingdom Metazoa; phylum Chordata; class Mammalia; order Chiroptera; family Furipteridae; genus Furipterus; species Furipterus horrens. The sequence goes on from NW_028327182.1 coordinate 45,693,091, forward strand.
AAGCTTATAAGATTTGATAAGTATTATTTTCATATTTTTTTCTTTTATTTTTTTAAATTTATTTTTAAATTTTTCATTTTTGGTTTTTCAATTACCATTGTCCCATTCTCCCCCATTTCTCTCCCCCACCCAACTCACTCCCTCTCCCGCAATCACATCCCTCCCTGTTGTCCACGTCCATGAGTCACCCATACAGGCTCCCCGACCAAACCCTTCCCTTACTTATCCCCCTTCTCTCCCTCTCCCGTCCCTCCTATTGACTGCTATTCTGCTCTTTGTTCTATTTAGTTCCTTTGTTTGTGTTGTTCTTTAGTTTCCTGTATTAGGTGATATCATATGGTATTTTTCTTTCTTTGCCTGGCTTATTTCACTAAGAATTAGATACTTACTCCAAATTTCCTTCTGAAGTAGACATTTAAATTTTAATTTTTTCCCTCTAGGTTCTGTTTTAGCTGAATTCCACAAGTTTTGATATGCTGTATTTTAATTATCAATTATTTCTAAATATTTTAAAACTATAATTCTGGTTTCTTTGTGGACCAATGGATTCAGGTGTATATATTTAAATTTCCAAATATATAGGATTGTTTGAGTTATCACATGTGACATTGATTTCTAAATATCTTACTGTGCTTAGAAAATATGAACACATTCTTTTGAAATTTGCTGAGACTTGCTTTAGGTCCAGCATAAAATTACTATTTTTTAAAAATATATTTTATAGATTATGTTGCTAGAGTACTTCCAATTTTTTTACCCTTTACTTCCTTCTGCCCAGTACTCCCCTTCACTCCAGCAATCCCACCCCTCTTATTTCATGTCCATGGGTCGTGCATGTAAGTTCTTTGGCTTCATCCTTTCCTATATTATTTTTAACATACCCCTGTCTATTTTGTACCAACCGATTATGCTTCTTAGTCCCTGAACCATTTCCCCATTTATCCCCTTCCCTCCTCCCAGCTGATAACCCTCCAAATGATCCCCATATCTATGATTCTGTTCCTATTCTGGTTTGCTTCGTTGCATTTTGCTTTTATTTTTTAGATTCAGTTGTTGATAGTTGTGACTTTGTTGTCATTTTAGTGTTCATAGTTTGATCTTCTTTTTCTTAAGTATGTCCCTTTGACATTTAATTAAATAATGATTTGGTGATGATGAACTCCTTTAGCTTCACCTTGTCTAAATGATAGCTTTGCTGAATAGAGTAATCTTGGTTTTAGATTGCTTTTCATCACATTGAACACTGCTTGCCAGTCCCTTTCTGCCTGCAAAGTATGCTCTGAGAAATCAGCTGATGGTCCTATAGTCACCCCCTGTAGGCAACTCTCCACCTCTCTCTTACTGCCCCCAGGACTCTGTCTTTATCTTTCACCTTTGGCACCTCAGTCCTGATGCATCCTGGTATGGTCCCCTCTGGGTTCAGCCCACCCAGGACCCTCCGTGCTTCCCGGACCTGTATGTCCATCTCCTCCTTCGCAAAATTTGGGAAGTTTTCCTCATTTTTTTCAATTCTTACTTCCTCGTTCTGCACCGATTGACTGCTTTTTCTTCCTGATGTTCCAAATAATTGATTTGAACCCTGGTTTCCTTCCCTTCACCATTGGTTTTGTGCAGATTTTCCTTCGTTTCACTTAGCATAGCCTTCACTTCTTCTCTTATGCATTTGCTGTACTCAAGCATATCTGTCAATCCTGTGAGCATCTTTATCACCAGTGTTTTGAACTCTGCATCTGTTAGGTTGTCTATCTCCTCATCTGTTAGGTTGGCTATCTCCTCGTCGCTTAGTTCTCCCACTGGAACCTTGATCCATTTCCTCTTTCGGGCCATACTTCTCTGTCTCCTCATTCTGACAGGCTCCTGTGTTTGTTTGCCTCCGCATCCCAGGTAGAAATGTCACTCCTGTTACATTGTAAGGGGTGCAGCTTTAGGGATTAGTCAGTACAGAGAAACCTGTTTCACCACGTTGTGGCACTGTATGTGGGGGAGGGGTCCGAGAGGGAACAATGCCACCTGCCCAGCACTCGTCCCTTTTCCAGGTACCTCTCCGACTTCTGCACTGGACTGGCGCCCCTCTAGCTGCTGCCCTTGCCATTGTTCCCAGAGTGGGTGGGTCTGTGGACGTTCTAGGACCGTGGGGGCCCTTTAAATAGGCAGACTCTGCTGAGACCTGCAGTTTCTGCCTCCACCCCAACCCCCACTGGTCTGCATAGTCAGAAGCAATGAGGCTTGATTTTCCCCAGTGCTGGGACTGTGAGCTATGAGGTCCAGTGAGGAGCTGGGAACACTCCCTAGGTGTCCCTCCAGACTTTTTAAAACGTGTGACTGCACTTTCTGCCAGCCTGCTGCTGCTGCCAGTGCTGCTGCCTCTACTGCTGCCTCCATACCGCATCCTCTTGGCCCTGGCTTCGCCCCTCCTACCTGTGTGGATGAGTATTTCTTTTTTATATCTTCATTTGCTGGACTTACATGCAGTTTGATTTTCTGGGACTTCTGGTTGTTTCTAGTTTTTAAGTAGTTGTATACCTTCTTAGTTGTGGAGGGAGACACAGCGTGTCTGTCTATGCTTCCATCTTTTCCTGGTGGAACTTCCTTAGATTGGTAATCACCTCCAAGTTTTTGTGGTTTCTGTTTCATCTCTGTGTGTCTCTGTGCCTTCTTTTCCTACCCCCCCCCCCCCCCGCACCACCACACACACACATCATAGTCTCAACAGCTTTATTTGGTGGAAGTGCTGGAATTGATAGAAAAGGAAGCAATATACTTGAAGTCTGGTTGTACAATAGGTTTCCAAGGAATGAGTGTTTCAAGTAATGCTTATAAATGAAGGACGGGCAGAGTAACTTTTCAAAGTTTTATTATCCCCCTTTTCTTATTTGTTTTGTTCTCTTAATTTATTCTGCTGTGGGCCAATGCATACATATTCCATTTTTAATGTCTTCCACCAACACCACCACCTTAATTTTAAGTTGGGTATTACTCAGGTATTCCAATCAGAGGGGTTTTAATGGCAAGCATGGGGACTCTCATTCACAGTGTTAGAGATGCATATTTTCACCTGTGATTTATATTTTGTCCTGAGTAAGTCATTTCAGCCATGTAAGCAGAGTGGTATTCTGCAGCTTTGTGCCTCACTAATTCTCTGTGCTCCTTGTCTTCTTTTCTCCTGGGTTTATATTTCTGCCCTTGTGCTTTGTACTTCCTATCCAGTGCTACTCAATTTATTTCAGGAATGTTTTGGTAATGACCTAATTGTAAAATCCATAAAAAAGCTGTTATGCTGGGTTTCTCTTTACAACTATAATCTTCCTTCCCCAGTAATCCTCCTATTTATCATTTGGGGATAAAGGAAAAAACAGGGGTTCATGATGTGGTTTCTCCACTCTACATCTGCTATATGAGCTCAGATTGATCTCAGAGAATCTCCAGATATTCAAGAAGCACTCCCAGGTCTGGTCTTTCCCTCATGGGTGCTTGGGACTTAGCTGATTAGACTGGTCTTTATGCCCAGCTGGTGATTGAATTGCTTGATTTTAAGCCCACAATTCGCTGATTATTTCTCATGCGAAACACATTCTTTACTTTGGCTACATGGACCACTCACAGTAAGAAAGCATGAGAGAATGCAATGATAATGGGGATTCTGCATTAGATAGAAAATTTAAACTAGATTTGGGCTCAATTTTACCACTGTTGTTACAGTGTGAGGACTGCAATGTACATTGCAGTATGTTAAAACTAGGAGGGGTATTAGTGGGCCCTAAGTTGGCCCACTTCCTTTCTAGTTTTAACCAGTTAGTGAGGTTAAGTCACTGAGCTGAGGCCCTTGCCCTTCCAGTCTCACCTCGCTGCCCAGGGCTTCCGATTCCTGGCCCTCAAAGTCACACTATGCCTCTTCATAGTTGCTTACATTCTGAGAATGCTTTCCTTTGACATTTATTTATATCTGTCTCCTATCTCCCTGGAAAAAATGAGTTGAGACACAGGGGCTGTGATTTTCCCCTGACATGTTAAATAAGTGTTAGTTTCTTTTTTCTTCTGATGTTGGAGTTGAAACTAATTCTGACACCTAAGACCATTCTTTTATGGCTAATTTAGTACTTTATATCCAACAACTATCTGAATAAATGAATGAAGGAAAGAACAAATTGTTGAGTCACTACACACTTTTTATTCTCAGGACTGAAAAGTCTGAACCAACTTCCCTGATTCTTAATCTTCACTGCTTTTCCTACTTAGGCCCAAATAAATAATAATCTAATCTCATTGACTGAGTAGAACTAGCTTTCGGACAAAAATTTACTGAAATTTAAGGACTGATGAGGTCATTCTGTCTCTAAAGGTCACAAATGCTCTCTGCTGGTGTTGAAGATCCTAAAGAGCTCACTAGTCACTGACCTTACTCAGTGCAGCCTGCATTGGCCCTTGGACTCTGAGAGAAGGACTTCAGCCACAGGAGATAAACCATCATGCTTTCACTCTTGCTGTGTGAGTGTACATGCAGTCACCAATGTTTCTATTCAGATAACATCTTTCTACTATCCAAATGTTTTGGGAGCCTTAATGATGTTTTTATTTGTACCATGCTTACCAAGGAACTAAGGCATAGAAAGGGAAGGTGAGGAGTCTCCAAACCAGGCAGTACAGTGCTTGAAATTTCTTCCCAATTGTTTTTCCTAATGTTGAAAGCAAGACTCTGTCACAAATTGAGACATGAACAATGAGGAGCATGCCAGTCACACTCTTCAGCTAAAGATCCTAGAAGATATCAGGGAATAAGGACAATTTTATAAGCAGTTCTGCTGTTCCCTTTCTCTTGCTCTTCCTGCCAATGTTTGTAGTTGATGATGCATTTCCATAGAACTAAGCCCCTATAAGTTTGATCAGCAGAGCATATATAGGAAACTGGTATCTAGGTATCAAATATACCTAGAACATTTGAAAAGAGTAATTCCAGGTCTTCCACCCAAGATGGAGACGAAGACAGACAGACTGCATCTCTCTCCACAACTAAGAAGGAACACAACTACCTCAAAAATAGAAACAACCAGAAGTTCCAGAAAATCAAACTGCATGGAAGTCCAGCAAACAAAGATATAAAAAAGAAATACTCATCCACACAGGTAGGAGGGGCAGAGCCGGGGCGGAGAGGACACGGTGTGATGGCAGCTGTAGTGGAGGCGGCGGCGGCAGCGGCAGACCAATGAAAAGCAGAGTCACACGTTTTAAAACATCAGGAGGGACACCTGGGGAGCATTCCCAGCTCCTCACTGGACCTCACAGCTCACAGTCCCAGCACCAGGGGATAATCAAACCTCATTGCTTCTGACTATGCAGACCAGTGGGGGTTGGGGTGGAGGCAGAAACTGCAGGTCTCAGCAGAGTCTGCCTGTTTAAAGGGCCCCCACGGTCCTAGAACGTCCACAGACCCACCCACTCTGGGAACAATGGCAAGGGCAGCAGCTAGAGGGGCGCCAGTCCAGTGCAGAAGTCGGAGAGGTACCTGGAAAAGGGACGAGTGCTGGGCAGGTGGCATTGTTCCCTCTCGGACCCCTCCCCCACATACAGTGCCACAACGTGGTGAAACAGGTTTCTCTGTACTGACTAATCCCTAAAGCTGCACCCCTTACAATGTAACAGGAGTGACATTTCTACCTGGGATGCGGAGGCAAACAAACACAGGAGCCTGTCAGAATGAGGAGACAGAGAAGTATGGCCCGAAAGAGGAAATGGATCAAGGTTCCAGTGGGAGAACTAAGCGACGAGGAGATAGCCAACCTAACAGATGAGGAGATAGACAACCTAACAGATGCAGAGTTCAAAACACTGGTGATAAAGATGCTCACAGGATTGACAGATATGCTTGAGTACAGCAAATGCATAAGAGAAGAAGTGAAGGCTATGCTAAGTGAAACGAAGGAAAATCTGCACAAAACCAATGGTGAAGGGAAGGAAACCAGGGTTCAAATCAATTATTTGGAACATCAGGAAGAAAAAGCAGTCAATCGGTGCAGAACGAGGAAGTAAGAATTGAAAAAAATGAGGAAAACTTCCCAAATTTTGCGAAGGAGGAGATGGACATACAGGTCCGGGAAGCACGGAGGGTCCTGGGTGGGCTGAACCCAGAGGGGACCATACCAGGATGCATCAGGACTGAGGTGCCAAAGGTGAAAGATAAAGACAGAGTCCTGGGGGCAGCAAGAGGGAGGTGGAGAGTTGCCTACAGGGGGGTGACTATAGGACCATCAGCTGATTTCTCAGAGCATGCTTTGCAGGCAGGAAAGGACTGGCAAGCAGTGTTCAATGTGATGAAAAGGAACCCACAACCAAGAATACTCTATCCAGAAAAGTTATCATTTAGAATGGAAGGGCAGATGAAGTGCTTCCCAGACAAGGTGAAGCTAAAGGAGTTCATCATCACCAAGCCATTATTATATGAAATGTCAAAGGGACTTAAGTAAAAGAAGATCAAAACTATGAACACTAAAATGACAACAAAGTCACAACTATCAACAACTGAATCTAAAAAATAAAAGCAAAATGCAATGAAGCAAACCAGAATAGGAACAGAATCATAGATATGGGGATCATTTGGAGGGTTATCAGCTGGGAGGAGGGAAGGGGATAAATGGGGAAATGGTGCAGGGACCAAGAAGCATAATCGGTTGGTACAAAATAGACAGGGGTAGGTTAAGAATAATATAGGAAAGGACGAAGCCAAAGAACTTATATGCACGACCCATGGACATGAACTAAGAGGGGTGGGATTGCTGGAGGGAAGTGGGGTACTGGGCAGAGGGTAGCAAAGGGGTAAAAATGGGAACTACGTACTGTAACAAGAGAATAAAATATACTTTAAAAAAAGACAAAAAATAAATAAGGGGGAATAAAAAAGAAAAGAAAAAAACTTCATGAGCCAGGGGCTTTCCAATGATCAGCTGTGTGAAATGGGTGGTCTGTTAAGTGAAGACCAAATTGGGCACTAACTTTAAGTTTCCCTTGATGACTATTCAGGATGCTTTGTTAAACAGAGGAGAAAACATGGTCTTTAACTAATCATCTAACAACATCTTGGAACTGAATTCCCAATTCCACAATTTGGTGATAGTTCCAGAAACTGTGACTGACTAAGCTTGGCTATTCCATTGGTCAGTATTTAAAAATGATTACCCCTATATGTTTATGAGTGCATAGAGAGAAGACTGAAACGATATATGAAGACATTAACAATATTTTATCTGGGTAGTGACACTAGGAATGATTTGTTCCCTTTTATGTGCTTCTTTTATGTTTCAAGTTTTCTGCAATGAGTATATATTCTTTTATAAAAAGGAAAATGAAACAAAAATTAAAATGACAATTCTAGACCCAGAAAAACTGCAACTCCCATCTAGGTATTTCTTCCTCTCTATTTATTCTCTTACTCAAAGGATTTTTTCCTCAGAATCATTCTTCCCCTTTCAGATTGTTTCCACATTGTATTCTTTTACCCCCCTACCCACCTACCACATTTCTCCCTGCTTTCTCTTCACAGTCTTCATTTCTGATGAGAAGAAAATTGACTGGTCTTCCTAATTCTCATGTTTCCTCTCCTAATCAGCTGCACGGAGAAAGCCCGGCAGCACAATTCCCTCCTAACTGCAGCCCAATTTGAGAGATGGAGAATTATAGCGTATGGCTGGGAGCATGACACCTGCTGTATACAGGTGGCAGTGTGTGCCCAGGTTCAGGGCTACAGCGTGGATGAGGTTGCTGCTTTGCATTGGCAGATTATACAGAAATGAAGTCAAGGCCAGGCCACAAGGACTCATTTTAGTGTCTGTGGCTGGAGGGAGAGACAACAATGGTGAAATAGAGTAAAAGGCTAGTATGTGTCTGCAGCAAAAGCCTGTTTTGATTTATAGCACTAAAGAAGAGATCCATTTCACTATAAATCTGGCACTCTTGGTGTGATATGGCCTACAAGTCAGGAGGCAATTTCTAAGAGGTGGTGGAAAGGAGGGTCATGTGAAGGTCATTCAACAACTGCAGCTGACGGTGTTAGGAAAACCAGAGTTCCTTTGTCCTGCATATAGCTGTTAAGTCTACAGAAGATGCCTTATTTCCTATCGCAGAATCCAGGGGCAAACAGCAAAAGAAAGAAGCCAAAAGACTTTAATGTTGTGCAGGTCAATGCCATTATTTCTGCCCTTGGCTCCGACATCAATTTGTCTGGTGACCTCATTATTTTTAGAAAGGACAGTTGCTAATGAGGATGCATTTGATGATCAAATTCATCAATGGCAGAGCAAATAACAAATGACGCAATGAAGACTCCCATTGTTAATTTTATTAGGGCTTCACTTTTCCTTCCCAAAGAGTTTTATTTCCTAGTGCAGATTTAATAAATAAAAGCTACATATTTCTTTTTGCTAGCTCTCACTCCACTAATGTAAAGATCAAACTAGGAGTTATGATGCAGAATCAGAAAACAGGCAGCGGGCTTTTGCCAATAATATCTCTAGCAATCGACAAGCACAGGAAGGGAAGAGCTTCTGAGTCCTCTGCTTTTGTGATGACATGCTCGGCAGCACACGATCAGCATACAATGCAGGCAGTTGCCGGGAAAGGGAACACAGGGTTGGAACTCTGACTCTGCCAGGTACATGCTGTGCCCTTGACATCTCTAGGTCTCAATTTGTTATCTGAGAAACTGGGATAAGCACATACTCCTGAGCTGTGAGCATTGTGTGAAATAACATGAACCTGCTTTTAGGGGTTAACCGTGCAAAGTGAGCCCACCTGCAGTCAAGGGCAGAGAAGCAAGGCAAGAATGCCCCAGCATCAGGAAACTCAGATCTGGATTTTTCCAGACTTACTCTGTAAACCCTGAGGCTTCTCTTAAACCTCTGCGTCTCTTCATATTTTCACTTGGAATGTGGCCATCACAATTTGCATTTGTATAATAGCTTTTCAAGGTGTGTTCACGTATATAACCTCATTCTACTGCAGTAAGTTTTGACTGAGGTTGGCAGGACCCATTCACCCTTTCTCCAGATGAAAAACCTGAGGTTCAGACAGGCTGATTCTCATGAAGTTGTACAGAACCTTCTCCTTCTACCAGTTCACTGTTTATATTCTCTTGTGCAAAAGCTTAGCACCCATTCCGTGGCATAAAAGCAACTTATCTTCTTCATTATCTTGTGGCCTCTGTTCAGTGAAAACAACAAGGTGGCCAGTGGCCCACTGTTATTTGAAACTGCTAAAAAGCTTAGTGACGTTTCCTCTCCATTATCTTCACTTTTAGTCTTGTATCTTGGCCAGATTCAAACGGGTATGTGCTTTAAACTCCCAAACCCCTTAGCAGATGTCAGGTTCTCATTTCAAACATACAGTAAGGCTTTGTAATGTAAAGCCCTGGACCCAGAATTGAAGAATTGGTTTCTATTTCTGATTCCAAATGTACCAACCATGACTTCAATAGTCTTACCATGAAGTGGGACACATACTTTCTTCCGATGCACCAAAGAGTGCAATCCGCATGCTGCCAGCAAGAACTCTCTAAATGACCCAATGAACCACCCAATGAACAGTGCCACTGCAAATGAGGATTATTGTCCCCATCATGGTGCTGCTATTATAAGGCACCATCCCAAGGTAGTTGGCTAAAGAATGGGTAGAAAATAAAATGACAAACTCTGGGGTAGCTCGGTGAAAGGAAAAGAAGACCATGATGGACCCCAAATCTGCAGCTACTGTGAACCCTGATGCCCAGTCCTTAATCTTTTTAAAGTCACATCATCTGAGAAATGTACATTTTATTATTTTTCTGATTCTACCAAAATGTCAAAAAACTTCTAATATGAATGTGGGAAATGAGTTGTTTACTATTTAAAAAGAGAGAAACTTCACCTGGGTCATTGAAATAGAATCAAACAAGCATGGGGTATGTCTCTGCAATCAGCTTATAAATATTCCAGATTTTTTTTTTAATTGTGTGAGTACATATTTATACACACATATTTTTTGAACTTTCTAAAACTAAATTTTTCCTACTTGTACATGAAAGTCTAAAAGAAAGCCCCTTTCTCTATACTGTAATAATGTGATTTTCTTTCCCCATCCAGTGACACTGAATTATTTTCTGCACTAATGTATAATGTTTTCATATATTAAAGATATTATGATTATATGGTTACATGCTTCTTCCTGAATGAGTAAACAAGCAGATCATTATGTGTGTGCTATTCTCTTCCAATGGAACAATTTTGAGGTTCCTGAGGGTAGAATCCTACTTAGAAGAAATATCATCACAATATATTACCATGTAAATTTCAAACAAATCAATCTTTAATTTTCACATTCTACATCTAGTTCATTTATCTAAATATTTTGCAAAAGCTCTTAAAAAATAATTTATTATTATAAAAATGTTATATTTTTTTCTTTTAGATCAATAATTTTTTCTTTTCTTCTTCTTTTGCATGTGTCATTTTCCTTTAAAAAAATTCTAGAGGAAGAACTGCTTTTCCCCTGTCCTTCCCTCCACCCAGCAGCCCCCCACTCCCTCAGGCAATCCCCACACCATTGTTCATGTCCACAAGCCATGCGTGTAAATTCTTTGGTTACCTCATTTCCTATACTGTACTTGACAACCCATGGCTATTCTTAATCCCCTCACCTCTTCACCCATTCCCCACACCTCACCCATCTGGCAACCATCAAAACACTCTCCATATCCATGATCCTGTCTCTGTTCTTGTTTGCTTAGTTTGTTTTTTAGATTTAATTGTTGATAGATATGTATTCATTGCCATTTTCTTGTTCCTAGTTTTGATCTTCTTCTTATTTATATAAGTCCCTTCAACAGTGGCTCATTGTTGTTCATTTGTAAGGATTTAGGAAGTTGTGAAGCATGAGCCAAGAACAGCCATTCATATGGGAAAGTCACTGTTTATAGCTCTAAGTTGGGTGGGACAGAGCCTCAGGGAATCTCCAGGGCAGGCAAGCAGTGTTAGCCAGATTGATGGAGCCTCAGATATGGCACCAGTTGCTGGCTCTGTGGCTCTGTGTGTGTGTGTGTGTGGGGGGGGGGTTGGAAAGGAACAATGGTCTTTGCCTGCCTTTCTGTCTGGGAGAAAGCTGTCCCCCAGCTCTTGCCTTGATGTCAAACACTTCAGTTACTCCCTGTATGTCACTGGTGCCTTTCAAGCTGATACCCCCATGCTGGGGCTCAGAGGGAGTGAGCCTGAGTAAGTTCATGTGTGGGTTCTTTAAGAGGAACTTTAGCAGTTTCTTCCAACTCAATCTCTGATGGATTTTGCAGCCAGAAGAATGGGGACTTGTCTCCTGGCACTGGAACCCTGGGCTGAGGGTCCTGGTATAGGGCTGGGATTCCTCGCTCCTGAGTTATCTCTCCTGAATTTTTATCCACCACATATGGATGTAGGAGCAGCTTTTTCCACATCTCTTCCCCTCCTACCAGTCTGGATGGATGAGATTTCTTTAACTTCGTAGCTGTCATACTTTCATTTAAGTAGATTTCTCATGGTTCTGAGTGATGGTTGTTCTATATTTTAGTTGTAATTCTGATGTGGTTGTGTGAGGAGGTGAGCTGTGTTTACCTCTGCTGTCATCTTGACTGGAAGTCCAGCCAGAGTAACTTGTAATACTCTTCCCCTGGCTCCCTCACTGGCCCACATGCCAATCAGAATTCATTCAAGGGATGCATTGAAGTTAAAAGCTCTTGAAATGTTTTTTTTTTGTTGTTGTTCACATGTCAGACATAGTCCATGGGTATTTACTTTTTGTTTTCCCTTTCTCCAGACACTCAATTAAAATGTCTGTCAAAGAATAAACTTTAAAAAACAAAGAGAATGGGAAGGGAGTTCTAGGGAGTTGCTAGTGTAGGACAGATTATGGACTTTGTAGGATCTCCAACTCTTTTGAAAATGAAGACTGCCAGTCAGCTGTCATGCATGGGAGGAAGACTCCGTGTGGGGAGGAGACCTGGACTCAGCAGTGAGCAAACCCACACAATTTCCTCAGAAAGTAAACTGAGCCTTTCACTCTCAATCACAAACAGACTACCAAGCATCCCCTCACATGAGAAGAAACCTGTAGCATGAGAGACAGGGTGAGATTCAAAAACCAAACAACCAGTTCTGGAATACATAGAAATGATTCAGGAACAAAGAGAATTTTAAAAAATTCTGATTAGTTTCTCAAAAAGATTTGAGAAGATAAGGCAACCAAAAAAATAAAAATAAGATTTCATGAAGAGATAATAATCAAAGAAAAAAATAACATTTGTAAATAAAATAATGTATCAACTAGAAACTTCAATAGAAAAGATAAAAGATAAAGTTTAAACAGATAATAAGAGAAAAAGAATAATAAGCATAGTATCAGGCTGTTATTTCATTGCCTCTAGAGAGAGAGGAAGAGAAAGAGAGAAACATTGATATGAGAGAGAAACATCAATTGGTTGCCTCACCAGGGGATCGAACCCATAACCTAGGTATGTGCCCTGACCAGGAATTGAACCTGCAGCCTTTCAGCACTGGGGACAATGCTCCAACCAACAGAGCCACACTGGCCAGGGCTTTAGCACCACCTTTTGATGTCTGCTGGGAGCAGCGGGCCTGCTAGGCTTTTCAGGATTTTCACAATTTTTAAGGCACAAGCTTTTTTTTTTTTCCCCAGAAATAAAAAGAATTCTCTAAAATTTTCTTGTCTACGCCCTGACTGGTGTGGCTCAGTGGACTGGACATCGTCCCACAAACTAAAAGTTCTCTGGTTCAATTCCCAGTCATGGCACATGCCTGGGCTGTAAGCCAGGTCTCCAGTTGGGGGCGTGCAAAAGGCAGCCTGCATATCAATGTTTCTCTCCCTTTCTTTCTCCCTCTCTCTAAAGATAAATAAAAATAAGAAAATAAAAAATAAATAAACTTTTCTTGGATACAGAGGCGGATTTAATGGTGGATGCACCGGGCACGCACCCTGGGCCCTGAATTCTGAAGGGCCCCAAAAAACCCTAACTTTACACTTTTTTGTAATGACCCCAAGTTTGGTTTCATATGCGCAATTTTAATTATGTACGAGTTTACAATTGGTGGTAATACCTGATAGTATGTTTATATTCACTTATTTTCATTATTTCATTGCTATGCTGCATACTATACACATACTACACTGCATAGGCCCCGTGCAGCTGCACTACCACTCATTGGAGCAATAGAATCATATTTGCTACTTTGTACTTACAAAGGTTCTCCTGCAGTGCAGACTTAACGATATACGCAAATACGCAGGGATGTAAATTAGTTTGTAAATATGTACTTGTTTCACATACGGTTTTAAAAATAGTTTTCTGTGCATATAAATAAATATTCAGGTAAGTTGAAATTATATTAAAATAAAATTAATTCCTATTGTTGAAATTATATTAAGATAAAATTAATTCCTGTTGTTACATCAGTACCTGGATTTCTGTAGTTTATGAATAATTAATAAATAAATAGTACATAATAGTTTTTATTTATTTAAAAATATGGTTAACATGTATTTTTATTTTCCCTGTCTCTCTCTTTTTTTTAAGGGGCCCAATATTTTCTTCTGCGCCCGGGGCCTCAACCGACCTTAATCCACCTCTGCTTGGATATGTACATTTTACCTACCTGTCCAAAAATTTTCTAATGATATAAAATACCACCAGGCCTAACATAGCCACCTTTACCACTGGCACATTCACCACTATAGCCTTTATTGCCACCACAGCCAGCACTGTCAAAGTCCCATTCACCACCAGAGCCACCTTCTGCTGCCATAATTATCCTGATTTTGACATGTACACATCAGACTTCATCACATATGAATTTTAGAGAGCAACTGAGTGCAAACTATGTACTATGGCTAATTATTTACTAAGTAATTGAATAGTATAATGAAGATTTTAGAAGAGATACTTAATATAAGTGGCCAGACCTATTTACTGATGTTCTAATTTTAATGCACTTTCTTTTTTTATCTCTCTTTCTGTGGGTTCGATCTCTGGTCAGGGCACATAACTAGGCTGTGGGTTCAACCCCTGGGTGCAGGAGTGTATGGGAGGCAACCAATCAATGCTTCTCTCTCACACCCATGTTTTTCTCTCTCTCTCCCTCTTTCTCAAAAAAAGAATAAATGTACATATTTTAAAAATAGCTCTGATTTTAAGTTGGTTATTTTAAAATACAATATATTGATCTATCTTCAAAATGAATATACAAATATTGTCTAAATTTAGGTGTGGTTAAAACCATAATAAGACACCACTGTATACTTACTATAGTGGCTAAAAATAAACAAACTGACTGACAGAGACACAGAACAACTGAAATTCTCATGTAGTTCCATGGGAATACACAGTTCATCAGTTTCTTAAAAAGTTAAACACACTAACCAGATGACCCAGCAATCTTCCCCCTAGGTATTTACCCAAGGGAAATGAAAAATTACATCCAAACAAAAAGCTTGTAAGTGAATATTTACAGCAAATTTATTCATAATTTCCCCAAACAGGAAATCACCCAAATGTCTGTGAACTGATGATGAGATAAACAAATTATGGCTCTTCCATACAACGGAATAGTATTCAGCATGAGAAGGAATGAACTTATACAGCAACATGGATGAATCTCAGATTCATTATGCTGAGTGAAAGAAGCCAGACTCAAACTGTTGCATATTATATGATTCCACTTACCTGACATTCTGCAAAAGGTATAACTGTAAGAGTAGATGACAAATTAGTGGTTGCCAAGAATGAGGTTAACTAAATAGGGGTCTAAGGGAATTTTTGGGTGATGATGGAACTGTTTTATACATTGACTGTGGTGGTAGTGGTTACATAATATATGAGGGTATGAATTTCTCAAAATTCATTGAACTGTACCCCTAAGAGTATTTATATTGTATGTATTTTTTTTTAACCTCAATAAACCTAAGACTACAGTTCAGTGTGGTAATCTGAAGATAAATGAGTTTAAAATATGTGTTATTTTTCATTGTATACCTAAAGATACAAATGAAAGCCAACAACCTCACTATCCCTGTAGCAAAGACAGTTTAATTCTATTGCTGGTTTAAGTCAGGGAAAGGCTACCGTGTTACCATAGCTGCAAGCTATTATTGAAACCTGTGATATTAAATTATGACTCACATGTAGGGGCAGACTGAGAAACAACCAGACGAAGTCACCCAAGGGCTTTTCATTTTTAGGAATCTTGGCCATGTTTTCTTCATGAACATATGAGAAACCCTGTGATGTCAGTAAACATAAGGGATTAAAAGAAGAAAAGCTAGAAATTTTTTGGCTAAATTTAAAGGCAATTCTAAAAATTTTATGCTAGTTCTAAGGTTAAGACTCTTAATTTTCTCTTGTTTGTTACAGAAGTAATTTCCCATAGCTGGATTGCTGAAACAATGACAAGTGGGGGACTGACCTTTCCTCTACCTCTTGACTTTCCCATGACATCATGCTTTTCTAATTTAAAAAGTGGATGGTGTACAGACTGAGAGTAGGTTTCAAAGTTAGGAGAATTCTTTGCAGTGGGGCTCAAATTAGCAAGTTGTGGAAATTTATTCAAAATGCTTTTAAGGTAGAAATATAAATCTTAACAAGCACATATATTTTAAAACTATATTAAAGATGGGTTACTGCAGAGATTGCCTTGCACCCACCTGACAACCTGTAAAAATTAAAATCATATCCACTAGCCCTAGGTTAGTGCTTCCCATGTGCTAAGGAGGGCCTGCATCTGTGTACCTCCAGAGTGGCAGCTCTTAACCATTCCCTGCCTTGCTGTTTATGACCTTAGAATCCCAAATAGCCCAGAGTTCCTCACAGGCACCATGCTAGTGCTTGCTTCCATGCCTTTGTCCATCCATTCCTCTATTCAACAAATACATTCTGACTATCCACTGTGTGTGTCTGTTAGTGATTGAACTGCGTCTCCCCTGACAAATGTATATGGTGAAGTTCTAAAACTCTGCACCTCAGAAAGTGACCTTATTTGAAAAGAGAATCATTGCAGATGTCATTAGTTAAGCTGAGGTCATACTGGATGCATGGGCCCCTTAATCCTATACAAATTGTGTCATCATGAAAAATAAAAATTTGGGCACACACAGGGAGAACACCATGTGAAAAAGGCAGAAAGCAGGTGATGTGTCTACAAGCCAAGGAAGGACAGGATCACCACCTGACCACCACAAGCTAGGGGAGAGCCTCAGAACACATCCTCCCTCCCAGCCCTCGGGGAACCAACCCTGCCAGGATCTTGACCTTGTACTTATAACTACTATAACTGTGAGAGAGTAAATTTCTGTTGTTTAAACCAAACCAAACCAGACAAAACCCAAAACAAATCCTCCCAAAACAAACAAACAAAAAACTATACAAAAATAAATTTCCTCCTGATAAGACGATTCTGCAGCAAGCAGATACTCCTTTAAGGGGCTGTACGGAGGTGGCAGTTTGTAACACTGCTCCAGTGTGGACTGGGCCCCTGGCTGTGCATGCCTGGCGCTGCTGCCCCACCACAGCTTTCCTTCACTGATGAACTCACTCTCATCTCCTCTGACTTTTCTCAGATTTGAATCTTCAACACCTTAAAGGTTTTATTAACTTTTAAAGCAACTAGGATAATCTTTCCTGGCAGAAAAGAGGGCCGGTTGTGGGAGGTTTGACTAGTAGCTTGTGGGCTAGGTCTGGCGTCATGGTTTTTGGGGAAATTGACAGACTTTCCCTCTGGCAAGGGCACCATCACACACCCAGTTTGGGGCATCTGGACAACCCCAGGAGCCTTGCATAGCAGCTGTCACACCGATTTCCAAGTGCAGAGACCTGAGCCATGACCTAATGACATTTTCCTGGCAGGCTCTTACCTCTGAATCTCATTGATTTGTCTAACACACTCTGTGAACATCAATCAGTCACCACTCAAAGCCAAGATTCAAAAATTGCTTTAAAATAGCAGGAGATGTTCAAGACATAATTTCTGTGACTTAGTCATTAACTTGTTTATATCCTAATCCTTACTTCTTTTTCATATCCCTTTTTCTCAATTATTTTTCCCTGCTTTGTGTTTCTGTAGCAGCCTCCTCTAGTCACTAAGATAGTTTGGTAAGCAAGTCATGCTCTTGATCTTAGATAGCAGTCAATAGGGATGGAGGAATTTTTAAAAATATTATTCATTATATATTTAACTTCCCATTATTCTACTTACATTTCCCTTGCTTAAAAATTTTCTTTTCTTTGCCAGAAAAGAGTGGTTAGATTTACATATTTGGAGGCATAAAAATACCCATGTATGATGATAGTTTATGCTATGTTATTCTATGATAACTCAAAGCCCCAAGCACCCTAGTATATCAGATATCAATGGATGTTTTCATATATAAATATAGCTATGAATCTTTGTTGTGGACCCCCCACCACCAGGGCTCAGGTTTGCCCTCCTTTCATCCCCTCATTTCACACAGTCCATCTTCCATCCCCGCCTTCGGAAGCCGACGGCCTCTGCCTCCTTCTAGTAATTGCTGGAAATATACATCTTTAACTTGAGTGTGCAAGACTGATGTCTGGCATTCTTTAACTAAAGCACAGATACTGCCTTATTTCTAAAGTTGCCTATTATCCAAATTCTAGTGCTTTATTCAACCCATCAACAAAAATATCTTAAATATGTAGTGTGTTCATGGAACCTGACTAGATCCTAAGTATAATCCAGAAGAAGTGGAAACAATATAGCTTACATTTTCATTGATCTTGAAAAAAACTCTCTATGCTTTTGTAAAATCAGTCAGCACACTTTCAATTTTAAAGTCCTAAGATTACAAAGCACTTGTGTGAGGATAGGGACACCCTGGCCATTTGCTGTAAGGCTAAATTTCCTATGCAAACTTTCCCACTGCCTACACTTTCTTCCTGTATTTCCTACCTTGAGGGTGCATTTCCCCAACGTACTTCTTCAGCTTAGGTTTTCTGCAGGTTCTACCCTCCCACAAACAGTCATCAGCACTTTCCTGTCCCAGTAACTTAGCTTTTCAGTCGTTGTTTCTTCTCCTTCACCTGTCTTGCAAATGGCTGTCATTTCACTCCCACTGAATACACCCATCCCTTTCAGACAAAACCACGGCGCCTACCTGCTGCATGCCTTGCATGGTCTGCTGCAGGAACTGGAGCTGCTGGTCCTTGGTGAGGTTCTCTTCTGCTCGGAAAAGCTGTTCCTTTTCTTGTTTCAGCAGCTCCACTTCATTCCTGTAGGCATCCAGCTGCCAGCGGAGACTGTCGTTTTCCTCTTTCAGAGCGTAGGCCTGAGCAGCCAGGGCTGGAGGACAAACAGAATTGCATTCAAGGGGGTTACTTTCTGCTGAGACTGAGTGGCCTTCTAGGGAAAATGAGTCTCACCCAAATTCATAACGTGCCTTGTTTCTTACCACCTTAGAAGTAAAACTGAAACGCCTTATTCCAGGGCTCTGTGCAGTGGGTGAGCATTAGTTCTTTTGCAATTTTCATCTATTTTATTTGTCTTGTTTTTGTGTGTGTCTTGACCTGTCCCCCATCCTAGGCACTCTCTTGGAAATCAGTATGTGTAGATCAGCAAGGTTAGCATTCAGCATTCTGGGCAGCAGTTGCATCTGCCACACTGCTGTCCTCTCCCTTTCCGCAGGGCTGCTTAGCTCCTCGGGGAGCCGCCTTCTTTCACACAATCAGCTCCACAGGTTGAGGCGGCAGCAGCAGCCCGTGGGAGGGCGGAATTTATATGCACACCATCCCCCCTGCTCCACTGCTGGGACAAATTGCACAAACTGTTTTTCTCTAACTCTTATCAGAATGGTAACCTAGTTTCATCTGTTTCACCAACAGATTAAAACACCCTTTCTCTACAAGGCTGAGTGATTACTCTAATATTCCCTCCTGAAACCTGAAGCTCTCTATATGTAGATTCAGACCTCAGTCCCATCTCCATTTACTGAGAAACTGAGACCATTCTCACAGGGTCTTACATACCTCAAGGCTTCAGAAACAACTGAAACTGAGTAAGAAAGAAGAGTTAATGATTAAAGGAAATCAAGGATAGGGACCCCCACCCCCCACATTCCAGCCAATTGCTTTGTGGTCTCTCTGATATGAATATTACCTGGCTGGACACTCACCATACATAATGGACACTGGGCCAAGAGCTTCATATGCACTAACTCACTTTTATAACTAACCCCCATCAGACCTATGACACAGTGGCTGCTTTATCCCCTCTTAACAGATGAGAATAACAGGGCACAGAAAAGTCAGAGGATTTGTCTGATCCCACACAGTGAGTAACACAGTGTTCACACCCAGGCTGCTGGCTCTCAGTCACCAGGCTATTCTGCCATTCTAGATGTGTTTAGTTCTTACCAGGCTGTTCAAACCCAGTCTTTAATTCTCCCCCTCTCCTTTCCCACCAGTTTTCCACACTTTTTTCTCTCTCCCACAGAAAATTAATTCTCTACTTTGGGAAACAAGAGGAAAGTGAAAGAAGAATTTAAAAACTTGTTATCAGTAAACTCCTCACAGAAATAAGTTCCAGTTTGTTGGGGCAGGGTGTGGACCTCAGTCCAGGTTCTCAGTCCATGTTCATCTCTACCACCACCCCAGTCCCAATCAGAGGGCCAGGTCCAGAGTAGCCTCTTTCTTACATGTTCCACTCATACCTTACAGTACAAGGAAGACAGATCTGTACTGGGATGCGGAGACACCCTGCTGAAGTCTCTCCTCAAATATCAAACAGCAATTTACCTTAATAACAGTTTTATAGTTGAGTGTTTTACAGTATTCTACTTTTCACAGTGATAATCTATGAATTGTAAACACTAAAATACTAATCAAATAGAATGCAATTAACCAGAAAATTCCCGACTCAGACTATTAGGGATCAATTAGTCAACAAGCATTTACTGCATATATACTCTGTGCCCAAACTTGTCCCAGCACGCTTGGATCAGAAAAGGAAATAAAATATGTCTCTTCTCTCAAGAAGCTTAAACTATAATAGCAACTGACACATTTGAATGAAACTAACATATTCAAAGGAAGAGAGGAGCTGCCTGGCATATAGTAAGCACTCAATAAAAGTTGGTTGAATGAATAAAGAAGCAACAGTGTCAAAATATATGACAAGAAAATCACCCTACAAGTGTTCAGAGAAGAGAAAAATGCAGACTGGAATAATCAAAGTGGGCTTCAAAGTATGAAATCCAAGAGCTGGGGGAGGACATCTAATTAGGAGCAAAAAATAAGCCAAAGTCCAGAGATGAGAATTGAAGAGAGAAAATTCGGGGCAGGAAGCAGGGGAAGGTTGGCCAAAAAGGCAAGAGTCTGTGTAGAAGCAGATGAGATAGGTGAACCATGTCAGGTGATGAGAGAGGATGGAGGCTCAGAAGTCAGAATACAGAGTTGGGCTTAATGGGGTGACCAACTGAGAAACACCAAAGGTGCTTGAGCCGGGGAAGGACATGAGGAAACTGGTGATTTAGGAAAATTAGTCTGGCACTGGCGCGTGGAATAAATGGAATAAATAAGGGAAATTTTATTTGGTGTATATGTGGGTGCAAAATAAAGAGCGCCAATTTTACAGTTTTTAGGAATATAAAATCAGAAATGACCCAGGTTATCCCCAGGAACAAGCTAGTGTTTTTTGACATTGTGTAGCCCAACTTCAGATCTTGTCCATGCCATGAGACAAGAAATCCTGACAATTCAGTTTACCAATCCCTAAGGAAATGGCTATGAGGCATCAGTCAAGAGAGGGATGTTGGAATAGGACAAAACTACAGAAAATGCAAATGATGAAAAAAGTGTTGGCACCACATAAGCACATTACTACATTTAGTAGCATTCAAAGACACTTAAGTCATTTCCTTAGGAAGCTCTATTTGGTCCTTTCTCAGTTCAAACTGGCATTTTTATTATCATAACTGATAGCAGGTGCTTGTGAAGAAATCGATTAGTATGCAGGGATGAAAATTGCATTTTCCAAATGAATTGCATAGTCTGCAAGTTATGCTGAAATTTGTGTAGCAAAATGCAAGCAGCTATAAAGCATGTGCCAACAACATTATTTAAATAAATTATCTGAACATAAATACATATTGGAAAGTGCACCATCCATTATTTTAGGGGTACTCTTATAAGCCTGTGAAATAGCACTGCTGAGAATTCTTATTCTTGGCTAAACCAAGTGACCACTGTTCCTGCCAAGTAGGATACAATGTTGTTTGCATTTCTGGAATAGAAATGTGATATCATTACATATATTTAAAAACCCAGTAGCTCCACTCATCCCAACCCCCACCCCCTAAAAACCAATACCATAGCCAATCCCATCATGTTTTAATAATTGGAGCATATAACTTATTTACATTCCTGATTAAATTATTTCAAGCTAGATATTTGAAAATAAAAAGTGGTTTCTCATGTGGCAGCAAAGTGGTTCTCTTCTAAAGGGTGAAATTGTATATCCACTCCACTTAACTTCAAGCAACCTGCCTGTAAACATTCCCCAGCATCACACTGCAGCCAGTGCCCAGGCCGCCCTTCAGAAGCTTCCTGGAAGAAGCTGGATTATGTTTCTTGGACCAGAGCTCTAAAAGACACAAAATACTAATAATTTCTAACTTAATATAATTTCTTGGTGTATTAAAAATTAAGAAACTTTAAAAGGTCAATTCTTTCATTTCTTTTCTTTTCCTCTTTAGTTCTTTCTGGGACACTATATTAAATTAAGTGGTTTTGAAAAATGTGTAATCGAGTGCAAGGATTAAAAATAAACGATGGTATTCATCTTTTTGTAAGAATCCCCAAGGAGTGCACTGTGTTCCAATAAATGGAATATTTAGCTAAGAACCACCACATGCAGATTACCAATTTTCAATTAAAAAAAAGAATAAGACACTTTAAAAGTAAACCATTCTGAACATGACTAAATCTCCTTTGATGATTTTAAAGGCACCAAATCTAGTGATGCCTCTGGATTATCATTAATGCATTCTCCGACCAACTGTTGAGAAGGCACATGTGAGGAGCGGTGGCATCCACAAGGACACTGTTGGGCAGTCCTTGGTTTACACTTGTTCAGGACCTTAGAAAAATTGTTACTGCAGTTTTCTGATTGGATCAAACATGAAATAACAATATTGGAAAAGCTTTGCTAAACAAGATTACATTCCACTTTACAAATTAGCACTAGACTACTAAAATTACCAGTGATGCTAGTATGAAAATTGATCCAAAGATTAAATCACACCGCTGAAGAAGGAATTTAAAGGTGTTCCATCACCTCACCATACTGTTTCCCAGATTCTACATAAACCATTATTTTTTATATTAATTATGGTCAAAGTGACCTCCTCCTCTGTTTCTTGTATTACTTGTGTTTCCATGAAAACAGATAATGGCATGCTTAACTTCTTTAAGTAAATAATCTGGTGAAAACCTTGAAAGCTCTTTCTTACCAGCCTGAGCCAGCCTCTGAAAAATAATTAGCACTATATGAAAAATGTAAGTTATTTTGGGTTATGTCCCAGTAAGCTAATAGTATGTTAATATCTTTTTCATGCTCAGGCAAGAGATAACTAAATAATAAAAAACTTTAACATATTGTTTCTAACAATATCTGGATTTCTCAAGAATAGCTCATCTTTGTGTCTTGGGGAACTCTGTTTAATATTCTCCCTCTGCTTTGCCAGATGTCCTCCTGGGACGCTGCTGAACTATGCACTTCTTCCCGCATGCAAGGAAGGTCCTTGTCAAGGATTTCATCAATTGCTGCCCAGGCAGGGTGTTTTGCTGACAGGATCAGAACTCTGGATGACTGGATGGGTCTGAGGCATCGAAGTATTCCCATGATATCTGCTCATCTTCCAGCCACAATGACTTAGAGATTTTCCAGGCTTCAGGCCCCTCTGCATTCTGACTCTCCTTGCGGTGCCTGAGGTGTCCTGGTGACCTGTGGCAGAGGCAGCACACCGTGTACCCAACCTCATGCTTTTCTTTGCTTGGTGCAGTGCTGCTCCTGAGAGGCAAGAGCCTTAGGGTTGCCATGGCTAGTTTTTACCAATGGAGCATGAAATCCCCCCTCCTCCTGCGGTGGCTGGAATGGGCCTGGGCCTCTGCATCCCCGCACAGAGAACAGGTGCCAAGAGACCAAGAATATCTGCTTTGGAGTTTTCTGTACCCAAGAAGTAAAATCTTTTGGTTAGGCCATTGAAGATTTGGGACTTATTTATAAACCAGTTGGTGTTACTCAAACCCAATGTTTCCTAGCGACTGGCCCACATAAGAATCTCCTTGTGGGCATGCTGAAGCACCTATTTCTGGACCGTGCAATATGGTATGTCTGGGATGAAGCCTGAGAATTTGCTGATGCTGCCAAGTCCACACTTTGGGAACCACTGCTCATTCTCACACCTGGTTCCTGAATTGGGGTTCTGCTTGGCTTATCTGGACAAACAATTCTGAAGGAACTACATGCTTGGCTTGTCATTCTGGTTTCATTCCTTGACCCCAGTTCCAAGCTCTGCACCCTTAAGGTGGACCTGTCTCAGCCCAGTCCCAACGGTCTGGGTACCTCCTTAGGGAGTGAGGAGGAGATTTGGGCAAAAAAGTCACTAACCTGTTTTGCTTCTCTGTTTTCCCCAAATAACAGCAGCAATACTCACAGTAGTAATAGTAATAGTGGCAGTAACAGCTAATGATTTTTATTATTATGTGTCAGGCAATGTGATATATTTGCAAAATCGCCTTTCACCCTCACAAAAACATAATATAGAAAATATGATTATTATTTCTATTTCCCAGGTGATAAAACTGAGTTTGAGAGACAGGGGGTTGCACAGGCTTATACTGGTTGGACTGCAGGGCTTCTGCTCAGCAAGTGACTCCAGAACCACACTCTCAGATGCATGTCACTGGGTTGGCCTAGTGCCGGTAGATGCTATGGCTCTAGGGAGGAGGAAACCAGGACCCTTCAGAGGTGGCTGACTTGTTCCTAAAGAGGGAAAACACTCCATTCGTGCCTCTGTTGAGGGAAGTGTTCTGTTGGAGAGAGGCTCTGCTATGAAAGCAGAGAGGATGGCCTCTTTTTAAAATAAACACACATACGTTTTCTGCAGGAGAAATTTGGAAATGTTCCATATAGAAGGTTAAACTCACCCACCTGGCTGTCTTGAAGGCTGATTCAAACCACTCAGGGATCCCTTCTTCTGCTCTGTGTCTCTCTCCTCTAAGTGGCCACACTGATAGCCACAGACTGCTGGGCCTCAGTACATAGTTAATAAGTTTCCATTTAGAGTGCTGTGTCCAGGGATTCATGCTGTTCTTGGGACTCGTGAAGGACTACCATTAGAGGGACTACCCCATCCATCTGAAGTCACCTGTGTTCTGCTTTTGTGTCCTGCACCCTGTCTTCAGGGTCTGAATGGGCTGAGGTGAAGGCACTGGCTCCATGGGCTGCAGTCAGTTGCGTGAGTGCCTGCCAGTGTCCCAGCTCAGAGCTGGAAGCATTGCGGGGTGCCTGCCACACAGCCAGTCTCCTGCTAGATAGCCTCTTATAGGACCAATGCACCACAATCCATCTGTGTTTCAGTAATAGCTGTATCGACACTGAAATAGCAATTTTCCTCAAATTGCTCATGGAAATTCCTTCTGCTATATTTTTGCAGGATTATTATTATTACAACTTAGGAGTGACACAATGTTTTATATTTACAGCATGTATTATACTCTGTGCATTAGTTATTGGGGAGAGCTAAACAGAAGCACAATACAGTGTCCATTTCCATCTTTGTGTGAGACCGATAGAAGAAGGGTAATTTGGGGAGTGCCAGTAAGCTAGATCCTGTTATCACAATAGCTTAAATGTGAATCTGGAGGCACAGTAACGGGAAGGTGACTCGGGAAAAATATCCTCTGTCCCTCCCTCCGCAGAGCCTTCCTAATGAAGTGGTCTGCACTGTGAGCTGCTTCTGGGCCACTGACACTATTGAGAATTCACCTCACGCGTTGTCGCTTTCCCATTGGCATTATCCTCTGATACCTCCCACATCCACCCCGACTGTCTTCAGAGGAACATAGGAGAAGGGAAAAGGCATGCCCACTCCTTCCAACAGCAGGATGAGCCTGCCCTTTAGAATGTTGTTGAAAGACACTGTGTGGGTGCGGGAGGCCTTTTGAGCACCTCTGCAGTGGCCCTTGTGAACCTTGGCTCAGTCCTACACCAGATTCAGCGAGGCTCCTGCCTGGCTTCAGACATCCCTCCCGGCAGCTATCTAGGTGTGCATCTGGCGGCAGCCTCTGAAAGCTGCCCTGGGAGGGGCTGTCCCCACAGTGTGTTCTGTGGTAGGGTTACAGAAGAGGAGGCTGCTTCTGGGAAAGGAGAGTGGGGGGAGGGCACTTCCCTGAAGGTGGGGCTGAGCTGTGCTGGACTGGGAGGCAGGCTCACACCTGGGACCTGGGTATGCCGAGGGGGGGCACGACTGGGGCTGCCACACCGTGGACACCGTTCCCACAGAGGCCCCAGCAGTCTCCAGCAGGAACAAGTGCCAACGCTGACAGGGCAGGCGGATTAGACTTGTCTTCTTTCTCATTTTCAACTTCTATTTCCATTTCCAAGATACAGGACTACCTTTTTCCTACACTCTCAAGGCTTTAAAGGTGCTTTTTAGGGGGTCAGACTTAGACAGATTAACCACATAATGACAAAGGTTTTCAGGAACAGTCCCTCTCCCTTGCCCATGGCACCCCTACTTCATGGACAGAATGTTCCACTGGGGAACAGCACTCCACCAGTGGCTTTTGCTGTGTGCGACTTCACCCTCAGTCATCGTTACCCAAAGGGAGAAACGACCCTTCCCGTGAAGGAAGTCCTCCTCTCAGAGGATCTGCTTTCAGTGTAAGGGCCACCACCTCTTTCTCCTCTTAACTTGCAGGTTTCTTTCCCTTTTAACAAAGGATCACTTCTGATTTTCTTCAGGAAACCTTCCCCTCAGGAAGTGATGTTTTCCTACTCCTACTAACCCTCCTACACTCTCCGCCTCCCTCACACTCTTAAACTGATGGTTTCTACCACATAAAGCATCCACATTCTAAAAGTGAAATGAAGGTCAGTTCAAAAGTAAAGTATGTTCTCAGCCTGTAAAGGCATTGCCCTTTGCAAGGAGTAGTAACTTTTCCCGCAAAGCTTCCATTTTATAATACCAAATACTTCAGATAACAAAGATGAATTGAATAGAAAACGTTTTTCTTTTCTCACTTTTTGACTTATATACATTCTGTCTAGTCTACAGAGTGAGAACCAAGATTTTGCTTCTAAGTTTCGTGGGAAGTGATGGGCAGTGACTAAGCTTGGGCTGCCCCCGAAGTCTCCTCCTCCCCATATCCTTATCACCAATGTTGAGATTAATTTATGCACACTTAAGTGTGCTGAGCATTAGGACAAAAGAATCCTGATCCTCTCTAAACATACAAGCAAGGTAGAAGGATACTGGTATGAACAACTAACTGGCATCTCCAGACCAGTATCTCTCAAAGTTCGTTCACACACAGCCTCCATCTGTCTCACTTTGGCATCTATTAAATGGGACTTCTTGGCTCCATCCCAGACTTCTGAACCTGAGTTTCCAGAATGGGGCCTGGGGATATGTATTTCAACAAGTTTCTAGGATGATCCTAGTGCATGCTAGTTTTAGAACCACTTTCCTAGCCTTTTAAAACCAGATCCCTATTTCCTCATGCTTTCTTTATAACCTTCTTCCACTCTTATATTTCTTTCATTATTTTTTTGACACCTGCTTTCTCTCAGCCTTTTCTAATAGCTTCTCTCTTATTGAAAGAACTACCTCCTCTCCAGCTTTTCGGAATCTCTGTCATTTGCCTTGCCTTCTTACATTTCATTAATCTGTCTACCCGTTCCTCTCTGAATGCTACTCACTACCTCTCCTGTGATGATATTGTGACTGAATGCTTTCATAAATCCTCCACGCAGTATCTCCAAAACACATTGTTCTGATCTACTAGATGTAGTCGTGTATTACTTTCCATTGCAGCCAAGTTTCCGGAGAAAGTTCCTGCTGCAGCAGATTTGGGGCTTGCACCCAGGAGAGGCCTGGCTGAGTGCTGAGCTCTGTGGGAACTAACCACCTTGCCCAAGCCTCTTGCTGGAGGAGACAAGGCCTGTCTTGTGTGCAAGTTCTCTCCCGAGCAGTCACTAGACCCTCAGGTATATGTCCAGGCTTCCCTGCTTCTCTCTCTCATCACTGAGAGATGAGGCAAAAAAGTCCCTGCTACTCTCCTACAAACAGAGAAAAACAGGGCGTCTGTCCCTGGCTCTCATCACATTTTCTGCATCCAGCTGCTTTATGTTTCTCTCCTCCCAACAAGCCTTTTACCCCAATGAACCAAACACTACTTTAAAGTGCACCTTGCAGGTCATACTTAAACTAATAAATTACCTCCCTTTTCATTTCTTCTTTCTTTGGTCTTTTATTACTGCTTGTCAGTCACTTCCTTTCCACTAAATCACTTCATCTTTTACTCCATTTTTATCTTCCTCTTATTCTCAGATTTTATTACCTTACCTCAACCTTTTTTTTTCCTTCCCCACCTATAATTGACAGCCATCAATCCTCAAGTTACACACCAGTGTTTTCAATCTTTTGTGCATCAGAATCACCTGAGGGGTATTTTAATAATACAGTGGCTTGGGCATTAACTCCCAGGCACTGTTGTTTGTATGAAGCTTCCCAGGCCTGTTGTATGTACAGCCAGGGCAATGAACAACTTATTTACACTTTCTGTTATTGTTCACCAGTATCAATTCTCAACATTGCCAAAGTATCTAGTATTTGCAAAATGCCACAGAATCTCTTAATTGGTTACTTCTTACAACCCCGAGGAAACTTCTCTTCGGATGACCCTTACGTTACTGCTGACAAAGCTGAGGTGTGGAGAAGGGATATGGCTTACCAAGCCATCCCGGAAACAAAATTAAGATACTTCAAGGAACTTCTGATCTCACCTGGTTCAAAGTTACTTCTTTGCTCTTTTCAGTGACTCTAAACTCTTTGTTCCAAGATAGCAGTTCTCACTCATGCAGGCCACTTTCTCAGAGCCTTTCTAATGCC
The DNA here is from genome assembly GCF_987537825.1 of Furipterus horrens. Taxonomy (NCBI): domain Eukaryota; kingdom Metazoa; phylum Chordata; class Mammalia; order Chiroptera; family Furipteridae; genus Furipterus; species Furipterus horrens. Next base: position 45,721,273 of record NW_028327182.1, read on the forward strand.
TTGACCACACAGATAACCCTCTGATCTAAACAGCTTCAGGGATAGCTTAGCAGTCTTCTGCCAGTCCTGGCAAACAGGAAGAAAACATAGAAGGAAGCCTCCCAAAACCTTATTTTCAGGACTCTTGCTTTCTCATTCATTCATGTGGCTCCAATTCACATTCTTCAACAGGACACATCTTCTCATTACTTCTTTTCATCCCAAGAGCTTGAGGGCTACAAAATCCTGCTTTGATAAACTCTGCATTCATCTTCTCTGAGTCCTTGGGCAGGGATAAGTGCACATATTTTAAAAACTGTCTGGATGGCTAAATTATAGCACTATTTCCCTGGAAGAGGGCTGTTCAGATACTAAAACCCTCTGTATATCCAGCACGATAATCTCTCTCAATTCCCCACAAAAGGTAGTTTTGCTTTGCTCATTAAAATGACTTGTTTTTGGTTTCTGAGGAGCATAATTTTTTAGGGAAAAACCCTCTTCAAGTGCTGAAGCCCCAGTTAAGCACAATTAATCAAACACTAATGCTTTTAAACACCCATACCCCTTTTTCTAATTGAGAAATAAAGCTGTTTGGGCAAGTTTATAGGGTGACCTTGATTGAATTAAAGGTCAGGGATGGAACAGACTTCAAACTCATACTCAACGATGTCAAAGAAATGACTTCCCTCCAATTAAGCAGGAATTAGCATGAAATATTTTATTTCTGAAATGTTAAAAGAATTCCTCTGAGAAAGCAGCCCTCTTGTTACTAGCTTTTTATTGAACACGAGAGAGGTGCTATGGATGGTTTTATATGAAGTGCTTTGTTAACATGGTGCTGATGATCTGGCATCAATTATAATATTCCTTAGGGGCTTCAATGTTCTAGAGAAGGGAAAAAAAGTCCTATTTCAAATTTAATTTCTATTGCAAAAACCAAGGATCTAACAACTTTCCATTACTATAACTTAAAAAAATCAAGATATATTTTCTTTCCATTTGCAATAGTTTCATCATACTTCAAGAAGAAAAAGTTTCAAGTGTTATCTTACTGATTTCTTCCTTGTTCTTCCCTTTAGCTCCATCCTTTACCTTGCCATAGTCCCTCATCTTTTAATGACCTGAAAGAACATGTCATTTTTTCTGCTCTAAAGTGTAAAATATAGTCTCTGATATGTAATTATGGATGCAGGATTCCACAGAGGAGTGACGAAAGACGGGACTCATGGTGCCTTGGGGACTGCTGGTGTTTCTGAGGAGCAGACCAGAGAGAAACTCCGTGTGCCGCTCAGCCTCTCACATCTCTGCTATTGCCAACCTTAGAGAGCCATGCAGGCATGGACTGTATATCAGGAGGCCGGGGGTATTAGGGAAAGAGAGTTGAGGCTTTAATTACACCTCAGGATCCTCATCTGAAAAACAGTCAGTACTGTAACAATGAAATAAATAATGTTTTGTGCTTTTTTTCTTTTTCTGGTCTAAATTGAAAAAATATACTTCAATAGATTAAAAATTCATTCTTCCTAGTTTTAATTTCATATCTATTCATTGAACAAATTCTTACTCACCTACTGTGTAAAATGCAATCTACTGGCCATTCGGAGAGCAAAAGAACCTGAACTACTCTTTGAGGAGCTTATGGGGTAGAAGATCCTCCCATGTCAGCATGTTTTCACCCTTATTTGCTTAAAATAAACTAAGAAACAGACAAAACCTCTGATGAACAGGTTTATAGAACTTCTCAGATATTCTCAGCTCTCAGTTCTTTATGGTAGACTTTATCTGCCAGTCTTCCTGAGACTTCTGAGAGTACAGAGAGCAGGTACTATATGGAACAATTACCCGATGCTATTCCAGAACAAGAACTTTGATGATAGGCTACTAGGATTTTTCAAAGTAGATAAGCAACATTCTCATATCAAAGACTGAGTTTTAATTAGTCTTAGAAGACTTTACTTGCTAATTTTTTGCTTCATCTGGCACTGCAAGTAAAATGAAATCGTTGGCTCATATACATCATGAGAATTCACTGAATATTTGTTGTTTTAGTTTTATCACTGCTTTGTATTATAGCATTGCTTAAGACAACTCATGGACGCAAAGAGCTAAAGACAGAGAAATGAATGACTTTAGGATGCTCCCATTATGTAAAGTGCACTAGGAAAGTCTAGGGTAGCAGACAGAGATATTTCTTAAACAACTAACTGGTAAATAACTAAAGAAAGAATGAAATATCCTATCTCCCAAAGATTTGTCAAATATGTGTTGTCATTTAAGTTGTGCCTAAAACTTGTAATTACAAAAATTACCCAATGTAAACATGCAGAATGTACTCAACATTACAACTAATTATTGTTGGGGGTTAAAAAAAAAAACCACATTTTTCTCATTAATTTAGAACATGGGTCAGAGAGGCAGAGGACATATTATTGTACTTCTGAGGTCTCTTCCAGACCAAAACTTCCCTAGGTCTGTGCATCTCAATAAGATTGATTTTATTGTAGGTCCTCCCCCACAGACTTTTATTTTAAAGATTTATTGTGAGGTACATCTCCTGAAGAAAAGGCACAGGAAGCAGGAAGAGCACTTCAATAAGTCTTGAAGTTAGATGGAGAGTCAATAAAGTGGTAATGGGCACGTAAGCTCCCTGGGGCCCTGGGGATGCAGAGGAAACAGGGGATGAGGTGGGAAATCAAAAGGCTAATACTGTAGCTCATGTCATTTCATATCAACCATCAAGTCTATGCCTATGTTTTGAGAAATGTCCTTATTTTTTGTACCGTTTTGGAGAGTTAGGCAACGGAAAACATGGGTTGTGATACTGTGTGGCTACCAAAGGAGAGCATTTCTTCTTCTTGACTCATGCCATAGAGCAGATTGTTTTTCAGGAAATACATATCACTTGACTAGAAGAGAGATTGTTCCAATTTCCTGAATATTTTTAAAAGTTGGTATTCCTATTGGAATTAACTTACTTAACAACAGTTTCTGGATATACAGCCTGTGTTGAAGCCGATCTCTAGTTAGCAGAAAATACAGAAAATAATGGGAAGACTAAGCAGAATCCCTAATCAACTTTGTCTGGCTTAATATTCTAAGGTAATAAACATCCCCAGTATATTTTTTTGCCTCCAGTGGCATTCAAAATCCTTGGTTGATTTTATTTGGCTACTGACACTTAAAACATTTCAGGAATATTCTGGAGCTTTTTTTCCCTCCATAAAATTTGGTTGTACCATAGAAAAGTCATTAGCCTGGAAAAAAAGGAAACTGGTATTGACTTCTAGACTTTCCACTTACTATCTTGGTCAAGTAATATAACTTCTCAACATGGAATTGCATATTTCTATTTGTGTAAAAAAGGAGGGGTCATACAAGATGATTTCTAAAGGTCTCTTCTACATTTGAAGGGGCTCATCATTACCAATCTCTTTGTAGGTAAGACCTCAACATGTCTGCCTGGTTTAGAACTTGAATTGTTTCTTAGATCCTAAATTAAACAGATATGCAAATATGATCAGCTGTTGAAATAGGAAATGGTTAAGACAGTGTGGTCTGGGAAGGTAAGCATATTTATGGCAAATTAAATGTGGAAATTCCCTAGTTTAAAGCAAAAGAAGGCAATTCAGTGAATGTCCATCTGATACTAGATACTATTTATCACTATTTTTGACCTTCCTGAATGATTGAAAATGGCCAGGTGGTATTCACCTATCAATATGAATTTTACCAGATTCTCTTAATTTTAAAATTAATATATGTGGTAGCTTATTAAAATAATACATGTACATATTGTGGAAAAATGTTTTTAATTTTATTTTTTATCCTCACTAGAGGACATTTTTTCATTGCTTTTAGACAGAGAGGCAGGGAGGGAAGAAGGAAGAGAGAGAAGTATCCATGTGAGAGGGAAGCATAGTCGTTTCCTGTATGCGCTGGAACTGGAGATTGTATGCACCCAGACTGGGGATCGAGTCCACAACCCAGGTACATGTCCTGACTGGGAATTGAACCCACAACATTTTGGTTACAAGACGATGCTCCAACCAACTAAGCCAGGGCCATATTGAGGAAAATTTTTTGAGATACACAAAGAAGAAAACAATATCATCATTTATCACACCATCTAGAAACAATCACTCAGAATGTTTAGACCTACATGCTAACATACAAATTGTTAAGTCCAATATACACACACACACACAATTGGAATGACCTATATATATTATTTTGTGACTGCTTTTACTATATGAGCAGAAATATCTGAAATGGAGTCAATAATGTCAAGGAGTCCTAAGGTGGAGCCAGGAGGCCACTGGGGAAGTTGGTCGTATGTACATCCATATCTGGATGGCACATGAACTCTTAGGCTGTGCCAACCACGAACAGATTACATCTGTTGCCATTCTCAGAGTGAGGCTTATTTCTGTGAACTCCAACCTAGCAAACAGCATAATAAACTATCCTATATAGACTAATGCTAGTTTTTTTTTTTGTCTATGCCAATCGTAATTCTTTCAAATCAATTAGGTAAGCCTGCGGGTTTTGCCTTTATAAACATTGTGTTTTTCCTCCCTCCTCAGATCACATTTCAGATTCCTCCTGAATATGTGTTTCCCAATTTGAATCCTAAACAGCCCAAATAAACTTCTGGTTTTCTTTGCAGAACCTTCTCTCATGCCATTATACAGTCTTCTAAAACATCATTTATGTCAAGGCTATGTATAGATACATGATTAATTAACCAGTACCCTAGTGTTAGATATTTATGTGTTTCTACAATAATTCTGACAACTGAAAAATTAGGTAACTGTGTCAAGTGGCAATAACCCATATGGTCCAAGTGAAAAGCAAAGGCCTTTGGGACATAGCAGCTCTAGAAGTTATGGTGAGTTCATTCAAGAACCTGCCACACCCTGCCTGAACCACTCTAATATAGACTCTGCCTTGCAACTTCTGCTCCAGAAATGTTACTCCCTACTTCTCTGCTAGTATGTGGAGTCCAATAAAATCTCCCCTCTCTAGCTTTTACACAGAAGGCTTCACATATTGTGCCCTAGAACTGAGGAGAAGAGCTGCTGTGTACTTAGTCCCTCTCTGGTATCAAAAACATTCACCAAGTAAAAGAGAGGAGTCTCTAAGCCATTTAGATATGGGAGGGCTTATATAATAATAATTTTTAATTGCTACAAACTTTAATGTCCAGGGCTTCTAAGTATAGTAAATCCTCACTTAACACAGTCAATATGTTCTTAAAAATTGTGACTTTAGGTGAAACAACATACGACAAAACCAATTTTAACACAGGCTAATTGATATAAACAGGAGTTAAGTCCCTGTAGCATGTTTCTGGTCACAAAAACATCACCAAACTTCTAAATAAAGAGCCAAAACACCTTAATATTAAACATTGGAATAAATGTGAGCTATATATACATTTAAGAAAGGTTAATAAAAACAAGTAAGGTCATTATTTCCAAACTGCTTGTTCCAGTTAAGGGTTGAGGTGGCCAGACCAGCAGCTCAGGGCACAAGGTGGGAACTAACCCTGGACAGGACGGAACACGACAGGACACCATTCCATCACCGGGTGCACTCACAACCCACACTCACCCAGACTGGGGCAATTTAGACACTTAACCAATTCACTTCACCTGCATATCTTTTGGACATGGAAGGAAACCAGAGTATTCAGGGAAACCCATGCAGATATGGGAAAACGTGCAAACTCCACACAGGCAGTGACCCTGGCCAGGACTTTTTTTTCCTTCTCATCAAACATTATAACAAAATGACATTGAACAAAATGATGTTATATGAGGACCTGCTGTATAAGTATCATATATAGTAACAGGTGGAATTTCCAGGAAAGAGAAGAAAGTAATTACTTCTTTCAATTATTTTTTTCATGAATTATGTGGCACTGAATGTGTATGGCTAACTGGAATTCTATAAGACATTATTTTGTCCTCACTTTCTGTGTTCATACGGTAGGTCTAGCCTCTTTGATTAATGAAGCCTATGAGCAACAGTGTTAGGAGTCAAGATATAATAGCTGGATGTCACCAACCGCGTTTTGATGAATAATGCAGTATGAAAGCAGAGGAGAATTAGGACAATGATGTTCATAAACAGTAAGTACATCATCGTGCTAAGATGATGGTCACAGCATATGTTTTAATATGGTCTGGTATTGATTCTTTCGGCCAATGTTCCACTTAAACTGTGTTAGAGTCACACTTTAAGTTTTAGATAGAGAGGTATAGAAGAAAATCAATAGATACTATCTTTTCCCTACTGACCAGCTACATATCTATAGTTTCTCTTCCACACTCACAATTAAGGAGCCTAAAAGCTGCTTTTGGATGAACTGGTTCAGTTATGAGGCTTTTAATAATCTCAGGTACCCACGTTGAGCACCTCAAAGATTATAGCGTCAATTGTCAAAGCTTCCTGTGAAAGAGCCCATGACCCAGAAAGAATGCACCCAATTTGCTCTAATTTTCTATTTCATTAACATATAAAAAAGAAGCTTTAAAAAATTCATGTGTTACGCAAGATCTATCTGAAAACAAAAGCACATAGAATTATCATGTCTGAGCTTTAAAAAAGAGAGAAAAATGCTTAGTTAAGCAAAGGAAAAAAATTAGAAATGACACAATCTTTTGTAGTGTTGTAACTAACACAGTTTTATTTTCTTCTTTATTATTCATTATTAGATCTTCCAAAATGACCAGGTATTATTTTTCTGTGAAAGGCAGGTGTTATGTTTAAAATGTGACAGCTGCCAGAGGGCAATGAACTGATCTACTACAAGTGTTTTCTTTCTATAAGCACCAATAGAACCACAGGTGAGCACTTGACAAATTGTGTCAATGTTGATAAAGGATAATTCGTATTTCACAGTCAGAAATTCTTACTTATTACGTACAAACTAAAAGGAAAAATTAGGAGTAAATGCTACTAAGAAATTCTTTCCTACATTTAGGAAAGAAAAAAAAAAACTTAACTTACTCTAATTCTGTTATCTAAATTACCTCAAAAATATTCTGATTTTTTCCAGAAGTTATGCAAACCACACTTAAACCTAACAGCACTGTGTTAATTTTGTTCAAATACAAGCTGAAGACATATTTTAACATCCTGTCAGAATGAGATGCTAAGAGTGTCAATAAAATGACACTAAAATGAATGTAAATTTAGATTGTTGTTACAAGTGGCTGCCTGGCTCTGGGAAGATGTTAGGTTGCTATAGTATTTTCCATAGCAACTTTGCATCTTATTACATAAATATTCCTCAATGTCCTTAAAGCCTGCTAAGAAAACAGGATTACATCTACTCTCCTATAACTGTATAATGATCTGCATCAACCCTCATCAGAATGAAATGCCCAGAAAACATAATCAACTGTAATCTAGATAATGGTGTTCCTGGCAGTTGAGGGAATCCAAGCACCTGTGGCTGTGCACAGGCAGCTCTGCACAGGCAGCTGTGCTAGAACCCTGTGCTACTCATTGGTCACCCTTCTACACTCTTCCAGGTCAAGGTTTGTGCAGTTCTTTCTGAACATTGGCTGTTAACTTCCTTTGTCTGTGGATTCCCCTCACCAGGCTCTAGGACCTCAGGTTACTAGGCAAGGAGCCAGCGCTTAACAGAGCTGGAGTCTGCTCTGCAAATGCGGGTAGAAGGATTTGCTAGACTATTAGGAAACCATTCAGAGAGCCCATCTAGCTCCAAGCCAGATCGACCAGGTGTGGGTTGTTGGAGACCCTCACCGAGGGCTCACCTGGTTTTGTGGCGGTGCAGCACAGTTGAGCGGTTAAGAGTATTGGGGAAAATCCGTGCTTTCCTAGACACAATGCGATTCAGCAGCACAAATCAATTTTACATAAAACACATGATTATGGCAAATCTGTGTATGGATGAGAGAGTTGTCAGGAATAAGGCACTGTCAGGTGTTACATAAAAGTAAGATTATAAGGGCTCTAAGCTTAAAAACAGTTTAGGCTCCAAATATGAATTTACAAAACAGATAAACAGTTACAAAAGAATCCTGCACCACAGGATCAGTTTAATAGCATCTGTCTCTTATATTTAAAAGGTAAAGTAATTACAAAAAGATGATTTTATACTTTTCAGAAACATGTCCATTATGTAAAGGGAACTGTAACTGTATATAAAATCAGGGGACTGAAAAAAATCTACCCAAAATAAACATATATTTGAATTCTTTAGCAAAATTAGCAAAAAAAAAAAAGAGAAAGGAAAAAGAAACAGAAACAGAAAACGCATTGGCTCCTTGTAAATGAAGCTCTATTTCAAGAATTTACGAATGAAGCAGGCTACTCAGCCCACCTTGGAAGATTTATTTCATCTAAGCCATATTAGTTTTAATGAATCACATTTTCTTGTTAGGCATTTGGGTTCTCAGAAGATATTCTTTTGTAGTTGAAAAAAAACACAAACAAACAAGACATGTCTTTAACTTGGTTGTCACTGGTAGACACACACCACTGCCGAATTTCTCCTTTAGGCTGGCGTTACATCTGAAAACAAAAGTCTACAAAGGGCTTATGCTTTCCAGCTTCCTCTCACCACTGCCTGCCTGCCTGGGGCAGAGGGGCTCTGCTGGTGCTGGAAGCTCCACCCCTGTGGCAAGAGGCCGCAGACTGAGCCATCTCCCTTTCCAAGTCTGAATGCTCTTTCCCCTCTGCCCAGTTCTGAACAACTCTGGAATAAGCCTGCTAGATCACATTCATTCAGTAGGAAGTTTCTACCAATCTTGAGTGATACAGCCCCCTTTAGTTGTCCCCGGCTGTGGGCTGGAGGACCCTGGGCTCACGTCCACGGGCCCTGTCCTGTGCCCAGTCTGGTGCTGTGGGTGGCAGTGAGCCTCTTAGGCTCCACCTAATTGTAACCTTCTCATTGGGTATCCTTTGTCTTTCAAAAGCACTCCCATTCAGGAAACAAATTAAATCAGAAAAACAGGCAGTCTTGGTATTCAAAAACATCAAAGGGATAGCCAGAGACAGCATTATTATTAACTTTGTAACCGAAAGCTTCCAGCTACATATGAAATAAAACTATTCAGACAGACTGAATACTGCTAATTCCAACTGAACTAAATTATGAGCCCTGAATTTGACTCAGTTGGCTCAAAGATTTGGTGAATCTTTCCATGTGATTTCTTATTGAAAAATTTTTTTTAAAAGTACCTGTGTTATGGTGAGTTTCCATGGAAAATTTACTACCCAGAAAACACTCTTCATAATTAAGAGTATTTGCTCCCTTAAAGAACTCAGAGTTTAAATTGGGTGTAATTAAAATCCAAGAATATTTGTGCATTATGGAATGGTTTAAGGGTTGTCTCTTAAGCAAGGGATATATTAGTTTTACTCTTCTAAAATTTATGTTCAATGTACAATCTATAGTCACTAAATATTGGATTATGTATATACAGTGGGTAGTGATGTTTGTTTTGGTTTATACTGAATTTAAATTAATGGCTTTAGAACATATTTGGCATTAGGCATTGCATTTTTATTAACTTAAAATGTTTCTTTCTTCTCTTCTAAAAGCATGGTATACCCATGAGGGCACGGGAGACTGTTGTCTAACCCTCTCCATATCCTCCGGTTAGTTCACAGTGCCTTTAACACAAGATGGTGCTTGAAAAATATTTGGTAATAATTATAACAATGCTGAGTTTCAAATTTCTGGGATGTAGCCTATTGATCACATGACACTGAATTTTGTATGTTTAAAAGTTCAGACCATTTGGGGGAAATGAATTAAAATTTAATTAGAACAAATGTTCTTAGGGTTACTATCTTCCTGTCAATTTCCGGAACAAAGGCAAGAAAACAAAGACCAGAAGACAGGAATATGCAACTGAAGTCAACAAACTTTAGTTGAGCACTTATTGTTGAAAAGCCACTGAAGTCAACAAACTTTAGTTGAGCACTTATTGTTGAAAAGCCTAGGGCCAGATGCTGGAGGATGACTAAGATAATGGGCAGAGTTAACACTTAGTGACTACTCACTAAGTGCTCAGGATTGTGAGGAAGAGCTTTACATGCATTGATTCATTTACCTCTCACAATACTAAAATGAGTCAGGTTCTGTCATTGAGGCCTTAAAATCTAGGACAGACTTCCTCTTCTTGTCCCTTCTCTTCCTTGTGCTTTCCTGCCCTACCCCCACTGCGAACCTGGGGCTGGGAAGTGGTGAAAGAGAAAAGGGAGGAGAGAGAGGAATGAGGAGAAACACATCTGGCTTTTAACGTTTGACTTGATTCCAGGAGGAGGCAGCCTATGCAACAATAAATTTGAATTTTTATAAAAAAAATGATCTTCACAGGCTTTGGAACAGTATGCCAATCTTCTTGAATGAACGCTTCAATTAATCTGTCTTGGTTTTTAAATTTATTAACAAAACTTATTTTCATTTTCTATCAGTATCTTAGTTTTGTTCCAGCAAACTCCTTTCCCCTTTAAGATTCAGCTGATGAGGAACAGTGAACAGGTTGCCCAGAATTATACTGTGGTTATAGCAGTACTGGGGAACTCTAGGCCAGGACACACTGTAAATTATTATGTGTGGTGGAAAGCAAAAGTACAATGAGACATTCTTCACAACCAGAAGATCAGAGATATTTTGAACAACTTTGATTTTTTAAAAAGAATTAAACCCAAGATATCATGTAAGTCCTTACCTAATAAATACATTGTGCCTCCTCTAAAAACCAATTATCTCAGAAATAAAACTGTGCATGTTAGTTTTGTCCTAGGGGACTAATGAAGACGAAAGTCAACACTGGTGAATCAAACTCAAGCGTGCTGCCGGAGCGGCCTCCCCACAGTCCCTGCACAGGTGAGAGGCCCTGAGAAGGATGTTCCCCCCAGAATTTCCAGGAATGCTTGGGTCAACTACTGCTCAGGGGTTCAACGCAAAATCTCACTGTTTCAGCAGAAAGGACAAGAGCAAAGGATTCTTTAAAAATAGAGAGTTTTACTTCTATTTCAGCACTTAGCAATTCCCCTGTCAGTAAATTAGAGGAGCTACGTGTTGAGAGGCCTGCTCACAGGTGCCTGACAGATGCAAATTTGTGCCTAAAGTTACTGCTGTGTCACCTAAAGAGAGAGCACTGAAAGGAGTGTTTCCCCTCAGGTTATGGGGCTTGTCCCTCCACCCCCACTTCCAGCAGCCAATCTGTCTCAGGCTTGGTCAAGAGACCTGAAGGAAATACTTGCTCTCAGCCTGTGTCCCCAACATGCAGGCAGAAAGAAAAATAGTTGCTGCCTTTCAGCGGGATCTCCAGGGTCCAGTGGAATAAGAAAGGTTAGTCGCTTTCCTTTCCCACTAATCAGTCCTGAGCTTTCCTCATAAACCACATGCCACATTCTTTGGTCCATCTCATTTTGAAAAGCACGAAAAAGACTTTGAACTCCTGGGGGCTTGGCATTTGAACTCCAGTTCTTTCATCTTTTCCCTCAGCCATCAGTACAGAACATGCACTGTGTTGTGCTCATTAATTCTACTGACCAAGTAACAAGCCTGGTGAAAGCTGCTAAAAGTTCAGGTCCCACTTCAGGCTCTTCCATACGCCTGGGGAAAATGAAGGCTCTTCAGTCAAACTTGCCAAGAGGACCTTGGGGTCCCTGAGAGGGGAGAGGTTCTTAGCCCCTCTCTGGCTTCTCTGCAGCAGAGATCAGGGGCAAACCCTGCATGTACATGCTTGCTGCCATTGTCAGTAAGATCCCCTTTGGGAGCCAACTGTTCTGTGTTATTATTCTGGCCCTATCCTAAGGAGGCTATGAAATTAACATATTTCTTACTTGGGAAGTTGATAGGTTGTTTAAAAAATAGTCATCCCTTCCCTTGCCAAAAAAAAAAAAAAAAAAAAAAGCCACAGGCTCAAATAAAAATGTCCGATTAACTCAATTCTTTTCTCCCACACCTACCGTATTAAGTATGTTAAGGATACAAGTTTCATGCAAACCTGTTCCTCATTTAGTAACTTCAAAAATGATGAAAGTTTTTGATAAAATAATATTTTTATGGGACGATTTCATTGAATATGAAAATCACGCTAACACTTGCTCTTTTCTTTTAATATATGAAGCTTTGCAGAACAGAAATGCTATGAGAATGGTGGTTTCCTCAAATAAGCAAATCTCAACCCAATCATCAGGCAGCCTTGAGAAATCTGATATCATCTTAATAGGAGACGTGGTGACACATACATGCCAGGTTCACTTTCAGACAAAGGATGTATGGCTTCAAAAAATAGTGGCGTAGTGCCTTCTTTTATGCTAAGCTTCTAAAAGATTTATATGAATGAGTTTGAGGATAAAAGAAAAATTTTCTAAGGCACTGGTCCCAAACTTTACCATGTATCAGAATCCCCTGGAGAACTTACATCACAGATTGCAGGATCTCACCTCCACCTCCCCGGGAGTTTCTGATACAGTAGGTCTTGAGCAAGGCCTGAGGATGTACATTTCTAGTAAGTTCCTAGGTGATGCTGATGTTGCTGGACTAAGGACCACACTTTTGAGAACCACTGCTTCAAGGAAAGGAAGCTCCCTTCTGCCTCGATAAAGGAGGTTTGCCTACTACATTTTGTCTCTGGCATTCTCTTCTAAAGCCCCAGAGAAACAGAGAATTCTGACATTGGCAGCCTTGATGACCTGTCCTTTTTGGAATCTTCATTTTGATTTCTATGAACAAATTAGCAAAGGTCCTCGGTTTCTGGTCACCTGAAACTTTCTGTTAAAAATCTTAGGACAGGTGTGTATTTTATTCACTGGAACATATGAGGAGACAGATCAAATCTATGTCATGCCTCCAACTGTCCTTTTTGGCAACAGTGGCAATTGTGGTTCTTCCCAGGCCCTACAGACAACACTCTTTGCCTTGGACAAGTAGCCTCTCTTGGTGTCTCCTATGGGTGAGTGAGCATTTCCCTGGCCTGCTTTCACAATACCAAGGGGTTTACATATACATAATTCAAGGACAGAGTTTTAAATCAGCATCTCAGATAAGACAGAGCACCAGAACCAAGGTTCATTCTGAGCTTCTCTGCTTTTTACAACTCAAGAGTGATGCCCCTTTCTTGTTACAAAATGGGCCAACCATTTGATTACAGGTGAGGTGAACTAAAGTTTATTAGAAAGAAGTCTAATTCTCCAGCATGCCGGCTCAGAGGCTAGAAAGCTTTTTTAGGGATTAAACAATTTGCATGTTAGAAGTACACTGACTAAAACTAGATTTCATCTATATTTCAGCATCAGTGGTGGCTACCATATTCTGGAAAATAATTTTTATGGGAACAGGCAAATATCCCTAAAAAAAGAGTAATGGCCCAGACCTATGTATAAAGAAACAGCTGGAACAATTTGAATTACTATGTTCCAAAGAAGGAATTTAAAGTTCTATTTATAAAAGGCAGAGTCACTCCGAGATGAAAGTTTAGTATAACTCAAATAAATATGAGTTATGTGGTCATTTCCCAACATATACACCACCTCTGGGATTAGGAAGATCATTATAATACCTCATGAGTATGTGGCAGTTATCAGCATTACCTGATTCATCAACTCTCATTTTTTTAGTGGGGCTGTCACAGTTCTCATCATCTGACATTTCCATTTCTTCTTCACGGCGGATGCCCATGAGTTGCTCACTCTGAGCGTTCCGGAGCTCCTGAAAGTTAAAATTACATGAATGTCAGTCACTTTTCCTCATGGTCTTTTAGTGTATTATGGCTGACGAATGAGCACTTAGAATCTGCAGTTTTCCCCTCCCAAAGATTGCCCCACCTAATCTAGGACTAAGTTCTGTGGGGTACAGGAGGCAGGGAGGGGTTGGGGGTGGAAAGACAGGAATTGGTATTAGCCTTGGGATAAATTTCTGCTTATTAATGATTAGTCAAGGGCTCTTCAGCAAATTATTCAATCTCTTGAGTATCAATTCTCACATTTGTAAAAAAGGAGATAATAACATCCACCTAGCAGGGCTGCTGTGAGGATTACGTAGAAATACCTATCACTGTGACTGGCACATAGGAGGTGCTCATAGCTAAGGATTAGGAATACAAGCAAGGAAATTTTAAAAGGCCTGGCCTGCCACTGGCCCTCTGTGTAGCTTTATAAATGTTTCTTAATCTCTCTTAGACTCAATTTACTTACTGAAATATTGTGAGGATCATAATTTTGAGAATAAGTTAATGTATTATTTAAGATACTTAGTATCATGCTAGGCCCTTGATTCTCCACATTGAAAATGCAGACCACTACTATTCTTCATGCAAAATAGTGCCCCTGCATGTGAGGATGTGTCCATATGTGATCAACACACATACACACACCACACATACACACACACCATTCAGATATCCAAGTAGTAAAGTTCAAAAAAATGTTGGAGGACAAAATAAAAAAGATGCCTTCTTTTTCTGATGTTTCACATTATTGTGTAGAGTTTATTGTTTTCTTTGTGATGGTTGTTTTAGCATCACTTTAAGATCTTGGTATCATATCCTATTAGAGTGACTGTAATCAAGGCATTTAATTTCTTGGTGCCTTTGTCAACTCACACACAAATGGCGGATAGCAGTACAATAATAAAGGCTATTTGAATGCAAGCATGCATGTGAAAACTCATAAAAAGTACAGAAGTCCAGAATACAGTTTTTACAGGTATGTCTAAAAATCAGGACATTGTAAGCATTTGTTAAATAATTATATTATTGTAAATATCAATCTACATACTATATATTTGTCAATCCTCATCCATTCTGTTCTCTTATATGTACAGTCCTCAGGAAAAAAAAGGGGGACTGCATTTTCCTCTTATTACCTCATTTAAATTGAAGTCTCTAAGTAAAAGTCAAAGAATTAAAATAGTTAAAATAATTTCACTTTATAATAAATAAAATTTTGAGTGGCAATGAAAGTAAATTACAACACTTAATGTATTAAGGGCATGACTTTAAGCTTAGTTCTAGGGTCCATTCAATCGATGTGCACATGTTAGCCTGTGTTACAGGTTCTCTCATTGTCTCTGTGTAGTGCACAGATTTTGACTGGAGTGTGATGGAAAGGCAAGTGTTTACTGCTAACAGTATTTGCATGGTCAACTCTGAACCCTGGGAATCACCACTGCAGAGGACAGGGAGAGGGGTAGGCAGAGAGGCAAGTTCCCTGGGACAGGAACACCCATCACAGGGCAGTCTTGAAAGGCCACCAGGATGATTGCTCATGCTTCCTTACATGACTGTAACACCCAGCAGAAAGCGATGCCAATTCTGCCTTAAATAACACCATTGGGTATCGGGGGGGCAGATGGCCCATATGATTAGTGGGGAAGTTTTTAGGTTGTGGACAGCTAATTTTTCTGACAAAGGGCTCAATTCCCAAAGAGGTGGCCTGAAAATACTTAAAACAAGGAAAAGTCAGGTGGAAAGAATAAATGAGGCTGAAAGAGCCTGTTGTGTAGTCCCTACAATTAATGACAAACTGTCATACAGTAGCTGTTCTTGTGGGGAAGGGCATCAGAGAGGACAAAAATGGGAAGGAAAAAAAAGCTGAGGGTGTTTCCACAGGGTGCCTCTGGTTCAACAGTAAATCACTAGTACACACTAATAAATCTGTAAAGGTGTTGCAGATAATTAACAGGTGCTGTACACAGGAACATGGAAAAAATCAAGCCAATTATCAAGCTTATATGCAACTGAGAAATCATCAACAATGTTAAATTACCAACTGGTACTTAATCAATTAAGCAACGCATAGGAGAGAAAATCAAAGGCAATTTGGAAATCCATTTCGTAGTTTACCAAAAGAGGTGGTGGGAGTGGCAGGGAGTCATAGAGACCATTTTCAGGATCACCTCTCAGGACCTCATCTACACCCACATCTACCTCTCAGCAGGGAGCAAGCAAGCAGGCTTCTTAGGAACAAAGCTGGAAGCCCTCTGCGTCCTACTCAGCAGTGGGGAGGACCGTCCCAGCACCAGCATGGGAGGCCAGCAGAAGGGGACCAGACATAGCTGGAAGTGTGACAAAAATCAATAAATGCTATTTGCTGACACTCACCTACTAATGACAGCCTTTTTATACACAGGTTTACTCAGCATCATGTCACTTACTTTTCTATTAGTACAAGCCCCCCACCCTCTAAAATGTAATTATCTTCTAGAGAGTGGGCCCCTTGTAGTACAGGCTTTTCCACTGGGTGAGTGTTCTAGGAACCCATCTGTATCAGTGTACTAACTGGCATTGTTGTGAGAGGCTGCATTTGACTTCAGTGAGTTTCTTTTTAAGACTCTTTAAAGGTGTTTACCCATTTCATGATGGGTGATTTACAGGCACACCTGCCCACATCATACTTAGTGTTTAGCAGTTTTTGACTAAAATCAGCATGACCTCTCTGCCCCACTCTCCCTATTCACCTGATCTTTCTCCGAGCACCATTTTTTATTGTTTCCCTGGATGAAAAAAGTCCTCAAAGGGAAATGTTTTGCTGATGTGGCCGGGAAGAGGTGAAACAAACAAGCAAAAAAATGGCAGCACTAAAAGGCATCGAGATCAACGAGTTCAAAACTGTTCTGAGCAGTGGAAAAAAGTCTCGATAACTGTATTGCATCAAATGGAGATGGTGACTAAAGTTTAAACACAGAAGAATAAATACACAATTTTTAATAAATAAATTCCATTGGGGGCATCTTCCTTGTATTTCTTTTAATAATGTTTGGTTTTTACATAAAAAAAATATATACAATTCACAGATTATTCCAAATTCTGAATCATAGTTTGTGGATTCTTATTTGTGTTTCATAACTCTCAATTTGTATATTTCATCGTTAACAAGGGTTCTTTCCTCTGGAAAATCAACCTTGACTCTGGACTGGATACACGGTCTGGGGAGCACTAGGGAAGCATCCTTTGTTTTTCTGGTCCCTGAAAAATTAAAGAGAAATCACACCTCCTCTTCACTCATAACCCTGAACAGAGGGACAGAACTGTATCATTCACCAACCACCTTCCTAGGCATTTGTGAACAAAATAAAAAATGTCCTTCTTAACAATAAATTGCATTAGCCCTTTAAGTGTCCCATTATTGTGAAGTCATTCGGTACTCACCATAACAACAGTGATAATAAAGAATTCATTTGGTATTCATGTGGATATTATATCTAGTGCCATTGGTATTCAACTGTAATTTAGCATTAGTTAATGGGCACTTAAAATGCTATCTACAGGATTGATATCACAGTAGTTTGTGGTTCTTCAAACTCTATATAAAATGCTTATTTTACAAGTGTGAGTCAAAATCATTAAATAAATAAACCTTACCTTCTATAAGTTTAGGATTTTGAAAGGGGAATATCATTTAGAGAACTTTGATAGGAACATGCTAGAGATGGAGAGGCATCCACATGAAAAACATTCTCTCATTTAAAGAAAAGAAAAAGCAAACAAAGACAGTATACTTACTTTTAAATCACAGGTTCAAAGCGTACACTACACTGTGGAGTTAAAAATAACAGCCGATGACCAAAGACTAATGACATATTCTGGCAAAGAAGGTCAAGTTCTGGACTCTTTCCTTGGGGTTAATACTCACACTTCACACATGCATTGATGCAGAAAGGTAGACTTGGCTAGTCTGGCTGTTCACTCCCCTGAGGAACTATGTTCTAGGAGAGGTGTGATTATCATTTACTGGCTAGCACAGGGGACTGAGGCATTGCTAATGGTGAGAAAATGTGGATGAAAGGCAAACTTGCCATTTCTAGCTCAAAGAACAAACTATCACCATCATGTTGTAGAACAGTAAAAAAACAAACAAACAAACATAAAAAGATTTCTGTATTTATTAAAAGCTAGTTTTCTGTTACACTTAACTTCATAATCATTAGGCAAAGTGCTTTGGTTTATTTCTGAGTTCTTTACTATGAATGCAAGACATTATTTTCTCCCTTTGCAGGGGAGAAAAGCACTCTGTCCTCTAAGCATGAAGTCAGCTGCTTTTCTGGGTAAGGAACAAATCTGAGCTGGATTTGAAGGTGACAATGAGACAGGACAATGGCAAGATGACCGCCCACTGTAACAAAAACCATAATGGCTGCAGCCACACTATTCTCTGCCAATCCAGCTGTGTGATGGTGTTTAAAAAGTAATAATAAAATCACCAACCTCAGAATGCTTTCGCCAAATGTCTATGTTCTTGCGCTGAGCTTTCGAGAAATGGTCCCAAGCTTTTTGTCTGGTAGAAGCGTTGAAAACGGCCACAATCTGCTCAACTTTGGTGAACAAGGAAGTCAAACAAGACAAGTAATTTATGTTGTGATCACTTTAGGGAAGCAAAGCAAAGACACTAGGAGTCTATGGATGATGTCACAGTAGAAATAACATCATCAATATCCATCCAATTTGTGCCTTTTGTACTTACATTTTAGCAAGGTTGGGGATGTCTCTCTTCGAGTCTGCCTCCATAACTTTAGGTTAAAACAACTTCTAAATATGCTGCAACTAGTTTATTGGCATCTGCATCCAAACATTCTTCATTCACATCGTTTAAAAATGTGACTTATTATATCTATATACCTATATCTATAGATGCTTTGGGCACTGGTGTTGGCATATAGATAAGGCAGACAATGTCATGTCTCAGTTGGGGTCTTGGAAGTAAAGCTGTGGTGGAGTGGCTGAATGAGGAAGAGCCAAACGCAGATCTTGTTCTCTTGTGGTCTCCATCTCATGGAGTTACATGGAGCTCTCTGAATACATTACCATGTCCACGTTCTAACCTGGAGCAGTGAGAAGTAGTTGTGTCACGTATCTCCTTCATTCCAGGGCTATTGTTACTCCTTGGCTCCTTTTCCTCCCCTGCCACACCCAACACAGCCAGCCCTCCAGCCCTCCAGCAGGTAATTGGAGCCACTGTCTCCACTTCAAGACAGATCAAGGCTCACCACACCTGCAGCACTGGCATGTAAGTCTTATTTTGACACCATATGGCACCCTCCAGAGTTCATCATGGCCATGAACCACTCTGCTATTCCCTTTTCCCTTTCATAATGCTTCCCTCCTGCTGGTTCCCAAACCCCTTGAAGTCCCAACTCTATCACTTTGACTTCATTTAGAACTTCTGTGATTTACAGGCCTGGTGCTAATGGAATGATAAATGTTGAAGGATTGTGAACAAAACTATAGAGAGAAAGGGATGGGCTCTTAGTAGTGGATGCTATGGGTGGGGCCAACGAACTGCAGAGTCAGTCTTGCTTAAACACTTATAGATCTAGAAGCATGGGATTAAGGAAATTATATCACCGAAACAACCATACAATTAAACACAACCTTCTAAATATTTAGTTAGAAAGGCATAGTTAAAATTAGCTTCTCATAGATGTTAAAACTCTATCAAACATAAATTTTTCTTAAGTGATTTCCAAGGCTCTATTATAAAAAAGGACATCAAAGCTCTTCCAAATCTTCCAGGTGTCCAAAGAATGTCCAGGACTAACAGGGTAATCTGCACAGACGAACAACACCAAGTGCCACAATTTTTAAAATAAGCACAGAAAATAAACAAATGGGTGATGGAGCATAGGAACAAAGCATATTCCATTCACTTTCCACACTGTAAATATCTTATAATACTAATAAGCAGCTACTTTCCGATCTATGGGTAGTTTTCATATGGGGCTTTTATGTTTACTGTTTTCCACCTCAAGAGAATCCCACCTGCAAACCTCCTTATTTATCAGACTTTATCATGTCACACAATGAGTTTATTGCACTCAATTTTAACAGGAGGATTTGCCATCCGTTTATCTCACACTCTCCTGGAGTGTGAGGGGTTTCCCTCTCATTAGCTCACCTGGAAGAAGACTGACAGACTAGTCAGGCTGAGCTGTCCAAGGGCTGCCTTTCACCTGACCACCAAACTCTGGGGTGGGCCGCATGGCTGGCAGAGGAGAACGCTATAGCCTGGCTCCCTGGGCTTCCTGTTGTTTTGTCTACATGCAGACTGGTTTCATGGGGAACTTCAAGCTGCCTTCTGAATGGGCAACACAGAGCAGTCAGCTCAAAATGCTGTGGTGGACTCCACTGTCAGATGAGATTATCTCGCAGGAATAGAGGTGGTACTGATTGTGAGATTTTTAAAGAGCAATGGGCCCCATTTCTTTTAATAGCAGAGCTCTTTCATGGGCATAATTTAGAAGAACAAGAACTGTGGTGTCCTCGAGGGGAAGGGACAGTAAGGGTTGAGGCTGAGAACTTGGGTGGTGATGGTCAAAATTCTGCCATCAATCAGGAAAGGCTGTTAATAAAGGAGATACACTAAGGAGGAAATTTGTGTGTTGTGTGTTGGGGGGAGGGAAGGGGAGGTGAGAGAGACCAGGGATGCATGTTGAGGAATGCAGAAGGGAAAGCAATGAGAAGAAAGATGGAATGGCCAAAAACTGCACACTTTCAAGGGTAAAACTAGATCCCCTAATATTTACTCAAGTCATGTACTATAGCAGATAGTCCCTGTTTGAGGCGAAGAGCCTCAGTTGCTTGGAACATGCTATTACCATATCCCAGGGCATAAGTACAATTCACTCATTCACTCACTTATTTATTCAGCAAACATCTGCGATCCTACTGGTTACCAGACACTTGACTGATTGCTAGAAACAGATGGTGAAGACACATCCTTGCCCTTAATGAAGTTATAGTCTCTAGGGAGAAAGTAAGACAAGTAGATAATTAACTTATACAAGAGAGGTATGGATGTTACCTGTGGGGACACAGTAACTAAGTTAATAGTTGGGGTCAGGGAACATGCCCAAAGAAGGCAAAATTTTGCTAGTTCTTAAACAGTGACTCAATACTTGCTCAGTTGAAAAGGCAGGATTGCCAGTTCAAAGGCTGTCATGGAAGGTGAAAGGACTTCATGTGAACATAGATGGTGGGGATGGGGCTAATGCTGAGTGAGAATGAATAAGGAAGGACCATGTATGCCAAGTCAGATTGTGAACTTTACATGGTACACCAGAGGTGGCAGATCGGGGTAGAATTTCCTTGGAAGAAATGATTAGGCTTGAACACTGGAGTGGATGAGAAGCAAGGAGTCATTTGACAGGGCAAGTGGATAGGACACAAGTGTGGCTGACTTGCTATGAGGGAGAAGAGGAGGGAGACCAGGAAGACTCCAGCTTGGTAAGTATATCAGAGACCAAAAGGTGGCACAGGTGAAGGTTTGAGAAAGAGTTCAGGAATTTGCTCTTGGACATGCTGAATTCGAGATGCCTGCAGGTCATCCAGATGGAGCTGAAATACATCCTGGGTGTTCAGAAAGAAGTCAGAACTTAAAGAGATATGTTTTAAATTTTCTGGGCCTTCATCGATTTCATGTATCTGTATTCTTTTCAATAGGGTAATTAATTAAAAGCAAAATTAAATGTGATTAATTTTATACTTCTTTTCTTATTAAGTTTTTACTTTACCCACACAGAGTAACAAACAAACAAAACAAAACAAAACAAAAATTATGTAACTCAGCTTAGGATAAAAAATACCCGCATGGTATTTCTATGGCCCAGTTTACTTTTGACTTCCAAGTATAAGTTCTTGGGTACACAACAAGATTCAAAAAGAGTGTTTGAATCAGCATGGATTCATCATCATTAGGGAAACACCACCTCAAAGCCTATGCATTAATGAATGTGATTCAAAGACAGCATATTTATAAAATCATAAATGCAATGACCATACAATTGATGTCACATATAAAGACCATACACTCTTTATTGTCTCCAGCAGGGAACATCAACATAGGACCATAAATTTGACTACCCCTCATTGCTTCTTCAGTAGTATTCATACTACTCATTATATCTACAATGAAGCTACAAACAGTTACTAACTAAATGGGATACAGTAGTCCCTCGCTATATCGCGATTCACTTATCGCGGCCTCATTGTATCGCGGGATTTTAAAAAATATTATATTTAATTATTTATCATGGATTTTTCACTATATCGCAGGATTTTGTGGTACTGTAAACATATGTTGTTAAAGTTATGTAGGTTTAAGAGTGTAGAATAAACGTAAGGTTCCTACTTCGCGGGAGGGGGAGGGGTGTCTGGAACGTAATATCCGTGATAAGTGAGGGAATACTGTATTTAAAACTCTACTTATAAGCTCAGAGAAGAGGTGAATAGTAGATAGGCTGGCACTAGAATTTGTTGAAAAATGTAGCATATAGAAAGTTGTGCTACAGGCAGAACAAATTCAGATCAACTCCCACCAGTGCCTTCACCACCGCTAGTGGTCTACAGAGTTGTGGCTGATGACCACATGAGCCTACAGCAGTCAGTATACTTAACATTCTGGAAGTGTTATCAACAGAAAGAGCTTTCAGTCAGAAAATTTAAATTTACCCTTCACACCTTGCAAATCTTTCTCCCCTAATCCTGTGTTTCAAGTGTTTTGACTAAATTAGGTTATTTGAGAATCATAAGATAAATTAAGTGATTGGCTTTTCAGAAATATGCTTGAATGTCAGTCTCAGATGTCACAATAGAGTCTTTCATATATATCCATCAGGTATCAATGAACACAAAGGAAGGATAAACAGAGCTGTGATAAAATTGGTCCTCACTTTTTAAGGCTACAAACCTTTTCTTAAAAGATAAACTGAGGCACATTAAAAATACAAAGAGTTTATTTGAGCAAAAATTGATTAAAATCAGACAGTGCCAAACTGGAAGTAGTTAGGAATGTTCTACCAACAGGAGCTAAAGAGAAGCTTTTATAGAGAAAAGACAGAAGGAAAACAAGCAAATTATTGATTGGCCATAGCTTAAAGCCTAATTGGCTGTTTGTGATTGGTTATCCGTAGATTTCAATCGTGTGACCTTGAGGCATTGAAAGGCTTAGATTTTGGTTTGTTTACCTGGGCCACCACAGCCTTGGAGCTATCCTATCTAATGGCCTCCTTGTTTAATAAATTTAACACTCCATTAGTGGTTGATTATTCACTATCTTATACAAGCTCAAGTGAGGAGACATATACACCAACATGCATACATATAACGTACACACATATAGGTATATATTATTCAAATTTTCAAAAAAATCCATAAGACCAAGTAACTTAAAAACTTTTTTCGGTATTTTCTACCACCCCCAAATGTTTGGACATCTGCTGAGTTCAGAGCGTAATCCTTACTTGAGAGAGAACTTTATATGTGATCTTGAGAAGAACTTGTTTTCAGTCTTCTCAGGGAAGGAAAGCTCAGAACAGGACATCCATTTACCCAGAAACAGAAAAATTAAAACAAGCTTCCTGGGAAGGAACAGAGCATCCAACACAAGACCTCAGATTCCTGGGCTGCACAACACTCCTGAATTTTGAGCTCTGGACAGAAAAGCACTGGAAGCAGTGGAAAAGTTAGTTCCTCCAAAGAACACAAACACAGCCCTTTCTCCTTCATGTCCTCCTGACTGCATTCTTTTTCTGAGTTCCTGAACTGCCTGCATCTTTTGTTCCAGCTAAAGAGCCATGAAAGAGCCTTAAATCCATTTATGTTCCAAATATCTGGAGCAAGTAAGTTCTTACCTGCAGTAGGCCTGCCTAAATAGAGAACCTCAAACAGGTCTTCCAAGCTTAATTTTTGTTTTTAATGCTATCTGGGCTTTTGATAGAGCCTTAACACCATAGGGTTCAGAGGAAATTTCATTTTCCTTTAAGGGATAACATTTTCCCCAAATCATCTATGAATAGCTCATAAGAGATTTTCAAAGGTATATAACAAACAAAATAGCAGACCTCTACCCTAGCTTGTTATTGTTGTTTTTAAATATTAAAAGCTGGGTGGAACTGATGGGCCTTGGAACTGCATTGAAGAATTATAATGGAGGGAAGGTAGTAAGTGATTTGGGCTCTCAGGACACCCAGAGGAGCCAGATAAAGCCAGAGGGAGGAGCAGTTAGTGTCAAACATGACAGGGACATGGTAAGAGGAAGCTGCTATGAGAGATTCCCAGAGGTAGTTCTGCTCACTCACTCAGGCGGCTCTGAGTCCTGAGCTCAGAGGAGCCTGTAAGTCTGCCTGGCAGGAAGCCCAGGAAACAGAAAATTAATATGGTCAAAGCCATACATTAAGGAGGCATTGACTAGAATTTCAAGTTGAGGAGGAAAAGGGGCATTCTGGGTTTTTTTCTTGAGATGAGTAAAAGGAACACTGCATGACATTGTGACCCCATTACAGCCACATTATACCTGAGGCCTGAGAGCAGACATTTTTGAACTTCCTGACTAGATGAAGATGAAGATTTCGTTCCTCTGGGGAATGGGACAGGGATAGAAAGAAAGAGAAACATGCTGATCAAATTATAAAAAAAGAAACAGGATGTTTTTAGCAAATTTCAAGCAAGCAGAAAATGGTGATATTGTTCAAATAAATGAAAAGATATTAGATGGGCAGTGACTTCTTAAGCTTTGTATAAATCCCAGTACATTTTAAGGCACTGTAGATCCCCTCATTAATGCATATATTGGAATATTCTGGAAATTAACAACAAAAATCCATGAGAATATTATCATTTTAATAGTTTCTTACAATATAATGCATTCATTTGGCTTTTAAAATCCAGTAAATCCTCTTGCCTAGGTTGTCCTTACTGACTAATTAAAATAACACATACATAAGAAAAAAGGAGTGAAATGAAAAGCAAAGTCTTCTTTTCCATTCTGACTGCCACTCCACCAAATTTCTCTCTTTAAAGGTAACTTGCAGGTTCTAGCACATTCATTCAGAGAAAACGCTGTGCAGATAGTACACACTGTGTATATTTTTCTATGTGTAACCTGTTTTTCACTTATACAAAAATGCTAATATTATATACACTGTGCTGCACCTTGCTTTTTTCACTTAACATATCTTGGAAATCTATTCATATGTACATTAATAAGGCTGCAGTCCAAACATCCTCAGACATATCTCCTGGCAGTCTTACATAAATACCTTTATAAGAAATTCTTAGCAGTGGGAAGGATAGAAGAATATCTTAGTTATCAATTTTTGACAGCCAAATTGCACTTCAATTTTATGCCCACTAAGTGTTTTTCAAATTGTTTTCCTATCCCCTTATCAATAGTTGGTAATCGATAAGAATAGGCATGAGTTATAGGATAGCAGTTCTCTGCACCAGAGATAATCTACATTTTCAGCTCCATTATGGATCACAGAAACAAGTCCACAGACTCAGTGGTTGACTCCTTGCTAAGGGTGATTACCCAGCAGGAAGGTGAGAGATGTGGCTTTTGGTATTGCTTCTCCTTTAAAAAAAAAAAAATCCTCACTGAAGAATATGTTTTTATTGTTTTTTAGAGAAAGATGAAGGGAGAGAGTGGAGAAAGACACATCAATGTGAAAGAAACACTGATTCGTTGCCTACTGTATGTGCCCTGAGCAGGGACTAAACCCACAACCTAGGTATGTGCCCTGATAGGGAATCAAATGGCAACCTTTTGGTGTACAGGATGACGCTCCAACCGAGCCACACAGCAATGCAGGACTTACTTGTAACTGGAAGTTTATACCTTTTGATCCCCCATCACTCATTTTCCCCACTCCTACCCTCTGCCTCTGGCTACCACAAATCTAGCAAGTTTGTACCATTTTTATATGTATTTACACTATTGGCCAAAGCTTTACAAGTACTGTGAAGTGTAAGGAACCAGACACTGTGCTAGATGCTGGAGATAAGAAGATCCAAAACACTTCTGGTCCCCTCAGCCCTTTGGGGGGTGGGGGTGGGGTGGGTGGTGGCACACAACCATATACAAGTATCCCCCTCTATTTTAAAGTTTGCTTTATGACACTTCATTTTTATGAAAGACCTAATATTCAGTATCTGTTTCTCTTAACCAAAATAAATCCAAAGAGGATTTTTAATTTTATGAAGAAAAGCGAAAATAGCATTATTTGTTTTGCAGCAGTCGATACAGAGGCACCCCCAGCATCAACAGTGGCTCCATTAAGCTCCTTCCTTGGGAAACACACTTGGCCTCTCAGCATCAAGCCCCAGAGCTTTGAACCGAATCTGTGAGCATCTGTGCCTTTAGATTTATTTTGTGCATCCAGTAACAAGATGTATCCTAAGACATAATAAGAAAAGCCTAAGAGAGTGTGTAAGACTGTTACGCTTACTGTAAAGTAGCTGTAATTAAGCGTATTTAATATGATTTGGTAGGTTATTTTGGGGGTCTGGAAACCCTAAAAAATTTTTCCCTATAAATTAATGATAATTGTGCTTTCACTTTATTCCATCTGAGCTTACAAAAGGCGTGCTAGGAACACTCTATTTTTGGATGGGGGGAACCTATACATGATTGAATCACAGGCAAGTGTGGTAAGAGAGCTTGTGGAGAGTGCCAAAGGAGGTGGGAAGGCCGGAACTTTAAGGTAAATGAAATTTTCTACCGCAAAGAAGCCAAACATTTGATGTTATGACAGAGCAAGGACCTGCCTTTACCCTTCTCCAAAAGTGCACTGAGGCATCTTAGCACACACTTTAATCTAAAATGCATTCTGCCTAATTATCACGGTTGTTGAATAATAAGCCTCAGCAGAGGACACTTACGGAGCTGAGGCCCAGGAAATGCTCGCAGGGTTGCACCCTTTCGCAGGTGAGAGGGAAGGGAGGGTCAGGAAGCCTGTACTGTCACGTCAGAGCTCCAACTCTAAGAAGCTGTGAGGCCTGAAGAGAGCCTCCGTCTGTTTAGATCCCAAGGTCTGGGCGTTGGCTTAGCAATCCTGAATATCCTTTCTAGTTCTGTGATCCTGCAGAACAGGAGTCTGCAAACTTTCTGCAAAGGAAAATGGTAAATACTTTTTTTTGACTTTGAGGGTCACACAACTACCCTGACAGAGAAGGTGTCTCCATACTTAAGCCATTTATCTCCTTAAACAGAAGTGCTCTCACTTCTCTGTGGCTGCTCCTTCATCATTCTCTCTGCGTCCAGACTTCTTTTGTTTGCGCATGAATGTTATGCTGCGCTCCTTCTCAGTTGCACAGAGTCAAGGACACATCACCGCTGCCTTAAAGTAACTGCTGTCCGCTGTGGTACCCTGGGAAGCAGAAATTCTGTGCTCATTCTGGATTGGGAAGTTTTTATAAAGAAAATATTTTCTCCAGACATTTATTCCCTAAGATCAAAGAGGTATTTTTAATAAAAGTTATGTTTCCAATACTTAAAACATTGGCAAATATGATTTTGAGGAGAACTAGAAAACCTGTCAAGCTGCTAAAGCAGTTAGGGGATTTTTTCCCCATGGATAAATGAATGACAGCAACGATGACCACAGACACTGGAAAACATTTTAACACTCCATAAAAACTTTTTTTCCACATCAGGGACATAGGAGCCAAATTTCCCCTGGTGGAAATAAAATGTTTATCTGAGATGTTCCTAAGATGTAAGTGATTTCAAAAAGAGCTTTTTAGGCAGAAGAAATATGGACAAGGACACCAATCTGCCTGAAAGGGGGTCATGGTGCACATGGAGATGAGAAAGCCCTCACATGCCACTGCCATACTTAGCACACTATCTGACACTTAATAGGAACCCGATAAATATTTGTGGATGAATTTCATCACTCATTCAAACACTTGAGACTTACTATTTTAATCAAGAAAAGAGATGAGGACGTGACAGAGGAGGTGGTCAGGGCTAGGTGCAGCCTTCCCTAATGCTGGACAGTTTGCAGCACTAGCAGGTGTCCCACATGCTCTCAGGATTAAAACGTGGCTCAAAATTCACAGGGCTGTCCAGCAGCTGTAACCTCTGCAGTGAGGCAGAACCATAGACATGTGCGTGGCTGATTCTCTCTGTTCTATGAGTAGCTCAGGAGCATTTGACATCATGGCTGGGAGCCAGGCCATGCTTGTATTTAGATGTTCAGAGACATTAATGGATGAGAGTCATTGATATGATAAAGACTGTAGACTTTTAAGAGTGGGAAGGAAACTTAGGAGGATGGTCAAACCCTGTCATTACTGAGATGAGAAAACAGACCTAAGAAGCTTAAAAGACTTTTCTAAAGTCACCTGGCTAATTAATGATGAAGCTGGGATGAGAACCAGGATCTCTTCATGCCTAATCAAAAGTCTCTCCACTATTCACTATTTTCAAGGTCTAAGATGAGGTTGAAGCCAATTCCTATCATAAATGTATAAAGTAAATTTTCATGGTTGTTCTAACCTTCCCAATCTCCAGGCTAAAATAATATTAGTAACAGTACTGTAATACTACTACTGTAAAATTCTAAACCAAAGTATATTCTGTGTATTCTACTTTAGGAGGAATGGTATATTAACACAAAGCCAGTTGAGGTCATTATTTACTAAAAAAAAACGAACATTTAGAATATGTTTAGTAGTTATTAGGTTCCAGCTCAATTTCCAATACCGCTGTTATTTCTATCTATGATATTTGATTAACAACCAGTATTTGTACTGAGGTGCTTTACAAGAATTATGACAGACCCGGGAGTGGTGCAGTGAGGTGGGAAATGAAAATAGTAAATGGCCTCTGTCTCTATTTAGTGTGAAATCATGCTAGAGGAAAAAAACAACCAATAAACAAAAACCTTATGCTTAGAAAATAACTAAATGCTCAGGTAGACAGTATTAACAGGTGCTGCAGAAGGCAGGAGAGAGGGAGATGGTTATAGTAGACCAAAAGGTCTCCTGGAGGAAGTG
Source organism: Furipterus horrens (assembly GCF_987537825.1). Classification (NCBI taxonomy): domain Eukaryota; kingdom Metazoa; phylum Chordata; class Mammalia; order Chiroptera; family Furipteridae; genus Furipterus; species Furipterus horrens. Next base: position 45,750,024 of record NW_028327182.1, read on the forward strand.
TAATAGAAGCTGAACTTGAAATCTGGCACAGCGGTTGAAGGTACTAGAGATAAATGCTTCATTTTCTAACTACATTTACACTCAGTGTGATGCCAACACACTTCTTCCACCGCACCTGTGAACTATACATTTAAAGTTAGAATATCTTCCTCTGATCATTTTTTTCATACAAAAATACATGGTAGTAGAAAGCAAACTGTACAAGGAGCCAACAGTATTGGGTTCTAAGCTGCCCCTAAACTGCTAAATTACCACTCACATCCACTCCGAGCCTCAGTTTCCACCTCTATAAAATGAGGGGTTGGAGCCAATGAGTTCCTAAGGTCCTGTCTAGCTTTGACATTCTACAATTTCTGCTTCTCATTCCTGTCCACTATATTTGTGGCATGTATTCTAAAATTAACATTAATAAACCTTTCCCGTTGCCATCTGCTTTCCTGTTTGTCATTTCCCACATTGCTTTCTTCTCTCTCTGCTCTCTTACCAGGAAGCATGTTGGCAAAGTACCAAAGTGGGAATATCACGGAGTGTTTAAATTTTCATTCGATGTGTGCTAGAACAAGGCATGCACAATTGATCATCTTGGCATGCATATTAATAATTGAATGTTGTGGTATATGCTTCTTGAACTTTATAAACAACTTCTCTCTGAGCTTTGGAATGACAAGCTCTGCTCACAACTGAAAAACTGAAAGTGGGCAGACCTATGAGGACCTCCTATGAAGTACACATTTTTTAAAAGCAAAGAGGATCAAAACCCAAAAGTCACTCAGCTGGGAAATCTGGGGGGGTTTCTGCCAATGGCAGTTTAAGAAATGACATAAACATGAGACAAGGATGATATAAGGATATAGTAACACATGAATGAGATAAATCATATGCATGTTCTGGAATTTTTTTTTCCTCTTTCCTATATATCTAGCAAATGATATCTACCCAGCTGGCCCAGAAAGAAAGAGTCCCAGGTTCCACACCAGGATAGATGATGTTCTCTCCCAACATCTTTGATAACTGTATACATCCATGGTTAGAAATAGAAAGTGATCCCAAACAGAAGTGAACAAATGTTGTTCTCCCCTAAGCTCTTGGCTGGGTTCAGTTGCTGCCCCATGATGTGTTAATCCAAAGCTCAGACAGAATCAATGCCCATTTGAATACATATAAGCTCTCTGATGGGAGGCTGCTGTGGACACTGTGGGGAATGGCATGACACTGCGTGACCTTTATGTGGCGGGAACACTCAGGGCTACTTCTGAATCATCGGTGAGTTCCAGCCACTTGGGAGAAAGAAAGCTGAGATGCTATTCCTGAGTTTTGGTGTGTAACAATCCTAACCTAATTCCAAATGAGAAAGACAAAATGTGATTCCTAGGGTGTTTGCCGGGGATATAAAGGAGAAAAATGGAGATATGACTGGTTCTGCTTTTGGCAAATACAGCGAGCATGTAAATTGATGTGGAATCTAGCAGATACTGCTTTAAAAGTGGCTCTATGCACCAGTACTAGAGTCACCCCGACACACTGAACTGAGCTGGAGAAACCAAAAAATATGGTTGTGACAAATAAACATAACTCCACCAGACATGATATGAGATATATTTAAAATTCAAAGGATGATGAAATGAGCGCCTACATAAGATTTTTATGATGAATGTTAGGACTTGGTTCCCCTTTGCATCTGGGGAGCTGTCAGCTTTATAAAAGCACATAGGAGAGAATGAAACATTCAGAGGTTGCTCAGAGAGGTATGCAGTCTTCCTGTTCTACCTACAGGCTTCATTCCAGCTCAGGCTCACACTTAAGGTATCCCTCACCTTTGAGTCATCCTGAAGGACCTTGGCTCTCAAGGACTCACTGGAAGGCTGCCCAGGCACTCCATGGCTGGGATGTGTACCTCTTAGCCGGCACTGAAGGCTGTCAAGATCAGCTAGAACTTTTGTAATCTCTGTTGATATCTGCTGGCTCATAAAATATTTCCCAGAATCAAATTACAGGGCTAAGTGGAATCTCCCAAATAGTAATAGGAATATGGGAAATGTGAAGGTTCTTGGACAGTTAGTTAAAATTGGGGATATGTAAAATGAAGTTTTCTGTTGACTCTTCCACTCCAACTCTCCTCATATGTCATAGCCTGCTACCAAGTGTCTGGAAAAGTATAGCAATTTCCAATGAAAGCATAGGTAGTGAGCTCTTTTTATGATCTGCTTGATTACACATGCAAGTTGAAACATCATTATTTGCAGACATTTCTAACACCAAAGTCAAGCTGCTTCATATGGTCCCTGGAAACTCTGACCTCACTGTTTCAGGCTTCCTTTCTGCCCCCCCACCCCCCCAATTTACTCAGCCATTCACTCACTCAACACCAAATACCTGTTGCATTTCTATGTTCCAGACACTTGATATATTTGATGACTAAAGAGCCATGTCATTTCCTTTGTGGTGCTTGTTATAATAATCAAAAGCAGACATATCACTAAATCATCACAAACTTTGATAAGTGCTCCAAAGGACCTAATAAGATGCAGTGATGGTTAACCTACTAGAAGAGAGTGGATCAGAAAGGCTTCTCTAAAGGAGTGGCCTTTCAGCCAAGATATAAAGGAGAAGGATTCAAGCATGCAAGGAGTGGGGGGATAGGGAACAGATGTGCAAGGGCTCAGAGGTGGGAGGTAGCATTGAAGGGCTCAGCAGGAAGAATGACACCTAGTGAGTGAGGAGAAACTAACATTGAAGAAACAGACATGGAGAGCTGTTTAAGTCAGGGAGAGTGAATGTTATTTAAAGTGAAATGGGAAGCCACCTGGGTTTAAGTGGGGAAGAAAGGATATGAATTATATCAGATGATGTGTGAAAAATGGCCTGAAGAAGTGGGTAAAGTGGAAAGGGAAAAACTATAGGGGTGGGGAAAAGTAGGTTTACAGTTGTTTGTATGGAACTTATATAATACAAGAATATACTCTGTGTTTCACATACTCACAACTGTTAACCTACCTTTGCCCACTCCTATATGTATGGCAGGAACTGCCAAATGCTGCCCAGTAGCCATTCTCCCTTTCTTCTTACTATGAGAACTCCAGTTTTATTCTAGAGATCACAGGGCCCAATCAAAAAAGTGTATTTCCCATTTTCCTTGTAGGTAGGCAAGGCCACATGTAATAATTCTGCAGTTAGACATAAATGAAAGTCTGCTGGGGATCTTTGGGCAAGTTTTTCTTTCTTGCTCTGAAGTTTTGCTTTTTTTCCTCCTTTTCCTTATGTGACTCCAGCCTATTAAAAATAGATGTGATGGTAAGAGCAAGAGCAGTCGTCTGAGACAATCATCTAGGAAAACCTTATCGTATCATATAAACCTCAGGCTTGACGGCCTTGAACCACTGAACTGGTGCCAACAAATACCAAAATCAGGATTTTACTGTTTGTGAGAAGAAAAACTCCATTTATTTAAGAAAAAGTTTTCTGTGATTCACAGGTGGACATAGTATCTAACTGGCACACCAGGCTATTATCATGTTCAGGCAGCCTGCACTGGAATGGTACCAGCTAAAATGAAGAAGAGTGGGCCTTTTTGAAGGAGGAAACAATGGGGTTTGGTGGTGGGAGATGGTGGGTGTAAAAATTACAGGATTTTGGCTTGAGAATTTATTAAAATAGGAAGGAAAATCCAGAAGAGGAACAAGTTTGAGGATTAAAAGCAAGAAGTCAATTTTTGATACTTTACAGTTGAGGTACCTAAGAGGTGGCTAGCTATGAGAGTAATCTCCACTCCTGTGGTTTCCATGAGATGGGGTTTCCCTCCAGAATTCCTGGCCCTGCTCCAGCCCTTCACTTCCTTCTTCTTAGCCAGTGAGTGAAGCAGCTTGGCTATAAAGATAATCATTCCCATTTGGTCATCCACATGCACTTACAGGTGCAGATTCCAGGGGAAGAGGCCTATGGATGTTAGTACTGCCTGTGGCCAGAGGCTCAGCCCCATTTGGAAGCCCCTTATCCACTGTTTGCTACAGATCTCAACCTCATTTTCTGATCTGACTTCTGTCATTAATGAAATGTGTGTGGATCATCACACACTAGTCTTCTTTGTCTGGCTCTCAGGGATTTCAAACCCAGGCCAGCTTGTACCTGTGTCATATTAGGCAGGCACATTGCATTCTTCAAGCCACATGATTGGGTCCTTGTTTTAACAGGTGCTTCTTTCAGTAGACAGTTCCAAAGAAAAATAAATTCCTCCCCTTTTCTAATAACGTGGCTGCCTTGGTCTTCATTGTTAGAGTCAAGGGTTTAGTCTTCCCTGCCAGGTGGGACTGTAAACCACACAGGAATGAGAATTTATTTAGAATGGATACCAGCAATCATTCTATTGTTCAGACATTTGGCTTCTTGCCATAACTTTACAGGAATTATATTATATTACTAGAATTGTGTGGCTTTTCCCTCTCTCCCTTTCCTTCATTACTAATTCACCCTTTCTTCCCTCTACCCACTAATCCATTCTTTACTTCTGTCCTTTGAAAAGTTGTATCAGTATTAGTGTTCTTTATTCTTTCCCTAGTAACTCTAACCTCAGAACTGCTGGACATACACAGTTGGATAAAGGGACATTCCTCACTACTGGGGAATCTAGGTAAGGTAGTCTGAGAGCAGCTGAATGAGACTGAGCAGTTCTATTTTTCCTATTCCTTTTCTATAAAGACAGGTGGCCCAGCTTGGTCTCATACTGGATATCTGGTCACTTATCATTGTTTATGTTTGGGAGTGTCTTAGATGATATGTTACGCTGTTACAAAAATGATCTTTTGATAACAAAGTCATAATAAAACATTTTTACACAAAAGAGCCTGGTTTTTCATCCCCTTTCTTTTCCCATGCTAACAGATACATTATCCCTTGGGTTTGCACTAATGAAAGAGGTGTTAGGCATTTTGGGACATATGTCATTGACAATAACACTTTTCTCAGAATAAATATGTAAATCACATGTGTTACCCACCTCTGTGGGACCCTGCACTTGGTATTAAATGGAGCATGGCACTGTTACAGTGTCATTCAGTGGCTTACACCCAGCAAGTGTGCCGCTGGGACATTAGCTACAGACACAGATAGAGTACCCATTAAAACAAACAAACAAACCAAACACCCTTTTTTTAAAATAGAGCCTTGGATAATTACCGTATTGTTCTATGGAAAAGCCCCATTTAAACCCCTTCATTAATTTAGGATATAGACATGAAAAATCACCAGCATTAAGTAATTAAGGCAATTTGCTTTTCAAATGGAGAAGGGACAAAAAAAAAAAAAAAAAAAACTGCAGAAAAGAAAAAACAAAACAAAAAAAACCTCTACTCCTGAGTTGCTCATGTTGACAGTCAAAAGCTCACCTCAAATAAAGGATCCTGAGGAGAAGATTTTTTGACTGTACTGCCTTCCTAAACAGAGCCCAAAGACAATGTGTTCAGGGTCTCTTCCTACTGTCAGCATGAGCAGGACATGCAGGTGTGTGTGGACAGCCCACAGGTGTGGTGTGAACTGTGGTCGGTCGAGCAGGCACAGGTGCATCTGGCTGCCCTGACCTGGTTGCCGGGCTGGGTGTTCTGAGGAAAAGCTACAGAAACGTTGCTCACCTTGAGAAGTAAGCTCTCAGGGCAGGGTCCGTGTTCCTCCAAGTTGCCACAGAACATGAAATAGGTTATGAGGCTTGCCATTCAATATGAAGTAAATGGGAAATTATTGAACTACTTACCCCCAAATGAAAAAAATAAAATGAATACAAAAGAAAAGGCAAAATCACAGTAAGACAGATGGCTCCCAAAATCTTACTTACATTGAGTGAGGATTCCAGTTAAGGCATTTTTAAAATTCTCCTTGGCTTCCTCCATCTCTTGCTCATGAGTGGCTTTTTCATTCATTAGCCGGCGGACGTGGCTGTTGGCCGACTGTACCATGGAATAGAACTGGTTTGCAGAACGCCGATTCACTTCCCCTCTTTCAATCCAGGAAAGAAGCACTGTGATAGCCTCAGAAAACTTGCTATCATCTGGAAATGGAAAACCGCCAAGTACAAATCATGCCAAGGCAAGAAAATATACTTTACCTTGGTTCCTCTCAAAAGACAGAACTGGCCCTACTAATGGATACATTTGCAGAATTTGACAAATTAGTTTCCCTAAGACTACTCATCTATTATCACTTAGCTTCTCTTTTCCCATCTAACGCCCTGGCATCACAGACACACAAGAAACAAAGGGAGATTCACCGTCTCATCTACAAACTCGATGAGCTCAATTTCAGATCTGTTCTGGGCATTCTTTGCAATTTGGTACAATTTCACTCTTCCTCCAAATCCTGATTTCTCTTTCTTAAGACTGGCTCAGAAAACTGTTAGTAATCTATGTGGCATCCACTTCACTTATTTATTATTTCATCAGAAATATTATACAGTGATGCCAGTTTTTTGACTTATAGAATCACCTGAGTTAGTGTCAAACTGTGGACAACAGATTAAATTACTTTAAAATTGGTTGTAATATAAGATATTTTCCCCTAGGTAGTAGTAGGAATAAGTCAATTACTGTAATTTCATTTTAGGTTTAGTATAACATATTTGATCAGACTGAAAAAATAGAAAATTTCCTTGCTTTCAACAAAAGAGGACCTGGGGTAGTCAATGTTTGCTTAAAATGGCTATTGAAAACCTATTTGACCTGGTTTAAGGTGTGTATGTAGTGGGGGAGGGGGCTAGGAGTGGGGAATGAAGTTCCACTGGTAAAATGTGCTAAAGTTCATTTTAAAGAAAACAAATAGACTTGCCTGTTTGGCATTGGTTACTGGAACAAACCTACATTGTATGGCTTGGAGGTGGAGAAAAAGCAAGTTTGAAGGTGATTAAGTTAATTAGAACTGGAAGTTATATATCAGTTGTTACAACATTAATCCTACTGCTGAAGGCTCATTGCATATTTTCTAGGCAAACTTAAAAGGAGGAGTTTTCAATTGGCACTTTTCTACCTCTGGAAACTGCAATTTAATAAAAATATACTACATTTAAAAAAAAAGTAAACTGGGTAGAGTCTGAATTCTAAAAATAAGGAGCAAAATTAGAATAGAAGATTCAGATTCTTATTCATTTGAAAAATAGTGAGTACTTACTATGTTCCCTCCACTCGGGGACATTTGAGACATCCTTATGCAGTCTGCATGTGTGTGTATGCATGCAATATACAGCATTACATAGTTTATATACTATTATATTTTTATATATAAACACACATACATATATATACACACACACACATATAATCCAGATGAAGTATACATATATACACATACACACACACACACACACACACATATATATATATATATATATATATATATATACACTCCAGATGAACAAATAGAGGATGATTCATATTTGGTAAAGGAGTTTTATTTTATTCACCAGATGTTTTTCAGTCAACCATTGCTGTTAGTATTTTACACATGACACAAAACCTCCATTTGTGGAGTCCTTTGTGAATTTTATAGAGTGCTGTTGAAATACTGTGAGTACAATTTTTCCCAGAGGCTCCTCCCAGACAGGTTACAACTTCATCTCTGTGGCTGCTGCTTGCCCAGGAGGTATACACCCTGCATGAAGGCAGGATCAGCCTAACCGGTATGTGCGGAGTGTGCTCTGCCTTCTCAGGACAGAAGCGGCTATTATCAAAGTGCTATTGATAGGGCCATTCTAGGCCCTCCCCTGCTGTGGGGAGGCAGTGTAGGCTGGGCATTAAAGCTTTCTTTCTGTGCATACCTGCCCCTTCTGCCCTTGCACTTTTGCTAGAGGTGATAACTGCTCTGGGGAATGCCCACGAGGCACGCTGCAAGTGAAAGACTCACATTTTCTTGAAAATCTTAACCCATAGGCACAGAACATACTTGTCCAGTATCATAGCTGGCTCATACAATTTTGTTACCTCTGGAATTTCAGTCTAAGTTCAACCCTCAGTGAGCTCCAGCTACAGTGGTTTCTTATCTCCTTTCACGTACCCGAGTGGCTTGTGTAAGATAAAATCCATCATACAACTTAACACTACGTTCAGGCAATGGAGAGGCCCATAATTTAGCCTTATATTTCTGAAAGACCCATTGCAGCCTTTACAGTCAGAATAAATTTTGCCTCCTTTACATTCTCTACCCCTCTTCCTGCCAATATATGTTAGGAGAATGGACCTCCAAAAAGACAGCAGAAATAAACCTAATGCTTGTTAGAAATTTTTTCTTTTTTTTTGGTCTGATAAAATAACAACAAAAAAGAGAACACTGACTTCATGTAACATTTTTCCCCTTTGCTTTGACTTTCATTTCTATATAACACAGAGAAAGAAAAACCCTCAATGTTTTTGTTATCGAGCTTACACGGAGGGAAAGCAACACTGTTCCATCTTTCTTTTCCTTGCAAACCAGAAGCTTTTCTCTCTTGCTTGTGGTCACTCAGTTCATAAATATCCTAATCTCAGAAGAAAATATATGTTTGCTTTAATTGTCTAAAAGTCAAAATTTATTGTTGTTCACCTTTGGACCTAGAGTATGAGTTCATGAACAGATTATAATTGGCTGATAGTTTGCAGAAAGATAAACAGCATTCTTAGGATTGGGCAATTAAAAATATACAATTTAAAAATTAAGTAGGAAAGAGACTTTCTAATCTTTTAACAAATAATAATAGACAGAATTCCATTAGCTTAAAAGAAGTACTTTAGTTTTGAGAATTCCTAATTTTATCATCATTTCTGAACTTTCTGAAACTGGTAGGTCAGTGCATGACTGATATACTGACATTCAAATTAAATGTCAAAAAAACATGAGTTAAGGCATAATTGGTAAATCTAGTCAATATCTTTTGTCATGTAAGAAGTGACTTTATATTTACTAACACTAAGCCAGTGATTCTCTGAATGGCTATAGAGGTGTACTGGGAGAGGTCATTTTCAATATCTATGTAAGTGTTTTCAATACCTAAATTCAATTTTGCAATCATTGGAAAGATCAGATAAAACAGAAAACTATATAAACTAATTTAAACAAGATTTAGATTGCAGCATTATCAAAGCTATTCAAGTAGGAAGAAATTAACAGTGCTCATAAAAATCACATCAGACGCACTTCTAAAAATTCCAAGTACTTTCTGTGAACATGCTTAGGCATAACTCTGAATATGGGTGCAGTTTAGAAACTAGGCTGTGCAGATGGGCTTTTTCCATGGTAAGAATTTGGAAAATCGGTACAGTATTATGAAGTGACTATGGAGCATTTTCTCATTAAAAATTACCCAGTGTTTTCTAATCAGGGTCCTTACAACATCACATCTTAATTTGCATTTTCCTGTTCAAACCACACCGCCATTCCTTTGTCACACTTCTTTGTTAGACACCTTGGCATACCTCCCTGCTTTTGCACATGCTATGCACACATCCTAGGCCCCCACAGTCCTGGTCCACCTGGCTGCTATTCTTTGCTCCAGACTCAGCCTAAGTGCCTTTCATGAAAGAAGTGTTTCTATAATCTTAAAATGAATTAGATGCCCCTTTGCTATGTTTCCACAGTTCCCTACATATCCTGCTATAAAATCATTAGTCATTCGACAATTGATGGTTTATGAATCTGTCTCCAGTTTTGAGAAGCTTACATGAGAATAAAACGTCCAAAAAAAATTTCAGTCTTCTGGTTACTCTGAGTTTTTCCTTTTAAAGACTATCTTCAGGGTGGGGCAAAAGTAGGTTTACAGTTGTTTGTATGGAAAATAATACTCTAATTAATAAATAATGCAAAGACAAACTGTTTCAAATACTCCCAACTGTAAACCTACTTTTGCCCCACCCTGTATATTTCATTACACCCAATTTCTAATAGATTTGCAGTGATTAACACTAGAAAGCTCCAAATTCAAAGTTGGGAAAACATCATCTGTTAAACATTTTAATTTCATGATAGAGAATTTTTACATTAGCTATCAGAGATAAATGATTTTATGGCACTTTAGCTGGCTGATCCTTTTGTTCTTCAGGCCTCTGAGGTTATTTCCATTGTGATGAAAGTTAAGGGTGATGTTAGATAATCACACAGAAGCGCAGCCTCTACAGCCAGGCATTAACCAGCTTATCAAATGGTACAAAAATATTTTTGAAAGCATTTTTAATTCTGAGAAGGCAACAACCACTTTTAGTTTTGTGAGAGCTAAATAACATAATGATTTTTCACATTTCAGTGTCACTACCTGAATCCATACCTATCTCACTTCATTCCCGGTCACTTCAGGCTTTGTCAACCTCCCTCCCTTTCCCTCTCCTCCATGTTTATCGAGCACCTGACACATGGTAGGCATTTAAAATGTGCGTATGGATAAATTTTTGCTATTAAAAGCCCACAACCATGAATCTCCTTTGGGAGTTTGTCAAACATGCAGACTCCCTCTTAGCCAGGCCTTCTGATTCAGAATCTGCATTCCAGGTAATTTGTATGCACATTAAAATCTGAGAAGCACTGAAAGAAACTGTTCAGTGAAAACACTGAGAGCTCGTGAGGAGCAGTCACATCTGAAACCCCAGGGTGCAGCAGAGTCCAGTGTTCAGCAGGTGGGTACTTAGTGAACTTTAATCAAACTATGTCTAGTTAAAAAAGGGGAAAGGAATCAAATTGGTAAGTAGTTGTTTTCTCCCCATTTGTGTACAGAGGGCAATCTGGCCTAAATTTCAGAACAGCACATGGGATAAAAGTCAGGATGTAAACAATGAATATGAAAACATTGGTGGCTGTAGTGCCCTTATTTATGGCTGGGTCTATAAAGGAACAATAGGAGTTGAGATTCCATGTTTGAATACACTGTATTGAGAATGAAAAAAAGGAAAGACATTCTATAACACTTGTGTTTTAAAGACATGGGAATACACATATATGTGTGTACACACACACACAATGGTTTTTCTATACAGTTGTCATTGATTTCTGACTTCTCTGATAGCTAGAAATAGTTCACAGTGAACAGTCACATACTGATGCAAGAAGAATGGGAATTCCAGGATGGCCAAAATTGCTACTACCATGCTCCTAAAATTTCACTGTTTCCACACACATTGGGCATCCCTAAATAAGTCTCCATTTTCATCAAAAGGAGTGGTACCTTACCTGTCCTCCAAATCAGGGATAACACAAAGGTTATACACATGGTTAATCTTTCCCTCTATCCCTAATACACACACACACACACACACACACACACACACACACACACAATCTCTCTGATATTTAGTACCTACAAAAATATGAAAACTAAGCTGGGTGGGGAGGCAATACAAAAATGCACTGATTATTCCTGCTTTGGGTCAAGCAAAATGTTTCTAAATAAAATGGCACATCTTCCTTGTATGAAGGTCAATAATGTCTGAAGAAATGATTTCACAAACAGGCTCCTGTGCCCTAAGAAGGAAGCCTGGCTTTTAGCTAATGGTACTTCCACTTGCTTCATGGGTTTTTACATTCCTAGAATCATAAGTATTGACAACCATCTCAGCAAAAGGCTGGAACCACACCCACCCTTTTTTCCCTAGGACAGACGGACACTGGACCATTCAGTATGCAAATCAGTCTAGTTCTCTGGAAATTATGAGTGTTGATACCATTTCCTGACATATCCAGAAATTCCAAGGGCACTGCTTGCAAGGCTTTGTCGAAACTTCACCTGATGCAAAGAAAAACTCCTCATTTTATCTCATAAAGATTATGTGAAGCTTTCAAAAGGGGCGGGGGACACACAAAAACTTTTAAGTGCTCTTGCTAGGAGAGATCCTTAGTGAATTAGGATATAATCTCTTTTCACTGTCTGATCAATGTCTTCCTTCCACAGTCCAAACACAGGGTTCCTCCAGGGGTGGATGGTCTGTGTTAGACACACTGAAATTCATTATCTCATCTGCTTGGTGCTACTGTTTCCAATAAAGTGTAATTATGGTGTTATTGTGCTCCTTCTCACTTTCGCAAAGCCAAGCTATAAACTTTGTACTGTGAACACTTCCCAGTCAGTCTTCATTAAGCTGAACTGTCTCAAAACAATGTCTATTTAATCAGCAGGGTGCCTGCTAATTTTCTTTTTTAGAATTTGTATTAATGTAACAGACACTAGTGCTTCATGCCTTAGACACTATACAATTATAACTCAGTGTTCCTTTTAACTTCAGAAAACCCCGTGGCCACCGAATGTGGGGTTACCTGGTCCCATAAGATTGCCCTGTCTCACCCCTCTACTGGCCAGGTACTGTACCTGTCTCCCCTGGGATAGCACCCTGCACTTCTTACTTGTAACAGAATGTTCTGTAAATTGCCTCCATCACTCAAGAAACACAAACTATGTGAGGCAGAGGCTTGTATCCTGTTTTCTTTTCCCGCAGTGCTCAGCACAGTGCCAAGCATATGGTAGGGGCTCAACAAATACTTGTGAAGTGATTGGAATGATGGCTGAGTGCACATCACTTCTCTAACTTTCGGTCATGTGTCATGCCTTGTAGGCATGTTGGCCAGAAATGCAACATGCTCACATAGTCAAATAGTTAAGAAGCAGAGGAAGGAATCTGTTTAGTGAACATCTACTATGTGCATAGTTTTAGCACTGAGAAGGATGTTGAAGGCCTTCTGGGTGGTAATGGAGACTTGGCTTATACAGATTTCATCGGATAAAGCTGATTTTCAAAAAGAAAATTGTAAGAATAAACAAATATGATATAAAAACGGGGGATATGTTTGTAATAAACATAAGATAGAAAGATTTTTTCCACAGAGAAAAGAATCCAATTAGGTATTTTCAGATTGCATTTCCACCTCCTTTCTAAGGCTTCTTTACCTTAGGTCTTGATTGTATTTTATATCTCCATATCAATAAAATCATCCTCAGGGAAACAGTTTCCTTGGCTTCTCCTGTCTGGCTTTGCAGCATTATAAGGAGCATGAGTGGATTTCCTCTCTGAGACAGCCAATTTCCTAAGCAATTAAATGTTTTTTATATTCCAAACTCTGCTTGGGTTGAAATTGTCAAGCTTGATATTACCTGACTGTTGCCTAAGATGTATCCCCAGCTAGTTCATTCTACTGTAATTGCCATCTAACAAAATTTCCAATCTGTTCTCTCCTCAAGGGATCACACAGTACTTGGCAGAGGTGCAGCTTCTAAATTCTGCAAATTATACTTATATATAAATATATATTTTTGAAATGGCAAGGTTTGTAAATTACTTTACCAAACTGACATCCCCACCTGCTATCGTCTCACAGGAAAGACAATGCCATGTTCCTCTTATGTGCATAGATACTTCTGTGTCAGTTCCTTAAAAATAACATAATATAGATGACAAACTTCCATGAAATTCCTCCATGAGGTCAGAGAATCAAGGTGCTAGTTTTTGTCACTTCCAGGAGTGGACATGGCAGACTACCATACAGTCAATGTAGCTCACAAGTGGTAACTACAGAATGCACTGGCTATGAAAAAAAATTATTTGTTCCCAGCTCAACATTCCTGGTTGAGGATGTTGCTATTTCTCTTTCTGGCCAGTTGTTATAGCTTTGAGACTGAATGGAAAAGTGAGAAGATGTATTTACATTTTATAGGCTTTTTATTAAAGGGACAGTCATGGTCTCTGTCACAATGGGACATTTCAGTGGCAGCTGCAGCTTACTAGGGGTTCTCAAGTCCCAAACAGGGAATGAGGTCTAGAAGTCTTTTTTTCTTTCTTTTTTGAGAGAGAGAGAAAGAGAGAGAGAGAGAGAGAGAGAGAGAGAGAGAGAGAGAGAGAGAGAGAGAGAGAGAGAGAGGTGGGAGAAAGAGAAAAACATCAATGTGAGAGAGATAAATTGATTGGTTGCCTCTCACATGGGCCCCCACTAGGGATCGAACCATTAATCCAGGCATGTGCCCTGAGCAGGACTCAAACCTCTGACCTTTCAGGTTACAGGACAACACCTAACAAACTGACCCACACCAGGCAGGGCTAGAAGTAGAAGTATTTTTTGTTTAAAAATTATTTTTTCAAGCATAGAATGTCAACTTCCTATCTTTCAAAAATAGGATTTGGGCAGTTTTTAATACCTTTCCTTTAGCAGAAACATCCAATCCACTGGATACACTGCCAAGCAATACCCTACTTAGGCTCTAAAATACTCAAAGGATTAATCATATCTCTCTTCTCATAAGAAATCTTCAATTGCTTTTCCGCTGCTTATGAAATAAACCCCAAATCCTGTGGCAGCCTTTGTGGCTCCATCATCTGGCCCCAAATGGCTTTTCCACCTTCATCTTGCTCTATAAACTTCATGCAGCTCTTGCCTTTGCCAGAGCAGGCCACATGCCTTTTTCCTCCTGTGTCAAATACCTCTCTGCTTCCTTGTGTCTTAATTCTTAGGGCTCCAGCCTCTGACTAGAATGTGTTAATGCTTATTCTTTTTATGGGAAAAAGATCTTGTTTATCCTGCAAAGTTCAAATTCTGCCTCCTCTGTAAAGGCTTCCTTGACAACTTTATCAACATTATTTGCACTCATTCCTAAATTCTCAAAGCATGTTGCTCATACCTTGGACAATCATGTCACTGGCTTTGTATTACTGTTGTTTATTTTTAGACACTTCTGTGTGACCACATGCCGTCCTAATTTCAAGACCCGGCCCCTTCCCAATAAGCTGTAGTTCAATTGGGCAAGCAATAAAGCCTCCCTGTCTTTATTTCTCATAGCATTAAACATGGAAGAGGAGCTCGGAAAACATAAAGAAATGAAATATAAACGCCTATGGTCCCTAATTATCCTGTAGGTGTTAGGAGAGCTCCTTCAACTCCACCTCAGGGATTCTATTCTACATTTTTCTTCTGTCCTCCAAGGACCCCAGAGTGGGGTGATATGTGTTAAGGAGGCTTTGTTATGAGTTTGGAATAGGTGCAAATTCTACAGAGCAGGGGCAACACCAAGACCTACATGCTCGCGGGAGGAGACTCTAGCCTAGCTCATTCAACACATGTCAGAAGGCAGTAGCTGATAACGTTACTGCCTCTCTTTCCAGGCGCTGTATTGAGTGAAGGTGTGCACACATTCACAGAGAACTGTGGCGAGAGCTCTGGAAAAGGGCAGGGCTCTGTCCCAAACAGCAGGACCAAGCCCAGCGGTGTTCTGCTTGCAGGCGACTCTCCCTGCTCACATGAAATCAGCCTGTGAAAAAACAAGAGAGACACAAAGGGCTTCGGTGTTTAGGGACCACCGCCTTTCTCTTTTGGTGGTTAATGGCTAACACTGAAGAAGAAAAGGCGGCGCCAGCACATAGCCTCCTACCTTTTAGCTTCTCGGCCAGCAGAGCAGCTTCGTGCTCCGAGTAGTGCATGATGGCGGGTGGGGAGGGTGGCCGCAGTCGGTCCTCCTCCAGCTTGCGCCGGTGCCGCTCCTCGCGGGCGCGCATCCTCTGCTTGCATTCCCACTCGTAGAAGTCATCCCTGGCCTGGGCAAAGTCCACGTGAAGGCGTCCGGAATCTTTTTTGTCTGTGCTAGACCCTAATCGCATCCGGTAACCTGAAACCAACAGAAAGTCTGGTCACCTAGCAGTATCTCCACGGCAGATTAGTTTAGACCCTTGATCAAGGCGCACTAAGAGAGCTGTTATTTCTTTTCTCTTACAGAGGGGCACCCTTCCCATTGGAAGTGGGACGGAGGCAGTTATCCTTTTCCCCTGGAACCTGGAAGCACTGCCAAGTCAAGCCCATTACAGATTTGGGGATAAACACACTGCTGGGAGGTGTGATACAGGGTCTCCTACCCATTTGAAAGGATGTCAAGAACCTGGGCAATTATCCTAACTCCTTCTTCCCTCTGGCTTCCAGGAAGCTCAAAAACAAATATGACACAGTTGTTTTTTTTTTTTTTTCTCCCCTCTACCTTTTTTATGGCCTTGATTTTATATTTTCAATTTGCTATAATGCTACTGCATGAGCTCTCTTAAATTCTTTTTAGAAAGAGATGGAGTAGGAGTACATAAAGAGTATCTATGATATTTAAATAGATCTACAAAGTAAATTCCACAACACCTCACTCACAGGCGATCACTTCATTCTCCTAGAGAAAGCTGCTGCTCAATTCTCTCTTGGCAGCTGCAAAAGCCACAATTACCCAGGCAATTTTGCAATGCTGTTTTATTTCCACTTATCCTCTGGGGCACACAGGAGAATATTTTACCTTCAATCAAGAGGCCTTGCGTTGCATCCCCTACAGCCCTGCAACAGCCTGGCTGGCAGGCAGTGCTGCATAACTTGTTCACAGTGTTTGAAGGCCACAGGAGCCAACACAAGAGCCCAGAGTTACACCAAAAAATGGGCCTGCAAATCTTCAGGGAATTTACTGTGAACTACCCAACTTACACAGATTGTGGGCAGAAACTTGATCTGAGAAATCAACAGAAACAGAACTGAAACCAGACAGCCAGCCAAACTACAAATGAAGAAGACTTGGCTTTGAAGTTGCTCTTCAGTTTGGGGTACTCAGAATTAAAAAATATAAATTCAGGTCCCAGCAGGATCATAGCATTAAGGGCTGCCAGAGAAAAGAGCAAAATAAGCACTTTTGCTGTGGACGGGCTTTGCAAATAAGACACCACTGTGAAATGTTAGGTTACACTGTGCTGATGTTTAAGATCTTGTGGTAGATGTCAATGGATTATCATAGAATTTTGGGTTGAAACTCAGCTGAAAATCTCTGTAGAGACTGACTTCTTCCAAGTAGGACACTTTACATCATTGAAAAGTTACAAATATGAAACAGATCTCACAACTGATTCCCATTATGCCCTTCTGACATCTAGGTTTCAACTGTGTTATCTAAAAATGGAAAGACATAACAATACCTATGAAAAACGCAAACATCAGATCACAGGTGAGCAGAATTAATTCTAAAGCCGAGTGTATTTTGGTTGTGGGCCATGGGATTTTAACAAATCTTCAGGGCACAGTGATAAATACATGACAGCTGAGCAGGCAGAGTGCCTAAGACTAGCCAGTGTCTCAACTGGCCAAGCACTTTCCCTTGCCCATGCTCTAAGGATTGTTTTTCATACATTTCTAATTCCAAAAATTATCATTAAGGCCTTAAAAGAGACCCTGATGAGGCTGAGTCTAAAATTAGCTTGGCCTTCAGATGTGAACCCAGGCCTAAAATTAGACAAGCCTTCCATCTGGGCTCAGACTTGCAAAAGCTCACATGCATCCTTCCCTCCTTCCTGTTCCTCAAATCAATCAGCCTTTTAGAACTTCCTGTGATGGATGCTGCAGCTGCCACAGGGCAGTGGAGGCACAGCTGGGAGATGCTTATGCACCCAGGCAGGGAAACCAGGGGAAAGGCCTTGGCTGTGGGTTCCTTCTGTCTCAAAAGGGCAGACTGAGGAGCAATGCAGGGATCTGCTGGGAAGCAGGACCAGGGTCCAAGTTGGCAAAATCATAACATCAAGGCATAAATAAAGGAGTACCTTTCTCATGCCTACCTTTGGGCCTCAGACATCTTTGGCAATGTCTAATGAGGTTTCTAATTGGGTCAAACATTGCGTTATGTTGGTGTTAAAGCACCTTTGATCTACTCTAACCCTCTTACTTAATTGGGTGGGGTAAAGTAATACTTTTATTGGTAGAGCTGTGATTAGAACCCATGTTCCCAGAGCAGGGCTCCTGAGAAACAAGTCAGTTCTTCTTTATTATCATCAGGCTGTTTGTGTTAAAAATAACCATTTACATACTGAATTGTTCTTATGTTGCAGGTGCCCTGCTAAGCACTTAATATCCATTATTTTGATTTAGTATTCATAACAATCCCATGAGGTAGTACTGTCACTATCTCAATTTTGCAAATGAGGGAAAGCAGTCACAAAGGAAGGTTAACGTGTCCAAGGCATGTGAAGCCCAGTGCCGGGCACACAACTGAGTCCCTGATTATCTAATGGATGACTCTGAGGCCATAGCTCAAGAATACATGAAAAGTAAAGCAGAGTTGTTTGTGTGTTGTAATACATTTTTATTCTATGTTTTGTCTTCCATTTCTATTTTGGAAGGCTTTCAGATTTTTTTTTTCTCTTACTTTGTAAGGTTTTATGGAATAAGTGTCTTAAAGTTCTCCATCCAACTATCTTGTTGAGGAGAGTTTCTGTGGTATTGAAAAAAATTCCCAAGGCTTCTAGGGTTTGCAAGAGAATTTTATAGGAATAGGGGCTGATGGCAGAAATCAAGTAAACCTGGCAGTAATGTTCAGATGGTCTTTTATGTTTTTCCTATTCTTTTTTCACCTTCCCCTTTTGGCTTTGTCTCAGAATCGGAAGGTGGTGCCCAGAGTGACAGACTGAAATATACAGATTGAGAGTATGAAGCAATGGCAATAAGTTGAATCTAAAAATACATCCTTTTAAAGCTACATATTAATACCAGCCCCATAATTCTTAGATTTGGCAAAGGTCTTGTAGACAGACTCCATATACCTGCTCCAACACCCACGGAGTGGAAGGCAGCATTAGGTCTAATTTCAGCACCTGTAAAAATCTCCCATATAAGTTGACACCCACGAAGAAGGGATCATGGAGTGGATTTAACCAAGATAAGTGTACCAGCAATTGGGCAATGATACTGGGTCTTCCCCTAGCTCCCAAGGACTACTTTTTGCAAAGAACTGATTCTGATTTTAGTCCCCTGGTGTCTAGAAAGTGAATCATTTCTGAAAAATTAAAATTATGCTAAGAGAGTATGCTATTCCCCCTGAGAATTACATCCAATAATAATGGTCCTCAGTATTCATAATTGCTTTCCATTTAATAAGCACTTGAGATCATTAAATAGAAACTTGATGGAATTCCTAAAGACTGGAATATGGGAAGGCATTCCTGCAGCAAGGTACATTCATAGACTTACCCTGGAGCTTCTGGCAGCCCAGGGGAAAGTCAGAATCCCCCCTCTTCTAGCCCCAAACTGTGAGGATTTTTATTACACATTAAGGTGAGAGGGAGTAAACTCATATTAACATCGTAAAACATAACAAAATGCCTAGAAAACCCCTTATGTAATGCAAAGTACCAGAAAGGTAAATGGCTTTATCAACCATGAATTCTTCTGCAAAGCGAATGTGACAAAAATTCTTCTTGCTTTTCCGAATCGCTGTGATATCACCACACTGCTCAAAGACTTCCTGAATAATTTCCTCAGTAGCATTTTCTGGTAATCCGCCAACAAACACAGTCTTGCACCCAGGAGGTCGTTCTCTTGTGGAAGGAGGTGGAAGATCTAATAATTAAGCACAAGAAAACAGAGTTTTGCTTTTGATTTCTTTGTCTCTTTTTTCTGGTTCACCTGGCAAAAGTAAAACTTGCAGAGTAACTGTCTCCACTCTGAGTAATGATAAATTTCTATACCAGCTTACATTGATTGTGGGTTGTCTTGTTTTTCAGTTCCTCGCCCCTCCTCCTCCCAAGCTTTCTTTACTTTCTGTGTTGATTTCTACAGAGTAGCTAAGCTTGTCCATGAACAAAGATAAAGCAAATGTTAGCATAATTTCATTGCTCCTTCTTAATACAGAAACCGAGAAAATGAGGAAAAAGCCTTCACAGGGTACAAAGCACGATGAAATGACAACATGATGAAAAACCTTGGTTCGTTATCTGCTTTGTCTTGTTGCGGGATAACGGGGCAGCAAGGCAGAACGTGGGCACTGGACCTCGAAGCACGTCCGCTACTCACTTGGCTGGGAAACCCAGACCTGAAGAAAAGTTTTATTTTTCATTCACATTGAAATGAGCAAACTATTAAATTTGGGAAAGGCTGTATAAAAAGATAAAATGTACACTGTCACAACATTTTACCTAGTTTACATGTAGATTACTAAAGCAATCTCCTGAAAAGTCCACTTGAATAAGGCAACACTGATTAATATGAATAAAAAAAATATCCTAGCTATTTAAGCCTATGAACTTAGTATCTGTGGCTAAATTAAAAAAAAAAGTTCTGGCCCATTTACTTTATCAAATGTATGTTTCATTCAAGCAAATGCAATTTGGCTCAGGAAGTCTGAGATGCAGGCACCCCCCCCCCCCAAATTGCTAACTGCCAAATTAATTCAATTTTCCATATGGCAAAAAACATTTCAGAGTTTTCTCCCACATTTGTGAAGATGAATGGAAGTGCTCACATATTTCACACTATGTTCTGCAGCAAAAGCTAGAGTTCATTGCATGTGAAAAGATTCTTAACGCTGGATATATATTCCCAAATCACGTACTGAATTCATGGTGTTGAATCAGCTCCAGGATAGACACATGGACACATTCCCACATATCTGTTCTAATCTAGAGACAAAGGACTTCCGTGGAATGAAAAATTCTGAGTCACATCTGAAAATGAATGCAATGCTACATTTTTAAAAAAGAGAGAAATTTAAATTGATAAGCAAACGTTTCTCACAGGCATCACTTACTTGGATTTTGAGGGAAAAGAGTACAACTTTTGCAGTGGATTATTTCTTTGATGACAGCCACTTCTGTTGGTGGTGGGGGTGGTACCAGCCCCAGGCCTGGTAACATTGGGTTAATGGGGGTGATCCCAGTCATCATGTTGAGTCCTGGATCAAAGCCTGGCACACAGATTGAGTCTGGAAAGTACACAAGGTAACAATTTGGCTAGAGAATCTGAAATCCTTTGTATTTTCCTGAAAAGATTATTTGACTTTATCCTATTTATTTTTTATGAATTTCTCCTAGCACTATAGAAAGCTATTCCAAAAAGGTAAAGAGAAAATAAAAGATGAACTTAAAACTACATGAAAAAGAAATTATATTAGTTAAAACACTAACATGGCAGAAGGAAACACAGTATATTAAAGTGTAAAACCATGTACCATGAAACTTGGCTATTATTTTGAATGTGATTTTCTATTTCTCAACATTGGTGTACCATTCACATTGCTTTATGACCCAGGATGTAGGAAGAAATATCATTTAATATTGAAGTGCACTGTGAATCTAATCATCAAGCTGTTTTTATCAAAAGAGGCTTCTTACCCAATTGACCTAGATTTAGGGAAGTTCAGTTTATATGTGCACATTTTATAATGATGCATTCAGGTCCAACCTAACCTATTTCCCACAGGAAATAAAAAATGAAACAAAACAAAACAAAGAGTTATTATAATTAGTAGGGCTGGGTTAGATACATGCAGGCATAAAATTAACTATATACATTTCTAAATTCTATTGGATAATCATACTTTCTTCATATAATTCAATAAGCAAATAATTTACCACCCTTCAGAAATCTTTACTCCCTACATAGAAAACCACATTTATACCCTTTATAAAAAATTGAAGGATGCAAAAAGAATGAGTTTTCCAATATAGACACTGAATTGTTCTTTTAGTATGATAATGAAGCCAGTAATTTCAAAGGTGATATAAAAGGACTTTTTTTTTTCTTTTCTGTTTTTTAATAAGTAAGACTTTTCTAAGAGCAGAGACTGTTCAGATGTACTGAATTTCCAGAGCAGCTACAGGGGAATCCCTCTCCAGAGAGTTTTTCTGTTTGCAGAAAACAGATACTCTCACTGGTGGTGTGATAATGTTCCTTCTCAGACAAGTAGTAGCATAGATGCCACGAGGCTTAAGAGTCATGGTGACCCTCCACCACAGACCTCACGGATGAAATTCCCTTCTCTTTCTTTCCTATCCCCCAACCCCTTCTTCTAGGTCATTCCTCTTCTTCCTTCCTGCCCCCTCTGTCTGCGGTTCTCATGGACAGCCAGTGCCTCACTGTGCATGACCTCGTTAAGTTGCTTACCTATGTTGAAACGTCACATAAGCTCAGAGGCAAACTGAATGACAACTGCACCTGGGTTTACTAAGCCATTCCAGAGCATGTAGAAGGACCAGCATAAGCTTCTCCTTTCTGAGAAGAAGTTTATTATAGCTTTCCTCCAGCACCTTGGATATTTCCACTCCTCCTCTGGGTTGAACAGAATAAGCAAGGTGATCCTGATCTATAATCCCAAGAGGACTGCTGTTCCATTTATTAAATCCATTTAATTTGATAGTGTACCACCAGGGCTTCAGCAGAATGAGGTGTTTCTTTTTTTTAGTTTTAATTTTTGTTTTTTTTTTAACCCTAAATATAAATGCAAAATAAGCATTCTCTTTTAAAGCAGCTTCCTTGACATTCTAGGCACTCCCTAATTAGGGTTCTCAGTTTCTTTATCTGTACTGTGGGGCTGTAGACTGGATCATTCCAGGACTCCAGGACTCTTAGCTGATATTGCTCAAATCCAAGGGCTACAAAAAACACATAAACATTTGGAAGTAACAGTGACACTACTGGAACCTGGGTTAGTTATTTGAAATCCTCATAAAGGTTCATAGATCTTATTCCCACTTTACTGGTTAAGAAATTGAGGTTTAAAGCAGTTACATGACATTTCCAGCATCACAAAGCAAACAAATGGCAGAGTTAGAGCTAGAACCCAGGTCTCTGCTCCAAATTTAAACACACCTTATTTTTTTTTAAACTACTTCAAAGTTTCCACACAAAATGACCCAGCTTGACCATTCACCTAATAACATGCCACTACTAGAAATTTACTCTTAAAAAAAAATCAAGATGTGACCTTCTGATCCAGGTGCCAATTCTAAAGAAAAAGTTCCAGAATACAATGGGTTTAATGTTATCACCATTAAAATAACATACTATCTTTCAAGGTGAACATATTAGAAACAGAAATGGGAATATCAATATGTTTATGCCTTTAATTTCATTCCAAACATAAGCTTTACCTGTTTCTTTCCTGACCTGGCCCTCATCATTGTTTGCCAACACTGGGTGATTTAAGGCTGAAGCCACTCAGGGCTGCAAACCCTGACATGAGAGCCCTGTGAGTTATAATAACCAGATGTTTCCCACAAATGAGATGAGAAGCCCAGTGCTTGCATCCTTTTTCAGTTGTAACCAACTTCTGTTTTTTTTTTTTTTTTTGAAGGCCAAATAAGTAAATATATTGTCAGAGAGGGGGGCAAAAGACACTATGTTTTGAGCAAAATATTTTAATATAAACAAGAGTTACTTTGTTTTTTCTGAGACACTCACATGAAGAGACTATGAGGCTTACTGAAATCGGCATGGTGAGTGCAGTAGCTTGAAAAGAGCTTAGAAAGGAATTAACACTTAAATTATGTTGGACCTCAAAGGAGCTGAAATTCGGTATTTGAGGAAAGTAGCAGGGAAGGATTAAACTTTTTATTTTTTTCTTAAAGAACCCATTACTTTTTAACAATATATGAACAGATAGAAATTGTTTTCTCAAATACCATAGGAATCTACTATGTACTAATTCATTAAAGCGAATGCATACTTTTCGAAAGTCTGAGAAAGACACATATGAAGAAAGACAAAGATGAGAAGTGAATGTACGCTCTAAGAGTCAGTTTCTTGTCTTGCTTAGAAAAGGTGCCCCTGTGAACTTCAGAGATAATGAGTTAGAATTCCACTCAGGGAAAAGAGGAAGAAGGCTTAAATTGCAGCAAAAAGGAATCCAATTAAGTATATAGTAGAACTTTCTTTTAAAAACTGTGAATAAGAGGAAGGGTTATTTATTTCAAAGACTATGGCCCTGTCAGCTCCTCTCTGCATTGCTAGCTGCAAGCACAGAGGCAGTAAGGCCAAAGCTAAGCAAATGTTTCTTTTTAGTTCTTTTTTCCCACCCTGACAAGATGAAAACACCAACAAATAACCACCTTACTGATTCATATATAGTCTAATGTTTTTGTTTTTTGTAATCAATTAGATGGGCATTTTCAGGGGCTCGTTGGGGTTTTTTATTCAGGACTTTAGAGGCATGTTGGTTTAATTCATTAATTCATTCATTCATTCATTCAATATTTACTAGGCACATACTATTGCCAGGATCTGGAGTTACAGAGGTAACTGTAATATGTTCCCCACTTCGGGAAACTACAGGGTTTGAGGAGAGCAAAAAGGATGGGCACCAAACTCAAAAGAAGAGTTGAGAAATATGATCTGAGGCTCAAAAGACCAAAAGAACTATCTAGGAAGGGACCTGCCAAGGAGAGCCTGATAGGTCTTGGGAATTCCAAATAATTTCCCACGGCTACAGCATAGTATGCACTTAGCAGTGTGGCTGCAATGTACTGAGGGGACACCAGAGTCAGATTAGATCAGAAAGGATCTTGGTTTTATTCTCTCTGGGATGGCAGCCACGGAAGATCAGATGTGCACTCTGCAAGGCCAGAGGCCCATGCTGGCTGGGCTGCCCCCTACCCTTTCCTTGTGTGCTGACCCTAGCAGTAGCTTGCCCCTTTTCTTCCCTAGTAAAGAGTCATATTTGAGGTGAGAACTAGACCCCATTTGAAAGAAAGATAATAGAGGCCTGTGTCCAGTCAGGGCTGGGCATAACTAGGTTAGGTGTGAGTGTGGATACTGGGCTAGGCTGGGCTGCGGCTGAAGGGACTGAGGTATACCAGGAACAAGTCTGGCCCAGAAAGCAGGACACGGTGCTTTAAGAAAATAATACAAGAAAAGAGGCAGCAATCAAGCCAAGTTGTTGCATTGCATGCTTACTCCTGGGTAGGGATTGTTAGCAGCAGACAAAATACAAATCTAGGCAGCCCAGTTGTGCCAGAGGATTTAATTCACAGGCCACTGGGCCTGAATCCCCCAGGTTGAGGGTTTTGACTCATCCGCGGGGACCTGAAGTTTGGCAATAATACTACAGTATCACAGGTCAAGAAATACCAGGTAATCATGCAGGTTAACTGAGTTGAGACTCAGGCTGGAGAAGCAAGACAGGTTCCAGACAACAAAACCAAGGCCTGGGGTTTGGGGATGAAGGCAGACACCCAGTTATCAGTCCTGGGACGCAGGACAGAGTCGACCAACATCAAGCCCAGCTGGATGCTAAGTCCGGACGGCAGGGCTCCGTGGCCCCCTTCCTCCTACCTGAGACGAAGATGAGACCTCAAGTCCAGGGGGAGCTAAGCACGTGGGACCCAGGGCCTAGGACTTGTACAGGGCAGAGAGACAGGCTGTAGGGGCTCTGACTCACATGTAGTAGTAGCTGCTCTCCTTACTCCAGAAGCATTATTGAGTCAAAATATGATCTATCCTCATTCAACAGAAAAACCATATGATACGCAAGAATTTTCTGTTTACTGGAACTCTAGGATGAAGAAACTGTTTCTCACAATAGTTTCCCACTGCAATTTATAAGCTCTGCTCTTCCATGTCAGTTAAGTTCGTCAACTATTTAAGTAATGCTTTTCTCATTCTATGTCCTCCTTTTCTCTAATATTCTTAAAAATCATTTTACGATCAACAAAGAAAAGCAGTTTTAAAAAAGTGATCCTTTTTAAAACAACTGGGTGAAAATGAGGCCTGCTGGTTCTTGAACCTCTTAGGGCGTCACTGTCTTTATCAGGTGAATGTGAGCATGAACACCCAACAAACTGCCTCCACAGAGAAGACCATCTGTGCAAAAGCTGTATTTCCAAGTGCTAAGGGTCCAAGTCGGCAATCAAATATCCCCATGATCAGGTCTTGGGTCTGCCACGCTTTGGCTGTGTGACCTCAGGAAACTTAACTAATCTTTCTAAGCCTGATTTATAATATCTGTAAAATGGGGATAATCATATTTAAATTTTAGTATTCTTGTGAGGATTAAAAGGAATTAAAAAACCCTGAAGTGTTTAACATAAATGTTCAGCACATGATAAATACTCAAAAATTGGTAGCAATTATACATGAATACATACATGTTATTAAATATTTATGTAAACTTATATTAAATATGTTAACATTGTACACACACAAAGGATCATGATGAAGTGCTTCATTTGACAAACATTTGATTGCCTACTAGGTATTGTAGGTTTTACTAGGTACTTTGTCTGCAAAGACATCATGAGTCCTTCCTTCATGGAAGTAAGAGTCTAGTGGCAGAAATAACTAACCAAAAAATGACAATACAGTATGACAGCTGATATGAGACACTTATATAAGGTGTTAAAGAAACACAGAGAAAGAACTATCAAAACCAGCCTGGGTTACAGGGTGTTATGGTTGAATTTTGTCCTCCTGTAAAAATATGTTGAAGTCCTAATTCCCCTAGTACCTATGAATGTGACTTTATTTGGAAATAGGGTCTTAGCAAATGTAATCAAGTTAATACAAGATCATACTCAATTAGGATGGACTCTATCTGATATGACTGGTGTCCTGATAAAAAGAGAAGAGACACTGAAAGAGAGAATGACTGCCATGTGACAGTGGGGCAGTGACTGGAGATAAGAAGCTATAAGCAAAAAAATACCAAGGACAGCAAAAAAACAAACAAACAAACAAAACAAAGAAAAAGGCATAAAACAGGTTCTTCCCTAGATCTTCAGAAAGAGGATAGCTCTGCCAATACCTTGATTTCAAACTCTACCTCCAGATTGTGAGAAAATAAATTCCAATATTAAGCCACCCCAGTTTGTGGTACTTCGTTATGGCAGCCCTAAGAAACTATTCTGGGAAAGTGTCATGGAAGAAATCCTTGAGGGGGTGACAGCTGACTTGAACCTTTGAATGGATGACTTATATGTAAGCAATTGACATGTAAAAATGGCAGTCCCCAAATATACCCATCAGAATCATAAATGCAAAGCTATTTCAAAAGGTTCTCTTTGAAGAAATGTTGAAAACCAGTCCCCTGGAGGCAGAATTGCTCTTAGGTTTTTGCTTTGTGAAAAGACAAACCTTGAAGATTGCTACATATTCATTGAGAACAAATTAACCACACAGATTATAAAGTAACATAATAGTGTACTTCATAAGCAAATGCCTGCAAGCAGAATCTTTAAGAAAGTAAAATTGAAAATGCTTTGGTGATCTTTCCAAAGAGATCCTGAGATGGAGCGATGTGTCATCCATTTAAACCCAAAATGTAAACCCAAAGTGAGCTCCTTGAGCCCTGCTGTGCACATGGGATAAGCAAAGATGGCATGCCAGCAATAAAGCTTGTCCCCTGTGAGTGGGGTGCCACACTAGCAGCACTGAGGAATGTATCCAGCAACAGATAACTTAAATACCGCTGACTTGAGTGAGCAGATATGTGTCCATATTTGAAAATATGACGTGACAGAAAGTGAAAAGAATTTCAAAACTTCTGACCAAAACTGGTGTGGAGAAGAGCCGACTGTTAAAAGAAGTATGTCAGATTTTCCCAGCCACCTGCACATGAAACATGCACTCAAAAACCAAATGTATTCTGAGTCAGCAGGAGGTGAAAGCCTATCAAAGGTTCTGTGAAATTCACTCACATTGGGGGCCAGTGATTTGAATTTCATGACAGCGGTTTCTGTGCAGAGGCCTGAGCTGTCACCCTCAAGGTAGGTCACTCTTTGTTTTCTGGACCTGTGAAAGACACTCTTCAGACACAATGGGCCTTGCAGCTGAGGCATAAAAATCACGCTGGTATTTGTCATTTGGGGATGGGGGTTCACTTTGATGAGGAAGAAAAAGACTCTGGGTGTTACCAAAGTTCATGACATTTCAAAGTTAAAAGAGACTTGGACATTTCCTAGTCCTACCCTCTTGATTTAGAGATGAAAAAATTGAGGCCCAGAAGGCAA
Source organism: Furipterus horrens (assembly GCF_987537825.1). Taxonomy (NCBI): domain Eukaryota; kingdom Metazoa; phylum Chordata; class Mammalia; order Chiroptera; family Furipteridae; genus Furipterus; species Furipterus horrens. Next base: position 45,777,710 of record NW_028327182.1, read on the forward strand.
CTTGCCCAAAGTTTAGTTAAGAGTGAAGCTGGAATTAGAATCAAGAGTCTTGCTGCTTCATCACCACATTTGAGTTCTTCAACATCACTCCATCCTGTCTTCCTCAAGACATGTCTAGTGACAATACAGTCACTGCCCCCTAAGACGTCCTATTTCATTTTTACAGGGTTCGCCATGAGAAATTTAGCCCTCATGTGTTGACTCAGAACCTGATGTTCTATAGTGAAATTCATTGCCCTTATTCAGTACCCCTGGACTCCTCTCACAGGTATAATTCTCTTTCTTATCATTACTGATCAAATCCATAATGAAAGCTCACCTAAGTAGCCGAGTCTTCTCTCAGCCAGCCTCAGCACCTTGCTTCCTTTAACCTCCCATGTAATGACTGTCCTTCTCTAAAACCACTTTTGAGGATCTCTGAGGTTATCCCCAGAAATGGTCCATGTAGAAGTTGACCTATTGGATTAGCAGTGCGCTCTGCATTTCTGAATTCTAAACTTTATAAATTTGACTGACTTGGCACATTATGATGAAACACAATGGTTACATTCGAATGCTTGCTTTGTGCTGGCCTGTGCTGAAAACTTGACATCATCCCATTATGTGAATCAGAGTCCCATCACAGCTGCCACACATCAAATGATCTCATTCAACTAAACCACATGTCTTGTCTCTACAGGATGCCTGTTTTTCAACGTTGAGGTCGACATTTTGAAACAAAATAAAAGAGTTTGGATTTTCCATTGAATTTTCCAAAATCTGTCTCCTAAGTTTCTCCTCCTGTGTCAAATTTTCCTACCTGGCCCTCAATATCTATACAAGGGCAGGACAACCCTCTTTCTTAAAGTTCCTGTCCAGTCTAATTCACCAGCAAATTTCTCTTTGCTGGTCACACACAGCCACAGAAGCAGAGAATATCCTCTTAGACAAGTCCATTTAGATTCCTGCCCCCTAACATTGACTTCTTCTGAACCCTTTGTTGCTGATGTCCAGTTTTGAGGGCCATGGCCAAGTCTCAGTGAATGTGGGGTTAGTCTTAATTCCTGTGTTGGAGGCTCATGCTAACTTATTTTCCCTGCTCTGTGACCTGCTAGCACTCTCTCAAGTGTTTCTACATCTTAACAGAATGGACTGCAAGGCACACACAATATCCAGGGCATCCGTCCTACCATTCCTAGTAGACACACTTGAGCAGATTAAGTAACTTGAGGGTCTGCCTATATTTCTTTTAATGGTACTCCCCTTTTCTCTCAGTTCCTAGTTTAAAACCTCTATAGGCAACTACATCCCATCCTATGCCAAACCTTTCAGACAGACCTACCTTTGAAAGGTTTTCTACATTTTTTTCTACATTTTTTTGGTCCTCATTGCTATTTAGGTTCTCATTCGCTCTCATCTGTTTGCAAAAACCTCTTTGTATGCCCAGAAGCTATACCTTCTATATCTTCTTCCTTCCTCTTCTGTCCTTCCTCTCTGCATTCCCTCCTCCCATGCCCTTCTCATAACCCTGGACCTGGGATCAGCCAGTGATACCCACAGAAGACCCATAAGAATAGGCTCTAACTCTAACTGGGGCCTCTAAATTATTCTTTCAAACTTCTTTTCACATCCCTATCTCATTAGCTGATTATTAATTTTCTCTATATACAATGTTATGTGACTTTTTACAGCAGGACTGTTATGTAATGATTAAAAAAAAAAAAAAGGCCCGACTAGGCACTCTTGGTGTTCTCTGCTCTGTCTGACAGGCTCATGGCACAGAAGCAGAAAGTAGAGGGAAAACACTATTGAATCTTAAGAAATATTTTTGAATATTTAGTCAAGTACATTAAAAGTGGTCTTTAATTGGATAATTCTAATTATCTATTTGTCCATTTATCTGTCTATCTTTGTAACGAGGGGGGACAGTCCAGGTATATGTTGAAAGACTAAATAACTTATGTCAGCACATTTCTTTCTGGCATTCAATGCCTCCTTGCTTTGTAGAGCTATCCCCTTTCTTTGAAGTCAGGGTAATAACCTGGAGTCATATCAATATAAAGCCCACTATAGTCAGTGCTCATGACAGCAGAGGTGGCATTTCATAGCACATAAATATCTTCATAGGGATCTGCCCTTTGAAACCTGCATCTTCCCAAGGCAATATCGAGGGGATCACCTTTTGATTTCATTTACCAACCTTGCTTTCAGTTTACAAAGCATCTGGGAGATAGATAACATCTCATAAATTTAAACAAGAACAAAGAAAAACATATTCAATATTTAGCTTCAAAGAAATCATACACATATTATTTTAAACAATTTATGTAGGTTTCAATCTAAACATACTGTTTGAAGGCATTGAAGCAATACAAAGTTGGTCTCCTTAGATAAAATTAGCATATAGCTGTGGACTTGGGAGAAAAAAATAAGCCTATTTTATAAGTAAACACATCACGGGTGCTCCTAAAGGAAACTTTAAATCACTAATTATGTTTAAATTGTAGAGTAATCTAATATTAATTTAATTTTTAATACTAATTAACTTTTCTACTAGGCTATGTGGGAAAAGACAACTGGCTGACTTAATCATCACCTTATCTACCAGGTCCAACACAGTCCTTGGCACATAATATCATCTAAAAGAAATACTTTCCAAATGAATGAAAGAAATTACAAAATTCACAGGATTTACAGAGTTCATACTAAAGGCACAAGACAATGAAATATTTGGTTGTTCAATCCACAATGTCACCACATAAATTCATATAAGGTTCTAGAGCAAATGGTGTCTGGCATTCTTTATATTTACATTATTAACTGAACAATGAGAGCCATGAAGGTTTCTGCCTATCATGCCTCTTATTATCATTAAGAAATGCTCATGATTGTTACTCACATGTTACAGATTATGAGACTGAGAGGCCCAAGGACTGAAGGTGTGCTCAGGATCACAGGACACACTGACAGGACCGGCTCTGAGTGCCAGCTCACACGGCCTCCATGAGACGCTACTCACTCTTACCCTTCTGCCAGCTCCAGCTCATGGCAGCAAAACTGCAGACCCGACTTTACAGGCATGAGAAGGCGAGGCAGGAGGGTAAGCACAGCATCCTTTAAATCCATGTGAGGTTAAACAGGTTGGGAACACTTGGAAAATTCAGGACAGCAATGGGTATCTTATTACAATTTCCTTTCATGCCACAGGGGAATGCTATAATCTAATAGCAGCATAAGTAAAATGCTACTTAATCAAAACAAGCTTATGAAAGAGGTAAAGATAAAATCCTAACTCATCTGCTATTAAAATTTTAAATAGGGAGCATAAACCATATTCAATTTTATAATATGGTCAACTAAGGGAAAATAAATATAGAAAAAGAAAGGAAATGTAAATTATGGGGATGAGGAAATAAGGGCAAGAAATAGAAAGGAAGATGGAAAAAGAGGAATCAAAATTTTCTGAGGAAAAGACAGATGAGGAATTGTCTGAATCCTAGGTTCGAGGTCAGGTTAATCCTCCTACCCAACTGACTAGCAAAAGGAGTACTAAAAATAATACTTACCATATAGGGTGGTTGGGAGGTTTAAATGAGTTAAAATACATAAAGAGTTTTAAGGAGTGCCTGGTATAGGGGGACCACTAGATGCATATTAGCTATCACTTTAATGATGAATATTATACATATTTTGATGTATATAATTATGCACGTGTTATAGAGTATCGTCGTCGGCAGCCGTCCGTCTCGAGAGACAATGGTGTAGCTTCTTAAGAGTCTATCTGCACCGCCGAGAATGGCTGTGCAGTCCAACTTGGGAGTGACACAGTATCTGTCTCCTCCCGTGTTGAATCGACAGAGCCTGCGCAGGGTGATATGGAGGGTCTGCTGTTGCCCATGCAGCAGACCCCCCCTCTCTTCGCAGCTGAAGGGTCCAAGGGAAAGACGGAGTCAATACAGCTTGGCTTCAGGTGCGCTGCAGGAGTTGCCGGTGTTGACTACAACATCAAACCGCCTTAGGGACTCCAGCTCCGGATTTTCTGTCGGGGTTTACTCCCTTAGCCTTTCCCCTGAAGAGGTATGCCGCAAGGCAGCGGAGGTTTTTTGGAGTCAGAGTTTTCCTTCTCTGTATAGAGTATACATAATACAATATTGCCTCCTTTCTAAGAAAGGGAATATCCCAATTTCCTGCTGCTCGCCATGTTAATGTTTCATTATCTATCCTAATTTCAAGAAGTAATTCTTTAGGTGGAAATCAGGAGGGTTTCCTAGGAAAACAACCGAGGAGGCAGTGCCATATAATTTCTCCACAGGATAAATTTTACCCAGTGAAGTATTCAGAAAAACACTACTCCCTACCCCCAAGGACCCAGAATATTTTCCTGTGCCTGGAAATGAGAATTACAGAATTCAGAACAATTTCTTCTCTTCTCTTTGTGCCAGAAAGATCAGGTGTTATAACCAAACATTCCAACTGTGTTCATTCATATTTTCGGTGTATCTGCTTTCCCCTTAAACTTAGTTTTTCCCTGTGTAATTCTATTTAACTTAAATGAATATGTGCACTTTGTACGGAGTAGGTACTGTAGCAGAGAAGGAAAACTCTGACTCCAAAAAACCTCCGCTGCCTTGCGGCATACCTCTTCAGGGGAAAGGCTAAGGAGAAGGGAAAGTCTGACTCCAAACCTCCGCTGCCTTGTGGCATACCTCCTCAGGGGAAAGGCTAAGGGAGTAAACCCGGACAGAAAATCCGGAGCCAGAGTCCCTAAGGCAGTTTGACGTTGTAGTCAACACCGGCAACTCCTGCGGCGCACCTGAAGCCAAGCTGTATTGACTCTGTCTTTCCCCTTGGATCCTTCAGCTGCGAAGAGAGGGGGGGTCTGCTGCATGGGCAACAGCTGGCCCTCCATATCACCCTGCCCAGGCTTTGTAGCTTCACTGGAGAGGACACTCCAGCGTCATCACAAGATGTCGACTCAACACGGGAGGAGACAGTTACCGGTTATAAGCTCATCCGATTGGCGAAGGAAACGAGCGCCAGGGGTCTCCTCTGACGGTGGGAGAGGTCATCGCACCTCACTGGACAGCTACCGCCCGCCTCAAGCTGGGCAGCCCCCAGCCAATTAGGTGCCGTCTCGCCATGGCTCGCCTGCCCCACTGGGTGCGTGGGGATCAGAGAGGCGTCTCTTGAAAAGTGGGCCACAAAACACTCGCACCAGGCAATTCCAAGCAAACAACAAGAAAGAAGCCTCCAGCTCTTCGCCTCGCTAGCTGGAACATCAGGACCATGTGTCCCGGACTTACTGCAGACCTTCCGTGGATCAATGGTGCCAGGAAAACCGCTGTCATCGACAGGGAACTGGCACGACTAAACATCGACATTGCGGCTCTACAGGAGACCCGGTTGGCCGACAACGGAACTATCAGAGAAACCAACTACACCTTCTACTGGCAAGGGAAGTCTCCGGACCAACCAAGACAGCACGGTGTTGGGTTCGCTGTGAAGAACACGCTTGTTAACTCCATAGAGCCACCCACAGGAGGCACAGAGAGATTACTTACCCTCCGATTGTCAACAACTTTCGGCCCAGTCAGCATTCTTAGCGCGTATGCCCCAAACCTCTGCGCCACCACTGAAGAGAAAGAACAGTTCTACCATGCACTGGACGAAGCGTTATCCAAGATTCCCAGAAGTAACGCTCTTTATCTCCTTGGAGACTTCAACGCAAGAGTAGGAGCCGACCACATGGCCTGGCCCACCTGCCTCGGAAACTTTGGGAGAGGAAAGATCAATGAGAATGGTCAGCGACTGCTTGAGCTTTTGTGTCACCACGGCCTGTGCGTGACAAACACATTCTTCAAGTGCAAAGAGATCCACCAGGTGTCATGGAGGCACCCCCGCTCCCGCCACTGGCACCAGCTTGACCTCGTCATCACCAGAAGAACGGATATTGGCAGCACCCTCCTCACCCGCAGCTACCACAGTGCAGACTGTGACACGGACCATGCCCTCGTGGTAAGCAAGGTGCGCATAATGCCGAAGAGGTTGCACCACTCCAAGATGAAGGGTCGCCCACACATCAACACCAGTTGTGCCAGCAACCCAGTTAAGACCCAGCAATTCATCAACAGGATGGAAGATGCACTTGGCGAGGGAATGGCGGCAGATGACATTATCGAATCCAATTGGCCACGTCTCCGCGACGCCATATACAACTCCACCATTATTGCTTACGGGAAGAAAGAGCGGAAGAACGCTGACTGGTACGAGGCTCACTGGGAAGAAATGGAACCCGTGATCGAGGCTAAGAGGAAGGCCCTACTGGCTTAAAAGGCCACGCCCACTCCCAGTACACTTCAAGCTCTACGGGCTGCCAGGAACAAAGTCCAGAAGACCGCCCGCCACTGTGCCAACACCTATTGGCTAAACCTGTGCAGAACCATCCAGGAAGCCGCCGATATAGGCAACGCACGAGGAATGTATGAGGGTATCAAGAAGGCAACAGGCCCAATCCCCTCCAAGATCGCCCCCCTTAAGTCCAAGACAGGTGAGGTCATCACTGACCAGAAACAGCAAATGCGGCGGTGGACCGAGCACTACCTCGAGCTGTACGCAACGAGGAACACCGTAACAGACACTGCTCTTAACGCCATCCTAGACCTACCAGTCATGGAGGAGCTAGACACCCCACCTACTGCGGCAGAGCTCGGCAAAGCCATCAACCGCCTCGCTTGCGGGAAAGCACCAGGAAGCGACGGAATCCCTCCAGAAATCCTGAAGAGCGGGAAACCAGTCCTGCTACAGCCGCTCCACCATCTACTCTGTCTCTGCTGGAAGGAGGGTTACATCCCCCAGGATATGAGAGACGCCAACATTATCACCATGTACAAGAACAAAGGAGACCGCAGCGACTGCAACAACTACCGGGGCATCTCTCTCCTCAGCGTCGTCGGCAAAGTATTCGCCCGGGTCGCTCTTGCCCGCCTGCAGACCCTTGCTTCCCGCGTCTACCCAGAGTCCCAGTGTGGCTTCAGAGCTGGCCGATCAACAGTGGACATGATCTTCTCCCTACGCCAGCTGCAGGAGAAGTGTCACGAGCAGCATAAACCACTCTACCTCGCCTTTATCGACCTCACGAAGGCGTTTGATCTGGTCAGTCGAAGCGGACTCTTCAGCTTGCTACGGAAGATTGGCTGTCCACCACATCTGCTTGCTGTGGTCATGTCCTTTCACGACAACATGCACAGCACGGTGTCCTACAACGGCGCAACCTCTGAGGCCTTCCCAGTCAGCAGCGGAGTAAAGCAGGGCTGCGTCCTCGCGCCTACGCTGTTCGGAATCTTCTTCTCCATGCTCCTCCAATACGCCTTTAAGGTCTGCAGTGAGGGTGTCTTCATTCACACCAGATCCGATGGCAAGCTCTACAACCTGGCCCGTCTACGAGCCAAGACCAAAGTCAAAGAGGTGCTCATCCGTGAGATGCTCTTCGCCAATGACACAGCCTTGACATCACACTCCGAAGAGGGACTCCAGCAGCTAGTCACTTGCCTTTCCCACGCATGCAAGGAGTTCGGACTAGCCATCAGCCTGACGAAGACAAACGTTATGGCTCAAGGCACGGGGACTCCCCCATGCATCACCATCGACGGATACACCCTGGAGGTTGTCAACGACTTCACTTACCTCGGGTCCACCATCTCGAGCTCTCTGTCAGTCGACTTGGAGGTCAACCGGAGAATCGCCAGGGCAGCCACAGTTATGGCCAAACTGAATCGGCGAGTGTGGAACAATTCCAGCCTCACTGAGAAAACCAGACTGCGCATCTACCAAGCCTGCGTACTCAGCACTCTCCTCTATGGCAGTGAGACGTGGACCACCTACGCAAGGCACGAAAGGAAACTCAACAGCTTCCACATGAGGTGCCTGCGACGCGTCCTGCATGTTGCCTGGCAGGATAAGGTCCCCAACACCGAGGTGCTGAAGCGAGCCAACATGAGCAGTTTGCATGCAGTTCTTAGTGAGAGACATCTCAGGTGGCTCGGCCATGTCAAAAGAATGGATGCAGGCCGTATTCCCAAAGACCTCCTCTACGGCGAGCTAGCAGAAGGCAAGAGGATGACAGGGCGCCCAAAACTGCGGTTTAAAGACATCTGCAAAAAGGACATGACACAATGCTCCATCAATCTCAACACATGGGAAGTTCAAGCAGACGACCGCCTAGCCTGGAGGCTCGCGGTCAGGCAAGGTACCTCACGCGCAGAGGCTGCGCGCAACGAGGAGGCGGTCCAGAAAAGATCGAGGCAGAAGCAGCGTCAACAGCAGCAACAACAGCCATCTGCCTTCACCTGTAACAAGTGCGGCAGGGATTGTCACTCCCGAGTCGGACTGCACAGCCATTCTCGGCGGTGCAGATAGACTCCCGAGAAGCTACGCCATCGTCTCTCGAGACGGACGGCTGCCGATGCCGATGACGATGACACACATACACATGCACACATATACACACACACATATACGTGTTTTTAATATATTCATGCATGGCTTAACAGTGGGATACTCTCTAAGAAATGCATCATTAGGTGACTTTGTCCTTGTACAAACATTGTACAGTATACTTACACAAACCTCCATGGACTAGCCTGCTATACACCTAGACCTTTGCTCATAGACTACAAGCCTATACAGCATGACCAAAATGGTGTGCAAGTACAGGACTGTAAATTAAAATTGAGCAGTACCAGACTTGAAAAATATTTCATTATACCTGAGGCCCTAGCCAGACTTAATTATTTACATGTTGATCTGCATTTTTTAGGAAGCACCAATGCTAAATCACACTCTCTGATAGCCTTTGATTTCTGAAAAAATCCTGAGTAATTCCAGTGGCTAAATTTTCAGAGAAGTATTTTATTTCTGAAAAAATCCTGAGTAATTTCAGTGGCTAAATTTTCAGAGAAGTAAACTGAGGTGAGATAATTTTACAAACAAATAATCATTTAAAACTAATTCAGCCTTTTGGACTGAATGAAGTACACTTGAAGGAGCAGTTCTTAATGACTTGTTTTGGTGGTGTCTTTCTTTACAGTGTGATTCCTCAACATTAAAAACTCAGAGAACTCATTTGCTCCATGAAAAATACAAGTGCCCAAACATCTTGTTTTGTAGAGAGTTTAACATTAAAACAGAAACTATGACTTTCATTTGAGGTTAATTATTTTCTGTCCTGTTGTAAATGCAAAGATTTTTTTTTTGATTTGGGGTCTACATTTCATTCTCACTCCCACAGACTTTGAATTGTTACAAAGCCTTTATATAACACTATATTTTCAAAATCCTCTTTCAACCTCATTACATCTCTCCAAGCATTTTTTCTCTTTTACAGATGAGTGAATGAAAAAGTTGAGGTTTTTAGACTCAACTTGAGACGTGTCTTCAGCATCACTAGAACAGGAGAGGCCAGTCATGGACTCTGCTGTCCCAGCTGCAATAAAGGTCTAGAGGGGAAAAGGCAATATTTGGGGTTAAGACTAATGTCTATCTCAGTTTCTTCATCTCAGATGAACGGCTATCTGTACTGGCTATTTTACACTGTTATTAGGAATGTCAAATTATATGACAGGTATTTATGTGCTAGCAATTTACAAACAAACAAAAAATACTCATTGTAAATTACAGTTAGAATTTTCTGTTTCAAAGGCCTCTGAGGCTCCACAATGGTGCTGAGTGCTTATCTTATGCAGAAAGATATGCAATATATTATTTCATGTATTATTGTTCTTTCAAGTATATACACAAGCATGACAGGAAGAGGGGGAAGAGAGTGAGAGGGAGGGAAAATAGATATGTGCATGTGTGTGCTTTCTTTCTTTTCACTAAAACCCATGGTCTTGGTCTCAGCAGAAATATGCCATTCTCCGTTAGTCATCTACTAAGTTTTATTGCTGGAAAAAATTGATGAGCAGAGAGGCATATTGCCCTAGGTCCCTCTGAGATATTTGCTCACTGAACATTTATTAATCAACTACGAGGTTGCTAGGCAATGGGCTAGATGCTAGGGGCACCAGTGGTAAGTCAGGATCCCTGGCCGGAGTTGCTGAGTGCACTGCAACACAGACGTGTGAGCGCATAGCTACATTAGAAAGTGGCAGCAAAATTATGAAGGCATGAACAGCACCTGAGCCATCGTCCTGAAAAGAGCCCCACCACACTCAATTACAAGTGGTATTCCTCTTTGAAAGTATCTACCGAGGTGAGCCACTGTGTCCCCAAATCCAAGAACAGAACACTTTATAAATACATACCCAAGTCAGAGAGTGGCTGCCTCTCGGGGCTGGAGCCACACTTTCTACCAGTCATTTTTTCTGCATTTATCAAATGACTTTTTGAGGGTAGAGGACTATTGGGTATTTTAGTTATCTTTCTTTACCTATATGATAATAGATCTTTCTCCTCCTCTTACTATCAGGGCCATTCTGGATCAGCAGGCCTCCGTCAGGTTCAGTTTACATCAAAAGTGCCGATATCCAAAGAACATTTGTGCATGGACATGGACAACAGTGTGGGGATTGACTGTGGGAGTTGGGGGTGGCTGGGTAGAAGGGAGCAAAGGGGAAAAAACTGGACAAATGTAATAGCATGAACAATAAAATATTTAAATAAATAAAATGAAAAAATAAACATAAGTATGTCACAAACATTAAAAAAAGAGAGAGAAAGAACTGAGAATACAAAGTACAGATTTGAAAGAGAGGAAAACAAAGGCTAGCTAATTCATATCTGCTTGTTGCATCTGCTTGGAGAATTTACATGTGCCAGAAGAGCCATGATAGGAATGTTACCTTGGGCATTCATACCCTTATTCAATTATGTTTTTTGTTTGTTTGTTTGTTTTAGCTGTTAAAAAAAACAGATCACTCATTTTTCTCAAATACATTTGTTAAATCAATCAAAAAAACTTGAAAACTTCTTCCCATCACAGAGCAAGGTGACAGAGACATGAGTGAAGTGGATAATTTCAGCATAAACTATTTGTTGAATAAACAGAGCTAAATTAAACTAAAATGAAAGAGAATACACTGCAAGGATTGATCAGGTTTGTGTCATGAGGGTTTATCCTGGGGCCTTTCCTGCTCAGTATCTTATTCAATGTCTTCAACAAAGAACTCTACAGATACAGCTACACTTGTGATCAAGGTCTGTGTTAGGAGCACAAAAAGTCTGAATGAAGACAAATGTATGTTTAGGCTTCATGGTTCCAGAAGGACTGAAATTTTCAGAGAAAATTAAAGGAACCAATAAAGAGTATCTTAATTTTTTCAAAAGCATCTCCAAATGAAATGAAGGCGCTAACAGTACATGTAGTTACATGACTGACACATTCACAGTAGATCATGAAAAGAAAGTCATATGTAAGAGGTAAATCCTAAGATGTCAGAGAAATCAAGTTCCACAAAGTGTCCCCCACACGTCCCATTTAACGCCATTTGTCAAGGGACTGTGCCAGACAGTTCTGAACTATTATCACCTTAAGATGCAGAGAGGTATGAGTCAGAAGAATGTAGATCAGACAGCTTCCTGCTAAGCTCTTCTAACTGAATTGGGGTAGCTCTCCCCTGCCTTACCCCTCCTCATCTGGTGCAGCTGGCCTGCCTTGCACTGGCCTCTTCTGTGGCTGTGGTACCAGCTCTCCTCTGACTGGCTTCACACCATCCTGCTTGACAGGTTTCTTAGCTATGGTGACCACTATCCAATTTTCCTCCAACCTACCACCTCACAGTTCCAATTCTTTCATATCCTTTTCCCCATAAACAGATTCTTTTTTTCTTGTGCGTGAACCTCCCTCTGAGTAAAAATCCGCTGTTCGCAAAATATTGTGGTTGGCCTTGAGGAATCCAAGTGGATCATGGAGGAAGGTTTGGAGAGGTGTTGGGTACTTATTTTTACTGAGTATTCTAGTCACTAGGCAAGATTTAAGGCACTTTCAGGTACTTTATCACACTTAATCTTCTCTATAATAGTGTAAGAAAATTTAAGTCAAATTGTCAGAAATGGCAGAGTCAGAGTTGAAACTCAAACCAGGTTAGTCTTATTGCAAAACAAGCTTTGTCTCACTAGGATTGTCAATGACAAAACTCTGAACTGAGTGGATTATAGGCTTTTGATACTACACAGAACTGATCTTTAGCTGGTAAACACCAGTATGGCCATATCACTATTTTAGGCCAGCATCTGTTCTGTTTGGTCAATGCCCAAGACCTATCAGTTGTTAAATATTTCGGTACCATTGTTGCCCTTATCAAAATGAAATATGTGGCAAAAAACAGATGTTTGACTTTTACTTCTGGCAATAAGACAGTAACAAAGACCAGATACACTCTACCGCTTGAAACAATTAAAAAGCCAGATAAAATATATGAAAAATGCTGTTCAGATATTGGTTAGGAAGTGCAAGACAATGGCTTCTGAGAAAAAGGAAATAAACAAGATGAGCCATAAAATTGCCCAGTGTACTGCCACAAGAGGGTTTCCAGGCTATAGCACAGGAATAGGAACCCCGCAGGAGTCCAGCAGTACACCTGGGCGAAGATTGTTGGTACTTTTTTTTTTTTTAAGTATATATTTATTGATTATGTTGTTACAGAAGTACCAATTTTTTTCCCTTTGCTCTCTTCTGCCTAGTACCCCCCTTCCCTCCAGCAATCCCAGCCCCCTTAGTTCATGTCCATGAGTCGTGCAAATAAGTTCTTTGGCTTCACCCTTTCCTATATTATTCCTAACTTCCCCATGTCCATTTTGTACCAACCAATTATGCTTCTTAATCCCTGCATCATATCCCCATTTCTCCCCCTTCCCTCTCCTAGCTAATAATCCTCCAAACGATCCCCATACCTATGATTCTGTTGCTATTCTGGTTTGTTTAGCTGGATTTTGTTTTTATTTTTTAGATTCAGTAGTTGACAGTTGTGAGTTTGTTGTCATTTTAATGTTCAAAGTATTGATCTTTCTTTTCTTAAGTAAGACCCTTTGACATTTCATATAATAGCTTGGTGATGTCGAACTCCTTTAGCTTTATCTTGTCTGGGAAGCACTTTATCTGCCCTTCCATTCTAAATGATAGCTTTGCTGGATAGAATAATCTTGGTTGTAAGTCCTTGCTTTTCATCATATTGAATACTTGTTGCCAGTCCCTTCTTGCCTGCAAATTTTCTTTTGAGAAATTGGCTGATAGTCTTATAGGCATCCCTTTGTAGGTAACTCTCTGCTTTTCTCTCGCTGCTTTTAAGATTCTCTCTTTATCTTTCACCTTTGGCATTTTAATTATGATGTGTCTTGGGGTGGTTCTTTTTGGGTCTAGCCTATTCGGGACTCTCCATGCTTCCTGGACTTGTATGTCTATTTCTTTCACCAAATTTGGGGTGTTTTCCTTTATTATTTTTTCACATAAGCTTTCAATTTCTTGCTCTTCCTCTTCTCCTTCTGGCACCTCTATGGTTCGAGTGCTGGCATGTTTAAAATTGTCCCAGAGGTTCCTAAGCCTCTCCTCACTTTTTTCAATTCTTGGTTCCTCATTCTGTACTGGTTGACTGTTTTTTTCTTCCTTATGTTCCAAATAATTGATCTGAACCCCCGTTTCCTTCCCTTCACCATTGGTTTTGTGTGGATTTTCCTTCATTTAATTTATCATAGTTTTCACTTCTTCCCTTATGTGTTTGCCATTCTTAAGCATATCTGTCAAGTCTGTGAGCATCTTTATCACCAGTGTTTTGAACTCTGTATCTATTAGGTTGGCTATCTCCTCATTCATTAGGTTAGCTATCTCCTCATCGCTTAGTTTTCCGGCCGGAACCTTGATTTGTTGCCCCTTTTGGGCCATACTTGTTTGTCTCCTCATCTTGACAGGCTCCTGTGTTTGTCTCTGTGTCTTAGGTAAAGCTATTGCACCTCTTATGTTGTAAGGGGCAGAGCCTTAGGTATTTGCCAATACAGGGCAACCCACTTAACCATGCTGTGGCGCTGTGTTTGTGGGGAGAGGTCTGAGAGGGAACAATGCCGCTTGCTCAGCACTCGCCCCTTTTCCAGGCACTTCTCCCACTTCTGTATGGATCTGGTGCCTCTCTAGCTGTTGCACTGGCTGTCATTCCCAGAGTGTGTGGGTCAGCAGACATTCTAGGGTTGTGGGGGCCCTTTAAACAAGCGGACTCTGCTGAGAGACCAGCAGTTTCTTCTTTCACCCCAACCCCCACTGGTTTGCACAGTCGGAAGCAATAAGGCTTTATTGTCCTTGGCACTGGGACCATGAGCTGCACTGTCTGGTCTGGTGCTTGGAACACTACCCAGGCATCCCTCCCGACTTTTTAAAATGTGCGACTTCGCTTTCTGCTGGCCTGCCGCTGCCACTGCTGCTGCCACCACACCGCATCCTCTCTGCCCCAGCTCTGCCCCTCCTACCTGTCTGGATGAGTATTTCTTCTTTATATCTTTGTTTGTTGGACTTCCATGCAGTTTGATTTTCTGGAGCTTCTTGTTGTCTCTAGTTTTTGAGGTAGTTATATTCCTTCTTAGTTGTGAAGGGAGACACAGTTTGTCTGTTTAGGCTTCTATCTTAGCGGGATGTCCTCTAAGAAGTTTAAGGTTGTTTGTACTTTAAGAAGACCAAGACCACTAGAGTTTGTAAGGCAGAATACTGGAGAAAAGAGAACTACACATATACACACAGTAACATGCATATACAAGTGAGATATAAAGAGGGTCTACCCCAAGTCTTCAGCTGGGAACTGTGTGTGCAAGTGAGGAAACTACCGAAGGCTAGAAAAAGCACCACCCTAAAGGATTAGAAGGAACAATCCATAGAGATCACGAAGGCTAAGGAGAATCTGTTACCTTATCAACTAGAATAGAAAAGGATAAAAATTCTCACGGTTGTGGGAAGAGTACTTAAAATGATATCACCTCAGTAGTATGGAACAATTAGCTCTAGACTAAAGGCTGCTCTGATCTTTCATAACAAAGCTTAAAAGAAAGCCTCAAAAAAAATAGATTCAAGCCTTCAAACCGTTCCCAATTAAATTCAATGTATCCTAGAATAAACCTCAGGATATTTATAGGAATACAAAAATATCCAGCACCTAAAAAGGTGAGATTCACAGTGTCTGGCAACCAATATAAATCTATGGGGTGTGAAAGGCTAATCCTCAAAAATGTAATTATTTTGCATGGCAAAGGAGAATTAAGGCTGCAGATGGCATTGGGGTTGCTAATCAGCTGACCTTAAAATAGAAAGAATATCCAGGATTACTCGAAGGGGCTCAATATAACCACAAGATTCCCAAAAAACAGGAAGAGGGAGGCAGAAAGAAACGTTAGAGTGATTTGATGTGAAAATAATTCAAGTCACCATTGCTGGCTTTGAAGATAAAAGGGGCCTATGAGCCAAGGAATACTGGCAACCTCCAGAAGCTAGAAAAGTCAAGGAAACAGGTTCTACCCTGGAGCCTCCAGAAAGAAATGCAACCCTGATGACAACTTGATCAGCCCAGTGAGAACTTCTAATCTACAGAACTATAAGATAATAAAGTTGTGATTTTTTTAACATACCAAGTTTGTAGTAGCTAGTTATAGCAAAAGTAAAAAAACACATATATACATATACATATATATATATAGCAAGCATAGAAAGAACCAGAAAAATGTGATCCATAATAAAGATAAAAATAAATCAATAAAAACTATAAATGACAGAATTAGTAGACAAAGATATTAAAATGTTTATAACTGTGTTCCAAGCATTCAGGGAGGTAGAATAAAGATTGAATGTTAAACAGACACATGGAAGATTCTCAAATTGAAATTTAGAGATGAAAATTACAATGTACTTTAAAGTAATATTATATTGTATGTCAACTGTAACTTAAAAAAATTTAAAAACACACAAATAAATTAAAAAGAACATAAAGGATATATGTGACAACTATAAACAGGCTAATATGCTTGTAATTAAATTCCCTGAAGAAAGAAGATTGAAACAGAAAAATATTTGAAGAAATAATGGCAGAAGATTATTCAAATTTGACAAAAAGCTTAAACTCAACTTCCAATATGTTAGAGAATAATAATACACAAGAAATATGAAGAAAAGTTTTCTAATACATATCACAGTTAAGTTACTTAAAATCAGTGATAAAGACATATTCTTAACAGCACCCAAGATTTAAAAAATATTATGTACAGAAGAACAAAAATCACAATGAGAGCAAATTTCTTGTTGGGAACAATGCAAGACAAATACACTGAAGTGACACCTTTAAAAAACTGAAAGAAAAAATGTCAATGTAGAATTCTATACCTAGTAAATATATCATTCAAAAATAAAAGCAACCTAAAGACTTTTTCAGATGTAATAAACCGAAATAATCCATTACCAGAAGATCTATTCTATAAAAAATAAGGAAAGTCCTGTATACATAGAAATATGATATGAAATGTATATCTTAATCATCTATACAAAGGAATGAAGAACATAAGAAATGATAAATATGTGGTTCATTGTGATAGACATTAAAAAAATTAAAGATAATTAACTGAAAAGCAAAAACACTAACAATGTGTTTTTGGTTTATATATGAAGTAAAAGGTATGACAGCAAACAGCACATAGGACAAGAGGGGAAAATAAAAGCATGCTGTTCCAAGGCTAAGCGGTTGAATGTTTTCTCATGGAGCAAAAGGTCCACTGATTTAATTCCCTGTCAGGGCATGTGCTTGGATAGTGGGCCCAGTCCCAGTTGGGGCATGTGTGAGAGGCAACTAATTGATGTCTCACACATCAATGTTTCTCTCCTTCTCTTTCTTCATCTCTTCCCCTCTCTCTAAAACTAAAGTAAATAAAATGTTTTTTAAAAAAGTATACTGTTGTACAGTTCTTATACTATATGTAAAGTGATAAGCCAACAAAAGAGATAAAATTGGAATTTTAAAAGATACCCCTTGCAAAATATGGAAGAAAAATAGAAAATATGAAATAAACAACAGAATAAATAAAAGCAATTGGTAAGATTTATTTTAACCCAATCATAGTGATAATTGAATTAGATGTAAGTGGTTTAAATACCCCAATTAAAAGGTAGAAATTGTTAAACTGAACTAAAAGAGTAAGTCCCAACTACAGTATATGCTTCCTACAAGAAACCCACTTCAAACATAAAATTACAAATATGTTCAAATAAAAGTATTGAAAAAAATGTATACATTATGCTAACAGAAATCAAAAGAAAGCAGGAACAGGAGCTATATTAAGAACAAAGTATATTTTGTTCAGAGAAGATTTCGAACAAAAAGTTACCAAGAATAAACAGGTCCATTGCATAATGATAAAGGTGTCAAATAATCTGGAGAACATAACAATCCCAAACATTTATGCATTGTATAATAGGACTTCAAAATACAGAAAGTGAAAACTGATAGAATGGAAAGGTAAAGTAGACAAGTCCACAGTAACAATCAATGATATCAATAATTCTCTCTCAATAACTGCTAGAACAAATAGACAGAAAATCAGTAAGGATATAGAAAGATTTAATTAAAAATAGGTAATAATACACCAACCAATTTGACCTAATTGAGATTTTAGAACAGTTCACCCAACGATAGCAGAAAACACATTCTTTTCAAGTGCATATGGTAAATTTACCAAAATAGGCCATATTTTGGGCATAAAGCAAACCTGAATAAAATTACAAAGATACAAATAATACCAAGTATATTCTTGGATTACAATGAAATTAAATCAGAAATTAATGATAGAAAGACATCTGGAAAATCAACACATATTTGAAAACTAAATAACATATTTTTGAATAACCTGTAGGTCAAAGAAAAAATCAAAAAAGAAATTTAAAGTCATTTTGAACTAAATAAAACTAAAAGCAACATATCTAAATTTATAGGATGTGGCTAAAGCAGTACTTAGAGAAAATTTTCTGGCACTAAATGCCTGTATTAGAAAAGAGTCTCAGATCAATGATCCTGGCTTTCACCTTAAAAAAACTAGAAAAAGAAGATCAAGTTAAGCCTAGAAGTAGAAAAAGAAAATAGTAAGGAGAAGTGCAGAAATATCAAGCCAAAAACTTTAGATAGAACTAATAAGATTAAATTCTAAGTTCTTTATAAAGATCAATATAATTTATAAACCTCCAGACAGCCTTCAAAAGGGAAAGAGAGAAGATACAAACTACTAATATTAAGCATGAGAGAGGTAAAATAACTACAGATCCTATGTAAATTATAACTAAACAGAAATATTATGAACAAACTTATATTAACAAATTAGATAACATAGATGAAAGAGATTCCTTAAAAGACACAAATTACCCAGTAGTACTTTAAAAAATCTATACAACTCTATATCCATTGAAGAAATTGAATTTGTTGTTAAAATTATTTCACAAGAAAACTTCAATCCCTGATAATTTCCCTAAAGAATTCTACCCAAATAGAAATTAAATATTAAAGAAAAATAATGTAGTTTTATACTATCTCTTTCACAAGGATTGAAGAGGAGGAAATACTTCTCAATTCATTTTATGATGTCAGCATTACCCTGATAACAAAACCAGAAAGATACATTAGAAGAAAAAAAAAAACAGACAATATCTGTTATGAACTTCAATGCAAAATTTTAACAAATTGAATCTAATAATCTGCATAAAAGATAATATTAATATATCATGACCAACTAGGGTTTTTTTTTTTTCCCCAGGAATGCAAGTTTGGCTTAACAATAAAAAAAAAAAAAAAAAATCAATCAGTGTAATTGATCAAAGTAGCATGCTAAGAAAGAAAAATCCCATGATCATTTCAATAGATGCCAAAAAACGTATTTGAAAAATTACAACATCTATTCTTTTAGCACACTAAAATTTGAAGAAAACTTTCTCAACCTAATAAAGAGGATATACTTAAAATGCCAGGTATTCTCATATTTAATTGTATTTTCCTTATAATATCAGGAATAAGGTGAGGATATCTACTCTTACAACCTCTGTTCAGTGATCAATGTATGTGACAATGTGGATGATTTTCAGAATGGTATGCTGAGTAAAAGAAGCCAGAAAATGAGTAAATTCTGTATAACTACATGCATATGAAATTCTAGATATGAAAATAATTTATAGAGACAGATAGAAGATCCATGGTTGCCTGGGAATGGGGGGAACAGTTTGGTGTGAGTATATGGGAGGGAGAGATAATAAAGGCAACAAGAAAAATTTTGGTGTGACATATATGTTAATTATTTTGATTATGATGATGATCTCTTAAGTGTATACATATGTCAAACATTATCAAATTATACAAGTTAAGTATGTACAGTTTATGTCAATTATACTTCATTAAAGCTATAATATAAAAGATTTTTTTAGGTCATCTGTGAAAATACAAGCACTGCCAAATGAACCAAGTCATAGAAATGAACATAAAAACGTTAGCTGTGCATATATAAAGCTTTTAAATCTTCCCAACATGAGACACTTAACAGATCCTATTTTGAACAAACACAGTCCACCATTATGCCAGCTCTACAAACTGAGAAGTCAACAAGAACATTGAGGATTGTAGATAAATTTAGTAAAATTCAGCATGAAATAGGGTTCCAGGACCCATAGGCTTTGAAAATTGTAGATGATTTGGTAGTGCAAGATTAATTCTCAGTCTCAACTCAATCCAAGAAAGAAAAAGGCTCCCAAGTAACATAAACACTTACAGGGCTTTAGATGTCACTGTATGTCTGAATTTACTCTATAGAAATTCTTCTCCCAACTTGTTAAATTTCAAGACTTTTCCTTGGAGTTATGCACAGAATAAGAAAAACACAGATGGCTCAACTTCACTGTAATAATGATTCAAGGCAAGTTTTTGTTAAGCTGTTTGTATTTTAGATTAAAATAGAATTGAGAAGAGAAACATCATTATCCTGGGTGCTAAAATGAATATTAAGACAAAGCTAGTTTTAGATATTGCTAATACTGCAATATTATTATTTTAGATTTGCAATACATGGGAAATAAATATCCTGCTATTGCTTCCCCTAGAATTAGTATTTTAAATAAATTCTACATGCCTAATAAGGTGTATTTATTTACTCAAAGGCAACAGACCCTATGGTAGTATCAGCAAAGACTTTGCTCATAGTCTCCTGCTGCTGATGTTATAGGGCTGCAATTACAGGAAAAGGTTCTTGGTAAAATAAGCAATGAGATCATTAACATCAATAGGAATTCTCTTGGCCTCATAGAGATTCTTTATTGAAAGAAATACAAAGCCAATTTGATTTTAGCAGAATGTGTGGATATTATTTGGCAGTGGCTTTGCCTTTTTTGGACATCACCTTGCAGGTAAATGATACTCAACTCTGAGCACTCTCCTTCTCTCTTTCCAGCAGGTGCTCTCACGCTTTTCTGAGTCAAATGTCCCGGAATGTGAAAGCAGGCATTCCAGGGAGGCATCAGAGCAAAATGCATGAGACTGTTGGGTTAGGGAGCCCCATTGCTATTGTTCACATCCTGGCTGTACCACTTGCTAGCAGCGGGCTGCAGAACAGATTCCTTGGCCTCTCTGTACCCTGATGTACTTATTTGTAAAAAATAAGGTAATAATAGTACCTATTTTGTTAGATGAAAATTAGATGAGGTGATAACAATAAGATGCTTAGACAAAAGTCTGGCACATACATGATAAATATAAGCAATTATTATTATTAACATAGCTTTGCTGACACAACAGCATTTGTGGAGAATGGATGATAGCAGCACCTCTAATCTGCCCCTTACTGGCAAGCACAGCAGGAATGAGAAATAGAACTACTTTCTCTAATGATGCAGCAAACTCTTCTGGGAAAGAAAACCATACAAGACCAGTCTATCAAATAATAATTGTACTAATGCCACCAAATATTGGGTATCTTCTGAATGCAATACAGTGTGTAAAGGTTATCACATACACTACATTATTAATTTCCACAAGAACCCATTAAGTAGAAGAGAGACTCCTGTTTTCCAGACAAGGAAACTAGAAGTTGAATAATATGCCTTAGTTCATGCGGGCTGGTAAGAGCATTTCTGCACAAAACTGTCTGGCTCTTAGCTCATGGTTTCCCCACTATGTCATGCAGCTTTTCAATCCACAAAGTGGTGATGTGTTCTGAGCAAAGGCATTCAGAAGGAAAACAAATCTGTCAAACAGCAGTTTCCAACAGTGCACAGTCTTTTGAAATCATTAAAAGGACAGTCTTAGGTATAGTTTCCTTGCTGCACCAGAACACGGAGATAACAATCATTATTGCTGGATAATCTCTGTGTGTCTTGAGGATATACTTGAAATGATATACTTCTATATTAAGTAACAATCCTATAAAAGTATAGTAACCTAAATTAAATTCAAAGTCTAACTACTACAAATATTAACAAGTTATATAAGATATAAAGGGGAAAAATCCTTAATATACAAAGAACCCTAGTAAGTCAAAAGGAAAAAAAGGAGAATGTTTCAATAGAAGACAAACAGGAAATTCACAAGAGGAGAAATACAGTCAATTAAAATCTGAAAAGGTTCCAATTCATAGACAAAAAAAGATCAGATTTGTGGTTACAGAGGTGGGGGAACAGGTAGGATAAATTGCATGAAAGTTTTCAAAAGTTACAGGCTTTCAGTATAACATAAATAAGATAAATGTACAACATTTTTTTTTTTTTTTTTTTTTTTTTTATCACCAAACCTTTGCTTCTGGAATTTTGCCTAGAGGGTGGCGGCAGGCAGCAGGACCCCAAATTGCTTTTCGGTAGCATAACTACTATTGAATCAAGATTAAAGCATTTCCATCTCCCTAAAAATTATCCTGTGTCTTGTTGTATCATCCTTTCCTCTAGCCCCATAGCCCAAGGCAACCAGTGATCTACTTTCTGTCTCTATAATTTTGCATTTTCTAGAACTTCATGTAGACTTTTATGCTTTGCTTCTTTCACTTAGCGTAATGCTATTTGAGATTCATTTGTGTTGTTTTGTGTATCAGTATTTTGATCTTTTTTATTGCTGTGGATGTCTGTGACGCGATATTCTAGCGTCCGCATCGTTTAGAGCTGCGACTCAGAACATGGCGCGTTCCTAGAAGCCGCTTTCGGCATCAGTGGGCGGCGGCGCGTGGACTTGCAAGCGTGGGGCGCGGGACCAACCGACGCCACTTCGTGTTGGACAGTGGAAGCTGGAGAGCCGGGCTATTCGGACTGAGCCAATTGGTTTCCATGGATCTCAATAGTGCCAGCACTGTTGTTCTTCAAGTCTTAACTCAGGCCACCAGTCAGGATACTGCTGTGTTAAAGCCAGCTGAGGAGCAGTTGAAACAGTGGGAAACACAGCCAGGTTTTTATTCAGTGTTGCTGGTAAGTTGCTTAAAAATAGTTATTATTTTTAATAAAATGAGACACTATTCTTTTGTTTTAAAAACCTACTTGTGTTGGTGGTTTACTTAGTGAAACTGATCCAAATGTTTGGCTGCCATTGCACTGCCATTTACTAATTCGAGGCATGGCACTTGGAGGACATTTAAGAGATGTTTATTGTTGGGTGAGTATACCCAAGCAGGGTATTGGTAGTATCTGCTTAGAAGGTTACACTGACAGTTTTCTATTTTAGCCTGTAAATGCTGCCCTCAAGACTGTAAAGGAGGAAAGAGGAAGGACATCTCTAAAATCAGAGAAGGAAAACTCTGACTCCAAAAAACCTCCGCTGCCTTGCGGCATACCTCTTCAGGGGAAAGGCTAAGGGAGTAAACCCCGACAGAAAATCCGGAGCCGGAGTCCCTAAGGCGGTTTGACGTTGTAGTCAACACCGGCAACTCCTGCGGCGCACCTGAAGCCAAGCTGTATTGACTTTGTCTTTCCCTTGGACCCTTCAGCTGCGAAGAGAGGGGGGGTCTGCTGCATGGGCAACAGCAGACCCTCCATATCACCCTGCCCAGGCTCTGTAGCTTCAGTTTCACTTGAGAGGACACTCCAGCGTCATCGCAAGATGTCGACTCAACACGGGAGGAGACAGATACCGGTTATAAGCTCATCCGATTGGCGAAGGAAACGAGCGCCAGGGGTCTCCTCTGACGGTGGGAGAGGTCATCGCACCTCACTGGACAGCTACCGTCTCGCCATGGCTCGCCTGCCCCACTGGGTGCGTGGGGATCAGAGAGGCGCATCTCGAAAAGTGGGCCACAAAACACCCGCACCAGTTAATTCCAAGCAAACAACAAGAAAGAAGCCTCCGGCTCTTCGCCTCGCTAGCTGGAACATCAGGACCATGTGCCCCGGACTTACTGCAGACCTTCCGTGGATCAAGGGTGCCAGGAAAACCGCTGTCATCGATAGGGAACTGGCACGACTAAACATCGACATTGCGGCTCTACAGGAGACCCGGTTGGCCGACAACGGAACTATCAGAGAAACCAACTACACCTTCTACTGGCAAGGGAAGTCTCTGGACCAACCAAGACAGCACGGTGTTGGGTTCGCTGTGAAGAACACGCTTGTTAACTCCATAGAGCCACCCACAGGAGGCACAGAGAGATTACTTACCCTCCGATTGTCAACAACTTTCGGCCCAGACAGCATTCTTAGCGCGTATGCCCCAACCCTCTGCGCCACCACCGAAGAGAAAGAACAGTTCTACCATGCACTGGACGAAGCGTTATCCAAGATTCCCAGAAGTAACGCTCTCTATCTCCTTGGAGACTTCAACGCAAGAGTAGGAGCCGACCACATGGCCTGGCCCACCTGCCTTGGAAACTTTGGGAGAGGAAAGATCAATGAGAATGGTCAGCGACTGCTTGAGCTTTTGTGTCACCACGGCCTGTGCGTGACAAACACATTCTTCAAGTGCAAAGAGATCCACCAGGTGTCATGGAGGCACCCCCGCTCCCGTCATTGGCACCAGCTTGACCTCGTCATCACCAGAAGAACAGATATTGGCAGCACCCTCCTCACCCACAGCTACCACAGTGCAGACTGTGACACGGACCATGCCCTCGTGGTAAGCAAGGTGCGCATAATGCCGAAGAGGTTGCACCACTCCAAGATGAAGGGTCGCCCACGCATCAACACCAGTTGTGCCAGCAACCCAGTTAAGATCCAGCAATTCATCAACAAGATGGAAGATGCACTCGGCGAGGGAGTGGCGGCAGATGACATTATCGAATCCAATTGGCCACGTCTCCGCGACGCCATATACAACTCCACCATTATTGCTTACGGGAAGAAAGAGCGGAAGAACGCTGACTGGTACGAGGCTCACTGGGAAGAAATGGAACCCGTGATCGAGGCTAAGAGGAAGGCCCTACTGGCTTACAAGGTCACGCCCACTCCCAGTACACTTCAAGCTCTACGGGCTGCCAGGAACAAAGTCCAGAAGACCGCCCGCCACTGTGCCAACACCTATTGGCTAAACCTGTGCAGAACCATCCAGGAAGCCGCCGATACAGGCAACGCACGAGGAATGTATGAGGGTATCAAGAAGGCAACAGGCCCAATCCCCTCCAAGATCGCCCCCCTTAAGTCCAAGACAGGTGAGGTCATCACTGACCAGGAACAGCAAATGCGGCGGTGGACCGAGCACTACCTCGAGCTGTACGCAACGAAGAACACCGTAACAGACACTGCTCTTAAAGCCATCCTAGACCTACCAGTCATGGAGGAGCTAGACACCCCACCTACTGCGGCAGAGCTCGGCAAAGCCATCGACCGCCTCGCTTGCGGGAAAGCACCAGGAAGCGACGGAATCCCTCCAGAAATCCTAAAGAGCGGGAAACCAGTCCTGCTACAGCCGCTCCACCATCTACTCTGTCTCTGCTGGAAGGAGGGTTACATCCCCCAGGATATGAGAGACACCAACATTATCACCATGTACAAGAACAAAGGAGACCGCAGCGACTGCAACAACTACCGGGGCATCTCTCTCCTCAGCGTCGTCGGCAAAGTATTCGCCCGGGTCGCTCTTGCCCGCCTGCAGACCCTTGCTTCCCGCGTCTACCCAGAGTCCCAGTGTGGCTTCAGAGCTGGCCGATCAACAGTGGACATGATCTTCTCCCTACGCCAGCTGCAGGAGAAGTGTCACGAGCAGCATAAACCACTCTACCTCGCCTTTATCGACCTCACGAAGGCGTTTGATCTGGTCAGTCGAAGCGGACTCTTCAGCTTGCTACGGAAGATTGGCTGTCCACCACATCTGCTTGCTGCGGTCATGTCCTTTCACGACAACATGCACAGCACGGTGTCCTACAACGGCGCAACCTCTGAGGCCTTCCCAGTCAGCAGCGGAGTAAAGCAGGGCTGCGTCCTCGCGCCTACGCTGTTCGGAATCTTCTTCTCCATGCTCCTCCAATACGCCTTTAAGGACTGCAGCGAGGGTGTCTTCATTCACACCAGATCCGATGGCAAGCTCTACAACCTGGCCCGTCTACGAGCCAAGACCAAAGTCAAAGAGGTGCTCATCCGTGAGATGCTCTTCGCCGACGACGCAGCTTTGACATCACACTCCGAAGAGGGACTCCAGCAGCTAGTCACTTGCCTTTCCCACGCATGCAAGGAGTTCGGACTAGCCATCAGCCTGACAAAGACGAATGTTATGGCTCAAGGCACGGGGACTCCCCCATGCATCACCATCGACGGATACACCCTGGAGGTTGTCAACGACTTCACTTACCTCGGGTCCACCATCTCGAGCTCTCTGTCAGTTGACTTGGAGGTCAATCGGAGAATCGCCAGGGCAGCCACAGTTATGGCCAGACTGAACCGGCGAGCGTGGAACAATTCCAGCCTCACTGAGAAAACCAGACTGCGCATCTACCAAGCCTGCGTACTCAGCACTCTCCTCTATGGCAGCGAGACGTGGACCACCTACGCAAGGCACGAAAGGAAACTCAACAGCTTCCACATGAGGTGCCTGCGACGCGTCCTGCATGTCGCCTGGCAGGATAAGGTCCCCAACACCGAGGTGCTGAAGCGAGCCAATATGAGCAGTTTGCATGCAGTTCTTAGCGAGAGACGCCTCAGGTGGCTCGGCCATGTCAAAAGAATGGATGCAGGCCGTATCCCCAAAGACCTCCTCTACGGCGAGCTAGCAGAAGGCAAGAGGATGACAGGGCGCCCAAAACTGCGGTTCAAAGACATCTGCAAAAAGGACATGACACAATGCTCCATCAATCTCAACACATGGGAAGTTCAAGCAGACGACCGCCTAGCCTGGAGGCTCGCGGTCAGGCAAGGTACGTCACGCGCGGAGGCTGCGCGCAACAAGGAGGCGGTCCAGAAAAGATTGAGGCGGAAGCAGCGTCAGCAGCAGCAACAACAGCCATCTGCCTTCACCTGTACCAAGTGCGGCAGGGATTGTCACTCCCGAATCGGACTGCACAGCCATTCTCGGCGGTGCAGATAGACTCTCAGGAAGCTACGCCATCGTCTCTCGAGACGGACGGCTGCCGACGACGACGACAACATTATGGCTATTGTTAGTACTTCTCTATGATTAATATGAAAGCTGTTAGGAGAGTACATCCTGAGAATTTTTATCACAAGGAAAAATTGTTTTGCTTTTCTTTTTTTTTTTGCTTTTCTTTTAATATCCATATGAGATGATGAATGTTAACTAAATTTACCATGGTAATCATTTTACAATATATGTAAGTCAAATCATTATATTGTACACCTTAAATATATATAGTGTTGTATGTGAATTATATCTCAATAAAACTGGAAAAACTTGAAAACATTCATATAAAAGAAAAATACTTATTTAGTCCTCTTACTAGCAAATATTTAAAATACAACAATGTTGGTTTTAGCAAGGATTTGAGGAATGGACCAACAATATGTGTAATTAAAATAAGTATGTATCTCTACTGGTAAGAAAAAAATAATAAATGTTTATATATTTAAAGTGACACCATATTTTTAGATCAAACATGTTTGTACATATATTAGGATTAAAAACATTTGTTTGTAAAAGTGACTGGAAGGAAATCCATTTATTTAAAAAAGTAGCGGTTATTTGTAAGCCCTCACATAATAACATTTTTCTTCTTCAAATCTTTATATATTCAAAATTTTTCTAATAAGATTATGCTATTAAAACTTTTCTCTGTACATTCCAAGTTCTTTTTAGTCTTTTAACTATCTTTGATGAGAAATGGGTAAAATGAGGTTTCTATTATATATCCCCCCATATCATTACCATGTCATGACATGTTGATGATGTATACAATTTCTTTGTAACAAAATGTTATTGTTGTTTCCTAAGAGTATTACTTAAGATTGGATGGGTAGGCCTACTAGAAAATTTAACTTTACATAAAATAATTTTTAGAAGTCCAGTTCAGCAAAGGGAAACTCCTCTATAACAAAGGAATAAAGAGAACATGAATTATATTACTGTACTAACATAGTATTATTTTTCCGAAGCAAACAGTATGCTTGATAGCTGCTTCCCATTCAGTAAATTTGTAACTGGGGGAAAAATATGATTAAAATTAATGTTCATCAAAGAATAATATTAACATACCATTTTAAGTACCCATCATTGACTTGGATATAAAATTTTAGTTTTTTATTTGGACAAGTAAGAAATTAGAAGAAGAGATCCAAGATGGCAGCAAAGCAAGTGGAAGTTATACTCATCTCTTTCCAGAACCAAACTGGAATTATAACTAAAATATAGAACAATCAACCTTAACACCCAATGGAAGACTAGCTGAAAAGATGTGTTATAACCAAGGATTTACAGAAGAAGCCACATCAAGACTGGTACAAAGGGCAGAGATGCAAAAAGAGCTAGGTGCATGGCACATGCTGCGGTTGAGAATATGGAGGGATATCTCAGCTACAAAAGTTCATTCTCAGGAGCATAGGGTCTCATTCCCACACTGGGTTCTCAGACCAGAGCACCAGAGCCAGGAAAAGGCACCCATATAACACTTGTCTGGGATTCTGACTGCCAGGGAGAGACAGTGGTCTTCTAGAAATCCAAGTGCCCTCAAAAAGGGCCAGCACACAAAATCTCATTTGCAGCCTCTCACCTTGAGCTCCAACAGAGGGAGGGCAGAGTAGGTGATACTCATGTGAGGAGAGTGGGTTTTGCGACTCTGGGGAGAGAGCTGAAGACACAGCCTCCCAGATCCCTGCGCTGAGTCCCCCTCACACACTGTACAGAGATATCATCTTTCTTGGGTGGAGTACTCCCCACATAAGGCATCAACCAGGGGGAATATAGTAGCTCCACTCACCTTACTCCCTGTCACCCACTCTACAAAGCTTTCACACTGCCTAGTATTCAGCTTCCTAGACCCAGGGTATAGAGATCGTAGCAGAGTTTGAGCACGTCAGTGACTGAGTTGTTTGGCTCTAGGTTGGGAGCCATTTTTCCTTCACCCCTGACTGGTGCAGAGCTCTCCCATCACATGGTCAAATCTTGGTAAGTTTGGAACTGATAAACTCTGCTGGCCTCACCGTGATGACTCACTGAGATTCCCCACCACAGAGATTTACAAGTATCCCAAGGGTGGCAACCAGAATTGGAGTACCTGTAACTTTTGCTGAGTGGTCTCAGACTCAGCACTGGAAACAAGTTTGAACTGGTATCAATCTGGTGAACACCACTGCTCCTACCTGGTGATTCACTGAGAACCTACCTCATGAAACGAATGTATTGCCAGAGGCTCTTCCAGTAACAGAGCTTAACAGGGAGCTGGCAGGTGGAGGCAGGTAGAAGCAGACTTTGAGGTGACTTGGGCCTTCTGCTGACCTGCCCCTGGGCTTGGTGCTGGTGGAAGTGGCCTTGTTGAGCAGCTTGGCCTTTCCAAGGCACACCCAGGCCAAGCAGAGGCAACCACAAACTGTGAATTGCATTGTAGATCCAAGCTGGTTGCCCAGAGATAATCATAGGCACCATCTGACATTGACCTGCACTGGAGTTCCTTCCAAGAGGCCCCAGAACCAACATACACAGTGGTGAGCTTGAGAAAACATCAGAGCAGGATCCTATCAGCTTCACAAATGGCACATTGAAAGGGAGATCTTGGCAGGGACCAGATAATGTTGAGGTGAATTCCATTTTGTGTGGTCAGCATTTGCACAGCAACTCTACTGTGATGGTTGTCAGTCCTCACAGTTATCCAGCCCAAGGTTTGACTCCACACAAGGAGAGGCCAATAGCAATCAAGAATCAAGTACTACAGGGGGACTTACATAACCAAACAAGGACATCCCTGGAGCACACAGCTCAGGTGATCAAAGAAGGCACCTATTACATAAGGTCACTGTACCAAGGCTGGAAGACACAGAAAATCTGCCCAATACACAGAAACAAACACAGAGAGGCAGCCAAAATGGGAAGACAAAGAAACATGCCCCAAATGAAAGAACAGGAGAAATCTCCAGGGGGAAAAACCCAAAACAACAGCAACAAAAATAGCACTAAATTAAATGGAAGCAAGCAAGCTACCAGATATAGAGTTCAAAAGAATGGTTATAAAAATGCTCAAGAACTTTTGAGGCAGAATGGATAAATTCAATGAGAATTCAACAAAGAGATAGTAAACATGGGAAAAAAAAATACAAAACTCTAAAAACGGAACCAGGCAGAAATGAAGAATACAATATCTGAAATAAAGAATATACTAGAAGGAATAGCTCTGGGTGGTAGCTCAGTTGATTGGAGCAGCATCCAATACACCAGAAGGCTGTGGGGTTGATTTCCAGTTAGGGGACATATTTAGGTTGCAGTTTCAATCCCCAGCCAGGGGACACGTGGGAGGCAACCAATTGATATTTCTCTCTCATATAGATATTCCTCTCTCTCTTTCTCTCTCTGTCTCTCTCTTCCTCTTTCTCTAAAATCAATAAACATATCCTTCAGTGAAGATTAAAACAAAAAATTTTGAAAAAGAATATACTAGAAGGAATAAACAGTATGTTTGATGATAACAAAGAATCAAATCAGTGATTATATCAGACAAAATAGACTTTAAAACAAAGGCTATAATAAGAGAAAAGGAAGAAAACTACATACTGATAAAGAGATCACTCCAATAAGAGGATATAACCATTGCAAAATTTATGTACACAACATAAGAGCACCTAAATATATAAAGAAAATCTTGATAAACATAGAGAGAATGACAGTAACACAGTTCTAGTAGGGGATTTTAATACCTCATTGATATCAATAAATATTTCTTCCAGATAGAAAAGTCAACAAGAAAACAGTAATCATGAAAAACAAATACACATGGAAACCATTAAAAAAATGAAGACTATAATATAGAATACACTGGAAGGAATAAACTGTAGGTTAGAGGAAGCAGAGAATCAACTCAGTAATTTGGAAGATAAGATAGCAGGACAAAACCAATAACCACAGCAAAAAAAAATAATTAATTTAAAAAAAGAATAGTTTACAGGTTTGGGACAACATCCATATTATATGGAGCACCAGAAAGAGAAGAGGGAGAGCAAGAATCAAGAACATATTGGAAGAAATAAAGGCTGAAAACTTCCATAACTTGGTGAGGGAAAAAGATATGCCTGTCCAGGAACTGCAGAGAGTCCCAAAAAAGATAATCCCAAAGAAGCCCACACCAAGACATACCATAATTAAAATGGCAAAGATAAAAGATAAGAGAGAATCTTAAGAGTAGCAGGAAGAAAAGAGTCAGTTACCTACAAGGGAGCTCTCAGATGACTGTTAGTTTTTTTCTCAACAGAAACACTTCAGGCCAGAAGAGAGTGACATAAAATTAAAAGTAATGGAAAGAAAGGACCTTCAACCAAGACTACACAACCCAGCAAGGCTATCATTTAAAATGTAGGGCAAAAAAAAGTGCTGCTCAGACAAATAAACAAACAAACAAACACACAAACAAAAAACTATAGGAGTTCATTATCACCAAACTGGTATTACAAGTAATGTGAAAGGGTTTTCTCTAAGAAGAAGAAGGGGAAAAAAAGAAACATAGTTATAAAGAATAACATGGCAATAAATATGTACCTATCAATAATTACTTTGAATGTAAATGGATTAAACCAGCAGTCCCAAAACTTTTTGGCACCAGGGACTGGTTTTGTGGAAGGCAATTTTTACACAGATGGGTGGGAAGGAGATACAGGAGGTGGAACTCAGGTAGTAATGTGAGCAAAATATCTCTCCCTTGCCTGTGGCTCACCTCCTGCTGTGTGTGAGGCCTGGTTCCTAATAGGTCTCAAGCCAGTAGTGGTCAGTGGTCTGGGGGTTAGGGACCCCTGGATTAAATGCTTTAGGCAAAAGACATAGGGTAGTTGAATGAATAAGGAAATAAGACCCTTATATATGCTGTCTAAAAAAGACCCACTTCAGAATGAAATGTACACAAAGACTGAAGGTAAAGGGATGGAAAACAATATTTCATGCAAATGGAATTTTTAAAAAAGCTGGGTAAGCAATGCTTATATTAGACAAAAATAGACTTTAAAATAAAGCTATAATAAGACAAAATGGACACTACACAAGATAAAGGGATCACTCCAGCAAGAGTATATAACCCTAGTAAACATTTATGCACCCAACAGAAAAGCACCAAATTATACAAAGCAAATATTGATGACTATAAAGGGAGAGATCAACTGTAATACAGTCATAATAGGGGATTTAAACACCACATTGACATCAATGGATACTTCTTCCAGGGAGAAAATCAACAGGAAACAGTGGCTGTAAATGAGACACTAGATTAGATGGATTTAATTGACATATTCGGAACATTTGAGCTCAAAGCAGCAAATATACATTCTTTCCAAGTGAACATGGAATATTTTCTAGGATAGATCACATGTTGGGACACAAAATAAGTCTCAATAAATTTAAGACTGAAATCATATCAAGCATCTTCTCTGACCATAATGATAAGAAA
This sequence comes from Furipterus horrens, assembly GCF_987537825.1. Classification (NCBI taxonomy): domain Eukaryota; kingdom Metazoa; phylum Chordata; class Mammalia; order Chiroptera; family Furipteridae; genus Furipterus; species Furipterus horrens. The sequence goes on from NW_028327182.1 coordinate 45,809,654, forward strand.
CAAAAAATCAATTACAAAAAAAAAACAATGACAAACACATGAAGGCTAAACAACATGTTACTAAACAATGAATGGGTTAACAATAAGATCAAAGAAAAAGTCAAAAGATACCTTGAAACAAATAAAAACGAAAACAAAACAAATCCAAAAATCTATGAGACAGCACAAAAGCAGTCCTAAGAGGAAAATTCATCGCATTAGAGGCCCACTTCAAGAAACAAGACAAATCACATATAAACAATCTAATCTTATACTTAAAGGAACTGGAAAATAACAACAAACCAAGCCCAGAATAAATAGAAGGAAGGAAATAATGGAGATCAGAGCAGAAATAAATAATATGAACCCAATTATACAATACAAAAATCAATAAAACCAAGAGCTGGTTCTTTGAAAAGAAACATAAATCTTTGACAAGACTAATCAAGAATCAAAGAGAGAGGTCCCAAAGAAATAAAATCAGAAACAAAAGAGGAAAAGTAACAACTGACACCAAAGAAACATAAAGAATTATATAAAAATATTATGAACAAGTATATGCCACCCAACTGGACAATCTGGACAAAATGGATAAATTCCTAGAAATATACAATCTCTCAAAATTGAATCAAGAAGAATTAAAAAATCTGAGCAGACCAATTATGACTAAAAAATTGAAACAGTAATAAAAAACCTTTCAAGAAGTGAATGTCCAGGACCAAATGACTTCATAGGTAAATTTTACCAAACAAAGCAGAGCTAACACTTATCTATCTCATACTACTACAAAAAACTCTACAGGAGGGAAGATTCCCAAGCTCATTTTATGCTGCCAGCATTATTCTAAACCAGATAAAGACACTACAAAGAAAGAAAATAATAGGCCAATATCCCTGATAGACATAGAAGCATAAAACCTCAGTAAAATATTAGCAATCTGAATCCAGCAATACATTGGAAAGATCATACACCATGATCAAGTGGAATTATTTGGGGGATGGAAGGTTGATACAATATCCACAAATCAATTAAGGTGATACACGACATAAACAAAATGAAGGATAAAAATCATATGATCATATCAATAGATGCAGAAAAAGCACTTGATAAAATACAGCATCCATTTTTTGATTAAAACTCTCAGCAGAGTGGGACTAGAGGGAACATATCTCAATATAATAACATCCATATATGACAAACTCACAGCTAACATCATACTCAATGGGGAAAAACTAAAAGCATTCCCCTTAAGATCAGAAACAAGTCAGGGATGTCTGCTTTCACTATAGTTGCACAACATCATACTGGAAATCCTAGCCAAAGCAATCAGAGAAGAAGAAATAAAGGCATTATTTACAGTAGCCAAGATTTGGAAGCAACTTAAGTGCCCATCAGTAGATGAGTGGATAAAAAATCTATGGTACATTTACGCAATAGAATACTACTTGGCCATAAGAAATGAAGAAAATCTTACCTTTCGCAACAGCATGGATAGAACTAGAGAGAAATAAACCAGTCGGTGAAAGACAAATACCATATGATTTCACTTATATATGGAATCTAAAGAACAATATAAATGAATAACAAAACAGAAACAGACTCATAGATACAGAGAATAGACTGATGGTTGCCAGTGCGGAGGCGGTTTGGGTGTTTGGGTGAGAAAGGTGGAGGGGTTGAGAAGTACAGATTGGTAGTTACAAAATAATGATGGGCATGTAAAGTATAGCATAGAAAATATATTCAATAATTGTAATAACTATGTGTAGTGCCAGATGGGTACTAAAAATATCAGAGAGAACACTTTGTCAGTTATATAATTATCTAACCACTATGCTGTGCACCCAAATCTAATACAAAATAATATTGAATATAAACTATAATTGAAAAATAAAATTAAAAAATTTTGAATTAAAATTACTTTTAGGTATTAAATGATACAAAAAGATAGTGTCATTCCCTTTTGGGAAATTAACTTTGAAATTGTATTTATTTTAATAAGTAGAAATTATCCTTAGATGTTCTTTTAAAATGTTTAGAACTAATTTCAACACATTTTAGTTTATTCTTTGCAGTAGCCTTTATCACAAGCTTACAAATTCCTACCAGAAATTAACAGTTCAAATATCAAAACTTGACCAAATAACATTAACTACATGAAAAGCTCATGAAACACCTTTTAAAAAAATGGAATGTTAAAAAATATACCCCAATGAATTTAGAAGCAGGAGAAAAAATTTGTATGAAAGTTGTAGACTCCTCTAAAGTCAATGCTTCATTGATATGTTTTTATCTCCAGCAAATATTAATAAATGCCTCTTATGTGCAGAGCATTGTTTTAAAAGCTGGAAAAACAACTTTGAACAAGACAGGCTTGCTCCATGCTCTCCTGAAGCTTACATCTTAATGGGGATTGGGGGAACATAAACAAACAATGAAGAAAGGAGTGATTTCACATAGTGGTAAGTACCAGTTGTAGGGATATAACCTGGATGGAGGAAGCCATTTGGCTGGTCCAGGAAGGTCTCTCTGGAGACCAGACTTTTGACTTCAGCTCCTAATAACAAGCCAGGTTCAGGGAAGACAGAAGATCTGGGAGAGAATATTCCAGGCAGAGGTAAAGGATGCAACAAAGACCTGAGGGAAGGAACAAGCTCAGAATGTTCCAAAACTAAAAGGAGGCCAGTGTGGATTGAGCCTGGTTGGAAATGGGTACAGTGAATACATATGAGATCATTGTTTTAAACAGTGCTGACAAGGGACTACTCATCCTCACTAGTTAACTGCATAATCACTACCTTTTATGCCTATTGACCTTCTGCTTGAATGATCACTCAAAAGTGCTCTAAAGCTAAAAAGAAAAATTTGAAAACTCTGTAAGTACTTTTAACTCTTCTCATTGCTGGAGGATATATAGATGCATGCACATACACTTATGTATTGTACATACATGTATATGTGGGTATATAAACATACAAGCATGTTTATAAACATATATACTATACACATATGCATAAACGTGTACACACAGAGACATACACATGTTCAAACACAAGTGGTTTTGAGCATTTGAAAGGATTCATACCAGAGAATCAGTGTCTTAGAAATAATGGTAGAGGAGGTAAAATTGAACATTCATGATTGGAAGCACTTTAAGCTGGGGAGGCAAGGTTAACCATAGGTGAGTGGAAGCTTGTCCCCAACCAGAGCGGCTCAATACATTAATGAAACTAGAGATTACTAATAAAAGACACATGAATGACATGAACAGGCTTATTCTGAAAATAGCAGAGTTTAAAAATACTAATATTAGAGACAATAAAAACAGTGAAAGAAGCCAGCATGTAAGTGGACTGGTGTTACTTAAGAGACATGATCTAGATAGAGAAGAAATTCAACCCAGTGTGTGAGAATGCTTGAGATATTTTGTTAGAGGAGAAACGAATCTTGCTCACTAGAGTAAGTCTGAAAAACTAAACAAGAAAAGACCACTAGGAGAAAGTACCTAAAAAGGAAATAAGAATGTAATGAATATAACAGTGCCTGAAAACAAAGCATAATAATAAATTAGGTTTGCCTGTTCAGAGTTCTAGAAGTGATGTGTGAGGGGAGGGTAGTGTTTCGTGTATTCCATTACCTTTTGGAATAAAATCTGTTTGACGGTGGATTTAGTTCAATATGACCGACAATATTAATTTTGCACTTATATGTGGTTAGCACTGTGTGTGAAAGTGTTTGTTCACAAAGAGCAAAACCTATTAAAAAGAAAAGACATGATGTTAACATTACCTGCTAGGTGGAGTATATAATCAACTTGCAAAATCTTATCAGCAGAGAAAATAATGGAAACAAATTGGCTATAGCCCAGAGTCAAACCATATGGTTAGAGTAATAATTGCCTTGGTGTGGGGAGCATAGAGCATCACTGACATTGGCCAGAGCTACCAGGGGAGGCTATTCAGTGGGACTATGAAGTGGGACTTGAGCTGCCCTCCAAGGAGCTGACAGAATTTAGATAAGTGGAGAGGTAGGGGAAGGTGCTCTGAATCATTAACAGCTCAGCAAGACTAGTCCAATCTGATCCAACTGTGGGTCTGGAAATATTGTCTAATTATTAACTAGCAGGCAAAAGAACAGAAAACAAACCTGGCTCCCATCTGGCTATGGACCCATTAGGAGGCCCTTTAAATTATAGCCCCAGGGCAATAAAAAGAAGACATAACTTTTGCTTACTAAATTAGCAATAATAATTTCAGTACCACCCAGAGTTAACAGGTATGCTAAAAAGAAAACATTCAGGCATTTCCAATGAAAGTATAAGTTGTAAAATTCTTTCAAAAATAATTTTGTGATGTTTCAGGAGTAACTGAAATGACCATATCATCCGTTGACTTGGAAATTGACCTTAAAAAATATTTCAAATGGGAAATAAAATGTCAAAGACAAGAAATGCAGAGTTTATACTACTTGATAATCAAGAACAGCTTGGAGATTACCAACAGAATAGTCAAAGTAAATACATATGTATGATCATTTTTCACCATGGAGATGGTAAAGGTTAAAATGATGTCCACTATTGGTATGCGTGTAAAATGGGTTCAACTTCTGTAGAGAACAATTTGGCAATGTTAAAATTTAAAATTTATACTCCTCTGATTCAATTCTAGAAAGTTAGAGAAGGGAAATGATCAGGTAGTCAAATGATTAAAGTGTGTAAAGGATTTCACCTATCCCAAGGCATCTCATAATTTCCTTTTATAATACTGCCTAATACACAATACATTTGATCTTTGAAAAAAAAGGGTAGCACAATAGATATTATTTATAGTCCCATTTTCTTAACTTGCTAGCCCTAATTTCATATGCCTAGCAAATTAAGTCAATTATTTTAGTAGTGTTCCATGATGCAAATGGTGGGAATTTTACAAGGCTAATACGGTCATCTTGTTTATATGAGAAAAAAAAAAATCTTAGTTTAGGCACAGGACTCCATTCATGGAGGCAAACAACTAGGGTCTGGGGAAATAATGGCCTGGCTTATTCTTCCTTGTGGAATAACAGATAACACTGCTCCCACTACATTTGGGAAGGCAAGGAGGGAGAGAAAATGCAGTGTGGATGATTACAAGGAGGTAAGAGATCTATTCTTCATAAGTATTGTATATTCTTGGAAAGCTGGTTAAAACAGGAAGGTAAAACATTGTTATTTTACACCAGGAGAGTAATTCTCATCATTTCTAAAAGTCACGTGGACATCAATTGGTTTTACAATAATCAATTAACTGAAGTAAATATTTAGAATGAACTACAGCACAAAGATAAGAAATCAAAGCACGTAAGTGAACTTTAGACATAGGAAATAACTCTATAGAAGGAGAGATTACTCAAAAGGGAGAAGTGGTGTTGTACCAGATGGCTGTGTCCAATAATAAATTCAGTGGGTACATATTATAATTATTCTATTATTTACCAAGGGAAATCTCTGCAAAAATTCAGTTGTTACATATATAACAATTTTGGCAAATATAAGACTGTGTCAGTCAATAAAGAATTTCATTTTGAGTTTTAAAATCCTCCCTCTCAGTGGCTCATTATCTGATTCCAGAACAAGGATCCATTATTTTCCTATGCCTCAGTTTCACTATATGTAATATGGACTGAAAAGCTGTCCCCAAATCAGGAGCTTTGGAACTTCTTCTGAAGAACTTGACTTTACACATTAGCCCCTCTATCCAATCAAATACTTCTTCCTATCTATGGACATTTCCAAAAGTTTATCGCCATGCCCCACTTTGTCTTAATTTTCTCTTAATCCCATATCTTGCTCAAATGACCTCTAAATTTACCTGCCTTCTTTCTAGGTAAACATCTTCAAAGAGTTGGTTATGCAAGATATTTCTACTTGTCATTTGTCATTATTCTTTCCTTCCTTCCTTCCCTCCCTGTCTCCTTCCTCCCTTTTCTTTTTATTAGTGGTTTAATAGGTGGTCCAAATTTAAATATAAAACAAAGATGAAAAATAGTGAATCCATTAACATCACAAAGGTACTAATACAATAATAAGCTATTTTCTTTGTATAGCCCTTTATGGCTTTCACAGGGCCTTTTTAGGCACCATCTCTCTTGATCCTTATGATATCCTCCAATCTTGAACTCACCAACCTGGCTTCTACCCCTACAACTCCACCAAAGAGCTCTTATTAAGGTCATCCATGAGTTCCCCCATTGCAGTCTTTTTACCTGAACTTTTAGAAGAAATCAGTCCTGCTGACTACTACATGGATAGAATACAATATATGGCTTGGTTCCCATAATGTCACACATTTCTGTTCTTCTAATTATTTGGCTGTTCCTTCTCCTCAACCCCCTTGACTGGGTTATCTCCTTCCTAAACTTTAAATGCTGGAAATTTTCAAATCCTGCTCCTGCACCTTCTTCCTACTCTGTTCTCATGCCATTTCCCTCACGGTCATGGTGCCAATTATATTCTACCTGCTGCTGAACACAGATATCTCTGTGTGTGTATGTTTATGTCTGGCCCACATGTCTGTTACTCCAGACCCATCTGCCTTCTTCATATGACCTCTTAGATTTCTCACGAGAGCTCAGATCTGAATTTGTGTCTCTCCTCTATATTTGTTCCTCCTGTGTTTCTCATTTCATGCAATACCACCACCATTTACCCAGATGCTTAAGATGAAAACTTGGATTCATCTTGAATCCCCTTTCTCTCAGTTAATCACAAAGTCCTAAGGCTTCTACCTCAAAATAGTATCACAATCTGTTCCAATCTCTCCAGCTCACTACCATCCACCTAGTCAAAGGCACACTATCGCTTACCTGGCTTTGCAGGGCCTCTTTACTGATTCCCTCATTTTCACTCCCGCCAACCCCCAAATCTATTCTATTTTAACATTCAGATTCAATCATGGAATACCTCTGTTGAGTAAATGAACAAACAAACAAATCAGTTATTTTAAAATTAAATCTAAACTCTTTCCCAGGACTGGCAAGGCCTCTAACCACCTCTTCAAACTCTTCTCATTACAATCTCCACTTGATCCACTAAACTGGCCCTTTAGTCAATGTTCAAGCAAGTTAAGCTCCTTCTGCCTTCACTGTCCTCTCATACATCCTTCCACGCTTTCCAGAGCTGGCTCCTTCTCATCCCTCAGGATCTCAGTGTGAATTTTGTTTCCACAAAGAAACTTTTCCTGATTATGTGAAGATCCATGGTAGATTCTTCCCTTTATGCTCTATCATTGCAGCATTCTATTAAATATTTCCGTCATAGTAATTATTGTAATTTCTAGTGATATACTTATTAATTTGTTTACTATTTGTCTCCACCATCACAGCATGAACTCCATGAGGGAGAAACAGATTTAGTTCTTCACATTGAAAGATAGTCAACAAATATGGAAAGAAGAAAAGAAAGGAAAGAAGGAAAGGAGGGAGGGAGGAAGGGAAGATGGGTATTGTCAAACTATACATTAGAAATACTGTGGCATCCCTGAAACTGTGTTGGGGGGAGGTATAATATTAATTCAAAAATCCATTATTTTGAGAAGGAAATTTTACTTTCAATATTTTCTGCACATTCTAGCTTCCTTTATTTATATACATTAAAATAATTATGTTTTTCCTTAAAAGCTACTAATTTCTTTACAAATTTGTTTTTTCATTCAAAGTGTGACATGAATGACTCTACTAAGAAGTATTTTAAAGAAATCCCTTTTCTGTGTTTTCTCTGTCCTCATCTGAGAGGGAGAGAGAGAAAGAAAGAAAGGGAGGGAGAAAAGAAGGAAGGAAGGAAGGAAGGAAGGAAGGAAAGAAGGAAGGAAGGAAGCAAGCAAGCAAGCCTGCTAGAGTGGGATGGATCGATCCTATATCTTGACCATTTTAAGTTTGATAACAAAGAGTTCGAGACAAACTCACACTTTTCAGGTATTGCTGATATTTTTAATTAGTCATTATAATTAATTCCTACAAAAAGGTACATTACAAAGATTAAAAGAAAAGAATATGAAGCATTGTATGCTTTTGAATTAGTGCTGGAAAAACTTCATTTTCAGCCCAAATAGAACAGTAGTTCCCATTGATATGCATTCAGCTAGAAGTACATGTAACTGGCAACAAGAAACGTTTATGTTCTTTGAGCTGCCTGCTGTGGACTTCAGTAGAAAAGAGGGACCTGTTAGGTGAGCAATGTCTGCCATGAGCATGGGAATAGTATAGGACACATTTACCACCAGGGAGCAGGTCATTTAGGTTTAAGTGAAATATTGTATCTGAAATCTCTCTGAAAAATTAAACACTATATATCTGAGATCTAAAGTACCCTGTAACTCCAAAATTTTATTATTCTACTGAGTTGGTGCTATCATTTTTTTCATACAATGGATACTGCATTACAATAAATTCTTAATCATCCATACTGCAATTATTTATTTGCCCCAAATCTTGTTTTCAGGTTCTCATTAACACAGTTGGAACACTCATGGTCTATTTACTTTTCATTTCTAAACATGTAGCCCAGCAGGAGTCTATTTAAAACAGAACACTTAGTTTATGAATTCAAAGAGGAACCCAGCACACAGACTGTACAGGGTGGCACAGATGCTGCGGCTCTTTCTAGTGGTTGGATCATGGAGTCAGGAGAACAACAAGAGCTTTGCCAAGGGAGGTAGGTGAGAAAATGTACATTTCTGGTTCCTTCTTACTCATATTTTTACACAGTTTCTAATTTTCTTTAAGGAACTCTAAATTTGTAAGTCAGCTATAGCCATGATGAAAAGCAATTACAAATAAAAACAAGCAAGGCCACTTACTTAGGATCTTAGGTAGTCTGTACACTATTTTCTTACTTGATAAAAAAAAAAAACTAAGATGCAAAGCACTCTCTTCATAGTCTTCCTAAGATGACATGAACTAAGACCCTCCAATATCTAGTATCCACACTGCTGCTCATTTTATATTTGCCTCCAACTATTGGTTACTCAACAGCTGTCACTGCTGTGTTATAGGCCTTGAAATTGGCAAGGATATGTTCTTCCCTCTTACAACTTGTTTTCTCAAAGCCTAGAAAGATTCAAGTTCCTTACAATGATTCTCCTACATCACTCACATGGCTAAATGTGTGATTAACTCTGCAGGTGCTCTCTGGATCTATTAAAGAACAAACACACAAACAAATAAAAACATCACCACCAAAAAGATTATCTTAATTATACAGATACTCTTTCTGTGGTTCCTGCTAAAAGTTCCTAACTTGCTCTATTTCCTCAAGGCATTAACTAGGTGCTGGTCACATTAGCATTGTGTATAGTAATGTCTTACAGTTTGATTTTTGGAATTTTCTGGAATCATAGAATTTCAGTGCTTTAAAGGAACCTGACACAGTCCTTCTCAGGCGGGCATAGCAAGGCCCTTGAAATCTGTGTGACTAGCCCATGGTCACTCAGCCACCATGTGACAAACCAGAGAGTAACACCCAGTTTTCAGGGCCCTGGCGCACCTTCCTCATATGTTACTGATCAGCTTCTTCTGTACTTTTGTGCCCTCCCTAGTCTTGTCTGGTCAGTGGGGACCTGTTGCACACAGTGGGCTCCTCCCCTTCCTCCTGCAGAGACTTTGGCCTGCCCTCTCCTGGCCAGGTCCCAGCAAAAGGACATAGAAATCCAGGCAAAGATGAAATCACTGTCTTCCTCTATTATTGTTCTAAATTGTTTTTTCCTACCTATGACTAGTCAGTACTTTCTCACAGCTGGGGATGAACAAATTCAAAAGATGTTCTCAAATACATGGCTTCCAAGAGAGAGGCCACTAAGTTTTGAAAATATAAAATGAGCATTTTTGAGTGATTGCACAGCTCATAAAAATGTCTCTGGTTAGAACCTCATCAGCAATGATTCATTCTGTGCAAGGATCCCCTGTGGAGACTTTAGTCACCTCATGTTAGGGAGCTGAGGCCTATTTTTCCTGCTGAGATGGAATAAATGAGTAGGAAGCATTAACTGATGGAGGTCACAGGAGTCCCATCCAGTGAAGTGAGGAATATTTCTCTAAAGATGCCCTCATAATGGGAAAGATTTATGAACTTGAAGACTACAGTATTTCTCCTTCCCTTAAGGATAAAGTGTCCCTTTTTCCTCACAAGCATAAACTTTCAGAAGTAAAGCTTCAAGGTCAAAATGTGTCTTCTATGATAACAAGCTAATGTGCCTGATGAGGAGGAAAATATAGTTTATATTCATTCAAGGTTGTGAGTCTTGATGTCCAGGAATCATTTTTCAAGATAAAACCTGATTAAATGAGATTATTCAAAATGCTTGAGCATAGTAGATATTTAATATATGAGTTTTAAATTTGCACCTATGGCTGGCTACCTTTTACGTACTTTTTGGCTCAGCTACTTTTACAAAACATTTTCAGTTGTAAAATTGCATTGCAGTTAAGACCACAGAAATGTAGCATGAGGCAAGCTTCTCTACCCATTCCCAAGCCAAATGGGCTATTTTGTTGTTGTTATTGGTTCCCTACCAGTTCAGTCCCTGAAGGAGGTAATTGACATCACTTAAAACAAATCAGCTTTAAGGAGCTGCAGTCTTAAACATTTAGTTGTAGTTCCCAGGATCTCATGTTTTCAAAGGTCTGAAATAGGCCCTGAAATCTACAGTCCAGGGCAAATTGACAGGGTTACTTGTGGAAAATACTGTAATGGTGTCATGGAGTGACAATTAAGGGGCATGCCCTGTGTGTAGTGGGTGCCTCCACATGGCTGCTGAAGGAGAATGGTTGTCACTGCTCCCAGAACAGGAAAAAAGTCAGAACAAGGGACTGGTTTTGCACAGAGGCTAAGTCTTCCTTTTTCAGTTCCTTAACACAGGGAGTAATCCAAGGTCCCTCTTTTCCCCTTCCATACTTCTCCCTAAACTGCTGTCCAGTGAGGGCAAAGAAAACTAAAATGCTTGGATCCCTGCAATATTTCCCATACTTTTTATTACCAATTCTGAAAGCTGCAATACTTCTTTGATATTGATATTATCTCCCTCTTTATAGACAAACTCAGAGAAGTTATATTTATATTCTACATTCCATGGAAGAAAAATATAACTATTTCAAATTACTATATTATGTTATACTAACATTTGAAAAGAACTTTCATTTTATAACATCTCTAGCCAACAAGGATATAGGTTGTTGTCACTTATGAAGGGTTATTTAAGAATCTTGATTTGTTTTAAGAGATGTCAATTATCTTATGTGGTACACAGTACAGGCAGAAGCAAATATTTTTTGGAAACAATTTTCTCCAAATTCTCATATCTCTAGAAATATTGTAGACACATACATCATAAACACAGTACAAGAATGAAAGCTCCAGGAGGACATTTACATTCCCAGAACCTTTGGCAATGCCTGACACATAGTAGGTGCTCAATTTCCAGTCCCATGTGGCTATATCTAGGCCATCTACTCCATAATCTCTTTGTGGACTTCCATCAGGGACACCCAGACTCCTCTCTTGCCATTCTTCAATCCAGTTCCTATTAAACAACTCAGGTAATTTTTAGAAAACATGAGTCAGAGGTTATTTCCTTGCTTAAAATTCTTCCATAGTTTGCACATCAAATAAAATTTGTCCTTACTTTGGCAGGAAAGATCTGGCCCCAGTCACTCTACTAACCCCACCTAACCAAGACCTCTTGCCCACATATACCTATCTTTCACTTTCTCAAAGGAACCAAGCTGCTTTCACTTCAGGCCTTTGCAGAGGACATTTTTTGCTTTTAGAATTATCTTCCCAAATTCCCTTTTCTTCTTGCTCTTTCCTTCTGCTATCTGGATAGCTGTAATTTATCCTCCCAGTCTTAGCCTAAATATTGCCTCTTCAGAGGAGCCTTTTCTGAGCTCCCTGCAATACCCCCAGGCTAAGTTAGGCTTCTCCACCCTTCTTTCATAATACCCCACAATTATAATTAAATAATAATTTGCATAGTTATTTGAATAACATCTGCTTCTTTAGAAATATATATTCTCTACAGGAATATCACCTGTCTGTTGTGTAAAATTGCTATTACCTTGTAAGTCTCTGGTGCCTTGTAAAATACACTGTACATTTTGAACTTCCAGTAACATTGTGGTGAATGAATGAATATACCAATAAACAAGTCCTAATGTCCTGGGGAGAAAAGGGTAAATAACTCTGTAAAGTGTAACAGAACTGTCAAGAATATAGGAAATCAGATACATAAATTGTGAAACATAAGTCAAGATCCTATTTGTTTTCTGACACTTGATAATGAGAAATCTTTCAACAGATGTAAAATAAAAACAAAAGAGGACTCTAAGCATTTTATTATAGAGAACACAACAACTATAAACCAAGCTATCTGCATCCCTTTAATCACTCCAGTGTCAGAGTATGTCACCATTAATATCTGAGGGGACTAAAGAAAGGAAGTTTGCTATTTTTAAAAACAAGTAATTGGAATGGTTTATCAACAGACAGTCCATCTGAATGTCTCTGAGAGCTGATGAGATGGATTCAAGTAGAGAATCCTAGACTACATTCATTTTATCTAGGACTTTTTCTCTTAATTCAGACCTTGAACCCCAGTAATGGATAGGAATCCAGTGGGACAAAGAGAGGAAGTAGAGAAAAAATATGTGAAGACACAAGTGGAGGTTAGGCTGACACCTGAGTGACAGCTAGAGATCTATTTCTAATTTCACAGCAAAATGTGGCCAGGAGAGAAAGGTACAAAGATCTTCAGGGGCTATCTATGTTCTGAGGCTGCCAAAGCTCCACCCCACCCACCTTTTATTTTTGTGAGCTCTAGAACCTTACATGTGACTGCCTATCGCATGTTTTCTTTCAACTGGGTATTCAAATTCAACACATTTAATAAGAAACTCACCATTTTCCTCTACCTGTCCTTTCTCCCAGCCTTGCCCATCTCAGTAAATGACCCCGCCATCTACACAATTTCCAAAGTGAGAAACCCAGGAGTCACTGTTGGTTCTCCATTCTCCCTACATTTGATGTGGGCTCAGTCATTAATTCCTGCTGTTTCTATAATTAAATGTTTCCTGGATTCCATCACTTCTCTCCTTCTCCACGGCCATGATCATTATTGCCATTACTGCCATTATTATCTCTCATCTGAGTAACTGCTACAGTGCCCCTCCCCATCCAATCTCCTCCTCACCAACCTTTCCACACTCACATTAGTTATCTGTAGGACTTACAAAAGTGCTTTGTAAAAAATACAACTCTTATCATACTACTTCCCTGCTTAACACTCTTCAGTGACATCCTACAGCACCCTTTATCTGTTAGTAGCAGAACCACTTATCATGTTGATTTGTATTTGCTTATTTACTCTTCTCTGTTTCTCCCACTAGTCTCTAAAACATGACAGTAAGATGTATGAATTATATTCCCAGTATTCAGCACTGCGTCTGGCTCAATAAATCCCAGTTAAAAGAGTGATGCTTCAGGAGATGAAGGAATTTAACAAATGCCTCTTCAAATCTGGGCATATTAAAGAGGATAAAGGTGCTCCTGAGAGGATTAAACAACCTAAGAAGAAAACTAGAAAAAATATTCAAGGAAGCAGAATGGAATTAAAATGGGTGGAAGCATTAGTGAATGGGAGAGCAGGAGGAAGCGGGTGGACAGGGGACTGTAACCCATTTTAGCCTCCCCATGAGTTACAAAGATAAGCTCTTCTCAGAGTGGCAGGGAACAGAGATGGTGACAGGAAACTCAGATCTTCTGAAGAAACAGCAAGGTTATGAGCCAAGGAAAAATTCAAAGTGTTCACATATATAATACTTGTAAGAGTAAAGGCATTCTTATGTTGGCTCCCTGTTAGTCCCTGATAAAGCATGTGGCTCTGTCTTGTATATAGCCCAGTCATAGCTGATAGGGATGTGTGATGCTTTTTCAGAAAATGTATTTGAAATGCAGCAAATGACATGCTAAGAAATTTGGGGGTAAAAGATACATGTCAACCTAAAGTCAATAACAGCTACGAGGTGGTTGCTGACATTGGGGGAAAAAAATTCAGAAAGTTTAGAGACAAGCAAGGTATACTCTCATGGCCAGGGTATACATCCAGAAAGTATTCCCAGTTGTGATGCAGGCCTGGACAAGAAAGTTAAAACCTGGGGACTCAGCTGCTGCTTTTCAGCTCTTCCAGTTGATGATTATAACATTGGAAAAGAAGCCAGTGTATATAAGAAGGGAGCAGCTGGTCACACAGATGGTATCAAAGTTCAGGATTTAATATTCTGGATTTCAGCTAAAGTTTAGGATTTAATATTCTGGACTTCAGCTTATGACACCAGAGGTGGGGGCTCCTGGAAAGTGACAATGTGATCATAGAAATCGGGGAAGGCTTTAGGCAACACCTGACCACAAGAGAATTATTTTGAAACTTGAGATTATGCAGTGACACTGTTCAGTGAAAACACAAATAAAATTGTAAACTAGATCATAGGGAAGATATCAAACATGGCAGAGAAAGATGGATAGTAGTGGAACAGGATCTCCACAACTGGTGGAAAAGTTTCGTTTAAATGGCTATATTCTACTGTCTCACGAGATGCTATTAGATTTTTTTAAGGCTAGATTAACTTTGGGCAATCCTATATACTAGATATGATTCTTTGAAACTACCCTTTGCACATTAGCATAGTAAAGGCTCTCAGGAAACTCACAAAGAAAGTAAATTACCATATTTTTCACTCTATAAGACATACTTTTTTCCCCCAAAAGGGGGGGAAATGTCTGTGTGTCTTATGGAGCAAATGTTGTGTCACAGACTGGGATGTGTATTACCTGACCTGTCAGCAGTGGCAACAGCTATTAGAAGAGGAAGCGGTGGGCCCACACAAAACCCCTGTGGATGCTTGAATGTCCCACTTTACTGCTGAATCTCAGGGCATCTGGTCAGTATGAAGACAGCGAAGAAAGTGATATCAGTGATTGTGAGCAACTGAGCTTCATAAATTCTGACACTAGTGATGATGAATGCTTGGGGTTCCCAGAAAACTAGAAGAGTACTTGAACCTTAAAGTCTCTCCTCATTTGTTAATGGCAGTGATGGTGGTTCTTAATATCACTGTTGACTACTGTTCACTTACATGGTTGAAATATTATTCTGTTATATTTTATTAAATATTTTAGTACACCATTTGGTTCAGAATTTTTTTTTCCTGTTTTCCTCCTCAAAACCTAGGTGCATTGTATGGTCAGGTGTGTCTTATAGTGTGAAAAATACAGTACTTGAGTTAAACACTGTTTACCACAGTTGTTAGGCCATGTAAATATTTGTGTGACATCTGCCCTACTGAACAACAACTTTGGGACACTGATGGTCCAATAGACCATTTTAAAAAACTTGGATCTATCCCCTGGACCTTAAGAAAGAGGATACCTATTAAAAAGAGCTCTCGGTGTCTAACTGGGCTCAAATTTAAAACACTGAGCATATTAGCCATTTCTACACAGGGGCATCTCATGCAAACTGCACCTCAGTGAGAAGCCTGCACTGAACTGCCAGCCTGCACTGTGTTTCTGCCATCTGAGTCTGCCCTTACAAAGGAGTTCCTGGAATTGTATTTCAATCATCAGGACTGGTGTTCCCCATCTAATCAGAGCTGCACAGTTACATCTTCATTAGCTTCTTCACTGACCAAACAGAGCAGCTCCATTTTGACCAATCAGGACGGTGCCTTTTGTACCAGTCAAACTTTGAGGAGAATTCAGAATCCTCATTTGCATGAGGATGAACCAACCAGGAACCAAGGCAGGGACTTTTGTCTCTATAAATCAGCTCCCCTCTGGCTCTGGGAGTGCATGGTCCCTTTCCATCCAAAACTAAAGACTGTGGTTCCCTGGATGGAGCTGAAATCCAGAGATGAAACACCAAGGGTGTCTCACCAGAGCACAGCAGAGCCAACCAGCAGAGCAGAGCAGACTTGCTCAGAGCAGAGTAGAGCAGAATAGCAGAGCACAACAGAGCTGTCAAGCTGGTGAGGGGCCTGGACCCAGGGTCTCCTAACAGCCAGTATCACAATTGAGTTATTTGCACTGAATAAAGTTTCCTTCTTCACCCCACCTCAACTTGGGGATCCCTGTTGGTGTTGAATTGATGCCAGCACCAACAACCATCAGTTGACAATGCCAATGCACAAGGTATTGATTATAAGAACAAATCAACAAAGAATAAAAGTAAAAATTTTTACATAATTAAACATATGGGAAATAAAATAATATGAAACAGTAATGTAAGAGGTTAAATATCTTATAGATAAACCAAGACTTTGGAATATGGGATTTAGGGTAAAATTTATTTGGGTAAAATAAACAACTTCAATGTAATGATCTCAAATAGAATTTCATATTGTAGAAGGTAAAAGGGAAGTTCCTAAAAGTGGTAATGGAATTGTGGTGAAGAACATCTGGATGATGAAGTGGGAGGAAAATGGAAGTGTAATTGTGGGAGCTTAAAATTATACCTCAGAAAGGCATGTAATAAATGATCTCATTCCCTGGAAAATCTTTTGATAAAATCAGAGAATATGAAAAATGTATATCTTGCTTTGCTAATAATTTTAATAAACAACAACAACAAAAGAAGTAGTAAGGAAAGGGATTTAGTGTCAGTTTAATCTTAACTAATATGGGAAGAGTAGTTGGTCACAGAAATACCAGAAACTTTGGAAGAAAGTCAAGTGCTCATAAAATCCAGCCTCTCCATAATCCTGTCAGAGATGTTTTAGAGGAGATTTCTTGGAAGGAACGTTGCACTAAATAATCTTTAAATCCCTTCTGATACATTAAAGACTGCCTCTAACATTCTACAGCCTCACTGAAGAATTCCAGGGGTGGCAGCTCGAACACTGAGTGAGAAGCAGCATTCTGTGACTCTCTGACTATGCTGGAAAGAAATACATAGCTGTATTTTATGTGTTTATTTATTTAAATCTCACAATAGTCCCATGAAAGATATACAATCATAACTTTACAGAAAAGGTGAAATGCCTTTATATGCTTGAAGAGATTAATTTCTCCAAAGTAACCTGGCTAGCAAGAGGGAAAACATGGAAAGAGCCTAAATATAAAACTAGAATAATTAAATAAACTAGGAAAGGTTTATTCAATGGAGTTTTATAACTTTTAAACATAAAACTCTTAAATGAAAAACTAATTTAAAATAAGGTATTAAAATGCATAGAGAATATCTTATATCTAATATGATTAAAATATTTGCACAGAAAAAGGAATATAAGAAAATACATGAACAAATCAAATAAAACAGAACCTACTCCAGAGACAGTGCACACTCTGCTGCTGGCAGCACTGAGAACAAGCACAGTGTAGTTCAGCTGGCAGAGTTGGGAAACAAAGAAGGAACTCCCAGGAAAACCTGAAAGGCTCAAACATAGTTTAAGCAGTTTGACTAATACAGGCAACAGAGAGCATAATTCAGGGCAGGTATGGTAAATCTTCTATAACAAGCAGGGCCGTAATTCTTTATATGGTAAGCTGCTGAGAAAATCATAAATTCGCCATGGTTAAAATATCAGAAGACTCAAAATGATAAATAAAATAATGAAAATAATGAATTATTGAGGTGTGGCTTGCTCTGGAAGACACACAACATTTTCTGAATAAAGTGGGAGGTGAAGACAAAAGTAACTTCTGCTATATGAATATTTCAATTATGTGGGTAGCAAATGTAGAAAAATGTGGGTAGACGAATACAAATCTTTATTCTCAAGTTATTAGAAGCAAGTATCTGTGTAGATTACCTTTAGGAAAAAGGGATCTGGGTAACACATGTTCAAACCATAGAAAATGTCATTCATGTGCATACATACATATCTCACAGCAGACTAATCTTCAATTCCATGACTTTTATAACATTGTGGAGAATTTTATAAATATCTTAATAAATATGTTGTTTTATAAATGAATCTTTGACTTTCTTTTTTCTGTCTCCCACTTTCCTGTCTCCCATCCTCATGTTCTTTCTTTCTTGTCATATTTAAAAAGAAGTATGTATATATTTGTATATGTATATGTATAATATATATGCATATGTATGTGTGTATACATGTATATGCATATGTGTACACACATGCACAAAATTATATATAATTTACTACAGCTAGGTTAAACTTTCACAACTATGGCTATTATTGAGAAAAAGAGAAAGAGAAACTAAATGCTTGGTTAACTCAACACAAAGTACACAGGCCTGGGTTATGGAACTTAGTATTATAATTGACTTCCACCTCTCCATTGCACATTCTGAAAGGGCAGGGACCCTGTTTTGTTTAATGCTGGAGTCCCTGCACCAGGACAGTGTCCCCTTAAATATGTGTTGAATGAATGAACAAATAAGTGAACAGTGCAAATCCTATGTATGTTTCCAGATAGCTCTAGTCTTCTCTTCTTGATAACATCTTTCTCAGAGCCTCAGTAATTGATCTTTCTAGAAGTGACTACATTACTAGCCTGAACGACTCCTTAACACCTGATTCAACACATTATTTTTATGCTCTTTTTTTGTTGCTGTGTTTTTCAATTTAGGCAGACATGCTCCTCAAGGACACTTATATATGTATATATATATATATTCCCCAAAGCTCTTGTTAGAGGGCACATAGGAAATCTCAATAAGTATGCATTTAATTAAATGATGACATTCTACTTTGTGACATTTCTAAACATTTTACTTATTGAATACACTGTGTTATGATTCCAAAGTGTGGTGAAAAGAAAATGTGGATTTAGTGTCAGTCAAGCTGGATTTCTAGCTCTGCCACTTCAGAGCTGCTAAAGTAACCTGAATTCTGGTCCTCTGTCTCCTTGTTTTTAAAATGAGAATACTAACAAAAGCAACAACAATAAGTATCCATCTATGTCAAAGAAAAAACTGGAATGAAATGGTGTAAGGTATGTGAAAGAGTTTTTCACATTGAAAAGCAAATATTAGCCCTCTGTTTACCAACTTAAAATATGAAATTGATGTTGCAATGCTGCAGATGATAGATACTGCATATGGCTTTTTTTTTTTTTTTTCTTTTCTGAGAACAGCTGTTAGGCAGAAGAGCAAGGTGATGAGGGAAAGAATCTAAAGCACAATCTGCCAAACACACCCCAAACATAAATCACAGTCCATGCTCAACACTTGCGTTTGGGGAGATTACCAGGCACCTGTCACCTCCACCCTTGGCACTGCAGCTTTGAACCCAGGAGAAAGCTTACCAGACACAAGCTGCTGTCCGGGTAACCCCACGGGAACCATGCCCAAATTATTCATGGCGGTGGCCCAGGCTGTGGGATCTGTCACGGACATGTTGAGCTGGGCTGTGTCTATCGCTATACTCCCCAAACCATCGGCTGCTGCAGGGAAAAATAAACAATGACTTAGAGCCAACAGTCAAGGGTGTGCGTTTTCAGGGAAATCACATTTCTAGAGATGTGAAGCTTTATTTAGCATATTCCCAAACCTCGAAAAAATAAATCACGTAATATATAGCAATGTTTTCTTCAAACATAAAGATTATTTGAATACATTCTGGGAGGAAACAATGATATTTAGTTTATATTATACACAGAATGCCATTAAGGAAGTACCTCTGGAAAAAACTGAAGAATCACTTCCTTCTCCTAGTGAAACAATATTAGTTAAGTTCCAAGGCTGAGAGGCAAAGCAGGAATACTCTCTTGGTAAAACAAGTCAATTGGCTTGGTAGACGGAGAATAAATATATTCATCTGATTCTGAGTACAATACTGAGGCATGTATACCTTTAGCTAACAGAATCTCTAGAGTAGTTGTCAAGTCATGAAACTGGTCCTGACTGAATTTATTATGTTACCTTGTAATGCATTTCCTCCTTTACAAACCCTTTACAGAAAATGCAGGTGTCTGCCTAAAGTGACTTTTCCAAAATATTTCTTTAAGCGTAGACTTTCATCAAAACAAAATAAACAAATAAATGATAATAAAAACAAATAGCACAGAGCTAACAACAAAAAAAAAAAAAAAAACCCAACAGATATACACCACAAAATATGTCAAATTAGACTTAATGTTATTTGATGTTCACTTATTCCACAGCCTGCTTTCTTTAAGGATCCCAGGCTCTGGGTTCAATGCACATTTTCGTGGCTGGTCAAGTTTTTCCACTAAGAATTCAAAATGCTTTGTCCTGGGCTGACCACCAACATTTTACCTGCAGCCATCATCTGAGGAAGCTGCTGGGGACACTGGGTGATGTTTTCAAGGCCACTGGCATCTACTGCTGAATTACGAGCATCCTGGGTGGCAGAAGCACTTGGAAGGCTGAGTTCAAAGTCCCCACGGAGATCATCAGATTCTGCAAAAGGGGAAAGGAGTGTGGTGAAAAACCACAATAGTATGTTGAGGAAGCCTTCAAGGGAAAACAGTCATGTATTAAAAAACTAACAGCAAAGAACAACTTCCAGTCATAGGCATGGAAATAGTGCTGTCTCCTGGCTGGGTTTCAGAGCACTCTGAGATGGGTGGGTCAACTCTCAACCACCTAGGGCCAGGGCTGGATGAATAAACAGCCCATTTGTGAGAGCAGCAAGCGCCTTGCCTCCTACTGAAGGGACTTCACAAATGGGGCTTATCAGTCCCTGCACAGCCTCTTCCACACACTACACGTCAAAGGAGAGGGCAGACTCAGAGCTAAGTACAAATTTTTTAAGTTAAAAAATTAATTGATGTTGTTATTTTGGAGGACAGTCATCTGTGAAATGTATTCAGAGAAGAAAAAGAAGTAGGAAAAAGGGGAAAAAAGCAAGAATCTATTCACCATGAGACTGGTAAAGGACTGCACCCAAATCACAATGGTCAGGAAAGGCAAAAATCAAGGATGGGATGCTGCCCATCAAAGAAGATCTAGAGGATATTTGGGTAACAAACAAAATGCAAAGGTAAAGCATTTGTTTATTTTAGTTCTATGGAAAGATAAATTTAACTGGCCATAATTTTCCCTAGGATTGCATAGTATATATGTGTGTGTGTATATTTATGTACATATATAATTAGACTTTTCAAAGCACATTTCTAACAAAAAAAATAACAATAAAATATTAAATAAAGTTACAAAGGGCCCCTCTGTAGCATGCTATTTATAAAATCCTATGCCTTCTCACCATCCTTAAAAATGCAAAAACATAACATTCATACATATGTGTTTTAAGTGCACTTTTGCCATTTCAAAACTGTATGATAAAAAATACTGCACTTAGATGAGTGATGTGAGAAATTTGACTTTTAAGTAGATTTGATCTAACAATTAAATTTAAATAATTATTTTTATTTACATATAAATTGAGAATTTTTAAAAAACCATGTTTCTGTCAATGGATCTTATAGAGTAAGATGTTACAGTCTGTTTGTCAGTGTATCTAGTGTAAAGTTTGGCCCTTTTATAGTATTCTCTTCTATTTCTTTGATTCTTAAATGCAATAATCAGTATCCTGTTGAATACTGTACTGTCAAAGAACAAGTTATTGCCAGTTGTATAAGTTAATTCAAATGGAAGCTCAGGTCTCAATAGTTCAAGGATGGATGGATAATAAGCAAATTGTTCCCATGCTCTCCACAAATTCCTAGCCCTCAACTAGCAGGGATTGTGAGATAGTGAAAAATTTTTTTCTAATTGCCTGTTAGAAAGATGAAACATCATCATGCAGTAGTGAATCATTCCAACTTTGGGAGCAAACTGTACTCGAGACAAATATTTTATACCTTGCAATTAAATTCTATTACCCAAATGAATTCAGAACTTGCTTATATATGTGCATCAATTACCTCAGGGAATGATGTCATCAGACAAAGAGATCCTTACCATATAATATAAAGTCAGTGACATAAATATGTAGTTAACCAAAATGTCTGCCCTTTAGCTACCCATACACCAGCAATATTTCTGTGATGAAGCCTCAGGGCAATTTTTTTCTCTCTACCTCCAACCATTTCAGAACAGCAAAGCAGAGTCAGGCTAAAATGTGTCCTTTATTTTGCTCAATGACCCTGTAGTAGAGTCCTCTCGGATCATCACAAAGTAACTATTTGTCTTATCTCCCCAAATGAAGTTAGTGAACTAGTTTCCTTGTAGCTCAAGCTCTTCCCAAATGGGCAATAATCACAATTTTTTTCTGTCCAATGAGTCTACAGCTCTGGAACACTATTGGAGAACATCCCTTTACTCTGTAGGTTTTATGAGTTCTGCCCAACCAGCTTTGTTTCACCTTGCCTTTTTGCTATTGTGTTTTAGGGATAATGTTAGCTTTCCTTGGATCTGTAGATGTCTGTTCCAATGGTAGTTTTTACCTTAGTGATTATGGTCTTACAAAAGGGTATCAAGTTTCTTGGAGGCCCACAGCTTCTGCCTATCTGAACATTTGTTCATGCCCATCTTAATAAACTGCTACTGTTTTATTTTTTTAAAAAAAGCATTGCTTCATTGGCAGGATGTAGTTTGCAAATCTGAATTTATCCACAAGTAGACGTTGTGACTTTAAATTTATTATATCTCTTCAATCTCCCAATCCAATGCTTTGAATGGTGACTCTAAGGTAAATTCTATCACATCTTAGGCATTTCCAATAGTCTCAAGGATGCCAAGCAATTTTTTAAAAAAAATTAAAATTGAGTCGATCACTCTGCTTGGAAGAGAGGTGATATTTTTAATTAATTACTATATAGTAATTTATGAATAGTCACAAGAGCTATTTTTGTTCTCTGCTAACATCTATTGTTCCTATTGAATACTTGCTTCTTCAAATGATTCAAGATCATAATGCCTAATTTATCATTCAAATCAATTACTCTGCCTTAGTTTTCTTATTTTTAAACCATAGAAAGATTAGTGTTTTTTAAAGAGAATCTTTGTAACAGTTTATCTGAGCCAAACCAACAACATATGCTGGAAAGAGAGATCTCAAATGCTCCAGAGAATAATAGTTTTATAACCGATTTTGTGCATTTGAAATTAAGGAAGATTGGAGAAAGCAAGGTAGGGTTTGGATTATAGGATAGTTAAGATTATGTGCTCTCTCAAGGGTCATTATGCACTTGGAGGTGTATTAGTTACGGTATTTCAAAGCTATGTTACCCTGATGCACAGAACAATGGACAGGGCTGGCTTAAAACCTTTCACTAAAGAAGTTATCGGCTTGTGACATAACTACCCACCATGACCTGCCCAGTTAGGAATTAATGATCAGATCACCCTGTGAAATTACTTTCCATATAATACCCCCCTCACCCCACCCCCCGCTTTTTTTTATACACAGTTCCCCCTTTTGTTCATACATCAGTCCAAAGGATGCACTGATGACCCACCTTCTGGTCAGATATTGTGGACTTAGACTGCTAAGAAAACTCATTCCTAGGAAGTCTTCGTACTGACATTTTCTTATTTGACCATTGGGGATGGGGCAATATTGTAATGACGGGATCTGAGTTGAGGCTGACTTTTCCCCAAAAGAGAACAGTAGGTAAATTGAAGGCAGTCAGGTCTTATGGCCTTCATTGTGAATAAAGCACTCTGAATTATTTCTATATTATCAATATCATGATCTGAGTTCTGCTGTACTTGCAATATAGTCTAACAGAAAGATTAATATTCTTTTTTTAAAAGTAAATTTTATTATGTTGTAACAGTATTTCCAATTTTTTTCCCCTTTGCTCCCCTCTGCCCAGTACCCCTGCTTCCCTCCAGCAATCCCACACCCCTTAGTTCATGTCCATGGGTCATGCATATAAGTTCTTTGGCTTCAACCTTTCCTATATTATTCTTAAAACTCCCTTGTCTATTTTGTACCAACCAATTATACTTCTTAATCCCTGCACTTATCCCCATTTCTTCCCCTCCCTCCTCCCAACTGATAGCCCTCCAAATGATCCCATACCCATGATTCTGTTCCTATTCTGATTTGCTTAGTTGGAATTTGTTTTTAAGATTCAGTTGTTGATAGTTGTGACTTTGTTGTCATTTTAGTGTTCATAGTTTTGAACTTCTTTTTCTTAAGTAAGTCCCTTTGACATTTCATTTAATAATGGCTTAGTGATGATGAACTCCTTTAGCTTCACATTGTCTGGGAAGCACTTCATCTGCCCTTCCATTCCAAATGATATCCTTGCTGGATAGAGTAATCCTGGTTGCAGGTTACCTTTCATCACATTGAATACTGCTTGCCAGTCCCTTCCTGCCTACAAAGTGTCCTCTGAGAAATCAGCTGATAGTCCTATAGACACTCCCCTGTAGGTAACTGTCTGCCTCTGTCTTGCTGTCCCCAGGACTCTTCTTTATCTTTCACCGTTGGCATCCCAATCATGATGTGTCCTGGTGTGGTCCCCTCTGAGTCCAGCTCGCCCAGGACCCTCCGTGCATCCCAGACCTGTATGTCCATTTCCTTCACAAAATTTGGGAAGTTTTCCTCATTTTTTCAATTCTTGTTTCCTCATTCTGGACTGGTTAACTGCTTCTTTCTTCCTTATGTTCCAATCATTGATTTGAAACCCAGTGTCCTTCCCTTTGTTGCGGCTACAGAGGCAAGACTGAACACTCTAAGACAGTGAATAGAGAAAGAGAGGTTTTATTGCCGGCGGTCGGGCTGAGACCAAGTCTCCAAAATGGCACCGAACACAAATGGGGTTTAGGGCAGGGTTTATATAGGGCTTTGCTTCTTTGTTTCTTCTTTGGCAGGAAGCAGCCTTGGGAAGTGGGGGGTGGGGTGGTGGCAGGGTGAGCAGGACAGTGCTGCAGGAGTGTTGTAAGAGGAACAAAGATTTGCAAGGCCATAGGTTATTTTTAGCTGCAGCTGCAGCCTCTTAGTCATGGTCGAATTCTTTGTAAATTAATTATCTTTGTAAAAAGGCCAGACATTCTGTAAGATATAACATAAGAGTTATAATCAAGTCACAATGATACAGAAGGGGAGGTAGGGGCTACGGGAAGGAGCTGGGCCAGGTTTTCTTAGCTTGTAAATCAATGAATGGCTGTAACACCTTCATCATTGGTTTTGTGTAGATTTTCCTTTGTTTCACTTAGCATAGCCTTCATGTCTCTTATGCATTTGTCATACTCAAGCATATCTGTCAAGCCTGTGAGCATCTTTACCACCAGTGTTTTGAATTCTGCATCTATTAGGTTGTCTATCTCCTTATCTGTTAGGTTGGCTATCTCCTTGTCACGTAGTTCTCCCACTAAAACCTTGATCCGTTCCCCCTTTTGGGCCATATTTCTCTGCCTCCTCATTCTGACAGGCTCCTGTGTTTGTTTGCTTCTGTGTCCTAGGTAGAGCTCTTGCTCCTGTTACGTTGTAAGGGGCGGAGCCTTAGGGATTCATCAGTACAGGGTAACCTGTTTCACCACGTTGTGGCGCTATATGTGGGGGAGGGGTCCGAGAGGGAACAATGCCGCCTGCCCAGCACTCTCCCCTTTTCCAGGCGCCTCTCTCACTTCCTCACCAGGCTGGCGCCCCTCTAGCTGCTGCCCTGGCCCTCATTCCCAAAGTGGGTGAGTCTGTGGAGATTCTAGGACTGTGGGAGACCTTTAAACAAGCAGACTCTGCTGAGAGACCAGCAGTTTCTTCCTCCGCCCCAATCCCCAATGGTCTGCACAGTCATAAGTAATGAGGCTTGATTTTCCCCAGTGCTGGGAATGCTCCCCAGGTGTCCCTCCTGACTTTTTAAAACGTGTAACTGCACTTTCTGCTGGCCTGCTGCTGCCACCACTGCTGCCGCCACCACACCGCATCCTCTCCACCATGGCTCCGCCCCTCCTACCTGTCTGGATGAGTATTTCTTCTTTATATCTTTGTTTGCTGGACTACCATACAGTTTGATTTTCTGGAACTTCTGGTTGTCTCTAGTTTTGAGGTAGTTGTATTCCTTCTTAGTTGTGGAGGGAGACATAGCATGTCTGTCTATGCCTCCATCTTGGCTGGAAGTCTGGTTGTTATATATATAAGAATTAACATTCTTAATGATATTTATTTACAGACAGATGTGGTAGTTAAAAATTATAGTTAATAAAGCACTTGGAATATAGTAGGTGATAATAATAATAATAATTATTATTATTATATGGATGTACAGTGTTCCCATTAAGGTACCCTGGAATCTTTGTGTTCTGCTGGATAATTATGTAATTAATTCTAAAACAGTGAGTAACACTTGATACTTTTACAAGTAAGTGTTGTCCTAGTTTTCTGTGACACACCTAAATTGTAGCAGAATATGTCTTCATTTTCCACAATTCCTTTATAAAATAACAATGTAATTTAAATGATGTATGAATTTTTCTACCTAGCTTTCAAGAAATTCATGATCAATTATGAGACTGGCTTTTAGTGAGGTAAGATCTTTACAAACAATCAGATGTACAAATGCCAAAGATAACTGTACAGCTTTTTCTAGGGTTCAACTGAAATTTAACCTGCTCTTTGTTAAGGTATATTCAAGTACAAAACTTCATACCCAATTTATAACTGTTCAATAAGATATAGTTATGCTTAGAATTTGATGGGGCTATATCAATAATGCAAATAGCCTATAAAAATACTATTTGACCTAAAAAATAGCACAGGCTTCTCCCACTCTTTCTTTCTTTTTTCTTTTTTTTTTTTTTTTTACAGTGAATACAATTTATTATTTTTTTAATGTGTTTTATTGACTACAGTGTTACAGTTGTTCCAATTTCCCATCCCTCTGCTCCCCTCCACCCGGTGGCCCCCCTCCCTCCCCTTGTCCCCCCTTTTTAGTCCATGTCCATTGGTTGTACATATAGTTCTTCTCAACCTCTCTCTGTCTATTCCATTCCCTCCTACGATGTTTCTTAATTCCTATACCATCTCCCTCCCTCTTTCCCTTCCCCTTCCCTGCTGACCTCCCCCCCAATATGCTCCCAATATCTAAGTTCTCCTTCCACTCTCATTGCCTATTTAGTTTGCCTTTGCTTCAATTCCCTAGCTTCTGTTGTTGTTTCTTGTGATGCAGTTTTCATTTTAGTGTTCATAGTTTTGATCCTCCTTTTTCTAAAACAGTCCTTTTAACATCTCATATAACAGTGGTTTGGATCTAATGAACTCTTTCAGTTTTATTTTGTCCTGGAAACACTTTCTCTGCCCTTCTATTATGAATGACAGCTTCGCTGGATAAAGTATTTATGGTTGTAGGTTTTGGATTTTCATTGCTTTGAATATTTCTTGCCAGTCCCTTCTTGCCTGCAGGGTCTCCCTTGAGAAGTCAGCTGATAGTCTAATTGGGACCCCTTTGTACATGATTCTTTTCTTCTCTCTTGCTCCTTTTAAGATTCTCTCTTTATCTTTAACTTTTGACATTTTGATTATAATGTGTCTTGGAGCGGTTCTCCCTGGGTCCAGTTTTTTTGGAACTCTCTGTGCTTCCTGGACCTGTAAGTCTATTTCCTTCCCCAAGTTTGGGAAGTTCTGTTTGATTATATTTTCACTTAATTTTTCAATTTCTAGTTCTTCTTCTTCGCCCTCTGGCAAACCAATGATTCTTATGTTGGGCCTTTTATAGCTGTCCCAGAGGTTTCTGGTCCTCTCATCCTTGCTTCCCGTTTCCTCTCTCTGCACTGGTTGACTGTTTGTTCCTTCTCTATGTTCTGGTTTGTTGATTTGAACTCTGGATTTTATTTTCTCACCATCTGTCTCGTATGAGGTTTTGTTCCTTTCAGTATAAGTGTTTTTCAATTCTTTCTCATCTTTTTCCAGATCTTTTGTTAATTCTGTAAGCCACCTGATAACAATGGCCCTGAACTGAACCTCTGACAGGTTTCTTATTTGTTTATCTGTCAGGTTCTTCATCTGTTGCCTGGTGAGCTGCGCCACCGGAATTTCTATAGTTGTCTGCCTCATTTTGACAGATGCGTTTTTTCTTGGGCCGGCTATAGGGGGCAGTGCCTGTGTACTCATCACAACCCAGTGATCCGCAACCTTTTTCGCTGCATGGTGGCCCTTTGTCGTCACAACCCAGCAACCGGCGGTGGTCCAGCAACCTTTCTCACCGCGCTGTGGCACTTTGTCGTCACTGCCCAGCAACCAGTGGCTACCCGCAACCTATTTCGCAACGCTGTGGCGCTTTGTGTGGGGGCGGGGGTCCAAGATGGATTTCCGCAGTTATTCTGCTGGGAGACTGGGATCCGTCCTCCCGCCCTCTGAGCCTCACTGTTCGGGGTGATGTGGTGGTTGCTTTTCCAAGCGTTGGGGTCGCAAGCTGCCGGGGTTAGACTGCAGCTGAGACTGCTCTCCCTGCCACTGTCCCTGGTGCTACCGCAAACAGCTCCGCCCCCTTTCGCTCTTATCTGCCCAAAGGGTGCCGTTGGTTTATAACTTTGTACGTTGGGCTTCCGTGTAGTTTTATTTTCTGGAATTTCTAGTTATCTTTTGTTTTGAAGTAGTTGTATTCCTCTCTAGTTGCAGAGGGAGACTGAGCGTGTCCGTCTAAGCCTCCATCTTGGCCAGAAGTCCCCTCCCACTCTTAATAACACAACTCTAACTCTGTTCAACTTTTGTAGGTTTCAAGGAGAAATGCACACACACACACACACACAGAATAATCAAATCCTTCTCTAACTGTTCACAAAACATACATTCCTATTTAAGGGGGTAGAGATGAGTTTAAGTGTTTAAAATTCTTCTTTTTCATTAAAATTTTTCTCAATTACAGTTTACATTCAATATTATTTTGTATTAGTTTCAGGTGTACAGCATAGTATTTAGACAACCATATTAAATTTTTTTAAAGAATAAATTTGTTTGATGTAACTCCTTAGTTGATGTAACTCCTTAGTTCATGCCTACTTCAGTAGAAATATAATTACAGTGAAAAAATTAGATTTATTAATGCCTTGTTAAAAGTTAATTCCAAAAGAAACATTTCATATGGCATCTGAAACTTTATTTTATAAAATCATTAGCATTATCACAGTTTATATGTATAGTAAGATAAAGGTATTCTCATTCAAAATTCTTTCTTCTTCCACCCTAATACCTACTTTGTTCTTCATGTAATCAGTAGGATACTCTCTTGAGCTTATGAAACTGTTTCATCGTTTAAAAACAATATAGAATATTATTAAATAGATGTTACTTATGTAGTAACTCCATAATTTTTAAGTAACTATCTATGGTTAATAATGGAGACAATTTTGCTTCCTGTAATGGCAAAGTAAGTAATTCATACCAATTGTCTTGCTGAGAAACAACTGGAAAAGCTTAATGTCTTCTGTCAGCTTTATAAAATTCTCACTATTATCTTTCAAACACTAAAGGATCCCAAAGGACATGTTCTAATTACTGTAGGGAATTACTAAGTAAGGAGAATAGGTCCTGGTAAGTGCTGGGTCTTTTGTTTTACTGATCTAGGAAATTAATGAAATCTGCAAGTTTTGAGGAAGAGTGGAATTGCTTTGCAAAATGTGGTAAAAGAGGGAACTAAGGATAAATGTTTTGATGGGAAAGAAAGAAGGGGTCTTTGATGCTCCCCTCCCCCCCATGGAAAAGAGGGCTTCAGAGAACATAAATGACCAAGGCACATTTTGAGGTGGTTCCCTGGAAAATATACTGTGTAAATCTTTTCCCTACACCCTACACAAAATGTCAGTGAGGTCACATTTGTCCTTAATTTTTAGAGAGGGGAAATTTTTTTCATCCTCACCTGAAGACATTTCTTTGTTGCTTTTTTAAAGAGAGAGGAAGGGGGTGAGTATTGATTGGCTGCTTTCTCATATGTGCTTTGACTGGGGATTAAGCCCATGTGACCCTTGGGTCTATGAGACGATGCGCCAACCAACTGAGCCTTACCAGCCAGGGCAGGAGCAATATTTGGGTGGTGGGTTATTTTAGAGGGGAGAGTCTGAAGAGTATAATGAAGAGGCAGGTGATAATGGAGATTTCCTAAAGGACTACATCATAAAGCATAATGAAGTTTTTAAGTCTGTTGAATATAATCATGTGCCACATTAACAATGTTTCGGTGAATGATGGTGCCCATATATGACAATGGTACACCTTAAAGCCCAGGTGTGTAGTAGACTATCCAATCTAGGTTTATGTAAGTGCACTCTATGATACTCACACAATGACAAAATTGCCTAATGGTGCATTTCTGGGAACATGGCCCCTTTTTTAAGCTGCACATAACTGTATACTGGATGTTGGTTATCGATGATACAAATCTCTTGATTAATGAAAATAAAAAACAATTAAGGTTTTGAAGAAGAGATTTAGAATAGATTAGCTTTCACGAGGATTTACATTTTATAGGAAATTTCTGACAACAGAATTGTAAAGTATGACTATTAGATCACATAAAGCTAAAAAGATCCTTCTCAGTGTTAGAGAGAAAAGTTACCTTTTGGGAATGGTATGAGTGGAGGATGGAACCAGGCAAAGATCTGTTCATCATGGCTGAGCCAGATAGCACTTTATCTCAGAGCCATAAAATCAAAAGGTCTTCTTTAATACCTGGCCTGTTACACATTTATAAAATCACTGAACTCTTTTTAACAATGTAATGAATTAACATACATCACAGCACAGTACACCTGAGGACAGATGCCATTTCTGTTCTATGTAGTTTTTAGTTTGTTCTTTAAGGCAAAAAGACAAAAGAGATACGTACTCCCTCCTCTGTGCTCTCATAGCACTCTGTGCCTTTCTCTATACAGCATTTCTACCTTCATATTCTAATTAGTTGTTTATATCTAAGTCCCCAATAAACAACAAGCTTAGAATGATTTAGGGAACTAGTCACCTTTGCATATCCAGCTGCTAGCAAGCACAGTCTCTGGAATGTCCTCTCTCTTTCTCTCCCCACCTCTTTCCATAAATTCATAAAATGTTTAAAATACTATATAAATTACATATATATATGCACACATATTTTTTTTCAAATGAATTCAAGCATAGGATGGAAGAAAAGGAAAAAAATGAAAATAAAAGGGAAAGAAGTAGTGAAAAAACAGAGGATCCAATCCCAAAGGTTGGAGGTTTGAAAGCTAAAAAAACAAGAAAAAGAAAAGTTGCTCTTGGAAACTAGAACACAGATGAATTTAAAGTGTCAAAAAAAAAAAAAGTTATATCTTTCCAGATAAATTTTTGGTGTGCTTAACAGGTCATTCTGTAAGATTTAAGATCCCACACCTCCCTGGCAGCCAACAGGGTCATAAGCAGGTTATAGTGATGTTCTCCTTTTGTGAGATTTCCTACAGCTGCTTTTTGAATGAGCTGTAATCTATAAATAAAGGCATCTCCAGATCCATTAAGCAATGCATTAGTGTAACAAAGGCATAAATGTACAGTTTTAAAGAAGTGAGATCATTAGAAGAAAGAAAAAGTTTCAATTGGCATGCACTACAGACGATCAAAAGTAGATGTGGCCATTTCTCAAACACAAAATGCCATTAAGGTCTGTGATTACATCCTCCATTTTTCCACCTTGTGTAGAAGCCTATTTTAAACTAAAAATCACTGTTCTATCTTAGGAAGAAACTGGTTACTGAATGAATGATAAGGTTTTACCCTTGTCTTCAAAGAACTCAACATTGAGAATGAGATTGAGAGAGAACAGAAGCTCTCCTTCTGAAATCATGCAATTTAACAAAATAACCAAATTTGCTAGGGAGACAACTCAGCCAGGATAGCAGATAAAGCCAATTATCTTTTGATACAAAGGGAAATACTAGTTGGCATTACATATATACATGTAGAGAACTGACAGAGGTAAAATTATTTTGTTTTCAGGAATCTTATGATTTAAAAAAATTACTCTTTATATTTATAAATGGAACATAATAATAAAAAGAGAAAGCTTAGGACCTTAGGGATAACATGCTTTTTTTCCCCATTAAAAACATAAAAGAAAGTAAGACTGGATGCTACCATGGTAATATGGAATTTCAAAGTCTTTGTATAGACAACTTTTAAAATATAGGACCTTCCACATTTAGATTATTTTCTCCTGAGAGGAACTATATTACACTTGAAGACTGTTTATGAAATATGTAATAAGTCAACTCATCCCTCTCCTTAATGGATATCTATCAAGTATATATATATATATATTGCCCTGGCTGGTTTAGCTCAGTGGATTGAGCGTCGGCCTGCGAGCTAAGTGTCGCTGGTTCGATCTTCCAGTCAGGGCACATCAGAGAAGGAAAACTCTGACTCCAAAAAACCTCCGCTGCCTTGCGGCATACCTCTTCAGGGGAAAAGCTAAGGGAGTAAACCCCGACAGAAAATCTGGAGCCGGAGTCCCTAAGGCGGTTTGACATTGTAGTCAACACCGGCAACTCCTGCGGCGCACCTGAACCCAAGCTGTATCGACTCCGTCTTTCCCTTGGACCCTTCAGCTGCGAAGAGAGGGGGGGTCTGCTGCATGGGCAACAGCAGACCCTCCATATTACCCTGCCCAGGCTCTGTAGCTTCAGCGTCATCGCAAGATGTCGATTCAACACGGGAGGAGACAGATACCATGTCACTCCGGAGTCGGACTGCACAGCCATTCTCGGCGATGCAGATAGACTCTTAAGAAGCTACACCATCGTCTCTCGAGACGGACGGCTGCCGACGACGACGATATATATATATATATATATAATGTGATTGTATGCTGTTTTCTACCTTTCAGTATACACCTATTATAGGAAAAAGTTATTATTGCTGACTCTGCTGTGAATTATTAAAGAAAGAAATCTAATTTATAAACATAAGCCTAGATTCTTATAGCTAGAAGAGTCTCATTTTAAGCAGAGCTTTTCCTAAGTCTCTGAGAATTCAGAAAAAACTTCCAGGTTCATAGAACATTAAGGTTTGAACCTGGGAGTTCATCAATTTCAACTTCTCAAAGGAATAGAAATCCCCAAAATGTGTCTGACAGGCATCTCTTTCAAAATAGCCTTACAGTTCACAAAGTCTCCCTTCACCTGAGATTTAACTAGAAAGTAAGAGATGTGAGCTCTGCTCTCAAGTCCTATTGTACTTCTGTGGTGGAGTGCAGCCTTGGGAATGTCACTTCTCTATCCTGAATAGAGATATTGAGGTCTTTCAACTAAGTAAGTCACAGGCAAGTAATTAAGGACCCACCAGAGAGTTATAGCTTCCCCTCAATCAAGTTTTTTCTGTTTTCACTCTTTCTGTTATCTTCACATTCCCAATCAAAAAGTTCTACAGAACGGGCAAAGTAAACAGAATGCTGTAGCTCCATAAAAGCTTCACTTGAAGTGTCAAAGCCATAGGCTGACAAGAAAGAGCAGCAGAGAGGCCAGAGGAAGGAGTCCACTTGAGGAAGGGGCAACACCTTCAAAAATACTTCAGTGGACTTTAAGCTTCAAAGATAGAGTTTTCAGGAGAGGTGAATTCTATAAACCACTGACACCACCACATCAAGAACTTTTTCTGCGTGCATCGTGTAGAAAGGCACACATTACATACTGGTCTTTTTGGCCCCACTTATACACAGAAAGTGATTTCAGTAAACATTATTATCTTCTTATATAAGGGAAACCAGATAATATATAATTCTCTAATTTGTGCTGTTTTGTACCTTTTTAAAATTATGTACTCATTTTACACCTTGCCCCAACCATGGAAAACACATTAAGTTATAAAGTGGAACGTTTTAATTGTTGTGGGTGAATAACTGACCCTTAAATGGCTGTAAACTCTGGTAAATGAATTATCAGTTTTCCACAAAGCCCTGATTAGAGCTCTTTAATCTATGGAAATCTACCTGCAATAAAACCCAGTCAGACCTGTCCAGCCTGAGCCAGTTGCTCATCTTACTTAACATTTGTCCTCATAGGGTTTGGAAGAACATGTTAGTTACTCTTTAAACTAATGTGCTCTTAATGATGCCATTGTGACATGATGAATAAAGAATTAGCTCTGTGGTCATGATCACTTTAGGATTTACTTAGCAGGAAACCCCACCTCCAATGAGTTGCCCTGGGCTAGAGACCTTGTTTTCTCTTTCTCTAAATGACCACTGGGCAGCCCTTGTTTATGCTCTGTAACCAGTTGGCAGGACAGTGAGGTCCTTGAACTCCTTGGGATGGCCCTTTTTACTCTGGGGAACTCACAGATGGTGCGGCCACCTCATGCAGGTGGGCTAGTCAGGGGAGAGGTTCTGTGACACAGATATCTGATGCAAATGCATATGCAGCCCGATATCCTATGGGAAAGGTCTAGGCTGGCAGGAAACATTCTGAGAAAACAGGTCAGGTCTCTGGTGCCACTGGCTGTGTTCAGGAAGATTCAAATGGAGGTGCTCAGACAAGAGAAAGGCCTCTGGGGCCCAAAGTTTGCTGAGCCTGGAGGTAAAAGATGGGGCACAGCAAAGTGGCTCCAGCCTCCAAGGACATTCATGATTCAGAAGCTTATAGGAGGATTGCTCTGGTTCTCTTTTGGTGAAGGTCTTTATGTTCTCGCTGCTTTTGGAAGTCAGGGATTATCATCAGAAGTCAGGCTTGCCTGCACACAGTGATCCCAACGAGGCTTTGATAACACAGAAAACCTCCATGGAGGTTCTTGCTCCCCAAAGGTGGGGAAATAAATGCTGATGGGAAGGTTCCAGCACTGAAAAAAAGCTGAAGGTCACTGTAAACATTGCTGCTTCAGCTATAACTCCTTCTCTACTCTTTTCTATCTTGGTTACAGATTTCCAAAAAAGGTGAAAATGTGCTGCTCTCTACCCCACCTTCTCACATGTTAACTCATTCTCCCCAAAAGCAGGAGACAATATTTGCCTCTTAAGGATATCATATAGAGATCCTTCTCTATAAGGGAATGGCATTTGGAAGGCTGAATTCCTCATACAGAATCTTTTTCTACTTCAATCTTCTATATCAAGGACCCATCTGCACCTGGGAAAGTAGCCTATTTTTCTAACTATGATTGGGTCACCAATTAGTCCTAGATGGTTCGAGGTCTACAATAATGTTGGAGAATTGAAAATGTTGGGTCAACTTGCAAAGAAACATGAATTATCTAAAACAAGTATTTACTTAATGAAATATCCATAAAGTTTGTATTATAACTTCTCTAATTATCAAATTTAATATTCATGTAGATAACATTATCATTGAAAATCATTTGTAAGTGGGGCTTTCTCATTTTGTAAAAAATTACCAAGTCTGAACAATTATGGAGAAATCAGAGCTGGTTTTAAATGAAAGGAGTGTCTTGCAGCCAAATAATTCCAATAGCAAAATTATAAAAATCTTGTCCAAATGTCCTTTAAACAAAACTAACCAAATGTCGATGTGAGTGTATTCCATCCACATTTCACACCAGGAGGGGCAAGGCTTCCACAAGTGCAGCTTCTGTGCCTGGAGCCCATGAGGGTTTCGAATGGCTGTTCTGAGGCACTGGCTGTGTCCTTCCCGCCAGCTACTTGTCAGGTAAACAAATCTCTATTTCCCCTATTTCCCTCTATTTCAGGAGCAAGTGCCATCCCCAGTTTTTATTCAAAGCTTACTTACAAATCATCAGGGGAAGGCGGAGGAGCAAGCAAAAACTGTCCCTAAAGAACACAGATATGAAAGCAAAAACATCTGGCCCATGGCACTGAATGCAATTTCATGTTAGCTTAGTGTGATCATTAATTCATGGTTTTATTTATAAAAATTATGCTGAATATGCTTTGTGGGAATTACAGTATAGTGCTATTGCTACTATGGTTTATTATTTTCATAGCTAGATAGCTTCAACTTGCCTAAGCAAATATTTTAAGAGTTCACACTAGCATTATCACATTTCTTCCTTTTTAGTCTTAATGAAAAAGATCTTCTGCTCTTCAAGTCCTGTAATTTTCTCACTCTTACGCAATTCTAAATTTTATGATTTATTATGAGATGTTTATTGTAAAGTCGTCGTCGGCAGCCGTCCGTCTCGAGAGACGATGGTGTAGCTTCTTAAGAGTCTATCTGCACCGCCGAGAATGGCTGTGCAGTCCGACTCGGGAGTGACACGGTATCTGTCTCCTCCCGTGTTGAATCGACATCTTGCGATGACGCTGGAGTGTCCTCTCCAGTGAAGCTGAAGCTACAGAGCCTGGGCAGGGTGATATGGAGGGTCTGCTGTTGCCCATGCAGCAGACCCCCCCTCTCTTCGCAGCTGAAGGGTCCAAGGGAAAGACGGAGTCAATACAGCTTGGCTTCAGGTGCGCCGCAGGAGTTGCCGGTGTTGACTACAACGTCGAACCGCCTTAGGGACTCCGGCTCCGGATTTTCTGTCGGGGTTTACTCCCTTAGCCTTTCCCCTGAAGAGGTATGCCGCAAAGCAGCGGAGGTTTTTTGGAGTCAGAGTTTTCCTTCTCTGATGTGCCCTGACTGGAAGATCGAACCAGCGACACTTAGCTCGCAGGCCGACGCTCAAAGTAATGACTAAGAAAACAACCAGCAACTGGTGGTGGTTAAACAGTGTGGTGTACGAAGTGATGGTATTTGAGACGTACAGTGAACTCCCTGCAACCAGGCCTTTAACATTGATGAAATTAGGATATGATTTTATCACTTGCACACTGAAGTGGACATGTGTTCATGTACTTATCTAACATATCAACCTGACACAAGCTCTACAACACAAATAGTTTTATTACCAAGCTAAAAACAATGTAGATGTAACAGTGAGACACATAACCTAAACCTAAATGCAGCATCATTTCTAGAATTCCCACAGTGTAATTGTTACAGAAACAGGGGTGTCCAAAAAACCCCAGAGTTTGCGGCTGGGGGATGGGAAGAAGGAAGCAGCTTTCAGGATACCTCCATATGTCTGAGGCTAGGGGCTAGCGTCTTTGTTATACAAAATAGCTTTAATGCATCCAAGGCCTCAGGCAGATGGGAGGGGTCTTGGCCCAGGGGATGGTATGAAAAAAGGACGCAGAACCTACATAAGGTTCTGTGAAGGGTCAGAACTGAGTGCCATGCCCACTGCATCAGAGGACGTAGTCAGGGTTTTAAAAATAAGCGGTAGACATTTTAGACAGGCTGACCATGCAGATTTAACAAGGACTGACGATGCAGTTTTAAAGAAGGGACGTACCTTGCTGCTTTGAAAAATTCTCCATGTGGATTACAAAGGACTAACCATGCAGTTTACAAGGAGACTAAGAATCCACGAGATTTTGGATTAAAAGATGGTGGACACCATAACACAGACGCGGTCTCCCCAACCAGAATTGAATGATTGGCAGCTACTGGTAAAGCTGAACTGTGTTTAGAAAGTAGGAAAGCGGTATCTCTAACTTTTCTAAAACTAGCCTGGTTTGGTAGGGGGAGTCAAGGATATATGTCTATGGGTGTTTTAAAGAACATAAGATTTAACAGCAGAAATCCGCAAATAATTAGATCTGTATAACTGTTAAATAAGCAACTCTTTTTCTTTTCACTAAACTCTGGTATTGAGAGTTATAATTTTGGCGGCGGGCAATTGGGCCCCTAACTAAACAGCCCGTGGGTTTGTTTTCAATTGGAGCAGCCCAGGGATTCTGTAACGTAATCTCTGAACAACAAACTCTTACTTTAATAGCAGACACCATCCTCATTCAGACATATTCCCTGAACTCTTGCTACCATTTCAAACTACCAGCTAATTCACTGTCCTTTTTCCTAGTAGTGAAAGTTGCATGAAAATTCGGAGACACAGTTCTTTTTTTTTCCATCTGAGAATAAACATCAACACACATTAGGTAGATGGAAACTAATATTCTAAGGACATTTTAGTTTTAAAAGGTATTATTACTAACACTAATACTTGTAATAAGTTAAAAAAGCTCACGTTTTAAAGTAAAAGGAGCATATCATTCCCTTATCCCTTCCCCCTAGAGGCACCCACTGGGAAAATAGCTTACTGCATAGTAGTCCTACATATGTGGTCATGTGAAAATCTGCAACAACCTATGAAATTGATGTTACTAGCAACTTTTTACAAAAGAAGAAAACTAAGATTCAGATTTGGGACATTTACCCAAGGTCACAAAGCTAATGAATGGTAGAACTCAGTGTTCTGTTAGGGTCTAGACCTCTAGTGTTCTAGATTTGGGGAACTGAGGGTCGCTCCAACAAAGAGCCAGACTAGGAAGTCCCTCTGGGTTTGACTGGTGAGAGAGGGGGGGGGGGGGAGAGAGGGGGGGGGAGAGGCGGGGAAGTGGGG
Organism: Furipterus horrens; assembly: GCF_987537825.1. Lineage (NCBI taxonomy): Eukaryota > Metazoa > Chordata > Mammalia > Chiroptera > Furipteridae > Furipterus > Furipterus horrens. The sequence continues at coordinate 45,847,886 of NW_028327182.1, forward strand.
GAGAGAGGGGGGGGAGACTGGGTTAAAAGAATAAATTTCTTTTCCTGGGGATGCATTCAGTCAACAGATCTGTATTTAATGTTTATTGAATAAAGATACTGTGCTTGAGATCTGCTATCTAATGGTAAGACACAGAGCCTGTCTTCAAAGAGTTTGCAAATTGAAAAGTTCTAGCAGATTTAAGCTTGCTGTAGTCCCCACACTAGACATTCTTGGGAGCCTGCCTAGTATAAGAAAACAACAACTAGATTCTGAATATAACTACTTATTATTGTATTGCTAGGCTTCCAGGAAGGAAGGACACTCACTAAGATTACTACTTCCCAATACCACCCCCGCCCAAGAAGAAAAGACAAGTAGGGTGAGCAGTAAAAATACATGAACCCAGAGTTGCTTGGAGGGAAAATGCCAGCATCAGCATTGCGCAGGGAGACAGCCTTCAGTGGCAAGGATGAGCACAGTCTGAGGATCCTAAGGTGATCAGAACTTGGATGCTTTGTTGTATCTTTGCATGACCCTCATCCCAGGCCCCAGCCAGTCATCTTCACCCCTCTGCTTCAGTTACAAAAGTAGGCAAGGAAAAGAACCTGACAAAATCAGCAGAAATCACTGCTGGAAAACATGCTTTATTGAGAAGCCCATTTTTCCTCAAGTCAGAATATTGATTGTGCATTAGAGCAAAGGAGAGGTAGAACAAATGCATGAGATGTCCACCCAGGGTTGATCTGTATGTAGCCTGAGAGTTTTAATGGGTTAGATTTTATCAGAAGGTCTTACAGACACCTTAGCCCAAACTGGGCTTAATTTTGTCCAAATACATATATTGAGGGTAAATTCGTGGTTTGAGCTGAGAAGTTGGTATAAGCATTATCACCATAAAGGACTGCCTGGAACTGTTCTCCCTGTGTAGACAGCTCCTTCACCAACACCTATCACCCTTCTACACTCTAACAAAATATAATAGTAGGAGGAAATTAGGAGAGCAAGATAGAAAGGCTGGTCAGGGCCACATGAATGGGATGTTTGGGGGGTGGGTAAAGTCAGATTACCAACTCCTTTTCCCACTCCTTTTGTGTCAGAACTCCTTCCAATTCTGCTCTCACTTCTCCCCAACATAGTGTCCTTAACATAAGCTATCTAATCACAATGGCAGCTAGCTCCAAGGCAGACCTGGAGTTCAGATCTCTTTTCTGCAGCCACCGTGAACAAGAGCTACAGAAAATAGAAAGTAAAGGTACTGTGGAATTTGTTAGGGCCATAGACTAAGTAAACCAGAAATCCCAACTTCTAATTCCTATTCCAAGGGATTACCAACATACTGGAGGCCCTGGAAGCACAAGGGTCTACATTACTGTGTGTCGTACAATTTAATCAAAGTCTCACTGTGTGCTTATCAGATTCATTACCATTTTGACACTTAACATTTTCATTTCCAGTAAGGATATACTTTAGCCCTGGGAGCTGATCTGAGGGCATCTCTTTTTCTGCCTCTCCTATTAATATGTGCACAGCAGCATGGCAGCACAATTTGCATATCATAGGAGAGCTCCTGACAAGTTCCCTGTAGGCCAGTTTCCTGAGCTTTTCCACTTTGTGCCTTCAATCTTCAACTCACAAGTTATTTGAGGGGCTAAACGCATAAGGCCTTTTGGAAGAACTGAAAGAAATGAAACAGAACTGGCAACACTGTCAGACATTTTGATAGTTAAAGTATAGATCCCTTAGATAGGTTCTCATAAAGGAATTCTTTTGATTATTTCAAAATAGCAGCAAAAGCTCCACCAAGGACAATTTTGTGAGCACATCTTCACACCAACTCGTCGTCGGCAGCCGTCCGTCTCGAGAGACGATGGTGTAGCTTCTTAAGAGTCCATCTGCACCGCCGAGAATGGCTGTGCAGTCCGACTCGGGAGTGACATGGTATCTGTCTCCTCCCGTGCGATGACGCTGAAGCTACAGAGCCTGGGCAGGGTAATATGGAAGGTCTGCTGTTGCCCATGCAGCAGACCCCCCCTCTCTTCGCAGCTGAAGGGTCCAAGGGAAAGACGGAGTCGATACAGCTTGGGTTCAGGTGCGCCGCAGGAGTTGCCGGTGTTGACTACAACATCAAACCGCCTTAGGGACTCCGGCTCCGGATTTTCTGTCGGGGTTTACTCCCTTAGCCTTTCCCCTGAAGAGGTATGCCGCAAGGCAGCGGAGGTTTTTTGGAGTCAGAGTTTTCCTTCTCTGATGTGCCCTGACTGGAAGATCGAACCAGCGACACTTAGCTCGCAGGCCGACGCTCAATCCACTGAGCTAAACCAGCCAGGTTCACACCAACTATTCCCCACCAAAAGCACATGTTCTGATCTGTTTTTTTTTTTTTTTTTTCTTTTGTTTCTATCAGCATTTTGGTTTGATTCATTGTTGGTACAGATGACACCAGAATAACAAATAAGGTGGTGTGGGACTGTGTGTGGCAGGGGTTTCGCTGTAGAATGGCTGTTTTGGTCTGTAAACTGTGGTTCAATAGACTGAACAGATGGAAAAGCAAGTAATCTTGCGGTCTTAATCCCGCAAACAAAATTCAGAACAATGGCAGGGGGATTTTTGGATATGCTACCCGTCGTTAGATATCTGCCACTTGGGAACCAAGGAGATGAGCATACCATTTTAGGAAGGACAGCAAATTAAAGGGAAAATGTGAATTAATACTGAAAATGTGATGCAGAATAAAATATAGAGGTTATAGTTGTATCATTCCATTCAGAGTTGTATTAAGCTCAAATTGTTTCTGAATTTGCAAGTACCTTGCTAAGTTAAATTGCAAAAAATTAGTTTATGAGGAAAAAAAGTGATGTCTGAAATATATTAAATGTAATACAATGGTTATAAATTTATATATGAAATCCATAAAAGTACATTTCCTCCATGCCATGTGATCAGTTTTGTTATATGTATAAGCAACAGAGTCTCAACATGGAGGCTAACTAAAGCATTTAGCCACAAAGCATGGCTTGTCTTGTCTGCTGCATTATATAAATAAGTGACATGTGACTCGTGCCTCGCTAATTAATCTGAGTGGAGAAGTGTTAGAACAAAAAAGCAGCTAAGTGAGCTATTCTTCAATTTCTTCCCTTTACCTAAAACAAAACAACTGACCAGCTATTAGTTAATGACCTATTTAAAGTTTGCTGAGAGGAAGAAGTTAATAGTAGTAACAAGATGCTGAGGTTAACAGAAGGTCATCCATTTACCTACATACACTGAAACTAAATCAGGAAACTGCAGCATATCCAGTCGAAAAGTCTATTTCCCCTCCCTTCCCCCTTTTCCCATCCAATCCCTTCCCTTCCCTTCCCTTCCTTCCTTTTTTGTTCTTTAGAGAACACCTTTTTAGATGTTTATTTTAAAATTCTGATCAGAACTGGCAGTGGGAAAAGAGCTGGGGAAATAATGGAGACTCCAGTACTTATGTGACACATTCACAAACCCCATGAATTTTTAATGAAGGAACAATGTCCACAATTAGATCTGAAATGAGGTTTTCTTTGTGGGCCTTCTTATGGTAAGTGGAGTGTGTGTGGATTTTACTTTATATTTAGTAAATGACACGTGTGAAAAAACCCACCATTGTTAAATAGATAGAAAATTGTTGACCGTAGATTTTTCTTCTCCTTGATTTACAGAAGTGAGGCAGTTTTTAAAACTATTTCATTTTATTTAAATACCATCCATGAGGTATATGCTAAGGAACTCATTGTCACAGTCATGACCTAAAGCCGTCCTTTTGTATTATATGGAGAAATTTTTATTTGTTTGATTTGTTTAAAACTGTAAAAAAATTTCAAATTTAGAATTTTGGGGGAGAAAGATTTTCAGCTTCCCCATTTGCAAACTGATTATCACAAATGAATATTAAAATATTTAATAATATAGAGAATAAAAAATAAAGTGGGTGATGACTACTTAATTTACATTTTGAGGCTAAAGCTGATCCCTTGTCTTCAGATCCTGTAAGTTTCTAGCACCACAGAAACATGAACAAACAGCTTCCCATAGCTCTTGGGTAGCCTCCAAACTCCTTCAGAATGTGCCTTTTGGTCACCTTGGCAACCTCAGTTGCTACAACTCCCTTTCCGCTGGAGTTCCCAGAACATAGAGCTTATTATTTTTCCTTGAACCTGACAAGCATTATCCTCTCTCAGTGACTTTGCCCTTGTGGTTCCTCCAGATACATGTGCAACTGCCCTGCTCACTCCTCTTAGTCCATCTCTGCTGAAACATCACCTTCCTCTGCAGGAAGGTCTTTTCTAACCTACCTCAAACAGCATTTCACTTACCTTCTGTCTTTTTACCAGTTCTATCTCTCTATATGATTTCTCAGTCTCAGAGATTATATTTCATAATTACTTCTTTGGTAAGTTGGGCTTCCACAAGGGCAAGCTGACTTTTAAAATTTTTAAATATTTTTCCTGCTAAGTTTCCATCAGCCAAAACACTGTCTGGCACACAGGAGACATGCATCCTCCCTTCCTATCCCACACACAAATTCACTAAATAACTATTATGAGTGTGTATGTTGCATGTGTGTACATATTTACACACACCATAAAAATACTGTATTAATTGTGCTTTTTATTTTCTGTATTTCATGATGCTTTGACATCTGAGGCTCTACTGACACTAGAGGGCTAGCCTAATCCTAGAGGTAGCAAACAACAAACCTGGAAGCACACACTCCAAATGCAAACCAACTTTCCAGAGCTCATACCCTCCCTCAATTATTCCTTTTGTGGGGCTCACATACCAAAAAATTATCCCTCAGGGCAGGCACTAGATAAACAGAGTGAGCCCCTGTACCTTGGATCCCTGAAATTATTCAAATTTGCCGATCCTAAGCCTGCATACCCTTCTTCACCTGCTCATTCCCTGGGAAACCACAATAAAACCTCTTGTCAACATTTTCCCTTTATTCCCTCTGCACTCTGACTGACCCTGGTACCTCCAGTGTGGCATCCTGTGCTGTTCTCTCCCTTTAGGAACTGTGACAAACTATCTTTCCCATGGCCATCTTCTCCTGATCTCTTGGCTTTACCATACCTGAATAATAATAAAGTCTGTATTTTTAAATGCACTAAGCAAATTTGTTGAATGACTCAATTAAGCAAATGAGGTTCACTGTATCCTCAAGGAAAATGTTATATAATCTATCATTACCAGGAGTTATGGTTTCCCTGGACTCACAAGAAAGAAAATGACTACGACATTTTAAAGATTCATATAAAATTTAACCCTAATTATGGCTCTAAGATTAATATATCGATTGTTTTTGTGGTTATTATTGTTGACTTTCACTTTGAACCTCAAGCTTTATGGGGGTCCAGACACCATTAACTCAAGGGAGCAAGCAACTCTGCCTTGTTCTTTTTGCCAAACACAAATAATTAACACTAGACAACAAACTCCAATAAATTGTCACTAAAACACATACAAGTTTATTCTCTTTAAATATAAGGAAATAATAAGACCTACCCATAATTTTCTAAATTATATAGGAAGCTCTAAATATAATGAGGACATATTTGTACCACTTGAAGCACTCACGGAGTTTTTTTCAACACATTAGAGCACAGTTGTTGTCTTTTCATTTCCAAGAAAATCTAGTTCATTTTGTTCTGTGGCCCGTGGTCAGATGCCTCGATGATCTCTGCTGGAACACACCTCAGGCAGCGTTAAGCCTGGGCCTGACAGGCAGGGCAGCTGTGGAAACTGATCCTGAGAGACTGACCTTTGATTCACCCTCATGGTAAGCTTAGAGGAATGTGCTGGGTGTTTACCCATTATTTGCACCCGAGGCTGGGGTTTTCAACACAGTAGAGAAGGGCCAGAAAGATATAGGGACATCCATAGGAATGGCAAAGAGAGCTCTTGAGAGCTTCACCCCATCAGTTGGTGTCTTTGGCAGGAGAGCCTTCACTGGGATTTGATAGGCGGGGAAGCTTGATTCCCTAAGAGGGGAACGTGCCATGAAGCCTCCCATTCTATGCAGCTGTCTTTAGACAGGCAATCTTGTGCCTTATGTACTAAATTACACAGCTCTTTCCAACACAGTCACTTTGCTGACAAGCACTTGCTCCTGAATAGAAATACCTGATCCTGCTCAAGGTATCAGTAATATTAAGAGAATAATTTTCTGAAAACTTCAGAAAGGTCATAAAACTTTGTTCATATGATTTGAAAGCATGCTTTTCAAATAAAGGCAAGGATTAAAAATTTACATTAGAGAAGACAGAATCATTCCCTGTGGTCCATCAGCTTCCTTTCTCACTGTTGATGCAGACTGCCTCCTATACATGTCACTCATGGCTGTTCCCCCTGAGCATCATTCCACCTTCTCTGCTCCATGTATCCTTCCTTTTAGGCTCACATCAAGGCCAATCTCATCTGTGAAGCCTTAGAAGATCTACTCTTCATGTCTGCTTGCTATTTCTAATGCCAGAATCCCTCATGGGTGGTATGTCTGAGAATTTAATGTGAGACATGAATTCATTATCTTAATTTTTAACAGGTATATTTACACTGAGTCATGGAATTAATGTTTTAGTGGATTAAAAAATAGTCAAGTATGGGCAGTTTCATAAAGTTCAAACTAATATATGTCAGGAAGAAGAAGCCTAAGATTTTGCTGATATTGCTTAGGAAGAGGCAAGAATAGATACTTTCTTGAGTAATGTGTAAATAAATGTTCTGATGGCACAGATATGGCAAATTAAGCTGTTACCCACCATCAAACTGTAGAACAACTATATTTTGACAGTAAGTGTTTTTGTTTCCTCTCCAACTACTTTTCCAGACATTGAAAGACAGGGAGCAATTTGAATGACCAACCTCTTAGCATCCACAGCAGGCAGACCTATGATAGAGCTTTGTGTGGTCACTTATGATGATGACATCTCTTCAGAAAACACTACTGGTTTTACTTTTTGTTATTCATTCTTACACTGAAAACTGATGGGCCACACTGTTCCTTCCAGGAAGCTTTAGAAATGGAGCAATTTAAAACCCAGGACTCTTAGTAGTACTGCATGTTAGAAACTTCCAAAAAGTATTAAGATACTGTGTGGTCTTTTGAACAGAACATGGGTTGACCATCTGGACTCACTATATTTAGCAGCATAATACGCATAGTCTCCTCCATGTCCCAGTCTTAACAGACAATGTCACAAAGAGATGGGAGAAAGGGAGACTGTGGGGAGCCATGTCCTCCTAAAATATCCTCTTGGCACCTGTCCTCTGCACAGCTACTGACCACTGAAACCAGCACCAGGTCCAATTAAATGCTGCTCTTTAAAAAATTAGCCTGGTTCATTTGAAATTAACTAATGTGACTCATACATCTCTCTATTAAAAATGTATAAAATATTAAATGCAATTGGTATTCTGAAAGCTCTTTTAACTTATACTTTAAAAAAAATACAGTAGTTAAGAAAAAAATTATGCCTAGTAACCAGTCTTTATTGTCATTTATAGAATATGTCTCCACAGTAGAGGGTGAGTCACTGATGTTGCAACCAATTATAAAATATTGTAGAAATGTATGATGAGGAGAGGGGAAAGATATTGTCACCTGTGTGTCAGGGAAACACCACAGCAAAGACTAATATGGGCTGAATCTTGAAAGATGAAGAAGTCCTCACTAGGAAGAGGGGGGAAAAGTGGACAGGCAGCTGAAGAAGGGCATGGCAAATCCCGAGGTTTGAATGAAGAGTGTGTGGAGGCTCCTGGAAGGACAGAGCTGGCTCTCTTTTCACTCTTTTACATCTAAGTGAGGTTATTTAGATTATATTGCTCTCCATATCTATATAATGACAATGGTAGCTTTATTCTCTAAAATGTTGCTTTGAGGAAAATGTCAAGGGATTTAAATTCATGCTCCCTAAGTAAAATGTTTTTCTACATAAAGATACTAGTTTATCAACTATAAACCAAAGTGAGCTTTTTTATAAAAGATAGACCAAAAAGATTAGAAAACTTTTGACAATGTAAACATGTATTTATTCACCAAATCATGAAATACCAAAACTAGACTTTTACTGCTCAAAGCATAAAAAAAATAATTTTAGTAGAAAGAAAATAAAGTACATTTTTACAGCATAGAAAGTAATTTCAGAATTCATTAGCCAAGAGACCAAAAAATACACAAGGTATCATAGTTTTAAGATAGCTTTAAATAAACTCAGGGAGAACAGATTTATAACGGTTTAATTAGAACAGGTTAGGAATGACAGGAGTCTGTTTGCAACCTTTGAGGGCTATGAAGAACTACATAATAGCATTGGTATTGACCAACTGCAAAAAAAAAAGAAAAAAGTCAATAACACCATGAAGATAACAGAACACAGGAAAAAGTTACTATACCAGCCTAGCATTCATCATAGAGGACAGAGAACATTAATTCTAATCATATCCATGCCATTGACTTATGAAAGACATTTTTAAAAAGTTAGCAAACTTTTGTAGTCATAATCCTAGTGAATGAAGAGGGGATGTCACTATGGAAATCACTATATCTTTACAAGAACTTCTCTTACAAATCCTATTCCAAAAGGAAGAGAAATAAATGGAAACAATGACAGAAAAGTAAAGACAGTCAAAACAGGGCAGGTAGAAGTCTTGGGACACGGGAGAGGCTTAAATCCAGAGGAATGGAATTAAATATTTTGGAAAAACATCAAAGGTAGTACATGGAATTTATTTTAAAATATCCAAAGGGAAGGAACATGGAAAAAACAGAAACACTTTTTGGGAAAGCCACTAACAATAAATAACAAATGTAACAGAATTGTTCAACTCCCATTTGTGAATCTCCTTCTACAAGTAAAATAATCCATAAATTAGGAAGGGTATAATAAACAATGCGGACATGAAATTCTAGCCTGAGATGGCAGTAGAAATGGAGAGAGGGCAGACATTAGAGCTAGCAGCAGGTATTCTCAGAACAAGTAGCAAGTGTAAGATTCAATCCTGGAACCAAGGTCATTTGCTACTAGGTTAAATGCTATTCATTTTCCCCTCTTGCAAATCTGAGTTTGTAGCACATTTATTAGGATTAGGTTTCTTGACCTAAGAACTTCATGCAATTTTGGAAACTGCAGATAATAACTACTGGAATTCCAAAGTTGGTGTCAGTTTCAGAATGGCAACCTACTAATTTTGTGACTTGGGTAAAAAGACAAAGGATGAAAGTAATCTTCACATATTGAAAGGAAAACAAATATAGATGATGGTCTAAATTAGTTAAGTAAGATGTCAAAGAATAATTAGGGCCAATGAGTAAGGGATAGGGCAAATTGGTTTCAGGTATATTCTTTCTATTTCCCATTCACTCAGTGTATATTTAGTTAACTCCTACTGTGAGTAATACCATTTTAAGTTCTAGGCAAACAAAAACCCACTCCAAAAAAAGGAGAGCCAGACAGATAAGTCAGTATATATGTAGGTATATAGATGAATGGGTACATTAATCAAAACCCATCTTAATAAAGAACAGAATGGAAAAACCAGTCAACTCTGCCAGTGGAAGTAATTTTAGATTTTCTTGAAGGATGGATGGTGAAAATGGGCAGGGGGGTGGGTTGTTAGTATTAAAAGAAATAAAAAAGTGTTCTGGGCATCAACAACGCTATGAGCTAAGAAACTTAGGTGAAAAGTGTCTGGCATTGTGTAGAAAAGTGAGTAATTTTGTTTGACTAGACCATAAGGGACAAATTGTGAAATAGTGGGGAGTGATACTGATATGGGCCAGACCATGCTAAAAAGTTTTATTTCCATAGACAATGGAGACCTAATATAGTATTTTAAGTTGGAAATAACAAGATCAAATTTGTAATTTAGAATGCTAAGCTTACTGAAGTGGAGTGTAAGCTCACAGGGAAAGAAGCTCTAGGAAGCATAACCTATTTCAAGGTCATTACAAGAGACTAGGGTAGATGAGGCAGCAGCAGTGGAGACTGGAGAGAGAAAATAGATTTGAGAGATATTTCCAGAGAAAGAAAGATAGGATTGAGCAACTGGAATATAGTGATGATGGTCCAAGAAGGAAATCTTCAAAAACTATTCAGAGCTTTCTTGCTCAGGGACTTGGTGGATAAAAATAGGGGATTTTCAAGGCACAAGAACAGTTAAGTTATTTATTTAGGTCATTTAAAATGAAGAAAATGCAAGATTTCTACAGGGCAATCAAATGCTTCCATTACTGAACTTACATAATACATGAAAGCATGTTTGTTCCCTAGGCAGATATCTGCTACTCTCAGTAGCCACAGAGCTAGCCTCTGTGCCTGGCACACAGCCTCTCGCCATTTGAAGGACATTAGAGTCAGTTGAGAAGGGTTTTCTTGTTCTGTTTTTGTTATTTTTATTTTTTTACAAATACATATTCTGGTCTCCACCCCCAGCAGATTTTGATTCAGTGGATCTAATGTTTGGAGCAGGCATTATTTAAATGGCTCCTAAAGAGATTCTGATGTGTATCAATATTTGACAGCCATTGTAGTATATAGTCAATCAACATTTGATAAATTAATTAGAAGAAGGAATGGAAAGAGAGAATGTCAGGAAGACTTCCTGAAATTTTTTGAGAAGTAGCTGGTTGACCCTTTGTATTCAACAGTATAATATTTTTATGCTAATATTTCTTTTTTCTAATTTGTTTTTTATTTTATTTTTCAATTACAGATTACACTTAATATTATTTTGTATTAGTTTCAGGTGAACAGCATAGCGATTAGATAATGATATGCTTTGCGAAGTGTTCCCCCCAATGCTTCTAGTACCCACCTGGCACTATACATAGTTATTACAATATTAATGGCTGTATTTCCTATGCTGTACTTTATATTTCTGTGACTACTTAGTAACTGCCAATTTGCACATATTAATCCCTTCGCCTTTTTTACTCAATCACCCTCTCCTCTGGTAACCATCAGCTTGTTCTCTGTATCTATGAGTCTGTTTCAGTTTTCTTTATTTGTTTATTTTATTCTTTAGAGTACACATATAAGTGAAATTGTGTAGCATTTGTCTTTCTCAGACTGACTTATTTCACTTAGCACAATACCCTCTAGGTCCATCCATGCTGCTGTGAATGGTAAGATTTCATTCTTTTTTTAAATTAGATTTATTGAGGTGACATTAATAAGATTACAGTATTCCCTGACTTATCATGGGTATTACATTCTAGAACCCCCACAAAGTAGGAACCTTACATTTATTATACACTCTTAAACCTACGTAACTTTAACATATATATACAGTACCCCCAAATCCCACGATATAGTGAAAAATCCGTGATAAATAATTAAATATAATATTTTTAAAAATCCCGCGGTACAGTGAGGCCGCAATAAGTGAACCGTGATATAGAGAGGGACTACTGTATATGTGTTTCAAACGTACAATTCTATGACACCCAATCTGTATATTGCATTGTGTGATACCCACCCAAAGTCAAATCATCTTCCTTCACCATATATTTGGCACCCTTTACCCTTTACTACCCCCCAACCACCTTTTCTCTGGCAAACACTACACTTTTGTCTGTATCTATGAGTTTTTGTTTATTTGAAGATATGGTATATACGTTCAATGGAATCCTACTCAGCCATAAGAAAAATACTGCCATTTGCAACAACATGGATGGACCTTAAGAACATCATGCTAAACAAAACAAGCCAGTCAGAAAAAGCCAAGAATCATATGATTTCACTTATATGTGAGATTTCATTCTTTTTTTATGGCCAAGAAATATTCCATTACATGTATGTACCACAGTTTTTATATATACTTGTCTGTTGATGGGTAGTAGGATTGCTTCCATATCTTGGTTATTGTAAATAACTCTGCAATGAACATAAGGGTGTGTATGGTCTTTCGAATCAGTGTATATGAAGAAACTCAACAATATAGTATTGACTGGGAAGTTCACAAGAGAACCTTTCGGGTCTTTCAATCTTAAGAGTTCAAGAATATGATGTTATGGTATCCCTAGCTTTGACTCTTACTGACAGACCACTGGCTGAGCAATCATTGGTCTGACTTGATGTTTCTTACATCTCTTACATTATTAATAGCCATCCTCTCTTATGGTAATCTGTTCTTTAACCTCATATATTTTGAGTATTTGTAAATATATATTTTTCTCCATTGTCTGTCTCTCCTACTAGACTGAAGTTCCAGGCATTATTTCTTTTGCTCATCACTGTGTATTTAGCACCTAAGTGGTAAATCATAGGTGTTCAGTGAATAGATAATCAATACGTGAGATTTTGTTGTGAAAGTTTTTAGACCTCACTGCATCACATTCAATATGCCTACAGATCTAGATGTCCATGAGTGAATTATAGACCCAGAAAATGGTTTCAGAAATTTTTTTTTAAAACATACAGCTAAAGACAAAATATTTTTGGATTTTTGATGTTATATAAGACAGCTCCTTATATGAAAAACATCAGATTAAAAATAGAAGATAGATATATAATAGGGTAAAATAGGCACAGATGTTTAACCTGAGAAATAAAATTTAAACCACAGTCTTGTTCCTTATCTAGATCTAGGAAGTCTTAGCCTCAAAGTCTAATGAACCTGAACCTTTCATATTATTTATATGTTAATTATCAGGTATAACAATTATGTACAAAACAAATAAATGAACTAATGGGAAATCTGAAGTTCATATTAGCAGAACAATTAAAGAAAACAGGTGGCTAACTTGAAGAGCTAGAAATGTTAAAAATCTCTATACTAATTGTGATCAATGTGCTAAACATTTGCTTAGGGTACTTATTATTATATTTAACTAACTCATGACACTTTTTGACATTTTATTGCCTGAGACTGAATGTAAATGTTTTTACACAGAAATTGTCAAAATCAGAATTCTTCTTTACTTAAAATTTGCCAGGCACCTTCTAAATACTACCATTTTCACATTATTGTCTCATCTAATTCTCAACAAATTTATAGAACAGAAACTAAAAATCAGAGTTAACCTTAGATATATGCCTAAAACTGGAATACTGTAAAAAGTATTAATTATAATTTTAAAAAAACCTGAAGTATCATTTTAATCCAGGTGAAATGAATATTACATTTATGAAAGCATATTTTTATTAAAATCCTAAATCATCAGAATTCTAGAACACTACATTCTACTTAATGCTATAATTTGGACACCTAAAGAGAAAATATTGTTTCAACTATGTTATCAAAAAGATGTTAGAACCAGTAATAACATATATTAACAGCATGTGCCCTTTCGTACATTACACTGAGAAGGGTATATCACCTCTGTGGTATTTTTGCCAAAATTCTATTACCTCATGAGAGAGCAACAGAAAAACACAACTCAAAAACATCCTATAGATAACTAACTAGCACTCTTGAAAACTGTCATGGACATGACACATAAAAAATACTGAAGAACTGTCCTATTCATTTCTAATGTATCCAGGTCATCATTCTGCAGATCAGCAGTCAATACATAATACTGGATGAATATATGTAGGTTTAAGAAATTGGAATAATTCTATAGTGCATCCAAAATATTAGCTACATTCTATGATGCAAGCTTGTTTTTATATTATTTGTAATTGGCCCTGGACAATTATGAATTAGAGAAAAAAAGTTCCCTATGAACAAGAGACTACGGTTAACTAATTGTAAATTACTTTACACTAAGCTAAATTTACACACCAACTGTCACAAAGGCTTTATGTTTTTCTATATAAGTATCTCTGCTAAGATTACTGGAATTGTGATGATTATTTCCACTGTCCTAACAAAGGCAGACAAAGAGAAGCAAAACAAAAGTGTGTGTGTGTGTGTGTGTGTGTGTGTGCGTGCACCAGTGCCTTTAATTGAAGCAAGATGGAAGGAAACAATATTCCCTTAAAGCACATTAATTAACCCGGGAATGCTACTAGATGCTCCAGGCTAGAAGTAAGCAGCTTGCTTCTAAACAGATTTTAATTTTTAGTCTAGTAGAATAGGTCAGATGCAACTGTCTCACCTGGAGGCTTTGTCTCAGGACCTACCTGCCCCAAGGCAGTACTGAGTGTCTGCTGTAGTGGTCACCTTTGAGAAAATGCAGTCTCCAGGCAGTCATGCACCTCTGTGTATTCTGATCCCAAGGACCAGTCATAAAAGTTAGATGAAATCTCACAATGCGGTGGGGAGTTTTCTCCTTAGATGTTTTATAGGAGTGAGAAAAGACACAGCCAGTAAAAACATTTTTTTTTAAAGTAGTGGTAGGAGGGGGATATCTATGTTTGAAATAAAACTTTAATAAATAATGATCAGCTTTACCACTTAATTAAAATTGGGTGGAAGCATATACGCTGGTCCAAATGTGACACTCACAAGAGCTCAGACATGACAAAGATCTCCTGGGAAATTAAATTGCCTATCTGGAGGGAGTATTGAACAGAGCAAGCCTCAGAGCTCCCACACGCAGAACTAAAACAAGCAAAGATGAACCAAATCTGACTGATGCCTAGGCATTTCCCAGACCTCAGATTAGCTGAGCATTAGTGCAGGCAGGTCTCAGCTGTCCATGAAAATGAGAACACATTTACAAGCTGAGTTTGAATTTTAAGGGTACTCAACATTTCTAGTATTGTTTACTGAAAAAGGTCAACATTGGAATGTTTGATTTATGCATGGCAGACCTCAGTCTAAAAGCACTAGGTTTTCCACATGGCATTTGCTGAGAATGTGTTAAATGCATAGTTCCAGAGTCACGAATATTATTTTACGTGAATGCATTATTAAAGGACCTCTGCTGTGTCCCCCACAGGGCGATAGAGATGAGGCAGCAGTAACCCTGCAGTCTGAATGCAAAGGGACACGGACTGACTGAGGCACTCACTATAAACTCTACCAGCAATATTCCCAGACCCACACTAATCTGCACCTCTCTTTAATTCCCTTTTGACCTTATAGAAATAAGGAAAATGGAAATGTTTAAATAAAATTTTAGTAACAAAAGCATGGAAATGTGTGCCTGGTGTCTTTTTCTATATTCCAGATCTGCAATAAGCATTCACAACAGTCCTCAGACTTTCTTGCAAATCAAGAATTTAACATCCTGACTCCTTCCAATAAGATTTGAGTTAAAATGATTAAGAGCTCATGTGAGTAATTTTTTATTAATGGAACTGGAAATAATACATAATACATACTAATTTTATGACAGTGAGAGGAGTTATTCACTTTAGTAAGCCAAGAATGTCTGTTGTATAAGTTAAAAATCTTAGGAGTAAGTCGAATGTTTTAATAGACTACGGAAAAGCATGAAATGAATGCCAGGTAAATTTTGACTGGAAGACAGGGGAGACTTCCTTTACCATTCTAGGAAAAATACTTCTCTATCATAGGCTAGTACCCTGATAAACTCAAAAATTAACCTTTCTATATTAGTATTTTTCACAAGGAAAAATGTTTTCTTTAAATTGACTCCTTAATGCATTTTAACACATACTTTGATTTACAGACATTAGATTTACATACAACTTTGTATTATACATTCTTTGCATAAAGCCAAGTAAATCTGTGATAAAAATTTCTATTCTGTTTAGATATGGAGAGCAAATGACCAGTATTCTCATATATATGGTAACAAATGCCTAGTTTTATATAATACTTTTTCCTTAAAAATAAGAATATAAAAAATTTAAGTCTTCAAGAAGTTTCAGAAGACTGTGATTTTTAAATTACTCTTTTACTTGATACACTTTTCAAAACCTCAGACCTCTTATATTAAAAGAGCTGGTGCTGACATAATTTCCTTCAACCCCATTTATATATATATATATATATATATACAGCTTCCAGAGCACATCTTCCCCTGTGCTCTGAGCAGGTGTTGCAAGATGAATCAGACACCACCTGCTCTTCCTGCCTCAGAGGAGCCCACCCCTGTGCTGGCAGAACAGACACATACACAACTGGTTGTAACGTACTGGGGTTACATTTTAGTGGCATGAATAAAATGCTCTGGCAGCACAAAATAAAGAGAGAAGGTTCTGTAATGGGGACATGGGAAAAGGGAGGGTAGAAGCCCAGCAGAGGAGATGACATCTGAGCTGGATCTTAAAGGATGAATGAGATGAGACCAGGTACAGAAGAGCATTCCAAGTGCATGTGTTGGGGGGAATATCACCCCATGCATACCAAGTTTTTAAAAGTAGACTTTTAAAAGTGTTTTACTTTAAAAAAGATTTAGTTCACAATGTCTAACATGAAATAAAAATCACAGACTAGATGATTTATTTGTCTCTAGCCTGCCCTTCCTACCAACCACCCTAGGCATTTAGGAAGTACTTGTGCTACGGAGGAGGAGACTTAAGTACCTCAGCACCATAGGTCTGGGAGTGAGGAGTGCTACCACTGCAATGAGAAAAAGCAACTGCAGTAATCATCCCTTTACAGTGTGGTTAAAACACAAGTTAAATTAATCTTAAGAAAGGGTTTCTGTTATGAAAAACATCTGCACATCAACTACAGGGTTTATAAGAATTTTGCTCTGTGCTGGAACCTTTTATTCAGAAGGAAGGAGAGCAAGGAGAAACTCTTCATTTTGTTTTTCAGTAATTTAATCACACTGGTATCGTTAAGTGGAGTTGAAGGCTGGCTCCTCTTCTGCCACAGAGGAAAGAGGGAGGGGAAAGTGAGGTTCCCAGGGTAGATCTGGAAAAAAGAGAGCAGTTCTGGGAAGTCCCCTTCTTCAGCTGGGTTCGAGGAATGGCTCTAAGCCCCAAGGATTCTAATGCTCAAGTGAAGAGGAAGGGTAAATGGCTGAGAGACCAAGATGAGGACAAAATTCTAATTGGTTCCCAGTGCCTAGAAGCTGACTAGAGTTAAAAACCTAAGGGAAACTTAAGTTAGCTAGAACCCAAATAAAATAAATCATATTTTGTTTATACATCTTTTATAAAATGAAGTAAATTCATTCATATTGCTGTTTTTTCAAAGGTGTGTATATGGATGTTTGAAGGTATGTGTGAGTGCACCTGTATGTGCAGGGGAGAGAGAGGTTAAAAAATAAACAAGCCAAGTACGTGAATTATGTCCTACACCTACATGAAGAGTTACTTTGTAGGAAGAATTATTTAGGAGTGTGTGCCTTGGAGGGTTAACTCTTTTTTGTTTATTCCCTATGTAAAAGAAGGCAGCTTCTGAGAGCTAAGTACTTGGCTTCTCAAATCCCGGTGGCACACATGCCTCGGGTGCCTCTTGATTCAGTGCATGAACATGGGCTGCTCAGCTTTTCTGGGTAAAAGCAAAGAGTCAGGGTTTGGTTTAGACACTTTTCATGGCTGTTTTCTTCTTCAGTGTTCTCTGATTTGGTCACACAATGTTATGTCCTAAAGTAATGTTTCCACCCTTCTGGGTTTTATATATTCACATTTTAGAACCACAGTAATAATAACAATGCCCTCTCTAGTGTCAAAACAGGGAATACTGGTGCAGGAGTGCAGGGTGAGCAATGGCTCTCCGCCCTTTCTTGGCTTCAGGGCTCAGCATGACAGTTGGCATAAATGCTGCCCGGGTGGTACATCCCACTGACCCATCTTGGTGATGTAGGATGTTCTTTAAGAGGCTGTGTTTTATAGCTTTTATGTGTGATATACACTATTAGCACAATAGGACTTCTATTAAGGCGGCACAAAATAATCTTTCCTCTTATTTTTACTGGCAGCTATCACTCACCACAAACATAAAAGAGGCTCAAAGGATGGAGGTCGGCAGGCAGTACCTTCCTGATGGAAGAGCAGAAGTAATGGCTGTACATCAGCCAGATTCTGGCATCTCACTGAGGTTTTTCCCTGACGTGCACCTGGGAGTTCAGCAGGGTTTTAATCACTTTCCTATTCTCTTTTTATTTCTTTCGTTCCAAATGCTCTCACAAGGAAAACGCCTCTGATTGGTTAACACCTAACCACAGATTCAGAACTTCCCAGGTTCCATAACATTCTGTCCCTCTTCTTACTTAATGTCATTCATGGGGAGACAACAAGGGGGCAGGCTGGAGGGGGACAAACATAAATCCTGGCACAATGGATGTGTCATTTAAACAAATGTGTTTTATTTCCCTGTGCCTATTTTTTCCCCCATTAACTGCCAAGGCAATTTACTTTAATTATTTTTATATTACCATGTGAAAATCACTTCTTTTTGGAACATCCCTCCCCTGCTCCCAGAACCCAGGTCAGTTCAGTGGACAGGAGTCTTACTGCATGCCAGACATCGCCTTTCTGAGCGAACATAATGAGCCCAAATGCAGGAATTCTCCATCATGCTGCCAGTCCTGCTCACAGCCCTGTGAACAGATTACTAAAAGACATTTTACTTCTTGTGACCAAGTTCTCAGTGGCAGAGATTTTTCTCACTATCCTTAAGCCCGATTCTTCTGATGGTTGAGCCCATCCCTGGCAGTTGCTTATCTTTCAGAAGGCTCCAATCCTCACTGGGCTAATGGCTCCAACTGCTCATCTGCTTGTTAACCTGCTTTGGTCTCTGCTAACCTGCTCCCTCTCTGTGACCCTCATCACTAGTCTGCCTTCTGCCCTTAACTTCTAGGAAATCACTTGAAATTCTGCCACTTACTAGCTCAGTGCAACTTCTGCCCAACTCTCAACCTTGACTTGCCAGTTTAATCTGCTTCTACTGTGATCCACATGCCAAAATCAGCTTGATTCCAGTTGTCCCAAATTATCCCTAACTCCCTCATTGCAACAGCCCCATATGGTCTCTGCTCAGTTCCATTGATTCAATCCAGGTCTGGCAGCCAGGGTATTCTCAAGTACAACTATTACTTTGTAGCCAGCAACTGGGGTAGCTCAAATAGCATATTTGCCCTAGACGGCCACCAGAACCTAGTAGTCTCTAAAACTACTAAAGAAAGAAAACATCTAGAGTATTTATTGAACATTTAGAATATGTCCTGGTACATGACGGGGCCTCAATTTTTTGGCAAATTATGTTAAAATATCTTTTAAATAACAAATTGCTGGTGTTCAGAGTTATGACTAAATATCATAAGCTTCATGATAGAGAATCATTCTGGTTTATAGCTCTATCCCCAGGGCCCCATACAGTGCCTAGAATAGAGTTGATATAAACATTTATTAAATTAAAGTGACTTTATTGAGAAAAATATGTCAAGCGTGCTTTTGGGAGATACCTAATTTCTCAAGAGTTTAGATGTGGCAGGACACCTTAAGAAGCCTAGACAAAACAATCAGACCAGTGGACCCCTAAATCTACATGCTACAGGCATTAGCATGTAGAAGTCTACCCCATAGGAATGGACAACACAGAAGAGGAATGAGAACTCTGCAGGATAGTCTGTGACTGAGCACACATTCCCTCTCTGCTGGGATCTTCTTCACCTTCAGCTTTGACCTAGGTTGTGGAGATCCTTCTGATCAGCTACTTGCTTCATAAACAAAAACAAGGGCCTCTATTGCAGCCCAACACAGCTGCCAAAACAGGTGGAATGCCATGCTCTTAGTGAATAGTATAAGGCTAGTGGTTTAGGGCATTTAATTTTTTTTTAGTTCAAGTAATACAGAAATGTAGGGAATACTATACTTAGGCAATCAAGGGAACATGATTTTCAAAGTAAATTAACTCATTTCACATTAAATATAAAGCATTTATTTTTTAATGCTCACAGCAATCTATGCTTTTGAGTAAAAAAAGCATATACAGGTATAGAAATGTTTAGTCCTAGCTGTGGTTCCTGACAGTCATTTTCAGAGATAAATCTCCACAATGGATGTTGCAATGAAGACAGTAATATTTATTGAAAGGTAAACCATAAATATATAGCCACTTGAAACTTTATTGAACAAAATAATTTATACTACAGCTGTCGTACTGCATTTTAGCCCTGCTTTGATTTTTATCAGCATTTGTCAATTAATCAACCTAAACCTTGTAAAACATACTCACTTATTTGTGGAAACAAGCACTTGCAGACTTTAAAGGAAAGGTCATTTAATAATTTGCTAATTGTGCAAAGATAGATTTAAATTTTAAAAAAGGTAAACACTCATTACCACTGAGTATAAATCGAACTTTGTTGCAGATTAATCTTGTTAACTTAAATATGGTCAATGGTTTCACCTATTGTTTTTTTAGACTAAATAGCTGACAAAGTTGACAGAAAAAAATTAATCTAGCTTCAGGTTTTTAAAATTTATCTTAAGAAATTTTTTATTGTCACCTTTGCCATTTCAATATGTTGCTAGCCTTGAGGCCATGATTATAAACAAAATAACCATATTTTCTTGGCAGAAAAGTGAAGAGAAAAAAGACAAAGCAAAAGAAACGGGAACTGGAGAAGCATGAGAGCCATGTTGTGGCAATGTTCTGTTTCTTTCCTTTCTTCTTCTTCTTTTTCTTTTTCTTTTTTTTTTTTTTTTTTTTGCCTCAACTAATCCTTCATTCCCAAGATGAGCCATCAGCTCTCTACTTGGGCCTGCTGGTGCATTTTAATTCATTAAATGAGAAGGAAGCCGAGTCCAGCTCTCTTCCAGCAACCCATGCACCAGTAGCCTCACCAACTCTCTGGCAACCAAGAAAGCACTTGTACTTCCTCCCACAGAATCACCACCACCTACCACTCCGCAGCCATCTAAAGGACTCCACCAAGTTTAAAATGGGTAACATACCTTGGACGGCAATTTCTACCCTGGGGTCTGCAGGGCTGAACCGAGAAATCCGCACCATCTTAGAAGGAAAAGTGAAACTTAAAAAAAGCTGGCATGCCTTGAGGGATTTGTAAGAAGAGTAATTTTGCAGGTAGTTTACAGAGACAATGCTTGTTGAAGGGAGATGAGTCTTGCCAGACCCAGTCTTGGCAATCTGCTTAGCAGCAGAGCTCCTTTTATAAAAGTTATGAGGAGGCCCAGGTTGCTCTCTGCCTGCTCAAACTGGCTTATCAATACCTTCCATTCCATTCAGTTCTCTCCCTTCTAAATAAGTCATTATACAGGCGCATTTCCCTAAGCAGATGCAAACACTCTTTCCGTGTGTGAGACTCCCTTGGGCAAATTAAGTTTCTTGGAAAAGGGTCAAGGAGCAAAAAACAAAAACAAAAAAAAAAAAACAAAACCTACCGAGAAACAAGCATGTGGTTTCAGGGGATGCTGTTAATCACACAGGCCACAAGCCAAATTTTAGACATTTCTTGGGCAGTATATTGAATCTGATAGGGCCAGTTATTGGGAGCAAAATCATGATATCTACAGCCAAAGTTTCTTTGTGGTCATAACAAATAGGTTTATTTATTTATTTTACCAGTTTTAATGAGGTATAACTGACAAATAAAATTGTATCAATTTAATGTGTATATATGATGATGTGATATACAGTATTTCCTCACTTATTGTAGGTATTACATTCTAGACCCCACCCTCCCCCCGTGATAGGTGAAAATCCACGAAGTAGGAACCTTACATTTATTTTAGTATTTATATATATTTTAAGGCTTTATAAACCCTTCCCACACACTTATAAACTGTTCCCAGTCCCTTATTAACCTTTCCCACTCCCTTAACTTTTTCCACACTTTTAAACACTACTTGTGTTCTTAAACATATTCTACACTCTTAAACCTATGTAACTTTAACAACATACATATACAGTACCGCAAAATCTCGCGATATAGTGAAAAATCCATGATAAATAATTAAATATAATATTTTTAAAAATCCCACGATACAGTGAGGCTGCGATAAGTGAACTACAATGTAGAGATGGACTACTGTACATATATAGTGAAATGATTACCACAATAAAGTTATTTAATACACATATCACTTCACATAGTTACCTCTGTGTGTGTGCATGTGTGCGTGTGTGTGTGAGAAGGGTTTATTTTTTTATGGAAACAAATCTGATAGTTAATGAAAAATTTCCTTGTCTAATACTTCTAAATAAAAGCTGCTAATCAAATTCTAATTCCTTAATAAAATTGTAGTAAAACTTTTATAAGGGAAATCTTACTATAAAATTGTTATCTTCTGTTCTCATCGTCTTATCTAACAAATGTAGAATATTTCTGAAATAGATACTCTTTATTTCTTCCTTTGAGTTATAGGGAGAAGAGTCCCTTTGATGTTGTTTTATCATTTGCTTTCATTAACCTCAGCCTCAGTTAACTCACTTCTTCTATATGTCAAGAATCTTTTCAAAACAGAAGAGAGGAGAGGTGATGCAATACTAGGGAGGGAAGCTGCATGGTGACATCACAGCTGCTTCCTGGCAGGAGTTCTTTCTATCTAAAGCATATTCACCACATTAAGAAGCCACAGGGAAAATGAATGGAGGTGGATGACAGGTTTTCATTTGTTTCCTTCACATCTCAGAACACTGTAAATAAGTTTGTGTGTTTCCATTCAAATGGTTCCATTATCTTGGAGGTCTTAATCATTTCTAATAGCAGTTTCTGAAGCGTTCAGAGCTTGTGCTTAAGGAGCATTATTGGTATTCAAAGTAGTCATACTACATTAAGCAGATTTACAGCCTTGTTCAATGGTTATTCTTGATCATCTTTATTTAAAAGTAAGTTTAGGCTGATGAGGAGGCTTAAGTATTCTCCTATGTTTCAGTCTGTAAGTCATGCTACACCAGAACATCTGGCTCTTCTGGGCGCCCTCGCTCTTCTTTAAATGAGACCGAAGCTGGCAAGTTAAACGGAGCGTGGTAGCAGGTGGCATTGAACTAGGGGAAGTTTCAAAGGGCAGCCTTGTTTTGAAAGGTACCTGGGATTTAGTTTTATTCAGGTATGGTGAGGCCAACAGATTAGGGCATGCTCGACACTGAAAAGACAGTTTGCTACTTACAGTTCCCAAAAGGAAGGGGCATGCAATACCATGCTGAGCCAGGCTGGACCACGGGAGGAAGCCTCGGGGTAGGTCAGGAGCAGAGGAAGTGAGAGGAAGACATGAGCAAAAGCTTTTACTGTGGTTTCCACAGGGAAGGCAGAAAAAGGCAGGACAATAAGGTGTGGGATTGGATAGTTTAAGTCATTTCAGTGGTTTTGGTGGTATGGGGGGGGGGGTCCAACTGTCCAATAACTGGGCCTCCAGTGATTTAGGGAAGGAGGGTAGTATTCTGGACTGCAGGAGCCTGGTAAAATGAGGCTAATGGCAACAAGGACTCAGGATTGGTTGGTTTGCGCATCAAAGGTGTGCTCCCAGGCAAACTGTTAGCTATTTCTTGGAATTAGGGCACCCTGGAAAGGTCAGTGATTCCATCTGGGGTCTACAAGGCCCTAAGATGTCAAAGTATCATATAATATAGAAAATAAATACATGATTAATATAACCCTGCCTGAAACACTGCCACAAAAAGCATAAAAACAGAGCTGCTCAGACTTTACTAAGCATAAAAATCACGAGGGTATTTTGTTAAAGTACAGACTCTGAATCATTCAATCATATGAGGGTTGAGACTCTGCATTTCTAATAAACTCCTTGCTGACACTGGGACCACACGTAGAGTAGTTACAGCCAAGAATATATCACTAAGAGTCTTCTGAGTCACCTTCTACAGAGAAAAGGGAATCCTGTCTCGAATCAGATACTGCTAGACAATGAATACACAGATTTCGTCTTGTTTTGCTTGGACAATACCCTTTGTCCATAGGAAAAACTATCTCAATTTTATAAGCAAGATAATTGACATTCAAGGTCGTCAAGTAACCTGCCCCAGGTCATTTACCTAAAATTTATAAGACACAAATGTATCTGACCTACCCCTCCCCCACCCCCAGCACAACTACAAATGGTACTACTTGTGACAGAAAAGTCTTTGTTGGTAAAAGCTTCTTAAGACATAAAGTCCATGGATTTGAAGTGTGGCTCAGTTACAACCTGACTTCTAGCAAGAAGAGAGATTGTGAAAGGCGTTCATTATCTCAGAACCAAAAATAAATGGTGCTGACAAATTAACTTACATTTCATTATAGCCATTTGGGAAACACTTTCGTGATACAACTACATGGTGAGATATATACACTAAACGTTAGTCTGCCACCCATATACCCCTAGTTCTACTGCTCAAAGATAACTACTGTTAGGTCTGGTAGCCTTCCAGAACTGTTCTATGTAAATAAACTTTTTAAAACAAATTCACTCACCCAGTCATTTTAAGGCAGTGGGAGGCAAAACAGTAAATAAAACACACAAAATTCTTTACACAGCTTACATGCCAGTTGGAGAGAGAGATTATAAACAAATAAGTAAATACATATCAAATAGAGATAAATGCTATTGAAGAAAAAACCAGGTACAAGAGGAGGTGGTATTTGCAATTATAAATACAGTGGTTTAAAAAAGCCTCATTGAAAAGACGGTATTTGAGTAATGGCATAAAGGAGGTAATCCTATTCCAAATGCATCTTTCCTTTTAGCAATGTATGTTAAAGCCCTTACCAGATCAGAACTTGTAGATCCTACCTTATTCTTTTAAAAGGCTCCATAGCACTCCTCTGTTTGCATACACCATTCTGATGGGCATTTTATTTGTATAAATGGAATGTTTTAGATAATACTGGTATAATTTGTTAGGTTGAGAAATTGGGGATGTAAGTCCAAGCTGCACATCTATGGTGCCCTTGAGTATTTATTGACTTCCTTTTTTATATTAATAGTCTGGCCTCATGAGGTTTTCCCTTTTCATGCCACACCTTAGGCTGTTACTGTTCATCGGGTGCAAGGGCATATCCAGGACTTTCTCTACCTGGAGGACAAGGTGATGTCCTGCTTGCAACACTTCCCTCAGTGCCAGGCTACTCATAGAGTCAAATAAAAACTCCAACCCCCAGGTGACAAGTTTTCCACATTCCCCACAAAGGCAGTATAAGAAAAATTTTAGGGAACAGTTACCCTCTGGGCTCTGAGCATGATCTTCCCACTTAGGAGAAAGCATATAAGCTACCTTAAATCAAGACAAACAAAAAATCCTTACTTTCTGGTCCTATTTATTTACATGGATACAGACGTTCAGCACTGGGACATATGACTGAACAGATTTCACATTTAATGAAAGATTAATTTATTCATTTAATTATTTTCTGAGGCAGTACCTGGCATATGTCAGCACTCTGCCAGGCTCTATAGAAGGAACAAATATCAGTGCAATATGGTTCCTGCCCATGTCACCTTCTAGGCTTTTAACAAAGGATAAGTTCAAAATCAACTGTGATTTCAGGCTGTGCACAGTAAGTGATGCCAAGAACAATACAATAGGGATTAAAAGAAAGGGGAAAATGCTATGATCCATCTGAGCTGAGATATGAATAGGTAGGGATGGAGATGGAACAAGGGAATTTGAGAAGGAATGAGAGCATGACTCAGTGTGTGTGTGAATATGTAAACGAAAGGGGAGCAATGAGTACACTGTAAGCAAAGGTTCAGGTGAGGGCAAAGACAGGCGTGGTGAAGGGAACATGAAGTGGCCCAGCAGAGCTTAGACACAGAACGTGGGGAACACTTGTAGATGACAGGAAATGCTGGCTGGAGTAAGGTTGGCAGAGGGTCCCGAGGCCCCTTCTTTATTATTAGATAAGCGATACATAGATGAGTTCTGAAAGATATCAAGAAAACACCATCAATTTCTTCCTCTTTTTGGTTTTGCATTTTTTATTTTTTGGAGGAGTACTTGTATACTTTGTTTTATAACCTCTATTTCTAATTTCAGTAATTTTTCAAACTGGCAATACTTATCCAAGTAATGCATGCCTATATGTTAAAAAGGCAAGTAACACTGTAAGGCCTATAACCCAAAACAGGAAATCCCTACCCCACATGTCCCTACCCACTCCTTTCTACTCAGAGGAAACTACTTTGTTGTTGTTGTTTCCTTCTATAATGAAAGATACTTATTTGCCAGAGTGAGTAATGTCCTATATTGGTACAATTTTTCCCCCAACAGTTTTTCTCAGTTTGCTTAATCTAGGGGCTTGCTCAGGGCAGGAAGACTAACCAGCATTTCTAACCTACCCCTCCCTGTGCAAGGAGGTTGAATCCTGTCATGGGAGGAGAAACCACTTTTAATTTTTATTGTGATATTTGATTCCATGTATTCAAGTAATGTGTGCATAGTGATATTTCTTAAGTTACCATTTTCAGAGGTTATCTAATGTCTTACTACTATGCAAAAAGAGAAAAATGCAGCCCTCTTATCTGGTCACTGCTTACCAGCAAGCTTTCTTCCCCCATCTTTCTGGGAGATTAAGTAGCAATTTGAGGTTAAACTGATATTCTATGTTTATTGTAAGATCATGTAATATTGTTACTGTTAAGCAACAGAGTTTAAGAATACATTTCCTATCTTCTTCAATATTTTGTTTTTCCTCGTGTTGTCTTTTATTTCTTCTTCTTCTTCTTCTTCTTTTTTTTTTTTTTTTGGTTTATTTATTACTCACTGTCCCTGAACTATTTAAAAGAACTACAAAAGCCCTATTAAAACCATTGTTTATGTTATCAACCCAATCATCAATCTGTCATACCCATTTTTCCCCCTAGGAGCCTCCCATTCACTTCCTCTGATCTATCAGTTTCCCAGGCCAGTTGCCCACCTGTTGTCCTGGGGCTTCTTTTTAACACCATCTTGCGAAATCCCTATGCCTCTTGCCTGTGTTGTGCTCCCTGTTTCCTGGACCCCATGGTTTCCTCTTTCTTGGTTTACAGCCTCGTTTTTGTAGAGCACATTCTCTAGAAGCTTTATGAGAAAAGGTACATGGGAGGTAAATTTGTTGAGACTTTTCTTGTCTGTCTGAAAATGTCTTAATGTCTCTCACACATGTTTGATGGTTAATCTTGTAATTTAATTCCAGGTAAAAAGTCATTTTCCTCTGAATTTTAAAGGCTGTACTTCATTGGCTTCTATCTTCCAGTGTTGCGGTTGAGGAGTCTGATGCCATGGGTATTCCTGATCATTTAAATGTGACATGCTTTATTTCTCTGGAAGGTTTTGAAATCTTCTTTTTAATCCCTGGTGTTTTGTATTCTCATAGTAAAGAACCTTAATAAGCATCTTTTTTAAAAAACCTATTATTCTCGGCATTTTCTCTTCCCTTTAAATCTGTAAGTTCCTGTGATGCAATTTTCAATTTTTTTTCTGGTATTATTGTTTGATACTCGTCTCCCCACCATTTTCTATTGTTTTCTATTTATGGAACTCCTATGATAAAATGCTGAGCCTAATGAACTGATGCACTACATTCCTTCTTTTCCCTCCACCCCTTTTTCCCATTGTACATCCTGGCCTGTTAGTCCACTTTCTAGAAAGTTTGCTTGACTTTATCTTCTACACATCTCAATACATTTGTTTTTTACAGTTTAGTTTCCAAGATCTCCTTCTTATTTTCTGATTATTCCTTTTTTATAGACTGCCCTCTTTATATCATGGATACAATACTGTCTTTCATCATATTATAGATTTTGACCAAGACACATCATAATTAAAATGAAAAAGATTAAAGACAAAAAGAGAATCTTAAAAGTAGCAAGAGAAAGACAGTTACCTACAATGGAGCTCTCATACGACCATCAGCTGACTTCTCAAGAGAAACTTCTCAGACCAAAAGAGATGAGCACAAAATATTTAAAGTATGAAAAGCAAAAATCCACAACCAAGACTACTCTACCTATCAAGGCTATCATATAAAACTGAAGGAGAGATAAACAAGAAAAATCTAAAGCAGTTCATCACCAACAAAGCAATATTAAAAAAGTGTTACAGGAACTTCTTTAATAAGAAGAAAGAAAAAAAATAATTATGAATAAAAAATGACAACTACATACCTATAAATAAACACTTTAAAGGTAAATAAATTAAATGCTTCAATCAAAAACATAAGATAGATGAATGGATTAAAAAATAAGATTCAGATATATGCTTCTGAGACCCACCTCAGATGGAAGGACACAAAAAGACTGAAAGTAAAAATATGGAAAATATTTCCTGCAAATGAAACCAAAAAAAAAAAAAAAAACAGCTGGGGTAGCAATATATATACATCAAACAAATAGATTTTAAAATAAAGCTATAATAAGAGACAAAGAAGAACATTACATAGTGCTAAAGGGATCAATCCAACAAGATTTAACCCTTATGAACATTTATACAACCAACATAGGAGCACCCTAACATATAAAAAGGATAGACATAAAGGAAGAGATAGGAAGTAATAAAGTCGTAGCAGGGGATTTTAACATCCCATTGTAATCAATGGATATAGACAGATAATCAAAAAGAAAAAAGGGGCCTTGCAAGACATACTAGGTCAGACGGATTTTATTGATATCTTCAGAGTATTTCATCCTAAAGCAGTAAAATATACATTCTTTCCAAGTGCACATGATACATTTTTAGGATAGAGCACATGTTAGACCACAAAACAAGTCTCAATAAATTTAAGAAGATTGAAATCATTTCAAGCTCTTTTCTGATCATAATGGAATAAAACTAGAAATCAATCACAAGAAAAGAAACCTGGAAAATCACACAAACACATGAAGGCTAAATAGTATGCTACTAAACAATGAATGGGTTAATAATGAGATCAAGGAAGAAATTAAAAGATATCTTGAGACAAATTAAAATGAAAACACAATAACCCAAAAATTTATGGGTCACAGCAAAAGCAGTCCTAAGAGGGAAATTCCTGGCAATACAGGCTTATCTCAAGTAATAAGAATAATCTCCAATAACCATTCTAACTTTACAGGTAAAATACTAGAAAAAGAACAACCCAAGAAGGAAGGAAATACTAAAGATCAGATCAGAAAGAAATGAAATAGAGTTTAAAACAATATAAATGATCAATGAAATGAAAAGCTGGTTCTTTTCAGAGAAATAAGATTGATAAACCTTTAATCAGACTCTTCAAGAAAAAAAAAGAGAGGGGACACAAAAGAAATTAAATCAGAAGTAAAAGATAACTTACACTTCACAAGTGACAACTGACATCACAGAAATACAAAGGATTATAAGAAAATACTATGAACAATTATATGCTGAGAAATTGGACAATGTGAAAGAAAAAGTTAAATTTCTACAAGCATACAATCTTCCAAGACTGAATCAAAACAAAACAGAAAATCTGAACAAACTGATTGCTACCAACAAAATAGAATCAGTAATGACAAAAATCTCACAAACAAAAGTCCTAGACTAAATGGCTTCACAAGTGAAATTTACCAAATATTCAAAGAAGAATTAATATCTATCCTTCTGAAACTATTTCAAAGAAATTCAAGAGGAGAGAAGACTCACAAGCTCATCTTACCAGGCCACCATTACCTTGATTCCAAAATCAGACAAAGACATTACAGAAAAAGAAAACTGGATGACAATATCCCTGATGAATATAGATGCAAAATTCCTCAACAAAAAATTGGCAAACCAAATTCAGTAATGTATTTAAAAGCTCATTCACCACAATCAAGTCGGACTCCTGAGATGCAAATTTGATTCAATATCCTCAAGTCAATTACTGTGATACACCACATTAAAAATAAAAGATAAAAATCATATGATCATATCAATAGATGCACAAAAATCATTTGACAAAATCCAGCACACATTTATGACAAAAGCTCCAAGGAAAGTGGAAAGGGAGGGCACGTAACTCAATATAATAAACACCATCTATGGCAAATATTAAACTCAATAGGAAAAAGTTAAAAGCTTTTTCCTTAAGATCAGAAAAAAGACAAGGTTTTATACTTTCACCACTTTTATCCAACATAATTTGGAAGATGAAGCCACAGCAAATAAAAGGCATCCAAATTGGAAAGGAAGAAGTAAAGCTGCCATTATTTACAGAATGACATGATACTGTACATAGAGAACCCTAAAGATTTCACAAAAGAACTACTAGAATAAATGAATTCAGTAAAGTAGCATGATATAATATTAACATTCAAAATTGGTTATAGTTTTATATACCAATAACACTGGGGAACACAACTTCCGTTGAGTTAGATCTGACACTGGTTTCTGACTAACGTTTGGCATGTGAATCCAAAAAAAAACCCCAGTTTTTCTCTATCATGTCAACTTTTTAAGGTACAAGATACCCTCCCTATGTCCCAAAAATCATACAAAATGTACATACAAAGGAAAAGTAAGAAAAAATTACCTGAATATACTGTTTATTTAGAGTTATTTTATTCATATAAAGGCTATATATTGTTACTGTAAGTCAAATTGTGTACCAGTAGTAAAGTTCTGCTACCAAACATACATATTAAGGTATTTTATCTTTCAAGTGACAGGCTAGGAAATGCCGAAATGAGATACTTGAAACAGTCTCCTTCAGTTGGCAAAGATTTAACAAATTGCTTCATGAGACCCAGTTTTATGTGCAGAAGTGAGAGTATAATGTTCTTTCTGTCAACAAGTGGCTCATGTAGAATGTTTGGATCACCAGGTTTGAGGTCAGATCTTGGAGGCAAATTTGACTCCACCCAATGCTTCTCATGAGCTCTGCTGTCCCACATACACAGAAAACAAGGACACCTGGTGTATCCACGTTGCTGACCAAGAAGTAAGCAGACAATTTTAAGGTCAACACAGATGACCCAATTGTGCTTGTGATATTGCAACAGATCAATGATTCTCTATATGTCTTCATATTCTTCACCACAACAAACTGAATGGCCAATTGGGACTGCACCAAATAAATTGCCCTTGTGGAGGAGGACACACTTCAAGCTTCACTTTGAGCTATCGATAAACAGTCACCATTCAGTTGCATTCTAGACTGGAATTCCCAATTCCTCCATTAAACCATGTATGTTATAGCAATACACAAAGCCACCATCACTTCGGAAGTACTGCAGAAGTGCACTTCTCTTGATCGAAAGTAGGATTCCTTCACTCCTTTTTCAAGCAAGTTTTTCTCATGCAGTCTTGATGCTAGGAGTTCTGAAGCCTTTTTGGATAGTCCCCCAAATCTCATGCCAAATCATTCAAGTCATGCTGATCAAATCCCTTATGAACTGAAGCACCTTCAATTTCAAAATCTTCATCATTGCTGTCACTTAGTTCTTTACCATACTCCTGTTTTTTGAAAGAGGGTAGTTCAATGAAAACTGACACTGGGATTTCAGCTGAATGAGGCACTGGGCGTATAGCTGATGGTAGACTAGAATACTCTATTTTACATTTATTTTTCTTGTTATATCCTGATGTTTTCACTATACAAAGGTAACAGTCAAGTGAAGGACCTCTGGGCTCTCGCCAAACCATAGGTATACCAAATGGCAATTTATCACGTGTTACCTTCATCCGCATCTGTATACTCTTGACACACTGCTTGCACACCTTGGGAGGGGCCCAAGACTTATCTTGATCACTAAGTTTTACCTTAAAAATATGCAAAATAGGCTTGCCTGATAAATGCGCTGATGTTTACCTTTGACTGGGAATGGTGAAACTGCCCCAGATATAACAAAACGAATCAGGGTTCTTAGGCACTTATGACGAGAAATAACAGAGGTAGACACGATCTGAAGAAAAGGAAATAAGTACATATGTAAATAAAAAAATAAATTCTGCTAACTCATTGTATACAGACAAGAACTCAGACTACACTTTAGAAATTGATTCACTACTTCCGGCCAAGATGGAGGCTTAGACGGACACGCTAGGTCTCCCTCTACAACTAGAGAGGAATACAACTACTTCAAAACAAAGGATAACTAGAAATTCCAGAAAATAAAACTACACGGAAGCCCAACATATGAAGTTATAAACCAGCGGTGCCATTTGGGCAGGTAAGAGTTAAAGAGGGCAGTGGTCGCACCTGGAGCGGTGGGGCGGCGAGGAATCCCCGCCGGTCAAGCCCCTGGCGGTGCGCGACTCCGGCGCTGGGGAGAGCTGCTGCCGCATCGCCTTGAACAGTGAGGCCCAGGGGGGCGGGAGGACGGATCCCGGTCTCCTAGCTGAATAACTGTGTGAATCCATCTTGGACCCCCGCCCCCAAAGAAAGCACCACAGGGCTGCGAAATAGGTCGCGGACAGGCAGGCGCCGGTCACTGATTTATGACGTGTAAACAGGCACTGCCCCGGACAGCCGGCCCAAGAAAACAAAACGCATCTGTCAAAATGAGGCAGACAACTATAGAAATCCCGGTGACACAACTCACCAGGCAGCAGATAGAGAACCTGACAGATGAACAGATAAGAAACCTGTCAGAGGCTCAGTTCTGGGCCATTGTTATCAGGTGGCTTACAGAATTCACAAAAGAGCAGGAAAAAGATAAGAAAGAAGCGAAAAACTTTCATAACGAAAGGAACAAAACCGCATACGAGAAAGATGGTGAGAAAAAAAAATCCAGAGTTCATTTCAACAAACTGGAATATGGAGAAGGAACAAGCAGTCAACCAATGCAGCGAGAGGAAATGGGAAGCAACAATGAGAGGATCAGAAACCTCTGGGACAGCTATAAAAGGCCCAACATAAGAATCATTGGTTTGCCAGAGAATGAGGAAGATGAACTAGAACTTCAAAAATTGAGTGAAAATATAATAAAGGAGAACTTCCCAGACTTGGGGAAGGGAATAGACTTGCAGGTCCAGGAAGCAAGGAGAGTTCCCAAGAGACTGGACCCAGGGAGAACCACTCCAAGACACATTATAATCAAAATGTCAAAAATTAAAGATAAAGAGAGAATCTTAAAAGCAGCAAGAGAGAAGAAAAGAATTATGTACAAAGGGGTCCCAATTAGACTATCAGCTGACTTCTCAAGGGAAACCCTACAGGCAAGAAGGGACTGGCAAGAAATATTCAAAGTAATGAAAATCCAAAACCTACAACCACGAATACTCTATCCAGCGAAATTGTCATTCAGAACAGAAGGACAGAGAAAGTGTTTCCAGGACAAAATAAAACTGAAAGAGTTCATTAGATCCAAACCACTGTTATATGAGATGTTAAAGGGACTGGTTTAAAAAAACAGAAGCTAGGGAGATGAAACAAAGGCAAACTAAATAGGCAACGAGAGTGGAAAAGGAACTGTGGGTACGGGAAGCATATTGGGGGGAGGTCAACAGGGAGGGGGAATGGGGAAAGGGAGGGAGATGATATAGGAATTGGGGATCAAGGTAGGAAGGAATGGAATAGACGGAGAGAGGTTGGGAGGAACTGTATGCACACAACTAATGGACATAATCTAAAAGGGGGGGACAACTGGAGGGAGGGGGGCCACTGGGTGGAGGGGAGCAGAGGGAAGGGAAATTGGCACGAATGTAATATTTTAATCAATAAAACACATTAAATCTGAAAAAAAAAAAAGAAATTGATTCACTATATAGAACGGCACACAACCTCTCACCACACTGTCTCATGTGTAACTGAATAGTCTAGACAAGTATGAACCTGTTGCTGTTCTCCAAGGTCATCCCTCACCTCTCCCCACTCGAGGGAGGTTTGATCTTAGCCAATAGGAGAGCACTAATGTTTCCCATGACCCAGGCTCAATCCAGCCTAGAGTGGTCGCATTAAGATCAGCTGTACAAAAAAACTTGATGTGATAGAAGAAAACTACCTGCAGTTTTGAAATTAGCATGCCTATTTAAGTCTAAAACAGCTAAAAAATCCAACTCAACAGGAACTCTGTTAAAAATTCTTCCCCTGTGTAGTCAGAAAGAGAAATTAAGAAAACAATCTCATTTACAATTGAGAGAAGAAAAAAAAAACCTAGAAATAAATTTAACCAAGGAGGTAAAAAAAACTGTACTTGAAAAACTAGAGGACTCTGAAGCAAGAAATTGGGGATACAAGTAAATGTATACATATACAGGAATAATTAACATTGTTAATATGTACGATTACCCAAAGCAATGTATAGATTCAATGCAATCCCTATCAAAATACTAATGGTATATTTCAAAGAACTAGAACAAATAATCCTAAAATTTATGAAACCATGAAAGATCCTGAATAGCCACAGCAATCTTGTGGAAGAGCAAAGATGGAGGTACTGTAACATACTATCTGGTATCAAACTATACTACAAGCCTATAGCAATGAAAACAGTATGTTACTGGCATAAAACCAGACACATAGATCAATGGGAACAGAATAGAGAGGCCCCAAATAAATCCACACCCATATGGTCAATTAATTTATGATGAAGGAGACAATAATATACAATGAAGTACAGATATTCTATTCTATAGTGTTGGGAAAATTGAACAGATACAAACAAAAAAATGAAACTATACCACCTTCTTATACCATATACAAGAATAAATTCAAAATGGATTAAAGACTTAAATATAAGACCCAAAACCATAAAACTCTTAGAAGGAAGTGTAAACAGTAAAATCTCAGACATTGCTCTTTGTAATATTTTTTCTGCTATATCTCCTAAGGCAAGGAAAAATAAACAAATGAGACTACATTTTTGCTCAGCAAAGGAAACCATCAACCAAATGAAAAAGCAACTTCTGAATGTGAGGAGATATTCACCAACAGTATATCTCATAAGGGGTTAACATCCAAAATTTATAAAGAGCTCATACAACTTTGGGCTATTCAATTTCTTTAGATAAGAATCCTTCAAACTCCTACCTAAAGAGCCTGTCTGTGGTGCTAGGTGTCCCTGGCTATGTTTTGAAACTGGCTAGGAAGGTCTTACCTCACTCTGCCTAGTTTTACCTCTGTCCCATTGGCCTAGTTTTGCTGAGTACAGAACATCTCTGATTCAGTGTAGCCCAAGATCACCCCTCACACCTCCACCATGGATAGAGAATCGGTAATGGCAGAATAAGGTAAGGAGAGGAACAGCATCTAACTACTTCATACACTATGTTCCACTATGTACTCTGTAACCACTTTTAACCAGTCCCCCCTTTTCCAGTCTCACCCTTGCACCTGTTTCGAGCCTTCCCAGAGTGCTGAGAATGAGTCTGCAGCTTCTCTCAGTACACTTCAGCTCCTCCTCCTCCTTCACAGTGCGGCCTTCCAAAATACTGCTGGCATGCCTTGTTTAGCAGCATCTCCTCCTGTTTCTTCACTCTCACTTCTATATATCTTCTTATAGTTTTTGATTCCTTGCTGCAATTCCCAGTCTTACAAATTTTACTTTGAAATTATACATACTTATGTACTTCACTCTAGTTTGTTTATCCAGAGAACTCTAGGTATTAAGCCAATCCACTACCTAAACAACTACTTTTGGGAAGAATACAGACAAATCATTTTAATTCTGTTATTTACTAGAGGCATCAGTCAAAGTAAGTTGAATTTCTCCATGAATGTATCATTAGAGCATCTCACTGCTATCTCGGGTCCAGAAACTTGGACCAAAAATCAATTTGAGGCAGATGCCACATCAATTCTCAATACACAGGAAGGGAAGAAGAAGGGGTGAAATAGGGAAAAAATCAAAAACAAAACAGACACCAAGAAAATAATTTAAAAACAGAATAACAAGAGGATTGGCCCAAATAAATAATTATTTTAAGAAAATTATGTAAGTTTATTAAATAACTCTTAAAAAATGATCATCACTTGGAAGGCTGTTGAGTAATTCATGTCACTGAATGTTAACTGTAAAACTCCACTCATTCATTTAACATGTATCCAAAATTCATATAAAAAATCACAATTATCCAGCGAAAAGCTACCCACATAAGAAATTCTCACAATTTCATGCCCAGATTACCTTTCAATTATTGCCCTGAAAGATATAGCCAGAGAATGCATAAATGGCTTTAACACCTGCATACTCATATATGTGTATACTAATGTGAATGTGTATGTATTTCTCGCCTCATCCCCAAAATAAATTTTAGTCAGCTTGCTGATTATCCTTTAAATATATCTTTTGAATATATTTTTATTTCCCTGAGTACAAATTTGTCTACCTGAAATTATGTAATTACCTTGTACTATACCACACTCAATGGTGGGCCAATAACTTTTTAAAAAGTTAACTGTGTTGTCACTTCTAATGTAGTCGTAATAACATCTTTGAACTTGATAAATGACTTTCTAGTCAGACTGACCTTGTTTTAAATCCCAGTTCTTTCTCTCACTGAATATACGACCTTCAGGAAGCTAATAATTTCCTCAATCAGAAAAACTGAC
Source organism: Furipterus horrens (assembly GCF_987537825.1). NCBI lineage: Eukaryota > Metazoa > Chordata > Mammalia > Chiroptera > Furipteridae > Furipterus > Furipterus horrens. The sequence continues at coordinate 45,884,052 of NW_028327182.1, forward strand.
ATATTATCTATTTTGCAGGTTCTAATTAGGATTAAAGCATGTACCATAATACATGTAAAGAACCTGGCATTTTATAGGTTCTCAATTAATAAAAGCTATTAAAATCAGGATATGAGATGATTTGGAAACCCTAAACTGTAAAAGTACATCTTTTCACATCATTTACACAATGGGATACTACTTACCTATAAAAAAAGAAAATTTTACCCTTTGCAATAGCATGGATGGTTCTGGAGGACATTATGCTAAGACAAATACTCATATGTGGGATCTAATGAACAAAGTGAACTAACAAGCAAAATAGAGACAGAATCATAGATAGAGAGCAGGATGACTGCTATTGCGGGGGAGGTTAGGGGGTGAAGAGATGGAGAGATGGAGGAAAAAGGATTCATGGATATGGACAACAGTGTGGTGATTACAGGTTGGGGGTGTAAGGGGAATAAATGGTAATGGAAAAATACAATAAAAAATAAAATAAAAGCACATGTTTTCTAAGTGAACAGTTTTTGCTTCCGTTTTTAGGCATCACATCACTGATAAGCTGGTTGACTAGAAGCAATCATCAGCTACTCAGGAGAGATGAATAAAGTTCTTACAGGCAATTAGGAAAAGCAATATGAAAATGGGACGAAGAAGAAGGCCTGGAAAAAAATTAAGGAAAGTATTTGACTCTAGATCAACTATTTAACCTTCCTGAAACATAGTTTAACTATAAAATTAGAAGGTTGGATGAAGTCCCTTTAGATATTTACTCAAAAGAGTTGTGTGACTAAATAATTTGGAATATATATGTTTTGTCTCATGCCCTCCTCCCTTCCCCATTCAAGGTACCAGTTTAATTTTGTTTTACCTAGCATATTACAGACCTATTTGCCCATAAATCCTCCCGACATTTTCTTCCTCAGATAATACTCATTAACATATTTTGGAAAGGGTGCATGAGTTGATCTGCAATTTCTCATTCTGAAATGTGTCTCTCTGAATTGTACAACTTCAGCTAAATGTTTTGGTTAAGGAGAAAAGGGGAAATGAATGAGAAGTTTTATTCATTGATGCTTTCTCTTATAGTAGTAAACAACTTTTAGAGTGGGAGAAAAATATACCACAATTTCAATGAAACTAGACATTTCAAAGTATAATTTAACTTCTCATCTATGTGATACCATCAATATCTTGGGCAGCTTATCACCAAAGCACTGGCTGAATTTCTCCCAATTCAGTGGATTTGATTTGGTTATGAAGATAGATGATTGAGACACATGAAAATTTTGGCAATCAATGAATGAAATGAATCGATCATGTGGTGACTGGACTGGCTGGCCAGTGATCAATGTGACCTGAACAGAAAGTACCTGTGGGATAAATTAATCCTTAAGCTGCAGGGCCATGCCATGATACCAAAATAAAACTCGAATGAGCATTCATGATGAATAATTTTTAATGCTACAATTATAAACAATTAAAATTATTTCTGTTATTAAAATACTTTCACTTTTTCTATCAATCTACAAAAATTTACTTTATCTGAAAGGGAGGAATTGTGCTAAATGTTACTGGGAATAAAAGAATGAATATTAGGAAAGAGGCCAAAGAACCTACCAAGTAAAAACCTAGGAGCTAGATGCTCTGTAAGTACCTTTTCTCACAGTCTTGAATATCTTTGTTCCTACTTGTAAAAATAATCTCTGAAGAGCTTATAGTTTAGTTGATTTTATTTACGAGTTTGCAATTTTCACTTAATGCTCCTTGCACTACAAAATCAGTCTTAATTTATCTCCATACAGAGATAAAAGCAAATGAATATTTTGATGTTCTATAATTAATTACATGCAATAAAGTCCCTTCCTTCATTTTAATTGCAGGAATTCTACGAGAACTTGTAATGTTCTGCATTTTTCTCTTGATATGTCTCTTTACCCTAAGGGGTACTAAGGTTTTAAAGTGTTGTAATTATTTCTATTTTTACAAATATTCTACCCCCACCCCCCCCAAAAAAATACTTTTCCATTCTCAAAGGAAAATTTACACAGGGGAAAAATTTTTAACAGAGTTCCTGTTGTCCAATTCTTCAGCTGTTTTAGACTTAAATAGGCATACTGATTTCAAAATTGCAGTTGGTTTTCTTCTATCATGTCAAGTTTTTTTGTACAGCTAATCTTAATGCGACCAATCTAGGCTGGATCAAGCCTGGATCGTAGTAAACATTAGTGCTCTCCTATCGGCTAAGATCAAACCTCCCTCGAGTTGGGAGGTGTGGGGGATGACCTTGGAGAACAGCAACAGGTTCATACTTGTCTAGACTATTCAGTTACACATGAGACAGTGTGGTGAGAGGTTGTGTGCCATTCTATATAGTGAATCAATTTCCAAAGTGTAGTCTGAGTTCTTGTCTGTATACAATAAGTTAGCAGAATTTATTTTTTTATTTACATACTTATTTTTTTTCCTTCAGATCATGTCTACCTCTGTTATTTCTCATCATAAGTGCCTAAAGAACTCTGATTCGTTTTGTTATATCTGGGGCAGTTTCACCATTCCCAGTCAAAGGATAAACATCAGCGCATTTAACAGGCAAGCCTATTTTGCATATTTTAAAGTAAAACTTAGTGATCAAGATAAGTCTTGGGCCCCTCCCAAGGTGTGCAAGCAGTGCGTCGAGAGTTTACAAATGTGGATGAAGGTAACACGTGATAAATTGCCATTTGGTATACCTATGGTTTGACAAAAGTCCAGAGATCCTTCAATTGACTGTTACCTCTGTATAGTGAAAACGTCAGGATATAACAAGAATAATAAATGTAAAATAGAGTATTCTAGTCTACCATCAGCTATATGCCCAGTGCCTCATTCAGCTGAAATCCCAGTGTCAGTTTTCATTGAACTACCCTCTTTCAAAAAAACAGGAGTATGGTAAAGAACTAAGTGACAGCAATGATGAAGATTTTGAAATTGAAGGTGCTTCAGTTCATAAGGGATTTGATCAGCATGACTTGAATGATTTGGCATGAGATTTGGGGGACTATCCAAAAAGGCTTCAGAACTCCTAGCATCAAGACTGCATGAGAAAAACTTGCTTGAAAAAGGAGTGAAGGAATCCTACTTTCGATCAAGAGAAGTGCACTTCTGCAGTACTTCCGAAGTGATGGTGGCTTTGTGTATTGCTATAACATACATGGTTTAATGGAGGAATTGGGAATTCCAGTCTAGAATGCAACTGAATGGTGACTGTTTATCGATAGCTCAAAGTGAAGCTTGAAGTGTGTCCTCCTCCACAAGGGCAATTTATTTGGTGCAGTCCCAATTGGCCATTCAGTTTGTTGTGGTGAAGAATATGAAGACATAAAGAGTCATTGATCTGTTGCAATATCACAAGCACAATTGGGTCATCTGTGTTGACCTTAAAATGGTCTGCTTCCTTCTTGGTCAGCAAAGCGGATACACCAGGTGTCCTTGTTTTCTGTGTATGTGGGACAGCAGAGCTCATGAGAAGCATTGGGTGGAGTCAAATTTGCCTCCAAGATCTGACCTCAAACCTGGTGATCCAAACATTCTACATGAGCCACTTGTTGACAGAAAGAACATTATACGCTCACTTCTGCACATAAAACTGGGTCTCATGAAGCAATTTGTCAAAGCTTTGCCAACTGAAGGAGACTGTTTCAAGTATCTCACTTTGGCATTTCCTAGCCTTTTGTTTGAAAAGTAAAATACCTTAATGTGTATGTTTGGTAGCACAACTTTACTACTTGTACACAATTTGACTTACAATAACAATATATAGCCTTTATATGAACAAAATAACTCTAAATAAACAGTATATCCAGGTAATTTTTTCTTACTTTTCCTTTGTATGTACATTTTGTATGATTTTTGGGACATAGGGAGGGTATCCTGTACCTTAAAAAGTTAACGTGATAAGAGAAAAAAACTGGGTCTTTTTTGGATTCAGATACCAGAAGTTAGTAAAAAACAAGTGTTAGATCTAACTCCGTGAAAACTGTGTTCCCCAGTGTTATCAAAACTCAATTTTATAGTATCCGAGAATGAGTGTGTTGGTAGCATGGTGACCAAGTGTCCTGGTTTGTCAAGTACTGAGGGGTTTCCCACTGTGTAGGACTTTCCATACTAACACCTAATACTGGATCAGTCCCTGAGAAACTAAGACAGTGGATGCAACAATTAATGCCTGCATGAAAAGTTGCAATTTCAAGCCTCCTATTAGAAGTACTCTTCTTTCATTACTAAACAGCTATAGAAAGCAATTAAACACCAGATGGATGAATGAATTTAATGACATTTAATGACCTTTAAGTTTCCTCTACACCTGTGGTTCTCAACGCTGGCTTCTTATTAGAATCATGTGGTTAGCTTTTCAGAAATGATCCTATTCTCTGATACAATTGATCTGAAGGTGAGTCCCAGTCATCAGATACGTGTTTTAAATCCCCCAGCTGATTCTAATGTAAGCTAAGAAACACTACATTCATCTAATATTCAAACTAGTGTAGATCTGGAAAGAGCCATTCAAAACAAGGAAAAATATACTTTATGATCACTTACTTTTTAAATATCATTATATGCAACTTTCTATTTCACATTTAAAACAAATGAGAACCCACAAACTAACTTTAAATGTATTCACCTAGGGTTCCTGACATATGCGTTTCTCCCTTGTCATATTTTCATTCTGATTATCAATCACTACCATCTATTGACATAATTTTTGCAGAAAAAACTGTATTAGGCACTGTGGGGACATAAATATAAAAACTCAAGGTCCCTGCCTTAAGAAAGCTCACTGTTGAATACATAAAAGATGACTAAATGATCAAGCAAATGACCTCATTAGAGGAAATGGCTGTGGACTGAGATGGTTGGAAAATCTGCACAGAGCAGGCAGGATTTTAAGGTTTTGAATAGAGGGTAAAATTTCCATGAGTGAACCAGAAAGGGGAGAAAGGCAGTATTGAAGCCATCAGATTATGATATTTAAATATATATACAAATAATAATGTCCACATCCTGAGCAATGCAACTATATCTGGGGGTGCACATAGCTCTACATGAGCAAGGGAAAATAATTATTCCAATCACTTGGTCATAACCACTACTCATGACATTGCAAAGAAGATTGGCAGATGAAGCAGTTGGTTCAACATAAGCATAAAGACAAGCTTGACCTATAACTTGGAGAACAAGCCACTGAAAAGAATTGCATAATTCCCCTATCTCAAGCTGGGCCCACTGAAGAGAATCAATCATCTGGCGAATGCTGCACATATCATTGCCAAACCCTTGAAGTTCCCACTCTAGTTGATCAAATAATTATTTAATGTTAAAGGAATATATTTAAAACAAAAATCATACAAAGTCATATGTTACCACATATGTCATGCTATGTGATTATAAATTATTAATCATTCAATTATTTTATAATGCAATGGCTTTTCCTCTATTTCAGAATTAAAGTATCACTGCTCCATTTGTCTTTGCCTCCTAAAATAGTTAATTTTCATATTTATTCCAATAACTGGTTTTCATGCAAGATAATAACTAAATTACAATGAATGATCTGGATCTATATCATCTCAGGAAGTCACTTGGCAAAATTAACATTTAAAAGGAGGCACCACTTGTTTTTCACACATTATTAACTTATATTACAATTCAAATAAGCTTACAGCTGGCAAAAAAACTCTTCTGTAAAGTGATCTCAAACATAATAGGCTTAATCAGAGATAAATTAAATTAGGCAGTCATGCATACTACAGTATATTAATTCTGAGTAGTTATTAAATATATTTTTTGTTATCAGTGGTGTAAATAACATTATATGCAAACAAATTCTTCAAGAGGGTAGCAAATAAAGTTTATGTTTGGGATGCTGTGTGCCTGACATTTTCCCATGCCTTCTTAAAATGCTAAATAATCTTTTCTGCTAATAAAGGCACTAGGTTAAGTCTCCATTAATGAGTTGACTTCACTCCCAGGCAATTAAGCAAAAGAACAGCAGACAAAATTGCCAGAGTGGTTTTGGATTTTCCAAAAAGAAACTTCTACCTCTCTATGACAGTATTTAGAAGATGGCATTAATACAAAGTTGGGACAAAATTGTCCGAAATATAAAGTAATGAAGGATGCATCTTATCCTGTGTTTTGAGTAACCCGTGTCACCTGAGGACATTAAAAGAAGGCAATTATTAAAGTTGAAAGAAAACATAAGCAATAAAACCTCAGACATTTCTCATAGCAATATTCTTTTTTTTTTTCTGATATATCTCCTCGGACAAGGGAAACAAAAGAAAAAATAAACAAGTGGGACTACATCAAACTAACAAGTTTTTGCACAAAAAAGGAAACCATTAATGAACAGACAACCCACTGAATGGGAGAACATACTAGCTAATGATACATCTAATAAGGGGTTAATATCCAAATTTATAAAGAACTTATATACAGGCATGGAAACATGGAAGAGACTGAAAGTGACCAAAGGGAGGTGGATGGGGGATAACAGTGAGAAGAAGGGGCAAGGACTAGACAAAGAATATGTATGAATGACCTGCGGACATGGACAAAAGTGTAGGAATTGACTGAGAAAGCAGGGGGAAGAACTGGGACAACTGTAATAGAATAACAATAAAAAATGATTAAAATAAAATTTAAAAAGAACTTAAAAAACTCAACACCAAAATAACAAGCAATCCAGTTCAAAAATGAGCAAAGGACCTGAATAGATACTTCTCCAAAGAGAACATACAAATGGCCAATAGACATATGAAATGATGCTCAACATCACTAATCATCAGAGAAATGCTAATTAAAACCACAATGAGATATTACCTCAAACCTGTCAGAATGGCTATCATCAATAAATCAACCAACAACAAGTGCTGGTGAGGATGTGGAGAAGAGGATCCCTTTTGCACTGTTGGTGGGAATGCAGACTAGTGCAGCCACTGTCGAAAGCAGTATGAAGATACCTCAAAAGATTAAAAATAAAAATTTCTATGACCAAGTGATTTCACTTCTGGGAATATATCCAAAAAGAAACCCTAAAAAACTAATTCAAAAGAATACATGAGGTATGTCCATAAAGTATATAGCCATGTAATATGAAAAAAAGAGACATTTATTGAAGAAGATACAAGAAACATTGTACACAGGACAGTGATGCATAAGTCCCCTTCAAAGTAGGTACCTTGGGACCTCACACAATTATCCCAGTTGTCATCAGTTGCCCCATCATATTTTTCTGAATCTCATTGACAGTCTGAAAAATCTTCCTTTTCAAAGATGATTTTAGTTTTGGGAAAAGGCAGAAGTCACAGGGTGCCAAATCACATGGGTGATTTGATGTTTTGCCAAAAAACTCTGCATGAGACGTGATTCATGAGTGCGCATGTTGTGATGATGAAGCTGCCAATCACCAGTTACCCATAGCTGCAGTCTTCTGCATCATCCAAATGGTTTCTGCAGAGGAACATTCAATCTTAATGCAAAATCTGATGCAGATTTGTTGCTCTACTTGCTTAGTAATTTTGAATGCTAGGGTCACACAGTACACATGCTCACTCAATGGCGTCTACCACCTCCACTGACTAGTACAGAGAAGTTGTCACTGTTCACACATGCATTCCAGTCCACTTTCCTTGGATGCCAGGTTACACCAATGTGCAAATCATTCTTGTTATATTAACAGTGGCTGGATGTTTTCTTAACAGACTTCAATCATATGTGTCCCCTATGTTCATTGCAGCATTATTTACAATAGCCAAGATTTGGAAGCAGCCCAAGTGTCCATCAATAGATGAGTGGGTAAAACAGCTTTGGTACGTTTACATAATGGAATACTACACAGCCATAAAAAAGAAGCAAATTTTACCTTTGTGACGCATGGATGGACCTGGAGATTATTATGCTAAGTGAAAGAAGCCAGTTGGAGAAAGACAAATACCATACAATTTCAGTTATATGTGGAATCTAATCAACAAACTAGAAATGGATTCATAGATACAGAGAACAAACTAACATCTGTCAGAGGGGCGGGGAATGGGAAGTTGGGTAAAAAAGGTGGAGGGACTAAGAAAAAAACCCTCATAGACAACAGTATGGTGATTATCAGAGGCAAAGGTGGATGGGGAAAGGTAGAAGGTAAAAGCGGGGACAAATTGTGGTGAAAGGAGACTTGGCATGAGGTGATGAACACACAATACTCTATACAGATAATATTATTACAGAATTGTACACCTGAAACCTATAACTTTATTAACCAATGTTACCCCAAGAAATTCAATTTAAAAAGTGATGAATTTTATTTTGTAAAAAAGATCTTACCATTTTCTCTTCCTTCCCTAAAATGATAGTGATCTAAGCCATCAACTAGCACTCAGATTCAATAAGTTAGCAAGTGGTGCTTCTGTGAAAGAAAATATACATCGGAACCTTCATGTATACATATATCTATATACACACATATGTATGTATGTATGTATGAATGTGTGAGTGAATACACACACATTAGCTTCCTTGATGTACTTTTGCAATATTATCTTGTTCTTTTATTAATCAATCAGGCCCTCTAATTTCTGTATACAGAAGCAATTCAAGTTATGAGGTGTGATATGTACACCCCGATTCTGAGAAACATGTTTTACATTCTTTGTGCTTTGCACATTTAAAACTCAATGTAAGGTGACAAGAACATTAAGCTGCCCAGTGAGCAAAATGTGAAACTAACCACCATCTGTTCTTAGCCGTGGGTACAATAATTGGCAAATTAAAGTGCCCAAGAATAGCTGGGCCACCTGCATCACCTTGGAATGGCTAATGAAGACAAATGCAAGCAGCCAGCTTTACTGACAACTCCTTCACATGCAGGCAGACTGAAAAGGCAACAGTACGGTACATAATTTGCTGTAAAATACACAACTTGTAAAATTTTGGTTATTTAAAGGAATAAAACCAAACCACTTACAATATTTTTATATACACACTGGTTGAATTAAGACTATTACTTGATCCTGAAAATTCAATGCTTTTCTTTTTAAGTTGGCAAACTGGAATCAACTTGCTTATTAAAATGTTAAATTTATAATTTTATAACAAATATATTGAAATAAATACAAATGCTACTAAAAGGAAATACCTTAGTTTCAATAAAATTGCTGTTATACATCCATCCATACATCCATCTACCCATCCATTTATTTAACATTTACTGAATACCTACTATGTGCTAGGCACTGTGCTTGGTATTTGGCATAGAGATGAATGTCATTTCCTTCAGAAGCTTGTTACCTATTGGAGAAAAGATGTATGCATACCGAGATACATACAGACAAGTAGGAGGGACTACATATTATTTTAGAAGTACTTTCAGAGCATCTCCTTTCCAGTTAGAGACTTCAAAGAGGATTCTTGAGCTGAATTCTAAGACCATATAAAGAGGGCATAGAATGAAGAGTTTCTGAAGCTGAACAAGCTTGAGAATAGTCTTCCAAACCAAAAGAAAAGCATGTGTACAATCAAAAGGAAGGTCATAGTCTGCTTGAAGAAAGGAAATTGCCTTCAGAATAGATGAAGAAAGTAAATACAGAAGACAAGAGGTCAACAGATGATGAAGATGAAAGCTAGGCAAGGGTGAAAATATCAAGATCCCCAGAAGACTCGTCAAGGAGTTTGTATTTAATTCTACAGGGCAGCAGTTTGCAACACAAGCCAGAGAACCCTGGGGTCCAAGGGAGAAAGAAAGGCAGACTGGGAGGGAGTGCAAAGACTGGGAAAGAGGTCAGGCAGTCAGGACTCTGGGCCCTGCAACTCTACTTTAATCACAGTGGCTTTGCTAATATCTATTTTATATCGGGCCCTCTTGATTTTTTAAAAAACTTTTTCCTTTGGATAATTTTAGATTTACAAAATAAGTTACAAAGATAATACAGAGAGTTCCCATAAGCTCTTCACCCAGTTCCCCACTATAGTAGCATCTTACATTGTTATGGCACACTTGCCACAACCAAGAAAACAACATTGCAACATTGCTATTAACTAAAATCCAGACTTCATTTATATTTCACCAGTATTCCCCCTGGCGTACTTTCTCTGTGCCAGAATCCAGTCCAAGACACCACATGACATTTAGTCATCACGTTTCTTTAGTCTCTTTGATGTGTGACAGTTTCTCAGTTTTTCCTTGTTAGTCATGACCTTGACAGTCTTGAGGAATACTAGTCAGGTATTTTATATAATGTCCCTTATTTTTGGTTTGTCTGATGCTTTTCCCATGACTAGACTAGGGTTAAGGGTTTGCGGAGGAGTACCACAGAGGTGAGGTACATTTTTCATCACAGCATATCAGGAAACATAGACTTAGCACTTGTGATGTTAACCTAGAACAACTGGTTAATGTAGTATTTACCAGGTTTCTCCACAGTTGAGTTACCTTTTTCTGTCTTTACATGCTCTCTTATTTGGAAATCACTGACTAAGTGCAGCACACATTGCAGAGTAAGAGTGAGCTTTATTTCCTGGAGGAAGCTATAGCTACCCATGTTATTTGTAATTCTTCTGTAAGAAAGATTTTTCCTTCTACTTCATTTATTTACTTGTTCAGCTGCATATTTATATCAGGATGAACTCATCTAAATTTATTCTATACTTTGGGTTATAAACCAATATCATGCTAATTATTTTGTTGCTTAAACTCTTCTAGCTTTTGTCATTGGGAACTATTTTAGGTTTGCTCTTATATTCCTTGATATGCCCTGTCCTTTTATTTTTTTGAGCATTTTATTGCTTTAGAGAACTCCAGATGCTCTAGGCTTATATTTTTACTGTCCCAGCCCTAGAACTAGCCATTTCTCTAAGGCTCTCTAGTTCCTTTTATTGGAAGATAGTTTTTAAAACCAAGATCTGGGCACTAATGTGCTAGGTGCTACTGGGATATTACTGCCCTCAAGCTCTCAGTAGAAAGAGCTAGGAAATATACAGATATATGCACATAGCTATATTTGTTTCTAAATATGTCCCTCTGTGTGTGTGTGTGTGTGTGTGTGTGTATGAGTTCATACTGACATGTCTAAGTCTAATCAAGCATTAGCCTTACCTTATTCCTTATCTGCAAATGCCCTGACAGGGAGAAATCTGGCTCCCACCATCCATTTACTTATTTAATACATTCCAGTATTTGAACTTTCTTTGAAAAGAGAGTCCTACTTTAATACAGTAGAAAATAAACACTGTAAGAGGCTATTAAATCATTTAATGTAGAAAAGTGACATAATTATATTTATATTTTTAGAAGTATTATTCTGAGATGGAGTCAGGGATGGAGAGAAGGAGCTAAGGTCTGAGGTAAGGATACATGTTAGAAATAATGCTGTGATGCTCCACACAGAATATTAAGAACCTGAAATTGAATAAGCAGCTATGAGAATACAGAAGAAAAAGTCGATATAATAGATATCTTAAAAGATTAATGCATAGAACTTAAGTGATTGAATGTGGAAAGACAGAAAGAGAATTTGCCTACTCTGAGCATTTTATATAAGTGGAATTATACGTGTCACCTCTTTGTGTCTGATTTCTTTCACTTAGCATAATTTTCTCAAGGTTCATGCACACTGTAGCATATATATCAGTATTCCTTTGCTCTTTGGGCTGAATAATATTCTACTGCATATGAATAGCATGTTTTGTTTATCCATTCATCAGTTGGTAGGTATTTGAGTTGTTTCTTACTTTTAGATATTAGGAATAATATTGCTATGACTATTGGAAATATTAGGTTTTTGTGTGTGAACAAATATTTTCAATTTACTTGGGTCTGTAACTAGGTGTAGGGTTGCAGAGTAAAATAACAACTATAATTAGCTTTTTGAGGAAATGCCAAACTGCTTTCCATAGTTAGTGGCTGTGCAATTTTACATCCCCACCAAAATGTATGAGGGTTCCAAATTCTCCACTCCTCACCAACCCTTATTATTGCCTGTCTTTTGAATAATGTTATAGTAATCCAAGTGGGTGTGAAGTATTATCTTGTGATTTTGATTTGCATTTTCCTAATAACTAATGATGTTGAGCATATAAAATATTAAAAATTCATAAAAGTCTTAGTAATAAATAAAACAAGAGGCATGCAGGAAACTTACACTAAAAATTACAAAATATTATTGAGAGATATTAAAGAAGAGCTATATAAATGTCAAAAGAGTATATGTTTATGGATTGGAAGGCTCAATCCGGATAAGGTGTCAATTCTTTGCAAATTGAGCCCTAGATTGAATATATTTCCAACCATAACCCCACCATCCTGATTATTTTTAGAAACTGAAAAAGCTAACACATGGCAAGGAGCATGCTGGGCCCAGAAAAGAAAGGCTGCCAGCTGCCACAGCAAGAAATAGAGTGGGGCTGGAAGAGGAAACGTAAAATGAGAACACAGAGCGTTGTGTCTCCGATACCCTTTCCATCTGTTATTTAGCTCAATGAAGTTATGGGCTTTTTGGAAATTCACCTTTGTAGGTCACCTTTAATAACTTTCTTATTTATTTGTTTAGCAAATATTTAAATCACAGTTTACCTGGGCATAGTTCTATTCATGCCCTCTAGGATATAAGCAAAATGAAAAATGGGTAAGGTAATTTTAGGGGGAAAAAAAGTATAAGGAGAGATAAATACTGACATCTCCTTTTTCAATGCTTGTTTTAGAAATAAAATTTTAGCATTTTCAATCAATAAAGCAACAGCATGTTTTACAAATGACAGAAATTCTCAGAGAATAAAAGGTCACAGAATTTATGTAGATTATGTCCTAACTTTGCTGAGAAGTACATAAGTAAAATTACATTCTTATAAATTATATTTTCTAAACAGAAGTTTTATTTTTATAGATATTTTAAATATAAATAAAGCTTATTAATGTGATATCCTTTACTTTCAATTTAGTAATGTTTCTGATAAGAATAACTGAGCTCTAGAATGTTGAAAACTGTTTCATCCTATTATGACTGTTGTCCTTTGGGTTGTCAGATATAAATATTTTTGATATTTCTAAGAAAATGTGATTAGTGGATTTTTACCCATGATTTTAAAACAAAAAAAAATTATTTTAAATTAAAGTATATTCAATTCCTTTAATTCATCTTTATTTTGGGATTATACATTCTCTACTAAAATTTAGGATGGGATTTTTAACAGTGACGGCATTGTTCAGTTAATAGCAGTTCCCTGTGTGTAAAAAATTTCAAATGAATGAACATTTTCTCTGGTAAACTTTCACTTATACTATTTATTCAAATGTCCACATTTTCAGAAAAGATTTTAGGAAAATGTATTTCTATAAAATGACGTCTCTGTCGATTTAGAAAGGAACTCCTTCCCTTACCTCAAGCACCCACATGCATACACAAACCCTGTGCTATCAATATAAGCTAAAGATAAAATTAAAGAAACATTAGCAGCAAGCCAAATTCTGGGAGACTAGGAAAGAGAAAGCTGGGCAGTCAGCAATCACCTCTTTTAGTCCTTATCTTTTTCTCCCACTTTTCTCTCCCAGGCTATGGGGCTGGCATGTCTGTACTCTATGACCTCTTTCTTGAGTGGAGACATAAGCTATCAGTCAGGTGCCCTGTACTCTAATGACATATTATTCTTCCCCTTCAGTGGAACATTATTATTAAGAGAAAATGAAATGTTATATATATATAAATGAAAATAGTATTTGTAAATCCTCTTTCTGGGTTTCACCACCAATACACTTGTAATCTTAAAACATCTTTTCAATTTAAATAATAATGAATATATCAAAGTATATTAGGAGACCTACATTCAAAGAAAGTTTACCACTGACTTTAGGTGAATCCACTGTTTTCTAAATTAATGCAAGTTGCTTAGGAGGATAGAAGGCCAAACTTTTGTAATTGCTCCCAGTGTGGATCATCATAGAGTAAAATTATTAGGGGGAAATTAGGGATTCATGAAGCAGTAGAGAGGCTTCTGTTGTTGTTTGGTTGAGGTTTTTATTAACTACAGCTTATACTACTGTATTTACTTGAGAGTGTATAACTGTCCTTGAAATTAATTATTACATAATTCCAACAAGTGTACTCTCCTTAGTTTACCCAAATTAGAGAGGCTTCACCATATTAATTTTATCTCTTTCACAAGCATCCTTGAGATTTTGTCCTTAGTTATTTATGTCTATGTCTCAAGAATTAAAAACACAATGATATTTATAATTTTTCTAAGTCCCTAACACATTAGCTTTGTTTTCTGCCTAACCTGTTAACCTCATTTTGTCTTCAACAGTTTCTGAAATAATGCATTGCTTATCTTTAAATTTACATGATTGAATCTGTATTGAAACATCCAAATTCAGGTTTCAATTTACTCAAAATGAATTTTCTGACCTAATCTGAATTTAAAACCACAGTTATTTTCTCAGTCTTCTCAATTCTATTTTAAATTTTAACAGATATTTTTTCAAATCCTACTTTAAAAATTTATAACCCAATATCATGACTAGTCTTATTCCTGCCAAGCCATTTTTGGTCTAATTATCTTTTTTTCTTTTCTTTTCTTTTTTCCTTCTTTCATTTTCTTTCTTTTAAAAACCTATGGACTCTGATATAAAAGAAAGGAAACAGAAAATGTAGAAGGATGTCAGTAGGCATATTATGGAATGCATTTCCTCATTTTCCACTGAAGCTGATCTTCTTGGCTGGTACCAGTGCCCAGCAGCTCTACTCCAGCTCCTGAGAGCACGAGCCTGGAGCAGAAGGGAGAGAAAGGCAAGGGAAAGACAAGGAAGGCTGCTGATTTGGGTGATAATCTGAGCTGGGCTCCAATGCAGCAACTAGGAAGTAGACAGGTGAACAAAGCAGCTGTTAGATTTTCTGAAGTAAAACCTATCAGAAATAAAGTGTGCAATTTGTTGAAATGCCATCACACATATTAACAAATAAGCCAAGTGAGAAGTCAAGGCAACCTATGCATCTATCATCACATGGACACTAATAAAAGTCATACACTACTGTTATAAAATAGTACTAATAATATCATACTGGGAATATCAGTACTACCAGAAAAAAATTCTACTGAGAAACATAGGTGACTAAGATTGAAAAGCACTTCTTCACTGATTTCAGACATACATAGGGCCTAACTAGTATGGTGACCCCCAGCAGCAGCTGTAAGTAACTATGTGCAAGAATTTCTGACAAAAACCCTATTTTCTGAGGTCCTATACTCAGACATAGAAGTCTGCTGAAAAACTAAACTTGACACAAATCTTAACTGAGTAGAACTCCATCAAGTACAACAAAAATAAAGATTAAGGGAATGACCAACAAACATGACTTTCAGGGATGACCAGAGTAGTGCTTGCAAGGGAGACCAAAGGAAATTCTCAATACTTATTAATTTTTTCATATAGAAAATCACATTTGTCAAGTGGTAAGATCATTTACAGTTTAATAATTTCTGGTATCTTGAAGGGAATAATTTAAAAGAGAATTAAACTCAGAAAGGCTCTGTCAGCTCCAGAAATAATTGCTTTTTCTCTTGTATTTTTCAAAGTTGCATTTTTTTTAGTGGTGTCAAATGGCTCAGTCCACAATCATATACAAAAATTTAATTGACCAAAAAAAACCCCCAAAACAACAAAAAACCCTTTTATCTCTTAGCATAACAAAACAGAAGAGAATTTGAGAATAATCTAAATGCTAAGATACATAGCTCTTAGAATTTCAAGGAAGTGTAGATTTATTTTTTAAAGCCCTAAATAATCTGGGAACCTTAACCAGAGATTTTAATTTAATAAGTCTTGAGAACTGATGCTCTTAGTTAACTCTGATATTTCATTTGTTTTTAGACCTCCATTTTCAATCACAGGAGGTCTAAATATTGGAGTTAAGTGTTCTGGTAGATGACAAGGGATTGCTAGAAATGCTAAAATACTTCCAATCAAATGACCATGTAACCTACACAAATATTACTCTAATATCTACAAATTTTGCTTATGCATTCAATTATTCAACAAAGATTAACTTAGCACATCTAGGCAAAATACTCACAAAACACCCCTAAAATCTACCAGAAAGTACAAACATATGGTTACTTGTGGATTTTTGATAGCTTCCATTTTGAAGGCACCAGACTCTAAATAAATATTTACCTTGAGATAAATCTTCTTTTTTTCTGTATAAAAGCCATCATGTTTTAATTATGGACTAAAAATGACTAATACAGTGGGGGAGAGAAATGGGGAGAAAAGGGGACAACTGTAATTGAAAAACCAAAAATAAAAAATAAAAATAAAAAAAAATGACTAATACCGGGAGCATGTATTAGAAAAATTAAGATTCTAAGTAAACTGCTAGGGAATTTCACAATGGGGTCAATGAAAATTCTTCTCTACATACAATATGATCATTAACAGACTAGTAAGTCTTATTTGGAGTGATAAGGCAAAAATAGTAAAACACACTTTTTCTATAATAAGTTACACTTTATCTTGTGTAGGAATAGCTATTATACAAGTAGCAACAGGAAGATATGATCATTCTATTGCACACCCAGGAATTTAGGGAAACTGGTCTTAGAATGATCTAGTAATCTTCCTCTCCATCATCTCCAGCATCTCATTTCTGTTTTTCCCCTTAAAGATCTTTTCCTCCTCTTCCTCTTCTTCTTCCCCTTTATCAATATAATCATTATCATCATCTTTATCCGGAATTTCCTCTCATTAAGTATGAGAGACCCACTTCCTCTTCTCCCTCTCCCAGTTCTGAGCCTGCTTCATCTTCATTCTCATTCTCCTCATCCTCATAACCTTCAGGTAGACCAGCTTCATTTTCCTCTTCATCATCTTCATCTCCATCCTCATCATCCTTCAATCCCAAGTATGGTGCTTCATTATCTTCCTGATCAAATTCATCTAAGTATGAGATTTCTGCAGCAGTTCAAAAACACTCTCTCTATAATCTTCCAGGGTTGTAATCCTACAGTTAAACAAGTCAAGACTTTTCAAATTTTTAAGATTTTGCAGAGCTTCTAGTGCACTGAGGTCTTTGATTTTGTTTCCACAGTTTGAAGTGGGTAAGATTAGGGCCTCTCTCTGCCAGGACTTCCAAACCTCAAGAAATTCTATTGTTACTAAGTTCCAACTCTCAAAGTTTATTTAAGCTGGGAAGCTGGGCCAGTGAATTTAGTTTTTTAGAAGTATCATTCAGGCTCTCAGTTTCCTCATTGACATTATGGCAATTATCAAGGACTAACTGTGTCATGTGTGCTGCTTCCCAAGACATTGTGATGATCCTCATGCTCCAGCTAGAGGTAATTTGGATCCTGGCTGTGTTCAGAGGCAGGTTCATCTGACTTGAAATAAATCTTGAAATCGTTAACATTGTACCTGACGCATGGTCACCAACTGAACCTCAGAGGCTAAGAATTGGAAATAATCCTGTCTTCCTTCTTTCATTCTTCTTCTTCTTCTTCTTTTTAAAAGTATATTTTATCAATTATGTTGTTACATTAGTTCCAATTATTTTTCCCCTTTGCTCCCCTCTACCCAGTACCCCGCTTCCCTCCAGCAATCCCACCCCCCTTAGTTCATGTCCATGGGTCATACTTATAAGTTCTTTGGCTTCACCCTTTCCTATATTATTCTTAAATTCCCCCTGTCTATTTTGTACCAACCGATTATGCTTCTTAATCCCTGCACATATCCCCATTTCTCCCCTTCCCACCTCCCAGCTGATAACCCTCCAAATGATCCCCATACCTATGATTCTGTTCCTATTCTGGTTTGCTTAGTTGGATTTTGTTTTTATTTTTTAGATTCAATTGTTGATAGTTCTGAGTTTATTGTCATTTTAGTGTTCATAGTTTTGATCTTCTTTTTCTTAAGTAAGTCCCTTTGACATTTCATATAATAATGGCTTGGTGATGATGAGCTCCTTTAGCTTCACCTTGTCTGGGAAGCACTTCTTGCCGGTCCCTTCCTGCCTGCCAAGTCTCTTTTGAGAAATCAGCTGATAGTCCTATAGGCACCTCCTGTAGGCAACTCTCTGCCTCTCTCTTGCTGCCCCCAGGACTCTCTCTTTATCTTTCACCTTTGGCATTTCATTCATGATGCATCCTGGTGTGGTCCTCTCTGGGTCCAGCTCTCCCGGGACCCTCCATGCTTCCCGGACCTGTAAGTCTATCTCCTTCACAAAATTTGGGAAGTTTTCCTCATTTTTTTCAATTCTTGCTTCCTCATTCTGACTGGTTGACCACTTTTTCTTTCCTTATGTTCCTGCTTTTTCTTTCCTTATGTTCCAAATCATTTATTTGAACCCAAGTTCCCTTCACTTCACCACTGGCTTTCTGTGGATTTTCCTTCGTTTTACTTAGCATAGCCTTTACTTCTTCTCTTATGCGTTTGCCATACTCAAGCATATCTGTCAAGCCTGTGAGCATCTTTATCATCAGTGTTTTGAATTCTGCATTTATTAGTTGTCTGTCTCCTCATCTGTTAGGTTGGCTATCTCCTCGTCACTTAGTTCTCCCACTAGAACCATGATCCATTTCCTCTTTTGGGCCATACTTCTCTGTCTCCTCATTCTGACAGGCTCCTGTGTTTGTTTGCCTCCACGTTCCAGGTAGAGCTGTTGCTCCTGTTAAGTTGTAAGGGGCAAAGCCTTAGGGATTCATCAGTACAGTGTGACCCGTTTCACCATGTTGTGGCACTGTATGTGGGTGAGGGGTCTGATGGGGAACAATGCCACCTGCCCAGCACTTGCCCCTTTTCCAGGCACCTCCCCCATTTCCGCACCAGACTGGTGCCCCTCTAGCTGCTGCCCTGACCATTGTTCCCAGAGTGGGTGGGTCTGTGGGTGTTCTAGGATGGTGGGGTCTCTTTAATCTAGTGGACTCTGCTGAGAGACTGGCAGTTTCTGCCTCCACCCCAACCTTCACTGGTCTGCACAGTCAGCAGTAATGAGGCTTGATTTTCCCCAGTGCTGGGACTGTGAGCTGCATGGTCCAGTGAGGAGCTGGGAACACTCCCCAGGTGACCCTCCTGACTTTTTAAAACATGTGACTGTGCTTTCTGCTGGCCTGCCACTGCTGCCGCTGCCACTGCTGCTGCCACTGCCACTGCTGTTGCCGCCACCACACAGCGTCCTCTCCACCCCACCTCCACCCCTCCTACCTGTCTGGATGAGTATTTTTTCTTTATATCTTTGTTTGCTGGACTTCCATGCAGTTTGATTTTC
Source organism: Furipterus horrens (assembly GCF_987537825.1). NCBI lineage: Eukaryota > Metazoa > Chordata > Mammalia > Chiroptera > Furipteridae > Furipterus > Furipterus horrens. Next base: position 45,903,314 of record NW_028327182.1, read on the forward strand.
TGGAACTTCTGGTTGTTTCTAGTTTTGAGGTAGTTGTATTCCTTGTTATTTGTGGAGGGAGATGCAGCATGTCTCTCTATGCCTCCATCTTGGCCGGAAGTGTCCATTCTTCTTCTTTGTCTTTACTCTATTTCTTTTGTCTTTCCTCACTCTTTAGACACAATAATACTTGATTGAGTTGAAATTCTAAAGCCATGTTAGAAACTGCTCATAGGAAAAAACAGTGGGGAAGGAGAGAGGCACACTTAACAATAACAGCAAAACAAAAGAGATAACTATATTGACAAGAAGAAAATAAAAATTTTTGTGGTTTAATTTAGAGAACAAACATTTCCCAAGTGCCAATTCTATAGCAGGCAGGATACACAGTACCTACCACTCAGCAAATGCATATATCTACTGTGAATAATGGGTGCAGGGAGACGGCTGTCCAAAAAAAAAAAGATTGCTAAATGTTCTCTTATGAGAAGATAGATATACTTTATTTGCAGAAGACTATACAACAAATAGGTACTAAGTATGAGCCAGATGTTCATATATTAACAGATAATTCTGAAAAAGATCATGTTGAGGAAAAGCAAGTTGCAAAGGTATAAATTCAGTATGATCTCATCTATATAAAGTTAAAAATAATTTTCTCTCATTCTATATAAACACAGACATGTATTAGTTATGGATATATTATATATAAAGGGATATATATCCATAAATAATATTTATATGTGTTATATTATCTCTGGGAATGGATAAGTAGGAGGATAGTGAGTTTTTTTAATTAAAAAAGTAGAGATCCAAAGCGAATATGGTGGTTTCAACATTTAAAAATATTAAAAAATAAAATACAGGTTTAACATTTTTATAAGTATAAACTATCTCATAATAAAAATTAACCTGAAACTAATATATTGTATGTCAACTGCAATTGAAATTTAATTTAAAAAATTAATATATTTAAATATTTTTATGGTTTAAAAGAATAATGCTGTAGAAATTTAGGTGATTAGAAGGAGCTTTTCCAATAAGTACAATTTTCTTACATTTGAGCCCAGAATCAACAAGGCTGATTATTTTCCATCTTTAACAAGAGGAAAAACAGAGAGTTAATATGGGAGAAAAATTGCTCCTGATATGATAAATTAGTGGTGATTTTGCAAATGGATGGTTATTTCCAGAAGGAAGTGAATTATCTGAACATAATTATACTGACTCTTATAGCTTTAAAAATGTTTCAACTCATATACCATCTATGCTGTTACTCTTCTTCTTCCTTACAGGGTGTGGATGTGAGGTTTGAGACACAGCTACTGAATGCCACAATCTGATTGCTATGAAAAATATATGATTAGATTCAGGATTTTGGAATAACAATTTGCACACAGAGTACTGATTAGCTGTGCAAGACCACAATTGACTTTCTTATTTTATTAACCTTGGATCATATGTAATTCCTAGAATTAATAGCAAGGAGCCAAAGGTTTTGTTTGTTTGTTTGTTTTTGTTGTTTGTCATAGTGGTAAATAAGTCAGAAACATTTCACTGGTGAGGCAAGAGTCACGTGAGATATATTACTGAATATAAGGGGTAAAAATATGTCATATAAACAGGTAATATTACACAGCACACATTTTTCTAAGAAAGTAGTCTCTATGCGTGAGAATTAGATATATATCCACAATAAGAGGGCATAGTGACCTATAATTTTCAATATTACATCCTTGTATTTTTTATTATATGCTACTTTTCAACGAGTCGAGGAACATGGTTTCATAAAGCTAATATTTATTCTCCCATGTTTACACAGCTAGTAGTGCATTTCAGAAAATGAGAAAGTATAAGAAGTAAAATATAACTTGGTGTCCTGTGCACAAAGGAAGACAGGACAAGAATATCACCATGTTTAAAAAATCTGGCTCAGGAACTGTGTCATAAAGCTTTAAATAATTAAATAAGACAAGATAAAGCTCTTGATGTTATTATTTCTCTCTCCATAAATGTCACCTTTTTATAGATGATAAATCTTATCATGTAGGATTTTTCATTTTACTAGAAAGCACAGAAAAAAGTCCTTTAATCCAGCTCCCATTTTTCAACTCTACACTTACCGTGTGTGTTTTAAGGACACTAAGGCAGACAGTACATGTAATGCACTATAACAACCCAGATACCCCTACTTAGAATTGTATCTTTAAGTCATAAATTTTTCTCACTTTGTTATTAAGTAACATCTATACTAGGGAACTCAATGAATTCTCATGCTAAGTTAAAAAAAAAAAAAAAGCAATGAATGAGAATTTGTTTTTCCATGGACTGATTGTATTGCATTATGGTAAATATTTCAAGAGATCAAAGCTTTACGAAAGCTTTTGTGGGAAAAATTTCTCAATTGTTTCTAAGTCCTTTTCTTTTAATATATAACTTCACTTGACACTTGGAGGATCCAGAGAAATACAAGTCATGAAGTCATTTCCCTGCTCTCTGCATTCATGAAGAATGAAGTGGAAGCCTTAAACGAGTGATGGGAAAGACAGAAATACTGATGGAGGAGAGCAGGTGGGAGAGGCAAAGGACATCTGGCTTAAGGGAGAGAGTTTCAGTTACAGTCAGGGCCCTGTGAGCTCCCTACAAACTCAGCCTCAAAGTTCTGTGACATGGAGTAGAATTGAAACTAGGAGGAATGGTAAAAAGCCAGTGTAAATACTTCATTTGTTACTTACCTTTTTCAGTTTTCTCTCACATTTCAGATTTTCTACCTCCTTCTCTCCCAGTGATTACACCGGTACCTTTACAACACCAGCCCCACTATTTCCTCTGGGGTCTAGACCCTATCTTTTCCCTAAATCTCCAAAGTTGTCCTCTCTCTGCTATTTTCCTGCACTGAGTTCTGATATCATCTTTCCCAAAGTCATGTTCCCATATTAAACAACAGTAGTCTCCTTTAAGCACTAAACCAGAAATTCTGGTTCTCAAAAAAAAAATAAAATAAAATAAAATTTAATATATACATGTCAGTGTGCTTGTAAACAGCTAAAAAATAAATGTAAGCCCAGAGTAGAGGTATGATAGAGCCAGGATCTACACCCAAAACCTTCACTCAACTCTGCCAATTTCAGTAATTTCAACTTGAAGTAAGAAGTTTATAGTCTGGGTAGTCCTCGTCTTCCTCTGCCGGGAAATGCAAAGAAGGTTTCAATCTGATTATCACAATGACTGCAGAAACAGGGCTATTAACCATTCTAAAACCCACCGCACGATCTTACGTCACAAATATCTATAGTGGCACTGAGAAAATCCACTAGGTGATTTTTAATATTCCTTCAATGAGTCTGAACTCCTAAACTTAGTAAAATGTAGAGAAGTTATGAGACTTGGAAAAGAACTGTGAGGATATATACATTTTTGGATTATACAATTTTATAGGAAATGTTAAGAAAAATGGGTTTACTCTCCTGGAGAGAAAAAAGGATGACCCAAGACTATGATGGGGCACTCTAATAAATTCTCTTTCCATGGAAGAAGAAATAAATTGCCATCGTAGGAGGTTAGGAATTAGGCTTTCTTGACAACAAAGTCTAAGAAAAAAGAATCTATCTCAGGTTTCAAAAGAAACCTAAGTATGAAGGTTTCAGAAAGTTTAAGTGAGATCTGGCTTGTAAACTACAGGAAAATATTTAGGTAGCTTCTCAAGTACTCCCCAGCACTTCTGTTTCTATGGATACACTTATTAGATTTCTACATACTACAATATTCTACCAAATTGACAGAATAAAGACTTGAAGATGGAGGCACGAGTTCCCATCCACTCTCATCCCTAATAGGTACCGCACGTCTCACGCTTCAAAGCTAGTCAGTCACGAGGCCAAACAATGAAGGGTGCAGTGGAAAAACTGGAATCTAGCCACGCACTGCAGTAAAATTTGCTTTGATTTCTCAGTAGAAATAAAAGGAAAAAAAAAAAAAGAAAACACAGTAAAGGGCTATTAGGGGAGAAAATATTTGCCGCATGGACAGAATAAAAGTCCTACCAAATGAAATGAATGCTTGTGGAAAAAGATGTGTCGTTCCAGGGTAAGAACTGTGTTGCTTTCCCCCTGCTGTTCATTTAGTTTTTGTCCACTCAGTGTACCAAGCTGTATCCTCTCTCCTGTTTATTTTTTCATCCATGAAAGATGCATGGTTTGAGTATATCCTTTGGGTAGGTCTTTTGTCCGAAAGCACTTTAAAAATAATACTTGTACTATCTCAACAGCAAAACATGTACTTCCAAAACTGGTTTGCTAGCAAGCTTTTTCCTTGAGTAAACAACGATACTGTTAGTAATTTTTCAAGCTGTAAATATACACATATTAAAAGAAACAACAACAACCCCGTGCTACTATTATAAATCATAGGGTGAGTAGCCCTTGGTAGAACTAAATAAAAGCATTCTAGCCACTGAAACTTATACTTTGAAAAAAGTCATAATGACAATACTAGTTGCTATTGACAAATGCAATTTTGATTTTTAGTTTCAAAATATAATTAATCTACAAGCTCTTAACTATTATAATTGAAAATACTTAACAAAATCCGATATATGTGGACATTAATATAAATTTATTGAATCTATTCTGTTAGAATTTATGGATACAGAAATAAAATTTGTTTTAAGCCAATGTGGAGGGTATTTTATTTTTAATATCCTTGTAACTTCCACAGAGTATATTTACAATAAGTATGAGAAGTAGTATATCAAATTTCTTTTCATTGCTATCCATCTCCCAATGAAATCAAAGGATTATAATTGGTGCATAATCTACTTTCAGAGTTCTTATTGTAATAGAGTAGGACTATTATCCAGAGAGAAATGGAAAAATTAACACAAACCTTAAGACCTCTAGAAGATTGGAAGACAAATAATGTTCTTTGCGGACTTGACTGAAATGGTGTATTCACAGAAGTCTTTTAAATGGAAGCTGTTGACCATGGAAGCCCTGTGGAAGACAGTGTAGCTTTTATGTGCCAAGTGCTTCTGAAAGGAAAGAAAAGCACACAATTAGATTATATCTGAAGTACCATTGCTGACAGTCTCAGCCTTCATGGTCAGAAAGCACTATATTAGCACATTATTTTAAAATGGTATAAAAAATGGTATTAAATTCTGTTAATTTTTTTCCTCCCAAATCTCCTTATATATCAGTGGTAGAGTGGAGAACAGTAACCTTTCAGCACTGTTTTTAGAAATTTCTAAAGGTCAGAAGTATTTTACTAAGTGAAATCTACTTTTCACCTTATCTAAACAGGCCAGGATTGAGGACTGTGGATGGGGTATGAGTCCAAAAGCAGCAACACTAGTGTTTACTGTGTGCCTACTTGCTGCAAGGCATTGTGCATGGGGCTTCGTATACATGGGCACTTGAATCTGAAGAACAGCCCTGCAATGAGAGAGTATTGGTTCCATTTTACAGAGAAGAAGACTCAAGTGTGGTGAGGCTTAGAACCTGGCTCTAGCAAAGCCTGAAGGCTCAGGTGTGCTATTTCCCTTGTTTCTCTCTGTAGCCTATGTGATTTAGAAAACTATTTCACAAACAGAATTTACAAGAGAACAGATAATGTTGCAATATACTAAATTCATGAAGAAATTTCTTTCTTATTCAGTCAAGACCCACAAAAAACAGACACCCAGCTTTAAGCAGTGCACTTTGCACCCACTTCTTTTCCTTATGCAAAGAGAGAGAACTTTTGAGAAACCCAGGAACTCCCTTGTGCTACGTGGCAGTTTGTGTGCTATGTTTCTTCTAGGACATGCAGAGCAAACGTCTAGCCCTCCCATGGTTCCTTCACATGACCACAGTTTGTGTGCTATGCTCCATCTAGGACATGCAGGGCAAACGTCTAGCCCTCCCATTGTTCCTTCACATGACCAACATTCCCTTCACCAAATCAGTGAATGAGAACACCTTCTTTTCCCAAGGATTTTCCTGATGCAATAAGAAATGGAACAACACCTTCTGTGGATATCACCAAGTGATATTACTGTATCTCCTCATGGCTATCTATCTCCATCTGAACAGGTGAGTGACTGAGCCAGACTCGACAGGGCTCCATCTAGATTTCTATTCTCTTTTAGCCAACCAGATTTCTGTTCTCTCTTTTAGCTATTTATATCTACGTGTTTCAGCTGGTTCCAGTGCCCACACAGACAGCCCCCAGCTCAGCCTCCACAGGCTGCCCCAGAAGCCACACCTAAGGTGTATCACTTCCCATTAATAATCACTTCAAAATTTCTCTCAAAGTTCCAACTTTTAATGCCACAGACTTCTGTCCGAGTTTTGGAACTTTTAGTTCACATCCACACTGTTCTTGGGAAGGCTAGAGAATGATGGAGTGGGCCATCACACTTTTAAAATTTTTTCTTTCTTTCTTTCTTTTTTGGCACCAAAATCTTGTCATGAATAAGAAACAGGGAAAAAGACTGATAGCATTTTCAGAGTTGTGCGGACATGTAGCCTAGGATTATTACACTGGGAAAAAAAGAAAAAAAGAACAGAGCCAAACAGAATCAGCTTACCTTTGCATAAAAGAAGGAAAAAAGCATGACAAGGAATAGGGAAAAGAAGTATTTGTACTGTAAAATCTAACCTCAATGACAGGAATACAAAATAAATAGAAATTTGTCTTAAAACCTCATATGATAGCACTCTGTTTTCTTTATACAACTTAAAAGCAAAGTTTCATGTTATATGCCTAAACTTATAAGAACCCTTTTCCCATAAAATCCCAATGGCAATTTTCGAGTATTCACTAAGCCACTATTTATTGCATATTTATGACTCAATTAATTAGTAAAAAAATTCCAGGAATACTAAAATAAGCAAGATAATAATTCTTCCCTGAAGCTTTTACTAAGTAAGAGGGGGACAGAACTAGGATATCAAATATAAGAAGGTAGTACTAATAAGTATTGGAAAGAAGGGGTCTGGACCAGATTGCCTGAGAGTGTTCCTACTTTATCTCTTACTAACTATATGAACAGGGGCAAGGTACTTAAAAAGTCTTTAACCTCAGCTTCTTCATCTGCAAAATGCAGAAATAATCTAATTTTGGAACAGGCTGTTGTGAGCATTAAGTAAAATAACAGGCGTCAAGTGCTTGGTCCAACCAGTAGCCATAGTAAGAACACAGTGAAGATGTAGTAGTATTGTTGCATAATGGAACACGATGACATTGGTGAGGCAGAAAGTACTCAGTCTCCCTTGAGGATGATGGAAATCAAGAAGGCTTCAGTGAAAAAGATAACATGCAAGACCAAGCATACCTAAATAGGCACAAATAATTAGGTTTTTTACAGGTTCTCTGATGATCATTGAAAAGCTAGAAAATTAACAACTTTAGAATAAATTAGATCCATGAAATTAAACATTATTTTCCAGGATTTGGTGTGAAAGTAGATAACTACTATAATAGCATAGCCAGGGAATGATAAAAACAAAATCTTTGAATTGCTACTAAGAAAGATACAATATCCTGCTGAATCCTGTTCTATTCAACTGTAATCCAAAATGATACTATGGTTTTGAATGGAACTTGGCAAGATCGATACACACCATTTTAAAACTTAAGTCTCAAATTTAAATAACTGGGATTGTGGTATCATACCATAGCATCTTCTTATTGATGCTTTTATATATAGTAAGTCTTGAAGTTAGGGAGTTAACAGTTTCCCAATATTGTCTTTTTTTTTTTTTTCAAAAACCTCTGACTCAATAAAAAAATAAAAATAGAGAAAAGTGTGATTCTTTTAAGACCCTATATTTCCATGTAAATTTTAGAACCAATTCACCAATTTCTACTAAAAAGAAATACCCACCCACCTTTTTGGGACCATATTCAATCTATATATTATTTGGGGAAAAACCAACATCTTAACAACACTGAGTCTTTCATCCTAGAATATGGTATCTCTCCCCATTTATTTAGGTCTTTAATTTTTATCAGAAATGTTTTATAATTTTCAATGTACAGGTTTAAATTTCTTCATTTAAATAATTATTTTATTTTTTTTGATAGTATTGTAAATGGTATTTTTTATGTTTCATTTTCAAATTGTTTTTGATTTATAGAAATAAAATTGATATTTTATATTGACTTTATATTCTGAAGTTTTGATAAATTAATTCAACAGGTATTTGTTAACTTTAAATATAGCTGTTTAGATTCCTTAGGATTTTCTTAGATATACAATCATGCCATTTACAAATAAGATAATGTAATTACTTTGTCCTTTCCAATATGTAACCTTGTAAATTTTATTTTTTAGTTAATCCTATTACATTGGCTAGGACCTCCAGTACAATGTTAAACAGAATTAGTAAGAGTAGACATCCATGATTTAGGAGAAAAGCATTCATTGCTTCAATATTGTTAGTTGTAGGTTTTTCATAGATGCCCTTTATCAAATTAAGAAATATCCCTTCTATTTCTAGTTTTGCTGAGAGTTTTTATCATTATTAGGTGCTGAGTTTTGTCAAATGCTGTTTCTGAGTCTACTGAGGTAAACATATGATTTTTATCCTTTATTCTATTAATGTGGACTAATTTTTTGAATGTTAAAGTATACATGCAAACCTGGAATAAATTCAATTTGGTCATGATGCATCATTATTTATGTATAACTGTATTATATTCCAGACTATGGTTTAAATATTTTGGTGTCTATGGGACATCAATGTGTAATTTTTTTATAGTGTCCTTATCATGACTTGGTGTTAATGTTATGCAGATACCAGGAACTGACTTGGGAAGTATTGTCTCTGTTTTCTGTATTTGCTTAATATTAGCATTATTTCTTTCTGAAAAGTTTGAAGGAATTTACTGGTGATATCTGCATCTGGAATTTTCTTTGTGGGACAGCTTTAAATTATAAATTCAATTAATTTAACAAATACAGTGTTATTCTTATTTTCTATTTCTTCCTATATCAGTTTTAGTAGATCTTATTTCTAAATAGAAATTTGTCCATTTCATCTATAATGATTTTTATCTGTTACTGCTTTTCACACCCTTTAATAACAATTCCTGCATTTAATGTCTTTTCCTTTCTACTTCACCTGACTAAACTCTATCCATCTCCTGGGTCTCTTTTCTTGAGATATTTCACTAAATGACATTTTTATCTTCTTCTGTTAGCTTCTATAGCCATTACTAATTTTATCTTGTACTGCCTTGTATATTTTATCTTTTATTCATTTATTTCTGAAAATAATTATGGAATCTTTTAAGGCAGAGATTATATCTTAAACTTGACTGTCACTATAGCATCTAGCATAGTCTTTAACATTAAATAAATATTTATGAGATTATTGATTTGTCCGCCTGTGAGTTAGTTTAACCATCTACTGTGGATGAACTTAGAGCATCTTATAGTACCAGAAAGCATTGGAAGTGTTAAAATAATAACAAAAACACAAACTAAAATTAGGTTTGTCAAAAGGCACAGGAGCCAACCTAAAAGAGCTCCCAATGGCCACAAATGAAACAATTTGAGTAACAAAACAAATAATGATAGTGTTAGCCCATATAACCCAAAGAATAAAATAAATATCCATGAGTCCATAAAAACATAGATAAATGATTGAATAAATAAATAAATTGTAAAGAAAAGACATATCTTTCTTACAGAATTCCAAATAGAAAATGTAAAAGGAAGGAGATAAATAGAAAATAATGAGAACACCCAGTAGTAATTGCAACATGTAAGATACAATGATAAATACTAAAATTAGTGGGCAAAAATTTGAAGAAGAGTTAAATAGCCAATAGCCTCAAAGTAGCCCTCCTAAAATATTTATTAATTACTCTGGTAATTAATTTCTATTAATTCTTAATTTCTCTACCCTTGACTGTGTGCTAGACCTAGTGACTTACTTTGAATAAATTTAACAAAGAAAAATAGTAATTATGAAGAAACCTGGCAGCTAGCACCTTCATGAACTGATTAAAGTTCATATTGTCTATAAAAGTCATGTTATATCATATACCTTTTATATAAATAAAAGGGCACTTTACCTCTCTGTTATTTTTCTTTAGAATCCAAAACCTTCATCCAACCATTACAAAACATCAGAAAAAACTGAGGACTATTCTGCAAAATGTCTGACTAATACTCCTCAAAATTGTCAAGGTCATGAAAGACAAGGAAAAACCGTGTCACTATCACAGATTGGAGGAAACTAAGGTGACACGATCCCTGTGGTATACTAGACTGGATCCTAAAACAGGAAAAAAACAGAATTGAAAAACTGGTGAAGTTAGGATAAAGTATGGAGCATAGCTAATTGTAGTATACCAATGCTAATTTCTTAGTTTTGATAAATGTACCACAGTTAAGTAACCATGGTACCACAGGTATCATTAAGGGAAGCTAGGTGAAGGATATACAGGAACTCTCTGTATTTTCTTGATAAATCTAAAGTTATTTCAAAGTCAGAAGTTTTTCAATTAAAAAAAATCTATTATATCATTCCATACATTTATGTTTGGATTTACTGGTAGTCTGTGCTCCTTCTGTTTATATTAATAATTGAACTTATGCTCCCTTTTGTGATATATAGAGTAGTTTGGATTTATAATTAAACATAAATACTATAAAATGAGCTAAACAAGAGCAGTTTATTGGTACATTATAATTTACTAGTAATATTACTAATAGCCATATTGCTAATAACCATATTAGTAATAGTCAACAAATATTTCCAGGAAGACATAGGGTATCATAAGGGAAGCAAATAATAAAAGTCAACATCCATAACCACTCTTAGTTCAAAAATAAAGGAGATAACTAACTCTCTAAGAAGATAAATAAGTAAAAGAAACACAGCAATACTTTAATGAAGTAGTACCAAATTATTTCACATTGCAACTTCTCAAGTAATTGTAAAAAGACACTAGATTTATACTGGTTCTAGACAGTTTGAGATCAAGATGGCAAACAGACACATCAGTTTATTGCATACCCTCTCAGGTTTTCATTAACAGTAAAGTCAAGAACACAAATGGTCATAAATCTACTTTAAAAAAAGAAAATGGGAATAGATGAAACATTCTAGTAAAATTCTAGATAATAAAATTGAACAAAAGACTGATAAAGCTATAAGTTGGATACATGTATGGATGATTAGAAGAATGCAGAAACTTGGGAAATCCTGCTGGGAAACAACCACATTTTCAATAAATACCATAGAAACTACTATACTAGGCTATGATTTCTGATGATATGAGTTCCCAGTCAAGTTATCATTCTTAAATATATTTGGATAATGACTATTGACAGACATTTGAAGAATGTTGGAAAGATCAAAGAAACTACCTGCAATAAGCAAACAAATAAGGGAATAAAAGTGACCCTTGAGGAAACCTGAATAATTTGGGGAATAGACAAGAACTTTAGAATTCTAAAAGACAAGAACAGAATTATACAAAAAAGGAACAGAGGATTAGATTAGAAAGAGTATTAGAAAATTAAACGTATAATAGTAAAAAAATTTAAATCAGTATAAAGTACAAATATAGTTTTGAGTAAGTCTTCCAAAAAGTTAAACAAAACATTGAAAGAAAAATGGAAAACACAAGAGATGTACAGAATCTAACCAGGAATTCCAACTACTAAAATTTCTAAACAGAATTCCAAAGAAGAAAAATATAATTAATTTCATTGTGTAAATGTACCAGTTTTTCCTTTATTTTTAATTATTATTTATTGATTATGCTATTACACTTGTTCCAGTTTTTCGCCCTTTTATCCCCTCTACCCAACACTTCCCACTCCTTAAGGCCATCCCCACATCATTGTTCACGTCCATGGGTCATGTATATAAGTTCTTTGGCTACTCTATTTCCTATACTGCACTTTACATCTCCATGGCTATTCTGTAACTATCTATTTGTACTTCTTAATCCTCTCGCCTCTTCATTCATTCCTCCGCAACTCCCCTCACATATGGCAGCCATCAAAATGCTCTCTATATCCATGATTCTGTCCCTGTTCTTGTTTCCTTAGTTTATTTTTAGATTCAATTGTTGATAGGTAGGTATTCATTGTCATTTTATTGTTCATAGTTTTTATCTTATCTTTCTTAAATAAGTCCCTTTAACATTTCATATAATAAAGGTTTGGTAATTAATTCCTTTAGTTTTTTCTTGTCTGGGAAGCTCTTTATTTGCCCTTCCATTCTAAATGGTTCTTTGCTAGGTAAAGTAATCTTAGCTGTAGGTCCTTGCTTTTTATGACTTTGAATATTTCTTGACAATCCTTTCTAGCCTGTAAAGTTCTTTTGAGAACTTAACTGACAGTCTTAAGGGATCTCTCCTGTAGGTAACTAACTGCTTTTCTCTTGCTGTTTTTAAGATTCCCTCTTTATCTTTAACCTTTGGTATTTTAATTATGATGTGTCTTGGAGTGGGCCTCTTTTTTTTTTTTTTAAATATATTTTATTGATTATGCTGTTACAGTAGTTCCAATTTTTTTCCCCTTTACTCCCCTCCACCCAGTATCTCCCTCCCCCAGCATCCCCCCCCAAGTCCATACCCATGGTTCGTAAAAACTATCCCTCCCTCTCAGATATTAAGACCCTTTGTAATCTTGTAAAGGACAATGGGCGAAGGTCTCAAGCTCCTCTAGCTGCTTCAAGCTGGACATGGTCGTCGTCCTACCTACCCTTGGGTCCAGAAATCCCTAATAAGAGTGGGGGTGTGGAGGGGAGGGTGGCCTTCCCACATGGGGAAGGATCATGCAGACTCCAGGTCAGTTGGCTGTCTCCGGACAACGGCGTGCTTGGTTTAGCAGGCTGGCATCCTTGTTGTGTTCTGGGGGCAACAGATTTGGCAAAAAGGGTTAAAAAGCATCATTCAATCCATAACTACTAGGTGGCAAAAGGCAGGGATTAATTTTTCAATGTTCCACATTAGGAGAAAAAAAAAAAAAAAAAAAAGGGCTTCTTTGGAGGAAGGTGTGCTAGGCACATCTCTCCTGTCCAAAACCCTTTTGCCCATTTTATTTAGTTTGGGCTGAGGGAAATAGTTTATGTTTCCCCCCTCTCAGACCTCTGGGCCCTTTCTGTCCAAGCCATTAGGATAGAAAAGAGAATTCAGTTTTAAAGTGAAGCCCACAGACCACCCCATTCTTCACCAACTCAGCCATTTAGTTCAGCCAAACTGTTGAGTCTCCGGAGGCAGCGCTGCAGAGAGGATTAAGTGAGGCTTATGCGTACAGACAATCACTCAGGTAATGCGGTCATAGGCTTATGCCCTCTGGTTCAATTTTGCTCATTTGTTTGTGTTGTTCATTAGTTTCCTGTAATAGGTGACAGCATAACGTATTTTTCTTTCGTTGCCTGGCTTATTTCGCTAAGCATAATTCTCTCTAGTTCCATCCATGTTGTTGCAAATGGTAGAAGTTCCTTCTTTCTTTCTGCTACATAGAACTCCATTGTGTAAATGTACCACAGTTTTTTGATCCACTCATCTACAGATGGGCATTTAGGTTGTTTCCAGCACTTGGCTATTGTAAATAGTGCTGCTATGAACATTGGAGTGCATAGGTTCTTTTGAATTGGTGTTTCAGGATTTTTCGGATATAATCCCAGTAATGGAATTGCTGGTTCAAAAGGCAGTTCCATTTTTAGTTTTTTGAGGAAATTCCAAACTGTTTTCCATAGTGGCTGCACCAGTCTGCATTCCCACCAGCAATGCACCAGGGTTCCCGTTTCTCCGCATCCTCTCCAGCACAAGTTGTTTGTTGATTTGTTGATTATGGCCATTCTGACTGGTGTGAGGTGGTATCTCATTGTGGTTTTTATTTGCATCTCTCTGATGGCTAGTGATGTTGAGCATATTTTCATATGTCTATGGGCCCTCTGTATGTCTTCTTTGGAGAAGTGTTTGTTCAGGTCCTTTGCCCATTTTTTAATTGGGTTGTCTGTCTTCTTGGTGTTGAGTCGTATGAGTTCTTTATATATTTTGGAGATCAATCCCTTGTCTGAGATGTCATTGGCAAATATATTTTCCCATATGGTTGGTTTCCTTTTCATCTTGCTGATGTTTTCTTTAGCTGAGCAGAAACTTTTTAGTTTGATGTAGTCCCATTTGTTTATTCTTTCCTTTATTTCCCTTGCCTTAGGAGATATATCAGTGAAAATGTTGCTACGTGGGATATCTGAAATTTTCCTGCCTATTTTTTCCTCTAGGACTTTTATGGTGTCATGGCTTACATTTAAGTCTTTGATCCATTTTGAGTTTATTCTGGTGTATGGTGTAAGTTGGTGGTCTAGTTTCATTTTTTTGCATGTCCCTGTCCAGTTCTCCCAACACCATTTGTTGAAGAGGCTCTTTTCACTCCATTTGATGTTCTTTCCCCCTTTGTCAAATATTAGTTGACCATATGAACCTGGGTTTATTTCTGGGCTCTCTATTCTGTTCCATTGATCTATATGTCTGTTTTTATGCCAGTACCAGACTGTTTTGATTACCGTGGCCTTGTAGTATAGTTTGATATCAGGTATTGTGATTCCTCCTACTGTGTTCTTCTTCCTCAAAATTGCTGTGGCTATTCGGGCTCTTTTTTGGTTCCATATAAATTTTTGAAGTATTTGTTCTAGGTCTGTGAAATATGTTGCTGGTATTTTAATAGGGATTGCATTGAATCTATAAATTGCTTTGGGTAGTATGGACATTTTAATGATGTTGATTCTTCCCATCCATGAGCATGGTATATGCTTCCATTTATTTGTATCTTCTTTAATTTCTTTCTTCAATGTTATGTAGTTTTCTGAGTACAGGTCTTTTACCTCCTTGGTTAAGTTTATTCCTAGGTATTTTATTTTTCTTGTTGCTATGGTAAATTGAATTTTTCTTTCAGTTTCTATCTCTGAGTTTTTATTGTTGGTGTATAAAAATGCCTTTGATTTCTTAATATTGACTTTGTATCCTGCTATTTTGCCGAATTCACTTATTAGGTCGAGTAGTTTTTTTGTGGAGTCTATAGGGTTTTCTATGTACACTATCATGTCATCTGCAGATAATGACAGTTTTACTTCCTCTTTTCCAATTTGGATGCCTTTTATTTCTCTTTCTTGTCTGATTGCGGTGGCTAGAACTTCCAAGACTATGTTGAATAGGAGTGGGGAGAGCGGACATCCTTGTCTTGTTCCTGATCTCAGGGGGAATGCTCTCAGTTTTTGCCCATTGAGTATGATGTTGGCTTCAGGTTTCTCATATATGGCCTTTATTATGTTGAGGTATGCTCCCTCTATTCCCATTTTGCTGAGAGTTTTTATCATAAATGGGTGTTGTACTTTATCAAATGCTTTTTCTGCATCTATTGATATTATCATGTGGTTTTTGTCTTTCATTTTGTTTATGTGGTGTATTACGTTTATTGATTTACGAATGTTAAACCATCCTTGCATCCCTGGGATGAATCCTACTTGATCGTGGTGTATGATCTTTCTAATGTGTTGCTGGATCCGGTTTGCCAATATTTTGTTGAGGATTTTAGCATCTATGTTCATCAGCGATATTGGCCTGTAGTTTTCTTTCTTTGTTGTGTCTTGACCTGGTTTTGGAATTAGGGTTATACTGGCTTCATAGAATGAGTTTGGCAGTCTTCCCTCTTCTTGTATCTTTTGGAATAGTCTGAGAAGGATAGGAGTTAGTTCTTTCCTAAATGTTTTGTAGAATTCACTTGTGAAGCCATCCGGTCCAGGGCTTTTGTGTGCTGGGAGTTTTTTGATTACTGCTTCAATTTCACTAGCTGTTATTGGTCTATTCAGACTTTCTGCTTCTTCTTGATTCAGTTTGGGAAGACTATAGGTTTCCAGGAATCTGTCCATTTCCTCTAGGTTGTCAAATTTCTTGCCATACAGTTGTTCATAATAATTTCTTATAATCCTTTGTATTTCTGTGGTATCAGTTGTGATTTCTCCTCTTTCATTTCTGATTTTATTTATTTGGGTCCTCTCTCTTTTTTTCTTGATGAGCCTGCTTAAAGGCTTGTCAATTTTGTTTATTTTTTCAAAGAACCAGCTCCTACTTTTGTTGATCTTTTGAATTGTTAGTTTAGACTCTATGTCATTTAATTCTGCTCTGATCTTGATGATTTCCTTCCTTCTACTTGATCTGGGCTTTGCTTGTTGTTCTTCCTCTAGATCTTGTAGCTGTAGGGTTAAATTTTTTATTAGATATTCCTCTAGCTTTTTTAGGTAGGCCTGTATTGCTATGAACTTTCCTCTTAGGACTGCTTTCGCTGTATCCCATAGGTTTTGGGTTGTTGTGTGTTCATTATCATTAGTTTCCAGAAACTTTTTGATTTCTTCCTTGATGTCATTGTTAACCCATTCATTATTTAATAGCATGTTATTCATTCTCCATGAGTTTGAATGTTTTTGAGTTTTTTCCTTGAGGTTGATTTCCAATTTTAAGCCATTGTGATCTGAGAAGATGCTTGATATAATTTCAATTTTCTTGAATTTGTTAAGGCTTGTTTTGTGTCCTACCATGTGGTCTATCTTTGAAAATGTTCCATGTGCACTTGAGAAGTATGTATATTTTGCTTCTTTGGGGTGAAAACTTCTATATATATCGACTAAGTCCATTTGATCTAGAGTGTTGTTCAGTGCCTCCATATCTTTGGTGTTTCTTTGCTTCGAAGATCTGTCCATTGTTGACAATGGGGTGTTAAAGTCCCCTACTATGAGTGTGTTGTTGTCTATATCTTTCTTGGAGTCTTTCAAAAGTTTCCTTACATATTTGGGTGCTCCTAAGTTTGGTGCATATATATTTATAAGGGTTATATCTTCTTGATGGATTTTTCCCTTAAGTATTATGAAATGCCCTTCTTTGTCTCTTTTTATGGACTTTGCTGTGAAATCTGTTTTGTCTGATATAAGTATTGCTACCCCGGCTTTTTTTTCATGTCCATTTGCTTGGAATACATTTTTCCATCCCTTTACTTTCAGTCTGTGTAGATCTTTTGTTCTAAGGTGGGTCTCTTGTAGACAGCATATATGTGGGTCATTCTTTCTAATCCATTCAGCTACCCTATGTCTTTTAATTGGAGCATTTAATCCATTTACATTTAAGGTTATTACCGATAAGTACTTATTCATTGTCATTTTTCCCCTTTGTACTCGTGTTCTTCTCTGTCTCTCTCTGTTTCTTTATCTTCTTAGAGCAGACCTTTTAGCATCTCTTGCATTGCTGGTTTGGTGGAGATGTATTCTTTTAGCCTTCTTTTGTCTTGGAAGCTCCTTATTTCACCCTCCATTTTGAATGAGAGCTTTGCTGGGTATAGTATTCTAGGTTGTAGGCCTTTGTTTTTCATTGCTTGGAATACTTTTTGCCATTCCCTTCTGGCTTGTAGTGTTTCTGCTGAGAAATCTGATGATAGCCTTATTGGAGTACCCTTGTATGTTATTAGTTGTTTTTCTCTTGCTGCTTTTAGGATCCTCTCTTTGTCTTTGAATGTTGCCATTTTAATTATGATGTGTCTTGAGGTGGGCCTGTTGGGGTTCATCTTCATTGGGACCCTCTGTGCTTCCTGGACTTGCGTGACTCTTTCTCTCGTCATGTTAGGAAAGTTTTCTGTCATTAGTTTTTCAAAGAGGTTTTCTATCCCTTGCTCTTCTTCTTCTCCTTCTGGAATTCCTATGATACGGATATTATTACGTTTCATGTTGTCCTGCAGCTGTCTTAGAACCTCTTCAGTCTTGTTCAGTCTTTTTTCATTTTGTTGCATTGTCTGGGAGTTTTTGTGTAGGTTGTCCTCCAGCTCGCTGATCCGATCTTCTGCTTCCTCTAGCCTGCTTTTAATTCCTTCTACTGTGTTCTTCAATTCAGAGATCGTATTTTTCATTTCCTCCTGGCTCTTATTGATAGCTTCTATGTCCTTTTTCATGCTCACGTAATTTTCTGTGAGTTCCTTGTAGTTTTTCTGGAGTTCTTTGAAGTTTCCGCTGAGCTCATTCAGCTTCTCCATAATCCATGTTTTGAATTCCATATCTGATAGTTCGCTCCCCTCTATTTCATTTAGCACTCTTTCTGGGGATTCTACCTTTCCTTTTGATGGGAGGTTGTTTCTCTGTCTCCCCATTTTTTTGACTCCTATTGTTTGTTGGTGCTTCTTGGAATGATCTGCACTTCCTGGATCTGCCTCTGGTGGCGTCAGATCATGTACCAGTCTGGCCCTAGGCAGCCTGTTGGAGACTTCCAGGGATCTACTGCTGTTGTCTGTCTTCTTTGATTGTTAATCTATTCAATCTGTGATTAGCTGTCAGGCTTAAGAACTGTGGGTGTGGCAGCTTAATTCCTGTAGGCAGGGCTTTTGCTTCCCCTCAGGCTGACGCCACTTGGAGGGGAATGGTCTACCCGCAGTACCGGGGATGAGTCAGCACTGGGACCCAGTCAGCTGCTCCTCCAGTTCTCCCCTCAAAGCCACCGTGCCAAATTCTCCCCAAGTGTCTCCAGTCCTCTCTGTCTTCCCTCTGCTTGAGCCCAGGGTAAGTGGTGGCCAAAATATTTTCGTATGTGATCCACTTAAGAGCTCTTTTTCTCCTGCTGTTTCTCTCCGGCTAGCAAGAAAGCCTGTGGCTTTTCGCTTTTCACAGCTGATACTATTTTACTTTCCACTCTGTCGCTGTAGGCTGGGAAGCCCAGCTGGGGGTTTAGACCCTGCCCTTCTCAGGGGGAATCCCCGGCTGCTGAGCTGTTTCTCAGTCCCTTCAGCAGCCACCCGTGTGAGCCCAGCCAGCCCTTCCGCGTCTCCGCACTCCCTACCGGTCACGTTGTGATGTAGCGGCCTTTTCTGTCTCTCCGTGGTTATAAGACTTCTTTCCAGCTAGTGTTCCGTTGGTTATTCCAGATGATTTCTCCAAAATTAAGTTGTAAATCCAGACTGGTCCTGGGAGGAGGTTAGTGTAGCTTCCACTTACTCCTCCGCCATCTTGGATCTTGGAGTGGGCCTCTTTGCATCCATCTTGCTTAGGACTCTTTGTGTTTCCTGGACTTGCATGTCTATTTCCTTCATCAAATTAGGGAAGTCTTCTTTCATTATTTTTTAAAATAGTTTTTCAATTCCCTGCTCTTTCTCTTCTCCTTCTAACACCCCTATGATGCAAATATTGGAATGCTTGATGCTGTCCCAGAGGCTGCTTATTCTATGCACATTATTTTGATTCCTTTTTCTTCTTGCTGTTCTGATTGGTTGTTTTTTGCTGCCTTATGTTCCAAATCATTAATTTGATTCTCTTTGCTTCATCCACTCTACTGTTGTTTCCCTATTAATTGTTCTTCATTTTAATTAGTGTATTCTTCATTTAGACTGGATCTTTTTTATGCTGTTACTAAAATCCTTGAGCATCCTTATAACCAGTGTTTTGAACTCTGCATCTGATGGATTGCTTATTTCCATTTTTTTCAGCTTTATTTCTAGAGTTTTGATCTGTTCTTTCATTTGGGCCATGTTTCTTTGTCTCCTTGTATTGGCAGCCTCCTTGTGTTTGCTTTTATGTATTAGGTAAAGCTTCTAACTCTCTGTCTTGGTAGTGTGGTCTAATGTAGTAGGTGTCCTGTAGGGTCCAGTGACACAGCCTCCTCTATCACCCAAGCTGTGTATTCAAGGTGTGCCCTTGTGTGGGATGAGTACACCTTCCTCTTGTAATTGAGCCTTGATTGCTGTTGGCAGGTCAATGGAAGGGATTTCCCCAGACTAGTCAGCAGTAAGGACTGGCTGTGACCATTGGCCACCAACCTCCCCACTCTGTGGAAGATCAGCTGTGCAGGAGCAACTTGGTGGTGTTCTGGTGTGCTCTGTAGTTGTCCACTGGGTGTGCAGGCTCTAAGCTTTCCTGGGTGGTGCAGGCCAGGGTCAGCCCCTATGTGTGTTCTTCCTGGGGCCACCCTGCATGAGGTATAAAGCAGTCTGAAATGGCTGCTACTTGTGCTGGGCTTGGAGATTCCCAGGCTAAGTAGAGCTGTGAATCTAACCTGGGTGTTGCTATACTCAGGCCTGGGGCTACCTAGCAAGAGATATGAGGGTTGGGGGCTCACTGAGGCTGGCTGTTGCTTGTTTGATAGGATTTGGGTGGGGTCAGAAAGGTACAATGGCCTCTCTCCACCTTCTTGTCTGAGAAGAAGTTGCCCCCAAGCTCTTTTTCTGATACCAGACACTTTAGTTCCCCTATGGATGCCACTGGTACCTTTCAAGCTGCTACCCCAGTGCTGGAGCTCAGAGAAAATGAATTTGAGTAAGTCTGCATGTGGATTCTTTAAGAACTGCTTGAGATTCCAGAAGTTTCTTCCACTGATTCAATTCCTGGTGGCTTTTACAGCCTGAAGTTATGGAGACTTATCTTCCTGGCACTGGAACCCTGGGCTGGGTAGCTTGGTGTGGGGCTGGGACTCCTCACTCCCAAGATTTCTCTCCTGAATATTTATCCAGCACACGTGGGTGTGGGACCAGCCTGTCTCCATTGTCTCTGCCCCTCCTACCTGACTGGAGGAATGTGGTTTCTTTAATTCCATAGTTCTAAAACTTGTTCTATATTTTAGTTGTAATTTTGATATGGTTGTGCAAGGAGGCAAGCCATGTTTACCTATGCCACCATCTTGACGAAAAGTACCCTGTACTACAGTTTTTTTTAATCCACACAATGTAATACTACACAGCAGAAAGAAAGAAGGAATTCCTACCTTTTGCAACAACATGGATGGAATGAGAGACTATCATCCTAAGTGAAATAAGCCAGTCAGTAAAAGACAAATATCATATGAGGTCACTTATAAGAGGAATCTAATGAACAAAATAAATGAAGCAGCAAATTAGAACCAGAGGTGTAGAATCACTGAATAGACTAAAAGTGCTAAGAGGGGAGGAAGGAGTGGGGGACTATGAAAGAATGGGAAGAGATTAGTCAAGGAGCATATATGAAAGAACCATGGACACAGACAATGGGGTGGGGATTGACTATGGACATGGGGGCATGGGCTGGGTGGAGGGAAGCAAAGGGGTAAATAATCAAAACACTGTAAAACATAAGAAAGTCAAAAAATAAAAAATAGCACATTTTAAAAATTAAAAAAAATTCCCAAAACTAAAAGTCACAAGCTTTCAGAATAAAAGGGCCATTAAGAAGTCCATCAAGGATGGAGGCCTAGACATACATGCTGGGTCTCCCTCCACAACTAAGAAGGAATACAACTACCTCAAAACTAGAGACAATCAGAAGTTCCAGAAAATCGAGCTACATGGAAGTCCAACGTATGAAGTTATAAAGAAGTGGTGCTCATCTGGATGGCTAGGAGGGATGAAGCTGGGATGGAGAGGTCAAGCTGTGCTCACAGCAGCAGCTGTAGCAACAGTGGTGGGACGGCAGTAAGCACAGACACGTATATTTAAAAAGAGGCAAGAAACACCCGGGGAGCACCCTTGGCTGCAGACCAGACCTGTCAGCTCGCAATTCCAATGCCAGGGAAGGCAGATCCCCATTGCCTTGGACTGTGAAGACTGGAGGGGTTGGGGATAGAGGAAGAAGCTTCTGGTCTCTCAGAGGAGAGTAAATGGCAAGAATGTATATTGGAACTCCACCCCCACACAAAACACCACAGTGTGGTGAGAAGGGTCACCTGGTAGTGATGAGGGCACGGGGCTCTGCCCCGTATAGCATAGGAGATGTGACAACCCCACCCAGGAAGCAAAAGTAAACACAAAGTTGCCAGGACCGCAGAGATCATGATAGAGATCCCAGTGACACAGCTGACCAGCCAGCAAATATCTAATCTAATATCTCGGCAGATAGGAAATCTTTCTGAGGCACAGTTCAGAGCTTCGGTTATAAGAATGCTTACAGACCTGACAGCAGATCTTAAGACGGGGAAGGAATGAAGACTAGTCCTGCTGAAATAAAAGAAAACACATACGAAACAAGTGGTGAGGGAAAAAAACAAAAAAACAAAAAAACAGGGATCAAATCAACAAATCGGAACATAGGGAAGGAACAAATAGTCAACCAGTGCAGAAAGAGGAAATGAAAAGTGAGGAAAATTAGGAGAGGCTCAGAAACCTATGGGACAGCTATAAGTGGGCAAACATCTGAATCATAGGGTTGCCAGAAGGTGAAGAAGAAGAACTAGAAACAGAAAATTTATGTGAAAAAATAATGAAGCAGAACTTCCCTAACTTGGGGAAGGAAATAGACTTACAGGACCAGGAAGCACAAAGAGTTCCAAAAAACTGGACCCAGGGAGAACCACACCAAGACACATTTTAATCAAAATGTCAAAAATTGGGGATAAAAAGAGAATCTTAAAAGCAGCAAGAGAGAAGAAGAGAATTACATACAAAGGGGTCCCAATAAGACTATCAGCTGATTTCTCAGAAGAAACTCTGCAGGCAAGAAGGGACTGACAAGAAATATTCAAACTAATGAAAAGCAAAAACCTACAACCATGATTACTCTATCCAGCGAAGCTGTCATTCAGAATAGAAGGGCAGAGAAAGTGCTTCCAGGACAAAGTAAAACGGAAGGAGTTCATCAGATTAAACCACTGTTATATGAAATGTTAAAGGGACTTGTTTAGGATAAGGAGGATCAAAACTATGAACGTTAAAATGAAAACTGTATCACAAAAATCAACAACAGAAGCTACGGAATTGAAACAAAGGCAAACTAAGTAGGCAACAAGAGTGGGAAAAGAATTATAGATATGGCGAACATATTGTGGGGAGGTCAGCGGGGAGGGGGAAGCAGGGAAAGGGAGGGAGATTATGCAGGAATTAAAAAACATAGTAGGAGGGAGTGGAGTAGATAGGAAGATGTTGAGAAGAACTATATGCACAACCAATGGACATGAACTAAGGGGGGTGTACAGCTGGAGGGAGGGGGGCCACCGGGTGGAGGGGAACAAAGGGAAAAGAAATTGGGACAACTGTAACAGCATAATCAACAAAGCATATTTTTTAAAAAGTCCATCAAAGAGGCCCATTAAGCAAAGAACCATAATTAGGTATGTTTTCATAAGAAATCTAAAAATAAATTTCCAAAAATTGAGGGGAGATAAAGCAACTTTCAAAGGGACAAGAATCAGATCTCATATCAGAAATATTGGATGTTACAATAGGGCACTGTCTTCCAAATTCCTAAAAAAAAAATTTTTAACCTATAAATCTTCCTTTAGTCAAAACATTGATCAAGCCATTTTCAGATATGTAGAAATTTAGAATATTTACCTCCTACATGCCTCTATTTGAAGATCCCTGAGGATATGCTTCAGCAGGACATGGAATTAAAGTGAGAAAGAGGGAGACACGGATTCAGGGAAGGCCAGTCAGTGCAAGAGAGATGCCTACAGTTGCCTAGTTAGCTACTCCAGCCTGGAACAGAGGGAGGTATCCAGGAAAACAGGAAATTTCAAAGATTTCATTCTACCTCCTGAGAAGATAAAGGTACATAAGAGTGCCATAAAGACAGATGATTCAAGAAAAAATAAAAGTAATTAGAAACTCTAGAAAGTGCAAAAAGCTATAAAATACGTCAATGTAATCATAGTATTCAGAGAAGGAAAACTCTGACTCCAAAAAACCTCCGCTGCCTTGCGGCATACCTCTTCAGGGGAAAGGCTAAGGGAGTAAACCCCGACAGAAAATCCGGAGCCGGAGTCCCTAAGGCGGTTCGACGTTGTAGTCAACACCGGCAACTCCTGCGGCGCACCTGAAGCCAAGCTGTATTGACTCCGTCTTTCCCTTGGACCCTTCAGCTGCGAAGAGAGGGGGGGTCTGCTGCATGGGCAACAGCAGACCCTCCATATCACCCTGCCCAGGCTCTGTAGCTTCAGCTTCACTGGAGAGGACACTCCAGCGTCATCGCAAGATGTCGATTCAACACGGGAGGAGACAGATACCGTGTCACTCCCGAGTCGGACTGCACAGCCATTCTCGGCGGTGCAGATAGACTCTTAAGCTACACCATCGTCTCTCGAGACGGACGGCTGCCGACGACGAATCATAGTATACTATTGTACTTTAGTCAGCAGTGATAATTGCATATTTATACTTTTTTTATTGATTCTTTACCTTTAGAATCACCCTAAGACATAACACTAAAATCTTAATATGGTTAAAAACCAAATATAAATATCAACTTTAATAATATAAAGTTAAAAACACAAATGAGAGTACTAGAATAAACATGATATTTAAAGGCCCATAGGTAACAAAAACTAAAAATTGAGTATATTGGGAGTGTGGAGGCAGTATTACAAATAAGCTGTATTCTTTTTTTTTAAGTATATTTTATTGATTATGTTGTTACAGTGGTTCCAATTGTTTTTTTCCCCTTTGCTCCCCCCCACCCCCCAGTTTATGTCCATGGGTTGTACGTATAGTTCTTTGGCTTCATCCTTTTCTATATTATTCTTAACTTCACCCTGTCTATTTTGTACCAACCAATTATGCTTCTTAATCCCTGCACCATTTCCCCATTTCTCCCCCTCCCTGCTCCCAGCTGATAACCTTCCAAATGACCCCCATACCTATGATTCTGTTCCAATTCTGGTTTGCTTAGTTGGATTTTGTTTTTATTTTTTAGATTCAGTTGTTGATAGTTGTGAGTTTGTTGTCATTTTAGTGTTCATAGTTTTGATCTTCTTTTTCTTAAGTAAGTCCCTTTGACATTTCATATAATAATGGCTTGGTGATAATGAATTCTTTTAGCTTTACCTTGTCTGGAAAGCACTTCATCTGCCCTTCCATTCTAAATGATAGCTTTGCTGGATAGAATAATCTTGGTTGTAAGTCCTTGCTTTTAATCACATTGAATACTTCTTGCCAGCCCCTTCTTGCCTGCCAAGTTTCTTTTGAGAAATCAGCTGACAGTCTTATAGGCACGTCTTTGTAGGCAACTCTCCGCTCCTCTCTTGATGCTTTTAGGATTCTCTCTTTATCTTTCACCTTTGGCATTTTAATCATGATGTGTCTTGGTGTGGTCCCTTCTGGGTCCAGCTCATCCAGGACTCTCCATGCTTCCTTGACTTGTATGTCTATTTCCTTCACAAAACTTGGGAAGTTTTTCTCCATTGTTTTTTCAATTTCTTGGTCTTCCTCTTCCCCTTCTGGCACCCCTGTGATTCGGATGTTGGCACGTGTAAAGCTATTCCAGAGGTTCCTAAGCCTCTCCTCACTTTTTTCAATTCTTGTTTCCTCATTCTGTACTGGTTGACTGATTTGTACTTCCTTATGTTCCAAATTATTGATCTGAACCTTGGTTTTCTTCCCTTCACCATTGGTTTTGTGTGAATTTTCCTTCGTTTCACCTAGCATAGCTTTCACTTCTTTTCTTATGCGTTTGCCATACTCAAGCATAACTGTCAAGCCTGTGAGCATCGTTATCACCAGTGTTTTGAATTCTGCATCCGTTAGGTTGTCTATCTCCTCATCTGTTAGGTTGGCTATCTCCCCATCACTTAGTTCTCCCACTGGAACCTTGATCCGTTCACTCTTTTGGGCCATACTTGTCTGTCTCCTCATCTTGGCAGGCTTCTGTGTTTGTTTGCCTCTGTGTCTTAGGTAGAGCTGTGCTCCTCTTATGTTGTAAGGGGTAGAGCCTTAGGGATTCATCAGTATAGGGTGACCTGTTTCACCAGGTTGTGTCTCTGTATGTGGAGGAGGGGTCTGAGAGGGAACAATGCTGCTTGCCCAGCACTTGCCCCTTTTCCAGGCAGTTCTCTCACTTCGGTATGGGACTGTTACCTCTCTAGCTGTTGCCCTGACTTTCCTTCCCAGAGTGGATGGGTCTTTGGATGTTCTAGGACCGTGGGGGCCCTTTAAACAAGTGGACTCTGTTAAGAGATCGGCAGTTATTGCCTCTGCCCCAACTCCCACTGGTTTGCAGTCAGAAGCAATAAGGCTTGATTTTCCCCAGTGCTGGGTTTGTGAGCTGCAAGGTTTGGTGAGGGGCTGGGACCGCTCCCCAAGTGTCCCTCTTGACTTTTTAATACATTTAACTGTGCTTTCTGCTGGCCTGCTGCTGCCGCTGCTGCTGCCACCACCACACTGTGTCCTCTCTGCCCCTCCTAGTTGCCTGGATCAGTATTTCTTATTTACATCTTTGTTTGCTGGACTTCCATGCAGTTTGATTTTCTGGAACTTCTGGTTGTTTCTAGTTTTGAGGCAGTTGTATTCCTTCTTAGTTGTGGCATCTGCCTATGCCTCCATCTTGCCCAGGAGGCTCCCAAATAAGCTGTAGTCTTATCTATCATAACAAGTCAACAGATATTATCTAAATTTAACAAATTAAGAAAAAGTAATTACACATACACACAAACACATACATATACTTGACTCAGCCAAACTTACAAATATACTTAGAGCTATAAAGGCACTAGCAATGTATAAACACAGAGACATCAAAAGCAATAATCTTTTCTCTGTGCAATAAATTTGGGAGTGAGATCCAGGTCTATAGCTTTTCATCATAAGCCTACTGTGTTTTTCAATTTAGAAAGTGTATATATGTATTTTATTCATAAAAATAAATGTGAAATATTTATTAACATTTTAAAAATATCTATTTGGAGTAGATATTTTATCTACACTTTGTGAGTCAAAATATAGTCCTCTGTCAGAATTTAAATAAGGTCTTAAATCTGTACTTCAGAAATTAAAAAACTACATTTTAAGTCTTAAACGGAAATGTCTTCTACAAATCCTATCCTGTGGCAGGTAATGTATACAAGGAAATTTTACAATATGTGACAAATTAGCCTACTTTAGGGATATTAGTTGTTAAAGAAACTTTTTTTTAAAATTGCGGTTAAATTGTTTGTGCAAAATGTATGAGGTAAGTAAACACCTGTCCTTCACGACTCTCCATGATCGTACCTAATGCATATCAGGGAAAGGGGCAGATTGGTCTCTTTTGCTCACTAACATAGCAACGAAAGACTGCTTAAATGCTAGCCATCATGAAATATCCTGAGTCTGTCATTTATTTCCTCTGTAATTTCCAATAAGCAAGATGACAAATGGCCCATCAGAATGAGAGTCTAGGAGCCACACCCCCAATTTTCCTTTATAGGAGAGAATACCTTCACCCTCAAACATGATATAGCTTAGATGACTGTAGGCATAGTAGGAACCACAGAATTTATGTCACTTGAAAATTGGGATGTACCTGGCATGTCATGAAGGTGAATTTTCTGGATGTAATAACTATTCTGTGATACAGATTTGGAAAAGGTAGCATGAAGTGGAAAACCTTAAAAGAGAGACAAATGTCTAAATAAGAAAGACTGTAGGGCCTGTGGATGGTATTCTCATTCATCTTCAAATTCCCTTTGCACTGTGTTTAAATATTTCAAATGAAGAATTTTTCTAATGTCATTCAATATAGGCTAACATCTGAAATTCAACAGCAGACTTTAAATACTTCCCATACCGAAGGAGCTTTAAAAATGAATGCTGGGTTGATTTTTGTAAGGAAAAAATATACAGGTTTTTTCCCCCTTTCCTGAATGAGAATTTCCTAGCTGCTGCAGTTTCCAGGCATATGTTCTCAAACTTGAGTAGTCCTACATATAAATATTTATTTTTAACAAAAATTAGAGTTTAGAAAGGTTCACAAGTAGTTACAGACTTTGATCTCTGTTGAAAGTCATTATGAGAAGAGTTTATCTGTACATATATATGGATATAAAGAGAAGACAAAAGTCACTAAAATATTTTTGCAATAGAATAACCCACAAAAGTATATAATCTATAAATGTTATAGGATCGTCTTGCTGTGAAAAACAAAAAAAAACCCAAAAAACAGAGCTTAAAGAGCCTCCTATACCATGCCAGATAAAGTTTCACAGACCTTTCAGAATCAGGAAAGGACAGGATTTTGCTGTCTTGCCAGCCTATGCTGTTGTCTCTGATGTATTCACATGTAGCAATGGTTATTATTAACATTATAATTTCTATGCAACCCTGTTAAGTAGGTAAGTTCGATGAGAGCAAGGATGTTGTCTCATTTACTCCTGTATCCCATCTAGAACATGATCTGACATATAATAAGTATTCTGTAAAGTATTGTAAATAATTTTATTGTAAAGAGCAAAGAAGCAAATATAGGTGAAAGTGCTTTGCAAATTCTAAAACATTCTAAGAGTTTAGTTATTATTATTGTTATTCTGCATAATTCAATCCACTGTTAGGGCCAAATCCTAGTAGCTCCAGCAAAGTCATTCCCTGCATTTTGAATGCTAATACTGGGCTATGTAATTAGTCTAACCTACAGGTGAGAGGCAGAATAGTGCAGTTGTTCAGAGCATGAACTCTAGAACCAGATTGCATGGGTTCAAGTTCTGCCTCTAAGACTGACTTACTGGCTGTATGACCACAAGAAAGTTATTTAACCATTTTACGCCTAGATTGTTCATCTATACATTGGGAAATAGTAGTGCCTAATGCATGGGGGTGTTGTGAGAATTATACACGTTTCTATATATAACTCATTGAAAACAGGAACTGACACACAGAAGCACTAAGTATTATTGCTAGTGCTGACACTACTGTTTTACTACAGGATGCAGCAAAGGGAATTCAATAATGTGATTTTTTTTTTTTTTTACTAATGCCATGCAAGTTTAAGGATATATTTTATAATTCCAAATTCCTTAAGTTTCAACTTGATGCACTATTTTTCTACATATTTATCTGCTTAAAAAGCCCAATGGAGATACAACAGCTCAGTAAATTATATGTTTTAGATAAAATATGGATGTTAGCTGAGGCATTTAAATCACTGGCAGCTTCAGGGTCTCTATCCACTCCTTGCATGTTTTTCAAAGCACATTGCTAAATGTGTTCTCTCTCTCATGAAGGCCTTTAGAAGTGACTCGGACATTAAAAATAAAACCGTTTTAATTGTTAGTGAGATTTTCCTTAGGAACATTCTTAGTTGTTATGAGCATATTTTCATATAACAATTTCATTCAGAAGAGTTTATGATTTTATAAAAAAGTGATATAGATTGTACAGTTACATTCATATTATCTCTTTTCTCTATTAGTATTGAAATCAAAATGTCAATTTACTTCAATGTAAATACATCAGATTGATGTAAATTTTTCTGGAGACTTTAAAAGGAAAAATCTAAAGCAAAACAACACACCATTTCTGAACCATATTTTGAGTTGTAAGAACTTTCAGTTAGAATTTACTAAATTAAGTCAAGGGGTTCTCTTGGTGGCAGGGGAGGGGGGAGTATTTTGTCCAATGTATTCTAAAATTCCCCTCCAAAACATAAAGCAATATGCCATTTCACTGATTCTTTTTTTTTTTTTTTAATGGTACTTTGGGAAATGTTAGACCACTAGTCTGCATCAATTCACTTCCTTGTAGGGGAAAACTGTCATCAGCAGCTGCTTCAAAGTTTAATAATCTTGCAGATTAACCCTAAGAGATTCAAGAAGAGATTACCAAGAATTTTCTTTCCATAAGTGATCATGCCAATACCCCAGTGTAAAGCTTAGAAGTGTGTGTGTGTGTGTTTATATTTATCTATATTACATATACATATACAATATACACATAGAATTATGATTAATTGATACTTTTGTGGGATCAGGTTGAGTTTTTCTACTACTAGTAGGCCTAAAAACGGCTGTTCTAATTTAATATGTTACAAACAATTCTACAAAAATCTTCGCAGAGTAACAGAGCTAATTCTAACTTGCTTTCCTCTGACTGTACTATACACTTTTTATTACACAATACTGTTTGAGGCTCCCATACCATTTTACATATTTTCATCCAAAAATTCAATTCTATTACATCCTGAGAACAAAAGCTGGCAAGAAGCACTCAAGTGATGAGTGAACAAAATGCAATAAAAAAGCAACATACTGACATGGAAATGTCATGTGAGCTGCTAAATGGCACACAACTCTCAAGTTTACCAAAATATTATGAAACATTTTGCCAAGGAGCATATAAATGACTAAAAGACTTGCCAGCACTATTCTAGAGATGTCTAACATACTACATAATAAAGAAAATCAGTTACAATAAAAAATTAAATGCTAAAAATACATTTTTAGAGTGCTTTCAAAACCAATGCAGTTTTTTTCACCCAATTTTAGCCAAAGAAATAACCATGATATTATCAGTTTTCATATGTTGATGTTTATATTTTACTTGCTGCTATCACTTGAACTTTTTGCATGCTAGTGAAATAAATTAGTCATTCAACCTGTATTTAACATAAAAACCAAAGAAGTATAAATTTCCTGGCTCAAATTGTTATTAGTAATATCCTGAATCATGGAGCCAGCACATTCCATTCATTATTATATTTTTCCATCCATCCCTCCACCTGTCTATGTATCCATCTAGTCATCATCCATCTAACCATTTTTCCTAACAAGTATTATTAATCAAGTACCTAAAAAGTGTCAAGCACTGTGCTGATTGCTATAGACATAATGATTAATAAGATGGAGTTTCTGCCATGATGAAATTTATAGTATAGCTGGGAAGACTAATAGTAAAAGGAATAATAATCATAATCTGTGCTAGGTGCTCAAGTAAAGAAAGAAGAGCATGCTAGAGACAGATCATCAAGGATTCCTGAAAGACACAGCATTTATCCTGAGGTTTTAAGAATAAGTAGCACTGGGTCAGGGGGAAAAAATGAACATACAGAGGGCCCATAGGCATATGAAAGAATGCTCAACATCACTAGCCTTCAGAGAGATTCAAATTAAAACTACAATGAGATTCCACCTCACACCAGTCCCAATCAAATCAACAAACAAGTGCTGGCAAGGGTATGGAGAAAAGAGAATCCTAGTGCACTTTTAGTGGGAATGCAGACTGGTGCAGCCACTGTGGAAAACAGTATAGAATTTCCTCAAAAAACTAAAAATGGAACTGCCTTTTGATTCCATTGTTATGATTATACCCAAAGAATCCTGAAACACCAATTCAAAAGAACTTATGCACCCCTATGTTCATAGCAGCACTGTTTACAATAGCTAAGTGCTGCAAACAGCCTAAGTGCCTATCGGCAAATAAGTAGATAAAAAACTGTGGTACAGTTACACAATGGAATTCTACGCAACAGAAAGAAAGAAGGAATTCCTATCCTTTGTGACAGCATGAATGGAACTGGAGAGTACTATGCTAAGTGAAATAAGCCAGGCAGTGAAAGACAAACACCATATGATCTCACCTATAAGTGAACCTAATGAACAAAAACAAACAAATGAGCAAAATAGAACCAGTGACACGGAAATAAGAAAAAAACTGACAGCGACCAGAGGGGATGGGGAAAGGGTATAATGAGGGGAAAGAAGGGGAAGGACCTAATCGAGGAACAAGTATAAAGGACTCATGGACATGAACAACAGGGTGGGGACTGACTCTGGGAGCAGGGTTTGGGGGGAGGGCAGGGGAGAGCAATGGGGGAGAAATTGGGACAACCGTAATTGAACAACAATAAAGTAAAATAAATTTTAAAAAGTTAAATAAAAATTCAGAAAAGGAAGAGTTGCTGTGCAGGCAACAATAGAGAAGTGGCAAGAAATAAGACTAGAGAGGTGGGCACAAGTTAGCACTATTCTTATTTTACTGAGATTAATTCTTTGCCTTTGATCTCTCTTCTCTGATAGTTTATCATTTTAATAAATACAGACAGGGTAATTATACTAATATATCCTGAAGTAGTAATAAGCAATATTAAGTATTACTCCATTATTCTTAACACAAATATCACCTTACAACTCAATGAACTATCTATAATTAGACACAAGAACCCCACCAAGCAATTTAGGAGAGCTTTTAACATGATAGATCAAGCACTGTGATCATATCTTCATCTCTGATCCTTTATGAAACTTATTATAATGAGAAAAATAACACAAAAGTAATTAATACATTTAAAACCAGTAAACAAAAAGTGAGAAAAATCACAAGCACTCCTTCACCTTCCAGTAAAAGTTCTCCCTTACCTGTTGATCACATAGTTCAAAAAACAATAGTTTTTCAAAGAAAAATATGGATCTTAACACTATAATTTTTCATTAATTTATTATATAAGCAAATATTTTCATAGAAAACATCAAAATAACTATAAAATGCATATAATAACACAAGGCTTGTTTACATTCAGACACATTGTATGTGTATTTATGTCTCTCTTAGCAAGCAGTGAGAGGAACATTAATAATTAGCTTTTATCCTGTGGGTTAAGTAGAGAAAAAAATATCTACTTCTTATTCATCTCCAGAGGCAAAGAGGTAATTTTGGATTTCAGTCCTTTTTCTTGTTGGAGTCTACTTAAATTAAAGTAGAATAAAATATACTTCAAATCAATTTCATATATACTAAATTTCCAACTGGGAGTTTAAAAAAATTTTTTAGTCCTAAAGATTTTGTTTCATCATAGTAAGTTCCTATGGATAGCTGCTGAATTCCCAAACTAGAATCAACTATATTTTGAGAAAATGGTTATATCTAGCATCGAGTATATTTTTATCTAATAAACTATAAAATGTCTCTCCAATCCTTCATTTGCTTCCTAAACCCTCTCTTTTCACTTTGGCATTTGAACTTGTAGCTGTAGAAGGAATGTGAACTTCGACAGCTATTACACTTAGCCAGCCAACCGTCCTCTGTGCTCTCCTCACTGAAGTTCTGGGTCCAGGTACCACTCAATCCTGTTCTAGTGAACACTTCCACACTCAGTTGTCTAAAATTATATGCGGAAATCTACTGGTAGGCCCATTTTGGCCTAATCTGTACAGCTTTCTCACAACCAGAGCTATTTAGTAGTGAGATTATTTGCCTTATAAAGTATTGGATTGGCCAAAAAGTTCATTTGTTCTTTTCCTTAAGATGATTCTAGTAGTGCTCAGTTGTTTTAACTTCATTCAAAACAATTTTATTAGATTATATCATGATAGCTGTATATCAGCACACATTAAAAAAAATTACCAAAATTGGTAAATTTTTGTGTATCAATTTTACTATTGAAGATGAAAGAAATTATGCAACATTTTCAGCATATTACACTTTATTATTTCAAGAAAGGTAAAAATGCAACCAAGACACAAAAAAAGACTTGTGCACCGCATGGAGAAGGCGCTGTGACTAATCAAACATGTCAAAGTGTTTTGCAAAGTTTCATGCTGATTTCTCACTGGACGATGCTCCACAGTCTGGTAGACCAATTGAAGTTGATAGCAGTCAAATCAAGACATTAATTGAGATCAATGTTATACCATATGGGAGATAGCCAACATACTCAAAATATCCAAATCAATAGAGTTATTGATGAAAATGAAAAATGTGTCTTTTATTTTATGAAAAAAAAAATACACTTTTTGGCCAACCCAATAGTAACTCCCTTTACCTATGTCTGCTGAGCACTGAAATATTAACTTGAATAATCAACCAAAATGTCACAGGTGGATTCTATGAAGAGAAATAGCCAGAAGTCCAGCTTTAATCACCCTCCCTCCACAATCCTAAATAATCTTGTTTCCAGGACTGAGGTTTTCTGTCTGCATGACTGTAGGTTTAGACGCCTTCATTTCTAATAACAAGACCACTTAAAAATGGCTGATTCACTGGTGCCTTTCAGATACACAGCACAATTCATCTTTATAATAGTGCAATGATATTATTCCCAAATAAATAGGCATTCATAGCTTTATTTGACCTGTCAAGGTCACACAACTAAGAAGCAGTAGAGCTGGGACCAGAACACAGGTGTTCTGTGTCCCTGTGACTCACATGTTCCAAAAGGGCAAAAGCTCATAAAATGCCTCACAAAGATCTTGGGACCATCTGCTTTAAAAAAAAAAAATCACTATGGATGATTTTTAAATTGCATATCCCTGGATCCCAGCCAAGGAATTCTCAGAGGGTGGGGCCTAGAATCTGCATTTTAATAAGCCCCCTATGCAATTTTTGTTCACAGTAGTTAGAGAACTACTACTCTAAGTATTCTATCTCTAAACTTTGGAGAGTTAGTCAGTTTTCATTAGGAACGTCTTGGGATTTGTAAAATTCATTGTTTGAGTGTTTTTATGAATAGCCACTGCCCTAATCCTCCTGGCCTCACATTTTTATAACAAATACTTATATAGTATTTACTATATGTAAGACTCTATTACTTGATTAAATTTTCACTACGTCCTTATGTGGTAGATAATATTATTATAATACCCATGTTATAGATGAGGAAACATGCACAAAGAGGTCAAAGGGACTCACCTGAAATCACAGACCAGATGTGATCCTAGGCTGTCTGGCTTGAGATCCTGTGTCAGTCACTATACTATGCTAGACCTGCAGCTCCAAACAAAGATTTGCAATCACCATGAAGAACTCTGGATTTCCTCCTACCCCATATCACTGTACCTTCTCCTGTTGTTTTATCTGCGAACATGTCCTGAACATCCCTATCTCTTATTTACATGGTTAATTCCTCTTCATCTGACAAAACCTGGACAGTAGTGCTGGATGGCCAAGATGAGTTAGAGGCTCCTTCTTCTGCACTCCCAGGGAACAGCATACATTGGCACTAATTACACTGGGCTATACCCACAGGTCTGCTTCTATCTTCCATAAGAGACTGTACACACCCTAAGGGCAGAAAGCAAGCATTATTCATTTTCTGCTCAGGTGTCTAGTGTTGAGCAGAAACTCCATAAATGCTTGAGGCATAAATAAATGGTTGTATACAAAGTAAGGAATGGTTATTTGTTTTATAATAGAATTTACCACCGATTTCCAAAACCCTGCATTCATTTACATATCATTAATTTCTTGATAGAAAGCCTGGAAGGCAGAAAGTTAAAGCTAATGCCAATTGGAGATTATTTCAAATTTCAGATTAAATATCTCTGAAATTATAATTTAAATCAATGGGAAACCTTCTTTTGATCTATAAAAATGTGAATTAGACACGAAACTTTCTGGGACTCTCCTGTTGCATAAAGGAAGATGTAAACACTAGAGCACACTGGCTTCGAGGCTATAAATGTGTAAGCAGATGGGGGCTGTGAAGCCTGGCTTGTGAATTCAAGTCTTTTCTTTCCAGCTGGCAGAAGCAAAAAATTTCCAGAACTCTGCTCTCCTGAAGGATCAAGTTCCCCTGCTCTATAATGACCACTGAAGCCATCTGGGGAAACAAAATTCTTTCATACAAGAACATGGGAAACAAGGGGAAAGCTTTAGTACTTTGGTTCTTTGGCTCCTGCTTCTAGAAAAGTCTAGCTGGTATTTTATTAAACTTGTCTCTCAGTGGTCTAGTAAATCAAAGAGGATAGTTGCAAAATGTTTTATAGTCTGAGGGTAAGAATTTCTTGAATGCCTAGAAAGCCACCCAATTGAAATAAAATTCCTTAAACAACTGAAGCAGCCCCAAACACAGAATATTAGCTTCCCCATCTTGTGCAGTTTACTAAATTCTTCAGATTGTACACATGCTAAACAGTCTCACTGATCTTTTTTTTCTTTTTAAAGGGATTTAGTCTTTTCTCTTACATCAAAGAAACGCAAAACAGAATTTGTGACTAGTACAACAGACCATATTAATTTTTCCTTCTAAATGACTCTAAGACAAAAACAGGCAAAAGCCATTATGCTGATTCAGTGACAAAGAGCTCAGATTACCACACAAATAAACAATGTGTTTCAGATAAAGACAGGCTGCACTGTACCTCATACTTATACGTCATGATGGAAAATATGTTTATGAAGCTTTGACCTGATAATTTAAAGAAAATGCCCTCAAATTTTAGGTCTCCACAAGTTTCATGTGAAACATGTAGGTCTGTGAAACCCATATTTTATGAAAGAAAGACCAGTCAATGAGTGAGTGCTCTCTGCCATGGTTGTAGGTTTGATCAACTTGTGTGAGACAAGTATCTCTCCTCTGTCCCATAATCAAGGAACACACTACTATTTCTCTTCAAAATGGACCTTATGGGGTGAGTCAGGGAGCACTGAGACATGATCAAAGAGAATATCCCCAAAACAAAACTAACCTAAAGAATGCATTCCTCACCAAGAAGAATTCAACCATATCAATAAGGTTTCCTCTCCTTGAAATGCCTCCTTCCCTGCCTTCATTCAGTTTATTCTCAGGAAGTGTATTGTGAGAACTGATCTAAGCCAATCTGATCATTCATCAATATTAGGTTCCTTCAGATACATGACACTGGTAGGTCTCTTTTCCCACAACCTTACTACCAAATTCTGCCACATTTGCAAACATCTATCTATTAGCAGGTAGGCATAAAACAGTTATGTAATCAGTTCCATAAGAAATCCCTCTCGCTGTTATCTTTAGTGGATCAAAAGTTCCATGCTGGTAGATGTCATGATATTTTAAACCAGCACTCAACTAACTCTTTTATTAGTTTTGAACATCTTGCATATAAGATGGCCAAGAACTATAAATCTGTGGTTATATTCAAAGGTGACTAGATTTCCAATATTTGGTGGACAAGATTACTAGATTCTTACAACTTGTTCATGCAGTGGTAAGGAATCCACAAATCTTGACTCCCATTCTTTTTACCACTGGTGGTAGGGGTTCTAAATCCTCCTTGTTGATCAGATAAAAAGACTGCTGAAACATTTATAATAATCATTTCATGAATCTTTCGAATACTACCCAAACATCCTGAACTGAATATTCCCTATAGGTACTTCAGATATTAGTCTGTCACTTATGAAATGCAGATTAATTCACATATAATACACACACCCCACAGTGTCTACACTGAAGAATTTAAAAGTAAATTATAGAAAATATAATCTAGTGAAATTTCCATTCATTTTAACATTCTTTCATTAGACTTAAGATTGAAATTAGTGATTCTAGGCAGTATGTGACAAAAGTTTGTCCTACCCAAGTCAAAAATCCTTGCTAGTTCCAGTATGTAAATAATCATTGATTCCTTATAGTTTAGAATCTTAGTACAAAAGTTTCCCCAAGAAATACTGTTAGGGTAACTGAAATGTACATTAACGTACATCCAGACAAGTGAAACAGATTCAATTCAACTCAATTCAATTATTGACTATATGTGTATGTTTCTCAAAATCTCACCATCCACCCTGTGCACCACCTCTAACTCATCAACCTACAGCAATGCATAAATCACATTCTCATTAAAAAAAAAATCAATCTGCCTACATATAAGGAACAGATTCTCTGACCTAAAAACAAAACTTAAACCTACTTCTACAGTCTCATTGGCCACAACTTTGGCCATTTCTTCCCCTTTCCTGCCTCTGTGCATTAGCACAAGCTGTTACCAACTCCTGAAATTCCTTCTCCACACTCTCCAGGATCTGTCTCTAACTAGCTATGTGATTGTGATAAATTCATCTCAGTCAGTCCCTAGCACCTGGCAGAAAGCTTACACTGAGCACTTGGCTGGCAGCCAGACACACTGGGCATGGGAAAACAAAGACCAGGAGACCCCAGGGCACAGATCATATCCTGGGAGCTGACCTAGAGAAGAAAAGGTAATCAGCAGGAGACGGCAGAACCGAACACAGAAAGTGCAAGAGACTTCACCCCATGTGATCTTCTCTGACTTGTGCCATAACTCACCTCTTGACCGTCTCAGACTTATACTCAATGCCCTTGTCTCTAATTCTCTCTGTGTCCTTGACTTAGACTAGGAAACACATTCAGACTTTCAGTGGGTCAGTGTCACCCCCAGACACCCAGTGTTTTGTGTAACATCTCTATCCCTGCATGTTTACACTATATTTTAAGGGTCTACTAATGTGTCTGCCTCCCCATTGGACTAGGCTATGAGTGTCCTGATTGAGCCTGGACTGCATTCATCTTAGTGTTCCCAGAATCAAGCAGAGGACTTAGCCCATAGTAAATGATTTTTTAAATCCTCATCAAATAATTGAATAAATAAATGAACTTTGGTATAGAAATTTGACAGTGTCCTACTGACTGACTGCTCCACTGGCTTAGTGATTTGGTTTCATCATAATGGTCCTGGGTAATACCCAACCCTTTACTAACTCTGTCATAGTAGGTCAGAAGCAAATCCTAGAGCCTGTTTCGCAGCAACATTTGCCAGAACATACTTCACTGGTATTGCCTCTGGCCATTCCTTATTTTCTCTTAACAGTCACCCTACACACACACACACACACACACACACACACACACACACAGTACCTTGCTGTTCTAATTATTTTACTGATAACTTCCCTAAAGAAAAAGGCAAAGATTTTTAGAATTTCATAAGAATATTTTATTTAAATTTAAAAAAATTCTTTAATGTCATTGCTATGGTCTGAATGTTGTGCCCTCCCCCAACCCCCTAAATTCATGTGTTGCAACCTAATACCCAATGATGGTATTAAAAGGTGAGTCCTTTGAAAGGTGACTAGGTCATGGAATAAAGCCCTCATAGGGCCTATGAAAGATCCATTGCACCTTCTGCCCTGTGAGGCTACAGTGAAAAGACATTTGCTAGACACGGAATCTGACAGTGCTTTGATCTTAAACATCTCAGTCTCTGGAACTATGAGAAATAAAATTCAGTTTTTCATAAGCCACCCAGTTTATAGAATTTTTGTTACAGCTGCCCAAATGGACTGAGATAATTACTAACAAATAGTGTCTTATATGCAAATATGTGGAAGAAAGTAGGGTAGCTGGGTGGGATCCCAAAATGATATGATGTCATCTTTCTTTTCACAGGGCTTTTTATCCAGATGGAGAGACACAGGATATGTACTCAGGAACAAAACCACCAGCAAGCGAACTACACAGGATGCAAGACTAGGGAGGCTTTGCTGTGGTGGCCACTGGCCAAGCAGAGTAGAGGGCATCTGAGGAGAATGTGGCACTAAGATAGAAGGCATGATGTAGGTACTTATGGGTCAAGGAAATGCTAACAAGGAGGTCTATGCCAAGAATGTTTTGTGGCAACCCTAGCAGCAGAGACACAGAGGTCAGGATCAATGGGAAGGCAGGGAAGAGGCAGGCTCTGTGTCAGAAACCTGCATGTGTCAGGAGTCATGGCAGCAGGCTCACCTTGGGCAACAACCATCACCTGCACTGACCATTACTCTTTAAAATCAATCCTTTCATAAACTCTCTCTTTCTCGTTAGAAGTTAGGATAAAAAAAACTATGTACTAAACTAAGCTAATTTAAGCTGCTGGAAACTTTACCAGGTGGCATACTTTTACTAGATAAAAAAAGAAAAACGTGATCTGGCAAGATTAGGGTTGCTAAAATCACCACAGATGAACCTCAAATGGCCAACTGCTTTAGCAACACCTCGGTATTTGAGCAATTAAAATGGGTCACATTTAAAGGTGAAGGGCACTATATAACATGGTAGAGCTCGTGTGTCTACACAATCTCCAACAACATTTAACTGCATAAACCCAAGGTCCCTATTCTTTAGAGATTTAGCTATAAAGATCTAGCATAAGAATTATAGACTACTGTATTCCTTTTCATAGACACCTTATAAGACATTAGCACAGTACCATGAACTTTAATCAGAACTTCAGAGAGTTGAAATATAAAAACTGCATCTACTAATTACACCACAGGAAGAATGCAGTTATTCTCTTCCCTCACATATAATCAGACTATGTGAGAGAAAGAGAGGGAACACCAACACTGAATAGTTATCACATTTCACTTCTATAACCCTGTGAGGTAGGTTTGATTATCTTCATTTTAATAGATGATGAAAGCAGGCTAGAAGAGTAATTTGTCAAAAGCCACAAGCTAATAAATGATAGAGTTGGGGCTTAAACCCTGACTTGAGTCCAAACACCCTCTTGTCCTTGTACACAAGAGAAGAGGAGCCAAACACCTCCATGGAGGACATAGGAGAGTAGGCATGAAAGGAGTGTAATGTATAAAGAGGCTGCTAGATCCTTAGGGCCTCCACTGAGCAGAGTGAACTGTGATGGAAATACTCATGATAACTAGGTAGGGCCAGGAGAGGCCAAATGGAGCTCAATTGAATGGAAGGGTAGATATGTTTGTATAGACACTCGGAATCCAATGAATCAAAAAAGAGTGATTAGCTACATGGCTATAATTATGGCTATCAGATGCTATGTTTTTAAAAATAAAGGTTGGCATCAAATATCTCACTGTAAAGGAACATAAGTATCTATCTAGATGATCTGGCTATCTGATATTACCTTGGACTGGCAAATACAGAGAGAAGGTAGCCCTCCGTCAGAAGATCCCACTAGTTCATTCTGTCACTCCACTCACCGATCTCCAACCACACAAACAATTGTACACTATTTAGCATGGAAGATGTCCTTACATAAGACTCCTGTCCTTAAGGAATCACAACACTGTGGAAGAAGACTGACAAATAACAAAGATTCTGGTAATAGTCAAATGCAAATGTACACAATCATGTACACCTGGCTGGTGTGGCTCAGTGGATTGAGCACCAGTCTGCAAACCAAAGGGTCGCTGGTTCAATTCCCAATCAGGGCATATGCCTAGGTTGAGGGCCAGGCCCCCATTTGGGAGTGTGTGAGAGACAACCACATGTCGATTTTTCTCTCCCTCTCTTTCTCCCTTTCCCTCTCTCTAAAAATAAATAAAGCCTTAAATAAATAAATAAATAAATAAATAAATAAACAAACAAGTAAATAAATAAATAAAATTACCAATATTATTATTATTATTATTAATTACTTTAGGAGTCCAGAGAAGAAAGGAACACACCTCCCAGGACCTCAGGGTCTCTCCCAGCCACCCCTCCCCAGTCCAGATAAAAGCAGAAAGGAATAAAAGAGTAGGGCCACATTTTAACCCCTGTTGTCCTCCCCCACATCTAAACTATATGATTATTTTTCACATAGCTAAAGGTGGGGGTGGAGGGGAGGGAAGCAGCAAATTCTTATGTACTAACCTCTAGGAATTTGCTAGAGACTTTGTATGATGCAAACTTTGTATATATGCAAACTCTGTATGTATACTTTGCCAGAAACAATTTTCCATAACAAAGGGATGCATAAGAACAGATCACAATTTTCCAAACAAAAGAATAACATGCTCTGGCCCATGTTCTCATCTGGAACTGTGTTAAAAAGTCAATATAATTTGACTTTTGTTCAGACTCTTTGCATGAGGTGTAACTGACCTCTTGTGTCTGGAAAGAGGCTTTTTACTATAATAGGAGAACAATTAAATTCTATATTTTATAGATACATTATGAAAGACACAAATCAATAAATTCTAGTGGTTGACTGACATGACCAATTGAGGAATAAAACACTTAGCATCAATTTTAGAACAGTGAGGTAGCTCCACTTAGCAGACATAGTTGGGTACACCCCGATGTGATGATGCATGCTGTGCAGGACACTACAGTTCTTGTGGAGAGAAGCAGTCAGGACTGCCCCAACACTGAGGCCAGTGCAACAACATGGATGGAACTAGAGAGAATTATGCTTAGTGAAATAAGCCAGGCAAAGAAAGAAAAATACCATATGATATCACCTAATACAGGAAACTAAAGAACAACACAAACAAAAGAACTAAATAGAACAAAGAGCAGAATAGCAGTCAATAGGGGGGAGGGGGAGGGAGAGAAGGGGGATAAGTAAGGGAAGGGTTTAGTCAAAGAACATATATAAATGACTCATGGACATGGACAATGGGGAGGGATATGATTGCGGGAGAGGGGTTGGGTTGGGTGGGGGAGAGAAAATGGGGACAACTGTAATTGAAAAACCAAAACAAAAAAGAAAAAAAAACAAACAAAAAAAACAAGAATCTATAATCGTGAGCCTTTGGAAGGGAGAACAATAAAATTTTCTACCAAAAAAAAAAAAAATTGTATTAGTCATGTCATACAAATATGGTAGAGTTGATGAATTAGTCATAATGAAGGAAAGTACCCTTAATCCATTTTAATAATTCACTTATTTTAAAATATAGAAATATTTCTTTTTTTTAATTACTTTTTATAATTTATTTATTTGTTTCTTTCTTTATTTTATTTTATTAGAGAGAGGGGAAAGGAGAAAGAGAGGGAGAGAAACATCACTGTGTGGTTGCCTCTCACGCACCCCCAACTGGGGACCTGACATGCAACCTAGTAATGTGCCCTGACTGGGGATCGAACCAGCGACACTCAGCTCGCAGGTCGATGCTCAATCCACTGAGCCACAGCAGCCAGGGCTGAAATTTTTCTTTAAGTACACAAAATCCTAGATAATGATAGAGACCAAGAGAAATATAGTGATTTGCTAAAGTCACATAGTGAATTAATGATGAAATAAAATTAGAATCTGGGTCTCAGGACTCCTTGTCTACAATACTTTCACCACTCAGTGGTTTTCAAATAATGCTCTGCAGAACCTACTTGGCACTCAGGAGAGTCTTGAAGGACAGAGTTCCACTCTCCATCTCATGATTTTCAGGTAGACCCAGTGGACATTAGTGCATCAGCATCCATATTTTTGGATCTCATGACATTAAAAAACTACTATATATAATTACCATTATTTCATAAAACAAGGGCTATTTTTAATACTAAAACATTAGGATAGAACATAGAATTTGGTTCTCAACCATATCACAGTAGCATGCTTGGGTGAGTAATTTTGATCTTTATGTGGTTTTTATCCATGAAGTTCTATCATAATTCCTGACCCACCCACTAAGAGGGTTGTTCCTTCACACACATACAAAAATTCTAGTTTGGTTATTCTCAAAATGTGGCCTCCAGAAAACATGCATCACAATAATCCGACATGCCTGTATAAAACCCAAGTTCCTTGGCTCCACCCTGGATGAGGCTTTCAGGAAATAAGGTCTAGTTCTAAAAGATGCAGGTTAGAAGGCAGGGAACCTGCGGTCTTATTTTTTAAGTGATGGTTTACAATATCTGCTCCAATTGCTGATAGTAAGATTACAAGGAAATAAATTCCTTGTAATATGGAATAAATTATGCAACATTAAAGCATATTATGCTTTATTATTCCAAGAAAGGTAAAAACACAACTGAAAAGCAAAAAAAAAA
Source organism: Furipterus horrens (assembly GCF_987537825.1). Classification (NCBI taxonomy): domain Eukaryota; kingdom Metazoa; phylum Chordata; class Mammalia; order Chiroptera; family Furipteridae; genus Furipterus; species Furipterus horrens. Next base: position 45,946,396 of record NW_028327182.1, read on the forward strand.
AAAAAAAAAAAAATGATTTGTGCAGTATATGGAGCAGGTACTGTGACTGATCAAGTGTCAAAAGTGGTTTGCAAAGTTTTGTGCTAGAGATTTCTCGCTGCAGGATGCTCCACAATTGGGTAGAATAGTTGAAGTTGATAGTGATCAAATTGAGACATTAATTGAGAACAATCAACATTATACCACACAGGAGATAGCTGACATACTCAAAATATCCAAATCAATTAAGTTATTGGTGAAAATAAAATATGTGTCTTTTTATTTTATGGAAAAAACTAAATGCACCTTTCGGCTAACCCAATAGAATAAAGAGGACCTCACTTATCTCACAGTCTGTTTTCTCATTTGACAAAGATTTGTGGATAAGATTTTTTTAAACCCACTCTTGGCAGTTAAACTATTTTCAAACAAAATCTTTGAAGGAATTTTTTTCCACAAATGAAGAACTGCTCTGGTAAAAGTGACTGAAAGCTGTGTCTCTTTAGCCCCTCTTAGACACGCTACATCCCAGGTAGCCAGGTAGACAACAGAACCATATTCCTTATCTCTGAGGTATCATTATGGCTTCAGAGAAGGTAAATCTAAACATCAAACACCAACTCATGTCATTGGTTCAACTATAATTAGCAAACAAAATGTGGCCACTCAATCACCAGATTCTCCCTCTTGATGAGGGATTCACATACAGGTGAAGTAGTACTGACCACCACAAATATCACAAATACAATCAATGAGAAGATACTACCCTCAACATTTTTGTTTCTTTTGGAAATAGAGACAAAAAAACTTATTTAGAACCACTGGTATTATTTTAGTATATTTCTTTCCAGTCACTATCAATACAGCACATGAATTTTACATTGTAATCATGGTGTACTATATAATTTTAGATATACAGGATGCCATTTTTTTCTTTTTTTTTTTGAATTACAATTGACATACATATTGTATTAGTTTCAGGTATAAGGCATAGTGGTTATACATTTACATAACAAAATAGCAATTCTCCTGATAAGTCTGGAACCTACCTGGCACCATACATAGTTATTATAACACTATTGATTATAGTCCCTATGATTACTATTGATTATATTACCTATTCTGCCATCTTGACCAGAAGTCCTCAACCATTTTTTTTTAAATCCATTTCTGTTCTTAAGGCAGAACTTCTAATCAAGTACTTTGTCCCCTTTCTTTCATTGCAGTACCTATGCAATCTGTCTTTTCCTTTCCATCCTTAAGGCTATAGCCACAGTATAACTTTCTGGAAATTATCTGAGCCACCAAACTGCCTTCCTCACATGGTCTCACCCTTTAGACTCTTAGTTAACTGCAAGCTTTTCTAACTAATCTTTCTCATTTATTTTATTTTACTGTTGTTCAATTACATTTGTCCCAATTTTTCCCCTATTGCTCTCCCCTGCCCCACCCAACCCCTGCTCCCACAGTTAATCCCCACCCTGTTGTTCATGTCCATGGGTCCTTTATACTTGTTCCTTGATTAGACCCTTCCCCTTCCTTCCCCCTTTATCCCCTTCTTCTCTCCCCTCTAACTCATTGTTTTGATAATGACATCTGAAAATCCAAGTGTGATTAGGTTTAAGTTCTCACCCCACAGTCTTCACAGAGACACTTCGAACACATTAACTACACATATTCCCTAGATCCTTTCATTGACAAGTATATTTATCTAATGTTTCTTTTTGAATCATCAGGCACCAACCTCTTGTTCCCCACCCAGGACATGTGTTCCTCTCAGGTTCTGCATCTTGGTGAACAGCAGATTCCACTAATCACCTAAGGGTAGAGGTCAAATCTCTGGATTCACTCTTGACACATTTGCTTACCTCACACCCTATTATCTAGCCTCAAGTCCTGTCATAGCCATGAAATACAGCCACCCAGCTCACTCTGCTCCAGCTATCTGGACTCCTTGCTGTCCACAAACACATCAGCTCATTCCAGTTTCTAAGCCTTTGTATCTGATGATTTCTCTACCAAGAATACTCTCCGCCCAGATATCATTACAGATACATCCCACTTTTCATTCAGGTTTCAAAGAGCTCTTACCTGACCACCCTATTTAAAATAGTGCTTCCTTTTCTCTGTCTTTACTCTGCTTTATTTTTCTTTTCATAACATCACTACCTGAAATTCATTTGTACATGCATGAGTTGATATATTTATTATCTGTTTTGCTCTTTTAAGTTAATTGACATCATGAGTTCTGAACAGTAACTTTGTTTTTGAACAACTTTCTTAGGGGTCAAGAATAATACAAGGCATTTAGCTAGTATTTAATAAATATTAGGCAGAAAGAAAAGGAAGAGAGGGATGGGAGGGAAGGAAGGGAAGGAAGGAAGGAAACATTTGACTTTGTTCTTAAAGCCCTCAATTTCTCAATACATTTGCAGGTATCAGTGACTTCTCCTTTTATGGCACTCACCACATTTTGCTTGCAAACCAGCTCCTTATGCACTTCTTTCACCACCTTCACTAGACCCTGAAGCTCAAAATGGCGATGGGTAATATTTAATATCAAATAATGTATGTATATTTATAAATCTTTTATTGTGGTAAAATAGATATAACATAAAATTTACCATTTTAATTATTTTCAACTGTACAATTCAGTGGCATTAAGTACATTCACATTGTCATGCAACCATCACTACCCTTCATCTCCAGAATTCTTCTCATCTTGCAAAACTAAAAGTTTGTACCCATTAAACAGCAACTCCCCATTTCCCCTGCCTCCAACCCATGGAAATCACCATTCTACTTTCTATTTCTATGAATTTGACTATTCTAGGTATCTCATATAAGTGGAATTATACAGTTGTCTTTTGTGACAGGCTTATTTCACCTAGCATAATGTTTCCAAGGTTCATCCATGTTATAGCATACCAGAATTCCCTCCTTATTAAAGGCTAAATAATATTGAACTATATGTATATAACACATTTTTTTTACCCATTCACCCACTGATGGAAAATTGTGTTGCTTTCACCTTTTGGCTATTGTAAATAATATTTCTATAAACATGGGTGTACAAATGTCTCTTTGAGACACTGTTTTTAATTCTTTTGGGTATATATCCAGAAGTAGAATTGCTATATCATAAGGCAATTCTATTTTTACTACTTTTGAGGAACTGCCATACTGTTTTCCATAGCACCTGAATCATTTTATATTCCTACCAACAGTGTGCACATGTTCTGATTTCTCTACATCCTCATCAACACTTATTTTTATACTAGCCATCCTAATGGGTATGAGGAGATATTGTGGCTTTGATCTGCATTTCCCTAATGATTAGTGCTATTGAGCAACTTTTCGTGTATCTGTTGACTTTCGCATATCTTCTTTGGAGAAATGTTTATCTGGGTGGAGAGTATTTCTTTGCCGTTTTTAAAACTGAGTTGTTTGGTTTGTTGTTGTTGTTGTTGTTGAGTTATAGGAGTTTTATATACAGTGGATATTAAACCCTTGTCAGACATATGAATTGCAAATATTTTCTCTTATTCAGTAGGTGGCTTAAAAAATTGTATATTTTTAATTCATCCCCTTAATTTATTTTAGATGATGTGCTCCTAGAAGGGAGGGAGTGTGCCTGTTGATTTCATCCTTGCAATTCTTAGTAAACAATGCTCTATGCAAGCTTGATGCCTAAAGTTTTCTGAGGATGATTATGAAACAATGTAGGACACTATAGTATCATTTTTTCAATAGTGGCTGACAAATGGAAGTACAACTGTTAATTAAGAGCACATAATGTTGCTGATTATAAATAAAATATCCTAGATCACTAGAGCATTGTTCCTATAGCATTCATAGATAATAATTCCTATAGCTTTATTAAAGATTTGGAGGACATCATGCTTTAATTAAAACCTTTACCTCTTACACTTGAAAGCATTTGTTTCATACCTGTTATTTCCATTCTTTATTCTAGCCTTGAAAATCCAGGGTGAAAATTTTAAAAAGCACAGAAGTTTCTAAATAAGTATTTCATACTATGTAATAATAAAAAGGCACAGTTTTCTAAAATACTAAAAAAAAAAAAAGAGAGAGAGAGAGAGAGAGAGAGAGAGAGAGATTTTAATGTTCTTTGAACTAGAAGGCGAAGAAAAAGAAAAGCAGTGGTGAGCAGAACATTTTGGATTTAAAACTCTTTTATAATCTACAATAAATTTATATAAATATACAATTTCTCTCTATCTCCCTACTCACACTAACTGAAAGATACCATAGTTCAGGGGTATTAGTTCAAAGTCTTAAAGTGGAAAATCATCCAGTAGTAGCACAGCTGACTTTACTTTCTTCTTAATTTGGAATAGTTATTTGTTCTGAAGTACCTAGCACAGCAAGACATCTCTCTCAACCCTTGTTACCTTCTTCCCCCAAAGACCAACACATGAATGCCTTGCAGAATGTCTGACATGTAGCACTGACATTCAATAAAAGTTTATTAAATACATTATTAATTTAAATTATATTAGCTAGGATTGCTTGGATGTTATATGCCAGGTCTTGCGCTATGTGTTTTAGTCATGATGTCACAACTCTAGAGGCAATTGTCACTTCATGACCACTATTCTTTATTACAGTCAATTCCATATTTCTCCCCACAAATCCCCAGTTATGAACTTTCTTTCCTATAAAAATTCTATTCTATGCTACTGAAGGAGAGGAAACTTACTTGGTATATTTTTTATATTGATTTTGGAATCCTACATTTTTAAATCATTTTATACAAGTAGAGTTTATTACATAGCTAATTTCACCGCAACTAAGAAGAAATCAATAAATAATGTATTTTTGTTTCATTCTCTGTCACTAAATTTAGCCTGATGCATCTTTCAAGAAGAAAAAGACAATATTGTGATAAAGAATCCAAGTAATAGAAAGCAATAAGAGAGCCAACTAATGTTCTATCAGAATTATTATTTGTTTGATTAAAATATAGAGACAACTGAATTTACCTTTTCTGTTTATGGCTGTTTGAGTCTCATTAAGTCTATGTTTCTTCTTCCTTCTAAATATTGTTTTCCATATTTTAAACATCTAATTAAGTAAACCAATGCAAAGTGAGGTGATATACTGTTTGGAAAACAATAAAGTTACAGAGTAGAAAGATTTCTATTATAATCAAGTTTTCACTCTGTAATAATTTTCCAAAAGGGTATCCTTCGGGTGAAACTTTTTAAGCTTGATTTCAGCTCAAAACTGAATTACTGATTCACTTGAATTTGGAAAAGATCTAACTCAACCTTTTTTCTTCTGTTGATCATAAAAGTAGATCAATGCTTATCTCTTGCCTCTGACAGACTTCAGGACCCATTCTCCTTCTGAATTATTGGACACTGAGTATAATTACTTAAGTCATATAAACGGTACAACAGACTACTGTGATGATATTCTTTGCTTAGGATTTTGCAGTACTGTATACGTATGTTGTTAAAGTTATGTAGGTTTAATAGTGTAGAATATGCTTAAGAACATAAGTAGTGTTTATAAAAGTGTGGAAAAAGTTAATAAGGGAGTGGGAAAGGTTAATAAGGGACTGCGAATGGTTTATAAGTGTGGGGGAAGGATTTATAAAGCCTTAAAATATATATAAATACTAAAATAAATGTAAGGTTCCTACTTCATGGATTTTCACCTATCACAGGGGGGCCTAAAACGTAATACCAGCGATAAGTGAGGGAATACTGTACTTATAACTCATATTCACCAACACTAAATATTATCAATGTGTTGGATAAAAATATGTATTATTATTTTAATACAACATTTCATAATTGTTATGAGTTTTATAACTGAGAAAACTGGGGCTCAGCCATGTGGCAACTTGACATACGACCTAACAATCAGTGTTGAAGGGAACAGGTTTTTATTAACAGGGTTCCAACCTCAGGGCTGGAGAACTCCTCAGAGAATTCTTGCTCAGAGCCTTCCTCTCTCATGAGACCCAGCACTTCTAAAAGGTTATAAGCCAAAACCATGCCCAGAAGTTCCCCATATCCTTATCCATTCTTAAACTGGCTGTGCAAACAGATCTCCATCTTCTCTGGAATGTGCACTTGTGGGTTTCAGTCACCATCCACTCACAGGAGCTCTCCTTCAGGACTGGGGTATGTTGTCCTCAGTCTTCATGCAGTGATTCAGGGAAACATGCGCCATGTTACACTGGATCATGGTGGGGTCTAGGGAAGCACATGTTCCAAGAGAGTAGCTTCTCTGTACATCCTTCAGAGAAACAGAAGTCTGCAACTCAGATTCATGGTCACAATTCAGCTCCAAGCATCTCTCACAAATCCATGTTGGTTAGGCAGGTCCCCACACAACTCCATCAGCTCTGCCACAATGTTCTCCAGGCAAGCTTCCAAGCAGGCCTCCTCTTTCTTACTCCAAACCACGTGGCATGTTCTTACTTCAAACTGGCTTCCCCCTTACACACCAGACCTCATGGTGGACTAGACCCTGTCCTATACCCTTCCAGGCCACATGGCTTCTTCCTCCTCTCTTTTAGCCTGCCCTTATTTTAAATGCTCAGCCTAGAACTTCCTATGTAACTTCATATCCAGCCCCTCCTATGATGTACTACTTTTGCCAGTTCCTCATATCTTTTACCTTCCTTTGGCTGCCATCTTTAGTCAAGACAAGAGTTTCCAGTGACTTCCAGGGTGGGCATCTGCCTCCTGCCTCTGGAGCAGGTCCTGTATAAGCTGTCCTAGCTATTCATGGGTCCCTGAATGCTCTCAGAGTCACTACACCTTTTGCCCTGTGGGGGCAGTCCTCTCTCTTCAAGAAAGGCACAGCTATTAACTTGCTATTGTTATGCAAAGTATTTAAAATGCCATATCATCCACTTCCTCCTTCCCCCAATCAAGGGTTGTGGGGGTTTTCTCCTATTTTTGCTCTGCACCCCATTACAGTATTTTATTGCCATTTTTAAAATTCTATCATTCATTTTGCTTTTCATTTTATTGTGGTAGATCTGTAAGCTATTCTTTTATGCAAGGTTCTGCATCTAAAAATATCTTTATTTTACCTGCATGTTTCAGATTTCTCATTTCAAGGTAATTTTCCATAACAACTTTAAAGCTCTATGCTTCAATGTATTGCAGAATCCAGGGTGGCCAAAAGAATTCTGCTACTATAATTAATGCTCTTTCTTTCTTAGGTAACTTTTTAACTTTTAATCTTTGGAAAACAACTTTTCCTTTATCCCAGGAGTTCTGAAATTTTATTAAGATGCACCAAGGTATAGGTTATTTTCTTTCATTGTGATGGCAATTGGCCAAGCCATTTAATCTCAAGAGATAGTCAGTCTATCTTAAGTTTAGAGAAATTGTTTTCTGTTATTTCTCTGATAATTTCTTTGATTATTTATTTTCTATTTTCTTTCTACCCTTCTAGAACTCTTAGTCAATAAATGTTTGACCTCTTGGATTAATTTTCCATGTCTCATATTTTTATTTTTCTGTCCCATTGCTTTATGTTTTGGGAGCAGTGCCTTATTTCCCAAGTCACCCTGTTGACTTTCAGCATTTTCGCTCTATTATTCAGTCATTCTATTAATTTTTTTATTCACTAAATATCATATTTACCAGTATGTCTTTCTTGTTCTCTGACTCGACCATTTTCATTTTCTTATTTTTAAGTCTAAGCGGTATCATGTTCTCTTAAACTTGAAATAGATTTTAATGAGGCTAGAGTATGCAAAACTTGACTCCCAAACTACATGTACTCTAATATGGAATTTTAGTTTAGGTTGTTTAATGCAGAAATTTGGGGGCACTGCTTAACATTATTGTGTGCTCACCTTTAAAAAAAGAATTATAATAGTTCTACTAATAACAATGGTTAGTGTTTGTTGAAAGTTTTCTACTTGTTTTAAGTATTTTACATGTATTACCTCATTTAATCCTCACAGAAACCCTGTTATTCCCATTTTATAAATTCACAGAAAATTGCTAACTTTCCCAAATGATACCACTAAAGGTAGAACTGACCTCAGGCAGAATATTTCCAGTGCCCACTCAACTTAAAAAGCCAATAGTTCAAAACTATGAACAATAAAAATGGCAATAAATACATATCTATCAACAGTTGAATCTAAAAAACAAACTAAGCAAACAAGAAGTACAGAGACAGAACCATGGATATGGAGACTGTTTTGAAGGTTGCCAGATGGGAAGGGGATTGGGGGGAATGGAGGAAGAGGTGAGGGGATTGCAAAGCACAAATTGGTAGTCACAGAATAGCCATGGGGATGTAAAGTACAGTACAGAAAATAGAGTAGCCGAAGAACTTATAAGCATGACCCCTGGACACGAACAAAGGTATAGGGATTGCCTGAGGGAATGGGGGTTGCTGAGTGGAGAGGCACAAAGAGGGAAAAATTGGGACAACTGTAATAGCATAATCAATAAAATAGAATTTTTAAAAAGCCAATAGTTTTACAATTATTTGCGTTACTATTAAAACAACAAACTATTGAGATTCCGGCCAAAATGGAGGCCTAGACAGACACACTGCATCTCCCTCCACAACTAGGAAGGAATACAACTACCTCAAAACTGGAGACAACTAGAAGTTCCAGAAAATCTAGTTGCATGGAAGTTCAACAAGCAAAGATATAAAGAAGAATAGTCATCCAGACAGAGTACCGAGCGCCGGCGCGGGACAGAGTCCACACTTTGGTGCCGGAACCGAGGACAGGGCCCGGGCTTGAATTCGAAGCGAAGGCTTGGTACCAGGTGTTTGTAGCCCGGGTCCGACGCGGATGTCCTGGCGGTTAGGTCTTCCGCGAGTGTCCCCAACAAGGAAACACAGCTGGGGAGGCACAGCAGCTGGGCCACCCAGACTGACGACGACGCCCTGATCTTTTTGGCAAAATTTACAAGGTGTTGTCGCTGGACTGGGCTTAAGGGCGCAGGGAACACGGGAAAGATCTCTTCCGCTGCGCTCGCCTCGAGTTTTCATTTGTTGGTTGTTATTGTTACTGTTTTTTCTCCCTCCCAGTTTCCATGAGCGTTTAGGCAATTCGAGGCTCTCTACAAGAGTTGACACAGTCCTGTCCGGGCCTAGCTCCGATTTATTCCTTTCGGTGCACGCCTGTGCCTCCGCTCTTCTGGGCCTGCAGAGCGGACAGCAAGGATTCGGGGGTCCGGCACAGAGACCGACACTTCGCACCAGACGCAGCCCCAGCTGAGGACCCTAGCTCCGCACAGAGCCAGAGTTTCCGGCCGCCCTGCTTTGAGTAAGGCCCCAGAGACCAAGGCGAGTGTGGGGCCAGTGCCCGCTGCCTGGGACGTTGAGCCCGGTCGGCTCCCCGCAGGAGGACAGAGGGAGGCCATACATCCAGTGAAATCGGGGGCTCCGGAGGGATCCAGTCCTCGGGCTCTGAGGGCCCGGCGCGCACAGATTCCAGCGGGTGTCCTACTCTCTGCTATGGTAGATCCCCACACCCCATTCTCTCTGGCCCCCTTGTAGCCCCAAGACAGAAGTAGCCCAAGGAGGGTGTCACTGAAAACGGACAAAAAGAGAGGTTCTGCAGACCAGAGCCTCTGGGGTTTGCTTCCTCCCCGCTACCCAGAGGGAAATAGGTAGAGAGGCTCAGAGACTTGGCAGGGGTGGGGAGGAAGGGAACTGATTCTCTGGAAAGTTTGCGGAGAGGCGGGGAAGCAGCTGGTGCGCCCGCGCCACCAAGGCCCCTCCCTTGGCCAATTTCTTTCCATAGTCACAGCCAGCGCCCTTCGGCTGGGCTCTACCTCGTGCTTCGCTTCCTACACCTGGGGAGCCAGACACTGCGGGGCAGCGCTAACAGGAGAGGCCAGGCCCCCAGCGGTGAGTATGGCGCCCAGCCCCGACGTCGTCTCTGCCCAATTCTGCTTCTCCGGCTCCTGGCCGGAGCGGCGGTGGTGAAGAGGTGCCCTGAGGAGGACCCTGCGAGCCAGGGACTGACTTCTCTAGCCCCGTCAATTCTAGAAGAGCCTCCAAGGGTTGAAGCTGAGCTCTTGCGGGGCATCTTCAACGTGACAGGGATAGGGCCTTGACTACCCCCGAGGCCTGTCCTGGCCCCAGGCCTGTCCTGGGACCCTAAAGTGTGACAGAGCAGCGGGAGCAAGTGGCAGCGGTAGGGCTAGGAACGCAAGCCGGTTGGTGGGAGGGGAGAGAGGGGCCCCGGGGTCTCCAGAAGGGACCTAGAAAGCGCAGTTAAATCTTGTAACCAGAGAGGTGATCAGAGACCCACCCCCTCCCAAGGGAAGAGGGGGCTTTTGCAATTTCTGCTAAGTATATTAGTGGAGGCCACAAAACCTTGCTCGACCCAGCAGCTTAAAACCAAAGTTGGAGAAGACTCAAGACCTTGGGCTTCGTGGGCTCCCCAGAGCCCGGGTGGAGGAGGAGCCGGTCGCTAGAAACAAAGATCTAATAGCCTGCTTTCCTTTCTAAGTGTGACTTTCTCACTCCCTCTTCAAGTTCGCTCACTGGCTTACACCCCACCGAGGTTTCAATGCGGGCTTTTGCCGTCCTTTTAACTATAAAGCAACATTTATTTTGGAATGAAGGGATCGTTGTCATGTTTCTAGATGGAATTAAAAACTCTTTAAACTTCAAAAAAAAAAAAAAAAAAAAAAAAAAAAAAAACAAACAAACTATTAATGCAGCCATCACAGTAAACTGTCAAATCTGAGTAGTCTGAGTTTATACATCAAAAATGCCTCTGACTCAGGATCTCTCTAACTCAATTATTATAGCTAGGATGACTCTCCTATGTGTATGTTATGTTTCAATAGTCATCTAATGTTTCATGTGACATGTGAGTGAAGGCTATCTTGAAGTAGACAAGAAGTAACTAAACTGAACAAGAAGTAACTAAAGCATCCTGTGTTCAGAGTGTTTCAAACAATATTTGTCAGCTTCCATAAATCATCCGATTCAATGGAGGTAACAAACTTGACATAGATACTGTTAAGAACTGAAGTATATTATCAGAGTAGACATGATGTTTGGGGGATTTACTTTGTGATAGACAGAAAGAGCATAATTTCTCTGAAACAACAAAAACTGTACAGAGAAAAGGTGCCGCCATTCAATTATTTCTTACTTATCACTTCTGAAAGGAAGCCACCTGGGAGTGAACCTGCAGAGTCTACTTGTGTTAAAATGCTCTCATCTAGAGCTCATCAAACACATGACACTAAGAAATGAAATCATATGACTTAGAAATTGGTGTAGCTGAATGCCAACCAGCAGAAATCTCTCCTATGTAGACATATATCAACACCAGAATTTAGAAATAGTTATCTTTCTGCATTAGCCCTAAGTTGTGCAGAATACACCAGGTTGAGAATAAATAAGTTATAAGAGTATAGTTATAGTGCAAAAACATTAAACAAAACTGCCTAAACTAAAGTACCTCTGGCTATTTTTACATCTTTAAGAACAAACTGGAATTTGCTAAATCATTAAAATCAAATTAGTATAATTTGGCATCTAAAATTATTAATTATTAATGTAATGATTACATTTCTTTAAACTCAGTTAATGAAAAATTACTGTTACTTCTAGGAAGAAATTGCATTAGCTAATATCACTGCATACCATTTAGCTTAGCCGGTTCATCTCCATATGAGCCAAAATTTGTAGCAGTAATAAGAAGGTTAATATTTTCTATATACAAGGGTGGTGAAAAGTGGTTTCCTATTGTTCATATGGAAAATAACAATATTTAAAAAATTAATAATACAATGATAAACTCAGTGTTTCTCATACTCACAGCTGTAAACTTACTTTTACCCATCCCTGTAATTAGAATGTTAGCATCTTGGCCATGTACAATAAGTGAAAAAATAAATATTTTGCTACTCTATGAAAAGCACTATTCAAATACAAATATAAATATAAATGAATAAAAACAAAAAATTAATAAGAAGTAAAAACAAATAAGTTCTAGAAATATGTTGTACAGCATTGTGCTTAGTCAATAATACTGTACATTTGAAAAATTAAGGGTAGTCTTATTATGTGTTTTTACACACAACAAAGATTTTTTTAACAAAAATAAGTAAAAACAGTATAATTAGGGTAAAGGGACTATTGCAGGTTTTATATTTTGCTTAAAATTTCAAACCATGTTTTCCAAAATGTTAAAGTCTGACAAAGTAATTGCTCTGTTATAGGTATACAAGTATTTTCAGTAAAAAATTTTATAAAAGAAAATGACCCATAATTCTTCCATTCTGAGATATTATAATTGTTTAACAGTTTAATACACACTTTCCAGTTTTTCTATTTACTATATTTTTTATTTAAAATATAGTACAATTCTGGGCCTTTTCCACAAAAAAAGTATGTTATGGACTTTTTTCCACGTATTAAAATCTTCATCACATGAGTTCTCAAAGTACAGACTGCAGACTCCTAAGTGTCCTTGCGATCCTTTTAGGGGGTCTGAGAAGTCAAACCTATTTTCAGAGACTAAAATGTTATTTTCCCTTTTTAGAGCATTGATATTTGCACTGATGGGGCAAAAACAATAGTAGGTAAAACTGCTGTAGCCTTAAAAAGTTTCAAAGCTGTGAAGTATTAAAGAACAATATCCACTACTATCTGAAAACGCTATTAAAATTTTCCTCCCTTTACTGTGACATATATTTGTGAAGCTAAAGTTTCTTTATATTCTTCAACTGAAACATATCATACCCTATTGAGTACTGAAGCAGGTAAAAGAATCCAGATATCTTCTACTGAGCCAGTCAAGTTAGAGATTAAAGAGATTTGCAAAAATGTAAAAGAACACTAACCTTCTCATTAATATTTTTGTTTTGAAAAATATATTCTTAAAGAAGTGTGTTATTTATATTAACAAGTGTTTGTTTTTAAATATATAACTATATAAGTATATTTAAATTTCTTATTCTATTTCTAATACAGTAAATACAACCACAGATGTACTGTAAAGGTCAACATGGCAGCAGGGGGAGGCGCTGTTCTGTCAGTACAGCCTGGGAAAAGGACAGGGTTGCCTGGGGGGATGGACCTGCCCTGAATGGGCAGAAATTTGGGCTGGGAGATTTAAACAGAGGGAAGGCAGAAACATGCTCTCTTCATTTGGGATCCACTGGCAGGGATATGTGGGCCAGGACTTTGTGGGATCCATGGGCCCTGGAAATTGGGGTGGTTGTGGTGCCATGCTGGTTGTGGTGCCAGCCCCACAACCAGCATGAAAGAACCCCCATACAGCTAGCCACAGTGGTTGGCAGTGGCCCTGGGATCCTGGAGCAGGAAGTGACAGTGGTGATGTGGTGGTACAAGCCCCACAAGCAGACTCCAGGAAGGAAACTGAGGCCCAACAGTGGCGGGAAAGAAGCTGAGCTGCCCAGATGATCATGCAGTAGCTGCCTGCAGTTCCCCAAGGATGGTATTCTGAATGGGAGGGGGAACTCTGGCACAATCTTAGACTGGTAAGGCAGCGGGTGGCTGAGATTTTCTCTGGGTGCTCTGGAGGAGATGGACTTTGAGGCAGGAGCCTGCCATCCTCCCAGATGGTATAGCTCTTGACTAAAAGGCCTCTTTGCTTTTCATCAAGCCTCTGACTCTGGAATTTGCCTATGGGTGATGGCAGGTAGCTGAACCCCACTTTCTGTTCAATAACATTCTCAATATTTCTTCTAATTATTCTGGAATTTCCACAAAAACATGTAGAAAGGAGTTCAAACACAAATTTATTTCAGTAAGTCAAGTGATATTTCCCTCTAACTCATGTTAAGTTTCTGATATATTTTTTGTTTCTGACTAATACTCAATCTGTTTAGCTCTCAGCACCTTAGTTCTGCTACTCCCTTCCTTCCAATCCCCATCACTTCTCAACCAAATCACTGAAGACCCACATGGCCCTTAATAAACTAGAATTATTATTTAAATTAGCCCTTTTTTACAAGGTTAAGAATGTATTTATAATACAAAGAACTCATGGCCCAGTTTATTTGGTTAATCGGAATTTTCTTTAATCAGGACTAGCTACATTAATTAATCGATGTTTTTAATTAATATAGAGTTTTTAAAACCTGTCCAGAGTTGTAAAGCATACAAATTCCATAAAATGCTATTTTCTCGTGCATTAATTTTAATTTTTAATGAACTAAATATATATGGAGTTAGCTTCATTAAACTCAGATGGTCTCTGGGGGAGCTTACTTAAATAACTTAAGCCAGACTATATTCCCTAAAATGTATTCTTCAATACTTAGGAATTTTCATTGTTTTAGAGGCATTTGAGTATCCGTTGAAGTACTCCAGGGTATCCAAGCCAGAATGCTAATCAGAATAGACCTAAATGACAGCATAGCCATGTAAGATTAAAAGGGGGAATACAGGTGGTGCAAGTTCTGTATCTTAGCATGCAATGACTATGGGAATCTTTATCTATGATTTTCAAGGGTAGAAGTTAAATTTTCTCTCCCCCAAATCTACAGTGGCTTTTCCTATTTTAAATTAAACCACACCCTTCTTATCAGACATACTTTTCTGTTTAATGAGTCCATCACAACATAGTTATGTACTTAATAAACAGAGATTCTAAGAAACCTAAGGGTAGGGCATGTAACAATCCAGTTGGTTCCTCCTCCCAATGTCCTTTGGGCCTAGAAAGCTTGCATCTGGCTACAGGCTTGTGTTCTCAAGATTAGGCCCAGTCTCTGCAATCAATGAATCATAACCCTTCCAACCACTACATCATCCTTCATTTATTGCCCTACTCCTAAATGTTTACTCTTTTCCACTCCCAGGATAAGAAGGTGATACTTCTGGACTGTGTGTAGATTCTCATAATTTTCCAAGGATGTTTTTGCCTTCTTGCTCTTCTATAACAGAAAGAAAAAACACAGGTTGGGAGGACACGTGTCCCCTAACATATCCTAATCTAACTTCTAGAGAGCGAAGATAGTAATGTCATCACAGAGGAAGGTAAATATACCTCAGCTAGATTTTCTAGGGATTGTTGAAAGTGATGCTGTTATTCTCTGCAGGTTATAAAACTTCTAGATGACAATAATAGGAATTGATGGCTCTGAAGTTAATGCCTCGCGTGGCACTCTCAGTCCAGCACTTCCCAGCTGATAACAATTTCACCTTCCAGAGACATTTTTGGTTGCCACAATTGGGGAAGGGGTGTGTGTGTGTGTGGGGGGGGGGTCACTGGCATCTAGTGAGTAGAAGTTAGGGTCTCTGCTAAACAACCTACGATGCACATAACAGCACCACAATAAAGTATGTCTGGCCCAAAGTGTCAATAGGTTAAGAATCCCTGCCTCAGTCTAATGTAAAACACACAGCTTCTGGTTCATGGATAAAATGGAAACAGTGCTTGCATTACTCAATAGGTTATATAACTATTTGCATTATTGTACTGTTTTCAGTATCAGAAGGATCTGACTCCAGCTCTATCACTTTCTAGTTGTGCGACCCAGGGCAAGGAACTTAAACTGTGCTTCATCTAGAAATGGAAAAAAATAACGCCTCCATACAACTGTTATCAAGATTACATTAGACAATACATAAAAAATGCTTGGTGAATAAATGTTAGCTGCTGCTGTTATCATCACCATCATCAGAAGCAGCATCAGCATCACCACCACCACCAAACAATAACTATTAGTGCCTAGCACTATGTTTGGACCTGAATAAAGACTCAGAACCTATCACTGAGGAGCTCACAGATACACCCAGCTAAACAAAAATGCAATAAGAAGACATCCCAAAATTCTGAAATCCTAAAGAATTGTCCCAAAGCAAGAGGCAGTCTATGTGCCCTTTGACCACTCAGTCTGACACATCTTTTCACTCTCCCCTAGCATCACAGAAAGCTATGCTTGCCCCTCTCAACTGTGTCTTCTCAGGCACTCCTTCCCTGGTAACCCTCCCTTTCATCATAACTGAGGTCCTCTGGTTTGGGACCTTAGGCATCTTGTGGTAAAGACTTACTCTCACAAAAAAGAGGAATGGCTTCCCATGGGACTCAGAAAGTGGAGGACTGACAATATAACCATGTTCAAAATTCAGGGGTCCAAGTTTTCACTCAGGAAAAGTACATGGTCCATGTATACCATCAGCCTCCCTGCTCTCTATGGCATATTTGGTTTGAATCCACTAGAAACTCTCTAAGTTAGCAGCAATAAGTATTTTGCAAGGGAATAATTCCCCCCCAGTTAAAAACAGCTTCACAATTTATTTTCCTTATCGTATCAAGTGACTTTTACTTATCCCTCTTATATCATCTGATACAGTTGTGCTCCTTGCTCTATGCAACAAAATTATAATATGCACATACACATTATAATTTGTTAACTGTACAAATGACTACAGTGTCACATTCACTAGAATAATGACCTGTAGCATAAATAAATAGGGCTGTACAGAAGGCATATGCCTTGCAAGAATATCCTTTAAGCTCTGCAGTTTAAAAATAAAGTTTTGTCTTGCACTGTTTTAGACATTTAGCAGCAGCAAAAAATTACTTGAAAGGTAAAAACTCCATTTTGATGCTATATATTTTTTGTTGATTTGGATTAAACCCAAATGATTGTTTTTAAATTAATATAGAAACACTGTGGAAAAATGAATCATGTTTTAATTGTGATAATGCTGTATCATTTACTTGTACCAAAAATGACAGGTAATTCGGGTTTGGTGGTACATCCTAAACAAGCCCATTAGTATACAGATTAACCTCTGTAATCACTCTCTAATCAATTACTTTCCATAATTTTTTCATAAAATTTGTTTGCACTCATGTTTTCTAATAGCAGGTAGCTAGCCTTGCATTTCAGGAATTTGGTCCTCTATCATGAAAAAGTTTCCAGTATTTTCCTTAGAGAAATTTATGGCTGATTTACTTGCATGTAATATAAAATCCCCTATTTTGCTGGAAGCCTTCAAACCAAAGAGGATACAAGTTAATTAGTTTTTGGAATATTAGAAAGCAGAGTTTCACTTTTAAAAGTTTCCATAGTTTTTCAAGTTCATAAAACCCTCCTTCAAGAAAAATACACATTCCAAACCAGAGTGATAAAGGAGACAGAAGTATATGCATGACAGCCTTCCTTCTTCAAAATATATTGTCAGCTTCCATACATCTATTATTCTGGTCACTCACAATCTTATATGATCAGGAAGGAGTATTGTTAAGGTCTAATTGTAAAAAGCACTAAACCATTCACTCTTTTGTGGGGCAGACCTAGGAGGATACTTATTTGTGTCCTGTGTCTGATATGAAGCCCTGTGTCCCCTCAGAGTCAGGTGTATCTGGTATCCCTAGAGAAATGAGAGGTGGATTCTCTTCGGACCAATCTACATAAGACCAAGGAGTTTTCTAGGAAAGAAATTCAAAGGAAAAAGACTGACAAGGAAACAAACTTTTTCTAGGACAGTGGACAATGGTACAAGAAAAAGGAAGTGGTGCTGAGAACAATATATCTGCTCTTTGAATATGGAGAGACTGTTCCAGCATAAACGTAGTGACAAAAAATATGCAGTTACTTGAAACTCAGTGGGGCACTGAAAATTCAAGATTTTAGTTGCACTTATCAATTTATGGGAAATGATATATAGTCCTGGGCTGCACCTCAGTGTCCTGGAGGTGAGGCTCTGTCACCCTTGGATGGGCATCAGTAGAAATCACAGAAACTCTCAATTAACAATGACATAAGGACACAACAACTGGTGGAAGGGGAATAAGCTGGCTGGTGATCAGTGGTAATAAAGAGGACTCCTCACAGAACACATGTGACATGCTCACTAGAGACTCCAGACTTATTTGGAGGAATCTGAGAAGGCTAGCTGGAGCCAAAAAAAAAAAAAAATGCTGTCTTGTAACTGTTATTGTGATTTGTTTTTATTCCCAGAATGAAGTGGTTTGGGAAATACAGAAAACATGTAGAAGTAATAATGATGACTGCAATAATAGATACTTTATTTTCTATGTAGTCCTCAGAATTGTTTCTGTAAAGTAGGATAACTATATCAAAATATTTCACTGGAAACTAATAAGCTCTCAAGTTAAATTATAAAAGACCCTGTGATATGAAACACTAACCAAAAATATTGAACCAGGAGGAAGAAACTGCTGAAAATCAATGTTTCTTCTATCTACTCATGATGATAAACCACAGACATAAAAATTATCCTGGCTTATTGCTGACTGGAACCAAGGAGTAGAAGAACAACAGTCACATTTACCTGGAGTCTGATTATTTGGAGTACCCTTTAATACTTGAGTAGTTAATAGGCAGAAGGCAGAGTTCTCACAAACATCTGGAAGCTGAAGTCATACTCTAGGGCACTTACCCTCTGTCCTCCAATCAGACAATAGCCCTGTCTCTTGATGAACTTATATTTCCTGGGCTCTGTCCAGCCTCCCTGGCCTTAGGACAGATAACTGTCCTCTCAGCACTACCTGATTTCTTTCAGGTGGCTCTAGGGCTTGACCTTGGCCTGTCTTCCATGCCTGGCCCTCCCAGCAAACTCTGTATTCCTAGTGAAACTGGCATCTCAGACAATGCCTAATTTCAAATCATAATGATATATTTAATCTAATCTTATCATCTTTATAGGAATTCTATATGGCATCAACAAAATATATTTACATCAGTTTCCTTTTATTTCATCTTTTTTTAAAAAATGAAACTACAAAAAAGATGAGCAACTAAATGTTGAATGGCACAGTACAGGTCTGAATGAGACCAAGAGAACCCCTGACAAGACACAGGCTTTACTTGTACATTTGGCGGGCACATATATAAAACATACTGTAGATTTTAGGGTAGATACCCTCTTCAGATTAAGAAAACTACATTTTTTCCTGGTATACTAAAAATTATTATCATGAACTAAAATTGAGTTTGAATAAATACTTCATTGGCATATAATGAGGTAACCATATGATTTTTTTCCTTTATATAATTAGCTTGGAGAATTACATTAAACCAATCATGTATCCCTGGTTTAAACACAATTTGTTCATGTAGTAACTTTGTTATATGTTAACTGACTTAACTTGCTAATATTTTCTTCATGAAGTTTATACTTATTAAAGTTTTTGATAACATCCTCATGTATTTTTTAATGTATGGAATAAAATATACTGATAACCTCTTTTTTCATTCCCAATGCCTGGCTATTATAATCACTTGTTCCATGTTTGAGCTTGCCAATTTTAATAGATGTCTCAAAGAATAAACCTTTGACTTTAATGATAGTCTGCTTTATAGTTGTTTTTTATTTTAAAATTATCATTGTTTTATGTTCTTTTATTAATGTATTTTTGTATTTTCTTTTTATTTATTTTTCCTTTGCTTTTCTAAATTTTGGATGGATATTCAATTTGTTAATTTTTAGCCTTTATTTTAATGTATGCATTTAAGGCTATAAATTACCCTCAAAGATGGCATTAGTTGCATCTTATACATTCTTTCTATAAATTTAATTTTATTGTTTTTAAATTACACTTGTCCCATTTTTCCCTTGTTGCTCCCCCTGCAGCCCACCCCTTCTCCTACAGTCATTCCCCACCCTGTTGTCCATGTCCATGGGTTATTTATACTAGTTCCTTTACTAAACCCTTCCCCTACTTACCCCCTTTCTCTCCCTCCCCCCACCCCCGATAACTGTTATTCTTTTCCTTGTTCAGTTTTGTTTATTTGTTTGTGTTGTTCATTAGTCTCTTGTAACAGGTGATATCATATGGTATTTTTCTTTCATTGCCTGGCTTATTTCACTAGCATAATTCTCACTAATTCCAGACATGTTGTTGCAAATGGCAGGAGTTCCTTCTTTCTTTTTGCTGTATAGTATTACATTGTGTAAATGTACCACAGTTTTTAATCCACTCATCTACACATGGACACTTAGGCTGTTTCCAGCGCTTGGCTATTGTAAACAGCGCCGCTATTAATATAAGGGTGCATTAAGTTCTTTTGAACTGGGTTTTCAGGATTCTTTGGGTATAATGCTAGCAGTGGAATTGCTGGTTCAAAAGGCAGTTCCATTTTTAGTTTTTTGAGGTAATTCCAAACTGTTTCCCATAATGGCTGCACCAGTCTGCATACCCATCAACAGTGCACTACGGTTACTGTTTCTCCACATCCTCATCAGCACTTGTTGTTTATTGATTTGTTGATGATGGCCATTCTAACTGGTGTAAAGTGGTATCTCATTGTGGTTTTTATTTGCATCTCTCTGATGGCTAGTAATGTTGGGCATTCTTTCATATGCCTGTGGACTCTGTATGTCCTCTCTAGAGAAGTGTTTGTTCGTGTCTTTTGCCCATTTTTTAATTGGGTTATCCGTCTTCTTGGTGTTGAAATGTGTAAGTTCTTTATATATTTTGGAGATCAATCCCTTGTCTGAGGTATCATCGGCAAATATGTTTTCCATATGGTTGGTTCCCTTTTCATCTTGCTGATATTTTCTTTTGCTGAGCAGAAACTCTTCAGTTTGATGTAGTCCCATTTGTTTATTCTTTCCTTTATTTTCCTTGCCTTGGGAGATATATCAGTGAAAATACTGTTACGTGGGATATCTGAAATTTTCCTGCCTATGTTTTCCTCTAGGACTTTTATGGTGTCATGGCTTACATTGAAGTCTTTAATCCATCTTGAGTTTATTTTAGTGCATGGTGTAAGTCGGTGGTTTAGTTTCATTTTTTTGCACGTCTCTATCCGGTTCTCCCAACACCATTTGGTAAAGAGGCTCTTATCACTCCATTTTATGTTCCTTCCCCCTTTGTCAAATATTAGTTGACCATGTAGACCTTGGTTTATTTCTTGGCTCTCTATTCTGTTCCATTGATCTATGCATCTGTTCTCATGCCAGTACCAAGATGTTTTGATTACAGTGGCTTTGTAGTATAGTTTGGTATCAGGTATTGTAATTCTTCCTAGTGTGTTCTTCTTCCTCAAGATTGCTGTGGCTATTCGGGGTCTTTTTGGTTCCATATAAAATTATGAAGTATTTGTTCTAGGTCTGTGAAATATGTCACTGATATTTTAATAGGGACTGCATTGAATCTGTAAATTGCTTTGGGTATTATGGACATTTTAATGATGTTGATTCTCCCAGTCCATGAACATGGTATATACTTCCATTTATTTGTATCTTCCTTAATGTCTTTCTTCAGTGCTCTGTAGTTTTCCAAATACAGGTATTTTACCTTCTCAGTTAAGTTTATTCCTAGGTACTTTATTTTTCTTGTTGCTATAGTAAATGGAATTTTTTTCCCTAGTTTCTATCTCTGATATTTTATTGTTGGTGTACATAAATGCCTTCAATTTCTGAATATTGACTTTGTACCCCACTATTTTGCCAAATTCAAGTATTACGTAGAGTAGTTTTTTAGTGGAGTCTATAGGGTTTTTATGTACACTCTCATGCCAACTGCATATAATGACAGTTTTACTTCCTCTTTTCCAATTTGGATGCCTTTTATTTCTTCTTCTTGTCTATTTGCTGTGGCTAGAACTTCCAACACTATGTTGACTAGGATTGGGGAGAGTGGGCATCTTTGTCTTGTGCCTGATCTCAAGGGGAATGCTTTCAGTTTTTGTCAACTGAGTATGATGTTGGCTTCAGGTTTCTCATATATAGCTTTTATTATGTTGAGGTATGCCACCTCTATTCCTATTTTGCTGAGAGTTTAAATCATAAAGGGTGTTGCACTTTATCAAATGCTTTTTCTGCATCTATTGATATATCATGTGATTTTTGTCTTTCATTTTGTTTGTGTGGTGTATTACATTTATTGATTTATGAACCATTAACCATCCTTCCATCCCTGGGATGAATTCCACTTGATTGTGGTGTATGATCTTTTTAATGTGTTCCTGGATCCGGTTCGCCAGTATTTTGTTGAGGATTTTAGCATCTGTGTTCATCAGCGATATTGGCTTGTAGTTTTCTTTCTTTGTTGTGTCTTGATCTGGTTTTGAAATCAGGATAATACTGGCTTCACAGAAAGAGTTGGGAGTCTTCCCTCTTCTTGGATATTTAAGAATAGTTTGAGAAGGGCAACCTTTAGTTCTTCCCTAAATGTTTTGTAAAATTCACCTGTGAAGCCATCTGGTCCAGGGCTTTTGTGTGCCGGGAGTTTTTCGATTACTGTTTCAATTTCACTCTTTGTTATTGGTCTGTTCAGGCTTTCTACTTCTTCTTAATTCAGTTTTGCAAGATTATATGTTTCTAGAAATTTGTCCATTTCATCTAGGTTGTCACGTTTCTCACAATACCATTGTTTGTAGTAATTTCTTACACTCCTTTGTATTTCTGTGATATCGGTCATGATTTCTCCTCTTTTGGTTCTGATTTTGTTTATTTGGGTCCTCTCGCTTTTTTTCTTCATGAGCTGGCTAAAGGCTTATCAACTTTGTTAATCTTTTCAAAGAACCAACTCTCACTTTTCTTGATCTTTTGAATTGTTTGTTCTGTCTCTATGTCATTTAATTCTGCTCTGATCTTGATTATTTCCTTCCTTCTGCTCGCTCTGGGCTTTGTTTTTGTTGTTCCAGTTCTTGTAGCTATAGGGTTAGGTTTTTTATTTAAGATTCTTCTATCATTTTCAGGTAGGCCTGTATTGCTATGAACTTTCCTCTCAGGACTGCTTTTGCTGTGTCCCATAGGTTTTGGGCTACTGTGTGTTCATTATCATTAGTTTCCAGAAATTTCTTGATTTCTTCCTTGATGTCATTGCTAACCTATTCATTATTTAATAGCATGTCATTCATTCTCCATGAGCTTGACTGTCTTTGAGATTTTTCCTTGAGGTTGATTTCCAGTTTCAAGACATTGTGATTTGAGAAGATACTTTATATAATTTCAAATTTTATTGAATTTCTTGAGGCTTGTTTTATGTCCTACCATGTGATCTATCTTTGAAAATGTTCCATGTGCACTTGAAAAGAAAGTATATTTTGCTTCTTTGAGGTGAAAGTTCTATATATATATCAATTAAGTCCATTTGATCTAGAGTGTTGTTCAATGCTTCAATATCCTTGGTGTTTCTTTGCTTTGAAGATCTGCCCATTGTTGATAATGGGGTGTTAAAGTCCCCTACTATGAATGTGTTACTATCGAGATCCTTATTGAAGTCTTCCAATATTTTCCTAATATATTTTGGTGCTCCTATGTTGGGTGCATATATGTTTACCAGGGTTATATCTTATTGATGGATTGTTTCCTTAAGTATTATGAAATGCCCTTCTTTGTCTCTTTATGGCCTTTGCTATGAAATCTGTTTTGTCTGATATAAGTAATGCTACCCCAGCTTTTTTTCATGTCCATTTGCTTGGAATCCTTTTTTCATCCCTTAACTTTCAGACTGTGTAAATATTTTGTTTGTAGGTGTGTCTCTTGTAGACAGCATATATGTTTTTCATGTTTTCATATCCACTCCACTACCCTATGTCTTTTGATTGGAGCACTTAATCCATTTACATTTAAGGTTATTATCGACAGGTAATTATTCATTTCCCTTTGTAGCTGTGTTCCTCTTCCTCTCTCTTTTTCTTCTTTTTCTTAAAGTATTCCCTTTAGCATTTCTTCCAATGCTGGTTTGGTGGAGATGTATTCTTTTAGTCTTCCTTTGTCTGGGAAACTCCTTATTTCACCTTCCATTTTGAAAGAGAGCCTTGCTGGGTAGAGTAGTCTTAATCGTAGGCCTTTGTTTTTCATTGCTTGAAATATATTTTTGCCATTCCCTTCTGGCTTGTAGTGTTTCTGTTGAGAAATCAGTTGATAAGTCTTATCAGAGCTCCTTTGTATGTTATTTGCTGTTTTTCTCTTGCTGCCTTTAGGATGCTTTTTTTTGCCTTTGAATGTTGCCATTTTAATTATGATGTGCCTTGGAGTGGACCTCTTTGGGTTCATCTTCATTGGGACCCTCTGTGCTTCCTGAACTTGCATGACTTTTTCTCTCATCAAGTTAGGAAAATTTTCTTTCATTACTTTTTCAATCAGGTTTTCTATCCCATGCTCCTCTTCTTCTCCTTCTTGTATCCCTATGATATGGATATTGTTTCATTTCATGTTGTCCTGCAGTTCTCTTATACCCTCTTCATTCTTTTTAAATCTTCTTTCATTTTTTTGTAATGTCTGGGAATTTTTTTCTACATTATCCTGTAACTCACTGATCCGATCCTCTGCTTTGTTTAGCCTCCTTTTGATTGCTTCTACTCTGTTCTTCAGTTCAGAAATTGTATTCTTCATTTCTTCCTGGTTCTTATTGATAGTTTCTATGTCCTTTTTATGCTGGTGTAGTTCTCTGTAAGTTCCTTGTAGCTTCCCTGGAGTTCCTTGTAGTTCCTCTGGAGTTCATTTTATTTTTTTCTGAGTTTGTCAGGTTCATTGAGCTTCCTTAAAACCGTTCTTTTGAATTCCATATCTGATAGTTTGCTTACCTCTGTTTCATCTAGCACTCTTTCTGGGGATTCCTCTTTTCCTTTCATTGGGAGGCTGTTTCTGTGTCTCCCCATGTTGGGTGCTTCCTCTTATTTGTTTTTGTTTCTTATATTTGTCTGCTTTGATTTCCCACCTTCGCAGTATTAGATTCTGTATAGAAGATCTGGGAAATTCAGAGGTGCAGTCTCTTGGATCTCCTGAGCTTGATGCTCTTGGGACACCCTTTATACCATTTGTTTAAGCTGTCTGGTTGTGTTTCAGTTACTCTTTGGTGGAACTGTCCCTCTGGCTAGTTGATTGACAGTCACTCTGCCCACCACGTCTTGAGTTCTTTTGTGGAGGTGCTTTGGACACTGTCTTCTTTTTCTGGATCCTCCCCTTGTCAAAATTCTATTGGTTTCAAATCTTCTTTTCTGGCTGGCTGGTTCTGAGGAGATCTAACTGGATTCTGAGGCTGCTATTCTCTAACTTGTGGGCCTGCCACAGCTCTTTGCTGTGAGCTGCACTGAGTTGAGTTCCCCCCCACTGGTCCTGTGACACCCTCCAGCACTCCTCAGGCTTGTCTAGCAATGCTACTCTGCTGGTGAGCCAGTGCGCATGCCCATAGTCCCTGCCCAGCCTTGGGTCCTATCTCTGCTCCTTCTCCAAAAAAGTCTCTGTGTTGCCTCCAAGCTTCAGCACCGGCCTGTGTCCCTGCCTGGCAGAGCCTTGTTGTGCACCGCTAACTCCCTTCAGGACTTTGCTGGTCAGGGCACCTATGGCACGGGGAAGTTTCCAAGCAGATCCTGGCTAATGAGCTGGTCAGGAGCTGCCCCTTTCAGGTGCTGTGTGGCAGAGGCACCAGGCTGGGAAGCCCAGCGACTCTTCTTAGAGATCGTGGGCCAAGCTTTCTGCCTTCTTTCACGCTGCTCCCACACTCCCGTTCCTGTTCGTCCTATCTGAAATCCGCATTTACTCACTCCACTCCGTGTTTGTACTACAAGTCCTTCCGTGATGGGAGCAAGCAGACAACACTGCTACCTACTCCACCACCATCTTTTTTTCCCGCCTCACATTTTATACATTTTTATATGCCAAAATTTCATTATCATTCAGATCAAAATATTTCTAATTGTCATTGTGATTTTTTCTTTGACCCATTATTTCTTTAGAAGTATAATTCTTAATTTTAAATATAGGAATAGTCAAGATTTTACTGTTATTTTCAAGATTATTGTTACTAATATAGCTTAAAGTGACCAACTTTCATTTCTTTAAATTTATTTATTTTTATGTTTTTCTATTACAGTTGTTCCATTTTTCTCCCATTGCTCTCCCCTGCCCCGCTCACCTCTCCCCTCTCCCACAGTCAATCTGCATGTCCACGTCCATGAGTCATTTATACTAGTTCCTTGACTAGACCCTTCCCCTTCTTTCCTCCCTTTTCATCCCCTTTGATTGCTGTCAGTCTAGGCCTTTTGTACATGTCTCTGGTTCTATTTTGCTCATTTGTTTGTTTTGTTCATTAGGCTCCTGTATTAGGTGAGATCATATGATATTTGTCTTTCACCATCTGGCTTATTTAAAATGATTAACTTTTAATCCTTTGTAAAATCTTAATCCTTTCAAATATTTTGAGACTTGACTTTTCATTTGGTATTTACTCAAGATTTTATATGTATCATATCTACTAGGCAAAAGTGCTTTTGTGCATGTGTGTGTTCAATATGCTTTATATGTCCATAAGTAATGTTTGCTATCATTTTGTTCAAATATTCTAAATTCTTAGTTTTTGTCTGTTCTCTCAATTACTGAAAGACATATATCACAATCTGTTATCATTCATGCATTTTTCTCTTTCTCCTTAGTTCTCTCAATTTTACTTTAATTAGGTTACAATATTAAATGGCTAAAAGTTGAAAATTATTATAACTTCCAGGTGAATTCAAACTTGTACCAGTGTAAAAGATCTTTAAATCTGGTAATGTTTTTGCTTTGAAGTTTTCTTAGTATTACTATAGCTACACTGCCTTTTGGAGGAGTGTAGAGGGAGGACATCAGTATTTGAATTTTTTTGTTTTTTGTTTTCCATCTTTACTTTCAACCTTTCTACATCATTTATATATATATCTTAAAAGTTGCATTGAGTTGTTCCTTATCTAATCTGATAATCTTCATACTTTAATTGAAGCACTATTTATAATTAATAAAATTGCCAATATATTTAGATTTAAGTCCTTCACCTCATGATCTACTTAGCTTTTCTGAACACCAATATCAACTTCAAAAATATTTGGTATCAGCAGGTATGTAGGAAGATTTTGAGAAGGAAAGGGGCTCAGTGAGTCCAAGGAATGTAAAGGAGGCCAGTGTGACAAGAAGTGGTGACTTTAGTGAGATGGGCATAAGCTAGGGTCCTGCAAAGCTCTATGGGGCTGTTATTTGTGTTAGAAATGCACTTCTCAGTACACTGGGCAATGTCATTGTTTGATTTGTGTTATTAATAGTTTACTTGGATAGCTATGGTGAATATTGACTAGTGATGGGAAAAATGGAAGTGGAGTCAATGATGAGGTAGCCATTTCAGTCTCCTAAAGACATCATCTCAAAAGAGAGGTGGTGCCTTTGATTTGAGAAACAGAAACAGTTGGATTTGAGGTATATTTAAGGATAGAATTAATAGGACATAATAATGACTCAATATTTATGGAGTTAGGGAAATGGTAGTCTCTAGGATGATGTCATGATTCTGGCTCAAGAACCATGCTGATGGGAAGTGTTTATAGAGAATTTATATCCACTGTGAAGTCTCATACTTCTAAACCATTTATAAAAGTGACTGCATATTATCTTACTTTCATTAGTTAATAACTTTTAAAATTATAAGCTTATGGAAACTTCTCACAGTTCCACAAACTACAATTGCTCTTCAATATTTTTCCTCTGTAGTTTTTGTGATAAAAATAACACTAAATAGAACTGAACAGTGCATTGCAGAGTATACTATACTATTGTTCTCACAAAAAGACATTGTAAAGTTTGGTCATAAGCCCTCAGTTGTTCAGGCCAGTGTAATACTGACTCTAAAAAAAAAAAAAAAATTAAAGCACAACAGTTTTTGTTTGCTGCACATTTCCTAAGAAAACAAAATTGAAAATAGATAGCAGGTGAAAGACAATTTGTTTCTCTTTAACACAAAACTTCAGTACCACTACTTTCAATAGAAAATTTCTATTATAAAAAACATCATGTTTGTAATTGAAATGATAACCCCAAATCATTTGTTGGGTCTGCACTTCATTTAGGTTTTCAAGTTTTGACCTATTTCTCTAAAATAAAAAGATAAAGTTCTTAATGGAATTATAAGACTTAAGTAACAAAGTTTTTCTTATTTTTTCAGTTACAAAAGTTAGGTCAAAAAGCATTAAAAAAATGTTTTCTGAGCATCAGAGAAGCTTCATTTACTGGGGGAAAAGTCTTCACAGCCATCAATCTGCAGAGCAGCGATGACAAATGAGACACTTTCCTTGTGTGCAAAAATGAAGTGGTATGGATTCCAGAGATCTCAGGTATTTAGAGCACAGATGTGTGGAGCATTGGGAAGGGGGCATGTATGTTGTACACGAGGATGTGGAACTAGGAAGGGTGTTAGTGCTTCTGTTTTTGCTAGCAATGTTAGTCCTCGGGTTGAAGGCTAAAGAGAGGAGAGGGGAAAAATTGAGGAACTAGATAGAGCCTTGTTTTTCAAGCATCATGTTGTAAGTGATTAGTGAGTGAGTGGATCATGACCAGAATCTACTGTATTAACTAGAATAGAAGATAACTATTCATGTGTAGTAGAGGTAATATGTCATGAAATTCTTGTTTCACACAAATCAGTGTATTTTGTGAGGATATATAAATGTGTGTGCATTGATTTATCATATAAAATGTTCTTGATTTTATGATATATCGTAAAAAAATTAGTCAATGAGCTACATAGTATTTAAGGTTCCTTCCCCTTTCCTTTTAACAGGAAAGGATAGCAGTGTTATAGACCTGTTGTTTATATTTTACTTGGGCTTTATACACTTCTGTTTGCAATAATGGACCAGCAAAGAAAACCTTCTGTCCAACTTCTCAGAAACTACCTCTTATTTGTCTCAGTCTATGCCATATGCTGATTCTCTGTTAAATGGTTCTCACATTCCTTTGCGATACTAGATCATTGACCTTTTAAAGATTATAATGACAATCCCTCTCCTTTGTTCATCTTTTTTTATAATGATCTTTAAAACCTGGCATATGAAGTGGCTTTATTTAAAAATATATTCCCATCACCCTAGCTGGTGTGACTCAGTGGATTCAGTGCTGGCCTGTGAACCAAGGGTCACTGGTTCGATTCCCAGCCAGGGCACATGCCTGAGTTGTGGGCCAGGCCCCCAGTTGGGGCCATGTGAGAGGCAACCAATCAATGTTCTCTCTCCCTCTCTCTTTTCCTCCTCTGCTCTCTAAAAATAAATAAATAAAACATTTTTAAAAAATAAAAAATAAAATAAATAAAAACACATTTCTATCTAAGTTACTGTTCAACTGAAAAAAGTACACAATGAATCGGAATCACTTCCTTGGCATATAAACTTGGAAAGACATTCACTCATCTTCTCTGAGCTTTAGTTTCCTTGGCTGTAAGTTAAAATTAATACTATCTCTGTAGCCAGATTATTGCAAGGAGTGTAGATGATTTGTGCAAAGTGCCTCACGAGTGTTAAGCATTCAATAAGTGACTATTTTGAATTACAAAAAAAAAAAGACAACCCGAGCACACAACTGGCTTTTAAAGGCTTCTTATTTCTTACTTTCATAAAGAGCATATCTCATCTCCCTGCAGCCCCAAAGTGCAACACATGACCTGACACACAGCAGATGCTTGATAAAAGTTCACAGAACTGAATAAGTGGAGGTATTGTTGTGTTTTTCAATAAGAAAGTATACTTATTGCTAAAATAATTACAAAAGCCTATCTTTATGCCCACGTTAGCGCATTAATTTTTTTGGAATGGGAGTGTAATCTCAGAAAACACCATTTCTCTAATGATCCAACTACAAAAGGAACAGAAGTCCAGTTCCATCAGGTAAGCTTCATCTTTCTGGACAGGAATTTAATGCAACTCTCTGCTCTGGGAAGACACCAAAAACTGAAAGCACCTGCTGGTCAAGACAAACACAAAACTTGGATGGAAGGGAGGGTGATATTTTTGCTTATCTTTGAAAAGAAAGAAAGAATGAGTTAATAAGAGTGAACAGTCATTTTGCTCTGAAATAAGCCTAGGACAGACCATATTAACTACGAACCAGCCCTTCTTTTCAAAACTTCCTGTCTTCTGCTCCCATTTATATAGAAATACCTCATACCCTTAAACCTGCTCTCACTATTCTGTCCTTTAAAGTTTTAGTCCCTGAGGTCTCAGGGTATCTCTCAGCGCCTGTCCAGTTGATTTCATTGGTGGCCCCAGTTTCTTGTGATCACAGAACTGTGTCTGAGACAGGAGAGGATCACGATTTTCAATGACATTCCTTTGCCATTTCAAAGGTATTCCATATATCATTAAAACCAAATGTCTTTGCCTCCAAATAAAACAAGCCATATGTGTCTCAGTAAACTGACAATCATCTCTAAGGGAGCTATAGGTGTATGACGCTACTAAGTTTTGCCATCCTACCATGCTCAAAGTAACAATGAAAATACAATTCTTTTATACCTACCCTTTCCAGCTGACTCTAGTGTAGCATTTGCTATCTATTCTGCCATTAAATTGGCTCACAAAAATAATCTTTGTGTCAAGTTTCTTCCTCTTTCCTCTATCACACATCAGGAAGCGGGGAGAAAATCTGAGGACGGGGAGGGGTGAGATGGAATCTTATGATGGCCACCAACAGAGGTCTGGTCTATGGACCCCAAGTCACTGAAACGTCAACCAGGGAGACAACTTTACCAGCGCTTGTTTCGTTTCCTGCCCCTCTGCCAGGTGGAAAGACTACACATTCAATAAAGCAAATCCAAAGGTCACATGTGGAGAAACTGCAAGAAACTTTCAGAAACTTGATCATTTCCAAAAACGGAAGTCCATGCTGTGTAATAATGTGCATTTTCCATGTGGGGGAGGCAGTGAAGAAGGGGTGATTGCTGTTCACGCCAGAAAGATGTTTCAGAGAAAGGTGTCTCCTCAAAGCAAGAAATACATGTCAATTGTTAATATCCACTGTCCTTCCCTCTTTCACTCAAGTTGTCTGAACCACAGGAAGACAAGTGTAGGGTGGGAAGGAGATAGGAAGGGTGCTATTTCAATTGGCTGAAGTTTTTTCCCAAATGGCAAGGGGCAATAGAACTGTTTGTTTACATTTGATAAATATATAATGGATCAGCATTCAAACAGGTCTAGAAAATTCAAATGTCCATTCTTCATTGAGTCCCTATATTTTGCCAAATGATATTTAAGTGCTAGGAATATGGTGGTGATAAGGTTCTTCCCTCATGAAATATATATTTTAGTAGAAAGAGACAGAAAATAGACAATCTAAAAATAATTTCAAATAGTGATTCCCATGAGGAAGAAGGTAAAACATGATCATTGGATGAGTGATTGGATATGAAGCAGAGGTAATTTTAGGCAGGTTTAGAGAGAGCATTGAATGACATTCAAATTAAGAGTCAGAGGATCGAAAGGAGCTGTCAAGCTCTGGTTCTGGTCAACAGCACTCAGGAAGCAGATGAAAACGCCCTGTGGTGACAGCTGAGGATGAGCTGGGCCTATATACCTAGAGCCTGGTAAACAACGGGCAAGTGGCATGAGAAGAGATCACAGCACAGAAGGGCCAGATCCCAGTGTGGCTTGAGGACGATGCGAAGGAACTCCCATGTCACTCTAATAGCAAAGGGAAATCATTGAAAGGTAACTAAATCACAATTAACATCCTTTGTCCCCTCACTGCATGTCTCCAGCTTACTACCTTCTAAGGATCCATGCCTTCCAGGCCTCTGCACAATCAACAGCACAGAGGTACATTCCCAGACCCCTAAATTCTGCTTTACCCTTATTTATGATTCAATCAAGACAGAACTTTGGCCTTAGCTGGTGTGGCTCAGTTGGCTGGAGCATTGTTCCATATACTAAAAAGGGTTGCAAGTTCAATTCCTGGTCAGGGTTCATACCTAGGTTGTGGGTTCAATCCCTGGTCAGGGTGTGAGGTAAATGATTGATGTTTCTCTCTCACATAGACGTTTCTTTCTCTCTCTCCCTTCCTCTCTCTTAAAATCAATAAGCATATCCTCTGGTAAGGATTAAAAAAAAAAAAAAGACTGAATTTTGATGATAAATTGTTTAATTAATCTATCTTTTAGAAAAATATCTTTAACTTACCATTCTTACACTTTAAAATGGATTAAACAGCAATAAACAGGAATGAAAAAATAATCAAAACTGTACAAATGAACCTAAATTATCCTTCTCAGAACATCCCTAAGACTGATTTGCCAAGTCCTGTTGTCAATGGGATTCCCTGGAACTGAGTGCCTTCTGCAAAGTATCTCAGACATGGATAACACAGGCTAGACTAGATTGCTTTCCTTCCCATATGAGCTGTCAACATCTCCCTTTGGACCAATTGAAGATTATTGCTTCAATAAGCATGCAAGCTCATTGTTTGTTAAGCTGGCTCAGCCAACCATTAAATCATACAAGAAGCAGCAGTCCTGGCCTATCTTCCTGCCTCTAAATTAGATCACGGTTAACATCTCCAATTGGTCCATAGACCAAATGAAGACTAAGGTTCTTTAGTGAAGTCTGAATTTTGTTTACATGAGGAAAGATTTTCCTAACACAATCAACTACTTTTGTCAAGCTTATGTTCTTAAGTCTGTATCTGCTTTGGTTTCCTTAAATGAAAACAAACCAGAGTCAAAAGTACATAAATGAAATAGTTTCAAACAGCCAGGAAGCCCATAGAAAAATGCACTAACTTAATTTGTACTGCCATATAAATGACAAGATATGTGTATAATGGAAGCAAACTTTCAAAAAATTCATCAGTGATGTGCAAAGATACATTTTTTTTTACTGAAAAAGGTAACTGATAAAAACATCAAAGAGAAAGATCTGAACAAGCACCTGCTAAATAATCACCAGATAAGATAAATATAGTTGCAATTCTGATTTGTTTTAATTTACAAGTACAAAAGGAATACTTTCATTTTGAAATGGTGAGCAAACAACTCAGGAAATGTTTCTATTTGAAAGGACTAGTTCAAGTTAACAATAACTTCTAGGTATTACAAAACCATGTTTTGCATATCTCCAGATGGCTCACAAAACCTACAATGAGACTAAGCAAGAAATAATCTACTGAAAAGTGGGACTCTGTGATGCTAAGATATCATACTGAACCCCAAAAGAGAGAGATCTGAGACCCCACATGCTGTCAGACAAGGAAGGTACGGACCCCACACTGGTGTGCAGTCTGACTTCCCACTGTCAGCAGCATCCTGGTCCAGAAACCTACATCATTCCCACCAAGAGGGGGCTTAAGTGTATAAAAACAAAATAAACATTTTTACATAAGATTAATGACTTTCCATATCTAAAATTTGGTTACAGACTTCTTTTCAGTATAACTGATAAAAATTTTGTTATGAAATAAAAGTTTTAGAACTGATTTTAAATTTCTGATTATTAGAAAGACAAACTTAGTTTCCCTGTCAGGAAACATACTTATTTGGAAACTGCCATAATTTCTCTTTAAATCAAAATTAATAAAATTACTCGAAAGCAACAAAATTCTTAAAACAAAACGTTTTATCAGAACATTCTGGTTTTTTTTTTTTTTTTTTTTTTTTTTTTTACCATTCTGGTTTTAAAAGACAGAAACTGAATTCAAAGCAGTTAAAGTAAAAAGGGGAATTTATTGGCACACTAGTTGAAAAGTCCAAGGGATAATGGGTTCAAGTACATCTAAATCTATGTACTAAATTATAGTGTTATCAGAAACTCTCCATCTCTTAATTCTGCTATCCTTTTAGTTTCATTTTTAAGCAGGTTATCTTTAATAGAGGCAAAATGACTATCAGAAGTGCCAGATTTATGTTGTATCACATGACAACGTAATTTTAAATTAAAAACAAAACCAAAACCAAAAACTTTTTCCAAGATTCAACAAATATTGCAGAATTAGGTCTCATTAACATGGCTTGTTTCACATGCCATCACTGACTCTGCAAGGTGAGGAAATAATCCTCTGAATGGCTGATTGACTGACCTGGGGCACCCTCCACCCTGAAGCTGGAGGATGAGGTTAGCACCACTTGAATTCTACAGGTTAAGAGGAAAACTTGATGTGCTCCTACCAAGAAAGGAGTGCATGCTGCCATGAAAGGCCAACGAACATTTATGTATAATGTCCATGCTGTTCCCTCCACTTAACTATTTCCTCCTTTTCATCATAAGCCTATGAAAACTAAGTTCAGATTCTTGTCAAGATGGTAAAGTAGTTGAACACAGGGTACACCTCTTCCCATGACTACTTCAAAATTAAAATAGATCAGTCAACCTGGAGAACTATCTGAAGACCAGCTGAACAGAAGTCCTATAGCTAAGGACATAAAAAATTCCACTTGAGAATTGTAAAAGGGCAGAGACACTAAACTGGTGGGCAGTTGAGAATCAGGAGGTATATCTCAGCTGCAGAGGTCCCCTTAGGAGTGAGGGGTCCTATGCCCACACAGGCTTCCCAGGCCAGGGCTCCAGTGCCAGGAAGAAAAGCCTTCACATTATCTGGCTGTGGCTGTGAAAATCAGCAAGGACTCCCCATCCATTAAGGTGAGATGGAAGACTGCTGGAGAACCAGGCATCCTCCTTCTTTCTTTCTTTTTTTCCCCTCAAATTTACTGATGGGAGAGGGAGAGAGAAAGAAACAGAGAGAGAGAGAGAGAGAGAGAGACAGAGAGAGAGAGAGAGAGAGAGAGAGAGAGAGAGAGAGAGAGAGAAGAGAGAGAGAGAGAGAGAGACAGAGAGGGGGGAAAGAAAGAGAGAGAGAGAGAGAGAGAGAGAGAGAGAGAGAGAGAGAGAGAGAGAGAGAGAGAGAGAGTGGAATTTGTTTTTCCACTTACTTATGCATTCATTGGTTGATTCTCATATGTGCCCTGACCAGGGATTGAACCTGCAACCTTGAGATATCAGGATTGATGCTCTAACCAACTAAGCTACCCAATCAGGACTACCAGGCATCCTCTTAAAGGGTGCCCACACAGACTCACTCACTCTCAGGCACTTACCTCTGACTCTGGTGGAGGAAAGTGGCTTTGGAATTGCCAGATACTGTACATACAGGGAGAAGCTGAGTTGTGTGGCTTCAGGGAGAGGGCTAGAAGGACAGCCGCCATTGTCCCTTTTTGAGCCTTCCTCCCGAACAGCAGATAGACAGGTGTCACCTTTCCTGTGTTTAGCCCTCCCCCCATATGGCCAAATCCAAACCTGAATTAGCCTGGTGAATCTAACTCCCTGAACCCTGATGGTTTCCCAAGACCCTGCCCCACCTAAAGAGGGCACTTCCAGAGACTGTTTCAGGGTCTGGAAACTGGTCTTGGCCTGAACTGCAGTCTTTCTTATGAAGGCTCTAAGGTCTGCTGACCCTAGGCAGGTGGTTTCTGGTCTCAGTGTACCCTATGCCTTCTCTGAAAGGACTCAGGTTCAGCAATGGCATCAAATCTAATGACTCCTGAGATGTCACCTCACCCAACTCCCATTCTGCCCCAGAATCTTTCAGCGGTTGAGCATTAAGGTAGCCGGCAGGAATCGGCAGGCCTTATGGTGCCCTCTGCACTTTGCTGACCTACCCCAAGCCAATCACTGGTGGCAGCCCCCTCAGTTCACAGCATGGCCTCCCCCATGAGCCTCGAGGTAAATTACAGGCAGCTATCAACTGCAGATTTTTTTGTAGCATCTACCGGTTAGCCCTGGGCCAGTGGCTGAACTTGGCCTGCACTGGAGCCCCTCCCAAGAGGCCTCAGAACCAACACATGTGGTAGACAGCATCAAATTTAAAAAGATCATCCTATTAGCTCCAGAAGCAGCACACCCACAGGTTGATCTCAGAAGGCACCAGATCCCACTGAGGCAAATCCCGCTCCATGGGATCAGCCTGCACACAGCAGCTCATACACTGTGGTATACTGCAGCTGTGGCCAATACACATAGTCAGCCTGAGGGTCAATTCCACCCATAGTATAGCAGTTCCTCAAAAAATTAAAAATGGAATGGCCATATCATCCAGCAATTCCACTTTTGGGTATGTATCCAAAGAAACCCAAAATGGTAATTTGAAAGAATATATGCACCCCTATGTTTGTTGCAGCATTATTTACCATAGTCAAGATATGAAAACAACCCAAGTGCCCATCAACAGGCAAGTGGATAAAAAAGTGGTGGTATATATATATATATATATATATATATATATATATATATATATATAATGAAATATTACTCAGCCTTTAAAAAGAATGAAATCTTACCATTTGTGACACCATGGATGGAACTAGAGGGTAGTATGCTAAGTGAAATAAGTTGACAGACAAAGACAAATACCATATGATTTCACTTATATGTGGAATCTAAACAAACAAAAGAGAAATAAACTTACAGATTCAGAAAACAGATGGATATTTGCCAGAAAGGAGGGGTATTAGGGGGCTGGGTGATAAAGGTGAAGGAATTACAAATTGGTAGTTACAAAATAGTCACAGGGATGTAAAGTACAGCATAGGGGAATACAGTCAGTAATATTGTAATAACTATGTATGGTCCCAAGTGGGTATTAGACTTACTGGGAGGATCCCTTCATAAATTATGTAACTATCTAACTACTATGCTGTATAACTACAGCTAATATAAAATAATATTGAATGTCAGCTGTAATTGAAAAAAACTTTTAAAGGGAAAAAGAAATTACATGGCATATTTCCGCTCCAGGAAACTACTGACCTTTTCAAAGCTACAAAGCATTTTTATATAACAAAACATTTTTTTCTTAAAATGTATATTACAATTTAATCAAAGTTGATATTCATAACCTGTAATAATTGATGATTGCCTTAGATAGTAGAATGAGCAAAGCAAAAAACACAATCTAACACCATTATATTGCACCTAATATCACAGTGGAACAACTGCCCACAAAACTATTCTAGCCTCTGGAGCTTCCTTACAGTCTTCTCCCTCCATAGCTACACTTGGCCAGAGCCGGAGAGGAAGGGCCCAACATGACTGTGCATGGAGGCCAACTCACACAAGATGAGGTTGTTTTGACTTAATGTGTATACAGTAAGCTTAGTGTGTTTAAATTCTCTTCATAAACACTTAAATCCTCCCTCACCTCTTGCTTCTTCAGGAGCTGGGGGTTTTTCTGAGCCTCTGTATTTTGATGTCCTGCTGGCCCTCCCTGTCTCTAGCAAAGGCCTTGATGTCTGAGCCAGCTCCAACCGCTGTTGGAATGGAGCAGCCCCTTTGACCCCGCCACCTGGAGAAGTTTTGGATCTCTTAGCAAATGCTTAGGAAGGAAAAACCTTAAAAAGACAATGCTGAAGCACTTATTGACAGGCTGAACCTTACAGTGGGAGATGCTCTCTGTCAGGAAAGGGCCATGCCAGGGAGGATGTACACCAACTCAACTGATTTTTAAGTTCCTAGAAGCCACAAAAAAGGGCTCACCATTGCTGTAGGAAGTAAATAGCACATCATCATATATTTATTAACCTGAAAGCACTTAGCTAAAAAATGTAGCCTTACTGTATTCCCAGAACATTCTTCCTTCCCCTTTCATTCCATATCTTATTTTCTCCTTTTTTCTTTCTCATGTATACAGAATTTCATGGTCAGATGAGACCTCAAAGGTCAAATCATTCAACTCTTGTGGCTATTCTTCTCCTCCCTTTGTTTCTCTCTACATGTCCATGCCCCAACTTGCTTACTCTCATGTCCATAACTGTTCCTCCTCTCACTTGCTCTGAAGTCACTGCTACCTGTAGGGCAGCAGGAGCATGGTCACTGCTCCATCTAAACAGAAGAACCAAGACAAGCCTGACATAAAGGTTTAGCCAGTGTCAACTCACTCCAAAGGATCTATCTGACTTCCTAGTCCTTTATCTGCCTTAATACATAAAGGTAATAAGACAGGGCACTCAGTAATTTACTGAACTAATGAATGAATAAATTACTTATCAAATAAATAGCATATTTGAGGACTATCATCCTCCATCAAAAGGGAAACACAACCATAGGAGCATTAAGAGACAGGCTTCACTGCTGACAGATAACTTACTATAACTTAGTTTAATTATATAATTTTTTTCCAATTTTCCAGCCATAATAAGAGAAAAGAAAGTCAAGAGTTTATAATGACACTGAAGAGGAATAGGTAGTTTTGGAGCCTGAGATATTTGCACATGGGCAGATGAAGGAGTGGGCATGGGGGTTGAGAGGTCCTGAAACAAAATGGGAACTTTGGGCAATCAGAGGCTACCTAAAGATGCCACAAGCACCTAAAGGCAGAGGAGAGGAAGTACCAGGAGGTGGGAAAGATGTCTAAAAGTGAAGGGTGGCAACAACGTTGAACATAAATATTACTATTTGGTTTAGGATTGAGGAAACTTGCATTGAATAGTCTATGAAGAGGTCATGGCAAAAGTTTATAGTGAATGTATGACAACCACCATTCCAAAATTATTTTAATTTTCCAAGACAAACAAGAAAAACAAGGCTACTGCATAAGACTTGACACTTTGCTGCCCTGATTATAAGATCTAAAAAGCAAGTTCATACTTCCCTGGCTCACTTAAATATATCTGCCTCCTTCCTTTTTAATGTCATTTGTATGATTCAATTTTGCATTGGTTTCTGGTTTTACAAATTATTAGTTCCTCCAGATAATGACAAGTAGAGGGATTAAAGGAAGTGCAGGATAATGAACAAACAAAAAGCATGGCATAAATCAGGCACATGGTGATGTTTATTTATGGCAGATATACTGATGAATTGGTTTGTCATTTCCATTCTAGACCTAGAACACTGTGAAAAAGCACAAAGTATCTTTCTAAATGCATTAATGACACTTGGGGGAAAATGTAGTCGAAAGTGGGTCCTGGATAAGGAGACATTCTTGGTCATTTCTAAAGCAATTGCATAATCTCCTTTGGAGAGTTCAAAGAGATTTTCTATCCCTTTCCAAAATGTATATGGGATGACAAAGGCAGGTGTTCATGAACATCCAGCCACACATATAGTAAGAAGGTACAACACAGGCGAAAATAGAAAGAAACACTACTAAGTTAATAGCAACCTGGGCTGCAATACTACTTCTGTCTACATTTACCTCAAAAGGAACTCTTCATTGACCATTATGTAACTGTAAATGATTTTTAAAAAAGAGTTACACCAGAAAATTGTTCTAACTTAATAAGCAAATTCAGTAAAGTTACAGAATACAACATCAACATATGAGTACAAAAACCAGATGCACTACTCTAAACATACAACAAACTATCTGAAAAATAAAGAAAGAAAACAATTTCATTTACAATAGCATCAAAAAATAACAAAATACTTAAGAATAAATTTAATGAAGGAGGTAAAAAATCTATACATTGAAAAATATAAGACATTGATAAAAGAAATTGAAAAAGACACAAATAAATGAAAAGAAATATTTATGCCCCTATGACCCAAAGTGACCTAGAGATTTAATGCAACTCCTATCAAAATCACAATTGTAGTTTTACAGAAATGAAAAAAAAATATCTTAAAATTCATAAGGAATCTCAGGGACTCTAAATAGTCAAAGCAATTTTGAAAAAGAACAAAGTGAGAGGCCTCATACTTTCTGATTTCAAAACTTATTATAAAGCTACAATGATTACAAAGGGTCCGAATATTTGAGAGGGGGGGGAATAGTTATTTTTTACGAACCAGGGGTATGGACTTGGGGGGCATTGCTGGGGGAGGGAGATGCTGGGTGGAGGGGAGCAAAGGGGAGAAAATTGGAACTGTTGTAACAATATAATCAATAAAAAACATTTTTAAAAAAAGCTACAATGATTAAAATAGTATGATACTGGCATAAAGACAGACAGAGCAGAATGGAAAGCCAGAAATAAACCCATGCATATGTGGTCAAATGATTGTTGACAAAGGTACCTAGACTATACAATTGGAAAAAGACAGTCTCATAAAAATGAACTCAAAATAATCCAAAACTGTAAAACTACTAGATGGAAATAGGAGGACAAAAGCTCTTTAATGTTGGTCTTGGCAATAATTTTTTGGATATATCACTAAAAGCATCAAAGGTAAAAATAATCAAACTAAAAGACAAAAGTAACAATCAGCAAAATGAAAAAGCCACTTATAGAAAGGGAAAAAATATTTGCAAACCATCTATCTGATAAGGGGTTAATATCCATAATATCTATGTAACTCAATAGCAAAAAAAAAAAAAAAAATCTGTTCTACAAATAGGCATAGTGCTAGAATAGACATTGCTCCAAAAAAATACAAATGACCAAAAGGTATATGAAAAGGTACTCACCATCACTAACCATAATGGAAATGCAAATAAAAACCATAATGATATATACCTTCACACCTGTAAGAATTACTGTTATCAAAAAAGACAAGAGACAAGTGTTGGTTGGTGTGGATAAGGTGGAAAGGAAACCCTAGTGACTATTGGGAATGTATATTGGTACAGCCATTAAGGAACACGGTATATAGATTCCTAAATAAACTAAAAATAAAACTACCAGATGATCCAAAAATCCCACTGCTGGTTACATATAATGGAAGGAAATGGAATAACTATGTTGAAGAGATATCTGTGCCCCATGTTCACTGCAGCATTATGCACAATAGCCATGACATGGAAGCAACAAAAGTGTCCATCAACAAACAAATGGATTAAAAAAACATATCATATATATATGCCTTATAAAGTTCTATTTTACATACAGAATGGGGCAAAAGTAGATTTACAATTGTGAGTATGCAAACATAATTTATTCTTGTATTATTATTTGTTGATTATTGTGTTATTTTCTATAAAACAACAGTAAACTTACTTTTGCCACACCCTGTATATATATAAGTATTATTCAGCCACAAAAAAGAAGAAAATTTTTCCTTTTGCAACAACATGGATGATCCTAAAGGGTATTAGGCTAAATGAAGTAAGTCAGGTAGAGAAAGACCAATATTGTATGCTCCACTCATAGGTGGAATATAAAAATGCTGAACTCATAGAAACAGAGAGTAAAATGGTGGTTGCCAGAGGCTGGAGTATGGGAGAAATGGGGAGATGTTAGTCAAAGGACACCAATTTCCAGATACAAAATAAATAAGTTCTGGGAATCTAATGTATAGCATAGTTACTATAATTAACAATACTGTATTATATAGTTGAAAATTGTTAAGAGTAGATCTTAAATGTTATTACTACAA
Source organism: Furipterus horrens (assembly GCF_987537825.1). NCBI lineage: Eukaryota > Metazoa > Chordata > Mammalia > Chiroptera > Furipteridae > Furipterus > Furipterus horrens. Next base: position 45,987,354 of record NW_028327182.1, read on the forward strand.
AAAAAGGTAATTATATGAAGGGATGCACATTACTAACCTTATGGTGGATATTATTTGACAATATATATGTGTATCAAATCATCATGTTGTATATCTTAAGCTTATACATGTTTATGTCAATAAAATCTCAGTAAAGCTAAGGGATATGGAAAAAGAAGTTACATCTTTATAGTGCTATACAATTTACAAAGTAATAGGACATTCATTATCTCCTTTGATTTTTTAAGTAAATTTTTTTGTATCTTTAGTTCCAAAATGATGAAATTGGTGACCAAATGGTGACAGGTTACAAAGCCAGGAACCAAACCTGGTCTTCTGACTCGTAGCCCATTACACTTTCTGCTACATTAGTAACATTTTTCTTACTTTCAAAATTGGACTAAATATACCTTAGACAATTAATTAAGACTTGAAAATACAAAGTAGCTTTATATATAACAAAATGATACTTGCACTTTTATCATGTCTTCCTACCCAAGAATTTAAGTGTTAAATGATATATTCCTCTCCATAGGTATCCTGAGATATTACTGATCTCCAAAAAAAAAACTTTAAAATAAACTCAGAATCCACTAACATGCCAAAGTTTTCATAAGGAAAAAGAAGTAAGAATCAAGGAGAGAAGCTAGAGGACAAGTTCTACTATTACGACATCACCTAAGCTAAGTCCAAATAACACACAAAAGACAAATGCCATCAGGGGCATGTGTCCTCAACCATAGGTGTTCTCCACTCTTGCTTCTTGCCTTGTATCTAATTTCACTCACTTCACAATATTGTACAATACTTCTTCGTATTGTATAAAGTACTCTATTTAGACATGTTGACTTCACTAATTAAGTCTATAAATACTTGACTTTTACCCACTACTTTGATAAGTGAGATAATTGCAAAGGAAAGGCCAAAGCTTTTATAGTCAATCAGGTGACAAGAAAAGGAATATGGTCTTTCAGCTGAATAAAATGTAAAACATTATGTGGTAAGGCAGAAGCTATTAGCAGGATCAATATTTCTCCTAGTACCTTAATAAATCATTATATCAGAGCCCCAACACAAGATGGCAAAAACCTCAGTCTACCTACATGGAAGAGTCCAAATTAGAAAATAAAATTCTATTTAAATTACAAAGACTTAATTAGTGCACAAAGGAAATGACAAGGTACAAAATCAGTCTCCAAATTCTGGATGTGTTAAGAGTTTTTGAGTCAGTAGTGCAGAAAGAAAAGCAGAAAGACAAAGAACACGGCTACTCTCTGGACTGCAGCTGGTAAATATGTATGAATCTGCTCCACTGCAGCTAGTAATGACATATTGCTTTATAGAGATAGCATAGAACAGAAAACTCAAAGAGAGCAACAGTTACAATCTACCTACTCCCATATTTAACAGTATTCAATCTTGTCAAATCTTCCATTACTTAAAATTCTGTCTTCAGGGAGGTTTCCTAAAATTAAAAGTACTTCGATGCCACATGGATATTAATTAAAAGACTAGCAAAAAAATGTCCCATGGTGAGCTTCTGGTCAGATGGAAGCCTAGACAGACATGCCATGTCTCCCTCCACATCTAAGAAAGAATACAACTACCTTAAAACTAGAGACAGCCAGAAGTTCCAGAAAACTGAGCTGCATGGAAGTCCAACAAACAAAGATATAAGGAAGAAATACTCATCCAGACAGGTAGCAGGGGCAGAGAGGATGTGGTGTGCTGGCAGCAGCAGCTGCAGCAACGACAGGCTGGTGGAAAGCACAGTCACATGTTTTAAAAAGTAGGGAGAGACACCTGGGGAGCGTTCTTAGCACCAGATCAGACCGCATAGCTCACGGGTCTAGCGCCGGGGAAAATAAAGCCCCATTGCTTCTGACTGTGCAAACCAGTAGGGGTTGAGGTGGAGAAAGAAACTACAGGTTTCTCAGCAGAGTCTGCTTGTTTAAAGTGCTCTCATGGTCCTAGAACATCCACAGACCCCGCCACACTGGGAACGATGACCAAGGCAACAGCTAGAGAGGTGCCAGTCTCATACAGAAGTGGGAGAAGTGCCTGGAAAACGAGCAAGTGCTGAGTAGGTGGCATTGTTCCCTTTCAGACACCTCCCACACACACAGCGCCAGGCATGGTGAAACAGGTCGCCCATACTGATGAATACCTAAGGCTCCACCCCTTACAATGTAAGAGGTGTGACAGCTCTACCTAGGACACAGAGGTAAACAAACACAGCAGCCTGTCAAGATGAGGAGACAGGGAGGTATGGCCCAAAAGAGGAAATGGATCAAGGTTCCAGTGATATAACTAAGCAACAAGGAGATAGCCAACCTAACAGATGAGGAGATAGCCAACCTCACAGATGTAGAGTTCAAAACACTGGTGATAAAGATGTTCACAGGCTTGACAGATATGCTTACATATGGCAAACATATAAGGAAAGAAGTAAAGGCTATGCTAAATGAAACAAAGGAAAATCCACACAAAACCAATGGTGAAGGGAAGGAAACTGGGGTTCAAATCAATGATATGGAATGTAAGGAAGAAAAAAACAGCCAACCAGTACAGAATGAAGAAACAAGAACTGAAAAAAATGAGGAGAGGTTTAGGAACCTCTGGGATAACTTGAAACATACCAACATCTGAATCATAGGGGTGCCAGAAGGAGAAGAGGAAGAACAAGAAATTAAAAGCTTATGTGAAAAATTAATGAGGGAAAACCTCCCAAATTTGGTGAAGAAAATAGACACACAAGTCCAGGAAGCACAGAGAGTCCCAAACAAGCTAGACCCAAAGAGGACCACATCAAAACACATCATAATTAAAATGCCAAAAGTTTAAAGATAAAGAGAGAATCTTAAAAGCAGCAAAGGAAAAGAAGAGAGTTACCCACAAAGGGGTGCCTCTAAGACTATCAGCTGATTTCTCAAAAAAATAAAAGGTGGGTGATTGAATAAAGAAGTCTGAGGCTACCTGGAAGTCTGCTTACCACAGAAAACAGGTTTCAAGGACCTAGAAGCAAGCTACAATTTCAGGTAAAAGCATTGGGAAGATGGTGCTGGTAAAAGAAACACTGTGACAGAAAGAGAAATGAGTATGAGAGCAGACTCCTGTCTGGGAGGGTCTTCATATGAGAGGGGCAGGGATGGCAGAGATGAGAAGCACTGTGGCTTTGACTGATTCTGAATGGAATATGGTGTCATGTGCAGTAACAGGAGCTTGACTCAGTGCTAAAATAGACCCCTACTCCAATACCCCACACCCTGGCAAACTGATTCTGTGGTTAAAAGTAGATAAAAAACAAGAATGGTGAGAAAAACAAGATATAAGGAGATTTATTGATTAGGAGGTCATAGCTGATGTGGCCTATACAACTAGAAGTGATATTTTTCCACACTCACACATATCTCCTGCCTTTGGAAGCTTCAGCAAATCTTGGCCCAGGATCCCACTGCAGGAAATTACAACAAAGAGTTGGAGGGGGTCCCATCCATGAGATTGCACGGTGAGCCAATGCTGCTTGGAAGGCTGCTTCTGTGGTACCATCTCCTCTGAAGGCTGGGAAATCCGCATGGTGCTGAAGTGTCAAGAAGCAGCACCTGCTGATTTGAGTCCCTCCAGGGAGAAGAGAAGGCTCTTTGCTAGGCTTCTCCTGGTAGCTGCACTTTTCACTCACCATAAGCACCTTTCTAACTATTTCAGTTTTCAGCCAAGGCCCATCAGCTATTGTGTTGATGATGGGGCTTGAATAGTTAAAAAAAATTTGAGACTTCAGTGTGAACTATTCCTTTGGGTTTCCTTGTTCAAGCAGAAGTTAATTTGAAGAAAAAAAATTAGCCAATTGCTCACTTCTTTGAGGCACAAGGTTGGATGGGCTATCAGACTGAACTAAGCTTCTGGCATAACTCTGAAGGAGCCGGCACGTTTCCAGGATAGGTCTGGGTATGTGTCAGCGTCTGGGGAAGGAAGTCCAGTATTTCTATCACTGACCACAGTTAATTAGTCACTGATTTGCCATTCTCTGGCAGGCTTTCATTTATTTATTTTTGCCTCTGTAACAAGGAGATACTTCTACCTTCCAACACTAAAAAGGTTGGATGACTCATTATTTTTCTTTTTTTTCACCATTCCAGGTAAAGGGCAAAATGGATTGTTATGGCGAACTATAAGTGGGAAATCAACAAAAGATACAAAAAATAAACAGAGGTAGATTTTTATAAGAAAACTATTGGATTTGTTTACTAAATCTTTAAATATTTATTTATTTATTTATCTAACTTATTTTTATATAGCAGAGTTCCTTTCACCAGCTGGCCAATACAGTCTTTGGATCTGAGATGCTTTTTTTTTTTTTCTGATAAAAGAGTATTTCTTTTATGCCACTTAATCATCTACTTCTAGCCTCCATCCACACATTATCCCCTTAGAGAGGACAAAAACAATATGAGAAATGCTTTTATTGTTTTCAGCCTACCTACAACTTGCCCTTCTTCTCAGCAAACCATTTGGCTTTCACAACAAAAAAAGGTGCCACAGACAGAGTAAAAATACATTACTAAGGATTTTCTCAGTTCACTGCACTACTCACTCATCTAAATCTGGCAGACTCACACACATCTGGCCTGTTGGCGAGATTAAACAGAATTCAGCTGTGCCTGTACAAGGAAGCAGGGAATAGCATTTAAAGCTAGACAAGCTCTCTGGCTTGCTGAGTCCTTAGATGTGCAAGGGTCACAGGCCACAGAAATTGCCCCTCCAAACAGATGCACCCTTATTGAGTGTTTTTATAGCTTTTTCTCATTTTCAGTGCTCAATTTTTTTTTAATTAAACCTTTTTTGCACTTTGGCTCAATATAAACAACACTGGAATCTAGTATTTTGTGCATAACCTTAACTTTCTGCGCAACATGGGAGAGAATACAAGATTCAAAAGTACTTAAGACCTACTGCAGACTTTGCAGATTTAGACCTGTTTCTGGCAGTTCAGGCAACTTCTGAAAAAGAGTATTTATTTAAATATGCTTCCTTTATTGTTCTTGAGGTGTTATACCAAATCATAAATATCCAAAACTATGAACAGAACAAGGATCATAATTGTGAAGAATATGTGGAATTCTTCTTTCAAGTCATTTGCTAAAGGTAATACAGCTGGAAAGGAATCACTGAGAACAGTGACAGGAGTGAAAGTCACATAGAAAGTTAACAAAATATATGGTGCTTATAATTTATAACAAGAAAAACCCTAATTTCTAATAGGAAATTAACAGGGTGTACTTTGTGTAGGGCACTGACTGGGTTTGCTACTAGTCTGCAGAGAATAACAGGGCATGGGCCCAGCCTACAACATGCTTACTTATACTTGTTCAAATGGAGAGCATGGGCATGAAAGCCAGCTACAAGGTGCAAATCCTGACCCCCAATGTTGTCACTGTACTATCCAGAGCCAGTTGTCTTCTTGGGGCTCAGATTCCTTACCCGTAGGATACAAATAGGCAGAGTGTGTCTGAATTAATAAGAGCAGCCACATCAAAGAACCGCTGTGGGGTAAAAGGAGTTGCACAGAGCAGTGCCATGCTCATGAGAAGTTTTTAAATAAATGTAGCCCATTAATAATAATTAACAGAGAGAGTAATATAAGTCAAAATGTGATAAGAGTTCATAAGATAGAGTCCTACTTATGTACTTTGAGACCACGGAAATGGGAGCCTGCAAAGAGCAGTCAAGAAATGCACCAAGAATAGGCAGTACTTGAGTAGGAAGCCTAAGATAAGCAAAGACAAATGTTGTGTGCATTCCAAAAGTGGGAAAGAACCTGAAAAAAAAACCCACTACATTACCTCCAAGACAATGAGTATGAGTGCAACAAAAGGCTGTGTCTGGATAGAAGGAGAAAACAATTTAAAAAATGCATATTGCCAAGGAGTTATACCTCTCAAATGTCTCAGCTCTGTTTATTTAAATAAGAAAATGTTTACTTGTTCTTTGCTCTCAATTAGTAAACTGAATCAGCTGTTCTCACAGAAGTAGAGCTAATCCCTAACTTCAGAAAAAGTTGTGTTCCAAAACTATATCTAAGGCAAATATTTGAAACGAGAAACACCTATTCTGCAGTGCAGGATGGATACTTTTCTAGGCTGGTTTCTGCAGCCCCTATAAATCCTGCTAAGGCAGAGTCAGAATACTATCACCTATCTCTCTCATTAATTAATTAATTAATTAATTAATCCAAACATCTGACAAATGCCCACCACTAACCACTTCATTGCTCTCTTAAGACAAGATTTGACAGTTGTGAACAAAGAGACACAAGGTCTGTACTCTTAGGAGCTTATATTTCTGTGTGGGGAAGGGGAGTAATGAGGGACACAGAACAGAAAAGTAAGCACCCAGATTAATGAGGTTATTTAGACAGTAGAAAGTACTATGAAGAAAGTAAAAGTGAGTGTCATTGTGTGGTAGAAGGCCACTCTGAGAAAGTGACATCTGGATGATATCTGAATGATGAGACAGAATATAAGTGACAAGAAGTTCTCAGCAGAGAGAAAGTGAGAACAATGATGATGAGGCTAGAAAAGGCTGGTATGTTCACAGGAGAGAAAAGGAATCTGGGGCAGAGTGAGAGAGAAAGAGCCAGGGACAACACTTCCTAAACAAAAAATGATTTTGGATTCCAGCTTTGGACATCAACAACCATCTCCCCTTCCTTCTGCCAGCTGCAGTTTTTGTTGGCAGAAGCTGCCAGAGGTTTAGGAGCAGATTTCTTTAATTCTTAAAATAATAAGAGCAAATTTCTCTATGATGTCAAACTACTTTCTTCAAAACGGATGATTATTCCACAAGAATAAGGAGTAAACTCAATGAATTTGGCAACAAATTCAAGGTATTCTGAATATTCCAGGTATAGTCATTTTAGGGCAAACTGTCGATGCATAGGTCAAATTATTTTATACTTATTATGTCACATTGCTTCTATTCTACTAGTATTTCCAAGGAAGATGAACATTCAGGATGAATAAATACATTTTATGACAAACAGATTATATGTCTTCTGTTAGAATGTGATTTTTATTTTTTTTCATTAAAGTCCTTCTATCTGCAGCAACATAAAAGAAACAATGGTTATTTGGGGAATAAAGTATTATTTATGAAAGACAAAGAGCTAAGACTAGAAGCTAAAACTCTAAGAACTTAGTGTTATTTGGTCTGGTATCATTTGAGAGAATAATAATTATAAGACATTGTTTCCACTATCAGAGGAGAAGGTATAGACAGATCTTTGAAAAGTTTCATAACTTACTGAACTATCTTTGTATTTTAAATAAAATAAGTTTAAATGTTCATGTGTGTGAAAATGCTTTGCAAAAGTATAAAGTACTGTAAAATGTGAGGACATGCCACTTTTAATATTGGAGCTGATTTATTATGCCAATTATTATGACTAAAATCCTACCTATTAGTTTTTCAGTGACCAGGACCAGACCATCTAAAATGGTAATAAGTGGGACAATCCTTCCTCTTAAAACTAGAGGCAGCCAATGGAAAATGTTATTCCATTTAAGAAATCAATTTGTTTATTCATAATCTTAACAAAATACCTCTATGTCAATTCCTGTTTGGTCTCTCCAAGAACTTGCTTAAAATCACCAGGACAGATAGAGAGAAAAAAGAAAAACAAAAACAAAAACAAAAAACCCCTACAACCTGATAGTGTAATTAGTGGTTTTGAAGATTGAAGTACAAACTATGTAATAACCAAATCCTTAACAAGAAGGTCAATATCAGGGCAGTTTCCTTACATTTAATTTTGAAGTGTTAAAAAAGTATCAAGCATCAAGTGCTTTTTCTTCACCTCAGCATTCATCTGTAAACTTTTAATCTTTATCATTGTTTTAAAAATCATATGATCTTCAATCAATGAGTTCTATCACTTTTATCTAACCTTTCTATAAGTTTTTAAAAAATGTTTACTATGTTTTAAAGTGGACAAAATTATACCCAAACACCAAACTGCTTACCAAGAGGCACTTTGTTTGTGTTTGTTTTTAAGATTAAAATTGCCTGAAATGATCAACATAACACCCAAAGTTAATTTTACCCCTGTCTAGATGTGGTCCAATAACTAATTAACCTTTACCTGTTTATGGAAAATGGGAGAATGAGAATGATAAATGTCCTTAATTTAGATGAGGGAAACCAAGGAACAGAGAGATGAGTATGTTGCAGAGTATGCCATCCACACATCTACTCTGCTCCCCTCCCACACTTGGAGCTGCAGAAAGAGAAACAGGATTTATAAGGTAGATTTGTAAATCATGATAACATGCATCAGAGTATAATTATGTAACTTCCAACATCTTTGAGTTTAATAAGCAAAACAAACAAACAAACTGCAGAGCTTGATATTGATTGAACTGTATACATGACTTTTCCTGGTTTCTTGTTTACAATAAATTTTAAGGCAGGATATTTCAATTTGTGAATTCTAGACATTCTCCTCTATAATAGACTCCAGCCTATTTGGGTTTAAAGCTTTCTGACATTTAAAAATGTTTACTTTGGGCCCTGGCTGCTGTGGCTCAGTGGACTGAGTGCCGGCCTGTGGACCAAAGGGTCACTGGTTTGATTCCCAGTCAGGGCACGTGCCTGGGATCCCTGGTTGAAGGTGTGTGAGAGGCAACCACACATCACTGTTTCTAGCCCTCCCTTTCTCTCTCTTTCTATAAATAAATAAATAAAATCTTTAAAAATAAATAAATTAAATTAAAATAAAAAGGTTTACTTTAGGTCTCTAAAAATCACAGAGAATATTCCCCTACTATAAAAATGCTGATCTGTTGTCCTTTCAAAACATAATATAAAAAAATGTTTAGGATACTTCCAGCCAAGATGGAGGCATAGACAGACATGCTGCATTTCCCTCCACAACTAAGAAGAAATACAACTACCTCAAAATTAGAAACAACCAGAAGTTCCAGAAAATTAAAGTGCATGGAAGTCCAGCAAACAAAGATATAAAGAAGAAATACTCATCCAGACAGGTAGGAGGGCCGGAGCTGGGGAAGAGAGGACGCGGTGTGGTGATGGCACCAGTGGCAACAGCAGCAGGCAATCGGAAAGTGCAGTCACACATTTTTAAAAGTCAGAAGGCACACCTGGGGAGCGTTCCCAGCTCCTCACCAGACCATGCAGCTCACAGTCCCAGCACTGGGGAAAATCAAGCCTCATTGCTTTTGACTCTGCAAACCAGTGGGGGTTGGGACAGAGGCAGAAACTGCCAGTCTCTTATCAGAGTCCACTTCTTTAAAAGGCCCCCACAGACCTAGAACATCCACAGATCCACCCACTCTGAGAACAACCGGCAGGGCAGCAGCTAGAAGGGTGACAGTCTGGTGCGGAACTGGGAGAAGTCCCTGGAAAAGGGGTAAGTGCTGGGCAGGCAGCATTGTTCCTTCTGGACCTCTCCCCTGAATACAGCACCACAACGTCGTGAAACAGGTCGCCATTACTGATGAGTACCTAAGGCTCCGCCCCTTACAAAGTAGTAGGAGCGACAGCTCTCCCTGGAACACAGAAGCAAACAAACACGGGAGACTTCCGGCCAAGATGGAGGCCTAGACAGACATGCTCCATCTCCCTCCACAACTAAGAAGGAATACAACTACTACAAAACCAGAAGTAACCAGAAGTTCCAGAAAATAAATGAAAACCCCATGTATGGTTATAAAGAAGTGGTGCTTATCTGGACAGGTAGGGGGGACGAAGCTGGGGAGGAGAGTTCAAGCTGTGCTGTCCGTGGCAGCAGCAGCAGCAACAGAGGCAGAACATCGGTAAGTACAGACACCCGTATTTAGGGGGAGGCGAGAAGCGCCTGAGGAAAACCCCTGGCTGCAGACCAGAGCTGTCAGCTTGTGATTCCAAAGTCAGGGAAGGGAGACCTCTATTGCCTTGGACTGTGAGGCCCGGAATGGGTGGGGATGGAGGAGGAGGCTCCCAGTCTCTCAGCGGAGAGGGAACAGCAGGAATCCATCTTGGGTCCCCACCCCCACAGAAAATGCCACAGTGTGGTGAGACATGTCACCCGGTTGTAAGGAGTGCACAGGGCTCCGCCCCCTATAGCGTAGGAAGCTCCTGCCCAGGAAGCAAAGGTAATCACAAAACTGTCAGGATGGCACAGATCATGATAGAGATCCCATTGACACAGCTGACCAGACAGCAAATATCTAATCTAATGAAGCAGCAGATAGGAAATCTTTCTGAGGCACAGTTCAGAGCTTTGGTTATAGAAATGCTTACAGACCTAACAGCAGATCTTAAACAAGACAGGGAAGGAATGAAGACTAGTCCTGAAATGAACAAAAATACATATGAAACCAGTGGTGAGGGAAAGAAAATCAGGGATCAAATCAACAAATCGGAACATAGGGAAGGAACAAACAGTCAACCAGTGCAGAAAGAGGAAACAAGAAGTGAAGAAAATGAGGAGAGGCTCAGAAACTTATCAAATAGCTATAAGCAGGACAACATCTGAATCATAAGACTGCCAAAAGGTGAAGAAGAAGAACTAGAAATTGAAAAATTATGTGAAAAAAATAATGAAGCAGAAGTTCCCTAACTTGGGGAAGGAAATAGACTTACAGGTCCAGGACGCACAGAGAGTCCCAAAAAAACTGGACCCAGAGAGAACCACACCAAGACACATTATAATCAAAATGTCAAAAATTAAGAATAAAGAGAGAATCTTAAAAGCAGCAAGAGAGAAGAAGAGAATTACATACAAAGGGGTCCCAATAAGACTATCAGCTGATTTCTCAGAAGAAACTCTGCAGGCAAGAAGGGAATGACAAGAAATATTCAAACTAATGAAAAGCAAAAACCTACAATTGTGATTATTCTATCCAGCGAAGCTGTCATTCAGAATAGAAGGGCAGAGAAAGTGCTTCCAGGACAAAGTAAAACTGAAGGGTTTCATCAGATTCAAAACACTGTTATATGAAATGTTAAAGGGACTTGCTTAGGAGAAGGAGGATCAAAACTATGAACATTAAAATGAAAACTGTATCACAACAACCAACAACAGAAGCTAGGTAATTGAAACAAAGGCAGACTAAGTAGGTAATGAGAGTGGGAAAAGAATTATAGGTGTGGCAAACATATTGGGGGGAGGTCAGTGTGGAGGGGGAAAGGGGAAAGGGAGGGAGATGGTACAGGAATTAAGAAGCATTATAGGAGTAGATAGGAAGATGTTGAGAAGAACTATATGCACAACCAATGGGCATGGACTAAGTGGGGGGACAACTGGAGGGAGTGGGGTCACTGGGTGGAGGGTAACAAAGGGAAAAGAAATTGGGACAACTGTAATAGCATAAACAATAAAGCATATTTTAAAAAAATTTTAAATGAACATTTCCTGTGATAGGATATAGGCATACCTTAGAGATACTGTGGATTCAGTTCCGGACCACCACAATAAACCAGTATCTCAATAAAGCAAGTCGCACAAATGTTTTGGTTTCCCAGCGCATGTAAAAGTTATGTTTACACTATACTGTAGTCTATTAAGTGTGTGATAGCATCCTAGCTGAATAAACAATGTACATACCTTAATTAAAAATCATTCAGCTAAAATATGCTAACCATCATCTGAGCCTCAGCAAGTTTTAATCTTTTTGCTGGTGGAGGGTCTTGCCTGGGTGTTGATGGCGGCTGCCTTATCATGGTGGCACTTCCTGAAGGCTGAGATGGCTATCTCAGTTTCTAAAAGCCAATGAGGTCTGCCACATCGTTTGATTCTTCCTTTCACAAACCATTTATCAAAGATCACTGATCACAGATTACCATAACAAATATGATAATAATGAAGAAATTGGAAATAATGTGAGAATTACCAAAACATGACACAGGGACATGATGTCAGCAAACATTGCTGGAAAAAAATGGTGCCGATAGACTTGCTTAATGCAGGGTTCCCACAAACCTTCAATTTGTAAAAAAATAAAAATAAAAATCTGTGAAGCACAATAAAGTGAAATAAAAAGACATATGCCTGTATCATTGTTCTTTCAGTTCTTTGACAAGCAGCACTATTGTTTCTAAACTTGATTTGAACCGGATACTATATAACTACAACCACAGTATTTTGATTAAAGGTGTTAGATAAATGCTTTGCATCAAAAGACTAATCCAGAAATTATTCTCCCCCTTCCCTGATATGTGTGAAACCTTTGAGAATAAGTGGCATGTAGTGCATGTTCCACAGAGAATGACTTACATTAAGAACACCCAATATCTGAGTTAAAATTACAGCTTTTGTCAATGCATGAAGAGTTATCCTAAGCAAGCATGTCAGGGTGCCTTTGGAAGAAAGTCAGAGACTCCTCTGGCCATTTCTGTCACTAAGAAAGAAGAAAATCATACTTCAGCCAACCCAATGTCAGCACGATAACCTCCCAGAAACATTTTGTTAGATCTGCCCAGCCAAGGCCAGGCAAGGCGAGGCAAGTTCCTACGGGTGAAGTCAAATCACAAGATGAGAGAAAAGAGAGCAGCACAAGAAAGAAAAAAGCAAGCTCCTGAAGTGCTACAGCCCCGACATGGTCAGCAGCTCTGGCTGTAAGTCACACTATCACCAAGGACAGACCCTGAAGCTCCAGAGCTATGATGTTCTGGGTCTGCCAAAATTCAAGCTCCACATTCATTTGCTGATCTAAGTCCATTAGTATAATTATTTTTTGTCACTAAAATTATTTTTTTTAACTTATTTATTAATGAGACTAGACAGAAAGAGGCAAACATACTTCATTTCAAAAGCAAATTTTGATCCATTGGCAGTGGCTGCTAGGGTTCTGAGCTGAGAAGAACTCTGAGGCTGGGTATGGCAGGAAAGTGCAACCTAATGATTTCATGCTGGCTTTTATGGGCGCAAGTCTGTCAAATACCTAGGGCCTACAGTACAGGTAGGCAATCAATAAATATTTATTGAATCAATGATTTTATGCAATGTGCCTGAGCTATTTGTAAGAAAAGCTTTAAAACTTAGGTGACACTAAATAGCTGTATGCCCTTAGATATAAAAGTATTGCTTTATTCATCCACTCATTAACCTTTCATCTGGAATACTTTAATAATTTTTAAGGTGTCTTCCCGCCTACATCCTCACCCCTTTCCAAGCCACATCGCTCTTAAAATAACCTTTTCCATAATAGTGCTGAATCATGTTTGCCCATCTAACTCCTCATTCTTTATCCGCACTGGGCTCTCTTACAAAGCATGCCACATGAGCATACAAAAACCAGCCTTGGCAGACTAAGAAATAGATTGGATGGATGGACAGATGGACAGATGGATGGATGGATGGATGGATGAACGGACAATAGGTAGGTAGGTAGGTAGGTAGGGAGATAGATAGAAGAACCTCAGATAATTCATCCAGGACATTTTGTTAATCAATTTACCAGTTATTCTGTTTTCTGTTTCCCTAGGTTTCCTCTTCTTTGGCTCACAGACCTTCTAGAAAGCTTTACTTTCATTGTCACCCAAAGGCTTGGGTAAAAGACAGTCCCAATATATTCAACAGAGGAAGAATATCCTGGCATTACTGCATGCAGTCATATTGAGACAATGCATCTTCCTTTATTAAAATCTTTTACTTGGAGTATAAAAAACAAGTTCCTTAGCAGTGCATAAATTTTGTTTCTTCATCTGGCCCCTGCTGCTCTCACGCCGCTTCACCTACAACCAATCCTCATTCCCTAAGAGTGAGCCCCTAATAACTTCCTGACCATGCCATGATGTTTCTAGTTCCATCCCCTTTCACATGCTATTTTTGCATTTTTGTCTGCTTGACAAATTCCAACTTGGTTTCGAAAAACAAGTTCATAGCCTATACCACGCCCTGGTAAGAGCAAGTCATTCCCTTCTCTGGGCTCTCTCTGTACCTCTCCCATAAGTATTTCTATAGTTGTACCAATCATGTGCTTTGTTAATGAATTTAAATTAGTGTCTGAAAACTGGTTGAGAGCAGGAACTCTGTCTTAATTTGTCTTTTTTCTTAGCACCCAGCACAGCTTAGGACACACTGAATGTTACTGAAGATAGTTTCAAGATTTTCAGTTTAGGGGGCAAAAGGAGTTATGATAACATTAACCAAGAGAGGAATAAAAAATAGAAGCATTTTTTAATAAGATGCAATGTGTTTCATTTGGAGATGTTCAAATTTCAAAGTGGCAGTAAGATGTGCCACAGAAGAAACCAGAAAGTTGGAAAATCTGGGCCTAGAGCTGGAGAAAGTGGTTGGAGTAAAGGTAGTCTTTGGAATTCATTAGCATGTGGGTAGTAGTGGAGCCATGGATGGATAAAGAGGACCTAATAAAAGATAAGACAAGGAGGTAAGAAAGACTGGGAAAGAAAAAGATATCAAAGAACCCAGAGGACTTTCAGAGGCCAAAGACATTGAAAATTGAAGATAAAAAGGAGCATCAATCATGTTAGTGCCTCATAATGGTCAAGTGGTATAAAAACTAAACAGAAGTAATACATTTTACAACTTTGGGGGACAGGGTTCAGGAAAAATTAAGAAGTCATTGAGAGCAATTTCATTGAAAGAAAAGGACCAGAAAAAAAAAAAAAAAAAAAAAAAAAAACCCAAACAGACTGCAGTTGGTTAGACTGAATGAATCTCTTTCATCCAGACTCATTATAGACTTTGAGTTTGGATAAAAGATGGCTTGATTATGAAGCCTGCAGTGGCCAAACTGCAGGGGAGTGGAGAAAAAGAAGGATAGAGTGAAAAGAAATTTGCAAATGAGAAAAGCAGGAATAATTCTAGTCTTTGCATCACAACATTTTACATATTTTATATTTAGGGCAAGATGTCTTCAATAAAATGATTCCATAATGCCTATTGTCTTGAGCCCCTCAAAGTCATCCATGATGGTTAAAATTAACTTCTTCAAAACTCCTGTTAATGTTAATATTTTGACCTCCTCTCATGAATCACAAATATTCTTAATGGCATCTAGAATGGTAGATGCTTTCCAAAAGGCTATCACTCTTTGCCAAGATCACTATCTATGGTAGCTATGGCCTTGCAAAATGTATTTCTTAAATAATACTTGGAAGTCAAAATGTTTCCATAGAGGGGAGGGAACATCAACTTTATAAGATGATACAGCCTCTTCCTTCCTTCCCATTTATTTCTCCTTGGAAAGCAGTAATTTATCTGATTTTTGTGTTTGGGAGAAAGAACTGAACTTGTCCAGCTCATCACCTTCCTCTCTTAAATTCATAGGGGAAATGGGAACTCCTAATCTGTTATGCTTTCAATAGCCTGCAATAGCTAAGGATAACTGGGGCTGTCTACCTTTGCCTGTAACTGAGGAGTCAGTTTATATCAACAGGACTGTATTACAAAGCCCATGTGTCACAGATGGAAGCCATATTCTCCAATACAGCCACATCGATAACATAGCTTCCAGTGCATGTTCCATTTTTCTGACTCTTGTGTTTGCTTCTCAACTAGATTTGAACTCAAGGAAAGAATCTGTGTTTAAGATTAACAGCCTTATAAGCCTACCTTTTAAGGAAACTGTTAAAAAAAGAGAGAGAGAGAGAAATAGAAAGGCTTCTGATCCCTCATTTGAGATTTGAAGTGGTATAAGTGGATAATCTATAAAATCCCCTTGATCAGTCTCCAAACATTTGTTTGTTATTGTGTACAGGCATACCTCAGAGATGTGGGTTCAGTTCCAGACCATCATTGTAAAGCAAATATTACAATAAAGTGAGTCACACACTGTTTTTGGTATCGCAGTGCATATATAAGTTACGTTTACACTATCCTGGAGTCCATTAAGTATGCAATAGCATTATGTCTAAAAAAAGCATACCTTAATTAAAATATTTCATTGCTAAAAAATGCTAATCATCATCTGAGCCTTCAGCAGGTCATAATATTTTTGCTGATGAAGGGTCCTTGTCTTGATGTTTATGACCACTGACTGATGAGGGCGGTGGTTGCTGAAGGCTGGGATGGCTGTGGCAGTTTCTTAAAATAAGACAACAATAAAGTTTGCCACATTGATTGACCTTTCCTTTCATGAACAATGTCTCCATAGCATGAGTTACAATTTGATAGTATGTTATCACAAAAGAATTTCTTTTTAATTTGGAGTCAGTTCTTTCAACCATTGCTGCCACTTCTTCAACTAAGTTTAGGTAATATTCTAAATACTTTGCTGTCATTTCAATAATGATCACAGCATCCTCACCAGGAGTAGATTCCATCTCAAGAAAACACTGTTTTGGCTCATCTACAAGAAGCAATTCTTCATCTGTTCAAGTTTTATCATGAGATTGCAGCAATTCAATCATATCTTCAGGCTCCACCTCTAATTCTAGTTCTCTCGCTATTTCCACCACATCTCAATTATTTCCTCCACTGAAGTCTTGAGCTCCTCAAAATCATCCATGAGTGCTGGAAAAAACTTCTTCCAAACTCTTATTAATGTTAGTATTTTGACCTTTTCTCATGAATCAAAAATATTCTTAATGGCATCTAGAATGGTGAGTTCTTTCCAGGAGGCTGTCAATCTTTGCCAAGTTCCATCATAGGAATCACTATCTATGGTAGCTATACCCTTACAAAATGTATTTCTTAAATAATAAGACTTGAAGGTCAAAATAAGTCCTTTACCCATGGGCTACAGAATGTACCTTTGCATCTAAATTTTCCCAGAAAAAAAAAAACTAGGCAAAGAATGCTTAAAAGCAAATGCTAAGAACTCTTTGTCTCAAAGAACAAAACAGACTGCTAACCAAGCTGAAGACAGTAGGATATTATTTTGCTCTCTTGTTCCTTGGAAGCTTTGAGACCTTTCTACTTCCAACAATCCATATACCTGTGCCTTGGGTGAGGAAGGTTTCCAGGCTCTGAAATCAATGAAAACAATGATTATCCATGGGGGTCATTGCATTCGTGGCTTAAGGACTAATGGGTTTCATCTGATTCATCAGTCAGCACCTCCAGGACCAGAGTAAAGAGAGCAATTTTTTGCTACTGCTGTAAACAGAAATCTCATTTGGCTTTGTCCTGAATTCTTGCACAGAAAAATCTCTGTTCACCTGCCTTTTGAGACACAGGTCTCCAGCGGGTACTCTCCAGTGGCAGAGAAAGATGCATTCTGTGCAGTGAAATCAGTTGCTAGGTGTTCCATTGTGGCAACCACAAGTCACAAGGGCAAAGCTGATCCACTACAGCTTTCAGCTACAATCCCCCTGTAATCTAGTCTGCTGTTAGAGGGATCCATCTGGTTATGCCTAAGGTCAGTTCATACAGTTTTCACACAGAAATCACCTTTTGTATAAGACATGAAATTTAAAATCATCCCGTCATTGAAATCACTGAGTCACTCTATTACCTCTGGGACAGATATAAATTATGCATTCTTTGATTCCCTTTAAAATTTTAGAGGCACATGGAAACAGAGAAGGATCTCATTGGTACAAAATAAAGGGCATTCCAGAAAGAAACAAAAACTCATGTGACAGACATTACGAGCCACAAGCTCCAAAGGTTCTCTTTTTGGTCAAGGATTGTATAAAGCATATGGAAAACTAACAGGAGGCTTGAATGCTAATGACACCTGGTGACAAGGACTCATTGAATGTCACTGCTTTGTGTCCCTGTGCTGCTCACCTTTCTTATCTCAGTGACTTTTCCTTTCACAGGACTAATATATCCCTATGAATTAGCATCATTCTGGGTGTCTGCAACCAAGAAAGTGCTCAGAAATGTCCATATGCACTCTTACGCACCCTTCTCCCAATTCCACTTGTTAATATTAAGAGTTATTTATTTGTACCATGGAAATGGTGTTGCATGAATCCTCTGCAGCTAGTTTTTTTTTTAATGTTTTTTATTGATTATATTGTTACAACAGTTCCAATTTTCTCCCCCTTGCTCCCCTCCACCCAGCATCTCCCTCCCCCAGCAATCCCCCCCCAAGTCCATACCCCTGGTTCGTAAAAAATAACTATCCCTCCCCCCCTCTCAAATATTAGGACCCTTTGTAATCTTGTAAAGGACAATGGGCGAAGGTCTCAAGCTCCTCTAGCTGCTTCAAGCTGGACATGGTCGTCGTCCTACCTACCCTTGGGTCCAGAAATCCCTAATAGGAGTGGGGGTGTGGAGGGGAGGGTGGCCTTCCCACATGGGGAAGGATCATGCAGACTCCAGGTCAGTTGGCTGTCCCCGGACAACGGCGTGCTTGGTTTAACAGGCTGGCATCCTTGTTGTGTTCTGGGGGCAACAGATTTGGCGAAAAGGGTTAAAAGACTTCATTCAATCCATAACTACTAGATGACAAAAGGCAGGGATTAATTTTTCAATGTTCCATATTAGGAGAAAGAAAAAAAAAAAAAAGAGGAAAAGAAAAAAAAAGAAGGGGGCTTCTTTGGAGGAAGGTGTTCTAGGCACATCTCACCTGTCCAAAACCCTTTTGCCCATTATACATAGTTTGGGCTGAGGGAAATAGTTTAGGTTTTCCCCCTCTCAGACCTCTGGGCCTTTTCTGTCCAAGCCATTAGGATAGAAAAGAGAAACCAGTTTTAAAGTGAAGCCCACAGACCACCCCATTCTTCACCAACCCAGCTCCGCAGCTAGTTTTATTTTTACCTCTAGAAGCTGCCAACAGTTGCTATTACATGTGTATTGATACTTCAGAGAGGGCATGATATTCTTTTTTCTTTAACTTTGTTTTTATTGCTGACACCATTAACGATGTTCTTGTTTTCCTTCCTTTGCCCATCTCCTCCCACCCCCAGCCCCCGTGCCCCCTTCCCTCTGGCCATCACCACACTTGTCTTGAGTCTATGCTTTATGCATATATGTTCTTTGGCTAATCTCTTCACCTTCTTTTATCCAGTCCCCCCTCACCCCTTACCCTGATAGCTGTCAGGATTTTCCATGTGTCCATGCAGGGTGTGACATATTCGTAATTAGCATGAACAAAATGCAGTGACTACAGAAATTTGTGTATTCTCATGCTCTGCTTCTACAATGACCTATTTCACACCAGCATCTGTTCAGCACTGATGAACTATTCAGGATGTAAGCTGGCAACACATCACTGCAGGTATGTCACCCAGACATCCACAGACAGCTACAGATGTTTCACTCCATAGTCCACTTCAATATGAACCTAATTTTTTCCAATAAAGGAACATTCCTTAAAGATTCAAACCCAAAGTATATTGCTTTCCTCAGGTGCCTGATAACTTTAGGACAAATAAAGAACAGTCTCCAAAAAAATCAGTCTTGCCACAGAAGTTAATTCAATTACTTGGTCTTTACAGCTGCTGGCAAGAGTTTGAGGAGTTCTCTGACTTATGGGAAAAGTGAGACAAACTTCAGCATCCTACCTTAAAGGCCTTCCTGAGACAAAATGCACTGTGCAATATTAATTTTTCAAGTTAAAAATAAGAGATATCTGAAACCTACTGTTCCCCCCAAACAGAAAAGAAAATCATCATTGTGATGCTAAAACACATACCACTGTCACCAAAACATATGCCAATTTTGTACAAAATGTCTCTAAGCCCTTGGCCTAATGAGGTTAATGACAGGGATATGAATGACTAGAACAACAACAAAAAAAAAAACTCAGAAAAATTTTGTTCGTGTAATGTCATATTTTTTCCTGTCATTTAACCAATTCCCCCATAAAATGACAACACCAGCCACAAATCTCCAAGGCTAGTGCCGCCCATGACAGACTAAATGTTTTTTAAAATGTAATATTATATGTGTCAATCTGACAGGAAAGAACAAGAGCCCATGTGAAAGACTTTTCAGATATGCAGGGGTTTTAAAGGTGAACAAGATGCTAATCAGCGAAGAAAACCACAAAATAGCATTTCCCTTCCAACCAGAAAAAGTGCAATATTGACACCAGGTTCCGCATGTAAGAACCCTTTCAACCAGTGCAATACCCACAACATTAACTTGACCTCTAAGGTATAATACATCAACTTAAATTAATGTTTTGGGTTAAAATCAGTGCTTAGAAGACATTAATGGAAGTGATTTAACATGTGCATTGGGCATACTGTTTTCAAAATTTTTATTTTTGTAATTCACTATAAGCCAAAATCACAAGAGGTGTAAGAACACTCAGAATTCTAAAACTTATAAAACTTCTGACTAAGACATACACTTTTGTTTTCAATTTTCATCCCAGTTAGGGCATCGGGTTATTTAAATACCTGCCATTGCTTGAATTCCCAGTAAAAGACAAACCACTGGTTTTCTACAAACATAGTTCATCTTAATAGCGAACTTTCTCCCTCAAGAATCACTGCATGGATGTTGACAGAGGTTAACTACAGAGACACAGGGTGTGGAAAATCCAGGTTATTCAAGATTCTTCCTCAATGACTGGTATCCGTATTGAGAGACACCAAGTTGCATTACGCTGTACTTACTTAATGCTCTAGGAATTATATATCATATTGAAATGTTCTCCTTCCTTCACTTGCACAGTGGGGCCTGAAAACAAAGAGAGACTAAGAAAAAAAAACAGGGTCCTGAGATACAGAAGACGAAGAGGGTTAAGAAACCTCAGGAGAAGCCTCTTTTTAACCAGCTGAGTAGCAGGCAGAGGGGGAAGGGCAGCAGCGAAAGGAAACAATATTCCTGGAAAAGGGGTGTAAGAAAGATTCAGATGTTCTGTAGACATATATTGCTTTAAAAGAAGGCCTGGGCTAAAGTTCACCTAAAACTGAATTTAAAATTTGTTTTAAGCTCCTGTAATTGAATTTAAAAAATTTTTTTTTTTAGATTTTGGGGAAAAAAAGGTACAAGAGTCAAGTATGGACTGAATCACCTGGACTTTTAATACTTTATTTTATTAATAATAAACCACTATAAAGACCTCCTGAAAGGAGGCAGAGGCCTGCATAGACTTTATCTATTGATAATTTAAGGATAATTAACATGAAGTTTAACTCCATTTGAAACCTAAAATCTCTGAGTTCTCCTTGGAAAAAGAAGCAAGTACTGCCTGCTTACCAGTCAAGACCTGAGAGGAAAATTTGCCAAACTTAAAACTTTTCATAAAACATACCAGGTAAAGTCTCAGGAAACTACACCACTCCTAATTTCTTTACTGTCCATGTCCTGCCCCTGACAAGTGGAAAATACATCAGCTACTCTGACAGAGGCAAGAACATACAAGATTTCAGTAGGCAGCATCAGTCCATATATTCCAACCATCAAAATTAATTTTATTAAACTGTTTCTAAGAAGCACCTCTGATTTACTGCTGATCCATGAATCCTTCAACTCTTCCTAAGGGACTGTGTTACAGGATGCTTTTATACCTTGGTTAGGAACAAGTTACCATTTTTCCCCAAGGCTCATAACTAGGATTGTCACCAGAAGGGTAAGATACAGATTTCTCAGTAATTGAGCAAAGTATAGTTCTCTTCACCTAATAAAATGCCTGTCTGGCCATTTGGAATTTTATGCCAGGTTCCACTTCTGTAAAATCAACCAACACAGGTGGTATGACAGTCTACTATATTATAGTTAGAAGATAAGAGAATGTATACCTTGATTGTATCTAGGGGCTAACTGCCTGGGCAGGGGAGAATTTAAGAAAGCACATCCTAGAAATATATTGTAATATGTAGTCACTAAAGACTAAAAAAAAGTAATAATTGCTATTCTGTTCAAATGTATTGACGTTGTGGTCTAATGAGAAACTTGTGAGAAAAGATAATGGAACAAAAAAAATACCTTTCCAATTAAAAAGACCACTCAGGGAGAAGTGTTAAAAATAAAAAATGGGATCTTAAAAGCAATCACGTTAATTGTATAAGAAATGCATATCTAATCCCTTCATTTCTTTACATAGATTGGCCCAAAATCCCTGATGTGAATTTTTTCAGTAGGACAACATAAGCCATTTAAGGATTTTAAACTGGGAGATGAGGACCATATAACCTCTCCTTCTGCTCTTAAAACCCAAACCCTAGAAGAAAAAGAATATATGAAAGGGTGAAGCGGGAGAGCTTGTATGTACAACCCATGGGGGGCGGGGATTGCTGGGGGAGGGGGGGTGCTGGGCAGAGGGGAGCAAAGGGGAAAAAATTGGAACTATTGTAACAATATAATCAATAAAATATACTTAAAAAAAAAAAGACCCAAGCCCTTCATCATTCAGGGTTTTGCTTTCTCCAGGAAACCCTCCCACACCTCTCTTTGAGGCTAGGACCCTGGACCTTTCCTTGATAAAAAACACTCACACTTGTAAGTGTCTCTCTATTCCCCAAGATCTGTGCTGTTCGATATGGTAGATACTGATTGAGAACTGGAAATATGGCTAGTGCGCTTTTTTGTGAAACACAGCTTGGATTTGGTTGACAATATGGATTCCTCCAGAAGGAACATAGCCATGCTGACACTGATTTTAGCCTAGTCAGAACCACATTCACCTCCTGACATTCAATACTACGAGAACAAATTTAGGTGTTTTTAAGCCAGTACATTTGTGTTGTTACAGCAGTAATAGAAAACATGAGGCTACTGGAAGATTTACTTATATGAATCACACATTTCTGTTGGAAAGCATTGGGTTCAATTTTAAAACAGGAAGACAGGGGACATACCTGTTTTATTCCTGCTCCGTGCCCTTCTCCCAGCATACTGACTGGCTCATGCTAGTCAGCCCAAAATAGTGAGAATGAATGAAGCAATTTAAACAAAGACAACTCCTCTCCTTTCAGAAATCTGTAATCCATTTATTATTCTAATAAACATTTATTAAGTTCTTACTCTGAGCCAGGTACTATGCAAGGCCCAGCATATACAAAAACAAATAGAGGTTGCAGTTGCTCAGGGGGAAGAAGAGATAGGGAGAAACTGCTTGGTGGATATAGGGTTTCCTTTTGGGATGATGAAATGTTTTGAACTAGATGGCCGTGGTGGTTGCACAACATTTGAATGTATGAATGTAACCACTTTAAAATGGTTAAATTTTTGTTATGTAAATTTCACCTAAAAAATAATCATAAAATAAACAAGAAAAAATGGCATGATTCCTCATCCCTGACCTCAAGGACCTCAGTGTAGCCCAGAGCTGTATGCATTTAAGTACGTACATGTCATAAAGCACTAGAGGCTGTGTGCCAGCTCACTGTATCCAGGACACAGTTGCTCAGGAGGGAGGCTAAGGGCAAAGTGGAGAATGTGCATAGATTTTTTTAAAATGGGTTTAAGGAAAAGCTTGAGAAGAGGAAATGGTGGCAGTTTTAGCTAAATCTTCAAAGATAAGTAGGATTATTTTTAAAAACCATGCAAACTATGTAAGGAGGAGTTTTCCAGACAAAATAACTCAAACACGTATAGCATCCCTAAATGACTTTTGAAATTCTTGGCATTTTCTATCATTTGACAACTCAGTTTCCATGTACCTATTCTAACTGATAGTCCTTACAGAGTAAAATCTTAATCCTTAAAGTCACAGCTACTGTAATTACCAGAGCAAAGAGCTGTTTAAAATGGGAAATGATAGAGAAAGGAAAGTGGGAACCAGACTCTTGATTGATTCTATGAGTGATCCAATCAAATGTGCATGCAATATGTAGAGAGAGGAAGGAGGAAAAAACACAACAAAGCCTGTTTTCCTTAGAACTTATCTGACTAGACATGACAGCCATTTGAAACCATCTGGCTTCTGATATAAGCAAAATGTACAGATCTAAACTTAATTCGGGGTGAGCTCTAACGAGTCATCAAAATCATAAGATAAGCATCAAGATAGATAGGACCATTAGGCTTTTCTTCTGGTTGGGAAAGTTTCAAGTGCACCCTGGAAATATCAATAAAATTATCTCAACTAAGAGCTTACTCAAATTCAACTGTATTTTTGACAAAGGAAAAGAAGAAATTAGGAAATCAAGAAAAATATATTATATGGATGCTCTATAAGGATTTATTTAGTTTTCAAAATTTTTGACATATTTGAACACTTCCATTTCTAAACCTTAATAACAATATCTGTTCTTAGTTCAAATGTTACCTCCTCAAAAGTAGAACCACTCAGCAGTTATAATAAAATCATCTTACTTTATTTCCTTCTGGTCATTATCTGATACTTTCCTGTTCACTATCTATTTACATATACCTCCCTGCTCTAGAATGGAAGCTCCATCAGAGGATGGCTGGTATGTCTTGTTCATTGCTTTATCTGAAGCATTTATAAGATTGATATAGTAGCTACCTTTGTTGAATGAATGAATGAACAAGAAACCCAAATATAATCAATCACCTGACTTCATTCCACATCCCATCTCCTCCCTGCAATGATTAATAAAACTTTATAACTGGAAGATTTATTAGTTCTGTAAGTACTCTAGAGGTCATAATAGATTTATCAAATCTTGAATCAGAGTTGATTAAGAGGATGTGATCACCAAAAGCAATCCACAGATTCAACGCAATTTCTATTAAAATATCAATGACATATTTCACAAATCTAAAACAAATATTCCAAAAATTTACATGGAACCAAACAGACCCTGAATAGTCTCAGCAATCTTGCGAAAGAACAAAGCTTGAGGGATTACAATACTGGATACTAAACTTACTACAAGGCCACTGTAATCAAAACAGCATGGTACTGGCATAAGAACAGGTGTCTAGATCAATGAAACAGAACAGAGAACCCAGAAATCAAACCACACCTTTATGGTCAATTAATATTTGACAAAGGAGGCAAGAGCATAGAATGGAGTAAAAACGGTCTCTTCAATAAGTGATTTTGGGGAAATTGGAAAGGTACATGCAAAAAAAAGTGCAACTAGACCACCAACTTCCACCATACACAAGCATTAATTCAAAATAAATAAAAGACTTAAATGTAAGTCACAAAACCTAAAAATCCCAGAAGAAAAGATAGGCAGTAAAATCTCAGACATCTCTTGGAGCAATATTTTCGCAGTTATGTCTCTTAGGGCAAGGGAAACAGAAAAACAACAACAACAAATGGGACTACATCAAACTAAAGTGCTTCTGCAAAGCAAAAGAGACCATCAACAAAATGAAAAGGGAATCCACCATATGGGAGAACATAACTCACCAATGATACATCTGATAAGGGATTAATCTCCAAAATATATAAAGAACTTATACAACTCAACACCAGGAAGACAAACAATCCAATTAAAAAATGGGCAAAGGACCTGAATAGACACTTCTCCAAAGAGGACATGGACATGGCCAACACATGTATGAAAAGTTGCTTAACATCACTAATCATCAGAGATGCAAATTAAAACTACGATTGTTACAAAATAGCATTTGGGGTCCTGCTGCCTGCCACTACCCTCTAGGCAAAATTCCATAGACAAAGGTTTGGTGATAAAGGGAAGTCTTTATTCAAAAGCAGTCACTTAAGCCTATCAATTAAGGCTAAACTCTAACATCTGGGTTCTTCTATCATTCCCTCTGTTTTTAGTTATCTTATTTCTATAGGGTTAGTTTATAAACTAAAGTAACCTAAGATACAAAAGTTACACGATTTTGGAAGAATGGCAGGTTTCTGCCTCAGAGGTCAACCCCCCTAAAACACCTATAGAATAATCCTGCCATCCTCTCCCAGGCCAGCCCAATACTAGGCTGTGCCCAGAGTTCCTTCCCATCCAAAATACCATCCATTGGGAAATGTAGGCAGCTGCAGTACCATCATCCAAGCATCCTCAAGGAAGAAAAGAGCCAGTGAGAGCACATGAGAACCTGAGCCAGCCAAAAGCCACAGAGCCAGAGGGCTACCTACCCTCTTTTATTTCAAATTTTCTAGCCCATAATTCCATGTGCTGTAGAGCCATTCCTGTCCAAGACTATTTACCATTGCCTCCTCCTATGGTCCCTTCTTACTCATCCCCAGTAATCTAATCAGATCTCTCTGCAACACAATGAAGTATCACCCTTTACTTGCCATGATGGCTACAATCAATAAATCAGCAAACAACAGGTGCTAGCAAGGATGTAGAGAAAAGGGAACTCTCATGCACTGTTGATGGAAATACAGAATGGTGCAGCCACTGTGGAAAACAGTATAGAGTTTCCTCAAAAAATTAAAAATGGAACTGCTATTTGACCCAGCAACTCCACTTCTGGATATATATCCTAAGAATCCCAAAACCCAATCAGAAAAAACATATGCACCCCTATGTTCATAACAGCATTATTTACAATAGCCAAATGCTGGAAACAGCCTAAATGCCCATCAGTGGATGAGTGGATAAAAAAACTGTGGTACATCTACACAATGGAATACTACGCCATTGTAAAAAAAAAAAAAAAAAGAGCTCTTATCCTGTGTGACAGCATAGATGAACCTGGAGATTATTATACTCCGTGAAATAAGCCAGTCAGAGAAAGACAAATACCATATGATCTCACTAATATGTGGAATATAATGAACAAAATAGAACCAAAAGCATGGATTGATGGAACAGACTGATAAATTTCAGAGGGGAGGGTGTGGGGGAAACTGGATTAAAAATAGGTGAAGGGATGAGCTAA
This sequence comes from Furipterus horrens, assembly GCF_987537825.1. Taxonomy (NCBI): domain Eukaryota; kingdom Metazoa; phylum Chordata; class Mammalia; order Chiroptera; family Furipteridae; genus Furipterus; species Furipterus horrens. Next base: position 46,013,920 of record NW_028327182.1, read on the forward strand.
ATAATATACACACATAGCCCATGTACAACAGAGATTAGTATGGTGAAGACCAGGGGAGGGGTCCAGGAGGTGGGGGAGACAGGAAAAGGAGGGAAAATGGGGGACATCTGTAATAGTGTCAACAATAAAAACTTTTAAAAATAAGTAAATAAAAATATTGTCACAGAAGCCCAGCCTATGCTGTTCTGGAACAACTAGAGGGTCTGATTGTCTGCCGCCAAAAAGCATGACTCCCAATACAAAAGTTTAGTGAAAAGGAAAGGGGGTTTATTTAAAAGTTGTACAGATTCAGAATAAAGACAGGTTTCTACTGTTATGTTCCATTCCCTTTAAAACACTCAAAACACATAGTCCTGCCTCCCCCTGCCAAACCAGGACAGTTTCAGAACACTCCAGTCAGAGATGCCATCTTTCAGAAAAGCAGAAGTCCACAGCTCCACATTCCTGGTCACAGTTCAGCATTTCAAGCATCTCTGACTAATCCATGTTTAGTTAGGCAAGTCCCCACAATTCTGGCCTCATCAGCCATGCTGCCACATTCTCCAGGCAGGTTTCCCAGGTCTCTTTCTTACTCCAGATCTCATGGTGGACTTTCTCTCCAAACCACATGGCTTCCCCCTTACACTCCAGAACTCCTAGCCAACTCCTGTCTACACCCTTTCAGACCCTGTGACTTCCACCTTTTTATGGCTGCCTGCCATTATTTTAATTGCTGACCCAGGGCACTATATGTCATTGTTATGAAAAGTATCTTAAGCTACCATCTGCCCTTTTGTCCTGGGCTGCAGCACAGCTATTATCTAGTTATAAACTTGACATAGATATGCAAAGTACCTTTAAGAAAACTGTATTATCTCCTTTCCTCATCCCCAAAACCATGAGCAGTGGAGACTTTGGGAAGGACCCCTGCTCTGTTACAATATTACTTGATGGGGAAAAAAAAGTGTGGGACCAAAAATCCTATGACCTAGATAAAAATCCTAGTTCCTTCATGTTGTCTTCTAGTTTTTCAGCCTTAGATAAGCTACTTAACCTTTCTATGACTTGGTTTCCCCATCCATAAATCAATTATTAGTATTACCTATGTCATAGAGTTCTTTGAAGACTGTCTAGAACCTATTAAGCACTCACTAAATATAAACTACATAATGGGCGGAAGTCACAGATAAAAAAAAATGGTGGCTTAATAAAATATAGGATTTTCTATCCTCAGATTGTAACTGAGCAAACTGGGGCCTGTTCACATGGCACCTTGGTGTATGACTCAACAGTTAGTGTTGAGAGAAATAGGTATTTATTTATAATATTCCAACATTGAGGGGTCTGGGAGCACTCTTGCTCAGAGACCTGTTCTCCCACAAGACCCAGCACTTCCCTTGCTCCCCAAAAAGCTGTAAGCCAAAACCAAGCCCAATAGTTCTCCATATTCTTATCTGTTCTTAAGCTGGCTATGTAAATAGTCCTCCAGTTCCTCTGGAAGGTACACTTGTGGGTTTTAAAGTTGCCGCCCTCTTGCAGCAGTTCTCCCCTGTAGGACCTGGGGTATGTTGTCCTCAGCCTCCATATAGTAGTCCAGGAAAGCATGTGCCATGTTACACTGGATCATGGTAAAGTTCAGGAAAGGCATAAGTCCTAAAAGAGTGTCCTTTCTGTATGTGCTGAGTTCCAAGAGTCCAGATAGAGTCTGGGTCTGAAAGGAAGAGTCCTTGGTGGCTTCGGAGTCAGCTAGAGCGGGCACTATCAGAGCAACAGCATGCCTCCTTTCTTACTAGCCCAGGCCACATGGCTGAATCATCCCTATGAACTGCATAGGTGCTTGCTGCTTCCCACATGGCTGCTACATCATGGCCCCTTCTCCCTCATGGCTTCTACATCATGGCCCCTTTTTCCTCATGGCTACCTGCCTGCCTTCTTTTAAATATTTTATTTATTTATTTTTAGAGAGCGGGAAAAAGAGGAAGAGACACATTGATGTGCAAAAGATACATCCATTGTTAGCCTCTCACATGCCCCAACTGGGGACCTGGCCTGAAACCCAGGCATGTGCCCTGAATGGTAATTGAACCAATGGCCTTTCAATTCACAGGCCAGCACTCAATCCACTGAGCCACACCAGCCAGGGCTGCCTGCTCTTCTTTTAAATCTTGACCTGAAACTTCCTATGTGACTTCATCACTGATTCCTCCCACAATGAGCTACATTTGGCAGCTTCCCCATATTTTTTAAATTCTTTTGGCTGCCATTTTTCTTCAGGGCAAGAGTGACTCAGTGATCCTGGCCTTCACCTGCCCTTGCTATTTCAGGATACATTCTGAAAGCCAGGGACACACCTTTTGCTTTGGGGCAGTAGCACAGCTATTATCTAGCTACCAGTTTTCCATAAATATGCAAACTATCTTTTTTTTTTTAATGTGTTTTATTGATTATAATGTTACATTTGTCCCAATTTCCCTTCCCTCTTCTCCCCTCCACCTGTTGGCCCCCCTCCCTCCAGTTGTCCCCCCCTTTTAGGCCATGTACATTAGAACTATATGCATAGTTCTTCTCAACCTCTCTCTGTCTATTCCATTCCCTCCTACCATGATCCTTAATTCCTATATCATCTTCCTCCCTCCCCCCCTCCCTGCTGTCCCCCCCGCAGTGTTCCCCATACCTATAGTTTCCCCTCCACTCTCGTTGCCTGTCCAGTTTGCCCCTGCCCCAATTCCCTAGCCTCTGCTGCCATTTCCTGCGATGCAGTTCTCATCCTAGTGTTCATAGTTTTGATCCTCCTTTTTCCAAACCAGTCCCCCCAACGTCTCTTATAACAGTGGTTTGGATCTAATGAACTCTTTCAGTTTTATTTTGTCCTGGAAACACTTTCTCTGCCCTTCTATTCTGAATGACAATTTCGCTGGATAGAGTATTCATGGTTGTAGGTTTTGGATTTTCATTACTTTGAATATTTCTTGCCAGTCCCTTCTTGCCTGCAGGGTCTCCCTTGAGAAGTCAGCTGATAGTCTAATTGGGACCCCTTTGTACATGATTCTCTTCTTCTCCCTTGCTGTTTTTAAGATTCTCTCTTTATCTTTAACTTTTGACATTTTGATTATAATGTGTCTTGGAATGGTTCTCCCTGGGTCCAGTTTTTTTGGAATTCTCTGTGCTTCCTGGACCTGTAAGTCTATTTCCTTCCCCAAGTTTGGGAAGTTCTGCTTTATTATATTTTCACTTAATTTTTCAATTTCTAGTTCTTCTTCTTCGCCCTCTGGCAAACCAATGATTCTTATGTTGGGCCTTTTATAGCTGTCCCAGAGGTTTCTGATCCTCTCATCCTTGCTTCCCGTTTTTTCTCTCTGCACTGGTTGACTATTTGTTCCTTTTTTGTGTTCTGGTTTGTTGATTTGAACTCTGGATTTTATTTCCTCACCATCTCTCTTGTATGTGGTTTTGTTCCTTTCAGTATGAGTGTTTTTCGATTCTTTCTCATCTTTTTCCAGATCTTTTGTTAATTCTGTAAGCCACCTGATAACAATGGCCCCGAACTGAGCTTCTGACAGGTTTCTTATTTGTTCATCTGTCAGATTCTTCATCTGTTGCCTGGTGAGCTGCGCCACCAGGATTTCTATAGTTGTCTGCCTCATTTTGACAGATGCGTTTTGTTTTCTTGGGCCGGCTATAGGGGGCAGTGCCTGTGTACTCGTCACAACCCAGCGACCGGCGCCGATCTGCAACCTTTCTAGCCGGCGCTTTGTTGTCACTGCCCAGAGACCAGTGGCGATCCGCAACCTATTTTGCAGCCCTGTGGCGGTTTGTGTGGGGGTGGGGGTCCAAGATGGATTCACACAGTTATTCCCCTAGGAGACTGGGATCCATCCTCCCGCCCCCTGGGCCTCACTGTTCCAGGCGATGTGGTGGCTGCTTCTCCCAGCGTTGGGGTCCCAAGCCGCCGGGGTTTGACTGCAGCCAGGATTGTCCTCCCTGCCGCTGGGATTGTTCTCCCTGCTGCTGTCCCTGGTGCTACCGCAAACAGCACCGTCTACTTTCGCTCTTACCTGCCCAAAGAGCGCCGCTGGTTTATAACTTCATACGTTGGGCTTCCGTGTAGTTTTATTTTCTGGAATTTCTAGTTATCTTTTGTTTTGAAGTAGTTGTATTCCTCTCTAGTTGTAGAGGGAGGCTGAGCATGTCCGTCTAAGCCTCCACCTTAATTGCAGTATCATCTGCTCTCCCCTTCCCCCAACCCCCAACCATGGGCTGTAGGGGAACATATGTTTTGGGGTCCTTTTGCTCTGTACCCCATTTCAAGATGGTATTAGAGTGAGTTATCTGTGCCTAGAAGTGTTGAAACAGAAACTTAATTACCAACTTGACAGAGATATTGAATAAAATTTCATGCATCTCAAAGCCATTATATTAGATAACTTTTATTATCCCCTTTCTTACTCTTCCAACCCTAAGATTCTATGGAGATGACTAACACTGTATACTGAAGCTAAGAAGTGTATAGCACAATTTCCAAATGCAATTCAGCCTCCAGTACCCAGCAGATGGATTTGGATTCTTTTCACAAAGAAGGTTTTTTGTGGGTTTTTTTTTTTTTTTTTTTGCATGGGAAACTTCCTGCTGACCTCTGACCATTGGTGTCTATGCTCCTGATCTCCTCATAAAACAACAAGGAATTAGGAGTGAATGAACATGAAAACTGGAGCACAGGTGTTCTTGGAGACACAAAGAGTTAGGTTTGCTTAAAAGGCTCATGATAAAGAAAGCTAAGAGTAAGCCTAAGGGGGAGAAGTTGCCAAGACCTTGAGATCTGCCAAATGTGCTAAAAAAAAAAAAAAAAAAACCCAAAACATTACAGTTCTTAATGGGAAAAGAAAAATTTAAATGTATTCAAATTCAAAGAAGCTCATATCTTATTGCTAATAGAGAGATAGGAAGCTGAGAATAAGCCAGCCTCTCCCAAAGAGGCCCTAAAGTAGGAAAAACTAAGCTTCAGGGGTTCTTTGACATGGCTACCAATTCAACCAGCACAGGGCGGGGGGAATCCTCAGATGTGAGTAGCTGGTAGTTGGGTCTTTTAAAGGAAGGGAGACCTGAAAAATTTAAATCTGGGTTCAGAGTGAAAGAATAAATCACTGCGCTGCTTCTAAATCTATGGCATTGGGACACAAACTGGGATACACATGTCCCTGAGATACACAAAATCCTAAATCCCCTGCTACAACAGAAAAGACCAGTTAAATGGCATTCTGCATCAATTTTTATGTTAAGTGAATTTTTATCATATTCTAATTGTCTACCATTAGCAATCTGTGTGTGCTTTGTTAATTGACCTCCAGCTTTTTTGTTTTGTTGTGAACAATAATAAACACTTTTAGCACCAACAAGTAATGTTATGAGCATTTGCAGACATAGTATAACTCAATTCTCACCAGTGCTAGATTTGGAGCAGCTTCTCTGTGAGATATATTTCAAGGGCTGACCAGAATAGCAGCTGCACCAAGAACAGTTCCTGTATGCTCAGGTGAATACCTAAAAATACACACTCATTCTCCTTTCTATTGCTGTGAAAGTCATTTTCAACAACCCTACAAAAGACTTTGATGTCAGTGTGTGTTAGCCTCAGCTAAGCTGTTTCAAATCTTAAACACACATTTGGGGGTATTCTTTCAAATTCTGATGAGCTAGTCAAAAGTTGCTTTGAAATTGTTATACTCCTACCATCCACACTGTTAGCACACAATTTTTAGTAAGCTCATCTTGAGTTCAAAGAACTTCATAATTTATTTTTATACATAAGGTTCCACTTCCTCTCAATGGATCTGATGCGTGTGTGTGTGAGTGCATGCACGCGTGCACACATGCACACGCTATATAGACACAAATTTGCTGGAGACTTTAGGAATTTATTTTAGAATCTTGAGAAGTTTAAAATTATATATATATGTTACAACCCTGGCTGGTTTGGCTCAGTGGATTGAGCATCGGCCTGCGAGCTAAGTGTCGCTGGTTCGATCTTCCAGTCAGGGCACATCAGAGAAGGAAAACTCTGATTCCAAAAAACCTCCGCTGCCTTGCGGCATACCTCTTCAGGGGAAAGGCTAAGGGAGTAAACCCCGAGAGAAAATCCAGAGCCGGAGTCCCTAAGGCGGTTTGACGTTGTAGTCAACACCGGCAACTCCTGCGGCGCACCTGAAGCCAAGCTGTATTGACTCCGTCTTTCCCTTGGATCCTTCAGCTGTGAAGAGAGGGGGGGTCTGCTGCATGGGCAACAGCAGACCCTCCATATCACCCTGCCCAGGCTCTGTAGCTTCAGCTTCACTGGAGAGGACACTCCAGCGACATCGCAAGATGTCGATTCAACACGGGAGGAGACAGATACCGTGTCACTCCCGAGTCGGACTGCACAGCCACTCTCGGCGGTGCAGATAGACTCTTAAGAAGCTACACCATCGTCTATCGAGACGGACGGCTGCCGACGACGATATATATGTTACTTAGTATGCAATGTTTACATTCAAGAACTTGTCAGTTTAATATAGCTTGCCCTTTAGGAGATTAATTGCAGCAGATGGTAATAAAAGTTAGGACTCTGTTGAAATATGACATATAGATTTATTTTAAGTCTGTTGGAAGAGTTGGTTTATTTGGTATACCTTGAAGACTCTTTCTTGTACACAAACACAGAGCAAAATATTAGAAGAGGGTGGGTCTGAGCCAAGGAATTTTAATAATCTCTGATTCCTAATGGCTCCTTCTGGCATTACTATTTCAATGCTTTCATCCAATTCTCATAGAAGAAATTAACTATTTCTTTCAAACACAATTAAAAACATTAAAAAAATTTTTAAATTTTACCATAAGACATATAGGACTGTCATATCGAAGAGACCCAAAATGGCTGCACAGCTGGTAGACGCTACACTCACCTCCTCCCAGCACCAAACCAGATATACAACTAAACTGTAGATCAATCAACCTGAATGACTAACTGAAGGCTAGCTGAACAGAAATATAATGAAGGATCTACAGAAGAAGCCACATTGAGACTGGTAGGAAGGGCAGTGATGTGAAAAGGGTTGGCCCCACACCCATATGTGGTAGTTGAGAATCTGGAGAAATACCTTGGCTGCAAAGGTTTCCCAGAGCCCTACCAGTGTGGCTTAGTTGATTGGGCATCGTCCTGCAAAGTGAAAGGTCACTGGTTTGATTCCTGGTCATGGCACATGCCTGGGTTGAGTGTTAAGTCCCTGGTCAGGGTGTGTATGGAAGGAAACCAATTGATGTTTCTCTTTCACATTGATGTTTCTCTTTCTCTCTTCCTTCCTCTCTCTCTAAAATAAATAAATAAAATCTTTAAAAACAGAAGTCTCCCCTGAAAAGCAAGGGGTCTCAATCCCACAATGGAACTCCCAACTCAGAGAACCAGAGATAGAAAGAGGAACCCATACAATATCTGGCAGTGAAAATAATCAGGGGTTTTGTCTATCTGTGAATGATGGGGAGTCTTCTAGAAACCCAGGTGCTCTCTTAAAAGGGCCAGTGCATAGGAAGGCAACTCAGGGCATACTGGAATAATGCAGAGAAGATCTGGGTGGCAGAGCCCCAAAGAGAGACCTGGAGGGTCAGCCACTGAGGTCCCTATGCCTCTAACCCATGGCACCGATAAACACCATCTCCCAGGGTTAAGCACTCCTATTCTTATAGCATGAGTCGTGGGAGTGCACTGTCCCTGCCTTCAAACTAATGGCAGCACCCTCTGCCAAACCTGAGTCCTGTAGAATGGTCTCCTGGCTGCATCCAACCAAGAATTCTGGAGCACTTGCTTTCTTCAGAAGCTCTTGGTGGACAGTCAGACAAACACTGAGCTGTGTAGCACTGGAGCAAGGGCCATTCTCCCCACCCCGTGCACCACCAGCACCCCTCCTCCAACAGGTTCTCCCTTGTCCTGTCCTTCTGACTCTTGGTGGGCCAGATCCGCTGAGCTCAAGTCCCAGGCTTGAAACTTCCCCTTTATGGTTATCATCCTGTTTCCTACTGCAAATGCCTCAAAGTAGAAGTAATTCCCCCTGTGCCATCTTGGTTTCTAGTGGGCATACACTCAGCAGAGAAATTTCCCTTGCTGCTTTTATTCCTTGCTTGATAATCCAACTAATGATTGGTTGGGGTTAGATCACAAGGACAGAAGACGCCGTGGTCCCCTGGAGAGCCTGTTAATGCCTCATCTTCCTAGTGAAGCAGGTTTATTGTCCAATTTAGCTCCCTAGTATATTAGGCTTAGTGTCTGATTCCATTTGCTCCCTTCCTTTATTGATACTAACTACCTACCTATGCTAACAGCATGGTTCTGGAGTAGAGGCCACTTTCCCATCATTGAGTACCTGACTATGGTAATCCCAAGCAGGATATCCATTAGTTCTATCCTCCTGAGCCTAGTTTCCTTATCCTATCAAGCTTACACCTTGTGAAAGAGACTGTAGGTTGCCATTAGCCTTGGCTCATGCTATGGACTTTCTTTGGAAGGCTCTTGAGAAAGACCAGGCTAAATCAGGGGTGGCAGAGCAGTCAACAGGTAGGGGCAGATCTCAGGGAGCCTTGGACCTTTTGATGAGCTGCACCTGGATTTGGAGCTGAAGGAAGCCAGCTTTTGTACACAGCTTGGTCCCTTCCATGTACACCCAGGCCCAGTAGAGGCAGCCATAAACAGCAGATCACTTAGTAGCTCCAGACAGGTAGCTCAAGGCTGGTTACAGGGAGTGTCTCACATCAACCTTCACTGGATCCTCCCAAGAAGACCCAGAACCAATACAACCAATGTTGGGCTTCAGACCACACCAGAGCACAACCCAACTAGCCACAAAAGCAGCACATCCAAAGGGAGATCACAGCTCGCACCAGATACTGCTGGGAGCAACTCTATTTCAGGGGGAATCTTCTGCACAGTGACTGAAACACTGTGGTCAGGATGGGTCCTCATTTATAGTCAGCCAGCCTAAGGATTAACTCCACTCACAAAGAGGCCAAGAGCATTCAAGATTCAACTAAAATAGAAGTGTCATATAACCCACAGAAGAGAAATTCCTGGAGTACTTAGCTCATGTGATCTGGAAGAATCTACCAATGAGCTCCACAAAACACATAAAACAAAAAACAACCATAAGTCTGAAAATCAAAGAAGATCCACCTAATATACAGAGACAAACATAAAAAGGAAGACAGCATGGGGAGACAAAGAAACAGGTCACAAATAAAAGAATAAAAGAAATCTCCAGAGAAATGATTAATTGAAATGAAAGCAACCAAGTTATCATAGGTAGAATTCAAAACAATAATAATAAGGATGCTTAAGGAACTTAGGGGAAGAATGCATGATCTCAGTGAGAACATAGAGAGATAATAAATATTAAAAAGGACATAGAAACCATAAAAAAAGAACCAGTCAGAAATAAAGAATATAATATGTAAATTGAAGAATACACTAGAAAGAATCAACACCAGGTTCAATGAAACAGAGGATAGAATTAGCAATTTAGAAGTCAAGATAAAACACCCAAGCAGAGCAACAAATAGAAAAATATAATAATTTTGAAAATCTGAGAGACCTCTGAGACAACATCAAGTATAACAATATCCACATCATAGAGGTACCAGAAGATTAAGAGCGCAAGAGATCTAGTTGAAGAAATAATGGTTGAAAATTTCACTACCCTGGTGAAAGGAAACCACACACCCATCCAAGAAGTATAAGAGTTCGAAACAAGATAAACCCAAAAAGGTCCACACCAAGACACAACATAATTAAAATGGTAAAGGTTAAAGACAAAGAGAGAATCTTCAGAACTGCAAGAGAAAGATAATTAGCTACCTACAAGAGAGCTCCCATAAGGGTGTGAGTTGATTTTTAAACAGAAACACTTCAGGCCAGAAGGAATTGGCATTAAATATTCACAGTGATGAAAAGAAAGAGCCAACAACCAAACCTACTTTACCCAGCAAGGCTATCATTTAAAATTGAAAGGGAAATAAAGAACTTCCCAGACAAAAAAAAAAAGCAGCAGCAGCAGCAGCAGCTAAAGGAATTCATACCCACCAAACTAGTATTACAAAAACATTAAAGGGCCTTCTTGAACAAAAAATAAAAAATAAAAATAAAAAACAAGGAACATGCTTATAAAAAATAAAATGTTCATAAATAAACACCTACCAATAATCAGTTTAAATGTAAACAAATTAAATGCTCCAATCAAAAGACATAGAGTAGCTGAATGGATAAGAAAATAAGACCCATATATGCTGTCTACAAGACCTAACTCAGAATAAAAGATACGCACAGATTTAAAGTAAAGGAATGAAAAAAGATATTTCATGAAAATGGAAAGAAAAAAAGCTGGGGGAGTAACACTTATATCAGACAAAATAGACTTCAAAATAAAGCATATAATAAGAGACAAACAACAACATTACATAATGCTAAAGGAATAAATCCAACAAGATGATATAACCCTTGAAAACATTTATACACTCAACATAGGAGCACCTAAATACATAACCAAATCTTGATGATCATAAAGGGAGAGACTGAAAGTAATACAGTTATTGCAGAGCATTTTAACAACAATTGACATCAATGGATAAGTTTTCCAGACAAAAAAAATCATTAAAGAAACAGCAGCCTTAAACAACACACTAGACCAGAAGGATATTTTCAGAGCATATCATCCCAAAGCAACAGAATACACATTATTTTCAGGTGTACATGGATGATTTTCTAGGATAGACAACATATTAGGAAATAAAACAAATGTTAAATTAAAGAAGCTTAAATTTATATCAAGCATCTTTTTTTTACCACAATGGTATGAACCTAGAAATCAACTACAAGAAGAAAATTGAAAAATGCAAACACATAGAAGCTAAATAACATGTTGATAATAAACAACAAATGGGTTAACGATGAGATCAACGAGAAATCAAAAGACACCTTGAAGAAATAAAAATGAAAACACAAGAACCCATAATCCATGGGATACGGTGAAAGCAACACTTCGAGGGTAATTTACAGCAATACAGGACTATCTTAGTAAGAAAAAAAAAAAAAAAAACTCAAACAATCTAACCTTAACCTACGGGAACTAGAAAAAGAACAACAAACAATGCCAAAAGTGAGTAGAAGAAAAAAATAATAAAGATCAGAGTGGAAATAAAAAAAAGAGAGTGTAAAATCAATACAAAAGATCAATGAAACCAAGAGCTAGTTCTTTGAAAAGATAAACAAAGTTGACAAAAGTATAATCAGACTCATCAAGAACCAGAGAGAGAGAGGACACAAATAAATAAAATCAGAAATGAAAGAGAAAAAGTAACAATTGACACCACAGAAATGCAGAGGGCTGTGAGAAAATATTATGAACAAATATATGCCAACAAACAGGACAATTTGGTAGAAAAGGATAAATTTGTTAAAATATACAATATTCTAAAACTAAATAAAAAAGAAATAGAAAATTTGAAAAGACAGATTATAACTAATAAAACAGAAGCAGTAATCAAAAGACTCCCAGCAAACAAATCCTGGACCAGATTACTTCAACAGTGATTTTTACCAAACACTCAAAGAAGAATTAAGACCTATTCTTTTCAAACTATTTCAAAAAAAAAAAAAAAAAATCAAGATGAGGGAAGACTCCTAAACTATTTTGTCTAGGACAGCATTATCTTAATTCCAAAACTGGATAAAGACACTACAATGAACAAAAATTATAAGCCAATTTCTCTGGTGAATATAAAAATCTTCAACAAAATATTAGCAAGCCAGATCCAGTGATACATTAAAAATATTAAACACCATGATCAAGTGTGATTTATTCCAGGGATGCAAGGTTGGTACAATATCCAGAAATCAATAAATGTGATGCAGCACATAAATGAAATGAGGGATAAAACTCATATGATCATATGAATAGATGCAGAAAAAGCATTTTACAAAATCCAGCATGCATTTGTGATAAAAACTCTGAGCAAAGTGGGAATAAAGGGATCATAACTTAATATAATAAAGGCTGCATATGACAAACCCACAGGAATCATTTTACTTAGCAGGCAAAAACTAAAAGCATTTCCCTTAAGATCAGAAACAAGACAGAAATGTCCATTTTCACCACTCTTATTTGACATAGTACTGGAAGTCCTAGTCACAGCAGCAAGAAGAAGAAATAAAAGGCATCCAGACTGGAAAAGAAGAAGTATAACTGTCATTAATTGCAGATGACATGATACTGTATACAGAAGACCCTAAAGATTACACCAAAAAACTACCAGAACTGATAAATGAATTCAGTAAAGTAGCAGGATACAAAATTAATATTCAGAAATCAGTTGTTTTTTATACACTGCTAATGAACTATCAGAAAGAGAAACTAAAGAAAAATCCCATTTACAATTGCACCAAAAATAATAAGGTACCTAGCAATAAATTTAACCAAGGATGTAAAAGATCTGTACTTGAAAAATTATAAGTTACCGAAAAAGAAACTGAAGAAGATACAGATAAGTGCAAGTATATAACGTGTTCATGGATAGGAAGACTTAACATCATTAAAATGCCCATACTACCCAAAGCAATCCACGGATTCAATGCAATTCCTACCCAGATACCAATACAGAAGACTCTAGTTTGATGATGTATTTCATCAAACTAGAAAACATTCAAAAATTTATATGGAAGCACAAAAGAGCCTGAATAGCCACAGCAATCCTGAGGAAAAAAAGAACAAAGTTGGAGGAATCGTGCTACCTGATATCATACAAACTACACTACAAGGCCATAGTAATCAAATCAGCATGGTACTGGCATAAAATCAGACATATAGATCAATAGAACAGAATAGAGAATCCTAAACCTTTATAGGTAAATTAATATTTGACAAAAGAAGCAAGAACATAAAATGGAGAAAAGACAGTCTATTCAATAAATGGTATCAGAAAAATTAGAGAACATGCAAAAAAAATGAAACTGGATCACCTTATTATACCATATACAAGAACAAACTGAAAATAGATTAAAAACTTAAATGTAAGCCTCAAAACTATAAAACTCCTAGAAGAAAACATAGGCAGTAAAATCTTGGACATTTCTCATAGCAATATTCTTTCTGATGTATCTCCTTAAGCAAGAGAAACAAAATTAAAAATTAACAAATGGAACTACATCAAACTAAAAAGTTTTTGCACAGCAAGGGAAACCATTATCATAATGAAAAGATTACTTATGGAATGGGAGAAGATATTCATCAATTATACATCTGATAAGGGGTTAATATCCAAAATTTATTTAAAAATATAAACACTTAACACCAGAAAAACAAACAACCAAATTAAAAAGTGGACAGAAGCCCCGAATAGACACTTCTCTAAAGAGGACTTACAAATGGCCTATAGACATATTGAAAAGTTGCTTAACATCACTAATCATCAGAGAAATGCAAATAAAAATCAGAATTAGATATCACCTCACACCTGCAAGAATAGCTATCATCAATAAATCAATAAGCAACAAGAGTTGAAAAGGATGTGGAAAAAAGAAAACTTTTGTGTACTGTTGATGGGAATGTACATTGGTGCAACCACTATGGAAAACAGTTTGGAGTTTCCTCAATAAATTAACATTGGGATTGCCTTTGGACCCAGCAATTCTACTTTTGGGAATACACTCAAAGAACCTCGAAACACTAATGTGAAAGAATCTATGTACCTCTGTGATCATTGCAGCATTACTTACAATAGCCAAGAAGTGGAAGCAGCCCAGGTGCCCATCAGTAGATGTGCAAATCAAAAGCATATAGTATGTTCACAAAATATAGTTGTGCTCACCTGTTAAAAAAGCAGGAAATTTTACCTTTGTGACATCATGGATGGACCTAAAGGCCATTATGATAAGTGAAATAAGCCAGTCAGAGAAAGACAAATGCCATATGATTTCACCTACTAGTGGGCTCTAATGAACAAAATAAACAAAGAAAATAGAAACCGACTTACAGATACAGAGAACAAACTGAAAGCTGTCAGAAGGAAGGGAGGTTGGGGTGTATGTGAAAAAGGTGAAGAGATTAAGCAGTACAAATTGCTACTTGCAGAACAGCCACAGAGATGTAGATTAGAACATAGGGAATATAGTCAGTAATATCAAGATAAATAGGTATGTAGCCATATCGGTACCTGAAGAAACAGGGGATTCTGTAAAGTACACAATTTTTTAATCATTTTGCTGCACGTCTGAAACTAATACAGAATAATACTGAATCTAAAAACCATAATAAGAAATAAATTATAAAAGTTAAAAAAAAACAAAACGTTTTCCAACCACAAGTGGCTCTAAATTACATATTTCTAGTACCCTAGTAGGTGTTTTGGTTGTGAAAAGTAACTGGAGTACTCTACTGACTTTTACTGTGTAGAAGTCATGGATGCTAAACATGACAGTGTTTGATCATGAAAAATGGTCCTGCCTAAATTGTCAATAGGGGACACAGAGAGAAAACATAGAAACTGATTAAGAGCAGAAAATTGTCTCTTTCCATTTGTGAAAAACCAAGTAGACAAAAAAAAAAAAAAAAAAAAAAAAAACATAATGAAACAGAATATTTGAATGGCATAATTAAGTTGGCAGATCCAGTTAGTATGTAACTTATCTTCTTTACAATATCCATCAAACAGGCACAAAATTTGACAAATTATTATACCACATATAAAACACTAAAACATCCCCCCAAATAGGAAAATGTAGAAAACTTTCTCTTATCACAATATAATAAAACTATCAATTATTAACAAAACTAAAGAATATGCCCTATATTCTGAAAATTTTTAAATTCTCTAATATTTTGGGATCAAGAAAAGGAAGATATCTAGAAAACTACTGTATTAAAAAAAAACCCATAGGATCACAAAAGTAGTGCTTAAAGGAAAATTCATAGACTTAAATAGTTTGTTAATAAAAAAGAAAGAGTAAAAAATAAATTAAGCCTCCAAGTTTGGAAGTCAAAGGAAACAAAAAAACTACAGACAGCAGAAAAGAATTAATATACGTAAGTATAAATTAGTTGGAAGAAAGAATAGTAGATAATTAATAAATAAATAAAAATGGTAATACTTAAACTGTTAGCTAACTAAATCAAAGGGGATGAGGAAGATAAATCATACAAAAACAAAACAAAACAGTAAAATGCAAACAACACAAATATAGAGGGCCTTTTAAAAATCATAACCAATTTCTTTATTCAACTCTGTGCAAATAAATGTCAAAACTTGGATGGAAAAGATAATTTTATAGAACATATTACTGGTATGCCAAACTGTCTCCAGAGATAGAAAAGATAAAATCAAACCAATTAGCAATTATTAAGCTGTTAAATAATTAACACCAAAACTGGATGCGCACACACAAGCATGGTCTGGATAGTTTCACAGTACAAACTGCCAAACCTTTAAAATAACAGGTAACTCCAATATACCATTGAAACTCTTCCAGAGCATAAGGGGAAAAAGAGAAGGGTAGTTTTTAACTTCTTTTTACAAAGCAATAGTAACATAGATATCAAAACCTGACAGACTGCACCTAAAAGAAAATTAAAGAGCAAATTCACTTAGGAATGTCAATGCAAAAATCTTAACCTAACTACTGACAAATACAATGCAATTTAAATAATAATATGTATAAACAATAGAATTTATTTCAAAAACGTAAAATTAAAAAAAGATTTAAAGCCACTTAAGGACAAATCTGTCATCAGCAAACTCCTCACCATAGCATTCAGTGTCTTAGGGCATGACAGTTTTCCTTTCCACAATAATCCCACCACTCTAATGCTAGCCATTTAGTCTTCTATGCACTTATGCAATTTTGTATCTCTTGACCTTCGCTGATTCTGTGTCTGTTTGAAATGTTATGGGCCCAAACTTCCTCCCAGTTCTATAGCCTGTGCACTCATCAAAACCAAATTTAAATATTAACTCTTATAAGAACAGCTTTCTTTGATTCTCTTCACAATCAGAAACCTCTCTCCTTCTGCTGAACAACCAACAAGCTTTCTCTATTTCTCTTATAGCACTCAGCATAGTTAACCCCATTTCACAGGTATTCATGCAATGGCACTACCTCTCCTTTGAGAGAAGGAAGCTTTTAAGGGTAGAGTCGTGTCTCCTGTACCTTTGTATTCCAATCACACCCAAGCACAAATGCTTATATACTTGCTTTTTTTTGTGTACAAGCACACAAAAATCCAGAATATAAAAGCAAAAGAAAGCTGAAGACTTATGAGCAGTGGTTTTCCTTAAAATGTTACTGCATGTGCATAGAATGACAATTTAGAATCTGAAATCAGTAGGGCAGTAGCCCTGCCAGCCCCACTATCATCCTGCAGCCAGAATCATGGCAGCATGAAATGCGCTCAAGCTCCAGACTGAGAAACTCTAATTACCTCCACCCAGCTAGTAAGCTGACAGTCACAGATATTGTAGAAGCCAAAAAGCAGCAAAAACCATCAATTTAAGGCATGGGCATGGGAATGAATAAAGAAGTCAGGATGGAATTGTTGGGTTCATTAGATTGTTGGTTTGGAAGCAAGTACTTCACACACAGAGAGACATACCACATACACAGCCTCTTCATATTTTCATTTTCTTAAAGCCCATAATATTAACCTGTATTTTAAAATTTCACTGAAAATGTATAAGCTCATGAGATAGTCATAATATAGTGTTTCAAAATATATGTATAATTTGTTATGTGCAGCAGGGTCAGCAGTCCTATCAGAACTGCACAGAAGGTTTGCTAAGAACAGAATATTAAACAGAGCAGAGTATGGGATTGAATGTGAGAGACCAACATTAGGTCAGGATGATACAAAAAGCCATCCTCTAATCACTATTTGAGAACTGGACTTTCAAAATAAACTTGTTATTCTGGGTACAATTTCAAAAACAATGAAATCCAATGAACCCTGGCCAGGTTGCTCAGTTGGTTAGAGCATCATCCTGATTGGCCAAGGGTGCTAGTTTATCCCAAGTCAGGGCACATGCAAGAATCAACCAATGAATGCATAAATGGGGGAACAACAAATCAATGTCTCTCTTTCTTACTCTCTCTCTCTCTCTCTCTTTCCCTTCCTCTCTCTCTAAAATCAGTAAACATGCCCTGGCCAGGTGGCTCAGTTGGTTGGAGCATCATCCTGTATACCAAAAGGTTTGCAGGTTCGATTCCCAGTTGGGGCACATATGGGAGGCAACCAATAAATGAGTCTCTCTCACATTGATGTCTCTGTCTCTGTCTGTCTGTCTCTGTCTCTCTTTCTCTCTCTCAAGCAACAAAAACATATTCTTGAGTGAGGATTAAAATAAATTAATAAACAAATCCAATGAAACGACAAATTGTGTTTATTTTGAATACGAGATAGTTTATGTAAAGATCATGTGAAATAAAGAAGATGACATACCCAGTACTGTCCTAGTACCGAAATCTAATATTTACTTTTTCCCTCTGCTCCTCCTTTAGAATGTGCCTTTCTTAGATTTGACATGTCTGCTTGGTTTTCTTCCTGCTTTTCGGATGCTCCCTCATCTTTGCAGGCCCCCTTTTCTCCATCTGCCCTTATTTTTCAGTATTCCTCAAGCCTGCATATTCAATCCTTATCTCATCTAATGCCATATCAGATCTCACTACCATTCACAACTTCAACACTAAACTCAAAGTTTCATGTCACCAAAACTTTATCTCTAGGTAAGAATCACATGTCAACATTCCCCAGTTTGTTATCAACCAAACGTGTATTAACTGAACTCACTTTTCTCCATCCCAACTGAGAAAGGCTGAATGATAGTCCCTCAAAGATGTCCACATCTTAACCTCTAGAATAGCGGTTCTCAACCTGTGGGTCGCGACCCCTTTAGGGGTCGAATAACCCTTTCACAGGGGTCACCTAAGACCATCGGAAAACACATATATAATTACATATTGTTTTTGTGATTAATCACTAAGCTTTCATTATGACTGGGGGTCACTACAACATGAGGAACTGTATTAAAGGGTCATGGCATTAGGAAGGTTGAGAACCACTGCTCTAGAACCTTTCCTTATGTTACCATATCTAGCAGAGGGGATTATGCAGATAATGATTTGATTAAGGATCTTGAGACAATCCAGGTAGGCTCAGTGTAGTCACAAAGGTGCTTATGAGAGGGTGGCTGAACAGACAGTGATAGGGTGATTCATTGTGGTAAAGACTTGACTGGCCATTGCTGATTTTGCAGAAGGAAAGGGGCCATGAAGCAAAGAATGTAAGCAGCCTCCAGAAGCCGGAAGAAACAAGAAGGTTCTCCCCTAAAGTATCTGGAAGGAGTGTAGCCATGTTGATGCCTTGATTTTAGCCCAATAAAACCTATTTCAGACTTCTGATCTCTGAAATTGTAAGATAATTTTGTATTTTTTTTTAATAAAAAATAATAGAATCTTCTATGATGGCAGGATCACAATTGTGGTTAAAAAGTTTAATTAATCACCACATATTAAAATTGGGAGATTTTACATCAAAATGTACTTTGGAAACTTGTCCCGGAAAAAGAGAACATCTAGTCATCTGGGCCCAGGTCCCCAGGATGTAGTAGTTTCTGTAGCTGTGAATTACCACCCACCACCTCCCAACACACACACACACAGGGCATATGCTCCCAGTTTGCCATAATCCCCAAAAGGCCCATGTCTCTCCATTTCTGACCACCATTAGAAATAAATTTTACAATACAAGCCAATGCTCGTGGCACCATGGGTGTGCACACATACGGACACATACACTGCTGTTTCATGACAAAGGCCTTCCCTTCACCAGGTATGAAGCATTCTGATAGGCTCTATTCTGTTTCATTTTTTAAATGGTGGCTACTGTCCACTACATACAAGACCAACAAAGTCATACACTGCTTACAATCTGAAGTCCACTGCCTTAGAGAAACAATTTTGTATTGTTTTAAGTCACTATATTTATGGTAATTTGTTATAGCAGCAATAGGATACCAATACCACCAGTTCTCTTCTCAGTCTATAGTACTACTTAAAAGCATCCTTAGATTCACTGATTACTCTTGATACCACTCTGCTATGTGACTCATCAACACCTATTGATTCTGTCTCCTAAATTCCCTCCCACCCCACCTGTTTGTATGTTCATGGAGACCTCTGGAGACACATCTGCCTCCTGTGAGTCCTTACTCATTTCCTTGCATCTACTTGCCATTCCAAACTTGGCAAGTTCAATCTTCACATTGTCCTCAGAAAATTTTTACAAGATACAAATCTGATAAAAAGTCTCAAAAGCCAAATGGCTCACTACAGACAACAGAATGACAATTAAATTTACTTGATAAAAAGGCCTTTGTATTTCAACATCTACAAGATCATCCAATTTTAATTTCTGCACTTTGTTCAAACTTAGTGCTCCACCCAGCATTCCATTCACAGTTGGTACTTCATCTTTACTCTGTCTGTTCTTCCACTATTTGTCTAACTGGCAAACTCCTAGATACCTTTCATTACTGAAACAGCTTTATTGGCAGACTCCTGACCAGGAGCTCCTCCATCTCTTTCACCACAGTACCTAGTCCAGACCTCACTGTGAACAAATAGGACAGAAAAGCCTTCCTATGACTTGTGGCTTATACCTGCCCTATATTTCTCTTAGTTTTGGCTCATTTGGCTTTGGAATTACCTTGAGAATTAACTCAGTAAGACACCATGCCCTCATAATCCTGTATTTTCCCTGAGCACATGCTAGATTTGAGAAGCGGTACAAGAACAACCAGCTCTGGCGTCATGGCTAAGAACTTCACCTTAAAAGATAGATTTAGGACAGCCCCTATCCTGCTATAGATGGAGAACCATTCAAAACTACTCTTGTGCAACTCTTTGACTTCTGCTTCTTAGTTACAAAGAATTACACTTTCTTTCAGTTTTCAGCATAGGTAAGTTTTTGTACTTTCAAATCCTTTTTATTCCTGTTCTCTGGCCCATCTCCAATTTCCTAATACTGTGTTTAAAATATGGAGATGAAAATTAGACTCTAATATGGGCTTATCAATGTTGAGCACAATGCATAGATTATTTCAGGATTCCTGAGTGTTACATTCTGGTTAGTGCAACCCCAGATCATCTTTTTCTTTTTAACAAGCCATTTTTGCTGACTCATATCCCCAAGTGACAGGGTGAGAATGGCTTTTTACCTGTGGAATCCTTACATGTCGATTCCATTCTTTTTCATGGCTAGGATAATCAGTATTTTTTCAAGATTAATAAAAACCTCTCACTTTTGCAAAGCTCTGTCTGATGCCGACAGCCTAGTTCATCTTGACTTGATGTTCAACTCTATAATTGAAATTATTTAAGTCAAATCAAAAACTCACAAAGTTCTCTAGTAGTTTTCTTCCTTTTTCAACATATGTTATATATTAATGTGGGTAACAATTTGATTCCAAGTGAAAATAAATTCACGTATTTAACTATTAGTTGATACAACTTCATTATAGAAGCTATGAACAGAAGAGATAATGATTTAGACAGATCATGTCTGATTCCCATATCCTCTGTGTATTTTTCCTTTTAAATCTACAGTGAGAAAGACCGTTGGAAGCAGAGAATGCTTTTTAAGTTAATCTGCCTTTCTGATAAAGCAGTGGAAAAGGAGGCCCAAATTATGTTTCAAAGTGAAATGGGGCAAGATAAAACAAAAAGTTCATTTTTAATTGGCTCCTGGAAAAAGGAAATCTCAACCCACGTTAAGTATGTTTCTATTGTTTTAGTAAATTAGTTCATTTAATTTTGTCATACTGACTTTCTCAAACTGAAGCATACATATATATAATTTTTTTGACATATTTTGGAGATTTAATGTTATCCCATAAAAACAAGATTAAAATGAGTGCATTTGGAGTGGGAAATCTGGATCATAGTCTTAGATCACTCACTATTAAATCAAAAAGTCACATTACCCCTCTAGATATTCACTTCTTTTATTCATTAATGTCAATCAGTAATTATAATAATGCTTAAATCTTTTTTCCTCTGTTATGAATATGGCTGAGCAATCCATACTACACTTAATAGAGAAACTATTATATATAATAAGATCAAAATACAAACCTGTGACGTAGACAGTGTAATGTGTGGAATAGAACCTAGCACTCCAATGTAGAAACTGTGGGGTTGAAACATGAAGCTGAAAATCTTAATTGATCCCCATGTCCCACACCTCCTAGTGATGTTACTTCTGAGCTGTAGTTTCCTCATCAGTGCATGAGATTCACCGCACAAAATTTGGTCTTACAATGGAAATTCTACTCGGAATTTCAATGAGTAACAAAAACAGGGCTACTCTAGTGATGCAAATGTGTAGATGCAGGGTCTTGCTCACTGTAACCCTCCATCCCATCCCAACCCCAGAACAAAATTTTAAAGCCAATGAATAAGATCTAAATATGATTGTTGCCAATAATAAAACTCTCCATGTTTCCTAACTATAGTGCATTTTTCTTGGACTTAAAGGCATATCTTACAGGTTCCATCCACAAATTCTAGCAAAGGATAGTGATAATCATGGTTTCAACAATGCAAGTTTAAGTTAACTCTTTCCAAGGAACCTCTGAAGCCAAAAGACCATCGTTGGCTTTGAAGCCCTCCCCATAACCTGCACATCTGCCAGGTGTCACCACTCACAGCTCCCCCACCACCACAGAGCTCCACAATTCAGGTGACTGGAGCAGAGGCCTGCACAGCACTTCAAAAAGCCTCTCTACCCTCTTCCAGACAGCTAATTACTTCCAATTATCCCAATGCTATGCATATATTTTTCATGATGTATGGTTGGCAAGTTTTTAATCATTCATCTTAGTGAGAAAAAAATTATTTCAACATCTTTTTGACTAAATATGAAATGAGAAAGGAAACCAAGAAAATGTGCCAGTACAAGTTTTTTGTAATTAGATATCTGTTTAAATATAAGTGACTTCTGAATTTAAGATTTATTACTCTATGTCAGTTGATCAATGTTTCCGGAAACATTCAGTCTTCAGAAACGTAATTTAATATATATATGCAATGATTTAGAATCTTGAACATCTGGGACAGGTAAATATGTATGATTAAGGAACTTATGGGAACATTCATGTGTCTTTATTCATAGATAAATTAAAATACTATCACTGTTTTAATAAAAACACACACATAGAATGGAAAACAAAATTCTAGAAAATAAATATTAAGAATTAGGCAACTTGATTTATTCTTGATTTACTCCTGTAATAACAGAACACCAATATCTATTAGTATGTGATTTAAATTAATTATTTAACATTACTTTGGTTGAATTTTTGTTCTTATACCAATATGCAAAACTTATTGGTATGGATTTTTCTATGTTGAAAATGCAATCTTAAACTATATTAACAAAGGAAAGAAGGAAGGAAGGGAGGGAAGAAAGTAAGAAGGGAGGGGGGAGGGGCGGGGAGGGAGGGATACTAAAGACAGCCTACTGATTCAACTAAGCCAACTTAAGGTGCATTGATATTTGCCAGATTGCTATCCTTCCCCACAGAGGAAAGATTCTGAAAACATTAATGTTTATCACAAACTCTCCTAAAGTCAGACTGGGATCTGATAAAGTCAATAATTCTTCTGCAGTCTGAAAATTGATTTCAAGTAGAAGTTGCTAATAATTTTTCCTTTGCCAGGTACCAACACAACAACAATTTCAGAAATTTTTAAAGTTCCACTAACTATTCTATATCACTGAATTTCTTAAAAATATCAGTAACTATTATAATAATCATTCAGTAACAATATTAGACTAGTGCTTCATGTATTAACAGAATAAATGCCAATTACTTTCAAGAACTGCTATTGTAATTGGATTAGCATTTTTTGCTAAAAATTATTTTTACCTTCCTGTGGATATTTTGTACTGACTGTTTTGCTAGCAACAAAGGGATTCTACTGTTTTACCCAAAATGTATCTTCAGATATTTTTCCAGAGAGAAGGAACAAAATGAAGAAACAACTCTGTAGCCTTATCTATTGATGGGATCAGGAATAAAACTGTTCAGAGATGGGGTGCGTGGAGAGTGGTCTGAGAGACCACTGTAGGAGGGCCCTTCCATATCTCTGGGGAAGCTGTCAATGCCCACTTTATTCTCTTGTTTACCTTGCTTGTAGTGAAAATTTATAAATAAAACAACACACACACACACACACACACACACACAAAGGCTCACCTGAGAGGTGAAAGAAATTGAGGAGAAGCTATAGGGAGTGTTCCATACTAGGCAGGAGTCAGAGAGGGAGGCAGCATCACCCTTGGGGACCCATTTGGACTTGGGATCCTATTGTTGCCACTATCCCACCCTCTACACTGGCACACACTGGCACCCCTTTTGAAACATTCATTAGCCTTCCTTCAAGGGAAGGTTTGGACTATTTAAAACAATTTATAGGACTATGCTTGGTAAATATTGGTTTCCTGAACTCCTTCTCTTTCTTTTATCAAATATATGACCTGCTTTGCACAAAAGAAATTGAGCAATAGAGCTGAGTGGCACAGTGAAACTGGATATTCACCCAGTTGAATCCTTTCAGAATTTTGGACTGGTGTCCAATCCTCCTGTCCTCTAGGTTTAGTGGTATCTCTACAATGTCAGACATTATATGAGCCCCCAGACACTTTCCCACTGAGCCTCAGGCACACCAAGCCCCATTTGTGCTTGGGTGGCTGAAAGCATGTGGAACTGTAAGGAAAGAGGGCAGAATAAATTCTCCCAAGATGCACAGATAATCTGTTCCTTCAGCTATATCTCCTTCCCTTGAAATCTGGAATGCAATATCTAGGAATGTAGTACCAACTTTGCATATGGGATTTCAGTTGTCAACAACTGTGAATGGCAGTAATAAAAACAACAACTGGCTTAGATTTACAGAGGTAAAGTACATCTTTTCAGAGGCACTGTTAGCTAGACTGCCTGCCTGATATAACAGTGTGAATATGTGTACACATACATGCATAGACCCACACACTCCTCAAAACAGTATCTTAAATAAGGATAGTTATAATTGTATAAAACAATGTGTTTGAGAAGCATAGGCAATGTAGTAACAATTCCTAAATTGGCCTTGTCTATATCATACTTCAGAACAAAAGACTAATTACTATTTTGTTGAAGTTATAACAAGAGGGGGCTGAGGCTGACATAGGACCCACAGTATGTCATCTTCGGTGTATAAAGTAGGTGGTTAGGATATGCCAGGCACTATATTTATTGCCTTCCATTTCTTATCTCACTGAATTTCATGACAACTGTGGAAAGTAGGTATTATTATCATCTCCATTTTACAAATAAATAAACAAAGCTTGAGAGAATTTACATAATTGTCCATGGTCCCATAGCTAACTAGTAGTAGAGCCAATGTTAGAACCCAGGCCTTACTTTGAGTCTGATACTTGAGTCTACAACAGTATTTCCTGGGAGGTGGTGCATTGTGGCCTGGAGGGGCCCTGCTCCCCTCTATCTGCAAGGGAACCTGCTGCATGAAGTATAGTTGACAAACAGCTACTGTACCTTTGCACCCTCCATGGCTTTCCTCAGAGACCAGACTCCCGGGGGCTTTCCTCAGCCCATGTCCGAACATGGTAGCTACCAGAATTGGCTAATTCCCCCCAGAAATGCCATATCTCTAAAGTTGCACTGTCCAATTCAATAGCCACTAGCCACATGTAACTATTAAGCACCTGACATGTGGGTAGTGTGACTAAGAAACTGAATGTTTCATTTCACTTTGTTTTAATTATTTTACATCAAAGTAGCCCCAGATGGCTATTGGCTACCACGCTGGATAGCACAGCCATAGACCATTTCTGCCATTGCAGGAAGTTCTATTAAACTGCAATGCCCTGAAAGGACAACTTTTGTTTAAACAGATAATCAGGCCAAACTCTACACAGATCCAAAAGGGCAATAAAAATGACTTACCTTAGAGGCACTTCCCTTTGAGACCATTGTCTCAGAACCTACAGACACTGGGAATGTTGTCAGAGATGAAGGGCTCAGGTGCTTTATCAGACAAGTAGGTGGAGAATAGGAAGGCGGTGGGCATGGACCTTAGAAGACTGAGAGACACCCGCCTCTTTGGGGCTAGACCCATAGCTAGAGAAATAAGTGGTGCCTCATTAAGCAAAGAGTAGCATGCCTAGGTCAGAACAAGGTTTCATAGATTTTGTGTGGCTATTGAGTGACAAGGGAAACTGGAACTCAAATGAGGTAAAGGCCTAGGAAGAATAGAGTTTTATGGAGTAATCCCAGGTAGAAGGAATCATTTACATTTTTCTGCATCAGTTTCTCCTATGTTCTTCTTTCTCTTTGATTATCTGACTCTGATCTTAAAGAAAAAAAAATCTATTCTGCCTCATTTTCTTTCACCCTCCAGTCACCAGAAAATATGTAACTATAATAAATATATTATTTCTTATATGTACTAGACTTTTACGATCATTTTTCTTCATACAAAATAACTGAACAATAATTTTTTTCTTTCTTAAGAGTTAACTGCTCTTTTAACATGTATTATGGCCCTCAATAAACATTCTATCATAGAGTCATGGAGTCAATGGTGAGCAGATGTTATACCTTTTACCTTCATCAGAGGTATTTTCACAGGAAAATATTGGATAACATTAGCTTTCTTATATGAATAAAAATAAAACACTTGTGAAAATCAAATGCATGTATAAAATATGTATATATAATTTCACTTACTGAAGAGCTATAATCAAGGCAAAAGTCTTTTCTTAAAACAATCAACTTTGGGAGCTACTTGCAAATTAGTGTCTGTTCTCAAGACATAATATGAGAAAATAAAACATTCCTATTGATAGTTTTAAATTCAGTAGTCTCAATTACCAGACATGCTCTTATTAACAGGTTCTATAAACTACTCTTCAGAACATGTGGAATTAATAGATTTATCTGGAAAAGGAAGTATTTCATATACAGCTTAAAAACACAAGCTTCAGAAACACAGATGTTCTACCAAATTCTCACTTGCTCAATTCCAAGCTAAATTCAACCTTTGAGCTTTAAAAAGATTTTCTAAACTGTTAAAGACAAAAAATAAATGACATTATACATTCACATCTGGCTGTGTAACTATTTAGGGCATGTTATTATAGACATTAGACATCTGGGTGGGGGGTTGGGGGCAGTATATATTTGGCAGCTTCTGGCTACCATGACAACTCAAGCATACTGTCTCTCAAACGGTTTAGTCTCTGCTCATCTACTTTTAACATCACCACAATCCTTTCATTTTTATCCCAAAAGCTGAGTAGGTACCATTTTAAGACACCAATCATAAAAAGTAATATTTATGTGTAGAGAGTGAGTTCCTAGGGGATGTTTCTCTTACTTTTGTCCTACTTTAGTACTATGAATAGTGAAAATCCTTCTGATTAGCAATGATGTAGTTAAAGTAGTTTGGGTTTTATGGCTTTAAGACATGAGGTCCTTTATTTTTTAGTTACTCAAGAGATACCTCTTAATGAAAGAGTCTTAAGGAAAACTGTGAAAATTAGCCATTAGTTTTCCTATTAAGAAGCCTCCCTTCCAGATGTTCACAAGGTGGTTCCTCCCATTTCAACATTCTAAAATGACATAAAATATAAAAAATAAAAATTATAGTTTCAGTTTATGAATGTTTTATTGAATCTGCAATGTACTTGAGACACATCATTTTTCATTTAGTCTTCAAAATAATCTATAAAGTTGGTATTATTATTTAGATCTTAGAGTTATGCAAATTAAACTATGGAGAAAGGTCCAACAACATTCACTCAACAAATATTTACTAGATACCTGTTGTGTGCTGGCCACCAGAAAGCATGTTCCTACTTTCGTGGACTTTATTGTCTAGGGGTAAAATTAAAGGTCAGTCCAAAGGAAAACAAACAGCTAGTGAGAGACAGAAGCAGGAACAGAATCTAAGTCTGACCTTAAAACAAAAACAAAACTCCAGGTCCAACTGACTCCTATACCAAAAGCCTAGGTGTCTTCATTAGCTCACCTCTTTCTGTCACACATTATACATTCAGTCTGTCAGCAAATCATGTCTCTAGCACAAAATAAATACTGACTATGACCACATCTAACTGCAGTAGTCCCAATCACAACCATGTCTACCTGAATTATTATTTTACATCAGCTCCTAACTAATCTCTGAGTTTCTAGCCCTTCCTCCATTAAGTCTACTTGCATTAGAGAAGTCATGTAAGTTTTGCTAAATGTTAAGTAAGTCAGACCACGTCACTCTTCCTCTATAGACCTTCCAGTCTTCCATCTCGTTCAGAGAAAAAGCAAATGTGCTACAACAGCCTGCAGGGCTCTATATAGTATGGCCCCTCAACTTCTGCTGCTCACTCTCCTGCTCACTTTTCCCTATTGGCTTCACTGTTTCCCCTCAACGTGCTAGCACCTTCTCACTTCACAATCTTGTACTTGCTGTTCCCTTCACTAGGAACTTGCTCCCTCACTTCCTCTGGTTTTTACTCAAATGTTATCATTTCAGCAAGGCCTTCTCTGGTCACCATATTTATATTCCCTTCCCTGCTTTATTATCCCCGCTAGCACACAGCACCATCTGATATATGACATAATCTACATATTTATTTTATTGGCCACCCCTCCTAGCTCTCCTGAACTCTGGGTTGTTGATTATGCACTTCTTGCCCCAACTCCCATTCAGTGATATCACATTGGTAGTCTGAAATCAGCCATGGTCAACAAATGCTAAAAGTTAGGCCTTTTTCCCATTGAGAGCCAAATTATTAGAATGACTCTCTCCTCCTAAAAATATATCACCATCTCCCCACCAAGAAAATACTCTTCATAAAGGTATATATTCTGTCTATTTTGCGCAATGCTTTTTCCATAAGACTTACTATAGTGCTCGGTACACTGTGAGAACTAAATACAGGATGGGGCAAAAGTAGGTTTACAGTTGTTCATATGGAAGATAATACAATAATTAACAAATAATAATAATAATTTCTGTGTTTTGCTTACTCATAACTGTAAACCTACTTTTGCCCCTCATATTTATTGAATGAATTAATATTTTACTTTATCTTCTATACTCAGATGGAAAGAACACCAAAACTCCAAACCTCCATTTTCAGAGCTTTCACAAACAAATTCTGTGGTTTAGAAAGGCTGAGCATTTCCTGAGACCACTCTATCTGTTCATAAAGGGAACTCCTCTCCATTAGTATGGGTCATGAGCAGAAGATACAGGGATTTCGAGTGAATCTCAGTCTCTGGAAATATCTCCAACTGAAAATAAGGCAAATGGTAGATGGCAAAAAGCATGGCACAGCTGGGTTTTATTGCTATTGTAACAAATATTGAACTACACGTGTTTTGGCAAGCTATGTATTAAAATATAGGAAAAATTTAGAGCTTCTTTGAAATATACTATTTAGAATGTGAAACCACTTTTTCTTTTTTCTTTTTTTTTTTTTTAAGGATTCAAGGAGCGATTTAATGGAAGTTCTGAAGGAAACACCAAGCTGACATGGACCTGTGGAGGTAAAATGCCATTCTTACACTAAGGACAGCCTTTGGAAAGTAAAACATCTCTATGAGAGAGAGAACATTGCTGATCCACTTAAAAGAGTTCATAGGATGTTAACTAAACTTAAGTAAAAATACTAGCATTTTAGTGAGCTTGTTTAATACTTTGGAGGTAGTCATAATTCTGATGGGAATGTTAAAGAGTCATTGGAGAAGATACTGGAGTCCAAGTATTGGATTAATTGGGCCAACAGTTTAGAGTTTGTACTTATTGTGTAAAGAGGTTCATTCTTCATAAACAACACTTTCTAAATTTCTTGGCATTATTGTTACCAATATATGTTAAATAACTCATTTATAACTGCATAGCTTATTAGTAAAAAATTCCTTATAATTTTCCTTATTTTCAACCATCATTAATGGTAGCAAGATAACACATTCTTGGCAGCAAAGCTACCAAAAATTGGTCTGACCAAAGACAGAACCCCAGCCTAATGTGTGTATAGTGCTTTCAACCCCACCAACTCATCAGACAAATTATTTCATACAATCTGACCAATAATTCTGTAGGGAAGATATGATAATACTTATAATTATGAAAACTGAAGCTCAAGAAGGTTACAGCTCACCAATTAGGACAAATATAGTCACTAAAATCAAAGACCACAGACTCAAGAACCTACTGTTCTTTACCACATGATGCTAATTCTCTTAGAAGAAAATTTGGTCTCTTCAGGGAAGCATGTTAGGTATGGGTAGACACAAGGATGCCCCTGGTCAAGCCTCAGGTAAAGATATCTTATGGAATGTATACAGTCCTCATCCTTGAGTTAAACTGGCAAATTCCACCTTGAGGTTAGGGTATTCCATAAGGCAAAGGGTGAGCATCACCCAAGTCACTGAGCTAAGAAACATCTTAGAAAAGCAGGAGTTGGGGAGCCTCTGTCTGGCATATGTGATGCAGAATGGTAGAGAATAATCCCTACAAGTGACTCTACCTTTACAATAACTTCCACTGTCAAATGTTCTTTAAAATGTCTTAGAAACTTAGCTTCCTCATTACTAAAGACTTCAGTAACTGAACCCTTATTTCAGTACATAAAGCATCATCTTATTTTGAGAGTTGAGAATGAGTAGGAGTATGAGTAGGGCAATGGGTAATTTCTGGTTGATTATTCTGATAATAGGAATACTGGATTCCAAATAATGGGATTCCCCCACACACACTTACAAGATTTCTATTCTGGTCACTGTCACAAATACTTTACCTACTATGTAGAAAACATTGTGCTAGACATCAAAGAATATAAAGAGGAATAGAGATGATTTCTTTCCTCAAGTATTCATCAATTTAATGGAGAGATGGAAATCTTTCTAAAATATACTTTGTAAAGTATATTTTACTTGGGTCTACTTTTTTAAAAAGAATACACTGAATATTATGTTTTCCTTGGTGAGTTCAGGCTCATCATATAAACATCAGCTGCTGTTCTGGCCACAACAACAGGCATAGCTATAGTTAGAAATGAGTGTGATATAGGAGCTAAGAGCTACTGATCACAGGAGTTAACCAAGAACTGGATAGATGGACAGAGAGATAGATATAAATACCCCTCATGTCAGTTTGCTTTATGTTCTTTTCCTGTTCTTCCCATTCCAAGTATGAACTATATACCCTCTCTGTGACAAATGTGCTTAGAATGAGCACCAAACTGCCTTTAGTTACCACTGAGGCACAGGTGAAGCCTTCTCCTTCTGCGTACCCCATGGAATCTTCAGAGCTGCCTTCTCTCTGACATCAATGTCAGCTACCCACCTCCCTTTCATCACTTGAAGTTCTACATAGATTGCATCACCCCTTCTAATCTCTGCCAATTACTCTCCTGTTCATCACTCCCTTTCTTCTTCATATATTACAATGTGCATAAAATGCCTAACAGAGAGCTCTCAACAGAGCAGGCCCCGATTCCCTGTTCTCCATATGCCAATCTTTCATCTGACACTTCCCCAACCTCTGCATCTTTCATCTGATCAGGTTGATATATATTGCTTCTCTTTGTAGACAGCAAATCAACAAATCACAAACCATCACTTTTGTGTGTGCGATAGTTTTCTTTTTTTCTGCATAACACATTCATGTCTGTAAAGAGTCACTTATGTCTGTAATAAGTCTCTTATTTTATTATATAAACCATGTCATGGAATCCTTTTATTTTAATCACCTTGCATGCTCTCATTAAAGCTAGCAAACATAATTGCATTAAAACTATTAGTAATAACTAATAATGATAACTATCATGTTATTATGGAATAAAAATTAGTGTAAGGTAGATCAGCACAAACATTAAAAATGACCATTACAGCCCTGGCTGAGTGGATCATTTGGTTGGGGTATCAGCCTGTACAGCGAAAGGTTGCAGGTTTGATACCTGGTTAGGGCACTTACCCAGGCTGCAAGTTCAATCCCTGGATGGGGCGTGTATAGGAGGCAACTGATCGATGTTTTTCTCTCTTGCCTTCCCTCTGTCTCTAAAATTAATTTAAGAAAATATCCTCAGGTGAGGATTTTTTAAAAAAGATCATTACAAGAAAGACATTACTACATTACGCTCTTAGGGAATTCATCCCTGCAAGAATTTTTTCCATCTCCTGTTCATCCAGGCAAGAGCCAGATAAATTACAGTCTAGTTCCAAACATATATTTACTAATAAGAATTATTCTCTCAGATAATAACTTCCTATGACTCCCCAATTTTGAAATTTTGCACCCCTTCATAAGCATATGAAAATCCCAGCATTTCCCTTTGACCTACTTCAAATTTATGTGGTAAAGTTCCAAATGCCGGGAATTGCATAGTGCCCATTCTTAGCACGGATATCAACCATCTGCCCTGGCTATCAGGACAGAAACTAGATATTTCTCCAATGTGATATTATAAAGTCAAAGTGCTCTTGGCACCTATGCAATGTTTTTGCTAAATTTTGCAGGTGACAAATGAATTCTAGCTTTTCCATACTGGGACCCATCTAATAACATGCAGGTGAGCATTTTTCTTGTGCTTTGTACTCAACTGTGCAATTTTGTACTTGCTCACTTGCACCTCTCTTTCTGTCTTTCTCTCTCTCTTTCTCTGTCTCTTTCTCACTCCCCTTCACACACACACACACTCTGCCAAATTGAGATTGAATCATATGGGAATCCCAGAAAAGCTAAAGGTTTGGTACCCAATCAATATTAAATAAATATTTAATATTTATTAAATAGAGTTGGGTAAAATTTACTTTCTATTAAGAAAAGTGTGTATTTCTTTATGGTTACTTAACATAGTTCATGCATTGAATAAACATATCACTTGACTTGCTTCAACCTCTTTCATTTCACAATTTTTTGGTCTGTCATTAGTGGACAGTATTAGTTACACCTGTGAGGGTAAAGGTAACTGACACAGACATAGTCACAGTTACAAAATAAATTTCAATGTTCTTTGATTTGCTTGTTTACTTTTATGTTATCAAAACATTTCCCACTTTTCCCTGCTCCTTTTTTTAAAGAGATTGTGTTTATTTATTTTTAGAGAGAGGGGAGAGAGAGTGAAAGGGAGGAATAGAAACATTGATGTAAGAGAGAAACATTGATTGGCTGCCTAATTTAGGTGTTCCCTGACCTGAAATTGAATCAACAACATTTTGCTTTGCAGAATGACAGCTAACCAACTAAGCCACACTGGTCAAGGCTTCTCTTCTCCTTTTTCAGTTCAGTTTTCTTTTATGATTTCCCAAACCAGACAAATTCTTGTAAAGCATACTAACAATTTGTAAATTTAAAACCACTCTTTTCCAATAAAGAGACCTATGTACTACTACTACTAAGTATAAAATTATTAATTGACTGTGAATTACCAAGTTCAGGTGATTCTAAACTATAACAGTGGTGAGGCTTCTAGTAACAACTTTGTGTAAAATATTCAATAGAGATAGTTTAGCAATGCCAACAATTTTTTGTTATTTTTATGAAAATATTCAGTAGAGAGAGTTCAACAATGGCAACAATTCTTATTAACTTGCTCCCATCCCATGAGGGGACTGGAATAAATTTTGTCTTGCCAAGTGCCTAAATGTTACATGCTAAAACGTGAGTTAACAGATGCCATGTTTCCCATTTATACTAATAATATGCCACTGGCATGCAGTGGTACCTGGGAAGCTGCCAGCCCTTAAACTAGATGTGTGCACCCAGACATGCAAATGCATTCATGAATCCATCTGTTAGGCATCAAAAATACAATACTTAGATAAATAATCCTTCAGTCTAGATATTTAAATGTTAAATACTAAATATACACTGAAGGATTTGAATCAAGGAACTTTCAAACATGACTCAGTCACACATCTGACTCAGCCTTATCTGGATGTCAGACTGCACCAGGTCATTTTGAATTTATTTGTAGTGAGACAAATCAAGTTGCAATCCATGTGGTCTCAAAGATTTACTTAGATAATGAAGAACTATGATACTCTCTGAGTATGGCTGACTCCCCAACTTTTCTAAGAATACAGTGGTACCCCCTTACTAATGGGGGTACACTCAATACTCCCAGTGGATGCCTGAAACACAAACCTTATATATACTATATATTTTTCTATACATACATACATGCAGCTTCTCTTTGGCATGTCTGATTGCCACCATCACTACTGTGATTCGGAGCCATTAGTAAGTAAGTGTTATTGAAAACAAGCACTATGATACTATGACAGTAGATCTGATGACCTAAACAGCTATTCATGTGACTGAAGGGCAGGCAGCATATACAGCTTGGGTACTTTGGAATAAAGGATGATTCATGTCCCAACTGAGATGGAGCTGGACAGAATGAGATTTCATAATGCTATTCAGAAAATCATGCAATTTAAAACAAATTGCTTTTTTTATTTTTTAATGAAATTATTGGGGTGATATTGCTTCACAAAACCACACAGGTTTCAAGTGTATAACTCAACAAAACATCATCCACACACTGCATTGTGCATCTATCGCCCCAAGCAAAGTCTCCTTCAGTCCCTATTTCCCTTCCTTTGCCCATCTTCACCTATCCCCAACCTCCTTTTCCCTCAGCTAATAGCTCACTGTTGTCTGTGTCTATGTTATATGTTATTTTTTTTTACTTAATCCCTTCACCTTCTTTCATCCAGTCTCCCAACTCCGCTCTCCTCCAACAGCTGTCAGTCTGTTCCACTTATCTATGATTGCTTGTATTTTGCTTTCAGTATATTTTATTGATTAGATTCCACCTATAAGTGATATCATATAGGTATTTATCCTGCTCTGACTCATTTATTTTACTTAGCATAATAATATCAAGGTTCATCCATGCTATCACAAAAGGTAAATGTTCCTTTCTTTTTTTTTTAAGCCTGAGTAGTATTTCATTGTGTAAATGTACCATCGCTCCTTTTTTTATCCACCCATCTACTGATGGGTACTTGGGCTGCTTCCAAATCTTGGCTATTAAAAATAATGCTGCAATGAACATGAGGGTGCATAAATTCTTTCAAAGTTCAGGTTTCTTTAGATATATTCCCAGAAATGGAATTTCTGGGTCATAAGGCAATTGTATTTTTAATTCTGGGCAGGGTGGCGGACCTCCAAACCCATCCTGCCCCTTTACTTAGCCATTCTAGAAATCCCAATGATTGTTTTTTAACCATTTTTCTTTTTCAGAGTATTTTATTGTTTATGTAATTATAGTTGTCCCAGTTTTCCCCCTTTCCCTCCCTCCACACAGCCTGCCCCCTACTTCCCTAGTCAATTCCCACACTGTTGTCCATATCCATGTGTTTCAACTAATCCCTTCATACTCTTTCAATTGGTCCCTGCCTTCCCTCTCCCCTCTGCCCTCTTACAGCAGTGTGTTCCATGATTCTATGCATCTGGTTCTATTTTGCTCATCAGTTTATTTTGTTCATTAGATTCCTCTTATAAGTGAGACTATATGGTATTTTTCTTTCACCAACTGGCTTATTTCACTTAGCATAATAGTCTCCAGTTCCATCCAGGCTGTTGCAAAAGGTAGGAATTTCTCCTTTCTTCCATTGTGTAGATGTACCACAGCTTTTTTATCCACTCTTTTACTGATGGGCACTTAGACTGTTTCCAGACCTTGTCTATTGTAAACAGCACTGCTATGAACATGGGGGTTCATAAATTCTTTAGAATTGGTGTTTTGGGATACTTCGGGTATATTCCCAGCAGTGGAATCACTGGGTCAAAAGACAGTTCCATTTTTAGTTTTTTGAGGAAATTCCATACTGCTTTTCACAGTGGCTGCACCAGTCTGTATTCTCACCAATGGTGCACTAGGGTTCCGTTTTCTCCACATCTTGTTGTTTCTTGATTGATTAATGATAGCCATTCTGATTGGTGTGAGGTGGTATCTCATTGTGGTTTTAATTTGCATCTCTCTGATGGCTAATGACATTGAGCAATTTTCATATGTCTATGAGCCATCTGTAATGTCCTCCTTGGAGAAGTGTCTGTTTAGGTCCTTTTTCCATTTTTCATTTGGATTGTTTGTCTTAGTGGTGTTGAGTTGTATAAGCTCATTATATACTGTGGAGATTTAAACCCATCTTTGATGTATCATTGGCAAATATATTCTCCTATGCATTTTTGTTACAGAACCCCTGGGCTACTCCAGTTGAAAACAAACCCACGGGCTCTTTAGTTAGGGGCCTGATTGCCCGCCGCCAAAATTATAACTCTCAATACCAGAGTTCAGTGAAAAGAAAAAGAATTGTTTATTTAGCAGTTATATAGATTTAGTTATTTGCGGATTTCTGTTATTAAGTCTTATGCTCTTTAAAACACCCACAAACACATATCCTTGCCTCCCCCCCTTCCAAACCAGGCTAGTTTTAGGAAAGTCACAGAAACCGTTTCCCTACTTTCCAAACACAGTTCAGCTTTACCAGCAGCTGCCAATCACTCAATCTGATTGAGGAGGTCCTTTCTGTGCTGTGGTGCCCTCCAGCTCTCAATGCAGAACCGCCTGGATTCTCAGCCTCCTTGCAAACTGCCTTCTTCCTGCAAACCGCGCGGATCTCCTCTCCTTCTCAAAACCGCATGGCGAGAGCCTCTTAAAGCAGCCTGGAGACCCCTTCTCCAAGCCACATGGAGAAGGCCCCTTCACCAAGCCACGTGGAGGGAGCACTCGAGAGAGCGAGAGAGCGAGACCCTGAGAGCGAGAGCCCAGGAGCGCGAGAGAGAGAGAGCGCCAGAGCGCGAGCGCGCCAGAGAGTCAGAGCGCCAGAGCCAGAGCGAGAGCGCGAGTGAGAGCCCAAGTCAGAGAGTGAGAGAGTCTGAGCTAAAATGTCTGCAGCTGCTTATATATCCCTGACTGCGTCATCTGACGCAGTGGGTGTTGCAAACAGTTCTGACCATTCACAGACCCTTACGTAGGCTCTGTGTGCTTTCCATACGTCCCCTGGTTCAAGACTCCTCCCATCTGCCTGAGGCTTTGGATGCATTAAAGCCATTTGCATAAGAAAGACACTAGCCACCAGCCTCAGGCATGTGGAGGCATTCCAAAAGCTGCTTCCTTCTCCCCATCCCCCAGATGCAAGCTCTGGGGATTTTTGGACTCCCCTGTTTCTGTAACATTTTGATGATGGTTTCTTTAGCTGTAGTCCCATTTATTTATTTTTTCCTTTATTTCCTTTGCCCTAGGGGATATATTGGCAAAATACTGTTATGCGAGATATCTGAAATTTTACTGCCTATGTTTTCCTCTATGATTTTTATGGTATCATGACTTATATTCAAGTATTTCATCCATTTTGAGTTTATTCTGGTGTATGGTGTAAGATGGTGGTCTAGTTTTATTTCTTTGCATGTACCTGTCCAGTTCTCTCAACACCATTTATTGAAGATACTGTCTTTATTCCATTGCATGCTCTTGCCTCCTTTATCAAATGTTAATTGACCATAAAGATATGGGTTTACTTCTGGACTCTCTATTCTGTTCCATCAATCTACGTATCTGTTCTTATGCCAGTACCATACTATTTTGTTTACAGTGACCTTGTAATATAGTTTGATGTCAGGTATTGTGATCTCTCTAACTTTGTTCTTCTTTCTCAGGATTGCTGCGACTATTTGGGGTCTTTTTTGGTTCCATATACATTTTTGGAATATTTGTTCTAGATCTGTGAGATATGTCATTGGTATCTTCACAGAAATTGCATTGAATCTATAGATAGCTTTGGGAAGTAGGGACATTTTAAAGATGTTAATTAATTTTTCCAGTCCATGAACACTGTATATGTTGTCACTTATTTGTATCTTCCTCAATTTCTTTCATCAATGTCCTAAAATTTTCCAAGTACAGGTCTTACCTCCTTGGTTAAATTTATCCTCATGTACTTTATTTCCTTTGTTGTAATAGTAAATGGGATTGTTTTCTTAGTTTCTCTTTCTGATAGTTCATTATAGTGTATAAAAATACCATGTATATCTGTATATTGACTTTGCATCCCTCTAAACTGCTGAATTCATTTTTTAGGTTGACAAGGTTTTTTCATGGAGCCTAATCAAGTGAGATTTATTTCAGGGATGCAAGGATGATACAATATCTGCAAATCAATAATGTGATACATCAATAAACAAAATGAAAGACAAAAATCACATGATTGTATCAATAGATGCTAAAAAAGCATTTGATAAAATCCATCACCCATTTATGATAAAAAACACTCAGCAAAGTGGGAACAGACAGAGCATACCTCAACATAGTAAAGACCATATATGAAAACCTTTAGAAGTATTCCCCTTAAGGTCAGTGACAAGATAGGAGTGTCCAGTTTCACCTCTTTTATTTAATATAATACTGGAAGTCCTAGTCATAGCAATCAGACAAGAAGAAATAAAAGGCAACTAAATTGGAAAGGATGAAGTAAAACTGTCATTATTCACTGACAACATGAATATTGTACATAGAAAACCCTATCCTATAGGTCCCTCCATTTTTAATTTTTGAGGAAACTCCATGCTGTTTTCCACAATGGCTGCACTAGTTTGAATTTCCACCAACAGTGTACAAGGGCCCTTTTCTCCACATTCTTGCTGGTACTTGCTATTTGTTAACTTATTGATAACAGCCATTCTGACAGGTGTGAGATGATACCTCATTGTGATTTTAATTTGTATCTCTCTGATGATTAGTAACATTGAGTATTTTTTCATATATCTATTGGCAGTCTGTATGTCCACTTTGAGAAGTGTCTATTCAGGTCCTTTACCCATTTTTAATTGGGTTGTTCGTCTTCTTGAGTAGTATAAGTTCTTTATATATTTTAGAAATTAACCCCTTATTAGATGTTTCATTGGCAGATATTTTCTTCCATTCAGTGGGTTTCCTTTTTATTTTGTTGATGGCAAAACATAAATTATTTGTCTCTTGAATTTTCCATTTAGTATTTTTGGACTATAATTGTCCACAGGTAACTGAAACCACAGAAAGTGAAATGCAGATGAGGGTAGACTACTATGTAAGTTTCTGACATTTAAAATATCTTAAGTCAATGGTTTTAGTTTTTTGGGAAAAAAAAGTGTTGCAGCGTGTAATTTAGATTATTTCAACAGAGAGAGTTCAATCTTAAATCATCATTTCTAATGCATTCTAGCAATGCTCCTTTTGTAAAGCCACTTTGCACAATAGTCCTAGCAACCACAGAATGTGACTTAACAATAATTACTTGTACAGTTTTCAAAACAAGTGAACCTCTCGGCAGTTGGGAGCTTTGCCCAGAAGCCTGGGCTTGCCCCTGGCATGGTAACTTGCTCTTCTTCATGAGTTCCAGCAATGTTACATTGCTTTCCAGCCTGCTAATGCACTGGCCTCATAAACAGATTCCCTAAATGCTCTCCAAGATTCTGATATTATATTCAGGGTAGACAATTTCTTTTCCTTCTTACAAATTCTGCAGGGTTTTGTTTTTCTTTTACTAATTCATATCCAATCAATCACTGTCAATAGTCATCTTCATATATGAATGTTAATACTACATTATTAAAGAATTATTGAAAATTTGTTTTATGGTAAGTGTTGAGGAGGGGTGACTAGGAAGGCAGTCAAAGGAAAACCATTTCAGCTACTCTGGAGCTGCCTTCTATGAAGCAGTCCTGCATATTACAGCTAGGAAGGACAAACAAAGTAGATCTCACAGTGACCAGCAGCTAATAGTAGCAGACAATGTTGTAAAAGAAAACACATATGTGCCCTGCATGGATTACACTCATACTCCTTTAAGTCACTAGTTTGAGAGCATCATACTTGAGAAACAGAGTTCTTCTGGATGACTAGAAAGATCTGGAAGGGAATTGGATTATCACTAACATATAGTTCTCATTGTATAGAAATAATATCTTTGTTAGTCATCAGCTATAAAAGACACATTTTCTTTCTTTTTTTGTTTCTTTTGTTTTCTTTTTCTTTTTCCTAAAGGCTTAGAAATAGAGTTATAGGTACTTTCCAAAAGAATAAAAAGAATGCAGAGTTTATGACTTTTGGGAAATTTTTAGCCAAGAATTCCCTGTAGACTTGAAAATTAATGCTTTCAGAGCAACTTGTTATCAAAAAATAATCTGGCCAATTAATTATCATAAATTATCCTTAGCATTTTTCTCAACACTTTCATTATATGTTTCCCAAAATAAATCAGTAGCGTTTTTATCTGTGCCTCCACTATAATCCAGTATTTTGCCCCATAAACATGTTACAATAAATTTCACTTACCATCATCTATCACTCTTTTACTTACCTCATCAATTTCCTCAACAATGCTTACTCAATTTGTAGTTGCAAATAAATATTAAGCTTTACATTTTGTAATAAATATTTCTGGTTGATAAGAGCTATTCTTAAAAATATTTCTAAGTCATAACAAAAATTTACACTAGTTAATAACAATAAAATACTATTTTAATAAATTACTTATCAATTAGTGTTGATAAGTAGTTGATAACAGTAAAATACTTATGTTAATGAATTTTATTATTTGCTAAATCATATACAAAAACTCATATCAACTAGTCAAAAATTCGTTCTTAGACTTCTGGTCAAGGTGGAGGTGTAAGGGAACATGTCTCACCTCCTTGCACAACTGCGGCAAAATTACACCTAAAACACAGGACAACTATCACTTGGAACCATTAGAAAATCGAGCTGTATGGAAGTCCGACAACTAAGGATTTAAAGAAACCACATTCATCCAGCCTGGTAGTAGGGACAGAGGGCTGGAGATGTGGAGGAGACTCTGGATGTGGAACTGGCTAGTCTCACACAGAGGGATATCTCAGAAGCAAGGGATCCCACCTCCCAGAAGACCACATAGTCCAGGGTTCCAGAACCAGGAAGATAAGTCCCCATATCTTTGGGCTGTAAAAATCAGTGAGGGCTGGGTCAGCAGAAGAAACTGCAGAATTCTCAAGCCTCTCCTCTTAAAGGGCCCACAACAGACATAGGATTTACTCAGACTCACTCCCTCTGGGCTCCAGCACTGGGGCCGCAGCTTGAAGTGCACCAGTGGCACAGGGATGGAACTGAAGTGTCTGGCATCAGGGCGAGAGCTAGGGGACAGCTTCCTCCCAGACAGAACTACAAACAGTGGCCACTGTACCTTTTCTGAGCCCTCCCCCATATAGAGCCAGTGTGACGGCACCACATCTGAATCTCCATCAACCTGGCTAACACACTAAGCCCCACCCTGATGATTACCTAAGCATCCACCCTACCCAACTTACTGGCCTCACAAGCAACCCTCCCACCCTGGTAATAGTGGCTTTTCGATATGAAGGGTTGGGCTAGGCACAGGCTTCAGACCTTCCTAAATCCCCTCATGTAAGCAACAATTGAGCCAAGCCCCCATCCTTCCCACTGAGTGGCCCCAGACCCAGCACTGACAGTAGTCATCCACAGATCACTTTACAGCTTATGACAAGGGGCCCCAGACAGAACACAGGTGGCCTGCACCACCCCGGAAACCCCAGAGACTGTATACTCAGTGGACAGTTATAGACCATGTTGGAGCATCACCCAACCACCCCCATAAGCCACAGTGAAAGGTCGTTGCTGACCAGGGGTCACAGCTAGTCTTACTAGCTGTCTAGACTGGGTAAATCCCTCCCATCAACCTGCTGATAGCAATCAAGACTCATTTACAAGAGAGGGGAGTACTCAGCACACATGGAGGGAGCAACTCAAGTACACAGCTTGGGAGGTAGGGGAAGCTGTGCCACTGGACCCTTCAGGATACCTACTACTTTAGGTCACACTACCAAGACACAGAGTCAAAGCAGCTCTACTTAATGCATGGAAACAAATACAAGGAGGCTGCCAAAATGAGGAGACAAAGCAACATGGCCCAAATGAAAGAAAAGAACAAAACTCCAGAAAAAGACTAAACAAAATAAAGATAAGTGATCTATCAGATGCAGAGTTCAAAATACTGGTTATAAAGATGCTCAAGAAATTCAGTGGGTAGTTCAAGACCATAAAAAATATCAAGGCAGAAATGAAGGATATACTAAAACTGAAATAAAGAACAATTTCCAGGGAATCAGCAGTGGAGTGGATAAAGCCAAGAATCAAATTAATGATTTGAAACATAAGGAAGAAGAAGACACCCAATCAGTGCAGCAAGGCCAAGGATTAAAGATAAAGAGAGAATCTTGAAAGCAGCGAAAGAAAAGCAAATAATTACTATCAAAGAAATTCCTATAAGAATGTCAGCTGATTTCTCAAAAGAAACTTTGCTGGCTAGAAGGGATTGGCAAGAAGTATTCAAAGTGATGAAAAGCAGGGACCTATAATGTAGATTACTCAAATGTAGATTACAGCAAAGTCATTTAGAATGGAAGGGCAGAAAAAGCACTTCCCAGACAAGGTAAAGCTAAAGGAGTTCATCATCACCAAACCATTGTTATGTGAAATGTTAAAGGACTAATTTAAGAAAAATAAGATCAAAATTATGAACACTAAAATGGCAATAAATACACAACTATCAACAACTGAATCTAAAAAACGAACTAAGCAAACAAGCAGACAAGCAACAGAATCATAGATATGGAGAACAATGGGATGGTGGACACTGGGAAGGGGTTCTGGAGGAATGGGGGAAAAGGTGAAGGGATTAAGAAGTCCAAACTGGTAGTTACAGAATAGGCAAGGGGGTGTTAAGAGCAAGCATAGGAAATGGAATTGCCAAAGAACTTGTAAGCATGACCCATGTACATGAACAAAGGAGGGCAGATTGCTGGACGGAGTGGGAGTGCTGGGTGGAGGGAGGCAAAGGGGAAAAACTTGGGACAACTGTAATAGCATAATCAATTTTAAAAAGTAACAAAAAATAGCTTAAAAATTTGGTTCTCAAAGTACATCATATTCATTCCAGTCAAAAACAGATTCTCAGAAGTCAATATTATTCATACAGTTAAATATGGCTCAGCCTGCTAATGGGTACACAGCTTCTTTTTTAAACAATGAAAATGTCCTAAAATTAGATTGTGATAATAATTACACAATTCTGTATATGTTAAAATACCACTGATTTACACTTTAAATGGATAAACTTTATACTATGCAAAATACACTTCATTAAAGCTATTTTTTAAATGGGTAAATGAATGAAATTAAGAGTTGGTTTTTTGAAAAGATAAAACTGACAAACTTTTAGATAGACTAAGATAAAAAGAGTCAAGTAAACAATATTAGAAAAGGAAGAGAAGATATTACAATGGATGCCACATAAATAAAAATGATTATAAGAGATTTCTATGAACAATCATATGCCAGCAATTTGGATAACCTAGTAGAAATAAATTCCTTAAAACATACAGCCTAACAAGACTGATTCATGGAGAAAGAGTAAATCTGAACATACTTATAATGAATAAAGAGATTGAAACAGTAACCAAAAACCCCACCAAAGAAAATCCCAGGATCAGACAGCTTCAATGGTATATTCTATCAAAGTTTTAAATAAAAATTATGTCAGTCCTTCTTAAAATCTTCCAGAAAATTGATGAGGAGAGAACATTCCCAAAATTATTTGATGAAGCCAGCATTATGCTAATAACAAAGCTAGGCAAAAACATTACAAGAAAAGAAAATTATCAGCCAATATCCCTGATAAATTAAGACTTATAAATCATCAACAAAAAACAAACAAACAAACAAAAATCCTGAATTCAATAGCACATTAAAAGGATCATATTCCATTACCAAGTGGGATTTATGGCTGGCATGCAAGAATAATTAAATATATGAAAAGCCATCAATGCAATATACACATTAACAAAATGAGGAATAAAAATCACATGAAAATCCCAATAGTTGCAAAAAAGCTTTTGAACAAAACTGAAGAACCTTTCATGATTAAAGCGAACAAACAAATTGCTCAACAAGCTAGAAGTGGAAGAAAATAACTTAACATAATAAAAACCATATATGAAAAGCCCACAGATAAGATCATACTCAATTGTGAAAAACTAAAAACTTTCCCTCTAAGATCAGAAACAAGATTAGAATACCACTTCTATTCATCATAGTACTGAAAGTACGCTTGTCTGAACAGTTGGAAAAAATATAAAAGGCATCTAAAGCAAAACAGAAGAAATAAAGTATCTCTGTTTACATATGACATGGTCTTATATGTAGAAAACCCTAAAGATTCTACATACTGAAAACAAACATTAGAACTAATCAATGCATTCAGCACAGTTCTGAGACACCAAATCAATATTTTAAAAAATCAGTTATATTTCTATTCTATA
Organism: Furipterus horrens; assembly: GCF_987537825.1. NCBI lineage: Eukaryota > Metazoa > Chordata > Mammalia > Chiroptera > Furipteridae > Furipterus > Furipterus horrens. The sequence goes on from NW_028327182.1 coordinate 46,057,382, forward strand.
TACTAACAACACACAACCCAAAAAGAAAATTAAGGAAGCAATCCAATTTACAATGGCATAAAAAAATAAATAAGTACTTAGAAATAAACTTAACCAAGGAGGTGAAAGACATACATTGAAAAGTACAAAAGGGGACTTCCAGCCAAGATGGAGGCCTAGAAAGACATGCTGCATCTCCCTCCACAACTCAGAAGGAATACAACTACCTCAAAACTAGAGACAACCAGAAGTCCCAGAAAATCAAGCTGCATGGATGTCCAACAAAGATATAAAGAAGAAATACTCATCCAGACAGGTAGGAGGAGCAGAGCCAGGGTAGGGAGGAAGTGGTGTGGTGGTGGCGGCAGTGGCAGCAGTGGCAGGCCAGCAGAAAGCTCAGTCACATGTTTTTAAAAGTCGGGAGAGACACCTGAGGAGCACTCCCAGAACCAGACCAGACCTTGCAGCTCATGGCCCCAGCATGAGGGAAACTAAAGCCTCATTGCTTCTGACTGTGCAAACCAGTGGGGGTTGAGGCGGAGGCAGAAACTGCTGGTCTCTCAGCAAAGTCTGCTGGTTTAAAGGGCCCCCACAGTTCTAGTAGTCCGCAGACCCACTCACTCTGGAAACGATGGCCAGGGCAACAGCTAGAGAGGCACCAGTCCTATACGGAAGTGGGAGAAGTGCCTGGAAAAGGGAAGAGTGCTGAGCATGCAGCACTGTTCCCTCTCAAAACCCTCCCCCACACAAAGAGCCACAACATGCTGAAATGGGTTGCCCGGTACTGACGAATACCTAAGGCCCTGCACCTTACAACATAACAGGTGAAACAGCTCTACCTAAAACATAGAGGCAAATAAACATAGGAGCCTGTCAAGATGAGGAGACCTCTAGAGAAGTATGGCCCAAAAGGGGGAATGGATCAACGTTCCAGTGGGAGAACTAAGTGATGAGGAGATAGCCAACCTCACAGACAAGGAGACAGCCAACCTAACAGATGCAGAGTTCAAAACACTGGTGATAAAAATGTTCACAGGCTTGACAGATATGCTTAAGTATGGCAGACGCATAAGGGAAGAAATGAAGGCTATGCTAAATGAAATGAAGAAAAACCCACACAAAATCAATGCTGAAGGGAAGGAATCTTGGATTCAAATCAATGATTTGGAACATAAGGAAAAAATAAACAATCTGGGACCACCTTAAATATGCCAACATCCAAATCATAGGGGTGCCAGAAGGAGAAGAAGAAGAGCAAGAAATTGAAAGCTTATGTGAGAAAATAATGAAGGAAAAGTTCCCAAATTTCCCAAAGGAAATAAACATACAAGTCCACGAAGTACAGAGTCCCAAACAAGCTAGACCCAAAAAGGAACACACCAAGACAGATAATAATTAAATACCAACACTTAAAGATAAAAAGAGAATCTTAAAAGGAGCAAGAGAAAAGCAAAAAGTTACCTACAAAGGAGTCCCTATAAGACTATCAGTTGATTTCTCAAAAGAAACTTTGCAGGCAATAAGGGGCTGGCAACAAGTATTCAATGTGATGAAAAGGACTTACAACCAAGATTACTCTATCCAACAAAGCTATCATTTAGAATGGAAGGTCAGATAAAGTGCTTCCAAGAAAAGGTAAAGCTGAAGGAGTTCATCATCACCAAGCCATTATTATATGAAATGTCAAAGGGACTTACTTAAGAAAAAGATCAAAACTATGAACACTAAAATGACAACAAACTCACAACTATCAACAACAGAATCTAAAAAAAATAAAAACAAAATCCAACTAAGCAAACCAGAATAGGAACAGAATCATAGGTATGGGGATCATTTGGAGGTTTATCAGCTGGGAAGGGAAGGGGGAGAAATGGAAAAATGGTGCAGGGATTAAGAAGCATAATTGGTTGGTACAAAATAGACAGGGGGAAGTTAAGAATAATATAGGAAAGGAGGAAGCTAAAGAACTTATATGCATGACTCATGGACATGAACTAAGGGGGGTGGGATTGCTGGAGGGAAGAGGGGGGTACTGGTAAGACGGGAGCAAAGGAAAAAAATTGGGACTACTGTAACAACATAATCAATAAAATGTACTTTAAAAAAAGAAAAGTACAGAACGCTGATGAAAGAAATTAAAGAATATACAAATAAATGCAAAAACATCATGGATAGGAAGACTTAGTATTGTTATAATGTCCATACTGCACAAAGCAATCTACAGATTCAATGCAATGTGTATGAAAATCCCTAAGATGCTTTTACAGAAATAGAAAAATATTCTAAAATTTATATGTAACCACAAAAGACTCAAAAATCATGTGAAAGAAAAACAAAGTTGAAGGCCGCATAGTTTCTGACTTCAAAACACATTGCAAAACCATAGTAATCAAAATAGTATGATACTGGCATGAAAGCAGACATGTAGACTAATGGAACAGAATAGAAATCCCATAATTAAACCTACGCATACACACTCAAATGATGTTTGACCAGAATGCCAAGACTATGTAATGGGGAAAGACTATTCTTTCTCTTCAACAAGTTGTGCTGGGAAAACTGGAGGCCCAGATGCAAAAGAATGAAAATTAGACCCCAATCTTATAATATTTACAAAAATTAACTCAGAATAAATTACAGACTTAATCATAAAACCTAAAGCTATAAAAATCATAGAAGAAAACATAGGAGAAAACTTTATAACATTGGTCTGGGCAATGATTTTTCAGATATAACAAAAGCATAGGCAACAAAAGCAAAAATAGACAAGTAGAATTACATCAAACTAAAAGGCTTCTACTCAGCAAATGAAACAGTCAACAGAGTGACAAGGCAACCTACAGAATGGGACAAAATATCTGCAAATCATATACCTAATAAGGAGTTAATATCCAAAATCTGTTAAGAAATTCCTACAATAGCAAAAGTCTAAAACAAAAACAGCACAGAAAACCAAACAAATAATTTGATTAAGAAATAGACAAAGGGCTTAAAAAGACATTTCTCCAAAGAAAACATACAAATGGCCAACAAGTATAAGAAAAGGCACTCAAAATCACTAGTCATCAGAAAACGTAAATCAAAACCACAATAAAGTATATAACCTCATACTTATTAGGATGTCTATTATTAAAAAAAGTAAAAACAAAAAACAAGAAACAACAACCAGAAAATAACAAGTGTTGGTGAAGATGTGGAGATATTGAAACCCTTAGGTATTGTTGGTGGGGATGTAAAATGGTACAGCAGCTGAGCAAAACAGTAAGGAAGCTCCTCAAAAATTGAACTACCATATGCCCAAGCAATCCTACTTCTGGAGCTATATATCCAAAAGAATTGAAATCAGGAAATCAAAGGAATATATGCACTCCCATGTTCACTGTAGCATTATTCAAAGTAGTCAAAATGTAGAAGCAACCTAAAAGTTCATCCATGGAGGAATAAAGAAAATATAGTACACATGCACACACATATTTATACAATAGAATATTATTTGGCCATAAAAAAGGAAATCCTGTCATCTGCTACAGCATAAATGAATCTTGAGGGCATAATGCCAAATGAAATAAGCCAGTCACAGAAGGAAAAATACTGCATGAGGACACTTATATGAGGTATTTAAAGTAGTGAACCCAAAGAAACAGAAAGTAGAATAGTGGTTATCAGGGGCTGGACAGAAGAGGAAATAAGTTTCAATGGATTTAGAGTTTGCTTTGTAAGATGAATATGTGTTCTAGAGACCTGCTGTACAACATGTGCTTTCAGTTAAAAATACTATCCTGAACATGTAAACATTTGTTAAGAAGGTAAATAATAAGTTATGTGGGTTTTTCTTTTTTATCACAATTTAAAAAAAAACACCTGAGTGGAGGTAGGTGAAGGGACAAAAATGGGGATATCTTTACTAGTGCCAGCACTAAGATAAAGGAAAAACAAAAACATGGATCTGCTCTCCCAGGGAGGCAGAATATCAAAAGTAGCAACAATAGGGCACCTAGTGTTTTTACACTAGTACCAGAAAGTCCTATCTCTTATTGCTGCAACAGTGTTTATTGGAAAAGCAGATTCTCCAGAGCCCTCCACCCTGTGCTGCTCTATTAACTTCACAGCATAACAAATGCAACATCATCGGAGACTCCTTACCTTGGCACTAAGAACCTGAGAACACTGGCTGCAGTAGGTTCCTGATGACACTTCCCAGAAAACGTCACAGGTGAGACAGGCTGTCTTCTCGAAGGGTGGTCACTGCACACAGCATGCCCTAAACCCTGAAATGGAAGCACTCACATCTGTGTGATCAGAGTTTAATAATTCAGAGTCTTTTTCTAAACTTCTAAATTCCCAAAAGAACTTCACACTTACTGCCTCACCTGTGCTTGTCATGACAGGCCAAATATGAAAACAGTCTGTCTGTCAATGTACTCATAAACATTTCCCCAAAGTAGTGGGTGAAAAAATTGTGTCTTTCTCAACACTGGCTCACTTGTACTCCTTAACTCTTATTCTGTAGTACTTGCATCTGCTGTTCTTAGCTGTTTCATGTAATCTAAATTCTACACTTACAGTCCTGGTTACATAATCACCAGCTGCCCCTCAGAGCCACTATACTGAAACAGTCCCCTGCACGGGGAGGCATGGGGGCACCTCCCCGCTTCCGATGAGGGTATGCTGGAGACAGGTTAGAATGCTATGGAGCCTTGCTCTACACGGTGTGGTCTACAGACCGGCTACAGAGGAGTCTCATGGGGGTATGCTAAACATGCAGAATCCTAGACCCCACTCCAGAACTAACAAATGAGAACCCGCATTTTAACAAGATACCAAGATGATTTGGATATTCATTAAAGTTTGAGAATTCCTGGTATGAAATTTAAATATATGAGTATTTTAAAGCTAGATTGTAGAATTGAGGGAGGGAGTAGGGAGAAGGGTATTTACAGGAGTAAATAAGTAATATTAATCAAATATAGTTGTCAAATGAATGATTTACTTTCTTTAAAATAAGAGAGAAAGTAAATCCAATTATTATGTGTACAGGGCCTTAAAACATCCATAAGCTTAACAGCCTTCCACAGGAAGGCTTAAATACATATTCTGTCTTTGTATTTTAGTGACTATGTTCCCATAAAGATATCTTTAAATTGTATTAGTAACAAGTATGGGTGTTATCACAACTTAATAATTTTGAGCAATAATTCACCTCAAAAAAAGGGGGGAATAGGCATAAGTAAACAAAGCTCATGTCTTAACAGGTGAATTTTGCATGAAGTGAAGAAAGCAAGTGCCAGGGCCTCTTATTTCCACAAGCCCCTTCCAAGGACTAGTAACTAACATTATACTCAAAATTGTGTTTTTTTCCCTTAAAACAACCTCAGAAATTATATAACTTTAAAACTCCATAAAACCTGGGACCATGTTTGAACTAGTGAATTATGTATTCTATTTTTAAGTTTGGAGTATACAAGATTTTTTAGTGAGAAACAAGATGGCGGAGGAGTAAGTGGAAGCTACACTAACCTCCTCCCAGAACTAGTCTGGATTTACAACGCAATTTTGGAGAAATCATCTGGAATAACCAACCGAACACCAGCTGGAGAGAAGTCTTATAACCACGGAGAGACAGAAAAGGCCGCTACATCACAACTTGACCGGTAGGGAGTGCGGAGACGCGGAAGGGCTGGCTGGGCTCACACGGGTGGCAGCTGAAGGGACTGAGAAACAGCTCAGCAGCCGGGGATTCCCCCTGAGAAGGGCAGGGTCTAAACCCCCAGCTGAACTTCCCAGCCTACAACAACAGAGTGGAAAGTAAAATAGTATCCAGCTGAGAAAAGCGAAAAGCCACAGGGTTTCTTGCTAGCCGGAGAGAAACAGCTGGAGAAAAAGAGCTCTTAAGCGGATCACATACAAAAATATTTTGGCCCCCACTTACCCTGGGCTCAAGTGGAGGAAAGACAGAGAGGACTGGAGATGCTTGGGGAGAGTTTGGTGTGGTGGCTTTGAGGGGAGAGCTGGGGAAGCGGCCGGCCGGGTCCCAGGGCTGACTCATCCCCACACTTCAGGCAGACCATTCCAGGCCAAGTGGCGTCAGCCTGAGGGGAAGCAAAGGCCCTGCCTACAGGAATTAAGCTGCCACACCCACGGTCCTTAAGCCTGATGGCTAATCACAGATTGAATAGATTATCAACTAAAGGAGACAGACAAAGGCAGTAGATCCCTGGAAGTCTCCAACAGGCTGCCTAGACCCAGACTGGTACAGGATCTGACGCCACCAGGGGCAGATCCAGGAAGTGCAGATCATTCTAAGAAGCGCCAACAAACAATAGGAGTCACAAAAATGGGGAGACAGAGAAACAACCCCCCATCGAAAGGAAAGGCAGAGTCCCCAGAAAGAGTGCTAAATGAAATAGAGGAGAGCCAACTATCAGATATGGAATTGAAAGCATGTATTATGGAGAAGTTCAATGAGCTCAGCGGAAACTACAAAGAACTCCAGAAAAACTACAGTGAACTCCAGAAGAACTATAAGGAACTTACTGAGAATTATACCAGCATCAAAAAGGACATGGAAGCTATCAATAAGAGCCAGGAGGAAATGAAGAATACGATCTCTGAATTGAAGAACACAGTAGAAGGAATTAAAAACAGGCTAGAGGAAGCAGAAAATCGGATCAGTGAGCTGGAGGACAATGCAGACAAAAACTCACAGACAGTGCAACAAAATGAAAAAAGGCTGAACAAGACTGAAGAGGCTCTAACACAGCTGCAGGACAACATGAAACGTAATAATATCCGTATCATAGGAATTCCAGAAGGAGAAGAAGAAGAGCAAGGGATAGAAAACCTCTTTGAAAAAATAATGACAGAAAACTTCCCTAACATGAAGAGAGAAAGAATCATGCAAGTCCAGGAAGCACAGAGGTTCCCAATGAAGATGAACCCCAACAGGCCCACTTCAAGACACATCATAATTAAAATGCCAACATTCAAAGACAAAGAGAGAATCCTAAAAGCAGCAAGAGAGAAACAACTAATAACATACAAGGGAGCTCCAATAAGGCTATCATCAGATTTCTCAGCAGAAACACTACAAGCCAGAAGGGAATGGCAAAATATATTCCAAGTAATGAAAAACAAAGGCCTACAACCAAGAATACTCTACCCAGCAAGGCTCTCATTCAAAATGGAAGGTGAAATAAGGAGTTTCCAAGACAAAAGGAGGTTAAAAGAATACATCTCCACCAAACCAGTATTGCAAGAGATGCTACAGGGTCTCCTTTAAGAAGATGAAGAAACAGAGAGAGACAGAGAGGAACACGAGTACAAAGGGGGAAAATGACAATGAATAAGTACTGAAAGAAAGAAGGAACTTCTACCATTTGCAACAACATGATTGGAACTAGAGAGAATTATGCTTAGCAAAATAAGCCAGGCAACAAAAGAAAATTACCTTATGCTATCACCTGTTAAAGGAAACTAATGAACAACACAAACAAATGAGCAAAATTGAACCAGAGGTATGTAAACGAGGAATAAACTAACAGTAATAAAGGGGGAGATGGGAGGGAGAGAAGTGGTAAGAAGGGGAAGGGTCTAGTCAAAGAACATGTATAAATGATCCATGGACATGGACAGCTGGGTGGGGACTTAATGGGGGAGAAGGGAGGGACAGGGTGCAGAGAAGCAAGAGGGGGGAAAAAAGTGAGACAACTGTAATGGAAAAACAAACAAACAGAAAAATTTTTAGTGGGGGGAAAAAATAAAAATATAAAGAACAGAAATGCAAGTTCAGTGAATATTAGAAGGACAAGGATTTTCCTTCACACTGTATATATTTTCTCCCTACCTGATCCCTCCAGAATTTGGCATCCTAAAGAAGTAAGTAATGACCTAAGTTTCTTTGCATAAACCTAATAAGACCAGTTGTTAATAACGATTTTTTGACTAAGACTTTGACTGGAATGTCATGCCTAAAGGAGACATGATTGGGCTTTGGTTGTTACCAAAAAGCCCTGAGCAACTGGGACTGACTTTCAAAGGTAATAAAAGTCCATGAGATAAAAGGCCTGGTACCTTGGATGGATGAGCGGTCCATAGCAATCTTTCCAGGGAAGGAACGAAGGTTGTTTTCCTGAAAGATGGCTAGAAGGGACCTTAAGGCACAATGAAAAACCAGGAGGACCTGGAAAAGACAGGTGTTTACAGGCAAGGCTGTATGCCAGGTATGTGGCTCAGCTTCTGTGCTCTGAAGGGCAGACTGAAGGTCACCGTAAATGTTCCTTGTGTAAGTTCCAGCAAAGCAGAACTAAAGATCATAAGTGATCATTTGCTACTCTTGTTGTATATATGCAAATGAACAGGATAAATTAAAAATGAACTTAATGCAGTCCCTTTAATGACAAGGAGGGTAATCTTAGGGAGAAAAATCAAGATTCAAGGAAGATCACAATGCCCAGTGGTAGACTATAAAGTAGTGCAGCTAACCGTCTTTAAAGTTTCTTTTCATTTAAAATTTGTTTTCATTTGAAAGTTAAACTATGTCTGTGGCATTATCAAAGATGTTTAATTTACAGGCGAGAAGAATGTCAAATGCCTTGCAACTGGATGTCTTTCCGATAAGACAGTCCTACAGATCTATAAACTTGTGTGTGGGTTATGTTACATAAATTAACATGTGTTTTCTGTTTTCAAAGGGCATAAGCCTACGATCTCATTACCTGAGTGATTGTCTGTACGTATAGGCCTCACTTAATCCTGTCTGCATTGCTGCCTCCTGAGACTCAATGGTTTGGCTGAACTAAGTGGCTGGGTTGGTGAAGAACGGGGTGGTCTGTGGGCTTCACTTTAAAACTGGTTTCTCTTTTCTATCCTAATGGCTTGGACAGAAAGAGCCCAGAGGCCTGAGAGGGGGGAAACCTAAAATATTTCCCTCAGTCCAAACTAAGTATAATGGGCAAAAGGGTTTTGGACAGGTGAGATGTACCTGGCATACCTTCCTCTAAAGAAGCCCTTCTTTTCCCTAATGTGGGACATTGAAAAATTAATACCTGTCTTTTGTCATCTAGTGGTTACAGATTGAATGATGTCCTTTAACCCTGTTGCCCCCAGAATACAACAAGGATGCCAGCCTGTTAAACCAAGCATGCCGTTGTCCAGAGACAGCCAACCAACCTGGAGTCTGCACGATCCTTCCCCTTGTGGGAAGGCCACCCTCCCCTCCACACCCCCACTCTTATTAGGGATTTCTTGACCCAAGGGTAGGTAGGACGACGACCATGTCCAGCTTGAAGCAACTAGAGGAGCTCGAGACCTTCGTCCATTGTCCTTTATAAGATTGTAAAGGGTCTTAAGTCTGAGAGGGAGGGATTGTTATTTTTTATTGTTAAAATATTTAACTAATTAATTAATTATTAAAAAAAAAAAAGAATATATGAAAGGGTGAGCCATGGGCATGGACTTGGGGAGGGGATTGTCGGGGAAGGGGGGTGCTGGGCGGAGGGGAGCAAAGGGGAAAAAATTGGAACTATTGTAACAATATAATCAATAAAATATACTTTAAAAAATAAAATAAATGGGTAAAAAAAAAGATTTTTTAGTTTCTTTCAATGTAATAGGAAATAGCATTACATCACTACCATTCAACCTATAAACAACTATAACAAATAAAGGATGACAAAATAATTCTCATTTGTAAAAAAGTAAAACTCTGCAATAGATTCATATTTTTCAATTTTATCAGTTATCACCATTAAATTTAACAAACATGTGGTTTATTCACATTTCTCGCTCTTCCCTTTCTCTTTTCCTCCCATTTTAATTTAAAAACCTAATTGGTTCCTAGGGAGAGAAGAAATTAAATGGAGAATACACAAAGATACTTTTCAGGATTTTTTTTTTTTTTACTTTTGTTTTATTATTTTCTCCCAATGTTAAAAAGTAATATATCTACCTGTATTTTTCTTTTTAGAAATACAAAAGGGATAACAGAAGTAAAAAAAAAAAGTCACACAAAAAACTAGATAAATTCTGTTGACATAGTAGTGACCAGTGTTTCAAACTATTTAGATACAGGTGTTTTAAAAAATGTGCGTGTGTGTATGTGTGTTAGTATGAGAGAAACAGATCTGGAAATTGCTATTTTTTGTCACCAAACTACTCGTATAACTTTCTACACATTGCTTATATAACTTTCTACACATTGAGCTCTGCCTCAGTATATCTGGCTACAACATATTCCATATGTACCATTATTAGTTAAACAAACTTCCAATGTAGGGCATTTAGTTTGTATCTGATTTTTCTTTTTTACAAATAAAACTACTGTGTATATCATTATGGATGCTCCTTTGTATAATTTTCTCATTCTGTTCTTAGAATAAAATCCCTTAATGGAAATTGTTGAATAAAATTGGCAACAGAATTAACAGTCTGCGATTTGTAAACTTCTATCATATATAGTGTGACCAAAATAAAACTTCATTTTTAAAAAGACTTTGTTTTCCCATTTGACTACATTTTCTCCTGTAATAGATTTTAGTGGCTATGCTTATGGGATAGATTAAAATTGCCATGATCTGAAGGGGGAGGATTTATTTGTGTCTTCCTTCTATATGAAGTGGCTAAACAGAAAAAAAAAAAAAAAGACTTTGTCAATATGACGGTCAAAAAATCTTGTTTGTATGCATGTTTTAAAAACTACTTTATTAAAGTAAAATATGCATAGAGTAGTATACAGCTTTATGCATGTCACAAAGCAAGCACACCCTTGTACCACCTATGCTACCACCCATGATGGAAGAAGCATTATGGAAGCCCCTCATGTCTGCCAGTCAGTACTCCATCCTTCCCTCTTGAAAATTAATCACTATACTGACATTTAACACCATAGATTGGTTTTGTAAATAGCTTCATTGGCTCAACATTATATCCATGAGATTTATCAATGATTCTCCTTGTATTGGCGATTCACTCATTTTTGTTGCTGTGTAGTAATCAATTATATGAATATCTTGCAATTTATTTTGTCACTTTCTTGGTCATAATATTGTATCACTTAATATAGCGTATATATTTGGGTACCACTGATTTAGTCATACAAATGGTAACTTTTTATTTTATATTTTTTCTTTCCTTTTTTTTTTTTTTTTTAAAGAGAGGGAGAGAACCATCAATGTGTGGTTGCCTCCAGCACGCTCCCAACTGGGGATCTGGCCTGCAACCCAAGCATGAATCCTGACCAGGAACTAAACTGGCAACCTTTTGCTTTGCAGGTCAGCACTCAATCTACTGATCCACACCAACCAGGGCCAAAATGGTAAACTTTTATATGACTAAATCCATCATTCATTTTCCTTTATGATTATATTATTAGTGCTATGCTTTCAAAAGACTTTGTTTCCCTATCCCAAGACAATAAAATGTTTACCTATATTTTACTCGACTTCTTGTTTTTGCTTTTTATATTCATATCTTGATTTAAAATTTATTGGAATATAAGGGTTAGGTATCAATAGCTGTATGACTGTGTTCACCCTCCTTCAATGGCTAGGCAGTTTTCCCAATATCTTTTATGAAATAATCCATTTTTTCCTCATACTGTCTTAAAATTCTTCCTTTATCATTTGCTAAGTCCCCATATATATACTTGAGACAGTTTATGGACATTCTTATTTTTTAAAACATGCAAATAAACCCTTCAATTGGTAACACAAGCACAAAGTACAAAATTCTAGAGGAACAACAGTATTTAAAGATAGTGAGTAAGGTTTCTTTCACGCCTGCCCTCTAGATACACATTTTGTCTCCTCAGATTCAACCGTGGTTCCAAGCCACTTATCTACCATCCCCAAAGTACTCTGTGCTTAGAAATATGTACATATACACACTTATGTATATTAATATGTCTTTAAAGTAAAAAAAATGCTGTAACACCATTCTGTCTTTCATAGAAGCCTCATGTGGACACTTTAATAAGAGCAGTTTCTTTTCAGAGGCAGGCATTCCTAACACATGTGAGAAAATTAAGCATGAACAATGGCAATTTTGTTAGATAAGTACCCATGTTTACTTAGTCCTCACACTTGATAAATACATCTTTGCTTCCTAGACATTTTTGCCTTATAGTCCTTAAATGCTACTTTGAACACTATTATGTACCAGAGTATTACAAGAAGCACAAGACAGAAATAAAATGTGAAAGCTTTATCATTTAAATAGGAATGAAACAAACTCCCTCAGGTAAGCTTATTGACATTAATACACAATCATCAGAATGAGTTCTGCTTGTTTGTTTTTTTAATTCAAAAACTGAAGCTCCTGCTTTTCTCTACAAAAAATCACATATATACAAAATAAAAGAATTATTTCTTATGGACCTTAATGCAGTGTATGAAGATGTGTGTGTATATATTTACACACTTCATATTCACTCATAGTAATTATTTTTGAGGAAAAAAGAAATGCATAAAAATATAAAGCCACATAATACCATCTAGATATAAACTGTTATATTTTCTTTGACATACTCTACTCTAGTTTTTTATTTCTATGCACTTATTTTTTTCTTTTTCTAAAATGGGCTCATAATATTAATGCCATTTTGAACCCTACTTTATTCACTTAACATAATAATTTGGGGCCAAGATGGAGGCATAGACAGACACGCTGCATCTCCCTCCACAACTAAGGAGGAATACAACTACCTCAAAACTAGAAACAACCAGAAGTTCCAGAAAATCAAACTGCATGGAAGTCCAGCAAACAAAGATATAAAGAAGAAATACTCATCCAGACAGGTAGGAGAGGTGGAGAGGATGTGATGTGGTGGTGGCAGCAGGAGCAGGCCAGCAGAAAAAGTCAGGAGGGACACCTGGGGAGCATTCCCAGCTCCTCACCGGACCATGCAGCTCACAGTTCCAGCACCGGAGAAATTAAGCCTCATTGCTTCTGACTGTGCAGACCAGTGGGGGTTGGGGTGGAGGCAGAAACTGCTGGTCTCGGTAGAGTCCACTTGTTTAAAGGGCCTCCACAATCCTAGAATGTCCACAGACCCACCCACTCTGGGAACAATGGCAAGGGCAGCAGCTACAGGGGCTCCAGTCCGGTGTAGAAGTGGGAGAGGTGCCTGGAAAAGGGGCGAGTGCTGGGCAGGTGGCATTGTTCCCTCTTGGACCCCTCCCCCACATACAGTGCCACAACGTGGTGAAACAGGTTGCCCTGTACTGACAAATCCCTAAGGCTCCACCCCTTACAACATAAGAGGAGCGACAGCTCTACCTGGGACGCGGAGGCAAACAAACACAAGAGCCTGTCAGAATGAGGAGACAGAGAAGTACGGCCCAAAAGAAGCAACAGATCAAGGTTCCAGTGGGAGAACTAAGCGACGCGGAGATAGCCAACCTAACAGATGATGAGATAGACAACGTAACAGACATAGAATTCAAAACACTGGTGATAAAAATGCGCACAGGCTTGACAGATATGCTTGAGTTTGGCAAATGCATAAGAGAAGTGAAGGCTATGCTAAGAGAAATGAAGGAAAATCTACACAAAACCAATGGTGAAGGGAAGAAAACCGGGGTTCAAGTCAATGATTTGGAATGTAAGGAAGAAAAAAACAGTCAACCAGTGCAGAATGAGGAAGCAAGAATTGAAAAAAATGAGGAAAAATTCTCAGATTTTGTGAAGGAGATGGACATACAGATCCAGGAAGCACGGGGGTCCCAGGCAAGCTGGACCCAGAGGGGACCACACCAGGACACATCATGACTGAGATACCAAAGGTGAAAGATAAAGACAGAGTCCTGGGGGCAGCAAGAGAGAGACAGAAAATTGCCTACAGGGTGGTGACTATGGGACTATCAGCTGATTTCTCAGAGGACACTTTGCAAGCAGGAAGGGACTGGCAAGCAGTATTCAATGTGATGAAAGGCAACCAGCAACCAGGATTACTCTATCCAGCAAAGGTATAATTTAGAATGGAAGGGCAAATGAAGTGCTTACCAGACAAGGTAAAGCTTAAAGAATTCATCATCACCAAGCCATTATTATATGAAATATCAAGGGACTTACTTAAGAAAAAGAAGATCAAAAGTATGAACACTAAAATGACAACAAACTCACAGCTATCAACAACTGAATCTAAAAAATAAAAACCAACTAAGCAAACCAGAATAGGAACAGAATCATAGGTATGGGGATCATTTGGAGGGTTATTAGCTGGGAGGGAGGAGGGCAAGAAATTGGGAAATGGTGCAGGGACTAAGAAGCATAATCGGTTGGTACAAAATAGACAGGGGGGGTGTCAAGAATAATATAGGAAAGAGTAAAGCCAAAGAACTTATATGCACGAACCATGGATATGAACTAAGGGGTGGTGGGACTGCTGGAGGGAAGGGGGATACTGGGCAGAGGGGAGCAAAGGGGGAAAAATTGGAACTACTATAACAGCATAATAAATAAAATATAATTAAAAAATAAAAATAATGTTCCCCATTTGGTTAAATGGTCTTTAAAAACACAAGTCTTAAATGGCTATAATAATACTCTACCTCATGAAGGTTCCATAATTTATTTAAACATTCTTTTAATTGAATGTTTCTAAATTTTTATCATTTTTAATAATGCCTCAATATATATCCTTTAACATACATTTTTGATTTACTTTTCTTAGGATATACTGTTAGCATTTGGATTAGTGAATCACAGCTACTGGCAGCACAAGACTCCTTCCAAGCGCAGGAAGTACTGCTGTGGATCAGAGCCACGTGCACTCTTGGCCACGACACTGAAAAGAGATTGCAAATTCTGCATCCTTCTGGCATGGGTTCTCTTTAGAGTACTTGTTTCTTGTGCATAGTGTGGCCAGGCAAGCCTGAGGCTCCTCCAGCTTGCACATATTTGCCTCCTCTTCTCCTTAGAAGAGCTGCTGAGAACCAGGGAAATAGAATCGTGTGTGTATTTCCTCTGATTTGTACCCTATCTCTTTTCACCACTGATGTATTCAGGACCAAGATAAAAGTGTGAGTCAGAAGGAAAGTATGTAACATTTATTTTTTTGCAGAAATCCTTACTTATTAATATATTTCAGGACAAATAAGAATTCCCATGTTATAAGGAAACAGCATCTTTAAAACGAAATCAGGAACACAATATCTATATGTAACTAATTTTTTATTACCTTTTCTTTTTATTTGGCTAAAACTTGAAACCACATAGTTTCATCACACTATGTGATTGTAATGCCATATCTCTAATTGTACTTTGCTGCCCATAAGGCACTTGTGAATCTGTTTTCTTTTCCTTAATTGATCTTGTAAGTTACTTGATTGTAAAAATGTAGCTTGTCATATACTCCCTTTAAATATTATACCCTTTAAAACAGAAATGTTTTCCATTACTGTCAAGACAAACAACAGTATTTTTACACAAAAGAGGTACTCATCTGTCAACTTACTTTGAGACACCAATTTCCATCAGCTGTTTATTCTTCTTGGATTAGCCTTAGCAGGGAAGGATTTACATTTTATGTACTCATTCACTTGGTTCACTTTTCTGTTGAAGTGTTAGGTCTTTTCTGTCTCATGGATTTGAGAAATTCCTTTAAGTATTGATGAAATTAACCCCATGTCTGCCATATTTGTGGTGAATATTTTTCTGTTTTCAGTGCCATTTCATTTTCATATGGTGTATTTCCATTCAAAATGTTTAAATTCAATAAATTAAAATATGCATTTTACTATAGCATTTTTTAGCATACCTTCCCAAGTCCAGAACCATATAGATACATATATGGTATACTTTCCGTCTCTAGTTTTATTCTAATTTTGCTATTTCAGTATGACTTCAATTTAGTTTTATTATGATTTTAAACAATAAAATTATTTCTGAGAAATTATTTAATTCTTCATTGATTTTTATTTCATTCTATCATATTCTAGACAATTTCATACACTGGATTTTTTATAGCTATTTTTATTGTACCATTATGTTGTCTGTTGATTTGTACACTGTTTATGGGGGTGTATCAGATATTTAATATCCTATAAAACAAGTTATTCCTTTCACTACCATTTACTTTTACTCTTCCTCAAAATTTTAACTACCTCACCCATTTATTCTTCTAATTAATTTTAGAATCAATAATTCAAGTTGCCAGGGTGGGGGGAAGAAGTGGGGGGGGGAGTGGGACAACTGTAATAGAAAAACAATAAATAAATTTTTAAAAAGAAAAATATAAGTTATCTTACATTTTAAAGATAAGATTTCAATTTTATGATTATTAAAGATGGTTACAACAGTAAAATACATAAAAAGGCATTCAATTTCACTGCCAATCATAGTATTGCAGGTTATCTGTCATTTAACAAGTAAATAAAAGTTTTCAAGTTTGATCATCTCTGTTGGTGGTCTAAATATTGAGGATATGGGCATTTTCATTAGCCCATTGATGAGAAAAGAAATTGGTAGCTATTTTAGAGGGAATTTGTCAGTATCTATCAAAATGCAAAATGTGTGTACCATCTAATCCAACAATTACCCTTCTAGGACTCTACCTCATAGACATTCTTACACATATACACAAAAACAAGGCAGTTCATTGTGGCATTATTTATAACAATCCCATATTGGAATCCACATAAAAGTTCACCTGTAGCGTAATGATAGTATAAACTAAGGAGTAACCATACAATGGGATATTACACAACTATTAAAAAGAATACAGAAAATAAATATGTAACAATATGAAACAAAATATCTAAGATATAGTTTTAAATAAAAAGACAAGTTTCAGAACAATATGACCAACATACTGCAATTTATATATTTTTGTTTTTGTTTTTGTTTTTGTTTTTTAATTTTATTTTTTGGTTATTCAATTACAGTTGTCCCATTTTTCCCCCATTGCTCTCCCCTCCCAGCCTATCCCTTCTCCCACAATTGTATCCCTCCCCGTTGTCCATGTCCATGAGTCATTCATATATGTTCCTTGACTAGACCCTTCCCTTACTTATCCCCCTTCTCTCCCTCCCCCCTCCACCCTACTGACTACTATTCTAGTCTTTGCCTATTTAGTTCGTTTGTTTGTGTTGCTCTTTAGTTTTCTGTATTGGGTGATATCATATGGTATTTTGCTTTCTTTGCCTGGCTTATTTCACTAAGCATAATTCTCTCTAATTCCATCCATGTTGTCACAAATGGCAGGAGTTCCTTCTTTCTTTCTGCTACATAGTATTCCATTGTGTAGATGTACCACAGTTTTTTGATCCACTCATCCACAGACGGGCACCTAGGCTGTTTCCAGCACTTAGCTATTGTAAACAGGGCTGCTATGAACATAGGGGTGCATAAGTTCTCTTGAATTAGGGTTTCAGGATTTTTCGGGTATAATCCTAGTAGTGGAATCACTGGTTCAAATGGCAGTTCCATTTTTAGTTTTTTGAGGTAATTCCATACTGTTTTCCATAGTGGCTGCACTAGTCTGCATTCCCACCAACAGTGCAGTAGGGTTCCTGTTTCTCCACATCCTCGCCAGCACTTGTTGTTTGTTGATTTGTTGATGATGGCCATTCTGACAGGTGTAAGGTGGTATCTCTTTGTGGTTTTTACTTGCATCTCTCTGATGGCCAATGATGTTGAACATTTTTTCATATGCCTATGGACCTTCTGTATGTCCTCTTCAGAGAAGTGTTTGTTCAGGTCCTTTGCCCATTTTTTAATTGGGTTGTTTGTTTTCTTGATGTTGAGTCATATAAGCTCATTATATATTTTGGAGATCAGTCCCCTGTCTGTGATATCATTGGCAAATATGTTTTCCCATATGGTTGGTTTCCTTTTCATCTTGCTAATGTTTTCTTTTGATGAGCAGAAACTTTTTAGTTTGATGTAGTCCCATTTGTTTATTTTTTCCTTTATTTCTCTTGCCTTGGGAGATGTATCCGTGAAGATATTGTTATGTGTGATATCTGAAATTTTCCTGCCTATGTTTTCCTCTAGGACTTTTATGGTATCACGGCTTACATTTAAGTCTTTAATCCATCTTGAGTTTATTCTCGTGTGTGGTGTAAGTTGGTGGTCTAGTTTCATTTTTTTGCAGGTCCCTATCCAGTTCTCCCAGCACCATTTGTTAAAGAGGCTCTTCTCACTCCATTTTATGTTCCTTCCTCCTTTATCAAAGATTAGTTGATGACCATAGAGGCCTGGATTTATTTCTGGGCTTTCAATTCTGTTCCACTGATCTATATGTCTGTTCTTATGCCAGTACCAGACTGTTTTGATCACAGTGGCTTTGTAGTATTGTTTGATGTCTGGTATCATGATTCCTCCTGCTGTGTTCTTCTGTTTCAAGATTGCTTTTGCTATTCGGGGTCTTTTTTGGTTCCATATGAATTTTTGGAGGATTTGTTCTAGGTCAGTGAAATATGTCATTGGTATTTTTATAGGGATTGCATTGAATTTGTAAATTGCTTTGGGTAGTATGGCCATTTTGATGATGTTGATTCTTCCCATCCAAGAACATGGTATTTGCCTCCATTTATTTGTATCTTCCTTAATTTCTTTCTTCAATGTTGCATAATTTTCAGTGTACAGGTCTTTTATCTCTTTGGTTAAGTTTATTCCTAGGTACTTTATTTTTCTTGTTGCTATAGTAAATGGTATTTTCTTTTTTGCTTCTGTCTCTGATATTTTATTGTTGGTGTACAGAAATGCCTTAGATTTCTGTATATTTATTTTGTACCCTGTTATTTTGCCAAATTCACTTATTATATCAAGTAGTCTTTTAGTGGATTTTATAGGGTGCAATTTATATTTTTAAATATCTATCTTTGTGTGTATTTAAGTAGTGTATAGTATACGTATAAAAATTATTTAGGACAATCACTAAAAGGGTTATTGTATTTACTTCTGGGGTGGTGAGATTAGAGAGTATAAAGAAGGACTATAATTTTTAATTAAGTATTTTTATATTATTTTAGTTATCCCCTAAAGCTTGCATTCATGTATAACCTTTGTATGTTGTAAATAAAACATCTTAAAACAACACCTACTCACTATTAACATTACCTTTCTTTGGACTGCCATTTTGGACATCTTTGTTTTTATTTACTCTAGAACTGGGGGAAAGCTATCTACACTTGGGAATGGCCAACAGACCACATCTGTGACTCCTGGCTGGCAACGCCCCATGTGTGGTAGTTTCTGAATCCCCTTCTCAGTTCTACTCTGTGGTGCAAGTCGGTCTGGACACTTCTAGTGTTTAGTTAGCATTCATCCTGGACTACCTTAAGTAACTGGGTAAGACTTTTTTCCTGTCATTGCATATTTCTCAGCCCCAAAACCCCATCAAACAAACAGTACAAGAAAAGCCATAATCTGTGCACTCAATGCAAACTAGACAAGCTCTTCTTGCCTCTACTCACATAGTCTGATGGTGCATTTTGATTGTGGGGGGAATAGTTACCACTAGGTATGGATGTCATTCTTTACCTTGAGCACCACCCACTAAACAAAAAGAGTAAATTTCTGGAAGTTGCAGTCTATGGAGCTTTGTAAAAAGTTGGTGTAGAAGAGAGGATCAAATACAGGATTTTGAAAATGTCAAAAGCACATGGCCCACAGGAGAGAGTTGCTCAGGCCTTTTCACTGGTACATAAATACAATGTTAGTCAGTGACTTTTATTCTCAATTCAGCTCCATCAGCCTCATAATCAGTAGAAATTCCTATAGGAATCCGGCTAATTAATGGCTATCAGTCTTATTTTCTACCAAGGTTATGCTTGTTTTATGTTGTTTCACCACTGGTATGTATGTGGAAAATTGGGAGAGACTGCATCAGGCCGATTAACACATGACACCATAAACTTAGTTTTTTGTAAATAAAAACAAAGTCCAAAACATAATATAACAATGCTAATGACCAAAGAGGCAACTGACAGAAAAGTTATATGTGGGCAAACACAACCCTTAGAACACTTTTCTACACCATGGTGGCTCTCCAGAGTATTAGTCCTCCCAAGAACCAAATAACCATTTATTGTATATGTGTGCAGAGAACAAGGAAACATTTCTGTGGCAGCTGCTCTGAAGATCAGGAGCAAAGGGAGAGAAATGAATGAATAAAAGCATTAAGGAAAAAGAGAGGGTGAAATCTCAGTGGGAATAAAGACAGCCAGTGGGGAATGAGTAGGGGATTAATACCTGTGACATGATGAAAGAGGACAGCATCAAAAAAGGAGGATAAGAGAAAAACTCTAAATTACCAGTGGGAAATGGAAAAGACGCTCAATTTAATTTCCTTTGGACTTAAAACTGGGATTTATCACCAACAGAAAATAGTATGTAAGCATGAAAGCTGAGGCAATTTTTCACAGTTATCATTTCCATTGATAAGCATTTCTTTGTTTGAACAAATGACTATTATAAAAAAAAAAAAAAAACAAAGCTGCAATTGAATTAACAGCTCATCTTCCAGCTATGTTCCCTTTAAAGAAACTTAGAAAAAAACATAATATGAATAGAATGAATGTATGATCTTTTGGCCTTTTGACAGAGATAAATGTGCTAGAAGGATATCTTATACGCTTTAAATGTAGAATTAAATGTTTAGTTCATATATTTCCTGCAATTTCCACATGTGAAAAGTGAGAAACGGTACTTAAAATTATCCAATCTTGGTAAAACATGAAGTATAGCAGGATTTTGTTGGGTCTTATCAGCTACTCATAAAAAGACAGAAAAGGAAAGGCCAGAACTTGCACCAGACTTGTAGTGTGTGCGTGTGTGTGTATGTGTGTGCACGTATATTGGGCAAAGCATAATGCCCACTCTAATCTCAATTCAGGATAAAAGAAAACTAGAGAGTTCCAGGACCCATGACAATATGGAGGCATTGAGCCAGTACTACTTGGAAGCTCTCCTGCAATGGTCAGCAGACAGCTATCTGTCAGTGGAGAAGCAGCAGGGCCCTATCACTGGGCTGGACATCTCAGGTTGCACAGTCCAGGTAGAACCTCAATGTCAGCCAGTGAAATTAGGTAGATCCTCATTCCTAGAATGGAGACCAAATGATTGAATAAGAAAAGAGTTCTTACATGAACCACCATCAAACTGCCTAAAATTTGGGAAATCGGCCATAGAAGTTTTACTGTTATTAAGAGACATCAGGAAGGGTTAATGTGAAATGGGCAATTCTGACCATGGGTCATGAACACTGGATTCTGTGCCCAGGGTCATGAAAGCAATAGTGACACAGAGCAAACAGTATAAAAGGGTCTCTCTCCTATTATCAGTAGTAGCATAACATCACATCCAAATTCAAAAGAATCTTCTCAAATGTGAAACTTTACATTTATATTCTGTGGTTAACAATTCTTGCATAGAATTCTGGGAAGATGACTCTGGAATAGCAGGCAGGTCATCTAGCATCTACCCAGGCTCCAGTGTAACCTGCTATTTAATTTTGAGCATCACCACTTAACCTTCCAGAGCCTCAGTCTTCTCATCACAATCCACTTTATGGCCACCTCTGGAAATTCTTCAAGCCTATTATTTTTTTATTATGAGGTTCTTATTATAAATATTCTCTTAGTAAAGATTATCCCACATTGTGACATTGCTACTTATTAAATAAATCTAGAGGGGATAGTCACACTCAAAAATGGATGTTCAGAACACAGCAGCTTCCTTCACTGAAGTCTTTTGTAAAGACATGGTACAAGCATACCAAAACCTTGGGTGGCAAGAGAGCCAAGGAGACAAGTCAGGAAAGAACAGAGCTAGGGGAAGGAGGGAGATGAGTTACTGAAGAAATTCTAGGATGCAGTAATCAATCACTAGGAAAAAAAGCTAAAGCTTAGAAAATATACCAAGCAAAGCAAATAAAGCAAACAAGCAAGTGGATATTCCATGTCACATGGAGCACTGGGGAAAACAAAACTACAAATGAAAAGCTTGATCCTAAGTCATGCCATAGCTAATGTGAGACCAAGGCTTGGGTTTCTATGTGTAAGATAAGGAGTTAGGATTGTTGAGATGACAGTTTAGAATAAATGGACTTTGTATGAGACAAATGGAGCAGAGCCACATATTATATGGGTCTTATTTTATTGAGAATAGCATAACCTTTTAAGGGTGCTGCATGGCTGCGTAAAGCCCAGTGACTCAGCTCATAGTTCCTCATCTTTCATAGAATTTCAACCCTGGTACAACACTTCTGGGTTAAATTCCTTCAGAAACAACTTATTTATTTATTTATTTACTTACTTACTTACTTACTTATTTATGAAAGAAGAAGGGAGGGAGAAAGAGAAGGAGAGAAACATTGATGTAAGAGAGAAACATCAATCAGTTCCCTCTTGCATGTGCCCAGGGGACAGAACCTGCAACCCTGGCATGTGTCCTGACCAGGAATCAAACCTGCAACCTTCTTTTGCTTTGCAGGACGATGCCCAACCAACTGAGCCATGCAGGGCAGGGCTCAAGAATTTAAAATAGTGCACACAACTATTTGTTTAGTAATCTACTAAATCTTTACAAAGCTATTTTTTCTTTGTTTAGAAATGAACAAATCAGGGCTAAATTATTTAAAGACAGCAATCTACCACAGTTGATACAGAAAGTTAAAGAGGATATGCAAAAATACTGGTCCCTCAAGGAGGAAAACAATAAATGGCATATCCACAAGCCTTTGTCCCCCCTGAAGCTCCCCAGCCCCCACACAACAGGCAAAGGCCAGGCCTCCCCAAAACCCTTCCTATTCTCAGATACTGATACAGCAGGAGGCAAATCAGAGCACGTGTAGATCAGGTTTTTCTGACCTCAGCAGGCAACTACACATTTGAATTAAAGTCCATTAAGAATAACACTAACAAGTGCTCACTGAGTATCTCTGCTTTACCCTACAGAGATTTCTGTTTTCTTTTTTAAGATTTTATTTATTTATTTTTAGAAAGGGAAACGAGGGAGGAAGAGAGGAAGAGAAACATCAATGTGAAAGAGAAACATCGATCAGTTGCCTCTCATACACACCCCAACTGGGGACCGAACCTGCAACCCAGGCATGTGCCCTGACTGGACTTGAACGGGCAAACTTTCGCTTTGCAGAATAATTCCCAACCAAGTCACACTGGTCCTGGCACCTACTGAGATTTTCTAAACATTTACAGTGTAATGAGCCTCTAACAGTTAGTTCTTCAACAAGTAAATCTGAAGATGGCAGGCACATCTCACCGTAGTCCTGCCAGGATTTCACAAGATTGAGAACATGTTTTTATTTTAAAATCCTTCATTACAAAACCATCCTTATGTGGCAAAGAGAAAAGCCCCAATCATAATTCTCTGCTGAGAGTAATCAGAGAAAGCCAAAGAAAAAGCAGGGAAAAGGGTCAAAGAGAAACTTTTGAACTTACAGAAATATAGACAGACCACTGTGCTCAACTCGTAAAATCAGAGGTTGCTTTATGCAACAAGGATAATAAAGACTAAGAGATTTTTATCATTGCTATTTCATTCTACAAAATAGAATTACATTGGCTTATCTTTCTGGATGACCGTGAAATAATAGTACATATTGTAAATATAAATTGGTTATATCAGAGATGGGAGTTAGGAATTACGTAATTTCAAACCTATCACATAGTTTCAAGTTATTTCCCATGAGATTTCACACAAGGCACAGCACTGGAAGCCATAATTTCCACATTTATTGGAAACAGCACCTCAGCCAAAGTGGTGCATTATATTCTCTCAGAGAGACCTCACTCAGGGACACAGAATTAACTCACATTATCATCCTAAGTGTTTAGGGTCTTTTTCATAAAACTGCAATATTTGGTCTCGTAATTCAGAGAACGTTTCTTTAAATGTAAGACTATAATTTAAGAAACTGACTTCTAACCTAATAAAAATTTCTTTGCCAACTAAACCAAAAAGTTTAAATCTGTGTAGCACATAGTAAGTGATAATAGAACCAAATGGCTCTATTTTTTATCCGTATGTCTCCCAGCAGCACTCCTTAGCTATTCTTTATTAATTTATGGTTATATATTTTATTGTCCACGGATGTTTCACAATCTATTAAAATATAATTTATATATAAAATATTTTTCTTATATATTTTATATATGTGTTTATGTGTTTACATGTGTATAATTTGTTTATATGTGTGGCTGTGTGTGTACAGGCTCACATAAATTTAGACTGTGATGAAACAATAGTTAGTAAAGGATGCTATCTATTTCATGTGTATTATATGTGAGTGCTGAATTTTAAAACCACTGCTGATGGTTGGCATTATGTAAATAACTCATTAAGGCCTCCAGCTCAGAATAAAACTCTCTATTAATTTGGATTTTTAGCTTGTTTGTTTTTGTTGTTGTTTTTGTTCTAAAGTATTAATATCTCTTTAGGAATAATAAACAGCACAGAGTTGGCAGGAACATTAACACAATTGCAAAAATTGTGGCATATACAACAAACTCTTGCACAAAAATAAAATTCTGAGAAATTAGGGAAAATTAGTCAATGAGAACAAACTGGCTATTGTATCAAAATATTAATAAAACCCAATATTTTCTTAAGAAGATTTGCACTAAAGATACATTGACATTAGTCTTAGATCACCACCACCTGATTTGATTCATGTTCATTAACTCAATTGAACTGAAAATAATATTAATTGGGAAAGCCTGAGTTAGAAGCAACCTTTAACCTTTGGAGTTGACTACAGCACCCTCCTATAACACATTCTATTAGGTAAATAGGTCAGGAGTCTGACCCAACATGGCTTTTGTTCTTACGTTTTCAAAAAGCCTTTTACATCTGTAAGTGATCATTTACAAGGTTTTCAATGCTGTTTTAAATAAATGAAAATCTTAATTGTATTATTGATATTATTGTATAAAAATACATATTTGGGCAGTCTGGCAAAATTAATCTTTAAAAAATTCCCCAGAATTATTACATTCAGAGTATATACTTCTAAAAAGAGCATCTGTTTTTATCTCTGAGTATTTGAACCATGTAATAATGTTATTCCTTATTTAAAATGTTATATTTATAATGAAAAAATTAAAATTTTAGGTTCATCACAATCATATCTAGTTCCATAGCTCCTCAACTCCAGGATACATGCTTTTACAATTTTAATATTTTTGAAAATGAGATATACCTTAAAATGATATCTACATTAAGTGTGAGTATGCTCTTTTTCTAATTCTAAAACACTATTATTGCATCTAGTAAGTCATAACATTTTGGACATGAGAAAATACACAATTTTTGAATAGTTTTTCTGTTTACTCGATTCTCCTAGATGTTTAATATAACATTACTTTTAACACACTGAAATCCCTGGAAGTACTTGGATGTCCCTGTGGATTGACTGGCCTACTACCCACAGTCAACTCTTTTTGTTTAACAGAGAAGAAAAAAGGTGGCACCAACAGCCACTAAAAAAAAAAAAAAAAAAAAAAAAAGAGAGAGAGAGAGAGAGAGAGAGAGACAAGTGAAATACTTGTTTCTCCAGGTTCCTCTTCAGCAAGCAAGGGGTCATGTGATTCAGTCTGGCCCATGGGAAGAAAGCGAGAAAATAGTAGTTCTAGGAAGGCTGGCATTTAACTGACAAGGAGAAGATACTTGGCTGATGTGACCCCTTTTCCTCCTGTTTTCCTGTCTTGCCCTTTAAGCATGATGGTACCAAGGCTCAGAAAGGTTTAAAATAAATAACTCCTCCAAACAGTGCAGTTAGTAAGTGGCAGAGCCAGAGGCAAATTGGCCAACTGGCCAATTCATTAGGAGCCAATTTCTTTAGTGCTAAAATGTTATTTGAGTAATACATATCAATCAACTCAAATTTCATCAATGCAATCCTTTATATAACTAGAAAATATAAAAACAGCACTCTCAAGTAAGGAAAAGCCTATCCCATTCCCCACCCACTCACTCACCACACAAAGAAAATCTGTTCAGAATCATCTATCTTGTTGGAGTAACCACAGTTATTTCCCATTAAAATTCTGAAATCAAATGAGCAGGTCTTGTGCTCTTTGACTAAAGCAAGATATTTTATTATCTAAGATACACGTCTTCTAACATACCTCCCAATCACTTGTTTGATTTAGAAAACACACAGAGTCTACAGTAAAATCAAGAAAAAGGAAAACGTAGAAAAATTTTCACTGTTTTTACTCCCACAACATTAATCTTGCCTTGGCCAGAGAAAGTAAATGAATTAATTGATCTGTTAATATATTGTATTTTTATTACTGCAAATCATTTCCCCTGTACCTCCATTAAATAAGTGTTAAAGAAATACTTAAAAACATAGATTCAGTGGGATTAGGAATCCTCACATTTGTTGGACCAGAACTCAACAGAACCAGAACTCAAATCTCAGGTCTTTCTGTCACCATATCTGGTTTTAGGACCTCAGAAATCCTTAATCCAAGAAAGTGAACAGAGTAACTCCACAGCTGGTAACAAACAAGAACTAAGTGCAGCCCCCAGAGCTTTGTCCAAATGTGCTGATCACTTGCTCTGAATAAAATGCTATCCCAGAAGCAATGTACAAAAGAATGAGACATACTCTTGCCTTCAAAGCTCCCAAGTCCCTGTGACCAACTGCACGATCTAAATCAATACAGCTGAAATCAGAGACACTATCGGTAATATAAACATTTTAAAAAGAAGTCTTACGTGCCTCTTAAGAGATTTCAAATTAAAAAGAAGCTTTTAATTTAACTAAATCCTAAAATACAATTAGTCACAATAAAAATGACAAGAATAATAACAACCACAATGGTAACATTTATTATTGAGCACTTACTATGTACTATTTCATTTATTTATTTTTTAAGATTTTATTTATTTTTAGAGAGAGGGAGACCAACTAAGCCACAATGATCAATGCTTTCCGAATTTTTACAAATGAAAGGAGCATTAGAGGCTATTATTATCCTAATTTTACAGACGAGTAAACAAAAAAGCTTAGAGAATTACTTAAGAACTTGCCCAAATTAACACAAGGTAATAATTACTTTAATTTCAAAAGATTCTGCCACTATCCTATAAATAGTTCTTTAAAAAGAGATAATAACTCCCCGAATGCATACACACACACACACATACACACACAGTTTTATTTGTTTCTGTAGGTTTGTTTGCTTTAAATATCCTAAAACTTAATATCAGGAAGGAAAGCCAGGAGCTGGAAGCTGAGAGAAATGCTACTTGCGAACTGTGGTAAATAAATAAATGAGTAAGGTAAAGAACAGGAAGAGTTTAAACAAAATTTTCCAACACTTTATGTTTTAATTAATTGTTAATTGAGGAAATTACTGGAGAAAAAAGTATTTTTCAAAAAGCAATTGAATTTAGCCTATGGGTGTCACTGACACTAAGGTCACTTCAACAAAAAGGATTTTCAAAATTAACAAAAGCGAAACTTAGGGCAGAAGGGCCCAAGAGATAGATACAATGGAATCAAAGACCAATTTGCCCTAATGTTCAAAGAGAAGAAAGTACAGACATCATTTCCCCAAGACTGCACTGGGATTGGATGTCTTTATTTAATTAACTACTATCCATGACGCTATCTAAAAAATGCTGACCCTGCAGCTTTGTGCAGATAACTTGCTATAGCCTTAACAACTCTATTTATTAGTAAAAGGCGAAAGATTTATACGCTCTGAAGAGAAACCAGAGTATCACAACTCTATTTATTAGATATCCATTTTCCTGTCTAATAGGGCCCAGAGTTTAAACTTCCTCCACTTGAGTTGATATTCCACTTCCTCATTTATGCTAAAGCTGTGTTTGTGGGATATTTGTGTCCAATCATATATAGTCCAAGGCAAGAAAAATAGAAGCAGAAAAGGAAAAGGTAGACAGACTCACTACACTGTGTTTTAAAGTAAAAGAATGTACAATTATATAGGAGAAATATCACCAATGAAAATTAACTTAATTTTTACTTATAAAAAAAATTGTTGTCAGAAGGAACTGATTTAAATATATGCAAACCCTGGCTGGTGTGGCTCAGTGGACTGACTGCAGTCTGAGAACTAAAGTCGCCAGATTGGTTCCCATTCAGGGCACATGCCTGGGTTGCAGGCCAGGTCTATATTTGGGGGTGTGTGAGAGGCAACTACACATTGATGTTTCTCTCCCTCTTTCTCCCTCCCTTCTCCTCTGTCTAGAAATTAATAAAATCTTTTTTTTTATCTTTTATTTTTTGGTTTTTCAATTACAGTTGTCCCATTTTCCCCCCATTGCTCCCCCCGACCCAGCCCACTCCCTCTCCCACAATCATATCCCTCCCCGTTGTCCATGTCCATGAGTCATTTATACACATTCCTTGACTAAACCCTTCCCTTACTTATCCCCCTTCTCTTTAAAAAAAAAAATATATATATATACATATATATGTGTATATATGTGTGTGTGTGTGTGTATATATATATATATATGTATATATGCATGTGTCCCATCCCATCAATGTGCAAGTTTCCCTAACATATTATTATCATATCCCTACCTTGTTCTTAAAGGCAAGGATTAGATTCAGAAACCTAGTCTCTCACATGGGATGCCTGAGGTGGGTACATAGTGTCTCTGTTCCCCACTGCCTACTACTCTCTAGTTGGAAATAACCTGAGAAGATAAGCTAATTATGATCAGTTTAGTCACTGCAGACCCAGCACAGCACCCTGCCATGGTAGGTGCTGATTTAGTGAGTTGGACTGAACAGAAATAATGCCAGCATTTTCCACTTACTGCCATAAACAACCATTTAGGCTAGCTTTGATATTGTTTGCAAATTGTTCATTTGTTTTTCTCCCTCTAAAATGCTGCTATTTTTAAAGTTTTGCATATTGTAATACTTAGCCAGAAGTAAATATTTAACCCAATCTATACTAAGTAAAGCCCTTAACAATCTGAAGACATATTGCCTAAAAATAAATGTTTTAAATGTATATATATTTTTATATTTGGTATGTCCAGAAATTATCCAGCCATGAATATGAAAAAAGAGACATTTATTGAAGAAGATACAAGATACAAGAAACATTGTACATAGGACAATGACTCATCAGTTCCCTTCAAAGTAGGCACCTTGGGACTTCATGCAGTTCTCCCAATCGCCATCAGCTGTCCCGTCATATTTTCCTGAATCTTATCGATGATCTGAAATCTATTCCCTTTCAAAGGTGATTTTAGTTTTAGGAAAAGCCAGAAGTTGCAGGGCGCCAAGTCTGGGCTATGATGTTTTGCCAAAAACTCTGCAGGAGACATGATGCATGAGCAGGCATACTGTTCTGATGAAGCTGCCAATCACCAGTTGCCTGTAGCTGTGGCCTTCTGAATTATTTGAATAGTTTCTGCAGAGGAATGTTCAAACTCAATGCAAAATCTGATGCAGATTCATTGCTCTACTAGCTCAGTAATTTTGAATGTGAGAGCCACACAGTACACATGCTCACTCAAAGTCATCTACCGCCCCCACTGACTAGTACAGTGAAGTCAAGTCATCATTGTTCATGCATGCACATTCCAGTCCACTCTCTTTGGCTTTCAGGTTACATCGATGTCACACAAACTGTTTTTGTTATATTAACAATGGTTGGAAGCCCTGGCTGCTGTGGCTCAGTGGATTGAGTGTTGGCCTGCGAGCCAAGTGTCGCTGGTTCGATTCCTAGTTAGGGCACATGACTAGGTTGCACGTCAGGTCTCCAGTTTGGGGTGCAAGTGAAAGGCAACCACACAGTGATGTTTCCCTCCTTCTCTTTCTCCTTTCCCCTCTCTCGTAAACTAAATAAATAAACAAACGAAAAGAAGAAAACAATGGTTGGACTTTTTCTGGACAGACCTCATACACACACACACATATATACACACACACATTTAGTATAAAAGCTAGTCACATCATATAGTGCTGTTTACTACACAGTAGCAGCGAATAGAGATTTACACATCAGAAGGAAGCAGACACCTTTGCATTTACCTTCCATTATTTCATCTACTGAAATACGTCAACTTTTCTTTCCCTTTCTCCCTACCTCTTCAGCGACGGCTGCCTTCATAGACCATAGTAGCTGATTATTTTTAATAGTATAGAACTTAATAATCTTCTGCACATTGTACTTTTTCATTCCATTCCTATTGCAAAGCTTTTAAGTTGTTTGTCAGATCTAAAATCTCTTTCTTACTTTCATTGAAGAGACTGATTAAATTGCTAAAAATAGCCTACCAAACTGTCATAGCTCTTTTAGTCATCTTAATTAATTATAATTGGTATTTTAATATTCAGTTCCTGATTTTCCATAAAACTGAGGGCATCACACACATGTGAGCTGTCATTATTCCTTAATTCCATCACTGGCAATAGAAAGGTAACAGTCCAATATTCCCTGTGGTCTGTCTTATTTTCAACCCTGATTAGAATGTGTGTTGCTGGTAAATAATTGAATTAATTTTATAGTGAGTGACATATTTTGAAATCTGAAAAGTATCTTACTCTGAGACTTTAAGCCGACCCCTTGCTTTTCCCTAGATAGCTCTGTGTACGCCTGCAATAATAAGTTGGAGTAGATTCTTGACTTTCCCATTAGCATCTAGCAATTTATGAATTTTGATGTCCATGGGATGATTTTTATAGAATGATTTTAATTCTCCAATGCACCTAGATAACTAGAAAGATAATAGACACTAAATGAGGACTTCAGAGAAAGAATTTAACTAAGAATGTAAAGTTTCACCCAATCTAAAAGTAATCAAAAAACCTTTATAATGGTCCTGAACTGACTTCAATACTTCCTTTACATTACTAAAAGAATATATCAGCTTTGAATAACTTGTTTCATTTAGGTCATACAACTATCTTGTGATGTAATAGGCATTATCTACAATTTTTAGATGAAGGAATTGAAGCTCAGATGTTTTAGGTAAATTACAGAATTAGGACTTAGCAGAGCTGGAGTTTAATCCAGATTTAGCTGCATGGTCACAGCACTGCACCAATTCCCAAGCAGAATGTGGGTCCTTGAACTTTCTGACATTTACAACACCTTGTGAGTCCTTATATTCAGTTTAAACCTAAAAAATGTGGAAGTTCAAATGAAGTTCCTATCAATTATGCAAGTCATTTGGGTTCAATTTATCAGTGACTGAGTAGGTAATGATAGGTCTTCAGTGTTCAGCCATTATCATAAATATTTAACATACTTAGGAAATTAATTTAAAAATAAAATATAAAAAACTGTATATCAAATAATAATTTTCCCAATGAGAATTCCTCTAGAAGTTTACTGTGAAAATTTAAAGTGTGTGTGTTATTCTAAGCAAAACACTTTATAGAAGTTTCTATCAGTATCACCCATTATCAAAGCATAAAATTCTTACTTTTGTGACTCCTATAACCAAAGTTGATCAGAGTGATAATCAACCTATGCCTCTGAACACTTAATGTAAATAATTTTTAATTAAAATATCATTTAATTATCAATTCACCAGAAGTTTGAATACTGAATTCAGTAATACTGAATACTAGTAATTCAGTATTTAAGCAACAAGTCTGGCTGAATCACCATGCTAAAGATACTGAATAGAGGACTTTTGGCCAAGATGGAGGCATAAGTAGACATGCTTTGCCACATTGCACAACCTTAAGAATTACAACTACCTCAAAACAAACAAACAAACAAACCCCAGAACTTCTAGAAAATCAAACTGTATGGAAGTCCAACAACCAAAGACTTAAAGAAGAAATATTCATCCAGATAGGTAGGAAGAGTGGAGCTGGGGAGCTGGGAGGAGAGGATGCAGTATGGCAGAAGTGAGGCTGCAGTGGCAAGGCAACAATGTAGCCAGCAGAACAAGAGGTCCCACATCCACATGTGGCATATAAAATCTGGGAGGGACACCTAGGGCATGATCTCTGCCCCAGGCTAGGCTGTACAGCTCATGGTTCCAGCACCAGCAAAATAAAGTCTCTTTGCTTCTAGCTATAAAAACAAGTGGGGGCAGGGATGCTGGAAGAAACTGCCCAACACTCAGGAGAGTCCATTTAAAGGGTTCCCATGGTTCTAGAATGTATACAAATCCACCCACTCTGGGAACCATCACCAAGGCAACAGCTAGAGGGGCGCCAGTCGCAAATGGGAAGCAGGTGAAGTTGTTACAGAACCCCTGGGCTGCTCCAATTTAAAACAAACCCACGGGCTCTTTAGTTAGGGGCCCGATTGCCCGCCGCCAAAATTATAACTCTCAATACCAGAGTTCAGTGAAAAGAAAAAGAATTGTTTATTTAACAGTTATATAGATTTAGTTATTTGCGGATTTCTGTTATTAAGTCTTATGCTCTTTAAAACACCCACAAACACATATCCTTGCCTCCCCCCCTTCCAAACCAGGCTAGTTTTAGGAAAGTCACAGAAACCGTTTCCCTACTTTCCAAACACAGTTCAGCTTTACCAGCAGCTGCCAATCACTCAATCTGATTGAGGAGGTCCTTTCTGTGCTGTGGTGCCCTCCAGCTCTCAATGCAGAACCGCCTGGATTCTCAGCCTCCTTGCAAACTGCCTTCTTCCTGCAAACCGCGCGGATCTCCTCTCCTTCTCAAAACCGCATGGCGAGAGCCTCTTAAAGCAGCCTGGAGACCCCTTCTCCAAGCCACATGGAGAAGGCCCCTTCACCAAGCCACGTGGAGGGAGCACTCGAGAGAGCGAGAGAGCGAGACCCTGAGAGCGAGAGCCCAGGAGCGCGAGAGAGAGAGAGAGCGCCAGAGCGCGAGCGCGCCAGAGAGTCAGAGCGCCAGAGCCAGAGCGAGAGCGCGAGTGAGAGCCCAAGTCAGAGAGTGAGAGAGTCTGAGCTAAAATGTCTGCAGCTGCTTATATATCCCTGACTGCGTCATCTGACGCAGTGGGTGTTGCAAACATTCTGACCATTCACAGACCCTTACGTAGGCTCTGTGTGCTTTCCATACCGTCCCCTGGTTCAAGACTCCTCCCATCTGCCTGAGGCTTTGGATGCATTAAAGCCATTTGCATAAGAAAGACACTAGCCACCAGCCTCAGGCATGTGGAGGCATTCCAAAAGCTGCTTCCTTCTCCCCATCCCCCAGCAGCAAACTCTGGGGTTTTTTGGAACACCCCTGTTTCTGTAACAAAGTGACTAGAAAAGGGGCAAGTGCTGAGGCATTGTTCCCTCTCTGACCACACCCCCCCCCCATATACAGCATCACAAAGTGGTAAAAACAGGTCACCCAGCACTAACAAATATCTAAGGCTTTACACCTCTTCCAACACAATAGGTGTGGCAGTTCTACCTAGTGCATGGTTGAAAACACAGGGAGGCTGTCAAGTTGAGGAGACAAGAAAGTATGGCCCAGGTGAGGGAGCAAATCAAAACTCCAGAAAGGGAACTAAGCAAAAAGGAGATAGCCAACTATCAGATGCAGAGTTCAAACTTTAGTGATAATGATGCTCAGAGAAATGATTGAGTACAGCAAATGCATAAGGGGAGAAGTGAAGGCTGCACTAAGTGAAATGAAGAAAAATCCACACAAAACCAATAGTGAAGGAAAGGAAGCTGGGATTCAAATCAATGAATTGAAGCATAAGGAAAAATGAAACAGTCAAAAAGTACAGAATGAAGAAACAAGAATTCAAAAAAAAAGAGGAGAGGCTTAGAAATCTCTGGGACAACTTTAAACATACCAACACCCAAATTACAGGGTGCCAGAAGGAGAAGAGGAAGAGCAAGAAACCAAAACCTTATTTGAAAAAATAATGAAAGAAAACTTTTTAATTTGGCAAAGGAAATAGACATACAAGTCCAAGAAGCACAGAGTTCCAAACAAGTTGGACCCAACAAGGATCACACCAAGACACATCATAATAAAAATGTCAAAGCCTAAAGATAAAGAGAGAATGTTAAAAGCAGCAAGAGAAAAGCAGAGTTACCTACAAATGGAGTGTCTATAAGACTGTCAGCTGATTTCTCAAAAGAAACTTTGCAGGCAAGAAGGGACTGGCAAGAAGTACTCAAAGTGATGAAAAGCAAGGACCTACAACAAAGATTACTCTATCCAGCAAAGCCATCATTTAGGATGGGAGGGCAGATAAAGTTTCCCAGACAAGGTAAACCAAAAGGAGTTCATCATCATCAAGCCCTTATTATATGAAATGTTTAAGGGACTTATTTAAGAAAAAGAAGATCTAAATTATGAACATTAAAATGACAACAAAATCACAACTATCAACAACTGAATCTAAAAAACAAAAACTAAGCAAACAACTAGAACAGGAACAGAGCCATAGATATGGGGATCATAGGGAGGGTTACTAGCAGGGAGAGGGAAGCGGGAGAGTGGGGGGAAAAGTACAGGGATTAAGAAGCATAACTGGTAGGTACAAAATAGGGGGATGTTAAGAATAGCAAAGGAAATGAAGAAGCCAAAGAACTTATATGTACAACCCATGGACTTGAACTAAAGAGGGGATTGCTGGAGGGTAAGGGGGGGTACCAGGTGGAAGGGGGCAAAGAGGAAAAAAATTGAGACAACTGTAATATCATAATTAATAAAATATACTTTAAAATATTGAGTACAATTTGCTAAGTGAAGAGAATCGGAAATTGATTTTTTTCTCAAACAGAATTCAGATTGTATCAACTCACTGTTACAATTATGTATATTTAAAGACAAACACCTTTTACAAGTCATTAATAAGAATTTAGCCAATTATGCATTAGTTTCTACTGGGTGCCTTTAACTAGATGCCTTGTGACAGCTTTTGTCCCGTGACAGTCTGTTCAAGGGTGTTTAAAAAGCAAACATCCTAGAAGGATAAAGATAATATCTCTCTCCAGGACATAAGACAGATGTGTTTTCTGACCAGGAAAATAAAGGGTAGATAAGTTTGCAAACAGCCCTTTGTAAGACTGGTATTTCCTAAACTCTATGTTCCTCCACTGTGACATAGATCTACTGCGTGTGAAACATCCACCTGGGCCTGCTCTGCATTGCCCTGTGGGAGCTACAGGACAAGGGAAACTGACAGAAGCATGAAGCTCATGCTGTCTGCTGTGCCATGAGGAAAAAGTCCTTTGTGTCTGACCCAGGAGTTCCGTGTCTTCTGCCAGTATGGATGAAACTGCGGTAGGCTAACTTATTACATTACAGGCAGTGCAAAACCTCAGAGCCTTCACTGCTCTTGAGAATTATGTGTGATTGATTATTTGAATCAGTATTTGCAGAGATTCACTAACTCCAAAAGCCATTTTCACACCTCCATATAAAGCCCGGAACTCACAGCTGTCACTTGTTCTCACACGATCAGGGCAAATCCATTACAGAATGCCACCTTCATACAAGAAATTCTTGGAATTGCATGGCCACCTTATAGCTACTCAAATGAAGAGGGTGGACCCTAATGACCAACATTTATAGAGCACTCCCCAATAATCATTTGATACCACCCTGGAGGTGTAGAGAAACAGAATTTGTATTTTCTCTCCACAGAGGTTCAGGGACTTGAAGTGGCTTGAATCCAGACCCAGAAATTTTAACTAAGGAAGAAAATACATAAACTCAGGGTTTTGAACCCTTTTCTCTGTACATTCTGCTCTTTGTACTTCACAAAAACCAGAAACCCAACAGATGGTTCAGCAAGCTGTGCAGTACAGAATGCCCCCCTCACCAGCCTTACAGAGGGAATGCCTGTGGGCTGTGTAGTTCTGCATCCTCCTGAGCACAGACAGCATTTTCACATCTCACAGCAGACAGGTGGCTGTGCCTGACACACAGTGAGGTCTGTCCTATGTTCCTGAGGCAGAAACCATGAGGACCAAATAATAATCCAAGACACACTTGCGCAGAAACTGAGGTTCTGCTGCCAGGCACCCATGCTGGTCCTCACATTGGCTCCTTCAGCCACTCTAATTGGCCCCATGAGAGTCAGGGGAGTGGAGTGCTTAGGGAGCAGGGTCTAGAGCCAGGTGGCCTGGGATTTTGAAACCTAGCTCAATTGCTTATTAGTTATGTGATATTAGGCAACTTATTTAACCTCTCTGTGCCTTAGTTTCATTATCTGTAAAGTCGGGATAAATAATAATACCCCTATTATAGGATAGTTATAGAGATTACATGGAGCAATTAAATAAATTACTCCAAAGAAGCCTGTATTCAATAAATGTTATCTCTCACCACTATCAGTGATCCACTTTGGATAGTAACCCCATTTCTGATTGTCAGGCCTGGTTCTGAATTCAAG
The DNA here is from genome assembly GCF_987537825.1 of Furipterus horrens. Lineage (NCBI taxonomy): Eukaryota > Metazoa > Chordata > Mammalia > Chiroptera > Furipteridae > Furipterus > Furipterus horrens. Next base: position 46,093,624 of record NW_028327182.1, read on the forward strand.
TAAACTTTCCCAGGGTGCCCAAACACAACCCTACAAAATAACAATTTAGTCTGACCTACTCTGCCACCAGAAACAATGTCAAGGAGAACGTGACAAGTTCCACAAATATTTCTTACTGAATGTATCAATGAATGGGAATTCTCTCTCACACAATACATATTCTGGAAGAGAAATGATTATCTGAGCTGCACCATGTCTTCACTTTTTTTGTGAGTAACTTCATTTGTTTGGCAGAATAATGACACCTCCACACCTCTCCCTTCCCCCATTATGTCTACATCCTACTCCCTGGAACCTGTGAATGTGTTACCTTACATGGCAAAAAGGACTTTACAGACATGATTAACCTAAAGGACATTGAGATGAGAGATCTCCCTAAATTATCCAAGTAAACTTAATCTAAACACAGGAGTCCTTAAAGGCGAGAAAATTCTCCAGTTGTAGAGAATTAGAGATGGCAGCATTAAAAAACTCAACATACCACTGTTGGCTTTGACAATGAAAAGGGACCATGTGCATGGCCTCTAGAAGCTGCAAAAGGCAAGGAAATGGGTTTCTCTGGAGCCCTGCTGAACATGAATTTTATTAGACTGAGCCTGTGTTGGAATTCTAACCTCCAGAACTTTAAGATAATAAGTCTGTATTGTTTAAGTTGCCAAGTTTGCAGTAACCTGTTACTGCAACAATAGAAAACTGATACAATCCCTTTGGATTCTTCTACTAGAAAAAGATCACAACTCAATACCTGGACATGATACTGTGGGACTGAGCAGCAGAAAATCACATATTAACTCATTAATTCACTCATTTATTGATTCACTCAGTGAATTTATAGGGCATTTACAAATAGGCCACATACTGTTCTATGTGCTACAGAAAACAATAAAAGAGAGGGTCATGGTTGACTTCTGTTTCCATGGAGCTTACATTCCAGAGATAAGAGAGAGAGAGACAGAAAACAGGCCAATAAATTTTTTTTAAATCACTTGAAAGAGTGGAAAGTGCTATGAGGAAAATAAAACAGGATGATGGGACAGAGAATGTACAAGTTAGAGCTGGGTAGAAGAGAACCCTAGAATGGGTGGGGAGAAGGCTATCTAAGAAATGAACTTGGAGCTGAAATTAAAAAGGTAGAAGGAGTTAGAAAGGCAAAGATCCAAGTCAGCTCCTAAGCCACTAACCCAAGGCTGACCTGGCCCTGTTAAGGATACTGCAAGAGATGAAATACCCACTTTGAGAAAGTGACACTTGCTGCTCCAAGGAAAAGTGCACCGTGTAAATAGCTATGCTTTCTCCTGTCTTCACAAGCATTACTATTGAGGCTTTATTTTTTAATATATTTTATGAGCAATGCAAAGACAGCATTATCCCAGAGTCCCTCGATATCATTCTCAGTGAGAGCACTCAGTGCTCTCCTTATCGGAATATGGATATGGTTAGATTCCTCCAGAGATGGCTAGATTGCTGTTATTGTGATGGATTTCCCTGTAGCTGGCTGTTGCATGTATCAACAACATTGACTCCTGGACCAAATCCATTGCTCTGGTTCAGACCCAGCGGGAGAGCTAGAGCCTATTAGATCACAGCTGGCTCCCCTGCACACTTAATTGTGCCAAAAAATACCAAAGTATCTACATAGTGAGTTAATGTATAAAATTCTCCTGTCCTATCTGTTGGAAGGATAGGCATACATTAACAGAAATAGGCCGCTTCATTTATCTATCTCAGTGTCTTATTCTGACATCTATGAAAGATAGTGAAAACATCTCTAATTTTGATTAAGATTATCAGTGTCACTAATTATTTCTCACAATTGTTCCTGTCAGAGGTTCATTATGAAGATAGAATCCAGAGTTCCCAGGTGCACATAAACAACTCAGAACACTACATATTACCCTGCACAGTCTGGTAAGAGTTTCTTCTACATCTACCTGCCCATGTAAGAAAGTGACTATTTCAGTTCTAACCATTTCTATTGTTTATATGCCCATATAATAAACTTACAAACAGACTTAATATTGAGTGAGAAAGCTTTTGTGCTGGGGTAGTAGGGTGTAGAGTTAACACTTCATAGTGATAATTCATTGACTCTGAAAATGGTGCTTGAATTTTAGAGCCAGAATATCTGAGTTTGATTTCCAGCTCCATGAGATAATAACTATATGACCTTGAACAGGACATATCTCTGATGAAGCATCAATCCTTTTTTCCTCTATAAAGTGAAGTAAAAAACAACACTCTTCCTGTCTGCTTCAGAGAGTGCTCGCAATTACAAAATGAGACACACTTTGTGAACTATAGACCAAAACCCCCAGCCTCCTCACTAACAACGCTACAAATATGTTCTAAGGCAACAGCCTAAGTCTCAGTTCTCATTCCACCCAGTTACTCCCTCCAGGGCATCCTAGGGGTGGTGGGAGTGGGTCCTCCACAGGAATAGCTCCAAGGCCTGATGCCTAACAGCCCTTCTCCCCTATGTTCTTCCTCTGCTGCACTGACCTTTGTCAGTTGCCATCTACAAGTCACAGTCAACACCTCTGACAACATTCTCTGGATAAATAACTTCCTCTGGACCACCAACCTTGAGGCCTAAGCATCACGGAAACCACTCATACTCTTGGGCCTTCCTCTTTGCAAAAGGGGCCACCAGGAAAGAGTAACTAGGCATCTCCAACCAGTTCTTTCCAGGGTTCGGCAAATTTTACCAGTTAAGGATTAGATAATAAATATTTTAGACTTCATAAGTCTAAATATTATATCTCTGTAGCATAGTCTTATTTTTTTTTCAATGATTTAAAAATATGCAGACAATTCTTAGCTTTTGTTCCTTATAAAAAGAGGCCACAGGCTAGATTTGTCCTCAAGGCCAGAGTTTACTGACCCCCCGCTTTAGGCCTTGACCATCATTTATGCCACAGTAGACTTGTTTTGTGAGTGTGAGGACTAGTCTGTTGTTGGAAACGCAAGTTGGGGGAAACTTGTTAGGTCAGGGGAGGTATCTGAAACCACTGCTCCCTCGACATCCAGACAAGACTCTGTTGCTCAGTCTGGTCTCCACTCTGGCAGATTTCTTTTCTCGTGGCTTTCTCTTGGGGACCCCATCCCTCCACTTCATGCACACTCTTTTAGGAAATCCAAAGCCATGGGAGAGACCCCAGGACCCTGAACTCCAAAAGTGAGCCAGGTTCAAGTTCTTACACTCACTGCCCCTGAACTCTATGTAAACCAAGCCTAAAGCTTCCATGTTCCTAAATATCCTATGACAGTTAGAAGGCCACTCTGCCACACCACATGGGACCTTGTGGTTAAAATTACTCATGACATAATCGAGCCCAGAAAAATGCATCTCCGAGCCACCCAAAATACTTTATACATTTAACAGCTATTAGGCTTATTATTAAAATGTGATTTTAGACATTTAATAGGTGTTATGCTTATTATCAAAAAGATGAAGAGGAAGAAAAGGAGGGTTAGAACAGGGGATGAGGAAGGAAGAGGAAGAGAAGCTATGGCAAAATATTTTGTCTGGATGTTATTAATATTGCAAAATTATTTTCATCTAGTACTTATTTATACCAAATTCATCGAACACTGTCACATAATTCAAAAGCAAAAGCAAGATTCCCTACCATTCATGGTTTCTAAAGGAGAGAGAGTAAATTTGTTTTTCCTTTTAATGTTTTCCCCTTTAATAGAAAACTTCATTTTGTTTCTTCTTGATTTTCACTTATATAGTGTAAGTCAAGGTCTCTCCAAGCTTACAGGGTACCCAGCTGCAAATGAGTAAATGATCTCCCCTCAGCCAGCAAATGAATTAGAAAATGGCACCTCTTCATCTCTGTGTCTTGGCAGTCTGGTTGGCTGAAGGTGCCTTTGCTGGGAGAGGGGACCTCTGGGAGGTGGGTCAGCTCTTCACCTAGAAGATGCAGCTGTGCCCAAGGACACGTGTGTTGGTGAACAGTGCCACTCATGTCCTTCTCCAGGCTTCACAACACACAGAAGCTCTGGCTTGGGTTTTGAGTCACTGTCCACAGGGCAAATGAATTTAGTCTGTTTTGCGCAGCTACTAGTACTATGCTGACATAGAAGTTGGTGATGATATTTATGAAGATGATGATGGTGGTGCCAATAAAACTTGTCAGCTGGAGACTTTGCTCATTATGACTTAAAAAGGGCTGATTGTGCAAGGGGCAAAGATAACTTAGAGATTAGTTCTCTATGTCAAGTGGTTCACAGCACTGGTAAGGTGTAGGAGGAGGGTTACCAACGTCATGAAGATGTGAAGCTCAGAGAGAAGAATGTTAAAAAATTATTTACAAATTTACAGTAGTGTGCCAGAGCAGACTGCTGAGGTTGAGAACATGTGTCTGCTCCCTGCAGAAAATGCTGAACTCCTACTGATCTAAGCTGAAGGATGACTTTTCTCCAATAGCAGGAAGGAAGGTTTGCGAAGCCTCATTCAGGATTGATATAAGAGGACAGAAGCTGAGAAGCCAGGGGGATGGTGACTTGACGAGGTTTCAATTGCCCAAAGGGGAAAGAACAGAAGCTGGGGGTGGTTTGGAGATGTGTCAGGAAGAGAAAACTCAAAGCTGCCTGGGAGCTGCCAGGCAGAACCCAGCACCAGCTTGGAGTTAGGAGTAAAGGTCATGGTGGAGTTAAGAATAACTGGAGTTCCCTGTCTGAGGAAAGAATTGATGGCTGGATTTCGGTTGTCAAGACAACAAGCCTAAATGGCAGCCAGAGAAGCTACAGAGTCTCTCTGTGGGATTCTCCTGCTCTCAGATACATAGGGTAGAACAGATCTTCAACCTGAAAGTAAAATATGCTACTGTGTGAGGTGTGTTTACCTGATAAAATGACTCACCCCCAATTGTACCAGGTTGCAATCATGCTTCAGAAACACAGATTTTTCAGCACTGTTAGTGGAGACAAACATCTCCAATACTAATCCTAGGCCATTCATAGGAAAGAGAAATAACATTCTAACCTGTAGCATTATGCTCAACTTCCTTAAAAGCAGAGAGCATTAGAGCAGAGATCTAACTTTCCAGTGGAGAATGTACTACATATTTTCTCTGGAAACTAAAGATACTACATATAAACTTGATAATATACATTTCTTCAAAGTATTAATTTTTAAAGCGGCCAAAATTACTAACAACCAGGGAAAATACCAATTTATAAATTATGTTCTTGGCATATAGTATACATTGTGAATTTGCATACATAGTAAATGCAAATAATTAGAAGAGCATAACATTAAGGCTTCAAATTTATATGTGCAAAAGACAGTAAATTCTAACACTAAAATTCTTCCCAGAAAATATTAACTCCTCACATCCCATGTGATTGTCACACAGTCAGCTGATCAATGTCACTGCCCAGGTTGAGAAGTCAATAACCTGCATCCCTATGCCTTTTCACTCACCAGAAAGAGCAAATAAGACCATTAGGTATCACTGGGACAGAACTGAGGTGCTAATGTGACCCGGGTTTTCAAACTAACTTTCTCTTATTTAATAATTTGACATAAAAAATTGTACCACTAAAACTGCCACCATTGAATCACTAACAGACTCTTTCTCCATTGTAACGATTTTAACATTGAGGAAACAGGACAAAATACAGCCAACTCAGCTCTTTCACTATAGTAAAAAATAAGAGATTTGTGATGATGAAATTTTGTTTGTCAATTTGGTGAGCCATGGTGCCCAGCTACTCGGTCCAACACTAGTCCATACTGCTAAAAAGGCATTTTGTAAATGTGATTTAATATTAGAAAACTTTAGGTAAAGAAGGTTAGCCTGGATAATCTGAGTGTGCTTCATCTAATCAGTTGAAGGTCATAAAAGATAAAAGTGAGTTTGCAGGAGAAGGAATTCTATAACATAGAAATCCTGCCTAAGTTTATAGCCTGCTAGTTAGGCTGCCCTATGAGTTTCAGATTTTCCAGCTCCCACAACTGTATGAACCAATTCCTTGAAATAAAACTCTTAATACATATACAAGTATACATATATACATATATACACACCCATATGTGCATATTGATTCTGTTTCTCTAGAAAACCCTAACCAATACAAGATTCAAAAGGATTTCCAGTTTAGAACTAACCAAGTATACAGTATCCTGGTGTGTGGTGAGTGCTGCTGATTTTTATTACAATGTAAAAATTAATATATACTTGAGTCTTCTGGCTTAGATGGAGACCTAGACAGACATGCTTTGTCACCCTCCATAACTAAGAAGGAATACAACTACCTCAAACTAGAGACAACCAGAAGTTCCAGAAAATCAAGCTGCATGGAAGTCCATCAAAAAAAGATATAAAGAAGAAATACTCATCCAGACAAGTGGGAGGGCAGAGCCAGGGAAGAGAGGACAGGGTGTGGTGGCAGCAGCTGTGGCAGCAGCGGCAGGCCAGCAGAAAGCACAGTCACATGTTTTAAAACGTAGAGAGGGACACCTGGGGAGCACTCCCAGCTCCAGAGCAGACGGTGCAGCTATGGTTACAGCACCGGGGAAAATAAAGCCTCATTGCTTCTGACAGTGCAAACCTAGGGGGTTGGGGCGGAGGAAGAAACTGCCAGTCTCTCAGCAGAGTCCGCTTGTTTAAAGGGAACAGTCCTAGAATGTCTGCAGACCCACTCACTCTGGGAACCATGGCCAGGGCAACAGCTAGGGAGGTGCTAATCCCATACAGAACTGGGATAAGTGCCCAAAAAAGGGGCAAGTGCTGAGCAAGCAGCATTGTTCCTTCTCAGACCCCTCTCCCACATACAGCACCACAACATGGTAAAATGAGTCGCACTGTACTAATGAATTCCTCAGGCTCCACCCCTTACAAACGTAACAGGTGTAACAACTCTACCTAAGACACAAAGGCAAACAAACACAGGAGCCTGTCAAGATGAGGAGACAGAGAAGTATGGCCCAAAAGAGGCAACAGATCAAGGTTACAGTGGGAGAACTAAGCGATGAGGAGATAGCCAACCTAACAGATGAGGAGATAGGCAACCTAACAAATGTAGAGTTCAAAACACTAGTGATAAAGATGTTCACAGGCTTGACAGGTATGCTTAAATACAGCAAACTCATAATGGAAGAAATAAAAGCTATGCTAAGTGAAATGAAGGAAAATCTACACAAAACCAATGGAGAAGGGAAGGAAGCCAGGGTTCAAATCAATGATTTGGAACATAAGGAAGAAATAAACAGTCAACTAGTGCAGAATGAGGAAACAAGAATTTTAAAAAAGGAGAAGAGGATTAGAGGAACCTCTGGGACAGCTTTAAACATGCCAACCTATGCCAAATCATAGGCATGCCAGAAGGAGAAGAGTAAGAGCAAGAAACTGAAAGCTTATGTGAAAAATAATGAAAAGAAACTTCCCAAATTTGATGAAGAAAATAGACATACAAATCTAGGAAGCACTTAAGAGTCCCAAAGAAGCTAGATCCAAAGAGGACCACACTAAGACACATCATCATTAAAATGGCAAAGGTGAAAGATAAAAAGAGAATCTTAAAAGCAGCAAGAGAAAAAGAGAGAGATACCTACAAAGGGGTGCCTATAAGACTGTCAGCTGATTTCTCAAAAGAAACTTTGCAGGCAAGAAGGGACTGGCAAGAAGTATTTGATGTAATGAAAAGCAAGGACCTACAACCAAGATTACTCTATCCAGCAAAGCCATCATTTAGAATGGAAGGGCAGATAAAGTGCTTCCGAGAAAAGGAAAAGCTCAAGGAATGCATCATCATCAAACCTGCATTATAACAAATGTTAAAGGGACCTATTTAAGAAAAAGAAGATCAAAACTGTGAACATTAAAATGACAACAAACTCACAGCTATCAACAACTGAATCTAAAAAATAAAAACAAAATCGAACTAAGCAAACCAGAATAGGAACAGAATCGTAGGTATGGGGATCATTTGGAGGATTATTAGCTGGGAGAGGAAAGAGGGAGAAATGGGGAAATGGTACAAGGATTAAGAAGCATAATTGGTTGATACAAAATAGACCGGGGGAGGTTAATAATAATATAGGAATAGATGAAGCCAAAGAACTTATATGCATGACCCATGGACATGAATAAGGGGGGTGGGATTTCTGGAGGGAAGGGGAGTACTGGGCAGAGAGGAGCAAAAGGAAAAATTGGGACTACTGTAACAACATAATCAATAAAATATACTTAAAAATTAATATATTCTTTTGTTTAAAATTTTTTATTGAGCTATAATTGACACATATCACATTAATTTTTTGGTGTAATACAGAATGATTCAATGTACATATATATTGTGAAAAAATTACCATAATAAGTCTGGTTAATATCCATCACTACACATAGTTAGTTATAAAATGTTTTTCCTTGTGATAAGACTTTTAAGGTCTACCCCCTTCAGCACCTTTCAAATATATTATACAAGACAGAATTATTAACTGTAGTCACCATGCTGTGTGTTACATCCCCAGGACTTATTTATTTTATAACTGGAAGTTTGTATCTTTTGACCACCTTCACCCATTTTTTGTTTGATTAAATAGCTTCACCACTGTAATGCAAGATTTTCTTAAAAATTTCCTTTCTGATGCCCCTTTAAAGAATTTTCACAATCTACTCTAAGAAAAATAAGGGTAAATTACATTTGTAAAAGAGGAGAGGCTCATGAAAATCTTTCTGGTGGCTGAATATCTAGTCAGCCATGCCAGTTTGGGGTCTCACTTTGTTGTATCTAGATTGTGAATTCTCTTGGGGGAAGAATCTGTCCCTTCATTTATGGCCTAAATGGGCAAATCATACCGTCAACTCTAATGAAGTAAATATCCATTTCGAGTCGTCGGCGGCGGCGGCAGCCGTCCGTCTCAAGAGACGATGGTGTAGCTTCTTAAGAGTCTATCTGCACCGCCGAGAATGGTTGTGCAGTCCGATTCGGGAGTGACACGGTATCTGTCTCCTCCCGTGTTGAATCGACATCTTGCGATGACGCTGGAGTGTCCTCTCCAGTGAAGCTGAAGCTACAGAGCCTGGGCAGGGTGATATGGAGGGTCTGCTGTTGCCCATGCAGCAGACCACCCCGCTCTCTTCGCAGCTGAAGGGTCCAAGGGAAAGACGGAGTCGATACAGCTTGGGTTCAGGTGCGCCGCAGGAGTTGCCAGTGTTGACTACAACGTCAAACCGCCTTAGGGACTCCGGCTCCGGATTTTCTGTCGGGGTTTACTCCCTTAGCCTTTCCCCTGAAGAGGTATGCCGCAAGGCAGCGGAGGTTTTTTGGAGTCAGAGTTTTCCTTCTCTGATGTGCCCTGACTGGAAGATCGAACCAGCGACACTTAGCTCACAGGCCGACGCTCAATCCACTGAGCCAAACCAGCCAGGGCTAATATGAAGACTACACAGGGTAATATGGGCCATATGGCTGAACTATGGAAGTGGTGGGAGTGTTCAAGTCCATCAAGAGCTCAAGTTTGCCTTGCTTGATCTCTTCCTTAGTGTAAATAGTGTGAAACATACTCACACATACACCCACCTATCTCTATATGTATACATATCTGGGTATATGTTAATACATAGATGTTTAATAGATGGTTTTTGCAATTCAAAATATATTTGTGCCATTTCAACAACCTTTCAAAGACCAAAGAGAATGCAGACCAAACAGCATGTTTAGGCCTCTTGGTCCACCCCCAATGTTTGTCTGCTTTAAATATGATCTGAATTATTTTCATGGTGATTTCATTTAGTTGAATTTTACTCCTTGAAATAATGTTGCAAAGACCAGACCTGTCACCTCTTAGGTTCTGTGTTTTGTTTTTTTTCTTTTCCTAAAATTTGTGTAGTGTTTTTGGTGTTCTTTGGGAAACCTAGAGGACAGGTGAGCAGTTCCAGATGAGGTGCATGAAGAGGTGCTGGTGTGCCCTGAGTCATTGCACCTGTGTTTCTCCCATTTATGAGGACGCTCCATCTGTGTAGCCCTGAGAGGGGTTTTGGAGGTGCTTTTTCATGAGAGGCCTTGCAGTTCATAATTCAAATTTCTTTTTAAAAATCTCTGTCATATCTCACTTTAATATTTGATTTGTTCTCTGTAAGGTCTGCTTTTGCATTACTCATTTTAAAATTCTGTCAGCCACATTTTATAGATTACTATTTAAATAGTGCCTGGACAGAATGAGCTAAAGGGAAGGTGGTAGCAGCACCTCCACCCTTGCCTCATCCGGAATGTGAGTTCTCTCATTGAGAATAGTGCCTGCAAGGCTCTCTGCATATCCTGGATGGTACACAGAGGAGTGGAAGTATGTGTGATCTCCTGCAAGGAAACCTGGTTCCTACTTCCTACTCTGCTGATAACTAACTCACTCTGTGACCTTTGGTGAGATTTTTCACTTCATTTGCCCTCAACTTTTTTGCAAGTTAATGAGAACCAGAACAACAATAACCCATTTCGAGTGCAGATCAAACAATTTCACAGGTTTAATGCCACTCTGACATCTCCTTCTCTGACTTTTTTCTCCTTTGGTCTTTTCACAAAATAGCTCACACTATTTGCTTTGAAGCCTTTTCCCTTCTCTGTGGCAAAATGCTGAGTCACACACCCAATCCAACTACTGTGTATGCAGAGATAGTCCCCATGCCTCCTTCTTCCCTGACCACTAACTCTGATCACACTCCTTTATTAATTGCCATCCTAGGATCTCAAAGGAGCCAGTAAAATGGAAGGAAGGACCATAGCACATGCAACCAAGAAATGATCAACTTAAATTTCTGTATTTTTCAAACTGTTCCATTTTCACCATTCTATGGCTTGCAAGCTGGGAAGAGACCTGACCTATTCCAGAATACATTTGGTCATTTGCTGTATAATATTTTGGATACCCTGCTCTTTTCTTTTCTTTCTTTCTTTCTTTTTTTTTTTTTTTTTTTTTGCAGGGGGAGGGAGTGGAGGGTTGTTGGGAAGGGGGTTTCTCCAAGGCAGCAATCCAGCCTTGACTGAAAGATATCTGTAACTTCTATTTATTTTCTGTCTTTTCTATCAATCCTTCTCCCTTTCTTTCTTAGCTCAGTCCTTATCACATGCCAGGCTTCCTCCTCCTCTGAGTTACTTTATAAGTGACTGCAAGAATCATTTCCTCCAAATGTCATTTTGGTCATGCCATTTGTTGTCAAATGTACCAAATGCTTCTTCTTGAATTCCTACCCCAGATTTAAATGTCCACCAGCTGACTCCCTTTTCTCCCCTGACTCTCCCTCCCAGCAGTGTGCTCTCAATTGCCTACCCCTGTCTGCTGCACCCTCTCTGCTCTCCACACTGTTCAACAAACCCCTCTTTCCCATTACTCCTTCACCCAACAGGTTCCTGCTCTCCTTCAAATCTCCACTCAGAAAAAATATCCCTTAACACTAGAAAATGACATCTGTTTATTTTTCTCTGGAAAAATTCAATAACTGATGGGTTTCCTTGACCCAGATAACTAATTGCCATGATTTTTCAAAATTCCTGATTCAAATCATAAAGTTGGGTTCACCTCCAGCTCACATCCAGGAATCCAGGGGCAAAAAGTTGGTAACTGCCTGAGTAACAACTATCTTGATTTCATCTGAAAGCACCCTATTTTTACCATTCTCATACTGAAGTTTCAAATGAGAAACCTCCCCCCAATTTAAGCTTTCCTCGTGGCAAATTCTCTTAGACTTGTAAGCCTGTCCACACCAAATTTAGGCATGCATATCACAATATATTTCCCATTGTGATTTATGTGCATGTTACGTATAGTTATGGACATATTTCTGGGAAAATTGTTTTTTAAATATTAAATAGTTATGAAATGGATAAAGTAATACTGTTTCCTACAGAATAGTAAGAAATCATTCAAGTAGTTTTTGCAAATATTTGCAGTTGTAATCAGTAATGCAGGCAAAAAAGAATGCCAATGTTTCCAATCATCACTGGCAAAAAATGAAAATTAAAAAAAAATTAAGACTATAAAGTTCACCTGCATTGATCTACTGCTAATACAAGCTGAGACTGTTTTCTAAGATTTGAGTGGTTAACATCATCAAGACATGTCACAAACTTCACCCAAATAATTCAGTGCATACCATACATTATTGTGAACCTCAGAGAAGATGAAATAGAAAGATATAATGAGAGTGTTTAAAGAACAAAGGGAAAAATGAAGCTCAGAAACAAGACCTCATGCTAAAAGTACAAAACCCTTCAGAGAGTTTAAAGGACATTATTTGGGGCCTGAAAAATGAGAACAAATCAGTAGGCCCATTAACTGAGCGGCAAATTAAAACACCACTGGTTCCAATTTCAGCCTTCAATAGGAAGGGCACCAAATGGATCACACTCTCTGTCCCCTCTGTAGAAGGAGAGTGTTCTCCACTAACATTCTCAGGTGCCTCTCTTCTTTTCCAGCTAATTTAGTGAAAGAGTGACTATCCATTTCCTAACTCTTCTCCTAAAACACTATTACTAACTTCCCTAGGAGCACATTAAAGGGACAGCAGGAAAATAATTAAGGATTCAAAACTCAAGCTATATTCCCCATTTATTTCATCTTTTTCTTTTATAAAAAAAAAAAAATGAAGTTTGCTATCTTCAAATGTACGGCTCTTATCTTTATCTTAATGCTTGAGACAAAATGATAAAATACATGTAGATAATACAGAAATAGCCTTGACTAACAAAAACAGAGTTGAAGCAGCTCTCTCTAATACCTGGATAAGTCAAAAGATCTAGAATAACTAATATGACCACACTAAAGACTTTTTTAAAAATTAGTTTGTATTTTTACCAATTTATTCATAACAGAGTTCCAAATGTTAAATAGTACTAGGCCCAGAGGTCAACTCCTTTCCCCTCTTTATTTTTATTTTTCTATTTTTCAATTAGAGTTAACATAATTATTATATTAGTTTCAGGTATACACTCAGTGATAAGACAATACATAACTTACTAAACGATCATACCAATAAATGGTTTATTTAAGTGTATTTTATTATGTTGTTACAGTAGTCCCAATTTTTTTTCCTTTGCTCCCCTCTACCCAGTACCCCTTTTCCCTCCAGAAATCCCACCTCCCTTAGTTCATGTCCATGGGTCATGCAGGTAAGTTCTTTGGCTTCAACCTTCACTATATTATTCTTAATTTCCCCCTATTTTGTACCAACTAATTATGCTTCTTAATCCCTGAAACATTTCCCCATTTCTCCCCCTTCCCCCTCCCAAGCTGATAACCCTCCAAATGATCCCCATACCTATGATTCTGTTCCTATTCTGGTTTGCTTAATTGGATTTGTTTTTATTTTTTAGATTCAGTTGTTGATAGCTGTGAGTTTGTTGTCATTTTAATGTTCATAGTTTTGATCTTCTTCCTTTTCTTAAATAAGTCCCTTTAACATTTCATATAATAATGACTTAGTGATGATGAACTCCTTTAGCTTTACCTTTTCTTGGAAGCACTTTATATGCCTTCCATTCTAAATAATGGCTTTGCTGGATAGAGTAATCTTGGTTGTAGGTCCTTGCTTTTCATCACATTGAATACTTCTTGCCAGTCCCTTCTTGCCTGCAAAGTTTCTTTTGAGAAATCAGCTGACAGTCTTATAGGCACCCCTTTGTAGGTAACTCTCTGCTTTTGTCTTAATGCTTTTAAGATTCTCTCTTTATCTTTCACCTTTGGCATTTTAATGATGATGTGTCTTAGTGTGGTCCTCTTTGGGTGGTCCTCTTTGGGTCTAGCTTCTTTGGGACTCAAGTGCTTCCTGGACTTGTTTGTCTACTTCCTTCATCCAATTTGGGAAGTTTTCCTTCATTATTTTTCACATAAGCTTTCAGTTTCTTGCTCTTCCTCTTCTCCTGGCACACCTATGATTCGGATGTTGGCACATTTAAAGTTGTCCCAGAGGTTCCTAATCCTCTCTTCATTTTTTAAAATTCTTGTTTCCTCATTCTGTACTCATTGACTTTTTTTCCTTTCTTATGTTGCAAATTGTTGATTTGAACCCTGATTTCCTTCCCTTCACCACCAGTTTTGTGTGGATTTTCCTTCATTTCATTTAGCATAGCCTTTACTCCTTCCCTTATGCACTTGCCATACTTAAGCATATTTGTCAAGCCTATGAGCATCTTTATCACCAGTATTTTGAACTCTGTGTCTGTTAGGTTGGCTATCTCCTCATCCGTTAGGTTGGCTATCTCCTCGTTGCTTTGTTCTCCCACTGTAACCTTGATCTGTTGCCTCTTTTGGGCCATACTCCTCTGTCTCCTCATCTTGATAGGCTCCTGTGTTTGTTTGCCTCTATCTTACGTAGAGCTGTCATACCTGTTATGTTGTAAGGGGCGGAGCCTGAGGTATTCGTCACTATGGGTGCACCGTTTCACCACATTGTGGCGCTGTATGTGGGAGAGGGGTCTGAGAGGGAACAATGCTGCTTGCTCAGCACTCATCCCTTTTCCAGGCACTTCTCCCACTTCCTTGTGGGGCTGGTACCTCTCTAGCTGTTGCCCTGGCCGTCGTCCCAGGGTGGGTGGGGGGTCCGCGGATGTTCTAGGGCCATGGGGGCCTTTTAAACAAGTGGACTCTACTGAGAGCCTGGCAATCTTCCTCTGCCCCAACCCCCACTGGTTTGCACAGTCAGAAGCAATGAGACTTTATTTTTCCCAGCACTAGACCTGTGAGCTGTGTAGTCTGGTCTGGTGCTGGAAGTGCTCCCCAGGTGTCCCTCCCTACTTTTTAAAACATGTGACTGCACTTTCCACCAGCCTGCCACTGCCACTGCTACATCAGGTCCTCTCTGCCCTGTTTGTTGGACTTCCATGCAGCTTGATTTTCTGGAACTTCTGTTTGTCTCTAGTTTTGAGGTAGTTGTATCCCTTCTTATTTGTGGAGGGAGACACAGCATGTCTATCTAGGCCTCCATCTTGTTTAGAAGTCCCAATAAATCTTGTATCCATCTGACACCATACATAGTCATTAGAATATCATTGACTATATTTCCTATGTTGTACTTTACATCTCCATGACTCTTCTTTAACAACCAATTTGTCCTTCTTAATCCCTTTGCCTTTTTCACCCAACTCCTCAACCTCCCTCCTATCTGGCAACTATCAAAATGTTCTCTGTATTATGAGTCTGTTTTCTATTCTGCTTGTTCATTTTGCTTTTTAGATTTAATTGTTGACAGATATGTATTCATTGCCATTTTGTGGTCATATTATTACCTTCTTTTTCCTTCTTCTCAAAGATAACCCTTTAACATTTCATATAATAATGGTTTGGTGGTGATCAGCTCCATTAGCTTTTTCTTGTCTGAGAATATGTTAATATGTCCTTCCATTCTAAATGACAGCTTTTCTGGGTAGTGTAATCTTGGTTGTAGGCCCCTGATTTTCATCACTTTGAATATTTCTTGCCAGTCCCTCTGGTCTGTAAATTTCTGTTGAGAAATCAGACAGTCTTATGGGAACTTCCTTGTAGGTAATAACTGCTTTTCTCTTACTGCTTTTAAGATTCTCTTTTTGTTTTTAAACTTTTGCATTTTAATTATGAAGTGTCTTACTGTGGGCCTTATAGGCTCATCTTCTTAAGGACTCTATAGTTCCTGGACTTGTATGTCTATTTCCTTCACCAGGTTAGTGAAGTTCTCTGTCATTAATTTTTCAAACAGGTTTTCAGTTTCTTGCTCTCCCTCTTCTCTTTCAGGCACCACCTTGATGCAAATGTTGGTACTCTTGATGTCCTAGAGTCTTCATACACTATCCTTATTTTATTTATTTATTGGTGTTCTGATTGGGTGTTTTATGCTTCCTTGTCTTCCCAGTCTCTGATTTGATCCTCTACTTCATCTGTTCCACTGCTGATTCCTTGTAATTCATTTTTCATTTCAGTTAATGTATTATTCATTTCTGACTGGTTCCTTTTTATGTTTCCTATCTCTTTGTTGAAGTTCTTACTGTGTTTATCTATTCCTCCCCTAAGTTCACTTAGTAACCTTATACCCAATGCTTTAAACTCTGCATCTAGTAGATTGCTTGTTTCCAACTTGTTTAGTTCTTGTTCTGAAATTTTGTTCTATTCTTTCATTTGGGATGTGTTTGTTTTCCTACCCATAGAGTAATTATTTTTGACCCTGGTTCCATGTTGGGGAATCAGAACTGTGCTATGAATTGGTTCTAGGTTTGCTATGAGGTATTGACACCTCTCAACCTCAGGGAACCTGGTGGGGCCTAGGGCAGCTGGAAACTCTTAACAGGTCATGACTGCTCATTGTCTTCCCCAGAGTGCAGAGACACAGTACTCACTGCTCTGCTGAGAGACATTAAATGTGTCCATAAACATGTCCACAAACACTGCTTCAACAGGCTACTGCAGAAGGAACCACTGCCTTGTTGGGGAAGCAGCCATGAAGCTGCTCGAGCAGCTTGCACTCCAGAAGTACAGTACAGCTGGCTGAAGGTGGGGGAACTAGAAGGTGGGGGAGGAAGAACTGATGGGCAAAGTTATAGGCAGCAACTTCCCAACTTCTCTTTTTATGGGTTTCAGATACTTCTTTCCATTTAAAGCTAATGTGATCTTTTTTTGGAATCCATGGGTGACTAATGTAAAGATGAACATACTTTTTACAAATTAGGACATTATTTTAATTACTTCACAAAACAATTCAATGGGAAGTATCAGAGGATTGCAGTTATACAGCAAAGCAAAGAATTAAAGCTATTGAAGTTTTAAAATATAATTTTAACTTCTATAAAATTAGGAATAGTGATAACATGGCTTGAATTTTTATCATTTTTTATATAGTATATGACAGTGCCTAAAAAGAATTTGAGAAAAAGAATCATTAAAATCTTCTTTATTTAATCTTTGTATTTTTTTTCATTACCATTTAGTGACCTTATACCACCCTTCCCCCAGCAATCACCACACTGTTATCCATGTCCATGAGTCCTTTTTCCTTTTTGCTCAATCCCTCTATCTCCTAACATCTCCCCTCACAGCTATATTCCTGCTCTCCATCTATGAATCTGTCCTCATTTTCCTTGTTAGTTAAAGTTAGTTCATTAGGTTTGACATATGAGTGAAATCATACAGTATTTGTCTTCCTCTGACTGGATTATTTCACTTAGCGTAATTTCTCCAGGTCCATGCATACAGTTGCAAAGGGTAAAATTTTCTTCTTTTTTACAACTAAGTAGTATTCCATTGTGTAAATTTCCCATAGTTGTTTTATCCACTCATCCATTGATGGACACTTGGGCTACTTTCATATCTTGGCTGTCATGAACATAGAGATGCTTTTGTTCTTTCAAATTAGTGTTTTAGGTTCCTTCAGATACATTCCAAGAAGTGGGATTGCTGGGTCGAAAGGCAGATCCATTTCTAATTTTTTTTTTTTTTTTGCAGCATAGAATTTTTTAAAAATTATATACATGTAATATACATATATACATAATGTACCATATGTATGTGTACATACATATATTCTCTATTTCTGTCTGAGAGCAGCAACAAGCAAAAATGAATACATCTAGTGCCCATACCTTCATTTCTTTTTTTTTCTATTTCCTCTTTTAATTCTACACATTTTTAAAAATTACATTTTATAGATTATATTGTCACAATAGTTCCATTTTTGCCCCTTTTCTCCCCCTCGCCCAGCACCCCCCTCTCCCAGCAATCCCTCCCTTCCCCAGTCCATGTCCATGGGTCATACATGCAATCTCTCCGGTTTCTCCCTTTCCTATGTTATTATTTTAGAATTCATTCATTAATTGATTTCTTTGTATAACAATAAAAAAAGTAACATTCACCCCCTCTCAGACTTTAGACCCTTTATAATCTTATGGAGGACAGTGGGCGAAGGTCTCTTGCTCCTCTAGCTGCTTCAAGCTGGACATGGTCATCGTCCTACCTACCCTTGGGTCCAGAAATCCCTAATAAGAGTGGGGGTGTTGAGGGGAGGGTGGCCTTCCCACATGGGGAAGGATCGTGCAGACTCCAGGTCAGTTGGCTGTCCCCGGACAACAGCATGCTTGGTTTTAACAGGCTGGAGTCCTTGCATTTTTAAATTTTTGAGGTATCTCCATATCATTGAAATCTTGATCAATAATTATACTTACTTATTTCAGGCATAAAAAATATAAAAATAAGTTATTTTCATAAAAGCAAGATCAGGTTTCTCATTAGAAAATTTGAAATGATTTGAATGGAAGTCTTATATCTATGTAACATTCCCCAAACATATGTCCACAGTTTACTACATTAACTATCAGTTTCTATGTATGCCATAATGAAGCAAAGTTGAGAAGAAGTGAAATTTAAATAACATTACTATTTCTTGTTTGTTTGTTTTTTCAATTTTAGGTATTAGTCAGTAGGGGCAGTAGACCCTGTTGTGTGGCTATTGCATTCAAAATTACTGAGCAAGTAGAGCAACAAATCTGCATCAAATTTTGTTTTGAGTTTGGACATTCTTCTGCAGAAACGATTCAGATGATTCAGAAGGCCAAAACTATGGGCAACTGGTGATTGGCAGATTCATCATGACGACATGCTCACTCATGCATCATGTCTCATGCAGAGTTTTTGGCAAAATATCAAATAACCCAGGTGACTCAGCTGCCGTACAGCCCAGGTTTGATGCCCTGCGACTTCTGGGTTTTCCTAAAACTAAAACCACCTTTGAAAGGGAAGAGATTTCAGACCATCGATGAGAATCAGGAAAATATGATGGGACAGCTGATGATGATTGGGAGAACTATGTGTGGTCCCAAGGTGCCTCCTTTGAAGGGAACTGAGGAGTCATTGTCCTATGTACAATGTTTCATATCCTGTGTTTTCTTCAATAAATGTCCCTGTTTTTCATATTACATGGCTGGACACCTTCTGGACAGGCCATATATATCTGTATGTGTGTTGTGTGTGTGTGCCCCATATTCTCATCCTCCCAGAATTCTACCACAATATTAGTTATGTTAAATGTCCATTTTTATATCATTATAGCTACAAAGACACCATTAGTCAGTGATTCATGTGATAATCTATGATTATATTTGCTTTTCTGCATTACTTGTTGTTTTCCTTCGAGTTAATCATTGTTACATTTCATTTGGGTATATAGGAGATCTATATACTCATCATAAGGTTATCTCCAAAGCCTTCCGAGATTTATAAATCTCCTCTTAGCACAAACACATCAAGTATTTTATTAATTTCATCATCATGAAAAAGTCTCTCCTGAACCTCTCTTCCTATTCCAGTCTGTTGATCACTAGTTATACTGCACAGCTGACTCTTGTGTGGTCCTGTCACTGGAATCCTGGGTCTTTCTTTTTATTGATTTACCCTGTTGTTACAGAGTAGGGGTGTCCAAAAATCCCCAGAGCTTGCAGGTTGGGGGATGGGGAAAAGGGAACAGCTTTTAAGATACCTTTGCATGACTATGGCTAGTAGCTTAGTGTCTCAGTTATGCAAATGGCTTTGGTTCTTCCAAGACCCCAAGAACATGGGAGGGTCTTTGAGCATGGAATGGTGTGGAAAGAGCATACAGCGCCTGCTCAAGGTTCTGTGAATGGTCACAACCATGCCCAGTGCATCACAGGACACAGTCAGGGATTTAAAAATAGGTGGCAGACATTTTGGCTAGGAGAACACCATGAGGCTTTGAAAGGAAAGGGAGAACTCCATGCAGTTTACAAGGAGGCTAAGAACTTCACATGGTTCTGCATTAACAGCTGGGGGGCACCACAACACAGGCAAAACCTCCCCAATCAGGATCGAATGATTGGGAGCTGTTGGTAAAGTTGAACTGTGTCTGGGAAGTAGAAAGACTGTATCTCCAACTTTTCTAAAACTAGCCTGGTTTGATAGAGGGAGGCGGAACTATGTGTTTGTGGGTGTTTTACACTTGATCTTAGCCAAAAGGCCGAGAAGCGATTGTTTGTGGGTGTTTTAAAGAAAATAAGATTAATGGCAGAAAGCTGCAAATAATCTAAATCTATATAACCATTAAAATAAACCATTCTTTTTCTTTTCACCAAACTCTAGTATTGAGAGTTATGCTTCTTGAGGCGAGCAATCGGGCCCCTAATAACTGAACAGCCCGTGGGTTCTGTTACACTGTCATTTATTGGGGTACTGCATAATCTTTCAAGCTTCATGATGATATATTGTATCTTTTTTCAATCTGGAAACCCCTATCTTTGGCTGTGGGAAATTTTGTTGAATAATCCCTTTGATGGTTTTCTGTTCTCCTGTGTATATTCTTTCAATCCGGTGTTACATTTTTGGATGAGGATCAATCCTGTAAGTTTCTTATTTTTTCCTCATTATTTTCTATTCTTTCTCTTTTTACTTCATACTCTGGGAAATTTCCTTAACTTTATCTCCTAACCTTATAAATTCCGTCCTGTTCCATGGTTGTAATATCACTCCTTATTTCTCAAGATATTGATTTTTTTTAAAAAGATTTCTTCTTCCTACAAAATTTCTGTTTCCTCCAAGTTGCTTTTTTTTCTGTGCACATGTTTTTAGTTACTGTCTTTCATGATGGAGACTTTCCTTAAATGTCTGATGATCTTTGGCTGTCTGCTGATACTTAAAAATGGGGAGCTGGAAAGTCAGCAGGCAGGATGGGGGAGATTGTTCTGGTTAGGCCTCTTCTTGGTGTGAATACCTGATATCAGTATCCTTAAATTTTATATCTTAGGTTATAATCCTAGGGAAGTCTTCTTGAGTCTCCTACAGGTAGGGTATCATTCTGGCTGCCCTCAGGCTATGAACTAGGAAAAAGAAGATAGCTATGGTTCCCAGGATTTGGGAAATCAATACAACTTCCCCGATTTCAAGACTATATAACACCACTTTTAACTTTTCCTTCTAACTTAGCAACCTTCTATTTTATCATTTCTACAGAAAAAATAATCTCCATTCTTCTGGGTGAGTAGAAAAGAGACAGTTACATGCCTGTATACAGTTGGAAAGCAGATCTGAACTTTCAACCAATACTACTCCTCATTTTTTTTATCCTCACGCAAGAACAAGCTTATTAATTTTAGAAAGAGGGAAAGGGAAAAGAGAGAGGGGGAAATAAACATAGATGTAAGAGAGAAACATCAATCAGTTGCCTCTCTCACACGCCGCAACTGGGGACCAAACCCACAACCTAGGTTTGTGCCCTGACCCAGAATTGAACCTGTGGCCTTTCTGTTTACTAAACAGAACTCCAGTCACTGAGCCACACCAGCCAGAGCCCAATTCTCCTAATTTTAATCCTATTTTCATTTCTAAGGGGTTCTTATTGCTGAAAATTCCTGAGCTTTTCAGAGTTCATCAGTGTAAATCGGGCTACTTCTTCTTTTCTCCTCGGCCAGATTAAAATTTCACTTTCTCCAGCCAGCTCAGTGAGCTATCTCTTAACTATCTATATCTCAGAATCCAAAGTCCTATGGTTGTTGCCTTATTTCTTTGTTCTTCTAGTTATGTTTAATGGATTTACAGGAATGGCCAGGAACTAAAACATGTGTTCATCTATAACCTGAAACCTATCTATCACTCTTCATCCCTTCAAACTGACATTGAAATGAGAATCACACAAACCTTTTTCAAGAGTTAAACAAGGTCCAATGTTCAGGAAGAACAGTATGTGAGGGAAATAACAACTGGGGGGTTTAGGTGAAACTGAATTTAATAATTGCATGCCCTTATAAATTAATATATCTCATTGTCCTAGCAATATGCTGGGCATTATGAGAAGTAAAAGTATGTCCTTATTTCAGAACAGCCTCTATGAATTCTCAAACTGATAATTAACCTTAAAAGAAGGAGTATTCAGTAGGCAAAACCACAAGACAAAAGAACAAAATGATAAGAGGCAAACTCAAGGAATAAAAAAGGCTAAATAAAACTCAGTTTTCAAAAATA
This sequence comes from Furipterus horrens, assembly GCF_987537825.1. Taxonomy (NCBI): domain Eukaryota; kingdom Metazoa; phylum Chordata; class Mammalia; order Chiroptera; family Furipteridae; genus Furipterus; species Furipterus horrens. Next base: position 46,115,555 of record NW_028327182.1, read on the forward strand.
AACATTACAGGCATTTCTTCTGCAGAGTTTATATAATGTGTATTAGATATAAAGTGATCAATTGATTGAGGAATAAAAATTATTTTATGCAGACTAAGACTGCTGGCATAACAAAAGCAAGTTCTTCTGTTTATAATGCAGCTGCTTTAAGTCTTTATTCTGTTTTTCACCATAGTAGGTCATTAAGATCTTGAAATAATTTTTTAAAATACAAGTTTGGTTCACTACAAACTTGTGAAAAGAGATATAAAATGTATTTTTTGCAGTGATGCTCAGGTTTTTATGTTATAGTCTTATGGAGATTTAAAACACCATTATTATTGAAATAACTGCAGGTAAAAACAACTTTGTTACCGTGCACCTGCAAATCTCAGGTCCCTAACACCATTTATATCATTGAAATGATTATCTTCATAACACAGTTTTTATAATGCACAGTTTTAAGAAATATAACTATTGTCTTAGGCAGAACTGACTCTTAATTGGATGGATATAAGTATGAGAGGAAGGATTCCAAGGAGAATATTGTACATGTTCAAAAAAATGGGATGACACAGTGAAGAGACAAATCAGTCTTCCCCAGCATGTCTGGGTAGGAGCCTGGTGGGAGTTCAATGTGGATGGGCAGTGGGAGGTGTCTGAATGCAGAAGCCCTTCAAAGCCATCTAGCGGAGAATAAACTCTAAAGCACAATGAACCTATAACTTTATAGACAAAGAGGAGATACTAAAGTTTTCTGAATAGAAAGTACCTTCATCAAAATGATGCTTCAAAAATGTAATCTGTCGTTACAGGGCAGCAAGTTTAGCAACAAAAACAAAAAACAAAAAACAGTTCAGATACTAAATAATGCAAAGATCCAAGGTCACATGAAGCTGGCCTGGATTGCCTGGCAGTGGAAATGTGAGAGAACTCATTTCAGAGATCAATGTAATTGCATAATTTTCATTTAAGATACCGTTAGACAGTCAAGTAAAAGGAATGGACTGAATTAGCACTGACAAAAGGACTTACACTGAAGTTTTTAAATTAAACCCATGGTGTCCTTCAGTTTTTTTAATTCAAGAAACATTTACTGAGTATCCACTGTGTGCACAGCATACAGTCTTTTCTCATCACTCGTCTCATTATCTTATAAGGCAAATGTAAAATATTCCGGTAATTGATTTCATAGACTGAGTGATGTTTTTCTGTAAGAACAACAGATTGATTTTTTAGAGACAGCTATACTGATTCTTCCATTATGCCCTTCTTTCTCTGTACACAACATCCAATTGACTTTAGGACCAATTTAATACAAAGAGCAAAAGAAAAGCAATTTGAGAACAAGGTCTATTAGCGCAATATTGCCTCAATTACTTTAATTCCATTATTTCTGTTCATATGACTTAATATCTCCTTTCAGTTATCCATGTTTACCCTTTTCAAAATCATAAGTAATAGGATTATGGGCTTTTGAGCTCAGTGACAATGGACTTCCATAAATATATCTCTGAATTTGTGATTGTCTCCAGATCTGCAACTGAGAAATTTTAAATTGAATCAAGTTTTCCAGAGGCCATCTCAAATAAAGATGCAGAGCATCATAATACAATACAGGTGTTTTCACCTGTTACATTATTTGTCACTCACTATCAAGACACATGGCTTAATGGCTTTCTAAGTTTCTTCTCTCCCTGTCTAAGCCTTAGGTCAGTGTAACTAGTTTTCAGAGTGGACCTCCTCTCTGTTCACAGCACTGCTTTTTGTTTAATGTAATCCTTCTACCTTCACCAACATTCTGTCCTGCAAGAGTTTCAAATGGATGTTACATTAACCACTGCCTTTGCCATGTGATGATGATTAATCAATCCCTTTGTTCCATCTCTGCAACAGCCTTACAAATTAAAGGAACTCAGTCCCCCTCCATTGTTTTAAAAGACATTAACTGAGTGTCTACTGTATGCAAGAAGCTTCACTTTCAGCAGAAACAGGATATATAATAGGTAGATAGCCCTTCCCTTCAACACAGGGCAGTCCTTCCAAGAGTGTTACAAAATAACTTGTGATATAAAAGAAGCATGTTAAAATTGTGATGTGAAGAATTCATAGAAAGTTATACTGCAGTTAAGATGGGGTAAAATCACATATGAGTGGAGAAAAGTTTCATAAAGGATATGAATTTGAGTAAGATCTCAAAGAATGGGAAGATTGTGAAAATGGAAGCTAGGGAGGAAAAGGCAACTCTAGCTTAAGTAATTGATTTACAGCGTCAATAAAGGAAAGAAAAAGCTGAGACCTTCAAGTGCTAAGTTAGGAGGGCCTGACTTCCTTTTAGGAGCAGCAAGACCTGGGGGGACGTTGGCAAACGACAAGCAGTCCTGAACACAGTCAGGCTGATTGTAGCATGCAGGAGGAACTGAAGGCAACTGCAATTTATAGGTATGAGATAGAAAGGAAGGCTCATCGATACATAATGGGGCCTCCAACATGTGACTCCCTCCTTTCCCACAGAGCCTCATCGAATCCAACATCCTCCTTCCACTTCATGCCCAGTATCACCTAAACAGCAAGGTATACATGAACACACCGACTCCCTTGTTTCTCCCTGCTAAGCCTCCCACCCTCCTTCTCCTTTGAAATGTCCTCTATCCTCCACACTGGTCTACCTGTCAATATTCTACTCCTTCCAATCTCCACTCAAGTGCTATCTTCTCTATAATGCATTTCCTGACTCTCCCAAGCCAACTTAGTTGTTCTTCTTCTTATGTGTAAGGTATACATAGTATACAGCTCCATCATAGCAATAATTTTTGCATGATCATCTCTCACCTAAATTATAACAGCTTTGATGTTATCCCCAGAGCAATTTTGGCACCCGTGAGGACAACTCATGAATAAATGAATGGATGAATGAGTGAATGAAAAAAACAGATGAACAAACAGTATAGTAGAATAAACTAAAGAAAAAGGAAAGAAAACCTGGTCATAGATGAACAGAAGAGGAAATTAAAAATATGAAAGAATTACAGAAACCTGACAGAGTTCAGTGATAACTAAATGTAGGGGAAGCAAGAGATGGAGGAGAATGCCAAGCTTCTCACCTCTTTCAGAAGCCCACTGCTCTTCTTCATTACTTCTATATTATCAGCTTAAAAGCAATGAACACAAACTCATGGATTTGAAAGAAACAAAGAGGAAACCATCAAGATATAGAGGCAGAAGAAGAATCTAGAGAGAACAAACAGAAAGATTCATATTTTAACTTAGCAGTGTACAAAAATTTTCTCAGAAAGTTTGACAGAATTTTGATTCAAAGTATAATTTCTCTAATTAAAATATTTCCGATGTTTCATAAATACACTCTAATTTCAGAAATCTAAAAAAACTACCATGTTAATTACTACCTAAAAGGACATAAAAATCATTTCCCCTTTCTTTAAAATCAGTTTAAAAATGAACATATTATTATCAATTCCACAAAACTCTTCTATCTGAATTTTCAGAAATCTAAGATTAGTGAAATTGGAGAAGTCAAAGTAAATGTGAGGAAATACTGAGCAACAATAAATTAGTTTTCAAGACACTAGAGGTTTTATTCCTGGTTTATTTTCTCTTTAATAGTAGAGAAGTATTAGGTATACATAAAATAACCTACTTATTTAGATAAGATTTATTAGACTGTTATAATTGTATTGCTGTCCAGTTTAGGGTACTTAGATATTTAAGGACCTTTTAATGACCATTATACAATTGCTCACTAAAATCTAAACGTAATTTTTAAAGGACTTTTCCACCATTGTTCTGATGTGGTCACTGTATGTTTTTAATTTTAATAAAGTCCTAGATATTCTCACAAACCAAACAAGAAGATTCATATGGTAAGTTATAGAAGACCTTTAATAGAGGGTAGTAAGGTCCTGAACAAAATGAAAAATAAAAATAAGCAGTGGAGGCACCAGGATGAAGTTATACATCCGCATATGGCATTTGTTAGAATGGTGCCTTCATGCATCACACACTCCATGTATGTGTGTCATTTGATTTACCAATTTTCTTACAATTAATGTTGGCATGAAAAATGTTAAAATAAATTTTTATTTTCATATTCATTTTCTTCTACCTGTCTTCATCTTATAAACCCAATGTTCTCTAGGCCAATGTTATTAGTTGGCAATGAGACAGCCTGCAGTCCCACCCTCAGAATAAGAAAGCTTCTGTGGGGCTGGGAAGTCTCTAAGTCAATTATTCCAGCCCATTTGCTATTCAGCCTTGAGGAGGCCAGGGCCTGAGCCTACATTAACCCAGGGGCTGAAATGCATTCACAGGGCTCCTAAAAATGCTTACTTCACTTCCAGAAGGAAATCTGCACTGGCCTTTAGCTTCTCTCAGAAGAAGGCTTCCTTTTGGTATAAAAAGGTAATTCTTTCTTGGAAGTCAGAGTACACATGTTTAGAAAGCTCCTCCCTTATGGAAAATAAGGGTTTTCTAAATAAACATCTCTAAACAATGGATCATTTAAGTGCTACTGGAGACCAGTATCCTCATATTTCACCAACACTCAAATCTGAATTCTCAAGAGATATAACTTCTAATAATTTTGGGCTAAAGAAGCATAGAGAAGACGCAACTAGAGTAGATCTGTTATAAGACAGCATTTATAGATTGTTTATAGGGAACAAAATGTTAAATTTAATAAGTGCAAAGAGATGCAGCTGGAAAGAAAGAACAGCCTGCGTAAGTATGATTTAAATGGTATTGAATTAGCAGGAAAGACATCTTGATGTACTCATAGACATGGCATGTAAATTGGCAGTTCACTTTGCAATGCCAACAGAGAAGGCATATCCACCTCTCACAGGGGGCTATATTTTATAAAAGTGTTACTCATCATTGCTTTTAAAGAAAAAAATCTTATTACATTTATGATGTTGTTTAACGTGGACTATCCGGAAAGTAAGAGTTCACTGAGGACAAGGGTCAGCATAATGCCTAGGCTCACATCTAGTTACTGTACTTTGCTTTTTAAATCAAATTTTACAATGGCCACTATAGTCTTTGTCACCCAATATTAAGCAACAGGTATTGTGCTAGTTTCCTTAATGGGTACCATAGTGTGGGGAACTGCTCCTTGTAGTTAGGGAATTGTAGCCCCAGCTATGAGCCTGACTTGCCGTGCACCACCCCCCTCCCCACCCCCCAGCTTGTCTTTAAGTCTCAATATAAGGCTGTGCAGGAGACATAACTGAAAGCCACTCAGAGGGTTTCCATGGGAATTGGATTTAAAGAATGCTTATTATGCTTTAGAACTTGCTCTGCTTTTCTTATCTCTTAGATAAGTATAAACAATCTCTAGCAAGGAATGTATGAAACCTTGCACCTAATGCCAGTGTGGCGTCAAGATGTTTAATAGACCCCGACACAGATTGGTCACTGTGCCCTCTGTACTGGTACTTATAATCTGTTATTGTCAACTGTAATCCAGGTGCCTAAAAGCTATTGATGATTCATAAATTTTGACCTGTATCTCCTGTGTGTATCCTTCTCAATAAAAGGCATGAGGGATGGAGGTCTGATTGCTGTTCTCCCCTAGAGGGAGCAACTGCCTTCCTTCCCCCCAGACATAATACAGTGTCCTGGATAGATTTGTTCCACCGTGATCATGAAACCTCTGCTGGACTGAGCAGTTTCCAACTGAGCCTAGGGCGTTGGAGGCAACTCCGCCACACCATAACTCTGCTTAGACGGTGTTATGAATTGAATTGTATATTCCAAAAAGATGCTGAAGTCCTTATTTTTCACATAGGTAAATGTGGCTTTATTTAGAAGTTGAGTCTTTGCAGATGGCTGAGCTATAATGAGGTCATTAAAATGGACCCTAATCCAATATGACAGGTATCCTTATAAAAAGGGGAAATTTGAACACAGAGATAAATGTACATACAAGGAAAACAATGTAAAGATACAGGGAGAAGATGTTTATTTAAGGCCAGAAACTCCTGATGCCACAGAAACAAGGAGAATGGCATGGAACAGAATCTCCCTCACAACTCTCAGAAGGAAACAGCCCTACTAACACCATGATGTAGCCTCCAGAATCATGAGATAAGTGTTGTTTAAGCCACCCAGTTTGTGTTACTTTGTTATAGCCACCAGATTGGGTCACAAAACAAGTGAGCCCAATGAGAAAATTACCATGGTCAACAACACTGCTCGTGTGGGTTTATCTACAAATGCTTTGACTCAGTTAATTGGGCCAGGTTCAGTCCCTGGACCATAGATCACCACCTTCTACATCAGCTCCATCAAAGAAAATAATGGTTTATATACTATATAGAGACTGACCCAATGAGGACTGTTTAATCCTCTAAAAAATTATTCGAAAGAAACAGAAGCAACAAAGGTTAATGAAAAATTAATCTTGGTGACCTACTTGGTCAAATCAAAACTGTGAGACATGCATTTATTTTTTTTATGCAAGGAATATTTAGAACAGCAACTTCAGATAAGGGGACAGAGATAATTAGAAGAGTGTTCAATATTCATATATTTACATAAATGTTGAAAAGATAAAAGCTTTCTGATAAGATAATAAAGATGAACACTAGTAATAATTCTATGTTAACTCAGTAGAAGATGGTAAGAGATTTCAGGTGACCACCATCCTGTTTCCTTACAGGTTGGTTACAGAGGCTCTGTTGTAAATATTTTGTCAACATTCCCCAACTGCACTAGTTCGCTGAGATCCCCTATGTGTGACAGGCCCTCTGCACCCCAGGAATAAGTGAGTAAAACACAAGAGAATGACATCAATGGTATAATTAAGCTGAATCACTACTTATACAGTGACCAACATCTTGTCATTAGTCCTGCTTGTCACTTGCTGTACACACCATCCTTTTACCTTTTACTCCTCCCTGTGTTATAAATATACCAGTCTGGCTACAAAGGGCCTACAAAACAAGGGCCATCTGGTTAGGAAAAACTTCAAACATCAAATTCATAGAATTTGAATGTTCATAAGCACATGCAAGGTTTTGTTTGCCAAGTTTGAGCTAAACATTGCCCTTTCCTATTTACAGCCATTCCAACCCATGACCTTTGAAGAAGATCTCTGCATGGTGCTAACCTGGTAACAATCAGTAAGTATGAAGGTCTTGTCATGAACACAGCCCTGGAGTTGTCAGTCTTCCAAAGAATATAAATCTGCTTTAAAAGTAGTCCTTGTTGCTAAAAGTAGCTACATCAAGGTCAGTGTGAGGGCCAGGGCATCCCAAATCTGAGAAACCCTAAATAAATAAAACTGTGTGTTAATTAAGGGCAGTATAACCTAAAGTAGCATTCAAAAGCAGTTTGAGGAGCTGGCCAGCATAGGACTACTATTTTTGAGTGAGAGAAGGACTTCCTGAAAATTTCCAAATTGAAATAAGATTTAGATACTTCTACATTTCCTCTCAGAAAATCTGTTGTTTTGCAAACTATAAAAGTACATTTCGATATTTTAATAGAATAAATCCCAAATTTATTTTCTAGGAAGTATTTTGAAGCATTGTTACTCAAGTTGGGTATATAGACCAGCATCATCAGTGTCTCCAGAGCCTGAAGTGCCAAAACTGAGAACCTGCCTGAGACCAACTGAAAAAGAATCTGCATTTTAACAAGATGTTCAGGTGATTCCTATGCACATTAAAGTCTGAGAAGCATAGTTTTGAAGTGCCTTATGCATCTGGCCCACAATTACTAGAATCATAAGTAATATGCTGCCTGAAGCTTTAAGACTGTCCTCTGGTGTCCAGGAGTTTATGGACTCACAATCCCTTTATTACAGCTGCATGAATCTGGTGACCTACAAAACTCCCAAAAAGCACCTTAATGCTGGCTAAAACAACTTTTCTTTTCCAGAACAGGCAGGATGATTGTAAACTGACATCTAAAAGCACAGCCGCCTCTGGAATAATTCTGTATTATACTCAAAAGACCAATATCATTGGCTATTCATTCATTCCATAACAAGTTGGTGAACATCTACGTAGGTATTCCATAATAACCAACATTATTCAAAAAACACCAAATACAGTGGAAGGACAGAACTTACAACATGGAATGGTAGCCCTAATAGGGAAAGGTCAGCACAGGAAGCCATGGTGCAGAGGATGGCAGTGGACACACTAATAAAGCACCTGACCCAGACCTGGAATATTGAAAAGGCATCATAAGCTGAGCATGATGAAAAGAACAGGGAAAATTTTTCAAGTAGTAGCCCGCCTATACGCACATTGAGTATGGTTTGGGTTAGGCCTAACACCCAGACCAGCAATGAAAGAGTCAACCACCTTATTTAGAAAAAAATATTAGATCATAATTTTATAATTTTTTCAACAGTTTTGAATATCTGTATGCATGAACTATAAATGCAGCAGCTCTTAGGAACATTTTTTCCCTTTCAACTCTACTACCTGTAGACAAGAGGGAATGGCAAACATCAAAACCAAGAAGCACTGACTCAGAAGTCTGCTGAGCACTGCATGGGAGCAGGCATAACAGAACTGTGCCTCCACATTTGCTATTTGATCAATGAAACTGCAACCAGCAATACAGAGACTATAAAGAGAATCTCATTAAAGTTAATACAAAAGTCAGGAAAATGTCTTAGGGACGGGACACTAGCTAACTGGCAGGTGCACTGCTGGGAGCAATTGAAGGCTCTCTGTGTGACCACTGGGTGCACTCCCTTGTCTGAGCCTGTCTCTGCTCCCTGCATTTAAATAGTTCTTATCCTGTCTCCTTCCGCCTCACTTTTGTGGTTTCTCTGAGTCATTTGCCTTCTCCCTTACTACCTCCAAGTGCCTTCCCATCTCTAATTCAACTCCCTTTTTTCCCACCTTTCAATCTGCCTGCTATTTCACACCCTCCTTTTGTGAGGAGGAGGAGATAAGGGAGAAAAGCAATAACAATCAAACATCTTTCTATTTTTTCCCCCTTGATCCCATTCCCCTTTTGTTCACAACTATTCCCCTCTTCCTTGCTCTCTTTCCTTCCCTAGAGTCAAATCTCTGTTATCAGTATATAGCCTGTCCTCCCAAATACAGAGCTCAGCAATAATAGGAAAATTGCTGGACTCCTCTGGTGTTCTATTATCATACTTAGAGTTCTCAGATTCTTCTAACCTGGTGCCAGGTCAACAATTGAGAGGAAAAATAACATTTCTCAAAATGTAGTAAGTGAGCATTTTTTTAGCGTGTTTAAAAACGCAGGACAATTCTTGAATATTTAGCTGCTGTGCTTAAAGGGTACAAAGATGTAAAATATACTAGGCAAAAAGATTTCATTTCATCCCCAGTTTTCTCTAAGTGCATTCCCTCCAACCCACCATGAATCCCACCCTTTTGTTAGTCTTATCCCTCTTGGTGAAGATTCCCAAAACCCCCCTAGAATAACTGAAATGTGCCTCATTACCAGCCTTGGGCAGATGAGTAATACAGGTCAGAGTTAAGAGAGTGCCTTGATACGTTGTTTTCTGGATCCATAAAGCCCAGCTGGCTCACCTCTTCTGCCTCTATGACTTTCCTTATAACAAGCTAAATATAAACTTCTTGCCCTAGAGTTCTTGGCTTTGAATTTTTGCTGAACTCAAGAACCAAGGTCTAACATCACCTAACATAATGAGTAGGCTGTGATATGTCAATCTCACACACACGTTTTGAAGAAAAGCAATCTGGTTTTCTTTAAGTAATTCATTCTTTAATTTTTATCCCCTATGAACTATCATCAAGACTTTGTGGACAAATTTGATGGCATACCCTTTTATCCCAGTACCTAGGTGTAGTATATGCCACTGGCAAATAGTATATGCTCCCAAAACAGTTCACGAATAAGTTAATTAATCAAACAATTAACTGACCAATCAATATAAGCCTAAGACTCAACATAATTAACTAGCTGCAGGAAAATACTTCTTACACTAATACACTTTGAAGCTTTCCCCTAGATTTTTATTAATGTCACCTAACCATAAGGTCAGCATAGTCTCTTGATGTAACTCACCTCTGAGAACTAGAAAGAGAAGAGGTCTGCTTTGGGCAGAGACACTGAGCAGTCAGAGTGACAACTAACATTCTAATAGCAAATGAGAAAAAATTTTAAAAAACACTAAAAAGCAAACAAAAGTTTTTAAAAAATACAGTAGCCTGCAATAAATTATTTAATCCTTCCATTTGTTCCCGATACTTTGTACATACCCTATTATTACTGATAGATTCATCACACCATTTCACTTCTTCAATGGTTTTTGAGTTAAAGTAGGGAGTTGAGGATCAGATCACAGGACACCAAGATTTTCTAAGCAAGCCAGGAATGCTCCAGAATGGATTCACTCCAGGAAGGGGATTGTTATCCTGTCTTTGATAAGGGGAAGAGCAGACAAAACAAATTGAGCTGTGGCTGAACAGAGTCCCAACCTCTCAGGATCCACCTCAGAATTTAGAAACCAGGTTAGCATGTCCCCAAAACCAGGACTACAAGTCATATCATATCAATAAGCCAAGAGTTTAGAAGCAAAAGTTAGCCTAGCCAGCAATTGTAATTTGCTATATCTTGCTCTGAAACTCTTAACTTTAAAAATGTATCATTATTTTGTATAATTAACATTAGTTCCAGAAATTGGAATTCACTTTCTTCATGTTCACATCCTATGAGAGGATTTTTGAAATTAACATTAATGTTGGATTGAGATGGTCATGCCACCTTTTCTGGAGAGAAAAGAATTCTTCAGAAACCTATTTAATCTATCAGATAGAATTTCCTCTGTTAACTTTCAACTGTATTGCCCACTCAGACCTGAACCAGTTTTAGCAAATGCCATGCACTCATATCTGAAAAGAAGGGCTGGACCCCATGAAGAAACAACTTTGAGAGCTCTATGACATGTGTATTTTAATTTATAAAGTATCTTAGTAACCCATCAATGGAAAAAGAAAAATAACTATTTTAAAACAACCCCTGGAAACTACTTATATCACTACACTGCATATCATGAGAACTTGCTTTGTTATCATTCAATAAACAGGATTTTCTAATAAGAAACTGAAGAAAAGATAGCATGGTTTAATTTCCCCATCCCCCTTAAATTTCATTTTGAGGTTTCCAGCAATACAGTTTCCTAGCTATATAAGAACCACAGTTCTATATGATTTCAGCCTTGTCTATACTTCACTATAAATATTTCTAGGAAGAAAAAAATCATTTTATTTGTCCTCTGCGTTCTCTACCTAAAAATTTAGAGCCCTGTTTTGTACTGGAGCTTTAAGGGTGGCATAGAGAAGCGCAGGAAATGTGTTACTTCCCAAAGCTAGTTCTCAGTGCCTTCTCCTCCTGTGAGTCACATGATAGTTTTTCCAGATAAATTCCCTCTTTAGTTTCACCAGAACATCAGCATGCTTGTATCTCTTGTATTTCACCTCAATACACTACTGCTTATGGGAGAATTTTAAAAAACCCACTTCCTTCAGTAATGTTTGTGTGTATAAATATTTGTCTTCATCTCTCATATCATTTCCAAGTTAGAACTCAAGATCAAGAAATCAAATAGAGCATTCAAAACAAGATCTACAGAATGAAAATAGATTGGTAAAGGGTTGCTCCTAACAAAAATTTCCTCTACATGTCTGAAAAATACAATCCAGATAATCCACTTCTCGGACTCTAGATCCAGGCAAGTTCTCCATTAAATAGACCTTACTGACAGAAAACACTGGCTGAATCCCTCTGCAAGAGATCACCACATACTTCCATAGTTTACAAGGATAAAGCAATTAATTACAGCTTCAACTGTTCATGAATAAAGCCTCTTTAACATTTTATTTATTTATTTGTCTGTTTGTTTTTTCCTCATTGGAGGACATTTTTCTTTCATTGCTTAAAGAGAAAGGAAGAGAGAGGAAGGAAGAGAGACATTGATGCAAGAGAGAAGCATTGATCAGTTGTTTCTCATACACACCTGCAACTGGGATCATTTGTGCCTGGACCAGGGATCAAACCCACAACCTAGCTATATGCTCTGACTGGGAACTGAACCCGCAACCTTTCAGTTATGGGACAAAGCTCCAATAAACTGAGCTACACCGGCCAGGGCAGTCTCTTTAACATTTTAATGAGAACATTAAACTCAGTTTCACTTGGTTTGGCCTTCCAAGAAAGCCTGTTAGCCTTAGAGAAGGTTTATTTAAAAGCAGTAATGACATTGCAGGTTGTCTGTGCCCCACAGGGCATGACTGGACCACAAACACTGGCTGCATTATTTCTCTCCTGAACTAGCTTTACAGATTTTGCTAAGACTACACTTTGGTAAATGAGAGAAGGCATCTGAAGAAATAACTTCACCTCTGCAGTATTGTGTGCTTGTGTGTGCTCCCTCATTTTATATGACTTATCTCCTACTTTGCTTTTTATGTTATATACAGTTTGAGTAAAATGTATAACTCAATAAATGTTAAATCATATTTTTCTGCCATTTTTCCTTTGTTGTTTTCTGCTGCTTCTGTTCCCCCTTGCAATGTGACTTATTCCCACCAAGGCTACCAACTGCCATTTGCCTGGAGACCCATTAAATTCAGCAGACAACCAAGAGATCTTCAAAAGCTAAAGGTGAACTAGAAATAGTTCTCAGGCTCAGTGACTTAACACGAATATCTGCCTTTCTCTGAACAAAACCTTCATTAGTGGGAATGAAAGAGTTTGTCACTTGAAAAGCAAGTAGGAGAAAAGAGTAAAGCTAAAGGGAATTGATAGTTAGGTCATTCATGCATTCAACTCTTCACACATTTACTGAGGTAGGTACTATGGAACAAGAACTGATCTAGGTAATGGGAATACAGCCAGGAATAGGGCAGACAAGACTTCCACTCCAACACAGCTTAAAATCTAGTGGAAGAAACAGCAATAAACAAAAAAAGAAATGTCAGAAGGTAATAAGTACTATGATGAACATACAATAGGGCAGTGTGATAACAGAAGCTAGTTAAATAGGACAGATAGAAAAAGCCAAGCAGCAAAAAAATGCATCAAAATACTTTATGTCATGAAGAAACATAGCAGAAATCTTAGATGCATATCACTAGGTGAAAGAAGTCAATCTGAAAAGGCTGCATACTGTATGACTCCAAGTAAATGAAATTCTGGAAAAGATAAAACTTTGGAGACAATGAAAAGATCATTGGTTGCCAGGGGTTAGAGAGAGGGGGATGAATAGGAGGGCAGAGGATTTTTAAGGCAGTGAAACTACTCTGTGTGATACAATAATGGTGTATATATGTCATTATACATTTGTCCAAACCCTTAGAATGCACAACCCTAGGGTAAACTATGGACTTTGGGTGATAATGGTGTGTAAATATAGGTTCATCAGTTGTAACAACTGCCTCACTGTGGTGCAGGATGTCTACAGTGGGAGAGACTGCACGTGTGCAGGTCCATGGGGACATGAGATATATGACAGCTCTCCTTACCTACAGCTCAATTTCACGGTGAACCTAAAACTACCCTAAAAAAAATGAAATAAAGTGTTTTTTAAAAAGCTTAAGGCAGGAAAGAGTACGGTGTGTTAAAGAACTAAAAGGAAGCCAGCTTTGCTAGAGTATAGTGAACAAAGCAGAGAGAGGAATTGTTGGCGGAAGCAAGAATGGCACTAGGCACTAGGTCAGACCAGAACCTGGTTCAGCAACCTCGGTACTTCAGTTATGGCTAGGAAAGAATTCAGTCAAGGCTCAAACTATAAGAGAAAGTTTATTTGAAAAGTCACAGAGGTAAAAGAAATGGGCTCACGAAACAAGTTACAAAAGCAAAAGAAGAGTCCTGGGGGAAAGAAAAGGGAGAGGGGAAAAGTGCGGGCATGCTCTCCTGTTCCCAGGAGGGAGAGTGAGTGTGTCCTCCATCCTAAGAGCTTTAAAGGGTGGAGATTTCAGAGGCGGTTCGAGGGGAGGATCTCAGTAGAATATTCACGAGCTTTCCAGGTGTTTCCTTCCAGAGTTGTGGTCTCCGTGGATTGATTGGTGCCAGTGCAGGGGGTCACTAGGCAATGCAGCTGGTCCAAATGACAGCTATGGCATCACTTGTCTGGTTTTGCTGCTTCTTTGGGCTGGGAGATGAAATGCAACTGAGGCCTAGATGTATTTGATGTGGGTCAGAACCTCACTGTTCTCGGAGCTTAATGCTTAAGGGTTATTCTCCAACCTCCTTGTTTGTTCTCCCTCTAAGAGGGTCTAAACACAACAACTAGCAATATGCCAGGGGAGGAAAGGTCAGGGGAGGGTCCAAACTGCATGACCAGTGATAGGAAAGGTCAGGGGGTCTAAACTGCATAAAAGCAGCAATATGTCAGGGGAAAAAAGGTCGCACTGGGGGCAAGGTCCTTGTTTTTCCAGTTTTCCCCGTTGCTAGGCACCCAGGGTTTTCTGTCCTTGTGACCTTCGGTACCTGGCCCATCATTCTTGCTCTCATCTTATCTGTCTGACTCACAGTACCACAGAATGACATCAAGATAAGCCAGAGAGGTCATAGTAGAAGTTTGATTTTCATTCTAAAAGCACCAGAAGCCACTGACCAGGTTTAATCAGAGCTCATCATGATGTGCTTTACTTTTCTGAAAGGTCACTCTGCCTATAGTGTGCAAAGTGTGTGAAACCAAGATACAATCACCAGAGGGGCTGGTAATGGTGGCCTGGCCTAGGGTGGTATGGTAGCAGCAGACACGGCTGCCTTCTGAATAAGTTTTTAAAGAAGAGCTGACAGGATTGGTGATGAATAGATTGGACACCGGAGGTGGGGGGTAGGGGAGTAAGAGAAATAAAAGATTTATGATTGTGAAGATGCCATTTACTGGGATGGAAAGATCTTTCTGGGAGACTACATATGAAGACTCATCGTCGTCGGCAGCCGTCCGTCTCGAGAGACGATGGTGTAGCTTCTTAAGAGTCTATCTGCACCGCCGAGAATGGTTGTGCAGTCCGACTCGGGAGTGACACGGTATCTGTCTCCTCCCGTGTTGAATCGACATCTTGTGATGACGCTGGAGTGTCCTCTCCAGTGAAGCTGAAGCTACAGAGCCTGGGCAGGGTGATATGGAGGGTCTGCTGTTGCCCATGCAGCAGACCCCCCCCTCTCTTCGCAGCTGAAGGGTCCAAGGGAAAGACGGAGTCGATACAGCTTGGCTTCAGGTGCGCCGCAGGAGTTGCCGGTGTTGACTACAACGTCAAACCGCCTTAGGGACTCCGGCTCCGGATTTTCTGTCGGGGTTTACTCCCTTAGCCTTTTCCCTGAAGAGGTATGCCGCAAGGCAGCGGAAGTTTTTTGGAGTCAGAGTTTTCCTTCTCTGATGTGCCCTGACTGGAAGATCGAACCAGCGACACTTAGCTCGCAGGCCGACGCTCGATCCACTGAGCCAAACCAGCCAGGGCTAATATGAAGACTACACAGGGTAATATGGGCCATATGGCTGAACTATGGAAGTGGTGGGAGTGTTCAAGTCCATCAAGAGCTCAAGTTTGCCTTGCTTGATCTCTTCCTTAGTGTAAATAGTGTGAAACATACTCACACATACACCTACCTATCTCTATATGTATACATATCTGGGTATATGTTAATACATAGATGTTTAATAGATGGTTTTTGCAATTCAAAATATATTTGTGCCATTTCAACAACCTTTCAAAGACCAAAGAGAAAGGGTTATTGTTGTTCTGGTTCTCATTAACTTGCAAAAAAGTTGAGGGCAAATGAAGTGAAAAATCTCACCAAAGGTCACAGAGTGAGTTAGTTATCAGCAGAGTAGGAAGTAGGAACCAGGTTTCCTTGCAGGAGATCACACATACTTCCACTCCTCTGTGTACCATCCAGGATATGCAGAGAGCCTTGCAGGCACTATTCTCAATGAGAGAACTCACATTCCGGATGAGGCAAGGGTGGAGGTGCTGCTACCACCTTCCCTTTAGCTCATTCTGTCCAGGCACTATTTAAATAGTAATCTATAAAATGTGGCTGACAGAATTTTAAAATGAGTAATGCAAAAGCAGACCTTACAGAGAACAAATCAAATATTAAAGTGAGATATGACAGAGATTTTTAAAAAGAAATTTGAATTATGAACTGCAAGGCCTCTCATGAAAAAGCGCCTCCAAAACCCCTCTCAGGGCTACACAGATGGAGCGTCCTCATAAATGGGAGAAACACAGGTGCAATGACTCAGGGCACACCAGCACCTCTTCATGCACCTCATCTGGAACTGCTCACCTGTCCTCTAGGTTTCCCAAAGAACACCAAAAACACTACACAAATTTTAGGAAAAGAAAAAAAACAAAACACAGAACCTAAGAGGTGACAGGTCTGGTCTTTGCAACATTATTTCAAGGAGTAAAATTCAACTAAATGAAATCACCATGAAAATAATTCAGATCATATTTAAAGCAGACAAACATTGGGGGTGGACCAAGAGGCCTAAACATGCTGTTTGGTCTGCATACTACCTGTACAAGTTTTAAAAATAGGCTCCGTTTTTAATCTGCCAGGCTCTTCCACCGAAGTTCTGGGACTCCCACATTTTGAATTCTGAAAGGGAAACAGTGAGAGGCTGTCTGCCTCTGTGTTTGCCCCTGTGAGTCATACATTCTCTGTTTGTATTGAATGTGGGTTGTTTGTTTTCTTGTTGACTTGTAGACTTCCTTTCTTCTGCTTTTCTCTAACAATGTTTTTCCAAAGGCCTCCAATATTGCAAGCAAGCCCCACCAATGGACATGGTCACAGTTAGTGGTGTCCACAATCCCTGGACTAAGAACAGCTGAAGAAAGGGGTTTAGGAGAAAGGAGTTTGAGATGCTTGGTCAGCTGAACCCTATCTTCCAACCTGGAGATTCAAAAAATCACCTTCCAGGACTAAAAGCATAATGGCCATATATAATGGGGGAATCGCTCTCCTTCACCACTGATTTTCTTACTAAATGCTTTCACAAACGTACATAAGACTGATGTACTCTCAGCACATGCAAAAGGACAGTGGATACTTGCCCTGCTGTTAGGCAGCTAAATTTCTGAAACTGACCCTGAATCTGTCCCCATGGTCCCACTCACATCAAAATCATCCACATAGGCCTTATCTCCCTATTCATTCTGATCAAGAACCATTTTTACTGCATGGACACATTATTTTCTTAACTACATTTTCTCAAATGATTAAGATTTTCTTTCTTTTTTAATATTATAGTGATTGAGATTTGCAAAGAGAATCCAGGAAAGCCAGATGGCACAGTAAAGACAAACTGAGAGCAATTCCTAGGGGAATTGATTCAGAGTCTGCTCCTAGGAAGACTAAGTCAGTAATTAAGATGGGCCAATGACGGAAGGCCTGGAGAGCAGACAAGCACACAAGTCAGAGTGACTGAAAAGAAACAGTGAGTTAGAAATCAGGGGTGCATTCAAGGTGGTGGGGCTTGGACCCCACTATGAGACACCTCAGAGGCAACACCTGAAGCACAGGGAGCAGGAAGCCAGTGGCATCTATCACTGGAGATGGTAAGAAACTGAGTAGGCAAAAATAAGGCAAATACTGCTGACACTCTACTCCCTTTATAGTCAAAACAACCTCTCTCTGCATTTCTATTTTTCTATATTCTTCCCTTCACAGCTTGAGCCCAAAGTCAAATGCTCTATTATCCTTGTATGACACCTGAAACCCTGACCTGCCAGTTTTCATGGTGATGACCCTATAAATATCTTTAAAGCATTTTTCACAAGTATTGTGCCATTTAATTCTCGTAACAGTATATAACATAAGCACTACTAAATATGCGTAAATAAGTCCAGGCTTAAAGAGATTTATAATCTTGCACAATGCCACACGAGTGAAAGAACCTTCATTCAAACCTACATCTTCAAGCCTAGATCCTGACTTGACATCCTGTGCTTTCCAGAATACACTGTTAGTATATTTCTGATTTTCTACCCGCATGTGCTAAAAATTTCATTAATTTAGATTTCACTGATTCAGAATGGGTAAGGCAATGAAATACCAGCATTTGATACCCCACGTACTTGGAAATCTGGAAGATGCTATGATAAATGTTGCACCTAAAATATAGGTACAGGATGCTGAATGGGGATGCTATCACCCTGAAGGTAGAGATTAAAAAATCTTCCCTTTGTTTAGTTATCAGGGCCAACATCACCAACTTAGTATTTGTATGCAAGTTTTTAAAAAATGGATTTACTAACCACAAATTATTTGTTTTCATAGCTAATTAATGTTTTATAAATTTAAAAATAATTTCTCCAATAAGAGGTCTGATCTTAAAGTAATAGTACTTAGTCCAAAGGCTAAAGTTAAAAAAAGAGAGACACACACAGGAGACTTCTGGCCAAGATGGAGGCCTAGACTGACAAGCTCCATCTCCCTCCACCACTAAGAAGGAATACAACTACTGCAAAACCAGAAATAACCAGAAGTTCCAGAAAATAAATGAAAGTCCAACGTATTAAATTATAAAGAAGTGGTGCTTGTCCGGATGGGTAGGAGGGGTAAAGCTGGGGTGGAGAGGTCAAGCTGTGTTGGCAGCAGCAGCAGCAGGGACAGTGGCAGGACAGCGGTAAGCATAGACACCCGTATTTAAGGGGAGGTGAGAAGTGCCTGGGGAGCACACTCGGCTGCAGACCAGATCCATCAGCTTGTGATTCCAAAGGCCTGGAGGGGGTAGGGATGGAAGAGGATGCTCCTGGTCTCTCAGCTGAGAATGAACAGCAGGAATCCATCTTGGACCCCCACCCCCACAGAAAATCCCACAGCATGGTGAGAAGGGTTGCCCGGTTGCGACAAGCGCACGGGGTTCCGCCCCCTATAGCACAGGAGGTGTGACAGCCCCACTCAGGAAGCAAAGTTAAACACAAAACTGTCAGCATGGCACAGATCATGACAGAGATCCCAGTGACACAGCTGACCAGACAGCAAATATCTAATCTAATGAAGCAGCAGATAGGAAATCTTTCTGAGGCACAGTTCAGAGCTTTGGTTATAAAAATGCTTACAGACCTAACAGCAGATCTTAAATAAGGAAAGACAAGGAAGGAATAAAGGCTAGTCCTGCTGAAATGAACAAAAACACATATGAAACTAGTGGTGAGGGAAAGAAAAGCAGGGATCAAATCAACAAATCGGAACATAGGGAAGGAACAAACAGTCAACCAGTGCAGAAAGAGGAAACAATAAGTGAGGAAAATGAGGAGAGGCTCAGAAACCTATGGGACAGCTATAAGTGGGCAAACATCTGAATCATAGGGGTGCCAGAAGATGAAGAAGAAGAACTAGAAATTGAAAAATTATGTGAAACAATAATGAAGCAGAACTTCCTAACCTGGGGAAGGAAATAGACTTACAGGTCCAGGAAGCACAGATAGTTCCAGATAGGCTGGACCCAGGGAGGACCACACCAGGACACATTATCATCAAAATGTCAAAAGTTAAGGATAAAGAGAGAATCTTAAAAGCAGCAAGAGAGAAGAGAATTACATACAAAGGGGTTCCAATAAGACTTTCAGCTAATTTCTCAAAAGAAACTCTGCAGGCACAAAGGGACAGGCAAGAAATATTCAAAGGAATGAAAAGCAAAAATTTACAACCACGATTACTCTATCCAGCAAGCTGTCATTCAGAATAGAAGGGCAGAGAAAGTGCATCCAGGACAAAGTAAAACTGAAGTTCATCAGATCCAAACCACTGTTATATGAAATGCTAAAGGGACTTGTTTAGGAGAAAGAGGATCAAAACTATGAACATTAAAATGAAAACTGTATCACAACAACCAACAACAGAAGCTAGGGAACCAAAACAAAGGCAAACTAAGCAGGCAACGAGAGTGGGAAAAGAATTATAGGTATGGGGAACATTATTGGGGGAGGTCAGATGGGAGGAGGAAGGGGAGAAAGGGAGGAAGTTGGTACAGAAATTAAGAAGCATAGTAGGAGGGAGTGGAGTAGATAGGAAGATGTTGAGAAGAACTATGTGCACAACCACTGGGCATGGACTAAGGTGGGGGGCAACTGGAGAGAGGGGGTCATTGGGTGGAGGGGAACAAAGGGAAAAGAAATTGGGACAACTGTAACAGCATAATCAATAAAACATATTTAAAAAAAAGAAAACACTCTAATATGCTTTTCTAAAGTGCCTTTATTATTTACTATATTATCCTGTAGTTCAAATTTTCTATTAATTCTTATCTGTCCTTCCTTAAAGAGTCCAGCATAAAGCTGATTTTTAAGTATTTGTTGAGTGGATGAATGCATATATATAAATGAATGCACATGTCTGTCAAGCTACACTTTTTCAGTTGAAGAATAAAATGCCACTTGCTTCAGACATTGTGGATCAAGCCTTGGCTTTGGAATCACACAGATGGATATTCAAATCCTACTCTTTGGCAAATACATTTCTTGGGTAAATTGCCTCACCTCTTGATTCTAAGCTGCCTCATTTGCAAAGAGGAATACAATGCAGAATTGGTATGAGAATCAAATGAAATCACACACTTCACACATTTCTTAGGTGGCATATTTATTCCCTTTATTCCCCATCCATTCCACATTTAGCATGACCCCTTACACACCAACCTTTATAATAGTGCTTCACTATACAACACTATCTATTGTCAAGTTAATGCTGAACATCAACTTTATTTACAATGATGATCAATTTCCCCTCCACTAACATCAAACTTATCTATGCACAGTCTAGAGGTAAGTTATTGTGCATAGCAGGTGCTCAACAAATTTTGATGACTTTTGAGTAAATGTCTCAGAGGAGTGAAGCTCACCCTTTTATGTGCAAATATTTTATCTAAAAGTTTTCTAAAATGTATTATACACTTAACTACTTTGCTGAAAGAGCAAATTAAAAGAATTTTAACCTTTTCTTGACTCAGGATTATCAACATAAACTTATTAAGACTTAGCACTGGAAAGAAAAGTTATAATTCTTTGGAGGCTTTTCAAGTTAGTATATTTGCTTGCACTAAACATTTCCAGATTTATATGCAGTAATAATTCCTTTCAGATCTTCCTGTGGTCAGCAGCTTCATCTCCTGGAAGGCATGAGATACTGAGGAAGTAACAAGACAAAGTCCTTGTCATCTTCAAAGGGTTGACTAAGAATCATTCTCAGATATTTCTCATCTGTGATCTCCTGACACACGCTTGGTTAGAGCTACAAGGAGAGCACATATCTTTGTTAGTCCAAGAAGGACTGATTCATCCCTAATATCTTACTTATAATAGGTACTCAACCCTGGCTGGTTTGGCTCAGTGGATTGAGCGTCGGCCTGCGAGCTAAGTGTCGCTGGTTCGATCTTCCAGTCAGGGCACATCAGAGAAGGAAAACTCTGACTCCAAAAAACCTCCGCTGCCTTGCGGCATACCTCTTCAGGGGAAAGGCTAAGGGAGTAAACCCTGACAGAAAATCCGGAGCCGGAGTCCCTAAGGCGGTTTGACGTTGTAGTCAACACTGGCAACTCCTGCGGCGCACCTGAAACCAAGCTGTATTGACTCCGTCTTTCCCTTGGACCCTTCAGCTGCGAAGAGAGGGGGGGTCTGCTGCATGGACAACAGCAGACCCTCCATATCACCCTGCCCAGGCTCTGTAGCTTCAGCTTCACTGGAGAGGACACTCCAGCGTCATCGCAAGATGTCGATTCAACACGGGAGGAGACAGATACCGTGTCACTCCCGAGTCGGACTGCACAACCATTCTCGGCGGTGCAGATAGACTCTTAAGAAGCTACACCATCGTCTCTCGAGACGGACGGCTGCCGACAACGAATAGGTACTCAACAAATATTTATAAAGTGAATTAATATAGTAAACAGCATGCAAAACATTTGTTATGACTGTTTTCTATGTGGAGACTTGGTTGTAATCCTTGACTAACTAGGCCTCTTACACATTTGGAGCTTTACTTTTCATCTGCAAAATAAGACAATTGGATTCAATTATCCCTAAGATCCTTTCCAACATGAACCTCCCATGAGTCTATACTTCTGGGCACATATATATTCCAGATGACAGAGCTTCAGGAAACCTGACCACCAGATAAGTGAGGCCTTAAAGTACATAATGAGTAAACAAAGCATCCTTCACCCTCTAGCACAGCATCTGAGCAAAAAGGTGTTATTCTTGTACCATGGTGACAAATATAAAATCAATTAGCTCTTTGTTTTCTTTCTCTAACCCCTAATATCATATATCGTCGGCAGCCGTCCGTCTTGAGAGACGATGGTGTAGCTTCTTAAGAGTCTATCTGCACCGCCGAGAATGGCTGTGCAGTCCGACTCGGGAGTGACACGGTATCTGTCTCCTCCCGTGTTGAATCGACATCTTGCGATGACGCCGGAGTGTCCTCTCCAGTGGAGCTGAAGCTACAGAGCCTGGGCAGGGTGATATGGAGGGTCTGCTGTTGCCCATGCAGCAGACCCCCCCTCTCTTCGCAGCTGAAGGATCCAAGGGAAAGACGGAGTCAATACAGCTTGGCTTCAGGTGCGCCGCAGGAGTTGCCGGTGTTGACTACAACGTCAAACCGCCTTAGGGACTCCGGCTCTGGATTTTCTGTCGGGGTTTACTCCCTTAGCCTTTCCCCTGAAGAGGTATGCCACAAGGCAGCGGAGGTTTTTTGGAGTCAGAGTTTTCCTTCTCTGATGTGCCCTGACTGGAAGATCGAACCAGCGACACTTAGCTCGCAGGCCAACGCTCAATCCACTGAGCCAAACCAGCCAGGGTTTATCATATATAAGAGTATAAATATTTTGAGTATAAGCATATTGATCTGTTGTTTCTGTGTCAAATGTTTATAATAAGTAAAAAACCTAGTATACCTCAAAAGAAGTCCACTGAGTTCATACAGTTTCCTTACAGGAATTTTTTTCTAGGAACTAACTTTAGTACTTCCATTTACCCTATGTTCCTAGCTGTTCCTTCAAATACCACTTGGTTCATATATTAACTCCTCAACTCCATTTGTTTAAATAGTACTATAGTCTCACTCTTTGCAAAGAAATTTAATTTAATGTCTTTAAACTACAGTCTAACTCTATAAAAACTAAAACTTATAAAGTAAAAGAGCCCATGAGTTTCATACAGAAAAGGAGAAAATGCTTTCAAATAGCAAGACAAATATTTGTCAACAAGCTCACTTGGGAGGGCATTATGAGCACTGGAGGCCAGAGGCAGGGGAGCCTGGAACAGTTTTCTCTTCCAGGTAGGGTGTTGTTCCTTTAATTCAATTCTACACAAAGTCATAGTATACTTTCCTCAAACACTGTACGAAATTCTCAAGAGGATACAAAAAAGAGATTAGAAGATATTATCTCTGCCTCAGAGGAGATGCAGCAAGCCTGAGTGGACAAGAGCAGTGACACTGGAACAGGACTGTCTAGAAGAGAATCCCAGCTTTGCCGTAATCAGCTCTAAAACATGGGCAAGTTACTCAACCTTCTGATCCAAAGTCTTTATTTGCATAATAGTGATGATAACAGGACCTATCTCTTAGTTCATTATGAAGATTAAATAAGTCATTACTCCTAGAGCATTAAGAATAATTCCTGGCACATAGTAAGCATTCAAGGTCAGTATCATCTTCATGATTATCATGATATGGTTATCACCACGAATTTACAATTCGTGAGTTTAAGCATTTCATTTTTTTAAATTTAGTAAACCTGAAGCTATAACAAATCCTAGAAAATAAAAGGAGAAAAAAACTGGTAAACGATTTTTCCAATGTTTCATTATTTTTCTTGTGTCTTCCTGACAAATTCTTACTACAACCAGTCCTCAGAGACATAAAGATAATGATGAGTGAGGGTGTGGAGAATAAACAAAGAAACATGAGAAAGAGAAGAGAGAAAAGAGGGAGCAGATAGGAGGAGCATTTCTGAGTTAGATAATGACATCAAATAGGCAGAAATTAAACTGAAGATGGAGAGAAAAGAGAACATTGGTTTCAACCTAATTCTGACTTTTCCTTCTCTACCCAGAAAATCTGTCCTCAAGCACTAAGCTACCACATTTAGCTTTTCCTTGCCACTTCTGTGCTTGTCTTTACACTTTTGTTTTACAGAATACTAGATGTAGAACAGAACTTAGATGTCACCTGATCCCATCCTTCTTATTTTATACATGAGAAAAACTAACATCCAGTGAGACAGTCATTTGCCCCAGGTTGCACAACTCTGTAATGGCACAAATGAAATTAAAACTGGACTCCCTGTGCCCCAGGTCTGTGCTGTCTTCCTTAAGACAACAAAATGAGTACATTTACCCACATGGACCCTGGTTGGCTCTCATTCCATTTGGAAGATATGTAAATTTTTATCTTGAGGAGGAAATCTTGGGAAATATTTTTAAATGAATTAACATGAAGCTTACTGTTTTGGGTTTTTGTTTTTTTTTTTTAAAGTCATTGCCTGCTAAGCCTAAAATTCGGTTTTTCTATGCTTGGGCAGGTCTCGCCCAACAAATATCAGGACAATCAGATTTCAATTAAACAGATACTCTCACCTGGGCCATACATGCAGACACACACACACACACACACACACACACACAATCAAAAGGCACTTAAAGTTAGAGGCCATTCTTGTTGTTCTCTTCTGGTCTGTGTTTAGAAGAAGAGTATCTCAAATATTACAAGATAAGCCCCTCCTAAATTGACATTTCAAATACTGTATCTTTCAAAAGAGAAACAAGTTTCTTGCTATTGCTCCATATACTATTTCTAATTCAACAACAAAAGGCAGCCTAATCACTATATTCAACGAGCTTTCATATCTGGTTCCTGGGTATCCTCAGTACAATTTGCCCAAACCAGGTCAGTAGTCTCTTAAATGTTTCCTGAGTCTCGGCTTTCAATTCCACAATGAAAAATGGAGCCTCTGAAACCAGAATCTTTTAATACCTTTTTTTTTTAAATCCTCACCTGAGGACATGCTTATTGATTCTTAGAGAGGAAGGGAAGGAGAGAAACTTTGATAAGACAGAACCATCAATCGGTTGCCTCTCACATGCACCCCAACCCAAAACAAACCCGCATCCTAAGCATGTGCCCTGATGAGGAATCAAACCTGTGACTTTCCAGTTAACAGGACAATGCTCCAACCAACTGAGCCACATGACCAGGACAGAATCTTTTAATTCCTTTAATAATATATTTAAAAATGGGCATTGTAAGTATGTTTTTCTGTTTTTGTTGTATCTCAGAACCTTAAGTATAAGAATCTGGCTAAAACAAACGTTTTGAACATGAAAAAGCATCTGGTTTGCTTATACTCCCCCACCTTTCCTTTCCCTAGTAACAGAATAGCATCCTCTGTCTCACTGCTCTCACTGTGATTAAGGGAAAGATTTTGGCAGTCTCCTCACAGTTGTTTAGACTATAGGAACATCTGAATCTGGGCCACTAAAAATAACTCAGCTCTGTTGTCTAAATAGGTGTTTACTTTTAGTAGTCTAGACATGCTTAAAGCTGATTTATTAGAACTGTGTTTGGTATTATTTACATGAATCTATACTCTACTATGACTATATGTTTTGTTTTTCTTTTTCTCTATATATTTCTTTCATAGTAGATATAGGTTGGCTTGTCCACCATGTGTACTGGCAGTTGTGGTTGCCATTCTCACTCATATGAAGTTTAATAATTGGAAAAACAGAACCCAACACTATAAAAACAATTGCAAAATCAAACATTCAAGCTCAGAAGGAGCTGAGCCAAGATTTGAAAGTTTCTAAGACAGGAGAAAAAATGTTGCTGCATCCTCCTACCCGGTATGCCAGCTAGCAGTGGCAGATCTGTTTCTCCAGATGCTTCTCAAACAAAGAAATGCCACCAACATAACAGGAGCTGAGATCCTGGGGGAGCCAATTAGATTTAAGTTGCTTTCAAAATTCTGTAAAAAAAAATGAAATTAGAAAAACTCTTGGTACTTGAAGTAACATTTTACATGTTCGGCTTAGGGCCTGTGGAATAGCACTTATATAATGATGAGTTGTCACACTTATAAAATAATCCTTGTGTTTTTAATCTAACAGAATAGAATCATTAGCTGGTAAAACAAACTTAGCTTCAGAGGAAGAATGTGGCACTTCATGTCTAATAGGTACCTCATCCTTCATCTTTGGAATTATGAGCCAAAACATGACAAATTAGGCCAAGGTCAATGGCAGATAACTGCAGAGAAACACTCCTCTGGATGGCTGGATGTGTATACCTTTGAGGGTCCTGCGGTTGTCTGGCAAAGCAAGTGTGGGGGCAGCCCTGCAAGGTAAGACACACTTTCAGATCCCCTCCGCCCTCAATGGGGATCTGAATGGCCTTATAATAATCCATGGCAAGGGAGGCAGGCGATGGAGGGAAGAGTAGCTCTCAGGAAAGATTGCAAGTGTCCCCTCAGCTACAGAAAGCATCTGGAAAGACTGAGCTGCCACT
The DNA here is from genome assembly GCF_987537825.1 of Furipterus horrens. NCBI lineage: Eukaryota > Metazoa > Chordata > Mammalia > Chiroptera > Furipteridae > Furipterus > Furipterus horrens. Next base: position 46,142,036 of record NW_028327182.1, read on the forward strand.
GCTAGCTGGCACACAGGGTAGGAAGATGCAGCAATATTTTTTCCCCTTCTGTAGAAACTTTTAAATCTTGGTTCAGTTCTTCCAGAGCTTGAGGGTTTGATTTCTGCAATTGTTTTTGTAGCTTGGTTCCGCTCAATTGGATTTTAGCTGGTGGTTGAAAGAGAGGACCTGGTGTCCCTGATTCCTGGATCTCTTCATAGTTCACTACATTAATTCGATGACTGTTTTGTGAGTCAGGTAAAACCTTTCCCAATTAGATGTAAAGCAGATGTGTCAAATACAGCAGAATCAGGCAAAAAGACAGTAAGTCTTAAAAAAGACACCAATTCAGATGAGTTTCTGTGATGGTTTCTCTCTGTTCCAGGATGAAGTAGCCACAGATCCATCTGCAAAGATAATTTTGTAAAAGCAACCAGGCTCTACCCTCAGACCTTCATTTACTACTCCACCTTTTCTTTAATATGACATCAAAATAACTATACCAATGAAAACAACAAAGAGTTAAAAGGAAACATGCCCTCTTGAAAAATGTTCCAGGGCTACTGAGCAAGGATACGCTTTTGTTCTACAGTATTCCCTCATTTATCATGGGTATTACATTCTAGACCCCCCCCCTCCGCCCCCACGACAGGTGAAAATCTGCGAAGTAGGAACCTTACATTTATTTTAGTATTTAATATATATATTAAGGCTTTATAAACCCTTCCCACAAACTTATAAACCATTCCCAGTCCCTTATTAACCTTTCCCACTCCCTTATTAAACTTTTCCACACTTTTATAAACACTACTTATGTTCGTAAACATATTCTACACTCTTAAATCTACGAAACTTTAATAACATCCATATACAGTACCACAAAATCCTGTGTATAGTGAAAAACCCGCGATAAATAATTAAATATAATGTTTTTGAAAATCCTGCAATACAGTAAGGCCGCAATAACTGAACCACGATATAGAGAGGGACTACTGTACTATGTGATTGAATGTTTTGATCACATCACTTCAATTCTTCTCCTAGAAAAAATGGTCATTCCATTGCCTCTGGTGACAAATATGTATTAGGTACCTACTCTGTGTTAAGCACTGACCACATGTCAGGAAGAACACTAAGGAAAAAGAACTCATATCCTGTCTGCACAGAGACTCTGCTCTAGGTTAATGAAGATGTATATGTCTGTGCAAAAAGCAACTCACCTGTCAAAACTTGATCTTTTTCAAGGTCTACCTTAAATAGAACCTGTCCCATAAGTCTCATGTACTAACCAGAAATAATACCTTCTCACTTGAGTTTTTAATGTCCTTTTCTATTTTGTATTTTAGCCATCTATGTCATTGTTTTACTGCCCCCTTAAACTTTTTGAACAATCATTTTAATGACTAGGAGGAGCAAAATAAGTCAGTAAATGTCAAGTTCTTAACTGTGTGGTAGAGACAAGTATATCAGTTATTGACGAACCAAAGTGGTCAGGAAGGACTTTATCCAGCTATTCTTGATGAAACACCAGAGTTGAATTGTCCAAGGAAAGTACAAGGAGCATGTCTAAATTAAGGACAAAAATAAGCAAAAGTCAGATGTCTGAAGATGTCTCCTGACACAGATATTTAAAATGTGGTAAGTTCTGATGATCCTCTGAGCGGTCATAAAGGGTCCTTTTAAAACCTATCAAACCAATGACAGAACTCCTTATCCAAACCAGTGATAGCAATAACTAGTGGATAAAAATACCATTGTTTTTGAAGCGCTAGAGCTCCCCTGAGCCCTACAGTGAACAACAGGTAATCTTCAGAAACAATTGAATTCCCATGTTTGTATTTATCACAATGAATAATGTGACCTCTTTAGAGAGAAGGTTTATGCACAGTGGCTACAGCCAATCACAGAGAGTAACAAGCTATGTCTTTATGGGCATTTCGAAACAATATTTCCCCTAGATAATTGCAAATGGGAATACATATCAGCCAGAACAAAAATTTCACAGTCATAGCTAAATAGTATCACTATTAATATTTGAGCTTTACAATGGATTTAACCCTGGCTGGTTTGGCTCAGTGGATTGAGCGTCGGCCTGCGAGTTAAGTGTCGCTGGTTCGATCTTCCAGTCAGGGCACATCAGAGAAGGAAAACTCTGATTCCAAAAAACCTCCGCTGCCTTGCGGCATACCTCTTCAGGGGAAAGGCTAAGGGAGTAAACCCCGACAGAAAATACGGAGCCAGAGTCCCTAAGGCGGTTTGACGTTGTAGTCAACACCGGCAACTCCTGCGGCGCACCTGAAGCCAAGCTGTATTGACTCCGTCTTTCCCTTGGATCCTTCAGCTGCGAAGAGAGGGGGGGTCTGCTGCATGGGCAACAGCAGACCCTCCATATCACCCTGCCCAGGCTCTGTAGCTTCAGCTTCACTGGAGAGGACACTCCAGCGTCATCGCAAGATGTCGATTCAACACGGGAGGAGACAGATACTGTGTCACTCCCGAGTCGGACTGCACAGCCATTCTCGGCGGTGCAGATAGACTCTTAAGAAGCTACACCATCGTCTCTCGAGACGGACGGCTGCCGACGACAATGGATTTCAAAGTGTTCAAAATGTCTCTTTAGAGTTGATAGTTTTTAGAAATTACTGTTTTAAGCATTTATTTTCTTTTTGGCCTCACTGTGTAAATCATGCTGCTCTTCCCCTATTTCCAAGGATCCCCAAGGTCATTCTTGATGGTATTTGCTTTAAATACAACTTGGTGCTTAAGATTCTGCATCAGCATTCAAGCTCACTTAGATGATACTTTCCCACACTGGGTCTCTTCGTATTTCACTACATCCAGATCTAGTCAATCTGCATTTTCTGCAGAAAGTTTCATTTCCAGTAACTTCAACCTACCTCTTACATAGTTTCCTTCCATTCCCCTGGGTCGTCACTGCCTCGAAGGTAGCAGAGAGGGGGAGCTTATTGATGCTAATGAGGCCTCAGTGCAGGACTCCTAGCTAAAGGTGAGGAGCCAGGAGCCAAGTTTGGCATTTCTCCTGGAAGTGCAGGTGAGCACAAGTGCTAAGGACACAGTTGAGAGTCATTTGGGCACCTTGCTGTTAGCCTGAAGCAAATATTCCATCACCTGAGAAGTGACCTGTTAATGGCTTACATAATGAAGAAATGAGTCAGTGCATTTAGCAGTTCAAACCTGAGGTATGTGAGGCCTTAATTCAAAAAGAAATTTGGGAAGAGAAGTATTGAATGATGACAATTTTCTTTTTCTTTAAGTTGCTGTTGGTAGGGCAAAGGCTAATCACTTATGGGCATCTGTATTCTTCTGCCATTTCCATATTTTTGGACTTTTAGATGACTCTGAGCTCCACTTTGAGCACAGCTAGAGTTGTTTCCTGCGCATTCTGGGGAATGAAGAACTTTGGCTTGCAGAGAGGCATACCTTTAGTTTTGAGATTAGCTCTTCTCAGGAACAGAAGAAACTCCTTTTAAAAGAACCAAGGATGGGGAGGAGGGGAGAATCACCACATGGTTTTAAACACTGAGAAATCACCTGAAATAAATGAAGTCTTGGCCAATGTATACCAACCAAGGAGTCAAAAGTCATATATGAGAGAGATCTCAGGGTAATCTTTCAGCAGGCTCTTGACACAGTCATGGTTGGAAAGACAAAGGGAAAATATCTGATATTCTAAAGAGAAAAGAAAAAGTAGGCAAGCCTTAGATTTTTTAGACATAATAACAAAAGATAACCTTAAGGAGCTTTTAGGATGTACCAAGATTTTATTTATATTATCTAATTTAATCCTCACAACAATCTTTAAGGTAGAGGCTTGTATTAATATTCACCTATTTAAGATGAGGAAAACTTGGCTTAGAGAGCTCAATTAAGTAAGTCATCTAAGTCTTCCCAGTTAATAAGTGTCAAAGATGGGATTTGATTACATGCTATTAATTAGTTACACTAGCAGTGGTCAATGAGATTTTTTAAAAATCAAGATTAGTCTATTTTCAAAAAGTTTTGGAGACTGAAGGAAAGGGATGAGCAAGGATAACAAGAACTTCTTTTTTAAAAAATGCAGAGTTAAGAATAAAGAGAAAAAATCCTGAGGGAATTTTTCCAACCATATTGTCAGTTCATTTCTGTGTTATCTGGCTTAAGGAGGCAAAAGGAGATTCTAATGTCAAACCATATGTATGTTTGCCCACAAAGACTGGGGCTTGTTTTTAGCCAAGTGAGTAATCTATTTTAAAAAGTTCCCCATGTAGACTCAAACCTCATTCACACAGTTTCATTCTTATTTAAGTATGATTTACCCCTATTTGTCTATTTCAAGTGGTCATCGCCCAGGAACTGAGCTTTCCTACTGTGTCTCCTCCTTGGGGAGGCAGGGGAGGGGTGGTGAGAGCATGGCAGCAGAGTCTGTCTTCTCTCTTAGGACTTAGTTGTACATGGCAAAGAACTGCTACTATTACCAGTCCTGTGGCAATATGTCAATTATTTGATCTGCCAAGCAAATTCAGGGGGGAATACAGCACACTATCTCCACCCCAACCCCCAAAGAAAAGTAGCAAAGGCAGCAAAGAGAAACAACTCAGGCAAAACCAAACCACAAGAGAGGTGACTTTACCCACTTTCTTGACTCATGCAAAAAAAGTATAATACATTCCCACTTTCATCTTGCCAGAATCAGGTAAAAAAAGACTGCTTTTTTCTCTGCACTCTCATGATACATTATACAAATCACTAAATCAGGCAATCTGGGCCTCAGCTGTTTTATTCTAAGGGCAATGGAAAGCCACTGAAGGATTTTAACCAAGGTGATGATAGTTCGATCTGAGTTTCAGGAGAGACATTTGGGTTGTAGATGAAGACATACGTAGATTTGGGAGTTGGATTATTAGAGTAGGCTAAGTGTAGTAATAAATAGATCTTCAACAGTTTCCTTTAGCAAGATTACTTTGGCTGCCATACGGGAAATGGGATTATAAGACTGAAACTAGATAATAGAAACCACTTAGGATGCCATGTCAGTATTCCAGATGAGGATGGTAATGGTGATAGTAAAAAAGGAAAGAATTGGTTGGGTTTGAGAGAATATTAAGAAGACAAAATTAACAGAGTTTGGCAATCGACTAGATCAGAAGTTGTCAAAATTTTCTATGAAGAGCCAGTTAGGAAAAGGTTTGGCTTTGCCAGCCACATGTTTCCTATCACAACTACCCAACCCTGCAGTTCTAGTGAGAAAGTAGACATAGACAACATGCAAGGAAATGAGTGTGCCTGTGTTCCAATAAAAAGCTATGTACCAAAAGCAGATCAAGAGGACAAATTTAGCCAGGAATTGAGACTTTCTGACACCTAAACTAAATGAGGAAGATAGCGGTGAGGGCAGTAAAAAATGGCCCCCAAGTATATGTTTTAGGCACTGAAAAAGGAGCAGGGTCAGAGAGAGAGAGGTGGGGGTCAGTTTTTAGATATGATGAGTTTAAGACATGTTGAGAGACATTACCCGAAACACATACAATAAGCACTTTGATATTTGGATCTCAGTTTCAGGAAAAAGATCCATAGATACATGAGTTGTCTTAGGGTAGACTGGACTGTATTAACTGAACACCAAAATTGAGTGCCTTTGTAATAAGTTTAATTTTTTTCTCATGAGGTGATGCAAGAAACTCAGATATGGGTGGTATGACAGTGATTCCAGGAGCCCAACCAATAACAGCACCCTTGTCACTCAGCCAGAAGAAGAAAAGTTCAGAAAGGAACACTTGGAGAAGATTTTTAGGGCCAGGTCAAGAAAAGGCACACATCATGTCTACTCACATTCCTGTGGAGATATCTTACTCACATGTGCACCTAACAGCACAAGAGGCTGGGAAACATAGTACAGCTTTGCATCTAGAATAAGAGTCAAGTGGATTCTGGTGGGCAGCTACCAGGATTCACCAGCAGTCCAAATATATACATAGGTCAGCAAGGCATAAGGATGAATAAAAGTGACGTAGGCATCTGAGAAGAGTGAGATCAGGTTCAGAGCTCTGAAACACCAATGCTAGGAGATGAAATGAGAAGAGATCCAGAGAAGAAGAATGATAAAATGAAAATAAAACTGGGAGACAGTGTTAGATATTTAAATCAATGTACTTAGAAATGAGTACAGATTTAGTCATTAAGAACTGAGCCCATCTCTGATAAGCTGACCTCACTATTTAGATGAAAAATCAGCCAAATTGCCTTTAATGGAAAATGATAAAAAATCAACTCCTCATAAAAGCGAGGTTTTGAAAACCATTCACATGGACTGCTTTAGGGCTATGTATTACAATATCCACTTTTTTTCTTTCACTTTTGAGTCCATAAATCAATCTACAGTAGTCCCTCTCTGTATCGCGGTTCACTGATTGCAGCCTCACTGTATCGCGGAATTTTAAAAAATATTATATTTATTTAACATGGATTTTTTGCTATATCGCGGGGTTTTGCAGTACTGTATATGTAAGTTGTTAAAGTTACGTAGGTTTAAGAGTGTAGAATAAATGTAAGATTCCTACTTTGCGGGGGTGGGGGGATCTAGAACATAATACCTGCGATAAGTGAGAGAATACTGTATATAGGTAAAATGTGTATTCTGCATCAAAACATTTATGTGATCATACCTTATATACATATAACCATATCACTATAAATATGAATAACACATACTTGTCTGCATATAGATACAGACCCAGCATTCACAGTATTTAGTACCACAATACAGTTCTTTTTCTTTTTTTTATTTTCCACTTTTTAAAGTATATTTTATCAATTAACCTATTATAGCTGTCCCAACTGTTTTTCCCTTTGTCCCTCTCTGCCCAGTATCCGCTTTCCCTCCAGAAATCCTTCCCTGCTTTGTTCATGTCCATCGGTCATGCATGTAAGTTCTTTGTCTTCACCCTTTCCTATATTATTCTTAATATCCTCATCTATTTAGTTCCTACCAATTATGTTTCTCAATCCTTGCAGCATTTCCCCCTTTCTCCCTCTTGCTCCCCCTTTCCCATCCCAGCTGATAACACTCCAAATGATGCCCATACCTATGATTCTGGTCCTGTTCTGGTTGTTTGCTTAGTTTGTTTTTGTTTTTATTTTTTAAATTCAGTTGTTGATAGTTGTGAATTTCTTGTCATTTTAATGTTCACAGTTTTGATATTCTTCTTTTTCTTAAATAAGTCCCCTTAACATTTCATGTAATAATGGCTTGGTGATGATGAACTCCCTTCGTTTTACTTTGTCTGGGAAGCACTTTATCTGCCTTTCCATTCTAAATGATAGCTTCGCTGGATTGAGTAATCTCGGTTGTAGGTCCTTGCTTTTCATCACTTTGAATACTTCTTGCCAGTCCTTTCTTGCCTGCAAAGTTTCTTTTAAGAAATCAGCTGATAGTCTTATGGGAACTCCCCTGTAGGTAACTCTCTTCTTTTCTCTTGCTGCTTTTAAGATTCTCTCTTTATCTTGAACCTTTGGCATATTAATTATGATGTCTCTTGGTGTGGTCCTCCTTGGGTCTAGCTTGTTTGGGATTCTCTGTGCTACCTGGACTTGTATATCTATTTCCTTTGCCAAATTTGGGAAGTTGTCTTTCATTATTATGTCAAATAAGTTTTCATCTTCTGGCTCTTCCTCATTCCCTTCTGGCACCCCTGTGATTCAGATGTTGGTACATTTAAAGATGTCCCAGAGGTTTCTAATTCTCTCCTCATTTTTTTCAATTTTTGTTTCTTCTTTCTGCTCCAGGTGAATGTTTATTTATTTCTTTTGTTCCAAATCATTGATTTAAATCCCAGCTTCCTTCCCACCACTGTTGGTTCCCTGTAGACTTTTATTTATTTCATTTTGCATAACCTTCATTTCTTCCTTTATTTTGTGGCCATACTCCGAGCATCCTGATCACTTGTTTTGAACCCTACATCTGATAGGTTGGCTATCTCCATTTCGTTCAGCTCTTTTTCTAGGGTTTTGTTCTGCTGGTCTCTCACCCACAATTGGTGGATAAAAATTTTGGACATGTAGCTCAGGAGCAAGGAGTCCTAACCCCACAACAGTCCCCCCAGCTCAGGGTTTCAGTGCCAGAAAGATAAGTCTCCAAAACGTCTGGTTCAACAACCAGCAGAGATTGAGTTGGTGAAAGAAACTTCTGGAGCCCCAAGGAGTTCATCTTAAAGAACCCACACATGGACTCACCTACACAGACTTACTCCCTCTGAGCTCCAGCACTGAGGTAGCAGCTTGAAAGTCACCAGTGGTACACAGGGAGACACTGAAATGTCTGGCATCAAGGCCAGCAGAGGCCATTGTCTCTTTTCTAAACCCTCCCATCACAGAGCCAGCAAGCCAATGCCATATCTGAGACTCCATCAATCTTGCTAATACTGTTTGACCCACTTTAGAGGTCCCCAGAAACTCCACCCCACCCAACTTCCCACTGTACCCAAACTGCTTTTCCATATGAATGGCTGGTCTTGGCTCATGCTTCACAACTTCCTAAATCCTATCAAATAAGCAACAGCTGGCCTCAGTGAGCTCCAAGCCTGGCAATACCAGGTGACAGCTTAGATTCACAGCTTGGCTTCACCTGGGAATCTCCAAGCCCAACACAAGTAGCAGCCATCTCAGATTGCTTTATAGCTCAGGCAGGGTGCCCCAGACAAAACACAGGTGGGGGCTGACCTTGGCCTGAACCACCCGGGAAACCACAGGGCCAGCATACCCAGTGGACAGCTACAGACCACTTCAGAGAATAACCACCCTGCCCCTGTACAGCTGATCCTCCACAGGGATCAGAGGGTGGTGGTCAGTGGTCACAGTCAGTCCTTGCAGCTGACTGGCCTGGGTAAATCCCTCCCATTGACTTGCCAACAGCAACCAAGGCTCAAGTACAAGATCAGGGTGTACTCAGACCACATGAGGGGCGCACCTTGAGAACCCAGCTTAGGTGATAGTGCAGGCTGTGCCACTGGACCCTGCACGACACCTACTACATTAGGCCACACTACCGAGACATGGAGTCAAAGCAGCTCTACCTAATACACAGAAACAAACACAGGGAGGCTGCCAAATTGAGGAGGCAAATACATTTCTTTTTCAATTCCATTTTTTTTACTTCTCCACCCTAATAACATTTTAAGTGTTGCTTCATTGTCACAAAATAAAACAGAGCCTGCAGCTTAGATTTTTTTTTTTAAATGCAGGCCAGAACACCCATGCCCCTTCCTCAGCAATTCTGATCTCAGAAGTCTTTAGCTACAAAAAAAAAAAAAAGAACATGACATCTTGCAGGGCTGAGTCTACCAATCTACGCTCTTCACTTCTTTTAGAATGTCAAATCTATCAGGCAGGGAAGGGGGTTCTGAGGCTTTCTATCTGGAACACTCTTTTCACAGAAGAAAACCAGCTTTGCTTATAAATAAGTTTTTTAAAAAATAAGATTTTCAAGTATTAATCTTCCCAGGAGGTACACAAATGATAAAGAAAATATAATCAGTAATCTATTCTACTTCCCAGCAAAATTATTAGTGTGCTCAACTTGACCAAGTAGCTATTTATAAGCCTACCCTCAAACAAGGTGGTGTTCAATAAATATAAATTGAGGATGGTGACAAATGTTACCAATTCTATTTTCTCACTTAATGACACACAGTTGATGGTTCAATGGCACAAATTATATGCATTTTATTCTTCCTATACCAATGTTCATATTGTAATTCATATCAGGTGAGAATCTATCAGAAACAGCCTTCCAATTAGCTAAATTAATTCTTCCTTTACTTGAGAAAGATGAGCCAGTGTGTATAAACAAAGAAAAACTTTGCATATAGCATTTGCCTCCTGTCATCTGAGATTTTCTGTCAGCTGCAACAAGTCTTTCTTATTGCTCTTTTATTGGGTCATCATTATTCAAAGTCTACTAGCTTCAAATATCATCTGCAAAGCATACCTAGAAATTTAGCTGCTGATGCAGATAATGTACAATACCGAGGCATAGTAATTTGTTTCCCACTGGCTATGTTAAATATGTACTTAAAAAAAGATTCTAGACCCTGTCGGCTAGTCCAAGGGAGAATTGTAGGAGAAGGGCAGGAGTTCACCAACAAGATGTGCATGCAGCCTGTGAAGAGTCACAGGCATGTGTTCAAAAAGAATATGTGAACGTAAAATTCACAATCTGAACACCCTATCTAACATCTTCAAGTGGCAAGTGGCCTGGAGGCTCATCAGTTCTATTTAGTCAGATTCTTCCCTCAACTCTGTCATTCTCCTAAGCTACCAAGTTTACTCTGCCATCTTCTCTTCTTCACAAGACAGGCATGTCTCTCCCATGTCCTGAGGTCATTCACCAATGCTGGGAAACTTGGAACCACCCTTCGTGTTTCCATCTGCCTCATCCACCATTCCTCATAAGAAATCACCAAAACAGGCTTCTCAATTGCCCCTCTTCTCTTCCTCCACCACCTCCACCTTGGCTCAGGTCCCTGTCACCCTTAGTTGGAACAAGCTACTTTCTCTAGAGTGTGCCATATACATGAAAAGAATAAAAAAATCTCTCTAAAACACAAACTAGACAGTGTCAGACCTCTGCTTAAAACACTTTAACAATACACATCATCTGAAAATAATCTAAATTTCTTACATGGCAAAGAGAACCCCAAATATTAGATACCTGACCTTGTCTATGACCTGATTTCTCATGACATCTGCCTCATATTTCACAACACACACATCCTGCTAATTCGCACCTCTGAGATCATTGACACTAAAGCCTTTTCCTAGAATGTACTTCTGTACCCCACCTGTCCCTCACTTGACTCACTCCTACTACATCTTTACAGTCATTCAGGAGTCACTTCCTGAAGTCCTAGGAATCATTCTCAATGCTTTTCCAAAACTTCACCCATTTCTGTGAGAGAAAGCTAACACTGCTGTATGACCATATATTTTTGTATCTCTGACTTAGAAGCATGGTAATAGATCTATGGAACAGAGTAGAGGACATGGGATTAGATCCAAAGACCCATGGGAACTTTGTGTATGATGAAAGTGGGAAAGCAATGGACCCTGAAATCATGATGCTTGGGTAATAAGTTAAGCACGTAGAAATAATAATTTGGGGTACTTAACAAATATTTTTATCCTAAGTTAATTGTAATTATTTTTAAAATTACAGAAGAACTAGAAACTTTAAAGCATAATCCAAATGAAGATGGTTTTCACCTACTGAAATTGAAGCAGTAATCAAAAACTCCTAACAAACAAAAGCCCATGACTGTATGGCTTCACAGGTGAATTGAACCAAGGAGAACTATAACCTCTCCTTCTCAAACTATTACATAAAATTCAAGAGGAGGAAAGGCTCTCAAACTCATTTTACAAGGCCAGGATTATCCTAATTCTAAAACCAGATAAAGATACTACAAGGACAGAAAATTATAGGCCAGTATCCCTGATGAACATAGATGCTAAAATTCTCAACAAAATATTAGCAAACTGAATATAGTAATCCATCAAAAAGATCATACACCATGATCAAGTGGCATTTATTCCAGGAATGCAAGGTAAGTACAACATTCACAAACAAATAAATGTGATTCACCACAGAAATAAAATGAAGGGTGAAAACCACATGATCATATCAATAGATGCAGAAAAATCATTTGATAAAAATCCAGCACCCATTTATAATAAAAACTCTCAGCAAAGTGGGATTACAGGGAACATACCTAAACATAATAAAGGCCATATACAATAAACCTACTGCTGGCATCATACTCAATGGGCAAAACCAACAAGTGTTCTCCTTAAGATCAGGAACACGATAGGCATGTCTGCTTTTACCTCTCTTATTCAACATAGTATTGGAAGTCTTAGCCACAGCAATCAGACAAGAAGAAAAAATAAAAAGCATTCAAACTGGAAAAGAAGTAAAACTGTCATTATTCGCAGATGACATGATACTGTACATAGAGAACCCAAAAATTCCACAGAGAAGCTACTGGAACTGAGAAATGAATTCAGCACAGTAGGAGGATACAAAATTAATATTCAGAAATTAGCAGTATTTTTATATGTCAATAATGAACTAACAGAAAGGGAAATTAAGAAAATAATCCCATTCATGATTGCTTCAAAAATAATAAAGTACCTAGGAATAAACCTAACCAAGGATATAAAATACCTATGCTCAGAAAATTATGACACTAAAGAAAGAAATGATACAAATAAGTGGAAACACATACATGTTCATGGATAAGAAGAAGTAACATCATTAAAATGTCCATACTACCCAAAGCAATCTATAGATTCAATGCAATTCCTATCAAGATGCCAATGACTTGTTTCATAGAACCATAACAAATATTTCAAAAATTTATATGGGACCAAAGAAGGTCCAGCATAGCAACAGCAATCCTGAGAAAGAAGAACGAAGTTGGAGGAACCATGCTACCTAATATCAAACTATACTATAAGGCCACACTAATCAAAACAGCATGGTACTGAAATAAAAACAGACACATAGATCAATGGAACAGAATAGAGAGCCCAGAAATAAATCCACACTTTTATAGTCAATTAATATTTGAGAAAGGAAACAAGCACATACAATGGGCTAAAGATAATTTATTCAATAAATGGTGTTGGGAAAATTGGACAGATATGTGCAGAAAAATTAAACTAGACTACCTTCTTACACCACGCACAAGAATAAATTCAAAATGGATTAAAGACTTAAATGTTAGACCCAAAACCATAAAAATCCTAGAAGTAAATACAGGCATTAAATCTTGGACATTATTCATAGCAATTTTTATCAGCTATATCTCCCCAGGCAACAGAGAAAAAAAAGAAAAAAGTAAACAAATAGGACTACATCAAACTAAAAAGTTTTTGTGCACTTTTATAATTAAAACATTAACAACAATATAACTTCCCATTTTTTTTAAAAGAATGACTAAAATGGACAAAAGGAAAAAATATGTTCACATGAATGGATTTAGAGAGCAGGGTCACATGTCTAAAAGAGCTTCCATTTTAACTAAATTATACCAACCACAAAAAAAGGAACACTCATAAAGTTCATTCTCTACAGATTTTCCAAACCAGTTAATTAAATACTATAGGACCACTTAAACTACTGCCTGAAAAATTAACAGAATAAATTTACTATTTTGAATCTTTCTCATACACAAGACTGTAATGTAGCTATAGTGATTCCTGTGAGCATAAAATTAGGATGAGCTATCATTTTTGTAATAGAAGAGGTACAGGTAATTTCTTTTCTCCCTCTGTTTGCCTGTTTTAATCAGAAAACAAAAAAGCTGGAGACCTTCCAGCTCTAAGGACAAAGCCATGAAAAGGTTACCAGGACATCATGTTGCAAGTCTATACATATGTTCCTTTCTTTTTTTCTTGTCTATGATTAGCTAATTGTAATTTTCAGAAAAACAGATGGGCATCAGAATGTGGTTAGAAAAATGCAACAAACAAAATGTCAACTAACTAAGATTTAAATTCAACAGATTTTATTACTCAATATCAGTTTAAGTCCATCATTTTAAAGTTGGGCTTTTCAACCATGGGGCATAGGGGTAAGCTAGGACTTAGTGACTAGTTTTACTGTAAACAAAAGAAGTAAAAGTTATTTATCCTGACCTTTTAATGTTTACCTTAAAGCTGGTTAATCATATGTAAACTGTCACCCTACGGATATGCTCAATCAACTTTATTCCTTTTGCTAATTGAGAAATAGAGCTGTTAATGTCAAGAAACATTTGAAAAATGCACCAAGATTGCTCAACAGAGCAAGTTCTTTATAAAAGTCAGAGTTTCCATATGGTAAAATCATGGAAATTAGACTTGGGGAAAAAACACGAAGAAAGACTAATTTGTTATTGAGCTAGTCTGTGCTGGAACAAAATCCATCTTAACACCAAACCTGGGGTTTTAATTTTTTTTTTCTCCCACTTGTTATGTTCAAAAATAAATCCATCAGCTCTTAGGAAAAATCATTCCATCACCTTCTTCCCAAGTTCCTCTCCTGCTGAGTTTATGCCTTTCTAGCTGGCAGTATGTAGTTCTGGCTGGCTTAAAAGCCACTTTACCAGGACGCTCATTTACCTACTGAACTTGTTCACAGAAGCCAGTCCTTCCATTTCTTTAACTCTCCATAGGTCTTCTTTTACTTTCCTTTAAAACTGACACGGTCGGGTAAATGAGTTTCCCTTCAACTGTGTAAAAGGGGACAATATATTCCCTTGAGTGACACTTCAAGATTGCGTCCATCCTTATAACACCAGTGGAAGTATGTATAATTTACAATGTACTGTTGATGTTGGAGAAGATATGGTTGGAGCAGTAGCTAACTGCAAAGGAGTACCCTACCTTCTCCTACTCCAAGGTAAGACCCACTGCCACCCTTGTTTATTGGCTCCCTTGTTTTATGAAACACATATGTTCTCCCTCTACTTCGAGAGAGTCCTCATTAATGAACATTCCCCTCTTGTAACAGCTGAGTAAAATCCTCTCCTGAATTTTATGTGCATGTTGTCTTTCACAAAGTGAATTTAAGAAATTAAAGCCACCTCAAAGCATAATCCCCAATCACTCTCTTCTCATAGAGATGAGCAACCACCACTGTTTCTAGTGAGGATAGAAAACTGAGGAACAGTTAGAAGAGTCCCGGCACTAATAGCACACACAACCACAGCACCCTCCAAGGACCCAGAACGCAGGTAATAGGTGGCACTTTATCCTGAGCAAGTCCAGACTTCAAACTAATTCAGTAATCAGGCTTCATATAGTGATATGTTCACAAAACATATCTGATAGGAGGTGCATTATCTTCTGAGAAGGAAACAAAATTAGTGGAATAGGTATGCATTTATAAGAATGGATCCTTACTCCATCCCCACCACACACTACAGGAATCCTAAATAGGGTTACTTTAATCTCTCTGAGCCTTGATTTCCTCATCTACACAAGTCCTTTAACACATCGTTAACTGGCACTTCTATACAAAAGCTATCCCGTATCACCAACTATTTTTTTGTAATTGAATATGAAAATGAAACACTCTAAATATACTTCAGTATACTTTATTTATACATAATGTATTGAAATTAAACTTTGTACATATCTTCTATATAACTTTTTTTGGTATGATAAAATGTATAGCAGTTTATTGTGCTGGAAAACACAAGTTTATTCGTGACCAGTTAACAATTAACTAGCCCAGCCACAGTCGAAGAGCCCACCTTGGTTTAATGAAACGTTCAAATCCTTTCTCATTTTACCTTTAAATTCTTTCATCTTTTGCTTTTATTTTTAATAACTTTATGGACATATAACTCAGATACCATAAAACATTACCCTTTTAAAGTGCACAATTCAGTAAATGTCATATATTGACAGAGTTGTGAAACTATCACCACTGTCTTTTTAGACATTTTTATCATCCCCAAAAGAAACGCCATACCCATTAGAAGTCACTCTCCATCTCTTCCATCACAATCCATGACAACCACAAACGTAGTCTCTGTTTCTATGCACTTGCCTATTGTAGACAGTTTACATAAATTAACTCAGTAAGTGGTCTTTGTGACTGGCTTCTTTCAGTTAGCATAAGGTCTTCACGGTTCATCTTTGTAGCATGTATCAGAATTTCACTCATTTTCATAGCCAAATAAAATTCCATGTATGAATATACCACTTTTTCTTTATCCACTTAGAAGTTGATGGACATTTGGCAGTTTTCCACCTGTTAGCTATTATGAGTAATGCTGTTATAAACATTTGTGTACAGGTATTTCTGTGAACATATATTTTCAGTATCTTGGCTATATACCTAAGAGAATTCTTGGTTCATATGGTACTTCTGTATTTAAAGTTTTGAGAAATTGCCAAACTGTTTTCCAATGTGGTTGTAGCATTTTTTTGCTTTTTGACTTCTTTTGGTTCTTTCTGTCTCTGCTTTCTTGTTGTTTGGGCTCAATTGTGAAAATAATTGGGGTGACTATAAAGACTTTTCTACAAAATGGAAATTTTTTTCCATTATAGGTGGATACAAACACAAGGTAGTTGATGTGATTTGGGCAGTCACAAAATGTGGTGCTATACAGCACTAGAGAAGTATCCTCTCACTTTCAACACCTGGCCTCGGGGAGGGACTTGGGGCCACTGTAAACGAAGCTTCTGTAGTACTTTCTACCCTGCTCATGAAAGGCTTAGAAACCAAATGCAACTGGGCCTACAGATGCTCACAGTCACTCCAGAACCAGAGTTGAGGAGGAGAGGGTAGAGCCATAAAGAACATCTACATTTGCCAGGCCAAAGAAGGAAGAGGAAGAAAAAGGACATGGCAGAGAAAACATTCAAACAACACTGTATATTAGTAGAAAATAAGGAGAAAGGAGGAGAGAGGCATATCAGAGAAATTAAAGGAGGGAGGACTCAGAAGAAATGGGTGGGTCACCAGGGAACCTTTTGATCTCACTGGGTTTCACCCAAATTTTCATTTCAGTGTATCCAGAAGTGAGTCACTTTTACAAATAATGCTTTATTAGCCTATTTTACAAAGCTCCCTTTTTTGTTTGCAGTAACCAACATATAAGAGTAGCAACACTTTACATAAATAGCATTTGGTAATACTGGTAAACTTGTCCAGTCTTGACTTGGAAGCTATCTTTAAAGCAAAGCAAAGATCAATATTAAATTGGAAATATAGACCTCCTAAAGCCCTAAGTCCTAGAAGTAGCCCGCAAAATATCAGATATTCTGCAGAATACCAAGTCACAACATAAATAACAAAATGTAAAACTCTGCAGTTATAAAATAGATTACTAAAATTTAAACTATATCACAATGAGGCATCTTTTGAAAAATTAAAATATTACAATTTTAATACAAATAAAACTCATAAAAATGAATAATTGTTTTTTTCCCTTCATATCTTATTGAGGCTTTTAAAAATAAAACAAAAACCATCTTAACACCAAGATCAAAAATAGAAAATTTCAATCAACACTACACTTTTTACAAAATTATAACAGGCTTCAAATGGCAAGTAGCACATGTCAAGTCTTGTGCACACTTCACTAATGATATATTTATTACAAACAAAATATCTCCCAATGATCCTGCTCTAGAAGGAAGATGAGTCATATATGCTGAGACTCGACTCACAGTTTTAACCAGTTAGGTAAAAATTCATAGCTTCAAGCCCATACACTACTAAAGAGGCCTATGAAAAACAACTTCACAGTTTTAAAAAGCAAGAATTGCTTTAGCACTTTGAAACCTGATATCCAACATTTTAGATACAGAAGCAAAGACCTCATCTCAGCTGATTACTACCTTATAACTGGTGAAGCAATTGCATAATGACTTATTCTAGAACCTGTACAGAGAATGGGACAAGTACCACATAACTTGTAAAGGATAAAAAAAACAAGTCCCAGGGATAAAAAAATCCACATGGTGGCTCAGGCCCTCCATGTAAAAATCTCATGGAAAAGTTTGTTTGCCCCTAATATCACTATGGGGCATCGATTTAGAAATGAATTGATGAAAGAATGCAACCTGTGGAATGGTCAACAAGCGAAACAAATACTTTTGTGTTTATATGGTAGCTTCTGGTTCACAGTTCTGATTTGGGGCTCTGCAAAGGAACACACACACTCCATGCTGGGAGGGAAAAGCAGCAGAGATTTGTTTATTCCTTCTCAGATGGACAAAGTGCCCAAGAACAATAGCAATTGTTAAAGGGGAAACATGCTCCCAAGCATACTTAAAGTCACTCCTTCCTGAATACTAAGTGACTTTTCTACTTTTTGAATGAGCTGAAAACCAGTTTTGAAAGACAAGATATTAAATCATTTCTACAGGTAAAAAGAATACTTGAGATTATTTACTTTTCTATAATTACTCTGGCATATAGGAAGATTAGCTTTCAAATGCTACTAGTTTTGCATACAAAAATTTCAATAATAAAGAAAAATTAGTTCATGTTTTGAATATTTAAGGGCTTATAGTATATATTTCTGCTAAAGAGTGAAGACTGGTTAATGCCTGTGCAGTGAATAATTACCAAAACCTTTGTGTCTCAATACATACTTCTTCCTCTAAAACAATAATTTGTTTTTAAAAACATCCTGATTTTATTAGAGCCAACAGTAAATGAAAATATATTTTTATAATCACAAATGAGTTTGTGTTTCAGAAGTCTTGGAATTTAAATCAGGAAGCAAGACAGCCAATAATCTCATCCAGTAAGGACAAAAATTAAATAATGTTTTGAGTTTTTAAAAATCCTCAGTAAGAAATAAATGGGCTTTAAAAATTCACTATTTACTAGGATATTTTCTTGGTTTTCAAGATTATTTGTGCGATGACTTCAGTTGGGACAAAATATATTACTGCAAAGGCAGTTTGCATGTTTGATTTTTAAGTTCTAGCTCATCCTCCCTGCTTATTACCTTTTAAATTAGGAGGAACTTAGATTAAGTGACAATGTTTGCACACTTTTAAAATTTTTTATTTTGAAATAATTATAAAATTATAGAAAATTACAAAAATAGTACTGAGAGTTCTATCTATTGTTAGCCCAGCTTCCTGTAAATGGTAACACCTTGCATATCTATGATACAGTGTCAAGTCCAGAAAACTACATTGGTGCAGTACTCCTATATATTATAGGCCTTATTCAGATTTTACCAGCTTTAACATGCACTTGTGTTTGTATGTGTACAATTTTCTCCCCGTAGACAATTATGTAACCACCATTATATTCAAGATACAGAATTTTACCTCCACCAAGGAACTCTCTTAAGCTACTCCCCTCATCCCATCCCTGTCCCCTGGACATCACTAATGTGTTCTCTAATTCTTAATTCTGTCATTTAAAGACTGTTATATAAATACATTTATACACCATGTAACTTCTTGAGGTTGGCTTTCTTTTTTCACTCAGCATAATGTCCTTTAGATTCATCCAAAATGTCACATGCATAAACAGTTTGTCTGAACCCTTTCTAGTGCTCTAGAATATTGCTATCATTTTTGTCATCATACAAACTGACTTTGGGTCCAAAATTTAAAGTTGGATTTTAAAGGATTGACAACACTCCTCTCAAGTTCCAAACAAAATAAAAATACTAATGAAGCAGATAGACAGGGGATAAAGGGTTTTTTGTTTAATTGGAGAACATGGCTTTATATCTGCTGCCAAAATGTTGGCTAACATTGTCCTGAAGAATTAAACTTATCCACTAGCATAGCTAGAAAATTGATGGGCATATCTCAAAGTTTCTATTCCCTAACTCATTCCTCAGATAACCTTAAATGCAGCACAGGGATGAGTAAGGAGACATGGTGAAATAGGTAGTGGTCTTTCCTTCCTCAAATGTATACATTTTCTCTTCTCTATAGAAGGTTATGGAATAACTGTTCCACTCAACAATTTAGCTTTTTTCTCCTGTCCCATTCACTTCTTTTATGCTTATTGCCTTCATTTATAGGTAACTAGAAATTTGTTTGTTCCCCCTCAGTAGAGGCACCTATCAGGACCTAAGTCCAGGCAGCTTCAAATGGTATTCTGTTACCTCTTTAAGGCTTCTCTGTGAATGATACATATCTACCTACTCCTATTGTCAAAAGGCCCACTGATAATCCTATTCTTATCTTAATTCTATAGAATATTCCAACATTAATTCTTGATAGTGTATTTTTGCTCAGTAACTAAACATTCAAAACAAAAATATAATAAACAAGTAATAGGATAGGTAGGAGTTAAGAGAACTTACCTTAAATTCCAAATGAAGACTGTTTTGTTTCCCTGTTATATGTGTTCAAAAAGAAATCACTGACTATAAAAAATAAAACAAGTTTACCAATTCTATATAAATCTTCCTTCAGAAACTGTTTCTTTATTAGCCTCTCATTTTTATAATTTAAGAAAATAACCCTGTGTCTACTAGAATTATATTTTATTAAAAAATAACTATATTGAATTGATGGCAAAATAGTAAACTAGAAAAGGCTGTTGTATCCCATCCCCAGGCTGAAACCTGAAGAAAATACCCTTGATGATAAAGAAGTGAAATTCTAAAATACTAAAATGACAGGGAGTGGGAAAGATACCAAAGACAGACATACTGTTGCACATTTCTTGGTAGGGAGGATTATAGTAACAATTAAAAATTGAGATATTTATAGAGAAAGAAGAAAAAAGAGTGTATCTTAATAAGTTAGGGAGAAACACCTAAAAAATAAAAATTGAATGAGTATATTTTTTAAAACAACACAAATTTATATATTTAAAGGAAATTTTAAAAGATGGGAAAATAAACAAAAACAGTTAATATAAAATATAAATAAGACAGCAGAAACAAGTCCTGATATAACAGTACTTAACATCATTATAAATAGTTTAAACTCACTGATCAAAACCTTTAGAGGAGTTCTGACTTCTAGGAATGCTAAGGAAGCTTTTATTGGGTTAATCCTCCTACTGAAAATAAGTACAAACTTAACACAAAATATAAAAACAACTCTTTGAAAGTATTGAAGAGAAAGCAAACAAAGAGAAGAGCTGACCTTTGAAAGAAAGAAACCACAGCAGATGAGATCTCCTGTGATACATCTTTTCCCCTAGGGCAGTATAGATGGAATTCAAGCAGAAATCCATAGTCTCGTTGAACTGAGGAGTCAAGAGGACAGTGCGGCTGCCAGAGCACTGTGAAAAGTGTCCAGGGTGGGGGTCCAAGAAAGAATAAATCCATAAAAGAGAAACACAAAACCTATAATCTGCAACTAAATTCTTGGCTGATTACTTAATTGTGCATGCATGCATGCATGTATGGGGCAAGACTCCAAAGAGCACAGGAGAAAGTCAACCAATGGGAGGCTTAATGAACCAAATATAGATTTTAGCAGCTGCTCCTCTCAGAGGAAACAAAATTTGCAATTCAAGCCCTACCTGCTTAGGTGGGGCTCGGGAATCAGTTTGAGCTTTCTAATGACACCACTGAAGAACCACAACTTAGAAGAAAAGACTATGTTGAAGGACTATTTCTCATGGGACTAAAGGCAAAACTAAAATAGACTTACCCTAACAAAGCCTAATACCAAGCCTCCACGAGTTTAATGATCATTATGTAACACATCTGACTGCTATAACACAACACAGAAGTATTCAAAGGAAATTAACAATCCAGAATACTCGGATGTACAACATATCATCCACAATATTAGCATGCAATAAAAATTCACTATATGTAAAAATAGATAAGAAAATGTGACACATCATCAAGAAAATTCAGTCAATAGAAACAACTTTTAATGTTGATATTAGCAAACAAAATCTAAAATACCATAATAAAAATGTTAGAGAAGCCCTGGCCGGTGTGGCTCATTGGATTGAGTGCCAGCCTGTGAACCAAAGGGTCGCTGGTTCAATTCCTGGTCAGGGCACATGCCTGGGTTGCAGGCCAGGTCCCCAGTTGGGGGTGCACGGGAGGCAACCACACATTGATATTTCTCTCCCTCTTTCTCCCTCCCTTCCCCTCTCTCTGACAATGAATAAATAAATAAAATCTAAAACATAAATAAAATAAAAAAAGTTTTTAAAAACATGTTAGAGAAGCTATGAGAGAATTTGGGTCATGTGCCATGGCCCATTGGTTGCAAACTGCTGGTCTACAGGATGACAATAGGGGAACTTCAGGAAAGACAGAAATTGTAAAAACAGAAAACATGGAAATCCTAAAATGAAAAACAAAGTATCTGGGTTGAAATTTATAATGGACACGATTAACAGAAGACTGGCTACAAGAGGGTATCAATAAGCTTGAAGTGAAGACAACAGAAATCATCAACCTAAAGCACAGAAACTGGAAATAAAAACACAAATAAAATTATTATAACAGAAGCTCAATAAATTGAGCAATATTAAAAACATATTTGTGATTGGAAAACTCAGAGGTGAGAAGCGACAAATTGGAAAATATTTTCAGAAAAAAATATTGACAAATTTGAAAATTTTACAAGTCAAAAACAACAATGACAAATCCAGTATAAATAAAAAGAGAACCACAGTTTGGAAAATTATAGTAACACTTCAAAAACCAAATATAAAGGAGAAAACTAGTAAATTAGTCTACACAAACACATACAAGGTAGGGTAGCAGGAGAGAAAATAAGAATGATAACGGATCTACTAGGAGAAAAAATGAAAGCCAGGAGACAACAAAATGACATATTTAGGTTACTTAAAGAAAAACATAACTAAAATTCTATATTTGGCACAAATAGCATTCAGAATCTTTCATTTCAAAAGTGGAGCCAAAATAAAAATTTTCAGATAAGCAAAAACCATTTACACCAGGTCTTCATAATAAGAAAAATTAAAGGAAGTATTTTAGCTGAAGTGAAATGGTACTGAGATGATTTCATATGTTGGATATTGGACCTTGAGATCTACAGGAAAAAATGAAAAGATTGAAATAATATATGGATAAATATAAAATACTACTTCTTTATTTTAATTTTTAAGTCAGTCCACTAATACAAAAGCAAAAATAGTGTTTTCTGATTTTAATAACACATATAGAAGAAAAATATGAGATATCAATAGCACCTTGGTAAAAAGAAATGAAAATAGAAGTGTATTCATGTAAGGTTCCTCCACTTTATATGCAGTTTTATAACATTAATTGTAGGTGGTCTGCAATGAGATAATGCTGACTATTGTGATATCTAGAGCAACTATAAAAAATAATACAAAAATATAAATAAAACAGAGAATATAAAATGGGATGTTAAAATATTCAATTAACTAAAAAGGACAAAAAATTAGATACAACAAAACAAAAATAGAGGAGACAAATAGAAACCAAATATCAAGATTGCATAATTAAACACAAGTGTCAATAGTTAACTTAATATACATAAAATAAATCAACAAATTAGATGGCATAGATTGTTAAACTAGATAAGAAAGCAACCAGCTAATTACATGTGCTACTAAAAAGATGCACTTTAGATATAAAGACACAAGTTAGAAAAAGAATGGAAAAATATATTATATAGTATGATACCTAAGAAAGCTGAGCTGGCTATATAAATATCAAACAAAGTATACTTCAAACCACTGAATATTATGAGATAAACTGAGTTGTTTCACACTAATAAAGGAGTATTACTTAGAGGGCTGGCCCTGGCTGGTTTAGCTCAGTGGATTGAGCGTCGGCCTGCGAGCTAAGTGTCGCTGGTTCGATCTTCCAGTCAGGGCACATCAGAGAAGGAAAACTCTGACTCCAAAAAACCTCCGCTGCCTTGCGGCATACCTCTTCAGGGGAAAGGCTAAGGGAGTAAACCCCGACAGAAAATCCGGAGCCGGAGTCCCAAAGGCGGTTTGACGTTGTAGTCAACACCGGCAACTCCTGCGGCGCACCTGAAGCCAAGCTGTATTGACTCCGTCTTTCCCTTGGACCCTTCAGCTGCGAAGAGAGGGGGGGTCTGCTGCATGGGCAACAGCAGACCCTCCATATCACCCTGCCCAGGCTCTGTAGCTTCAGCATCATCGCAAGATGTCGATTCAACACGGGAGGAGACAGATACCGTGTCACTCCCGAGTCGGACTGCACAGCCATTCTCGGCGGTGCAGATAGACTCTTAAGAAGCTACACCATCGTCTCTCGAGACGGACGGCTGCCGACGACGACGACGACTTAGAGGGCCATTATATTCGTAAAGAATAACAATCCAAATATGTAAGCACCTAGAATTTTAATATACATGAAGCTAAAAATTGACAGGAATTAAGAGAGAAATGAAAATATTAACACATATATTTAGAAAAATTTAACCTCTCTCTCAGGAGGTGGTAAAAACATAAGAGTCCTGGCTGGTGTGGCTCACTGGATTGAGTGCAGGCCTGAGAACCAAAGGGATGCCAGTTCGATTCCCAGTCAGGGCGGGCATATGTGCCAGTTTCGGGAGTGTGAGAGGGAACCACACATTGATGTTCCTCTCCCTTCCTTTCTCTCTCCCTTCCCCTCTCTCTAAAAATAAATAAATAATCTTTTTTTTAAAGATAGAAAAATAAGATAAATAAGACTTGAACAATAATATTAACCAAAATTAACTGGAAATATATATACAGAATGCTAAAGTCAAAATGCATAATGCACATAATATACATTCTTGTCAGTACTTTGAAGAATATTCAATATGACAGACCACACATTGGAACACAAAATAATTCTCAATAAATTTTAAAATATCATTATATAGGATATGTTATCTGTATAATATATGCCTATGAAGAATTTAAATTAGAAATCAATTTTTAAAAAAGACTAAGTCTTTTTTCCAACACAATTATTTGGAAATTAAGTTATACACTTCTAAATAATCTACGAATCCAAGGAAGAAATCATATTAAAATTAGAAAATATTTATAACTGTATAGTAATGAACACATACATATAAAATTTTATGAAATTAACTAGAGTCCTTAAAGGAAAACTTGCAGTAGCTTTAAAAGAAGCTTATATTACAAAATAAAAATGTTTTAAAACCAAAAATCTATGCTGCCAAATTATAAAGCTAGAAATATACAATTTTAAAAGTAACTAGTAGTCCAGCAAACCCTCCCTGGAAACCAAGAAAGCTAGCAGATACCTCCCTTACCTTCTCCCTTTCTCTAGCCAGCTCCAAGTTTCTTGTATCTCCCTAGAAGGAGCCTGTACACAAGTCTGGTACCCCAACTTTTGTAGATGCTGCCCCAGGGAAAGAACTCAAACCACCTGGCTCTGAGAGTTAATGGAACTGTATTCACAAGATCCACAGGCTGTGTCAAACAAAGCAGTAGTTCATAGCAGGCACAGGAACACACTCCCCTTTCAGCACTATACATGAGGATGCAGTGCAGAGGGAGCAGGCAAAACACCCATCTCCTAGTTTGTCCCTGGAAGGAGCTTAACTTCATACTTCCCAGCTACCACCTGAGAATCCAGCTTCAAATTAACCTCCATCTAGGAGCCGAATATGGTCCTTCCCTTTGGGAAACTGACAGGTCTTGGACACCCTCAACTGCTGAGAACAACTAAGATCAAAGAAGGCAGCTTGCACAATCGCCAAGGTTTAACAGACAAGCAGGTGCTCAGTAGGCTGACTGATAAGGTGCACCTCCTACATGAGACCGATCTATCAAGGCTAGGAGAGCTGGCTGCTTCATTTAATGCACAGAAATTACACAAGGAGTCAAGTAAAACAGGAACATGTTCCAAATAAAAGAATAAGATAAACCTCCATAAACAGATTTTAATTAAATGAGACAAGTGATTTACCTGATAAGAGTTTTCAAAAGAATGGTTACAAAGAAGCTCACCGATGTCAAGAGAGTAATGCATGAGAAAAAGTGAGAATTTCAACAGAGGTAGGAAATATTTAAGAGTACCAAATAGAAATCACAGAGTTACAAAAAATACAATGACTGAACTGAAAAATTCAGTTGAGGAGTTCAACATCAGACTAGATCAGATGGAAAAATGAATCAATGAACTCAACTCAGTGCAGTGAAATCATCCAAATAGAGATGCAAAAACAAAAAAAACATCAAAATGACTGAAGACAGTGTAAGGGACTTACGTGATACCTTCATACAGATCAATATATTCCAACCAAAACCACACTATCTGGCAAAATTATCTTTTAGAATTGAAGGGAAGATAAAGAGTTTTCCAGACAAGCAAAGACTGAAGGAATTCAGCACCACTAGACAAGCTTTACAAGAAATGTAAAGGGAGTTCTTCAGGTTGAAATGAAAGGATGCTAATTAGTAACAGGAAAACATATGAAAGAATAAAACTCACTGGTAAAAGTAAATTTATAGGTAAAATCAGAAATACTCTAAAGCTGTAATGGTAGTGGTTAAATCATTTATAACTTCAGTATAAATATCAAAACAAATGTACTTAAAATAACTACAAATATAATAATTTGCTCATGGAAACACAAGGCAAAAAGATATAAATAGTAATATCAAAAACACAATATGAGAGGGGTGAAAATGTAAAGCATTCAAATGGATTTGAAGTTCTTATTAGCTTAACATACAGTGTTATAAATAAAAGATGTTTTATATAAGTCTCATAGTAACCACAAAGCAAAAACTTATAGTAGATATTAAAAATGAAATAAATTGAAAGGAATCAAAGCATAACAATACAGAAAATCATCAAATCACAAAGGAAGAGAGGAGAGGAACAAAGAAATTATAAAACAACCAGAAAACAATTAACAAAATGGCAATCGTAAGTCCATACCTATCAATAATGACTTTAAAGGTTAATAAATTAAGTTCTCCAATTAGGAGACATAGAGTGACTGAATGGATTAAAAACAACAACAATGACAACAATTATATGCTACCTACAAGAGTCTTACTCCAGCTTTAAGGACACACATAGACTGAAAGTGAAGGAATGGAAAAGATATTCCATCCAAAAGAAAGCTGGGATAGCTATGCTTATATCAGACAAAACAGACTTTAAGCCAAAGACTATAGCAAGAGACAAAGAATATCACTATATAATAATAAAGGGTTGGATTCATCAAAAGGATATGACATCTGAAATATTTAGGCAGCCAATATAGGGGCATCTAGTTATATAAAGCAAATATTAACAGACCTTTAGGTGGAAATAAATAGCAATACAATAATATTAAGAGACTTCAATATCCCTCTTTAAACAACGTTTAGGTCATCCAGACAAAAATCAATAGGAAACACTGGACTTAAACTCCACCTTAGATCACACAAACCCAACAGAGATACGCAGATTTCATCAAACAGCAGCAGAATACACTCAAGCACACCTGGATTACTCTCCAGGATGGATCATGGATTAGGCACAAAACTAGTCTTAATAAATTTAAGAAGGTTAAAATCATATAAAGCAGCTTTTCTAACCCTAATGATATGAAACTAGAAATCAATTACAAGAAGAAAACTGGAAAATATGTAGAGATTAAACAACATATTATTAAACAATCAAAAGGTCAAATAAGAATTCAAAACTAATATTTTTAAAAAGGACCTTCAGACAAATAAAAATAGAAACACAATATACAAAAATTATGAGATGCGGCAAACAGTTCTAAGAGAAAAAATATTTTTTAATTAATCTTTATTGTATTTTTTCCATTACCAATTAGTCCCTTTATACCTCCCTCCCAGCAACCACCACACTGTTATCCATGTCCTTTGTAGAAAAAAGAAAAATCTCAAATAAGCAATCTAATTTTGCATCCCAAGAAATTAGAAATAAAGAAAAAATTAAGCCTGAAGTTAGTAAATGGAAAGATATAACAAAGAACAGAGCAGAAATAAATTAACCAAACACAAAAAATGTCATTGAAACTAAGAGCTGTTTTTTTGAAAAGATAAACAAAACAGACAAAACTTTAACTAGACTCTCCAAGAAAACAAGAGAAAGGATTCAAATAAATGACATCATAAATGAAAGAGGAGACATTATATCTGATACCACACAAATATAAAAGAGACTAGTATGTACAAATATATGGCAACAAATCTAGAAAAAAATGGATAATTTCCTAGAAACATACAATCTAAAAAGACTGTATCATGAACAAACAGAAAATGTAAACAGACCAATTACTATTAAGGAGATTAAATCAAGTAATCAAAAAACAGAAGTCCAGGACCAGATCGCTTCACTGGTGAATTCTACAAAATATTTAGAGAATTAATATGAATTCTTCTCAATCCTTTAGAAGGAAACACTTCCAAACTCACTTAATGAGGCCAGCATTACCCTGATACCAAAGCTAGACTAGGACACCACAAGAAAAAGAAAAGAGCAATACACCTGATGAACATACATGCAAAAATCCTCAAAAAGTATTAGCAAACCAAATTTAACAGTACATTAAATTGATCATATACCAGGATCAAGTGGCATTTATATAAGTGATGCAAGGATGATTCAATATCCACAAAACAATCACTGTATGATTCACCACATTAACAAATTAAGAATAAAAAAAATGATTATCTCAACAGATGCACAAAAAACAATTGACAAAATTCAATATCCCTTTACAATAAAAATTCTCAACAAAATAGGTATAGAGGAAACATATCTCAACATATTAAAATCCATATATGATGAACCCACAGCTAACATTATACTCAATGGTGAAAATCTGAAAGCATTTCCTTTAAGATTAGAAACAAGACAGGATGCCTACTCTGGCCACTTCTACTCAACATAGTAATGGAAGTCCTAGCCTGAACTATTAGGCAAGAGAAAGAAATAAAAGGCACCCAAATCCTTAAAAAGAAAAAAGTAAAATTGTCTCTATTTGCAGAGGAGACACAGAAAATTCTAAAGATTCCACCAAAAATCTGATAGAATAAATGAATTCAGTAAAGTAGCACAATAAAAAATCAATATGCAAAAATCAGGTACATTTTTATATACTAGTGACAAACTATCAGAAAGAAATTAAGAAATTCCATTTACAATGATACCAAAAATAAAAGAAAATAGGAAGAAATTTAACAAAGGAGATGACTAAGATCTGTACACTGGAAACTGTAAGACACTGATAAAAGAAATTGAAGATGACATAAATAAAGAGAAAGATATTCTGTGCTCATGGAATGAAAGAATTAACATTGTTAAAATGTCCATCCTATCCGAAACATTCTATAGGTTCAATTTAATCACTATCAAAATACCAATGGCATTTTTCACAGAAATTTTTTAAAAATCCTAAAATGTGAATGATACATGAAAAGGTACTCAACATCACTAATCATCAGGAAAATACAAATAAAAACCACAGTGGCTATTATCAAGAAGAAAAAAGATAATAAATGCTGATCAGAATGTGGAGAAAAGAGATCCTTTATACATTGTTTCCTAAGATTTCCTCTGTAAGCAACCATGTTGTCTGGAAAAATAAATAAATAAATAACAGTTTTATCTCACACACCCACACACTCAAAAAAAAAATACAAAACAAAACAAAAACACACTACTGGATCTCAAAATTTATTTAGTAAGGCAATATGATAAAAAGTCACTGCATAAAAATCAACTGTATTTTTATATACCAACCATGAAAAACTGGAAATAAAATTTCAAATATCATTTAGGATACTATCATAAACCATTAAATACTCAGGAATAAATATAATAAAAAATATGCTAGACCTCTAAACTAAAACCCATAAAATATTAGAGAATAAAATGAAGACCTACATAAATGAAGGGGTATATTTCATGTTGAATGTTCATAAAACCAGAAGTCCCATTAACATTAAATTGTCATCTGCCCCAGAGTTCATTTATAGATTCAATGCCAGCCCAATCAAAATTGCAGCAGAATTTTTGTGGCAATTGATAGCTAATTCTAAACTTATCTGAAAATATAAAGGCATATAGTAATGAAAACAATTGCTAAAAAGAAGAACAAAGTTGAAGGATTTATCAAACCTGACTTTAAAATTTAGAAAAATGCTACAGTGATCAAGAGAATGAGGTGATGACATAATGACTAATAAATCAATGAAATAAAGAATTGAGAAATATATATAGAAATATATGACCAATTAATATCCAATGAAGGCACCAAAATAATTCAAGTCATTTTTTTCAAAAAATGATGTTGAAACAACTATAAACCTGTAATTAATGAGCCTCAAAACATATAGAAAAAGTAATTCAAAGTGTTTCATAGTCCTAAATATACAAACTAAAATTGTAATGCTGCTAGGTGAAAATATAAGAAAATATATTTATGTGCCTAGGATGGCAAAGATATTTCTGCACACAAACACACTAATAATTAGGAGAAATATGATACATTGGACTCATTAAAATTAAAACTTCTGCTCTTCAAAAGATATCATTAAAAAACTGAAAAGGTAAGACATAGGTAGGAAGAAAATATTGAAAATACACATACCTGACAAATGGACTTACATTCAGAACAGATTTTAAAATTCTATAATTCAATAATAAAGAAACAGACAACAATAAAAATAAACAAAAGAATTAAATAAAATCTTCACACAAGAAGATACAAATGATCAGTCAAGTAGCACATGTGAAGATGTTCAATTAGACATCGTTAATTACCTAAGAAATGCACATTAAAACCACACGACCTACCTACCAGAATGATAACTAAAAAAGCCTGTGAATGTTGAGCAACTAGAACTTTCAGACATCATTGATAGAAACATAAGAGTATGGCCACTTTATAAAACAGTTTGGCAGTTTCTTATATACCTATCTATTACTCAGCAATTCCTTTCCCAGGTATTTACACAAATCTCTCCCACTTCCCCCAGAGAAGGCACTATACACAAATTTTTATAGCAGCTGAATTTATAATAGACAATCGAACTAAAAATTTCATCAATAGGCTGATAAATAAAGTATGGTATATCCATGTAGCAATAAGACATGAACTGCTGATACAAACAAGAACTTGGATAAATCTAAAAAATATCACACTGTGCAAAAGAAGTCAGACACAAGACTGTAAGTGAACCAAAAGAAAGCTATCATAGCTATCTTAATATTTGACAAAAACAAATGGAATTCATGGAAAAATCATAAGGGACAAAGAAGTTACACATTAGTAAAAGGAACAATAGGTTAAGAAGATAAGTCCATTATGTATATAAGTGCACCTAATAAGTTCTCCTCAAAATATATAAATTAGTAGTTGGAAAAATATAAAGA
Source organism: Furipterus horrens (assembly GCF_987537825.1). NCBI lineage: Eukaryota > Metazoa > Chordata > Mammalia > Chiroptera > Furipteridae > Furipterus > Furipterus horrens. The sequence goes on from NW_028327182.1 coordinate 46,172,842, forward strand.
AAATGAATAAATCTAAAATCATGATCATGATATTAACACACATTTTCAGAAAATGATGAATCAAGAAGACAATAAAGAAGCAAAACAATAGAATAGAATAACATAATGAATAAATTGAAACTAATAGATTTAGATAAGTCCCTACATGAAAACAGAGAAATGTGCTTTTGAATATTCCCCAAATTTGGTTTTGCAATAGGCCACAAGAAATAATAAATTCCATAAGTTTAACATCATACAGAAAACATCCTATGAAAGAATGAAGGAAGAAGAGAAACAAAAGCTGTTTATTTCTTTAAAAGATTCCAAGTTAAACATATATCAGGCAAATCTGAACAAGATTTTTAAAAATAGTGCAGATTAACAACAAAAACAAAGAGAATGGGGGTAGGGGAGAGCAATATTGCTGAAGGGGTTCAAAAGGTACAATCTCCTAGTTATAAAACAAATGAGTTATAAAGATATACCACAAGATTACTATAATTAATACCACTGTATTGCAACAGCAGACCCTCCATATCACCCTGCCCAGGCTCTGTAGCTTCAGCTTCACTGGAGAGGACACTCCAGCGTCATCAACACGGGAGGAGACAGATACCGTGTCACTCCCGAGTCGGACTGCACAACCATTCTCAGCGGTGCAGATAGACTCTTAAGAAGCTACACCATCATCTCTAGAGACGGACGGCTGCCAACGACGATTGCATATTTGAAAGCTGCCATGAGAGAAGAAGGTGAAAATTTTAAATTATAAAACAAGTATAAAAAACCAAATTTGTAATAATGACAATTTATAAAACGTCTTCCACAACAAAAAAGATCAGGACCAGATTATTTTGCCAGTGACCTCTGCTTTCAATGAACAGAAAATTCCTGCCTTATATAAGTTGTTAAAGTACATGAAAAGGAAAAGAAGAAAAGCTGCCTAACATATAGAAAGAGAACAATGATATCTTAATTATAAAACTTGATAAAGACAATGCAAGAAAATTCCACTAACCAACATAGATGCAAATATCTTAAAGCAAACATTAATCAATCAATTCTAACAGAGTATTAAAATAATAATGGAGGTAGAGGAGAAAAAAAGAAGTCATATTCAGATAATTTATCCTAATATCCAGACACATGTCTGGAAAAACAAATATCTTGATAATTCAAGCATTGTTCGAATCAGAAAATCTATTAAAGTAACTCACTACATTAATAAATTAAATCATAAAATCATATGATTAGCTCAATAAATGCAGAAATAACATTTGAAAGACTGTAATACTGGTTCATGATAAAAAAATTTTCAGACTACTGAAAATGAGGCTATCTTAACAAGATAAAGATTATGTACAAAAATCTACATCAAGCACCATAATAGAAAAACTTCAGACAGATAATGTTAGCTGCTATTGCTACATCAGGCCAACGCTATGCAACAAGAAAAATAAATCAGAAGCGCAATGATTGAAGTAGGAGAGGGAAAAACTGATTAGCACAAAGCATACTTATCAACATAGAAAAATTAACACAATCAATACATAAATAGAAAATCTGACCTCAAAAAATTAAAAATTAAAAATGCTGTCTTTTGACCCAGCAATACCACTTCTGGAAGTATATCCTAAGAAATCTGAAACACCAATTTGAAAAAAATATATGCACCCCTCCGTTCATAGCAGCATTATTTACAATAGCCAAGATCTGAAAACAGCCCAACTGCCCCATCAGTAGATGAGTGGATTAAAAAAGCTGTTGTACATTTACACAGTGGAATATTGCATGGACATAAAAAAAAGAAGACACCTTTACCTTCTGCAACAGCATGGATGGACCTGGAGATTACTGTGCTAAGTGAAACAAGCCAGTCAGTGAAAGACAAATACCTTATGATCTCACCTATATATGAAATCTAATTTAAAAAAAAAACAAAACTAGTGAACAAAATAGAAACAGAGGCATAGATGGAACATACTGACAGCTATTGGAGGGGAGAAGGTAGGGGAAAATGGATGAAAAAGGTGAAAGGATTAGCCAAAGAACATATATGCATGATCCATAGATATGGACAGTGTTGTCACGATAGCCTGAGGGGGGCAGTGGCTGGGTGGAGGTGGGCAGTGGGAAAAGGGTGAGGACAACTGTAATAGCATAAACTATAAAATACAAAGAAAAAAGGTACAGATTACATGTTATGTATTAGAGTATACATGCATTCCTTTAAAAGAAAAAAAGGAAGAAAATCTGACCATCAATACAAAAAATAAAACCAATAGATAAAAATAAACAAAATCAATGCATACACAGATATAAAAATAGAAAAATAGTAAGAAATTTGAGCAAGGTAGTTAAATTGAAGATCAGTTTATAAAAATCCACAACACTGTCCTAATAACCAAATAGGAAATATAAAAGAATGCCCTGACCAGTGTGGCTCAGTTGAAGGCATCATCCACAAAACAGAAGTCGTCAGCTTGATTCCTGGTCAGAGCACAAGCCTGGGCTGCAGGCCAGGTCCACGGCCCGGGCACTGCAAGAGGCAACCAGTAGAGGTTTCTCTCTCACACCGATGTTTTTCTCCCTTTCTTTCCTCCTCCCTTCCCCTCTCTCTAAAACTAAAAAAAATAATAATAAAATCTTTTAATAAGAAAATGAGATTAACAGCCACAATAAAACAAAAATATACTTAAATTAACTTCAGAATGTATACGACCTCTATGGAGAAACTTTAAAACTATATCAAGATCAGTTATAATGGCTATAATGAATTCATGGAGAAATATTTCATGCATAGGAAAATATTATTGTTAGCTGTTGATTTGTTTTTCCTACCACTTCTCTCCCCCACCTCTCCCTGAAGGCTCAGGGTCTAATTCCAAGCTGATCTAGATATAAAACAATTACCATTTAAGATCCCACTGGCTACCCATCCATGAAGGTCTGTAGCTAGTCACTCTTCCAGAAAATGGCTTTCACCAAGATTCCTAAGGCTCTTATACTACCTATTAGAAATCAGATGTCCCTCAGCAGTGATAACTGGGTACTTACACTTTCCACTGAGTTGTAACGTCCCACACTTACCCACAGTGCACAGAGAAGCCCTACTCATTCAAATACACATGCACACACATGTATCAGCACTTACATGTGCAGGGTTGTGGGTAAGCTTTGATTTCTATGACTTAATCTTGTCCCAGCCTGCCTCTCTTCCTGGGAGCCATTCAACGCACTGGGTGAGCATTCAGGTTGTCCCTGAATACTCTCCAAACCAATGGTCATAATACATGGCTGGGAAGCTGTGAGATAAAGATAAAATCATGGGTAAAAAGAGAAGAAACCATGCACCAAGTCATAAGGCATTCATAGAAAAGACACCTGATTTAAGCCTTTATCTCAACATAAGGAATCCAAAGCAACAACCATCAAAGGACCCAAATGCAGCTTACCAAGTATCTACAGCCTCGGAACATGAAATGGAGCAGCCAGAACTCTGAGAGATGAGTCAGAATCCTAAAAAAGTTTTGCACACCCTTTGGCCAGGGAACTAATAGATCATACCACTTCCTAACCCCTAGTCTTATCCAAATGAATGATCTCTTATCCAATTCTGACCTCCTGTTTCAAGCTTCTGGAGAAGGCTATCAGAACTCAGATGCTATCTCTGAGACATGATAAGGGCAACATATTTAAATTCACTGCAGTTTTCACATATAAAGAAAAAAACACAGTATTTTCACCTATTCCTTTCTTCAAGCAGATATATTTGAACAAAGTCAAGATTTATATCTGTAACTGTAATCATTCTAAAAGCAAACAGAATTAATAGTGTTTCATTTTGGGGGAGATTGTCTAAAGATCATATAAATTACTTACATTATTATTGAAAAATCACATATATAAATCTGATGATTCTCTTAGGACTATGTTTGCAGATTTATAGACCCTATGCAATATAGATGAGAATAAGGAAGTAAAGATCTCATTCCATCATTTTCATACAACAGAGTAAATATTCTATAAAATTATTATGTTCTCTTTTCTCAGGCCACCCTGAACTATAGCTGCTCCCTAAACTTAGTGAGTCTGTACTTTCAATCCTCCATGCATTAGTATAAGTTTACCCGCATGTAGAAACCCTTCATTTTTAAAATTAAAATATATAACATCATACAATTGACCTTGAACAATGTTCTAAATGTTAGACAACATTAATGCCGAAAATGACACAGAGTTTGTTTTCCATTCAGGTCTTTCTTATTTATCAGTAAGCCAAAGGCAGTGAGTATTGAACAGAATATGCACATATCAAGAAATGAAATAAAGAAATCTGAGGTAGCCAGGTGCAGTGTGCCCACTGTTCTGGTAAGAACAGGATACATATTAATTCTGTAATGTCAGTGATTCCACATACAAGTTTAATGACGAGGGTAGATATTGTTTCTTGGTGTATCCTAAATGCCAAACAGTATGAAAGGCCCTTTACATACCTTATTAAATAATAAAAACCAGACTTCTGGCCAAGATGGAGGCATAGATAGACACGCTGCATCTTCCTCCACAACTAAGAAGGATTACAACTACCTCAAAACTAGAAACAACCAGAAATTCCAGAAAATCGAACTGCATGGAAGTCCAGCAAACAAAGATATAAAGAAGAAATACTCATCCAGACAGGTAGGAGGGCCGGAGCCGGGGAAGAGAGGACACGGTGTGGTGGCGGCAGCAGCGGCAGCAGAAAGCGCAGTAACACATTTTAAAAAGTCAGGAGGGACACTTGTGGAGCGTTCCCAGCTCCTGACCAGACCGTGCAGCTCATGGTCCCAGCACTAGGGAAAATCAAGCCTCATTGCTCTGACTGTACAGACCAGTGGGGGTTGGGGTGGAGGCAGAAACTGCTGGTCTCAGCAGAGTCTGCTTGTTTTAAAGGGCCCCATGGTCTGAGAATGTTCACAGACCCACCGACTCTGGGAACGACGGCCAGGGCAGCAGCTAGAGGGGTGCCAGTCCGGTGCAGAAGTGGGAGAGGTGCCTGGAAGTGGGGTGAGTGCTGGGCAGGCAGCATTGTTCCCTCTCGGACCCCTCCCCCACATACAGCGCCACAACATGGTGAAACAGGTTGCCCTGTACTGATGAATCCCTAAGGCTCCACCCCTTAAAACATACCAGGAGTGACAGCTCTACATGGGACACAGAACTAAACAAACACAGGAGCCTGTCAGAATGAGGAGACAGAGAAGTATGGCCCAAAATGGGAAACAGATCAAGGTTCCAGTGGGAGAACTAAGTGACGAGGAGATAGCCAACCTAACAGACTAACAGACACAGAATTAAAAACACTGGTGATAAAGATGCTCACAGGCTTGACAGATATGCTTGAATACGGCAAGCGCATAAGAGAAGTGAAGGCTGTGCTAAGTGAAACGAAGGAAAATCCACACAAAACCAATGGTGAAGGGAAGAAAACCGGGGTTCAAGTCAATGATTTGGAACATAAGGAAGAAAAAAAATCAATCAACCAGTGCAGAATGAGGAAGCAAGATTGAAAAAAATGATGAAAATTTCCCAAATTTTGCAAAGGAGATGTACATACAGGTCTGGGAAGCATGGAGGTTCCCAGGTGAGCTGGACCCAGAGGGGACCACACCAGGATGCATCATGACTGAGATGCCAAAGGTGAAATATAAAGAGAGAGTCCTGGGGGAAGCAAGAGAGAGGTGGAGAGTTGCCTACAGGGGGGTGCCTATAGGACTATCAGAAGATTTTTCAGAGGACACGTTGCAGGCAGGAAGGGACTGGCAAGCAGTATTCAATGTGATGAAAAGCAACCCACAACCAAGATTACTCTAACCAGCAAAGCTATCATTTGGAATGGAAGGGCAGACGAAGTGCTTCCCAGACAAGGTGAAGCTAAAGGAGTTCATCATCACCAAGCCATTATTATATGAAATGTCAAAAGGACTTACTTAAGAAAAAGAAGATCAAAATTATTAACATTAAAATGACAACAAACTCACAACTATCAACAACTGAATCTAAAGATTAAAAGCAAAATCCAACTAAGCAAACCAGAATAGGAACAGAATCTGAGGTGTGGGGATCATTTGGAAGGTTATCAGCTTGGGGGGGGGGGGGAAAGGGGAGAAATGGGGAAATGGTGCAGGGGTTAAAAAACATAATTGTTAGGTAGAAAATAGACAGGGGGAAGTTAAGAATAATATAGGAAGCCAAAGAACTTATATGCACGACCCATAGACATGAACTAAGGGAGGTGGGATTGCTGGAGAGAAGGGAGGGTACTGGGCAGAGGGGAGCAAAGGGAAAAAAATTGGGACTACTGTAACAACATAATCAATAAAATATCCTTAAAAAAAAGAATTACATCATTATAAAGCAGGCTTTAAAAACATCAAGGAGACAAAGAGGTTTTCTTTCCATGAGCATCAACATGGCTAGAGTTTCCTGCTTTCTCAAAACTGTTCCACCATCTGAAGAAACATTTCAGATTCTGGAGCTCTATAACTCTGCAGAAGACCCTAAACATAGCCCTTGGCCTCAATCTTGGCAGACTCTGTGAGAGCGTGGACCTGTCACACAGTAACTTAGGTAAGTTTTGTAGCTTTTTATACTTAAACATCTTGAAAATCACTCTAGGGATGCCATGTTAGGCACTTGGAAATCTAGCAGGTGTGAAATTACTTCTTGATGGGGCCCTCTCCTTCCTCTAACTTATTTCCTGCCACTTAAGCCCATAACATGATTGAAACCACTATCTATAAAAGCAAAGCTGGGATTCTCATTTAAATGCTTCCACTTTCCAAAAATTACTCAGGAGCCATGTAAGTGCTCTGCATTTCACCTGTTAGGATTGTTTTGAAATGACATCACAGCAAATTTCAACTAGAAATTAAAAATTAAAAGACAGCTGACTCTATCTGTTATTTCCTAAAAGCACTTTAAATCTTAATCTTATATTCATTTCAATCAGGAAACAAAGCACTCTGTGAGTATAAATGCATTAACACACTTTTGTAAAAGGGAAGACCCAAGACAAAGTGAAAGTCATTAAAGATACAGTACTCAAAATTAGAAATGAGTTAGTATCATGGTTATAAATAGGATCCACGACTTCCTGTCCAAGTGTACTTCTCCTTCAAATCGGCGGTGCCACCCACTTTCCACATCTATACAAAATGCCTGGAGGAAAATTAAGACAGGAAAAAAAGAAAAAGAAAAAATTAGGAAGGAAGGAAAAAAGGAAGGAAGGAAGTAAAAGAGAAAAGAAACACATACGTACACACACACACACATAATCACAAGGTCTGTCTGGAAAAAGCCCAGCCACTGTTAATATAATGAGAACAATTTGCACGACATCTATTTAAGCTGGCAGCCAAGAATAGTAGACTGGAATGCTCATGCATGAACAATGACAACTTCACTGTATTACTCATTGGGGCGGTAGACCCCGTTGAGTAAGCATGTGTACTGTGTGGCCATCACATTCAAAATGACTGAGCAAGTAGAGCAATGAATCTGAATCAAATTTTGCATTAGGCTTGAACATTCCCCTGCAGAAACTATTCAGATGACTCAGAAGGATGCACTATGGGCAACTAACTGGTGATTGGCAGCTTCATCATGACAATGCGCCTGTTCATGCATCACATCTCATGCAGAGTTTTTCAGTGAAACATCAAATCACCCAGGTGACTCAGACCCCTTACAGCCCAGATTTGGCAGCCTGTGACTTATGCCTTTTTCCAAAACTAAAACCAACTTTAGAAGGGAAGAGATTTCAGATCACCAGTGAGATTCAGAAAAATATGAAGGGGCAGCTGATGGTGATTGGGAGAACTGTGTGAGGTTCCAAGGTGCCTACTTTGAAGGAGACTGAGGTGTGTATCATTGTCCTATGTACAATGTTTCTTGTACATTGTATCTCTATTTCTTCATATTAAATGGCTGGATATCTTCTGGATAGATTATATATATGATATGAAAGAAAGAAGAATTGGACCAAATCCTCCAGCTACAAGTAGGAAAAAAAGGAAATTAGACTGAAATGTTTCATTAGGATAAAAATGTCCAAATATAAGCTTTGTCGTTTAAAACGGTTATTCTGGACTATCCGATCAATAGTACAACACCTTATCTCTTCACATCACTAAGCAGTTTTTACATTTGAAACTACATAATATAATTACATTCTTAATACCTATCTGCTTTGAGCACAGTAGAAAAACACCTACACAGCATAAATCATATATGACATCACATTAGGTGTTTTAAATAATGCTGTGAGCACCAGAAAAAGATCCTAGGGATTCATTTTTCATGTTCTTTTGCTACTGCCCAAATGAAAGTGCCAATTTTGCCTCTCTACCAGTTCCTTTCAATTAAATAAATCAAATGTATAAAATGACTTCACATGCATGAAACGTAACACACACTTCTGTACATATAGAAGTGGCATATCAACCCTCCCCAGGACCCCAAAGGCTGGGTCCAAAAGAACCTGGTCTCTCCTCTGTACACTGCCTCTTAAATGTTGGATACCTTGTTGATTCTTTTGTACTCCTTTTGATATCTCTGTTTCATCAATACCTCCAACTCAATGGATGGAAAGAAGAGAAGAGGGAACGCCCAGAGGACCTATGCCTCCCTCTCACCTTGGCAGCATAATCATAGCTGAGACAGAAAATGTTTTATTTATTTAAGTATCTCCTCTGACCAGCACAATAATAGAAACCCAATAAACACCAAATGCACATGCAAAGATTAAACAAAAACCAGTCATGTTTGCCTTTGTATTATAACCCCAAAAATAGATTTTGGAAGAAATCTAACTGAAAGTAAAATAAACTTAGAGATGCTGCATGGTCTCTAATTCTTGTGTATTTAATTCATCCTTCCTCAAAAGAAGGCTCTCTCTTTCTACCTCCCTTTCTTGTTTTTTTTGTTTGTTTGTTTTTATTTTTATTGTATTTTTTCATTGCTATTTATCCCCCTTATACACTCCTCCACCTGCAATCACCACTCTGTTGCCCATGTCCATGAATGTTTTTCCTTTTTGCTCAATCCCTCAACCCCCTCAACTCCCTCCACTCTTAGCTGTCATCCTGCTCTTATCTGTGAGTCTCCCTCTATTTTGTTTGTTAGTTCAGTTTGTTCATTAGATTCCACATAAGAGTGAAATAATATGGTATTTTTCTTTCTCTGACTGGCTTATTTCACTTAGCATAATGTTCTCTAGGTCCCTCCATGCTGTCACAAAGGGTAAAACTTTCTTTTTTACAGCTAAGTAGTATCCCATTGTGTAAATGCCTCATAGTTGTTTTATCAACTCATCCACTGACAGACACTGAGCTGCTTCCAAATCTTATCAATTGTAAATAACGCTGCGATGAACATAGGGGTGCATACATTTTTTTTGAATTAGTGTTTCGTTGGATAAATTCCCAGAAATGAAATTGCTGGGTCAAAAGGCAATTCCATTTTTAAGTTTTTGAGATATCTCCATATTGTATTCCACAGTGGCTGCATCAATCTGCATTCCCACCAACAGAGCAAAAACAGTTCCCCTTTTTCCACACCCTCACCAGCACTTGTTGTTTATTGATTTATTGATGATAGCCATTCTGACAGGTGTGAGATGATAGCTCATTGTGGTTTTAATTTTCATCTCTCTGATGGCATGTGATGGTATCTTTTCATATGTTTCTTGGCCTTCTGTATGTCTTTTTGTGAGAAGTCTATATTCGGGTCCTTTGCCTAATTTTTTTTATAATATGCTTTACTGTTTATGCTATTAAAGTTGTCCTAATTTCTTTTCCCTTTGTTCCCCTTCACCCAGTGACCCCCCTCCCTCCATTTGTCCCCCCCACTTAGTCCATGCCCATTGGTTGTGCATATAGTTCTTCTCAACATATTCCTATCTACTCTACTCCCTCCTACAATGCTTCTTAATTTCTGTACCATCTCCCTCCCTTTCCCCACTTCCTCCTCCCTGCTGACCACCCCCCCTTAAATGTTCCCCATACCTATAATTCTTTTCCCACTCTCATTGCCTACTTAGTCTGCCTTTGATTCAATTCCCTAGCTTCTGCTGTTAGTTGTTGTGATACAGTTTTCATTTTAATGTTCATAGTTTTGATCCTCCTTCTCCTAAACGAGTACCTTTAACATTTCATATAACAGTAGTTTGGATCTTACGAACTCCTTCAGTTTTACTTTGTCATGGAAACACTTTTTCTGCCCTGCTATTCTGAATGACAGCTTTGCTGGATAAAGTAATCGTGGTTGTAGGTTTTTGCTTTTCATTCCTTTGAATATTTCTTGCCAGTCCCTTCTTGCCTGCAGTTTCTTTTGATAAATCAGCTGATAGTCTTATTGGGACCCCTTTGTACATAACTCTCTTCTCTCTTGCTGCTTTTAAGATTCTCTCTTTATCCTTAATTTTTGACATTTTGATGATAATGTGTCTTGGTGTGGTCCTCCCTGGGTCCAGCCTATCTGGAACTATCTGTGCTTCCTGGACCTGTAAGTCTATTTCCTTCCCCAAGTTAGGGAAGTTCTGTTTCATTATTGTTTCACATAATTTTTCAATTTCTAGTTCTTCTTCTTCACCTTCTGGCAGCCCTATGATTTGGATATTGGCCCACTTATAGCTGTCCAATAAGTTTCTGAGCCTCTCCTCATTTTCCTCACTTTTTGTTTCCTCTTTCTGCAGTGATTGACTGTTTGTTCCTTCCCTATGTTCTGATTGGTTGACTTGGTCCCTGGTTTTCTTTCCCTCACCACTAGTTTCCTATGTGTTTTTGTTCAATTCAGAAGGACTAGCCTTCATTCTTTCCCCATCTTGTTTAAGATCTGCTGTTAGGTCTGTAATTATTATTAATACCAAAGCTCTGAACTGAGCCTCAGAAAGATTCCCTATCTGTAGCTTGGTTAGATTAGATATTTGCTGTCTGGTCAGGATCTCTATCACGATCTGTGTCATCCTGACCGTTTTGTGTTTACCTTTGCTTCCTCGGCAGGGCTGTCACTCCTCCTACGCTATAGAGGGCGGAGCCCCATGCACTCGTCACAACCCAGCAACCTGTCTCACCACAGTCTTTTCTATTTTGTTTATTAGTTTATTTTGCTCATTAGATTCATGGCATTTTCTGTGGGGGTGGGGGTCCAAGATGGATTCCTGTCGTTCACTCTCACTGAGAGACCTGGAGCCTCCTCCTCCATCCCCTCCCACTCCGGGCCTCACAGTCCAAAGCAATGAAGGTCTGCTTTCCCCAGCTTTGGAATCGGAAGCTGATGGGTCTGGTCTGCAGCCAGGGGTGCTTCCCAGGCACTTCTTGCCTCCCCCTAAATATGGGTGTCTGTGCTTACCGCTGTCCTGACTCCATTGCTGCTGCTGCCACAGACATCACAGCTTGAACTCTCGTCCCTGGCTTCACCCCTCCTACCTGTCTGGATGAGCACCACTTCTTTATAACTTCATATGTTGGGCTTCGATTTATTTCCTGGAGCTTCTGATTATTTCTGGTTTTGCGGTAGTTATATTCCTTCTTAGTTGTGGAGGGAGAGGGAGCATGTCAATCTAGGCCTCCATCTTGGCCGGAAGTCTCCTGTGTTTGTTTGCTTCCATGTCCCAGGGAGAACTGTCACTCCTACTCATTGTAAGGGGCGGAGTCTTAGGTACTCGTCAGTAATGGGCGACCTGTTTCACCATGTTGTGGCACTGTATGCAGGGGAGAGGTCTGAAATGAAACAATGCCGCTTGCCCAGCACTCGCCCCCTTTTCAGGCAGTTCTCCCACTTCCACACCACACTGGTGCCCCTCTAGCTGCTGTCCTGGCCGTCATTCCCAGAGTGGGTGGGTCTGTGGACGTTCTAGGACTGTGGGGGCGCTTTAAACAAGCAGAATGCTGAGAGACCGGCAGTTTCTGCCTCCATCCCAAGCCCTGTTGGTTTGCACAGTCAGAAGCAATGAGGCTTGATTTTCCCTGAGCTGCACGGTCTGGTGAGGAGCTGGGAACGCTCCCCAGGTGTCCCTCCTGACTTTCTAAAAGGTGTAACTGCACTTTCCACCGGCCTGCTACTGTTGCCACTGCTGCTACCACCACACTGTGTCCTCTCTTCCCCAGCTCCAGCCCTCCTACCTGTCTGGATGAGTATTTCTTCTTTATATCTTTGTTTGCTGGACTGACATGCACTTTGATTTTCTGGAACTTCTGATTGTTTCTAGTTTTGAGGTAGTTGTATTTCTTCTTAATTGTGGAGGGAGATGCAGCATGTCTGTCTACATCTCCATCTTGGCCAGAAGTTGAGCGTCCTTTGCCTAATTTTTAATTGGATTCTTTGGCTTTTTTTGTTTGTTTGTTTGTTTGGTTTTGGTGTTGAGTTTTATAAGTTCTTTATAAATTTTGAATTTTAACTACTTATCATATCACTGGCAAATATATTCTCCCGTTCAGTGGGCTGTCTTTTTTATTGATGTTTTCCTTTGCTGTACAAAAACTTTATAGTTTGATGTAGTTCCATTTGTTTAATTTTTCTTTTGTTTTCCTTGCCTGAGGAAATATATACAATAAAATATTGCTACAAGCAATGTTGGAGATTTTACTGCCTATGTTTTTTCTAGGATTTTTATGGTTTCTGGTCTAATATATGTCTTTAATCCATTTTGAATTTATTATTGTCTGTGGTGTAAGAAGGTGGTCTAGTTTCATTTTTCTGTATGTTTCTGTCCAATTTTTCCAACACCATTTATTGAATAAACTGTCTTTAGCCCATTATATGTGTTTGCTTCCTCTGTCAAATATTAATTGACTATAAAAGTGTGGGTTTATTTCTGGGCTCTCTATTCTAGTCCATTGATAAATGTGTCTGTTTTCATGCCAGTACCTTGCTGTTTTGATTACTGTGTTTTCAATTTTTATTGAATTTTTGACATTGGTATGTAAAATTATATAGGATTCGAGCGTACAATCCCATAATACATTATCTGTCTATTGACTCATTCCATCACCATTTATCGCCCATTTATCCCTCTTCTACCTCCCTCACCCCACTTTCCCTCTGCTAATCACCATACTGTTATCTGTGTCTATGAGGGGTTTTTTTTTTTTTTTTTTTTTTTTTTTTGCTTAATCCCTTCATCTTTTTCACCTGGCCCCCCAGTCCCTCTCCTCTGACAGTTGTCAATCTGTTCATTGTATCTTTGAGTCTTTTCTATTTTGTTTATTAGTTTATTTTGCTCATTAGATTCATGGAATACTACTTGGCTATAAAAAAAAAAGGAAATGTTACCTTTTGCAACAGCATGAATGAACCTGGAAACTATTATGCTTAGTGAAATAACGTATTCAGAGAAAGATGAGTATCATATGATTCCACCTCTTTATCTATGTCCTTCCTCCTCTTTCATACATACAGTTTCTATTTAAATCTAGACAAGAAATATACTCTTAAATTAGTTACCCTGCTTCAGCTTGCTGTAAATGCAGCATATGTGATCCCTACAAAGGAAAACTTACCCGACTCTATTATGCTCATCATGAGAACACAGAACCACTGGGAGAAGGGGAAGGAGAGAGTGTGATTGCCACCACTGAATACTCTGCAGTTTGTCATGACAAAGCTAACATTCTCTTGCGTATGTCCCAACCCCCTTTATTAGTAAGTTGTAATGTTAAAGCATTTGACCTTGGCAGGAAATGATGAGCTAACAGTTTTCTGACTGGCATTTAGAAGGAGTGATAGAAACATTTTAATTTTTAATTATGAGAAAGCAAAATAGGGTCTCCATTCCCAGAGATTAAGCAACCATCAGCCAATCACCCTGAGCCAGATAAGATGACTGTAAAGAACCCTGCTTCCTGAAATGACTGAATGTTAAGGAATCAAGACATGGCCAACTGGGCCTTTATAATCACCACCAATTTAAAAGAATCTGGACTCAGGAATTATGAGTAGTGATGCTGTTATTCTTCTGCTGTGAGGTGTCCCAAACAGAGAGCACAGAAAGCTAACAGTGTCAACCAAAGTCATGCTCCTCTTCTTGAGACTAGGGCAGAATTGGGCAGCATGACTTTTACAAATAAGAGCATATCTTTTGTCTCCTGAGTCAAACTGATCTTCCACACATTAGAAATAACTGCATGAGAAGTGACTGCTGCTCTTTGCTGATATTTCTACAGCCAAAACGTTTCTGACCAGCTGTAAGCCACATAAAGAGAGTTGTGACACTCCTAACTTTCATGGTAACCAGGTGTGATCCAATGAGCATACAATGATATTACTTTTCAAAACAAATCATATATTTATAAAAGAAAGGAATAAAACAAAGTATGATCATGCAATATTAAAAAATGTAAACCCACAGAAAAGCACACAGAAAAAGATGAAAAAATTCTTAAGGTTTTATTCACACATGTTGTCTAGTCCCTTCCTCTTCTTTCCATCATTATCTGCCTCTCCCCTCTTCCCTCCCCTCTGGTCACTTTCAGTCCATTCCATGTTTCCATGCCTGTGGTTCTATTTTGTTCATTAGTTTATTTTGTTCATTAGATTCCTCTTATAGGTTAGGTCATATGATATTTGTCTTTCACCAACTGGTTTATTTCACTTAGCATAATAGTCTCCAGTTCCAACAATTCTGTCACAAAAGGTAGTACCCATGGACATGGACAACAGAGTATGGGAACTGACTGTGGGGAGGGGGATGGGTGGAGAAGGGCAAAGGGGGGAAAACTGGGACAACTATAATAGAATAACAATAAAAAACAATTTAATTTTTAAAAAAAGTTCATTTTTAATAAAAAACATTCTGCCAAAAAAAATAAACTTAAGGTTTTAAACTCTGACTTTTGCTAAGCAATTTTTCATGTTTCAACCTTAATTATTCAGTGACCATTCTATCATCTGTATCTTTTTTTAAATAAATTATTGGAGAACACCTGATTCACCCAACTAATATTACACATGCTTTAAACAATTAAGGGCAAGAAGAATTGGCTTGATGGGGGAAATAAAAATCTACCTTTAATCAGACTTCAGCCCTAAAAGACTGAAGAAACATATTTCTTTTAGGCAGAAGTGTTTGAACTTTGGCCTCAAGGCCAAGTTTGCATCAAGGAACACCCTGAACTTTGTGATATTTTTCCCTCTATGTAGATGTCAGTACAGACATCCCAGCTCTTTTCCAGGTGCACTTCTCACCATCTCAAACTCCAGATCAAAGGCAGATGTCCCCCAAATCATTTTAGTAGAGTAAAATTACATCCTTTTTTACTATATCCTTTTTCAATGATTGTCCTGTGGCTATTTCTTCACCACACTGTTAAACCATATGGGAATAAAGATCAACACTTCCCTGTAGACCAGCGGTTCTCAACCTGTGGGTCGCAACCCCTTTGGGGGTCAAACGACCCTTTCACAGGGGTCGTCTAAGGCCATCGGAAAACACATATATAATTACATATTGTTTTTGTGACTAGTCACTATGCTTTAGTTATGGTTGGGGGTCACCACAACACGAGGAACTGTATTAAATGGTCACGGCATTAGGAAGGTTGAGAACCACTGCTGTAGACCCAACGATAATGGGTAGTTCTCATCCCCTCCACACCCAGTTGAAGTGCTGCTTTGCAAGGATACTGGGAACTGTGCTATCCTTCCCTCTTAGACATTAGAGACATAGAGTAAAATAAATTCAATCTATGTTCTATTCTATTTGACTGGCAGACAACATAATCAGGCTGTCGTTACAATGTTGTTCTAGAAAGTTTATTTTAGGCACGGGGCTCCCTGGGGGCAGGGACTCAAGACCAGAGCAGGGATGGCAAAAGATGGTGCTGAAGTCCCTGTGTGGCTCCTGTGGAAGAAGAGGGAGAGAGGAAAGAACAGGCAGAAGTGTGGAGAAGGGGGTGGTCTGAACAAATCTTACATTGGATGGCTACTGTAGACAACCTCTCTAATGTTCCCACCCCATCCTCTCTACTGCTCTCACCATTAAGTAAGTGTATAAACCATTTGAAAAATATTATCAACTTTGAGGAGTTTTTAAGACTTTGCTAGAATTATCATTATTTGTAGGAATTTGCTTATTCTTTCATTTTAAATAAATCAAATATTAAGGTTATTTATAGATACAAAATAATCATATTAGTACATCTCCTATAATTGCTATTATCACCAATCCACAACAAGAAATCGTTCCAAATTTAAAACAAAAGCTCCCCCAAACACTCTTTTCTACTATAAAAAATGTAGAATAGACTAATGTACTAAAGGCCATGGTTCCAGCTGCCAGATTTAATACTCCTAGGGCTTTTATAAACACAATTACCCCTCTTCCTATTTTCCTTTTCTCTCTCTCTCTCTCTCTCTCTCTCTCTCTCTCTCTCTCTCTCTCTCTCTCTCTCTCTCTCTCTCTCTCTCTCTCTCTCTCTCTCTCTCTCTCTCTCTTTTCATGTTTCTTTTCCTTCTTCCCTGGAGAAAGGTGAAGGAACAGGATTGAGGGGGGGATATGGCAACAGACTATGAATCAAACCACGTGGAATTTTTTTCACAAATCAGAGCATATGCTGCTCCTAGGACTGTCCTCACAATAAAAGAAGAGCAGGAAAACATTGAATTCCTAAGTTTTAGTTCAATTATATTGCTTATTATGGAAATTAAAAACTCTCTGAAAATAGCAGGACTTATCAATGTAAAGTCTTTGAGGGAGAAAAAAGCATTAGGTTTATTTCTTTCCATATGCATTTTCCAAGCCTCTTTAGATTGTAAGAATCCACAGGGTGGTGATATGCATCTGAGTTTAGCACAGTGCTCATCTCTCTGGCATTTAATACTCTACCCTTCAGTGAACATCTGGAGAGCTTAGGCAACTACATCATTGTTTCCCAAGAAGTGTACTGAGATCAAGGGCTCTCTGGGATGGTAATAGATTCTGAGTAAAATAGGAATCTAATAAATTAATTTAAGAACTGCCAAATTTAAAAAAAAAAAACAAAACATTTATTTATAGGAGAATTTCCAGGAAAATGTAAGATGTATTGAAAATTTCTAAGAAAGGTGTCTGATAAGTAGTATTTCTCAAGACTTATCTAATCACTCATTTTTTGGTTACATGTCACTAATTAATGTTCTATAAAACACAATTTGGAAAAAAATGGATAACATATTTTTATCCAATCATACATATTTGTAAAGAATCCTGTTTAAATAAAGGTGTGTGTAACATCATCAAGAATCTGAATGACTGCGAAAAGAAAGTGGAGAGAGGTGTCTGCCTTTCCTTAGCCAGTTAAGGTCCTGGTGAATTCCTTGGTACACAGTTACATTTCAACTCAGACCAGAGTCTCTCTCTCAGCTTTAGTCATTTAATCAAAAATAAGAATCATGGACTTCTAGCCAAGATGGAGGCATAGACCAACACACTCTGTCTCCTCTACAACTAAGAAGGATTACAACTACTGCAAAACCAAAAAATAATAAGAAGTTCCAGAAAATAAAGCTACATGGAAATCCAGCGTATTAAGTCATAAACAAGTGGTGCTCATCCGGACGGGTAGGAAGTGCAAACCTGTGGCTGAGAAAGATCGAACTGTGCTCAAGGCAGCAGCTGCAGCAGCGAACAGCAGTACCCGGTAAGCAGACACCTGTATTTGAGGGGAGGAGAGAAGTGCCTGTGAGCCAGCTCCAGCCACAGACCAGATCCCTCAGCTTGCAATTTCAACGCCACGGAAGGCAGACCCCATTGGCAGGCAGCTCCCTGTTCCTCAGTGGAGAGTAACAGCAGGAATCCACCTTAGACCCCGCCCCCACACAAAATGCCACAGTGTGGTGAGAAAGGTCACCAGGTTGTGATGAGCACACGGGGCTCCGCCCAATATAGTATAGGATGTGTGACAGTGCACCGCCCAGGAAGGAAACATAAACAAAACGGTTAGAATGGCAGAATTAATGATTGGAATACCAATCACACAGCTAACAAAAAAATAAATAAAAGCCTTGGCTGATGAACAAATAGCGAATCTTTCTGAGGCTCAGTTCAGAGCTATAGTCATAATGCAGCTTACACACCTAACAGCGGGGCTGAATCAAGACAGGGAAGGAATGAAGGTTAGTCCTGCTGAAATGAACAAAAATACATATAAGACAAGTGGTGAGGAAGGGAAAGCCATGGATCAAATCAACAAATCAGAACATAGGGAGGGAACAAACAGTCAACCAGTGCAGAAAGAGGAAACAAAAAGTGAGAAATATAAGGAGAGGGTCAAAAACCTCTGGGACAGCTACAAGCAATCGAACATTCGAATTATAGGATTGCCTGAGGGTGAAGAAGAACTAGAAATTGAAAAATTATGTGAAACAATAATGAAACAGAACTTCCCTAACTTGGGGAAGGAAATAGACTTACAGGTCCAGGAAGCACAGATAGTTCCAGATAGGCTGGACCCAGGGAGGACCACACCAAGACACATTATCATCAAAATGTCAAAAATTAAAGACAAAGAGAAAATCTTAAAAGGAGCAAGAAAAAAGAGAAGAATTATGCACAAAGGGGTCCCAATAAGACTATCAGCAGATTTCTCAAAAGAAACTGCAGGCAAGAAGGGACTGGCAAGAAATATTCAAAGGAATGAAAAGCAAAAACCTACAACCACGATTACGCTACCCAGCAAAGCTGTCATTCAGAATAGAAGGGCAGAGAAAGTGTTTCCATGACAAAATAAAACTGAAGGAGTTTGTTAGATCCAAACTACTGTTATATGAGATGTTAAAGGGACTTGTTTAGAAGAAGAAGGATCAAAACTATGAACATTAAAATGAAAACTGTATCACAACAACCAACAGCAGAAGCTAAGGAATTGAAACAAAGGCAGACTAAGTAGGCAACGAGAGGGGGAAAAAAATTATAGGTATGGGGAACATATTGGGGGAGGTCAGTGGGGAGGGGGGGAAAGGGAAAGAGATGATGCAGGAATTAAGAAGCATAGTAGGAGGGAGTGGAGTAGACAGGAAGATGTCGAGAACTATATATACAACCAATGGGTATGGACTAAGGTGGGGGACCACTGGAGGGAGGGGTGGAGCAGGGGGGAAAGAAATTGGGACAACTGTAATAGCATAATCAATAATAAAAAAAGACAATAACAAATAATAATAATAATAATAACCACAAAAGCCATTGACTTAGTCCACATGAGAAAACTGAGGCCCAAAGAAGTTACCTACTCTGCCTGATGTCATTATATTCTTTGGATATAATTATATATGCTCAGATAAAGTAGAAAATCTAAATAAGTATTTAACTCAGATTAAAACACTAGTTTTTTTATTAAATTATAGGAAAACCTCTTAACTCATATTCTACAAATTTGGTATGTGGGATAATTCAAGTAGGAATAGGTAAATATTTTTCCTTGCATTATTTATGAAGAAGGGACATGTCTAATGTAAATATGATCAACACTGGAAACAATTCATATATGATAGACAAAAAGTGATTTGCAAACACCTTAACAGTAACCCTGCAAAAACTCATTTTTTTTCATCTATTAAAACATTTTTGTAGCACTTTGTTTATGTTGTTACTTTGAAAAATAAATTGGCACATAAAGTACTCTTAATAAGGGTAGTCTTAAGCAAACATGTTTGGAATACTCTCTGTTCTTTCCCAATCAGCCCATAGAAGCCATGGTGTGATCACAGTGGAATCAACCTGTAAAAGTTATTATCTTAAAGGTGGCTATAAAAGAAAGCAAATGGCAAGTGGCCTGATAATACTAACATCTATCTGATGGAAGAAGTGAGTAAACTTTTGTTTAATGACAAAAAAATGAATTTTGTAAATCAAACAAGCCTCCTTTTCTGTACCAGATCCCTTCTTGAGTTACCACCCACTCTTTAGGGGGATATCTCCTCTGTTTCTGCTCTAATAGCCACCACCCCTCATTTCTGGAAGACCTCTTCCACCCTCTGCTTGGGGTCCTTACCACACTTTTGGGAATCCATTCTACCTATCGGGGATTCTTTTCCATTCTTATAATTTTATCTACCACCCATAGGCTAATGACTTCCAAATCCATTACTATAGTTGGCCACATTAAATACTTCTGCAATGAAGCAGCAAAGAGAAGAGAAGGAGAGGAAGGTGGTAGGTGGTACCTCCAAGGCATGCCTTGTACCAGAAGACCTGTTTATATCCCATGACATATCAAATAAGCATGTCCTCACCTTCACCCATAACCCTGATCCTCCACTTTTGTTCTCAATTTCATTTGGTAACACCAGCAATCCATTAGATATCAAAAAAAGGAATCTGAGATTCATTCTATATTCCTCCATTGCCCTCAGAATCTATATCCAGTTAATCTCCAAGGTCTGCTGTTTTTACTAATGATATTCTAATGCTTTTCCTTTTTTTGCCTGGATAACTCAAAAAGTCTCCTAACTGGTCTGCATGTCTCTGGACTTGTTCCACCTTCAAATCCCTCAAATCCATCCTCTATTCAAGAAACTATCCCCCAGAGATTTTTGTAAAACACAAAGCTGACTCCATCACATCATTGCTTAAAAACCTTTAGTAGCACCATATCACCTACAGGACAAAGCCCAAACTCCTTAATATAACTTCCAATCTAGTCTCTGTCCACTGCCTAGCCTCACCATCAATGCCCCCAGCTCTGTGTGGTCCAGGAACTGCTTGTGACTTCCTGCTATGCCTGTGCTATTTCTGACCTCAGTGCCTTGTTCATGCTGTCCCCTCACCCTCACATTCCTTCTACAGGATTCATCTCAGGCATTAATTCCTCCAGGCAGCATTCTCTGGCTCCTGGACTAATCTAGCTATCCATTACCAGTATTTCTGTGATACCCTACAACCTATCACTGGCCTTTTAGTAGTAACTTCCTAAGTCTTTCTTAACGACACATCTCATCCTTGAGGGCAGAAAGCAATGTCTTACTCATCTGTGTATGCCCGATTCCTAGTACAAAGCCAATTACATATTAGTTGCTCAATAAGTGCCGACTGAATGAATAAAACAAGTAACCAGTTATGACAACCACAGACCCACTAAACCAGAACAGCTTCTCTCTGAGTTCCTCCCCACTACCCAGAACTCCTACCGAGTTCCAGGTAATGGCCTTGGGTAATCACATCAATTTGGCATACACTAGAGATTACTTTAATTTAAACTTCACTAATTTGGTCAGCCTTTCCAAGTCAGTTTTAATTAATTGGTTTTCTCTGTTGAGATAATTTACCTGGAACGGTTTCTGAACTGAATTATTCTTATATGTGTGCCTCGGTTCTCTGTCACTTTCCATGGATGGAGCCTTCTACAGTAAATGACAGAGTTTAGAATTTTTTAAAAGTTCCTGTTGAATATATATCTAAGCAGGATATTATAGCCACCTGTTTTCACTGAATCATAACTCCCTTCCTCAGCCAAACCTTTTAAAGCTTGGTTCCAGTCCTACTTTTTTTCCCTTTCTTTGGGAATAATTTGAGAAAAATATACACTTTTCCATTCTGGAGTGAGAGGAGGTTGAAAATGATTAAAACATACTTTACATTGAAGGTATAACTACTTTTGGCTCAGAATAATCAACATAATTCAAAAATGCATTTAAACTACATTTCAATTTAGTATCTAGCTTAGTCTTCCTTATGAAATTACTGTCTAACCTACTTAAAGCAAAATAAAATATTTTCAAGTTGAAAGTACTGAAGCTATCATGTATGAGTAAAGGCAAGCAGCATAATATTTTAGTAAAACATCATGATTATTACAATGCATAATAATAATAAACATTTCTGCCATTGGGGTCCCTCACACTGCAGAGAAACAAAAAGAGCCGGCCCTATGGGCTTGTAATCTAAATTAAACAAGCAATATGGATACACAAGTTCCACAGGTGAGAGTTAATTAACATTTTATCCCAAGGAGAGAAGGAAAAGGAAAAGAAAATTAAAATCAATACTAACAACATCAGGATTAATTTCAAATATTATCAGAGTCATATGTAATGTGAATATAATTTAAGAGGTTTATAATACTACCAAACTTAGGCTGATACCCTCTTGCTCCAGCACCTACTACGCTAACCCTATGTAACAACATATTTGCAGGGATGAATTTTGCATAGCCTCACACAGCCAAAGGCAGATCTGCTTGGAGACACAAGACAAATAAGATGAACTCCAGGGACCCAATCCTGTTTTATGGCTCAATAATTTTTTTAGTATTTTGTCTTTCCCTACTCCTTGTGATTAAGCATCTAACAACAGGAAACACATTAAGCCTATATTTCACCATGTTTCTTCATAAGTATATACCCTCAAATCCTTATTACCAAGACTATTTGAAATTGACATATGATGAGTTAAGCCTCTAGAATATACAGTTGACCCTTGAATAACATGGGTTTGAACTGTTCAGGTCCACTTCCATGTGATATTTTTTCAATAAATACATATAGTACTGTAAATATCTTAGCTCCTCTTTGATTTTTATAACATTTTCTTTTCTCTAGCTTTATTGTAATACAATATATGTATTAATCGACTATTTATGTTATGGGTAAGGCTTCTTCCAGTCAACAGTAGGCTGGCTATTAGTGGGTAAGTTTTAAGGAAGTCAAAACTTAATATCCAGATTTTTGATTGCATGGGGGTTTGGTGTCCCTAACTCTCACATTGTTCAAGGGTCAACATTAATTTTATTTTCTACCAAGTCATTAAAGCACATTTACCAAATAAGAATGAATGCCCAATCAACCCCCTACCATTTCCAAAAAAAAAAAAAAAAAAAGTCTTAAGTCAGTTGGCTTCCTTCCAACTGCTAAACACTAAAGAATCAATACCAAAAACAGTACCCCTATAAAAATACAGTGTGTTATTAGGTGAAAGAATATTAAGATATATTCACCTTAAATCTTGCTCCAAGATTTTCATAACTGAGAATCCACATAAGAATTAAATTGGTATTTTCAAAAAATTCAGAGAATGACGCATGGACTCAGGCAATATTGGCCTGTTTTTGTTGTTGTTGTTGTTGTTTCAGTTCACTGGCCCTCAGCATTCACTGGATTCTCTCTCGCTGTACACTTCACCCAGGAAGGCAAGACAAAGCAAGCTTCCCATCTTCCCATCACACTGCTCTGGATGTGGATAAGTCAGTGACAGCTTACGTCACTGACACAAATTACATCAAACTTCACAGGAACATACACACAGAGTAAAAGCCCATGCCTGGAACCCTCCCTCCAGACCAGGTAAAGGGTAAAGCTCTCTCTCTTCAGGGTACACCTTCTTACCTGAGTGACCAGACCCCATTCTGCACAAAAAAGTCTGTATTGTGTGGGATGGGAAACTAAAATATAAGTATTTCATACACCCTAAATAGTCTTATACTATCCACATAGGAGAACTATAATGACAACAACAAAATACAGAAAATGGTATGTAAAACACCTTCTGTAGCAAAAGAAGAGCAAAGACCAAACAGCAATTGCTATGTGGAAGGTCCAGTAACTCTGTTATTGAAAAACACCATCAGCTCAGTTATTTTCCACACAAAGAACTGAAAGATAATAACCTCTATGCACAAACGAATCTTGGGCTTTACAAACATGTCAGAGGCATCAAAAGGCATTAGAGTAAGCTACATCCAATGTGGTGATTTATCCTTGACTTTGTCTGAATGTTCCAAAGAAAAACAAAGACCCAGATTTTCAATGTACCAAAAGCACTGTCCTTTAAAAAGCTTTGTCATCTTTCCTTGAACCAGAGACTTGTCTTCCAAATTCAATTGTTTGGATTGCTCATCTTCAGGTTTAACCCCACAACAAGAGACTCTCTGTATCTTAGGCATGGAAAAAAGCTTCAGAAGTGTTATGTGTCGATTATGTTCCCCAAAACAGTATGTTGCAGTCCTAATGTCCAGTACCTATAAACCTGATCTTAGTTGGAAATCTGGCCTTTTAAGTTGTAATCAAATTAAGATGAGGTCAGTAGGCTGGGCCATAATCCAATATGACTTAATAAGAAGAGGAGAATAGACACATATACATAAGGGCAGAGTGTCATGTGCCAGCTAAGGCAGAGTTGAGTGCCATAGAGCCCAAGCCAAGGAAGGCCAAGGATTGCCAGATAACCACCAGAAGCAAAAAAGAGGAGAGGAAGGATTTTCCCCCAATAGGTGTCAGAGGGAGCAAGGCCAGCTCCTGGTCTCCAGGACTATGATACAGTAAATATTGTTGTTTTAAGCTACCCTGATCATGGGTACTTTGTTACAAAACCCTAGGGAATTAATACAAGGGTGGTTTCTTCCATTCTTCCTTCCAGCAGGACTTGATGAAAATTAAGCCTGATGGGTAGACTAAATTGAGGCCACTGAACTCCTCTGTAATCTATCCCAATGGATAGGATCCCCTCAAATTAGAAACTCTTTTCTGTAACCAAAAGAGAAATGGAAAATTGTTATTGCAATTCACCACTTTCAAATCTGAAAGGAAGTACCTTGGGACACTGCTGGGTCATCATGCCTTCCTTTTCCTGGGGAAGGCAATGAAGCAAATCCAGAAGTGCTGCAATCAACTTCTGACCCTTGTCATTTGCCTTTTAAAACACCCAGATCTAAAGACCCTTTAGTAACTTAATGTTTTAACATCTGTAGGTATAAGCACATAGATAATGACAACTATATCTCATTTAATGAAATCACAGCATGCACCACTAGCAATTGGGAAAATTGAGCATTCCCGTTGAAGAGACTATAATAACATGTGATGTAAAGAAGATTCCAGTTTGCTCTCTTTGGAACAAAGATATATGGGATATATTCACAAAGACAGAGGACAACTGTGGAAGACAGGGAATCAGGGAACTTGTTGTAAGGGGCTAATTTATTTTTAGAAATTTCATACTATAATTTTATAGGTAAGAAAAATCATGCTCGAGAGCCATTTTTAAAATGCCATTGCCAGCCCTGACTTAGGCCGGCTTTCTATCAGACTGCTGCTGTCTGTCTACTTCTCCACCTCCAAAGAAGAGTGGGGGTTGGGGGGTGACGCAGTTTGTAATATGCTTTTAGATATCTCAGCTAAAGCCAATTTTGTGTCAGAATGAAAAAGAAAAGAAAGGCCTACTATTTTAAACTGGAAAATGAGTTGAGAAAAAAAGAGAATGTATTCCTATACTATAAAATATTAAACAAAATATTCCATGTTTAAATATCAGAAAGCATGACATTTAAGGGAACAATCTAGTAACTGGGCATTTAAAAACCACAATTACAAGTGGCTATTCTGAATAAATATCAAAGATTTCTCTCTGACATATATAACAAAACAATATTTAATCAATAAAATACATTACAGTTTTTACGAAACTGACACAAACAATAAAATTTACTAACAATCATTTTAAATAATACAAGTACTTCTGGAATTGTAAAGTATGAAAGGAAAAAGGCGAATTTGGAAAAAATCTGAAATGTAAAAGATGAAAGACAATAGGGAAAAATAATTCAAAGCATCCAAGTTGGATGACTCACCACTAGGTCATTCAAGGTTATGACTTAAAACAACATAGGCCCTCTGTTTAGAACTGACCACATCACAGACAATGATGTGAAGAATCCCTGCTTCCCATAAAAGTGCAACATTAGAGAAGGTAAAGTGAGCAATAGAGAATGATGATCAAAACCCATTTTCAGGAATATCTCCTTCCATTTCCCTCCTTTTATTGATTTTTAAAACCCACTTTGCATTCCCTCAGTCAGCTTGGTTGCAGAGAACATCATTTAATGTACCTTATTGATTCAATTGTACACATTTATACTTTGTATAAATTTTGCTCCAGTGCCTTCATTCATCTTTTAATTATTAATGTAGATCAGAAAACATTAAATTATGGCAAGAAAATTATCAAAAATTTCCAGCAAACAAAGCCTGGTAGTTTGCTTATCCCTCTAAAAAAAAGCTAGTCAACAGATTATGTTTCAGAGATGCTGTCAATAAGAATTTTTTTCTAAAGACAGAATTATACAACACTGAACAATTCATTGGATAAAAGTTGTTTTTGTTTTTGTTTTTGTTTTAAATTTCTGTGAATACTACTGATATTTGCTTAATCTGGCCCTGGAAATGGCAAGCAAGTATTCTATTTCCATGTGACCATATTCAGATTACATAGAGCTCATCAGATAAGGAAGCTTTCTGGAAAAAATAATGGCACAAAATTCATGTCTGTGATAACAGTTATGGACAAACTGTGAAGTGGTAGATACATATCTGGTGAATTACTTTATCATATTTAAGTTATGTTTAAAAAATTAATCTATATTGTAATTTTTTTCCCATCACCATTTAGTCCCCTTATACTGACTTCTCCCCAGCAATCACCACACTGTTGAATATTTTATCTCCAATTTCCAGCATGGCCATCTAGATCTAGGGAAAGACTCATTCTCACCCAGATACTCTGTAATGGATTAACAATAGAAGCTAAGAAGATTATCTGGGTGGAAAATTCTGTAAAACAAGCTATAAGTCTATGATGAAAGGTGAGTTTTGGGACCTTTAGTAGAAGTGAAGGGGTGGTATTGAGCCCAAATTGAAGACATAGGAGGTAGCAAAGACACTAGATTCAAGGTGAAAAGTAGGTGAAACATTGGCTGGTAATCCTACATCTCTCCCTTCAAATCCCATTTTAAAGAGCCTTAAAAAGAGTCAACTTAAACTTGGATGAATCAAGTGAACCAGAAGATAGAGTCCTAATGCAGGTCAGGTCTAATCTCACTCTGCCACAGAACATTTCTACTGGAAGGCAGCTTTAGACTTAGATTTTTTAAAAATATTTACCAGCAAATACATTTCTCATTGATTCTAGTACTTTTCAATATAAAGGCAATGATGTATGTAATAAAATCAAGAATAGCGTCAAAAAGACAACTCCAGAATGATGGATCTAATTGGGAAAATAACTTAAATTTGCACTGCTACATACCATTGCCCTGTGTTTCCAATCACAGATAATAGTGGGAAGAACTGCTACTTTTGGCCTGAATAGTCACAAATATTAAGAGTAGCTACATATCTTGGAGTATTTATAATAAATAACAGACAGCCTGGGCATTGGGCTAGTGACTGAACACAGATTTCATCAGTCAAGTGTTATTCTGGATCTCTTGGAAATCTCTACATTGCTCAGCAGTGGCAATGAATGTTTGAATAGTCTGACAGGTTCAACTTTCTTCCCAGCTTCACTGTTCCTAAGAATTGGATGTTCAGATCTTCACTAAACTACTCCAGATAAATGGGAGCCCTCCCTCAGAAGTAATTTACTGGCCATGGACACCACCCATTTGTACAAGTTATATTCATTACCCAGAAAGCATACTTAACATATTTACATACCATAAATAAAAAGCAAAATAATGCATTCAACTAGAAAGAAGTCCAGGTTTGACCTTCTAGAAAAAAACACCTGTTTAAAAGTCTGGTATCCACAAGTATAAATGTTATCAACCAAGTTATAATTTGTGAGTATCATGAATGTTGTACCTTCACTTTCATTATTTAAAATCCATGTATAGAGAATTTGCAATCGCACTGAATACACAATGGGCTCTTACACAGCAAACATATCTGATAATGTAGGGTCTAATTCTTATTCTGCTCAACATCCATGCTGGAGAC
The DNA here is from genome assembly GCF_987537825.1 of Furipterus horrens. NCBI lineage: Eukaryota > Metazoa > Chordata > Mammalia > Chiroptera > Furipteridae > Furipterus > Furipterus horrens. Next base: position 46,200,550 of record NW_028327182.1, read on the forward strand.
CAGCCTCATTTGAAGCAATTCGACAGAACTGGGGCTATGATCTTAAACCATTTTTCTCTACTATATAACTCTTTAATTTAGACCTAAATTTATCAACATAATCAATTTCCTTGAAAATCTTGTGTGTTTTAAATGAAAGTGTGTAGAAAAGTGCTACTAATAAGTATAAATCATTAGGAATGCTGTATTTATAATTTTATAGTGAGAATACTTTCAAAACACTTTTACCCAAGCTCAAAAAACACACAGTATATGATATCACCAAGAGGAAAAAATATTATAAATTAGGCAAGAGTACTTTAAGTGTAAGAGTCTTTAATCAGTTTTTAACGTAACAGTATACAGTCAAATATATAGTCAAACAATCTAGTAATTTGAGGAAAAGCTCTATGACGTTAAGTGAAAAAAATATATATCTCACACAGAAAACACCTATTTTATAATTAAATGCCTTTCTATATAGTACCATATATCAAATTACAATGGCACTAGTTTTTAAATTATCAAAAGATTAATTGGTAAAGATAATATTAAATCATCTCTCATCCACACACACTTAAATAGAAAATGTTTTCATTCACCACTTTTCAAAGATAAGTGTCTTCCAAATAATAATCCTTTAATTGCATATCTGTATTTTTCTTTTGGTGCTTGTGCTTCTAGTGTCATATTTTAGAAACTGTTGCCTAATCCAAGATCATGAAGATTTAAATGTATATCATTTTCTAAGAGTTTACAGTTGTAGCTCTTACATTTAGATCTTTAATCCACTTTTTGAATTTTATTTTGTATATGGTATGAGAGAATTGGGTCTATCCAAATTTATTCTTTTTTAAATCCCCACCTGAGGATATGTTTTATTGATTTTAGAGATAGAGACAGGGATAGAGAGAAAGAGAGAGAGAGAGAGAGAGATCAATTAATTGCCTTCCATGCACACCCAAACCAAGGATCAAACCCACAACCCTCTAACCAACTGAGCCACCTGGCCAGGGCTTTAACTTTATTCTTTTGTATGTAGAAATAGAGTTGTCCTAGCACCATTTTTTAAAAAGACTATTTTTTCTCCATTGAATTATCTTGGCACCCTTGTTGAACTAAATTATGTTTTAACAAAATTTCTCTAGCTGCTATATTGAGAATAGGCTAAATGGGCAAGGGTGGAAGGAAAGAGAACAGCTAAGAGATTACTGTCATAAACCAGATGGCTCAACCAAGAGCATGATAGTAGAAGTGGTGAGGAGTGGTCAAATTTCAGATATGTTTCGAATTCTGGAGCTGATAGGATCTGCTTAGAGATTGGATGTGAGTGTGAGAGAGAGAACTTGAAGTTGATTCCAATATTTTTCGTTTTGAAATCAGATAGACCGCAATTTTGGCTTAGAGGAAAGTGATATGATCACCCCGGCTACTGCGTTAAAAACACACAGAAAGGGGCTGAAAAGAGAAGCAGAAGGACCAGTCAGAAAGCTGCTGAGATAATCCTTCAATAAACACTTATTTGGATTGTCATTAGTACTTCTTAGAGGCTTTATGCTAACCCCGAATAATTAACTGTGAGAACTACAGATCTCACCACTGGTCAACAGAAAAGATATTATAGGCTAGATGGGATTTTAGGCACCCCTCAAAACACACTCCTCCAAAACATTTTTACTGGAAGACAAGACAGCCTCTTTCCTATTAGCTCAGAAACTGTTTTCAGCAGCTTTTGAAGTAGACTTCCTAACAAGTCTAGCCCAGGGGGTTCTCAGGCATAAATTCTCAAGTTCTATTAAAGCCCCTTGAGAAGACTGTCAAGGCACAACTCAAATATATCATACCAGTGCACTGGAGAAAAGCACTACATCTCTAGTATCCCTTGAAGAAACTTAACCTTCCTCCTCTGACCTCAGGGAGGCAGGTGTAGCAGGGTAAGTGCTATACAACACAGGGAGGGAACGTAACCTTAAGGATTTCTTTTTCTGCATAAAAAGGTTGATCTTCTTCTGGATTTAGCAGCTTTCCACTCCCTTCTATTTTAGGCAAGATTTTCATTTCAGTGAAAATCTACTGAGTTCACAGGGCACAAAGAATGGCCAGGATTCCTTTCCAGTGAACACATGAGGCTTCAAGGCTTCTCTGAAACAGGTTCTGAGCAACCCCTGAACTAGTTCAGAGAACCCATTACAAAGACAGACAACAGAAGCTCCATTCAAGACCCAAATAAGCCCCTTGAGTCTTTTTTTTTCCCAGTGAACCAACTAGCTAATGAGAAAGCAATGCCCCCACCCCCCACCCCCCAGCACTAGAGATATTCAGAGCAAAGGAGCCCAGAATACCATGTCAAGTATTTCTATGGCACCTGACTGGAAATTTAAATCTGTCCCCAGGCCTGGAGACAAGACAAAGACCAAGCAGAATCCTGGAATAGGCTGTTAAGCACTTATGTGTAGAGGAATGAGAGATTTGTGATGAATCACTCCAGGAACTGATATTAAAACAAACAACCCAAATGTAAATATGAAGACTATTTGCTTCAATTAAGTCTAAGTTACAGGTGTGTGAACTTTAATATTTCCTCAGTGTACAGTTTGTCCATGCTTTCACCATTATGAAAATGTGTTTATACAATATTTGGATTTTCATCTATTATGGAAAAATTAGATCTTGCCAACAGCACTACAGAGACCTAAACACAGTAAATCCTCCACTGACCTTGAACCCAAGCTAAAGCAAATAGTCACTCTCCTTGGTGCTGAACTCCTAAACAATGCACTGCATAAATGGTTGTGAATATAAATTACATCTACAATGCATCTTAGCATTTATGGGTTACCAACGGGGTATTCTTCTTTTTTCAGAAGGCAACGTTTGCATAAACACTGCATTGTGGAGAAAATTCTTAGGAAGATAACTGGGAAGGCACTCAGTCACAAACTATGATCACGTATTTATTCAGCACTAAGAGCATACTGGGCCTTGAGCCCCACAGAGGTAGAAAGAATACTGCAGCTTCTAGTCAGAAGGTTTCACAAGAGCCCAGGAAAAAGAAGCTGCTTAGCCAAGGGTATGTAAGAAGAGAGGTAACCATAATAGTAAAAGTTGAATCCTTGAAGTATCATGAGACAGGTAACGGAAAGCAGAACAGTAGAAGACAAGAACATCAAACAAAAAATCAATATAATGGAAACTGATATTTCCATTAGAAACACCAAAAAATTTATCAACATGGAGAAGTGCTTATAAAAGAATGGTAAATGATAAAAGCAAAATATAAAATGATTAATACACCATGACTAAAACCATGTATATAAAAAGCTGAAATGTAGAAGGGAATATAGAAAACCCTAAACCATTAGATGTAAGTAGTAGAATTACATAGTTTTCTTTGAAAATTTCCTTTATTCTTATTGTAGATAGACATATGTACACACATACTATATTTTTATGGGCAATTACATATTTGTTGCAGTTCTGTGATGATTAAAAAGTGGGAAACTCCAAGATCCATCTACAAGGGACAGATTAAATAGTTATATATACATAAAATAACCTCCTTTACCACTTTAAAGTTGAGGTATATATATTTGTATTGACATGAAGATATGCCTATGAGATATAACAAGTAAAATTCTTGAAAGCAAGTTGCAGATATATATGCATCATATAATCATTTATATGCAATGGCTATATTACTGTATATTGGTCTATATACAAGAAAGCATTTGGAGTAACAGACACTAAATGAAGGTGAAATTATGGGATTTCATACATTCATTTGCTACCTTATTGCATTTCTGTAACATCTGAATTTTGTATAACCTTGTATTATATATGTTGTTAGAAAACGTCTTTAAAGAGTTAAAGTTGAATTTATCTGAAGGAACCCAAAACACTAATTCAAAAGAATATAAGCACCCCAGTGTTCATTGCAGTGTTATTTATGATAGCCAAGATTTGGAAGCAGCCCAAGTGTCCATCAGTAGATGGATGGATAAAACAACTATGGGACATTTGCATAATGGAATATTACTTGACCATAAAAAGCAGAAAAATTTACCCTTTGTGACAGCATGAATGGACCTGGAGAACATTACTCTAAGTGAAAGAAGCCAGTTGGAGAAAGACAAATACCATATGATTTCACTCTTATGTGAACTCTAATGAACAAACTGAACTAAAAAGCAAAATAGAGACAGACTCATAGAGAACAGGCTGACAGCTCTGTGGGGAGCATGATTAGAGGGTGAAGAATAAGATAAAAAAGAAAAAGGACTCATGGACATTAAAAACAGTGTGGTGATCATTGGGGGAGGGCAAGGGGAGGTAGAAGAGGGTATAAAGGGGATAAATGGTAATGGAAAAATACAATAAAAATAAATTTTAAAGAATTTTGAAACAACTATCATATGGGAACAAACTTTTTAGAAGTTTATGTTAGCATAATGAGGGATAAATTCTAAAAGGAGCTTTGAAGGGTAGAGAGTGGTTAGGGATAGGGCAGCAAAGGATATAGACAGGCAGTGTACCTAAGAAACAAAAATAATTGGTCATGCTGATGTTGAACCTGAACAGATAGATGTTAACCATCACCCTAAGTCGAGGGGCAGCAGGAGTGTGAAAATCACGTGAACATAAAGGCAGGAAAAGGTATTTCACAGGGTCCGAAGGATCTTTGTTCATCTGCACAGTTCTCACAAAAAGCAATGGTGAATTTCTGAAAGGTAAAAGAGAGGAGGTGGCAAAAACATGGAAAAGTGAGGTTTAGAATAAGTGGGCAATGGTAAATAAAATAGCACATAAAAAATAAAAACAGAAGAGTAAACAAAATTTGTGAGCAGACTCAGAATATATGGTTGATTTACGAAAAGCCAGTCAAGCACAAAGTAATCCAGCTCCAAATCCATTAACCTAAAATCTGCTTTCTTGCTTCCAAATAGCAATCTGAACTTCAAATGCAGTTTATCTGCCCTTAACAAGTTCAGCAAATTTCACTTGAAAATCAGTGTTCCTATATATATCATGTTAATCTGTGTCACCATGTCTTTGATGTTTCTGGGAATCAAACAGCTAAATTGTTCAGTTACTGAATCCTCCTGTCCAATTGAGCAGGCTGGGAGAGCTGTAAGAGTAAATGGTAGCATTCAGTATAAAAAGTAAAATGATCAGCTCTACCACTTACAAGCACATCAAAACCACTGCATACTTCAGATTACTAGACTGAAAAAAGAATGATATAATTTCAAAGTACTATGGGATTCAAATTGATAGACAAATTGATAACTCAGTGTCTGGGGCATAGTAGACAATAAATATTTCTCAATGAACAAATGAACCAATGTGGTATGATACCATGTGGTACTATCATTCGGTATGAAAAGAAGGTATGGAAAAGGGTAGTAGTCTAGTAGATTCTACCATGGTAGTAAAGCCACATATCTTGCTCTTAACATCAAAGTCTCCCATTTACTGTTTCTATCACTGTTACTGTCCATCATGAGCAAGCTGCCTAGACAGTGTCATCCCGTTCTCAAACTTGAAAGTGTATTTCTGCTATTGCCATCTTTCTTTAAAACTGTAAAATCTAAGATAGTGTGGACTAAGTTCTCATATTTCATGAGCAGGCAAATAACCAATGAACACTATAAAGTAATGAAGAAAATAATTTCTAAGCCTTCCTCAGGCTCAGGGAGAACCTCTGTGTGTGGTAGCAGTAAAAGGGATCCCAGATCATTTGGCAATGTTGAGTCACAAAGTTGTGAGGGCTCAGATGTAAACAGCATGTCAACTTGGATACGTTTACTTGAAGAGCATAAGATTAATCAATATCCCTTAGTCTAGAGTTTGTAAATCTGGGTTCATGGATTCCAAAGGGGTCCATGAATAGAATTCATGGGGGTACTTAAACTCAGATTGGTAAAAATTAGATCTACGTTTTCACCAATAGCTAACTGAAATTTAGCATTTGCTTCAATTATGAATTTAGACAACAAATCATGGTAGCATTAGCAGTACTTTACAACTATCACCAACAGAAATCATAATTATTTTCATATCTCATTATCCGTCGTCGACAGCCGTCCGTCTCGAGAGACGATGGTGTAGCTTCTTGAGAGTCTATCTGCACCGCCGAGAATGGCTGTGCAGTCCAACTCGGGAGTGACACGGTATCTGTCTCCTCCCGTGTTGAATCGACATCTTGCGATGCCGCTGGAGTGTCCTCTCCAGTGAAGCTGAAGCTACAGAGCCTGGGCAGGGTGATATGGAGGGTCTGCTGTTGCCCATGCAGCAGACCCCCCCTCTCTTCGCAGCTGAAGGGTCCAAGGGAAAGACGGAGTCAATACAGCTTGGCTTCAGGTGCGCCGCAGGAGTTGCCGGTGTTGACTACAACGTCAAACCGCCTTAGGGACTCCGGCTCCGGGTTTTCTGTCGGGGTTTACTCCCTTAGCCTTTCCCCTGAAGAGGTATGCCGCAAGGCAGCGGAGGTTTTTTGGAGTCAGAGTTTTCCTTCTCTGATTATAATTGTTGATATTTCAAAGTATCATCTAGATTCATAACCAGTTTGAAATTACAGTGGTCAGCCTTGGCCAGTGGCCAAGTTGGTTGAAGCATCATCCTGTAAACTAAAAGATCTCAGATTTGGTTCCTGGTCAGGGCACATACCTAGGTTTCGGATTCAGTACCCATTGGAACACATACAAGACACAACCGATCAATGTTTCCTCTCACATGACTTTTTCTCTCCCTCTCTCTTTTCCTCCCTTCCTCTCTCTCTAAAATCAATAAGCATGTCCTCAGATGAGGATAAAAATTTAATAAAAGTAAAAAAAAAGGAAATTACAGTGGCCATTATACCCAATGTAAGATCTAATGTAATGTGTTAATAAAGAACCACATGTATTACCACAGAACAAATTTGTTTTAATAATTTGTTGACTCTTTCAATATAATTGGTCGCTTTTCATTCTATATATTTTATTTTTATGCATTCACAAACTTCACTGAAGGACATAGAATCTACCAGATAATCAGAGATATCCATGACACTAAAAAGGTTAAGAACCCCTGCTCTAGACTATACTGCCAATAATTCAAAGAATTATTCAGGCACCAGTCCTCTTGCTTGAAACATTTTTAAATGTGAAGATAAAACCATTTAAGAATCTGCAACCATTCTGATATGTATGAGTTATTTACATAAACTGAAAAGTTCAAAATTAATTGTATGACTTACATAATAGAGCTGCTTATACATGAAAGAGTCCAATATGGGTTCTTTTTATTACCTTATAGTTTAGGATTAAAAATACAAGCATTTGAATCAAGGACTTGGCTTTGAATCCTATCTCAAATTTACTGACCTTGAGAAAGCCAGTAAACTTCTTTAAGCCTCCTTTTTCTCAGAGATAAAATGTAAATAATAATACCTGCCTCAAATCATCATTAAGAAAATTAAATAGAGAAGATGGCGGAGGAGTGAGGAGAGGCTGCAGTTTCAGGCTCCCGAGATGCGTCTGTAGTTTGGACTAATTGCAGACAGAACATCTCAGTGAGCAGCTGGACACTGGCAGGAGTCAAGCCAAGGCACTGCTGGATTAGAGAAAAACCATCTGGGAACAACCTGTTCAGTGAGGATAGCGGAGGAAAAGGGGACGAAACGGGATTCCTGACTGGGGTGGCTGCCCGAGCTGCAGCTGGAAGTACACAAACGCTTTTTGGCCACCACAGGCTGCCCCGGAGAGGAGCTGGGAGGAGAGCGGATCTCTGCCCACTGGCAGAGACAGGACTCGACCAAGTGGCATTGGCGCCGAAGGACAGGAGACAGCGTGCTAAAGGGCAAGTGAGAACATAACTCTCCTTTATATTTTTCTCTAGTGGACGGTGGAGAGGGGAGAAAAGTTTGGGGGTGGTAGGCCGTTCTTGAGGAGCGCAGGCGCAGAGGCGCGCTCGCCCACTCCCCAACCCTACTCTTGGGTCGCAGGGGCGCGCATAGGGAAGTGCTCTCACTCACTGGCCCAGGTGCGTGGGGCCGTGAGTCCAGGTGCCCCTCAGACACTCCCCAACGGACATAAGATCAGTGCCCCAATGGGCATAGGGAGGGCCCACTGAACATGCAGAGGACCGTGAAGACACCCCTAGCCAGCTCCAGTGGGCACCGGGCCCCAGGCCGGAAAGCAGACCACTAGCTCAGGCTCTGTTCGTGCCGCCCAGACGGGAGAGGGAAGGCAGGCGGCTGCAGCAGGGGAACAGCGGGTGGCTGCGACTCACAAATGCTCACTTCCATTGAGCACAAGTGTCTGGAGCCCCGCCCTAAGATGCTAGAGACCAACTCCGGGAGCTCGGCTCAGCGAGACTAAGGGCACGGGCGCACAAGCGCAAAAACACCTCAGCCCAGGGATAATAGGCGCCAACCGAGGGGCAAGCCCTCGGCCGCCCCGCCCGTGCCAGGACCAGCGCACAAGGACACCTCAGCTGGATCCAGCGGGCAGCAAGGGAGCATGCCGTGCCGGCAACCACGGGCGTGCACCATTGCTGCAACCGCGGGAGCACACAAATGCTAAAAGAAACAAGAACCTCTGAACCGCCACACTAGACCAGCTGCGGACACAGAAAAAGAAGGTGACACACCAAGGCTAAAACGAAGTAAAAACATCCCTTTTTTTTTTTTTTTCACTTTTTTTTTCTCTCTTTCTTCTTTCTTTCTTCTTTATTCTTTCTTTTCTTTCTTCTTTTCTTTCTTCTTTTTTCTTGGGATTTTTTTATTCTTTTTTCTTTCTTTCTTCTTTCTTTTCTCTCTTTCTTTCTTTCTTCTTTTCTTTCTTCTTTTTTTGTTGGTTTTTTTTCCTCTTCCAAAAGAAAAACAAACCTTATCTCAAATGTGTTGCATATAACCTCTCCTTCTCATCCTTTCCCTTCAATCGTTGTTTATTTGTTTGTGTGTCTAGTTTAGCCCCCCTATCACTCTAAATAATAGAATATAATTACTATATAAACCCAATACAATACAATCCCACTTTCTTACTATATTACGCATTTTTCCATCCTTTTCTTCTATTTTTATTAACATACAATGTAAATATTACCTACTGGCTTGCACAGTCTCAACTATTATTAATCTATCACACCCTCTATCAAAAATTATATTTTTCCTCCCCAAAAACAACTCTTATCTATTCTTCTTATAGTATAAAAGCTCTAATTTCTTTACATTTATATTAATATGGGCTCGTTGGCTGACGATAGCAGGATAGAGTGGGGGATACTTTTTGAGGGTGTGGGTCTCCTGCCTGGGCTGTGTGTTTATGTTTTTAACAGCATATCCACAAAAGAACTCAAGACAAAGCGGATAGAGTGACTCTCAACCAACTAGCCAGAAGGAAGATCCTACCAAAGAACATCTGAAATATAACCAGACAGCATAAACAAACGACATAAAGGGTAACTCAAGAACATCAGGCTCAGGATATCAAAGAGACTGCACCACTGAAACTCCCAGACCTTCGATAAAAAATATTACACCACAAAGGAGGGAAGTCAAAGCAGACTAACCCCCCCCCCAAAAAAACCAAATAAATAAATAAATAAAAACAAACAAAAAGAATCCAACATGGTAAGACACACAAATAACCCCTCAATGAAAAGAAAAGAGGAATCCTCAGAAGGAGAGAGAGATGAAATAGACATAGCCCAAATGTCAGACATGGAATTCAAAACAATGGTGGTAAAGAAGCTCAATATACTCGACATCCTTAAAAACAACTATGACAACCTCCAAGGAAGTTACCAGCAGCTCCAAGAAAATTACAGGGAACTTGCAGAGAACTACACCAGCATAAAAAAAGACATAGAAACTGTTAACAAGAACCAGGAAGAAATGAAGAATTCAATCTCTGAACTGAAAAACACAGTAGAATCAGTCAAAAGCAGACTAAACGAAGCAGAGGATCGGATTAGTGAGTTAGAAGATAGTGTAGAGAAAAACTCCCTGACAATATAGCAAAATGAAAAAAGATTAAAAAAATATGAACAAGATGTAAGGGAATTACAGGATAGCATGAGAAGAAATAATATCAGGAGCATAGAAATTAGAGAGGGAGAAGAAAAGGAGCATGGAATTGAAAAACTGATAGGAGAAATAGTGACAGATAATTTTCTGAACCTGATGAGAGAAAAAGTGATACAAGTTCCGGAAGCACAGAGAGTTCCAATGAAGAGGAACCCCCAAAAACCCACTCCAAGGCATAGCATAATTAAAATGGCAACATTTCAAGACAAAGAGAGAATCCTAAAAGCAGCAAGAGAAAAACAGCAAATAACATACAAGGGAGCTCCGATAAGTCTATCAATTGATTTCTCAACAGAAACATTACAAGACAGAAGGGAATGGTCAAAAATAATTCAAGGAATGAAAAACAAAGGCCTCCAACCAAGAATACTCTACCCAGCAAGGCTCTCATTCAAAATAGAAGGTGAAATAAGGAGTTTCTCAGACAAAGGAAGAGTGAAAGAATACATCTCCACCAAACCAGCATTTCAAGAGATGCTAAAGGGTGTGTTCTAAGAAAAAAGAAGAAAAGAACAAGAGAGGAGAGGAACAGAGGTACAAAGGGCAATGAATAAATACATGTCAATAATAACCTTAAATGTAAATGGATTAAATGCTCCAATTAAAAGACATAGGGTAACGGAATGGATAAGAAAACAGGACCCACATATTTGCTGTCTACAAGAAACACACCTCAAAACAAAAGATTTACATAGACTGAAAGTAAAGGGATATAAAAAAATCTTCCAAGCAAACAGATCGGAAAAAAAAGCCGGAGTAGCAGTCCTCATATCAGACAAAACGCATTTCAAAGCAAGGGCAATAAAAAGAGACAAAGAAGGACATTTCATAATACTTAAAGGAACAATCCATCAAGAAGATATGACATTGATAAACATATATGCACCCAACATAGGAGAACCCAAATACATAAAACAAATACTAGAAGACCACAAAAAGGATATCAACAACAACACACTCATAGTAGGGGACTTCAACACTCCATTATCAACAATAGACAGATCATCAAAGCAAAGAAACACCAAGGATATACAGGCATTGAACAACACACTAAACCACATGGACCTAACTGATATATATAGAACTTTCCACCCCAAAGAAGCAAAGTATACATTCTTTTCAAATGCACATGGGACATTTTCAAAGATAGACCACATGATAGGACACAAAACAAGCCTCAACAAATTCAAGAAAATTGAAATCATATCAAGCATCTTTTCAGATCACAATGCCTTGAAACTAGAAATCAACCTCAGAGAAAAAAAATCAAAGACACCCAAACTCATGGAGATTGAATAACATGCTATTAAATAATGAATGGGTTAACAATGACATCAAAAAAGAAATCAAGAAATTTCTAGAAACTAATTATAATGAGCACACAACAGCCCAAAACCTGTGGGACACAGCAAAAGCAGTCCTGAGAGGGAAGTTCATAGCAATACAGGCATATCTGAAAAGGATAGAAGAATCTCAAATAAAAAACCTAACCATAAAGCTACAAGCCCCAGAACAACAACAACAAACAAAGCCTAGGGCAAGAAGAAGGAACGAAATCATCAAGATCAGGGCAGAACTAAATGACATAGAGACTAAACAAACAATCCAAAAGATCAACAAAACTAGTAGCTGGTTCTTCAAAAAAATAAACAAAATCGACAAGCCTCTAGCCAGTCTAATCAAGAAAAAAAGAGAGGACTTCCGGCCAAGATGGAGGCTTAGACGGACACGCTCGGTCTCCCTCTACAACTAGAGAGGAATACAACTACTTCAAAACAAAAGATAACTAGAAATTCCAGAAAATAAAACTACACGGAAGCCCAACGTACAAAGTTATAAACCAGCGGCGCCCTTTGGGCAGGTAAGAAGAGCGAAAGGGGACGGAGCTGTTTGCGGTAGAACCAGGGACAGCAGCAGGGAGAGCAGTCTCAGCTGCAGTCTAACCCCGGCAGCTTGTGACCCCAACACTCGGAAAAGCAACCACCACATCATCCCGAACAGTGAGGCTCAGAGGGCGGGAGGACGGATCCCAGTCTCCTAGCAGAAGAACTTCGGGAATCCATCTTGGACCCCCGCCGCCACACAAAGCGCCACAGCGCTGCGAAATAGGTTGCGGGTAGCCACTGGTTGCTGGGCAGTGACGACAAAGTGCCACAGCATGGCGAGAAAGGTTGCTGGACCACCGCCGGTCGCTGGATTGTGACGACAAAGGGCCACAGAGCGGCAAAAGAGGTTGCGGATCGCCGCCGGTCGCTGGGTTGTGACGAGTACACAGGCACTGCCCCCTATAGCCGGCCCAAGAAAGCAAAACACATCTGTCAAAATGAGACAGACAACTATAGAAATCCCGGTGGCGCAGCTCACCAGGCAACAGATGAAAAACCTGACAGATGAACAAATAAGAAACCTGTCAGAGGCTCAGTTCAGGACCATTGTTATCAGGTGTCTTACAGAATTAACAAAAGATCTGGGAAAAGATGAGAAAGAATTGAAAAACACTCATACTGAAAGGAACAAAACCTGATACAAGACAGATGGTGAGGAAATAAAATCCAGAGTTCAAATCAACAAACCAGAACATAGAGAAGGAACAAACAGTCAACCAGTGCAAAGAGAGGAAACGGGAAGCAAGGATGAGAGGATCAGAAACCTCTGGGACAGCTATAAGAGATCGAATATATGGATCATAGGATTGCCAGAGGGTGAAGAAGAAGAACTAGAAATTGAAAAATTAAGTGAAAATATAATAAAGCAGAACTTCCCAAACTTGGGGAAGGAAATAGACTTACAGGTCCAGGAAGCAGAGAGAGTTCCAAAACAACTGGACCCAGGGAGAACCACTCCACGACACATTATAATCAAAATGTCAAAAATTAAAGATAAAGAGAGAATCTTAAAAGCAGCAAGAGAGAAGAAAAGAATCATGTACAAAGGGGTCCCAATTAGACTATCAGCTGACTTCTCAAGGGAGACCCTGCAGGCAAGAAGGGACTGGCAAGAAATATTCAAAGCAATGAAAATTCAAAATCTACAACCACGAATACTTTATCCAGCAAAGCTGTCATTCAGAATAGAAGGGCAGAGAAAGTGTTTCCAGGACAAAATAAAACTGAAACAGTTCATTAGATCCAAACCACTGTTATATGAGATGTTAAAAGGACTGTTTTAGAAAAAGGAGGATCAAAACTATGAACACTAAAATGAAAACTGCATCACAAGAAACAACAACAGAAGCTAGGGAATTGAAGCAAAGGCAAACTAAATAGGCAATGAGAGTGGAAAAAGAACTATAGATATGGGGAACATATTGAGGGGGGAGGTCAGCAGGGAAGGGGGAGAGGGAGGGAGATGGTATAGGAATTAAGAAACATCGTAGGAGGGAATGGAATAGACAGAGAGGTTGAAAAGAACTATATGTACAACCAATGGACATGGACTAAAAGGGGTGGGACAAGGGGAGGGAGGGGGGCCACTGGGTGGAGGGGAGCAGAGGGAAGGGAAATGGGAACAAATGTAACACTGTAATCAATAAAACACATTAAAAAAAAAAAAGAAAAAAGAAAAAAAGAGAGAAGACCCAAATAAACAAAATCAGAAGTGAAAGAGGAGAAATCACGACTGATACCACAGAAATACAAATGATAGTTAGAAATTACCACAGACAACTGTATGGCAAGAAATTTGACAATCTAGAAGAAATGGACAAATTTCTAGAAACATACAACCTTCCAAAACTGAATCAAGAAGTGGAAAGTCTCAACAGACCAATAACAAAGAAGGAAATTGAAACAGTAATCAGAAATCTCCCTGCACACAAAAGCCCTGGACCGGATGGCTTCACAGGTGAATTCTACAAAACATTCAGGGAAGAACTAACTCCTATCCTCCTCAAACTGTTATGAAAAATCCAAGAAGAGGGGAAAATCCCAAACTCTTTCTATGAAGCCAATATTATTCTAATCCCAAAACCAGGTCAAGACACAACAAAGAAAGAAAACTACAGGCCAATATCACTGATGAACATAGATGCTAAAATCCTCAATAAAATATTGGCAAACAGGATCCAGCAATACATCAAAAAGATCATACATCACGATCAAGTGGGCTTCATTCCAGGGATGCAAGGATGGTTTAATATTCGCAAATCAATAAATATAATACATCACCTAAACAAAATGAAAGACAAAAGTCACATGATCATATCAATAGATGCAGAAAAAGCACTTGATAAAGTACAACACCCATTTATGATGAAAACACTCAGCAAAATGGGAATAGAGGAAGCATACCTTAACATAATTAAGGTTATATATGAGAAGCCTGAGGCCAACATCATACTCAATGGACAAAAACTAAAAGCATTCCCCCTGAATTCAGAAACTAGACAAGGTTGTCCACTCTCTCCACTCCTATTCAACATAGTGTTGGAAGTCCTAGCCACAGCAATCAGACAAGAAAAAGAAATAAAAGGCATCCAAATTGGGAAAGAGGAAGTAAAACTTCCATTATATGCAGATGACATGATAGTACACCTAGAAAATCCTTTAAACTCCACTAAAAGACTACTCAATATAATAAGTGAATTTGGCAAAATAGCAGGGTACAAAATAAATATACAGAAATCTAAGGCATTTCTGTACACCAACAATAAAATAGCAGAGACAGAAGCAAAAAAGAAAATACCATTTACTATAGCAACAAGAAAAATAAAGTACCTAGATGTAAACTTAACCAAAGAGATAAAAGACCTGTACTCTGAAAATTACATAACACTGAAGAAAGAAATTAAGGAAGATACAAATAAATGGATGCAAATACCATGTTCTTGGATGGGAAGAATCAACATCATCAAAATGGCCATACTACCCAAAGCAATTTACAGATTCAATGCAATCCCTATAAAAATACCAATGACATATTTCACAGACCTAGAACAAATACTCCATAAATTCATATGGAACCAAAAAAGACCCCGAATAGCAAAAGCAATCTTGAGACAGAAGAACACAGCAGGAGGAATCACAACACCAGATATCAAACAATACTACAAAGCCACTGTAATCAAAACAGTCTGGTACTGGCATAAGAACAGACATATAGATCAGTGGAACAGAATAGAGAGTCCAGAAATAAACCCAGGCCTCTATGGTCAACTAATATTTGATAAAGGAGGTAGGAACATAAAATGGAGTGAGAAGAGCCTCTTTAACAAATGGTGCTGGGAGAACTGGATAGGGACCTGCAAAAAAATGAAACTAGACCACCAACTTACACCACACACGAGAATAAACTCAAGATGGATCAAAGACTTAAATGTAAGCCGTGACACCATAAAAGTCCTAGAGGAAAACATAGGCAAGAAAATATCAGATATCTCATGTAACAATTTCTTCACGGATACATCTCCTAAAGCAAGAGAAATAAAGGAAAAAATAAATAAATGGGATTACATCAAACTAAAGAGTTTCTGCTCAGCAAAAGAAAACATCAGCAAGATGAAAAGGAAACCAACCATATGGGAAAACATATTTGCCAATGACATCACAGACAGGGGACTGATTTCCAAAATATATAAAGAGCTGATACGACTCAACATCAAGAAAACAAACAACCCAATTAAAAAATGGGCAAAGGACCTGAACAAACACTTCTCCAAAGAGGACATACAGAAGGTCCATAGACACATGAAAAAATGCTCAACATCATTAGCCATCAGGGAGATGCAAATAAAAACCACAATGAGATACCATTTCACACCAGTCAGAATGGCCATCAGCAACAAATCAACAAACAACAAGTGCTGGCGAGGATGTGGAGAAACGGGAACCCTAGTGCACTGTTGGTGGGAACGCAGACTGGTGCAGCCACTATGGAAAACAGTATGGAATTACCTCAACAAAATTAAAAATGAAACTGCCTTTTGAACCAGTGACTCCACTACTAGGATTATACCCGAAGAATCTTGAAACACCAATTCAAAAGAACTTATGCACCCCTATGTTCATTGCAGCACTGTTTACAATAGCTAAGTGCTGAAAACAACCTAAGTGCCCATCTGTAGATGAGTGGATCAAAAAACTGTGGTACATTTACACAATGGAATACTATGTAGCAGAAAGAAAGAAGGAACTCCTGCCATTTGCAACAACATGGATAGAACTAGAAAGAATTTTGCTTAGTGAAATAAGCCAGGCAAAGAAAGAAAAATACCATATGATATCACCTAATACAGGAAACTAAAGAACAACACAAACCAAAGAACTAAATAGAACAAAGAGCAGAATAGCAGTCAATAGGGGGGAGGGGGGAGGGAGAGAAGGGGGATACGTAAGGGAAGGGTTTAGTCAAAGAACATATATAAATGACTCATGGACATGGACAACGGGGAGGGATATGATTGCGGGAGAGGGGGTGGGTTGGGTGGGGGAGAGAAATTGGGAAAAAAGGGGACAACTGTAATTGAAAAACCAAAAGTAAAAAAATAAAAACCTAAAAAAAAAAAGAAAAGAAAATTAAATAATACATGTAAAACACTAAATAATACATGCAAAGTACTAAGCACAGTAGCTGGCATAGTAAGTACTCAATAAATTGCAGCCATATTACTGCCTTATTTTAGTTATTAATGCCATTTAAATCATGTTACATTGAGTCTTTAAATGATTTGTTCAACAGATTATATAATTAAGAGGCAATATCATACATTGCTTCAGAACATAGACTATAACATCAGACTGCCTGGGTTTGAATTTTCCTCCACCACTACAAGCCATGTAACACCGAGCTAAATTACTTAATTTCACTGAGATTCAATTTCCAGCTGCTGTATATAAAATATGGAAAATAATAGTATCTACTTCATAGGATTGTTATAAGGGTCAAATTAGTAACCATAGGTGAAGCACATAAAAAAAAAAAGTGCCAGCATACAGTAAATACTTTGTAATTTTCAGCTATTATCACTATCATCACCAGTTTATTCGTCGGCGGCGGCAGCCGTCCGTCTCGAGAGACGATGGTGTAGCTTCTTAAGAGTCTATCTGCACCGCCGAGAATGGTTGTGCAGTCTGACTCGGGAGTGACACGGTATCTGTCTCCTCCCGTGTTGAATCGACATCTTGCGATGACGCTGGAGTGTCCTCTCCAGTGAAGCTGAAGCTACAGAGCCTGGGCAGGGTGATATGGAGGGTCTGCTGTTGCCCATGCAGCAGACCCCCCCTCTCTTCGCAGCTGAAGGGTCCAAGGGAAAGACGGAGTCAATACAGCTTGGCTTCAGGTGCGCCGCAGGAGTTGCCGGTGTTGACTACAACATCAAACCGCCTTAGGGACTCCGGCTTCTTTCACAACAGATTTGTGCCATATAGAGATAAACATAGCTTTGCTTTTTTATCTTTAAACAGGTGCAGAGAGGGGCCCTGAGGTCCAGGCTGGAGCACACCTTGGAGAAAAGAGCTGTGGAAATGCTGGGTTCAGTGACAACAGCAAAGGCCATGTCAGCATCATGGGCACAGAGAAAAGCACCTATTTCCCAGCAGAGGACTGGCCTTGCTCCTAACCTGGCAATTAGTAGGGTTTGACTTCATTTGAAACCTACGCAAACCACCTATCTCTAAGATATGTCTGATGTTATCTTCTGAACTAAGAGTAACAGTAAAAACAGTAATAATGATCATAACAAACACATTTACTTCTCCCCATTAATAATATCTTATATGCTGGGAGGGCTAAAGAACCCTGAATTCTTTTATTGTTCTATTACAGTTGTCCCATTTTTTCCTCCATTGCACTCCCCTGTTCCGTCCCCACCCGCTTCCCCCACAGTTAATCTCCACCCTGTTGTTCATGTCCATGGGTCATTTATACTAGTTCCTTGACTAGCCCCTTATTTCCCTGCTTCTCCCACTTTCCCCTCCCCTCTTGTCATTGTAAGTCTGTCTCTTATTTCCATACCTTTGGTTCTATTTTGCTCATTTGAAGAACCCTGAATTCTTTAAGTATATTTTATTGATTATGTTGTTACAGTAGTTCCAATATTTTTCCCCTTTGCTCCCCTCTGCCCAGTATCCCCCTTCCCTCCAGCAATCCCACCTCCCTTAGTTCATGTCCATGGGTCATGCATATAAGTTCTTTGGCTTCACCTTTTCTTATATTATTCTTAACTTTCCCCTGTCTGTTTTGTACCAACCGATTATGCTTCTTAATCCCTGCACCATTTCCCCATTTACCCCCCTTCCCCCTCCCAGCTGATAACCCTCCAAATAATCCCCATACCTATGATTCTGTTCCTATTCTGGTTTGCATTACCATCCCCAGTATTCAACACATATATAAATGCTGGATATGATTTTCAAAATTACAATTAAAAGATTACTAAACCACTAGTATTATGTGTCAGAATCAAAAATATTTAGGTTTTCCCCAGATGCACACAGAGGTATTTCCTGAAGATTTAGTTTCCCAAAACATATGGCTAAAGGTCCATTTCCAGTAAGAAAACAAGGTTTTCCTAGTGACCAAAGATTATCAGGAAGTGAAAATATCTGTAGTGGAATCAAAGCAGTTTTGGTTATTAGATAGCTCTGGACCTCAATGCTCCATTCATGGCAGTATTATTATTTCCAGCACCACTTAATGCTTCTCAAAATGTAACATTCCAGCTCAGAAATTATGAGCTGCCCTTGGAATGCTGGCTTTCAAACATACAAGGGGCTTTTCAAAGCACTCCAAAGAGAAGAAGTAGGCCTAGTCCTTTGTGCTTGGCCACTGGAGCTCAACTACACAGAGGGGCCTTCCAAATCTACAGGCTGCTGAGCTTGGTTATCAACTCCACTTTGATGAGATTCTGCAGGAAGCACTTTTACAATTTAGATCAAGACAAGATCTCTGATCTGGAACTTTTTGTCAAAAGGGCCTTCGAACAAGATTGAGGAATGTGCCCTCTAGGTCAACAGGTGGGTAAGTGGAAGACAGGAAAGAAACACACATGTGTCTTGACAGTTGGCATTTGGTATCATATTTTACATGCAATCAAATTTCTTTCACACACTTTAAAATAAAATATTTTCAAAGGAAGTAATCACATGAAACACCAATGGAAAAATCTCTTCTTAATTAAAATCTTACATGGCCTTAATTTTCATAGTTAAGCATTTCTTCTAATAGGAGAATAATCTTCCTTAAAGTGAATATGGTCTGTTACTGCTTAGATTAAACACCTTCAGTGGCTCCCCAGTCCCTATAAGTTAAAATCCTAATACTTCAGAAGAAAAATAAGACTTTGCTGGCACTGCCTCTACCTACTTCTCTAGCTTCATTTACCTCCATGGCTGCCAGCATGCTAAATCTCTCGATGAGTCCTCAAAATTTTTGCCCTCCTGCTTCATACCTATCATCCCTCACCGACACTGCCTCCTTACCTGGAATGTTTTGTCTTCCTGGCAGTTCCAACAAATTTCCTTCATCTTTCCTAGCTCAGCAAAGGTCACCTTCTCTGCCTCTACCAACTCTTGTTTCCCCAGAAAGACTGGTCCGCTCTTTTCTTTGTGCCACAAAATCCCCGTACCACTCCTGCTCTCCTGACTGCCACAGAACTTTACTGTAGTTTTTGGTAGCTTTACAGAAAAATAATTCAAATTAACTACACTGTACATTATAAAGTATACAATTTCATAATTTTTAATATATGGCCTTACCTGTGAAACCATCATGACAGCAGAAATAATGAACATATCTACCTCCTTCAAATGTCTGTCATGCCCTTTTGTTAATCTGTCCCTCTCACACTTTCTAATCTCCAGACAACCACTGATTTGTTTTCTGACATAACAGATATGTTAGCATTTTCCAGTTTTAAATATATGGAATCATATAGTATGTACTTTTACTTTTCACCTTGCTTCTTTCACTCAGCATAGTTACATTGAAATTCATCCATGTAGTTTTATGAATCAATAGTTCATTACATTTTACCCCTGTGTTAGTTTCAGCACATAGTTATGCTACAATGAGTATCCTTTCACCTGTTAAAAAACATTTGAGTTTTTTGCTATCACAAAGCATACTGCTATGAACAGTCATATACAAATCTTTGTATAGATACATGTTATCTTTCCTCTTGGGTAAATATCTAGAAGTAAGAATGGATGAACCATGTGATAGGTGTATGTTTAAATTTTTTAAGAAACTGCCAAACTATTTTCTGAAGTACCTGTGTCATTTTACAGTCCCACTAACAGTGAATGAAAGTTCCATTTCCTCCATATCCTCATCAACATTTGACATGGTTAGGTGTTTTAATTACAGCCAATCTAACATTTGTTGCATAATCTCATTGGGGTATTAATTTGCAATTCCCTAATGAGTAATGATTTTGAGAATCTTTCCATGTTTTTACTTGCCACCTATATTCCTTTTGGTAAAATATCTGTTCAAATTGCTTGCTTGCCTTTTTATTATTGGTTTTTGAGAGTAAATTATATATTCTGAATGCAAGTCCATTATCAGATATATTTGCAAATATTTTCTCCCAAACTGTGACTGATCTCTGCATTTTCTCAACAGTATCTTTTTTGAAGAACAAAAATTTTTAATTTTGATGAAGTCCAGTTTATCAATTTGTTCTTTTATGAATTGTGCTTTTAATCTCATATCTAAGAAATCTTCGCCCAACCCAATATCACAGATTTTTCCTGTTTTCTTCCACAGGATTTATAGTTATAAGTTTTACATATATTGATATTTCTGTGATATATTTACATATATGTCAGTGATACTCTAAGAAATGGTACAATGTTCATTTTTGTGCTTATGGATACCTGGTTGTTCCAGAGTCATTTGTAGAAGAATAATCCTTTCTCAATTGATTTGCCTTTGTTCCTTTGTCTCAAATCAGTTGTCTACATGAACAACTCTTTCTCATTATCCCAGTAATCTATTTGAATATTGTAACACCATTATCACATTCTTGATTACTGAACTTTGCAGGTCTTAAAATCAGGTGGTTTTAGTCCTACAACTTTGTCCTTCTTTTGCTAAGTTGTTTTGACTATTCTAGGTTCATTGAGTATCTGTGTGACTTTTTAGATTCATCTTTTAAATTTCAAAGAGTGCCGGCATTTTGATTGGGGTTGCATTGAATCTATATATCAATTTGGGGAAAGTTGACATTATAACAATAGTGAGACTCTTGACCACGTATGAGTTATAGCTTGCCATTTACTTAGGTTTTCTTTTATTTTTCTGAGCAATATATTATGGTTTTTCAGTGTACAGATTTTGCATGTCTTTTGTTGGATTCATCCCTAAGTATTTCATATTTTGGTCTAGTATAAATGACATTTTTATTTCAATCTCTGATTGCTCATTGTTATTATATAATACAATTTTTATATATGTGTGTGTGTGTGTGTGTGTATAAATTGTGTCCTGGAATCCTGAGAGAGGACACTGGCTTAATAATTAACATCTCAATGCCTAGGGGGAGAAAGGAAGTTAATTATAGTTACCTATGGGCAAAGGTATGCTATGGAGATAGGTATGTTAGAGGAGAGAGGAGAAGTAAAGATATATCCTCAGCATTTCTGTTTCTATGTCTTTGGCCTAAGATGGTGACTCTATAAGACATCAACCCTTTTCTCCCTTCCATCTTGGGAAGGGAGGGAGAAAGAGAGGGAGAGAAACATCGATGTGAGAAAGAAACATTGATCAGTTGCCTCTCATAAGGGTCCTGACTGTGGACCAAACTTGCAATCCAGGCATGTGTCCTGACTGGGAATCAAATCTGTGATCTTTCACTTTGCGGGACTATGCCCAACCAGTCCAGCCACATTGGTCAGGGTGACTTTTTAATATTTTTCTGTCAAGATAAGAGTTTTCCTCATCTCTACCCCTTGTCTTTTCTCCTTTCCACATACCTTGTGGTATCTTTGGGAAGAATTTTTAAAATTATTTTATTTTATTTTATTGTATTTTTATTTTGGTACACCTAATAAAAATCAGAGGAGGAAGATTTAAGAAAAAGAAAAAGACATCAGACAAGTTGTTTGGGAAAAATTCTAAGATTTAACACAAATGATCCTTCCTAAAACAATTTCTGAAATGTGAAACACTATAATCCCTAACCAGAGAAAAAGACCTCCAGGGGATCAGTAATAGTCATGCTTCACCTTTCTTTTGGTCTTTATTCCTTTAGGCTGGTTTCTGCTTCTCTTCCTCATCCCTCTATGACCAGGTTTTATTAATAGGAATCTAGGCCTTCCCATTCAAAACTGGGCCATAAACTGAAGTATTTCCTCTATCTATGTATCTTCTTATATTTTGAAGGATTAGTCTTGGGTTGCTGACTCTAAATTCTACATGTGACTCCATGTTGACTGCCTGTATAACCAAGTCAGCTTATGTTCTTGTTGACCCGACATCAGTAAATAGGATGCTTGCTTCACAATGCAGCACATCCTGTGGGCTGCCTTGGTTCTCCACAATAGAAAACTCAGAGGTCACATGGTTCTCCACCCTCCACTGCACCAGAACTCTATCTGCTTGGGACATAAAAGGAAGGACACCATTGTTACAAACCCCAAACACAAACCACTTCACTATTCCACCCACAGAAAACTTCAAAGCAGGCTCCAAACTGAAAGGATTTGGAGTTGAATATGAGCATTTTCAGCTATATGCATGTCTGCAGATGACCATCACTGTCAGAATCATCATCATCTTTGAGTATGAACTACAAGCTCTATGAAGGGCAGAGAGAAACAATGACACCAAGGGAAAACATACAGAATTAACATCAAAGAATAAAATCTGGTCAGAATTCCCTAACCTGCTTCTTATCTTCCTCTACCTTAATAAAACAGTCATTCAGGAGGCCTCTGTCACTACTTTAATCAGGGCCTCATATACTTGTGAATGTCTAAAATTCTCATATTTTCTCTCATTATAAATCATTACCTATGGGCCCTAAATTTATTTCATACAAACTTTCTGTTTTGCAACCATAATACATTTTTACTGTATAAAATTAGAAAACACAATTAAGCCTAAATAGAAAACAGATTATCATTTAAATTACCAGGCAGAGATTACCACTCCTAACCATTTGGTATATGTTCTGCCACTTTTCTCCTCTGTTACAACATTTTTTTTTTTTTTTTATGATTTAATGTGTTTTATTGATTAAAATATTACATTTGTGCCACTTTCCCTTCCCTCTGCTCCCCTCCACCCGGTGGCCCCCTCCCTCCAGTTGTCCCCCCCTTTTAGATTATGTCCATTAGTTGTGCTTACAGTTCCTCCCAACCTCTCTCCGTCTATTCCATTCCCTCCTACCATGATCTCCAATTTCTATATCATCTCCCTCCCTCTCCCCACTCCCCCTCCCTGTTGACCTCCCCCCACTATATTTCCCTTACCCACAGTTCCTTTTCCACTCTCGTTGCCTGTTTCGTTTGCCTTTGTTTCATCTCCCTAGCTTCTGTTTTTTAAACCAGTCCCTTTAACTTCTCATATAACAGTGGTTTGGATCTAATGAACTCTTTCAGTTTTATTTTGTCCTGGAAACACTTTCTCTGTCCTTCTATTCTGAATGACAATTTCGCTGGATAGAGTATTCGTGGTTGTAGGTTTTGGATTTTCATTACTTTGAATATTTCTTGCCAGTTCCTTCTTGTCTGTAGGGTTTCCCTTGAGAAGTCAGCTGATAGTCTAATTGGGACCCCTTTGTACATAATTCTTTTCTTCTCTCTTGCTGCTTTTAAGATTCTCTCTTTATCTTTAATTTTTGACATTTTGATTATAATGTGTCTTGGAGTGGTTCTCCCTGGGTCCAGTCTCTTGGGAACTCTCCTTGCTTCTTGGACCTGCAAGTCTATTCCCTTCCCCAAGTCTGGGAAGTTCTCCTTTATTATATTTTCACTCAATTTTTCAAGTTCTAGTTCATCTTCCTCATTCTCTGGCAAACCAATGATTCTTATGTTGGGCCTTTTATAGCTGTCCCAGAGGTTTCTGATCCTCTCATTGTTGCTTGCCATTTCCTCTCGCTGCATTGGTTGACTGCTTGTTCCTTCTCCATATTCCAGTTTGTTGAAATGGACTCTGGATTCCTCACCATCTGTCTCATATGTGGTTTTGTTCCTTTCGTTATGAAAGTTTTTCGCTTCTTTCATATCTTTTTCCTGCTCTTTTGTGAATTCTGTAAGCCACCTGATAACAATGGCCCAGAACTGAGCCTCTGACAGGTTTCTTATCTGTTCATCTGTCAGGTTCTCTATCTGCTGTCTGGTGAGCTGCACCACCGGGATCTCTATATTTGTCTGCCACATTTTGACAGATGCGTTTTGTTTTCCTGGGCTGGCTGTCGGGAGCAGGGGGCAGTGCCTGCGTACGCGTCACAAATCAGCGACCGGCAGGCGCGCGACCTATTTCGCAGCCCTGTGGTGCTTTCTGTGGGGGCAGGGGTCCAAGATGGATTCACACAGTTATTCAGCTAGGAGACCGGGATCCGTCCTCCCGCCCCCCTGGGCCTCACTGTTCAAGGCGATGCTGCGGCTGCTCCCCAGCGCCGGGGTCGCGCAGGAGTCGCGCAGGAGTCGCGCAGGCCAGGGGCTTGATTGGAGTCGCGCACGCCAGGGGCTTGAATGCCTCCAGGATTTTTCGCCGCCCCGCCCCGCCGCTCCGCAAGCAGCTTTGCCTTCTTTAACTCTTACCTGCCCAAATGGCACCGCTGGTTTATAACTTCATATGTTGGGCTTCCGTGTAGCTTTATTTTCTGGAATTTCTAGTTATCCTTTGTTTTGAAGTAGTTGTATTCCACTATAGTTGTAGAGGGAGACCTAGCGTGTCCGTCTAAGCCTCCATCTTGGCCGGAAGTCGTGTTACAACATTTTTAACAAAAATAAAATTACGATTATCTTCTAAGTTGTCAGGTAGGTAAAATGGCAGGAAGGCATGTTGATTAGTTTTTGGTGTGATATTAGCAAAAGAAGTAAAATGTTACAGAGAGCTTTACAGCTTCAACCAAAGTCACAAAATAATTATGTTGGGAGATCTGCACTATCTCCAGCCAGCTTACTGTTAATTACTAAAATGAACAGAATTAACAAGAAAATGGAGAAATCTCTTACTAATTAGAAAACCATACCCAGAACACTGTCACTCAGCCAGGTTGCATGAGACAGACACCCCATTCACAGACAAACCTCTGTAGGCACATGTGATCACACACCTGGGTGTGGGAAAGTGGAAAAGGATTGAGGTCATGTCATTCCTGGTGAGAAGAAGAAAAAACATAATAAGTGCTGGAGGTCCAAAGAAAAAAAGATGTGAATGAGGTGAGAGACACAGCACACCACTGTCCATTTTATGTACAGCCTTGTCTCTCATTGGACTAGAAGTCCTCAGCAAGCATCTTATTCCTCTTTTTTTAACCCCAGTGGCTGGTGCTTAGTAAGGCCTGCCCCAGAAACAGCTGAGTTGAAAATGGGTAGGCAGAAATTAGCCTATGTAACAACACACTATAAAAAAGATAAAAATATGATTATACTTCTCTAATTATAACTGCCCCATTGTGTTTTAGGCAGAAGCCATTCCTGCATATGTTAAAGGTAAATGTTCATGAATAAGCTGGGTAATATTAGGGCTCTAGACATCCTTAATCCAATTTCTTAACATACATATGATTGACTTTCCAACGCCTCATCAAACATATTTTCACTAAATCACAAGGTTTCCAATTTTAAAAAATGGGTAGAATATAATGATACAAGATACCCAATGTGGTATATTAAGTGCAAAATGGCCTCCGGTTCTCTGTTCCTGTCTGTACCCATGCTATTTGATGCCTGACCTGGCAACTTCTCCCATTGATAGGTAGATAGAGTCTGTTTCCCACTCCTTGAATCTGGGTTGGCCTTGTAACTTGCTTTGAATAGCAGAATACAGGGAAATTGAAGGTGTGCCAGCTCCAAGATGAGGTCTCAAAAAGGCCTCATGAGCATCTACTCTCTCAGAACTATGCCTAGTCATCAAGCTGCCTGCCATGTGATGGGAAACAAGAGGCCCTGCAGCTCTGCCACCCTCACTGCTCCAGCTGAACGTCAGGCAGCCACCAGCCTTGTGACCAGACACCCTGAGCCATGCTGCATGTGAACACAGATGCATGACATTTCACCAAAGAATTAGGGAAATGCAAATTGAAACCACAATGAGATACCTCTGTGTACCTATCAGGGTGGCTAAAAAAAATGACAACACCAAGTGCTAATGAGGATGTGGAGAAACCAGATCACTGGTCCATTGCTGGTGGGAATATAAAGTGGTACAGCCACTACGGAAAACAGTTTGGCAGTTTCTTATAAAAGGAAACATGAAACTATAAACCAATTGCACTCTCGGGCATTTATCCCAGAGAAACAAAAACCTGGGATGTGTTCAAACAGAAAACCAATACTAAAATAAATGTACATAGCAACTTTATTCATAGTAATCAAAACTTGGAAACAACCCAGAAGTCCTGTGACAGAAAAATGATTAAAAAGTTGAACTACTCCTCAGCAATAAAATGGAACAAACTATTGGTAGAACTAACGACTTACATGAATCTGTAGGGAATTATGTTGGTGAAAAAAGCCAACCCCCAAAGGCCATATATTGTATTTATATAGCTCTCGTGAAATGACAAATTTATAGAATCTAGAAAACAGACTGGTGATTCCTGGGGTCACAGCTGCGGGGAGGGCTGAGAAGAGAGGAGATGGGTGTGGGCCGTTGAAAAGGACAATGAGGAGAATCCTTATGGTGATGGAAATGCCCTGTATTTTGATGGTATCAATGTCAGTATTCTCGCTGTGATACTGTACTGTAGTTTTTGGAAGATATTACCATTTGAAGAAACTAAGTAGAAGATACAAAGGATCTCTCTATCTTATGCCTTAAAACTTCATGTAGATGTACAATTATCTCAAAATAAAAGGTTTAATTTAAAACTAACTACCTGAATGGTTTTGGGCAAATGATTGAACTTATTTATAAGCCCTGAATTCCTTAGCTATAAAATGGGGATAAAACAGTTCCTAACAGGGCTTAAATGAGATGATTAAAGGAAATGATATTTATAATGTTCTTAGAAGATAATTGGTATTCAATAAATGTTGTTATTGGTAATATTAGTAGAAATAATAACAAATAATAAACAGTCACATAAGTAAATATCTGTAGGGTAGCTCAAGAAATGGCCCCTCCACCTCAGAGAACAAGGTGGCCTCCTGGTCAGCAGCCATAAGGAGCGAGGAAAACAGCATGTATCTGGAGTCCCAGCTGTTTCAAGGCCTCTGTGTTTATCACAATCCTATAGCATTTTCACAAACTACTGTGGCTCCCTCCCTGCTGCTGCTCCCTCCCTAACCCAGAAAGTAGAACCAATACCTGAGGCTGCTGGCACAGTCTCTTGCCTGTCCACAGCCGCCATTGGTGCACTCCCCTGTAAAGTAATGAGCAGCACGTCCACAGCTGCTGGTCCTCCAGGTCGGTTTTTCAAAATATCACAAACACAAGTGCAGCTCCCCAGCTTGGAGCTCCTGTATTACAGTATTTATTTTTGGTTTTTTTTTTTTAAAGTCCAGACAGATTTTTTGAGCATGACAGTAAGGCAGACAATAGCAATTCCTGTTGTCAAGGTGTTGAACTTACCATATGTAACTTTTTCCACCCATCATACTATGCTGAAATAGTCTCTACAATGCCTAATAAGGAAATGTCTCAACTTTTTTTTTTAACTTCCAGTGATGGAGAAGCCCATCTTTCAAAGTAAAATGTAAAACTCTACATCAGAGGTTGACCTTCTAAGCTGCACATCACAATCATTTGATAAGCATTTTAAAAATAAAGATTAACAGTTTCTATGGGTGTGGCATTTTATATTACCTTGAAATGATGAAGAGTGATGTCTCTTCATTATGTAGCTATAGACAACACTTAAGATATTTACTTCTTGGTTGATGTCTGAATCCAACCAAGGTACAGGATAATCAAGCTGCACTATATGTAGGTACATCCATCCATTCAACAGATAATTATTGAGCATTTCTATGTATTAGGTAGTGTATTCGATGCTACAGCAACAACAATGAACAAGAATGACATGATCTCTGCCTTCATAAAACTTATATTCTGTCAGGATAATATAATTGCTTGATTATCATAAAATGTGCAGTAATGCGAATTACTAAAGGGCTTTGAGAATACCGCCCTAACCTGCTCTCTCCAGTCGCACTGTTCTCCTTATATTTTATAAGCTAGAACAAAAATAAAAATTTCCATGGGAACCCGAACAACAAGTACTATATAAAAAGTAAAAATACCCTTGGCCTAAAACAAAGTTCAAATGCACAGGATTTGTAGGAAATCTTTTCAGGGAGCTAAGAGGCACTGTGCTTTCCTGACTTTACTTCCAGATCACAAATATTCCAGAGTATTTAAAGTAGGAAAAACAAAGAAACAAGCACTACCTGCCTGGCAGTGAGCATTATTTTGATTATGATTATATAGTATTTTTCCCTACAAAGAGCTGAAACATTTGTACCATTATCTCATTTATTTTCCCCAAATTTCTGAGATACAGAATAAAGGCAAGTATCAATATTAATAGTTTGAAAGCAAAACTGTGACTACCAAAATTCTAAGGGAATTTCATAAAGTCACAGAAAGAGGCTTGAGGGTCTTCCTGCCACCCTGGCCTCATTTTATTTCCAGGAAACAGCACTTCCATAGAAATGCCCACAAGATACCTAATTTTCCTCTCATATACAGAGAAATTGAAGTAAGATAAAGCAAGCGCCTCAAAAGTACAATCAGTAAAAAAATTTAATAAGTGCTTTCAGTCTGAAGGAAACCACCTTTATTTCATGAAAAACTAAAACTCATAGGAAAACACCCTCAACTTTTTACACCATGAGGTGGACACATCACCTTTCCAAATACCTTGCAATTACTTCAGATAAATGTAGTAACTCACTTTTCATACAGCGAAAAAAACCACAGCATCCTATGACAGTATATAACACTATCTATACATTTTCACAGAAATGACTTTCCATTAGCATGCTACCAATAACTCCACTTACTATCTTAGATGTCATCTCACTTGAATGCATTAGACTGGATTGCTTTCGGATGAATTTCACTGTTAGGGCCCACCTCTACTCCCTATTCTACAAGAGGGACTGTGGTTCATTTTCTTTCTCCCCATTTGTGTCAGATGAATCACCCAGGATTCTTGCTATATAACAGATGTTCACAGTGTTCTCACTGCTTTAAGTCCATCTGTGTCAATTTCCAGACTCAAATAGTGCAATATTAGGAACTTTTATAGGAGAGGAATTGGAAACAGTGTCCCAAGTAGTCAGCAACATAAGAGGAAGAGAAATAAAAACAATAAAAGCATGTCTCTGTCTTTCTCTGGTCATGCTACCTCTTCCTGCAAATCTACTGTAATTAATGCATATCCTCCTCCTTTACTTCTTCTGCACTAAATGTCAAATAAAGCTGAATGTACTGGTACAAGTACAAGAATCATGTTTAATGTGCCTAGGTGTATTTGAGATGAATATGACTGCTGAGATATGTCTTGAGAGATTGCTCAGTGTTGGCAAAAGTCTGAAGAATTCATCTGGCAACATCTCCAGTTATATGAGAAACTCATATATGAAAGTAGCTCAGAAGCAATTTAAACTTCGTTACCGATTTGATCTCTTCTCCAGTATGCTCTCTGTTTGGAGCTCCAGGATAAATGCAGCCATTTCCATTTCTTCCACCCATACCTCCCCTCTGTCTTTCCTTTACTCCCTGGCCTGTCAGCAGCCTAATGTTGCAAGGAGTAAAGAGTATGCATGTTGTGAGTTGTTATTTATTCTACAGGACAGCCAAGTCTCAGTTTTGTGAGATAATTGAGGTTGGGTAAAAATGAGCTTCCTTTTAACTATCAGATTTGAGTTTTTTATCATCTTCCACATCTGTTTAGTTAACCATGGGATAAATCTGATTTGAACGCCCTATGACTGTTCCTATATCTGTTCTAAGTGGTATAAGTGGTAATTATTAAGCAAGAGAAAACACAATATAGAAAGAAAAGTAGAAGCAAAACCTGGGTATCTTGCTTCCAACAAGAGTAAGCCAGTGGTATCTATTTTCACCAGATGGAAGTTAATAATCTGGGACAAGCACTCACTTGGAATCCTACAGTCTTTAAAAGGCACTGTTAGAAGTACTGGCTGCTGTGGCTCAGCGCATTGAGCGTCAGCCTCTGAGCCAAGTGCCGCTGGTTCGATTCCCAGTCAGGGCATATGACTAGGTTCCACATCAGGTC
The DNA here is from genome assembly GCF_987537825.1 of Furipterus horrens. Classification (NCBI taxonomy): domain Eukaryota; kingdom Metazoa; phylum Chordata; class Mammalia; order Chiroptera; family Furipteridae; genus Furipterus; species Furipterus horrens. Next base: position 46,230,957 of record NW_028327182.1, read on the forward strand.
CCTAGCTGGGGGTGCAAGTGAGAGGCAACCACAGAGTGATGTTTCTCTCCCTCTCTTTGTCCTTTCCCCTCTCTCTAAAAACAAATAATTGTTTTTAAAGGCACTGTTGGTAGCCAACTGTAGGAATTAGGCATGATATTTATTTTCTTACTATTTATGATATAAAACAATACTCATTCTACCTAAAGTCAGTAGTTAGTTTAAGGGGGAAAAAGTGTCACATTATATGAAGCCTGTGAATACGCATATTTATGGAAAATTTACATTTCTGTTAATGTAATTTTAAAAGTGTTTAAATAATCCAATCAATTCTCAATAATCCTTACTAATAGAATTGAGTGATACAATGGATAGCCTCAAAAGACAGACTGTATAGTTTAACTATAGCTCAAAAATCCACTCTCTTTATTATGGGCAAATGAGTGCATTAATATTCTTCAGATTTAATAGAATTTGTCATTTCAGAATTTGGTCATTTTGTCCAATTCTCTTATTTTGTACCAAATAGAATTTTGGCTTAAAATGTTTAAGGGATTTCCACAGTTGTTAAATGGAAGAGTTGGGCCTTAATCTAACTATTCCAACTGATATCATGAGGTGGAGCCATGTGGACTGTATTCAAAAAATGTCTGAAAACCAACTAGTTGCCTCAGTTAGAATCTTCCCTCCCCAACCCCATCCTTAGTTCAACCCCCAGGCCTTATTAACTTCTCCAATACCAGTAACAAATACCTACTGAGTACCTCCTGTGTATAGTCTAAGATTGATAATATACTCCAACTTAAATAGAATTTAATGCCCTTTTATCTTTCTGTGGCTTGATCAATATCTTCCTTGAGGAAATAATTAGCAATTTTGATTTAAATAAAATCTTAATGAAAATCTTACTAGCTTAGAATAAGCAAAAGGATTTTGTAGACCAATTATGCAAGAGAATAACATAGCTTAAAAATAAAACATAAACACAATCTAGAAATAGTTAAATGTGCTTTCACAAATCTATAAGACTCATACAGAATTTGTATCCTAAACATGAGAATTTATAATGTTCCTGAAGAGTTCCAAAAGAGATTCCATAGCTTCTCACAACATTTTCTAGCAGCACCTTTTAATGTTTACCTCTCTCACCACCATCATAAAACACCTACTTAAAACCTGCCTCCTGCAGTTTAATAGTCATAGCATTGATTCTAATTCTGCCAAAATGAGGTCAGTGAAGATATAAACAGGGTATATAGTGCCTCTTAAGTGTCACCCAAGTATAGCAGGAAAAAAAAAAATTCCCCAACATTTCCCTAATCCCAAATCATACCCTGAAAGATTTATAAAAACATGTTTTGTTGTTGTTGTTGTTGTTGTTGTTGTTGTTGTTGTTGCAAGCAGCTTTTTATTTATTTGTTTTAAATGTATTGGGGTGACATTGGTTAAAAAAATTATTTTAAAGCCCTGGCTGTTGTGGCTCAGTGGACTGAGCGTCGGCTCGCGAGCCAAGTGTCGCTGGTTCGATTCCCAGTCAGGGCACATGACTAGGTTGCATGTCAGGTCCCCAGTTAGGGGCGTGAGTGAGAGGCAACCACACAGTGATGTTTCTCTCCCTCTCTTTCTCTTTTCCCCTCTTTCTAAAAATAAATAAATAAATAAATAACTTTTTTAAAAATTATTTTAAACATAAAAAATGTAAATGATTGAGAGAAATTTTTTTAATGTCTGTGAGAGAAAACCCTGCAGGAACAGAGGCGTCATATTCCACAATGAAGCATCCCCATAAACACAGCTGAGAAATGAGCCCACTTGTAACAGCACAACCAGGAGCCAGGACAATTACAATGGAAACACTTTATTTCAAATCATGAAAAGAGTTACACTTGATCTTCTTGTTAGCAGGGGCTGAGCAGACAGCGACATTTACTGTGAAGTGCAATGGCAGATAACAGCTGATTTGAAAGGGGATTGTGTAAATCTAGTTAAAGAGCAACTTTAGAAGATTATTTTCAATTACTAAGATAACATCATGGCTCTTGGGGGAAAAAATGGAAAGGTTTGTTCTTTACATCACATACAGTGTATAAAATCTAACAAAACTGCCTGCTTTTAAGCAATAGTATCAGCCAGCAGCTAAAATGCCTTACCTCCACTCTACTCTCCTTCTTCAAGTCATTTTCAATTATTTCTAGCACTTACTCATTGCTGTGAACAAAAGTCATTTTCAACCAGAGAAACAACTTTAAAAAACACCATCCCCTTCAGAATAATTACTAAAACTTTTAGATTTCCAAGTTGACTGCAGGCTGAGGCCCAAACGGTCTCAGTTAAGTGCCCTGACAGGTGAAGCAAATGTCATTTTATCAACCACAAACAGGTATACATTTACTGCATGACCCCAGCCCTACGGTAGAAGTCTCTCAGGCATACCTCATTTTACTGAACTTTGCTTTATTGCACTTGACAGATTTGTGTTTTCACAAATTGAAGGCAAGACCCTTCACCAGCCAAAAAAAACTTGCTTTTTTTGCGGCAGTCTAGAACCAAACCTGCAATATCTCCAAGGTGGGCCTGTACTGCCTATTCCACTCCCATGTTGCCACATTAAAACTTTTTAAAAACAAAACAGCATTTCTCCAAGAGAACAGGTTCATGATGCACTAAAGGATTGAAGCTATTTGAAGAGAAAAAGATAACTAAGGGATTTTCAAAGTGAGCAACAGCAAGATAATGATCTCATATCTCAGCTGTAGGTAACTGAGGATTTTATGTTAACCATTTATCTTCAAACACTCTTGTACTTTCTAACTAAATATTCTTTTATCACAAAGAAAAAGAATTCTCTCACTTAATCAAGACCACTGCTGTAACAATAATAAATCCTAAAACAGCTTCATTAGCTTGGGGAGGCATAGTATCATATCCATGCTCTCCAGCCAAAGCACCATGTCCTCTCAGGCCCTGGGACAATGGGGTATTGTCACTGCAATAGCTCAAATGTGGAAAGACTGGCTTTGGTACACTGAGGTCTAAAATCCCATAAGCTCACAACTGTTCCCCTACTTATATGTCATGATTACTTTAAGGTGAAAAATAACTAAAACTATGTTCAAGTACCAATGTTCCCATTGCTCAGAAGAGCTGAACAGATCTAGTTTCTAAACTTGTAGACACAGACAGGGTGAAGCTATGGTCAATGAAAATCCTGCAAAGGGGTTAAACTGATTTCCTCATTGGCTAAAAGGACAGTAACTGAGAATACTCCCTAAAAGAATGAAAAGGCTATCCCAGCTGCAAGTTATCATAAGCTTGTTGGCCCATCATCTGCCCAGCTACAGCTGTATCCAACTCTCAGTTCAACCAAAGAGATTCAGGCTCTCTTGGTGCCAAAATGTCTCTCTAAAAAAAAAAAAAAAAAAAAGCCCAAATTAAAATAACTCTGCTCTGCATCTTTCAACAGAATTGAAGTGCACTTCACCAATACAGAGCACGGGCATCTTGAATTAGCAGAGAACTATTTTTAACACATGAAGGATAAGATATGAAATTAGTTTCACGGGGAATGAGAACCTTGGAGATTATTTACTTTGCCTTAATTACTTTGACTCACCATTAATTTGGCTTTCCTGGGGCACTAAATATTTCATGCTAAGGTTTTGAGACTAAAGAGATATGAGCACAAATTTGGAGCGCTGGAGTCGGTAGCAGCATCTCCAACACTGAGCTGCGGATGCCCCCACTGGGCATCCAAGGCCATTCATGGATGCACTGTTCAATGATATTTTCAGTTGCTGTTTCTGTGTTGTTTTAACCCTGGGACCAAAAACTCTGCCCTGCAGTATGCTGGGAGCCAAACTTTATTCAGCTTCTGTTTTACTCCTCAGCCAGTAACACCACTAGTGCTCACAGCTACTCACGCGACTGCCAAATAAGGCAGGCAGCAATTGCCTCAAGCCAAGGAGAAAAATGTTTAGACTGCACATTAAAAGTTTTTAATGATCAATGCAATTGGACAATGGAGTCAATTCCAATAAAGGTGACTAAGGAGATATGGTAGCAGGTATTCTGTAATGGGTTCATTAGAGTAGCAGTGGGAGAGAATGCATTCAGTTCCCACCAAAGCACTTTGAGTGAGCAAGGTCTGCCATGTGCAGCTGCACACTTGCCAAAGCACTGTACTCTCCCTTGGCTCTTAATCAGCTGTCCACTGGTAGCCACCACAAACATAGGCAGTGCCTAACAGCCAGCAGGAGCTCAGGCACAGCAATACAAGTATTGCCAGATGCAATAGAGACAAGCTAGGACCACTCAGTCTATCAGTGTCCTCCAACTCTACCTAGCATTTGGCAATTAGCAAGGGGAAAAAAAAGAGAGCTGAGAGAGCTGGAGCCCTCCTTTGGCCCATGCTCACAAAGAACTCTTATTCTAAATATTAGCAGAACTGGCCCTGTGTTACATAATTTAATCCTATTCCTGTGAGCTTAAGCCATACTTTTCTCCACTAAGTACTCTATACCTTAACTTCTCTTTATCAGTATAAATGTATCTGATGAACTTGTGCTTTTATTATAAATTGCCCTTTTCCTTCTTGATAAGTGTATTGTTTGGCTTAATGAGCCATATTCTTCTAGCATCCTGAACCTAAACAAACAGCAGCCAAGTTCACACATCTCCAAAACCCTACCACTTCTCTATTACATTAAATTCTGTCATGGAAATATGCTTCCACGATAAACATTTCTAATTTAACAATAATAATTTATATCTTTTATCATAGTCATAGCTTTAGAATGTGCTCACATATACCATATCACTTTATCTTATCCTTTTTTCCTATTTGGCCCCTTTTCACATGGCTCATGCTCATGGAACTCTCATCCTGCAGGCATTTTCCACAGGTAGGCCTGTTCCCTTTGTCATTGTTGACCCAGGTCCTCTATATTCTTGATCACATACCTCATTTGGGCCATTTGACTTTCAATCATTTTTATAATTTACAATTCTCAGGTGAATCTTCACTGCCATATCTCAATTTCAATACTAAACACTGCACTCCTTTTGTACCATCAGTTGAAATAAAGCTAGTTTCTATCAATACTTTCTATCTTAGGAGAGAAAGAGCATCAATGTGTTGGAAGAGTTCAAAGTTCTTGCTTCTTCCACTTACTAGCTATGACAGCAGACAAGTTACTTAATCTTTCTGAGCTTTTCTTCTTATTACTGACATAAAAAAATGTTGCCATGAGGATTGCATGGAATGACATAAGCAGCTATGTCTGAAAATACTTAAGGCATGACTATTATTCTGAGATCTTCTGCTAGGTTCCCATTCAAATACTCTTTGTTCACATTAATAAAGGCTATCCTAGCAAGTACGACCTGTCTGCTATTGGGTCCCTAAAAGTGCATCATCCCAATGAGCTTCTCCACTCACTTCCTTAAAACGATGACCAATGCATACAAGGTCTTGCCATCCCAGAGATCACTGATTCCTAAGTTAACTTTTTCTAGTAAATTCAACTGTAAGAATTTCACAAGTGTTACAGGTAAAAGTGCAGCATATGCACATGAATGGCCGTCAGCTTCTAGCACTTCAAATTATGTCTGACTGATCTCTATATTGCACATTGGAATGGGAAGGTGAATAGTAATAGAGTGACTGCAGAGCATGGGACAATGGAGAGACTCAGGTGGGCACTCAGGGACAGGCGAAGAGTCTACCCTAACTAAGCATCACCCACCAAGCACCAGACTTGCAGCTGCCTAAGAACTTTCCTCCTCATCCTTTTCACCTTCCTAACAAAACATTTCATACCACAGAAGCTTTGATTAACTTCAAATTATGTCACTTCAAATTTGTCTTGCTCAGAGAAATTGTGACATTTGAAATGCTGCTTTAATTCTGAAGTCTCCATGTAAAGATTCGGACACACAACTGACAACAGACAGTCGAGGAATTTCAACGTACGATGTATAACTGACACAAGTGTAGTTTTATAGGTTTTACAGCTTTAATGGCTTATGGCTATTAAAATGTAAAATTGGCAAACCTTTTGATCCAACAATTCCTCTAATGAGAATTTACCAAATGAGATCATTGCACAAGTATAAAATGGCATACATATAAGCATGCTTACAGCAGCAATTTTTATATTGAAAAACTGGAAACAATGTAAATCTCTCTCAGTAAGCCTTGTAAAACTGACACCATTAGCCGCCTCCCTGGCAAGCTGTTTCCCCTTCTTTTCTAGCAGAACTCTGAGTTTCCTATTCATGAAGTTTGGATGGGATTAGCATGAACTTCTACCCAGATCTGAAGCAATGAAAATGGCATTCCCCTGGTCACATTACCTAAGGTGGTCCAAGTATAAGGCAGCCCAGGATTTTAGTCTGATGATTGTGAGAAGCTCTCCTCTGAATAGTGAATGGGCCCCTAGAGCTGTAGCTATTTTGCTGCCATAAGAAACACGGAAAAGAGTAGGAAAAAAATTATAAATAAAATAATCCTAAATGTGAACTAAATTGTGCCAGACATCACTATCCACTGGAATTTTCAATATGTTCTTATTATTTAAGCTAGTTTGCCCTAGGATTTGTGTTACTTACAACAAAAAGCATCAAATAAAAGTATTCAACATTAAAAGATAATATACATTTATTGACATGGAAAGATGACCACTATATACTGTTAGAAAAAGAGTAGACTGTAGAATAGAACATAAAATCTCATTTATTCAGAGTTTTATTTCTACATGATGTGTACATGTAAGATAGAGACAAAAAGAGACAGAGACAAAAATATGCCTGGAAGAATTTTACTCAAATGTCAACAATGATCATTTCTAGTGATATTACTTTCTTTTTTGTATTCTTCTATGGCATTACTCTTATATGATGGCATAAATTTTTGTGGGACAGAAAAATTAATCTTTTAAAAACCTGGCTATTTACTGATTCTGTTTATCTTTATAGTGTAAAATAAACAAAGAACTTTGCTTCATATCCATTCCAGGAAAAAAAAAATCAAAGAAGCTAGCCAGGCACTCAAAATATTGTTTCATTATAAAATTCCATGATGAAGCAATAAAACCACTTTAAGATCTGAATTTGTACATGCTGAAAAAGAAATACAGCCAGAAGTGCCTAAGTGCCTTCCTGGAAGTGTGGAAATAATATCACTCAAAAGTAAACATCTTCTTACAAAACCTAAGCAATTCCTATTCCAAAAAGGGAGAGAAAAAGTGAGTAAAGGCCAAACAAAGGTGCAGGGAGAGCAATACATACAGCTGCTTCCAGAAAAGGCAGGTGCCATTGAGGCCACTCAAAAGCTGCAGAGGAGTGGCTAATTTGGGGTGCTGTTGTCGGGTAGAGTACCTCGGCTGCCACTGGATATCAAACTCACTTTCTCATGGGGATAAATCCCTGAGGACCAAACCCTGCTATTCAGTGGCAGAGCCTTATTCTAGTCACTTTAAGCTTCCCAAAGGTAATAAAGTTACAAGCAAACTAGAAAACTAGATATTCTCTGTGATCCCTTTCAATTACAAAATTATAACTTAAGCAAATATATTTCATAAATACACAGGGGTGCAGGGATTGATTGTTTAAAATATCTGTACACCACTGGGATAGAAACATCTGAGTGTTACAGACTCCTGCTGAAAGTGACAGCTGTAAACAGCTGTAAAATGTAGCACTGGGTTTGAAAAAACTACCAAAGGCAAATGGAAAACAGAAACAAAATAGAACCAGAGGCACAGAATCATGGAACAGACTGACAGCTGTAAGAGGGGAGGGGCAGGCAGGAGGCAGGGATTGAGTGAAAGAAGGTGAAAGAATTAGTAAAAGAATATATAAGAAAGACACATGGACATGGAGAACAGTTTGGGGATCAACTATGTATGTCGCGGGAGGGGGAAAGGGGGAAAATTGGGACAACTGTAATAGCATAAATACAACATTTAAAAAATAATGAAATAAAATGAAAATAACACGCTTCAAAATCACCAAAATTTATCAAGTGATGACTGTACTTAAAACTGGATATTTAAAAATGTAATTATACAGTCGGTGAAAGACAAATACTATATAATCTAACTTATAAGAGGAATCTAATGAACAAGATAAACTAATGAGCAAAATAGAACCAGAGACACAGAATCATGGAATGGACTGACAACTGTAAGAGGGGAGGAGGGAGATGGGGACTTTTTGAAACAGGGTGAGGGTATCAGTCAAAGAACATATATGCATTACAGGACAACTGTAACAGCATAAATAATAAACTTTTTTAAATTAAAAATGTAATTATGCAATTATAAAAAGAAGTAAAAAAATCTTGATTTGTTAATTGGTAAATTTTACTACAGCTTGTAGGATTTTCTGACTATAAAGTCTCAAAAAGTCTGCCTTCTAAAATCAGTTAATTGAAGTTAACATATCTTTAAAGTAACTGGAATCTTGTTGATACAAGGTAACTGCAAATAAAACTAGGATAATTTGTTTTACAAGTTAATTTCCAGCAGTTATTAGTTTCTTTTACAATATCTACATTGTATTTCATGAAAACGCCATTGTTCTCAGTCAGTCACCATTTAATTCTGGGAGAGTCAAAATGCTCCAAGAAAGAAAAGATTCAAAAATAACCACCACCCATAAAACTGTCCATATGACATTGCCTGCCTTTGGAATCAAATTAAAGATGCATCCCCCCAAAAGCGTCCCTCCCATTCAAAATTATATGCAGGTACTAGGTTATCCTTTGTCTATTCGGTGTCTCATTCTACCTTCATCTCACTTTGACGGACTGTTGGTAGCCTTCAATCTTAAAGGACATAAGAATAACAAAAAGGATAACAATGAGTTGATCTCAAACCTCATTTGCAGCAAGAATCCATTAGGTCCCTCATCAGTCCTTCTGCATCAGTATCTTGAGGTTTACTTTTAACAAGCATGCTAGATAGATCTGAATAGGGCAGGGAACAACCTTTGGCAAACAGTGATATAAATAATTACAAGGTGACTAATTCATTTATAGATAATCAAACCTGGCTATATAACTCTGTCTTGGATAATTGCACTGTTCTCCCTATCTGTGGTCACTATATTTGTCTCTTGTCCAGAAAGCCACCAAGACTATTACTCTCTGGACTTGAGCATAATTTCCAGGTGGGCTGTCTTGCTTCCAGTCTTGTCCTCTCCAATCTATGCTCAGAAACTTGCAGAAAGATCTTAACATACTACAAGTCAACCACAACACTCCTTTGAAACTCTTCAAAGACTGCTTAATGGATATTGATTTTCCTTTGGGGGTGATAAAAATATTTTAGAATAGATTCAAGATGGTGGTTGCACAACATTGTGAATGCCTCTGATTTGTTCACTTATGTTACATGAATTTCACCTCAGTTTGGAAAAAAAAGAAAAAAACAAACAAAAAACCTTCCATTGCTGTCCATTGCACTTAGAATAAAATCCAAAATCTTCAGCATGGCCTAGAAGGTCTGGCATAGTCAGGTCCTAACTTACATCTCGACAGCCTCATTCTCTGGACTCCAGCCACACTATCTCTCAGTGACTTCAAAGGCCAAACTCTTTCTCACACCTGGGCTTCCCACATTGGACTCCCAACTGGACTCAATTCCTATTCAGTCTTAATTTCTAAATTATTTTCCTATGTAGGCCTTCCTTTACCACTTCACCCTCATCATACCCTTTCAGAGAAACCTAGTCTTTTCCAACTACTTATCATGAGTTCTAATTTTATAAATTTTTTTTTTTTGCTTAATATCCTTTCCAGTAAACTGTGGACTCTCAGGAGGACAGGAACAGTGATCATTTTTGTTAACTACTGCACTCCCTAGTAAGAACATGGCACAATAAACACCCATCCTTTTGGCGCGATGAACGTATAGCATGCCTTCCTAAGAGAACATTAAATCTTTATTACAAATGGAGTATCAAGCTAGGTCACAATATTATGTCAGATTTAAAATACATGCTATCATTATTCTTTTAACAACTAGATGAGAAAAATCAGAAGCTGCTTAGGAACAATTCAACACAATATAGAGTGCACCAAACAATGCACAGAAAACAACTTTAACTTCTGCAGCACCTGCTCTGTTTCTTGACAAAATCAGTCCCTATATAGTTTTTAAAAATTCCACTTAAAAACTTTCTCCTTGTGCCACTGTACATTACTGAGTAATAAGAAAAGGAACAGAGATTTTATCTTTGCAGAAAGACGCAACTGAGGTAAAAGACCAGGCTTTAGCAAGATGTCATGTAAACTGTTGAGCGCTCTCATGTAAGCACCACCTCCCCGAAGGGAAGGGCACAGAGTACTACAGGGAAAAAGAGCCTTGAATGCAGTCCATTCTGAGAGATAAAGGAAAAAGGTAAGTTGAGGAAAAACTCGCAGAAGAGCAGGAATAATTGGTGTCTTATTACTAAACAAACTGTTCTTTAGTGATTGTAAGTGTGTGATTATTTTTTCCAGTCTTTCACTTGTATAACCCTAATTTGTCCATGAAGCTGAAGTGTATCTTTATTACTTACCTTCATAGTTTATACCCATTTAAAATACATTCATCTTCTTTTCCATTGTTAGCTTTTACTCGGAGCCACCAAATCCACAATTCTCCTGCCACTTCTGTTCATTATGGAGAGCAGAGGCAAAAGAGTGGTCTTATGGGCAGGTTCCAAATAGACCTGTCTGTTCAGAATGGTGTGCACTAGCCCACGAACACCCCCTAGCTCTGCTCTCACTACAAGAGCAGATCATGAAGACCTGAATACCCTTAAAGTGCATGCCATGGGCTATTTTTCAACATTTATATCCTTCTTTAGCCAAAGCTCTGAATTTTCCCAGGCCCAGTTCCATAGACCTGGTGGTGATTTTAAGAACATATTCATGTGTACTGCAGTGGTACTACTCCTGGCATCTGAGTATGGGGCACCTACAATTATGTTGTTTGTGTGACCTTTTGAACATCTTAGTCTAAGACATCTCTAAATCTTTCTCCCTGCTCCAACTCCCAGCTCTCTGTGCTCAGCTAGGGAATGCCCAGAGAGGGGACAATGCTGCCCAATGTGGCCAACTACAGAACCAATATGGCAGCAACCAACAAGACTGCTCTCCATTAGGGGAGGAACCAGAGCAATCACTACATTACCCTAACACCTCCTCTAAGATACTAACTTTATCTTTTGTGTCCCTTTCCTCAAGGCATCATGTATGGCCACCATGTTGGCCCCAGCTTTGCTTCCACTGACATGGCTTCTAAATTTGCTTTGTACTTGAAGATGCTACTTGAGTCCTGTTTCCTTCTTTCAAAAGCATTCTTACTAACATTTTTATATTATTTTTGTTACAGAATCACATGTACTTCTATAGGAGATGAGGTAAAAGAATCTAATAATACATATTTGAAAAGCATCTTTGTGCAGAAAAGTGAAGTGCCAGCAAAACCAAATCTTAAGTAGCAGAAGTCTGACCTGTGAACCAAAGTACAGTCAGGAGAGAGTCAGGTTGGCATAAGGCTATTAGACAGGCAAAGAGGTCAGGAAGAACCACTGGCAGAAAATAAGATAGAGAAGGTTCATAAAAGAGAAGCTCAAGAACAGAATAACAAAGACACTAGGGGAGACTGCCAAAATGCCAAATATCTTGACAAAGAGAAATTGGTGTTTGGAAGACCAGAGACTAGGAAAGGATGAATAGTCAGTAAAGGACGGAGGTTCCTGGTAGAAGAGCAAACGTTATAAATGCAGGTACTTTCTACTCTGACTGTAGCTAGCAAGATTTTTGCCTTGGAAGAAGCCAAAATATAAAAGGAAGAAAACCTCATCAGATTTATACCACTGCCATGCTTGGAGGAACTGGGAAATGTGTAGCAAGGAAAACAGAAATCTCTTCAAGTATTTTTTCACAGAGGAAATTGAATATAGAAAATTGGTTACTCGGGTGACAGAGGAGCACAGAGCCTAATATATGATATTGAGTAATACAGAGATTATCGAGAGCAGGAAGCTGCTACCTCCCCTAGGCTAAACAGACAACTATAGCAGGTGGTGTTGCTGGAGTTCATGGGCCAAGGTCACTTGTAAGCAGCTAGAACCAGAGGTGTGTCAAGTATAGTCATCCCCACTGTCAGAGATGCGGCATAAAGCTAGAAGAAAACCACATCATGTCTTTGCCCTTCTCCCTGCTATCTGCCAGCTGACTCAGAAATCTGGGAAAGCACCGCAGAGGAAAGGCAAGGGCAAGAAATGCTTAGAGGGAAGGATAGGAATGCTGGTACAAGGAATAGTAGTAATTATGAGCTTTAATAAGCAAGTTTCTTTCTCAACAGTCATGCTTTTAAATGATTTTCTTATTGCCATATAATGGTAACCAAGGGATAAATAAAGTAAAAGTTGTACCTAACTAAATGACCCATTGACCTTCCTGTCACCTTCAGGTGGCACCTTGATGCTGTTCTGCAAAATCACAGGCTTCAAAGGGGTTGAGGAATTTATCTATAGCACCTTTCTTCAGTTACAATTAAGCCACGACTAGTCTAAAGTGAATTTTATTTTCAAATTTCTAGAATGAAAAAGGCTCTTTTAAAAATAAAAGTATTGTAAGTATTAAATAGAAAAAATACACACATGTGCATGTGCAAGCACAACACACCTAAGTGAGTAAAAGTAAAACTAGGGAAATCTGAACAAGATCGGTGGATTCTATCAATCAATATCCTAGTTGTGATACTGTACTAGAAAGGTTTGCAAGATGTTACCATTGGGGGGAAATGGGTAAAGGGCACATAGGACCTATGTATTATTTCTTATAACTGCACATGAACCTAAAATTATCTGCAAATCGTTTAATTAAAAAATCATAAATGTGCATAATATGCTAAATTAATAAGGCCTCTTCCTTTCTACTGTGTTACACCCATAGTGTCTCCAACCTCTTTACACTCATAGGTTCAGTATTTCTGTCATGACTCTGTTCTATCTGTTAAGCAGGCCAGAAAGCTCTTTGCTGACCCATTCAACAATTTCTCATAATTTGGTCTTGTCTTTGTCATTGGCTCAATTCTTTCTTTCTACTTTATTTTTATTGTTGACATTGTTGCAGATGTTCCCATTTCCCTCCATCTTTGCCTGTCTTCCTCCCACAGCCCTTGCTCTCTCTCTCCCCTCTGGTCATCACCACACTGTTGTCTGTGTCTATGGGTTATGCATATACCTCCTTTGGCTAATCCCTTCACCTTCTTTCATCCAGTCCTACCCTCTACCCTACTTTTGCAGAAATATGACAGTGTTAGGGTGCTGTGGTTTCATTATTCAGTCCTTGCCTTTCTAACTACGAACATAGTCAGAATATTAGTATTCATACATGAGACAATTAGAAGGCTGCCTAATCTTATTTCCTATCATCTAACAAGCTTAAACCTACTTATTTCATAATTAAACATTTAATTCAAAATGGTTCTCTTTATGAATTTATGCTTTTCTCCTCCTACTCCCGGTATCCTTTGAACTCCTTTGGGAACTAGTGGCCTAAGACAGGGCAGGAAAAACTGGAGTCAAAAGCCTGGCATTCTGACAGAACAAGAGCAAAGAACCAGCCCTATCCCCAGCTACCACTCATTCACTTAGCTAAAATACAGGATGTCAGGGAAGTAGGGAAAACAATAGATGTATGTGCAGCCTAGGTCTTCTAGAAACTGATGGTGGATGAAAATCACCTCTTAACCAAAAGTATGAGGGAATAATCACTCTTCATCACAAAATGAACATACATCACAAGCATCTCTCCAACTCTCCTTTTCTACAGCTCCACAAATCCTTCCCATAAAATATATCTTTCTTCTTTTAATGCTCTGGTAGAGAATTATTTATATTCTTTAACTTATCTATATTCCTTTACTTATGTCCAGAATTATACTACTTAAATCTAGAAAGTGTGATCACAATTATAGGCAAGAGAGAACTCTCGGCCCTTCAGAGGGTACCAAGCCTAATGAACAGGGCAATGGTGAAGGACAGAGTACTGAAATCTTGTTTTTGGAATGGCAGTGAGCTAAGTGACTACACAATGCAGGCCTCTATGCCATGCTGACTTTTCCAGACAGCTTTCCATCAAAACCCATGTTGCAGTCTTTCCCCATCTCCATCCCCACAGTCACTACTTTGGCTTATATGCTCATCATTGCTTTCCTGGGCACCTCTAGCTCAGCTCCTTGCCCCCAACTCTCCCTCCATCAGCTGCAAATCAAAAAGTGGTAAGGCCCTCATCTTAATCCTTCAGTAGTTCTCTATCACCTAAGGCTGGGTCTCCCAAATGCCTCATTACACAGCAAAAATTAGTGGGGGGCATTAACAAAAATAAAATAAAGCAGATTCTTCAGTATCATGTGTTGGGTTCCTCCAAAAACAGACCTTGAGACAGAAATTAAATGCAAGTTATTTTGGGGGAAGGAATCTCAGGAAGTACTGGTGGAGAAATGGCAACAGCCAATAAAGCCCAGGTCACCTAGCAGACTGCCAGCATGGACAACTGAGGCTCGGTCTCACTGGGGAACTCTAGGACACACTGTACAATATGTGTCATTTATTGCACCTGAGGGTCCGGAATGCTAGCATATTACTAACTCAGCTCTCTCTCATCACTGGCTGGGGTCCATTCTTAAGGCAATTAATTTCGCCGCCCTACCAAGCTGTTCCACATGAGAGAGAAAGCCCTCAGGTGGAAAACAGTAGACATATACTAGAGCAGTGAGCATCTTGGCTTATGAGCATGAAACTTACCATGTCGGCTTCACCAGGATACGTCCCTGAAGATTTTGATTCAGTGGGTCTAGGGTAGGACCCAGGAATCAACACTATAGCAAACATTTCATGGGATTCCTTTGAAAGGTAGGTTGTAAAACACAGACCAATAACAAGTACAAAACCTTTAGTGGGCCTTACTAGGTCCTCCATGGTCTGGCCCCAGACCTATGACCCTTCTGCATAGTTACTTTTTGCATGGAAGTGCACACTGAATGTATGCACTTCCATGCAAGTAGCATATATTCTCTTCCATGAGCACAAACTGAGCCTTAAGAATCTTATAATCCCTACAGCCAAATACTGTAGCATTCATATAGTAAATGCTCAAAAGATGTTTGTTGAAGAAGTAATCCTAAAAGATAATGATATGGTATTATCTTCCATATCTACCAAAATAGTATATACAATTTCATTAGTAAAACTAAACAAATATATATTGAACACCTATTATATACCAGACACTCAAGAATTTCTCCAGAAATATACTGTAACCTTCTTCAGCATGACCTTAACAAAGACTTGCTGATATGAAACTGTGAGTTAAATTCTACAAAGGAAAGAAACACCTATAAAGTGGTAGAAAGGTAAAGGGTTCTTCAAGAGGAATCGGAAGCTTGTCAAGATTTTTTCTATAATACCTTGTGATTCTGCCAAGGTTTTTCCCAGAGACATTGTACTTTCTCCCTACTTCACAAAGAGGGAGCAGTATGAAGAAGAAAGTCTTATCTCAATGGCAGTTAGCTCTTGGGATTGTGACTTCTTCCAATGACCAGAAATGTGATATGTGGGAGCTAGATGGTCACCCTGGGTCCTGTCTCTTATGTGCACTACAGCTTCTACAGTTTTCAAGCTACTCAAGGTGCTCTCTTACACAGGAGACCAAAGCAGATGTCCAGTCACCTGTAAGTGATCAAAGACCTCATTGTGGCTTTTCTCCCACTCTTTGGGATGTTAAGCACAGCACCTTGGCTACATTCTAGTCTGGATAATTACATTGGGTCTAGCAAGCTTCACCTTCCAGCTCCAACTATTTATAAATCAAGTATTCCTTCTGACTAGCTGCCATAACCTTTGTTATGCTGCTGTGGGCTATTAAAAACCTAGTCAGGACTCAGGATGGCTGTATTTGTGAAAAATCAATACCCCCAGTATAACTTTCCATACTAACAATAAATATATTCACAAATATCACTGGCTAAGTTAATTATTTCTACTTTTTAATACAGTGTCAGAAACAATTAAAAAACTAAAGTAATTTCTCCATTTTCTCAACTTTTACCATTCATATAGATACAAATGGAAATATTTGCAACATTACAAAAAGAAGGAAGACAAGTGCACACTCCACAAAATACATACTGGGTTACTTCTACCATGTGGCAGGCTCTACTGTTGTAGGTACTGGGCACTGTTATGAGGGCCCATGGGTTATATTATCAGCATAAATTTGAAAAATCTCCAAAGGAAATAATTCAATTTAATTCTTCCAAATGCTACTGCATTTCTGAAAATATGAATATGTAGTATTTACTTTTAAAAACTTCCATCCACAGGTCTCCCAATCAAATACTTTTTCTGTCCACTCTTAAAATAAAAAAGAGTCTATAGGACCTTAAACTCAATGTGTATGTGAATTTGCATGAAAATATGTGTTGAGGAATGAGAAAATATCCTTTCTTGACTAGGCTGGAGGGTAGCAAATGGGATCATGCTTAGATGTATATTTATTTGTTTCCCTGTTTTTAGTAATCATCCTATTTGTGTGGGTGAGAGTTTACAGGCTGCAATAGCAGAAACTGACATAAGAAAATGGAAAATGGAAATATCTCTTGTTTATAGCTTCTCTTTGCTATTTTGAAAAGAACACAAATCAAGTACTTTAGTGTTCTATCATAAGGATGAAAACAAAAAGGAAAAACTGTAAGTACTGTGAACGTATTTACATATACACAAACACACACATTATCTTGTACATGAAAATAGCAGAGGGAAGTTAATTAAGTTTCAAGATTCCAGTGGATTAAGCTAAATGTGTGAACTACAGATGTTTAGTAAGTAACACACAATACAAAGATAAGTGGTTCAGGAATTTTAGATAATAATAATAATAACCTTAAAATTCAGAGTAACCCAAAAGAAGTACTTGTGCTGGACAAACTATAACCAGATTGTGGGAAATGGTTCTAAAAAAAATTAGTGAAGTTCACTTGAAATCTGCCAAATTATAATTCTGCGTGAAAATCCTTCTAGCTAGAACAAGTTAATAGCAGGCTTCTAAAACTAGGTTAAACATGCTGTAAATCAACTTATTTCCCCCTACAAATATGCTAAAGTGCATGCTTTTCTGGTGAAAATGGCTCTTCAATGGTACTTAATAGTCACTCCATTGTTTCTCCAACCAGTCCAGTTGAAATTTTCTACTTACCATATTAAAGTTAAACGCCTACCTTTATCATAAGTAATAAACAAAGGAATACAGATTCTTTAAAATAGCATAAGGAACTTCAAAACACATCACCTATGCAATACACTTTTTAAGTTTAGAAGAAATGCTCAAAAATGCATATGTGATCCAAATTTGCCTCCTACCCAATAAACTATTCATTAACATTTTAGAGTTAAGAAACAATCTGCATTATTACCATCTCTCACAGATAAATGACTTACCCTCCACAAACAGCCTTCAGGTAACACTTTTGGCAAGACAGCTTTGGCAAGACTGAAATGAGTATTATGCAATGGCACAATCTGTCTCACATATATTATAAAGCCCAGATCACTACACCAACAGTATGTCTATGATGTTGCAGAAAGAAAACTGGAATGAGTGATTAATTAGCTGTAATGTTTAAGCCCCTGCAGGTATACAAGCAGACCAATATAATCTTCAATCTTATCCATGTTTAAAATCTACATAGAGAATAATAGATCATTAAAAACTGTCCAGTTTGGGGAAATAAGTGGGAATCAGAACTTTCAGAGATTAAAGGCAGAACACATAGTATACAATGCATCTAAAACTATAATCTAGTCTAGTGTCAAAACTAAATTTTTCCCCCAAAATATTGCTGCATTTTCTAAGTATCTTTATTAGGATAAATATCCAAGTTACAAATTTTATGTAAATGAAGAATAACAACAACAATAAAAGTAAGTCAGAGGAGGAAATGAGGGAAAATTTTTCAAGTGTGACCTAAAGGTAGACATCCTAGAGATGGCTTTGTCACCAGAATCAACTCACATCACCTCACTGTGCCTCAGTGTCCCTTAAAATTAAAGGGTCAGGCCAGAGCATCATTCTCTAATTCCCTCCTAGCAGTTAAAAATCCAGCCATCTATTTAGGTATAATGGAGAATTCACAGGTTTTTGTAAAATCCTAAGAGCATCTATGGCAGCAGAAAATAGAAGTACTGACCATAAAGGGAAGAATAAGTAGGGACTAAATACTCCTCCCAATCTTGTATTTTTCAGTTTACACTAGGTTCAAGATGGCAACTGAAATTAGATGCTTCATTTCCTTCCACAACAACAATATAATTTTAATAATAAAATGTTTAAATATTATTTTTTAAAACATCCCCCAAAAGAAACAGTTTCACCTTACTCAGATGAAACTTAGTAGATTTGCCTCATTTGAAGGTTGCAATGCTTGAGCTACAACATGAGTATCAGGATGTGGAAGAAGCTGTCACTGCTTTGTTTTTCATTCACAGTACATGGTTGCCAAGCAACAAAATACTATTGTCTGTTTCCATGATCTATTGGCCAATTTTACTGTTGATAATGTTTTCTATATTTTAAAATGAGGCCACCTTTTGAACAAGAAGATACAAGAAAATTTTCTAAGGATGACAACATATATATGAACAAATAGATTGAATGTGCCCACAAACTATGTATATAAATATATATCTGTGTGCTGATACATATACATACATTTTGTATATATGTATATTGTATACGTGAATATATACATTCTTCTCCTATCTCCAAATCCATCAAACTTGGTAAGCCAAAAACTAGAATCTAAATCCCTGAGGGAAAATGAAGGCATGACTTAGAGATACGAAAACACAGTAAGAATTATATTCTCAACAATAACAATAATTTCCAGTTGGCAAGATGTGTCAAATTCTGTTTTTTGAATACAAAGCAATTCTGTCTACTTATATAAAAATAATAAATGGAAAGCCTTTAGTATCTACTTCAGAATCATCTGAATATATTATATTTAAATATAATATATTTAATATACTACTTGGCTTAATATCATGTGTACCACTGCGTACAAAGATAATAATTCAAATGGGAAAATTTGGTGTTGTTTACAGACAAGAATCTTAAAATATATTCATTTTTTAAATAATTGAATTATTCTCCCTGGAATAGCTTCATGTGATTCCCATTTTGTTTTGATATGGGTCCCAGGGGAATAACACTCATGCTATGTTACTCTTGCATATTTCACTAGCTTACAAATAAAATAACACAGTGTACTCAATATAAAGTTGTCAACATTAACTTGCATCAGTTGCTATTTGTTTTGCGACAAGGCTTCAAAAGATAGGAATTACAATATTCTTAGATGTACAGACACAACATCAAAACAGCCTGAAGGAATTAAAGCTTCAAAATGCTAGAGGCAATCATGCTTTGAAATGAAGAGAAATTAGTATCACTTATGCATACATATTACTTCTGCAAGGGCCCTAAATAATGCCAGAACAATCTTTGGATTTTATGCAATGCTCTCCATCTTTCTTCACAATATTTCAAAAGCACTCTAACTTAACTATTTTAGTGCATCCCCCTAGAGGAGTCTTTGAAATTCACATTTTGAAATTCATTACCAGTTGAAAATCTATATATTATAAGAAACTGGAATAAACAAAATTAACTAAATGGATTGTTACTATAAAGGGTCCTGTCAAAAGGGCAAAACAGAAACATAGTGTGTTAGTAATGAACTAAATACAATACTAGCTCATAATTACCTCTTTCCCAGACAGAGCCCTCTTCAAGATGCACCCACCTCTCAGGAGCGCCCGTCTGGATTTCTCTTTCACTCTCATATCATAAATAACCCACTTCCTTCTCCCTCAGCTTCCCATGCTCACTCACCTCCGTTTCTCCTCCAAAAAACAATGTCTTTCTTACTTTTTCAACCCTCTTCAGATCCCTTAGGCACCAATTACTTTCTCCAAACTACAGGGCTCAAATCTGTAGCCCAGTTTGCCAGGATCCCCCCATACGCACGTTTCCTTCATTCTTCCAAACCTCTTTTTAAAATCGGTACCACCGAGCAAATATGCTATTAATAAAAGTAGGGTTACAAGACTATTTTTTTTTACCGTGGTAGCAGTAAAATACTGAGAGATAGAAAATGAGAAAACAGTAGAGTATTTGGAGGAAAGAGGGTGGGGTAAGTAGCTATACACAATGGGACACGGGGATCCTATCCTGCAAGTATTCTATACCTGTAGACCCTACTTCCCCAAAGTGCCCGCCGCTGGATGACAACCACAACACTCTAGAACCAGCACCATCCTACGAAAAGGAGGCGGGGCTACGCCTTCAGCCAATCAAGGCCCGCGAGCCTGGGTATCCAACCTATGGGGTGGCCGTGGCGTGCCGGGAGACAACCGGGGTGGTCAGGGAGGGGCGAGGCCGTGGGAGGCGCGCACGTGCGGAGTTCTCAGAGGTGGAGAGTCCGAGAGGTGCAAGAGCCTGCTGCACGCTGGCAGTTCCCGAAACCAGCTATCCAGTGCCTCCTCTGCTTCGGGCTGGCGGGGCAGGACGTGCTCTCACCAGGAAGACAAGTCCAAGGAGTCTTTGAGTTCCCCCGCGTTAAGGGTACAGTCACAAATAACAACTATAGTACCTAGCGCAGACTAGGCAGGGAGAAAAGTTTCCATCCCGCACCAGAGTAGAGTCCGCCAAGGCTGGGAGGACAAGGGATACAGGGCGGACGGGTGACAACCTGGAAGACGAAGGCAGCGAGAGGGTTGAGGGAGCAGGACGCGGTCCCGCCTACGGTTCAGGGGACTAGCAGAGGCGGGGTGCGCTGTCCAAGGTGCAGGGGAGGTAGGAGCCATGCGGCGGGTGCGGAGCTCGGAGCCAACACTGGCTGCCGGCCGCCGGGAGAGCAGCGAACAGCTGTCTGGGGCGCCTGACACCCCCGGGCTCGTAAAAGTGACAGGGGTGGAACACGGGTGGGGCGAAGTAAGGTATTCGGGGGGCTGCGCCGAAGCCCCCATGCTTCCAAGCAACCATCCTACCAGCCTTACCTATGGCTCCATCTACCTCTCCCCATCCCTATCCACATTCCGCCCCAGCCTTCTCCCCTCCGAACCTCTGCCCCGGTGCCGTGGAGGGGGCGGGGCTGGGAACCCCGGCTCCAAGCCCGGGCGCCCCAGTGATGCCGCGGGCCCCAAAGCTGCTTACCTGGGGCCGCGATACCGGGAGCTGAGACAGCCCGCGGCGCGGAGCTGGGCGCCGGGCGCGGCTCTTCCTTGTCTCGGCGTCCTCCTTGTCCGCTTCTCCCGACTCCGTCCCGAGCACGGAGCTGAGAGACCGGGCCAGGCTGCAGCTGCGGTTCTCTCCGCCGCCCCCGCCGCAGACAGAGGACGCCCCGTGGCGGCTGGAAGCCTGTGTGAGTAGCGGCGCCCGAGAGAGTAGGATCTGCTGAGGGGCGCTGGAGACTCCCCAGCTCGGAGCGCGCGGGCGTGCGCACGCGCTCTTGCAAGTGGAAGTGTGTGTGTGAGTGTGTATGTGTGTGTGTGTATGTGTGTACGCGCGCGCGCGCCCACGGCGTGGTGGAGTCGCGAGGGGAGGGGAAGAGAGGCCGAGATGCTCGTAGGGACCGAGGCGAAATTCTTCACATCCGGAAATCCGTCAATCCGGAGACGAAGAATCGAACGCGCTTCTAGCCTGGGGGAGCTGCCCGCTGGGAGGCGGCGGAGAAGGCGGGGAAGGCACCGCGGCAGGCGCGGACTCCGGATCCTAGCCGAGCTGAGCGGAGCGGAGCGCGCAGCCACGGATGCAGCAGAGGCGGCGCCCGCAGCCCACTGTCGCGCTGCCCCCTCTAGGGAGGAGCTGAGACACTCACTCCCTACCCCGCTGTCCCGACTCTTAAGCTGGGTGCGGGGCAACGGAAACAGAGACCCCAGGGTTACCACAGCAACCTGGGAGGCGCCCGGACCCGTGTGGGGCCGAGAGGAGGACCCGGACGCACGTGGCCGATCATCTGGCTGGAATCGGCGTGTGCAAGGGCTGCGGGCGTGGAGTGGGCGGTGGAATCCGGCCGAGCGCGGCCCACCGCCTGGCCTAGGTAGAGCATGCAGGGCAGTGGAACTAGCAGGAGTAGGTCGATTGCGGTCGGCCGGCGCGGTCAGGGAGTTGAGGGCGCTTCTCACTCCAGGTGGAATTTGCCTTTTTTTCCTTCTTGGAGGCCACTTTTCCTCCAAGTTATCCACATCCCAGGAAGAAGTACCGGCCTCCTTTGTTCGGATTCGACTAACTGTGCAGGCATCTGAGTAGTGCCTCTCTGAAGTCAGGCTCCTTCAAGAAGGGGGTTAGTGCGGCCAACCTGACGACTTTAGCCCCATAAACGTCCTACTCCATCATTCATCCAAGCCACAATGTATACCTTAAAAATAAAAATTTGAAGCACATTTACATGCCCTCTCTCCTTACTGCCCTAACAATATCTTTTTCGGTGTTTATTTTAAATACTGAGTGCAATTTTATTCACCCAAGAATTTCTTGAAGGGTCGGTCTTAAGGTCTGGGTGATATCCGTCTGGAATCCTCTGGTCGGGGATTATGTTTTGCATACTCTTGCATGCCCTCCAGTAATTAGCACAGTACCACCTCCTTTGTGTGTTTTTATAAACGTTGAATGAATGACATTGTTTTCTAGCTGCACATATCCCAGAGGCCAAAACTTGGATCCTGGGAAAGTCATTACTACTCCACCAGGCTTGCATGATTTTAACTTACGCCCTTTCCCTTTGTGTGTGGCTATTTTCCCATCTGAAGGCCAGAGCCCCTGTGCCCCCGTGCAAAGCAAGACAACAGAGAATACTGATACATTATGCAACCTCTCCAGAGCGTGCAAGCAGAGAGCGTTCTGCAGGGAAGCCAATGGGATACTCTGGGTGTGAGAGGCTAAAATGTGCTTTATTTCAGTCCTGGGGGAATCTAATATCTCAAAATATGAATGTCACCATTCATTAGCAGTTTATCCCTTCTAAATTAGAAGGACAGGGAGACTTTTAAAAGAAATGCACCTCTCTAAAAGCTTAATGGGTACAAGCTTTTCTCCTGTAAAAAGTGTCACTTAATGGCCATTGGCCAAAACATACCGGGTCGCCCTAGGCTACTAATTCTGCTGTAGCACAAAGCCCACATCCTTCAGCCTTGGTGTTTCTGCCATCATACTCATAGACGCTAAAGTCCTCAATTTTACATCTCATGCTACATTTCAATTCCTTTGAACTTAGGCTCTTCTATGAGCAGCTTCTCTCTCCACTCATGATATCACAGCTTTGAAATATATCTGAAATAAAGTGAAAATTAAAATGGATTTATTTGGGTGCTGCATGTGATCTCTAGTGGGGGTGCCTTTAAATGACTGCTCTTCTGTCACTCAATTTACAATCTTCTTAGAAGCAATTTGCTGTGATATGGAATTCATGTTCTTTTTTATGTTGAAATCTTAGATATTTAATTTTTTTTTAACTTAGAAAGAAGCTCTGAATGAGCTCTAATAACAAAAACAGACTCAACAGCCAACCTTTAAAATGGGTATGTATCACAATCTTCCAAAATAATTTTAAGGCATTGTTTTCCATAGGAGGTTACCTTTAGGATTTCAACAGCATTCCATGTGCTTCTCTTATTTGTGAGTTGAAGAATGTAACAGAGCCATATCTTCTCTGACAACCACCAAAGGGAGCAGTCTTGTCTTTGTAAAAATAAATACATTTATTTATAAGAAGCCAACATTTGAAAATAAGAATATATGGTTATAGCCATCTTAATTTATGTTAATTTAAAAGATAAATAACAGAAAGAATAGCAATATAAGATATATAGTACTTCTGACCCACTTAAAGGTAAAAGTTTGAAGGAACAGCTAAGATTAAAATGCTATAAACCATATAAGCCATAGCTGTTCGTGTTACTTAAACACTAAATATAATAAAACACACTACTGAAAGATTTGTTTTTATGTGTTATTATCAATTGGTTTGAGAATCAGTAGCATAGTTATAAAGGTCCTATTTTTCTTCCTAAAAAGAGACTATTCCTTTATTATAACTGCTCTTTTCAATTTGCAGTAGTGCTATAAACTAGTCAAATATTAACTTCCTTAAAAAAACAGTATTGGGAAGGAGTGAGGTGTGTAGAGAAACACTTTAAACTGATTTAATCACAACTAACTAATCTTTTATATATATATATAAATCTCAAGTTCTCTGCTTCTGAAGACTAGTAAATGTAGGCTGTGAAGTATACCATGAATTCCAAAGTCAACTCTTCATGCTGGGAGCAGATTGCCCCAAATTCTTTGAAATGACAAGGTACGGACCGTTAGCTGAAGTGCTATTGTAGATTTTAGTGGTTGTAAGCATGCATAAGGATACAGGTAATTTCCGCAATAATTAGGTCCCAGATAACTTAGTCCATTAGAGCTTTAAATGATAAAAAATGTCTCAAGTTGCATGTGGAAACAAAATGCAACAGTACAGAGCATAGCACAGGATCAAGAAGAAGTCTCAAGTTATTCTGTTTGTAGTCATGCTTTGATACATAGCTTTATTCCAGATATTTCTTAGGGAAATAATTCTGACTGGAGGTCAAGCATCTTTCAGGAACTCAAAAAGAAAAGAAAAAATGTTATAGTTTATTCCAAGCAAAAGTAGACAGGTTTTCTTAGCTATCAGTGCTAACGGTTGAAGTGCAGGTGGATATAAGATACCAATGGTTCTTCATAGTTTATGGACTTATGGGTTTTCTAAAAGCTGAGGAAAGCTATGGATCATTTCTTCAGGAAAGTGAACATATGAATATACAAAAACATTTAACTATGATTTGAAGCTCAGGTAAAGAACCCGTTTAACATAGATCCTTTGCACATTGACATTATGACTAAAGGGAAATTAATTGGTAATTTACCAATGTCCTCACTTCTATTTTTAATCTAAAGAAGATGCATAAGCAAATCAGTAAGCTGAACAAGTTATTAAGTATCTGCTTCATAATCAGTTCTGTTCCTCATGCTGTGGTTATTACCAATAAAGTACAAAACACAAACTATCTCAGCCTTGAAGGAGGCTAAAATCTAGCTATCATTGTTCTTGGAAACAAAACAGTGAACATAAGCATAATTTATCACTTGACCAAGTACAACAAACTTCTATTTGAATTACCAATACACCTTAATGAAGCCATTTGTTAAAGAAATAAACCATTCAGTTGAAAACTGATTATTAGTGGCTAATATATATGCATATTTTCATATTCCCTAGTAATAATCACTTATATTATCACATGCTGTATAAAGTAGAAAGCTATTCTGTTACTATATTCTGAATTTTAGCTTGGGGATAGAAAGAAAATTACTTATAAGAAAAAATGGGCCATGCTGTCAATGGCAGCTATGGGTTATCACTGAGGATCCCTGAGCAGAGTGGAATTGATTAGAATATACTAGAGCTTATATGCAACAGATTAAAAAAATAAATAAACCAGCAGTCTATTCTTGGGTAATTTTAACATAATATTTTATTATTACTCTCTTTAAAAATTTTTCATTATTACCCTCTCAGATTTTTTTCACTTCTTAACACAGAATTATTTTGGTTACTGTAACTTTTAAATAATACAGGTCCTTCACTCAATTCATAAGAAAATTATAAAGAGTCGTCGGCAGCCATCCGTCTCGAGAGACGATGGTGTAGCTTCTTAAGAGTCTATCTGCACCGCCGAGAATGGTTGTGCAGTCCGACTCGTGAGTGACACGGTATCTGTCTCCTCCCGTGTTGAATCGACATCTTGCGATGACGCTGGAGTGTCCTCTCCAGTGGAGCTGAAGCTACAGAGCCTGGGCAGGGTGATATGGAGGGTCTGCTGTTGCCCATGCAGCAGACCCCCCCTCTCTTCGCAGCTGAAGGATCCAAGGGAAAGACGGAGTCAATACAGCTTGGCTTCAGGTGCGCCGCAGGAGTTGCTGGTGTTGACTACAACGTCAAACCGCCTTAGGGACTCCGGCTCCGGATTTTCTGTCGGGGTTTACTCCCTTAGCCTTTCCCCTGAAGAGGTATGCCGCAAGGCAGCGGAGGTTTTTTGGAATCAGAGTTTTCCTTCTCTGATGTGCCCTGACTGGAAGATCGAACCACCGACACTTAGCTCGCAGGCCGACGCTCAATCCACTGAGCCAAACCAGCCAGATTATAAAAGTAAACAAACAATAATCAAAGGAAGCAAGAAGTTTTCAGTGTTAAAGGTAGTGTTACCATCAACTTCCCTCTCACTCATAGGGTGGAACAGCCATAAAGTCGGTCACTTAATTAGAGCTGTTGAAAGCCCTAACGTCCACTTCACACAGCTTGCCTCCTCAAGGGCCCCAGGACAACCAGGACTGTCAGTCCCATGTTTCTACTTTTCCATAGGCAGTCTTAGAGTCATGTAAAAAATCACTAGGCACCAAGTCATAAGATCTGAGTTCAAGTCCCAGCCTGGCCAACAATTTGCTATGAGACCTTAGATAACTTACTTTCTGAGCTTCAGGTTGGCCCTCCTATGTAATGTAGATAGTAACATTAAGAAAATGGTGAAAAGGGGTTCCTTATGTTGTAGAAGGTCACTAACTCTTCATGTGTTCTTGTGTCTAAATCAAAAGTATGTGACAGATAATCGAAAGACATACATGGATTGGAAGCTTCTGTAGAAATTCTGGAAGACTTTGTTAGATTATAACTGAAAGAACATTAAAGTGATTGAGTGACTCCTGGGAGTCCCTTCCAAGGATATTTTAAGAAAACCACAAACAACCAAAAGCTGGCAGAAACCAACACATGCAGGAAACTGTGGGTTCCATAATTGTAGAGGTGCTATAATTCTGTAAATTCTGCTGCTGTTGCAAAACCCAAGATTTTGTGTTCATTTCTTTTTGATTAGTCCTTTTTTTTTAATCATACAGATTCTGACTCCCCAGTGGTGCTTTGCCCTGCTAATTTAGCTATGCAAACATTTATTTTACAGATTAATACCAGCCTTAAAAAAAAAACCAAAAAAAAAAAAAAACCTAAAATAGTTCACTGTTTTCTTTCCCTTAACTGTAAAAGCAGTGTGTGTGGTAACTGGAGGTGGGAGTGGAGGTGGGGAATAGGCAATACAGAAATGTATAAAAAAAGAAAACTTTCTGTAACATCAACTCTCAGGGACCAACCACCATTACTATTTTGTTATATGCCTTTCAAAACTTTTTTTTATGCTTAGATTTATTTTTTAAATGTCATTCAAGTCAAAGTTGAGCCACTTTAATGCTAGCATTTTAGTAAAAAAAAGAGTTAAAACACTTCCACAAAAACTTCCAAAAGCGTTTGATTTTTTTCCCTTTCATACTCTTTCTTTCCAAGATGAGTTCTTTGCTCAGCAAGTCCTTTAAACAGGATTTTAGCTAGTCATCCTTGAAACCTGTCCTTTTTATTTCCCCACTTTCCCCACTTCTTACAGTGAGTACATTTTAATGACCCTTTTAAACTTAATCTCACCTTCAGCTGATGTGTTCTGGAGTCACAAGCCCTGCTCCTTGGCCTCTGGCCATTCTGTGGATGCTTTGCATTACTTAACCTCCACCGCCAAGATGAGGTCCGACTCTGACCTTGGATCTGGCACTACATTCCCTGATGGAGCAGAAAAGATTCTTGATTTTCAATAAGTAACCAGAGTGTTTACTGGAGTAACCATCTCCTGTTTCTGCAGAAGGTTAGCCTGGAGGTAAATTATTTGAGTACATGTTGTATGTCAATTGCTGCAGGCAAGATCAGGAAATTTTGTTTTATTTTGTTTTTAAGGGTCCATGAACAGTCTTTCACAATGCAAATGCTGCCTATAATTCCAATAGATTTTCCTACTTTTGCAGTTGAGCATGTACACTATTTACCCAGGAAGCTATTATTATTAATGAAATGTATAACAATGTTTATAATTTTGCCAATTTGCTAGTTGTACAGAGAGCTGTTGGTTCTCAGAGTAAACCCCAAACCAGCTTATCTCACTTTGCAAATCTAAGAGATTTGCACCTCTGATAATATTTTTAAAACAAAAGCTAGAAAATTGACAGTAGGAAGTAAGGAAAAAATAAAATAAGGTGAGATTAATTATCAACAGTAGTTCTCTGAAGAATATATACCCTACGTTGTGGATTATGAAAGTTTTAAGTAAATAAGTTACCATCCTGTATGTACAACTTATCTAAGAAAATAATGAGGTAATAAAATACAACATATGCAAGAAGCTATAATCTTAGAAATCGTTTACAGGACTTGGCATAGCAATATGTATTGGAAAGCCTTGGAGACTTGATGGCACATCTCCAGCATTAATCAAAGACAGCAATTCTATTTAGCAAATCAGAGAATTTCAGCAACTAGAAAGGTGTCCTTTTCTTGTCCAGGATCACTCACCTTGATTCTTTCCTGTGCTAGATCATACAAGTTTCTCTGTGTAAGTCCACGTTCAGCTGAGAAGTAGCGTTGGAGTGAAAGATTAACAAAGTCTTTATTTATTTATTTATTTAAAGATTTTATTTATTTACTTATTTATTTTTAGAGAGAGGGGAAGGGAAAGAGAGGGAGAGAAAAATCAATGTGTGGTTGCCCCTCGCGCGCCCCCAACTGGGGACTGGAGTCAACCTAGGCATGTGCCCTGACTGGAAATCAGTCCGGCGACCTTTTAGTTTGCAGGCCGGTGCTCAATCCACTGAGCCACATCAGCCAGGGCACCAAAGTCTTTATTGAGAGATACCAAATTTATAGCATTGGATTTGAAAGGTGAGGTGAGAGCAGAAACAGAAAATTTGAAACTGGGAGATAGGATGAAGCCAGTGGTCCAGACCAAGTTCATGAGTGTTGAGTAGCCATGGAATACCTAACATGCAATACCTGATTTGGTTGAAGCTCAAAGAAATGGGTGCTCTCCACCTCCCTTTCTTTTTATTTCATTCTCAAAAGTCAGCCTTTAAATTAATATGATAAAACTGTATTTTACCAGAATAATGAAGAAAAATGATTAATTTAATGACTTAATGGCAATTCTGCTGAAATATAGTATGTTGTATATCTTTTTACCTAATCTTCATAAATCAGAATCACTAGAATAAGTACAAATATTTAGTAATAAAATGTGGAGCATAGAAAAGCAAAAATATGGTGAGATTTAAGATAAGACTGAGCTGGATTTGAATCATGAGTCTATTGCTCTCTGTGTGAACTTGGATAAGGTTTTTCTTAACTTTCTTAAAATTCTCACTTGAGAACATGCTTATTGATTTTAGAGAGAGAGGGAGGAAAGAAGAGAGAGAGGGAGAGAAACACAAATGTAAGAAAGAAACATTCATTGGTTGCTTCTCAAATGAAGCCCGACTGGGGTTTAACAACCTAGGCATGTGCCCTGACCAGGAATCAAACCCACAACATTTCAGTCTACGGGATTACACTCCAAACAACTGAGCTGCACCAGCCAGGGCATGAACTGGAATAAGTTTTTTTAACATTTAGGCTTAGAGATCTCAGTTACCTTGCCTGAAAATAGAAATAATTTAATACTTACCTCTTAGGACAACTTGTGAAGATTAAATGAAGCAATACTAAGCATCTTTTCATTCCCTAATGTTGACATGTCCCTAGTGCATACTGGAGGTATATAGAGTTTATCCTCTGGGATGGTTAATTTTATGTATCAACTTGACTAGACTATTAGGTACCCAGATATTTGGCTAACCATTGTTTCTGGGTGTGTCTGGGAGAGTGTTTCTGGAGAGATTAGTACTTGAATCTGTAGACTGAGTAAAGCTGTTCTCCCTCCCCAATGTGATATGGCATGATCCAATCTTTTGAGGACTTGAATAGAACAAAAAAGCAAAGAAAGATAATTTACTCCCTGCTTGATGTCATCTCCTTTCCTGGTTCTCAGGCCTTTGGACTACAACTAGAACTGCACCACTGGCTTTCCTGGGCCTGCAGCTCACAGATAGCAGCAGATCATAGGACTTTGCAGCCTCCATAATCATGGTGAGCCAATTCCTTATTTTATATGCAAAAACCCTTGAACAACACAGGGATTAGAGGTACAGTCAAATATCTGTGTATAACTTAAGTTGGCCCTCTGCATATGCAGATTTCCAAACTTGGATTGAAAATATTGTCTTTGATGTGCAGTTGGTTGAATATGTGCATGAAAAATCCAGAGATATGGAGGGTCAACTGTATATTTATTGAAAAAAACCCATGTATAAGTGGACTCATGCAGTTCAAACTTGTGTTGTTTAAGGGTCAACTATATGGATATTGGTTCTTTTCTCAGAAGAACCCTAATACACCCTCTTCCTCCACCACATGAACTTTTGAATTCACACATTGGCCTTCTGTATATTTCTTTATGATGTCAGTTATCTCTTGTTTCTACCAGTGTGACTGACTGTAGAGTCTTCTTTGATCAAAAGAACTCCATTAGATAGAGTTGGGAATATCTATTTTTCACTACAAATAGCTCTTTTTACTTACTTTCCACTCAAAGCTGTATTCTGAATAAATAAAGTATTATTGGACTTCAGATACTAAATATATTCATATCTAAAGAACAACACTCCAACAGAAAAGCCACGTATCTGTCTTTCCTCCTTCCTGCTCAACTTCCCACCCCTCATATCACACCATGTACCCTTCTAAATTAGTTCCCTGTGATCTCAGCTAACATGAATCAATTCCTCAGGGTTCGACCACTCCTAAATTTTGGAAACTGAAATACTGGAAACCAAGCCCCAAACCATGAAGATTTCATTTAAAGGTATGCATCTGGTATGACCCAGCCTGAAACATTCAGTGAGTTTCATATTATAAAAATCACAACACAAATTTTTGGGAATAAATGAACTCGTTATTTTTACATTGAAGATATTCTAAGAGTCAAGTTTTCACATGCAAAGGTTCCATCTATATATTTGTATTTCTTAATCTGTCACATACAAAGGATTTAATCAAAGTATAAAGACTTTTCTGACAAAGAAAGTGATTATGTCCAAGTTGAGTTCCTAAGAAAGACGGTGGAATTGTCCTCTCTGAAGGTCTTTATAAATAGGTCTAATTAAAAGTATTTATACACAGTACTTTTTAAAGCCAGACATGGATGATCAATAAAATACTCTTCTAGTCAGGTGATTCTCTCATACTATAATAGAAAAACTAGACTAGGGTGTTATTTTCATGCATTTAGTAGTTTTATTCCATGGCAATTATAGACAAAAAATGAAAAGAAAAGAAATTGGCCTTTAGAAGTTGTTTTAGTGAGACATCTTCCTTTTATATTTCTAGAATGGAGACAGTAGTGTTACAGAAACAGGGGAATCCAAAAACAAACCCCAGAGTTTGCGGCTGGGAGATAGGCAGCAGGAAGCAGCTTTCAGGATGCCCTTGTATGCCTGGAGCTAGTGGCTGGAAACATTGTTGCACAAAGATCAGCTTTACTTCCAAGACTCAGGAAGATTGGGAGGGATCTTGGACTGTGGGCTGGTACGGAAGAAGCAGACAGAGCCTAAGTGGGGTTCTGTGAATGGTCAAAACTGTTTGCAACACCCACTGCGTGAGAGGATGCAGGGGGAGGGAGGAGGCAGGGAGGAAGAGAGAAGCAGCTGCCGACATTTTGGGCTGGCTCTGGCTCTAGGAGGCTCTCGCTCTCAGGCTCTCTCTGGCCCTCACCCCTTCACTCTCTGGCTCTTGTGGGCTCCCTCCCTGTGGTTTGGAGGAGAAGGGGTCTCCAGGCTGCTTTAAGAAGAGGCTCTTGCCAGGCTGCTTGGAGGAGAGGAGATCCATGCAGTTTGCAGGAAGACGGCAGTTTACAAGGAGGCTGAGAATTCAGGCGGTCCTGCATTGAGAGCTGGAGGGCACCACAGCACAGAAAGGACCTCCTCCATCAGAACTGAGTGATTGGCAGCTACTGGTAAAGCTGAACTGTGCCTAGGAAGTAGGGAAACGGTGTTTCTGACTTTCCTAAGACTGGACAGGTCTGGGAGGGGGAGGCAGGACTTTGTGTAAATAAACAATTCTTTTCCTTTTCACCAAACTCTGGTATTCAGAGTTATGATTCTGGCGGCGGGCAATCAGGCCCCTAACTAAACAGCCCATGGGTTCTGTTTCAATCGGAGCAGCCCAGGGGTTCTGTTACAGTAGGAGAGGAGAAACAAGATTTTGTTCTGACTGTGGTAAAAGATCTTGTTTTAAAGATGTTAGTCTTACTGTGATGGGGTTAGTGGGGGAGGGAGAACAAGCTAAATATTCTAGGCTATCTGCTATGGATTGAATGTTTGTGTTCCCCCAGCCCCCTGAATTCATATCTTGAAATTCTAACTCCCAATGTGATGGTATTGGTATTAGGAGATGGAGCCTTTGGGAAGTGATTAGGTCATAAAAGTGGAGCCTTCGTGAATAGGATTAGAGCCCTTACAAGAGGAGAGAGAGTTTCCGTTGTACAAGAAGATAGCCATCTATAAGCCAGGAAGACAGCCTTTTATCAGACCCTGGATCTGCCAGCACCTTAATCTTGGATTTCCCAGCCTTCAGAACTATGAAAAATAAATGTTTGTTGCTTAAGCTACCAAGTCTATTACACTCTGTTATAATAGCCTGAACTAAGATACTACCTAAAGAGTTATTGTAGTTCTTGTTCTTTTACCCTAACTTTGGCAAAAGGGCCATGTAGTAATCTCTTCTTGGACTAAGAGACTATTCAGATTTTTAGAAAATCATTCAGTTTTGTTAACAACAATGCATAATTATGTGAATGTATATGAGTTTTACATGTATACCCTTGTCATTAATATGGTCAACTAGAATCTTGTTTAATTCTTAAAATGGAAATGTCAATTATGACTTTGGGTTTGGCTTATATTTCTCTAAAGCCATTTTCACTCTCTTTTCAGATTTCATATTATACATGACACAAAATAAGTGCCTTAAACTTTTCTGTGAATCTCACATCAATCTTTTTTTTTTAGCATACCAATGATACTATAAATGAAATGTATGCTACACATATGCAGAGGTACAATCCACAATTAAACTTTCACAGTGACATTTCTAAGGAGACACTATTTGCTCAGACTGATTTTTGACAAAATCCTTTTAATGACTGCATCATTCTGGACACCAATGGAATTGACTTCTAAAATCTACAACTGGAATAAGAGGAAGAGTATCAGGGACAATGGTTCCAAATTAAATTCATGCTTTAAATTTACTTTTTAATTTATTGTACAGGCTCCTTTCCTTTTTTAGCCCATACAATGGTGCTTTGTTTTAGACTGTTCATTTATTCATGTGAAGTGAACATGGAAAACACATCTTAGAGTCAGAAAAACTGGGTTCAAATCATGGGTATCCCACTTAATGCCTTACTTTAAGTAAATTACTTTACCAGCTCCGGTCCAGCTTTCTTATCTCTAAATTAGAGATAATGATGATTCCCACTTCACAAAGTTATTAAAAAGATTAAATTAAATGGCTCACATGAACATTTTGTAAAATCTAAAACATTATACAAACGCTAAAATATTTGGGGGTTTTACTACAGTTGTTAGTACTTAAAATATTAATATTTTTAAAACTAAATATAGTATCACAGTGACCCATGAATTGAACTACTTGACATAGTTATTAGAGTAAAATAAAGAATCCACTTGCAAACTGAGTTGTTGATTATCTCATGACACCAGCAATGTTTCCCTATCTAGGAATCAACAAAGTGTAAAGCATATAGTAAGGTGTTCAGTACATCTTGTTGGACTCAACTGCCCTGTATGTTATTTATTCCCTTTATTTTGTGTAACTTCAGTTCTTTTCAATCCTCCTGTAGCTTGCTTCTTGTTTTACATTATATAGGTTATTTTTGCTCCATAAACAAATATCCTAAGGGCTAGGATAATACATAGGCCTTTTATAAAGATATTAATGATCATTACACAATATTGTCTATCTTGAACGTTTTCTTATCTTTTTATCATGCATATCTCCCTAGTATAAAAATCACAGGGCAGGAACTCTATCTAATTCTATTTGTAAATTAAGAAGTCATTGTTGTACAACAAGTGCCAAGAAAAAACAGCATCCATGTGAAGTGAATAGGTATAAATTATTATTTCTGTCTATTGCAAGGTGAAAATAAAATAGGTACTTTACAATTTTCAAAGCATTCTCATATCAATTACCTCATCTGTCTATCACAGTGACATTGTTGGGAAGCTACATAAGGCAGTTTTACTGTTAACCTTCTTGTATAAAAGCAGATAGTGAGACTAGCAGGTTAAATGCCTGTCCAAGGCCCCTCTGCAAACCAGCAGCACAGCTAGAGAGGAATCCACACCTGCATAATCTCTGCCCCATGATCTTCTCAACTGATGCCACAGGACCATCATAGCAGTAACCGTGATGGCTCTGTGAACATGCCAGGAAGCAAATCAGTTTTCTTTCCTTTGTATCTCAGCACTTAACTCTGACCCTGGCTCACAGTAAGTGCTTAATAAATGGTTCTTTAATTAATTATTTAATTAATAGTATGGATATACTATCAGGACTCAAGAACTAATTGTTGAATCCGTGGCAAGGCCTGATATTCTTCCCATCTAGTCTGCTACTCGACCCATGAAAACCATTGTATATGCTAATTTTCTATTTCATTTAGTAAAACTTGTGGTGCCAATCTTCAATATAACTTTCTAGTCATATAATTCTTCCAAGTAGTTGCTACCTCTGTTCAGTAGCTCAGACACATTTCCACTTCTCTATTAAACTCAACCATAACCTGCAAAACATAGTAAATGGAAGAGCCTTAAAAACTTAAGTTTAACTTTTCATTTTATTAAGAAAATGTATAATGTGTTTACTGCTAAAATCTACTGGGTTGTCCAGAGTCAGATACTAATATCAGGACACACATGACTTGCAACTGAAAACCTGCTATTAATGTCCTCTGTTCGTGCTAATGCATGAGAGTTCGGAGATATTTGTGTGCTATATTGAGCTTTCAAAAAGTATTGGGCACACAAGCTGGGTTGTGCAATAAGAGAGTTGGGGAATAGCGCAGGGTAATTAAGGGAAGGGTGTGAGAATGGCTATGTATTTTTCAGTGGCTACTTCCCTTAGATGTGGCAGGAAACAGGCAATAACATTACTAACTGCACAAGATTTGAGCGAAGGAGTTGCTCACATATTAGTTGCTAGGAGTGTCCTACAACCCTTGATGTTGCCAGAATCAAATAACAGTGCATATGCTTGAAATGTGCACTAGTTTAGGGACCAAATCAATATCCTCAACATCCTTTCTAGGTATGCTATCATTTTGCAGATGTATTTTATATTTTTAGTAGCATTTTGGCTAAATATCTTTTCAAAATTGTTCATCAAGGAAGTCAGTGGTTAAAATTAAGTAAGCCTTCTCCCTTAGAATCATAATTCGAGAGACTACCATCAACCCTTTCTCACCCATACAACCTCTGTCAAACACACATATTGCTGAATTATAGCTAACATCATGTCCTTAGTTCAGTTTTTTATTTTCCAGAAAAAAAGCAAAAAACAGAACATCAGTAAAGCTATTTTTCTTGAAAGAAAATCTTTTTTAAAAGGAAGACCTCATGATAATATAGTCTAATAACATTTTGAGTATCCAACACTGGATTCATTAATACATCCAATTGTAGTTCAGTGTTATTATCCCTTCAATAAAACTGTCTTGAGATTTTAGGTACAGGTGAGAGGTCTCAGAGATATGCAGAAAAAATGACAAAAGAAAGTGAATCCCAACTCCCTACCCCATTACCCTTAAATCTTTATGTTTATTTTACTTAACCCTTAATCTCCATATACTAATTAGGCACATACTAACTAATATGTCTGAACAGGGCAAAAGAATATACACACACAGACAAATTGACACCAGGTAAATGAACAAAACCCAATATCCAAATATCAACCAGTCCTGTTTATAATAGAGCATAGAAAAATGCTTGTTACTCAAGTAGTGGAGTTTGTTTTTATTAATAGGTGTGAACAAATGAATGGCCTAGACACAACATAATGCCTTGCCCTTTAGTGTTCTACAGTATATTTCACCTACTTAATAATGTTTTCTACAATGTTATTTTTGTTAAATTTTAAATGTACTAATAAATTGTTTAAAAAGAGATTCTATTGTTATTTCTCTTATAATTATGTTTAAAAGTAATTATCAACAACTAATTTTTTGTTGTTACAAACCCAGATTTTTGTGTAAAGTTGTTTAAGGGTTCACCTATGCTCTGAGTTAATTTTTAATCAGATATTGAGCAACTTCTACATTTCGCATATTGTGATGGAATATACCAAGGACTTCCTGTGGGGCATGCATTATTAGTCTCATTTTTTATAGATGACAAAGTCTGCTTCAGAAAGGTTAAATAAGTTCCCAAGGTAAGAAAACTAATAAGTGCTAATATCTATCTAGGAATCCAGATCCATCTTTCTCCAAGGCCTATGTGTTTTTCAGTATATCATCTGGCCTCTCAAATTCTAAAACCATCAAGTTTTATATAGATATATGTACTTGCAGACATACATGGACACAAGCAGAGGGGATTCTTTTTTATTTTATTAAATTTTTTTATTTACGAATTTGAGAGGAGAGAAACATTGATTTGTTATTCCACTTGTTTATGTATCCATTGGCTGATTCTTATATGTGCCGTGACTGGGGATCAAACCTGCAACCTTGGTGTATCAGGACAATGCTCTAACCAGATGAGCTACTGGGCTAGGGCTCAGAGTAGGGTTCTTGCCTTTTCAGAAATAGTCATGGCATCCAGGAAACAATTGCATTGGAAAGACATGAATATCAGTAGTGAGCTCCTGACATTTTAGTATATGTATAGCTGTTTTGGCCTTAACCTTTGGGCCAACTGTGATGAATCATCCCTGCTCTTAGTAAAGTAAATATGATTTGTGAAGGAGACAGTTTCCCATTTTCTGCACTTCTAAATAGTTGTGTCATAGATATAAAAACTAAGAGCAAATTGCATAAGCTATTTATTTCTATAATGAGAGAAACCCTAATTATTCACTAGGAATAGACTGCATTTGGGGATACTATAATAGATGGCAGAAATAACAATAGGAATACTGAATACATTGGAACCATAGCATATTTCAGACCAATTAAAATTGACAACCAAGTGAAGCAAATACACATGGATAAATATAGAAAATTCAACTGCTTGTTACAGTGATTTCCCCTCCTTTTCTCTTTGCAAGCTTTTTTTTTTCCTTCCGAATATTCCAGTTTATTTTTCTGCTTGGTTTCCGAATTTTAATCAAATTGAATGTCAACAGATATCCAATTTTAATTCATAGTAGAATATCTTGGCACTCTGATGTATTTAGTGTTCTGATGTTGGGAAACTATCACTAACTAGAAATACTAACTTTTGTAGACAATATGTAACTTTCATAATCTTAAACCAAGATAGGAAAAATAGATACTGTGTCAAACGTTTCAGCCATGTGTTCACCTCTCTGTATTAAATTAGCATCGGCAGCTGCATAGGAGATTACTGGCTATGGCTACTTTAACCTTCAACAGGAAAGGGTGCTTGCTGAATTGCCTCCATGTGCCTCTAAAGTCCAAAAAGCTTAAAATATAAGTTTGATACTAATGATGAGAAAACATAGTAATGCAGCACCACTTAGGTTGAAGAAGAGTGAGAATTAAATATATTGCTAATGTAAATTACAGAGTTTATTTTTCTGAAATCCTTGAAGAAAGTTTTGTGTAAGTCATGCCTGACTCCAGGAAATTTGATATAGACATAAATAAGATACCACTACAGAAGTACCTACTATGGATCATGCATTGTACTGGATGCTTACATTGTCTAGTTTTATTTTCATAATATCCTTGTGGAGTAGGTATTGTTATCACCATCATATACAATAAAAATTATATTCAGAAAAGTTAATTACTATGTAGCCAGGGTCTTATGATTATTGCTGGGACTGGAACCCCAAAGCTCATACCAGTGCCCTTCTGATTTCAGTGTCTTACCTACTCAGTTACACAGTTGTTCTTTCTCATGTCAAAAGACAATAAAATATTTGTTCATAAATGTTTTATAATGTTGGGGGGGAGGATGCTATATAAGAGCAAGATATAATCGCAGCACAAACACAATTTCATTTAAACACAAGTGCATTCTGGTCTGAAGTTGATTTTTAACCTACATCTTTTTTGAATAGAGAGCATCTGTAGTTGTATGAGGGCTGATGGGGGTGTTGGGCAGAGAATTATAGCCGCCTAGCAGCCCTGATAAGAAAAAAAAGGAGCAAGTTAAATGCTTTCTGCTCTCAGACAAGATTAAAAATCTTTAAGTACTTTTCTATTTAATAAATTGTGACAGAGCTACTCAATGTAGGTTCAGAAAAGGACATAATGATTGGGCTTCTTGTAAGTAATGCTTTTTAAAAATGGAGGTTGGATTTATATTATTGTCAAAACAAATGTGTTTGGGGATAGCAGAATGTTTTTCACCGAATTCACTTGTAAAAAGCAAACAGTGCCATCTACTGGGCATTAGTTTTCTCTTTGTTACATGTTTTGCAGAAGATCATAACTGTTGTGCATATTCAATACCTGTACACAATAGGAAAAAAAAAGACCTTTCTGTTACCTGTCATGAAGACTTCAAGGCATTTTTTAATGGCTGTGTTTATTTTTTATGAACACATACTAAGTCACTTTACTATTTCTATTAAAAGAAATATTTAATAAAAACAATAATCACCTTCTTGAAACTTAAAAAAAAATCTTTCTAGAAAGAAAGTTAAATTACATGTAAGCATCACCAAGTAAAAATTGAAGAAACCCCAACAGGTTTGTGAAATAATTCATCTCCTCTGCTCAGCTGACAACTCTCCTTTCCAGCCTCAATCTGATCCACCTCAGAGGCTAACTAATGTCTTTCCCTTTTTACAAAGAGGAGGAAAAAAAGAGAAACACTTTTATTATTGAGTAGGCCATGACCTATATATGTATATAAATGCTTATTTTGTGCTTTCCACATAGTGGAAAAGAAGGACTGGACTTCCTACCAGTAGGTGTACATTCAATGGTTTATGATCTGTGTCCTGGCAACATCCCAACACAGGGTCTCAAATTGTTGTCCTGCAACCTCCTTCATCAGGATCATCTAGGAACCTGTGAAAGACACAGATCCCTGAGATCCCTGACCTGATCCTAAGACATGCTGAACCATAAACCTCTGCTCTAGGGCTCAGACATCTTCATTTAACAGGCTATTCTTATGCACATTGGAGTTTGATAATCACTGTCTAGATCCTTGGGATTCTTTACTCTGTAGCTTCTGTGGTGTCTAAGAGCAAATTTCAGATGAGGAGGCCTCCAATGAGCCATTCCAGGCCTTCCTGGAAGGACTGTTTTGAGCCATGTGTGCTTGTACAGCAGCATCATCAGTGGCATATTGGTGCCCAAAGTGTGACTTATAGTTGAGAAACATAAAATATTACTTTATCATGCCTTATAATATAATATTAGTAAACTATTCTATATCCAACTATGTTTTCAGACAGGGTGGTCCTCCTTTAGATAAAATGACAATCACTTTGGCCTGGTAAAGGCTTTCAGGTTGTTATGGTGATGAACGTGTTGTGGTTCACAGAGTGCACTGTGAAAGGTATGGTTATCCAGCCACTTGCAGAAGTTGGCTCATGTGAGTTGCACCCTCCCTGGCGATGCTGGTGCACACTATGAAGACAGTGTCAGTCTCCTGAGTGTCAGCAAATCATACCTGTTTCTGACTTCCCCAGTAAACAACAGCGGACCTGGGAAAGACATCCCCAGGCTAAGAACACCCTCATTTCTCTTACCTACAGCCAATTTAGCCATCAAGCCTAGTTCAGCCTAAGCCCTCTATAAAGCCTTCTCCCAGGTCAGCCTTGTCCATACTGATCTCATCGTGTTCTAAAACCGCAGCACCTACACTCTACCCACTACATGACATTTAGTTACAGAATTTAAATTGTTCTTACGTTGTGTTGAAGAAGAAAGGTATAAATTAGGATGACATTAAAGTGAAAATATGCCATGATATGTAATATGAGCATTGTTATTAAAATTATTATAACTCATTGGAAATATGCTCATTAGAGGCAAGGGACCATGACTTGCATTTATTTATCTTTCATATTATCTCTTACAAAGCAAGTGTTTAATAATTAGTGATTTATTTGATGCAACTTTGTCTCTCATACCCCTCCCCAAGAATAAGTCATGAATTTTTCAAACTGCTCAAAAAAATCTTTTAATGATGAATTTGTTGTTTATTCTGTGGATTGACAATTACAAGGTCACAGAGTACGATATGTTTTAGATTAAGAGACCCTCTGAACATCATTGTCTTGTTATTCATACTCAGACCCTTCTAATCCCAAGTTTTTCTGACTTGGTGATTTTATTTTATTTTATTATTTATTTATTTATTTAATTTCTTTTTATTGTTGTTCTATTACAGTTGTTCCAATTTTTCCCCCCTTGCTCACCACTGCCCTGACTCCCCCATCTGCTCCCACAGTCAATGCCCACCCTCTTGCTTATTGCCATGGGTCATTTATACTAGCTCCTTGACTAGACCCTTCCCCTTCTTTCCTCAATTCTTCCCCTCTCCCCTCCCCTCTGGTCACTGTCAGCCTATTCTTTATTTCCACGCTTCTAATTCTATTTTGCTTGTTTGTTTGTTTTGTTCATTAGTTTCCTGTTATAGGTGAGATCATATGGTACTTGTTTTTTGCCGCCTGGCTTATTTCACTAAGTATAATACTCTCCAGTTCTATCCATGCTGTTGCAAATGATAGGAGTTCCTTCTTTCTTTCTGCTGTATAGTATTCCATTGTGTAAATATACCACAGATTGTTGATCTACTCATCTACTGAGGGACACTTAGGCTATTTCCAGGACTTGGCTATTGTAAATAAAGATGCTATGAACACAGGGGTGCATTGTGGGGAACAGACAGGCATGGGGAGATGTGGGAAACAAACAGGCTTGGTTTAAAAGACTCTGACCGCTGTGCGGAGGGAGTCACCTTCCACTGGGTCCTTAGCCGGCAGGTTGTCTTCCTGGCTTGCTCTGAATTCCACCCTCTGAGAGATTTTAAAGATAGAAATACAAAGGCTTTTAAGGAAAAGGGAACCTGTTCTGTTTTTCTTTAAACAGCCCCAAATTCTTGTCAGTAGGATGTGAAAAAGCAGAACAACTAACCAAAAGTAAATGTTTTGAACTTGTGTAAAATACCTGGGTGCCTCAACCCTGTATTGATGTGCATTTCCCTTTGTTATTATTCCCAACCATTTGGTGAAGCGCTGCATGTTTTTCCTTATGCATTTCCCATGTAGAAAGTAGATAAAAACCCTGGCTAATAAAGAAATGAGGGCAATTTTCCAAAGATAAAACCCCTTCCCTTCCTTCTTCAGAAGGTGAGTGTTTGAGTAGTTTCTTCATCCACTCCAAGGGACCCAGAGTCTCTCTCAGTGCATAAGTTCTTTTGAATTGGTGTTTCAGGATTCTTAGGGTATAATCCCAGCAGTGAAATCACTGGACCAAAAGATAGTTCCATCGTTAGTTTTTTTGAGGAAATTCTGTAGTGTTTTCCACAGTGGCTGCACCAGTCTGCAGTCCCACCAACAGTGCACCTGGATTCCCGTTTCTCCACATCCTTGCCAGCACTTGTTATTTGTTGATATGTTAATGATGGCCATTGAGACTGGTGTGAGGTGGGATCTCTTTCTGGTTTTAATTTGCATCTCTTTGATGGCTAGTGGGTTAAGCATCTTTTCATATGATATGGACCATCTGTATGTCCTCCTTGGAGAAGTGTCTGTTCAGATACTTTGTCCATTTTTTAATTGGATTTTTTGTCTTCCTGGTGTTGAATTGTATAAGCTCTTTATATATTTTGGAGATCAAACTTTTATCTGAGGTATCTTTTGCAAATATGTTTTTCCATATGGGTAGAATCCTTTTCATTTTGCTGATGTTTTCTTTTACTGAGCAGAAGCTTTTTAGCTTCATGTAGTCTCACATTTCTTTATTCTTTCCTTTATTTCCCTTGCCCTAGGACATATATTGGTGAAAATATTGCTGGGTGGTGTCAGATCATGTACACCTGGACTTTGGTATATGCTAATCAACCTGGCCCTGGACTTAGCAGTTCCCAAAAGATATGTTGATGGACTGAAACGTTCCCAGAGGAAATACTAATGGACTTAGCCAGATATGTTAACTAAGCCAGTGTGGGAGGAGGAAAGCAATGAGATGTAAATGATCTACTGAATATGTTAATAAGCAAACTCCCCCTTACCGAAAGGTGTATAAAAAAAGATGCCTGCAGAAGTGCCAGTGGTGATTCCTACAGGCCCACGAGAAGGACCGGGAGCGAGCCCCCCCACCCCACTGCTGTTTCCCTTACCTACAGGCTGTTGAGTCAGTCCGGGAAATGCCTCTCCCCTTAACCCCTTTCCCCCTTCCTTTAGTCCCTCAATAAACCAGTTATCTGTTCCCACAGCAGTCTCTGGGCGATTTCTCAGAGCAGGGCTGCCCTGACAGGTGGGATATTTGAAATTTTACTGCCTATGTTTTCCTCTAGAACTTCTATGGTTTCATGTCTTACATTTAAGTCTTTTATCCATCTGGAGTTTATTCTGGTGTATGGGGTAATTTGGTGGTCTAGTTTCATTTTTTTGCATATACCTGTCCAGGTCTCCCAGCACTATTCATTGAAGAGGCTATTTTCACTTCGTTTTATGGTCCTTCCTCCTGTCAAATATTAATTACTCATAGAGACCTGGGTTTATTTCTGTGTTCTTTATTCTGTTCCATCAATCTATGTTTCTGTTCTTATCCCAGTAACAGATTGTTTTGATTATACTGGCTTTGTTTGATATCAGGTATTGTGATTCTTCCTACTTTGTTCTTCTTTCTTAATATTGCTGAGGATATTTGGGGTTTTTTGTTGTTGTTCCATATATATTTTTGAAATATTTGTTCTAGAGCTGTGAAATATGTCATTGATGTTTTAATAGAGTTAGCTTTGAATATATAGATTGCTTTGGGCAGTATGGACATTTTAATGATGTTAATTTTTTCAATCCATGAACATGGTATATGCTTCTATTCATTTGTATCTTTCTTAATTTTTTTCTTCAGAGTTCCATAGTCTTCTGAGTACAGGACTTTTATCGCTTTGGTTAAATTTAGTCCAAGGTACTTTATTTTTTTTGTTGCTATAGTAAATGGGATTTTTTTCTAGTTTCTATCTCTGATATTTTATTGTTGGTGTACAAAAATGCCTCCAATTTCTGAATATTGACTTTGAATCTCACTATTTTTCCAAATTCACTTATTAGGTCGAGATTTTTAGTGAAGCTATAGGATTTTCTATGTACACTATCATGTTATCTGCAAATAATGACAGTTTTACTTCTTCCTTCTCAATCTGGATGTCTTTTTTTTTTTCTTGTCTGATCACTATGGCTAGAACTTCAAAAACTGTTGAATAGAAATGTAGGAAGTGAAAACCCTTGTCCTGTTCCTGATCTTAAAGAGAAAGCCTTTAGTTTTTGCTCATTGAGTATTATGTTGTCTGTAGGTTTCTCATATATGGCCTTTATTATGTTGAGGTATGTTCCCTCTATTCCCAATTTCCTGAGTGTTTTTATTATAAATGGGTGCTGTACTTTATCAAATGCCTTTATAGAATCTATTATTGTGATCATGTGAGTTTTGTCTTTTTTTGTTTATGTTGTGGATTATATTTCTTGATTTGTGACTATTATACCATCCTTGCATCCCTTTGATGAACCACACTTAATCAGCATGGTGTATGATGTTTTTAATGTATTGCTGAATCGATGTTGCCAATATTTTGTTTAGGATT
This sequence comes from Furipterus horrens, assembly GCF_987537825.1. Lineage (NCBI taxonomy): Eukaryota > Metazoa > Chordata > Mammalia > Chiroptera > Furipteridae > Furipterus > Furipterus horrens. The sequence continues at coordinate 46,275,025 of NW_028327182.1, forward strand.
TTAGCATCTATGGTCATCAGCCATATTGACCTATAGTTTTCTTTCTTTGCGTCTTTTTTTTAAGTATATTTTATTGATTATGTTGTTACAGTAGTTTCAATTTTTCCTCTTTGATCCCCTGTGCCCAGTAACCCCCTTAGTTCATGTCCATGGGTCATGCATATAAGTTCTTTCACTTCACCCTTTTCTATATTATTCTTAACATTCCCCTGTCTATTTTGTACCAATAGATAATGCTTCTTAGTCTCTGCACCATTTCCCCATTTCTCCTCCTCCTTGCTCCCAGCTGACAACCCTCCAAATAATTTCCATACCTATGATTCTGTTCCTATTCTGGTTTGGTTAGTTGGATTTTTTTCTATTTTTTAGATTAAGTTGTTGATAGTTGTGAGTGTGTTGTCACTTTAGTGTTCATAATTTTGATCTTCTTTTTCTTAAGTCCCTTTGACATTTCATATAATAATGGCTTGCTGATGATGAACTTCTTTAGCTTCACCTTGTCTGGGAAGCACTTTATCTGCCCTTCCATTCCAAATGATACCTTTGCTGCATAGAGTAATCTTGGTTGTAGGTTGATTTTCATCACATTGAATACTGCTTGCCAGTCCCTTCCTGCCTGCAAAGTGTCCTCTGAGAAGTCAGCTAATAGTCTTATAGGCACCGCCCTGTAGGCAACTCTCCGCCTCTCTCTTGCTGCCCCCAGGACTCTATCTTTATCTTTCATCTTTGGTATCTCAATCATGATGCATCCTGATGGGGTTCCTCTTGGTCCAGCTCTCCCAAGACCCTCCGTGCTTTCCAGACCTGTATGCCCATCTTCACAAAATTTGGAAAGTTTCCCTCATTTTTTTCAATTCTTGCTTCCTCATCCTGCACTGGTTGACTGTTTTTTTTTTCCTTACATTCCAAACGATTTATTTGAACCCCAGTTTCCTTCCCTTCACCATTGGTTTTTGTGTGGCTTTTCCTTCATTTCACTTAGCATAGCCTTCACGTCTCTTATGCATTTGCCATACTCAAGCATATCTGTCAAGCCTGTGAGCATCTTTATCACCAGGGTTTTGAATTCTGCATCTGTTAGGTTGGCTATCTCCTTGTCACTTAGTTCTCCCACTGAAACCTTGATGCGTTCCCCCTTTGGGGTAATACTTCTCTGTCTCCTCATTTTGACAGGCTCCTGTGTTAGTTTAACTCCACATCCCAGGTAGAGCTGTTGCTCCTGTTATGTTGTAAGGGGTGGAGCCTTAGGGATTCATCAGTACAGGGCGACCTGTTTTACCATGTTGTGGTGCTGTATGTGGGGGAGGGGTCCAAGAAGGAACAATGCTGCCTGGCCAGCACTCAGCCCACTTCCAGGCATCTCTCCCACCTCAACACTGGACTGACGCCCCTTCAGCTGCTGCCCTGGTTGTTGTTCCCAAAGTGGGTGGGTCTGTGGACCTCTAGGACTGTGGGGACCCTTTAAACAAGCGGACTCTGCTGAGACTGGCAGTTTCTGCCTCCACCACAACACCACTGGTCTGCACAGTCAGAGGCAATGAGGCTTGGTTTTCCCTGGTGCTGGGGCTGTGGGCTGCAAGGTCTGGTGAGGAGCTGGGACTGCTCCCCAGGTGTCCCTCCTGACTTTTTAAAATGTGTGACTGTGCTTTCTGCCGACCTGTCACTGCCGCTGCCGCTGCGGCCACCACAACACCACGTCCTCTCCGCCCCGGCTCCACCCCTTCTACCTGTCTGGATGAGTATTTCTTCTTTATATCTTTTTTTGTGGGACTTCAATGTAGTTTGATTTCCTGGAACTTCTGGCTGTTTCTAGTTTTGAATTAGTTGTATTCCTTCTTAGTTGTGGAGGGAGACACACCGTGTTTGTCTTGGCCGAAAGTCTTCTTTGTTGTGTCTTTACCTGGTTTTGGAATTAGGATGATACCAGCCTCATAAAAAAAATGTGTGAGTCTTCCCTCTTCTTGAATTTTTTGGAATAGTTTGAGAAGGATAGGAATTAGTTCTTCCCTAAATGTTTGGTAAAATTCACCTATGAAGCTTTCTGGTCTGGGGGTTTTGTATGCCGGAAGTTTTTTGATTACTACTTCAATTTCAGTAGTTGTTATTAGTCTATTCAGGCTTTCTGCTTCTTCTCGATTCAGTTTTGAAAGATTATGTGTTTCCAGATATTTGTCCATTTTACCCAGGTTGTCAAATTTCTCGACATATAATTACTCATAATAATTTATAACAATCCTTTGTATTTCTGTGCTATTGGTTATGATTTCTCCTCCTTTGTTTCCGCTTTTATTTATTTGGGTCCTCGCTCCTTTTTTCTTGGTGAGTCTGGTTAAAGGCTTGTTGATATTGTTTATCTTTTCAAAGAACAAGCTCCTGGATTTATTGATCCTCTGAATTCTTCTTTTAGTCTCTATAACATTTAATTCTGCTCTGAACTTGATTATTTCCTTCCCTCTACTCACTCTGGGTTTTGTTTGTTGTTGTTTCTCTAGGTCTTGTAGGTGTAGGGTTGGGTTGTTTATTTGAGATTTTACTCTCTCTTACGTAGACTTGTATTGCTATGAATGCCCTCTCAGGACTGTATTCACTGTGTCCCATAGGATTTGAGCTATTGTATGTTTATTTTCATTTGTTTCTGGAATTTTTTTTATTTCTTCTTGCTGTTATTGTTAACCCATTCGTTATTTAATAGCATATTCTTTTGTCTCCATAAATTTGAATGTTTTGAGTTTTTTTCCTTGAGGTTTGTTTCTAGTTTCAAGCTGTTGTAATCTGATAAAATGCTTGATATGATTTCAATTTTCTTGAATTTGTTGATTTTTTTGTGTCCTACTATGTGGTCTAATTTTGAAAAAATTCCATATGCATTTGAAAAAAATATATTTTGCTTCTTTGGATTAAAAGATCTGTATATATAAATTAAGGCCATTTGATCTAAAGTGTTGTTCAATGCCACAATATCCTTGTTGTTTCTTGCTTGAAAGTACTATTCAGTGTTGGCAATGGGGTGTTAAAATCCTCTACTTTGAGTGTGTTGCTGTCAATATCTTTCTTGAAGTGATCCAAGATTTTCCTCGTATATTTGGGTGCTCTTATATTGGATGCATATATGTTTGTTTGTGTTTGTGTGTGTGTGTGTGTGTTAAGTATATTTTATTGATTATGCTGTTACAGTAGTTCCAATTTTTTCCCCTTTGCTCCCCTCTGCCCAGTAGCCCCCTTCCCTCCAGCAATCCCACCCCCCCTTAGTTCATGTCCATGGGTCATGTATATAAGTTTTTTGGCTTCACCCTTTCCTGTATTATTCTAAAAATCCCCCTGTCTATTTTGTACCAACCAATTATGCTTCTTAGTCCCTGCACCATTTCCCCATTTTTCCCCCACCCCCCTCCCAGCTGATAAACCTTCAAATGACCCCCATACCTATGATTCTGTTCCTATTCTGGTTTGCTTAGTTGGATTTTGCTTTTATTTTTTAGATTCAGTTGTCGATAGTTGTTTGTTGCCATTTTAGTGTTTATAGTTTTGATCTTTTCCTTAAGTAAGTCCCTTTGACATTTCATATAATAATGGCTTGGTGATGATGAACCCCTTTAGCTTCACCTTCTCTGGGAAGCACTTCATCTGCCCTTCCATTCCAAATGATACCTTTGCTGCATAGAGCAATCCTGGTTGTAGGTTGCTTTTCATCACATTGAATACTGCTTGCCAGTCCCTTCCTGCCTGCAAAGTGTCCTCTGAGAAATCAGCTGATAATCCTATAGGCACCCTCCTGTAGGCAACTCTCTGCCTCTCTCTTGCTGCCCCCAGGACTCTGTCTTTACCTTTCGCCTTTGGCATCTCAATCATGATGCGTCCTGGTGTGGTCCCTTCTGTGTCTAGCTTGGCCGGGACCCTCCGTGCTTCCCGGACCTGTATGTCCATCTCCTTTGCAAAATTTAGGAAATTTTCATCAGTTTTTTTAATTCTTGCTTCCTCATTCTGCACTGGTTGACTGTTATTTTTCTTCCTTGTGTTCCAAATGATTGATTTGAACCCCGGTTTTCTTCCCTTCACCATTGGTTTTGTGTGGATTTTCTTTTGTTTCACTCAGCATAGCCTTCACTTCTTCTCTCATGCGTTTGCCATACTCAAGCCTGTGAGCATCTTTATCACCAGTGTTTCGAATTCTGCATCTGTTAGGTTGGCTATCTCCTTCTCCGTTAGGTTGGTTATCTCCTCATTGCTTAGTTCTCCCACTGAAACCTTGATCTGTTCCCCCTTTTGGGCCATACTTCTCTGTCTCTCCATCCTGACAGACTTCTGTGTTTGTTTGCCTCTGCATCCCAGTTAGAGCTGTCGCTCCTATTACTTTGTACGGGGCAGAGCCTTAAGGATTTGTCAGTACAGAGCGACCTGTTTCACCACGTTGTGGTGTTGTATGTGGGGGAGGGGTCTGAGAAGGAACAATGCCGCCTGCCCAGCATTCGCCCCTTTTCCAGGCACCTCTCCCATTTCTGCACCAAACTGGTGCCTCTCTAGCTGCTCCCTGGCCATCGTTCCCAGAGTGGGGGGTTTGTGGATGTTCCAGGACCATGAGGGCCCTTTAAACAAGCGGACTCTGCTGAGACTGGCAGTTTCTGCCTCCACCCAAACCCCCACTGGTCTGCACAGTCAGAAACAATGAGGCTTGACTTTCCCCGGTGCTGGAACCATGAGCTGCGAGGTCTGGTGAGGAGCTGGGAATGCTCCCCAGGTGTCCCTCCTGACTTTAAAATGTGTGACTGTATTTTCTGCCAACCTACCACTGCCGCTTCTACTGCCGCCACCACACCATGTCCACTCCGCCCAGCTTTGCCCCTCCTACCTGTCTCGATGAGTATTTCTTCTTCATAACTTTGTATGCTCGATTTCCATGCAGTTTGATTTTCTGGAACTTCTGGGTGTTTCTAGTTTTGAGGTTGTTGTATTCCTTCTTAGCTGTGGAGGGAACGCTGCATGTCTGTCTACACCTCCATCTTCGCTGGAAGTCTTGGGGGCATATATGTTTACAAAGGTTATATCTTCTTGATGGATGGTTCTCGTAAGTATTATGAAATGTCCTTCTTTTTCTTTTTATGGCCTCTGTTTTGAAATCTATTTTGTCTGATACAAATATTGCTACCCAGGCTTTTTTAATGTCCTTTGCTTGAAATATTTTTTCCAGTCTTCACATTCACTCTGTGTAGATCTTTTGTTCTGAGGTGGGTCTATTGTAGACAGCATATGTGCAAGTCATGTTTCCATATCCATTCAGTTACCCTATGTATTTTAATTGGAGCATTCAATCCATTTACTTTTAAAGTTATTATTGATAAGTACTTATTCATTGCCATTTCCCCCCCTCTGTACCTATGTTCTTCTCTCTCTCACTCTTTTTCTTCATCTTCTGAAAGCAATCCCTGTAGCATCTCTTGCAATGTTGGTTTGGTGGAGATATATTCTATTAGCCTTTTTTTTTTTTTTCTGAAAAACTCCTTATTTTGCCTTCTATTTTAAATGAGAGCCTTGCTGGGTAGAGTAGTCTTGGTTGCATGCCTTTGCTTTTCCTTACTTGGAATATTTCTTGCCATTCCCTTCTGGCTTGTAGTGTTTCTTTGAGTAACCAGCTGATAGCCTTATCAGAGCTCCCTTCTATGTTACTAGCTGCTTCTCCTTGGCTTCCTTTAAGATTGTCTCTGTTTTTGAATTTTGCCACTTTACTTATGATGTGTCTTGGAGTGGGCCTCTTTGGATTCATCTTCATTGGGACTCTCTATGCTTCCTGAACTTGCATGACTTTATCTCTCATCAAGGTAAGGAAGTTTTATGTCATAACTTTCTTGTGGGCAATCGCTCCTCATGGTTTAAGGAATTGTAAATCCGGCCTGAGCATGACGAGCCACCAGTGTCCTGGCCACACTTGTCTCTAAGTCTCAGCATAAGGCTGTGTGCAGAACATAAGTGTCAACCACTCAGAGGGATGCCATGGAAATTAGATCAAAGAGTGCTTATTAAGCTCATTGTGCTTTAAAACTTGCTCTGCTTTCCTTATCAGCAGTGTAGTGTAAGCTATCTTTAGCGGGGAGTATATAGAACTCTGCATCTGGTCTGAATGTTTTATAGACCTTGACTCTAATCAGTCAGTGTGACTCCTGGATTAGTGTATGTTATCTGTTACTGTCAAATGCCTGACTACAGTAGACAATTTATGAATTTTAGCCTTGTATCTCTCATATGTATCCTCCTCAATAAAAGACTTGAGGGATGAAGGTTTAGCTGCTGGTCTCCACTAGAGAGGCAGTCACCTTCCTTCCCCCAGACATAAAGTGTCCTGGGTAAAAGTTTGTTCTGCTGTGGTCACAAAGCCTCTGCTGGACAGAGCAACTTTCAGCCGAGCCTAGGGTGTGTGTGGCATATCCGCCATACTTTTTAAAACAGGTGTGTTTTTTTTAAGTATATTTTATTGATTTTGCTGTTACAGTTGTCCCAATTTCTTTTCCCTTTTCTCCCCTCTGCCCAGTAACCCCCTTCCCTTCAGCAATCACACCCCTCTTAGTTCATGTCCATGGGCCAGGCATATAAGTTCTTTGGCTTCACTCTTTCCTGTATTATTCTTAACTCCCCCTGTCTATTTTGTATCTACCAATTAGGCTTCTTAATTCCTGTGCCATTTCTTCCTTTTCCCTCTCCCAGCTGATAACCCTTAAAATCATCCCCATATTTATTATTCTGTTCCTATTCTGGTTGTTTGCCTAGTTTATTTTTGTTTTTATTTTTTTAAGTTCTGTTGTTGATAGTTGTGAGTTGTCATATTAATGTTCATAGTTTTTATCCTCTTTTCATTAAATAAGTCCCTTTAACATTTCATATAACAATGACATGGTAATGATGAACTCCTTTAGCTTTACCTTGTCTGGAAAGCGCTTTATCTGCTCTTCCATTCTAAATGATAGTTTTGCTGGATAGAGTAATCTTGGTTGTAAGTCCTTGCTTTTCATCACATTGAATACTTCTTGCCAGCCCTTTCTTGCCTGCAAAGTTTCTTTTAAGAAATCAGCTGATAGTCTTATAGGAACCCCTTTGTGGGTAACTCTTCTTTTCTCTTGCTGCTTTTAAGATTCTCTCTTTACCTTTCATCTTTGGCATTTTAATTATGATGTGTCTTGGTGTGTTCCTTTTTGGGTCTAGCTTGTTTGGGACTCTCTGTGCTTCCTGGAGTTGTATGTCTACTTTCTTCTCCAAATTTGGGAAGTTTTTCTTCATTATTTTTTCACATAAGTTTTCAATTTCTCGCTCTTCCTCTTCTCCTTCTGGCATCCCTGTGATTCAGATGTTGGCACATTTAAAGTTGTTTTTCTCTTCATTTATTTCAATCCTTGTTTCCTCATTCTGTACTGGTTGACTGTTTATTTCTTCCTCTTGTTTCAAATCATGGATGTGAATTATAGTTTCTTCCCTTCACCATTGGTTTTGTGTGGATTTTCCTTTGTTTCCCTTAGCTTAGCTTTCCCTTCTTCCCTTCTGCGTTTGCCATACTCAAGCATATCTGTCAAGTCTGTGAACATCTTTGTCACCATTGTTTTGATTTCTGCGTTCATTAGGTTTGCTATCTGCTAGTCTGTTAGGTTGGCTATCTCCTCATTGCTTAGTTCTTCCACTGGAACCTTGACCTGTTCTCTCTTTTGCGCCATACTTCTCTGTCTCCTCAACTTGACAGGCTCCTGGTTTGCCACTGTGTCTTAGGTAGAGCTGTCTCACCTGTCACATTGTAAGGGGTGAAGCTTTATATATTTGTCAGTACAGAATGACCCATTTCACCACAGTGTGGCACTGTATTTGTGGGAGGGGTTCGAGAGGGGACAATGCCACTTGCTCAGCAGTTGCCCCTTTTACAGGCACTTCTCCCACTTCCCATATGGAACTGGAGCCTCTCTAGCTGTTGTCCTGGCCTTGGTTCCTGAGTGGGTGGGTGTCCAGACATTCTAGGACCATGGGTGCCTTCTAAAGAAATGGAATCTGCTAAGATACTGTCAGTTTCTTCCTCTGTCCCAACCCCCACTGGTTTTCACAGTCAGAAACAATGAGACTCTCTTTTCCTGACACTGGAACTGTGAGCTTCTCAGTCTGGTCTGGTGCTGGGAGCACTCCCCACACACCCCTCCTGACTTTTTAAATGTGTGACTACACTTTCCACCAGCCTGCCATTGCCACTATCACCACACAGCTTCTTCTCCAACCTGACTCTGCCCCTACTTCCTTTCTGGATGAATATTTCTTCTTTATATATTTGTTTGTTGGACTTCCATGCAGCACAACTTTCTGGAACTTCTGGTTGTCTCCAGTTTTGAGATAGTTGTATTCCTTCTTAGTTATGGAGGGAGATACAGCATGTCTGCCTATGTCTCCACTTGGCCAGAAGTCTCCAAAAAGGTTTTCTAATTCTTGTCCCTCTTCTTCTCATTCTAGTATCCCTATGATATGGATATTATTCATTTCATGTTGTCCTGAAGCTCCCTTAAACCCTTTTCATTCTTATTCAGTCTTTTTTAGTTTTGTTGTTCTATCTGGGAATTTTTTTCTACCTTGTCTTCCAACTCACTTATCTGATTCTCTGCTTCATCTAGCCTCCTTTTGATTCCTTCTACTGTGTTCTTTAATTCAGAAATTGTATTCTTCATTTCCTCCTGGCTTTTATACATAGTTTCTACAGTAGTCCTTCTCTATATCGCGGTTCACTTATTGTGGCCTCACTGTATCGCAGGACTTTTTTAAATATTATATTTAATTATTTATCACAGATTGTTTGCTATATCACAGGATTTTGCAGTACTGTATACATATGTTGTTAAAGTTACGTAGGTTTAAGGAGTGTAGAATAAAAGTAAGGCTCCTAATTCGCAGCGGGGTCTAGAACATAACACCCGCAATAAGTGAAGGAATACTGTATATCCTTTTTTATGTTGGTGTAGCTCACAGTAAGTTCCTCGTAACTTCCCTAGAATTCCTTGTAGTTCTCTCTGAGCTCATTTAGCTTCTTTATAACCATTATTTTGAGCAATGTGTCTGATAGTTTGCTTGCCTCTATTTCTTTATGGACATTCATCTTTTCATCTTGTTTTGGGGTTGTTTCTTTGTCTCTTCCCTTTAGGTAACTCTTCTGGTTTCTGCTTATTAAATTGATCTGCTTTGACTCCCTGTCTTCATGGTATGACTTTCTGTGGTAGAAGACCTGTGGGATTCAGTGGTGTAGTCACCTCGATCTCCTTAACTTGATGCTCTTGGGATGCCCTTTATACCATTTATGTGGGCTCTCTGGTTGTAATTGGGTTTTGGTTGTTGCTGCGTTGTTCTTTGGTTGGTCCTTCCCTCCAGCGAGCTGACTAAGAGTCACTCCACCCACCCTGTCTTGTATGCTGTTGTACAGATGCTGCCAGAATAAAACCAAATATCCTGTTAAAGAAACCCACACCCACAAAAATAAACCCCACACACAATCACACTATCAACAGCAAATGAGCCAGTACTAAGAAAGATGTAAAGAGATTAAGACTATTATTAAGAGAGTAAAAAAAGAAAGAAAGAAAAACAGGAACAAATTGGAGGAAAATTTTCACCACAGTACTATCAACAATCAATAAGCGATGATGAATATAGAAAGAATGGGAATAAGAGAGGAAAAGTAAAAGCTTAAGAGATATCTAGAGGAAAGTGAAATGATTTTGAGATGATAGAGGGAGAAGAAATACTAAGAATGAGAAATGAAAAGCAAGATAAGACAGAGAAAAATTTAAATTTAAAATGAAAAAAATGGCTGGAAGAAGGTAAAACGTAGTAGGAGAGGGAAATGATAAAATTTGAGATATGAAATACCAAAATAATGAATATTTAGGAATCAAATTGAAGAAATGCAACAACAACTGCCGTATTCACAACCAATGAACTAAGATTGACCAAAGTGAAGAGAGAATAATGGTATTTTAAGAACAGGAAAAAGAATGTGAGATGACTAATGATAAGAAAAATGGTCTGAGAGGCTGGAGAAGGGAGAAATAGTAAGAGTGTAGAATGAAACCAGTTATAGCAAGAGAGAAAACAAAATTTAAAAGAAAAATGAGAAGAGGAAATAAGATGGTAAAATGGAATAAGAGAAGGGAGGATCAAAATATGAGATTCAAAATAAACTAATATGAAAACTAGTGATTTATTGTGCACAAAGTTGAAGGACAAGAAATGAAGGTTAAAAAGCTATGCAGGAGAGAAAATAATGAAAATCATGAAGTGTCTGTGGTGGAATTCATCTCAGTAGTATCTAGTTTTTACCACTTCCCTTTCTGGATCTACTCCTGGTGACTTCATATTGTGTCACACTCTTGGCCTAAGAAGCCTGTTCAAAACTACCAGCAATCCACAGTCTGTGGCTGTCTCCTTCAGTTGTTAAATTAGTCAACCTGTAATTAGCAGTCAGGCTTTAGCACCACAGAATGGGGCAGAGTAATTCCTATGGGCAGGGCTCTTGTTTCCCCTTAGGCTGACGCCACATGGAGGGTACTTCTCTGTCTTAGCAAAATGGTTCCTGCAGTATGGGGGATGAGCCAGCATGGGGATCCATTGGCTGCTCCCTCAGTTCTCTCCCCAAAGCCACCATCCCCAAACTCTCCTCAAGCATCTCTAGTCCACTCTCCCCATCTTTGCTGAAGATCAGGGTAAGTGGGTGCAAATGAAATTTTTTGTGTTGGCCCTTTTAAAAGCTCTCTGTGACTCCAGCTGTCTCTCCCTGGCAGATAGAAACCCCACCACTTTTCACAGCTGTATGCTATCTGGGTTCCTCTCTGGCTCTGCTACTGTAGGCTGGGAAACCCAGGTTGGGGTTTAGATCCCACACTTCTCCGGGAGAACCCTCCAGCTACTGAAAAATTTCTCTGTACTTTCAGCTGCCATCTTTGGGAGCCACGCCAGCCCTCTCATATCTCCTCTGCACTCTGTACCAGTTGCATTGTGATGAAGCCTGACTTGGTGATTTTAGAAGCCTACCTGCTTGATTCTATCAAGTTTTCATTGGTTCCTCATACTTTCCCCTTTGTACAGAACTAATTCTGAGGCAATTCCATTTCTCTCTAAACACATTTTCTGTCCTGTTCCCAAGAGTCTTCCAGAGCCATAAGACACATCCCCTTTTATTCCTTGTTGGTTTACCTTTATCAGTAGGTCTCAACTCTAGCTACACATTGGAAACATCTGGATAACTGCAAAATGCTGGTACCCCAGCCTTTTAAGCGAGTATTATTTAATTGGTGTGGAGTGGTGCCAAGGATTTAGTGTTTTTTAAAAAGCTCCAGTAATTATAATATGCAGACAAAATTGAGAACACTCCACTTTTCTTGTGCTCAGCTGAGTTCGTATTTTGCCTTTCTCCTCAAATCACAATTCTTTACCTGAGATTTAACTATTAAAATTAATATATGAAAATATAGACATTGATAAAAAAGGAAGAAGACAGTGATATAGACTACTGAAACCTGAATATAACTGTATGATTATGTAGGAGAGTGTTATGCTCTACCCTACTTCTATCACCATACAGGGGTAACTAAAATCCTCAGATATTTTAAAGGTTTCAAATCTAGGGATTCGCCAAATGTATTTAAGAACTACCTAGTTAATATATGAATTATGAACTGGTATGACTTGAAAGCTCTGATAAAACAATACCTTGGGACTCTTCACCAATGTTCTCTCTTCTCAAGCATTTCTCCCAACCTTTAAGGTTGGAGAAATTAAGGAGACAGGAAATGCAATTTGCTTTGAGGATAGGATTGCCTTGAATAGAATTTAGAAACAAGACTCCCACTCAAATGAGCTGCTTAGTAAATGATGCTGCCAGCTATCATATCTAACCCAGGTTACTGCTCACTCATGCACTGTTTCCAGGAATTTAAATTCATACTTTTAAGTATGAAATCTTGTTCTTTTAGAACTGCTATTAATATTGGGTAAATGCCAGATAACATACCCCCCTCCAACAAAAAGTAAAGGACTTTCTTACTATCTTAAAAATGAACAGAGGAGATCAATGGAATAGAAAATTGTCAAAACATCATTGTACCATGCTGCCACAGGACAAGATAAAATCTAGGGAGTAGAGGGTGAACAAAAGCCAATTTCATGACAATTAGTGATAGCAGTAACTTCAGAATTTTGAACTACTGTTGATCAATTGACAAAAGAAGAGAGAGGATGGGGAGAGGAAAAGAGGGGAATAAATCTCTTTCTTCACATTGCTTTACTATAGAGAACTGTTTTTAAAACCCTTGAGTGATAAACAAGAAGGCACTCCTCATTGGCTATCATACTTTCCACGGTTACAATTTGGTTAGAAAGTAAATTGTTTCTTCATCCTCTTATATAATAATGACAATTGACTTCTCCTCTACAATTATCTTAAGGAAGTCCAAATAAATTTATTATAATGGGGAAAATAGTTCTTGGCTACATTTAATAGATGATTAAGGCCATGTGCACACAATTTCAAGGGGCAGCATTTATATAGTTGGCTTCCTGTTTTAGCAGGTATGACTCCAAGCTACAGATATAGTCATGTAAGAAATATTCATTTATTTTCTATAACTCAGTTTCTGACTTTGGACTTCTCATCATTCCAACTTGGACAAAAATTTAACGTCTGCTTTTGTTGGAAATACCTCCCACCCCAAATGCATTTTTGCTATGGGATTTTACACATCACTAAGTGAACCAGAGGATTGCTGAGTTTGAACCTGCTCTGGAGACTGCCTGTCCAAGTGAAAGGACCCCAGCAGAAAGAGACTGTGTCCTTAGAGCACTGGAGATGCAGGGGATGGTAAGAGGTCATCTGGAAGGTATCTCATTAGAGAGTAGTGCAGACTAGAGGTCCCCGACTGGAAAGTGTTTAAATAATCTACAAATACAACCTATAAGACAGAGAGTCATATTTGACAGAACTACAAACAGCAAAAGCTAAGTAAATAGGCCTGTTACCTTTCCTCTCAGCCTTTCTCCTCCACATTGTGGTAGTGTTGGGAGCTGTAGTTTAGAAGAAGACATCAGTAGAAATAGCCTGCACTTCCTATTCTTGATCCCCAACAAAGCCAGAAGTCAGACCTCAGTTGAGAGAAGAAACTTTAATTGAAATAAGAAATTAAAGTCAGATATCTGCTTCCCTAAAAATGAAACTGTAGCTATGCTTGAAAATTATCAGAAATACTGTATGAATCTCTCTGTTGGTGAGTGATAGAAAGTATATGTCCACCAAAACACATGAAAACAGTGGTTTCCTCATCGTGTCCTACTGAATTCACACCTATTGTCTCTTTCCACATGTGTTGTCTCTTCTACTCTGGTGGCTCTCTAATGCTTTCATATTTTTCCTGGGCAGTTATAGCCAACTCTTGAAACCTTTCTGCACTAATCTCTTCCCTGGACAGTTCCTGAAGGCTGTGCCTGACACCTGCTGCAGGACTTCATGAGAAAACCCTTCTCTTCCTCCCACTTTTTTCATATTCTGATTACTCCTGCAAACATTTTCTCCCTTATGCATTCTCTATAGACACTGCTGAGTTCTTCTATGAGCTTAGTTTTATTTTTATAAAGCTAGAAAAGATAGAGGCTACTTTACTTTCTATGTCTGAGGTAGTGGAGCACAGAGCTAGCTATTGACTTCAATATGGAAAAAAAGTGAGGAGAAAAAGTAGATGAGAAAAATATGTTTTATACATCAAATATTATTCAGGTCTACTTTGATTTATGGTAGAATTTAGTAATCCTTGGTCTGATTGAATTCTGCCACTAGATGCAGAAAACAAATGTACTTAAGCTAATCCCAGCATATTTTACACCTTGATGTGCTTGCATCTTCCCCCTGTGCTTTATAGGGGTCCTGTAGGATAAGCTGCAGAGCATGGAGGTTGAGAGAACCTGGGTCCAAGTCCTGGCCATTACATCACTATGTGACCATACACACATTTCCCCATATGTAAAATGGCAATGATGATAATAATAGCACCTACCTCATAAGTTAGTAATGAAGATAGAGTTAACACCTATTAAATGCTTATGACAGTGTATGAGACATAGCAAGTACAAAAAGAGTGCTTGCTGATCATAATTTGTTCTCCTTATGATTCTAGATTCATGGAGATTCTATAACCTCCATGGCAATAAATAATTTGCAACATGTGTAGCATTTCTTAGCTAGACAAAATCTTACTTGAGCTCCCCAGCTTAAGTCATCCTCTCAGGATTCCCCTGTTTCTTTGGAGAACTTAGCATATTTTACAATTTAATATTAATCTCATAGTTATTTAACATCCACCTTCCCTGCTCAATTATAAGCTCTATTACTTCAGGAACTACATCTATCTGCAATGGGTCCCAGTAGCATGCACAGAGTGGCTGCTCCATGGGTATTTTAATTAAATAACACAGGGGAAATATTTTTAACATAATTCCTGTTGAGTTCAATTTTTCAGCTGTTTTAGACTTAAATAGGCATGCTGATTTCAAAACTGCAGTTAATTTTCTTCTATCATGTCGTTTTTTTCTGTACATCTTATCTTAATGCAACCACTCTAGGCTGGATCGAGCCTGGATCAAGGGAAGCACTAGTGTTCTTCTATTGACTGAGAGCAAACCTCCCTGGAGTGGGGTGAAGTGGAGGATGACCTTGGAGACCAGCGACAGGTTCATACTTCTCTAGACTATTCAGTTACACATGAGACAGTATAGTGAGAGTTTGTGTGCCACTCTATATAGTGAATCGTATTCCGAAGTGTAGTCCGAGTTCTTGTCTGTATACAAGGAGTTAGCAAAACTTATTTTTTACTTACATACATACTTCTTTCCTTCAGATCATGTCTGCTTCTGCTATTTCTCATCATAAGTGCCTAAACAACCCTGATTTGTTTTGTTATATCTGGTAGTTTCACCATTCCCAGTAAAAGGACAAATATCAGCACATTTGTCAGGCAAGCCTATTTTGCATATTTTAAAGTAAAACTTGGTGATCACATTAAGTCTTGGGCCCCTCACAAGGTGTGCAAGCAGTGTGTCAAGAGTTTATGGATGTGGATGAAGGGAACACTTGATAAATAACCATTTGGTATACCTATGGTTTGGCAAGAACCCAGAGATCATTCAATTGACTGTTATTTTTGTATAGTAAAAATATCAGGATATAACAAGAAAAATAAATGTAAACTAGAGTATCCTAGTCTACCATCAGCTATATGCCCAGTGCCTCATTCAGCTGAAATCCCAGTACCAGTTTTCATTGAACTACCCTCTTTCGAGAAACAGGAGTATGGTGAAGAGCTAAGTGAAAGCAATAATGTGGACTTTGAAACTGAAGATGACTCAGTTCATCAGGGATTTGATCAGCGTGACTTGAATGATTTGGCATGAGATTTGGGACTATCCAAAAAGGCTTCAGAACTCCTAGCATCAAGACTACATGAGAAAAACTTGCTTGAAAAAGGAGTGAAGGCATCCTACTTTTGATCAAGAGAAAGTGCATTTCTGCAATACTTTCAAAGTGACAGTGGTTTTGTGTATTGTCATAACATACATGGTTTAATGGAAGAATTGGGAATTCCAATCTAGAATGCAACTGAATGGCAACTGTTCATCAATAGCTCAAAGCAGAGTTTTAAATGTATCCTCCTCCACAATGGCAATTTGTTTGGTGCAGTCCCAATTGGCCATTCAGTTTGTATTAATGAAGAATTTGAAGACATAGAGAGAATCATTGATCTGTTGCAATATCACGAGCACAACTGGGTCACCTGTGTTGACCTTCAAATGGTCGGTCTGCTTCCTTCTTGGTCAGCAATGTGGAGACACCAACTATCCCTTTTTGTGTGTGTATTTGGGAGAGCAGAGCTTGTGAGAAACATTAGGTGGAGTTGAATTAGCCTCCAAGATCTGACCTCAAACAGGGTGATCCAAACATTCTACATGAACCACTTGTTGACAGAAAGAACATTATATTCCCACCTCTGAACATAAAACTGGATCTCATGAAGCAATTTGTGAAAGCTTTGCCAACTGAAGGAGACTGCTCCAAGTATCTCATTTTGCCATTTCCTAGCCTGTTATTTGAAAAGATAAACTACCTTAATATGTATGTTTTGTAGCAGAACTTTAGTACTTATACACAATTTGACTTACAGTAATAATATATAGCCTTCATATGAATAAAATAACTCTAAATAAACCATATATTCAAGTAATTTTTTCTTTATTTTCCTTTGTATGTACATTTTGTATGATTTTTGGGACAAAGGGAGGGTATCCTTTACCTTAAAAAGTTGATGTGATAGAGGAAAAACTGTGGTAATTTTTGGATTCAGATGCCAAAATTTAGTCAAAAACAAGTGTCAGATCTAACTCAACAAAAATTATGTTCCCCAGTGTAATCTGTGCAAATGTTAGACATGGTGGGAGGTTTGGGCCAGGAGATGTGGCAGCACAGGCAAGACTCCCCATCTAGTTGCCCCTGCATGAAGAGCCGAGAATTTTGGAGGGGTGAGAAGACCTAAACTGTCCCTTACAACCCATGTAACTATCCAGGGTTTTCTGATTCAGAGTCAGTCTAGAGTTGTGTCTGACCTGCTGTCAGTTTGTAGTTGTAGGGTATATTCTGGCAGATTTTGTTCAAGTACTTGTCAAATTAAAACTTACCAGGCCATTTCTTCTTACTTTCAAGAGGCATGATAAAATGGCATGAGCCCATTAGCTGCCTTTAGAGATATAAACAACAAAAACATCTGCGCTTAGTTTTTGTCTGTAAGAGAAATTAAAAATTAAATTACTACTATTTCATATTTATTTAATATAGCTTAAGACTTTAAAAAGAAAAGGCGTAGGTTGCTTTAAAGGCCTTGTGACTTGTTCCCAAGTTAATAGTTTCCAGTTTAACTTGAATGAATGGGTTGGTTGGCTGAGGGTTGCTTGCAGGAGAGGGAGTTACTTTAATGATTACAGAGAACACTATTTTTGTGAGCTTTGTGTTTTGAAATCATTTCGATGGAATTATCATACACAATAATACTTATCTGACACTATATAAAAAAGCATAGCATAGTTCTAATTTCATGTCCAAATGACTGTAGAGGAGCCAAAACCAGTGGAGGAACCAATGATGGAGGTTCTCAAAGATGTTTCTCTTCTGTCCCTCCACCAAGCAGCCTGCCCAACCCTGCCCAGCCTCTGAATCTTAGTGTATCTGATTCAAACTTTCTCCTTTACTCATTCCCTAGTTAGACCTGAGTACTGTGGCTGTTCCAGCACAAAACAGCACTAGTTTGAAATATCCAGTTTTTTCCTTTTATTTCCATCCAAGTCCTATCCATCATTCCAAAGATAGCTCGTGTTTTTTATTCCTTTTCAAACGTGTGAAATGTAATGGGATTTCTTTATACTTACCCTTTAAATATTGTTGAACTAATGCATCTTTTTCATGTCTTACTGGCACAGCAGGGTATAAGACAAAGGAGAGAAAAGAACATATTAGTATATCACACATTATATTATGTTGCAGAGAGATGCAGTTAGCAGATGTACAATTGTTGAATAAATGATTCAGAACCTTGGAATACTAATTATATTAAGACAAATATTTGCATGGTGCCCTAGCAAATGTCTAGCATTTCTCAGGTGTTCAATAAATACTAGCACTCCACTTGCAATCTGAGATGCTGAGTTTAGTTTTAAAATAAGCCAACAACCCAAATAAATGACTTCGCAGGTATGTTTTGAGTTGGGCCTTATCTTTTACAACTTCTGTATTTACCACTACAGTACCATAATGAAAGAATAGCTATTCAAACTTATGAAGGAAAAATCCATAATTATTAAGAAAGAATAGTTAAAATGTGTTTGATGTACTAAAATTGTCTCATTGTTATTGTTATTCTTAAAAATAAATATTATATTAATGTGACTTAGAAACTAAGGTTTTCAGCACAAAAGAAAAATGCAACTATAAAATTTAAGATGTTAAGTAAAAGCCGATGTAATCTTTGAGTTGAAAAATACAGTATTAATTCATGATTTATTTATTTTTCATCCAAAAAATATTGATATCTCTTACTTCCATCCACTGAATAGCCCTAGGAACAAGATGACTACAGTATCAATAAATATCCTTCATGCTCAGCTTACTTTCCCTAAATACCATCTTCTAATAAAGTAATAAGAGCTCCATAGTAAAGTAGCAGGTTTCAGAGCTGAGACAGGAAATGTAGAAGATGAGTCTGAGACAACTTGTCACTCTTGAAAGCAAATAAACTATGAAAAACTTGAGGTTGTGCCAAGGGATATAAAAGCTAAGCTGCAGAAGCTCCTACTGGTCAAAGATGGGCTATTTGAATATTAATAATACTGTGATTGATTATAACATTAAATATATAAAAATGTATGAGTTTATTATACTGCTTTAAAAGCATAACTTGGAAACCTGGCTGGGTGGCTCAGTTGGTTGGAGCATTGTCCTGTACACCAGAGGATTGCAGGTTCAATCCCCGGTGATGGCACATAACGAGGTTGTGGGTTCTATCCCTTGTCGAGGCAACCGATTGATGCTTCTCTCTCACATTGATGTTTCTTTCTCTCTCTCTCTCTCTCCTGTCCTTCGCTCTCAAATCAATAAACATATCCTTGGGTGATATTTTTTTTTAAAAGATAACTTGAATTGTAATTATAACTTTTAGAGGTTGTTAGATGTAGACTTAGAAAAGAAAATGTGAACCCTGACAAGGAATTTATCTACTAAGATGGACTCAGACTCCCTACAATTAATTGAGCCTAAATGCAAAATTAGAGCCTACCAGTCATTTGCTGACATAGTCTTTAATGTACTCTATACTAGGAAGAATGACAGGCTGAATTCTTGGATTCCCACACTATGTCTTTCCTAGAGTCATGACTAGGATGGTGAAAAGACTCAAACTTATGTGACAGGAGTTGTCATAGGAGAACTGGGGATTTGTAGCCCAGAGAAAACTGTACTTGGGGTGAATATAATTATATGTTCGCAGCTCTTTGAGATACAGCTCACAGCCAATTTTTAAAAACATAATTAGGGAGATCCAAGATGGCAGAGGAGTAAGTGGAAGGTACACTAACCACCTCCCAGGACCAGTATGGACTTACAACTTAATTGTGGAGAAATCATCTGGAATAACCAACTGAACACTAGCTGAAGAGAAGTATTATAACCACGGAGAGATATAAAAAGCTGCTTCATCACAACGTGACTGGTAGGAAGTGTGGAGATGCAAAAGGACTGGCTGGGCTCCCATGGGTGGCAGCTGCAGGGACTGAGAAACAGCTCAGCAGCTGGGAGTACCCCATGAGAAGGGTAGGGTCTAAACCCCCAGCTGGGCTTCCCAGCCTATAGCATCAGAGGAGAAAGTAAAATAGTATCTAGCTGTGAAAAGCGAAAAGCCACAGGGTTTCTTGCTGGCTTGAGAGAAACAGCTGGAGAAAAAGAACTCTTAAGTGGATCACATATGAAAATATTTTGGCACACACTTACCCTAGGCTTGAGCAGCAGGAGGGCAGAGAGGACTAGAGACGCTTGGGGAGAATTTGGGGCAGTGGCTTAGAGGTTAGAAATGAGGGAGCAGCTGAATGGGTCTGGTGCTGACTCATTCCCCATACAGCAGGCAGACCATTCCACTCCAAGTGGCATCAGCCTGAGGAAAATCAAAAGCCCCGCCTAAAGGAATTACGCTGCCCCACCCTCGTTTCTTAAGTCTGACGGCTGATCAAAGATTTAATAGATTAACAACTAAAGGAGACAGAAAAGGCAGTAGATCTCTGGTAGTCTCCAACAGGCTGCTTAGGCCCAGGCTGGTACATGATCTGATGTCACCAGGAGCAGATCCAGGAAGTGCAGATCAATCTAAGAAGCAGCAACAACAACAAAAAAAAAAAGAGTCACAAATATGGGGAGACAGAGAAAAAAAAGCAAACCATCAAAAGTAAAGAAAGAATCCCCAGACAGAGGGCTAAATGAAATAAAAGAAAGCAAATTACCAGACATGGAATTCAAACGATAGATTATAGGGAAGCTCAAGGAGATCAGCAAGCTCAAAGAAAACTACAAAGAACTCAAGGGAAGCTACAAGGAACTTATCGAGAATTACACCAACATGTAAAAGGACATAGAAGCTATCAATAAGAGCCAGGAGGAAATGAAGAATACGATCTCTGAATTGAAGAACACAGTAGAAGGAATTAAGAGCGGGCTAGAAGAAGCAGAAGATCAGATCAGAGAGCTGGAGGACCACATAGAAAAAAATTTCCAGACAGTGCAACAAACTGAAAAAAGAAAAAGAATGAAGAGGTTTTAAGAGAGCTACAGGACAACATGAAATGTAATAATATCCATATCATAGAAATTCCAGAAGGAGAAGAAGAAGAGCAAGGGATAGAAAACCTCTTTGAAAAAATAATGACAGAAAACTTCCCTAACTTGATGAGAGAGAGTCACATAAGTCCAGGAAGCACAGAGGGTCCCAATGAAGATGAACCCCAACAGGCCCACTTCAAGACACATCATAATTAAAATGCCAATATCGAAAGACAAAGAGAGAATCCTAAAAGCAGCAAGAGAGAAACAGCTAATAACATACAAGGGAGTTCCAATAAGGCTCTCATCAGATTTCTCAGCAGAAACACTACAAGCCAGAAGGGAATGGCAAAAATATTCCAAGCAAGGAATATATTCCAAGGCCTACAACCAAGAATACTCTACCTAGCAAGGCTCTCATTCAAACTGGAAGGTGAAATAAGGAGTCTCCAAGACAAAAGAAGGCTAAAAGAATACATCTCCACCAAACCAGCAATACAAGAGATGTAAAAGGGCCTGCTTTAAGAACATGAAGAAACAGAAAGAGGGAGGAACACAGGTACAAAGGGGGGAAATGACAATGAACAAGTACCTATCGATAATAACCTTAAATGTAAATGGATTAAATGCTCCAATCAAAATACATAGGGTAGCTGAGTACATTAGAAAGCATGACCCACATATATGCTGTTTACAAGAGACCCACTTTAGAACAAACAATCTACATAAACTGAAAGTGAAGGAATGGAAAAAAGTGTTTCAGGCAAATGGACATGAAAAAAAAAGCTGGGGTAGCAATACTTATATCAGACAAAAGAGATTTCACAGCAAAGACCATAAAGAGAGACAAAGAAGGACATTTCATAATACTTAAGGGAAAAATTAATCAAGAAGATATTACCCTTGTAAACATATATGTACCCAACATAAAAGCACCCAAACATGTAAGGAAATTTTTGAAAGACTTCAGGAAGGATATAGGCAGCAACACACTCATAGTAGTGGAATCTAACACCCCATTTTCAACAATGGACAGATCTTCAAAGCAAAGAAACACCAAAGATACTGAGGCATTGAACAACACTCTAGATCAAATGGACTTACTTGATTATATATATATATATATATATATATATATATATATATATATATATATATATATAGTACTTTTCACCCCAAAGAAGCAAAATATACATTCTTTTCAAGTGCATATGGAATATTTTCAAAGATAGACCACATGGTAGGACACAAAACAAGCCTGAACAAATTCGAGAAAATTGAAATTATATCAAGCATCTTCTCAGATCACAATAGCTTAAAACTGGAAAACAATTTCAAGGAAAAAAACTCAAAAACATTCAAACTCATGGATAATGAATAACATGTCATTAAATAATAAATGGGTTAACAGTGACATCAAGGAAGAAATCAAGAAGTTTCTGGAAATGAATGATAATGAACACACAACAACCCAAAACCTATGGATTACAGCGAAAGCGGTCCTGAGAGGAAAGTTCATAGCAATACAGACCTACCTAAAAAGGATAGAAGAATGTCTAATAAAAAAAAAAAAATTTAACCCTGCAGTTCAAGAACTAGAGGAAGAATAACAAACAAATCCAGAGGGAGTAGAAGGAAATCATCAAGATCAGAGCAGAATTAAATGACATAGAGACCAAACAAACAATTCAAAAAATCAACAAAAGTAGGAGCTGGTTTTCTGAAAAGATAAACAAAATCGACAAGCCTTTAGCCAAGCTCATCAAGAAAAAAAGAGAGGAGACCCAAATAAACAAAATCAGAAATGAAAGAGGAGAAATCATAACCGGTACCACAGAAATACAAAGAATTGTAAGAAATTATTATGAACAACGGTATCACAAGAAATTTGACAATCTAGATGAAATGGAAAAATTTCTGGAGACATACTCTTTCAAAACTGAATCAAGAAGCAGAAAGCCTGAACAGACAATAAAAACTAGTGAAATTGAAGCATTAATCAAAAATCTCCCGGCACACAAAAGCCCTGGACCAGATGGCTTTACAGATGAATTTTACAAAACATTTAGGAAAGAGCTAACTCTTATCATTCTCAAAGTAATCCAAAAAATCCCAGAAGAGGGAAGACTCCCAAACTTGTTCTATGAAGCCAGTATTACCCTAATTCCAATACCAGGCCAAGACATGGATGAACATAGATGCTAAAATCCTCAACAAAATATTGGCAAACCAAATCCAGCAACACATTAGAAAGATCACACATCACGATCAAGTGGGATTCATCCCAGGGATGCAAGGATGGTTTAATTTCTGCAAATCAATAAACGTAATACACCACA
The DNA here is from genome assembly GCF_987537825.1 of Furipterus horrens. Lineage (NCBI taxonomy): Eukaryota > Metazoa > Chordata > Mammalia > Chiroptera > Furipteridae > Furipterus > Furipterus horrens. Next base: position 46,297,753 of record NW_028327182.1, read on the forward strand.
TAAACAAAATGAAGGACAAAAACCACATGATGATATCAATAGATGCAGAAAAAGCATTTGGTAAAGTACGACACCCATTTCTGATGAAAACTCTCAGAAAAATGGGAATAGAAGGAACATACCTCAACATAATAAAGGCCATATATGAGAAACCTGAAGCCAACATCATATTCAATGGGCAAAAACTGAGAGCATTCCCCCTGAGGTCAGAAACAAGACAAGGATGCCAACTCTCTCCATTCCTATTCAAAATAGTCTTGGAAGTTTTAGAAACAGCAATCAGACAAGAAAAAGAAATTTAAAAAGGCATCCAAATTGGAAAAGATGAAGTAAAACTGTCATTATTTGCAGATGACATGATAGTGTACATTGAAAACCCTGTAGACTCCATGAAAAAACTACTCGACCTAATAAGTGAATTTGGCAAAAAGCAGGGTACAATGTTAATATTCAGAAATCAAAGGCTTTTCTGTACACCACCAACAAAATATCAGAGAGAGAAACTGGAAGAAAAATCCCATTTACAATAGCAACAAGAAAAATAAAGTACCTAGGAAGCCCTGGCTACTGTGGCTCAGTGGATTGAGCGTCGGCCTGCGAGCGAAGTGTCGCTGGTTCGATTCCCAGTCAGGGCACATGACTAGGTTGCACGTCAGATCCCCAATTGGGGGCACGAGTGAGAGGCAACCACAAAGTGATGTTTCTCTCCCTCTCTTTCTCCTTTTCCCTCTCTCTAAAAATAAAATAAATAAACAAACAAATAAATAATAATTTAAAATATAAAAATAAAAGAAAATAAAGTACCTAGAAATAAATTTAAACAAGGAGGTAAAAGACATGTACTCAGAAAACTACATAACACTGAAGAAAGAAATTAGGTAAGATACAAATAAATGAAAACCATGTTCGTGTATGGGAATAATCAACATAATTAAAATGTCTATACTACCCAAAGGAATTTATAGATTCAATGCAATCCCTATTAAAATACCAAAGACATATTTCACAGACCTAGAACAAATATTTCAAAAATTTATATGAAACTAAAAAAGACCCTGAGTAGCCACAGCAATCTTAAGGAAGAAGAACACAGTAGGAGGAATCACAATACCTGATATCAAACTATTTTACAAGGCCACAGTAATCAGAGCAGTCTGGTACTGGCATAAGAACAGACATATAGATTAATGGAACAGAATAGAGAGCCCAGAAATAAACTCAGGCCTCTATGGTCAACTAATATTCAACAAAGGGGGAAGGAACATAAAATGGAGTGAAAAGAGCCTCTTCAACAAATGGTGTTGGAAGAACTGGACAGGGACATGCAAAAAAATGAAACTAGACCACCAACCTACACCATACACCAGAATAAACTCAAGATGGATCAGAGACTTAAAGGTAAACCATAGCACCATAAAAGTTCTAGAGGAAAACATAGGCAGGAAAATTTCAGATATCCTGTGTAACAACATTTTCACTGATATAGCTCCTAAGGCAAGGAAAATAAAGGAAGGAATAAACAAATGGGACTACATCAAGCTAAAGAGTTTCTGCTCAACAAAAGAAAACATCAGCAAGATGAAAAGGGAACCAACCATATGGAAAAATATATTTGTCAATGATACCTCAGACAAGGGGTTGATCTTGAAAATATATAAAGAACTTATATGACTCAACACCAAGAAGACAGACAACCCAGTTAAAAAATGGTCAAAGGACGTGAACAAACACTTCTCCAAAAAGGATATCAGATGATCCATAGGCATATGAAAGAGTGCTCAACATCATTAGCCATCAGAGAGATGCAATTAAAAACCACAATGAGATACCACCTCACACCACTCAGACCGGCCATCATCAACAAATCAATAAACAACATCTGCTGGCAAGGATGCAGAGGAAAGGGAACCCAGGTGTACTGCTGGTGGGAATGCAGACTGGTGCAGCCACTGTGGAAAACAGTATGGAATTTCCCCCAAAAGTAAAAATGAAACTGACTTTTGATTCAGTAATTCCATTGCTAGGATCATATCTGAAGAATCCTGAAATACCAATTCAAAAGAACCTATACACCCCTATGTTTATAGCAACACTATTTGTAATAGCCAAGTGCTGGAAACAACCTAAGTGCCCATCTGTAGATGTGTGGATCAAAAAACTATGGTATATTTACACAATGGAGTACTATGTGGCAGAAGGAAAGAAGGAACTTCTACCATTTGCAACAACATGGATGGAAATATAGAGAATTATGCTTTGCGAAGTAAGCCAGGCAATGAAAGAAAAATACATTATGTTATCACCTATTACAGGAGACTAATTAAAAAACACAAACAGGCAAAATTGAACCAGAGGTATGTAAACAAGGAGTAGACTAACAGTGACAAGGAGGGAGGGGCAAGGGAGAGAAGGGGTTAAGAAGGGGAAGGATCTAGTCAAAGAACATGTATAAATGACCCATGGACATGGACAACTGGGTGGGGACTGACTGTGTGAGGAGAGGGGGCAGGGTGTGGGGAAACAATAGAGAAAAAAGTGGGACAACTGTAATAGAAAAACAAACAAAATTTTAAATGGGGGAGAAAAAAGAAAATATAAACAATTGAAATGCAATTTTAGTGAATAAAGAAGGACAAAGATTTTTCTTCACACTGTATATTTTTCTCCCTACCTGATCCCTCCAGAATTTGTCATTCCAAATAAGTAAGTAATGACATAAGGTTCTTTGCATAAAACTAATAAGACCAGTTGTCAAGAGAGGTTTTGTTGACCAAGAATGACTGGAATGTCATGCCTAAAGGAGACATGCTTGGGCTCTGGCTGTTATCAACAAGCCCTGAGGAAATAGGATTGACTTTCAATGGTAGTAAAAGCTCACGAGAAAAAAGGCTCGGTATGTCGGTTGGTTATCAGTCCATGGCAATCTCTCTAGGGAAGGAACAAATGTTGATTTCCTGAAAGATGGCTAGAAGGGACCTTAAGGCACAATGGAAAACCCGAAGGACCTGGAAAAGACAAGTGTTTACAGGCAACGCTGAATGGCAGGTATGTGGCTCAGCTTCTGTGCTCTGAAGGGCAGAACAGAAGGTCACCCTAAATGTTCCTTGTGTCAGTTCCAGCAAAGCAGACTTAAAGATCAGAAATGATCACTTGCCGCTCTTGTTGTGTTTTTGCAAATGAACAGTATAAATTTAAAGTGGACTTAATGCAGTCCCTTTAATGACATGGAGGGTAATCTTAAGGAGAAACACCGTGATTCAAGGAAAATCACAATGCTCAGTGGTAGACTATAAAGTAGTGTAGCTAACAGTCTTTAAAGTTTCTTTTCATTTAAAGTTTGTTTTCATTTGGAAGTTAAACTAGATCTGTGGTATCATCAAAGGTGCTTAATTTACAAGTAAGAAGAATGTCAAATGCCTTGCAACTGGATGTCTTTCTACTAAGACAGTCTTACAAATTTAGAGACTTCTTTGTGGGTTATGTTGCATAAATTAACATGTGTTTTCTGTTTTCAAAGGGCATAAGGCTATGATCTCATTACCTGAGTGATTGTTTGTACATATCAGCCTCACAATTCTGTCTGCATCGCTGCCTTCTGAGACTCAACGGTTTGGCTGAACTAAGTGGCTGAGTTGGTGAAGAATGGGGTGGTCTGTGGCCTTCACTTTAAAACTGGTTTATCTTTTCTATCCTAATGGCTTGGACAGAAAGGGCCCAGAGGTCTGAGAGGGGGGGAAACCTAAAATATTCCCCTCAGTCCAAACTAAGTATAGTGGGCAAAAGGGTTTGGACAACTGTGATGTGCCTTGCACACCTTCCTCAAAAGAAGCCCCTTTTTCCCTAATGTGGGACATTGGAAAATTAATTCCTGCATTTTTTCATCTAGTAATTATGGATTGAATGATGCATTTTAACCCTGTTGCCAAATCTGTTGCCTCCAGAATACACAAGTATGCCAGCTTGTTAAACCAAGCACGCCATTGTCCAGGGACAGCCAACTGACCTGGCATATGCAAGATCCTTCCCCATGTGGGAAGGACACCCTCCTCTCCATAGCCCCACTCTTATTAGGGATTTCTGGACCCAAAGGTAGGCAGGGCGATGACCATGCCCAGCTTGAAGCAGCTAGAGGGCACGAGACCTTTGCCCATTGTCCTTTATAAGATTATAAAGGGTCTTAAGTCTGAGAGAGGGGAATTGTTATTTTTTATTGTTATAAAATTTTAATTAATTTTAAAAAAGAAGAATATAGGAAAGGGTGAAGCCAAAGAACTTTTATGCATGACCCATGGACATGAACTAAGTGGGGTGGGATTGCTGTAGGAAAGGGGGTACTGGGCGGAGGGGAGCAAAGGGGGAAATATCGGAACTATTGTAACAACATAATAAAATATACAATCAATCAATAAATAAAAAGCATAATTAGAATATATTGTCCACAGTGTTGTATAATCTACTCTCCTAAACTCATTTAATGAATTCATACTGTTGATAACATGCATACTAATAAGCTCTTCCCCCTATTATTTAATAGGTATATTTGGCCTTTCATTTTTTTATTCATTCCACTCTGGGGTCCACCATATTAAATACTGCTTCATTTTAAATTCAGGTTCAGAGGATAATTACAATTTCAAGGACTCTGGTACTCTGAATTTATTTGCCTAAATGGTAACGTATTAGCAATTACAATAGTGAATATCATAGAATACATATTGACCCTTTGGTAAGTGGGATATTAAACTATGTTACTATGATTATTTATTTACTGGCAACTCAGTGCTTTTTCATTTTTCCATGTAGTTTATTTCTAAGGTATTCCTGGTTAAAGCAGCCCTAATTGTACTAAACCATATCTGAAATTAAAGCATCTGGGAAACATACTAATGAAAGTCAAAACTCCCTTTGTACAAGAAAATTAGCACTCTCTAAGGCCTAATAAGCATGGTTAACAATACGTCTGATGCCAAACTCTGAAAAGTACTCAAAACCCCTGTGCCATTAAGTAATCGAATATTATAATTCTAAGAGAAAAAGTAAGGAATATTTAGTCGTTAAAATAGAGGCTATTTTCAGTGGTGTAAAGAATAACAAATAGACATAGGTTTTCTGAAAATAATTTTGTTACAGATGTAATTAGGGAAGATATAAAGTGTGTCAGTGGGAAAAGCTATGTTAGAATCATAGTTAAACTCCATAAGTATGCATAACCCATATAGAAATGATAAAAACAAAGTGAAGTTGCTTAAAATTATCCTAATATGCAGTAAACTTATGATTAGTGTATGATATTTTATTCAAAAAAGTTAGGATTTCAATTTTTAATAAGAATTTTCTTTTCTATTTTTATATAGTCCCACTTTGTTTAGTTGTATTTTCATGCAATTTATTACAGTTTTCTTTTTTAAAGGATAAAATATTTTACATAATTTTTCAATATATAAAACTTTAAAAGCATGATTCAAAGTATTTATAATTGAAGAACACAGAAGAATATTTCTTGGGCTTTTAAAGTATGCCTACTTTCATTAGAGCTACCTGAAAGTATAATTTTATTTTCTAGAACTTTTTTTTTTTAAGTTTTGGTTTTTATAAATATTCATACATTTTGGTTTAAAATCATAAATGTAGATTTTGGAAGTAGTCATGGAACAACTAATTTTCATCTTCTTTTATATGTTATAAATGAATTGTCAGTTATTTGATATGCTCCTATGCCAATCAAATAATCCCATGCCAAACTGTCCATTATAAAGCACAATTTTAAAAGCTTAAGGTCTTTTTAACTTCTTTTAAACAAGAATCTCTAAGTTCTCTACATTGTAAACAAACATTTATTTTAATTTGGAAGTCACGATATAGATTTTTTAATACTTCTAAACTGTCGCATTGCAAAGAAATTGAGGCATTTTAAATGTTTAGTTTTACAATAGCTATAACCATTGGACTTGGTTCTGAAGGCTGAGTTGAAGTTGGCTTGTATTTAGGAGAGAGAACTTTCAACGGAGAAAATAATATGTGAAAATAGATGCTTAGAGAAGAGTCAGAACTTTGTTTTGGCTGGAGTACAACATTTATTTTTAAACAGAACAGGGAAAAAATGGGAGTGAACAAGCATGGAAAGTTTTTCTTTTATCTTTTTAGTAAGATTTTCCATGCTGAGTTTTTACTCAAAGAAGATAACTCAAGCAATAGTACTAACAGTAAGATTAGAGCTAGGAGAGACTAGAGATGGGAATACTGGGGGATACTGATAAAAATAATGGTTCATTATCTTAGTCACTAATTCATTCAACATACATCAGGGCACCTCTTAGACATGCCACGTATCTACTAGCTGGTGGAGATTCAAAGGGGAATAAAATAGAAAACATCAGGGTCTGATGAGTGCAAACTATCACAAGAACCTAGTTGTTTCTCAGCCCAGCTTAAATCTCACCCCTTCTTTGAAGTTCCTGCCCCTGTTTGGAATTAATTTCCCTTTATTTTGTGCTTCCACAGGACTTAGTTTATGCTCCCATTGCAGTTGTAGTGGTAGTCAATGCTACTGCCAATGAAATCGAGTCCCTGGATGGAAAGAATTATGCCATATTTATTTTTGCAGCTACCTAACACAGAGAAGGCAGAATATGAAAATTGTTTCTTTGCTATCAGCTCACAGTTTTTGGCTCTAACTCATACTAGTCAGGTTTTAGACTATCTCACAAAATGAAAGTCAATATTCAAGTTATCCTTCCATTGCTGGGCTCCACTTTCATAAGTGTGTGACATTTTGCAAAAGTTTAAATTATTTATACAGGGTGGGGCAAAAGTTGGTTTATAGTAGTGAGTACATGAAACATAGAGTTTATTCTTGTGTCATTATATATTAATTATTGTATTATTTTCCATACAAACAACTGTAAACCTACTTTTGTGTATCAGCTTCAAATTTTGAACTTGAATGGTTACAAGTTTAATGTTTATAAATGTTTAGGAACTTTAATGTTTACAAGTGTTTTGAGTTAAAGAGCAAAAAAGTTATATTTACTTTTGCCTACCATATAATAATTTTCACGTCACCAATAATTATTTTTGGTAATTGTTACTCATTTTATAGTTAAATGTTACTGTACTAAGGTCATCACAAAGACATTATAAAATATATCTAGCAATAAACACACTTAAAGTTACTGTAAGTCTTCTGATACCATGAAGATAGATGCTACAACTTTGATACTTCACACTGTTCTGTCTTATAGATCTGCATTTCTTTGTCGTTTTCTTAATTACTCTTGATCTGCAACATATTGTCATTCTAGAGTTCTTGAGCTGTAGGTAGGATAGTCAAGAATTGCAAATTTAAAAAAATGAAAAGCTGGGGAAAATGGTTTTAGAGAACCAGGAATATTTTGTGAGGTTATAAGCTCTGAGCATGCGCACCATGATTTAGTCCTATTCCTGTCTTTGTCATCTAGTTGGAGTACGAGCAACCAAAATGTTTTCTCCAAATAACACCTATGTTGTCTGGTTTCATGAGTCTTTTGTTAAACCTGTCTAAAATCACATGTCCTCAGTTGAAAAAATATCCTAAATTGAAATTGGGGATTCAGAATGAAGATTTATTTAATAAATTTATTATATGTAGCAACATGGTAGTTCCTAAGAATACTAAAAATCAAAAAAATTAATGCAAAATAGTGATTGATTTATTTTATTTGAAGACAAATAGTGTATTTTTTAAGTATATTTTATTGATTAGACTGTTACAGTTGTCACAATTTTTTTCCCCTTTGCTCCCCTCTGCCCAGTATCCCACTTCCTTCCAGCAATCTCACCTTCCTTAGATCATGTTCATGAGTTCTGCATGTAAGTTCTTTGGATTCACTCTTTCCTATACTATTCTTAACATCCCCGTGTCTATTTTGTACCTACCAATTATGCTCCTTAATCCCTGCATGATTTTCCCATTTCTCTCCCTTCCTCCTCCCAACTGATAACCCTCCAGATAATCCCCATACTATGATTCTATTCCCATTCTGGTTGTTTGCTCAGTTTATTTTTTAGATTCTGTTGTTGATAGTTGTGAGTTTATTGTCATTTTAATGTTCCTACTTTAGATGTTCTTCTTTTTCTTCAATAAGTCCCTTTAACATTTTATATAATAAGTGTTTGGTGATGATGAACTCCTTTCACTTTACCTTGTCTGGGAAGTGCTTTATCTGCCCTTCCATTCTAAGTGATAGCCTTGCTGGAGCAATCTTGGTTGCAGGTCCTTGCTTTTTTTCACTTTGAATACTTCTTTCCAGTCCCTTCTTTTGAGTTTCTTTTGAGAAATCTGCTGATAGCTTTATAGAAACCCCTTTGTAGGTAACTCTCTTCTTTTCTCTTGCTGCTTTTAAGATTATTTCTTTATCTTGAACCTTTGGCATTTAAATTATGATGTGTCTTTGTGTGGTCTCTTTGGGTCTAGCTTGTTTGGGACTCTGTGTTTTCTGGAGTGGTATGTCTATTTCCTTCACCAAATTTGGGAAGTTTTCTTTCATTATTTTTTCAAATAAGTTTTTATTTTTTTGCTTTTCCTCTTCTCCTTCTGGCACCCCTATGATTTGAATTTTTTTTTTCAATTTTTGTTTCTTCATTCTGGACTGGTTGACTGTTTATTTCTTCCTCATATTCCAAATCGTTGATTTGAACCCTGGCTTCCTTCCCTTCACCACTGGTTTTGTGTGGATTTTCCTTCATTTCACTTAGGATAGCCTTCACTTCTTTCCTTATGCATTTGCCATACTCAAGCATGTCTCTCAATTCTGTGAGCATTGTTATCACCAGTGCTTTGAACTCTGCATCTGTTAGGTTGGCTATCTCCTCGTCACTCAATTCTCCCACTGGAACCTTGATCTGCTCCCTCTGTTGGGCCATACTTCTCCTCAACTTGACAGCTTCCTGTGTTTGCCTCTGTGTCTTTGATAGAGTCGTCACACCTGTTACATTGTAAGGGGCAGAGCCTTAGGTATTCATCAGTGTGGGATATCCCATTTCACCATGTGTGGCACTGTATTTGGGGGAGGGGTCTGAGAGGGAACAATGCCACTTGCTCAGCAATTGCCCCCTTTCCAGGCACTTCTCCCACTTCCTGAATGGGACTGACACCCTCTAGCTATTGCCCTTGTTGTAGTTCCCAGGGTGGGTAGGTTTAAAGATGTTCTAGGACCATGGGGGCCCTCTAAACAAACAGACTCTGATGAGAGACCAGCAGTTTCTTCCACTTCCACAAAGCCCACTGTTTTTCACAGTCAGAAGCAATGATGCTTTATTTTCTTCAGCACTGGAATTGTGAGCTGCATGGTCTGGTCTGTGACTGGGATCCCTCCCCAGGTGTCCCTTGCAATTTTTATAGTGTGTGACTGTGCTTTCTGCTGGCTGGCCACCTGCCACCACCACTTCCACCACACCGAGTCCTCTCTGCCCTGACTCTGCTCCTCCTATTTGTCTGGATGAGTATTATTTCTTTATATATTTGTTGAACTTCTATGAAGTTTGATTTTCTGGTAGTTCTGGTTATTTTTAGTTTTGAGGTAGTTATATTCCTTTCTTATGGATGTGGAGGGAGGCAAAGCAAGTCTACTTATGCCTGTACTGTTGTACTAAAACATGGCATAAAGTTTGTGCCTTTGGCTTGCTTTTCTAATTTAAACCAAATAATGTCAATATTATAGTAAATGGGACAGTGATTAGATTTCCAGATGCTAAATTTCTTTCTTTCCTTTTATTTACTTTTTTCTTTTCCTGCTGCTGCTGGGAGTGGAATTGACTGGAATGAAGAACAGAAGTAGAGTAATAGTCATCTCTTGATAAAAAAGATTTCCTTTTTTATTCTATTTTTTCCATTACCATTACCATTTAGTTCCCTTATACCTCCCTCCCCTCAGCATCACCACACTGTTGTCCATGTCCGTGAATCAATTTTCCTTTTTGCTCAATCCCTCACCCCTTATCCTCACTCACATCTTAGTTGTCATCCCTCTTTCTATCTATAAGTCTGTCTTTATTTTGCTTGTTAGTTCACTTTATTCATTTGATTCCACATATGAGTGAAATTATATGGTATTTATCTTTCTCTGGTTGTCTTATTTTATTATTTATTTATTTATTTTTAAAAATATGCTTTATTGATTATGCTGTTACAGTTGTTCCATTTTTTCCCTTTGTTCCCCTCCACCCAGTGAACCCCCTCCCTCCAGTTGTCCCCTGCCTTACTTAGTCCATGCCCATTGGTTGTGCATATAGTTCTCAACATCTTCTTATCTACTCCACTTCCTCCTACTATGCTTCTTAATTCCTGTACCACCTTCCTCCCTTTCCACCCTTCCCTCTCCCTGCTGACCTCCCCTGATAATGTTCCCCATATCTATAATCCTTTTCCCACTCTTGTTGCCTACTTAGTTTGCCTTTGTTTCAGTTCCCTAACTTCTGTTGTTGGTTGTTGTGATACAGTTTTCATTTTGATGTTTATAGTTTTGATCCTCCTTCTCCTACACAAGTCCCTTTAACATTTCACATAACAGTGGTTTGGATCTGATGAACTCCTTCAGTTTTACTTTGTCCTGGAAGCACTTTCTCTGCCCTTCAATTCTGAATGACAGCTTCGCTGGATAGAGTAATTGTGGTTGTAGGTTTTTGCTTTCCATTCCTTTGAATATTTCTTACCAGTTCCTTCTTGCCTACAGAGTTTCTTTTGAGAAATCAGCTAATAGTCTTATTGGGACCCCTTTGTACATAATTTTTCTCTCTTGTTGCTTTTAAGATTCTCTCTTTATCCTTAATTTTTGACATTTTGATTATAATGTGTCTTGGTGTGGTTCTCCCAGGGTTCAGTTTTTTTTTGTAACTCTCTGTGCTTCCCTGGATCTGTAAGTCTATTTTCTTCCCCAAGTTAGGGAGGTTCTGTTTCATTATTTTTTCACATAATTTTTTAAATTCTAGTTCTTCTTCTTTACCTTCTGGCAACCCTATGATTCGGATGTTGGCCCACTTATAGGTTTTCCATAGGTTTCTGAGCCTCTCCTCATTTTTCTCATTTTCCTCATTTCTCATGTCCTCTTTCTGCACTGGTTGACTGTTCCTTCCCTATGTTCCTATTTGCTTATTTGATCCCTGGTTTTCCTTCCCTCACCACTTGTTTTGTCTGTGTTTTCACTAATTTCAGCAGGACTTGCTTTCACTCCTTCCTTGTCTTAAGATCTGCTGTTAGATCTGTAAGCATTCTTATAACTAAAGCTCTGAACTGTGCCTCAGAAAGTTTTCCTATCTGCTGATCCATTAGATTAGATATTTGCTGTCTTGTCAGCTGCATGACTGGGATCTCTCATGATCTGTGCCATCCTGACAGTTTTGTGTTTACTTTTGCTTCCTGGGTGGGGCGGTCACACCTTCTATGCTATAGGGGGTAGAGCCCCATTCACTCATCACTACCTGGTGACCCTTCTCACCACGCTGTAGCATTTTGTGTGTGGGGGTGGGGTTCCAAGGTGGATTCTTGCCATTTACTCTCCGCTGAAAGACTGGGAGCTTCTTCCTCCATCCCCACCCCTCTGGCCTTCACAGTCCGCGGCAATGAGGGTTGCTTTCCCTGGAATTGGAATCGCGAGCTGATGGGTCTGGTCTGCAGCCAGGGGTGCTCTCCAGGTGTTTTTTACCTCTTTTTAAATACAGGTGTCTGTGCTTCCCACCGCAGCTGCTGCCACCAGCACAGCTTGACCTCTCTGCCCTGGTTTTGCTCCTCCTACCCATCCAGATGAGCACCACTTGTTTATAACCTTATACATTGTACTTCCATGTAGTTTTATTTTCTGAAATTTTTGGTTATTTCTGGTTTTGCAGTAGATGTATTCCTTCTTAGTTGTGGAGGGAGACGGAAGGTGTCAGTCTTAGCATCCATCTTGGCTGGAAGTCTGGTTGGCTTATTTTAGTTAGCATAATGTTCTCCTGGTCCATCCATGCTGTTGCAAAGGGTAAAAATTTCTTCTTTTTTATGAGGAAGTAATATTCCATTGTGTAAATGCCCCATAGTTGTTTTATTCGTTCATCTATTGATGGACATTTGGGCTGCTTCCATATCTTGGTGATTGTAAATAATGCTGCAGTGAACATAGGGGTGCTTATGTTATGTTATTTTGAATTAGTGTTTTGGGATCCTTCAGATATATCCCCAGAAGTGGGATCACTGGGTCAAAAAGCACATCCACTTTTAATTCTTTGAGTTATCTCCATACTGCTTTCCACAGTGGTTGCACCAATCTGCATTTTCACCAACAGTGCAAGAGTGTTCCCCTTTTTCCACATCCTCACCAGCACATGTTGTTTGTTGATTTATTGATAATAGCCATTCTGACAGATGTGAGATAGTATGTCATTGTGGTTTTAATTTGCATTCCTCTGATGATTAGTGACTTGGAGCATCTTTTCATATATCTATTGACAAACTGTATGTCTTCTTTGAGAAGTGTCTGTTTAGGTCCTTTGCTTATTTTTTAATTGGGTTGTTTGTATTTTGGTGTTGAGTTTTCTAAGCTTTTATAAATTTTGGATATTAAACCCAAATATGAGATATTAAACCCATATTATCAGATGTATCAGTGAATATGTTCTCCCATTCAGTGGCTTGTCTTTTCATTTTGTTCAGTTTCTTTTGCTGTGCAAAAACTTTTCAGTTTGATGTAGTCCCATTTGTTTATTGTTTTCTTTTGTTTCCTTTGCCTGGCGAGATATATCTGATAAAATATTGCTATGAGCAATGTCCAAAATTTTGCTGCCTATGTCTTCTCCAGGATTTTTATGGTTTCAGGTCTAACATTTAAATCTCTAGTCCATTTTGAATTTATTTTTGTGTGTTGTGTAAAAAGGTGGTCTAGTATTATTTTCCTGTATGTATGTATCTGTCCAATTTTCCCAACACCATTTATTGAGTAAACTATCTTTAGCCTGTTGTATTGCTTCCTCTGGCAAATATTAATTGACTATAAAAATGTGGGTTTATTTCTGGACTCTCTATTGTATTCCATTGATCTATGTGTCTGTTTTTAATGCCAGTACCATATTGCTTTGATTACTGTGGCCTTACAGCATAGTTTGATATTGTTCTTTCTCAGGATTGCTGTTGCTATACAGGGGCTTTTGTTGTTCCATATAAATTTTTGAAATATTTGTTGTAGTTCTGTGAAACACATCATTCAGATCTTGATAGGAATTATGTTGTATATATAGATTGCTTTGGGTGGTATGGAGATTTTAATAATGTTAATTCTTCCTATCCATGAACACAGTATTTGTGTCCACTTCTTTGTGTCTTCTTCAAGTTCATTCTTCAGTGTCTTATAATTTTCCTAGTACAGGTCTTTTACATCCTTGAAAATAAAGATTTCAATGTAAATCTTTTTTTTAACAGGAAAACTTAGTTCAGGATTCCCAGAAGCAGACTCGGAATAAGTGATTTGTTATTGAGTCTTCTCAGGAGAAAGTGTTAAGCAAAGCAAGACTGGTAAGGAGAAAGAAGCCAAAACAAGGCAAATTTCTGATAGACAGTCTTAGATGGCAGCTATTAGATGTAAAAGTATGTGTCAGTTGGGAGAATGGTGCTCAAAAAATACTTAAAAAGATGTGAGACTATCTGGGCAGAGTACTGACAATGTCCACTACGTAATGTTTCTGAGAAAGTTTATCTCTGTGAAGCATTTTAAAGAAAATATTAAATATATTGCCTAAGCCAGTTATAAATAAAGAAATTTTTGGTTTTCATAATCTAACTTTAGGTCAGTAAATTAAATTTTTGAGTTACAACAAAAAATGAGGTTTGGAGCCTAAAGATGATAAAACTGTAGCTGTTCAGGGACTATAAAATGGTATGCTCTGAATGAGGAAATATCATTTTTGGTGGAAATAAATAAAAGAAAAATGAGAAAATTACACTAACTGTTAGTAAACTGTGCATGGGTAAATTATAGACAGATTGAGAATGAAAGATTTAGAAGATTAACAATCCAAATTAGTGAAAGATCAGAAAAGAATGGACCTTTCTGAGAACTGAGTGTTTTATACAACCCTGTATGAGCCACAAATTAAAATAGTATTAACACTATCTAAGTACCCAGGAAAGTCAATATTACTCTTAGAGTGTCCTCAAAGAGGTCTCACTCTGAGAAATGACAGACATTGAGAATGACTGTACAGGGTCTCTGTGGAAAAGGTTGATAAAGAGAGTTGTGTGATATTTTTAGCCAGTAGATGTGTTGAGATCTGGCTAGATCACTGTGCATGACTTAGTTACTACTAGTCACTGAAGACAAAACAACTCATGCAAATTGAAGACTTGCTATTTATTTTCATGTCATATACACAAAGAAGCACTCTAGGTTCAATGAGAAATAGTCTTCAAAACACCTTGTGGAAGCTTCTCCAGGGCAAGCATAGGGATTACATATGTCTAGTCTATGTAAAGTAATGTCATGAGGAGTAATAAGTAATAGTAGATGAGGTGGGTTATATGTCTTGACAACATTTTGGACAAGAAATGTTTGAAAATGTATTTTAGACTAGCAATGTATTATCTTTGCCTCTAAATTACCTTGTGCTCTGTGACTGAGTGATACTGGCAGATATCTTTAATTGAAGTGCTTTATTCCAGTTTGGCATGATTGTTCTGCAAGACAGCTTTTGGATAAGAAAACTTTTCGAACTATTTACCACAGGAAGACTAGTTTTGCTTTTGGAATACACCATCTCATTAAGAGACTGAAGTTTCAATACTTCATGTTTGTCTTCACTGGATTGTATAAATAGAACTCTGCCATTACCAAATCATATGCTATTTTTATTTTTCAAGATCTATATTTCACAACCATCACTTAAATAAAACATTACAGAAGAAAAAAAAAGTAATTTGGAGCATCTCATTCTTAGATATGTATTGAATAAATCTACTGTGCAACTAGTTTCTGTTTCAATTTATTTTTCCTGGTTTTGGTCATAGTTCAGTAACATTTAGGAGAAAGTGTTACATGGTAGCTAATGTGATATAGAAAACCTACTCCTTACACCGCTGAATTTATCAGAAAAATTGAAATAAACAGAAAACTCTCCCCTCAGAAAGACATTATAAATTCAAATAAGAAAATATAGCATAAGCTATTTTTGACTTTCACATAACTTTTAGCTTCCGATCATTAGCATTAGTAATCATTAGCTTAGTTAATGAAAAAAATAAAATATTTATAATATTGAAAATATGAGCAACTAGCAAAGCAAATCATTTTCAGTTACAAAATCACAATTCTTCTGAAACTGCTGAATCCACCCACCAAAAAATCATTCCAAATCTTCATAGTGTATATAAGCCTTAATGACTTTTATGGATGAACAATAAATTCCATGTTCAATGCAAGATGATACAAAATTTAGAGTTTTAATTGCAATCATCTATGTGAACTTTAAAAAATTCTAAAGTAGTTTTTATAGTAGGATTTTACTTGCATTAGCCAAACTGTTTTACTATACATTCAGAGTATTATCTATGAATTTTGGTGCTTTTAATTTTAAAAAAACACCTAATTTTTAGAAAAGTTTTAGTTTTACAATGAAATTAAGTAGAAGGTACAGAAAATTCTCCTATATACCTTTTTTCCACACATGTATAGTATCCTCCATTATTAACTCATTCACCAAAGTGATACATATCTTTTTACCAAGGATGAACCTACATTGACACATCATAATCAATCAAACTCCATGGTTTACCTTAGGATTAACTCTTGGTGTTGTGCACTCTATGGGTTTGGACAAATGTATAATGGCATGTATCCCATCATTGTAATATCATACAGAGCATTTTCATTGCCCTAAAAATTTTCTGTTCTCCACCTATTCATCTCCTCTACAACTCTACTTCCCTCAATTCTGGCAACCACTGATCTTTTTACTATCTCCACAGTTTTGCCTTTTACAAAATGTCAGACAGTTACAATTACTCAATACATAAACTTTTCAGATAGGCTTCTTTCACATAGGTAAGACAAATATAAATAAACATTTAAGATTTCTCATGTCTTTTCATGGCTTGATAGGTCATTTCTTTTTAGCACTAAATAATATTCTATTGTCTGGATGTACCACAGCTTATTTATCCATTCACCTACTAAAGCCTATGTTGGTTGCTTCCAAGTTTTGGCAATTATGAATAAAGCTGCTAGAAGCATTTTTATTTTTTTTATGGACATCAGTTTTCAATCCCTTTGGATAAATACTAAAGAATGTGATTTCTGGATCATGTGGTAAGAGTTTGTTCAGTTTTGTAAAACTGCCAAACTGTCTTCCAAAGTGGCTATATCATTTTGCAGTCCCACCTGCAATGGATGAGAGAATTCCTGTTGCTCCACATCCTCACCAGCATTTGGTGATATCGGTGTTCCAGATTTTGGCAATTCAAATAGGCATATGGTAGTTATCTCATTGTTGTTGTTATAATCATTTCCTTGATGGCATGTGATGTGAAGCACCCCTTCATATTTGCTACCTGTATATCTTCTTTGGTGAGATGTCTGTCAAAGCCTTTGGCCCATTTTTTAATCTGTTGTTTTTTTATAATTGTTGAGTTTTAAGAGTTCTTTGTCTATTTTGAATAATAGTCCTGTATCAGATGTGTGGTTTACAAATATTGTCTTGCAGTTTTGGGCTTTTTTTATTCTCTTGACAATGTCTTTTACATAGCAGAAGTTTTTAATTTTATTCTTTCTTTCATGAATTGTATTTTCAGTGTTGTATTTAAAAAAACATCACCATATCCAAGGTCATTTAGGCTTTCTTCTATGTTATAGGAGTTTTATAGGTTTGTATTTTACATTTAAGCCTGTTATACACTTTGAGTAAGTTTTTGTGAAGGGTGTAATGTCTGTATCTAGGTCACTTATTTGCATATGGATGTCTAGTTGTTCCAGCACCTTTTTTTTTTTTAAAGAGCTATCTTTGCTACATTGTATTGCCTTTGCTCCTTTGTCAAAGATCAGTTTACTATATTCATATGGCATTACTTCTGGACTCTCTGTTTTGTCCTGTTGATCTTTCTGTTATTTCACCAATACCATACTGTCTTGGTTACTGCAAGTTATAGTAAGTCTTAATGTCAAGTAGCTTCAGTTCTCCAACTTAGTTCTTCAATTTTGTGCTGGCTATTTAGAGTACTTTGCCTCTTCACATGAATTTTAGAATAAGTTTGTCAATATCCAGAAAATAACTTGCTAGGGTTTTGATTGGAATTACATTGAGTCTATAGTTCAAGTTGGGAAGAACTAACATTTTTACAATATTGAGTTTTCCTATGTATGAACATAAAATATATCTCCATTTATTTATTTTATTTCTTTTAAATATTTTATTGATAATGCTTTTACAGTTGTCCCAATTTCTTTTCCCTTTACTCTTCTCTACCCAGCACTACTCCGCCCTCCAGCAGTACCCCTCTTAGTTCATGTCCATGGATCATGCACATAAGTTTTTTGAATTTACACTTTCCTTTACTATTCTTAACATTGCCTGTCTATTCTGCTATCTCCTACTATGCTTCATAATTACTGCACCATTTCCCTCCTTCTCCTTCCAGCTGATACCCCTCCACATGCTCCCAATACCTATGATTCTGTTCTCACTCTGGTTGTCTGCTTAGTTTGTTTTTGTTTTTATTTTTTAGATTCTGTTGTTGATAGTTGTGAGTATATTGTCATTTTAATGTTCATAATTTTGATCTTCTTCTTTTTCTTAAGTCCCTTTAACACTTCATTTAATAAGGGCTTGGTGATGATGAACTCCTTTTGTTTTGCCTTGTCTGGGAAGCACTTTACCTGGTCTTCCATTCTAAATGATAGCCTTGCTGGATAGAGTAGTCTTGGTTGCAGGTCCTTGCTTTTCTTCACTTTGAATACTTCTTGCCAGTCCCTTCTTTTGAGTTTCTTTTGAGAAATCTGCTGATAGTCTTATAGAAACCCCATTGCAGGTAACTCTCTTCATTCCTCTTGCTGCTTTTAAGATTCTCTCTTTATTTTTAACCTTTGGCAATTTAATTATGATGTGTCTTGGTGTGCTCTTCTTTGGGTCCAACTTGTTTGGAACTCTCTGTGGTTCTTGGACTCAAGTTTCTGATCTACATTATTTCCTTCTCTTTAAAGAACTTCTTTAAACAATTTTTACAAGGCAGATCTACGGGCAATAACTTTTCTCAGTTTGTGTAGAAAAATATTTATTCCCCCTTCCTTTTTGAAAGATAATTTCATAGGGTACAGAATTTTAGGTTGGCGGGCTTTTTCTTTAAAAATTCATTATTCTTGCTTGCATGTTTCTGAGAAGAAGTCTATGCAATTTCTACTTGGTGTAAATCTTACAATAATGTTTTAACTTTCAGAGTTATCTACACTGCACCTCCAGAAATTCATCAACTATAGTTCATGTTTTCCTATCCTGGAACTGGTTCCCAAAGTGATTTCCATCTTTGAGTCTCTGCTATGGTAATCAGTGACCCCCTATTTTTACCTGTCTGTCTTTCTAATCTTGGGGGCAGCAGTTTGCCATGTGTCCTCACCTCTCTTAGGAATCTAAAAAAAGTTGTTGATTTTCAGCCTGTTCATCTTTGTATTTGTTATGACTTCCAAGATTCTTACATGAGGAATGTCTCTTTTTGTTTCTTTTCATCATAATTTTTTTTCTTTTTGGATAAATTTATTTTATGTTTTGCAATCTATTAAAATAATTAATTGATCATAGAAATAAATTATTATTTATAGTAAAATGGAGGTCTACCCTTGGAACCATTTCTTGCAGTACTGTGTAAGTGAAGAAATAAAGCTTTGGGTTTTTATTCTACTCCTAATGAGCTTTGTGATAAGATCTTAGGCAAGTTATTTAACCTATCAAAGCCTTACTTTTCATATCTGTAATTAAGAAATAATAATACATATCTTAAAACATTATTCTGGTCTTGATAAAGACTTCTGGCCAAGATGGAGGTGTAGACAGACATGCTGCATCACCATCCACAACTAAAAAGGAATACAACTACCTCAAAACTAGAAACAACCAGAAGTTCCAGAAAAGCAAACTGCATGGAAGTCCAGCAAACAAAGATATAAAGGAGAAATACTCATCAAGACAGGTAGGAGGGGCGGAGCTGGGGTAGATAGCATGCGGTGTGGTGATGGCATCAACAGCAGCAGCAACAGCAGCAGCAGCAGCAGCAGCAGCAGGCTGGCGGAGGGTGCAGTCACACATTTTAGAAAGTCAGGAGGAACACCTCTGGAGCATTCCCAGCTCCTGACCAGACCGTGCAGCTCATGGTCCCAGCACTGGGGGAAATCAAGCGTCATTGATTCTGACTGTGCAGACCAGTGAGGGGTTGGAGTGGAGGCAGAAACTGCTGGTCTCTCAGCAGAGTCCACTTGTTTAAAGGGCCCCCATGGTCCTAGAACATCAGCAGACCCAACCACTCTGGGAATGACGGCCAAGGCAGCAGCTAGAGAGACATCAGTCCCATAGGGAAGTGGGAGAGGTGCCTGGAAAAGGGGTGAGTGCTGGGCAGGTGGCATTGTTCCCTCTCAGATCACTTCCCCCCATACAGCGTCATAACATGGTGAAACAGGTCACCTTGTACTGACAAAATTCTAAGGCTCTGCCCCTTACAACATAACAAGAGAGACAGATCTACCTGGGATGTGGAGGGAAACAAACACAGGAGCCTGTCAGAATGATAAGACAGAAGTATGGCCCCAAAGGGGGAACGCATCAAGGTTCCAGTGGGAGAACTAAGCGACAAGGAGATATACAACCTAACAGATGCAGAATTCAAAACACTGTTGATAAATATGCTCACAGGCTTGACAGATATGTTTGAGTATGGCAGACGCATGAGAGAAGAAGTGAAGGCTATGCTAAGTGAAATGAAGGAAAATCCACACAAAACCAATGGTGAAGAGAAGGAAACCGGGGTTCAAATCAATGAGTTGGAAAATAAGGAAGAAAAAAGTCAACCAGTGCAGAATGAGAAAGCAAGAATTGAAAATAATGAGAGAAACCTTCCAAGTTTTGCAAAAGAAATGGACATGCGGGTCTGGGAAGCATGGAGTGTCCTGGGTGAGCTGGATCCGGAGGGGACCACACCAGGACGCATCATGATTGAGAGCCAAAGGTGGAAGATAAAGAGAAAGTCCTGGGGGCAGCAAGAGAGAGGTGGAGAGTTGCCTACAGGGGGGGTGCCTATAGGACTATCAGCTGATTTCTCAGAGGACACTTTGCAGGCAGGAAGGAATTGGCAAGCAGTATTCAATGTGATGAAAGGCAACCTGCAAACAGGATTACTCTATCCAGCAAAGGTATCAGTTGGAATGGAAGGACAGATGAAGTGCTTCCCAGACAAGGTAAAGCTAAAGGAGCTCATCATCAGCAACCCATTATATGAAATGTCAAAGGGACTTACTTAAGAAAAAGAAGATCAAAACTATGAACACTAAAATGACTACAAACTCACAACTATCAACAACTGAATCTAAAAAGGAAAAACAAAATCCAACTAAGCAAACCAAAATAGAAACAGAATCAGAGGTATGGGCATCATTTGGAGGGTTATCAGCTGGGAGCAGGGAGGGGGAGAAATGGGGATATGGTGCAGGGATTAAGAAGCATAACTGTCTACAAAATAGGCAGGGGGAGTTAACAATAATATAGGAAAGGGTGAAGCCAAAGAACTTATATGCACAACCCATGGACATAAACTAAGGGGGGTGGGATTGCTAGAGGGAATGGGGATACTGGGTGGAGGGGAGCAAAGGGGGAAAAAATGGAACTACTGTAACAACATAATCAACAAAACATACTTAAAAAAGACCAAAACATTATTTTAACAATTAAATGAATAATATATACAATTGCCCAATAGTGCAATATATACAAATTTCAGAGCTTCATTGCTGAGCATGTTATTAGGGTTATTTCATATCTGTAACATTTTGAAAAATAGCATGATTAATCAACTGATTGGGGAAACATGGCCTAACAGATAACATATAGATCATTTATATTGACCATGACCATGTCCATAATGGTTGAGTTGACTGGCTTTAATATGTACTATCTTGTGTTTTCCAAGGTTAAGTTATGACTTCTGAGGAGATAATCAATTTTTTTTACATTGATAAGCTATCATTTTCCTATAGATTGCACTTACAGTAAATAATATTTTAGTATAGTAATTGTGGAATGTCTTCTTCCCTCTGCTTCCTGGCACTAGTTTGTGTCTTCCTAATCACTTGAGTAATAGAACCTAGCAGGCTGGAGTCGTGACATATACTGCTGAGATGCAAGAAGTCATCACCAGCTTTCAGCTTTATATTAGGCTTTTAAAAAACTCCACAGTAGAAACAATATTCTTGAAATCATAGCCTTTCTTTGTAGAAGATTGGGCATTTTGAGAGAAGAAAAATTTTGCTGAGTTCCAAAGCACTGAGAGCCAAAAATCAGAGTAGGGAAAAGGATATAAATAGAATAACAAGCTCTCAAGAGGGAAAATTTGGCCAACATACAGAAAGAGAGATTTAAATAGAACCCCAAGAGGCCTTGTGATTGGACAAGGAGGTTGGCTGGATTGACTGGAGAAAACCATGGCTGATACAGTGTGGACAAAAAATGATATTTAAGATGAAGAAGGATGGATTACACCTCTGCTGAGGCCAGTGAGGTCAGAAAATTACACTTAGACCAGGACCCTTTTGCTTATGACAAAGCAATATAAGTCCCCCAGGAACTTAGACCTCTTCCAAGAAATACATGAGGAAAAAGGAGGGAATTTTGAACTGAGTGCTACTCAAAAGGACTGAATTTTACATCAAAAGCATATGTGAGAAAGGCGATTAAGGAGTAGAATTCATATTCTAAGCTAATTTCAGTAATAGAGGAATTTTAAAAATTAATTTTCTAACTTTAGAGTTTGTGACCATGTTTAAAAAGCATATCCACTAAATGTATACATGATTAGGCTTACAGATAACTCCTTGGTTAATCTGAAAGTCTCTATCATCTGAAATGGTATACAAGAGCAAGGAGGAAAAAGTTTTTCTTTTTTTTAAACAATCACACAGCATTTATTGTCATTTGGTAATAACAAAAAGTTAATCAAAGTGATATGAACGAATGTTCAAGGACTACACCCACAACAAAGAACACCTAAAAAACACAAACTGTATTGCTTCTCAACAATTTCTTGCTTCATTAGTCACTTCTAGTTGGAGACACTTTGGAGGAGAGTAATATTATCTCCTTTTAGCATGATCCGATCTAGTTGTTTTCTTGACTTTGTTTTAGAATAAATTTCTTCTGCATCATCTAATACCAGGTTCATATATTCATCAAAACCAATGATACAGCCCTCTATTCGCATATTCACTTGCTCATAAAGCCACACCTGAATCCGAGATCTATTTTGCAAGTATCTAAAGATGAGGTCGATGGGCTGCACCATCATCTTCTGCACTTTTTGGTCCTGGCTGCGGTGCGCCATGCTTGAAGCTGACAAAAGACCTCACTACACCCCATGTTACCTCAAAAAAACTACTTCTGGAATCAGTTTTCTGTTTCAATCATCACAAAATTTAAAATTAGTACATGTGTTATTTTTTATCATGGATGTTTTTGAAAACTACACTAAAATTATTTTCGCAAACAGGGAACATTATCTTAAGCATTTATACCTATCTTTAATGTCTTATTTTTAAATTAAATTAATTTTTAAAAATTATGTTTTATATTCAATATTATTTTGTATTTGTTTCAGGTGTACAGAATAGTGGTTAGATAATTATATACACTACCAAGTGTCCTCTGTGATATTTCCAGTACTCAACCAGTACCATAGATAAAGGGGTGAACAAACGTAGGTTTACAGTTTTCTGTATGGAAAATAATACAATAATTAATAGATAATACAAGAGTAAACTTTTGTGTACTCACAACTAACTGTAAACCTACTTTTTCCTGCCTCTGTATCTAATGTGTGCTTTCGTGTGTGCAGACGTGTGTGTGTTTGGAAGCCAATGATCTGGATGCCCAGGAAAAATGGCCCACCCAAGGAGGGACAGGCAAGAGCTTCCCTAAACATTTGGATTTCTAATGTTTACCATAACACCAAACTTATGGTAGAGAATAGAACCTTTATCTGGTACTTTGGATCACACTATTACTTCTGGAATCTGCTTATCATATACCCTGTCAAGTTCCAGCCTCAATGTCAGCGTCATATTTTCAAGGATCATATAAGGAATAATATTCTGAACTGTAAATGTGAGCTCAGTCTAAAGGTACTCCAACTGCATCCATACTGGATCAACTGTTGGCAGGGATGCAAGCCAGCTCCATATCTGTACATGGTTAGAGCATTAGACACTTTTCCAGAGCCCCTTTGAAGACCTGAGTGCTGCCAGTACTCCACATTGAAGATGCAGCAATGCAACTGCATTGGGACCATTCTGTGATTCTGTGCAAGTCATGAAGTTTTTAGGGCCTTTTCTTGTCTTCTCATTGGCTCCCCATAATCTCCATGTACTGGCTGGTATATCCACTTATAATGATCTTCTCTTAGGTGCTGACAGGATTAAAATGACTGTAGAGAACATGGCAAAATGATCCAATGTCATTTTCTTAATCTTTAAAAAAGTCAATGCCAAACTGGTTGTTACTCAGACCTGTGTTCTTTCTAGAACTCTTTCTCTGACCTGTCCACATGAATGGGGAATAAGCTTCTATTAGATATGCTGCTATCTGGTGAGAACTGCTTGGCCTCAGTCTGAGGCAGACCAAGAAACAGAGACAAGATCAGTTCGTCAATCCACACTGAATCCTGCTAGTACCCACTGAGTGAGCTCACATTCTGAGTGAAGCGCAATCTTCCTCAATTGTGACTGCAGCTCCAGGAAGCTGAGAGACATGGGCAGAAGCATCCACTGAGTTGTGATGGATTTCTCATCCAAAGGAATGGTGAGAAAAGATGTGACTATAGATTGACACTAAGTGTGGGGTAATGTTGTCACATAGCAAGACATGTGTTCGGTCATAACCGCACCAGGCCCCAAAACTGCCTACCTTCACCTACCCACATTCTTCTCCTAAGCTTTTTCCATATACAGTAGCCTACTGTATGATCTCTACTTTGTCCAAACATATTCTTTTTTCCAGTCTCTGCTCAGTTGTGTTTTTTGTAAGTCTAAATATCCTCAGATATATGCAAGGCTGGATTTTTTTTCTGCCATGCTAATGAAAATACAGATCTAAGCATTACAGCCTTTTCACATTGTTGGGTCCAACACTCCTGGTGGTGCCCAGTTGTGGTTTTAAGTGGCAACTGTTCTTTGTTTTGCTTTTGTTAAATGGAATTGTCCATCTTGCTTTCCTGAATGTGTGTGGCTACAGAGCAAGGACGTTGTTGTTTTTTCATCCCTGGATGAAAAATTCACATTTACTGAAGCAAGAGTTATGATGAGCCATCCAACCACTAGCCAGGTTAGATATTAGGGAGGGATGCTAATAATAAGTGGTGCACATCTTGCCAGAATAGTGAAAGGGCAACCAGAGGCAAGGTGACACTCCAGGTTCAGTTGCTGCAGCTGAACCCAATGACTGCACCCAGGATACCAACATACCTTTTCTTGAGAGTTTCCAAGGCGTGGACTCTCCTGGGCCAAGAGGGACAAAGGATTAGGACCTGCAGAATCCAGGGGGTCTTTAAGAGGTATCTCAGAACCTCCTTCTTTTTTTTTTTCATGTTTGCTTTGCTCTAGGAGGTCTAGTTCACTCATGAAGCCTTTTCATTAGCACCAAGGCAGTGGTGATTCATGGCCTTTTTCTAAAAGAAGTACAGATACTGAGACCAGGTTATTTTGGTCTGAATCCAAGGATGAGTAGAAATGGACCACTGCTCAGTTATTGACTACTATACACACAGACTTTGATCCCAAGGTGACAAACCTTTCTATGCTCAGAAGAATCTCTAGTGTCCAGTTTGGGGGATATTAGGAAGTCATGGACAGAAAACCCACAGTAACGTTCCTGAAATTTTTAGTAGCAGTGGTCCACTAATAAGGCCAAATTTGTTGGACAGATCTCAGCAGAAGTCTGTCCAAGTAGAAGCAATGGTTGTGTCCATACTATCTACTACCCGCCAAGCAATGATGTGTCATATACTGCACAATGAGTAAATTAGGAATGGAAAATTACAGTTATGAGAATATATTTGAAACTGATACCCTCTGGAGAATTTCACATGTGAGGTCACAAAAACTGGACTGCTTTTTTCTTTGCCAGATTCTTTACAATGATTGTCTTTTCCAATACATTCCTAAGCCTGGAAAGACCTGGTCCTATAAACTTCCAAAAATCATCATTCGTCTTTGCCTTCTCTTGTTTACTTGGGCCTCTCAAATTGCCCTGATATGTGGTTATCCTCTTTAGGTACAAGGCTATACCTCAAATAGTCTTTTTTTATTTTATTTTTATTGTTTTTCTATTACAATTGTCCCACTTTTCCCTCATTGCTCCACTTCATCCAGCCCACGCCTTCTCCCACAGTCAATACCCACCCCATTGTCAGTGTCCATGGGTTATTTATATTAGTTCCTTTACTAAACCCTTCCTCTAATTACCCCCTTCCCCCCCCTCACACACACACCCAACCCTGATAACTGTTATTCTATTCCTTCAGTTTTGTTCACTTGTTTGTGTTGTTCATTAGTCTCCTGTATCAGGTAATATCATATGGTATTTTTCTTTCATTGCATGGCTTATTTCACTAAGCATAATTCTTTCTAGTTCCATCCCTGTTGCAAATGGCAGGACTTC
Organism: Furipterus horrens; assembly: GCF_987537825.1. NCBI lineage: Eukaryota > Metazoa > Chordata > Mammalia > Chiroptera > Furipteridae > Furipterus > Furipterus horrens. Next base: position 46,323,646 of record NW_028327182.1, read on the forward strand.
ATTCTGTCTTTCTACTGCATAGTACTCCATTGTGTAAATGTACAACAGTTTTTTAATCGACTCACCTACAGATAAGCACTTAGGCTTTTCCAGCACTTAGCTATTGTAAACACCACTGCTATGAACATAGGGGTGCATACGTACTTTTGAATTGGGGTTTCAGGATCCTTTGGGTACAATCCTAGCAGTGGATTTGCTGATTCAAAAGGCAGTTCCATTTTCAGTTTTTTGAAGAAATTCCATAGTGTTTTCCACAGTGGCTGCACCAGTCTGCATTCCCACCAACAGAGCACTAGGGTTTCCGTTTCTCCACATCCTTGCCAGAACTTCTTGTTTGTTGATGATGGCCATTCTGATTGGTGTAAAGTGGTATCTCATTGTGATTTTTATTTGCATCTCTCTGATGCCTAGTGATGTTGAGCATTCTTCTATATGTCTATGGACCTTCTGTACATCCTCCTTAGAGAAGTGTTTGTTCAGGTACTTTGCCCTTTTTTTAATTGGGCTGTCTGTCTTCTTTGTGTTGAGACATGTAAGTTCTTTATATATTTTGGCAATCAATCCCTTTTCTGAGGTATCATTGGCAAATATGTTTCCCCATATGGTTGGTTCCCTTTTCATCTTGCTGATGTTTTCTTTGTTGAGCTGAAACTCTTTAGTTTGATGTAGTCCCATTGTTTATTTTTTCCTTTATTTCCCTTGCCTTAGGAGATGTATCAGTGAAAATATTGTTACATGGGATATCTGAAATTTTCCTGCCTATGTTTTCCTCTAGGACTTTTATGGTGTCATGGCTTACATTTAAGTCTTTGATCCATCTTGAGTTTATTCTGGTGTGTGATAGAAGTTGGAAATCTAGTTTCATTTTTTTGCATGTCTATGTCCATTTCTCCCAGCACCATTTGTTGAAGAGGCTCTTCTCATTCCATTTTATGTTCCTTCCCCCTTTGTTGAATATTAGTTGACCATAGAGGCCTGGGTTGATTTCTGGGTTCTCTATTCTGTTCCATTAATCTATATGTCTGTTCTTATGCCAGTACCAGACTGTTTTGATTACAGTGGCCTTGTAGTATAGTTTGATGTCAGGCATTGTGATTCTTCCTATTGTGTTCTTTTCCCTCAAGATTGCTGTGGCTATTCGGGGCCTTTTTTAGTTCCATGTAAATTTTTGAAGTATTTGTTCTAGGTCTGTGAAATACGTCATTGGTATTTTAATAGGAATTGCATTGAATCGGTAAATTGCTTTCAGTACTATGGACATTTTAATGATGTTGGTTCTTCCTATCCACGAACATGGTATATGTTTCCATTTATTTGTATCATACTTAATTTCTTTCATCAGGGTTATGTAGTTTTCCAAGTACAGATCTTTACCTCTTTGGTTAAATTTATTCCTAGGTACTTTATTTTTCTTGTTGCTATAGTAAATGGGATTTTTTTTTTAGTTTCTCTCTCTGATATTTTATTGTTGGTGTACAGAAATGCCTTTGAGATCTGAATATTGACACTGTACTCTGCTATATTGCCAAATTCACTTATTAGGTTGAGTAGTTTTTTTGTGGAGTCTGTAGGGTTTTCTATGTATACTATCATGTCATCTGAAAATAATGAAAGATTTACTTCTTCTTTTCCAATTTGGATGCCTTTTATTTCCTTTTCTTGTCTGATTACTGTGGCTAGAACTTCCAATACTATGTTGAATAGGAGTGGAGAGAGTGGACATCCTTGTCTTTTTCCTGATCTCAGAGGGAATGTTTTCAGTTTTTGTCCATTGAGTATGGTGTTGGCTTTGGGTTTCTCGTATATGGCCTTTATTATGTTGAGGTCATCGGCCATCGTCATCGGCAGCCGTCCGTCTCGAGAGACGATGGCGTAGCTTCTTGAGAGTCTATCTGCACCGCCGAGAATGGCTGTGCAGTCCGACTCGGGAGTGACAATCCCTGCCGCACTTGTTACAGGTGAAGGCAGATGGCTGTTGTTGCTGCTGTTGATGCTGCTTCCACCTCGATCTTTTCTGGACCACCTCCTCGTTGCGCACAGCCTCTGCGCGTGACGTACCTTGCCTGACCGCGAGCCTCCAGGCTAGGCGGTCATCTGCTTGAACTTCCCATGTGTTGAGATTGATGGAGCATTGTGTCATGTCCTTTTTGCAGATGTCTTTGAACCGCAGTTTTGGGCGCCCTGTCATCCTCTGGCCTTCTGCTAGCTCGCCGTAGAGGAGGTCTTTGGGAATATGGCCTGCATCCATTCTTTTGACATGGCCGAGCCACCTGAGGCGTCTCTCACTAAGAACTGCATGCAAACTGCTCATGTTGGCTCGCTTCAGCACCTCGGTGTTGGGGACCTTATCCTGCCAGGCGACATGCAGGACGCATCGCAGGCACCTCATGTGGAAGCTGTTGAGTTTCCTTTCGTGCCTTGCGTAGGTGGTCCACGTCTCGCTGCCATAGAGGAGAGTGCTGAGTACGCAGGCTTGGTAGATGCACAGTCTGGTTTTCTCAGTGAGGCTGGAATTGTTCCACACTCGCCGGTTCAGTTTGGCCATAACTGTGGCTGCCCTGGTGATTCTCCGGTTGACCTCCAAGTCGACTGACAGAGAGCTCGAGATGGTGGACCCGAGGTAAGTGAAGTCGTTGACAACCTCCAGGGTGTATCCGTCGATGGTGATGCATGGGGGAGTCCCCGTGCCTTGAGCCATAACGTTCGTCTTCGTCAGGCTGATGGCTAGTCCGAACTCCTTGCATGCGTGGGAAAGGCAAGTGACTAGCTGCTGGAGTCCCTCTTCGGAGTGTGATGTCAAGGCTGCGTCGTCGGCGAAGAGCATCTCACGGATGAGCACCTCTTTGACTTTGGTCTTGGCTCGTAGACGGGCCAGGTTGTAGAGCTTGCCATCGGATCTGGTGTGAATGAAGACACCCTCGCTGCAGTCCTTAAAGGCGTATTGGAGGAGCATGGAGAAGAAGATTCCGAACAGCGTAGGCGCGAGGACGCAGCCCTGCTTTACTCCGCTGCTGACTGGGAAGGCCTCAGAGGTTGCGCCGTTGTAGGACACCGTGCTGTGCATGTTGTCGTGAAAGGACATGACCACAGCAAGCAGATGTGGTGGACAGCCAATCTTCCGTAGCAAGCTGAAGAGTCTGCTTCGACTGACCAGATCAAACGCCTTCGTGAGGTCGATAAAGGCGAGGTAGAGTGGTTTATGCTGCTCGTGACACTTCTCCTGCAGCTGGCGTAGGGAGAAGATCATGTCCACTGTTGATCGGCCAGCTCTGAAGCCACACTGGGACTCTGGGTAGACGTGGGAAGCAAGGGTCTGCAGGCGGGCAAGAGCGACCTGGGCGAATACTTTGCCGACGACGCTGAGGAGAGAGATGCCCCGGTAGTTGTTGCAGTCGCTGCGGTCTCCTTTGTTCTTGTACATGGTGATAATGTTGGCGTCTCTCATATCCTGGGGGATGTAACCCTCCTTCCAGCAGAGACAGAGTAGATGGTGGAGCGGCTGTAGCAGGACTGGTTTCCTGCTCCTTAGGATTTCTGGAGGGATTCCGTCGCTTCCTGGTGCTTTCCCGCAAGCGAGGCGGTCGATGGCTTTGCTGAGCTCTGCCGCAGTAGGTGGGGTGTTTAGCTCCTCCATGACTGGTAGGTCTGGGATGGCGTTAAGAGCAGTGTTGAGGTACGTTCCCACTATTCCCAGTTTGCTGAGTGTTTTCATCATAAATAGCTGTTGTACTTTATCAAATGCCTTTACAACATCTATTGATATGATCATGTAGATTTTATCTTTCATTTTGTATATGTGGTGTATTACATTTATTGATTTGCAAATATTAAAACTTTCTTGCATCCCTGGGTTGAATTCCACTTGATAATGATGTATGATCTTTCTAATGTGTTGCTGGATTTGGTCTGCCAATATTTTGTTGAGGATTTTAGCATCTATGTTCATCAGTAATATTGACCTATAGTTTTCTTTGTTGTGTCTTGACCTGGTTTTTTAATTAGGGTAATACTGGCTTCATAGAAAGAGTTTGGAAATCTTCCCTCTTCTTGGATTTTTGGAATAGTTTGAGACAGGTAAGCATTAGTTCTTCCCTGAATTTTTTTGCAAAATTTACCTGTGAAGACATCTGGTCCAGGGCTTTTGTGGACCAAGATATTTTTTTTATTAGTGTTTCAATTTCACTCTGTTATAAGTCTGTTCTGGCTTTCTGCTTCTTCTTGATTCAGTTTTGGAAGGTTATATGTTTCCAGAAATTTGTCCATTTCATCTAGGTTGTCATGTTTCTTGCCATATAATTGTTTGTAGTAATTTCTTACAGTTCTTTGTATTTCTGTGATATTGGTTGTGATTCCTCCTCTTTCATTTCTGATTTTGTTTATTTGGGTCCTCTCTCTTTTTATCTTGATGAGCCTGGCTAAAGGCTTGTTGATTTTGTTTATTTTTTCAAAGATCCAGCTCCTACTTTTGTTGATCTTTTGAATTGTTTGTTTAGTCTCTATGTCATTTAATTTTTCTCTGATCTTGATGATTTCCTTCCTCTACTCGCTCTGGGCTTTGTTGTTGTTGTTGTTCTAGTTCTTTTAGATGTAGGGTTAGATTTTTAATTTGAGATTCTTCTACCTTTTTTAGGTAGGCCTGTATTGCTATGAACTTTCCTTTCAGGACTGCTTTTGCTGTGTCCCATAGGTTTTAGATTGTCGTGTGCTCATATCGTTTCTTTCCAGAAATTTCTTGATTTATTCCTTTATATCATTGTTAACCCATTCATTATTTAATGGCATGTTATACATTCTCCATGAGTTCGAATGTTTTTGAGTTATTTTCCTTGAGGTTGATTTCCAGTTTTAAGCCATTGTGATCTGAGAAGATGCTTGATATAATTTCAATTTTCTTGAATTTTGGGGGGCTTTATTTGTGTCCTACCATGTGGTCTATCTTTGAGAATGTTCTATGTGCACTTGAAAAGAATGTATATTTTGCTTCTTTAGGGTGAAAAGTTTTATATATATCAACTAAGTCCATTTGATCTAGAGTGTTGTTCAATGCCTCAATATCCTTGGTGTTTCTTTGCTTCAAATAACTGTCCATTGTTGACAATGTGGTATTAAAGTCCCCTACTATAAGTGTGTTGCTGAAGATATCCTTTTTGTAGACTTCCAATATTTTCCTTATATATTTGGGTGCACATATGTTGGGTACATATATGTTTATCAGGGTTATATCTTCTTGATGGATTGTTCCCTTAAGTATTATAAAATGTCCTTCTTTGACTCTTTTTATGGCCTTTGCTGTGAAATCTGCTATGTTTGATATAAGTATTGCTACCCCAGCTTTTTAAAAACATATGCTTTATTGATTATGCTGTTACAGTGTCCCATTTTCTTTTCCCTTTGTTTCCCCCCATTCAGTGATCCTCCTCCCTCCAGTTGCCCCCCCCTTAGTCCATGCCCATTGTTTGTGCATATAGTTTTCTCAACATCTTCCCGTCTTCTCCACTCCATCCTACTATGCTTCTTAATTCCTGTACCAACTCCCTCCCTTTCCCCCCTTCTTCCTCCCTGCTGACCTCTCCCCATAACGTTCCCCATACCTATAATTCTTTTCCCACTCTCGCTGCCTACTTAGTTTGCCTTTGTTTTGGTTCCCTAGCTTCTGTTGTTGTTTCTTGTGATGCAGTTTTCATTTTAATGTTCATAGTTTTGATCCTCCTTTTTCTAAAACAGTCCTTTTAACATCTCATATAATAGTGGTTTGGATCTAGTGAACTCTTTCAGTTTTATTTTGTCCTGGAAGCACTTTCTCTGCCCTTCAATTCTGAATGACAGCTTCGCTGGATAGAGTAATCGTGGTTGTAGGTTTTTGTTTTTCATTACTTTGAATATTTCTTGCCAGTCCCTTCTTGCCTGCAGAGTTTCTTTTGAGAAATCAGCTGATAGTCTTATTGGGACCCCTTTGTATGTAATTTTTCTCTCTTGCTGCTTTTAAGATTCTCTCTTTATCCTTAATTCTTAACATTTTGATTATAATGTGTCTTGGTGTGGTTCTCTCTGGGTCCAAGTCTTTTTTAACTCTCTGTGCTTCTTGGACCTATAAGTCTATTTCCTTCCCCAAGTTAGGGAAGTTCTGCTCCATTATTTTTTCATATAATTTTTCAACTTGTAGTTCTTCTTCACCTCTGGTAACTCTATGTTGGCCCACTTATAGCTGTCCCATAGGTTTCTGAGCCTATCCTCATTTTCCTCACTTTTTTTTTTCCTCTTTCTGCTGTGGTTGACTGTTTGTTCCTTCCCTGTGTTCCAATCTGTTGATTTGATCCCTGGTTTTCTTTCCCTCTCCACTAGTTTTGTATGTGTTTTTATTCATTTCAGCAGGACTAGCTTTTACTCCTTCCTTGTCTTTCCTTATTTAAGATCTGCTGTTAGGTCTGTAAGCATTCTTATAACCAAATCTCTGAACTGTGCCTCAGAAAGATTTCCTATCTGCTGCTTCCTTAGATTAGATATTTACTGTCTGTCCAACTGCACCACTGGGATCTCTATAATGATCTGTGTCATCCTGACTGTTTTGTGTTTAACTTTGCTTCGTAGGCAGAGCTGTCACAACTCCTATGTTATAGGAGGCAGAGCCTTGTGCACTTATCACAACCGGGTGAAACTTCTCACCACGCTGTGGCATTTTCTGTGGGGATGAGGGTCCAAGATGGATTCCTGCCATTCACTCTCCACTGAGAGACTGGAGCCTCCTACTCCATCCCAACCCCCTCCAGGTCTCACAGTCTAAGGCAATAGGGGTCTGCCTTCCCCTGCATTGGAATCATAAGCTGACGCATCGGGTCTGCAGCTGAGGGTGCTCCCCAGGTGCCTCTTGCCTACCCTTAAATACAGATGTCTGTGTTTACCACCATCCCGCTGCCATCACTGCTGCTGCTGCTGCCAGCACAGCTCGACCTCTCTGCCCTGGATTCAGCCCTCCTACCACTTCTTTATAACTTCGTATGTTGGACTTCTATTTATTTTCTGGAACTTCTGGTTATTTCGGGTTTTGCAGTAATTTATTACTTCTTAGTTGTGGAGGAATACAGAGCGTGTCAGTCTAGGCCTCCATCTTGGCTGAAAGTCTCCTGTGTGTGTTTACCCCAGCTTTTTTTTCATGTCCATTTGCTTGGAATACTTTTTTCCATTCTTTCACTTTCAGCCTGTGTAAATCTTTTGTTTTGAGCTGTGTCTCTTGTAGACAGCATATATGTGGGTCATGTTTCATATCCATTCTGCTACCCTATGTCTTTTGATTGGAACGTTTAATCCATTTACATTTAAAGTTATTATTGACAGGTATTTATCCATTTCCTTTTGTACCTGTATTCCTCTCCCTCTCTCTTTTTCTTCTTTTTCTTACAGCATTGTCTTTGGCATCTCTTGCAATGCTGGTCAAATACTCTTAAAGAGCCCACTTGGACCCACAACCTCTGGTTAGCCTGCTGTCACTCTGCTCTTAATTAAGGAACTCTTGTGATTACTGAGTCACCTACAGCTCCAGGTAATACACAGGCCATGCTTTCTCAAGGTGAAGATTTTAACACACACACACACACACACACACACACACACACACACACACACACCCAGTTTGCTCAGATATCCAATGGAGAGAAAACAAATATGACATTCTAAAAACCTTGGAGGTTACCCTAGCCAGTATGGCTCAGTTGATTGGAGTGTTGTCCTGTAAACTGAAAGGTCATGAATTTGACTCCTGGTCAGGGCACATGCCTAGGTTCCATGTTTGGTCCCCCAGTAGGGGTACATCCAAAAGGCAACCAATTGATGTTTCTCTCCTTCACATCGATGCTTCTCTTCCTTTTTCTCTCACCTCCCTTCCTCTCTCAAAATTTATATGCAAGTCCTTGTACAGGTGAAGGTAAAACAAAGGAAAATAAAACAAAACAAAAAAACCTTTAAGGCACATTGGCACAGAAAAAAGTCTCTAAGCAATCTCTTCTTTTTCCTACAAGGCTTGTCCTTAAATGTGATTTGAAGAGGACCACCAAGATATATACTGCACAACAATCTGTTCTTGCTCAGGGTCAGCTCCCTCTGTATGTTCATTTTTTTTGGATTTAAAAAGGAGGGTATAGGAGCTGCCCAGGAAGGGCTTACAGAGGTAAAGCAGTCTAAATTGACCTGATATATGTCATCTAGTGTTACCTTATGAGACCTTCTAATAAATGGTCACAGACTTCAAGGATGTGCAGCCAACTTCTGCAGCATCTAAGAAACCTCTCATGGCAAGGTTTCCCGATCCCTGAGCTCAAGAAATACAGGAAAGAGCAAGACAGCATCTTTCACTATCTAGTGCCTCTTGACAAATGAATTGGTTATGAGGCTGTTACTAGATTGTGGGTGCTAGATCGGTAACAGGGGTTCCACGTTCTGTTGTGGTCAGTTATCAAGGAAGTAATTTCACACTCTGAAGTTACTTTTCTGATTCCCCTTCTTGAATCACAGTGATCCAAATAATTTTCTGGGTTTTTTACTGCTATCCACTCTCATCTATGGAAAATCATGTCTTTGCCTAGTGTCTTCAACACTTTTTTTTCCCACAGCTACTTGGAAAGGTTTGGGGCAGCCAGGATTCCAGCTTTAAAGCAGGCTTGTGTTCAGACTCAACCCTACATGCTTAACTTTTTATTTAAGCCGTTGTACCTCTCTCATGGCTTGACAGTCTCCTGACTTCCCAATGAAGATTATTGTTGCATGTACTTTTATTTCCTACTTTACTTTTTTTTATTGTTTGCCCCCCACCACACAGCCCACCCCTCTCTCTCATAGTCAATCCCCTCTCCATTGTCCATGTTCATGAGTGATTCATACATGTTCTTTGATTAATCCCTTCCCCTTCCTTCCACCATTCCCCCTCCCTTTTCACCTCCTACAGCTATCAGTTTGTTTTGTTTCCATTTACACAATGGATACTACCCAGTAGAAGGAAAGAAGTCCTACCTTTTGCAACAGCATGGATGGAACCAGAAACGATTATGCTAACTGCAATAAGTCAGCAAAAGACAAGTACCATATGACCGCACTTACAACTGTAATCTAATGAAAAAAAATAAACTAATGAGAAAAATAGAACTAGCATGTACTTTTTAGGGATGTCCACAATCATATGTGAAATAATACCTATAAAACTGGAGGATTGCTGTCACATGTAGGTAGTTCCTTCTACCTCTATTTTCTTCTTCTTGTTACATATTAAGATCCTACCCATGGTCCTTACACAGGGGTAGGCAAAAAGTAGATCTATAGGTGCTTGTATAAAAAAATAATACAATTATTAATAAATAATAATACAAGAATAAACTCTGTTTTGTGTACTCACAACTATAAACCTACTTTTGCCCACCACTGTAGTTACTAAAATATTATTGACTATATTTCCCATGTTGTATTTTACATCTCATTAATGTTTTGTAACTACCAATCTGTACTTCTCAATTCCTTTAGATTTTTTACCCAGTCCCCTCTCTGGCCATCCATCATTCTGTTCTCTTTATCTATGTTTGTGTTTTTGCTTTGTTTGATTGTTTTTATTTTTCTTAAGATTCCATATACATGAAATCATATGGTACAGTATTTTTCTTTCTCTGACTGACATTTCTCTTAGCATAATACCCTCTAGGTCCAACTGCACTGTTGCAAAATGGTAATATTTTGTTCTCTTTTTATGGATGAGTAAAATTCCATTACACACACACACACACACACACACACACAGCTTTTTTAATCCAGTCATCTATTGATAGATACTTGGGTTGCTTTCATAGCTTGGCCACTGTAAATAACATTGCAGTGAACATAGTGAGTGCATATATTCTTTTTGTATTAGTACTTTGGGCTTCTGCTGATATATATTTAGAAGTGGAATTGCTGGGTCATAAGAAATTTTCATTTTTAATCTTTTGAGGCTCTTTCATACTGTTTTTCACAGTGGCTGCACCAGTCTGCATTCCTACCAGCAGTGCACTAGGGTTCCCTTTCCTTCACAGCCTCACCAGCACCTGTAGTTTGTTGATTTATTGATGATAGCCATTCTGACAGGTGTGAAATTATATCTTGTTGCAATTTTAATTTGCATTTCTCTGATGATTAGTGATGTTGAGCATCTTTACATATGTCTATTGGCCCTCTGTGTGTCCTCCTTGGAGAAGTGTCTCTTCAGGTCTTTTAGACATTTTTAAATTGAATTGTTTATTTTTGGTGTTGAGTTGTCTTAGTTCTTTATAAATGTGGGACATTAACACCTTATAAGATGTATCCTTGGCAACCATATTCACCCATTCAGTGGGTTGTCTTTTCATTATGTTGATGGTTTCATTTGCTGTGCAAAAACTTTTTAGTTTGATGTAATTCCAGTTGTTTATTTTTTCTTTTGTTTTTCTTGCCAGAGGAGATACATCAGAAAAAAAAAATTGCTAATAGAAATGCCTGAGGTTTTACTGCCTATATTTTCTTCTAGAATGTTTATGGAACTGAGTCTTACATTTAAGTCTTCAATCCATTTTGAGTTTATACTCATTTATGGTGTAAGAAGGTAGTCTAATTTTATATTTTTGCATGAGTCTGTCAAATCTTCCCTACACCATTTATTAAATAAACTACCCCATTGTATGTTCTTGCCTCCTTTGTCAAATATTAATTGACCAGATAGGCATGGGTTTATTTCAGTGCTTTCTATTCTTTTCCATTGATCTGTATGTCTTATGCCAGTACTATGCTGTTTTAATTACTATGGTCTTGTAGTATAGTTTGATATCAGGTAGTATAATTTCTCCCACTTTGTTCTTCTTTCTTAAGATTGCTGTGGCTATTCATGGTCCTTTTTTGGCTCTCTATATATTTCAGGATTATTTGTCTAGATCTGTGAAATATGCCATTAGTATTTTGATAGAAATTGTGTTGAACCCATAGATTTCCTCAGGTGGTATGGACATTTTAACACTTAATTCTTCTCATCTATGAGGATGGTATATGCTTCCACCTGTTTGTATTTCCTTTAATATTTTTCTTTAGTGTCTTATAATTTTTTGAATACAGGTTTTTTACCTCTTTGAATAAATTTATTCCTAGGTATTTGGTATTTTATTTTTTTATGTAATTGTAAATGAGATTGTTTTCTCAGTTTCCCTTTCTGATAGTTCATCATTGGTGTATAAAAATGCAACCAAATTCTGGATATTTATTTTGTATCTTGTTACTTTACTGAATTCATTTATCAGTTCTAGTAATTTTTTCTTGTGGAATCTTTGGGGTTCTCTATAAAAAGTATCATGTCATCTGTAAATGATGACAGTTTTACTTCTTCATTAATTTGAATGCCTTTTATTTTTTCTTCTTGTCTTATTTCTTTGGTTAGGATTTCCAATACTGTGTTGAATAGAAGTGGTGAAAGTGGACACATCCCTTTCTTCTTACTGATCTTAAGGAAAATGCTTTTAGTTTTCTCTCACTGAGTATGATGTTAGCTGGGAGTTTGTCATATATGGCTGTTACGTTGAGTATATTCCTTCTATCCCCACTTTGTTGAGAGTTTTTATCAAAAATGTGTGCTAGCCTTGGCTGGTGTGGCTCAGTGGATTGAGTATTGGCCTGTGAACCAAAGGGTCATCAGTTCAATTCCCAGTCAGGGCACATGCCTGAGTCGTGGGCCAGGTCCTCCAGTTGGGGGTGCATGAGAGGCAACCACAGATTGATGTTTCTCTCCTTCTCTTTCTTCCTTCCTTTCTCTCTAAAAATAAATAATTAAAATCTTTTTAAAAATGTGTGCTAGATTTTTTCAAAAGCTTTTTCTGCATCTACTGATATGATTCTATGATTTTTACCCTTCACTTTGTTGATATGATGTTTCATGTTATTTGACTTGCAGATATTATACCATTCTTGCATCCTAGGAATAAATCCCACTTGATCATGGTGTATGATCTTTTTACTGTATTGCTGGATTTCATTTACTGATATTTTGTTGATAGTTTTAGCATCTATGTTCATCAGGGATATTGGCCTGTAATTTTATTTCTTTGCAGTGTCTTTATCTGGTTTAGGAATTAGGATAATGCTGGCCTCATAAAATGAGCCTGGGACTCTTTCCTCCTCTTGAATTTTATAGAATAGTTTGAGAATAGGTGTCAGTTCTTCTTTGAATGTTTGATAAAGTTTACCTGTGAAGTCATCCACTCCAGGATTTTTGTTTGTTGGAAGTTTTTTGATTACTGTTTCATATCATTAGTTGTATTTAACGTGTTCAGATTTTCTGGTTTGTTTTTTCTTGATTTTGTTTTGTAAGACTGAATGATTCTAGGAACTTTTTTTTTTCTTTCAGATTTTCCAGTTTGTTGGCACATAGTTGTGTATAATATTTTCTTATAATTGTTTGTACTTCTGTGATGTCAGTTGCTATTTTTCTTTTTCATTTCTGATTTTATTTATTTGGATCTGCTCTCTTTTTTTTTTCCTGATGAGTCCAGTTAAACGTTTGTCAATTTTATTTATCTTTTCAAAGAACCAGCTCTTAATTTCATTGATTTTTTATTTTTTAGACTCTATTACATTTCTTTCTGCTCTGATTTTTATTATTTCCTTGCTTCTACCCACTTTCGGCTTGTTAGTTGTTATTTTTCTAGTTCCTTTAACTATAAGATTGGATTGTTTACTTGAAATTTTTTGTTTTTTGAAGTAGGCTTTTAACGGTATGAGTTTCAATCTTAGAACTGCTTTTGCTATGCCTCATAGATTTTGGGTTGTTTTATCTCATTTTCATTTGTTTCAAAGTATCTTTTGATTTCTTCCATGATCTCATTGTTAACCCATTCATTGTTTAGTAACATATTAGTTAGCCTTCATGTCTTTGTGTGTTTTTTAGTTATCTCCTTGTGATTAATTCTTAGTTTAATACCATTATGGTCAGAGAAAATACTTGATATGATTTGCATCTTCTTAAATTTATTTAGACCCATTTTGTGTTCTAATATGTGGTCTATCATAGAAAATGTTCCAAGTGCACTTGGAAACAAAGTAAGTTCTGTTGCCTTGGGAAATGCTCTGAAGATATCAGTTAAATCCATCTAAACTAGTGTGTCAGTTAAGGCCACTATTTCCTTGTTGATTTTCTGTTTGTATTATATATCCATTGATGTCAATGGAGTGTTAAAATCCCCGACCCTGATCTTTTTCTGTTGATCTCTTCCTTTATGTCCACCAAGAATTGCTTTATATATTTAGGTGCTCCTATATTGTGTGCATAAATGTTTATAAGGGTTATAGTCTCTTGTTGGATTGACCTATTTATCATTAGTAGTATCCTTCTTTGTCTCTTATCATCTCCTCTCTTTAAAAGTTTATTTTGTCTAATGTAAGTATTATATGTCAGCTTTTTTAAATTTCCATTTTCATAAAATATCTTTTTCCAGCCCTCTGTATTTAGTCTGTGTATGTCTTTTGTTCTGATTTGGGTGTCTTGTAGATATCATATATGTAGATCATATTTTCTTATTCATTAAGCTATTTTATATCTTGACTGGAGCATTTAAGCCATTTAAATTTAAATTGTTTATAGGTATGTATTTATTTCTATTTTATTTTCTAAAATGCTGTTTCTCTATTTTCTATCTTTATCTTAAAGAAGACCCTTTAACCTTTCTTTTAATATTGGTTTGGTGATAATAAATTCCTTTAGCCATTACTTGTCTGGGAAGCTATTTATTTCTCCTTTCATTTTAAATGATAGCTTCGCCGGGTAAAGTTGTCATGGTTGTAGGTCCTTTTTTCTTTTTCTTTTTCTTTTTTTTTTTTTATCACTTTGAATATATTGTGCCAATCCCTTCTGGCCTGTAATGTTTCTGTTGAAAAATCAGCTGACAGTCTTATGGGAGCTCCCTGTAGGCAACTAAAAGTCTTTCTCTTGCTGCTTTTAAGATTATTTGTCTTTAATCTTTGCCCTGTTAACTATGATGTGCCTTGGTGTGGGACTCTTTTGGTTCATCTCATTGGAACTGTCTGCACTTCCTGGTCCAGTATGTTTTTCTTCTTCACCAGGTTAGGGAAGTATTCAGTCATGATTTCTTCAAATATGTTCTTAATCCCTTACTCGTTCTCTTCTCCTTTTGGTAGCCATATACACAAATGTTGTTATGCTTCATGTTGTCCCAAAGGACCCTTAAGCTATCCTCATTTTTAAAATTCCTTTTTTTTCTGCTTTGATAGGGTCTGTTCTGCTATTTTGTCTTCAAAATCACTGATTCACTCCTTTGCTTTATCCGACCTATTTATTCCCTCTAGTGTGTTCTTCATTTCAGAAATTGTGTTCTTTCTGACTGGTTATTTTTCTATGGTTTATATGTCCTTTTTCATGCTGTTGAAGTTTTTACTAAATTCCTTGTGCATCCTATTAACCATTATTTTGAACTCTGTATCTGGTAGATTGGTTGCCTCCATTTCATATAGCTCTTTTCCTAGTGAGTTCTCCTGTTCTTTCTTGTGTTTCCTTTTTTTCCTATTTTGGCTGCCTATGTGTGTTTGTTTCTGTGTATTAGATAGATCTACTATGTCTCCCAATCTTGTTAGGGTGGCCTTATGTAGTAGGTGTCCTTTGGGAACCAGTGGCACAGTATCTTTGGCTATCTAATCTCTGAGTTCCAGGAATGTCACTTGTGTAGGTTACGTGAGCATTTCTGTTGTAATTAAGTCTCAATTGCTATTGGCCTGTTCATGAGTGTGGTCAATGCTCAGGCCAGCTGACTGTGAGGATCAACCCTGACCACAATTTATGAATTGCTATGCAGGAATTGACCACAGAAAACAGAATTTGCCTCAGCAGTGTTTAGTGCCTGCTGAAATCTCCTTTTTGATATGTTACTTGTGGAGCTAATTGGAACCTTCACTGATTGTGTCTGAAACTTGCTTCCTGGTATGTTTGTTTTGGGGTGTCATAGGAGGGAATATGGTGAAGGTCAATGTCAAATGCCGTGGCTGGCCCTGACCAACTTGTTTGGAACTACAAAGCTATCCACAGTTTGTGGCTGCTTCTTCTGGACCTGAGTGTATATGGGAAGGACAAAGTTGCTCACTAAGGCTGCCTTCCACCAGGTCCAACCCTAGTGGCAGGTCGGCAAAAGGCTCAAGGCACCCTGAGCTCTGCCCCTGCCTTCCTCTACCTGCTGACTGCCTGTTATGTTAGTCTCAGTCACTGAGAGAGCCTCTGACAGTACTGGAGTTGCATGAAGTAGGTTCTTAGTGAGTTACCAGGTAGAGGTGAGTGGTGTTTGCCAGGGTGATACAGGTTCAAACTTAGTGCCGGAGATAGGTCTGAGGCCACTCAGTGAAAGCCCCAGTATTCTCTGACTGGTGTGGCTAAGTGGGTTGAGTATCATCCTGCAAAGTGAAAGGTCACTGCCCCAATCTCCACTCAGAGCACATGCCTGGGTTGTGAGCCAAGTCTGTGGTTGGGATGTGTGAAAGGCAACCAATCAATGTCTCTTGCACACTGATGTTTCTCTCCCTATATCCCTCTCTTCCCCTCTTTTAAAAAATAAATAAATAATTAAAAAAAAAAAGTCCCAGTGTATACCAAAGCTAGCTGCCACCTGCTAGGTGCTCAAAGATCTTTGAGGTGTGGCAGGATCTCAGGAAATCATCAGAGTAAGGCCAGCTGAGTTTATCAGGCCTCAAAACACCAATATTTAGGTGTGTGAAGAAGGGAGGGCTCTGCACTGGTCAGGCATGCAAGAAAAAAAAAAGGTCCCTGATTGTTCTATATTTTAGTTGTTATTCTAATTTGGTCCCAGGAGGTGATATAAACTTCCACCTACACCACTACCATCTTGGATTCCTATATCTTACTTTAAAAATAAACTTTCAAAAGTATAATTCAAGGTGTTAACTATTATGTAAAAGTGTTTTAAAACCTATTATAAAGTTTTAAAAACTGGAGTTTTTTTCTTTTATGAGCTGTAATTAAAATTACAAAGTATAACTATGGAAAGCGTTTTAAATGAAAAATTACATTGAAATATTTTTATATAATATGTATTTGGTCTGACCTTGTATTCAGCTGAGCATAGTGGGACCATTCCACAATTTATTTTTCGTGGTTTTTATTCATAGCTGTGTTTCTGAGTCATGGACTAAAGCTGATTGTGTTACAGCATAAGCCATTTAAAGTGTTAGCTATAATAAGCCATGTAAATGCATAATAAGACTATTAATGTTAGACATCGTAAAATTATTAATATTGGGTTTTATATAATCTATAATCTTATTGAATCTCAAGCACATAGAAAGATGAGGAGAAAATAAACTTGTGATATCATTTTGATGTTGATTTGCAATCATTAAATCTTAAAGCATATATTTAAAAACTATGTTTTTAGTAAAGTACAGCATAAGGAATATGGTCAATAATACTGAGATAACTACATAAAGTATATGATTATCTAACCACTATGCTGTACACCTAAAACTAATACAAAATAATACTGACTGTAAACTGTAATTTTAAAAATTTAATTAAAAAAATAAAAACCATGTATTTAATAATTAACATTTTATTTTTGCTCCTAAAATTCTGACTCAGTTGAGCCCTTTTATCTTAAAAGAGACAAATTTTTATTTGTTTTCATGGACATAGAATTTTCCTTTCAATGAAAAAAAAAATACATGTTTTTCTATACTGGTTAACATTTTTCTTTTAAGAGCTGACAAGTTTGCCTTACACAATATTATTTTAGTCATAGGAATAATAAATAATTTAAAGACAGAAACATGAACAAAAAATTTATGTTTTGCAACACTCTAAAAACATGTTATCTAGTAACAGAAAAATGATTGCTACCTTCTGGAAGAAAGACAAAACTAAGCAATACATCTGAGGCATTGAAAACATAACCACATTATTGTAAACGTCAATATTTATGGGCTCCTGTAAAAGCAGCAGTAAAGGAACAAGTTCTAATAAAGTTTGAAACAGACAACCATTTAAATATCTTTACAGTTTAAATCATTGTAAAGTCAAGGGTTTCTTCATATAATAGTGAAGGCAACAGTTTATAAATAGGCATTCATGAGTAATTATATACATGAACAATATTCATAGAGTCATCCACTATTCTGTAAGCATTCCTATAGACTAACTACTGCTATCAATTGTAAGGTTGGAAGGCACTTTAATCAACAATGACTGATTTGAAAAAAAAGAAAATATATCGATCATTAAGACAGACCTATGATAGAAGCTTATTGGTAATGTATATAAATGTAAGATCACTGTGTTGTATACCTGAAATAAATATAATATTGTATGTCAACTATACATTAATAAAAATAAAATTCCAAAACAAAAATCCAGTCGATTTCTCAACATTCTGTCCCGTAATTTTTGTGGGAATACTCTGTGCTCTACATTGTCCTACAGCCACGTTAATCTTTCATTGCAATGCATTTTCTTAGTTCAGCTGCAGTTTTTTCTAGTTGTTGAATGTCCCATTGCCACTGCCTTCTATTTGACTGAAGCTTGTTCACCTGACAATGCAAACGCTTAAGAATTGCACCATATCTCTTATGTTGTACCTAAGAAAAGAAGAATATATGTAAACAGGGCTTGAGAAGGATAAATAGTAAATAGCCAGAAAGAATGTTTTGACTACTCGAAAGAGATAAGCACTTGATTAGGAATTATTCACTGTAAATAATAATAATAATAAACTAATTATAACTACATATTCGACACCTTACATGTTAGTTGTTATGCTGAGAGCTTTTTACATATAATTAAATTCTCTTAACACCTTATAATGTGGATATTATGACACCCATTTTTGTATAAGGAAAGAAAAGACCAAAGGAATTTAGTAATTTGACCAAAGTTTCACAGCTAGCAAGTGCTGTTTGGGATTTGAACCTAAGTGAAGCATCTGTGACAGACTGCCTTCTACTTACCAAGCAGTTACCAGCTAACAGCAATGATTTTACTTCTGTATCGAGTGGTTCATTGAAACACGGACCCATTGACCTAAAAGGTGTAGAGCACGTCCACTTCCCTGTCACTAAGTAGATCAGTGTTTGAGCCAGACACTGAAGCACAGTGAAAGTAAAAGTCAAAATTCCTGAGATTAGTGTTGGCAATACAAAGAACTTTTAAAACAGATTTATAGAGGTATAATTCACATACCATACAACCCATCTTTTAAAGTGTATCATTTAATGGTTTTTAGTATAGTTACAGGACTGTGCAGCCATCACCACAATCAATTTTAGAACATTTTCATTAGCCTAAAATAAAACCTAGTGCCCATTAATAGTGACTCTCCGTTTCCCCAGTCCCAGCCTTAGCACTAGGCAACTACTAATCTTTCTTTTTATGTATTTAGATTTGCCTATTCTGGGCATTTTATAAAATGTATCATACAATATATGGTTTTTTGTGACTGGCTTCTTTCACTTAGCATAATGTTTTTAATGGCCATCCATGTTTTAGCTTGTTTCAGTATTCTATTCCCTTTTATTGCCAAGGAATATTTCATTGTATGATATACATTTATCTATTTTATCATTTGATGACTATTTTTGAGTTGTTTCCACTTTTTGGTTATTATGAAAAATGCTGCTATGAACATTCATGTACAAGTTTTTGTGTGGACATGTTTTCACTCCTCTGAGGTATGTGGTATGTCCAGAAAGTATCCAGCCATGTACTACGAAAAAGGGAGACATTTGTGGAAGAAGATACAAAATACAATAAACATTGTACACTGTACATAAGACAATGACACCTCAGTCCCCTTCAAAGTAGGCACCTTGGAACCTCACACAGTTCTCCCATCACCATTAGCTGTCCCATTGTATTTTCCTGAATCTTATTGATGGTCTGAAATCTCTTCCCTTTTGAAGGTGATTTTAATTTTGGGAAAAGCCAGAAGTTGCAGGGTGCCAAATCTGGGCTGTAAGGGGTCTGAGTCACCTGGGTAATTTGATGTTTCACCAAAAACTGCATGAGACATGATGCATGAGCAGGCACATTGTCATGATGAAACTGCCAATCACCAGCTGCCCATAGTGGCAGCCTTCTGAATTATCCCAATAGTTTCTCCAGAGGAATGTTCTAGCTTAATGCAAAATTTGAGTAGAGCAGATTTGTTGCTCTACTCACTCAGTCATTTTAAATGTGATGGCCACACAGTACACATGCTCACTCAACAGAGTCTACTGCCCCCACTGACTAGTACAGTGAAGCCATCATAGTTCATGCATGTACATTCCAATCCACTCTCCTTGGCTGCCAGGTTATAGCAATGTCATACAAACCATTCTCCTTACATTAATCATGGCTGAACTTTTTTTCCTGACAGACCTTGTTTACCAAGGAGTGAAATTACTGGCTCATATGGTAATGCTATATTCAACCATTTGAGGAACTGACAGACTGTTTTCTACTTCTACCTCCCCATGATCAATGTGTGAGGGTTTGAATTTCTTCACATCCTTGAAAATAATTAGTTTCTGTCTTTCTTATCATAGCCATCCTAGTGGGTGTGAAGTAGTATTTCATTGTAGTAAAACACTCACTTTTAAATGAACTAATAGAATAATAGTGCTGAGAAATTATCTCTTCATTCTTATATCTATTTAAGAGAGTGATCTAGCAAGTCAGGAGAACAGTTATAAGTCAATTTAAATAGGGATTAATTTGTGAAAACAACAAGCCACCAAATTTATCAAAACAGCACGTCAAAAGTAAGTTTATAGCCTAAGAGGGATATAGGGAGACAAGACTTTGGGTTTTGGGGGGGCCTTAAGACTCTGTCCCCAACTTGTCTCCCCTTCTCTCCACACCTCAGCTGTCATTGGGACCCAGATTATACCACACATTGAATGTCATCTGTTTCTCCCCCAAAACTTCCCCCTTTTTCTTTCTCAGCTCCTCCTTTAGTTCAGGGCTTCTTTACCTTTATTATGGTATGGATCATTCTGGCAGTATGGTGAGGACTATGGACTCCTTAGAATAATGTTTTTAAATGCAAAGATTGTAGGGGGGAGAGGGTGTTAGGGAACTAAATTGTAATAGAAAAAATACAATAAACTTTTTTTTTTAATGCATGAAATAAACTTAGAAGATTACAAAGAAAACCAATTATATTGAAGCATAGTTATGCAGCAGAGCAGAGAACTGGGACAAAAATATTCTAATCATTCCAAAATAAACTATAAAAACAAAGTAAAAACTTGTCAATTAACAATTCACATAAATTGCTATAAACTTTATACACCTTTATAAGTTTTTAATTTTGGGTAATTCTGGAAATTCTGATAATTTATTAAAATTAGTGAACTTAGTTTGCTGATATGTTGGCAAAATAGAAAATGACTTTTAAAAGATTAGAAATAAATAAGGAATAAACTGAAATATATTAAATGATAAAGCTATATTCAAGATGTTTTATAAATTGAATATACTCAAGAGGATATATATCCATTTATATATGTATATATTACATATGCATATGTATAGCATATGTATAGCTTGGCCCTGGCTGGTTTGGCTCAGTGGATTGAGCGTCGGCCTGCGAGCTAAGTGTCGCTGGTTCGATCTTCCAGTCAGGGCACATCAGAGAAGGAAAACTCTGACTCCAAAAAACCTCCGCTGCCTTGCGGCATACCTCTTCAGGGGAAAGGCTAAGGGAGTAAACCCCGACAGAAAATCCGGAGCCGGAGTCCCTAAGGCGGTTTGACGTTGTAGTCAACACCGGCAACTCCTGCGGCGCACCTGAGGCCAAGCTGTATCGACTCCGTCTTTCCCTTGGACCCTTCAGCTGCGAAGAGAGGGGGGGTCTGCTGCATGGGCAACAGCAGACCCTCCATATCACCCTGCCCAGGCTCTGTAGCTTCAGCTTCACTGGAGAGGACACTCCAGCGTCATCACAAGATGTCGATTCAACACGGGAGGAGACAGATACCGTGTCACTCCCGAGTCGGACTGCACAGCCATTCTCGGCGGTGCAGATAGACTCTTGAGAAGCTACACCATCGTCTCTCGAGACGGACGGCTGCCGACGACGATATGTATAGCATATATATAACAATTGGAACAAAATTTTGTTTAATCAATAAATTTGTTGGTTGTATGTTATTAACTTGCTTTTGAAATTATTCTTCAGTAGTTAATATATGAAATGAATACAGAACAGATCAGAATGGAGATGTGAGAGTTATCCTTACTGTAACTCTAGATCACCACACAGAGCTAGTGCTAAATATCTTACTTATATATCTTGTTTATGTCTGTCTCTCCCACTAGAATGCAAGTTCCATAAGGAGAGGGATTTTTATCAATTTATTTTGGTCACCACTCTATAGTTAGAACTAAAGAAGATAATTGACACATATTATGACATCAATTGTAGGGAACTGCTTTGTGTGGTATTGGGAACTGTAGCCTCGCTGTGAGCTAGGCATTACAAAAGGTCTGTAAGTCTCAACTGGAAAACCGGGAAAGCTGGAGGCAGGAATGACCTGATAATTGCACTGGGGTTCCCTGTGGGAGATCGGGCTTAAAGAATGTATATCATGCTTTGAAGCTTGGTCTGCTCTCACCTGGTGATCCTCTGGCACCAGAGAATCCAGCAGACCTTGACCTAAAGTGACCACTGTGCTCCTTTCATTGTTATCTGTAATTCCCAGATGTTGATAGTAATCCAAACGTTTGAAGCTGATTGGTGATTTATGTGTCCTGAATGTATGCTCCCATACATACCTTTGTCAATAAAAGGCTCAGAAAAAGAGATTTTGGGGCTTTTTCTCCACTAGAGAGAACTGCCACCTCTCTCCTCCCAGAGAGAAATTAGTGCCATGGCTAACCCATTTCTCCTCATCCACAATCCCAAAACCTCTGCCAGACAGAGTTTCCACCGAGCTGGGGTGTGCACCCACACTCAATAAATGTGTTGAATGAATTAATGAAACAATTTTTGTAAATCAAAGGGCTGCAACCCTGTTCTGAGAAGAACATTATGTAAAATATATTGCTAAATTCTGTATTATTCATTTCTCCATATATGTAACAAATACACAATGTCATTGTTTTACAAATGTAGAATATACTGCACTTAAAAGACTTAGTGCTCATTTGCTGCCATTTGAATATGTCACGCAACTTCTTTTGCTTCAGCTGTTTAGAGTATGGTTAAGTATTTTAATGAAAGTATAAATATGCAGATTTTTTAAGTGCAGGTCAATGACTTTTGACAAATTTACACTCCATGTTGTGTGTGTTAATAGTTCATTCTTTTTATTGCTGACTATTATTCCATACATGAGCACACCACAATTTGCTTATTCATGCTGCTTTTGAAGGATATTTGTGATGTTTCTATCTTGGGGTTACTATTAAATGAGCATTCATATGCAAGTTTTTTCAAAGACATATGTTTTCATTTTTTTTTAGTAAAAACCCAGTAAGGGAATTGCTGAGACATAAGTTAGGTATGTGCTAACATTAAAAAAAATTACCGAACCATTTTCCAAAACAGTGACACTATCTTATGATATCAAAAAAATGCAAAAAATTTCAGTTGCTCCACACCCTTGGCAACATTTGGTAATATTTTTTTGTTGTAATTTTAACAATTTTATTGGGTGTGAAATGTTATCTTATTATGGCTTTTTCCCCCCATTCCTTTGATTGTTAAAGATGCCAAGCATCTTGTCATGCATTTTGGCTATCTTCTGTCTTCTTTTGTGAAATTTCTGTTTACATATTTTATCCATTTTTAGAAATGATTGTAAGAGTTCATTATATGTAAGTCCTGGACATAAGTCCTTTCTAAGATATACTTGTTGCAAATACTTTTACTCTTTCTATAATTTTATCATTTCATGTTTAAATTTTTTTATTTTTCAATTGCAATTTACATTGAATATTATTTATATTAACTTCAGTATAGTGTAGTGGTTAGATTATAAAATTTATGAAGTGATCCTCCTGATAAGTCTACTACCCACCTGCCACCATACCTAGTTATTATAGTATTACTGACCATATTCCCTATCCTGTATTTTACATCACTGTGACTATTTTAAAGAACTATCAATTTATATTTCTTAATTGCTTCACCTTTTTCACTCAGCTGTCCCATTGTCCTCCCATCCAGAACCCTGAGTTTGTTCTCTGTATCTATGAGTCTATTTCTGTTTTACTTGCTTATTTTGTTTTTAGGATTCACAAATAAGTGAAACCACATGGTATTTTTCTTTCTCTGATTTATTTCACTTAGCATAATATCCTCTAGGTTCACCCATGTTATAGAAAATGGTAAAATTTCATTCTTTTTATGGTGGAGTACTATTCTATTGTATATACAGTATGTGCCCCTCTTCTTTATCCATTCAACTATTGATGGGCACTCGATTGTCCTTTCATTTCCTTGATATGTCTTTTGAAGAAGTTTCAAAGTTTGAAATCAAATATGTCAATTTTTGCCCTTTATGGTTAGTACATTTTGTGTCCTAAGAAATCTTTGCTAAACCAAACATAGTGAAGATATTCTGTTATGGTTTCTTCTAAAAGCTTAACAGTTTTAGCTTTTATGTTTAGATCTCTGATCCATTTCAAATAGTTTTGTGTATGTTGTGAAGTAGGCACAGTGGTTCATTGTTTCCATACAGATATTCAATTGTTCTAACACCACTTGTGATAAGACTTTCTTTCTTCATTGAATTATCTTGAAACCTTTGTAAAATTGACAAAGTGTGATTAATTTTTAAACTATTCTGTTGCATTGGTCCATTTATTCTTTCACAAATACACACTTCCTTGATAATAGTAGCTTCATAATAAATCTATCAGACAAGGTAAGTATTACAAACCTATTCTACTTTTTCAAGATTGTTTTGGCTAACTAGACCCCTTGCATTTGCATATAAATTATAAATGTTTGTCAATTTCTACAAAAAGCGTTCCTACTGGGATTTTTATGGAATGGTGTTGAAACTATAGATGATTATTTGGGAAAATTAGCATTTTAAAAATATTGAGTTTTGTAGAACATGAGTATAGCATATCACTCCATTTATTTTTAATTTTTCAGTAATATTTTTATTATAGAAAACGTATTTTTTTCATAAAATTTATTGGCAAGAATTCTATGTCTTTTAAGTTTAATAAAGAGCATTTTGCTTTATTTCATTTTTCAGTTGTTTATTGCTACTACATAGAAACTATATAGAAATATAATTGATTTTTTGCATTTTGACTTTTTACCATTGGACCTTTCTCACTAAATTTGCTTACTGGTTTATTAGGGTTTTTAAAAATATTCCTTAAAAATATAGAAAAATATTTTCTTCTTGTCTTACAGCACTGAGTACAAACTTCAATATAATGCTTTAAGGGACTTCCGGCCCAGATGGAGGCTTAGACTGACACACTCGGTCTCCCTCTACAACTAGAAAGGAATACAACTACCTCAGAACAAAAGATAACTAGAAATTCCAGAAAATAAAACTACATGGAAGCCCAACATACAAAGTTATAAACCAGCGGCGCTCGCCAGGCAGGTAGGAGGGGCAAGAAACTGGGTGGTGCTGTTTGCGGTAGCACCAGGGACAGTGGCAGAGAGAGCAATTCTGGCTGCAGTCCAGCCGCAGCAGCTCGCAACCCCAACACTGGGCAAAGCAGCCACCGCATTGCCTCAGATGGTGAGGCTCAGAGGGCAGGAGGATGGATCCTGGTCTCCCAGTGGAGAATAATGACAGGAATCCATCTTGGACCCCTGCCCCACACAAAGTGCCACAGCACCACGAAATAGGTTGCGGATCACCACCGGTCTCTGGGTAGTGATGACAAAGCGCCACAGTGCAAGGGAAAAAGGTTGCTGAATTGCCACCGGTCGCTGGCTTGTGAGGAGTACACAGGCTCCGCCCCCTATAGCCGGCCCAAGAAGCAAAGCAAAACGCAAATCTGTCAAAATGAGGCAGACACCTATAGAAATCCCGGTGGCACAGCTCACCAGGCAACAGATGAAGAATCTGACAGATGAACAAATAAGAAACCTGTCAGAGGCTCAGTTCAGAGCTATTGTTATAAGGTGGCTTACAGAAATAACAAAAGATTTGGAAAAAGCTGAAAAAGGATTGAAAACCACTCATACTGAAAAAAACAAAATCACATACAAGACAAGTGGTGAGGAAATAAAATCCAGAGTTCAAATCAACAAACCAAAACATAGAGAAGGAAGAAATAGTCAACCAGTGCGGAAAGAGGAAACAGAAAGCAAGGAAAGTGAGAAGAGGATCAGAAACCTCTGGGACAGCTATAAGAGATCAAACATAGAATTATAGGATTGCCAAAGGGCAAAGAAGAACTAGAAATTGAAAAATTAAGTGAAAATATAATAAAGCAGAACGTCCCAAACTTGGGGAAGGAAATAGACCTACAAGTCCAGGAAGCACAGAGAGTTCCAGAAAAACTGGACTCAGGGAGAACCACTCCAAGACACAGTATAATCAAATTGTCAAAAATTAAAGATAAGGAGAGAATCTTAAAAGCAGCAAGAGAGAAGAAAAGAATCATGTACAAAGAGGGCCCAATTAGACTATCAGCGGACTTCTCAAGGGAGACCCTGTAGGCAAGAAGGGACTGGCAAGAAATATTCAAAGTAATGAAAATCAAAAACCTATACCCACGAATACTCTATCCAGAAAAATTGTCATTCAGAATAGAAGGGCAGAGAAAGTGCTTCCAGGACAAAATAAAACTGAAAGAGTTCATTAGATCCAAACCACTATTATATGAGATGTTAAAGGGACTGGTTTAGAAAAAGGAGGATCAAAACTATGAACATTAAAATGAAAACTGCATCACAAGAACCAACAACAGAAGCTAGGGAATTGAAACAAAGGCAAACTAAATAGGCAACGAGAGTGGAAAAAGAACTATAGGTGTGGGGAACATATTGGGGGGAGGTCAGCAGGGAGCGGGAAGGGGGGAAGGGAGGGATATGGTACAGAAATTAAGAAGCATAGTAGGAGAGAATGGAGTAGACAGGAAGAGGTTGAGAAGAACTATATGCACGACCAATGGACATGGACTAAAGGGGGGGGACAACTGGAGGGAGGGGGGCCACCGGGTGGAAGGGAGCAGAAGGAAGGGAAATTGGGACAACTATAACAGTATAATCAATAAAACATATTTATATATATATATATATATATATATATATATATATATATATATATATGAAATGCTTTAGAGAGGAGATGGGGTAAGACATCTTTGCTTTGTTCCCAATCTTAGGGAAACAGCATTCAACATTTCACCAATAAATATAATGTTGTTAGCTGTGAGTTTTTTATAGATGCCTTTATCAGGTTGAGAAAGTTCCCTTCTAGTCTTTAATTTGCTCACAGCTGTTATTATGAATTGGTGTTGAATTTTTCTAATGCTGTTACTGCAACTACTGAGTTAATTAAATTTTTTATGTCCTTCATTTTGCTAATGTGACAAATGACATTGTTTGCTCTTTCAAAGTTGAACCAACCTGACGTTACTGGCATAAACTCTTCTTGGTCATAAAGGACTAGCCTTTTTATATATAGCTGAATTCAATTTGAAAATATTTTGTTAGACAATTTTGCACCTACGTTCATGAGGCACATGAAACTGTAATTTATGCTAATGTTTTTATCATTTTT
Organism: Furipterus horrens; assembly: GCF_987537825.1. NCBI lineage: Eukaryota > Metazoa > Chordata > Mammalia > Chiroptera > Furipteridae > Furipterus > Furipterus horrens. The sequence goes on from NW_028327182.1 coordinate 46,350,379, forward strand.
TTTGTATGAGGGTTATAATGGCCTTATAAAATGAGTTGGAAGGAGTTGAATCTTCCATTTTCTGAAAGAGTTTGTATAGGCTGTGTATTATTTCTTCCTTAAATGTGTGATAGAATTCACCAGAGAAGCCATGTCAGTCTGAAGCTTTCCTTATGAAGAGGGTTTTAATTATAAATTCAATTTCATTGATTCTTACCCCACACCATTTATAAAGCTTAATTTGAAATGGACTATAGGCCTAAATGTAGAAGTAATTTCTTCTTATGTTAATTATATGTGTGTTTTTCAAGGCATAGGTCCATTTCATCTAAGTCATTAAATTTCTTGACATAAAGTTATTCATAATTGGCCTTTAACAGCCTATCCTTTTTCTTGATCAGTGTTGCTATGGATTTTACTAGCCTTTTCAACTTTTTCTTTGTTGTTTTTCTCTCCTGTTTTTGTTTTCTATTTCATTAATTTCTGCTAGTTATTATTTCATTTCTTCCATTTGCTTTTGGCTGAATTTTTTCTTTTTTTCTAGTCTCTTATGGTGGGAGCTTAGATAATTGCTTTAAACCTATTTTATTTTCTAATACCGGCACTTAAATGTGTAAATTTTCCTTTAAATACTGCTTTTGCTATAGCCCACAATTTTTTATATGTCGTGCTTTTATTATCATTCATTTTCAGATATTTTCTAATTGTTCTTGTGATTTCTCCTTTGACTCTGGGTTATTTAGAATTGTAATGCCCAAAATTGAAATGTTTATGTATTGTCTAGCTATCTTATATTTATTTCTTTTTAAAATTAATTCTCGGTTACACTTGACATATACTGTATTAGTTTCAGAGTGAACACTAATTCAAATTATGGCCTCTGGGAGATAGATGTGTTAATGTAGGTTCATCGGTTGAAAGCAATGTACTACACTGGTGGGAAATGCTGACAGTGGAGGCGGCTTGGGGAAAGCTGTTGGGGAGTAGAAGGCATATAGAACTCTCTGTACTTTCCATTTAATTTTGCTGTGAACCTAAATAATAGTCAATTTATTATTCTAATCATTGTTCTTGACTTTTGTTTCCTGGCTGCTTTTAAGATATTTTTCTTTATATTTGGTTTTCAGTAGTTTGACAATTTCCTTATATGTACTTTTTCCCCTGTATTTATCCTGCTTAGGGTTTGCTAAGCATTCAAGTTTGCAAAATTGTGTCTATTAGTTTTTTTGTCATGTTTGGAAAAAGTTTGTCCAATATTCCTTCGAATATTTTTCTGTGATATTAACGCAAAAAAGATCTATTGTTTGTATCACGAGTCCTGGAAGGAGCAAAGAAAGAGGGCAGAGCTAAAAAATAAAATTGAGATAAATATTAGAGCCGAAAGTTTCCCAAATTTGTCAGAAGACAAATATACTAGAAATCATTAAATTATGCACTTTAAAGGGGTGACATGTATTGTAAGTGAATTATATCTCAATAAAGCTGTTTCTAAAAATTAGAATAGTGGTAGCTTGAGGAAAAGGTCACAAGAGAACTTTCTGATCATGATGGGAAGTTTTATATTTTAGTCTAGGTTATGGTAACATGGGTATACATAAACATTAGTTAGAATTAATCAAGCCAAACCCTTAGAATTTGTGCCCTTAGTCTTTTGGCAATTAGACCTCAATAAAGTATATTAGCATAAAAATTATTAGGTAATCTCAAATTTATTTCCAAAATGCTTTTACCAATTTACACTCATAACCATAATATATTAGAATTCAGGTGTTCCACATATTACCAGTTGTAATATTGGTAATCTGACAGGATAAATATGGGGATTGCATTGTGGTTTAAATGACCAATCCCTTATTAAGGATGAGATTAGTCATGTGTTCCAATGTTTTTTGGATATCCATATTTTAAAAACTTTTGATACCATTTATTCAATGTTATGCTGGCTGGTTTGGCATTTTATTATCTCTAAATAATACACATAAATGTTACCCAAAACCTTCTCTTAAAATGAGTCTTGTGTTTTTTATTGTTATGGTGCATTTCAATAATTGAGCATTTATGATACAGTGAAAGTGATATTTATAGAGTTTGTGTGTGTGTCTTTTAAAAGAAATAACTGTGACACATTTTGATGTCTAAAAGGGCAAAAAGAAACCCATTTATTTAGATGACTAGTAAAATGTAATATAAATCATGGTATTCCTTAAAGAGATTATTTTATAAACATAAGGATTTTTATCTTCAAAATTTTCAGATATATTTTAATTGTATCAAATTCGTCACAAGCAAGTTGAAGACATATAACTTTTTAACTTCCAAATTAATGTCTTAAGCATTAAAATTATTCTTTTCTATTTTCATTTCCATTCATCTAAACAACAATGACTAAGAAATCTACTAATGGTAACCAAATTTATTCTCATTTTAATTTTTTATATCAAATTTTTAATTGGACTCAATAATTGCAAATGTGAACGGGTTTATAATATTAATGACTTTCATTTCTTTTATTCTATTTTGAGAGCCTCCGATGTCTGTCTTGGAATGGTTATCATTTTTGATTCAATAGCCTCTTCTATAAAGACATTAATTGGGCACAAGGTTGTTGGTGGGATGAGAACTGGCAAAATTTTTGGCCAGAATTTTTATGGATGAGTGCTTGCTTTGTCAGAATACATTCATATTTGAATATCTTCGAATGAGGTTGTTATCTCTATCTATTAATGATTTGGACTTATCCAGTGTTTTATACAGTTCTTTATTGTTCTCTAGCTGGTTGGGAGTTAACTGTGGAAAGTCTAAATATAGTATTGTCAGAACATGGAGGCAGTTAAAATGCAAACCTGGACTTTGGTCAGAATTGCAACAGGATATGTTAATGGACCTAGCCCATTCCCACAGGATATATTAATGATTTAGCCCAGACCAGCAGGATATGTTAACTAACCTGGTAGGGGTAAAAAGCAATGAGATGCAAATGACTTTCTGAGTATGTTAATAAGCAAACTCATCCTCACCGAAATATGTGGTTGACAAGTATGAAAAAGGCACCTGCAAAGTCCAGGCAGGAGATTCTTATGGGTCCATGAGGAGGACTGGGAGTTTCTATTCCTCCATTTCCCTTGCTCCTACAGGCCCTCAAGTTGGTCCAGGAGTTGCTTCTCCCCTCAACCTTCTTCCCCCTTTTGTTCCCTCAATAAACTAGTTACTTGTTTCCACAGCAGTCTCTGGGTAATTTCTCAAGAGCAGAGCTGCCCTGACAAGTATAAGTTTAAGAAATGAATCCATCAAACATTGAAATCCAGGTAAATAAGACTTACCTCTATTTCTTTTCTTAATTTTTCATGTATCTTATTTTCTTCTTGAAGAAAACTAGTTTTTTCAAGGATATATGCTTGTATAGTTGTAATTTTATCCTTTAGCTTTATAATGTCTTCCTGTATATATATAAAATTCAAAATAAAAAGTCAAACAATGAACAATCAATATAAATCCAAGATTTTCAGTGTTTTTATAATTTAAGAACACCAGTCATAATATTTAATTTTGATAAACAGAATTAGAATATTAGTTCTACAGGTACAAATAATTAAAAAAAAAACTATTATCTCTTATCCAAATAAACAAAGCATAGATTTAAAAATTTATAACTAAAATCCAAATGAAAATAAAACATAAAGGATAGGGCATTTAGCAATTGTCCAGCAACAATGTAAAGGATACTTGTAAGACTCTAGCAAGACATAATAGATATTTTGTCTCTCCCACTCCCTTCAAAGAATAGTAAGAGAAACAGATGTGTAAGCTTCAACCATTAATTCATATTGTTTGAGTTACATGATTAAGAATTCTAAATTGACTAGGGTTAGTCTGAATCCAAAGGCTTAGAAGCTAGGATTTCAACATTTTTATGAGTCACACTTCCTGCAACAAAAGGATAATTGTTCACCATGATTTTGTTTGAGTAGGCATTTTAATTAATCCACAAGGGATCTGGGGATGTTTTCTTTATTCACTTGCACATTTGGCATAGTTGTTACATAATGCATGTACTTATCCAAGTTTTTTAAAGTTGTGAAATATTAGTTTCTGAATCTAGTTAGAGCAGCCATGGTATTTTATTAAGTTAATGATGAATTTATCACAATAAATGTAGATGAAAAGAAAGGAATAGAAAAATGTTTAACAAGTGATATTTCAAACCTGTACTTGTTTCATCCGGTTTCCTTCTGGATTCTGGAGATCTTGCCTAAGTTCCTCTTTCATTGTCTTTAGTTTTTTAACAAGATCTTGTTTTTTGTGGAGTTCAGTCATAAATAACCATTTGCTTTCTTCTTCCCTTAAACTATCTTTATGCAATTTTATTTTTGCATAGTACTCATTATATTTTATCAGGTGTTCCTCAAAATTTTCTTGGGCTGCTTCTATGTCAAATTTAAGTTTTACATTTTCTGTATGTAAGGATTTGATTTGCAGTTCCAGGTTTTCACACTGAAGTTTGCTATTCTCTATGGCAGCATCTTGCTGATAAATTAGCCTTTCTGTTTCTTTAGCTTCTGCAGAAACAGATACTATTTGTTTTTCCAGCTCATGAAGTTCATTCTGTAAAATATTTCAACATTTTTGTCATTTTTCAAGTCATTGTGCATGTAGGAAATCACAATATGAGAAAATATTTATCAGATAATAGAAAAATGTATGTATAATGGAAGGAAATATTCAATAACATAACAAAATTATGTTATAATATCAGTGGGAGCCCAGAGTTATATATTTTTAATTTTTTAATAGCTTATTTTTATTGTAATTCTTTTATTACCATTTATTTGCATTATACCCTCTTCCACCCCACCCACCCCCACACCCTGGCAATCACCACACAGTTGTCTGTGTCTTTTGTAAGTCCTTTTTCTTTTTTGCCAGATCCCTCCCCTCACCAACAGCCCTACCCCCTCAAGAACTGTTAGCCTCTATCTATAAGTCTGTCTCTATTTTGCTTGTTAATTCAGTTTTTTCATTAGATTTAACATATGAGCAAAATCATATGGCATTTGTCTTTCTCTGACTGGCTTATTTCACCTAGCATAACATTCTCCAGGTCCATCCATGCTGTCGCAAAGGGTAAAATTTTTTTGTTTTTATGATATTTCTTATTTTTTAATGTTCATATAATTCTAAATATTAAAATTTTATCATTAGTCTTAACAATTTATATGTAAAAGATATTTTGCTACTATTTAAATAATATATTTACATTTAAAAAATACATACTGAAGGAAGACAACATAATAAAATGATAGCGCCCTGGGTTAAAAAACCAAAAGGCCTATGTTCTAGAGCCCTTACTGTAGTATATTCACCAGTTGTTATGATCACACATAACAAACTTAATTAACCTATCCAAACCTAATTTTTCTTCATTTGTAAAATGAGTATAAAAATACTTACCTTACCTCTCTGGGCATTTGGCAATTCTAACAAACATTTCCTTTTTAAAATCTTCTAAAAAATTTTTTTTCAGTTACAGTTTACATTCAATATTATTTTGTATTAGTTTCAGGTTCGATAATCGTATACTTTACAAAGTGTTTCCTCGATATTTCCAGTACCCATCTGGTGCCATAAATAGTTATTACAATATTATTGACTATATTTCCTATGTTGTATGTTACATCCCATGACTGTGTGTATGTGTCTGTTTCCTGTTTTCACACTACCACTCTTCTCTGATTCTCCCCAGATATCTCTGAGCATTCCTTTTCAGTCATAATGGTTCCTTCAAGTGCAGGTCTTCCTTGGAGTGCAGTCATCATACAATAATTTCCTCCTTTAATTCTATATACATTCCTTGGGTAATCTTATTCATACATGTATCTTGAGCTACCTATATGCTGATGATTCACAGAACTTGAGTGGCTCTTGAGTCCTACACTGAGCTGCTACTAGCCATCTCAAATTCATCATATCCAAAAATCAGACTAATCCTCCCCCATTCTCATCCTGTAATTCCTTGTATCTATTATGTATTGTCATAATGATAAAACCCCAGTGACTTAAAAAAATAAGTGTTTATTTCTCATATGACAGGAAGCAGCTGAAGTTGGAGAGACATTGACCTTGGCTGGATTTGCTCAAATGTCTGGGGGTTGGCTGGCTTTTAGATAATTTAGTTTGGCTGACTGGGCCAGCTGGGGTGTCTTGCCTTTGCATCACATGTATCTTATCCTCTAGTGGGCCAGGCCAGACATCTTCTTCTCATGATGCTATCAGATGCAGAAAAACTGAAGCTCAATTATGGAAGAGCTTTTTCAAGCTTCTGTTTGAATAACATCTGCTAACATCCCAGCTGGTCACATGATGAAACTCATAGTCAAAATGTAGGTGTATGTTCACCCACTATGGGAGAGCATTATAACAATACATGGCAAAGGGTCTGAATATATACAAAAATGAAGAATGGGAGCAAAATGCAAATTACTATACCCCTATTTTCACAAATTAACTAATGGTACTACTTTGGGGGCAATCCTTACATCCCCACTTCTTTTTATTATCTATATCTGCCATCAAAACAATTCTGCAGGCCATCTATTTTTTTTTTTTTTTCTATCTAGTAGGGTTTTACTTTGAACACATTTATGATTTTGGGAGGGAGTTACTGCATTAAAAATACAGATACAATCTAACCTTTTCCTGGCAGAGACAAGAGAGAGAAGTACACTGAAAAATACAACATGCTGATGAATCTCAATATTTATCTCCAGTTCAGATATTTCAAATGCCCACTGACATTTCTATTTCTATAACTAATAAGCTTATCAACTATACATGTTCAGAAAAGAACATTTAATTTACACACTCAACATGTTCTTTCCCCAGTCTTCTTGATTTCAATAAACTGTACCACTTCCCACCTGAAAACTCAAAAATCTAGAAATCATTCTTGATTCTCCCCTTTACCTTACCATCAACATCTATGTACCGGCAAATCTTGATAGTTTGGCCTCCAAAGTAAAATCCCGAATTCACTGCTACCCAATTTTTTTAAGCAGACCCTAGCTTCTAACTGATCTTCCTGTTTCCAGTCTTTCCTCTGTACCTCAACTGAGCTCCATTAAAAATAATGAATCACATCATATTACTTCCCTGCTTAAGATCTTCTAATGATCCTCCATTGCATTAATAATAAAATTTAGATTGTTAATGTGGCTTACAAGTTCCTGTATGTTCTAGCTTCTATCTCCAGTTCCACCTTTCTTGTAGTTTTCTCCCCACCTTCCAGCCCCCTGTCTGTTTATTAAATATACCTAGCTCCCTCCCACCTAAGGGCATTTGTAATTGTTCTCTCTACTTTATAATGCTCTACCCCTAGCTATTACCTATTAGTGTTTTTGTCTTTCACAATTCAGCTTTATTATTAATCATCAGAATAGTCTTCCCTAAATAAAAATATAAATTAACCACCCATCCTCTTCCCCCAGTTACTCTCTACACACTATGCTATTGTATTTCTTTTTTAACACATCAATCAATGGAGTTAACTTTTGTTTATTTCTTTATTGCTTGCCTCCCCTTACTAGAAAGTAAGCTCTGTGGGTGCAGTAACCTTGTCTATATCTTCTTTACCACCATCATCCCAGTGCTTAAAATGGTACCTGGCACAAAGTGGTGCTCAATAAATATTACATGAGTGATTAGTGATGCATATGGAATGATCAGGAAAAGGGCACAAGCCATGTCAAGCAGATCAAGCCATTCACCCTATTTATTAATATGTGAAACTATAGCATTTCCACTGATTTGGTTATCATCTCTTCTCTTTCCTGGATTAATGTAACTGTTTACTTTTCTCCCCAGGTTTAGTCAGTTCATCCTACAACCCATTCCTTCTTCAATCACTTTTACTAGAATTATATTTCTTGTTGTTACTGTTCTTCTCCTTCACATTTCTTTCTTCCTCTCCCTCTTTCCTTTCTTTCTCTCCCTCCCTTCCTTCTTCCTCCTCTTTCTCCTTTCCCTCTCCTTCTTCTTCTCTTTTTTTGTTTGTTTACAGATTTATTAAAGTATACTTGATGTAAATAAATTGCAGATATTTGAACTTTGCAGTCTGGTGAATTTGTTATGCTCATGAAACCATCACAATGAACATAATAAACATATCTATTACCCACAAAATTTTCTTTTGCTGCTTTATAATCCACTCTTCCCTCCTCATCTCTGTTTGCAGTTATAATTAACCTACTTTCTGTCACTAAAGATTAGTTTACATCTTTGAGAATTTTATATAAATAGAATTATACATACTATACTTCTTAAAATCTCACTCCTTTCACTCATCTATATCACTGGATATATCAGTAGCTCTTTCTTCTTATTGCTAAGTAGTATTCTTTACATAAATATATCACATTTTGTCTCATTCATCTGATGAGCATTTGGATTGTTTCCAGATTTCCAATGGGCATATACTTTTATATTTTGCATGTGTGTGTAAATAAATGTCTAGAAATTGAATAGCTGAGCTATATGGAAGATATATTTTAACCTCTTAAAAACCTATAAACTGTTATCCCAGGTGGTTATACCATTTTACATTCCAAATAACAAGGTCTGAGAGTTCTGTTCTTTCTTATCTGCACCAACACTTGGTATGGTCAGCCTTTTTATTTTTTTATAATTTATGTTTTTATTTTATTTTCCATCACTATATATCCTCCCTATACCCTCTTTCCACCTCCACCCACCCGTGCCCCCCGGCAATCACCACACTGTTGTCCATGTTCATGAGTTCTTTCTCACTTTTTTTTCTTTTTTGCTTATTACCTCCAACCCCAGTTGCTCCTGCCCCACAGACCTGTCAGCCTGATCTCTATCTATGAGTCTGTCTCTCTTTTGCTTGTTAGTTCAGTGTGTTAATTAGGTCCCACATATAAGTGAAATTACATGGTATATGTCTTTCTCTGGCTTATTTCACTTATCATAATGTTCTCCCGGTCCATCTATGCTGTCACAAAGGGTAAAACTTTCTTCTTCTTTATGGAAGAGTAGTATTCCATTGTGCTAATGTACCATAGTTGTTTTATCCACTTATCTACTGATGGACACTAGGGCTGCTTCTAAATCTTGGCAATTATAAATAATGCTGCAATAAACATAGGGGTACATATATTCTTTTGAATTAGTGTTTTGGGTTTCTTCAAATATACTCCCATGAGTGGAATCACTGGGTCATAATGCAGTGCCATCTTTCATTTTTTGAGGTAACTCTATACAGTAGTCCCTCTCTATATCGCGGTTCACTTATCATGGCCTCACTGTATCATGGGATTTTTAAAAATATTATATTTAATTGTTCATCATGGATTTTTTGCTATATCGCAGGATTTTGCAGTACTGTATACATATGTTGTTAAAGTTACATAGATTTAAAAGTGTGGAATATGTTTAAGAACATAAGTAGTGTTTATAAAAGTGTGGAAAAGGTTAATAAGGAAGTAGGAAAGGTTAATAAGGGACTGGGAATGGTTTATAAGTGTGTGGGAAGGGTTTATAAAGCCTTAAAATGTATATAAATACTAAAATAAATGTAAGGTTCCTACTTCGCAGATGTTCACCTATCGCAGGGGGGCGGGGGGGCAAAACGTAATACCCGCGTTAAGTGAGGGAAAACTGTACTATTTTCCACAATGGGTGCACCAATCTTCATTGCTGCTAACAGTGCATGAAGGTTCCCCTTTCTCCACATCCTTGCCAGTACCTGTTGTTTGTTGATTTATTGATGATACCCATTCTGACAGCTGTGAGGTGATATCTTATTATGGTGTCAGTATGCATTTTTCTGATGATTAGTGACATTGAGCATCTTTTCATGTCTATTGGCCATCTGTATGTCTTCTTTGAAGAAGTGTCTATTCAGGTCCTTTGCCCGTTTTTTAATTGGATTGTTTGTTTTATTGGTTTCAGTTTTATAAGTTCTTTATAAATTTTGGATATTAATACCTTAACATATGTACTGTATAGGAAAATATGTTTTCCCATTCAGTGGATTTTCTTTTCATTTTGTTGATGGTTTCCTTTGTTGTATATAGAAATACAATTGATTTTTATAATTAATCTTATATCTCATAAATTTTCTAAACTAATTTATTATTCTTAACAGCTTTTTAAAAAATAGATTCATTAGGGACTTTCAGCCCAGATGGAGGCTTAGACTGACATGCTCGGTCTCCCTCTACAACTAGAAAGGAATACAACTACCTCAAGACAAAAGATAACTAGAGATTCCAGAAAATAAAACTACATGGAAGCCCAACATACAAAGTTATAAACCAGCAGTGCTTGTCGGACAGGTGGGAGGGGCAAAATTGGGCAGTGCTGTTTGAGGTAGCAGCAGGGACAGCAGCAGGGAGAGCAATCCCGGCTGCAGTTCAGCCCTAGCAGCTCGCAACCCCAACGCTGGGAAAGACAGCCCCCGCATTACCTCATACCATGAGACCCAGAGTGCAGGAGGATAGATCGTGGTTTCCCAGCAGAGAATAACGGCAGGAATCCATCTTGGACCCCTGCCTCCACTCAAAGCGCCACAGCGCTGCAAGAAAGGTCAGGATCGCCACTGGTCCTAGGGTTGTGACAAGTACACAGGGCTCCACCCCCTATAGCCTGCCCAAGAGGCAAAGCTGTCAAAATGCGGCAGATAACTAAAGAAATCCCAGTGACACAGCTCACCAGGCAGCAGATGAAGAATCTGACAGATAAACAAATAAGAAACCTTTCAGAGGCTCAGTTCAGAGCTGTAGTCATTAGGTGACTTACGGAATCAACAAAAGATTTGGAACAAGATAAGAATACTGAAAAGAATGAAAACACATACGAGGCAAGTGGTGAGGAAATAAAATCCAGAGTTCAAATCAACAAACCGGTACATAGGGATGGAACAAACAGTCAACCAGTGCGGAAAGAGGAAACAGAAAGCAAGGAAAGTGAGAAGAGGATCAGAAATCTCTGGGACAGATATAAGAGATCAAACATACGAATTATAGGATTGCCAGAGAGTGAAGAAGAACTAGAAATTGAAAAATTATGTGAAAAAGTAATGAAGCAGAACTTCCCAAACTTGGGGAAGAAAATAGACTTACAGGTCCAGGAAGCACAGAGAGTTCCAGAAAAACTGGACTCAGGGAGAACCACTCCAAGACACATTATAATCAAATTGTCAAAAATTAAAGGTAAAGAGAGAATCTTAAAAGCAGCAAGAGAGAAAAAAAGAATCATGTACAAAGAGGGCCCAATTAGACTATCAGCTGACTTCTCAAGGGAGACCCTGTAGGCAAGAAGGGACTGGCAAGAAATATTCAAAGTAATGAAAATCAAAAACCTATACCCACGAATACTCTATCCAGAAAAATTGTCATTCAGAATAGAAGGGCAGAGAAAGTGCTTCCAGGACAAAATAAAACTGAAAGAGTTCACTAGATCCAAACCACTATTATATGAGATGTTAAAGGGACTGGTTTAGAAAAAGGAGGATCAAAACTATGAACATTAAAATGAAAACTGCATCACAAGAACCAACAACAGAAGCTAGGGAATTGAAACAAAGGCAAACTAAATAGGCAACGAGAGTAGAAAAAGAACTATAGGTGTGGGGAACATATTGGGGGGAGGTCAGCAGGGAGGGGGAAGGGAGAAAGGGAGACTGATGGTACAGGAATTAAGCATAGTAGGAGGGAATGGAGTAGACAGGAAGAGGTTGAAAAGAACTATATGCACAACCAATGGACATAGACTAAAAGGGGGGGACAACTGGAGGAAGCGGGGCCACCGGGTGGAGGGGAGCAGAGGAAAGGGAAATTGGGACAATTGTAAAAGTATTATCAATAAAACATATTAAAAATAGATTCGTTGGGATTAAAAAAATATCATGCTTGTGAATAAAAACAGTTTTGCTTCCTCCTTTCCAATCTGGATGCCTTTTATTCCCTTTTCTTGCATGATGGCAGTGGCTTGAACCACCAGTACCAAAGCATGACTAGAACTAGTAAGAGCACACATCCTTGTTTTTTCCCGATCTTGTGAGAAAAAATTATGTTTCACCATTATATATAAAGTTGGCTGTAGGATTTATATAGATGGACTTTTTTAGACTGAGGAATTTCTCTTCCATTTCTAATTTGCTGAGAATTTTTATCATAAATGGCTGTTGTATTATAATTTTCCTTCAAAAACATAAATTTAATCCCTTGCTCCCTTGCTTAAAGACTGTCATCAATGTCCCATCACCTTAAAGTAAAGCCCAAGTTTCATACCATGGCATCCATCTCTAATTCTCAAAACGCACTCAATGCTATATCACCACTGAACTACTTACAGTTTTGTGAATGTACCAGTGCTATTTTAGGTCTCTGTGAATTTCATCAGGCTATTTTTGTCTGGAACATTGTCCTCGTCACCCCCTAAGCTTTAAACCTGTCTCACATACCCAATCATTCAAGTGAACTCTGTCCTTAAAACTCAACTGAAGGTAACTTTCTCTGTGATCACACCTTCAGTGTTTAATCTGTATTCATGCCTCTATTATTGACACTGCCACCCTGCATGTAATTATTTGTTTACTTCTGTATTTCCCTCTTCAAACAATAATGAGCAACTTAAAAGTGGACCATGCTCAGCAAAATGTTTACCAGAAAGTAGGCTCTCAATATAAGTGAAATATTGTGTGAAACTCTTTGAAGACAGAGAAGTGTTGCAGGAAATTTCTTTATAGAACTTGAAGACATTATTATTTTTGTATTATATCCTATTGTAAACATGAATTCTTTCCTAACATGACTATTGCAATGCAAATATGTATAAGAAATACATATTACCATGATAGTATAATTGTCATCAGCTCTATGCTGATATGTTAATATATACTTAAAGCCAATATCAAAATCCAGTCTTATACTGTCCACCAGGGCTCCAGCAAGAATATATTACATAATATTTATAAGTATTAATTCATTAATTATCATGAAAACCTTATAAACAGTTCCTATTATTATCTCCATTTAAAAAATGAGAAAACAGAAGCACAGAGAAATTAAACCACAAAGCTGAAATTAGTAAATCTTGTCTTCCAAACTAGGCAGGTCAGCTCTAAAACTCCTTTTCATATCTATGATATATTTAATAAAAAACTGTTTCTATTTTGCCTTTTTAAAGCTGTATTAACAGAAAATAGTTATTCTAATTATGCTGCATGCAAAAACCAAATAAGGCTTCCAGATCCCCTGTAGTGGAATTATAAATATATTATGAAATATAGAAAGCACAGAAATGTTCCTTATCTACTTAAAATGTGCATTAACAATTAACAATTCACAAGCTATAGCTTTCAAAATACTGGCTTAAAAACTTAACCTTCTTAAATTTCAGCATTTTAGGAAAACCTAGCAAACAGAAGTGAATTTAATTAATTCCATGTGACACATTGGGTTCTATATGCTCATACCACAGTTGTAATGACATTGTTAATTATTTCTATATTGGGTGTATAGAATGTTCCACAAAATGGAAATACTCCTATGGATTTCGCTTAGGGACAGCAGAATAATTAAGAAAGAAGTAAATATAAAAATATGAGTTTATAATTGACTTCCTAAATTAAAAACCCTCAAAAACTTCTGTTATCATTTAACCTAGTTTTAAAGAAAATAAGACTCATTTAGAAGACAATATGAAACAGATTACCTGTAAATGATACAAGACTTTTTTGTTTTTTTCTATTTCTGATGTTTGTGATTGTTGTTGCTTTGCAACTTGCTCTACAGCATCGGTTAATGAAGATGTGTCCTGTTTAGCCAAAGCTAGAAAAAGAAATAACACACATAATAAAAATTTAAATGCAAACAAGTCAATTTTCTTTACTTAGTCATAAAAAACGTGATTTTTTTTTTCAAAACAAATTTAGGGTTGGTAATTTCCCCTTTCTAACTATAAATACAATCAAAATAAAGAACCACAGTAATAGACAATTCAAAATAGCCTACTGCAATGCTATACCTGTTTCTTAATGGAACAGTACAAATATTTTGACTGTCCCAATTGTTTTTATCCAGGCCACCAGCACATATACTATAATTATACTTTCACCATAACACCAATATAGTAATTATAGATGATTATAGGCCTCCCTGCATTTTCAGGTTTTTATGCCTTTTCTAAACACCGAATAAGTTTCTTCCTGGATAAATTTAACAGATTCCCAATATTCTAACTTTCCATAAATTTTAACACAATTATACTATCAAATACTTTTTTTTACTGCTTATCTATTAATTGTTTATTTCTAAATATTGCTCTGTTACCTTCTTCAGGATCTTCTTGACTCTTCCTTTCTTTGTTGCCTGACATTCTTCTGTGCCTCTTTCCCCTTCTTAATTCACCTTCTTTACTCTTACAAAATAATCAATGTTGATAATATTTCAGTTTTCTTTTTTCTCTTCATATATCCTGGTGACCCCAAAAGAAAATTAACTGCCAAATACCTCATTGGAATGGCAATGATATTTCATCATTAGTTTCAAAAATTAAATTACAATAGTTAAGTAAGAGTTTTGGAGGAAGGTAGAACTGTATTTGAATCTTGGTTCTCCTGCTTTTCAGCAGCTGTTATAATCTTGAGCAAGTTTCTTAAATTTGATCATCGTTATACTCATCTGTAAAACCTCAAAGGACTGTTGTAATAATTAAAGTAATATATATAACATGGTTAGCACAGTAACTGACACATTCAGTGAGTAATTAATTACTATGGATTAGTAGCTGGTACTTCCAGTACTGTAATAAAATGGATTCTAAAACTATAGCCACAATCAGGCAGAAATAGTGCCATGTTGGATTAGCAATTTCTGCCATGAGTATAGGTTGTGGAAAATAGAGCCCTCCTGTCAGTGTTACTCTGGCCTGAGAAAGCCTTATGCAACTTTAAAATCATATTTTAACCTCTTCTTTATCTAGGAGTAACTGATCAGATGAAGGGTAGATATTTTTGTCCTTTGAAAGATGGAGAGAAAGAGTTCCCTCCTCTACCAATATAGCAAGTGAAAGCTGAATGGGCATAGTTAAAGATATTAGCAGCCTATAGAAAAGAGTACCTGAATCTGCTTGTCCATTCCTATGCAAAGGAGACCATACAAGTTTGCATGATCATTAAAAGAAATTTAACATTGTTAAATACTCCTCAAATTGTCATCTCCTGTTTAATATTTGAACATATGGATTTTTTTCTATTTAAATGACATTCTTTAAAAAAAGCTTAGTTAATTTTTATAAAACCTGTGAATCTTTCCAACTATAAAAGTCATGATAAACTTTCTAAGCAAAAACAAGTGAAATATTACCATAACATTAAGAAATGTGTAAGAAAGCTCCTACAAGGATATCTGCAAAATCACTCAATATCTTTCCTAAAGATTTGTTAAATGCAAAGTACTTATATACTAGTTACATATGTTTTCCCAAAAATAAAAATATAAAGGGTTAAAACCTGATATATAAGCAAAAAGAAAAGAACAACAAAGTTAAATTGCTTTCTAAGTGAGGAGACTCAACTCTATTTGGAAATATATTACCAAACTAAAGAAATCTTGAGAACTTTACTCAGCAGGGGGTCATAACCACCCCTGATAATTTATTATTCTTTCTCTTTTCTTCATATCTCTTCCCTCCTCCAAATCTCACTTCAAATTTGCCTTCTTTATGATGTCTTCCCTGATACTAAGCCCATTCATTCTGTTCATGCCATTAATCTATGACCTTTCTGTTTAACATAGAAACTAGTTTAACATACAAACTATTTCAGATTAATGCTAATAAATCCAAATATGATTTTCTCATTAGTTCTTTTGTATGGGTTTCATAATCATAGACTTTATTCCTAATTCAACCTTTCTATCTTGAAAATGTATATTTACACTTTCAGTTAGTTCTCTCAGTTGATTACAAGGGTAAAGAATTAGACTTCCAGTCAAGATGGCAGTGTAGGTAAATGCAGTACTTGCATCCTACAACAACCACATTAAATTTACAATTAATCTATAGTACAACCATCATTCAAAACCACCTGAAACCTAGACGAATGGAAGTCCTAGAATTAGGGATTTAAAGAAGGAGCACAGTGGGACTAGGTAGAGGGGTAGAGATGCAGAATGAGTTGGTCCCACACACACATGTGGTGGGTAAAAACTGGGAGGGATATTTTGGCTGTGGAGATCCCCCAAAGGAGAGAGGAAGTCCCAGCCCCACACCAGGCACTCCCCTGCCCAAGGTTCCAGAGCCAGGAAGATAAGTCTCTATAATATTTGACTGTTGACAAAATAGCAGGGTACAAAGTCAATATTCAGAAATGGAAGGCATTTTGGTACACCAACAATAAAACATCAGAGATAGAAACTAAAAAAAAAAAAACCCATTTACAATAGCAACAAGAAAAATAAAGTACCTAGGAATAAATTTAACCAAAGAGATAAAAGACCTGTACTCAAAAAACTACATAACAATGAAGAGAGAAATTAAGGAAGACACAAATAAATGGAAGCATATAAAATGTTCATGAATGGGAAGAATCAACATCATTAAAATGTCCATACTACCCAAAGCAATTTACAGACTCAACACAGTCCCTATTAAAATATCAGTGACATATTTCACAGACTTAGAACAAATACTTCGAAAATTTATATGGAACCAAAAAAAACAACAACAACAACAAAAAAAACCCCACATAGTCACAGAAACCTTGAGACAGAAGAATGCAACAGGAGAAAACACAATAACTGACATCAAACTATACTACAAAGCCACTGTAACCAAAACAGTCTGGTACTGGCATAAGAACAGACATATAGATCAATGGAACAGAACAGAGAGCCCAGAAATAAACCCTGATCTATATGGTCAACTAATCGACAAAGGCAGAAGGAACATAAAATGAAGTGAGAAGAGCCTCTTCAACAAATGGTGCTGGGAGAACTGGATAGGGACATGCAAAAAAATGAAACTAGACCACCAACTTACACCACACACCAGAATAAACTCAAGATGGATCAAAGACTTCAATGTAACCCATGACACCATAAAAGTCCTAGAGGAAAACATAGGCAGGAAAATTTCAGATATCCCACGTAGCCATATTTTCACTGATATATCTCCTAAGGCAAGGGAAATAAAGGAAAGAATAAACAAATGGGACTATATCAAACTAAAGAGTTTCTGCTCAGCAAAAGAAAACATCAGCAAAATGAAAAGGGTTCCAACCATATGGGAAAACATATTTGCCAATGATACCTCAGACCAGGGATTGATCTCCAAAATACATAAGGAACTTACACATCTCAACACCATGAAGACAGACAGCCTAATTTAAAAATGGGCAAAGGACCTGAACAAACAATTCTCCAAAGAGGACATACAGAGGGCCAAAAGGCATATGAAAGAATGCTCAACATCACTAGCCATCAGAGAGATGCAATTAAAAACCACAATGAGATACCACCTCACACCAGTCAGAATGGCCATCATCAACAATCAACAAACAACAAGTGCTGATGAGGATGTGGAGAAATGGGAACCCTAGTGCACTGTTGGTGGGAATGCAGACTGGCGCAGCCACTATGAAAGGCAGTATGGAATTACCTCAAAACACTAAAAATGGAACTGCCTTTTGAACCAGCGATTCCATTGCTAGGATTATACCCGAAGAACCCTGAAACCCCAATTTAAAAGAACTTATGCACCCCTACGTTCATAGCAGCACTATTTACAATAGCCAAGTGCTGGAAACAGCCTAAGTGCCCATCTGTAGATGAGTGGATCAAAAACCTGTGGTACATTTACACGACGGAATACCATGCAGCAGAAAGAAAAAAGGAACTCCTACCATTTGCAATAACATGGATGGGACTAGAGAGAATTATGCTTAGCAAAATGAGCCAGGCAACAAAAGTCAAATACCATATGATATCACCTAATACAAAAAACTAATGAACACCACAAACAAATAAGCAAAATTGAACCAGAGGCATGTAAACAAGGAACAGACTAATAATTACTAGGGGCGGGGGAAGCAAGATAAGGGGGTTAAGTAGGGGAACGGCTTAGTAAAGGAAGTAGTATAAATAACCCATGAACATGTAGAATGAGGTAAGGATTGACTGTGAGAGAAGGGGTGGGCTGGGAGGGCAGAAATGGGGGAAAATGTGGGACAACTGTAATA
This sequence comes from Furipterus horrens, assembly GCF_987537825.1. Lineage (NCBI taxonomy): Eukaryota > Metazoa > Chordata > Mammalia > Chiroptera > Furipteridae > Furipterus > Furipterus horrens. Next base: position 46,368,614 of record NW_028327182.1, read on the forward strand.
GAAAAAACAATAAATAAATCAAAAATTAAAAATCAAAAAACAAAAAACATGACCCTATCTGCATCAACGGATGAATGACAAAACACAGAGACCTGGCCCATGGTCTAGAGCAGTGGTTCTCAATCTTCCTAATGCTGCGACCCTTTAATACAGTTCCTCATGTTGTGGTGACACCCAACCATAAAATTATTTTCGTTGGTACTTCATAATTGTAATTTTGCTACTGTTATGAATCATAATGTAAATATCTGATATGCAGGATATATTTTCATTGTTACAAATTGAACATAATTAAAGCATGGTGATTAATCACAAAAACAATATGTAATTATATATGTGTTTTCCCATGGTCTTAGGCAACATCTGTGAAAGGGTTGTTCGACCCCCAAAAGGGTCGCAACCCACAGGTTGAGAATCGCTGGTCTAGAGCATGTCTGAATCTGAAAATAAGAAGTCAGATTTTACTTATAGTTGGATGACTTTCTAGTATTTTTTCCCTAAAAGCATAGCTTCAGAATGTATACATATTTAAAAATATGTTATAAGTAAAATACCAACTGTGGTAAGCTTCAATATTAATTAGCTTTGGGTTTTAATGAGCAATTCCAAAATTACCTTGATTTACTGTTTATCAAGACTATGCTTTTAAAATCAGAAGTTCATATTTACTCAGGTAACTTGCACAAATAATACCTGGTTAATATGATTTTATAAGTATATTCTAAATAATGCTGCTCCCAGTATTAATTAATATTTATTTTGGTCATCTAGCTTGATATTATTCAGAGCAACATGGTATATATTTTTTAATACTTTTTCTCATTCTAAGTCATAAGTTCATAGTTTCTCAAAATCAATTCCTAAAATTGTGGTAAAATTTTCTGTGATAAATCTTTAACTCAGGGATTAAAAATACTTGCTCTAGAACTCAATGCATTATGCTATATATAATTTTGTTGTAAATTAGATATTTTTTCTTTAAAAACTTTTTAAATTAAAAAAAAATAATGTCTGGTTGTAAAAACCAGTGGGGATTGAGGGTGATGCAGACAGAGGGCTTCTAGAGTCCCAGGCACTGCCTTTTTTTTTTTAAACATCAATGTGTGGTTGCCTCTCATGTGCTCCCAACTGAGGACCTGGCCCACAACTCAGGCATGTGCCCTGACTGGGAATCGAACCCATGACACTTTGGTTCTCAGGCTGACACTTAATCGACTGAGCCACACCAGCCAGGGCAGCACTGCCTTAAAAGGGCCCATGCATGGACTTACTTGGACTTACTCCTTCTGAGCTCCAGTGCTGAAGCAGCAACTTGAAAGGCAAGGAACATATGGGAAGAAATTGAATTGTCTGGCATCACAGTGAGAGCTGGGGGCAGCTTTCTGCCAGGCAGCAGTACTTTCAGAAACCATTGTTCCTTTTCTAAGATCTTCTGCCCCCCCACAGAGCCAGGTAGGTGGGCACCATATCTGAGTTGCCATCAACCAAGCTCATACTGCTCTCCTCATCGTGGTGATTTTCTGAAACCCCATTTCACCCAACCTAAAGGCTCACCTAAACTGTTTCCATCAGCTTTTTCATATAAATGGCCTGTCTTGGTTCATGCTTCAAAATTCCCTAAAATCTTTCAAACAAGCAACATCTGGCCTCAGCATACCTCACAATAAATGGCCCCAGGCCTCACAATAACAGCAGCAAACCTTAATTTACAATGTGGCCTCACCTGGGCACCTGCAAGCTTCTATATGCAGATTGCTTTGTAGCTCATGCCAAGTGGTCCCACAGGAGAACATAGGTGGCAGCTGACCTTGGCCTGAAAAACCTGGAGGCTGCAGAGCCAGTACACCCAGTGGAAAGCTTCAGATCACATCGAAGCTCCACTCAACCACCTCCGCAAGCAACACTCAACGAGTTTACTCAGAAAGCACTAGAGCCCTACTGAAGTTAAATCCTGCTCTGTGGCCTGGGCCCCTGCACAGCTGATCCTCAACAGTGGTCAGAGGTCAGTAGCCAGTGATCACAGCCAGTCCTTTCAGTCAATCAACCTGGGGGTAAATTCCTCCCATTTTTGTGCCAGCAGCAATCAAGTCTCAGCTATAACCGGAAGGTGCACACAGCCTACACAGTGAGGGAGGCAAGAATGCACCTGAAGTGCCCAGCTTGGGTGATTGGGGAAGCTGAGCCATTGGCCCTACAGAACACCTACAATATTAGGCCACTCTCCCAAGTCCAGGAGATGTAGCAGCTCTACCAAATAAACAAAGGGAGGTTGCCAAAATAAGGAGACAAAGAAACATGTCCCAAATAAAATAACAGAACAAAACTCCAGGAAAAGAACTAAACAACATGGAGATAAGCAATCTACTAGATGCAAAGTTCAAAATACTGGTTATAAGGATGCTCATTGAACTTAGTGAGAACTTCAACAACATAAAAAAGGGCATGGAAACCATAAAAAAGAACCAGCCAGAAATGTAGACTACACTACTGAAATGAAGAATAATTTACAGAAAATTAACAGTACAGTAGATGAAGCCAAGAATCAAATCAGTGATTTGGAATATAAGGAAGCAAAAAACACTTAATCAGAACAGCAAAAAAAAAAAAAAAAAAAAATTTTTTTAAATGAGGATAGTGTAAGCAGCCTCTAGCACAACTTCAAGGATACCAACATTTGCATCGTGGAAGTGTCATAGTGAGAAGAGAGAGAGCAGGAAATTGAAAACCTGCCTTGACTGGTGTGGCTCAGTTGGTTGTGCATCATGCCACAAAGTGAAAGGGCACCAGCTTCATTCCCAATCAGGGCACGTGCCTGGGTTGCAGGTTTGGTTCCCACTTGGGGCATATGAGAAGCAACCAACTGAGTTTCTCTCCATCTCTTTTACCCTCCCTTTCCTTCTCTCTAAAAATAAATAAATAAAATCTAAAATAAGAAGAAAAAAAGAAACTGAAAACCTATTTCAATAAATAATGACATAAAACTTCCCTAACCTGGTAAAGAAAATAGTCATGTAAGTCCAGGAAGCACAGAGTCCCAAGCAAGATAAACCCAAAGAGGTCCATACTAAGACACATCATAATTAAAATACAGAAGTTTAAAGACAAAGAGAGAATCTTAAAAGCAGCAAGAGAAAAGCAGTTATCTACAAGGAAGCTCTCATAAGACTGTCAGCTGACTATCAACAGAACTTTGCAGGCCAGAATGGATGGGCATAAAATTTTCTTTTTCTTTTCTTTTTTCAAAAGATTTTATTTATTTATATTTAGAGAGAGAGGAAGGGAGGAAGAAAGAGAGAGAGAAACACCAATGTTTGGTTGCCTCTTGCATGCCCCCAACTGGGGACCTGGCTCGCAACCCAGGAATGTGCCCTTATTGGGAATTGAACTGGCAACCCTTTGGCTCACAGGATGGCACTCAGTCCACTGAGCGACACCACCCAGGGCTGGTGGTGAAATTTTCAAGGTGATGAAAAGCAAGGATCTACAACCAATGGTAGCCTAGCAAAGCTACCATTTAGAATTGAAGAACATGTAAAGAGCTTCCCAGACAAGAAAAAGCTAAAGGAGTTCATTACCACCAAACAAGTATTACAAGAAATGTTAAATAATCTTCTTTAAGAAAAAGGAAAAAAGTTTTTAAAATATGAACAATAAGATAGCAATAAATACATATCAATCAACAACTGAATCTGAAAAACAAACTTGGCAAACAAGCAGAACGGAAACAGTCTCATAGATACAAGGAACATTTTGACGGTTGCCAGATGGAACAGAGTTTGAAGGGGGTTTGAAAAATGTGAAGGGATTAAAAAGTACAAAATGGCTGTTACAGAATAGTCATGGGGTTATAAAGCACGGCCTAGGGAATACAGTCAATAATATTCTAATAACTATATATTGTGTCAGATCGTCGGCAGCCGTCCGTCTCGAGAGACGATGGTGTAGCTTCTTAAGAGTCTATCTGCACCGCCGAGAATGGCTGTGCAGTCCAACTCGGGAGTGACACGGTATATGTCTCCTCCCGTGTTGAATCGACATCTTGCGATGACGCTGGAGTGTCCTCTCCAGTGAAGCTGAAGCTACAGAGTCTGGGCAGGGTGATATGGAGGATGTGCTGTTGCCCATGCAGCAGACCCCCCCTCTCTTCGCAGCTGAAGGATCCAAGGGAAAGACGGAGTCAATACAGCTTGGCTTCAGGTGCGCCGCAGGAGTTGCCGGTGTTGACTACAACGTCAAACCGCCTTAGGGACTCCGGCTCCGGATTTTCTGTTGGGGTTTACTCCCTTAGCCTTTCCCCTGAAGAGGTATGCCGCAAGGCAGCGGAGGTTTTTTGGAGTCAGAGTTTTCCTTCTCTGATGTGCCCTGACTGGAAGATCGAACCAGCGACACTTAGCTCGCAGGCCGACGCTCAATCCACTGAGCCAAACCAGCCAGGGTTACTGCTTATTTATATTTCTTCTAAAATGGTCTCTTAGTCTTTGTCCATTTTCCAAAGACTTTAGTTCTTAAAGAGAAATAAGATCTTTTTACTTCTCGATTTGAAAGGGCTCTTGATGTAGGAAGGATGCTAACTACGTGAATTAAAAGCCTGATGGGGGTGGCAGCCAATTAAAAAGTGAAGCTAATCAAGTGCCCACTTGCCTGGAAAATAAAAAAAGGAGTAACTTTTTCTGCCCTTTCTGGAGCACATGTTTTTCCCAATTTATCCTTTAACTTTAAAAAGGACTTCCCATATTGAAATTGTAATAAACATTTAAATGCCAAATTCACACTCGTCCTTCCCCATATGGCGTTGGCTTTGCTCTTATGCTGAGACACAGACAGGCTAATACCGTCTTGTACCTGTCTGTCCCCAACCACAACCCCGTGCAGATCCCACTTGGGTGCCCAGCACCAGGCTCTGCACATCACCTAGGGCAGTTTTGGAGGGAGGTGAGGTACAAGAAGCAGGTATGGCACTCAGGTCCTTTTGTCAGGTACCCCAACTTCCTGAACACCAAAAAAACAGGCCAAGTGGCTCTTCCGGGCTTCCTACCTCCCTACCTCTCCTTACGTGTAGGGGCCACGGCGGGACGTGTTCCGTCCACAGTGAATGGATGCACCCACCTGGTTGAGCACGTAGTCCTTCTGGGTTAGTTTCCAGACGATCTCAAAGTGATCCACATCTTGGAGTTCCTCGAACGAGGCTTTCCAGCCTCCTTGGCACAGTGTCTTCACCCGCTGCCTCCGGAAAGTAGACGTCCAGTTTCTCACCTTCGCCGTCTCCATAGGGGACATTCAGAAGGCTGCTCCTGGTGTCCCGGGCCCTCTTGGTGGCCTCGTTTCCTATCTCCGAGTAGGTCTTCAGGGCTTCCTCTGGTCCCCGCTGGACGACCCACCTGCTGGGGGAGTACTGGATCTCCAGCTCCTCTTTGGACATCTTCTTCCAGGGAGCCTCGTCCTTGCAAGCCTTGCCCGACACATTCATCCCGGCGTCTCCATTGTGTCAGATAAGTACAAGATTATTGGGATGATTACTTAGTTATATAATGTTGCATCACTGTATACCTGAAACTAATATAATAATCTATGTCAACTATAACTGAAAAATAAAAAATGACTGAAATATTTAAAAAGGTAAACAATTATATAGCTCTTATTTTGTGTCAAAGACTGTTCTAAATGTTTTAGATAAAAATAACAAAAGAAAATCTTAAATAGTGGTTATTTTGTGCATGTGTAAGAACTTTACAAATATTAATTTTCAAATATTAAGTAATTTAATTATGTGAGTTAGATACTATTATGTTTTATTTTACAGAGAAATACCATAGCACAAAGAGATCAATAAATTTACCCAAAGTCATACAGATACTAGAGATTTATTTGAATTCAGGTAATTTGTCTCCAAGTTTCATGTTCTTGACCACTGTGATAGACTACCAAGATTATAATGTTTTTTTCTTTTTTACTTCTTTTTTTAAGTATATTTTATTATGCTGTTACAGTAGTTCCTATTTTTTTCCCCTTTGCTCCCCTCTGCCCAGTACCCCTCTTCCCTTCAGCAATCCCACCCCCTTAGTTCATGTCTATGGGTCATGCATATAAGTTCTTTGGCTTCATCCTTTCCCATATTATTCTTAACTTCCCCCTGTCTATTTTGTACCAACAGATTATGCTTATTAAACCCTGCACAATTTCCCCATTTATCCCCCTCCCCCCTCCCAGCTGATAACCCTCCCAATGATCCCCATACTTATTATTCTGTTCCTATTCTGGTTTGCTTAGTTGGATTTTGTTTTTATTTTTTAGATTCAGTTGTTGATAATTGTGTTTGTTGTCATTTTAGTGTTCATAGTATTGATCTTCTTTTTCTTAAGTAAATCCCCTTGACATTTCATATAATAATGGCTTGCTGATGATAAATTCTTTTAGCTTAACCCTGTCTGGGAAGCACTTCATCTGTTCTTCCATTCTAAATGATACCTTTGCTGGATAGAGTAATCCTGGTTGCAGGTTGCCTTTCATCACATTGAATATTGTCTGTCAGTCCCTTCCTGCCTGCAAAGTGTCCTCTGAGAAATCAGCTGGTAGTCTATAGGAACTCCCCTGTAGGCAACTCTCTGCCTCTCTTTTGCTCTCCCCAGGACTCTCTCTTTATCTTCACTTTTTCATCTCAGTCATGATGCATCCTGGTGTGTTCCCCGCTGGGCCCAGCTCGCCTGGGACCCTCCATGCTTCCTGGACCTGAATGTCCATCTCCTTTGCAAAATTTGGGAAATTTTCCTCATTTCTTTCAATTCTTGCTTCCTCATTCTGCACTAATTGACTGTTTTTTTATTCCTTACGTTCCAAATCATTGATTTGAATCCCAGTTTCCTTCCTTTCACCATTGGTTTTGTGTGGTTTTTCCTTCGTTTCACTTAGCATAGCCTTTACTTCTTCTCTTATGCGTTTGCCATATTCAAGCATATTTGTCAAGCCCTGTAAGCATCTTTATCACCAGTGTTTTGAATTCTGCATGTTAGGTTGGCTATCTCCTTGTTGCTTAGTTCTCTGACTGGAATCTTGTTCCATTTCCCCTTTTGGGCCATACTTCCCTGTCTCCTCATTCTAACAGGCTCCTGTGTTTGCCTCTGCATCCCAGGTAGAGCTGTCGCTCCTGTTACATTGTAAGGGACAGAGCCTTAGGGATTCATCAGTACTAGGCGACCTGTTTCACTACATTGTGGCATTGTATGTGGGGGAGGGGTCTGAGAGGGAACAATGCCACCTGCTCAGCACTCTCCCCTTTTCCAGGCACCTCTCCCACTTCTGCACCAGACTGGTGCCCCTCTAGTTACTGCCGTGGCTGTTGTTCCCAGAGTGGGTGGGTCTGTGGACATTCTAGGATCGTGGGGGCACTTTAAATAAGTGGACTCTGCTAAGAGACTGGCAGTTTGTGTCTCCACCCCAACCGCCACTATTCTGCACAGTCAGAAGCAATGAGGCTTGATATTCCCTGGTGCTGGGACTGTGAGTTGTGATGTCCAGTGAGGATCTAAGAACACTCCCCAGGTGTCCTTCCTGACTTTTTAAAACATGTGACTGCACTTTCTGCCAGCTGCTGCCACGGCTGCTGCTGTCGCCACCACACCATGTCCTCTACACCCCGGTTCCGTCTCTCCTACCTGTCTGGATGAGTATTTATTCTTTGTATCTTTGTTTGCTGGACTTCCATGCAGTTTGATTTTCTGGAACTTCTGGTTGTTTCTAGTTTTGAGTAGCTGTATTCCTTCTTAGTTATGGAGGGAGACGTAGCATGTCTGTCTACATCTCCATCTTGGCTGGAAATCCTCAAGATTATAATTTTTATAGGGTATGAGTCATGTCTTTATATATCACTCCAGAATCCAATTAATTTTGTATTCTTATATTGCTATAATATCATTTTAATTAACCCTCTCCTTTCCATTTCCACATTACTTTTTAGGGGAACTATTTCAGTAAAGTGCATGAATGAAACTGCTTCAATTCGTACAGCTCTCCAGTGGCCTCAACACCACAATTTGTGTGACTGAATAGGAGACTCAGTGAATTGTTCATGTTCCTGTTAAGTTTCTTCTAGGTAAGTTACCTTTCTGGTGGGTTCCCTGTTTCTCTCTCTCCCAAATCATAGTGTCATCTCCATAATCTGCCTAAGATACTGTGGCATTATTCCCATTATACCCCACCTTCCTGTTAACCTCACTTGCTAGAAGCCTAAGGCCTCCAAGTCATTCCTAATCATGAAGACCCACCCTAATTAGGCTCAGTAAGTCCCCTAACTTGAATATGTTACCCACTTCTCAATTCTTTTATATCCTTCTATTGTGATCCCTAGAATTCTCAGTCTATTTTCAGCAAAATCTGCTCCATCTTCAAGCTCTTCAGTGAACTCTTCCTTCACCTTTTTATTTTTTTCAGTTATAACTGAAATCCTCAAAGATACTTTCTCATCCTCAAGCCACTAAGTCTGGAGGTGATTTTTCCTGTTCTCCATTATTATTGCCAAACTACTGTCCTCTACTTTCCCTAAACTACCTAAGTTTCTTTGAAGTTCATGCCATCAGGCTATTATACAAGCTATACCCTTTCTTGTTACCCCTGGCTGGTTTGGCTCAGTGGATTGAGCGTCGGCCTGCGAGCTAAGTGTCGCTGGTTCGATCTTCCAGTCAGGGCACATCAGAGAAGGAAAACTCTGACTCCAAAAAACCTCCGCTGCCTTGCGGCATACCTCTTCAGGGGAAAGGCTAAGGGAGTAAACCCCGACAGAAAATCCGGAGCCGGAGTCCCTAAGGCGGTTTGACGTTGTAGTCAACACCAGCAACTCCTGCGGCGCACCTGAAGCCAAGCTGTATTGACTCCGTCTTTCCCTTGGACCCTTCAGCTGCGAAGAGAGGGGGGGTCTGCTGCATGGGCAACAGCAGACCCTCCATATCACCCTGCCCAGGCTCTGTAGCTTCAGCTTCACTGGAGAGGACACTCCAGCGTCATCACAAGATGTCGATTCAACACGGGAGGAGACAGATACCGTGTCACTCCCGAGTCGGACTGCACAACCATTCTCGGCGGTGCAGATAGACTCTTAAGAAGCTACACCATCGTCTCTCGAGACGGACGGCTGCCGACGACGACCCTTTCTTGCTGTTATCAGTTGGCTTCAGATCTCTACTTCTCACTCCTATATTATAGCAGCTAATTCATTGTGTCTATTGCTATTCCTCTTCTATTTCTTTGGGATTTCAACATCCATACAATGGTACTTCTAATATCTTGATCTCTTAGTTCTTTGATGTCTTCTCTCATCCATCTTCCCAACCACCTACAGATTATAACTACCTCATTCATAATCTCAGGTTCAAACTCTTTTCATTTTCAGCTCATTCCTCCTAGTACTTTGACTATAAGAGCTGTTCAACCACATTGACTCCTCCATGTTTTCACACTCCCTTGGCCCATCATATATTCAGTTCATTCCTTACCTGGCTTAGATCCCTTTGCATTCATCCTTACTGCTAGTATAGTACTCTTATTGTCCTACTTCCCTGGAAAAATCAGAGGATGGTAAACCACCCCATCTACCAGTGTTCCTGCACCTGTACCTATATATTTTTCTTGCAATGAATAGTGTCCTTGTTCCTATCGAAGGTCAATCCTCCACTTTTGTACTCTTTTCCCTTTTCTCAAGGACATTATTACTTCAAATATTCTGGCAACATATTTTCCTTCTTAACTTAGTCACAGATATTGTCCTCAACAGTTCACCATAAAATCATTAATAATAATAACTCTTGCTTTACCCTATAACCTCCTTCAGTTATTTTTTGGTCTTTATAGCCAAGATGTTTGTTGTCTACTTCCTTTCCTATTATTTTTATTGAATCCACTATAATTAATCACTCACCACTCTACCTTTAAAGTTCTATGTTGTATACCTGAAACTAATGTAATATTGCATGTCAACTATAATTAAAAATAAATGTAAAAAAGATAGCAAAGTTATGCTTCAATAATCTCAAAACCTTACTAGCTTAATATAATGAAGGTTTATTTCTTATGATGCTATATGTCAATACTAGATTGGCAGGGAAGTTCTTCCCAACTAAGGGAACTCAGGCTGATGGAGGCTCCATCTTGATATGAGCTTCCACAATCAACATGGTAGAGGAAATGAAACATGGCAAATTATGCTCTTAAAGTTTTCTGTTAAGTAAAGACACATATAATTCCAACTTACATTCCATTGGCCAAAGCCAGTTTTTGGTCACACCCAAGTTTAGACAACAAGGAAGTGATTTCCAATATATACCCAAAGAGGAGTAGAATCAAAATACCAGTGAGTATCCCTAATAACAACCATAACCCTATTGAGTGCTCTTTTTCTATAGAAAGCCATGTGCCTATCTTTGCCAGCCAGATTCAAGATGCCAGCATGTTCATATTTGAGGCATTATAGCCTAAAGCAAGTTCACTTGGAAGAGATTACAGATAGATATGAGAGAACTTCCTTATTTTATGTGTCCTGTTATCAACAGGGCCTTCATAGTATCCTTTGGAGTAGTTCTTCTGGAGTAGAACACAGATCCAAAATAACCCTTGTTTGCAGGAAAACAACAGTTGACTAAGCTAAGCTAAGTATGCTCTCATGCTCATCCTCAGGCCTCCTGTTTTCCATATACTTGGTCTGCAGGGGATACCATCCAGTTCCATGGTTTTAAAATCCATTTATAGGCTGACACTTCCTAAATTTATATGTCTACCCTGAACATCCCTCTTGTGCTCTAAATTGATACCATATTGCCTATCTGATATCTTCACTTGGATTTCTTATAGGCATTTAACTTAATATGTTCCAAATTGAACTCCTGATTTCTCTGTCCACTGGTATCCACCATGTCCACAAAACCTGCTTCTTCGTAGTCTTCTCTATCTCAGTAAATTGTAAGTTCGTTTTTCTTATTCAGGCCCAAAACCCTGGAGACACTAATAGGGAGTTCTCTAGAAGGATGTAGAGCCGGGACAACTGAACCAGACATGTTTAAGATCATCTTAAATGAGAGCTCTTGGTTGGTGGTTCACAGGTCCTCTGGGAAATCCTCCCCAAGTATGTGGACCACCATGGCTGTCTCAATTGTTTTACCCAAAGGATGACGAGAATCTTGATTCTTCTTTCTCTTACAAAGTACATGCAGTTCTTTTGAAAAAAATTCATTGATTCCACCTTTAAATTACATTGGAATCCAATCACTCCTTACCACTTCCAAATACTAGCTTAATAGAGAAACCTTCCTTGATAAGCCTAAAACATGACCTTACCTCCTTTATTCTCCATTTCCTTAACCTGCCTCATTTTTTTTATCAATAGCATTTATTACCACTGACATCTTATACATTTATTTTTTTTATATGCTTTGATTATGCTGTTACAGTTGTCTCAATTTCTTTTCCCTATGTTCCCCTCCACCCAGTGACCCCCTCCCTCCAGTTGTTCCCCCCGCCCCAGTCCATGCCCATTGCTTGTGCATATAGTTCTCCTCAACATCTTCCTATATACTCCACTCCCTCCTACTATGCTTCTTAATTCCTGTACCATCTCCCTCCATTTCACCACTTCCTCCTCCCTGCTGACCTTCCCCCATAATGTTCCCCATATCTATAATTCTTTTCACACTCTCATTGCCTACTTAGTTTGCCTTTGTTTCAGTTCCCTAGCTTCTATTGTTGGTTGTTGCAATACAGTTTTCATTTTAATGTTCATAGTTTTGATCCTCTTTCCCTTAAACAAGTCCCTTTAACATTTCATATAACAGTGGTTTGGATCTGATGAACTCCTTCAGTTTTACTTTGTCCTGAAAGCATTTTCTCTGCCCTTCAATTCTGAATGACAACTTCACTGGATAGAGTAATTGCGGTTGTAGGTTTTTGCTTTTCATTACTTTGAATATTTCTTACCAGTCCCTTCTTGCCTGCAGAGTTTCTTTTGAGAAATCAGCTGACAGTCTTATTGGAACCCCTTTGTATGTAATTCTCTTCTTCTTTCTTGCTGCTTTTAAGATTCTCTCTTTATCTTTAATTTTTGACATTTTGATTATAATTTGTCTTGGTGTAGTTCTCCCTGACTTCAGTTGTTTTGGAACTGTCTGTGCTTCCTAGACCTGTAAACCTATTTCCTTCCCCAAGTTAGGGAAGTTCCGCTTCATTCTTTTTTCACTTAATTTTTTGATTTCTAGTTCTTCTTCTTTATCTTCGGGCAACCCTATGATTCAGATGTTGGCCTGATTATAACTGTCTGATAAGTTTCTGAGCCTCTCCTCATTTTCCTCACTTTTTGTTTCCTCTTTCTGCACTGGTTGACTGTTTGTTCCTTCCCTATGTTCCGATTTGTTGATTTGATCCCTGGTTTTCTTGCTCTTGCCACTAGTTTTGTATGTGTTTTTGTTCATTTCAGCAGGACTAGCCTTCATTCCTTCCCTGTCTTTAAGATCTGCTGTTAGGTCTGTAAGCACTTCTATAAGCAAAGCTCTGAACTGTGCCTCAGAAAGATTTTCTATCTGCTGAACCATTAGATATTTGCTGTCTGGTCAGCTGCGTCACCAGGATCTCTAGCATGATCTGTGCCATCCTGACAGTTTTGTGTTTACCTTTGTTCCTGGGTGGGGCTGCCACACCTTCTATGCTATAGGGGGTGGAGCACTCGTCACAACCGGATGACCCTTCTCACTATGCTGTGGCATTTTCTGTGAGGTTGGGGGTCCAAGATGGATTACTGCTGTTCAATCTCCGCTGAGAGACTGGGAGCCTCCTCCTCTGTCCCCACCCTCACTGGACCTCACAGTCCAAGGCAATGGGGGTCAGCCTTCTCCAGCTTTGGAATTACAAGCTGACGGGTCTGATCTGCAGCCGGGGGTGCTCCCCAGGTGCTTCTTGCCTCCCCCTAAATATGGATGTCTGTGCTTACCGCTGTCCTGCTGCCATCACTGCTGCTGCCGCGGACAGCACAGCTTGACCTCTCTTCCCTGGCTTTACCCCTCCTACCTGTCCTGATGAGCAGCACTTCTTTATTAGTTCATATGCTGAACTTCCATTTATTTTCTGGAACTTCTCATTATTGCTGGTTTTGCAGTAGTTGTATTCCTTCTTAGTTGTGGAGGGAAACAAAGCGTGTCAGTCTAGGCCCCCATCTTGGCCAGAAGTCTCCTGTGTTTGTTTGCTTCCATGTTCCAGGGAGAGCTGTCACTCCTACTACATTGTAAGGGGCAGAGCCTTAGGATTCGTCAGTAATGGGTGACCTGTTTGACCACGTTGTGGCGCTGTATGCGGGGGAGGGGTCTGAGAGGGAACAATGCCACTTGTCCAGCACTTGCCCCTTTTCCAAGAACTTCTCCCACTTCCACAGCAGACTGGTGCCCCTCTAGCTTTTGTCCTGGATGTTTTTCCCAGAGTGGTGTGTCTGTGGATGTTCTAGGACCCTTTAAACAAACCGACTCTGCTGAGAGACCGGCAGTTTCTGCCTCTGTCTCAACCCTCACTGGTTTGCATAGTCAAAAGCAATGAGGCTTGATTTTCCCCGGAGCTGGGACAGTGAGCTGCTCTGTTAAGGAGCTGGGAATGCTCCCCAGGTGTCCCTACTGACTTTTTAAAATGTGTAATGGCATTTTCTGCCAGCCTGCTACTGTTGCCACTGCTGCCACCACCACACTGTATCCTCTCCAGCCAGGATCCGTCCCTCCTACCTGTCTGGATGAGTATTTCTTCTTTATATCCTTGTTTGCTAGACTTCCATGTACTTTGATTTTTCTGGAACTTATGGTTGTTTCTAGTTTTGAGGTAGTTGTAATCCTTCTTAGTTGTGGAGGGAGACGCAGCATGTCTGTCTACACCTCCATCTTGGCCGGATGTCCTTATACATTTATGTCTTTTCTACCTTCTTTTACAAATATATGCTCCAGGAGGGCAGAGACCTAGAACAGTGCCTGGCACATAACAGGTATCTAATTGTACTCCAGCTCTGCTCCAATTCAGTTCTACTGATAATGCTCCTAAAAGCCTGTTATGATCATGTCAACACTACAACCAGTCTTATAACTCTCTTAGATGGCATTTTCTTTAAGATGTCTTTCTTGATTTTGCTGGGTAGATGTGCTATTTCTTCCTTTCGCTCTCGTCCTCTCTCTCTCTCTCTCTTTCTCTCTCATATAATTGTTTCTATGTCTTTATTATATTGTGGTTTATAACAGGAGAGTTCCCAGAATAAGATAGAGCTTAGTCTTGAATCTAGGTTGTGCCACTTACCAGTTTATTAGGTTAAATTCTTTACAGCCCAGACCTCAGGTTCCTTATCTGTAAATGGGAACAACAGGGGTACTTGCCTTTTTAGTATTATTGTGAGTACTAAATGAAATAATACATGTAAAGCATTTAGAAAAGTCCTGCCACTCAACACATTTTTATTCTTCATTATTTTATACTATATTTCTCTATTAGACTGTAAGTTCCAGAAAGGCAAATACAAAGTCTTACTTATTGTTGTGTTCTCTAAAGTATTTGATAAGTAAACTTAAGGAAGAAATTTAGATTTGTACAATAAAAATAGTAGCTGGTCCTTCTTGGACTATATTTCTAAAACAACATAAATTGAAGAACTCCTGGATGATATTTATTTAAAACAACTATTCATGAAAAAATATCTACTTTAAAATTGGGAAAGTTTTAGGTTTGTTTTTTTTCCTGTATTTCTATTATAGACAAAACATGAAAACGAAAACAAACTACTGCCATCTGATAATTCATTAAAATTGTATAAAACAATTAAAACAAGAGTTTAGAGACTAACTAGATGTTATCAATTACTCTTTCATTCAAACCACATATGTGGATACATATTATATGCAAGGCATAATGGGGAACATAACAATGAATTACTGTATTTTTCGCTCCATAAGAAGCACCTTCCCCCCTGCCCCCAAAAGTGGGGATAAAACGTCTGTGCATCCTATGGAGCAAATATTGCGTCACAGACCGTTGTGTGTATTACCTGACCTGTCAGTGGTGGTTACAGCTGTTAGAAGGTGAAGCGGTGGGCCCACACAAAACCCCTGGGGATGCTTAAATGTCCCACTTTACTGCTGAATCTCAGGGCATTTGATCAGTATGAAGATAGCAAAGAAAGTGATATCAGTGATTATGAGCAACTAAGCTTCATAAATTCTGACACTAACGATGAGTTCTTGGGGTTCCCAGAAAACTAGAAGAGTACTTGAACCTTAAAGTCTCTCCTCATTTGTTAATGACAGTGATGATGGTCCTTAATACTACTGTTGACTGCTGTTCACTTTACATGGTTGAAATATTATTGTTATATTTTATTAAATATTTTAGTACACTATTTGGTTTAGATTTTTTTTCTTGTTTTCCTCCTCTAAACCTAGATGTGTCTTATGGTCAGGTGTGTCTTATTGTGCAAAAAATATGGTAAATGACTGATTCTAAAACAAACAGGCAAACCTACAATACCTAAAGTATTTGACAGTAAATATCCAAATATTAAATATAAAACAAGATTGTTAAAAAACAAACAAACACTTTTCGCCCTGGCTGGTGTAGCTCAGTGGATTGAGCACTGGCCTGCGAACTAAAGAGTCGCTGCTTTGATTCCCAGTTAGACCACATGCCTGGGTTGCAGGCCAGGTCCCCATTTGGGGGTGTGCAAGAGGCAACTACACATTGATTTTTCTTTCCCTCCCTTTCTCCCTCCCTTCCCCTCATTCTAAAAATATATAAATAAAATCTTTAAAAAAACACTTTCAACTAAAAAAACTTTACAGAAAACAATGCAATGGAAATACTATAATAAACCACCATTCTTCTATATTAACTATAGTAACATTTATTGGGTACTAAGTAACCAGCACTTTTTTAAGTGTGTTTATGTGGATTATCTTTTTATCCCTTCACAGCAATTCTATAAGCTAGATTTTATTTTTACCTATATTTTGTAGATGAGAAAACTATGACTTGGAGAAAGTAGGAAATATGCCAAAGGTCACATATCAAACAAGTTGGAAGAATGGCATTTGAAGCAATTAGGATCCAAATTACTATTTCCTAGGTAATGTGTAATAAAGCACTATGATAAACATGATTTGTGCATGATCTCATTTAAATCCCAGAGACAAGCCCTGTACTTGGCCCTTGGGAGATTTCTAAAATGCCATGAATCTAGCTTTTGGGAATTCATTATCTGGTACCTATCTCCAAGTTAATGAGCAAAATAAAGCAAGTCTGTCAAACTCCACTGATGCTTTTTAGAGCTTTTGGCTTAGAAAAATTAAGAGGGGGCAACTGTATGTGTGCACCATGTCACATAAGCACCATTTTCCATTTTGAATGGAAAAAGCTGGTGTGTGAACCTACCAGGTAGTTTAAGTAGTTAAGTTCATAATTTCATCCTACCCTCTTTGGAGCAGATATTTCATTTAAAAACAAGGTCAGGAAACTCATGTAGACAATTTTCACATAAGTATAAAATTGTTTTTGTTCTGTTTTCTAAGTGGAAAGGGAAGTTTAATATTAAAGCTGACATTCGATTGGGTAAGCTAAAAAATTAACCTGGGGAAAGATGAGATAAAAACTTTTTCTGATGGGACTTCTGGTCAAGATGCAGGTGTAGACAGACATGCTACATCTCCCTCCATAACTAAGAAGGAATACAACTACTCGAAACTAGAAACAACCAGAAGTTCCAGAAAATCAAACTGCATGGAAGTCCAGCAAACAAAGATATAAAGAAGAAATACTCATCCAGACAGGTAGGAGGGGCGGAGCTGGGGTAGATAGGATGTGGTGTGGTGACGGCATCAACAGCAGCAGCAGCAGGCTGGCGGAGGTCGCAGTCACATATTTTAAAAAGTCAGGAGGAACACCTGTGGAACATTCCCAGATCCTGACCAGACCATGCAGCTCATGGTCCCAGCACTGGGGAAAATCAAGCCTCATTGATTCTGACTGTGCAGACCAGTGAGGGGTTGGAGTGGAGGCAGAAACTGCTGGTCTCTCAGCAGAGTCCACTTGTTTAAAGGGCCCCCATGGTCCTAGAACATCAGCAGACCCACCCACTCTGGGAACGATGGTCAGGGCAGCAGCTAGAGGGGCACCAGTCCGGTGCAGAAGTGGAAGAGGTGCCTGAAAAAAAGGGACAAGTGCTGGGCAGGCAGCATTGTTCCCTTTCAGACCCCTCCCCCACATACAGTGCCACAACATGGTGAAACAGGTCACCCTGTACTGATGAATCCCTAAGGTTCCGCCCCTTACAATGTTAACAGGAATGACAGCTTTACCTGGGATGTGGAGGCTAACAAACACAGGAGCCTGTCAGAATGACGAGACAGAGAAGTACGGCCCAAAAGGGGAAACGGATCAAGGTTCCAGTGGGAGAACTAAGCAATGAGGAGATAGCCAACCTAACAGATGAGGAGATAGACAACCTAACAGACACAGAATTTAAAACACTGGTGATAAAGATGCTCACAGGGCTTGACAGATATGCTTGAGTATGGCAAATGCATAAGAGAAAAAGTGAAGGCTATGCTAAGTGAAATGAAGGAAAATTCACACAAAACCAATGGTGACGGGAAGGAAACTGGGGTTCAAATCAATGATTTGGAACATAAGGAAGAAAGAAACAGTCAACCAGTGCAGAATGAGGAAGCAAGAATTTTAAAAATGAGGGAAACTTCCCAAATTTTGTGAAGGAGATGGACATACAGGTCCAGAAAGCACGGAGGGTGCCAGGTGAGCTGGACCCAGAGGGGATCACACCAGGATGCATCATGACTGAGATGCCAAAGGTGAAAGATAAAGACAGAGTCCTGGGGGCAACAAAAGAGAGGTGGAGAGTTGTCTACAGGGGGGTGCCTAAAGGACTATCAGCTGATTTCTCAGAGGACACTTTGCAGTCCGGAAGGGCCTGGCAAGCAGTATTCAATGTGATGAAAAGCAACCTACAACCAAGATTACTCTTTCCAGCAAAGCTATCACTTGGAATGGAAGGGCAGACAAGGTGAAGCTAAAGAATTTCATCACCACCAAGCCATTATTATATGAAATGTCAAAGGGACTTACTTAAGAAAAAGATCAAAACTGTGAACACTAAAATGACAACAAACTCACAACTATCAACAACTGAATGTAAAAAATAAAAACAAAATCCAACTAAACAAACCAGAATAGGAACAGAATCATAGGTATGGGGGTCATTTGGAGGGTTATCAGCTGGGAGGGGGAAGGGGGAGAAATGGGGAAATGGTGCAGGGACTAAGAAGCATAATCGGTTGGTACAAAATAGACAGGGGGGAGTTAAGAATAATATAGGAAAGGGTGAAGCCAAAGAACTTATATGCACGACCCATGGACATGAACTAAGGGGGGTGGGATTGCTGGAGGGAAGCGGGTTACTGGGCAGAGGGGAGCAAAGGGGAAAAAAAATGGAACTATTGTAACAGCATAATCAATTAAATGTATATATATATTTTTAAATTATTTATTTATTTATTTATTTTGTTTATTTATTTATTTATTTTTAGAGAGAAAGGAAAGGAGAAAGAGAGGGAGAGAAACATCACTGTGTGGTTGCCTCTCACTCGCACTCCCAACTGGGACCTGATGTGCAACCTAGTCGTGTGCGCTGACTGGGAATCGACCAGCAACACTTGGCTCACAGGCCGACGCTCAATCCACTGAGCCGTAGCAACCAGGGCTTAAAATATATTTTTTAAAAATAACTTTTTCTGGTATCAAGGGAATTTATTATTACGGTCTATATTTATAATAAGCATGATAAAATCTGATGTGGGTGGTTCAATTTCAACAAATAAATTCAAGAAGCATAATGGGGAAAATGTGACATAAGGCACAAATGATTAATAATAATACATCAGGTAAAAAAAAAAATTAAGTCTTTTCAACTAATGTTTTCATTAAGTTATAGCACCATCAAAGTCACCCAAAAGGAGTTAAGTAATTAATTTAAAAATTGCATACCTGTTATATATCAATGTCTTAAATCTGCTGAAACTACAGATTATTCTCTTCTTTGGCTTATAAATGAGACTCAAGTGTCAGAATGCTAAAGACAGAAAGAAACCAGAGAATTTGTAATATTCCTTAACTTCTTATCATATACAATATTTATACATTACCCATGTTGCCTATAGCTTTCTACTAAAGGTAAGATTTCTCTAAATGTACACATAATACTAGATTACCAAACCATCTCATTTGGGGATGTATATATAGAAGGATTGGTATGTATTTGAATCCAAGTTTTAAGAGACATTCAGGCAACTGTCTGAAAAAATATAGGACTTTGGTGAAATGTAATCATAACCTATCTCCTTTTCTCATTCAGGACAGTAAGGGAAAAGGTCTTTTTTTTTAACTCTATAAATAAGTGAGCATGACTCTAAAATAAGAGGATCTTGTAATGGGGTTATGGGTGACCCACCCCCCAAAATATGTCCATGTCCTAATCCCCAAAACTTGTGAATGTGACCTTATTTGGAAAGGGTCTTTGCAGATTAAGGTAAGAATCTCAAAATGAGATTATTCTGGATTTAGAATGGGCTCTATTTTCAATGACAAGTGAGAGACTAAATAAGCGGAGATCAGACCATGTCTAAAAATAGAACTCTGACCCACAACCTGAAACAACCCAAGAAACCACCACCCACCCACATATTATCTACAGTAACCAAATCAGGAAGCCATTCTGTTAATCTGTCAGACTTTTAGGACATTAGACCACTATCTCTAATAACAATTGAGGAGACCAAACAATAAACCCTGTAACAATTGGCCCAAAGTGGCCAGTGCTTGATTAATAACTAACAACTGCCCTAAGTTTTGTCCCCACTTCCACCTTGAGACCAACCAGAGAAAAACAAATATGCATCCTTAACCCGTCACATGTCATCCTGCTTCTAGTACCTCTTAAAGGAACAAAATCTTCGATAGCTTAACTGATGGTTTAGACACAGTTTATGTAAGAGATACAATATAGAACTCTTAATAGCAGGCCATGTGCAAAGAAAAGGCCTTGGACTTATTCATCTAGTGGCAAATGAAAAAAACATTTAAGTAAAAACAAGATACTCAAGGTATTTAAGTTATACTTTTTCATGACTCTCTGGTTTAAGTGACTTTTCTTTTTAACAGATGTATTTAGATATAATTTATATACCAGCAAGTTTAGCCTTATAACATTTCAATGGTTAATCAATTTTTCAAAAATTTATTGCTTGGTTATGGGTTCAGGTAGCATCTATGAAAGGGCTTCTTCCATGAACAAATGCTAAAAATGAAGCAATTAATTGTACTTGGTGAGGAGATGGGAATTCAAGGAAGGTTATGTTTGAGCTTGAAGAGCCTTGAACAAGAAACAGTTAAATAAGTATATAAAGATAAGGTTGGTCTAAATGGAAGAAATAGCATATGTAAAGAATGAAATCATGTGGCCCTCCCAAGGAACAGCTTTGAGTTTGTGTGGCTTGAGAATAGGGAACTTGATTTTCCAAACCTAAATGTGTATTTGACTTGTCTGTAGAGATGAAAACAAAATAAAGTAAAACATACCTAGACTTGACTCCCAGAGATTCTGTTCCAAATGTCTGTCTGGGGTGGAGTCTCTGGATCTATTTTTTTTCAAAAGTTCTATTTGTCATTCTGAAGTGCAGAGAACCACTGTAATTGTGTGTATGGAGATGAGGTAAGAATGTGTTAGGAGGTGAGTGTTAGGACCAGAGTGTGAAAGAAAATTGTATGTAAATAATATAAATGACAAACTCTCTCTTTCCTGACAGCTTCCCTACACTGAAATATTTCTTTTTAAATTTTTACTGCCACTACTATAACAGGAAAGAAAATGAATTCCCACCATTGTCTATTAAAATGTGTTAAACTGGCTCCTCTAACTAAAAGATCTGTATTTTCCTTAAGGTGATACTTAACACAAGCTGAGGGCAAAGAGTACACCTTTAGTTCAGGTATACCATCTACCACTCAGGGATCTTAACAAATGTCCAGATAAATAATAAAAAGGCAAATTTTGACCAAAAAAAAAAAAAAAAAAAACCCAAAAACTATCTTCCAGGAACACTGAACAGTAGGTTCCTATTCTGAGCTGGTGATCCCATTCTCTAATCAAATAGAACAGAAGCTCTCACCCACTCCAAGGGCTGTTCTAAATTCCCAGGTAGCCAAGATTCTTTCTCTTTAAGTTAAAGGTTCTTCAGCCCTTACCATCTGTGCAACTATAAAATAAAAGGGACCTCTTCCTGCTATCATGACCAGTTTCACTGAAAATATCCTTTCTTCTACCCGCTGAAGGTGGAATATATTCTCCCTTTACCATAGCATCAGTCTTTCACATGTTTAATTTTTTTAAATAAATGAGTTATACTCTTTGAGAGCTGACAAAGGACTGTAATTTGCACCTTTATCACAATTTTACTGCGACTTTTAATTTTCTACTAGTGGCATATATTTTTGAAGGGGCGTACAGGACGTCTGTCAAAACAATGAGGGAGCTGTGCGGTGTTGGTACAGTCAGCAAGACAGGCAGAATCAGGAAAAAAGCAAAGAAAGGTTCGACCAACTCGTTTCTGGAAATAAAAACAAAGAGAAAAATAATGAACCTTGGACGTAACAAACTGCCAGGCGCTAAAGCAATGCGGTTTTCAGGCGTGGCCTCTGGTGACCTCACCAAGGGTTCCGACCGCACTGCTGAGACAGCGAACCTTCTCCACTGGAGGGAAGAGCAGATGTGGGGGGACGGCTTCCCGGCGCAGAGGGGAGCCCGCGCCGGGTGCCGGGGGTCGCTCCGCCGCTCGTGCCCCTCCCGGCCCTGCCTGCCGCCCGGGCGGCCCAGACCTGTGCCCCCCGACTGTCTGGCTCCGGCACAGCGCCCTTCTGGGCTCTGGTTCCTGTTCCTCTTCCCTCCCCTGGGCCACAAGGAACGGGCTTGAAGGGCCGGCCTGACCCGGAAGTGCAGAAGCAGCCGCGGGGGCGCCGCTCGGCTCCTCCTAGGATTGCCCCGCGCGCTGGGGTTGGGCCGCCGCGCCCGTCCGGTGTGCACCCGAGGCCCCGAGGCCCTGCTGCCCTAACCCCTTGCAAGGCCGTCTGCAGACTGGGGGGCCCTAGCCAGGCAGGCGGGGACCCGTCTCGGCGCTGAGGTGGGCGAGATGGGCGGGCGTCTCTGCGGCCCACAGAGGTGCAGGGGCCGGGCTACGAACTCCAGGTGACAGACTCGCAGCTTCTCGGTTTTGCCGGGGCTCACGGATGGGGTGGGGCTGGGGCGAACCCTAACAGTTGGCCTCGGATTGAGTCCGCAGGCGAATGCGGGGCGCTGGAAGGCGAGGACACGGGTGCTCCCGGAGCTGTGCGTGGGACCATCGGAAAGTCCCTAAGGGGCGGGGCGGAGTCCGGGATGTGCCGGGGCAAGTGGAGATGGCTCCTAACTGAGCCCAGCACGGGGGACGAGGCGTGACAGACGCGCTTTGTGGAGCTTCACGGCCACCACCACCCCCTCACCTCTCCTAATGATTCTCAAAACTGGCGAGGTGAACTCGAGCGGGAGTCCTGTACGGTAGGAAGTGGAGGTTGGGGGTGGTGACCTGGGAAAGCCTCGGGTCCCGGAAGCGAGTCACCGAAGGCAGAGGGACTGCCTGGTGGGAGACGGCAGGAGGTGAGAAATTCTCGAGAAGGGAAGGAGTAGGAAAGCGGGCAGGAGGCACGTCTCGTGCAAATCGCGATCTCTTTGGGGTAATTGCCAGACCCGGAGTATTGTGTCAAGCCTGGAGACAAATGTATAGGTCATCTCAGCTTCTGTCTCTTAAAAACACTATTTTGAAGTGCAGCTCTGTTTCACGTATTGAATTTAAGGCTCTGAATTTCTTATGACGGAATGTGACCTAACATGCCAGTCATGTCAGGATTAATGGCATATCACCTAAATTGATACCATGTAATTGAAAAAGAGGACTTTGTCTAATCTACATGTAATTCCCTATTGAAAATTCCCCATATGAAAACAGAAAACAAAATGAAAACAGATGAACTGTTGTTTTGCTGGAAAGATGTACATATATTTTCAGAAAATAAATTAGCAGAAGGCTTTGCTTCAATTGTCATGATTCTCCTATGAGTGAACTAGCTTTTCTGAGAGGGGTCTGGAGTTACAATTTTGCTTACATATTTAGATCAATGCAACTTTTTTTTACCCCAGCCACAAATTTCTATAAGAAGATCAGTATAATTTTGCATTCTTATTTATGCTAATATTTTTACAGGTGATTTGGAGGGGGCACAAAAGCCTTCTTTGAAGCGCTTTGTAGAGTTACTGAAGGATGGCAGAAGCAGTGTTGATTGATCTCTTTGGTCTGAAATTGAACTCTCAGAAAAACGATCATCAGACGTTACTGAAGACATTGAATGTTGTTCGATACCACCATGCTGCCAAGGCCAAGTTCCTTTGCATAATGTGTTGCAGTAACATCAACTGTGAAAGGAACAGTGACTGTGATAATTATGAATTAGAAACAAGCAATGGATTATCAACTCTCCTGAGGGAATTTGAGATTGTTAGCGATCCCAGTATGGCTGCCTCTTTGTATACCATTAAACAAAAATTTGATGAAAAAAATCTGA
The DNA here is from genome assembly GCF_987537825.1 of Furipterus horrens. Taxonomy (NCBI): domain Eukaryota; kingdom Metazoa; phylum Chordata; class Mammalia; order Chiroptera; family Furipteridae; genus Furipterus; species Furipterus horrens. The sequence continues at coordinate 46,392,314 of NW_028327182.1, forward strand.
GCAGCATTAAGGTAATTGTACCCATGCACAGGAAGACATTAATGAAGGCTTTCATTGATCAACTCTTCACTGATGTTTACAATTTTGAGTTTGAAGATTTAGAGGTACCTTTGAAGGGAGGGCTCTTGAAACAGGCCACTGAGGTAAACATCATCACAGCTCAAGAACTAGAAGCAATACAGAATGAAATAGAAACATATTTGAGAAGTCTGCCAGCACTGAAAGGAGAATTAACCATTATCACTTCTCCTTTGATTTCAGGTATATCACACACTATCTGTTGTTTTCATCATTCCTGTGAAAAAACAGTCATTCTTTAGAAGTTGTTCACTTTTTATTTCCTTCTTTTGTCGACTGTGTGGGCTTATGTGCTCATTAGCATCAGTTACAACATGGGAATGTCATGGGCTGTCTTGTCATGTTGGGGATGTCAAGGGATATCAAGGGATAGTCCCTCAAATCCCCCTACATAAATAAATTTGTTTATGCAAATTTAGCTTTAAGACAAATCCCCAGACTTCCTTTAAAATGAGATTTATAACCCTAAACATTTCCTGTTTAGCAATTCTGAAGCCTTAACTCATTGGCATCATTACAGAAGAGTGAAATATAAAACAATCTTCTTGATAAATGATATTTACTGTGAGCTATATGCTATTGGGAATAACAAAGAGGAATGGAACAGAAGATACTCTTTGAAAAGCAGAACTCCATGGGGAAGGTAAAACAAAGCAATGTGTGCAAAGTGCTATAGAAGTTAGCTGCCAGATAAATACAGGTTGAAGTAATCAAGTAAAGTCTTACCAAGAGATAGGGTTTATAATGCTTTTCATATTGTTTTGTATAGCATATTTTAAATCTTCACTACTTACCTTCAACAGATATTTTCATACATGGATTTACTACAAGAACAGGTGGGATATCTTACATACCAACTCTCAGCTCATTAAATCTCTTCAGTAGTTCCAAACGGAGAGATCCTAAGGTAGTTGTTCAAGAAAATCTGCAGAGGTTGGGGTGTGCTGCAGGATTTAATGTGAAGAAATTTTACCGAATAAAGGTAAAATATGTTTCATATTTTGGAAGCTCTGAAGTATATTCTTGACTCTGTTAATAAGTAATAGACCTTAATCAAGCTATTTAACTTTTCATCTGATGTTTTACCTAAAATTTTAGGGTAATGCTTATAGTTGTTTTTCTCTGACCTGTATAATACCATAGCTTAAAAATACTATATATATATATATATATATATATATATATATATATGTTCACCTGAAGCTCCTCACATCTAAAAGTACAGTTAACTCTCGAGAGAGTATAGTGCCACTGCCCTTTTTGACTTAGAAGGAACATTCCTGAATTGTGGAAAAGAAAGGCCATTATTTTATAAGTTAACACCAGGAGGAGCTTAGGGTACAATGATGAGATAGTGCTTTGTTTATTACAGAATTCTAACTTTACTTTCAAGTCCAGTAAAAGTAAAAATATCATTGACTTAGTATTACTTTCTTTAAGTGAATTAGTTCATTGTGGAAAGTACTTCACATAGAGACTTACCCATTTCTAGTAGGAGGTGTTTGTGATTGTCAGTATTGAATTTTTAAATGTTAAATTCTGTTTTCTTGAATAAAATATGCATAGATTATAATACCAAAAATTAAATAAGTAAATCTAATATTTTATCTTCTATAGAAGTGATATATTTAATGAATGCTAGTAATCTTAAACTGGTTATATAATTTTATACAAAATGACTACTCTGAGAAAAGCTTATGAGAAATCCTACTTTCAAAACATTTTTATTACACATTTTTGGTATTAGACTGATCATGCCAATGACGTCTGGATTATGGGAAGGAAGGAGCCTGACTCTTATGATGGAATCACCACAGATCAGAGAGGAGTCACAATAGCAGCTCTTGGTGCTGACTGTATACCAATAGTTTTTGCAGATCCTGTCAAAAAAGCATGTGGGGTTGCTCACTCTGGTAAGTAAACTTAATTAAGCATTTAGGATTTTACCATTTTGTAGCACAATAAAAATTACGATTCCTTTCTGGTAGGCATGACAAACAGTTAATTACTTTACATGGTGATAAATGTAAAGGTAGGGGTAGGTTCAGCATACTGTTTTTATAGAAGCAGGTAAAAGGAGTATCTAAGTCAAATGATACAAATCAGAGTAGAATTCCCCCCAGAAAAAGTGGTCCCTAGGCTGATTCCTGAGGAATTTATAGGGGTTGGCTAGGTGCCAGTGTTTCTCAGTAGGGCTCTTTCTTAGTAGTTACATTTTGAGCAAGATCATCTTACATTGCAGACAGTTTGCTTGGCTTTTGAAATTCACATTTGTTGTGATTTTAAAAACTTTAAAAAGCCTTCATGCTTTTCAAAGACTCCCCAGGTTGTGGCACTGATACAGAGAAGCTTTGAAGTCTAGGCAATGAGGAATAGAAAGGTTAGGCATGTCGCAGAAAGGTGTTTATTAAGGTGTAGCAGCATGTGTAAAGGTATGGAGGTAAGAAAAAGGGAGAAATGTTTGGAAAATTGCATTTAGTTTAATATGCTAAGAACAAAGAAGGGTTTTTAGATTATGTATTAAGGTTATGGACTTTTGTTTTTCTGGAGGTATTTTAAAATACTATTTTAGCTTATCCAGTGTTATGTGTCTATGAAGGATGACCTTTTGGATTTCCTACTACTTGTAAATCTATTACAACTTTGCTTTTTAGGCCATAGATAAATAAGAAAGAGGCTAAAGTAATGGAATTAGACAACTAGCAGGTAGGATTTCTATTTGACATTGCCAAAAGTTATTTAAAAGTTGAATCTTAGTTCCTAGATATAAAAAGGGAATGTTATTTATTTCTTCTTAGGTTTTGAAATATTAAGTTTTAAATCATCAAAGATAAAGCAGTCAAAATGAAACTATTGAAAAAATAAAACCAAAATTAGACATCTCATACTTTCTGATTTCAAAGCTTATTATAAAGCTACAGTAACCAAAGCATTATGAAAGTGGCATAAAAACAGTTATATATAGACCAATAGCATAGAATAGAGAGCCCAGAAATAAGCCCTTGCATATATGGTCAAATGATCTTTGACCAGGTACCTATGAGGAATGGACAATCTCTTTAACAAATGATGCTGGGAAAAGAGGATATTTCCATGCAAAAAATGAATGGAGGACCATTATCTTATATCACATAAAAATTAACTTTAAAAAGGATCAAAGAAGTAAATGTAAGAGCTAAAGCTATAAACTCATAGAAGAAAACAAGTGTAACTTCTTGTGATCTTGGATTAGGCAATGGTTTTTTAGATATAGCAATAAAAGCACATGCAGCAAAATTAAACGATTTTATCAAAATTAAAAACTTCATCAAAGCTCACAGAATGGGAGAAAATATTTGCAATGCATATTTCTGACAAGGGATTAATATACAGAATACACAAAGAACTACAACTCAACAACAAAAACCAAATAACCTGTTTAAAAATAAGTAAAGTGCTTGAATAGACATTTATCCAAAGACAATATGCAAATGACCAGCAAGCATGTGCAAAGATGCTCAGCATCACTAATAATTAGGAAAGTACAAATCAGAACCACATGAGTTATCATCACACACCTATTAAGGAAGGAATTAGCCAAAGAACATATATGCATGACCCATGGACATGGAAAACAGTGTGGGGATTGCTTGAAAGAGTGGAGGTGGGGCTGGATGGAGGGGGGCAAAGGGAGAAACATTGGGACAACTGTAATAACATAAACAATAAAATACAATTTTTTAGAAAAGAGAAGTTTTGGTAAGGATGTGGAGGAAATGGAACCCTGATGCATTTTGGTGGGAATGTAAAATGGTGCAGCTACTATGGAAAATGGTATGGTGTTCCTTCAGAAATTTTAAAATACTGTAGAATTACCATATCATCCAGCAATTCCACTTCTGAGTATGTATCCAAAGTAATTGAAAACAGGATCTCAATAAAATACTTGCACACATGCTAATAGTAGCATTATTCACAGTAGCCAAGATGTTGAAGCAAGTCAAGTGTCCATTGATGGATTAAAAGATAAGCAATGTGTGGTACAGTATTTCCTCACTTATTGCAGGTATTACGTTCTAGACTCCCCCTGCGAGAGGTGAAAATCCACGAAGTAGGAACCTTACATTTATTTTAGTATTTATATATATTTTAAGGCTTTATAAACCCTTCCCACACACTTATAAACCATTCCCAGTCCCTTATTAACCTTTTCCACATTTTTATAAACACGACTTATGTTCTTAAACATATTCTACACTCTTAAACCTACGTAACTTTAACAACATATGTATATAGTACCGCATAGTCCCACGATATAACGAAAAATCCACGATAAATAATTAAATATAATATTTTTAAAAATCCCGCGATACAGTGAGTCTGCGATAAGTGAACCGCAATACAGAGAGGGACTACTACTGTATATGCATAATACGGAATATTATTCAACTTTTAAAAAGAAGGAAATCCTGACACATGCTACAACATGAATGAAGCTTAAGGACATTATGCTGAGTGAAATAAGTCAGTCACAAAAAGAAAAATACTGTATGATTCCACTTACATAAGGTAACTGGAGTAGTCAAATTCATAGAAGCAGAAAGTAGAATGGTGGTTACCAGGGACAAGGGGAAGGTGGAAAGGGAGATTTATTGTTTAAAACTTGTATAGAAAAAAAATAAAAAGAAAACTTTGGATAGAGTTTCAATATTTTTTATTGTTTTTTTTTATTAGAGCTGTCCCACTTTTTCCCCCATTACTTTTCCTCACCACGCCCACCCCTTCTCCCATAGAGTTTCAATTTTGCAAGGTGAAAAAGTCGTAGAGATTTGTGGCACAACAATGAAAATATACTTAACACTACTAAGTGTACAATTTTAAATGGTAAATTTTATGGTTTTTTCCACAATTTTTGAAGATTTGGGGCAAAAGTGAGGGGGAGAGAGAGAAAGAGAAGACTAAGAAGGCATAATCCCAGTGGAAACTAAAAGTATAGGACATTCTTTTTTTTTTTTTTTTTTTTTTATTTTGGTTTTTCAATTACAGTTGTCCCCTTTTCCCGTAACTTCTCTCCCCCACCCAACCCACCCCCTCTCCCGCCATCATATCCCTCCCCGTTGTCCATGTCCATGAGTCTTTTATATGGGTTCTTGGACTAATCCCTTCCCTTACTTATCCCCCTTCTCTCCCTCTCCCCTCCCCCCTATTGACTGCTATTCTGTTCTTTGTTCTATTTAGTTCCTTTGTTTGTGTTGTTCTTTAGTTTCCTGTATTAGGTGATATCATATGGTATTTTTCTTTCTTTGCCTGGCTTATTTCACTAAGCATAATTCTCTCTAGTTCCATCCATGTTGTTGCAAATGGCAGGAGTTCCTTCTTTCTTTCTGCTGCATAGTATTCCATTGTGTAAATGTACCACAGTTTTTTGATCCACTCATCTACAGATGGGCACTTAGGTTGTTTCCAGCACTTAGCTATTGTAAACAGTGCTGCAATGAACATAGGAGTGCATAAGTTCTTTTGAATTGGTGTTTCAAGATTCTTCGGGTATAATCCTAGTAGTGGAGTCGCTGGTTCAAAAGGCAGTTCCATCTTTAATCTTTTGAGGTAATTCCATACTGTTCTCCATAGTGGCTGGACATTCTTAAAAGGAAGTCGAAGGGACACCCCTCCCGCATTAAATGTCTCTTCTATATTAGGTACTATATATAGTATACCTCATTTAAAAACTAGTATTTTAATTAATTGATTATTTAGCTTAATTAATTTTATAGTTCATTTACTATTTCTGGACTTGAAAAATATATAAACTGACTGTACTTATTACTTAGATAAAAATTAAGTGAAATTTTCTTGTGTTTTGACTGTCCTTATATCTCTTTCTCCCTGTTTATCAGGTTGGAAAGGTACTTTGTTAGGTATTGCTATGGCTACTGTGAATGCTATGATAACAGAATATGGCTGTAATTTGGAAGATATTATTGTCGTACTGGGACCTTCAGTAGGACCTTGCTGTTTTACTCTTCCAAGGGAATCAGCAAGGGCATTTCGTAATATTGATCCTGAATGCGTGCGGCTGTTTGACTCATCAGATCCCTATGTTGACATTCGTAAAGCCACCAGGTATGTGTGACTTCATTCCAGCACTGCAAGTTTGGTTATTGCTTATTGCTTCTAAAATTAAAATTAATTTAGAGAACAACTAGTAACTCCAGGAAAAATTCAGGTGGCAAATATTTAAATAACACACATATATGTGTACACAAAAACTCATTTTAAATATGAAATACATTCTTATCTAAGTTTTAATAATAGACATTTTCCTAGCTGGTATTTTTAATTGATTTAAAAGTGAAGGTTAAACCTCATATAGAAAAGTTGGAGTGTGGGTTGGGGTGGAGGCAGAAAAAAAAAAAAAAAAAAGAAAAGTTGGCATGTACTTTACTTCATAGCTATTCCTCAGCTAAATTCTCCTAAATATAAGAAAATAGGAAGCTGATATTTTAAAATTACTGGTATTCTTTAACTAGAGGAATATATTTCTTAGTAAAAATCTTAGATAATATAAACATAGTCACTTTCAAGTTTTTATGGTCTCTTGCAGTTTTGAAGTTAAAAAGTTTTGCTCTTAATAGCTGTTAAAAATTATTTGTCCTTTCAACAAAGGAAAATTGATGTCTGATTTGAATCATGTATCTGTTCCACTCATAAAACCTTGCTTAGATTCTGCCTCATTTAGCACATTAGCAGAAAGGATTGAAACTTATTCTTAAATGTTACTTGTGGAATAAGTGTTACTAATTTATAGTCATATTGTATATCATAAAGTCTTTATGGAAAAGCAAATTTTCTGGGAAAATTTGGAGAACGGAGATGGAGGATCAAATGACTAAAAAGCATGTTCTGTCTTAATCAAATGAATCTTGTCTACAAATACCCTGGTAACTTTAAAGTTTCTTCTAAACTAAGTACTTGATTTTGATTATAAAATTCTGTATCCAGATCATGTTTTCAGGATAATATGAAAGGTTGTATAGTTCATATAGGTGATAAATGGTGATAAAATCTACCATTTCCCAACTAGTCTGTGTTCTGTAACTGAATAACAATTTGCATTGTTCTAAGCATATCTTTCCACAAATTCTTTCACACCAGTATCCATACTTATTTCATATTGCTTTGGCTGATGGTAAAATAAACTTGCTATCTTTTGAAAAATCTTTATCCTAAGGATTCTTCTAGAACAGGGAGGAATTCTACCACAGAATATTCAGGACCAGAGGCAAGATCTCAACCTCTGTACATCCTGCCATCCTGACAAGTACTTCTCCCATGTCCGAGATGGCCTTAATTTTGGTACACAGATTGGCTTCATATCAATTAGAGAATGAGGTACAGTAGGTTCTCTCTCCCCTCTCCCCAATGTCCCTCTCCCTCTCCCCTCTCTCCTTCTTTCTCTTTCCATCATGCCTTCCCCTTATTTAAAAAAATAATTATATTTAACTTTACTCCTTTATTCCTATAGGAAGAATTAAATTTCTACTTTTTAGTGAAGCAACAGTGGTAGAAAAGTTAATTTTCAGTGACATACTGTAATATAAAGACCAGCTACTGCTTTTCCTAGTTAAAGAAGAGTAATTAGGCAGGAGGCATATGTTAAAGGTATTAAAATAAAATAATTTATTCTTTAAAAAATATTCTGTATGTATGTCCTTTATATCTTTTATGTAGTTGACATCTCTACATTTCCTATCATAATATCCATTTAAAAAAATTAATTTCTTGGAGCAGTATGGTTAATACATTATATAAGTTTCAGGTTTTTCACATTATAATATATGGAATGTATATTCCATTGTATGTTTATCACCCAAAGTCTGGTCTCCTTCTGTCACCATGCATTTGACACTCTTTACCTTACTTCATTCTCCCCTTAACCCCCTTCCCCTTTGGTAACGAACATACTGTTGTATGTGCCCAGAAGAGAGCTTGCAGGGTCATACATTCTTATACCTTTCTTAACTTTTGTTTTTGTTTTTGAGAAGAAATCTTTGAATAAATATTCTAAATTCTAGAATAATAGGAAATCTTCACATACACAGACTGGCTTAGTTTTCAACTAGATTTCCAACTGATTATTTATAGCAGGAGTTGGCCAATTTTCTTTAAAGGGACAGGTAGTAAATATTTTAGGCTTTGTGAGGCATACAATCTCTGTCTCAACTATTCAACTTTGCAGAACAAAAAGCACACAGGAACAAAACAGAAACAAATGAGTATGGCTAGGTTTTGATAAAACTTTTTCAAAAAACAAGTGAGGGGCCAAATTTGGCCTACAGACTATAGTTTGCTGACACCTGATCTATAGTCTATAAAGCAATATTAAGTGCAATTTTATTAAATTATCATTTATTAGAGATTTTTTAGAGTTACGTAAAAATATTTTATGACAGTGATTTAACACTGACCTTTTAGTATATATCTAATTTTCCTTAAGGTTACTTTTAACTGAATTAATATTCTCTTTAGTTTTCAATATGCCTTTAACCTTTTAACATACAAAAGACTAACAGACTAAATGATTCTTACCTTGATATTCTAGTAGAAAGGGTCTCATATTTGATTTTTATTTATTTTTACAGATACTTGACTGGATTTTTGCATAACTATTTCCTGCCTCCTTCCAAACTGACTACGAGAGACAAATTAACTTGTTTGATTTACTTAATACTGAAAGGATTACAATAGATAATTCATGTTTAGAGTAAACTTTCATTATTATCCAAAGCTAAGTGATCTTCATTTTATTCTTACAATAACTGACAAAAAAAATAACTGGTTTATACATTTTATATAGATGAGGATTATTTTTAAACTATGTTCTATTTGTTACATGAATCAGGACCTCTGTTTGTTCAGCTCAGTATTTATTGGGAACCCTCTATTTATAGGTCGTTTTGTGAAGCTTGGGTGAAATCAAAATGAGTAAGACTTTTCCCCTTTGAGTTTAATACAGGGGAGGAGAGAAATACTTCTAACACATAAATTGAACTTTACCAGTGGAAGAGTACAGAAGAAAGAAGGATTAATACTATCTAGATGGCAGGGTATATAGAAAAGATATTACAGAGAAAATGACAGATCACATGGGCCTGAAAGATGTACACATTTTTTACAAATGAAAAACAACCATAGCAAATTGAGGGAACACTATGAACTAGAGCATGCAACTTAACATTTATACCATCTTCTAGGGCAGTGGTTCTCAACCCCCCTAATGCCGCGACCCTTTAATACAGTTCCTCGTGTTGTGGTTACACCCAACCATAAAATTATTTTCGTTGCTACTTCATAACTGTAATTTTGCTACTGTTATGAATCGTAATGTAAATATCTGATATGCAGGATGTATTTTCATTGTTACAAATTGAACATAATTAAAGCATAGTGATTAATCACAAAAACAATATGTAATTATATATGTGTTTTCCCATGGTCTTAGGCAACCCCTGTGAAAGGGTCATTCGACCCCCAAAGGGGTGGCGACCCACAGGTTGAGAACTGCTGTTCTAGAGAGAGGAGGGTGTGGATAGGAGTTACTATTGGAAACAGATTATTTAGGGTCTCAAATGTCATATCAAAGAGTTTGGAGTTTATTTTCCAGGTAAAGAATAGGCTTAAAATGTAGGGGAATGTTTTTATGTCCTCACATTAATAAAGGTTGGCAACTTTCCAATTTTTTACTGTGCATTATTTTGTTTGTAGTTTACAGATTTACTGAGCATTAAACAGACATTTCACTTTATGTATGAAAATCTTCAAAACCCAAATAAAAATTGTGTGATTATCTATAGTGAAAAGTTGTCTTCTTCTGTTTTACTGAGTGAAAAGTAGTGATTCAGTAACTCAGAAACAAATTGACGAGGTTGTTAAGCAATCATATGGGATTGCCTCTACAGGATCTCTGTCACTCTTAAGTATTTGTGGATAGGTTCTTGGGACTTTCAGGCTGCAACCACAATGATAATTTTTAATAAGTTTTATTTTCAAAGCACTGTTATTTAACTGCACATAGTAAATAAATATCAGTTGTAGTTTTATTAAGAAGAGAAATTAAGTTTGGAAATCAAACAGTTCATGACATGATTTTTTTGGAGGTATTAATTATCAAACTAAAATTTACTTAATTGTAATTTTAAATTGTGAAGAATAGCATAGTGACTAAATATGCTATACTCCATTGCTTTATAAAACACTTGGAAAAGAAAGATATTTCCACTAGGAGGTAGTATTTGTTTTCTTTATTTACTTGTACAGGAAAAAAGGAGAGTACTTAATGTTAATGAGTGTGTTGCTCTTACTTTAGATGTAACATTGTAGTTTAGATAAAAGCATTTAGGAGCCCTTACCCACCTGAATCTCTCTTGTTCAGCATCTCCAGTAACTGCTTTTCTGTAAGCCAGTTTTGTGTTTGTTTTTTGGGGGGGCGAGGGATTTAGAGAAACTTACTCTGTGTTATATAACAAAAACATAAATAATAACCCATGGATTTTCAGAAGCTGGAAGATAAGATGACAGTGCCATATGAATTATGTTATTTTATATCTCAAAGGGGGATTTAGTATTTGTTTTCACTAGGTTGTCCTAAAGTTAAATTTACAATGTATCCATTTTACTTTTTATGTGAATTCTAACAATGCCACGAATCTATGGAAGTCCAGCACTTTATAAAATTTATTTTTTTTATTGTATTTTTTCCATTACCATTTAATCCCCTTATACTCCACTCCCCTGCAATCACCACACTGCTATCCGTGTCCATGAGTCACATGCAACACTTTAAAGAAAGCACTTCTCAGTTATCTGTGTTTGTGTGTGTATGTGTATATCGATCTTTGTGTGTGTGCTAAGTGGTACACAAGAAATATATCGCCGGCAGCTGTCCGTCTCGAGAGACGATGGCGTAGCTTCCTGAGAGTCTATCTGCACCGCCGAGAATGGCTGTGCAGTCCGATTCGGGAGTGACAATCCCTGCCGCACTTGGTACAGGTGAAGGCAGATGGCCGTTGTTGCTGCTGTTGACGCTGCTTCCGCCTCGATCTTTTCTGGACCGCCTCCTCGTTGCGCGCAGCCTCTGCCCGTGACGTACCTTGCCTGACCGCGAGCCTCCAGGCTAGGCGGTCGTCTGCTTGAACTTCCCATGTGTTGAGATTGATGGAGCATTGTGTCATGTCCTTTTTGCAGATGTCTTTGAACCGCAGTTTTGGGCGCCCTGTCATCCTCTTGCCTTCTGCTAGCTCGCCGTAGAGGAGGTCTTTGGGGATATGGCCTGCATCCATTCTTTTGACATGGCCGAGCCACCTGAGGCGTCTCTCGCTAAGAACTGCATGCAAACTGCTCATATTGGCTCGCTTCAGCACCTCGGTGTTGGGGACCTCATCCTGCCAGGCGACATGCAGGATGCGTCGCAGGCACCTCATGTGGAAGCTGTTGAGTTTCCTTTCGTGCCTTGCGTAGGTGGTCCACGTCTCGCTGCCATAGAGGAGAGTGCTGAGTACGCAGGCTTGGTAGATGCGCAGTCTGGTTTTCTCAGTGAGGCTGGAATTGTTCCACGCTCGCCGGTTCAGTCTGGCCATAACTGTGGCTGCCCTGGCGATTCTCCGGTTGACCTCCAAGTCGACTGACAGAGAGCTCGAGATGGTGGACCCGAGGTAAGTGAAGTCGTTGACAACCTCCAGGGTGTATCCGTCGATGGTGATGCATGGGGGAGTCCCCGTGCCTTGAGCCATAACATTCGTCTTTGTCAGGCTGATGGCTAGTCCGAACTCCTTGCATGCGTGGGAAAGGCAAGTGACTAGCTGCTGGAGTCCCTCTTCGGAGTGTGATGTCAAAGCTGCGTCGTCGGCGAAGAGCATCTCACGGATGAGCACCTCTTTGACTTTGGTCTTGGCTCGTAGACGGGCCAGGTGGTAGAGCTTGCCATCGGATCTGGTGTGAATGAAGACACCCTCGCTGCAGTCCTTAAAGGCGTATTGGAGGAGCATGGAGAAGAAGATTCCGAACAGCGTAGGCGCGAGGACGCAGCCCTGCTTTACTCCGCTGCTGACTGGGAAGGCCTCAGAGGTTGCGCCGTTGTAGGACACCGTGCTGTGCATGTTGTCGTGAAAGGACATGACCACAGCAAGCAGATGTGGTGGACAGCCAATCTTCCGTAGCAAGCTGAAGAGTCCGCTTCGACTGACCAGATCAAACGCCTTCGTGAGGTCAATAAAGGCGAGGTAGAGTGGTTTATGCTGCTCGTGACACTTCTCCTGCAGCTGGCGTAGGGAGAAGATCATGTCCACTGTTGATCGGCCAGCTCTGAAGCCACACTGGGACTCTGGGTAGACGCGGGAAGCAAGGGTCTGCAGGCGGGCAAGAGCGACCTGGGCGAATACTTTGCCGACGACGCTGAGGAGAGAGATGCCCCGGTAGTTGTTGCAGTCACTGCGGTCTCCTTTGTTCTTGTACATGGTGATAATGTTGGCGTCTCTCATATCCTGGGGGATGTAACCCTCCTTCCAGCAGCGACAGAGTAGATGGTGGAGCGGCTGTAGCAGGACTGGTTTCCCGCTCTTTAGGATTTCTGGAGGGATTCCGTCGCTTCCTGGTGCTTTCCCGCAAGCAAGGCGGTCGATGGCTTTGCCGAGCTCTGCCGCAGTAGGTGGGGTGTCTAGCTCCTCCATGACTGGTAGGTCTGGGATGGCGTTAAGAGCAGTGTCTGTTACGGTGTTCTTCGTTGCGTACAGCTCGAGGTAGTGCTCGGTCCACCGCCGCATTTGCTGTTCCTGGTCAGTGATGACTTCACCTGTCTTGGACTTAAGGGGGGCGATCTTGGAGGGGATTGGGCCTGTTGCCTTCTTGATACCCTCATACATTCCTCGTGCGTTGCCTATATCGGCGGCTTCCTGAATGCTTCTGCACAGGTTTAGCCAATAGGTGTTGGCACAGTGGCGGGCGGTCTTCTGGACTTTGTTCCTGGCAGCCCGTAGAGCTTGAAGTGTACTGGGAGTGGGTGTGACCTTGTAAGCCAGTAGGGCCTTCCTCTTAGCCTCGATCACGGGTTCCATTTCTTCCCAGTGAGCCTTGTACCAGTCAGCGTTCTTCCGCTCTTTCTTCCCGTAAGCAATAATGGCGGAGTTGTATATGGCGTCGCGGAGACGTGGCCAATTGGATTCGATAATGTCATCTGCCGCCACTCCCTCGCCGAGTGCATCTTCCATCTTGTTGATGAATTGCTGGGTCTTAACTGGGTTGCTGGTACAACTGGTGTTGATGCGTGGGCGACCCTTCATCTTGGAGTGGTGCAACCTCTTCGGCATTATGCGCACCTTGCTTACCACGAGGGCATGGTCCGTGTCGCAGTCTGCACTGTGGTAGCTGCGGGTGAGGAGGGTGCTGCCAATATCCGTTCTTCTGGTGATGACGAGGTCAAGCTGGTGCCAATGGCGGGAGCGGGGGTGCCTCCATGACACCTGGTGGATCTCTTTGCACTTGAAGAATGTGTTTGTCACGCACAGGCCGTGGTGACACAAGAGCTCAAGCAGTCGCTGACCATTCTCATTGATCTTTCCTCTCCCAAAGTTTCCAAGGCAGGTGGGCCAGGCCATGTGGTCGGCTCCTACTCTTGCGTTGAAGTCTCCAAGGAGATAGAGAGCGTTACTTCTGGGAATCTTGAATAACGCTTCATCCAGTGCATGGTAGAACTGTTCTTTCTCTTCGGTGGTGGCGCAGAGGGTTGGGGCATACGCGCTAAGAATGCTGACTGGGCCGAAAGTTGTTGACAATTGGAGGGTAAGTAATCTCTCTGTGCCTCCTGTGGGTGGCTCTATGGAGTTAACAAGCGTGTTCTTCACAGCGAAACCAACACCGTGCTGTCTTGGTTGGTCCGGAGACTTCCCTTGCCAGTAGAAGGTGTAGTTGGTTTCTCTGATAGTTCCGTTGTCGGCCAACCGGGTCTCCTGTAGAGCCGCAATGTCGATGTTTAGTCGTGCCAGTTCCCTATCGATGACAGCGGTTTTCCTGGCACCCTTGATCCACGGAAGGTCTGCAGTAAGTCCGGGGCACATGGTCCTGATGTTCCAGCTAGCGAGGCGAAGAGCCGGAGGCTTCTTTCTTGTTTGCTTGGAATTAACTGGTGCGGGTGTTTTGTGGCCCACTTTTCGAGAGGCGCCTCTCTGATCCCCACGCACCCAGTGGGGCAGGCGAGCCATGGCGAGACGGTAGCTGTCCAGTGAGGTGCGATGACCTCTCCCACCGTCAGAGGAGACCCCTGGCGCTCGTTTCCTTCGCCAATCGGATGAGCTTATAACCGGTATCTGTCTCCTCCCGTGTTGAGTCGACATCTTGCGATGACGCTGGAGTGTCCTCTCAAGTGAAACTGAAGCTACAGAGCCTGGGCAGGGTGATATGGAGGGTCTGCTGTTGCCCATGCAGCAGACCCCCCCTCTCTTCGCAGCTGAAGGGTCCAAGGGAAAGACAAAGTCAATACAGCTTGGCTTCAGGTGCGCCGCAGGAGTTGCCGGTGTTGACTACAATGTCAAACCGCCTTAGGGACTCCGGCTCCGGATTTTCTGTCGGGGTTTACTCCCTTAGCCTTTCCCCTGAAGAGGTATGCCGCAAGGCAGCGGAGGTTTTTTGGAGTCAGAGTTTTCCTTCTCTGAACCAGACAGGTAGGAGGGGCAGAGCCAGGACAGAGAGAATGCGGTGAAGTGGTGGCAATGGCAGGCGAGCGGAAAGGAAATTACAACTTTTAAAAAGTCAGGAGTTATTGTATAACTTTGTGAATATATTAAAAATCACTGAACTGTGCACTTTAAGATGGTAAATATTATGGTGTGTGAATATCTTAATAATAATAATAATAATAAAAACAACAATAAAATACTCTCATTTGCGATGACACAAGGAACATTGTCAGGGCCAAGGTTGAACCCAGGTTGTCTACTTCCAGAGCCCAAGTCTGATCCCATTCTGTCCAGATCCTGTCCTTCCAAGTAGGATACGTTCATGTTGTACCTAAGAAATCCCAAGTCACTCGATTTATATTCTTTCGAAGAGAAGCGTACATTGATCCAGGAGATGGTGTGGCATAGTGGTGAAGCACTGGGTGGAATCTTTGCTCTGCCACTCCTCAGCTGTGCCTCAGTTTCCTCATTTGGCAAATCTGGTTGGTAATAACAGTACTGACCACATAGGGTTGCTTCACCTCCACAGCCACCACCCTGCTGCAGGCCCTCCTCATCTCTCCTCTGAGTTAGTATAGAACCTTCTGGCTGATCCTTCTGCTTCGTTAGCAACCCCACTCCCCACTCCCCTGCAGCTGTCAGAATACGTCAGCCCTGTGCTGACAAAACAGCATGGTACTGGCATAAGAACAGACACACAGATCAGTGGAACAGAATAGAGAGCCCAGAAATAAATCCAGGACTATATGGTCAACTAATATTTGATAAAGGAGGAAGGAACATAAAATGGAGTGAGAGGAGCCTCTTTAACAATTGGTGCTGGGAAAACCGGACAGGGACATGCAAAAACATGAAACTAGACCACCAACTTACACCATACACCAGAATAAATTCAATATGGAACAAAGACTTGAATGTAAACCATGACACCATAAAAGTCCTAGAGGAAAAAGTGGCAGGAAACTTTCAGATATCCACGTAACAATATCTTCACGGATACATCTCCCTGGGCTCAAGCGGAGGAAAGGCAGAGAGGACTAGAGATGCTTGGGGAGAGTTTGGTGTGGTGGCTTTCAGGGGAGAGCTGGGGAAGCGGATGGCTGGGTCCCAGTGCTGACTCATCCCCACACTGCAGGCAGACCATTCCCGGCCAAAACAAGAAATATATATCTTCTATGTAATATATATACTCCCTTTAGCTAATGTAAATTCACACAAACACATCAGATGCAGGAGAATTATAGATTTCTCTATGAAATTTTTGTAAACTGTACACTAAAGAATGGGAAGTGTGGTCCATATGCTTACTATATGTGTTCATGGAAACTCTGGCCTAGAGCATGTATATTTCCACTATAGGCAGTGTTTCTAAACTTGTGATTTCAAAGATGATGTGGCTGCTGTAAGTAGTGGCGTTGTTCTGTGCTAGGTTATTGCTTAATTAAGGAAAAGGAAATCTGCCAGTACTTTTTTTTTGCCAACACATTTAGTTTGGACTCAACAATGATCACATCTCAATTGTGTAGAGACAAACTCTTGACACTCCTCTTAGATGTATTTTCTTTGTAGAGAAAGAAATGCTTACATCACATTCCCTATGTCTTTGTGCCAAGTGCCTGAGGTAAACTATGTCCTCTCTGTATCTGGAGCAGGCTCTTTTGTTTTGTTTAATTCTCAGAAGACTGGGGTGTCCAGTTACTGTTTTCTATTAAATAATTAAAATTTTCAGCAGACTCTATAGATTAAAATACCACATTCCTTTCTAACAACAACAAAAGAAGAGTACTCATATCATGAGAAGTGTTTATGGAAAATAAGTTTGTTCATGGTAACAATTAAGTTGTGAGTTTTTAATATCCTTGTTTTTCTTGATTCTTAGTTTTGCATCACACATTGCTTTAGTTTACATCTTGCCAGCACTTCCCTATTCTTTTAATGTCCTTAATCACGTTTTAGAGTTGTATTTTCTTACCTGCTTCCCATCATCTTTGTTTTTATAATTGATATTTTATATTCACAAGGTAACTTAAACTCTTTTGAGTTTTCTACTTTTAAATACATATTCAGACTTGGCTAGAGAATTGCTTGTTAGACATGGCCTATGGGCCTCTCAAATACAACATCCTCCAAACTCAACTCATCATTTTTTTTCTCCAAAACCTGTTTCCCTCTTGTATGCTATCTCAAGAGAATGAAATTACTCATGCAGTTTCCCCTCCAGAAACTCTATAGAGTATTTCGGAACGCCTCCTTTTCCTTCACCCCTTCCCTTTCCACACTGTACTGACTATAAATCTACAATTGGTTCCTGTGTATGTCTCGATTTCCACAGACATTCAGATCATCATCTCTCACCTACCTCATTAGAGCAGTGTTCTAAGTAGTTCTTCATTGAATCCCTTCTTCTACTGACATTAGTGATTGCTCCAAAATACAAATCTGGTCATATTATATACCTCAAAATTATTTTACAGCTTTTTCACTGTCTCCAAAATAAAGATCTACTCACTAAAGTGCGTAACTGCTCTCATGATTTCACCACCCCCCTTTACCTCTTCAATTTCTACCACTCCTCACTCTACACCATATATTCCAGCCATTCTGTACTTAAAAAAAATTTTTTCCTAGGATATGCCATTAAGCTAGGTCAAACCAGAGAGTTTGGTTTGCATGTTTGCATTCAAGACTGACTAGAACTCAGATTGAGTTCAAGACTACTTTCACTTAGGCTTTGTACTATATTATCAAGCAGTACCAAGGATATATATAATATATACATCTAAGTGAATGGATACCACACTGTAGTATCCTCTTAGTTCCTCATGGAGATACAACTAAAGTTCCATTGCCAAGGTGGTATATACAGAGTTATTAGTATGTCATACCATATATGAAGCTAAGTAGTTTTTGTTTCATTAGGGAGGGCAAGGAGCCATGTTAATGATGAGAGGTCTATGTTCTACCACATAAGATAAGTTTTGCTATATCTAAAAACAATTTTTTTTTTCCTGTGTCCTTGGCTCCATGGCAGGTCTTGCTATGATCTTCCACAGTCATATTTACTCTTGCCTCCTGGTTTTGTACCTAATGCTGGTTCTGTATGCACAGCAATTCTCAACCCTACTTCTCTTGAATAACTCATAACCTTTTAAGACTTGGATCAGAGGTCACCTCTTCAGAACATTTCCTTGGTTTGTCTCACTAGCATTCTGTGCATTACTTTTCATAGTCCTTAGTGTACTGATTTTTAAAATGGTCAGTTTACTGTCTGCTACTAAATATGAGCTTCCTCATCTTCATGTTTTTAGTTTATAGCAAGGATATAATAATACAATGTAATCATCTAACATCTATAGGAGAAAAAAAGGCAGGAGGGAAAGAAATGATCTAATACAAAGTCTGGAAGGATAAAGATAATAAACCACTCCTGGGTGTGTGTGTTGTAAGTTTTTACCAGGTACTTTTATAGTTTTAATATTTGGTTGAATTTATGTAAATAACAATACATTAATTTTAAGGTAAGAACCTTTGTAATGGAGATTTGTTTTAAGGAGGTCAGCCATATTACTTTACCCATTATTAGACTTCCCAATTTCCAACTTGTGACAGATTTTAGAATATTAACAAGTTCAATCTGATCTAAATTTAAAGCTTCTCTCCCCAGCTTGGACCAGATGGACATTGAGGGATAAGACTTCCTTTGTTTGTTTTTTTGGTGTGCGATTCCTTTATTTCTCGACATATACATAAATGGATTAAAAAGTATTTCACATAGAAAAACTGACTCCAGTCAAAAATGCAGAACAGGTTTCAATGAGCTTAGATTTCCTGTAAGGTAGACGTAATACACTGTCCAGTTCTATACCCATGTTTCTGACCCAAGCTAACGGGCTGGAAAAAGAAACTTGAAACAGACCCAAGTGAATTTTAGAAGCCAGAGCAGTGATCAAACCTAAGATTTCTCAGAAATAGTTTCAAGTGGGGATATCCCTACCTGTATAGTGTTTTTCTATGGGTTTATCAGCATGAATCCAAACCTCACAAAAGCACCTTCAAAGACTGGGTTGCCCAGTGTCACAAGTATGGCAGTAGTTCCAATAGGCTGGATACATGGGCCATGTAAATAATGGTAAAAGTGAATCAAGGACTTTTAAGTAGTTTTGACGTTTAAGTAGTTTTCCGCTTCTTGGCAGGTGGCCATTAAAACACATCCCGTACCCCAGCTGCCTTCTATCTAAAGAACTTTGTGTTCTGGGCACTCTCTTGGCCCCATGCTGAGTCAAAGGAGATAGTGTCCTGATCCACAAGGTGGGTGTATTTGGTATAGCCAGAACGCCCAAAGTTCTTGACTTGCATGACTTTGGGAAGAATAGTTTTGTTGAAATGATCCTCCAGGGTAGGTGCACTGAAATCTCTCTTGTATACTTCTTCATCCTCATCCATGAAGAAGGTACCCCGGTGATAATACTTCTGTAAGAACTTGTATTTGCCCTTAACAGCTTTGTTGGTAATAACTTTGCCATTTGCCAGAAGCTCAGCTCACCTCTCTTCTTCAGTCAGATTTCACATCCGTTCAACTTCTGCTTTCTCCTTCTCAAGCACTTCTCGATCTTCTCTGTCCCTCTTGATTCTCTTTAGCTCCTGAACTTTCCATGCTTTATATTCCTCTTCATCGTTTTCATCATCAGTATTCAGTGCATCCAGTACAGCGAGGGATTGCTTGTTGTCCTCCAGTTCTTTCTTGGCCTCCTCTTCTACAATCTTGAGTGTGTACTTCCGCCTCTCCTCAGCTATGTGTTTTGCCTCTGGCTCCAGCTCCTTCTGTTTCAATGCTTCAGCCTCATGCTCTTGAACAGTTACTTGGTCCTTCTTTTGCATGAAGACTGGCTTCAGGCAAGGCTCCATCTCATCTTCACTGTGTGTGTACTCTTCATACTCAGACTCTGATTCCGACTCCTCCCCAGAATGTCCCTCATCTTCATTTTTTCTCTCCTGTGCTCGTTGACGCATCATGCCACGACACCATTCTATTTCTTCATCATTAATTTCTTCCTCTTCTTCTTCACTGCTATCTTCCCGTTCCAGGCGCCAAGCATCTCCTTCTACTTCTGAGTCACTTTATCCTACCACTTCAAATTCCACGATTTTCCAATGTCGAGCCAGTCTCTTTTGTACATCTTCACTAATAGGGTTCTGCAAATGTCGTAGCTGAGGGTCACTACACGAATCCTTCTCCTGTTCCATAGAGTCTGCTTCTTGTTCTTTGGCTTTCTTAATGAACTAAAATTCCTCAAAGTCCTAATCTGAGGACTCCATAGGGGCATAGTCTGGCCTCTTTCCCAACACATAATGTTTTACTTTCACTTTTTCCATCGAAATCTCACCTTTCTCATTGCGACCTGGGACATCTCCAGCCATGGATTGAATGGACGGCTGTTTCATGAGTGTGCTTGGGATCGACATATTCATGGCTGTGGCAATACTCCAAAAACTTCACTGATTCCAAACAGTAAATAGCTACAACGTCAAAGAACAGAAAAAATCCTCTCCACCTACAGGCACCAGAGCTGATGCGTGACTGATGGAAACACCACTTACGACCAAGCTAGAAAAACGACTTGTTTTGTTCTCTATTTTTTTCCTATCTTCCTCAACTTTTCCACATGCTGTTGCCAGAGTTTTGATAGAAAAGGAGGGTGAGAGATAGATTGGGTTAATGGGAGACTTCTTCAACTTACCACTTCCACTTATACAATTGAAAACAAAGTGCTGTCTGTAAGAACGGTGTTGCTCAGAGAACTATGAGGATGCAGCAAGCAGAAGAAAAGTTTACTGAGGGAAATTAGTGAGCAAGAAGGAAGCTGTGCCGTGAATGGCCCGAGTCTGGGTTCCTAGGGAAGGAGGGGGCTATTTTATAGGGGGAAGAAAAAAGAAACTATTGAATTCAGTTGTTATCTCACAGCTGTGAGTCTGAGGGCTAATCAAGGCCAAACGGAGCTTGGGTTGATGCACCCCACTATCATGGGAAACTCCCAGGCAGCTGCAAGCAGGCGGGGGGCCGGGGGCAGTGGCATGGGAATCAAGGCTGTCACTGTCCAACTGACCTTTTAGCTTCTGCTTTGATGGTACACTCTACACAGCTGTTCACTAGTCTCCTGGGGTAAAGTTTTTTAAAAACAGTGCTAGTCTATATGGTGCTTTAGCCTACTGGAAACTCAGCAGTTTTGCCCCTTCAAATTCTGGATATGCAGTCTACTCTCAACAGAGCCCCCTCTCTTTTTTCTCTGTTATTCCAGGCAGCTCCAATCACTAGTTGGCCTCTTTTCTTTAGACAGGAGAGTTAGGCACAGATCCCAGTGCATGAAATCCCCAAACTTAGGAACCACATATAAGTTTAGTAAGACTTCTTAAATAGTCTGCTTTAGATCAGTTGAAAAATGATTGAAGAAGACAATTTAGGTGACATAAACGTTAATATTTCATGAAACAGAAAGTCTATTCAGAGAAAACAAAACTGGGCAAAAGGCAGGAAGTTTTTATAGGATAAAGAATAAAGGACAGGAAGAGAAAAGATATTTGATTGGCTAGGTCACACAGTCAATCTTGTTTGGGGTGAGAAGGAACAAGGACTTTTAAAATATAGAGGCCAGAATTGGATTAGTGTTGGGGATTAGCTGGCTGCTTTTCTGGTCAGGTGGGAGCATTTAAACGAACAAGAAAGTCTAGTTTGCTATGACATCCTGGGGAGGAGGGGCTCCATCTGGGGCCTACAAACTTGTTTCAGCAGCTCTCTGCAGCACCTGTCTGTGCTGGGGGAGGTAAGGGTTCTTTTGAGGAGGGAAGTGAAATGCACAAGACTCTGACAATGCTCCTTAAATAATTCTCACTAACTCCCCCCACCGCTTGAAGCCCTACTCTCTGCAGGTAGATGATAGCTTTGGGCTACCAGGAGTTGTTTGGGGTCTATCTCTTAGCAAATTCTGTTTTTGTGCCTGGTTCCTCTCTAGAATATGGGGCCACTGTTTTCACTTTTAGCCGTTCATCAAAGACTCCACAATGGGAAAAATAATCTAATATTCTCTTCTGTTATAACTTTATGGGAAGTCACATCTTTAATTTTCCAACCTACTCTAGAATAAATAAAAGAGACATATATACAGAGAAACTTTATCTGCTTTATTTTTCTTCACCTTGTTTTTTTATTCATATAGCATTACTTATGTGGGTTTTAATTTATAAACCTCTGAAGATCACATCTGTTTAAAGTACATAAAAAAAATCTGGCCTTAGAAAACTTAAAGATTTATTGCAGATCTTAGTCATTTAAGAGTCTTCACTGTTACTCTACATTTCTCTTCCAAAGCTGTGGGTTTAGTTGAAGATATAGTTGGAGTAGTATATGTCGCAGATTTTATTTGCTAAAATTATTATTCTAGCCTTTACTTTTTATATTTTAAGTTTTGAGCTTCTCATGCCTGCTTTTCTCAGTGCAAATGGGATTCCTGTGTTTGGCCTTGAAACTCCAAGTTGTTCAAACTGCTGATGAAGAAAATAGAAAAAAAATCACATGATCATGGGAAAGCTTCTTCTCTAATTTCAAAACAGAACAAAACAAAACTATCCTCCATAAAGTTTATTCCTAACAAAGAACCCTTATAAAGGTACCCAGACTTCAGGAATTGTTAGTATGTTCTGTGACAATAACCTTTATCTCTTTTTAAAATACCTGCAATTCTAACTGTTTATCTTACTGAATAATTTCTTGGGATATACCCTAGATTTATGATCATAGTAGTAGTTTTGAATCATCACTTTAAAACTCTTACTTAAAATCAAACAGACTAAGATAGCAAAACAAAAACAAAACAAACAAAAAACCCATGCATTGCTCTTTAACAAAAGTTGGCGACATGAAATCCCTCAAAATCCAAGAATAAAGGTGAATGTGACCACATCACCAACAGGAGCATGACTTAAGCAAGGTGAGAAGCTGTGCTTTAAGAGTTACTAAAAGTAAAAGAGGTTACAAAATAAAACCAAAATGTCTAGAAAATAATGACAACAAAAATTAAAACCCAAAAGAGGACTTCTGGCCAAGATGGAGGCATAGACAGACATGCCGTGTCTCCCTCCACAATTAAGAAGGAATACAACTACCTCAAAACTAGAAACAACTAGGAGTTCCAGAAAATCAAACTACATGGAAGTCCAGCAAACAAAGATATGAAGAAGAAATACACATCCAGACCTGTAGGAGGGACAGAGCCAGGGCGAAGAGGACTTGGAGTGGTGATGGCAGCAGTGGCAACAGCAGCAGGCCAGCAGAAAGTGCAGTTACACATTTAAAAAAGTCAGGAGGGACACCTGGGGAGCGTTCCCAGCCCCTCGCCAGACCGCTCAGCTCACTGTCCCAGTATAACAGAACCCCTGGGCTGCTCTGATTGAAACAGAACCCACGGGCTATTTAGTTAGGGGCCCGATTGCCCGCCGCCAGAAATATAACTCTCAATACCACAGTTTGGTGAAAAGAACAAGAATTATTTATTTGCACATAGTTCTGCCTCCCCCTCCCAGACCTGGCCAGTCTTAGGAAAGTCAGAAACACCGTTTCCGTACTTCCTAGGCACAGTTCAGCTTTACCAGTAGCTGCCAGTCACTCAATTCTGATTGGGGAGGTCCTTTCTGTGCTGTGGTGATCTCTAGCTCTCAATGCAGAACCGCCTGGATTCTCAGCCTCCTTGTAAACTGCCTTCTTCCTGCAAACCGCGTGAATCTTCTCTCCTTCTCAAAATCGCATAGTGATAGCCTCTTCTTAAAGCAGCCTGGAGAGACCTGCTCCTCCAAGCCACATGGAGGGAGCCCACAAGAGCCAGAGAGCTAGAAATGTCCGCAGTTGCTTATATATCCCTGACTGCGTCCCCTGACGCAGTGGGCGTTGCAAACAGTTCTGACCATTCACAGAACCTTACGTAGGCTCTGTCTGCTTCTTCCGTACCATCCCACAGTCCAAGACCCCTCCCATCTTCCTGAGCCTTGGAAGTAAAGCGGATCTTTGTGCAACAAAGTTTCCAGCCACTAGCCCCAGGCATGCAAAGGCATCCTGAAAGCTGCTTCCTTTTTCCTATCTCTGAGCCGCAAACTCTGGGGTTTGTTTTTCGACGCCCCTGTTTCTGTAACACCAGCACCAGAGAAAATCAAGCCTCATTGCTTTTCACTGTGCAAACTAGTGGAGGTTGGGACGGAGGCAGAAACTGCTGGTCTCTCAGCAGAGTCCACTTGTTTAAAGGGCCCCCATGGTCCTAGAACTTCCGCAGACCCACCCACTCTGGGAACGATGGCCAGGGCAGCAGCTAGAGGGGCTCCAGTTCAGTGCGGAAGTGGGAGAAGTGCCTGGAAAAGGGATGAGTGCTGGGTAAGTGACATTGTTCCTTCTCAGACCCCTCCCCCGCATACAGCGCCACAACGTGGTCAAATAGGTCACCCGTTACTGATGAATCCCTAAGGCTCCGCCCCTTACAATGTAGTAGGAGCGGCAGCTCTCCCTGGGACATGGAAGCAAACAAACACAGGAGACTTCCAGCCAAGATGGAGGCCTAGACTGACATGCTTCATTTCCCTCCACAACTAAGAGGGAATACAATTACCACAAAACCAGAAATAACCAGAAGTTCCAGAAAGTAAATGGAAGTCCAATGTATGAAGTTATAAAGAAGTGCTTCTCATCTGGACAGGTAGGAGGGGTGAAACTGAGAAGAAGAGTTCAAGCTGTGTTGTTCATGACAGCAGCAGCTACAGAGGCAGGACAGAGGTAAGCATATACACCCATATTTATGGGGAGGTGAGAAGTGCCTGGGGAGCACCCCTGGCTGCAGACCAGACCCATCAGCTTGTGATTCCAAAGCCAGGGAAGGCAGACCTCCATTGCCTTGGCCGGTGAGGCCCAGAAGGGATGGGAATGGAGGAGGAGGATCACGGTCTCTCAGTGGAGAGGGAATGGCAAAAAAACATCTTGGACCCAAACACCCACAGAAAATGCCACAGCGTGGTGAGTCGGGTCACCTGGCTGTGACAAGTACATGGGGCACTGCCCCCTATAGCATAGGAGGTGTGACAGCCCTGCCCAGAAAGGAAAGGTAAACGCAAAATGGTCAGGATGGCACAGATCATGATAGAGATCCCAGTGACGCAGCTGACCAGACAGCAAATATCTAATCCAACGAAGCAGCAGATAGATAATCTTTCTGAGACTCAGTTCAGAGTTTTGGTTATAAAAATGCTTACAGACATAGCAGCAGATCTTAAACAAGACAGGGAAGGAATGAAGGCTAGTCCTGCTGAAATGAACAAAAACACATATGAAACTACTGGTGAGGGCAAGAAAACCAGCGATTAAATCAACAAATCAAAACATAGGGAAGGAACAAATAGTTAACCACTGCAGAAAGAGGAAACAAAAAGTGAGGAAAATGAGAAGAGGCTCAGAAACTTATTGGACAGCTATAAGCAGGCCAACATCCGAATCATAGGGCTGCCAGAAGGTGAAGAAGAAGAACTGGAAATTGAAAGATTATGTGAAAAAATAATGAAACAGAACTTCCCTAACTTGGGGGAGGAAATAAACTTACAGGTCCAGGAAGCATAGAGAGTTTCAACAAACTGGACCCAGGAACAACCACACCAAGACACATTATAATCTAAATGTCAAAAATTAAAGGTAAAGAGAGAATCTTAAAAGCAGCAAGAGAGAAGAAGAGAATTATGTACAAAGGGGTCCCAATAAGACTATCAGCTGATTTATCAAAAGAAACTCTGCAGGCAAGAAGAGACTGGTAAGAAATATTCAAAGTAATGAAAAACAAAAACATACAACCATGATTACTCTATCCAGCAAAGCTGTCATTCAGAATAGAAGGGCAGAGAAAGTGATTCCAGGACAAAGTAAAACTGAAGGAGTTCATCAGATCCAAACCACTGTTATATGAAATGTTAAAGGGACTTGTTTAGGAGTAGGAGGATCAAAACTATAAACATTAAAATGAAAACTGTATCACAATAACCAACAACAGAAGCTAGGGAACTGAAACAAAGGCAGACTGAGTAGGCAACGAGAGTGTGAAAGAATTATAGGTATAGGGAACATTATGGCGGGAGGTTAGCAGGGAGGGGGAAGGGGTGAAAAGGAGGGAGATGGTACAGGAATTAAGAAGCATAATAGGAAGGAGTGGAGTATATAGGAATATGTTGAGAGAAACATTTTGCACAACCAATGGACATGGACTAAGGGGGGGACAAATTGAGGGAGGGGGGTCACTGGGTGAAGGGGAACAAAGGGAAAAGAAATTGGGACAACTGCAATAGCATAAACAATAAGGCATTTTAAAAAATAAAATAAAATCTATGAGATACGGCTGAAGACATGTTACAAGGAACATTTACTGCTTACTTACATTACATGACCTTTACTGTTATTTATGGGGGTTGGCCAAAAAGTTTATTTGTTTTTTTTCCATTAAGATAGCTCTAGTAGTGCTTAGTTGTCTTTAACTTCATTTGACACAATTTTGCTATATTGTATTGTGACAGCTGTCGTATCAACATGCATTTTAAAAAAATCAAAATTGATGAAGTTTTGTATAGCCATTTTAATATTGAAAATAGAAGAAAATATGCAACATTTTCAGCATACTATCTTTGTTATTTCAAGAAAGGTAAAAGTGCAACTGAAACCTGCCCCCACAAGAAAAAGATTTGTGCTCTGTATGGAGTATGTGCTGTGACTGATCAAATCTCTCAAAAGTGATTTGTGAAGTTTAATGCTAGAGATTTCTCACTGGACAATGTTTCATGATCAGGTCGACCAGTTGAAGTTGATAGTGGTCAAACCGAGACATTATTGAGAACAATCAGCGCTATACCACAAAGGAGATAGCCAACATACTCAAAATATCCAAATCGATAAAGTTATTAGTAAAATGAAAAATGTGTTTTTTATTTTATGGAAAAAGTACATATGTATGTTTTGGCCAACCCCATACATTTTCTATTAAGGATATGAAATACCTTTATCAGTAAAAATAAAAAACAAATGATGAAATTTTCAACTCAATGAAATACAAAAAAATAAGAATGTTAACTAAAAGTAAGCAGAAGAGAAGCGCGAAACCAAAGTGCTGCCCACTGCAGACAGGCACCCACAGTCTCACCCCAATGGGCATGAAACCAACACGCCAGCCGCCGTGCCTTGGCACCACCCAATGCTGCCCCAATAGGTGCACAACAAACCCACCTGCCGGCGCACAGAGGCTCCCCCACCGCCAGAACAGGCAAGCAACCAGTCCGCATTGGACCCACCCTCCTCAGTGTGCAATGGGTCAACCCGCTTCTGACCTGCGCAAGGGAGTGCACTCTCCTGTGGCTGAGGCCAAACGACGATGAAGTGAACTAGAGGAATTTTGTAATAAGTTTTGGGTGCTGGCTCTTGAGAAAGAGCTGGGAGAGCAGTGGACTAAGTCCCAGTTCAGAATCACCCCAAGAGCTATGAAAGAAATCACTTAGCAGACTGCTTCTCTCCAAGTGGCATCAGCAGGAGGCAGCAGCTCAACAACTGTATATAAGAATGTCATACCATAAAGGCAGAAAATAAAAGCAGATCAATCTAAGAAGCAGAAACAAAACCAGTGCCCAAAATGGGGACGCGGAAAACATCCCACCAAACAGAAACAACACCCCACGAAAAGGACAGGAGGAATACCCAGAAGGAGGGATAAATGAAGTAGAAGCAAGCAAAGTATCAGACATGGAATTTTAAACAATAGTAATGAGAAAGCTCAAATAACTCAACAAACTCAAAGAAAACTACAACAACTCCAGGGGAACTACAAAGAACTCCAAGGAAACTACAAAGAACTCCAGGGAAGCTACAAGGAACTTACGGAGAACTACACCAGCATAAAAAAGGACATAGAAACTATTAATAAGAACCAGGAAGAAATGAAGAATACAATTTATGAACTGAAGAACAAAGTAGAATCAATCAAAAGCAGGCTAAATGAAGAAGAGGATCGGATCAGTGAGTTAGACGACAATGTAGAAAAAAATTCCAAACAATACAACAAAATGAAAAAAGACTGAAAAAGAGTGAAGAGGGTTTAAGAGAACTGCAGGACAACATGAAACTAAACAATATCCATATCATAGAAACAAAAGGAGAAAAAGAAGAGCAAGGGATAGAAAACCTGATTGAAAAATCAATGACAGAAAATTTTCCTAACTTGATGAGAGAAAAAGTCATGCAAGTCCAGGAAGCACAGAGGGTCCCAGTGAAGATGAACCCAAAAAGGCCTACTCTAAGGCACATCATAATTAAAATGGCAACATTCAAAGACAGAGGGAGAATCCTAAAGGCAGTAAGAGAAAAACAGCAAAAAATATAAAAAAGAGCTCTGATAAGGCCATCAACTGATTTCTCAACAGAAACACTACAAGCCAGAAGGAAATGGCAAAAATGTATTTCAAACAATGAAAAACCAAGGCTGCTCTGCCCGACAAGGCTCTCTTTCAAAATGGAAGATGAAATAAGGAGTTTCCCAGACAAACGAAGACTAAAAGAATACGTCTCCACCAAACCAGCATTGCAAGAGGTGTTAAAGGGAATGCTTTAAGAAAAAGAAGAAAAAGAGAGAGGGAGAGGAACACAGGTACAAAGGGAAATGAATAATTACCTGTCAATAATAACCTTAAATGATAATGGATTAAATTCTCCAATCAAAAGACATAGGGTAGTGGAATGCATATGAAAAGATGACCAATATATATGCTGTCTACAAGAGACACAGCTCAAAACAAAAGATTTGCATAGACTGAAAGTGAAGGGCTGGAAAAAAGTATTCCAAGCAAATGGTCATGAAAAAAAAAGCTGGGGTAGCAATACTTATAACAGACAAAACAGATTTCACAGCAACGGCCATAAAAAGAGACAAAGAAGGACATTTTATAATACTTAAGGGAAGCATCAAGAAGATATAACCCTGATAAACATATATGCACCAAACATAGGTGCACCCAAATATATAAGGAAAATATTGGAAGACTACGAAAGGATAACTACAGCAACACACTCATAGTAGGGGACTTTAATACCACATTGTCAACAATGGACAGATATTTGAAGCAAAGAAACACCAAGAATATTGAGGCATTGAACAACACTCTAGATCAAATGGACTCAGTTGATATATATAGAAGTTTTCACCCTAAAGAAGCAAAATATACATTCTTTTCAAGTGCACATAGAACATTCTCAAAGATAGACCACATGGTAGGACACAAATAAAGCCTCCCAAAATTCAAGAAAATTGAAATTATATGAAGCATCTTCTCAGATCACAATGCCTTGAAACTAGAAATCAATCTCAAGGAAAATACTCAAAGACATCCAAACTCATGAAGAATGAAAAACATGCTATTAAATAATAACTGGATTAACAATGACATTAAGGAAGACATTGAAAAGTTTCTGGAAACAAATGATAATGAGCACACAATAGCCCAAAACCTATGGGACAAAACAAAAGCCGTCCTGATAGGAAAGTTCACAGCAATACAGGCCTACCTAAAAAGGATGGAAGAATCTCAAATAAAAAATCTAACCCTACAGCTAAAAGAACTAGAACAACAACAACAAACAAAGCCCAGAGTGAGTAGAAGGAAGGAAATCATCAAGATCAGAGAAGAATTAAATGACATAGAGACTAAACAAACAATTCAAAAAATCAACAAAATTAGGAGCTGGTTCTTCGAAAAGATAAACAAAATCGACAAGCCTTTAGCCAGGCTCATCAAGAAAAAAAGAGAGGTGGACGCCATTATCCTCTGTTTCTCGGCTGCACCAACCTCGACGTCTTGCTTAAGTTCCACTTGTTTACGGCCTATAGATTGGTGTTCCATATAATTCAAGAAAATGGAAACTAAACAGCCAGAGGAAACCTTCCCCAACACCGAAACCAATGGTGAATTTGGTAAACGCCCTGCAGAAGACATGGAAGAGGAACAAGCTTTTAAAAGATCTAGAAACACGGATGAGATGGTTGAATTACGCATTCTGCTTCAGAGAAAGAATGCTGGGGCAGTGATTGGAAAAGGAGGCAAGAATATTAAGGCTCTGCGTACAGACTACAATGCCAGTGTTTCAGTCCCAGACAGCAGTGGCCCCGAGCGCATATTGAGTATCAGTGCTGATATTGAAACAATTGGAGAAATTCTGAAGAAAATCATCCCTACCTTGGAAGAGGGCCTGCAGTTGCCATCACCCACTGCAACCAGTCAGCTCCCGCTCGAATCTGATGCTGTGGAATGCTTAAATTACCAACACTATAAAGAAAGCGACTTTGACTGCGAATTGAGGCTGTTGATTCATCAGAGTCTGGCAGGAGGAATTATTGGGGTCAAAGGTGCTAAAATCAAAGAACTTCTAGAGAACACTCAGACAACAATCAAGCTTTTCCAGGAATGCTGTCCTCATTCCACTGACAGAGTCATTCTAATTGGAGGAAAACCTGATAGAGTTGTAGAGTGCATAAAGATCATTCTTGATCTCATATCAGAGTCTCCCATCAAAGGACGTGCACAGCCTTATGATCCCAATTTTTACGATGAAACCTACAATTATGGTGGCTTTACAATGATGTTTGATGACCGCCGTGGACGTCCCGTGGGATTTCCCATGAGGGGAAGAGGTGGCTTTGACAGAATGTCTCCTGGTTGGGGTGGGCGTCCAATGCCTCCATCCAGAAGAGATTATGATGACATGAGCCCTCGGCGAGGACCTCCTCCACCACCTCCTGGACGAGGTGGCCGGGGTGGTAGCAGAGCACGGAATCTTCCTCTTCCTCCACCACCACCACCTAGAGGAGGAGATCTAATGGCCTATGACAGAAGAGGAAGACCTGGAGATCATTACGATGGCATGGTTGGTTTCAGTGCTGATGAAACTTGGGACTCTGCTATAGATACGTGGAGCCCTTCAGAATGGCAGATAGCTTATGAGCCACAGAGTGGTTCTGGATATGATTATTCCTATGCAGGGGGTCGTGGCTCATATGGTGATCTTGGTGGACCTATTATTACTACACAAGTATCTATTCCCAAAGATTTGGCTGGATCTATTATTGGCAAAGGTGGTCAGAGAATTAAACAAATTCGTCATGAATCAGGAGCTTCGATCAAAATTGATGAGCCTTTAGAAGGGTCTGAAGATCGGATCATTACCATTACAGGAACACAGGACCAGATACAGAATGCACAGTATTTGCTGCAGAACAGTGTGAAGCAGTATGCAGATGTTGAAGGATTCTAATGCAAGATATTTTTTCTTTTTTATAGTGTGAAGCAGTATTCTGGAAAGTTTTTCTAAGACTAGTGAAGAACTGAAGGAGTCCTGCATCTTTTTTTTTTAAATCTGCTTCTGTTTAAAAAGCCAACATTCCTCTGCTTCATAGGTGTTCTGCACTTGAGGTGTAGTGAAATCTTTGCTGTTCACCAGATGTAATGTTTTAGTTCCTTACAAACAGGGTGGGGGGGAGGGTGTGCAAAAACTAACATTGAAATTTTGAAACAGCAGCAGAGTGAGTGAATTTTAATTTTTGTTCATTGTTGGTGGTTAAAAAGGAAAATTCCCCCTATGTAATTAATGTGAACACGTTGCTTTGTAGTCACTGTAACATTTGAGGGGGGTGGGACAGGGAAGAAAAGTAACAATAGTTCATATGTCCCTGGCATCTATTCAGAGCAGTATGCAGAATGTAATGCTCTTTTGTAAGAAACGTTTTATGATTTTTAAAATAAATTTAGTGAACCTAAAAAAAAAAGAAAGAAAGAGAGAGGACCCAAATAAACAAAATCAGAAATGAAAAAGGAGAAATCACAACCGATATGACAGAAATATAAAGGATTGTAAGAAATTACTACAAACAACTGTATGGCAAAAAACTTGAAAACCTAAATGAAATGGACAAATTTGTAGAAACATATAATCTTCCAAAACTGAATCAAGAAGAAGCAGAAAGCCTGAACAGACCTATAACAAAGAATGAAATTGAAAGAGTAATAAAAAAACTTCTGGCACACAAAAGCCCTGGACTGGATAGCTTCACAGGCAGATTTTACAAAACCTTTAGGAAAGAACTAACACCTACCTTTCTCAAACTATTCCAAAAAATCCAAGAAGAGGGAAGACTTCCAAACCCTTTCTATGAAGCCACTATTACCCTAGTTCCAAAACCAGGTCAAGACACAACAAAGAAAGAAAACTACAGGCCAATATCACTGATGAACATAGATGCTAAAATCCTCAACATAATATTGGCAAACTGCACACGTTAGAAAGATCACACACCACAATCAAGTGGGATTCATGCCAGGGATGCAACGATGATTTAATATTCGCAAATCAATAAATGTAATACATCACATAAACAAAATGAAAGACAAAAACCACATGATCATATCAATAGATGCAGAAAACACATTTGATAAAGTACAACGCCCATTTATGTATGATGAATACACTCAACAAACTGGGAATAGAGGGAGCATACATCAACATGATGAAGGCCATATACGAAAAACCAGAAGCCAACATCATACTCAATGGAAAAAAACTAAAAGTATTCCCCCTGAGATCACGTACAAGACAAGGATGTCCACTCTCTCTACTCCTATTCAACATAGTACTGGGAGTTCTAGCCACAGCAATCCGACAAGAAAAAATAAATAAAAGGAAAAGTAAAGAAGAATTAAAACTGTCATTATTTGCAGATGACATGACAGTATACATAGAAAACCCTAAGGACTCCACAAAAAAACTATTCAACCTAATAAGTAAATTTAGAAAAATATGAGGGTACAAAGTCAATATTCAGATATCAAAGGCATTTCTGTATACCAAAAATAAAGTATCAGAGATAGAAACTAGAAAAAATCCCATTTACTATAGCAACAAGAAAAATAAAGTACTTAGGAATAAATTTAACCAAAGAGGTAAAGACCTGTACTCAGAAAACTACATAACACTGAAGAAAGAAATTAAGGAAGATAAAAAACAAATGGAAGCATATACCATGTTCATGGATGGGAAGAATCAACATCATTAAAATGTCCATACTACCCAAAGCAATTTATAGATTCAATGCAATCCCTATTAAATACCAGTGATGTATTTTACAGACCTAGAACAAATACTTCAAAAATTTACATGGAACCAAAAAAGACCCCGAATAGCCACAGCAATCTTGAGACAGAAGAATGCAATAGGAGGAAACACAGTACCTGACATCAAACTATATTACAAGGCCACTGTAATCAAAACAGCCTGATACTGGCATAAGAACAGATATAGATCAATCGAACAGAATAGAGAATCCAGAAATAAACCCAGGCCTCTGTGGTCAACTAATATTCGACAAAAGGTGAAAGAACATAAAATGGAATGAGAAGAGTCTTTTAAACAAATAGTGCTGGGAGAACTGGAGAGGGAAATACAAAAAATGAAACTAGACCACCTACTTACACCACACACCAGAATAAACTCAAGATGGATCAAAGACTTCTATGTAAACCGTGACACCATAAAAGTCCTAGAGGAAAACATAGACAGGAAATTTTCAGATATCCCATGTAACGATATTTTTACTGATACATTTCCTAAGGCAAGGGAAATAAAGGAAAAAATAAACAACTGAGTCTACATCAAACTAAAGAGTTTCTGTTCAGCAAAAGAAAACATCAGCAAGATGAAAAGGAAACGAACCATATGGGAAAACGTATTTGCCAATGATACCTCAGACAAGGGATTGATCTCCAAAATATATAAAAAACTTACATATCTCAACACAAAGAAGACAAACAGCCCAATTAAAAAATGGGCAAAGGACCTGAACAAACACTTCTCCAAGGAGGATATAGAGAGGGTCCATAGATATATGAAAGAATGCTCAACATCACTAGCTATCAGAGAGATGCAAATAAAAATGTCAATGGGATACCACTTTACACCAGTCAGAATGGCCATCATCAACAAATCAACAAACAACAAGTGCTGGCATGGATGCGGAGAAATGGGAACCCTAGTCCACTGTTGGTGGGAATGAAGACTGGTGTAGCCACTGTGGAAAACACAATGGAATTTCCTCAAAAAAACTAAATATGGAATTGCCTTTTGAACCAGTGATTCCACTTTTAGGATTATACCTGAAGAAACCTGAAACACCAATTCAAAAGAACCTATGCAGCCCTATGTTCATAGCAGCACTGTTTACAATAGCTAAGTGCTGGAAACAACCTAAGTCCCCATCTGTAGATGAGTGGTTCAAAAACCTGTGGTACGTTTACACAATGGAATACTATGCAGTAGAAAGAAAAAGGAACTCCTGCCATTTGTGACAACATGGATGGAGCTAGAGAGAATTATGCTTAGCGAAATAAGCCAGGCAATGAAAGAAAAATACCATATGATATCACCTGATACAGGAGACTAATGAAGAGCACAAACAAATGAACAAGATTGAACATTGCACAGAGTAACAGTTATCGGAGGGAGTGGGGAGAGGGAAGGGGGTAAGTAGGAGAAGTGTTTAGTAAAGGAACTAGTATAAATAACCCATAGACACAGACAATGGGGTGGGGATTGACTGTGGGAGAAGGGGTGGGATGGGCGGGGGGTAGCATTGAGGGAAGAAGTGGGACAATTGTAATATAAAATCAATAAAAATAAAATTAAAAAATAGAAAATATAAAAGCATAACTTCAATTCACACCAAATTCACGATAGTGGTTGCCTCTGAGTAGAGGAGCAAAATGAGACCTTAAGGAAAAATCTAGTATATATTAGCATTTTCTGTATGGTTAATTAAAAATAATAATAATGTAAGCAGAAGAAATTGATAAAAATTAAGAGAGATATTTATGAGCTAGAAAAGAAAGAAACAAAAAGCTAATTTAAAAAGAGTTGATTAAAGAGATCAACAAAAATAAACAAACTAGTAATTGACAGAATTGGAGAAAGTACAAGTTACAAAATATAAAATGACACAGGGGAAATAATTTGAAACAAATAAAAAGAAAATAAGAACAAGAGAGACTACTTTGTATAAGTCTACGCAAATACACTTAAAAACCCTGAAAATTGTCAAATCTCCTCTTGGCTACTTCTTTCCCTCAATAATTCCTTTAGGCCTGATTGATTTCTCCAAGGAATTCTACCAAACTTTTGAAGATCTGATAAATCCTATGCTACTTAAATTGTTCCAGAGTATAGAAAAGGAAAGAACTTCCCAATTCTTTTAATAAAATAACCGTATATACCTAATAAAGATTATTTAAGAAAGAAAATTACAGGTCAATCTCACTATGAATATCAATGCAAAAAACATGTGATTTCACTTCTGTGTGGAATCTCATTAAAACAATTAACAAACAAAACAGGAACAGACTCATAGATACAGAGAACAGATTGACAACTGTCAGAAGGGAGGGGGTTGGAGGGCTGGGTGAAAAAGGTGAAGGGATTGTGTAAACAAAAGAAAACAAAACAAAACAAGCTTATAGTCAGAGACAAGAGTATGGTGATTAACAGAGAAAAGTGGAATGGGGGAGGTAGAAGAGGGTAAAGGGGAAATAAATTGTGATGGAAGGGTACTTGACTTGGAGTGGTGAACACACAGTACGATATAAAGTGGATGTATTACAGAATCGTACACCTGAAACCTATGTAATTTTATTAACCAATGTCACCACTCATGAAGTCAATAAAAATAAAATAAATATTAAGTTGAATCAAAAACATTTAAGAAATACAATATTTGGTAATGGGATTAATTTGTGAATGCCAGAAGAGTTAGTTAAGTATTAGAAAACTTATTTATATAATTTATAAATTCATTATCCCAATAATTATAATAAAAATCATGTGACTATCTCCATAGATATCTAAAAGGCTTGACAAAATTCAACACATACTCCTGACCAAAAATAAAGGTGGGGAGTATAAAGGGAGAAGGAGTGGGAAAGTAAGAAAGAAAAAAAAGAGAGAGAGAAAACCTCAATTAGAATCAACAGATATTTCCTTAACATGGTTTAGTTATAGCAAGGCAACCAGCCATTGTTGCTTTTCAATATGATGCAATAGGAAGTACAGAGGACCACACTGAAATATCCTTCTCACAAATATTCAGTCTGATCTAACTAGCAACTTATAAGAAATATGGGAGAGGGTGGATTAAGTTTTAGATACCACAAATTCAGAGTGGTAAAAAAAAGTGATTCACTTTTCGCAACTGGGTAAGCATTTTTAAAAGGTTGGGAAGGGGACTATTCTGATTAAATGAGACTTAGAAGACATTACAATTCCATGCAATAAGTGGACCTAGCTTGGATTACAATGAAAAGA
Source organism: Furipterus horrens (assembly GCF_987537825.1). NCBI lineage: Eukaryota > Metazoa > Chordata > Mammalia > Chiroptera > Furipteridae > Furipterus > Furipterus horrens. The sequence continues at coordinate 46,428,539 of NW_028327182.1, forward strand.
AACGAACGATAAAACATGATTTTGAGACAATTGGGGAAATATGAATATGAACTAGATATTAATATCAAGAAATTATTGTTAATTTTTTAGATGTTAATGACAATGAAGTTCTGGAAAAAATATCCCTGTAGATCTATACTGAACTACATAGGGCTAAAGTAATGTGTTATCTGTGAATTGCTACTGAATGCTTCAATAATAATAAAAGGGACAGATGATGCTAATATGGTAAAATCTTGATAATTGTTAAATCTGAGTGATGGTAATCTGAAAAGTTCATTGTACTATTTTCTCTATTTTTTCTGTGTTTGAAATTTAGTCAAAATTCAGATAATTTTAAACTTATAGCCCTGGTAGTAATACTTAAGGATTTCTGTTTTTGAAAAGTGTATATACATGTCTGTTTTTTTTTTCTTTTTCTTTTAAGTATATTTTGTTGATTATGCTGTTACCGCTCCCCTGATATTTTTTCCCTTTGCTGCCCTCCACCCAGTAACCCCCTTGTCTCCAGTAATCCCACCTCCCTTAGTTAATGTGCATGGGTCATGTGTACAGGTTTTTTTGCTTCACCCTTTCCTATATTATTCTTAACTGCCCCCTGTCTATTTTGTATCTACCAATTATGCTTCCTAATCCCTGCACTATTTCCCCATTTCTCCCCCTTTCTTCTCCCAGTTGATAACCCTCCAAATGATTTCCATACTTATAATTTTGTTCCTATTCCAGTTGTTTTCTCAGTTTATTTTTGTTTTTATTTTTTTAAGTTCTGTTGTTTATAGTTGTGAGTTTATTGTTATTTTAATGTTCATAGTTTTGATCCTCTTTTTCTTCAATAACTCCCTTTAACATTTCTTATAATAAGGGCTTGATGATGATGAACTGCTTTAGCTTTACCTTGTCTGGAAAGCACTTTATCTGCCCTTCCATTCTAAATAATAGCTTTGCTGGAAAGAGTAATTTTGGCTGTAGGTCCTTGCTTTTTATCACTTTGAATATTTCTTGCCAGTCCCTTCTTGCCTGCAACGTTTCTTTTGAGAAATCAGCTGAGTCTTATAGGCACCCCTTTATAGGTAATCTCTTGCTGATTAAAATTCTCTATTTATATTTAACCTTTGGCATTTTAATTATGATGTGTATTGGTGTGGTCCTCTTTGGGACTAGCTTGTTTGAGATGTTCTGTGTTTTCTGGACTTGTATGTCTACTTTCTCCACAAAATTTGGGAAATTTTCCTTCATTATTTTTTCAAGTAAGTTTTCAATTTCTTGCTCTTCCTCTTCTCCTTCTGGTGTTCCTATGATTTCGATGTTGGCACATTTAATGTTGTCCCAAAGATTGCTAAGTCTCTACTCATTTTTTTCAATTCTTGTTTCTTCATTCTGTAGTGTTTGACTATTTATTTCTTCCTTATGTTCCACATCATTGATTTGAATCCCGGTTTTCTTCCTTTCACCATTGGTTTTGTGTGAATTTTCCTTCACTTTACTTAGCATAGCCTTCACTTATTCCCTTCTGCATTTGCTTTACTCAAGCATATCTGTCAATCCTGTGAGCACCTTTATCACCCGTGTTTTAAACTCTTCATCTGTTAGGTTGACTGTCTCCTCTTTACTTAGTTTTTCCACTGGAACCTTGATCTGTCCCCTCTTTTGGGCCATACTTCTTGGCCTCCTCAACTTGAGAGGCTCCTGTATTTGACTCTGTGCCTTAGATAGAACTGTCGTACCTGTTACATTGAAGGGGGCAGAGCCTTAGATATTCATCAGTACAGGGTGACCAGTTTCACCATGTTGTGTTGCTGTACATGGTGGAGGGATCTGAGAGAGAACAATGCTGCTTACTCAGCACTTTCCACCTTTCCAGGCACTTCTCTCACTTCCCATATGCGACTGGCACCTCTGTAGCTGTTGCCCTGGTTGTGGTGCCCAAAATGGGTGGGTCTGGAGATGTTCAAGGACTGTGGGGGCCCTCTAAACAAATGGACTCTGATGAGAGACAGGCAGTTTCTTCCTCCATCCCACCCCCCACTGGTTTTCACAGTCAGAAGCAATGCTGGAATTGCGAGCTATGTGGTCTGTCTGGCTCTGGAAGTGCTCTCCTGGTGTCTCTCCCTACTTTTTTTTAATGTGTGACTCTGCTTTCCATCAGCCAGCCACAGCTGCTGTCGCTGTTGCTGCCACTGCCATCTCTGCCTCCACACCACGTCCTCTCCACCCCAGCTCGGCCCCTCCTTCTGCCTGGATGAGTATTTCTTCTTTATATCTTTGTTTGTTGGACTTCCATGCAACTTGATGTCCTGGAACTTCTGGTTGTGTCCAGTTTTCAGGTAGTTGTATTCCTTCTTAGTTATGGAGGGTGATGCAGCATGTCTACTTATTCCTCCATCTTGACCAAAAGTCCTCTGTTTTCTTTGTTAAAGCAGAAGATAAACATTGTCAATTCCCTGTTCTTGTACATGTATAGTTTGGGGAGAGAAGGGAAGAAAGCAAAAATCTCTGACTGTTGGATTCTTATTTAAACAGAGAGCACAAGAGTCTATTCCATTTATTTTAACAGAGAACAGTTTATATAGAAGAGGTTCATAATTCACAAAGAGACAATAAGAAGTTACACTTTTCTGCCAGAACTGCTAAGTAACAACTATTTTAAAAGAAGGAGCATACTCTACATTTTTTCTATTATATTAAATAAACTCTGGTTGGTGACTCCTTTAATATAAAAGTACACGGAGCTTCCATCCTCTGGAATAACAATAGAATAGAATTTAAGTATATGACTTAATAGCAATTTATGGTAAATTCAGGGTGTTTTAATAGAAATTAATGAGATTGCCAAAAATCCTCGTGGGATCTTAGGTAGCCATATATAGATATACTTCTAGAATAAACAAAATAATGTTTCTATTCTGTTCTGAAGTGATTAGACCATATTGGAGTATTTAGTTTATTTGGGGAAGTAACCCTTAAACAAGTTCAGAGAAAAAGCAATAAAATCATAGGAGGAATGATCAAAGGGGTTAGAAATTATTAGCTTGGATAAAAGATCATTCAGTAGCAACAGGATAGGACACTGCAGATGCTTGAAGTACAAAATGCTGAAGGGATAGGAAAAAAACAGAACTAATTAGTTGAAATTAGAGGAAGGCTGATTTTGGATTAGCATGAATGCTGGGAAAGGCAATCCACCATGGACCTTAAGTGGCCCAGCAAGGCCCTGGCTTTTCTTTGTCCAGGCCATTTATCAGTGTTGTGTTTGCAGCAATCAACAAGGGATATGTTAAAATTCCACTTTGGAAAAAACGTGGACTTTCTTACCACTTACCATAAAAGCAGGGATTCCCCAAGCTCAGTACTCTTAATCTAGGACACAAACCTACTGTGTGCACAAGATACACCCGTGCCCCTCTTTGGTGCCTCCATGAAACCAGGGGTATAAGATAACTAACTCAAATATGATGTTCATCCTACTTGTTAACTGTGAATAGTGAAATCTTTTGTCTCTGACTCAGGCATCTCATGTCTTCTGCCAATATCCATGAAACAGTGATAGGCTGACTTATGAATAGGGTTAGATCGATAGGTTGACTTATGAGCAGGGTTAGATCAATAAATCCCAGACCCAACAAAGGAGAATCACAATAGTTAGTGGGTTCCTTCTCTGGAGGTATTTAAAGGGAGATGGAATAAACCTCTTCATGAGGATACTGCATAAACAGAGCAAAAAATAAAGCCCCAGACTAGTTTTCCTCAGATTTTAAATGTCATTCAAATTGCATGAATTCTATTATTCTTTTTAGGGAACACAGTAAATAGACTTAGCTACAAAATACTGGAAGATTCTTATGGCACTTAGGGAGTCAAGATTTGAATTTAAACTCTGCCTTGACCCTCTTTCCGCTCTATCTCTGACCTGTCTTATTGGAAATTCATTAGCATTAATGAGCCTTTAGTTTTTAACATGTTGTAGGTACACTCATAACATTTTTCTCTGATTGCTGAAAGCCTCTGATAATATTTATCAGAATATTTTGAAAATGTGTATTAAAATATACTCTGGTATTTTAAATAAGTGTTGTGATTCAGGTTTGGATTACATGATAACTGGCTTTCACTGAACATAAAGCTTTAACACTACCATTTTCCTGCCTGCCTTTGTCTTTTCTTTTGCAAATGCTTTGTGCATCATACACATTTGTCCACGGGGTGGCAATATGTACTCAAGAATATTTACTGTGCCTAGTTTCCTCAATCTAGTTGAATCCAAAATGTAAAAATTTGCTTTTAATCTAGAAAATAGCCATTGTATCAAATCTTAAGAAACAGTATTGTCTGAATTCAAGTTGCTACCTAGAAGTGACTAAGGAGCTTTTAATAATGTTAATACTTCCTACCACTTACTCAATCACACTTTCTCCCAACATGTTCACACATCTGCAAAATAGATGATCCCTCTTGGTCTTCTCATTCCTTACCATTTTAGAGTTTTTCATACCTCACTCCTTAAACACAGACCCTTTTTAAATTCCACTACACTATTTTCCAACTCCAATACCCTTCCTCTTATTTCAGTAGTTCTTGCTCCTTTTAAAATTTTGTTTCTTAAATATCATACCTCCTTCACATTGAAATAAAAAAACATACCATTAAGCTCTAGTGTAATACCATATCCATCCCTCTGGTTTTGTATTATACCCTAGAGAAATAGAGTGGATTTAGGATATTCATATAATCTTAGGAAGTCATATATTTCCTTTTCACTTAAATTAATTTGTTCAAAATGCAGAATGAAACCAATTAACTAGCTCTATGTAAGATTTATCTTCAATTAAGAGACGGAAAAAATTCCAAGAAATGAAATTGTATATCATATATGATTCGTCGGCAGCCGTCCGTCTCAAGAGACAATGGTGTAGCTTCTTAAGAGTCTATCTGCACCGCCGAGAATGGCTGTGCAGTCCAACTCGGGAGTGACACGGTATCTGTCTCCTCCCGTGTTGAATCGACATCTTGCGATGACGCTGGAGTGTCCTCTCCAGTGAAGCTGAAGCTACAGAGCCTGGGCAGGGTGATATGGAGGGTCTGCTGTTGCCCATGCAGCAGACCCCCCCTCTCTTCGCAGCTGAAGGGTCCAAGGGAAAGACGGAGTCAATACAGCTTGGCTTCAGGTGCGCCGCAGGAGTTGCCGGTGTTGACTACAACGTCAAACCGCCTTAGGGACTCCGGCTCCGGATTTTCTGTCGGGGTTTACTCCCTTAGCCTTTCCCCTGAAGAGGTATGCCGCAAGGCAGCGGAGGTTTTTTGGAACCAGAGTTTTCCTTCTCTGATGTGCCCTGACTGGAAGATCGAACCAGCGACACTTAGCTCGCAGGCCGACGCTCAATCCACTGAGCCAAACCAGCCAGGTAATCACATACAGTATAAGTTAGAATATACCAGAACTCACAAAACAAAGATGTTTTTCTTTTTTGTAGGCATCTAAAAGTGGAATTATCTGCCAATGGGGGGAAAAAAGAAGAAACCATATTCCACCAGAGGGAGGGTACAAGCTTGATTTCCTTTTTTTTTTTAAACAGATTTTTCTATGGCTAGCAAAATTATGCTCATCAGTCCTTTGGTATCCCACGATATCTTCCATATTTTGTGGGTCTGTAAATCATCCACCTTCTCCCAGACTTATGGCATTTGGAGGTCCTATAAGGGGCAGCATCCTGCTTGAAGATGAAAATGGTTGCTTATCTTTATAGATGCAGAGAGAGGCCTGAGGGAGCAAATAAAGGAAATGGAGACTAATGGCTGTGGGGAAAGGGGAGAGTGATTGGGGTAGGGATGGGGAAGAGTTTGCAACTTGGGGGCAAACTGACCAGTTTGCAATGTAACCTTTTCCTCAAATTTTCAGTTGAAAGCATTCATGCATTTGTACGTTGGACCCTTGTTGCCTGGTCTTCTGCAGCACCATAAATCAGAGATGACAAGACTGAATTCCAGGTAGAAGAAAGATGTTCATTCATTGGTGTGTCCCATGGGACTTTCTGCCTTCTAGCTGATAGCATCATCTGTTTCAAAAAACAGAGCACAAACAAACAAAAAAATCCTCATGCTTTCAATCAAGAATGAAGCTGAGAACTTCTGGCCAAGGTGGAGGCTTAGACTGACATGCTCTGTCTCCTTCCACAACTAAGAAGGACTACAACTATCACAAAACTGGAACTAACCAGAGGTCCCAGAAAATAAAACTACAGGGAAGTCCAACATATGAAGTTATAACCAAGTGGTGCTCGGCCGGACAGGTAGGAGGGGTGAAACAGGAGCGAAGAGATCAAGCTGTACTGCCAACAGCAGCTGCAGTGACAGGCGGCGAGCCTACCTGGGGCAAATTCCTGGCTGCAGTTGAGGCCCGTCAGCTCGTGATTCCAACGCTGGGGAAGGCAGACCCCTATTGCCTCAGACTATGAGACCCAGAGGGCATGGGGATGGAGAAGTAGGCCCCCGGTCTCTTAGCAGACAGTAAGGGCAGGAATCCATCTTGAACCCCCGCCCCCACACAAATCACAACAGTGTGGTGAGAATGGTCGCCTGGTTGTAATGAGTGCGTGGGGCTCCGCCCAATATAGTGTAGGAGGTGTGACAGCCCTGCCCAAGAAGGAAAGATAAATAAAAACGGTCAGAATGGCAGGAATAATGATTGAAATGCCAATCACACAGCTAGCCAAAAAGCAAATATGGGAATTAACTGATGAACAAACAAAATCTTTCTGAGGCTTAGTTCAGAGCTATAGTCATAAGGCAGCTTACAGAATTAACAAAAGATATTGAACAATATAGGGAAGGAATGAAGGCTAGTCATACTGAAATGAACGAAAACACATATGAGACAAGTGTTGAAGAAAGGAAAACCAGAGATCAAATCAACAAATCAGAACAAAGGGAAGGAACAAATAGTCAACCAGTGCAGAAAGAGGAAACAAAAAGTGAGGAATATAAGGAGAGGCTCAGGAACCTCTGGGACAGCTATAAGCAAATGAACATTCAAATTATAGGTTGCCAGAAGGTGAAGAAGAAGAACTAGAAATTGAAAAATTATGTGAAAAAATAATGAAGCAGCACTTCCCTAACTTGAGGAAGGAAATGGACTTACAAGTCCAGGAAGCACAGAGAGTTCCAAAAAAACTGGACCCAGTGAGAACCACACCAAGACACATTATAATCAAAATGTCAAAAATTAAAGGTAAAGAGAGAATCTTAAAAGCAGCAACAGAGTAGAAAAGAATCATGTACAAAGGGGTTCCAATTAGACTATCAGCTGATTTCTCAAAGGAGACTCTGCAGGCAAGAAGGGACTGGTAAGAAATATTCAAAGTAATGAAAAGCAAAAACCTACAACCACGATTACTCTATCCAGTGAAGCTGTCATTCAGAATAGAAGGGCAGAGAAAGTGCTTCCAGAACAAAGTAAAACTGAAGGAGTTCATTAGATCCAAACCACTGTTATATGAGATGTTAAAGGGACTTGTTTAGGAGAAAGAGGATCAAAATTATGATCATTAAAATGAAAACTGGATCACAACAACCAACAACAGAAGCTAGAGAATTGAATCAAAAGCAAACTAAGTAGGCAACGAGAGCGGAAAAAGAATTATAGGTATGGGGAACATATTGGGGGGAGGTAAGTGGAGAGGGGGAAGGGTGAAAAAGGAGGGAGATGATGCAGGAATTAAGAAGCATAGTAGGAGGGAATGGAGTAGACAGGAAGAGGTTGAAAAGAACTATATGCACGACTAGTGGACATGGACCAAAATGGGGGGACAACTGGAGGGAAGGGGGTCACTGGGTGGAGGGGAGCAGAGGGAAGAGAAATTGGGATAACTGTAACAGCATAATCAATAAAGCATATTTTTTAAAAAATGAAGCTGAGAAATTTTCCTGACAGAGATGAAAGTTGTAGCATGCATGGCCTGTTAGATTTGCATTCTTTGTTCAGTGAGACATAAGGTCACTACTTTATCAGCAAATTGAAATACCTGGGATATGTTTTCTTTCTCAGTCTTTCATACATACTTATGTGCCTGCATTTACGTGCCTGCATCTACATGCATGCATACACACACACATCCCCTTACTACTTTAGAATCAGGTCTATTTTTTATAGTTATAGGCAGAATCTATCTTTCTCTCTCTCTCTCCCTCTCTCTCTCTCCCTTCCTCCTCTCTTTTCATCTCTCCATATCCCTTTCTCCAGTGTTTCCTAAATAAATGATCAATTTCCCCCCCAGAATTTTGTGGTTATAAATTAAGGGCCACCCTAATAAGACAAAGATTGTTTTTTACCATTAAGTAAATTTGAAAAAATTAAAAAGTACCACCAGTTCTAAAAGAAATACCAAAAGTTCATTCCAAACATGTTTTTTTTTTTTTTAACAGGGATTAATTTCTGAAATAGTGAAATAAATGATGGTTTCCCACCATGGCTAATTTCAAGGAGACAAGGAGCACCTAGATTTGGGGTGTTTGATAAAAACAAGCCAGCCTCCTTACCTTACAATTATAGCTTGTGTTAGAGGTTTCTTCCAGAGGTGGAGATATTGCCAAGGCAATTGAGTGGCAATCTTCTACATGGCTGCTTTTCACATTAATCCACACCGGCTTCACGGATATTAATCTTTATAACACACCTATGTAGTCCAAAGGGAAAAATACATTTTTAGTCTGTTTTTCATAGTAGGGAAAGAACATTAGAGAACAAGCTTTTGTGGTCTCCTTTCTCTTTTCCATGATACACTGTCAGTGACCAGACCATGGATTTTGAAGTGGACTTCTCACCTCAGCCCAAGACTGTGAAGAAAAGAAAGCAGAAGATCTAAAGGGAATATATGCAACAAACCAGATCAAGAATACAGATGATGGTCAGAACTGGAAATTCTGCTACTAAGACAAGGTGGAAGCAAGGAGACAGAAACTGAAAAGGAACCAGATACAGCAAAAGTTACAGCAAAGCTCAGGACCAAAGCATAAGACAGGAATCAGAGGAGCAATTAAAAATAACGTCCACAGTCAGCATTCAGAATCTGCTCTCATGGCCGTACTTGGTGCAACAGTGTTTCCTAACCCTGCATGGGGGCAGCTTTTTTGGAAAGCATCCACCACATCTGGGCTTTGGGGGTACAATTAATCTTGGAGTCTTGGAGACACAAGTCTTACACTGTGAGGAGACAAGAGAGAGATAAGCACTTCATACCCAAGGTATCTCTGGAGTCATAAAGCTCACCAAGGTAGTATCATTGAGGCAGGGCCTAGAGTAGGGTCATACAGATGCAGGTTGCTGAGGCCCTGAGAAGCTGGGCTGCATTGGAACTAACTGACATCCAATGGTCTCTGTTTCCCTTTGACATTAGGCCACGAGTTAATTCTGAATCAGTCTTTGGAGCTCATGGTGTTTCTTGTAACAAAATTCATGATTAATACTTGCTACTCCTGGACACTTAATAATGTAGGATAAATGAAAATAAACTCCTAAATTAATACAACAGAAAAATTTTGATTTATATCATAATCATGATATTTTTTCTTATCCTTTTGCTAGTCAAGAAGTTCTAAATACCTTCCAAGAACATATTTGTTTCAAAAAGAGGAGAGAGGAAGTTACTGAGGGATCCCATAAAATTCTTGCTGAATGAATAGAAAATTAATTATAACTGGGAACAGGGAGATTGAGACTCACATGAATTCAATGAAAGTATTCAGTGTCCTTTATTTTGGTTTCATCAGGTGGTTAAAGTAACAAGCTTGTTTTATTTTATATACCCATTTAAACATGCTTTTACAGAAGGCATAAGAGGTAAGGTGTAAGAGGTATTTGTATTAAAGGCCTACAAACTTTTCCACTGAAAGTTATTTAAATTACTTCAGTTGGCTCTGATCCCAACCAGGTAAGATGTTAAAGAAAGAACAAAAACAGAAACAAACTTCTGGCCAAGATTGAGGTGCAGGTAGACACACTTTGCCTCCTTGCACAGCCATAAGAAGGATCACAGCTAATCTCAAAGCAGAAAACAACCAGAACTGCCAGAAAATGAAACTGTATGGAAGTTCATTAACCAAGGATTTAAAGAAACCAATGGGGGTTGGGGCAGTATAAGAAACTGTTTATCTCTCAGGAGAGTCTGTTTAGAGGGCCCCTATGGTCCTTAAATGTATGCAAACCCACCCACTCTGAGAACCACCACAAGGACAACAGCTAGAAGAGTGGTAGTTGCATATGGGAAGTGGATGAAGTGACTGGAAAAGGGGCAAGTACTGAGCAAGCAACATTGTTCCTCTCTGACCCCACATACAGAGCCACAAAGACATGAAACAGATTGCCCTGTACTGACAAACACCTAAAGCTCTTCCCCTTACATCCTAAAGCGGCTTTACCTAATACACAAAAACAAACACAGGAAGGCTGCCAAATTGAGGAGACAAAGAAATATGGCCCAAATAAAAGAACAGATGAAAACTTCAGAAAAAGAACGAAGAGAAACGGAGCCTATCAGATACTCACTGAGTACAGGAAATGCATAAGGGAAGAAGTGAAGGCCACACCAAGTGAAATAAAGAAAAATCCACAAGGAACCAATAGTGAAGGGAAGCAAGCTGGGGTTCAGATCAATCATTTGGAACATAAGTAAGAAATAAACATTCAACCAGAACTAAATGAAAAACAAGAATTCAAAAAAAAAAAAATGAGAAGACTCTGGGACATCTCCAAAAGGGTCAACATCTGACTCATAGGGACACTAGGAGGAAAAGAGGAAGAGCAAGAAATTGAAAACTTTTTTTGGAAAAAATAATGAAAGAAAACTTCCCTAAGTTTGCAAAGTAAATAGACAGAGAAGTCCAGGAAGCACAGAATCCCAAACAAGTTGGACCTAAAGAAGACCACAAAAAGACACATCATAATTAAAATGTCAGATGTTAAAGATAAAGAGAGAATCTTAAAAGCAACAAGAGAAAAATAAAAGAGTTACCTACAAAGGAGTTCTCATAAGGCTGTCAGCTTATTTCTCAAAAATAACTTTGCAGGCAAGAAGGGACTGACAAGAAGTATTCAAAGTGAAGAAAAGCAAGGACCTACAACCAAGATTACTCTATCCAGCAAAGCTATCATTTAGAATGGAAGACCAGATAAAGTGCTTCCCAGACAAGGCAAAGTTAAAAGAGTTCACCAAGCCCTTATTATATGAAATGTTAAATGGACTTATTTAACAAAAAGAAGAAGATGAAAACTATGAACAGTAAAATGACAAAAAACTCAACTATCAACAACTGTATCTAAAAAACAAAGACGCACTAAGCAAACAACTAGAATAAGAACAAAATCATAGATATGGAGATCATATGGAGGTTGTCAGTGGGGAGGGGGAAGGGGTAGAATGGGGGGAAAGGTACATGGATTAAGAAACATATTTGGTAAGACCAAATAGACAGAGGGATGTTAAGAATAGTAAAGGAAATGGAGAAGCAAAAGAACTTGTATGTATGACACATGGACATGAACTAAGGGGGGGGGGATTTGCTGGAGGGAAGTAAGGTACCTAGTGAAGGGGGCAAAAGGAAAAAATTTGGACAACTGTAATAGCATAATCAATAAAATATACTTAAAAATGGAAACAGTATAAAACTTTATCCATCCATCTAAAAAATTACTTATTGGTTAATTTTGATTGGTTGACTGTGAAGTGATTCTCCAAACCCATATTCCAAATCTAAATAGGGGTTTTCTCAATTTTCCATTCAAGAGTTGCTTTTCCTTTCCTTTTCCTCCCACCAGGCTCCACAGATTGGGCAGTATCCTTTCTGCTCTGCGGCTGTCATCTGCCATCAGGATTTATTGTTGTTGACAATGTGCTTTAATAATTTATAAGGAATGAATTTCTTTTTGTGTTCCCCCTTTTCTCAGCTGGCTCAGTGATTCAGGAAGATTAAAAACATGTTTTTTGTCAGTGAAATAAATTGAGAGGAATCAGAGACACCCTAAGAGGAGTAATACATACTGAAGGAGGTACTAAATGTTTCCCCACCAATACATGACTGGATAAAAACAAATCTACAGAATCTGTTGTGAGCCCTTGAATTTTGCTCTCCTGGTGACTGTACTTAAGCCTGCTCTCTGGCCTATCCTCCAAAATGTGCACTGATTTATACTGAATGTACTGGCTTTCAAGATATAAGAAAGGGAAATTTAAGGACAAAATGAAATTTTAATTCAAGCACTTTCAATTTATAACCTGTGGTATTTGTTTGCTAATTACATTAGTAAAGTGTATAAGTAGCAACTATTATGCATTGTTTCAATAACTCTTCAAAAGAAGGTAACTTTTATTTAAGAGTGGCCTCTGACATCAGGGCAGGAAGAAGAAGGTTGTGCAGCCATGACTTCCACTCCTTAGTGTCCTGACTTTGTTAATGGATTCTGCTCATTGAAACTCAGTGGCAGAGGAAGTAAATAACTCATGGACAAGGACGACAGTTTGATGATTGCTGAGGGGAAAGGGATGTAAGGGGACTAAATGGCAATGGAAAAAAATACAATAAAAAAGGTCTTTGAAAAAAAATGAATAAAGAAAATGTCTCCTCCCTGAAGCCAGCTCCTCTCCCAGAGAAAATAAGATTGCAGCTGCAAGGCAATGAAAACACAATTTCCACAGCCCACTTCAATACTTGCTTCCTCTCTGAAGCAGGTCACTAGGCACACCAGAAGGTGGACACACTCCTCTAGATAAAGAATGTATTTATTTAGGTTCATGAAAGAACCAAAGAAAAAGAGACAGGGTAGATAGAAAAATCCTGTCTGGCTCTGGCCACTGAGCAGAGAGCTGTTTACACCTCAGCCTGGCTGGCTCTGGCCTGCTCATGTGCACATAATGCCCTTTGGAGTTTGGATGCCTTGAATTTTCTGTTTGATTTTGGCCTTAGCTATTTTCATAAAATTTTCTTCCTTATATTTTCCACATATCTTATTAAAAGTGTGATTTTGGGAGATCCAAGATGATGGAGGAGTAAGTAGAAGCTACACTAACCTCCTCTCTGGACCAGTTTGGACTTACAACTTAATTGTGGAGGAATCATCTGGAAAACCAACTTAACACTAGCTGGAGAGAAGTCTTATAATCACGGAGAGACAGAAAAGGCTGCTTCATCACAACATGACTAGTAGAAGTGTGGAGATGCAAAAGGAGTGGCTGGACTCCCACGGATGGCAGCTGAAGGGACTGAGAAACAGCTTAGCAGCGGGGCATCCCCGCTGAGAAGGGCAGGGTCTAAACCCCCATTTGGGCTTCCCAGCCTACAGCATCAGAGCAGAAAGTAAAATAGTATTCAGCTGTGAAAAATGAAAAGCCACAGGGTTTCTTGCTGGCCTGAGAGAAACAGCTGGAGAAAAAGAGCTCTTAAGCAGATGACGTATGAAAATATTTTGGCACCCACTTACTCTGGACTCAAGAAGAGGGAGGGCAGAGAGGACTGGAGATGCTTGGGGAGAATTTGGGGCTGTGGCTTTGAGGGGAGAACTAAGGAGCAGCTGAACAGGTCCCGGTGCTAACTCATTCCCCATACTGCAGGCAGACCATTCCCCTCCAAGTGGCATGAGCCTTAGGGGAAGCAAAAGCCCTGCCAACAGGAATTAATTGGCCCCACCCTCAGTTGTTAAGCCTGAAAGCTGATCACAGATTGAATAGATTAACAACTAAAGGAGACAAACAAAGGAAGTAGATCTCTGGTAGTATCCAACAGGCTGCATAGTCTCAGACTGGTACACGATCTGATGCCATCAGGAGCAGATCCAGGAAGTGGAGACCAATTTAAGAATCAACAACAAACAATAAGAGTCACAAAAATGGGGAGACAGAGAAACAACCCCCCATTTAAAGGAAAGGAAGAATTCCCAGAAACAGAGCTAAATGAAATAGAGGGAAGCAAACTATCAGACATGGAATTCAAAAGATGGATTATAGGGAAGCTCAATAAAATCAACGAGCTCAAAGAAAACTACAAAGAACACCAGGGAAACTATAAGGAACTTACTGAGAATTAAAACAGCATGAAAAAGGACATAGAAGCTATCGATAAGAACCAGGAGGAAATGAAGAATACAATTTCTGAATTGAAAAACATAGTAGAAGGAATTAAAAGCAGGCTAGAGGAAGCAGAAGATCAGATCAGCAAACTAGAGTACAATGTAGAAAAAAAAAAATACCAGACACTGCAACAAAATAAAAAAAGGCTGAACAAGAATGAAGAGGTTCTAAGACAGCTGCAGGACAAAATGAAATGTAATAACATCCGTATCATAGGAAAAAATGAAGGAGAAGAAGAGCAAGGGATAAAAAATCTCTTTGAAAAACTAATGACAGAAAACTTCCCTAACTTGATGAGAAGCAAAGTCATGCAAGTCCAGGAAGCACAGATGGTCCCAATGAAGATGAACCCCAACAGGCTCACTTCAAGACACATCATAATTAAAATGGCAACATTCAAAGACAAAGAGAGAATCCTAAAAGCAGCAAGAGAGAAACAGCTAATAATATACAAGGGAGTTCCAATAAGGCTATCATCAGATTTCTCAGCAGAAACACTACAAGCCAGAAGGGAATGACAAAAAATATTACAGGCAATGAAAAACAAAGGCCTACAACCAAGAATACTCTACCCAACAAGACTCTCATTCAAAATGGAAAGTGAAATAAGGAGTTTCCAAGACAAAAGAAGGCTAAAAAAATAAACCTCCACCAAATGAGCATTGCAAGAGATGCTAAAGGGTCTGCTTTAAGAAGATGAAGAAACACAGAGAGACAGAGAGGAACACAAGTACAAAGGGGGAAAATGACAATAAATAAGTACCTATTGGTAATAACCTTAAATGTAAATGGATTAAATGCACTAATCAAAAGACATAAGGTACCTGAATGGATTAGAAAGCATGATCCACATATATGCTGTCTACAAGAGACCCACCTTAGAAAAAAAGATCTATGCAGACTGACACTGAAGGAATGAAAAAAAGTATTCCAAGAAAATGGACATGAAAAAAAAGCTGGGGTAGCAATACTTATATCAGACAGAACATATTTCACAGCAAAGGTCATAAAAAGAGACAAAGAAGAACATTTCATAATACTTAAGGGAAAAATCCATCAAGAAGATATAACCCTGGTAAACATATATGCACCAAACATAGGAGCACTCAAATAAGTAAGGAAAATTTTGAAAGACTTCAGGAAGGATATAGACAGCAACACACTCATAGTAGGGGACTTTAACACCCCATTGTCAACAATGGACAGATCTTCAAAACAAAGGAATACCAGATATTGAGGCATTGAACAACACTCTAGATCAAATGGACTTAGTTGATTTGTTTAGAATTTTTCACCCCAAAGAAGCAAAATATACATTCTTTTCAAGTGCACATGGACATTTTCAAGATAGATCACATGGTAGAACACAAAATAAGCTTCAACAAATTCAAGAAAATTGAAATTATATCAAGCATCTTCTCAGATCACAATAGCTTAAAACTGGAAATCAACCTCAAAGAAAAAACTCAAAAACATTCAAACTCATAGAAAATAAATAACACATTATTAAATAATGAATGGGTTAACACTGACATCAAGAAAGAAATCAAAAAGTTTCTAAAAACAAATGATAATGAACACAACAACCCAAAGCCTACGGGATACAGTGAAAGCAGTCCTGAGAAGAAAGTTAATAGCAAAACAGGCCTATCTAAAAAGGATGGAAGAATCTCTAATAAAAAATCTAACCCTACAGCTAAAAGAACTAGAACAACAACAAACAAAGCCCAGAGTTGAGTAGAAGGAAGAAAATCATCAAGATCAGAGCACAATTAAATGACATAGAGACTAAGTAAACAATTCAAAAGATCAACAAGAGTAGGAGTTGGTTCTTTGAAAAGATAAACAAAATCGACAAGCCTTTGGCCAGGCTCATGAAGAAAAAAGAGAGAGGACCCAAATAAATAAAATCAGAAATGAAAGAGCAGAAATCACAGCTGATACCACAGAAATACAAAAGATTGTAAGAAATTATTACGAACAACTGTATCACAAAATATTTGATAACCTAGATGAAATGGACAAATTTCTGGAAACATATACTCTTCCAAAACTGAATCAAGAAGAAGCAGAAAGCCTGAAAAGACTGATATAAAGAGTGAAATAGAAGCAGTAATAAAAAAAACTCCCAGCACAAAAAAGCCATGGACCGGATGGCTTCACAGGTGAATTTTACAAAACATTTAGGGAAGAATTAACTCCTATCCTTCTCAGACTTTTCCAAGAAATCCAAGAAGAGGAAAGACTCCCTAACTTGTTCTATGAAGCCAGTATTACCCTAATTCCAAAACCAGATCAAGAAACAACAAAAAAAGAAAACTACAGGCCAATATCGCTGATGAACATAGATGCTAAAATCCTCAACAAAATATTGGCAAACTGGACCCAGCAACACATTAGAAAGATCACACACCATGATCAAGTGGGATTCATCCTGGGGATGCAAGGATGGTTTGATATTTTCAAATAAATAAATGTAATACACCACATAAACAAAATGAAAGACAAAAACCACATGATCATATTAATAGATGCAGATAAAGCATTTGATAAAGTACAACATTCATTTATGATGAAAACACTTAGGAAAATGGGAATAGAGGGAGCATACCTCAACATAACAAAGGCTATATATGAGAAACCTGAAGCCAACATCATACTCAATGGATAAAAACTGAAAACATTCCCCCTGAAGTCAGGAACAAGACTAGGATGTCCACTCTCTCCACTCCTATTCAACATAGCCTTGGAAGTTCTAGCCACAGCAATAAGACAAGAAAGAGAAAAAAAAGGCATCCACATTGGAAAAGAGGAAGTAAAACTGTCATTATTTGCAGACAACATGATAGTGTACATAGAAAACCCTAGAGACTCCACGAAAAAAAACTACTCAATCTAATAAGTAAATTTGGCAAAATAGCAGGGTACAAAGAAAATATTCAGAAATCAAAGGCATTTCTGTACACCAACAATAAAATATCAGAGATAGAAACTAGAAAAAAAGTCCCATTTACTATAGCCACAAGAAAAATAAGTGCCTAGGGATAAACTTAACCAAGAAAGTAAAAGACCTGTATTCAGAAAACTACATAACACTGAAGAAAGAAATTAAGGAAGATATAAATAAATAGAAGCATATATCATGTTCATGGATGGGAAGAATTAACCTTATTAAAATGTCCATACTACCCAAAACAATTTACAGATTCAATGCAGTCCCTATTAAAATACCAATGACATATTTCACAGACCTAGAACAAATACTCCAAAACTTTATATAGAACCAAAAAAGACCCCGAATAGCCACAGCAATCTTGAGACAGAAGAACACGGCAGGAAGAATCAAAATACCAGACATCAAACTATACTACAAAGCCACTGTGATCAAAACAGTCTGGTACTGGCATAAGAACAGACATATAGATCATGGAACAGAATAAAGAGCCCAGAAATAAACCAAGACTATATGGTCAACTAATATTTGACAAAGGGGGAAAGAGCATAAAATGTGTGAAAAGAGCCTCTTCAACAAATGATGCCGGGAGAACTGGACAGGGAAGTGCAAAAAAATGAAACTAGATCACCAACTTACACCACTCACCAGAATAAACTCAAGATGGACCAAAGACTTCTATGTAAGCCATGACAGCATAAAAATCCTAGAGGAAAACATAGACAGGAAATTTTCAGATATCCCATGTAGCAATATTTTCACCGATACATCTCCTAAGGCAAGGGAAACAAAGGAAAAAATAAACAAATGGAACTACATCAAACTAAAAAGAGTTTCTGCTTAGCAAAAGAAAACATCAGCAAGATGAAGAGGAAACCAACCACACAGGGAAACATAATTGCTAATGATATCAGACAAGGGATTGATCTCCAAAATATATAAAAAACTTACACATCTCAACACCAAGAAGACAGAAAACCCAATTAAAAAAATGGGCAAAAGACCTGAACAAATACTTCTCCAGGGAGGATATACAGAGGTTCCATAGACATATGAGAGAATGCTCAACATCACTAGCCATGAGAGAGATGCAAATAAAAACCACAATGAGATACCACTTTACACCTGTCAGAATGACCATCATCAGCAAATCAACAAACAACAAGTGCTGGCAAGGATGTAGAGAAACAGGAACTCTACTGCACTGCTGGTGGGAATGCAGACTGGTGCAGCCACTATGGAAAACAGTATGGAATTACTTCAAAAAACTAAAAATGGAAGTGCCGTTTGAACCAGCGAATCCACTGCTAGGATTATACCAGAAAAATTCTGAAACCCCAATTCAAAAGAATTTATGCACACTTATGTTCATTCATAGCAGCGCTGTTTACAATAACTAAGTGCTGGAAACAGCCTAAGTGCCCATCTGTAGATGAATGGATTAACAAACTGTTACACACTTATGCAGTGGAGTACTATACAGCAGAAAGAAAAAAGGAACTTCTGCCATTTGCAACAACTTGGATGGAACTAGAGAGAATTATGCTTAGTGAAATAAACCAGAAAATGAAAGAAAAATACCATATGATATTACCTAATACAGGAGACTAAGGAACAACACAAACAAATAAACTAAATTGAACAAGGAACAGAATAACAGTTATCATGGGGGAGGGGCAAGGGAAAGAAAGGGGATAAGTAAGGGAAGGGTTTAGTCAAAGACCGTGTATAAATGACTCATGGACATGGCAAGGGGGTGAGATATGACTGTGGGAGAAGTGGTGGGCTGGATGCAGGGCAGCAATGTGGGAAAAAATGGGACAACTGTAATTGAAAAACAATAATAATAATAAAAAGAAATGCCTTTGGTTGCTGAAAATTAACTTTGGATCCCACTATTTTGCCAAATTCACTTATTAGGTCAAATAGTATTTTGTTGGAGCCTATAAGGTTTTCTATGTACACTATTGTGTCATCTTTAAATAATGACAGTTTTATTAGAGTATTATTTTCAATTGAATATTACAAGTTTCACTATCTGGAAACAATCTGACATATGACATATCCTTATATATCTAGTTATGTAAATGTGTATTAATATATAGATAGTTCTAGGTATAAAATATTAACTATATTTTTGCATGGTTTTCTTTAAGTAAGTATATACACAGTTTAACCTCATTTCCACTTGGCTTTTGGCAATAAGTTGGTATCTGGTCTTATATCTACCTGACGAATGCACATAGTTAATAAATGAGTTTAAATAATATAATTTTTCCTTTTTCCCCCCTTTAAAATGTAATTTGAGATTGGAGTATAACAGAGTAAATATCAATGGAGGCCCAAAACATGTCTTAAATTTTAATAAGATAAAACTTTGGTGCCTGGAACCATAGCCTTGAGATCTATATTGCTCCATAAATTCTAGTCATTTACTCTGATTTTTTTTTTACTCCTCCTTCATATTCTGAAGCTTAGAGTGGTCCTAAAAGGGTTTCCAGTTCACTCTTACAACTTTGCCCCAGTCAAAATTAAGAAGAAAAACACTTACTCCAAACTGTGCTCTCTCTGACAACACCATTGGTTTTAGGAAGGGGAGTCCTCTTAGTGTCAAACTGTCACTGCTGTGGCTGCTGGGAGTAACTAGCTCCCTCTGGTGTATGCCATATAGTTACAGCCCAAATACTCCAATTTGTTTTTTCTCATACTATTACTACTGACTAGTAATTCCTCTAGTGATGGGCAAACCTATTCCTAAGGTTCTTTTCTTTTCTTTCATTCTCTCTCCCACCCAAATATGTACTGTTCTCTACATGGCATTCAAAAAAATAATGATCTTGAGGTATCTGTTTGTATTACCTCCAGACCTTTACATTCTGGCTTTGAATTGAGAGAGAGAGAGAGAGAGAGAGAGATATTGCTTCCTCATATGAAACTCTATAGATTATCTTTGATTATTTTGATAGGGGTTATAATCAGCTTAAAGTTCAATCATTCAAAATTCAACAACTATTTAGTGAAAACCTACATATTACATGCCAGATAGGTCAAGTATCTCTCATCATGATGTTTATTTTTAATTAAATAAGATATTTAATAAATGAGAGATTATTTTAAAGCACAATATTTCAGATAATGACACATGCTTGTAACAAACTCCATGATGACTCTTTCACATACCCCTTCAGGTTTACTGTTCTCATTTCTCCAGTCACTGGGAATGCTGTCAACAGATGGCCCTTACTTGTCAACCTCCTTTGGGAATTATTTTAAAGAGAGTCACCTTGCCCTTTCTGGGGTAGTTCCATATCCAATAACTGGTCAACATAAAGGTATAAAATATGTCACCCAAGCTTAGGACAACTCTGAAGGTCTATACCAGCTTTCTTTAGGGGTACCAAGGCCTTTGTTGAAACTATATAATAACCCAACTTCTTCCTCTGCTCAATCCTGTTTCCTTCCCTTCCATGGGTACTTCCTAATAAACTTCCTGCTTACTTATCACTGCTTCAGTCTACCCCTTGGGAGCCCTGACCTGCAACTGCAACAGGTCACCAGGGCACCAAGGAAACAGACGTTAAATTAGAATTTGGGGTCTGGATTACCTGCAACATGCCTACGTATAAAGACTCCATTACTGGAGGGAGAGATGAATGCTAGGCATAATCCTAACAGAAGTCCATTTGACTAGAAGCAGAGACCAATGCTGAGTCCCCAATATAGTACCCACCCTTGAAGATACCAACCAGTCACTTGGTGGCAAATTAACCACAACAGACCTCTTCTACTCAAGAGGAGAAAGTGGCTCATTTTGACAGAAATATAAATACTGTGTTTGGGTTTGCCTTTCCTTACCACGAGGCTTCAGTGAGCACCACTATTTGTGGGTCTACAGAATATGTGATCCATGGATGTGGATACCTTGTACACTGTATCAGAGTTAGTGATCCACTTTCAAGGAAAGGGAATGCAAGAGTAGCACATGACTATGAGATCCACTGGTCCTATGACATATTGCACCATCAAAGGCTGCTGCCATGACACACTGATGAAGTGGCACATTCAAGGCACAGCTGAGGCAGTAGCTTTGAGATTATACCCTGTGAGGAGGAGGGCCATCATCGTCTGGTGTGCAGTGTGTACCTGATGACAATGAATGTTATATGGTGCTGTATCTCCAGTAGGTAGAATACAGTACATGAGGCAGAAATACAGGGTTGAGGTAGGAATGGTTCTGCTTACCATCACTCCCAGTTACCTGTTTGGGGGAATTTGTCTTCCTCTCTTTGCATGTCTGAATCCTGTGGATTTAGTGGTCCTGATTCCCAAGTGGGGAGTGCTTCCACCCAAGGACACAGCAAGAGCTTTATTAATTGTAAACTACAGCTGGCTCTTGGGCACTTTGGGTTCTTAGTACTGTGCCACAGTACCAGCATTCAAGAAGGGAAGTTCATGACAGCCGGAGGTGATTGTGCAACTGTTAAATGGAGGCAGGAAAATATATTTGGTACTTAAGTGATGTATTTAGGTGCCTGTTGGTACTCTTTTGCCAAATTTTGACAGTAATAGATAAGTTCAGAAGCCATAATTGGAGAAGGACATAGTGACTAGGACCTCAGACCCCTTAGGGATGAGAGTCTGGTCCATGCCACCAGATATGACACTTAGATCTGTGAAAGTACTAGATAAGGTTGGGGAGAGAATAGAATAGATAGTAGAGGAGGGAGACAACATGTTTTACTTGTGATCCCAAGACTGGCTGCAGTTATTAGGGCCATATTTCATACCACTAACCCTCAATAAGTTGTACCTGAGAAAAAGATTCATCGACATCCTAACAAATCTGCTTCCAGGATGTATACATAACAGTGGATTCAAAGGGTAGACCCTAGTGGACTCTGTGAGGTGCTACCCATATCCTCATTCAGTACAGAAACATGTTCCCCAAGCTGCTGGGAGTGCTGCAAACAGAGAGCGTTAGCTATCAGCTTCCTTTAGGCATTGTCTCACTTGAAAGGAGCTGCTGTGCTTCCCTGAGGCAGCTGGTATAAAGGTACTGGTTGATGTGGGGATGTAAAAACCTGTCATATCTTGCCGAAACTTGGTATTGAAGCTGTAGAATTTAACTGTAGTTTTGGCTGAGGCCATTTTGAACAGTAATGTTTCAGTGAAAATAACAGAAAGACACAGCCTTGAATTATTATCCAGCCAATCATTAGTTGTGTAATATTGAACCATTGATACCTTCTCAGAGTTTTAGTTTCTTGTAGAAAATAAGAATAATATACCTACCTAATAAAGTTACTGGGAAAATTAAATGATGTCATGTCTTTAGAGCATAAAGCAAGTTACCCAGTTCTTTACTCACAGCAAAGCTCACTAATGTAGTCTCTCTCAATCTCTCTCTAAAACTATAGTCACAGACTGTATTTGCATCTCAAAAAAGCATTATAAGACCTTTGGCATTTAGAGAATTAACATGTGCCGTTTATTTATTTATTTTTATTGATTTTAGAGAGAGGGGAAGGAAGAGACAGAAACATCAATTTGTTGTTCCACTTATTTATGCATTCATTGGTTGATTCTTATATATGCCCTAACTGGGGATCAAACTGACAACCTTGGAGTATCAAGACAATGCTCTAACCTAGTGAGCCAGGTTAGCCAGGGCTAACATGCAGTTTTGACTGTTGCTAAATAACTCTAGTGGTCCACATAATGTAATCATCTGAATTTTTTAGAGATGCACATTTGAATCCTATACACTAGAAGAGGCTGGCTGGCAGGAGTGAGTCACTTTCTTGGGGTTGAACCTATCCGATGCCAAGGATCTTCATCTCAGCCTGATGTCTTGCGTCTTTGCTCATCTTCCCATCTAGTACCTTCTGTGAAGCAACACGGTCTATTTTATGGGAAATGCCTCTGTTAAACAAAAGAACAAACATACCCCCCCCCCAAAAAAAAACAACTAAAACCAACCAATAACAGTGTTGGCATAGAAGCAGAAAAATATTTTAAGAAATATAAGAAATAGATTATTTTTATACAGTAAAATTGAATTTTGGAATAAATTATAGGGTAGTAATGCCACATTGGCAGTGTCTTGGACTCTATATATGACTGCTTTTACCTTGTACTCCATAAGTAAATGAGGAAAGGCAACTCACAGACTATAATAAGTTTTCCAGACAGAATTCTTATTATTAGCTTTATAAATGAGTCTGGCCCTCTATTTATAGAATTATAAAGGTCTTAAGGGGTCAATTAAAAGTTTTTAGTGATACTTGACTGAACTTTATGAGAAAAATTCTATGTTATAATGGGTATCTGTGATTTTGGGAATTTGTAAATGTCTCAGCACATATCTCTTAAGAATTTCAAGAGCTCTGTAATTATTTTTAATACTATCACATAGTTTCTGTTGTATAACAAATTGTAAAATGTAAAATATTAACCATTGAGTTGGTAATCACATTGTAAAGAGAGAATTTCCATTTTTAATTGCCAGTTTTACAATAAGAATATGGTATTTGTCAATAGACATTCAACACCATGTAAACACAGCTCCATGCTACAAAATACACAGCCAAATAAAGCATGGGTTGTGACCTCTTTTGAGGAAGAACAAAATACTGGTTCCATGATACAAATATAACTCTGAGAATTGGGAAGATAAATTATCTTGGGGAAAGATTATTGGGATCTATGATTGGCAGAAGGTCTTAATATTGTGCATTTAAACAGATGTTTAGTATTATTTATTATTTTACTAAAAGTACTGAACTAGCTCTGAAAATATGACATATCCTAGATGTGATTAGTAAATCTCAGCACTTTCCATTCTGTTAAGTCACTTAATTTTGACTCGATACTCCCTGTGGTAGGTAACTCCAACATCTAAAAATAGATATATTTCCACAAAAAATGATTCTTACACATGCATCCACAAAAATAACAGTCTCACTTTTACAAAGCTCCAAGCAGTCTTGACATTGTAGAACATTGTAGAACAATGTTCATAATCATTGTAGAATAATGATCCCATTTTACATTATTGTTAGAAAACTCTGAGTTGAATACTGTGGGCAAATTGGACTATGTTGCAGAAAAACTGGTATTTCCTGGGGCAGGATAAGGGGAGTAAACAACAGATAGATTAAAATTCAACTGGGCTCTAACATTTTTATATTTTCTTCTGGAATCCTCATTTAAAATGAATGCTCCAGGGAGGGCAATCCAGTGTAGAGCATTAAGGAGTAAAGTTATCAAGGGAGATGCCAATGTCTATTTTCATCTTACTCCTAATAATTTCTACAGAATGTCATTTATTCTTAGAAGTGACTTTAAGACTTTTTAAAAATTCACTTGAAAGTCTTATAGATTTCCTGTTCTCCTGAGAAGACCTAGGCTATCCACTAGAATGAGGGCCCAGGGAAGTGGAAAGGGATGGGAAGAAATACAGTGTGATATTCAGTTAGTCTTGATCAAAGGGGAGAAATAAACTTTTGTTGAGTGTCTCCATGTGTTTGTATATACCATCTCATTAAGTTTCATTCTGCAATGCCATCATGCTCTTACTATTATGACTGTTTTATGAATGGAAACCTGAGGCTATGGGAAGTTAAGTAACTGCCATGAAGAGTTAATGAGTCAAACTTGGATATTGGAGTCAAACTTGACCTAACTCATTTCAAAGCTCATTAACCCAAGAAAAGGATAAGAATCTTATCAGTGAAATTTTGTTCAAGGTATTTTGGTTTTATTCCTTTCCACTCAGTTTACTTGATTCTGATTTATTGCAAAGAGGAGTTCAGAGGCTCCTTCAAGAGAAGAAAGGTAGCAAATAAAATGTTAAAACATCAACTACTATGAGGTCTACTATTGAGCAAGACTGGAGTAGCAATGGAAGAAAGGCTATTTTTAATGTTCTATTCTGAAGAAGTGTCTCTTTTTTTTAGAATGTTAAAAATATTATTTTCTGACAAAGCTAAACATAATTATATCATATGATCCACACTACCAGATATTTACCCAAGTGAGTTGAAAACTTATATCCATGTAAAAACCTGCACACAAATATTTATAGCAGCTTTATTCAGAATTGCTAATGTTGGAAGCAACCAAGATCTCTTTCAATAGATGAATGGATAAACAAATTGTGGTATATCCAGCCAAAAGAATATTATTCCGCAATACAAATAAATGAGCTACCAAGACATGAAAAGACACGGAAGAAACAGTGCATATTGCAAGTGAAAGAAGCCATCTATAGGACATTCAGGAAAAGGCAAAACTATAGAGAGAGTAAAATAACAGAGCTTGCCAAGGGTTCAGTAGGGGTGGCAGGGATGGGTGTAGGGAAGATAGTTGGCATACGGGGCATTTTTAGGGCATAGTGAATCTTAATTTAAACTATGAACTTTAGTTAATAATAATGTATCAATATTGCTTCATCAATGTAAAATGGTACCACATCAATACCAGATTTTAATAATAGGGAAAATGTGTGTGGAAGGTGGATATCTTGGAAAAGGGTTACATAGGAACTCTCTGTACTTCCCACTTAATTTTTCTGTAAACTTAAGACTGCTCTAAAAGGTATAATAATTTAAAAAATTATTCTAGATATATCTCTTTCTTCATATATCACATTAAAGTATATCAGATATTGCTAGAGAGAAGGAATAAGAATAGTGTAAAAGAAAGGGAGAGACAGAAATAATATGAGAATTATAAAATGATAAAGTAAAATTTCCACAAGGAGTAAAAAGTTTAGAAATTTATAGAGCCATTTTTTCCTTATCCTTTTTTTTTTTCCTGCCTTTTTTCTTTCTGGGGGTATGTGAAAAGAGCAGGACTTGAGCATGGAATCCTAAAAACAATCTATGTAGTTTCTCTGGGAGCAAGTATTTTAATACTTAGAGCTGATAGAAGACTAGGATGTGTGGAGCAGTATGTATTTACGAGATGGTGAAGCTTCAGAGGGTTGAACTCTAACTCTGAGTGGTTAGGAAAGAGGGAGTTTAATGTGACACTGGAAGAATCATGGGGCTGAACAGTTGGGATCCTGCTGTAAGTGTGGCTCCAAGAGTAAACAGGACACCCCAGGATTACTGGAAACCAGAGGTAGTGTTGAAATGGAGACCCTGAGAGAGGTAAAGGAGCTTAAAAAGGATGTATATGCTATTGTATAGCATATACAGTAAAGTGCTTGAATCTTAGGTGTATGTTTTGTTGAATTTTTATTTATGAATATATCCATGGATCCACTAGTTATATCAAATACAGAATATTTCCAGTATCTCAAAAAGCTCCTTTGCATTCCTTTCTAGTCAACACCTCTGTCCTCAGAGGTAATTGCTCTGATGCCTATCACAAAATATTAGTTTTGCCTGCGAACCTCAGATAAACGAAATCATACTGTATATACTCATTTGTTTCTAGCTCCTTTCTCCCAACATGATGTTTGTGAGATTTATCCATATGTTACATGTAATAGTGGCTATTTTTTTAATTGCTACTCAATATCTCATTGTATGAAAATACTGCAGTTTATTTATCATTTTATTGCTGATGAGGATTTGTGTTGTTTCTAGAGTTTTCACTTTAATGAATAAGTTTTCTACAAACATTTTTGTGTACATATTTTGGTGGATGTACGTATTCACTCCTCCTGTGTGGAATTGCTGGCTCATAGCATGGGCACATGGATATTGTCAAACAATTTTCACAAGTGGTTATACAGTTTAAATTTCTACTAGCAACATATGAAGATTCCAGCTGCCAAACATTTTCACAAATTTTTGCTATCACCTATGTTTTAAATTTTAGCCATTCTTGTGACTGCAGCGTGGTATCCATTCGGATTTTAATTTTAATTTGTATTTGCCTAATGAGTAATAAAATTGAGCATTTTTTCAAATAATTATTTAAAGAGCCCCTTTTTACAACTGATTTGTAGTTCTTTATATATTCTAAATACAAGCCTTTTGTCAGATGTATGTATTGCAAGCATCTTCTCCCAGACTGGGACTTGCCTTTTATCTCTCTTAATGATATTTTTTGATTAATAGGTATTCTTAGTTTTCATTAAATTTAATATATCGGTCTTTTGTTTATAATTAAGACTTTTCTTGTACTACTTAAATTTTATCCCAAGTTCATGAATGTATTATGCTGTCCTCTTCTAAAAACTTTACTTATTTTAATTTTAGATGTATAATCCATTGCTTTTGTATGTGGTGTGAGGAAATAGTCAAGGTTCAATCCCCTATCCCATCAATATCCAATTAATTCAGCAACACTTACTGAAAATTTCAAACTTTTATTCCTGAAGTATATTGATGTTGTTGTTTGCAAATCAGTTGATTGTATATGTATGGATATTTTTTCATTCTACTTTGTTTCATTGCTTTATTTGTCTAGTTCTCAGCCAGTACTACAATATTTCACTAATGAAGCTTTACAAAAAGTATTTACCTGCCTTGACTAGTCTAGATAATTTGCATTTTCATATACATTTTAAAGTCAGTTGTAATTAAACTCTTCGTTCTTTACAATTCTGTACCGGTAAGTTGTAGTTAGCATATTTTTAAAATTTTTATATTTAATTTTACTTTTAATTAAAGTTACATATGTACACAGTTTAAGTAGTCAAATTGTTTTATAAGGCTATAGATGAAAAAGTGATTTCTATTTTTTTAAATTTATTGATTTGAAAGAGAGAGAAATATACATTGATTTGTTATTCCACTTATTTATGCATTCATTGGTTGCTTTTTGTATGTGCTCTGATGGGAAATGGAACTGCAACCTTGGTATATGGGGACAATGCTTAACCAACTGAGCTACCTGGATAGGGCCAAAACAGTGGCTTTTTACTCTGCCTCTCTCTATCCCCAAATCTTATTTCAAGAAGCAATCCCTTCAACTCACAGAGGGTTCTGGTAGGCCCAGGAGAACTTGCCTGCCCTGGGGATGCAGCACTATGTACCCCACATGCAAACTTTCCCAGGAGTACTTTCAGGATGGTTCTTGGGGCACAGATATCTTGAGACATATTTTGGGAATTTCTGGGGAATCAAAACTGTTCTGGAATTTGGGTATGTGATTTACTGAAAGAGTCTTGCTCTGCTGGGCTCTGGACAGGGAGAAAGGAGGAGGGCCAACCCTCTCACAGGCCCAGCACCTCCCCCATCAACCAGTGCCTGGCAGAGGCTTTGGGTGGAGCTAGGAAGGAGCCCAGGCAGCTACTGGGGTGTCGGTGGCAGAAGGGAAGAGGGTAAGCTGGAGGTGACTGGAGGCTGGTGACACTCATTGGTAATCAAGTATTTGGAAACATGGAGCAGAATCCAATATGAAGTTGCTGGCTAGGGCCTGGGAAACAGTGTACGTGTCCTTACAGAAATTTAGCTCTAAGCCACTATGAATGACGCTGCAGTGATTCCTCTGAGCACCTGTCATGTGGTTGAGCCCAGTACTCCTACTAGAAAAACACCGGACTCAGGTCCCCAGACATGGTGCGGGGCTGGCTGGCCTGTCCTCTGGCCAATAGGGAGGTGACAGTGCAGGTACACCAAGTCTGAGCCTAGAGCCTGAGCTCCCAGCAGCCACCTAAGGACCTGGTCCCTCACCTAGGTTCCTAACAGTGGGGCTCTGACACACGTAGACCCAGCAGTTCTGTTGCCATTAGCTTATCCAAGCAAGACTGACATTCCTCAAGGCACTAAAAGGTCTTAGTCTGTGCCTCCAGCACTTCAGCACAGCGTGTATGCGCAGAAGACTTCCAGAAATGCAGGCTAGTCCAGGCATGTGTTGGTGGTTTTTAAGGTACATGCCAAATGTGTGTTTTTAAAAATTTTCTCCTATTCTTTGTAATACACATTTTCTGACTGGGAACTCTTTGTACAATACTACTATAAGCATTTTGTTTAAAAAAATCTATTTCAAGTCCTTTATCTTTCTTCTGGCATTTAATTTTCTATTTCTCAATAATATGCTTCAAGTTTTATTTCTTAATTTTCAGCTTTAGAGATTATCTACTAACTTCCTAATATGAAAGATCATTTAACTCTCACATTTTCTCAACACAGTTTTTGTTAGATCAGTGTTCATTAGATACATTCTTAGTGCCTTATAAATATTATTGACAGTATTCTTTTATACCCTTTTGTTTTCCCTAGAGTTAATAACCTTTTCTTCTTCATTTGTTTAGTTTTATATGCTGTTTAATACTGTTAATTCATTCTTCAACTCTACCCAAAATACAAATCTCCTCTGATTATGTTTAATTATATCAGGTAACTTATCACATTTATTTTTCTCTCTGCCTGCCACACAAATGTCAAGAAATCTTCCTTCATCACCATATATGGGATTCCCCTTTTCTCTTTCCTATGTTGGACCTACTGTTTCCTAAATCCTCTGTCTTCCTATTTCTTGGTTCCTCCATTGTTTTGATGGAACATATGTTGTGATAACTTCCTAGGAAAGAGTTCATGGAAATTTTTTTTTTTTTTTTTTTACAACTTGCTGTCTTTATTCTAATCTTAATGGATCATTTGACTAGGCTGTTAAAATAAAATTTATCTTTCTTAAGATTTTGAAGGTCTTGCTCCATTCCTTTCTAGATTCTGATATTGCACTTTATGTTATTTTGCAGTTTTTGTAATAATGTGATGTAACAGATCTTAGTTTGATTCCTGATCTTCAGATGTTTCATTCTCTTGAAGGTTTTAGATTTCCTTCAGCTGCTATAGTTTCCTGACTATGGGATTTGGTGTGGCTCTGTGCTGGGCATTTTGTTGATCCTTCCATTTGGAAGTGTTTTTTTTCTCTCTCTCTCTTTCTTTTAATAGTTCTGACACATTTTCAAATTATTTCTTTAATAATTTTTACTCCTCTGTTTTATTTCTCTCTTCCTACATATTCCATTAAAATGATGTTTGACCTCTAGATTGATTCTCTAATACTATCTTTTTTTTTCTATTTTGTTACTTTTTGAACAGATAAGTTATAATTTCTACTTCACTTACTAAACTTTACCTTCTATCCCTTCTATTATAATGTTTATGAACACTTCTGTTTTTTTCTAATTCCCATGGGTTGTTTTTATTCAATAAACATTGCTTTTTTTTATAGCCTCCTTTTCTTATTTTGTTGATTTTATTTCTATTTTTCTGAGGATTATGAAGATTAGTTATGTTTTTTTGTTTGTTTGCTTGAAGTTTTTTCTCTGACTCTTCTTCTGTCTGTTTGTTTAGTTTCGGTCTGTGAACTTCATATCAGAGATCTTTCTTATCTTCAGTGTTATTGTTGGATGTGTGCTCAGATTCAAGGTACCAGAAAAGGTTGCTTATACATTCTGGCATTCTGATGAGTGGACAGGCCTTGTGGAGTAGTGGGTTTACCTCTAAAAAATCTGGCTGAGTGTTTTCAGTATTTTTAGGATTTTTATTTATTTATTTATTTTTGCTGGGTTAGTTTCCCTGGAGATGAATCTTCCAGTTTCATGCTTTAGAGTTAGGATTTCCTACCTGCATTCTGGGACTGAGTGGAAGAAGGGGCTGGAGCAAAGGTGGGGAGGTTTCACCTTTCAGAAGTTTCACATTTGGTCTGTTCTCCATGTTTTTCATACAGTTCTCCTGTAGTATAAATATGTGTTGCAAGACGAGGCTAGAGTCTCTGGTTCAATCTCTCCAGTGTACAAATTTTTTGTTTTCTTTCATGGCACAGCAGAGATAGTCATTTGGCTGAGCAGCCTGGGGAGGAACTCATGTTACTTACATAGATTTTCAACTAAGCTTCTGGCTTTCAGTATCACTTGAACCCCTCACTTTCAGAGGTAATCGATGCCCAGTTACAGATTACAGAGGCTTTCTGTGGCTGTATCATGCATTTGCTTATTTCTGGAGTAACATTGGGACTTCCCCACATGAATCCACTTCTAAACTCTTTCTAGTTTCCTATACCCACTCATCTGATTTCAAACTATCAATATTTTGTTGTCATTTCTCTTCATCTTCTCTTTATACTTGTGAGTTCATATATTTTAATGCCTTTACTGCCTTCTTAGTGAAGTTTATGGAGGAAAAATAGTAAACAGTACTCAATCTACATTCTACCTGGAAACTAGTTGATCAATACTTTAGGATTTAAAGTCAACTTTTGCCTGAAAATAGAGTGACTATTTCTTGACATAAGTAAGAATTGCTACTTTTCCCTCTGTTGTTCTACTAGCTTATTAATATAGAAAAGTACTCCTAGCTAGCCTGTTCCTTTGGGAAATATGATAGAATGGAATGAAAATCAAGAAATAGATTATTGCCAAGGAGGTATTTTGGGACTTTTTTTTGTTGTTGTTGTTATACTTAGGATCAAATCTCCACAAAAAGGTGGCCACATTATAATATAAACTGATGTTCTGGATTTGTTGGCTTGATTATTAAGCAAAAATACAAAAGAAATAACAGAATTCAATCACTTTAAACATGTGGTACTTATTTTGGAATGATTATTTTACTCATTTGGTACAAAGACTGGAAGCCTCATTTAGGATATTTATGGAACCCTCAGATTGTATTTATCAGAAATACTTCAAGTATGTAAGCATATTTTATTTTATTTATTTATTTATTTATTTATTTATTTATTTTTGGTTTTTCAATTACAGTTGTCCCCTTTTCTCCCCATTTCTCTCCCCCACCCAACCCACCCCCTCTCCCGCCATCGTATCCCTCCCCGTTGTCCATGTCCATGAGTCATTTATACAGGTTCTTTGACTAAACCCTTCCCTTACTTATCTCCCTGCTCTTCCTCTCCCCTCCCCTCTATTGACTGCTATTCTGCTCTTTGTTCTATTTAGTTCCTTTGTTTGTGTTGTTCTTTAGTTTCCTGTATTAGGTGATATCATATGGTATTTTTCTTTCTTTGCCTGGCTTATTTCACTAAGCATAATTCTCTCTAGTTCCATCCATGTTGTTGCAAATGGCAGGAGTTCCTTCTTTCTTTCTGCTACATAGTATTCCATTGTGTAAATGTACCACAGGTTTTTGATCCACTCATCTACAGATGGGCACTTAGGTTGTTTCCAGCACTTAGCTATTGTAAACAGTGCTGCAATGAACATAGGGGTGCATAAGTTCTTCTGAATTGATGTTTCAAGATTCTTCAGGTATAATCCTAGTAGTGGAGTCACTGGTTCAAAAGGCAGTTCCATTTTTAATCTTTTGAGGTAATTCCATACTGTTTTCCATAGTGACTGCACCAGTCTGCATTCCCACCAACAGTGCACTAGGGTTCCAGTTTCTCCACATCCTCGCCAGCACTTGTTGTTTGTTGATTTGCTGATGATGGCCATTCTGACTGGAGTAAAATGGTATCTCATTGTAGTTTTTATTTGCATCTCCCTGATGGCTAATGATGTTGAGCATTTTTTCATGCGTCTATGGACCTTCTGAATGTCCTCTTTGAAGAAGTGTTTGTTCAGGTCCTTTGCCCATTTTTTTAATTGGGTTGTTTGTTTTCTTGACGTTGAGTCGTATCAGCTCTTTATAGAGTTTGGAAATCAGTCCCCTGTCTGTGATGTCATTGGCAAATATGTTTTCCCATATGGTTGGTTTCCTTTTCATCTTGCTGATATTTTCTTTTGCTGAGCAGAAACTCTTTAGTTTGATGTAATCCCATTTATTTATTTTTTCCTTTATTTCTCTTGCTTTAGGAAATGTATCCGTGAAGAAATTGTTATGTGAGATATCTGATATTTTCTTGCCTATGTTTTCCTCTAGGACTTTTATGGTGTCACGGCTTACATTTAAGTCTTTGATCCATCTTGAGTTTATTCTCGTATGTGGTGTAAGTTGGTGGTCTAGTTTCATTTTTTTGCATGTCCCTATCCAGTTCTCCCAGCACCATTTGTTAAAGAGGCTCTTCTCACTCCATTTTATGTTCCTACCTCCTTTATCAAATATTAGTTGACCACAGAGGCCTGGGTTTATTTCTGGACTCTCTATTCTGTTCCACTGATCTATATGTCTGTTCTTATGCCAGTACCAGACTGTTTTGATCACAGTGGCTTTGTAGTATTGTTTGATATCTGGTGTTGTGATTCCTCCTGCTGTGTTCTTCCATCTCAAGATTGCTTTTGCTATTCGGGGTCTTTTTTGGTTCCATATGAATTTATGGAGTATTTGTTCTAGGTCTGTGAAATATGTCATTGGTATTTTAATAGGGATTGCATTGAATCTGTAAATTGCTTTGGGTAGTATGGCCATTTTGATGATGTTGATTCTTCCCATCCAAGAACATGATATTTGCTTCCATTTATTTGTATCTTCCTTAATTTCTTTCTTCAATGCTATGTAATTTTCAGAGTCCAGGTCTTTTATCTCTTTGGTTAAGTTTATTCCTAGGTACTTTATTTTTCTTGTTGCTATAGTAAATGGTATTTTCTTTTTTGTCTCTGTCTCTGATATTTTATTGTTGGTGTACAGAAATGCCTTAGATTTCTGTATATTTATTTTGTACCCTGCTATTTTACCAAATTCACTTATTATATCGAGTAGTCTTTTAGTGGAGTTTATAGGATTTTCTAGGTATACTATCATGTCATCTGCATATAATGATAGTTTTACTTCCTCTTTCCCAATTTGGATGCCTTTTATTTGTTTTTCTTGTCTGATTGCTGTGGCTAGGACTTCCAACACTATGTTGAATAGGAGTGGAGAGAGTGGACAACCTTGTCTAGTTCCTTAATTCAGGGGGAATGCTTTTAGTTTTTATCCATTGAGTATGATGTTGGCCTCAGGCTTCTCATATATAGCCTTAATTATGTTAAGGTATGCTCCCTCTATTCCCATTTTGCTGAGTGTTTTCATCATAAATGGGTGTTGTACTTTATCAAATGCTTTTTCGGCATCTATTGATATGATCATGTGATTTTTGTCTTTCATTTTGTTTAGGTGATGTATCATATTTATTGATTTGCGAATATTAAACCATCCTTGCATCCCTGGAATGAAGCCCACTTGATCATGATGTATGATCTTTTTGATGTATTGCTGGATCCTGTTTGCCAAAATTTTATTGAGGATTTTAGCATCTATGTTCATCAGTGATATTGGCCTGTAGTTTTCTTTCTTTGTTGTGTCTTGATCTGGTTTGGGGATTAGGATAATACTGGCTTCATAGAAAGAGTTTGGGATTTCCCCTCTTCTTGGATTTTTCGGAACAGTTTAAGGAGGATAGGAGTTAGTTCTTCCCTGAATGTTTTGTAGAATTCGCCTGTGAAGCCATCCGGTCCAGGGCTTTTGTGTGCAGGGAGATTTTGGATTACTGTTTCAATTTCCTTCTTTGTTATTGGTCTGTTGAGACTTTTCACTTCTTCTTGATTCAGTTTTGGAAGGTTGTATGTTTCTAGAAATTTGTCCATTTGTTCTAGATTGTCAAATTTCTTGCCATACAGTTGTCTGTAGTAATTTCTAACTATCATTTGTATTTCTGTGGTATCAGTCGTGATTTCTCCTCTTTCATTTCTGATTTTGTTTATTTGGGTCTTCTCTCTTTTTTTCTTGATTAGACTGGCTAGAGGCTTGTCGATTTTGTTTATTTTTTTGAAGAACCAGCTTCTAGTTTTGTTGATCTTTTGGATTGTTTGTTTAGTCTCTATGTCATTTAGTTCTGCTCTGATCTTGTGTAAGCATATTTTAAATATTCTCTAGTTAGGCTTTGAGCTTTCATGGAATTAATTCCATATTTTACAGATAAATGTCACATGTTACAACAAGTCATAGGCGGTGATTCTGGATACTAAAAAATGTTTATTTGTTAAGCAACCTGGTGCTAATTTTTGATAATGATTTGTTTTTGCATTTTACTTTGTGCAGTTGGAAAATAAGGCTGCATTTTTTTTAACGAATGAAATAAATCTTAGCATTTAAAGGATTTCAGTGGTGTGTTCCTCACATGGCACCATCATGTACAACCTTATTTTAGATGAATGCTTCATTGGCCTCCGTCATTATGAATGGATTTTTATTTTTCATCAATAGTGGATGGTCTGTCATTGCCAGTTTTAGATGCTGCTATGATCATATTACATAGCCAGAAAAGGACAAGACAGGAACAAAATGTGGGAAAGTAAATTTGAGAGTAGCAAACTAATAGGGGCAGATATAAAACTCCTCTACGGAGACTTTGGAAATTTTAAGATTTCTTCAGACTGTCTAAGCACATGGAGTATTTAAAACTGAGAAATGTGGAGGGTAGCTGAGTCAAAATTATTTAGAGGCTATTTTCAGGAGTTATCAGTGAGAAATGGTACTTAGTTAAAGGGAGGGAGACATGTGAAAAGGTTTGAGTGAGATGGGGAAGAGCTTTGACACCCAAGAATATGTTAAGTGTTGTGTATGCATTACTTTCTAATGAATGGCAGATGAAGTTGCAGCAGAGAAATTGATCAAGTGCTATAGAATTTAGAGTCTGAAATTAATGTAATACATAAAAATCTATGACCCACATAGTTCAGTCCATATGCAGTGTCACGTTAACAAAAGGATGGTAGGAACAGGCAACTCAAGCTTTAATATGGTTCTCAAAGATATTCAAATAAGTCCAAGTATGTGAGCCTTGGCATTTCTTACTAAAGTCCCCGCATTTTCTAATCTGCAGCACCCACCTCCCGGGTGGTTATGTGTACAGATCTACAGACTCATCTGTCTTTACTGAGGATGTTATCTCATAAATGGGACTAGAACCTGTTTTTGGATATTATTAGTAAGATTCTAGAGAAGAGCATTGTTATGAATACTGCTCAAGTAGCTTCTAGATTAAAGGAGGCTTTCTGTAGGAATATTTTCTTTGCATCTAACCAACTTAAAGGGAAAGGAGAGCCATGTACCTTTTTTGGCTTTCAAGCAAATAATGTAGAATTCCAATGGTAATCATGCCGTGTCTGTGCTAGATGCTTTACTGACATGACTGCAGTTGTTACTGAGATAGCTGTGATGCCTCAATTTCTTCTCCTTGAGTTATTACCTTCTCAGGAGGAGAGTACATACAGGGCATACAGGAGAGAAATGCTTTTCTGAAGGAGTCACAAGTTCCTCTTGTATATGCCCATATGAATACCAAAGCATCAGAAAAATCACCATGTTGTATTTTTTTTAGCAACAAGGTGCCTAGTAGTGCTAATTGAATGATTCAAATCTATACTAAAAGAATATGATTGGGGCTGTGGCAGCAAATGGGCTTGGGCGGCTCCTCAGCGGGTGGCGGTGGTGGCCAAAGTGGTTTCTCCACGTCCTGTTAATATCGGGGTCAGGCTCAGGGAGGATGGTGCCCTAGAGTCCAGCCTCACTGGGGTAGGGGTGGGAGGGGACAGGGCGGGGACTCACCATGTCAGAGTAGACCTGGAGTCTGCTGCAGCAATGGTACACCAGTTTTAGGAGAGGCGCCAACTTCGACTCTTGGGGCCAGCTGGTGAAAGCTATAGACGAGTATCAGATATTAGCAAGACATCTATAAAAAGAGACCCAAGCTCAACACGATAATTCTGAATTCACAGAAGAACAAAAGAAAACCATAGGTAAAATTGCCATATCCTTG
Organism: Furipterus horrens; assembly: GCF_987537825.1. Classification (NCBI taxonomy): domain Eukaryota; kingdom Metazoa; phylum Chordata; class Mammalia; order Chiroptera; family Furipteridae; genus Furipterus; species Furipterus horrens. The sequence goes on from NW_028327182.1 coordinate 46,465,202, forward strand.
GAATTACGAAGTGCAGCTTTACAGTTCACAGAGTCTCAAGAAGAATTTAAACTGGAGGACCTGAAGAAGCTAGAGCCAATCCTAAAGAGTATTCTTACATATAATAAAGAATTCCCATTTGACGTACAGCCTGTCCCCTTAAGAAGAATTTTAGTACTTGGTAAAGAAGAGAATTTGGAATTTGAAGAAGATAAAGAGTTCCTGGTACTTTATTACCAAGGTTGCCATCAGAACCAGGAATGATGTTAGTCACTATCAGAATTGAGAAAATTGGTCTGAAAGATGCCAGGCAGTGCATTGATCTCTATATCACAGTTGGTGTAAAGGACCCTAACAGCATAGATTTAACTCCTATGCAAGATATTCCTGTGGCTTCGAGGAAAGAAGATATGTATGTTCATTTTAATGTGGACATTGAGCTACAGAAACATGTTGAAAAGTTAACTAAAGGTGCAGCTATCTTCTTTGAATTCAAACACGACAAGCCTAAAAAGAGATTTACTAGTACAAAGTGTTTCAATTTCATGGAGATGGATGAAATTAAACCCAGGCCATTATAATAGAAGTATACAAGAAACCCACTGATGTCAAAAGAAAGAAATTGCAATTATTGACAAAAACCACTTTATCTTCATCTACATCAAACTTTGCACAAGGAATGTCCCTGACATGAGTAACCTGGAACTTCTGTGAATTTTCCCACTCACTAGAAACTGTCATAGCTCTGTGTAGCATATTCTCCCTTCAGCAGACAGGAAGCAAGCCATGCCTACAGCAGTAGGCCAGAGAGCACCCACTGCAAAGCCGTGGCACAGAATTCCACATCCTGCACGTCACTGACATGGCAGACTCCTTTGGATATAGACTTACTATAGGTTTGGGAACATGTTTTTACCTTTCCATTGAGCATGCAATCAATAGTCTCTTTTCTAATTGACCACTGCTCTGCCCTGCTTTCTGGAACAGCACTGTTGTGAGTGGGATGTACTCATCTTCAAACTTCTTACAGCAATAATAATGTACTAGAATTTACATATTGGATCACCTCTCTCCACTATGCTCCTTGGTTTTCTGAGTTAAGGTTGAACTTTGGACTGATATGGGTAGGGTAGTAAAAACTTCTCTGAGAGTATTGGGCCAATGATGCTGTCCAAGAAGGAATTTCTAGGCTGCCCCTCAGAGTTGGCCTGAAGTCACCCCGATCTCATCCTTTTCCTGCTTAGAGTGTGCCTTGGCCAGGTCAGTCTCCACATGGGAGTGTTCCCAGGTTGTAGCTGTGATTTTTCTAAATGACCAAATTGTGTTTCTGAAAATGAGCTTATTTTTAATCATGTTTATTCACTGTTCTTCTAAATCACATTGTTATTCTTTCCAATAGTGATTCTAGGATTAATGTGGAACCACCTCAGAATAATTACACATTTTTTAGATGGGTTAATGTCTTTTAAATCATGTACTCTAAAACTAATTTGAGTCATATGCTAAAGAGATACTGCAGAAATAACTGCTGTTTTTCTGACAACTGATTATGAAACCTGAAAACCTGTAATCCTCTTCTGAGAGCGATGAGCATGCAAAATTGGTAGATACTCTATTTTTTTTTTACATAGGTAGATAGGGCTGCCATGTATTTCCTATTTAGATATATCAGCATTCATCCATATGGAAATTTGCAGGTCATTAGTTTCTTATAATTGGATTATTCACATTACTTTGGACTTAATGGGGCAAAAGGAAAACTTGCGCAGCACACAGCAGGTGGCTCTTTGGTGCACAGAATGGTAAGACCTGGAACAGGCTTTCTGCGGCTTAGATGTGGAGCCTGCCTATTGAATAGTCACTGCTTTCAATGACTAATGCTAGCATGAGGGGACTGCTGTGCCAGTCCTGGCCTGGCTTTAAACCAGTGTAACAGTCCATCATACTGTTGGGTATGATCGCCTTGTAAACGAAGTAGCCACAATTAAGTTGTTCTAGCCCTTGCACTTCAAGAATCTAGTCTTTCCTTCCAGTTGTCTGTCAGGTCAATTCTGTTTATGAAGATGAAAGAATTCTCAACCATATTTAGTATCATCTCCTATCTTGATTAAATTAATTCCAAAGTGATTCAGTCTGCAATAGCTGGAGGGGGTGAGGAATTGCCTTAAATAACTTTGTTGCTACTCAACTCTTAGACTGTGATTTGTCAGCCTCCCAGACTGTAAGCTCCTCAAGGGGCAAGAACCACATATTCTGCATGTCATGTAAATTCTCTAAGGCGGTTGGCAGTGCTCTGTACCCTGTGGAGTACTCAGTACCTTTCATCTGTTGTTGCTGACAAGATCTAACAAATCTTATCCCTCAAAAAAACCTGCTATTAAAATGTAACAAAACTAAAAAAAAATAAAGAATATGATTGAAAAAATTCCTGTAAAAATTAGTACATTAGAAACAAACCAACTGATTTAATGATTCAACAAAAGCATAGTTTATCCTTGGTAAGTTACAATTGTGAGAAAAGTTCAAGTTTGTTTATCACAACTGACTCAAGGACAGATCTATTTCATTTTTATATTAAAAAATGTTTTTTCTAATCTAATTCCATAAAGTCATACATGATTAACACATAAAATTTGGCTGAAAAGTTCACAGCAAAATTTATCTTTCATTTTAATTTTTCATCCTTGAGAAATTCTGGAGTAGATTTAGGACTCTATAAAATCAAATCAGAAGACTAAATGTTTATGAAGCACATATGATGTACTAGGCTTTGCCTTAAATCCTATAGGAGGAACAAAGGAGGTCTTCTAAATATAATAGAGGAAATTTTTTAAGAACTGAAAGTTTAAAAAACATCATAAGATACAAGCAATACTTTAAGACAATAATAGAAAATTAATACAAGATCAATTATGAATACAAGTCAGGCATTAAAATTCCTTTGGACCCTGGCCAGTGTGTCTCACTTGGTTAGAGCATCTTGTCCTGTACACCAAAAGGTCATTGGTTTGATCCCTGGTCAGGAACATACTTAGGTTTCGGTTTTGGCCCCAGGTCAGAATATGAGATGTCTTGGGTGGCTCTCAGGAATGTGCCTCATGACTGATGTTTTTGACTTAAATTTTTTTTTAATTACACTTTACTCAAGTGTATAAAAGTTCCTCATGAAGAAAAGCCAACAGAGATCCAAGATGGCGGAGGAGTAAGTGGAAGCTACACTAACCTCCACCCAGGACCAGTCGGGATTTACAACTTAATTTTGGAGAAATCATCTGGAATAACCAACCGAACACTAGCTGGAAAGAAGTCTTATAACCACGGAGAGACAGAAAAGGCCGTTACATCACAACTTGACCGGTAGGGAGTGCGGAGACGCGGAAGGGCTGGCTGGGCTCACATGGGTGGCAGCTGAAGGGACTGAGAAACAGCTCAGCAGCCGGGGATTCCCCCTGAGAAGGGCAGGGTCTAAACCCCCAGCTGAGCTTCCCAGCCTACAGCAACATAGTGGAAAGTAAAATAGTATCAGCTGTGAAAAGCAAAAAGCCACAGGGTTTCTTGCTAGCCGGAGAGAAACAGCAGGAGAAAAAGAGCTCTTAAGTGGATCACATACGAAAATATTTTGGCCACCACTTACCCTGGGCTCAAGCAGAGGGAAGGCAGAGAGGACTGGAGACACTTGGGGAGAGTTTGGCACGGTGGCTTTGAGGGGAGAACTGGAGGAGCAGCTGACGGGGTCCCAGTGCTGACTCATCCCCAGTACTGTGGGTAGACCATTCCCCTCCAAGTGGCGTCAGCCTGAGGGGAAGCAAAAGCCCTGCCTACAGGAATTAAGCTGCCACACCCACAGTCCTTAAGCCTGACAGCTAATCACAGATTGAATAGATTAACAATCAAAGAAGACAGACAACAGCAGTAGATCCCTGGAAGTCTCCAGCAGGCTGCCTAGGGCCAGACTGGTACATGATCTGACGCCACCAGAGGCAGATCCAGGAAGTGCAGATCATTCTAAGAAGCACCAACAAACAATAGGAGTCAAAAAAATGGGGAGACAGAGAAACAACCTCCCATCAAAAGGAAAGGTAGAATCCCCAGAAAGAGTGCTAAATGAAATAGAGGGAAGCGAACTATCAGATATGGAATTCAAAACATGGATTGTGGAGAAGCTGAATGAGCTCAGCGGAAACTACAAAGAACTCCAGAAAAACTATAAGGAACTCACAGAAAATTACGTGAGCATGAAAAAGGACATAGAAGCTATCAATAAGAGTCAGGAGGAAATGAAGAATACGATCTCTGAATTGAAGAACACAGTAGAAGGAATTAAAAGCAGGCTAGAGGAAGCAGAAGATCGGATCAGCGAGCTGGAGGACAACCTACACAAAAACTCCCAGACAATGCAACAAAATGAAAAAAGACTGAAAAAGACTGAAGAGGTTCTAAGACAGCTGCAGGACAACATGAAACATAATAATATCCATATCATAGGAATTCCAGAAGGAGAAGAAGAAGAGCAAGGGATAGAAAACCTCTTTGAAAAACTAATGACAGAAAACTTCCCTAACATGACGAGACAAAGAGTCACGCAAGTCCAGGAAGCACAGAGGGTCCCAATGAAGATGAACCCCAACAGGCCCACCTCAAGACACATCATAATTAAAATGGCAACATTCAATGACAAAGAGAGGATCCTAAAAGCAGCAAGAGAAAAACAACTAATAACATACAAGGGTACTCCAATAAGGCTATCATCAGATTTCTCAGCAGAAACACTACAAGCCAGAAGGGAATGGCAAAAAATATTCCAAGCAATGAAAAACAAAGGCCTACAACCTAGAATACTCTACCCAGCAAAGCTCTCATTCAAAATGGAGGGTGAAATAAGGAGCTTCCAAGACAAAAGAAGGCTAAAAGAATACATCTCCACCAAATCAGCAATGCAAGAGATGCTAAAGGGTCTGCTCTAAGAAGATAAAGAAACAGAGAGAGACAGAGAAGAACACGAGTACAAAGGGGAAAAGTGACAATGAGTAAGTACTTATCGGTAATAACCTTAAATGTAAATGGATTAAATGCTCCAATTAAAAGACATAGGGTAGCTGAATGGATTAGAAAGAATGACCCACACATATGCTGTCTACAAGAGAACCACCTTAAAACAAAAGATCTACACAGACTGAAAGTAAAGGGATGGAAAAAAGTATTTCAAGCAAATGGGCATGAAAAAAAAGCCGGGGTAGCAATACTTATATCAGACAAAACAGATTTCACAGCAAAGTCCATAAAAAGAGACAAAGAAGGGCATTTCATAATACTTAAGGGAAAAATCCATCAAGAAGATATAACCCTTATAAATATATATGCACCCAACTTAGGAGCACCCAAATATATAAGGAAACTTTTGAAAGACTCCAAGAAAGATATAGACAACAACACACTCATAGTAGGGGACTTTAACACCCCATTGTCAACAATGGACAGATCTTCGAAGCAAAGAAACACCAAAGATATTGAGGCACTGAATAACACTCTAGATCAAATGAACTTAGTCGATATATATAGAAGTTTTCACCCCAAAGTAGCAAAATATACATACTTCTCAAGTGCACATGGAACATTTTCAAAGATAGACCACATGGTAGGACACAAAACAAGCCTTAACAAATTCAAGAAAATTGAAATTATATCAAGCATCTTCTCAGATCACAATGGCTTAAAATTGGAAATCAACCTCAAGGAAAAAACTCAAAAATATTCAAACTCATGGAGAATGAATAACATGCTATTAAATAATGAATGGGTTAACAATGACATCAAGGAAGAAATCAAAAAGTTTCTGGAATCTAATGATAATGAACACACAACAACCCAAAACCTATGGGATACAGCGAAAGCAGTCCTAAGAGGAAAGTTCATACCAATACAGGCCTACCTAAAAAAGCTAGAAGAATATCTAATAAAAAATTTAACGCTACAGCTACAAGAACTAGAGGAAGAACAACAAGCAAAGCCCAGATCAAGTAGAAGGAAGGAAATCATCAAGATCAGAGCAGAATTAAATGACATAGAGTCTAAACTAACAATTCAAAAGATCAACAAAAGTAGGAGCTGGTTCTTTGAAAAAATAAACAAAATTGACAAGCCTTTAACCAGGCTCATCAAGAAAAAAAGAGAGAGGACCCAAATAAATAAAATCAGAAACAAAAGAGGAGAAATCACAACTGATACCACAGAAATACAAAGCATTATAAGAAATTATTACGAACAACAGTATGGCAAGAAATTTGACAACCTAGAGGAAATGGACAAATTCCTGGAAACCTATAGTCTTCCCAAACTGAATCAAGAAGAAGCAGAAAGTCTGAATAGACCAATAACAGCTAGTGAAATTGAAGCAGTAATCAAAAAACTCCCAGCACACAAAAGCCCTGGACCGGATGGCTTCACAAGTGAATTCTACAAAACATTTAGGAAAGAACTAACTCCTATCCTTCTCAGACTATTCCAAAAGATACAAGAAGAGGGAAGACTGCCAAACTCATTCTATGAAGCCTGTATAACCCTAATTCCAAAACCAGGTCAAGACACAACAAAGAAAGAAAACTACAGGCCAATATCGCTGATGAACATAGATGCTAAAATCCTCAACAAAATATTGGCAAACCGGATCCAGCAACACATTAGAAAGATCATAAACCACGATCAAGTAGGATTCATCCCAGGGATGCAAGGATGGTTTAATATTCACAAATCAATAAACGTAATACACCACATAAACAAAATGAAAAACAAAAAGCACATGATCATATCAATAGATGCAGAAAAAGCATTTGATAAAGGACGACACCCATTTATGATAAAAACTCTCAGCAAAATGGGAATAGAGGGAGCATACCTCAACATAATAAAGGCCATATATGTGAAACCTGAAGCCAACATCATACTCAATGGGCAAAAACTGAGAGCATTCCTCCTGAGATCAGGAACAAGACAAGGATGTCCGCTCTCTCCACTCCTATTCAACATAGTCTTGGAAGTTCTAGCCACAGCAATCAGACAAGAAAGAGAAATAAAAGGCATCCAAATTGGAAAAGAGGAAGTAAAACTGTCATTATTTGCAGATGACATGATAGTGTACATAGAAAACCCTATAGACTCCACAAAAAAACTACTCGACCTAATAAGTGAATTTGGCAAAATAGCAGGATACAAAGTCAATATTAAGAAATCAAAGGCATTTTTATACACCAACAATAAAAACTCAGAGATAGAAACTGAAAGAAAAATCCCATTTACCATAGCAACAAGAAAAATAAAATACCAAGGAATAAACTTAACCAAGGAGGTAAAAGACCTGTACTCAGAAAACTACATAACACTGAAGAAAGAAATTAAAGAAGATACAAATAAATGGAAGCATATACCATGCTCATGGATGGGAAGAATCAACATCATTAAAATGTCCATACTACCCAAAGCAATTTATAGATTCAATGCAATCCCTATTAAAATACCAGCAACATAATTCACAGACCTAGAACAAATACTTCAAAAATTTATATGGAACCAAAAAAGAGCTCGAATAGCCACAGAAATCTTGAGACAGAAGAACACAGTAGGAGGAATCACAATACCTGATATCAAACTATACTACAAGGCCACGGTAATCAAAACAGTCTGGTACTGGCATAAAAACAGACATATAGATCAATGGAACAGAATAGAGAGCCCAGAAATAAACCCAGGTTCATATGGTCAACTAATATTTGACAAAGGGGGAAAGAACATCAAATGGATTGAAAAGAGCCTCTTCAACAAATGGTGTTGGGAGAACTGGACAGGGACATGCAAAAAAATGAAACTAGACCACCAGCTCACACCATACACCAGAATAAACTCAAAATGGATCAAAGACTTAAATGTAAGCCGTGATACCATAAAAGTCCTAGAGGAAAAAATAGGCAGGAAAATTTCAGATATCCCACATAGCAACATTTTCACTGATATATCTCCTAAGGCAAGGGAAATAAAGGAAAGAATAAACAAATGCGATTACATCAAACTAAAAAGTTTCTGCTCAGCTAAAGAAAACATCAGCAAGATTAAAAGGAAACCAACCATATGGGAAAATATATTCGCCAATGACATCTCAGACAAGGGATTGATCTCCAAAATATATAAAGAACTCATACGACTCAACACCAAGAAGACAGACAACCCAATTAAAAAATGGGCAAAGGACCTGAACAAACACTTCTCCAAAGAGGACATACAGAGGGCCCATAGACATATGAAAGTATGCTCAACATCACTAGCCATCAGAGAGATGCAAATAAAAACCACAATGAGATACCACCTCACACCAGTCAGAATGGCCATCATCAACAAATCAACAAACAACTTGTGCTGGAGAGGATGCGGAGAAACGGGAACCCTGGTGCATTGCTGGTGGGAATGCAGACTGGTGCAGCCACTATGGAAAACAGTTTGGAATTTCCTCAAAAAACTAAAAATGGAACTGCCTTTTGAACCAGCAATTCCATTGCTAGGATTATATCCGAAAAATCCTGAAACACCAATTCAAAAGAACCTATGCACTCCAATGTTCATAGCAGCACTATTTACAATAGCCAAGTGCTGGAAACAACCTAAATGCCCATCTGTAGATGAGTGGATCAAAAAACTGTGGTACATTTACACAATGGAGTTCTATGTAGCAGAAAGAAAGAAGGAACTTCTACCATTTGCAACAACATGGATGGAACTAGAGAGAATTATGCTTAGCGAAACAATCCAGGCAACGAAAGAAAAATACGTTATGCTGTCACCTATTACAGGAAACTAATGAACAACACAAACAAATGAGCAAAATTGAACCAGAGGTATGTAAACAAGGAGTAGACTAACAGTAACAAGGGGTGGGGTGGGAGGGAGAAAAGGGGGTAAGAAGGGGAAGTGTCAAATCAAAGAACATGTATAAATGACCCACAGACATGGGCAACTGAGTGGGGACTGAATGTGGGGGAAGGGAGGGGCAGGGTACAGGGAAGCAAGAGGGGGAAAAAAAAGTGAGACAACTGTAATGGAAAAACAAACAAAAAATTTTTTTTAGTGGGGGAAAATGAAAATATGAAGAATGGAAATGCCAGTTCAGTGAATATTAGGACAAAGATTTTCCTTCACGTTGTATATTTTTCTCCCTATTTGATCTCTCCAGAGTTTGGCATTCTAAACAAGTAAGTAATGACTTAAGTTTCTTTGCATAGAACTAATAAGACCAGTTGTTAATAGAGGTTCCTTTTTTTGACCAAGCCTTTGACTGGAATGTCAAGCCTAAAGGAGACATGTTTGGGCTCAGGTTGTTACCAAAAAGCCCTGAGGAACTGGGAATGACTTTCAAAGGTAATAAAAGCTTGTGAAATAAAAGGCCTGCTGCCATGGTTGGTTGTGCGGTCCACAGCAATCTCTCCAGGGAAGGAACAAAGGTTGTTTTCCTGAAAGATGGCTAGAAGGGACCTTAAGGCACAATGGAAAACCAGAAAGACTTGGAAAGGACAGGTGTGTACAGGCAAGGATGAATGCCAGGTATGTGGCCCAGCTTCTGTGCCCTGAAGAGCAGACTGAGGGTCATCCTAAATGTTCCTTGGGTAAGTTCCAGCAAAACAGAACTAAAGATCATAAGTGATCATTTGCTGCTCTTGTTATGTTTATGCAAATGAACAGGATAAATTAAAAATGGACTTAATGTAGTCCCTTTAAAGACAAGGAGAGTAATCTTAGGGAGAAAAATCATTATTCAAGGAAAATCACAATGATCAGTGGCAGACTGTAAAGTAGGGCAGCTAACCATCTTAAAAGTTTCTTCTCATTTAAAAAATGGTTTCACTTGAAAATTAAACCATATCTGTGATATCATCAAAGAGACTCAGGTTGCAGGCAAGTAGAATGTCAAGTGCCTTGCAACTGGATGTCTTCCCAATAAGACAGTCTTACAGATTTAGAGACTTGTTTGTTGGTCATGTTACATAAATTAACATGTGTTTTCTGTTTTCAAAGGGCATAAGCCTATGACCGCATTACCTGAGTGATTGTCTGTACGCATAAGCCTCACTTAATCCTCTCTGCAGCGCTGCCTCCTGAGACTCAACAGTTTGGCTGAACTAAATGGCTGGGTTGGTGAAGAATGGGGTGGTCTGTGGGCTTCACTTTAAAACTGATTTCTCTTTTCTATCCTAATGGCTTGGACAGAAAGGGCCCAGAGGTCTGAGAGGGGGGAAGCATAAACTATTTCCCTCAGCCCAAACTAAATATAATGGGCAAAAGGGTTTTGGACAGGCGAGATGTGCCTAGCACACCTTCCTCCAAAGAAGCCCCCCCCCCCTTTTTTTTTCTCCTAATGTGGAACATTGAAAAATTAATCCCTGCCTTTTGTCACCTAGTAGTTATGGATTGAATGATGTCTTTTAACCCTTTTTGCCAAATCTGTTGCCCCCAGAACACAACAAGGACACCAGCCTACTAAACCAAGCACGCCGTTGTCCAGAGACAGCCAACTGACCTGGAGTCTGCACGATCCTTCCCCATGTGGGAAGGCCACCCTCCCCTCCACACCCCCACTATTAGGGATTTCTGGACCCAAGGGTAGGTAGGACGACGACCATGTCCAGCTTGAAGCAGCTAGAGGAGCTTGAGACCTTCGCCCATTGTCCTTTACAAGATTACAAAGGGTCTTAATATCTGAGAGGGAGGGATAGTTATTTTTTATGAACCATGGGTATGGACTTGGGGGGGGGATTGCTGGGGGAGGGAGATACTGGGTGGAGGGGAGTAAAGGGGAGAAAATTGGAACTATTGTAACAATATAATCAATAAAGAAAAGCTGGGGGAAAAAATAAAAATAAAAAAAAAAGTAAAAAATAAAAAAAAAAGAAAAGCCAACAAAGGGAAAAAGTGATATTTTAAGATTAATGAGCAAGAGTAAAGTGAAACTCAGAAACAATTCTAGAGGTTCCTTTATCTTCTCCCCAAAGTAATTTTGCAGAGAAGGTAAGACATGGAGGGGAAATTAAATTAGAACTTGAGCACTTTTAGATTTCATTTTTTGTTCTTTTTTATTGTTCTAAAATTACCCCAAGTATCTTCCCCCTCAGTCTTAGCAGTGTTGATTCTGGAAACCTACATGTCAGGCAGGTATCTAAGAAGGTGATAATTTCTGAAGGAAATTACGTATGTAGATGTATCTTTCCAGTAGAGTTGAAGAGAAAATTTTTTGAGGGTGGATAAGAACCCGGCTCTAGAGCCAAACGTCATCACATAAAGTACCTGTGGGGTAGCTTGAAGGTGGCATGACATGTTTCAGAACCCTGCGTTTCTATCTGTCTAAGGTAACATGGTTCAGGCTGCCCTGAGACCAGCACAGAGTGTTGGGTTCATAGATACCATGCTTTTCCACACATACTACATAGAATTCCTTGCATTGCAAGTAGCAGAAACCAACCTGGATTACCAATGGAAAATAATATTTATTTGTAAGGATAGAAGCATGTCTATTGAAACCAAGTTCAGAAAAACAGCTGGGCCTTTGGGACCTGGAATTATGTTCTTGAAAACCCTAACTCCCCACATTCATTTTTAAACAGCTTTATTTTTATGACAGGAAATATAGCTGCTGAAAGGTCTCTGAGCTTTGGCTAGAGAAACAGAGAGAGAGAGAGGGAGAGAGAGAGAGAGAGAGAGAGAGAGAGAGAGAGAGAGAGAGAGAGAGAGAGATTGATTCTCTCAGTCCCAAGGCCAGAACTCCTAGAGAAGGTCCATGTTGGCTTTATTTGAGTTAGGGTCTTACCTAGGGGAGTCACTTGTGTTAGAGGAGGGTAGCACTAGGCTAACCGAGTGAACACTACAGCATCCATGGAGATGGCAGCTTTCCTGGTAGAGCTGAAGAAACACTGTTTTCTTCAGGAGTCTCCACTGACAGAAGGCTACTAGGTAAAAAGCCCCATAGGTGTCCATAAGAGATTTTGTGTATGTGAATACTGAAATATTAGGTCATCTAATCAAATTAGTGACAGGCCTAATCTATCAAAAAAAAAGTAAGAAAACAACCTAAAGTGATATTTGAAAATCAAGAAAATTTAATGAATAGCAAATAAACAAATATAGGCATTGTGTTTTTCTGTTAAATGTTATTGGCATACACCGTTGTAGGGAAAGACTGGCTTCTTTGCCTTCTCTAATTAAATGGTATGGTAATCTCCACAATTTTCCTACCCTGAGAAAAAATAATTGTTTACATTTCTGTAACACAGGCCCTCTTAATGACTGCCCCTGCCCCCAATTTGCCCAATTCCCAATATGCTGTGCGTGAACTTGGAGGTAAGCTCAGTGGAGGGTGTTAGGGGCAATGAAAGTCCATAATGTCATGTGGTAATAAGGACACTCCTGGTTTACCCTGGGGAAATGGTGCATTAGTAAAGGGTTTCCAGAGAAATGTAACCAACAGGATGTGTGTGTGTGTGTGTATGTGTGTGTGTGTTTACATGTGTATATAAAGAGAGAGGCAGAGAGAGAGAGACAGATAAATATATGGAGAGATTTTAGAAACTAGTTTGCATGATCACGGATGCTTCATAAGACAAAATATTCAGGGTAGGCCAGCAGGCTGGAGATCCAGGGAGCAGTTGCAGTTCAAGTCCAAAGACTGTCTGCTAAGGAAAAGTTCATCTTTTTTCCATTAAAGCCTTCAACTGATTAGATGAGGCCCACCCACATAATGGAAGGCAGTCTGCTTTAGTTTAAAGTCCACTTAAATATTAATCTCATCCAAAAACCACCTTCATAGAAACATGAAGAATAATGTTTGCCCAAATATATGAACATCATGGCCAAGCAATGTTCACACAATTAACCATCACAAAGGAGATATAGCAGACTACCAGGTAAGGCATAAATGGAACCAAAAAGTGCAAATTCATGAGCAAAACAGACTCATCTCAGCCTGAGAAGAAGGAGTGTGAGTTCAAATTTCTGGTGTCTAGAAATATTTATTATAGTTAAGCTGGAAGAAGAAAAACACTGTAGGAGGGTGATAGATGAGAAAAGAAAAAACCCCTAATGACAGCAGAAGGGACATTTCCCAATGTGGCAGAGGGTTCTCACAGTGGTTGTGGAGCAGAGTGACCACATGGGATTATGTGGAAAAACAACAAAAGCCTGAGAGGCAGGAGTGACAGTGGTGTCCTGCCTGCAGTACAGTGCTACTAACCTCTTACATTTGTCCTGTGGCCTGTTCTGTGTCTGTGTGGAATTGGGGCATGCAGACAGATGGTGGCCTTTCTAGGCTGTTCAGTGTGCTTGGAGAATCTTGGCAATGATTCTCAGAAGCCATGTAAAAACATGAAAAATATAAAGGCAACCAAGGAATATTCCACTCCCAGGGCCAGGTTGGCACATACAGGGAGGCCAGTAATTCAGTACTATTCCAAACTAACATTTGAACAGAAATATTCGCCAACACATTTCATTATTATTGTTGGTGTGGGGAGAAACGGACTTTCCATGAAATATTATACAGCAGATTTTATTATGTTCCTTCCTCCCTCCCTTGCTGTCTCTCTCTCTCTCTCTCTCTCTCTCGTGTTCTTTCTCTCTTTCTTCCTTCCTTTCTTCCTTTTTCCTTTCCTTTCTGTTGTTCTCTCTCTCTCTCTCTCTCTCTCTCTCTCTCTCTCTCTCTCTCTCTCTCTCTCTCTCTCTCTCTCTCTTTCTTTCTTTCTTTTTCTTTCTTTCTTTCTTTCTTTCTTTCTTTCTTTCTTTCTTTCTTTCTTTCTTTCTTTCTTTCTTTCTTTCTTTCTTTCTTTTTTTCTTTCTTCCTTCCTTCCTTCCTTCCTTCCTTCCTTCCATCCGTCCTTCCTTCCTTCTTTCCTTTTTTTCCCCTTCTTTTTCTTTGTTTCCTGTCTTTGTTAAAAACAATGCACAATCTTGAGAAGTTCCCCAAGCTGATTTTCCTGCCATATCTTCGCACTCACTGTGAGTTATCCTCACCCCATCTACAGTGGCAAACCACCACTTATTTTTTTACCACTAAGTTAATTCTCCAACTCTTCTCTAAGTCTCCCTGCATGGATCACTTTCTTCTTTGTGGCACTACTATATCCCCCTATTCATCAACTATAACACCATGTTGACATTATTTCTCTTTCTTCCTCTCCTTTTTCTTCTTTCAAACCCTGAGTTCCTTTTCAGAAGTTATCTTCAGTGGCTTAGCATTATGCCTGACCCATGATATTGAGTGAATGAAAGAGAATTCCAAGAACCCTTTCTGAAATCTTATGAGCTTGGTATGGCCTCATACCAAACTCCACATATGGTTCATCATATAAATTGTAAGATATGTTTTACAAAAGAGAAAAACATTTCATTTATGTATGCTCAGCCCTAAACAACAGGTCTAACCAAAAATTCAGAGAAAACTTAAAGTGGTGGAAGGGAGGCAAGTGATTCTGAAGTTGATTACATTTTTTCAGTGTAATCCCAATTTTATACAATTTTTAAAAGGAAAAATACATTTAATTTTCTCTTCTCCTCCCACCCATTTCAAAAATCACTTCTATAAAGACCAGGATGGCTGATGCAAGTGTGCTGCTAACTTCATTTTTGTTGTGCAGTGAAGGCATGGGAATAGGGACAATAAGTCCTCATTCATATGTTCAATTTGACCAGACAGAGAGACAACCCAGGCCCACAAAATTTTTAACCTGGAAAGAGTGTTACAATTATGTGATGTTAAGCACTTAAAATGTCGGACAGAACCTTCTGGAAGAATCTGAGCAGCATGAATTTTATAGATAAGGGCTTCAAGAAACACAAAAGAAAGAGTGATTACAAAAGTGTCAGTAATTTACAAAACTAGAATTAACCTGAGGTTTAAGGACTGCTTATAGAATTATAGAATAAAATAAAATTTTAGAGCTAGAAGGGATTGTCACAAACTTTAAAAGAGATCACTAACCTATCAACTGTGAATCAACTGTTGATTGACATTGATGATGGGTTACCATGTTCCTCTCACCTCACTTTCCTGGAACTCCCAGCACAGGAGCTTCCAGTGAATCCCTGCTTTAGAGGCTGGAGCCCTAGAGTGATGCAACACTCTGCTCTGCCTGTGGCAGGAGGGTAGATCCAAAAGATAAAAACAAGGAAGGAGTAAAGACAGCCTATCCCTATTCCTAAGGTCATTTATTCACGTTACTTATCCTTTGTTACATTCCAAAAATTACTTGAGGTTGTATCTGAAAATATGTATCCAATCTCACAGGATAATCAAAGAAATCAGTGTAGTAAAAATAGGGAAAATAAAACCAGAATTAAAATGAATACTCAAAATATTTAAAATAAATTGCCTGAAGTGTGTTCCAGATTGGCTCTCAGCTTTTCAGCTGCCAAGCCAAAGGAAACATAATGGATTACAATGTTTACAGAGTGTTTAAAGTGGAAAAGAAATTTTTTTCAAAGATGCATAACTTCCTGATAGTGAAAGCTGAGGGATCCATCTCCTGTGATTTCCCATGGAGACTGACATCCTCAACAATATTTCTACAATAAGTAAAATGGCAAGTTTAGAATACTTTCCTCTTGTTACCTCCCTGTAGGCAAGTCAAAGGCATAATGCCAAAGCATAGTTTAAATACGAGACTAAAGAAATTAAATCTAAAGCAATTTTTTTCTCTAACTCAAATTGAAGAAGAAGGAGTGGACTCTATAGTTTTATGATACTTTTCCTCAATAATATTTCTTAAAACTAAGGTTTTTATTTTTTTAAAATGCTTCACAAAGAACTTCACAGTATATTGTCTATTTAGAACACAGTCTCCAGGTTACCAATAAAGAAAAGTTCCCTATATATCTTTTGAAAATAAACTGAGAGGAGGACAGGTTTGACATCTCCCTCTGAAATTTTATAAATAATAAGGGGTCTAACCAGGGCATGTGGCTGCCCAGGTGGCATCTGGCAGTCCCACCTTCACACAGGGGTTGAGTAGGGCCAAGATTTCCCCAGAAAGTAATTAAATGTTTAATTTGACCAGACAGATAAAAAATCCAGACCCACAAAATTTTTAACCTGAAAAAATGTTACAATTATGTGATGTTAAGCACTTAAAATATCTATTAAAAATAACCCTCAAAGATAGTTTAATTTAAAGAACTAATGTAAAATACTATTTAATATAAACTAATTAAAATTTCAAGTCTCTGAATTCAGAATAATAGTCAGGATTTGAAATGGTTGATGCTCATTTGTTGTTTGTAGAAACAGTTGTCTTGATTATTACACCAAACAATGTCATCAATTTCCAGCTATGGTGGAATAACTTGTGGCCTGCCTACACTTTCATTGGAAAATAAAAGCCGATTAAAAAACACTTTTTGAAGTGCTGCCAAAGCAACCAGGACATAAGAGGGTAAGATCCCAGAGAAAAGCAAAAGCAGAGAGCAGAGCTGGCTTCTGTGTCTGCTTTTCCTCTTGGGCATTTGCTAATTCTTGTCCAAAGCAAGAGATAAGGATTTGGGCAGAGAGCTGCAGCTAAGAGGCAGATGTTTAAATAATAAAAATATGAGCTTTTGGGGGCAATATAAATGTAGAGAGATAATTAAGTGAAAAAAAGTGAAACAGAGGCATACATTATAAAAGTCACTGCTTATATCGTCAATGTTGAGCTGCTGGACTGACATGTGTACCAACCCACTGCTGATGACTGATTCCTTGCCCCCCAAATTGCAACTTCTGCACCAGGAAGCACTCAGTATCAGAATCAAGGCTGAGTAAAAGGCCAAGTCAACTCAGGGTTGGGGGAAGCCACCCTGGAGTGCATGCCCTGCCCCAAGACAGTGTAAGGAACATTAGCTCTAATTCAACCTTTCTGGTGCCTAAGCTCAACAGGGGCCAAAGGGCAGCAGCAGTCCCCTGTATAGAGGCAGAAAGGGGAGGCTGAGCATGGCCTGAGGTGCCAGAAAGTGACATAATGGGTGGCTAAGAGCCCATCCCAGGGAAGTGGGTTGAGATGGGCCCTCTTCTGGGCTGGGGGCTCCAAGTCACCAGCACACATTTTATTGTTTCATTAAACTTCATTTGAAAAACACAAGTTCAAAGATAAAATTAAGAATCTTGTAAAACAACCACAGGCACAGGGCCGTGGTGGCATGGGGCTCTGTGAGACTTCACTAACGGTGTGCTCATGAAGCTGGATATGGTTGGGAACATGTCAAAGGTTACTGTGCCAAGACCTTCCTGCTTCAAACTGGTTTTTGATGTATTATGCTTCATCTTAAACACAGCATTTTTTTTTTCTTGCTAGAATTGGCTTTAACAATTTCTCATATCTGAAATCTCCAAAGAAAAAGTGGAATGAATGTACTGCTAATTTTTAGGGAGAGTGCATCAATATTCTTAATTTCGACAAACAAACAAAAACCCATTTTCATTGATTTTCACTGGGTTGGGTTAAATTTTGTCTCTGTGATTTCCTGTCCTTTCTTTATTTTGATCATCAAAGGCACTATTTAATTCTCCAAAGGACCTCTTCAGATATACTCATTTTCATGGTTTATTTTGAGTGGAAAAATAGAATCTCATTCTGGTTTACAAGTCTGGAAATGATGAATGAGAATATTGTAGATCTACTAAGAAAAATACATTTTAAACTCACAGAGAGATGAATATTATTTTTTGGTTGGTTTTTTTTTTCTTCAAGATTTCCAATAAACAATGGAGCCCAAAGCCAAATGATCCTACGAGAAACACTTTGAGCTAAAATGGACTAATTTGTGTAAAGCCCTTCTTCTAAACAGAAACTTGTATGATATTCTTACTTGGGCAACCAAAACAGGATCTTGAAATTATACCTTCTCATGGCACAGCTGACACACTTTGTTCCTGAACTCAAAAAAAAGTATAATCTTAACATGTCTCCAATACCTCTTTAAATACTCTGATTCATCTTCCAAACTTCAGGTACCATATTCTGAATGTAAATTTGATATCTAAATACATGTCAAAGCCTCAGGGAATGCAAGCTTGGTTAGAGATGAGTCCTACTTGTAATATGCACTCTCCATTTGTTTTCCTTCTGTTTATGAGACATTTCTGGCACATTCAACAAAATTCGGTTGGAAGTATTAGGGAAGAACTCACCAGCATAGGCAAGATAATGGGGAAAAGAAGCTTTCAAGGAGGGACTGGAATCCTTTTGTGCATGTATAGCTGGACAGAGAAGTTTTCTGCATGCTTAGTGAGGTCTAGAAATTATTATCTAGTGCTCCCAATTTTTGCTTGCTAAAAAAGTCTAAAAAAAAAAACAGTTTCACCTATAGAGTGCATGGGATGGGTAGCAATAGCTGAATGATGTGATATTGAGAGGTCATGGTGATGGGGTAGAAAGGAGGTTTCTAAAAGTTTGGCTGGTATGCCCTGATTCAGTGTGTTGCTGGAGAAAATTTGCACTGACTTGAAAGAGACTACTCTTAAATATGTTGGTAGCTTGAAAATGGCCATATAAATTGTATGTGCTACAAATCAAGCCTCTGCCCACCCCCCCACAAAGTTGGTTTACTAGCACTAAACTGTCTGATTTTAAGCTTACAGTAATTTTAGAAATGTTCTCTGGCTCCCTGATTGTCTGTGGCACTTCCTTTGGCCCTTATCTCCATTTATTGTCATTATGTACATACCTGCCTCAATTCCTGGCCACATGGGCCATAACATCTAGCCTTTAGTAGATGCTTAACAAATAGTCCTTGTAGCAATGGACCCGTAATATGCATAATTTCAGGCTCATATTAAAACTAAAAAAAAAAAACTTTTCTAGAAGCATTTTTCATTTCTTTATTCATATAATGTTTGGTGAACAATTGTTATGTAATAATATACTAGGCCCTAGGGATTTACCAACTAGTAAGAAATTCTCATTTTCTTCAAGAAGCTCACAGTTTTCTGGTGAAGATATATAAATAATCATACTACTTACATTATATATTGATAATAAAATATAAATAAAGAACAATATTCAATTTTAAGAATTAGTGTGTTAGAGTATGAGTGTTTTTACAATGAGTGTGTTCATAATCATTTGTAATAACATAAAAATTGACATTCAATTTTTAGATATCAATCAGCAAAGGACTACTTAAATAAATTATAAAATACCAATAAAATGGAATAGTATTCAACCATGAGAATTAGGCAGCGTTATATATGCTGATACGAAAAGTCACAAAGATATATTTTCCAAGGGAAATAAAAGCACCAGAAAAGTTGCATGTGTATAATAATCCTTTTATAATATATATAATTATACATATTATATATATATTTTTTTATGTATATAAGAATGTTATTACATGCATGCAAAATTAAAAAAAATACAGGGTGGTTACTTTTGGAAGAAATTGTGGAGAGGTAGATGTTTTACTTTTTAGTTTTTACGTTTATATAGTTCAATTCTATATTGTAAATTCTAGTAGAGACTATGAGACATTTTTGCTTTTTTTCATACTTCTCTATAATAACTCCAAAACTTTTAAAAATAAGTAAGGTTACTCTTTATAAGTGCTTAAATTTATATAACCATTTTGTAATATTCATCAAACTTCAAAAATACCCACCTTTTGTTCCTGTATTTTAACTACCAGGAATTTATCCCACCAATATTCCCAAACAAGAGCACAAAGGTTTTTGAGAATGTTTGGTACATCATCTATAAAGAACTTGGGGCAAAATACCTGACAACAGGAGAGAGGTTAAGTGACTCACAGTATATCTACACAATGGGATATCGTCGGCAGCCGTCCGTCTCGAGAGACGATGGTGTAGCTTCTTAAGAGTCTATCTGCACCGCCGAGAATGGCTGTGCAGTCCAACTCGGGAGTGACACGGTATCTGTCTCCTCCCGTGTTGAATCGACATCTTGCGATGACGCTGGAGTGTCTTCTCCAGTGAAGCTGAAGCTACAGAGCCTGGGCAGGGTGATATGGAGGGTCTGCTGTTGCCCATGCAGCAGACCCCCACTCTCTTCGCAGCTGAAGGGTCCAAGGGAAAGACGGAGTCAATACAGCTTGGCTTCAGGTGCACCGCAGGAGTTGCCGGTGCTGACTACAACGTCAAACCGCCTTAGGGACTCCGGCTCCGGATTTTCTGTCGGGGTTTACTCCCTTAGCCTTTCCCCTGAAGAGGTATGTTGCAAGGCAGCGGAGGTTTTTTGGAGTCAGAGTTTTCCTTCTCTGATGTGCCCTGACTGGAAGATCGAACCAGCGACACTTAGCTCGCAGGCCGACGCTCAATCCACTGAGCCAAACCAGCCAGGGACACAATGGGATATAGAACAGTGGTTAAATATAATGAGATAAAAAAGATTAAAAATATGTTCATGGTTCAAAAGCACTATAATAACTAAGATATATTTATATATACAATGGAGCCACATCCAATGAAGGGATTTGGTCTTGAAGCAAATTTACAAGGTGAAAATCAACTGCAGTTCAACCTGCACCTGTGCACTGAGCTCTGAGTGATGTTTGTCCGGCGCAGGCCTGGAAACTTGGATCTCCTAAGGGACAGCAGAGTTGTGGCTTGCATCCCAGGATGTCTCAGGGCTATATGCTCATTAAGAGTAATGGCCTGAACTTCTCTATTGAGATTGCTTTCTCTTTGTATGTTTCTACGTATTTTTTTTTTTATGTGAGAATTCGCTGTTTTGGTAAAGTTATAATGCAACTCCAATACATACAAGTTTATATATAGAAAAAAATCTGAAGGGCTACCCACCAAAGCTTTAACAGTTTATTTCTGAAGGGAAAGAAATGGACATTAAAAAAAAAGAAGAACATAATATTTTTACTTGGTGCCATTTAAATTGTTTGATTTTTGAATATGTATTATTTTACACTTTATCTAAAAATAAATTTTAAGAATTGATATGACTAACACAAATTCAAGGATGTGTGGAGAGGCATGAGACAAGGATGTGAAGAGAGCTTAGATTTGATCCTGGAGATAATGAGAAGTGCATGGAGATTTCTGAAGGGTGAAGTGACTCAATCAATATTTTTGGGAAGATAACATATAAGACTGAGAACTAGAGATAGCACTGGCAAGAGGTAGGCTGAGTTTAATGGATTTATTTTCTTTTGGTCTTTATTTATAAAACAAAATGTTCTCCTATCTAGTTTTAGGTGGACATAGCTTGTACTGGAAATTCCTACAGTGTGATACTCAGGTTCTTCAATGATTATAAAATCAGACAAACGGTACAGACTTTTAGTCCCTCCTTCTTTCATCTCTTATGTCATCCTCATCCTGTATCCTGGCATCCATTAAGTGTTTACAGGTGTCTTGGGAAGGGGAAAATTCAGTCTCCTTCTGAGTCATATGGATGGACAAACAGTGGTGAAGGACAGAAAGTTCCTAGTAGAGGTTGGCCTTGCTGGAAATACAGAGGAAATGTAGGGTATCGTGATACAGTTTAGAAGTTATCATTTGAGAGGGAGAGGGAGAGAGACACCTGTTATTCAATAGTTGCAGTACCAAATGGCTTACTCAGCCATATCCACTTAACTGAGGGCTACTCAAGTGACTCTCAAGGACAGAAGGAATAAAAAGGAAGCAAACAAATGTTTGCCTCTATATTTATTAAAATGTTGCTCAATATTTATATAATATCACTGAAAGGTATAGTCTCTTCCTGAATCTGTGGGGCCAAAAAGTCAGACATGTCCCACTTACTTTGGGTGCCTTTCTCCCCCTGAATGTTCTCTTTTGTAGGCAGCCTATTAAAGCTTGTTTCCAATCACTTTTCCAGTTTTTCAGGGCCCTTCAGGATTTTGATCAGCAGTTATTTCTTTTCTCCTCACAAGGAAACTGCTTTAAGTTGTTTATGACTAGGACTGATTCAGTTATTTAATTATGATGCTGAAGGAACTTTGAGAGGTAAATATAACATAAATTCAGCTTTCTGGAATTCCCAGGTTAGGATTTCCAGTCATAAGCAAGGGTGCTATTTGACCTTTCTGGGTGGAGAGTCTGACTAACAATCTCCCTTCTCAGGAATCAGGAGCTCCTGTTGTCTGTCGCTTGCAGTAGCAGTTGTGAGACTGACCCATGTGTTGCAAACTTCTCTTTGGAATTCCCCCAGCTAAGAGAGGGCTTGTGAGTCAGAATGTTGGGAACTTCACAGGCAGGCACCTTGCTTTTCAGGGAAGTGTGTCTGGCGCACAAATCATAAAAGTAAATACAGTACATACTATCTATTTTAAAAGAGGTACAGAATGTATAGGTGTGGAGAGATTAAAATGGATACAAATATGTACAAGGTAACTCCCTGTTTACAAAAGAGGCCCATAAAAATGATGGCTTCCAGGGCAAATGGATCAAAAGAATTAAAATTAGTTTGAACTGCTGAATATATTTTGTAAGATACTAGATCCCATATAAGGCACAGTGAATTGGCCTCACAAATTAAGCAGGGTGGATTGATAGTAAAATAACAAATTTACTAATAGAAGGGAGTGTTCCACTGCCATTGAGAAACTGACTAACTCTAACATGTAGAAGTAATTAAAACAATTCCAAAATAATGGAGCCTATTAGTGTTGAAAACAGGAAGAGATAATCTACCTGTATATATTTAAAATACATATATTTATACTTGAATTGTGCATTTATTTTTTCACATCCATAATTCTTTGTGAGCATCATGACAATCCTGTTTTTACGTTTGATATAAATTTCTCATTCTGACTATAAACAAAACATGTTTATCATGAATAATTCAAAGAGGTAGAGAGATATAGAGTTAAAAACAAAATTCACAGGAATTCCTAAATGACAATATTATTGGTAAGAACTTTATCAATGTCCTTGAAGACATTTCTATGTATATATTAGTACTATAATTTTGTATTTGCTACAAGGTTGAGAGAGCAGAGTCACACTTCCTCCCATGCCCTAGAAAGAAAATTTTGTGCACTTAGAAGTTTCTTCTGTCCTTACCTTATTTTCCAGATTATGGAAATCACTGAAGAGAGAACAAAAAGAAGAGGAAAAAGATGACAAGAGAACTGGTTGGTCAATTTTGAGGTTAAGTTCGTGACTGAGACTGAAAAAGACTGTGGGGAAAGAAAGCCTTCGAGCTATTCCAGCATGAAAATTAGAAAACAAGATGAAGGTAGGGTACAGAGGCTATTTTAAGATGTGGTGCTGTGGGTTAAGGAATTATATGTTCCTCAATGTTTCCTAAAAGTTGAGAGCAAAGGCTGAAATTGCTTTGTAATGTCTTTTGGTAGCTGGACTGTTTCTGTGATTGCTGAGACCAGGTCATAGTAGATCTGGGATTTATTGGATTTACACATAAATGAGATTATACAATATCAACTATGCTGCTTTGTAATTTCTTTTCTTTAAAAAATATACCATGGAGCTTCTACTGAAGTCAACAAATATAAATCTCCAGGATTCTTTATAGTAGATGCATAGAGTGTCTTGCATGAGTATACCACATATTTTTTAACTCGTTCATGTTGGTGGATTTAGGTTGTTCCTCATTGTGATGAACATCTTTGTGTATCTATACATATTTATGTGACTATCTCATTGAAATAGATTATTTTTTAGATATAAAATTTTGTGTATAAAATGGTACATACATTTTAGATTTTATTACATAACACCAACAAAACATCATGCTAATTTATATTCCTACCATGGAATATAACAGTCCCACAGCCACACAATCTCATTCTTATCATTTCTTATTAGTTGGTGAGGATTACTACAACTTTGACAACATATCTAGAGCATACATATGAAAGAGCTAAAACTCGAAGAGAATGTGTTAGTGACATAGTTCTAGTCTGTTGGCCTCTCTGGAGGTGTCCTATCGCTGGAAGGGACAAATGACAATAATACCTGTTAGGCCACACAAAAACTAATGCTGTCCTGGGGGGAGAGGGTGATACTTAAAACTGGCCAATAAAACTATTTCCAGTTCAATTTGTCTGTGTAATGGTGCACACATACCATGGTGGTGAGATAGCATGTGTAAAAGACTTTGTAAATCACCGGAGATTGAGGAACCATCTGGGAAAACAATTACCCCCTTCATCTGAATAATTAAGACTGAATTGTTTAGCTAATAAAAGCAAATTATATACCCTGTGGTTTGACCTTGGAATTGACTGTCATTTTTATCTTTTGCAACCTGATAGCCAAATTTCCAGTAAATGAAGTATTTATTATAAAAAATACTGCCAGAGTCCTTGCTGATCTGGACTACTTTTCCTTGTGATACCCTGATATTAAAAGTCAGAATATCTGATGCTGTACTTTCTCATAGCAAATGTACTATAGACAGTATTTTCCTCTGTAAATTCATGTCCCCAGGTTGCCTTTGACTTTGGCCCAGGAGGCCTGTTAATACTATGCTTATTTATACTCACTTTGACTCCCAAAAAGTGGATCCAGACAGCCTTCCCTGAGTTTATTTTACCATCTCAGGTCCTGCTGGACTCTTAAGGGCTTAAGGCACCAGAACATCTGTGTTTAACTTTGTTAGTCCCTGCCCAAGAAATTTATCCAAATTGGCACTGCTTCTGAATACGCAAGTGAGACTAAATTACAAATGGAGAAAGTGTCTGGGTTAAAATAAACTGTCACGAGAAAAAAACAATCTCCTTTCATTTTCTTTTTCTTTTTTTAAGAAAAACAGGAAGCTGACATTGATCTTATCCTTAGGTGAGATTTGTTGTTCTAATCCTTTTAGAAGCATTTATCCCAGAATTTCTTTTTTTTAAGTATATTTTATTGATTATGCTATTACTGTTGTCTCAATTGCTTTTCTCTTTGCTCCTTCTGCCCAGTACCCTACTTTCCTCCAGCAACCCCACGCCCCTTAGTTCATGTCTATGGGCCTTGCATATAAGTTCTTTGGCTTCACCCTTTCCTATATTATTCTTAACTGCCCCCTGTCTATTTTGTACCTACCAATTATGCTTCTTAATCCCTGCACCATTTCCCCATTACTTCCCCTTCCTCCTCTCAGCTGTTACCCCTCCAAACGATCCCCATACCTATGATTGTCTTCCTGTTCTGGTTGTTTGCTTAGTTTGTTTTTGTTTCTGTTTTTTTTTTACAGTTATGAGTTTGTTGTCATTTTAATGTTTATAGTTTTGAATTATTTTGCCTTAAATAAATCCCTTTAACATTTCATATAATAAGGGCTTGGTGATGATGAACTCCTTTAGTTTTACCTGTCTGACTTTCCATTCTAAATGATAGTTTTGCTGGATAGAGTAATCTTGGTTATAGGTCCTTGCTTTTCATCACATTGAATACTGCTTGCCGGTCCCTTCTTGCCTGCAAATTTTATTTTAAGAAATCAGCTGATAGTCTTATGGGAACCTCTCTGTAGGTAACTCTTCTTGTCTCTTGTTGTTTTTAAGATTCTCCCTTTCTCTTTAACCTTTGACATTTTAATTATGATGTATTTTGGTGTGTTCCTCTTTGGGTGTAGCTTGTTTGGAACTCTGTGTGCTTCCTGGATGTGTATGTCTATTTCCTTTGCCAAATGTGGAAAGTTTTTCTTCATTACTTTTTCACATAAGCTTTCAATTTCTTGCCCTTCCTCTTCTCCTTCTAGCACCCCTATGATTTGGATGTTAGTATGTTTAAAGTTGTCCCAGAGGTTCCTAAGCCTCTCTTCATTTTTTTCAATTCTTGTTTCTTCATTCTGTACTAGTTGTCTGTTTTTTTCTTCCTTATATTCCAAATCATCCATTTAAATCCTGTTTTCCTTCCCTTCACCATTGATTTGGTCTGGATTTTTCTTCATTTCATTTAGCATAGCTTTCACTTCTTCTCCTATGTGTTTGCTGTACTTAAGCATATCTGTCAAGTCTGTAAGCATCTTTATCACCAGTGTTTTGAACTCTTCATCTGTTAGGTTGGGTATCTCCTTGTCACTTCGTTCTCCCACTGGAACCTTGATCCATTCCCTCTTTGGGGGCATACTTCTCTGTCTCCTCATCTTGACAGGCTCCTGTGTTTGCCTCTGTGTCTTAGGTAGAGCTGTTTCACCTGTTATGTTGTAAGGGGCAGAGCCTTAGATATTTGTCAGTATGGGTGACTTGTTTCACCACATTCTGGTGCTGTCTGTGGATGAGGGGGTCTGAGAATGAACAGTGCCACTTGCTCAGCATTTGTCCCTTTTCCAGGCACTTCTCCCACTTCCCGTATGGGATTGGCACGTCTCTAGCTGTTGCCCTGGCCATGGTTCCCAGAGGGGTTGGTCTGCAGACATTCTAGGACCATGGGGGGCCTCTAAAAAGACAGACTCTGCTGAGACACTGGCAGTTTCTTCTTCTGCCCCAACCCCCACTGTTTTTCACAGTCAGAAGCAATGAGGCTTCTTTTTTTTCCCCTGGTGCTGGAACCATGAGCTGCACGGTCTGGTCTCATGCTGGGAGTGCTCCTCGGGTGTCCCTCCCCACACTTTAAAATGTGTGACTGTGCTTTCTACCAGCTGGCCACACCTGCTGTCACAGCAACCACTGCCACAATGTATCCTCTCTGCTCCTGATCTGCCCCTCCTATCCATCTGGATGAGTATTTCTTCTTTATATCTTTGTTTGTTGGAATTCCATGGAGCTCAGTTTCCTGGATCTTCTGGTTTTGAAGTAGTTGTATCCTTTCTTAGTTGGTGGAAGTCATAGCATATCTACCTATGCCTCCATCTTGGCTGGAAGCCTTGACTCTGTTCTGTCCCAGAATTTCTGATCAACAATAAGAAGAGGGTGGGTTCAGTTATCTGCTTGTAGTAATAGGGATTCAAATGTAATTTTTTCAGTTCTTCCTTTAGTGTTCTTATTTTGAACTAGAATAGTTCAAAATAGTGATTGGGACCCTCTGGAGATTAGATTGTCAGGATATTTAGATGCATAGAAAAACAAACAAACAAAATTCATTTCTCTCTGGTAATTCCTCTGTGAGGACAAGGCAGCCTCTAAGATTGGAACCTGGGTGAGAGCAGGAAATAGTTTCTGTTAGCAAAGCATGATGAATAGTAATTATTTTCAACTATGTCTTCCCTGTGAGATGGTCTCACCATCAGAAAGATATGGTCAGTGAGAAGTGACAATATTCAATATGATGCATTTTATATAGATCTAATTTGGGGCACCCATCAGTGATTATACATAGGCCTGCTTTCCTTCAAAGGCTGCCTTGTGTGGTCTGCAAAATAAGAGAAGATGGCCTTCTAATTCTCTTGTCATTAA
Organism: Furipterus horrens; assembly: GCF_987537825.1. Lineage (NCBI taxonomy): Eukaryota > Metazoa > Chordata > Mammalia > Chiroptera > Furipteridae > Furipterus > Furipterus horrens. Next base: position 46,492,493 of record NW_028327182.1, read on the forward strand.
AAAAATAAAATAGAAGCAGACTTTCCAGTATCCCTAAGGAGGGCACTATAGGATTTTTGTTGGAAATGGATATGAAGACTTAGAAGAGACTAGCAGATCAGAAATGTAGACAGGTTGATTCTCCCTTATCAGCTAATTTAAAAGTGTCTAAGCTTCTGCCAAATGATCTGTTTTTAGCTAGCATTATACTTGTGCCTTTCTGTATTCTTTCCTATGTCACAGAAGAGAAATCCAAAATGACATTTTCCTGAATCTCTTTCCAGTAGCATTCTAGGTTGAATCTGCCAATGAAAGAAATTTAGGTGAGATTTGGAAGGTGGAAGAAGAGAAGGTATTTTTCTCTAGTGACAGCCCCGAGTAGGAAGCTGAGATCATCACTGATGGCTTCCCTTGGCTATTGGGGTCCTTTAGATGGCAGCTGAGGCCACTGCAGTGGCTTTCCTGTAATCACTGTATCTCCAGGTCTCCTATAATGGGTTTTTGTTCCCTCAGCTCCTTGCATTCTCTCTAATTTTCTGTATTAAATACCTCTCCACTCAAAACAGTCACCTTTTTCCTCCTGTAATAATCCTGAATGACACAGAGGTACAGGCATTAAATCTTTGTTAATTAATCTGAATTCTCCATTTCACCAAATTATAGATCAATAGATGACTTACAAACATAAAAATACATATGGTATAGTTTCATTTTTGTAATGTTCAAATGCAAACTTATTTGTTATCTTAGAAGTAAGGATAGTATCTGTGTTTGGGGAGGATGGTAATGATTGGATGTGACTTAGGGTGCTGGTAAAGTTTGATAACATTAAGGTGGTACTTAGATGGTTGAGTTTTTTGTGATAATTCTTTAAGCAAGATAATTATGTTATGCACTTTTCTTTACAAGTGTTAAACTTTAATCAAAGGTTTATTAAAAGTATTTAAGACTGGTAGAAAAATTTATTTTTTAGTGTTAATCCTAAAATGACAAATTGATCATTGAGTCCCATCTTACTTTTTGACAGATGATACAACTGAGGTAGTAAGATTCCAGTAACTTGTTCAAATTGTTTTGCAAGCTCAGTTTTCTATCCATTTATAATCTGATTTAGTGTGAGAATTTTAAAAATATGTTTTTCCTAGATATCTTTTCCCCCATTTTTTCCAATTTATATTTAAATAAGATCAACTTTATATGAAAATAGATAAGAGGAATTATTCCAAGCTAATTTGTCATCTCGGGCATTCTTTTAAAAATATTAGACACTAGTGAAATGGTCTGTGGGTAACATCAGTAAAGAAGGTGGCAACTTTGCCAAGGTATTTAGAATTTATGAGTAGGAAGGAAAGAAGCCACTTCAACAATGTGCCAGTGTGATTAAATGTGACTCTAAACCAAACAAAAAATACGCATTGTAAAATATCACCAAGAAAGGTAAAATGGGGTAACTAAACTTACTGTGGTTATCATTTGGTAATGGACAAAAAAGGTAGTCACTATCTTATACACCACAAATTAATATATGTCAATTATACTACAGTACAAAAATTAATGGAAAACAAAACCATAAAAAGCAGAAAGATAAAATGCATAGTCCTAAAAAAACCTCACACTAATCTTATCCATTTGTTCATTTCCCACAGCTTCTACTACTTGAGCCACCTGGCTTTTCATCTCTTAGGGTTTGTAATTCCTAAAGCCTAATGGGCCCATTGGCTCAGCATTACTCTCCCTGCTATTCTTGCCCTGATAATATGGGCTGACCTGTGAATACTCACCAAGTAAATGTTATACTGCAGCAAGTTTCACTAAAGTAGGGGAACTTCCAGGACAGCTATAGATTTTATAGTTAATAGAGAGTGAGAAGGTTCTTTCTGCAGTTTCCCTATCCCCTAGCCCCTACATGCACTAGGGCCTAAATCTTAATACATTCTAGGACATTCTGGGTCTGTTACAACACACATAGTTTTGAAATATTTCAGTGCATTACTTTCAGAAATCAGCAACAGTGTGTGCTTCTGAGTTCCTTGACTTTCCTGATCTTGCATCCAGCATAATTCAGAAAAGACTGCTTCTCACAATCTATTCATTCAACATGTATTTACTGAACTTCCACTACATGCCTGGCAGTGGGTGAGGTGATGAGGTCACATGATGAATAAGATGAAGTCTCTGTCTCCAAAAAGCTTATGACTGGTTACATAATAGTCATTCAAAATAATAATTTGGCTACAGGAATAAATTTTGGTGCTGATTAAAGCATATCATTTAAGTCCTAATTATGAGTTTTAAATTCTATTTTCTTGATCAGTCTTTGCAGGTGACCTCCCAATGTGAGAGTCACTGCTATTTTGAGAATTCATTTAAACTTACTAAACTTGGGCATAGGTTTGGAGCATCCCAAATTCAGATGATGAGAAGAATATACACATAAGGAAAAATAGCCTGAGACTTTGCGCTTGAAATTAATAGTGATTAGAGGTCCTAAGAATAAGGAATTGTATGGCAAGAAGCTCCTAGAATGGTGATTTTCAAAGTAAGTTTGAAAAGGTTCTAAGAGAAATACTGATGCCTTCTTAAAAGAGAGGTCAAAGATAATGTCAAGTAGATTTAATTGTAACCTGTTCATTATCAGACAGTACTTCAGGGATAACAGCTCAGAGCATGGAAGCTTACCAGTAACTTCCCTAGATCCTGAGTTACTATATCTTCTCAGGGCAGGAAAATTCTATTGCAGATCAAGAGATACCCACTTGTAGTTATTTCTGATTTGTCGTCAGGGAGAAAAATTAGCTACCAAATGTGATCAAAGAGTTGAACCAGAAAAGATTATCAGTTACACAAGATACTTTTGACCTAATTTTTATCACCTGTAGATTTAAGTGAATCAGAAATTGGTTTAAAACCCTGCTACAGGAATCTCCTTCTGCCCTGATGAAGAGATCTGATAATGAATATCCAAAAGACTAGAAATCATAGGTAATACAACTTCAACTGGATGATGGGAGTGGAAGGAACTGGGGTGAAGGGTGCCCACCTTTAGTAAAGGGGCAGCCTCTGCTTCACTATGGCTAATCGCTATATATAGGAATACAGGTCTAGTGCATTCAGAAGAACCTACTTTCAAGAGAAGCTAGAAATATGTATGTTTCCTTGGGTTTTCATAATTTTTAATTGTCAATTCAGAAACAAAATATATACATACCAAAAAGGCTGTGTTTCCAGCTAGTATTTGAAAGAATATGAAAACCCTCTGCTCCTCATGGGAACAAAAAGAAAAACTGATACAAAATTCAAATCATAGTTTTCTATGGGGCTAGAAAACAGCAGAAGACACAAGGAAACCTTGGTGAACAGAATTGACTCAATAAATCTCCCTCCAAACCCAAAGAAGAGGGTGGTAAGCAGAGAAAAAAATAACATAAAACCCAATGTTCTTGCGGTAATTGGATTCCAGAGCCCTGGCTGAATTGAATCTGAAGGTGAACCAAAAATACCTACAATTGCAGCTAAACTTTCTCTTATTTCAAATAGGGACATAATAAAAAAGGCAGTGACAAAGAAGGCTGAGGCATGCTCAACATCAATTTTTATCAAAGATGTGATAGTGGAAGTGTTCACCTTCCTAAAAGAAAAGCACAAGGAACCTTTTAACGTAAAATAATAGGGCATCCAGGGATCAAGTGGTGGACTTTGCTTCTACTGGTTAACAACAAAGTAGGTCAAATGGCATTTTCTTGTGACAGTCTCTTTAATAAATGGCAAATGTTTTCTTCTGGCCATTAACACTGGGGATTTTTTTTTTTTTTAATTTAATTGCATGGATCTGGAGTAAAGATAAGTTTGAAGTCTCCCTCCACGGAAACAGGTTTACCATATGTCAGTTCTTTCAGGAAAACATTGAGATTTAAATTCTATCTTAATATAATTCTTACTTCTTCCAAAGAGTGTGGTTGAAGATTTTTGTGGGAATGAAAATCTGAAATCTGGGGGTAGAAGATGGGGGGAGGTCTCAATTTCACAGGGTCTAGTAGATAGAAATTGGCATGCTAACCCACATTTGCAGGATTTCTTCCAATTCACTGAGGTCAAACTAGAGAAAAGTATTATTACCCTAAACATTTCTCCTGACTACTTTTATGTGTTTGTCATTTATTAATCTTGTGCTGAAAATTTGAACCCAAAGAATAGACTTTATTTGTGTGCTATTGATTGAAAGGAAAAGTGTGCCAAGTGCCATAGATACTTCAGATAGATTGATCACATTATTTTTTCCAGCTAAGGAAATAAGAAGAAAAAAAAATGTAAAATGCGTTTTTCTAAGCCGACGTGCACTGAGCTGAGGTTAGCATCCTCCAGATTACAACAGGAGGCCTGGAGCGTTCCCTATTTTACTCCTGTAAGTCAGTGTATAAGGATGCAGGCAATTGCTGGCAAATTGCCGTATGTGCTCTTCTCTGATACGAGCCTGGCTGGTGTGCTGAGGCCCTGGGGAAGTGCTGTTACAGGTACTGAAGTTTCGCCCTGTGAAGCCTGTCAGGCTGATAGATGGGAATGCATCTCAGAAGTCTGTCAACCCTGTCTGTCAGAAGCCTGCCTTCATTCACATGGAAGACAAGCCAGGCTGACTCAACAAAAAGCTGGGCATCTCCCAGGAGGAATGGCTGCTGGAGGAAATTAAGGAAGATAGAGGAGGAAAGCAGTGCTGGTTTTACCTGTTTGTTTTGTTAGAGCTGATTTTTGTGAACAGTCAAGGCAGTCATTCTTGGTGTCATCTTAATTACTTTCTGTGCAAAGAAAAAAGAAAGGCAGAAAGTGGCAACATTTACTTACATTGCCAATCAATTCTTCTTGTTTTTTCTTTCTAGGAATTTTTCTGACTCGCAAAACATATATAACAATCTGTTTTCCCCTAAGAAATTATGTTAGATTTACTCATTTCCGTCTCCTCAAAAGATGTACTAACATTGTCTGTATTGGGCAGCTGTGTGTGAGGGAGATTGGAGAGAGAGGGGCAGATATTTGGTGTTTTTTTCTTTTTCACACAAGTAAATGTGTGTCTCTTCTCTTAAGGAAATGCTTGGAGTTTTTCTTTTTGCTTTTTGGTCTCCAAACTCCAGTGGCCATTCTCACTTAGGACCAGATGCTATGCAGAAATCAGAGCTGAAATGTATCTTACTTAGGGGCTTAGAAAGGAAAGAAATTCTTTCTCAAGGTGATAATAAGGAATTCACATAAAATAAAACCTCAAAGGAGATCTGAGTTCTCTACTTATCTAGCACCATCCTTAAAAAGCACATTACTTATCCACTCACTTTGATTTTCTTTCTTAGAAAAATCTCTCTTTTAAAAAAACCAAGAACAAATGAACATAATCCTTTTTTGCTTTTCTACTTCTCAATTTCTCTGTTTTGCTTATTTCTCACTCTGTACTAAAGGACGAGTATTCTTACCTCATTCATCCATTTATTCAATAGTTTCAGCTAATGTCTGAATAGACAAAGTGTCTGCAGAGGTACAGTTGGGGGCTGTGTGCATTCCCAGTGAGGACTTGGCTTACAGGGGTTTGCTTGAAGTCCATCTTCAGAGTAAGTTGTGTCTGAAGTTAGGGGAAAAAGGTGCTTGCATGGGAAATGATATAATAAGTGGCCTATAAATGACTTCTCTAAAGTCCTCTCTCTCTGTGTGTGTCCCTTCCTCCTTTAGTTTTGGCCCCAAGGACAGTGGGCCTTCCCATATTCTATACATGCCAAACCACTGAACTCTGAAACCAGGCTGACAGCCAAGGAGTTGGGTGGTATCCATCCACCGGGCAAGTCTTAGAGTGCTCTCCCAGCCCACACTCCCAGAGACCCCTGCCTCCACTCCCAACAAGCAATAAAACCTAGCATGCTATCCTGTGCATAGTAAGGACTAAATAGTGTTTATTGAGTAAATGAGGCAGTGGGTAAAAAGGTGAATTAACCTGTTTTTTGTTCCTCTGCTCTACTGCTTTTAGACTGGTAAAGATGAGCCAGGAGTACACGGTTTGATGGTAGGTGAAAACCAGCAGGCTCTTTTTTTTCTTTTTTTTTACATCCTAGAGCACTAACAAGGGGACTTGAGGTAAAACCCTCACATGAAGCCCCTGAGCTCCCTGGGCCACTGATAATGATGAGGCGTAGAGGTACAGTCCATGGACCAGAACACTGAGATACCCAGAACCCTTTTGATCCTGGGGCTCTGTATTTCACTAGCTCAGAAATCCTTAATAGCAGGACTAGCGGGGAAGTAGACAGGGATCAAAAGAGAAAAAGTTCTCAGTTCCACTCAGGACCTAGTGATATGGTTTATGGAAGAAACTTCTTCATATAGCGAATGATAAAAAAGGTTTGACACTGTGTGTTTGGAGAATTCTGTGGGCTCACCCTGAGAAGTGAATATGTGCTCTGGCTGTAGCATTAGCAATGCCGGGGTGGAATGGAGGTTTCATTCCCAGAAACGGTGAATCCAAGCTTTGTAACAGCATGCAGTGTCCCTCTGATATCTCACCTTTGGAAGCTGTAGTGTGGTTCTTTTCTGATCCGCTATGATTTTTGTTCAATTTAATCTTTATTTATTTATTTTTTTACATTACCACTTAGTCTCCTTCATTCCCCTCCCCTAGCAATAAAGCCTTCAGGAATGATCTCTGTAGTATTTCCTTTCTTACTTACAAACTTCCATGGACACAAAGTCACTACTGTGGTTCCTGTAAGAAACAGATGAGTGATATTACAATTAACAATTCGTTGATCTTTAGAGGTTAGCAATGAGGACATATTATCTATTGCTTTTATTATTTAATTCAGAAGGGGCATGTATAATATGCTTCATTAAATGTAACTGTCAGAACATGGCAGTCCAGTTGGCGTGACTGGCGGGAGGAAGTGAGGCTTCTACCTCAGCTTCTACTGTGGCTGTGTAAGCTCCATGCACAAAGTCTCCTCCCTCCAGCCCAGTTCCCTTGGGGCATTTGAGGCCTACACTTCCCATTTGTTCATTGTCAAAATATGGTGGTGGCTGGACTACCCGCTGGACTTTTGACATATGCAAATTAGATGTATGCAAATTAACCCAGTCCCAGCTTCCCCCATAAAAAATGAAAATGGGCTTTGCTTGTCCCCAGAAGAAATATTGATGGACCTAGCATAACATATAGACTGGGGGAAAAGCAGGGAAACATAAATAACCTGTTGAATGTGTTGATGTGTAAACTCACCCTAACTGTAATATATGTCTGGAAAAGTGTGGAGTTGGGGCCTAGCAAGCACATAGCTAAGAAGCAATTCTTATGGAGCATTCTGGGCTACCTGAAATCCCTAATTCCACTTTTCCTTTCTCCTCTTCTCTTATCTCTTCACTCCTTCTCTCTGCCCTCTTCTTTTCCCCTTCTTTCTTTTTCTCTCCCTCTTCCCTTGCTCCTATGGATCATTGAAGTGGATTGGGAGTTTCCCTCTTACCTCTGACTCCTTTCCCTCCCTTCTCTCAATAAGCCTAGGCGTGCAAACCTAGACTGTTCTGTGGGTGATTTCTCAGAGCAAAGGCAGCCTGACAGTAATGTAACAGCAAAGTAATTAGTCTTTAAAGGATATGTTTGCTTTTTAATCTCTTGAGAGACTATGGGAAAAACCTGTCTTGGACTCCAATCATTTCCAAATTGTCTTATGCTCACAGCATCTCATCTCATTGTGCTTGTGTCATTCTGAGATTCTTTTCTGCTCCCAGTATACTCTTTTATCACTAAATCTGCCTCTTCATTCATCTAAATTTTAAAACATGTCCTAAATCTTCCAGCCTCATTGAAGCTTTTTCATAAAGAAATCTTTGATTTGGCCATGATCCTGAGAAGCATGTTCTGCACATGGCAGATGACATTAGAAAAGTTGAACTAACCCACGAGATTGGGGGTCAGATTTAACTTGGCAGAGAGGAAATGAGACATGAAGGCCTCAAATGTGGCTAAAAAAAGGGCACAGAGTTACCCAAATGGACTATATGCCACTTAGTTTCCTTTTCAAATGTAATAGAGAACAGGGGTAACTCAGTGTACCAGCATTACCATTTGATGGATACTTGGCTATCTCCTGCTTTGGGCACCCAGTCCAGCTCCTAGAAGACATATGGCCTGTAGACTTCACATTCCAATTAGAGTGGAATTACATCTTTTAAAAAAAATACAGTTTCCAGAAACATAACTAAATAAAACCCAGTACTGAAGGCAGGAAAAAAGACCAGTCTCTCAATGCTTAGTTGAAATAGCTCCTAACGGCACACTGGACACATTTTGTTCAGTTGGTTCATGAAGACAGATTGGAGAAATGAGAAGCAGTTGAATTTTGGAAATTAATTATGGTATCATTATGTCAAAAGATGTAATAAATGCTTTAAATGTAGGATTAGATGCATTTTATCTGGGACTAGGAGCTGAGAGGCAGCATGGGATCAGGAAAACAAGAGCAAAATGTTCCTTAGTCATTTAATCAGGTCTTCTGGACAAAGGATAACCTTGTGCTCTGTGTTCAGGGTTATAGAGTCAAAGATGAATTCTACATTCTCATGGACACCTGGGCATAATCTGACCCAGGTGTAACCCAATCTATGAATAAAAAACAGTGCTTCATAACAGGATTTAATTTCACTTGTCTGGAATTTTGCCCCTCATTCCAGTGCGGGATTTAATTAATTCTTACTCAGAAGTTAGTTACTTCAAGGTAAATGCCATAGAAGTGCAAATAATTATTTTAATGTAGTTTAGAAATAGATACAGACTGTTTCCATTTTACTATTATCAATTGTTTCAAGAACTTTTCTGAATTATTTCATTGTACATGTGCCTTGAGGCTTTCTCGAGCAAGTTGGAAAATACATTATAGAATAAAGTACAGGATTACTAAAATCACATTAAACCGTATGAGTCCAATTTCTGAAGGAGGTGGAAGTACCCACATTAATTTATATTTCATTCCATTATGTAATTATTCACACTCCATATTTTGAGGATAAAATTTATAAGACTGTCTCCCTACCTAATCATCTCTCTCCCTCCTTACCGTTTTTCTTCTGTTCTTTCTTTTCTGTGAAGCAACACTGTCTTCTAGCAAGAGCTCACAGGGGAATTTTAGAATTAAAGGCTGAGGGATCTAGATGAAAACACCAGAATCCTTCCTTCATGTGCTTTCCTTTCAATAGATATAATTTTTCCCCGTCAAGGAAAACCTTTTGAACAAAATAGAGTGTGTTTGTCCTCACCACAGTTGGCAAATGATTAAATTTCAGGTTTCTTCCTACTGCTCTTTTATTGTCTGTTTCTTACCTGGCTTTGCCTCATGTTCCCTGAAGTTTTAGAAGTTGGGCTGGAACCTCTGTTAACTGCCACTGAACAAGATTAGAAAGGGGACAAAGTGAATAACAGCTCCCTGTGGACATCTGATTGGGGTTCTAACCCACCACAATTCCAGGGGGATGGAGTAACAAATTCGAAATAATTTGCCTGAAGAAATAGCCTAGTAACCTATTTTGTACCAAACATTCTGCAGTATTAAATATGAAATTTGGAGAAAAGGACATTTCAAATAAAGCCTATCTTTAATCACTTCATAAATATTGATATATTTTTTTGAATTCATATTGCTTTTTAATCTCCCTCCTATGTTGGTTGCTATAGGTATATTTCAAATCAAGATCTCTATCACAATCCTTCCCTATAGCTTGATAAAATGTTGGATATGGTTTATCATAAAAATATAAAATAACTTGTCTGGATATATTGGTAGAATAGAAAGAGTGCTGCATTTATAGTCAGACCACCAGTGTTCAAGTTCCAGCTTTTCTATTAACTAATGAAGATGACTTAACCCCAACATGCCTCAGTTAATTCAGTTGCAAAACAGGTATAATATGATACTTAAAATCTCTTTTTGCTTCACAAAGATTTAGTGAAGCTGAAATAAAAAAAATATATAGAACTTAAAATGGAAAACATATACTACAGAAATGTATAGTTCATGGTAAAGAGCAGTATCATAACTTGAGCTTGTTTTGTTTGTTTCAATAATAATAGTCAATTTTTATGTTTCAAAAATTGTGATAAGTAGTTTGCATATATTATTTATTATATAATTATTGAGTACTACTACCATCTCCATTTTACATGTGAGAAAATAAAAGCACAGAGATATAAAGTAGGTTGCCTAAGGCCACATAGCTGGTAATGGGGCTGAATTTTGCCCCCAAAACTATATGTTCAGGTGCTAATTCTTGGTACTTCTATAAGTAACCTTATTTGGAAAAGGGCCTTTACAGATGTACTTAAGTTGAGGACCTTAGTGGGCCCTAGATGTAATATGTAAGTGTCTTAATGAGAGACAGGATGGACACACAGACAGATGGAAGGTGACCATGTGAAGACAGAGGTAGAGATTGCTGTGCTGCTGCCACAAACTCAGAAATGTCTGGGCACCAAGGATAAAAGTGGAAAGAAAGGATTCTTCCCTAGAGCTTTCAGAAGGAGCATGGCCCTGCTGACACCCAAGTTCATCTCTGTCGTTTGAAGCCACCCAGTTTATGATCACTGATTACAGCAGTGGCAGGAAGTGCTTACAGAGCCCTGGGATCCACACAGAAGGAGTCTGACTCCAGAAAATAAACACTTGATCATTTTGCTTAACTTTACTTTTTTAATTGAAAAACAAGTAAATTCAGGAGAGAAGGAAGTTATCAAAGTGAATCTGGTATAATTGTTTTGGTGAAATGAAATGGTTAATTGTGGAAGTATAACATAAAATGTTAAAATTATTGTTATGTGGGCATGTGGCTGTTGAAACTCTTAGTTTTTCAAAGTGTCCAATCTAGAAGTAGCTTGGAATAAATTTTTTTTAAACTAAAAATTTAAAAATCCCTTTCTGAAAGAGGAACTAGTTGATACACAGCAAAGATAAAGTTACTAACAAGTAAACTCAATGATAGCAGAATACAAGAACATTCTATAATATGTGATGAGTTGAGATTTGTCTTATTATTATTAATAACAATGACAATGTCAGTTTTAGATCAATATTGTTTTAGAGAAACAATACCTAGAGAAAAAAGGCAATTTGTTTCTTAGAGATAATGGGTTTCTTTGGTTACACTACAACTTCTATGAACAATCCAGCATTTCCTAGCCATGGTTAATGTTTTTTACTCGTGTATAGATTTTTATTCTATAAAATATAATCTCTGTGTTTACTGATTTATAAATAACACTGTTAAAAATATTTTAAAAGTATTATTCTCCAGAGGTTGAGAAAGCTCTGGATAAAAGCTGCCTCTTCTCTTGCCTAGCCTCTAGGACATCAGCTTGGCACAATGGCAGCCCAGTTTGGCAGCTCAGGAGACACAATGTGCTGCTGACCTTTCTCCAAGAAACACGGAGGAGCAAAGAGACTCAAGAAATAAGGAAGCAGGTGCCACAGCCAGGAACCCATTCCACCTACAGAAGCTTTATCTTTTTGTGTTCAGTAAAATTGAAGTTTGATTGAGTTTATTCTGAATCTCCATCTCTGATGTCTCTCCTAAGCTTTGATCCCACATTTGTGACTGTTTGTTGCAGCCCGCCCTTTGCTATTCTACCTAGTCTGTAGGATTCAAATGGTTTTGTATAACCCTTTTTTGCCCTTCCCAATCAGATCTCCAGCTGGGCCTTCTCTGAATAACTCATGCTGTTAAAGGAGCAGCATTCTCCATGGAATCAAGGCTCACAGCTTTGCCATCATCTTTGATTCTCACCTTTCATGACTGGTGCTTCCGACCCATTACTGAGGGCTATGAACTATACTCCACAATGTCTTTCACATCCAAACCGTCCTCTCCATTCCCACTGTCATTACCTGCTAAGGTCGAGTTATGACATTGCCTCCTGTCTAGACAATTAAAACAGCCTTTTCCTGGCCCCGGATCTTAGACTCCTGCACACACAATACATATGCAGCACACACCTACAGAGGACTTGCCCATGCTCTGATTTTTCACCTCACTACATGTCTACGTCGTGCACTTTGATCTCCTCAGCTGGTCACTGATGTCACTTTACAGTTTAGTGTCAGAATACTGTTTCAGACTTTGTCCTTGCTACTGCCCTTCTTCCTTCCTTTGTGCAACCAGACTTCAGTTTTGCTTCTTTCCACCACAGCTCTTTACTGCTCACTTTCCTGCCTTCTTTCATTCCGTTGCTGCAGCTCGCAAAGGCAGTTCTCTTCTCTGCATGTCTGAATTTTATCTCACACAAACATCTCTCCTATGTCACCTCTTCCAGGATTCCAGCACTCTTACCTTCATTAAAGGTGAAGTGTTAGATGCCAGAAACAGAGAAAAAGACATTTTTTCCAAGGTTTTCACAATAGTGAGGGAGATCGTTAAGGAACAGACAACCACTCTGGGGTGATATGGAATCAAATGCTTAGGCTGCTGCATAAAGAGCTTCTCATATGGGTTTGGAGGAGAGAAAACAAATAAAACAAAAACAGAGCCTATAAACAAGACAGATATTCAGCTAGCTCATACAGTGCAAGTGTACCAATCTGTAAACTACTGAAATGGTTCTGTTCTGATGGCTGCTCTGTTGCCCCAGCTGCCCGGGCCCCATTCTGGGTTCTGCCCAGGATCTGGCCTGGCAGGAGCTCTCTAGCTCCTGTCCCAGCATGCTGGCCCACATCCATTCTAACTGGTCAGACCTCACCATTTTCTTTATTAAATACCTCAGATATCTCCCCTGCCTGTTTCTGTAACAACAGGTAAAAGCTTGGGATTGACAGCGATGGTGAGGGAATAGAACCCTCTTTGACCAGAGCTTCACCCAACTCTTCCCAGCTTGGTTACTATGGCATTCATACTCTGTGATCACAGCAAATCCATGTTGTGTATTTTTCCTTAAAGTGTTTCTCATTCTCATAATTTCCCATTATTCTTCTATTTTCAGTGTCTTCATGTTTCTCCTTTCTTGCGCATTCAATACTCTGCTCCAGGCTTCAAATTCTTGGATATATACTCAACAAAGGTACACTTACTGTGGTTTCACTTTCTATAGTTTCAGTTAGTTACAGTCAACCTCAGTCTGGAAATATTAAATAGATAATTCCAGAAATAAACAATTCATACATTTCAAATTGTATGCTGTTCTAAGTTCCATGATGAAATCTGGCACCTTCCCACTCTGTTTTACCAGGGACATGACTCATCACCTTGTCCAGCTCACCCATGCTGTGTAAGGTCCTCAACAACAAGTCACGTAGCTGACTAGGTTATCAGAACAACTGTCTCAGTACCACAGTGCTCATGTTCAAGTAACGCTTATTTTACATAATAATGGCCCAAAGCCATTCACATAATTTTTATTAGAGTATATTATTATAATTGCCCTATTTTATTATTGATTGTTGTTGTTACTATTTTAGTGTGCCTAATCTGAAAATTAAACTCTATCATAGGCATATATGCAGAGGAAAACACATAGTATATGTATGTAGGGTTGGGTAATTATCTGCAGTTTCAGGCACCCACTGGAAGTCTTGGAATGTATCCCACTCAGTTAAAGGAGGACTACCGTAGTGAAGTAATTGAGGCTTACAGGTTTAACTCATGACTTTATTATGTATTTAGCAGGAAGGCACTTGCCTACAGATACCCCTTGTCTTCCAAAAAGGAAATTTTTTTTCTGATGACATGTCTTATACCCCTAATTGCCATTCCTGCTCTGTCTTCTCTGCCAAGCCTGGACTCTTGACATCCAACTAAATCCAGAGACCTTGCTGGAATGATTAAAAGAGTTACTATTTGACTTGACAGTCTCACTATTGTCTGCTAAAATTTAACCAGTAAGTTCAAGTGACAACTGGAGAACATAGCAGAGAAAAGTTTTCCATTATCAGAGGCCTCAGTGATACGTGCTCATTATTAAGGTTCAGAGGGGCTGGAAACTCAAATAGGTTGAGTCTTGGTGAAGTCAAGCATCAGCTGAGTCTCAGCACATTGTCAATACTGTGGGATTGCCAAGTTTCCTGCACAAAATGCTGCTGTTTTTCTCAAAGCAGTTTATATGCTCAGTGGAGGGAAAAGGAACAAGAAGAATACAGATTACAGTATGAAAATTTCAAAAATAAGATGAAAATATGATAGGAGCTCAATTTGCAATATCCTTGAGACCTAGGTACTGATTACTCAGGTACATTTTTTGTGATGTTGCAATTGTTTTGTAGTATTTGTTTGTGCTAGCAGAAAATGCAGGTAAAGGCAGGGCATGCTCACTCACAGTTTGTTTTTGTGCCTTATTTAGAGACAGTGGCTTGACCTTTGCAATCCCCAGATACCTAGACTGGTTGAGCACAATATTCACTGGTTAAAGCTTTAGTTGTCTTGTAGGTTGGACCAGTTCCCATGGCCCCTCAGCTGACCCTTAGGCTCTAGTAATTAGCTGTGCTGTTCATTATTTCCCAGTGGCTTGTCCCTTGTCCCTGTCCCCTTCTGGAGCAACAATGCAGGCCCGGTACTGCAACCCTTTTGCCTGTTGGCACCCTATCATTTCTCAGAGTATTTTCAGCTAAGCAAAAACAACACAACAAAATAAAACGATTGCAACACAAAAACTCAAGGAAGCAGATGAAAAAATAATATATTTGTTTGTCTGGCTTCAGAAGTGTCTCATAGTTCTCTTACTCAGCACTATGCCTTATTCTATTTGTGTTGTACCTGGTGCTTACTACAAATAAATAACTTTATAATCAATACTTTTTATGACAGTAGGATCATATGTTCCCCTTTATTTGCAATTTCAGTTATAAGTAGCACCTAATATATTAAATATTTATAGCAGAATAGCCTGCTTTGACATTATTTTGTCAAAATTGCTCTCCTTGATTGAGGTAGTTAAGGTAGGTTTTTATAGACCATCTATTTGTTGTCGCTGTTTCTTTGAAGCATCTTTTTTCTTGGTGCTTAGATATTAGAACACTTTATTTAAGATGGCAGCAGAGGTAAACATTGCTTGCTTCTTCACACAACCACATCAAAATAATAACTAAAATATAGAACAATCATCACCAGAACTGTCAGAAATCAAGTTGAATGGAAGTCTGACAACTACAGAATTAAAGAAACCACATCCATCCAGACTGGTAGGAGGGGTGCAGATGTGGAATAGGCTGGTCCCTCCACGTGTGATGGATAAAAACTCAGGAGGGCTATCTCAAGAGCGAGGAGCCCCTGCTCCACACCAGGCCCCCCAGCCCAAGGTATTGGTGCCAGGAAGGTAAGTCCCCATAACTTCTGACTGCAAAAACCAGCAGGGATCGAGTTGGTGGAAGAAAATGCAAAAGTTCCAGGCAGTTTCTCTTAAAGAACCCACACACTGACTTAATCAGACTCACTCCCTCTGAGCTCCAGCACCAGGGTAGCAGCTTGAAAGGCACCAGTAGCATGCAGGAAGAAACTGAAGCAGTTGGCATTAAGGCAAGTGCTAGGGAGCAGTTTTCTCCCAGACAGAAAGGCAGGCAAAGCCACAGAGCTGGAAGGCAGCTGCCATATCTGAGACTCCATCAACCTGGTTAACACTGTTTGCCTGCCCTGGAGATCCCCTGAGCCTCCATCCCACCCAACTTATAGCTGTTAACACTAGCTTATCCATATGAATGGTTGGTCTTAGCTCAAGCTTCACAACTTCCTAAAACTTTTCAAATAAGAAACATCTGGCCTCAGTGAACCCCCAGCCCTTCACCCTGTACATCTTGCTAAGTCACTCAAGACTTGGGACTAGCAGCAGCCAGCCTAGAGTCATAGCCTGGCTTCACCTGGGAATCTCCAAGCCCAGCACAGATAGCAGCCATCTCAAATTGCTTTATAACTCAGGCAAGGTGGCTCTGGGAAAAACACAGGTGGGAGCTAATCTTGGCTGGCACCACTCAGAAAACTCCAGGGCCTGTGTACTCAGTGAACAGCAACAGACTACATTGGAGCACCACCACCCTGTCCCTGCATAGCTGATCTTCCACAGAGGGCATAGGTGGGTAGTAAATGGTCACAGCCAATCCTTACAGCTAACTGGCCTGGGTAAAACCCTCTCTTTTATCTGCCAAAAGCAACCAAGGTTCAACTAAAAGAGAAGGATGTACTTATTCACATGAAGTGCACACCTCGAGTACCCATCTTGATGATAAGGGAGGCTGTGCCACACTACAGACACCTACAGACACACCTACTACATTAGGCCACACTACCAAGACATGGAGTCAAAGCACCTCTACCTAATACATAGAAACAAACACAGGGAGGCTGCCAAAATGAGGAGACAAAGAAACATGGCCCAAATGAAAGAATGGGTCATAACTCCAGAAAAAGAGCTGAATAAAATGGAGATAAGCAATCTGTCAGATGCAGAGTTCAGAACACTTGTTATAAGGATGTTCAAGGAACTTAGTGAGGACATCAACAGCATAAAAAAGATCCAGTCAGAAACGAAGGATACACTAATTAAAATAAACAATAATTTACAGGGAAACAAGAGTAGAGTGGATGAAGCAGAGAACCAAGTCAATGATTTTGAACATAAGGAAGCAAAAAACAATGAATAAGAACAACAGAAAGAAAAAAAAATCCAAAACAAGGTTAGTGTAAGCGGCCTTAGGGACAATTTCAAGAGGCCCAATATTCACATCATAGGGGTGCCATACAGAGAAGAGGAAAAGCAAGAAATTGGAACTCTATTTGAAAAACTAATGAAAGAAAAGTTCCTTAATTTTGTGAAGGAAATAGACATGCAAATCCAGAAAACACAGAGTCCCAAGGAAGATGGATGCAAAGAGACCCATTCCAAGACACACCATAATTAAAATGCCAAAGGTTAAAGATAAAGAGAAAACCTTAAAAGCAGCAAGAAAAAAAACTTAGTTATCTACAGGGGAGTTCCCATAAAACTGTCAGCTGATTTCTCAAAAGAAACTTTGTAGGGTAGAAGGGATTGGCAAAAATATTCAGTCATGAAAGCAGGGACCTATAACCAAGATTGTTCTATCCAGCAAAGCTATCACTTAGAATCAAAGGACAGATAAGAAAAAAACTAAAGGAGTTCATCATCACCAAACCACTATTACATGAAATATTAAAGGGACTTATTTAAGAAAAAGAAGATCAAAACTATGATCAATAAAATTGCAAAAAATACATATCTATCAACAATTGAATCTAAAAAACAAACTAAACAAACAAGGAGAACAGAGATAAAATCATGGATACAGAGAACACTTTGATGGATGCCAGATGAAAAGGGGGTGTGCGGGAATGGGTGAAGAGGTGAGGGGATTTAGAAATACAAATTGGTAGTTATAAAACAGCCATGGGGATGTAGAGTACAGTATAGGAAATGGAATAGGTGAAGAACTTGCATTCATGACCCATGGACAGGAATAATGGTGGGGGGATTACCTGAGGGAATGGGGGTTCTGGGTGGAGGAGAGTAAAGGGAGAGAGACTGGGACAACTATAATAACATAATCAATAAAATTTAATTAAAAAAAATAAAAAGAAAGACACATTAATATAAAAAACACTATTTAATAATTTGAGCTCTTCCAAAGTATTTAAAACACCTTTTATTCTGGGATTTTTCCCTAAAATAATTTTTTAAAAAACATTTAATTGATTATGTTGTTACAGTAGTTCCAATTTTTTCCCCCTTTACCCCCCTCTGCCCAGTACCCTCGTTACCTCCAGCAATCCCACCCCCATTAGTTCATGTCCATGGGTCATGCATATAACTTCTTTGGCTTTACCCTTTCCTATATTATTCTTAACTTCCCACTGTCTATTTTGTACCAACCAATTATGTTTCTTAATTCCTGCACCATTTTCTCATTTCCCCCCCTTCCCCTCCCAGCTGATAACCCTTCGAATGATCCTCATATCTATGATTCTGTTCCTATTCTGGTTTGCTTAGTTGGATTTTGTTTTTATTTTTTAGTTTCAGTTGTTGATAGTTGTGAGTTTGTTGTCATTTTAGTGTTCATAGTTTTGATCTTCTTTTTCTTAAATAAGTCCCTTTAACATTTCATATAATAAGGGCTTGGTGATGATGAACTCTTTTTGCTTTACCTTCTCTAGGAAGCACAATATCTGCCCTTCCATTCTAATTGATAACTTTGCTGAATAGAGTGATCTTGGTTGTAGGTCCTTGCTTTTCATCACATTGAATACTGCTTGCCAGTCCCTTCTTGCCTGCAAAGTCTCCTCTGAGAAATCAGCTGATAGTCTTAGGCACCCCTTTGTAGGTAACTCTCTGCTTTTCTCTTGCTGCTTTTAAGATTCTCTCTTTATCTTTCACCTTTGGCATTTTAATTATGATGTGTCTTGGTGTGGTCCTCTTTGGGTCTAGCTTGTTTGGGACTCTCTGTGCTTCCTGGACTTGTAGTCCTATTTCCTTCACCAAATTTGGGGAGTTTTCCTTCATTATTTTTTAACATAAGCTTTCAATTTCTTACTCTTTCTCTTCTCTTTTTGGCACCCCTATGATTCGGATGTTGGCACGTTTAAAGTTGTCCCAGAGGTTCCTAAGCCTCTCCTCATTTTTTTCAATTCTTGTTTCCTCATTCTCTACTGATTGACTGTTTTTCTTCCTTATGTTCCAAATTATTGATTTGAACCCAGGTTTCTTTCCCTTCACTATTGGTTTTCTGTGGATTTTCCTTCATTTCATTTAGCATAGCCTTCACTTCTTCCCTTATGTTTTTGCTGTACTTAAGCATATCTGTCAAGACTGTAAGCATCTTTATCACTAGGGTTTTGAACTCTGTGTCTGTTAGGTTGGCTATCTCCTGGTCTCTTAGGTCGGCTATCTTCTCATTGCTTAGTTCTCCCACTAGAGCCTGATCCGTTCCCTCTTTTGGGCCATAGTTCTCTGTCTCCTCATCTTGACAGGCTCCTGCGTGTGTTTGTCTCTGTGTCTCAGGTAGAGCTTTCGCACCTGTTAAGTTGTAAGGGGCAGAGCCTTAGGTATTCGTCAGTACAGGGTGACCCGTTTCACCACATTGTGGCACTGTAGGGGGGAGGGGTCTGAGAGGGAACAATGTTGTTTACTCAGCACTCTCCCTTTTTCCAGGCACTTCTCCCACTTTCATATGGGACTGGCACCTCTCTAGCTGTTGCCCTGGCTGTCATTCCCAGAGTGGATAGACTGTGGACATTCTAGGACTGTGGGGGCCCTTTAAACAATCCGACTCTGCTGAGAGATCAGCAGTTTCTTCCTCGGCCCCAATCCCCACTGGTTTACACAGTAAGAATCAATGAGGCTTGATATTTCCTGGCACTGGGACCGTGAGCTCTGTGGTCTGGTCAGGAGCTGGGAATGCTTCTCAGGTGTCCCTCCCCACTTTTTTAAATTTTTGACTGCGCTTTCCACTGGCCTGCAGCTGCCGCCTTCACCACCATCACCACACTGCATCCACTCTGTCTGGGCTCCATCCCTCCTACCTGTCTGGATGGGTATTTCTTCTTTATATTTTTGTTTGTTGGACTTCCATGCAGCTTGATTTTCTGGAATTTCTGGTTGTTTCTAGTTTTTAGGTATTTTTATTTCTTCTTAGTTGTGGAGGGAGATGCAGCATGTCTGTCTAGGCCTTCATCTTGGCCAGAAGTTCACCCTTTCCTATATTATTCTTAACTTCCCCATGTTTATTTTGTACCAATTGATTATGCTTCTTAATCCCTGCACCATTTCCTCATTTCTCCCCCTCCCCCCTCCCAGCTGATAACTCTCCAAATGTTCCCTATATGTACAATTTTGTTCCTATTCTGGTTTGCTTAGTTGAATTTTGTTTTTATTTTTTAGATTCAGTTGTTGATAGTTGTGAGTTTGTTGTCATTTTAGTGTTCATAGTTTCGATCTTCTTTTTCTTAAGCGAGTCCCTTTGACATTACCTATAATAATGGCTTGGTCATGATGAACTCCTTCAGCTTTCTCTTGCTTGGAAAGCACTTCATCTGCCTTTTCATTCCAAATGATAGCCTTGCTGGATATAGTAGTCCTGGTTGCAGGTTGCCTTCACATTGAATACTGCTTGCCAGTCCCTTCCTGCCTGTAAAGTCTCCTCTGAGAAATCAGCTGATAGTCCTATAGGCAGCCCCCCCCCCCCCCGTAGGCAACTCTCTGCCTCTCTCTTGCTGCCCCTAGGACTCTGTCTTTATCTTTCGCCTTTGGCATCTCAATCATGATGCATCCTGGTGTGGTCCCCTCTGGGTCCAGCTCACCTGGGACCCTCTGTGCTTTCCAGGCCTGTATGTCCATCTCCTTCGCAAAATTTGGGAAGTTTTCCTCATTTTTTCAATTCTTGCTTCCTCATTCTGCACTGGTTGACTGTTTTTTTCTTTTTTTCTTCCTTATGTTCCAAATCATTGATTTGAACACCAGTTTTCTTCCCTTCACCATTGGTTTTGGTGGATTTTCCTTCATTTCACTTCTTCTCTTATGCGTTTGCCATACTCAAGAATATCTGTCAAACCTGTGAGCTTCTTTATCACCAGGGTTTTGAATTCTGAATTTGTTAAGTTGTCTATCTTCTCATCTGTTAGGTGACCATCTCCTTGCCGCTTAGTTCTCCCAATGGAACCTTGATCTGTTCCCCCTTTTGGGACATACTTCTCTGTCTCCTCATTCTGACAGGCTCCTCTGTTTGTTTGCCTCCACATCCCAGGTAGAGCTGTCGCTCTTGTTATGTTGTAAGGAGCGGAGCCTCAGGGATTTGTCAGTACAGGGTGACTTGTTTCACCACCTTGTGGTGCTGTATGTGGGGGAGGGGTCTGAGAGGAAAAAATGCTGTCTTCCCAGCATTCACCCCTTTTCCAGGGACCCTTCCTACTTCTGCAGTGGACTGGCGCCCCTCTAGCTGTTGCCTTGGCCATTGTTCCCAGAGTGGGTGGGTCTGGGGACATTCTAGGACCATGGGGGCCCTTTAAATAAGTGGACTCTGCTGAGGGACTGGCAGTTTCTGTCTCCACCCCAACCCCACTGGTCTGCACAGTCAGAAGCAATGAAGCTTGATTTTCCCTGGTGCTGGGACCGTGAGCTGCTAGGTCGGGTGAGGAGCTGGGAAAACTCCCCAGGTGTCCCTCCTGACTTTAAAATGTGTGAGTTCCCTTTCTGCCAGCCTGCTGATGCCATCGCTTCTGCTGCCACTGCCACACTGCTTCCTCTCCACCCTGGCTCTGCCCTACTCCCTGTCTGGATGAGTTTTTCTTCTTTATGTCTTTGTTTGCTGGACTTCCATGCAGTTTGATTTTTCTGGAACTTCTGGTTGTTTCTAGTGTTGAGGTAGTTGTATTCCTTCTTTGTTGTGGAGGGAGAACCAGCGTGTCTGTCTACACCTCCATCTTGGCCAGAAGTCCCCCTAAATTAATTTTTATTGAACTATAATTGACATATAACTTTGTATTCATTTCAGGTGTACAATGAAATGATTTGGTGTTTGTTTACATTGCAAAATGATCACCACATAAGTCTAGTTAACATCTATCACCTTATGTGGTTACCAAGTTTTTTCTTGTTATAGGAACTCTTAAGATCTACTCTCTTTGAACTTTCATACACACAATACAGTATCATTGACTATAGTCACCATGCTGTACAGTACATCCTCAGGACTTACTTTTTTTAGTGCTAGAAGTTTGCCCCTTCTGACCCCCCTTTACCCATTTCATCTATAATCATTATTTTTATAATTCCAAACTGACTGGTTCTCAACTGACTGCTTCATCTATGTTGTGTGTTTCTCTGCCTGATACTTAATCCTGTATTTTACAACTTGGCTAATAATGTTTTCATTTGGTCTGCACCAAAACTAAAAATTTCAGCACTTTTCTCAACAGTTACTTTTTATTTTTTAACCACCACAATCCATTTGTGGCCAGTCCTGCAGATTTTACTTTTTAAATTGTCTCCATGTTTTTCCTTCTTTTCCAAGTACACTGACCATGCCTCGATTTGGGCTCTCACCTGGATGGGTGGAGCACCTCCTGATGGCACCATTCCCACCAGACTCCCCACACTCCACAATCCCAATGCCCCTCTTTTTCCTCCCTGCCTCTGTTGTGTTCATGTCTCATTATTTTGTGCCTTACTTCCTGCTATTTTCTCTGCCTGAAACCTCCTTCTCAGCTGGAAGAAACCCAACTCAAAATTACTTCAAATCCTTTTTGGAACATGGTTGAATATGAAAATAACATAAAACCATGAACAAAAGTCTATTCAGTGTTCAGTATTGGGCTCCAACTTGGCCTTCTCAGAGCTCTTCCTGTTCCTGGTGAGAGCGCCCATGATTTCTTTCTGGTGCCCCCACAGGACCGTCAGGCACACTATGCTTCTCTCACAGGATTGGAAGTCTGTTGACTTTGGGAGAACAGATTTCAGGTCTTAGCCATCCTTCTGTCCTTCTTTTCCAATTGATGTTTAACAAGTTCATGCCAGGAAGGTCCTGCTGGGTTCAGAATGGTTTCCATTTGACTAGCAGCCTCTGCTCTGGTCTTCAGAGACTCAGCCTGATCATTCAGTGCTTGGGAGAGAGAAGCATTTTCCCAGGTAAGCCACAGTGTCTTCCTCATGGGCTTCAAGCCATGCACTTTTTGTTGCCATCTTCTTTTTCTGGAAATTACCAAATTTCCTGACTAAAATACCTTTCTTTTCTCCAGAATCTGAGCTGTGTCTGATATGAGCATAGGTTCTTACTCTCTATCTGGTGATGTAATCTGCAAACTTTCTGGGAGACCATGTAAAAAATGAAGATTTTTATGTCTTTCCCCCAAATATTGTGATCAATACCATGGAAAACTGAAATTAATTAAAATTAGTTGATATCTCTATCCCACTCACATCTGAGGAAGAGAAAGAGCATCCTTCACTTTGCCAGAGAACCTACATCATTAACTTTGCTCTGATTGGCACTGTTCACTCCAAACTAATCCTGGTGGCCAGAGTAAATTGTAGGAAACAGCCATCCAAGCTTTGGATTTGTCTGTATGACTCAAAACAAAAGGTTTAATATCTTTAACCAAACTGACAGAATTAAGTCTGGCTTTGTGTAAGCTTGATGATGAAGTTATAACACTTGGGCCCCTAAACATTATCCAAGAAAGAAATACAATCAAGAAGAATCATGGTTCAAGAAGAGTTACAATACTTTTCTATGGTAGTTGAAAACATAGCCAGAATCCACCTGCCAGGCCACAAAATTTAGAGGCCTTATGACATTATATTTGGCACATTGGAGCTACTCTGTAATCTACAGGAGCATTTTTCAAAGTGATCACAAGTGTTACCAGAGATCCAGAGATGTTCGCAAAAAGTATGGGTTCTTGGATCCTCCCTTAGAAATTCTAATTCAGTAATATAGAAATCTGTGTTTTTAATAAATTCTCCAGGTGATTCTTTTTATTAAGCAAGCCAAGGGAACAGTGTTCTGAAGGAAGAAATAAAATCTCTGTGTGGTAGAAAGAATAAGAACACACCAAGATCCTGATAGGAATTCAGCACAGATATTGATTAATGGGGTCCAGAATACTCAGGAGGCTCCAACTATTGGGTATGGCCCCTCCTCCACTCACTAATTTTAGTCCAGTTTGGTCTAATAATTTTAATAGTCTCCTTAGGTTTAAATCAATGCTTTGGGATAATTGCTCAGGCTTTGCAATTCTTTCCCTTTTCTTGGCACTCACTCAAGGAAGTGAGGGAGAGGCTCACATTACCTCAGGGCATGGTAGAGGGGCCCCTGGCCTGGTGTGGGCCTGCTTCATTGTTGAGATCTGTGGCTGATGACATTGTGATTTTTCTTTCTTGGCTTATTCTGGGCCAGGGCCTGTCCCTGGCCACCCTACTTTGTCCCTGGCCACCCTACTTCTCTTGGCTTTCTCTGACATGTAAATCATGCTGAATCTCTTCACATCTGCGATGTGGTACCTGGCCTAGGCTGCATAACCCTATAGCTTCTCCAGGGTCATCTATTTTGTCCCCTACCTGCCCTATCATGTCAAGCCCCAAAGTTCTCAAACTACTATCAGTGCGACACAGAAGTTGGATGGGGTTTAGGGACTGCATCAAAACACTTTTTCTGCTTGATCATGCTCTCCATCCTCCTCACCACGCTGGGCCTCAGACTGGAGGGCACAAGCGGTGAGCAGGAGCTCCACTGCTCCTGGTGTTCCTTTTCAGCTATCCAGGGTGCCTTCTGGCTCTGCACCAAACTCAGAGTGGGAACATCAGCTTATGACTTCCCACCTTCTCCTCTTCATATGCTTTCCTACACCTTTTCTAGCCCCACCATCTCTCAGGGAAGCAAGGGGCTGGATTTTCTGTGACTTCCTCCTCTTGTCTTCCCAGGCCTTTCCTTATACAAAACTATGATATTTCTCCTCC
Organism: Furipterus horrens; assembly: GCF_987537825.1. Lineage (NCBI taxonomy): Eukaryota > Metazoa > Chordata > Mammalia > Chiroptera > Furipteridae > Furipterus > Furipterus horrens. The sequence goes on from NW_028327182.1 coordinate 46,516,914, forward strand.
TGTTCAGCTTCTTAATTAAATGGGGAAAAATTAATTTAGGAAATCCTTTCTCTTTGACAATGCCAACTTCTCCAGCTGATTATCTTGCAGCAAAATCTTATCTAGAAGCTGCTCTCAACTTTCCTGTAACTTCCCTAACAGTCTTTGGCTCCCCTTTACCCACCTGCCCCTTCTCACCAGTCCTGCCTGTGCCCCTGCCAATCTAGTCTGGCCTGAAAAGGGGAGAAGGTCATAGAGTCAGAAGAATCTAGTAACAGTTTTAAAATATTATCTGATTATCCTGAAATAGTAAAAAAAAAGAGGTTTCTCTTTTCAATTTGCCATCTCAAATATGCCACCTTTAGTTCTGACAATCTTCCTTTACTACAAGTTTGTGAAACATTTTGATATTTCTTTTTTCCCTCCAACAAAAATGCTTCAGATGTGAGATTACAATAAAGTTGATCTAAGTTTTCTTCAACAGAGGTGGAATAGTGAAAGAACATTAAATCTGATAACTTAGATCCAAATCTGCATCCTTCTATGCCTGGGATTTTATGTTCTGTCTAATATGGGGTAACAATGAAACTTATTGGGCAGTTGTGATTAATTAAAATGCTAGTGTGGATGTTATTTGAAAAATTAAATCATGTTGTAGATAATTTTTTTAATCTTATAATAAATTAGGTTCTAGTGTATGCAAGGTTATAAAGTATGGAGTCCATGGGTACAAGTAAAGGCAGTTTCTGAGGGTCACCCTAACTATTTATCAACTGCTTTTTATCAGCTCCTAAACCACAGGCATCCTTAGGACCCTCCTATTTGTCTTTAGCTGCCTGGAACACCCTCACTGGGGAGAACCTAGACTCTGGGCTCTTCTTAACCTCTTTCAAATCATACTTACCTCTGTATACCACTTCTTGGCTGAAAATAGGTTCATCTGATAGATCAGCTATTTTAGGAATCTTTTGATTACAGATGGCAGAAACCTTATTCAAATGAGCTTCAGCCAAAGGATGGAAGTTACTGGCCCATGTAGCCTGCTCCCACCTCCAATGTCTAATGACTCTCTCCACATCTCTGCTCTGCTTCCCTCTATCAGATTTGCTCCAAGTCAGATACTCCCCTCATGGCTGCCCCATGAACTCCAGACCTACATCCCTATGCTTGCAACCCCATTACCAGTAGCTACAAATAAGGTCCAAATTTTCCTGACTTGTGTTTTCTACCCACATTTAACCAATTATTGTATCCAGGAAGAACAGAATGGAATGCAACACCTTAGTTAACCCAGAGCAGTGGCAAATGTGGACACTGCCAGTGGGTCCTCATGCAAGCAAAAGTTACAGATACCATCACACTGGCTAAAATATAAAGAAATCTAGGCCAATGTATTGCCTTTTCCGGAATATTCAGGTCCTGATTCCTGTGGAAGTGTGTGGGTCTCCACAGGCAATTCTTTCCCATTGGAGACAGGTGGGAAAATCGTTTTAGGTCCATAAGCCCCAGGTTCTTCAGGTGTACAGGTAGAAAGACTTTGCAGATGAGAATAGAAGGTATTTGAAGCCAACTGAGATGAAAAAGAATAAAAGGTTTCCTTTTCAGAAGATAATTGTTATTCATTATACCTTCTTATTCATCTTTATGTTTAGCCACAAGTAGATGCTTGGTAAATGACTGGAGCTCATAACATGTTTGTCGAGTGAAAGGATAAATAAGTGAATATATCTTTATTATAAGTACCTGAAATGTGTTGTAACACAGGAGACTGTATTTCATTTACTTTACATTTCATAAGGTTTTGTGTTGATGTATTCTGTCCCATGCTGACTAAACATCTTAATGGTGATGTAATCACAGTTCTTTCAATATAATCTAATGTTCCAGAAAAAATAAAGCATTAAAATAGTCCATCACTGACAGATGTGCAACTGAAGACAAAAAATGTCAAAGGTAACAACAATAAGACCTGCATATTAGGAATAATATTATCATTTAAATTTGCCAATAGGGTGACCACAGGCTAACCTGGAGAGGAGTCGGGAAGAGAGCGGATCTCTGCCCGCTGGCAGAGACGGGACTCAACCAAGTAGCATTGGCGTTGAAGGACAGGAGACAGCGTGCTCCTGGGCAACTGAGAACATAACTCTCCTTTATATTTTTCTATAGTGGACGGTGGAGAGGGGAGGAAAGTTTGGGGGTGGTAGGCCATTCTTGAGGAGAGCAGGCGCAGAGGTGCACTCATCCACTCCCCAACCCTACCCTTGGGTCGCAGGGCGCGCATAGGGAAGTGCTCTCACTCACTGGCCCAGGTGCGCGGGGCCGTGAGTCCAGGTGTCCCTCGGACACTCCCCAACGGACATAAGATCAGTGCCCCAACGGGCACAGGGAGGGCCCACTGAACACGCAGAGGACCGTGTGCGGATACCTCTAGACAGCTCCAGTGGGCGCTGGGCCCCAGGCCAGAAAGCAGACCACTAGCGCAGGCTCTGTTCATGCCCACCCAGATGGGTGAGGGAAGGCCGGTGGCTGCGGCGCCGGAACAGCAGGCGGCAGCGACTCACAGACGCTCACTTCCACTGAGTACAAGTGTCCACGGCCCTGCCCTAAGAGGCGAGAGACCAACTCCCGGAGCTTGGCTCAGCGGGACTAAGGGCACTGGCACGCCAGTGCGAAAATGCCTCAGCCCAGCAACAATAGGCTCCAATCGCAGGGCAAGTTCTCGACCGCCCGCATGTGCAGGGACTCACGCGCGGGAACACCTCTGCTGGCTCCAGCGGGCAGCAAGGGAACGCGCCATGCCGGCAACCGCGGGTGCACACTGTTGCTGCAAGAAACAAGAACCTCTGAACCGACACACTAGACCAGCTGCAGACGCAGAAAAAGAAGGCCACACACCAAGGCTAAAACAGAGTAAAAACATCCCTTTTTTCTTTTTTTTTCACTTTTTTTCTCTCTTTCTTCTTCCTTCCTTTCTTCTTTCTTCTTTCTTTTCTTTCTTTCTTTCTTCTTTTTTCTTGGGATTTGTTTTTAATTTTTTTCAATGTTTTAAATTCTTTTTTCTTTCTTTCTTTCTTACTTCTTTTCTCTCTTTCTTTCTTTTTTTTGTTGCTTTTCTCCTTCCAAAAGAAAAACAAACTTTATCTCTAACGTGTTGCATATAACCTCTCCTTCTCATCCTTTCTCTTCAATAGTTGTTTATTTGTTTGTGTCTAGTTTAGCCCCCCATCACTCTAAATAATAGAATATAATTACTATATAAACCCAATACAATACAATCCCACTTTCTTACTATATTATGCATTTTTCCTTCCTTTTCTCCTATTTTTATTAACATACAATGTAAATATTACCTACTGGCTTGCACAGTCTCAACTATTATTAATCTATCACCCCCTCTATCAAAAATTATATTTTTCCTCCCTAAAAACAACTCTTATCTATTTTTCTTATACTATAAAAGCTCTAATCTCTTTACATTTATATTAATACGGGCTCGTTGACAGACGACAGCGGGATAGAGGGTGGGGGATAATTTTTGAGGGTGTGGGTCTCCTGCCTGGGCTGTGTGTTTATGTTTTTAACAGCATCTCCACAAAAGAACTCAAGACAAAGTGGATAGAGTGACTCCCAACCAACTAGCCAGAAGGAAGATCCTACCAAAGAACATCTGAAATATAACCAGACAGCATAAACAAACGACATAAAGGGTAACTCAAGAACATCAGGCTCAGGATATCAAAGAGACTGCACCACTGAAACCCTCAGATCTCCCATAAAGAATCTCACACCACAAAGGAGGGAAGTCAAAGCAGACCACCCCCCCCAAAAAAAAACAAATAAATAAGTAAAAACAAACAAAAAGAATCCAACATGGTTAGATGCAAAAATAACACCTCAATGAAAAGAAAAGAGGAATCCTCAGAAAGAGAGGTAGATGAAATAGACATAGCTCAAATGTCAGACATGGAATTCAAAACAATGGTGGTAAAGAAGCTCAATATACTCGACATCCTTAAAATCAACTATGACAACCTCCAAGGAAGTTACCAGCAGCTCCAAGAAAATTACAGGGAACTTGCAGAGAACTACACCAGCATAAAAAAAGACATAGAAACTGTTAACAAGAACCAGGAAGAATTGAAGAATTCAATCTCTGAACTGAAAAACACAGTAGAATCAGTCAAAAGCAGACTAAACGAAGCAGAGGATCAGATTAGTGAATTAGAAGATAATGTAGAGAAAAACTCCTAGACAATACAGCAAAATGAAAAAAGATTAAAAAAATATGAACAAGATGTAAGTGAATTACAGGATAGCATGATAAGAAATAATATCAGGATCATAGGAATTAGAGAGGGAGAAGAAAAGGAGCATGGAATTGAAAAACTGATAGGAGAAATAGTGACAGAAAATTTTCCGAACCTGACAAGAGAAAAGTGATACAAGTTCAGGAAGCACAGAGAGTTCCAATGACGAGGAACCCCCCAAAACCCACTCCAAGGCATAGCATAATTAAAATGGCAACATTTCAAGACAAAGAGAGAATGCTAAAAGCAGTAAGAGAAAACCAGCAAATAACATACAAGGGAGCTCCAATAAGGCTATCAACTGATTTCTCAACAGAAACATTACAAGCCAGAAGGGAATGGTCAAAATTATTTCAAGCAATGAAAAACAAAGGCCTACAACCAAGAATACTCTACCCAGCAAGGCTCTCGTTCAAAATGGAAGGTGAAATAAGGAGTTTCTCAGACAAAGGAAGACTGAAAGAATATATCTCCACCAAACCAGCATTTCAAGAGATGCTAAAGGGTGTGTTCTAAGAAAAAAGCAGAAAAGAACAAGAGAGGAAAGGAACAGAGGTACAAAGGGCAATGAATAAATACACGTCAATAATAACCTTAAATGTAAATTGATTAAATGCTCCAATTAAAAGACATAGGGTAACAGAATGGATAAGAAAACAGGACCCACATATTTGCTGTCTACAAGAAACACACCTCAAAACAAAAGATTTACATAGACTGAAAGTAAAGGGATATAAAAAAATATTCCAAGCAAACGGACGGGGAAAAAAAGCCGGGTAGCACTCCTCATATCAGACAAAACGGATTTCAAAGCAAGGGCAATAAAAAGAGACAAAGAAGGACATTTCATAATACTTAAAGGAACAATCCATCAAGAAGATATGACATTCATAAACATATATGCACCCAACATAGGAGCACCCAAATACATAAAGCAAATACTAGAAGACCACAAAAAGGATATCAACAACAACACACTCATAGTAGGGGACTTCAACACTCCATTATCAACAATAGACAGATCACCCAAGCAAAGAAACACCAAGGATATACAGGGATTGAACAACACACTAAACCACATGGACCTAACTGATATATATAGAACTTTCCATCCCAAAGAAGCAAAATATACATTCTTTTCAAATGCACATGGGACATTTTCAAAGATAGACCACATGATAGGACACAAAACAAGCCTCAACAAATTCAAGAAAATTGAAATCATATCAAGCATCTTTTCAGATGACAATGCCTTGAAACTAGAAATCAACCTCAGAGAAAAAAATCAGACACCCAAACTCATGGAGATTGAATAACATGCTATTAAATAATGAATGGATTAACAACGACATCAAAAAAGAAATCAAGAAATTTCTAGAAACTAATGATAATGAGCACACAACAGCCCAAAACCTGTGGGACACAGCAAAAGCAGTCCTGAGAGGTAAGTTCATAGCAATACAGGCATATCTGAAAAGGATAGAAGAATCTCAAATAAAAAACCTAACCCTAAAGCTACAAGAACTAGAACAACAACAACAAACAAAGCCTAGGGCAAGAAGAAGGAATGAAATCATCAAGATCAGGGTAGAACTAAATGACATAGAGACTAAACAAACAATCCAAAAGATCAACAAAACTAGGAGCTGGTTCTTCAAAAAAATAAACAAAATTGACAAGCCTCTAGCCAGTCTAATCAAGAAAAAAAGAGAGAAGACCCAAATAAACAAAATCAGAAATGAAAGAGGAGAAATCACGACTGATACCACAGAAATACAAATGATAGTGAGAAATTACTACGGACAACTGTATGGCAAGAAATTTGACAATCTAGAACAAATGGACAAATTTCTAGAAACATACAACCTTCCAAAACTGAATCAAGAAGAAGTAGAAAGTCTCAACAGACCAATAACAAAGAAGGAAATTGAAACAGTAATCCAAAATCTCCCTGCACACAAAAGCCTTGGACCGGATGGCTTCACAAGCGAATTCTACAAAACATTCAGGGAAGAACTAACTCCTATCCTCCTTAAACTGTTCCGAAAAATCCAAGAAGAGGGGAAATCCCAAACTCTTTCTATGAAGCCAGTATTATCCTAATCCCAAAACCAGGTCAAGACACAACAAAGAAAGAAAACTACAGGCCAATATCACTGATGAACATAGATGCTAAAATCCTCAATAAAATATTGGCAAACAGGATCCAGCAATACATCAAAAAGATCATACACCATGATCAAGTGGGCTTCATTCCAGGGATGCAAGGATGGTTTAATATTCGCAAATCAATAAATATGATACATCACCTAAACAAAATGAAAGACAAAAATCACATGATCATACCAATAGATGCAGAGAAAGCATTTGATAAAGTACAACACCCATTTATGATGAAAACACTCAGCAAAATGGAAATAGAGGGAGCATACCTTAACATAATTAAGGCTATATATGAGAAGCCTGAGGCCAACATCATAATCAATGGATAAAAACTAAAAGCATTCCCCCTGAATTAAGGAACTAGACAAGGTTATCCACTCTCTCCACTCCTATTCAACATAGTGTTGGAAGTTCTAGCCACAGCAATCAGACAAGAAAAACAAATAAAAGGCATCCAAATTAGGAAAGAGGAAGTAAAACTTTCATTATATGCAGATGACATGATAGTATACCTAGAAAATCCTATAAACTCCACTGAAAGACTAGTCGATATAATAAATGAATTTGGTAAAATAGCAGGGTACAAAATAAATATACAGAAATCTAAGACATTTCTGTACACCAACAATAAAATATCAGAGACAGAGACAAAAAAGAAAATACCATTTACTATAGCAACAATAAAAATAAAGTACCTAGGAATAAACTTAACCAAAGAGATAAAAGACCTGGACTCTGAAAATTACATAACATTGAAGAAAGAAATTAAGGAAGATACAAATAAATTGAAGCAAGTACCATGTTCTTGGATGAGAAGAATCAACGTCATCAAAATGGCCATACTACCCAAAGCAATTTACAGATTCAATGCAATCCCTATTAAAATACCAATGACATATTTCACAGACCTGGAACAAATACTCCATAAATTCATAAGGAACCAAAAAAAGACCTCGAATAGCAAAAGCAATCTTGAGACGGAAGAACACAGCAGGAGGAATCACAACACCAGATATCAAACAATACTACAAAGCCACTGTGATCAAAACAGTCTGGTACTGGCATAAGAACAGACATATAGATCAGTGGAACAGAACAGATAGTCCAGAAAGAAACCCAGGCCTCTGTGGTCAACTAATATTTGATAAAGGAGATAGGAATATAAAATGGAGTGAGAAGAGCCTCTTTAACAAATGGTGCTGGGAGAACTGGATAGGGACCTGCAAAAAAATGAAACTAGACCACCAACTTACACCACATACGAGAATAAACTCAAGATGGATCAAAGACTTAAATGTAAGCCATGACAGCATAAAAGTCCTAGAGGAAAACATAGGCAAGAAAATATCAGATATCTCACGTAACAATTTCTTCACGGATACATCTCCTAAAGCAAGAGAAATAAAGGAAAAAATAAATAAATGGGATTACATCAAACTAAAGAGTTTCTGCTCAGCAAAAGAAAACATCAGCAAGATGAAAAGGAAACCAACCATATGGGAAAACATATTTGCCAATGACATCACAGACAGGGGACTGATTTCCAAAATATATAAAGAGCTGATACGACTCAACATCAAGAAAACAAACAACCCAATTAAAAAATGGGCAAAGGACCTGAACAAACACTTCTCTGAAGAGGACATACAGAAGGTCCATAGACACATGAAAAAATGCTCAACATCATTAGCCATCAGGGAGATGCAAATAAAAACTACAATGAGATACCATTTTACACCAGTCAGAATGGCCATCATCAACAAATCAACAAACAAGTGCTGGCGAGGATGTGGAGAAACGGGAACCCTAGTGCACTGTTGGTGGGAATGCAGACTGGTACAGCCACTATGGAAAACAGTATGGAATTACCTCAAAAGATTAAAAATGGAACTGCCTTTTGAACCAGCGACTCCACTACTAGGATTATACCCAAGGAATCTTGAAACACCAATTCAGAAGAACTTATGCCCCCCCTATGTTCATTACAGCACTGTTTACAATAGCTAAGTGCTGGAAACAACCTAAGAGCCCATCTGTAGATGAGTGGATCAAAAAACAGTGGTACCTTTACGCAATGGAATACTATGTAGCAGAAAGAACGAAGGAACTCCTGCCATTTGCAACAACATGGATGGAACTAGAAAGAATTTTGCTTAGTGAAATAAGCCAGGCAAAGAAAGAAAAATACCATATGATATCACCTAATACAGGAAACTAAAGAACAACACAAACAAAAGAACTAAATAGAACAAAGAGCAGAATAGCAGTCAATAGGGGGGAGGGGGGAGGGAGAGCAGGGGGATAAGTAAGGGAAGGGTTTAGTCAAAGAACATATATAAAAGACTCATGGACATGGACAACGGGGAGGGATATGATTGCGGGAGAGGGGGTGGGTTGGGTGGGGGAGAGAAATGGGGAGAAAAGGGGACAACTGTAATTGAAAAACCAAAAAAAAAAAAAAAACTGTAATTGAAGAAATACAAATAAAACGTTTTCTGTAATATTCAGAAAATATTTTACATAATGAAAAAATAAAAATAAAAAAATAAATTTGCCAATAGTGTTATGTTTTTGTTATCAACATTATTTTTTTTTTCATTTTAAACATGCAGGATATTCATTTAATAGAGCTTACTGCAAAACACTAAATCAAATTTACATTTGCTACAAAGTACACTCTTTCTTAAACTGAATTTTCTTTCTTAGATTTCAAAGTCAAAAGCAGATTCAGGAAAAATCACTTTTAATCCTCAGAGTAAATTGCCTAAATATATCCTGTGGCAAGTTGATTTTATTAGTTGTATGTTACTATATAATAACTTTTTCTAAATTGTAGTCATTTAAAACAACAATAATTTATTTTGATTCTAAATCTAAAATTTTGTCAAGGCTCAACAGGGACAACTCATCTGCTAAAATGGGGGTGAGCTGGGAGAGCATGACTGAGAGTTGGTGGATCCACTTCTATGATAGCTCGTTCACATGGCTGGCAAATTGGTGCTATTTATTATCTGGGAGGGTAGCCCAGATCAAGCACCAGGTTCTTCGGTTCCTCTCATGTGAGTCCCTTCATGGGCTGCTTGGGCCTCCTTAATCATGGTGGTTGGATCTCAAGTGTGAGCATCCTAAGAGAGAGGAAGTGAAAGCCCAATACTTTTAAGGCCTGAGTATGAGAACAAGCACAGTAGCTCTTCCTCTGAATTCTACTAATCAGACAGTCATTGAGCCCAAATTTATGGAGAGGAGACATATACCTATCTTTTCACAGGAGAAGTATGAACTAATTTTATGGCCATCTTTACAAATGTCACAGTGACCTCAACCTTGACTCTTGCACATATAAATGAAGTTTCACTGATACACTGAATTGTAGGACTCTCAATTTTTTAAGACTATCAAAACTAGTTCAATTTCTTAGAATGAGGCATCCCCCTTGATTCAAGAAATCTGGCTCCGATTCTGTAACAAAATGATTCCCAAGATGCATAAATTCCCCTTGAGACCTATGTTGACTAACCCCATAGGTCAAGGTGTCCTGATCACAACATTCAGGTGGAATTTGGTTCATGGCTGTAATACCCTTCACTGCAGCTAAAAATGTGGGAGCTAATTTACTGAAAGACTGGTCAGTAAAGTGGTGCTTACTCTTCTTATGTGAGAAACAACCCCAAACTTGGGACATTTCACTTCTTGCCAGAAAATTGTCCAAAACAATTCATATATGAACTCTTCATGATACGTCTTTGCTTGAGTTATTCCGAGATGCTACTGGTTAAATACAAAGGGAACACATAAACAGCTTCCTGAGAAGGCAGTGGAGCTACTCTGTGTGTCCCTAAGAAGGAAACTCTTTTTGTAAGACTGGATCTTCTTTGGGAAAAGACTTCAGAGATCATACAGTCCATATTTCTCCTGCCAGAGAATTATGCCAAAGTTGGCAATACCTCACATTCATCAGAATGCGACATGGGGGTGCAAGAGAATTAGGGCAAATTTCTTTGTAACAATCAGAAAAGTGGAATCTGGGGACCCAACATGATCTAGTATATAACAGAAAGGAATGTACTTTCTGTTGTACTCTTCTTGCTGTTTCTCTACTGCTCAGATCACTTCTGGGACTTCCTGACAAATTAGCAGAAAGCAGTTCTGGTCACTCTGTTTAGTTAGTATGTGACATCCTGTCCCTGGGAGTACTGTGGTCCTGCTGGGGGACTGGAATGTAGAAAAAGAACAATGTGGGTATTGTTAGTGGTTTTTGTTTACTCCAAGATTTACATGATCTAGGAGGAGTAAAATCCTAGACTCATTATCCCAAATGAAAGCTTTCATTTGTCAAATGTTTATATGTTGTTTTGGACATCAAGTGGAAAAGTTTTCTAATGTAAATACAGAGAAACATTCTCAATATGTGTAAAATGCCATCCCTCAAATTTGGCCAAGATCAGATAATGCAGATTTTAATTTCCTGCCTATCCTTTCCTCATGATTTGACACTCTCTTGGGATGTCCTATTCTTTGAGCACAAATTTATGCCATCATTAGTAGGAAAAAAATTTGTTTGCCTCCTTTGTGATGGTGAAAGAATGTCAGGCCCTCTAAAAAGGTGAAACACAACTTTGTTATATCTCCTTTTCAAGAAACACAGCCAATTTGTCAGGGAAACAAAAAAGAAACCCAAGTTGAGACTATTGTTAGTTTTCAATTAATAATTCTGAAAAACCAAATTTGTTCAAAAACAAGAAACAAATATTGGTGTTAACTTTGAAACATTGTCCCTGTATCTTCAAAGTTGAATACACTTTGAATTTACCTCCAAAGAATTCTCATGTAAATGGATTTATTGTGTGCCGTCTTAACTTTATACATTTCTTGTGCCAGTGCACTTCTGTTTTATTTCTAATATTCGTTTAAATGTCATATTTCAAAATGCAGAACATAAAGAAGAACTATGCAGTTCTTTATTTTTTCACAAGCTTGAAATCCAACTGCCTTTAACACCGGTTCTCTTGGTGATTGGTTTTTCTTCTCTGTGTTCAATATGGACCCTTAAGGCCCAGAAGTTTCATCTTCAGTTTAGTTAGTCATTCTTCTCAAACTGAGGGAGGTATTTCTTTTGCCACTGCAACATAAAATTCTACATTGTTTTTTGAAATTTTGCTTCATTTCCAGTATTTATCCTATAATTCAAGGCTTTAGACTTATTTTTCAATTTCCTCTAAAAGATAGATCACTCTCAATTTTGTTTTCCAAATCTTTTTTATTTAGAACAATGAATATGAGAGTTTTGTCTTCTTCATACATAGTTTTTCCATGTCTTTCTCTTTTTTGTTTATCTTGATTATTTTACATTTACTTTTATTGACTTCCTAAGCTCATTCTCTCTCTCTCTCTCTCTCAGTGTCGAATTCATGAGTGGTCTGTAGACATGGGATTGGGGATGCCAGTTTTATATTTATTTATAAGTTATTGACAGGATTAGAGGATGGGGATAAATTGGATTAAACCACAAGAGCTATATGTCAGAGAAATATGAATTATTTTCAGGATATTTGCTTGTAATGTTATAGAAAGAGAGGATGCTGAAGTAAAGGGTCTGGTGATGAAGATGACAGCTGTACACCTACAAAAGATAAAAGAAAATGACTTCATCTCCATGGTTATAAAAACTTGTAAGAAAAAAGACTAGTTATCAAAGTAAGAATAACCTTGAGCTAGGGTTGAAGCCAAGGGTGAGGTGAAGCCACAGGGTTCTTTCTGATCATGAAATCCAGAAAAGGAGCAAATTAAGTACCAATGAGATGAAAAGAGATTAAACTCACAGAGAGTATGTTGGATTCTCATATAAAATAACACTTTGAGGACAGAGGAAAGAGAGAGATTGAAAGCAGAAAAAGCCAGACTTGAGTGTATGCTCTGCAGACTCAGCAACTGCCTGAAGACCTGTAATTTAGGCCTCTAGGTAGAATTGGTACCTGAAATAGCAAGGCCTCCAAGACAAAAAAAAAGTAACAAAGTAAAGGAGTTGGTGTTTGAAGATGAGTTTTAGGCCCTGACTTTGCTCCTAGCAGCTGGATCGTTTTTGCAAAAAGGGGAATATGTGAATTCAGTGTTTCAATGAGTCCTAGGCAGATATTTGTCATCATTTTTCTTTAATTTCTTCTTCAGTTTGTGCACTCCATACTCTGAGTCATCTATAATAATTAGAGGGATTCCTACATTTCTTTCCTTTATTCCATCTCCTGTTTATTAGGAGTGGGGCCATGGTAAAGATTCAATAAGACACAATATTAAGAAACAGTATATGAGCAGAAAAGTACAACAGCTGAATGTACTCCATCTGAATTGGGATTGGTTCCTTAGGATGCCCTTAGTTCATACACTCTGATTGTATTAAGATAAAATAAACCCCAAGTGTAACATAAGATTTGCAAATGAAATATTTCTCAACAATCATTTATTGAGCCTAAAGTAGGCATTTGGACCTGGACTAAGCAATGGAGCTATAAGATGAAGACCTGAGGTTGCTACCCAGGTCTGTAGGGGAGGCTGGGAAGGTTCAGGCTTGTTGAGCCTGAAGTTTATGTGATTTGCAGGGCTCTCTTGAAGGGGAAAAAAATACTAAATTACAAATATAAATTTAAATATAAAAGAGAAGCTTTATTTACAGTGAGAAAAGAAATTTTAAAAATTCTAAATTTTAAAATTCTGATGACTACAAGTATCACAAAAGCCAGAAGAAAAATACCCAACATAATATTTTTATTACCTACATGCATAACAAATTTCTGTAACATTTTCCCTATATATTTTGACTGTTACTCTTCAATCACCTCTTCAAATGACAATAATTCTTTATGATCATTGTTCATAAGCATAAATGTAATTCAGTCTTTCCATAAGTATAGTTTATTAAATTTTGTTTTTATTATTTTGAATAAGTGTTGTTAAAGGTTGAATTATTCACTTTTAAAGATTATAAAACTTGTAACATCTCAGCATTTATTTCACTTAACTGCCCTTATAATCCCAGTGCCCAGATGACAGGCTGTTTTCATTATGATGCAGCTTCTGACCTCCCTGCTGGTGAGTGTCACAGTGCAGGGTGAGTCATCTTTGAGGGCAGCCAGAGTACTCCTGGAAACCATTGCTACACTGGGATGGCTACTGTCACTTTACAGTACATGGAAATGTTTATGAAATACATAAATGCATCCACTAAAATTCAAATTAATGTCTAATTCAATCCTTCCTGAAATGGATACCCCAAATACCCTCGGCCACTCCACGCTACCCAATGTGAGGAGACATGTGCCAAGTGGGGTGGAGGCCAAGTGGAAAGAGACAGAACACTTATTACAATTAAAATAGATAACATCTTCATATTCTACAAAGATCTATGACCTTATAAACACATAACACTCAGGGGCCTTAAAGAGGCCTTAGCAGATGAAGTGTCCTGATGCTTGTTTTATTAACCTTCATGTAAATATACCTCTGAAGAGGCAGATAGGTAACCTGAATGGGTGAACAAAGACTCCATAGTGATATTGAACTTGGAGCCAAGTCTTGAAAGATGAGATATTTTTTACAAAGTTAGTGGGAACGGCCAGACCTAGTAGGGGGTGCCAAAGAAAGGGACAAAGAAGGAATGAAAGAAGGCAAGAAAGAAAGGGGAAGCAGGTGACAAAGATCCTTTTGAAGAATTTAAGAGAAAATTTAACAAAGAATGGTTAAGATCTGTATTGGGTTCAAGCAGAAGAGAATGTAAAGAACTCTATTGGATTTGGCAACTGGGAAACCCTGTGTTGACCTTTGCAGTTTCAATGTTGTGAATGGAAGCCAAAGCCTGATTTCAATGGGCTGAGGACTGTGAATAGATTTAAGAAAGTTGACATTTTGATCCTATTCCTTCAAGAAATGTGCCTGAGAAGGGAGGAAGAGCAGAATATTGTACTTATAAGAAAGCTTTGAGATAAGGGAATCTTAATTAGTATTATTTTTTAATTCAAGAAGAGTGTGATCAAGCATGTTAAGAATGCCCTGTAAGGCAGTTGCTAAGTAGAAAGAGATTTCTCGCCACTGAGCATAACATATCTGCTCATAACTTCATACTCCTGTTTCTCATAGTTCTAAAATTCTCTGGAATGGCTTACCAACACCAATAAATGGAGCAAATGGGCAAGTGAGCCAGTCCTCAGAAGAGTTTGTATGTGCTCATCTCAACATTCCAGGCACCAGCCCACACTTCAGCCCTGCTCTGATCCTACATATAAAAGGTACCACTGTTCACATTCTGTTTTACTCAGCTCTCCCATCTTCCAGTCTCACCCCTTTCCTGAATCCTCTGTCTCTGTCTCTTTTCTCACACCATTTCTTTTCTTTCCATGATGTCAAATATTTACCATTAGTGTTCTTCAAAGGTACAGCCTTTAATGGCTGCATAGTATTATGTAACATGGATAAATCATTATCTATTCTAAATTTCTTTTTGGGCATGTAGACTGCTTCAAGAAGGTTGTTTATATATCTAAACTTTTATATATAGCAGTTACTTATTTCCCAGGGATAAATTTCAAAACATTTTAAGAACTGGAATCACATAAATTATATGCTTCTTTTTTTGCCTTTGACACACATTGCCAAGTTGATTTCCTGGTAGTTCAAATATTGGGTGATAATAAAGCACTGTGAGATCATAAACTTTTGCATTTGGTGGAACACATTTGAATAATATAATAAAATGGAAAATCTGAAGTAATCATCTGATACATTTGGGTCAAAACTGGTTTTGATTGCTTTTATCTATAAATTTTGAATTTACTAAGTAATAGAATACTAGTCTCCACATTTTTCACTTATTGTGAAAATTTATTAATATAAGTTAAATTGCTTTAACTTGGCTCCCAGACTGTGGTTACCACCCTAACTGGTAAGCCTGGGGTGAAAAACATTTCCTGGCAGTCATCATACACATTATGCTAGAATCTAGAAACATGAAAACCAATACAGCAAAGGCTTTATCCACCAAATAAACAAACAAAACATGGTGGATACATAGGGGGCAGCCAGCCCAGGACAATAAACCTAATCTCAAGGGAAAAGATTGAAAGATCCACCTCCTGACCACCAAAAGAGAGTCATGAATCTTGATCTCTTCCTGGTTATTCCCTGGGCCCCAGGTTCTAGGATCTTGCTGAATAAACTGAGGACAAATGAGATGCTAATCACAGAAGCAGACCTTTTCAGAGGCTTCCTCTCAGAAGATTTTGCCCAATTTCTGGGAATGTGCAAGAAACTCAGGCCTTAAAAGCCTGGGTGATCCATGATTATAAACACATCACTAGGGGAAGTCCAGCTTTATATATTGTTAACAAAAGCCCCTTTTTAAAATGTCTTGGTTTAAACATGCTACTTTTTCCAAGTTACCTTTATATAGTGACATCAAATAAGAAAGCTCTTTGATAAAACCCTGCCTATTTCTGAACGAGCAGAGATGAGAAGATGTGGGTGGGAGCCATGTTTGGTCACAGCTTCTTTGCTACTGAACTTTGATCATTTAGCAGAGAGGGGACAAGACCATTATGCCACCACTTCACAGCCTCAAATTTAAACTTGCTAATAAGTCATTAATGGAGTCACTCACTCTATTAATGATCAGTAAATGACTGAAACTCTGGCCAAAAGGCCCAGACATCAGCACAGTGCCAAATAACAGATGAGATTGTCATCTAAAAATAGTACTTTGCAGCATTATTTACAATCACCAAGATTTGAAAGCAGCCCAAGTGTCCATCAGATGTGTGGATAAAACACTGATACATTTACACAATGGAACACTACTCAGCTATAAGGAAAAAAGAACATTTTAACCTTTGCGACAACATGGATGGACCTGGAGACCATTATGTTAAGTGAAATAAGCCAGTGAGAGGGAAAAAAAGTCATATGATTGCACTCATTTGTGGAATCTAATAAAAAAATGAATTAAAAAGCAAAATAGACAGGCTCATAGAGAGCAGGATGGCAGCTCTGTGTGGGAGGGGGAAGTTAGGGATCTAGCAAAAACAAAAATATATTCATGGACATGGACAACAGTGTGGTAATTGTTGGGGGGAGGAGAGTGGGGGAGGAGGATATAAAGGGGATAAATTGTAATGGAAAAAATATAATATAGATAAATTTTTAAAATGAATCTGAATGGTACTTTGGATTTTCTATGTTTGCCTGTGATAATTCTATACATAGAAGATCTGTTTTAAAATATTTTTCTTTTCTGTGAATGGAGGATTTTATTGTAACCATCTGGGCAGTGAGCTCAGATTCAGCTCTGCGGGAGTTGGGTGCACCCACACATCTAACTTTAAGGCCCTAGAGGTACTTGGCACCATTAATTTCTTACGTACATCTGTGCACTTGACTCTCCAGTCCAGATCACTGAAAACAAGTGAATGGCTCAGGAAATTATATAAAGTTTTAAACAATTTCCAGAAACTTCTCCCTGTGTACTTTTCTCATCACTCTCCTTATTGATAAGGTAGAAGCAATTAAAAAGCTAACTAGGAGATCCAAGATGGCGGAGGAGTAAATGGAAGCTACACTAACCTCCTCCCAGGACCAGTCTGGATTTACAACTTAATTTTGGAGAAATCATCTGGAATAACCAACCGAACACTAGCTGGAAAGAAGACTTATAACCACGGAGAGACAGAAAAGGCCGCTACATCACAACGTGACTGGTAGGGAGTGCGGAGACGCGGAAGGGCTGGCTGGGCTCACATGGGTGGCAGCTGAAGGGACTGAGAAACAGCTCAGCAGCCGGGGATTCCCCCTGAGAAGGGCAGGGTCTAAACCCCCAGCTGGGCTTCCCAGCCTACAGCAACAAAGTGGAAAATAAAACAGTATCAGCTGTGAAAAGCGAAAAGCCACAGGGTTTCTTGCTAGCCAGAGAGAAACAGCAGGAGAAAAAGAGCTCTTAAGTGGATCACATACGAAAATATTTTGGCCACCACTTACCCTGGGCTCAAGCAGAGGGAAGGCAGAGAGGACTGGAGACACTTGGGGAGAGTTTGGCACGGTGGCTTTGAGGGGAGAACTGGAGGAGCAGCCGACGGGGTCCCAGTGCTGACTCATCCCCAGTACTGCGGGTAGACCATTCCCCTCCAAGTGGCGTCAGCCTGAGGGGAAGCAAAAGCCCTGCCTACAGGAATTAAGCTGCCACACCCACAGTCCTTAAGCCTGACAGCTAATCACAGATTGAGTAGATTAACAATCAAAGAAGACAGACAACAGCAGTAGATCCCTGGAAGTCTCCAACAGGCTGCCTAGGGCCAGACTGGTACATGATCTGACGCCACCAGAGGCAGATCCAGGAAGTGCAGATCATTCTAAGAAGCACCAACAAACAATAGGAGTCAAAAAAATGGGGAGACAGAGAAACAACCTCCCATCAAAAGGAAAGGTAGAATCCCCAGAAAGAGTGCTAAATGAAATAGAGGGGAGCCAACTATCAGATATGGAATTCAAAACATGGATTGTGGAGAAGCTGAATGAGCTCAGCGGAAACTACAAAGAACTCCAGAAAAACTACAAGGAACTCACAGAAATTTACGTGAGCATGAAAAAGGACATAGAAGCTATCAATAAGAGCCAGGAGGAAATGAAGAATACGATCTCTGAATTGAAGAACACAGTAGAAGGAATTAAAAGCAGGCTAGAGGAAGCAGAAGATCGGATCAGCGAGCTGGAGGACAACCTACACAAAAACTCCCAGACAATGCAACAAAATGAAAAAAGACTGAACAAGACTGAAGAGGCTCTAAGACAGCTGCAGGACAACATGAAACGTAATAATATCCGTATCATAGGAATTCCAGAAGGAGAAGAAGAAGAGCAAGGGATAGAAAACCTCTTTGAAAAACTAATGACAGAAAACTTCCCTAACATGACGAGAGAAAGAGTCACGCAAGTCCAGGAAGCGCAGAGGGTCCCAATGAAGATGAACCCCAACAGGCCCACCTCAAGACACATCATAATTAAAATGGCAACATTCAAAGACAAAGAGAGGATCCTAAAAGCAGCAAGAGAAAAACAACTAATAACATACAAGGGTACTCCAATAAGGCTATCATCAGATTTCTCAGCAGAAACACTACAAGCCAGAAGGGAATGGCAAAAAATATTCCAAGCAATGAAAAACAAAGGCCTACAACCTAGAATACTATACCCAGCAAAGCTCTCATTCAAAATGGAGGGTGAAATAAGGAGCTTCCAAGACAAAAGAAGGCTAAAAGAATTCATCTCCACCAAACCAGCAATGCAAGAGATGCTAAAGGGTCTGCTCTAAGAAGATAAAGAAACAAAGAGAGACAGAGAAGAACACGAGTACAAAGGGGGAAAATGACAATGAATAAGTACTTATCAGTAATAACCTTAAATGTAAATGGATTAAACGCTCCAATTAAAAGACATAGGATAGGGTAGCTGAATGGATTAGAAAGAATGACCCACATATATGCTGTCTGCAAGAGACCCACCTTAGAACAAAAGATCTACACAGACTGAAAGTAAAGGGATGGAAAAAAGTATTTCAAGCAAATGGGCATGAAAAAAAAGCCGGGGTAGCAATACTTATATCAGACAAAACAGATTTCACAGCAAAGTCCATAAAAAGAGACAAAGAAGGGCATTTCATAATACTTAAGGGAAAAATCCATCAAGAAGATATAACCCTTATAAATATATATGCACCCAACTTAGGAGCACCCAAATATATAAGGAAACTTTTGAAAGACTCCAAGAAAGATATAGACAACAACACACTCATAGTAGGGGACTTTAACACCCCATTGTCAACAATGGACAGATCTTCGAAGCAAAGAAACACCAAAGATATGGAGGCACTGAACAACACTCTAGATCAAATGGACTTAGTCGATATATATAGAAGTTTTCACCCCAAAGAAGCAAAATATACATACTTCTCAAGTGCACATGGAACATTTTCAAAGATAGACCACATGGTAGGACACAAAACAAGCCTTAACAAATTCAAGAAAATTGAAATTATATCAAGCATCTTCTCAGATCACAATGGCTTAAAATTGGAAATCAACCTCAAGGAAAAAACTCAAAAATATTCAAACTCATGGAGAATGAATAACATGCTATTAAATAATGAATGGGTTAACAATGACATCAAGGAAGAAATCAAAAAGTTTCTGGAAACTAATGATAGTGAACACACAACAACCCAAAACCTATGGGATACAGCGAAAGCAGTCCTAAGAGGAAAGTTCATAGCAATACAGGCCTACCTAAAAAAGCTAGAGGAATATCTAATAAAAAATTTAACCCTACAGCTACAAGATCTAGAGGAAAAACAACAAGCAAAGCCCAGATCAAGTAGAAGGAAGGAAATCATCAAGATCAGAGCAGAATTAAATGACATAGAGTCTAAACTAACAATTCAAAAGATCAACAAGAGTAGGAGCTGGTTCTTTGAAAAAATAAACAAAATTGACAAGCCTTTAACCAGGCTCATCAAGAAAAAAAACGAGAGGACCCAAATAAATAAAATCAGAAACAAAAGAGGAGAAATCACAACTGATACCACAGAAATACAAAGGATTATAAGAAATTATTATGAACAACTGTATGGCAAGAAATTTGACAACCTAGAGGAAATGGACAAATTCCTGGAAACCTATAGTCTTCCCAAACTGAATCAAGAAGAAGCAGAAAGTCTGAATAGACCAATAACAGCTAGTGAAATTGAAGCAGTAATCAAAAAACTCCCAGCACACAAAAGCCCTGGACCGGATGGCTTCACAAGTGAATTCTACAAAACATTTAAGAAAGAACTAACTCCTATCCTTCTCAGACTTTTCCAAAAGATACAAGAAGAGGGAAGACTGCCAAACTCATTCTATGAAGCCTGTATAACCCTAATTCCAAAACCAGGTCAAGACACAACAAAGAAAGAAAACTACAGGCCAATATCGCTGATGAACATAGATGCTAAAATCCTCAACAAAATATTGGCAAACCGGATCCAGCAACACATTAGAAAGATCATAAACCACGATCAAGTAGGATTCATCCCAGGGATGCAAGGATGGTTTAACATTCGCAAATCAATAAACGTAATATACCACATAAACAAAATGAAAGACAAAAACCACATGATAATATCAATAGATGCAGAAAAAGCATTTGATAAAGTACAACACCCATTTATGATAAAAACTCTCAATAAAATGGGAATAGAGGGAGCATACCTCAACATAATAAAGGCCATATATGAGAAACCTGAAGCCAACATCATACTCAATGGGCAAAAACTGAGAGCATTCCCCCTGAGATCAGGAACAAGACAAGGATGTCCGCTCTCCCCACTCCTATTCAACATAGTCTTGGAAGTTTTAGCCACCGCAATCAGACAAGAAAGAGAAATAAAAGGCATCCAAATTGGAAAAGAGGAAGTAAAACTGTCATTATTTGCAGACGACATGATAGTGTACATAGAAAATCCTATAGACTCCACAAAAAAAATACTCGACCTAATAAGTGAATTCGGCAAAATAGCAGGATACAAAGTCAATATTAAGAAATCAAAGGCATTTTTATACACCAACAATAAAAACTCAGAGATAGAAACTGAAAGAAAAATTCAATTTACCATAGCAACAAGAAAAATAAAATACCTAGGAATAAACTTAACCAAGGAGGTAAAAGACCTGTACTCAGAAAACTACATAACACTGAAGAAAGAAATTAAAGAAGATACAAATAAATGGAAGCATATACCATGCTCATGGATGGGAAGAATCAACATCATTAAAATGTCCATACTACCCAAAGCAATTTATAGATTCAATGCAATCCCTATTAAAATACCAGCAACATATTTCACAGACCTAGAACAAATACTTCAAAAATTTATATGGAACCAAAAAAGAGCTCGAATAGCCACAGCAATTTTGAGGCAGAACACAGTAGGAGGAATCACAATACCCGATATCAAACTATACTACAAGGCCACGGTAATCAAAACAGTCTGGTACTGGCATAAAAACAGACATATAGATCAATGGAACAGAATAGAGAGCCCAGAAATAAACCCAGGTTCATATGGTCAACTAATATTTGACAAAGGGGGAAAGAACATCAAATGGAGTGAAAAGAGCCTCTTCAACAAATGGTGTTGGGAGAACTGGACAGGGACATGCAAAAAAATGAAACTAGACCACCAACTTACACCATACACCAGAATAAACTCAAAATGGATCAAAGACTTAAATGTAAGCCGTGATACCATAAAAGTCCTAGAGGAAAAAATAGGCAGGAAAATTTCAGATATCCCACATAGCAACATTTTCACTGATATATCTCCTAAGGCAAGGGAAATAAAGGAAAGAATAAACAAATGGGACTACATCAAACTAAAAAGTTTCTGCTCAGCTAAAGAAAACACCAGCAAGATTAAAAGGAAACCAACCATATGGGAAAATATATTCGCCAATGACATCTCTGACAAGGGATTGATCTCCAAAATATATAAAGAACTCATACGACTCAACACCAAGAAGACAGACAACCCAATTAAAAAATGGGCAAAGGACCTGAACAAACACTTCTCCAAAGAGGACATACAGAGGGCCCATAGACATATGAAAATATGCTCAACATCACTAGCCATCAGAGAGATGCAAATAAAAACCACAATGAGATACCACCTCACACCAGTCAGAATGGCCATCATCAACAAATCAACAAACAACTTGTGCTGGAGAGGATGCGGAGAAACGGGAACCCTGGTGCATTGCTGGTGGGAATGCAGACTGGTGCAGCCACTATGGAAAACAGTTTGGAATTTCCTCAAAAAACTAAAAATGGAACTGCCTTTTGAACCAGCAATTCCATTGCTAGGATTATATCCGAAAAATCCTGAAACACCAATTCAAAAGAACCTATGCACTCCAATGTTCATAGCAGCACTATTTACAATAGCCAAGTGCTGGAAACAACCTAAATGCCCATCTGTAGATGAGTGGATCAAAAAACTGTGGTACATTTACACAATGGAGTTCTATGTAGCAGAAAGAAAGAAGGAACTTCTACCATTTGCAACAACATGGATGGAACTAGAGAGAATTATGCTTAGCGAAATAAGCCAGGCAACGAAAGAAAAATACGTTATGCTGTCACCTATTACAGGAAACTAATGAACAACACAAACAAATGAGCAAAATTGAACCAGAGGGCATAAGCCTATGACTGCATTACCTGAGTGATTGTCTGTAAGCATAAGCCTCACTTAATCCTCTCTGCAGCGCTGCCTCCTGAGACTCAACGGTTTGGCTGAACTAAATGGCTGGGTTGGTGAAGAATGGGGTGGTCTGTGGGCTTCACTTTAAAACTGAATTCTCTTTTCTATCCTAATGGCTTGGATAGAAAGGGCCCAGAGGTCTGAGAGGGGGGAAACATAAACTATTTCCCTCAGCCCAAACTAAATATAATGGGCATAAGGGTTTTGGACAGGCGAGATGTGCCTAGCACACCTTCCTCCAAAGAAGCCCTTTTTTTTTTTTTTTTTCTCCTAATGTGGAACATTGAAAAATTAATCCCTGCCTTTTGTCACCTAGTAGTTATGGATTGAATGATGCTTTTTAACCCTTTTTGCCAAATCTGTTGCCCCCAGAACACAACAAGGATGCCAGCCTGCTAAACCAAGCACGCCGTTGTCCAGAGACAGCCAACTGACCTGGAGTCTGCACAATCCTTCCCCATGTGGGAAGGCCACCCTCCCCTCCACACCCCCACTATTATTAGGGATTTCTGGACCCAAGGGTAGGTAGGACGACGACCATGTCCAGCTTGAAGCAGCTAGAGGAGCTTGAGACCTTCGCCCATTGTCCTTTACAAGATTACAAAGGGTCTTGATATCTGAGAGGGAGGGATAGTTATTTTTTACGAACCATGGGTATGGACTTGGGGGGGGATGCTGGGGGAGGGAGATACTGGGTGGAGGGGAGTAAAGGGGAAAAAATTGGAACTACTGTAACAACATAATAAAATGTACTTTAAAAAAATAAAAAAAAAATAAAAAATAAAAAATAAAAAGCTAACTAGTCAATGATGAATAACACAAGCTAAACAACCCAGGATACCCCTTGGCAGAGATGGTGAATTAAAGAACAAAATGTATCTCTCCAGAATGTGTCCATATGCATTATAAATTTAATATGTTGTCCAAATTGACCTGATAATTTTTAATAAAATCTATAATAAAACATATGTTTATTTTTCTTTGGAGTTGAATTTTTTCATTCAATTTTTTTAATTTAATTTATTAATTATGTATAGGCTAATCAGATTGGTCAACATGTTTTTTCTGATTTCAGTCAGTACATCTGTAGATCAGGCCTATGAAGGATGTTTAAGCTTTGCATTTTCAAGGTTTTTGCCACCATGAAATATATACCCTTCTAATCTAGATAAGTTTCTGTTTTATGTCCTCCTGTCAGGCCTTTTTCTTCCCTACAGCAAACAGCCAGATCCCATTATTCTGAGAGAACATACTGTCTGTCCACACTCCTTGCCTGGCTGTTGGTGTCATGAGCATCTCCTTTTCATGAGAACAGTGAATGGAGTCTGGAGAAAATTTGTGAGTCAGTTGTCTATGGGTATTGGACAAATAATACTTGTTCAGAACCCTATTACCAATTCCAAGTGGGATAGGAAAAGGATAGTGACTGTGAAAACTATTAAGGTAAAGAGACTGAGTGGAACTGATGTGTGATGAGGCCCCACACATCAAGTCCCTTGAGGCTTCAAGGGACTTCTCTGAGCCAGGAACTCACAACAGCTTTATGGTAGCTTCCTAGGCCTTAGCTACTGGTGTTGGAAGAGCACATAAACAGTGGACACAAAGCAGACATGGCTGGTTGGAGGCAGCAGAATTCAGAATTAGAGCCTCTAACCCAATCTTCCAAAGAGTTTCCAACCTACAGATCCCAGTCCAATAAACTTGACTCTTTACATGGATGTATGAAGAGAGCAGAGGGTCTAAGTATACTTGAAAAATATGTTAGTAACATCAATACCAACATTGGTTCCTGTTAGACTGAGGTTAGCTATGTGGCCAGGGAGCTGTGAAAACCTTTGTGAGGTCCAGAGACCCTTTGCGTGGTGACTGGGAGTTCCTTATTTCTGTCAAAACTCAGTTCTTTTCTCACTTTCACTCCTTTCCTTTCTCCATTAGGTTTCAGAACTATTATCAGACTCCTCCACCTCCTAAATCCCAACGTTATGACCTGAAGGAATGCCTCACATGTGTCTGCTGAGTGACCAGACTATGCAAGTCAGCCCGTCACTTGTCTGACAGGACTCAGGGCCACTTTCACCTTGTCAGCCCTCACCAGCGCCCCCATGAAGACCCTGCTGGTGACACTGTCCTGTTACAATGCTGGTTTTGAATCTTTGCCAACAGAGTCAGAATTTGTGCTACATGCAGGGAGCACACTCCCTTTCTAGAGAGTGCCATCTCCTCCCCAAAGGAAGAAAAGCGGACAGTTATGCAAACAGGAATGGAGAATGTATTATATACTCCAAGAAGGGTGGTGCCATAAGAGGGAGAAGTGACCCAAGGAGGACCACACCATAATTAAAATGCCAAAGGTGAAAGATAAAGAGAGAATCTTAAGAGCAGCAAGAGAAAAACAGAGTTACCTACAAAGGGGTGCCTATAAGATTGCCAGCTGATTTGTCAAAAGAAACTTTGCAGGCAAGAAGGGACTGGCAAAAAGTATTCGATGTGATGAAAAGCAAGGACCTACAACTAAGATTACTCTATCCAGCAAAGCTATCAATTAGAATGGAAGGGCAGATAAAGTACTTTCCAGACAAGGTAAAGCTAAAGGAGTTCATCATCACCAAGCCATTATTATATGAAACATTAAAGGAACTTATTTAAGAATAACAAGATCAAAATTATGAACATCAAAATGACAACAAATTCACAACTATCAACAACTGAATCTAAAAAATAAAAACAAAATCCAACTAAGCAAACCAGAATAGGAACAGAATCATAGGTATGTGGATCATTTGAAGGGTTATCAGATGGGAGTGGGAAGGGGGATAAATGGGGCAATGGTGTAGGGATTAAGAAGCATAATTGAAGCCCTGGCTACTGTGGCTCAGTGGATTGAGCGTCGGCCTGTGATCCAAGTGCCACTGGTTCTATTCCCAGTCAGGGCACATGACTAGGTTTCACGCCAGGTCCCCAGTTGGGGGTGCGAATGAGAGGCAACCACACAGTGATGTTTCTCTCCCTCTCTTTCTCCTGTCCCCTCTCTCTAAAAGTAAATAAATAAACAAACAAATAAATAAATTATTTTTAAAAAAAGAAGCATAATTGGTTGGTACAAAATAGACGAAAAGTTAAGAATAATATAGGAAAGGGTGAAGCCAAAGACCTTATATGCATGACCCATGAACATGAACTAAGTGGGAGTGGGATTGCTGGAAGGAAGGGGAATACTAGGTGGAAGGGAGCAAAGGGAAAAGAAATTTGGACAACTGTAACAACATAATCAATAAAATATACTTAAAAAAAATAAAAGTGACTTGACAAACTCTATTCAAAATTATGGTTCTTTTGAACACATGATCCCACATGAGATCTTATATTTTGGAGATAGATTTAAGAGTGCTAAGATACTGATTAAGTAAGGAAGATGATGGTAACCAAGATTTTTAAATATCATAGTCAAGGAAATTAAATTTTTATTAATATAAACAAGAAATACTGGCTTGAGAAAAAGTCTATTTACTACATATTAAGTAGGAGATGTTGATGAGACACCAATTTAGAGACAGTACCTTGGCAGTAGGTGTAATCTGGAGAAAGTTTTGGAAATCAATCATATAGTAGTAGCCAAGGATGTAGGTACAGTTGAAAAGGGAGAGCCGGCCAGGGAACAGAGGAGAATTAGAAAAGAACATCTGGAGAACCCAGCTCTGAGGGGTCAGTTGAGCACAAGGCCCCTGAAGGAGGAGAAAAGGAGGAAACTGAAAGAGAAGTAGCACAACGCATTTGTGGAGGCTACAGGAGACTGTGATCAACAGGGCTCACTGGCTTGAGATGGCCTGAGGTCCATTACCTCTCTGACTTCATTGCCTATGATCCTTTCTTCCACTCTTCCCTCTCCAGCATGCTGGCCTCCTTGCAGTTCCTTGAACATGCAGATATGCCCCACTCTGCGGCACTGGTACTGGTGACTCTCTTCTTAAAACATCCCATCTCCTCAGATGTCCACTTGGCTTTCTCTCTCATCTCCTTCAAGTCTCTGCTTCATTGTCGCCTTCTCAGTGATGTCTACCTGACCACCCTTTGAACACCACCTTTCTTTTTTTCTCTGGGACCATATACTGTGCAAGATAATTTACTTACTAATTTGCCTACATAACAATCATTTGTTATTTATGTTGTTTGATGTTTGCCCCACAGTCTAATAAAATATAACATAGTACTTGGTATAGAGAAATACTTAATGGCTTTGTTGAAGGGATGAGTAAGCAATGTTGGACAGTGCTGAGAAGGTGAAGAGAATGGGACAAGGAGAACATGCAAGGTCTTTGGACTGATGTCTCTTTCAGCTCTTGGGAACCCTCGTTGAGCAGTTGCAGGAGGGTATTTGGAAGCTAAGTCAGGTGGAGTGGAGGAAGGTGAAGCAGCAAGGGTCATAATATTAACTTGTAAAATAATGTTGGGGCATAATATTTATAACTCTGGAACTATAAGTAACTGTATCAACTCTTTATGATGCTGATGTAGAAAAACAAACCAAAGGTATACACTTGGTTGGCAATGTCATGAGCTGGCCCCCGTGGAGCTGTAGTTCAGAGGGTGGGATGTGACCTTCAATGTATCTAAACCTATATAAGGGAGGTGTCATATAAGGGAGGTACACAGAGTACCATCTATTTTAAGATAATCCAATTTTTTGCAAAATTCAAACCTACAAATCTCATAAGTTAAGGGTGGTGAATTTTAGATAGAGATAAGAGAGGATGTTGGGGAAGTGGGAAACAGAGAATGCAACTGGAGCTCAACAAAAAACACAGGAAGAAAACAGCAGGGAGAAGACACCCTTTCCTGCTAAGGAAAGGCGACAGCTTGGGCCTGCCCCAGAGAAAACAACCCTGTCCAAGGGCCATAGGGGAGGAAAGGGCACAGGGAGGAGGCTGTTCTCAGAAGTTAAGACAGCCAGAGGATAACAACAAGCTCAATTATAGAAAAATCTGCAGGAAGTGCATCTGCTGGAGGAGGGAGTGTTTGGAATTTGAGACAATGAATAAGCCAGAAATGTAGGAGTCAAAGAGGATAGGAAAAGAGAAAACCCTGAGGGCAGCCAGAGGAGGAATTAAATCCATTTCAAGAACATGCTCTAAGAATAGGAGAATATGCAAGGCCACAGAAAGAGCTAAAGGTGAAACATGAGAAACAAAGCAAAACAAAATGAAGAACCAAGAAAGGGAATGAAAAATCTGAGTGCACCTTTAGCATAAGAAACTGGGAAGCAATCAAGTGTGTGCGGAATTTGTTTGATAATGGGTCATTAATTCATTCTGGTGATCCATGCGTTTGCATATGTAACTTATGAACACCTTGTGAGGGTCAAATTCAGAGAAGTGAGGCCCAGGACGGGGAAAGGGAGTCTGAGTTAGAGGCACATGATATTCACTTAAGGATTCAGTAGTGTATGACTCTTGAGAATCTGGAAAGTTGGCTAACCAGGAATCTGTTACCTGATGGATGCCACTTGGGAAAAATTCTCAGCACTTGTCCTATAGGGTATATAAGCCTTGAACAAGTGTGCTAGGCCTGTCTACTCTTTGTCCTGGAGAAGAAAATAACTCCTTCGGTTGACATCAACATTCGGTAGCACTGGGGTCTCCAGCAATTGTGAGGAGTGACCTCCCTGTGTCATAAGCTTTGTCAGGGGGCTTTTCTTAACAACAGTCATGTAAGGACAATAATAGTATTTGGTGGGGTTCCATGTCAGTACTGTGCTAAGCTCTTTAATATGCACAATCTTCATTATTTGTGGATTCCATATTCACCTACTTGCTAAGATTTATTTGTGACTCTAAAATCAGTATTCACAGAGCTTTTGTGATCTTCATGGACAAGTACACAGCAGAGAAAAATTTGAGTCCCCTGACATACATATGTGTTCCCAGCTGAGGTGGAACAGGGTAACACTGTCTTCCTGTTTTGGCTCTCATAGTATAAACAAGTATCCTTCTTGTGGTCTATGTAGTGCCATATTCTTTGCCTTTTTGTGCTTTTTCTTGGTGATCTCAGTTTTTGAAATGGCCTTCAAGTGTAATGCTGAAGTACTGTCTAATGTTCCTAAGCACAAGACTGATTTACCTTATGGAAAAAAACATAATGTTAGATAAGCTTTTTTCTGGCATGAGTTACAGTGCTGTCGGCCATGAGTTTAACATTAATGAATGCTGTATATTAAATAACGTGTCTTTAAACAGAAACACATATAAAACAAGGTTATATAGTAATCAGCTGGCAAAAATGTGACCAAGGCTCTCAGGTACCTAACTCCAAATTTTCCCTAGGAGTGATGTTCAGTATTTGCTAATTCAGTGTTTGTGGTGACTGATAGAAAAAAACTACGTACAGTGAATAATGAGGATTAATGCTATATTATTTTACATAATAATCAGTTCCCAGAAGTAATTCTATAAAGGCCATATTTTACAAAAATGTAGGTCTAGAAGAATTTTAGGCCTAGATTTTCTACTATGAGCAGGTGTCCTTGTGTCCACTTCAGGGGAACAGTCCTTCTGGGAATGGGAGGACAAAGGTGTTCTCTGCCACTGATTGGAGTAGGAGCTCAGGTGATAGGACCCTTGGAGAGTT
Organism: Furipterus horrens; assembly: GCF_987537825.1. Taxonomy (NCBI): domain Eukaryota; kingdom Metazoa; phylum Chordata; class Mammalia; order Chiroptera; family Furipteridae; genus Furipterus; species Furipterus horrens. Next base: position 46,546,314 of record NW_028327182.1, read on the forward strand.
TTTGCCTTCATAACCTTTATTTTCATGGTTAAAAAAAAATTAAGTAATTTTGTTAAGTAAAAATCAAGAAAGAAAAAATGTGACTATGTAGTGTTTCATCCTCTGCATGGACCATAATATTCACATAGACATGGAAGGATGCTAAGAACCAAGAATATCCTGTGCAAGGCAATAATAAAAGCAAGTCCTCCAAACATTCTGATGGACTTATACTTAAAGTAACAAAAATACAAAGAGTGCCCTTTTGAATCACAAAATTGACAAATGAAGCAAAGAACTGATTCTATACTTACTATGAGGCATTGTTAAGTGAGGGGAGTGGAGACAGACTTCACCAAATGACTTTAGTGAGTTAACAAGATAATTATCCTGATTCAACTGAATTATCAAGGGTGAAAATACCAGAAAAAAAAAAATAGAACACTTTAATCAGGTTGTCTTTTTTTTTGCCTCCTAAGAAAAAATACGTTGAAGCTTCCCAAAAGACAGGTAAATAGCTCTCCTTCAGAAAAGGAGGAGCTATTCCTGAAACTTAGTAAAAAATGAAATCTCAATAACCTTCTAGTAGAAAGGATGGGAGAGGAAACAGTGGAGAGAATTTCATCCCCAGCTATTGGAGGTCTCATAGATTCAGGATAAGGATGTGGCACTTGACTGTGATGAGGAGGTATAGGTGATGAAACAAAGGTACATCAGGAGGAGAAAAGGAAGACTGGTCTTCTTACAATAAGTAATGACTGATATTGTTGAAATGTGATAAAGAGATGAGACTGATAAAGAGATCACATAATATTTAAGTATAGTCCTTCAAATTTTATCCTCTATTATATTCTGCCTTATATATGTGAAATAATTTAATATGAAAATGAAATTGTTTTTGACAATTTTTATCACTTGTACATTGATGTTTTCCTCCCTCTTTCTCCCTTCCTTCCCCTCTTTGTAAAAATAAATAAATAAAATATTTAAAGAATAACACAATTAGATATTTTCTTGTGTCTGCCAGTTTTTGCCAATTAAGAAAAGCCTATCTGCAGACCCTCTGTCCCCATACGAGGAGACATTAGTGTTCACATGGTAGAATACACTATATTTTTAGTTTTAGTATTCAAATAATGAGACTGGCCTTGGACACCTACACCTAGTAAATGATTGCAAATGCTAAAACCTAGAAACCATACCCACTCAGATCATTGTAAGGAAGAAAAATAAACAAAACACAAACTTTGGAACCAGAGAGATCTGTGCTCAAAGCCCAGCTGCAGAGTAACTAGCTGGGTCATCTGTAACTTCTACAAGCTTAATTTTCCATCTGAATTAGCTATAATATCTAATAAGCTTTACCATTGTAGGAATTAGATATAATATGTATATGTAAAATGCTAACAAAGTGCCACACAGAGCTTTAGGACCTTGGTAAGAGATCATTACTGTTATTACAGGATACTGTTGACCATTTATATTTCCAGAAATATGGATACTATATAGATGGAGTATCTTAAACTGGTGATTTAAAAATCTCTTTGATATAGCAAACCTGAAAATGTTTTTTTGAAATATTAAGAACTGCAAAATTTCTATTCAAACTACATATATTTTGGCCTTGCCTAGGGTAATCAACTGTCCTGGTTTAACCAGAAATAAATGAGTCCCTGGGATGTGGGACTTTTAGCATAAACACTTGGGAAGTCCCAGACAAACCAGAATGAGTTAGTCACCCTAGTTCCACCTCATAGGTATCTGGCCCTTTCACTACAACTGGTAATCTCAAAGTTGGGTTCTAGCACCAGCAAGCTCTACCTGGAAACCTGTTAGAAATGCAAATCCTGGGGTCCCAACTCTGACCAACTGAATCAGAAACTCTGGGGATGGGGCCGCAGTCTGGATTTTAATAATATGCAGCATGCTAAAAATTGAGAAACATTGGTCATTAATATTTAACTTATGTCAAGACATTTTACAAAGAAGAACAGAAAGAAGCAATGTATTAAGCCTTTTTCAACTTTTTAAAGACTTGAGTCAATATTTTCATAGTTAGTAGTCCCCATTCTTATAATTCCTTAAGTTCTCTATCATTTCACGACTGAGCTCTGATAATGAAGAAAGAGGAAGGAAAGAGAATACTAGATACTGCAGTCCATTCTGTTGTGGAAGGAAGTTGCATCCTGTTCAAGTTTTGAGGGAAGATTAGTAAGGGAAATGGAGTTATGCAAACTACAATGCAGGTTATAGTCTAATAGCTCCTCTCTACATTTGCAAATTGTCATATATTCAATATTCAAAACTAGGATAAGGACAGGAAGTGTATGGGTAGGGTCACATAATACCTCTAAAAGGAAATAGCCTGAAACTTCCCAAACAAATGTCATTTTAGTCCCTCCAACAACCTCACAAGTCAGTTCCTCAGGACGGCTCAGATTACTTTTGCAAAGCAAACCAGGGTAATTTTCATAATACCTGGTCACTTTGTGTGACTTCAAATATTTGAATGTCTAAGACACAGGGTGTTCAACAATTCATTTTATCCCATAATATTTAAATCTTCACAACAAACCCCTCAGCACCTAACAGGTTTCTCAGTGAAGGGTTATCTTTTTTTGTTGGGGGTGGAGAGGAGTGAAAGAAACATCCAAACAATATCGTAACAATGATTGTGAATAATTGGTGAAACAAGTGGAAAGCCATTAAATTCTAATGATTACCACTGTTCCTTGGGGAGTTTGGGAATGTTAGCAAATGACCAAAGTGGTACAACTTGACTGTTTTTCATTGATTGCTTTGATTTTTTCATAAAACTATGCTATAAGTACATATCAATATTAGATTTACCACAGAGCCTAACTTTTCCTCCAATATAAGTCCTAACCATCTTTTTTTTTTTTTCCTAAGAAGAACTCTCTCTCTCTTTAAGCATGGATAAAATGATAAAATTAGTCATGTCTTCCTCCATTTACACTTCCTCCTCTTCATCCCACTGCAAAGGCTTTAAAGATCAAGTGTCTGTCTTGCTAAGCATAGAGATCACAAATGCCAACGTTTCTGCTAGAGTGTACTCACTTTTGGCTGAGTTGAAATGTTACCTTTCTGATAGGCTATTGAAATGTTGAATAAATTTAACTCAAAAAGTAATGTTATGTCACTAGCTTTATACCTACTTGTAGGTCTTTCTCTCTGATCCTGGTGAGCTAAGCCATGGTCCAGGCAGGGCACATGGAATGGCATTATTGCTCTAGAAAATTGGTTCAATTAGCAATCTTGAAGGCAGTCATTTAAATATATGGCAGGTAACCTTTATGCAATCTCACATTATTTTCTATTAATTAACAAACAAAATTAGATGTTGAAGTTTCTTCACCATAGAATAAGCTAAATCACACTTCAAACACTACATATTAAAGATACCCATAGCATATTACTTTAAAAAAATGGAAGTAGCATTTTTATTTTGTTTCACATCTCTAACCCAGGTGACATTCAAAAGTTGTGGCAGGCATAACTGCTTAGACCATTATAGGAAGAGTGGGTGAACACTGAGTTAGCAACCTTTAAAATTAGGACTACAACTACAGAGGGATAGAATTTGGAATTTTATGACCACTCTGTTTCTCTTTGATTCTACTTTTTCTGATTTCTAAACCAATGGGAAGAGAGGAAATGGCAACACTTTGGTGTCTCTTCTTAAAGAGTAGGGTTGAGTTTGTGAAACCAAGATGACTTCTGAGAATTTAAGGATGAACTGAGAGTATAGAAGAAACAAGCTGGTGTATCCCTTTCCTAACAGGTTCTTCTCCATCATTGGCTCAGTGTGCACAATAATCCTGGAATTCAATAAAAACACTTAACATTTTTTATTTTTAACTTCTCTTTTCCTAGCTCTGGGGCCAATGTGGAAAGAAATCTAAAAATAAAAGAAAGGCAGAAAACTCAAATCTAAGGAAGTTCATACTGGAGAGTGAGCATCACCATAGTCTATATTCTGGAAAAGGAACCAAAATGCCCTGAGTGATGCTCAGGTGGGACCCTAGTCATTTCCCATCATGGCTGGCATCATCAAGCTCCAGCCTGGAGCTGGAACCAAGCAGAACTCTCCCTGGGTCTGTCCTACTGAGTTTTGCCTACAAGAATCTCTACTCAACACCCTAACACATCCTGAAGTACAGCCTTGCAAACTCTGTGTTCAAGGGGTCCTGTCAGGAGTCTCTTCTAGGTTATAATCCTTTAAACACAGAACCTAAAGGCAAAGCTGCTGGGATCTGCTCCCTGAGCTGACTGTTGATCCCAATGTCGGATAATCAATTTGTCATTTTGGCTTCCAAAGGGAAAGAGAATCATATTGCACATTAGTGAGAAATGTTCAGCTCTCATCTGTCTGTTGATTGCTTTTGCTCTTTCTACACAAGAAGACATTTAATGATGGACCCACTAGATCAGCATTGTCTGGCTTCCACAGGCTGAGATTTTAGCTGCCTCATCAGAAAAAAAAATGTGGAAGAATAGAATTATGAAATTTGAAGACAGTGAATTGCTTCAGACCTAAAATTATTTTATTCCTTTCTCACCTTCTTGAAATATGTTACACTGAATTAAAGCCAAAATTATAACTTTGAATTATAAAAGGTTTAATTTATTTTACATGTCAAAATATCCATTTTGTGGTTTCTTTCAAAGCCTAGCTGTCTCCAAGGGTTGAGGCCCACATGCTGTTGCTGAACTGTGCCAGTAGAGAATATCCTGGTCTCTTTTCTCCATTCTAGGGATGACAGTATGGCTGGGTGGTTAAAGGCTTGGAGTATTGAATCATTGACCTGGCACTGAATGCTAGTTCTAGTAACTACACGGCCTTAAGTAAGTTTCTTAATCACTCTAAACCTCATCTTTCTCAGTCAAAGATAAATGGCATCTTCTCAGGGGTTGCTGTGAGGTTAGTGACTAACACTACATATTTTATTTGTTATCAGCTATTATCCTGGACATAATTTCTTCAAAAACTCTCTAGTAAAAATGGGATAAACTAATTGTAGGACCTAGTTTAAGTTCTGAGGCATCATCAGTTATAGTACTTCTCTTTTTGGTAGAGGTGAGGTGAAGAGTTTTATACCAGAAAAAAACATAAGAAAGAGGAGCTTAACTTCTGGCCAAGATGGAGGCCTAGACAGATACACTGGGTTTCCCTCCACAACTAAGAAGGAATACAACTACCTCAAAACTAGAGACAACCAGAAGTTCCAGAAAATCAAGCTGCATGAAAGTCCAACAAACAAAGATATGAAGAAGAAATACTCATCCAGATTGGTAGGAGGGGCACAGAAGATTTGGTGAGGCGGTGATGGTGGTGACAGTGGCAGCGGCAGCCACAGGCTGGCAGAAAGCATAGTCACATGTTTTAAAAAGTGGGATGGGACACCTGGTAAGAATTCCCAGCTCCTGATCAGACTGTGCAGCTCATGGTCCTAGTGCCAGGGAAAATCAATCATTGCTTCTGACTGTGCGCACCAGTGGGAGTTGGGGTGGAGGAAGAAACTGCTAGTCTCTCAGCAGAGTCCACTTCCTTAAAGGCCCCCCATGGTCCTAGAACATTAACAAACCTACCCACTCTGGAAGTGACAGGGCAACAGCTAGAGAGGTACAGGTTCCATACAAAAGTGGGAGAAGTGCCTGGAAAAGGGGTAAGTGCTAAGCAAGCGGCATTGTTCCCTCTCTGATCCCTCCCCCACATAGAGTGCCACACGTGGTGAAACGGGTCCCCCTGTACTGACGAATAACCAAGGCTCTGCCCCTTACAGCGTAACAGGAGCTCTACCTAAGACACAGAGGCCAACAAACACAGAAGCCTGTCAAGATGAGGAGACAGAGAAGTATGGCCCGAAAGGGAGAATGGATCAAGTTCCAGTGGGAGAACTAAACAATGTTGAGATAGCCAACCTAACATATGAAGAATTCAAAACACTAGTGATAAAGATGCTCACAGACTTGACAGATATGCTTACATATGGCAGATGCATAAGGGAAGAAGTGGAGGCTATGCTAAGTGAAACAAAGGGAAATCCACAAAAAACAAATGGTGAAGGGAAGGAAACCAGGGTTCAAATCAACGATTTGGAACATAAGGAAGAAAAAAACAGTCAACCAGTACAAAATAGAAAATAAAAATTGAAAAAAATGAGGAGAGGCTTAGGAACCTCTGGGACAACTTAAAACATGTCAACATCTGAATTATAGGGGTGCCGGAAGAAGAGGAAGAGCAAGAAATTGAAAGCTTATGTGATAAAATAATAAAGAAAAACTTCCTAAATTTGATGAAGAAAGTAAACATACAAGTCTAGGAAGCCCAGAGAGTCCCAAATAAGCTAGACTCAAGGAGGACCACACCAAGACACACCATAATTAAAATGCCAAAAGTGAAAGATAAAGAGAAAATCTTAAAAGCAGCAAGAGAAAAGCAGAAAGTTACCTACAAAGGGGTGCCTGTAAGACTAGCAGCTGATTTCTCAAAAGAAACTGCAGGAAAGAAGGGACTGGCAAACAGTATTCAAGACGATAAAAAGTAAGGACCTACAACCAGTATTACTCTATCCAGCAAAGCTATCATTTAGAATGAAAGGGCAGATAAAGTGCTTCCCAGACAAGATAATGCTAAAAGAGTTAATTATCAACAAGCCATTATTGTATGAAATATTAAAGGGACTTATTTAAAAAAAAGATCAAAACTATGAACATTGAAATGACAACAAACACACAACTATCAACAACTGGATCTAAAAAATAAAAACAAAATCAATCTAAGCAAACCAGAATAGGAACAGAATTATAGGTATGAGGATCATTTGGAGGGTTATCAGCTGGGATGGGGGAGGGGGAGAAATGGGGAAATTGTGTAGAAATTAAGAAGCATAACTAGTTGGTACAAAATAGACAGGGGAAAATTAAGAATAATATAGGAAAGGGTGAAGCCAAAGAAATTATATGCACGACCCATGGATATGAACTAAGAGGGGGTAAGATTGCTGAGGGAAGGGGAGTACTGGGCAGAGGAGAGCAAAGAGGAAAATAATTGGGACTACTGTAACAACATAATAAAATGTACTTAAAAGAAAGAAAGAAAGATGTGCTGTGTTTGCCAAATGACCCAAAAGAAATGCTGCTTCCACAGTCTCTCCCAAATTACAGCTTTTCCTTTTCTCCTTCCCCTCCCCTCTAATCCCCTCTTCTCTCGTCCTGCCTTCCATTTATTTTTGCCTTCTTTTCCTTTCCAGAAAAAAAATTTCAAACTTGATAACCATTTCTTTTATCCAGCTTAGCAAAGCAAATGTTCTTGATTGTTTCTTCATGATTTAACTATTGTAGGGTCAAAATATAATTTCTGTCTTTGGGAAAAACAAAACACTGCATCAAAACAAAAAAACAAAGTTTCATCCTTTTTAAGAGAGGAAAGGAGATTTGTGCAGAGAAGATGCTGGGAGTCACTGTGTGATTAGGCCTGGCAGACACCCAAAGCTTTAGGTTTCAGTCTGAATCCAGACTAGAAAATTATTAGTTTTTAAAGGCTGTGAGAGTTTTGGCTGAGAAAAGTCTTGTGAAGAGCTATTAGTTTGGAAAGACTTTATAATTTTGTGGAACTAGAGAAAAGTTTCTACTGCTATCTTTTCTGTCCTACTGTAGAACATCTTCATTACATTGCTGTCTTGGACCAATCCAAGAAGAGCCAGTTATAAGTCCTTGCTTGACTATAGCACATAAACTCTAGAAAAAGAGCTCAGAGCAGCCCAAAGAATTTAACTGCTAACCATAGCAGACTTTGAGGTATGATTCTGAGTTAAATTTGTGCCTTCTGAAATACTTCTTATAAATAGGTATTAAGTATGACCATTAAAAAATAATTATCCTTTAATAGACTAGAGAAGAAGATGGCAGTGGTGTAGGTAGCAATGTTGTCTGCTTGCTCCCATCCTGGAAGGACTTGGAGTACAAACATGAAGTGGAGTGAGTGAGTATGGATTTCAGATAGCGTGAACAGAGACAAGAGTGTGGGAGCAGCAAGAAAGAGGGCACAAAGCTCGGCCTGTGCTCTCCAAGTGGAGTCGCTGGGTTTCCCAGCCTGGCGCCTCTGCCACACCACACCCAAAAGGGGCAGCTGCTGACCGGCTCATTATCTGGGATCTGCTTGGAAATGTCCTCCTGCCATAGGTGCCCTGGCCAGCAAAGTCCTGGAGGGAGTCAGCGAGAAGGTTTGGTTGAAACAGCTGGCGGCATGGAAAGACAGTGAAGAGCCTGGACTGTGAAAAATTGTATGAACTGAGTCTAGGTGGGGACTCCCTAGGCTGGCAACCCTGTGCCCTGCGTGCTCACATCAAGGCATAATCAAACAAAAAATAGAACTCAGCTGTGGAGAGGGACCCATACAGGAAAGCTGCAGCAGAACCCAAAACTCAGTAGGGACCCCAGGCAGGCAAGCGGTACATGCAGGCGCACAACAGGACTCTGTCATCCAGGGATGTAGGCCAGTGCTGCAACTTGGAGGCAACACAGAGACTTTTTGGAGGAGCACAGACAGGACCTGAGGCTGGGCAGGGACTAGGGGCATGCACACTGACTCGCCAGAAGAATAGCATTGCTAGACAAGCCCGAGGAGGGCTGGAGGTTGCCACAGGACTTGGGGCCGGGGCGACTAAGTACAGATCACAGCAGAGAGCTGTGGCAGGCCCATGAGTGAGAGAATAGCAACCTCAGTATCCAGCTAGATTTCCTCACAGACAAACAGCCAGAAAGGAAGATTTTAAACCCATGGAATTTTGACCAGGAGCAAATCCAGAATCAGAAGACAGCACCAAAATGTTGTACTGGGGAAAAGCTCTTTCTTTAATCTGTCTGCTACCTCCTCTCCTTCCTATTCTTCTTTAATATTTTCTTTGTTTGTCTGTTTTGTGTATCCTCCCTCTCACTCTAAATATATAGAATATAACTGCTATATAAACCTAATACTATACACTTCCACTTTCCCACTTCATTCTGCATTCTTCCCTCCCTTTTTCAACATACAATGTAAATATTACTTACCGTCTCAAAGAGCTTTGACCTTCCTTGCTACTACTATTATTCTACCATCTTCCCTCTCAAGAATCATCTTTCTTTTAGTTAAACAACTCTTATCTGTTTTTCACATAGTATAATAGTATTAATCTCTTTACATCTCATTTGATGCTAATAGTGTGATTGTGGGTGGGGGATATTTTAGAGGGTGTGGGTGTGGGTTTCTTGCCTGGGTTATGTGTTTATGTTTTAACAGCATCTCCACAAAAGAACTCAAGACAAGGTGGGCAGAGTGACCCTCAATCAACTAGCCAGAGGGAATGTTCCAACAAAAGTAACTGAAAGACAATCAGACAGCTTAAACAAATGCCATAAAGGACATCCCAAGAGCATCAAGCTTAGGAGATCAAAGAGACTGCACCACTGAGCCTCCCAGGTGTCCTAGAATCTCATACCACGCAGCTGGGAAATAGAAGCAGACAACCCCAAGAAACAAAAATGAACAAGAAGATCCACCATTGGGAGACACAGAAACAACCTCCCACAGAAAGGAGAAGAGGAATCCCCTGAAAGAGAGTTAGATGAAACAGAGGTAAGCAAACTAACAGAAATGGATTTCAAAAGAATGGTTATAAGGAAGCTCAATAAACTTGACAAACTCAGAGAAAACTACAACAAACTCCAGGGAAACTACAAAAAACTCCAGGGAACTATAAGGAACTTACAGAAACCTACACCAGCATAAAAAAGACATAGAAGCTATCAATAGGAACCAGAAGAAATGAAGAATACAATTTTTGAACTGAAGAGCACAGTAGAATCAATCAAAAGCAGCCTAAATGAAGCAGAGGATCAGATCAGTGAGTTAGAGGACAATGTAGAAAAAAATTCCCAGACATAACAAGAAAATGAAAAAATACTGAAAAAGAATGAAGAGGGTTTAAGAGAACTACAGAACAACATGAGATGAAACAACATTAGAATCATAAAGATACAAGAAGGAGAAGAAGAGGAGCATAGGATAGAAAACCTGATTGAAAAAGTAATAACAGAAAAATTTCCTAACTTGATGAGAGAAAAAGTCATGCAAGTCCAGGAAGCACAGAGGGTCCCAATGAAGATGAACCCAAAAAGGTCCACTCCAAGGCACATTATAATTAAAATGGAAACATTCAAAGACAAAGAGAGAATCCTAAAAGCAGCAAGAGAAAAACAGCAAATAACATACAGGGGAGATTCGATAAAACTATCAACTGATTTCTCAACAGAAACACTACAAGCCAGAAGGAAATGGCTAAAAATATTTAAGCAATGAAAAACAAAGACCTATAACCAAGACTGCTCTATGCAGGATGACTGTCTTTCAAAATGGAAAGTGAAATAATGAATTTCACAGACAAAGGAAGACTAAAAGAATACAATCCCACCAAATAAGCATTGCAAGAGATACTAAAGAGAATGCTTTAAGAAAAAAAAGAAAAAGAGAGAGGGAGAGGAACACAGGTACAAAGGGAAATGAATAAATACACGTCAATAATAACCTTAAATGATAATGGATTAAATGCTCCGATCAAAACACATATGGTAGCAGAATGGATGCAAAAACATGACCCACATATATGCTGTCTACAAGTGATGCACCTCCAAACAAAAGATTTACACAGACTGAGAGTGAAGGGATAGAAAAAACTATTCCAAACAAATAGACATGAAAAAAAGCTAGGGTAACAATACTTATACCAGACAAAATAGATTTCACAGCAAAGGCCATAAAGAGAGACAAAGAAGGGCATTCCATAATACTTAAGGGAGCAATCCATCAAGAATATATAACCCTGGTAAACATATATGCACCCAATATAGGAGCATCTAAATATAGAAGGAAAATATTGGAAGACTAAAAGAAGGATATCAACAGCAACAACAATCATAGTAGGGGACTTTAATACTGCATCATCAACAATAGACAGATCTTTGAAGCAAAGAAACACCAAGGATATTGAGGCATTGAACAACACACTAGCTCAATGGACTTAATTGATAATATAGAAATTTTCACCCCCAAAAAGCAAAATATACATTCTTTTCAAATGCCCATGGGACATTTTCAAGGACATACCACATGGTAGGACACAAAATAAGCCTCAACAAATTCAAGAAGTTGAAATTATAACAAGCATCTTCTCAGACCACAATGCCTTGAAACTAAAAATCAACATTAAGGAAGAAAACTCAAAGATATTTAAACTCATGGAGAATGAATAGCATGCTATTAAATAATGAATGGGTTAACACTGATATCAAGGAAGAAATCAAGAAGTTTCTAGAAACTAATGTTAATAAACATACAACAGCCCAAAACATATGGGACACAGTGAAAGCCATCCTGATCAGAAAGTTCATAGCAATACAGGCATACCTGAAAAGTATAGAAGAATCTCAAATAAAAAATCTAACCCTACAGCTAAAAGAACTAGAATAACAACAACAAACAAAGCCTATGGTGAGGAGAATGAAGGAAATCATCAAGATCAGAGCAGAATTAAATGACATAGAGACTACACAAACAATTCAAAAGATCAAAAAGAGTAGGAGCTGGTTCTCTGAAAAAATAAACAAAATAAACAAGCCTTTAGCCAGGTTCATCGAGAAAAAAAAGAGAGAGGACCCAAATAAACAAAATCAGAAATGAAAGAGGAGAAATAAAAACCAATACCACAGAAATACAAAGGATTGTAAAAAATTACTTCAAATAACTGTATGGCATGAAACCTGACAACCTAGATGAAATGAACAAATTTTTAGAAACATATAATCTTCCAAAATTGAATTTAAAAAAAAGTAGAAAGCCTGAACAGACTGATAACAGAGTGAAATTGACACAGTAAGCAAAAAACTCCCAGCACATGAAGCCCTGGACTGGATGGTTTCACACACAATTTTAAAAAACATTTAGGGAAGAATTAATGCCGACCCTTCTCAAACTATTCCAAAAAAACCAAGAAGAGGGAAAACTCCCAAACTCTTTCTATGAAGCCAGTATTACTCTAATTCCTAAACCAGGTCAAGACACAACAAAGAAAACTACAGGCCATTATCGCTGAAGAACATAGATTCTAGGTTCTTCAACAAAATATTGGCAAACAGGATCCAGCAACACATTAAAAAGATCATACACCATGATAAAGTGGAATTCATCCTAGAGATGCAAGGATGGTTTAATATTCACAAATCAATAAATATAATATAGCACATAAACAAAATGAAAGGCAAAAATCACATGATCATATCCATAGATGCTGAAAAAGCATTTGATAAAGTACAACACCCAGTAAAATGGGAATAGAGGAAGCATACCTCAAATAATAAAGGCTATATATGGAAACCTGAAGCCAACATCATATTCAATGGACAAAACTGAAAGCATTCCCCCTGAGATCAGGAAAAAGACAAGGATGTCCACTTTCTCCACTCCTATTCAACATAGTATTGGAGGTCTAGCCACAGCAATCACACAAGAAATAAAATACAAGACATCCAAAATGGAGAAGAGGAAATAAAACTATCATTATCTGCAGATGACATGATAGCATACATAGAAAACCCTATGGACTCCACTAATAAACTACTCGACATAATAAGTGAATTTGGCAAAATAGTAGGGTACAAGGTCAATTATCAGAAATTGAAGGCATTCTGTAAACACAAACAATAAAATATCAGAGATAGAACTAGAAAAACAGTCCCATTTACTATAGCAAAAAGAAAAATGAAGTACTTAGGAATAAACTCAACCAAAGAGATAAAGACCTGTGCTTGGAAAACTATATAACACTGAAGACAGAAATTAAGGAAGATACAAATAAATAGAAACAAATTCCATGTTCATGGATGGGAAGAATCAACATCATTAAAATGTCCATACTAACCAAAGCAATTATAGATTCGATGCAATCTCTATTAAAATACAAGTGACTTATTTTACAGACCTAGAACAAATACTTCAAAAATTTATATGGAACCAAAAATGACCCCTAATAGCCACAGAAATCTTGAGACAGAAGAACACAGTAGAAGAAATCAGGGTACCTGACATCAAACTATACTACAAAGCCACTATAATCAAGACAGCCTGGTACTGGCATTAGAACAGACATATAGATCAATGGAAGAGAATAGGGAGCCCAGAAATAAACCCAAATCTGTATGGTCAATTAATATTTGATGAAGGGGGAGGGAACACAAAATGGAGTAAAAAGAGCCTATTCAACAAATGGTGCTGGGAGAACTGGACAGGGACGTGCAAAAAAATGAAACGAGACCACCAACTTACACCACACACCAGAATAAACTCAAGATGGATCAAAGACTTAAGTGTAAGATATGACACTATAAAAGTCCTAGAGGAAAACATAGACAGGAAAATTTCAGATATCCCACATAGCAATATTTTCCTTGATACAGCTCCAAAGGCAAGGGAAATAAAGGAAAGAATAAACAAATGGGACTACATCAAGTTAAAAAGTTTCTGCTCAGCAAAAGAAAACATTAGCATGATGAAAAGGGAACCAACCATAATGGAAAAACACATTTGTCAATGATACCTCAGACAAGGGATTGATCTCCAAAATATATAAAGAACTTCTATGACTCAACACCATGAAGACAGACAACACAATTAAAAAATGAGCAAAGGACCTGAACAAACACTTCTCCAAAGAAGACATAGAGAGGGCCCATGGGCATATGAGAGAAGCTCAACAGCACTAGCCATGAGAGAGATGAAAATAAAAATTAATGAGATACCACTTTACACCAGTCAGAATGGCCATTATCAACAAATCAACAAACAGCAAGTGCTGGCGAGGATGTGGAGAAATGGGAACCCTACTGCACTGTTGGTGGGAATGCAGACTGGTGCAGCCACTATGGAAAACAGTATGGAATTACCTCAAAAAACTAAAAATGAAACTGCCTTTTGAACCAGCAATTCCACTGCTAGGATCATACCCAAATAATCCTGAAACCCCAATTCAAAAGATCCTATGTACCCCTATATTCATAGCACCACTGTTTACAATAGCCAAGTGCTGGAAACAGCATAAGTGCCCATCTGTAGATGAGTGGATTAAAAAACGGTGGTACATTTACACAATGGAATAGTATGCGACAGAAAGTAAGAAGGAACTCCTGCCATTTGCGACAACATGAATTGCACTAGATAGAATTATGCTTAGTAAATAAGCCAGGCAATGAAAGAAGAATACCGTATGATATAAAATACAGGAAACTAATGAACAACACAAACAAATGAACAAAATTGAACAATGAACAGAAAAACAGTTATTGAGGGGGAAGAGAAAGAGGTTAAATAGGGGAAGGGTCTAGTAAAGGAACTAGTATAAATAACCCACGGACATGGGCAATGAGGGGTGACTGTTTGAGAAGGGTGGTTTGGGTAGGAGAGGAGAAATGGAACAACTGTAATAGAAAAACAATTAAAAATTAGAAAAGAAAGTATCCTTTAATAATGTATCTAATGCAAAACTTGGTGAGTATATTTGCTAACACTATTATATCATTGAAATTTGCTGAGAGAGTAGAATTTAAATGTTCTCACCCTCCCAAATGTGAGGTGATAGATATGTTATTTCATTATCATAAGCCTAAATGATAAAATGAAAGCCTCCTTGTTTTCTTGGAAAGCAGACTCTGCCTCTGCCTGGTTTCTCAAAGATACAAGTATAAAAGAGAAGAAGAGAGAGAAAATAATTGCTATTTAATTCCCTGGATGTCAAGGATGGAAGAAAGCAAATGAACATGTAACAGAACCCCTGGGCTGCTCCGATTGAAACAGAACCCACGGGCTGTTTAGTTAGGGACCCGATTGCCCACCGCCAGAATTATAACTCTCAATACCAGAGTTTGGTGAAAAGAAAAAGAATTGTTTATTTACACATAGTCCTGCCTCCCCCTCCCAGACTGGGCCAGTCTTAGGAAAGTCAGAAACACCATTTCCCTACTTCCTAGGCAGAGTTCAGCTTTACCAATAGCTGCCAATCACTCAGATCTGATTGGGGAGGTCCTTTCTGTGCTGTGGTGCTCTCCAGCTCTCAATGCAGAACCTCCTTGATTCTCAGCCTCCTTGTAAACTGCCTTCTTCCTGTAAACCACATGGATCTCCACTCCTTCTCAAAACCGCATGGCAAGAGCTTCTTTAAGCAGCCTGGAGACCCCTTCTGCTCCAAGCCACATGAAGGGAGCCCACGAGAGCCAGAGCCAGCCTCTTAAAGCAGCCTGGAGACCCCTGATCCTCCAAGCCACCTGCAGGGAGCCCACGATAGCCAGGGCCAGAGAGTGACCCCCAGAGAGAGCCAGAGAGCTAGCCCCAGAGCCCCAGCTAAAATGTCCGCAGCTGCTAATCTCTCCCTGACTGCGTCCTCTCACACAGTGGGTGTTCCAAGCAGTTCTGACCATTCACAGAACCTTACATAGGCTCTGTCTGCTTCTTCCATACCATCCCACAGTCCAAGACCCCTCCCATCTTCCTGAGCCTTGGAAGTAACACGGATCTTTGTGCAACAATGTTTTCAGCCACTAGCTCCAGGCATGCAAGGGCATCCTGAAAGCTGCTTCCTTTTCCCTATCTCCCAGCCGCAAACTCTGGGGTTTGTTTTTGGACTCCCCTGTTTCTGTAACAGACATTTAATGATCACCTTCTGTTATACTAACAGCTTTGCATGGGTTGGTTCACTTGAACCCTACAAATACTTTATGAAGTGAGTGTTTCTGATTCCCATTTTAAATGAGGACACCATGGCTCACAGCACTTTGTTACAGTACTATAACCAAGCAACTGAAAAGTGTTGGGACCAAGATGTGAACATATGTGTCATCAATATCATAGTGTTACAGAGTGAAAGGGAATTCTTTCAAATGGTGCCTTGGCATAAAACCCAAAAATTGGTGTTGAGGACAACAGGTCTTTATTTACAATACTCCAACTTGGGGAGGGCTGTGAGCATTCCTGCTTCAGAGCTCTGTTCTCCCATGAAACTCAGCATGTCCCTTGATCCCCTAGAGGCTATAAGCCAAAACCATGCCTAGAAGCTCCCCATTTCATATGTGTTAGCTTTCTCCTTCAGGATCTGGGGTATGATGTTATCAGCCTCCATCTAATAGTCCAGGAAAACATGTGCCATGTTGCACTGGATCATGGTGCAGTCCCCAGTTTTAACAGAGTCCTTTCTGCCTGTCCCAAGTTCCACGGTTTGGAGTTTGCTGAAGTTGGCACAATTAAAGCAGCAGCAGCAGTCCAGCTTTCTTTACTAGCCTAGGCTACATGGCCTCTGTTTTCTTCTTTCAGACTGCATGGCCCTGCACCCTTTCAAAATCATATGGTTCTCCCTCTGCAAATGACTGCTGTCTTATTTTTAAATCCCTGACTTCAGCTTGTGATGCAGTGCATGTGGTAACCAGTTCTGACAGTTCACAGAACCTTGCACAGGCCCTGTATGCTTTTTCTTCACCATTCTATGGTCAAAACCTCTCCCATCTCCTTGGGGCCTTTAAAGAACCAAAATCATTTGCATAACTAAGACACTAGCTACCAGCCATAGATACGCAAAGGCATCTTAAAACCTGTTCTCTTCCCCCATCCCCAAACTGCAGGCTCTGGGGAACTTTGGGGCCCTGCTCTGTAATAGCCCATGTGCTTCCTAGTGTACAAAGCTGCTCCCAAAAGCAGAAAAGCATCTGGGCTTTGGTTCTGATGAGCTTGGATTTCCCAAAGTGATTAACACCTTGCCATAATCCACAGTAAAAATCTTTGCACTTACTGTTGTTAAACTATTTCAAAATTATCAGGCTGAGCTCAGTGGTCCTATGTTTGTGTATGCTGATGTAACTGGGAAGATTAACAGATTGCTGAGGTTCTTCCCCCTAATATGTTCCTGAAGTCTACTGTTTCATTTGCAGCTCTAATCCAACATTCCAAGGCCCACATCAAGTCTGGATTTTTCTTCACTGCCTTAGCAGTTGCTCTTTTGCTTGAAATGAGGTTGTCCCATCTCTGATCAGTATGTGTAGTTCGTTAGCCAGTCTTCTTACACTTGACTACAGTTTAGTTGTTTAAAGTTCTACACCCAGGAGTCCTGAGTGTTTGGGCAGTCTTAACTGTGATCACCTCCCTTGAATGACATCATTCATAAGTTCCTCAATGTACAAACTACCCCAACTGGGTAGCTCAAAACAATAGGTTTACTCTCTCAAAGTTCTATAGGCAAGAAGACCAAAACCAGGGTACTGCCAGGGTTCTTCTTCCTCTGAAAGCTCTAGAGAAGAGCCTTTCTTGCCTCTTTCTAGTTTCCGGTACTCTATGGCCTGTAGTTACAATACTCCAAGTCCTGTCTCTTCCTTGTGTCTCTTTCTTCTTATAAGGCCAAGAGTCATTGGATTTAGTGCTCACTTGAATTCAGTATGGACTGGTCTCAAATAATTACATCTGCAAATCCCTCTTTCCAAATAAAGTCACATGAATTTGGAGGAGGGAGCATTATTCAATCAGTATACCCAGGGACCTTATTGGCCCTCATTCCCTGCCCAAATCTACTAGACAGGATGACCTAGTAGTGACAGTTTGAGAGCAACAAAATATATTGTTTGAGCTGGATTCAAAACTGACTTAGAAGACCCTGGAAAGTCATATGAATATGAAGTTCTATTCCTTACTGTGGAGACTATAGCAGAACATTTGCTGGGCTCTCTGTTTGTTATGAAACAGGTAATTGACTTAACTAGCTTTGAAGCCTAGAATATACTTTACAATCTGATATATAGTTTGCTATACTTTAAAACAATAGAAAAAAACACCCTGAAAATTTTGAAAGTAAGGCATAAACCTTGTATGGTAGTCAAAGAAGAAATACAACAGTTTAACAGATGATAGAAATAGCTTTTTAAAAACTGCCCTGACAAAGAAGATAATGAATTATTAATTGTACTTGCCAAAGTACACAGCGCTCAGAGACCACTGTGTACTTGATACTTCTTCCAAATTAAAAATGAATCAGGAGATTGAAGTCGCTTGAAAGAAAGGTTTAAAATTTTTTAATTATGCATAAATTGTAGTAGTTCCACCACATTGATGTATAATGCCAACCAAAATTCTGATGAGCTGGTCAACATATGTCTAAAGGCAAAATCAAGATTTTGTAGTATGATCAATAATTGAGTTACATTGGAGAGAAAGCAAGGCCACTTTATTATCCTCCATTAGCCAAACTAGATTTACAGTTCAAAAAAGCAGTCTCGAAAACCTGGAGAGCCGACCAGGAACTTGGAAGAATGAAAATTACCTCAATTTAAATAAATGTTAAGAGGATTGCTGGATATAATTTCCTTAAAAAATTATTACCAAATGTTTTTTTTTAATCTGAAAAAAAAAAAGCCAGACTGGAAACAGTCTGAAAACTCTCCTTTTTCTATACTGTTCTTTTCTCATGAGGATGGGAAGGTTCAGGATGAGGAAGGACAGGGGACTGGAGAGACCCCCCACCCCTTTCTAAATCTAGAAATTTGCAAAGAGATGGGAGGAGCAGATATTGTTAAACAGTCAGAGGGCATGAATATCTTGAAATCAGGCAGGATCTTGGACTACTGAGCTTGTCTAGAAAGCTTCTTTAATGTCTTAAACAATGTTTGTCAGGAAGTGCCAACAGGAGATTAATTTACAGCATGGACTTGGGAACAGACAGATTGTGAATTAGTGCCTCCTATGTCTTTATTAGTAAAGAAATTAATCTCCCTACATTTCATCATATCAAAATTAGAGCTTGTGAGAATATCTATTACATAAAGTTGTCACATAAAGTTAGTACATGGCTTAAATAAGGTAACACATGCAAAACAAATGGCATCTAATAAGTGTTCACTGAATTTTAGTCATGACTAAATATCCCTTTCTCATTTTTTTAATTTTGCTTTAAGAATACGCAGAGACTACTCCCTAATTACTTAGTTAACTCAAACTCCATGAAAAAATCTATGTTTTGGTGGGATTTGCACTGCAAAATGCATAAGCATGCTGCACAGGAAGGAGTTTGTGTTCCTGATGTTGCAGTCCCCTCAACTGTTGTGTAATGAGAAGTAAAATGAATCCAGAGTTAGCAGATCTGGATTGGAGTCCTGATGCTGCCACTAACAAATCAACCCGACCTGTCTGGGGTGGATTCTGTAGCAGTGAATGGAACCCTTCCATCTCCAGAATACAATGTCTGTGATTATCACCAATGGCACATGAACCTATAGAGAGGATAAGTGACGGGTCATAGAACTGAAATGGGGACAGATGGTCAGTAGGGTGAGTATACAGGCAGAGGTAAAGTTTAAGGAGAGAAGGGACAGAAGAGAAAGAAGAGGAGAATAAAGTGATCATAGCTGGAGAGTGGAAAGAAAGAAGGAAACAGAGGGTAGAGGGAATCCCTGCTCTCCTTGATTATGTAAATGATTAGCAGTAGCTACATCCTGTAACCTGGCTGGTTGCAGCTCATGGCTGTGGATAACAGTGGCTGATTGGTCAGTGTGAGGAAATCTTGTGAAGTCAGTGTGGCTGTTCCCTTCCTTTCCAAGAATTAGCATTTGGAGATAACCAGGTTTCTCTAATGGGGTGAGTGTGAGACTGGACTGAAAAACAGGAGGACTGTTTGAAAAAATTTTTAGAAAAGGGAATGGAAAACAGAGGGCAGGAAATTACCACAGAAATATGCAAGATAACCTCCCTGAAGTGAAGAACGTAAGAATTCAGACAAAAGAGGCTTTCAAGTGCACAGTAGCACAAAATAAAAAAGCAAGAAAACTTACAATGCCTTGGAATTTCATGATTCTTGAACAAAAAACACATTTTAAGTTTCTAAAAGGGAAAACAGGCCACATAATATAAGCTAGAAATGAGAATGGCAACAGTTTTCTCAAGGATAACACTGAAAACTAGAAGACAAAAAGAACAATGCCTTCTTTCCTACATGAATCTAACTTTTGACCTAGATTTCTGTACCCAGCCAAATGCTTTCTTAAGCAATTTTCAGAGGTAGTCAGTCTCAAACACTTACTTCTTATACTCAATTTCTTAGAAAGCAGTTAATGTGTTCTACCTGATTAAGACAAGAAAGAAAAAAAAAAGGGCTCTATCACAGGACAGAAGTGAAGGGAATTAACAGCCTGTTGATGAGGTTTGATCCTTAAAAGTCCTACAAACAGTGAAGATTGGAACAAGCAGACAAATAACTGCAGGAATGTTGCCCAAAGAATAAATTGAAACTGATACCACCTGGTGTACTTGATCATGTTGAGAGGTTATTTGTAGGTCAGGTGGAGATTTGGAAAAGGGATTAGTAAAAAGTAAACGGAAAAAATAAATCCAAAACATAAAAATAACATGAGAGGGAGGAAAGTTGCCTAAGAATTGAATACAATCATAGATTACATGGTTCAGCTTTGAACATTTTATTGTCCTAATAATATAAGCACTAAACATTTCTTTTATCACAAATTGTGATAAAAATATTTTGAGAGATTGAATAAAGGAAAAGTATATGTGGTAAGGGTGGTATGAGAAGTAAGCTTTCATTTTCTAATTTAGAAATTCAATATACAGTATATAAATGTGGGAAAGCATCTAGAAATAGATACAAGTGTATTATAAAAATGGACATGAAAGAGCAAACAAACAATTAAGGAGTTGATAGTGGCAGCCCATGAGGAGCAGGAATCTAGAAAGAAACTGCTGCTTTTTAATTGTTGTTGTTTTAAGCCTTATAGTAATATTTCAGTTTTAAAGTGTATATGTTGATTACTATAATGAATATAAAATTTAAATTGAAAGTGTATTTAGAATGTAGAGAAGAACATTAAGGGTTGATATAAAAACTCAGAAAATTCTTAACACATGATCATTACATCTTCACTTGTGAAGAAATTGAGGCTCAGAGACATTTTGCAAGCTGACATAATTACTAAGTGACAGCCTGGGATCACTCCCAGTATTTCTGATTACATATTTCAGGCTTTGTCAAAATACCTTCCTGCTTCTCATTATCTTTTACCTTAACTTTGTCATGTTACTTCAAATAGAATCTCCCACATGATAGCAACTAAAAAAAACCCAAGTATACAAAATAACATTCTTCATGAGTTATGTCTGAGCTAACTTAACAACTAATGTAATCTTAGGTCTCAGTTGAACCCTTGGTTTGGTGACATCCTAAGGAATAGAGATGAACATTCAGGTGAGTAGTAGCTACAGTTTTGGGACCTAAAGCTTTTCCTAATAGATACATGCTTCTCATTAGATAATCCCAAGACACAAGGAACTGATATCATTGCTTAATGTCCTCAATTTGATACAGTGCACCTGGGAAATAATGTTTCTATTTGCTGTCAGGACATGATTGCATTAAACCTTAATGATGTCCCTGACATGGGAAATTAGACAACAATACAATATTCCCTCACTTATCGCAGGTATTATGTTCTAGATCCCTCTGTGTGATAGGTGAAAATTCGCGAAGTAGGAACCTTACATTTATTTTAGTATTTATATATTTTATATAAATTATGTATTATTTTATATATTTATATATTTTTAAGGCTTTATAAACCCTTCCCACACACTTATAAACCATTTCTAGTCCCTTATCAACCTTTCCCACGCTTTTATAAACACTACTTATGTTCTTAAACACACTCTACACTATTAAACCGATGTAATTTTAACAACATATGTATACAGTACCACAAAATCCCGCGATATAGCAAAAAATCCGCCATAAATAATTAAATATATTTTTTAAAATCCTGCGATACATACAGTGAGGCCACGATAACTGAACCTCGATATAAAGAGAGACTACTGTATTTTAATTGAGTGTCAACTACATATACCATTGGAGCACTCTTCTGGAGTTACTTTTTCAAAAAGCTATAAGCTTTGATGAACTCTCAGTTCTCTTCTATTAGTTTGATATACCCATTGATTAATATTACCTTACTTTCATAAGCTAGCCTTCTCTTTGGTAATCTTTTTTTTTTATCCTTTGGCACTAGTTCCTGGAAGTGTGGTTATTGTGTCTGCAATTTGTAGAATTCAATGGCAGCTCCAGTAAAATAAAAACAATCTAATTATGTCAAAATAGGACTTTGTCTGAGGTAGGATGATTGGTTTTCATTTTATATAAATGTGAGCATGTGCAACAATGGCAAATGTCAAGACGTTTCTGAGAAAACATTTAAGTGATAGAGAAAATTTAGATTGAATTGGTACATATTCTATCAATTTGATCTTTCTAATCTAAGTTCTTGGGTTTCAGATTTATGAATCATTTTAATTCTATGTAAGTATGCATGTATATGCATTTTGAAAAAAAGGATGGTTCCTAACTCATCAAATTTTTAAAGAGGTTAGTAACCATTAAAACATAAAGAGTCATTACTTTATATAAAAAATAAAGTCCAGTGGAATTATTTAATTAGATTATTCTTAGTGAATTATAAATGTTTTTATAATAGGTATTAGTAAATTTCCAAGAGATAAAAAGCATTAAACATGCCTTCTATCATTACTAGTCAGTTATTTTTCTATTTCTGGAACTATGAATCTCAAAGTTCACCAAGACAACTTTGATCGCCCCTTCTACCATACCCTAGCTTTTGAGAATTCTTATAAAATTATCGACAAAACGTGTTTTCTATTGTGGCATCATATTAAATTTGCTACTTAATTCTCTGCATACTGAACATATTTAACAGAAAAGTGAAAATCTCAAGCATCATATTATTTAGTGATGTCAATAGCATTGCCCTGTTCATCTTTCTCTTTGTTCTTTTATTGATCAGAAACGTTTTGTACCATCTCTGCTAAATCCCTTAAAAGACATTTTCCAGGTTGTGGAAGACAGCGGCGGAGTAGGTAGCAGTGTTGTCTGCTTGCTCCCATCGCAGGAGAACTTGGAGTACAAACACGGATAGGAGTGAGTGCAGATTTCAGATAGTGCGAACAAGGACAGGAGCGTGGGAGCAGTATGAAAGAGGGCAGAAAGCTCGGCCCACACTCTTGAAGCAGAGTTGCTGGGCCTCTCAGGCCGGCGCCTCTGCCACACTGCACCCAAAAGGGGCAGCTGCAGACTGGCTCATTAGCCTGGATTTGCTTAGAAACTTCCTCCTGCCATAGGCACTAGGACCAGCAAAGTACCAGAGGAAGTCATCAAGAAGGTTTTCTTGAAACAGCTGGAGGCATTGGAAGACAGTGAACAGACCAGATGGTGAGAAACTGTATGAACTGAGTCTAGGTGGGGACTCACTGAGCTGGCAACCCTGGGCTGACAACTCTGCGCACCAGGCGCTCGTATCAAGGCTCCACCAAACAAAAAAGCAGAACTGAGCTGGGGACAGGGACCCACACAGGAAAGCTGCAGCAGAAATGCAGACTTGGTAGGGACCCCAGATAGGCAAACGGTATGCACAGGAGCACAATAAGGCTCTGCCAACCAGGGATGGAGGCCAGTACTGCAGCTTGGAGGCAACATAGAGACTTTTTTGAGAAGGAGCAGAGACAGGACCCAAGGCTGGGCAGGACTCAGGGCTTGCAGAGCAGAACAGCATTGCTAACAAGCCTGAGGAGTGCTGGAGAGGGCCACAAGACAAGTGGAGAGAGGCCCAACTCAGTGTGGCTCATAGCAGGGAGCGGCAGCAGGCCCATGGGTAAGAATATAGCAGTCCCAGAATCCAGCTAGATCCCCTCACAGCCAGCCAGCCAGAAAAGAAGATTCGAAACCCATGGAATTTTGACCAGGGTGGACCCAGAAAAAGAAGGGCAGCGACCAAAGGTTGTAATGGAAAAAAAATCTTTTATTAATCTGTTTCCTACCCTCTCTCTCTCCTATTCTTCTTTAATTTTTTTGTTCTTTTTCCTGTTTTGTTTATCCTCCATCTCACATTAAATATATAGCATATAACTTATATAAAACTAATACTATACACTTCCACTTTCTCACTTCATTCTTCATTCTTTCCTCCATTTTTCAACATACAATGCAGATACTACTTACTGTCTCATATAGCCTTGACCTTACTTGCTACTACTATTATTCTACCATCTTTCCTCTCAAAAATCATCTATCAGTAAAAACAACTAATCACTTTTTCATATAGTGTAATAGTCTTAACCTCTTTACATCTATATTAATACTTGCTCATTTGCTAATGATAGTGTGATTGTGGGTGGAGGATATTTTTAAGAGTGTGGATTTCTTTCTTGGGTTGTGTGCTTATGTTTTAACAGCATCTCCACAAAAGAACTCAAGACAAGGTGGACAGAATGATTCTCAATCAACTAGACAGAGGGAAGGATCCACCAAAGAGTAACTGAAATACAACCAAACAGCTTAAACAAATGGCATAAAGGGCATCCCAAGAGCATCAAGCTCAGGAGATCAAAGAGATTGCACCACTGAATCCCTGAATTCTCCTATACAGAATTTCATACCACGAAAGCGGGAAATCGAAGCAGACAAACCCAAGAAACAAAAACAAACAAGAAGCATCCACCATTGGGAGACACAGAAACAATTTCCCAAAGAAAGGAAAAGAGGAATCCCCATAAAGAGAGTTAGATGAAACGGATGTAACCCAACATTCAGACGTAGAATTCAAAAGAATGCTTATAAGGAAACTCAATGAACTTGACAAACTCAGAAAAAACTACAACAAACTCCAGGAAAACTACAAATAACTCCAGGGGACCTACAAGAAACTTATGGAGAACTACACCAGCATAAAAAGGACATAAAAACTATCAATAAGAACCAGGAAGAAATGAAGAATACAATTTTTGAACTGAAGAATAGAGTAGAATCAATCAAAAGCAGCCTAAACGAAGCAGAAGATCAGATCAATGAGTTAGAGGACAATGTAGAAAAAAATTCCCAGACATAACAACAAAATGAAAAAATACTGAAAAAGAATGAAGAGGGTTTAAAAGAACTGCAGGACAACATGAGATGAAAAAACATTAGAATCATAAAGATACAAGAAGGAGAAGAAGAGGAGCATGGGATAGAAAACCTGATTGAAAAAGTAATAACAGAAAATTTTCCTAACTTGATGAGAGAAAAAGTCATGCAAGTCCAGGAAGCACAGAGGGTCCCAATGAAGATGAACCCAAAAAGGTCCACTCCAAGGCACATCATAATTAAAATGGAAACATTCAAAGACAAAGAGAGAATCCTAAAAGCAGCAAGAGAAAAACAGCAAATAACACACAAGGAAGATTTGATTACGCTATCAACTGATTTCTCAACAGAAACACTACAAGCCAGAAGGAAATGGCAAAAAAATATTTCAAGCAATGAAAAACAAAGACCTGCAATCAAGACTGCTCTACCCAGCAAGGTTTTCCTTCAAAATGAAGGTGAAATAAGAAGTTTTCTAGACAAAAGAAGACTGAAAGAATACAACTCCACCAAACCAGCATTGCAAGAAATGCTAAAGGAAATGCTTTAAGAAAAAGAAGAAAAAGAGAGGGAGGGGAACACAGGTACAAAAGGAAATGAATAAATACCTGTCAATGATAACCTTAAATGTAAATGGATTAAATGCCCCAATCAAAAAACATAGGGCAGCAGAATGGATACAAAAACTTGACCCACATATATGCTGTCTACAAGAGACCCTCTTCCAAACAAATGAATTAAACAGACTGAAAGTGAAGGGATGGAAAAAATATTCCAGGCAAGTAAACATGAAAAAAAAGGCTAGGATAGCAATACTTATATCAGACAAAACAGATTTCATAGCAACGTCTATAAAAAGAGACAACGAAGGGCATTTCATAATACTTAAAGGAACAATCCATCAAGAATATATAACCCTGGTAAACATATATGCACCCAACATAGGAGCACCCAAATATATAAGGAAAATATTGGAAGACTACATGAAGGATATCAACAACAACACATTCATAGTAGAGGTTTTTAACACCCTATTACCAACAACAGACAGATAATCAAAGCAAAGAAACACCAAGGATATTGACGTATTGAACAACACACTAGATCAATGAACTTAATTGATATATATGGAACTTTTCACCCTAAATAAGCAATATATACATTAGTTTCAAATTCACATCAGACATTTTTAAGAGAAACCACATGGTAGGACACAAAACAAGCCTCAACAAAATCAAGAAATTGAAATTATATCAAGCATCTTCTCAGATTACAATGCTTTGAAACTAGAAACCAACTTCAAGGAAAAAACTCAAAGACATTCAAATTCATGGAGAATAAATAAAATGATATTAAATGATGAACGTGTTAAAAACGACATCAAGGAAGAAATCAAGAAGTTTCTGGAAACTAATGATAATGAACATACAACAACCCAAAACATATGGGACACAGCAAAAGCAGTCATGAGAAGAAGGTATATAGCAATACAGGCATATCTGAAAAGTATAGAAGAATCTCAAATAAAAAATCTAACCCTACAGATACAAGAACTAGAACAACAACAAACAAAGCCCAGGGTGAGTAGAAGGTAGGAAATCATTAAGATCAGAGCAGAATTAAATGACATAGAGACTAAACAAACAATTCAAAAGATCAAAAAGTGTAGGAGCTGGTTCTTTAAAAAGATAAACAAAATCGACAAGTCTTTAGCCAGGTTCATCAAAAAAAAAAAAAAAAAAAAAAAAAAGAGAGAGAGAGAGAGAGGAGACCCAAATAAACAAAATCAGAAATGAAAGAAGAGAAATCACGACCAATACCACAGAAATACAAAGGATTATAAGAAATTACTATGAACAACTGTATGGTAAGAAACATGGCAACCTAAATGAAATGGATAAATTTCTAGAAACATAATCTTCCAAAACTAAATCAAGAAGAAGTAAAAAGCCTGAATAGACCAATAAAAAGAGTGAAATTAAAACAGTAATAAAAAAAACTCTCACCACATAAATGTCCTGGACTGGATGGCTTCACAGGTGAATTTACAAAAACACTTAGGGAAGAACTAATGCCTACCCTTCTCAAACTATTCTAAAAAACCCAAGAAGAGGGAAACTCCCAAACTCTTTCTATGAAGCCAGTATTATCCTAATTCCAAAACCACATCAAGATACAACAGAGAAAGAAAACTACAGGTCAATATCACTGATGATCATAGATGCTAAAATCCTCAATAAAATATTAGCAAACAGGATCCACAACACATTAGAAACATTATACACCACGATAAAGTGGGATTCATCTTAGGGATGAAAGGATGGTTTAATATTTGCAAATCAATAAATGTGATACACCACATAAATAAAATGAAAGACAAAAATCACATGATCATATCCATAGATGCTGAAAAAGCGTTTGGTAAAGTACAACATCCATTTATGATTAAAGCTCTCAGCAAAATGGGAATAGAGGGAGCATACCTCAACATAATAAAGGCCATATATGAGAAACCTGAAGCCAACATCATACTCAATGGACAAAAACTGAAAGCATTCCCTCTGAGATCAGGAACAAGACAAGGATGTCCACTCTCTCCACACTTATTCAACATAGTGTTGGAGGTCTAGCCACAGCAATCACACAAGAAAAAACAAAAAATACAAGGCATCCAAATTGGAAAAGAGTAAATAAAACTGTCATTATTTGCAGATGACATGATAGCATATATAGAAAACCCTATAGACTCCACTAATAAACTACCCGACATAATAAGTGAATTTGACAAAATAGTAGGGTACAAGGTCAATTATCAGAAATTGAAGGCATTTCTCTAAACCAAGAATAAAATATCAGAGATAGAAACTAAAAATGTTCCATTTACTATAGCAAAAAGAAAAATGAAGTACTTAGGAATAAACTCAACCAAAGAGATAAAAGACCTGTGCTTGGAAAACTACATAACACTGAAGACAGAAATTAATGAAGATACAAATAAATAGGAGCAAGTTCCATGTTCATGGATGGGAAGAATCAACATCATTAAAATGTCCATACTAACCAAAGCAATTTATAGATTCAACGCAATCCCTATTAAAATACAAGCGACTTATTTCACAGACCTAGAACAAATACTTCAAAAATTTATATGGAACCAAAAAAAAAAAAATTTATATGGAACCAAAAATGACCCCTAATAGCCACAGAAATCTTGAGACAGAAGAACACAGTAGGAGGAATCAGAGTACCTGACATCAAACTATACTACAAAGCCACTATGATCAAGACAGCCTGGTACTGGCATAAGAATAGACATATAGATCAATGAGACAGAATAGAGAGCCCAGAAATAAACCCACATCTATATGGTCAATTAATATTTGATGAAGGGAGTGGGAACATAAAATGGAGTAAAAAGAGCCTATTCAACAAATGGTGCTGGGAGAACTGGACAGGGACATTCAAAAAAATGAAACTAGGCCACCAACTTACACCATACACCAGAATAAACTCAAGATGGATCAAAGACTTAAATGTAAGATATGACACCATGAAAGTCCTAGAGGAAAACATAGGCAGAAAATTTTCAGATATCCCACATAGCAATATTTTCCTTGATACATCTCCAAAGGCAAGGGAAATAAAGGAAAGAATAAACAAATGGAACTACATCAAACTAAAGAGTTTCTGCTCAGCAAAAAAAAAAAAAATTAGTAAAATGAAAAAGGAACCAACCATATGGGAAAACATATTTGCTGATGATACCTCTGACAAGAATTGATCTCTAGAATACATAAAGAACTTACACATCTCAACACCAAGAAGACAGACAACCCAATTAAAAAATGAGCAAAAACCTGAACAAACACTTCTCCAATGAGGATGCACAGAGGGTCCATAGTCATATGAAAGAATGCTCAAAATCACTAGCCATCAGAGTAATGCAAATAAAAACCACAATGAGATATCACTTTACACCAGTCAGAATGGCCTATCAACAAATCAACAAACAATGAGTGCTGGCGAGGATGTGGAGCAATGGGAACCCTAGTGCACTGTTGGTGGGAATGCAGACTGGTGCGTCCACTATGGAAAACAGTATTGAATTACTTCAGAAAACTAAAAATCAATCTGCCTTTTGAACCAGCGATTCCACTGCTAGGATTATGCTCGAAGAATTCTGAAACTCAATTCAAAAGATCCTATGCACCCCTATGTTCATAACAGCACTGTTTACAATATCCAAGTGCTGGAAACAGCCTAAATGCCCATCTGTAGATGAGTGGATTAAAAAACGGTGGTACATTTACACAATGGAATACTATGCAGCAGAAAGAAAGAAGGAACTCCTACCATTTGCGACAACATGGATGGAACTAGAGAAGAATATGCTTAGTGAAATAAGTTAGGCAATGAAAGAAAAATACCATATGATATCACCTAATATGAGAGACTAATGAACAACACAAACAAATGGACACAATTGAACAAGGAACAAAAAAACGGTTGGGGGGGATGGAGGGAAGAAGGGGTAAATAGAGAAAGGGTCTAGTAAAGCAACTAGTATAAATAACCCATGGACATGGACAACGGTGTAGGGAATGACTGTGGGAGAAGATGTGGGTTGGGTGGGTGGGGAAATGGATGAAAAAAATTGGACAACTGTAGTAGAAAAACTATAAAATTAAATTTAGAAACATACATTTTTCATTAAGCAATTAAGAAAATAAATAAGTAATAGTTATGTGGCCTAGTTTTATGAGATATATGTATCAGAAATACATATATATTGCCAAGAAATTTTTATTATTATTAAATTTGATCTATAGGAACCTGGAAACAATATATTACTCGTTAATAAACATTTAAAAATATATTTTTTGATTTTTTAAGCTTTTTTTTGTATTTTATTGATTATATTGTTACAATAGTTCCAATTTTCTCCCCTTTACTCCCCTCCCCTCAGCATCTCCCTCCACCAGCAATCCCCACCCACAAGTCCAGACCCATGGTTCGTGAAAAATAACTATCCCTCCCTCTCAGATATTAAGACCCTTTGTGATCTTGTAAAGGACAAAGGGCAAAGGTCTCAAGTTCCTCTAGCTGCTTCAAGCTGGACACGGTCGTCGTCCTACCTACCCTTGGGTCCAGAAAACCCTAATAATAGTGGGGGTGTGGAGGGGAGGGTGGCCTTCCAACATGGGGAAGGATTGTGCAGACTCCAGGTCAGTTGGCTGTCCCCGGACAATGGCGTGCTTGGTTTAACAGGCTGGCATCCTTGTTGTGTTCTGGGGGCAACAGATTTGGCGAAAAGGGTTAAAAGATATCATTCAGTCCATAACCACTAGATAACAAAAGGCAGGGATTAATTTTTCAATGTCCCATATTAGGAAAGAGAAGGGCTTCTTTTGAGGAAGGTGTGCTAGGCATATCTCACCTGTCCAAAACCCTTTTGCCCATTATACTTAGTTTGGGCTGAGGGAAATAGTTTAGGATTCCCCCCTCTCAGACCCATGGGCCCTTTCTGTCCAAGCAATTAGGATAGAAGAGAGAAACCAGTTTTGTAAAGTGAAGCCCACAGACCACCCCATTCTTCACCAACCCAGCCATTTAGTTCAGCCAAACCGTTGAGTTTCAGGAGCCAGCGCTGCAGAGAGGATTAAGTGAGGCTTATGCGTACAATCACTCAAGTAATGCGGTCGTAGGCTTATGCCCTTTGAAAACAGAAAACACATGTTAATTTATGTAACATAACCCACAAACAAGTCTCTAAATCTGTAAAACTGTCTTATTGGGAAGACATCCACTTGCAAAGCACTTGACATTCTACTTGCCTGCAACTTGAATATCTTTCATGATATCACAGACATGGTTTAATTTTCAAGTGAAACCATTTTTTAAATGAGAAGAAACTTTTAAGACTGTTAGTTGCCCTACTTTTTAGTCTACTACTGATCATTGTGATTTTCCTTGCATAATGATTTTTCTCCCTAAGATTACCCTCCCTGTCTTTAAAGGGACTACATTAAGTCCATTTTTAATTTATCCTGTTCATTTGCATAAACACAACAAGAGCAGCAAACGATCACTTATGATCTTTAGTTCTGCTTTGCTGGAACTTACCCAAGGAACGTTTAGGATGACCCTCAGTCTGCTCTTCAGGGCACAGAAGTTGAGCCACATACCTGGCATTCATCCTTGCCTGTACACACCTGTCCTTTCCAAGTCTTTCTGGTTTTTCATTGTGCCTTATGGTCCCATCTAGCCATCTTTCAGGAAAACAACCTTCGTTCCTTCCCTGGAAAGATTGCTGTGGACCGCACAACCAACCATGGCAGCAGGCCTTTTATCTCGCGGGCTTTTATTACCTTTGAAAGTCATTCCCTGTTCCTCAGGGCTTTTTGGTAACAACCTGAGCCCAAATATATCGCCTTTACGCTTGACATTCCAGTCAAAGACTTGGTCAACAAGACCTCTATTAACAACTGGTCTTATTACTTCTATGCAAAGAAACTTCTGTCATTACTTAATTGTTTAGAATGCCAAACTCTGGAGGGATCAAATAGGGAGAAAAATATACAGCGTGAAGGAAAATCTTTGTCCTAATATTCACTGAACTGGCATTTTGATTCTTCATATTTTGATTTTTCCCCCACTAAAAAAAAAAAAAAAAAATTTGTTTGTTTTTCCATTACAGTTCTCTCACTTTTTTCCCCCTCTTGCTTCCCTGCACCCTGCCCCTCCCTTTCCCCACATTTAGTCCCCACTCAGTTGCCCATGTCCATGGGTCATTTATACATGTTTTTTGACTTGACCCTTCCCTTTCTTACCCACTTCCCTCCCTCCCACCTCCCCCCTTGTTACTGTTAGTCTACTTTTTGTTTACATAGCTCTGGTTCAATTTTGCTCATTTGTTTGTGTTGTTCATTAGTTTCCTGTAACAGGTGACAGCATAAGGTATTTTTCTTTCGTTGCCTGGCTTATTTCACTAAGCATAATTTTCTCTAGTTCCATCCATGTTGTTGCAAATGGCAGGAGTTCCTTCTTTCTTTCTGCTACATAGTACTCCATTGTGTAAATGTACCACAGTTTTGTGATCCATTCCTCTACAGATGGGCACTTAGGTTGTTTCCAGCACTTGGCTATTGTGAATAGTGCTGCTATGAACATTGGAGTGCATAGGTTCTTTTGAATTGGTGTTTCAGGATTTTTCGGATATAATCCAAGCAATGGAATTGCTGGTTCAAAAGGCAGTTCCATTTTTAGTTTTTTGAGGAAATTCCAAACTCTTTTCCACAGTGGTTGCACCAGTCTGCATTCACACCAGCAATGCACCAGGGTTCCTGTTTCTCCACATCCTTGCCAGCACAAGTTGTTTGTTTATTTGTTGATGATGCCCATTCTGACTGGTGTGAGGTGGTATCTCATTGTTGTTTTTATTTGCATCTCTCTGATGGCTAGTGATGTTGAGCATACTTTCATATGTCTATGGGCCCTCTGTATGTCCTCTTTGGAGAAGTGTTTGTTCAGGTCCTTTGCCCATTTTTTAATTGGGTTGTCTGTCTTCTTAGTGTTGAGACATATGAGTTCTTTATATATTTTGGAGATCAATCCTTTGTCTGAGATGTCATTGGCGAATATATTTTCCCGTATGGTTGGTTTCCTTTTCATCTTGCTGATGTTTTCTTTAGCTGAGCAGAAACTTTTTAGTTTGATGTAGTCCCATTTGTTTATTCTTTCCTTTATTTCCCTTGCCTTAGGAGATATATCAGTGAAAACGTTGCTACGTGGGATATCTGAAATTTTCCTGCCTATTTTTTCCTCTAGGACTTTTATGGCATCACGGCTTACATTTAAGTCTTTGATCCATTTTGAGTTTATTCTGGTGTATGGTGTAAATTGGTAGTCTAGTTTCATTTTTTTGCATGTCCCTGTCCAGTTCTCCCAACACCATTTGTTGAAGAGGCTCTTTTCACTCCATTTGATGTTCTTTCGCCATTTGTCAAATATTAGTTGACCATATGAACCTGGGTTTATTTCTGGGCTCTCTATTCTGTTCCATTGATCTATATGTCTGTTTTTATGCCAGTACCAGACTGTTTTGATTACCGTGGCCTTGTAGTATAGTTTGATATCAGGTATTGTGATTCTTCCTACTGTGTTCTTCTGTCTCAAGATTTCTGTGGCTATTCGAGCTCTTTTTTGGTTCCATATAAATTTTTGAAGTATTTGTTCTAGGTCTGTGAAATATGTTGCTGGTATTTTAATAGGGATTGCATTGAATCTATAAATTGCTTTGGGTAGTATGGACATTTTAATGATGTTGATTCTTCCCATCCATGAGCATGGTATATGCTTCCATTTATTTGTATCTTCTTTAATTTCTTTCTTCAGTGTTATGTAGTTTTCTGAGTACAGGTGTTTTACCTCCTTGGTTAAGTTTATTCCTTGGTATTTTATTTTTCTTGTTGCTATGGTAAATGGGATTTTTCTTTCAGTTTCTATCTCTGAGTTTTTATTGTTGGTGTATAAAAATGCCTTTGATTTCTTAATATTGACTTTGTATCCTGCTATTTTGCCAAATTCACTTATTAGGTTGAGTAGTTTTTTTTGTGGAGTCTATAGGGTTTTCTATGTACACTATCATGTCATCTGCAAATAATGACAGTTTTACTTCCTCTTTTCCAATTTGGATGCCTTTTATTTTTCTTTCTTGTCTGATTGCGGTGGCTAGCACTTCCAAGACTATGTTGAATAGGAGTGGAGAGAGCGGACATCCTTGTCTTGTTCCTGATCTCAGGGGAAATGCTCTCAGTTGTTGCCCATTGAGTATGATGTTGGCTTCAGGTTTTACATATATGGCCTTTATTATGTTGAGGTATGCTCCCTCTATTCCCATTTTGCTGAGAGTTTTTATCATAAATGAGTGTTGTACTTTATCAAATGCTTTTTCTGTATCTACTGATATGATCATGTGATTTTTGTCTTTCATTTTGTTTATGTGTTGTATTACGTTTATTCGTTGTCGTTGGCAGCCGTCCGTCTTGAGAGACGATGGTGTAGCTTCTTAAGAGTCTATCTGCACCGCCGAAAATGGCTGTGCAGTCCGACTCGGGAGTGACATGGTATCTGTCTCCTCCCGTGTTGAATCGACATCATGCGATGACGCTGAAGCTACAGAGCCTGGGCAGGGTAATATGGAGGGTCTGCTGTTGCCCATGCAGCAGACCCCCCCTCTCTTCGCAGCTGAAGGGTCCAAGGGAAAGACGGAGTCAATACAGCTTGGCTTCAGGTGCGCCGCAGGAGTTGCCGGTGTTGACTACAACGTCAAACCGCCTTAGGGACTCCGGCTCTGGATTTTCTGTCGGGGTTTACTCCCTTAGCCTTTCCCCTGAAGAGGTATGCCGCAAGGCAGCGGAGGATTTTTGGAGTCAGAGTTTCCTTCTCTGATTACGTTTATTGATTTGCGAATATTAAACCATCCTTGCATCCCTGGGATGAATCCTACTTGATCGTGGTGTATGATCTTTCTAAAGTGTTGCTGGATCCGGTTTGCCAATATTTTGTTGAGGATTTTAGCATCTATGTTCATCAGCGATATTGGCCTGTAGTTTTCTTTCTTTGTTCTGTCTTGACCTGGTTTTGGAATTAGGGTTATAGTGGCTTCATAGAATGAGTTTGGCAGTCTACCCTCTTCTTGTATCTTTTGGAATAGTCTGAGAAAGATAGGAGTTAGTTCTTTCCTAAATGTTTTGTAGAATTCACTTGTGAAGCCATCCGGTCCAGGGCTTTTGTGTGCTGGGAGTTTTTTGATTACTGCTTCAATTTCACTAGCTGTTATTGGTCTATTCAGACTTTCTGCTTCTTCTTGATTCAGTTTGGGAAGACTATAGGTTTCCAGGAATCTGTCCATTTCCTCAAGATGCTCAAATTTCTTGCCATACAGGTGTTCGTAATAATTTCTTATAATGCTTTGTATTTCTGTGGTATCAGTTGTGATTTCTCCTCTTTTGTTTCTGATTTTATTTATTTGGGTTCTCTCTCTTTTTTTCTTGATGAGCCTGGCTAAAGGCTTGTCAATTTTGTTTATTTTTTCAAAGAACCAGCTCCTACTTTTGTTGATCTTTTGAATTGTTAATTTAGACTCTATGTCATTTAATTCTGCTCTGATCTTGATCATTTCCTTCCTTCTACTTGATCTGGGCTTTGCTTGTTGTTCTTCCTCTAGTTCTTGTAGCTGTAGGGTTAAATTTTTTATTAGAGATTCTTCTAGCTTTTTTAGGTAGGCCTGTATTGCTATGAAATTTCCTCTTAGGACGGCTTTCGCTGTATCCCATAGGTTTTGGGTTGTTGTGTGTTCATTATCATTAGTTTCCAGAAATTTTTTGATTTCTTCCTTGATATCATTGTTAACTCATTCATTATTTAATAGCATGTTATTCATTCTCCATCAGTTTGAATGTTTTTGAGTTTTTTTCCTTGAGGTTGATTTCCAATTTTAAGCCATTGTGATCTGAGAAGATGCTTTATATAATTTCAATTTTCTTGAATTTGTTAAGGCTTGTTTTGTGTCCTACCATGTGGTCTATCTTTGAAAATGTTCCATGTTCACTTGAGAAGTATGTATATTTTGCTTCTTTGGGGTGAAAACTTCTATATATATCGACTAAGTCCATTTGATCTAGAGTGTTGTTCAGTGCCTCAATATCTTTGGTGTTTCTTTGCTTCGAAGATCTGTCCAGTGTTGACAATGGGGTGTTAAAATCCCCTAATATGAGTGTGTTGCTGTCTATATATTTCTTGGAGTCTTTCAAAATTTTCCTTATATATTTGGGTGCTCTTAAGTTGGGTGCATATATATTTATAAGGGTTATATCTTCTTGATAGATTTTTCCCTTAAGTATTATGAAATGCCCTTTTTTGTCTCTTTTTATGGACTTTGCTGTGAAATCTGTTTTGTCTGATATAAGTATTGCTACCCCGGCTTTTTTTTCATGTCCATTTGCTTGAAATACTTTTTTTTATCCCTTTACTTTCAGTCTGTGTAGATCTTTTGTTCTAAGGTGGGTCTCTTGTAGACAGCATATATGTGGGTCATTCTTTCTAATCCATTCAGCTACCCTATGTCTTTTAATTGGAGCATTTAATCCATTTACATTTAAGGTTATTACTGATAAGTACTTATTCATTGTCATTTTTCCCATTTGTACTCGTGTTCTTCTCTGTCTCTCTCTGTTTCTTTATCTTCTTAAAGCAGACCCTTTAGCATTTCTTGCATTGCTGGTTTGGTGAAGATGTATTCTTTTAGCCTTCTTTTGTCTTGGAAGCTCCTTATTTCACCCTCCATTTTGAATGAGAGCTTTGCTGGGTAGAGTATTCTTGGTTGCAGGCCTTTGTTTTTCATTGCTTGGAATATTTTTTGCCATTCCCTTCTGGCTTGTAGTGTTTCTGCTGAGAAATCTGAGGATAGCCTTATTGGAGCTCCCTTGTATGTTATTAGTTGTTTCTCTCTTGCTGCTTTTAGGATTCTCTCTTTGTCTTTCAATGTTGCCATTTTAATTATGATGTGTCTTTAGGTGGGCCTCTTGGGGTTCATCTTCATTGTGACCCTCTGTGCTTCCTGGATTTGCATGACTCTTTCTCTCCTCATGTGAGGGAAGTTTTCTGTCATTAGTTTTTCAAAGAGGTTTTCTATCCCTTGCTCTTCTTCTTCTTCTTCTGGAATTCCTATAATACGGATATTATTACTTTTCATGTTGTCCTGCAGCTGTCTTAGAACCTCTTCAGTCTTGTTCAGTTTTTTTTCATTTTGTTACATTGTCTGGGTGTTTTTGTGTATGTTGTCCTCCAGCTCGCTGATCCGATCTTCTGCTTCCTCTAGCCTACTTTTAATTCCTTCTGCTGTGTTCTTCAATTCAGAGATTGTATTCTTCATTTCCTCCTGGCTCTTATTGATAGCTTCTATGTCCTTTTTCATGCTCCTGTAATTCTCTGTGAGTTCCTTGTAGTTTTTCTGGAGTTCCTTGTAGTTTCCCTGGAGTTCTTTGTAGTTTCCACTGAGCTCATTCATCTCCTCCATAATCCATGTTTTGAATTCCATATCTGATAGTTGGCTCCCCTCTATTTCATATAGCACTCTATCTGCGGATTCTACCTTTCCTTTTGATGGGGGGTTGTTTCTCTGTCTCCCCATTTTTGTGATTCCTATTGTTTGTTGGTGCTTTCTTAGAATGATCTGCTCTTCCTGGATCTGCCTCTGGTAGTGTCAGTTCATGTACCAGACTGGCCCTAGGCAGCCTATTGGAGACTTCCAGTGATCTACTGCCTTTGTCTGTCTTCTTTCGTTGTTAATCTACTCAATCTGTGATTAGCTGTCGGGCTTAAGGACCGTTGATGTGGCAGCTTAATTTCTGTAGACAGGGCTTTTATTTCCTCTCAGGCTGATGCCACTTGGAGGGGAATCGTCTGTCTGCTGTACTGGGGCTGAGTCAACACTGGCTGTTCCTGGGAGGAGGTTAGTGTAGCTTCCACTTACTCCTCCGCCCTCTTGGATCTCCATCTGTGTTGTCCTTGATGTTATTTCTTTAATCTGTCTGGTTGTATTTCAGCTACTCTTTGGTGGATCTTTTCCTCTGGTTAGTTGATTGAGGGTCACTCTGTCCACCTTGTCTTGAGATCTTTTGTGGAGGTGCTGCTAAAACCTAATCACACAACCTAGGCAAGAAACCCACACCCTCCAATATCTCCCCCAACTACAATCTCGCTATAGGCTGCAAATGAGCCCGTATTAATATACTTGTGGAGATATTGGGACTCTTATTTCATAGGAGAAACAAGTAAGAGTTGTTTTAAATGAAAGAAGAGTAATTTTGAGCTGGAAGTTGATAGAGTAATAATATTAACAATTGGGATCAAGGTTATGTAAGACAGCAATTAACATTTACACTGTATGTTTGAAAAGGAGGAGAGGGTTACAGTGTGGAGTGAGAAAGTGGAAGTGTATAGTATTAGGATTATATAATCGGTATATGCTATATGATTAGCGTGGGAGGGAGGATAGACACAACAGACATCTAGGCAGACAGACAGCCAGAAATTGAAAGAGAGGGCTGAGGAGGTTAGAAGGTAGGGAACAGATTGAGAAAGAATTTTTCAAGAATAAAAATACAGAGTATAAAATAGCAAGACAGGAAGGGAGAGAGGAAAGAGAAAAAGAAAATAGAGAAGGGTAGGAGAAAGAACGCAAGAAGAAGGGGAAGAAGAAGAGGGGGGACTGATTTATTATTTTTTTAATTATATATTATAAAAAAGATTAGAAGATTAAAACGTGATATAAAATTGCAAGATAGAGAGAAAGAGAGAATATATAGAGAGAGGAATAAGAGATGGGAAAGCTAGAGGATGGGGGAGGGAAAGAACACAGAGGATGGAAGGATATCAGGAGGAAGAGGAGATATTAGAGAGGGAAAGATTGAAATTGAAGAGTTGACAAAAGATAGGATGAAGGAGAGAAATACAAGAGGGAGAGAAAGAAGTGAGGGGATGGGGTGGAAATAGAGAAGGGGTAAGAATGGGAGGGTGAAGGGAGAAGGGGATAGATTAGAATTATAATTTGAATATTAAAAGATTAGAATATAAAGTGGAATAGGGAGAGAGATAGAAAGAGAGAGAGAATATTTATAGGGAGAGAAGGAAAATAAAGGCAAGGGATGAAAGAAAAATGAATGTAGATTGAAGGGGGACAAAATAAAGAAAGAGATTTAATAAAATTGAAGATGCTTAGTGCAGAGAAAGGAGAGAGAGAAAGGGAGATAACTTAAAATTAAAAAATTAACTGAGAATAGGATGCAGGGGAGACATGCTAAGGGGAGAGAAGGGAGGGAAGAGGAGGGGAGAAAGGGAGAGAGAATAAGAAAGGATGGGGGCAGTTAGAGAGAGAGTGAGAAATAAAAGAATGAGAGGATTTTAACTCAATTCAACTTTTAGGCACAGTCTCTGGGTATTTTGGTTTGTTTGTTTTTTGTTTTTCCTTGCTTCCTCCCTGAGTCCGCTCCTATTCAAAATTCCATGAGTTTCAAATCTTTTTGGTTGGTTGGCTGGCTGTGGGAGGGTTCTGTTTGATTCTGGGATTGCTAGTCCTTTATTCGTGGGCCTACCGCCG
This sequence comes from Furipterus horrens, assembly GCF_987537825.1. Classification (NCBI taxonomy): domain Eukaryota; kingdom Metazoa; phylum Chordata; class Mammalia; order Chiroptera; family Furipteridae; genus Furipterus; species Furipterus horrens. The sequence goes on from NW_028327182.1 coordinate 46,585,506, forward strand.
CTCTGCTGTGAGCTGCTTTCATTTGTCCCCTCCTAAGGCGCCCTCAGCCCTCCTCAGGCTTGTCCAGCCACTCCCTCCTCCCATTGGTCCAGCCTGTGCCCGCCAGCAATCCTCGCCCTGCCTCTAGTCATGACTCTATTCCCAGGCCACAGCTTCTGTTCTCTTCCCTGTCTATATGCTTGCGCACCCCACCTCTCTCCCTGTCTCAAGATTGTCCCCCCGTTTTGCAGGACTCTGGCACAGTCGGTCAAAGTGCTGGGCCCAGTGGCACTTTCCTGCCCAGGGCCTCTCCCCTAGTCTGGAGCTCCGCAGAGTCTTTCCCGTGTGTGCTTTTCTCCTTGCCCCAAAACTGTCTCTGTTCTGAGCTACAGCTTCAGCTGGCTTCCCTGTCTATAGGCCTGAGCACTCTGTCTTTCTTCCCGCCCCAGCACCGTTCCTTTGTTCTGTAGGATTCCAGTGTGGTTGGTCAGCGCAGCGCTCTCCTACCCAGGAGTTCTCCCCCAGTCTGGAGCTCTGCAGCAGCCTTTCTGTGCGGCCTGTCTCCTTGCCCCAAATCTGTCCCTTTGTTCTGTAGGGCCCTAGCACGAGTGCTGTGCGCACCCGGAGTGCCGAGCTTTTGGTCGGAGGCTGCAGCTGAGGAGGTTTCCCTCTAGACTCAGATCACACAGTTTTTCCCAGTCCTGGTCGTTCACTGTTTTCTCCCTCCTCTGGCTTTTTCGGCCAAATCCTCTCCCCAACTCCCTACAATAATTCACCTATCGGCGTGCCCCTAGCAGGGGGAGTCTCCAAGCAGCTCTCGGTTAGTGAATTCTCCGGTTCAGTACTGTAGACGCACCGAATCCTGGAATGACTCAGCCTGCAGTGTGTGGCAAACCCCTCCACACCTCTCCACGCTGCTCCCACGCTCTCCTCCCTGTTCACGCTATCGGAGATCCACACTCACTCAGTCACTCCTCTCCGCATTTGTTCCTGGAGTCTCTCCCTAACAGGAGCGAGCTGAGAACACTGTCCCTACTCCACGGCCATCTTCCCCTCTTAAAAATATTTTAAAGATCAACTATAGAATAGTTTATATTACTAAGAAACAGAAAACATAATCTCAGAATCTTAATAATCTCGTGAGAAGAATCTATGAGTTTAAAGAGAGACAATGGCAAGGTCAAGCTGGGTTTTTAGGTACAGTGAGTGAAAACAGCAGATGAGTCACCATGTTGCGGAATTACTTTGTTACTTTTCCATGTCTAGAAACTAACCTTTAAGCAAGGCTTATCAGTTTCTTAGATATCAACTGATGGTAACCAAATTAATGAAACACAAAGTATGAATCAGATGCGTGTATTTGTCAGATATGTAATTAATATATCTCCCAATGTCTCTTATACTTGTGTCTTCTACTTTTAATACCCACTTCCTAGAATCAGGAAGCAAAAATAATTAACAGCTGAGAACTGAGTATAGATTCTAACATAGAAAACCAGCTATGTTTAAATTTCTAATAAATGATCTTTACTCCACCAAAAGCACAAATCTCCAAGTCATTTTATAACTGCCTGGTGACTCTTGGGCCAGGTGTCTTGCATTTGTAAACTGAGTCTGCCACTTCCTTGCAATGAATCCTTGGGTGAGATTTTAACATCTGAGCCTCATTTGCCTCAACTTTTACTAGAAGAAATGATAGTACCTCATAAGGATATTGTAAGTTTGAAAAAATATAATGAATGTAAAGAACTTAGCACTGGGTTGGTACATAGTTAATAATTTATATCCATAGACCTCTCTATTTAATTTATTTCTTTTATTCTTATGTTTTTTTCTTTTTTTTCTTCCATTCATTCTTAATAAATGACATCCATTTTTTAAAGTGAGAGATAAACATAACTGTGAGAAATACTTAGCATTGTTTTTGTGTCTGGTTTGAAGTTTACATAAATGACATTGTGCTCTAGGTCTCATGCTGTTTAATACATTTTTTTATTTTACTATATGGTAATTTAATTTATTGCCTCTGACTCTTATATAGTATTCTGTCATGTATATAAGCTATATTTTATTTATTTAGTCACTAAGTAATGGGTATATGTGACTGTCATCTCTTTGCCACTCCCAAACATCTCTGTGATAAACAATCATGGTTGCTTGTGAATGTATACAAGCTTTCCTCTGGGGTGTATCTCCAGGGACAAAATTTCTATGTCATAAATGCATATGCATACATGTGGTGGATCTGCAAGGACATCACATACTTTTAAATACTTTTCCAGTAGAGGAAGGCAGAGAATAGGATTGAGATGAGAGATGAAGGGAAAAGTAATAAAACAAATTAAGAAACTTCATCAAATGTATGTTAACTTGGACTGATGAGTTCTTTGTACCTGAAGTCCTTGAAAATGAAATAAAAAAGTATGGATATGGCTTTATACATTATCAAAATAAATATAATAACTACTACAATTCTTAGCATCCCCATTTGTGTTCCAGGGCCAGGATGTCAGTTGCCTATGACTCTATAAAGATGTTGTAAAAATCATGAGATGATGTCTGTGAGGCTTTTAAAACTCTTGAGACTTAGGCTCTATATGAACAATGCAAATGTTACTTTGCACAGATAGCTCTTAAAATTTTATTTATAGATTTCTTTGTTAATCAACCCTGGAGATGGCTGAGACTTAAATGGTCATTTCAAGCGTGATTATTGTTGATTCCCAATGTGCCTATAAAAATTTCTTATAAGAAGACTGTTTAGACACTTGACCATTTCTTCCAATCAAAGAATGGAGGGTGTCACACTCAGGCCACATATTATTTAGTCACATATATTAGCTAGAGGTATAGAATCTGGTGGTTTGAAGTAAGCACTGGAAAAAGAAATGTGAAACCAGGGTTCAAGTGTTAGTTTAAATTTACACACATAAATGGATAGGACTTTAAAAAGAAAGATTATTCAAGTTTTACCTATATAAAAGGTTAAAATAATTAAACTTTTTTAGTTTCAATACCAGTTTTTGGTTTTTCACAGCCCCAATGCTAAATGACAACTATGACAGCTTTTCAGAGCAGACCTTGAAGAGAGCCAGACCTTGGAAAGTGATTGTAATGATTTTCTTTAGAACTAATAATCAAGGAAATAATGTGAAAGAGAAGAATCTTCTTTGAGATATGTCCACAGGCATCTCCTGTAATTCAGAACAGGATTAATTTGTAATAGTTTAGTATATGAGTATAATAGATAAGTAAGTTAAATTAGTTCATTTTGCTCAAATCATCATAAAATAATCCATTGTTATTTTTGGTGATGTATATCATTATAATTCCTTTATTATTTAGAAGCCATAAATAAGTTATTAGAGAACATGTTAAAAGTAAACACCACTAATTTTTAAAGATATTTGCATTTTATTGAATTAGGTTTTAGTTAAAAATGTTTTTCTTCTTTATTTTTGTCATTATTGTGTCTAAGATATTTTCTTTTTTTAAAATATGCTTTATTGATTATGCTGTTACAGTTGTCCCAATTTCTTTTCCCTTTGTTCCCCTCCACCCAGTGACACCCCTCCCCTCCAGTGGTCTCCCTTCCCTTAGTTCATGCCCATTGGTTGTGCATATAGTTCCTCTCAACATTTTCCTGTATACTCCAATCCCTCTTACTATGCTTCTTAATTCCTGTACTATCTCCCTCTCTTTCCCCTCTCCCTGTTGACTCCCCCCCATAATGTTCCGCATACCTATAATGCTTTTCCCACTCTTGTTGCCTACTTAGTTTACCTTTGTTTCAGTTCCCTGGCTTTTGTTGTTGGTTGTTGTGATACAGTTTTCATTTTAATGTTCATAGTTTTGATCCTCCTTCTCCTACACAAGTCCCTTTAACATTTCACATAACAGTGGTTTGGATCTGATGAACTCCTTCAGATTTACTTTGTCCTGGAAGCACTTTCTCTGCCCTTCTATTCTGAATGACAGCTTCGCTGGATAGCGTAATTGTGGTTGTAGGTTTTTGCTTTTCATTCCTTTGAATATTTCTTGCCAGTCCCTTCCTGCCTGCAGAGTTTCTTTTGAGAAATCAGCTGATATTCTTATTGGGACCCCTTTGTATGTAATTCTCTTCTCTCTTGCTGCTTTTAAGATTCTCCCTTTATCCTTAATTTTTGACATTCTGTTTCTGTTGTGTCTTGGTGTGGTTGTCCCTGGGTCCAGTTTTTTTGGAACTCTCTGTGCTTCCTGGACTGTAAGTCTGTTTCCTTCCCCAAGTTAGAGAAATTCTGCTTCATTATCTTTTCACATAATTTTTCAATTTCTAGTTCTTCTTCAGCTTCTGACAACCCTATGATTTGGATGTTGGCTTGCTTATGGCTGTCTGATAAGTTTCTGAGCTTCTCCTCATTTTTTTCACTTTTCATTTCCTCTTTCTGCACTGGTTGACTGTTTGTTCCTTCCCTATGTTCTGATTTGTTGATTTTATTCCTGGTTTTCTTTCCCTCTCCAATAGTTTTATATGTGTTTTTGTTCATTTCAGCAGGACTAGCCTTCATTCCTTCCCTGTCTTGTTTAAGATCTGCTGTTATGTCTGTAAGCATTTTTATAACCAAAGCTCTGAACTGTGCCTCAGAAAGATTATCTATCTGCTGGTCCATTAGATTTGATATTTGCTGTCTGGTCAGCTGTGTCACCAGAATTTCTATCATGACCTGTGCCATCCTGACAGGTTTGTGTTTACCTTGCTTCCTGGGCAGGGCTGTCACACCTCCTACACTATAGGTGGCAGAGCCCCATGCACTTGTCACAACCGGGCAACCCTTCTCACCATGCTGTGGTGTTTTCTGCAGAATGGGGGTCCAAGATGGATTCCTGCCATTCACTTTCCTCTGAGAGACAGGAAGCCTCCTCCTTTGTCCCCACCCCCTTTGGGCCTCACAGTCCAAGGCAATGGAGGTCTGCTTTCCCCGGCTTTGGAATCACAAGCTGAAGGGTCTGGTCTGCAGCTGGGGATGCTCCCCAGATGCTTCTCGCCTCCCCTTAAATACGGGTGTCTGTTCTTACCGCTGTCCTGCCGCCATTGATGCTGCTGCCACCACCAGCACAGCTTCACTTTTCTGCCCCAGCTTCACCTCTCCTACCCATCTGGACAAGCACCACTTCTTTATAGCTTCATACGTTGGACTTCCACTTATTTTCTGGAACTTCTGGTTATTTCTGTTTTTGCAGTAGTTGTATTCCTTCTTAGTTGTGGAGGGAGATGGAGTGTGTCAGTCTAGGCCTCCAGTCTAAGTTATTTTCATTGCTCAAATATGATCTATGTATGTTCTGCTTATAATATTAAACACACAAATTTATTTATTTTGAAAGTTAATCATTTTTTATTGTTTATGCTATATAGTTGTCTCCATTTTCTCCACTTTACTCACCTCCCCCTAGCCTGCCCCCCATTTTCACAGTCAATCCCTACACTCTTGTTAATATCCATGGGTCATGTATATATGTTCTTTCTCTAATCCCTTCACCTTCTTTCTACCAATCCCCCATCCTTCCTCCCCTCCTACAGCTGTCACTTTGTTTCGTGTTTCTGTGCCTCTGATTCTATTTTGCTTGTTAGTTTATTTTGTTCATTAGATTCCAGTTATAAGTGAGATCATATGGCATTTATCTTTTCATTGACTGGCTTAGCATAATAGTCTCCAATTCTATCCGTGCTGTCGCAAAAAGGAAGATTTCCTTCTTTTTTACTGCTGTACAGTATTCCACTGTGTAAATCTACCACAACTTTTTTATTCACTCATTTACAGATGAACACTTAGGCTGTTTCCAAATCTTGGCTATTGTAAATAGCACTGCTATGAACATAGGGGTGCATATATCCTTTTGAATTGGTGTTTTGGGATTCTTTGATATATTACCAGAAGTGGAATTACTGGGTCAAAAAGCAGTTCCATTTTTTATTTTTTTGAGGAAACTCCATACTACTTTCCAGAGTGGTTGCACCAGTCTGCATTCCTACCAATAGTGCACTGGAGGGATCACAATACCTGATATCAAACTACATTATAAAGCCAGTGTAATCAAAACAGTCTGGTACTAGCATAAAAACAGACATATCAATCAATGGAATAGAATAGAGCCCAGAAATAAACAAACATCTTTATGGTCAATTAATATTTGAAAAAAGAGGCAGAGCATACAATGGAGTAAAGATAGTCTCTTCAATACATGGTTTTGGGAGAACTGGACTATTATTTCTATAAAAATGAAACTAGGCCACCGACTTACACTATATACCAGAATAAACTCAAAGTGGATAAAAGACTTAAATATAAATCACGATACCATAAAAATTCTAGAGGAAAACATAGGCAGTAAATTTTCAGCTATCTCAGATAACATTTTTGTCAATGTATTTCCTATGGCAAGGAAAACAATATGTATTCTAGATAGAGAAAATTTAAAATGTAGTTTACAAAGGATTAATTGTATATGTCATATAAATAACATTCTTATGTAGTTATCTTTATGCAAGAAAAACAGTTTCCCTTTGTAAAACCTTTATGAGAAATAACTAAAAATACATCAGAGATGAAGCTGGGGATATGGGACAATAATTTGTGGTTAAATCAAATTAAAAAAAATTTTGTGTGTAACGTATTTTATTTTATTTTTAGATTTTATTTATTTGTTTTTAGAGAGAGGGGAAGGAAGGGAGAAAGGGAGGAAAAGAAATATCAATGTGTGGTTGCCTCTCACACGCCGCCAACTGGGGACCTGGCCACAACCCAGGAATGTGCCCTGGCTCAGTGGATTGAGGCTGGCATTCAATCCACTGAGCCACACCAGCCAGGGCTAAACCCAATGTTTTAATCTAGTGGTTGGGAGTTGACTATGAAACCCCAGTCCTCGGAGCTTGGCTTCATTTAATTCTAATTTCTTGTATACTCATTGTTTTACAGAGTTAGAAGATTTATCTCCTAAAATAAGGCACTTTCTGAATTGGAATTTTTTTAAAGGGATGTTTGACATATTATATAGATACAACCCTTTTAGCAGGAGGTAACTAACTGCTGGTATAAAAACACCACTTAAAACATATTCAGCTCTGTACTACATATAGTATGTGCTTCCATATCCTTTATTGTATATCTAGGCATAACCTCATTTTCCAAATCTAATCTAAACTTCACCCCTTTTATGAGGCAAGCAAAGCAACTTGTGGTACCTTCTGGGCTTAAAGGTATGCTGGACATTCACCACATTGTCTTAATTTACCTATCTCCTGCCCTGTGTCCCTCAACCATAATGGAAGAGATTGAACTGTTCATAGCAGAGGTACCTTAATTCTACAGTTAAAATACTGGAATTTGATACAAAAATCTACTTTTTCTGTCTCTAACGGGTCTAGTAAATAAAGGGATATATATATGTTAAATATTTTAAATATATGTAAGTAAATATATATCTTAAAATTTGCTCTGGAAATTTTGTAACATCATTGCCAACTATCTATTTACTGCTCCACTTTGAGTTATCTGAAGTTGATTACCACCATCCTTGGAGGATGGTATAAAATGTCAGTGAAATCATGAACTAATTTAATGACATGCACATTGTTCCATTCATTTAGGCAAGTGGTTTTTGAACAGGAAGCATTTCATGTATTCCTGACTATACTAAATTAATTTAGAAAATTTTGAGGATTACTTTGCCATTTGTCTCTAGTTCTCAATTGTGACCTTGGGGTGCAAAAACCCCAGAGTCTTCTTGGTCAAGAGAGGACTTGTGAGCATTCAGAAAAGCCTAAATGAATTATCATTAGGCCACAGGGATTCGGAAACTAGAGCATATTCTGTGGCATTGGTGGCATTGGCTCAGTGGAATTGATATCCTTAATTATAGGCAGCAGATGGAGCTATAAGTGAATGAATGACCTTCTCAGGTCCCATCCTCAAGTAGATTCAGTATGATCACAGTCCAGAGGCATTCACTGTCCATCAGCTCCAAGTCAGTGTGCAATGCTTGCCAGGGGCCTGTGCTTCAGAAAGGCACTGGCTGAACACATAATTTCCCTACTTCCAGGTACAGTTAAATAAGAGACAGGCTCTTTGCCTTCTAAAGCTTTAAGTGGTTACATGCTGTTTGAATCTATCATTTCCTAGATTTAGTACACTTAGAAAGAAAGGTTACAGTGGAATATAAAACATCCTAACCTCAGCAGCTAATGAGGATAAGAAACAGGCTAAATCACAGAAAGACAAATACCATGTATTCCGCTTATAAGGTGTATCTAAAATTGTCAGATTCATAGAATCAGAGTGGAATGGTGGTTCCCAGGGTGGGGGAGGAGGAAATGGGGAGTTACTAATCTGGGGTCATCAAGTTTTGGTGAAGTAAGAGGAATAAGCTCTAGAGATCTGCTATACATCTTTGTGCTTAGAGTCAACAATAATGCATTGTACACTCAACCATTTATTAAGAAGGTGGATCTTATGTTAAGTGTTTCTACCATAATAAAGTAAAAATTGAAGAGAAAAAAAACCAGCAGGGCCAGATTTGTTGATACAGGACCCAACTATCCTTATAAATGGTGTCTAAAGCATGACTCAGGCCAGTGGAAACAGACAATAAAAAGAAAAGCCTTTCATTTTTCAGAATAAGAATTCTCTACCTTCAGTGAACACTGGATGCCTCTTTACCCCACATCCTTATGGCAAAATGCTTTTCTCATCTATAGAAAACTGGTTTACAGTTTACCTGAAGCTTGTTATTGCTACTCTACTTAATAACCTACATTTATGATTTCTTTCAGAAGAACTATGTAGATGAAGGTGAGGTATAACCCCTGAAATAATAGGATTTCACAGGAAATAATGTAAATCAAGCCTTTTGCCCTTAATAACCCATAATAAAATGCTCTTGTTACCAAGCTCTGCAGGCAAATCCAGTGCAGGTTGCCATGGTAACGTCCAGCTGCACCTCAATGCTGTAGTTTAATGACTAGTGTGATGTCAGGCTCTTGAGATAACCACAAGCTTAGACAAATTTTTACAGCCACAGTGACAGTCCACTTGGAACTTCAGTTATGTCTTGGTGAGGGCTTCTGTGTCCAGTTATAATTAAAATACACTCAGACCTATGATTGGAAAGACTTTCAGCAGAGAATTAGGTCACATTTATGATCCTCCATTCACTTTCATTTCTCCGTATGGCTGCCCAAGCAGAAGTGAGCCAAAAATGGGGCAGCCCCAGTGTTTTACTGAGGATGGTGTTTCTTGTATCTGTGACTGGGCTCACCTTTTGCATGAGTGGGACAAGTGGCTGGTCTATGCCGGTCCACACCAAAAAAAGGATACCATGAAGACCTTTTTGTCCCCTCTTCTCATGTTTCCTGCATCTATCTACCTTCCAATGTGACAGAGTCCTACATTCTATTACTCATTACTTTGATTTAGACAACAAAGTTGAAACTTTTACCCAGGACATAATTTTCAAATTTTGTCTATTATCTGGGAGGAAAAGATAGGCCCCGGGGAATTTGTCCTTTTCCTTCCTTTTTTTTTGTTTTTTGTTTTTTTGTTTTTTGTTTCTGCCTCTCTTAAAAGTGTTTACTAGGTACGTGTTATCTGCCAGGCAACTACCAGAAACATAAAAATGAAGAAGACTCAATCTTTGTCCTCTAGGAGCCCACATGTCATTAGATGGGGAACTGGCATGTAAGCAAATGTGTAAGCCAGACACAGGTGTACACAGAGCACAAGTGGATAAATACTGCCTGAGGAAGCAGAGAGGCTTGGAAAGGAGGTGATGCTTGGATGAATTCCTGAAAGGAAATTAGTGTGATTGGAGAAGGTAGGTAGTAGAGACACGGAATAAAGACTGAGGCTTGATATAATTTTGAATGTTTGGGGAACTTCAAGCAATTTTTACTGGTTGGAGCTTTGGCCCTGAGAGCAGTCTAGGAAGAAATAACACTGAGCGGTAGGTACAGGGCCAGATTCTAATGAGCTTTGACCATTTTTCGGGCAAATAGGAGCTAATTAAGGCTTTAAGGAGGGAAAGTAAAGAATTATAATTGCCCTTTTGGAAGATTATTCTTCCAGGAAAGAAAAGCATGAATTGGGGAAGTCATGGGGCAATAGAAAGTTACTGAAATAGTGTGACTATGGAAGACATCTAATCTTTCTTTTTTTCTTACTTTCTTTTTCCCTTTCTTTCTTTCTTTGTTTTTGTTTTTATATTTTGGTCTGCCTAGTATCTGCATTTTAGAAGAGAATTGCCCTTCTCTCAGCCCCTGGCTCACCCACACAGGAGTGGACATACGACCCAAACCCAGCCCATTATAGTACCCTATCCCTTGTTGACTGAGATCGGTCCAGGTGGGCACATAATCCAAGCAGTACCAATCAGACTTATCCCCTGAAATTTCACACATGGTCCTAGGCATAGGACTCTTTTTTTCCCTCCAAGGCAAATGAATGTACCTTTAGCTTCCTGCTACAAGGAGAAGGCCTTCTGATCATTAAGTTTATACTTGGAGGAAAATGCACTGAAATATGGGGAAACAGAGCTTTATTGTTATTGTTTGATTCTCTACAATCTAGGACCTGGATCTAGCTGTGTCTGAAACTGGTATACCAATGGGTTTGCCAGTTACACACACCAATGCATTTCTTTTTTGACTGAGCAAGCTTGAGTTAGTTTTGTTTTCTGTTTGTTTGTTTGTCACTTGCAATGGGATGTTTCCTAACGAGGAACCCAGATAAAAATGATGAGAACCTGAGTTGAGGCTGGAGAGGCTGGAGAGGGTTGAGGCTGATCTGTCTCCAATGCCCTAGGCTTGATTGGAAACTACTCTGTCCAGCAGAGGTTTCACATCCACGGCAGGACAAATCTATCCAGGACACTGTATTTTGTCTCAGGGGTACGGGAGGTGGCTGTTCCCTCTAGTGGAGAAAGCGCAAGACTTCTGTCCCTCATGCTTTTTACTGAGAAGGGTACACATGGGAGATAGAAGGTCAAAATTCATAAATCATCAATAGCTTTTAGACGCCTGGATTACAGTTGACTCTGACAGATTACAAGTACCAGTACAGAGGGCAAAGTGACCAGCCTGTGTCAGGGGCTATTAAACATCTTGATGCCACACTGGCATTAGGTGCAAGGTTTTGTACATTCCTTGCTAGAGATTGTTTATAGTTAACTAAGAGATAAGAAAAGCAGACCAAGTTCTAAAGCATAATAAGCATTCTTTAAATCCAATTCCCATGGAAACTCTCTGAGTGGCTTTCAGTTATGTCTCCCACATAGCCTTCTGTTGAGACTTAAAGACAAGCTGGAGGGGCAAGTCAGGCTCATAGCTGGGGTTACAATTCCCTAAACCACAAGGAGTGGTTCCCCACAGAGTGTGGTTTCAGAGAAGTTAATAAAGCTACTCAAGGATTGGAGAAGTGGGCTAAGTAAGAAGTGTTAACAGAGGCACCTACAAAATACTAGGGAAGCACACAGGAAGAACCCATCAGCATGGTCCTCCAACTGCTATTCAGCCAGGGGTTGTGAAATTTCTGACTTGGAAAGTGATCTGGCCTCTATCTCTTTTGAAGTGACCATATTTATAGGAAGTTTAATCTTATGTTGAGTCAATTTTGCCTTAGTGGCCTTGATCTCAATCATCAGGGCTTTAGGAAATATATTTAGTCACTCTCCTACATAAAACCCTTTGTCATGTTTTAATAAGATATTTGTGTGTCCATTTCATCTTCCCTTTTCCAGGTTAAGCATCTTGTCGCCAATTCCTTTCCCATGTGCTTCCCGGGACAGGTTTGTATGGTATTTAAGGTAACACTTAACACTATGTAAAGATTATGTTATCAACCATTTGTTTATCTTCTGTTTTCATTAAACAGTCATATGCATGTGAATAGGAACATTGTGTGATTTGTTCATCATTTACCCCAGCACCTTTCAGTGACTGAAAGATAGTAGGCACTCAATAAACACCTGCTGGTGAATAGTTTCTAGTTTTTAGCCCATCATCATTTCAATGGATCTTTTACAAATGCAGTAGTTTGTCTATAGCCCGACTAATATGCAATGTACAGATTATAATGCTCTCCTATCAGTATAACTACCACAGAAGAAGGTGGATGCTAATTTGTTCTACACCAGTATATTTATACTATGCACCCCAACACTGCATGGCTTTCAGGGGAGCTACATTACATTGCCACCCTATGTCAGTCATCTCAAACCATTGTTTTTGAATGAAAGTTGCTAAGCCATACTTTCCTATTCTGTAATGACATTGCTATATTATTATTTTTTTTATCCTTAATTCAGTTTAGAATATAAATTTAGCCCAATGAATGTCTGCATGGTTTTTGCTCCTGCTTGTTTTGTCCCATCTCTAGTTCTCCCAGCTTTCTAGCATCAGTATAATTAATGAGCCCGACTCTAGGTTCCCAGATGTCAGGCTTTCCACGTCTTCCATGTTGCAATCCCTAGATCCTGGCATCTAGAGCATACTCTGTTAAATGTTTATTGGGCAAACCTCAAAAGACATAGCTTTTATATATTTTTAAACTTTCATTTAAAATATTAAAAATACAGAATAATTTAGCTTTCTTCCATAAAACCCTTCTTTTGACACATATCTCTCTGTGTGTATTAATTTCAATGTAGTATTTGGATTCTGCCCTGGCTGGTTTGGTTCAGTGGATTGAGCGTCGGCCTGCGAGCTAAGTGTCGCTGGTTCGATCTTCCAGTCAGGGCACATCAGAGAAGGAAAACTCTGACTCCAAAAAAACCTCCGCTGCCTTGCGGCATACCTCTTCAGGGGAAAGGCTAAGGGAGTAAACCCCGACAGAAAATCCGGAGCCGGAGTCCCTAAGGCGGTTTGACGTTGTAGTCAACACCGGCAACTCCTGCGGCGCACCTGAAGCCAAGCTGTATTGACTCCGTCTTTCCCTTGGACCCTTCAGCTGTGAAGAGAGGGGGCGTCTGCTGCATGGGCAACAGCAGACCCTCCATATCACCCTGCCCAGGCTCTGTAGCTTCAGCTTCACTGGAGAGGACACTCCAGCGTCATCGTAAGATGTCGATTCAACACGGGAGGAGACAGATACCGTGTCACTCCCAAGTCGGACTGCACAGCCATTCTCGGCGGTGCAGATAGACTCTTAAGAAGCTACACCATCGTCTCTCAAGACGGACGGCTGCCGATACGATTTGGATTCTGCTGATTTTTCTCCTTTATTTTTGTCATAAGGAAGGTTTCAGAAGGCTTTGTTGTCATCTAGATACACTGCACTTGCAATGTAGAAACCATTTCAATAAAACATGAGCTTAGACTGGGATAGCTTGATCTTAAGAAACCTACACTGGGTCCTGGTGATTGCCAGTTCCTGTTCCTATTCTGTAGGTTCCAAATCCTTTGGATACTCCAGTGGGGGAAAGAATTCACAGGAGTCAATTGTGAAACTCCACTGATCTTTCAGGTGCCACAACAGATCAAGATATGTGGGGGGATGTTGGAGAAACAGCTACAAAGATCCCAGAGGGTATATTTTTAAAGCCTATTTTTGGATGACATAAATTTTTATTTAGTTTAGGAAAGCATCACATATCCCATGTCTATTCAAAATATACCCATGGATGATTATAATCAGAGATGTTCAAGATGGACCATCTGTTGCCTCTTTTAGCTTAAGGATAGTTTCTGGCAGGCTGCTTAACCCAGGTTTGGGGAAGAGGCAGGAAGTAGAGTTGGGGTATATGGGGCTCCATATCCCCTTCTAGGGCCCCATTTGACTTGAGCACATTGGTTCCATCAGCACTACTTTTTCTCTATGCCATGGTAATGATGAATGGCCTTCCTAAGGTTTCAGTGTCCTTAACAACAAAGAGCATATGGCAGTAGACCAAGCCAACAGCTCCTTTGAACAAAAAAACAGTATGGTCTTTCCATCTTAGGTGCCTCTGTCCAGAATCCATTGGCATAAAGAGCCACATTTCCTCCAAGATTTATGGCTGCTTCTTCTCTGTGGATTTTGGCAAGAAGAAGGAAACTCAGATTTGATTATACATGAGCCAACTCCTATAAAGCTGTAGTGTCATTTTGTTCAAGTTATTTTGAGAATGCTGTCACTTTCCTCAAATCTGTGGTAGTTAGTATAATTACTATCACATCCCTATTATCACATTCCTATTCTCCATTGCCTGTAAATTAGGAATGGATAAAAATGGAGACATTTCACATGAATGTTATTTTTTCTCATATAGAGATCTTATTGAAAAATGTTTCCAAAATTTTATTTTATTCTAAGCCATACTTTTTCCTCTCCCCATCCTTTCTCTTTCTCCTCTTTCTCATGAGCATCTTAGGACCAGAATGATTCTAAAGCAAATTACTACTGATGACCTAAGTGGTAACACCATAGTCTTAGAGTCTCTCTAGATGTGCATTGAATTTAATCTTGGAAAAATAACTAAGCTGTAAGAGAGCTTTTAATTATGTAATATTTTCACACCCCTTCCAGGGAGAGGGACTGACTTTGGTTAATTCAAAGAGTATGGTGTTTAATGGTACCAAAGGTCTAGATAATTACTATTTGAATAAAATAATGAAGACAAATAATAGCTCCATAACCATCTGCTGCTGATGCATGTATGGATTCAGTAAAGAAATCCTTGGCTTATTACTTAGTTTCTCCACCAGATGGCAGAAGAAGGGCCACATTATTAAGTTAGAGATTTTTTTTATTTTTAGGTATTAAATATGAGATGGTATCAAGGTAGGAAATAAATGCATAAATATATTGTGTAATTTATTTTATTTTTAATTATATTCTATAATGTTGTTACGGTAGTCCCAATTTTATCCTCTTTGCTCCCCTCTCCTCAGTACACCCCCTACCCCCGCAATCCCACCTTCTTTAGTTCATGTCCATGGGTCATGCATATAAGTTCTTTCGCTTCACCCTTTACTATATTATTCTTAACTTCCCCCTGTCTATTTTGTACCAACCAATTATGCTTCTTAATTCCTGCACCATTTCCCCATTTTCCCCTTTCTGCATCCCAGCTGATAGTCCTTCAAATGATCGCTATACCTATGATGCTGTTCCTATTCTGGTTTGCTTAGTTGGATTTTGTTTTTACTTTTTAGATTCAGTTGCTGATAGTTCTGAGTTGTCATTTTAGTGTTTATAGTTTTAATCTTTTTCTTAAATAAGTCCTTTTAACATTTCATACAATAATGGCTTGGTGATAACAAACTCTTTTAGCTTTACCTTGTCTGGGAAGCACTTCATCTGCCTTTCCATTCTAAATGGTAGCTTTGCTGGATATAGTAATCTTGGTTGAAGGTCTTTGATTTTCATCACATTGAATACTTCTTGCCAGTCCCTTCTTGCCTGCAAAGTTTCTTTTGAGAAAGCAGCTGAAAGTCTTATAGGCACCCCTTTGTAGATAACTCTCTGCTTTTCTCTTGCTGCTTTAAAAAAAAAAAAAAATATATATATATATATACATATATATACATATATATATATAGTATACTGATTATGTTGTTTTAGTACTTCCAATTTTTTCCCCTTTGCTCTCCGCTGCCCAGTACCCCCCTTCCCTCCAGCAATCCCACACCCCTTAGTTCATGTCCATGGATTGTGTATATAAGATCTTTGGCTTAACTCTTTCCTATATTATTCTTAACATCCCCCAGTCTATTTGTACCAACCAATTATGCTACTTAATTCCTGCACCATTTTCCCAATTATCCCACTCCCCACTCCCAGCTGATAACACTCCAAATGATCGCCATACCTATGATTCTGTTCCTATTCTGGTTTGCTTAGTTGGATTTTGTTTTTATTTTTTAGTTTCAGTTGTTGATAGTTGTGAGTTTGTTGTCATTTTAGTGTTCATAGTTTTGATCTTTTTTTTCTTAAGTCCCTTTGACATTTCATATAATAATGGGTTGCTAATGATGAGCTCCTTTAGCTTTACCTTGTCTGGGAAGCAGTTTATCTGCCCTTCCATTCCAAATGATAACTTTGCTGGATAGAGTAATCCTGGTTGCAGGTTACCTTTCATCACATTGAATACTGCTTGCCAGTCCCTTCCTGTCTGCAAAGTGTCCTCTGAGAAATCAGCTGGTAGTCTGTAGACAACTCTCTGCCTCTCTCTTGCTGCCCTAAGAACTCTGTCTTTATCTTTCACCTTTGACATCTCAGTCATGATTCATTCTGGTGTGGTCTCCTCTGGACCCAGATCGCCCAGGACCCTCTGTGCTTCCTGGACCTGTATGTCCATCTCCTTCACAAAATTTGGGAACTTTTCTTCATTTTTTCAATTCTCGCTTCCTCATTCTGCACTGGTTGACTGTTTTTTTCTTCCTTATGTTCCAAATCATTGATTTGAACCCCGGTTTCCTTCCCTTCACCATTGGTTTTGTGTGAATTTTCCTTCTCTTCATTTAGCATCGCCTTCACTTCCTCCCTTATGTGTCTGCCATACTCAAGCATACCTCTCAAGGCTGTGAGCATCTTCATCACCAGTGTTTTGAACTCTGCATCTGTTAGGTTGGCTATCTCCTCGTTGCTTAGTTCTCCTGTTACAGAACCCCTGGGCTGCTCCAATTGAAAACAAACCCACGGGCTCTTTAGTTAGGGGTCCGACTGCCCGCCGCCAGAATTACAACTCTTAATATTTTAGTTGAGTGAAAAGAAAATTGTTTACTTAATAGTTACACATATCCTTGCCTCCTCCCTACCAAACCTAGCCAGTTTTAGAAAGGTCAGAAACACCGTTTCCCTACCTCCCAAACACAGTTCAGCTTTACCAGTGGCTGCCAATCATTCAATCTGATTGGGGAGGTCCTTTCTGTGCTATGGTGCCCTTCAGCTCTCAATACAAAACCGCCGGGATTCTCAGCCTCCTTGCAAACTGTCTTCTTTCTGTAAACCGCGTGGATCTCCTCTCCTTCTCCAGAGCACCCCTGCAAACACCCGCCAGTGAGGGAGACAGCCCCAGAGCGCGCCGCCCCCCTAAAGTGTTTGCAGCTGCCTATATATCCCTGACTGCATCCTCCGACACAGTGGGTGTTGCATACAGTTCTGACCATTCACAGAACTCCACGTAGGCTCTGTGTGTTTTCCATACCGTCCCCTGGTTCAAGACTCCTCCCGTCCACCTGAGGGCTTGGAAGATCCAAGCAATTTTGCATAATGAAAGACACCAGCCACCAGCCTCAGGCGTGTGGAGGCATTCTTGAAAGCTGCTTCCTTCTCCCCATCCCCCAGCCACAAACTCCAGGGATTTTTGGACTCCCCTATTTCTGTAACACTCCCACTGGAACCTTGATCTGTTCCCTCTTTTGAGCCATACTTCTTTGTCTCCTCATCTTCAGAGGCTCCTGTGTCTGTTTGCCTCTGTGTCTTAGGTAGAGCTGTTGCTCCTGTTAAGTTGTAAGGGGCAGAGCCTTAGGTATTTGTCAGCAGAGGGTGACCTGTTTCACCACATTGTGCTGCTGTTTGTAGGGGAGTGGCCTGGGAGGGAACAATGCTGCCTGCTCAGCACTTGTCCCTTTTCCAGGCACATCTCCCACTTTTGTATGGAACTGGCACCTCTCTAGCTATTGCCCTGCCTGTCATTCCTGGAGTGGGTGGGTCTTTGGATGTTCTAGATCTGTGGGGGCTCTTTAAACAAGCGGACTTTACTGAGAGACTGACAGTTTCTTCCTCTACCCCAACCCCCACTGGTTTGCAGTGTCAGAAGCAATGAAGCTTTATTTTCCCTGGTACTAGAAATGTGAGCTGCGTGGTCTGGTCTGGTATTGGGAGCACTCCCCAGGTGTCCTTCCTGACTCCTTAAAACATGTGACTGCACTTTCTGCCAGCCTGCTGCTGCCACCTCTGCCGCTGCTACCATACCGTGTCCTTTCTGTCCTGGCTCCACCCCTCCTACCTGTCTGGATGAGTATTTCTTCTTTATATCTTTGTTTGTTGGACTTCCATGCAGCTTGATTTTCTGGAACTTCTGGTTGTTTCTAGTTTTTAGGTAGTTGTATTCCTTCTTAATGGTGGAGAACCAGCGTGTCTGTCTAGGCCTCCATCTTGGCCAGGAGTCTGTAGTTTTATTTTTATTATACTTCCTACATAAAAATATCTTGAAATAAATAAAAGGTTGTGGAGAATTTAAGTCCTAGGTTAAAGGTTAAGAATTAAGCCAGGGATCACAGATTAAGGGATGTGTTAATCCTCTTTCTGGTATCCTTATGAAATGAGCAACAAGGACAGGAAAATTTGAAGGTTTTTTATCCATCCTCCCTTCTCACTTGGGAATGTAAGTAGAAAGACGTGTGGATGTGATCTTTTTTTTTTAAATCCAATGCTAAGGTGGTTCTAGGACTTATAGGAATTACATTTTCTATTGCTATTTAATATTACTTTAGAGGATAAACCCTTATAATTCATCTACAGGAAAAAGTATATATGAGGAAATAAAAAAGGTGAGTCAGGGACCCAAGAGCCATCAGCCAACAAAAAGAAAAGTTTGAATTCTTACAGCCAGTAAATGTTTAATAGTTTGGCACTGTCCAGTGTTTCCCACATTTATTTACCCAGTTCTTAAATGAATTGAGAAAAAAATTTTATTATTCCTGTATAAATGAATTTAAAGGGAGATCTGGAAAAATAAACAAACAAACAATGTATTTCAGTAGGAAAAAAACTTCATTAAACTTTATTCTCACTGGCATGTCTCATCCATACCAAAAAAACAAAGCATTTCTCATGATTTATATAGTCTGTCTTTTGAGATAAATGATCATTAGATTAACAGTTCAGAGAGAAAAGGAATTCATTGACAAAGATTGTTTGGAAATATTCTTTTTAGTTAATAACCTACATGCTCATAATGGAAATTAATTTTAAGAGAGTGAGTCTAAGAATTTTTACTCCATATTTGAGAATAATATTTTAGGAAGCACATATATATTTATGATATTTTATTGCTCAGCCACTTTGTTTTCTAAGGCTTTTGCTTTAACCTTTTCAAGTCACCATGGTAACAAGGACACAAATACAATACACATACCATGAGCTTGATCTGTAAGGAAAATTTTCCACTATACACATAATATGTATATATGACCTAAGCACCATGAAAAGAATTTAATGTCATTTTAAACATAGTCAGTTGTCTGAATGAGTCATAAAATGAAATTAGGGTGTATGGCTAGGGAAATAAAAGCTCATAAATGAACCAAAGGAAAATATTGTCCGATTCCCCTCCTCTCTAGATGTTCCATCTTGCCTTCTCACATCTTCCTTTCTGATGTAAAGAATGTCATGGAAAACTTGAAGAAAATCCTTTTAATACTTTATTTTTCTTCTCTCTAAAGTGCTAGCTTAAAATAAGTGATTTATTTTTAGGCAAATCATAAACCTGTAATCTGAGACACAGCAAGCAAAACACTTCGACTATTTCAATTACTGGTTGTAAATTGCTTTCCTAAAAACTCTTCTAAATGTTTATTCTGCATCCTGAAAGAAGAAAACAGACACTGAAATTTTAGACATGTAAGTTCTAACTACTGGCTACGGTGGTCCTTGCACAGAATCTTGTGAAAGCTGGGATGGGAGCATAGATTCTACAGTGAAGTCAGTTCACTACAGAACTTTGAATACCAACTAGGGAGGAAACAAAAATGGTGCCTGCTCTGGTTGCCATAAGAATAGCACCGGTAGAGAGATCCACGTGCATTGGGGCATTTTCTTGGGCAGGGGTGAAGAGCCACAGAAGAGAAGCAGGCAAGTGTGAATGCCAGAGACACAAGAAGGCCCTGCAGGGAGCCTTGCACAGATGCTTAATAAATGAGCTTTGATTTGACTGACTGATCAAAGTATGGTGTTAGTGTCAGGCAGTTTTAGCACCTACGAATGCCTTTGACAACCTAAATTTCAGTTTATTTGCAGGGCGGCCAGGTGAGGGTCGAACTGTTCAGTTGTTGGAAGGGATGCTATGCTCTTGGGCTCAATGAGAATGGGCAGCAACAGTTCTTGTTTGAACCACATTTCTCTGTCAAAACTAGTATTGAGCAGTCTTGGGTATATTTTTGAGACTCTTTTGAGAGTTGCTGCAACTCAGCCCTTCAGTATTCTGATGTCTAAATGAGGATAAAAATAAATTAATAATAAGAAATAACGGTTTGCGTTGGCCAAGTGGCTCAGTTTATTGGAGCACTGTCTCATACACCAAAGGGTTGTGTGTTCGATTCCAATCAGGGCACATGCCTAGGTTGCCAGTTTAATTCCGGGTTGGGGCACATATGGGAGGTCACTGATCAATATTTCTCTCTCAAATAGATGTTTCTCTCTCTCTCTTCCCCTTCTTCTCTCTTTAAAACCAATAAGCATATCCTATTTTTAAAATATGAGCGGCTCTTTTTAAAAATAAATAAATAATGTTTCTGTACAAAATCTAACTCATAACATTGCATGACACTTAAAAATATTTTGAACAGCCATTATAAAAATGTTACTCAAGTCCAACTTTCAACACTTTAACACTCTCAAGACTTGTACAATGAAAAAATGTGTGTGTGTAGACACACAAATGCACGTGTGTACATGTATATATTATATTCTACATAAGAATCCTAGAAAAGCTCTCATCTTCTCACCAGTGGGCTCCTCTCTGTTTCTACATACATCTTACTCTCTGTCTTTCACCATAAGGCACAAACCCAGCAAAATACAGACTGAGACTGGAAATGTGCAGAACTCCCTTCTAGATGTTCTTGGTGTGAACAGTCCCTTCATGCTGCCTTCCTAGTGCTCCCATCATGACAAAAAATAGGAACAGAACTTGAAAATCCTGACTATTTTGGGAAACTGTAAATACCCACACTTTTTACATTTGCTACTGTTTCCATGACATATCTTCTTTTCAGGAGAAAAGAACATTTCTAAAAGATCAAAATTTAATCACTTTGAATGATCAGAAAAGGATACCACATCTGGAAAAATATTAAAATGGAATAATGCTTTATGTATCTAAAATTGTTTATAACATTTCTGAAATTATCCAGGTATTTCAAATTGACTAAGCATAAAATCCAGTTTTCTCCTGTAATTTTTCTATTAGCACAGAATACAAGGGCAGAAATCATTTTTTACTCTTTGGTGATTCATTGATGGAGATCATTGGTGAGTGAGGTGTTTCATGCTGAAGAGGTGCTCACTATTTTAGTATAGGACCATAGAAAAAAGAAGCTCTATCTATCTGTCTGTCTATCTATCTATCTATTTATCTATCTATCATCTATCTAAATCCTCATTCAGAAAAAAATTCTCTTTGCCTTTCCCATGTTATTTTCCAGTTACTCACAAAGGATTTGCTGATCCTTTGCCATCTATCTATTTGCCAATTCTTTCTATTATTTCAACATCAGTTTTAGTGCTCCTCCTAAAAACTGTTGTGAAATGATATGTGATGGCTGTTAATTCATATCCTTTTGGGCTCCTCAGCCTAGATATACAAGATTGGAGATCTAGTTGAGAATACACAGGTGGTGGTCACCACATGCACCCACATTAATATCTATAACAAAAATAAACTTCCTCTCCTCAGTCCTCATCTTGTGTTTCCCTTCTTGATCCTCCATCAAAGAGTTAGAGATAATGTATAAGAATGAAATAAAATAATAATAAGATAAAATTCTCACTCTTGGTCATACTTTATATAAAGCAGCCCACTATCAATTATTGACAACTGTGAATGAGTTAATCATAGTCTCTGGGACTTAACAAAATAAGACAGATAACTTGCTATAAAACACTGTGTACCTGAATGTTAAGTACATAGTAGTTAGCAGAATGGAGAGTGAAGCTCAAAAATCAACTAATATAATATATAATATTAAGAAGATAAAGGTCAAAAACCAAAAAATTACCTCAACTGATGCAGAAAAGAAATTGAAAAAAAATCCAACATCCATCATGTTAATAACTCCTAACAAACAAAGAAGAAAAGAAAACTTTATTAATTTAATAAAGGGTATCTATTTTAAAAACCTACAACTGATATAATACTTAGTAGTGAAGGACTAAATTTTGTATCCCTTAGGCTGTGGAAATTCGTTGTATTAGAAGTTTCAGTCAGTGAAGTGAGGCAAGAAAAAAATAAACTGAAGGCATATAGAGCAGAAAAGAAAAGATAAATGTTTCATTTACATATTAAATTGTCTTGTGTGTAAAAAATCCCAAGGAGTCAAAAAAAAAGACTAAAAGAATTAATAATCGAATTTAGCGAGATCACCACATGCTAGATTAATATACAAAAAACAATGTATTTCTATAGAGTAGCAACAGTCTAAAATTATAATTAATACAAATCTCATTCACAATAAGATAAAAAAACACAATGGAATACTATGTAGCAGAAAGAAAGAAGGAACTCTTGCCATTTGCAACAACATGGATGGAACTAGAAAGAATTTTGCTTAGTGAAATAAGCCAGGCAAAGAAAGAAAAATACCATATGATATCACCTAATACAGGAAACTAAAGAACAACACAAACAAAAGAACTAAATAGAACAAAGAGCAGAATAGCAGTCAATAGGGGGGAGGGGGAGGGAGAGAAGGGGGATAAGTAAGGGAAGGGTTTAGTCAAAGAACATATATAAATGACTCATGAACATGGACAACGGGGAGGGATATGATTGCGGGAGAGGGGGTGGGTTGGGTGGGGGAGAGAAATTGGGAGAAAAGGGGACAACTGTAATTGAAAAACCAAAAATATTAAAAAAATACTTAGGAAAAAAATTTAAATATAAGACTTACATGTTGAAAATTATAATGTGTTGCTGAAACAAATTAAGGAAGATCTAAATAAGTGAGAACTATATTACATTCATGAACTGAAAAACTTGACATAATCAAGATGCCAATTTTCCCAAATTGATCTAGGGATTCAAAATAATCCCTACCAAAATCTCAGCTAGCTTTTCTTACTTGATATCAATAGGCTAAGGAAGTATATTTAAACGCAAAGGACATAGAATATAAAAAACAATTTTGAGAAAGTAGAATGAAGCTGAAGTACTTAAATTACCTGATTTCAAAGTTCAACACAAAATAATAGGCAAGACAGTGTGATAGTGGCATAATTAAAGACATATAAAGATCAATGGTGCAGAATAATCCAGAAATAAGCCTACATAAACATGGTAAATTTGTTTTCAACAAATGTGCCAAGGTAACTCAATGGGAAATATAGTCTTTCAACAAATTGAACTGAAATATATTCATTTACAAAATAATAATAACTTTAAATTGATTGTAGACTTGAATATTAGAGTCAAAACTATACATAAGAATATACAAGAGGAAAGTCTTTGTGATCTTGGGTTAGTGAATATAAATATATATGTGTGTGTATATATATATATATATATATATATACATATATATATATATGGATATGGCATCAAAAGTATATCCATTACAATTTTGATAAATTGGACTTCATCAAAATAAAAATGTTTGGTTTTCACAAGATAACACTAAGAAAATGAAAACAGAAAAAGACTAGGAGAAAATATTTGCAAAAATTATCTGTTAAAGGACTTTTATATAGAATAAATTTTACACCTCAATAAGAAAACAACCACCTTGAAAAATGAGCAAATGATTTGAATAGACATTTCTCCAAAAAAGACATAATACAAATGAGTAATAAACACATGAAAATAGGCTCAATGCCATTTGTTATCTGGGAATGCAAATTAAAACCACAAGATACCCCTTACTAGATTGGCTAAACTCAAAAATATTGAACATTCCACATGTTAGTGAGGATGTCGAGGAAGGAGAACCTTAATACACTGCTGGTAGGAGTCAAACAGTATGACCATTTGAGGAAACATTTTGATAGTTTCTTAAAATGTTAAATATAAATTTACCAAACAGTCAACACTTCCACTTCTAGATATCTACCCAAGAGAGATGAGAACATATGTCACACAAAAGCATGGTCATAGTAGCAATACTCATAGTAAAACAACAACAAAAAAACAAAATGTGACATCCATGCACTGGTGAATGCATTAAATGTAGTAATTCTTTACAGCAGAGTATTACATAGCAATAAAAAGGAATGGATTACTGACACATGCAACAATACCATATGGATGAACCTAAAACATGTAATGCTAAATGAAAGAAGTCAGACACATTAGACTATTATGATTACATGTACAAATAACTTCTAAAAAGCCTAAATTATCAGGGACTAGGGAGAGAGCAGGGATTACTGTTACTAGTTCAAGGGAATTTTTCAGTTGATGGAAATGTACTAAAACTGGATTGTTTCTGAATGTTTATAACATTTTTTTTTAATCACCAGACACTAGAAGCAACTGAGATATTCTTTAACAGGTGAATGGATAAATAAACCTTGGTACATCCATATAATGGAATATTATTCAGCCATAATGATAAATGTCCTATCAAGTTATAATAAAACATGGATACAACTTAAATGCATACAATCATGTAAAAGGAGTCAATCTGAAAGAGCTATATACTGTATAATTCCAACTACATAACATTCTGAAAGAGGCAACATATAGAGTTAGTAAAATGATCATTGCTTGCCGAGGGTTCAGGGTCTGGTGGAGGGAGTATTAAATACATGAAGTACAAGGGATATTTTAGGGTTGAGAAGCTATTCTTTGTGATTTTGTAATTGTATATACATAACACTATGCAGCTGTCTAAACCTATTAAACTTTATAGCTCAAAGAGTGCAACTTAATTTACATGACTATTTAAGAAATCATTTAGGAAGTCAGGGGATACCAGGGAGGAATGTAGACTATGACAAGAGAATCTAACTGCATGACAATGTATGAAACAACCTCACTAAAGGAGGTAGGGAAAAGATGCTGATGTAAAGAATTTAGGGAATAAGTGAAG
The DNA here is from genome assembly GCF_987537825.1 of Furipterus horrens. Taxonomy (NCBI): domain Eukaryota; kingdom Metazoa; phylum Chordata; class Mammalia; order Chiroptera; family Furipteridae; genus Furipterus; species Furipterus horrens. Next base: position 46,610,461 of record NW_028327182.1, read on the forward strand.
TTTGTAAGATTTAAAGGCAAAAGAAACTATGTAAGAAACTGTATATAAGTTAGTAAAGTTGTTTCTCATAGGGGTATTTAATAATTCTGAAACTTCACTGTACATATAAAATGACACTGAACAATTAAGTAAATGGGTGGCAGGTGGTGAGAGACAGGTCTTCCACTGTTAGAGTGAAAGTTTACAGATAAGCAAGGGGAGGGGGCCACATGATCCATGTAATAACAAATTAGGATTAGAGACATCAGTATGAACTCATGTTTAGCTTAATATAGATACAGGTGGTTATATATTGAAATATTTTTAGATATGTATAAATACATGAGGGTATATGGTATATATATATATATGTATGTATGTATTTCCTTGTTCTGTCAGCTTAGAGGTCCCAGAACCACCAACACCTCAATAGCAATGAACATGCCTAGTACCCAGATCATGGTTTATAATTCCATTCTCCAATAAAAGAAGTCAATCCCATAATAAAAGAAGTATTACAGAAAATATAAGGAGCCAACTAAAAGTGTTCCCAATGTCCAAAGCTGGAACAATTTGGGGAAGAAATCAAATAAAAATTCAGGGTAGGGTAAAAGTAGGTTTACAGTTCTTCATATGGACAATAATAATAATTACTAAATAATAATACAAAAATAAACTGTGTTTCTTGTACTCAGAACTTTAACCCTACTTTTACCCTTACCTATAGTATTGTATTATAATATAAAATATAAAATAAATGTCTATAAGTCTCTACTGATCAAAAAAATTAGTAAATAAATTGGAGTAGAAGGGAACTATCTCCCATGTAGAAGAATTCCAAATAATATATGTAGATACTTTACCCTCAAGGACATAGCCTTAAATGTGGTTGTGTAGCCTGCACTCAGTGCCTTTCTTCAGAAGAGTATAATACAAAAAGGGGGAATAAAAAAATAACTTTACAGTGCAGAAATCTGACAAACTCAACCTCAGCCAGGTCATCAAGGTCAACAGTAATAATGATAAGTGATGTTGATAGTATGCATCCTTAATATGATGTGATGAAAATGGCACTTTACCTCTGTAGTCTTCTTCTCCCAAACCAATAATTCCAGCATAACCATGATAAAAAATCCAAAAAATTACAATTAAAGGGACATTTCACAAAATGCCTGACCAGTACTCCCCCAAACTGCCAAGGTAATCAAAAACAAGGAAGGCATGTAAAACTGTCACAGCTAAGAAGAACCTAAGGAGATATGACAACTAAATGTAATATGGTATCCTGGATGGATCCTGGGAAGAAAATAGGTGAAAATGAAGAAAAACTAAATAAATTATGAACTGTAGTTAATACTAATGCTTCCAAAATGCTCAAAAATTTCAACAAATATACCACACTAATAATAGAAGTTTATAACAAAGGAAACTGGGTATGGGGTATATGGAAACTTTCTGAGCTCTCTTCACAAGTTTTCTATAAATGTAAAAATGTTCCAAAAAAATGTTTACTTTAAAAAAGCAAAATTACCTCTCTTTTATGTAATATTAGAAGACATATAAGTCAATAGGGGGGAGGGGGGAGGGAGAGAAGGGGGGATAAGTAAGGGAAGGGTTTAATCAAGGAACGTGTATAAATGACTCACGGACATGGACAACAGGGAGGGATATGATTGCGGGAGAAGGGATGGGCTGGGTGGGGGAGAGCAATGGGGGAAAATGGGATAACTGTAATTAAAAAACCAAAAAAATAAAATTAAAAAAAAGAAGAAGAAGAAGACATATCAGGGAAGATCTACATAGGAAAGTCTGGGATAAAATGAACTGGTATCACAGATATGTGCTCCATTTGGCTCTGTGCTGGTGTGATGCTAAGTTGGCAGCCAGAAACAGTTTAGAGGTAGGATTATCATTATTACATATTTGGCAGAAATTTCCATTATTAGCAGCTGAAAAAACCATGACATGAAATTCTCAAACAGACCTGAACAGAAAAATACAATTCTTTTGATGTTGTTTTCTGTATGCAGCTGACATCTCCTATGGAATAAATGGCTGGACTTTTCTTTTAAAAGCCTGCAAGACACTTCTTCTAGGAAAATCTAGCTTTAACAACTATTAGAATGATTTTCAATGCTCAAAGCCCTCTTAACTAATCCAATGCCTAAAAAGACTCTGTGAAATAGGTGTCGTTATTGTTATTTAGAGGAAGAAATGAGTTCACAAAGGGATGGTGATTTGTTCCAAATACATGTCAAAAAAAAGCAGTGGAGTTAAAACTTAAACTTAGGTCTTGTAAATTAAAATCTAATACTTTTACTTCAACTAAATGTGTTTTGAGAAAAGCCTTTGTCCTGTTCTTTGGCACATGTTAGCAGACTCCAGGCATCCAGAACAAGATGTCAGCTGTTGAAGAGGTGGTCATTGGCCTTCTAAATGGGCACTGGTACAAACAAACCACAGAATTCTTTTGAGAATCACTAAGTCTCAATTCCAGTCATTCATTTTCTTCTTTCAGTTTGTCCCTCAAATGTTTTCACCATCTCTGCTTCTTGTATGAGTCTGATCAGATTTTTATTTAATGCTCAGCTGGTGGACAGTTACTCTATACCTTACTAGATTCTGTTTCCATACTATATAATTCAGTTTTTTCAATTGTTTTATTTTATTTTGACGATAACATTTAAGTTCTACTTTCTTAGAAAATTTCAATTACATGCAGTGGTATCAACTCCAGTCACCATGTTTTACATTAGATCCTCAGACTTTATTCATTTTATAGTTGAAAATTCAACTTTAAATTCCTCACTCACCTGCCTGATGCTGAGACTTTGGTCTCTATACCTGTTTTGTCTTGGTCCAGACCAAAAGTGATATCTGACAATGCTATTTTAAATTGGCTTTTTGTACTATTTTTAAAGGATCACTGAAACAAAAGTACTTGAGAATTCAGAGTTATTATGAGAATCTCATTCTGCCTCATCTCTCTTCTTAGGAATATGTCTTAAATGTGTCACTTCTATCGAAGGAGATGAGGAATTGGGTCATTATTTGCAATTTCAAAGTAATATTTCACCAACCTCTAAAAATACCTACTATTAAAATAGTATAGAAATTAATTCTTTAGCTGAATCATTCTTTAACAGAAGGGAAGGATAATACTGTACGTTAGAAGAACAAGCTTTTCTTCATGATGGAAGTCTACATTTTAACAATCTAACCTGTTCAGGTACAATGAGACACAGTAAGATGAATTTAGTTCCTGTCCTTTTTGAGGGTTTTGTCAAAGAAAAGATTCACATTTCACACAGGGGTGTGGAGGGCCTAGGGAAATGGAACTGATAACTTTTGAAGTCAGTCTCTTGAATCTCTATATAAAATAATATTTCATATTGGATCACTCCAGTCCTTTAAAACTCATCTCATTTGTGTTGCAGGAGTGCTGACTGTTTTCCTTATTTGGTGCTTTATCAATTTTCACTGTCTTTTGCTAATAATCCTGAATTTGAGTCCCTATGCTCCTAGGGAGGTTGAGAGCCTTATAGTTCTGAAGGTTACAGAGCCTACAGCTTTGTGTCCTTGTATCTGTGCACCAAATAGCAATGTTCTCCTGCTGGCCAGGTAGGCTGGGGAAGAGCATAATGGGAAGAACAAGGACTTAGAACGGGAGCAGGGAGATGGGTTCATCTACAGGTGCTGAGAAGAACTACAGTCTAGCAGATTCAGAGGGTTGGGAATAAGTTAGATATGAGAAAGGGACCTTGGTAGTGAAGAATGTGTTGCAGAGTTGGAGCTCAAGGCAAAATGGTAGGGAAAATATGAGAAACAGGCAGAGAAAGGTAGTGAAAGTGATATTCAGTGGTGCAGGCAGACAGAAAATATAAAAATTTTGTTAGCAAGTAGCAGGGCTTCACCTCCTAAGTTGAAGTTCAAAAAGAAGACTGTAGTGCTTGTGGCTAGGGAACAAAAAGCCAGGCAGACAAGAGCATGCCAAGACACAGTATAAGAGCTCTGTCTGCTGTGGCTCAGTGGATTGAGCATCAGTCTGCGAGCCGAGTGTCGCTGGTTCATATTTCCAGTCAGGGCACAAGACTAGGTTGCACGTCAGGTCCCCAGCTGGGGGCGTGAGGGAGAGGCAACCACACAGTGATGTTTCTCTCCCTCTCTTTCTTCCTTTCCCCTCTCTCTAAAAAAATAAACAAACAAATAAATAATTTTTTTAAAGCTTTAAAAAAAAGACTCAGTACAAAAGGCAACAGGCAGGAAGTTGAACAGAGGTCACAGGGGAGTGGCAAGGGATAATAGGGACTTAAGTGTTTCATGGATGCAGAGTTTCAGTTTGGGATAATGAAAATTTCCTGGAGATAGATAGTAGTGATGGTTGAGAAATAATATGAATGAAGTTACAATGTAAATGTACTGTGCATTTTATTTTTTTCTCTATTTTTATTGTTGACACTATTGCAGATGTCCCCATTTCCCCCTCTTTACCCCTTCCTTCCATTCCCCACACCCCCTTCCCTCTGGCAATAACCACACTGTGCATTTTAAAATGGTTAAAATGGTAGAACTTATTTAATGTATATTTTGCCACAATAAAGTTTTTTAAAGAATAATAACATTTTAAAAACAGAAGCAACTATAGTATCAGGATTCCAATGCAGAAACTCAAACAGTGGGACAAAGGAAAAGTAGGATTCTTAGAACAGGCACAGGAGACAGAGACTTGCTCTTAGGTATAAGACAGAAGGGTTTGTACACCAGGTCAGAGCTGGACTGGAGGCACATATGACTTTGAGTCAGGCTGTGGGCTGGAACATCTTGCTGCTGCTTAAGGCCAGGAAATGGCTGAGCCTGAAATGGGGCCTAAGTCACCTCATCTATTGAGGGAGAAAAAGCCCGAAGAAGCTGAATATTGGACAAGACCAACCCATGATGGTTTGCTATGATCTCCTTTTCCTATCTGGGACTCATGTTGGGTATGACAATAAGAAACATTGGCCCTGAGGTGAACCAGCTCTTACTGAAGGAAATAATTTGAGCAGACAGGAAACAGAATAGAGTTCTTAATATTTTAGGTCAACTCACTAACTGGACAGTATTCCTTTTAAAAAATTCTGTGCTTTTTCACTAATGAGTTCATGTCCCTCTAGAGTCATAAAGAATGAGAATTTGGCCCAAATGTATATTTAAATTGGATTGCCTGGTAAGTATGCTTTAAAAAGTAAAATGCAGCCACCTGTAACCTATTAAGACTGCTAATGTACTCACTGACATAAATACCTAAAGAGTTTCTACAACAGCTGGAACATGGCTCAGTAATCTTTTGTGTCTGCTTTTTAATGTACTTCTAAAGTGACTTCATAAAATGGTAACCACTGCCACCCATGCAACCGTTGTATTGTTTAACTCCTGGAGTCCTCATCTTCCACCACTATTGATACAAGTGATTATTAACACTGTCTATGCTGAAGTCCTAAAGATAAAAAATCAAACCCCAACTAAGTATCCAAGTGAGAGATAAGGCTTAAAAAAAACATAGGCAACCCAAAAATTCCACACGTCCCCTTGCCACAACTCTCACCAAATAGCATTTTTTTAGCTCCACTTGTCATACACTCTCAAATTCATGGGTCCTAGCCAGGTCCAAAGTCTTCCATATGGCACCACCCAAGGGTTCAAACAACTGACCTTGGCCCTGATGGAAACCAAGTGTGTCCAGCCTTCCATGATGCAGCACCTACCTCTGCTGTGCCTGAGGTAAGAATGTGGCCTCCACTGCCCACCAGAGAGACTGACTGTGGCATATGTTTTTACTGAGGCTGATGGTGACCAGGGTAAAGGGAACCAATGTCTGGGCCCCTGCTGCCCATTGTGACAGACCCTGAACTATCCTCAGAACCACCCTTCCACTCCGTCCCCATCAAACTGCTCCTGAGCTTTATTCAATCATTCATCTGTTCTTTCAGTTAACAAATGTTTATTAAACATCTATTATTTGCTGAGCACTAAAACAGGCTCGTTGTGTAGTTATGTACAAAAGAAGCATCATGGCCTGCAAACCAAGTGTCACTGGTTCGATTCCCAGTCAGGGCACATGACTAGGTTGCACACCAGATCCCCAGTTGGGGGCGTGTGAGAGGCAACCGCACATTGATGTTTCTCTCCCTCTTTCTCCTTTCCCCTCTCTCTCAAAAAAAGATAAATATAATAAAATAAGAAAAATAACAAAATAAAAATAACTTTGTTAAAAAAATTTCAGAAAAGGAAGCATCATGGAACTTACATTCCAGTGTGCAGACTGACAGTAAATGAGTGAACAAGTTAATGAATGGACAATTATGTACATGAAGTGTTAAGAAGGAAAATGGTGTTGTGATAGAGTTGATGGAGGTGTCAGGAAATGGACTCATTCAGGAAATGACATTTAAATTAAGACCCAAAGGGTGAGAAGGAAACAGACCATTAAGGAGCTGGTAAAGAGTTTTCCAGGCAAAGGGAATAGCAAAGGCCATAAGAAAAAATGAAGCATGGTACACTCAATGACCTCAATTGAACATGGAGTGTGGCTAAAGCTGAATGAGCAAGAGGCAGAATGGCAGAGGGTGGGATTGGAGCAGTAAGGCGTAGCCAAGCTATGCTTGGGTTTGTGGGTTATACCAGGATAGCCAGTAAAGAGAAAAACAATGGCATACTTTTCTTTGCATTTTGCAAAGATTATCCTCACTGCTATGCTGGGAATTAGCAGTTAGTAGTCTAATTAGTAATTAGAGAGGAGCAAGAGTGCTAGTAGAAACAGCAGTCAGGAGGCAAGTATTAATCTTTTAAGTGAGAGGAAGGTGTCTTGGAGAAAGATGGTGACATTGGTGATGATTATAAGTAAATGGAAGATATATTTTGCTATAGGAAGGACTTGCTGATAGGTTTGATATGGAGGTAAGGAAAAAAGAATTATGATTAACTACAAAGGTTCTGGCTTGAGTAGCTGGATGGTTGTTAATGCATTTACTAATATGAGGAAGATTAAAAATAGATTTCAAAGGGGAAATAAAAAGTTTACAACATATTCAATTTGATGTGCTTATGAGTCACTAAAGTGGAACACTGCGTAGACATTTGCATATACTCATTTATTTGTTTAACAAATATTTTTGAGTTTCTATTGTACATAGGAATTGAGTCAGATTCTGGAGTAAAATTGTAAACAAAACAGAGATGATCCTGACTTCATGAAATTTATAAGCAAATAGGACAGACATTGAACAAGTAACTAAGCATGATATAGGTATCAATGTAGAAACCATGAGGCTCTAAGAGGAACAGAGGGTGATGACAAACTGGGTGACAAAGCTGCCTAAGGAAGTGGTATTTAAACTCAGCCCTGAAATATAAATGAAATTAGCTGAGGCAAGGAGGGAGAGTTACAGGCAAAACATGTGCAGAGCATGTGTAGAGGCCTGGAGGAAGGAGAGATTAGGTATTTTCAGGAATGAGTCTTATAGTACTATTTCTTTCCCCACAGACTCTCAGTCTGAATGAAAATGGCCTGTAGTAGGCTGGTCCTACCAGTTCTTGAGACATGGGGTCAACAGCTTACACTCATGCCAGAACTGCTACTATACTATGTTTAAAAGATCTAAATTCATTCTTTCAGTCAACAATTTCTTGAGCACCTAACTATGAATTGTGGAGCTTTAGGTGAACTTCTTGCCTTTGAGAAAGAGCTTGTCACTTACTAGAGGAATGAAAAGTGTTATATTAAAATTATGTATAAAGAATTATGGGGAGACTAAACAAGAAGTAAATGACTCATTCCAGAGCCACAGAGAAGCCTTCACAGAGAAAGAGAAAGAAGAAAGAAATGGTAACGCTGACATCAGCCCATGAGTACATGGAAAACATATGTGAAAGAATTTTGTGCTTGGGAAATGTCAAGCAGTTTGAGGAAACAAACCATTCTATGAACTTAGTTTATACAATGGACATAAATAATTTATTTTCTTGAATATATTATCTTCTTACTTAAGAGTTAAGAAGAATTCTCTGCATTTAGCAATAGCTGTGATTTTGTAACTGGCCACTTTCTCCAAAGAGGTAGCCTAGGAATGAAGGCTAAGTAAATGATCCAATGCCAGTGGTCATACGAGTAAAGGAGAAAGAAACACCCAGCAGCCAAGCTGAAGACAACAAAGCTTTACTCCCCCTTGCCACATTCCTGCTGTCTTCAAGGTAGTCCAGGGGTAAATAGAATAGAGATCATCTCCTTATTAGGAAAGATAAGTCCTTCTGTCCCCATCCCCATAGAAAGATACTCTGCCCTTTGGTAGCTCTCCATATTCCCTATCCCTACCCCTAAGAGCAATATGAGAGCATCTGGCACTTGGCAAGTTTTAAGCACAGCCTTCCCTCAGGACTGATGGGAGAAAAGTCAATTTGCTTGTGGCTGTTTCTTAATTAAAGTGACATTGCATAAAATCAGATTTAGAAACCTCAATAACTGAACACTGTTAGAAAATGAAGACAAGAAGAGGGAAAAAAATATAACAGTGGGGAGAATCCTAGAGAGAAGAAATGAATCTACATGAGAAACTATTTCCCAATGATCTTCCATATCAATCGTAACTTTCAGATGGCAGACTCAGAGACCACAGCTGGGTAATAATTAGAAACCAAGCCATCTTTCTGGAAGGAATGTAAGATGAAACATTATTAGGTAAAGTAGTTATTTTTCTTTTCTTTTAACCCAAGAAATGTGTTGCAGTTCCTTGGTAGCTTTGAAAAGCAAGAACATTAAGCATGAAAGCAATGTGTCAGGAGCAGCAGAAAACTCCTGTGGCCTTTCTGATGTCTGTGCTGGGAAGAGTCCAAACATTGAATCACATAAAATCAGAATACTCCAGTGATTTCCAAGGGTTGAGGGGAGGGAGGAAGGGGTAAATAGCTGGAGCACAGGGAATCATTAGAGCAATGAAACTATTCTACATGATACTATAATGGTGGATTCATGACATTACCCATCTGTCAAAACCCATAGAACGTACAACAAAAAGACTGAACCCTAATGGGAAGTATGAATATTAGTTAATAATAATGCAATATGGATTAAAAAGGAGCTCTATAATGAATTTGATAAGTCCAGTGACTGAAAATAACCTCACAGGGTGAACTAATCATAAATTCCTAACTGGGAAGGTCATAGTGGGTAGTCATGCCCTCAGGCATATTACATTTTTTAGTAAAAGGTAAGACCTCAAGTAAGCCATTGTTTTCAGGTTTCTAGATTAATACACCTTTGAAATACCTTTTCATACCCTTGGAAAGCTACCCTCAAGAGAGCACAGAATCTTGTTAACTATTCTGTAATCTAGTCCCCACCCACCTTGCTTTCAACAACCTTCATTTAATCCTCCTTACATTCCCTGCTCAATTCGAAATGTGTAAGCAAAACTGCAAAAGTGCATTCTCTGAAACATTTGAGATTTTGCTTCCCAATGTAAGTCACCAGTTTTGGCTCAAATAAACTGATAAGAAGTCTCTACAGGTTTGGACATTTCTTGATTCAACAGTGTTAATGTTACCAAACAGCAATTGGGGTCCTGCTGCCTGCCGCCACCTTCTCAGCAAAATTCCAGAGGCAAAGGTTTGGTGATAAAGGAAAGGGGTTCTTATTCAAAAGCTTCACAATTTTGGAGTAACAGCTTTCTACATACATCAGTCACTTAAGCCTATCAATTAAGGCTAAACTGTAACACCAGAGCTCTCCTATCATTCCCTGTTAGTTTTAATTATCTCATTTCTATAGGGTTCATTTACAAACTAAAACGACATAAGATACAAATCCTACATAATTTTGGAAGAATGGCAGGCTTCTGCCCCAGAGGTCGACCCCTCTTGAACACCCAAGGAATAAACCTGCTACCTCCTGCCAAGCCAATCGCATACTGAGTTCCTTCCCATTCAAAATACCATTTGTTGGGAAATGCAGGCAGCTGCAGCACAATCATCCAGGCATCCTCAAGGTAGAAGAGAGAGACTGAGAGAGTCCCAGAGAGAGCCATTCTTTTATTTCAAATCTTTTGCCCATAATTCCATGTGCTCTGGAGGCATTCAGCTTCTCAGCCAATCCCATCTTAGACTGTTTACTGTTACCTTGGAAAATTCCTACGGCCCCCTCCCTGCTTCTCCCCATGATCTGATCAGATCTCTCTGTATCATTAATATTGGTTCATCAATTATAACAAATATACTACATTAATGCAAAACATTAAAAATGGGGAAAACTGGAGAGAGGAAAAGAGTATATGGGAACTCTATTTTCTGTGCAATTTTTTGTAAACCTAAAGCTGCTCTAAGAAATAAAGATTTTAATTTAAAAGTATTAAAATACTCCAAAGCTAATTGCTGGATTTGATCTCCTTTGCTTCATTCAATATTATAGGGCATTTATTGAAATCATACTGCATGCTATTTCTTATCTTAAGCACTCGGGATGCAACATTTAATAAGAAAAATATTCCCTGCCTTTTTAGAGTTTTATTCTGGTTGAGAGGTAGATAATAAACTTACAAAAACACAAATAATGTTTGGAAGTATATGTAATGGTGGAAAATAAATTGGCATAATGCAATGGCAGGGGAGGCAGAAAGGAACATTTGAGGGGAGCCCTAAGGGAAGTGAGGGAGAAGCCATGTGAATGACTTAGAGGGGAGTCCTGGAGTGCTGGCAAAGAAAGAAACAGCACAAGTGTGACAGAGGCTGGTATAACTGGGGTATGGTGAGGGGTACCATAATAGGCAAAAAGGTCAAAGTAATAGCTAGTGGTCAGATCATAAAGGGCCATGTAAGCCATTGTAAGGACTTCAGATATTATTGCAAGCATGATGAAAAGCCATAGAAGTAGCAACTCAAGTGTCTGTTGACAGATGAATGAATATGTAAACAAAATGGTATATATACAATGGAATCTTATTCAGCCTTAAAAAGGAAGAAAATTCTGTCGTGTGCTACAATATGAATAAACATTGATGATATTATGTGAAGTGAAATAAGCCAGTCACAAAAAGATAAAAAGTGTGATTCTACTTCTGCGAGGTATTTAGAGTAGATAAATTCATAGAGACAGAAAGTAGAAGGGTAGGTGTCAGGATGGGAAAAGGTGGCAATGGGTCTTGTTGTTAAATAGGTATACAATTTCAGATTTGCAACATGTAAAGAGGTCTGGAGATTGGTTGCACAATAATGTGAATGTACTTAATACCACTGAACTGTTCCAACTGCATCACAATTTCCATCTGTTGGACAATAATTCCATAATGCCATGATTGTTAGATGCATCTTGATTTCAAAGATGTCAAAATGAAAAGAAAAAAGTATATTTGTATCAGTTCCTATGGCTGCTGTAATAAATCAAATTTCATGGCTTCAAACAACACAAATTTATGCTTCTGGAGTTCTTGGAGTCAGAAAGTCCAAATAGTCTCATTTGGTTGAAACCAAAGCCACATTCCTACAGAGGCTCTATGGCAGAATTCATTTCCTTGTCTATTCCAGCTCTTAGAGTTGTAATCTTTGCACTCCTTCGCTTGTAGTCATTTCCATTACCTTCAAAATAGCATCTTGCTTTAGTCATCACATTGCCTTCTATCTCTATAGCCATATATCCCTTTGCTTCCCTCTTATAAAAATGCTTGTAATCACATTTAGGGCTAACCTGAATATCGTGGACCACCTTGCCATAAGAATATCCTAAACTTAATTACATTTGCAAAGTCCTCTTTACCACACAAAGTAATATTTACAGATTCCAAGGATTGGATATCTTTGAGGACCATTATTCAGCCTATCATAGAACTTAGACTTGATGAAATACAGGGATGCTATTTAAAGCCATAGTCTGGATGTGATCACCAAGGGAGTGAAGATGGATAAAGAGAAGTCTGAGGATTTGTGCCAGTGCACTGCAACATACAGAAATCAAGAACAAACAAACAAAAAGATCCATCATAGGAGACTGAGGAGTAGCAGCCTGTGAAGTCTGAGACAAACTAGGCAATTATGCATCTTAACAGTTAAAGAAGGGTTTTTCTTAAAGTAGGGTATTATAACTTGCACCAAATATTGCTGATTAAGATAAGGATGTGGAGTTCACTGGATTTGATGCCTTTGGTAAGAAAAGTTTAAGAAGAATGGTGTGCCCAATAGCTTGGTTAGAGTGTGTTGAAAGAAAATGAGTAGAGAGGGAGTAGGTAAAAAAGCATAGAAAACTAGAAATTTTTTATAAAGAGAAATGAAGCAACAGTGAAAAGGTTGGTGTTTTGCCACACCTTTGTAATGGAAGAAGAAGGGGCAAGGAAACTGAATGGGAGAAAGAGTGATTATAATTATGGATTGTGGATTCTAAACCCAGTGAGGTGGTAAGTTGAGCACATGAAGGAGGTGATGGACATTGGTGGTAAAGTAATAAAGTAGACGTTCTTATTTATAAACAATTGTTTAAGTTGTGGTACCAGAAAGAGCACAATGATTAGTGTCAAGGTCATTGTGCCACAAATGAATTTTGTGTTTTTAATCACTTATGACAAAGAACTAAGCCTACTTTGAAATTTTATTGTATTCAAATAATAAATGGAAAACAGATCATAATTGCAAAGGCTACACTTTGATTTCCTTTTTTTCTCAACCTTATAGTGTTTGTTTCTTTTTCCCATGAGAAATTGCTAATAGCTCCTGGAATGATTATTATGAATTCTTTTAATGAAATTATTATCTCACTCTGCTGATTTCACATGACTCTTCTAATGTAAAAATTGAATGTTCATTCTGAAAGTATCTCTAAGGCAAATTGTTTTCCATGTAAATGATTACATAACAATAATTACCTAAATATATATTATTATCCTGGAGGTTTTGAGAAAGAGATGACAAGAATAGCAACTATTTATTGGGACCCTACCTATTTCTGTCCTTTAGCTAAAAAGTAGCATTATAAGGTATGTGGTGTTCTCATTTTACAAATAAAAAAGCAGAGACTCAGGAAACATAACTAAGACCGGAAAGTTAAGAAGTGAGAAAACATGGAAACTTGAACCTAGTTACTATGATTCCAAGATTCCTTCTCATTTCCCTACTTTTCTTTGGATTTCTCCCATACACTCACTGGTATTATCTGTCTGGTGAGTTGTATTAACATCACTCTCTGATAGTTTAGCATTTTTGTTGTGGGAGGACAGGTTAGTTGCTTGTTGGAGGTTGAGAACTCAAGTAAAGGGTCTAAAGGTTGTGCTTGTTCATTTCTTCCCTTATTCACTCATTTCACATGACTGCTCTTATTATAGAATGAACACAGAATAGCTCTTTTCCATCAGGGTTACCCGTTGTGCTATCTCAAAAATAACGAATGTACCTGTGGTTTTTCAACAGCTAAAGAAAATAGGCTACCCAATTCTGCTATCTTATTTTCCAAATTTCAGCAGACACAAAATGACTAATATCACCTGCCTCTCAACAACACCTTTTGCCAAGTTAAATTGAAATATTGTCATGCTACCTGATAAATGGTCATATTTTTAGAATAAAAAAAGATATTCTAAAAAACAAATAGGTTAGTAATGGTTCTTTTTCTCCTACACACACCCACACTGACATTGCAGAAATTGCTTTTCAGTACCTTTCCCTTTGGTTTCAACTGCATCTTGCTGGTAATATGAGCATATAGTTTACTTCTTTCCTCCTAATCACTTGGTTTCCAGCATGACTACAGTGTAGTCATCTATTAAAAATGTGGTTGTAAAGAATAAGTGTTCTAAGTTCAAGTCATTATTATGCTTGGCAAAAGTGTAATAATTATTTGGTATTTAAATAAAATTTTTCATCAAAATGATATTTAGAAGTAAAAAAAATTTAAAAGTATAAGTTATCTACACTTTAAAAAATTAGGATAGCTTATATCAAATCAATTCTTCCCTTGATAACATTTATAAAAGCTGGACAAATACTAAAATGTAGCAATGTGAAGGCAGTAGAGAATAATTAAGAGAAAAAAAGGAATTAGGGGGTAAATATTCTGGAAAGAATGAAAATACTATAAGAAAAGTTGACATTTTCTTTTGTTTTTTCTCCTTGGAAGATTTTGCCCTTGCTAAGCTGTGCAGGGTGGAAGGATTAGAAGACAAATATAATGGCACACAAAAGAGGCTAAAAAACCTAGAAAACTTTTGTCGATATGGTGCAGGGGAAGCACAAATTGGAGTTCATGTCTAACCAAGGATGAGAGGCAATGGTAAAAATTCTACTCTTTGAATTGAGACCCATGAATAACTACACGATGAGAATAAAAGCAAACTGAAAACAGACAAGCCCTCACAAAAATTGAAATTCAATCTTGATTTCTCTCAGTCCCCAAATGAATTCTACTTTAATTGCCTTCCAGAAGAAAAGTAAATATTTTACAGGAGAAGATATCATAAGGACCTCTACAATTTTTCATAGGCAATGCAAGTTATTTAATTGAAAATTACTGAGCAAACCTGAAGAAAGGACCAAATGACTGAAAGTCAAGAAATATAAAACATAATAATAGAAATGGATCCACAAGCAACCCAGGCATTGGAGTTATCCAAAAGAGACCTCAGATTAACTGTAAGTGATATTTTTTGAAGAAACTAATGACAAGTGGGACAATAGGAAACTGAAATATTTAAATAAAGAATTCAATAAAAATCTTAGATTTGAAAAGTACAATATCTTAGATTAATAACTTAGTAGATGGGTTTAACAAAAAATTAGAGCAAAAGTATAAACTGAAACAGGAAAGTGAAGGAAAATTTAGATTGAACCACAGAGAGAAAAGAGGACGAAAAAAAACCAGTAAGAGATAGGGGTATATAAAATACACTTTACAAAAAAGAGCTAACACTTTTGGTTGAGTTTACAAATATAGAGGAGCAAGAAATAGGATAGAAGAAATATTTCAACAGATAGTTAGTGAGAATTTCCATAACCTGATGAAATATATCAGCTCACCCTCAAGAAGCTCGAAGAACACCGAATTACCCCAGGCGCATTGTAGTCAAACTGCTGTAAACTAAAACAAAAGCAATAACAATTTAAAAGTAGCTGGGGAAAAAAACTTGTTCCTTTCAAAAAACAATTATAAATTGACCACTTTACAACAGAAATAACAAAAGTGAGAAGATATACACATCTCTAAAGTGTGAAATAAAATAACTGGCAACCTAAAAATCTACATATAATGAAATTATTGGTCCAAAAATTAAAGAGAAATTAAGATGTTTTCATACAAAGAAAAGCCTAGAGAATTAAATGCCAGCAAAATTATAAAGTAATTAATATTTAAAATAATTCTTAAGAATATAAAAAAATTATTTGAATGGAATCACAGAAATGCACAAAGATATGAAGGGCACTGGAAAGGGCAAATGTGTGAGTAAAGATATTGACATATAAAACAATAAAATAATAAAATAAAATAATGATATAAAGATAATTATCTTCTGGGGGTTCAAAAATATGCAGAATTAAAATACAACATTAGCACAAATGACAGTAAGAGGTTAATGGAGTTAAAATATTCTAAGTTCCATGCATTGTCTAGGAAAATTTTAAAAAAACAGTAATTTTATTATAAACAGTAATAAGCCTGTGTGCATATTGTAAACTCTACATTAATCACTAGAGTGAAAACTAACAAACTAATGAAGGAAGGAAAATAATAAAAATACTTGATTAACCCAAGAAAAATATAATAAGAGATGAGAAATAATAGAACAAGGGGTTAATAAAAGCAAATAATATGATGGTTGAAGAAGCTCAATGACTATAGTAAAATAAGCATAAAGAAAAACTATAAAAATGCATATTGTAATTAAATTTTAGAACACCAATAATAAAAGAAAATCTTAAAAGTAACAGAAAATCAGTATGTTATATAAAGGATCAAATATAGGAACAGCAGAATTGTTTTTCAGACTCTATACAACTCAGTAGACAATGAGGTAAAGCACCAATATGGAAAAAAATCTAATTAAGACTTCTATACACAGAAAGAAATATCTTTCAAAAACTAAGAAAAAATAAGAGAGGTTCTGGTCAAGATGGCAGCATAGGTAAATGTCATAGTCTAATCCTCCCACAACCACATCAAAATTACAACTGAACTACAGAACAATCTTCCTTCAGAACTACCTGAAATCTAGCCTAACAAAAATTCTCTAACTAAGGATGTAAAGAAGCTGCCACATAGAGACATGTAGGAGGGACAGAGACTCAGAAGGACTGGTCCCATACATACATGTGGTGAAAAAAATCAGGAGGTGATATCTCATGCACAAGTCATCCCTGAGGAGCCAGGGGGTTTCAGCCCCATACCAGGCCCCTAAGCCCACATTTCCAGGGCCAACACAAGACGTCCACATAACTTCCAGCTGTGAAAGCCAGTTTGAATTGTGGCTAAGTGAGAAAGATGACTTCTGGAATCCCAGGTGATCCTTTTAAAGGACCCATTTATGGAGAGAAGATCCAAGATGGCAGAGGAGTAAGTGGAAGCAACACTAACCTCCTCCCAAAACCAATCCGGAATTACAATTTAATTGTGGAGAAATCATCTGGAATAACCATATGAACACTAGCTGGAGAAAAACCATATAACCACGGACAGACAGAAGAAAACACTTCACCACAACGTGTCTGGTACAAATTCTGGAGGAGACATGAGAGAGCTGACTGAGCTCCCACAGGTGGTAGCTGAAGATCTGGAGGAAAATTTCAGTGGTCAAGGGGTTCCCCCTGAGAAGTGTGGGGTCTGAACCCCAAGCTGGACCCACCAGCCAATAGCATCAGAACTGAGAGTAAACCAAATAGCACCCAGCTGTGAAAAGTGAAAAGCAGTGAGGTTTTTTTTTTTTTCTTCCCCAGTCTGAGAGAGATGGCTGAAGACACAGAGAGATTCTTAAAGGGAAAGTGCACAAAATTGCCTTTGCACCCACTCACCCTGGGTTCTGGCAGAGGGAAGTCAGAGTGGACTAGAGACGCTTGAGGAGAGTTTGTGGTGGTGGCTTTCGGGAGAGAACTGAGGGAGCAGCCAATGAGATCCCCATGCTGACTGATCCATGTGGCAGGAACCATCTAGCTCAGGCAGAGCAATCCCATCCAAGTAGTTTCAGCCTGAGGGAATGCAATAGCCCTGCCCAGGAATTAGCCACATCCTAGATGCTTAAGCCTGACTGCTGATTGTAGACTGAATAGATTAACAACTGAAGGAGACAGACATAGAAGGTAGATCTCTGGTAGTCTCTAAGAGGCTGCCTAGGCCCAGACCAAGACATGATCTGACGTCAACAGAGGCAATTCCAGAAAGAAGAAAGTAGTAAAAACCAGATATTATGGACACGAATTCCATTGCGGTTTTCTACATGAGTTATTTTTCTACTGCAAGGCTTTTTAGCACTCATTTCCTATCCTCCCAGTTTGTGTATTTTAAGTAACTAGTATTATATTATAGTTTATTTAAAACCTCATATTTTGTTCCTCCCTTCGCTCACTCCATTTTACCATCTGATTTCCTCTTCTTATTTTTGTTTTAAACTCTATCTTCTCTCTTGCTATGACTCATTTTTATTCTGTACTCTTACTATTTCTCCCCTCACCAACCTCTCAAAACCGTTTTTATAGTCATTAGCCGCCATACATTATTTTGCCTTTCATAAAATACACTTATTCTCTCTCCGCCTTAATAAATATTTGCTCACTAATTGTGGATATGGTGGTAGTTGTGGCACTTAACAATTTTATTCGTAGATCTTCACTATTTTGGTATTTCAAATCTCAAATCATATTATCCCCTGTTTTTACCTTTATCCAGCCCTTTCCTCCTTTCATTTTAAATTTGAATTTTTCCCTATGTTAGTCTGGTTTTCATTTCTCTTAATATTCCTTCTCCCTCTAACATCTTAAAATCACTTCCCTTTCCTCTAGACATTTCTAAAGCTTATTTTTCTTCCTCTTTACCTATTATTCCCATCCCACCTATATTAATCTTAGCTCATTGGATGTCAGTAGTGCTGTGGTGAAACTTTTTCTATAATTTGGTTCCTATGTTTTCCCCTTTTCTTCTATATTTTTTCTGTTTTTGTTCTCTGGATCACTATATATATATATTTTATAACTTCTTTTTAAACCTAATACTATATGCTTCCCCTCTCTAACTTCATTCTGTCTTCTCCCTTCCTTTTTTTATATCTGATGCAAATTTTACTTTCTTTCTCTCATTGCCTTGTCTCTACTCACTACTCTTGTTACTCTTCCCTCTCCCCTCTCAAAAATCATTCTTTTTCTTTCAGTTAGTCACTTCTTGTCTTTTTTTCCTTTCTTACAATACCCTTAATCTCTTTATATCCTAATTAATACTAACTTATTTGCTATTGATAGTGATTCTGGGTGTGGGTTATCTTTGTAGGTGGGGGCTATTTTTGTGGGTGTGGGTTCCTTGCCTCGGTTGTGTGGTTTTCTCTTGTTAACACTTCTACAACAGTATAAAAGATGTGGTGGGGAGAATGACTCTCAGGATGTAAGGAAAGACCCACCAAAGAGCAACACAAAAACAACCAAAACACAAATCCAACCAGACAGCCCAAATAAATGGCATGAAGAGCATCCCAAGAGCAATAAGTTCAGGATATCAAGGAGACTGCACCACTGAATACCACAGGACTCCTACCACAGATGGTCATACCACAAAGGCAGAAAGTCAAAGCACATCAAGCGAAGAAGCAGAAACAAAAAAGAAGAGTCAACTAAAATGGGGATAAACACACACACAAAAAAAGTCAAGAAAGGAAAAAGAGGAATCCCCAGAAAGAGTGCTAAATGAAATAGAGACAAGCAAGCTATCAGACATAGAATTCAAAATAATGGTTATAAGGAAGCTCAATGAACTCAGCAAGCTCAGACAAAACTACAAAGAACTACAGGGTAACTAAAAAGAACTACAGGGAAGCTACAAGGAACTTGCTAAGAACTACACTAGCATGAAGAAGGGCATAGAAACTATAGATAAGAACCAGGACAAAATGAAAAATGTAATTTCTGAATTGAAGAATGCCGAAGAAGGAATCAAAAGCAGGCCAAATGAAGAAGAGGATCAGATCCGTGAGATGAAAGACAACATAAAAAAATTCTCAGAGAGTGCAACAAAACAAACAAACAAAAAAAGAACTGAAAAATAATGAAGATGGTTTAAGAGAGCTGCAGGACAACATGAAATATAATAATATCCATACCATAGGGATACCAGAAAGAGAAGAAGTGAGCAAGGGGTAGAAAACTTATCGGAAATAGCAATAACAAAAAACATACTTAACTTGATGAGAGAAAAAGTAACACAAATCCAGGAAGCACAGAAGGTCCAAATGAAGATAAACCCAAAAAGGCCCACTCAAGACACATCATATTTAAAATGGCAAAAATCCAAGACAAAGAGAGAATCCTAAAGGCAGCAAGAGAGAAATAGCTTCTAACATACAAGGAAGCTCTGATAAGGCTATCAGCTCAATTCTGAACAAAAACACTACAAGCCAAAAGGGAATAGGTAAAAACAGTCCAAGCAACGAATAACAAAGGCCTACAACCAAGACTACTATACCCTTAGAAGGGTCTCTTTCAAAATGGAAGGAGAATAAGGAGTTTCCCAGACAAAAGAAGGCTAAAAGAATACATTTCCACCAAGCCATCATTGCAGGAGGTGCTAAAGGTAATGCTTTAAGAAGAAGAAGAAAAGGAAAGAGAGGGGAACAGAGGTACAATGGGAAAAATTCACAATAAATAAGTACCTATTAACAAGAACCTTAAATGTAAATGGATTAAATGCTCCAATCAAAAGTCATAGGGTAACTGAATGGATAAGAAAAGATGAACCACATATGTACTATCTACAAGAGACCCTTCTCAGAACAAAAGATCTACACAGACTGAAAGTGAAGGGATGGAAAAAATATTTCAAGCAAATGGACATGAAAAAAAGTTAAGATAACAATGCTTATATCACACAAAATATATTTCACAAAAAAAAACACCATAAAGAAAGAAAAAGAAGGACATTTCATACTGCTTAAGGGAACAATACATCAAGAAAATATAACCCTAGTAAACATATATGCACCGAACATAGGAGCACCCAACTATATAAGGAAAATCTTTTAGGACTTCAAGAAGGATATCGACAGCAACACAATCATAGTAGAGGATTTTAACACCCCATTGTCAGCAAGGAACAGAACTTTCAAGCAAAGGAAAAAAAAGAACTATGGCATTAAGCAACACTCTAAATCAAATGGACTTAATTGATATATACAGAACATTTTGCCCAAAGAAGCAAAATATACATTCCTTTCAAATGCACATGAAACATTTTCAAAGATAGACCACATGGTCAGACACAAAATAGCCCCAACAGATTCAAAAAAATTGAAATTGTATCAAGCATCTTCTCAGATCACAATAGCTTAAAACTAGAAACCAACCTCAAGGAAAAAACTCAAAAACATTCAAATTCATGGAGACTGAATAACATGCTATTAAATAATGAAAAAGCTAACAATGAGATCAAGGAAGAAATCAAAGTTTCTGGAAATAAATAAACACACAACAGCCCAAAACCTATGGGACAGAGCAAAAGCAGTCCTGAGAGGGAAGTTCATAGAAATACAGGCCTACCTAAAAAGGACAGGGTAATCTCAAATAAAAAATATAACCCTACCTCTACAAGAACTAGAGGAACAGCGAAAAGCAAAGCCCAGAGCAAGCAGAGGAAAGAAAATAATCAAGATCAGAGCAGAATCAAATAACATAGAGACTAAACTAACAATTCGAAAGATCAACAAAAGTAGGAGTTGGTACTTTGAAAGGATAAACAAAATCAACAAGCCTTTAACCAACCTCATCTAGCAAAAAAGAGAGGAGACCCAAATAAACAAATTGAGAAATGAAAAAGAAGAAATCATAACTGATATCACAGAAATACAAAGGATTGTAAGAAATTACTACAAACAACTATATGGGAAGAAACTTGACAACAGAGATAAAATGGACAAATTTCTAGAAACATAATCCTCCAAAATTGAATCAAGAAGTAGAAGCCTGAACAGACCTATAACAAAAACTGAAATTGAAACAGTAATCAAAAAACTTCCAGCACACAAAAGCTCTGGACCGGATGGCTTCACAGATGAATTTTACAAAACATTTATGTAGAAACTAATGCCTACCCTTCTGAAACTATTCCAAAAAATCCAAGAAGAGGGAAAACTTCCAATCTCTTTCTATGAAACCAGTATTACCCTAATTCCAAAACCAGATTAAGACACAACAAAGAAAGAAAACTACAGGCCAATATCACTGAAGAACATAGATGCTAAATTCCTCAACAAAATATTGGCAAACAGAATTCAGCAACACATTAATAAGCTCATACACCACGATCAAGTGGGATTCATCCCAGGAATGAAAGGATGGTTTAATATTCGCAAGTCAGTAAATGTAATACACCACATAAACAAAATGAAAGACAAAAACCACATGATCATATCAAAAGATGCTTAAAAAGCATTTGACCTATTTATGATGAAAACACTCAGCAAAATGGGAGTAGAGGGAGCATACCTTAAGAGAATGAAGGCTATATACAAGAAACCTGAAGCCTATATCATACTCAATTAACAAAAACTGAAAGCATTCCCCCTGAGATCAGGTACAAGACAAAGATGTCCACTCTCTTCATTCCTATTCAACATAGTGTTGGAGGTCTTGCCACAGCAAACAGACAATAAAAAGAAATAAAAGGCATTGACATTGGAAAAGTGGAAGTAAAACTGTCATTATTTGCAGATGACATGACAGTGTACATAGAAAACACTATAGACTACACTAATGAACTACTCAACATAATATTCAGAAATCAAAGGCATTTCTGTACACCAGCAATAAAATATCAGAGACAGAAACTAGAAAAAAAAAATCCCATTTACTATAGCAACAAGAAAAATAAAGTACCTAGGAATAGATTTAACAAAAGAGGTAAAGATCTATACTCAGAAAACTACATAACACTGAAGTAAGAAATTAAGGAAGATACAAATAAATGGAAGCATATACCATGTTCGTGAATGGGAAGAATCAACATCGTTAAAATGCCCATACTACCCAAAGCAGTTTATGGATTTAATACAATCCCTATTAGAATATCAGTGATGTATTTTATAGACCTAGACAAATACTTCAAAAATTTAATGGAACCAAAAACATCCCGAATAGCCAAAGCAATCTTGAGACAGAAGAATGCAATAGAAATAATCACAATACCTGACATCAAACTATACTACAAGGCCACTGTAATCAAAACAGCCTGGTACTGGAATAAGAATAGACATATAGATCAATGGAATAGAATACAGAGTCCAGAAATAAACCCCAGTCTATATGGTCAACTAATAGTTGACAAAGTGGGGAGGGACATAAAATGGAATGGGAAGAACCTCTTCAACAAATGGTGCTCAGAGAACTGGACATGCAAAAAAATGAAACTAGACCACCAACTTACACCACACATGAGAATAAACTCAAGATGGATCTAAGACTTAAATGTAAGACATGACACCATAAAAGTCCTAGAGGAAAACATAGACAGGAAATATCAGATATTTCATGTAACAATATCTTCACTGATACATCTCCTAAGGCAAGTGAAGTAAAGGAAAAAATAAACAAATGAGACTACATCAAACTAAAGAATTTCTGCTTAGCAAAAGAAAACATCAGCAAGATGAAAAGGACCCAACCAAATGGGAAAATGTATTTGCCAATGATACCTCAGAAAAGGGAATGATCTCTAAAATATTTAAAGACCTTACATGTCTCAACACAAAGAAGACAGACAGCCCAGTTTAAAAGTGGACAAAGGACCTGAACAAACCCTTCTCCAAGAAGGATATACAGAGGATCCATAGGCATATGAAAGAATACTCAACATCACTAGCCATCAGAGAGATGCAAATGAAAACCACAATGAGGTACCACTCTACCCTAGTCAGACTAACCATCATCAACAAATCAAAAAACAAGTGCTGGAGAGTATGTGGAGAAATGGGAACCCTAGTGCACTGCTGGTGGAAATACAGACCTGTGCAGCCACTCTGGAAAACAGTATGAAATTACCTCAAAAAACTAAAAATGGAACTGCCTTTTGAACCAGTGATTCCACTGCTGGGACTATACCCAAAGAATCCTGAAAACCCAATTCAAAAGAACCTATGCACCCCTATGTTCATAGCAGCGCAGTTTACAATAGCCAAGTGCTGAAAACAGCCTACATGCCCATCTGTAGATAAGTTGATTAAAAAACTCTTGTACATTTACATAATGGAATATTATGCAGAAGAAAGAAAGAAGGGGGACCTCTAGCCAAGAGGGAGGTGTAGACACACATGCTTCATCTCCTTCCACAACCAAGAAGGAATAAAATTACCTCAAAACTAGAAACAACCAGAAGTTCCAGAAAATCAAACTGCATGGAAGTCCAACAAACAAAGATGTAAAAAAGAAATACTCATCCAGACAGGTGGGAGGGGCAGACCCACGGCAGAGAGGACACAGTGTGGTGGTGGCAGCAGTGGTGGCAATGGTGGCAGCAGCGGCAGGCTGACAGAAAGCACAGTTACACATTTTAAAAAATTAGAGGGACACCTCACCAGACCAAACAGCTCACGGTCCCAGCACCGGAGAAAATCAAGCCTCATTGCTTCTGACTGTGCAGACCAGCGGGGGTAGGAGTGGTGGCAGAAACTGCCACTCTCTCAGCAGAGTCCATTTATTTAAAGGGCCCCCACAGTATTAGAATGTCCGTAGACCCATCCACTCTGGGAACAACAACCAGGGCAACAGCTAGAGAGGCACCAGTCCCATATGGAAGTGGGAGAAGTGTCAGGAAAAGGGGCAAGTGCTAGGTAAGCGCCATTGTTTCTTCTCAGACTCCTCCCCTACATAGAATGCCACAATATGGTAAAACAGGTCTCCCTGTACTGACGAATCCCTGATTCCGCCCCTTACAACATAGTGGGAGTGGCAGCTCTACATAAGACACAGAGGCAAACACAGAAAACTTGTGGCTAAGATAGAGGCCTAGACTGACACAATCTGTCTCCCTCCACAACTAAGAAGGAATACAACTACTGCAAAAACAGAAATAACCAGAAGTTCCAGAAAATAAATGGAAGTCCAACGTATGAAGTTATAAAGAAGTGGTGCTCATCCAGACGGGTAGGAGGGGCAAAGCTGGGGTGGAGAGGTCAAGCTGTGCTAGTGGCAGCAACAGCAGTGATGGCAGTGGGATGGCAGTGGAATGGGGCTAAGCACAGTCACCTATATTTAAGATGAGGTGAGAAGTGCCTGGGGTACATCTGTGGCTGCAGACCAGACCCATCAACCTGTGATTCCAATGCCAGGGAAGGCAGACCCCCATTACCTTGGTCTGTGAGGCCCGGAGGGGGTGGGGATGTAGAAGGAGTCTCCCAGTCTCTCAGTGGAAAATGAATGGCAGAAAGCCATCTTGGACCCCTGCCCCCACATAAAATGCCACAGCGTAGTGAGAAGGGTCGCCCAGTTGTGATGAGTGCATGGGGCTCCAGCCCCTATAGTGTAGGAGGTGTGACAGCCCCGCCCAAGAAGTAAAGGGAAACACAAAACTGTAAGAATGACACAGATCATGATAGAGATCCTAATGACGCAGCTGACTGGAGAGCAAATATCTAATCTAATGAAGCAGCAGATAGAAAATCTTTCTGAAGCACAGTTCAGAGCTTTGGTTATAAGAATACTTACAGACCTAACAACAAACAGATCTTAAACAAGACAGGGAAGGAATAAAGGCTAGTCCTGCTGAAATGAACAAAAACGCATACGAAACTAGTGGTGAGGGAAAGAAAACCAGGAATCAAATCAACAAATCAGAAAATAGGGAAGAAACAAACAGTCAACCAGTGCAAAAAGAGGAAACAAAAAGTGAGAAAAATGAGGAGAAGCTATGAAACTTCAGGGACAGCCGTAAGTGGGTCAACATCTGAATAACAGGGTTGCCACAAGGTGAAGAACAACAACTAGAAATTGAAAAATTATGTGAAAAAAAATTAGGCAGAACTTCCCTAACTTGGGGAAGGAAATAGACTTACATTCCAGGAAGCACAGAGAGTTCCAAAAAAAAAAACTGGACTCAGAGAGAACCACACTAAGACACATTATAATCAAAATGTCAAAAATTAAAGATAAAGAAAGAATCTTAAAAGCAGCAAGAGAGAAGAAGAGAATTATGTACAAAGGGGTCCAATAAGACTGTCAGCTGATTTCTCAAAAGAAATTTGCAGGCAAGACAGGGCTGGCAAGAAATATTCAAAGTAATGAAAAGCAAAAACCTACAACCACAATAACTCTATCAAGTGAAGTTGTCATTCAGAATAGAAGGGCAGAGAAAGTTATTCCAGGACAAAGAAAAACTGAAGGAGTTCATCAGATCCAAACCACTGTTATATGAAATGTTAAAGGGACTTGTTTAGGAGAAAGAGGATTAAAACTATGAACATTAAAATGAAAACTGTATTACAACAACCAACTATACAATCTAGGGAAACAAAACAAAGCCAAACTAAGTACTCAATGAGAGTTGGAAAAGAATTATAGGTATGAGGAACATTATGGGGGGAGTTCAACAGGTAGAGGGGATGGGGGAAAGGGAAGGAGATGGTACAGGAACTTAGAAGCATAGTAGGAGGGAGTGGAATAGATAGGAAGATGTTGAGAAGAACTATATGCACAACCAATGGACATGGACTAACGGGGGCAGGGACAATTGGAGGGAGGGGGGTTACTGGATGGAGGGGAACAAAAGGAAAAGAACTTGGGACAACTGTAACAGCATAATCAATAGTATATTTTAAAAAATAAAAAAAAAAATAAAAAAAGTAATTAACTTTCAAAAGAAAGAAAGAAGGAAGGAAGGAACTCCTGCCACTTAGGACAACATGGATGGAACTAGAGAGAATTATGCTTTGCGAAATAAGCCAGGCAATTAAAGAAAAACCCCATATGATATCACCTGTTACAGGAGACTAATGAATAATACAAACAAATGAACAAAAGCGAACAAGGAACAGAGTAAAAGTTATCAGCAGAAAGGGTGGAGGGAGAGAAGAGGGGTATGTAGGGGAATGGTTTATTAAAGGAACGAGTATAAATAACCCATGAACACAGACAATGGGGTGGGAATTGACTGTGGGAGAAGGGGTTGACTGGGTGTTGGGTAGCAATCAGGGAAAAAGTGGGACAATTGTAATAGAAAAACAATAAAAATAAAATTAAGCAAACAAAAAAAAAAGAACCTATTCACCCCTATGTTCATAGCAGCGCTATTTACAATAGCCAAGTAGCCAAGGGCTGGAAACAGCCTAAGTGCCCATCTGTGGGTGAATGGATCAAAAACACTGTGGTACATTTAAACAATAGAATATTATGCAGCAGAAAGAAAGAAGGAACTCCTACGTTTTGCTACAGCATGGATGGAACTGGAGAGTATTGTGCTTAGTGAAATAAGCCAGGGAGGGAAAGACAAATACCACTTGATCTCACCTAATACAGGAACCTAATGAACAAAGTAAAAAAAAAAGGGCAAAATAGAATCAGAGGCATGGAAAGAAGGAACAGACTGACAGTGACTAGAGGTAAGGGGAGAGAGGATAAGGGGAGAAAGATGGGGAAGGGTTTAATCAAGGAACTAGTGTAAATGATCCATGGACATGGTCAATAGAATGGGGATTGACCGTGGGAGAGGGACTAGGGTGGGTGCGGCAGGAGAGAGCAATGAGGGAAAGATAGGACAACTGTAATAGAACAATGTCAACAACAACAAAAAGGGAACAGATAGTTAAAAGCTAATAAATTAAGGCTCATTTATAAACACATTTGACTCATTGCTCTGACTTACAGCATTGGGGTACCAGAAACAGGGAGGAAGTGAGTTGTCTGGCATTGGGACTAGAGCTGGAGGGGAAGTTTTCTCATAGCCAGAAGCACAGGGAGAGGCCATTGTTCCATTTCTGGGCCCTCCCCACACACTGCCAGTGGGCAGGTGCTATAGCTGAGTCTCCATCAATCTGGCTAAAACAGTTCACCCTGCCCTGTTGATTTCCTGATACCCTGTCCCACAAAATGTGCAGGCCCAACCCCGTCTTGGCTCATGCTTCATATTTAAAAAATCTTTCAAACAAGAAGCATCTGGCCTCAGTATGGTGTGCACTTCTCTCTAAGTGGCCCCAGGGCCAGCACTGGCAGCAGCAAGCCTTGGTTAAAAGTTTAGCTTCTCCTGGGCATATCTAAGCCCAGTACAAGTACCTGTCATCTGCAGATCACTTTGTAGCTCATGCCAGGTGGCCCTAGGTAGGACAGAGCTGACCTTGGCCTGCACCTCCTGGAAAAATCCAGAACCAGAGCACTAGTAACAGCTTCAGACCCCATGAAAGCACCACCTAACCTCCTCCACAGGGGGCACACTCAAGGGGCAGACTCAGTAGACACCAGAGCTTCAATGATATGTCTGTTTTGTGGTGTCATCTCCTGCAGAGTTGATTTTCCACTGTGTTTGCAGCCAATCCATGTAGATAAATGACTTGAGGGTTAATCTCTCCCACTGAGGTTCCAATAGAAATCAAAGCTCAATTACAACAGGAGGTTTTGCACAGCCCATGGTGGGGGTGGGTGCATCTGGAATGCCCAGCTTGGGTGATCAGAGAGGCTGTGCCATTGGACCCTAGAGGAAACCTACTACATAAGGCCCCTCTATCAAGCATGGGAAACATAGCAGCACTAGCTAATACATAGAAACAAACATAGGAAGGCAGCCAAAATGAGGAGACAATGAAATATGTACCAAATAAAAGAAGAGAACAAGGCTTCATAAAAAGAGCTAAACAAAATGGAGACAAGCAATCTACTAGATGCAGAGTGCTAAACATTGTTTATAAAAATGTTCAATAAATTTAGAAGAACAGTAGATGAACTCAGTGAGAACTTCCACAAAGAGACAGAAAACACAAAAACAAAATTAGAAAACATGAAAAAGAATCAGTCAGAAATGAAGAATACACTACGTGTAATGAAAAATTCATTACAGGGAATCAACAGTGGAGTAGATAAAGTAGAGGATCAAATTAGAGAGTTAGAATATAAGAAACCAGAAAACACCCAATCAGAACAGCAAAAATAAAAAAGAATCCAAAACAATAAGGAGCCTCCAGGACAACATCTAGTGTACTGATATTTGCATCATGGGAGTGCCAGAAGAAGAGATAGAGCAAGGTAATGAAAATCTATGTGAAAAAAATATTCATGGAAAAACTTCCCTTCCTTAATCAAAATGCCAAAGGTTAAAGACAAAAATAGAATCTTAAAAGCAGCAAGAGAAAAATAGTTAGTTATATACAAGGGAGCTCCCATAAGACTGTCAACTGATTTCTCAACAGAAATTTAGCAGGCCAGAAAAGTTGGCAAAAAAATATATTCAAAGTAATAAAAAGCAAGGACCTACAACCAAGACTGCTTTACCCAGCAAGGCAATCGTTTAAAATTGAAGGAGAACCATTTGAAAGGACACAGGTTTGAGACAACAACATGTGATAGAGACCACCTGGACTTAATACATGACTGATCCCAGGTATTTCTTTACCTCCATGTATAAAATCAGTTTCAGATTTCACCCAGGAAGGAACAAACAAATTCCTTGAGATTCCTAGATATCAAGGAGACCCAAGAAGGCAGAAGAGTAAGTGGAAGCTACACTAACCTCCTCCCAGGACCAAACTGCAATTACAAATAATTATTGAATTCTCATCCTGAATAACCAACTGAACACTAATTGAAGAGAAACCCTATAACCATAGACAGATGGAAGAAGCCACATCACCATAGCATGACTGAGAGAGTTGGCTAGAGACACACAGAGCCTCTTCAGGGCTAATGCACAGAATCCCATTTGCAGCCACTCACCCTGGGCTCTGACAGAGTGAGGACAGAGTGGACTAGAGATGTATGAGGAGTGTCTGGGGCTGGTGGCTCTGGGGTGAGAGCTGAAGGAACAGTTTCCATGATCCCTGTGCTGAGTCATTCACCATACTGGAGAACCCATCTTTCTCAGGCAGAGAAAAGTGGAATTAGCCTAAGAGAAGCAATGGCTCACTCACAGGAATTACTCTGCCCCATCTGTGATTCTTAAGCTCTGCTGCTGAAGAGTATAACTGGAAGACTTTCACTCTTTAAACCTAACAGAAAGCCTATAGGCAGAGGTGGATCTCTGGGAGCTCTGAGACTATAACTTACCCTCCCCTAGGCCCAGGACTGGTAAAAGCTGGCTTTGGTGTACAGTGTAGTTCTTCTGCACACACCCAGGCCCAGCAGAAGCAGCCACAAGCTGTGGATCACTGATAGCTCCAAATGGATTGTCCAGTGTCAGAGACAGTCACGGTTTAACTTAGGCATGCATCAGAGTCTTGCATATCTACATAATACATAGAAACAAACACAAATAGGCAGCCAAAATGGGAAGACAAAGAAAGAGTCCCCAAATGAAAGAACAAGAGAATTCTCCAGAAGAGGAACTAGATGAAATGAAGACAAGTAATTTATCAGATAGAAAGTTTACAGTAATGATTATAAGAATATTCAACAGCACAAAAAAAAAGACATAAAATCATTAAAAAATGATCAGTCAGAAATAAAGACTGTAATAAATGAAAAAAATAATACACTAGAAGGAATAAACAGTTGGTTAGATGAAGCAGAGGACTGAATCAGTGATTTGGAAGACGAGGTAGAAAAAAACACCCAAGCAGAGCAGAAAAAGAAAAAAAAAAAAGAATTTAAAACATCAGGGAGCTTAAGACCTTTGGAACAACATAAAGTGTAACAACATCCACATCATGGAAATACAAGAAGGAGAGGAGAGTGAGCAAGGGTTTGAGAACCTATTTGAAGAAATAATGACTGAACATGTTCCTAATCTGGTGAAGGAAAAGATACATAAGTCATGAAAAATCAGAGTCCCAAATAAGTTGGACCCAAAGAAGCCTATACAAAGACACATCATAAACAAAATGACAAGGCTTAAAGATACGGGGAGAATTATAAAAGCTGCAAGAGAAAAGCAGGTTGTTACATACAAAGGAATACCAATTAAACTGTTGTCTGATTTCTCAACAGAAAACATTTCAGGTTAGAAGGGAGTGGTATGGAATATTCAAGGTGAAGAAAATCAACAACCTATAACCAAGACTATTTTACCTAACAAAATTATCATTTAAAACCGAAGGAGAAATAATGAGATTCCCAGACAAGAAAAAGCTAAAGGAATTTGTCGACACCAAACAAGATCTGCAACAAATGTTAAAAGTCTTGCTTTAAGAAGAAGAAGAAAAAACAGAGAAAAATAGTCTAACAATAAAATGGCACTAAATATGTATCTATCAACAATCTCCTTAAATGTAAATGGCTTACATACTCCAACCAAAAGACATAGGGTAGCTGAATGGATAAGAAAAAAGACCCAGAAATATGCTGTCTCCAAGAGAAACACCACAGATGAAAAGATACACTAAGAACAAAAGTGAAGGGATGGAAAAATCATTTCATGCAAATGGAGAGCAAAAATCCTGGGGTAGAAATACTTATATCTGACAAAATAGACTTTAAAACCAAGGCTATAGTAAGAGACAAAGAAGGACATTACATAATGATAAAGAGAATAATCCAACAAAAAGATATAAACCTAGTGAACATTTATGCATCCAAGATAGGAGCACCTAAAATATAAAGCAGATCTTGATGGACATAAAGTGAGAGAGCACCAGAATTACAGTCATAGTCAGGGATTTTAACACCACTTTGACTTCAATAGATAGATCTACCAGACAAAAAATCAGCAAGGAGAGAGTAACCTTAAATGAAACACTAGATTGAATAGATTTAATTGATATCTTCAGAGTATTTCACCTGAAAGCAGCAGAATATATATACTTTTCAAGTGCATATGGAACATTTTCTAGGATAAACCACATGTTAGGACACAAAACAAGTCTCAATAAATTAAAGAATATTGAAATTATATCAAGTATCTTCTTTGACCACAATGTTGTGAAACTAGAAACAAGAAGAACATTGAAAAACACATAAAGGCATAGTAGTTAAATAACATATTATTAAACAATGAATGGGTTAACAAAGAGATCAAGGAAGAAATCAAAAGATGTCTTGAAACAAATGAAAATGGAGACACAACAATCCAAAATCTGTAGGAAACAGGGAAGGCAATCCTAAGAAGGAAATGCAGAGCATTACATACCTATCTCAAAAAACATGAAAAAGCTCAAATAAACAATCCAACTTTACACTTTAAAAATTAAGTTGGAAAATAATAATAAACAAAGCCCAAAGTGAGAAAAGGAAGTCAATAATAAAGACAGAGCAGAAATAAATGAAGGAGTCTAAAAGAAATACAAATGATCAATAAATCCAAGAGCTGGTTCTTTGAAAAGATAAATAACATTGAGAAACCTTTACCCAGAGTCATCAAGAAAAAAAGAAAGAATAGATATATAGATCTATAGACAGCCCAGAAATAAACTCAGGTCTATATGGTCAACTAATGTTTGACAAAGGGAGAAGGAATATAAAATGGAGTGAAAATAGCCTCTTTAACAAATGGTGCTGAGACATGCAAAAAAATGAAACTAGACCACCAACTTACACCATACATCAGAGTAAACTTAAGATGGATAAAAGGCTTAAATTTAATCCATGACACCATAAAAGTCGAGGAAAACATAGGTAGTAAAGTTTCAGATATTCCAGATAGCAATGTTTTCACCAATATATCTCCTAGGGCAAGGGAAATAAAAGAAAGAATAAACAAATGGGACTACATCAAATTAAAGTTTCTGCTTAGCAAATGAAAACATCAGCAAGATGAAAAGAGAATCAACACTATGGGAAAAGATATTTGCCAATGATACCTCAGACAAGAAATTGATCTCCAAAATATATAAAGAACTTACACATCTCAACACCAAGAAGACAAACAATTCAATTAAAAAATGGGCAAACGACCTGAACAGACCTTTCTCCAAGTAGCCCATACAGAGGGCCCATAGGCATATGAAAGAGTGCTCAACATCACTAGCCATTATACAGATGCATATTAAAACCACAATGAGATACCACCTCATACCAGTCAGAATGACCATCATTAACAAATCAACAAACAATAAGTGTAGGCAAGGATGTGGAGAAAAGGGAACTCTAGTACACTGTTGGTGGGAATGCAGACTGGTGCAGCCACTATAGAAAACAGTATGGAAATTCCTCAAAAAACTAATAATGGAACTGCCTTTTCAACCAGTAATTCCACTGCAAAGATTATACCTGAAGAATCCAGAAATACCAATTCAAAAGAACCTATGCACACCTATGTTCATAGCAGCACTACATATAATAGCCAAGTGATGGAAACCATTTAAGTACCCATCTGTAAATGAGTAGATCAAAAAAACTGTGGTGTATTTACACAATGGAATACTATGCAGCAGAAAAAAAGAAGGAACTCCTACCATTTGCGACAACATGAATGGAACTGGAGAATATTATGCCTAGAAAAATAAGCCAGGCAGTGAAATAAAAATACCAAAAAATCACCCAATACAGGAAATTAATGAACAACACAAACAAATTAGCAAAATAGAACCAGAGACATGTAAACAAGGAGCAGACTGACAGTGACCATGGGGGAGGGGGGAGGGGGGAGGGTAGAAGGGAAGAATAAAGGGAAAGGGTCTATTCAAGGAACTAGTATAAATGACCCATGAACATTGACAACAGGGTAAGGACTGACTGTGGGAGAAGGGGTAGGCATGGTGGGGGACAGCAATGGGAGGAAATGTGGGACAACTGTAATAGAAAACAATAAATAAATTTTTTAAAAAGAGAGAGGACCCCAATTTTTTTTAAAAAATCAGAAATGAAAGAGGAGAAATAAAAACTGACATCAAAGAAATATTAAAAAGTGTAAGAAAATATTATTAACAACTATATGCCAACAAACTGGAGAACCTGAATGAAATGGATAAATTCCTAAAAACATACAATCTTCCAAAACTAAATCAGGAAGAACTGGACAATCTGAATAGACAGATTATGTTTAATGAATTTGAAGCAGTAATAAAAAACTCCCAGCAAAAAAAAAAAAAAAAAAAAAAAGGCATGGATCAGATGGCTTCACAAGTGAATTTTACCAAATATTCTGGAAACAAATAATAGCTCTTCTTCTCAAACTATTTCCAAAAATTCAAGAGGCAGGAAGGCTCCCACGCTCATTTTATGAGGCCAACATTATTCTAATTCTAAAACAGGATCAAGACACTACAAAAAAAAAAAAAGTTATAGGCCAATATTTAAGATGAACTTCGATGCTAAAATCCTGAACAAAATATTAGCAAATCAAATACAGCAATGAATCAAAAAGATCATACTCCATGATCAACTTGAATTTATTTCAGGAATGCAAAGTTGGTACATTTACAAATTAACAAATCTGATTTACTATGTAAACACAATGAAAGGATAAAAGCCACATTATTATACCAATACATGCAGAAAGGGCATTTGATAAAATCCAGCACCCACTTATGATGAGAAACTCTCAGCAAATTGAGAATACAGGGAACATATTTAAACATAATGAAGGCCATATATGACAAACCCACTGACATCATCTTATTCAACAGGCAAAAACTACAAGTGTTCCCCTTAAGACTAGAAACAAGATAGTGATTTCCACTCTCACCTCTCTAATTCAACATAGTACTGGAAGTTCTAGCTACAGCAATGAGAAAAGAATAAGAAATAAAAACTATCTAAATTGAAAAGGAAATAAAACCATCATTATTTTCAGATGGCATTATATTATATGAACAGAATTCCAAAGATTCCACCAAGGAACTACTTGGACTGATAAATAAATTCAGCCAAGTAGCAGGACACAAAGTTACTATCCAGAAATCAGTTGCATTTTTATATGCCAATAACAAACAAAAATGGAAATTAAGAAATCAACCCCATTTACAATTGCTTCAGAAAGAATGAAATACCTAGGAATAAACCTAACCAAGGATGTAAAAACCTGCACTCAGAAAATTATAAGACAGTGAAGAAAGAAATTAAGGAAGGCACAAATAAATGGAAGTATATACCATGTTCATGGATAGGAAGAATTAACATAATTAAAATGTCCACACTACCTAAAGCAATCTATAGATTCAGTGCAATTTTTATCAAGATTCCAGTGACACATTTCACAGAACTAGAACAAAAATTTCAAAAATTTATATGGAACAACAAAAGCTCCTGTATAACAGCAGCAATTTTGAGAAAAAATATCAAAGTTGGAGGAATCATGCTACCTATTATCAAACTATACTTTGAGGCCATACTAATCAAAACAGCATGGTACTGGCATAAAAAAAGACACATATGTCAATGGAACAGAATAGACAGGCCAGAAATAAACGTACACTTTTATAGTCAATTCATATTCGACAGAGAAAGCAAGCACATATAATGAGTTAAAGATAGCTTATTCAATAAATGGTGCTGAGGAAATTGAACAGATAAGTGCAAAAAATGAAACTAAACCACCTTCTTATATCACACACAAGAATAAATTCAAAATGGATCAAAGACTTAAATATTAGACCCAAAACCTTAAAAATCCTAGAAGATAGCATAGGCAACAAAATCTCAGACATAGCTCATAGCAATATTTTACCAGATATATCTTCCCAGGAAAGGGAAATGAAAGAAAAAAATGAACAAATGGGATTATATCAAACTAAAAATCTTTTGCACAGCAAAGGAAAACATCAACAAAATAAAAGACAACCAACAGAATGGGAGAACATATTGGCCAATACTTCTGATAAGGTATCAATATTAAAAATTTATAAAGAACTTAACAAAACTCAACACCATAAAAATGAACAGTTCAATTAAAAAATGGGCAAAGAATCTAAATAGACACTTCTCCAAAGAAAATACACACATGGCCAATAGAGATATGAAAAGATGCCCAATGTCACTAATCATCAGAGAAATGAAAATTAAAACCACAGTAAGCTATTATCTCATGACTGTCAAGATGGCTATCATCAATAAATCAACAGAATTTCAGCCAAGATGGAGGCCTAGACAGACATGCTGGGTCTCCCTCCACAACTGAGAAGGAATACAACTACCTCAAAACTATAAATAAACAGAAGTTTTAGAAAATCAAGCTGCATGGAAGTCCAATAAACAAAGATATGAATAAGAAATATTCATCCAGATAGGTAGGAAGGGTGGAGCCAGGGAGGAGAGGATGCAGTGTGGTGGCGGCAGCAGCGGTGACAGTGGAAGGCCAGCAGAAAGCACAGTTACATGTTTTAAAAGGTTGGAAGGGACACATGGGGAGCGTTCCCAGTTCTTCACCAGACCTCACAGCTCATGGTCCCAGCACCGAGGAAAATCAAGCCTCATTGCTTCTGACTGTGAAAATCAGTGGGAATTAGGGTGGAGGAAGAAATTGTTGGTTTCTCAGCAGAGTCCGCTTGCTTAAAGGGTTCCTACAGTCCTGGAACATCAGCAGTCCCCCCCACTCTGGGAACAACAGCCAGGGGAATGTCTGGAGGGGTGCCAGCTCCATACAGAAGTGGGAGAAGTGCCTGGAAAAGGGGCGAGTGCTGAGCAAGCGGCATTGTTCCCTCTCTGACCCCTCCCCTACATACAGAGTTACAACGTGGTGATACAGGTCACCCTGTACTGAAGAATACCTAAGGCTCTGTCCCTTACAATGTAACAGGAGCAACAGCTCTACCTAAGACACAGAGGCAAACAAACACAGGAGCCTGTCAAGATGAGGAGACAGAGAAGTGTAGCCCAAAAGAGGGAATGAATCAAGGTTCCAGAGGGAGAACTAAGCAACGAGGAGATAGCCAACCTAACAAATGAGGAGATAGCCAACCTAACAGACACAGAATTCAAAACACTAGTAATAAAGATGCTCACAGGCTTGACAGGTATGCTTGAGTATGGCAAATGAATAAGGGAAGAAGTGAAGGCTATGCTAAGTGAAATGAAGAAAAATCCACACAAAACCAATGGCGAAGGGAAGGAAAGCACGGTTCAAATCAATGATTTGGAACATGAGAAACAAACAAACAAACAAACAAAAACAGTCAACCACTACAGAATGAGGAAACAAGAATTGAAAAAAATGAGGAGAGGCTTAGTAATCTCTGGCACAACTTTAAATCTGCCAACATCCAAATCATAGGGGTGCCAGAAGGAAAAGAGGAAGAGCGAGAAATTGAAAACTTACATGAAAAAATAATGGAGGAAAACTTCCGAAATTTGGTGAAGGAAATAGACATACAAGTCCAGGAAGCACAGAGAGTCTCAAACAAGCTAGACCCTAAGAAGACCACACCAAGACACATCATAATCGAAATGCCAAAGGTGAAAGATAAGGAATCTTAAAAGCAGCAAGAGAAAAGCAAGAGAGTTATCTACAAGGGGATGCCCATAGGACTATCAGCTGATATCTCAAAAGAAACTTTGCAAGAATTATTCAAGGTGATGAAAAGCAAAGACCTACAACCAAGATTACTCTATCTAGCAAAGCTATCATTTAGAATGGTAGGGCAGATTAAGTGCTTCCCAGACAAGGTAAAGCTAAAGGAGTTCATAATTACCAAACCATTATTATATGAAATATTAAAGGGACTTATTTAAGAAAAAGAAGATCAAAACTGTGAACAGTAAAATGACAACAAACTCTCAACTATCAACAGTTGAATCTAAAAAATAAAAACAAAATCCAACTAAGCAAACCAGAGTAGGAACAGAATCATAAAAATGGGGATCATTTGGAGGGTTATCAGCTGGGGAAATGATGCAGAGATTAAGAAGAATAATTGGTAGGTACAAAATAGACAGAGGAAAGTTAAGAAAACGGTGAAGCCAAAGAACTTATATGCACAACCCATGGACATTAACTAAGGGAGGTGGGATTACTGGAGGGAAGGTGGATACTGGACAGGGGGGATAAAAGGGGGAAAAATGGAACTACTGTAACAACATAATCAATAAAATATACTTAAAAATAAAATTAATCAAGAAACAACATGTGCTGCTGAGGATGAGAAGAAAGGGGAACCCTTTTCAGTGCTGTTGGGAATGCAGATTGGTGCAGCCACTGTGGAAAACAGTACCTCAAAAAATTAAAAAATAGATCTGCCGTTTGACCCAGTGATCTCATTTCTAGGAATATATCCAAAGAAACCCAAAACACTAATTCAAAAGAACATAAGCACTCCTATGTTCAGTACAGTGTTATTTATCATCACCATGATATAGAGCCAGTCCAAGTGTCCATCAGGTGAATGGATAGAACAACTATGGGACATTTATACAATGGAATTGTGTTGTAAAAAAAAAAAAAGAAAGAAAGAAAGGAAGTTTTACCTTTTGGGACAGTATGGATGAACCTGGAGAGCATTATGCTAAGTGAAGTAAGTCAGTCAGAAAAAGACAAATATCATATGATTTCACTCATATGTGGAATCTTATGAACAAACTGAACTAACAAGCAAAACAGACTAATAGAGAGCATGATGACAGCTAAGGGGAGGAAGAGGAGGGGAGAGAGGGATTGAGCAAAAAGGAAAAAGAGCTCATGGACACTGACAACAGTGTGGTGATTGCAGGGTGTAGATGCATATAAGGGGACTAAAAGGTAAGATTGAAGGGGAAATAAAGAGCTTCTGAGACAACGCAAGGCTAAAGGAGTTCATCACCACCAAACCAGTACTATAAGGAATGTTAAGTATTCTTTAAGAAAAAAAAAAGATAAAAAATATGAACAATAAAATGGCAAAAAATACATATATATCAACAATGATCTTAAATGCAAATATATTAAATGCTCTAATCAAAAGACATATGGAGCTCAAATGGATAATAGAACAAACCTTTACATAGCCTATCTCAAAGAAACTTACTTTAGATCAATGAGATACACAGACTGAAAATATAGGGATAAAAAAAGATATTTCATAAAAATGAAAACAAACAAAAAGCTGGCATAGAAATAGTTACACCACACACAATAGTTCTAAAAGACAAAATAAATAGCAAGTGAAACAAAAACACATATAAATACAGAGAACATTTTGATGGTTTTCAGATGGTAGAGGAGTTGGGGAAATGGGTGAAAAAGGTGAAGGGATTAGAAAGTACAAATTGGTAGTTACAGAATAGTGACAAGGATATAAAGAATGATATAGGAAACATAGTCAATCGTCGGCAGCCGTCCGTCTCGAGAGACGATGGTGTAGCTTCTTAAGAGTCTATCTGCACCGCCGAGAATGGCTGTGCAGTCCGACTCGGGAGTGACACGGTATCTGTCTCCTCCCGTGTTGAATCGACATCTTGCGATGACGCTGGAGTGTCCTCTCCAGTGAAGCTGAAGCTACAGAGCCTGGGCAGGGTGATATGGAGGGTCTGCTGTTGCCCATGCAGCAGACCCCCCCTCTCTTCGCAGCTGAAGGGCCCAAGGGAAAGACGGAGTCAATACAGCTTGGCTTCAGGTGCGCCGCAGGAGTTGCTGGTGTTGACTACAACGTTAAACCGCCTTAGGGACTCCGGCTCCGGATTTTCTGTCGGGGTTTACTCTCTTAGCCTTTTCCCTGAAGAGGTATGCCGCAAGGCAGCGGAGGTTTTTTGGAGTCAGAGTTTTCCTTCTCTGATGTGCCCTGACTGGAAGATCGAACCAGCGACACTTAGCTCGCAGGCCGACGCTCAATCCACTGAGCCAAACCAGCCAGGGGAAAATAATATTGTAATAACTACGTATGGTTTCTTATCTGTACTAGTGTCAAGGTAAGAGACACTCAAACCTTTAGAGAATTTCTGTGAGTTTATTTGAGCCAAACTGACAATTGCTGGGAAGCAAAATCTCAACGGATTGAGAACATGCTCCAGAAAGTAACAATTTTGCACCTTACTTTATACATTGAAATCAAAAGAGAAGACATAAAGGGTTACATGAAATCCATTTGGTGATAGATTAGGAAAGTAGGAGAAATCAAAGCGGACAAACCTCTAGGATTAGATAAAAGGTAAAATGATAGATGTATACTTCTTGTCCATAGGTGGGTACAGGATAGTTAACAGTCAACAAAACACAGTAACAATAGCAGTGAGGGGAATTGTGGCCTGTACAAGGCCTTGCTTCAGGAGTCTGGAACAAGGAAACATGTTATCAGGGATGCAAAAGGACAATAGA
Source organism: Furipterus horrens (assembly GCF_987537825.1). Taxonomy (NCBI): domain Eukaryota; kingdom Metazoa; phylum Chordata; class Mammalia; order Chiroptera; family Furipteridae; genus Furipterus; species Furipterus horrens. The sequence continues at coordinate 46,649,912 of NW_028327182.1, forward strand.
TGGGCTTAAGTAAAGATAGACTTTTATCAGGGAAGATTCGACCTTAGGGCATGACTACCTGCCATAAACTGCTTCTACTTAATAAATTTTAATTCAGACCATCCTTTCTGATTACTTTAGGTCTCCTAGTTTGCAAGGCTGTCATGCAGGCCGCCCCTGAATTTGTCAATTTTAGCACAAGGCCCCTTTTCTTCCACACTAGATTGATCAAAGTGATTACTTTATAAATTTTGTAATGACTAAATACTATGTTGTATACCTAAAGCTAAAATAATAGTGTATGTGAACTGCAAGTGAAAAATAATAAATTATTTAAAGTCAAAATATTAAGAAAAAGGAAATTTTAACAAGAAAAATTGAATTTATTGTCAGCATGTTACACTACAAGAGAGAAAGCAGAAATAAATGGTATTATTTATTTGAAAATATGGACCTACATTAGAGAATGAAGAATGTCAGAAATGGTTAATATAGGTAAAGATAAAACATTTTTCTCATTTTTAATCTATTTAAGAGATAATTGACTAAAGGAAAATTAATTGCAGTATATTGAGGTTTTTTTTTTTTAAATGTCCCATAGCAATAACACAAAGACAGGAAAGGGAAGCACTCCATTGTAAGGTTTTAATATTATGCATTAAGTAGTACTCTACTAGATAGAGGTATATAATAATAATTTAAAAATCAATAGCATAACTCAATAAGAACTGTTAAATTTTTAAAATAAATATATTTAATAAGACGATGGCAATAATATGTAATCATTAGAAAAAGTATTCATTTCCAAAAGATAGCAGAGAAAGAGTACAAGAAAACAAAGAAGCAATGAAAAATATAAGTTAAATGTCAAGAAGATAGCTTTAAACCCAACTATATCAAAAATTACCTTAAACTTAAATTGTTTACATGTTCCAATTAAAAGGCAGAAGTTGTGGAACTTCTGGCCAAGATGGAATCTTAGATTGACACCCTTTGTCGGCCTCCACAACTAAGAAGGAATACAACTACCTCAAAACCAAAAATAATCAGAAATTCCAGAAAATAAAACTACATGGAAGTCAAACGTATGAAGTTAAAAACCAGTGGTGCTCCTCCAGATGGATAGGAGGGGCGAAATCAGGGCAGAGAGGTCAGGCAGCAGCAGGGATAGTGGCAGGACTGCAAGAAACACCAGGGGAGCAGTCCCGGCTGCAGTTGAGACCTGTCAGCTTGCGATTCTAATGCTGGGGAAGGCAGACCCCTATTGCCTTGGACTGTGAGGCCCAGAAGGCATAGGGACAGAGGAAGAGGCTCCCGGTCTCTCAACGGAGAGTAGAGGCAGGAATCCATCTTGGATTCCCACCCCTACAGAAAGCACCACAGTGTGGTGCAAAAGGTCGCCCGGTTGTGACAAGTGCTCAGGGCGCTGCACCAAATAGCGTAGGAGGTGTGACAGCCCCGCCCAAGAAGGAAAGATAATGAAAATGGTCAGAATGACAGGAATAATAATTGAAATACCAGTCATGAAGCTAACTAAACAACAAATAAAGGAATTAATCGATAAACAAATAGATAATCTTTCTGAGGCTCAATTCAGAGCTATAGTCATAAGGCAGCTTACAGAATTAATAAAAGAGATTGAACACAACAAGGAAGGAATGAAGGCTAGCCCTGTTGAAATGAATGAAAACACATACGAGAAGCCCTGGCTGCTGTGGCTCAGTGGATTGAGCGTCAACCTGCGAGCCAAGTGTCGCTGGTTCAATTCCCAGTCAGGGCACATTATACTAGGTTGCATGTCAGGTTCCCAGTTGGGGGCATGAGTGAGAGGCAACCACACAGTGATGTTTCTCTCCCTCTCTTTCTCCTTTCCCCTCTTTCTAAAAATTAAAAAAAAGAAAAGAAAACACATATGAGACAAATGGTGAGGAAACAAAAACCAGAGTCAAATCAACAAATCAGAACATAGGGAAGGAACAAACAGTCAACCAGTGCAGAAAGAGGAAACAAAAAGGAAGGAACACGAGGAGAGGATCAGAACCCTCTGGGACAGCTATAAGTGAACAAACATTAGAATTATAGGTTTGCCAGAAGGTGAAGAAGAAGAACTGGAAATTGAAAAATTATGTGAAAAAACAATGAAGTAGAACTCCCCTAACTTGGGGAAGGAAATAGACTTACAGGTCCAGAAAGAACAGAGAGCTCCAGGAAAATTGGACCCAGGGAGAACCACCCCAAGACATATTATAATCAAAATTTCAAAAATTAAAGGTAAAGAGAGAATCTTAAAAGCAGCAAGAGAGAAGAAAAGAATTATGTACAAAGGGGTCCCAATTAGACTATCAGCTGATTTATCAAAGGGGACTCTGCAGGCAAGAAGGGACTGGCAAGAAATATCCAAAGTAACAAAAATCAAAAACCTACAGCCACGAATACTCTATCCAGCGAAGCTGTCATTCAGAATAGAAGGGCAGAGAAAGTGCTTCCAGGACAAAGTAAAACTGAAGGAGTTCATTAGAGTCAAACCACTGTTATATGAGATGTTAAAGGGACTTGCTTAGAAGAAGAAGGATCAAAACTATGAACATTAAAATGAAAACTGTGTCCCAACAACCAACAACAGAAGCTAGGGAATCGAAACAAAGGCAAACTAAGTAGGCAATGAGAGTGGAAAAAGAATTACAGATATGGGGAATATATTGGGAGGAGGTCAGCGGGGAGGGGGAAGAGGGAAAAGGGAGGGAGATGATGCAGGAATTAAGAAGCATAGTAGGAGGAAATGGAGTAGACAGGAAGAGGTTTAGAACTATATGCACAACCAATGGACATAGAGTAAAAGGGGGGATCACTGGGTGAAGGGGAGCTGAGGGAAAAGAAATTGGGACAACTGTAAAAGCATAATCAATAAAACATATTTTTAAAAATATTTAAAAATAAAACTAAATAAAAAGAGAAAAAAAATAAAGGCAGAAGTTGTTAGATTGGACAGTAAAGCAAAGACCAATTATATTAACATCAGCTAAAGTTTATTTCAAGGAATATAATCAGGGATAGAACAGTATATTTCATAATGACCAACAAATCAATTAAGAGGGCCCAACAATTACAAGTGTGTATGCTTCCACAGCAGAATTTCAAAATAAATAAGAAAATAACTGATAGGAAAAATATATAAGAAAATAACTGATAGAGGGGTAAAATGTCCAAAATTATAGTTGGAGATTTCAACTCATTTGTCTCACTAATTGGCAGGAAAAGCTAGATAGAAAATATTTAAGATACAGACAATTGAACAGCACTAGCAACAAAGTGATATAAATGACATTTGTATAACTTCCATCTAACAACAGAATATTTTTTCCAAGTGAATATGGTATAATCCCTAAGACTATGCTGAATGCCATAAAACAACATTAGTATTTATAAAATAGTCTAAATCAAAGTATGTTTTCTTCCCACAATGAATAAATATAGAAACCAATAACTGAAAGACATCTGGAAATTCACCTAAATAATTGAAGCTTAGATGATTACTATTAATTGATCAAGTCATGAAGTCTTGCAGTATTGATCAAAAAAATCTTTTTTTAATCATTTTGTATAAGTCAATGTATCAAATTAGAAAATATTGATGCAAACTATCTCTGAACACATTAAATTCTGTGGTTTATAATATCTGGAGAGAATTGTAGGAGTTGAGGTAGATGAGGAAAATAAAAAAGCAAAAAAAAAAAAAGAAAAAAGAAAATTACCCAGAGTGAGCATTATCTCCCTGAGCTAGACATAGGCCTCCCACTATTAGAGAAAGAGCTTCTCTGTGCAGGAAGCATGGTGGTTTTGGGATGTAAAGATTTTCTCCACATTCAATATTCTAATATTAAATATTAGTTACTAAGTATAAATTGTTCTTGTCTTTTTCTGGGGTAAAGTCTAGCCACATTGGCCTCCTTGCTGTTGCTCAAATAAGCTACACATATTCTTATCTAAGGCCTTTGTGTTAGCTGTTCCCTCTGTCTAGAACACTTGTCTTTCCCCCAAAATTTGCATGGCTTATTCTCTTGCTTCCTAGATGTCTTTGCTCAACTGCTACCTTCTTTGTGAAACCTTCCCTGAGCCATAATCTATCCCCTTCCCTGATTAATTTTTCAATTTTACCTTTCTTGTAAGTTTTTCTATTTAGCCCTTGTTTATTTTTCCACCCCCATTGAAATATAAGCTCTTGAGGGCAAGAATTTTGCCGAATTTGTTCATACTATATCCCTAGTACCTAAAATGATGCCTGGCACAGGGTGGGCCAAGTTGCCTTTGCATATGCTAATCCTGCCTCCTAGAAGGATCCTTCTTACCATTCAGCTTTTATCCTAAGTACCACCTCCTTGGAGAAGTCTCCTCTGACCACCCAACTTAAAATACCCCCATTCCATCCTACTTATACTTCTCTCAAGACGCTTTTAAGTTCACTTTCCATGCCTATGTTAATGGGAGAAATCTGGTTCTTCTTGTCAGTGCCATAAAGAATTACAGATCAGCAAATCTATTAGCATGCAAGCAAGGTTTATTGGTGATATCATCTCATGGCATAGAACGGACTTTGTCAAGGTAAGGGGGGTTGGTGAAAGGCATAGGTTCAAGGCAAAGAAGGTAAGGGTGGCCAAAGGCTGAGTGGTCAGAGAATATGAGCCCTTTGTTTTGATGGTTTATATAGTTGGTGGAATGGGGGTGAAGAAGTTGCATATTGATTGACAGGTAAAAATGGTGCCAGCTTTTGGGGGTGTGTGAATATCCAAATGTGCTTATGGGATCCTTCCTTTGGGCACCCAGAGGTGTTAATGGGCTACTTCCTTTGGACTCTGTGGTCCCTTTGCTGCCTTTCAGGCTTTGGAATGAAAGCAGAGTTTCAAAGGCTCTTTCCCAGATAGTGGAAAGGATGCAAAGAATTTTAAGAACTGCCTCTCCCATGTCAGCGTTGTGGTACTTGTGATGTTGCAAGATCTGGAAATATTATCAGACCAGGGTAAGACTGCTGAGTTAGTGAGACATGTCTCCCTCCTCCTCCCTGCCTTGGTTCACTATCCATCCCACCTAAGTGCTAAAAGGTGTTTCCTGGAAACCAGGACACTAGACACTGGTCAGCAACAGCAGTGTATTCTTGAAGTTTTTTTTTAATTTTTGATTTATTTATTGTTTTCCTATTACAGTTGTCCCACTTTTTCCTCCATTGCTCCCCCAAACCAAACTCACCCCTTTTGCCACAGTTAATACCCAACTTATTGTACATGTCCATGGGTTATTTATACTAGTTCCTTTACTAAACCATTCCCCTAATTACCCCACTTCTCTCCCTCTCCCCCTTCTCACTTGGTAACTGTTAGTATGTTCCTTGTTTACATGTCTCTGGTTCAGTTTTGCTTGTTTATTTGTGTTGTTCATAGGTTTCCTGTATGAGGTGATATCATATGATATTTTTCTTTCTTTGCCTGGCTTATTTTGCTAAGCATAATTCTCTCTAGTTCTATCCATGTTATCGCAAATGGTAGGAGTTCCTTCTTTCTTTCTGCTGTATAGTATTTCATTGTGCAAATGTACCACAGTTTTTTGATGCACTCGTCTACAGATGGGCACTTAGGCTGTTTCCAGCACTAGGTTATTGTAAATAGCGCTGCAATGAACATAGGGGCACATAAGTTATTTTGAGTTGGGGTTTCAGGATTCTTTAGGTGTAATCCTAGCAATGGAAATACTGGCTGAAAGGCAGTTCCATTATTAGTTTTTTGAGGAAAATCCACGCTGTTTTCCATAGTGGCTACACCAGTCTGCATTCCCACCAACAGTGCACTAGGGTTCCCTTTTCTCTACATCCTCTCCAGCATTTGTTGTATGTTGATTTGTTGATGATGGCCATTCTGACAGGTGTAAAGTGGTATCTCATTGTGGTTTTTATTTGCATCTCTGATGGCTAGTGATGTTGAGCATTCTTTCATATGCCTATGTACCCTCCGTATATCCCCATTGGAGAAGTATTTGTTCAGGTCTTTTGACAATTTTTTAATTGGGTCGTCTGTCTTCTTTGTGTTGAGTCATATAAGTTCTTTATATATTTTGGAGATCAATCCCTTGTCTGAGGTATCATTGGCAAATATGTTTTCCCATAGGGTTGATTCTTTTTTCATCTTGCTGATGTTTTCTTTTGCTAAGCAGAAACTCTTTAATTTCATGTAGTCCCATTTGTTTATTCTTTCCTTTATTTCCCTTGCCTTAGGAGATGTATTGGCGAAAATATTGTTACATGGGATGTATGAAATTTTTCTGTCTATGTTTTCCTCTAGGGCTTTTATGGTGCCATGGCTTACATTTAAGTCTTTGACCCATCTCGAGTTTATTCTCAATATCTTTGGTGTTTCTTTCCTTCAAAATCTTTCCACTGTTGACAATGTGGTGTTAAAATTTCTTACTATGAGTGTTTTGCTGTTGATATCCTTCTTGTAGTCTTACATATTTGGGTGCTCCTATGTTGGGTGCATATATGGTTACCAGGGTTATATCTTCTTGATGGATTATTCCTTTAAGTATTATAAAATGCCATTCTTTGTCTCTTTTTATGGCCTTTGCTGTGAAATCCGTTTTGTCTGATATAAGTATTGCTACCCAAGCTTTTTTTTCATGTCCATTTGCTTGGAATTCTTTTTTCCATCTCTTCACTTTCAGTCTGTGTAAATCTTTTGTTTTGAGGTCTGTCTCTCGTAGACAGCATATATGTGGGTCATGTTTTCATATCCATTCCGCTACCCAATGTCTTTTAATTGGAGCATTTAACCCATTTACATTTAAGGTTATTATTGACAGGTATTTATTCATTTCCCTTTGTAGCTGTCTTCTTCTCCCTCTCTTTTTTTCTTCTTTTTCTTAGAGCATTCTCTTTAGCATCTCTTGCAAAGCTGATTTGGTGGAGATGTATTCTTTTAGTCTTCCTTTGTCTGGGAAACTTTTTATTTCACGTTCCATTTTGAAGGAGAGCCTTGCTGGGTAGAGTATTCTTGGTTGTAGGCCTTTGTTTTTCATTGTTTGAAATATTTTTTGCCATTCCCTTCTGGCTTATAATGTTTCTGTTGAGAAATGAGTTGATAGTCTTATCAGAGCTCCCTTGTATGTTATTTGCTGTTTTTCTCTTGCTGCCTTTAGGATTTTCTCTTTGCTTTTGAATGTTGCCATTTTAATTATGATGTGTCTTCAAGTGGGCCTTCTTTGTTTCATCTCCTTTGGGACCCTCTGTGCTTTCTTATTTGTGAGACATTTACTTTCATCATTAGGGAAGTTTTCTGTCATTATTTTTTCAATCAGGTTTTTTATCCATTGCTCTTCTTCTCTTTCTGGTATCCCTATGAGATGGATATTGTTTCATTTCATGTTATCCTGCAGCTCTCTTAAATCCTCTTCATTTCTTTCAGTCTTTTTTTCATTTTGTTGCATTGTCTGGGAATTTTTTTCTACATTGTCCTCTCACTGACCCAATTCTATGCTTCATTTAGCCTGCTTTTGGTTGCTTCTACTGTGTTCTTCAGTTTAGAAATCGTTTTCTTCATTTCTTCATGGTTTTTACTGATATTTTCAAAGTCCTTTTTCATGCTGGTGTAGTTCTCAGTATGTTTCTTGTAGCTTCCCTGGAGTTCTTTGTAGTTTTGTTTGAGTTTGTTGAGTTCATTGAGTTTACTCATTATCATTGTTTTGAATTCCATGTCTGATAGTTTGCTTGCCTCTATTTCATATATCCCTCCTTCTGGGGATTCCTCCTTTCCTTTTGGTGTTGTTTCTTCTCTCCATTATAGGTGTCCGTTCTTGCTTGTTTCTGCTTCTTAGATGGATGTAATTTTGGTTTCTACCTTTGTGGTGTGACCCTCTGTGGTAAAAATCCTGTGTGATTCAGTGGTGCAGAGTCCTTGATCCCCTTAACTTGATGCTCTTGGGATGTGCTTTATGCCTTTGATTTGGAGTCTCTAGTAGTATTTGGTTTTGGTTGTTGTGTTGCTCTTTGGTGATGGGTCCTTCCCTCATATTAGCTGACTGAGAGTCACTCTGCCCACTTCAGTTGTTGAGCTGACTCTGGCTGATGCCTCTTGGAGGGGAGTAGTCTGCTTATGAGATTTCTCCTATAGTACAGGGGTTGAGCCTGCCTTGGGATCTGGTCTGATACTCCCCCAGCTCTTACTCCAAAACCAGCACTGAAAGTTTTCCAAAGCCCCTCTCGCTCATTTCACCCTCTTTCAGTTGCAGCCCAGGTTGAATGTGGCAAGTGCACTTTTTCCCGCCATCCAGCTGGTGGGCTGTGGTGGCAGGTGGGTGCGAGGGCTGGAGGGCATTCCCCTGTGCCAGTGGGCAGGTCAGGGGAGGTTCCCTGCACAGATGGGCAGGTGTGCTGACCAGGGACATTCCTCTGTGCCAGCAGGTGGGCCAGGGGCACTCCTGTATGCTGGGTTACCCCATGCCTGTCAGGCTGACGCACTGACTGGGGGTGTTTCCCTGCACTGGAGGGTGGGCCAAGGGTGTTTCCCTGTGCTGGCTTGGGAGAGTATGGGCCAGTGATGATTCCCTGCGCCGGTGGGTAGGTGGGCTGGGGGCGTTCCCCCACACCAGCAGATGGGCAGCATTAACCGGGAGTTTTCCTATGCCGGTGCATGAGCGGGGATGTGCCCCTGTGCCAGGCAGGCACCTCTGCCTGGGTGGTGGCGGTGGGTGGCGGGGGGTGACAAGCCAAGCACATCCCTACAAGTGAGCTCCTACAAGTGGGTGCCTGCACGTGTGCTAATCAAGGTTCTCGCCCCGCCCCTAACCTTTCCTCTTTAATCCGAAAAAGACAATAAGTTTAAAAAACACACACACAGACAAAAGAATGCTGCTCCCAGCCTCCCAGAGCCAGATGCCACCTGGCCAACTCCTGGCTCCGCCAGCCGGCACAGCCTGGATCTCTACCTCCGACTGCTCTCAGGGGAAACCCAGGGGCATTGAAAAAACTTTGTACTCCACCAGCCGCTGCATAGGGAGCCACACCAACCAGAACTTGCATCTCTCCCATGTCTCCTCCACAAGTCTCACCAGACAGGTTGCTCAGAGGCAGCCTCCTCTGCTGCCAGTGGCATCAAGGTTCAACTCCCACCAGTTTCCAGATGTTCACTGAGATGCTTTGTCCACAATTAGCTGAAGCTATAGACCAGTCTTGGGAATGAGCAAGGGCAGCCTCTCCTCACTCATCAGCCATCTTCTACCCTTTTCCTCAGAGTTCTTCCTATACTAACTTCTGCCTCATCTATATACATCTGAAATTATCTTACTATTTGTTTATTGTCAATCACTTACTGTTGTAATGTAGAGGATCAGCTCACAGCTGATCCTAGAACCTAAAGCAGAACATTACCACATAGTAGGTGCTCAATAAATATTTGATGAATCAATGAATGGGCTTGAGTCCTTTGCACTTTTCCTTTGTTGCAATACTCACAATAACTTCTAAATCTTACTCTATGCCTTTTTCTCTGATTAATCCGACCTGCACTTTGTACAGTACAGAAGTCCCTCTCTATATCACAGTTCACTTATTGTGGCCTAACTGTATCGCGAGATTTTAAAAAATATTATATTTAATCATTTATCATGGATTTTTTGCTATATGGCAGGATTTTGTAGTACTGTATACGTATGTTGTTAAAGTTATGTAGGTTTAAGAGTGTAGAATAAATGTAAGGTTCCTACTTTGTGTGTGTGTGGGGTGTCTAGAATGTAATACCCATGAAAAGTGAGGGAATACTGTAAATATAACCTAATATGGTAACCCAATTTTGTAAAATATTCCAGCCTTAACAAACAACAGCAATACCAAAAAAATCCTAATATGTGAATTTTATCCAACTACCCTGGGGCTAATAGCAGTAAATTCCTCCTGTTCCTTCTCCTGTTGTTCCATCCTACTTCTGTATCTTTGACCTTCCTGAGCTTGAGATACTCAGCAGCAGAAGTGAAATCCTTTAATCTTCTACTTTGAAGGCCATGTCTGAAATAGATTAAAGAGTCAAACAAAATCACTTTCCATCCCTTCAATTTTCCAGGCCCATGGGCATTTTCCACCTCACTCAGAAATGAGGGTGACTTTGAACCATCTGTTACTTCCCTTGAAACATTTCCCTCAGCTGTCACAGCTGAGTTCTCTATCTAATTCTTTTTTTATATTGGAGGAAAAGAAGAGAGAGAGAGAGAGAGAGAGAGAGAGAGAGAGATAGAGAGAGAGAGAGAGAGAGAGGCAGGTCTCCTGGCCATCTGAATGTACAGCTTTGTTTATTTGTCCTCTAATCTCCTTGGGATGCCCTGCCAAGAAGTTCCATTTAGCTGACAACAGCCATTTGTCATTAAACTCCCAATTTAAGCATGAACTGCAGTGGAAAACTGCAAGAAGCTTGCAAATTGCATTAAGCAATATTATTACACATGGGACTAAAAAACTTTTTATGACACTGGCTCTTGGAATGAAAACTAGAATTCTATAGAAGGAATTTAGAGTTTTGGGTGCCAGTTATGGGAACTGGCTCATCTTTATGGAGTTACATAGATCCTGAAGAAATATGTGCAAACTGATAGTAACCCAAGTTCTTCTGAGAGGTAGAAATGCTGACTAAAGGTTGGGTGGCAATGTATCCTGATTTGCCAGCTGAGGCAGTCTCACATTATACCTGTTGTCTCAGGGTAATTATTTAGAGTACTTCCTTTTATTACAGAGTAGGGTCCCCCAGAAAACCCCAGAGCCTATGGTTTGGATGATGGGGGAAGGGAAACAGCTTTCAAGATGCCTTTGCAAAGCTATGGCTGGTAGCTAGGATCTTAATTATGTAAATGGATTTGGTTCTTCCACAGCTCCAATGGATAATGAGCAGTGAATAAGCAAGGCCTGTGGAAGGTTCTGTGAATGGTCAGAACCAGTTACCATGCCTACTGCATCACAGACCACAGTCAGAGATTTAAGGAGAGGGTAGAAGACACTTGGGGAAGAAGAAAAGAGGAGAGTTTCACACAGCTGGCAGAGGAGGAGAATTAGGCAGTTTACAAAGAGAAAGGGACAGAAAGAGAATCATGGTACTGCAGAGAGGTAGAGGAGAGATCCATGCTTTCTTTGCAAGGAAGCTGGGAACTCCACAGATCTAATTCCACGTAATCTTTAAATAAACAATTTTTTCTTTTCACCAAACTCTGGTGATGAGAGTTAATGCTTCTGGCAGTGGGCAATTGGGCCCCTCATAACTGAACAGCCCATGGGGTTCTGTAACACTTTCTCTTTCAAAAGAATCCCTGTTTGAAGGAACACACTGACAATGACCAGAGGATTGGGGAGGGGAATAAGGGAGAAAAGAAGGGAAGGGCCTAGTTAAGGAACATGTATAAACAATCCATGGACAAGGAAACAAGGTGGGGATTGACTGTGGAGCAAGGGAGGTGGGTAGGCAGGGCAGGGGAGAGCAATGGGAGAAAAATTAGGACAACTATAAAAGAGCAACAATAAAAAAAAAGGCAAAAAAAAGAAGTATCTCTGTTTGAATAATTGAGTATACAGTCACCTGAACTAAGCATCAGTATGGCTGGCTGCATATTGCAGACTTGTCAGGAAGGCAAAGAGAAATCTTGCCAAGTTCAACCATGTGCAACCAAGTGCATCCACTGATTGACCTTAGCTTGCTGGAATCTTGGACAACTCATATCAGACTGTCTGAATCCAGGCTTCTTAGCTTTGGTATCTCAAAAGCTGAAGGCAATTAATTCCAGAGAAGTATTTACAGTTTGCATCATGAATCACCCAGAAAAACAAACTTATTTAGTTACTTTCTCCTCTTGGCTTATTACAGAGCCCTATGCTGTCCAATGTGGTGTCCACTACCCATAGATAGCTACTGAGCACTTGAAATGGGATAGTTCAAACTGAGATGCTTTTTAAATATAAAATGCACACTGGAGTTTAAAAACTTACCAAACAGCAAAGTGAGGTCCTGCTGCCTGCTGCCTGTTGCCACCCTCTAGGCAAAATTCCAGAGGCAAAGGTTGGTGATAAAGGAAGAATCTTTATTCAAATGCAGTTACTTAAGCCTACCAAGTCACAGCTTTAATCACTTAAGCCTATCAACTAAGGCTAAACTCTAACACCTGATTCTGTCATTTCCCTTGTTAGTTTCTATAGGGTTAATTTACAAACTGAAACAACATAATACACAAAAGCTACATAATTCTGGAAGAATGACAGTTTTCTGCCTCAGAGCCTATTCCCTATAGAACATCCAAAGAATAAACCTGTCACCTGCTGCTGAGGCCAGATCGATACTAGGCTGTGTCCAGAGTTCCTTCCCATCCAAAATACTGTCCGATGGGAAATACAGGCAGCTGCAACACCATCACCCAGGCACCCTCGAGGAAGAAGAGTATGAGAGCCAGAGCCTGTGAGAGAGAGCCAGATCAGGAGCCAGAAAAGCTCATGAGCCAAAGAGCCACCCTCTTTTTATTTCCATGGACTCTGGAGCCATGCAGCTTCTCAGCCATCCTGTCCTAGATTGCTTTCCATTGCCTGGGCAAACTCCTCCTATGGGCCCTCATACTTATCCCCAGATTTTTCTGTATCATGAGCACAAAGAATAAAATAAATACCTCAATAATTTTTATACTGATTACATATTAAAATAGTGATATTTTAGATATATTGAATTAAATAAAACATTATCAAAGACTAATTTCATCTGTTTCATTTTAACTTTTTAAATGAAGCTACTAGAAAATTTAAAATTGCCTATGTGGCTTGCATTATTTTTCTGTAAGACAGCACTGATCTGATACTTTTAATTTCAACCCAGGGAGACCCACTGAACTGGAACTAAGCAAAAGATTCAGCTTTATTTCAGACTGCTATTTAACCATCTTTGTTTGTTTTCCTTGTATCTGGTATTTACTAACACTTTCAGACTTAAGACAGATAACATAAATATTATCTACCACAGGTAGGAACAGAATAAATGTCAATGCACTTCTAATTCTATTTTCCTAGAGCAACTCATTTAATCTCTCCTAAACAACTATGGTTTTTGCTACAAAGAGCTCACTCTTCCTATATAATAAGAAAAAGAACTGCTTAACATAAATTCATCTTGATAATCATTCATTCATACTTCCTTACTTAGTGAATATTACTATCAGCATTTTTAGATGATTTGTCTTATTTGCACCTATTTTTACATGAGGGGAATAAATGAGTATGTCCTCTTAGCAGAAGTTATTAAAATGATCAAGTTAAGTAAGCCGTGAGAAGAATTAATTGATCATAAGTGATTTAGGTGGATTTTTGTGAATAAAAGAGCATAAGTAAGATGTAGGTTTTTTGGTTTTTTGTTTGTTGGTTTCTTGTTTTTGCTTCCAAAAGATGATGACTTAGAAAAGAAATGGTAAATGCTTTTTAAACATGTATTCAATAAATATAGCAGGTCAGATCAAGCATGTTACTGTCAATTAGTTAAAGGTTTTGAATTTTATTCTATCTTAACTAGAAAACCATCTTATTTAGGAAGGGTTTAATTTAGTTAAGAAGATCACTCTAGCTAATCTATAGACAATGAAAATGCCATGCAGTTTTGACAGTGGGGAAGTTGCAAGAGATGTTAACAGAACCCCTGGGCTGCTCCGATTTGAAACAGAACCCACAGGCTGTTTAATTAGTGGCCCGATTGCCCACTGCCAGAATTATAACTCTCAATACCAAAGTTTAGTGAAAAGAAAAAGAATTGTTTATTTAATAGTTATATAGATTTAGGTTATTTGTGGATTTATGCCGTTAAGTCTTATGTTCTTTAAAACACCCACAAACACATAGTTATGCCTCCCCCTACCGAACCAGGCTAGTTTTAGAAAAGTTAGGCATACCGTTACCCTACTTCCTAGACACAGTTCAGCTTTACTGGTAGCTGCCAATCATTCAATTGTGATTGGGGAGGTCTTTCTGTGTTGTGGTGCCCGCCAGCTTTCAATCCAAAACCGCGTGGATTCTCAGCCTCCTTGTAAACTGCCTTCTCAAAGCCGCATGGTGTTTCCCTCTCAAAACGGCATGGAGAACCTCCTCAAAACCGCATGAAGAACTCAGCTTCTTTAATCTGCATGGAGAACCTAGCTTCTCAAAATGGCATGGAGAGAGCCCCCTTCACCAAGCCACATGGAGGGAGCATCCCGCTAAAATGTCTGTAGCTGCTTTTTAAATCCCTGACTGCATCCTCTGACACAGTGGGTGTGGCAACCAGTTCTGACCATTCACAGAACCTTACACAGGCACTGTAAGCTCTTTCAGTAGCATCCCATTGTCCAAAACACCTCCCATTTTCTTGGGGCTTTGGAAGAACCAAAGCCATTTGCATAACTGAGACACTAAGCTTCTAGCCATAGTCATGCAAAGGCATCTTAAAAGCTGTTCCCTTTTCCCCATCCCCCAACCCGTAGGCTCTGGGGATTTTTGGAGAACCCCTGCTCTGTAACAAGATGATGAAATATACACTATCATAAAAGAATTAAGAGATAAACATGAAAAGAAAAAAAGCCTTAGGAACAAGTCTCCCCCGAAAGTGCCACCCTGGCATGCAGATTATTTTGAGCTGAAAACAGTTAAAACCCAACAAATTAGACTGTTTTTTAACCTCTCCCTTTACCTGCTTAAAGAAATTCAGATAGAAAAAACTACTTCAGGAAGGGAAGCTTAACACCTTTACCTTAGTGGGATTGTAACAGACAGAACCCATGGGCTGCCCCAATTGAAACAGAACCCACAGAGTGTTTAGTTATTAGGGGCCTGATTGCCTGCTGCCAGAAGCATAACTCTCAATACCAGAGTTTGGTGAAAAGAGAAAGAATTGTTTATTTAATAGTTATATAGATTTAGATTATTTGTGAATTTCTGCCATTAAGTCTTATTTTCTTTAAAACACCCACATACACATAGTTCTGCCTCCCCCTGCCACATCAGGGTAGTTTTAGAATAATCAGATACTAGTCTTCCTACTTTCCAGACACAGTTCAATTTTACCAGCAGCTCCCAATCATTCGATCCTGATTGGGGAGGTTTTGTCTGTTGCTGTGCCCCCCAGCTCTTAATGCAGAACCACGTGGAGTTTCCAGCCTCCTTGTAAATCACATGGAGTTCTCCCTTTCCTTTCCAAGTTGCAAGGAGTTCTACTCTTCAAAATGTCTGCCTCCTATTTTTAAATTCCTGACTGCATCTGTGATGCAGTGGGTTTTGTACCCAGTTCTGACCATTCACAGAACCTCGCACAGGCTCTGTGTGCTCTTTCTGCACAAGTCCATGGTCAACCCCTCCCCCCCCATCTTCTTGGGGCCTTGGAAGAACCAAAGCCATTTGTATAACTGAGAAACTAGCTACTAGCCATGTAACAGAACCCTTGGGCTGCTCCGACTGAAACAGAACCCATGGGCTGTTTAGTTAGGGGCCCAACTGCCTGCTGCCAGAATTATAACTCTCAATACCAGAGTTTGGTGAAAAAAAAAAGAATTATTTATTTGCACATAGTTCCGCCTCCCCGTCCCAGACTTGGCCAGTCTTAGGAAAGTCAGAAACACAGTTTCCCTACTTCCTAGGCACAGTTAAGCTTTACCAGTAACTGCCAATCACTCAGTTCTGATTGGGGAGGTCCTTTCTGTGCTGTGGTGCCCTCCAGCTCTCAATGCAGAACCACCTGGATTCTCAGCCTCCTTGTAGCCTGCCTTCTTCCTGCAAACGGCATGGGTCTCCTCTCCTTCTCAAAACCGCATGGCAAGAGCCTCTTCTTAAAGCAGCCTGGAGGCCCCCTCCTCCAAGCCACATGGAGGGAGCACACGAGAGCAAGAGAGAGCTAAAATGTCCGCAGCTGCTTATATATCCCTGACTACGTCCTCTGACGCATTGGGTGTTGCATATAGTTCTGACCATTCACAGAACCTTAAGTAGACTCTGTGTGCTTTTTCCATACCATCCCCTGGTTCAAGACTCCTCCCATCTACCTGAGCCCTTGGAAGCATTCAAGCAATTTTGCATAAGAAAGACACTAGCCACCAGCCTCAGGCATGTGGAGGCATTCTGAAAGCTGCTTCCTTCTCCCCATCCCCCATCCACAAACTCTGGGGATTTTTGGACTCCCCTGTTTCTGTAACAGCCATTGTCATGCAAAGGCATCTTAAAAGCTGTTCCCTTTTCCCCATCCCTCAGCCCGCAGGCTCTGGGGATTTTTGGAGACCCCCACCCTACAGGGGGTCTCCAAATTACATAATTACTTTAGCATGTATGAATTAAGTGTGGAAGACAGAGAGGACCCAAGCAAAAATCTGTCCCCTAAATTCCTCTTTATGTCCCATTATGGGTGTCCCTGCAATAATTTGTTTACCAAATGTTTTATCTTTCTCATCCATCTGTGAATTGCCTACCTCTCCCTTCTAAGTCAAAAAGGATACACACACACACACACACACACTTCATTTTGCCTCACTATCTTTGGAATTTTCATGCTTATGTGAATTCCCTGTGGGCATGTATTAAAATTTGACTTTCTGTTCATTTGCTGTATGTCATTTGAATTATTTGACCAAACAAAAGAACAAAAGGGGTAAGGGTTAAGTTTTCCCACCCCACCCACACAAAATCATAGATAACATTAAATAATTTTTTTTCAGCAATTTTTCTACACATAAGTTTTAGCCTGGTTGCATTTATACTTTATATGTAATAGAATAGAGCTTTATAAACCCAATATTATAGAATTTTTTCATGTTATAAAATGCTTTACAAATATAACCATTAATATCTGCATAGTATTTTGTCAACAGTTGCCTTCAGTTATGTAAGGGGTAAAGAAGCAAGCCAGTGACTCTCAAACCAGTAGGAGATAATTAACAGATGACTCATGGGAAAGAGGCGAGGAAATGACATTCCGAAGCTCCTCACAAGATCTCTGGGATCAAAAGGAGGAAGATTGTTGTCACCAAACACAGAGAAATGGGAAGATGTAGCTGGATAACTTTGCAAATGAGTTGGAAATAGACCTATAACTAGATTACCCTTACTTAATCACACCCTGAGTTAAGTAGTTAATCGCATTAGATTATGAAGCCAGATTAACCAGTAATGGAGAAACAGGGGAGAAGATGAGAGGAGGGGGAGCTAATCACATTAGTATAAACTAGTTTTCTTTTTCTACTTTGGTGCACATTCTCCTGGCTGGTGGTGTGCCCGATTCTGCAGACTTGTGAATAAGCATCTCGCTTTGCTGCTCAAGTCTTGTGCCTCAGTTCTTATTGTGAGCATTTCTCACAGTTACATAACTATTTCTTCCTGTGGGTCATTTTAGATTGTATTAAACATAATGCTATTTTAAACTATATTAAGTTTTTTATTAACACATTCTCAGAGTTGAATGCCAAAAGTATAATTACTAAGTTAAAAGTTATGGACATATTAAATATTTACATATGCTGCCAAACAGCTTTAAATTCAGGGGATATTTTTAAGGACAAGCATTTTTATTACTTTATATTCAGATAACAGTATGCTTACCCTAACAGCATATTTTTAAGTCAAATGCCTTTTGCGAAACTTCTTTATTAAATAAAATATTTTTTAACATTTGAATTATTTTATTTATTCGACTATTATGTTAAACATCCATTTCGAATCAGAAACACTCTAGGTGTGTGGAATACAAAAAGAAATAATTCTCTGTTTCCCTCAGTTATATATATAGATCAATAATTACCAAAGAGAAGATAATTGGAAGTGATATTTTATATAAATATTTTAAATATTTAATTAAATTCTTACTTTTTAAATTAGTAAATTATTTCTATGTAAATTATTATTAGGCAAACTTTAGCCCCTGACAGAATTATTAAATATTATAAATTACTAAAATCAAAATTAATATTTTACTTTTTTTCAAGAAAACAATCTGATTATTTATTATTGTAATTGGATGAGTTGAGCTTCTATGCTTTCAAAATTTCTGAGTCAACATATAATTTGTCAGTTGAGATCTCCCTCCATGCAATCATTCTTTCCACAAATATCTGAATACCTACTAAGTGTCTGGCCTGTGTTAGGAGCTGGAGATTAAAAGAAGAGATAAAGTCCCTGCCCTCAGAGAGCTGATATTCTGGTGTAGGAGAAAGCTAACAAACAAGGAAGCAAATTGAATCAATAAGATAATGTTTGAAAGTGGTAACTGCTCCAGGGGATGTGCTGCTAGTCATTGGGATGGGGGTTCCTTCCCCTTGGTGCTCTCACTCTTTAATGTCTCACTCCTCACAGGCTGTTGCCAGCCAATGACTCGGCATATGGGGTCCTGACACAGGCCGGTTTCTTGGAGCTGTGGGGCCCCTTGCAGCAGGAGGCTTGGCTCCAGGACTTCCCACTGGCTTGGCTGAAACATTTTTCAACCTGCACTGGAGTCTGAGGCTTTTTCTGCCTCATCTCCTTCCTCAGGTGTCAGAGCAGCCTCCCCTCTGCAGGTTGATCAAATCCTGCTGCCCTGCATGGGAGTCACCCAGTGACTCTCCCACACATCTAATGTCTGCTTGGACTCAACTTCTTGAAAGGACAGAGCCAACCAAGCCTGTTAGAATAAAATATAAATATTTTTAAAGTGTTTCATGGTAGGGACATAACAATGACCATTGCTTGGAGAACATCTGACCACTATTTATTTCCAAAGTTCACAGTGGAGGTTGCTCAGTGCTACATCTTTTATTCCTTCCACTTTTAAAACATTTTATTTTTCAATGAGAGTTAACACTCAATAGTATATCAATATATAGTATAGTATATAGGTATATAGTATAATGGTTAGACATTTATATAATTTACGACATGATCACCATAATAAGTCTAGTGCCTGCTTGGTACCATACATAGTTATTATAATACTATTTACTACATTTCTTGTGCTGTATTTTACATCTCCATGACTCTTTTGTAACTGCCAATGTGTACCTCTTTATCCCTTCACCACTTTTACCGATATCCCCAACTCCCTCTCCTATATGGCCACTATCAGTTTTTTCTCAATATCTATGAGGTTTTTTTTTTTCTGTTTTCTTTGTTTATTTTGCCTTTTAGATTCCACATATAAGTGAAATCATAAGTTATTTGTCTTTCTCTGACTTATTTCACTTAGCACAATACCCTCTATATCTATCCATGTTGTAGAAAATTGTAAGATTTAATTCTTACTTATATCTGAGTAATAGTTCTTCATATGTACCACATCTTCCTTATCAACTTGTCTCTCTATGGACACTTAGATTGTTTCCATATCTTGACTATTGAATATAATGCTGCAATAAACATAGAGATTTGTGTATCTTTTCAAATTAGTGCTTTGGATTTCTTTGGATAAATACCCAGAAGTGGAATTGCTGGATTGCAAGGAAGTTCTATTTTTAATTTATTGAGTAACCTCCATATTGTTTTGCATAGTGGCTACACCAATTTGTAATCCCAAGAGTGCACAAAGTTTCCCTATTTTCCACATCCTAGCTGACATTTGGTTGTTGATTTATTGATGATAGACCTTCTGACAAGTGTGAGGTGATATCTCATTATGGTTTTGATTTACATTTTTCTGATGATTAGTGATGTTAAGTATCTTTGCATATGTCTGTTGGTCTTTTCTATGTGTGTGTGTTAAGTTGTATGAGTTCCTTCTCCATTTTGGATATTAACCCCTTATTGTATATGTCACTGGCAAGTTATCGTCTCACATTCAGTGGGTTGTCTTTCATTTTGTTGACAGTTTCCTTCCCTGTGAAAAACTCTTTAGCTTGATGTAGTTCCATGTATTTCTTTTTTCTTTTTCTTTTTCCCTTGTTCAAAGTGACATATCCCAAAAATATATTACTAAGAACAATGTCAAAGAGTTTACTGACTATGATTTCTTTCAGGAGTTTTATTGTTTCAGTCTTCTATTTAAGTCTTTAATCCAGTTTGAGTTTATTCTTTTTAAAAAATTATTTATTGTTTTTCTATTACAGTTGTCCCACTTTTTCCCCATTGCTCCCCCACCCAGCCCACCCCTTCTCCTACAGTCCATCCCCACCTAGTTGTACATGTCCATGAGTTATCTGAGTTTATTCTTGTACATGGTGTATGAATATGTCTGGTTTTACCAAAACCATTTATTGAAGAGACTGTATTTACCTCATTGTATATCTTGCTTCTTTTGTTATAGACTAATTGACCATATAGATGTGGGTTTATTTCTGGGCTCTCCATTCTGTTTCATTGAAGAATGTCTGTTTTTATGCCTATACCATGCTGTTTTGATTACTATGGCCTTATAGTATTGTTCAGTATCAGGTAGTGTGATACTTCCAACTTTGCTTTTCTTTGGCTAATTGAGATCTTTTCTGGTTTCATATAAATTTTAGAATTATTTGTTCTAGTTCTATGAAAAATTTCATTGGTATTTTGATGGAGATTGCACTTAATCTGTAAATTGCTTTGAGTAATATGGACATTTTAATAATGTTGATTCTTCCTATCCATGACAATAATATATGTTTCCATTTATTTATATCTTCTTCAATTTTTTCCCTTAATGTCTTATAATTTTCCAAGTACAGGTCTTTAATTTCTTTGGTTAAATTTTTTCCTAGGTATTTCTGATGCAATTGTAAATGAAATTATTTTCTTATTTTTTCTTTCTGAGAGTTTATTGTTGGTGTATAAAAATGTAACTGATTTATAAATTTTAATTTTGTATCCTGTTATTTTACTGAATTTATTTATCAATTCTATTAGCTTTTGGGGGGAGTCTTTAGGGTACTCTACATATAGTATAGTATCATGTTATCTGCAAATAATGACCATTTTACTTCTTCCTTTCCAACTTGATTCCTTTTATTTCTTCTTCTTTTCTGACAGCTATGGCTAGGAATTACAGTACCATGTTGAACAAATGTAATGAAAGTGGACATCCTTGTCGTGACCCTGATTTTAAGAAAAGTGCTTTTAGCTTTTCCCCATTGAGTTTGAGGTTAGCTGTGGGTTTGTCATATAAGACCTCTATTATGTTGAGGCATGTTTCCTCCAGTCCCAGCTTGTTGAGAGTTTTTATGACAAATAGATATTGCAATTTTTTAAAATGCTTTTTCTGCATCTCTTGATATGATCATATAATTTTTATTCTTCATTTTGTTAATGTGATGCATTATGTATTTTAACTTGTGGATATTGAACACCTAATCATGGTAGATAATCTTTTTAACCTGCTGCTGAATTTGGTCTGCTAATATTTTGTTGAGGATTTTGCATCTGTGTTCATCAGATATAGGACTATAATTTTCTTTTATTTTCTCTTTATCTGCTTTTGGAATCAGGGTAATGCTGGCCGTATAAAATTAGCTTGGCATCTTTTCCTCTCTTCAATTTCTTTTGGAATAGTTTGAGAAGGATAGGTGTTAATTCTTTTTTGAATGTTTGGTAAAATTCATTTGTGAAGCCATCTGGTCCTAAACTTTCATTTGTTGGGAATTTTTTTTTTTACTACTCTTTCAATTTTGTTAGTAGTTATCAGTCTGTTAATATTTTCTGTTTATTTTTGACTCAGTCTTTGAAGATTGTTATAAAATTTATCTATTTCTTCCAGACCGTTCACTTTGTGGGTATATATCATAGTATTTTATAATTCTTTATATTTCTGTGGTATCAGTTGTCATTTCTCTTCTTTCATTTTTTATGTTATTTATTTGGGTCTTTTCTCTTTTATTCTTGATGAGTCTGAATAAAGGTTTATCAATTTTGTTTACCCCTTGAAAGAACCATCTATTGGATTAATTGACCTTTTGTGTTATTTCTGCTCTGATCTTTGTTATTTTCTTTCTTATACTCACTTTGGGCTTTGCTTGTTATTTTCTAGTTTTTCTTTTTGTTGTTGTTTTCTTTTTGTTTTTAGGTTCAAGATTAAACTGTTATTTGAAAATTTTCTTGTTTTTTGAGGTATGCCTATATTATTATGAAATCCTTTCTTATAACTGTTTTGGCTATGTCCCATAAATTTTGAGTCATGTTTTTATTTTCATTTGTCTCAAGGAATTTATTGATTTCTTCTTGATCTCATTGTTAACCTTTTCATTGTTTAGTGCATGTTATTTAGCCTTCATATGTTTGTGTATTTTTCATTTTTTTTCTTATAATTGATTTCTAATTTTATATCATTGTGGTCAGCCAATTAAGATGCTTGATATGATTTCAATCTTCTTAAATTTATTGAGACTTGTTTCGTAGCCTATCATGTGTTCTATCCTGAAATATTTTCCATGTGCACTTGAAAAGAATGTACATTCTGCTGCTTTGATGAAATGTTCTAAAAAAATTAATTAAATATATCCGGTCTTATGTATCATTTAAGGCCACTGTTTTCCTGTTAATTTTCCGTCTGGATGATCTATCCATTGATAACAATGGGATGTTAAAATCCCCTAGTATGACTGTATTACTTTCATTCGCTCCCTTTATGTCTGTCAATATTTGCTTTATGTATTTTGTTGGGTGCATAGATGTTTATGAGAGTTATGTCTTCTTGTTGGATTGATCCCTTTGTCACTGATGTCTCTTGTTATAGCCCTTGTTTTAAAATCTATTTTGTTTGATATAAATATTGCTATCACATTTTTTGTTGTTGTTGTTTGTTTCTATGTTCATGGTATTTTCTATCCCTTTACCTTCAGGCTGTGTGTGATTTTTATTCTGAAGTGGGTCTCTTATAAGCAGCATAGGTATGATTCTTGTTTTCTTTTTCTTTTTCCTTTGTTTTGATTCTCTAGCTTCTGTTGTTGGTTGTTGTGATACAGTTTTCATTTTAATGTTCATAATTTTAATCCTCCTTCTTCCAAACAAGTCCCTTTAACATGTCATGTAACAGTGGTTTGAATCTAATGAACTTCTTCAGTTTTACTTTGTTCTGGAAACACTTTCTCTGCCATTCTATTCTGAATGACAGCTTTGCTGGATAGAGTAATTGTGGCTGTAGGTTTTTGCTTTTCATTTCTTTGAATATTTCTTGCCAGTCCCTTCTTGCCTGCAGAGTCTCCTTTGAGAAATCAGCTGATAGTCTAATTGGGACCCCTTTGTACATAATTCTTTTCTTCTCTCTTGCTGCTTTTAAGATTCTCTCTTTATCTTTAATTTTTGACATTTTGATTTCAATGTGTCTTGGTGTGGTTCTCCCTGGGTCCAGTTTTCTTTGGAACTCTCTGTGCTTCCTGGACCTGTAAGTCTATTTCCTTCCCCAAGTTAGGGAAGTTCTACTTCATTATTTTTTCATATAATTTTTCAATTTCTAGTTCTTTTTCTTCACCTTCTGGCAACCCTATAATTCGGATGTTCACTCTCTTATAGTTGTCCCAGAGATTTCTGAGCTTCTCCTCATTTTACTCACTTTTTGTTCCCTCTTTCTGCACTGGTTGACTGTTCCTTCCTTATGTTCTGATTTGTTGATTTGATCCCTGGTTTTCCTTCCCTCACCACTTGTTTTGTATGTGTTTTCATTCATTTCAGCAGGACTAGCCTTCATTTCTTCCCCGTCTTGATTAAATCCCGCTGTTAGGTCTGTAAGCTGTCTTATAACTATAGCTCTGAACTAAGCCTCAGAAAGGTTACCTATCTGTTCATCCATTAATTCATGTATTTGCTTTCTGGTCAGTGCCTAATTGGGATCTCTACATTATCCCTGCCAGCCTGGTTGTTTTTTGCTCCTGGGCGGGGCTGTCACACCTCCTGTGCTATAGGGGGCGGAGCCCTGTGCACTCATCACTATCTGGAGACTCTTCTCACCACACTGTGGTGCTTTGTTTGGGGGCGGGGGTCCAAGATGGGTTCCTGCCATTCTCTCTCCGCTGAGAGACTTAGAGCCTCCTCCTCTCTCCCCACTCCCTCTGGCCCTGACAGTACGAGGCAACGGGGGTCTGCCTTCCCTGGCATTGTAATCACAAGCTGATGGGTTTGGTCTGCAGCTAGGGGTGCTCCCAGGTGTTTCTCACCTCCCCTTAAATATGGGCATCTGTACTTACTGCAGTCCCACCACCATCGCCACAACTCCCACCGCCAGCACAGTTTGACCTCTCTGCCCTGGCTTCGCCCCTCCTACCTGTCTGGATGAGCACCACTTGTTTATAATTTCATAAGTTGGACTTTCATGTAGCTTTATTTTCTGGAACTTCTGGTTATTTTTGGTTTTTCAGTAGATGTATTTCTTCTTAGTTGTGTAGGGAGATGGAGCATGTCGGTCTAGGCCTTCATCTTGGTCGGAAGTCTCTATTACTTTTTTATTCAACCAGTCAAAAACATATGGTAAAACTGATTACCTCCTTGTACAAATAAATTTCTTCTCTTGATTTTGATATACCAATCTGTTTATCTCACTGCACGTTCTCAGCATGTGTAAATTCTAACTGTTCCCTGATTCTTGTTCTCTTATTCATTCAGCCACTCTGTATCTTTTGATTGAAGCATTTAATCCATTAACATTTAATTATAGGTATTAGTTATTGGCATTTTAATTATTTTATGATTGTTATTGTCATTCTTCTCTGTTCCTCTCTTACTCTCTTGCTCTCTTTTCTTGTGTGTTGGTGACTTTATGTAATGTTGTGCTTGGATTCTTTTCTCTTTATTTCTCATATATCACTTGTAGATTTTTGGTTTGTGGTTACCATGTGCTTTATATATACCAAGCTATGTTTATAACAGTCTATTTTAAGTTGATGGTTGCATAAGTTTGAACACATTCTAAAATCACTATTCTTACACACTCCCTTCACATTTATATTTTTGTCATTATTTTTTACTTTTTGTATTTGTATGTTTGTGTGTATTCCTTAATTTACTTTAGTAGTTACACATGATCTTCCCACTTTTGCCTTTAATTTTTTTTACTAAGTTATAGCTGATTGATATACTGCTTTTATCATGTGTTTATCCTTTTCAGCATGAGTTTTTGTTTGTGATATTTTTTATTTATATTTTTTATCTTTTTTCTTATAAAAGTCCCTTTAATATTTCCTTTTCAAAAAATTGCTTCTGAATTTATTAAAATAGGTTGACTGCCAAATACTGTACTATATTCTTATCTTATTTGTAACTATGTAACTCTCTGGGAGTGAAGTAAAGGTGGGAAGGAAATATATCTGGTCTCTGTGGGCAGGACCCAGAGGGCCTTGTGCACCTTCCTTGGCTCTGACTATGATAGGAACAGGCCAATTAATTAACAAGGGGTTCTGGGCAGTCTACATCACAGCCACCTCTGTGGACGTTCATGATGGGCTGAGTAACTAAGGCACCTGTTGGACCCTGTCATCAGAAGAGAATATAGCCTTTATTATCCATCCTCTTCCTTCTACCTGCATAGACTAGATTTACTATTTCTTGTGAGAATCCCGAGCAAACTTTATATAGGACTAATTTACTTGAATTAAAAATGCCCAACAGAAAAAAGGCATGTCCATGGAGTTTCAAAATAACAAAAACGATCAACTCTAAGTCCTCTGAAACAATTTTCTCAGACTTTGGGGAAATAAAAACATCAATTCTTGCTTGTAAAAACACATACAAGACAAGCCATGTGGGATGGACACACTAAAAATTTTCCAATGCCTGATTATTTCAAGGTACTTTATTTTTAAAACAGGTCATAATACTAAGCTCCTGACCCATTCTGCTAGTGTACAAGCTAAAAATGCTTGCTCAGTAGCTGAGGGGCACTCTTTAGTAGCATGTTTAAACACCAAATAAAAATCCATATAAAAGAAGTATTCAACTTGTTTTCATAGGAACACAGATAAGTGTGACTCTGCCTACTAACCTTTCATATTATTCCATCTGTGCTAAACTTTTTACAGTGACGTTTTAATAATTAAGTTAAATGGTCCCCTCGAATCTTTTAATTCAAGCTACACTCACTCTAACAGCTACAAAAATGACATCTACACATTAATACAAGTTGAAGCACAGACTGCTGGATGATATTTCATTCTACTCTGTCATGCACAAGACACAGGTATGGTGCTGATGTCCTGCTTCTCCACTTCAGGTAGAAATTCATGGTTCTGGACTTGCTGTATCAGTTGCCATGTCAGTCCTGATATCCTATAGTAGATAGTTGGCCTCTGGAATCAACTAAAAGTAGAAGCAGTAGCAATGGTGTAAGCACCTATGTTTTCAAAGAGCATCCAGTCTCCCACATAAATCTTTGGCAAGCCACAGAGTTCTACAGTGTGACTGAGGTCATGACACATTGGTCCCCATATGCTGGATTGATAATACTATATTTCTCATCTGGTTTGGGCCTCATCTGCAGAAGGAGCTTCATGTGCACATGGTCACAGATGATGCAATTAAATGACCCATATGCTCCATCATTCACTTAATACATAACAATTTTTTGCTTGATTCATCTTCATCATCAAATTCTGTTTGTTCCCTTAATATAAGTTTTTTGGAAATTATATTAACTGCAAGTGTGAAATTGATGCAACCTAGTATCTGCCTGAATCAGCTATGAGTGTCACTCCTGAGTCTAACTAAAAATACTTGTCAAGAGCTCAGTTGATTACTATGGCCATATCTTTAAATTTGAACTATATTCTCAGATACAGGAAAGCCACTACTAATATCAAGCAGATACAATTTCAGCTCCCATATCAAAAACTCAGCTGTCACCAAATATGGCTTGCATGAAGATCTTAGGATTAATACAGCCACTTCCTATGTGGAAGCTGACACAGATGGCATCAATATTTAACTCTTTTGCCTGTTACAAAAGTAGTCTGCCATTTCTTAATGTGGCAAAAAATTTAACATTGAGACAACAGACTGCTTTGGAATCATCAATGGCAATCCACAAAAACCAACTTTGCCTTTGAATGTGCCCTGCCAACTTTCATTAACTTGACTTCACTACTGAAAGTCATCATCTGGACACAATTATTGGCAGCACACCTGAGATACTTGTTTAGAAGTACTTGCATAGATAATGTTCTGTGGAGGCACCCCAATACTTCACTAATTGTATTTTGGTCTTGTTGACACATCAAATCCTGTTCCAATGGCAACTAGGGTCTTCACTATGGTTCTGCTGTCAATGCATTTGACTGCATAAAAGGGGATGGCTCGAGAAAGAGATTTCACCCATTTCAGATGCTTCTTTAGAATGTCTTCCATCTGCAATGTAGAAGGCATTCTTATCATTGGAAGAAGAAACTTCATTAATTTTTTGGTCCAGAATGTTCTTGTCAGTAAAGTCTTCATCAAGAAAAAGGCAGCCAACTCTTCGTTACTAACATTGTTTATGGTTTCTGGATGTTCTTAAGGAAAACTAAGAGATGGAATTTAAAGAAATT
Source organism: Furipterus horrens (assembly GCF_987537825.1). Classification (NCBI taxonomy): domain Eukaryota; kingdom Metazoa; phylum Chordata; class Mammalia; order Chiroptera; family Furipteridae; genus Furipterus; species Furipterus horrens. The sequence continues at coordinate 46,677,320 of NW_028327182.1, forward strand.
ATTGCCAGCTTTTCACAAAGGCAGTTCTCCAGAGATTCCAAGTCTCTCTAAAGATGAGTGTTCTCTTGGTACAACAGTGGGAATGTCCTGATAACACAGAGCACAGGAGCACCTCAAGTTGACCGCATAGACAACTCCACTCAGTGCAGAGGACTGCCAGCCTCCCCCGACAACCACATGCCTGGCCATATACCACCTTACACTCTCCTGTGGAGGACCACATCAATAAGTGGTGCTGGAGTGCTGGCAGAAGGGTGGCAGAGGCTGAGGAAACTGACCCCTTTAATCTTTCTTGTAATACTGGTTTGGTGACAATGAACTCCTTCAGCTTCCTCCCTGCTTTTTCTTTTCTTTTTCTTTTTAATCTAGGAAGCTTTTTCTCTCTCCTTTGATGCTAAATGATTGCCTTGATAATTGAAACCATCTTGGTTGCAGACCCTTTCTTTTCAGCACTTTAAATATTTTGTGCCAATCCCTCCTGACCTGAAAAGTTTCTGTTGAGAAATCAGCTGACTCTCTTATGGGAGCTCCCTTTTAAGTAACTAACTGTTTTTCTCTTGTTACATTTAAAGTTCTTTCTTTGTCTTTGACCTTTGGCAATTTAATCGTGATGTGTCTTGGTGTGGGCCTCTTTGGGTTTATCTTGTTTGAAACTATGCACTTCCTTTGCCAGTTTAAAGAAGTGTTCAGTCATTATTTTTGCAAATAGGATTTTAATCCCCTGTTCTCTTCTCCTTTGGTACCCCAATGATGCAAACATTGTTATGATTAATGTTGTCCTTGAGGTCCCTTAAACTATCCTCATTTTAGAAGGTTTTTTTTCTTTTTGCTATTCCAGTTGGGTGTTTTCAGCTACCCTGTCTCTCAAATTGTATCTCCTGTTCTACTTAATGTTTGTTACTAATACAATTGTATCCTCTGCTTTATTTAGTCTGTTGTTAATTTCACCTATTGTATTCTTCATTTCAGTTTTTGTATTCTTCATTTCTGACTGTTTTTTTAATTGTTTCTATCTCTTTGGGTAAGTTCTCACTGAGTTCATCTATTCTTCCCCTAAGTTCATTGAAGATTCTTATAACCAGTGTTTTGAACTCTGTAACAGGCAGATTGCTTGTTGCCATTTTGTTTAAATCTTTTTCTGGAGTTTTGTGCTATTCTTTCATTTGGGATACAGTTCTTGGCTGCCTCCCTGTGTTTGTTTCTATGCAGTATTAAGTAGATCACCTACATTTCCTGGTTTTTGCAGAGTGGCCTTATGTAATAGGTGTCCTGTGGGGCCCAGTGGTGCAGTCTCCTTGTTCACCAAGCTGATGCCCCAGTGGTGTCTCTTGTGTAGGTTGTGTGTGCCCTCCTGTTGTAGTTGAGCCTTGATTGATGTCGACATGTTAGTGGGTGAGTTGTCCCTCAGGCTGACTGGCTATGAGGACTGGCCATGACTACAGCTGACAAACTGTTGTATGGGGCTGAACCTATGGAGTGAGATTTACTTTTGTGGGGCTCTGGTGTCTGCAGAGTTCACCTTTTGGGTGTGTCATTTATGTAGTTATTTAGATGGTGCTCTGGTATGGTCTAAAGCTGGACCATGTATGTTTTGGTTCCCAGGTCTCTTGGGAGGGGCTCTGATGAAGACTCAGGTCAGCTACAGCTTGTTTCCAGCCAGGGGCCACCTGTAGAAGCTACATAATGATCTGTGATAGGAAAGTATATGTTGTAAACCAAGGTTGGCTGCCACTAGCTGTGGGCTGAACCTCTTAGCAAGTACAGCCATGCCTGGGTCAGCTGTTGTTTGTTTGTGGTTTGTGGTCCTCTGAGAAATTTTATGAAAGTCTGCAGCATGGGCCAAGCCCAGCTCTTTGTGTAGAAAAACCACAGGAAGAGATTCAGGCCTGGCAAGTGAGTTGGGTAGGTCAGGGTCTCAGGGAATCACCAGTGTGGGGCTAGCGGTGTTAGCCAAGTTAATGGAGATTCATAATTGGCTCTAACCTGCACCTACTGGCTCCAATGGTTCAACAAAGGAACTATGGCACTTGTCAGCATTTCAGTCCCAGGGACTGCTGCCTCTCCAGCCCTCTACCTAAAGCCAAATAATTCAGTTACTCCTTGTCTGCCACTGATATTTTTTGAGCTGCTGTCTCTTTGCTGGAGCTCAGGGAAAGTGTGAGCAAGTGAGTTTATGCTTAGCCTTTTCAAGAGTAAATCTGTGTCTACAGCTGTTCTCCACCTCATGTGGACAGAATCCCTGCTGAGCTTCACAGCCAGAAGTTATGAGGACTTTTCTTCCTGCCACTGGTGCTCTGGGTTGCGAAGCTTGGTGTAGGGTTCAGGAACCTTGCTTTTTAAGGGGGATCTCCATCACCAAGATATCCCTCCTGATTGTTAACTGGCACCCCTCCTACCAGTCTTGAAATGACTTCTTCTTTACGTATTTATAGGAGTTTTGTTCAGATGATCTTCAGGTGGTTCTTAAGTTGTAATTTTTAGTTGTAATTTTTTTGGTCTTTTAAAAAAATTTAGTTGTAATTTTGATGTGGTCATGGCAATAGGTGATCTCAGCATTTACCTACTCTGTCATCTTGACCGGAAGACCTATGTTGCCTAAATTAATACATTTTACTGTAGATAAAAGTGTATGAGTTTGTAGTTTATTTTACAATAAAGTTAGTATCAATTTGATGAGATATTTAGATGGAAAATTAACTTCTATAGACCCTAAAAATATAAAATTGGAATTAAGAACCAGTAGTCATTTGACCAATGTTTTAGGACGTTATTTGACATTGTGTTGGAGAAACTAGATTCAAATGTTAGGAACTAAAATTGTAACACAAAGAAGGTGAAGTTTTCTTTCTTTACCTTTTACAATTTTTCTCCTTTTTTTAACCTTAATTCTTTTTTTGTCTTTTTTCTTTTTTAATTTTATTTTTTGGTTTTTCAATTACAGTTGTCTCATTTTTTCCCCATTGTTCCCCCTCACCCAGTCCACCCCTTCTCCCACAATCATATCCCTCCCCGTTGTCCATGTCCATGAGTCATTTATGCACATTCCTTGACTAAACCCTTTCCTTCTTTTCCTCCTTTCTCTCCCTTCCCACTCCCCTCTATTGACAGTTATTCTGCTCCTTGTTCTATTTAGTTCATTTGTGTATGTTGTTCTTTAGTCTCCTGTATTAGGTGATATCATATGGTGTTTTTCTTTCTTTGCCTGGCTTATTTCACTAAGCGTACTTCTCTCTAGTTCCATCCATGTTGTCGCAAATGGCAGGAGTTCCTTCTTTCTCTCTGCTGCATAGTATTCCATTGTGTAAATGTACCACCATTTTTTTGATCCACTCATCTACAGATGGGCACTTAGGCTGTTTCCAGCACTTAGCTATTGTAAACAGCGATGCTATGAATGAACATAAGGGTGCATAAGTTGTTTTGAATAAGGGTTTTAGAATTTTTCGGGTATAATCCTAGCAGTGGAATCGCTGGTTCAAAAGGCAGTTCCAGTTTTAGTTTTTTTAAGTAATTCCATACTGTTTTTCATAGTGGCTGCACCAGTCTGCATTCCCACCAACAGTGCAGTAGGGTTCCTGTTTCTCCACATCCTCGCCAGCATTTGTTGTTTGTTGATTTGTTGATGATGGCCATTCTGAAAGGTGTAAGGTGGTATCTCATTGTGGTTTTTACTTGCATCTCTCTGATGGCTACTGATGTTGAGCATTTTTTCACGGGTCTATGGACCTTCTATATGTCCTCTTCGGAGAAGTGTTTGTTCAGTTCCTTTGCCCATTTTTTAATTGGGTTGTCTGTTTTCTTGATGTTGAGTTGTATAAGCCCTTTATAGGTTTTGAAGATGAGTCCCTTTACTGAGAAATTATTGGCAAATACGTTTTCCTATATGGTTGGTTCCCTTTTCATCTTGCTAATGTTTACTTTTGCTGAGCAGAAACTCTTTAGTTTGATGTAGTCCCATTTGTTTATTTTTTTTCCTTTATTTCTCTTGCCTTAGGAGATGTATCAGTGAAAATATTGTTATGCAGGATATCTGAAATTTTCCTGCTTATGTTTTCCTCTAAGACTTTTATGGTGTCATGGCTTACATTTAAGTCTTTGATCCATCTTGAGTTTAATCTCGTGTGTGGGGTAAGTTGGTGGTCTAGTTTCATTTTTTTGCACGTCCCTGTCCAGTTCTCCCAGCACCATTTGTTGAAGAAGCTCTTCTCATTCCATTTTATGTTTCTTCATTTTTTACCAAATATTAGTTGACCGTATACTCCCGAATTTATTTCTAAACTCTATTATGTTCCATTGATCTATATGTCTGTTCTTTTTTTTTTTTTTTTCATGTCTATATGTCTGTTCTTATGCCAGTGCCAGACTGTTTTGATCATAGTGGCTTTGTAGTATTGTTTGATGTCTGGTATTTTGATTCCTCCTGATAAGTTCTTCTGTCTCAAGATTGCTTTGGCTATTCAGGGTCTTTTTTTGGTACCATATTAATTTTTGAAGTATTTGTTCTAGGCTGTGAAATATGTCATTGGTATTTTAATAAGGATTGCATTGAATCTGAAAATTGCTTTGGGTAATATGGCCATTTTGATGATGTTGATTCTTCCCATCCAAAAACATGGTATTTGCTTCCATTTATTTGTATCTTCCTTAATTTCTTTCTTCAGTGTTACATAATTTTTAGAGTACAGGTCTTTTATCTTTTTGGTTAAGGTTATTCCTACGTACTTTATTTTTCTTGTTGCTATAGTAAATGGTGTTCTTTTTGTTTGTTTCTGTCTCTGATATTTCATTGTTGGTGTACAGAAATGCCTTAGATTTCTGTATATTTATTTTGTACCCTGCTATTTTGCCAAATTCGCTTATTATATTGAGTAGTCTTTTAGTGGAGTTTATAGGGTTTTCTATGTATACTATCATGTCATCTGCATATAATGATAGTTTCACGTCTTCTTTCCCAATTTGGATGCCTTTTATTTCTTTTTCTTCTCTGATTGCTGTGGCTAGGTCTTCCAACACTATGTTGAATAGGAGTACAGAGAGTGGACATCCTTGTCTTATTCCTGATTTTAGAGGGAATGCATTCAGTTTTTGTCCGTTAAGTATGATGTACACTTCAGGTTTCTCATATATAGCCTTGATTATGTTACGGTATGCTCCCTCTTTATCAAATGCTTTTTCTGCATCTATTGATACGATCATGTGATTTTTGCCTCTCATTTTGTTTATGTGATATATTATATTTATTGATTTGCAAATATTAAACCATCCTTGCATCCCTAAGATGAATCCCACTTTATCATGGTGTATGATGTTTCTAATGTGTTGTGGATCCTGTTAGCCAATATTTTATTGAGGATTTTAGCATCTATGTTCATCAGTGATATTGACTTGTTGTTTTCTTTCTTTCTTGTGTCTTGACCTGGTTTTGGAATTAGGGTAATACTGGCTTCATAGAAAGAGTTTGAGAGTTTTCTCTATTTTTGGATTTTTTGGAATAGTTTGAGAAGGGTAGGCATTAGTTCTTCCCTAAATGTTTTTTTTTTTTTTTTTTTAATACAGCTGTGAAGCCATCCAGTCCAGGGCTTTTGTGTGCTGGTAGTTTTTTGATTACTGTTTCAATTTCACTCTTTGTCATACATTTGTTCAGGCTTTCTGCTTCTTCTTGACTCAGTTTTGGAAGATTATATGTGTCTAGAAATTTACTTATTTCATCTAGGTTGTCAAGTTTCTTGCCATACATTTGTTTGTAGTAATTTCTTACAATTTTTTATATTTCTGTGGTATCAGTTGTGATTTCTCCTTTTTCATTTCTGATTTTGTTTATTTGGGTCTTCTCTCTTTTTTTCTTGATAAGCATGGCTAAAGGCTTGTCGATTTTGTTTATTTTTTCAAAGAACCATCTCCTAGTTTTGTTGATCTTTTGAATTGTTTATTTAGTCTCTATATCATTTAATTCTGCTCTGATTTTGATGATTTCCTTCATTCTTCTTGCCCTAGGCTTTGTTTGTTGTTGTTGTTCTAGTTCTTGTAGCTGTAGGGTTAGATTTTTTTATTTGAGATTCTTCTATCCTTTTCAGATATGCCTGTATTGCTATGAACTTCCCTCTCAGGACTGCTTTTGCTGTGTCCCATAGGTTTTGGACTGTTGTGTGTTCTTTATCATTATTTCCCAGAAATTTCTTGATCTCTTCTTTGATATTAGTGTTAACCCATTCATTATTTAATAGCACGTTATTCATTCTCCATGAGTTTGGGTGTCTTTGACTTTTTTTCTCTGAGGTTGATTTTTAGTTTCAAGACATTGTGGTCTGAAAAGATGCTTGATATGATTTCAATTTTCTTGAATTTGTTGAGGCCTGTTTTGTGTCCTATCATGTGGTCTATCTTTGAAAATGTCCCATGTGCATTTGAAAAGAATGTATATTTTGCTCCTTTGGGGTGAAAATTTCAATATATATCAGTTAAATCCATGTGTCTTAGTGTGTTGTTCAATGCCTGTATATCCTTGGTGTTTCTTTGTTTCAAAGATCTGTCTATTGTTGATAATGGAGTGTTAAAGCCCCCTACTATAAGTGTGTTGCTGTTAATCCTTCTTGTCGTCTTCTAGTATTTTCTTTATGTATTTGGGTGCTCCTATGTTGGATGCATATATGTTTATCAGTTTTATATCTTCGTGATGTATTGTTCCCTTAAGTATTATGAAATGTCCTTTTTTGTCTCTTTTTATTGCCCTTCCTTTGAAATCCATTTTGTCTGATATGAGTACTGTTACCCCAGCTTTTTTTTTCATGTCCCTTTGTTTGGAATACTTTTTTACTTACTTTACTTTCAGTCTGTGTAAATCTTCTGTTTTGAGGTGTGTTTCTTGTAGACAGAAAATATGTGGGTCCTGTTTTTGTTTCCATTTCATTACCCTATATCTTTTAATTGGAGCATTTAATCCATTTACATTTAAGGTTATTATCAAAATGTATTTATTCATTTCCCTTTGTACCTGTGTTCCTCTCCCTCTCTTTTTTTCTTCTTTTTCTTAAAGCATTCGCTTTAGCATCTCTTGCAATGCTGGTTTGGTGAAGATGTATTCTTTTAGTCTTCCTTTGTCTGAGAAACTCCTTATTTTACCTTCCATTTTGAAGGAGAGCCTTGCTGGATAGAGTATTCTTGGTTGTAGGCCTTTGTTTTTCATTGTTTGAAATATTTTTGATCATTTTCTTCTGGCTTGTGGTGTTTCTGTTGAGAAATCAGTCGATAGCCTTAACGAATCTCCCTTGTATGTTATTTGCTGTTTTTCTCTTGCTGCTTTTAGGATTCTCTCTTTGTCTTGGAATGTTGCCATTTTAATTATGATGTGCCTTGGAGCGCGCCTTTTAGGGTTCCTCTTAATTGGGACTCTCTGTGCTTCTTGGACTTGCATGACTTTTTCTCTCATCAGGTTAGAAAAATTTTCTGTCATTACTTGTCCTATCAGCTTCTCTATCTGTTGTTCTTCTTCTCCCATTTTTATTCCAATGATCCAGATATTATTTTGTCTCATGTATTCTGTAATTCCCTTAGACTTTCTTCATACTCTTTCGATCTTTTTTCATTTTGTTGCATTGTCTGGGAATTTTTTTCTACATTGTCTTCTAACTCACTGATCTGGTCCTCTGCTTCGTTTAACCTACTTTTGATTGATTTTACTGTATTTTTCAGTTCAGAGATTGTATTTATTTCTTCCTGGTTCTTATTAATAGTTTCTATGTCCTTTTTTATGCTGGTGTAGTTCTCTGTAAGTTTCCTGTAATTTTCTTGGAGCTGTGGGTAACTTCCTTGGAGGTCGTCATAGTTATTTTTGAGGTTGTCAAGTATATTGAGCTTCTTCACCATCATTATTTTGAATTCCATGTCTGACATTTGGGTTATGTCTATTCCATCTATCTCTCTTTCTGGACATTTCTGTTTTCTTTTCATTGGGAGGTTGTTTCTGCATCTTACCATGTTGGATTCTTCTTGTTTGTTTGTTTGTTTGTTTGTATTTGTCTGCTTTGGCTTCTTGCCTTTGTGGTATGAGAACTGGGGGTTTCAGTGGTGCAGTCTCTTTGATATCCTGAGCCTGATGTTTTGGGGATACCCTTTATGTTGTTTGTTTTTGCTGTCAGGTTATATTTCAGATGTTCTTTGGTGGGACTTTCTCTCTGGCTAGTTGATTGAGAGTCACTCTGTCCACTTTGTCTTGAGTTTTTTTATGGAGATGCTGTTAAAGACATAGACACACAGCCCAGGCAGGAAACCCACACCGTCAAAAATATCCTCCACCTTCTATCCCACTACCATCAGCCAATGAGCCAGTATTAATATAAATGTAGAGAGGTTAGGGATTTTATACTATAGGAAGAATAGATAAGAGTTGTTTTTAATGAAGGAAAATATGATTTTTGAGAGGGGGGATGATAGATTAATAATAGTAGCAAGTAGTGTCGAGACTATGCAAGACAGTAAGTTATATTTACATTGTATATTAATAATAATAATATAAAAATAAGGAAGAATGCAGAATATAGTGAGAAAGTGGAATTGTATAGTATTAGATTTATATAGTAGTTATATGCTATATATTTAGTGTGAAAGGGAGGCTAAACAAAACAGACAAACAAACAAAAGTAAAGAAAAAGGATGAGAGGGAGAGATGGTACGAAACAAATTAAAGAGATAGTTTTTTTAATATAAAAACAATAAAAGTAAAGATTTAAATAAAAATAAAAAATAAGACATTAAAAAATAAAAATAAAATACTAATAAAAAATTAAAATAGAAATAAAAAGTAAAAGAAAAAAAAAGAAAGAAAGTTTTTACTCAGTTCAGCTTTTGTGGGCAGTCTTCTTTTTCTGGATCCACAGTTGGTCTACTGAGGCGGGAGTGGGCGTCTGTGAGTTGCAGCCACCCTCTGTTCCTGCACTGGCTTGGACAGGCATGAGTAGAACTTGCACAAGTAGGCTGTGCGCTGGCTTGGTGCCTATTGGGGCAGGCCAGGGGTGTCTGTGCCCCTGTGTGCCCAGAGGGCTGATTTTGCACTCGTTGGCCTGTTGATCTTTTGTCTGTTGGGGTGGGTCCGAGGGGTACCCAGATGCGCGTCCAGCAACCTGACTGCGCGCCTGGGCCAACGGAAGAAGGCACCTCCCTGAGCGTGCTGTCGTGACCCAAGGGGAGGGCTGAGGAGTGGGCGAGCTCACTTCTGTGCCTGTGTTCCTCAAGAATGTCCAATCACCCCCAACCTCTCCTTCCCTCTCCGCAGCACACAAGAGAAAAATATAAAGGAAAAACACATTTTTACATACACAGCAGTACACTGTTTCTTATCTCTCAGCGCCAGATGCCACCTGGCCCACTCCTGGCTCTGCCAGCAGGCAGAGACCCGCTCTCTTCCTGATTCCTCTCTGGGGAAGCCTGCGGCCACTTAAAATTCTTTGTGTATTTCCAGCCGCAGCTCGGGAAGCCAACTCAGTCAGCAATTCCGTCTCATCCCTTTTTCCTTCGCTATCCTCACCAAACAGGTCATTCCCAGATGGTCTTCTCTGATGCAGCAGTGCCAAGGCTCAACTCCTGCCAGTGTCCAGACACTCACTGAGATGTTCTGTCTGCAATCATTCAAAACTACAGATGGGTCTTGGGAGCTAGAAAACGCAGCCTCCCCTCACTCCTCCGCCATCTTCAGTCTCTAACCTTAATTCTTATAATAAGAAAGATAAATTGTTGACAGGCACTGCACAACTTAGAAAAATTAAAAGTATCTCGTTTTTTCTGTTGTAATTTACATCTTGAATTCAGTCAAGATCTAATTTACAAAGGATTAAAATCTAGAAGTTTGAAAATATATTTTTGGAGTGGTGAAAAGAGACCATTCACACATACTTCACACCCATACTGTTTCTAGACAATTTGGAGGAGTAATGTTTTGTCATGCAAACTGGAGTAGGTGTGTATGTGGGGTAAATGTTTTCAAATGTTTCTCCTATTATTATAAGAGATAATATTTAAATTATACTAACATGAATAACATGAATTGTAGATTCAGAACAGATAAGAATATCAGGAGGTAATGAATTCTTTCAATGCACATTATGCTTGACATTATGCAGCAGAGACTTCTCTGACATAAACTGTCAATAGTGCTTTGGTTGTCCTATTTATTGTAAGAGAGTTTGCATCAAAATATGGGAGGCAAGCCTTCTCTATTTTTTGCCCCATTTCCACCAGGAAGAAAATTAACACTTTACTCACTTATTTATTTAGTAAATATAATTTAATAAATATTAAATGATACTATGTATTAGGCACCATTCTAGATACTGGATATGTTGGTGAATTAAACAGGGGGAAAAAACAAAAAGTTTTATATGTATGGTATTAAAATCTGATACATGCTATAAAATAAGAGTAAAGTGTGTAGATTGTGAGAGGTGATCAGATCTCTTCCTTTGGCCCATTCCACCTTCAGGTCTATAAATATTGAGAAATGGTTACTCCTCCACTTGGCAGAGTCAGCAGCTATAGGAAAAAAGGAGAAAAGTCTTGATTTTCTTGTGCAGTGGAGGCTGTGATATTGGCAAAATATTAATGGACTTAGTGTTGATCATTTTTGTAGGGTTGAGTAGCATGTCCAGGGAAACATAGAACATAAGAGTACTAAGAGAAATGGGGATTAAAAAGAAGACATCAGGAAGAGAGGATTGGGGTCTGGAAAGAGAAAGAGGAAGAATCCATGGGAAATCCCTAAAAATCTAGGCCTCATTGTGTGGTGCAAAGGAAAGGCAGCAAAACACCCAACTGCTTCCTGATTCCTTTAGCTTTAAACTGGTGGCTCTTTTCCTCAGAAAAACTGTCAAACCTCAGTTCTCAAATGCCTTGGTTCTTGAACAATTCAGCTTTTAACCAAGCTGTTCACAGAAAAAGTGTCTCGATTGTCTAACAAAACTTCAGGTCTTGATCCTTTTTTTGTGCTGATACTTGTATGGTCAGTCACATAGCTCTCAGGAGACAAAGGAGATTCTGTTTTTGAACAGTTTTCTGGAACAAATTAAGTTCAAGAACCTAGGTTCCACATGTACTTGATAATGTTTGGAAACACGTTTCATTGTCATAATTAGGGGAAGGAGTGTTACTGGCATTCAGTGAATAGTAGAGGCCAGGATACTATTGAACATCCTACATTGCACAGGACAGCCCTTCACACCAGTGAATCATCTAGCCCCAAATGTCAGTGGTATCATGGGGGATACCTATGAACTGAATCCTTGAGTAAAGAACAGTTTTTGTTTATTGTCAGTATCTGGTGCATTTATTATCATTTTAGGAGAAAGCAGATAAAGTGACATGTAGAAAAGGGAAGGTCTACATCTCTCCTCCACAACTATTGGTGCAACCCAACTGGAAATTAAGTTTGATTTTCCTGACTGCCTCACTCTGTGCCCACCCCTGCATTCAGGACCTAGGTGGGTAAGTAGGTGGACACATTCACCATAGTACAAAAGAGGTAAAGGGCTTATCATGAAAGTTTTATTTCCATGATAGTCAGAACAATTATGGTATTAGTGAGATTCTAAATCATAAAACCTACTTAATTTATTATGTAACCAAAATATAGTAATAATTGGTTTAGCTTGTGGGTTAAATGGCTATGGTTTATTTTAAAATACCTAAGAAATGACTCAAGATTCTAAGAATAACAACATAGCTGCCATATGAAAATGTATTTTAAGTAAAAAATGTCATATCCTGAGGATGAAGAAACCACTGGGCACTCATAAACACAACCCCCCTTTAAAGATCCATTTTCCACACACGTTGAAGTCAATGGCTGTTTGGTGCCACGATCTATCAAATAGAGTGCAGGCATCCCAAGGGGTGAGCATAACAAAGTTTTATTTATTTATCTTACAAAAGTCAAAGTTCATCATTAACTTATGGATTGTTACTGGTTTCCTCACTCGGTGCACATGTGAGAAGATTGTGTAAACCACAGCTGACAGCGTTTGCACAAGACAGATGTGTTATGAGTAACATCTGTCAGTTGATTCTCAGCATATCCTGGTGTTTTGCAGTTGACATGTGTCCATGCCTGCAACTATAAAATTCTTTTGTATTTTAAGAGGTTCCCTGGTTGTCTTATGGTAAAGTACTTACAAGAGCTGTTAAGTTTTTGGGTGAGTTACTTTCTTCTATAAAAATATGAATGACCCAAATTGCTTACCATTTTTATCATGACAAGTGGTTGACAGCAGGTTAGCTGGTATTTTAAAAACATAAAAACACTTATTTTAATGAGGAATGAGTAATTAATTGCTTTTGAAAGAAGTACATACTATGGAGAAACTTTTTAAAAAGATGTTTAAAAGTGCTCTCTAGTTACATAATCTTGATGACAAAAACAACATAAACAATTTATTTTAAAAATCTATCTACACATTATAAAAATTGAAAATAATTTCCTAACCTGTTAAAAATCTTTCAGACACACACAGGAGACTTCTGGCCAAGATGAAGGCCTACACTAACATGCTCCATCTCCCTCCACAACTAAGAAGGAATACAACTATTGCAAAACCAGAAATAACCAGAAATTCCAGAAAATAAATGGAAGTCCAATGTATGAAATTATAAAGAAGTGGTGCTCGTCCAGATGGGTAGGAGGCGTGAAGCCAAGGCAGACAGGTCAAGCTGTGCTGGTAGTGGCACAGTGATGATGGCGGGAGGACAACGGCCAACATGGACACCCATATTTAAAGGGAGGTGAGAAGCACCTGGAGAGCACCCCTGGCTGCAGACCAGACCCGTCAGTTTGTGATTCTAAAGACAGGGAAGGCAGACCTCCATTGCCTTGGACTGAGAGGGCCAGAGGGAGTGGGGATGGAGAAGGAGGCTCCCAGTCTCTCAGCAGAGAGTGAACAGCAGAAATCCATCCTGGACCCCCACCTCCGCATAAAATGTCACAGCATGGTGAGAAGGGCTGCCTGGTTGTGACGAGTGCATGGGGCCCTGCCCCCTATAGCATAGGAGGTGTGACAACCCTGCCCAGGAAACAAAGGTAAACACAAAACTGTCAGGATGGCACAGATCATGATAGAGATCCCGGTGACAAGACAGCGAATACCTAATCTAATGGACCAGAAGATAGAAAATCATTCTGAGGCTCAATTCAGAGCTTTGGTTATAAAAATGCTTACAGACATAACAGCAGATCTTAAACAAGATGAGGAAGGAATAAAGTCTAGTCCTGCTGAAATGAAATAAAAAACACATACAAAACTAGTAGTGAGAGCAAGAAAACCAGGGATCAAAGCAACAAATCAGAACATAGGGAAGGAACAAATAGTCAACCAGTGCAGAAAGAGGAAATGAAAAGTGAGGAAAATGAGGAGAGGCTCAGAAACCTATGGCACAGCTATAAGCGGGCCAACATCTGAATCATAGGGTTGCAAGAAGGTGAAGAACAAGAAGAACTAGAAATTGAAAGATTATGTGAAAAAATAATGAAGCAGAACTTCCCGAACTTGGGAAAGGAGGTGAACTTACAGGTCCAAGAAGCACAGAGAGTTCTGGATAGACTGGACCCAGTGGGGACCACACCAAGATACGTTATCATCAAAATGTCAAAAACTAAAGATAAAGAGAGAATCTTAAAAGCAGCAAGAGAGAAGAGAATAATCCTGTACAAAGGGTTCCCAATTAGACTATCAGCGGATTTCTCAAAGGAGACTTTATAGGCAAGAAGGGACTGGCAAGAAATATTCAAAGTAATGAAAACAAAAAACCTACAACCACGATTACTCTATCCAGCGAAGCTCTCATTCAGGATAGAAGGGCAGAGAAAGTGTTTCCAGGATAAAGTAAGACTGAAGGAGTTTGTTAGGTCCAAACCACTTATATGAGGTGTTAAAGGGACTTGTTTAGAAGAAGGAGGATCAGGACAATGAACATTAAAATGAAAACTATATTACAACAACCAACAGCAGAAGCTAGGGAACTGAGGCAAGGGCAAACTAAGTAGGCAATGAGAAGAGGAAAAGAATTATAGGTAAGGGGAGCATATTGGGGAGAGGTCAGCGGGGAGGGGGATGGGGAAGAGGTAGGGAGATGGTGCAGGAATTGGGAAGCATAGTGGGAGGGAGTGGAGTGGACAGGAAGATGTTGAAAAGAACTATATGCAGGATCAATGGGCATGGACTAAGGGACTAAGGGGAGAGACAACTGGAGGGAAGGGGGAACAGGGGGGAAGAAAATTGGGGCAACTGTAACAGTATAATCAATAATAAAAAATTTAAAAAAAAACGCACATTTAGCTGTCATTGTCTTTCTACTTGTACATGTTACAGCTATCAATCCGATGTGACAATTAGTATGATGTCCTTGATATGAACTACAATTCTTTCAGCTTTGTCTCCAAAGCAGCAAGAGTGCTTAACTCCAGTGATATTCATTTTCATATCCAATTAACATTCTTCTAAAGATCTTTCATTTATTTGGCTGTTTCTCCTTTTCCAAAAGTGCACTGAATTAAATAATATTCAATCTCTCCATAAGCAAAGTTGGTGTTTATTCTCTTTCTATTTGTTAAGCACTGAGCATCATCTTCCAACATTATTTGTGAGTTGATCCACACTTTTCAAGCAAAACTGCTTATTTTTTTTTAAGATTTTTAGTGTACATTTAAGTAAGGGCAACTGGAATACTTTTGCTTTAATCTCAATGTGTTTTATTTGGATGAGTGGGCATACATTTCTTCTACTTTTATTTTAAAGATGAAAAAAACAGAAGTACTCTAATATTGAAGGATATCCAAACCTCACAATGAATCAAAAGTAGATTTCTCAAATGGAATCCAGTTGCTATGTCATTTAGAATTCCCCCACGTATAATACCATCCACATCCTGTATTTTAGCAACAGGATTTGTGATATGTTGCTTTATTTAATTGCTTTTAAAATTTAACTTCTCTATAAAAGATGGATTAGTTTAGAACGCAGACATGAGGAAAGTGAGCAATGAATGACTTCTGTCTCTTATGAATAATGGCCATTTTGATAACCCCGATTCAAGATATGAGAAACATTATGAAGGTTATGCTAAATTAATTATATTTTGTGTTGCAGGCATTGCATATTAGATTGCTTATTTACAATCATTTATTACAGTTAAGAAGTACTGTCATCAAATTTGATTTAGATGGATTTTATTGAGCAGGAAGGAGTTGGTTTAATTTTTAAAGTTTCTATATATTTTTTATCTTTACCTGAGGACATACTTATTGATTTTAGAGAGGGGGGAAGAAAGGGAGAGAGAGAGGAAAAGAAATATTAATGTGAAAGGGAAACATCTATCTGTTGTATCTTGTATATGTTCCCGACCTGGGACTTAACCCACAACCTAGGCATATGCTCTGACTAGGAATTGAACCCATGATCTTTCGGTTTACAGGATGATGCCCAACCAACTGAGCCATACAAACCATGTCTAAAAAGTTTCTACTTTTAATACAACACTAAAGTGTTTTATTCTCTGGGTTTGAACATGCAAGGACTATAGCTAATACTCCTCTTATCGTTCCTGCATGTACTTGTTAATTAAGCTGAGTATGAAACATGTAACTAGAGCAGAAATTTCAAATTAAAAAGGTACAAGAACTTCACAATTATTAGAGAAGACATAATTGTAGCAGTTATATATTAACCTGTCCTCAGACAATATAATCTACATTAACTGATTTCATATCTTTGAGCAAAGGCCCAACTAAAATGGTCTCAAAGGAATCTAAAGAACATATTTGTATTAGAAAGACTAAGATCTTGACTTCATGAAAGTATGTCAAGCTAGTTAACTTCATTGCACACTGAGTGTACAGGTCCATATTTCCATCAGTAACTATTTGTTCAACACAGTTTACATAGAAGTGTAGTAGGTGCTGAGCAGAATGCATGGAGACTAGAGGGAGCAAATTTCATCTGAATATCACTTTTAATTGATGGAGAAGTCTCCTTCAAATGGCACCAAAGAAATCAGAAACAGACTCAATCCAATACAAAACTAGCTGCAAAGACCTCTATTTTACATTTATTTTTCAAAGAGATGCTTTTTGCAAAATCAAAGGTCCTTCTTAATTTTGATGTCTTACTTCCTTAGTCTCCTCTTTCATGGCATTTTACCTCAAAACCTATGTTCCTGCTGTAATGCTTTCTCAGATTTTTTTTTGACTGGAATCCCTGTTGCTCCTCATTCTCTAACTCTGCCTAGTGAGTGTGTACTCATCCCACAGCTTGGCGTTTAGATAATCCATGAAGGCTTTTCTAAGATATTTATTTTCTCCATTTGATAAATTCAAGGAGAATTTACCATTCCCTCTGTATTAGTTTGCTAGAGTTGCCATGACAGAATACCACCAACTGGGTGGCTTAAGGAATAGAAATTGGCTGTCTCACAGTTCTAGAGGCTATAAGCCCAAAATGAAGGTGTTGGCAGCATTGGGTCCCTCAGAGGGCTATGAGGGAGGGAGCTGTTCCAGACTGCTCTCCTTGGTTTGTAAATGGCTATCTTTCCTGTCTATTTACACTGCCTTCCCACAATGCATATCATGTACAAATTCTCCTTTCTTATAAGGACACCAGTTGTGATGAATTAGGGCCCACCCTAATAACCTCATTTTAACTTGATTACTTCTGTAAAGACCTTATCTCCAAATAAGGTCATATTCTAAGCTACTGAGGTTAAGACTTCAACATACAATTTTGGGAGGACTCAGTTTAACTCATAACACCCACTTTTATTCCTCTTTCCCTATTTATGTTGTAATAATTTCTTGTACCAGTTACTTTTTTCCACCTGACATCTTCCAAAAGGTTGTAAGCCTTTACAGAATGGGAACCACATTTGATTTTTATTTGTACCTCTGAACTAGTATAATTTCTAGTATGAGAAGTGGCTCATTAAAGTCAGTTGGTTGTTTCATTGATGAGATAGGGAATGAACAAAGACCCCAAATGATAGGAGTTAAGCCGCTCCATTTAATTTATAAGAAGTATAAGAATGCATCTGGAATTCTACATTTACCTTTTTTATAGGTCTATCTCTTTCACTTGACTATGAATTCTTTGAGAACAGAAAGCATGTTTTGTTCTTGACTGTGATAGAAATCATTAATTAGTGGCTTACTTGGCAAGTAAGTGACGTTCATGTGATAGAATTCTAGCCAATGAAATGTAAATAAAAGTATGAATGGGATTTTTAGTAAAAAAAGAAACAGGTTCAACCCCCATGTTTTCTTGCCCTTTTCTGTTTCCCTTTTCCTACCCAGAGTGCAGAAGCAATGCTCAGAGGTAAAGCAACCATTCAGTGACAAAGTAAGTAGCACATAGTAAGGGTGGCTAAGCAAAACAATAGAAAATATCTTTATTTCATCTCAATATTGAGAGATGTTCTTTTAGTATAAGATTCTAAGTTGATATTTATATCCTCTCAGCATTAAGTAATTATTTTTTATCTTTAATATTTTCTTTCTTTAAAAATATCTGAAATAGATACAGCAAAAGATTAACTGTATGTACTCTACTTGGTGGTTTAGAATATACTCTATACTTTTCTAAATAAATACTTCATAATTAAAAAGGCATTATTAATTCAAAATATTATAGAGCTGGGCTTTCCAGTAGCTAAATTAAACTTGCATTTAAATTTATATTTAATTTAAAAGTCGGTTCCTCAGTCAAGTAGGCCACACTTCAAGTGCTCAAGAGGCACAGGGGACTACTGTATCAAACAGTGAAGATTTAGAACATATCCATCACTCCAGAAAGTTCTTCTTTTTTTAAGTATATTTTATTGGTTATGCAGTTATAGTTGTCCTAATTTCTTTTCCCTTTGCTCCCCTCCACTCAGGACCTTCTTCCCTCCAGCAATCCCACCCCCCTTAGTTCATGTCCATGGGTTGTGCATATAAGTTCTTTGGCTTTACCCTTTACTGTATTATTCTTAACTTTCCCCTGTCTATTCTGTACATACCAATTGTGCTTCTTAATCCCTGCAAAATTACTCCCCCTACACCCTCCCAGCTGATAACTCTCTAAATGATCGCCATACTTATGATTCTGTTTCTATTCTGGTTGTTTGCTTAGTTTTTGTTTTTATGTTTTAGATTCTTTTATTAATAGTTCTGAGTTTGTTGTCATTTTAACATTCATAGTTTTGATCTTTTTCTTAAATAAGTCCTTTTAAAATTTCATATAATAAGGGCTTGGTGATGATGAAATCCTTTAGCTTCACCTTGTCTGGTAAGTACTTTATCTGTCCTTACTTTCTAAATGATAGCTTTGCTGGATAGAGTAATCTTAGTTGTAGTTCCTTGCTTTTCATCACATTGAATACTCCTTGATAGTTCCTTATGGCCTGCAAAGTTTCTTTTGAGAAATCAGCTGACAGTCTTATAGGCACCCCTTTGTAGGTAACTCTGCTTTTCTCTTGCTGCTTTTAAGATTCTGACTTTATCTTTCACATAATTTTAATTATGATATGTGTCTTAGTGTGGTCCTCTTTGGGTCTAGCTTGTTTCCTGGACTTGTATGTCTATTTTCTTCACCAAATTTGAGAAGTTTCCCTTCATTATTTTTTCACATAAGCTTTCAATTTCTTGCTCTTTCTCCTCTTCTGGCACTCCTATGATTGAGATGTTGGTACATTTAAACTTGTCCCAGATGTTTCTAAGACTCTCCTCATTTTTTTCAATTCTTACTTCCTCATTCTGTACTGGTTGACTGTTTATTTATTCCTTATGTTCCAAATCACTAATTGGAACCCTGGTTTTCTTTCCTTAGCCATTAATTTTCCCACTGAAACCTTGATTTTTTCCCTCTTTTGGGTCATATTTCTCTGTCTCCTCAACTTGACAGGCTCCTGTGTTTGCCTCTGTGTCTTGGGTAGAGCTGTCACACCTGTTATGTTGTAAGGAGTGGGGCCTTAGGTATTTGTCAGTGTGAGATAACCCATTTCACTATGATGAGGTGCTGTATGTGGGGAGGTGTCTGAGAGGGGACAATTCTGCTTCCTCAGAACTTGCTCCTTTTCCAGGCAATTCTCTCTCTTCCCATATGGGACTAACACCCCCCTAGCTGTTGCTATGCCCATGGTTCCCAGAGTGGGTGGGTTTGCAGTCGATCTAGGATTGTGGGGGACCCCTAAACAAATGGACTCTGCTGAGAGACCAGTAGTTTCTTATTCTGCCCCAACCTCCACTGGTTTTCAGAATCAGAAGCAATGAGGCTTTATTTTCCCTAGCACTAGAACTGTGATCTGTGTGGTCTGGTCTGGTGCTGGGAGCACTACCCCGGTGTCCCTCCCTACTTTTTAAAATGTGTTATTGCACTTTCTTCCAGCTGACCACTGCCACTGTTGCCACCACCGCTGGTGCCAAACCGCTTCCTCTGCACCCCAGCTCTACCCCTCTTACTTGTCTGGATGAGTATTTCTTTATATCTTTGTTTGTTGGACTTCCATGCAGCTTGATTTTCTGGAACTACTGGTTGTCTCTAGTTTTGAGATAGTTGTATTCCTTCTTAGTTGTGGAGGGAGATGCAATGTGTCTACCTATGCCTCCATCCTAGCTGGAGCATTAAGTAATTATTATTGCCAGTGTTGCTTTTAAGAAGATAGCCACTACTCTAATTTCTTTTTCTTTGTAGGCAGTTGAGCCTTCCCCATGGCTGTTTATTTAAAATGTCTTCTTTGGTGTTTTGCTTCACAGTGACAAGTTTACATATAAATTTATTTATTTTTAATTATACTTATGACCATTGGCCTTCTTGAAAATGAGTATTAGAGTTTTCCAACAATTAGAAAAAATTCTCAGTTATTATCCCTTCAAATATTGCCTTTTTACCTCTCAAACTTTCATTAATGTATGTCAGAGATTTCTACTCTATTCTCCATGTCTTTAATCTTTCTTTCTTATTTTAATCTCTTGACCTGTATAAACTATATTTTATATAGCTTTTTTAGCTTCATCTTTCAATTGACTAATGTCTCTTTAGCTGTGTCTGTCATATCAGCTGTTTACATTGCCTAATTACTTTCAATTTGTGTACTCATTATTTCTCTTAATTCTATAAGTTCTCTAGTGATTTTTTATAACTATATTTTGTTCTTTTTAAAAAATTTCTAACTTCTTGTTTATATTCTTAAGTTTGTCCTTTATTTCTCAAAACATTAAATATAGTCTTTTTAAAAAATTCTTAAGTGCCTGATACTTCCAATATGTGAAGTTTTTGCAAGTCTTATTCTACTGTTTACTGCTGTTGCTGGTTTCCCCTTATGATGTCCTGGTTCCTTATGTGTTTTGTGAATTTTAACAGTAGGCTGATCAGTTTTCTTATAACATTATCAGTGAGAATTCTTTGAGGCCTGGGATTTGTTTTTGTTTTTTGTTTTTGTTTTTTTTGCTTACAAAATATACCTAGAAGTACCACTAACCTGGATTTACTTTACATTCTTTACTTGGTTTTTCTGAAATACAAAAACATAAACTATATTTTAAGCCCATATGAAGTCAGGGTTGTGGTTTTATGTTCTCAGAAGTGATTACCCCATCTTCTGTCCAGCACCCAGATTGAAACAGGTAAATATATTTATTGATCCTTCTGAATGGTGGTTTTACTTCGTTTTTTAAAAAATTATTTTTCAATTACAGTTGTCCATTTTCACCCATTGCTCCACCCCCCACCCAGTCCACCCCTTCTCCCACAGTCATTCCCCACCCCATTGTCCCTGTCTGTGTGTCATTTTTCACATGTTCTTTGACTAGATCCTTCCCCTTTTCTCCTTTCCCCCTGCCCCCTGATAACTGTAATTCTGTTCCTTGTTCATTTTGTTCATTTGTTTGTGTTGTTCATTAGTCTCCTGTATCAGGTGATATCATGCAGTATTTTTCTTTCATTGCCTGGCTTATTTCACTAAGCATAATTCTCTCTAGTTCCATCCATGTTGTCTCAAATGGCAGGAGTTTCTTCTTTCTTTCTGCTCCATAGTGTTCCATTGTGTAAATATACCACAGTTTTTTTTTTTTTAATGTTTTTTATTGATTATATTGTTACAACAGTTCCAATTTTCTCCCCCTTGTTCCCCTCCCCCCAGCACCCCCCTCCACCAGCGATCCCCCCCAAGTCCATACCCCTGGTTCGTAAAAATTAACTATCCCCCCCCTCTCAAATATTAGGACCCTTTGTAATCTTGTAAAGGACAATGGGCGAAGGTCTCAAGCTCCTCTAGCTGCTTCAAGCTGGACATGGTGGTCGTCCTACCTACCCTTGGGTCCAGAAAACCCTAATATGAGTGGGGGTGTGGAGGGGAGGGTGGCCTTCCCACATGGGGAAGGATCGTGCAGACTCCAGGTCAGTTGGCTGTCTCCGGTCAACGGCATGCTTGGTTCAACAGGCGGGTGTCCTTGTTGTGTTCTGAGGGCAACAGATTTGGCGAAAAGGGTTAAAAGACATCATTCAATCCATAACTACTAGATGACAAAAGGCAGGGATTAATTTTTCAATGTTCCATATTAGGGAAAAAAAAAGTTTCTTTGTAAGAAGGTGTGCTAGGCACATCTCGCCTGTCCAAAACCCTTTTGCCCATTATACTTAGTTTGGGCTGAGGTAAATAGTTTAGGTTTTTCCCCCTCTCAGACCTCTGGGCCCTTTCTGTCCAAGCCATTAGGATAGAAAAGAGAAACCCGTTTTAAAGTGAAGCCCACAGACCACCCCATTCTTCCCCAACCCAGCCATTTAGTTCAGCCAAACCGTTGAGTCTCAGGAGGCAGCGCTGCAGAGAGGATTAAGTGAGGCTTATGCATACAGATAATCACTCATGTAATGCGATCATAGGCTTATGTCCTTTGAAAACAAAAAAAACGTGTTAATTTATGTAACATAACCCACAAACAAGTCTCTAAATCTGGAGAAGAAACTTTTAAGACGGTTAGTTGCCCTGTTTTATACTCTACTACTGATCATTGTGATTTTCCTTGAATAATAATTTTTCTCCCTAAGGTTACCCTCCTTGTCTTTAAAGGGACTACATTAAGTCCATTTTTAATTTATCCTGTTCGTTTGCATAAACATAACAAGAGCAGCAAATGATCACTTATGATCTTTAGTTCTGCTTTGCTGGAACTTACCCAAGGAATATTTGGGGTGACCTTCAGTCTGTTCTTCAAGGCACAGAAGCTGTGCCACATATCTGGTATTCATCCTTGCCTGTACACACCTGTTTTTTCCAAGTCTTTCTGGTCTTTCCTTGTGCCTTAAGGTCCCTTCTAGCCATCTTTCAGGAAAACAACCTTCGTTCCTTCCCTGGAAAGATTGCTGTGGACCGCACAACCAACCATGGTACCAGGCCTTTTATCTCACGGGCTTTTATTACCTTTGAAAGTCATTCCCAGTTCCTCAGGGCTTTCTGGTAACAATCTGAGCCCAAGTATGTTTCCTTTAGGCTTGACATTCCAGTCAAAGACTTGGTCAAAAAAAAAAAAAGAACCTCTGTTGACAACTGGTCTTATTAGTTCTATGCAAAGGAACTTATGTCATTACTTACTTGTTTAGAATGCCAAACTCTGGAGGGATCAAATAGGGAGAAAAATATACAACGTGAAGGAAAATCTTTGTCCTCATATTCACTGAACTGGCATTTCCATTCTTCATATTTTCATTTTTCCCCCACTAAAAAATTTTGATTTGTTTTTCCATTACAGTTGTCTCACTTTTTTAGCCCTCTTGTTTCCCTGCACCCTGTCCCTCCCCTCCCCCACATTTAGTCCCCATTCAGTTGCACCTGTCTGTGGGTCATTCATATATATATATATTTTTTAACTTGACCCATCCCCTTACACCTTTCTTTTCCTCCCCCCCGCCCCCCTTGTTACTGTTAGTCTACTTCTTGTTTACATACCTCTGGTTCAATTTTGCTCATTTGTTTGTGTTGTTCATTAGTTTCCTGTAATAGGTGACAGCATAAGGTATTTTTCTTTTGTTGCCTGGCTTATTTCACTAAGCATAATTTTCTCTAGTTCCATCCATGTTGTTGCAAATGGTAGAAGTTCCTTCTTTCTTTCTGCTACATAGAATTCCATTGTGTAAATGTACCACAGTTTTTTGATCCACTCATCTACAGATGGGCACTTAGGTTGTTTCCAGCACTTGGCTATTGTAAATAGTGCTGCTATGAACATTGGAGTGCATAGGTTCTTTTGAATTGGTGTTTCAGGATTTTTTGGATATAATCCTAGCAATGGAATTGCTGGTTCAAAAGGCAGTTCCATTTTTAGTTTCTTGAGGAAATTCCAAACTGTTTTCCACAGTGGCTGCACCAACCTGCATTCCCACCAGCAATGCACCAGGGTTCCCGTTTCTCCGCATCCTCTCCAGCACAAGTTGTTTGTTGATTTGTTGATGATTGCCATTTTGACTGGTGTGAGGTGGTATCTCATTGTGGTTTTAATTTGCATCTCTCTGATGGCTAGTGATGTTGAGCATACTTTCATATGTCTATGGGCCCTCTGTATGTCTTCTTTGGAGAAGTGTTTGTTCAGGTCCTTTGCCCATTTTTTAATTGGGTTGTCTGTCTTCTTGGTGTTGAGTCGTATGAGTTCTTTATATATTTTGGAGATCAATCCTTTGTCTGAGATGTCATTGGCGAATATATTTTCCCATATGGTTGGTTTCCTTTGCATCTTGCTGATGTTTTCTTTAGCTGAGCAGAAACTTTTTAGTTTGATGTAGTCCCATTTGTTTATTCTTTCCTTTATTTCCCTTGCCTTAGGAGATATATCAGTGAAAATGTTGCTACGTGGGATATCTGAAATTTTCCTGCCTATTTTTTCCTCTAGGACTTTTATGGTGTCACGGCTTACATTTAAGTCTTTGATCCATTTTGAGTTTATTCTGGTGTATGGTGTGAGCTGGTGGTCTAGTTTCATTTTTTTGCATGTCCCTGTCCAGTTCTCCCAACACCATTTGTTGAAGAGGCTCTTTTCATTCCATTTGATGTTCTTTCCCCCTTTGTCAAATATTAGTTGACCATATGAACCTGGGCTTATTTCTGGGCTCTCTATTCTGTTCCATTGATCTATATGTCTGTTTTTATGCCAGTACCAGACTGTTTTGATTACCGTGGCCTTGTAGTATAGTTTGATATCGGGTATTGTGATTCCTCCTACTGTGTTCTGCCTCAAAATTGTTGTGGCTATTCGGGCTCTTTTTTGGTTCCATATAAATTTTTGAAGTATTTGTTCTAGGTCTGCGAGATATGTTGCTGGTATTTTAATAGGGATTGCATTGAATCTATAAATTGCTTTGGGTAGTATGGACATTTTAATGATGTTGATTCTTCCCATCCATGAGCATGGTATACGCTTCCATTTATTTGTATCTTCTTTAATTTCTTTCTTCAGTGTTATGTAGTTTTCTGTGTACAGGTCTTTTACCTCTTTGGTTAAGTTTATTCCTAGGTATTTTATTTTTCTTGTTGCTATGGTAAATGGGATTTTTCTTTCAGTTTCTATCTCTGAGTTTTTATTGTTGGTGTATAAAAATGCCTTCGATTTCTTAATATTGACTTTGTATCCTGCTATTTTGCCGAATTCACTTATTAGATTGAGTAGTTTTTTTGTGGAGTCTAAAGGATTTTCTATGTACACTATCATGTCATCTGCAAATAATGACAGTTTTACTTCCTCTTTTCCAATTTGGATGCCTTTTATTTCTCTTTCTTGTCTGATTGCTGTGGCTAGAACTTCCAAGACTATGTTGAATAGGAGTGGAGAGAGCGGACATCCTTGTCTTGTTCCTGATTTCAGGGGGAATGCTCTCAGTTTTTGCCCATTGAGTATGATGTTGGCTTCAGGTTTCTCATATATGGCCTTTATTATGTTGAGGTATGCTCCCTCTATTCCCATTTTGCTGAGAGTTTTTATCATAAATGGGTGTTGTACTTTATCAAATGCTTTTTCCGCATCTATTGATATGATCATGTGGTTTTTGTCTTTCATTTTGTTTATGTGGTGTATCACGTTTATTGATTTGCGAATATTAAACCATCCTTGCATCCCTGGGATGAATCCTACTTGATCGTGGTGTATGATCTTTCTAATGTGTTGCTGGATCCGGTTTGCCAATATTTTGTTGAGGATTTTAGCATCTATGTTCATCAGCGATATTGGTCTGTAGTTTTCTTTCTTTGTTGTGTCTTGACCTGGTTTTGGAATTAGGGTTATACTGGCTTCATAGAACGAGTTTGGAAGTCTTCCCTCTTCTTGTATCTTTTGGAATAGTCTGAGGAGGATAGGAGTTAGTTCTTTCCTAAATGTTTTGTAGAATTCACTTGTGAAGCCATCTGGTCCTGGGCTTTTGTGTGCTGGGAGTTTTTTGATTACTGCTTCAATTTCGCTAGCTGTTATTGGTCTATTCAGACTTTCTGCTTCTTCTTGATTCAGTTTGGGCAGACTATAGTTTTCCAGGAATCTGTCCATTTCCTCTAGGTTGTCAAATTTCTTGCCATACAGTTGTTCGTAATAATTTCTTATAATTCTTTGTATTTCTGTGGTATCAGTTGTGATTTCTCCTCTTTCATTTCTGATTTTATTTATTTGGGTTCTCTCTCTTTTTTTCTTGATGAGCCTGGCTAAAGGCTTGTCAATTTTGTTTATCTTTTCAAAGAACCAGCTCCTACTCTTGTTGATCTTTTGAATTGTTACTTTAGACTCTATGTCATTTAATTCTGCTCTGATCTTGATGATTTCCTTCCTTCTACTTGATCTGGGTTTTGCTTGTTGTTCTTCCTCTAGTTCTTGTTGCTGTAGGGTTAAATTTTTTATTAGAGATTCTTCTAGCTTTTTTAGGTAGGCTTGTATTGCTATGAACTTTCCTCTTAAGACTGCTTTCGCTGTATCCCATAGGTTTTGGGTTGTTGTGTGTTCATTATCATTGGTTTCCAGGAACTTTTTGATTTCTTCCTTGATGTCACTGTTAACCCATTCATTATTTAATAGCATGTTATTCATTCTCCATGAGTTTGAATGTTTTTGAGTTTTTTCCTTGAGGTTGATTTCCAATTTTAAGGCATTGTGATCTGAGAAGATGCTTGATATAATTTCAATTTTCTTGAATTTATTGAGGCTTGTTTTGTGTCCTACCATGTGGTCTATCTTTGAAAATGTTCCATGTGCACTTGAGAAATATGTATATTTTGCTTCTTTGGGGTGTAAACTTCTATATATATCAACTAAGTCCATTTGATCTAAAGTGTTGTTCAGTGCCTCAATATCTTTGGTGTTTCTTTGCTTTGAAGATCTGTCCATTGTTGACAATGGGGTGTTAAAGTCCCCTACGATGAGTGTGTTGCTGCCTATATCTTTCTTGGAGTCTTTCAAAATTTTCCTTACATATTTGGGTGCTCCTAAGTTGGGTGCATATATATTTATAAGGGTTATATCTTCTTGATGGATTTTTCCCTTAAGTATTATGAAATGCCCTTCTTTGTCTCTTTTTATGGACTTTGCTGTGAAATCTGTTTTGTCTGATATAAGTATTGCTACCCCGGCTTTTTTTTCATGTCCATTTGCTTGGAATACATTTTTCCATCCCTTTACTTTCAGTCTGTGTAGATCTTTTGTTCTAAGGTGGGTCTCTTGTAGACAGCATATATGTGGGTCATTCTTTCTAATCCATTCAGCTACCCTATGTCTTTTAATTGGAGCGTTTAATCCATTTACGTTTAAGGTTATTACTGATAAGTACTTATTCATTGTCATTTTCCCCCTTTGTACTCGTGTTCTTCTCTGTTTCTCTCTGTTTCTTTATCTTTTTAGAGCAGACCCTTTAGAATCTCTTGCATTGCTGGTTTGGTGGAGATGTATTCTTTTAGTCTTCCTTTGTCTGAGAAACTCCTTATTTCGCCTTCCATTTTGAATGAGAGCCTTGCTGGGTAGAGTATTCTTGGTTGTAGGCCTTTGTTTTTCATTGCTTGGAATATTTTTTGCCATTCCCTTCTTGCTTGTAGTGTTTCTGCTGAGAAATCTGATGATAGCCTTATTGGAGCTCCCTTGTATGTTATTAGTTGTTTCTCTCTTGCTGCTTTTAGGATTCTCTCTTTGTCTTTGGATGTTGCCATTTTAATTATGATGTGTCTTGAGGTGGGCCTGTTGGGGTTCATCTTCATTGGGACCCTCTGTGCCTCCTGGATTTGCGTGACTCTTTCTCTCCTCATGTGAGGGAAGTTTTCTGTCATTAGTTTTTCAAAGAGGTTTTCTATCCCTTGCTCTTCTTCTTCTCCTTCTGGAATTCCAATGATACGGATATTGTTACGTTTCATGTTGTCCTGCAGCTGTCTTAGGACCTCTTCAGTCTTGTTCAGTCTTTTTTCATTTTGTTGCATTGTCTGGGAGTTTTTGTGTACGTTGTCCTCCAGCTCGCTGATCCGATCTTCTGCTTCCTCTAGCCTGCTTTTAATTCCTTCTACTGTGTTCTTCAATTCAGAGATCGTATTCTTCATTTCCTCCTGGCTCTTATTGATAGCTTCCATGTCCTTTTTGATGCTGGTATAATTCTCAGTAAGTTCCTTATAGTTCTTCTGGAGTTCACTGTAGTTTTTCTGGAGTTCTTTGTAGTTTCCGCTGAGCTCATTTAGCTTCTCCATAATCCATGTTTTAAATTCTGTATCTGATATGTTGCTCCCCTCTATTTCATTTAGCACTCTTTCTGGGGATTCTACCTTTCCTTTTGATGGGGGGTTGTTTCTCTGTCTCCCCATTTTTGTGATTCCTTTTATTTGTTGGTGCTTCTTAGAATGATCAGTTCTTCCTGGATCTGCCTCTGGTAGCGTCAGATCATGTACCAGACTGGCCCTAGGCAGCCTGTTGGAGACTTCCAGGGATCTACTGCCTTTGTCTCTCTTCTTTAGTTGTTACTATACTCAATCTGTGATCAGCCGTCAGGCTTAAGGACCGTGGGTGTGGCAACTTAATTCCTGTAGGCAGGGCTTTTATTTCCCCTTAGTATGACACCACTTGGAGGGGGATGGTCTGCTGCTGTACTGGGGCTGAGTCAGCTCTGGCTGGTCCCTGGAGGAGGTTAGTGTAGCTTCCACTTACTCCTCCACCCTCCTGGATCTCCGTCTGTGTTGTCCTTGATGATATTTCTTTAATCTGTCTGGTTGTATTTCAGCTACTTTTTGGTGGATCTTTTTCTCTGGTTAGTTGATTGAGAGTCACTCTGCCCACCTTGTCTTGAGATCTTTTGTGAAGGTGCTGCTAAAACATAATTACACAACCCAGGCAAGAAACCCACACCCTCCAATGTCTCCCCCAAATACAATCCCACTATAGGCTGCAAATGAGCCCGTGTTAATATACTTGTGGAGATACTGGGACTCTTATTTCGTAGGAGAAACAGAAAGGAGTTGTTTTAAATGAAGGAAGGGTAATTTTTGAGCTGGAAGTTGATAGAGTATTAATATTAGCAATTGGGATCAAGGTTATGTAAGAGAGCAATTAACACTTACACTGTCTGTTTGAAAAGGAGGGGAGGGTTACAGTGTGGAGAGAGAAAGTGGAAGTGTATAGTATTAGGATTATATAATCGGTATATACTATATGATTAGCGTGAGAGGTAGGGTAGACGCAACAGACATCCAGGTAGACAGACAGCCAGAAATTGAAAGAGAGGGCTGGGGAGGTTAGAAGGTAGGAAATAGATTGAGAGAGAATTTTTTAAGGATAAAAATACAGAGTAGAAAATAGCAAGACAGGAAGGGAGAGAGGAAAGAGAGAGAGAAAGTAGAGAAGAGAAGGGTAGGAGAGAGAACAGAAGAAGAAGGGGAGGTAGAAGAGAGGGGACTGGATTAAAATTCTTTTTTAAATTATATGTTATAAAAAAGATTAGGAGATTAAAACATGATATAAAGTTGCAAGATAGAGAGAAAAGGTGAATATAGAGAGAGAGGAATAGGAGATAGGAAAGCAAGAGGATTTGGGAGGAAAAGAGCTCAGAGGAGGGAAGGAAATCAGGAGGAAGAGGAGATATTAGGGAGGGGAGGATTGAAATTGAAGAGTTGGCAAAAGATAGGATGAAGGAGAGAAATACAAGAGGTAGGGAAATAAGTGGGGGGTGGGGTAGAAAAAGAGAAGGGGTAAGAATAGGAGAGTAAAGGGAGAGGGGGATAGATTAGAATTATAATTTGAATATTAAGAGATTAGAATATAAAGTGTAATAGGGAGAGAGAGAGATTATGTATAGGGAGAGAAGGAAAATAAGGACAAGAGATGAAAGAAAAATGAATGTAGACTGAAGGGGGACAAAATAAAGAAAGAAATTTAATAAAGTTGAAGGTGAGTAGCGCAGAGAAAGGAGAGGGTGAGAAAGGGAGAGAACTTAAAATTATAAAATTAACTGAGAATAGGATGCAGGGGAGAATGCTAAGGGGAGAGAAGGGAGGGAAGGGGAGGGGAGAAAAGGAGCGAGAATAAGAAGGGACTGACGGTAGGGGTAGTTAGAGAGAGAGTGAGAGATAAAAGAATGAGGATTTTAACTCAATTCAACTTTTATGCACAGTCTCTGGGTGTTTTTGGTTTGTTTGTTTTTTGGTTTTTCCTTGCTTCCTTCCTGAGTCTGCTCCTATTCAAAATTCCATGAGTTTCAAATCTTTTCTGGTTGGTTGGCTGGCTGTGGGAGGGTTCTGCTTGATTCTGGGGTTGCTAGTCTTTTTTTCGTGGGCCTACCACCGCTCTGCTGTGAGCTGCCTTTAGTTGTCCCCTCCTGAGGCAGCCTCAGCCCTCCTCAGGCTTGTCCAGCTACTCCTTCCCCCGGTTGGTCCAGCCTGTGCCTGCCAGCAATCCCCGCCCTGCCTCCGGTCCTGTCTCTATTCCCAGGCTACAGCTTCTGCTCTCTTTCCTGTCTATATGCCTGCACACCCCACCTCTCTCCCTGTCTCAAGATCGTCCTTTTGTTCTGCAGGACTCTGGCACAGTCGGTCAAAGTGCCGGGCCCAGTGGCCCTTTCCTGCCCAGGGCCTCTCCCCTAGTCTGGAGCTTTGCAGTGGCTTTCCTGCCTGTGCTCTTCTCCTTGCCCCAAAACTGTCTCTATTCCAAGCTACCGCTTCCTCTGGCTTCCCTGTCTATCGGCCTGCGCGCTCTATCTTTCTTCCCGCCACAGCACCGTCCCTTTGTTCTGTGGGACTCTAGTGTGGTCGGTCGGCGCAGCACTCTCCTTCCCCGGAGCTCTCTGCCAGTCTGGAGCTCCGCAGCAGCCCTTCCCTGCGGGCCCTTCTCCTTGCCCTAAAACCGTCTCCCCTCCAGAACCTCCGCCTCCGCTCTCTTCCCTACCTACACACCCTGCGCGTCCCACCTCTCTCTTAGCCCCAAACCTGCCCTTTGTTCTGTGGGATTCTAGCGCGACTAAAGAGCAAACACTGATTTCAAGACCACAGTTCTCCCCCGGTCCGGAGTTCCGAAACAGCTTTTCTATGCGGCCCGTCCCCTAGCCCCAAAACTGCTCCTTTGTTCTGTAGGGCCCTAGCGCAAGTGCTGGGCGCGCCCGGGATGCCGAGCTTTCCGTCGGAGGTTGCAGCTGGGGCTGTTTCTCTCTAGACTCAGGTCACACAGTTTCTCCCAGTCCTGGTTGTTCACTGTTCTCTCACTCCTCTGGCTTTTTTGGCCAAATCCTCTCCCTAACTCCCTACAAGAATTCACTCCCGGCTAGTGAGCTCTCCGGCTTGATACTGCAAACGCACGGAGTCTCAGAATGACTCAGCCTGCAGTTTGTGACAAAACCCTCCACCCCCCTCCACGCTGCTCCCACGATCTCCTCCCCGTTCACGTTATCAGATATTCCCACTCACTCAGTCATTCCTCCCCGAGTTTGTTCCTCTTGGATTGTCTCCTTAACAGGAGCGAGCTGAGAACACTGCTCCTACTCCGCGGCCATCTTGGTCCCCCCCTACACCACAGTTTTTTAATCCACTCATCTACAGATGGGCACTTAGGCTGTTTCCAGCACTTAGCTATTGTAAACAGGGCTGCAATGAACATAGAGGTGCATAAGTTCTTTTGAATTGGTGTTTTAGGATTCTTCGGGTATAGTCCTAACAATAGAACTGCTGGCTCAAAAAGCAGTTCCATTTTTAGTTTTTTGAGGTAATTCCGTACTGTTTTCCATGGTGGCTGCACCAGTCTGCATTCCCACCAACAGTGCGGTAGGGTTCCCATTTCTCCACATCCTCACCAGCACTTGTTTGTTGATTTGTTGATGATGGCCATTCTGACTGTGTGAGGTGGTATCTCATGATGGTTTTTATTTGCATCTCTCTGATGTCTTGTGATGTTGAGCATTCTTTCATATGTCTATGGACCCTCTGTGTGTCCTCTTTGGAGAAGTGTTTGTTCAGGTCCTTTGCCCATTTTTTAATTGGGTTGTTTGTTTTCTTGATGTTGAGTCGTATAAGCTCTTTATATATTTTGGAGATCAGTCCCCTGTCTGTGATATCATTGGCAAATATGTTTTCCCATATGGTTGGTTTCCTTTTCATCTTGCTGATGTTTTCTTTTGATGAGCAGAAACTTTTTAGTTTGATGTAGTCCCATTTGTTTATTTTTTGCTTCATTTCTCTTGCCTTGGGAGATGTATCCGTGAAGATATTGTTACGTGTGATATCTGAAATTTTCCTGCCTATGTTTTTCTCTAGGACTTTTATGGTATCACGGATTACATTTAAGTCTTTAATCCATCTTGAGTTTATTCTCATGTGTGGTGTAAGTTGGTGGTCTAGTTTCATTTTTTTGCACATCCCTGTCCAGTTCTCCCAGCACCATTTGTTAAAGAGGCTCTTCTCACTCCATTTTATGTTCTTTCCTCCTTTATCGAAGATTAGTTGACCATAGAGGCCTGGGTTTATTTCTGGGCTCTCAATTCTGTTCCACTGATCTATATGTCTGTTCTTATGCCAGTACCAGACTGTTTTGATCACAGTGGCTTTGTAGTATTGTTTGATGTCTGGTATCGTGATTCCTCCTGCTGTGTTCTTCTGTTTCAAGATTGCTTTTGCTATTCGGGGTCTTTTTTGGTTCCATATGAATTTTTGGAGGATTTGTTCTAGGTCAGTGAAATATGTCATTGGTATTTTAATAGGGATTGCATTGAATTTGTAAATTGCTTTGGGTAGTATGGCCATTTTGATGATGTTGATTCTTCCCATCCAAGAACATGGTATTTGCCTCCATTTATTTGTATCTTCCTTAATTTCTTTCTTCAATGTTGCATAATTTTCAGTGTACAGGTCTTTTATCTCTTTGGTTAAGTTTATTCCTAGGTACTTTATTTTTCTTGTTGCTATAGTAAATGGTATTTTCTTTTTTGCTTCTGTCTCTGAGATTTTATTGTTGGTGTACAGAAATGCCTTAGATTTCTGTATATTTATTTTGTACCCTGCTATTTTGCCAAATTCACTTATTACATTGAGTAGTCTTTTAGTGGAGTTTATAGGGTGTTCTAGGTATACTATCATGTCGTCTGTAAATAGCGATAGTTTTACTTCTTCTTTCCCAATTTGGATGCCTTTTATTTCTTTTCCTTGTCTGATTGCTGTGGCTAGGACTTCCAACACTATGTTGAATAGAAGTGGGGAGAGTGGACAGCCTTGTCTAATTCCTGATTACAGGGGGAATGCTTTCAGTTTTTGTCCATTGAGTATGATGTTGGCTTCAGGCTTCTCATATATAGCCTTAATGATGTTAAGGTATGCTCCCTCTATTCCCATTTTGCCGAGTGTTTTCAACATAAATGGGTGTTGTACTTTATCAAATGCTTTTTCTGCATCTATAGATATGATCATGTGATTTTTTCTTTCATTTTGTTTAGGTGATGTATTCTATTTATTGATTTGCGAATATTAAACCATCCTTGCATCCCTGGGATGAATCCCACTTGATCATGGTGTATGATCTTTTTGATGTATTGTTGGATCCTGTTTGCCAAAATTTTATTGAGGATTTTAGCATCTATGTTCATCGGTGATATTGGCCTGTAGTTTTCTTTCTTTGCTGTGTCCTGACCTGGTTTTGGGATTAGGGTAATACTGGCTTCATAGAAAGAGTTTGGGATTTTTCCCTCTTCTTGGATTTTCTGGAATAGTTTGAGGAGGGTAGGAGTTAGTTCTTCCCTAAATGTTTTGTAAAATTCGCCTGTGAAGCCATCCGGTCCAGGGCTTTTGTGTACAGGAAGATTTTGGATTACTGTTACAATTTCCTTCTTTGTTATTGGTCTGTTGAGACTTTCTACTTCTTCTTGATTCAGTTTTGGAAGGTTATATGTTTCTAGAAATCTGTCCATTTCTACTAGGTTGTCAAATTTCTTGCCATAGAGTTGTTTGTAGTAATTTCTTATAATTGTTTGTATTTCTGAGGTATCAGTCGTGATTTCTCCTCTTTCATTTCTGATTTTGTTTATTTGGGTCTTCTCTCTTTTTTTCTTAATGAGCCTGGCTAGAGGTTTGTCAATTTCGTTTATTTTTTCAAAGAACCAGCTCCTAGTTTTGTTGATTTTTTTGATTGTTCGTTTAGTTTCTATGTCGTTTAATTCTGCTTTGATCTTGATGATTTCCTTTCTTCTTTTTGACCTAGGCTTTGTTTGTTGTTGATGTTCTAGTTCTTGTAGCTTTATGGTTAGGTTTTTTATTTGAGATTCTTCTATCCTTTTCAGATATGCCTGTATTGCTATGAACTTCCCTCTTAGGACTGCTTTTGCTGTGTCCCATAGGTTTTGGGCTGTTGTGTGTTCATTGTCATTAGTTTCTAGAAATTTCTTGATTTCCTCTTTGATGTCATTGTTAACCCATTCGTTATTTAAGAGCATGTTATTCATTCTCCATGAGTTTGGGTGTCTTTGATTTTTTTCTCTGAGGTTGATTTTTAGTTTCAAGGCATTGTGGTCTGAAAAGATGCTTGATATGATTTCAATTTTCTTGAATTTGGTGAGGCTTGTTTTGTGTCCTATTATGTGGTCTGTCTTTGAAAATGTCCCATGTGCCTTTTAAAAGAATGTATATTTTGCTCCTTTGGGGTGAAAAGTTCTATATATATCAGTTAAGTCCATGTGGTTTAGTGTGTTGTTCAATGCCTGTATATCCTTGGTGTTTCTTTGCTTGGATGATCTGTCTATTGTTGATAATGGAGTGTTGAAGTCCCCTACTATGAGTGTGTTGTTGTTAATATCCTTCTTGTGGTCTTCTAGTATTTGCTTTATGTATTTGGGTGCTCCTATGTTGGGTGTATATATGTTTATCAGTGTTATATCTTCTTGATGAATCGTTCCTTTAAGTATTATGAAATGTCCTTCTTTGTCTCTTTTTATTGCCCTTGCTTTGAAATCCGTTTTGTCTGATATGAGGACTGCTACCCCAGCTTTTTTTTCCCGTTCGTTTGCTTGGGATATTTTTTTATATCCCTTTACTTTCAGTCTATGTAAATCTTTTGTTTCGAGGTGTGTTTCTTGTAGACAGCAAGTATGTGGGTCCTGTTTTCTTATCCATTCCGTTACCCTATGTCTTTTAATGGGAGCATTTAATCCATTTACATTTAAGGTTATTATTGACATGCATTTATTCATTTCCCTTTTGTATCTCTGTTCCTCTACTCTTTTTTTGTTTTTCCTCTTCCTTTTTTCTTAGAATATTCCCTTTAGTGTCTCTTGCAATGCTGGTTTGGTGGAGATGTATTCTTTTAGTCTTCCTTTGTCTTAGAAACTCCTTATTTCACCTTCTATTTTGAATGAGAGCCTTGCCGGGTAGAGTATTCTTGGTTGTAGGCCTTTGTTTTTCATTGCTTGAAATATTTTTGACCATTCCCTTCCTTCTGGCTTGTAATGTTTCTGTTGAGAAATCGGTCGATAGCCTTATTGGAGCTCCCTTGTAAGTTATTTGCTCTTTTTCTCTTGCTGCTTTTAGGATTCTCTCTTTGTCTTGGAATGTTGCCATTTTAACTATGATGTGCCTTGGAGTGGGTTTTTGGGGGTTCCTCTTTATTGGAACTCTCAGTGCTTCTTGGACTTGCATAGCTTTTTCTCTCATCAGGTTTGAAAATTTTTCTGTCACTATTTCTCCTATCAGATTTTCAATTCCATGCTCCTTTTCTTCCCCCTCTCGTATTCCAATGATCCTTAAATTATTTTTTCTAATGCTATTCTGTAATTCCCTTACATCTTGTTCATATTTTTTCAATCTTTTTTCATTTTGCTGTATCATTTGAGAATTATTACCTACATTATCCTCTAACTCACTAATCTGATCCTCTGCTTCATTTAGTCTGCTTTTGACTGATTCTACTGTGTTTCTCAATTCAGAGATTGCATTCTTCATTTCTTCCTGGTTATTGTTGATAGTTTCTATGTCTTTTTTTATGCTGGTGTAGTTCTCTGCAAGTTCCCTGTAATTTTCTTGGAGCTGTTGGTAACTTCCTTGGAGGTTGTCATAGTTGTTTTTGATGTTTTCGAGCATATTGAGCTTCTTCACCACCATAGTTTTGAATTCCATGTCTGACATTTGGGCTATGTCTCTTCCATCTACCTCTCTTTCTGGGGATTCCTCTTTTCTTTTCATTGAGAGTTTGTTTCTGCGTCTTACCATGTTGGATTCTTCTTGTTTGTTTTTGTTATTTGGATTTGTCTGCTTTGCCTTCCCACCTTTGTGATATGAGATTTTTTATGGTAGATCTGGGGGTTTCAGTGGTGCAGTCTCTTTGATCTCCTGAGCCTGATGTTCTTGGGGGACCTTTTATATTGTTTGTTTATGCTGTCTGGTTATATTTCAGATTTTTTTTGTTTTTGTTGTTGTTGTTAGGATATTCCTTCTGGCTTGTTGATGGGAGTCACTCTATCCACTTTATCTCGAATTCTTTTGTGGAGATGTCAGTTCAGCCTTCTTGTGTTGTCTTCTTTTTCTGCGTCCACAGCTGGTCTAATGTGATGGGTCAGAGATTCCTATTTCTTGTAGCAGTGGTGTGCGCGAGGTGGCCGGCAAGGCTCAATGCAAGGCAGCCAATAGCCCACTTCAGGTCTGCCACACCGCGCTCCAGGAAAGCAGGCCACGCCGCACTTTGGGGAAGCTGGCAAGGTGTTTTGTTTTGTTTTTTTCCACTCAAGCATCAGTGCTCACCCAAGGCAGCTGGGGAACTAATCTCAGGTCTTCCGCGCTGCGCTCCCAGAAAGCAGGCTGCGCCAAGCTCCAGGAAAGCCCCCCAGGTGTCCCCCTGGCTCGAACACCGGTTCAGCGCCCAAGGCAGCCAGGGAACCAAACTCCGGCCCACCGCGCCACACTCATAGAAAGCAGGCCTCGCCAAACTCTGGGAAAGCCCTCCAGGTGTTTTTCTGGCTCGAGCACTGGTGCGGGCCCAAGGTGTCTGGGGAACTAAGTTCAGGCCTGCCGCGCCGCGCTCCCAGAAAGCAGGCCGCGCCAAGCTCCAGGAAAGCCCTCCAGGTGCTTTTTTGGCTCGAACACCGGTTTAGCACCCAAGGCGGCTGGGGAACTAAGCTCAGGCCTGCCTCGCCACGCTCCCAGAAAGCAGGCCGTGCCAAGCTCCGGGAAAGCCCTCCAGGTGTTTTTTTGGCTAGAGCACCAGTGCGCGCCCAAGGTGTTCGGGGAACTAAACTCCGGCCTGCTGGGCAGTGCTCCCAGAAAGCTGGCCGCGGCCGCGCTCCGAGGAAGCCGGCTGCGCTGCGCTCCGGGAAAGCCCTCGAGGTGTTTTTTGGCTCGAGTGCAGGTGTGCACCCAAGCGCCTGGGGAGCCAGCCTCAGGCCCGCAGCGCTGTGTTCTGGGCGTTGGTCTTTCGCCTCTTAGGGCAGGGCTGCAGACACTTGTGCTCAGTAGAAGTGAGTGTCTGTGAGTCCTGCTGCCCACCGTTCCCGCACCTCCCGAGCGGGCACGCGCAGAGCCTGGGCAAGTGCTCTGCGCTCCGGATTCTGGCCTGGTACTTTGGCCTGGCGCCCACTGGGCTGGCCAGGAGTGTTTGCGCACAGTCTTCTGCGTGTCCAGTGGGCCCTCCCTGCGCCCGTTGGGTCACTGATTTTATGTCTGTTGGCGTGTGTCCGAGGGGCACCTGGACGCACAGCCCTGAGCACCTGGGCCAGTGAATGAGGGCACTTCCCTATGCGCGCCCCCGTGACCCAAGGGGAGGGTTGAGGAGTGGATGAGCGCACCACTGCGCCTGCGCTCCTCAAGAATGGCCTACCACCCCCAAACTTTCCTCCCCTCTCCACCATCCACTAGAGAAAAATATAAAGGAGAATTATGTTCTCACTTGCCCGGCAGCACGCTGTCTCCTGTCTTTCAGCGCCAATGCCACTTGGTCAAGTCTGGTTTCTGCCAGCGGGCAGAGATTCGCTCTCCTCCCAACTCCTCTCCCAGGGCAGCCTGTGGTCCCCCAAAATCCTTTGTGTCCTTCCAGCCGCAGCTCCGGCAGCCGCCCCAGTCAGGAATCCCGTTTCGTCCCCTTTTTCTCCGCTATCCTCCCTAAACAGGTTGTTCCCAGATGGATTTTCTCTAATCCAGCAGTGCCCTGGCTCGACTCCTGCCAGTGTCCAGCTGCCCACCGAGATGTTCTGTCTGCAGTTAGCCCAAACTGCAGAAGAGTCTCAGGAGCCCGAAACCTCAGCCTCTCCTCACTCCTCTGCCATCTTCCCTCTATCTGATCCATCTTGAATTTACTCTGGTGTGTGGTATAAGTTGGTGGTCTAGTTTTTTTTTTTTTTTTTTTTTTTTTTTTTTTTGCACGTCCCTGTTCAGTTCTCCCAGCACCATTCTTTGAGGAGGCTCATCTCGCTCCATTTTATGCTCCTTTCCCCTTTGTCAAATATTAGTTGACCATATAGACCTGGGTTTATTCCTGGGCTCTATTATGTTCCATTGATCTATATGTCTGTTCTTATGCCAGTACCAGACTGTCTTGATCACAGTGGCTTTGTAGTATTGTTTGATGTCTGGTATTGTGATTCCTCCTGCTGTGTTCTGTTTCAAGATTGCTTTGGCTATTCAGGGTCTTTTTTGGTTCCGTATAAATTTTTGAAGTATGTGTTCTAGATCTGTGAAATATGTCATTGGTATTTTAATAGGGATTCTGTTGAATCTGTAAATTGCTTTGGGTAGTATAGACATTTTAATGATGTTGATTCTTCCTATTCATGAACATGGAACTTGCTTCCTTTCATTTGTATCTTCATTAATTTCTTTCTTCAGTGTTATGTAGCTTTCTGACTATAGCTCTTTCATCTCTTTGGTTAAGTTTATTCCTAGGTATTTTATTTTTCTTGTTGCTATAGTAAATGGGATTTTTCATTTTTAGTTTCTAGCTCTGATATTTTATTGTTTGTGTACAGAAATGCCTTCGATTCCTGTATATTGACTTTGTACCCTGCTATTTTGCCTAATTCGCTTATTACATCACAGTTTTTTGTGGAGTCTATAGGGTTTTCTATGTACACTATCATGTCATCTGCAAATAATGACAGTTTTACTTCCTCTCTTCCAATTTGGATGCCTTGTATTTCTTTTTATTGCCTGATTGCTGTGGCTAGACCTCCAACAATATGTTGAATAGGAGTGGAGAGAGTGGACATCCTTGTCTTGTTCCTGATCTCAGGGGGAATGCTTTCAGTTTTTGCTCATTGAGTATGATGCTGGCTTCAGGTTTCTCATACATAGCCTTGATTATGTTGTGGTATGCTCCCTCTATTCCCATTTTGCTGAGTGTTTTTATCATAAATGGGTGTTGTACTTTATCAAATGCTTTTTCAGCATCTGTTGATATGATCATGTGTTTTTGTCTTTCATTTTGTTTATATGGTGTATTACATTTATTGATTTGTGAATATTAAACCATCCTTGCATTCCTGGGATGAATCCCACTTGATCATGGTGTATGAGCTTATTAATGTGTTGCTAGATCCTGTTTGTCAATATTTTGTTAAGAATTTTAGCATCTATGTTCATCAGAGATATTGGCCTGTAGTTTTCTTTCTTTGTTGTTTCTTGACCTGGTTTGGGGATTAGAATAATACTGGCTTCATAGAAAGAGTTTGGGAGTCTTCCCTCTCCTTGGATTTTTTGGAATAATTTGAGAAGGGTAGGCATTAGTTCTTCCCTAAGTGTTTTTGTAAAATTCAACTGTGAAGCCATCCAGTCCAGGACTTTTGTGTGCTGGGAGTTTTTTGATTACTGTTTCAATTTCACTCTTTGTCATACGTTTGTTTAGGCTTTCTGCTTCTTCTTGATTCAGTTTTGAAAGATTATATGTGTCTAGAAATTTCTCCATTTCATCTAGGTTGTCAAGTTTTTTGCCATACAGTTGTTTGTAATAATTTCTTACAATTCTTTGTATTTCTGTGATATTGGTCGTGATTTCTCCTCTTTCATTTCTGATTTTGTTTATTTGGGTCTTCTTTTTTTTTTTTTCCTTTGTGAGCCTAGCAAAAGACTTGTCAATTATGTTTATCTTTTTAAAGAAACAGCTCCTGGTTTTGTTGATCTTTTGAATTGTTTGTTTAGTCTCTATGTCATTTAAATCTGCTCTGATTTTGATGATTTCCTTCCTTCAACTCACCCTAGGCTTTGTTTGTTGTTGTTGTTCTAGTTCTTGTAGCTGTAGGGTTAGATTTTTTATTTGAGATTCTTCTATCCTTTTTTGGTAGGCCTGTATTGCCAAGAACTTTCCTCTCAGGACTGTTGTTGCTGTGCCCCATATGTTTTGGGCTGTTGTGTGTTCTTTATCATTAGTTTCCAGAAACTTCTTGATTTCTTCTTTAATGTCATTGTTAACCCATTCATTATTTAATAACATGTTATTCATTCCCCATGAGTTTGAATGCCTTTAATTTTTTTCCTTGAGGTTGACTTCTAGTTTCAAGGCATTGTGGTCTGAGAAGATGCTTGATATAATTTCAATTTTCTTGTTTTTGTTGAGGCTTATTTTGTGTCCTACCATGTGGTCTATCTTTGAAAATGTCGCATGTGCATTTGAAAAGAATGTATATTTTGCTTCTTTGGGGTAAAAAGTTCTATATATATCAGATAAGTCCATTTGACCTAGTGTGTTGCTCAATGCCTGTATATCCTTGCTGTTTCTTTGTTTCAAAGATCTGTCTGTTGTTGATAATGGGGTGTTAAAATCCCCTACTATGAGCATGTTCTTATTGCTATCTTTCTTATAGTCTTCCAATATTTTTCTTATATATTTGGCTGCTCCTATGTTGGTTGCATATATGTTTATCAGAGTTATGTCTTCTTGATGGATTGTTCCCTTAAGTATTATTAAATGGCCTTCTTTGTCTCTTTTTATGGCCTTTGCTGTGAAATCCGTTTTGTCTGATATAAGTATTGCTATCCCAGATTTTTTTATGTCCAATTGGTTGCAATACTTTTTTTCATCACTTCAATTTCTGTGTAAATCTTTTGTTTTGAGGTGCATTTCTCATAGACAGCATATATGTGGGTCATCTTTTCATATCCATTCCACTACCCTATGCCTTTTGATTGGAACATTTAATTCATTTACATTTAAGGTTATTATTGACAGGTATTTATGCACTTCCCTTTGTACCTGTGTTCCTCTCCCTCTCTCTTTTTCTTCTTTTTCTGAAAGCATTCCCTTTAACATCTCTTGCAATGCTGATTTGGTGGAGATGTCTTCTTTTAGTCTTCCTTTGTCTGAGAAACTCCTTATTTTACCTTCCTTTTTGAAGGAGAGCCTTGTTGGGTAGAGTAGTCTTTGTTGTAGGCCTTTGTTTTTCATTGCTTGAAATATTTCTTGCCATTCCCTCTGGCTTATAGTGTTTCTGTTCAGAAATCAGTTGATAGCTTTATTGAATCTCCCTTGTATGTTATTTGCTGTTTTTCTCTTGCTGCTTTTAGGATTCTCTCTTTGTCTTTGAATATTGCCATTTTAATTATGATGTGCCTTGTAGTGAGCATTTTTGTGTTCCTCTTCATTGGGACCCTCTGTGTTTTTTGGACTTGCATGACTTTTTCTCTAATCAAGTTCGGAAAATTTTCTATTATTGCTTTTTCAATCTGGTTTTCTTTCCCATGCTCCTCTTCTTCTCCTTCTTTTATCCCTATGATTCGAATATTTTTTTGTTTCATGATGTCCAGCAGTTCTCTTACACCCTCTTCATTCTTTTTAAGTAATTTTTTATTTTGTTGCATTGTCTGTGAATTTTTTTTTTTTTTACATTGTCTTCTAACTCAGTGATCTGATCCTCTGCTTCATTTAGGCTGCTTTTGATTGATTCTACTGTGTCCTTCAGTTCAGAAATTATATTCTTCATTTCTTCCTGGTTCTTATTGATAGTTTCTACATTTTTTTAAAATTTTTATGCTGGTGTAGTTCTCTGTAAGTTCCTTGTAGCTTCCCTAGAGTTATTTGTAGTTTCCCTGGAGTTCTTTGAAATTCCCCTGGAGTTCGTCGTAATTTTCTTTGAGTTTGTCAAGTTCATTGAGCTTCCTTATAATCATTCTTTTGAATTTCATGTGTGATAGTTGGCTTACATCTGTTCCATCTATCTCTCTTATGGAAAATCCTCTTTTCCCTTCATTGGAAGGTTGTTTCTGTGTCTCCCCATGTTGGATGCTTCTTATTTGTTTTTGTTTCTTAGATTTGTCTGCTTTGATTTCCTGCCTTCGTGGTATGAGATTCTGTATAGGAGACTTGGGGGATTCACTGGTGCAGTCTTTTTGATCTCCTGAGCCTGATGCTCTTGGGATGCCCTTCATGCCATTTGTTTAAGCTCTCTGGCTGTATTTCAGTTTCTCTTTGGTGGATCCTTCCCTTTAGCTAGTTGATTAAGAGTCACTCTGCCCACCTTGTCTTGAGTTCTTTTGTGGAGATGCTGTTAAAACATTAACACACAGCCCAGGCAGGAAACCCACACCTTCAAAAATATCCTCCACCCACAATCACACTATTAGCAGCAAATGAGCCAGTATTAATATAAGTGTAAAGAGTTTAAGACTACTGCGAGCCAAGTGTCGCTAGTTTGATTCCCAGTCAGAGCACATAACTAAGTTGCACGTCAGGTCCCCAATTGGGGGTGCAAGTAAGAGGCAACCACACAGTGAAAAAAAAAAGAGTTTAAGACTAATATATAATAGGAGAAACAGATAAAAGATGTTTTAAATGAAAGAAAGATGATTTTTGAGAGGGAAGATGATAGAACAATAATAGTAGCAAGTAGGTTCAAAGCTATGCATGACAGTAAGTAATATTTACATTGTGTGTTGAAAAAGGGAGGGAAGAATGCAGAATGAAGTGAGAAAGTGGAAGTGTATAGTATTAGGTTTACATAGCAGTTATATGCTTTATGTTTAGTGTAAGAGGGAGGATAAACAAAACAGACAAAAAACAAAAAGAAATTAAAGAAGAATAGGAGGGAGAGCAGGTAGAAAACAGATTTAAAAAAGAGTTTTTACCCAGTACAACCTTTGGGCACTGTCTTCTTTTTCTGGATCCGCCCCTGGTCAAAATTCTATGGGTTTCAAATCTCTTCTGGCTGGCTGGCTGTGAGAAGATCTAACTTGACTCTGGGTTGCTATTCTCTCACTTGTGAGCCTGCCGCTGCTCTGCTGTGAGCCGCACTTAGTTAAGTCCATTGCACCACCACCACCACCACCCCCCACCCCCCGCCTCCCTGCCAGTCCTGCAGCACCCTCAGCCCTCCTCAGGTTTGTCTAGCAATGCTGTTCTGCTGGTGGGCCAGTGCATGCATGCCAATAATCTCTGCCCAGCCTCAAGTCCTGTCTCCGCTCCTCCAAAAATGTCTCCATGTTGCCTCCAAGCTGCAGCACTGGCCTGCATCCCTGCCTGTATGCCTGCATGTGCCACTTGCCTGCCTGGGGTTCCTATCAAGTCTGCAGTTTCACTGCAGCTTTCCCATATGAGCCCCTCTCCCCAGCTCAATTCTGCTTTTTTGTTTGGTGGAGACTTAGTGCAAGGACTTGGTGCACAGAGTTGTCAGCCCCAGGTTGCCAGCCAAGGGAGTCCCCATCTAGACTCAGTTCATACAGTTTCTCACAATCCGCGCTGTTCACTGTCTTCCCACACCTCTGGCTGTTTCAACCAAATTTTCTCCGTGACTCCCTCCAAGACTTTGCTGGTCAGTGTGCCTATGGCAGGGGGAAGCTTCCAAGCAGATACGGGCTAACAAGCCGGTTCAGGAGCTTCCCCTTTCGGGTGAGGTGCTGCAGAGGTGCCAGACTGGGAGGCCCAGCAACTCTGCTTGGAGAGCTTGGGCCAAGCTTTCTGCCCTCTTTCACGTGGCTCCCACACTCCCTTCCCTGTTCGAGCTATTCTGAAATCCGCACTCACTCACTCCTCTCTGTGTTTGTACTCCAAGTCCTTCTGTGATGGGAGCAAGCAGACAACACTGCTACCTGCTCCGTTGCCATCTTTTCTCCTCTTGGTTTTACTTCTTGTTTACCATTGCACTGAAGGTGTAGAATTTTGGATGCTAGTTTTATGTTGGGTTATTTTCTATTTTCTTAAGCTTCTAGTAGGGACATTAGGTTTTACTTCTTGATTCCTGCATCTCACCAAAGTACCTCAAATTTTCCTGGATTCAGTAGAAAACCTCAGAAAGAAAGGCCACTTTGGTAATCTCTTGACCCACAGGTTTCATTCCGTTTCTGACCTCTGATGATTCCTTCTTTATGCACCAGATAATATATTCTATATTTTTTCCAGCATTATCATAGTTTTAATGAGGCATAGTACCAGAAACAGAAGTAGAAATAATTGTTTACAAAGATAAAAAAATTAAAAATAACCTGATAATCTACCTATAAAAATTCAGGGTACATATACACTATAAATGTCATAAAACCATTTAAAAGAATGTGGTAGGTGCACATACATGTACATAGAAATAGCTCTAACATAATTTTAAATGAAAGAAAAACATGTATAATAGGATTCTGCTTATGTAAATAATAGGAAAATGTATATGTATATGCTTTTGCAAGAACACAGTTTTATTTAAATACACAGGAAAAGATCTAGATGTTTACATATTAAAATTAAAGAAATTTTTTTGCTTTCTTTTTTACTTTTTGTAATGAGAATGTATTCTTGCACTACTTGAGGTTTTTAAAAATAAACACAAGTTTAAAGGAATAAATACTATAAGGCATATGAAGCACTTAATAAAGTGCCTAACACATCATAAGAACTTAATAAATTTTTACTTATAATTTTTATTTAAAAATAAAAGTTATTATGGGGGTGGGCTGGGTGGGGGAGAGAAATTGGGGGAAAAGGGGACAACTGTAATT
Organism: Furipterus horrens; assembly: GCF_987537825.1. Lineage (NCBI taxonomy): Eukaryota > Metazoa > Chordata > Mammalia > Chiroptera > Furipteridae > Furipterus > Furipterus horrens. The sequence goes on from NW_028327182.1 coordinate 46,721,669, forward strand.
GAAAAACCAAAATAAAAAAAAAAAAAAAAAAAAAAAAAAAATAAAAGTTATTGATGAGATATAGCAGGATATAATGGTGGTTTGTAATTCACTACAAGTCAGTAGCAGACTTTGGGTTGGAAACTTTTATTTTAATTAAAAAGTACTGATCTCCTAAACTGTAATTTGTAGATCACTTGTTCTACTTGCTACTTTCAGACAGGTATTATTTTTTTTAAAGTTTAAGAAATGTGATCTGTGATCAAATACATTTTTAAATGCTGTATTATACAAAGTATAATAGTTTTGTTTTTAACAAGAGAAGATGTTAAAGCTATAAATTCTATTATGTATTATGAATCTCAAAGAGGGAAATTTTATATGAAACAGTCCCCACAGTTATTGAACACCAAAATCTCTCTCTAAAGGATCTTCAGGAACTTCTCCTCCATGAAATGCCTTTTAAGAAATACTTCACTAGACCATAATACAGATAACAAGTATCACAATATCCATTTACTCACTCTGAACAAATTGTGAGTTTTTACAGCCAGGTTTTCATAATGCTTAACAGATAGTGCATTCTTTTTCCCCCCCCTTTAATTTGTCTGGAACGGGTTCCAAGTATAAATACTAATTTGTCTTATAAGCGAAGGAAAGTGGCCTTTTCTATCTATGCCTCATGCTTCTTTGGATTAGCATTGATTAATGGGTGGAAAATATGAGGCATCTAGAGTTGTTTCTTAGCATCAAATAATCTAAAGCCAAACAACAAAGGGCAGGCATGGAAAATAAAGGAGAAAAGAACAAGACCCCTGATGTCCTTGTTCCTGCTCACTGTTACCACACAACCGAGGACCCTGCTGACTGGGAAAAATATACACTGCAAACTGTAACTGGATAAAAACTGCTTGTTGCACATGCTTGGACTGCATAAAGGAAAACTCAGTGGAATCAGAAGATACCAAAACCAATATACAATTGCTTAGTTGTATCTTGTTAATAATGAGTGTATACATGCTAAATCTCTCCTTCCCCCACCTTAACATCAGTTAGTTGCACCATGTTTGCAGAGAGCTATTGTCCTTGCATTCTTCATCCATTTGAAAATCAGCCATTCAAACTTGTTTGTTCTCATAGCACCAACTAGCCAAAGGGCAGGCATGGGAAAGTAAAGGATACAGACCAAGACCCCTGATGTCCTTGTTACTGCTGACTGTTGGCATCTTCAGATGCAGCCATCCACAGCACAAAATTTTTGAAGACACAAATTATAAGCTGCAAATGTAGAAAGGAGACTTGTGATTTATTCAGAAAGGAATTTCTTCCATTTGTAACACAGGGGTTAGCATAGTTTTGTTTCTATAATACATTAACTGAGTTTAACTTAGATTATTTTAGATTGTGGGGAACTAAGTAGTCCTTGCTTCTAAGAGCTGTCTACAAGCAAAGGACCTTTTGTAAGATATCATTTTTTTAAAGACTCTAGAAGGAGAAGATCTCTTTAGTGATGTCAAAAAGGGCTTCTTAATTCTAATCAATAGGGAAATTTAATTGAATAGAAACATATTACTGCCTGCAATTACACATAATTTTTCTTCTCGATTATATTGTAAAAGCAAAAAAAAAAAAAAAGATAATGTGGATTCTTTAATTTTTTTTAAAGCATAAAACTGTTAACTACAGTGTTTCCTATATTTTGCCTCTGAGTCAGTGTGATGTGGCTGGGGCACTGGTGGGAAGTAGGTATATGGTTTCCTGTCTAAGTCCAGGAAATTCTCAGTTCTGATAAAAGCTGAAATTGGTAATTCAATTAATAACAGGTACAAAGGCTGGGATATGTCTTTTGCAGTATTATATTTGTTAAGATTGTTCACCTGTGTTCTTTTTCTACCAATGAAAGTGACAGTGAAAAATAGCTATTATCACAAAAGCAAAATGTAGCACAATAATGATTCTTGAAGCTTCCTGTAGTGCTGGAATTTTTAGAAATCATTAATAATAAGTTACCAGCAATGACATGAGCAGATGAAATCTCTTCTCTTTGTTAGATAAAACTCTCCATTATAATATAATAATTCACTAGGTCATACGTCACAATCTTCAGCAATTTTAATAAAGTTATTTTACTTTAACACCTGTATCAGCAACATTGGATTCATTTTACAGATGGGAAAACAAAGGTTACTCTACCAAATAAATGTTCAGAATTTATTAGAGGATTGCAACTAAGATTATCAGCTTAGCTCCAGGTTTAAAATGAAGGCCTCCGACATATTTGTTAATGTGACAGGCACAGGCAGAAATCATTGGTTAATGAGTTGAAATTGGAGTAAAAATGAGGTTCCATTAATCACAAATTCTAGGTCATTTGTTTTATCTATCAAATTCAAGAACAAGCGAAAACATGATAAATTAGTAAAAGGTGGATATGACCCATATTTCTCAATATGTAGTTTGGGGCCACATGGAGTGTAAACAAGTGTTCTCTCAGAGGAAAGGAAACAAAATCAAAACTTACAAACATAAAAGCAAAACACTCAAGTCCAAGACCACTGTGTGTCAACTCCAGAGCTTAATACTCAGTTTTCAGTGTGTAGTAGGGGGTCCAACACAAGGAGCAAGTTCAGACACTTCTCTAAGTGCTCTAAGACACTTCACTCCTCTTATCTCCCTCAGTTCCACTCAGTAATTATTCAAGAACCTGATGGTTTTCTCTTAATTACAGAATCTGCAGGAATCTAAAATGGAAATAAACATGGCCAAATCACTCAAAGCCCAGAACCCATGGAAAGGGACTTCTGTAGTATAGTTCTTCCCAGCACTGTCATTTCAGACTTTCTTCTTGTTATATGTAAGATCAATCTGTTAGAATAAAGTCTGGCTCGAGCTCTTGGCTATTTTTGCTGAAGAAAATTCAGAAGATGAATTCTGAGATACAAAGTGTGTAATTTTACCAACAGCCTTCCCCTCTAGGATTTTATTCCCTATGGGTAATGGCAGGTGAGGAGAATTAAAAACAGGATCCCAAGTCATAGGCCTTGAGCTCTGGTCTACTTGATGGCTTAAGTGCCTCTCCGATTCAAAGTTGCCTCGAGGATGTAAAATACAGCATAGGGAATATAGTTAATAATATTGTACTATGTATGGTGCTAGGTGAGCACTGGAGTTACTGGGAGAATCACTTTATAAGTTACATAAATGTATAACCACTATGCTGTACACCTGAAACTAATATAGTATCGAGTGTCAATATCCCTTGAAAAAATTTTTAATTAAAATAATAAATCTTCATAAATATGTAATTAACTTATTAGAATTTTATTTTTATTACATCATTAAATTCATTTACTTTATCTCTCTCACACACACACTCACAGAAACAAACAATTGTATGGTGCTTTTGCATTAGCAGCATTGGTATTAAGCAAAGTCATGGGTCTTAGACCTGGTTCTAGGCTATATGTATATAACCTTTTGTTTTATAAATTTCTAAGATGATGATCTTAAACAAATCAGAAGTATAGAAAAATTGCATAAAACAACAACTTTCTGAACATCTACTACCTTTCCTCTTTGACAATTATGATTATGACAATTGTAAATTATGGTTCATAGCTTTGAAATAGTTGTAAACGATCTATTTCCTATTTTCTTTGTACATTTACAGAACTCAAGATTCTATCCCAAGTGAGGAAGCAGATCTTTCCTCCAGTTTGCCAACTATTGAAACTATAAGCAGACTCAATGATAATAATATGTAGCAAAATTTTAAAATTTAAGCTTTCTTAAAGAACACATAATTTAAACCTCATATAATCTATGAACCACATTTAATTGAAAACCATAATCAAATCTTACCATATCTTAATAGATAGAAATTCAATTTCTTCTTGTAAGTTAAGCACACACACCCCAAATTAAAGGATATATGGGAGCAGAAGGAGGGAAAAAATATGTTGAATAAAAGAATCTGATATATCCTCATACAGTATATATGTGTACACACACACACACACACACACACACATATTTGATTGGCCTCTCTTTCATGTGACACGTGATTAATATCCTTGAAAGAGTTAATATTCAGTGAAAGGAGAGCTCATCCGTGTTTCTCTGAAATGGCCCTGTGTATTGCGAGCTAATTCTCCTAAACTTGGCTTGTTCATCCCTGTGCAGCATCTTCAAGAAAAGCAAACCAGCCACATTTGCTGACCTTTGACCATCAGAGCCAGGAAAGTTCCCTGGCACATTTAGACTCCAGCTGGGGTCAGTGTCCGACATCCTGCAAGCACTCCTGGGGATCATAATAAATTTTCCTTTGTTTCTCTTGTTTGTGTTACTCCTTGGGAAGCTTCAGATTAGGCAAGCATCAATATTTTAATGCAGTGACATGATAAATAGTCACAGTCAGGGCTTGCAATTGCATTTTTTTAAATGTTGAATTGGAGGAGGTAAGAAAAGCAAATAAAGCAAAGCAAACTCCACAAGAAAAATCATCTTAAGAGCCTTGAGAAGACAATTAAATAAAACAATATCTAACAGAAAAACCCTCAATCTCATTATGTCAAAAATTGAATTTATAATTTTTCCTCCAAAATCTGACCCCCTTCTTGTGTTTCTAACTTCAGAGAGTGACATCGCTGTCAGACTGATTGCACAAGCAAACACCTGAAAAAAGGTCCTTACATGTCATTTGCTCTCAGTCACCATGTAGAATTTTTCACCAAGTCCTGTTGATTTTACCTCTTCAATGTCTCTTGAATCTGACTCCTCTCCATCTCTACTGTCTATACTATGGTCCTTCATCTGGTAAAAGCTGCTGAGTTGTTTATCCTCTGTTGATTCTTACTGTGTACATGCCAGAGCTAGAGTAATCTTTTCCAAACATAAATCCAATATTAATATAAACCTTTAACACTCTTGGTTGCCTTCTCATTGTTCTCCAGATAAAGCCCAAGATCCTTAACCTGGCCTACACAATTCTCAGTATTCTGGTTTAGCCCACCTCTTTAGCCTGAGTCTGAGCTACTTTCTTCATCTACTGCCTTGGTCCCTCAGACCTCCTTCCAGTTCCACAAACTCACATATTTCCTCCTACTATAGGATTTTTGCAGGTACCGAGATGCCAGGTGTCTAATGTTCTTTGCTCACCTTCTACTTCCACTCTTTCTAATTATCTGAGATCTTTCAAGTCTTGCATCAAGTGTCTTTTTCTCAGTAAAGCCTTTATTGATTCCCTCAGCCCAGGTCATGTATGTTGTCATAAAACTGTCTTCCTTTTCTTCCCAGTACTCAGTTAACTTTCAATTTTCATTCATATACTTATTTGATTACTATCTCTGTTCCTTACTCTAACACAGACAGGAATCATTTATGATTTTTTCTCACTATTGTATTTTTCCTATTAGATTTAGTGAGAAATATTTTTAAAAGGTTCCACTGTGATTGTGGATTTGCCTATTTCTCTTTTAATTCTATCATTCTTTCTTTATAAATTCTGAAGGTACATTATAAAACACTACCATTTTGAGACTATTTTCTCATTCTAGTAGACTGACTCTTTTATCATTTTAAAGAGTCCCCTCTTGCCTTACCAATTTACTTTGTTTCATATTAGTGTAATTATACCTGTTTTCTTTTGGTTAGGGGTGGTATGGTATATCTTCCTCCACTTTTTTACTTTTATTTTTTTTGTGTCTTTGTATTTAAGATCCTACTATTGCAAGCACTGTGTTATTGGGTCTTGTTATTCTTTAAAGTATATTTTATTGATTATGTTGTTTCAGTTGTCCCATTTTTTTCCCTTTACCTCCCCTCCACCTATTACCCGCTTTCCTTCCAGCAAACCCTCCCCGCTTAGTTCATGTCCATGGGTCATGCATGTAAGTTCTTTGGCTTCACCTTTTCCTATACTATTCTTAACCTTCTCTTATTTTGTACCTGCCAATTATGCTTCTTAATCCCTGCACCATTTCCCTATTTATCCCCTTTCTCCTTCCCAGCTGAAAATCCTCCAAATGATCCTCATATCTATGATTCTGTTCCTATTCTAGTTGTTTGCTTAGTTGGTTTTTGTTTTGTGTTTTAGATTCTTTTGATAGTTCTGAGTTTGTTGTGATTTTAACATTCATATTTTTCATCTTCTTTTTCTTAAATAAGACAAGTTAATATTTCATATAATAAGGGCTTGGTGATGATGAATTCCTTTTGCTCTACCTTGTCTGGGAAGCACTTTACCTGCTTTTACATTCTAAATGATAGCTTTGCTGGATAGAGTAATCTTAGTTGTAGGTCCTTGCTTTTCATCACATTGAATACTTCTTGCCAGTCCCTTATTGCCTGCAAAGTTTTTTTGAGAAATCTGCTGATAGTCTTACAGAAACCCCTCTGTAGTTAAGTCTCTTCTTTTCTCTTGCTGCTTTTAAGATTCTCTCTTTGTCTTTAACCTTTGGCATTTTAATTATGATGTGTCTTGGTGTGGTTCTTTTGGGGTCTAGCTTGTTTGGGACTCTCTGGGCTTCCTGGACTTGTATGTCCATTTCCTTCATCAAATTAGGGACGTTTTCCTTCATTATTTTTTCATATAAATTTTCAATTTCTTGCTCTTCCTTTTCGCCTTCTGGCATCCCTATGATTCAGATGTTGGTACATTTAAACTTGTCCCAGAGGTTTCTAAGCCTCTTCTTGTTTTTTTCAACTCTTGTGTCTTTATTCTTTACCGGTTGATTTGTTATTTCTTCCTTATGTTCCAAATCACTGATTTGAACCCTGGCTTTCTTCCCTTCACCATTGGTTTTGTGGGGATTTTCCTTCATTTCACTCAGCATAGTCTTCACTTCTTCTCTTATGCATTTGCCATACTCAAGAATGTCTATCAAGTCTGTGAGTGTCTTTATCACTGGTGTTTTGAACTCTGTGTCAGGTTGGCTGTCTCCTCATTGCTTAGTTCTCTCACTGGAACCTTGATCTGTTCCCACTTTTGGGCCATACTTCTCTGTCTCCTCAACTTGACAGGCTCCTGTGTTTGCCTCTGTGTCTTAGGTAGAGCTGTCGCACCTATTATGTTGTAAGGAGTGGAGCCTTAGGTATTCATCAGTGCTGGGCAACTCGTTTCCCCACATTGTGGTGCTATATGTGGGGGAGGGCTCTGAGAGGGAACAATGCTGCTTGCTTATCACTTTCCCCTTTTCCAGGCACTTCTCCCTCTTCCCATATGGGATTGGCACCCTTTTAGCTCTTGTCCTGGTTGTGGTTCCCAGGGTGCATGGGTTTGCAAGACATTCTAGGACCATGGGGGCCCTCTAAACAAATGGACTCTGCTGAGAGACTGGCAGCTTCTTCTGCCACCCAACCCCCACTGTTTTTCACAGTCAGAAGCAATGAGGCTTTATTTTTCCACTGGCACTGGAACTGTGAGCTGCATGGTCTGGTCTGGGACTGGGATCACTCCCCAGCTATCCCTACTGACTTGTATAATGTGTGACTGCACTTTCTGCTGGTCATTGTAGCCACTGCCTTTCTGCCGCTGCCACTGTTGCCACTGCCACCGCTGCTGCCACTCCATGTCCTCTCTGCCCCGGCTCTGCCCCTCCTACCTCTCTGGGTGAATATTACTTCTTTATGTATTTGTTCATTGGACTTCCATGCAGCTCAATTTTCTGGTAGTTCTGGTTGTTTTTAGTTTTGAAGTAGTTGTATTTTTTCTTATGGTTGTGAAGGAAGGCGAAGCACGTCTACTTTTGCCTACATCTTGGCCATAAGTCAGGTCTTGTTATTTTTTAAATACAGTCTGACAGTATACATTTAAAAATTATTTACATTTGATGTAATTATTGTAACATTTAAGTTTAAATTTACCATCTTACTATTTTTTTCCAATTTATCCCATTTGTTCTATGTTCCTTTATTTTTCTCCTTACTCTCTTTTAGGTTAATCAAGTGGACTTGACTACTTTATTTTTTTCACATTTTGACAGTTACACAATTAATCTTTTGGCATTCAGAAGCTACTTTAGAGATTCAGCGTGAATCCTGGATTTATTAAAATATAAAATAGTAGTTTTAAAATCAATCTCTGTGCAATTAAAGGAACTTTGAACACTTAGAATTTATTTACATTTGTTTTGAGTTTTATTCAGTATTATTGTCACTTATTTTAATTGTATGTATATTTAAAATGCCATAGAACATTATTGACACTGTTTTAGAGAGCCAGTATTTGTTGTGATTTACACATATATATTTTTCTTACTATTCTTTCCTATAAATTTTTTTTAAATGCACTAGAACCTATTGCTCTGGATCCTATAATTTTTTACTGTTAGTTAGCATCACTTTTCTTCTGCTTGAAGATCTCTCTGTGTATTTCCCTTAATGTAGACATTGATGGACCCCTGGCTGGTCTGGCTCAGTGGATTGAGCGTCGGCCTGCGAGCTAAGTGTCGCTGGTTCGATCTTCCAGTCAGGGCACATCAGAGAAGGAAAACTCTGACTCCAAAAAACCTCCGCTGCCTTGCGGCATACCTCTTCAGGGGAAAGGCTAAGGGAGTAAACCCCGACAGAAAATCCGGAGCCGGAGTCCCTAAGGCGGTTTGACGTTGTAGTCAACACCGGCAACTCCTGCGGCGCACCTGAAGCCAAGCTGTATTGACTCCGTCTTTCCCTTGGACCCTTCAGCTGCGAAGAGAGGGGGGGTCTGCTGCATGGGCAACAGCAGACCCTCCATATCACCCTGCCCAGGCTCTGTAGCTTCAGCTTCACTGGAGAGGACACTCCAGTGTCATCGCAAGATGTCGATTCAACACGGGAGGAGACAGATACCGTGTCACTCCCGAGTCGGACTGCACAGCCATTCTCGGCGGTGCAGATAGACTTTTAAGAAGCTACACCATCGTCTCTCGAGACTGACGGCTGCCGACGACGAGACATTGATGACAAATTTCTCCAGAAAATATAGTTCTCAATGTTCTTAATTCAGCCAAAAATGTGCAAGAAACACACAGAAGCTAGGGAATTGTTAAACTATACCATGATTATGAGATTAACAAAGTTCTGACTTTGGGAAATTCTACAGGTCAAATGGCCTAGGGTCATCAACAGATAAAGCCTAAGGAGAAGAAGGGAATGTAAAGGCTCCAGTAGATTAAAATATTTACATGATATAAAAAACATTTTTAATGGGCATATTTCAATAATCAAATATAAACACAAGAAATAATTACAATAAAAGAATAATAAAAGAATAATGGTTGCTCTTAGAGAAGTCAGTAGTACATTGCAATTGAGGAAGCACATTTTTGAATGGCTGGCAAAGTTCTTTTCCTTTATGGTGGTGACAAAGGTGTTCACCTTAAAATAATTTATTAAGCTATACATTTATTTTGGGTGGGTTCTGTATCTGTGCTTATTTAATAATAGAAGGATACAAAATATAAAAAAAGAATAATTAGTAAATTTTATCTTCAATATTGAAAAACAATTTTCAAATTCTTAGATTGGAATGGATATTTTGCACCTAAAATGGTATAATTTTTCTTAAGAATTCATCTGTTAACCTACTGTTCTCCTTGAAGATAATGTGTCTCCTCACACACACACACGTACCTGCTTTTAACAGTTTTATCTCTCTAGTTTTCAACAGCTTTATTATGATGTGTATTGCTGTAGTTTACATGTGTTTGCCCATCATGGGATTTATAAGTATTTTTGCATCTGTGGCTTGAGCCTTTCATCCGTGTTAGAAAATCTTTTCAAATATTGCCTCCGCTCATTCACTTTCTCTCTTCTGGCACTGCAATTTTATATTTACAAATAATAACTTACAATGTCCCATATATCTTTTACCTCTTTTTTCTTTTTACATTTCTTTTATGTCTTTGTGGTTCAGTGTGGATATTTCCTACTGACCTATAGTATTTTGGCTCATTTTTCTCTTTAGCTATGTTTAATGTGACCTAATTTACTTATTGAATTTTCACTTCTATTTATTGTATTTTTCAGTTTTAGAATTTTATTATCCTTATTTATAGATTCCACTTGTCTATTGAAATTTTCCACATTGTTATCAATTTTCTTTAATATAGTTAACAGTTTTTAAAGTATGTGCTTGCACAGAGAAAGACAGTTGTGTGGCTTTTGGGCAAGGGCCATTTTTTTAAAAGGTGTGTTGCCACGATTCCTGTGTTTGGCCTGCCCACACATAAACCTAGCATCAGCTTGCAGAGATGCACTAGCCTCTCCCTGCTAACGCCCTGAGGGATCTAATGGTGACACCTAGCCTGGGCCTGCATTGCAGTGTTTCTTGAAAAACTCTCCACATACACCATCTTTTCTGTGCAGAGCCCTTCCATGCACAGCCAAATCTTAATCTGTTTTAACTTGGTGGCTTCTACTGGCCCAACCCTGACAACATCTTGAGACACCGCCCCACCACAAAGGTCTACATGTTCCATGTAGGTAGCAGCTGGCCCTGGTGTATTCCGACTTTTGCTGAATGTCACCAAAACCAACAATGGTGTGGAGCTTGAGTCTGTATTAACCTGGTAAACACCACACACTTTTACCAGGTGACTCACTAAGAACCTGCCTCACCCAACTCATTACTGCCTGAGGTTCTTTTAAGTGATGAGACTAATAGGCAGGTTGCAAGTGGCAGTGGTTCTCAAGGTGTCTTTGGCTTTTTGCTGATCCATCCCAGGCTTGGCACTGATGACAGCCAGTTTCACTATGCAACTTGGCCCCTCCCACACACATCCAGGCTAAGCAGAAGCTGTTATAAACAATGGATCACTCTGTAGCTCCTAACAGGTGGCCCAAACCAGGTCACAGTCAGTGTCTTAAATTGACCTGAACCAGAGTACCCCTCAACCATCCCCAGAAGCAATACAACCAGTGGCAGATTCAAACCATAACAGCATGACCTGAGAAGCTCCACAAGTGGCATAACCAAAGACAGGCCTGAGGATGTAGTAGACCCTGCTGGGGTGGTGAATACTGCTTTGTGTGGTTAGCCCCCTCATGGCAACTCATACTCTGTGGTCAAACATCACAGTCAGCCAGCTTGATTGTCAACCTCATCAACATTTTGGTCAACAGCAATCAAGAGTCAAATGTAACAGGAGGACTCACATAAACCACACAAGAGACACTCATGAAGCACCCAGCTCAGTTGATCAGGATGACTGCACCACTGAGTCCCATAGGACACCTACTATATAAGACCACCCACTATCTAAGGCCACCCTACCAAGGCTGGGATATAGAGCTGATCTATCTAATAAATAGAAACAAACACAAGAGTTAGCCAAAATGAGGAGGCAAAGAAACATGTCTCAAATCTCCAGAAAAAGAACTAAATGAAATAGAGACAAGCAATTTACCAAATACAGAGTTCAAAAGAATGGTCATAAGGATGCTCTAGGAACTTAGGGGAAGAATGGATGAATTCAGTGGGAACTTCAACAAAGAGACAGTAAGCATATAAAAGGATATAGAAGCCATAAAAATATAATATCTTAAATGAAGAATACACTAGTAGAAATCAATAGTAGAGTAGATTAAATAGATCAGATCAACAATTTGGAAGACAACATAGCTGAAAATACCCAAGCAGAGCAGGAAAAAAAAACAAAACAGAATTTTTTAAAAATTAGAATAGTTTAAGGGACTTCAGGGACAACATCACACACAGCAATGTCTTCATCATAAGGGTACCAAAAAAAAAAAAAGAGAGAGAGAGAGAGAGAGAGAGAGAGCAAGAGACTGAGAATCTATTGAAGAAGTAATGACTGAATACTTCCTTAACCTGGTTAAAGAAAAAGACACAAAAGTCCAGGAAACACAGAGAATCCTAAACAAAATTTACACAAAGAGTCCCACAAAGAGACAAATCATAATTAAAATGCAAGAGTTAAAGACAAAGAAAGAAACCTTAAAACAGCAAAAGAAAGACAGGTCAGGTACTGAACTACAAGTGAGGTCCCATTAGACTGTCAACTGATTTCTCAATAGAAACATTTCAGGCCAGAAGGGGTCGGCAGGAAATATTCAAAGTGATGAAAAGCAAGGACCTACAAGCAAGGCTCATCTACCCAGAAAAACTATTATTTAAAATTAAAAGAGAAATAAAGAGCTTCTAGACAAGAAAAATCTAAAGGAGTTTATCAACAACAAACAAATATTACAAGAAAAGTTAAAGGGACTTCAAAAAGAAGGAAAAATGTACATAAATATAAGTAATAAAATGGAAATAAATCTATTTATTATAGATTTAATCCATTTTAATATAAATGGATTGAATGCTGTAATTAAAAGACATAGGATAGATGAATGGGTAAGAAAAGAAGAACCATATATATGCTGCCTACAAGAGACTGACCCCAGAAGAAAAAATACATACAGACTAAAAATAAGGAGATGGGAAAAGATACCTCATGCAAATTGAAATTTAAAAACTGAGGTAGCAATAGTTATATGAGGGAAAAAATAGACTTTTAAAAGAAGGCTATAGTAAGAGACAAAGAAGGGCATTACATAATGATAAATGATCAATCCAATGAGATGATATAACCCTTATAAACATTTATTCACCCAACATAGAAGCATCTAAATATATAAAGCAAATATTGATGGATCTAAAGGGAGGAGATAGATAGTAATGCAGTCATAGTAGGATATTTTAACACCCGTTGACATCAATGGATAGATCTTCCAGACAGAAAATCAATAAGGAAGCAGGGTCCTTAAATGACACATCAGACCAGATAGATTTAATTGATATATTTAGAGCATTTTACCTCAGAACAGCAGAGTATACATTCTTTTCAAGTGCACATGGAGCATTTTCCAAAACAGATCACATGAAAGACCACAAAAAAATCTCAATAAATTTTAAAAGTTTGAAATCATATCAAGCATCTTCTCCAATCATAATGTTATAATGCTAGTAATCAATTACAAGAAAAATACCTGAAAAATACATAAACCTATAGAAGCTAAATAACATGTTACTAAGCAATGAATGTGTTAACAATGAGATTAAGGAAGAAATCAAAAGATACCTTGAGAAAAATGAAAATGAAAACACAATAGCCCCAAATATATGGGACACAGCAAACGCATCCAAAAGAGGGAAATTCATAGCAATAACTATGTACAATGCCAGGTGGGTACTCGAAACATCAGAGGATCACCATATAAAGTATATGACTGACCACTTTGCTGTACATCTGAAACTAATACAAAATAGTATTGAACGTATTAAAATATAGAATTTTAAAACAAAGTGTGTGTTTGATAAATACACACACAAATAAAGTTTAATAACATATATTTGTATAGTACCTGTATTCTATCAGGACCTGTTTCTATTGTCTTTAAGGAATTTTTTGGTCATTGGTTTGTTTCCTAATACACCAGAAATTTTTAAACCGAATACTAAACATCATTCTATGAAAATGTATAGGATCATTTGAGGTGCTAGGTAATATTATCTTTCTTCATGGTAAATACTGTCCAGGTGGGAAAGCTAGGCAAATTGCCTTAATTAAAGCTTGATTGAAGTTGTTTTTAGTTTTTGTGAGAGCTGGTATGCATCTAAACTGTCTTTACTCTTTGAGTATTGCCTGTTAGAGCTCCCAACTAAAAGTCCAGGTTGTTTCTCAGTGCTCATTGTCCATAACAGGCCAGAAAAGCCAATTTTGTCCCTTGAAAGGGCTCAAAAATATTTTCAGCCACTAATGAATTTGCAGATGCTTCTAGGAAAAGGTAGAGTGCATTTTGATCTTATGTCTTTGTATATACCTTTTTTCTGGAATCTTGTTTCTGAAAGCCTTCTCTGCTCTGGTCACTCTTGTGTTTCTTCACACAGATTGTTTTTAAAATATTTTATCCATATTTTCCAAATTATTCTTTATTATAGCTGAAAAACAGTCTGTCTTTAAAACCTACTATTAATGATTACTTACTCAGAGGCCCTGTTACTTTCTCACAGTGTTCTGAGTTGTTCCTTTATAGAATTCTTTGCAATTTATAATTCATTATTTTTATGCTTTTTTCTTTGCATGTCTCTCCCTCTAGATTGTAAACTTTTACTTTTAATCCTCATCTGAGGATATGTTTATTGATTTTAAGAGAGATCAAGGAGATGGGGGAGAGAGAGAGACAGACATCAATCAGTTGTCTCCCATATGCACCCCAACTGGGAATTGAATCTGCAACATTTTGGTGGATGAACAATGTTCCAACCAACTAGACCACCTGGCTAGGGCTAGATCGTAAACTTGATGAACCAGGAGAAATCACTATTTTTCTCACCATTAAATTGTTGTTGTCTAGCTCATAATAGGCTCTCAGTAACTATTTAAATGAATGAATATAGGTTTGGGGGCTAAGAATTTTGTGCACATTATGTAATATAATTCTCACTGTAACCATATAAGCAAATATTGTTGTCTTCATTTTAGAAAAGAAAAATCAAAAAATATTAGAGAAATGAACAACTTTCCAAGGTCATTATCATATATTAAATATTTGGTAAAACTTCTCTTCTTGGACACCCAATCATTATGCTTTTGCAACCTATGCATGCAGTCAGCTTTTTTTTTTTTTAGTATGAAGACTATTAAACTATCCTTCAATTCTTTCTCTTTATTTTCCTCTCCTCCCTTTTCATATTCTATATCTTGATTTTCAAGGCCTTCTGCACTCATAAGCAAGTGAATTGGAAAAATAAAAGGTAATTAAACAATAACTGAGCAAGTTGTCTATGCTCCAGCACACCAAAAAAAGAGCACACCAAAAAAAGAGCACACCCTCTGCTGTCCTCATGAGCTTTGGGACTTGGGCTTATTCATCATATTGTTGTTGTTGTTATTTATGTATGTGTGTCTTAGAGAGCAGAAAGGAGGCAGAAAGAGAGGGAGAAAAACATCCATCAGTTGCTTCTAGTACATACTCTTATTGATGGGACACTTAACTCACAACCTAAGCATGTGCCCAAACTGGGAATTGGGCCATAAACCTTTTGCTTTGCAGAATGACATCGAACTGAGCCACATTGGTCAGGAAAAAATAAACGTTATTTTTTAGAGTTGTTTTAGGTTCACAGCAAATTTGAGCAGCAAGTACAGAGTTCCTACATACCCCCACCTATACACAGAGACACGGGGTGTTATATTTTTTACCATTGATGAACTCACATTGGTTCATTCATCTTTATCCTGCTATATGAAACCATCTGAGAATGTGTGTTTGTCCAATTTCAGTTCTTTTATGGTGAGTCCTGTTTTGAACTGGAGTTAAAATTTAAAATCTCTGCCTCTTTGTCATCATTTATTCTGTTTTTAACATACTGCAGTGAAGTTCACTTACCCTTGATCTTTGGCCCTCCTAACACATTGCAGGATTTGCATACTCAAAGCCAGATGAGTAAGTTTAATATTGCATTCTTAAAGGAAATCAGGTACAATCTCTAAAAGCCATAAATATCACTTTGTCACATTGAGTGTGAAGTCTCTCTGATGCTGCTCACTCACGGTGCCCTGTCCTCCAGCCTGCCAGACCATGATCTGACTTGGATCCCACCACATCTGTAAAGCCTGTTCCAAAAGTTCCATCCCACAACTGTTCTTTATTTCTCTTCAGCACCATATCTGGCATCAAACTGTTCTTGAGAAAGTCATTACTCCCTCTGAGCTTTAGTTCCCTCATCTGAAAGCATGGATCAAAATACTTCCAGACAAGTTTGTAGATAAATTCAAATGTGTCCAAATGTGTCCATGCATGACACACAGGAGACACAGTAAACATCAATACCCCCCTCTCCTTACCTTCTCAGGTGTGTCATGAGGATAGACACACAATGTGAGAGACAAAACTGTAAAACTATATAAAATTTGTTTGGACATAGATTATAGAAGATGTCAAATCCCTCCTGCGTTTGTAAATAAAGGGGACTCTGAAATAACTGGAACAGAGAAGGACAGTGGAGTTCCCAAGGAAAAGGAAAAGGAAAAGTTGGGTACAAGGGGCACCATTTTGGCCTGGGATACCTTATTAACCTTCAAATGACAAAGGGAAACAGAGCGTATCTAAGTGGAGACTGTGCTTCCAGCTCGGTTGTCAGTGGACACGGGTAGGATTTGGGCACACATAAGGGAAGAGGAGAAGGATTTCTGAAAGGGGATGCAGAGGGATCTATAACTCTAGGCACAACATGAACCTGTTTCAGAAGTATCATAAGACAATGAGTAGATCCATTTGACAACCAAGGAGTCCCTGGAAAGTCAAGAGAGGGCTGATAGTAAAGCACTTGAATGTATGGTTGAGGAGGATAGAATGTATCCTTCAGTTGCTGAGGAGCTACTGGGAAACTTTGAGCTAACATGTAACATGATGACTGAGCTACCTGGACAGCACAGGCTGCAGGGGAAAGAGGCCAGAGGCTAGGGAACAAGTACACATGTCTTATAACAAAGTGGAAAGAGGTGATAAGGCCTCACCTAAAGTGGCAAAAGTGAGAATGGAAAGAAGGGATCTGCATTCAAGCATTGTCTTCTAAAATCTTTTTGTGGCTTCTACTTCTTTTGGATTTTTCTCCCTCACTATTATATGACAGATTACAGGAATTTAAACATGTTATTTAACTTGATTAGCATTAGAAAACCTATTTTCACATAGAAGGAGATAGTAAAATGGACTTGATTCTGAGGAATTATTTTTTAAATATTGTAAAAAAATGAATTAGCAAACCCTCCTCTGCCACCCACCATTAAAGAGAGATCCAAAATATAAGTACTTGTAAACAATATAGCACAAAACTGGTGCTATTCCACTCTGGAAGCAAAGAACATAACTATGACAAACATTGTGATTTCTTTTACAAAGTAGACATGCTCAGCAGAAGAAGAAAGAAACAAATTCTTCTTAATATTAGTGAATGAATTTCCCAAATGGGCAAAGTGAAAGTCATGGTAATGGAGAAATAAAGTGACCTGGTAAAAGAATTGGCCATGGCTGTCTCAGGTGAGAAGGAGAAGGAGACAGAATGGAATTTGGAGACCAACACCCTTTGCCCTTGTTCATTGAACCATAGCCCAACCCTTCCTCCTCTGTCCTCAGTATAAATTGACTGAACAGAGATGTGTAATGAGAATCCAACTGAAAAGCATAAGGAGGAGTATGTTCGCGTGTCTCAAGAGGCAGAAAATGATCAAAAAGTAAATCATTCACTTTGGGGGAAAATTAAAAATTTCTGAGGGCAAAGCATGGGTTATTGAACTTTGAGACTTGAAAGCAAGCTCTATAATAAGGGGACTGGAAACATGAGGGTCATATCAGGAGTTCAGGAAGCCTTATGAGGGATTCTTTCCTGAGAAGTCTGTTTCTAGAAACTTCCTTTCCTTGTGCTTTCATAAAACAGTTCAAATAGCTAATCTTTAACTTTATGTACCAGAGATAGTCAGGAGGGTCATTGAAACTTAGATCTCATTTTCGCCAATCATTTCTTTAAGTCTAGAAGCAAAGCATTGGAGGAGAGTTACTGAGGAAGACTGACTGTTGTGTTTCCCAAAAGGACATGTTGAAATCTTAACCCAGGTACCTTTGCAGGCACTTTACTTGGGAAGTGTCTTTCCAGATGTAATCTCAAGATAAAGTCATAACAAATTAGGGTGGAAGTGCTCTTTTGCTGTCATCTCACCTGATTCTTACCACCTGAGTAGATTTGGGGGTGCCCACAGCCTTATTTTATATACAAAATTCATAAAGTTTAGAGGCCTGCAATAGGTTGCCCAAGATCCTATGTGGTAGAGCCTAGTCTGAAATCCAGGTACACATCACTCCAATCGTCTATTTGTCTGCCCTGTTATGCACTTATGACATTTAATATTATGAGACATAATGCTTACCAAGGGGAAAAATGACTCCTTTACACAGTGCCTGTGCTTTGCACATTGTTGACCTCACTTGAGTCATATTTTTTTTGCCCAAAACATAACACTCCTTCCCCTGCACTGCTGCCTCTTCCCAGCCCATGCCTTCTTGGGAATAGCTCTTTGCTGTGGTTGGCACTCCTTTGGAACTGCATGTTTCTGTTGAAAAAAAAATCAGAGTGAGGAATTCAGTTGCACTTTGGACTCAGCCCTTTGGCCTGAATATAGAAAAGGAAGTCCAAGTCCCTGAAACCTAGAAAAGGGAGGGTCTGCCCCTAAGCCAATGTGATTTTTTTTTTACAAAGAACATCCTTTATTGAGGTAAGGAACATAATAACTCTGATCATTTGCTGAAGCTAGCTGCTGCACTTAGAGAACCATTTCCTCATTCTCCACCTGGCTGATACCTGCTGGACACTCAGTAACTCTCAACTGAGGGATTGCCCCTCAAGGATACCTCCCCTCCCCACATCCTGACTGAGTCCGGGCCTCTCCTTTTATTTCAACCACACCATAAATTTCCCCTGCCGTTATGCTTGCTTGCTATGTGATTTCTACCCTGCTAAACTATGAGTCACTTAAGGTCAGGAAGGGGTTTTATTCCTCTAAGAATCTCCAGTGCTATAAACCCTTAATACCTGTTGAGTAAATAAATGAATGAAGGTGGCCAGTCCAACCTTCTGTGGAGTAGTGTTCATATATCTAAAGTGCAGGGTTGGTCAAAAACCTCCCACCCACCTCAGATTCCAGAAACTTCTTTCCTCCTTCTTTCATCCCTCATAGTGTGATCCTTTCTCAGATATTCCCAGAGATGATATCAGAAATACTTTGGAAAATGTACTATCATCAATGAAGTGGGAGACTACAAAGAAGCTCAGGTCCTTGATTGTGTCCCTGCTTCATTCTAGGCGACTGGGAGCTGAGGGACCACAACTGGTGTCTTTCCAGCAGCTTCAGAATACTACTTGATTGTATTTATTTCAGGCACATATGGCTCATGTTGCTCATGGTTGGGGAAACAAGGATCAGAGATGCCTCTTTTATCTATCAGTGTGATCTACTTGAGTTAAGGCCAGTGCTTCAGAAGTGCACGCTAGAGGTGACCAAGAGACCTGGAGCCAATCCTGAGCTGATACAGCACAGGGCAAGAAGGCAGAAGCTGGGGAAGGGAGTTTATCTCCCTGCAGCAACATGACAAAGCAAAGGGTAAATGAGGCTGCCTGCTCTAG
Source organism: Furipterus horrens (assembly GCF_987537825.1). Classification (NCBI taxonomy): domain Eukaryota; kingdom Metazoa; phylum Chordata; class Mammalia; order Chiroptera; family Furipteridae; genus Furipterus; species Furipterus horrens. The sequence goes on from NW_028327182.1 coordinate 46,740,813, forward strand.
CCTAGCCATGCCCCATTCAACTTTCTGCCAAGTATTTCCTCTGTGTCACCTCTGTGGCATGGATGGAGGCCAAGAGCTGCTGCAACCATGAAGGTGAGCTATTTGCCCACTGGGTCCTCTCCTTTATGAATCTTCACCCTGAGACACAGGGTGGTGCCTTCTGCTCTGAGTTTCCCTGCCCTTAGATCCCTTTTATCCCTCTGTCATGAATCAGCATGTGAAACAATTGGGCAAGAGCGTCGATGGCCAAAGAAACGTAAGGTTGAAGTCCCTGATCTTGCACTTGGGCAGGTTCCTTATTATCTCTGAACTCTATTTTCCTTGTTTATAAAATGAAGTTAAAAATTCCTACACTGCAGATTATCAGGGTGATTAAAACTGTGGTTCTCAACTCTAGCTGCACGATAAAATTTCCCAGAAAGCCTTAACACACTAATGCTTAGGCTCCACCCAGATCAATAATTAAACTAGTTTCTGGAGGGTGGGCCTAAGCATCAGTATTTTAAGGCTCCCCAGGTGATTCATATGTGCACCCAGGTTATGATCACTGAATCAGAAGTAATGCATATAACCTAAATGACAAACTTCCTTTGGAATATGATATACCACTAATCGTCGGCAGCCGTCCATCTCAAGAGACGATGGTGTAGCTTCTTAAGAGTCTATCTGCACCGCCGAGAATGGCTGTGCAGTCCGACTCAGGAGTGACATGGTATCTGTCTCCTCCCGTGTTGAATCGACATCTTGCGATGACGCTGAAGCTACAGAGCCTGGGCAGGGTAATATGGAGGGTCTGCTGTTGCCCATGCAGCAGACCCCCCCTCTCTTCGCAGCTGAAGGGTCCAAGGGAAAGACGGAGTCGATACAGCTTGGGTTCAGGTGCGCCGCAGGAGTTGCCGGTGTTGACTACAACGTCAAACCGCCTTAGGGACTCCGGCTCCGGATTTTCTGTCGGGGTTTACTCCCTTAGCCTTTCCCCTGAAGAGGTATGCCGCAAGGCAACGGAGGTTTTTTGGAGTCAGAGTTTTCCTTCTCTGATGTGCCCTGACTGGAAGATCGAACCAGCGACACTTAGCTCGCAGGCCGACACTCAATCCACTGAGCTAAACCAGCCAGGGCAATACCGCTAATAATGATACAATTATTACTCTTTATTATTATTGCCCTTAATCTTACTTCTACCAAGAAAGGAAGTCTTCTTATGGGGAAATCTGGTTATATCTAAATCATAAATAACAGAGCACATACCAGTGATGATCATTAGCCTCTAAGCTGCTCAGGGACACAATGAAAGTGACTTGAAATAGCCAGTCAGCTATGAAGACCTCAGTTCCTTAAAATAAGTGCATGTATTCATGTCCCAGGGTGTGGCCCCCTCACCTGGCCTGCTTCATCCAGCCTGGGACTTCGCCAATAGAAACATTTTCAGTTGAAGCCCAGTGCCCTCGTTTCCAGGTACAAATAGTGTCCTTAGAGGCAGCTGTCAACTTTTGCATCTCAAGTTACCTTTCCTCTGTAGTAAACAGGTGAGTCATGGTCCCAGGTCAACTAGCAAGCAGTCCTGGCCCATTCCGTCTGGTGGCTTAGGCTGTTGAAATAATGCCCTTGGTGCCAATGAGGGAGTCATAAACTTGGGCTTGATACTGTTTGAAGTTATCTTTGCTGATTATTTGGCTAGAGGGACTGGTGTTGAGTTATTCCTGGCTTCTCTATGGCACTGCAGTGATAACCCTAATTAGGGGGAAAGGAGGGCAAGCCTCCCTCCATAGCTGTAGCAATGGGTCAAGTAGATTAGCACAGATAATTGACATGAGTAGACAACCACAAGCTCCACTTATCAGTGCCCCTACCCTTTGTTTTTCCAAGTTAATTATGTTCTGAGTGTTTTTAGCAGAAGTGCAGGCTAAAAGTTAAGGCTTCTATCTGTCCCATCCCTATATGGGTGGTGGTACAGGGCTAGCTTTGGTTTTAAGCCAAATATTTAAATTTATCTTAAATCTACCCACTTCTTTGTCTTTAAACTACCCAAGTCTGGGCCACAGTCCTCAAGAAAGGATGCATTAATGCCTTCTGCCAGCATTCCCCACATTTCCTCTCCCTACAGAGCAGCCAGAATGATGCTTCCTACTGTCAGATTGCATCATTTTACTGCCCTACTTGAAATCCTTTAGTGATTTCCCCATCATTTTCAGGATCAAGCCTCACCCTTTAACATGGCTTCCAAGCCAGAATCAGAATCTGGCCACCATCCACCTTTCCACCTCATCTCCCCATAGACATGTCTCAGCCCCTCTCAACTCCAGGCCTCTCTTTCTTCCAGATCTGAAACCACCTGGAGTACTTTCTCAAGTTCTAATGCCTAGAATCCTTCAGTTTTCAGCTCCAACTTCATTTCCTCAGGAAAGCCTTTCCTTTCTCCTTTTACAAGTTGCTAACACATGCTTCCCTCAGAGTCTGAGTTTCTGATCTTAACACTTCTCAGGCTTTGTTGTTACCACTTGTCTAACAAGAACTTATATTTTGTGAAGAAAGGGCCCATCATCTATGCTCCTCTCTGTGCACACACACTCTATTCTTAGCACCTAGCCAGTGATTATATTCCAAATGAACCTCCAAAAGCAAGTACTGGTGATCCCTTCAACAGGTACAAAAGGTCAAATCAGTTGGGGTAACAAAGGAGAATATTGTTCAGAGAAGTAAGACCTGTTATCTCTTCACATAGCACATAACAAACCCAAGGCTACTTATATTGCGTAAGGTCCCTATATATGTGTCAGGTATAATGTTAGATATTTTTAACAATTTTATTGAGATATAGTTGATATACAAAAAAAGAAAAACAAAATTATATATATCACCACATATTAGGATAACTGTTTTAAAAAAACATAAGTGTTGGCAAGGATGTACAAAAAAAGAGAAAGGGAACTATTGTGCACTGTTGGTAGGAATGTAAAATGCTGAGGAAAACAGTAAGAAGTTTCCTTAAAAAATTAAGAATAGAATTACCATCCCACCAAGCTCCCCTTCTGGTATATATCCAAAAGAATGTTAGCTATGTTATCTCTATGAAATATGCATTTCATTGGTAATTGTAATATTTTTCAAATAGGAATAATAGGGGGCAATTATTTAGTACTTATACTGTGTCAAGCACAATCCTATGATGCAGATGCTACTATTACTAACATTTTGTGAATGAGGAAACCTGGAAGCACAGAGAATAAAGTAATTTGCCCAGCATTATACAGCTGGTAGCCTCTGGCTGGTTTGGCTCAGTGGATTGAGCGTCGGCCTGCGAGCGAAGTGTCGCTGGTTCGATCTTCCAGTCAGGGCACATCAGAGAAGGAAAACTCTGACTCCAAAAAACCTCCGCTGCCTTGCGGCATACCTCTTCAGGGGAAAGGCTAAGGGAGTAAACCCTGACAGAAAATCCAGAGCCGGAGTCCCTAAGGCGGTTTGACGTTGTAGTCAACACCGGCAACTCCTGCGGCGCACCTGAAGCCAAGCTGTATTGACTCCGTCTTTCCCTTGGACCCTTCAGCTGCGAAGAGAGGGGGGGGGTCTGCTGCATGGGCAACAGCAGACCCTCCATATCACCCTGCCCAGGCTCTGTAGCTTCAGCTTCACTGGAGAGGACACTCCAGCGTCATCGCAAGATGTCGATTTAACACGGGAGGAGACAGATACCGAGTCACTCCCGAGTCGGACTGCACAGCCATTCTCGGCGGTGCAGATAGACTCTTAAGAAGCTACACCATCGTCTCTCGAGACGGACGGCTGCCGACTGATACAGCTGGTACAGTTAGAAATTAGACACTGCTATTCCAGGGCAGGCACCTGTTATACTGTTTCCCTGTGGAAATGTCTACCACCTTCCAAAATTTAGAGTCTCCCACGTTTGCAAGAAGATATCATGGATGAAGGATGTGCAATCGAGTTCACATTCCTCTTTTATAAATGAAGCTATTGCTAATGTCTCAGAACAGAAAATAGTGGGGCTTGGTTTCTCAGCTCTGTGAATTATTTCTGAAAAGTTTATTGTATGATTGGTGAACAAGTAATTGTGGCTGTGAAGAGATATAAAAGTGTTTCATTGCAGATGGAGTAATCTTTAACTTCATTTAAAAGACGTGGTACCAAATGGGTACCTGAATTATTGGGGATCAATTTGTAATTGTATAATCACTGTGCTGTACACCTGAAACTAATATAAAGTAATATTGAATGCCAACTGTAATTGAAAATTTTTAAAAAAATTAAAGGACATGAAGCTCTGTGGTTTTCCACTCATTTTGTGATCCCAAATTGTGCTGATTTGAAAGTGCTCTCTGACTTTAGGGGAGTCATTATTAATTGACACAACTACAAGTCCTCTTTGGAGGATCTGGAGAGGTCTGGAGAATTCACATAGTGCTCAGCCTCACCAATTTAAGTGAAGAGCACAATAAGGATATTATTACAGGTCTTTCCACTTTAAAATTTCTACAAAGGGACATGTGCTGTTTTTAGTTTTGCTGGTCCTTCTTGTACCCACTCACCCATTGCCTCACTGAGCAGGGTTATTCACCTATCAATTATTAAAGTATTGTCAACAATACTATGATTATTACTATTTATTGGTTACATGCTCTCCTTTGCATGCTTTGTATTACTTGTTCTTCTGAGTTATTGGAGCCATGTTGAGTTCCACTAATAAAATCACTTTCTCTATTTCTAAGTGTGGTGACAATTCCTATCATGAGTAATTCTTTTCCAATTTCTTGAACTTGAGAAATAGATTATTCTATTACAAGGAGCTCAAAATTGCTATGGATCCATTCTCCTTTTAATAATAGTGCACTTTTATGAGGGGTCAGACACTGTATGTGTACTTCTCCTTTAATCTTCTTAACCTCCTTACATGCATACTTACTGTTACTATGCCCTTTCTATAAATAGAAATACTGAACATACAGAGTTTGCTTGTTTGTTTTAAAGTGATCTATCAGATGTCACACAACTAGTAAGTAGGAGAACTAAGATATAACCTCATGCAACAAGCTTAAGAGCCCACATGCTTAACCATTGTGCTATGTTGTTCTGTCTGACTTCCCTGCACTGGTTTTCATTTGAGTTGTTTTATCCATTATAGTTGTAATCAAGAACACTTGATTGCTCATTATAAAAAATATGATCCTGATTAAGATGTACAAAATATGTCCAGAAAAAGTCTAGCCATTGTTAAAATAATGAGAACAGTTTATGTGACATCATTGTAACCTGGCAACCAAGGACAGTGGACAACTATGAAAATGACTATACTAGTCAGTGGGGGTGGTAGATGCCATTGCATGAGTATGTGTACTGTGTGGCTGTTGCATTCATAATTACTGAGCAAGTAGAGCAATGAATCTTCATCAAATTTTGCATTAAGTTTGAACATTCCTCCACATAAACTATTTGGATGATTCAAAAGGCAGCAGCTATGGGCAACTGGTGATGGGTGTTCACACATGCATCACATCTTATGCAGAGTTTTCTGGTGAAACATCAAATCACCCAGGTGACTCAGCACCCCTAAAGCCCATATTTGGCACCCTGCAATTTCTGGCTTTTCCCAAAACTCAAATCACATTTGAAAGAGAAGAGATTTCAGACCATCAATGAGATTCAGGAATATATGATGGGGCAGCGATGGCAGGTGGGAGAACTGTGTGAGGTCCCAAGGTGCCTACTTTGGAGGTAACTGAGGCATAATTGTGCTATGAACAATGTTTCTTGTATCTTCCTCCATTAATGTATTTATTTTTCATATTATATGTCTGAATAGCTTTTGGACAGACCTTGTGTATTTCAAAATCATTCCATTTCTGTTACATACACAGTGCCCCAGCTCCAGTGCACATACACAGATAACCCCACAATTCAGGAATATAAACTGATTTATTTCCCTCTTCATTAGATCAAATTGTTCTCTTTTTCATACACAATCATCTTCCAAGGCATTCTAGAACTCATTACTTGTAAGCCTTTTTAAACATTAAGATGACCTTTCTGAAAAGGGAGCAGTTTCTTAGAAAAATATGGAACTTCAGGAAAAGAAATACAGAGACTGGAGAACTGAACAAAATGGTGTTGTCTGAGACCTCTAAGGATTAATTCCATTTCACCTTGGAAACTAACCACATGATGAATTGGGTTGGATAAACATCCTCTGAATCTCTTGGAGCAGAAGCAGTGCAGGATTTCCCACCTAAAAAGTAATGGCAGGCTGTGATAATAAGCAGGCAGTTGTATGCAATGTGACAAACAAGAGACCTGAGCTAGGCCTCAGCCTTGTCCCTTGCTAGTCATGTAACACAAGCCACATTACAACCTCTTGAAATCTTGGTTTTTATTTCTTTAACACGAGTCTGTTGATATCTATTCTTCCTCTAAACTCTTCAAGGGTTAAATGAAATAACATGGGAAAGCTGCCTAGCATGGGTAGCCAGCATACAGTAAGTAGGCCTTCACTAAATGTAGAATCTAAGCTTAACATATTAGCAGGTTCACTTAATACTCCAGCAAATGTTGACACTTCCTGTAAGATGATTTATTAAAATGAGCATATGCTAGGTCTCAGATCCTCAAACTTTCAGAGGTATAACAAAAGTGAAGTTTCAATCACTAAATAAAACAGCAAAAAAAAAAAAAAAAAAAAAAAGGAAAAATAAATAATTTGAAGGCTGTCCGAGAAAAAAAAAAAAAAAGTGGTAGTTTCTAAGAATCATTTTCTTTTTCTTAGATCATGGATTCGGGGTAGATCATTCTTGTTTTAAAATTAACTAAAATTAGTTTAGTTAACTTTTTTTCAGTTTAACTACTTAAGGTTAAGAGGAGCGAGGATAGATAAAGACTAACAATCCTTCAAAGACAGGACAAAAAGTGTAAATTATAGTAAGTTTTTCAAAATAAAATCCATTTACCTCCTTAGGGACAGTGGCTATTATGTGGACAGAACCCAGAGAAAACACTTTAACAGCAATGTTTGCTGAACAGAATTTCTGTAACTAAATCAAAAACATTATTTTCATGGGCCATCTACCAGGACAGAGAAGTAATTTTGTTATTGCAGGTTCAACTTTCTGGAAGGGATTTTGTGAATAGTCTTTGATGTCTTTAATATAAATGTTGATGAATATACAGAAACCAACCATCATCTTCAGGGCGTATGTAAGATCAGATTCAACACCTACATGATCATGTCTTTTTCCCCTGAGAAATGGGACTCTCTCCTATGTGCCTGTGTAATAAAACAATTTTATTTTCTGTCAAGGTGCACAGTATAGTTGCCAGAGCAGAGCCCATCATGTTTGGTCTTATCACCGTTTGCCTTCTTCCTCTCCCTGGAGGCATTGAGACTCTCTAAAGAAACCCATCAAAAGAACCCCTGCTCCTAGTATTCTAGACTTCAAAAAAAGTCATTTTTGTTGTTAGTGGCTTACAATTCACTAGAATAAAATAAAAGATGATTCTGTGCTTCTGTGGCTATGTAGCTCCTTGAAAATTGTTTATGGAATAAAGCAAGATTGGAGGGCTGCTTTATAACAAAGAAAGAAGCTTAGGATCAATTAGTTTCATTGGCATGAGAATACTGACTGGTACTAGAATAAACCACTGGAATCCACCGCCACTTCCCTGTCTTGCTAGTCTAAATGTCATTGTAGATGCTGGATTGTTGGTTGGGTATCATTTTGCCTTCAGAAAAAAAGCAAAGAATAAAGAACCTAAAATATCTCTGCTAGTATTCATTCATTCATTCATGAAATATTAAGTGAGTGCCACCTAAATAAAGTTCTGTGCTAGTTGCTATGGTGATCAAAGCCAGGACCAGAGTGAGGTGAGTGAAGCACTTATTTCAAGCACATTAAGAGGAAGCCAAACACACTCAAGAATAAAGATAACTGATATGTTAATGTGATGGTGGTTTCAAAAATCAAAATTAACCCTGGCCAGTATAGCTCAGGTTGGAGTATTGTCCCATGGATTCCATTCCCAGTCAGGGCACATGCCTGGGTTGCAGGTTCAGTCCCTGGTTGGGACATATACAACAGGCAATTCATTGATGTTTTTCTCACACAGATGTTTTTCTCTGTCTTTCTCTCTCCCTCCCTTCTACTCTCTCTAAAATCAATAGGCATGTCTTTGGGTGAGGATTAAAAAAAAAAATCAAAACTAATGTAAAAAAAATCTATGATAAACAAAATATCAAAATTTCCACTAAAGACAGAATCAGTAACAATCCTGGGCCATATTAAAGACTGAGGTAAAAAGAAAAATCTGAAAGGAAAAATACTATACTGTTCTTATTGAAAATTTTGATATTTTGTTCATCACAAAAATTTTTTGCACTAATTATTTTTTTAAATGTTACATTATAATGGTAGTGATTTCACTGGGTTTTTGGGGGGTCCCCCTTTTATTTTGTGTCTGAGGCAAGTGCCTCAATTATCTCACAGAGTCCCAGTCTTGATGGGAATGTCAAGATCCTGCCATTCAGGAGTTTATAGTAAATATAGGAGCACTCATTGCTCCATATGAATTACTTTCTTACAAATGAAAATGATAAATACAAGGAGAAAGGTTATGAAAAAATACCGTGGGAACTAATAAGAAGGAGAGTTAATTTCCACAGTGAGGGACCATTAAATGCTTTGAACAAGGCTGTGTTTAAACATGACCTTACCATGTTCTGGCATGGTAGAGCAGTAATAAAGAGAAGATCCTAGTACATGAAAAGGTGCTTGACTTCATTAATCATCAGGGAAATGCAAATCAAAACCACAATGAGCTATCACTTCAAAAGCCATCAGCAAAAAGACAAGAAATAACAACTGTTTGTGAGGATGCAGAGAAACTGAAACCCTTGTACACTGTCAGTGGGAAGGTATACCGGCATAGCCACTATTGAAAATAGTATGGAAGTTTCTCAGAAAATTAAAAATAGAACTACCATATAATCCAGCAATTCCACTTTTGCATATTTACACAAAGAAAACAAAAATACTAACTCAATAAGATATCTTCACTTTCATGTTCATTGCAGCATTATTTACAGTAGCCAAGACATGGAAGCAACCTAAGTGTCCATCAATGGATGAATGGATAAAGTAAATGTGATATATGTACATAATGGAATATTATTCAACAATAAAAAGGAAATCCTGCTATTTACAACAGCATGGATGGACCTTGAGGGCATTATGTTAAGTGAAATACATCAGACACAGAGAAAGACAAATACCATATGAAATCTCACTTATACACTATGTGGTATCTAAAATAGCATAAACAACAAACTGAGCTAAAAGAGACAGAGAACAGATTGGTGACTGCCAGAGGCTGGGAGTTGAGAATAAGGTAAAATGGGTGAAGAGAATCAGAAGGTACAAACTTTCAGTTATAAAGTAAATAGGTGCTCATAATGTAATATACAGCATGGTGATTATATTTAATACTATATCATATTTGAAAGTTGCTATGGTAGTAGATCTTAAAAGTTGTCATCACAAGAAAAGAAGTTGTTACTGTGTGATGATGGAAGTTACCTAGATTTATTGTGGTGATCATTTTGAAGATCCCAGAAATTCAATCCAGCTTTTATATGAAATAGGGGAACTAAATTCACAGGAGGTTATAAACGAAGACAGTGTGCCAGGTGTTGATGAAAGTGTGTGTTTATATAATGCAGAGCATATCTTGGAGTCTTTCCCATGGCAAAGGAGGAGTCCTTGCAGGGATGGATTCATTTTACAGCACCTTTATGTAAACAAGACCCTCTTTCCAGTTCTGTGAATAGAGACAAAAGTTGGTGTGTGGAAACAAGTGAATAAATCATGTTTGTGAACTGTGAAGGAGATGCCTCATGCCTATCTTCATTCATCAAGTGAATTCTTGCCTTGAGGACAGGTTTCTGACTCAACAAGCAGAAGTCTGTCACAGTCAAGATCTGAGTGAATGTTCATGCCCACAACAAAAATCTGAATGTGGAAAAGCCAATTGTTATAACCCACAATTACACAAACACAGAGGAGAAAGCATGAAATCAGAATTTTCTAAAAATTTATATCCAAGATGGAATCAGGGTTTAGCTAGACAGTTTGATTCTGAACCCTATAATTCATTCAGGGTTCACCATTCTGGTTATTTCATTGTTGTTGTTATCATTATTATTATTACGGTTTTTCAGTTTTGCAACTCCTTGTATGCAGCCACCATCCTTTATTCACTACTAACTGCCTTCAATTAATCCAGTTCAGAAACAGAAATTTCAGGAAGTTCTTTTGACCCAGTTCCCAGTCTTGAATGAGCTGAGTCATTATGAATCCACACCAACCCAGCCCAGAAGGGCAGATTATCATTGGAAAAAAGGTGCTCCATATGCAAAGTGAAAGGAAGTGTTAAAAATAACTACTGATAATCACATAACACATAAAAAGTCTAATCTGGACTCTTTAGGGAAAATAGTGGTCTGGCTACCATAAGCAGTTATTTTTTAAAATGAATAAATGAATAGTACAAACCTGAAGATTGTATATAATTGAGCCTCCTGAAGATGAAATCTGTGGCATTTGATGCCCCCCAAAGATGCTCATATTCCTTTTTCCAGGAGCTATAGCTTTTGTCTTCAACTAAATAGACTTAACACCGTATCATTAAAGCTTTTACCTCACCCAGAAGCTCTACTTTCTCAGAAAATCAATGACGAACTGACCAGACCAGAAAAACAATTTTAAGAATGAAAAAGTTGTGACTTTAAGTGTATTAATTTACTTAATTTCGCAGAGAGGTAAGAAATAAGTTTTCAGAGACCCCACCAATGTGAGCATTAGAAGGGAGTGTGGACATCACCTAGTCCAGGGACTTCTGGACACTTTATAGCAGCAGCATTCTTGTCCAAGGGTTGCCCATCTGCTCCCTCAGCATATAAAACAGACCAAAGGGAACCATCCTGACTCAAATGGGGAAGTGGCTGGAAACCTCAAATCACAGCTTCCCCTAAACTCAAATGAAGCCAGTTTTAAAAAAAATCCTTGAAGATAAAAAATCCCCAAGGACACGGAAGCCCAGAAAGTTTAGATAATTTGCTCCAAGTCACACAGATATTAAGGAATAGGTTTTGGATATAGCTCCTGACTCCAAGTCCCCAGCTTTTCCTGTTGTGCCCACTGATAGGAACCAAATGCAAAGGGAGTCATTTGCCAATGTAGTGTGTGCATGTCCACAGGTTCGTGGCTTTGACCTAATTTGACTAAGATCAGTGCCCCCTCCCCTGACGTTTTTCATAACAGAATCCAAACCCCAGTGCCTGAGAGGCATACTGGTCTAATAGCCAGAGGTTATTGGTATAGGGGCTTGGATGCTTTGAAGCCAGGCCCACCCACCCTGAGGGGTGAGATGAGTCTCTCCGCATACCAGTAACCCATCACTATGGGGAACACAGACAGGAAAGCTCTAGACTCTGCAGCCTGGCTCACTGCTTCTCCTGACAAAATAAAGAAAAAAAAAGACTTTGGCCCTGATCACATCCTAGCTATACCCACAGTGCCTTTGCTGTACTGTTTTTAAGCACTTGTTCAGGAGTAAGATCTATGCACCCGGAACAGGGCTGTTTGCTTACTTAGCAAAATCATGAGAGCCTTACTATACTAAGGCTGTAGCCACATTATTTCCGCTCCACAAAATTTTCTTAGCACCTGTTTGGTCAAATCTCTGTTCTAAATGCTGTGGTGACAATGAAGTTAAAAGAGGTCATGAAATAAGTTTTTGATCAATGCTGTCAAAGATAGACTAACCAGGTGTTACCAGAGCATGGGGAGACCTCATGGAGGAGAGGTATCTGGACTGTCTCTTGAAAAATGAGTAGGGCTTCAATAAGCAGAGAAAGAGAAAAGGGCCATCAAGGAGAAAGCAACAGACTGGACAGTGAATTTTCCCAACCAAAGTGGTAAAATTCAAGTCTTGATAAAGGAAAGGTTTGTTTTGTGGTTTGCAAAAGAATAGAGCCCAAAAGAGGCATAATGGAGAGATGAAATGGGCCAAGATTATGGAAGACCTAGATAGAGTACAGTAGCAGGGAGACTAGACTTTACCCTCCATTTATTCCTAAGACAAGATATTAGCCACTCACTGGGTGCTAGGCATGATGGCAAGTAGGTGTTTGGGATGCAAATGTACAATTACAGTCTTGGAAGTAGAAGAGCAAGGCAATAATAATAATAATAATAATAATAATAGTGTTATGAGTACGTAGATTGAAATCTGTATCAAGAATAATAGGTTAGACGTGAGGGTGGTCAACTCTACATGAAGCTTAAGAATGCCTCCAGAGATGTAGCAGGAGGGGTAAGTAACGCTTAAGATTTAAGAAAACAGTACTGCTAAGCCAGAAACACAATCATAAGAGCTACATTTAAGGAAGATTATTCTCACTGGGTTGTATGGTATGTTTTGGAGAGGGGAACAACTAGAGATAAGGATCTCAGAGACAATGAGGATAATGGTAGCAGTGATGGAAAGAAATACATTAGTGGATTTGGCTGGTCCAAGCATCATAACAGATATAAGCATTGCATAGCAACTACCTACAACAAAGCCTAATTCATGTAATTAACCTATGAGACTATAGTTAAGTCTATTTTTCTGCCAGTTATACAGGAGTACCACCAAAGACTGATATAATCCAGACACTCTGACTCACAAAACATTTCCCATCCCAGTAATTATGAACTGACATTCATCTACTCAATCCTAAATAAATGACTCCTCTTTCTAAATGCACTCCTTTTAAACCCATCTCCTGGTATTTTGCTTAAGAACCTTTAACTATCACTTTACTTTTCATTTCCAAATACATAAATATTACCAAAGAAGATTTATGGGAAATAGGATAGTAATCTTAAAATATTTGAAAATTTAACCATGAGGCTCAGATACATTTTTTGTGTAAATGGGAAATTAATCTTTTTGCCTCTGACTCCCAAGGGCTTCTATACATAACTGCAATAAATCCAAAAAATCTCTTAACAACTTTCTATGCACCCACCATACATATTATAGCTCAGAAATGAGTGGCAAAAGATACTTTTAAGAAGTTAAGCTGGAGAGCAGGGGCTCAAAAGAAGAGTGACATAAGTTTGGAGAAATTACTAAGAGGGTGGACTTGGGAGCAGTCTTTTTCCTCCTCAATATGTGAGAAGGTTACCCTGGCTGGTTTGGCTCAGTGGATTGAGCGTCGGCCTGCGAGCTAAGTGTCGCTGGTTCGATCTTCCAGTCAGGGCACATCAGAGAAGGAAAACTCTGACTCCAAAACACCTCCGCTGCCTTGCGGCATACCTCTTCAGGGGAAAGGCTAAGGGAGTAAACCCCGACAGAAAATCTGGAGCCGGAGTCCCTAAGGCGGTTTGACGTTGTAGTCAACACCGGCAACTCCTGCGGCGCACCTGAAGCCAAGCTGTATTGACTCCGTCTTTCCCTTGGACCCTTCAGCTGCGAAGAGAGGGGGGGTCTGCTGCATGGGCAACAGCAGACCCTCCATATCACCCTGCCCAGGCTCTGTAGCTTCAGCTTCACTGGAGAGGACACTCCAGCGTCATCGCAAGATGTTGATTCAACACGGGAGGAGACAGATACCGTGTCACTCCCGAGTCGGACTGCACAGCCATTCTCGGCGGTGCAGATAGACTCTTAAGAAGCTACACCATCATCTCTCGAGATGGACGGGCATGGGCAACAGCAGACCCTCCATATCACCCTGCCCAGGCTCTGTAGCTTCAGCTTCACTGGAGAGGACACTCCAGCGTCATCGCAAGATGTCGATTTAACATGGGAGGAGACAGATACCGTGTCACTCCCGAGTCGGACTGCACAGCCATTTTCGGCGGTGCAGATAGACTCTTAAGAAGCTACACCATCATCTCTCAAGACGGATGGCTGCCGACGATATATATATATATTATATATACACACACACACACACACACACACACACATATATGCATGTATTCTAATATCAGAAAAATATATATATTAAAATATTTCTGGTGTTAGTATATATACATATATGTTCAACTTTTTTTTGAATTGACAGTGAAGTAGGTCATTCACCTTCAAAGAAATGCTGTCAAAAAAATATCTCAATTTTATTTTATATTATATTAATGCCTGGTGCATAATACAAGAATGTTAAAAAGGGTGATAACAATTCTCCATAAAGTAAAAGATATTTGCTCTAAATTTTCCAATGTGATGCCAGTACTTGATGAAGCTGAATAGAAGAGACAGAGGGCACCTAATAACTCCTAGAAGACTTCTGTCTAATTCAGCCAGAAAGAAATTTACAGCTTTGCTTGATCCTGAAACAATGTGTCCCCAGGTGTGAAGAAAAGTCTGATTGTGGGGAGAGTGGGTTATTCTACTCTTAGCTTTTCCACATGGCTTTATTAAAAAAATTGCTTAACTTTTTAAGAAATAATTCTCTATTTAAAAAATAGAAATACAGACACTTCCTAACAGCCCCTGATTGTCACGTGTTTTGAGATTGAGGTAAATAAAGGAGACCTGTGTCTATTTGTTCTCCATGAGCATGGTGGGGCCACAAATTCTCTGCCCAGCATACTCACCTCCCTGACCTAACACCCAGGCCAATGGGAAATCCTCTGGAGTCTGTACATGGTGTTAATGAAGGCTGCAAAAGCTTTCTCTAATGTCAAATCTCTTAGTCAACTTCTGGGCCCCTTTAAACTGTGAACAAGACAATCCTTGTTCTGCAAAATCTATCACTTCTTGCCAAAACACACACATATACAAAAACACAACTGTTGGGCAAATAAATCTTTCCAGAGAAAATAGATTCCTTTCCAATTCAGTCAACTGTACTGAGATGGAAAGGGGGAAATGTTATTTTTCCAGTATGAAGAAAAAACAAGCTCTCTATTTGTTTACCCTACTGAGTCCATTTCAAAAGCAGGTCTGTTTAATTTCTTCACTAATGAAAGAAAGAGGGGGTGGGGAAGGGTAGAGTGAGGGAGAGAGAGAAGAAAGGAAGAAAGGAAGAAGGAGAAAGAAAGAAGAAAGAAAGAAAGAAAGAAAGAAAGAAAGAAAGAAAGAAAGAAAGAAAGAAAGAAAGAAAGAAAAGAAAGAGAAGGAAAGAAGGAAAAAAGGAAGGAAGGAAGAGAAAGAAAGAAAAGAACAGAAAAAACTCAACTGTTGTTTATCAGAAGACACTTGGTTCATTTCAGGCTGGAAATCATATATTGGAGCTCTCTTTTTACTCTTTGACCTAAGATATAAAAGGCAGGGCTGAATTCTCTGCTACTCAGGAGATGTCAAAATTGTTGGGACTTGGAAAGACAGAGGATAGGGACATAATCTGATGAGGTGAGATTCTTTCTTATTGATCAGCCTGTGAACCACCCAAATCACTGAACATGAAACACTGAGCTTATGAATTGACCTCCACTTTATTCAAGGACACACACATATTCTATGATTACTTTTTACTTACAATACCCGTCATTTGTGAACCTGAATCATAACCTAGAAGAGTGAGAAAACAGGGTAATGAAGTGCCTGGCTGGGGAAAGAGATTTAAGTGAACACAGTGTTATATATTCTCTGGCATGTTTAGAGCTTACTGAAGTAAGCCTAAGGAGGTCCAACCATGATTGCATTAACTTGAGACTGAAGATTTCAGCTTTCTAGCTCTTCAGCATAAAATTAGACTTCACATATATAGCATGTAGCATATAGTTGTTGCTGAGTAAAATCAAATGCATTTCAACAACTGATGAATTTAAGAGATTAAAATTTAAAATATTATTTAAAATATCCTGACAACATGGATGAACCTTGAGGACAGTATGCTAAGTGAAATAAGCCAGTCACAAGAAAACGACTACTCTCTGGTCCCATTTATGTGAGGTTTCTGAAGTAGTCAGACTCTTAGAAATGCAATGTAGAGTGGTGGTTACCAGGGGCTAGAGAAAGGGAAAAGGAAGCTTTGTTTAATGCATATAGGTTTCAGGTTACCAAAATGAAAAAGTTTTAGAGATCTGTTTTGTAACTATGTGAATATAATTGACATCACTGAACTGTACACTTAAAAATGGTTAAGAGGATAAATTCATGTTATTGGTTTTCAGCACAATAAAAGAAATGTTCTCTACATAATTATTTTTAAAACTAGAGAATAATAGACTTAAAATGAATTTGAGAGAAGTCATCTGGTCACCCTCTCACCCAGAGCAGGATATTCTATTAGCTATTTCAGAAAAAAGTAATACTTTTATTCATTTTTATTTGTTTCAAGCATTGTTGATACTTGTCTTAGGCGACACAGCTTATACAATATGTATTTGTTTCTTCTCTGTCTCATTTCATACCAATTCCAAACAGAAAAAAAAATGTTCTGCTTGATTGCATTTGAATGTGAGTGAGCCCCAAGTGGAAAAATCACCTCTTTCCTTCCCATTTGTTTAATGGCTGGTGTGGTTTGGATCTTCTAAGGTCTGGGAGGGCATAAGATGTCTTAGAATTAGTATTCTGAATCCTGAGGAGAAGAGTCAGAAAATGTGCCATTCCCTCAACGTGCAGCTCCAACTGCTCTGTGGTCTCCTGGTTTAAGGTGTCTTTCCAAAGTCCCATTCAGTGTGGTTCCAGAGACTATAGAGAAAGGAGAGAGTGTTCGCAAAAACCTCTTTCCAGAAGCACTGAAGTTCTAATGGCTAGTCCAAAGAAACCTCCATTTCTAATGACTTAAGTGAGGAAACAATGCCAAGTTCTCTTTTTAGACAAACTCTTATGATCTGAGAATGATATAGAAAAGTTGTTTATTTTGAAAAGAATGTTTAGGGGACTTCTGGCCAAGATGGAGGCGTAGACAGACATGCTGTATCTCCCTCCACAACTAAGAAGGAATACAACTACCTCAAAACTAGAGACAACCAGAAGTTCCAGAAAATTAAGCTGCATGGAAGTCCAACAAAGATGTAAAGAGAAATACTCATCCAGACAGGTAAGAGGGGTGAAGCTGGGGCAGAGAGGATGCAGTGTGGTGGTGGCAGCAGCAGGCCAGTGGAAAATACAGTCACACATTTTTAAAAGTCGGAAAGGACACCAGGGGAACATTGCCAGCCTCAGACCAGGCCACACCACTCACAGTTCCAGTGCCAGGGAAAATAAGAGCCTCATTGCTTCTGACTGTGCAGGCTGGTGGGGGTTGGGGTGGAGGAAGAAACTGCAGGTCTCTTAATAGAGTCCGTTTGTTTAAAGGGCCCCCATCATCCTGTAATGTCCGCGGACCCACCCACTCTAGTAACAACATCCAGAGCAACAACTAGAGAAGCACCAGTCCCATACAAAGTGGGAGAACTTCCTGGAAAGGAGGCGAGTGCTGAGCAAGTGACATTGTTCCCTTTCAGACCCTTCCCCCAGATATAGCGCCACAATGTGGTGAAACAGGTCACCTTGTACTGATGAGGAAACCTAAGACTCTGCCCCTCACAATGTAACAGGAGCAACAGCTCTACCTAAGACACAGAGGCAAACATACACAGGAGCCTGTCAAGATGAGGAGACAGAGAAGGATGGCCCAAAAGGTGAAATGGACCAAGGTTCCAGTGGTAGAACTAAGCGACTAGGAGATAGCCAGTCTAACAAACAAGGAGATAGCCAACCTAACAGATACAGAGTTCAAAACACTGGTGATAAAGATGCTCACAGGCTTGACAGATATGCTTAAGTACAGCAAACGCATAAGGGAAGAAGTGAAGGTTATGCTAAATGAAATGAAGGAAAATCAATTCAAAACTAATGGTGAAGGGAAGAAAACCAGGGTTCAAATCAATGATTTGGAACATAAGGAGGAAAACAATAGTCAACCAGTACAGAATGAGGAAACAAGAATTGAAAAAAATGAGGAGATACTTAGGGACCTCTGGGACAACTTTAAACATGCCATCAAGCAAACCATAGGGGTGCCAGAAGGAGAAGAGGAAGAGCAAGAAATTGAAAACTTATGCGAGAAAATAATGAAGGAAAACTCCCCATATTTGGTTAAGGAAATAGACATACAAGTTCAGGAAATGCAGAGAGTCCCAAACAAGCTAGACCCAAAAAGGACCACATCAAGACACATCATAATTAAAATGCCAAAGGTGAAAGATAGAGAGAGAATCCTAAAAGCAGCAAGAGAAAAGTAGAGAGTTACCTACTAAGGGGTGCCTATAAGACTATCTGCTGATTTCTCACAAGAAATTTTGCAGACAAGAATGGACTTGCAAGAAGTATTTAAGGTGATGAAAAGCAAGGACTTACAACCAAGATTACTCTATCCAGCAGAGCTATTAATTAGAATGGAAAGGCAGATGAAGTGCTTCCCAGACAAGATAAAGCTAAAGGAGCTCATCATCACTGAGCTATTATTATATGAGATATCAAAGGGACTTATTTAAGAAAAAGAAAGATCAAATTATGAACATTAAAATGACAACAAACTCACAACTATCAAAAAATGAATCTAAAAAATGAGAACAAAATCTAACTAAGCAAACCAGAATAGGAATGGAACCATAGGTATGGGGATTCATTCAGAGGGTTATCAGCTTGGATGGGGGAGGGGGATAAAAGGAGAAATGGTGCAGGAATTAAAAAGTATAATTGGTAAATACAAACTAGACAGGGGGAAGTTAAGAATAATATAGGAAAGGGTGAAGCCAAAGAACATATATGCATGACCCATGGACATGATCTAAGGGGGGTGGGATTGCTGGAGGGAAGTGGGGTACTGAGTAGAGGGGAGCAAAGGGGAAAAAATTGAGATTACTGTAACAACATAATCAATAAAATATACTTAAAAATAAAAATAAATTAAAAAAGACAAAGATTATTTAGGATTCAAGATGGCAGCAGAGTAAGAGGAAGCTACGTTAACCTTCTCCCAGTATCAAAATGAAATTGCAACTAAGTTATAGAACAATCATTCCAAAATACCAACTTCACATTACCTTGAGAGAAGCCTTATAACCAAAGACTTATGAAAAAACACACATCACCACATCAAAACTGGTAGGAAGTGTGGAGGCGAGAGAGGTCTAGCTGGAAAGGGGGCGAGTGCTGAGCAAGTGACATTGTTTCCTTTCAGCTGAAGTTCTAGAGGGGTATTTCAGCAGCTGGGGGGTTCTCCCTAAGAAGTGTGGGGCCTAATCAGAAACTGAGTTCCCCAGTCTAGAGAACCAGAACTGGGAAAGGAACCCTAATAACATATGGCTCTGAAAACAGGGTTCCTGTCCTTAAGTGGGAGACACTAGAAACACAGAGCCTCTTAAAGGGCCATAATACAAAATTTCATTTGAAGCCACTTACCCTCAGGTCTGATAGAGAAGTGAAGAGCAGAGCAGAGTCACATGAAAAGAGTCTAGAGTTGGTTGCTCTGGGGGGAGAGCTGGAGGGTCAACTACCAGGATCCCTGTGCTCAGTCATTCCCCATACTGCAGTAGAAATATTTCTCAAGCAAGGCATTCCCCTCCATGGAACATCAGCCTAGTCAGAAGTAATAGTCTCATTTTTAGGAATCCTTCCCATGCCACCCCGTGGTGCTAAAGCCAAGCTACTGAGGAGTACAGCAAAGATTCTTTAGTGATTAAGCATAACAGAAAGCAAAAATGGATCTCAGGGGGCATTGAAGTTTTAGCTGACACTCCCCAAGGACAGTGCTGGTAAAAGCCAGCCATGGTGTGCAATTTGTTTTTTTCTGCACACACCCAAGCCCAGCAGAGGGAGCCACAAGCTGTGGATCACTGATAGCTACAAACGGCTTGCCCAGAGCCGGTAACAGGCAACACCTGATATAGGTCTGAGCCAGAGTATTTGAAGATCCACCTAAAATATAGAAACAAACACAAAGAGGCATTCAAAGTGGGAAGACAAGAAACAGGCCCAAAATGAAAGACTAAGAAAATTCTCCAGAAGAATTAAGTAAAATGGAGGCAAGCAATTTATCATATATATAATTTAAATTAATGATTATAAGGATGCTCAACAGCAAAAAACAAACAAACATAGAAACCATAAAAAAAAAGACCAGTCAGATATAAAGAATGCAATATCTGAAATAAACAATACACTAGAAGGAATAAACAGTAGGTTAGATGAAGCAGAGCATCAAATCAGTGATTCAGAAGACAAGGTAGAAAAAAACACTCAATCCAAGCAACAAAAAGAAAAAATAATTTTAAAAAATGAGGAGAGTTTGAGAAACCTTTGGGACAACAAGAAGTGTAACAACATCTGCATCATGGGGATACCAAAAGGAGAAGAGAATAAGCAAGAGATTGAGAAGTTATTTGAAAAATAATGACCAAAAACTTTCCTAAATGATGAAGGGGAAAAAAAACACACTATTCCAAGAAGTGTAGGGTCTCCCAAAAATAGGCCCAAAGAGGCCCACATCATGACACATAATTAAACTGGCAAAACTTAAAGACAAAGAGAGAATCTTAAAAGCTGCAAGAGAAAAGCAGTTAGTTACCTACAAGAGAGATCCCATTAGACTGCCATCTGATTTCCCAACAGAAACATTTCAGGCAAAATGGATTGGTGTGAAATATTCAAGGTGAAGAAAAGCAAGGATCTACAACTAAGGCTACTTTACCCGGTGCCATTATCATTTAAAATCAAAGGAGAAATGAGATTCCCAGACAAGAAAAAGCTAAAGGAGTTTGTAACACGAAACCAGCTTTGCAACAAATGTTAAAGGGCTTGCTTTAAGAAGAAGAGGAAGAAAAAGAGAAAGAAAAACAAAGGAAAATAGTCTAACAATAAAATGTCATTAAATATGTATCTATCAATTATCACCTTAACTGCAAATGGCTTAAAAGCTCCAACTAAAAGACATAGGTAGCTGAATGGTTAAGAAAACAAGGCCCCATTTATATGTTGCCTCCAAGAGACCTATTTCAGACCAAAAGATACACACAGACTAAAATTAAAGGGATGGAAAAAGATATTTTATGCACAAGGAAAGGAAACAAAGCTGGTGTAGCAGTACTCATATCTAACTAAATAGACTTTTAAACCAAGGCTATAGTAAGATACAAAAAAAGACACTACATAATGATGAAAGAAACAATCCAAAAAGAGGATATAGCCCTAGTAAACATTTGTGCACCCAACATAGGAACACCTAAATATGTGAAGCAAATCTTGATGAACATAAAGGTAGAGATCACCAGAATTAGAGTCATAGTAGGGAATTTTAACTACCCTTTAACTTCAATGGATAAATTTTCCAGAAATAAAATCAACAAGAAGGGTTAGAGTATATTAAATGGATTTATTGATATCTTCAGAGCATTTCATCCCAAAGATAGAATATACATTCTTTTCGAGTGCACATGAACATTTTCTAGGATAGACCATATGTTAGGATACAAAACAAGTCTCAATAAATTTAAGCAGGTTGAAGTGATATCAAACACCTTCTCTGGTCACAATACTATCAAACTAGAACTCAATCACAAGTGGAAAATTGAAAACTACACCAAGACATGGAAGCTAAACAACATGTTATTAAGCAATGAATGGGTTGACACTAAGATCAAGGAAGAAGACTTCCGGCCAAGATGGAGGCTTAGACTGATACTCTTGGCCTCCCTCTACAACTAGAAAGGAATACAACTACCTCAAAAGAAAAGATAGGCCATTTTCTCAGCCACACCAGCCAACTGGAAGAACGAGAACTGCTGCAGCACCATGTCACAGCTGGAGGCAGCCATGGCCATGATCATCGAGGTCTTTGCCCGGTACATGGGCGGGGATGGCAACAAGCAGAGCCTGAGCAAAGGCGAGCTGAAGGTGCTCCTGGAGAAGGAGCTCCCAGGCTTCCTGCAGGGTGGAAAGGACAAGGAGGTCGTGGACAAGCTGCTCAAGGACCTGGACACCAATGGAGATGCCACCGTGGACTTCAACGAGTTCATAGTGTTTGTGACTGCCATCATGTCTGCCTGTCACACGTTCTTCCAGCAGAAGGGACTCAACTGATGCCCTGCAGACCCGGACTCCCGGAGGGGGCACAGGGAGCCGACCCCTGGTTTCCAGAAAGCTCTTGGTAACCATTACTTCTCTGGGCTGAGCGAGCTGATGGCGGTCTGATGAATAAAATGTTTGTGAAATGAAAAAAAAACAAAAAAAACAAACAACAACAACAACAAAAAAAGAAAAGATAACTAGAAATTCCAGAAAATAAAACTACACAGAAGCCCAATGTACGAAGCTATAGACCAGTGGCATTCATTGGACAAGTAAGAAGAGCGAAAGTGGGCGGTGCTGTTTGCAGTAGCACCAAGGACAGCAGCAGGGAGAGCAATCCTGGCTGCAGTTGAACCCCAGTAGCTCCCAACCCAACACTGGGAAAAGCAGCCACCGCATTGCCTCAGACAGTGAGGCCCAGAGGGCGGGAGAACAGATCCCAGTCTCCCAGCAGAGAATAATGGCAGGAATCCATCTTGGACCCCCACCCCCACACAAAACGCCACAGCGCCGTGAAATAGGTTGCGGATCGCTGCCGGTCGCTGTGTTTTGACGAGTACACAGGCTCCGCCCTCTACAAGCTGCCCAGGAAGCAAAGCAAAATGCAAATCTGTCAAAATGAGGCAGACAGCTATAGAAATCCCGGTGACGCAGTTCACCAGGCAACAGATGAAAAATCTGAGAGATGAACAAATAAGAATCCTGTCAGAGGCTCAGTTCAGAGCCATTGTTATAAGGTGGCTTACAGAATTAACAAAAGATTTGGAAAAAGATGAGAAAGGACTGAAAGCCACTCATACTGAAAAGAACAAAAACACATATGAGACAAGTGGTGAGGAAATCCAGAGATCAAATCAACAAACCAGAACATAGGAAAGGAACAAACAGTCAACCAGTGTGGGAAGAGGAAACAGAAAGCAAGGAAAGTGAGAAGAGGATCAGAAACCACTGGGACAGCTATAAGAGACTGAACATATGACTTATAGGATTGCCAGAGGGAGAAGAAGAAGAACTAGAACTTGAAATATTAAGTGAAAATATAATAAAACAGAACTTCCCAAACTTGGGGAAAGAAATAGACTTATAGGTCTAGGAAGCACAGAGAGTTCCAGAAAAACTGGACCCAGGAAGGACCACTCCAAGACACATTATAATCAAATTGTCAAAAATTAAAGATAAAGAGAGAGTCTTAAAAGCAGCAAGAGAGAAGAAAAGAATCATGTACAAAGGGGTCGCAATTAGACTATCAGCTGACTTCTCAAGGGAGACCCTGCAAGCAAGAAGGGACTGGCAAGAAATATTCAAAGTAATGAAAATCCAAAACCTACAGCCACAATTACTCTATCCAGTGAAATTGTCATTCAGAAAAGAAGGGCAGAGAAAACATTTCCAGGACAAAATAAAACTGAAAGAGTTCATTAGATCCAAACCACTATTATATGAGATGTTAAAGGGACTGGTTTAGAAGAAGGAGGATCAAAACTATGAACATTAAAATGAAAACTGCCTCACAAGAACCAACAACAGAAACTAAGGAATTGAAACAAAGACAAACTAAATAGGAAATGAGAGTGGGAAAAGAACTATAGGTATGGGGATCATACTGGGAGGAGGTCAGCAGGGATGGGGAAGGGGGTAAGGGAGGGAGATGGTACAGGAATTAGGAAGAATAGTAGGAGGGAATGGAGTAGACAGGAAGAGGTTGAGAAGAACTATATGCACAACCAATGGACATGGACTAAAAGGGGAGGACAACTGGAGGGAGGGGGGCCACCAGGTGGAGGGGAGCAGAGGGAAGAAAAATTGGGTCAAGTGTAACAGTATAATCAATAAAACATATTAAAAAAAAGATCAAGGAAGAAATCAAAGATACCTTGAAGCAAATGAACACGAGAACACAACAATCCAAAATCTGTGGAACACAGGGAAAGCAATACTAAGAGGGAAATTCATAGCATTACAGGCCTAGCTCAGAAAACAAGTAAAAGCTCAAATCAATAATCTAACTTTACACATAAATGAACTTGAAAAAGAACAACGAAGCTCAAAGTTAGTTGAAACAAGGAAATAATAAAGATCAAAGCAGAAATATGAAATAGAGGCTAAAAAAACAAAAGCAAAAGATCAATGAATTCAAGGGCTTGTTCTTTAAAAACATAAACAAGATTGATAAGCATTTAATCAGACTCATTAAGTAAAAAAAAGAAATGAACCAAATAAATTAAATCAGAAATGAGAGAGGATAAGTAACAACTGATACTAAAGAAATACAAAGGATTGTAAGAAAATATTGGGTTGGCAAAATAATTAGTTTTTGTTTTTTCCATAAGATGGCTCTAGTAGCACTTAGTTGTCTTTAACTTCATTTGAAACAATTTTGTCATATTGTATTGTGACAGCTGTCATATCAGTGTACATTTAAAAGAAATGATCAAAATTGGTGAATTTTTGTTTAGCCATTTTAATATTGAAGATGGAAGAAAATATGCAACATTTTCAACATATTATGCTTTCTTATTTAAAGAAAGATAAAAATGCAACTGAAATGCATTAAAAATATTTTTGCAGCACATGGATAATATGCTGTGACTGACTGAATATGTCAAAAATGGTTTATGAAGTTTCATGCTGGAGATTTCTCACTGGATGATGCTCCATGGTTGGGTAGACCAGTTGAAGTTGATAGTGATCAAATTGAGACATTAATTGCAAACAATTAATGTTATACCATGTGGAAGATAGTTGACATTCAAAATATCCAAATCAATTAAGTTATTGCTGAAAATGAAAATATGTTTTATATAACTGAAAAGAAACTAAACAAACTTTTGGCCAAAACACTATTATGAACAACTATATATCAATAAATTGGAGAACCTGGAAAAATGGATAAATTCATACAAACATACAATCTTCCCCAACTAAATCAGGAAGAATCAGAGAATCTGAATAGACAGATTCCACCTAGTGAAACTGAAGCTGTAATAAAAAAAATTCCCAACAAATAAAAGTCCTGAATCAGTTGACTTCACAGATAAAAATTAGAAGAACTAACACCTCTCCTTCTCAAACTAGTCCAAAAAATTTAAGAGGAGGGAAGACTCCCAAGCTCATTTTATGAGGTCAGCATTATCTTAAGTCCAAAATCAAATAAAACCACTACAAAAAAAAGAAAATTATAGGCCAATATCCAAGATGAACTTCAATATTAAAATCCTCAACAAAATAGAACAAACTGAATACAGCAATACATTACAAAGGTCATACACAATGATCAAGTGAGATTTATTCCAGTAATGCAAGGTTGGTACAACATCCACAAATCAATAAATGTGATCCACCCCATAAATAAAATGAAGGTTAAAAACCACATGATAAATTCAGCACCCATTTATGATAAAAACTCTCAGCAAAGTGGGAATGGCGGGAACATACATAAACATAATAAAGGCCATATATGACAAACCCACTGCCAGCATCATACTTAATGGATAAAAATTATAAGTGTTCCCCTTAAGATTGGGAACAAGAGAGGCATGCCCACTTTCATTTCTCTTATTCAACATAGTACTGGAAATTCTAGCCATAGCAGGCAGAAAAGAAGAAATAAAAAGCATCAAAATTGGAAAAGAAGTAAAACTGTCTTTATTGGCAGATGACATGATACTGTACATAGAGAACTCTAAAGACTCTACCAATAAACTACTAGAACTGATTAATGTATTCAGTAAAGTAGCAGGTTCGATCTTCCAGTCAGGGCACATCAGAGAAGGAAAACTCTGACTCCAAAACACCTCCGCTGCCTTGCGGCATACCTCTTCAGGGGAAAGGCTAAGGGAGTAAACCCCGACAGAAAATCCAGAGCCGGAGTCCCTAAGGCAGTTTGACGTTGTAGTCAACACCGGCAACTCCTGCGGCGCACCTGAAGCCAAGCTGTATTGACTCCGTCTTTCCCTTGGATCCTTCAGCTGCGAAGAGAGGGGGGGTCTGCTGCATGGGCAACAGCAGACCCTCCATATCACCCTGCCCAGGCTCTGTAGCTTCAGCTTCACTGGAGAGGACACTCCAGATGTCGATTCAACACGGGAGGAGACAGATACCATGTCACTCCCGAGTCGGACTGCACAGCCATTCTCGGCGGTGCAGATAGACTCTTAAGAAGCTACACCATCGTCTCTCGAGACGGACGGCTGCCGAACCGAAAGTAGCAGGATACAAAATAAATAATAGAGGTAACAATTGCACTTTTATATGCCAATAATGAACTATCAGAAAGGTACATTAGAAACACAATCCGATTCACAATTGCTTCAAAAATAATAAAGACCTAGGAAAAAATCTAACCAATGATGTAAAAGACCTGTACACGTAAAATTATAAGACACTGAAGAAAATGAAGAAGATACAAGTAAGTGGAAGCTCATACTATGTTCATGGATAGGGAGAATTAACATTATAAAAATGTCAGTACTACCCAAAGTAATCTATATGCAGTACAATTCCTTTCAAGGTAACAATGATGTATTTCACAGAACTATACCAAATAATTCAAAAACTTATTTGAGACCACAAAAGGTCTTGAATAACAATAGCGATCTTGAGAAAGAAGAACTAAGTTGGAGGAGTCACACTACCTAATATCAAACCTTACTATTAGGCCATAGTAATCAGAACAGACACACAAATCAATGGAACAAGATAGAAAGCTCAGAAATAAACCCAGATGTTTATAGTCAATTAATATTTGACAGAAGAAACAAGCACACACAATGTGCTAAAGATAGTTTATTCAATAAATGGTATCATGAAAATTGGATAGATAGATGCAGAAAAATAAAACTAGACCACCTTCTTATGCCACACAAAAGAATAAACTCAAAGTAGATTAAAGACTTAAGTGTTAGACCCAAAATTATAAAAATCCTAGAAGGAAACATGGGCAACAAAATCTTGAACATTGCTTGTAGCAATATTTTTTCTTATATATCTCTTCAGGCAAGAGAAACAAAAGGAAAAATAAACAAGTAGGACTACATCAAACTAAATAGTTTTTGCACAGCAAAGGAAACCATCAACAAAATAAAAAGAACTCACCAAATGGGATAATATATTTGCTGATACATCTGTAAAGGTGTTAATATCCAAATTTTATAATGAACTTATAAAACTCAACACCAAAAAAAAAAAAATAAATCCAATTAAAAAATGGGCAAAGGACCTGAATAGGTACTTCTCCAAAGAGGACACACAGAAAGCCAATGGACATATGAAAAGATGTTTAACATCACTAAACATTAGAGAAATGCAAATTAAAACTACGATGAGATATCATCTCATTTTTATCAGAATGCCTATCATCAATTAATCAACAAACAACAAATGCTGGCAAGAATTTGAAGAAAGGAGAACCCTTTGACACTGTTGGGGAGAATGTAGATTTATTTGTACAGCCACTGTGGAAAGCAGATAAAATTACCTCAAAAAATTAAAAATGGATCGCCTAAAACCCAGCAATTCCTCTTCTGGAAATGTATTTGAAGAAACCCAAAACTCTAATTCAAAAGAATATTGGAACCCCTATGCTCATTACAACATTATTCACAATTGCCAAGATTTGTAAGCAGCCCAAATTTCCATCAGTAGATGAGTGGATAAAACAACGATGGGACACTTACACAATGGAATACTACTCAGCCATAAAAAGGAAGAAAATTTTATGTTTTGCAACAGCTGAATGGACCTGAAGAACATTATTATGCTAAGTAAAATAAGCCAGTCAGAGAAAGACAAATGCCATATGATTTCACTCATGTGGAGTACAATGAACAAACTAAATTAACAAGCAAAATAGAGGCAAATTCATAGATAGAGAGCAGGCTAACATGTCTGTGGGGAAATTAGGGGGGGTGGAAAGATTGAGCAAACCAGAAAAGGGACTCATGGACATGGACAATAGTGTGATAATTTGGGGGGAGATGGGGTCAAAGGAGGTGGAAGAAAGTATCAGTGGGAAATGGTAATGGCAAAAAATAAAAAAGAATTTTTTTCATCTACTTGTATAAGAGAAAAAAGTATAATTTTTAATACTGTCTTTATTTGATTATACAATATTATGAAATAAGCCTGGTGGTTTTTATTTTGAGTCTTCTGAAATAACTGATAATGTAGATGAAAATTTTTTGTTTCTCAAGTGTTTGATAGAATTTACCTGATAAAACATTCAGGCCTACAGTTTTTTTTGTGAGAGGAAGTTGTCAATTACAATTTTATCTCTTTAAAACTTGTTTGTCTATTTGGGGGGTCCCAGATGGCAGCAGAGTAGCTAGAAGCTCCATCTACTTCTTCCCAGACCTGGACTGGTCTTACAGCTAAACCACGGAGCAATCAACTCAAAAACCCAGTGAAGAGTGAGTGAGAGCATGTGTGAATAAGTTTATATGTGGATGAGAGTGTGTGGGATGTGCATGAATGGGCAAGAGCCTGCCCACTTGCAGGACACCTGGGAGCAAATGGCCTGGGCTCTCTAAGTGGAGCAACTGCTGCCATGGCTGCCCAATCCAGCACTTCTGGCTGTGCAGATTCAGGGCGTCTGAGGATTGGCTGAGGAACCATGAGCTCCAGAAGTGGAGAGACACATCCATGGAGGTGCTGACTTCAGAAACAGTCAGTGCAGCAGGAGCACACCCATCTGAGGCTGATAATCTCTGGAGGGAACTGGAACATCACCCCACCACCACCGTGTGTTAGAGTATCACTGCGGGGCCCTTCCCAGTGCCATCTGGGAGAGATCCAGAGAGAAACTTTATCTAAAACTGTTGGAGGCTCTAGCAGATGGTGGCCAGCCCTGACGAAGAAAGACTGTGTGATTTTGGGGGAAGTGGAGTGCATGGAGAACAGGCCTCCAAGGGCTCAGTGCTGCAACATGGGGGCCACACAGAAACTCTTTTAAAAGAGGAGCTGAGGAAAGGCTTGAGACTCAGCAGGGAACCAGTGCTCATGTGTGCTTGCACGCATGCACAGCACCTCTGCTAACTAAGAACTCAGAGGGATATAATCACACTGAAAGGACTGTGGGACCCATCCCATCATGTCTGGCAAGCAAGAGATTGGTCAGGGTGGAGAATTCTGGCTCTTGTGAGAGAGTGGCAACCTGGGGACTGGATGGCCCAGAGCTTAACACCTGAGGTTTGCTGCAGCCAGGAAGATCCCCTCACACACAGGCAAACCCAACCCCCTCCTTCTGGATTAAAGGCCCTTTATATCAGTGAGGCCAGGCTGAGGAGCCCTCTGCCAGATACATTTCCACAGGATGAAGAAGAAGAAGCTCTGAAAAGGGCCTTTACCAGACAATACAAGCTACACTGTTCCTCAGGCTGTGATCTGCTGAAACTAACAGAACAGAGAAATTAGAGACAGGCACAAAAAGGGGTGGGGACAGATTCAGGGTTCCACCCATTTAGGTAGAGCTGCTGTCTGCACCAAGCATGAAAGAGCTGCACCTTTAACACAGATTGGCCCCTCACAGGAAACGAGCAGCTAATTCACCAGAAACCATACATTATTGGAAAGAATCTGAGACAGACCAAGACATGTGGCAAGAGGATAGGGAAACACTCCCACCATCTTCCCTGAAGACTGAATAGTGCCCCCCTGAAGAGTGACCCACAGTTCCCAAACTCCCAGTCGCACCAGAAGACCCCTCTGGAGGCAGGTGATAAAGGTACTGGCAGTCCTCCTAGGTCATTAAATGAACCACTCCTGGGCTCAGGAGTGATGAAAAGCTGGCCGGACATAACAATGGGGTCCAGCCAAAACTGAGGAGATAGTCAGAGACTGTGGATCACTTGTACTCTCTAACAGGCTGCCTAAGGCAAGACTAGGGCACCATATGACATTACCAGGAGCAGATACAGAAAGAGGAAACAGTGACAAGTGCTGGATTCTACTGAGATGAATTCCACCATGGTCTTCTTCATGATTTGCATTATTTTCTCTCCTGCATAGCACTTTAACATTTATTTCTTTTCTTTCAAGTTTGTGTCTATCATGCCTCTAGTTTATTTCAAATCTCATATTTTGCTCCTCCCTTCTCTTATTCCATTTTACCTTCTTCTTTCCTCTTCTTATTTTTGTTTTAAATTTTATTTTTTCTCTTGCTACATCTTGTTTTTATTCTGCACTCTTACTATTTCTTCCCACTCCAGCCACTCAAAACAATTTTTCTTGTCATTAGTCATCTCACATTCTTTGTCCCATTCTTAAAATACCCTTACTCTCTCTCCACCTTTATCAATCTTTGCTTATTGGTTGTAAATATGGTGATCATTGTTACATTTCTTCAGTTTTGTTTCTATATATTTACTATTTTTGTATTTCAAATCTCAAATTTTACTGTTCCCCTCTCCTACTCTATTTTTCCTTCTCCCTGCTCTTTCTTTTTCTTTTTTAACATTTTAATTTTTTCATGTCTTATCCTGGTTTTCATTCCTTCTCCTTTTATCCTCTCAAAATCAATTCTGTTTCCCCTAGACACCCCTTAAGCTTTCTTTTATTTTGCTTTTCCATCTTATCCCTACTCCACTTATATTACTCTTTGCTCATTTGTTGTTGATAGTGCTGTATTGGATCTTCTGCTCCAGGTTGGTTCCTTTTTTTTCCTTTCTCACTATATATTTTTAAATTTATGTTTAAACCTAATACTGTATGCTTCCCTTCTCTTACTCTATTCTGCCTTCTTCCCTCCATTATTTATTTATGATGTAAATTTTTCTTTCTCTCTTTGTTGTGTCCCTATTTTCTACTCTTATAATTCTTCCCTCTACCCTCTCAAAGTCATTTTTCTTTCAGTTAGTCATTTCATATTTGTTTTCCCTTCCTTTTAATAGTCTTAATCTCTGTACACTTTTATTAATATTTACTTATTTCTTGTTGATAGTGTGATTGTGGATGGAGTTTACTTTTTGGGGTGTGGGTTTGTTTCCTGGACTGTTTGATTTTGTTCTGGCAGCACCTGTACTACAAAATACAAAATATGATGGGCAGAGTGACCCTCAGTCAACCTGCCAGAAGGAAGGACCCAACAAAGAATGACACAACAACAAAAACAAAATTAAAACCAGAGAGCCCATCTAAACAGCATAAAAGGCAGCCTAAGAGCATCAAGTTAAGGAGATTACACCACAGTCTCTTACCACAGACAGTCACACCACAAGGACAGGGAGTCAAAACAGATTAATCTAATATGTCAAAACAAACAAGATGAGTCACTAAAATGGGAAGACAAAGAAATAACCCCCAATTAAAAGGAAAGGAGGAATCTCCAGGAAGAATGCTAACTGAAATTTAAGCATTCAAATTATTAGACATTGAGTTCAAAATAATGATTATAAGGATGTTCAAGGAGCTCAGTAAGAACTACAAAGAACTCCAGAAAAGCTATAAGAAAACTACTGAGAACTACACCAACATTAAAAAAAACCTAGAAGCTACCTATAAGAGCCAGGATGAAATAAAGAATATAATATCTGAAATGCAGAACACATTATAAGTAATTAGAAGCAGAGTTAATGAAACAGAGGATAGAATCAACTACCTGGATGACAAGGTAGAAAAAAATTTCCAGACAGAGCAACAAAATAAAAAAATATTCAACAAAACAAAACAAAACAGGTTTAAGGGAGCTGCAGGATAACATAAAACATAATAATATCCATATCACAGGGATACCAGAAGGAGAAGAAGAGGAGCAAGGGATAGAAAACCCATTTGAAAAAGTAATGAGAGAAAATTTCCCTAACTTGATGAGAGAAAAAGTCACGCAAATACAGGAACCACAGAGGATCCCAATCAAGACGAACCTAAAGAGAGCCAATCCAAGGCACATCATAATTAAAATGACAAAATTTAAACACAAAGAGAGAATCTTAAAGGCAGCAAGGGAGAAACAGCTACTAAAATACAAGGGAGCTCTGATAAGACTATCAGCTGATTCATCAACAGAAACACTCCAAGCCAGAGGGGAATGACAAGAAATATTCCAAGTAATGAAAAGGAAAGGCCTGCAACCAAGACTACTATACCCAGCAAGGCTCTCATCTAAAATGGAAGGTGAAATAAGGAGTTTCTCAGGGAGAAAAAAAAAAAAAGCTAAAAGAATACATCCTCACCACACCAGCATTGTAAGAGATGCTAAAGAGTCTGCTTTAAGAAGATGAAGAAAAAGAGAGTGAGAGAGAAACACAGATACAAAGAAAAAAATCACAACGAATAAATACCTATCAATAATAACCTTAAATGTAAATGGATTAAATGCTCCAATCAAAAGTCATCTGGTAGTTGAATGTATAAGAAAACATGACCCACATATATGCTGTCTACAAGAGACCCACCTCAGAACAAAAGATCTACACAGACTGAAAGTGAAGGGATAGATAAAAAATTATTTCAAGCAAATGGACATGAAAAAGAAGCTGGGGTAGCAATACTTACATCAGGAAAAACAGATTAAAAAACAAAGGTCATAAAAAGAGACAAAGAACACTATATACCTTAAGGAGATAATCCATCAAGAACATCTAATCCTTGTAAACATATATGCACCCAACATAGAAGCACCTAAATGTATAAGAAAAATCTTGGAAGATTTTAATAAATGTATTGACAACAACACACTCATATTAGGGAGTTTTAACACCACGTTGTCAGCAATGGATAGATCTTCCAAGCAAAGAAACAACAAGAATATTGTGGCACTGAACAACACTCTAGATCAAATGGAATTAATTGATATATACAGAAACTTTCACCCACCTAAGCAAAATATACATTCTTTTCAAATACACATGGAACATTTTCAAAGATATACCACATGGTAGGACACAAAACAAGCCTCAACAAATTCAAGAAAATTGAAATCATATTAATCATTGTCTGGGATCACAAAGGCCTGAAAGTGGAAGCGAACCTCAAGGAAAAACCTCAAAAAAATTAAATTAAATAAAAACTGAATAACATGTTATTAAGTAATGAAAGAAATTGGGAGAACAAGGAAGAAACAAAAAGTTTCCAGAAACAAATGAAAATGAACATAAAACAACCCAAAACCTATGGATACAGGAAAGGTAAGTTCATAGCAATACAAGCCTACATAAAAAAAAAGAAAAATCTAAAATAAACAACCTGGCCCTGCATCCACAAGAACTAGAAGTACAACCACAAACAAAGCCTACAGTGAGTAAAAGAAAGAAAATAATCAAGATCAGAGCAGAATTAAATGACATAAAAATAATAAAAAACAATTCAAAGGATCAATATAACCATGCCCTGGATTTTCGAAAGGATAAACAAAAATGGCAAACCTTTAACCAGACTCATAAAGAAAGAAAAAAAGACAGACCCAAATAAATAAAATTAGAAAAGAAAGAGGTAAATCACAACCATTACCACAGAAATACAAATAATTGTAAGATATTACTAATAGTGAACACCTATATGCCAATGAATTTGACTACCTGGGTTAAATACAAATTTCTAGAAACATAAACTTCTTTCTTTTTAATTTTATTTTTTGATTTTTTAATTACAGTTGTCCCATTTTCCCCCATTGCTCCCTCCCACCCAGCCCACCCCTTCTCCCACAATCATATCCCTCCCCGTTGTCCATGTCCATGAGTCATTTATACACATTCCTTGACTAAACCCTTCCCTCACTTATCGCCCTTCTCTCCCTCCCCCCTCCCCCCAGTTGACGGTTATTCTGCTCCTTGTCCTATTTAGTTCGTTTGTTTGTGTTATTCTTTAGTTTCCTGTATTAGGTGATATCATATGGTGTTTTTCTTTCTTTGCCTGGCTTATTTCACTAAGCGTACTTCTCTCTAGTTCCATCCATGTTGTCACAAATGGCAGGAGTTCCTTCTTTCTCTCTCTTGCATAGTATTCCATTGTGTAAACGTACCACTGTTTTTTGATCCACTCATCATCTACAGATGGGCACTTAGGCTGTTTCCAGCACTTAACTATTGTAAACAGGGCTGCTATGAACATAGGGGTGCATAAGTTCTTTTGAATTAGGGCTTTAGGATTTTCAAGGTATAATCCTAGCAGTGGAATCGCTGGTTCAAAAGGAAGTTCCATTTTTAGTTTTTTGAGGTAATTCCATACTGTTTTCCTTAGTGGCTGCACCAGTCTGCATTCCCACCAACAGTGCAGTAGGGTTCCTGTTTCTCTACATACTCACCAGCACTTGTTTGTTGATTTGTTGATGATGGCCATTCTGACAGGTGTAAAGTGGTATATAATTGTAGTTTTTCCTTGCATCTCTCTGATAGCTAGTTATGTTGAACATTTTTTCATGTGGTTATGTCCTCTTTGGAGAAGTGTTTGTTCAGTTGCTTTGCCCATTATTTAATTGGGTTGTCTATTTTCTTGATGTTAAGTCGTATAAGCTCTTTATATATTTTGGAAATCAGTCCCCTGTCTGTGATATCATTGGCAAATATGTTTTCCCGTATGGTTGGTTTCCTTTTCATCTGGCTGATGTTTTCTTTTGCTGAGCAGAAACTCTTTAGTTTGATGTAGTCCCAAATTTTTTTCCCTTTATTTCTCTTGCCTTGGGAGATGTATCCGTGAAGATATTGTTATGTGAGATTTCTGAAATTTTCCTGCCTATGTTTTCCTCTAGGACTTTTATGGTGTCACAGCTTACATTTAAGTCTTTAATCCGATTTGAGTTGATTCTCATGTGTGGCGTAAGTTGGTGGTCTAATTTATTTATTTTTTTTGCATGTCCCTGTCCAGTTCTCCCAGCACCATTTGTTAAAGAGGCTCTTCTCACTCCATTTTATGTTCCTTCCTCCTTTATCAAATATTAGTTGACCGTAGATTCCTGGATTTATTTCTGGACTCTCTATTATGTTCCACTGATCTATATGTCTGTTCTTATGCCAGTACCAGACTGTTTTGATTACAGTGGCTTTGTAATATTGTTTTATGTCTGGTATTGTGATTCCTTCTACTGTGTTCTTCTGTCTCAAGATTCCTTTTGCTATTCGGGCTCTTTTTTGGTTCCATATGAATTTTTGGAGTATTTGTTCTAGGCCTCTGAAGTATGTCATTGATATTTTAATAGGGATTGCATTGAATGTGTAAATTACTTTGGGTAGTATGGCCATTTTGATGATGTTGATTCTTCCCATCCAAAAATATGTTATTTGCTTCCATTTATTTGTATCTTCCTTAATTTCTTTCTTCAATGTTATTTAATTTTCAGAGTACAGGTCTTTTACCTCTTTGGTTAAGTTTATTCCTAGGTACTTTATTTTTCTTGTTGCTATAGTAAATGGCATTTTCTTTTTTGTCTCTGTCTCTGATATTTCATTGTTGGTGTACAGAAATGCCTTAGATTTCTGTATATTTATTTTGTACCCTTCTATTCTGCCAAATTCACTTATTATATTGAGTAGTCTTTCAGTGAAGTTTATAGGGTTTTCTATGTACACTATCATGTCATCTGCATATAATGATAGTTTTACTTCTTTTTTTCCCAATTTGGATGCCTTTTATTTCTTTTTCTTGTCTGATTGCTGAGGCTAGGACTTCCAACACTATGTTGAATAGGAATGGAGAAAATAGGCAGCCTTGTCTTGTTCCTGATTTCAGGGTAAATGCTTTCAGTTTTGTCCATTGAGTATGGTGTTGGTTTCAGGTTTCTCAT
The DNA here is from genome assembly GCF_987537825.1 of Furipterus horrens. Taxonomy (NCBI): domain Eukaryota; kingdom Metazoa; phylum Chordata; class Mammalia; order Chiroptera; family Furipteridae; genus Furipterus; species Furipterus horrens. Next base: position 46,776,574 of record NW_028327182.1, read on the forward strand.
ATATAGCCTTAAATATGTTAAGGTATGCTCCCTCTATTCCCATTTTGCTGAGTGTTTTCATCATACATGGGTGTTGTACTTTATCAAATGCTTTTTCTGCATCTATTGATATGATCATGTGATTTTTGTCTTTCATTTTTTTTAGGTTATGTATTATATTTATTGATTTGCATATGTTAAACCATCTTTGCATCCCTGGAATGAATCCCACTTGATCGTGGTGTATGATTTTTTTGATGTGTTTCTGGATCCTGTTTTCCAATATTTTATTGAGGATTTTAGCATCTATGTTCATCAGTGATATTTGCCTGCAGTTTTCTTTCTTTCCTGTGTCTTGACCTGGTTTTGGAATTAGGGTAATACTGGCTTCATAGAAAGAGTTTGGGATTTTTCCCTCTTCTGTGATTTTTTGGAATAGTTTGAGGAAAGTAGAGGTTAGTTCTTCCCTAAATATTTTGTAAAATTCACCTGTGAAGCCATACGGTCCAGGGCTTTTGTGTGTCAGAAGATTTCTGATTACTGTTTCAATTTTCTTCTTTGTTATTGGTCTGTTGAGACTTTCTACTTCTTCTTGGTTCAGTTTTGGAGGGTTGTATGTTCCTAGAAATTTGTCCATTTCTTCTAGGTTGTCAAATTTCTTGCCACACAGTTGTTTGTAGTAATTTCTTATAATCCTTTGTGTTTCTGTGGTATCAGTCGTGATTTCTCCTTTTTCATTTCTGATGTTGTTTATTTGGGTCTTCTCTCTTTTTTTCTTGATGAGCCTGTCTAAAGGCTTGTCAATTTTGTTTATTTTTTTCAAAGAACCAGCTCCTAGTTTTGTTGATTTTTTGGATTGTTTGTTTGGTCTCTATGTCATTTAATTCTGCCCTGATCTTGATGATTTCGTTCCTTCTTCTTGCCCTAGGCTTTGTTTGTTGTTGTTGTTTTAGGTCTTATAGCTGTAGGGTTAGATTTTTTATTTGAGATTCTTCTATCCTTTTCAGATATGCCTGTATTGCTATGAACTTCCCTCTTAGGACTGTTTTTGCTTTGTCCCATAGGTTTCGGGCTATTGTGTGTTCATTATCATTAGTTTCCAGAAATTTCTTGATCTCGTCTTTGACGGCATTGTTAACCCATTCTTTATTTAATAGACGTTATTCATTCTCCATGACTTTGGGTGTCTTTGACTTTTTTTCTCTGAGGCTGATTTTTACTTTCAAGACATTGTGGTCTTAAAAGGTGCTTGATATGATTTCAATTTTCTTGAATTTGTTGAGGCTTGTTTTGTGTTCTATCATGTGGTCTATCTTTGAAAATGTCTCATGTGCATTTGAAAAGAATGTATATTTTGCTTCTTTGGGGTGAAAAGTTCTATATGTATCAGTTAAGTCCATGTGGCTTAGTGTGTTATTCAATGCCTGTATATCCTTAGTGTTTCTTTGCTTCAATGATCTGTCTATTATTGATAATGGTGTGTTCAAGTCCCCTACTATGAGTGTGTTCTTGTGATCTTCTAGTATTTGCTTTATGTATTTGGGTGCTCCTATGTTGGGTGCATATATGTTTATCAATGTTATATCTTCTTGATGGATTGTTCTTTTAAGTATTATGAAATGTCCTTCTTTGTCTCTTTTTATTGCCCTTGCTTTGAAATCCGTTTTGTCTGATATGAGGACTGTTACCCCAGTTTCTTTTTCATGTCCGTATGCTTGAAATACTTTTTTGTATCCCTTTACTTTCAGTCTGTATAAATCTTTTGTTTTGAGGTGTGTTTCTTATAGGCAGCAAATCTGTGGGTCCTGTTTTCTTATCCATTCCTTTACCCTGTCTTTGTTTTTAATTTATTTTTATAAGTATATTTTATTGATTATATTGTTACAATAGTTCCAATTTCTCTCCTTTGCTCCCCTCCGACCAGCAACCCCCTTCCCCAGCAATCCCTTCTCCCCAAGCCCATGCCCATGGGTTGTACATACAAACTCTCCTGCCTCACCCTTTCATATATTCTTCTTATTCTTTTTTTAAAAACAATTAATTAATTAATTATTTTAACAATTAAAAATAACAATACCTTTCTCCCAGACTTAAGACTCTTTATAATCTAATAAAGGACAATGGGCGAATGTCTCGAGCTCCTCTAGCTGCTTCAAGCTGGACATGGTCGTCGTCCTACCTACACTTGGGTCCCAAAATCCTTAATAAGAGTGGGGGTGTGGAGGCAGAAATGGCCTTCCCACATGGGGAAGGATCATGCAGACTCCAGTTCAGTTGGCTGTCCCCAGACAACAACTTGCTTGATTTAACAGGCCGGCATCCTTGTTGTATTCTGGGGGCAACAGATTTGGCAAAAGGGTTAAAAGACATCATTCAATCCATAACCACTAGATAACAGAAGGCAGGTATTAATTTTTCAATGTCTCACATTAGGGAAAAGAAGGGCTTCTTTGAAGGAAGTTGTGCCAGGTATATCTCACCTATTCAAAACACTTTTGCCCATTATACTTAGTTTGGGCTGAGGGAAATAGTTTAGGTTTCCCCCATCTCAGACATCTGGGCTCTTTCTGTCCAAGCCATTAGGACAGAAAAGAGAAACCAGTTTTAAAGTGAAACCCACAGACCACCCCATTCTTCACCAACCCAGCCACTTAGTTCAGCCAAACTGTTGAGTCTCAGGAGGCAGCAATGCAGACAGGATTAAGTGAGGCTTATACGTACAGACAATCACTCAGGTAATGAGATCATAGGCTTATGCCCTTTGAAAACAGAAAACACACATTAATTTATGTAACATAACCCACATACAAGTCTCTAAATCTGTAGGACTGTCTTATCGGAAAGACACCCAGTTGCAAGGCATTTGACATTCTTCTTGCCTGTAAATTAAACATCTTTGATAATACCACAGACATAGTTTAATTTTCAAATCAAAACAAACTTTAAATGAAGAGAAACTTTAAAGATGGTTAGCTGCACTATTTTATAGTCTACCGCTGAGCATTGTGATTTTCCCTGAATAATAATTTTTCTCCCTAAGGTTACCCTCCTTGTCTTTAAAGGGACTACATTAAGTCCGTTTTTAATTTATCCTGTTCATTTGCATAAACATAACAAGAGCAGCAAATGATCACTTATGATCTTTAGTTCTGCTTTGCTGGAACTTACCCAAGGAATATTTGGGGTGACCCTCAATCTGTTCTTCAGGGCACAGAAGCTGAGCCACATATCTGGCATTCATCCTTGCCTGTACACACCTGTTTTTTCCAAGTCTTTCTGGTTTTTCATTGCGCCTTAAGGTCCCTTCTAGCCATCTTTCAGGAAAACAACCTTCGTTCCTTCCCTGGAAAGATTGCTGTGGACCACACAACCAACCATGGTACCAGGCCTTTTATCTCACGGGCTTTTATTACCTTTGAAAGTCATTCCCAGTTCCTCAGGGCTTTTTGGTAACAATCTGAGCCAAGTATGTTTCCTTAAGGCTTGACATTCCAGTCAACGTCTTGGTCAAAAAAAAAAAAAAAAAAGGAACTTTTATTAACAACTGGTCTTATTAGTTCTATGCTAAGAAACCTATGTCATTACTTACTTGTTTAGAATGCCAAACTCTGGAGGGATCAAATAGGGAGAAAAATATACAACGTGAAGGAAAATCTTTGTCCTAATATTCACTGAACTGGCATTTCCATTCTTCATATTTTCATTTTTCCCCCACTACAAAATTTTTTTTGTTTTTCCATTACAGTTGTCTCACTTTTTTAGCCTTCTTGCTTCCCTGCACCCCATCCCTCCCTTCCCCCACATTTAGTCTCCACTCAGTTGCCCCTGTCTGTGGGTCATTCATATATATATATATTTTTTTTTTACTTGACCCTTCCCCTTCTTACACCCTTCTTTTCCTTCCCCCCTTCCCCCTTGTTACTGTTAGTCTACTTCTTGTTTACATACCTCTGGTTCAATTTTGCTCATTTGTTTGTGTTGTTCGTTAGTTTCCTGTAATAGGTGACAGCATAAGGTATTTTTCTTTTGTTGCCTGGCTTATTTCACTAAGCATAATTTTCTCTAGTTTCATCCATGTTGTTGCAAATGGTAGACATTCCTTCTTTCTTTCTGCTACATAGAATTCCATTGTGTAAATGTACCACAGTTTTTTGATCCACTCATCTACAGATGGGCATTTAGGTTGTTTCCAACACTTGGCTATTGTAAATAGTGCTGCTATGAACATTGGAGTGCATAGGTTCTTTTGAATTGGTGTTTCGGGATTTTTTGGATATAATCCTAGCAATGGAATTGCTGGTTCAAAAGGCAATTCCATTTTTAGTTTTTTTAGGAAATTCCAAACTGTTTTCCACAGTGGCTGCACCAGTCTGCATTCCCACCAGCAATGCACCAGAATTCCCGTTTCTCCACATCCTCGCCAGCACAAGTTGTTTGTTGATTTGTTGATGATGGCCATTCTGACTGGTGTGAGGTGGTATCTCATTGTTGTTTTTATTTGCATCTCTCTGATGGCTAGTGATGTTGTGCATACTTTCATATGTCTATGGGCCCTCTGTATGTCTTCTTTGGAGAAGTGTTTGTTCAGGTCCTTTGCCCATTTTTTAATTGGGTTGTCTGTCTTCTTGGTGTTGAGTCGTATGAGTTCTTTATATATTTTGGAGATCAATCCCTTGTCTGAGATGTCATTGGCGAATATATTTTCCCATATGCTTAGTTTCCTTTTCATCTTGCTGATGTTTTCTTTAGCTGAGCAGAAACTTTTTAGTTTGATGTAGTCCCATTTGTTTATTCTTTCCTTTATTTCCCTTGCCTTAGGAGATATATCAGTGAAAATGTTGCTATGTGGGATATCTGAAATTTTCCTGCCTATTTTTTCCTCTAGGACTTTTATGGCATCACGGCTTACATTTAAGTCTTTGATCCATTTTGAGTTTATTCTGGTGTATGGTGTGATCTGGTGGTCTAGTTTCATTTTTTTGCATGTCCCTGTCCAGTTCTCCCAACACCATTTGTTGAAGAGGCTCTTTTCACTCCATTTGATGTTCTTTCGCCCTTTGTCAAATATTAGTTGACCATATGAACCTGGGCTTATTTCTGGGCTCTCTATTCTGTTCCATTGATCTATATGTGTGTTTTTATGCCAGTACCAGACTGTTTTGATTACCGTGGCCTTGTAGTATAGTTTGATATCAGGTATTGTGATTCCTCCTACTGTGTTCTTCCTCAAAATTGCTGTGCCTATTCGGGCTCTTTTTTGGTTCCATATAAATTTTTGTAGGATTTGTTCTAGGTCTGTGAAATATGTTTCTGGTGTTTTAGTAGGGATTGCATTGAATCTATAAATCGCTTTGGTAGTATGGACATTTTAATGATGTTGATTCTTCCCATCCATGAGCATGGTATATGCTTCCATTTATTTGTATCTTCTTTAATTTCTTTCTTCAGTGTTATGTAGTTTTCTGTGTACAGGTCTTTTATCTCTTTGGTTAAGTTTATTCCTTGTTGCTATGGTAAATGGGATTTTTCTTTCAGTTTCTATCTCTGAGTTTTTATTGTTGGTGTATAAAAATGCCTTCGATTTCTTAATATTGACTTTGTATCCTGCTATTTTGCCGAATTCACTTATTAGATTGAGTAGTTTTTTTGTGTAGTCTAAAGGATTTTCTATGTACACTATCATGTCATCTGCAAATAATGACAGTTTTACTTCCTCTTTTCCAATTTGGATGCCTTTTATTTCTCTTTCTTGTCTGATTGCTGTGGCTAGAACTTCCAAGACTATGTTGAATAGGAGTGGAGAGAGCGGACATCCTTGTCTTGTTCCTGACCTCAGGGGGAATGCTCTCAGTTTTTGCCCATTGAGTATGATGTTGGCTTCAGGTTTCTCATATATGGCCTTTATTATGTTGAGGTATGCTCCCTCTATTCCTATTTTGCTGAGAGTTTTTATCATAAATGGGTGTTGTACTTTATCAAATGCTTTTTCCACATCTATTGATATGATCATGTGGTTTTTGTCTTTCATTTCGTGTATGTGGTGTATCACGTTTATTGATTTGCGAATATTAAACCATCCTTGCATCCCTGGGATGAATCCTACTTGATCGTGGTGTATGATCTTTCTAATGTGTTGCTGGATCGGTTTGCTAATATTTTGTTGAGGATTTTAGCATCTATGTTCATCAGCGATATTGGTCTGTAGTTTTCTTTCTTTGTGGTGTCTTGATCTGGTTTTGGAATTAGGGTTATACTGGCTTCATAGAACGAGTTTGGGAGTCTTCCCTCTTCTTGTATCTTTTGGAATAGTCTGAGGAGGGTAGGAGTTAGTTCTTTCCTAAATGTTTTGTAGAATTCACTTGTGAAGCCATCCAGTCCTGGGCTTTTGTGTGCTGGGAGTTTTTTGATTACTGCTTCAATTTCACTAGCTGTTATTGGTCTATTCAGACTTTCTACTTCTTCTTGATTCAGTTTGGGAAGATTATAGTTTTCTAGGAATCTTTCCATTTCCTCTAGGTTGTCAAATTTCTTGCCATACAGTTGTTCGTAATAATTTCTTATAATTCTTTGTATTTCTGTTGTATCAGTTGTGATTTCTCCTCTTTCATTTCTGATTTTATTTATTTGGGTTCTCTCTCTTTTTTTCTTGATGAGCCTGGCTAAAGGCTTGTCAATTCTGTTTATCTTTTCAAAGAACCAGCTCCTACTTTTGTTGATCTTTTGAATTGTTACTTTAGACTCTATGTCATTTAATTCTGCTCTGATCTTGATGATTTCCTTCCTTCTACTTGATCTGGGTTTTGCTTGTTGTTCTTCCTCTAGTTCTTGTAGCTGTAGGGTTAAATTTTTTATTAGAGATTCTTCTAGCTTTTTTAGGTAGGCTTGTATTGCTATGAACTTTCCTCTTAAGACTGCTTTCGCTGTATCCCATAGGTTTTGGGTTGTTGTGTGTTCATTATCATTGGTTTCCAGGAACTTTTTGATTTCTTCCTTGATGTCATTGTTAACCCATTCATTATTTAATAGCATGTTATTCATTCTCCATGAGTTTGAATGTTTTTGAGTGTTTTCCTTGAGGTTGATTTCCAATTTTAAGCCATTGTGATCTGAGAAGATGCTTGATATAATTTCAGTTTTCTTGAATTTACTGAGGCTTGTTTTGTGTCTTACCACGTGGTCTATCTTTGAAAATGTTCCATGTGCACTTGAGAAATATGTATATTTTGCTTCTTTGCGGTGAAATGTTCTATATATATCGACTAAGGCCGTTTGATCTAAAGTGTTGTTCAGTGCCTCAATATCTTTGTTGTTTCTTTGCTTTGAAGATCTGTCCATTGTTGACAATGGGGTGTTAAAGTCCCCTACGATGAGTGTGTTGCTGTCTATAACTTTCTTGGAGTCTTTCAAAATTTTCCTTATATATTTGGGTGCTCCTAAGTTGGGTGCATATATATTTATAAGGGTTATATCTTTTTGATGGATTTTTCCCTTAAGTATTATGAAATGCCCTTCTTTGTCTCTTTTTATGGACTTTGCTGTGAAATCTGTTTTGTCTGATATAAGTATTGCTACCCCGGCTTTTTTTTCATGTCCATTTGCTTGAAATACTTTTCTTATCCCTTTACTTTCAGTCTGTGTAGATCTTTTGTTTTAAGGTGGGTCTCTTGTAGACAGCATATATGTGGGTCATTCTTTCTAATCCATTCAGCTACCCTATGTCTTTTAATTGGAGCGTTTAATCCATTTACATTTAAGGTTATTACTGATAAGTACTTATTCATTGTCATTTTCCCCCTTTGTACTCGTGTTCTTCTCTGTCTCTCTCTGTTTCTTTATCTTCTTAGAGCAGACCCTTTAGCATCTCTTGCATTGCTGGTTTGGTGGAGATGTATTCTTTTAGTCTTCCTTTGTCTGAGAAACTCCTTATTTCACCTTCCATTTTGAATGAGAGCCTTGCTGGGTAGAGTATTCTTGGTTGTAGGCCTTTGTTTTTCATTGCTTGGAATATTTTTTGCCATTCCCTTCTGGCTTGTCGTGTTTCTGCTGAAAAATCCTAGGATAGCCTTATTGGAGCTCCCTTGTATGTTATTAGTTGTTTCTCTCTTGCTGCTTTTAGGATTCTCTCTTTGTCTTTGAATGTTGCCATTTTAATTATGATGTGTCTTGAGGTGGGCCTGTTGGGGTTCATCTTCATTGGGACCCTCTGTGCCTCCTGGATTTGCGTGACTCTTTCTCTCCTCATGTGAGGGAAGATTTCTGTCATTAATTTTTCAAAGAGGTTTTCTATCCCTTGCTCTTCTTCTTCTCCTTCTGGAATTCCAATGATACGGATATTGTTACGTTTCATGTTGTCCTGCAGCTGTCTTAGAACCTCTTCAGTCTTGTTCAGTCTTTTTTCATTTTGTTGCATTGTCTGGGAGTTTTTGTGTACGTTGTTCTCCAGCTCACTGATCCGATCTTCTGCTTCCTCTAGCCTGCTTTTAATTCCTTCTACTGTGTTCTTCAATTCAGAGATCGTATTCTTCATTTCCTCCTGGCTCTTATTGATAGCTTCCATGTCCTTTTTAATGCTGGTATAATTCTCAGTAAGTTCCTTATAGTTCCTCTGGAGTTCACTGTAGTTTTTCTGGAGTTCTTTGTAGTTTCCGCTGAGCTCATTTAGCTTTTCCATAATCCATGTTTTAAATTCCGTATCTGATATTTTGCTCCCCTCTATTTCATTTAGCACTCTTTCTGGGGATTCTACCTTTCCTTTTTATGGGGGGTTGTTTCTCTGTCTCCCCATTTTTGTGATTCCTTTTGTTTGTTGATTCTTCTTAGAATGATCAGTTCTTCCTGGATCTGCCTCTGGTAGCGTCAGATCATGTACCAGACTGGCCCTAGGCAGCCTATTGGAGACTTCCAGTGATCTACTGCCTTTGTCTCTCTTCTTTAGTTGTTACTGTACTCAATCTGTGGTTGGCCGTCAGTCTTAAGGACCGTGGGTGTGGCAACTTAATTACTGTATGCAGAGCTTTTATTTCCCCTTAGTCTGACGCCACTTGGAGGGGAATGGTCTGTCTGCTGTACTGGGGCTGAGTCAGCACCTGCTGGTCCTGGGAGCGGGTTAATGTAGCTTCCACTTACTCCTCTGCCCTCCTGGATCTCCGTCTGTGTTGTCCTTGATGATATTTCTTTAATCTGTCTGGTTGTATATCAGCTACTTTTTGGTGAATCTTTTTCTCTGGTTAGTTGATTGAGAGTCACTCTGCCCACCTTGTCTTGAGTTCTTTTGTGAAGGTGCTGTCAGTCACTCCTCTCCGCATTTGTTCCTCCTGGATTGTCTCCTTAACAGGAGTGAGCTGAGAACACTTCGCGGCCTTCTTGGTCCCCCCCCCACTCTATGTCTTTTAATTAGAGCATTTAATCCATTTACATTTAAGGCTATTATTGACATGTATTTATTCATTTCCCTTTTTACCTGTGTTTCTCTCTTCTTGTTTTCCTCTTTTTCTTAAAACATTCCCTTTAGCATCTCTTGCAATGCTGGTTTGCTGGAGATGTATTCTTTTAGTCTTCCTTTGTCTGAGAAACTCCTTATTTCACCTTCCATTTTGAATGAGAGCCTTGCTGGGTAGAGTATTCTTGGTTGTAGGCCTTTGTTTTTCATTGCATGAGGTATTTTTGACCATTTCCTTCTGGCTTGTAGTATTTCTGTTGAGAAATCGGTTGATAGCCTTATTGGAGCTCCCTTGTATGTTATTTGCTGTTTTTCTCTTGCTGCTTTTAGGATTCTCTCTTTGTCTTTGAATGTTGCCATTTTAATTATGATGTGCCTTGGAGTCGGTTTTGGGGCGTTCCTCTTCACTGGGACTCTCTGTGCTTCCTGAATTTGCATAACTTTTTCTCTCATCAGGTTGGGAAAATTTTCTGTCATTATTTCTCTTATCAGCTTTTCTATTCCTCGTTCTTCTTATTCTGTCTCTTTAATTCCGGTGACTCGGATGTTGTTTTTCCTCATGCTATCCTGTCATTCCTTTACATCTTCTTCATACTTTTTCAATCTTTTTTCATTTTGTTGCATTGTCTGGGAATTTTATTCTGCATTGTCCTCTAACTCACTGATCTGATCCTCTGCTTCATTTAGCCTGCTTTTGATTGATTCTACTGTGTTTTTCAATTCAGAGATTGTATTCTCAATTTCTTTCTGGTTCTTGTTAATAGTTTCTATGTTATTTTTTTATGCTGGTGTAGTTCTCCCTAAGTTTCCTGTAATATTCTTGGAGCTTTTGGTAACTTCCTTGGAGCTTCTCATAGTTGCTTTGAGGTTGTCAAGTATATTGAGCTTCTTCACCATCATTGTTTTGAATTCCATGTCTGACATTTGGGCTATGTCTATTCCACCTACCTCTCTTTCTGGGGATTCCTCTTTTCTTTTCATTGAGAGGTTGTTCCTTTGTCTTACCATGTTTGATTCTTCTTGTTTGTTTTTGTTTTTTGGGTTTGTCTGCTTTGACTTCCCACCTTTGTGATATGAGATTCTTTACAGGGGATCTGGGGGTTTTGGTGGTGCAGTCTCTTTGCTCTCCTGAGGCTGATGTTTTTGGGATACCCTTTATGTCATTTGTTTATGCTGTCTGGTTATATTTCAGATGCTCTTTCGTGGGATCTTCCTTCTGGCTAGTTGATTGAGAGTCACTCTGTCCACTTTGTCTTGAGTTCTTTTGTGGAGATGCTGTTAAAAACATAAACACATAGCCCAGGCAGGAAACCCATACCCTCAAAAATATCCCGCACCCTCTATCCCGCTATCATCAGCAAGTGAGCCATTATTAATATAAATGTAGAGAGGTTATACTGTAGGAAGAATAGATAAGAGTTATTTTTAAAGAGGAATAATATGACTTTTTGATAGAGGGGATGATAGATTAGTAATATTAGCAAGTAGTGTCAAGACTATGCAAGATAGTAGGTAATATTTACATTTTATGTCAATAATAATAAGAGAAAGAGAGGGAAGAATGTAGAATATAGTAAGAAAGTGGAATTGTATAATATTAGATTTATATAGTAGTTATATTCTATTTATTTAGTGTGAAAGGGAGGCTAAACAAAACATACAAACAAATAAACAAAAATTAAAGAGGAAGGATGAGAAGGAGAGATGGTATGATACAAATTAAAGAGATAGTTTTTTTAAAAATTATTATAAATAACAGTAAAAATTAAAAATAAGAAATTAAAAAAATAAAATAAAATAAAATACAAATAAAAAAAACTAAAATAGAAATAAAAATTTAAAAATATATATATATATACAAAAGGAAAGTTTTTACTCAGTTCAGCCTTTGTGTGTTGTCCTCTTTTTCTGGATCCCCAGCTGGTCCAATGAGGTGGGCCAGAGTTTCCTGATGTTTTCAGGTTTGACTTCTGTTTGGAGCTGTCTGGGGAGCTTGTGTGCATGCTAGCCTCAGGCCTGCCAAGCCACACCCCGGGAGTTGGTCTCTTGACCCTTGGGGTGGGGCCGTGGACAATTGTGCACAGTGGAAGTGAGCATATGTGAGTTGTCACTGCCCACTGTTCCCGCACCACAGCCACCCACCGTTCCCTCATCCTCCTGGGTGGCATGAGCAGATCCCATGCAAATGGTCTGCGCTCCAGCCTGGTGTCCACTGGGGCTGGCCAGTGGTGTCTGCGCACGGTCTTCTGCATGTCCAGTGGGCCCTCCCTGTGCTCGTTGGGGCACTGATCTTATGTCTGTTGGGGTGTGTCCGAGGGGCACCCAGACGCGCGGCCGGAGAACTAGTTGCACACCTGGGCCAGTGTAGCACCCACGCTACCGAGGGGAAGGATTGAGGACTGGGCGAGGGCACTTCTGCGCCTGTGCTCCTCATGAATGTTCTATCACCCCCAACCTTTCCTCCCCTCTCCGCAGTATACAAGAGAAAATAATAAAGAAAAATCACGTTCTCACATGCACAGCAGTACGCTGTTTCTTGTCTTTAGTGCTAGATGCCACCTGGTCCTCTCCTGGTTCTGCCAGCGGGCAGAGATCCACTCTCCTCCCGATTCTTCTCTGGGAAAGCCTGTGGTCGCTAAAAAGTCTTTGTGTAATTCCAGCTGCAGCTCAGGCAGCCACCCCAGTCAGAAATCCCCTCTCGTCCCTTTTTCCTCTGCTATCCTCACCAAACAGGTCACTCGCAGATGGTTTTCTCTAATCCAACAGTGCCAAGGCTTGATCCCGCCAGTGTCCAGCTGCTCACTGAGATCTTCTGTCTGCAATTAGTCCAAACTACAGACAGGTCTCGGGAGCCAGAAAGAGCAGCCTTCTCTCACTCCTCCTCCATCTTCTCCTCCCTCGAAACGTATAAACTTCTAAAACTAATTCAAGATGAAACAGAAAGCCTGAATAGACCAATAACAGCTAGTGAAATTGAAATAGTAATCAAAAACTCCCAGCACAAAAAAGCCCTGGGCCCGACAGTTTCACAGGCAAATTTAACCAACTATTTAAAGAACTAACTTCTATCTTTCTCAAACTATTCCAGAAAATTTAAGAAGGGAGAAAACCCCAAAACCATTTTTATGAGGTCAGTATTATCCTAATTCCAAAACCAGGTAAAAACACAACAAAGAAAAAAAACTGTAGGCCAATATCGTTGATGATCATAGATGCTAAAATCCTCAACAAAATATTGGCAATACCAATCCAGCAATACATTAAAAGCATAATACATCATGATTAAGTAGGATTCATACCAGGGATGCAAGAATGGTATAATATTCACAAATCAATACAAATCAATAAATGTAATCCATCACATAAACAAAATGAAAGACAAAACTCACTTGATCATATCAATAGATTCTGAAAAAGCATTTGATAAAGTATAACACCCATTTATGATGAAAACACTCAGCAAAATGGGAATATGGGGGAGCATACCTCAATATAATAAAGGTCATATACAAGATACTTACAGCCAATGTACTACTCAATGGGCAAAAACTAAAAGCTTTCCCCTTAATATCAGGAAGAAGACAAGGGTGTTTGTATTCACCACTTTTATTCAACAGTGCATTGGAAGTTCTAGCCACAGTGACCAGACAAGGAAAAGAAATCGAAGGCATCCAAACTGGAAAGGAAGAAGTAAAACTATCATTATTTGCAAATGACATGATAGTGTACATAGAAAACCCTACTGGCTCCACCCCAAAGTTACTCAACGTAGTAAGTGAATTTGGCAAAATAGTGGGATACAAAGTCAATACACAGAAATTGAAGGCATTTTTGTGCACATTGAAATATCAGAAACAGAAACTAGGAAAAAAATCACATTTACTAAAGCAACAAGAAAAATAAAGTACTTAAGAACAAACTTAACCAAGGAGGTAAAAGCCCTGTACTCAGAAAACTACAGAAGACTAAAGTAAACAGTTAAGGAGGATACAAATAAGTGGAAGATATCCCGTGTTCATGGATTGCAAGATTTAACATCATTAAAATGTCCATACTACTCAAAGCAATCTATAGATTCAAAGCAATTCTTATTAAAATACCAATGGCATATTTCACATGTCTAAAATAAATATTTAAAAATTTTATATGAAACCAAAAAATGACTCCAAATAGCTTCAGCAATTTTGAGAAAGAAGAACAAAGTAGGAGGGATCACAATATCTGATATCAAAATATATTAAAGGACCACTATAATCAAAATGGTCTGGTACAGCAATTGAATAGACACATCAATGAAACAAAATAGAGAGTTTAGAAACAAACCCATGTCTCTATGGTCAATTAATATTTGACAAAGGGGAAAGGAGCATAGAATGGGGTAAAAATAGCCTCTTTAATAAATGGTGGGAGACCTGGACAGGTACATGCAAAAAAATGAAACTAGACCAGAAAATTACACCATACACCAGAATAGACCCAAGATAGATAAAAAACTTAAATATAAGCTGTGATATCATAAAAGTCCTAGAAGAAAACACAGGCAATAAAATTTCAGATATCCCACACAGCACTATTTTTGCCAATATATCCTCTAGTGCAAGGGAAATAAAAGGGGAAAAAAATGGGACTACGTCAAATTAAAAAGCTTCTTCATGGCTACAAGAACATAGCAAAATGTAAAGGGATCCAACCATATGTGAAAAGTATTTGCTAATGGTACCTCAGAAAAGGGTTTGATCTCCAAAATATATAAAGAACTTATATAACTCAATATCGAGAAGAGATGATCTAATTAAAAAATGGGCAAAGGACCTGAACAGACACTTTTCCAAGGAGGACATATAGAGGGCTCATAGGCATATGAAAGGATTCTCAACAACACTAGCCATCAGAGAGAGGCAAATTAAAACCACAATGATGTACCACCTCATATCAATCAGAACGGCCATTATTAACAAATCAACAAACAACAAGTGTTGGTAAGGATGTGGAGAAAAGGGAATCCTAGTGTACAGTTGGGAATGCAGACTGTTGCAGCCACTGTGGAAGACAGTATGGATTTCCTCAAAAAACTAAAAATGAACTGTTTTTTTATCCAACAATTCCACTGCTGGGGTTATACACAAAGAATCCTGAAACACCAGTCCAAAAGAACCTATGCACCCCAATGTTCATAGCAGCATTATTTACAATAGCCAAGTGTTAGAAACAGCCTAAGTGCCCATCAGTAAATGAGTGACTCAAAAAACTGTGGTAAAATTACACAGTGGAATACTATTCAGCAGAAAGAGAGAAGGAACTACTTTTCCCAACAGCATGGATGGAACTGGAGAATATTGTGCTGAGTGAAATTAGCAAGGCAGGGAAAAACAAGTACCATATGATCTCACCTATAAGAGGAACCTAATGAGCAAAACAAACAAACAAGCAAGCAAAATAGAACCATAAGTATGGCAGCAAGGATCAGACTGACATTCACCAGAGTGGAGGGGAGAGGAGGATAAGGGTGGAAAGAGGGGAAGGGACTAGTTAAGAAACATGTATAAATGACACATGGACATGGACAACAGGGTGGGGATTGACTGTGGGAGTAGAGAGGTGGGTGGGGCAGTAGAGAACAATGTGGGGAAATTAGGACAACTGTAATAGAACAATAAAAAAAGAAATAATAAGAAAAGACAGTTTTATGTATTGCTGCTGTGGTGATAGAGTATACTTCTATTAGATTGCTATAAGTTGGGACTTACATGAAGCAAAAATCAGGAGATCCCCAAGGGAATGTTACACAAGGATTGTTGTTGGTCTTCATAATTCTATTTGCTCATTTAAGACCCAGCTTCTATCTCCCTATAGAGGAAGCATGTACACAATGTGTGTGATGCTGTGGGTAGATGTGCAGAGACACACACACTGTGAATCACATGTTCCTTGTATAGTTTACTCCAAGATACTTGGGATGTGGGTTGCACATACATGGTCTGTCTGGAAAAAGGCCAGTCATTGTTGGTATAATGAGAACGGTTTATGCAACATCGATTTAGACTGACAGCCAAGGAGAGTGGACTGAAATACACGTGTGTGAACAATGATGACTTCATTGTGGTAGTCAGTGAAGAAAGTAGATGTCATTGAGTAAGCATGTGTCCTATGTGGCCATTGCATTCAAAAGGAACAAGAAGAGCAACAAATCTGTATCAGTTTTGCATTAAACTTGAATATTTCTCTGCAGAAACTATACAGGTGATTCAGAAGGCTGCAGCTATAGGCTGCAGCTATGGGCAACTGGTGAATGGCAGCTTCACCACAACGTGCCCACTCATGCATCATGTCTGGTGCAGAGTTTTTTGGCAAAACATCAAATTACCCAAGTGACTCAGCCCCCCTCCAGCCCAGATTTAATGCTCTGCAATTTCTAGCTTTTCCCAAAGCTAAAATCGCCTTTGAAAAGTAAGAGATTTCAGACTGCTGATAAGATTCAGGACAATACAACAGGGCAGCTGATGGTGATTGGGAGAACTATGTGAGGTCCCAAGTGCCTACTTTGAAGGTGACTGAGACATCAATGTCCTGTGTACAGTGTTTCTTGTATCTTGTATCTTCTCCAATAAATATCTTTTTCTTATTAAAAAATAAAATAAAATATTCAGTAGAGTCAAGGAAAAGACACATTTTCCTCATAAGTTCTAGAAACTTTCTACATACTAGGCATGCTTTAAAGAGTACATACATTTTTCTAGTTATAATATATTTGTAAGAAAGAATAAGTTGCTAAATACACTGGGGGAAGAATACATTTTTGGAATATATAATTATAATATAATGCCATCTACTATTTTCTGGTTGTAACAAATGTTGTTTTTTTAGTAGCACTGTAAAATATGATTCAGTACTTGCACTCATTGAACAACACATTGTTTCCATTGGTTTGAATATATGTATGTATGAATATATGAAACTTACTTAATTCCAAAACCACATGAATTTCTAATCTTCTAATGATTCTTTCCCAAATTGTATGGAATTTTAATTAAATATCAGAGCAAAATGTAAAAAAAAAAAAAAGTATTGGTCTATCCAAGTTTCCTACTTCCTATGCCAATTTTGGCATTTGATATTTCTTCATTTTGTTTAGGTTTTTAAATATTTCAAATCATAAAATATTTAGTATTTTAATGATTTTTGAAAATGATGGCTGTTGGTAGATATTTCAAGCAATACAGAAAAGTTTAAAGAAGAAAAGAAAAATACATTCTAAATCCTATGCCCCAGGAATAATCATAATGAAAACATCTCTATATAACTATATGTATATAGTTATAATTTTTATAGCAGGCATTTCCCTATTTGTATAATTACAATATTATTAATAATAGAAAATGCATATAGCACAGATCAAAGAATTATACACATATACAAATGGAAGAATGAATGCCTACATAGTTAAATGATAGATGATAGATAGATAGATAGATAGATACCCTGAATATAGTTCTATTATAATACCCATAACAAAAAAATTGTATTTATTTATTACAAGAACTTCCTCCATAGGATTTGGCACATAATGAGAGTGGAAACACTGCTTTATGCACCACTTCACTAACCTGGTTTCTGACATCTATTTCAAGCTACAAAAATTTTCTCAAATGCATGAGTGAGGAAATGAATGAATGTGCAATGCTATGTGCAAAAACTGTTTTCTGAGCTAGTTACATTTTGTTTATATAATTCTCCCAGACCCTTGCAAGAAAGATAATAGCATCTCTGTTTTACAGTTGAGGAAACTGACTTGTCCAGGGTTTACAAATGACAACTAATTAGTGAGATTCTGGCATCAGATCTAACCATGATACCTGCTCTGTTCCCACACTGATAACGAGAACAAATGTCCCACAACAAGGGAAAGACAAAACTGCAAAAGGGCCAAAAGAAATAACAAGATCCACAGTTCCTTCTTTGAACAAAAGTGCCTTTTAGACACTAAGCATCGGGATGAGAAGTAACTGGATTTTGGTGACTCATAATTAAATTTCTTACTAAGTTCCCTGCTAAGCAAATGAAACATGTCTCATGGTTAGGCTGTGCTCTGGAGCATGGGATGGGATAAAAGGAAGGTGTATAAGAAAGATGATTTCCAGAGGCTTCCTATGTAAAGACAGGAAAAATAAAAAGTAAGCTACAGGAGGAGAGAGGGACAGTGCTCCATATCAACAGTGATCAGCAGAAGAAATGACCCCGTGGGGAGCAGAAGTAGAGCTGCATCCCTACTTAGTCCTCTTTATAAAATGGTACTCATTTGGGCCCACCAATGAGGGAAAAAATGCTCTTTCGGGGCTAATTAGAAGTTTCCCCTTCCTCTTGCACTAGACCTGGAGCTGAGCAAGAGCAGATTTCAGCCACCCTGCCTCCTGGGAAGAAGCTCTTGGTGAGGCTGTCCTCATCATTGCTGACTTTATTTAAGGTCGCTTTAACAAGTCATTAGGACAGATCACAGTGGGCTTTATGATATCTTTCATTTAAGATGAACAAATATGTCAATAAAAAAATTACAACTCAATTGGAGGCTAGGGATGAGGACAGGATAGCTTATGTTCTGGTGTTTTACATCTTACCAGAAACCTGAATTAATAATTTCAGGTTCCTTAAATTATTTTAAAATATCACCTATTTTCTAAAAAGGCAGTACTCTGAGGGAGTGTGCATTAAAAAAATTGGTGGATCTTATTCATGTCTTTTCTTTTCATCCTAATTTTTTGTTGACAGATATAGCACACACAGAAAAGTGCACAAATTTTAAGTGTACGACCCAATAAATTTTTACAAAATGCATACATCCAAGAAGATAGCACCCAAGTCAAGAAACAGGATTAGTACTAGAACCTCAGAAGACCCCTCTTGTCTTCTAGTCACTGCTTGCCATCCACAGACAGCCACTGCTCTGACTTCTAATATCCCCAGGCTGGCTTTGGCTGTTTGTGAACTCTATAAATGAAATCATTTGATGTGTACTCTTTTCTGCCTGGGTTCTTTCCCTTAAACTTATATTTGTGAGGCTGATACATGTTGTTGCCAGTAACAATAGTTTCTTCAGTCCCACTGCTGTATAGTATGCCCTTGAAGAAATGTACCACTTATTATTTAATTCATTCCACTATTAATGACATTTGGGTCATTTCCATTTTGGAGCTAATGTGAATAGTTACCAGTTATTTTTAATGTCTGATCACTGTTACAGACTCCTTCCAAAAGCCACACCAAATGTAAAAGTGAAATTCAAGGGCTGATGAATTGCTGTGGCTGTAGGAAGCAAAAATAACTGTAGATCATTTTCCTTGCTTGGAAAATATAAAGATATATTTGCTGTATAAGGCAGTTATATGTCGTCGGCGGCGGCGGCGGCGGCGGCGGCAGCCGTCCGTCTCGAGAGACGATGGTGTAGCTTCTTAAGAGTCTATCTGCACCGCCGAGAATGGCTGTGCAGTCCAACTCGGGAGTGACACGGTATCTGTCTCCTCCCGTGTTGAATCGACATCTTGCGATGACGCTGGAGTGTCCTCTCCAGTGAAGCTGAAGCTACAGAGCCTGGGCAGGGTGATATGGAGGGTCTGCTGTTGCCCATGCAGCAGACCCCCCCTCTCTTCGCAGCTGAAGGATCCAAGGGAAAGACGGAATCAATACAGCTTGGGTTCAGGTGCGCCGCAGGAGTTGCCGGTGTTGACTACAACGTCAAACCGCCTTAGGGACTCCGGCTCCGGATTTTCTGTCGGGGTTTACTCCCTTAGCCTTTCCCCTGAAGAGGTATGCCGCAAGGCAGCGGAGGATTTTTGGAATCAGAGTTTTCCTTCTCTGATGTGCCCTGACTGGAAGATCGAACCAGCGACACTTAGCTCGCAGGCCGACGCTCAATCCACTGAGCCAAACCAGCCAGGGTCAAGGCAGTTATATGTAATTCACTGCATAGTGCTAATAGTCATTAGCCAGTAAGATGCAAACAATATTGTTGAATTTGCAAGTCAAGAATACGAGTCTATGTAATCTCAGCTGGTTATTTTTTACCCTTTAGCAAAACTCGGTTAACTTTTTCATTATATGATAATGTGACACTACTAGAATTTAACACATACACCATGCTGATTTACTTAAAACTCAGTGAGGTAGGTGGCTACTGGCATTTCTCCCATTTTCTAGTAAAGGGAGTTGGACCAATCCCTTTACCTTTCTCCCATCCTGTTCATGACAGTGAACTGGTACTAGCTTCAGGCTGTGAGCTGAGAGCTGTCTCCAACAATCCTCCCCACAGTCAGCCTCCCTGGCACGATGCCCAAGTTGCCAGGAAGTCCGTGGGAGGACTGGCAGCCTTGAGGTGGGAGGAATTCTGAATTTCTATTAATATCTTACATTTTTACAGTATTCTACCTCTAGAGCACTTTGAGCACTTTGAGAAGAGCTGGCCAGAGTTTGTGACTCACATGCAAAGATTAAGAGATGATTTGGAGATGGGCCTTCATATGGCTCTTGCGGTGACTTCTGGGCTCCTTATATGGATTGATTTCTAATCCCTCGTTATTATATTTACAAAGGATTATGCAGGAAGTCAAGTATATAAAAATGCACTTATCCAAATAGTTTTTTTTTAAAGCCCAACTTTGTGTGTAGTAATATATGTGCTTCCTTACTGACACATTGTATAACAAGATCTAGAGGTGGAAAAATAATTAACATAATTTCAAAGTAATCATGAGTATTCACATTTGAAGATATCATAACAACTATAATATATATTAAAATACTTTAATTTCTCTGTGGTTTGCTCCCTAGATTTATAGTTGAAAAAAGTATTTTACTTACATTAAAGGTTAATTAAAACTTAAGATGTATCCCTTTTTCCCGTGTAAATTCATGGACTCCTGAATTTGATCACAACGCCCTAAAATTTATTTCCACTACAATGCTCTAAGGATAGCCCCTGTGCTGGACACACACATATACAACTCTAAACAGTATTAGGTCTGGAACCCTCTCCAGAAAGCTGGATTCTGGGCCAGTCCTACAGTAAGACCCAGAGCTTATGACTATAATTCTCAGACTTTGCTAGTATGGCCAGACAAGAATTAACCTAGAATTTAATCACTGCTTTCTCTCAACTGTTTCCAGCATGGCTACCTGTGACAGGTTAAAAATAGGCCTTCTTTTCCATGGTAGTCTTAGTCTTTGGAAACAATCAGGGAAGTTTAGATGAAATCCAGGAATTATTATTAACTTTAAGTTGATGCTAATCAGGTTATTTAAAAAGTCCATATTTTTTTAGAGAGGCACACTGAAGAAGAGGAATAAGTAACATATGTGGGATTTGTGATTAAAATTAAAGGCGAATTAAAGAAACTAAGAATGGTGAAAACTTGAGAATTTAGGACTCTGGGTGATGGTTATATGGGGTTAAACTATTTTCTCTACTTTAGCATATGTTTAAAATTTTTATTATTAGCAACCTTAAAAATAATTTTGGACCAGGAAATTAGGTAGAGAATGCTTTTTTATATTGTTAGTTTTCTTTTTTACAATAATCATTTCACTTATGTCCATGCACAATACAATGAGTCAATCATATTATCTTATAGTAAATATATAAGATGTAAATATTGGTTTCACTCATAACTTTTTGTCAGTTATTGGGCATGGTCTTGCCCTTCAGGAGTTTTTATTCAAGTCGAAAAGAGTTAATGTACATACATGAAACCACAGTTGGGAAACAGCATGAAACAGGGTATGGTATAAACACTTGTAACAAAAATGGAAAATGTGACAAGAGTTCAGGAAGGGAGGAGGTCAGTGAGTTAGAAGTTGCTACCTGTCAGTCTCAGAACTTTGAGTTCATTACCTCTTGCTGTTTTAGGCATCATTCTTTGCAATCCTGTCTCCAAAGTGGAATTCCCTCTGGATTCTTAAAGCTCATAAACAACAACATTCTTACTCCCAATGTCTTCCTGCTCTTTCCACCTAGGAGACTATATTTGACACATGCTTAGTGGATGTGTACCCTCATTCTGCCTAGGGTTGCTTTATTTCATCTTTCTACCCCAGATGGCAAACTGCAACTCAGATGCTAAGTACTTACTCACTCAACCCCTTGTGAACCCTGGTTCTCTGTCGTGGTGGTAAATGCTGGCCTGCCAGGCAGCCGGGCACTACTATGCCTGAACCGCATGGTTGCCTCAGAGGGGCACCTCCCTTCCTGCCAAATGCTGGGGCAGGCACACTGGCTAGCAATAAATCTTCACAAAGATCTGCCAAGAGAAGGCAGTGTAAGTGAAGGGGCGAGTGCTTCAGTATGACTGGAGCTCAATTGGTAGCAGCTGCTGGGGCCAAAACCCAACCCTTGGAATGGGCTATAAAAATCTCTCAGATTTTTGGCTAGTGTGGCTCACTAGATTGAGTGCCAGCCTGCAAACCAAAGGGTAACCAGTTTGATTCCCAGTCAGGGCACATGCCTGGGTTGTGGGCCAGATCCCTAATTAGGGGCATGAGAGAGGCAACCACACATTGATATTTCTTTCCCTCTCTTTCTCCCTCCCTTTCCCTCTCTCTAAAAATAAATAAATAAAATCTTTAAAATAAATAAAAGTTATTTTAAAAAATATATCTCAGAGCAAAAGAAACATTGCAAGATGGCATTTAAGATCTAAGTCTTGATCAATTTTTTAAAAAAATAATGAAATTAAAAAGTTGTTTTTCACATTGCTTAGCTTATTTAAGCCAAAGAACTTTTTTGTTGCTTTGTTGTTGTTGTTTTTCATCTCCATTCATTCTCATTTGGAATTATCTGAGCCACTATAACCCGGTTACCTTGGCCACGGTGAGTTGGCAGGTAGAGGCCTTGGGATGTGCATATGCCTGTGCTGCCATTCACTCAAAGCTTGAGAGATCTGTGACTGCAGTAGCCTTTTGATCCTCTCAGGGATTTTTTCATGGCTTAGAATCACAAGTTTGAAGTAAGAGGGAAAGCATCAAATCACACACACACCATCATTTCTATTTCTTGTCTCCCCTAAAGTTTTATTTATCTTCCACTAGAGTATTCACCACAGGATTCTGTATAATTTCTGCTGTAGTCATGCTTTCATAATTATACATATGAACTTTTTCTTTGTGTGTTTTACCAGTAAAGTGCCTGGTGTGTGTTAAGAACTATTTGTTGAATAAATACTTAGCTAATTGGCTAGTATACATGTTGCTAACACATTTGATAAACAAGCTGAAACTCTGAGTCACTCAGCAAAATAAGGTCTCATTCATCACCAAGGAGCTGATGCCAGTTTTGTTCCTGCATTTCTACATATCTCTTTAGATGAACCCTGGACTTCAGGAGGCATCAGTTCTGTGACAACCCAGGAATCCACAATCCTCCTCCATGTGCAGTAGCTTCTGGCTGAGGATGTGGTGTGGAGGAGCTGGTGTGGGCATGTGACTGTCACTGGGCCTGGGAGAGCTGGCCAGCTGCACTGCCCAATATAGGGTCAGCTGATCTCTAAGAACAGCAAGAATAGTAAGAGGAATTGGCAGACCTGGCTTTTGAATCATTTGGCTAGTGTATGGAAACTTACTGTCCCCACAACTCCCCACATTGAGCTTTCCATTTCCTGTCACAGGACCCAAAATTCCATCATCATTAATGAGTCATGCTTTTGGATGTTTTAGAGATTTCAGTTAGTGAGTGATTTCTTAGCTTGATGTCTGTAAGATTCTGGAGTGGGAAGGGGACATGCAGCTAAGTGAGGAGAGGACAAAATGAAAGAAATATGAGGGAGATATAGATAGACATTGGTCCCCTTCCAGTTGTTGCTTATGCGGGATAATAATTTCTAGAATATCCTCTGCTCTTCCATAGTTGCCCAGAAAATACTGAGAACCACAGGAGGTTGGCACTCACCATACATATTTGTAAGCACATGCTTTCTCTTCCAGCCACAGAGCACCTGAAAACTCAAGTATGTGAAAGAAACAAACAATAAAAATATCAAAACAAAGTGTGTTGCTTAAGAAGGCACTGTAATCCTGGCATAACCCAGACTCACATATCCAGGCCCCCTTCTCTATCCAGATAAGGCCTAGGATCTGGAGAAGAATCCTTTTCTAAATGAAGGCTAAGAACTGAAAAGGAAGCTCAGAACTGTATTTGCTTAGTCCCAAATTGGAATGTCATTTCAGACAAATATCTAAACATTTCCCTGTGAAGTCTTAAAAAGGGAAAATAAGTTGCCTTTAGTTTACATGTAATAAACCTCCTTTATTAAGTAGTGGACTTAACTTTGTTGACTCCTGGTCCAGGAGAGGCTGTCAGTTGGGTTCACCCTGACAAGACCACTCATGGACCTGCTGCTCTAACCACCTAGACCATCACCATAATCTCAATCCAGCTCCTGGAATCTGCACTTCATTTGCCTTCCAAGTGATCTGTTTGTTTTCTCTTCTCATTGTAAGTAAATATTCATTCTTGTACATAATTTTTTATTTGTGATTTTGTGTAATTTTCAGCCCCACAAATTTGGGTCTACCCTTTCATATATCTACTCATATAGTGTACACTCATAGTGTGCATAATTACATAAGAAATCTCAATTCATGAGTTTCCTGATAACTATGATTTTTAGTAAATGAGAATGTTTTGTGCTTAATGCTCTGGAAGCAAGTAATGAAATTAGAAAAAGAAAAACAGATAGTAAGGATTTCTAATTTTAGAAATGTAGCAAGTGTTCTACTTGATCCCCAATCTTTTCTCCACCTACATGCACAAAAACGCATGATAACAGCAACACATTTAGTCCTCATAGGAACCTCTTGAGGTGAGTACCCTAACTATTCTCCTTTTACAGAAAAGTAAACTGAGGTACAGGGAAGTTAAGCAAATTTCCCAAGGTTATGTCTAATATACAAGATACAGCTGAAAGCTAACCCAACCATCTAGGTCCAGGATCCAGGGTCTGAACCTTTAAGCTATATCATCTTTGTATAATAATTGTTTATGTTTGAAATGAAATTACAGCTCCACAGAAATAATACCTTTATTTTGTTTTCAGTTGACAAATACTTTCAAAATTCCGGTTAGTGGTGTTATTTCACTTTCAGTTTTCTCCTTTCCTCAACTAGAAATGAGGGACATCTCTAGGAGCCCAGGGTCATCCGACACACAGTAAGGGGATATAGTGGGCTGAGTGTTGCCCCAAAGATACCAGTCCTAATTTTTAGAACCTGTGAATGTTGTTTTATATGGTAAAGTTTTAGCAGAAGTGACTAAATTAAGGATTTTGAGACAAAGAGATTATCCTGAATTATCTGGGTGGTCCCTAAATACTATCAAAATTGTCCTTACAAGAGAATGGCCAAGGGAGATTAGACATACAAGAGAGATAAGGCAATGTAAAGATAGGCAGAAGATGAAGTGATGTAACCACAAGTCAAAGAACACCAAAAACACTGGTAGCTTCCATAAGCTCAAAGAAGCAAGAAATCAACTCTTCTCCAGAACCCCTAGAGGGAACATGGCCTTGCTAACACCTTGATTTTGGATTTCTGGACTCTTTAACTGTGAAAGAATACATTTCTGCTGTTTGAAGCCATCAATGTTGTGGTAGTTTGTTACAGCAGCAACAAGAAACTAACACAGAGGTCAATACATTACCGCCAGTAGTTTGACTCTGATAATAATCACAGTTGTCATGCACTGACCCATACATAGTATTGAGTATGCACTATGTGAAATACAACCCTCTATTTAGTCCCCACAAGGTAAATGAAGAACCTGAGGCCACACAGCTACTCAGTGGCAGAGCAAGGATTTAAATCCAGATCTGTGCAACTTCAAAGGCCATGAACAGAAACACTACTATACTGTTAATTCCAATACCTTATGTGGAGATTTATTAGCCTAAAATGACAGCCAAAATCCAACAGTTCTTCATGATTTCTATGAGGCTAGGTTTATTAAACTTTCCTTTGCCCGTACATCCTCACACAGTTGGTTATCTGTTGGTTTGTCTTAGCACCACTTTTCAAAAGTGAGGTAAAAACCACTATTAGTCCTTTTTCCAAATGGAAGAAACGAAGACAAAGAGAAGTTAAGACCCTTGATTAAATGAATCTCCCAGAGCCTGGTCTTGGGACTGTTGCTCTCACCCCTTCTATGTACCCCTGAATAATCTTGGTCAGGACCTATAAAATATAACCAACAACTTTCAGTTTTTTTACGTGGTTTTTAGTTTGTGGAGTAGGTATACCAGTTCTCTGTGCACAATGGTTAATTAAAACACTTCAAAATGCAGAAGCAGCCAGGTCTTTGTCACCAAAGTAATAAAATTACAAAATGATTCTTGTTCAAAATGAAGCTTGTGAAAATCTGTTGCTAGTGGGTTGTGTACATTTTTCCTGTTTTAACAACATGTACTTCTCTCTGTCAGAAACATTAGGTCACAAAAGCCAATCTCATCTACATCTTTACAATGTTGTTTGTCATCTTCCTGCATGTGGGAGACAGAACTGGTAAGAGGCAGCCAAATTGGATTTCCTGGAGGATTTCTCCTGACTTAGAATACTTTGAGAATCTGTTTAGAATGCATCTGATTTATTTGTTAAGCCCTCTGAAGTCATTTATTTTGGGCCAGCTTTTTCAGGATAAGACATTAGCTGTGTGCCAGTTATTGGGAATTATACCATAGCTGATGAAGAGTGACAACACAGATTGCATTGGATTTGCAGGAGATTACAGTAAGGTGTTATAAAAGTCAGCAGCTATTAAGCTGAAAATGTTTCTGAGCAGAGAAAACATAAAAATAAGGAAATAGATTCTATCCTGTCGCCTGACAGCTCACTTGTGATCTTCAAGTAAGCTTATATGTTGCCTACTCCCACAATTCTTTTTACCTTCCCTTATACTTTTTTTACACATACTTCAACCTACTACCTCTCTCCCTCAAGCAAAACTAGGAGCCAAGATGAAAAGTGGGTTGATGCTTATGGCTATGATGGGTGGTAAGTTCAGCCACATCACAGACTCTGTTATGTTCAGGAGTCATACTATTTAATGAGGTTTTAGCTGACTCATAAAATCCAAAATACTTCATAAAGGCACCCACCAGAAGGTATTTTAGGTCAGCCTTCCCTCCTCCCATAGTACACGTGATATGCTCAGGAGAAGCTCATGGAAGGGGCAATGGTGAAGTGTTTCAACCTTTTTAATAATATCATCTAAAATTACCTTGTGAACCAAGCATTACACCTTTATGATCTTATCCTAAGAAGAAGAAAAAAAGTGCCCTGGTATATAAGAGTATTTGTGCAAGCATGTTTGTTGCAGCATAGTGCCTAATGGTAAAAATCTGGTAGCAAACAATCTGCATTTCCTGCAATAAGGAATGGTTGAAGAAAGTAAAGAAAATATATACATTGTGGAATATTATGCATCTATTAAAAAGAATGCATTAGATCTATGTGCATGAACTTAGAAAGATATAAATGCAGATAATTAAGTAAAAAGACATTAGTTGCGGTGTAACGCACACAATACTATATGATCAGTGAGCAAGCGAGCATGGGGCTGTTGGGAAGCAGCAGTGGAGCAATGACTAAATCAAAGGAACTTGTTTCTTTGAGCTCTTCTGGCAGCGATTCTGACAGTGAAGTTGACAAAAAGTTAAAGAGAAAAAAGTAAGTTTCTTCGGAAAAACCTGTAAAGAAGCAAAAGACTGGTGAAACTTTGAGAGCCCTGTCATCTTCTAAACAGAGCAGCAGCAGCAGAGATGATAACATGTTTCAGATTGGGAAAATGAGGTACATCAGTGCTCAGGACTTTAAAAGGAAAAGTCCTAATTGATATTAGAGAATATTGGATGGATCCAGAAGGTGAAATGAAACCAGGAAGAAAAGGTATTTCTTTAAATCCCAAGCAGTGGAGCTGGATGAAGAAACAGATTTCTGACATTGATAATGCAGTAAGGAAACCATAAAGTCAGAGCCACATGAAATTTGTTCTGTCTTAGCTGTTTCATTTTGTCTTTTTACATTGGCTTTTGTTTTCTAAACGTTTTTTCCCCAAGCTATTGTATATTTGGATTGCAGAACAATCTGTAAGAATACATTTTTTAAATCTGCATTATTAAAAAAGGTTCTGAATGAAACTCATTGTCAACTTCCTTGAGGAGGATCGCTTTGTGCCCACCACCTAGTGTAAAATAAAATCAAGTGATACAGTCTTAACTGTTGTGGCCTTCTTTGAGCAGAAGAATTGGTATTATTTAAGGCCAAAAGTTCATAGGCCTTTTTATTTCAGCCTTTTACATTGAAAAGAATTTGTATTGTATTGAATTTGTTATATACTTTTGATTTGTAAAATCCATAGTTGATCTGTCTTCTAAACAAATGTCCAGTGATACTTCACTTACCCTTTTTTATCTTAATTTTCCTTAATAACTTGTCATGTTCAGTTTTCATTTTATTTTTGCTCTTTTTCTTGACTATATTATGTTAATCTGGAAAGTCTGTGAAACTGTCAATGCTAGTTATCACTATAAGGTACTTGTAATTAAAATATTATATGAGAACTACAATCACTAATTCTACCATATTAAATATTAAGAGATATAGTTTGATAGACAACATGGCTTGTATGAAAACTGAGCAAGTAAGTACTGTATATGTCATTATCTGTAGTGTTCTGTGTAGTAGTTATCTTATTGCTTATACAGAAAATAATGACTTAGGTGTCTGATTTGTTTTCACTTATTAAACATGTTCACCATAAGATGATGTCTACAAAATCAGAAATTGTTAGACTACGATTTAATAAAAATTGTAGAAGTTTAAAAAAAATACTATATGATTAACTTCAAACAACTAGGGCTTAGTTTCCTCAGAAGGAGTATCATCGTGATTATGTCATCTGAGTTTGAGACAGACTCATCAACTTATTCATAATGCAAAAGAACTGTAAGTCTTAAATAGGATTGGTTTCAATCTAGCTAAGGGGATGAACTTAATAATATGCATATGACCTGCCCAAGTCCATATTACCCTGGTAATCCTCATGAAGTAAAAATACCTTTTACCCTCCAGAGAAATCCCTTAAAGTTGGAGTTCTGATGGGTTGTTAGGTGGACTGGTAGGATGAAAGAAAGTATTTTAGACATGCCTTTTCAAAATATGCCTGACTTACCCCAGATCTACTGAGTCTGAATTCCCAGTAGATTGGGAATGGAGATGAAGAAAAAGGCAAGAATGTGTAAAAGTGTCCAAGGTGATCTAGCCACTCTTTCCTCCCTTATTTGATCCAATTGAAAAAAACTGTCTTAAAGTACAAGTGCCCTGCTTCCGTTATCAAGAAACAACTTGTATTGATGATAGCAACAATAGCATTTACAATGTGCCAGGCACTAGTCAAAGGCTACTAGCATAAACTAATTCATTTAGTTCTCACAACCATCCACAAGAAAGATGTTAATTATTATTATCCCTATTTTACAGATGATAATATAGAAGTTAAGAATCATACCCATGATTACAGAGCTAGCTAGTGTTAAAATCAGGGTTTAAAACCAGGAAATCTAACTTCAGAGTCTGTAGGAAAAGATGTGAGCCAGAGCATGTGAAATACGGCACACTCATGAGCTCAATGAAACATTTTAATGCTTGTTTATCACTTATCTTGTCCCTTGGATGAGACCAAAAGGGTTGTTCTATTTATCAGAGCTCACCCATTGCCTCCTCCTCATCACGAAAGGGCTCTTGCCCTTTGAACTGTTCAGTGTATCTGGAGAAATAATTCTGAGAAAATATGCTCTACTATTTCTCTTTCTTGTTCCTCCCTCAGTTCCTCCCCTACCATGGAAACAGGCTCATTTTATAAGCAGAAAACTATACTGAATCTTCATTAGAAGTCTGCAAAAATGGGCTAAAATCTCATGATGTCTACTTTTTTTACCATGATATTGTTACAGAAACAGGGGAGTCCAAAAACAAACCCCAGGTTTGCAGCTGGGAGATAGGGAGCAGGAAGCAGCTTTCAGGATGCCCTTGCATGCCTGGAGCTAGTGGCTGGAAACATTGTTGCAAAGATCCACTTTACTTCTAAGACTCAGGAAGATTGGGAGGGATCTTGGACTGTGGGCTGGTACCGAAGAAGCACACAGAGCCTACATAGGGTTCTGTGAATGGTCAGAACTGTTCGCAACACCCACTGCGTGAGAGGACGCAGGGGGAGAGAGGAGGCAGGGAGAAAGAGAAGCAGGGGCGGACATTTTGGGCCGGCTCTGGCTCCAGGAGGCTCTCTCTCTCAGGCTCTCTCTGGCCCTCACGCCCTCACTCTCTGGCTCTTGTGGGCTCCCTCCATCTGGCTTGGAGAAGGGATCTCCAGGCTGCTTTAAGAAGAGGCTCTTGCCAGACTGCTTTGAGAAGGAGAGGAGATCCATGCGGTTTGCTGGAAGAAGGCAGTTTACAAGGAGGCTGAGAATCCAGGCGGTCCTGCATGGAGAGCTGGAGGGCACCACAGCACAGAAAGGACCTCCCCAATCAGAACTGAGTGATTGGCAGCTACTGGTAAAGCTGAACTGTGCCTAGGAAGTAGGGAAGTGGTGTTTCTGACTTTCCTAAGACTGGCCAGGTCTGGGAGGGGGAGGCAGGACTTTGTGTAAATAAACAACTCTTTTTCTTTTCACCAAACTCTGGTATTCAGAGTTATAATTCTGGCGGCGGGCAATCGGGCCCCTAACTAAATAGCCATGGGTTCTGTTTCAATCGAAGCAGCCCACGGGTTCTGTTACAATATTAACAGGTGTCACTTTTCAAACCTGTCTTTAAAATTAGCTTGTGCATACTGGCTTGCTTCTGAAATCACTTGCTTATCAGGAGGAGGTAGCTAAGGAGACAGGAATATAAATGCTCTCTTTTCTAAAAAGGCTTTTTTGCAGCCTAAAACATAAAAATTAAGTCTTCTTGCCTTAAAGAATTATTACATTGTAAGAAGAAAAATATCCTAAGAGTTAAGAGTCTGTTCTCCCACTATTTAACAATGTGTCTTTCACCAAGTCACTCAACTTTCTAATCCCGTTTCATAATTTGTAAAGTGGGACCAATAATTGCTGCTCTACTTACATCATAAGGTTGTTGTGTGGATCCAAAACAGAACCCAGATCTTCTAGCTTCATGCCCATGAGGTCCATCCTTCCCTCCATCAACATCTTTTTGTTTCTTCATTCATTCATTTATTCACTCATTCAATATGTGTTGTATCTTTCAAGAGTTAGTGAAGTGAAAAACATGCTGGGAGGTTGGGAGAGGAAAAGCAGAGATGTACCCAGATTGGGAAAGAGCGCTGAAAGCAGAAAAATAAAGTGATTAAAAGCATAGTATAATCAGGGACCTACAACAGTCCTGCCCTGGCTGGTTTAGCTCAGTGGATTGAGCGTCGGCCTGCGAGCTAAGTGTCGCTGGTTCGATCTTCCAGTCAGGGTACATCAGAGAAGGAAAACTCTGACTCCAAAAAACCTCCGCTGCCTTGCGGCATACCTCTTCAGGGGAAAGGCTAAGGGAGTAAACCCCGACAGAAAATCCGGAGCCGGAGTCCCTAAGGCGGTTTGACGTTGTAGTCAACACCGGCAACTCCTGCGGCGCACCTGAACCCAAGCTGTATTGACTCCGTCTTTCCCTTGGATCCTTCAGCTGCGAAGAGAGGGGGGGTCTGCTGCATGGGCAACAGCAGACCCTCCATATTACCCTGCCCAGGCTCTGTAGCTTCAGCGTCATCGCAAGATGTCGATTCAACACGGGAGGAGACAGATACTACCATGTCACTCCCGAGTCGGACTCCACAGCCATTCTCGGCGGTGCAGATAGACTCTTAAGAAGCTACACCATCGTCTCTCGAGACGGACGGCTGCCGACGACAACAGTCCATGACCCCACATTCTAATATTTTATAGGCTATTATAATTCATCTGAGGGCAATCATTATATGTGGCATACAAAGAATTAATTTTTGAAGTTTCTTTAAGACAGAGCCATTTTTACTTCATCCAGGCAGGACTCTTTGGTTGATATCTTCTTCCTTATTTTCTCACTAGTACCCTCCATTAAGTACAATAACCGTTGAGCAGAAGTGAGCAAGGCTTACAAGTCATCCCTGTTTTTCAGATCTAGCCATATTAAAAAGCATCTGTGGGGTTCTTTAAATCCATGCCTAATACAAAGATAACTTTAGATATTATATATTTTATATAAAGTACAGATTCTACATGACCTATAAAATATTTTAAAGGTAATTAATGGTATGCATCTTGGTATATAAGGGACATATATTTATAACACTTTGAATTTGTAAGTGTACTATTAGATTTATCTTTGAAGTATCTTGAAAAGCTAAAAATTATTAAAGTATAGAAAACATTACTTCACTGGCCCTGTTTTATAAAAGAAAAATCAGAGTCTAGAAGCAATGTGTGGCAGGTTACACAGCAGCTGAGCTGTGAGACCTAGACTTGGTTTATTTGATTTCAGGACAGAGCTGACTTCCCCATCTGAGGTGATTCTTGAGCACAGTGACTTTTCATCTTCAGATAATAAAATTTTTCTTCTACTCTGATAATATCCCTGATAATTCTAGAAACAACTAATTTATCCATATATTAATTTCACAGGCTTTTAACTGAAGAGAGGGAGTAGAAAGTATCTAGAGA
The DNA here is from genome assembly GCF_987537825.1 of Furipterus horrens. Taxonomy (NCBI): domain Eukaryota; kingdom Metazoa; phylum Chordata; class Mammalia; order Chiroptera; family Furipteridae; genus Furipterus; species Furipterus horrens. Next base: position 46,808,707 of record NW_028327182.1, read on the forward strand.
TGGGTCTAGGAGTAATCAGGGATCCAGACCCTCCATTGACTTGCAAGCCAAGTTCAATGTTAGGCCTTTACCCTGAGGGCAATGGAAAATCCCCTAAGAGTTTCCTGTAAGGGAAAGTTCTAAGTGTTGAGCAGCAATCCCTCCAGACTGCAGTGGGCTTGAATGCAATGAACAAATCTCGGACCGGAAATCCAGCCATAATTATGGTGATAAAACACGTGACCCATGGTAGTGGCAGCTGTAAGAAGAACAGTAAACAGGTCATATTAAAATGTGAGAACCAGGCCCCTTACATTAAGGCCAGGCTTCTCCATGCCCACAGGAAGCACTTTGCTCTTTGATGAAGCCTGATAGGCTGCCAGCTGAACAGACCCTCCACGGCAGTGAGTAAAGAGCAGCAAGGTTGGCTGCTGCTCCCTTTCCCACAAGGAGAAGCTCAGCACAGGGGCAACCCCATCCTCTAATTCTCACAGCCCTATAAGCCTAAGCACTCAGCCCAGTCCCCATCCCCAGGGTCCAGCCTGGAGGTGGCATCCAGAGTCTCCTCCCACATTAACATTTTGCATCTCCTGGCTGGCTCTTCCAGGTGCTTCCTTCTGCTTGGAGTCATAGATTCAAAATCAGTTGCCTATAGCCGATTTGCATAAACACTGTCTTTTGGATGCTTACCCTGTGAGATGGATACTGCAAGAGTATTTCATTTTTACAAGGTGGGATAAATAAGGGTTGCTGGAATTTAATAGTGGTTCCAACAGACCTGTGCTTTCTGCTTCGTAGCATTGGCTCAGTCATTAAACCCATCAGAACTTATTTCTTCATCTGTAAAATAGAGAAAATAATAGCCACTTTGCAGAACTAGTATAAAGAATGCATAAAGTAAGATGAGAAGAACCTACTACAAGGATTAGTCTGTGTTACAAATATTCCCAGGTCTTCTGACTTCTAGTCTGGAACTTTTGCTAAACTAAGGAGTCTCAGAGACTCAGAGAACTCATAGGGTTCAGAAGCATATTCAAGGGGTTTAGTGAGTTCTCACATAGGAGAAACACTGCAGGAAAACATACTCCTCTAAGGACAATATGAAATATTTCTACTACTACTACTATTACTACCACTACTACCAATAATATCATAATATATTTTTGCTAACTTTTGCCAGGTACTGTTTTAATAGCTACATATGCATTAAGTCATTTAATCTTCACAATGATTTGTAAGTTACATCCTATTATAACTCTTATTTTATAAATAAAGAAACTGAGGCACAGAAAGGTTAAGTAACCTATTCATTTTAAAAGTTAAAATTGATCAGAGCTGAGTTACTACCCAGGCAATCTAACTCATACAGTCACACACAATATTTGTGCTATACACTATAAATGACAAAATGTGTTTGTAACAACAGCTCTCTTTGATAATGAATAGTTCTGCCACCATCTACAAGATACCTCTGACCTGATTTAAACTACCAAAAAGCAGGAGAAAAAAACAGAGAGAGGAATGTAAACCCTGAACTATGGTAAGCTTGTGTGTAGGCGCTGTGTTTGAAATTCTATTTTAGCTGAGTGTGCTGGACTGTAACTTCCCTCAGTGTCTCCATGGAATTGCTCAACTATGGAAGAATGGCTGAATGACATGATTGAGATGGAATGCAGAAGTCATCCTATCTGGCCATACAGATGCCTTCCAGGAGAGGAATGCCTCATTTCCTTGTGATAATTTTGAAGACTTTCTGAGAAGGTAATAATATTATCCAGTTACAGTACCATCACAAGGTGTACTGCAGTGACTGCAAACCCCATATGCCACATTCAACAGGTGTCACAGAACTAGGAAAAAGAAAGCTTGGGAGGGTGGTGAAAGCTGGTAGACAGGAGGAGACCAAAGACTCAAACTGAAGGTTAAACCAAGATAGGGCAGGAATTTATTTGCCTGGAGGTTAAAAAAGGATAATAACCTACAGGGGAAAGCTGGAAACAATTCTCCCTGGCAGCCAGATCAGAGTTCCTGCTAGGTGACATTAGCCTCTATAGCTGTGTTGGTCTTGTACTATCGGCAGCTGTCCGTCTCGAGAGACGATGGTGTAGCTTCTTAAGAGTCTATCTGCACCGCCGAGAATGGCTGTGCAGTCCAACTCGGGAGTGACACGGTATCTGTCTCCTCCCGTGTTGAATCGACATCTTGCGATGACGCTGGAGTGTCCTCTCCAGTGAAGCTGAAGCTACAGAGCCTGGGCAGGGTGATATGGAGGGTCTGCTGTTGCCCATGCAGCAGACCCCCCCTCTCTTCGCAGCTGAAGGATCCAAGGGAAAGACGGAGTCAATACAGCTTGGGTTCAGGTGCGCCGCAGGAGTTGCCGGTGTTGACTACAACGTCAAACCGCCTTAGGGACTCCGGCTCCGGATTTTCTGTCGGGGTTTACTCCCTTAGCCTTTCCCCTGAAGAGGTATGCCGCAAGGCAGCGGAGGTTTTTTGGAGTCAGAGTTTTCCTTCTCTGATGTGCCCTGACTGGAAGATCGAACCAGTGACACTTAGCTCGCAGGCCGACGCTCAATCCACTGAGCCAAACCAGCCAGGGTGGTCTTGTACTACAGGGCACAATTTCATACACAGCTCCTTCTTGTTCTGAGCAGTCCTGACTCTTACCCAAGGAAAATATACAGGTTCTCCAGGTTCTTGGGCTTCACCTCTCTCTTCTGCCTTCTCTTCCTTAACCTTTCCAGATAAGCACGAGAAATATTCGGTGTGAGGAGGGAGCTGAGTGGAGGGTAAGTTTTGACCAATGTTACATTACATTTGAATCTTACTGGTAGAAAAATAAAGATCCTCAAGGGAGCAGACCTGTGTTTTTGCCCCTTTTTCAGTTCAGATCTTCGGTAGAGGGAAAAGTCATTCCTGTCTCTTGGGCTGGGAAATAGCCCCAGACAATATCAGTAAGTGTGGTGCTGAAAATCAAGTCCTCTGTCAACATCCTGAGATATTTTGAGTGACCAGAGAAAATGCAGTCTCTATTAAGAAAGGAAATTGAAAGCAATTCTGGTAGAGAAATACTGGTTGTGAGATTTTAATGGTGAAAGTAAAGACATAGATGATGAAGCTGGGAGCTTATGAAACCAGTTGCTTGGGACCGAGGAAAGGGTGGCATGAGCAATAAAGCCTGAGGCAAAGGCTGTGGATTAAACAGTTTAGAGGACAGCTAGTGGGTGTTGGTCACATCCTGTGGGTGTTGGTCATATGGATCAGGAGCAGGACAGTAGAAATAAAGGCTCAGGGACAAACAGTCAAAAAGTATGACTCTAATTTCAGAAAGGAATCCCAATCCATTATCTCACAAACCCGTTCATCCCAACCAATTGATCATTCTCTACATGACATGAGTATTTGTTCAGAGACATTTATTGTACATCTACATTGTGCTGGGCTTTTGCTAATTAGCTATAAAAGCTAACCTTTCACAAGTGATCCTGTAAAACATTCTGCACAGCACTCCAAGCATCCATTATCTCAGTCAGGGATAAGGAAAGAAGCAGTGAGGTTAGTGGACCCATCTGAATAACTTTGGAGACATAAGCCAGGGAGACCTAGACTGAGGTAAGGAAAACAGTCTCTTCATTTGGAATCGTTGTCGGCAGCCGTCCGTCTCGAGAGACGATGGTGTAGCTTCTTAAGAGTCTATCTGCACCACCGAGAATGGCTGTGCAGTCCGACTCGGGAGTGACACGGTATCTGTCTCCTCCCGTGTTAAATCGACATCTTGCGATGACGCTGGAGTGTCCTCTCCAGTGAAGCTGAAGCTACAGAGCCTGGGCAGGGTGATATGGAGGGTCTGCTGTTGCCCATGCAGCAGACCCCCCCTCTCTTCGCAGCTGAAGGGTCCAAGGGACCAAGGTAGACCAATGTGAAGCACTGATACTAAGGGTGTTTAATTTAGTTGACTGCAGGAAAAAAAACTGAGAAACTTTTGGAGTGTGGTCTCTATAGGAATGAGTATTCCTGGTTGTAAACAAGCCATTAAAAATAGTTTTAGATGATCTTTAGTTTAAAACACTAGTTTTATTCACTTATTCATGCATAGTAACAACAACAAAGATCATCAGGTATCTCTTATGTGTCAGTCACTGTGCTAGAGACAGAATAAAATGATGGTCCCTGCCCTGAAGATGCATGCAGAATAGAGAAAAGGAGTGTGAATGATGTTATGGGTAGGAGCCCTGGGAGAAGAGAAGAGCAGCAAAGTAAGAGCTATAAGGGTAGGATTCTGGGAAAGGAAAGGAGGGAAGGCGGGGCATAATCATAGTTAAAGGTTTTGATATGGGAAAGAAGAATAATATTAACTAAATGGTCAAGGCAGAAAAGAATATTCAGATAGGACTGGGCAGAGATGACCACATGATTTAAAGAAATAAGTAGTGTTTAGAACATATATTTATTACATCTACAGAAAGATATTTCTCAAAGGGCTTTAAGCATCTCCAAGTCATGTTCATGTTTATATACCTAGTGTTGCATCTAGGACAGTCCCTAGCACATAGTAGGTGCTCAGTAGATGTTGAATTAAACTGACCTGGAAGAAAAAGCTTGAGGTTAAATTTTAGCACATATTTAAGAGAACCTTTTTTCTCCCCCATTCTCCTTAGTCTGAATTGATGAGGTTTCAATATATTGTTTGAAATGTTAGGGGGGGGGGAAGCATTTCAGCCTATCTCTGGAAAGAGATGTAGTTATGTAACCTTTTAATCTGTGTGGATAAATTAATGTCAAAAGTGTGTCTTGTCTTGGGGAGCTTTTCAGCCTCCTATTTTGAATATTTGTTGTATAGTCTTTACAGGCAAGGAAACATAGTAGGCCCAGGAACACAATGGCGTATGAGACAAATATAGCTCCTGCTTTCAAGAAGCTTAATATTTAGGTAATAAAACAATTATTAAACAAGTAATTTAACAAATGTTTTTTCTAATTCTAATTAAAATAAATAAAATGGGAAAACAACATACAGATGACATTGGAATGCATAATAGGGGACCTAGCCTAGCCTGATGGGTGTTGGAACAGTGCTCAGTAGGCACTGCTTTAAGGAACACACATTTAAGCTGAAATCATATGAAAAGGAAGGAAGAGTGTTCTAGAAAGAGGGAACAGCATGTGTGAGGATCATAAAGAAAGGGATGCTGGCCTTCTAACAGATATAACTATGACTATAAGTTGATAAAAATATCTTGTATGGTGCTTATGAAGTGTAATTGCTTTATCTGTCATTTTAATCTAAAAGATCCTAGATCATGAGGAGGAAACCCATTCACTTATTTATTCAGCATATAATAAATAATTGCAATGTTCCTGACACTCTCATAGGTATATAAGTTAAAGAGAGGAAAACCTCATGAACCTCTACAAGTTCACAGTCTTGTGATGAAACAGATAAATCAACATACTGTTACAGTACAATGTGGTCATTTCTATGCTTTAGGTAGAACACCCAATGTACAGGAAAGGTATGACCATGTTTGCTTATGTGAGTCAGGGAAGGCTTTCAGAAGTAAGCTCTGAAAAATGGGCACATTCCAGGGAGTAAGAGTGTATATGAGAAGGCATGATGTATTTTGAGGTAGCATAAGTAACAAGTCATACATGGGGTTATTGGGAATGAGAAGGAAATGTGAAAGGAAGTAAAGTTAGAAAGGTGGGTAGGTGTTAGATCTTGAAGGATCTTGGAATGAAGTTTTTATTTTATTCTGTAGTCAGTGAGGAGAATTTTGAATAAGGAACTGACATAATTGGTGGATAAAAATAGTTGAGTGTAGAAGTAGGAGACTAGTAAGGTGGAAGTTGTCAATCAATAGTCCAGGGAGAGGTAAGTGCACAGGTCTTCTGTCAGAGCCATGACCAGGACCAAAGAGAAGGCAATAAAAGTGAGATGCTCAAGAGATACAATCAGTGGGCTTTGAGAATGATGGGCAGTGGGGTACAGGAGAATAAGAGAGAGATGAAGGAATATAGACCAACCTCAAGGCTTACAACTCAAGAAACTGGGGGAAGGGGGCAGAATGCCAAGACAACCCTTGCCTTTCAGATTCCAGCACATAATCACCAACAGATCTTACTTATTATTCATATCTTGGGGTTCTTGAATCACCAAATCATTACTATTTTTTGGATTTTACATTGTTATAGCAAAAGTGGACTCTGCAAAAACAAAAAAAGTTTCAAGGAAAATTAAGCATTTATCAAGTCGCAACCTCTCCCAACACCTCCTCCTTCATGACCCCCTGCCCCAATTCTGTAGCCAAAACAATAATAGCCACTGTGTATCTTGTCATTACCATCTACAACCAAATATCTCCATAACCAACAGAGGGCAATGCAAAAGGCCATAAAGGCACAGAGTAGTAATTATTTTCCCATTAACTCCAGTTACACAACTATCAACATAGAACAATTAACATTCCTAACCTTATAGTTATGCTATAACCTCTGCATGCCAATAAATTTGTGTTCATGTAAACTGAGACTTGACTCCTGGATTATATAAACACTGTTGATAGAGAAAGTAAAGAGAGATTCAGGTCCTTATACAAATAACTCCAGCTTTACTTCAGGTGAGCACTTATAACTTGAAAAGAGAAAACATAAATTAATTATTTAGATCATAAAGGAGGGACTTCAAGATGAGTCCAAGCTGTAATGTGTAACTTCTATTAACCTGATTGTGCTGGGGTCTCTCATTCCCAGCTAAAGAAAAAATAAGTAAATATTTATTGTGTCGCCTGACATTACAGAAATAGAGGCTGGATTTGATGGCCCAAGAAAAATGTTGGGGAAGGCTCCCAGAATAAGCAGTTTAAGAGAATCAAATTATAAAACAGCTGTATGTAGTAGTACACAAAAGGCACTGAAAAGAGAAAAGAAAGAAACATCAGGATAGAGAGGGTGAAACAGACTCCATGTCCCATGTGTCTCTGGAAGCTTCTCTTCTAGCCCCGCTAATTATGCCACTTTCCCACTTGTCTCTCTGCTTTTCTTCTTCCATCCATTCCCCACCACATGGGCCAGACTAAGTCTCTTTATGCACTCTCCCCATGTGAAGCCTTTGATGTGAAAGCCCATACCTTTCACAGGACACTCAGAACCTTCCAAGCTCTCTCCAGTTCACCCCATATATTTTTTGGTCACACAGACCTCTTTCTTGGTCTTTTAAGTACTTGATCTTCCAGCCCTCAGGCGTGAAATGCCTTTAGCAAATCTTTCAGAAGCTCACCAACCCTTCCAGGCCCATTTCAAGTCTGGGTACCATCTCCTTAGGCTGAGTCCAGCAATCTTTCCTTGATGCTTTCCTAATACTTTCTACTCTATTTATAAAGTATATTCATACCTTAATTCTCACCAGAGTGTGAGCTCCTCAAAACCATAGCCAGTAGTTTATTCCTTTTTAAAGCTCTCAGTACCTCATTTGGTACTTATCACCTAATAGGTCCTCAATAAATAAAAGTGAACAAATGAATGAATTAATCAGTTAAGTAACTTAGATCTCTAAGCCCTATCTTCAACTCACACTTGGGTGTTTCTCTCAACTATTCTCCATTTCACTGCTGCTCTGAAAATCAATGCTCATTGATTGGTATGTTTGACTCACACCATTGCCTCATATTTCCATATATCCCATGTATTCCCAATACCTTCCATGCATAATTTGTACTCCTGTTGCAGGAAAGAAGCTTTTCTAAGACTGTATAACACCAAGTAATAAATATGGGGTGTCTAATAAATGCTATTTTATTATGTGGATGATTTGTGATATTTTTATGCCTTTCAATTCTTTGCTTTGATAAAAGAGATAATGGCATTAACAAACAAAATAGAAACAGACTCACAGATACAGAGAATAGACTGACAGTTGTCAGAGAGGAAGGGTGGGTATGAGGGCTGGATAAAAATGGTGAAAGGAGTAAGCACAAAAACCCAAAAGAATAAAACTCATAGACATAGACAACAGCATAGTGATTACCAGGGAGAAAGGGGATTGGTGGGAGGTAGAAGAGGGTAAAGGAAGGATAAATGGTGATGGAAGGAGATTTGACTTGGGGTGGTGAACATACAATATAATATATAGATGCTATGTAATTTTATTAACCGATGGCATCCCAATAAATTTGATAAAAATAAAAATACAGTAGTCCCTCTCTATATCACAGTTCACTTATCGTCACCTCACTGTATCGCAGGATTTTTAAAAATATTGTATTTAATTGTTTATCGCGGATTTTTTGCTATATCGCGGGATTTTGCGGTACTGTATATGTATGTTGTTAAAGATACATAGATTTAAGAGTGTAGAATAAATGTAAGTTTCCTACTTCACGGGGGGGTGGGTCTAGAACATAATACCCTCAATAACTGAGGGAATACTGTAATTTAAAAAAATTTTAGAAGAGATAATGTAACATAGTATCAAAGGCTGGTTGTGGATTCTAGGGATATTCACTGTAAAAGGGGTGAGGACTGGGATCCACTCACTGCCTTCCTGCAATTATTCACTCTCCTCTGTTGGCTGGTGGCCTCTGACACTCAAGGACATCATTTCAGTGCCATTTGGTGGAGAGGATCTGATTAGTGACTCCTGGAAGGTGCAACCCTTGAACCAAGAGAAAGGCAAGAAACAGGCTGTGACATTCCTATCCAGCCTCCAAAGACCCTGCCTAGTAGGAACTGGGGGTGGGGAGTACTTCTCTGCTCCTAAGAATGCACAGACTCTTGTGCAACTGAGGAATAATTAACATAAATCAATGTTCCGAGCAAACAATAACAAACGAGGTTTTACCATTGTTGTAGCTTCATAAGCAAGATTATCAAAGCAATCAGAGGATAATTATTGTCTACAATCAGAAGGGAGAAATGTCAGAAGGAGGCCAGCAGAAGCAGTGACGTGGTGGATAATTTATTAGATATTGAGTGACTTTTTCTCTCACCTTTGTGAGAGAAACATCCCCAGGAAGCCAGACTGACAGAAGCCCAGGATGTGGGAACATAATTGTCTTTTATCTGCTCCCATTTGGGCTTTTTCTACTCCTCTGCCTCCCAAGGCAATCTGTAGCAGAAATGTTCTGGGATGTTCCAGCACTGGGCCATTTCTGCTGGCCTTGCTGGGAGCCCGAGGCTCTTCAGAGCCCTCTAGCATTTCCTCCTCCTCCCAGGCTTTGGGGCCTGTGCTGGCTACACTTCTGATAAGACCTGACCTGGCATCTCACTAAATTCTTAAGGGTTACAGTCTTGTCTTTATTCATTACAGACTGATTTCTTCTGGGCTCTGTGCCTATGGGAGACTTGCAAGGCTAATGATAAACAAGTACTCATGGTAAAGATAAATTTTGTTTCCTTAGGAGTGAGCGCAAGGGCTTACAGACTTTTGTAGGACCCTGAACATTCATTCACCCATCCATCCATCCTCCCATCCATTCATCCATCCTCCATCCATCTGTATATACATGCATAGATTCATTAACATTCTATTATGCTCAGTCTGCTCAAAGAACAAGGAGATTTTGCCACGATATAACTCACAGTAGAGAGGAATACAGATTAGAAGCCACATAAGCACCACAAGGTGCTTAGAAGATCAGAGATCTTTTTATTTTACAATCAGGCAGGAAGCCCTACAGAGACAGGAAGATGCCCACACACTCTCAGTAACCAACAAAGAGTTTATACAATGTTTTTCAGTTTCCCAACAAGATTTAATAAGTGAAACCCACTGTTGTTGGTGGTTGGTGATATAGGAAACACCCTACAACCTATGGTGGCCAGCAAAAGCTGGTGGTTACCAGAGGCATTTAAGGATCTCTATTTTGCCTGTTTTCTCTTACCAAGGTCTCTACCTTCTCTCCTACACACACACACACACACACACACACACACACACAAACACCTTCCATTTGACCCAGCTATACCCAAGTATAACAGCTCTCTGACACAATGAGCTGTTTCATACCTTTGGTGTCCTTATGTTCTGTCTTCCAGGGCCTGGTTTACCTGGTGAGACTTCAGCAACCTCAGAACCCACATACCTAGAGACCCCTCCAGAGTCAGTCATCTCCATCACTATGCCCTGTCCATGTCTTCCTTGCATAAGCACCCTGGTGTGCATGTGTGATCACAGGTTAACTAGTGACTATGCATGTGGAGGTTTACCTACCCTGGCATCCTCGACGCACAGAACAGACCATAAAGTTTTTCAGAAAGTAATCTTTGTTGAATATTCATGTATCTTCTTATTAAAATATTCTTCTCTATATTGCTCTTACATTCATTCAGTCACTAATTCAATTTCAGGTGTTTATTAAACACCTACTATGTGCCAGACAATATGCTCAACCCAGGTTTCGTGATCTCTTCCTTAAGAATATTTTAAGCCAGCATCTTAAAATCAACTTTGGAAAGCTGTACTAATGCTGTGTGTTCAAGTCTTAGGATGATTAAGAGAAAAACACCATCTTATATTTACACAAGTGATTTATTTATTTTACGAAGCATTTTAAACCCTTTGGTTGAGACCACTCACTGATGAGTACATAGGGCTACGATCATTCCCATTCCAGGGGACAAAGTGAGGCAATCCACATCTAAAACTGAGGTGTGTTTTCTCTGAAACAAGCACATGCCAGCTCATGTGCTCACTTTGAAACAGTGAAGGGTGACAGATGGCATCAGTGGCACACAGCTATGCCTCTCCATTACCATCACTTTGTGGACTCATTTTCCTCCTTTCCCTTCTCTCCCTCTCCCATGTGTTATTTCCCCCTTCTTTTCCTTTGTCCCTCTTTCTGATGATTTTATCACCCCTACACACAAACCTTAGGCATTGCTTCACTGGTGACACTTACACTAAAGCTCCAAGTCTGAATCAAAACCAAATTCCAGAATGTGGTGTGGTGAGAGGAGAGGTAAAAGGCCTGGCCTAGACTTGGTGTTCCTCAGCTATTGACAACTCTATTCTACACCAGAGCCCAGGAGGCAAACCAGAAGCTCACCCTGGACCATATATATGGAAGAATCCAGGAAAGGTACAATATTGCTTTGACTCATTTAAGCAGAAGAGCTTCAAATATACAGTCAGCTGTGTGCAGGTCAGAAAAGGGTCTGGATATGGAGCCTGAGCTTTAAGTTTAGGGTCTCGCATTATTTCAATGCCAGAAAATAGGAGCAGAAAGGCAATGCTTTGTTTTCATGCAACATATGCATAAAAGTCCCCTTTTCCCAGCATCAGTTTCCCCAAACTCATTCCCAGGCAGGCAGTGAATCTTGACTGGCCCAGACTTATTTGAGCATAAGAGGAAAAGAAGCAGCAGGTCCTAAATATCAAGGTGAGGAGGAGTGTGTCCTGTCCAGAAAGGGAGCCAAGGATGTTCTCTGGGGTACAGCAAGTGACAGAGATCCTCATGCCTGGAGGGACCAGGAGCCAGTTCAAGTGGGAGGTGTCAGAAATGCAAAGTTTGCTGTAGACTCAGCATAATAAAAATGTCAGAAATGAAGCATGAAATAATATGAGGATAAGAGCTCCTTCTGTTTTGTGGGAGGTGGGTTATGAAATGTTAGAAGCTCACGTTTGCTTTCATGTGTCTGCTTAGTTGCAAGTCTAGTCTGCTGTCTGCTGGAACCTAGGAGAACTGATGGGAAAGTGGCATCTGGGAACCCGTTCCCACTCCGGGGAGTTCTGACTCTGCCTTCCCATGCCCCAGAGATTCTTCTGCAGCTGCATTAACAGGAATTTAGAGAACAAGTCGATTCGGGCTTGCATGTTGAAAGTGGTGAGCACTTATGGTGCTGCTTGCTGGGCCTGAAATGTAGTGAGGAGTAGCCAAGGCTGTACCTTCTCAGAATCCATGTAGTTAGCAAAACAGAAGATAAAACACTAAGAAAACTCCAGGCTTACTTCAACTTGGCATCATTTGTAAAGACATGGAGTTCAGCCCTGCTGATCCACGGAGCCTCACCTTGCCATACAAGCAAGTAGAAACTGTGCTTATAGCTTCCCAGGGCCCAGCCACTCCAAGGCAAATCTATGCCAGTTTCTGACTCTTGCCCAGTTGAGAGGACTAGGACTTGCCTTTCTTGTTTTACATCAGCCTTGCTGAAGTGCAGTATGAGGTAATGGAAAAAACTGGAGCAGATGTCAGGAATTTGAGATTTCTTGTCCCAAGTCCACCAGTAATTTACTTAGTTGACTATAAGGAACTAAACTTTCTGGAACTTAGTTTCCCCATTGGTAAAATCAAAGTAATAACACCTACCTTATTTCCCTCCAAGAGTTGTGGTGAGTCTCTTAGAAGCTGCTTCGTGAACCTGGAAGCACCTTCAAATGTAAGGGATGTTCATTGCTCAGCCTGAGCCAGTTGGTTGGGATCTTGCTGGCTGATTTCTCAAGGCTTCTCTTTCACTCCTCCCAAATGCAGCATCTGTTCCAGGAGGGCAGAATATTCTCTGGTCTAGAGGGAACTAGGCTCTTGTACAGGCAGACCAACTCTAGGATCAGGTCACTCCCAGGGAGCACACAGACAGTCCTATGGGGACAAGTGAGGAGGCCTGCTTGCTGCCAGTGTGGTGTCCATCCCTTCTGTGTCTTCATTTAGCAAATTTGTAAAACTCTATGCAAAGTGGCAGATGGCCCCTGGCTGCTGTGGTTCAGTAGATTGAGCGTCGGCCTGCGAGCCAAGTATCGTTGGTTCTATTCCCAGTCAGAGCACAAGACCAGGTTGCCTTTCAGGTCCCCAGCTGGGGGCACGAGTGAGAGGCAACCACACAGTGATGTTTCTCTCCCTCTCTTTCTCCTTTCCCCTCTCTCTAAAAATAAATAAATAAACAAACAAATAAATAAATAAATTACTTTAAAAAAAAAGTAGCAGATGGGACAATGCTCAAGTCTATAAAAATGATAATAATATCCATTGTATTATTCAGTGTGGGCACAGCCAAAGTCCATGGGGAGTAATGATGGAAGAAGGGGGTGCTGAGCCCTTATACCCAGGCTCCGAAAGAAAAGCTTTTATTGTCGCCATCCAGTTAAAAACAATGAAAGCAAACCTACTCTGTGACAGACACATATTGTTGGTGGGGAGCGATTTGAAAGAGACTCTAAACTATTCCCAGAATAAATTCCCATGTAAATCCAAAGAATGCTAGTGGAAAGAAGCCACTGCTCATTCTTTCTTTTAAGCCAGATAATATCTTTCTGCTGGAACAGAGCTATTCTTGGCACTTGAATCTAAATATGAGGAGGGAATCAAAACATGATGCCTAAGAAAAGAATACATAAGAAATATGAAGGTAGAGACATGGTGAGAAATAATAAAGAAAGACGAGTTGGTGGCAGGAAGAAAGATTAACTATACCAAAGAAGATGGAACATTGTCTTTCAGAACAAGGGACCAGCTACAGCAAGCACTAGGAAGTGTAACTGGGTCAATGAGCGGCAGAGATGCCTGTGTCCTTCGCCTCCACTCTGAGGTCTCAGAGGAAGGTTCCTGCCCAGTCATAGTGGTCCCAGGTCAGGCTTCTAGAAGCTGAGGCCCTTGCTTCTGCTGACTTGTGCACAAATTCTGGAAGGACACTCCATGATAACATCAGCGAGAATTCATCTTGTGATGTGAAAGATCAACACAGAAAATAGGGAAACCTGGCAGGGAAAGTATTCTCTTCCCGTCACCTTCAGTTACACTGGAACTGCTTCTGGGGGACCTTGGCAAGTTTGACAAGTGGCAGAAGAATTTGGAAGAATTTCTTTGCTAGCAAAGGAAAGTCAACGATTGGGCACAAGCATAGTTCTTTGTGCTAAAACTGGATGGCAGGCAGAAACACCAGATTCTTTTCCACTCTTTTCACATCTAATCCTCTAGTGCTCATGTGCAAAACCCTCAAGTCAATAGCATTCTGGTAAAGATGAAGTTCTCTGCTGTGACAAAAAAACAAATCCATCACAAACACTATACATTCCAGCTAAAGGCATCACATTATCTACACAAATCATCAGGCAGAGGTAGCTACACTCCCCCAACTCTGAAATCCTTGACTCATAGAACACTCATCTCTACTAATATCCACTACTTGTGCAAGCACCTTTCTCCAAGTGACTCAAAGCAGGCTGCTGGCTCAGTCCTCATCATAGAATACAGGGTGTGGAAAAAGAAAGGGTGCACATAATTGTCTTCATTTGATATGGGAAAACTGAGGGTTAAACAAGCCCTAAAGCAAAATGTATATATTTATGAGTCACACACTGTCCATGGAAGAGCCAAAATGAGCTATTCTGAATCCTAAGTAGATATTTTCTTGCCCAACAATTTCATGCAGCTTTTCTGATGTAGTCTCAAAACCAGTGAGCCAAAATGCAATTTCACTGAATTTTTTTATTTTTTTTATTTTTTTGGTTTTTCAATTACAGTTGTCCCATTTTTCCTCCATTTCTCTCCCCCACCCAGCCCACCCACCCCTTCTCCCACAATTATGAATTTTATGTTTAATTACCATATACCTCCCCTCATTACATCTCTGACTCTTGTAACTTAATTTGCTCTTTTATTGACTTTAGAGGTCTCTTAACTTTCCTCTAATTTGTACCTGCCCCAGTTCAGAGAGTCACCTTATTCCTGACATTTGATTCATTATTGACTGTTACATGACCCCGATATTTCTCCCATTTTGAACCTTTACCACACCTTTCTCTTACCTGACCACAATCCATATACCTTGATTCCCAGGGGCAGTATGGATTGGCAAAAGGGTGAAGACTGGAGCTGAGGTGAAGATCAAAGTTGGAGTGTAAAAGTTCCATTTTACTCATCATTTATTTTTTAAAAGCTGAACATTTATTAGCTGGATTTTTTAGGCCAAATCAAAATATCCTCATGTCAAAATAGCTGTAATAAAGTGGTTTTATTAAAATAACTGCATCCAAAGAACTGAGAATCTAGATGTCACCTGCTTTTGGCACCTGACTTTGATCCTCTATTATGTATAGAACCTTCTGTTCTGTATTCTAGTGTGTGGTTAATAAGAAGAGGAGCTAGCACCAGGACTGCTTTTTATCTTGTTGTTCCAAATGAGGACTATGTAGGTGTCACAGATGAAACTGGTCCAGAAACCAAGCAGGATGCTAATGGCATGGCCACATGTCTCCACCACCTCAGGAACGAGTCCTCTCCCCAAATTCCTTCCTGCCCCTATCAACCCACAAGCTCTTGTTGGGTCAGAAAGGCAAATCTTTGATGGTACCAGACAGCCAGATGATGCTAGAAAGAAAGAAAGAAACAGAAAAAGCAAATTCTATATTAAGCACAAGTCTCATTTATAAAAATAAATAGCCACAGCTTAGCAACATACTCAGCCCTCTGTGATGTAACCTCTGTGACTGGAGCCAGGGATGACACAGCCTTCAGGGAACCCCATGCCCTGGCCCCTCCCCTTGCATAGTACTCATCTGGAGAGTGCTGACAGTGGCACTTCTATTCAAGGCCAACCAAGGGCCAGTCTCCAAAGAAGCAGAGAGGAGCCAGAACTTTCCAAAGTTAATGAGGCCTCTAAACACCTACAGACTCTTGACAGTAACACACCTGAAGCAAAAACAGGAAATTCTTTGGGCCGCTGTATTGAAACAGAAACCCCCCTTTGAGACCATGTCTTCTGTGTTTACTACTGAATGCCCAGTACCCAGCTTAGCACATGGGACACACTGGGCACTTTATAACTATGTAAGAGAACACTGGATGGAGGTAATTAGGTGTAGGATTTTGTAACCCAGGTTCAGGTAGTTTGACCAGCACACATGGGAGGAGCAGAGGACATGGAACATACACTTTGTAACAATTGTTCTCCTGAACTTCTCTCATTCTTTAGGCAACATCAGCTCCAAGGGTGAGGTTAAGCCAAGAAACTACAGGACAAAATGGTACATGAGCTTCTGGTCTTTGTCCTGTTGGTAAACAAAGAGTGGAGGCCACCATGCTTTTGGAGGCTCAACAGGTCACACATGTCAGAAATGGACAACAGTACAGAAGATTTAATCCCATCACCAACCCTTCCAAGTCAAGGCCAGGGTGATCCTGATACATTCCTCAGACTACTGGAAATCAAGTGATCCTCTGAATCCCATAAGGATCCTCGTGAAGTTGCAGGGGACAATCTTGAC
This sequence comes from Furipterus horrens, assembly GCF_987537825.1. Taxonomy (NCBI): domain Eukaryota; kingdom Metazoa; phylum Chordata; class Mammalia; order Chiroptera; family Furipteridae; genus Furipterus; species Furipterus horrens. The sequence goes on from NW_028327182.1 coordinate 46,824,878, forward strand.
TCTTGGGAGCAGTTGGCTTCTGAGAGGTTCCACACACTTCCTAGTGACCAGAGAGTGGTGGAAGACAACATGTCAAAGTCCTAAATTACTGTCTCAGAGCAAGGCCCTGTGTTAAAAAGATCAGAGAAATTGGCACACAATTCAGAAATCTGTTTTCAGACATCCTTGTCTGGCCTGGCCAGAAACAGTAAAACCACGTTCATGTCAAGCAGAAGAAAGTTCCTAATTAAATTCACATCTACAAGAATACATTATGGATCTATTTTTGTAATAATAATTTATGATGGACAAAAGAAATCTAAAGAGCATCAAAAGTGATACAATAGTATCCAGACCACAACAGAGAAGCATGAGTCCTCGCAGATCATTTCAGTCCCACAGCCTCCCATTTCAAATCTTTGTCACTAGAACATTTAGGAAGAGGGACCCCAGCAGTGACCTTGAGTGATTGGAGGTGTGGCTTCAAAGGCACAGCCCCAGCAGATGGTAGCACAGAGATTGGTCATGCTACCCTTGAATCTCTTTGGTGTTTCTAAGAAAAGCCCTCTCCAGAACAGACTGACCATGGCATTCACAACTGCAGGCTTCTGCTTCTACCTAGAGCTGGGAGGGTGCAATGTATTTTGTGGATTCCTAATGCTCCATGCACAGGGCTTCCACTTCTGAAATGGCTGCTCAGTGATAAGACTCCACTGTTCCCCATTCTCTATTAGAGGATACAAAACTCAGTTTCCTCATCTATAAAATGGGGACAATAGAAACTCTGCTATCTGCCAAGATTATGTGAGGATCAAATGAAACACTGTATGTTAAAATGCTTATCAACTGTAAGTCATTGTTGCATGTGAAAATATTGTCTAAATTGTAAAGGTACAGAAAAAGAAGTTTGCTTCCGATGTGGGGAGGAGACTTCTTTGTCATAAACTTTCAGGGTCCTGCATAGTTCCCAGTCTTGTAGGGCTTGGTCCAGCCTAGTCACACCTAATTTTTGCAGGGATCCCTGGCCTATTCCCTTGGCTTCACAAACCAAAGACTTCTAATATTTTTGTATGCTTGTATGTTTGTAACTTCTTCTCTCTCCTTACAATCTCTGAAAAGAAGTTCTAGATTTCTAGAATGCATGAGGAACCTTAGGGGTTCGCATTGTCCATCCACAATCCATTTTGCAGGTGGAGGCATGGGGTCACAGAAAGATTAAGACCCTGTCCAAGGTCAGGCTGAGTTTCACTCGTCCTGTTTTAGACTCCTCTCAGAGCCTGGCAGTGTCCACCCTCCAGTGGGTGTTTGAGGACTCCACTTCAAATTTGGTGCTTCCTTCCCTCCATAATAGCCCCATGACTCCCACTTTGAAATGAGTAACTACTACTTAAGCTAAGTGTGTTATAGAGGATGTGGGGGGGGGGCAAGAAGCAGAAGCAGGGTAACCAGTTGAAGGCAAGTGGTTATTAAAGAATTGCAGTTACAGAGACAGTGCTGCTAGTGATCTAGGTGATGCCTCATCTTAATGGATTACAATTTATGAAAGTACCTTTCATTTTTGAGAAATAAATACACATGTGTCCCTTGAACAACACATGTTTGACTGCATGGGTCCACTTACATGCGAATTTTTTCAGCAAATATGTACATTATTGTAAATGTATTTCATTATTTTCTTAACATTTTCTTTTCTCTAGCTTACTTTATTGTAAGAATCATCGTTGGCAGCCGTCCGTCTCGAGAGACGATGGTGTAGCTACTTAAGAGTCTATCTGCACCGCCGAGAATGGTTGTGCAGTCTGGCTCGGGAGTGACACGGTATCTGTCTCCTCCCGTGTTGAATCGACATCTTGCGATGACGCTGGAGTGTCCTCTCCAGTGAAGCTGAAGCTACAGAGCCTGGGCAGGGTGATATGGAGGGTCTGCTGTTGCCCATGCAGCAGACCCCCCCCTCTCTTCGCAGCTGAAGGGTCAAGGGAAAGACGGAGTCAATACAGCTTGGTTTCAGGTGCGCAGCAGGAGTTGCCAGTGTTGACTACAACGTCAAACTGCCTTAGGGACTTCGGCTCCGGATTTTCTGTCGGGGTTTACTCCCTTAGCCTTTCCCCTGAAGAGGTATGCCGCAAGGCAGCGGAGGTTTTTTGGAATCAGAGTTTTCCTTCTCTATTGTAAGAATACAGTATATAATATATATAACATACAAATTATGTGTTAATCAACTGTTCATATTATCAGGAAGACTTCCAGCCAACAGTAGGCTATTAGCAAAGTATTTGGAAAATCAGAGGTTACACATGGATCTTTTGCCACATGGAGGATCGGTGCCTCTAACCCCCACATTGTTAAAGGATCAACTGTATGATCGTTCCACTTTTGTAGTTATTTGTATTAATTTGCATTCTCCAAGAAATGACAGACTCCACTCATACAAAGCATAGATGCACCTAATGTAAGTTGCTGTCAAATTGTTTTAAAAGAAAATGGTACAAGGGAACTATAATTTGTTGAGTGATAATTTCTCCACCATCTGCTCTCCTTCCTCTCAGTACATGATCTCATATCTATGCAGTAAAAAAAAATGAGATTATTTTGTGTGAAACCCTCCTCCATCCTCCATACCTACTTAACCACATAAAGAAGACTTTTTTTTAATTTCTTTTTTTATTGTTCTATTACAGTTACCTAATTTTTTCCCCTTGCCATCCCCTGTCTGGCCCACTGCCCACCCCCTACAGTCCATCTCCACCCTGTTGTTCATTTCCATGGGTCATTTATACTATTTCCTTGACTAGACTATTCCCCTTCTTTCCCCCCTTCTCCCCCCCCCCTCCCTTCTGATCACTGTCTGTCTGTCCCTTATTTCCATGGCTCTGGTTCTATTTTTCTCATTTGTTTTGTTCATTAGGTTCTTGTATTAAGTGAGCTCATATGGTAATTTGTCTTTCACCACCTGACTTATTTCAGTAAGCACAATACTTTCTAGTTCCATCCATGCTGTCACAAAGGTAGGAGTTCCTTCTTTCTTTCTGCTGCATATTATTCCATTGTGTGAACATGCCAGTTTTTTGATCCACCCATCTATTGACGGGCACTTAGGCTGTTTCCAGCACTTGGTTATTGTAAATAGTGCTGCTATGAACATAGGGATGCATAGGTTCTCTTGAATTGGAGTTTCAGGATTAATTGGATATAATCCCAGCAGTGGAATTGCTGGATGAAGAAAACAGTTCCATTTTTAGTTTTTTGAGGAAATTCCATACTGTTTCCACAGTGCCTACACCAGTCTGCATTTCCACCGCAGTGCACTAGGGTTCCTTTTTCTCCACATCCTTGTCAGCAGTTGTTGTTTGTTGATTTATTAATGATGGCCATTCTGACCGGTGTGAGGTGGTACCTCATTGTGGTTTTAATCTGCATCTCTCTGATGGCTAGTGATGTTGAGCATCCTTTCATATGTCTTGGGGTCCTCTTTATATCCTCCTTGGAGAAGTGTTCAAGTACTTTGCCCATTTCTAAATTAAATTGTTTGTCTTCCTGGTGTTTTGATGTGTAAGTTCTTTATATAGTTTGGAGATCAAAACCTTGTCCAAGGTATTATCGCAAATGTTTTCCACGTGGTTGGTTCCCTCTTCATTTTGTTGATATTTTCTTTGGCTGAGCAGAAACTTTTTAGTTTGATGTAGTCCCATTTGTTTATTCTTTCCTTTATTTCCCTTGCCATAGGAGATATATTGGTAAAAATATTGCTGCATGAAATATCTGAAATTTTCCTGCCTGTTTTCCTCTATGACTTTTATGGTGTCACAGCTTACATTTAAGATTTTTATTCATCTTGAGTTTATTCTGGTGTATGGTGTAAATTAGGGATCTAGTTTCATTTTTTTTTTTTTGCATGTCCCTGTCCAGTTCAACCATTTGTTGAAGAGGCTATTTTTACTTCATTTTACGCTCCTTCTCCCTTTGTCAAACATTAATTGACTGTAGAGACCTAGGTTTATTTCTGGGCTCTCTATTCTGTTCAAATGATGTATATCTGTTCTCATGCGAGTGCCAGACCAGTTGACTACAGTAGCCTTGTAATATAGTTTGATATCAGGTATTGTGCTTCCTCCTACTTTGTTCTTCTTTCTCAAGATAGTTGAGACTATTCAGGGTCATTTTTGGTTCCATATAAATTTTTGAAATGTTTGTTCTAGATCTGCAAAATATGTCATCAGTATTTTAATAAAGATTGTGTTGAATCTATAAATTGCTTTGGTTAGTATGGATTTAATTATGTTAATTCTTTCAATCCATGAGCATGGTATATGCTTCCATTTTTTTGTATCTTCCTTAATTTATTTTTTCAGTGTTCTGTAGTTTTCTGAGTACAGGGCTTTCATCTCTTTAAGTTTATTCTTATGTACTTTATTTTTCTTGTTGCTATAATAAATGGGATTTTTGTCCCTTTTTCTGTTACTGATATTTCATTGTTGGTGTACAAAAATGCCTTTGATTTCTGAATATTGACTTTGTATCCCATTGTTTTGCCAAATTCACTTATTAGGTCAAGTAGTTTTTTGGCGGAGCATATAGGGTTTTCTTTTCTTTTTTAAAAATATGTTTTATTGATTTTGCTGTTACAATTGTCCCAATTTCCCTTCCCTCTGATCTCCTCCACCCAGTGGCCCCCCTCCCTCCAGTTGTCCTCCCCTTTTAGTCTATGTTCATTGGTTGTGCATATAGTTCTTCTCAACCTCCTCCTGTCTATTCCATTTCCTCCTATTATGCTTCTTAATTCCTGTACTGTCTCCCTCCCTCTCCCCCTTCGCCATCCCTGTTGACCTCCCCCCAGTATGTTCCCCATACCTATAGTTATTTTTCCACTCTCATTGCCTATTTAGTTTGCCTTTGTTTCAATTCCTTAGCTTCTGTTGTTGGTTCTTGTGAAGCAATTTTCATTTTAATGTTCATAGTTTTGATCCTCCTTCTTCTAAACCAGTCCCTTTAACATCTCATATAATAGTGGTTTGGATCTAATGAACTCCTTCAGTCTTATTTTGTCCTGGAAGCACTTTCTCTGCCCTTCTATTCTGAATGACAGTTTCACTGGATAGAGTATTTGTGGCTGTAGGTTTTTGATTTTCATTACTTTGAATATTTCTTGCCAGTATCTTCTCGCCTGCAGGGTCTCCCTTGAGAAATCAGCTGTTAGTCTAACTGGGACCCCTTTGTTCACAATTCTTCTCTTCTCTCTTGCTACTTTTAAGATTCTCTCTTTATCTTTAACTTTTGACATTTTGATTATAATGGTGTCTTGGACTGGTTCTCCCTGGGTCCAGTTTTTCTGGGACTCTTTGTGCTTCCTGGACGTGTAAGTCTATTTCCTTCCCCAAGTTTGGGAAGTTCTGCTTTATTATTTTTTCACATAATTTTTCAATTTCTAGTTCTTCTTCTTCACCCTCTGGCAATCCATTATCTGAATGTTCAGTCTCTTATAGCTGTCCCAGATGTTTCTGATCCTCTCCTCACTTCCCTTATTTTTTGTTTTCTCTTTCTGTGCTGGTTGACTGTTTGTTCCTTCCCTATGTTCCAGTTTGTTGATTTGATCTCTGGATTTTATTTCCTCACCACTTGTCTCATATCTGTTTTCGTTTGTTTCAGTATGAGTGGCTTTCATTCCTTCCCTGTCTTGTCCCAAATCTTTTATTAATTCTGTAAGCCACCTTATAACTATAGCTCTGAACTGAGCCTCTGAAAGATTTTTTATTTGTTCATCTGTCAGGTTCCTCATCTGCTTCATTTTGACAGATTTGTGTTTTGCTTTATTTCCTGGACAGCCTGTTGGGGGCGGAGCCCCATGTACTCGTCACTACCCAGCGACCTGTGGTGGTCCGCTACCTTTTTTGCTGCTCTGTGGTGCTTTGTGTGGGAGCGGGGGTCCAAGATAGATTCTTGCCCTTATTCTCTGCTGGGAGACTGGGATCCATCCCCCCGCCCTCTGGGCCTCTCTGTCTGAGACAATAGGGGTGCTGCCTCTCCCAGCGTTGGGGTCACGAGCTGCCAGGACTCGACTGCAGCTGGGATTGCTCCCCCTGCCACTATCCCCACTGCTACCACAAACAACGCCACCCAATCTTTCTATTCCGGTTCCAATTTCGCCCCTCCTGCCTGTCCGGACAAGCACCGCTCGTTTATAACTTCATACTTTGGGCTTCCATGTAGTTTTATTTTCTGGAATTTCTGGTTATCTTTTGTTTTGAGGTAGTTGTATTCCTTTCTGGTTGTAGAGGGAGACTGAGCATGTCTGTCTAAGCCTCTATCTTGGCCGGAAGTCCTATAAGGTTTTCTATGTACACTATCATGTCATCTGCAAATAATGACAGTTTTACTTCCTCTTTTCCAATTTGGATGTCTTTTTTTTCCCTTTTCTTGTCTGATCACTCTGGCTAAAACTTCCAAATCTATGTTGATAGAAGTAGAGAGAGTGGACATCCTTGTTTTGTTCCTGATGTTAGGGGGAAAACTTTCAGTTTTTGCTCATTGAGTATGGTGTTGACTGTAGGTTTCTCATATATGGCCTTTATTATGTTGAGGTATGTTCCCTCTATTCCCTCTTTTCTGAGAATTTTTATCATAAATGAGTCCTATACTTTATCAAATGCTTTTCCAGCATATATTGATATGATTATGTGGTTTCTGTCTTTCATTTTGTTTATGTGGTGTATCACATTTATTGATATACAGATATTATACCATCCTTTCTTCCCTGGGATAAAACCCACTTGATAGTGATGTATGATCATTTTAATATATTCATGGATCCGGTTTGCCAATATTATGTTGAGGATTTTAGCATTTATGTTCATCAGTGATATTGGCCTATTGTTTTCTTTCTTTGTTGTGTCTTGACCTGTTTTTGGAATCAGGATAATACTGGTCTCATAGAAAAAGTTTGGGAGTCTTCCCTCTTCTTGGATTTTTTGGAATAGTGGAGAGAGATAGGAGTTAGTTCTTCCCTAAATGTTCTGTAAAATTCACCTGTGAAGCCATCCCATCCTGGGATTTTGTGTGCCAGGAGTCTTTTGATTACCGCTTCAATTTAACTAGTTGTTATCAGTTTATCCACGCTTTCTGCTTCTTCTTGATTCAGTTTTAGAAGATTATGTTTCCAGAAATTTGTCTATTTCACCAAGGTTGTCCAATTTCTTGTCATACAGTTGTTCATAGTAATGTTTTACAATCCTTTGTCTTTCTTTGGTATTGGTTGTGATTTTTTTCTCTTTTGTTTCTCAATTTATTTAGTGGGTCTTCTCTTTTTGTTTCTTGACGAGTCCAGTTAAAGCCTTGTTAATTTTGCTTATCTTTTCAAAAACCAGCTTCTGGTTTTATCAATCCTTTAAATTGTTCTTTTAGTCTTTATGTCATTTAATTCTGCTCTGATATTTCCTTCCTTGTACTCGCTCTGGGCTTTGTTGGTTGTTGTTTCTCTACTTCTTGTAGATGTAGGGTTAGGTTGTTTATTTGAAATTTTCTATCCTTTTTAGATAGACCTGTATTGCTATGCATTTCCTTCTCAGGATTGCCTTCCTTGTATCCCATAGGTTTTGCGCTGTTGTATGTTCATTTTCATTTGTTTCCAGAAACTTTTTGATTTATTCCTGATGTCACTGTTAACCCATTCGTTATTTAATAGTATATTATTCATTTTCCATGAATTTGAATGTTTTTGAGTTTTTCCTTGAGGTTGCCAAATTCTAGTTTCAACCAATTTTGATCTGAGAATATGCCTAATATGATGTCCACATACTTGAATTTGTTGAGGCTTGTTTTGTTTCCTGCCATGTTGTCTATCTTTGAAAATGTTCCAGGTGCATTTGGAAATAATGTATATTTTGCTTCTTTAGGGTCAATAGTTCTGTATATATCAATTAAGTCCATTTGATCTAAAGTGTTGTTCAATGCCACAATATTCTTGTTGATTGCTGGCTTGGAAGAGCTGTCCATTGTTGACAATGGGTGTTAAAATCCCCTACTATGAGTGTGTTGCTGTTTATATCCTTATTGAAATCCTCTAAGATTTTCCTTATATATTTGGGTGTCTTTATGTTGGGTGCATATATATTTACAATAGTTATAAGTTCTTGATAGATTGTTCCTTTAAGTATTATGAAATGTTTTTCTTTGTCTCTTTTTAAGTCCTTTGATGTGATATCTATTTTGTGTGATATAAGTATTGCTACCCCAGCTTTTTTTAAAATATCCATTTGCTTATAATTTTTATTTTCAATCTCTTCACTTTCAGTCTGTGTAGATCTTTTGTTCTGAGGTGTGTCTCTTGTAGACAGCATACACGTGGGTCATGTTTTCTTATCCATTCAGCTACCCTATGTTGTTTGTTTGGAGTATTTAATCTATTTACATGTAAGGTTGTTATTTATAGGTATTTATTTATTGTGATATTTTTCTCTTGTACCTGTGTTCCCCACTGCCCTCTTTCTTTATCTTCTTAAAACAGTCCCCTTAGCATCTCTTGCAATGCTAGTTTGGCAAGGATGTATTATTTTACCCTTCTTTTGTCTGAGAAACTCCTTATTTCACCTTCCATTTTGAAAGAGAGCCTTACTGGGTAGAGTAGTCTTGGTTTTAGACCTTTGCTTTTCTTTGCTTGGAATATTTTTTGCCATTCTCTTCGGGCTTGTAGTGTTTCTGTTGAGAAATCTGATGATAGCCTTATTGGAGCTCCCTTGTATGTTATTAGCTGTTTCTTGCTGCTTTTAGGATTCTCTCTTTGTCTTTGAATGTTGCCATTTTAATTATGATGTGTCTTGGAGTAAGCCTGTTTGGGTTCATCTTCATTGGAACCCTCTGTGCTTCCTGGGCTTGTGTGACTTTTCCCCTCATCAAGTTAAGGAAGTTTTCTGTCATTGCATTTTCAAATAGGTTTTCTATCCATTGCTGCTCTTTTTCTCCTTCTGTTATCTCTATGATATGGATATTATTACATTTTGTTTTGTCTTGTAGCTCTCCTAAAACATTTTTTTCACTCTTTTTTCATTTTGTTTCACTGTCCAGGAGTTTTTTTTCTACGTTTTCCTCCACCTCATTGATCTGATATTCTGCTCCATCTAACCTGCTTTTGATTTCTTCTAGTGTGTTCTTCAATTCACATATTGTATTCTTCATTTCCTCCTGGCTCATATTGATAGTTCCTATATTCTTTCTAGTGCTGATGTAGTTCTCAGTAAGTTTCTAGTAGCTTCCCCAGAATTGTTTGTAGTTGCCCTATAATTCTTTGTAGTTCCCCTGGAGTTCTTTGTAGTTTCTTCTGAACTTGCTGAGCTCTTGATATTCTTTATAGCCATTATTTTGACTTCTATGTCTATTAGTTTATATGCCTCTATTTCATTTAGCACTCTTTCTGGGGATTCCTCCTTTCCTTTTGATGTGGGGTTGTTTCTTTGTCTCTCCATTTTAGGTAACTCTTCTTGTATGTTTCTACTTCTTAGATTAATCTGCTTTGACTTCCTGTCTTCATGGTGTTTCCATCTGTGGTAGGAGACATGTGGGATTCAGTAGTGCAGTCCCCTTGATCTCCTGAACTTGATGCTTTGGTGATGTCTTTTATGCTATTTATTTAAGCTGTCAGTTATACTTGGGTTTTAGTTGTTATTGTGTTGCTTTTTGGTGGGTCCTTCCTTCAGCTAGCTGACTGTCAGTCCACTAACCATGTCTTGTATACTGTCATAGAAGTGCTAACAAAACACAACCACAAAACCCAGGCAAGAAACCCACACCCACAAAGATAACCCACACCCACAGTCACACTATCAACAGCAAATGAGCTAGTATTAATAAAGATGTAAAGAGATTAAGACAATTATTAGAAAAAAACAGATAAGAGTTGACTAACTGAAAGAAAAATGATTTTTGAGAGGGGACAGGGAGAAACAATAAGAGCAGTGAGTAGGGACAAGACAATGAGACAAAGAAAGTAAAATTTACATCATTATATATTAAAAAATGGAGGGAAGTAGGCAAAATGAATTAAGATAAAGGAAGCATATTGTATTAAGTTTAAACAGAAGTTATTTTATATATTATAGTTAAAGAGAGAACGAGAATAAAACAATTAAAAAGAAGAAGAAGAAGAAGAAGAAGAAGAAGAAGAAGAAGAAGAAGGAGAAGAAGAAGGAGGAGGAGGAGGAGGAGGAGGAGGAGGAGGAGGAGGAGGAGGAGGAGGAGAAGGAGAAGGAGAAGAAGAAACCAAATTAGAGGAATAGTTTCACCACCGCACTATCAACAACCAATGAGTTGAGACTAATATAGGTGGGATGGAAATAAGATAGAAAGAAAGAAAGAAAGAAAGAAAGAAAGAAAGAAAGAAAGAAAGAAAGAAAGAAAAAGAAACGCTTAAGAGATGTCTAGAGGAAAGAGAAGTGATTTTGAGATGTTAGAGGAAGAAGGAATACTAAGTGTGAGAACTGAAAACCAGGCTCAGATAGGGAAAAATTCAAATTTAGAGTGAAAGAAAGAAAGATCTGGAGGAAGATACAAATGGAGTAGGAGAGGGGGACGATAATATTTGAGATTTGAAATACTCAATTTTATTTAATTCTATGAATAAAATTGCAGAAATGCCAGAACTACCACAATATTCACAACCAATGAGGAAAGATTGATCAAAGTGGAGAGAGAATAAGTGTATTTTATGAACAGGAAAAGAATGTGAGGTGACTAATGACAAGAAAAAAGGTTTTGAGAGGCTGGAGAGGGGAGAAGTAGTTAGAGTACAGAATGGAAACAAGTCATAGCAAGAGAAGATAGAATTTAAAACAAACATAAAAGAGGAAATCAGATGCTAAAAAGGAGTAAGAGAAAGGAGGATTAAAATATGGGATTTGAAATAAATTATAATATAAAAACTAATGACTTAAAATGCATGACCTAGGAGGACAAGAAATAAATGTTAAGAAGTTAGGCAGGAGACAAAAATAACTCATGAAGACTGTGGTGGAGTTCATCTCACTAGTATCTGGTTTTTACCACTGTTTTATCTTTCTGGATCTGTCGCTGGTCAAAATTCCATGGATTTCATAACCTCCATCCTGGCTATCTGTCTGTGAGGAGATGTAGCTGGATGCTGAAGCTGCTGCTCTCTTCTTGATGGCTCTGATGGACTCTGCTCTTATAACTGACCTCTTCTCTGAACCATGTTGGGTCAGGTCCCTCTCACTGTTCCTGAAGTGCACTCTAGCCCTTTGCATTTTTGTTTAGCAGAGCCATTGTGCCTGCATACAGTCACGTGAGTCCAGGATCCCTGCTAAGTCTCGGGTTGTGCCTCAGCTCTTCTTCCAAAAGAGTTTCTGTGTGGCCCCCATGCTGAAAAACTGAACCCTAGGGGCCCCATTATATGTGCATTTCCCCTTTCCAAATATCACACAGTCTGTCACGGTGAGGGATGGCCTCTGTCTTTCTGAACCTCCCACAGTTTCATACAAAATTTCTCACTGGATTCTTCCCAGATGGCACTACAAAGTGCCCCTGGGGTGATACAGTAACACTGGGCAGTGGCAGAGAGCTGACTTTTCTCCCTCCAGGGATCTTCAGCCTACAGTGGGAGTGCAGTTTCTAGGGCCTGCATTTCACAGCCTTCTTTCTTCACCCCAGTAGCTCACAGCTACTGAGCCAATTGCAGCTGCCCCTACAGAGTGTATCCAAAAGCACTGGGCTGGGAAACCCTGGCAGTTCCTGAAGAAGAATCTTACTGTGTGATAACTGCTCTTCCTATTTGCAAGGCCCAGGGGAACCAGCCATCTTGGTTAGTCCAGGAGTCAGAGGGTCCCTAAAACTTTCAGAGCTAAAACTGGGGATGCCCCACACAGACTGAGAAAAGTTGATGGTTCCATTTGCCTCCATGCCCTCTCTCGAGGGACTTTTCCAAACAAATATAAAGTCATTATTGAATAAATTGGTACCAAACAGTACCAAATTTTATATGAGATTGGAAATCAGGAAGAGAACTGAAGTGAATGAATGAAAGGAATGGAATGAAGTGATTTGCTTTTAATTTTAAAAATCTATGAATAAAGCGTGGGGGAGACACCTAGAAGGAGGTACTCTACTATTCGGGTGAGCAGAAGAGGAGAAAATTTAAATTTAAGGATCTATATAAGATGTATATCCCATTCATCAGAAAGAAAAAGCTTGATGGTAAGTAAAGGCAATTTATTTGATATAAAAAGCAGAACATAATAGTGCTTTCCAACTGTTTGAACTTCATGGCACACATTTTTAAAAGTACAGGTACAGGAAAAAGTAGGTTTACAATTGTGAGTACACAGAACAGTTTATTCTTGTGTTATGATTCATTAATTCTTTTATCATTTACTATAATTATTATTATTAGCCCACTTTGACCCACTCCTGTATATTATATCTGCAACATGGGGCTAAACTGAAAGGAGAAGCTACTTATGTCTAGAAGTGATCAACTAATGGGCATCTACACCAGAGACACCCCCCAGTTGACTGAAGGCTAAAAGGATCAATATCTCAGCTCACTTTTAGCCCACTGACCACTTTGAACTATAGGATTATAGCTCTCAGGCATAAACACACAGGTCCAGGTTGACTCCATTGTGATTCTGAAATCTACATTCTCCCTAATTCTCTGGTGAAACTGTAGGGGCTTCAGCCATTCCTTGTAAGGAATTCCAGTCATCCCCTAAGGGGCCCATTGCCTAAGGCCTATAAAAGTTTGCAAATGTCTGCTGCTAGCATTAAGTAATTGCCTCTTTGAGGCTTTTCTCTTGCAGAGAATCCAGCCTTTTTGCAGAGCTGTCTGTCCTGCACAGAATCCGGCTAAGCAGCTGGCTACGACTGAAGATAACCCCATGAATCTTGTCCCTGTTGCGGCCAGATGTCACGTACACACCTCCCTGTAGTTGCCGCACCCCCATTTCTTGCCAGGGTCGTTTTCCCCCTGAAGGAAAAGACCCTATATAAACCCTGCCCTAAACTCCATTCGGGGTCAGTGCCATTTTGAAGACTTGGTCTCAGCCCGGCCACCAGCAATAAACCTTTTGCTTTCCTTATCCACTGTCTCTGGGTGGTTTATTCTCGCCGAATCTACCATAACATTTTGGAGGCTCCAGCGAGATACCCTCCCTGGAGCACAGTGCTGACTTTGGCGGACCCTCTGGGGACTCAGTGGACCCCGTGCAGTTCTCTGAACGGTGGTGAGACTGTGGCCACACGCTCAGAATTCTGAGCATCCATCGTGTCTTTGTGGATGTATGGGGCCACAGTTTCTTCTGGCAGCCTTGTATAGGGACAACAAAAGTTGACAACCAGTCTTGGTGAACAGATGAGTGACAGCCACTGGAATAGGTGACTCCTAGAGGCACCCATCATCTGTGGGCAAGACTCCCCTCGATGCCTGGATGCACGGTCGAGTTTAGTTCTCCTTTAGTGAGAATCTGGTTGGTGTGAAGTATTCAGACCAGTTGGTTATTGAGCTCTCTGGAATCAGGTTTTGGCTCGACCACCTGTTAGTTGACCTGGTGCATCCCAGGGGGGTTCAAGTCTGGACAAGGGACGGAGAGGGAAACTGTTTAACTTCTGTGTGTATGTGAAGTGAGTGAGTGAGGGGAATTAGGGGCTCACCCCTAATTCATCCAGTGTGTGATTCCACAGCTACAATTACGGAGTCTGAGTGGACCCTAACCTGCGGTTCCTCGGCTTGTCATACGACATAATAGCTGGTAAACCCAGATTTTACTCAGGCAGCCTTAACTAAGATAAGCCTAAGTCCCTCACGAGAGGAGAGACCAGGAAGGCATCTGAGGGACATCCTTGTTTTTCTGTGCTGTGAGGGGGAGAATTGCTCTCGCGCCTTGTGTTCTCGCCCCTGATTGTAATCCAAATTAAGTGTATATTTGTAGCAGTCACCTTTCTCATCATGGGTGGGTGTCAGTCCAAGTCCAGGCCCATGGTTCTTGACTGCATGCACCAGAATTTTTCCCAATTCTGGGGACAAGACCCTTCTATGAGCCCTGATGACTTAGAGATCCTCTGCAGATTGGAATGGCCCACTTTCAGGGTGGGATGGCCCCCGGGAGGAACTCTGAATCTAGGCATCATATGGGCAGTACACCTCATTGTCACAGGGAAGCCCGGTCACCCTGACCAGTTCAATTACATCGACCGCTGGCAGGAACTGGCTAGGGACCCACCTACTTGGGTCCAAAGGTGTGTAGGGTCAGAAGCCTGTAAAGTCCTCTTAGCCCGACAGCCTCAGGGCAAGGATCAGTGCGACAGATCAAAGTCCACTAAGCCACTTCATCCAAGCTCTCCACCCCTCCCTTCAGACCCTGAGGAGGATCATCCTCTGCAGCCTCCTCCCTATGGCAAAGCCACCATGTCCCTCTATCCCCAGGTCCCAGGGGTGGAACCAGACTCCACCGGTGGAGCCTCCTCTGAGCCATCTCCCCCGGGGAGCCCACCTTCCTCCCGTCTACGGCTGAGGCGCCCACCCAGCTCTGCTAATTCTTCTAGGGAGGCCCAGGCCATCAGGCCTGTCCTCCTGTTGAGGGAGGCTGTTGAGCCCAGTCCTGGGCACTGAACCACTTACATTTATGTCCCCTTCTCCACGAGTGACTTGCATAACTGGCGAGCTCAGAATTCATCATTTTCTGAGCAGCCCCGAGCTGTCACTAGCTTGTTTCAATCTATTTGCCAACCTGGGAGGACTGTCAGCAAATCTTCATGGCTCTTTTCTCTGTTGAGGAGCAAGAATTAACTCTTAAAGCTGCTAGGGAGGATATTAGTGGCTGGGCCATAGGAACAGAACAGGAAAGAAAGGAAGCAGTATGGGAAGTTCTACCTGCCAAGCCACCCGATTGAGACCCTAATACTGTGCCTGGAATAGTGGCTCTTAGAACCCATCACCGAACCCTCCACCAAGGGATGATTAAGGCGGCCAAGAAACCGACTAACTTGAATAAGGTTTTGGAAGTTATTCGGGGCCCCACCAAAAGCCCAACCGCTTTCCTTGAATGGCTTCGAGAGGCATATCGCATGTACACTCCCTTTGACCCAGAGGCTTCAGAACATCCCCGCACCATTAATTTAGCTTTTGTAACCCAGGCAGCATCTGATATCCGAAAGAAACTGCAAAAATTAGAGGGATTTGGAGGCATAAACTTAGACCAGCTCCTTGAAATTGCTACCAAAGTATACTTAAACAGAGATGAGGGTGACAAAAAAAAGGAGATTGAAAGGGAGAAGCGGCAAGCTAAGGTCTTAGCAGCTGCCCTTTGAGAAACCCCTGATGTGCCACCCCGGCATCTGGGAAGAAGTTCCGTAAGAAAGGGGGAGGCAGACAAGGAGGGGAGTTAGCCTCAGATCAATATGCCTATTGTAAGGAAAAGGAACATTGGAAGAACAAGTGCCCCAGGCGGAAAAACAAGCAAACCCCACCCAGGATCATGGCTACAGGGGGTCAGGGCTCCCTCTCTTTAAGCCCCTAGGATCCCATGGTAACAATGAATGTCGGGGTACACCCAGTGACTTTCATGGTAGATACAGGGGCTGAAGTCTCGATAGTGACTGCTCCGACAGGACCACTCTCTGACAAAAGAATGAGAATCCAAGGGGCCACAGGGAACATCGCAGAGTACCCGTTCTGTGAGGCCCACAAGGTTCACATAGGAAAAGCCACCACTACTCATTCATTCCTCCTTGTCCCGGACTGTCCGGTCCCCTTACTTGGCAGGGACCTCCTCAGAAAACTTCGGGCCCATATTTTCTTTTTTCCTGAGGCTACAAAACTTCAGGTCTGCCCTTGAATGGTTTTGTCTGTCACCTTCCTGCTCAAGGAAGAATACCGTTTCCTTGAAACCTCTCAATTGCCTCCCAAATATGTTCCCGAAGATTTTCAGTTAAAGTTTCCCAAGGTATGAGAAGAAGACAACCCGCCAGGTCTGGCAAGCCAAATACCCCCTGTTGTTGTTCCACTGCTCAGAAAAGCAGCCCCGGTTCACCTCAGACAATAACCCATCTCCTGGGAGGCCCGTAAGGGCATCAAGCCTCACATAGGCCATTTGCTAAGGGAGGGCATACTGAGGGAATGCCAATCGGCATGGAATACTCCTTTTCTACCAGTCCAGAAGCCTGGAACCAATGATTACCGGCTGGTTCAGGACTTGAGCGGAGTCAATGCGGTGACAGAAACTCTCCACCCTACGATGCCAAACCCCTACACTCTCCTGAGTCTCCTGCCACCTGACTCTGCTATACTACTTTAGATCTAAAAGACACTTTTTTCTGAGTTCCTTTACATCTGCAATCACAGAACATCTTTGCCTTTGAGTGGAAGGACCCAGAGACAAACAGAAAGCAGCAGCTCACTTGGACTCAGCTGCCTCGAGGGTTTAAAAAGTCTCCCACCATATTCAGGGAAGCCCTAGGGCAGGACCTCTGCCCCTTCTTGGTGGAGAATCTTCATTTAATGTTCCTCCAATATGTAGATGATCTCCTCTTAGCAGCCAAGACTAAGGAGGACTGTTTAATTGGCACCTCTGCCCTCCTCTCCCTGCTCGAGAGGAAAGGCTATCAGGTCTCCCACCAGAAGGCACAAATTTGTACCCAGAAAGTTAAGTTTCTAGGGTTCATCTTATCAGAAGGGACTCGGAGACTGTCATCCAAGCGAAAGGGGGTAATCACCTGACTTCCTACTCCGAGGTCCAAGAAGGACCTCCGCGAGTTTCTTGGGACAGCAGGATTTTGTCATCTCTGGATCCTCAATTTTGCTGCGATCACCCAGCCCCTCCACGAGGCTACCTGCGACCCTAATGCCCCATTGGACTAGAGAGAAGAAGAGGAGAGAGCAGTTCAAAAACTAAAGGAGGAATTTACCCGGGCTGCAGCCCTAGCCCTGCCGGATGTCACCAGGTCTTTTACTCTTTTTATCCATAAAAAGAAGTGGGTAGCCTGGGGAGTTTTAACCCAAACCCTGTAGTCTCAAAGAGACTAGACCTGGTGTCCCAAGGATGGCTTGCCTGCCTCTGAGCTGTCGCCACCACAGCCCTCCTAGTTAAGGAGGCTGACAAGCTCACCCTAGGGCAAGACCTCGTTGTCAACGTGCCACATTCAGTCAAGACCCTCCTGAGAGGTACCGGAGGAAAGTGACTTACTGGTAGTTGCCTCACTCACTACCAAGCAAACTTCCTTGAAGACCCCTGGATCTGCCTGCAGACCATCTGGGTCTTGAATGCAGCCTCGCTCCTACCCACTGAAGAGGGAGGACAAGAACATGATTGTGAGGAGACCATAGACCAGGAATGTTCCTCCCAGCCTGGGCTACAAGACTCCCAGCTCCTGAGCCTGGACGTTGTATTCTTCACAGATGGAAGCAGTTTCGTTCGAGAAGGCATACGCTATGCAAGAGTGGCCATAATCACTCCCGCGAAGGTAGTCCGTGCTGAGCCTCCTCCACAAGGATGGTTGGCCCAAAGAGCAGAACTTGTTGCCCTCACCTGGGCATTAGAGGAGGCCACTAACAAACGTGTCACCATATACACTGACTCCTGGTATGCCTTTGCCATCATACATGTTCATAGGGCAATTTATCGAGAGAGAGGACTGCTCACAGCTGAAAGAAAAGCAATAAAAAATGCTCAAGAAATCTTAGGGTTGCTGCAAGCATTGTGGAAGCCAACTCAGGTAGTGGTTATCCACTGCAGAGGCAGCCAGAGGGGCACAAGGGAAGTTGAGACTGGGAACCAGATAGCAGACCAGGCCACCCAGCAGGCTGTCCTACAAGGAAAGGCCATGGCCCCAGAGGGGGGAATCCATTCTCCCTGTGCTACCCCAACCTAAAGGGCTTCTGCGCTATTCCCCAGCTGAAAAGGAGTGGGACGCAACCAAGGGCGCTACAAAGAAAAATGAATGGCTGATCCTGCCAGATGGTAGAATCTTCGTTCCAAATAGTACAGGCCTGCAACTAGTGGCCACCCTCCACCAGATCACACATTTTGGGAAAGGAGTGCTGGCTGCCTCTTTAGAAAAGAAATACTACACCCCAAACCTGTGAGCTGTGTGTACTTCGGTAGCCAAGCGCTGCAAAAACTGTATCAAGAATAACCTGAGGACTGGCAAAACTCCCCCCTTTGCAGTATGCCGGCAGGGTACCACTCCCTTTGAAGACTTTGAAATAGACTTTACCGAAATTGGCCTGACTCCAAGGGGATATATGTACCTGTTTGTATTAGCTTGTACTTATTCCAGATGGGTTGAAGCAGTTCCCACCCAGACTGAGAAGGCTCGAGAGGTTGCAAAGGCTTTGTTGAATCTAGTAATGGGTTGCCTACTAGCATTGGGTCAGACAACAGTTCAAGCTTTTGTGGCGGAGACAGTTTAGTCTATAGCCCAAGCTTTAAATATCAAATGGAACCTCCACGCCACCTATCAGCCCCAGAGTGCAGGTCAGGTGGAATGTATGAATGAGTCCCTGAAGCAAACCCTGCTAAAGTTCCATCAGGAAACTAATTCCCCCTGGCCAGACCTCCTTCCATTGGCCCTTTTCCGGTCCCAGTGTACTCCATATACTTATGGCCTGACCCCTTTTGAAATATTATATGACAGGCCACCACCTTTGACACCCCGGATAGGGGACTTGCAGGTCAGGGTGACCACACTTTAATCCAGCAACTGGAGGGCCTCCAAAAGACCCTCGACTCAATCCAACAGCAAGTCCTGGAGAGGTGCCCAATCCCTATAGTAACGCCCCTGCACCCATTTAGGCCAGGGGACCGAGTTCTTATAAAGGTTTGGAAAAGACAGCCTTTAGGACCATTATGGGAAGGGCCTCACACTGTTGTTCTTACCACCCCCATGGCTATCAAGGTTGCTGGTGTCGGTGCTTGGGTACATCATACTCGGGTCAAGCCTTGTCCACCAGGGACCTCCGAAGCAGAACCCAAAGGGACTGAAGAATCGCCAACAGCACCAATCCCTCCTCGGAGGTCAGAGCGTCTCAGGCTATGGCAATGAGAGGACAGTGTTCCCGGTTATTTTTAGTACCCATTACTTTAGTTGTAGTGTTCTTTGCCACTGGACTGGCTGTTACAGCTCCAGCTGACTGGAAACTTCATGAACGCATCCTCTTTGGACTCGTATACCTGTTTATGTGTTCTGTAATTATACTTATATACTGTCTGCTTTACTAAAGAGCAATTTAAGTCAGCATTGAAGACACCCAGCTCCTCTTCCTCTCCACCGAGACTCCCCCAGACTCAGCTATCTAGGTAGTCCCAGGATGGACTCCAAAGGTCTCGTCTAGGGACTAGAGGGGGGATTGTAACAGAGTGGGGGTCTCCAAAAATCCCCAGAGCCTGCGGTTTGGGGGATGGGGAAAAGGGAACAGCTTTTAAGATGCCCTTGCATGACTATGGCTAGTAAATAGTGTCTAAGTTATGCAAATGGCTTTGGTTCTTCCAAGGCCCCAACAAGATGGGAGGGGTTTTGACCGTGGAATGGTGCAGAGTAAAAAGTGGTCCCAACGCTTTCTCCTGAGAATAAAACACCAGAAGAAAGAGAGAATGAGCAAACAGCCCTCATTAACACTCTGAATCTGGGGGACAAAGACTCACAGACAAAAGGAGCTGTTTTGGCACCAAACTGCGCCCAGGTAGAGGTGGTTTATGTGGCACCACCCTCTCCGCAGGTGGAGGCTGCTTCCACCACACCACCTCCTCCACAGGTGGGAGTGGCTTCGGCAGTGCCCACCCCTCTGCAAACTCAGGGGGCTTCCCTCCCACCACCCCTTTTGGTTACGGCCTCTGAAGTGACCACAGAGCCCATGGCTCCATCCCTGCTGGAGGAGGAGTGGGTCTCCCCCGCCAGAACCCACCAAGGAACACAGTATACACTGGGGACCTCCCAATTTAAAGCAAGCCAATTAAATAATGTAAGTGCTCCACCATGGTGGAAGAGTTACATGGGTTTCCCACCATCTTGTCGGTGGTACATACAGGTGACACCATCTTTAAAGATGCTGCATGTAATGCTGCCACCATCTTTGAAGTAGGCAATATTGTAGGTTAGGTATGCTCTTCAGGTAATGTGCTTTGTTTGCAAAATGATATATGTCTAGACATTCAGGTCATTGCTGCATGACAGGATGTTTGCAAGGTCTAAGCTTCAGAAAACTGCAGGATATCTCTACAAATCTAGGGAACTTTTAGCTGCCAAATACTGAGTTTGAGTGTATAGTCCTTCACAGTGTGAAAAAGAACAAGAATTGGAAGTGGGTTACGGTTAAATTTGAATGTGTAACTATACGGAAAGATTGTGAAAGTTTTTAAACCTGGGAAGAGGAAACCTCAACTACTTGTGGTCTGATTGTATGGTTACTGTACTCTGTATTGGTATTGGGCAATGAGACCTAGGAAAGATTGTCTGGAATTCTCTGTATTGCTATAGGCCATTGAGACCTAGGAAAGGTGGTCTGGAATTCCCTGTATTGGTATTGGCCAATGAGACCTAGGAAAGGTCATCTGGATTCTTTGTATTGGTATTGGTCATATGCTCTGAAAGGAAAATTGAGGTTTCCCGGGAAAGTTAAAACTTCACACGTAGGAGAGTGAACAAAAGAAAGTATAAGGCATGGAAATGCAATTTTAGTGAATATTAGAAGGACAAAGATTTTCCTTTACACTGTATATTTTTCTCCCTACCTGATCCCTCCAGAATTTGGCTATTTGAAAGAGTAAGTAATGACATTAGTTTTTTTTTTTTTTTTTTGCATAAAACCAATAATACCAGTTGTTAATTGAGGTTTTGTTAACCAAGACTTTGACTGGAATGTCATGCCTGAAGGAGGCCTGCTCAGGCTCTGGTTGTTACCAGAAAGCCCTGAGGAACTGGACTTGACTTTTGAAGCTAAGAAAAGCCCATGAGGGAAAAGCCTGGCACCTTGGTTGGTTGTGCGGTTCATGGCAATCTTTCCAGGGAAGGAACGGAGGTTGCTTTCCTGAAAGATGGCTAGAAGGAACCTTAAGGCACAATGGAAAACTGAAAGGACTTGGAAAAAGCAGGTGTTTACAGGCAAGGCTGAATGGCAGGTGTGTGGCTCAGCTCCTGTGCCCTGATGGGCAGACTAACAGTCAACACGAAGGTCCCTTGTATAAGTTCCAGCAAAGCAGACTTAAAGATCATATGTGATCAATCACTGCTCTTGTTGTGTTTATGCAAATGAACAGGCTAAGTTAAAACTGGACTTAATGCAGTCCCTTTACTGACAAGGAGGGTAATCTTAAGGAGAAAAATCATGACTCAAGGAAAATCACAATGCTCAGTGGCAGACTATAAACTAGTGCAGCTAACTGTCTATAAAGTTAATTTCCATTTAAAGTTTGTTTTCATTTGAAAGTTAAACCAGGTCTGTGACGTTATCAAATATGCTTAATTTACAGGCAAGAAGGATCTGTCAAATTTCAGCAAATGCTTTGCAACTGGATAGCTTTCCAATAAGACAATCTCGCAGATTTAGAGACTGACTTGTGAATTGTGTTGTGTGAATTAACATTTGTGTTTTTATTTCTGTTTTCATAGGGCATAAGGCTATGATATCATTACCTGAGTGGTTGTCTGTATGTATAGGCCTCACTTAAGAATCCTGTCTGCATCATTGCCTCTTGAGACTCAACGGTTTGGCTGAACTAAATGGTTGGGTTGGTGAAGTATCGGGTTATCTGTAGGCTTCACTTTAAAACTGGTTTCTCTTTTCTGTCCTGATGGCTTGGATAGAAAAGGCCCAGAGGTCTGAGAGGGAGGAATCCTAAAATATTCCCCTCAACCCAAACTAAGTATAGTGGGCAGAGGGGCTTTGGATAGGTGTGACATGCCCTGAACACTTTCCTCCAAAGAAACCATGTTTTTGTCATCCAGTGGTTAAGGTGTTTTTTGTTTTTTTTTAAGTATATTTTATTGATTATACTGTTACAGTAGTTCAAATCTTTTTCTCCTTTGCTCCTCTCCGCCCAGTAACCCCCTTCCCTCTTGCAATCCCACATCCTTTAGTTTATTCCCATGGGTGGTGCATGTAAGTTCTTTGGCTTCACCCTTTTCTATATTATTCTTAACCTCCCCCTGTTTATTTTGTACTTACCAATTATGCTTCTTAGTCCCTGCACCATTTTTCCATTTCTCTCCCTCCCCCCTCCTAGATGATAACCTCCCAAATGATCCCCATACCTATGATTCTGTTCCTATTCTGGTTTGCTTAGTTGGATTTTGTTTTAATTTTTTAGATTCAGTTCTTAATTGTTGTGTGTTTGTTGTCATTTTAGTGTTCATAATTTTGATCTTCTTTTTCTTAAGTAAGTCCCTTTGACATTTCATATAATAATGGTTTGATGATGGTGAGCTCCTTTAGCTTCACCTTGTTTGGGAAGAACTTTGTCTGCCCTTCTATTCCAAATAATAGCTTTGCTGGATAGAGTAATCCTGATTGCAGGCTGCCTTTCATCACATTGGGAACTGCTTGCCAGTCCCTTCCTGCCTGCAAAGTGTCCTCCGAGAAATCAGCTGATAGAGTAGCACCCCCCCACCCCTGTAGGCAACTCTCTGCCTCTCTCTTGCTGCCCTGAGGACTCTGTTTTTATCTTTCATCTTTGGCATCTCATTCATAATGTGTCCTTGTGTGGTCCCCTCTTGGTCTAGCTTGCCCAAGACCCTTCATGCTTTCCGGACCTGTACGGCCATCTCCTTTGCAAGATTTGGGAAGTTTTCCTCATTTTTTTTCAATTCTTGCTTCCTCATTCTGCACTGGTTGACTGTTTTTTTTCTTTCTTATGTTCCAAATCATTGATTTGAACCCCGGTTTCTTTCCCTTCACCATTGGTTTTGTGTGGATTTTCCTTCACTTCACTTAGCATAGCCTTCACTTCTTCTCTTATGCGTTTGCTGTACTCAAGCATACCTGTCAAGCCTGTGAGCATCTTTATCACAAGTGTTTTGAATTCTGCATCTGTTAGCTTGTCTATCTCTTCATCTGGTAGGTTGGCTATATCCTTGTCGCTTAGTTCTCCCACTGGAACTTTGATCCATTTCCCCTTTTGGGTCATACTTCTGTGTCTCCTCATTCTGACAGGTTCCTATGTTTGTTTGCCTCCACGTCCAGGTAGAGCTGTCACTCCTGTTATGTTTTAAGGGGCGGAGTCTTAGGGATTCATCTGTACAGGGCGACCTGTTTCACCAGGTTGTGGCGCTGTATATGGAGGAAGGGTCCAAAAGAGAACAATGCCACCTGCCCAGCCATCGCCCCTTTTCCAGGCACTTCTCCCACTTCTGCACTGAACTGGCGCCCATCTAGCTGCTGCCCTGGCTGTCGTTCCCAGAGTGGGTGGATCTGTGGACATTCTAGGACCATGTAGGCCCTTTAAACAAGCAGACTCTGCTGAGACTTGCAGTTTTTGCCTCCACCCCAACCCACACTGGTCTGTACAGTGAGAAGCAATGAGGCTTGATTTTCCCCGGTGCCGGTACCATGGGTTGCAAGGTCCCATGAGGAGCTGGGACTGCTCCCCAGGTGTCCCTCCTGACTTTTAAAAACGTGTGACTTCATTTTCTGCCAGCCTGCCGCTGCCACCACTGCTGCCACTACCACACTGTGTCCTCTCCTCACCGGCTGTGCCCCTCCTACCTGTCGGGATGAGTATTTCTTCTTTATATCTTTGTTTGCTGGACTTCCATGTAGTTTGATTTTCTGAAAGTTCTTGGTTGTTTCTAGTTTTGAGGTAGTCGTATTCTTTCTTAGTTGTGGAGGGAGATGCAGCGTGTCTGTCTACACCTCCATCTTGTCCAGAAGTCTAGATTATGGTTTTAAAGATGCCTTTTAACCTTGTTGCCAAATCTATTGCCCCCGGAATATGACAAGGATTCCAGCTTGTCCAACAGTGCCAACCCTTGGAAACTGAGCATTCCGCTGCCCATGGACAGCCAACTGACCTGGACTCTGTAAGATCCTTCCCCATATGGGAAGGCCACCCTCCCTAACACCCGCACTCTGTTGCAGCCAGATGTCATGTACACACCTACCTGCAGCTGCCCCACCTCCACTTCCTGCCAGGGTCATTTTCCCCCCCAAAGGAAAAGACCCTATATAAGCCCTACCCTGAACCCCATTCAAGGTCGGCGCCATTTTGGAGACTTGGTCTCGGCCCGGCCGCTGGCAATAAACCATTGCTTTCCTTATCCACTGTCTCCAAGTGACTTATTCTTGCTGAATCTACCATAACAAAACTAGCAAAACCAAGGCAGTCAAACTCCCTCTGATGACCCAATATTTCAAAGCGTCCCTAAAGGGTGTTTCCTGCAGTGGCACTGGTGTGGATTTCTGTTTACATTACTGCTTATTTGGTCCAGATTTATCCCATATGTACAGAGTTGCATGTTGAGCAATGACCTAATGACTTTGGGCAAGAGGGAAGTAATCCTAGATCACATTTAGCCTTCATTCAATTGCTAACCAGAAATTAGTTTTATGAAAACATTAAAAACATATATAGCCAAAAAATGAAAAATTCAAAAATTTCTCAATAAATTCAGATAAACTACCCTCTTGAAAAATGGGAAGAGGCACAATATGCACTCTCCCTATGATCACAGTCATCTGAAACTGAGAGCCTAGATAGTACAGTAGATAAAAGTGTTGACTGGCAAAGTTCAAATCCCATGTTTGTTACAGGTAACCATATTTGTGAACTTAACCTCTCAAAGTCTTGAGTTTTCATCTTTAAAGATAATTTAAAACTAATAGCATTTATTTTGTTTATTAAAAAAATGCTTAAAACAGTGGTTAGCACATAATTATCATTCATCAAATGTCAGTGATTTTCCCTCCCACCCCCTTACACAAGTGGCTTTGCTATTTTTTTTTTTTTTTTTACCTTCCTGGCACCAGGAGCATAGTTAGTCTAGATCGTTCAATAAATAAAATTTGGCAACCATGGTGCCTCAAGTCACTATGTGATAAATAACTGAAGTCCACAGGCTTTCCATGTTTGTTAAGTCCTATTCCCAGCATGACACATGTCCTTTCTCCTTCTCTAAGCTTCTCCCTCATGCTGTTGAAGACTATAATGAAATCTGATATCAGGGCAAAGGACACACAAATAGGTTGAGTGCTCAGACTTTCTTACTAGAGGTTTCTGGACAGAAAATCATGGTACCCCTTGTTGCCCCACAGTGTTTTATCCCCTTTTGATTGTAATTTAAGCCTTTCCCAGGCATTTTGCTCTCCAGGTCCCCCCAGCACATACTAGAAAAAAATCTTTTGAGTAATTCAGTTAGCAAGTCAATCAACAAGAAGACATGAATGCTCACAGAAAGTTGTTTTTAATAATCCAATTTCTGCTGCTAAGCAAACTTGATGATGTCTCTTCCACAGGTACAGCTAAATAGAATCTTTGATTGCCTACAGTGGATTAAGTTAAAGTCCTTGTGCGTCAGAAAAAGGTACCGGAGAAAGTTTTACTTAGGCTGCGGGTACGTGTAAAACATTGTGTAAGAAACAAAATAGGAGTGGCATGCCCAGGTGGTGCTGTATGAGGCATGTGTCATTTTACTCTCGTTTTGGAGTTTGACATTTATTTGGGAAGTTGGCTGTAAAGAGCTGGTTTGTTCACTCATGGCTGAGTGAATGGAGTCATGGTGTGAGAGACAGTCTCCCAGTTCTCTCAAAAGACTAATAATTAAATTTGTGGTTAGATCTTACACCAGACTGAGGGAGGTCCAGTGGAACTCCCTGGAAATGAGAAAGACTGCAGCAGATTCAATGTTGAAACTGTCAAATCCACAGCATAGTCATTATGCTAACGAGATGAGGTGAATTGTGAACCAGCCAGTAAAAACAGCTGGAGAATTGTATCATTTCTGATTGCTCCAGTCGCCTGGCTCTGTTGGGAGTGGTAGGGCAGGGGCATACTGGTCCCACAGTTTCTTTTGCAAAATTTAACACACTGGCTGGTGACGCCTCCCTTTGCTGAATGCATAAAAAATTCTTGGGCATAATTTCCTAAGGCTCTAAATATATATTTCACCTAATTACTAAATATGGCTATTTCAGCAAAGCCAATTGGCTAACATAAAGAATAACATTTGGAGGGAAGAATGTTTGGAGTGAGAAAGGGGATTGCCAAGAAAATTCATCTTCTTTATAACTTCTTCATCACCATCTTTTTGATACTGAAAAGAGTTTGATTAAAAATGTTTACCTAAGCGTTGGCCTGCGAGCCAAGTGTCGCTGGTTTGATTCCCAGTCAGGGCACATGACCAGGTTGCACATCAGGTCCTCAGTTGGGGGCGCGAGTGAGAAGCAACCACACAGTGATATTTCTCTCCCTCTCTTTCTCCTTTCCCCTCTATCTAAAAATAAATAAACAACAAAAAAAAGACAAACAAATTAATTAATTAATTTAAAAATGTTTACCTATATTTAAATTAAACTATTAAGCTGCTGAAGACAAAACTGCAAGAAGTGTGAATAACTGCTGTTTTGACTATTTTTTGGCCATCTTTGACCCTTGGCTCTCTCTCCCTTGCTCCTAATATGTAAAAACACCACCAAGGCCTAAAACTTGTCATGCCAAATTTCTCTGTGTCTCTTCCTGCTGCTTCATCTCCCTCCAGGATGCTGTTTCTTTAAACCTGGACTATAGATCAGCTCCTCAGAGCAAGAGAAACTGAGAGACGTGAAGAGGTAAGATAAATGACTCCTGAACTCCACCTGCTCTCCCGCCTGCTGAATAAAGAAAACAAACAAACCAACTCATGGCACAAACTGAGTCATACGATTCAGGGATATTGTCAGACTAGTTGGATAGGAAGCCATTTAACTTCATTCTGCTTCAAGATTTCCATCTATAAAAGCAAAACATATGACTTGCTTCCTACTCATCACCCAGAACTGTGCTGGAAAGATTTATGAACAAAGATTTGCAGAGTTCCTGGAAGGAGAGGAGAAATCGGATCATTGTGTGTGTTCACTGTGAGGAAAGATCGTTTGAAACTAGGAAGCCAACAACAATCTATGGGGACGGAAAAATGAAAACACCCTTCCTGGGAAAGTGAAGTCACCTCAAACTTGATGAAAACTGTGTGCAGTGAGGATCAGAGGAAAGGTGCTATAAATGCTGATGGAGGTTGCAAGAAGCAATGGAGATGAGAAGAGTGAAGCAAGTACCAGGATCCAGCAGCTGATAAGCTCTCTTAAGAAACTGAACACACTGTCGAGGATAATCAGAAATCCATCAGACCTTTCCCACATAATCCCTGCTTTGGACATGTTTATATCTTGATCAGTATATTGGTTACATGGGTATATACAGTTTTCAATATTTATCAAACTATACATCTAATGTACAGTATATGGAAATTCTATCTTAATTTAAATATCTTTTTACCTGTCTATGTAATCCCATTTGAATCAATGAGTTCCTTACTGTGCCCATGAGCAGCTATACTCCAGTTACAAATTTTTATAACAACAGTCTTCATATTTTTATATTCAACAAGATTAATTTATGTGAATACAGATATTCATGTACATCATAATCATAGATATAGTTATTAAAACTGAATTTATATCTCATTCTCTAGTAACTGTTACCTCTCCACATTTAAAATGTACTGATATTATTCAAATAATATCAATCTTTGGAATTACCAAAAATAAAATTAAACTGTGTGCAACAGACTTTTAGTATTAAATATGTTTTGCTATATTCTAATATATTATAACTATAACAAATGAATTAATTTGCCACCAGTTCAATATTCTTATTAATAACAGCACAGTCTTGATCTCTAAAGGCAGTGAGATGTAATCACCACATCATCTTCTTCAGTATCATTACAGCTCAGGCAGTCTGAGGCTCTGAGATTTTCATGCAGGAAGTTTATGTGAGACTGCTCTAAGGAAGAGCACCTGTGGGGGAGCAGAGAATGCAGGACTGAGAGAAGCTGGGCCCCCCTGCAGTGGCAACAGAGATCTAAGCTGATCTCAGAAGGAACTCTGGGGATGGAAGGAGAATCTCCTGATGACCCTTAAGGGGGAAAGGGGGCCAGAATTTATATTCCTACATAAACCCCTCACTGAATGTGGGCTGCCCCAAATAGGAGACTTGACCTTGAGCAACAAAGCTTTCTTTGACATAGGCAACCATCAGCAGCCAGGACAATGAATGCCGCAGACTTTAAGGGTAACTCAGCGTTGCACCACAACCTCTACAATCTTCATGATATGAGTCTTTATTAAATGCTCAGACAGGTGCTAAGTTCTTTGCACATATTTTCTAATTCTCACTATAGTCCTAAGAAGAATATACATTTTTGGCTCTTTTTATAGTTGGGGAACCCAAGGCTTAGGAAAACTAAGTAACTTGCCCCTAAATTTCCCAACTACTACTTAGCAATACAACTTCTGTTCAGACACAGGCTCCAGGTCTCAAATGCCCTTGCACTTGAGCAAAACCCTGGATGTAGAGATACAAGACCAGGGTCCCCTCCCACTGACCAGCCCGGCAGCCTTTAGCAAGGCACAGCACTGAATCTCTTCTTCTCCTGCAAAGGCTGGGCATCTCCCTGAAGCACTCAGGGATGCCATATGGCACCAAAAAAGTGGGAAGGGAGCTGCAGCTGGACAGGGCTAGAGGAATAATTCTGTAGATCTGCTTTATAGAACTGGTGGTGTCCAACCATTGATTTGGTGGTGTCTACAGAGAGCTGTGAACTTGAGCACCATTAAAGCTAGTGTCACTATCAAAGGAGCTTCTGAGCAATAGTTGTGCCTGCAATCAGATGGGTGGGAGGGCTGTGGTTCTGGGTAGTTCATCCACCTAAAAGCAGGATTCTAGGTAGTGGACAGAGGACAGAGAATTTAGAAAGAGCAGGAAGATGTTAAGAATCCCAGCTGACAGGCATTGATAGAGATGACTCCAGTCCAGCTGTACTAATAAATCTTTGTCCTGGCTTACAAGGCCATGACGATCTTTACCCACGGACATACTTCTCCCACCACATCCATTGCTGCTCTCACTTCCTCTTCTGTCCTCAGCTAGACCGAGCTACCTTGCCTTTCTACAACACATACTAGGTGCTTTCTCAGCTTCAGGCTTCTGCTTAGAAGACATTTTTCCTTGGCTCTCTTTTTCTACCTAACTCTTATTCATCCCTCAGGTGTCCTCCAGAACTCTACCAAGAAGCCTTCCTTGACCTCCTGTGACTGGGTTAGGGAGCCTCCTGTGTTCTCCCAGAGCACCTTGTGTTGGGAGGATTATATAATCTCTAACATATAATAAGCACTCAAACAATAGTGACTTATTAACCTTATCCTTCCTTGATAACATTTATCATTCTGAATTGGAGACTACATGCACTTTGCCAGGGTCCAGGCCTTTACTCTAACTCCAATATCTGCCACATTGTGGAGCATACAAAAATGCCTGATAAATATTTGTTGAAACTATAAAAACCTCAGTTACACATGGGTAAACATGGACAAGACAGCATAGGGTGAGGGAATGGAAGAGAGTGGCTAGGGCTCTCTTGCAATCTCCCAAAGACTGGCCCACAAAACCAATGTCATTCACTGCCAGGGGTGGGTCTCCCTCTTCCTGTCTCTATTATAAGATCTCTATCTTTGGATTTAGGGTCCATACTAAATTCTGGAAAATCTCATCCTTTACTTAATTACGTATACAAAGACACCTTTTTTAAATAGGTTCTTATTCATAGGCACCTGGGGTTAGAATGTAGACATAGTTTTGGGGGCCAACCACTCAACCCACTGTAAGGGGTAACAGGGCCTCAATTTGCTCTAAATAAAATTCATCCCTTTTCCTTATTTGAACCTATGTGCATGTCTTTTGTCTTTTCTCTTTTCCATGCACACTTGTTCCAGTCTCATCCATACCTCTTTGATGGGATCATCATAGCCAGTGGGTCAAGCAAGATATCCTAATTAAGAAACCTACTTCTTCCTGGGCTCTACTGTGGCCCACATCTGCACCTGCTTCCTGCCTCAGGACTCACTATGGGCAGCATGTTGGATACTTGAGCCCATGAAAGCTTATTCTGCTTGGCCCACCCAGTTGCCTTACAGACAGCCAGGAGGAGAATCAGATGTCACTCTGAAACCTTGCAGTGCCAGCTTGCCCCATCTGGCTCTTCACCAGGGTTACCCTGGTCACACATCAGGTTTCATAGATGAGGTGAAAGCAGGAGACCCTGGTGAACTGGAACAAGTAGAGACAGTGGATCTGGGTCAGAGCAGGAATTATGTTTGTATTTGGACCAGGCGAATAGGCTCAAAGAAGGAATCTGGGTCAAAAGCTTGGCAGACTGGCAGGAAACATGAGTCCTGGTACACAAATTAAAATGGAGTCTCGCTTTCCATCCATACAGGCCAGTTCTTGGTTCTTGAAAGTCTGATTGCAGTAGGTCTGTAACATGAGGCATATTACATTGTAAGGGACAGTTTAGTGTATGTTCATCGAACACTTTCTATATGCCAGAATGTAGGGATATATAGATAAGACATAGTCCTTGTCTTCAAGTAGATTAAAGAATATCAGGGGACACACACACAT
The DNA here is from genome assembly GCF_987537825.1 of Furipterus horrens. NCBI lineage: Eukaryota > Metazoa > Chordata > Mammalia > Chiroptera > Furipteridae > Furipterus > Furipterus horrens. Next base: position 46,855,492 of record NW_028327182.1, read on the forward strand.
AAAGAACTAATTGTCATAAAATGTGACAACTCTGTGCACACAGTGTTATAAGAGGCCCAAAGAGAGAGTAACTCATTCTGCCTTAGGTTATGGAGTAGGTCATAAGAAGGGCACAGAGGAGGCAACATTAGAGTGGGAGCTTAAAAAATTTAGTAAGTAGAGTGTAGGAAGAGCAGATCCAAAAGTTTACTGTCCAGCTGACCAAGTGGGTGCCTCTTCTTTCCCTCCTTCTTTTTGTTGATCTCATTCAAAGCCTAGACCTTGTATAAAAAGAACCACCTTCATACAAGCACTATTTTTTGATCAACACTACAGAGACAGATATTAAGCATGTTCTACAACTGGGTCATGGCCCAGGGAAACAACCAACTAGATAGAGACTATAGTTGTGAAGAACAATTTTGGTGGGCACTGGCTGAAATGTAGAGGCCTCACAGCCACTACTACTATCTGTGTGTAGTAAATTTGAGGATATCAGGGTATTATAATGATGCATCACCATTGAGATTGTCATATGGCCTATCTGGATATCTTTCTTATTTAAAATGTTTTCCATTTATTTTACCTATAATATTGATGTCTCTCAAAAACTCGAAGAAGGCATTTATGACCTTAATCTTTGGTAAAAGGTAAGGGGGCTATTGCTCATTACTCCCTGTTCCATATTATTTCAGTATTTAATGAAGATCTCTTTGAACTTTCATGGAGGTGTCTTGCAACCCTGTATCTTTATAATTAGTAGTTATGTTTTAAAATTTGAAAATGGAGCATCTTCACGGAGTATTAATTTTAACTAATTATTATTAGGTTACATTTAAGTAACCTAACTAGGTAAGTTCATTTAAAGGTATCCCAACTTTATAACAAACATGGATATATCATTCAGCATTTTATACATACATGCGTGTATATATGCACATGCACATGCATGGTATCCCTCACCTTTTGAAAGTTTGTTAGATCACTTTGCTTTTACAGAAGACCTATATTAGTACCTGTTTTTGCTAACTGAAAGAAATCCAAAGAGGATTTTCACTTGTACAAAAAAAAGGTAAAAAGTGAACTTGACATTCAGGGTTTGTTTTGCAGAAACTGATATAGAGGCAGCACACATCCCAGGCATTAAGCATGGCACTGATTTTATTATATGCTAATGTAATTTTAGGTTTTATATGTTATTTGGTATGATTTGGTAGGTTAATTTTAGGGTCTGGGAGCACTCAAAAATGTTTCCATGTAAATTAACAATAATTGCTTCTTCCCTTTACACCATTTCAGCTTACAAAGTGTCTCACAGAGATGCTCCATTTTCAGATAGTGGGGGAAACCTATATATCTATATAGATCAGTATTAAATATAAAATTTAAATAAATTTTAGAATGAAAACAAAAGATCTTTAAAAATATAAAAGAAGCAGATGCAAAAGGCTACACACCATATGAATCCATTTACATAACATTCTGAAAAAGCCAAAATTATAAAGCTAAAACTCATATCAGTGGTTGCCAGGGGCTAGGAAGGGAAGAAGCAAACTGACTCCAGAGGAACACGAGAAGGCTTGGGGATAATGGAAATGTTCTGTAACTTGGTTGTGATGGTAGTTATACAAATGTATATACTTGTTAAAATTCAACCAACTGCACACCTGAAAAGGATATATTTTACTATTTTTGAGGCTCCCTTTTCAGGCTAATTCACTGCTACAACTATTCTTTCTTATCTTCTTTTTGAAGTACCTGGAAGAGAAGCTTGAGGATTATTCACCTAAAGTGTCTTCTTTCTAAAAGAGGGGTTTTGAATACAATTCTGAGTGAGATGGGCCCCAAGATCTTGAACAACTTAAATTTGAGCAATTGTTTCAGGAATAGCAAGCATAGAGCACTTTCAAATGAGTGTAAAATATCAACTAACACACAATATTTTAGAGATGCTTAATTATTTACCTTGATTTTCCTGAATTTCTTTACTTGTGAAATGTTCACTTGCTGCTATATACCAAATAAGGCATGCATATCAGTTTTGTACCACACACTGAATGTATAAAACAAATTTATTTTCTCAGAGTACTGGAAGGTAGAAATCTGGGATCAAAGTGTCAGCGGAATTGGTTTCTCAAAGCCTTTACTTTCACTTGTAGATAGATGGTCATTTTCTCTTCCTGTGTCTTCACACTGTCTCCTCTGTGTGTGTCTCTGTCCTAATCTCTTTTTATAAGAACACCAGTCATTTTGGATGAAAGCCCATTTTGATTACCTTATTTTAACTTAATTACCTCTTTAAAAACCCTATCTCTAACTATAGTCAACTTCTCAGGGGCTAGAACTCCAATATATGAATTTTGGGAGAACACAATTCAACCCATAATAGCAGACTTCCCAGTCTTTCCTTCTTCCACTATGCACTCTTGTACTATTCTGCAGCCATCCTGCAGCCATATTGCCTCTCCCAAGATGTAACTTCCTCCTTGTTTTTTCACCTTGGTTACCTCCATGTACAGGAAAAACATTTTCAGGAGGTAGAATGAAACCCAGACACTAAGATATGCTAAGGATGCCATGAATCTACATGCAGGCCCAGATAGAAAAGTTTGCCATTCGATGTTTTGCTTTGCCTGTTTGGGTAGATTCTTACAAATCCTTTCCTCAGAAGGTTATATGAAACAACTTTAGATCCTCAACCTACATCAGTAATGTACCAAACACACTGAACAGAAACTTAAGTTCTTACCACAGGGGACATAGCTTTGAGCTTGCTGCTATGACAAAGAAATGGTGAGAAATGTTTGAATAGAAAATCTGCAGCAACACAATAGTTCAATTTTTAACCCAGCTTCTTCTTTGAACAGTAGGGTCATTTCAAGATGAAAATATTTCTCTTACTACTGAAAGGCAGGGAGACTTATTGAGCTTTGGATAAAAGGAGAACCAGCTGCTGGCTCTGCTCCCTCTACCACAAGTCAGTATTCCCACACAGCTCTGGCAGAATTGGAAGGAATTCTCTCCTTCAGTATTTGCATGGTCTCATAGAACAGCAAAGGGAAACAGAAATAGATCAGACCACATGCATAAAAACAGTTGATGCATACTCTGCACTTTTAGGTTCAACTTATAACTAAATATAACATTGAGAATGCTTTACAATCATACTACAGCTTAGAAGTGATGAGCCTGATGAGATTCCATGTGAGACATGGATGAGGATCAGTGAATACAGAAGATCAGGATGATAAAAGTGAAGGGGACCACAGAATAAGAAAGGCAGAAACATTTCAGGTTGCAAAATCATAGCTCATAGCAAGGGAATGAGTAATAATCACAATACTAGATATTCTTTATTGAGTGTCTCTTATAGTGCAAGCCCTGCACTAGGTTCTCTAAATATCAGGGGCCCAGTCCTAGAACAGCACTGCCATTTGCCTCTTATGACTCCTTGTTTGCAGACCAGGACACTGAAGCTTTGTAACACAGTAAATCAGAACTCAAGTACCAAGTTTTCCTTACACTCAAGCCCATTTTCTTTTGTTATCCATTATAATGACCATTTACTCATTAATAGTTCTTCATATTGAGTAAACCAAATGATCTTTGGTAAACTGAACACAGTTTGTTCTTAAGTGTGGTTTCATTTCTTCTCAAGTGATTTTTTATTGTCTTTATAAAGTTCAGAGAAACCATATCTCAGTAGATTCTGCTAAAAGATTGATGTTTCAAATAGGGGAATACAGCTGATTTTTGCATTCAATGCTCTCATGTCCAGAGTGGGCCAACTTTATTAAAGAGTGTAGCCACTTTATTAAAGAGTGTAGCCCCTTTATTGAAAGGGGTGATGTGTTCCCCTTTCTGCTCACTTTGCTGCAGTTGGAAAGTGTCATCTCTCCATGGATGAGGTTTCTGTCTTATGGAAGACAGGACAGACTGGGTTTCTGAACAAGAAATGCATGAATACATTTCATTGCAATATCCCTATAGTGACTAGGGGGTTGCTGTAATACTTGGTGCAAACTGGCAAAGTCAGTAGGGAGAATTGGGAAGAGTCTAGACGTGAAAAAAAACAAACAAAACAAACAACAACAAAAGAAAGAAAAATGCCTAATGAAAGAAAGTGAGTAAGAGAAGAGGGAGCACTGAATGATGGCAGTAGTGGCAGTGATAGACGTTGTTTGGCCCAGAGACTTAATAGTGCACCTAAGCATGAATGGATCCAGCTAATAAAGCTTTTAATCCATGGGTGGAGTCCAAAACTTCCAGCTACACCTGCCCTAACTCTGGTTCCTTGGCTTTTGAGTTCCCACATGCTGTGACTCAGATCTGGTATTTTCTTTGAGGGAAGAGTGAGGCAAAGGAACAGGTCAGAAGGAAAAAGGATGACTGGCAACCATTACACCCTCAGTTCTGGAGAAGGAGATCCCACCTGCCTGGCACTGCCTTCCACTTTGACTCATGCTGTTGTTATCATAGTGCGCCTGACTCACCCAACCTAGAAACCCAAGAATCAACTTTGATACCTCTGACTCCTTTGGGGATAATTTCTGATCCCCGACACTGAGGAATTTACTCTTACTATTTTTAGATTCCAATACCCTGCTCTATCCCACTGCCAATGCTTTGGGCCAGGCCCTCATCCTGCCTCACTTGGACCAAGAACCTCCTAATTGGTCTTCTTGCCTCCAGTCTACCCACTACAATATACTCTCTAAACTACTACCTATGTGATCTTTCAGAGGAAAAAACCAGTCCCGTCATTATCCCGCTAGCTATTGCCAGAGAAGTGGTTTTCAACTGGAGGCTTCCCTGAACTCCAAGAGCCCAGGATAAAAATTGCACATGTATACCACATGGAAGAGGCAATTAGTAATAAACATATATTATACATGCATACCCACATGTTCTAGCCTCCCTTGCTGTTAGGTTGGGGCATGAGACTAGTTTTGTCCAATGAACTGTGAGCAAAAAGAACATTGTCACTTTCAGGCTGAGAGAGGATGCCTCTACCATGCTCTCTTTTCCTCTGACACAAGAACCTTGAAAGAAATGTTATCAGTGGCTTTCCTGCAACTTGGAGGAGGGCTTTCCCAGCCCACAATAGACCTCACTTGAGCAAGAATAAGCCTTCATATGTTAAACCACTGAGATTTTGAAGTTTGTCTGGTACAGCAGTATACCCATGACATAGCTGAATGAATAGAAGAGCTTCTTTTCTCCAGAATAGTAGTTATTCATTCAGTTTCGCAACATGCTGTATCTCATGCTTAACCATGGCTCTGACTGGAAGTTATGGAGGTTGGATGACTTTTTCAAATGGGAAACAAATTAGTTACTTCTTAATAACTGCAGTATTGGGGGAGGTTTAAAAAAACTATGAAGATATGATCCCTTAGAAGGAAAGTATGAAAAGGTAGTTATTAAGAGTGAATGGCACTGGTCTACAGGATAAAGTCCAAACATGAAGCTATGTCAAAGCAGAAGAGTCACAAAAGCCTTTCTGATTAGTTTGGCAATTGCTTCTTGTTGCCCTGTGTTTCAATCAACCTGGATCTCTACTTATTATTCCCCAGTCACACATTGTCTTTCCATAAGACCTTGTCCTTGCAAACACTAGTCCCTCATTCTTGGCCTGTCCTGCCACACTCTATCATTCAAGACCAAGATGAAATATCTTCTACATTAAGCTTCCATCTCCCTCAGCCATGATCTCAGTCATGGCACCTCTCTCATAATATTAGGGCTTTATTTATGCATCTCTGACTCTTCACTTACATACAAACTGCTGCTCAGGTAGTAATTCGTTTTCATCTCTGTGTTTTCAAATCCCTAAAATAGTTCTTGGCACACAAGAGATGTTTACCAACCAGTTTTGGGTATCCTTCTAGGTACCTCAGGTTGACTGGCCACATGTGGCAATGAATAAACTATTCATTTAAGTGGTCTTTGCTGTTCCTTAGGTATGCCAAATGTGCTTTCTCCTCAGAGCCCTCACATTTGCACCTACCTCTCCCTGGGAATCTCTTGTCCCAAATCTCACACAGCTCTCTCTTCTCACCAGTCAGGATAAACACCTCTTCCTCAGAGAAAGGTTTTCCCTGGTCACTCTCCCCCTTTCTCTCCTTACTCTGCTTTATTTCTTCATAGTACTCATCATTTGGCATGTTATATTTTGCATTTATTGTTTATGTTGTTTATTGCTTGTCTCCCCTGGTAGATTATATAAGCTCTGTGAGACCAAAGACTTCATCTTGTTCACTGTACAAGTTTCTGATACATATGGGTTTCTGAAAAACTCTCTTTAAATGAATAAATAATAAAATCAACATACTTTTAAAAATAAAATATGAAACCCAGCTTCAAATTTTCAAGTTCTTTCTTCATAAAGCTTTAGAGTGAAAGAGAAATTAGAAGGTTTACTTTAGCCCAGAATTCTCAGTCAACCAAAGTGAAGGCAGAAGTCTCGGGCAGGTAAATTACAGGGCTAAAACTACATTCCTTTTCTACTGGGTTTTGACTTCCAGCACAATGCCTTGAATGTGGTAAACATTCAGTTAATCAATTTAAATCAAACTAGAAAGTGGTGAATAGAGTTTGGTGTCTGTGTGTATAGCTTTCTGTCCCAAAATTAACTGAGCTCAAAGGACCTGGACCTCTAGAGTTACCTGAGAAAGTAGAATTGTTGCATCTGGGGATCCAGGCTGTCACTCTGGACACATGGACCTTGTCAGCTAGAGCCAAATCAGTTAACCATACAAGTACCTGCCCCTACAGATGGAAAGCCCCCCAAACCTGCTCACATAACTGGCACTGTTAGCTGGTCACCAAAGGATCTTAAAAGGTCAAAAGAGGAAAGAAACTTTTCTTAGGGAAAACAAGAAATACAGTGTCAGCTCAGTGAGGTAGGTAGTGATGGAAAGTTCAGAACCTAATGCTCATTTCCTCCTCAACTACTCTGCACTCTGGGCCAGTTACTGAAATTGCCTAGATCTTCACTTGTAAAATAAATCCTATAGTAAGAATAACCAGTGTTCATCACCAAGGTCTTGGCACACATTCATATACTTCAAGTCCTAAATTATATATGCTAGTGGTGCAAATTGCCAATCAAATAATGCCTCCCACCATGAGGGGACATACATAATAAAACCCTAGTTTGGTAGAACCTAATAAAACTGTTCATTTTATTTCTTTATCTATCCTTTAGGAGGAAAATCATCACCTTTTCTATGTATTATAACTATTTCAGCTTCTAGCCTCAGATGGTCTGGAACACAAAGAACTTCTTAGATAAACATCCACTATTAAACAAGTTAGAATATTTCATAGCCTGATGTACAGCTGTCTAATACAGTCTAAGGTACCACCAGTCCCCTTGCTCACAGGCATGGCAGACAACCTCAGTGACCACAGTGTCCCAACCATGAACCTAGAGACCACCTCACAATCCCACACAACTCAGAGAGCTTCTGCTAGTAGTTGGAGCTCACACTTGAAATGAAATGATTCACTATCCTAGGTTTTATTTATATAAATTCAGGATCAAAATCTGTCCTAAATCTTATGTCTATCACTGCATCATGTATTTCTGAATGAAAGATATAAGGTTGGTGCAAAAATAATGTCCGATTTTGAGGTTTATTTTAAAAATGAAAAAGCCCATGATTATGAAAATATTTATTAATTTATATAACCTCCTTTGCTTTCTAGAACCTAATTCCATCTGTCAACTAGCTTATAAATACCACGCTTGTAAAATTCTTTCAGTTTTGAAGCAAAATATGAATCCAACTCATTTTTAACCTCTTCTCTTGATGTCAACCTAAGACTATCAAAATGGTTCTGTAGTCCCCCAAACAAGTGACAATCAGAAGGATATGGAGGATGAAGCAATATTTTCCAATCAAGCTCTTTCAAGAAATTGTTGTGAGTTGAGCTGTGTGAGGACAAGCATTATTGTGATGGAAGATGACACCCTTTCTGTTGACTATGGAGGGTCGCTTTTGGTTCAAAGCTGCTTCCAAACAATGAAGTTGTTCACAGTAACTATTAGCAGTAATTGTTTGATTGTTGTCTAACAGTTCATAATGGACAATTCCTTCCATATCCCGCCATACACTCAACATGATCTTCTTTGGATTAAGTCCTCCTCTTGGTTGTTGCACTCCTCTTCCTCCTTGACTGATCCATGATCAGCAGTGTTTAACATTATGGTAAAGAACCCACTTTGCATCCTCTGTAACAAGCCTACCTAAAAATGGTGCCTGAAGGTGTTGTGAAAGCAATGATTCACAACAAGCAACATGCTGTTGCAGATTCTCTGGAGACAGTTCGTGTGTAACCCACTTTCCAACTACTGAAACCTTTCTGATCCTTTTCAGTTGGTGTAGCACAGTTGTATGGGCTATGTTAAGTTGTTCTGCAAGTTCCCTAGAGTTGATTGTGGGGTTTTCTGTGAAAACAGCTTCCAACATTTCAGAATCAAGTTTTTTTTGATGACACTCTTTTTGCTCATTTTTCAAACTGAAATCCCCACTTCAGAAATGGAAAACCACCTCCTGCAACTTCTTTCAGTCACTGCATTGTCCCCATAAGTGCTATGAATAGACTTTGCTGCTGTACTTGCATTGGCACCTTTATGAAACTCATAGAGTAAAATATTTCTAATGTGGTCTTTAGATGGGATGAACATGGGTGCAAATATTGCGGATGACTATGAACAATACTTCAATAATCTGAAAAAATAAGGTATAAATCAGTCACTGTGACATCAAAAAATTATAAGAAGATGAACAAATTAAATGAATACTATCTAAAACTTTCTTTTAAAAAAGTCAGACATTACTTTTGCACCAACCTTGTGTTTCAGTCCTTCCTTCCTTCCTTCCTGTGATTTATTTTTCTCTAAACATACAAAGTAGAATACAAATTCAACTATTATTTCTCAGTGCATTAAACATGAAACTGGAATTACCTCAAAAAACTAAAAATGGAACTGCCTTTTGAACCAGCGATTCCACTGCTAGGATTATACCCAAAAAATCCTAAAACCCTAATTCAAAAGAACTTATGCACCCTTGTGTTCATAGCAGCACTGTTTACAATAGCTAAGTGCTGGAAACAGCCTAAGTGACCATCTGTAAATGAGTGGATCAAAAAACTGTGGTACATTTATACAATGGAATACTATGCAGCAGAGAGAAAGAAGGAGCTCCTGCCATTTGTGACAACATGGATGGAACTAGAGAGAATTTTGCTTAGTGAAATAAGCCATGAAAAGGAAGAAAAATACCATATAATATCACCTAATACAGGAAACTAAAGAACAACATAAACAAACGAACTAAATAGGACAAAGAACAGAATAACAGCCAATAGGGGGGAGAAGGAGGGAGAGAAGAAGGATAAGTGAGGGAAAGGTTTAGTCAAGGAACGTGTATGGAAGACTCATGTACATGAACAATAGGGAGGGATATGATTGTGGGAGAATGAGTGGGCTGGGTGGTAGGGGAGCAATGGGGGAAAAATGGGATAACTGCAATTGAAAAATCAAAAAATAAAATTAAAAAAAAGAATATTAAACTATAAATTTTCTAATCCCCCATGATCTGGTATCTGTCCCTCTCTCTTCCTATTAAATAAAGTCAGTCTATGTATGGAATGCTCCTTAAGATGTGTCTTCAATGTACAGAGTTGTGCAATGTTTTGGTGAGTCACTAGGTAGCATCTAATGGAGACACTGGGAAAACTATCCCAGAAAGCTCTTTTTTAGAGCACTCCACAATTTTCCATATTGGCTGCCATTGTCTGGTGGGCGTGTTGGAGTTAATCCATTGCCATCTGTCTTTATTTTGCTAACTTGCTCAGTTGGATGCCACAAATTGAGTTCTGCAAATGTCAGCTCTCCGGTACAGCAATTACAAAGTTCTTTCTAAACAATCTCACCACATGGCATTCTTTATGCCTTTCATAGAGCTTGAAGCATTCAGGCTCATTTTGATTTGTTTTGCTTATATATCTCTTCATCTTCAAGGATTAAGAAAAATTGTTCTAAACTCAAAGCCACAACAAGGCTTGGTTTCTCTTCCCAAACTGAGAACCTGCCAGTCAACATGTTTCTATTACATGCTACCCCATGTAGCATAGCAGGAGACGTGGGCTGTGCTCATACAAAGTCACATCAACACCACTACCTCCTCTGGGATGTGGGCACTCAGAATGCATTTTGTGGTTGTTGCTGGTGTTGTTGTTTTAATATGTGAGGGGCTGGTGGGTGGGGTGAAGCATGAAACATATGGTGGTAAGTAGAGAAGAAAGAAGAAAAGAGGAGGAAGGAAAGAGAAAGCTGATATTTAAATGACATCTTTCCATTGCTGTTCCAAAAGAGAGAAATGGTATTTGTTCTTTCATTGCTTGTTCATTCATTCATTCATTCATTCACTCATTTGTTATGTGTTGAGTACCTACTGTCTATGTCAGGCACTAAACTAGATGCTCGAGATATAGGTAAGGTCAGTTCACCAAGAGTCACTGTTCTCTTGGAGCTTACAATTTGTAGGAAAACAGATATTAATCAAGTAACATAAGAGTGATGGCTGTGGTAAGAGACACTCAGGGTGTCGCATGAGCACTAATGGCAGTTCTCACCTAGTCTGGGAATCTCTGAGGTAGGTGAAGATGCTGGGGGTTTTGGAGTATCTTTTTTTTTATACTCCTGTGTGCTAAATATTCTGCTTTGCAATTAGCATGTGCTAGATTAGTATCTGGTGACTAACTGGCAAGTTTTATTGGGCATGGAGTGAGAAAAATCTAGCAGAATGAGAACTACAGTTCCTGATGAAGAGTCAAGAGCTTCTCTTACACAAGCATAGATTTCAGCTTTCCCTGCTCCATTTGCCAGACCCTTAGCTATGGCTTGTTTTTCCTTACAACTTACTTCCTCCTTAACCATTTGTTTTTGCCCTTATTTCTCTACCCAAATTATATTAAGATCTCCTTCATCTTTTATTTTTATTTAAGTCTATTTTGTTCAAAAATTTAAAGCGCCAACCAACCAAAAGTGAATTAAACATTAACATAGTATATAGGTTACACTGCTTAGAGTAGTTCTTCAGATTTCAGTCATTAAGTTTTTAAAAAGTTTTAAAAATTATGGAGGAAAAAGAGGCAAGAAATAAACCAAACCTTTTACTATGTTTATTTGTCTTCTCCATTGTATTGTTGTACTTTCAGGAGTCAGTACTATTTTAGTCCACTTTGCAGCTATAAATAAAGAAAAGGGTGCCAGTATCCTGATGCACTGACAAGGGCTGGCCTACCACTCTGTAGTTTTTAGAAATTGTAAGCTCCCTGGATTGTGTTGTAGGTTCTGGAATAGATGAACATTGCAGGAGTTTGATGTGGTCCATTACTTACCAGTGCATTTGTGAATGATACAGTCTCATGGAGCTTTATCTTAACAACCATATTTTTATGTTATTAATTATTGGAAATATGAATACTTTAGGTTATTTTTTTTTGAAAATTATACCAACAGATAGTTTGAAGACCAATTCTAGCTGCAACAATATCACAGGAAATTTTTATTTTGCTTTTATTTGGTTTTACCAAATTCCTCCTTGAGATTGACTTCAGGTTGGCAGACAACTGTCATCTATGAAATGAGGTCCTTCTGTGTAAGTGCCATAATAGTCAGCAGGTTATGGTGGGTATGGGTAGTGTCCTGGGAGAGCGGCTTAGTCTCTGTGTGGGGCCAAGGGTAGAGCTGTGTGCCCTCTTTCTCCCACCTCTCAGGGGTCTGCCTATACTATAGACCTGATGGGGTTGGAGGTGCAGAAGGCAATGGGAATGCAGGAAAAAAAGAAATATTTCCAGAGCCGTGTACAAACATGGAGAGCCAGCTCCTTATAGTGGTCATAGCTGTTACCATGGAAACCCCCGAAGAGGCTGCTGAAAGCCAATAGGAGTAGCCCCGGTACTGTTCTTCCATTTTGACCTCTCATTACATTTAACATAACTGATCATCCTGGAGACATTTTTTTCTCAGCTTATGTAACATGAAGCCTCTTGTTTCTGTTCCTTTTACCCCAAGTGACCTTTGCTGGCCTCCTCTACAAACACTTGCTTTATCCCTTTCATGCATTCATTAACCATGGTCATAAAAGCTTTGGTTTGAGAACCTTTGCCTTCTTTCTCCTCTCTTTTCTGAGACATTCCTCCATTTCCTTGTTTTGAGTTACAAGTTGTCTATGTTACGGCACTCAGCGGGAATAAACCACTTGGAGACAGTGGATAGAGAGAGCAAGGTGTTTATTGCCAATGGCCAGGCCAAGACCAAGTCTCCAAAATGGTGCCAACTCAAAATGGGGTTTAGGGCAGGATTTATATAGGGTCTTTTCATTTGGCGGGAAAATGACCTTGGCAGGAAGTGGGGGTGGAGCAGCTGTAGGGAGGTGTGTACGTGATATCTGGCAGCAACAGGGACTAGGTTTATGGGGTTATCTTCTGTCGTAGTTGGCTGCTTAGCCAGATTCTCTGCAAGAGAAAAGCCTCAAAGAGGCAATTACTTAATGCTAGCAGCAGACATTTGCAAATTTTTACAGGCCTTAGGCAATGGGCCCCTTAGGGGACAACTGGAATTCCTTGCAAGGAATGGCTGAAGCCCCCACATAATCCCCCCTCTCAGACTTAAAACCCTTTATAATCTTATAAAGGACAATGGGTGAAGGTATCATGCTCTTCTAGCTGCTTCCTGCTGGACATGGTCATCGTCCTACCTACCCTTGGGTCTAGAAATCCCTAATAAGAGTGGGGGTGTTGTGGGGGAGAGTGGCCTTCCCACATGGGGAAAGATCTTGCAGAGTCCAGGTCAGTTGGCTGTTCCTAGGCAGCAGCATGCCCAGTTTCCAAGGGTTGTCACTGTTGGACAAGCTGGCATCCTTTTCATACTCTGGAGGCAATAGATTTGGCAACAGAGTTAAAAGGTATCATTAAAACCATAACCACTGGATGACAAAAACATGGTTTCTTTGGAGGAAAGTGTTCAGGGCATGTCACACCTATCCAAAGCCCCTCTGCCCACTATACTTAGTTTGGGTTGAGGGGAATATTTTAGGATTCCTCCCTCTCAGACCTCTGGGCCTTTTCTATCCAAGCCATCAGGACAGAAAAGAGAAACCAGTTTTAAAGTGAAGCCTACAGATAACCCGATACTTCACCAACCCAACCATTTAGTTCAGCCAAACCGTTGAGTCTCAAGAGGCAATGATGCAGACAGGATTCTTAAGTGAGGCCTATACATACAGACAACCACTCAGGTAATGATATCATAGCCTTATGCCCTATGAAAACAGAAATAAAAACACAAATGTTAATTCACACAACACAATTCACAAGTCAGTCTCTAAATCTGCGAGATTGTCTTATTGGAAAGCTATCCAGTTGCAAAGCATTTGCTGAAATTTGACAGATCCTTCTTGCCTGTAAATTAAGCATATTTGATAACGTCACAGACCTGGTTTAACTTTCAAATGAAAACAAACTTTAAATGGAAATTAACTTTATAGACAGTTAGCTGCACTAGTTTATAGTCTGCCACTGAGCATTGTGATTTTCCTTGAGTCATGATTTTTCTCCTTAAGATTACCCTCCTTGTCAGTAAAGGGACTGCATTAAGTCCAGTTTTAACTTAGCCTGTTCATTTGCATAAACACAACAAGAGCAGTGATTGATCACATATGATCTTTAAGTCTGCTTTGCTGGAACTTATACAAGGGACCTTCGTGTTGACTGTTAGTCTGCCCATCAGGGCACAGGAGCTGAGCCACACACCTGCCATTCAGCCTTGCCTGTAAACACCTGCTTTTTCCAAGTCCTTTCAGTTTTCCATTGTGCCTTAAGGTTCCTTCTAGCCATCTTTCAGGAAAGCAACCTCCGTTCCTTCCCTGGAAAGATTGCCATGAACCGCACAACCAACCAAGGTGCCAGGCTTTTCCCTCATGGGCTTTTCTTAGCTTCAAAAGTCAAGTCCAGTTCCTCAGGGCTTTCTGGTAACAACCAGAGCCTGAGCAGGCCTCCTTCAGGCATGACATTCCAGTCAAAGTCTTGGTTAACAAAACCTCAATTAACAACTGGTATTATTGGTTTTATGCAAAAAAAAAAAAAAAAAAAAACTAATGTCATTACTTACTCTTTCAAATAGCCAAATTCTGGAGGGATCAGGTAGGGAGAAAAATATACAGTGTAAAGGAAAATCTTTGTCCTTCTAATATTCACTAAAATTGCATTTCCATGCCTTATACTTTCTTTTGTTCACTCTCCTACGTGTGAAGTTTTAACTTTCCCGGGAAACCTCAATTTTCCTTTCAGAGCATATGACCAATACCAATACAAAGAATCCAGATGACCTTTCCTAGGTCTCATTGGCCAATACCAATACAGGGAATTCCAGACCACCTTTCCTAGGTCTCAATGGCCTATAGCAATACAGAGAATTCCAGACAATCTTTCCTAGGTCTCATTGCCCAATACCAATACAGAGTACAGTAACCATACAATCAGACCACAAGTAGTTGAGGTTTCCTCTTCCCAGGTTTAAAAACTTTCACAATCTTTCCGTATAGTTACACATTCAAATTTAACCGTAACCCACTTCCAATTCTTGTTCTTTTTCACACTGTGAAGGACTATACACTCAAACTCAGTATTTGGCAGCTAAAAGTTCCCTAGATTTGTAGAGATATCCTGCAGTTTTCTGAAGCTTAGACCTTGCAAACATCCTGTCATGCAGCAATGACCTGAATGTCTAGACATATATCATTTTGCAAACAAAGCACATTACCTGAAGAGCATACCTAACCTACAATATTGCCTACTTCAAAGATGGTGGCAGCATTACATGCAGCATCTTTAAAGATGGTGTCACCTGTATGTACCACCGACAAGATGGTGGGAAACCCATGTAACTCTTCCACCATGGTGGAGCACTTACATTATTTAATTGGCTTGCTTTAAATTGGGAGGTCCCCAGTGTATACTGTGTTCCTTGGTGGGTTCTGGCGGGGGAGACCCACTCCTCCTCCAGCAGGGATGGAGCCATGGGCTCTGTGGTCACTTCAGAGGCCGTAACCAAAAGGGGTGGTGGGAGGGAAGCCCCCTGAGTTTGCAGAGGGGTGGGCACTGCCGAAGCCACTCCCACCTGTGGAGGAGGTGGTGTGGTGGAAGCAGCCTCCACCTGCGGAGAGGGTGGTGCCACATAAACCACCTCTACCTGGGCGCAGTTTGGTGCCAAAACAGCTCCTTTTGTCTGTGAGTCTTTGTCCCCCAGATTCAGAGTGTTAATGAGGGCTGTTTGCTCATTCTCTCTTTCTTCTGGTGTTTTATTCTCAGGAGAAAGCGTTGGGACCACTTTTTACTCTGCACCATTCCACGGTCAAAACCCCTCCCATCTTGTTGGGGCCTTGGAAGAACCAAAGCCATTTGCATAACTTAGACACTATTTACTAGCCATAGTCATGCAAGGGCATCTTAAAAGCTGTTCCCTTTTCCCCATCCCCCAAACCGCAGGCTCTGGGGATTTTTGGAGACCCCCACTCTGTTACAATCCCCCCTCTAGTCCCTAGACGAGACCTTTGGAGTCCATCCTGGGACTACCTAGATAGCTGAGTCTGGGGGAGTCTCGGTGGAGAGGAAGAGGAGCTGGGTGTCTTCAATGCTGACTTAAATTGCTCTTTAGTAAAGCAGACAGTATATAAGTATAATTACAGAACACATAAACAGGTATACGAGTCCAAAGAGGATGCGTTCATGAAGTTTCCAGTCAGCTGGAGCTGTAACAGCCAGTCCAGTGGCAAAGAACACTACAACTAAAGTAATGGGTACTAAAAATAACCGGGAACACTGTCCTCTCATTGCCATAGCCTGAGACGCTCTGACCTCCGAGGAGGGATTGGTGCTGTTGGCGATTCTTCAGTCCCTTTGGGTTCTGCTTCGGAGGTCCCTGGTGGACAAGGCTTGACCCGAGTATGATGTACCCAAGCACCGACACCAGCAACCTTGATAGCCATGGGGGTGGTAAGAACAACAGTGTGAGGCCCTTCCCATAATGGTCCTAAAGGCTGTCTTTTCCAAACCTTTATAAGAACTCGGTCCCCTGGCCTAAATGGGTGCAGGGGCGTTACTATAGGGATTGGGCACCTCTCCAGGACTTGCTGTTGGATTGAGTCGAGGGTCTTTTGGAGGCCCTCCAGTTGCTGGATTAAAGTGTGGTCACCCTGACCTGCAAGTCCCCTATCCGGGGTGTCAAAGGTGGTGGCCTGTCATATAATATTTCAAAAGGGGTCAGGCCATAAGTATATGGAGTACACTGGGACCGGAAAAGGGCCAATGGAAGGAGGTCTGGCCAGGGGGAATTAGTTTCCTGATGGAACTTTAGCAGGGTTTGCTTCAGGGACTCATTCATACATTCCACCTGACCTGCACTCTGGGGCTGATAGGTGGTGTGGAGGTTCCATTTGATATTTAAAGCTTGGGCTATAGACTAAACTGTCTCCGCCACAAAAGCTTGAACTGTTGTCTGACCCAATGCTAGTAGGCAACCCATTACTAGATTCAACAAAGCCTTTGCAACCTCTCGAGCCTTCTCAGTCTGGGTGGGAACTGCTTCAACCCATCTGGAATAAGTACAAGCTAATACAAACAGGTACATATATCCCCTTGGAGTCAGGCCAATTTCGGTAAAGTCTATTTCAAAGTCTTCAAAGGGAGTGGTACCCTGCCGGCATACTGCAAAGGGGGGAGTTTTGCCAGTCCTCAGGTTATTCTTGATACAGTTTTTGCAGCGCTTGGCTACCGAAGTACACACAGCTCACAGGTTTGGGGTGTAGTATTTCTTTTCTAAAGAGGCAGCCAGCACTCCTTTCCCAAAATGTGTGATCTGGTGGAGGGTGGCCACTAGTTGCAGGCCTGTACTATTTGGAACGAAGATTCTACCATCTGGCAGGATCAGCCATTCATTTTTCTTTGTAGCGCCCTTGGTTGCGTCCCACTCCTTTTCAGCTGGGGAATAGCGCAGAAGCCCTTTAGGTTGGGGTAGCACAGGGAGAATGGATTCCCCCCTCTGGGGCCATGGCCTTTCCTTGTAGGACAGCCTGCTGGGTGGCCTGGTCTGCTATCTGGTTCCCAGTCTCAACTTCCCTTGTGCCCCTCTGGCTGCCTCTGCAGTGGATAACCACTACCTGAGTTGGCTTCCACAATGCTTGCAGCAACCCTAAGATTTCTTGAGCATTTTTTATTGCTTTTCTTTCAGCTGTGAGCAGTCCTCTCTCTCGATAAATTGCCCTATGAACATGTATGATGGCAAAGGCATACCAGGAGTCAGTGTATATGGTGACACGTTTGTTAGTGGCCTCCTCTAATGCCCAGGTGAGGGCAACAAGTTCTGCTCTTTGGGCCAACCATCCTTGTGGAGGAGGCTCAGCACGGACTACCTTCGCGGGAGTGATTATGGCCACTCTTGCATAGCGTATGCCTTCTCGAACGAAACTGCTTCCATCTGTGAAGAATACAACGTCCAGGCTCAGGAGCTGGGAGTCTTGTAGCCCAGGCTGGGAGGAACATTCCTGGTCTATGGTCTCCTCACAATCATGTTCTTGTCCTCCCTCTTCAGTGGGTAGGAGCGAGGCTGCATTCAAGACCCAGATGGTCTGCAGGCAGATCCAGGGGTCTTCAAGGAAGTTTGCTTGGTAGTGAGTGAGGCAACTACCAGTAAGTCACTTTCCTCCGGTACCTCTCAGGAGGGTCTTGACTGAATGTGGCACGTTGACAACGAGGTCTTGCCCTAGGGTGAGCTTGTCAGCCTCCTTAACTAGGAGGGCTGTGGTGGCGACAGCTCAGAGGCAGGCAAGCCATCCTTGGGACACCAGGTCTAGTCTCTTTGAGACTACAGGGTTTGGGTTAAAACTCCCCAGGCTACCCACTTCTTTTTATGGATAAAAAGAGTAAAAGACCTGGTGACATCCGGCAGGGCTAGGGCTGCAGCCCGGGTAAATTCCTCCTTTAGTTTTTGAACTGCTCTCTCCTCTTCTTCTCTCTAGTCCAATGGGGCATTAGGGTCGCAGGTAGCCTCGTGGAGGGGCTGGGTGATCGCAGCAAAATTGAGGATCCAGAGATGACAAAATCCTGCTGTCCCAAGAAACTCGCGGAGGTCCTTCTTGGACCTCGGAGTAGGAAGTCAGGTGATTACCCCCTTTCGCTTGGATGACAGTCTCCGAGTCCCTTCTGATAAGATGAACCCTAGAAACTTAACTTTCTGGGTACAAATTTGTGCCTTCTGGTGGGAGACCTGATAGCCTTTCCTCTCGAGCAGGGAGAGGAGGGCAGAGGTGCCAATTAAACAGTCCTCCTTAGTCTTGGCTGCTAAGAGGAGATCATCTACATATTGGAGGAACATTAAATGAAGATTCTCCACCAAGAAGGGGCAGAGGTCCTGCCCTAGGGCTTCCCTGAATATGGTGGGAGACTTTTTAAACCCTCGAGGCAGCTGAGTCCAAGTGAGCTGCTGCTTTCTGTTTGTCTCTGGGTCCTTCCACTCAAAGGCAAAGATGTTCTGTGATTGCAGATGTAAAGGAACTCAGAAAAAAGTGTCTTTTAGATCTAAAGTAGTATAGCAGAGTCAGGTGGCAGGAGACTCAGGAGAGTGTAGGGGTTTGGCATCGTAGGGTGGAGAGTTTCTGTCACCGCATTGACTCCGCTCAAGTCCTGAACCAGCCGGTAATCATTGGTTCCAGGCTTCTGGACTGGTAGAAAAGGAGTATTCCATGCCGATTGGCATTCCCTCAGTATGCCCTCCCTTAGCAAATGGCCTATGTGAGGCTTGATGCCCTTACGGGCCTCCCAGGAGATGGGTTATTGTCTGAGGTGAACCGGGGCTGCTTTTCTGAGCAGTGGAACAACAACAGGGGGTATTTGGCTTGCCAGACCTGGCGGGTTGTCTTCTTCTCATACCTTGGGAAACTTTAACTGAAAATCTTCGGGAACATATTTGGGAGGCAATTGAGAGGTTTCAAGGAAACGGTATTCTTCCTTGAGCAGGAAGGTGACAGACAAAACCATTCAAGGGCAGACCTGAAGTTTTGTAGCCTCAGGAAAAAAGAAAATATGGGCCCGAAGTTTTCTGAGGAGGTCCCTGCCAAGTAAGGGGACCGGACAGTCCGGGACAAGGAGGAATGAATGAGTAGTGGTGGCTTTTCCTATGTGAACCTTGTGGGCCTCACAGAACGGGTACTCTGCGATGTTCCCTGTGGCCCCTTGGATTCTCATTCTTTTGTCAGAGAGTGGTCCTGTCGGAGCAGTCACTATCGAGACTTCAGCCCCTGTATCTACCATGAAAGTCACTGGGTGTACCCCGACATTCATTGTTACCATGGGATCCTAGGGGCTTAAAGAGAGGGAGCCCTGACCCCCTGTAGCCATGATCCTGGGTGGGGTTTGCTTGTTTTTCCGCCTGGGGCACTTGTTCTTCCAATGTTCCTTTTCCTTACAATAGGCATATTGATCTGAGGCTAACTCCCCTCCTTGTCTGCCTCCCCCTTTCTTACGGAACTTCTTCCCAGATGCCGGGGTGGCACATCAGGGGTTTCTCAAAGGGCAGCTGCTAAGACCTTAGCTTGCCGCTTCTCCCTTTCAATCTCCTTTTTTTTGTCACCCTCATCTCTGTTTAAGTATACTTTGGTAGCAATTTCAAGGAGCTGGTCTAAGTTTATGCCTCCAAATCCCTCTAATTTTTGCAGTTTCTTTCGGATATCAGATGCTGCCTGGGTTACAAAAGCTAAATTAATGGTGCGGGGATGTTCTGAAGCCTCTGGGTCAAAGGGAGTGTACATGCGATATGCCTCTCGAAGCCATTCAAGGAAAGCGGTTGGGCTTTTGGTGGGGCCCCGAATAACTTCCAAAACCTTATTCAAGTTAGTCGGTTTCTTGGCCGCCTTAATCATCCCTTGGTGGAGGGTTCGGTGATGGGTTCTAAGAGCCACTATTCCAGGCACAGTATTAGGGTCTCAATCGGGTGGCTTGGCAGGTAGAACTTCCCATACTGCTTCCTTTCTTTCCTGTTCTGTTCCTATGGCCCAGCCACTAATATCCTCCCTAGCAGCTTTAAGAGTTAATTCTTGCTCCTCAACAGAGAAAAGAGCCATGAAGATTTGCTGACAGTCCTCCCAGGTTGGCAAATAGATTGAAACAAGCTAGTGACAGCTCGGGGCTGCTCAGAAAATGATGAATTCTGAGCTCGCCAGTTATGCAAGTCACTCGTGGAGAAGGGGACATAAATGTAAGTGGTTCAGTGCCCAGGACTGGGCTCAACAGCCTCCCTCAACAGGAGGACAGGCCTGATGGCCTGGGCCTCCCTAGAAGAATTAGCAGAGCTGGGTGGGCGCCTCAGCCGTAGACGGGAGGAAGGTGGGCTCCCCGGGGGAGATGGCTCAGAGGAGGCTCCACCGGTGGAGTCTGGTTCCACCCCTGGGACCTGGGGATAGAGGGACATGGTGGCTTTGCCATAGGGAGGAGGCTGCAGAGGATGATCCTCCTCAGGGTCTGAAGGGAGGGGTGGAGAGCTTGGATGAAGTGGCTTAGTGGACTTTGATCTGTCGCACTGATCCTTGCCCTGAGGCTGTCGGGCTAAGAGGACTTTACAGGCTTCTGACCCTACACACCTTTGGACCCAAGTAGGTGGGTCCCTAGCCAGTTCCTGCCAGCGGTCGATGTAATTGAACTGGTCAGGGTGACCGGGCTTCCCTGTGACAATGAGGTGTACTGCCCATATGATGCCTAGATTCAGAGTTCCTCCCGGGGGCCATCCCACCCTGAAAGTGGGCCATTCCAATCTGCAGAGGATCTCTAAGTCATCAGGGCTCATAGAAGGGTCTTGTCCCCAGAATTGGGAAAAATTCTGGTGCATGCAGTCAAGAACCATGGGCCTGGACTTGGACTGACACCCACCCATGATGAGAAAGGTGACTGCTACAAATATACACTTAATTTGGATTACAATCAGGGGCGAGAACACAAGGCGCGAGAGCAATTCTCCCCCTCACAGCACAGAAAAACAAGGATGTCCCTCAGATGCCTTCCTGGTCTCTCCTCTCGTGAGGGACTTAGGCTTATCTTAGTTAAGGCTGCCTGAGTAAAATCTGGGTTTACCAGCTATTATGTCGTATGACAAGCCGAGGAACCGCAGGTTAGGGTCCACTCAGACTCCGTAATTGTAGCTGTGGAATCACACACTGGATGAATTAGGGGTGAGCCCCTAATTCCCCTCACTCACTCACTTCACATACACACAGAAGTTAAACAGTTTCCCTCTCCGTCCCTTGTCCAGACTTGAACCCCCCTGGGATGCACCAGGTCAACTAACAGGTGGTCGAGCCAAAACCTGATTCCAGAGAGCTCAATAACCAACTGGTCTGAATACTTCACACCAACCAGATTCTCACTAAAGGAGAACTAAACTCGACCGTGCATCCAGGCATCGAGGGGAGTCTTGCCCACAGATGATGGGTGCCTCTAGGAGTCACCTATTCCAGTGGCTGTCACTCATCTGTTCACCAAGACTGGTTGTCAACTTTTGTTGTCCCTATACAAGGCTGCCAGAAGAAACTGTGGCCCCATACATCCACAAAGACACGATGGATGCTCAGAATTCTGAGCGTGTGGCCACAGTCTCACCACCGTTCAGAGAACTGCACGGGGTCCACTGAGTCCCCAGAGGGTCCGCCAAAGTCAGCACTGTGCTCCAGGGAGGGTATCTCGCTGGAGCCTCCAAAATGTTATGGTAGATTCGGCGAGAATAAACCACCCAGAGACAGTGGATAAGGAAAGCAAAAGGTTTATTGCTGGTGGCCGGGCTGAGACCAAGTCTTCAAAATGGCACTGACCCCGAATGGAGTTTAGGGCAGGGTTTATATAGGGTCTTTTCCTTCAGGGGGAAAACGACCCTGGCAAGAAATGGGGGTGCGGCAACTACAGGGAGGTGTGTACGTGACATCTGGCCGCAACAGGGACAAGATTCATGGGGTTATCTTCAGTCGTAGCCAGCTGCTTAGCCGGATTCTGTGCAGGACAGACAGCTCTGCAAAAAGGCTGGATTCTCTGCAAGAGAAAAGCCTCAAAGAGGCAATTACTTAATGCTAGCAGCAGACATTTGCAAATTTTTATAGGCCTTAGGCAATGGGCCCCTTAGGGGATGACTGGAATTCCTTAAAAGGAATGGCTGAAACCCCTTCATCTAGAAAAGATATATTCTTGGGTTTAGCAAGGCAAGTGAAAGCTTGTGTTGTTGATTTTTGGAGGGCTTAGTATGCCTTTTGTAGGACCTGGTACCCCAGTCTACTCCTGTAACAACTCCACCAGGGAAGTGTGTCATCTTTTGTCCTTTTGTACAGTTGTTTCTTTTATCTGAAATTCTTTCTTCCTCTCTCCTCTCATTTTCAAAATTTCCACTTCTTTTCAAACCCATTTCAATTACCATTTCTTTTATGTCATCTCTCTTAACTCCCCAGGTCCTGTGAATCTCTTTGTCTGAGTTCCATGGCATTAATGTCATCCTATTAGATCACTAATCACATTGTAGTACACAGCACAATTTAGATTTATCCCTACCCCTCAAGGTTGTGTTTGGGGTGCTGCAGGTCAATATGAGATCTCATCTGTTTTAGTATCCTAATATCACAGGGACTAACACAGAGAGGTGCTTAAGAAATATTCATTTATCATATGACTGCTAACCTTTCATTAGTTCCATGTATTATCTCAGACAATTCTCACAATAACTCTATGAGGCATGTTGTTATCCTCACATCAAGGATGAAGAGTGTGAGGTTTAGACAAGTTAAATAAATTACTGAGAACAAGGTAGGCAAAATTGAGACATGACCCAGCAGAGATTGAAGTCAAAGTCCATACTCTGCTCTGTGGTTAGTCACTGCTGTGGCTGTGGTGTGCCCTGCAGCTGCTGCCAGACAGCAGACAGAAAGCAGTTAAGTAAAATACAAGTACTCAAGGCTCAATATGAGGGTGTCTGCCTCCCTTTCAAGTCACTTCTCTACATATACATATACCCATCATTTTTAACCAAGCAATTTGGTCTACTGCTTTGACCCACAATTTGCCTGTTGTGTCTTCAGATCTTTGCCCCAGCCATTCTTCTGTGTTTTGAACACCTGTTATATATCGGGAACTGAGCTGGGTGCTGGGAATACAGAGATTAAAGCTTCAGTCTCTGAAGCTGGTAGATTAGTGGAGAGACAGCTGAGAGAGCAATTAGAAGGCACTATAATTGTGGGAGGTAATTCACAGGAAAGCCCAGGTAGCTATGGAAGCACATAAGATGTCCTCCTCCCACATCTCCAGTAATCATCTCTCAGCTCACTGGCTCCACTCCCTCTCCCAGGGTGCTTTTGATGCCAGCCCCTTCATTTCCTCCCCTCAGGCCTTCCTCCTCATGTATGCAGTCAAATCATTCTACATTTACCTTCATTTCACATCCATTCATCTACTAAAAATACTTTTCTGAACTTGGTCTCTTCAACTGGTAAATTGTAATGGAGAAGAAGAGGAGAAAAGAAGGTAAACTTAGAGGAAGGGTGTGCCTATCTAGGGAGAATATATCCCAGAGAAGAAATGCAATTTAAATGAAAGGCATGAATGACTTCTGTTGGACTCCACTTTAATTATATTCTTTGGTGGTAGAGGGTTGTGCCCTGAAGAGAAATGGTCATATGCAACTCATTTACTAAATTTCTATAGAAAAATGACTTCATGAGGGACTCCTAAAAGAACAGCTTACAGAGGCAGGGTGTTGTTTCCATATAGTGAGACTGACTGTGGAGCATGTAAGAAACAGTGTCAGAACTCTCAGAGATACTAGAGGGGGTTAGGACTATGAAAGAAGGACCCAGGTCCCATGGGAGATGCAGCTGAGCAGACAAAATTTAATCCCAGAAGATGACAGTCTCATTCATGTCCAAGGCTAGTGAAGCCTGAGGAATGCTCACCCATAGCACAGTTGTGGCTGTGTAATGATTTTCCAATTAACTAAAAGGAAACAGGCTTCACAAGATGATTCCAGGAAAACAACAGCCATCAAGACTCACTCTAGCCTAGCTGGTCCCACAAGCTTCCCTACCAACCTGGCAGAGAAACCCTGCCATTCCAGTACCTGCATCCAAGACACCTAGATGACATGAATACATGTCAGCAACATCTATGGTTCAGCTTTCTTGCTTTCAGCTCTGGCATGTTCCTCTCTGGCTCTAAGCCTCTTTCATGCCAGCCTACATTTCTCCACATCATCACCTGTCCTTTGTACCAGCCAGTCCATGGGCTGAGGAAGCCTCTGTCTTCCTCACAGTCCCAAGGATCAGGTTCTGGGACCTGGGCTGTGGATGTTTTCCTTGCTTAGAGCGGTCTTTCTAGAGGCTCCCTGATATTGGACAGCCTCCCACTAGCTGAAACTCCCTTGCCACAGGGGATGTCATTTTTTGTCAACTACTTAATATGGTTAGGGAGTGTTAGGGAGAAAAGAAACATGGAAAGAAGAGAAGATGGCACAAATGGCTAAACAACATAACTTGGGGACAGAGGTGCAGAGATTTTGTAAAGGTACAGACATCTAAATGTTGGTCTGTGTTTATTAAGTTTGCCTAGGCATTGAGCTAAGCAAATAGATCCCCCATCTCCTTGCAAACCATAATACAAGCATGTTTTACATGAATTATCTACTCTTTTTTTTTCCTGGCTGGTTTGGCTCAGTGGATTGAGCGTCGGCCTGCGAGCTAAGTGTCGCTGGTTCGATCTTCCAGTCAGGGCACATCAGAGAAGGAAAACTCTGACTCCAAAAAACCTCCGCTGCCTTGTGGCATACCTCTTCAGGGGAAAGGCTAAGGGAGTAAACCCCGACAGAAAATCCGGAGCCGGAGTCCCTAAGGCGGTTTGACGTTGTAGTCAACACCGGCAACTCCTGCGGCGCACCTGAACCCAAGCTGTATTGACTCCGTCTTTCCCTTGGGCCCTTCAGCTGCGAAGAGAGGGGGGGTCTGCTGCATGGGCAACAGCAGACCCTCCATATCACCCTGCCCAGGCTCTGTAGCTTCAGCTTCACTGGAGAGGACACTCCAGCGCCATCGCAAGATGTCGATTTAACACGGGAGGAGACAGATACTGTGTCACTCCCGAGTTGGACTGCACAGCCATTCTCAGCGGTGCAGATAGACTTTTAAGAAGCTACACCATCGTCTCTCGAGACGGACGGCTGCCGACGACGACGATCTACTCTCTTTTCCAAAGACAGTGCATAATTAGAGGAGGAAAAATAACATAGGTGCAGCCTTTCTCTCTCATTTCTTTCTGGTCAGGAGTTGACCTATTTAACCTTGTTATCACCTCACTTGCAAATTTATCAGCCATGCCTTTTAATTGTTGATTGAAAGCTAACACAGCTTTGCCTCTCCCTGTCAGTTAACACTATTTAGGAGACTAATAAGAAAATTAACTTCAAAGGTTTTTCTGGGAAGTTCAATTTATAGATATGAAAGTAGGTGACCATAGACACCAACTATAAATAGCCTCCTTTGTGTGAAAGGGATAGAACCATGTTGTTACTATCTGGGACAGGAAGGAGAGGCCTTGCACCTCCTGATGATCCCCACACTCATGTTTGCTGTTGGGACATATAAGACAAGTCACATCTCTTAGAGGGTGTTTGATATAAACCCAACACAAGGATGTGTCTAAAAAGTGGGACCATCCAAAGGATTCAGCAGCCTCTAAATACTTAGGGATCCAGGGGCATGGTCTCCCAGGATACGGAGCAACCAAGATAGACATCAGTCCTGGGAAGATGGAATCTCAGCCCTCAAGTTTGGAATGTTTCTTTCCCTATGACTGACTGTCCTTGCCACCATAGTTCCAGAGGCAGTGAGAAGGATGGTCAGTGTGGCAGGATGACGTCCTGACTTCCTCCTGACTGGGCACAAGGGTCTACAATGCTGCATTTGTAGTGAGTCATCATCTTGAGCAAGGTGCATGTTCACACACCTGGGCCTTACACACACACTTGGGAGACTTCCAAGGGTATAGGAGGAAAGGACAGGAGCCAAGCAGTGAGAGAGAAAGAGAATAAACATGAGTAAGGGACATCAATTCTTAAAAATAAGTAAGAAGCAAACATGCAGAGGAGATTAAAATGGATTGCTTTCCCTCCTTCTCTCCCTATGCCAGGACTTTTCAGGATAAGTTTGGAAACTGTATGAAGAAGAGTAGGAGCTTGTGAACATATGTAGGTGTACATGGGTGTCTGTGTTTCACCCAGTATAGATGTGTATGCATGTGCTGGTGCTTCCGGGAATGTGTGTGGAAACCTTTGTGATGCTGCAAACAGTACAAGCACTACATATGTTATCCTAACCACAGAAAAATTGCCAAACCCAGCTCTGATGGAAAAAGTCATCATCTTCCAAGAGTCAGCAAGTACCCTGTTTTCATTCCAGTTCACCCTCTGGGAATCACTTAGCATAGTTGGAGGAAGGAAGGAATGTAAAGTAATGAGATGGAATGGAACAAAGGAGAATTGTCATAACAAACATCCTGATGAAGTCACTTAGTGTAGAAAAAAATAGGACTCATTAGGAATGGTTGTGACTGGCTCCCAGGTGGCCTTCTCAGAAAGCATCCTGCTGCCTTGTGCCAAGAAGTAAGATTGGGAGATGGAAGGGCTGGCTGTGTGGACAACCTCCAACCTTGCCAAGGTGGCTTACTGTGCAGTGCAGGTGGATTCATCAACAGAAATATTTCTTGGAACCAGGAACAAGATTTAAGCCAACTGATTGTGCAATAATAGCTGGCCCACACAGAGCTCTTGGGCAATTACCTGAACCCTATACTACTACTACTAATTTGCATAACAAACATTTTACACCATGTAATGAGAATAGCTAAAGTTTATTACAAGTCAAGTATTGTTCTGAGCTCTTCACATCTATTAATTTAATCTGCATGAGCTCTATGAAGTGTATATTATTGTCACCAGTCCCATTTTAGAGAAGAGGAAACTAATGAAGAGTGAACTTCAGTAACTTCACCAAAGCCTCTCACTGTATGCAAGAGCCAAGATTTGAACAGAGGAAGCTTTATGTCAAATCCAATCCTTGCCCTGGCTGGTGTTGCTCAGTGGATTGAGTGCTGGCCTGTGAACCGAAAGGTTGCCAGTTTGATTCCTGGTCAGGGCACATGCAGTTGGAGGCATGCAAGAGGCAATCAGTTGATGCATCTCTCACACATCAATGTTTTTTGCCCTCTATTTCTCCTTACTTTCCCCTGTCTCTAAAAATAAATAAATAAAATATTTCAAATCTAACCCTTTTAGTCACTAAATTTGTATGGTTCCTACATTTACTTTTGAATGAAGCACTATACTATACTAAGCATGAAAGAAGCTAACAAAATTGTCCTGATCCCTATCTTAAAGGAGATTATGATCTAAGGGACACCATTGTCTTCTGTCTTAAGCAGAATATGGCTGTTCAAAAAAAAAAAACAGGTGTTTTTGGTAACTATCGGTAGCCTCTTGGATTAGAAGCACATGGAGAACTATAAATCCCCTCTTTTACAACTTCAGAAATGTTGGACTGGACCCAGACATTTAGACATGTATTGACAAAGAAGCACAAAAAACAGCTATTCAACTCATTCAGTAGTTTGGGAAGACCCTCTCTAGCCCTGGTAGTCCAGTGAGCACAGTGCATGATAAGCTGGTGCTGGACAGACACAGTGGTATTCTTAGGAGAGCATTAGGCAACTCTGGGTTGGCTTCGGTAACAGGGCCCTCTGTGAAGGGGACAGAGGACCAAGGGGCTGGTGGCAGGTATAGATGGGCCACTTTCTTATGTCTTATTCATGAAAAGGGGTGGAGCCTGTACAATATTCCTAACCAATCACCAGTCTTGACACTATTCATCATGCCAAAGAAATGTTTTCACTAAGGTATGGGGAGTGTTAAGTAACCCCCTCTGCAGATCGTACAGCTCCCATGCTAGTGAACCATCCTGGAATGTTGCTTCCTGATTCAGTGTTTAAGTTTTGTTTCACAGACTCTGTTGGATAACTTCCGTGTGCCCAAAACCTCATCCATTGAGTCTTTTTGGTCTAGTATGTCTTTCCCTAATAGTACTTTGCTTTTCACAGAATAAATAACTGAGAAAACATTCCATAATGTAAGAAACATTGCAATAACATGAATGTAGGAAAAGCCTTCCATATCAAAAGGTAATTTGGAGGCAAATAAGCTTTATATTTATTTATTTACTATTATGTAAAAGCTCCTACTTTGTGTATGACACATAGCAGATGTTTAATAAATGTAAGTTTCCTTCCCTACCTTACTATCTCATTTAATTCTCATTAAAAAGGCACTATGAGGAAATTATTATAATTTTTATTTTATAGATAAGGAAACAAAAATTTAAAGAGTTTAAGTAACTTGTCAAGTTCATGTGACTAGAGGTGGCCTTTAAGTTCAAACTGGAATGTTCATGCCTTCTAGTATCTGTGCTACCTCTCTAATACACATAACCAAGCTTTGCAGAAATTGCAATTACAAAACACTGTCACACGCCCTATTTCACTGAATCCTCACAATATTCCTGTGACAGATGATTACTGTTTTCTTTATTTACAAGTGGAGGAAGCAGCTAGGGAATTACAGAAATTGTCCAAGTTTTCTAAGACGGTGAATAAATCTGTCAGAATTTGAACCCATATCTTAACAATATGCAAACCTTTGCTCTAGGTACCACACCATGTGACATCTCAGCACAGAACCCAATGATGGCCAACGGGCTGAATGTGAACTGCACAGGAGAGTACCCCATTCATTGAGAACAACGATCCAGTTGGCTCATTGGGGTTTCAGAGGTGCTTTTAAATTCAATCTCAGCAGCATGAATAGGCCACTTGTGATGTGGCAACTGATATTTTCAGAGTATTTTATAGTTTATAAAGTACCTATCTCATGTGTTCTAATTTTGAATGCAGCCACTAAATTCCACACTGCAGAGCAAAAACAGAACAGCAAAGTGACAGTCTTCTTCAGGTTGACTAAGCCCAGCCTTAACCATATGCTTAGATACTAGAATCAGTCCCCACATCCTGTAGAGACCACTTTCCTTTGTGACACTTTGAATTTTTCTTGCCTCACTTAATCTCCTTTTAAAATAGATTTGCTGTTTTATGATTATAAAAATTATATATGGCTTTTAAAATTAGAACAGAATAGTACATAACAAAATAAGCATTAAGAAGTAAACTATTTATAAAGATATGCTAATATTAATATCATGTTATATACATATTTAAATGACTACATAATATTTCATCATGTGTATATGTATGTGTGTACCATGGTTTATATATTAATGAACACTTGCTGTTTGGATTGTTTTTAATATATTTATAACATTGGAATGTAAATCCTTGAACATACATCTTTGTATACTTGTTTGATTTTCTAGAAATGAAATTGCTGTTCATGAGAGTATACCTTTTAAGTTTTTAATACATACTGATAAATTGTCCTCCAGAAAACTTGAATCAATTTGTACTATTACCAACAATGAGATTAGCAAACTTTTATTCTTTAAAAAACTGATAGGAGAAAACAGTAACCTGTTTTTTCACATTTCTCTCACTACTTATGAAGGTGAACACCTTTTTATTGATTTATGAGTAAGATGATAATATAACTTACTTTCCAATAAGCAGTGTTTTTTTTTTTTTAAACATTTATTTTAGAGAGAGGGAGTAATGGCGAGAGAGAGAAAGAGTTGCTCCAGTTATTTATGCACTAATTGGTTGATTCTTGTATGTGCCCTGACTGGGGGTTGAACCCACAGTTATGGTGTATTGGGCTGATGCTCTAACCAATTGTCCTACACAGCCAGGACAATTACAAGTGTTTTAAGAGTAAAAGGAGGACTAACCAGAAGGAAGCTAATGGAACTCTTGGTCACATTACATACTGGTCATTTGCGGTTTGAGAATGACTTTTTTGTAGCTTTTATTTTTCTACGGACTTATCTGTTTTTAAGGACTTAAAGGTTATGTTACATATATGGTGAGTGTGGTTCAGTTAGTTGGAACATCATCCTGTAGACTGAATGGTCAAGGGTTCAATTCCCCCTCAGGGCATATATCTGGGTCAGGTTTGGTTCCCCATCAGGGTGCATGCAAGAGGCAACTGCTCAATGTTTCTCTCCCCCTCTCTTTTTGTCCCTCTCTTCCCCTCTCTCTAAAATCAATAGGCATGTCTTTGGATGAGGATTTATTTTTTTAAAGATTATATTACAATAATAATACTAACTTTTTATAATTTATGCTAAATATGTATTTCCTAGTAAATTATTTTTATTTTTATAATAAAAGTAGTACAGAAACATAATTTTATTTTAGTATGTTTTAGATTTTAAATTAAACTTTTTGAGATAATTGTAGATTCACCTGCAATTCTAAGAAATGACATAGAGAGATCCCTTTTATCCTTTATCCAGTTTCCTCCAATGGTACCATTTTGTAAAACTGTAGTGCAATATCAGCCCTGGCTGGTTTAGCTCAGTGGATTGAGCGTCGGCCTGCGAGCTAAGTGTCGCTGGTTCGATCTTCCAGTCAGGGTACATCAGAGAAGGAAAACTCTGACTCCAAAAAACCTCCGCTGCCTTGCGGCATACCTCTTCAGGGGAAAGGCTAAAGGAGTAAACCCTGACAGAAAATCCGGAGCCGGAGTCCCTAAGGCGGTTCGACGTTGTAGTCAACACCGGCAACTCCTGCGGCGCACCTGAAGCCAAGCTGTATTGACTCCGTCTTTCCCTTGGATCCTTCAGCTGCGAAGAGAGGGGGGGTCTGCTGCATGGGCAACAGCTGGCCCTCCATATCACCCTGCCCAGGCTCTGTAGCTTCAGCGTCATCGCAAGATGTCGATTCAACACGGGAGGAGACAGATACCATGTCACTCCAGAGTCGGACTGCACAGCCATTCTCGGCCGTGCAGATAGACTCTTAAGAAGCTACACCATCGTCTCTCAAGACGGACGGCTGCCGACGACGAGTGCAATATCAAAACCAGGCCATTGGATCAATACAGTCAAGAAACAGAACATTACAGAGACTGGAGTGAAGTGACCACAAGTCAAAGAATGGTGACTATCACTAGATGCTGGAAGAGGCAAAAACCGATTACCTCCTAAGGTTTCCAAAGGGGGAGGTCCCTGTAAGCACCTTTTATTTTACAGTCTTCTGGCCTTCAGAACTTTGGGATAATAAATTTCTGTTGTTTTAAGCCACCCAGCTTGTAATTTGTTTTAGCAGCTACAGGAAACTAACAGAAAACTGTCTATCAAAATATGTAATGAGATTCTGGAGTTTCTTTAAACCTATTTTTAAGTGGCTTTTCTAATACTACTCTGGTAGGAGGTTTCAGGGGGTGAGGGGAGGGACAACCTTGTTCCTGCCAGGTGAAGGTAGAAATCCAGGTTCCCCATTAGGCCTCTGTTGATATCTGAAGGAGTGGGCTCCTTGTTATGACTGCATGAAAATGAGAGTTCCTGCACCCCATGCACTCTCCATGGATGCTTTAGGGTAGGGATGGAGGAGATGAAAGTCCAGGTCCCCTACTTGGCCTTTTCTGACTATGCGCCAGTGAGGGGATTAGAGGCACCTCAATACAACCTCACAAGGATAGACCTATAGTTTTTCTGGTTGGTCTTAGCTGGTATGGATGGGAGCAGGGCTAGTCTTTTCTGTGGTGTTTGGCTGAAAGAAAGATTATTGTCTAAAACATTTCTGACTAGAGAAAGCAGGCTTTTCTTTTTTCCTTGCCTGCTCCTATTTGCCTTTCTGCATTGCCAGCTTCTTCAGCTCCAAGTCTCGGAATTTGTGACCATATCATCTTTCAGGGCCTGAGGTGCCTAGTGGCTCTGCCTTCTTCTCTCCATCTCCCAGAATCATCTAATGTTTGTTTTAGATATAATGTCTAGGGATTTTAGTTATCCTTAGTGGGGAAATTAGGAAAAGTGCTTCTACTACATCTTCCTGAAAGCAGAAGTTTATTTTATTTAAAAAATTAACAGGACTTAAACCAAAACATCCAAGGGTCTCACTTCTCATGCCTTACCCTCCTCATTCCACACTCCATAAGTAACTAGTGGTTCTCCAAGTATCTCTCTACTAGTAACAGAATTCCAAGTAGAAGACTTACACCCTTTACTTTAAATTGTGATTTAAGGTAAGTATTCTTTAACAGGTACTGAATTTACTTAGATGTAATTTAAAAGATTTTTTTAAACCCACATAAGTGAAAAATCTCCTTCCCATTCATATCTTTTCCCCCAGAAGCAACCAATGTTATGATTTTCTTGAACATTCTTCCAGATATATTTTAGTCATATATTCACAAATACATTACGCCTCGGGATAAACTGTATTATAATTCCCAATTATTGACTCTCTCATTTCCAGTAAGAGAGTGATCCATCCCTGCCATGTACTTGCTTTCATCAATGAAATGTGAGCAGCAGTCATGGATGCCAGTTCTAAGCAGAAGGCTTAACACCCTTGTGAAACT
The DNA here is from genome assembly GCF_987537825.1 of Furipterus horrens. Classification (NCBI taxonomy): domain Eukaryota; kingdom Metazoa; phylum Chordata; class Mammalia; order Chiroptera; family Furipteridae; genus Furipterus; species Furipterus horrens. The sequence goes on from NW_028327182.1 coordinate 46,888,136, forward strand.
CAGCTCCCCTCTTGCTCTTCTTTCTTCCATGAGAACAGATGTCCTAGGGGCCATTCCTCCCCCTATTGAGAAGTTTTGTGGATCATGTCAGCAAATCCATGACCATTGTATTAGTTACCTATTGCTGAAGAACAAATTACCCTAAAATTTAGCAGCAATTTAAAATAAAAATATTTACCACATAAAATTTTTTGTAATTTCACTAAATAAAAATACTAGTCTCACAAAATTCCTGATGATCACGAATCTGGAAGCAGTTTAGTAAAGTGATTCTGGCTCAGGGACTGAGAAGACTTCAGTCAAGCAGTCAACTTCGTCAGTGGCCATCTGAAGGCTTGACTGTGGCTGGCTCCCAAAAGACTCACTCACCTGTCTGTTTGATGAAAGTCTATCTTAGTTCCTCAACATAGGGACCTCTCCACAGGACTGCTTAATATGGCAACTGGTTTCCTCCAAAGCCAGTGATCCAAGAAGGACATGTCATGTGCTCACAATAGAAGCCACAATGTCTCTAATAACCTAATTTCAGAAGAAATCACTTCTCCAGTATTATATTCCTCACATAGATCACATACAGTATCAGGTGGGAGGGGATTACACAAGGGTGTGCACACCAAAAAGCAAAGATGGGACTACGTTGGAGTCTGGCAGCCACGCCGCAGACATGAAATACATCTAAATAATGAAACATTGTTTTAATATTTGGGCATTGATTGTTGCCTCAACATAACCTAACAAAACCTAACTAAGAGACTTCAGACAAAGATGGAGGCATAGACAGACATGCTGCATCTCCCTCCACAACTAAGAAGGAATACAGCTACCTCAAAACTAGAAACAACCAGAAGTTCCAGAAAACCGAACTACATGGAAGTCCAGCAAACAAAGATATAAAGAAGAAATACTCATTCAGACAGGTAGGAGGGACGGAGCCAGGGCGGAGAGGACACGGTATGTTGGTGGCAGCAGTGGCAACAGCAGCAAGCCCGCAGAAAGCACAGTTACACATTTTAAAAAGTCAGGAGGGACACCTGGGAAGCATTCCCAGCCCCTCACCAGACCACTCAGCTCATTGTCCCAGCACCAGAGAAAATCAAGCCTCACTGCTTTTGACTGTGCAAATCAGTGGGGGTTGGAACGGAGGCAGAAACTGCTGGTCTCTCAGCAGAGTCCGCTTGTTGAAAGGGCCCCCACAGACCTAGAACATCCGCAGACCCACCCCCTCTGGGAATGACAGCCAGGGCAGCAGCTAGAGGGGTGCCAGTCTGGTGCGGAGGTGGGAGAAGTGCCTGGAAAAGGGGCGAGTGCTGGGCAAGGGGCATTGTTCCTTCTCAGACCCCTCCCTTACATACAGTGCCACAACTTGGTGAAACAGGTCACCCATTAGTGATGAATCTTTAAGGCTCTGCCCCTTACAACGTAGTAGGAATGACAGCTCTCCCTGGGACATGGAAGCAAACAAACATAGGAGACTTCTGGCCAAGATGGAGGCCTAGACTGACACACTCCATTTCCCTCCACAACTAAGAAGGAATACAACTACGACAAAACCAGAAATAACCAGAAGTTCCAAAAATAAATGGAAGTCCAACATATGAAGTTGTAAAGAAGTGGTGCTCGTCTGGACAGGTAGGAGGGGTGAAGCCGGGGAGAAGAGTTCAAGCTGTGCTGTCCACAGCAGCAGTAACGATGGAGTCAGGACAGTGGTAAGCACAGACACCTGTATTTAGAAGGAGGCGAGAAGCGCCTGGGGAGCACCCCTGACTGCAGACCAGACATGTCAGCTTGTGATTCCAAAGCCAGGGAAGGCAGACCCTCATTATCTCGGGTTGTTAGGGCCAGAGGGTGTAGGGATGGAGGAGGCAGCTCCCAGTCTCTTAGAGGAGAGTGAATGGCAGGAATCCATCTTGGACCCCTGCCCCCACGCAAAATGCCACAGTGTGGTGAAAAGGGTCACTCGGTTGTGATGAGTGCAATGGGCCCTTCCCCTATAGTGTAGGAGGTGTGACACATCCACCCAGGAAGCAAAGGTAAACACAAAACTATCAGGATGGCACAGATCATGATAGAGATCCCAATCACATAGCTGACCAGAGAGCAAATATCTAATCTAATGGCTTAGAAGATAGGAAATCTTTCTGAGGCACAGTTCAGAGCTTTGGTTATATGAATGCTTACAGACCTAACAGCAGATCTTAAACAAGACGGGAAGGAAAGAAGGCTAGTCCTGCTGAAATGAATGAAAAAACATACAAACCTAGTGGTGAGGGAAAGAAAACCAGGGATCAAACCAACAAATCAGAACATAGAGAAGGAACAAACAGTCAACCAGTGCAGAAGAGGAAACAAAAAGTGAGAAAAATGAGGAGAGGCTCAGAAACTTATCAGACAGCTATAAGCAGGCCAACATCTGAATCACAGGGTTGCCAGAAGGTGAAGAAGAAGAACTAACATTGAAAAATTATATGAAAAAATAATGAAGCAGAACTTCCTTAACTTGGGGAAGGAAATAGACTTACAGGTCCAGGAAGCACAGAGAGTTCCAAAAAAAATGGACCCAGGGAGAACCACTCCAAGACACATTATAATCAAAATGTCAAAATTAAGGATAAAGAGAGAATCTTAAAAGCAGCAAGAGAGAAGAAAAATATTACATACAAAGGGGTCCCAATAAGACTTTCAGCTGATTTCTCAAAAGAAACTCTGCAGGCAAGAAGGGACTGGCAAGAAATATTCAAAGGAATGAAAAGCAAAAACCTACAATCACGATTACTCTATCCAGCAAAGCTGTCATTCAGAATAGAAGGGCAGAGAAAGTGCTTCCAGGACAAAGCAAAACTGAAGGAGTTCATCAGATCCAAACCACTGTTATATGAAATGTTAAAGGGACTTGTTTAGGAGAAGGAGGATCAAAACTATGAACATTAAAATGAAAACTATTACAACAACAAACAACAGAAGCTAGGGAATTGAAACAAAGGCAGACTAACTAGGCAACGAGAGTGGGAAAAGAATTATAGGTATGGGAAACATTTTGGGGGGATGTCAGTGGGGAGAGGGAAGGGGGAAAGGGAGGGAGATGGTACAGGAATTAAGAAGCATAGTAGGAGGGAGTGAAGTAGATAGAAAGATGTTGAGAATAACTATATGCACAACCAATGGACATGGACTAAGGGGGGGAAAACTTAAGGGAGGGGGTCACTGGGTGGAGGGGAACAAAGGGGAAAGAAATTGTGAATACTGTAATAGCATAAACAATAAAGCATATTAAAAATAAAATAATAAAAAAAACCTTAACCCATACACTTATATGTCTTTATAACCTTTGAACACTTTTTAAAAATATTTTATTTATTTATTTTTAGAGAGAGAGGGTAAGGAAGAGAGAAAGAGAGGGAGAGAAAAATCCATGTGTGGTTGCCTCTCACATGCTCCTAACGGGGGACCTGGCCTGCAACCCAGGCATGTGCCCTAACTGAGAATCAATCCAGCAATCCTTTGGTTGACAGGTCAGCACCCAATTCACTGAGCCACACCAGCCAGGGCAGATATATTCTTTTTAGTTCATATTCTAAAAGATGAAGAATAAATGCCTCTTACATCCTCTTGGTCTTCTTACAGTACTGAACATTTGTTGAGTTTGGTTAGTTTTCTTTTCATTTTTTTAAAGTTTTTCTAATGGTTATGTGTATAACTCTGAACTACATTCTTGGATCTTGTTCCATCAGTTTTTGACAATATTGGCTTATGCCCCACTGTACAAAATTAAAAAATTAATGCACACGGAATTCAAAACAATGGTGGTGAAGAAGCTCAATATGCTCAACAACCTCAAAAACAACTACGACAACCTCCAAGGAAGTTACCAACAGCTCCAAGAAAATTACAGGAAACTTGCAGAGAACTACACCAGTATAAAAAAAGACATAGAAACTATTAACAAGAACCAGGAAGAAATGAAGAATTCAATCTCTGAACTGAAAAACACAGTAGAATCAGTCAAAAGCAGACTAAACAAAGCAGAGGATCAGATTACTGAGTTAGGAGATAATGTAGAAAAAATTCTCAGACAATGCAGCAAAATGAAAAAAGATTGAAAAAATATGAACAAGATGTAAGGGAATTACAGGATAGCATGATAAGAAATAATATCAGGATCATCGGAATACGGGAGGGAGAAGAAAAGGAGCATGGAATTGAAAAACTGATAGGAGAAATAGTGACAGAAAATTTTCCGAACCTGATGAGAGCAAAAGTTATACAAGTTCAGGAAGCACAGAGAGTTCCAATGAAGAGGAACCCCCAAAAATCCACTCCAAGGCACATCATAATTAAAATGACAACATGCCAAGACAAGAGAGAATCCTGAAAGCAGCAAGAGAAAAACAGCAAATAACATACAAGGGAGCTCCAATAAGACTATCAACTGATTTCTCAACAGAAATATTACAAGCCAGAAGGGAATGGTCAAAAATATTTCAAGCAATGAAAAACAAAGGCCTACAACCAAGAGTACTCTACCCAGCAAGGCTCTCATTCAAAATAGAAGGTGAAATAAGGAGTTTCTCAGACAAAGGAAGGCTAAAAGAATACACCTCCAGCAAACCAGCATTGCAAGAGATGCTAAAGGGAGTGTTCTAAGAAAAAAGAAGAAAAGAAGAAAAAAATAAAAAAACAAAGGAGAGGAACAGAGGTACAAAGGGAAATGAACAAATACACGTCAATAATAACCTTAAATGTAAATGGATTAAATGCTCCAGTTAAAAGACATAGGGTAATGGAATGGATAAGAAAACAGTACCCACAGATCTGCTGTATACAAGAAACACACCTCAAAACAAAAGATTTACATAGGCTGAAAGTAAAAGGATATAAAAAAATATTCCAAGCAAATGGATGGGAAAAAAAAAGCCGGGGTAGCAGTCCTCATATCAGACAAAATGGATTTCAAAGCAAGGGCAATAGAAAGAGACAAAGAAGGACATTTCATAATACTTAAAGGAACAATCCATCAAGAAGATATAACACTGATAAACATATATGCACCCAACATAGGAGCACCCAAATACATAAAGCAAATACTAGAAGACCACAAGAAGGATATCAACAACAACACACTCATAGTAGGGGACTTCAACACTCCATTATCAACAATAAACAGATCACCCAAGCAAAGAAACACCAAGGATATACAGGCATTGAACAACACACTAAACCGCGTGGACTTAACTGATATATATATAGAACTTTCCACCCCAAAGAAGCAAAATATACATTCTTTTCAAATGCACATGGGACATTTTCAAAGATAGACCACATGATAGGACACAAAACAAGCCTCAAAAAATTCAAGAAAATTGAAATTATATCAAACATCTTTTCAGATGACAATGCCTTGAAACTAAAAACCAACCTCAGAGAAAAAAAATCAAAGACACCCAAACTCATGGAGAATGAATAACATGCTATTAAATAATGAATGGGTTAACAATGACATGAAAGAAGAAATCAAGAAATTTCTGGAAACTAATGATAATGAACACACAACAGTCCCAAACCTATGGGACACAGCAAAAGCAGTCCTGAGAGGGAAGTTCATAGCAATACAGCCTTACCTGAAAAAAATAGAAGGATCTCAAATAAAAAACCTAACCCTAAAGCTACAAGAACTAGAACTACAACAACAAACAAAGCCTAGGGCAAGAAGAAGGAACGAAATCATCAAGATCAGAGCAGAACTAAATGACATAGAGACTAAACAAACAATCCAAAAGATCAACAAAACTAGGAGCTGGTTCTTTGAAAAAATAAACAAAATTGACAAGCCTCTAGCCAGGCTCATCAAGAAAAAAAGAGAGAAGACCCAAATAAACAAAATCAGAAATGAAAGAGGAGAAATCATGACTGATACTACAGAAATACAAATGATAGTAAGAAATTACTACAGACAACTGTATGGCAAGAAATTTGACAATCTAGAGGAAATGGACAAATTTCTAGAAGCATACAACCTTCCAAAACTGAGTCAAGAAGAAGTGGAAAGTCTCAACAGACCTATAACAAAGAAGGAAATTGAAACAGTAATCCAAAATCTCCCTGCATACAAAAGTCCTGGACCAGGTGGCTTCACAAGCGAATTTTACAAAACGTTTTGGGAAGAACTAACTCCTATCTTCCTCAAACTATTCCAAAAAATCCAAGAAGAGGGAAAAATCCCAAACTCTTTCTATGAAACCAGTATTATCCTAATCCCCAAACCAGGCCAAGACACAACAAAGAAAGAAAACTACAGGCTGATGTCACTGATGAACATAGATGCTAAAATCCTCAATAAAATATTGGCAAACAGGATCCTGCAATACATAAAAAAGATCATACATCACGATCAAGTCGGATTATCCCAGGGATAGAAGGATGGTTTAATATTCGCAAATCAATAAATATAACATGTCACCTAAACAAAATGAAAGACAAAAATCACATGATCATATCAATAGATGCAGAAAAAGCATTTAATAAAGTACAACACCCATTTATGATGAAAACACTCAGCAAAATGGGAATAGAGGGAGCATACCTTAACATAATCAAGACCATATATGAGAAGCCTGAGGGCCAACATCATACTCAATGGACAAAAACTAAAAGCATTCCCCCTGAATTCAGGAACTGGACAAGGTTGTCCACTCTCTCCACTCCTATTTAACATAGTGTTGGAAGTCCTAGCCACAGCAATCAGACAACAAAAAGGAATAAAAGGCATCCAAACTGGGAAAGAAGAAGTAAAACTTTCATTATATGCAGATGACATAATAGTATACCTAGAAAATCCTATAAACTCCACTAGAAGACTACTCAATATAGTAAGTGAATTTGACAAAATAGCAGGGCACAAAATAAATATACAGAAATCTAAGGCATTTCTGTATACCAACAATAAAATAGCAGAGACAGAAGCAAAAAAGAAAATACCATTTACTATAGCAACAAGAAAAATAAAGTACCTAGGAGTAAACTTAACCAAAGAGATAAAAGACCTGTACTCTGAAAATTACATAACATTGAAGAAAGAAATTAAGGAAGATACAAATAAATGGAGGCAAATACCATGTTCTTGGATGGGAAGAATCAACGTCATCAAAATGGCCATACTACCCAAAACAATTTACAGATTCAATGCAATCCCTCTTAAAATACCAATGACATATTTCACAGACCTAGAACAAATACTCCAAAAATTCATATGGAACCAAAAAAGACCCCGAATAGCAAAAGCAATCTTGAGACAGAAGAACACAGCAGGAGGAATCACAACACCAGATATCAAACAATACTACAAAGCCACTGTGATCAAAACAGTCTGGTACTGGCATAAGAACAGACATATAGATCAGTGGAACAGAATAGAGAGTCCAGAAATAAACCCAGGCCTCTATGGTTTAACTAATATTTGATAAAGGAGGAAGGAACATAAAATGGAGTGAGAAGAGCCTCTTTAACAAATGGTGCTGGGAGAACTGGATAGGGACGTGCAAAAAAATGAAACTAGACCACCAACTTACACCACACACTGGAATAAACTCAAGATGGATCAAAGACTTAAATGTAAACCATGACACCATAAAAGTCCTAGAGGAAAACATAGGCAAGAAAATTTTAGATATCTCAGGTAACAAACAATATCTTCACGGATACATCTCCTAAGGCAAGAGAAATAAAGGAAAAAATAAACAAATGGGACTACATCAAACTAAAGAGTTTCTGCTCAGCAAAAGAAAACATCAGCCAGATGAAAAGGAAACCAACCATATGGGAAAACATATTTGCCAATGACATCACAGACAGGGGACTGATTTCAAAATATATAAAGAACTTATATGACTCAACATCAAGAAAACAAACAACTCAATTAAAAAATGGGCAAAGGACCTGAACAAACACTTCTCCGAAGAGGACATACAGAAGGTCCATAGACACATGAAAAAATGCTCAACATCATTAGCCATCAGGGAGATGCAAATAAAAACCACAATGAGATACCATTTTAGACCAGTCAGAATGGCCATCATCAACAAATCAACAAACAAGTGCTGGCGAGGATGTGGAGAAATGGGAACCCTAGTGCACTGTTTGTGGGACTGCAGACTGGTGCAGTCACTATGGAAAACAGTATGGAATTACCTCAAAAGATTAAAAATGGAACTGCCTTTTGAACCAGCGATTCCACTACTAGGATTATACCCGAAGAATCTTGAAACACCAATTCAAAAGAACTTATGTACCCCTATGTTCATTGCAGCACTGTTTACAATAGCTAAGTGCTGGAAACAACCTAAGTGCCCATCTGTAGATGAGTGGATCAAAAAACTGTGGTACATTTACACAATGGAATACTATGTAGCAGAAAGAAAGAAGGAATGCCTGCCATTTGCAACAACCTGGGTGGAACTAGGGAGAATTATGCTTAGTGAAATAAGCCAGGCAAAGAAAGAAAAATACCATATGAGGTCACCTAATACAGGAAACTAAAGAACAACACAAACAAATGAACTAAATAGGACAAAGAGCAGAATAGCAGAAAATAGGGGGGAGGGGGGAGGGAGAGAAGGGGAATAAGTAAGGGAACGGTTTAGTCAAAGAACGTGTATAAATGACTCATGGACATGGACAACGGGGAGGGATATGATTATGGGAGAAGTGGTGGGCTGGGTGGGAGAAATGGGGGGAAAAGGGACAACTGTAACTGAAAAACCAAAAATAAAAAATAAATAAAATTGTTATTTAAAAAAAAGGAAAAGAAATTAATGCTTTTATACTTCTTCTAACATTACTTCCTTCCAAACTTCTGTCCATGAAACCATTATTTTTTTAATTTTCCACGTCCTTTTTGCCTCCATATATCTTCCTCTGCAAGCCATGTTACTGTCCTAAGAATTTACTAAGCTCTATCTCCACAGAACATAAAACTGATGGAAAGTTCCCTGTGTCTATCTGTTACAGAAACAAGGGAGTCCAAAAATCCCCAGAGCTTGCAGCTGGGGGATGGGGAGAAGGAAGCAGCTTTTGGAATGCCTCCACATGCCTGAGGCTGGTGGCTAGTGTCTTTCTTATGCAAATGGCTTTAATGCATCCAAAGCCTCAGGCAGATGGGAGGAGTCTTGAACCAGGGGACAGTATGGAAAGCACACACAGCCTACGTAAGGGTCTGTGAATGGTCAGAACTGTTTGCAACACCCACTGCGTCAGATGACGCAGTCAGGGATATATAAGCAGCTGCAGACATTTTAGCTCTGACTCTCTCTGGCTCTCGCTCGTGCTCCCACTCTGAGACTCTCACTCTCTGACTCGGGCTCTCACTCGCGCTCTGGCTCTGGCGCTCTGACTCTCTCTGGCTCTCGCTCGTGCTCTCACTCTGAGACTCTCTCGCTCTCTGACTCGGGCTCTCACTCGCGCTCTCGCTCTGACTCGCGCGCTCTCTTGCACGCTCGCTCTCAGGGTCTCGCTCTCGCTCTCGTGTGCTCCTTCCATGTGGCTTGGTGAAGGGGCCTTCTCCATGTGGCTTGGAGAAGGGGTCTCCAGGCTGCAGTAAGAGGCTCTCGCCATGCGGTTTTGAGAAGGAAAGGAGATCCGCGCAATTTGCAGGAAGAAGACAGTTTGCAAGGAGGCTGAGAATCCAGGTGGTTCTGCATTGAGAGCTGGAGGGCACCACAGCACAGAAAGGACCTCCCCAATCAGATTGAATGATTGGCAGCTGCTGGTAAAGCTGAACTGTGTTTGGAAAGTAGGGAAACGGTTTCTCTGACTTTCCTAAAACTAGCCTGGTTTGGTAGTGGGGAGGCAAGGATATGTGTTTGTGGGTGTTTTAAAGAGCATAAGACTTAACAACAGAAATCCGCAAATAACTAAATCTATATAACTGTTAAATAAACAATTCTTTTTCTTTTCACTAAGCTCTGATATTGAGAGTTATAATTTTGGTGGCGGGCAATCGGGCCCCTAACTAAAGAGCCCGTGGGTTTGTTTTCAATTGGAGCAGCCCAGGGGTTCTGTAACATATCTGGGAAACAAAAATGGTGGGCACTGAGGGGAGCAGTGGATATGATGCTATCAGGCTTGACTCTGAGGGGAAGGACTGAAATCTGGAGAAACTCCTGACTTATGACCACATGTAATTGCTTCCAGATCCTTATCTGGGGCATTCTCTCACTACGGCTGAATTTCCAAAGCTACCACAGATCAAGGGCATCAGTCTTGGTACTTATACAAGGAGAGCCCTGGTTCAAAGAGGAGGGCTAAGGAAATGGGGGCTGGTAGAGCTTTTTTGACCAAGAAATTCTTTGCATTCCCCAGCATTGTCCTTACTATTTTTCCTGAATGGATCCAGCCACCAGGGTTAATTCCTTTCCCCAAGATAAGGGTGTAGATTATCTTGCTGAGTTCTTTTTCAGTCCTTACAAGCTGGGGTGACTGGGTAAGTTCTCTAAATACAATGCAGAATACTCAGTTTAATTTTAATTTTAGATAAGCAATGGATTTTTATTTAGTATAATTACATCTCAAATATTACATAAGACATACTTTTATAATACAATCATTTATTGTTTATTTAATATTCAAATTTAACTGAGCATTCTGCATTTTCACTTGCCAAATCTTGCACCACTGCAAGGGTGGGGCTGAACTCCCTTTTACTAGCAGAAACAGAACAAGTGAAGAGCCCCACACAGAAGCCCTCACCGAACCCAGACTACAAAGAACCCAAAAAACCTGGCTATGCCAAGAGATTTGTCCTGTAGAGGGACACCCACATGGAAGTTTCCCAGAGTTTTTCTGGATAGCTCTATCTGCCAGTCCACAAATTACCTCATACCCAAATTATTCCTCACTTATTTCTCAGCCTACATATAGTTTATGTTCAGTGTCTGTACATGTTTTACTTTTGTACCTGCTTTCTCTAGCAGATCCAGATTCGCTGTTTATTGAATGCCAACTATGCAAAAGTGTAACATCCTATTAGGTGGTTCTTCATACCCCATCTCCTTATCCTCACAATCCCATGTGGGAGGCATCATTTATTACCATTGTTGTTTCCATTTTCCAGATGTGGGAACTGAGTTTCCAAGGGTTCCTGCAGGCCAAGGGACTCATCAAGAAGGTATCACTTAAGGCCTCATGACTAATAAGTGCCCTCTAAGACTTAAACTCCTTCCTAAAAAAAGAACAGCTCCCTGAATGCCCTGGAGGCCTTCTGCTTTTCCATCTCCACCTAAACAACCTACGACTCACTACCTCCACCAAAGCCGGGTACCATCTCCCCACCCCCAATGGAACCTGTAAGAAAGAGAGAGGAGGAGATATCCCCTCCAGCAGGATGGTGACATAGAGCTTCTGGGATTTACTATAAGGATATGGGAATCAATACATTAGTCCATAAAAACAAAGTTACAAAGGATGGACAAATCCTATAATTGTCTGAAAAAGCAAATGCGCTTTAGTTTGCCAGCCCAAGAACTCAGTCTTTAAGGTATAACTTATACTGGCAAATGCAATCCGAATTTAAGCCATTGATATAGAAATGAACTTGCAGGATGAACAGCCTGGGAATTGTGCCTATCTAGTGTGTGTGTGTGTGTGTGTGTGTGTGTGTGTGTGTGTGTGTGTGTATGCGCACGTGCGCCTGAGTATGGACACCCTACTCCTGCATTCTACTGTAATTCTGGTGGCAGCAGGACTCCTCTTCGTGGTTCATTGTTCCCCTGCAGCGCTGGAGCTTGGCTTTGGCCAGTCAAGCTTAAACCCTGCATTTTACTAATAAAGAAAGCATAGGAGCCCTCATAGATTCCTATCTGTAGCGTTTGTGCAGCCCAAGAGATTTGCAGTTTGCTTACAATCATTATTTACATTAGCTATCTGCAAACAGAAAAGTGTGAACAAAAGAAAACTACTTAAGTAGGTATCAGCCCAGAACCAAAAAATATCAGCTGGCTTAGGTCAAGCTTCAGGGCTTAATTTCTACGTGAATTACAGAAATAACGCAGGTATTGTGTCTTTTGGACCGAGGCAATATTCAGTTTCAATCTGGTGGTTAAGAAAGAGGAACAGCTTAGTCTGAAATCCTACACATGAAAAAGACTGAAGAGAAATTTCTCCAAAGCAAAATAAAATATATATTGTATAGGGAAGTGTTATGGCCAGATGACATTTTGATTCAAACCCACTCTGCTTAATGCCTTCATTTCCTTCTCTGGGGGATAAAATCTGCTCTCTCATCCCATAGGTTCAGAAGAAAGCTCCCCTTTGTAGGCTGAGATGCCATTTTGGGCTTTGAAAGGAAAATAGATCATGTCATTGTCAAGGCTGTTATTGAGAACATCATGCCCTGAGCCCTACTGGCTTGGCTATAGTCAAAAGAATAAAACAAAGCTGTTTGAGATGAATTTCATCACTCTGACTTGCCCAACTGGGACCTACCCTAATTCCACTCCCAATTCAAATGCCCAGAATTTATTCCAGGAACAAGTTAAAATTCCTACTACTTTCACATTTACAAACAATGCAAATCACTTTACTTTTCTTTTTTTTACAGAAAAGGTATTTAGATTGCTGAAAGAGTTCAGGTAGACAGCTTCTGAGTGTAAAGCCCCTGGGGAATGTGGTGGGTGGAATGATCAGTTTGTAGGGCCGGAGGATATACATAGAGTGTAGGCCACTGAGCAAACTACCTAATTGTCTTCCAGGGCACAGAAGCCCGAAGGCCTTGTGCTTCGCTCTGACACTCATCACCATTGCTGAGTGGTCCACTCAATAAAGGCATTAGGTCCTTCCTGTTAAACTTTTGCCTTAGGGCCTGAACATAGGGCGCTTATCCATTAAACTGTCAACTCCTTTACCCCTGAGGCAGAGTAGAAATGCAGTGGTTGTCCTGGGGAATTGGGAAAATACAAAGAATAATGTGATTCCCCAAACAATGTTAGTTAAGAGTCCTCAGATTGGGGGAGAGGGGGAGAGGGGTGCACTGGCAGCTTCTGTTACTTTTGTTTTGAGAAAGAGAGAAAGAGAAGGAGAGACAGTTTTGGAGTTGGGGGAGTCTCTTTTCTTTCCTTTTGGAGTTTGCTTTGTTATTAAAATTTTCTTTGGAAAGTGCTATTAGCTAGAACATTTTTTCTAGAAACCTCCAAGGTAAAATACAGGGTTGGGCAAAAAGTAGGTTTATAGTTGTGAGTATGCAAAACACAGAGTTTATTCTTCTATTATTATTTATTAATTATATTATTTTCTATACAAACAACTGTAAACCTCCTTTTGCCCCATCCTGCATACAAGTCAGAAGAGGGTAAGGATGACTATTAAAGAGAAACACCTTCCTGATCTGCATGGCTCAGTTGGTTGAACATCACCCTGCAAAGTGAAGGGTTGCCAGTTCGATTCACAGTCAAGACATCATGCAAGAGGCAATGGATCGATCTTTCTCTCCTTCATTTTCTTCCTCCTTTCCCCTTTCTCTATAAATAAGTAAATAAAATCTTTCAAAAATTAAAGAAGAAGTAACACCTTAGCAGGCAGAAATATGCCACTTAATTCATTCTTGATCAGACTTAGAGCCTGTAATTTGGGACAAGTGACTATATTTTTCAGCCTTTCCTTCTACCTCAACTCTGAGCAGTAAGTAGGTACATTGTAATAAAGCCTACTTGATAGTGTGGTCGTGAGCATAAAATAAAATGTATAAAGTACACACAGCACAGATTTTAACACATAGTAGATACTTAAGAATAGTAACAGCCAACATTTATTTAGTTTTACACACTGTCATTTGTGTTTTACCTTAAAGATGTTCATTTAATCCTTGCCACTACCTCGAGGGGTAAATGCTAAAACTGTCCCCATTATAAGGAGAAGTGAGGATTAGCACGGCTCTGTCTGTGGACCACAGCTGACCAAGTGGCAGATCAAGATTTGAAACTCATCCCAGATCTTATCCACTGTGCCATGTACAGAGGCCGCAAGCTGAATCCCAGGAGTAAGATCTGGCACACGGGTGCATTTTGCTTGGCTTACAGAATTTATAAGAGAATATGTAACTTAGTAACCAACACTTAAAAAGTAAGAAAGATTTCAAAATTCTGGATCTTTGGCTTCTCCTTAAATATCTGAAGCTCTGGCCACTGTGCCCATGTTCCTGCATAACTATGTGTAGCTGACGCTGTACAGTGGCTGTCACCTGTGGACAGTCGTGAGCTTGCAGTGGTCTCCACCACACCTCATCCTCACACCTTTTGGCCCCAGGAAGCATTTGAGGATTAGTCCTTTCCCACTGTCTTTTCCACACATTTTCCTCCCTACAGCTCTGTTATTACATAAACTACCTGATATCTCTAGGAGGCTCCTTTGTGGAGTAAAATGCCCTGTTCATTCTCATCATCTCTGTTGAGCTCAAGTTATTCCTGCCTAGGGCAGCTCCCAGTACACTGCTGATGGAAGACTGATGTTCTCTGATTCCTTGAGGACTCCACTGATGCCTCCCCTACCCTGAGAAGTCTGAAAAGACCCTGAAGCATCTCTTACTCTGAATATATATTATCTCTTAGATTTGCCTTTTTCATCCCTTTGCCCTCCCATGAAAGCATCTTATCCCAGGGTCTCCTCCCCTTTACCTTCCTGTATTATTGTAGTAGCAATCCTTACCTGGTCCTCCTGACATACCTCCTACCCATTCACCCCATTTTACATAACTTCATATTCATTTCAGCAGATCTTTTTTTCATGGTCAAGGTCAGCTTTTTGGGTATGAGACCTGTGCAATTACATAGGATCTCGCATTTAGGAGGCCTCTATATGTCATTGATTGATTGATTGATTGATTGATTGATTTTAGAGAGAGAGGAAGGGAGAGAGAAACACCGATTTGTTGTTCCACTTATTTATGCATTCATTGGTTGCTTCTTGTATGTGCTCTGACTGGGGATCAAGCCTGCAACCTTGGAATATCAAGATGACACTCTAGCCAAGTGAGCTACCCAGCCAAGGCCTAGAAGGCCTCCACATTATAATACTCTGCTATTGCCATCTCGAAACTCTTAATAATATTTGAACCAGAGGCCCACTTTTTCTTTTGTACTGGGGCCCCAAAATTATGTAGCTGGTCCTATCTATGTTTTAATTCACAAAGCTTTAATGATTCCTAACCTTGGCAGCATTTCAGTCTTTGTTGATACACGGCACACAGAGAGCATGATGATATATGTATGCTATAGTACAGTGCTCTGAAGTGCCAGATCATGACCAGCCATTCTAAGGGAACAGGTGTCAGAGTAAATTATGACCCTTTTACAATGCAGAGGTGCTAAGTACACCTGTAGGGAAGTTCTGCCTGCAAAGGAAGATCCTATTAGTTCACCTTAGTGATCGCCTAGCTTTACTCTAGGAATCCCACCTTGTACTGAGGTTGATCTCAATGAGTTCACACATTATTCATATTCTCACTTCCAGGCCTTCATTAATTTGTTTCTACTTCTGAAAATAACTACATTTCTTCTCGATGTTACCAAAATCCTGGCCATTTTATCAGACCAGCTCAAGTCCATGTCCTCCACTCCAAAGCTTATCTTGTGTATATCAGTCAACAGTGTTTCATTCATACACCATGTGATTATGGATATCTTAATTTGTACCCAGTATTGAACCAGTGTTGGGTATACAATAGCAAATATATGCATGCCCCTGCCCTCATGAAGCTTTGCAAGTTAGGAAGGCAAACTTTGAAGCCTTGTGATAAAAAGTATCATAGAAGTTAAGGAGAGTATGTTAGTTTCCTAGGGCTGCAGTAACAAATTAACACAAACTAGGAGGCTTATAACAATAGAAATTTATCTCTCGCCATCATAGAAGTGTGAAATCAAGGTGTCAGCAGGGTCATGTTTCCTCCAAAGACTCTAAGGAAGAATCCTTCCTTATTTCTTTCGGCTTCTGGTGGCTCCTAACATTCCTCTGCTTAGCTCTGTATAACTCTAATGTTTGTTTCCTTCACATATTCCTTTTCTCTTCTCTCTGGGTTTCTTGAAAAGATACTTGTCATTGTATTTGGGGCCCACCTGGATAATCTAGAATAATCTCATCTCAACAGCTTTAATTATATCTGCAAAAACCCTTTTTCCACTTGAGTTAACATTCACAGGTTCTGAAAATTAGAACGTGGACATCTTTTTGGGGGGGTCATCATTCAACTCATTTCAATGGGTACTTGACAGGGACAATTAACTGGACACTGGGGACTTGGAGGAAGCCTCCATGAAAAAATAACATTTAAACTGAATAATCCAGGTAAATGGGGAAAAGTTAAAAGTTTTTCTGGTAATATCATGTGCAAATATCCCAGTACAAAGTTAAGCATCATGAATTCCTGGAACTAAATGGAGCTAAGTGTGTTTGCAGAACAATGGACATCAACGAAAGGGTAAGAGAAGTACCGAAAGAAGTAATCAGGACTAAATCAAGATGAGCCTTGTTACTACATAAAGTCATTTGGACCAATGTAATGGGGAGCCATTAAAAGGTTTTAATCAATGAAAAGACACTATCAGATTACCAACGATTGTTCTGACTATAGTGTGGAATGTGGTTTGGAGGTGGCCAAGAACTGAACTAAGGAGCTTGGTTAGAAAATGGTTACATGATTTAGGCTATGAGAGCTAAACTAGGATAGTGGAGAAGGAAAGAGACAGGTCAATAAACTCAAGAAGCTATTTTGAAGTCAGCATCAACAAGACTTGGTGACTGATAAGATTGCAGTGCAGAAGTCAAGCATGAAACCCAGGCTTCTGGTTTCTGGTTTGAAGAGTGTTGCCACTGTTGAAGTTAGGAACTGAGAAGGAGATGCAGTTTGGGTAGGCAGTATAGGAATGAGTTTCAAGTGTCTGTGGGACAGCCAATTAGACGTTATTAATGGACAATTGAATTTAGAGATCTGAAACACAGGAGGGAGGTCTGGGGCTACAAATACAGACTTGGGAACCATCAGCCTATGAATCATATGTGAAGTCAGAGAGTGGATGTCTCACTTGGGGAGAATGTGTAGAGAGAAAAGAGAATAATGCCCAGGATAGCACTCTCGGGAACACCAGCACTTATTCCACTTGGCAGAGGACAAATGGCAAATGGCACAAGGGTGGTGACTGTCAATATTTAGTTATATGTCATTATTACTATACAATTTGAAACTTATTGTCAATTGTCCTGTTCAATGTCACTCACTGTATTGGGGGAAGACCAAAAAAATAACTGAATTTACTTATTAAAAAAATGTGTATTTATTCTTACATGTTTAAACTTCAGTCACCTTCAAAGTTCTCTCCATTTGAGCTGTTTCTTCCACTACTCAAAAGTTTTTGAACTTGTCAACCTTGCTGACTTTTAGTGCTTCTGCTGTTTTTGTTTCACCTCTTTTACATTAACAAAACATTTCACTTTAAGGGCTTTGTTCATCTGGGGAAACAAACAAAAAAAAACGTCATTCAGGGTGAGATTGGGTAAGTAGGGAGGGTGGGGATGGGAGTCATGCCACTTTTGGTTGAAAATTACTGAACACTCAGTGTGATGTGAATAGGTGCACTCATAAGTCACCCTTCATGAAATGGGCAAACACATTGAAAGGATTTTATTAAAAAATTAACTGAAGAGAAATGCAGCCTCTCACAACAATAGCAGCTGGTACACTGATACAGATGGGTTCATAGGACACTAATCTAGAGGGGGAGGCTTGTACTACAAGTGGCCCACCCTCCAGAAGATAATTCTGGGTTTTTGGGTCCCCCCTCATATATTTTGCTGAATAATTCAAGCAAAATATTGTTCTTTGTTATGCTGTCTTAGTCACTATTTCATATACCTTGGAACAAAGGCAAAGGTCCAGAATGGGAGGCTGACCTAGGAATAAAAACTGAACAGTTGGATGGGAATTATCTGTTGGAACTTGAGTCAGAAAACAGGGGGAGGGGACATTTTCCATCTCCACTGATACTTCACCAAAACCCATCATCCAACGTCACCATCAACTGAACATTCTAAAAATCTTATTTGTTTTAGATGATAATTGTTTCTCTAAATTAAAAAGTACCTGTTTTTGGCTTAAGGTGTTTCTTTCTTTCTCTCCTGGGTTTCTTTTGAAACCAAGAAAGGAGGTGTTTGTGCTGCCTGTCATCTACCAGACCCAATAAGCAGAGACAGGGGTTGAATTTTTATGGGCGCTTTATTCAGATGGTCAGCGGTCTGAGAAGATTGTCCTAAATTCCATAATAAACTGATTCTTTTTATAAGGAGAAGACAAGTGTAGGTAAGGGGGTTGAAATTCAGGGAAAAACTTAATTGGATAAAAACTGTAGCATTCTTTTATCTGTGTCCCCGGCGGTGGTCTTTGTGTCCTGGGTGGTGATCGTCTCACCCTGGAGTAAAATGGCTCAGATACCATCTTGATTGCTTGCAGTCCTCCTGAGGCACAAAGGTGGAACTGCTTATGGTCTCCTGGAGTCAAGATGGGTCATAACTCCAGTTTCTGAAGCAATAGCTTTTTACGTACATTGAGTACTAAGCTTATTAGCTGTTACCTGAAACTAAAATTTTCCAACATTTGAGTCCCTCATTATTCCCCTACTGTTAGTTTAAATTATCTTATTTCTATGAGGTCGGTTTCATATGGAAGTACTCATTTTGTTGTTGATCATGCATCTTAGCATTAGGAACACATTTAATTGCAGATCCACATAAGGGGGCACATGGTATGCTACAACATACTATGATAAAGTACAAAACAATTTTTAGCACAAAAGATGCACACTCTTCAGCTGGGGCTACATTAGTGACTCTTAAGGAAAATATTTCCCTATCTTTTAGGGTTACCAAAGATTCCCAATTATAAATATCAGAGTAGGTTATTTTCTTATTGATATGCTTAAATAAAGTATAATTTTGAAAGCTTTCCAGGGGAGTACAAACAGCTATAAGACATGTAGTGAAAGTTTGTTCAACATAAATTCCTCCTGCAAGACAAAATTCAGAGATCTTTAGAACAGTTTACTAAATATACCCAAATACTTTCATCTCATTTGAAAGGAACAAGTCCTCCATAACACAGGGTTAAAAAAAAGTAATGAAAAGAATATAAGTCATTGTTTTTGAAAGATGACTTTCAGATCTTCTTGAGGCTTGGTGGTCTATTGTTCCTCCGGTGCTTTCTTTAATCTGGTGCAATGAATCCAAGGCTTTATTCCTGCCAACTTTACCATGGTGGGGGTGGTGAGGAGTATGTCCCAAGGTTTACTCCACTTTTCTTCTAGTTGGCTTTATGGAAATCCTGTCTTCCAGGTTTTGAGTAGCAACTTATCTCCAGGCTCAAAGAAATGTAGCAAGCCTATAGGGGAGAGAACTCTAATACAAGCAAGGCCATTAATTGTAGGTAAGGTCTGACTTAAATGTTGTAAATTTTTATTACCTTCACTTCTTGATCTACATACATTTTCATCCAGTAGAACTTTCTGCAATAATGGAAAGATTCTGTATCTGTTATATAATATGGTAGCCACTTGCTGATGGTGACTATTGAGTACTAGAATGTCTCTAGTTCAACTGAGGAACTAGACTTCTAGTTTTATTTTGTTTTAACCCATTTAAATTTAAATACATATGTCTAGTGGCTACCATATTAGACAGAATAGCTATATAACCCTAAGCTCATAATTCACTTCCTTGAGGAACATCTCTTGAACCTTCTGCTCAAAGCCAGGCCTATCTCCTCACTACATAATGTCTGGAACCTTGTACTTTCATAAAATTAATGAGGGTTATAATTTTTAATAATTTTATGTATATACGTATCTTCAAGTAATTGCCATCATACAAAGGTGCACTTTTATGTTTTCCATTCAGAAGGGGATCATAAATATTGTCCTCTATTTCTATACAGTTTTCCTGATGATTATTTTAATGTGTTGACTGACTTACCCTTGACTCCTTTGGACACAGAGTTATAGTCAGAAGCAAATCTCTGTTTGGCTCTGTTGGTTAGAAAGAGTAATCTGGTTGCTTTCTTTTGCCTTTGGGGGAAAAAAAGTTATTCTTTCTCTTTCCCAGCAGTATTATTCGAAAACACTCTTATTGTTATTTAATGAGGTTTTTGTAGTTAATTGCTTTGCTTACATTGATAAGCTAGACTATTTACCCAGTGGTACTACAAATCCACCCTGGGCTCCTTGACCTTTGCCTAGTTGTATTGTAAACAGAGGATGCTACTGTGGACTGGCGCCCACAAGGACTTTGTGTGCACTCGCCAGGCACACAAAACTGTGAGCATTAACTTGGAACTACAAAACCACTCCCTTCATTAACAGCCTGAGGGGCCTGAGGAAGATGAATAGGTAATTCTGCCTGGCTGTATTATGTTCTTCTTAATTGTCCTTCACACGAATACATTGTGTATGTGATAAATACTCTATTTGTAAAATAGCCTTAAGCAAAATATTTTATTTATTTTTAGAGAGGGGAAGAGGAGGACGAGGGGAGAAAAGCATAGATGTGAGAGAGAAATATAGGTTGGTTGCCTCTTGTATGCCCCTCGACCAGACCAGATTGAACCCACAACCCACTTTCGCTTTGCAGATGATACCCAACCAACTGAGCCACACTGGTCAGGGCTAAAAGAGCCTTTATATCCTGTTGTTATGAAAAGTTGTAGAGGACATGGACATTTCAGGACTATGATAGGCGCAGATACTATGACTTAAAATTGCTGCTTTATGAATATTTACCCCCAAATGGGTACCCTGGCTGGTTTGGCTCAGTGGATTGAGCGTCGGCCTGCGAGCTAAGTGTCGCTGGTTCGATCTTCCAGTCAGGGCACATCAGAGAAGGAAAACTCTGACTCCAAAAAACCTCCGCTGCCTTGCGGCATACCTCTTCAGGGGAAAGGCTAAGGGAGTAAACCCCGACAGAAAATCCGGAGCCGGAGTCCCTAAGGCGGTTTGATGTTGTAGTCAACACCGGCAACTCCTGCGGCGCACCTGAAGCCAAGCTGTATGGACTCCGTCTTTCCCTTGGACCCTTCAGCTGCGAAGAGAGGGGGGGTCTGCTGCATGGGCAACAGCAGACCCTCCATATCACCCTGCCCAGGCTCTGTAGCTTCAGCTTCACTGGAGAGGACACTCCAGTGTCATCGCAAGATGTCGATTCAACACGGGAGGAGACAGATACCGTGTCACTCCCGAGTTGGACTGCACAGCCATTCTCGGCGGTGCAGATAGACTCTTAAGAAGCTACACCATCGTCTCTCGAGACGGACGGCTGCCGACGACGACGACTAGTTTAATGTGTGTCTCCCCTAAAAGAACAAGATCTAAGAAGGCAGGGGCTTTGTCTATCTCATTTATTACTGCTATTCCAGCACCTAGCAGAGTGTCCAGTACTTATTTTTACTCAATAACTATTTATTAAAAGAATGAATGATCAAATTACTCACTAAAATATATTACTGGATTAAGTACCAAAGATATCTAGGTTAACTAATTGGCTACAGATTACAATCACAAAATAGATCATTCAAATCATAAAATAGATAATTCTGGAATGCTATTGGCTCTGACCAACAAAATTTGGAATCATGAAGGAAGGTATAAATTTGACATGCTCAGTTTTGGGTAAGTGAAATTTGAGATGCTGGATCTTGTGTTTTATATTCCCTTGAACTTACTGTCAACTAAAATCCTGAAAGCTCTTCCAATTCATGATGTACACTATAGTTCTTCTATCTTCCACTACACAGTTAATTTTTAAAAACTTCACAATTCTCATTAACAGTTTTTATGCTTCCCAGAATTTTACATCATTGTTCAGCCCCTAAGTTGCTCTAAATCTTGAGTTTTTCACAGTGCACTGGTCTTCACATCCTGGTTTGCAGCCTGTCAGTGTTTGTTTATCATATTTCCTAAACTCCCAATCCAGTTAATTTGTAAATGGGGACTGTGTCAGGGACTGTGGCATGCATGCCCTGAAGACCTCCCTCTGGATACCAAAATGCAAGAATCAGCATACTTGAGATGTATCCTTTCAATAGGTGGGTTGCCCCTGCCTGGGATAAAACTTTAACCAAGTCAGACGTTCTGGCCTCACTGGAACATTTGAGGATTCCTTAGCAAGCTCCTTAATCATCTGCAGCTGGTTCTCACTCAGCACTGTTGCTTCCACCTTCTTATAACAAATATGTAAAATCTGGAAAGTTCTGCAGGCCCAGCTGAATTCAATCCCTATACCCTGGAAAGGCATAAGGCCAGGGCCCTTTGCCCAAGTTTCATGGCAAATTCATGGACAGTTTCAAAAAGCAGAGTTCTAAAGGCACTCTATGTCAGAGCCAAAGTAAATAGTCTGAGACTCAATCATCAGTCCAACTGGGGTAGGCAGAGCAGTGAGCCAGTCCGAGAGGCCAATTGAGGCTGAGACTGAGGAAGCCAGTCAGGGGATATTTAAAAAGATGGTTGGAAGGAAGACTGGCAGTTCTTGATTCCTGCTGTCACTGCAGTGGGCTTCAGGCTTGGATAGCCTTGAAAGGGACTGCTACAGATGTTCTATGATAATGATGAGCACTGAAGAGATGGCCGCAAGAGGATGAATTTGATTTATAATAGGTAAAAGAAAACTCATCTTAACTTCAAAGCCATCTTATCAAACACAGTGTGTGTACTCTGCTTTAACCTAGAGGACATGGGTGCTAGCATATCTCACAGGGTCCCAGGCATGGACAAACACCTCCATGTACACCCCACGGCCTCATTGCAGCCGCTGTCTACTCCCTGACCCATCTCCTAGAATTTTTTCTTGGCTTCTAAGAATGGCAAACAGTCCTGCCATGCCAAAAAGGCCACTGACCCTCACTCCTCCACTTAATAGAAAAGCCATTCACACCTTAACATTCCTCAATTTCTCTGCTGCCTTCTTTTAGTTTATTCATAACCTTCAAAGCCACTAACAGATAGGAAGAGAATGAGTAGATTTTATGTTGGATGATCTATAAGCAGCCTAATTTACTGTGAAGACAAACAGGACTTCCAATCAAGATAGCTGCATAGACAGCCATGGTTTGCCTCTTTGAACCACCACATCAAAATTACAACCAAAATATAGAACAACTATCCCTCAGAACTGTCAGAAATTTAATTGAATGGAAATATGACACCTACATAATTAAAGAAACCACATCCATCCAGCTGGTAGGAGGGATGGAGATGTGGAATGGGCTGGCCCCACACCCACATGTTGTGGATAAAAATTCAAAACAGATATCTTGGGAGCAAGGAGTTCCAGCCCCACATCAGGCCCCCATCCCAGGGCTCCAGTGTCAGGAAGATAAGTCTCCACACCACTGGAGACTATATTGGAGCACCACCACCCTGCCCCTGTACAGCTGATTCTCTACAGAGCGCAAAGGTTGGTAGTTAGTGGTCACAGCCTGTCCTTGCAGCTGACTGGGCTTGGTAAATCCCTCCCATTGATCTTCCAAAAAGCAACCAAGGCTCAACTAAAAGAGGAGGGTACACTCAGCCTATACAAAGAATACAACTCAAGTATCCACCTTGGGTAATAGGGGAGGCTGTGCCACTTGACCCTATAGAATACCTACTACATTAGGCCACACTACCAAGACTCGGAGTCAAAGCAGCTCTACCTAATACATAGAAATAAACACAGGGAGGCTGCCAAAATGATGAGACAAAGATACATATCCCAAATTAAAGAACAGATCAAAACTCCAGAAAAAGAGCTAAACAGAATGGAGATAAGCAATCTGTCAGATGCAGAGTTCAAAACACTGGCTATTAGGATGCTTAAGAAACTTAATAAGGACATCAACAGTGTAAAAAACATCCAGTCAGAAATGAAGAATACACTAATGAAATAAACAACAAATTACAGGGAAACAACAGTACAGTGGATGAAGCAGAGAATCACATCAATGATTTGGAACATAAGAAAGCAAAAAACAACCAATCAAACAACAAGAAGAAAAAAGAACACAATAAAATAAGGATAATATAAGCAGCTTCTGGAAAAATTTCAAGAGGTCCAACATCTGCATCATAGGGGTGCCAGAACAAGAAGAGAAAGAGCAAGAAATTGGAAGTGTATTTGAAAAGATAATAAAAAAATAATTTCCTATTTTGGTGAAGGAAATAGACATGCAAGTCCAGGAAACGCAGAGAGTCCCAAACAAGATGGATGCAAAGAGGCCCACTCCAAGACGCATCATAATTAAAATGCTAAAGATTAAAGATAAAGAGAGGATCTTAAAAGTAGCAAGAGAAAAGAAGTTAGTTATCTACAGGGGAGTTCCCATAAGACTGTCAGCTGATTTCTCAAAAGAAACTTTGCAGGATAGAAGGGACTGGCAAGAAATATTCAAGGTCATGAAAACCAGGGAGACTACAACCAAAGGCAAATAAAGAGCTCCCAAGACAAGTAAAAACTAAAGGAGTTCATCAACACTGAACCATTATTATATGAAATGTTAAAGGGACCTATTTAAGAAAAACAATATCAAAACTATGAACAATAAAATGGCAATAAATACATATCTATCAACAATTGAATCTAAAAAATAAACTAAGCAAACAAGAAGGACAGAGACAGAATCATGGATACAGAGAGCATTTTGATGGCTACCAGGTGGAAGGGTGGTGTTGGGAACGTGTGAAGAGGTGAGGGGTTTAAGAAGTACAAATAGGTAGTTACAGAATAGCCATGGGGATGTAAAGTGCAGTACAGGAAATGGAGTAGCCAAGGTACTTACATGCATGGTCCATGGACATGGACAATGGTGTGGGGATTGCCTGAGGGAGTGAGGGTTGTTGGGTGGAGGGGGGGCAAAGGGGGACAACTGTAATAACATAATTAATAAAATATAATTTAAAAATAAAAAATTTTAAAAAGACAAACAAGAGTGTGTGGTCATCTCTTAAGGATCTAGGTAGCAGATCCAGATCAGATCATTCCCAGAAGAGAGCAAAACCAAGCAGAAGAGACAGCAGGTGCAGTAACCAATGTGGTCAGTGGGTTCAAACAGGAGCTGAGAGGAAGGGAGCAGTTGAAGTCAGTGTGTAAAACCCTGCACAGGTCTAAGAGTGCCCACAGCCTGTACTGTCCTGTTGCTGCAGTTCATGGAGTCATTCGACTCAGTGGTCACAGCTCCCTCAAGATACAGCTAGTACTGTTCCTTCACAGTCCACTGGCTAGGTTTACTCTGTTCAGTTTTACCTCAAACACTGAGAGATTTGAGCAATCTTGTTCCAAAGCCTCTGGGAAGCTTATGCAGTGCCAAGGCCTGAAGCAGTCCCAATGGTTTTAGCAATATGCCTTTTTTAATCAATTACCTATAGTACTCCAGATGCCATCACATAAACTATTTTACTTAATTCTGTCACCAGGATATCTCTCCCTCCTCCCATCATCACAGACTACTGTCTCATTCAAGTCCTGGTGATTTCTGGCTTTAACTTCTACAAATTCTGTAATTCTCTGACCCGATTCCCTGCCTCATCCATACAAAAGCCTGAATGAACTTGAAAATGTATAAAAATGATCAAGTCATTCCCCTTCTTAATGACTTTTTGTGCTTCCAATGTCCTTGGGGTAAGGTTTGCTCTCAGGCCTGGCATTCAAGGCTCTGCATCACTGGCCCTGCTGCCCCTCAGCCTCCCCACCCACACCCACCAAAAGGGGGCACACTGCCTCATACCCCCTGTGCCTTGTCATTGGAACTCTCCCTTATCGTGACTGCCAGGCAGTCCTGATTCATCCTTTGTGATCACCAGCATCTCCTTTTTCTTCCTGAAGTCTTCCCAGATGCCACCCATCGTAGTTGGTCTCCCACCACAGGAAGTGAAGTGACTCAGCAGCTTGTACCTCTGTCTCTATTGCACTTACCATCCTCCCCTATAATCCTGTTTCCTTCAGTGGAGGAAATATCTCCCCCAAGGGGCAAAAAGTAGCTCTTGGGAAGGGTGTATTGAAAAAATCTTATTCTTTTTATTATAAAGCACAAATATGCATACACTCATAAATATATATACTGCACATCTGTGGTATTAAAATTTCATGGAGGGAGGGAGAAAGATTAGGAAAAATATTGAAGAAGGTTTCTTAGAGGTCAGTAATAAAAAATAGATAAAAAAAATACTGAATATTTTTCTCACAACTGGACTGTGAGATTTTGTGAATTCCCAGAGCAAACAGAGTGGCTGAGACAGAATGATTTAAATAACTGTTAAATGTTGAAAGCATGAATGAATCCTCCTAATAATCTTGTGGGGTGGCATTTGGGGGAAGATAAGGAAACAGGTGTTAAGTGCCCCTCCCCGCCTCACCACTGAAGTTCCAGAGTTGGTAAGTGCTAAACAAGAAACATTTTAAATTCAGAACAGCTAGATTTCAAATACAATGTTGTCTCATCTCACTTTTATATAACTGAAAGAATTTACACAAAAACAGGAGAGTATGTTTTCTAATATACTTCCAACATTTAAGAATGTTCTGGTTGGAATATCCTAAACCAATCTGAGTGCCCAAAAACTACCTTGGAAAATCAAGCCTGTGTTCTTGCAGACTCAAGCAAAAATGCCTCAGCACCCAGCTGGGTTTTGGTGGGAATGGTAGCCTCCTATGCCACTCATAATGAGGACTATCAGAGGCATACCCAGGAGCAGCCAAAACTACCTACTTAGTTAATAATCGTGAGCTTTGCAGTTAACCTAATTAAATTAAAAATTTTTAACAGTCCTGAACCTTTCATACATACTGAACTGAGCAGCACAGGCTACTTTTCCCTCAGAAAGTAAGAGTGGAATAAGAAAAGAATACAGAACACACACGATTATAATGCAAGATTCAACAATATCACAATCATGGGAGAGAATTAGAAAATTCTAAGTCAGAGGATGAGTTACAAAGGGAAGATTATGAGGATGGGAGTATTATTAATAAAGATGTTTTACTTGTTGAAAGCAAAGGAATGCAACATCTATAAAATAGTTTTATGAGTAATTTTGTTGAAGCAGGAAGAGCTGAGTAGCTCAAACCAGTGTTCAATCCTTTCCAAGGTCAAGATGAGGTTTAAAATTGAATATATAGGTCTGTTTGTTTAACCAGACTTTCCTCATTTTCCACTCTTGATCCTATGAACAGAAGTGAAACAGTGAGTAAAAATCCCTGGTGTGTGACACTTCATCCTCTCAGAGGTAATATTTTGCCTTTAAACATAAATACTTCATATATAAAGAAAAACACACTAATCAGTTCAGTGAGTTTGCACAAAAAGAACAAACTCTTATTACCACCACCCAGATGAAAAAACAGAACTATTGCATCCTGGAAAACCTTTCTGGTTACCACAGCTTAGTTTTGTCTCTTTCTGGACTTTAAAGAAATGGAATTATACAATATATATATATGCTCTTTCTGTCTGACTTCTTTTGCTCAATAGCATATCTGTGAAATTCATCCAGATTGTTGCATGTAGCAATATCTTGTTCATTCTCTTTGATGAGAGAATTTCATTGCATTGACATACCACAATTATTTATTAATTCTACTGTTGACAAACATTTGGGTTGTTTCCATTTTTGGCCATTATGCACAGTGCAACTATGAATATTCTTCCCACGTGTTTTTTGATGAGTATATGTATTTCAATATACCTAGGAGTAAAAGTGTTGGCTCATATGGTATACATATGTTCAGACTTAGTAGATCTCGCTAAATAGATTTGAAAAGTGGTTGTACTGACTGCATACTAACACTGTATAATAACAGTTTGCAAGAGTTCCAAATATTCCAATTCCTGACCAACATTTGGTATTGAATGCCCCTTCTATTTTAGCCATCCTGGTGGCTATGTTTTTTTTTGTTTGTTTGTTTTTGTTTTTTCAATTAAGTTGTCCCCTTTTTCCCCAATTTCTCTCCCCCACCCAACCCACCCCCTCTCCCGCAATCATATCCCTCCCCGTTGTTCATGTCCATGAGTCATTTATACAGGTTCTTTGACTAAACCCTTCGCTTACTTATCCACCTTCTCTCCCTCTCCCCTCCTCCCTATTGACTGCTATTCTGCTCTTTGTTCTATTTAGTTCCTTTGTTTGTGTTGTTCTTTAGTTTCCTGTATTAGGTGATATCATATGGTATTTTTCTTTCTTTGCCTGGCTTATTTCACTAAGCATAATTCTCTCTAGTTCCATCCATGTTCTTGCAAATGGCAGGAGTTCCTTTTTTCTTTCTGCTACATAGTATTCCATTGTGTAAATGTACCACAGTTTTTTGATCCACTCATCTACAGATGGACACTTAGGTTGTTTCCAGCACTTAGCTATTGTAAACAGTGCTGTAATGAACATAGGGGTGCATAAGTTCTTCTGAATTGGTGTTTCAAGATTCTTCAGGTATAATCCTAGTAGTGGAATCACTGGTTCAAAAGGCAGTTCCATTTTTAATCTTTTGAGGTAATTCCATACTGTTTTCCATAGTGGCTGCACCAGTCTGCATCCCCACCAACAGTGCGGTAGGGTTCCCGTTTCTCCACATCCTCGCCAGCACTTGTTGTTTCTTGATTTGTTGATGATGGCCATTCTGACTGGTGTAAAATGGTATCTCATTGTGGTTTTTATTTGCATCTCCCTGATGGCTAATGATGTTGAGCATTTTTTCATGTGTCTATGGACCTTCTGTATGTCCTCTTCAGAGAAGTGTTTGTTCAGGTCCTTTGCCCATTTTTTAATTGGGTTGTTTGTTTTCTTGATGTTGAGTCGTATAAGCTCTTTATATATTTTGGAAATCAGTCCCCTGTCTGTGATGTCATTGGCAAATATGTTTTCCCATATGGTTAGTTTCCTTTTCATCTTGCTGATGTTTTCTTTTGCTGAGCAGAAACTCTTTAGTTTGATGTAATCCCATTTATTTATTTTTTCCTTTATTTCTCTTGCTTTAGGAGATGTATCTGTGAAGAAATTGTTATATGAGATATCTGATATTTTCTTGCCTATGTTTTCCTCTAGGACTTTTATGGTGTCATGGCTTACATTTAAGTCTTTGATCCATCTTGAGTTTATTCCCGTGTGTGGTGTAAGTTGGTGGTCTAGTTTCATTTTTTTGCACGTCCCTATCCAGTTCTCCCAGCACCATTTGTTAAAGAGGCTCTTCTCACTCCATTTTATGTTTCTTCCTCCTTTATCAAATATTAGTTGACCATAGAGGCCTGGGTTTATTTCTGGGCTCTCTATTCTGTTCCACTGATCTATATGTCTGTTCTTATGCCAGTACCAGACTGTTTTGATCACAGTGGCTTTGTAGTATTGTTTGATATCTGGTGTTGTGATTCCTCCTGCTGTGTTCTTCTGTCTCAAGATTGCTTTTGCTATTCGGGGTCTTTTTTGGTTCCATATGAATTTTTGGAGTATTTGTTCTAGGTCTGTGAAATATGTCATTGGTATTTTAAGAGGGATTGCATTGAATCTGTAAATTGTTTTGGGTAGTATGGCCATTTTGATGACGTTGATTCTTCCCATCCAAGAACATGGTATTTGCCTCCATTTATTTGTATCTTCCTTAATTTCTTTCTTCAATGTTATGTAATTTTCAGAGTACAGGTCTTTTATCTCTTTGGTTAAGTTTACTCCTAGGTACTTTATTTTTCTTGTTGCTATAGTAAATGGTATTTTCTTTTCTGTTTCTGTCTCTGCTATTTTATTGTTGGTGTACAGAAATGCCTTCGATTTCTGTATATTTATTTTGTGCCCTGCTATTTTGCCAAATTCACTTATTATATCGAGTAGTCTTTTAGTGGAGTTTATAGGATTTTCTAGGTATACTATCATGTCATCTGCATATAATGAAAGTTTTACTTCCTCTTTCCCAATTTGGATGCCTTTTATTCCTTTTTGTTGTCTGATTGCTGTGGCTAGGACTTCTAGCACTATGTTGAAAAGGAGTGGAGAGAGTGGACAACCTTGTCCAGTTCCTGAGTTCAGGGGGAATGCTTTTAGTTTTTGTCCATTGAGTATGATGTTGGCCTCAGGCTTCTCATATATAGCTTTAATTATGTTAAGGTATGCTCCCTCTATTCCCATTTTGCTGAGTGTTTTCATCATAAATGGGTGTTGTACTTTATTAAATGTTTTTTCTGCATCTATTGATATGATCATGTGATTTTTGTTTTTCATTTTGTTTAGGTGATGTATTATATTTATTGATTTGTGAATATTAAACCATCCTTGCATCCCTGGAATGAAGCCCACTTGATCATGGTGTATAATCTTTTTGATGTATTGCTGGATCCTATTTGCCAAAATTTTATTGAGGATTTTAGCATCTATGTTCATCAGTGATATTGGCCTATAGTTTTCTTTCTTTGTTGTGTCTTGACCTGGTTTGGGGATTAGGATAATACTGGTTTCATAGAAAGAGTTTGGGATTTTCCCCTCTTCTTGGATTTTTCATAACAGTTTGAGGAGGATAGGAGTTAGTTCTTCCCTGAATGTTTTGTAGAATTCGCCTGTGAAGCCATCCAGTCCAGGGCTTTTGTGCGCAGGGAGATTTTGGATTACTGTTTCAATTTCCTTCTTTGTTATTGGTCTGTTGAGACTTTCTACTTCTTCTTGATTCAGTTCTGGAAGGTTGTATGTTTTTAGAAATTTGTCCATTTGTTCTAGATTGTCAAATTTCTTGTCATACAGTTGTCTGTGGTAATTTCTAACTATCATTTGTATTTCTGTGGTATCAGTCGTGATTTCTCCTCTTTCATTTCTGATTTTGTTTATTTGGGTCTTCTCTCTTTTCTTCTTGATTAGACTGGCTAGAGGCTTGTCGATTTTGATTATTTTTTCGAAGAACCAGCTCCTAGTTTTGTTGATCTTTTGGATTGTTTGTTTAGTCTCTATGTCATTTAGTTCTGCTCTGCTCTTGATGATTTCGTTCCTTCTTCTTGCCCTAGGCTTTGTTTGTTGTTGTAGTTCTAGTTCTTGTAGCTTTATGGTTAGGTTTTTTATTTGAGGTTCTTCTATTTTTTTCAGGTAAGGCTGTATTGCTATGAACTTCCCTCTCAGGACTGCTTTTGCTGTGTCCCACATGTTTTCAGCTGTTGTGTGCTCATTATCATTAGTTTCCAGAAATTTCTTGATTTCTTCTTTCACGTCATTGTTAACCCATTCATTATTTAATAGCATGTTATTCAATCTCCATGAGTTTGGGTGTCTTTGATTTTTTTCTCTGAGGTTGATTTTTAGTTTCAAGGCATTGTCATCTGAAAAGATGCTTGATATG
The DNA here is from genome assembly GCF_987537825.1 of Furipterus horrens. Classification (NCBI taxonomy): domain Eukaryota; kingdom Metazoa; phylum Chordata; class Mammalia; order Chiroptera; family Furipteridae; genus Furipterus; species Furipterus horrens. The sequence goes on from NW_028327182.1 coordinate 46,919,474, forward strand.
ACTTCAATTGTTTTGAATTTGTTGAGGCTTGTTTTGTGTCCTATCATGTGGTCTATCTTTGAAAATGTCCCATGTGCATTTGAAAAGAATGTATATTTTGCTTCTTTCGGGTAGAAAGTTCTATATATATCAGTTAGATCCATGTGGTTTAGTGTGTTGTTCAATGCCTGTATATCCTTGCTGTTTCTTTGCTTCGATGATCTGTCTATTGTTGGTAATGGAGTGTTGAAGTCCCCTACTATGAGTGTGTTGTTGTTGATATCCTTTTTGTGGTCTTCTAGTATTTGCTTTATGTATTTGGGTGCTCCTATGTTGGGTGCATATATGTTTATCAAAGTCATATCTTCTTGATGGATTGTTCCTTTAAGTATTATGAAATGTATTTCTTTGTCTCTTTTTATTGCCCTTGCTTTGAAATCCATTTTGTCTGATATGAGGGCTGCTACCCCAGCTTTTTTTTCTGGTCCATTTGCTTGGAATGTTTTTTTATATCCCTTTACTTTCAGTCTGTGTAAATCTTTTGTTTTGAGGTGTGTTTCTTGTAGACAGCAAATCTGTGGGTCCTGTTTTCTTATCCATTCCGTTACCCTATGTCTTTTAACTGGAGCATTTAATCCATTTACATTTAAGGTTATTATTGACGTGTATGTATTCATTGCCCTTTGTACCTCTGTTCCTCTCCTCTCTTGTTCTTTTCTTTTTTTTTCTTAGAACACTCCCTTTAGCATCTCTTGCAATGCTGGTTTGGTGGAGATGTATTGTTTCAGTCTTCCTTTGTCTGAGAAATTCCTTATTTCACCTTCTATTTTGAATGAGAGCCTTGCTGGGTAGAGTATTCTTGGTCGTAGGCCTTTGTTTTTCATTGCTTGAAATATTTTTGACCATTCCCTTCTGGCTTGTAATGTTTCTGTTGAGAAATCAGTTGATAGCCTTATCAGATCTCCCTTGTATGTTATTTGCTGTTTTTCTCTTGCTGCTTTTAGGATTCTCTCTTTGTCTTGAAATGTTGCTGTTTTAATTATGATGTGCCTTGGAGTGGGTTTTTAGGGGTTCCTCTTCATTGGAACTCTCTGTGCTTCCTGAACTTGTATAACTTTTGCTCTCATCAGGTTCGGAAAATTTTCTGTCACTATTTCTCCTATCAGTTTTTCAATTCCATGCTCCTTTTCTTCTCCCTCTGTAATTCCTATGATCCTGATATTATTTCTTATCATGCTATCCTGTAATTTCCTTATATCTTGTTCACATTTTTTCAATCTTTTTTCATTTTGCTATATTGTCTGGGAGTTTTTCTCTACATTATCTTCTGACTCACTAATCCGATCCTCTGCTTCATTTAGTCTGCTTTTGACTGATTCTACTGTGTTTTTCAGTTCAGAGATTGAATTCTTCAGTTCTTCCTGGTTCTTGTTAACAGTTTCTATGTCTTTTTTTATACTGGTGTAGTTCTCTGCAAGTTCCCTGTAATTTTCTTGGAGCTGCTGGTAACTTCCTTGGAGGTTGTCATAGTTGATTTTAAGGATGTCGAGTATATTGAGCTTCTTTACCACCATTATTTTGAATTCCATGTCTGATATTTGGGCTATGTCTATTTCATCTATCTCTCTTTCTGAGGATCCCTCTTTTCTCTTCATTGAGGGGTTATTTTTGTGTCTTACCATGTTGGATTATTTTTGTTTTTATTCATTTATTTATTTATTTATTTGTATTTTGCGGGGGGTGGTCTGCTTTGACTTCCCTCCTTTGTGGTGTGAGATTCTTTATGGGAGATCTGGGGGTTTCAGTGGTGCAGTCTCTTTGATATCCTGAGCCTGATGTTCTTGAGTTACCCTTTATGTTGATTTGTTTATGCTGTTTGGTTATATTTCAGATGTTCTTTGGTAGGATCTTCCTTCTGGCTAGTTGGTTGAGAGTCACTCTATCCACTTTGCCTTGAGTTCTTTTGTGGAGATGCTGTTAAAAACATAAACACACAGCCCAGGCAGGAGACCCACACCCTCAAAATGTATCCCCTACTCTCTATCCCGCTATCGTCAGCCAATGAGCCCATATTACTATAAATGTAAAGAGATTAGAGCTTTTATACTATAAGAAGAATAGATAAGAGTTGTTTTGGGGGAGGAAAACTATAATTTTTGATAGAGGGGGTGATAGATTAATAATAGTTGAGACTGTGCAAGCCAGTAGGTAATATTTACATTGTATGTTAATAAAAATAGAAGAAAAGGGTGGAAAAATGCATAATATAGTAAGAAAGTGGGATTGTATTGTATTGGGTTTATATAATTATATTCTATTATTTAGAGTGATGGGGGGCTAAACTAGACACACAAATAAACAATGATTAAAGAGAAAGGATGTGAAGGAGAGGTTATATGCAACATATTAGAGATAAAGTTTGTTTTTCTTTTTGGAAGGGGAGGAAACCCCCCCCAAAAAAAAACCCAAGAAAAGAGAAGAAAAGAAAGAAGAAAGCAGAAAGAAAGAAAGAAGAGAGAAAAAATATTGAAAAAAAAAGAACCCAAAAAAACCCAAGAAAAGAGAAGAAAGAAAAGAATAAAGAAAGAAAGAAAAGAAAGAATAAAGAAGAAAGAAAGAAAGAAGAAAGAGAGAGAAAAAAATTGAAAAAAAAAAAGGGATGTTTTTACTCCATTTTAGCCTCGGTGTGTTGCCTTCTCTTTCTGCATCCACAGCTGGTCTAGTGTGGCGGTTCAGAGGTTCTTGTTTCTTGCAGCAATGGTGTGTGCCCGCGGTTGCCCCAATGGTGTGCACCCGCAGTTGCCAGCACGGCACGCTCCCTTGCTGCCCGCTGGAGCCAGCTGAGGTGTCCTTGCGTGCGAGCCCCTGCACAGGTGGGGTGGCCCGAGAATTTGCCCTGCAGTTGGCGCCTATTGTTTCTGGGCCGAGGTGTTTCTGCGTTCATGCCGAGGTGTCCCTGCGTGCGCGTCCCTGCATGCGCAGGCGGCCCGAGAGTTTGCCCCGAGGTTGGTGCCTATTGTTGCTGGGCTGAGGTATTTCTGCGATTGCGCTGAGATGTCCCCGCGCGTCCCTGCATGGGCAGGGCGGCCAAGAGCTTGCCCCGTGATTGGCGCCTATTGTCCCCAGACTGAGGTGTTTTCGCACTCGAGTGCCAGTGCCCTTAGTCCCACTGAGCCGAGTTCCAGGAGTTGGTCTCTCGCCTCTCAGGGTGGGGCCTCGGACACTTGTGCTCAGTGGAAGTGAGCGTCTGTGAGTCGCAGCCACTCGCTGTTCCAGCGCCGCAGCCACCCGCCTTCCCTCACCCGTCAGGGCGGGCACGAACAGAGCCTGCGCTAGTGGTCTGTGTTCTGGCCTGGGGCCCGGCGCCCACGGGAGCTGTCTAGGGGCATCTACGCATGGTCCTCTGCGTGTTCAGTGGGCCCTCCCTGTGCCCGTTGGGGCACTGATCTTATGTCCATTGGGGAGTGTCCGAGGGATGCCTGGACTCAGGGCCCCACGCACCTGGGCCAGTGAGTGAGAGCACTTCCCTATGCGCTCCCCCGCAACCCAAGGGTAGGGTTGGGGTGTGGATGAGTGCACCACTGCGCCTGCACTCCTCAAGAATGGCCTACCACCCCCAAATTTTCCTCCCGTCTCCACCGTCCACTATAGAAAAATATAAAGGAGAGTTATGTTCTCACTTGCCCGGCAGCGTGCTGTCTCCTGTCCTTCAGCGCCAATGCCACTTGGTCGAGTCCCATCTCTGCCAGCGGGCAGAGATCTGCTCTCCTCCCAACTCCTCTCCCTGGTAGCCAATGGTCACCAAAAAGCCTTTGCGTACTTCTAGCCGCAGCTCGGGCAGCCGCCCCAGTCAGGACTCCCATCTTGTCCCTGTTTCCTCCGCTATCCTCACCAAACAGGTTGTTCCCAGATGGTTTTCCTCTAATCCAGCAGTGCCAAGGCTCAACTCCTGCCAGTGTCCAGCTGCTCACTGAGATGTTCTGTCTGCAATTAGCCCAAACTGCAGACGGGTCTCGGGAGCCTGAAACCGAAGCCTCTCCTCACTCCTCTGCCATCTTCCCCCCTCCTGGTGGCTATGTTTTTGAAGTTTGTTATTTTAACTTGCATTTTCCTGATGTTTATGAAGTTAGGCATTTCTTCATATGTTCATTGGCCACTCTGATTTCCTCTTTTTTGAAACTACCTCTTTAAGTCTTTTGCACATTTTTTTCTTTTGAGATGCTTATTTTTTAAATTAATTTGTAAGATATCTTTATATGGTTTTGAGAATAAGTCCTTTGTCTGATACATAATTTGCTAATATATTCTTCTCATTCCTAACTTCATTTGTCACTCTTTTAATGATGTCTTTGGTAATCAGAAATTCTCATTTTAAATGTCATCTAACATCAATTTTATGTTTAGTGCATCATGAAAGTCATGAACACTAATTATGAAATCTTTGCCTTTTCTGTGCTCATGGAAATATCGTTTGTGTTATAATATTGAGCCTTAAAATCCATGAACATGATCTATACCTTCATCTATTTTGGTCTTCTTTAATTTATCTGAGTAATGTTCTGTAGTTTTCAGTGTAAAAATTTTGTTCATCTTTTTTTAGATTTAAATTCAACTTTGAGCAAATTCCAAGTACCGATCTTTCAAGTAGCAAAATATATTAAAAAGAAAGTCTGAAATATGTGCCCTGAATTCAAAATGTATTGGGACACAATTGCAGAAAAATAAGACTGAATATTGGAAAGTAACAATTGTTTGACACCCTCCATGAGAAAAGAGAGAGGCAAGCAACCAAAGTGAGCTAAAATCATTGGCAGAGATGCCTCACACAGGATAGGATGTAAGATGTGAGATAGGCTTGAGAGATAAACAGCATTTATAGTGTGGAATGGAAGGAAACATTCCAAGAGGGAAACTGTAATGAGCCGAAGTTTTGAGGTTAGAATGAACACAGCATGTTAAAGTGCAAAGAGGACACTGGTCAATGAAAGCATCTATACTCTGATTTATGACTAGTGGGAGATAAGATTAAGTCCTAGGCTAAGAGGCCCCATGAGTGAAAGAAGGTAGAACTTCAAGTCCATTCTGGTAATAAAGTTGCCATCCTGGCCCCCAGAAGGTAACTCAGCAAGGTAACTCTTGCCTGACACTAATTGGTCACCATGTGAATATCTTTAATTAAAAACTTACTGATAGGAAGTCCCACACTCACAACTTGAATCCACTACCTATTCAAGAAAGCTCTAATCTAGAAATGAACCACTTGTAGAATCTATAATGCACAGAGACTTTCATAATAACCCAGAGCTCACTGCCCAGCCAAAAGGCTTAGATCCAACACATATCACCAAGTGCTTCTGAGAGGGTTACAGCTGTGAAATTAAGTAGTGAAAAATAGTGCACAAATCTAGCAGCAACAGCTGGACTTCCTAGAAGAAATGGGGCTGGATGTGGGTGTTCAACTCTTAGATCACTGGTTGAGTTTTGGTGCCTTTTCCAACCTAATCAAGGCAAAGTTAAAACCACCAGGCCTAGGACAGCTCCAGGACACATAGAGCCAGGTCCTTAGGCCTCCTTGGAGCTACTGAAATGAGTAAGGCATGGAGTAGCCAGTACTTACTGACTGAGTTCAAATTATAAGATTTCTAAGGGAACATGAGTATGCATTTTGCCAAGATTTATTCTAATTTTGGAACTCAATTGGAAACTTCTGAACATCATGTTCCAATCTGCCCTGGAAAAACACATTTCTGCATTGCTTTGTGTTTATTTATTTTATCCTTAAGATCAGAGCATAATTTATTTGTAGCTAAAGTTCTATGTTTAGCAGAAACCTCCATTTAGATACAAAAATAAGCTGATGTATTTTTTCTTACATGTCCGTAGGGGACAAAGATGTACACAATGGAGAAAGATTCCACTGGAAAAACATAATACCCAATATCAGAAAATTTACACAAACAGAAGCACCTAGAGAAGAAGTATTTTATATAGCCTAAAGTATGATGAGTCCTCAAACATGGCACAGAAAAGTAGGTGTTATATCCAGAGAACCCCAGGACTCTCCTACACTTAGGCAGGACAGCCTCTTCTCTAGTGCCTCCTTCTTGTGAATTTCTTACCATATTTAAACAAATATTTTGGAAGAAATATTGTAACTTCCTGTGGAACTATGTCCTCCAACACTCCAACACTATGTCCTCAAATAGGAGGATGTTTCTCTATCAGTACCCATTTCTCAACTTTCTTTCATTCCTCATTTACTCTCAAATAAACATTTTGGTGTTTATTAAAACAAAATCAAATTCTCCTATAGCTGAAGTGTACTGGGCCTACAATAAAAACAAAAGTTGAGAAGAGTTGGCAATAAGGTTATATTAATCAGGACTTTTTCAGAAACTCAACATAAAATAAGACAAAAAAGAAAAATAAAGGATGGCTCACTGGCTCATATGACTAAAGTTCTCAGAGAAGAACTCGTAATTGGTCCAGGTGAATCATATGCCAAAGTCTGGACCAATGGCTGTGAATGGACCTGGGTCAGATGTCCAAATGTCATGTACTCATGGAAAGTGGGTTTATTTGCAAAAGAAAAAGAAATTGTATATACATGGTCACTTAAATAATATTATAAAGTAGCAAACTTAAAAGAAAGAAATAGAAATGTTTTCAGTGTGTCAGATCTACATTAGGATTTTGGAGAAAGCATTATTTCTTAAGAAAGACAAAGATGTTAATAAAAGAGGAAGCCATCATCATTAGTGGTGCATTAGCACTGATTACTCATGAGACCTGTTCTGGAAAGCATAGCAACTTTCACTGCGGACATCATACAGGCATCAAAAAGGCAAATCAGTATAATGACTTAGAGTATGAACTTTGAAATCTATTGACTCAAATTTGAATTCTTGCAGTGCCCATGGTTAACTTTGGTATTTGGGAAAGTTACTAATCCTCTTGAAGCAAAATTAGTATAATAATAAAATTTACTTCTTGGGTTATTGTGAGGACTTAATAAAATAATACACATAATACACATAAAATGCTTGGTACCATGTCAGGTGCTTAGAGATTATTAAATGTTTACAACAGTTATCATTATTTTCTTTACAAGAATCATCATTATTATGATTAACAAGAGTGCCCAGGAATTTAAAGGCTAGAGAGTTCCCAGATGTGTTATAGTGATGATATTTTATTCCATCATCTTTCTGGAATAAGAAAGATCTCAATATATACATCCTCTTCATTGACAACTAACTCTGTTTTTGCCTTAGATCTGTTTAAAATCTTCTCCTTCCACCTTCTACAATTTCTCATCAGATCCACTGAGGTATAAAATATCAATAGACCTGGGTAGAAAAAGCAAGATAACGGCACCCTTGATACTTTTTTAATCTTTCCAAAAGAGACTTCACAGGTAATTGAAGTAAGTTCAAGAAATTTCAGCCTTAGGAAGTGTCCATGATGTGAGCAACAAAAGATAACTCCTCAGAGAACTATCAAAACTGTCGACCAACTTCTGGAACCAATTGGCCAAGTAATGTATAGCCCCACTAAACTATATTGCAAAGGAAGAAACTGGGAACCTCTAGGCAAAATTGGAGTCTTTAAGACTGCACTTCTACATTCTCATTAACTTTATTGTACCTTATTTTTCATAAAACTTTTCATTTAAGATTTCAGAAAGAAAGACATTTCAGCAGAGACTGGTGCCTTTGCTTTCGCTGCAGCCCGTAGGTTGAGAACTCAAAACTTTTTCAATCACAGAAAAAAATATGTGACAGAAAAATAGCTTACCATTTGAGTTTTACTTCCATGCTCTACTGAATGTCTATGGTAGCAATTACTCAGGATTCATAGCCTTTTTTTTTTTTTTAAGAAAATGTCTCATTACATTTTTTCTTTCTAATTGTGAAAGGCAGATAGAATAACACCTTATATTTATATAGAACTGGTCCTTGGAAAGTGCTACAAATAATGTCATTTTCTCTTCCATCAGAATTCCTGGTAGAAACAACATAATTTCCTCACAACATTTTTATAGATTATATAGTCTGTCAGAAGCAATGTGCAGGCCAGAACCTGGGTTTTCTTTGGATTCAAAATGGAGTATTAGGTTCCCTTTCTATTAGAAAAACAAAATTTCTACATAAAAATGTCTTTTATGAGTAGTGTTCATGGTAATTGTCATGGGAAAGAGTTTAGTTAAAACTTCTTGCTTTTTAACACAAAAAAAAATCATCATTTTCTCACTTTCTTACAAAGTTTTTATAACCATAACTCTAATAATGATGTAGTATCCTATCTATATCAGAGATTTTTACCCATAATAAATATTGTTCTGTGAAACTCTTATGTGTGTCCTGGGTCACAATGTGTTCCTTCCTGTGAATTGCAGTTTTATTTTAATAAGATAATTGACATATAACATTATGTTACTTGTAGGTGTATAACATAATGATTTGATATTTGTATACCTTCCCAAACAACCATCATATTAAATCTAGTTAACATCCTTATGCTAGTTACAAAAACAATTTCTTCTGATGAGAACTTTTAAGATCTACTCTTCTAGCAACTTTCAAATATGCAATAAAGTGTCATTAACTATAGGCACCATGCTGTACATTACATGCCCAAAACTTATATATTTTATAATTGGAGCTTTATGCCTTTTGACCCCCTCCACCTATGAGCTTGGTGTTTTGTTTTTGTTCGGTTTTAGTTTTGTTTTAGATTCCACATATAAGTGAGATCATCAGTATTTGTCTTTCTCTGATTTATTTCACTTAGCTTAATGCCCTCAAGGTCTGCCCATGTTGTTGCAAATGGCAAGATTTTATTCTTTTTTTATGGCTTAATAATATTCTGTTATAATATAGTTAAATAATTTTATATATTTCACATTTTATTTATCCATTTATGGACACTTATACTGTTTCCTTATCTTAGTCATTGTAAATCATGCTGCAATAAACATGGGGATGCATGTATCTTTTCAAGTTAGTATTTTCATTTCCCTTGGATAAATGGTAGTTCTATTTTGAATTTTTTTGAGGAAACTCTATACTTTTTCCCATAGTGGCTACATCCCTTTACATTGTCACTAACAATAATTCCTTTCCTCCGCATCCTTGCCAACACTTGTTATTTCTTGTCTTTTTGATAATAGCCATTCTACAGGTATGAAGTGATATCTCATTGTGGTTTTGATTCACATTTCCTTGATGTTGGTGAGGCTGTGCATATTTTCATGTAACTGTTGGTCATCTGTATGTCTTTTCTGGAAAATGTCTATTTAGGTCCTCTTTGCATTTTTTAATCAAAAAAAATTTTTTGCTGCTGAGTTGCATGGGTTCTTTGTATATTTTGTATATTAGCCCCTTATCAGACATATGATTTGCAATTATTTTCTCCCATTCAGTAGATATTCTTTTCATTTGTTTATGTTTTCTTTCACAATGCAAAAGTTTTCTAATTTGATGTAATCCCACTTGTTGATTTTTGCTTTTGTTGATTTTGTTTGTAGCGTCACATTTTAAAAATTATCAGCAAGACCTATGTCAATGAGCTTGTGGTCTGTGTTTTCTTCTAAGAGTTTGATGGTTTCAGGTTTTACATTCAAGTCTTTAATTCATTTTGAGTTAATTTTTGTGTATGGTGTAACACAGTTATCCAGTTTCATTATTTTGCATGTATCTGTCCAGTTTTCCCAACATCATTTATTGCAGAAACTATATTTTCTCAATGATATATTCTTGACTCTACTGTCACAAATTACTTGATCATATATGCATGGGTTTAATTCTTGACTCTGTATTCCATTTCATTGATCTATGTGTCTGTTTTTAGGCCAATACCATACTGTTTTGATTACCATAGCTTTGTTTGAAATCAGGGAGTATGATGCCTCCAGCTCTGTTCTTCTTTTTATTTTTTTATTTTTTGCTATTCAGGGTCCTTTGTGGTTTCATACAAATTTGATGATTATTTGTTCTATTTCCATATAGAACACTATTGAAATTTTGATTGAGATTACATTGAATCTGTAGATTGCTTTGGGTAGTATAGACATTTTAACAATGTTAATTTTTCCCATCCATGAGCATGAACAATCATTTTGTTTATTTGTGTCTTCTTCATTTTTTTTCCCATTAATATCTTGTAGTTTTTAGTGTACAGATCTGTGAAAGACCTTTTTTTGTTAAATTTATTCCTTGGTATTTTATTTTATTTTTTATTGTATTATTTTCATTACCATTTATCCCCCCATACTCTCTTCCACCTCCACCTGCCCCCTTCTCCCCTCCAATCACCACACTGTTGTTGATGTCCATAAGTTCTTTTTCTTCTTTTTCTTTTTATTTGATCCCTCCACTTCCCAACCCACACTCCCAGAGCTGTCAACTTGCTCTCCATCTATGATTCTGTCTCTGTTTTGCTTTAGTTTAGTTTGTTTAATAGATTCCACATATGAGTGAATTCATATGGTAATTGTCTTTCTCTGACTGGCTTATTTCACTTAACATAATATTCTCCATGTCTATCCATGCTGTCACAAAGACTATTCTTTAATGCAATTGTAAATGGGATCATTTTCTTAAGTTATCTTTCTGATAGTTCAATATTAGTGTATAGAAACATGATAGATTTTAGTATATTGTTTTTATATCCTCTAACATTGCTGAATTCATCAATTCTTTCTAACGGTTTTTTTGGTGGAGTGTTTAGGGTTTTCTATATACAATGTCATATTATCTGTAAATAAAGAGAGTTTTACTTCTTCTTTTCCAATTTAGATCACTTTTATTTCTTTTTCTTGCCTAACTGCTCTGGTGGTTAGGACTTTCAATACTATGTTGAATAAAAGTGGCAAGAGTGGGCAACCTTGTCTTGTTTTTTATCTTAGAGCTGAAAGCTTTTTACTGTTGAGTATGATGTTAACTGTGAGCCTGTCACATACGGCCTTTATTATGCTTAGATATATTCCCTCTATTCCTCCATTATCATAAATTGATGTTGAATTTTGTCAAATGCTTTTTCTGCATCTATTGATATGACTTTTAGCCTTTATTTTGTTAAGTTGCAGTCTTAAATGTTTGAAAGCTACATATCCAATCCAACATTACCTCATTTTTAGATGAAAAGAAAAACTAAGGCTTAGAGAATTTGAATGATTTATTCATCACACAGCTAACTAGTGGCATTGAAGAGACAAAAGATTGTGGTTTTACGGGTCTTGTTATTTTTGTTATTTTGCTTATGAAATTACTATAGTGCTGAACAATTTAGTGTAACAGCTTACATGACATATAAGCCCCTAATTGTATATCGATGACTTAACACAATAAGCATTTATTTTTTACTCACATGACAGTACAATGTGCATTTTCCTAGTTGGTGGGTAATGACCATACTCTGTGCAGTGATTCAGGAACATAGACCTCTTCCATTTTGTGGCTTCACTATCTCTAGGGTAGTGGTTTTCAACCAGAAGTGATTTTTCCCCCTGAGGCACATGTAGCAATGTCTGGAGATATTTTTAACTGTCACTGTTGGCAGCACTCCTAGCATATAGTGTGTAGAAACCAGGAATGCACATCCATAAGACAAACCCCATAACAAGGAATTTTCTACTCCAACATGTCAATAGTGTCAAGGTTGATAAATACTGCTCATGAGATACATTACCTTCTGTATCCAGTCATTAAACAAGAAAGAGGAAGGATTAATAAGATATAGCAAATTTGTAAATGACTTGACCTGAAAACATTAGTCCCACGTTCATGACTAGTGGGGCTAAGAAATGAGTCCTTATGGGCAGCTGCTTCCAGCGGAAACAACTCTTTGGGGAGATAAAAATTTTTAGTGAACAATTAGTTAATTGTTACAGGTTGATAATGGCATGACTTGAACTATGTGTTTGCCTGGCTGTTCACAAAACTGTTGAAACATCAATACAAGCTAATAAAACCAATAATATATAAACCCAGCCCTGACTTCCTCCTTGGGTTACAGATCTTCTGCCCAGAGTCCTACTTAACATATCATTAGGTATGACAAACAACACAGCCAAACAGAATTTTGTCTCTCACCAAAATTTTATTTCTCTTTCATCTTTCCTGTCTCAGCAAATGAAGACACCATCCTTGTCCCCCATTTTCCTACATCCTTAATTGTTCAGCAAGTCTTCACAGCAATACCTCCAAAATGTATGACTGCAAGTACTGTGATGGACCACAACTTCTAGCCTGAACTACCATAATAACCTTCTAACTGGCCTCTCTGCTTACTTCTTTTTTCCCACTAGAGCCTATCCACTCACAGTAATCAAAGTGGTCTTGTTAAACTGTGAAGATTATTTCTGCACATTTGATGCCAGTTTACTCTCTTTGGTTCTTGAAGCATGCCCCAGTGAGGATCATGTGAGACCGATTTACTTCACCCCATTGTTCCTGTGGGGTCCACAGACCCCTTTCATCACTCTCACAGTTTCCTTAACATGCTATTGGCATTGATTTAGTGGTCTTTACAGTCTTCATGATTGCCTTCTCACTACAATGACTCTATGAGAGCAAGGGCTTTGCCAATCTTTTCTACCACTGTATCCTCAGAACCAGAAGAGTACCTGGCATGTAGGAGCTATCAATATATGGTAAATACATTCATCAAATTAATGAACAAACAGGAGAATATTGGCACCCTAGAATACTAGCAAATGGAAAATATGAGGTTTTACCCAAGCTCTGCAATGAACCTCAGTAGGGTCACTCATGATTCTCAAAGATCACACTCCCATCCATAAATCTGTTTTCTTACCTAGAAAAAGAGCTAACCAGAGAGTCCTCCTAAAAATTCAGGAGAATCTTCAGATTTAGCAAAGAATTTTCTTCAGGGCCAGCAGATTGCTGTCATGATTGGTAAGTCACCTCAGAAACCTTTATGGTCCTACTTACAAATCACCTCTTACCTGCTCTCCTTCCAGACTACACCCAGAATTGTCATTGCTGGGGGAAGAGTTGGAGACCTACTAAGGAAAATTATTTTATTGGTCTTTCTATCCCCACTCTCAAACCTAACCTCTATTCTCTTTTTCTCTGGCATATGCAGGCTGTTCTCTTATTACCTCACTAACTGCCAAGACGACTCTGTGCTTTTGAAAAATGTCATGGTCCAAAGTCCACATCTCTAACCTAAAGCTTTCATGGAAATTTTTTATGGCTGCCATCTGCCTTCTTTTGGGTCTACAACAGGTTGAGACACTGCTTGCCACATGCATGGCTGGCGAGAGCCTCAACTTTGATGTTCTCTTTCATCACTCTTCATTGTCTTTTACAGATTAATTTCTGCATTTTTTTCAATTAACAGCTATTTATTAAGCACTGAATTGGGCTTTCAAAGTAATACAAGCAGAAGGAAAATTACTGTGATGTATTAACTGTGATGCTTAAGTTACAGGCCATACTCATATGAGTATTGTAAAACTTGCAAAAGTAAAATATTTTAACTGAAATCAGTTAAGACTATAGCTTCCACTCTGAATTCTCCTTTACTACATTCAACTTTAATGGGGTTTCCTGGGACTAACCACAGCACATATGGGATTCTGCTGAGGCAAAGGTTTATTTTTAAATGGTTCATATTCACCTCTGCATATAATAGTTATGTTATTGATATTCATTGTGGTATAGAACTTGTTTCTAGAAATGCTCCTAGAACCCACTATGCCAACTCAGCCAGCACTGTGATATGAAGGCACTCAGCCAAATGTCAAACCAAGATATAAATGTGCTGTGTAAAGTCTGACCCTGTAAGTATATGGGAAATGGAGGATAACCCAGGTTTGGGATTACAGAGGCAGAAGGTGGTCATTGGAAATTCTTCCAATTATCACACATGTAAAATTGTAAAGAGAGATTTCAATTCTCATGGATATCTAGTCAAAAAGGAAGTTCTCTTTGTGTCTGCAGGGCATAAGCTTACAATACTATAAATTACACATATGTTCCCATGTGAGTCACATGTTTACGCATCCCAACTATTTATGGTAATTTAAAACTTTAAAAAATTTGACTAATCATGTTAGAAAAAAACTGCATTATCCTTCTATTGTTTTTCTATAAAATTATTGTTATATAAAGAGGTGATCAAAGAGTATGTAGCCAAAACTGTATAGGGGAAAACAGTATTATAGAGGTATGTCAGACAGTTAGTTAATAAAGTCTCTCATTTCAGGAGTGGGGAATCTCAGGAGTGGGGAGAAGTGAGGGCATGCGAGTCAGTTTTCTGGATTTTTATGTTTGTGGTATTAGTCAGCATTTAAAATTTTTCAATTTATTTTTATTTCTATTCTTATTCTGAATAAATATTTAATTTTCTTAAATCAGGCCCCCACAGTTATTAAGCTTCAGGCCCTAGGAAATTGGGTCAGCTCTGCATACAGTTATAGATGATGTGTTTCTGGTTACTAAGGAGCTTATGACAAAAATTAAATGAGTCCCATATAGAAAAAAGCATAGAAAAAAGGGTGAAGAAGTGATCAAAACACATTCAACACTTCCTCTTACTACCAATCCCCTATTCCCCTCATCTCATCTAGAAATAATCGCCAATAGATTGGACTCTTGACAGTTACACTCTTGAAGGAAATGAAGGAGCTCAATTGTGATGATGAATTATAGATCAAATTTGGCAACTTTCCTCTTTCCCCTTTGTCATCATGGTAACAAGGAAAGCCAGCAGGTGTGACAGGGCTAAGCATGACTCTTGACTAAGGCATCTTCTAAAAAGAGAGCTGAGAGGTTGTAAGATGGAACCACTGATCTTCCTGGGTTGGTCACTCTGAGCGCGGAGGACAGCAGTCTGGGAGCTGGGAGACCCTGACTGCAGTCCCAGCATGACATGAATGAATGTTCTCTCTAGAAGCTCCCATCCTTTCTTCCTTCCCTGCTCAGGCCACAATGAGTATTCAACTGGTTTCTTAATCATTCAGTAAAACTTTGACTTGCATGAGATAACTTACATCAGAATTTGAACTACTAATTGAGTACTGTGCTGTTTACCCCTACCCATCAATCGTACACACAGTTGTTTACAAAGGATCCATCAAATGAAGCCAGCTCACCAAATGACCATCGACTGTGTTTACCATCCCATAAGACAAAATGAATTCATCATGGTGTTTCTATAAAAGCTAACCAGAAATATAAAGGAATTAGAAACAGAATAGCATGGGAAGCAGCCAGCAATTAATTATTTATTATGGAATGGGTGACCTTTTCATTGAAGGTAGCAGGTATAATTAAACAGCCTCTTGCAGAGTGGGTGTTGAAACTGAAATTCTCTAGGCCTGACTCACGGCTTTTCCACCTGGTTCCTGGCTCCTCCTGTGCTGATGGCGAGAGCAGGTTGCCTCTCATAACAAACTCTGGGAAATCCCTGCCTCAGGCCTGACTTGGAACCAGTTTCCAGTGTTTTCCTTTGTTATTAAAGCTTGTTTGTGTGCTGGGCAACTGACGCCTGCAAGCAGGTACATGAACTGGGTGGGAGAAAAGTCTTAGGAATCAAATAGCATCCTAGACCCATTGTCAAGGCCAAGGGGAGGGACAGGGGCCTAATGCACTCCAAAGCTGTCATTATTATCTTGCTGTAGCCCCTGGAATCTTGTTTATTTCCTGTTTCAAACTTCTGGAGGTGTACCACCCAGTACAATTATTAAGGGCAATAATGTGAGGTGGGCTGACCTTTTGTTTTGTGTTTAATTTGGACTGAAGCACGTTCAATATTATAAAGTCCATAGCAAGTCTGGCTTTGCAAATGCCCTTTTATCTGTAGATAGCTTCTGATCAATGCCTCAGGGACTCCTCTGACCTCACCTCTTTCCACTCCTGAGATTACCCACTCCTGAGATTTCCCAATCCTGAAAGGAGAGGCTTGTAGATGATCAAGTTAATAATGCTGCTTAATTCAGACTCAATGTTTCTCTTAAGTCTCAAAGCCTTTAAATTTGATGGGAGAGAAGAAAGTAAAACTGGAAAGTAATTTGCAGTTAAAGCCAAGATTTTTGAAGCGAATTCTGCACAGGGCTCAGTTTTGAGTGTCTTTGGTCTCCCAGAGCCAAATCCTCCTCAACTGCTCTTTGAGCACCAGGCATGGGAGCAGTGTTCACCCTCCCAGTGTACAGGAGAGTGCATTATGGGGCCTTGGGTCTGAGAACCAGAGGATGGTGGGGATATTGATGCACATGATAATCAGCATGTGGCTCTTTGTGGTGACAGGGGAGAAAGCTAAAGAAGAGGAAGGAGGGAAGAAACCAGAGATTCTGAGAAACACTCCCAGGGAAATCAGGCTGGGGAAATACAGGGAGGGCCTCAAACCTTGGCTTTCTTGTCCAGCCCCTCCCTTTGCCAGGGAGGCAGGCTTTAGAGTGGGGCCATTTTTAGAACTACAAGTAAGAATGAAATTCTACTAAGGTCAGGCCCTGTTAAAATTCATTTTGAGAAATTCAAAGACTAGAGCAGGATAAAAATGAAATTCTAGCATCCTTTGTTCTACATACATACACACAAAGAAACTGCTTTATGAAGATATAGGGCCAACTAAATGAATATAACATGATTAAAACAGTAACTGACCCATAGCAGATCTGATATAAGAACTATTTGATTACATACTTTAGCTATAAGCAATTATTATTAGTCATAGTGTGATATCTTGATTTTGCTTTGAAAGGGTTTATTTGAATAAAAAAAAAGTAGATAAGGAAATCACAAGCCATATTCTTGCTTCTCTCAGTTATCACACATGAGTAGGCAAAGCAATGAGTTTTAGGAGACCTGAGCCTGAGGTTAGACCACAATGGGCAGCTACAGGTAGCTCAGTGGAAGGCATACTGCAGGTAGGAATAAGCCAGGTTGACTGCATATGAGAGTATTGGTCTGCCTTATTTTCCACCATGGATTCTTCAGAGGGAAGAGCTGGAGAATTTTGAGACTCAGGTCTGAACCCCTCAACCTGTAAATCACCTAGCTATGAAAATTACTGAATACCTCTGAGCCACCATTTTCTCTTTTTAATAATGGATATAATGAAACCACCTCCTATGAAAAGAGAAGACTTAGTGTCTATGTGCTGACTAGCTGGCTCCTGCTTCTCACAATATTGGAAGGGTTTTATTAATTGGAGTTTATAATGGAATGAAAGACATTAGGAAAGAAAGGCAAAATCTACAGCATAGAATGACATCCAACCAATCTAGCCAGTTTACGTGAGCACACATATAATCAGTTACAATTAATATCCACACTTAACTAGAGAGTAGATGATTCTGGTGATTTCAGATCACTTCTTAGTAAGGGATCTCAGCAGAATTTTATCTAGGTGGTTTGAACCAACAGGAACACCTGTTCTGGTCCTTAGAGGTCCCTCTTCCACCTTCATCGCTTGGCTCTTTGTGGTCTCTGGTTTTCTCCTGTGTGCCTCCCCAGTATCCACAGCCTGCTGGTCTGCCTGGGACCATCCCTTCCATCCAGAACTAGCTTCTAATTACAACTGATTTTTAAAAAATGTTATATCTTTATTTGTTTAAAATATTTAATAATATTAACATGTATTGATTAGTTTGTAATTTCAAAAATAGTACATAGAAAATACAGAATCACAATAGAAAAAAAAATTAACCCACTGTCTCTTTTAGTTGTTTTTGCTTATGTTTTTTTTTTAACTGAAGTTTTATTTACTTTCATCAATTATTGTAACAGCTATATCAGAATATATTGAGTTGGCCAAAAAGTTTCTTTAGTTTTTCCATACAATGGCTTTAGTAATTTCTTTGTACTATTGACATTTTGGTCAAAGAATTCATTGCTGTGGAGTTATCTTATGCATTGGGAGATGTTCAGTAGCACCCCTAGCTTCTATCTACTAGAAGCCAATAGCAGGAGATAGCCAACATATTAAAAATATTCAAATCACTTAAGTTATGGTGAAAATAAAAAAAATGTATCTTTTATTTTATGAAAAAAAACTAAACAGAGTTTTTGGACAGCCCAACAGTTTATGTATCATACAAGGTCTGTCTGGAAAATATCCAACCATTACTAATATAACGAGAACCATTTGTGTGACTTCAATGTAACCTGGCAGCCAAGGAGAGTGGATTGGAATGCTCCCACATGAACAATGATGACTTCACTGTCCTAGTCAGTGGGAACGCTAGACACCATTGACTGAGCTTGTGTACTGTGTAGCTGTCACATTCAAAATGACTGAGCAAGTAGAGCAACAAATTTGCATCAAATTTTGCATTTATCTTGAACATTACTCCATGGAAACTATTTGAGTAATTCAGAAGGCTACAGCTATGGGCAACTGGTGACTGGCAGCTTCATCACAACAATGTGCCCACTCATGCATCACATCTCTTGCAGAGTTTTTTGATAAAACATCAAATAATTCAGGTGACTCAGCCCACCTACAGCCCAGATTTGGTGCCCTGTGACTTCTGGTTTTTACCAAAACTAAAATCACCTTTGAAAAGGAAGAGATTTTACAACATCAAAGAAGTTCAGAAAAATATGACAGGGCAGCTAATGGCAATTGAGAAAACTGTGTGAGATCACAAGGTGTCCTCTCTGAAGGGGATTGAAGTGACATTGTCCTATGTACAATGTTTCTTGTATCTTCTGCAATAGATGTCTCTAATTTTCACATTACATGGCTGGATACCGTCTGGACAGACCTTGTATAATTGACTCATTTAACGTGAGTCAAAACTAAATAATATTTAGTTTAGTCACAAAATTGTACAACCATCACAATCAAAGAACATTTTAATTGCTTTCCCCAAATTCTACACTTTTTCTTTTAAATTTTCCTTTTCAATTACAGTTTGATTTCAACATTATTTTGTATTAGTTTCAGGTACACAGCATAACAATTAGACAATCATA
The DNA here is from genome assembly GCF_987537825.1 of Furipterus horrens. Taxonomy (NCBI): domain Eukaryota; kingdom Metazoa; phylum Chordata; class Mammalia; order Chiroptera; family Furipteridae; genus Furipterus; species Furipterus horrens. Next base: position 46,938,403 of record NW_028327182.1, read on the forward strand.
TACTTTACAAAACAAAACAAAAAATTAATTCTCACCCTGGCTGGTGTGGCTCAGTTGGTTGGAGTGTCATCCCATAACTCAGAGGTTTCATTTTGATCCAAATTTGGGTCATGGGCATGTGTGACCCCTGGTCTGGACATGTTCAGGAAGCAACCAATCCGTGCTTGTCTCATGCATCAATGTTTCTCACTCTCCCTTCCTCTCTCTTTTAAAAGATGTCAGAGACTTTCAGCCAAGATGGAGGCTTAGACTGACATACTCTGTCTCCCTCCAGAACTAAGAAGTACTACAACTACCACAAAACCAGAAATAACCAGAGGTTCCAGAAAATAAACTACAAAGAAGTCCAACATATGAAGTTATAACCAAGTGGTACTCGTCCAGATGGGTAGGAGGGGCAAAAAGGGGCAGAGAGATCAAGTTGTGCTGCCAGCAGCAGCTGCAGCAACAGGCGGCGAGACTTCCAGGAGAGCATTCCTGGCTGCAGTCGAGACCCATCAGTTCACAATTCCTGTGAAAGGCAGACCCCTCATTGCCTCAGACTGTGAGGCCCAGAGGGCACAGGGGCAGAGGAAGAATTCCCAGTCTCTCAGCGGAGAGTAACAGCAGGAATCCATCTTGGACCCCCGCCCCAACACAAAGTGCCACAGTGTGGTGAGAAGGGTCACCCAGTTGTGACAAGTGTACGGGGCTCCGCCCAATATAGCATAGGAGGTGTGACAACCCCACCCAAGAATGGAAGATAAATGAAAACAGTCAGAATGACAGGAATAATGATTAAAATATCAATCATGCAGCTAACCAAAAAGCAAATACAGGAATTAACCAATAAACAAATAGAAAATCTTTCTGAGGCTCAGTTCAGAGCTATAGTCATAAGGCAGTTTACAGAATTAACAAAAGATATTGAACAAGATGGGAAAGGAATGAAGGCTGGTCATACTGAAATGAATGAAAGCACATATAAGACAAGTGGTGAGGAAAGGAAAACCAGAGATCAAATCAACAAACCAGAACATAGGGAAGGAACAGTCAACCAGTGCAGAAAGAGGAAACAAAAAGCAAGGAATAGGGAACAAGATGGCAGAGGAGTAAGTGGAAGCTACACTAACCTCCTCCCAGAACTAGTCTGGATTTACAACTTAATTTTGGAGAAATCATCTGGAATAACCAACCGAACACTAGCTAGAGAGAAGTCTTATAACCCGGAGAGACAGGAAAGGCTGCTACATCACAACGTGACCGGTAGGGAGTGCGGAGATGCGGAAGGGCTGGCTGGGCTGGAAGGGCTGGCTGGGCTCATACGGATGGCAGCCGAAGGGACTGAGAAACAGCTCAGCAGCCGGGGATTCCTCCTGAGAAGGGCAGGGTCTAAACCCCCAGCTGAACTTCCCAGCCTACAGCAACAGAGTGGAAAGTAAAATAGTATCCAGCTGAGAAAAGCGAAAAGCCACAGGGTTTCTTGCTAGCCAGAGAGAAATAGCTGGAGAAAAAGAGCTCTTAAGTGGATCACATACAAAAATATTTTGGCCCCCACTTACCCTGGGCTCAAGCGGAGAGAAGGCAGAGAGGACTGGAGATGCTTGGGGAGAGTTTGGTGTGGTGGCTTTGAGGGGAGAACTGGGGGAGTGGCCAGCTGGGACCCAGTGCTGACTCATGCCCAGTGCTGCAGGCAGACCATCGCCCACCCCCCACCCAAGTGGCGTCAGCCTGAGGGGAAGCAAAAGCCCAGCCTACAGGATTTAAACTGCCACACCCGCGGTCTTAAGCCTGATGGCTAATCACAGATTGAATAGATTAACAACTAAAGAAGACAGACAAAGGCAGTAGATCCCTGGAAGTCTCCAATAGGCTGCCTAGGCCCAGACTGGTACAGGATCTGATGCCACCAGGGGCAGATCCAGGAAGTGCAGATCATTCTAAGAAGCACCAACAAACAATAGGAGTCACAAAAATGGGGAGACAGAGAAACAACCCCCCATGAAAAGGAAAGGTAGAGTCCCCAGAAAGAGTGCTAAATGAAATAGAGGGGAGCCAACTATCAGATATGGAATTCAAAACATGGATTATAAGAATCTCAATTAGCTCAGCGGAAACTACAAAGAACCCCAGAAAAACTACAAGGAACTTACTGAGAATTCATCATCGGCAGCCGTCCGTCTCGAGAGACGATGGCGTAGCTTCTTGAGAGTCTATCTGCACCGCCGAGAATGGCTGTGCAGTCCGACTCGGGAGTGACAATCCCTGCCGCACTTGTTACAGGTGAAGGCAGATGGCTGTTGTTGCTGCTGTTGATGCTGCTTCTGCCTCGATCTTTTCTGGACCGCCTCCTCGTTGCGCACAGCCTCTGCGCGTGACGTACCTTGCCTGACCGCGAGCCTCCAGGCTAGGCGGTCGTCTGCTTGAACTTCCCATGTGTTGAGATTGATGGAGCATTGTGTCATATCCTTTTTGCAGATGTCTTTGAACCGCAGTTTTGGGCGCCCTGTCATCCTCTGGCCTTCTGCTAGCTTGCCGTAGAGGAGGTCTTTGGGAATACGGCCTGCATCCATTCTTTTGACATGGCCGAGCCACCTGAGGCGTCTCTCACTACGAACTGCATGCAAACTGCTCATGTTGGCTCGCTTCAGCACCTCGGTGTTGGGAACCTTATCCTGCCAGGCGACATGCAGGACGTGTCGCAGGCACCTCATGTGGAAGCTGTTGAGTTTCCTTTCGTGCCTTGCGTAGGTGGTCCACGTCTCGCTGCCATAGAGGAGAGTGCTGAGCACGCAGGCTTGGTAGATGCGCAGTCTGGTTTTTCTCAGTGAGGCTGGAATTGTTCCACGCTCGCCGGTTCAGTTTGGCCATAACTGTGGCTGCCCTGGCGATTCTCCGGTTGACCTCCAAGTCAACTGACAGAGAGCTCGAGATGGTGGACCCGAGGTAAGTGAAGTCGTTGACAACCTCCAGGGTGTATCCGTCGATGGTGATGCATGAGGGAGTCCCCGTGCCTTGAGCCATAATGTTCGTCTTCGTCAGGCTGATGGCTAGTCCGAACTCCTTGCATGCGTGGGAAAGGCAAGTGACTAGCTGCTGGAGTCCCTCTTCGGAGTGTGATGTCAAGGCTGCGTCGTCGGCGAAGAGCATCTCACGGATGAGCACCTCTTTGACTTTGGTCTTGGCTCGTAGACGGGCCAGGTTGTAGAGCTTGCCATCGGATCTGGTGTGAATGAAGACACCCTCACTGCAGACCTTAAAGGCGTATTGGAGGAGCATGGAGAAGAAGATTCCGAACAGCGTAGGCGCGAGGATGCAGTCCTGCTTTACTCCGCTGCTGACTGGGAAGGCCTCAGAGGTTGCGCCGTTGTAGGACACCGTGCTGTGCATGTTGTCGTGAAAGGACATGACCACAGCAAGCAGATGTGGTGGACAGCCAATCTTCCGTAGCAAGCTGAAGAGTCCGCTTCGACTGACCAGATCAAACGCCTTCGTGAGGTCAATAAAGGCGAGGTAGAGTGGTTTATGCTGCTCGTGACACTTCTCCTGCAGCTGGCGTAGGGAGAAGATCATGTCCACTGTTGATCGGCCAGCTCTGAAGCCACACTGGGACTCTGGGTAGACGTGGGAAGCAAGGGTCTGCAGGCGGGCAAGAGCGACCCGGGCGAATACTTTGCCAACGATGCTGAGGAGAGAGATGCCCCGGTAGTTGTTGCAGTCGCTGCAGTCTCCTTTGTTCTTGTACATGGTGATAATGTTGGCGTCTCTCATATCCTGGGGGATGTAACCCTCCTTCCAGCAGAGACAGAGTAGATGGTGGAGCGGCTATAGCAGGACTGGTTTCCCGCTCTTTAGGATTTCTGGAGGGATTCCGTCGCTTCCTGGTGCTTTCCCGCAAGCGAGGCGGTCGATGGCTTTGCCGAGCTCTGCCGCAGTAGGTGGGGTGTCTAGCTCCTCCATGACTGGTAGGTCTGGGATGGCGTTAAGAGCAGTGTCTGTTACGGTGTTCCTCGTCGCGTACAGCTCGAGGTAGTGCTCGGTCCACCGCCGCATTTGCTGTTCCTGGTCAGTGATGACCTCACCTGTCTTGGACTTAAGGGGGGCGATCTTGCAGGGGATTGGGCCTGTTGCCTTCTTGATACCCTCATACATTCCTCGTGTGTTGCCTATATCGGCGGCTTCCTGGATGCTTCTGCACAGGTTTAGCCCATAGGTGTTGGCACAGTGGCGGGCGGTCTTCTGGACTTTGTTCCTGGCAGCCCATAGAGCTTGAAGTGTACTGGGAGTGGGCATGGCCTTGTAAGCCAGTAGGGCCTTCCTCTTAGCCTCGATCACGGGTTCCATTTCTTCCCAGTGAGCCTCGTACCAGTCAGCGTTCTTCCACTCTTTCTTCCCGTAAGCAATAATGGCGGAGTTGTATATGGCGTCGCGGAGACGTGGCCAATTGGATTCGATAATGTCATCTGTCGCCATTCCCTCGCCGAGTGCATCTTCCATCCTGTTGATGAATTGCTGGGTCTTAACTGGGTTGCTGGCACAACTGGTGTTGATGCGTGGGCGACCCTTCATCTTGGAGTGGTGCAACCTCTTCGGCATTATGCGCACCTTGCTTACCACGAGGGCATGGTCCGTGTCGCAGTCTGCACTGTGGTAGCTGCGGGTGAGGAGGGTGCTGCCAATATCCGTTCTTCTGGTGATGACGAGGTCAAGCTGGTGCCAGTGGCGGGAGCGGGGGTGCCTCCATGACACCTGGTGGATCTCTTTGCACTTGAAGAATGTGTTTGTCACGCACAGGCCGTGGTGACACAAAAGCTCAAGCAGTCGCTGACCATTCTCATTGATCTTTCCTCTCCCAAAGTTTCCGAGGCAGGTGGGCCAGGCCATGTGGTCGGCTCCTACTCTTGCGTTGAAGTCTCCAAGGAGATAAAGAGCGTTACTTCTGGGGATCTTGGATAACGCTTCATCCAGTGCATGGTAGAACTGTTCTTTCTCTTCAGTGGTGGCGCAGAGGGTTGGGGCATAGGCGCTAAGAATGCTGACTGGGCCGAAAGTTGTTGACAATCGGAGGGTAAGTAATCTCTCTGTGCCTCCTGTGGGTGGCTCTATGGAGTTAACAAGCGTGTTCTTCACAGCGAACCCAACACCGTGCTGTCTTGGTTGGTCCGGAGACTTCCCTTGCTCTCGTTCAGGCTCGGGCACTCTCGCGCTCTGGCTCTGGCGCTCTGACTCTCTCTGAGACACTCTCGCTCTCTGACTCGGGCTCTCACTCGCGCTCTGGCTCTGACGCTCAGACTCTCTCTGGCTCTGGCTCGTGCTCTCACTCTGGGACTCTGACTCTCTCTGGCACGCTCAGGCTCTCACTCGCGCTCTGGCTCTGGCGCTCTGACTCTCTCTCACTCGCGCGCTTGCGCTCGCTCTCGCTCTCTCGCTCTCTCGCTCTCTCGTGTGCTCCCTCCACGTGGCTTGGAGAAGGGGTCTCCAGGCTGCTTTAAGAGGCTCTCGCCATGCGGTTTTGAGAAGGAGAGGAGATCCACGCGGTTTGCAGGAAGAAGGCAGTTTGCAAGGAGGCTGAGAATCCAGGCGGTCCTGCATTGAGAGCTGGAGGGCACCACAGCACAGAAAGGACCTCCCCAATCAGATTGAATGATTGGCAGCTGCTGGTAAAGCTGAACTGTGTTTGGAAAGTAGGGAAACAGTTTCTCTGACTTTCCTAAAACTAGCCTGGTTTGGAAGGGGGGGAGGCAAGGATATGTGTTTGTGGGTATTTTAAAGAGCATAAGACTTAACAACAGAAATCCGCAAATAACTAAATCTATATAACTGTTAAATAAACAATTCTTTTTCTTTTCACCAAACTCTGATATTGAGAGTTATAATTTTGGCGGCGGGCAATCGGGCCCCTAACTAAAGAGCCTGTGGGTTTGTTTTCAACTGGAGCAGCCCAGGGGTTCTGTAACAATTTGGCGACCCAGATGGGACATTAATAATTGCCCGTGACAGGTCGACCCCCTTGAGAGACACACCTTCTGAGGGCGCCGACCGCCTAAGCACGCCAGTGTGCTGAAAAGAAAATAGAACTGAGAAGGGATTAGAGAAGTAAGATTGTTTGCTAAAAAATTATTTCTGAGCATTTCTGAAATAATGGCATTGTGGATACTAGCTTTGTTTGTCCGGTTAGGAGAATTCCTGGAAGTAATAGAATTATGGATGCCTGAGTGGTACATATGTTTTCTGGTCCTTGGGATTTTTTTGGTTATAGCCATTAGCATGTATGTCTGGGTTAATAAATGCAATTCTGGGCAAGTCCCTGATGGCAGCCCACTGGAGAGAATTTTGGAAAATTGGGATATGTACTGTCGTTATCCTATGACTAAGAAAATATTAATTTATTACTGTAACACTGTTTGGCCTGAGTATGTTCTGGGTGGTAAGAAAAGGTGGCCTGTGAATGGTTCTTTGAATTACCATGTGATTAATCAATTAAAGGGGTACTGTCTGCAATCGGGAAATTGGGAAGATGTTTATTATCTAGATGCATTTGTAGAGTTGCGTAATAAGACCTTAGCAGAAATGGAGGCCCAAATAATGGTGCAGAGGAAAAAGGAGATCTCAAAACCTTTTCCTGAGAGTCAAACGCCGGAAGAAAGGGAGAATGAGGAAGTAGCCCTCTTTAATTCTCTAAATCCGGGAGACAAAGGCCCTAATTTGGCACCAAGCCAGGCACAGGTGGGGGCGGTTCAGGAGGCCCTAGCTTCCGGGGCAGTGGCTCAACCTCCTCTGCAGGTGGCCGCAGCTCCTGCAACGCCAGTGGCGATGGCACAGCACCCTCTGCAGGTGGAGGCTGCTTTCACCATACCACCTCCAAAGATGGAAGTGGCTTCTGCGGTGCCCTCCCTTTTGCAAACTCAAGGGACTTCTCTCGCGCCACCCTTTTTGGAGCTGGCCTCTGAAGTGACTGCAAAGCCAACGACTCCACCCCTGCAGGAGGAGAAATGGGTCTCTCCCTCCAGAGCCCGCATGAAGGTTGTGATTTGGACACTGAGTCTCACAGGTATACTGCCATTTTGGGTAAGCCACATGAGTGCTCCACCATGGTGCATGAGTCACGTGGGTTTGCCACCATCTTGTGGGTGGTACTTATGGGTGCCACTGTCTTCAAAGATGCTGGATGTAATGCTGCCACCGTCTTTGAAGTGGGCAAAATGGTGGGTTAGGTATGCTCTTAAGGTGATGTGCTTTGTTTACAAAATGGTATATGTCTAAACATTCAAGTCATTGTTGCATGAGAGGTATTTGCAAGGTCTAAGCTTCAGAAAACTGCAGAATATCTACAAATCTAGGGAAATTTTAGCTGCTAAATACTGAGTTTGGGTAGAGTCCTTTACAGTGTAGAAAAGAATTGGAAATGGGTTATGGTTAAATCTGAATGGGTAAATATATAGAAAGGTTGTGAAAGTATTTAAACCTGGGAAAAGGGAAACCTCAACTACTTGTGGTCTAATTGTATGGTTACTGTACCTCTGTATTGGCATTAGCCATTGGGGACCTATGAAAGGTCATTTGGAATTCTCTGTGTTGGCATTTAGCCATTGGGGACCTATGTAAGGTCATTTGGAATTCCCTGTGTTGGCATTTAGCCTTGGGACCTATGAAAGGTCATTTGGAATTCCCTGTGTTGGGATTGGCATTAGCCATTGGGGACCTATGAAAGGTCATTTGGAATTCCCTGTATTGGTTTGGCATTAGCCATTAGAGACCTATGTAAGGTCTAGAATTCCCTGAGGCCTAGGAAGGGTCTGGAATTCTCTGTATTGGTACTGGCCATATAATCTGAAAGGAAAATTGAGGTTTCCCAGAGAAAGTTAAAAAAACTTCACATGTAGGAAAGTGAACAAAAGAAAGTATAAGGCATGGAAATGCAATTTTGGGAATATTAGAAGGACAAGGATTTTCCTTCACACTGTGTATTTTTCTCCTTACCTGATCCCTCCAGAATTTGGCAATTTAAAGGAGTAAGTAATTACATTAGGTTTCTTTGCATAAAACTAAAAAGACCAGTTGTTAATAAAGGTATTGTTAACCAAGACTTTGACTGGAATGACATGCCTGAAGGAGGCATGCTTAGGCTCTGGCTGTTACCAGAAAGCCCTGAGGAACTGGACTTGACTTTTGAAGCTTAGGAAAGCCCAGAAGGAAAAAGGCCTGACACCTTGATTGGTTGTGCGGTTCATGGCAGTCTTTCCAGGGAAGGAACGAAGGTTGCTTTCCTGAAGGATGGCTAAAAGGAACCTCAAGGCACAATGGAAAACCCAAAGGTTTTGGGAAAGCAGGTGTTTGCAGGCAAGGCTGAATGGCAGGTATGTGGCTCAGCTTCTGTGCTCTAATGGGCAAACTAAAAGTCAACATGAAGGTTCCTTGCGTAAGTTCCAGCATAGTAGACTTAAAGATCCCCCTGGCTGGTTTGGCTCAGTGGATTGAGCATTGGCCTGCGAGCTAAGTGTCGCTGGTTCGATCTTCCAGTCAGGGCACACCAGAGAAGGAAAACTCTGACTCCAAAAAACCTCCGCTGCCTTGCGGCATACCTCTTCAGGGGAAAAGCTAAGGAGAAGGGAAACTCTGACTCCAAACCTCCGCTGCCTTGTGGCATACCTCCTCAGGGGAAAGGCTAAGGGAGTAAACCCCGACAGAAAATCCGGAGCCGGAGTCCCTAAGGCGGTTTGACGTTGTAGTCAACACCGGCAACTCCTGCGGCGCACCTGAAGCCAAGCTGTATTGACGCTGTCTTTCCCCTTGGATCCTTCAGCTGCGAAGAGAGGGGGGGCCTGCTGCATAGGCAACAGCTGGCCCTCCATATCACCCTGCCCAGGCTTTGTAGCTTCACTGGAGAGGACACTCCAGCGTCATCGCAAGATGTCGATTTAACACGGGAGGAAACAGTTACCGGTTATAAGCTCATCCGATTGGCGAAGGAAACGAGCGCCAGGGGTCTCCTCTGATGGTGGGAGAGGTCATCGCACCTCACTGGACAGCTACCGCCCGCCTCAAGGTGGGCAGCCCCCAGCCAATTAGGTGCCGTCTCGCCATGGCTCACCTGCCCCACTGGGTGCGTGGGGATCAGAGAGGCGTCTCTTGAAAAGTGGGCCACAAAACACTCACACCAGGCAATTCCAAGCAAACAACAAGAAAGAAGCCTCCAGCTCTTCGCCTCGCTAGCTGGAACATCAGGACCATGTGTCCCGGACTTACTGCAGACCTTCCGTGGATCAATGGTGCCAGGAAAACCGCCGTCATCGACAGGGAACTGGCACGACTAAACATCGACATTGCGGCTCTACAGGAGACCCGGTTGGCCAACAACGGAACTATCAGAGAAAACTGAGAATTACACCAGCATGAAAAGGGACATGGAAGCTATCAATAGGAGCCAGGAGGAAATGAAGAATACGATCTCTGAACTGAAGAACACGGTAGAAGGAATTAAAAGCAGGCTAGAGGAAGCAGAAGATCGGATCAGCGAGCTGGAGGAAAACTTAGACAAAAACTCACAGACAGTGCAACAAAATGAAAAAAGACTGAACAAGATTGAAGAGGCTCTAAGACAGTTGCAGGAAAACATGAAAAATAATGATATGCAGATCATAGGAATTCCAGAAGGAGAAGAAGAAGAGCAAGGGATAGAAAACCTCTTTGAAAATCTAATGACGGAAAACTTCCCTAACATCAGGAGAGAAAGAGTCACGCAAGTCCAGGAAGCACAGAGGGTCCCAATGAAGATGACCCCAAAAGGCCCACCTAAAGACACATCAAAATTAAAATGGCAACATTCAAAGACAAAGAGAGAATCCTAAAAGCAGCAAGAGAGAAACAACTAATGACATACAAGGGAGCTCCAATAAGGCTATCATCAGATTTCTCAGCAGAAACACTACAAGCAAGAAGGGAATGGCAAAAAATATTCCAAGCAATGAAAAACAAAGGCCTACAACCAAGAATACTCTACTCAGCAAGGCTCTCATTCAAATTGGAGGGTGAAATAAGGAGTTTCCAAGACAAAAGAAGGCTAAAAGAATACATCTCCACCAAACCAGCATTGTTAGAGATGCTAAAGGGTCTGCTTTAAGAAAATGAAGAAAGAGAGAGAGAGAGAGAGAGAGAGAGAGAGAGAGAGAGAGAGAGAGAGAGAGAGAGAGAGAAGAACACAAGTATAAAGGGGGAAAAGGACAATGAATAAGTACTGAAAGAAAGAAGGAACTTCTACCATTTGCAACAACATGGATGGAACTAGAGAGAATTATGCTTAGCAAAATAAGCCAGGCTACGAAAGAAAAATACCTTATGCTATCACCTATTACAGGAAACTAATGAACAATACAAACAAATGAGCAAAATTGAACCAGAGGTATGTAAACAAGGAATAAACTAACAGTAACAAAGGGGGAGATGGTAGGGAGAGAAGGGGGTAAGAAGGGGAAGGGTCTAGTCAAAGAACATTTATAAATGACCCATGGACATGGACAACTGGGTGGGGACTGAATGTGGGAGAAGAGGGGGCAGGGTGCAGGGAAGCAAGAGGGGGAAAAGTGGGACAACTGTAATGGAAAAACAAACAGAATATTTTTTTTGTGGGGGAAAAATGAAAATATAAAGAATGGAAATGCCAGTTCAGTGAATATTAGAAGGACAAGGATTTTCCTTCACACTGTATATTTTTCTCCCTATCTGATCCCTCCAGAGTTTGTCATTCTAGAGAAGTAAGTAATGACATAGGTTTTTTTGCGTAAAACTAATAAGACCAGTTGTTAATAGAGGTTTGTTTGTTTTTTAACTAAGACTTTGACTGGAATGTCATGCCTGAAGGAGACATGCTTGGGCTTTGGTTGTTACCAAAAAGCCCTGAGGAACTGGGATTGACTTTCAAAGGTAATAAAAGTCCATGAGATAAAAGGCCTGGTACCTTAGATGGATGCGTAGTCCATGGCAATTTTTCCAGGGAAGGAATGAAGGCTGTTTTCCTGAAAGATGGCTAGATGGGACCTTAAGGCACAATGGAAAACCAGAAGGACTTGGAAAAGACACGTGTTTACAGGCAAGGCTGAATGTCAGGTATGTGGTTCTGCTTCTGGGCCTTGAAGGGCAGACTGAAGGTCACCCTAAATGTTCCTTGCATAAGTTCCAGCAAAGCAGAACTAAAGATCATAAGTGATCATTTTCTGCTCTTGTTGTGTTTATGCAAATGAACAGGATAAATTAAAAATGGACTAATGCAGCCCCTTTAATGACAGGGAGGGTAATCCTAGAGAGAAAAATTGCGGTTCAAGGAAAATCACAATGCTCAGTGGTGGGCTGTAAAGTAGTGCAGCTAACCATCTTTAAGGTTTCTTTTCATTTAAAATTTGTTTTCATTTGAAAGTTAAACTATGTATGTGGCATTATCAAGGATGTTTAATTTACAGGCAAAAAGATTGTCAAGTGCCTTCCAACTGGATGTCTTTCCGATGAGAGTTCTACAGATTTAGAGACTTGTATGTGGGTTATGTTACATAAATTAACATGTGTTTTCTGTTTTCAAAGGGCATAAGCCTGCGTTCTCATTGCCTGAGTGATTGTCTGTACGTATAGGCCTCACTTAATCCTGTCTGCATCGCCACCTCCTGAGACTCAATGGTTTGACTGAACTAAGTGGCTGGGTTGGTGAAGAATGGGGTGGTCTGTGGGCTTCACTTTAAAACTGGTTTCTCTTTTCTGTCCTAAAGGCTTGGACAGAAAGAGCCCAGAGGCCTGAGAGGGGGAAAACCTAAAATATTTCCCTCAGTCCAAACTAAGTATAATGGGCAAAAGGGTTTTGGACAGGTGAGATGCACCTGGCACACCTTCCTCCAAAGAAGTCCTTCTTTTCCCTAAAGTGGGACATTGAAAAATTAATCCCTGTCTTTTGTCATCTAGTGGTTATGGATTGAATGATGTCCTTTAACCCTGTTGCCAAATCTGTTGCCTCCAGAATACAACAAGGATGCCAGATTGTTAAATCAAGCTTGCCATTGTTCGGGGACAGCCAGCTGACCTGGAGTCTGCACAATCCTTCCCCATGCGGGCAGGCCACCCTCCCCTCCACACCCCCACTGTTATTAGGGGTTTCTGGACCCAAGAGTACGTAGGATGATGACCATGTCCAGCTTGAAGCAGCTAGAAGAGCTCGAGACCTTCGCCCATTGTCCTTTATAAGATTATAAAGGGTCTTAAGTCTGAGAGGGAGGGATTGTTATTTTTTGTTAAATTAATTAATTAATTATTTAAAAAGAAGAAGAAGAATATATGAAAGGGTGAGGCAGGAGAGCTTGTATGTATGACCCATGGGCATGGACTGGGGGGGGATTGTTAGGGGACAGGGGTGCTGGGCAGAGGGGAGCAAAGGGGAAAAAATTGGAACTATTGTAACAATATAATCAATAAAATATACTTTTAAAAAAGCGAGGAATATGAGGAGGGGTTCAGAAACCTCCGGAAGAGCTACAAGTGAATGAACATTTGAATTATAGAGTTGCCAGAAGGTGAAGAAGAAGAACTAGAAATTAAAAAATTATGTGAAAAAATAATGAAGCAGAACTTCCCAAACTTGCGGAAAGAAATAGACATACAGGTCCAGGAAGTACAGAGAGTTCCAGAAAAACTGGACCCAGGGAGAACCACTCCAAGACACATTATAATCAAATTGTCAAAAATTAAAGACAAAGAGAGACTCTTAAAAGCACGAAGAGAGAAGAAAAGAATCATGTACAAATGGGTCCCAATTAGACTATCAGCTGATTTCTCAAAGGAGACTCTGCAGGCAAGAAGGGATTGGCAAGGAATCTTCAAAGTAATGAAAAGAAAAACCTACAGCCATGAGTACTCTATCCAGCAAAGCTGTCATTCAGAATAGAAGGGCAGAGAAAGTGCTTCCAGGACAAAGTAAAACTGGAGGAGTTCATTAAATCCAAACCACTATTATATGAGATGTTAAAGGGACTGGTTTAGAAGAAGGAGGATCAAAACTATGAACATTAAAATAAAAACTGTATTACAACAACCAACAACAGAAGTGAGGGAATAGAAACAAAGGCAGACTAAGTAGGCAATGAGAGTGGGAAAAGAATTATAGGTATGGGGAACATATTGGAGGGAGGTCAGCAGGGAGGGAGAAGGGGGAAAGGGATGGAGATGGTACAGGAATTAAGCATAGTAGGAGGGAATGGAGTAGACAGGAAGAGGTTGAGAATAATTATATGCACAACCAATGGACATGGACTAAAAGGGGGGACAACTGGAGGGAGGGTGGTCACTGGGTGGAGGGGAACAGAGGGAAAAGAAATTGGGACAACTGTAACACCATAGTTAATAAAGCATATTAAAAAATAATAATAAAATAAAAGCAATGACAAAAAATATTCTTGGGTGAGAATTTTTGAAAAATGTTTCTTAATTCCTTTTTGATGCAAAAGTCATTTACTTTGTGACTACTTATTTATTCCTACTTGAAACTTATCCAAGTACAGTTTCATTAATTATGTAATACAACTCAAGTGGAGCTCTTAGAGATTTAATTTACCCCAAGGGACCAGCCTGGCATCTTATCCTACGTTAGCAGCAGAAAGTGCATAATTTCATTTTTACACTTTAACATTCTACTCTTTAGAACCATTTAAATGCTAAATTTGGACAGCACACAGAAGTCTAGATTCTCTTTGCTCTCAGAAGTAAAAACTGGTAGAAATCAATAGTTTTTCTATAGATTAAGCATTCTCAAAGCTGGTTTGTACATAAACTAGCACTGGAACTATTGTGTTTGGGATAAAATTCCAGACCAGAATACAACAATGTAAAGAAAGGGACTATTACACTATTATATTGCAATTGGCCTGGCATCAGGTGGTGGGAATGATACCATGTAAGAGAAAAACCCTCTGCTCAGCAGACGGGAGCACTTCGTCTACCAGGAAGAAGTGCATAAAGCCCAAGGAGGCTGATTTTCCAGATTCTGTGTTAGTTTTGTCATCTCCCATGAGATTATGCAATTAGCTTTGTTTTGATTATGTGCTCACTAAGAAACCTTCTGATTCTGACTTCAGTCACCCCAGGTACCTTACTACTCAAAGGGATGCCCTAGATCACAGAAATAAATATTTCAGTTACTGGAATGGTATTGTCTGCCATTGTGTAGGGATACATTTGTTTTGTGGTATATAAATCAATTATCTGTGAGTTTAGCATAATTCAGTCTCTCTAGGTCCAGTAAGTTCAAGGTAGACTTGAAAAATAAAGGTTCTTTATCACAAAGCTGAGAACAAACTCTTAATCAATGTTTTCTTAAATTCTGTTATGCCTCAGTTTCCTCATCTGTAAAGCCAGGAAAATAATAGTGCCTGCTTGTATGTATGTTGTGCAGACTTATGATTTAATAGATATACATTATTTATAAAATGGTTTGACATACATAAGTATTCAGAATGGTGCTTATTTATTGTGATCCCACAAGGCACTATCCTGCTAGAGTACCTTGCCAGAAGCAGCCAGCTGATGTATCTCTGTCATAGACTTTTTAAAAAATATTTTTTATTGATTTTACTGTTACAGTTGTCCCAATTTTCCTTCCCTCTGCTCCCCTCCACCTGGTGGCCCCCCTCCCTCCAGTTGCCTCCCCCCTCTTTTAGTCCATGTCCATTGGTTGTGCATATAGCTCTTCTCAACTTCTTTCTGTCTATTCCATTCCCTCCTACTATGCTTCTTAATTCCTGTACCATCTCCCTCTCTCTCCCCCTTCCCCCTCCCTGCTGACCTCCCTCCAATATGTTCCCCATACCTATAGTTCTTTTTCCACTCTCGTTGCCTATTTAGTTTGCCTTTGTTTCGATTCCCTAACTTCTGTTGTTGGTACTTGTGAGGCAGTTTTTATTTTAATGTTCATAGTTTTGATCCTCCTTCTTCTAAACCAGTCCCTTTAACATCTCATATAATAGTGGTTTGGATTTAATGAACTCCTTCAGTTTTATTTTGTCCTGGAAGCACTTTCTCTGCCCTTCTACACTGAATGACAGTTTTACTGGGTACAGTATTTGTGGCTGTAGGTTTTTGATTTTCATTACTTTGAATATTTCTTGCCAGTCCTTTCTTGCCTGCAGGGTCTCCCTTGAGAAATCAGCTGATAGTCTAATTGGGACCCATTTGTACATAATTTTTTTCTTCTCTCTTGCTGCTTTAAGAGTCTCTCTTTATCCTTAATTTTTGACAATTTGATTATAATGTGTCTTGAAGTGGTTCTCCCTGGGTCCAGTTTTTTTGGAACTCTCTGTGCTTCCTGGACCTGTAAGTCTATTTCCTTCCCCAAGTTTGGGAAGTTCTGCTTCATTATTTTTTCACATAATTTTTCAATTTCTAGTTCTTCTTCTTTGCCCTCTGGCAATCCTATAATCTGAATATTCAGTCTCTTATAGCTGTCCCAGAGGTTTCTGAGCCTCTCCTCACTTTTCTCACTTTTTGTTTCCTCTTTCTGCACTGGTTGACTGTTTGTTCCTTCCCTATGTTCTGGTTTGTTGATTTGATCTCTGGATTTTATTTCCTCACCACTTGTCTCGTATGTGCTTTTGTTTCAGTATGAGTGGTTTTCATTCCTTTCCTGTCTTGTTCCAAATCTTTTGTTAATTCTTTAAGCCACCTTATAACTATAGCTCTGAATTGAGCCTCTGAAAGGTTTCTTATTTGTTCGTCTGTCAGATTCCTCATCTGCTGCCTGGTGAGCTGCATCACCGGGATTTCAATCATTGTCTGCTTCATTTTGACAGATTTTGTTTTGCTTTGCTTCCTGGGCAGCCTGTAGGGAGCAGAGCCCCATGTACTCATCAGTACTTGGCGACTGGTGGTAGTCTGCAACCTTTTTCGCTCTGCTGTGGCGCTTTGTGTGGAGGCAGGGGTCCAAGATAGATTCCTGCTGTTTTTCTTTGCTAGGAGACCGGGATCCATCCTCCCACCCTCTGAGCTTATCCATCCGAGGCAATGGGGGGGGGGTTGCCTTTCCCAACGTTGGGGTTACAAGCTGCCAGGGCTCAACTGCATCCAGGATTGCTCTCCCTGCTGCTATCCCCACTGCTACCACAAACAGCATTGCCCGACCTTTCCATTCCAGTTCCGATTTCGCCCCTCCTACCCATGTGGACAAGCACCGCTGGTTTATAACTTCATACGTTGGGCCTCCATGTATTTTTATTTTCTGGAATTTCTGATTATCTTTTGCTTTGAGGTAGTTGTATTCCTTTCTAGTTGTAGAGGGAGACTGAGAGTGTCTGTCTAAGCCTCCATCTTGGCTGGAAGTGTCCTAGACTTTCTTATATGACCCTCAAAGTACTTACTTCTTCCGGCCACTTCACTCTGAAAACTAAGAGATGTCAAATAAGGCCTGCACTCAAGGCAGCTTGATGGTGTACAATCTGTGCATTTGCATAGGGCCTACACTTAGTTTAATATTTAGGTGTTACTATGTTAAAATTCTTAATATTTTTTAAAAAGGGTCCCACACTTCCATTTTGCACTGGGCCCTGCAAAATTTGTAGCCCATCCTAGCTCCATGTGACTAAGGACTAGTAAGTGGCCTTAAGTAAGTAAGCCACTCCTTTTCCAGACGGTTCTATCTTAGTTCTCTAAATGTCAATAGAAACATGATGAGAGAGGTGGAACTAATGCAGCCACAGACCCAGCCTTGTCAATGAGCATCACTGAAGCCTCTTGGACATGTATTAAAGTGTTCTTAACATAAGCAATAAGTTCTATCTCAGGGTTTTCACCCAAGTCAAACTAAAAGAAACTCTGGATGTGCTTCCCATCCCCACTGCTCCCCAAAATAACAACTGCACTCAGTAATTCATAGTGAAATGATTTGAGTTATTCAGAGATGCAGAGAAATTACTCTGGCTTTCAGAACAGGGAGAGCCCCAGAGCAGCTGACCACACTGGGGAACTGAGGGCTCAAGGTCATTCTCGTGGGGGCCTTACCATGGAAACTATTGTAGAGGTGGGGAAAGTGAATGCTTCAGACAAGCAACTGATGCCAGGAGCCTCACAGGTGACATCTGTCAAACACAGGAGCAACATCTTTGGCCCCCAGGACTACCCCTCAGTGAACACCAAACCTGTCCTATCTGTCTGACTATTCCTACAAGAAAACTCCAGGATGTCTACTTGGGTGGGATTTCTACTAAATTCAGTAATGAGAGTTAGAGGTAGAGTCTTTTGAGGCTGCTATCGTAAATTGTTCTTCCTTTGACTTTCTGAGATGAAGAGGCCCAAGGAAGAACAGATACTACAGACTTCTGGCCAAGATGGGGGCATTGGTAGACACACTGCATCTCCCTCCACAACTAAAAAGGAATACATCTACCTCAAAAGCTATAAAAATAAAAATTCCAGAAAATCAAACATAAGGGAAGTCTAACTAAGAAATAAAGAAGAAATACTCATCCAGATCAGTAGGAGGGGTAGAGCCAGGATGGGGAGGAACTGGGGAGGCACACTAGCAACAACAGCACCAGGGCAATGACACTAGTGGTGGCACCAGTGGAACCGGGGTGGTAATGCCTGCAGTGGCACCAGTGGCAGTGCTACCCACACCAATAGCAGCAGTGTTGGTGGCAGTGGCAGTGCAGTGGCTGGGGCCAGCCAGTGGAAAGCACAATCACACATTTCTAAAAGTCAGGGAACAAAAACCTGAGGAACTATCAGCCCCAGACCAGACTGGGCAGCTCATAGTTCTGCTGCCAGGAAAAAATAAAGGCACATTGCTTCTTACTGTGAAAATCATTGGGAGTTGGGGCGGTGGAGGGAGTGGCCAGTCCCTCAGCTGAGTTCATGTGCTTAGTGGAAAAGGGGTAAGTGCTAAGCAGGGGGCATTGTACCCCCTCTCAGAACCCTCCCCCACATATAGTGCCACAGTGTGGGAAAAAAGGTTGCCCCCTGCATTGACAGATACCTAAGGCTCTGCCCCTTACAATATAACAGGTGCGACAGCTCTACCTAAGGCACAGCGGCAAACACAGGAGGCTATCAAGTTGAGGAGACAGAGAAGTATTGCTCAAAGGAGAGAGTAGACCAAAGTTCCAGTGGGAGAACTGAGTGATGAGGAGATAGCCAACCTAACAGGTACCGTTCAAAACGCTGGTGATTAGGATGCTAACAGACTTGGCAAAAAAGATTAAGAATGACAGGGAAGAAATGAAGGCTATACTAAGTGAAACAAAGGAAAATCCACAAGAAACTGGCAGTGAAGGGAAGGGAACCAGGGTTCAAATCAATGATTTGAAACGGAAGAAAGAAATAAACAGTCAACCAGTATAGAAGAAGGAAACAAGAATTGCAAAAAATGAGGAGAGGTTTAGTAACCTCTAGGATAGCTTTAAATGTGCCAAGATCCAAATCATAGCGGTGCCAGAAGGAGAAAAGGAATGGCAAGAAATTGAAAATCTTTTTAAAAAAATAATGAAGGAAAACTTCCCAAATTTGGTGAAGAAAACAGACATACAAGTTCAGGAAGCACAGAGAGTCCCAAACAAGCTAGACCCAAAGAGGACCACACCAAAATATATCATAATTAAAATGTCAAAGGTTAAAGACAAAGAGAGAATCTTTAAAGCAGCAAGAGAAAAGCAGAGCATTACCTTCAAAGAGGTGCCTATAAGGCTATCAGCATATTTCTCAAAAGGAACTTTGCAGGCAAGAAGGGACTGGCAAGAAGTATTCAAAGTGATGAAAAGCAAGGACCTACAACCAAGATTACTCTATCCAGCAAAGCTATCACTTAGCATGGAAGGGAAGATCAAGTGCTTCCCAGACAGGGTAAAGCTAAAGGAGTTCATCATCACCAAGCCATTATTATATGAAATGTTAAAGAGACTTATTTAAGAAAAAGAAAATCAAAACTATGAACATTAAAATAACAACAAACTCACAACTATCAACAACAGAATCTAAAAAATGAAAACAAAAAACAAACTAAGCAAACAACCAGCATAGGAACAGAATCATAGGTGTGGAGATCATTTGGAGGGTTGTCAGCTAGGAGAGGGAAAGGGAAGAAATGGGGAAATGGTGCAGGGATTAAGAAGCATAGTCAGTAGGCTCAAAATAGACAGGGGGATGTTAAGAATAGTACAGGAAAGGGTGAAGCCAAAGAACTTACATGCATGAACCATGGACATGAACTAAGGGGAGGAGGGATTGCTGGGGGGTAGGAGGGTAAGTAGGTGGAGGGGAGCAAAGGCAAAAGAAATTGGGACAACTACAATAGCATAATAAAATATACCAAAAAAATTGAATATGCAAACACTCAGTCCTATTGTCCTCATAGCTATATACTTTGTTCTTTCAGTGTGTCTGACTTTGACACTGAAAGATAGGACTCAGTAGCCATCAAATCACTTCTCCATTCCCAGTCAGTTGCTATCATCTTCTGGTTCCCACATCCATCCATGGCACTGAGGTAACCATGTGATTTACCAATGGTTACCAGCAGCACAGATGTGTGGACAAGCTTTTGAAATGCTGCCTTAAATTCCCTTGTAGAGAAATCTGTCTAAATGTCCCCATTCTCAGTAACTTAGTTTCTTTGAACATTTTGGTCTACTTTGTCCTGATTTTGATTTCTAGAAATACAGTGCAAGACATTCCTAAGCTGGGAATCTGCCATCCTTCCACAGGAGCACAGTAGCAAGCCCAAAGAAAAAAATATCCAAGTCTACAGAGAAATCAAAAGCTAAAAAATGTTTGTTTATTGTCAGCTCTCACTACAGCCACTTACATAAAATTTTGTGTTGATATGCGCTGTCCTACCCAGACTTCAGAATCAAAAGTTATGCTCCTTGGGATGATGACAGAAACAATGTGGGAACCACAAGGATTTGGCCTGTGACACAGATCAGGAAGGAAAAGCAAGTGGCTGTAGCGATTAGTGCCTTTCACAATAGTATAATGGTTTCCTAGGGTGTTGTTCAGCTTGTGGGTGGTGACACAGTCTGCAGGAGGAGAAAGGCTCTGTGAGCTAGATATAACTACAGAATGGCTCTTCATTTTCTCATTTTGAAGATAAAACAATGCCCATGCAGTATGTGAGCTGATGAGCAGAACGATTCTGACTTTCTAAAAACTGCAAAAAATACTATATCCAACGCTGGAAGTTTTTAAAAAGTTTGGACAAAATTGTATACATTTCATTCAACTGTTTACTGAAAAAAGAAAGAAAAAAATTAAGCCTTTTCTTCACAAAACAAACATGAAAAGCTAACTCCATCAGGGAAAAAAAAAGTAAAAGCCTTAGACATATTATGTTTAAGAGTCAAAGGGATAATGTATCTCCCCCATGGTGTCACTGTGAAGCAGATGTGATGGCAGAGAGGCAGACCATAATCCAGCTTGTGAAGCAGCTATACAGCCACCTCAACTACTCTCCACAGTCACCCTAAGAAGATGCCATGACCTCTTTGTGTAGACTGTTCCAGGCTTTAAATGAATGCCATTAAAACAATTTTCACATGTTTTAACTTCTAGTTTGAATGTGTGCTCATTCAACTTTGTTCCTTCCTCAACAGCTGTCATGAGTAATTGTCCACTTACTCTGGTGTTCACCATTCATTCCTGGGTATGCATTTTCTAACACCAGACACACCTAACTCTTAGCATCTGTCATCACAAAAAAAGTTTCTGCTTGTTCCTTTGGAATGACAAGTTGAAACTAGCACAGTCTCATACACATAGGAGATATTTAATCAGCATTTTATTGATGGAGTCGTCTCTTTCTGTGTCTCTCTCACTCTCTCTCTCTCTCTCTCTCTGCTTATTTCTCCTACTATGTTTCTACTGCTCATCCCTTCCTCTATTTTTCTTCCTTTCATCCTCCTTGGCTGCCAAAACATTGGGCTTACCAGTGAATCTACTGCGTATACTCTAAACTCCTGGTTTTCAACAAACAACTAGCACCATGGCCACACAATAGAACACTCACTTTGGGACCCCAAAGTTGGCCTGAGTCTACGTGAGTTTGAAGCCATAATTTATTTTAACCAAGTCAAGGTCTAAAAGGAGCAAAGGTAGCTGGATCCCATGAATCACCTATGTGTCCCATCTCACAGGACCTCACATGTAAGAACCTTTTATTTCTCATCTCGTTGATTCCCTATCCTTCCTTCTTCCTGATTCTTCCCTCTACCATCATGGACAGACTGGACTCTGACACTGATAGTTTCTGATCTTTGGTTCCCTTTGTATAGTGTCTAGACAACAGGAAAATTAAGAAAGTCCATGAATTATTCAAGATCCATGGGTTACAGAAGGAAGAAATACATCTTACACAGCTTAGCTTAACCGTAAACAGGGATGATTGGATTGAGGGATACCCTCAGGACTCTCTCACTCTTCTCTCCTTTTTATGCTTGCTTAATGCCATTTTCCCAGACCAGCTCCTCTGTGAGTTGGGGACACGGCCATGGCAAAGCTCACCTCCTCAGAGCTTATGATCTCATGCCCTGAAGTATGATGTTGATTGGCCCCTTCACTATGGCTAAGCATGTGATGTATATGATTGGTTCTCCTGGCCCATGTGTGTGATGAGGCTAGGAAGATAGAGTCTGTTTTACCAAAAGAAGTGGGAGTAGGGGTTCAAGGCAGATTAAACAATAGGCACCACAGTATCTGAGGAAAAGAGAGTTCTGTGAAGCCACCAAGTCTTCTGGAAGATGGCTTCTTTCTTGGATCTTCCTTCATATCTTCACAGCCTCATAAATGAGGGTTAAATACTACATGTGGTCTAGGGGGTCTCAGACCCTCCACATGAAGATATAACAACAGTCAATGTTTACCACCCAGGTAGAGAAAAGCTCAGAGGGGATAGTTCACTTGCTTTTTCTACCAATACAAATAATTAATTAAAGGTTAAATTTGGGATTCACAGAAAACCATAGACTCATGGAACTGAAGAAGATCTAAGGAAAACTAAGTTATTTCCAATATCTGGCCAGAGCTTCACAAAGAAGGACAACAGTGGATAGTCAAAGGTCTTGTGGAGGATCTTGCATTAGGTGTGAGGTAAGACAAGGAAACTCTTAAGGTTCTTTAGATTCTGAGATGCTTGAATCTATAAAACCCTCTTAACCTGAAATTTCTCAGGATATTCTCTCACTCCCCCACTCTCATTAACTGATTTTAATAACCAACAGGCTGACTTCAAGGCAAACAGTTAAAGTAGCAAATATTTGGATTTTGTGTAGATATCTCATGTAAACTCTCCACTCTGGCAAATTAAGCCCACAACATTTAAGTCTGGGCATTCTCAGGCCCTCAGAAACTAGACAAGTCTTCCCTTGGTCCTCATCCTATTTTAACCAACATTTGTAAACCTCTTTTCTACAAATTTTGACATTTTTGTTTTTTCCCTTTGAGTCTTGCCATATTAATCAGATCACAGCTCAAAAGAGAAGCCTGAAGTTGAATACAGGGATCTAGAACATCTTCAAACTAATTTCCTCTGGTCACAAAGAATTTGAGAAATCAAGAAAGTAAGAGAAAGGGTCTTTGTTCTCATTTTCCCACTCCTTAATAACCCCACCAAAGATGTTCATATCCTAATCCATAGAACCTGTGAATATGTCATTATATGGCAAAGAAGACTTAATGTTGCTATTAAGCTGACCTTAACATAGGAAAACAATACAGATGAACCTAATGTAATCACAAGGGTCCTTAAAAGTAGAAGAGGGAGGCCAGAAAGGAGTGGAGTGATCCAATGTGAGAAGGACCCCACGTGCCATTGCTGGCTTGGAAGAAGGAGGAAGGGAGCCTTGAGTCAAAGAACATGGGAACCCTCTAGAAACCAGAAAGGAAAGAAGACAAATTCTCTTTTGAAACCTCCATAAAGGAATAAAGCCCTGAAAACACTTGGATTTTAATCCTGTTAGGTTCATGTCAGACTTCTGACCTATCAAACAGTAAGATAAAAAATGCGTACTGTCTAAACCACTGAATTTGTGATGATTTGTTACAGCCACACTAGGAAGCTAATACATTTCCTATTTCTTGCATGAGTGTCCTGAAATGTCAAGTTCTTTAGGATTCCAGTTGTTGGACTATATAGAAACAGGATAGATTTGAGGACAAGGAGAACACATTTGACTCAGCTATGATTTCACCTTGTGGTTTTGGGTAAATCCATTTTTTTGTCCTCAGTTTCCATATCTGTAAAATTAGGAAATTTCATTAAATAATTTCAAAAGCCTTTTTCCCTTTAAGTTCAGAGAGTGGACATTCTCACCCTTTTTTAAGGGTATAAAAGACTTTGGAAACACTGGCCAACACCTGAGCTGACCTCTCTCCCCACCTACCTTCTTGCTGCTCACAACAGAGCTTTGAATAGAGACAGAAGGCCCACTTGGTTGTGGCTCTCCCAGGTCTTATCCATAGTGAGTGAGGACAGAAATGGTCATGGTAGACATGGCAGCTGCCCAGTTTGTGATCTGTACTCAGGCAGAAATATCTAGTGCCAAGTAAGTACTGTGGGGGCTGATGTGCCCCACGAGTGGCTGAAGAAGTCCTCCTAAAGAAGGGGAGACTGTGTTAGTTTCAAAGGAGAGCTGAGCTTTGTATAAGGATATTCAATGTATCAGTAGTGCAAGAACCAAGGCCCAGATTGGGTTGGGCATGGCAAATAGACTAGGCTGGTAGAAGAGCAGATTTTGTAGTGGACATAAAGTCAGAAAGCTATGTTAAAATTCCAGGACAAGAACAGGAAGAGGGAATGGCTTCCTTTAGGCTTTATTGAATTTAATGCCACATTGTATGTGCAAAGATTAGTCTAGTGCTAGGCGCATAATAGGTGCTCATTACAAGGAATACTCAATACTTGTTGAATGAATAAAGGAAGAAAGGAATGAGACATCAATGTTTTTGATGAAGACATTGCCATGCCCTTACATGTATGTAAGGAAGATAAGTGAGACCTCAATATGCAAAATTGATTGGAAGTGGGCAGAGAGGGAATGTCTTAGAATGTCAAGAGAATGAATCTTGACTCTGCCAAACTGAGACATAAGAGTTAAGTTGGGCAGTATGAAGGGAAGAGACCCATGTGCTGTTTAAGACTTTCCCCAAAGAACTCCAGCTGGGATGATGTCATATTCATTCATGCAAATCCCCAAGAAAGGAACCCAACAACCTCATCAATAAGAAAAATGCAATGTTGCAGACAAGCCAGCATACACTAAAAATCCTCAGACAACAATTTAAGTCTTTCTATCCCTCATCACATTTACAGTGGAAATGACCACTAATCTCTGCATAATTATTTGTCCTGTAATCAAGCTGATTCTCAGTTCATCCTTGCCTTACTTAGACTCAACAAGTCCAATTTCCCTAACTGCTTTCAGAGGTCCATTCACCAAGTCTTATAATTATTTATACTTTTCTCCTCTGATTCCTCTCCAAATGCTCTCTTCCTTACATCATCTACCTGAATCAGAAGACCAGTTTT
Source organism: Furipterus horrens (assembly GCF_987537825.1). Lineage (NCBI taxonomy): Eukaryota > Metazoa > Chordata > Mammalia > Chiroptera > Furipteridae > Furipterus > Furipterus horrens. The sequence continues at coordinate 46,962,914 of NW_028327182.1, forward strand.
GCTTGAGCCATACTCATTTTACAGATCAGCTTTTTCTCTAAGTAGTTGGCAAGCATAGCTCTGCTTCAGGAAAGAGACATGGCCTTGTGGGAACATCACAGTTATGTTTCAAGTCCAGCTAGCCAAAAATTCAGATTGTTCTTGTCTAAAAGAGCACCTTCAGAAATCAGAAAGAAGCCCACCTCCAGAGAGTGTCTAGGCACAGATCCTAGAGCAGTGGTTCTCAACCTGTGGGTCGCGACCCCTTTGGGAGTCAAATGACCCTTTCACAGGGGTCGCCTAAGACCATCGGAAAACACATATATAATTACATATTGTTTTTGTGATTAATCACTATGCTTTAATTATGTTCAATTTGTAACAATGAAAATACATCCTGCATATCAGATACTTAAATTACAATTCATAACATAATTACAGTCATGAAGTAGCAACAAAAATAATTTTATGTTTGGGGGTCACCACAACATGAGGAACTGTATTAAAGGGTCGCAACATTAGGAAGGTTGAGAATCACTGTCCTAGAGGAACTCACCATGCTCTTTCTCTTTATCTTCCTCTCTAAGCTCCTTTATCTTTATATTAGCCAAAGTCCATGCAGGCAGAGACAGAAGAGTAATTGATGGCCATAAGGGATAGCAAAGTGCTATTGAGCAAAACCACAACTCAACAGCCTCGCAGGTGTTTCCTGCAGCAGGGAGGGAAAGAAGTGTCTTTAGAAAGCCCTAAATAATTCTAGGCAGAGATGTCAACTTGACAAATGACCCTCAAGAAATAGCCCTGTTTTTCTCTGGTGTGTCATTCATCCCAGGCCCACTGGGGAAGGTGACAAAGTCCAGCATAAGTCCCCTACAGTTGTCACTTGGGGATGCTATTCAGCTCACCTATCAGGAGAAGAAGGAAAACACTTGCATTGAATATCTTGGTCTTAGTCACTTTGACCTCATTTTCCAGTGGTTTTATTAAGTGAATCCTGAATTTGTGTTGATTTGGTTTGAGCTGTGTTTGATGGAGGATGGGAACCATCCAAAGGTCTCTCTTCCTTTGATGTTAGCTCTCAGTGCTTCTACAATCATGAAAACAAAGACCCTAGGCTCATCAGGACAGAGACCTCCTTTTGTCTCCATTTTCTCAGTTCCTCAAAGAACTCGTTTAAGTGCTTATCATATGTTGAATGTATATGTGAAAAGATCCCAAGACCAAGAATCATGGTAACTAGTTTCTGGTCTTGACTCTAAGAATAAGTAGCTGGGATCTTGGTCAGGTGCTCAAGGTCTCTGGGCCTGTGTATTCTCATGTGTAAAATAAGAAAGCAAGCTTTCAGTTCCCATTAAGCTCAGACCTGCAGAGGCTGACCGGGCTCAGCAGGACAAAGGCAAAATGAATACAGTATTCCCTCACTTATCATGGGTATTACAATGTAGACCACCACCCCCAAGCACGAAGTAGGAAAATTACATTTATTCTACACTCTTAAACCTACGTAACTTTGAACAACGTACATATACAGTACTGCAAAATCCCACGATATAGTGAAAAATCCACAATAAATAATTAAATATAATATATTTTTTAAATCTTGCAATACAATGAGGCTGTGATAAGTGAACCATGATATAGAGAGGGACTACTGTACATGGCACCAGCAATTCCTTTGCACACACAACAGCAGGAGTATACAAGAGCATGTTGAAAACCCAGGTAACAGGTACATTATTTCAGTAAGTGGGTGGGCCTTCGGTGCCTCTCCAATGACATCAGATGCAGGTATTATGAATAGTGAGTGGAATGCTATGCAGCATGGGGCCCACATGAACACAGCACCATCAGCCCCCCTGAGTTTACTGGATGCTCTTCTCCAAGGTGTGCCAATCACCAGACCATGACATGTACATCAGTTCTTTGGCTCATGGTGTTGTTGTTTATTTATTTGTTTGTTTTGTTTTGTTTTTATGAAACAACACCACAAATCCATTGCCCATGGAATGCTGTCCCAGCATTAGAGGCAATTTTGTGTGTGTGAGTTGCACAGAGGAGTCTCCACACAAGATCTGGTGGGTTGTTTATAATGAAATCCTGGGTGTATCCTAAAGAGACTGGTCAATGTGTTCCAACACAGAGCCCATTTCTCAAAGCTGATTAACCATCTGATTAATTTCTCCATGCCTGTGGATGTGCTCTGTATTTTAATGTCATTGGTTGCCATCAATAGTAGCTTTGTTACTATTAACAGAAAGTAAGGCAAATTTATTTAAAATCAAGGACTCATAGATGCCTGAATATGTCCCCCTCATCTGAGTTTAAAATCCTTATTAACTTGATACTGAAGAATTGAGTGAAATTGTCTTTTTGTGGAAACGTATTTTAGCAACCAAAATTCATGATCACAAAACAAATTTCAGGAGATTTAACAACCTCAGTTTCCATTCTGGAAATTATTTTAGATTCTTATATACAGATCACTGATGCTCTTGAACATGGAAGTTCTTTTTTTTTTTAAATAATTTATTTATTTGTTTGTTTATTTATTTTATTTTATTTATTTATTTTTTAGAGAGAGGGGAAAGGAGAAAGAGAGGGAGAGAAACATCACTGTGTGGTTGCCTCTTACTTGCGCCCCCAACTGGGGACCTGACGTGCAACCCAGTAATGTGCTCTGACTGGGAATCGAACCAGTGACACTTGGCTCGCAGGCCAGTGCTCAATCCACTGAGCCACCGCAGCCAGAGCTTGGAAGTTCTTAGTGCTAGAGAAGTTAATTAATATTCTGACTTGCCTTTTATTTCCCTCTTCCTTTGTATAAAATATCCAGTTACTCTCATACCTTGGCTTAGCTTAGCTTAGTCTGACTCGTCGGCAGCCGTCCGTCTCGAGAGACGATGGTGTAGCTTCTCAAGAGTCTATCTGCACCGCCGAGAATGGCTGTGCAGTCCAACTCGGGAGTGACACGGTATCTGTCTCCTCCCGTGTTGAATCGACATCTTGCGATGACGCTGGAGTGTCCTCTCAAGTGAAGCTGAAGCTACAGAGCCTGGGCAGGGTGATATGGAGGGCCTGCTGTTGCCCATGCAGCAGACCCCCCCTCTCTTCGCAGCTGAAGGGCCCAAGGGAAAGACGGAGTCAATACAGCTTGGGTTCAGGTGCGCCGCAGGAGTTGCCGGTGTTGACTACAACGTCAAACCGCCTTAGGGACTCCGGCTCCGGATTTTCTGTCGGGGTTTACTCCCTTAGCCTTTCCCCTGAAGAGATATGCCGCAAGGCAGCGGAGGTGTTTTGGAGCCAGAGTTTTCCTTCTCTGATGTGCCCTGACTGGAAGATCGAACCAGCGACACTTAGCTCACAGGCCGACGCTCAATCCACTGAGCCAAACCAGCCACAGCTTAGTCTGACTATGTCCTCCCAAAAATCATATGTTGAATTCTTAACCCCCAAGATGATGGTATTACAAGGTAGAGCATTTAGGGTATGCTTAGGTCATGATGAAGATAGAGCCTTCATGAAGGGGATTTGTATTCTCACATAAGACCCCACAGAACACCCCTGCCACTTACACCATGTGAGGATACAATGTGCAACCCTGAAGAGGGTCTTCACTAGAACCTGATCATGCTGGCAGCCTGATCTTGGACTACCAGCCTCTAAAACATGTGAGGTGAAATAAGACACAGAGAGAGCTCAACATTTGTCACTCTGGAATTCATAGTGTAAAATAAATTTATAAAACAAACACCTGCCAGAAAGACCCAGCATTTGCCACCACTTTACAGGCGTGAATTTTCATGCACAAAACTTCAGAAGGTGTGAATGACATTCTGCACATGATACTTACAGTTTGGGAGCCACTCCCAACTCAAGCACAAGCTTTATGGGCACAGGGATCTGCTTTGGGTTTGTTCACCACTGCATTTCAAGTACCTAGAACACACAGACACCATAGCCAATATTTATGTATTAAACAAATAAAAAATTAAGAAGTGAACTGTTCAGTGAGTTTGAACAAGTTACTTGCTTTCTCTGCACCAAGACTTGTTATCCTGAAAAGGATTATTGGTTTCATTGTGTAAATCTCTTTAAAACAGTGCTCATTAATGTTAACTATTTTTGAGTATAGGTTTTCCCATCAACTGTATTTTTACTATGTTCCCACAGAGGACTGGAAGATATTCAACAATTTAATAGATATAACAAAAAATTATCTCAGCCAAATGATCACATTAGGGAGAGAAGGGGGATAAGTAAGGGAAGGGTCTAGTCAAGGAACGTGTATGAATGACTCATGGACATGGACAACGGGGAGGGATATAATTGTGGGAGAAGGGATGGGCTGGGAGGGGGGAGCAATGGGGGAAAAATGGGACAACTGTAATTGAATAACCAAAAAAAAAAAAAAAAAGAAAGAAAAGTCCTGAAATGGTTTATTTAATTGAAATTTTATTTTCCATGTACAATTTTTTTTAAATTTTTTTCTTGTTTTTCTATTACAGTTGTCCTATCTTTCTCCCATTGCTCTCCCCTGCCCCATCCACCTCCTCCCTCTCCCACAGTCAATCTCCACCCTGTTGTCCATGTCCATGGGTCACTTATATTAGTTCTTTGACTAGATCCTTCCCCCTTTTTCCATCTTCTTCCCCCCCTTTGCCCCCTCACCCCTCTCCTCTGGTCACTGTCAGTCTGTTCCTTGTTTACATGCCTCTGGTTATATTTTGCTTGTTTGTTTGTTTTGTTCATTAGGTTCCTATATTAGATGAGATCATATGCTATTTGTATTCCACTGCCTGGCTTATTTCACTAAGCATAATACTCTCCGGTTCCATCCATATTGTTGCAAAAGGTAGGAGTTCCTTCTTTCTTTCTGTGGCACAGTATTCCCTCCTGAAAATATACCACAGGTTTTTCATCCACTCATCCACTGATGGGCACCTAAGCTGTTTCCAGCATTTGGCTATTGTAAATAGTGTTGTTAGGAATATAGGGATGCATAGGTTCTTTTAAATTGGTGTTTCAGGATTCATTGGGTATAATCCCAGCAGTAGAATCACTAGGTCAAAAGGCAGTTCCATTTTTAGTTGTGTGAGGAAATTCCATACTGTTTTCCATAGTAGTTGCACCAGTCTGTATTCCCACCAACAGTGCATCCTCACCAGCATCTTTTTGTTGATTGTTAATGATGGCCATTCTGACCAGTGTGAGGTGATATCTCATTGTGGTTTTTATTTGAATCTCTCTGATGGCTAGTGATGTTGAGCATTTTTTCATATGCCTATGGGCCTTCTGTATATCTTCCTTGGAGAAGTGTCTGTTCAGGTCCTTTCCTCATTTTTTAATTGGATTATTTGTCTTGGTGTTGAGTCATATAAGTTCTTTATATTTTTTGGAGCTCAAACCCTTGTCAGAAGTATCATTGGCAAATATATTTTCTGATATGGTTGGTTCCCTTTTCAACTTGCTTATTTATTTTAACTGAGCAGAAACTTTTTAGTTTGATGTAGTCCCATTTGTTTATTTATTTTTTTTCTTTATTTCCCTTGCCTTGGGAGATATATTGGCAAAAATATTGCTGCCTGAAATGTCTGAAGTTTTACTGCCTATGTTTTCCTCTAGGACTCTTATGGTGTCATGGCTTACATTTAAATCTTTCATCCATCTTCAGTTTATTCTGGTGTGTGGTGTAAGTTGGTGTTCTAGTTTCTTTTTTTCTTTTTTTTTTTTTTTTTTTGCATATCCCTGTCCAGTTCTCCCAACACCACTTGTTGAAGAGGCCATTTTCACCCATTATATGTTCCTTCCCCTTTTGTCAAATATTGATTGACCATAGAGACCTGGGTTTATTCCTAGGCTCTCTATTCTGTTTCATTGATCTATATGTCTGTTCTTATGCCAGTACCAGACTGTTTTGATTCCTGTGACCTTGTAATATAGTTTTATATCAGGTATTGTGTTTCCTCCTACTTTGTTCTTCTTTCTCAAGTTTCCAGGGGCTATTCAGGGTTGCTTTTGGTTCCATATAAATTTTTGAGGTATTTTTTCCAGGTCTGTGAAGTATGTCATTGGTACTTTAATAGGGATTCCATCGAATCTATAAATTGTTTTGGGAAGAATGAACATTTAGTGACGTTAACTCCTCTTACCCAAGAACATGATATATGCTTCCATTTATTTGTATCTTCCTTAATTTCTTTCTCCAGTGTTCTGTAGTTTGCCAAGTACAAGTCTTTACCTCCTTGATTAAGTTTATTCTTAAACATTTTATTTTTTATTTTTCCTTTTTCTGTTTCTAATATTTCATTGTTGGTGTACAAAAATGCCTTTGAGTTCTGAATATTGACTTTGTATCCAGCTGTATTGCCAAATTCACTTATTAGATTGACGAGCTTTTAGGGGGAGTCTATAGGGTTTTCTACGTACACTATCATATCATCTGCAAATAATGAAAGTTTTAATTCCCCCTTTCCAATTTGGATGCTTTTTATTTCTTTTTCTCATCTGATCGCTCTGGCTAGAACCTCCAAAACTATGTTGAATAGAAGTGGAGACAGTGTACATTCTTGTCTTGTTCCTGATCTTAGGGGGAAAGTTTTATTTTTTGCCCAGTGAGTATAATGTTTGCATTAGGTTTCTCATATATGGCCTTTATTATGTTGAGGTATGCTCTCTCTATTCCCACTTTGTTAAGTGTTTTTCTCCTAAATGGGTGCTGTATTTCATCAAATGCTTTTTCAGCATCTATTGATATGGTCATGTGATTTTTGTCTTTCATTTTATTTATGTGGTATATTACATTTATTGGTTTGTGAATATTATACCATCCTTGCATCCCTGGGATGAATCCCACTTGATCGTGGTGTATGATCTTTTTAATGTATTGCTGGATCTGGTTTGCTAATATTTTGTTGAGAATTTTCGCATCTGTGTTCATCAGTGATATTGGCCTGTAGTTTTCTTTCTTTGTTGTGTCTTGACATGGTTTTGGAATTAGGATAATGGTGACTTCATAGAAAAATTGGGAAGTATTCCTTCTTCTTGGATTTTTTGGAACAGTTTGAGAAGGATAGGAGTTGGTTCTACCCTAAATATTTTGTAAAATTTGCCTGTGAAGCCATCGAGGGCTTTTGTGTGCTGGGAGTTTTTTCATAACTGCTTCAATTTCACTAGTTGCTGTCAGTTTATTCAGGCTTTCTGCTTCTTCTTGATTCAGTTTTAGACAACTATATGTTTCCAGAAATTTGTCCATTTCACCCAGGTTGTCAAATTTCTTGGCATATAGTAGTTCATAGTAATTTCTTACAATCCATTTGTATTTCTGTGGTATCAGTTTTGATTTCTCCTCTTTTGTTTCTGATATTTTTGTTTGTTTGTTTCTCTCTTTTTTTCTTGATTAGTCTAGTTAAAGGCTTGTTGTTTTTTGTTTGTTTTTTTAAGGCTTGTTGGTTTTGTTTATCTTCTCAGAGAACTAGCTTCTGGTTTTATCAATCCTTTGAATTGTGATTTTAGTCTCTATGTCATTTAATTCTGCTCTGATCTTGATGATTTCTTTCCTTATACTCACTCTGGGCTTTGTTTGTCATTGTTCCTCTAGTTCTTGTAGATGTAGGTTTAGGTTGTTCATTTGAGCTTCTTCTATCCTTTATAGATAGGCCTGTATTGCTATGAACTTCCCTCTCAGGACTGCCTTCGCTGTGTCCCATAGGTTCTGGGCTGTTGTGTGTTCATTTTCATCTGTTTCCAGAAACTTTTTGATTTCTTCCTTGATGTCATTGTTGACCCATTCATTATTTAATAGCACGTTATTCAATCTCCATGAATTTGAATGATTTTTGTGTTTTTTCCTAGAGGTTGATTTCTAGTTTCAAGCCATTGAGATCTGAGAAGATGCTTGATATAATTTCAAATTTCTCAAATTTGTTCAGGCTTGTTTTGTGTTTTATCATTCTGTCTGTCTTTGAAAATGTTCCATGTACATTTGAAAAGAATGTATATTTTGCTTTCTGGAGTGACAGTTTCTGTATATATCAATTAAGTCCATTTGAGCTAGAGTATTGTTCAGTGTTATAGTATCCTTGGTGCTTCTTTGCTTGGAAGATCTGTCCATTGTTGACAATAAGGTGTTAAAATCCACTACTATGAGTGTGTTGTTGTCGATATACTTCTTGAAATTCTTCAAGATTTTGCTTATATATTTGGGTGATCCTATTTTGGGTTCATATATGTTTACAAAGGTTATATCTTCTTGATGGAGTGCTCCCTTAAGTATTATGAAATGTCTTTTTTTCCCCTTTTTTTGTGTCCTTTAATGTAAAATCTGTTTTGTCTGATATAAATATTGCTACCCCAGCTTTTATTTTTAAATTTCCATTTGATTGAAATATTTTTTCCATCCCTTCACTTTCACTCTGTGTAGATCTTTTGTTCTGAGTTGGGTCCCTTGTAGACAGCATATGTGGGTTGTGTTTTCTTATCCATTCAGTGACTCTATGTGTTTTGATTGGTGCATTTAATACATTTACATTTAAAGTTATTATTGATAGGTATTAATTCATTCCCATTTTTCCCCTTTGTACCTCTGTTCCTCTCTGTTTCTCTTTGTTTCTTCATCTTATTAAAGCAGACCTTTTAGCATCTCTTGCAATGCTGGTTTGGTGGAGATGTATTCTTTTAGCCTTCTTTTGCTAGGAAACTCCTTATTTTACCTTCCATTTTGAATGAGAGCTTTGCTAGGTAGATTAACATTGTTTATAGGCCTTTGTTTTTCATTGCTTAAAATATTTTTTGCCATTCCCTTCTGGCTAGCAGTGTTTCTGTTGAGAAATATGATAGCCTTATCGGAGCTCCCTTGTATGTTATCGTTTCTCACTTGCTGCTTTTAGAATTCTCTCTTTGTCTTTGAGTTTTACCATTTTAATTATGATGTGCCTTGGAGTGGGCCTGTTGGGGTTCATCTTCATTGGGATCCTCTGTGCTTTCTGGACTTGCATGACTTTTTCTCTCATCAAATTAGGGAAGCTTTCTGGTATTACTTTTTCACACAGGATTTCTATCCCTTGCTCTTCTTCTTCTTTTTCTTGTATTTCTATGATATGGATATTATTACATTTCATGTTGTCCTGCAGCTCTCTTAAAACCTCTTCATTCTTTTTCAGTCTTTTTTTTCATTTGGTTGCACTGTCTGGGAATTTTTTTCTATGTTGTCCTCCAGCTCACTGATCCAATCTTCTGTCTCATCTAGCCTGCTTTTGATTTCTTCTACTGCGTCCTTCAATTCAGAAATTGTATTCTTCATTACTTCCTGGCTCTTATTGATAGTTTCTATGTCCTTTTTAATGCTGGTGTAGTTCTCGGTAAGCTCCCTGTAGCTTCCCCAGAGTTCTTTGTAGTTCCCCTGTACTTGTCTGTAGTTTTCTCTGAGCTCACTGAGCTCATTGAGCTTCCCTATAATCAGTATTTTTAATTCCATGTCTGATAGTTTGCTTATCTCTGTTTCATTTAGCACTCTTTCTGGAAATTCCTTTTTTCCTTTTGATGGGGGGTTGTTTTTGTGTCTTCCCATTTTTTGTGACTCTTCTTGTTTGTTTCTGCTTCTCAGATTCATATTTTTTGACTTCATGTCTTTGTGGTATGATGTTCTATGGTAGGAGACCTGTGGGATTCAGTGGTGCAGTCTCCTCATTCTTTAGAACTTGATGCTCTTGGAATGCCCTTTAGATTTTTATTTGGCCTGTCTGTTTATACTTGGGTTTTGGTTGTTGTTGTGTTGCTCTTTGGGAGGTCCTTCCCTCCAGGTAACTTACTAAGAGTCACTCGTCCCACCACATCTTGTATATTGTTGTAGCGATGTACTTTCTTTACTTCCTGGATCTGCTCCTGGTGGCATCAGATTGTGTCCCAGTCTGGGCCTAGGCAGCCTGTTCAAGACTACCAGAGATCTACTGTCTTTGTCTCTTATCTTTAGTTGTTAATCTATTCAATCTGTGATCAGCTGTCAGGTTTAAGCAATGAGGACAGGGCAGATTAATTCTTGTGGGTGGGGCTATTTCTTCCCCTCAGGCTAATGTCACTTGGAGGGGAGTGGTCTGCCTGCAGTATAGGGAATGAGTCAGTACTGAGACATGGTCGGGTGCTCCCTCTGTTCTCTCCTCAAAGCCACCACCCCAAACTCTCCTTAAGTATCTCTAGGCCACTCTGCCCATCCTCTGCTGGATCACAGGGTAAGTGGGTGCCAATACATTTTTGTACATGATCTTTTTAAGAGCTCTTTGTCTCCAGCCAGCAAAAAAAAACCCACAGCTTTTTGCTTCTCACAGCTGGATACTATTTTACTTTCTACTCTTTTGCTGTGAGCTGGAAGGCCCACCTGGGGGTTTAGACTCCACCCTTTTCAAGGGGAACCTCCAGCTGCTGAGATGTTTCTCTGTCCTTTCAGTTGCTACCTGTGGGAGCCCAGCCAGCCCTCCCACATCTTCACACTTCCTACTAGTCATGTTGTGATGAAGCAGCCTTTTATGTTTGTCTGTGGTTATAAGATTTCTCTCCAGCTAGTGCTCAGTTGGATATTCTAGATGATTTCTCCACAATTAAGTTGTAATTCCAGATTGGTCCTGGGAGGAAGGTAGCATAGCTTCCAATTACTCCTCCACCATCTTGTATCTACCCTGAAAGAATTTTTGATGGTTGTTATTTGTTTTTTATTTATTTTGTTAACAGGTGTTTGGTTTTATTCCTGTTGTATTGTATGAAGTGTGATTTTTGCATTCAGATTCACCTGTGATACCAATAAAGTCAAGTTATATTTGTCTACTTTTCTTGGGTTGATCCTCTTCCTACAAAACTGACATGCAGCTTCCTAGACATGCTAGGAAGTTCTTAAAGGGTTTTCCAAATGGTTAGCTTACCATCCCATCTCCTCAGGCCTCTCACCTAGACCCCTCTAAAAACTCAGACTTCTGGTCAAGATGGCAGTGTAGGTAATCACAGTCTCACTTCCTCCCACAACCACATCAAAATTACAACTAAACTGTAGAAAAACCATCATTCAGAACCACCTGAAATCTGCCTGAATGAAATTCCTACAACTAGGGAATTAAAGAAGTTATATTGAGACTGGTGTCTGGGGGGTAAGGAGGGATAGGGATGCAGAATGGGCTGGCCCCACACCCACAGAAAAATGTTGGGAGGGCTATCTCAGCTGCAAAAGTTCCCCTGAGGAACAAGGACGCCAACCCCACACCAAGGTCCCCAGGCTAGGGTTCCAGTGCCTCATAACTGCTGGCTGTAAAAACCAGTGGGGATTGATGCTGCAGCAGACAGAGGGCTGCTTGTCCCAGGCAGTTCCTTTTAAAGAGTCTTCCCCAGACTTACTCAGACTCACTACCTCTGAACTCCCATGCTGGGGCAGCAGCTAGAAAGGCACCAGAGGCATATGGAGAGGGAATGAATTGTCTGGCATCAAGGTGGTGATTGTAGGGGCAGCTTTCTTCCAGGCAGAAGTGTTTGCAAAGGTCATTGCTCCTTTGATGAGCCCTCCCCTTACAGAGCTGACAGGCAGACACCATATCTAAGATTCCATCAATCTGGCTCACCCTGTTTACCCCACCCAGATTCCGTGAAGCACTGTCTCACCCAACTTTCAGGCCCACCAAGCTGTCATTAGTGGTTTTTCCATATGAATAGCCTGTCACAGCTTGTGCTTCAAATTTGTCTAAAAATCTCTCAAACAAGCAGTATCTGGCCTCAGTGTGTCCTCATATCTCCTGCTAGGTGACCCCAGGCCTGGCACAAGGAGAAGCCAGCCTTAGTTTGCAGCTTGGCCTCACCTAGGTATACCTAAGCTCTGCACAAGAAGCAGCCATTTGCAGATCCCTCTGTAGCTCATGCCAGGTGGCCCTGGGCAGAACACAGGTGGAAGCTGACCTTGACCTATACCACCCAGGAGGCCCCAGAGCCAGTGAACCCTGTGGACAGTTTCAGACCATGTTGAGGCACCACCCAACCACCTCCACAAATGACACACTCAATGGCAGCTCATCAGGCACCAGAGCCCCCCTGAAATAATCATGTTGTGGGGTTGGCTCCTGAACAGCTGATCCTCCAAGGAGGTAAAATGTCAGTAGTTGGTGGTTGCAGTTAGTCCTTGCATCTGACCAGCCTGAAGGTAAATCCCTTCCATGGACCAGCCAACAGCAATAAAGTCTCAGCTACAACAGGAAGGTGTACATAACCTACATGAAGGGGGTGCATCTTGAGTGCCCAGCTTGTGTGATCAGAGAGACTGTGCCACTGGACCTATAGAAAACCTTCTACATTAGGCTAATCTACCAAGCACAGGAGATGTATCAGCTTTTCCTAATTTATAGAAGAAAACACAAGGGGGCTGACAAAATGAGGTGACACAGAAACATGTCCCAAATAAAGGAACAGAACAAATATCCAGAAAAAAAAAAATAAACAAAAGGGAGACAAGCAACCTACTAGATGTAGAGTTCAAAACACTAGTTATAAGAATGTCAATGAACTTAGTGAGAATATCAACAGCATAAAAAATAACCAGTCAGAAATAAAGAATACACTAACTGAAATGAAGAATAACTTACAGGGAATCAACAGTAGAATCGATGAAACCAAGAATCAAATCACTCGTTTGGAATATAAGGAAGCAAAAAAAAAAAAAAAAAGCACCCAATCAGAACAACAAAAAGAAAAAAGAACCCAAAAAAATGAGGATAGCCCTGGCTGGGTGGCTCAGTTGGTTGGAGCATCATCCCATGAACCAAAATGTTGCCGATTCAATCCCCAGTCAAGAAGGCACATACCTAGGTTTTGGGTTTGATCTGTGGTTGGGGTTCATACAGGAGGCAACTGAGCTGTTTCTCTCTCTCTCTCTCTCTCTCTCTCTCTCTCTCTCTCTCTCTCTCTCTCTCTTTTCCTTCTCTCTTTAAAATCAATAATAGACATATCCTTGGCTGAGGATTTTTTAAAAGTGAGGATAGTGTAAGAAACCTCCAGGACTTTAGGCAAACCACCATTTGTGTCAAGGTGTGGCCAGAAGGAGAAGAGAGACAGCAAGAAATTGAAAACCTATTTGAAAAAAATAATGACAGAAAACTCTGTAATGTGCTGAAGGAAATAGGCATCAAGTCTAGGATGCACAGAAAGTCCCAAACAAGATGAATCCAAGGAGGCCCACGCCGAGATATATCAGGATTAAAATGTAAAAGGTTAAAGAGAAAGAGAGAATCATAAAAGCAACAGGGAAAAAAGCTGTTAGTTACCTACAAAGGCGTCCACATAAGTCTGATTTCTTAACAGAAACTTTGCAATCCAGAAGAGATTGGCAAGAATTATCTGAAGTGATGAAAAGCAAGAATTATTCTACCCAGCAAAGCTAATATTAATAATCAAAGGACAGATAAAGAGCTTCCCAGATGAGAAAAATCTAACAGAGTTCATCACTACCAAACCATCATTATATGAAATGTTAAAGGCTTGCATTTAAGAAGAAGAAAAAAAGATTAAAAACTTGAACAATAAAATGGCAATAAATACATATCAATCAGCAATTGAATCTAAAAGTCAAAATAAACAAACAAGCAGGACAGAAACAGACTCATAGATACAAAGAACATTTTGACAGTTGTCAGATGGGAGGAGGGTTCAAGGGATGGGTGAAAAGGGGGAAGGGATTAAGATATACAAATTGGTTGTTACAGAAGAGTCATGGTACAGCATAGAGAACATAGTCAATAATATTCTAATAACTATATTTGGTTTCAGATGGTTGTGAGATTTGTTGGGAGATCACTTAAGTTATATATTGTATTGTATGTCAACTGTAATTGAAAAATAATTTTAAAATTAAAAAACACTCGCAGCTCAATTACAAAAAAAGTAGATACTGTCCAACTTTGACCCAACAACAAAGAAGCAAACAAAACAATAACTAGCAAAATGTGTAAATACCTTGTGACTAAGATATTGGGAGCAACTTGTAGACATAAATTCACTAAGTCTTATGATATGAAGGTAAATGATAATGGCATAATTTTTATTTCATCCAAGAAAAAAACAGAAAAAGTGATTGAGAGCAAGAAATGAAGTGCAGCCCTTGGCTCCTCAATCCACAGCTTAAGTGACAGCATATTCACCTGAAGTTCTTTATAAAAAGCCAATACATTGAGAAAACAGTCATTCCTATATCTTACTGCTAAACATTTATCTGTCTTGGGACACTATATTGTAATAATAAATATTTGTACACAAGGAAGTGCTATAATAATATCATGGATCATGGAGTCTAAAAGACCTGAATTTAAATACCAGCAGTATGACCTAGAACAAATCACTTGTAAATGTGAACATCAATTTTGTACTCTGTAAAATGGGATTAAGGATAGCGAGTCAGCAGTGTTGTTATAAAAGTGATACAAAATACCTGTAAGGTTCCAGAAGATTACTTATTCATAAACTGTTTAATAAAGTCTGATGACATTGACACAGAAGTGATTATCATGATAATGAGCTTCCTTACTCAGAAAACACATTCTCAAGTAAGTTAAGCAAAACTTTGACTTTCCCCCAGAAATATTAGAATGTGTGAAAATTTAAATTGTTAGTTTTACAGCTTATTAGGTCAGCTTTTTTGGGAGGGCCAACTTATAGAAGTTAAATTTTCTATATTCACTTGCCATAACTTTAAATGGCCCTAACTGAGCATTCCCAAAATAGGGTTTCCCCCCCCCCCCCCATCAGTGTAATGCACACACACTTACCCCGGTAATTCATTTCTCATTTTGGTTTGGGATGGAGCCATTTGGTAAAAGCGTTCAGAGTGTGTTTATTGCTTCTTTGTCCTCAAGCATTTTCTGGGGTCTCCTGGCAGCTCTTAAATCTGCAAACAAGCAGCAAAGCCCTCCAGGATTGCAAATTCCAGGCTCTGACCATTGTCTAGGGCTGGCATGGAGAAGCTGAAAGCCTCTCCTCTCCTACCCCAAAATCTTGTCCCGAATTCTGAGCATTTGGTCTCCTGGGGCTTATTCTTACTGGTGTTGTGGAGTCAGATCTGCTGCCTCTTGCCAGGCCCCACACAGGACATTTCTCTTTGGTACTGACTGTGCAAGACTCTAGAACCTACTGCCTGCTCTGCAGCAAGCAGCTGCTTAGGGGAATGCCCATGTGTGTGTGTGTGTGTGTGCACACGCTTGTGTGTGAAACTCATTATACTTGGTCTTCAATAATGATACTGCTGGTTGTAGACACAGCAGATACCCTGGTTTTGAAAGGCCCATGGGTGCCTTTCCAAATAAATTGCCTAAACACTTAGCTCTAGTCCAAGAATCCAGGTCTAGAGGCCTGCTCTGCATCTGGAGGTGAAAAAAAATTATTTAGCCCAGGCTGAGCCATCCTTTCCCAGCCCTATCCACCTGCTGCCTCCATTGTACCACTTGAACGCCTACTGGATGTGTTAAAAATCAGTACAATCCAGTGGTCAAAAGCACCACCTTTAGCCTTCAGCCAACCAAATTCCAAATATAGCTTTGCCATCTTGGAGAGTTCTGTGACCTCGAGACAAGTATGTAAAAAAACAAACAAATAAAACAACAACAACAACAACAACAACAAAAAACTCTCTTTGCCTCAGTTTCCCAAAATGTAACATAAGAATATTAACACCTACTTTTTTGTGGAGATTAAATGAGATGGTGAGTGGAAAGGGCCTGACACACGTTGACAGTAAAGAGTAGAATGTGACTGGAAAACACTGGCAGACCTCTAGATTATATACACCCAGCAGCTGTGAATTCATTTCAGTGAACTCCCAACAACTCCCTCAAGAGGTTAGGCCTAATGACAATGAATTAACACAGTTCCCTGTGGGAGTTTTTATGCCACTGACACTTTTCCAGCTTTGAGAATGGCAGGACTGGTCATATAATTAATTAATTAATTAATAACATTTTAAGTGTCAGTCATTGTTGTGGCATAAGTCTACAGAAATGAAAAGGCTCAAGTCACTGTCCTCATGTTGTATACATAGGATAAGGAGAGATGGAGGTGCCTGTTCAGATATTGACAATGTTCAGAGTGATTGTAGCAATGACAGAGATATTATAAAGTGGCTGAGACATCAGGAAAGGTTTCCTAGACAGGTGACCACAGAGAAGAAGTTTGAAAAATGAGTAGGGACTTAACCAGAAAAGAAAACGAGGAAGGAAATTCTAGACAGAGAGAATATGCAAAGGAAGAAAAAAATGGCAAGGAAAATGCCACGTTCTGAGAACAGTAAATAGTTCTTTGTGGTTGCACTGCAATGGGGAATGATTCCTCTGCAAAGATCAGAATGTAGTTCAATCTAGTCTGCTATAACAGTTTGGCCTAGCCCACTCAATGACACACTAATTAGATGACCAGCCTAGCCAGTCATCCAGCCCCAGTGTCTCCCTCAACCCCAGCCACAAAGGCAGGAAGTCAGTAACAGGAATAATAGCCAAGTCTTAACTGAATGTAAATATTTCTCTCAGCTCTTGTTCTTCTGTGGAAACAAATATCTTTCCTTAAGTTCAGTTTCTTCATATATAAAATGGGATGGGGTGGGGTGATGTTCTTCCTTTAAAGAAACTTTATGCAAGTTTTAGTTCCTCATTACCCACTGATGGAAATATTTGGGGCTCATTGTTTGAATAAAGCAACTGTTCAACATACCCTTCTAGAAGATTATACAAAGCAACTTTGTAAAAATCAATTTGACTTTTTATATGTGGTAATAAACATCTTGAATGAATTTTTCCTACTCTCCTCATGGCCCCACATGATTTTGCTACATCATGCTCTGTTCCCACCTGCAGGATGATGAGCTATCAAACCTAAACTATGGCTTCCAATTCTGATTCCTCTGGGAAGAGATCTTACATTACCGTTTAGGGGAAGGCAAAATTAGCACAGGTGAAACCATTAATATCCTTCCTATCGTCCTTTCTCTTCCCACCACCACCACACACACACAAAAAAGGTAGCTGAAATCTATCAGAGCCTTAAGTGACAATCTGATAGATGTATTAAGTCATCTAATCTATTAACTAGAGTGCACTGACTCTGGTGGCTTCTTTTCCAGTCTGGTCCTACAAGGACATTTCTACATTCTGTCAGCAGTGAAATTCTCTCAGTGCCCAATCTGATTGCCCCATCTTTCCAATCACAGCTTGATTTCCTGAAGCTGTAGCCAGGCAGCATTTCCTGCACAAGCTGCCTGAAAACTCCCCATTAGAATGTCTTCAGGGCATTGAGAAACCTGAGAAATGACTACAATATTTTGCCCTTCACATAAGGAAACAGAGCCACAGCAAATACATGGTATGTTCCAGGCCCAAAGACACTCCGAATGGAAAAAACAAACAAACAAAAAAAACATCTAGTGCCTTTATGTTTGACCCTAGATCCTGAAGTTTCTTTCTCCAAGGCAACCTCAGGAATACAGCTGTGTCATCTGCAAAGTTGGAAGATGGAGGGGAGAGATAACATAAGTTGCAGGCAAATACTTAAATAGATAAAAATAGGTAGATATAGATTTTTTTTTTACTGTGATAACCAACCCTTTGGGGGGTTTGTCCTTTTTATTAGCATTGAAACCAAGACAGGAACCAATTTTCTGAGCCTACTTAGAATGCTAGTTCATATCATATTCTCACTTCTAACCCAGTTGGTGTCAAGTCATACCTTATTTACCATCACATAACAAAGTCTTATTGATCCCAGACAGTAGTCTAAACCCTTAATCCTGCATCTCAACTTTTCACAGCATTCAAGTTGTGGGCTAGGTGTTTATTTTCTCTTCTACTCTTCTGGAGGTATATAGAATATTCCTTTTATTTTCTATTTCTCTTAAGGTACAAAGTAGAAAGGCTGAGATACATTTCAACCCCTTACAAACCCATAGATGGTTCCTTTACATCCAATTATTTCCTGATTAAAGAAAACATTTTTTATTTTCCAATTACAGTTGACATACAATATTTCATTAGGTTGAGGTGTAAATAGATGATATAGGGATAGACACAGAGATAGAGATAGAAATAGAGATAGAAATAGAGATCAATTATTAAATCAGCAAAATCCCACTGACCCCGTTGGAGGTGACCAAAATTTTACACTGATACTTATTCCCTCCACCAAGATAACAATTAAGAAAAAATTTCACACGAGAAAGTGAAAAATTCAAGAAGAAAATCTCTTTTGAATCCTTAGTTAACAAAAAATGTTGTTCTACTTCCTATTCCCCAAACTTGAGTTCAAGTTCTCAGATATTTGAGTGGCTGCATCCTGATTTGTGGCTGCGTCCCTGCTTCCATGTAGCTAATTTATCAAACACCCACCCACCCTCACTCAGAACCCGCATCACACAAACAATGACACAGACAGGACTTCAGAAAACAAACTCAGCCTGCCTCACAAAGGGGAAAACACAAAGAAAATAACTCATTCCAACCAAATTATTGCACAGGGGAACAACTTTTAAAATGATTCCTGTTGAGTTTGATTTTTTCAGCTGTTTTAGACTTAAATAGGCATGCTGATTTCAAAACTGCAGTTAGTTTTCTTCTATCACATCAAGTTTTTCTCTACAGCTTGTCTTAATGTGACCACTCTAGGCTGTATTGAGCCTGGATCAAGGGAAGCACTAGTGCTCTCCTATTGGCTGAGAGCAAACCTCCCTCAAGTGTGGAGGGGTGGGGGACGACCTTGGAGACCAGTGACAGGTTCATACTTTTCTAGGCCATTCAATTATACATGAGACAGTGTGGTTAGAGGTTGCGTGCCACTCTATAGAGTGAATCGTATTCGAGTTCTTGTCAGTATACAAGGAATTAGCAGAATTTATTTTTTTATTTACATACATACTTATTTCCTATCCTTCAGATCATGTCTGCCTCTGCTATTTCTCATCATAAGTGCCTAAACAACCCTGATTCATTTTGTTATATCTGTGGCAGTTTCACCATTCCCAGTCAAAAGACAAACATCAGCACATTAGTCAGGCAAGCCTATTTTGCATATTTTAAAGTAAAACTTGGTGATCAAGGTAAGTCTTGGGCCCCTCACAAGGTGTGCAAGTAGTGTGACAAGAGTTTACAGATGTGGGCAAAGGGAACATGTGATAAATTGCCATTTGGTATACCTATGGTTTGATGAGAGCCCAGAGATCATTTAAGTGACTGTATAGTGAAAACGTCAGGATATAACAAAAAAAAAAAAATAAATGTAAACTAGAGTATCCTAGTCTACCATCAGCTATATGCCCAGTGCCTCATTCAGCTGAGTATTGAACTATACTCTTTTGAAAAACAGGAGTATGGTGAAGAACTAAGTGACACCAATGATAAAGATTTTGAAATTGAAGAGGACTCAGTTCATAAAGGATTTGATCAGCATGAGTGGAATGATTTGGCACAAGATTTGGACTATCCAAAAAAGCTTCAGAACTCCTAGCATCAAGACTGCATGAGAAAAACTTGCTTGGTAAAGGAACGAAGGCATCCTACTTTCGATTAAGAGAAAGTGCATTTCTCCAGTACTTTTGTACTGCTTTGTGTATTGCCATAATATATGTGGTTTAATGGAGGAATTGGGAATTTCAGTCTATAATGCAACTGAATGATGACTGCTTATTGATAGCTCAAAGTGGAGCTGGAAGTGTGTCCTCCTCCACAATGGCAATTTATTTAGTGCAGTCCCAACTGGCCATTCAGTTTGCTTTTGTGAAGAATATGAAGATATTAAGAGAGTCATTGATCTGTTGCAATATTATAAACACAATCAGATCATCTGTGTTGACCTTAAAATGGTCTGCTTCCTTCTTGGTCAGCAATGCAGATACACAAAGTATCGCTGTTTTCCGTGTATGTGGGACAGCAGAGCTCGTGGGAAGCATTGAGTGGAGTCAAATTGCCCTCCAACATATGACCTCAAACCTGGTGATCCAAACATTCTACAAGAGCCACTTGTTGACAGAAAGAACATTCATTCTATTCCCACCTCTGCGCATAAAACTTGGTCTCGTGAAGCAATTTGTTAAAGCTTTCCCAACAGGAGACTGTTTCAAGTATCTCATTTTGGCATTTCCTAGCCTGTCATTTGAAAAGATAAAATACCATACCTTACTTAATATGTATGTTTGGTAGCAGAACTTTACTACTTGTACACAATTTGACTTATAGTAACAATATATAACCTTTATACGAATAAAATAACTCTGAACAAACATTATATTCAGGTAATTTTTTTCTTTATTTTCCTTTGTATGTACATTCTGTATGATTTTTGGGACAAAGGGAGATATCCTATACCTTAAAAAGTTGAAATGATAGAGAAAAACTGGGGTCATTCTTTGATTCAGAGAAAAACTGGGGTTATTCTTTGATTCAGATGCCAAAAGTTAGTTAAAAACAAGTGTCAGATCTAACTCAATGAAAATTGTGTTCCCCAGTGTTGTAGAAAGAGTGGTGCTACCATTGTTACATTGAATTTTCCATGGCTTTGATGTCAGCAGACTGTCCCTGAACTCACTTATTTAAAAAGATTTTATTTATTTATTTCTAGAAAGAGGATAAGGGAGGGAGAAAAAGAGGGAGAGAAACATCATTGTGTGAGAGAAACATGTATCAGTTGCCCCCGCAGTCTCCCAGCCAGGGACCTGGCCTGAAATCCATACATGTGCCCTGACCAGAAATTGAACCTATGCCCTTTCAGCTTGCAGGACAATGCCCAGTCCACCGAGCCACACCAATCAGGGATAAACTCACTTCTTAGGAAGTGATCATCCCATCCTAACCCATAGAATGTAGGCAGAAGATTCCTGAATGCATCTTCCAAAATAAATCTTCCTTTCCTGAGAGAAAAGGATAGTCTTGGCAAGCAATGACTCTATTCTTCTCCCTTCTTCCTGTATGAATGTGCCACCATAAAACTAAGGCAGAAATCAAACTTGTGTCTCACTCACTTCCCAGGCCCATGTTCCTCACTGCCATGTCCTACTACTTCCTTTTAATTAATTCTTTTGCCCACAAATTGCAGGCAGCAGAAAGAAAGCAAAATGTTACACAGTGAGGGGTAGAAAACAGTGCACTGGGCCAGGCACCTGCAGAGAGATCTGAGCACAAGTACTAGTTCTGTACCAAGTATGTCAGTCAATTCCCCATCTGAGCTCTGTGATAGAGATTACTTAAGACATTCAGCAGAGCAGGAGTTAGTTTTCCATTCAGATATCTTCCCTCCCTTGGATTTTTAGATCTCAAACCAAAAGATGCTTTAGCTCCTGAGCTCCATGGAGCACCTGAAGTTTTCATTTTGCAGTTCATATCCATATGTTGGAATCATTCAGTGCAACTGAGTAAGCTTTTCAGAAGCCAAAAGAAAGGTGGTCCTTTCCATTAGAAAATCTATACCCAAAAAGAATGATTTGATGCTGCTGGATTCTAATACTGACCTTTTCATTTTTTCAGTGGTCCTGTTACAAAGTCATGTCCCCAAGGAGATGGGAAGGGCTTTACCCATAAAATAGTGACAAAAAGCTTACAGGGCCTATGTAAAATTCTACAAGTGACTGCAATTAGTCACCCTACCCACTGCATCACAGGACGCAGTCAGGGATTTAAAAATAAGGTGGTAGGCTTTTTGGAGGAGAACTCCATGTGGCTTTGAAAGCAAAGGCAGAATACCATGCGGCTTTGAAAGGAAAGGGAGAACTCCATGCAGTTTACAAGGAGGCTGGGAACTTCATGTGGTTCTGCATTAAAAGCTGGAAGGCACCACAACACAGGCAAAACCTCTACAATCAGGCTCGAATGATTGGGAGCTGCTGGTAAAACTGAACTGTGTCTGGAAAGTTGGAAGACAGTATCTCTGACTTTTCTAAAACTAGCTTGGTTTGGTAGGGGGAGTCAGAACTATGTGTTTATGGGTGTTTTAAGGAAAATAAGAAATACTTAACAGCATAAATTCACAAATAATCTAAATCTATATAACCTTTAAATAAACAATTCTTTTTTTTTTTTTCCGCCAAACTCTGGTATTGAAAGTTATGCTTCTGGCAGCAGGCAATTGGGCTCCCCATAACTGAACAGCCCATGGATTCTGTTTCAATCGGGGCAGCCTGTGGGTTCTGTTACAATCCCCACCTGTAAAGTAATTTAATCACTTGGGCCCTCTGTTCAAAGCAGGAACCTTCCCATTCCTGATTCTTTGAGTGCAGCATCTTGAGTAGGGCATTGGGTACTGAAATGCATGCTGAGATGGAAAGAAACCCTTTCTGGAGGACAGCCTGATGTGCAGTGCTGAGCATGACTCCTCCTCACTCCCTCATGTGACCTGGCTCTCTAACTGTGCCACCTTCTCAGACAGGACAGACTCCCTGTCCCTTGGAGGAGCCTACTCTTCTCCATGACCATACAAGGGGGTAACTGGGGCTGCCTATTGTGGAGAGTCTGTCACATAATGGGAAGCTGGACATGAACCCACTCCTAGGAGAAACACACTATGTGTGGGAAAAAATATCACACAGTGGTTAGTGCCCAGGCTTCAGAAGAATTGCTTGGATTCAATCTTTATTCTGCCTCTCACTACCTCTGGAATCTTAGACAAATTTGTTTTTCTCTCTTATTCTTTCATCTGTTAAAAATGCACATAATGCTATTACAGACCTCATTAAGTGGTTATGAGGGTCAAATGAGTTAATTTGTATGAAGCACTTAGAGTTGTGCTAGGCATGTGGTAAGTACTCAATAAATGTCATCTATTATTATGTTTAAAATGTAGAGAAAAGAGAAAACTCATTCATTGAACGCCTCTCAGGGCCAGACACAGTGCAAGGCACTTTACATTATTTAATCCTCATAGTAATGCAATGAGAAACAAATAATTCTTTATATTTTTATTCAGTGAAGAGGTTAAGTAACCTGCCTGAGAGCAGTACATGTGGGATAAGATTTGAACCCAGGTCTCTCTGATATGTGACCCTACATGGAGGTATGTGTAGAGGAAGCAATATTGTTTCAGGAGAACTGTAGTTGAAGAATTCCAGGAATAACCAACAGCAGAGCAAATAACAGAGAATGGTACTTATGTGAGGAACATCTACTTAGAGAGGGAGTGCCTCAGTAACTGATGTAAGAAAAATATCTCTTTACCCAAATATACTAGAAGAAAGTGTCACAAATGCCATCAGTTGGCCAACCCAGCTGCCATTTCCAGTTCTCTTCTCACTTTCTCATAATAGAGTGACAATGCTTCCATCCCCAGAAAATAAATCATGGCCATAGGCTTTGTCCCTGTCCTTCCTTACAGCTAGCCACATCCACATCAGACCACAAGGATATAAGGAAAATTTTCTTGGAGGCTTCAGCAAAACTTTTATTTCTTCAAAATAAAAACCGGGGACTTCCGGCCAAGATGGAGGCGTAGACAGACACACTGCACCTCCCTCCACAACTAAGAAGGAATACAACTACCTCAAAACTAGAAACAACGAGAAGTTCCAGAAAATCAAACTGCATGGAAGGCCAGCAAACAAAGATATAGAGAAAAAATACTCATCCAGACAGGTAGGAGGGGCGGAGCTGGGACGGAGAGAACACAGTATGGTGGCAGCAGCAGAGGCAGTGGCAGCAGCGGCGGTGGCAGTGGCAGGCTGGCAGAAAAAGTCAGGAGGGACACCTGGGGAGTGTTCCCAGCTCCTCACCGGACCATGCAGCTCACGGTCCCAGCACCAGGGAAAAATCAAGCTTCATTGCTTCTGACTATGCAGACCACTGGGGGTTGGGGTGGTGGCAGAAGCTGCCAGTTTCAGCAGAGTCCGCTTGTTTAAAGGGCCCCCACAGTCCTAGAATGTCCACAGACCCACTCACTCTGGGAACAATGGCCAGGGCAGGAGCTAGAGAGGAGCCAATCTGATGCAGGAGTGGGAGAGGTGCCTGGGAAAGGGGCGAGTGCTGGACAGGCAGCATTGTTCTCTCTCGGACCCCCCCCCCCCACATACAGCGCCACAACGTGGTGAAACAGGTTGCCCCACACTAACGAATCCCTAAGGCTCTGCCCCTTACAACATAATAGGAACAACAGCTCTACCTGGGACATGGAGGCAAACAAACACAGGAGGAGCCTGTCAGAATGAGGAGACAGAGAAGTATGGCCCAAAAGGGGGAACAGATCAAGGTTCTAGTGGGAGAACTAAGAGACAAGGAGATAGCCAACCTCACAGATGAGGAGATAGACAACCTAACAGATGAAGAACTCAAAACACTGGTGATAAAGATGCTCACAGGCTTGACAGATATGCTTAAATATAGCAAACTCATAAGAGAAGAAGTGAAAGCTATGCTAAGTGAAAAAAAGGAAAATTCACACAAAACCAATGGTGAAGGGAAGGAAACCAGGGTTCAAATCAATGATTTGGAACATAAGGAAGAAAGAAACAGTCAACCAGTACAGAATGAGAAAGCAAGAATTGAAAAAAAAATGAGGAAAACTTCCCAACTTTTGTGAAGGAGATGGACATACAGGTCTGGGAAGCATAGAGGGTCCCGGGCAAGCTGGACCCAGAGGGGACCTCACCAGGATGCATCATGATTGGGATGCCAATGATTAAAGATAAAGACAGAGTCCTAGAACAGCAAGAGAGAGGCAGAGAGTTGCCTACAGGGGGGTGCCTATAGGACTATCAGCTGATTTCTCAGAGGACACTTTGCAGGCAGGAAGGAACTGGCAAGCAGTATTCAATGTGATGAAAGGCAACCTGCAACCAGGATTACTCTATCCAGCAAAGTTATCATTTGGAATGGAAGGGCAGATGAAGTGCTTCCCATACAAGGTAAAACTAAAGGAGTTCATCATCACCAAGCCATTATTATTATGAAATGTCAAAGGGACTTACTTAAGAAAAAGAAGATCAAAACTATGAACACTAAAATGACAACAAACTCGCAACTATCAACAGCTGAATCTAAAAAATAAAAATGAAATCCCACTAAGCAAACCAGAATAGGAACAGAATCAGGTATGGGGATCATTCGGAGGGTTATCAGCTGGGAGTGGGGAGGGGAAGAAATGGGGATAAGGTGCAGGGATTAGGAAGCATAATCTGTTGGTACAAAATAAACAGGGGGAAGTTAAGAATAATATAGGAAAGGGTGAAGCCAAAGAACTTACCTGCATGACCCATGGACATGAACTAAGTGGTGTGGGATTGCTGGAGAGAAGGGAGGTACTGGGCAGAGAGGAGCAAAGGGGAAAAAGATTGAAACTACTGTAACAACATAATCAATAAAATATACTTAAAAAATAAATAAGTAAAAACCTAGAGCCTAATAAAGAGAAGATCTTTAGCCCTTGCACCTTCCTTTAAGCTTGGGGTGTTCATGCAATGTCTGGAGCTGAAACAGCTATCTTAAGACCACAAAGCATGCGAACAAAAAGCCATTCATATTGAGGATGTCAAAGAAGGTTAGAAAAAGTATGGAAGGATAACCAAGTGACTGAACAAACTCTGAGACCACTTTATCTCCAGACTTCTTCTTAAGTAAATAATAAATGTAATTATGAATTCATTTACTCAATATTTACTCAAGTATCCTGTTCCCAATTGAAAGAGAAGGTAGCCTTGAAAGAAGGAAGCTAAAGCTTTGCCAAGTCAAGATTAAATCTCCTCCATCTACACTCTCATAGCACATGCCCTATACCTTATTCTGCCTGCTGTTGCCAAGGGTAGTTGTTCACATCACTTTTCTATTCCCTCTTTCATAACCACCAGCACCACCCCAATATCACCCATGATAAGCTATTTGAAGGCAGGAAGTTTGAATCTTTTTCTTTTAATCCACTGCCCCCTGCCCCGTACCCCATGGGCCATGCTGACTTATTATATCATTCTATGCTGAATTTTCATGTCTATTGCAGGCAGAAACACCAACACACACATGCACACACATGTGTGCATATGCATGCACACACCATATATGCTTATTGAGCTAAGGCAAGAATCAGTGGGCAGCAAGTACTGAACATGCCAGGAAGAAAGCAGAGGGATAAAAATAAGTGGAAAGGGACTGAACAAAAGAAACTGAGTTTCAAAGGAATAGGGAGAGCGAGAAAATAACTAACACTGCAGTAGCTCAAGGGCTTGACATCAGTGAGATTTACTATATTAACATGCCAGGATGCCTGCTATAATTAGTTTCTGTAAAAATCATGTCTCTTAGTTCAGATTCAATTAAACCGTATGTTGTTTATTTGAGAGCTTTCCTATTACATGATGGGGGCAGGGGCTGGCAAGGACCCAAGCTCAGTTCACCCATGTGTCCCTTCCCTGGCACAATTTATGCATCAGTCACATTGTTTTCAGGGTCAGGCAGCAAGGGGATGAATGAGTGAGTGTTTATGCTGACAGAGATACAGGAAGTTGCCACATGAGGCAACTGTGGCACTGAATGATGTTCTTTTCTTTATGACTTAGAATGAAAACAGCCACTAGAAAACATGCACCAGTTAACACAGTATTTGAACCTAACATTGGTTATTTTAAAATCCCTTTGTGTGGTGGAGGCAAAACAACGATTTCTTCTTAAAATCATTTGTGAGAATAGACTATAGGTCTGTTAGAGAAGATCCTGATGATGTAGGAAATGGAAGGATCTTATTCAGGACATCTGTACAGAAGTGCTTTTGACTGCATGCCCTTTACATGCCACTCTTCATGCCTTAGAATGAATGAACAGCCCATCAAAGGCCTTGGTGTAAGACATGTGCATGTGGGGAGGCCACCAAGGAGAGGATAGTCTTGGTCAGAATGAGAAAACAGAAATTTCTGCACAACAGAGTGCTCAGCTACAAGGCCAATTTCTTCCTCCTGAAACTGAAATCAATTTTAAATTAAATCCATGTGCTTCATCACCATGGGTAACTTTCTGACCTTTCTTGGCCAATCACAATTCCTTCACCCTCATTAATCCACAGTGCATGTTCCCATAAGAGGGAAAGAGCATAATGCATGAGCTGTTCCCTGTTACTAAAAAGCTAGTAGAAAATCATCTTTGAAAACTAAGATATGCAGAGAAAAGAGTAAAAGATCATTTTTAACTCTTAAGCCATCCATCTTCTAATAACCAGCTCTATAACCTGGGGGTAGGTTTGTTAAGGAAATATTGACCTCAGGCAGAATCTGATCTGAAATATTATTCTGAGTTTATAAGGATGCTTCTCTCTCTTTGTTCTTGTTATGGGAGGTGATTATTTGCCATTGTCTTCATCTTCCAATTCTCTAATTTTACTCCTTTGAATCTTTCTAGGAGACAGTGATTCTTTATTGAGGTTGCACTTGAAAACATGACAAAAATAGTAAGTAATTTTTAAAAATTTAATCTTCATTGTATTTTTTCCATTACCATTTAATCTCTTTATACTCCCACCCCCAAGCAATCATCACACTGTTGTCCATGTCAATGACTGATTTTTAAAGCCCTCCAAGACTTGAGACAATGTAATGAACATCAATGCAATTTTCCCCAGAATATTCTTTTTTTTTTCTTTTAAAATCATTGCAATTTTTTTCTATCAATGAGTGGTTCTCACTGTTTTTGACGGTCCTTAGCTTTGCTTCTCCCTTAGCTTAACTTCTGCTCTTTACCCAGGAGCATGGAAAGCATCTCAGTTGTAAAAAGAAATTTCATGGTCAAAACCAAATAGCCCTCTGAAGAAATGTGATACTGATTGAATTCTAGCAGAACTTATGTAAGTAAAAATGCACAACTTGCAGCATCTGAGGGAAAAAAGAAACTAACATTATAGAGTCCCAACTAGATGGGAGGTGGCTTAAATTAATCCAGACAATAGCCTTCAATGCAATTATGGTACTTTGTGAGGAAGCTCAAGTTTGGGAAAGTGAACTCATTTGCCCAAAGTAACCCAGTGACAAGCCAGGACTAAACTCTTGTCAATAAAACTTTCACATTGAACATATTGCTATATACTGCAGTAAAACATAGTTCCTGCTATCCCTACATAGCTTCACCCTTCCATACCCCTCATCTTTCCCGTGTTTCTGAGTGCATGGACCATCCAACCAAAAGCAACAACTGGATGATAAGAGCCCTAGAATAGACTGACATCAATCCATGCCTAGATGTAAACCTCAAGAGCACAGGTCAGCATGTATAGGACACCCAGCACACAGAAACTCCTTGATGTTTATTCAAAATCACTAAGAAGAGGAGGAGGAAATGATTGCCTTAGAAGATAGATAAACCAGCAGTTACTATTTAATATTATAATGGTATCCTGCATCAGGTGGTTTCATCCAATAACACCAAAACATATCAGGTAGTTTAATAGGTCTTGCCTAGTGTCTTGATCTTGTGATCCTACATAAAGAGACCTTTGACATCTATCCAGCTAGAAAACAGTAAACTAGGAATATGACTAGAATAAAGCTGTCTATTTCATTAATTTTGCATTGGAAGTACACTTACAGCTTTTCACACAAACAACTTGACATGCCAGCCCCAGCCTTGACCAGGAGACAGAGGGTGAGTTCCAGTACTCTCAGCCCAGGGAGAGTTACTCTTGCCCATATCCTGATTATGGAATTGTCCATTCCATCCCCAAGGGTGGTGCTGATTGAAAGCATAGATTCTGGAGCCAGATAGCCTGGGTTTGATACCCAGTTTTGTTACTTACTGGCTGTGTGACCTTACACTATTACATAGTGTCTCTGTATTCTCTCTATGAAATGGAAAAGGGATAATAAGAGTATCTTACCCTTGGTATTTGTGAAGGTTAAATGAAATATTCCATGTGAACTTCTTAGAACAATGCTGACTTCAATCAAGGCTCAATGATAACTATTTCTAATATAACTGTTAATATTGTTTCTGATGAGCTTTAGAAAAGGCAAACTCCAGAAATCCTTCCTTAAACCCACCCAGCTCTCAAAAGGACAGGAGATACTGTGGAGCCAACAATATCCCAGGGTAGTTGCTCTGGAAGGTGAAGTGTGTGGTAGAAGGCAGGATCCTGGATTAGACATAATCACGTGGGAGCAAGTCTCCCTCTGTCTACATGGTCACAGGACTTCCCTAAATCTCCTTATTTCCATCTGCTATGGATTATGTTCCACCACAATTCCTATGTTGCAGTCCTATCCCCAATGTGGAGATGGAGCCTTTGGGAGGTGACTAGTGTTAAATGAGCTCATTGAGATCAGGGTCCTTATGATGGGATTAGTGCCCTTCGATGAAGTGACCCCAGAGTGCATTCTGTCTCTCCCCACCATATGAGGACACAGCCAGAAGGCAGCCATCTACAAGCCAAGAAGATGATCGTGCTGGCACTTTGATCTTGGGCTTCTAGCCTCCAGAACTGTGAGTGTGTAAATTTCTGTTGTACAAGCCAGTCTATGGTATTTTGCTATGGCAACAAGGCAGGCTAAGACAACATCCTAACCTGAAACCAGCAGTTCTTACAGTTTCTTCCACACAAGCTGGCAGAGAGAGGGGTTTTTACATACAGGTGGGGCTCCTGTTTTAAGAT
The DNA here is from genome assembly GCF_987537825.1 of Furipterus horrens. Classification (NCBI taxonomy): domain Eukaryota; kingdom Metazoa; phylum Chordata; class Mammalia; order Chiroptera; family Furipteridae; genus Furipterus; species Furipterus horrens. Next base: position 46,992,470 of record NW_028327182.1, read on the forward strand.
TCCATTGCAGAAAGGGTTCTAAGGCCAATAATTACTTAAAAACCACTGTAATATGTAACCACAAAATCCCTCCCCTCCTGTAGCAGTGCTTCTGCAAAATCCATGTATAAGAACTCTTAATTTCATTGGTATTACAGTAAAAAGTAGTAGCTCTATTCACATAAAATACACATAGTAATAGTTCACAGAACTGCATTTTTCATAAAACTGATTTTCTCCCTTTTATATTTTATCAATTTGGTAGAAAATCTTCCTGAAATATATTACACACTTCACATCCTTAAAAAAAAATATGTACAAGCAGGGACCCCAAAAAATAGAAATTCATTTATAAAAAATGGTGTATTTATTCTTAAATGTTAACACTTCAGTCACCTTCCAAGTACTCTCCATTGGATGTAATACAGTTATCGAGATTTTTTTCCAATGCTCAAAACAGTTTTTGAACTCATTGATTTTGATGCCTTTTAGTGCTTCTGCCATTTTTTTTTCACTTCTACATAAGCAAAACATTTCCATTTGAGGACTTGTTTTCATCTGGAAAAACAAAGTTGTTTGAGGCGAGATTGGGTGAATAGGGAGAGTGGGACACAGGGGTCAGGCCATTTTTGGTCAAAAACTGCTGAACACTCAGTCCAGTGTGGGCAGGTGCACTTGTAAGTCACCCATTATGAAATGGGCAAACATGTTGAAATAATCTATTTTAAAAAACTCACTAAAGAGAAAAGCAGCCTCTCACAACAGTAGCAGCTGGTACACTGATACAGATGGGTTCCTAAAACACTAACTTAGAGGGGGAAGCCTGTACTACAAGTGGCCCACAATCCAGAAGATAATTCTGGGTTTTTGGGTCCCCTCTCATGTATGTATGTATATATTCATGTATATTTAGCTTGTCTTGATGTGTTGTGTCCTTCTGAACAACAACAGAACAAGACCTTCAGCTTTTGAAATATGCAATACTCTGCTTCCAGTATCATTTGAAGATGCTAAATGATCCCAAACTACTGCTCTATTAGATGTTATTCTCTGTGTTGAATGCAATAAGTAGCTTCCAAAATCATGCATAATGCATTCTTTCACATTGTTTTCAGGTGGGGAGGTCCTCAGATGGCCTCATGTCACTTACATGGAATAAAGTGCATGAACCTTTTTGGGCTAGTTATTTTCCTCGGTGGTTCTACCTTTTCTCAGCTCTAGGCTTGAGAAGGACCTGTGGGTTCTTCTCCCCACTGTAACTTGGGGTGCCAGTTGTCTAACTGCCAGGCTGTGGGCACTACTGCACATGGCAGTGCTCCGAGGGCCAAAGGCACTCAGAGATCTCACAATTGATGCCACAGACAATAAGTAAGAAGCAGCTCATTGTCCACAGTCTAAATATGAAGCACTAGAAATGAATATGACCTCAGTGGACTGTCGTGGGGAATGCGATCACCAAATGAAGCAGACTGATACTGTGGGATGGTCTTGATACTCAGGGAAGTCTTTTGAAGGCACATGCTAAGGACACATAAAGCAATAAACAAATGTATTCTGAATACATGGAGAGATGAAGGGAAGGAGGGCACTCTGGGAAGCCTTGTGACACTCAGGCTGGTACCCAAGCAGTGACACTGTTCCAGACTGGGAGTCTTTCTGCTCTGAATTAGACACTTTTTGGGGTCCTATTTGCCTACTTAACAAGGGCCTGTTCAGATGAATTGTCTAAATTGTCGTTTCCATGACAACGAACTGATTCACAGAATGCCAGAATCAGGAAGCAAACAACCAGCCAGGAAACAGACCTGAAATTGGCTCCTGATGGAATGCTCCAGGTGGTAGAGCAAAGCTATAGGACAGGGCAATTCTACAGAGCAGCTCTGTTCCTCTGACAGCCTTTTCAGGGAAATCCTGTCACCCTATTCCTTCACACACCTCCAGGGGCTGATTGGGTTTCTCAGTTGACCTTGGGAGATGGCTTATCTACTCAGTTCCTACTTGACGTTTCTTCCCTGTTGTAAATGTCAGAAAAACTACACAGTTATGTCTCAATAGAGTTGAACACTCATAAAATTTCCATTGTTTCACCATCTCCTGCTTCACCTCCACCAAGAGAATTTATGTATAAGGAATCTATCTATCTCATTTCCTTTAATTTTGGTTTTGATTCCCATCCTTCTGTTTTGATAGTCTTTTTGTAAAACGGCTTTTGGTTGGAAAGGTGAATTCTCTTTGTGAGACTGCCTCTATTTCTCTTATTCTCTTTCTAAAATTACTCACTTTGTTGCCCTGGAGACAAGAGAAAATTCACAACTCTCTCATGGCAACATTTTTCTTTCCTGTCTGTGGGCAAAATTGCATGGGATTTTTAAAACTTTAAACATTGAGAAAATTACCATTCCTTAAATCCAATATTTTGTCTTTCATCTTCTGTTTATTCATCCTAAAGTCTCAAGGTCAGGTTAAAATTAAAGTCACAGTGAATTGCTCTGGTTTGTTTTTCCAGTTCCAGGAATATATTCTTAATCAATCCTTTACCAGGATGGGATTTCAAAAATACATAAACACCAATCATTTATTTATCCACTTATTTAATAAATTCTACTGTATATATTCTATGTGCAGATATTGTGCTAGGTGAATAAGACATCATCTATGCCCTTTCAGGAATTAATTAAGTCAAAAAGGGGGTTGACCACAAAAGCAATTAGGTATGTAATGTGTTCTAAGGGAGCAGAGAAGGATCTCCTAAGTCAGGACTGAGAAAAAAAAAAAGGAATGTAAAAGGGAGCAGGAATAATCAAAGCAGACCCTCAGCGTATGGAACTTCATGGCAGGAAAAGGCCTAAAGGAGTTAGACCAGATTGGTACCTAGAGAAGTGCCCAGCTAGTTCAGTGAATGTTTATTGAATCAAGGACTGTGCGTAGAACATATTCTAAAAAAGAATAAAATATATAAAGACACGGAGGCATGACAGAGTCTGAAATGTTTGGATCCTCAAACCATAATGATGAGAAAATTGGGAAGAGCTGCCTACACTGGCTTGGGAAGACCCTTCCCCCTAAGATGACTGGAAATAGAGCCATAATGTCAGACAAAAGGAGTAGGTCATAACCAAAAGCCAGAGCCAATAACTTTTCTTGAGTTAACCTTGTTGTCTAAGTCCTTGAAAAACAATCTTCAAGCTGCCTAAGTTTTGAGAGTGTGCTTGCATTTGAAGTCAGTGAAAATCCAGAGAGTGAAAGTTGAGGGGCACTCACTGGAGAAGTTTCTATGGTTTGCTGGTTTGGCAGATGGTGATTCCCTAGGGCTGCTACTTCTGAACACAGGGCCAAATTTTCCGGGGGTAGTAGTACAGAAATGATATGGCATGATAGCTGAGTCTTACACACAGGCCTCCCATGCACACTGGCAGGGCTTCCCAGTTCAGGGGCTTTAGTTCAAGGTCTTACCTTCAAAAATGCCACATAAAACACCAAAATAAGGAAGAAGACAGTTTTTTCATGTTACGTGAAACATAGCACACTTTGGGGCAATGTCAGTTGAAAATGGGGATCACCTGAGGAAGGGGTCCACACAGGTTCCCATCTATCCAGGAGTGCTTTGAACTATTGCCCACTGTCTCTCTTCCTAGTGACTATTTATTGCCCTCTCCTCCACAGCTCCTCTGCCATTAAAACCAGCTCATGCTATTGAGCCACACAGCCCCAGGAAGGAGACATGCTAACTGGAGAAAAGATACTATTGCTCCTGCTGTGAATTTCAAGCTATATTTCACTGTAAGGGCAATAGACTTTGTAAGACCATTAAGAGAAAAGGCTTTATTAGAAGTCAGATTTTATTAAAACTTCTTTTTTAACATTTAAATACCCAAAAGCTTTTTCACTTGGCCATATAAAGCAAGGCATTACAGAAGATAGGGTGTGATGTGAAGATGAGTTTCACTTCCTAGAAAGAAGAGGAGCCAAGATTAGACTGTGGCCTCCTTTCCCCAGATGTAGATGAGAACTGCAGACCAGACAGCTTTGCACTACAATAGGCTGTATGGCCACAGGAGGGGTTTGAAAAAATGAGCCTGAGAGTGGCTTTTCCCTGCATGCATCGTAAGAGAAGGGACCACTGGGAGTCCCCAGGTCCTCTGAGAAGAGCAGACTCATCTGGGACACTGATGGAGGCTTGTCACAGAGAAGGCAGGTAAGGAATAGTACTTGAATAGAAGAATAAATGGACAAATGGATGGGTGGATGAAGAGATGGATAGACATATGGACAGAGCCAGAAACCCAAGTACAAAGGAAAGCTGGATCAGAAATAAAAGGCAATAGCAGGCTACTAAGGATAAAAGAGGTTGTCAGAAGCCATCCAGATAGTTTCATTCAATTATTCTCTCATTGCTGAGACCTATTGTTATTTAGACAGACAGCCCTGGGGAAGGTCTCCTGAGGGAGGGAAGAATAGGATGGTCTCTAGGCTTCAAAGGAATGAAGCTTCTTCGTTGTTATACTCTCTTAGGATAAAATGAAAACCTTTCCTAGAGTATAAATGTATCCATTTTTATATGAGCATTCTGACATAAAACCCTGAGTCGAGAATAGCATGGAAAATGTCATCTTCAAATCTAGTATCACAAGCATATGTTTCATGATAAAGTCTTTCCTATAAGTGAGCCAGGAAACTGCCCAACTAACTTCCCATGAAGCAACCTGGCACCAAGGAATAGACAAGAATCACACAAGGTTAATGATGTTATTCACTCAGCTTTTACTGAATGTAGGTTCACTCAAAGTAGAACATCAACATACATTAGTATCCTACTCACACTCTAACAATCTAAGAGAATTATAACACACAAATACACAGCAATCAGTGGGGGGTAACAAACACAAGTCCCAGAGTCTCAGCAAACAGGACAGGTCTGAGAGGCAGCACAGTGGGCAAGGGAGCTGTCAGCATCTTGCAAGGAAGATCTAGTCTCACAGGTCACAGAGGGCACAGTCTTGATCTAGCAGAGCAGAGCTCCTGGAGGCTTATGCCAAGGGAAGTGTGGCATGGAACAGCACTCTGGTGTGTGGAGCTCAGCTGTCTCAGCAGTGGTCTGAAGCCTGCCTCAGTTATACCCGTGAGGGTAGTGTACTCCATTCTTTTAGGTCTCTTGATAGGTACCTTGGCACCTCTGATGGTGTGTGGGGAGTTTCCCCAGGAGACTATCAGTGCATGGTCCTGCTCTGCGGACATGGCTGTTCTGGTCATGTGTGCAGATATCTTAGGTGTGCTTCTTGCCAGATGTGTCTGGTGTGACTTAGGTAGTTTCCCTCCTGAACCAAAGTGTCATGGCTGACTAGCAGCCATCTTGGTTGACATGAGTGACTCCACTTTGTTTTATATACTTTATCTTGCCTTGACCAGACCAATGCCATTGCATTGGTCCTGCTCTCCACATCTAGAAAGTAGTATTATGTGGAAAGCACCCAAGCATAAAGTCCTATTGTTGCTGTATTCTTAAATCCTCCCTTGTTATGACCTTTTGGATATTTACCTACAAATAAATATTAAACTCTATTTATATCCACACAGGAATTCCCCAAAGGTAATAATAATGCTCTCTGAATCCGTAGTCAAATTTCATTTAAATGGAATGGTCAAGATGAAACAATTCACTCTGTGTTTTCCCCAAACACTCTGCCAGAATTCAGGGTTATTATCAGAAAGCAAATATATTGTTTTTGCAATTTCATCCTGAGATCCTTGTGCCATTCCTTATTCTTCCATGTTTTCAAAGAAGAGCACCACATACCAGACCAGATTTGGTTTACTTATAAAGTAGCACAAGAGGAATTTGCCTTCATTAAAAATGCTATGGTTACCAAAAGTTATTTGTTGAAGTAAAATCCAGATTTACTAAAATGTGCTAGAAGGAGAATTCCTTGGTATTTCTGAATTGAAACCACCAAGAGATACCCAGAAATTCTTTTTTGTTTCAGAACTCTTAAAAATGTGTCTTAAAAAATACAAATACAAATATAAGAATATCTTGCCTCTTAGTAACACAAAGAATATGCATATGTGACTTTCCTCAATTTAGAGTCTTGCTTGCATTAGCTTCCTGAGCACCCATGAGCACTGTCCAGTAACAAAATCCTAACCCACTCATGATAGGTCAAGATTAACTCTCAAAAGAGCACAGTTTCTAAGAGAATAAACTCTAAAACCATGTTGCTTGGTTCACTCCTGGCTTTTCTCATTACTAGGTATGTAATCTTGAGCATTTTTATACCTCGTTTTTTAAAATCTTAAAAAATGGGAGATTAATAGAAGTGTCCATATCCAAAGGCTGGTAGGGGGATTTAATGAGTTGATGTGTATAACATGCTTAGCACAGTACCTGATTACCTGGTTTGCCATTGTCACAACCTATAAGGGTTTCAGGGACTCACAATGGGAAGAGAGATGAGAAATACTTCCAATCCCTGACTCAGGTGAACCATAGTCTTCTCCACATCCCACCATTCTGAGTTCTGAAACTTGACTGTCAGCTTTCCTCCTCCTCCACCCAAAATCTCAAAATCCCTATAGTCCTGCAGATATCAGTGCTGGAAACTGGACTGGTTATTAATTGACCTCATAGAGCTCCCTGGAAATTACATCTCTAAAATAAAATAAATACTGACAATCAAGTTGAGGTAAGTTTGCAAGCTAATTTCAGCTTTTGAAGATATATTACATTTATTTATTTTCATTCAATCTAACTCTGAGCAATAATTCTAAAATTTAATCTCAGTACCTATTGGGTTACTGACCTACAATGGTCATGAAAAAGCCAAAACGATCTCTTGAAGTTTTAGTGCCTGGTATTTCCAATCCCAGACCATGGACAGAAGAAACCAAATGTTGCTGAGGCCAGGAGCCCCATTTCCTGGGCTTCAGTCCCCTGGGTATTTACACAGCCATTTCTGCTTGAGGTCTCATTGCTAACCTGGACAGAGAAGGGGGCAGGGTGCCATGACTCAGTAGACCCACTAATCTCCCCCTCTCTCAGCCTTCATTTGCACAACCCAAATATCTTCATCTCTCTGTTCTTCCCCAGGAGTTCATAGTCAAGGGATCATAAAAGGCCCATCTACTTTCTTAGACTAAGAAAGGTGAGATAAAGTAAAGCACAACAGTGTCTCATTGCATTTATCTATCACAGCACAAACAAAGCACAAATTAGTGTCTTAATATGTTATTCTAACACACAAGCTTTATGCGTTGCTTAATAATTTTTTTTATTAACACTAAACACAGTGACATAATTCTAGTGAATGAAGGTCCTGGTATTAAGGTTCTAGTTAATCATCATTTGAAGTACTTCATTTTTAGTGCACAGTACTTATATAGTCAGTTGGTGGAAAATGCTCATCTTATCCATTAAAGAGTGACAATCGTTATTGATGACTTGTTTGGAGGCAGATATACCAGAAATGCATGTGTGTTTATACAACTGAATGTGTAATATAGAAAATTGTAATGGTGGGAAATTGTAACCCACCCCACTATTCTTTTGACATTTTTCTATAAGCGCTCACTCTGACTAATATGTGGCACATAGATGAACATCATGTTTGTGTAAGAATCCTAGGAACTAGTTTCAAAAGATATAGACTGACTTTCAAGCATCCCAGCTCTGGGAGATTTGCTGACCTTCATCCATGGAACCAGGATGACATGAATCCAGAATGACTAAACATTGGACCATTACTTGTCTTATCAGAATGAACTGTGCTTATGTGCACATAGAGAACTTTGCAACCTCCTCCTTTGATCTCTTTGTTCTGTTCCCCTCTCCCCCCTTATAAAAACCTCTACCTCCACTGAGAGGTGGAGATGGGCTTTGAAACTTGAGCCCCTCATCTTCCAGTAGGTGGGCTTTGAGACACAAGTCCCCCGTCTTCCAGATGGCCAGCATGTGCAAATAAGTCAATTTCCTTTACATCAGCACCTGTCTATCGAGTATTGGCTTTCATAGCAGCAGGCAGCTGGACCTGTGTCACATTAAAGACCAATCTCTCCAAAACTTGGGACTTCCTCAGAGGCAGTTTGTGCTGCACGCCACATCTTGTCTTCATAGCAGACTGCCAAGAATCCAGCCTATCTGAGTTATTGCACAGCAAAGATTGGGGCCACAGCTGTCCGCATTCAAAGTTGAAGGAGCTCTTTCCTCTTGACCCCCACACTACACACATGTGTGTACATGTGCCCATAATTCGTGGGAGGAGACAGGTCATGGAGGAGGACAATAGGGAACACAAGCAAAAGGGCGACCTTGACAAGCTCATGCCCTCCTTGATAATCTTCAAACCATATTCATGTGTGTTATCTCTTTTGATCCTTACAAGAACCTTGGGAAACAGACTGACAGTTGCCTCACCAAGGAAGCATCCATGAGAGGCTAAGTGATTTATTTGCCCCTGGTCTTTCAGACAGAATGTGAGGGAACCACACAGGAACATGTTGACCCAATTCCCAGGTATAGGTGCTTCTTTCCACGAATCAGTATGCTACTCCACATCAAACTCATCATAGTTGATAAAGCATTTTAATACATATAAAATCATTTAATATTCTCCAAAAAATCTAGAAGAAAAGCAGTATTATCACTTTCTGAGTAGCAGAAAAGCAAATTGATGATTTGCCTTAGGTGACAGAAATAGCTAATAAACAAAAGAATCTGGATTTTTTTCAAACCAATTGCTCTTTCCTCTACCTTCTAGCTGTCTCTCTATCAGGCTTTTGCTCTAATCCCTTGTCAGTTGGCATCCAAAATTATCACATCCCAGAATCAGGATGATCATGTGGCATCAAATATGTGCCTACTATGTGCCATGCACTGTGGTCAGAGTGAGAACACAAAGGTCAATGACAGATGGATCCTAATGGGGTTCCAGGACCACCAGTGGAAACAGAATCATGAACAAATAACATGCTATCAGCAACTAGTTCTGTACTAGTGGCATGCACAGGGGCTCTGGATGCTCAAGGTTGGGGAGATACATTCTACCTGCGCAGGAAGAGGGTGGAGGTGAGACTGAAGCTCTCCACAATATTACCCAATGTATGGTAACCAGCTTACACACAACATAAAAGCTGAGAGGACAAAAATAGTTTTACCTTCTAACAGTTTATTGAGAGCAATGAAAATTACAAGGATCAAAAAAATAAATAAGGAGAGAGAGAGAATGATCATATAGACTGTTGATTTTTTCTATTCTTATTTTTAAAATATGTTTTATTCATTATGCTGTTACAATTGTCCCAATTTCTTTTCCCTCTGCTCCCCTCCACCCAGTGCCCCCTCCCTCCAGTTGTCCCCCCCTTTTAGTCTATGTCCATTGGTTGTGCATATAGTTCTTCTCAACCTCTTCCTGTCTATTCCACTCCCTCCTACTATGCTTCTTAATTCCTGTACCATCTCCCTCACTTTCCCCCTTCCCTCTCCCTGCTGACCTCCCCCCAGTATGTTCCCCATACCTATAGTTCTTTTCCCACTCTCATTGACTATTTAGTTTGCCTTTGTTTCGATTCCCTAGCTTCTGTTGTTTGTTCTTGTGAGGCAGTTTTCATTTTAATGTTCATAGTTTGATCCTCCTTCTTCTAAACCAGTCCCTTTAACATCTCATATAATAGTGGTTTGGATCTAATGAACTCCTTCAGTTTTACTTTGTCCTGAAAGCACTTTCTCTGTCCTTCTATACCGAATGACAGTTTTTCGGATAGGGTATTCATGACTGTAGGTGTTTGCTTTTCATTACTTTGAATATTTCTTGCCAGTCCTTTCTTGCCTTCAGAGTCTCCCTTGAGAAAGCAGCTGATAATCTAATTAGGACCCATTTGTACATGATTCTTTTCTTCTCTCTTGCTGCTTTTAAGATTCTCTTCTTATCTTTAATTTTTGACAATTTGATTATAATGTGTCTTTGAGTGTTTCTCCCTGGGTCCAGTTTTTTTGGAACTCTCTGTGCTTCCTGGACCTGTAAGTCTATTTCCTTCCCCAAGTTTGGGAAGTTCTGCTTCATTATTTTTTCACATAATTTTTCAATTTCTAGTTCTTCTTCTTTGCCCTCTGGCAATCCTATTATTCAAATGTTCATTTGCTTATAGCTATCCCAGAGGTTTCTGAGCCTCTCCTCACTTTCCTTACTTTTTGTTTCCTCTTTCTGCACTGGGTGACTGTTTGTTCCTTTCCTATGTTCTGGTTTGTTGATTTCATCTCTGGATTTTATTTCCTCATCACTTGTCTCATATGTGTTTTCATTCGTTTCAGTATGAGTAGCTTTCACCCTGGCTGCTGTGGCTCAGTGGATTGAGCATCGGCCTGCAAACCAAGTGTCGCTGGTTCGATTCCCAGTCAGGGCACATTATTAGGTTGCACGTCAGGTCGCCAGTTGGGGGCGCGAGTGAGAGGCAACCACACAGTGATGTTTCCCTCCCTCTCTTTCTCCTTCCCCCTCTCTGTAAAAATAAAATAAACACATACATAAATTATTTTTTTTAAAAAGGTTAAAAAACACTTTTAAAAAAATGAGTAGCTTTCATTCCTTCCCTGTCTTGTTCCAAATCCTTTGTTAATTCTGTAAGCCACCTTATAACTATAGCTCTGAATTGAGCCTCAGAAAGGTTTTCTATTTGTTCGTCTGTCAGGTTTAGTATCTGCTGCCTGGTGAGCTGCGTCACTGGGATTTCAATCATTATCTGCTTCATGCTGACAGATTTGTGTTTAGCTTTGCTTCCTGAGCAGGCTATAGGGGGCAGAGCCCTGTGCACTCATCACTACCTGGTGACCATTGGCAATCCACGAACTTTTTCGCTGCACTGTGGCGCTTTGTGCAGGGGCGGGGGTCCAAGATGAATTCCTGCCGTTACTCTCCACTGAGAGACTGGCTCCATCCTCCCTCCCTTTGGGCCTCACCATCTGAGGCAATGGGGGGGTTGCCTTTCCCAGCATTGGAATTGCGAGCTATGGGGTCTTGACTGCAGCCAGGATTGTTCCCCTGGCGTTTTTCGCAGTCCCACCACTATGCCTGCTGCTACCACAGACAGGACTGTGTTTTCTCACCCCTCCTATCCGTCTGGATGATTACCATTGGTTTATAACTTCATATGTTGGGCTTCCATGTAGTTTTATTTTCTGGAATTTCTGGTTATCTTTTGTTTTGAGGTAGTTTTATTTTTTCTTAGTTGTAGAGAGACTAAGCGTGTCAGTCTAAGCCTCCACCTTGGCCAGAAGTCTGATTTTTTTTTATTCTCGATGCTTTAATTGAATAACTGTAGTCCTGAGTCAGGTTTATAACCTCCAACATTTCTTGGACCCATAACAAAAAATCCTCAGCAGCCAAGTTGTTTATCTAAATTCATCCCAGAATCTGTGCCATGGTTGCTAGTATATGCTGTGCAAGAAAAATAAAAGACCAAATTTAGTAGAAGATGACAAGCATCAGGTCCATGAGTTTCCAAGAAGCCCATGAAATCTTCCCTCTTGTTCACTTGAAATCTAAACCTCCCTTCCTGAAGCCAGTCCTTCTCATGAGGGTGAGGTGTATGCTCATCATCCAGGAGCTGCTACTACCTGCAGCTCAAAGATAAGAAAATCATCCAGAGCGGACACCAGGCAGCCCCGAGTAGTCTGACAGGCTGGCAGCGTCACTTCCCTGCACTGAGTTCCAAAAACAACAGTGATAAGAGAAGAAACCAAAATAACATCAATGTTTAAGTTTAGAGCACCCTGACCCTTGGTCTTCTTAAACAGGTGGCTTTACATATAAAGACCAGAGACAGATGCAAGAGGACAACAGTGCAGACCAGACACTTTCTAAGGCTAAGTACATTTTCTTCATGAGACATCACATTCCTAATGACAGCAACCTAAGGAGAAGGGCTGAATTCTTCCCAGCTCAGGAAGAAAGACTAGAAAGCTGCTTTTCTATTGTTATGTCCCAAACAAGTCCAGATATTATTTTGAAGAGCAGAACCAATAATCTTCTTGGTACTCATCTATTAATAAAGTAATTTTTCCCCCCTATGGCATTCAAAAATCTTTTTTCATTTTGATTTTTTTTTTAATGTGGCTTTTTGGGTAATAATCTTTTGTATCATTTCCAAGCTAGGACCCAAACAGCTACATTTTCTCTCCTGTTCTCTATAAGATGGATCACTTCCCTGTTTTTGTCACTTTACTGACCTCCCAGGGTTACACCCACACAGAGCAGCAGTCTAATGTCTATCTGGTCAAACTTCAGGACTTATTTTGGGTTTGCTTTTAATCTACTTTTTTCTCCCACTGCAGAGTCAACTCTTCTACTCTCCTGGAATTCTTCCTTCTAAGAAAACTTTTCAAAAATACACATTTTCATAGGCCAGGAGTCAGCATTCACCTCAGCTAGGAGATCTGCCAGGCGGTGCTAAGTAACACTCTGCATGCATTTGGGGAGAGGCAGGAAAGGCTAGATCTGTTCCCTTGCATCCTCAGCTCTCACAGATTTCCACCCCCTCCTCCTTTCTTCCCACAACCATTGGCTCAGTCCTGCCATGTCCTGTGTGCACAGGCTAAGTGTTGGATCCCTTGCTCCTTTTACTCTGTGCCTGGAACACACCTGCATTTGTCGAACTAATTCCTGCTGGTCCTTGAGGCCTCTTCCTGGTTCCCAAAATGTCTCAGGTGTTCCTCCCAAAAGCTTCTGTAGACTCCACCTCAACAGGGCTACTCCCCACCCTGGGTAACATGACAGTTTGTAGCCCCACACCCTAAGTGGCAGGCACATAGTAAATGTCCCATATACCTTTGAACTGAATTACTGAACTAGAAAAGCAGTGGTGGAGCAAGATAAGAGGCAGGGAGAGGGGATGAAGGAAGAAAAAATAAAAAGAAGCATTTGGTGAAAGGTAAGAAGGCACCTCTAAACACCACCTTGACTTTGTTTGTGGACTAACACCAGGCTAATGATGAATCAAATTGAAAGAATGATGCTATGCCTAACCTCTGTTGCCTAGAGAAAGGGTTTTTAAATTCAGTGCTTCCAGGGACCAAGTTAGATAGTATTCATGTGAAGAACTTGGCTAGATGTTAAACAGAAGAGAGTGGTGGAACCATGGAGGCACTTTGGAAAGAGCTTCACCCGACCAGATATTTAAATCCAAACTCCATGGGCCAAGCAGAGCCAGCCTGTGGATCTGATCTGGGCCCAACTGGCCAGAGCAAGAAGCCCAGTGCTCATCAGAAAATAGGACCCATCACCCATTAATTTTCTCTATTTTACTAGTTAAAATTAAAATCCACTCAAAGGTGTTATTTATAGCATTATCCTCACTACATAAAACTATCACTTAATACATTTATATGAAAAAAAAGTATTTCAGGTTCTAATTCTAATGTGAACAATGCCCAAGGTGACACCAGCATCTGTGGTACTAACATCCAAGGTGTGGAAGTCCATTGGGAGGCAAGGAGAAAACTCCTAGGCATAGGGGACTTGTGTAGCCACCATATCTCTATATTTTTCTCTATATTTCCCCTCACACTCAACACTTCAGACATATCAAGATATCTACAGGAGCCACATTATTCCCATTTCTTTGTCCACTGTGTGTCTGTCATTCTCCACTCTTTGCCTCACCCTTATCTGGCTACCTCCTCTTCATCCTTGGTGCCTCTGCGTTCCCAGACCCCTCCTCAGCTAAGTTATCTGACTCTCCAAATGCTACCAGAGCACCATGGACTTCCCCCAGTGTAGTGCTTACCCATACTGGGTTGTAACTGTCTGTGGCCAGAACCTCCACTAGACTAGACAGGTCTGACATGTCATGGTTGTAACCCCAGCATCTGCCCAGTTTCAGTTTTATGCACTTAGTGGTCAACATTGAGTAAATAAGCAAACGGGTCAATGAAAGAATAAATAAACAAGGTAGATAAAGGAAACTTTCAGCTAAATCTCTGGGCAGGTATTCTCAAAGGACAGAAATAAATCTTGAACCTAAAATTCTCCATACCTGCAACAGTTAATGCCTATTTTATCCTTACAAATGCTCCACAAGATAGATGCTATTATATTTCTTTAAAAAAAAAAAAGTAAATTGAAGATCAGAGATATTGAATAACTTGGCCAATATCACCAGCTAGTAAATAGCTGAACTCCAAAGTCCAACCCAGGTCCACTGATTATAAAACCTGTGCTCTCCCACCACACCACTGATGATAAGTGTGCTGCTATCGCAGCTCCTGGCTTTGTTGTCTCTTGCTCACCCTGCTGAATTAGCTCTTAGAAGAAATCATCTCCCACATTAGATCCTGGGTCACAGCTGTTATGATTAGGCAAGTTGGTCTCTAACCTCAGACAGAAACTTCACTTCACCAGGCTGGGATTTCTGTGAGCAGTGACCATTCCCTCCACCTGCTCTCCCATACACACCTCTCCCATTTCTTATTCTCATTTAGCCCACTTACAAAACCATTACAGGACAACCTCAAGCCAAATGCAAAATTCTTCTAATTAAAATAGTAGAGGAACATTTATAATCCTATTTTGGTAAATAGAAATATGAATGAGAGAGGGAGGGACAGACAAAAAGGCAAAGCAGAGTTATACCCAACAAGCTCTTAAAATAGACTCTTTGTTAGAGGTGTAATGACATGTTTCTAGAAAAGAGAACAAGATGGAAGAAGCTCTCTGGAGCCTACATACCTTATAAACGTATTAACTAAAACAGTTCTTAAAGTCATGTAGAAATATGTGACAAGTAATTTAACTACAATAGTATGAGTCAACTATAGCATACTCAATTCTGTTTTAACACTGAAGCCTAAGATGACTCAGGCTAACCATGTCATTTTCCAAATGAATTTAAAATCAAATGTTCATGTAGGAAAAGAGAGAGAATCACTAGACTGCAACCCAAAATGGCAGCCAGTCTTTTAAAATTCCATCTCAGGATCTATAAAACCCAGGACAGCTGCATGGAATGGACACAAGGCTTCTCATGCTGATGGATGTGGTCTTTGAAAATGTGCCAGCAATGCTCATAGAGAAAGAAACCAGACCTTTTTAGAACTCAGCAATTCTGCATAGCAACATATGAAATGGACAAGGCTGCCCTGTTGAATTTGCAAATGTGAATTTTACAACACTAATGAAAACAGTTCTGGTACTGCTTATATCATTTACCATTCCTTCAAGTTTGTTCTGGAAGAGAAACAATTTTGTGTCTATCCAATATCAAGCAGAAGGCTTATAAAGCAGCAAATAGCATAGATGCCAAATTCAGTGGTGCCTTCCTGGAAGCAATGGCTACAAGGAAGTGGGAAAGAGAATTGTCTCTACTAACTGGTATGCACAGATAAACTACCTATTGCTTAAAACAGGAGAAAGTCTTCATAAGAAATATTTACACCTGAAGAGCTATGGTCCCAGAAAGAAAACAGCTCAAATGAAATTAATACATTTTTAGCTTAGCCCTTTTACCTTATCGTTGTTTGCTTTGCTTTTCTCTCTTTCATGAACTCATTATCATTTTGTAAGATTAGGAGAAATAGAATCACTGCCTGTTCTGCAGCTGCTAAAAAGAATACACCATTCTAAGTAAAAGAAGCCAATCAAAAAGGCCACATATTATATGATTTCATCTACATGAATTGCCCAGAATAGACAAATCCATTGAGCCAAAAAGTAGATTATTGACTGATTGAGGCTTAGATGAGGGAATACAGGGTGGGGGGTGATAGCCGAAGGGTATTGTTTTTGAGGTGATAAAAATGTGCTAAAATTAATTGTGGTGATGGTTGTGGAACTGTGAATATACTAAAATCACTGAATTGTGCACTTCAAACAAGTGAATTATATAGTATGTGAATTATAAAGCTGCTACAAGTAAGGAAAAAGGAGAGGAAGAAAGAAGGAAAGGAGGAAGGAAAGAAGGAAGGAAGGAAGGAAGGAAGGAAGGAAGGAAGGAAGGAAGGAAGGAAGGAAGGAAGGGAGGGAGGGAGGGAGGGAGGGAGAGAGGGAGGAAGGGAAGGAGGGAGGAAGAGAGAAAACACAATAGCCCAAAGATGAATGAGTAGTATACAGTTGTTTGTGTTTGACCTGGAGTCTACGCCTCTTCACACTCTGCACCCTGATTCTTTATTTTATTTTTTTAAAGAAAGGAGTCTTTATTCAAAAGCTGCACAATTTTAGAATGACAGCCTTTTGCATGCATTAGTCACTTAAGCCTATCAACTAAGGCTGAAATCTTTAACTTCTGAGTTTCCCTATCATTCTCCTTGTTGGTTTTTAATATTTTATTTCTATAGGGTTACTTTACAAACTAAAATATCATAAGATACAAAAGCTACACAATTTTGGAAGAACGGCAGGCTTCTGCCTCAGAGACTGTCCTCTCTAGAACGCCCAAAGAAGAATAACCCTGCTACCCTCTGCCAGGCCAGCTGTGCCGAGAGTACCTTCCCATCCAAAATACCGTTCACTGGGAAATGCAGGCAGCTGCAGCATAATCATATGGGTATCCTCGAGGAAGAGAGCCAGTCTTTGCCCTTATTTTAAATCTTCTTGCACCCTGCTTCTTTATAGTATGAGAACCCACCACTCTCTCCCCTTCCACAATATGCACTCCAAAACTTGTGCTCTAGCCATCCCAAACAAATTACATTTTCACCCAACCTCTATACAGTTCTACTTTTTGAGCTTTTCCACAATATCATCTCTATCTTGAGTGCCTACCCACTCCATGTTTCCCACCAAAGGAACATCTACTCATTCTTCAAGAGGGCTTCAAATGTCCTTTAGGATGTCTTCTGACCTCCCCTAGTGGCTAGGTAACTTCTCCTCTTTGCCTGAGGAGGGCTTTATTATATGGTATAGCATTGGTATTATATGTTAGGGCACTTGTCACAATGAATTACAACCTAATTAGATGCAAATGACATCCCCAAAGAAACCACAAGGTTATGGATGACAAATATTATATTTTATTCACCTTGGTATTGACAAAACCTGGAACAATAACTGTCATATAGAGGATATCTAATAAATATTTGCAAAATGAATCAGTAATGGAGGTATGATGCCTATACAACACAGGTCATGGCAAGTTAAACAGAAAAATCCCCTAAATCCTACTGACAACAGAAACTTCAATAATATCACAAAGTAAGTGTCTGGATGCCCAAATCTCTAACCCAAGTGAGAATCTATTTTCAACTTGGTTCCTGCCCACGAAGGGACTTCCTGCCCACAGAGCTCCAGGGGCCCCTCTTACTACTCAGGGCAGATCCACATCTCAACAGAGGGTACAATAGAGGGCAGAGAAAGACAAAAAGAGCTTTAAACACAAGCAGAAATGCAAAGCAAGTCTTGGGGTGACAAGCATAATAAGAAAACAGCAGCCTGCAAAATATTTTCTGAGGAAGCCAAAAGCCATAAAAAACGGCTTGATCAGAATTGTACTGAAAGTAAAATCTGAGCATGTGCTGAAGTCAAGTTTATAAGTTTCTGTACATAAAACAAGCATCCTGGACAAACGAAGCCAACAAGCTAACCCTAGCCCTGAGAGAGGATCAACTAACTGAGCCTGAGAGAAGAGGCTACATCAGAGTGCCACTTACTTTATAAACAGAAAGAGGAAGCTATTATTTATACTTGTAGAGTTTTATGTGCTATTTATGTTAAAGATAACGGGTAGATTTTCTAAATGTAAGTTCAGTCATTCTCAATATGTCATTTTATTGGCCTCAGAAAGTCCTTATTAAAGGTCTCCCTCTAGGTCTGATCAAATATAGATAAAACCTGTGAACACCCCACATAATGGACTCCTCAGAGTGGGAACTTCAGGAGCTTCTAAAGAGAAGACATCCTGGACTCTGAGTGCTAACATAAATTATTAACTTTTTATACTGTTATTTAAAAACATGCCAACGTAAATGCAGTATATACCCTTCATGCTTGTACCTCTGATATAACTTCAAAGCACACATATGATGCTGGCACTGCTGCAGTGTTAACATTTTTGAGTGTGGCTTGCCTATCTATGCTGCTCTGTGCTGTGAAATGATGCAATTCTCCCACCACTTTCCTCAGTTTAATTGGTGCTACACTTCCATTGACGCAAAGCTTCAAGATGTCATTTGCCCTTCAATGTAATGAATGTGATCATAAACGTGGGTGCTGGAATTGTACCAGCACACTAATGATAAGTCGGTCATCTGATTGCTCCAACTATTAAATGTGTAATTATAAATCATATTTAGGTTAAAATAAGACTACTATAAATTACAAAATTTGCATAGAGAACCTGTGAATTTTGGTTTGTGAAATATTCTGTTAGGTCAACCATCAACCCTAGCAGCAATCTTCTATTTGGCCACCCAGTCTGATCATTCTTTATACTTAAGGAAAAACTAATTATACCAGTCTCCAGAAATTGAAATGACAGTAATGTCCTGTGTAGTATTTAAGGTAAAACACAAAAACAAGTTTTCCTCCAAAAGTCAGACAGAGGAAGGCAAAGGGCAAAGGATAACCCAACTCCCTCCTCAAGAGATCCTCCCCACAGCAGTTTCTCTCCCAGCTGAGATAATCTTTCTGACCCCACTTCCCAGTTGGCAACATGTCATTGTGTCCAGAGAAAATTCAAGCAACCAGTTAACAAAGCTCTGTTGACTCATGCATTGTTTTACAACTGCTCGTCTTGCCTTATTTTTGTTTGGTTGGATTTTTTGTTGTTTCTTCATTGTGGTAGAGTCGTCGTCGGCAGCCGTCCGTCTCGAGAGATGATGGTGTAGCTTCTTAAGAGTCTATCTGCACCGCCGAGAATGGCTGTGCAGTCCGACTCGGGAGTGACATGGTATCTGTCTCCTCCCGTGTTGAATCGACATCTTGCGATGATGCTGAAGCTACAGAGCCTGGGCAGGGTAATATGGAGGGTCTGCTGTTGCCCATGCAGCAGACCCCCCCTCTCTTCGCAGCTGAAGGGTCCAAGGGAAAGACGGAGTCGATACAGCTTGGGTTCAGGTGCGCCGCAGGAGTTGCCGGTGTTGACTACAACGTCAAACCGCCTTAGGGACTCCGGCTCCGGATTTTCTGTCGGGGTTTACTCCCTTAGCCTTTCCCCTGAAGAGGTATGCCGCAAGGCAGCGGAGGTTTTTTGGAGTCAGAGTTTTCCTTCTCTGATGTACCCTGACTGGAAGATCGAACCAGCGACACTTAGCTCGCAGGCCGACGCTCAATCCACTGAGCTATACCAGCCAGGGTGTGGTAGAGTACACACAACATAAATTGACCATTTTAAGCATTTTTAAGTGTATAGTTCAGTAGTGTTAAGTATCTTCACATTGTGCAACCACTGTCTTGAAAGTAATTTTTCATCTTGCAAAACTGAAACTCTGTACCTATTAAACTATTATATTTCCCAATCCCCTCACCCCCAGCCTCTGGCAACCACAATTCCACTTTCTGTCTCTATGAATTTGACCATTCTGTATATTGTATATAAGTAGGTTCATATAGGATGTATCCTTTTGTGACTGTCTTACTCACTATGCATGTTATATGTTGCAGTGTGTGTCATAATTTTCTTTATTTTTCTTTTTTGGCTGAATAACCTTTCACTGGATGTATAGATTACATTTTTTTATCTGTCCATTCACAGATGAACATTTGAATTGTTTCTACCTTTTGGCTATGATGAATAGTACTGCCATGAACATGGGCATACCTTGTTTGATTTTTACTGATTTGGTTGGTTCTTGTCATTCCACCATATTAACCCCTAAGTTTTCTAAATTTCCTAGTCTCCTTTTAAGCCTGGGGAAAGCTTGCCTCTGAGATTTGGTGCTTTTCTTTCCTTAGCATACAATTTCATATACTTTTTTCCTCCAGGCATGAGCACAAAGCTTCAAAGATAACATTGTAATGGCCAGACTCCAGAACATCTTGCAAGAACATGTAAACATGTGCATAGGAAGATGTTGAATTTAGCATCTCAGAGGAGAACTGGGTAGGGTGGGTCCTAAAGTGTTATCCTCAGCCATCAGCCACAGGGCTTTACCTCAATGCAGAAAGGTTTTGATATGCTTTCAAGAGGACCCTGCCATGGAACTATTAAAAGCTTCTTCCTTCACCAGCCTCCCTTTTCAGGGATTTTACACATTTGGTGGAAGCTACCTTTCTTGTAAGTGATAAAGACATCTCAAAGTTGGCTGAGCTTATAGGTGGAGGCTACCCTTCCATCATGAAGTCTTTCCTATGAGTGACACATAAAATGCACTATGACTTATAAAGGATTATATAGAATGCTGCCACCTAACAGCTGCCTGAGAACACACAGGCACACACATACATCACAGAAATTTGGCAGGTAGCTTGCTAACCTTCTGAAATTCACCCTTCCAGACTCAAGAACCAATGCAGAAGCTCATCTTCACACAGATCTATTTTCTTTTGTTCAAAGAAAAGAACTCTCATTTGTTTCTTCTGAGCAGTCTCATGAAAAGACAGAGTGAATCTCCCACACCACATGAGAACTTTTGTTTTCATAAAAAAGGGTAATCTCAGAGGCGTCTTCCTCTCTCTGGGTCAGCAGCTGTCCAAGAAGGCCCAGGATCCTCCCCAGAGCCAGATAGTCCCATCTCATGCAGACTTTGCAGTACCTGGTGGAAGGAAAATTTTTCAGGAAGATGAAGAGTGTAAGGTGGATGCATCATCTTTCTTAACAGGCATCTTAGGTGGTACCCAACCACTGAGAGGAGGAAGCAAAGGGCAAAGGATTCAGCATTGGGCTGAGAGTCTTAATATTGAGTTAGCCAAAAAGTTTGTTTGTTTGTTTTTCAAAAGAGGGCTCTAGTAGTGCTTAGTTGCCTTTACCTTCATTTGAAACAATTCTGTTAGACTGTATTGTGACAGCTGTCATATCAGCAAGCATTTTTTAAAAAGTTATCAAAATTGGTGAATGTTTGTGTCGCCATTTTCATATTGAAGATGGAAAAAAACAAGCATCATGTTATTGCTATGCTTTATTAGCTTTATTATTTCAAGAAAGGTAAAAATGCAACTGAAACACAAAAAAAGATTAGCACAGTGTATGGAGAAGGTGCTGTGATTGATTGAATGTGGCAAAAGTAGTTTGCAAAGTTTTCTGTTGGAGATTTCTCACTGGATAATGCTCCATGATCAGGTAGACCAGTTAAAGTTGATAGCAATCAAATTGATACATTAATTGATAACAATCAATGTTATACCACATGGAAGATAACTGACACACTCAAAATATACAAATCAATAAACTTATGGGTGAAAATTAAAAATGTGTCTTATTTTACAGAAAAAACCATATGGACTTTTTGGCCAACCCAACGGAAGTCCTGGATTCCAATATGCTTCCTTCTTTTACCAACATTAGAAAGCTGATATTGAGACAGGATAATGAGAAGCTATAAAAATTCATTTGCAAAAGGAATAGAGAAACTGAGGCAGAGAGCTGAACACAATGGTTGAGCAATGTACAATCAGGTGCAGATTGTCACCAGAGCAAAAGATCCCAAATGCCTGGCAGGGGGCAAAAAGGGAAAAACAAGGACCTGGCTCCCAGGGTAACCTTTCTTCCCCTGGCCTTTACTTCCTGGAGATAACTTCTAGGCCTTAGCTGTAGTTCAGCTCCAGGCCCAGAAAAGCAGCAAAACCAGGTGGGTGATGCCAGAACCAACCGCAATGACTAAAGATCCCCTGCCCTGTCACTGACCACTCAGTGGAGACCATGACCCTGAAAGGGCACACCTGGAAAACTGATGAATATTCTGATGAAACCCTCCTATGAGAACTCCCCTAAGATTCCTGCCTGCTCGAAAGAGATAAAAGCCTCCAAATAAAGGACCCAGTGCAGGCTCTCTCCCTCTGGGGAGCTGCCCATGCAGCTTTCTTTCCCTTCTTCTTCCCCTACTTCTACTTCCCCTACTTCTTTCTTCACAGGTGCAAGTCCCTTAAACTCTAAGGCAATGGACAGCTTGCAACTTGCCCCAGGCTAATCCCCTGAACCTGTCCCCAAAGCTCTCTTTTTTTCTGACTTCCCAGTGGGCCCTCCTGTTGCTTCTTCTATGCAAAGTCCTTTCTTGTTTCACTGTCCCCAGCTTTAATAAATGTATCTTCATTGTCACCTGGACTTGTGAAATCTTTTCTACATAAAGTCAAGAGCTCACACACTACAGCTTGCCCTAAGCAGACTCATTCTGGGCCGTCTGGTAACAATGTGAAGACCAAAGGTGATGTGTGAGAATGTTTTGTAAATGGTAAAATGCCTTACAAGTGGAATGTATCATTGTTTTATAAAAAAATTAATGCATGAATTTAACAAAAAATATTTCCTGTTTTGAAACATTTTGTCCACAATTTTAATGACCATGAGGTAGGATTTGGTCTCAGGAGTGAGTAAATAATTACACAAACTATCAGCTGCATTCCCCTTAGCCCGACTCATATCCAGGACCAAAGTCTGCTTTAAGATCAAAAGGCTCACAATCCAGAAACCAAGCCTAAACCTGCTTCACCCAAGTGCTCCTAGGGAGGATAAGCTCCAAAAAGACAATAAGAATTCCCTCCTCTTTGTTCCTAAGCAAACATGGTTTCTATATTTATTTCCTTCATGCCTGGGAAGCAATAAATGCTCACTGCACTGGACAGTCAGGAGGAAGAGGGCAAACATATGATCTGGTGTCTCAATGGTGGGCACATAAGGGGATGCTTTTTGTGTCCCACACATTTTTCAAAATGATCAGTGGAAATTTCAAGAACAGGAAGTTCTTCCTTGAGGAAGAAATAAAAGTGTGAATCTTCCGTTTTTCATCTGGAAGCCTTAATGATTAAAATTCTACTAAAAATACATTTACATAGGATAATGGACTGTAATACACTGCCATTCCTTCTGCACTCAACACAATGGCCTCTACTTTTCTCAAAAAATTTAAAATCTTACTAATTTTTTCCAATTATTCATTAAGTTCTATCTGCTAAGCAGTCCTTTCTCCTCTCCAGACTGTAAACTCCAACATTCATCTGAATATTGGAATTCTGTCCCACTGTTTAATCAGGAAGAATATAAACAACACAGAAACCCCCAACCCAAAGGACAGCAATCCCAAGTATTTCTGGAACCCCAGGGGCATCTCATAGTTTATAAATGTATCTACTTCAGGAGTGCTCCTGCCTTTCTATGCCTCTCGCTATATTCTTGTAAGTCTCTGGCCACTGTCTTCATGTCTACTATATGCCACTGGCCCTGGTCACATCTAAACTGCATGGCTCTGGAGTTGGTCATCACACCCACTGACCCTGCTTGTCCTCAGAGCACTGAGATGCGTCTGGTCAGGAAGGGCCTTGCCCAGGCCAGGGTGCCAGTCACACAGCTCTTCCAGTTCTGCCCCAAACCCTCACTCAGGAGCTCAAAAATCAGTCTTATCAAATGTTTAACTAAATATAGACATGAGGAAACAATCCAAAAAATCCAAAATGAGGATTTGTAAAGCAACTGGCTGAGGGCCTTTATGGAAAACCACAAAAAATCATGGGACAGTTCTCTAGACTAAAGAAGACTAAACAGACATGACAACTCTAAAGACAATAAATAGCCCTGTATTGGGTTCTGGATTTTTTTTTTTAAGGCCATAATAAACCTTCATGAGAACATCAAGGAAATTTTAATCTGAGCTGCAAATTAGATACTATTGTTGTATAAATGTTATTTCTCAGTGTGAAAGTTGTATTATAGTCCCATAGAATAATGCCCCCTTTCCTAAGATAAATGATAAACTATTTGGGATAAAAAGTTATGAGGCTCACAACTAACTTTCAAGTGGTTCAACAAAAATAAAACATGTGCACTCACATGTATCCATATATAGTTAGAGACAAGAGAAAGCAAACGTTAAAAAAATGTTGATATTATTGAATTTAAGTGAAGAGTATATGGTAACCATTCTTGAAACTTTTTGAGGATTTCAAATTTTTCAGTATAAAAGTTGAGATCCATAACACCAAGCAGAGGAGACAGACATCACTGCATTTCTCTACCACCCATAATTCTATCATCTTTCTAAAAGATGTCCATGCACTAAACTCTCTTCATTATCCTTCAGGATTAAAAAAACAAAAAACCCTCACACAAAACAATTCATGAAACAGATATGGGAGGAGTGTGCCAGCTGGTCAATAGCTCATTTATCCTGAAGATAAACATACTCTTAATTCCCATTTAAGCATAACTGAGACCACACTATGTTTATAAATCATGGAATTCATTAATTGTAGCCATTTATATGTCTCCATTAGTTGACACAGGGTAGGAAAAGATGTCATCATTCGTACAAATTACTGAGACATAGAAGTCCAAAAGAAAATCTGAAGCCCAAAAATATATGCCCTCTAAAGACTTCAGCCAGTTTGAGTTTGTTGAAGGACTCTCATTTTTTTTCACCAGGGGAACCCTATTTGTAGTGGCTTTAGGATGACACAATAGTCAATGAAAACATTAAATGTAAGTAGAGTTGAAATTTTACAAGTCCACTTTCAAGAATTAACTCAAACTCCTCTTTCTCCATAAATTTCTTCTTACTCTATGCTTTAAAAAGACTTCTATTTGTACCTCAACAAGAACTAAGGCAACTGGATTTCTAATAAAACTGTCCTTTAGAAATTATGTTTGTAGTCTGAACTTGTGAGACACATGATCCAATATTTGACCTGGAAAATGCAGTTGCTGTAATTACAGGGATTATTACATGGTTCCTTGTATTATGGTTATTTGTGTACAAGCCTTTCTCCCCAGTAGACTCTATATTGCTTCAAGGGAAAGGATAATGTGTTATTCTCCTTTCTATCTCTTGTTTTTCTCTTCATGCGTGACTCCAGCACTTTCACAGCTGTATTTCCTATCCATATGTTCATTTTGCTGACAAGTCACTCCACTTTCTCAGGCGTTTCAGATTATGTGTCCAACTCCCTGCTGAGAAATCCTTTTTTTCAGGCACTCCTAGCACTTCATATGCAAGCAACCAAAACTGAATTTATAACCTTTCCCCACTCCCTCATAGTTCTGTTCTCCCTGCATTCCCAATTTCAGTTCATTAAACCTCTATTTACCCATTCAGCCAAGCCTCATCTTAATTGGTCCTGCCTTCTCCTTTATCTCCTCTCCTTTAGCCAATTATCACTAAATCCCATTGCTTTTTTGTCTCCTAAATGGCCCTCTTCCCCAACCCACTATATCACCCTTTCCTACCTCAGGAGTTCAGCCTCTCTTACCTGGGCTATTGAATAGGACTCCTAACTGACTCTGCTTCCAGTCTTGTCACCCACTCGCCCCCCACCCACCTTAAATCCTTCTTCCTTTCTTCAGTTAGACAACATATAATCATGTCACTCTCAACGTAAAACCATTCTATGGTTTCCCAACATGACAGACCAGTTACACTCTCTCCTTGCTCTACTGTGTCCTGCATGAACTGACTTCTATCCTTCTAATTTCTTCTGCTGCTCTCCTTGTCTCACATTTTATGCTATAATTATGCTAATGCCCTCATAGTTCCTAATATGCATTATGTTTCAAGTGTCTATGCTGTGGCTCATGTTCCTTCCATAACCTGTATAATTGCTGTTCATCTCGTTTTAACATAGCTACCCTTTACTCACCTTTCAACACTCAGCTCAGCCTCCAACACTTCTTAAAGTCTTCCCAAAAGCTCCAGGTTGGACTGAGTGCTGCTCCTTTGAATCTCTAAAGCCTCTCCCTTGGCCATGAGTATATTATATGAAAATCTATGTATATGTTGGCTCCTCAACAAAAAATGCAAGCTCTTAATGGCAGGAACTGTGCCCTATTTTTATTTGCTTCCAAAGCAACTAGCATAGTACTTGGAAAATATTAAATGTTAAAAAGCACTAGTTATTTCCTATTGTGACTAGCATAGAACCACGTTGCAGTAGATGCCCACAGGATGTTTTTAGAATAGAATTATTTTCCTGGGATGGAGGGTGGGGGAGGAGCACAGCAGACCCTTCATTGAAATCCTAACTGGTGAGAGGGCACAGCTGTTTCTCCTGAGCACTTTCTCCTAACGTGGCACCTCTTCAACAATGTGAGCCTGTGGTAAACAGGCGTTAAAGGAAGCAATGCAAAAATCCTGACTGGAAGCATCAGGGACTGGTCTGTGGGTCATGAAACAAAGGTAATTAAAGCAAGAATTTTTTTCCCATGCTCTCTGCCTAGCCATCACCTTTACCATCAACCTGGCCCCTTTCCTCTCAGTCTGCTGAGGTTAAAACCTGTCATGCATCTATATTTTGAGAGTTCAACATTTTGTTTGCCCATCCTCTGGTCTTCCACAGTGCTTGTAATCCCCCTTCTTCACCCTCCAAATTCATCACTACTACCCCTTTTGAAGTGTCTGTGAAACACCTTCTCATCATGTCTTCTTTGTGCTTCATCATCCTAGAACCCAAAATCATTTGCATTTAACATACACATTGCTCATGTGTCTGTTTCTCCTATTGAGATTATAAACTCCTTGAGGCCAGAATCTATGGTACATGTCGTCGTCGTCGTCGTCGGCAGCCGTCCGTCTCGAGAGACGATGGTGTAGCTTCTTAAGTGTCTATCTGCACCGCCGAGAATGGCTGTGCAGTCCGACTCGGGAGTGACACGGCATCTGTCTCCTCCCGTGTTGAATTGACATCTTGCGATGACGCTGGAGTGTCCTCTCCAGTGGAGCTGAAGCTACAGAGCCTGGGCAGGGTGATATGGAGGGTCTGCTGTTGCCCATGCAGCAGACCCCCCCTCTCTTCGCAGCTGAAGGGTCCAAGGGAAAGACGGAGTCGATACAGCTTGGCTTCAGGTGCGCCGCAGGAGTTGCCGGTGTTGACTACAACGTCAAACCGCCTTAGGGACTCCGGCTCCGGATTTTCTGTCAGGGTTTACTCCCTTAGCCTTTCCCCAGAAGAGGTATGCCGCAAGGCAGCAGAGGTTTTTTGGAGTCAGAGTTTTCCTTCTCTGATGTACCCTGACTGGAAGATCGAACCAGCGACACTTAGCTCGCAGGCCGACGCTCAATCCACTGAGCTAAACCAGCCAGGGCATATGGTACATGTACCTTTGTGTCAATAGGCCAAACCCAGTGTTTGATGCTATACCTTGCTCATACTGCTGACTGAATGTTCTTACATAAGGAAAGCAGGGTCCTGAGAGAGTAGGGATGATATACTTTGATGGTGAACAAGAAGAAGTAATTGGGAGCAAAGAGGATAAATAGAGCCTCCTGTGAGTTGATGTAACTGCTAGTTCAGAAATTTTCCTGGAGGCCTAGAAAATTCTAGAATCTAAACAAATCATATATGCAAATATTATATTTGTGTTTGGGCCTGTCAGTTTAGTCTCCCTAGTTTGGAATTCCCACATCAGCTAAGACCACAGTGTGTGTTTGCCTTTAATTCTGGCAGCCTCTACAGAATGTTTTCTTACCTATAGCAGGTGCCCACAGAATGTCTGGCGAGTTTCAGACCATGTTCTTTGACATTGAAATAGTCTTTAAATATTGGAGTCTCTTTAAATGAGTTTAGACTAAGTCTTAGGCAAACAGTCCCAGGCAGACTGCATTCATTTAGTTATTAATTTACATTCCACTATCCCCAGGGGTATCTCAGCCTCTTACCGAATTTGTTTCTAAAAGTCAGGAGCACATCCATGTGAGAAAAAGTGCTGAGTGAGCACCAGGCTATCAAAAGTGTCCCAATGGTGCTTCCTAATGGAGGTCTTGTTTTTGATTCTAGTTTATTGTGCATTTGAAAGCCAATTTCCTTTACACGCATAATTATCACTTCCTTATTCTTTAGTCAGTTGGAGTAAAGCTAGTTAATACAACAGAACTGTAGTTTTCTCATCTAGAACAAACACCCTAAATGAACCATGGAAGTTGAAATAAAAGAATCCAACTCGTCCAGAGAAGCTCACAAGCTAATAGTAAAAAACAAAAGAACATGTAAGAGTGAGAGAGACTCTGGGTCCCTTGGAGTGGATGAAGAAACTACTCAAACACTCTCCACCTGAGGAAGGAAGGGTGAGGGTTTTCTCTAGTGGAAAATCGCCCTCCTTTCTTTATTAGTCAGGGTTTTTATCCACTTTCCACATGCGGAAGTACATAAGGAAAATATGCAGCCCATCCCCAAATGGTAGGGAGTAAAAGGGAAATGCAGATCAATACAGGGTTGAAACATCCAGGTATTTTATACAAGGTCAAAAACATTTCTTCTTACTTAACCATTCTGTTCTTCACATTTTACTGACAAGGATTTGAGGCTATACAGAGAAAAACAGAGCAAGTTCCCTTGTCCTTAAAAGCCACTTTGTATTTCTATTCCATCTTTAAAATACCCTGGAGGGTGGGATTCAGAGCAGGCCTGGAAGACAACCTGCTGGCTAAGGGCCCAGTGGGGGACAGCTCCAAATAGCAGTCAGAGTTTTTTAAACCAAGCCTGTCTGCTTCCCACATCTCCTCATGCCTGTCTGACCCCCACATAAGAGATATACAGATGTAAAGTTATATTTTTCATACACATGAAATGATAGCCATTATCTCTTGAGCATATGTTATGTGCCAGAAACTTTTTATACATTATCTCATTCAACTATATATAACCTTACAAAATAAACAGTATTAATCCCATTTCACTAATAAGAAAATTGAACTCTCAAAAAGCCAAGTATTTTGGGCAAGATTTTTCAGCTAGGAAGTAAAGGAGCCAAGATACAATCTAAGTCTTTCTGGTTTCAATTCAGTATTCATTGGCTGAACCTACCATTTCCACACATATGAAAAAACCAAGAAACCCACACAGAGTGTCTTATCCCCTAGGGTACAGTCATAAAACATAAACTACACTAGTGATTTTAATAGAGAGAATTTAATATGGAGAACTGGTTCAACATGCATTGGGAGACTGAGAAGGCAAACAGGGAACCTGAGGTGACAAAAGCTAGTAACTATAAAAAATAGCTAACAAATAGCTCTAGGGTGAGGGCAAGAGAGTAGTGGACAGAAGGAGAGGGCTGAAGTCAAACCTTAGATGCTTGGAGAAAAGACCCATGGAGCTGATACTCAGACTTTTCAGATGGGGGCACCTCTTGACTGGTGCCATATCTCAGAGCACACATGACAGGGCTGCTTCTAGGAGTACTGAAAAAGACTGGAACCAATGCTGCTTCTGGGGTGAAAGGTCACTGCTGACAGAAAAAGTCCCTTCTCCTCTCCTTGTAGCCACCCAATCTCCTTGGAGTGTTGCTAATTGGCAAAGAAGACCTATAGTTAACAGAGTCCCATTCCCAACCCAATGGAGCAGAGTACAGAAGCATAGGTTTGGGGTTGAGAGAGAATGGCCTCCTAAATAGTATAAGTGGGTTATGTGTAAGCACCAGTGCAAGTGGTTTGGAATGATGGAGATAACCACCTGTAATAGTATCAGCTGCCATTATTGAACAACTATGACATGATATTCACTGTGTTCCATTCTTTTCACACACTGGCTCCTTTGCCCCCCACAACCTATGAGGCAGGTACCAATTTCGCCAAGGGAGAACCTAATATTTAGAAGTGTTAAGTTTAGGAAGAGGAAGGACTACAATTTAAAACTAGGTCTATCTGGATGCTAAGCCTGATACACCCACCCATATTTGTTTGTTAAGTGTATTATAACAAGTTACCAAGAACTGGATGGCTTACAAGAAGAAAACTTTATTTTCCTACTGTTCTGGAAACCACAAGTCCCAAACCAAGATTTCTACAGGACATGCTCCCTCTGAAACCTCTAGGAGGGAAGCCTTCCTGAATCTTCCAGTTTCTAGTGGCTCCTTGCTTTTGGCTACATCACTCCACCTCTGTCTCTGTCTTCACAAGGACTTCTTTGCTCTGTGGGTCTGTGTCTTATCTCTTATAAGACACTTGTCACTAGATTTAGGGCCCATCCAGGTAATCTACAATGATCTCTAAAGATCTTTGACTTAGTTACATCTACAAAGATGCTTTTTTCCAGATAAGTTTACATTCACATGTTCTGGGGGCTAGGATGTAAACATATTTTGCGGGGGGCCACAATTCAACCACTATATCACCTTATGATGTAAAATTACTTTTGAAAATCATGTTCAACAAAACCATTTGAAATAAAATCTGTACTCTGGCAGAATTTTCAGATTTTAAAATAATGTTTTGTGCTGTCTGTATTATTTTTAATATTTGGCGTTCCTACCCCTTTGCATTTTTCTCTCTCCCTAAAGTCAAACACTCAGTGACACCTCCTGCAGTTCCTGTCATCTGGAATAGCCATCCTGTATGTCTTCATCTCCTCAACTCATGAACTCATTTCAAATCTCATCTAGAAAAATCCTTCCTCCTCTCTTGTTCCTCCTTGACTACTTCTTTGATTTGACTTTCAATTAACATTCACATTGTGCAATCCTTAAATTCAGTGGACACACCTAGCCAAAAGAGTATCATTTCAGGTGCGAGTATTTTATCAACCTCAGGGCAGAAGGCTCCCAAATCTTCCATCACTTGTCTTGCCTCCCCTTCCCCAAGCACCTCCTCCACATCTCAGCCTCAGGAAGGGTTTCTTCCAATGACAGTTTCTCTTCTTGCTTGGAAGGGAAGAGTGATCTGTTTTGCAAATTACCTGCTTGAGAATATAGTTTTGAAATCTATATATGTTGGAGATGTGCCTCTTATGTGTATGTGAAGGGCAAGAGGATTTCTCAAAACAAGCAGACATTAGGAAAGAAAGGTATGTTGTGCCATTGCTAAATAAAATATGTGAACTGATGGTCCCCTAATGCATTGAGGTTAATGAAATGTGTTTCATTTGCCCGATTTAAAAGAAAAACAACAACAACAAGATACCTTCTCTCCTATGAAAATACATCAGACCCATTTTTATTATAGTCTGACATATTGCTAGTGAATATTCCCAGCATACCAAGTACTATATCCTTTTAATTTAATTCTGAAATTCATAAATTTTGCTTCCTAGAAGGAAAGGAGATGACTATTAGAAAGTAAAATCTTGAAACTCATCCAAGTTTTTCTCTGTCCAAGTGTCTCAATATCAAAACCACTACTATCTGTTCAGAATTTAATTTTCAAAAAGTATTTCCTGCCTCCACAGACATGGATATTTATCTTACTGCATTTTTTCTTCCTCTTTCCCTACAAAATTCTTGCAAACATTTCTTCTTTAGGTAAGGTATGTTTTTGACATTCATCAAGATAATTCCACAGTATTTCATTTATTTTCATAATGCTCTTCCTTATCTGTGGGTTCATACTTTAGGTTCTTTTTAAGGCAGTAGATGAAAAAGCAAAATCGATTATTTTAGACATATCACCTCTCTCCTTCCTTATGACAAGGAAAGGACTAAATTCTGCCTCTTAGCTCACTCTTCTTTTTGGTTTATTGACAGAAAAGTCATTATGCCTTCAATTCCTCTTCTCAAGACATTTGGGAGAATAAGAGTAATACTTGCCAAGTATGTCTGCTGGGTGGTGTTACTCTATAACTGTGTCTATTCAGGGTTTTCAATGGGAAGGATGAAGGTAGAGCTTTCTTGGGGAATCCTGGCCCAAAATGTGACCATGACTCCAAATATTTCCCTGTTTAAGGACTCAAATAGAACACCTCCCAACCTCCATTAATATATTTACCTTAGATGTTAATTCATAAAGCCATGAAACTCTACGGTCTGTTTAAGTATTGGCAAGCTATCTTTCTCTTTCCATGTTCCAGAGATCATGGATCACTGGAGCATCTGGTACCCTTATAAGGACCTCAGGTCCCATAGGAAGTGGCAGTCAACCAGATTAGCTCTTCTGCTCTCATCTTATCCTTTGAAGAAGGTAGGTCTGGTGCAGAACAAAAACTCCCAATGGTCAAGTTCACATTCAGCATTACTTCTTCCAATGGCAGCAGCTGTCCAAGATTCTGTAGTCCCCACATATTTCCTCCAAGAGTCAATTTCTCAAGGAGAAAGTGGAAATCCTCATTCTTTTGTTAATTGCCCATTTTTCTTCTCACAACCTTCCTCGGCAAGTGTCTTGCCTACAACTCCAACCAAACCAAGTTGGCATTGCTGTGGCTGAGAACAAGGTGTATAAATAGGTAGTTTGTGGATTCTATGTCTTGTTGCTATAAGGAAGGTGAACACGATCAGAAAGGGAAAAAATTCTGTGCCTCTCCTAGACCAAACTTTTACTCTTTATAATTTGGCCACCTGATATAGCTCCCTTTCTTCTCCATCTGGGAAAATTTTACCACCCTTTAAGAAGTCCAACAAATATCCATTGACAGAATTAATGATGGTAAGGTATATAAGCCCCCAGTTTTTAGAAGATACAGAAGGCTTGTGGTAAAAAGCAGGAGAGTGTGGTATATAATTAATTGTTGACAGGAAAAGGGGACAGGGTGCTACATCCATAGGTTTTATTTATACTTTTGTTATGTTTGAGGAATTTTAAAGTTTCATATAGGAATCTCTTACTAGACACACAGAGAGAAGAAGGCCATGTGAGGATGGAGACAGAGATTGAAGTGATACTAATACCAACACAAGGAACACCAGGTGCCACCAGAATCTAAGAGAGAAGCATGTAATGAATTCCCCCTCAGGCCTCTAGGACAAACCAACCCTGATGATATTTTAATTTCAGACTTATATCCTTCAGAACTGTGAGAAAATCAACATCTGTTGATTTAGCCACCACATTTGTGGTTATTTGTTATGATGGCCCTAGCAAATAGTACAGATTTTTGCCTAGCCAATAAGGAAGTATCTACTGTAATGAGTACCAAGAGATGTGGATTTATTATAACCTCTAATGGATTTAATAAAAAATTTTGACTGAAAGTTATTAACACCAATTATACGCAAGTCCCTGTTCTCTTGCTGCTTTTATTCCAGTAGAAGTCATAAACCAATGTTAGTGGATGCCTAACTACAGAGGAGAGGAGTGCTCTGAAGGAAAGGAGCAAGTTCTATGAAAGTATACCACTGAAGAAGACCAACCTACAATAAGGTGTCAGAGTTCTCTGAGGAAGTGACTACAAATGAACAGGACTCAGACAGGATTATCCTGTAGCCCTTTTCTTCCTGCTAAACATTACTTATGACAGTAGGTGCTTTTCTGGTCAAAGCATATGCACCTTTCATGCTTTATGTAAAGTTTTGTGAGCTTCCTGATACATGGATGGTTTACTAAATGAAGTTTGAGATGACTAATTTGAGCAACAAACAAAAGAAAAAGGGCTCTCATTTTCTTTAAGCCAATAGATTTGGTCTTCTGCATCTTCATTCTCCCTCAGTGCTTAAGGTCCAGGTGTTTTCTTTGGATCTTAAGAGATGTGATAAGTGGGAGAAGAGAGATGGAATTCCAAATTCAAGTAAATTTTAGAAAAATATGTTAAACAAAAAAGAGATGGGCTATTTTCTATAAGGCTCCTTGTAATCTTTAATATGCAGGTTTGTGTTGTGAACGTCCACATGGGTAATATAATATGCAACATTCTCCAAATCTTTGGGCTCAGGATCCTTTTATCACAGAGCAGTTCATGAAACTAGTATCTCATGTATCACATTTGGAGGCTCACTACCTCACAGCAATTATGAGGTTGAACAAATGATTGATTTCCATTTTCTTCTCTTCTCTTCTCTTTCTTCCAAGGTGCCTTCCAACAACCCCCAGAACAGAGCTTGGCATCCCATCCCCAGAACACCCTGTTCAGGTCAGCTAGACACCAGGTTGGTCCTAAATGTGGCCTCACCCACAAATAAAAAGCATCATCTAAATGTGGTAAATATAAAAAGGAAGGTTCAGGAAGAACCTTTATAAAGACTCCCCCTGCACTTTTCTGACTGTTGTTCCCTCATATGCTCTTGACTATGTAGAGATTTGAAAGTAGAGGGTCAACAAAAGTATTAGTAGAAACATGAGTGACAAATAGCATCTGGTGACCAGACATTCCTTTCACATAAGACAAACCAAACTCCAGGCAGAATGGCCTGTGATTGACACCTGTGTTCTATGTGACCTAAAATCTCTTTGCATTTTTGTGTTCAACCTGAGATATACAATTACAGGCACTGAAGTTGAAGAAGCAAAAAAACAATTCCATAACAAGAGCAATAGATATATTATATGTCACGGATCTATTTCAGTTCCCCTAACAATGTCTTAGGTGTCCTCATTTCCACACACACTTCATTAATGACTCACCCTTTACACTCTTACACAAGTTATATAACTTTCTTGTGCTTC
The DNA here is from genome assembly GCF_987537825.1 of Furipterus horrens. Classification (NCBI taxonomy): domain Eukaryota; kingdom Metazoa; phylum Chordata; class Mammalia; order Chiroptera; family Furipteridae; genus Furipterus; species Furipterus horrens. Next base: position 47,026,803 of record NW_028327182.1, read on the forward strand.
AGTTTCTCCATTTTCAAATGGGACAAATTAATTTATTGCTATTGTATGTTCAAGGCACCTAATCATGAAGTACTGTGAAATCCTTGTGTAAATGGTACTGTGCTGGATCAGGCATAGTCTAACAACAAAGCTAAACCAAAAAGAGCATCAGTTAAGTCAGGAGTTCACCTGAGTATTAGAGAGTGTTACAACTTCATGCATTAAAACTTGGGCAACACAGGCCTCCCCAGAAAGAACATGCTACCTGCATTAGGGTAGTTTGGCAAAACAGGAAAGATGTGGACTTTAGGTTTGAATCTTGGATCTGCAACTGATTCTTGCACAAAACCAGGTGACTTCAGGCAACTCACACTTCCATAAAATAGGGATAGATATAGTACCTTGCAGGATATTTGTAAAGAGTAAACATATAGAATCCTTGGAACATAGATGCCCAATAAAAAATAATTATTCTACCTCCCTATTCTTCCATCTTATTTGCAAGTTAATCCCAGTCTCACCCCCATCAGTGCTCCCCTTCCTACATTACCTCAAGGTTTTATACTGATGAGGAAGTCAATAGAATAGTCAAGGTCAACAGGAGCTGTTTGTTGTCTTTACTCTCTGTGTGATTCACTCATCCACTTAGCAAGTATTTTTTGAGCACCTACCCCATGCCAGACACTCTATCTGGTCCCAGCTGCTTTCCAACATTATCAATATGCACTGTTAACCAGACCCACCTGACCCTGCAGGTTCTCCTCTCTTCACTGTTTCCAGGTTTATGCTCAACCCTGAACTTTTGAGGCACCACCCACATTGTAGTTTTGTCTTTTTGCTTTCCTGTCTACCTACATACACCTAGGTAATCTTTCTAAGGTTATTCTAATCAGCAAAATTGCTGCAGCAAAATTTGAGAACCAGACTAAGGACAATGGGGTGGAGGGAACTGCATCAAAGTATGAAGACTGGCTCTTCCCCAAGTGCAGACCAGCATTCTGGCTTGAACTCTTATGAACATTATTAATTATTGCAGTGCCAATATATTTACATGTTCTTTTAATGCTCAAGAGGATCTGGTGGGAAATGTTTTCATTTTAATTTAATTTAATCAATGAAGAAACAAGATCCAGAGTAATTAATTTATCCAAGGTCACAGAGCCAGTGATCAACTGCGTTAGGACCAAAATTCAGTTCTTCTTGTTATAGAATGGGGTTCTCCAAAAGTCCCCAGAGCCTGCAGGCTGGGGGATGGGGAAAAGTAAGCAGCTTTCAGGATGCCTTTGCATGCCTGGGGCTAGTGGCTAGTGGCTAGTGTCTTTGTTATGCAAATGGATTCGATACTTCCAAGGCCCAAGAAGATGGGAGGGGTCTTGGAAACATGGGATGGTATGGGAAGAGCACACAGAGGCTGCATGATGTTCTGTGAATGGTCAGAACTGGGTACCATTGTTACAGAATGGGAGTGTCCAAAAAAAACCCAGAGCTTGCCGCTGGGGGATGGGGAAAAGGAAGCAGCTTTTAGGATGCCTTTGCATGCTTGGGGCTAGTGGCTGGTAACTTTGTTGCACAAACGGCTTTGAAACTTCCAAGGCCCAGGAAGATGGGGGTGGTCTCGGACCATGAGATGGCACTGAAAGAGCTTACAGAGCCTGTGTAGGGTTCTGTGAATGGTCAGAACTGGTTGCCACACCCACTGCAACAGAGAACACAGTAGGGGATTTAAAAAGCCGCTGCAGACACTTTAAGAGGGGCTCTCGCCATGCGGTTTTGAGAAGGAGAGGAGATCCACGTGGTCTGGAGGAAGGAAGAAGGAGCTCTCTCTCCCCATGTGGATTAAAGAAGCTGAGTTCTCCATGCGGTTTTGAGAAGCTTCTCCATGCTGTTTTAAGAGGGAAACACCATGTGGCTTTGAGAAGGCAGTTTACAAAGAGGCTGAGAATCCACGCGGTTCTGCATTGAAAGGTGGCAGGCACCAGAACACAGAAAAACCTCCCTAATCAGAATTGAATGATTGGCAGCTACCAATAAAGCTGAACTGTGTCTAGGAAGTAGGGAAACGATATCTCTAACTTTTCTAAAACTAGCCTGGTTTGGTAGGGGAAGGCAGAAATATGTGTTTGTGGGTGTTTTAAAGAACATAAGACTTAGTGGCAGAAATCCACAAATAATCTAAATCTATACAGCTGTTAAATAAACAGTTCTTTTTCTTTTCACTAAACTCTGGAATTGAGAGTTATAATTCTGGTGGAAGGCAATTGGGCCCCTAACTAAACAGCTCATGGGTTCTGTTTCAATTGGAGAAGCCCAGGGGTTCTGTTACACCATGCCCACTGCGTCACAGGACGCAGTCAGTGATTTAACAATAAGCGGCAGACATTTTAACTGGGTACACCATGTAGCTTTGAATAGGAGGGTATACCATGCAACTTTGAGAAGGGAGAACTCCATGCAGTTTACAAGGATGCTGGGAAATTCACACAGTTGTGGAATAAAAGCTGGCGGGCACCATAACACAGACAAGGCCTCCTCAATCAGAATCAAATGATTGACAGCTACCGGTAAAGCTAACTGTGTCTAGGAAGTAGGGAAACGGTCTCTAACTTTTCTAAAACTAGACTGGTTTGGTAAGGGGAGCCAAAACTGTGTTTGTGGGTGCTTTAAAGAAAATAAGACTTAATGGAAGAAATCTACAAATAATCTAAATCTATATAACTATTAAATAAACAATTCTTTTTCTTTTCACTAAACTCTGGTATTGAGAGTTATAATTCTGGTGGCAAGCAATCAGGCCTCTAACAAAACAGCCTGTGGGTTATGTTTCAATTGGAGAGCCCAGGGGTTCTGTTACATTCTGATTCCTATGCCTGTTTCCTCATGAGCTTGGTGGTCCAGCAACACTGTCCTACAGAACTTTCTATAATGATAAAAATGTTCTATATCTGAAATATTTAATATGGTGGCCACTAGCCAGATGTGGCTACTGAGCACATGTAACTAGTACAACCAAAGACCTAAATATTTTTATTTTATTTTATTTTAATTAATTTAAATAGGCACATGAGACTAGTGGCTACTGTATTGGACAACAGAGGTAGGGCCTTAGTGCTAAACCTGGGCTGCATGGAGAAGATTCCTTGTCTCTCCATAGGTACCATCCCCCAAAGCCACCCCTTCTTCATACCAAGCCCTAGGACCAAGTGAACCCATTCATGAATAATCATAGAGTATCCCCAGAGTCATTGAAGAAGGAACTGACCTTAGACATGGCCTGAGCCCACAGGCTGCCCAAATGGTTTGAGGATAGCTGGGACCAAAGGATTCAACCCACTCAGTGATCCTTTGCACCTCTTGTGTGGCCTCAATTTTCCCCATCAGTCTCATACCTCTGAGTCATGGCTTTGAAGGCAAAAATTAATGTCATTACTAAGCCATTACCACCCTTGGAAATTGATTTGCTGGCCAGTCACCTCCCTTGGCCCTAAGGGAGCAGATCCTAGTAATGAGATAACAGACTTCTAAAGAGAAAGAAAAAGCCAAGTAGCATTGCAGAGGACAAAAGCACAGATGACAGGTCCCCAGTGGAATTCAGTCCAAAGTCTTAATTTATTTACCCAATACAAACTATAAAAATAATTTTTAAATAAAATAAATTTCTAATATTTAAGCACAGTAAGATTTCAAATAAAAATTAGTTTCCCCACTTCTGTAATTGGGGCCATCTTATAATACCCTATATCATTAACATCATTAGCATTAATTACTCAGAGAAATAGCAGCTTTCCTGTTGAGAGACACAAAAAACTGTCCATTCTCCACAACCCCCACCAATAGTTTCTCACAATAGCCTTCTTTACTTATTAGGCTGACCTGGCTGGCATCTGTAAGCATTTCTGGTTGTGATACCAAAGTAGGGTATAGGCCTGGGCAAAGTGTCTCTGCAAGGGGCTGGGTTGAGGCACAATACTAGCTTGGTATCTGGAGGCCCAGGGTGTGCAGTCGAGGAGAGGAGAGAAAAAAGGGCATGCAGAGCAAGGGGCCAAGGGGTTAAGTGGGAACACACTAAAATGAACACCACCACCTCCACACTTTGCCTCCTACCTCATCTGCACTAATAGAAGCCAGACATTTCTTGGAATATCTTGATCTCCAGATCTAAAGCCTTTCTCTTCTCCTTTCTTCCAATACCGAGAACAATGTCAACCATAGGAGAAAGAGCTAAAAAATGTGAGTCATTCACAATAAAATGCACCCAATTTAGAACGCTCCATCAGATTCCCCCAGTTATTGCTTCAACTTGTCTTTCTTCACTCTGAGTACTTCTGTACACTCTCTCCTGCTTAAGCTTACACTGGATCTCTGTAGTTATTACCCATGGAGATGGATTTCTTATTTCCAGACCTCCACCTATGTGGCCAACCCAGCCAAATCCCAGCACAGCATAGGGCACAATTCCCTCTAATCTCTCAGCATGGTCTTGTGGCTGGGTCAGAAACTGGTACCCAAGCTGTAACCCAGTATATGACTTTAACACTTCTTCTCTCCTTCCTTTTGTCATCCAATTTGTTCACTTGAGATTTTGCTCTGAGAAATCACCCAGAGGCTGCTGTGGGAGCAGATAACTGGTTTATTGAGGGACCAAAGGAAGGGGGAAGGGGGTTAAGGAGAGAGGCAATTACTGGACTGACTCAACGGCCCATAGGAGCAAGGGAAATGGTGGAGGGGGGCAGGTAGCTCCTGGTCCTCCTTGTGGGCCCATAGGAATCACCACCGGTCCTTCTGCAGGCATCTTTTTTTATATACCTTTTAGTAAGGGGAAGTTTGTTTATTAACATATTCAGTAGGTCATTTACATCTCATTGCTTTCCCCCTCCCACACCAGCTTAGTTAACATATCGGGCTAGGTCTATTACCATTTCCTCTGGAAACCAGTTCAGTCCATTAACATATCCTTTGGGAATGGCTAAGTCCATCAACATATCTTTTGGGAAATGCTTAGTCCAGGGCCAGGTTGATTAGCATATACCAAGTTCCAGGTGTACATGATCTGACATTCTCCAAGTCCAGAAAGTCACTAGACCATAAGGAAATGGAACTATGAATTTGTATCCCAAGCATTAACACCATTATGGCACAGAGTAGCAGTTCTTCAGGTAAAGTTCTGAGTGAGTACAAGTTTGAATATAAGGATAAATGATTGGTTAATAGCAGCCAGAGAAAAAAAGAACCCTAAGGATCAAGGACACAAGTTCAAAACTCTGCTGTATTATTTACTCCTGGTGTTAATATACACCCTGTTATTGATTGGTCCAATCCTTCAGCATTCAAAATATTACTTGGCAGCAAAAAGCATAAAAATACTTAAGAACATTGTCTCAGTGATCCCAATCTTAGGAAATAGTTCAGTAGAAACAACACTGTTATGTACATGAAGAAGTTTATTCAAAATTACAGTAAATAGGGAAATAGTTAATGTTTTCTAATTCTCCACAACAAGAAAATAATTACCCATCTGTAGTACTAAAACATGATGGATGATTTTAAACAATAAAAATTAATATATATTCAGGACAGAGAATTGGAAGGTTGCTGGTTTGACATGCCTGCGTTGCAGGCCATGTCCTTGGTTGGGGGTATGCAAGAGACAGCCACACATTTGTTACAGAACCCCTGGGCTGCTCCAATTGAAACCTAGAACCCACGGGGTGTTTAGTTAGGGGCCTGATTGCCCACCACAAGAATTATAACTCTCAATACCAGATTTTAGTGAAAAGAAGAATTGTTTATTTAATAGTTATATAGATTTAGATTATTTGTGGATTTCTGCCATTAAGTCTTATGTTCCTTAAAATACCCACAAACACTTATTTCTGCCTCCCCCTACCAAACCAGGCTAGTTTTAGAAAAGTTAGAGATACTGTTCCCCTACTTCCTAGACACAGTTCAGCTTTACCAGTAGCCGTCAGTTATTCAATTCTGATTGGGAAGGTCTTTCTGTGTTGTGGTGTCCACCAGCTTTTAATCCAGAGCTGCGTGAATTCCCAGTCTTTCCTTTCCAAAACTACAAAGGTATTCCCCCTTCTCCAAGTTGCAAGGTGTTCTCAAAGCTGCATGGTGTGCCCCTCTCAAAACCGCAGGGTGTACCCTTCTCCAAACCCCATGGTGTCCCTTTACACTCCTTGCAAACTGCATGGAGAACCCTTCTTTTTGAAGCAACATGGTGTGTGTCCCCTCTCAAAACAGCATAGAGAGCCTTCATTTTCAAAACTGCATGGTCAGTCCCATTAAAATGTCTGCCGCTTATTTTTAAATCCCTGACTGCGTCCTGTGATGCAGTTGGCATGGTCCCCAATTCTGACCATTCACAGAACCTCATGCAGGCTCTGTGTGCTTTTTCCATACCATCCCCTGGTCCAAAACCCCTCCCATCTTCCCAGGCCTTGGATGCATTAAATCATTTGCATAACTAGCCCCTAGCCTCCGGCATGTGAAGGTATCCTGAAAGCTGCTTGCTTCACTACATCCCCCAGCCGCAAGCTCTGGGAGTTTTTGGACACCCCCTCTTCTGTAACACATTGATGTTTCTCCCTTTCTCTTTCTCCCTCCTTTCCCTTCTCTCTAAAAATAAATAAAATATTTTTTAAAAATTAATATATATGAAGAATATATATGAAAACTATCTAAATACAAATAATTTATTATCCTCAATGCTGCTAAAATATTGTTTAAAAGCAGAATCTATTTATATTGTTGCCCTGAATTAATTATCCAATGGTTAACAATTCAAGAGTGAGATTACTGAATTAAGGTTTACGTATGTATGAAATTGCCAAACTGTCTTCCAAAGTGGATGTGCCATGTTACTTTCCCATCAGCAGTGAGTGAGAGTTCAGTTCCTCCACATCCTCGCCAGCTTGCTATGGTCAGTCTTTTTAATTTCAGGCATACTCATGAGTGTTTACTGGTAGCTCAATGTGGTTTTAATTTACATTTCCTGATGGTTAATAATGCTGAACATATTTTCATGTGTTTATTAGATATTTGTGTAGGTATTTACCCAGGAAAAATTAAAACTCATGCCTATGAAAAGACTTGTACATGAATGATGATAGTAACTTTACAATAGTCTAAAACTGGAAACAAACAACAATATCCATCAACAGATGAATGGACAAACAAATTGTGGTACGCTAACACAATGGAATACTGCTCAGCAATAAAAGGGAATGTACTTCTGATACACCTAACAACTTGGATGAATCTCAAAGACATTATACTGAGTAAAAGAAACCAGATATAAAAGAGAACTTTCTGCATGACTTTATCAATATGAAATTCTAACATAAGCAGAATTAATCTATTGTTACTGAAAACAGATCAGTGATTACTTGGATCTGGGAATGAAGGGGAGTGTTGACTGCAAAGGGGCACAAGAAACTTTTGAGAGAGACAGAATGTTCTATATATTAATTGGGACAGTGGTTACATAGGTATATATGGCTTACAAAACTCATCAAACTGTAGACCTAAAATGGTTCACAATAAAGTAAAAATATTAGTATTAAACACAAGGCTTCTTCTTATTTCTCCACCTGCATTTGCTCCTAGAATCCTACCATCTTGTTCCAGTCACACTGAAATACCCGCTGCTTCCCAATCACTGTATTTTTTCATGTCTCTATATCTTTCCAAATGTTATTCTCACTTCCTGAAATTCAAACACCACCCTTGTCACTCTGTAACTTGAATCATTTCTACTCATCCTTGAAAACCAATTCAACTTTGTCTGAAATTTTGTCCAAGGTTGGATGTAATACCCTTCTGATATGTCTTCATAGCATCCTGTACATATCTCTAGTCTGAGGTTTTTAAACCGTGGCATCATAATATTCTTACCTGTCTCCCTTATAGAACCCTCAGCATCTTAAAACCAGGATCTGTCTTACATTATAAACCCCTAGCACAGAGCTTGGCACATGCTGCTTAGTAAATTTTAAATGAATAAATTAATGAATGCTCTGTGAGTATCAAGTAAGGTAAGGGATGTGACTCCTTGCACTCTATTTTTTAGGTGTTTGATATGGCCCTATAATATAATTGCTGTGGCCAAAGCTAGGCCCTCTGAGAACTTCCACCTCCATCCCGGGTAGAGTGAGTGAAAAGAACTTTACCAGTTGTATCTCGCTACCCAGCTGACAAACCTTCCAAGATGACATGATCTTTCAAGTTCCTTGAGAGGCAATAGAAAGAAATTTGACTCCAGTGATTCACTGAGTTGACAGGTGGTAGTTGCACTCTCTCTGCGGTGTAGCACACCTCAAACCACAGCTATTCATTCCCACATTTTTCACTGTGCCACACAATATTAGCAAATTTGTTTATGTAACTTAATGATATTTGCACTTCTAAGAATATCCATTTTTGTTTCGTGTACACTAATTCCTGAAGATTTGGACAAGTAGATGTCAATAATACCTTCCCAGTCAGATACAAGGCAGCATTGCCCCCATTCACAGACTCCCTTGGCCATTTACTTGCTGACACGGAGTTGGAGCAGCTCCTTTCCTTGATGGTGATCCATTTTCTTCATGCTTGTTGAAGTTCTAACAATAATCAGCCAAGACTCTACCAAACCCACCTCCCTTTCACCACCTGACTGCTACACCAACATCTCCCTAGCACCCAGTTGCATTCTATCAACACCACCTCCAGCACACATGCCCACTTGAAGAAGAAAGACAACATTCCTAGAAGTCATTGTCTTGAGTAAGGGGAATGAAGACATTTTATACTCTACTATCATTCCTTGAGCTTCCACTATTTTTGTTTCAAAAGTGTTTTTCCTTCTGTTTTAACCAGAATTTATTAGAGAGGTTACCCAGCCTCCAGTCCTGCACAATGGTCACTAATTGTCTCTTTTACTGTCTTATTCTGTAGGTTAATCTAGCAAAGTAAAAGTTAGGAAAGAACCTTCATCAAGTTCATGTTCAAAGGCAAGTGGGTGAACCTCTGAAAGGGAGAGTGGATGAAGGTTTATAAGAAGTGAAAATAGGACTTCTGGCCAAGATGGAGGCGTAGACAGATACACTGCATCTCCCTCCACAACTCAGAAGGAATACAACTACCTCAGAACTAGAAACAACCAGAAGTTCCTGAAAATCAAACTGCATTGAAGTCCAGAAAACAAAAATATAAAGAAGAAATACTCATGCAGACAGGTAGGAGGGACAGAACAGGGGCAGAGAGCATGAGGTGTGGTGGCGGCAGCAGTGGCAGCAATGGCGGAGGTGGCTGCAGGCTGGCAGAAAGCACAGTCACACGTTTTAAAAAGTCAGGAGGGACATCTGGGGAGTGTTCCCAGCTCCTCACTGGACCTCACAGCTGACAGTCCCAGCACTGGGAAAAATCAAACCTCATTGCTTCTGACTGTGCAGACCAGTGGGGCTTGGGGTGGAGGCAGAAACTGCTGGTCTCAGCAGAGTCCACTTGTTTAAAGGGCCCCCATGGTTCTAAAATGTCCGCAGGCCCACCCACTCTGGGAACAACAGCCAGGACAGCAGCTAGAGAGGCGCCAGTCCGGTGTAGAAGTGGGAGAGGTGCCTGGAAAAGGGGCGAGTGCTGAGCGGGCAGCATTGTTCCCACTCGGACCCCTCCCCCTCATACAATGCCACAACATGGTGAAACAGGTCGCCCTGTACTAATGAATCCCTAAGGCTCCACCCCTTAAAACGTACCAGGAGTGACAGCTCTACCTGGGATGCGGAGGCTAACAAACACAGAGGCCTGTCAGAGTGAGGAGACAGAGAACTATGGCCCAAAAGATGAAATGGATCAAGGTTCCAGTGGGAGAACTAAGCAATGAGGAGATAGCCAACCTCACAGATGCAGAATTCAAAACACTGGTGATGAAGATACTTACAGGCTTGACAGATATGCTTGAGTACGGCAAATGCATAAGAGAAGAAGTGAAGGCTATGCTAAGTGAAACAAAGGAAAATCCACACAAAACCAATGGTGAAGGGAAGGAAACCGAGGTTCGAATCAATGATTTGGAATATAAGGAAGAAAGAAACAGTCAACCAGTGCAGAATGAGAAAGCAAGGATAGAAAAAAATGAGAAAAACTTTCCAACTTTTGTGAAGGAGATGGACATACAGGTCTGAGAAGCACAGAGTCCTGGGCAAGTTGGACCCATAGGGGACCACACCAGGATGCATCATGACAGATGTCAAAGGTGAAAGATAAAGACAGAGTCCTGGAGGCAGCAAGAGAGAGTTGGAGAGTTGCCTACAGGGGGGTGACTATAGGACTATCAGCTGATTTCTCAGAGGACACTTTGCAGGCAGGAAGGGACTGGCAAGCAGTATTCAATATGATGAAAAGTAACCTACAACCAAGATTACTCTATTCGGCAAAGCTATCATTTGGAATGGAAGGGCAGATGAAGTGCTTCCCAGACAAGGTGAAGTTAAAGGAGTTCATCATCACCAAGCCATTATTATATGAAGTATTAAAGTGAATTACTTAATAAAAAGAAGATCAAAACTATGAAAACTAAAATGACAACAAACTTAAAGCTATCAACAACTGAATCTAAAAAATAAAAACAAAATCCCACTAAGCAAACCAGAATAGGAACTGAATCATAGGTATGGGGATCATTTGGAGGGTTATCAGCTGGGAGGGGCAAGGGGGAGAAATGGGGAAATGGTGCAGGGGCTGAGAAGCATAATTGGTTGGTACAAAATAGACAGGGGGGTGTTAATAATATAGGAAAGGGTGAAGCCAAAGAACTTATATGCATGACCCATGGACGTGAACTAAAGGCTGTGGGATTGCTAGAAGGAAGTGGGGTACTGGGCAGAGGGGAGCAAAGGGGAAAAAATTGGAACTACTGTAACAACATAGTCAAAATACACTTTTAAAAAAAAAAGAAGGGAAAATAACCTTAAATATGGAGTTCGATTTTCAAATCTTTTTTTCAAGTTATATGGAAGGATTCCTTTATTGTTCATTTGTTCATTCCTTCAATCTGGCCAGACCTCCCACAAATTGGCCAAGTATGTCTTCATCTCTAACATGGACCCAGGGTTCTGGCTATGTCAGGGACTCCAAAGTTCCCCTCACCTCACCCTGGGACTTACCCTGGAGAGTAATGTTTTGTGGACATTCAACTTCACCAACAGCTTTAATATGGTTATTTTGGGAGAGGGCCAGGAGACAGAATGGTCATTAGCAGCAATCTGTTCTCTGAAAATTCAAGCCATGTGAACAAACAACCTAAGCTTCACATACCATGAGGCGGAGAAGAGGGATTAGAATGTTTGCTCATATTTTCCTAAAATATCCAGTGAACCATGAACCTGAACTCCACACCTGAGGTAAACTCGGAATAGCAATTGGAACAAAGCACAGGTTAGAAAACAATCCACACATGTTCTGTGACTTCGGCCAGCCCCAGAGAGATTGCTGGCTCCATTTTATGTGTTAAAATCAACTGGGGTTTTCCAAACACAGCCCTTCTGAGGGTGAAGATTAGATTTTTCACCTTTCTGCCATGGTTCACTTCAGTACTCTTTGTCGGGTGGAATTTGGGAGGAAGTTTTATTGTGGGCAAGCGACAGAGCTCTTAAGATGTTTGTATTATTGTCTGCTCTAGACTCCCTCCACTTGGTCTGTTGGCGCGTCTCTCACGGAGGTGTACAAGAGAGAGCATGTGCAACATAAGACAGGAAATGTACCAATTTATTCCACAAACACCTGTGGAACTCCTCCCTCTGCTTGGAGCCATTGGGGAACACCAAGGTGACTAAGCTGCAGGTGAATGAGGGCAGATATGAAAACAAATCATTAAAGTAATGCAGCCAAGTGCTGAATAAGGTTTGTACCAAGGGCCATAAGAACACAAAAGAGGAATAATTAGTTTTGTCAGAGAGAGTCAAGAAAGGTTGTATAGAAGACAACCTCTGAACTGTAACTCAGTAAGTGAATTGGAATATTCAGCTGAAAAAGGCATTTTGGGCAGAGGGAACAGCAGACAGAAAGGCATGGAGGCATGAAAGGCCCTGAAATGTGTGGTGTGTCTGGGACACAGGTTAAGTGGAGGAAAAGGGGAGAGTATGAGGCTGATATGATGTGTTAGAGTCAGATGTGAATGCATGTGAACCACATTAAAGGATCTGGACTTAATCCCTTGGGTAAAACAGAGGATTTTAAGCATGTGTATGATTTATCAGATTTTAGAAAGATGTATCAAGCAGCAAGTGGGACAGGAGAAAGAAAGTCAGAGACTTATACCATAGACCAACTGAGAGAAAATGAAAGCCTGAAATAAGCTAATTTTTTAAAATATTTTTAATCTTTTTTATTGTTTTTCTATTACAGTTGTTCCATTTCCCCCCCATTGCTTTCCCCCGCCCCACTCACCTCCCCCTTTCTTACATTAAATCTCCACCCTGTTGTCCATGTCCATGGGCTGAAATAAGCTAATTGTGGTGGTAATAGAGAGGGCAGCCAGGCATGTGGCCTTTGGAGAGTGGAGTCAACAGCACTTAGAGGCTAATTAGATTTGGAGAGTGAAGCAGGAAGAGAGTCAAAGGGGATTCTGAGGTTTCCAACTTGTCCAACTGAATCAATGATGATAGTGATACTCCACTAGGAAATTGAATACAAGAGGTCAAAACACAATAAAATTTACTTTTATTTAGACACAATTTTTAAATCAACTGCTCTAAAGCCAATGTTTTTTTTTGTGTGTGTGTGTGTGAGTAGCATTAGACATGTGTTCTTTGGGGAAACAAGTGGATAGAGTGTTGATGCAGTGCTCCCAGGGGTAAATGGCAGTGACAGCTGAGAGTTGGACCAGAAGGACCTTCATCTTCCTCATTTCCATCCTTCTTGAGTGCCCAGCACTTAACAGGACTCTGGGGAGAGCTGCTGTGACTGGAGTTCAGGCCCAGGGATTATCATTCTGAATACCCAGGAGAAAATGAGCTACAATAGATGCAGTTTGTGCACTGGAGCAAACTGAAAAGCCAGAGGTGGAAAAGAGGTGCTACAAAAGTGGCCATGGGACCTCAGAATCATTTAGTCATTTCCCTCTGCTTCCCATTTGAGCAGCTTCAGAAAACGGCAACTCTGAGCTAGAAGGCCAATGACATCCCCACATAAATAACCGCTCTCACCGACCATGTCCCAGTGGTTAAAGAGAATTCCCTGTCATCTAGGAGGCTCCAGTCTGAGGATATGGAATGCAGATGTCTGTATTAGTGAGGAGAGCACAGATGTTTCAAGCACAGGGGAGAAGAGCCAGGGCTAAATGAGCTTGAGGAAGGAGACTTCCATTCGAGTCTTCCTGAAAAGAAAGACTTCCTGAAGGCTGTGAGCTACTGAGGGAGGAGCAGGCAAGGCATTCCAAGAAAACACCACAGAAGGAAGAAGGTTTGAGAATGAAAGCACCAGGTAGATTTGCAGACCTGTGCAAATGTGTGTGTGGTTTACTTAGTGAAACTGATCCAAATGTTTGGCTGCCATTGCACTGCCATTTACTAATTCGAGGCATGGCACTTGGAGGACATTTAAGAGATGTTTATTGTTGGGTGAGTATACCCAAGCAGGGTATTGGTAGTATCTGCTTAGAAGGTTACACTGCCAGTTTTCTATTTTAGCCTGTAAATGCTGCCCTCAAGACTGTAAAGGAGGAAAAAGGAAGGACATCTCTAAAATCAGAGAAGGAAAACTGACTCCAAAAAACCTCCGCTGCCTTGCGGCATACCTCTTCAGGGGAAAGGCTAAGGGAGTAAACCCCGACAGAAAATCCGGAGCCGGAGTCCCTAAGGCGGTTTGACGTTGTAGTCAACACCGGCAACTCCTGCGGCGCACCTGAAGCCAAGCTGTATTGACTTTGTCTTTCCCTTGGACCCTTCAGCTGCGAAGAGAGGGGGGGTCTGCTGCATGGGCAACAGCAGACCCTCCATATCACCCTGCCCAGGCTCTGTAGCTTCAGTTTCACTTGAGAGGACACTCCAGCGTCATCGCAAGATGTCGACTCAACACGGGAGGAGACAGATACCGGTTATAAGCTCATCCGATTGGCGAAGGAAACGAGCGCCAGGGGTCTCCTCTGACGGTGGGAGAGGTCATCGCACCTCACTGGACAGCTACCGTCTCGCCATGGCTCGCCTGCCCCACTGGGTGCGTGGGGATCAGAGAGGCGCCTCTCAAAAAGTGGGCCACAAAACACCCGCACCAGTTAATTCCAAGCAAACAACAAGGAAGAAGCCTCCGGCTCTTCGCCTCGCTAGCTGGAACATCAGGACCATGTGCCCCGGACTTACTGCAGACCTTCCGTGGATCAAGGGTGCCAGGAAAACCGCTGTCATCGATAGGGAACTGGCACGACTAAACATCGACATTGCGGCTCTACAGGAGACCCGGTTGGCCGACAACGGAACTATCAGAGAAACCAACTACACCTTCTACTGGCAAGGGAAGTCTCCGGACCAACCAAGACAGCACGGTGTTGGGTTCGCTGTGAAGAACACACTTGTTAACTCCATAGAGCCACCCACAGGAGGCACAGAGAGATTACTTACCCTCCGATTGTCAACAACTTTCGGCCCAGTCAGCATTCTTAGCGCGTATGCCCCAACCCTCTGCGCCACCACCGAAGAGGAAGAACAGTTCTACCATGCACTGGACGAAGCGTTATCCAAGATTCCCAGAAGTAACGCTCTCTATCTCCTTGGAGACTTCAACACAAGAGTAGGAGCTGACCACATGGCCTGGCCCACCTGCCTTGGAAACTTTGGGAGAGGAAAGATCAATGAGAATGGTCAGCGACTGCTTGAGCTTTTGTGTCACCACGGCCTGTGCGTGACAAACACATTCTTCAAGTGCAAAGAGATCCACCAGGTGTCATGGAGGCACCCCCGCTCCCGCCATTGGCACCAGCTTGACCTCGTCATCACCAGAAGAACGGATATTGGCAGCACCCTCCTCACCCGCAGCTACCACAGTGCAGACTGCGACACGGACCATGCCCTCGTGGTAAGCAAGGTGCGCATAATGCCGAAGAGGTTGCACCACTCCAAGATGAAGGGTCGCCCACGCATCAACACCAGTTGTGCCAGCAACCCAGTTAAGACCCAGCAATTCATCAACAAGATGGAAGATGCACTCGGCGAGGGAGTGGCGGCAGATGACATTATCGAATCCAATTGGCCACGTCTCCGCGACGCCATATACAACTCCGCCATTATTGCTTACGGGAAGAAAGAGCGGAAGAACGCTGACTGGTACGAGGCTCACTGGGAAGAAATGGAACCCGTGATCGAGGCTAAGAGGAAGGCCCTACTGGCTTACAAGGTCACGCCCACTCCCAGTACACTTCAAGCTCTACGGGCTGCCAGGAACAAAGTCCAGAAGACCGCCCGCCACTGTGCCAACACCTATTGGCTAAACCTGTGCAGAAGCATTCAGGAAGCCGCCAATATAGGCAACGCACGAGGAATGTATGAGGGTATCAAGAAGGCAACAGGCCCAATCCCCTCCAAGATCGCCCCCCTTAAGTCCAAGACAGGTGAGGTCATCACTGACCAGGAACAGCAAATGCGGCGGTGGACCGAGCACTACCTCGAGCTGTACGCAACGAAGAACACCGTAACAGACACTGCTCTTAAAGCCATCCCAGACCTACCAGTCATGGAGGAGCTAGACACCCCACCTACTGCGGCAGAGCTCGGCAAAGCCATCGACCGCCTTGCTTGCGGGAAAGCACCAGGAAGCGACGGAATCCCTCCAGAAATCCTAAAGAGCGGGAAACCAGTCCTGCTACAGCCACTCCACCATCTACTCTGTCTCTGCTGGAAGGAGGGTTACATCCCCCAGGATATGAGAGACGCCAACATTATCACCATGTACAAGAACAAAGGAGACCGCAGCGACTGCAACAACTACCGGGGCATCTCTCTCCTCAGCGTCGTCGGCAAAGTATTCGCCCGGGTCGCTCTTGCCCGCCTGCAGACCCTTGCTTCCCGCGTCTACCCAGAGTCCCAGTGTGGCTTCAGAGCTGGCCGATCAACAGTGGACATGATCTTCTCCCTACGCCAGCTGCAGGAGAAGTGTCACGAGCAGCATAAACCACTCTACCTCGCCTTTATTGACCTCACGAAGGCATTTGATCTGGTCAGTCGAAGCGGACTCTTCAGCTTGCTATGGAAGATTGGCTGTCCACCACATCTGCTTGCTGTGGTCATGTCCTTTCACGACAACATGCACAGCATGGTGTCCTACAACGGCGCAACCTCTGAGGCCTTCCCAGTCAGCAGCGGAGTAAAGCAGGACTGCGTCCTCGCGCCTACGCTGTTCGGAATCTTCTTCTCCATGCTCCTCCAATACGCCTTTAAGGACTGCAGCGAGGGTGTCTTCATTCACACCAGATCCGATGGCAAGCTCTACAACCTGGCCCGTCTACGAGCCAAGACCAAAGTCAAAGAGGTGCTCATCCGTGAGATGCTCTTCGCCGACGACGCAGCTTTGACATCACACTCCGAAGAGGGACTCCAGCAGCTAGTCACTTGCCTTTCCCACGCATGCAAGGAGTTCGGACTAGCCATCAGCCTGACGAAGACGAATGTTATGGCTCAAGGCACGGGGACTCCCCCATGCATCACCATCGACGGATACACCCTGGAGGTTGTCAACGACTTCACTTACCTCAGGTCCACCATCTCGAGCTCTCTGTCAGTCGACTTGGAGGTCAACCGGAGAATTGCCAGGGCCGCCACAGTTATGGCCAGACTGAACTGGCGAGCGTGGAACAATTCCAGCCTCACTGAGAAAACCAGACTGCGCATCTACCAAGCCTGCGTACTCAGCACTCTCCTCTATGGCAGCGAGACGTGGACCACCTACGCAAGGCACGAAAGGAAACTCAACAGCTTCCACATGAGGTGCCTGCGACGCGTCCTGCATGTCGCCTGGCAGGATAAGGTCCCCAACACCGAGGTGCTGAAGCGAGCCAATATGAGCAGTTTGCATGCAGTTCTTAGCGAGAGACGCCTCAGGTGGCTCGGCCATGTCAAAAGAATGGATGCAGGCCGTATCCCCAAAGACCTCCTCTACGGCGAGCTAGCAGAAGGCAAGAGGATGACAGGGCGCCCAAAACTGCGGTTCAAAGACATCTGCAAAAAGGACATGACACAATGCTCCATCAATCTCAACACATGGGAAGTTCAAGCAGACGACCGCCTAGCCTGGAGGCTCGCGGTCAGGCAAGGTACGTCACGTGCAGAGGCTGCGCGCAACGAGGAGGCGGTCCAGAAAAGATCGAGGCGGAAGCAGCGTCAACAGCAGCAACAACGGCCATCTGCCTTCACCTGTACCAAGTGCGGCAGGGATTGTCACTCCCGAATCGGACTGCACAGCCATTCTCGGTGGTGCAGATAGACTCTCAAGAAGCTACGCCATCGTCTCTCGAGACGGACGGCTGCCGACG
Organism: Furipterus horrens; assembly: GCF_987537825.1. NCBI lineage: Eukaryota > Metazoa > Chordata > Mammalia > Chiroptera > Furipteridae > Furipterus > Furipterus horrens. The sequence goes on from NW_028327182.1 coordinate 47,044,279, forward strand.
ACGACGAAAAATGTAATACTCAAAAATCATCACACCTAATACCTTTATATACTTTATTATTACCTGTGCTCTTGAGGTTATTAATCTATTTTATCTGAATGGTAGGAAAACCATACGATGGTGCCCGTGTGCATCTCTCTCCAAATCCACACCAGCCATGTGAATAGCTAGCTTCAAATTGGCCATGGCAAAGGGTATTCACATTATGAATATTGGCAAAATTTACAAATTAAGGCTACACACCCTCACCTAGATCCAGTTGTTAAAAAAGTTACCAGCACACCACTACCTACAACCCTCTATGGCCTCTACAGTGACGTCTGCATGAGTGTATGCTCTGGCAGCCTCATTAGTTAAAACAGAGACAGTAAGGTAGAAACAAAGACTCCTTAAGGAAAAGAAGAAATTAATGCTACAAACAGTTCTGATACCAACTGATATTTCCCCTAAACAGAAGCTTTTTGCACTACATAGGTCCTTTGGGATTATTGCTATTCCAAATAAACCTGTTTTATTTAGCTCTATGAATAAGAGACTTCTAGCCAGAGAAGATATTATTTTATGTGCACACATAAAAATATTCTGTTTATACAGCACTTTCCTTTTAAGAAGCTCACAGCAATGACACGTGTTCTCATTATTCCTATGAACTCCCTGGAGAGTTAGCTAGTTGGCAGAGGAAATAGGAAGGAATGGAAAAGAAAGTGTTAAGTTAGAAATCAGGGCATTACCTAGCCTTAGTGCTATAAGCAATCTTTTTTTTTTCTCCTAGTGTAGGAAACTTTGACTTCAGGAATTTAAAGTGTCTTGCTTAAGAAGTTTCTAGAATTGGACTCCTATCACTGGTATTTCTCCATGGACATGGAAACCTCCCATTCCCTTGGTTCCCCTGCTGTTTCGGCCTCATTCCTAATTTGGGCCAGGGCTGGAGTTTGCAGTCCAAGCCCGCCTGTCTGCAGACATTAGAAAGTTCACCAAAAGGCCAGCACAGGAAAGGAGATGGGCCCTGAGCAGGAACCAGGAGTCTTTCCTGACTGATCCTTGTCTCTGTGATGACTGTCCTTCCTGGGCTTTGTGCCAATGATAATGTTGTCCCTCTGCACGGTTGCTGCATCCTACTGGGGATCCAAATAGCTCCTCAGCCTTTCTCAGCACTTGCTGATGAGGCTCAGAAGAACTCCAACTAGGTCGTTTGGAATACAAGTTAGTTTAACTTTACTGTTGGTATCTTTAACATTCACCCAGAACTCGTCCGTGCTACAGAGTAGAGTGTACAAGATTGTTGATCATAAAAACTATATGAAAGAATTAACTGCACTGTGTGTGTGTTTGTGTTCATTTGTGTCAGAAACAGAGAAAGACAAAGAGACAGAGACAGAGAAAAGAGAAAGGCAAAGAGTTATAGAAGCTGTGGGAATTCCTGAACTAATAAATTATTTTCATTTGAGTCATTTTTTTTCTAAGAATTTTACTGTTTGTTTGTTTATAACTGGTGAGAGGGTGGGTTTTTAAGGTAAATCTCTCTGATGAATAACCCTGGGGTTCACTCTAGCCTGAATGTGGTGCCCCATAACCACTTTCTCTGGAGTGAACCCTGAGAGGTGCTATGGCCAGGGGGCACTGCCTTTGGGAGCTTTTGTCTCTGGACCTACATGACTGGATATTCAGATCGTAGGCACCCAGTCAAGTCTAAAGAAGACTCCCCAGGTCCTCAACAGGATTTCCTGATGGCCACAAAAATGGCTGCTGATCTCCTGCTGACACCTTCTCACCAAGCCATGAGGTTCTGAGGAGTTTCCTGACATCCAAGGGCTCTGAAACCCAGCTCAAGGGTCCTTTGAAGCAGTCAGTGGTCCACACCAGACACACAAAACAAACTAGTCAACTATATGGAAGCAGCACTAGCTTGGAAAGCAAGAGACAGGTTTTCATCTTCACGGTTCCATCACAGCTGCAGTCATTCATTCAACAAGCATTTACTGAGCACCCCTAGATGTGAGTCCTGCCTAGGGTTATAGAAACAAAGAGCAAAACAGCCCACTGGGATCCAGCATCAGTGGGCTTATAGGACATGCTCTCTCAGGGCCCTTCCCATTTAATATGCTCTAAATAATTTCTTGCTGGAAAAGAAAGAGAGCTTTCCAGAGGGCTTCCCTATATCTCCTGAGCTCATGAATTCAGCCCCTACAAGTAAAAGGAATCAAGTTTTGTTTGTTTGTTTGTTTCTTTGTTTCTTTGTTTACACTGAGTTCCCAGGCTTAACTACTTCACACTTGCAATGTGGGTGTCTGAAATGTTAACTGAGCCTCACTACAGCCCCTGGAGAGAGGTAAATGCTACAACATCTGCCACAATCAAAAACACTTATTAGGCTCCTGCCTGCTCCAGAACCCTATACACTAAGTCAAGGAGGCATAGCTCAGCTGCCCAGAAACTTCTAGAAACCCTGGAGCTTACCCACATGAAGGACAAACAAACAGCCATGCAAACTCTGATAAAATGGCGCTCTCAGACCAACAAAGGGCTATAAATGCAGGCTGGAGAAAAGGCTCCTTTTGGAAAAGGTGGAGAAGTGGCAAGGGGGAGTCTGCACAGGCCAGGCAGTGGGTGGAGGGGTTCAGGGCTGCCAGGAGCTTTTGAATGGTGGAGAGGGAAGGTGGAGAGAACTGTGAAGAGGACCTAGGACAACAGCCCTTGTTGACTGCTCCCCAAAAGGTCAGGACATCTATGCAAAGTCACAAAGCTAGGGTAAAACCTCTTTGGCACTTCACTCCTCCCGACCCCTCTTTAACATCTTATATAAGAGCCTCCTATTGTGTTAATATCAGGGGGAAAAAGTGACTAAGGGCAAGTGTGCGACTAAGGAAAATAAAACCGAGAAAGGAGCTTAAATACTTAAATACTTGCCCCCCTCCAATTATCTCAGCTCAATCCCTGATTCTGATTCTGTCAGTTCACAGGCTCTGACATAAAAGGCAGGAAGTTACACACACTAAACAAAGCTCCTTAGATGTCGGGAAATTAACCTGGGAAATCTGAGCCAAGAGCGATTAAAGGCACTGCCCTCTGACTTCAAAACCACTATGGCATTAGATCAAAAGCTGTTTGCTGGGCACCCAAGCTCAGGTCTGCCAAACTGCACATCCCAGCAAACCTGGCCACAGGGCCTACACGCCTTTGTGCTGGGTTTTTATTCTGCCACATGACTTAATCCTCATTCAGATCTGTAGCTCTGGACTCTTCTTGCCATAGGAGTTTCAATATTCACCCTTGGCAAGTCTGCCCCCAGAAGAGCAGCTGGCCTGCCCTGGCTCCCTGATTAGGGAGGATCACATGCTTCACCTCTGAGGGGCTCCAGCAAGTGGCCCCAGAGGAAACAAAGTCCTTAAAAGGAGAAGAAGGGGAGGCAGCCTAGGGATCCTGACCTTCCCAGCTAAGAAAACAAATGCCTGGTGGAGGGTGGAAAGTCAGACCAGAACAAATCATAGAATTGTGGGAAGCATTATTTATGTCCACAGTCATAATAATTCTCTTTGAGCCTCAGTTTCATAATCTTCTCAATTAAGGGGTTGGACTAGGTGTTCTAATTTGATGTCTTGGAATTCTTAAACAGCCTTAACATAACATTTTATACCATAGTGAAATTGTCAATATTTTTCACAGCACCACCTCATTATATCTCCAGAGATGGGTGTTAACCCCATTTCACAACAGCATAAACTGAGGTGCTGTAAGGAAATTAGCTTGCATAATGTCACATAGCTGGAAAATATCAGAGCCTAATGGCTTCTGGTCCAGTGGATGATACCGCTGTCCCCCAAATTACTAAAAGTACATTTGCAATGATAAGGAAAAAGTGTTGCCATACCAGATTTTTTTTTCTTGTATTAGAAAGCAAATGAGGGTAAGATGGTAGCCACTTAGTGTATCAGACTTCTGGGAAATGGAACTCAGAGAAGTACAAACCCCATAATAATGTAAAAAGCTCTTCTTAGGTCTATAGAGGTTAACTTTAGTTACACTAGCTGAAGAGGAAAACTGTGAGAGAAATTTTATTCATTTATTCCTCACCCACAACACCTTCAAGAACCTGCCTTGTCCCTACTCTGAATGGGCTGGTCCTGTGGGCACACAATCCTCACTCAGTGTCACTGGAGCAGGGAGCATCAGCCAACTGTGAACAGGTCAGAGTTGATCTCCCACAGCACTGGTATTGAGACCTAGAAAGGACAGTTAAAGCATCTGTGAACCTGAAACTACATGATCACTGTATTAGTCAGGGTTCTCCAGAGAATCAGAAAGAACCAAAGGATGTACATAAATAGAAAAACGAATCTGTGATAAGGAACTGGCTCATGCAACTAGGGAGACCTGCAAGTCCCAAAATGTGCAGAGGTAGCGTTCTGGAGACCCAGGAGAGATGATGGTTTAGTACTAATCCAAGTCCAAAGGCCAGAGAACTAAGAAAGCCATTGGAGGAGTTGCAGGCCAAAGGCTGGCAGGCTTGAGAGTCAGGAAGAGCCAATGTCCCAGTCCAAAGGTTGATTGTATGAGGCCCACCCACATTGAGGAAGGCTATCTGCTTTACTCAATCTACCAATTTAAGCAAGTAATCTCATCCAAAAACACCTTCACAGAAACACTAGAATAATATTTGACCTACTCTCTGGAAACCCCAGTCACAGCCAAGTTGACACATAAAATTACCCATCAGAATCAGCTAGAGGGGGGCCAGGTTGGCAGTGGAAAACCAGAACCCAGGGCCAGAAAGCCCAGAGTTGTAGGAAAAGCTGCTTGAAGAGAGGAAAGCAGACATTCTCAGGGAGGAATTGAGATGAGGGGTGGGGAAGGTACTGCCTGAAGACCTTTCAGATCCCATGAGATTCCTCCACGACCTTTCCCTGCATCCTTCCTCCTTGACTAAATGGATTTGAATGAGTTTCTCTTTCTGACATCTGAACCACCCTGGATTAGAACAAACATATTGTGGATTTTACTAGGTAACACCTTTCTCTAACTTCAGATCAGCCATTTAGCAAATGATAAATCACACTGGATGCCAAGGACTACTATACTGTATGAAGGGGAACCTAAAAAACCCAGAATTTATTTATAAAAAATTGTATATTTATTCTTACATGCTTAAATTTCATTCATCTTCAAAGTACTCTTCATTTGATGCAATACACCTCTCAAGATGTTTTTTCCACTGTTCAACATAGCTTTTGAAATCATCAATTTTGATGCCTCTTAGTGCCTCTGCCATTTTTGGTTTCACCTCCTCTATATCAGCAAATATTTCTATTTAAGGACTTTTTTCATCCAAGGAAACAAACAAAAAAAAAACTGCTCAGGGCAACATCAGGTGAACAGGGAGGGTGGGGCATGGGGGCCAGGCCATTTTTAGTCAAAAACTGCTGAACATTCAGTGCGGTATGGGCAGGTGTGCTCATAAGTCACTCATCATGAAATGGGCTAATGCATTGAAAGAGTCTTTTAAAAAATTCACTGAAGCCAAACATAGCCTCTCACAACAATGCCAGCTGGTACAGTGATACAGATGGGTTTCTAGAACACTCACCTAGCAGGGGGAGCCTGTATTACAAAGGGCCCACTCTCCAGAAGATAATTCCAGTTTTTTGGGATAATTTACATTTGTGGTTTTGACGACTTACAAGCAACTACATGCATGTGAAATAAAATATTTTCATTATTTTGGGCATGAATAATGTGCTTTGACCTAAAATATGCAAAAAGTAAGATACTCAGCTAGTTAGTGATCTTATGCAGCTGCCCAGCAACCATGCATGTCATGATGCGATTTTTATCCTCTTGACTTACTAGTCTTCCTGCATTCTCTGAGGAAAATCATACTTTAAGAGGTTTTCTTGAATTTGGGGACTTGTGACAGCCCAGATATAACCCCTTACAAATATCGTAAGTCTACTATACACTGTTGTTACCATATTTCTTAGAAATCTGTACCTCTTCTACTATTAGCTCTTTGGAGGACGTGCTCCATGCCTTATGCAACTTTGTAGCTCTTATACCTAGAACACAGTAACTGGCACCTTTTAAGTGCAGAACACATTTTTGAGTTAATTCTTTCATTTAATTCTCACAAGAAGCTCATCAGAGAGATCATACTGTTCTCAATTCTGTTAATCAGCCTAAGCTCAATTATGCTGCAATAACATACAACCCAGAACCTCCATGTTTACCACAACAAAGGTTTGTTTCTTACTCATGTCACACACTTCAGGTCAGCTACAGGCCTGCTCCATGTTTTCTTCATTTCAGGGCCCACTGACAGAAAGGAAAAAATGGCAGGCCACACAATGGCTCTTAAGGCATCTATACAATAGTGACACAATTACCTGTGCTCTCTTTTGCCAGCAAGCAAATTTTCTAGCCAAGCCTGACATCAATAGGGCAGGGATGTATAGTCCTTCCACAAGAGGGAGGGGAGCCAAAAATCACATGGCCACACTTGGCACCAGAGAGAGACAGCAAAATTATGGACACTGATACTATACATATTACAAAGAAACTGAGGTGAAGCAATTGCCTGATCAAGTACCTTGTTAGTGTCAATATTTGAAGGACTTCTTCAGGCTCCAGGCAGAGGACTCCCTTCACTGTGCCACAGCTGTTTCTGGGCTACAGGACTTGATCTGTGCTTTATACCACTCTCCATTAACATTTGCAGTGAGCTGTCACTAACACGTTTAGCCTTGAATCTTTTATTTATAAGGAACCTATGTCCAGGGGAATCCAAGGGAGCCAAGGCATACAAAATTAAGAAGACCCAATCAAAAAATATAGATAGAGCCAACATTTAATTCTTTTCTCAAAAAATTTTATTTATTTTTTAGAGAGAGGGAAACAGAAGTAGAAAGAGAGAGAGAGAAACATCGACATGTGAGAGAAACATTGATCTGTTGCCTCATGCACAACCCCAACTGGGGAAATGGCCTGCAACGCAGGCATGTGCCCTGACCAGAAATTGAACCAATGACCTTTCAGTTTGCAGGCCAATGCTCAGTCCAGTGAGCCACACCAACCAGGGTATCAACACTTAATTCTCAGTAAGTAGAACCACTTTTTAATTTTGTTTGTTTGTTTGTTTTTGTTTAACAAGACTGAAGATAGAAAGGAGGTGGTGACACCTGAGAAGTTTTCATCCACTAGGCTGAAAAAAAGAGAAGAAAGTGCTGTCTGCTTTCAGCCAGCCCTTCAGGCCTGTGTCAGCCAGGACCCCCCGGCCACTGTTTGATTGCATCCTGCAGTAGCTGGACTGAGGAGCCTGGGAAGCACAGGGACTGGTGTCTAGGAGAGCCTGGCACCACCACTTAGTCAAGGCCTTAACTGTGACCTGGTCAGCATTTCCAGAGTTAATTATTCCCATCACCACAAACAACACCCGTCCCACATGGACACACTGGTCACTGTGGTTAATGATCTGTCTTGGCCAGAGAATAGTTTTGCTCAAGGAAAAACCTGGCTGCATTCAGGTCCCAAGTCTAGAAAGCAAGTCATAATTCACCATCTGTTTGTTTTTTTATTTGATTGTTTAATTTCCTTTAAGTTGCATAGGTGCCTTGTTTGGTCTTTGGACTATGCAGGTTATAAAAAGTTCAGCACTCAACACTTAGCAAGAGACTGCACAAAATACCTGTTCCCCATCTCTGCCAATAACATTTTTAAGAAGATTGGGCTTTATTAAAATATTCACAGTAAGTCATGAATCCAATCTGCCCAGGATGTATCCAGTTGCACAGTGTTATGAAACACATATCATTCTGGATGTTCTTCCAAAAGAACATGTACAGAAAATGCTGCCTTTCTGCCAAAATAAAGGCTCCTTTCCAACCTCCACTATTCTCCAACCTCAGCCCAAACATCCAACAAGCAGGGACTGAGCCCTGTGCTGCAATCCCAAGCCCACTTCTGCTTCTCTTGTGAGAAGCCCCCATAGGAAGCCATGGCCATGCTCCTTGGCAGAACAGAATAGTAAGATGTCATGGGAATTGCCCCATTGAGCCTTATCAGTTTTGCCCTTCCAAGTCCCCTGGTGTGGCCTCTGTGTTCCCATACTGAAGGAGGATGCAGGAGAGGTTGTGCAGGCCTTCCCAAGACAGCACAGTGTACTAACAAGGAATTCATAGGGAAGCCTTCCTGTTCCCCATAAGCCACCACTTGTTTCATCCCCCTTTCTATCTTCCTCTGCTTTATCCAGAACTACCCCCTCACTATTTCCACACCTCATATCTCGCTTTGGTTCTTCTTGCTAAGAAAACTTACTAGTCCTCACTTATCCATTTATTTTAAGATATAGTTTTACTTACTCTAAGGTTTCACAACTAGACTCTTCCTCTATATTCTTAGCACTTGAGATGTGCCAAAACAGGTGCCTATTTTTATTTTTAGACAATTAGATCCAAACTTAATCATCCAAATAGATGTCACTTTCCAAATACTCATCTTGGGAGATTAATCATTTCCTCCAACGTAGGAATGACTTCCCATCATAATTTGGGGATTCCTTTTTGAAGCTTGCCTTCAGAGAATGTATTATGTATTATTGAACTCAACAGCTTACAGCAATTCTCTGCCCTTTGAGGTTTTAGGGAATTGTTCAGAACCATGACTGTGCTCACAGTCATGACTGGTTACTGAGTGTACATAGATATTTTGTAACTACACAATTTACACATCTAGAGCAATCCCTTCAAAGATGAAACCCTTTCTCCCACAATAATGTTCTACATCCAGCCAGTCCCAGTGATGGCAAATATTTGTCTTGTGAAAATGATTTTATTTCCTTTTTGAGACAATTGGATCCACACCTGATTAGTATTGTAGGTATTGATTCATTCACCCAAAAAATATGGCACTTTCCTCATGCCAAGCACTGTGCTATGATTGAGTCTGTAAAATTAAATAAAACATGGATTTTGCCTTGATGTGGCTCAGTGGATTGAGTGCCAACCTGCAAACTGAAAGGTCACTGGTTCGATTCCCAGTCAGGGCATATGCCTGGGTTGCAGGCCAGGTCCCAGTTGAGGACACACAAGAGGCAATCACACATTGATCTTTCTCTCCCTCTCTTTCTCCCTCCCTTCCCCTCTCTCTAAAAATAAAACAAATAAAAAACTTAAAATAAATTTTAAAAATCCTTAAGAAAAAACCCATGGTTTTTGCTTATATAAGACTAAGGTCTTACTTAAGAAAAAATACAAAAATCAATCAACAAAATAGACTAATACAATAAATATTGTAATGGAGACAGGCATATAGGTCTATGGGAGGAAGAGAAGTAAGTTAGACTGGAGGGTCAAGATAACTTCCCGATGTTTTGAAGGATGACTAAAAGTTTGCTAAATGACTTCTGTCAAAGATGAAGGCTTACATAGACACACTGCATCTCCTTCACAACTAAGAAGGAATTTACAACCATTTCAAAACTAAAAAACCCAGAAGATCCAGAAAATCAAATTACACAAAAGTTCAAAAAACAAAGAAATGAAGAAATATTCAGCCAGACAGGTAAGAGGGGTAGAGTCTGGATGAGGTGCATCACTTGGCAGTAGTAGCAGGTGGCAGAGTGGCTAGAGGCAGGGGTGGCTGATGGCAGCGGCAGCGGCACAGGGACTGTAGCCCCAGCAAAAAACACAGCCATACATTATAGACCTGGTAAGTGATCCCAGTCCCAGACCAGACTGTGCAGCTCATGGTTCCAGCACCAGAGACAATAGAGCCACATTGCTTCTGACTGTATGAAAACCAGTAGGGGATTGGGGTGGAGGAAGAAACTTCCAATCTCTCGATGGAAGCAGCTTGTTTAGTGCAGGAAGGTGTAGAAGTGCCTGGAAAAGGGGTAAGTGTGGGGCATCAGCACTGTTCCCTCTCAGACCCCTCCTCCATATATAGCACCACAATGTGGCAAAAGGGGTCACCAACACTAACAAAGTTTAAGGATCCACCCCCTACAACATAACAGGTGCAACCGCTCTACCTTAGACACAGAGGCAAACACAACCTGTCAAGATGAGGAGACAGACTTCCAGCCAAGATAGAGGCCTAGACTGACATGCTCCATCTCTCTCCACAGCTAAGAAGGAATACAACCACCGCAAAACCAGAAATAACGAAGTTCCAGAAAATAAATAGAAGTCCAACATATGAAATTATAAAGAAGTGGTGCTCCTCCGGACAGGTAGGAGGGGCAAGCTAAGGAGGAGAGGTCAAGCTGTGCTGTCCACAGAGGCAGGACAGCGGTAAGCACAGACACTCGTATTTAAGGAGAGGTGAGAAGCACCTGGGGAGCACCCCCAGCTGCAGACCAGACCCGTCAGCTTGCAATTCAAAGCTGGGGATGGCAGACCTCCATTGCCTTGGACTGTGAGGCCTGGAGGGGGTAAGGATAGAGGAGGAGGCTACCAGTCTCGGTGGAGAGTGAATGACAGGAGTCCATCTTGAGCCCCCACCCCCACAGAAAATGCCACAGCATGGTGATTAGGGTCGCCCGGTTGTGACGAGTGCACTGGGCTCCACCCCTTATAGTGTAGGAGATATGACAGCCCTGCCCAGGAAACAAAAATAAATACAAAACTGTCAGGATGTCACAGATCATGATAGAGATCCCAGTGATGCAGCTGACAAGACAGCAAATATCTAATCTAATGAAGCAGCAGATAGGAAATCTTTCTGAGGCACAGTTCAGAGCTTTGGTTATAAAAATGTTTACAGACCTAACAGATCTTAAACAAGACAGGGAAGGAATGAAGGCTAGTCTTGCTGAAATGAACAAAAACACATACAAAACTAGTAGTGAGGGAAAGAAAACCAGGGATCAAATCAATAAATAAAACATAGGGAAGGAACAAACAGTCAACCAGTGCAGAAAGAGGAAACGAGAAGTGAGAAAAATGAGGAGAGGCTCAGTAATTTATCGGACAGCTATAAGCAGGCCAACATCTGAATCATAGGGTTGCCAGAAGGTGAAGAAGAACTAGAAATTGAAAAATTATGTGAAAAAATAATGAAGCAGAACTTCCCTAACTTGGGGAAGGAGGTAGACTTGCAGGCCCAGGAAGCACAGAGAGTTCCAAAACAACTGGACCCACGGAGAACCACACCAAGATACATTATAATCAAAATGTCAAAAACTAAGGATAGAGAGAGAATCTTAAAAAGCATCAAGCGAGAAGAAGAGAATTACATACAGGAGGGTCCCAATAAGACTCTCAGCTGATTTCTCAAAAGAAACTCTGCAGGCAAGAAGGGACTGGCAAGAAATATTCAAAGGAATGAAAAGCAAAAACTTACAACCACAACTACTCTATCCAGCGAAGCTGTCATTCAGAATATAAGGGCAGAGAAAGTGCTTCCAGGACAAAGTGAAACTGAAGGAGTTCATCAGATCCAAGCCACTGTTATATGAAATGTTAAAGGGACTTGTTAAGGAGAAAGAAGATCAAAACTATGAACATTAAAATGAAAACTGTATCAGAACAACCAACAACAGAAGCTAGGTCCCAAAACAAAAGCAAACTAAGTAGGCAACGAGAGTGGGAAAAGAATTATAGGTATGGGGAACATTATGGGGGGAAGTCAGCGGGGAGGGGGAAGGGGGAAAAGGGAAGAAGATGATGCAGGAATTAAGAATCATAGTGTTACAGAACCCCTGGGCTGCTCCAATTGAAAACAAACCCGCGGGCTCTTTAGTTAGGGGTCCGATTGCCCGCCGCCAGAATTACAGCTCTTAATACTTTAGTTGAGTGAAAAGAAAATTGTTTATTTAACAGATACACATATCCTTGCCTCCGCCCTACCAAACCTAGCCAGTTTTAGGAAGGTCAGAAACACCGTTTCCCTACTTCTCAAACACAGTTCAGCTTTACCAGCGGCTGCCAATCATTCAATCTGATTGGGGAGGTCCTTTCTGTGCTGTGGTGCCCTTCATCTCTCAATACAAAACCGCCGGAATTCTCAGTCTCCTTGCAAACTGTCTTCTTTCTGTAAACCGCGTGGATCTCTTCTCCTTCTCCAGAGCACCCCTGCAAACACCAGCCAGCAAGGGAGACAGCCCCAGAGCGAGCCCCCCTAAAGTGTTCGCAGCTGCCTCTATATCTCTGACAGCGTCCTCTGACGCAGTGGGTGTTGCCAACAGTTCTGACCATTCACAGAACCCCACATAGGCTCTGCGTGCTTTCCATACCATCCCCTGGTTCAAGACTCCTCCCATCCACCTGAGGCCTTGGAATCATCCAAGCAATTTTGCATAATGAAAGACACCAGCCATCAGCCTCAGGCGTGTGGAGGCATTCTGAAAGCTTCTTCCTTCTCCCCATCCCCCAGCCGCAAACTCCGGGGATTTTTGGACTCCCCTGTTTCTTTAACAATAGTAGGAGGGAGTGGAGTAGACAGGAAGATGTTGAGAAGAATGATATGCACAACCAATGGGCATGGACAACTGGAGGGAGGGAGGGTCACTGGGTGGAGGGGAACAAAGGGAAAAGAATTTAGGACAACTGTAACAGCATAATCAATAAAGTATATTTAAAAAAAAGATGAGAAGACAGAGAAGTACACCCCAAAGGGGGGGGCGATCAAGGTTCCATTGGGAGAACTGAGCAACGAGGAGATAGCCAACTGAACAGACACACAGTTCAAAGCACTAATGATGACGATGCTCACAGACTTGACAGAGAAGATTAAGCATGAAAGGGAAGAAATGGAGGCTATACTAAGTGAAATGAAGGTAAATCCACATGAAACTAGTAATGAAAAAAGGAAACCAGGGTTCAAATCAATGAATTAAAACATGAGGAAGAAATAAACAGTCAACTAGTACAGAAGGAGGAAACAAGAATTGAAAAGAAATGAGTAGAGGCTTAGAAACCTCTGGGATAACTTTAAACATGCCAACATCTGAATCATAAGGGTGCCAGAAGGAGAAAAGGAAGAGCAAGAAATTGAAAAATTATGTGAAAAAATAATGAAGGAAAACCCCTAATTTGGGGAAGGAAATAGACATAAAGGTCCAGGAATCACAGAGAATCCTAAACAAACTAGACCCAGGGACGACTGTCCCAAGACATGTCATAAATAAAGTGTATAGGTTAAGGATAAAGACAGTATCTTAAAAGCAGCAAATGAAAAGAAAAGAGTTACCTATAAGGCAATCAGCTGATTTCTCAAAAGAAACTTTGCAGGTTAGAAGGGACTGGAAGGAAATATTCAAAGTGGTGAGAGGCAAAGACCTACAACCAAGACTAATCTACCCAGCAAAGCTATCATTTAGAACAGGTCAGATAAAGTGCTTCCCAGACAAGGTAAAGCTAAAGGAGTACATCACCACTAAGCCATTATTATATGAAATGTTAAAGAGACTTATTTAAGAAAAAGATCATAACTATGAACACTAAAATGATGACAAAATCACGACTATCAACAACAGAATCTAAAAAATAAAAACAAAAACCAAGTCGACAATCAGAGTGGGAATAGAATCGTTGGTATGGGGAGCACATGGAGGGGTTTCAGTCGGGAGGGGGAAATGGGAAGAAGAGGGGAAATGGTGCAGGAATTAAGAAGTATAGTAAGAGAGTGCAGAATAGATAGGAGGATGTTGAGAATACTACAGGAAAGGGTCAAGTCAAAGAACTTATATGCACAACCTATGGACATGAACTAAGGGGGTGGAACTCCTGAGGGGTGCTGAGTGGAGGGGAGCTAACAGAAAAAAATTGGGACAACTGTAACAGCATACTCAATAAAACATACAAAAAAAAAAAAAAAGAGTTTGCTAAGTGCGGCAGTTGCCAGAAGCAGAAGGGGAGGAACTACTTGTAAAATAGCATAGATGGAGTTCTGAAACAGCAAGACACATTCAAGACACTTTCTGTAAAGAGATGATTGGTGGAATGAATGCAGAGATGAGAGACACTCAGGCTCTTAAGAGGTGGAGGAGGGCTTATCTTGAGAGCAATGGGAAGACACCAAAAGTTCAGGCTGGGATCAAAACCAGCCAACAAACCAAAACCATGTCATGTGACTAAAAAGTTATGAAACATTTTTAATGTGTTTGCTCAGTACTTTCAATATGTTCTAGCCTAGTTAATCCTTTTAATAACTTTGAGAAATGCCCTGTTATATCCACTTTACAAATGAAGAAACAAACTCTAAAGGTTTAGTCACTTGCCCAAAGTCAACAGCTAGTTAGTGGCAAAGTTGGGATTCAAACTCTGTCTCCACCTCTCTCAACTGCAAAGCCCAGAATGACTCCTTAAAAAAAAAAAAAGAAAACACTTAAAAAGGAAACTCTAGATTCTAAATGTATTTACATTATTTAACCTGGGCACAAATCAAAGCATTGGAAAATAAAATAATATTGACCCATTTTATACCTGTTTAAGTAATAGAAGATATCTATTCTGCATTACTCAGCTGGCATTAATACATTGATGGCTATGTTGTAAATTTACATAAATCTTTTGGAAAACATTATAATAATATATAGCAAGAGTCATAAAACTATCCCATCTCCTTTTACACCTCGAGGAATTTCTCCCAAGAAAATATTTCAAAAGTAGATGCAAAGTTTATCATTGCAACATTATCTTTAATAGTGCAAAATTGAAAAGATCTCCATGTGGAATGATAGGACAATGGGTTGGTAAACGATCATATAACGACTCACTGGAATATCGTGGAATTATTTAACACGATCTTTTTGAGGATTATGTAACACCATGAAAAAATATTTATTTGTAAACTGTCATGTGAAAAGGTAGAATAGAGTACATATTGTCATTTAAGAGGGGTATAGCCTAATGTTTTTGCAAATTCACGGATAAATTAGTCATTGCATCATACAATTTCCCCTTTAAAATGCAGTAACTAAAAATATTAAGTAATCCCTTAAGACTAATGAATCTATGAGCTCAAGCCTTGCTTAAGAACTGTAAAATAAATTCTGCCATGAAAATAAATTTTATGTTGCTTTATATCACATCATTAACGTACTTACCTAAATTTACCTAAATCTTCAAAGAAACACCATCTTTATCATTTCATGAGAGTCCCTAGAAAGCTCCATATGCAAACACAAAAGCTGTATTGAAATACTGCTCCCAGCAAAGGTGGGCTAAGCTTATTTACTGACTGTCTGACTTTTACCTTCTTGCACACCAACTTTGAAACCCAGCCATTCCAAGCTCAAACCTCTTCAAAATTACAAATTATTGTAATATTTTAAGTCCTAGGCATATAATTGAAATTGAGAATATCAAATCAAGAATGTCAATAGTCTACTACTTCCTGCAATATATATGTAATATTTATAATATTGCATATGCATTATGGTTATAACTACTTCAAAATGTAAACATATGGCCAATGTTACCTGGAAACACAAAAATAAAGATGGTTGTGTTTGGGTGAAAGAATTCTAAGTAAATATTGTAATAACTATGTATGGTGTCAAGTGGGTACTGGAAATATTGGGGGAACACTCTGTAAAGTACATGATTGTCTAACCATTGTGCTATATACCTGAAACAAATACAAAGTAATAGTAAATGTAAAATAAATAAATAAATAAAAGTAAGTGAAAATGGGGAAAAAATTCAAAGTAATGCTTTTCTTTTAAATCGTTTATTATTATATTATTGCATTATAATAAATGAAGTTCAGACAAGTGATTTATTACTCCGCAGCCACATTCATATGAGTTGAACTCTGTTCTCTTTTGCCCGTTGATATTTGAGGTTTTTAATGTGTTTATAGGGCTTTAGGATGGCAATAAGTGGATAAACATTGGTGAATTAAGCAGGAACTAGCTACAGAACTAACCACATTGTACTTCCTATGGCATTTGAGTAGAGATGCTAAAATCAGTAGTATCTTTTAATCTATATACACTAGTAAAATGCACCAGAACTTAAGCTTCGAATTGGGGCTCACACTCAATTACTCAAATAAAGAAACATGCTTATCAATCCTGAAACCCCACAGTTTGGTTTGATAGAAACTATATATTATATTCAGAAGAGCCATCCAAGGGACACTGAGAGAGAAAGAAAAAGGGAAAAATGGAAGGAAAAACAAAAAGAGGGAAGGAATTATATTCATGCCAGCAAGAACCACAAACCAGTTTTTTTCTTGTTCATAGCTCCTTGTTTGACCTCCATGGGTCAATCTATCTGTCACATGCATGTCACCAGAAATGGTATAGAGGGACATATGAAACAGGTGAGAGGAGCTCAGCCTACATATACATCTGTATGTGAAATAGAAACTGGGTGTCATGTTCCTCCAAGTGACTTGGTCCTAAAAGAACATTTAACGAGAAACTGTTTGGTTTCTGCTTTTGCAGGAAGGAACTAGGTTGGAAAGGTCCACAAATGTTTAGGTGCACGACTTTTGCAATTGTAAACACATTGTTTTTCCACTTAGTATAAATAATAAATTAATAATATGCAGAGAAAGAAATTCTAGTGGTCAGAGATCAAATACAAACAGCCTAAGAGGAGCACTAGTAATGATGAGCAGGAGTTGGAAACTGCAGAAATTACCTTATCTAGCTGGGATCGTGAATATTGTGAATTTTCTATGGAATTTGACTTCCACTTTTTAAATAAGAAACTTCATAACATCTTAAAATTCTGGGTTTATGGTCTTTTTCTAATCAACTATATAAATTCAGTAGAGAAGTGGTGAAGGCTTAAGACAAGAAGAGGGGAGAAAATTCAGTTGTGTAAGATAAGTAAGTTCTGGAGATCTAATGCACAGCATATGACGATAGCTAACAAAACTTCATCATATACTTGAAATTTGCTAAGAGGATAGATCTTAAATTAAATCTTCCAAAACACACACACACACAAACACACACACAGTAACTAGGTAGAGGTGACAGATTAATTAGCTAGATTGTGGTGATAGTTTCACAATGTATATGTACATAAAAACCCCTAGTTCGATGCTTTAAACAATTTTTATAAGTCAATAATATCTTGATAAAGCTGCTTTAAGAAGAGGAAAAAAAGAATACTTAAAATATTTTAAGAGTATTAGCACCTTATTCCTCACCAAACTATCACTCTACCACTGCTGTGTGGTAGTGTGATAAAGAAAAAGAATTAAGCACACTAAGATTGCACCTCAGAGAGATCAAGCTTATATCACCACTACTCTTCCTTTTCCTCCCCCAACTAAAAACTCCACTAATGCTGAATGTCGCCCATTGACGAGGCACATCTAACCCTCATTCCATGGAATCTTCAGATCCTCTGCGTTTCAAATAGAGACATGGAAATGCAAACACATTCCATAATCAAGAGGAAAGAGTACAGTGACTACCTGATATCCACACCTCCAAACTAGTATAAATCAATCAAGCTGCTTACAATCAACAGCCAGAAACTAGGTCAGGAATAACCCTGGGACATATTTCTGTTGGAAGTCCTCTGATAAAGCTTCCTCTCCTGAGAGAGCATTCCAAGTAGGGGAACTCTTTATTTCTTCAGGCAAGAATGTAATGCATCCTTTTCCCAGGATGACAGAGAGGCAAGGGGGAAAGATAATAAGGGTCCCGGATGGCATCACTGGGCTGCCAACCCCACCAACACCATAGCAAGCCTAACCCCTGGACCTCCTGTTACATGAAATAATAAATTTCCTAGGTGTCTACGCCAGTATGAGTCAGATTCTATTTCCTTTCATCAGAAGCATCCTGGCTCATGCAACTTCAGGTTTGTTTGATGACCAAGTATGTACTCATTCTGAGAATTTTCTATCCTGAGAGGATATCTCTGCTGAACATAAAGTCTTGAAGGGTTTCCAACTCAACAGCTCCAGTGGCCCTGGAGTTAGACTTGGATTAAATCCCAACTCTGCCACTGGTTATCTGTGTGATTAATAACAAATTACCTCTCCTTTCCATGACAGTTACCTCATCTGAAAAATGTGAATACTGTAATATTAGTGCTTGCCACAGAGATGTTTGAGGACTAAAAGACATTTCCACATAGTAAGTGCTAAGTGCCTTTTAGCTCTCACAAGAAAAGGAAGAGCATAACTTCTGCACCTAAGTTTTTATCAGAATCCCTAGGATGTTTGAATAAGATGATTTTATTTTCTCCTGATGTACCAGATCTATCTCAGAATTAAAATATGATATTCATTTAATGTTTGTCTCTATCTGAGCTTTTGGCTTTTTAATTAATGACTGTCCTCATTCTTTTTTGAAAAAACACAACATCATTAAAGAAAATATTTAAAACATTACCCATAGTATAACACTACCTAACTGAACTATTTTTATTCTTTTATATTACCTCTTGCATATATTTACATACCCACAATCATAATGAACATTCTACTTAGCTTACTATTATTTTCACTTAAACTATAGCACATTTCTCCATAATTCTATATGTTCTTTGTAATTATTAACTTCAATATTTTATGGTATTGATATAATATAATTCAATAAACATTCTTCTAGCATTGATATTGTTGCATAAATACTTCCTTATTTTTATCTTAAAAATAATGCAGCAGTGAACATTTTTGTTTTCATATTCTTTGGGTTCTGTGAATTATTTTCTTAAGAAAAATTCCTAGGAGTAGAATTATTAGGTCTCGTCGTCGGCAGCCGTCCGTCTCGAGAGACGATGGTGTAGCTTCTTAAGAGTCTATCTGCACCACCGAGAATGGCTGTGCAGTCCGACTCAGGAGTGACACGGTATCTGTCTCCTCCCGTGTTGAATCGACATCTTGCGATGACGCTGGAGTGTCCTCTCCAGTGAAGCTGAAGCTACAGAGCCTGGGCAGGGTGATATGGAGGGTCTGCTGTTGCCCATGCAGCAGACCCCCCCTCTCTTCGCAGCTGAAGGGTCCAAGGGAAAGACGGAGTCAATCCAGCTTGGGTTCAGGTGCGCCGCAGGAGTTGCCGGTGTTGACTACAATGTCAAACCGCCTTAGGGACTCCGGCTCCGGATTTTCTGTCGGGGTTTACTCCCTTAGCCTTTCCCCTGAAGAGGTATGCCGCAAGGCAGCGGAGGTTTTTTGGAGTCAGAGTTTTCCTTCTCTGATGTGCCCTGACTGGAAGATCGAACCAGCAACACTTAGCTCACAGGCCGACGCTCAATCCACTGAGCCAAACCAGCCAGCGGGTATTAGGTCTAGGGCCATGTATTTTCTTTAAGCCTCTTGTTATATAATTCTTTCCTAAAGGTTTGTTCTAGTTTGCAATTGTAAACTTTATTTTAACTAGTCAAGACTGAAAATGAGTTCCTCTAAGCACGTACTTGGTTTGAAATACCACGAAAGCCTTTGTACTTTGGGGAAATCAGTGTTTTGATTGTCTTGACATGGGTTTCAAGCATTATAAGTTCTGCTTTCTTGCTTTGAAAGTACACCTTTGAACCTATCAGTCTTATTTTTCACAGGTCATGAACTTTTAAAAGCCTGTCTGCTTTTATCTCCCTCTCTCTCCATGAATCTGGTTGGATTGATATAGACCTCCCAAGGATATATAAATGGCTCAAGGACATCATTTTAAATGGATGACCAGACCCAGCTTCATACTTCCCGAGAGAGGCACATTTATGGTCTGGGAGTGAAGTGTTACGATCACTCCATCCAGACAGAGTAACACTGATCTCCCTGGCAAAAGCCCAGGTTCTTGGGAATCCACTGACCACTTCGTAAAAACCTGGGACATTTAATTGGGAAAGTACTAAGAAAAATGCACCCCATACAAAGTTTAATGTGGATCCCTCCTTACTCCTTCATATAGGAAAAATAACTACATAATCTCCTTTTCCCCTGGAGCAAAGAAAGTAAGTTTGGCTATGCCAATGGGAGTCTCTTGAAGATATAGAAAGCCTGTATATTTTTCTCTGGTTCTGCGTTTACCTGACCCATGGGCAGATGCCTCTAAGTCATAGGCAGGGTGGTTGACACAGACCTGGATGCCGCTAAAAGGGACTTTGTCTAGCCCACTGTGAGATCTTTCCACCTTCTCATGTTTCTACCAACCATAAACCCAAATATAAATGCAGACTCTAAAACACAAGGCACTATGACTAGGTTGTAGGGTAGTCATTCCCAGAATACAGAGCATACTTATGTTTATTTTTAACTATGGATTATCATAGACATAAAAGCTCAACATTGAAAAGTTCTGGTAGAATTCCAAAAGCATGCTTAGAGATCCTATTAGAGTTACAAACTTACAAACTCCAGGTTAAGAAACACATTGATTTCAAGGGTCTAGAAAAATTTTTTTGTAAAAGACCAGATAGTAAGTATTTTAGGCTTTGTGGGCCATATAGTCTTTGTTACAATTATTCAACTTGACCAGCACAAAAGCAGCCATAGACAATCTGTAAACAAATAGGTATGACCATGTTTCAGTAAATTTTTTAATAAAAAGAAGTCCTGGATTTGGCCCAAGGATCAGAGTTTGACAAGCCCTGACCTAGGATGAATGGTTAAAATGGAAGGCCTTACTAGATTTATACTCTTGCTATCTGCAATTTGTTTGTAGGCTCATTGGTTCATTTCATCAGTGACTTTATTATTATTATTATGAGATTCAGGATATGGATGTTGATTCATTCATTCAGACATAAAAGATATTTTTGGTACCTAATGTACTCTGGACACACAGTCTGTCCTTAATTAGCCCTGCATGTAAATATGACACAAGACTGCACTTTTTGGTGACATAGGTATAATTGGTTAGAAAAATAAAAAGCTGGACAGTAGCAAGCAGTATAAGTCAATTTTAAAAACCTTTTATGAGCAATTGGATCAAGCCTCTTCTTTAAGATTTGAGCATTCTGCTTTGAAAGGCCTATCCAGGGACCATTGAAGAGTTGAAGGCAAGGAAGCTATCTGATACAACAGTGCACAGTTAATTACTGATGCTGCAAATACTTAGCTGTGTTACCTCTCCTTGGACAAGTTGTTTAATTTTTCTGAGACTCAATTTGTCCTTCTGTAGAGCAAGAGACTTAGATTAGATTAATTGGATTACATGTGTCCTCAATCTGCTCAAATTTTGAAAGTTTAAAGCTTTGCATCAACCAATCTATGCTGAGAGACAACTATTATGTCAGAAAACAAGCAATTTAGAGAGTCCTGCTTCTTGTGGAGCTCCAATATATATCCTATAAAGGTTTCTCACTTTGGTTTCCCCTAAAACTAGGACATTTCATTCATACTGGGAACCACAATGGTTTCCACTCATTGAGGAAACCTGACGTTGAACTGTTAAGTGCAAACCAATGCAGAGTGAAGAAGAGGAACAGGCTGTGAGAGTGTGGGGACAGGATGTGTAATTCTGATCTCCAGAGGAAACATTTGAATTGGGCACTGTGGTATTAACAGATTTTAATAAACATTGAAGAGTAAGGGTGTTAGAAGGCTTTGCTGACAGAAGGTAATTCAAATGGAGAAATATGATGGGAGAATGGAGGCACTGTCCCAGAGTCACAGATTAGTTATATCACTTTGTGAGTGAATGTTTTCATTGGATTCTGTTTCTTTTTTTTAAAATATGCTTTATTATTATTTTTTAATATGCTTTCTTGTTTATGCTATTACAGTTGTCCCAATTTCTTTTCCCTTTGTTTCCCTCCACCCAGTGACCCCCTTCCCTCCGGTTAGTCCATGCCCATTGGTTGTGCGTATACTTCTTCTCAACATCTTCCTATCTACTCCACTCCCTCCTACTATGCTTCTTAATTCCTGTACTATCTCCCTCCCTTCCCCCCTCCCCCTCCCCACTGACCTACCCCCAAAATGTTCCTATACTTATAATTCTTTTCTCACTCTCGTTGCCTACTTAGTCTGCCTTTGTCACAATTCCCTAGCTTCTGTTGTTAGTTGTTGGTTGTTTTCATTTTAATGTTCATAGTTTTGATGCTCCTTCTCCTAAATAAGTCCTTTTAACATTTCATATAACAGTGGTTTGAATCTGATGAACTCCTTCAGTTTTACTTTGTCCTGGAAGCACTTTCTCTGCCCTTCTATTCTGAATGACAGCTTCACTGGATAGAGTAATCATGGTTGTAGGTTTTTGTTTTTCATTACTTTGAGTATTAGCCCTGGCTGGTTTGGCTCAGTGGATTGAGCGTCGGCCTGCGAGCTAAGTGTCACTGGTTCGATCTTCCAGTCAGGGTACATCAGAGAAGGAAAACTCTGACTCCAAAAAACCTCCGCTGCCTTGCGGCATACCTCTTCAGGGGAAAGGCTAAGGGAGTAAACCCCGACAGAAAATCCGGAGCCGGAGTCCCTAAGGCGGTTTGACATTGTAGTCAACACCGGCAACTCCTGCGGCGCACCTGAAGCCAAGCTGGATTGACTCCGTCTTTCCCTTGGACCCTTCAGCTGCGAAGAGAGGGGGGGTCTGCTGCATGGGCAACAGCAGACCCTCCATATCACCCTGCCCAGGCTCTGTAGCTTCAGCTTCACTGGAGAGGACACTCCAGCGTCATCGCAAGATGTCGATTCAACACGGGAGGAGACAGATACCGTGTCACTCCTGAGTCGGACTGCACAGCCATTCTCGGTGGTGCAGATAGACTCTTAAGAAGCTACACCATCATCTCTCGAGACGGACGGCTGCCGACGACGACTTTGAGTATTTCTTGCCAGTCCATTCTTGCCTGCAGAGTTTCTTTTGAGAAATCAGATGATAGTCTTATTGGGACCCCTTTGTATGTAATTTTTTTCTTCTCTCTTGCTGCCTTTAAGATTCTCTCTTTATCCTTAGTTTTTGACATTTTAATTATAATGTGTCTTGGTGTGGTTCTCCTTGGGTCCAGTTGTTTTGGAACTATCTGTGCTTCCTGGACCTGTAAGTCTATTTCCTTCCCCAAGTTACGGAAGTTCTGCTTCATTATTTTTTCACATAATTTTTTAATTTCTTGTTGTTCTTCTTCACCTCCTGACAGCCCTATGATTCAGATGTTGGCCCCCTTATAGCTGTCCGATAAGTTTCTGAGCCTCTCCTCATTTTCCTCACCTCTCATTTCTGCTTTCTGCACTGGTTGACTGTTTGTTCCTTCCCTATGTTCCAATATATTGATTTTATCTCTGGTTTTCTTTCCATCACCACTAATTTCGTATGTATTTTTGTTCATTTCAGTTGGACTAGCCTTCATTCCTTCCCCATCTTGTTTAAGATCCTCAGTTAGGTCTGTAAGCATTTTTATAACGAAAGTTCTGAACTGAGAAGATTTCCTATCTGCTGAGCCATTAGATTAGATATTTGCTGTCTAGTCAGCTGAGTCACCAGGATCTCTATCATCATCTGTGTCATAATGACCATTTTGTGTTTACCTTTGCTTCCTGGGCAGGGTTGTGACACCTCCTATGCTATAGCGGGCTGAACCCCATGCACTCTTTACAATCGGGCAACCCTAATCACCACGCTGTGGTGTTTTTTGCAGGGGAGGGGGTCCAAGGTGGATACCTGCTATTCACTCCCCGCTGAGAGACCAGGAGCCTCCTCTTCTGTCCCCTCCCCCTCTGGGTCTCAAAATCCAAGGCAATGGAGGTCTGCATTCCCCAGCTTTGGAATCGCAAGGTGATGGGTCTGGACTGCAGCTGGGGGTGCTCCCCAGGCACTTCTTGTCTACCCCTCAATACTGGTGTCTGTGCTTACCACTGTCCTGCCACCATCGCTGCTGGCGCTGCGGACAGCACAGCTTGACCTCTCCTCCTCGACTTTGCCCCTCCTAGCTGTCTGGACGAGCACCACTTCTTTATAACTTCATACATCAGACTTCCATTTATTTTCTGGAACTTCTGGTTATTTCTGTTTTTGCAATAGTTCTATTCCTTCTTAGTTGTGGAGGGAAATGGAGCGTGTCAGTCTAGGCCTCCATCTTGGCTGAAAGACTCTTGTGTTTGTTTGCTTCCTGAAATGCTTCATTGATTATGCTGTTACAGTTGTCCCAATTTCTTCTCCTTTTGTTCCCCTCCACCCAGTGACCCCCCTCCCTCCAGTTGTCCATGTCCATTGGTTGTGCATATTGTTCTCAACATCTTCCTGTCTACTCCACTCCCTCCTACTATGCTTCTTAATTCCTGTACCATCTCTCTCCCTTTCCCCCCTTCCCCCTCCCCACTGACTTACCCCTATAATGTCCCCCATACCTATAATTCTTTTCCCACTCTCATTGCCTCCTTAGTTTGCCTTTGTTTTCTTTCCCTAGCTTCTGTTGTTGGTTGTTGTGATACAGTTTTCACTTAATGTTCATAGTTTTGATCCTCCTTCTCCTAAACAAGTCCCTTCATCGTCCATCGTCGGCAGCCGTCCAGCTCGAGAGACGATGGTGTAGCTTCTTAAGAGTTTATCTGCACCGCCGAGAATGGCTGTGCAGTCCAACTCGGGAGTGACACGGTATCTGTCTCCTCCCGTGTTGAATCGACATCTTGTGATGACGCTGGAGTGTCCTCTCCAGTGAAGCTGAAGCTACAGAGCCTGGGCAGGGTGATATGGAGGGTCTGCTTAACATTTCATATAACAGTGGTTTGGATCTGATGAATTTCTTGAGTTTTACTTTGTCCTGGAAGCACTTCTTCTGTCCTTCTATTCTCAATGACAGCTTCTCTGGATAGAGTAATTGTGGTAGTAGGTTTTTGCTTTCATTACTTTGAATATTTCTTGCCAGTGTCTTCTTGCCTGCAGAGTTCCTTTTGAGAAATCAGCTGATAGTCTTATTGGGACCCCTTTGTACATGATTCTTTTCTTCTCTCTTGCTGCTTTTATGATTCCCTGTTTGTCCTTAATTTTTTTAATTATATTTTATTGATTACATTGTTACAATAGTTTCAATTTTTTTCCCCTTTGATACTCTCTGCCCAGCACCCACCTTCCCAGCAATCCTCCCCCCACCCAGTCCATGCCCATGGGTCATGCATACAAGTTCTCTGGCTTCTCCTTTTCCTATTTTATTATTTTTTAAAAATTAATTAATTTTTATAACAATAAAAAATAACAAACCCCGCCTCTCAAACTTAAGACCCTTTAAAATCTTATAGAGGACAATGGGCGATGGTCTCGTGCTCCTCTAGCTGCTTCAAGATGGGCATGGTCATCATTCAGCTTATCCTTGGGCCCAGAAATCCCTAATAAGAGTGGGGGTATGGGGGGGAGGGTGGTCTTTCCATATTGGGAAGAATCTTGCAGACTCCAGGTTGGTTGGCTGTCCCTGGGCAATGGCGTGCTTGGTTTAACAGGCTGGCATCCTTGTTGCATTCTGGGGGCAACAGATTTGGCAGCAGGGTTAAAAGACATCATTCAATTCATAACCACTAGATGACAAAAAACAGGTATTAATTTTTCAATGTTGTGCCAGGCACGTCACACCTGTCCAAATCCATTTTGCCTACTATACTTAGTTTGGACTGAGGGAAATATTTTAGGTTTCCCTCCTCTCAGACCTCTGGGCCCTTTCTGTCCAAGCCATTAGGATAGGAAAAATAAACTAGTTTTAAGGTAAAGCCCACAGACCACTCTATTCTTCACCAACCCAGCCACTTAGTTCAGCCAAACTGTTGAGTCTCAGGAGGCAGCAACGCAGACAGCATTAAGTGAGGCCTATATGTACAGACAATCACTCAGGTAATGTGATCATAGGTTTATGCCCTTTGAAAACAGAAAACATATGTTAATTTATGCAATATAACCCACAAACCAGTCTATAAATCTATAAGACTGTCATGCTTTTTTGGTAACAACCAGAGCCCAAGCATGTCTCCTTTAGGCATGACATTATAGTCAAAGTCTTGGTCAAAAAAAAAACTCTATTAACAACTGGTCTTATCAGTTTCATGCAAAGAACCTTATATCATTAGTTACTTCTTCAGAATGCCAAATTCTGGAGGGATTGGGTAGGGAGAAAAATATACAGTGTAAAGAAAAATCCTTGTCCTTGTAAATTTCACTAGAATTGGATTTCCATTCTTTATATTTTCTTGTTTTCCACCACTATAAATTTTTTTGGTTGTTTGTTTTTCTATTACATTTGTCTCACTTTTTTCCCTATTGCTTCCCCGCACCCTGCCCACCCCTTCTCCCATAGTCAGTCCCCACCTAGTTGTCCATGTCCATGGGTCATTTATACATGTTCTTTGACTAGACCCTTCCTCTTCTTATCCCTTCTCTCCCTCCCATCTCCCCCTTTGTTACTGTTAGTTTATTCCTTGTTTACATACCTCTGGTTCAATTTTGCTCATTTGTTTGTGTTGCATTAGTTTCCTGTAATAGGTGATAGCATAAGGTATTTTTCCTTCGTTGCCTGGCTTATTTTGCTAAGCATAATTATCTCTAGTTTCATCCATGTTGTTGCAAATGGTAGAAGTTCCTTCTTTCTTTCAGTATTTATTCATTGTCATTTTTCCCCTTTGTACTTGTGTTCTTATCTCTCTCTCTCTCTCAATCTCTCTGTTTCTTCATTTTCTTAAAGCAGACCCTTTTGCATCTCTTGCAATCCTGGTTTGGTGGAGATGTATTCTTTTAGCCTTCTTTTGTCTTGGAAACTCCTTATTTCACCTTCCATTTTGAATGAGAGCCTTGCTGGGTAGAGTATTCTTGGTTGTAGGCCTTTGTTTTTCATTGCTTGGAATATTTTTTGCCATTCCCTTCTTGCTTGTAGTGTTTCTGTTGAGAAATCTGATGATAGCCTTATTGGAGCTCCATTGTATGTTATTAGTTGTTTCTCTCTTGCTGCTTTTAGGATTCTCTCTTTGTCTTTGAATGTTGCCATTTTAATTATGATGTGTCTTGAAGTGGGCCTGTTGGGGTTCATCTTCATTGGGACCCTCTGTGATTCCCGGACTTGCATGCCTCTTTCTCTCCCCATGTTAGGGAAGTTTTCTGTCATTAGTTTTTCAAAGAGGTTTTCTATCCCTTGCTCTTCTTCTCCTTCTGGAATTTCTATGATACAGATATTATTACGTTTCATGTTGTCCTGCAGCTGTCTTAGAGCCTCTTCAGTCTTGTTCAGTCTTTTTTCATTTTGTTGCGCTGTCTGGGATATTTTGTCTACATTGTCCTCCAGCTCGCTGATCCAATCTTCTGCTTCCTCTAGCCTGCTTTTAATTCCTTCTAATGTGTTCTTCAATTCAAAAATTGTATTCTTCATTTCCTCCTGGCTCTTATTGATAGCTTCTATGTCCTTTTTCATGCTGGTATAATTCTCAATAAGTTCCTTGTAGTTTTTCCTGGAGTTACTTGTAGTTTCCGCTGAGCTCACTGAACTTCTCCATAATCCATGTTTTCAATTCCATATCTTATAGTTGGGTCCCCTCTATTTCATTTAGCACTCTTTCTGGGGATTCCACCTTTCCTTTCGATGGGGGGTTGTTTCTCTGTTTCCCCATTTTTGTGACTCCTATTGTTTGTTGGTGCTTCTTAGAATGATCTGCACTTCCTGGATCTGCCTTTGGTGGCATCAGATACTGTACCAGTCTGGGCCTAGGCAGCCTGTTGGAGACTTCCAGGGATCTACTGCCTTTGTCTGACTTTTTTAGTTGTTAATCTATTCAATCTGTGATTAGCCATCAGGCTTAAGGACCGTGCGTGAGGCAGCTTAATTCCTATAGGCTGGGCTTTTGCTTCCCCTCAGGCTGACGCCACTTTAAGGGGGGGGGGAATAGTCCGCCTGCAGTACTGGGGAGGAGTCAGCACTGGGAACCCGTTCACTGCTTCCCCAGTTCTCCCCTCAAAGCCACCACACCAAACTCTCCCCAAGCATCTCTAGTCCTCTCTGCCTCCCCTCCACTCAAGGCCAGGGTAAGTGGGGGCTGAAATATTTTTGTATGTGATCTGCTTAAGAGCTCTTTTTCTCCAACTGTTTCTCTCTGGCTAGTAAGAAACCCTGTGGCTCTTCGCTTTTCTCAGCTGGATACTATTTTACTTTCCACTCTGTTGCTGTAGGCTGGGAAGCTCAGCTGGGGGTTTAGACCCTGCCCTTCTCAGGGGACCCCCAGCTGCTGAGCTGTTTCTCAGTCCCTTCAGCAGCCACCCGTGTGAGCCCAGCCAGCCCTTCCACGTCTCCACACTCCCTACCGGTCATGTTGTGGTGTAGCGGCCTTTTCTGCCTCTCCGTGGTTATAAGACTTCTCTCCAGCTAGTGTTCGGTTGGTTATTCCAGATGATTTCTCCAAAATTAAGTTGTAAATCTAGACTAGTTCTGGGAGGAGGTTAGTGTAGCTTCCACTTACTCTTCCACCATTTTGTTTCTCCCCATATAAATTTTTGAAGTATTTGTTCTAGATCTGTGAAAAATGTCACTGGTATTTTAATAGGAATTGCATTGAATCTATATATTGCTTTGGGTATTATGGACATTTTAATGATGTTGATTCTTCCTATTCATGAATATGTTATGTGCTTCCATTTATTTGTATCTTCCTTAATTTCTTTCTTCAGTGTTATATAGTTTTCTGAGTACAGGTCTTTTACTTCTTTGCTTAAGTTTATTCCTAGATACTTTATTTTTCTTGTTGCTATGGTAAATAAAATTTTTCTTTTAGTTTCTATCTCTGGTATTTTATTGTTGGTGTACAGAAATGCCTTCAATTTCTGAATATTGACTATTTTCCCTGTTATTTTGCCAAATTCACTTATTTGGTCGAGTAGCTTTTTGTGGACTATATAGAGCTTTCTATGTACACTATCATGTTGTCTGCAAATAATGACAGTCTTATTCCTCTTTTCCAGTTTGGATGCCTTTGATTTCTATTTCTTGTCTGATTGTTGTGGCTAGAACTTCCAACTACGTTGAATAGGAGTGGAGACAGTGGACATCCTTGTCTTGTTCCTGACCTCAGGGAGAATGTTTTCAGTTTTTACCCATTGAGTATGATGTTGGCTTCAGGTTTCTCATATATGGCCTCTATTTGTGGAGGTATGCTCCCTCTATTCCCATTTTGCTGACAGTTTTCATCATAAATGGGTGTCATACTTTATCAAATGTTGTTTCTCCACCTATTGATATGATCATGTGATTTTTGCCTCTCATTTTGTTTATGTGGTATATTACGTTTATTGACTTGCAAATATTAAATCATCCAGCATCCTTGGGATGAATACCACTTGATCGTGGTGTGTAATTTTTCTAATGTGTTGCTGGATCTGCTTTGCCAATATTTTGTTCAGGATTTTAACATCTATGTTCATCAGTGATATTGGCCTGTGACTTTCTTTCTTTTCTGTGTCTTGACCTGGTTTTGGAATTAGGGTAATATTGGCTTCATAGAAAGAGATTGGGAGTTTTCCCTCTTCTTGAATTTTTTGAAATAGTCTGAGGAGGATAAGAGTTAGTTCTTTCCTAAATGTTTTGTAGAATTCACTTGTGAAGCCATTCGGTCCTGGGCTTTTGTGTGCTGGGAGTTTTTTGATTACTGCTTCAATTTCACTAGCTGTTATTGGTCTATTCAGACTTTCTACTTCTTCTTGATTAAGTTTGGGAAGATTATAGTTTTCCAGGAATCTGTCCATTTCCTCTAGGTTGTCAAATTTCTTGCCATACAGTTGTTTATAATAATTTCTTACAATTCTTTGTATTTCTGTGGTATTGGTTGTGATTTCTCCTCTATCGTTTCTGATTTTATTTATTTGGGTCCTCTTTCTTTTTTCTTGATGAGCCTGGTTAAAGGCTTGTCAATTTTGTTTATCTTTTCAAAGAACCAGCTCCTACTATTGTTGATCTTTTGGATTGTTTGTTTAGTCTCTATGTCATTTAATTCTGCTCTGATCTTGATCAATTCCTTCCTTCTACTCGCTCTGGGCTTTGTTTGTTGTTCATCCTATAGTTCTAGCAGCTGTAGGGTTAAATTTTTTATGAGAGATTCTTCTACCTTTTATAGGTAGGCCTGTATTGTTATGAACTTTCTTCTCAGGACTGCTTTTGCTGTATCCCATAGGTTTTGGGTTGTTGTGTATTCATTACCATTAGTTTCCAGAAAGTTTTTGATTTCTTCTTTGATGTCATTGTTAACCCGTTCATTATTTAATAGCATGTTATTCATTCTCCATGAGTTTGAATGTCTTCGAATTTTTTTCCTTGGGGTTGATTTCCAATTTTAAGCCATTGTGATCTGAGGAGATGCTTGACATAATTTTAATTTTCTTGAATTTGTTGAGGCTTGTTTTGTGTCCTACCATTTGGTCTATCTTTGAGAATGTCTCATGTGTGCTTGAAAAGAATGTATATTTTGCTTTTTGGGGGTCAAAAGTTCTATATATATTGACTAAGTCCATTTGATCTAGAGTGTTGTTCAGTGCCTCAATATCCTTGGTGTTTCTTTGCTTTGAAGACCGGTCCATTGTTGACAATGGGGTGTTAAAGTCCCCTACTATGAGTGTGTTGCTGTCTATATCCCTTCTGAAGTCTTTCAAAATTTTCCTTACATATTTGGGTGCTCCTTAGTTGGGTTCATATATGTTTAAAAGAGTTATATCTTCTTGATCTATTTTTCCCTTAAGTATTATGAAATGTCCTTCTTTGTCTCTTTTTATGGCTTTTGCTGTGAAATTTGTTTTGTCTGATATAAGTATTGCTACTTCAGCCCTTTTTTCATATCCATTTGCTTAAAATATTTTGTCCATCTCCCCACTTTAAATCTGTGTAGATATTTTTTTCTAAGGTGTGTTTCTTGTAGACAGCATATATGTGGGTCATGCTCTCTAATCCATTCAGGTACGCTATGTCTTTTGATTGGAGCATTTAATCCATTAACATTTAAGGTTATTACTGATAGGTACTTATTCATTGTCATTTTCCCCCTTTGTACTTGTGTTCTTATCTCTCTCTCTCTCTCTGTTTCTTCATTTTCTTAAAGCAGACCCTTTTGCATCTCTTGCAATGCTGGTTTGGTGGAGATGTATCCTTTTAGCCTTCTTTTGTCTTGGAAACTCCTTTTTTCACCTTCCATTTTGAATGAGAGTCTTGCTGGGTAGAGGATTCTTGGTTGTAGGGCTTTCTTTTTCATTGCTTGCCATATTTTTTGCCATTCCCTTCTGGCTTGTAGTGTTTCTACTGAGAAATCTGATGATAGCCTTATTGGAGATCCATTGTATGTTATTAGTTGTTTCTCTCTTGCTGCTTTTAGGATTCTCTCTTTGTCTTTGAACGTTGCCATTTTAATTATGATGTGTCTTGAAGTGGGCCTGTTGGGGTTCATCTTCATTGGGACCCTCTGTACTTCCTGGACTTGTGTGCCTCTTTCTCTCCTCATGTTTGGGAAGTTTTCTGTCATTAGTTTTCAAAGAGGTTTTTTTTATCCCTTGCTCTTCTTCTTCTCTTTCTGGAATTTCTATGATACAGATATTATTACGTTTCATGTTGTCCTGCAGCTGTCTTAGAGCCTCTTCAGTCTTGTTCAGTCTTTTTTCATTTTGTTGCGCTGTCTGGGATATTTTGTCTACATTGTCCTCCAGCTTGCTGATCCAATCTTCTGCTTCCTCTAGCCTGCTTTTAATTCCTTCTAATGTGTTCTTCAATTCAAAAATTGTATTCTTCATTTCCTCCTGGCTCTTATTGATAGCTTCTATGTCCTTTTTTATGCTGGTGTAATTCTCAATAAGTTCCTTGTAGTTTTTCCTGGAGTTCCTTGTAGTTTCCTTGGAGTTCTTTGTAGTTTTCCTTGAGCTAACTGAGCTCATTGATCTTCCCCATAATCCATGTTTTGAATTCCATATCTGATAGTTTGCTTTTCTCTATTTCATTTAGCACTCTTTCTGGGTATTCTTCCTTTCCTTTTGATGGGAAGTTGTTTCTCTGTCTCCCCATTTTTGTGACTCCTATTGTTTGTTGCTGCTTCTTAGATTGATCTGCACTTCCTGGATCTGCCCCTGGTGGTCAGATCATGTACCAGTCTGGCCCTTGGCAGCCTGTTGGAGACTACCAGGGATTTACTGCCTTTGTCTGACTTCTTTAGTTGTCAATCTGTGATTAGTTGTCAGGTTTAAGAACCAAGGGTGTGGCAGCTTAATTCCTGTAGGCAGGACTTTTGCTTCCCCTCAGACTGATGCCACTCATCTGGGAATGGTCTGCCTGCAGTATTGGGAATGAGTCATCACTGGGACCCGGTCGGCTTCTCCCCAAGTTCTTTCCTCAAAGCCACTGCACCAAATTCTCCCCAAGCATCTCTAGTCTTCTCTGCCTTCCCTCTATTTGAGCCCAGGGTAAGTGGGGGCCAAAATATTTTCATACGTGATCCGCTTAAGAGCTCTTTTTCTCTAGCTGCTTCTCTCAGGCTAGCAAGAAACCCTGTGGCTTTTCACTTTTCAAAGCTGGATACTATTTTACTTTCCACTCTGTTGCTGTAGGCTGGGAAGCCCAGCTGGGGCTTTAGACCCTGCCCTTCTCAGGGTCAACCCCTGGCTGCTGAGCTGTTTCTCAGTCCCTTCAGCTGCCACCCATGGGAGCCCAGCCAGCCCTTTCATGTCTCTGTACTCCTTACTGGTCACTTTGTGATATAGCAGCCTTTTCTGTCTCTCCGTGGTTATAAGACTTCTCTCCAGCTAGTGTTCACTTGGTTTTTCTGGATCATTTCTCCAAAATTAAGTGGTAAATCCAGACTGGTCCTGGGAGGAGGTTAGTGTAGCTTCCACTTACACCTCTGCCATCTTGGATCCCCCATCCCCCCTATCTATTTTGTACCAACAAATTATGCTTCATAATCCCTGCACCATTTCCCCATTTCTCCCCTTTCCCCCTCCCAGCTGTTACCCCTCCAAACGATCCCCATACCGATGATTCTGTTTCTGTTCTTGTTGATTGCTTAGTTGGATTTTCTTTTTGATTTTATTGATTCAGTTTTTGATAGTTGTGAGTTTGTTGTCATTTTAGGGTTCATAGTTTTAATCCTCTTTTTCTTAAGTAAGTCCCTTTGACATTTCATATAATAACGACTTGGTGAAGATGAACTCTTTTAGCTTTCCCTTGCCTAGGTACCACTCATCTGCTCTTCCATTCTAAATGATAGCTTTGCTAGGTAGAGTAATCTTGGTTGTAGGCCCTTGCTTTTCATCACTTTGAATACTTCTTGCCAGTCCCTTCTTGCCTGCAAAGATTTGTTTGAGAAATCAACTGACAGTCTTATTGGCACCCCCTTGTAGGCAACACTCCATTTCTTTCCGCTTCTCTCTTGCTGCTTTTAGGATTCTCTCTATCTTTAAACTCTGGGTATTTAATGATGATGTGTCTTGGTGTGGTCCCCTCTGGGTACAGCTCGCTTGGGACTCTCTGTGCTTCTTGGACTTGTATGTCTATTTTCTTCACAAAATTTGGGAAGTTTTCCTCCATTATTTTTTCACATAAGTTTTCAATTTCTCATTCTTCCTCTTCTCCTTATGGCACCCCTATGATTCAGATGTTGACACTTTTAAAGTTGTCCCAAAGGTTCCAAAGCCTCTCCTCATTTTTTTCAATTCTTGTTTCCTCATTCTGTACTGGTTGACTGTTTTTTTCTTCCTTATATTCGACATCATTGATTTGAACCTTGGTTTTCTTCCCTTCACCATTGGTTTTGTGTGGATTTTCCTTTGTTTCACTTCACATAGCCTTCACTTCTTCTCTTATGCGTTTGCCATACTCAAGCATACCTGTCGAGCCTGTGATCATCTTTATCACCATTGTTCAAAATTTTGCTTCTGTTAGGTTGGCTATCTCCTTGTCTGTGAAGTTGGCTACCTCCTCATCACTTTTTTCTCCCACTAGGACCTTGATCCATTCTCTGTTTTGGGCTATACTTCTCTGTCTCCTCATCTTGACAGGCTCCTGTGTTTGTTTGCCTCTGTGTCTTAGGTAGAGCTGTCGCTCCTGATACATTGTAAGGAGCAGAGACTTAGGAATTCATATGGGAATAATTTTTAACATAATTCCTGTTGAGTTCTATTTTTCAGCTGTTTTAAACTTAAATTGGTATGCTGATTTCAAAACTGCTGTTAGTTTTCTTCTATCACGTCAAGTATTTTTATATTTTCTCAGCTTATTTTAATGTGGCCACTCCAGGATGGACGAGGCTGGATCAAGGGAAGCACTGGTGCTCTCTTATTGGCTGAGAGCAAACCTCTATCAGTGGGGAGGGGTGGGGTACGACCTTGGAGACCAGCAACAGGTTCATGCTTGCCTAGGCTGTTCAGTTACACATGAGACAGTGTGGTTAGAGGTTGTGTGCCACTCTATATTGTGAATCATATTCTGAAGTGTGGTCTGAGTTCTTGTCAGTATACAAGGAGTTAGCAGAATTTATTTTTTATTTACATACATACTTATTACCTATCCTTCAGATTATGTCTTCCTCTATATTTCTCATCATAAATGCATAAACAATCCTGATTCACTTTGTTATAACTTTGGCAGTTTCACCATTCTCAAAGGACAAACATCAGCGCATTTGTCAGGCAAGCCTATTTTGCATATTTTAAAGTAAAACTTGGTGATCAAGATAAGTCTTGGGTCCCTCACAAGGTGTGCAAGCATTGTGTTGAGAGTTTACAGATGTGGACGAAGGGAACACATGATAAATTACCATTTGGTATACCTATGGTTTGACGAGACCTCAGAGATCATTCAAGTGACTGGGACTTTTGTATAGTGAAAATGTCAGTATATAACAAAAAATAATAAATGTAAACTAGAGTATGCCAGTCTACCATCAGCTATGTGCCCAGTGCCTCATTCAGCTGAAATTCCAGTGCCAGTTTTCATTGAATTACCCTCTTTCATAAAACAGGAGTATGGTGAAGAACTAAGTGACAGCAATAATGAAGATTTTGAAATTGAAGAGGACTCAGTTTGTAAAGGATTTGATCAGCATGAGTGGAATGATTTGGCCTAAGACTGCAATGAGAAAAACTTGCTTTAAAAAGAAGCAAAGGTATCCTACTTTCAATCAAGAAAAGTACATGTCTGCAGTACTTTCAAGATGATGGTGGCGTTCTGTATTGCCATAGCATACATGGTTTAAAGGAGGAATTGGGAATTCCAATCTATAATGCAACTGAATGATGACTGTTAATCAATAGTTCAAAGCAGAGCTTGAAGTGTGTCCTCCTCCACAATGGCAATTTATTTCGTGCAGTGTCAATTGGCCATTCAGTTTGTTTTCATGAAGAATATGAAGGTATAAAGAGAGTCATTGATCTGTTGCAATATCACAAGCACAACTGGGTCATCTGGGTTGACCAACTGGGTCATCTGTGTTGACCTCAAAATGGTCTGCTTCCTTCTTGGTCAGCAATACAAATACCCCAAGTATCCCTGTTTTCTGTGTATGTGGGACAGCAGAGCTCATGTGAAGCATTGGGCAGAGTCGAATTGGCCTCCAAGATCTTACCTCAAACCTGGTGATCCAAACATTTTACATGAACCACTTGTTGACATAAAGAACACTATATTCCCATCTCTTCACATAAAACTGGGTTCCATGAAGCAATTTGTTAAGCTTTGCCAAATGAAAGAGACTGTTTCAAGTATCTCATTTTGGCATTTCTTAGCCTGTCATTTGAAAAGATAAAATACCTTAATATGTATGTTTTGTAGCAGAACTTTACTACTTGTACACAATTTGACTTACAGTAACAATATATAGTCTTTATATAAATAAAATAACTCTAAATAAACAGTATATTCAAGTAATTTTTTCTTTATTTTCCTTTGTATGTACATTTTGTATGGTTTTTGGGACCTTAAAAAGTTGACGTGATAGAGAAAAACTGGAGACATTTTTGGATTCAGATGCCAAAAGTTAGTCAAAAACAAGTGTCAGATCTAACTCAACAAAAATTGTGTTCCCTAGTGTTATTGTGTATATAAATGCAACATATTTCTGGCTATTTATTTTGTATCTTGCTACCTTACTGGATTTATTTATCTGTTCTAGTAGTTTTTCTGGTGGAATCTTTAGGGTTCTCTGTATATAGAATCATGTCATCAGGAAACAATGACAGTTTTATGCCTCCCTTTCTGATTTGAATTCTTTTTATTTCTTCTTCTTGTCTGATTGCTGTGACTAGAATTTCCAGAACTATCTTGAATAAGAGTTGTGAAAGTGAATATCCCTGTCTTGTTTTATATCTTAAGGGAAATCCTTTTAGTTTTACCATTGAGTATGATATTAGCTGTGGGTTTTTCATATATGGCCTTTATTACATTGAGGTATCTTTCTTCTATTTCCACTCTGCTCTGAGATTTTTTTAATCATAAATCAGTGCTGGATTTTGTCAAATGCTATCCTGTACCTATTGATACAATCTTATGGTTTTTATCATTCATTTTGTTTATGTGATATACCACATTAATTTATTTGCAGATTTTGAACCATCATTGCATCCTAGGAATAACTCCCACTTGATGATGGTGTATCTTTTTAATGCATTGATAAATTTGACTTTCTAATATTTTGTTGAGGATTTTTGCATCTATTTTCAACAGTGATATGAGCCTATAATTTTTTGTGTGATGTCTTTATCTGGTCTGCAATCGGGATAATTCTGGACTCATAAAGTGAGTTTGGGTTTCTTCTCTCCTCTTGAAATTTTTGGAATAGTTTGAGGTGTTAATTTTTTGAATATTTGTAAAATTCAACTACCA
Organism: Furipterus horrens; assembly: GCF_987537825.1. NCBI lineage: Eukaryota > Metazoa > Chordata > Mammalia > Chiroptera > Furipteridae > Furipterus > Furipterus horrens. Next base: position 47,080,920 of record NW_028327182.1, read on the forward strand.
AGCCATCCACTCCGGGACTTTTGTTTGTTGAGATGTTTTTAATTACTGCTTTAGTTTCATTGGTTGTAATTCTATTCAGATTTTGTTTCTTTTCCATTCAATCTTAGGAGATTGTACATGTCTAGTATTATATTCATTTCTTCCAGATTGTCCAATTTGTTGGCATATAGTTGTTCATAATTTTTTTTACAACCCTTTGTATTTCTGTGGTGTCAGTTGTTACTTCTACTCTTTCATTTCCATTTTTACTTATTTGGATCCTCTCTCTTTTTTTCTTGATGGGTCTGATTAAGAGGCAGTTCTTGTTTTCATTGATCTTTTGTATTGTTTCTTTTAGATTCTATTTGTTTATTTCCACTCTGATCTTTATTGTTTTTTCTGTCTTTGTTGTACTTTTCCTAGTTCCTTTAGGCACAAGGTTATATTGTTTAAGATTTTTCTTGTTTTTAAGGTAGGCCTGGATTGCTATAAATTTCCCTATGCTTTTGCTGTGTCCCACAAATTTGGGGTTGTTGTATTTTTATTTTCATTGTCTCAAGGTATCTTTTGACTTTTTTTTCTATCTCATTGTTAATATATTTCTTGTTTGTTAACATGTTATTTAGCCTCCATGTGTTTGTGTGTTTTTAGGGTTTTGGGTGTTTTGGAGGGTTTTTTTGTAATTGATTTCTAGTTTCATACCATTGGAGTTGGAGATGACGCTTGAAATGAGTTCAATCTTTTAAAATTTATTGAGATTTGTTTTGTGGCCTAATATGTTCCATGTGCACTTAAAAAATGTATATTTTCTAGGTTTGGGATAAAAGGTTCTGAAAATATATAAATCCACCTGGGCTAATGTGTTATTTGAAGCCACTGTTTCCTTGTTGAAGTTCTGTCTGGATGATCTGCCAAAGAGATGTTAAATTCTCCTATCATGACTGTATTGCTGTGAGTTTCTGCCTTTATGTCTATCAATATTTACTTTATTTATTTAGATGCTCTATGTTGAGTGCATAAATATTTATAAGGGTTATTTTCTCTTGTCAGATTTATGTCTTTGTCTCTTTTTATAGGCTTTGTTTTGAAATCTATTTTGACTGATATAGGTATTGTTATCCCAGCTTTATTTTTGTTTTCATTTGCATGAAATATCTTTTTTCCATTTCTTTATTTTCAGCCTGTGTGTGTCTTTCATTCTGTGGTGGGTCTCTTGTAGACACAGTTTATGTATGCATTTTTTTAAATCCATTCAGCTACACTATGTCTTTTGATTTCAGCATCTAACCCATTTACATTTAAAGTGATTATTGATAAGCATGTATTTATTGTCATTTTATTCTTTATGTTTTTCTTTTTTCTCTAACTCTCTTCTTAAAGAAAATCTTTTAACATTTCTTGTAATACTGATTTGTTGATGATGAACTTGTTTTATTTATTTGTTTTTTAATATAGAATGGATAGAAAGAAATAGAACTACTTAGAGTAAAGAAGCTCCTTTACATTTTCTGTATAGGACTGGAGTCTGAACATTAGCATATAACCTCAAGTAAGCCCCTCAAAGTCCTTCCCGGGGGGCACATATTTGTAGAGAAAACTTTCCAAGACAATCTTCTACTTGCCTCATGTTTGAGAACATGGTGATTGAACCCCAACACTGAAATTAGGTGAAATATTTGTATGTCTGCAATTTCTAACAACAGTCTAGACTTCAAATATTCTGTGCTGTTGCCTCACAAACAAACATTTGCCCAGGTTATAAATTTGAATTTAGAACACATGGCCAGGTAAACATAGGTCCCTTGTGTTCAGAGGCCGCATCAGTCCTAGCTTCAATGATTGGGCCTCAAAGGAGCCTTGTAGAGTCTCAGAGTGTGTCTTTCAAGAGCTAACAGGAAGCCAGCATTAACTATGCACTTTTGAAGGTGTTACTTTCTTCACAGAGCTGTAAGCCTAGGCCTTTTAAAAAATACACATGCTATCTGTGGGAATGTCAGTAGTTACTGGGCCCCTGAAAAAAATTTTCCAACAAAGGAATATGTCTCTTGGAACATTTAGTAGCAGTTTTACTCCTGGCTTTCACATTGTTGTTATTTTTTAATTCCCATACCCAGCCTTTTGGGTTCTATCATGGCAACAAGGGAGGGCAGTGAGGGTGTACTTGAGCCAAATAGCAGCATGGAACCCCCTCCTGTCACGTCTGGACACCACTTAGACCCACAGCAGGAATAAGGAGTAGCTGTTGTGGCATTCTACTGACTAAAGGGCTCCTTGTGCAAAATTCAGTTATCTTAATGGCAAAACTTCACATGCAAGCACACATTAGTTTATTCAGTTGCCCTTCATAAAAAATTATATATTTGTCTTCTGTTTTTACTTTCTTGCATAAAGTATTTAGCTTTCATTTGAAATATCATTTTGAAATTCTTTAAATAGTCTATAAAGATACTGTCTTCAGATGTGTTTATCAGCAATAATAATAGAGCAAAATCAAGTGACTAACAATTACTTAAGTGGAGCATAAAGCTTCTCTCTCCCTAGGCGAAGGAGTTTTCATTTGAAGTACTTTTATTATTCTAGCTGGGCAAGTGGCTGCTTAGTCACCCTCCTTATCAATGATTCAGGTTTTCTCCTGACTGCCTTGTAAAAAGATAGTACCTTTGGTACCTTCTATTTCTTCCCTCCCAAATGTAATAGGAAACTATTTTGAAAAAGGTTACCCTCAAGAAATACATACTTTCATTTATCTCACCAGCATGTAACTAAATTTGAAGATGTGCAATAATTAGTGTTGTGCTGCTTCTAACAGTGGTTCTTAAACTTTGGTATACATCAGACTCTCCTGGGAAACTTCCTATTTCAAAGAGCCTGATGCTCTATATTTCTTTCTAATACACCAATGTTGGAGAACCATGACTAGACCCTGCATCTATTTGCTACAGAATAACCAGAGCCCAAAGTTCTTAGTTGTCCACTTGCTGATGCCAATCAAAACCAGATTAATGTCTGAGTTTTTACAAGTAACACTAAGGAGATTTCTCCAATGCTTAATTACAACAACAGACCCAAATGCAAACAGGATCCTAGAGGCCAGAATCAGCCCGTGTACCTGTGCTGTATACAGATGGGCTCTGGTTATAACGTGTGGGTCATGGCTTCCAGAACACTCATCCTATGGGAAGATGAACATCAGAGAGAGCAAGCCAAGCCACACTAAGGGGAAAACAAGGTCTGCATCTTGGTTTCTTCAAAACTGGGAGTTCAGTTAGTAAATAAGACTCACTCTGCAATCACAAAGTTGTGCAACACTGAAGTTCATTGTAATAAAAGCTGGTTTGACATTTTTTTCTGTGAGACTGTAGGAGTTCAGAGAGCCCTCTCTCTGGAGCAGTTTAAAGCACAGATCTGATTGTACATATGTGACTTGAAATTCTGTGACCTTCAGAGAAAACTTCTTTCTGGAATGTCTTAGGACATTTCTCCATACTGTAGCACTGGGTCAAACAGGCCTGTACAATTGAGATGTAACTGCTCCAGAGACACACAAGAAGGAATAAGAAATATGGAGAAAGATAATGAAGGCAGAAAATACTCTGGACCTTGACATAATTTTAGCCCCCAAGACAATCTCCCCCTCCACCCCCAACTTAAAGAGCAAAAAAGTACATTTTTTTTGCTTAAAAAATATTTTAATAAACTATGGTTTTAAACTACATACTTAAAAATCAAGTGTCATCCTTCCTTTAGTTGGAAAGACCCATGAAGCAGACAGTTGTCACAAGGCTCATTTCCCAGTAGAACCTTTTATTGGTAGCTATTGACTTCTTCACAAATCACAAGAAATAGAGTTCTATAGAGGAGACAAGAATTCCCTGGCAAGTCTATTCAGAGAAGACTCTATACTTCATTTCTTCACATTCAGGAGCAAACCTATACTTATATCTTAGTAAGAACCTTAAATAAAAAGATTTAAGTTTTGCACAACAAAAATTTTTTAAAAGCCTAAAAGCAGTCATCTTCTACAAATAACATTTTTATAACCATTAACATTTACTATTTCACAACTAGAGAAGAAAGAAAGACTGACGAATGGAAGGCTGCCCATCAAAATGTAGAAGGAATGCATTTGGGGTTCACATAAAGCTGAGTTTGAGAGCTGGTTCCATCACTTTCCAGCTGTTTGGCTGCAGGAAAAATTTTTTAACTCATCCAGACATTAGTTTCCTCATCTGTAAAATTAGAAGAGTAAAAGTATCCCTCTTATCAGTTTGCTGGGAGATTAAATTCAATGACACGATGGTTGGAACCTGACACTGATACAAAGAAACTATCAGTAAGTACCAGTGTTTTGGGGGGCAGAGGTCTGTAAGGAAACAATACCACACTACATTTTAAGTAAAATTCTCAAGTCATTAGAAAGCTGGTAATTTTAAGAAAGAAAACGGAGGCATAGAATGTGGTGGAAGTATCCTGCCTGTTATCTCTTCTAAAAAAGTGCATAGGGAACCTCATTATTTTTTGAACATCTGAACTACATGCCCAGAACTGTTCCTGGCATTATTGGAGGTACAAAATATGGTCCCTGTCCTAGAAGAGGCTATAATCAAATTGTATAAACACACCATACAATTGTCTAACTGTATAGACAAAGAAAAATTAAGTGTAAAACCAAATGATAACTTAATATAAAGAAAGAACAAGAGGAATGATACGAATGATTCAGTGTGAGTTTGAGAAAATCATTCTGAAGGTAGTCAGGTTATGGAAGAGCCTGAGTAGAGTTAAGATGTCTCACATCTCTCTGTTTACACCAGTCACGAAGAGACACTCAAGTCTCCCAGACTATGCCCCATGCCCTGTACAGTTCTGTATACCTTCACGCCCACTCAACCTCACCCTCTTTGTAACCCATCAAATCCTTGCCCTCTTCCCTCTAATCTCATGATCTGTAACACTGAAATCTCCTAACCCTCATCTCTGAGAGTCCTTTCCACTTTTTGTCCTCCCCCCACTTCATTCCACCCAAAGGATGCAGACTCTCCCACAGCATCTCAAGCAGTAGCACTTTCTTGCACACATACTCTAGTTATTCACCAGACCGGGCTCCAAATTGCCTCTTCCAGCATTTCCTCCCAAACCACCAGCAGTTCTAAAGCACAACCTCTCAAACCAGAACTTCTTGTCAGTGCCACCTGTATACATCCAGGCCCATCCCCATTTCTTGAAGAGCTTAGCACTGGGCTGATTTTACTCTCATTAGCATTCCTTCTATGATAGAATAATGTTCTCCACCAATCCTACCTCCCAAAGATGTCCACGTCCCAATCCTTGGAACCTGTGAATGTTACATGGTGATATGAGCTGAATTGTGTCCCCTTTCCTGAATCCATACATTGAAGCCTTCATCCCCAGTACCTCAGACTGTGACTTTATTTGGAGATCAGACATTTAAAGGGGTTATTGAGTTTAAAGTGAGGCCATTATGGTGGGCTATCATCCAATCAAATGGGTGTCCTTATAAAAAGTGCAAATGTAGACACAGAGACAGCAAGGTTGTGCACACACAGAAGAAAGACCATGTGATGTACACAGTGAGAAGGGAAGGTGGCCATCTGCAAGACAAGGAGAGAGATCTTAGGAGAATCCAAACCTGCTGACACCTTCAGTTTAGATTTTTAGCCTCCAAAACTGAGAAATAAGTTTCTGTTCTTTAAGCCACTCAGTCATGGTATTTTGTTATAGCAGCCCAAGCAGACTAATACTCATGTCAGAGGAAAAGGTTGCAGATGAAATGAAGGTTGTTCATGAACTGGTCTTAAAACAGAGAGGTTATCTTGGATTATTCAGGTAGGTCCAATGTAATAATAAGGGTCCTTAATAGTGGAAGAGGAAGACAGAGAGGCCAGAGTGATACAATGAGAGCAAAACAAGACCCATTGTTACTAACTTTGAAGTTGGGGGAAGGAGCCATAAGCCAAGGAATGTATGTGGTTTTTAGAAGCTGGAAAGACCAAAGAACCAGATTCTCTTTTCCAGCTTCCAGAAAAGAACAGAGCCCTGCTGACACTTTGATTTTAACCCATGAGACCTGGGTTGGTTTTCCATTCTACAGAAAAGAAACATAATCAATTTGTGTTATTTAAACCACTAAATTTGTGGTAGATTGTCACAGCGAGAACAGGAAACTTATATAACCCTTGCTATAAGCCTTGGAGATTTTGATGTCTACATATAGTAGAAAATCCATCCAATATTCTCCATTCCCTCTGTTCCTTTAGTTTCTCTTCTCATTCTACCTCAGACCCTGTTCCCATGACCTTGTCATTGCCTCTAACTGTAACCTTTTCATAACCTCACTCTCAAGCATCACACTCTCTAATTTCCACAGCTTTTATCTTTCCATCTCACTTTTTTAGGTCCTGACTCCAGAAATCCTTCAGCTGCACTTTCTCTTACCTTCCTTCATGCTCTTCCCAGTTGAGATATCATTGACCATAAATATAATCATCCCTTACTCTTTCCCTCCTTCATACTCTGTAGGGGATCACTTCTTGTGGTTTCAGGAATTGTAGCCCAAGCCATGAGTCAGGCCCTCCTGGGAGGCCTTTAAATCTCAGTGAAAAACTGAAAGGCTATGTGGCAGACAGGACTGAGGGCCACTCAGAGGTTTCCCATAGGAATTGGATTAAAATAATACATATTATGTTTTAGAGCTTGCTCCGATTTTCTTATCTCTTAGTTAATGATAAACAATCTGTAGCTAAAAAGAGATGAAGCCTTGCACCTAATGCCAATGTGGCATCAAGATGTTTAATAGATCCTGACACAGACTGGTCACTATGTGCTCTATACTGATATCTATAATCAGTAACTGTCAACTGTAACCCAAGCATCTGTAAGCTTATTGATGATTCATAAATCTTGACCTTGTACTTCCCAAGTCCCCTCCTCAATAAAAGGCACAGGAGACAGAAGTTCTAGGCTGTTCTTTACTAAATAGATTAGTCACCTCCCATTCCGCTCCCCCCAGACAAAATACACTGTCCTGGATAAATTTGTACCGCCATGATCCTGAAACTTCTGCTGGACAGAGAGTTTCCAACCAAGTCAGGGTGTTGGAGGCAGCTCAGCCTCAATACTCAAGTGGAAAAACCATGTCCCAGAAAAATCTTACACTCCACCTACTTCAAACCTGTACCTGAGCGTCTGACCATGGCTAGAGGAAAACATTCTGTAGGCTCCTCTATCTCAGTTTAAATTCATGACTAATAATCTGCAGAGGACCCTAAGTGCTGCCAGGCAATCCCACCACATTCCCCTCCATTCACTCTGTCATTCTACTGGATGCATATCTCATACATGAACACTGACCTTGAGCCATCACCTCTTACAGGAAGCTCTCCTGACCTCTTCCCTGGCCACCTCAACACTGGATGAGGTGCTTCTTGATAGGGTTGTTAAATATTCTGTGCATATAGTTGCACTTGCCATTTTAGATTGGAATTGTCCATACAACCACTGGATGGTGAGATACCAGAGGGCAGAGACCAGGTGCTTTCCATGCCCTACAGTAAGTGCAGTGTCTAGCACAGAGCAGTTACTCAGCAAATGCTTGAAGAATGGTAAAAAAAAAAAAAAAAAGAAAAAAAACAACACGAATTAACCAACAATGTGGGAGGAAAAAGGGTTTGAGGAAACCAGATGACATACAACATTATATGGTGGGATTTCAACTTCTAAACCACTATTTCCCAAAATACTAGAAGCCAGAGTGGCTGACTGACTACCCAAAACTTCCTGAGATAGCTGCTGGAAAGTAGATTGGATATATCTGTCTAAATCAAGATAGATTTCATTTGGAGATGTTCTCAAGTCTAGACTCATGAAATCTTAGAAGCAGGTGGGACCTGCAAGGTCATTTAATTTTTTGCTTTGAGTTTATTTAGCCCAATCTGAGAAATGAGCTTGGCTTCAGAGCAATATTGTTTGCTATTTTGGTGTATTTTATTATTATATTAATTATTATAAATACAAATTGTTTAGAACATGAAAAAAATACTAGAAAGGAAACATATTCAACCTGAAAAAAAGAAAACAATTAAATTGGACACTTTTATACATGTTTTGGATTTAAACAATAAGACAGAATAGAGGGAGTGGAGAGATGTATGACCCAAAGTCAGGAAATCAAGGCATTTTGGCTCCCATGTGTACTTGTCCAAACCAATGAACTTTCCTGAATTTTCTTCCCAGACAATGAAGGTTATTATATGTCCACTTCCCTCCCCAGATGTGCCTGCATTAGGTAATGCCTGTAACTAGACTCTGATCCCTGGAGAGTGTGTATGAGCAAAAATTATACTGCTGCAAATATTCCAAGAGTAAGAAACTAACAGGATTTTTGTGTGTATTTTTTAAAAATTATAAACCTCATGGTTTGACCCAGCCAAGTTGTAAAGATGTCCCTTGTGATTTGACCCAGCCAAGTTGTGAGAGATACAGCTAATCATCATAAGACTTACAGAATAACAAATGGAAACTTCAGGATTTTGGCTGCTTTTTACTAGAAATAAAGTAAAATGCAAAAATACAGAACACAGTTTCTCTGAGCAACACCTTTGAGATTTTGATGGTGAACATTTATTTGTTTAAAAAATTAAAACATTTACTCAGCACCTACTAAGTGCCAAACACAGTGCTGGACAAGGCAAAGATAGATGGAGATTAGCTGTAACCTTCTCTAGAAACACTCACAGTATGATGGGGTGTGGGAGACACAGGTAGAAAAATATCACCACAATAAGCATGACAAGCAGTCCTACAGAAGTGACAGAAACACCATCTATCAATATTTCCAGTTCCCCTCCCAGGCAGAGTCAAGTTGCTTTGATCAATAAATGTTCGAGAAAATGATACAGGCAGAAGCATTTTACTGCCAGTGTGAGACTCTTCAGTTTTCATCTATCTTGGTGATTGTGGAAGCATGAGCTGAAATTAAGAGCAACACTGAGCCAGCACATGAGGTCAGCCTTCCAAAACTACAATATACTTTGCATCAACAATAAATACATCTTTGTTGTTTTATGTTTTAGACCTGTAAGATTTAGGAAGTGTTTGTTATCCACCTATTCTGGCTAATTCAGATATCTAAGTGTTTTGAGAGTAGAGAGGGAACTTGATGAAATGAAAGAAACATTCACAGTGGAGGTGACACTTGAGCTAAATGAGAGGGCCTGGGGAATGGAAAGCAGTCTGGTATATATACTATGTGAGAATTTCAATTTTTAAGGAGATTCAAGATCAAAAGCATTGAAAGCAATACCAAAGAAAGGAGTTTGGACTGATTCCTATAAACTACTATTCCTCAAAAAGTGGCTTAGCACCAACATGCTTAATATGTCAAGGCTCTTTGGGTGGTTCTCCAACAGAAGAAATAATGTCTAATCATATGCTGAAAAATATTCTCTTAAAATTTTTCTTTTAAAACTTCTGATGCCATGAAGGAGGAAGTCTCAGTGTGATGCTCCATGTCTTACTTGAAGTAACAGCCTAGTGGGCGGCAAGGCCTACAACAACTTGAGCTCATTTAGGATGCACTCTCCTGGAGCCACACTGGCCTCTTCGATGCTCCTTGAACCCCAAGACCTTTGCATTCTCCATTCTCACTGCCTGGAATGCTCTTCAAAGGATACCTTGTAGTTTACTCCCCCACTTCCTTCAAGTGTTTGGGCATGTTTCATCCTACCAGTCATGCCCTTCCTGACACCATCTACATAAATTTATTTATTTATTTATTTATTTACTTATTTATTTTTATCCTCATTAGAGGACATGCCTGCTTATTGATTTTAGAGAGAGAAGAAGGGTGAGAGGGAAAGAGGAATAGAAACATCAATGTGAAAGAGAAACATTGATTGGTTGTCTCATATACACACCCCAACCAAGAACTGAACCGATAATCCACTCACGTTCCTTCACTGGAATTTGAACCCACAACCTTTTAGTTTACAGGATGACACTCCAACCAAATGAGTCACACTGGTCAGGGTTCTGATACTATATAATTTTAAAACTTATTTTGCTTAACATATGTCTATCCCCACTAGAATGTAAGCTCATTAATGGTAGGGATGCTTGACCCTTTGTTCACTACTGATTTCCCAGCTCTTAAAATGAACAACAGGTGTTCAAAAACTATTTGCTGAATGAATGGATGGATGGATGGATAGATGGATGAATAAGTAAATGAATTAATGAACATCTATCTGAAATGTGTTCATCTCTATTTTTATCAGAGGACTGGCATCAGATTAGAAATGTTGAAAGGCATTAATATATACTTCAAGTGGGAAATTGTATATGTCACCAATAATGTTTTTAAATATAAAATTAAGACTTTCATCCAAATATAAAATTAACAGGTGTCAAATATTTTATTCAATTAATTAATGAGTGAACCAGTAAGATGTTATAACCAGTTCAAAGGAGAACTCAAATTACATACACATGAAAGTAGTACCCAGACAAATTTATAATTACATATAAATTTGGTCAATATCAACAGGGCAATAATCAAATCCATTCCATCAGATAAAATTAATTTGTCTTTCTAGTGACAAGAATTATGTGTACTATATAAAATTTTTATACCTAAGTTTTCTACAACTTACAGTGTTGAAAAACACTCAAAGACAATGAAAAACACAAAATGGGTGAAAAGCTGGGGACAAGGAAGTCGTCGTCAGCAGCTGTCCGTCTCAAGAGACGATGGTGTAGCTTCTTAAGAGTCTATCTGCACCGCCGAGAATGGCTGTGCAGTCCGACTCGGGAGTGACACGGTATCTGTCTCCTCCCGTGTTGAATCGACATCTTGCGATGACGCTGGAGTGTCCTCTCCAGTGGAGCTGAAGCTACAGAGCCTGGGCAGGGTGATATGGAGGGTCTGCTGTTGCCCATGCAGCAGACCCCCCCTCTCTTCGCAGCTGAAGGGTCCAAGGGAAAGACGGAGTCAATACAGCTTGGCTTCAGGTGCGCCGCAGGAGTTGCCGGTGTTGACTACAACGTCAAACCGCCTTAGGGACTCCGGCTCCGGATTTTCTGTCGGGGTTTACTCCCTTAGCCTTTCCCCTGAAGAGGTATGCTGCAAGGCAGCGGAGGTTTTTTGGAGTCAGAGTTTTCCTTCTCTGATGTGCCCTGACTGGAAGATCGAACCAGCGACACTTAGCTCGCAGGCCGATGCTCAACCCACTGAGCCAAACAAGCCAGGGTAGGACAAGGAAGTACCTGTCTATATTTCAGTACTTCCCAGCTGTGCAGAAAAGAGATTTTGCAGATATAATTCAAGTCCCTAATAAATAGTGACATTATCTGGGTAGGCCTGACTCAATTAGTGGAAGTTCTTTTTAAAAGAAGGCTTAAGGATCCCAGAGGGTGGAGGAGTAACTTGGAATGACAACTTAATTGTGGAGAAATCATATGGAATAACCAACTGTACATCAGCTGAAGAGAAGCCTTATAACCATGGACAGACAGAAAAGGCCACTTCATCACAAAGTGACTGGTAGGAAGTGCAGAGATGAGAAAGGACTAGCTGGGCCCCCATCGGTGGCAGCTGAAGGGACTGAGAAACAGCTCAGCATCCGAGGGGGCCCGCTGAGAAGGGCAAGGTTTAGACCCCCAAGCTGGGATTCCCAGCCTACAGCAGCAGAGCAGAAAGTAAGATAGCATCCAGCTTTGAAAAGTGAAAAGCCGCAAGGTTTTTTTGCTGGCCTGAAAGAAACAGCTGGAGACAAAAAGCTCTTAAAAAGATCGTGTTTGAAAATATATTGGCATCCAATATAAGACATAGGACTTCCAGGCAAGATGGAGGCCTAGATAGATATGCTATGTCTCCCTCCACAACTAAGAAAAAATACAAATACCTCATAACTAGAGACAACCAGAAGTTCCAGAAAATCAAGCTCCATGGAAGTCCAACAAGCAAAGATATAAAAAAGAAATACCCAGACAGATAGGAGGGATGGAGCCAGGGTGGAGAGGATGTGGTGTGGTAGCAGCAGCAGCAGTGGCAATGGCAGGCCAGCAGAAAGCTCAGTCAAACATTTTAAAAAGTTGAGAGGGACACCTGGGGAGCACTACCAACACCAGACCAGACTGCATAACCTATGGTTATAGCACCAGGGACTGTAAAGTCTCATTGCTTCTGATTGTGCAAACCAGTGGGGGTTGGGGCAGAGAAAGAAACAGCTGGTCTCTCAGTAGAGTCTGCTCGCTTAAAGAGCCCCCACAGTCCTAGAACATTTACAGACCCACCCACTCTGGGAACAGCAACCAGGGCATCACCTAGGGAGGCACGCACCTATACGGAAGTGGGAGAAGTGCCTCAAAAAAAGGGCGAGTGCTGAACAAGTGGCATTGTTCCCTCTCAGACCCCTCCTTACCACACAGCGCCACAATGTGGTGAAATGGGTCACCCTGTACTGATGAATACCTAAGGCTCTACCCCTTACAAAATAACAGTTGTGACAGCTCTACCTAAGACACAGAGGCAAACAAACACAGGAGCTTGTCAAGGTAAGGAGACAGAGAAGTATGGCCCAAAACAAGGAATAGATCAAGGTTCCAGTGGGATAACTAAGTGATGAGGAGACAGCCAACCTAACAGATGAGGAGATAGCCAACGTACAGATGCAGAGTCTAAAACACTGGTGATAAAGATGCTCACAGACTTGACAGATATACTTAAGTATGACAAATACATAAGGGAAGAAGTGAAGGCTATGCCAAATGAAACAAAAGAAAGTCCACACAAAACCAATGGTGAAGGGAAGGAAACTGGGGTTCAAATCAATGATTTAGAAAATAACGAAGAAAAAAACAGTCGACCAGTACAAAATGAGGAAACAAGAATTGAGAAAAAATGAGGAGAGGCTTAGGAACTTCTGCGGCAACTTTAAATGTGCCAACAACCGAATCATAGGAGTGCCAGAAGAAGAGGAAGAGCAAGAAATTGAAGTTATATGAAAAAGTAATGAAGGAAAACTTCCCAAATTTGGTGAAGGAAATAGACATATAAGTCCAGGAAGCACAGAGTCCCAAAGTAGCTACACCCAAAGAGGACCACACCAAGACACATCATAATCAAAATGCCAAAGGTTAAAGATAAAGAGAGAATCTTAAAAGCAGCAAGAGAAAAGCAGGGAGTTACCCAGAAAGGAGTTCCCATAAGACTGTTACTTGACTTCTCAAAAGAAACTTTGCAGGCAAGAAGGGATTGGCAAGAAGTATTCAAAGTGATGAAAAGCAAGGACCTAAAACCAAGATTACTCTATCCATCAAAGCTATCATTCAGAATGGAAGGGCAGATAAAGTGCTTCCTAGACGAGGTAAAGCTAAAAGAGGTCATCATCACCAAGCCATTATTGTATAAAATGTTAAAGGGACTTATTTAAGAAAAAGATCAACACTCTGAACATTAAAATGACAACAATCTCACAACTATCAAAACTGAATCTAAAAAAGAAAAAACAAAAACAAACTAAACAAACAACCAGAATCATAGGTGTGGGGATAATGTGCAGGGTTTTAAGCTGGGAAAGAAAAGGGGGAGATATGGGGAAATGGTGCAGGTACTAAGAAGCATAATTTATTGGTACAAAATAGACAGGGAGAGGTAAAGAATAATACAGAAAAGGATGAAGCCAAAGAACGTATATGCATGACCCATGGACATGAACTAAGGGGGGTGGGATTGCTGGAGGGAAGCAGGTACTGGGAAGAGAGGAGGAAAAAGAAAAGAAGTTGAGACAACTGAAACAACATAATCAATAAAATATACTTAAAAAAAGAAAAGAACATATATTGGCATCCACTTACCATGGACTCCAGCACAGGTAGAGCAGAGAGGACTAGAGATGCTTCAGGAGAGTTTGGGGTGGTGGCTTTGAGGAGGGAACTGCAGGAGAAGCAGACCTGGTCCCATTGCTGACTCATTCCCCATACTGCAGGCAGACCACTCCCCTTCAAGTGGCATCAGCCTGAGGGGAAGCAATAGCCCCACCCACAGAAATTAATCTGTTCCCCCTTCTGTTTTAAAGCCTGACAGCTTATCACAGATTGAATAGGTTAACAATTAAAGTAGACAGACAAAGGCAATAGATCTCTGGTAGTCTCCAACTGACTGCCTAGGCCCAGACTGGGACACAATCTGATGCCACCAGGGGCAGATCTAGGAAGTGTAGATCAATCTAAGAAGCAGTAACAAACAAGAGTCACAAAACTGGGGAGACAGAGAAACAACCCCCCATAGAAAGTAAAGGAGGAATCCCCAGAAAGAGGGTTAAATGAAATAGAGGTAAGCAAACTATCAGACATGGAATTCAAAATATGGATTATAGGAACGCTCAATGAGTTCAGCAAGCTCAAAGAAAGATACAAAGAACTCCAGGGAAACTACAAGGAACTTACTGAGAATTACACTAGCATTAAAAATGACATAGAAGCTATCAATAAGAGCCAGGAGGAAATGAAGAATACAATTTCTGAATTAAAGAACACAGTAGAAGGAATCAAAAGCACGCTAGAGGGAGCAGAAGATCAAATCAGTGAGCTGGAGGACAATGTGGAAAAAAACTCTCAGACAGTGCAACAAAACAAAACAAAACAAAAAGACTGAAAACAAATGAAGAAGTTTTAAGAGAGCCACAGGACAACATGAAATGTAATAATATCCATATCATAGGAATACCAGAAGGAGAAGAAGAGAGCAAGGGATAGAAAACCTGTTTGAAAAAGTAATGACAGAAAACTTCCCTAACTTAATGAGAGAAAAAGTCGCACAAGTCCAGGAAGCAGAGAAGGTACCCATGGAGATGAATCCAAACAGGCCCACTCAAGATACATCACAGTTTAAATGGCAAAAATCAAGGACAAAAAGAGAATCCTAAAAGCAATATGAGAGAATCAGCTAATAATATACAAGGGAGCTCTGATAAGGCTATCATCAGATTTCTCAACAGAAACACTACAAGCCAGAAGGGAATGGCAAAAAATATTCCAAGCAATGAAAAACAAAGGCCTACAATGAAGACTACTCTACCCAACAAGGCTCTCATTCAAAATGAAAGGTAAAATATGGAGTTTCCTAGACAAAAGAAGGCTAAAAGAATACATCTCCACCAAACCAGCATTGCAAGAGATGCTCAAGGGTCTGTTTTAAGAAGATGAAGAAACAGAGAGAGACAGAGGACCACAGGTACAAAAGGGGGACATGACAATAAATAAGTACCAATTAATAATAATCTTAAATGTAAATGGATTAAATGCACCAATCAAAAGACATAGGGTAGCTGAATGGATAAGAAAACATGACCCATATATATGCTGTCTACAAGAGACCCACGTCAGGACAAAATATCTACACAGACTTAAAGTGAAGAGATGGAAAAAATATTTCAAGCCAATGGACATGAAAAAACAATTGGGGTAGCAATACTTATATAGGTCAAAACATA
Organism: Furipterus horrens; assembly: GCF_987537825.1. NCBI lineage: Eukaryota > Metazoa > Chordata > Mammalia > Chiroptera > Furipteridae > Furipterus > Furipterus horrens. Next base: position 47,096,411 of record NW_028327182.1, read on the forward strand.
TTTCATAACAAAGACCATAAAAAGACACAAAAAGGACATTTCATGATACTTAAGGAAACAATCATTGAGAAGATATAACCCTAGTAAATATATATGCACCCAAAACAGGAGCACCCAAATATATAAAGAAAACCTTGAAAAACAATTTTAAAAAAAGAAAGAAAAGCACAAAATGGTGCAATGGACAAGATACCCAGTAAATATTTTTGCCCTTTTTTTGTTGTTGTTGTTAAATGTTTTTATCATCAGGGCATACATTACACCATTCTCAAAACAAGTATAATTTACAGAATTATACAAGACAACTTTTTATTAAATATCATTATTTAGTAATGTTCTGTTTAGCTGAAAAGTTATTTCAATTGTAAGAACCATCTCTGGTTACAAAAATAATAAAAAACCTTATTTATTTTCATTTTCTTTTACAAATGCCCTAAAGAAGTTTTAAGTTAAACAATATTTTAAATAGAAAAACACTAATTTTTCAAGTTGGTATATACTTTTTATGGTTTATATACATGTTACCTGGTTTCTTTTTGTAGGAAACTGGACTAGAATTTTATCACAATAAGCGTTGTAAAATAAAATGCAAGAGCTAATCCCCTTTTAACAAAAATACTCAGAGATACTTTTTATTGGTTGATAATTAACTGCTACAGAACATGAACAAAGTACATGTACTGGATTACATTTCAGAGTGCAGATGCCCTTTGGCACCAAAGCAAGGACATCCATAAGTCAAAGCCACAGAGCAGTTCACACAGTGGCAAGTGCAGGTCAGTGCCTTTTCCTCCCCTGTGCTTTGTTCTCCATCCCCACCGCCCTGCCTCCCGCAGTAGCAGACGATTATTAAATACATTAAGTTCCTGGGATTTATGCCTCAGATCAAGACATCACTTGAGTAATTTCAAATGATGTACAGCTCCTCATGTAAAAAAGATGTTTTGTGGTCACAATTACTTCAGAAAGTAATTATATTCAAATAACCTGACATCATGCTTTAGCAATTACATAATCATGATTTTGACACATGGCAATTTATAAGTTAGGCAAATGTGAAATGCTGAGAGATGTGAACAGCTGTTCTCCTGTAGTTCAGAGTACTGCAAAATTCTGGTAATGACTTAATTTTTCAGTTAACATAACGAGCCCACAACACAGCACACTAACTCATCAAGTAAAATCCAAGGAAGGTAACACCTTCACTAAGTTACAAAACTTTGGCAAATCAATACAGTACTCTTTAATAGAATAAAATCATACTTTCATTGGAGTTCTAGATTACTTGAGTGATGATTTTCGCTCTGAAAATGTCATTTAAGTATGAAATTAAAACACTGGTTTTTAATGTGGTTTATAGCAGAGCAAGTTATTGTATACAAATTCAATGTATTTTTTAAAACTATGCCATTTCTCCTCTGAATGTGCAATCCTTCTTGAAGAATACTGCACTGCAGCAGGACAGCTGTGAATGTTTAGAGGCAGCTCTGCTTTGTTCTGGAGTTGGTCCAAGCCAGGAAGAGTTCCGGTGCATGAAAAGCTTTAAAATTCTACCTGAAAGAAATGTAATATGCAAACACCAATTTCTAAGGTCTTTTCAAAAATTGTTAAATTTTCACATAAATACTGGCCTCTTCAAAACCAGTTTTTTCAAACAACACTAATAACTTCAGGTGCTCCCTTTTATCTAGAAACCCTGTGTCTTTGTTTTTAATCAAGTCACATAACCTTTCTTCAGCTTATTAAAAAAAAAAAACTACCTAAAATATCGTTGTTTTTTTAAATAACAAATAAATATAATGCCAGCTAGTCAGGAACCGGGTGTTGCATACCAACTTTCATCATTTCTCTGCAAACGCCGCCGCCACCGTCAGGGTCCTTATGCTGCCTTTTGCCGAAGCCACCAATTCTTCAGTCTCAGCATTTAATTTGTGTATCACCCACTCCATTGCTTCTTGGCCCTTGTTGGCATTGGACAAGATCATACTGGCCATCAGCCCTTCCAGGTAGCTGCTGAAACTGACTCCTTTCACAGTGAGGATGGCTTCTTGAGTCAGAACAGTTTTTTCTGGGTTCTGAGGATGTGGTTTATATATAAGTCTCTCATCCACTGAAACCATATTTGTAAATTGAGGAGGAGTCGCCTCACAAACCTTAGGCTTGGTTGGAAGTTGCTCCATCCAGCAGAGGCTTCGTGACCATGGCATAAGAAATTTTTACCCAGGACACTTCTTTATGTCTGGGGGAAGGAAGGTGACTGCCTCTCTGGTGGAGAACAGCAGCTAGACTTCCATCCCTTATGCCTTTTATTGAGAAGGATATGCGTGGAAGATACAAGATCAAAATTTATAAATCACCAATAGCTTTCAGGTGCCTAGGTTACAATTGATAATAACTGATTACATGTTCCAATACAATGGATACAATGAATAGTCTGTGCCAGGGTCTATCAAACATCCTAACCCCACACTGGCACTAGGCACAAGGCTTCATATACTCCCTGCTAGAGATTGTTTATACTTAACTAAGAGACAAGGGAAAGCAGAGCAAGTTCTAAAGCATAACAAGTATTCTTCAAATCCAACTTCCATGGAAACCCTCTGAATGGTTTTCAGGTACATCTCCCATGCAGCCATTATTGAGACTTAAAGACAAGCACAGCCAGAATGTCGGAGGCAGGTCATGCTCAGGCTGGGGCTACAATTCCCTAAACCACAAGGAGCAGTTCCCTACAGTAAATGAAATATTAGTGGATTTAAGCTCCATTGTTTTCTCTACAGCATCAGTGTTTTTTTTACATATGCTTTGGTTCTTTCTGCACCGATAAGAGATTTCACAACGGAACGCATTCCCCACTCTGAGAAGTCTATGGCTGTGCAGCTTTCCAGAAGGATCTACATGTCTGTCCAACACGTCAATGCCCACCATGCTCAGGTTCATAGGGTTCGGGTACTTCTGCATGGCCACTGTCGTAACCATTACCCAAGGGTGCTCAAAGACATGCTCCGAAGTCCATATCTTCATGGTGCCGGTGGCCTGCATGGTGTCCAGGCACCGCAAAGAGGCATAGAGGTCCATTTTTAAGTCTTTCACAACTTTATCTGACATCTTAAATTTTTTATTACCATTAATTTTACAGAAGATACCTTATTTATAAGAAATGGTAATAGCTTCTCATTTATATTAATAATACAGTTTTCTTTAAATATAAATATATTTGCATTTTTAGAAGACTATCAGTTTAAACATATATAGAACGAAAGAAAGTAAAGACCCATGAAACTCAAACTTTACCATGCACATGAATCACCTGGGAATCTTGTGTCAATAAAGATTCTGACTAAGGAGGTTTGGAGTGGAGCCTGAGATTCTGTATTCTAGCAAGGTTACAGGTGATGCTTCTGTCGATGGTCCACAAACCACACGTTAAGTTGAAAGGGAACTATTGGCACTGAGAGAAGGCAAAAAAATCATATTTTGACTGAACTTTGTGACACTGCTCTAAGCTATTGAATTTGGTGTCTTGAAAGGCTTAAACAGAAGACTAACAAGATCAAATTTGTCCATGGGGATAAACAATAAGAATGAGAACCATAACAGAGGTAATACCTCAGCAACTAGTGGTGTTTTTGTGTTATGTTGGTGTTTAGGAACTTAATAGTTTCTTTATAATCTGCCTACACCATGAACACTCTGCATTCCTGTTAGAAAAACTTCTGTAACATTCGGTGGAAAATGAGTCTTTACACCCTGAACCAGAGGTGCAAAGATTGGTCTTCTCTACTTGTGTCAATAGACCCTTAAAAGCAAAAATGACAATGACTCAATCCTTAGCAAATTTGAACCTAATAGAATTATTTTCAATTATATAAATAAGAATTTTAAAGTTTAGTGATTCCTTGAATGATTTCTCCTCCTCTTATCCAAATTTGGCATCTTAAAAAAACATCTTCTGTAGAACTGTGCAATACTGTGTACACCCCTTCCTTCAGTAGTTCAGAACACCCCTAAGGAAAAGTGGAAAGCATGCAACAATCAGGCTAACCCACTTGCAGATAAATTTCTACTAGGCTATTAATCCAAAATGTCAAAAGCCCTGGCATTTTAGATATTGGGGGGAAAGCTGAGTAAGATGATTGGTTAAAGACAACACATATTTTTTTAAAAGATTTATTGAGATATAACTTAGACACCATGAAGTCACCCATTTTAAGTATACAGTAAGATTAATTTTAATAACCATATACAGTTACATCACTATTATTTTAATTCAAGTTTAGCACACTTCTATCACCTTAAAGTTTCCTTATCTGTTTGTAGTTAATACCCAGCCTCATTCTCAAGTTCAAGTTACCATTTGCTTTTTCTAGAAATTTCATATAAATTGAATTATATGTTACAATATGTAGTCTTTTATGTCTGAATTCTTTCATTTAGTATAACGTTTTTAAGTTCCATCCATGTTGTTACGTATTCTAGTAGTTTATTTCTTTTTGTTGGTGAATATATCACATTTTTCCATTCATTGGCTGATAGATGAACTTTGGGGTTATTCTAAACAATGCTGATTTAGATATTCATATCAAGTCTTTATTTGGATAGATATATTCATTTATCTTGATAGATACCTGTCAGAGCAGCTTTGCTCTGAGAAATCACCTGGAGACCACTGTGGGAGCAGGCAACAGGCTTATTGAGGGAAAAAGGGGAGGGGGGAGGGGAGAGGCAACTCCTGGACTGACTCGAGGGCCCATAGGAGCAAAGGAAATAGGGAGCAAGGAAATGGGGACTCCCGATCCTCCACAAGGGCTTGTAGGAGTCCCACCTGGACTTCTGCAGGTGTGCTTTTTAAACTTGCCAACAACACATTTCAGTGAGGGGGAGTTTCTCACATTAGCATATTCAGTAGATATTTTGCATCTCATTGCTTCCCTGCCCCCCCCCGCCCCAAGCCACAAGGTTAGTTAACATATCCTTTTGTCTGACCAGGTTTGCAACCTAGCTACCTCTATATTCTGACAATACCTAGAAGTAGAATTGCTGGGTTGTATGATATATTTATGTTTTATGTTTTTTAAAACTTTCAAACTCATTCCCAAAGTGACAGTACATTATTTTACATTTTACTTTATTTTCATTTTTTACTTTTCCCCCAGCTTTATTGAGATATTATTGACAGATAACATATGTAAGTGTAAAATGTACAGTGTAATGATTTGATGCATGTATACATTGAAAAGTAATCTCTACAATAAGGTTAGTTAACACCTCTATCCCCTCACACAATTACCCTTTTGTGTGTGTGTGACAATATTTAAGACCTACTCTCTTAACAAGTTTAAAGTATAGCCACTATGCTGTACATCAGATCCCAAAAACTTAGTCATCTTATAACTGGAAGTTTGTACCCTCTGAGCAATATCTTCCCATTTATTCCGCTCTTCAGGTCCTGGCAACAACCATTCTGTCCGACTCATTTCGCTTAGTATAATGCACTCAATGTCCATCAATTTGATTCCAAAGGCAGAATTTCCTTATTTTTATGGTTAAATTACAGTTATATTATATTTCTTTATTTGTTTATCCATTGATGGACATTTAGGTTGTTTCCAAGTACTGGCCATTGTAAACAATGTTGCAATAAACATGGGGTTGTGCAGATATTGCTCCTAAATAATGTTTTTGGGGACTTCTGGCCAAGATGGAGGCATAGACAGACACACTGCATCTTCCTCCACAACTAAGAAGGAATACAACTACCTTAAAAATAGAGACAACCAGAAGTTCCAGAAAGCCAAACTGCATGGAAGTCCAACAAACAAAGATATAAAGAAGAAATACTCATTCAGACAGGTAGGAGGGGCCAGGGTGGAGAGGATGTGGTGTGGTGGTGGCAGCAGTGGCGGTGGCAGAGGCAGGCCAGCGGAAAGCACAGTCACACATTTTAAAAAGTCAGGAGGGGACCTGGGGAGCATTCCCAGCTCCTCATCAGACTGCGCAGCTCATGGTCCCAGCACTGTGGAAAATCAAACCTCATTGCTTCTGACTGTGCAAACCAGTGGGGTTTGAGGAAGAGGCAAAAACTGCCAGTCTCTCAGCAGAGTCCATTTGTTTAAAGGGTCCCCATGGTCCTGGAACATCCACCGACCCGTCCACTCTGGGACTGACAGCCAGGGCAACAGCAGAGAGGCACCAGTCCCGTATGGAAGTAGGAGAAGTTCCTGGAAAAGGGGCAAGTGCTGGGCAAGCAGCATTGTTCCCTCTCATGCCCTCCACCACATACAAAGCCACAACATGGTGAAACAGGTCACCCTGTACTGATGAATCCCTAAGCTCCACCCCTTACAACATAACAGGAGTGACAGCTCTACCTAAGACAGAGGCAAACAAACACGGGAGCCTGTCAAGATGAGGAGACAAAAAAGGATGACCCAAAATGGGGAAAAGATCAAGGTTCCAGTGGGAGAACTAAGCAATGAGGAGATAGCCAACCTAACAGATGTAGAGTTCCAAAGACTGGTGATAAAGATGCTCACAGGCTTGACATATATGCTTGAGTATGACAAACACATAAAAGAAGTGACGGCTATGCTGAATAAAATGAAGGAAAATCTACACAAAACCAATGCTGAAGGGAAGAAAACGGGGGTTCAAATCAATGATTTGGAACATAAGAAAGAAAAAAACAGTCATCCAGTACAGAATGAGGAAACAAGAATTGAAAAAAATAAGGAGAGGTTGGGGAACCTCTGGGACAACTTTAAATGTGCCAACATCGGAATAATGGGGGTGCCAGAAGGAGAAGAGGAAGAGCAAGAAATTGAAAACTTATGTGAAAAAAATAATGGAGAAAAACTTCCCAAATTTGAGGAAGGAAATAGACATACAAGTCCAGAAAGCATGGAGAGTCCCAGGCAAGCTGTACCCAGAGGGGACCACACCAAGACACATCATGATTAAAATGCCAAAGGTGAAAGATAAGAGAGAATCCTAAAAGCAGCAAGAGAGAAGTGGAGAGTTGCCTACAAAGGGGTGACTATAAGATTATCAGCTGATTTCTCAAACGAATCTTTGCAGGCAAGAAGGGACTGGCAAGAAGTATTCAAAGTGATGAAAAGCAAGGGCCTACAACCAAGATTACTCTACCTAGCAAAGCTATCAGAATTGAAGGGCAGGTAAAGTGCTTCCTACACAAGGTAAAACTAAAGGAGTTCATCATCATCAAGCCATTATATGAAATGTTAAAGGGACTTTTTAAGAAAAAGATCAACACTATGAACATTAAAATGACAAGAAACTCACAACTATCAAAAACTGAATCTAAAAAATAAAAACAAAATTCAACTAAGCAAACAATCAGAACGGGGAAAGAATCATAGGTGTGGGGATCATTTGGAGGTTTATCAGCTGGGAGGGGGAAGGGGAAGAAATGGGGAAATGGTGCAGGGACTAAGAAGCATAATTGGTTGGTACAAAATAGATAGGGGGAAGTTAAGAATAATATAGGAAAGGGTGAAACCAAAGAACTTATATGTACAACCATGGACATGAACTAAGGGGGGTGGGATTGCTGGAGGGATGGGGGTACTGGGAAGAGGGGAGCAAAGGGAAAAGGAATTGGGATTACTGTAACAACATAATCAATAAAATATAGTTAAAAATAATGTTTTCATTTCCTTCAAATATATACTCAGAAGTTGACTTGCTAGATCATATGGCTGTTTTATTTTTTAATTTTTTGAGGTAACTTCATACTGTTTCACATGGTGTCTACTCCAATTTACATTTCCACCAACGTTAATTTTCTCCATAGTCTCATCAACACTTTTCTCTTGCATTTTTTTATGTTATTTTTATTGTTATTCTATCAGAGTTGTCACACTTTTTCCCCCATTGCTCCCCCCAACCCAGGCCACCCCTTCTCCCATAGTCAGTTCCTACCTCCTTGTCCATGTCCATGGGTTATTTATACTAGTTCCTTTACTAAACCCTTCCCCTTCTTATGCCCCTTCTCTCTCTCCCCCTTCTCCCCTTGTCATTGTTAGTCTGATCCTTCTTTTCATGCTTCTGGTTGAATTTTGTTCGTTTGTTTGTGTTCTTCATTAGTCTCCTGTATTAGGTGATATCATATGGTATTTTTCTTTCATTGCCTGGCTTATTTCTCTAAGCATAATTCTCTCTAGTTCCATCCATGTTGTCGCAAATGGTAGGAATTCCTTCTTTATTTCTGCTGCGTAGTATTCCATTGTGTAAATGTACCACAGTTTTTGGTCCATCCGTCTACAGATGGGCACTTAGGCTGTTTCCAGCATTTGGCTATTGTAAATAGCGCTGCTATGAACATAGGGGTCAATAGGTTCTTTTGAATTGGGGTTTCAGGATTCTTTGGGTATACAGTAATCCTAGCAATGAAATTGTTGGTTCAAAAAGCAGTCCATTTTTAGTTTTTTGATGATATTCCATACTGTTTTCCATAGTGGCTGCACCAGTCTGCATTCCCACCAACAGTGCACTAGGGTTCCCATTTCACCACATCCCTGCCAGCACTTGTTATTTGTTCATTTGTTGATGATCACCATTCTGACCAGTGTGAGGTGGTATCTCATTGTGGTTTTTATTTGCATCTCTCTGATGGTTAGTGATGTTTACCATTCTTTCATATGCCTGTGAATCATCTGTATATCCTTCTTGGAGAAGTGTTTTTCAGGTCCTTTGCCCATTTTTAAATTAAGCTGTATATCTTCTTGGTGTTGAGATGTGTAAGTTCTTTATATATTTTGGAGATCAATCCCTTATCTGACGTATCATTGGCAAATATGTTTTCCCATATGGTTAGTTTACTTTTCATCTTGCTGATGTTTTCTTTTGCTGAGCAGAAACTCTTTAATTTGATGTAGTCCCATTTGTTTATTATTCCCTTTATTTCCCTTGCCTTAGGAGATGTATCAGTGAAAATATTGCTATGTGAGATATCAAAAATTTTCCTGCCTATGTTTTCCTCTAGGACTTTTATGGTGCCACATCTTACATTTAAGCCTTTGATCCACCTTGAGTTTATTTTGCTGTGTGGTGTAAGTTGGTGGTCTAGTTTCATTTATTGGCTCGTCCCTGTCCAGCACCATTTGTTAAAGAGGCTCTTCTCACTCCATTTGATGTTCTTTCCCCCTTTGTCGAATATTAGTTGACCATATAAACCTAGGTTTATTTCTGGGCTCTCTATTCTGTTCCATTGATCTATATGTCTGTTCTGATGCCAGTACCAGACTGTTTTGATTAGTGGCTTTGTAGTATTGTTTAATGTCTGGTATTGTGATTCCTCCTACTGTGTTCTTCTTCCTCGAGATTGTTGTGGCTATTTGAGGTCTTTTTTTGGTTCCATATACATTTTTGAAGTATTTGTTCTAGGTCTGTGAAAAATGTCACTGGTATTTTAATAGGGATTGCATTGAATCTATAAATTGCTTTGGGTATTATGGACATTTTAATGATGTTGATTCTTCCCATCCATGAACATGGTATATGCTTCCATTTATTTGTATCTTCCTTAATTTCTTTCTTTAGTGTTATGTAGTTTTCTGAGTACAGATCTTTTACCTCCTTGGTTAAGTTTATTCCCAAGTACTTTACTTTTCTTGCTGCTATGATAAATGGGATTTTTTTTTTTTTTTTAGTTTCTATCTCTGATATTTCATTGTTGGTGTACAGAAATGACTTTGATTTCTGAATATTGACTTAATACCCTGCTCTTTTGCCAAATTCACTTATTAGGTCACTCCACTTTTTAGTGGTGTATATTGGGTTTTCTATGTACACTATCATGTCATCTGTAAATAATGACAGCTTTAATTATTTTCCAATTTGTATGCCTTTTATTCCTTTTTCTTGTCTGATTGCTATGGTTAGAACTTCCAACACTATGTTGAATAGGAGTGGAGACAGTGGACATCCTTGTCACATTCCTGATCTCAGGGAGAATGCTTTCAGTTTTTGCCCATTGAGTATGATGATGGCTTCAGGTTTCTTGTATATGGCCTTTATCATATTGAGGTATGCTCCCTCTATTCCCATTTTTCTGAGTGTTTTCATCATAAATGGGTGTTGTACTTTATCAAATGCTTTTTCAGCATCTATTGATATGATCATGTGGTTTTTGTCTTTCATTTTGTTTATGTGGTGTATTACGTTTATTGATTGGCAAATAGTAAACCATCCTCGCATCTCTGGGATGAATCCCACTTGATTGTGGTGTAGGATTTTTTTAGTGTATTGCTGGATCCGGTTTGCCAACATCTTGTTGAGGATTTTAGCATCTATGTTCATCAGCAATATTGATCTGTAGTTTTCTTTCTTTGTTGTGTCTTGACCTGGTTTTGTAATTAGAGTCATGCTGGCTTCATAGAAAGACTTTGGGAGTCTTCCCCCTCTTCTCGGATATTTTGGAATAGTTTGAGAAGGGTATGCGTTAGTTCTTCCCTAAATGTTTTGTAAAATTTGCCTATCAAGCCATCTGGTCCAGAGCTTTTATGTGCCAGCGGTTTTTTGATTACTGCCTCAATTTCACTCTTTGTTATCAATCTCTGAGGCTTTCTCCTTCTTCTTGGTTCAGTTTTAGAAGATTATATGTTTCAAGAAATTTGTACATTTCATCTAGGTTGTCGAGTGTCTTGCCATATAGTTTTTTTAGTAATTTCTTACAATAATTTGTATTTCTGTGATATTGGTTGTGATTTCTCCTCTTTTGTTACTGATTTTGTTTATTTGAGTCCTCTTTTTTTTCTTGATGAACCTGGCTAAAGGCTTGTCGATATTGTTTTTCTTTTCAAAGAACTAGCTCCTACTTTTCTTGATCTTTTGAATTGTTTGTTTAGTCTCTATGTCATTAAATTCTGCTCTGATCTTCATGATTTCTTTCCTTCTAGTCTCTCTGGGATTTGTTTGTTATTCTTCTAGTTCTTGTAGCTGTAGGGTTAGATTTTTTTATCTGAGATTCTTCTATCCTTTTCAGGTAGGCCTGTATTGCTATGAACTTTCCTCTCAGGACTGCTTTTCCTGTGTCCCATAGGTTTGGGGCTGTTGTGTGTTCATTATCATTTGTTTCCAGAAACTTCTTTATTTCTTCCTTGATGTCATTTTTAACCCATTCATTATTTAATAGCATGTTATTCATTCTCCATGAGTTTGAATGTTTTTGAATTTTTTCCTTAGGTCGATTTCTAATTTCAAGACACTGTAATCTGAGAAGATGGTTGCCATAATTTCAATTTTCTTGAATTTGTTGAGGCTTGTTTTGTGTTCTATGATGTGGTCTATCTATGAAAATGTTCCATGTGCACTGAAAAAGAATGTATATTTTTCCATCTTTGGGGTGAAAAATTCTATATATATCAACTGAATCCATTTGATCTAAAGTGTTGTTTAATGCCCCAATATCCTTGGTGTTCCTTTTTTTTTGAAGGTCTATCCATTGTTGACAATAGGGTGTTAAAATCCCCTACTATGGGTGTGTTGCTGTTGATATCCTTCTTGTAGTCTTCCAATATTTTTCTTATATATTTGGGTGCTCCTATACTGTGTGCATATATGTTTACCTGGGTTATATCTTCTTGATGGATTGTTCCCTTCAGTATTATGAAATGTCCTTCTTTGTCTCTTTTTATGGCCTTTGCTGTGAAATCTCTTTTTTCTGATATAAGTATTGCTACCCCAACCTTTTTTCCGTGTCCATTTGCTTGGAATATGTTTTTTCCATTCCTTCACTTTCAGTCTGTATAAATCTTCTTTTTTTTTTTTTTTTTTTGAGGTATGTCTCTTGTAAACAGCTTATATGTGGGTCGTGTTTTCATATCCATTCTGCTACCCTATGTCTTTTGATTGGAGCATTTAATCCATTTACATTTAAGGTTATTATTGATAGGTATTTATTCATTTCCCTTTGTGCCTGTATTCCTTTATCTCTCTCTTTTTCTTAAAGCATTCCCTTTAACATCTCTTGCAATGCAGGTTTGGTGGAGATACATTCTTTTAGTCTTCTTTTGTCTGGGAAACTTATTTCACCTTCCATTTTGAATGAGAGCCTTGCTGGGTAGAGTATTCTTGGTTGTAGCCCTTTGTTTTCGTTGCTTGGAATATTTTTTGCCATTCCCTTCTTGCTTGTAGTGTTTCTGCTGAGAAATCTGATGATAGCCTTATTGGAGCTCCGTTGTATGTTATTAGTTGTTTCTCTCTTGCTGCTTTTAGAATTCTCTCTTTGTCTTTGAATATTGCCATTTTTTTTATGATGTGCCTTGGAGTGGGCCCTTTTGGGTTTTTCTTCATTGGGACCCTCTGTGCTTCCTGGACTTACATGGTTTTTTTCTTATCAAGTTAGTAAAGTTTTCTGTCATTACTTTTATAATCAGGTTTTCTATCTCATGCTCCTCTTCTTCTCCTTCTTGTATGTCTATGAAATGGATGTTGTTTCATTTCATGTTGTCCTGTAGTTCTCCTAAACTCTCTTCATTCTTTTTCAGTCTTTTTTCATTCTGTTGCATTGTCTGGAAATTTTTTTCTATGTTGTCCTCTAACTCACTGATCCAATCCTCTGCTTCGTTTAGTCTGATTTTGATTGCTTCTACTGTGTTCTTCAGTTCGAAAATGTATTCTTCATTTCTTCCTGGTTCTTGTTGAAAGTTTCTATGTCCCTTTTTATGCTGCTATAGCTCCCAATAAGTTTTTTTGTAGTTTCCCTGGAGTCTTTGTAGCTTCCCTGGAGTTCTTTGTAGTTCCCCTGGAGTTCATCATTGTAGTTTTCTTTGAATTTGCTGAGTTCATTGAGCTTCCTCATTACTATTATTTTAAATTCCATGTCTGTTAGGTTTCTTACTTCTGTTTTATCTACCCCTCCTTCTGGGAATTCCTCCTTTCCTTTTGGTGGGGTGTTGTTCCTGTTTGGTGAAGTGTTATTTCACCTCCCCATTTTGGGTGGCTGGTCTTGTTTGTTTCTTCTTCTTAGATTGATCTGCTCTTATTTTCTGCTTTGTTGTGTGACTTTCTTGTATACAGTTGCTGAGCTACTACCTCCAGCTGATGTCACTTGAAGGGGAGTAGTCTGCTTAAGAGATTTCTCCTGTAGCACTGGGGATGATTCTGTACTGGGATCTAGTCCGCTATTCTCTCAGCTTTTTCTCCAAAACCAGTGCCCAAAGTTTTTTACAAAGTTCCTCTAGTTCACGTCATCCTCCTTTTGCCTCAACCAGGAGTGAGTGCACTCCCTTGCGCAGGCCAGGGATGGGTTAACTAGTGCACACCAGGGAAGGTCCAAGGCTCTACTGTGCACCAGCATCAGGCCAGCAGTGGGCTTGGTTGTGCACCTGTGCGGGCAGGCCGGGAGTGCCTCTGGGCACCACCAGACGGGTTGGTTGTGCACATGGAAAGGTGGACTGGGGCACTTATGTGTGCACACTCATGCGACCCAAGTGGTGGGTTGGGGAATGGGTGAGTGTGCTTTTGTACCTACATTTCTCAAGAATCTTGCCCCACCCCTAGCCTCTCCTCCCTTATCCACAAAAAAAAAAAAAAAATGAAGAGAAAAGGAAAAAAAAAAACACATTCACACACACACACACACACACACACACACACAAGTACGCTGTTCCTTGCCTCTCAGAACCAGATGCCACCTGGCCCATTCCTGGCTCTGCCAGTGGGCAGAACCTCACTCTCTACCCAACTCCTCTCTGGGGAAACCTAGGATCACTAAAAAATTTTTGCACACTGCCAGCCACAACTTGGGGAGCCAAGTCAGCCAGAAATCCCATCTTGTCCCTTTCTCCTCCACTATCTTCACCAGACGGATCACTCTCAGACGGTCTTCTCTGATCCAGCAGCTCCAAGGCTCAACTTCTGCCAGAATCCAGATGTTAACTGAGATGCTCTGTCCACAATCGGCCTAAACTACAGACATGCCTTGGGAATAAGCAAGCACAGACTTCCCTTACTCCTCCGCCATCTTTTTTCCTCTTCATTATTACATTTTACATTATCACTAGAAATGTATGAGAGTTCTCTTTTGTCCTCATTCTCTTCAACATTAGTATTGTCATCTGTCTTTATGATCATAGACTTTCTAGTAAGTATGTATTGGTATTTCATTCTATTTTTATTTATATTTCCCTAATGATTAATGACAAGCAAAGTATGGCGAGCTTCTTTTTTCTTTTTTCTTTCTTTTTTTTTTTTTTTTTGGCTATTCATGTATCTTTTTTAGTGAAGTGTATATTTAAATATTTTTACCCCTCATTTATTGTATAGTTTGTCTTATTGTTGAGTTGCAAGAGTTCTTTAGGTGTTCTAAATATGTTTCTATACAAAGATATATGATTTGCAAATCTTTTCTCCCAGTCTGTGGTTTATCTCCTAACAATATCATTCAAAGAACAGAAATCCTTAATTCTGATCAAGTCCATCATATTAATTTTTTCCTTTATGGATCACGCTTTTGATATCTTATTAAAGAGACTTTTGCCTAACCTAATATCACACAGATTTTTCTCCTATAATTTTTTTCTGAATGTTTTATAGTTTGGGTTCTTACACTTAGATTTAAGACCTATTTTGAATTAATTTTGTGTATATGTGAAATAAGGGTCTAAGTATTTTATTGTTGTTACTATTTTGTTAGTTTTGCATATGGATATTCAATTTTCCAGTACCATTATTTAAAGTATCTTTCTTAACCTCATTGTCAAAAAGACTATCTTTTCATCTTTTGTACCCTTTACAAAAACCAATTTACCACAAATGTGCAATTACCACATGTATCTAATGACCATAAATATCTAACAAGTTTTAAAGTCAGGTAGTGTATGCCCCTCCAACTTTGTTTTTCTTTTTAAAAAAAATATCTTTTACATTTCCAAATAAGTTTTAGGAAGCTCAAACACACTTTTTTAGCACTACAGTTTTTATCCCATGAAAGCAATTCAATATATCTTCTGTGTCTATTCATTTATTTATTCTTTTTGAGAGATCAGAATTCAATCTGAGGTGAACAAAAAATATTGTCAATAGTTTAAAGCGTATAAGGCTACACATCTGGACTAAAATCAGCACTGAAGAAATATTAGCTCTCATCTCCCTTCCCTTCTTCAGCTTGTATTTCCACTAGAAGCTGGTAGTCAGAACATAGGTTTAGATTTTGCCTCTGTAACTTACAAAGTTGATCATCTTGGGCAATTAATTTAATCTCACTGAGCTTTATTTCTGTATCTATAAAATAAAGATAATAATATCTACCTTGTACAGTTGTTCTATTAAATGTAATGTACTAGGCACCTAAAAAGGTTTAATAAATATTTTATGGATGAATAATGAATAAATGAAGAGTTAGTGATTATTAAAGCTTTATGACAGAATGAAGCAACAATCCTCCCTGGCTCATGCTTAAAAAAATATATATGAGAGAAGAGAACTCATGTCCTGGTTTCCCACAAACACTACTGGTAGGAAATTAATCTCCCCAAATCCTGCGTATTTCTGACAACTGGTAGAAAATATATTCAACATTCCTCCCACAAGAGTCTTGGCTAAGATTTTCAGAATTCAGGGATTTGCTGTTCTCATTTTTGTGTTTCATATACTGCCCTTATAGCTCAGTACCTTGAGTCTTGGGCATGAGAGAGTAGGCTCTTGGCCCCTAGGATTGCCAAATTTAACAAATAAAAATACAGAGAAACAATAAACAATTTTTTAATGTGCGTATGTATCATGCAATTTTGGGGACATACTTATACTAAAAAATTAGTCATTGTCACTCTGGTTGGTGTGGCTCAGTGGACTGAGTACCAGCCTGAGAAGCCAAAGGTTGCTGGTTTGATTCCTTGTCAGGGAACATGGCTGGGTTGAGGGCTGTGTCCCCAGTTGGGGGCCTGTGAAAGGTGACCAAACACTGATGTTTCTCTCCCTGGCATTCTCCCTCCCTTCGCCTCTATAAAAGTAAATAAATAAAATCTTTTTAAAAATTTTGTCATGTTTATCTGAAATTTAAGTTTAATTGTATGTACTATAGTTTATTTGTCCCATGCTTTAGAGGACTTTACATAATATAAACACACTTAATGCAAACAAAAAAAATGTAGTAAAGAAAAACATGGGCATCTCTACTATTTGTTATGCAGATCATTCATTAGTATCACAGCATAACCTGTAACCAGTAACACTCTCTCTCAGTACTAAACTGTTCTCACAGCAAACACTGCTCAAGCCACAGGGAATCACTTGTCCACTCCTCTTGTTCATTTGTCCTTAAAATAAAAGACAATTATACCCAAGTGCAGTGAAGGTTTGTAGATTGGACCACTGCCAAGGTCAGAGGTGAACACTGCTTCAAAGTGCCAGTAGTTTTTGAGTGACAGAAGCATGAAGGTAAAAGACAAATTAATTAACTTCTCAGGACCTTCCATTCAGATAGCATGGAAGACATAGACTCTTACAAAATTTAATACTGGTTTACAATAGTGCCAGAGGATTAACTTGTGCTCCAGTGTGTGGTTTTGGAGGTACTCAAAAATTAGCAGGGCAATCACAGCATGGTGACAGAAAAACACTTTGCAATATTAAACAAATCATATTACTCTTAAATTTGTGTAGTTATAAATGTACACATGGCATGCATAAATTATGATAGCAATTCTTTATGTTGTTAATTAAAGAGACACTTAATGCTAGAAATGCAAATAGATTAATTTTTATAAATTATTAAATAGAATTCAAGTTGTCAAAAATTAAACTCAGCTCTACTTACATCATTTTGATTTAAGCTTCTTTATTATAGCCCTGGATGGTATAGCTCAGTTGGCTGGACATTGTCCCACAAACTGAAAGGTAACTGGTTTGATTCCTGGTCAGGTCACATGCCTGAGCTGTGGGTTCTGTCCCCAGTTGGGGTGCATGCAGGGGCAATTGATTGATGTTTTTCTCTCACATTGATGTTTCTCTCCCTCTCTTTCTCCATCCATTGCCCTCTCTCTAGAATCAATAAAAGAAAATAATTTTTAAGTTTGATTACAATCTATAGTTTGCCTCTTAATTTTAAAAGGTAATTTTGACTATTTTAGGAGAAAAATAACTATTTAAATGTGCATACAAAATAATTATAAATTTTCACATTTAATTTAGTTTGCTTTTTAAATTAAAATATATATATACTTTATTACAATGTGATTTAATACTTTATAAAATTATCAAGTGAGCATAAATAACATGAAAATCTTGAATATAACATAATTAGTAATTGAGCTGAAATAAATCAAGAAAAATGTATGTAATAATTATATAATAATTTATTATTATTTATGTATTTATTACTTTTTCAAAAATTGTCAGACGATGAAAAGGTCATCCAATCATGTACAATGATAATTAAATTGTCATCTTTAATATTTTGCCAACTATTAATCAAGTAAAAACTATATAGCCTTACATGTATTCTTTTTTAAAATAATTTATTTGTTTGTTTGTTTATTTATTTATTTTTAGAGAGAGGGGAAAGGAGAAAGAGAGGGAGAGAAACATCACTGTGTGGTTGCCTCTCACTTGCTCCCCCAACTGGGGACCTGACATGCAGCCTAGTCATGTGCTCTGACTGGGAATCGAACCAGCGACACTTGGCTCGCAGGCCGACGCTCAATCCAACATGAATTTTTTAATTGTGGTGTTGTTTTGCATTGTAGACAGACATAATGTATTTATTTACTAGTATGTTAACTCTATGAATGGGTTTTTCAGTACTAAGAGGTTTATGCTGTGGTTCTCTGGCAGAGTTCTTGCTCTGGGCTGGTGCTGGCCAGGCCAGTTTGCCTATGCAGTCCCAATAACAAGGCAGGGAAAGGTGGTTGGCACCATGCTCTCTTGCCCCCGAAGGCAGTGGAAGAGAGAAGGACCAGCAGCTCTTTCTGCAGTTTATTGTTGGGAAAGTCTGGTTTCCAGCCCCTGATGAGAGCAAAGGCCCCCTAAGGTTGTGCTGAAGAAGCAAAGTCAGGATGAGCATCTAACCTAGAGGCAGCAACAGAATCTCAGGAGCAGAGCCAGTTGGGTCCTAGGATGCTCACAAAGGCAGGCATCAGCTGTGGCCTGGAATCTCTTTCAGGAACAGGTAGAGGAAAATAAGCACATGGCATACCAGCCATGAGAATGGTGATGTCCAGCACATGTAGGAACTGATGGTTGAAGACAAGCCCAAGGCTGGGCAAGGGCATGTAACTGAAAGGACAGATGGAAGGCTGAAGAAACCACTTTAAATAGACACACCACTACACAAAAAAGAAAAGTATACTTTAGAGTGATAAAAGTGCAGAGAAAAATTGCTTTACATAATTAACTAGGTAGCATATTATCTGATGATGACAAAACTATCTATGACATTTCACTGACTGATCCCACTGCTAATATTTGCCAATATCCTTTCCTCCAGTAGCGGCCCTTCACTTCCAGCAGGAAGTCCAGGCCCCTCACCCTGCAGCTGAGCTCACCCAGCCCAGCCCTGCACTCCCATCTCCCCAGCTTCATCTGCCTGCCCCAACACCTTCCCAGTGTCCCACTTTACCCTGAGGAACACTAAAGGGCTTGGAAGTGCTCCCCATATTGTTTTATACCCACATGCTACTCCCTTTCATACCCTCTTGTCATACCCTTTCTGTTTCTGGTGGACCCTCATACATACACCCTGAAGACCCAAAATGTGCCACTCTCACCCATCACCATCCCAGAATGGGACCAAGGCCTTTCATAGGTTCCTGTTGCACAGAATGAACTTGTGTGTCCATAGCATTCTTTAGTATGGAACAAGTCACTCAGTAATGGGCCTGCCTCCACAAACTGGGAGTGTTTGATGTCCAAGGACCTTTTTATCTTTTGTTTCTAGCATCTGGCATAGTGTCTTGTACATAATCAGCACTCAATAAATGTTGGTTGCTTGAATTGAACATCATCTTACTTGAATGTCACAGCACCAAGTAGAAATTGACATATCTCATTTATGTAGTTGAAGACAAAAGCTCAAACAATCTATGTTCCCTGACCAGGTATCTAAATAAAGTATTCTGGCTCCTCAGGCAACATGGAACTTTCTACTAAACTGTGAGTGTTAAATTAAATGGCACACTTTTATTTTTTTAAATTTTTTTATTTAAGGAGGTTTCTATAGCTGTGAATTGTGTTTGAAGAACAAGGGATCAAGTGGTTCTCACCTTTGAAGCTATGGAGCAATAGTTATTCCAACACTTTGGAATATTCCTTGGCCAATGAGAATTGTTTTTGAGACTTCCCTTCACATAAAATTGAGTTGGCATCACTAGCTGGGAAATAATTACATAGTACAGAGCACTCAGCCCACAAGCATCTTTGTTTTTCTTTCTTTCTTTTATTTTTTTTTTTTTTTAATGTTTTTTATTGATTATATTGTTACAACAGTTCCAATTTTCTCCCCCTTGTTCCCCTCCCCCCAGCACCCCCCTCCCCCAGCAATCCCCCCCAAGTCCATACCCCTGGTTCGTAAAAATTAACTATCCCCCCCCTCTCAAATATTAGGACCCTTTGTAATCTTATAAAGGACAATGGGCGAAGGTCTCAAGCTCCTCTAGCTGCTTCAAGCTGGACATGGTCGTCGTCCTACCTACCCTTGGGTCCAGAAAACCCTAATAAGAGTGGGGGTGTGGAGGGGAGGGTGGCCTTCCCACATGGGGAAGGATCGTGCAGACTCCAGGTCAGTTGGCTGCCTCCGGTCAACGGCATGCTTGGTTCAACAGGCTGGTGTCCTTGTTGTGTTCTGAGGGCAACAGATTTGGCGAAAAGGGTTAAAAGACATCATTCAATCCATAACTACTAGATGCCAAAAGGCAGGGATTAATTTTTCAATGTTCCATATTAGGGAAAAAAAAAAGTTTCTTTGTAAGAAGGTGTGCTAGGCACATCTCGCCTGTCCAAAACCCTTTTGCCCATTATACTTAGTTTGGGCTGAGGTAAATAGTTTAGGTTTTTCTCCCTCTCAGACCTCTGGGCCTTTTCTGTCCAAGCCATTAGGATAGAAAAGAGAAACCCGTTTTAAAGTGAAGCCCACAGACCACCCCATTCTTCCCCAACCCAGCCATTTAGTTCAGCCAAACCGTTGAGTCTCAGGAGGCAGCGCTGCAGAGAGGATTAAGTGAGGCTTATGCGTACAGATAATCACTCAGGTAATGCGATCATAGGCTTATGTCCTTTGAAAACAAAAAACACGTGTTAATTTATGTAACATAACCCGCAAACAAGTCTCTAAATCTGGAGAAGAAACTTTTAAGACAGTTAGTTGCCCTGTTTTATACTCTACTACTGATCATTGTGATTTTCCTTGAATAATAATTTTTCTCCCTAAGGTTACCCTCCTTGTATTTAAAGGGACAACATTAAGTCCATTTTTAATTTATCCTGTTCGTTTGCATAAACATAACAAGAGCAGCAAATGATCACTTATGATCTTTAGTTCTGCTTTGCTGGAACTTACCCAAGGAATATTTGGGGTGACCTTCAGTCTGTTCTTCAGGGCACAGAAGCTGTGCCACATATCTGGCATTCATCCTTGCCTGTACACACCTGTTTTTTCCAAGTCTTTCTGGTCTTTCCTTGTGCCTTAAGGTCCCTTCTAGCCATCTTTCAGGAAAACAACCTTCGTTCCTTCCCTGGAAAGATTGCTGTGGACCGCACAACCAACCATGGTACCAGGCCTTTTATCTCACGGGCTTTTATTACCTTTGAAAGTCATTCCCAGTTCCTCAGGGCTTTCTGGTAACAATCTGAGCCCAAGTATGTTTCCTTTAGGCTTGACATTCACCCTTTACAAGAAACTGATTTTCACCCAAGTAACTGCTGCAAAATATTTATCCAAGTAAGAGAAACACTCCTCAGCCAATTGGAGGCATCTCTGTTGTGTGACTTCTCCTACCTCATTATCAATTACTACACAGGCTGTATAATTACTTTTAGTACAGAACACATCCTGTTTCCGCTTGCTCATACTTTCAGAGTGACATTTTCTCTGACTTTCC
This sequence comes from Furipterus horrens, assembly GCF_987537825.1. Classification (NCBI taxonomy): domain Eukaryota; kingdom Metazoa; phylum Chordata; class Mammalia; order Chiroptera; family Furipteridae; genus Furipterus; species Furipterus horrens. Next base: position 47,117,467 of record NW_028327182.1, read on the forward strand.
AGAACTAGGCTGGGATGTCTCAGCCAGACAGGTAAAGAGGAGGTGTAATTAACTAAGCTCAAAACCCCTGCTCCAGCTAATCTACAAGCCATTTCTGAAAACTAGATGCACACTTCACCTTGTTACTTCAGTGGGATGGTCCCTGAAGGAGGAGGTGGCAGCTGCCCTGGCACAGTAAGTAATGCCCTGGGGCTTACACATGAGCACCTCCTCCTTGAAGATCCTGGCCCTCACTTTCCAGGAGCAGACATAAACACTTATAACAACTGCCAGAACATATATGTGGAGCCTTAATAGTGATGGACTCCAAAATCTCTGTAAAGCTAGTTTTCTACCCTTTAACACAACCTAATGAGTAGAAAATGGATTAGGAATCCTTACATTCTAGCTCTTTTTGTAACAATGTGACCTAGAGCAAATTACTCAACTTACTAAGCTTGCTTCACCACTTATAATATGTATTTTGTAATTTGTATTTGAGGATAATAGTATTTACCTCACAGCTATTGTGAAGATTAAATAATACAGGGTGTGTAAAGTGCAGAGCACAAATATCTGGCATGGAGCTGGCCCAACACTGGACATTAGTTCTTGTCCCTCTTTCCCCTGTGTCCCTGAAAACTGTAGATAGAGATCATAGGGCCCTGCTCAGAGAATGACAGCTTAATCATCAGGAAGGAACTGTAAAGACTGGCAATCACGAGAGCAGGAGCTGTGCATTCAGATTCCTATTAGGGCCAGATGGAAGATATAAATAAATACATCCAGTGTGTGGGCATGGAGACTATGACAAATAGGAGAAAGCATGCCCACTGAGAGGGACCTCTTGGAATTCTCTTAAATATATAGCTTCTTGTCTAGCATTACCTAAGCATCAATTTTTAAAGAGAAATAAGAAATCAAGATATCTATTTGAGAGTTCCCAGTTTTTAGAAGTTCAATCAAATTTAAATAAATAATAATATTTTGCTGGGCAAATAAAACATAGGCCCATTAGCCTCCAGTTTGCAATCTCTATACAAGGTAAAAATGCAAATACAGTATTCTCTCACTTATCATGGGTATTACATTACAGGCCCCCCCATCCCCCCGCAATAGGTGAAAATTTGTGAAGTAGGAACCTTACATTTATTTTAGTATTTATATATTTTTTAAGGCTTTATAAATCCTTCCCACACACTTATAAACTGTTCCCAGTCCCTTATTAACCTTTCCTACTCCCTTACTAACCTTTTCCACACTTTTATAAATGTTACTTACGTTCTTAAACATACTCTACACTCTTAAACCTACGTAACTTTAACAACATACAAATACAGTACCGCAAAATCCCGCGATAAAGTGAAAAATCTGCAATAATTAAATATAATATTTTTTAAAATCCCATGATACAGTGAGGCCATGATAAGTGAACCACAATATAGAGAGGGACTACTGTAAATGGTATAATACATTATATAGTGGGCTGAACTTGGAGACCAATACAAATCCTGTGGAACTTGTGTCATGTACTGCGAACTGTTATCCTCAGATATAAATCAGATAGTTATTACTACAGATAGCTAACATTTAATGAACTCTTACTGTGTGCCTGTATTTACCTTACCTAATCCTAATGATTCCATAGAGCAGGTATTATTATGATCACCATTTTGCAGATGAAAAAGCTTGGCTTAGAGATAGCTTTCCCAAGATCATCTTTTGTTAAATGGCATGGCTGAGATCAGCTAATGTGTACTCCAGATCCATCCTGGTTTCCTCAACCCTACCCTAAATCAATGCTTAAATGAACTTGGAGAGTTAAGGGAGACAGGCCCAAGGAGAAACAACAAGTTATTGCCTCCATGTCTACTTGGTCACCATGTGTATTTGGTCACCATGTCTACTTGGCCTAGATCCTTAAAAGACATCAGAAGCAGAATGTTTTCTGCCAAGGACCTTTGGCTGGAGACATTTTCTACTCCACAAGTTCATCAGGAAGAGTGGCTCCTAAATGTACCCAACCAATAAACAGAAAGAAGCCTACACTTAAGAAAATTGGGTCAATATTTGTTATGGCTTTGCCATCTTTCAGACTAAGAGGATGTGGGTACAGAGGCAGTCATCAGCCCTGAAGCATGACATGTCTCCCACACCCTGGCCCCTGGCCTGTCCACCCCTCTGTGTCTGCTTCAGACACTCAGGTAAGGAGAGAGGGTGGATGGTGTGATACAGCTCCTGAGAGAAAGAGACTTATGGTGCTGTGGGTACAATGCACATGTCACTGAGCTTTAATGCATGCCAAAAAGAAACTATCACCAGTAATTAAAACAACAGAGTCACCATTTCACACTCATCAGGTTTGCAAAATTTAAAAAGTTTGACCAATGTCAAATATTGTCAAAGATGTGGAGGAAATGGGAATTTTCATACACAGCTTATGGAATCATAAATAAAATCAAACACTGAAGAAAATTTGGAAATATTAGGAATGAACACACCCTACAACTCAACTATACCATTCTAGGTATCTACTCCTAAAAGAAATGCCCCTTATGTGCCCAAGGGGCTATATACATGTTTATTATAACATTCTATTTGATTGACTAAAGTAGGGAATTAATAGATTTTGTGTTATATTCACACTATGGAACACTCTAGTCCAATTCTGAGGTCCATTATCCCGTTAAAGTCAAATGTGACTCATAATTTTTAAAAGAGGAACATCTATCTAAGACACACAATGCTGCTAGCCAATCATTTTCCTAGCCCTCCAATACAGCCAGAAAAAATACCAAACTTCTTAATAAGTAAATATACAACAAAACTCAACATGACATATTAGACTTTGGAATCAGACAGACCTGGATCTAAGTATCAGGATCATTAATTACCAGTTTTGAATCATTTGGCAGAGTAACATCTGCATCTCTCTCTCCTTATCTATAAAGTGAAAAAAGAAAACCTTCCTCATGGGCTGGGAACTGAATAAATGAATAAGGTATGTTCTTATTCATTCCACGGGCACAACAGACACTATAAACATTACCATAGTTCATCGACTCAAGCCACACAATCTCCCCCATTTCAAAATCTCTTACAACAGAGTCTGCTTAATATCACTAATACCTTAAAATTATAACTGATGGTATTATTTTGTTGTTGTTATTTCTCACAGGAAAACACATAAAGATATGTCTTATAAGAAATGGTGTTTTAGATTCTATTGAATACAGAGTGGGGCAAAAGTAGGTTTACAATTGTTTGTATGAAAAATAATACAATAACTAATAAATAACAGTACAAGAATAAACTGTGTGTTTTGCATACTCACAACTGTAAACTTACTTTTGCCCCATCCTATAAAAGTAGTTGCAGATATTTTTGTTTTAAATATAGCTATTTGTAAATCAAGCTATTTGTAAATCAAGATAATTCAGAAATATTATTTGGCTAGTACCTAATCTATATTGCCAATCTAAGAAAAGTGCTAATAAGAATTTACTTCATTCTAACTGGTCACCCCAGCCTCCTCAGGAAAAAAAAATGGGGCTCCCTCCTGGCCCTAGACAAAACATCATATCTTCAATATGGTTCTCCTGAAGGACTGCGGGGTGGAGAGACAGGTATTTCTAAAGAATGTATTAAATGCACAGAAATAGCTGTAAACAAGCTCCAAGCTCATCCTTCATAATAAGCAACAGAAGTATTTGCTATACATTTCTGAGAGATAAGATTAAAGTTTTCACAACTTTTGAAATATAGTAAAATGTAGTGGGGAAATAAGGTGTAAATGTTAGGGAAAGGTATATAATAAGAACACGTATTGTGCTTTACATTTTGCAAAACTTTTCACCTATTTTATTTAATGTGATCATCACAACATCATGAATGAAGAGAATAAATATTATTATATTATTCTGATTTTACAAATCAGACAAATGAGGCCTGGAAATAAGTGCTTTGTTAAGATCATGTAGTAGAACTAGTGAAAGTAGAAGTAGAACTCAGATAGTCAAATTCTCAATCTAACTTTCTCTTATCTCTACTGTAAGAGCAACCTAGAAGAAACCAATTACAAAGATTTTATTCTATGGTCTGAGTAGATTACATGCCAGATAATTTATTAGATTTCTTGCTCTTTGATCATCCATTCAACCTATTTCATAATAGCAGCTGAATTACTCTTCTTTTTCTTTCCTTTCATCTTATGGATTTATACATAAAAACATTTAACAATTTGTCATGACAGCAAAAGTTAATGTATTAATTGCTGTCATACTCCAGCATGGCAATTTTCCTGTGTCTCCTGGCACATTCCGGTGAAACTACTGCTCACCTCATAGCCCTGAGTTTCTCTGCACTGTGAATCTGTAGGCTCATCTATCCAAGATGTCAAATTTACATCTCATTTTCTATCTTATCTAACTCACTAGCAACACAATCAGACAACACATCAAAATGGACATCACTCATATGCAGTCATACACATGTGTGCAGTTTATGATGTATTAGATTTTTAAATATAGTCCAGATAGGATTAGGATATACATGATCAGAAAGGCATCTGTGTTTTTATTTTCAACAAGAAAACTGAGATCCCAGAGTTTCTTGAGGCAGTGACTTTAATCTTGAACAAGCTGATGTTATAGCCATTGCTGGTCACTCAATCATCACTTTCATGTGTAGGGATGACACAAGAAGGTGCATTTGTCTTCTAAAGAAACTCCAGCCAAAACAGTTATCACTTTTCATTGAACGCCTTCTACATGCCATGTTATACACTCCTTGAAGAAATTAAGTATTTTTTTGTATGTTTTATTGATTATGCTGTTACAGTTGTCCCAATTTCTTTTCCCTTTGCTCCCCTCCAACCAGCAACCCCCTCCCTCCAGCAGTCCCCCACCCTTAGTCCATGTCCATGTGTTGTGCACAAAGCTCTTCTCAACATCCCCCTGTCTATCCCCCACCCTCCTACCTTGCTTCTTAATTCCTGTACCATTTCCCTTCCCTCTCCCAGTTGCCCTCCCCCCAGCTGCTCCCCATATTTATGATTCTGCCCCACTCTAGTTGTCTGCTTAGTTTACCTTTGTTCCATTCCCTAGCTTCTGTTGTTAATAGTTGTGATACTGTTTTCATTTTAATGTTCATACTTTTGATATCCTGTTTCTTACATAAGTCCCTTTAACATTTCCGGCTTGGTGATGATAAACTCCTTCAGCTTTACTTTGTCTGGGAAGCACTTTATCTGCCCTTCCATTCTGAATGATATATTTGCTGGATAGAGCAATCTTGGTTGTAGGGCCTTGTTTTTCATCACTTTCAATATTTCCTGCCAGTCCCTTCTTGCCTGCAAAGTTACTTTTGAGAAATCAGCTGACAGTCTTATAGGTACTACTTTGTAAGTAATTCTCCTCTTCTCTTTTGCTTCTTTTAAGATTCTCTCTTTATCCTTAACCTTTGGCATTTTTGATTATGATGTGTCTTGGTGTGGTCCTCCCTGGTCTAGTTTGTTTCGGACTCTGGACCCATATGTCCATTTCCTTCCCCAAATTAGGGAAGTTTTCCTTCATTATTTTTTCACATAATTTTTCAATTTCTTGCTCTCCCTCTTCACCTTCTGGCACCCCTATGATTCGGATGTTGGCACATTTATAGCTGTCCCAGAGGTTTCTAAGCCTCTCCTCATCTTTTTTTAATTCTCATTTCCTCCTTCTGTACTGGTTGACTGTTTGTTTCTTCATTATGTTCCAATTTGTTGATTTGAACCCTGGTGTTCTTTCCTTCGCCACTTGTTTCATGTGAATTTTCCTTCATTTCAGCCAGGATAGCCTTCATTCTTTCCCCATCCTATTAAATCTTTGTTGTTAGAGTTGTGAGCATCCTAATCACCAATGCCTTAAACTGTGCTTCCGTTAAGTTGCCGATCTCCTTGTCCGTTAGGCATACTATCTGCTCATTGTTTAGTTGAGCCACTGGGACCTTGATCTGCCCCCATTTCTGGGTCGTACTTCTCTGTCTCCTCACCTTTCTGTGTTTGCCTCTGTGATTTGGGCAAGGGCTGTCATACCTCTTATTTATAGGGGGCAGAGCCTTAGGTATTCATCAGTACAGGGTGACCCATTTCACCTTGCTGTGGTGCTGTGTGGGTGGGGGGGAAGGGGTCAGAAAGGGAACAATGTCACTTACTCAGCACGTGCCCCTTTTCCAGGCACTTCTCCCACTTTCGTATGGGACTGGCGCCTCTCTAGCTGTTGCCCTGCCTGTCATTCTCAAAGTGAGTGGGTCTGTGGATATTCTAGGACTGTGAGGGCCCTTTAAACAAGCAGAATATGCTGAGAGACTGGCAGTTTCTTCCTGCACCCCAACCCCCACTGGTATGCACAGTCAGAAGCAATGAGGCTTGATTTTCTCTGGTGCTGGGACTATGATCTGCAGGGTCTGGTCAGGAGCTGGGAACGCTCCCCAGGTGTCCCTCCAGACTTTTTAAAACATGTAACTACGCTTTCCACCAGCCTGCCACTGCCACCGCTGCTGCTGCCAACACACTGCGTCCTTTCTGCCCAGCTCAGTTCCTCCTACCTGTCTGGATGAGTATTTCTTCTTCATATCTTTGTTTGTTTGGCTTCCATGCAACTTGATTTTCTGGAACTTCTGGTTGTGTCTAGTTTTGAGATAGTTGTATTCCTTCATAGTTGTGGAGGGAGACGCAGCTTGTCTGCCTAGGCCTCCATCTTGGCCAGAAGTTGAGATTAAGTATTATTAAGCTGGTTTTATAAGTGATGAACTTGAAATTTAGAAAAGTTAAATAACTTACCTTAGGTAGCACAGCCATTAGTGGAAAGCCAGGATCTGAATTAAAGCCTATGCCCTTAACCACTGTGATATGAGAGTTTAATTTGACCTCAAGTTTTGTCTTTAAAATGGGATTTGATGATTCGGGAATCTGGAATTTCTACTGGATATTGAATAGCTCTGACAAAATTCTATTAATATTAGCATATTTTTGTTTTCATATATTCAGTCGGCTGATATCATTTTTCATTATTCCTCGTGGTCCTACAGATAAAATGGTAATAGCAGATGTGGTATCTTCCCTTAGAGAGTTTACAGCCCAGAGGGGACATCAACATTAATCAAATAATTATGTAAATAAATAAACAGACAGTCCTAGAGGTTTCAGAGTAGAAAATGTTGGTGTTTATAATCCATGAAGCACAGCACTTGGTTGTTGCTTCTAAAGCTAAGTAAGGAAACAACAGCAACATAACAATTAGGATTTCCAACTGAATTTTGATGGTCAGTGCTTTTGAGTTGAATCTAGCATGTCCTATACTGACTTGGTCCCATACTATTCTCTTAGAGCAACCCTAGAATATTGTCTCCAGCTCTTTTTTCTAAATCTAAGTATGTTTGAAATAATACATCTTGTGAGTGACTCAGACATAGAGGATGGTAGTGGGAACAGAATCAAGGATGACTATGAGAACTTGAGTAGGGGGGTAACTAAGAACTGAGCATGTTCCTTCACCAGCAGTGGTAGATTTAAACAGCTGTGAAAGTTCAGGGAACAACTAGATTATAACATATTTGATATTAGACATAGGGATTTAAGTGACAATAAAATATCCAAGTAGAAACACCTTGCAGACAGGGAGGAAAAAACGATAAGAACAAAATATAAAATTGAGCCTATGACTGGGATTAGTCTTCATTCAGTAAAAATAAACTCGTTAAATTACATAATAATCATTAAGATTTCACATGGTTCTGACTACGTGTCTACACACATATTAACTGTCAAAGTTACAGAACAAGCTCTAAGGTGGATACACAAAGAGTTTAAGTGACATGGCCAAGATAATAATGTGCAGCCAGGTTCAAACACAGACAGTCTGGCTCCAAAAGCCACATTCCTAACCACTCTTCAGGCCTCCCTACATAGCATCACAGATTATAATGTACTTGAACATCCTACTCCTTGCTTAATCCCCATGGCAACCTAAAAGAGGAAGTAGTGTTATGCTCATTTTTTATATTCTCAGATGAGAACAAAAAGACCTGCGCAGGTCATAGAGTTCCAGAACTCAAACCTATCTCTTCTGGTTCCAAATTAGGTATTCTTTCCACTTTATCACAGTTGTCTCCCAAAGCCCAAAAGTTCCTGCTATACATAGCACAGAGGAAATAAAGAGAATTTTCACAGGCGTTGAGGAGAAAAGAGGGGAAGGTGAAGGTAAAGAATAAAAAGTCAGAAGAACAACAACAAAAAAAATCCCAGAAAGCCAAACCCAGATATTTCCTTTCTGGTAACAATTGCATCAGATCATGATTTGCCAAATTCTGTGGGGAAAATGTTAAGCTTAGAGTTTAATAAAAGGTAGCACAAAGGGAGATGCAGTGGTAAATACTTTGTAGAAGACCCAATTCTTGTTCTTGATGAGCTTATAATCTTGTTGGGGAGTAAGTCAGACCTTAAACACAGATAAAAAAAACTTTCACAAAAGAACAAGAGGAAATCAGAGGAAGCAAAAGTTACAGGTCAAATTGTCAGAAAATGCTTTCTGAGGGCAAATGGGTCCCGAGTATTCTACTGAGATAATCATTTTGTGCTCCTGAGCTAGTTTTCATTTTTAAGTACATTGGCATGTTTATCTTGATCCTTCTGTACCAAGATGGGAGAAAACAAATTTGAATCCTTTCCTCTTTCCTAACTCTCACTCTCACTCTACAAAAAGTGAAGAATAATGACAACTTCTCTATACATCACATTGAGGTGATTTACTTGAGCGGTGTATTTCAGCTCTAGTAGCTGTCTTTCCCATGCCAGAAAAATAACTTTTATTTACACTTTCATCCTAAAACTATTTATAAGTGCTCGGAGTGTGTCCAAGGGTCCACCCTCCAACTGTTAACTGAGTCAACAATCCCTCAGTGAAGTAATCTCCCTTTTAGAAATGAGCAAGCCCTACCTGTAAAGAAACATAGCCCATGAAAAAAGTGCTCAACATCACTAATCATCAGAGAGATGCAAATTAAAATCACAATAAGATATCACCTCACACCCGTTGGAATGGTCATCATTAACAAATCAACAAACAACAAGTGCTGACCAGGATGTGGACAAAAGGGAACCCTAGTGCACTGTTGGCGGGAATGCAGACTGGTGCAGCCACTGTAGAAAATAATATACAATTTCCTCAGAAAATTAAAAGTGGAACTGCCTTCTGACCCAGCGATCCCACTTCTGGGAATCCCAAAACACCAATTTAAAAAAATATATGCACTCCTGTGTTCATAGCAGTGTTATTTACAATAACCAGATCTGGAAACAACCTAAGTGTCCATCAGTAGATGAGTGGATAAAACAGCTGTGGTACATTTACACATGCAATACTATGCAGTAGTAAAAAAGAAGGACCTCATACCTTTTGAGACAGCATGGATGTACCTGGAGACTATTATGTTAAGTGAAATAAGCCAGTCAGTGAAAGACAAATACCATATGATTTCATCTATACATGGAATCTAATGAACAAAATAGAAACAGAGAATAGATACATGGGACAGATTGACAGCTGTCAGAGAGGAGGGGCGGTGGGGGTGGGACTGGATAAAAGAAGGTGCAGGGAGAAGACAAAAAACATATATGTATGACCTGAGGGCACCAACAATAGTGTGGAGATTGCTTGGGGATGGAGATGGGTAGAGGCAGGCAAAGGGGGAAAAAGCGGGGACAATGGTAATATCATAAACAATAAAATATAATTTAAAAATAAAATAAAATAAATTTTTAAAAGAAACAAAGCCCATGTAATTCTTGTTTTCTAGGAAGAAACTAAACTAATATGGACATTTGTTAAAGTGGTTTTCTTAGCACAGTGAAAGAATCTCAAAAAGCTGATCTCTCACTAGGAACCCAGAGTTGTAAATCTCTACAAGTCTCGTCTCGTCTCGTCTGCAGCCGTCCGTCTCGAGAGACGATGGTGTAGCTTCTTAAGAGTCTATCTGCACCGCCGAGAATGGCTGTGCAGTCCGACTCAGGAGTGACACGGTATCTGTCTCCTCCCGTGTTGAATCGACATCTTGCGATGACGCTGGAGTGTCCTCTCCAGTGAAGCTGAAGCTACAGAGCCTGGGCAGGGTGATATGGAGGGTCTGCTGTTGCCCATGCAGCAGACCCCCCCCTCTCTTCGCAGCTGAAGGGTCCAAGGGAAAGACGGAGTCAATACAGCTTGGCTTCAGGTGCGCCGCAGGAGTTGCCGGTGTTGACTACAACGTCAAACCGCCTTAGGGACTCCGGCTCTGGATTTTCTGTCGGGGTTTACTCCCTTAGCCTTTCCCCTGAAGAGGTATGCCGCAAGGCAGCGGAGGTTTTTTGGAGTCAGAGTTTTCCTTCTCTGATGTGCCCTGACTGGAAGATCGAACCAGCGACACTTAGCTCGCAGGCCGACGCTCAATCCACTGAGCCAAACCAGCCAGGGGTAAAAGGCACAAACTATGTATGCATGTTACAGAACCCCTGGGCTGCTCCAGTTGAAAACAAACCCACGGGCTCTTTAGTTAGGGGCCCGATTGCCCGCCGCCAAAATTATAACTCTCAATACCAGAGTTTGGTGAAAAGAAAAAGAATTGTTTATTTAACAGTTATATAGATTTAGTTATTTGTGGATTTCTGTTATTAAGTCTTATGCTCTTTAAAACACCCACAAACACATATCCTTGCCTCCCCCCCTTCCAAACCAGGCTAGTTTTAGGAAAGTCACAGAAACCGTTTCCCTACTTTCCAAACACAGTTCAGCTTTACCAGCAGCTGCCAATCATTCAATCCTGATTGGGGAGGTCCTTTCTGTACTGTGGTGCCCTCCAGCTCTCAATGCAGAACCACCTGGATTCTCAGCCTCCTTGCAAACTGCCTTCTTCCTGCAAACCGCGTGGATCTTCTCTCCTTCTCAAAACTGCATGGCGAGAGCCTCTTAAAGCAGCCTGGAGACCCCTTCTCCAAGCCACATGGAGAAGGCCCCTTCACCAAGCCACGTGGAGGGAGCACACGAGAGAGCGAGAGAGCCCGAGAGCGAGAGCGCGAGTGAGAGCCCAAGTCAGAGAGCGAGAGTCTCAGAGTGAGAGCACAAGCGAGAGCCAGAGAGAGTCTCAGAGCGAGAGTCTGAGAGAGTCTGAGTCAGAGCGCCAGAGCGAGAGCGCAAGTGAGAGCCCGAGTCCGAGAGCGAGAGAGTCAGAGAGAGACTCTACAAATACAGCTATGTCAAAATAGATGCCTAAGATAAAGGCCAGAAGTTTAAAAATCTTTTTTCTCTTGATGTGAAATCCCATCTCTGCTGGGATTTATAGAAATTGAGTCGATTAAAGGAAATTATATGGGGTACCCAGAATAGGCAAATTCATAAAGTCTAAATAGAATGGTGGTTACCCGGGACTGGGGGTGGGGGAATTGAAAAGTTAGTGTTTAATGAGCACAGAGTTTCAGTTTGGGATGATGGAAATGTTCTGGAGATAAATAGTGGTGGTGGTTGCACAACATTGTAGATATGTTTAATGTCACAGAACTATACACTTAAAAATGTTAAAATGCTAAATTGTATGGGCTATATATTTTACCACAATTTTTTTAAGAGTAAAGGGAATTTGCTTCAAAAGTGATTATTAGAATCATCTTATAATGGCATTGAGCAAGGTAATTGACACCTTTTTATGACACACCAGTTTTTAGTAACCTACAGTATTCCCTCACTTATCACAGGTATTATGTTCCAGACCCCCTGCGATAGGTGGAAATCCGTGAAGTAGGAACCTTACATTTATTTTATTTTAGTATTTATATATATTTTAAGGCTTTTTAAAACCCTTCCCACACATTTATAAACTGTTCCCACTCCCTTATTAACCTTTTCCACACTTTCATAAACACTATTTATGTTCTTAAACATATTCTACACTCTTAAACCTACATAACTTTAACAACATACATATTCAGTACTGCAAAATCCTGCAATATAGCAAAAAATTCATGATAAATAATTAAATATAATATTTTTAAAAATCCTGCGATACAGTGAGGCCACAATAAGTGAACTGCGATATAGAGAGGGACTACTGTATTTGAAAAATTACATGGATGAAGGAAGGGAGAAAATAAGGCTTTTAAAAAGCATAATATGAAGATAAGTCCAATTGTTTGCTAGGCATCACAGTATAAGTAACTCAGGTGAACCACGGTTGTTTCCTGGATTCTTTAAGGATAACTGAGTCCACCAGATTCAGCAATCTAATGCAAGTGCATTGAGGTTTTGAACCAATTATTATCCACCTACGGAAACTAAGATTTCAAAACTTTTTTTTCAATAGTTAGAACTGGCCGATTCATAGAGACAAAAATAGAATAGAGGTTACCAGGAGCTCAGAAGGAGTGGGGAGGAGGAATTCAGAGTTATTGTTTAGCAGGTATAAAGATTCTGTTTGGGATGATGGAGAATATTCTGGAAATAGTGGTGATGGTTTATGCCACTGAATTGTATTCCTTAAAATGATAACATTTTATGTTATGTATATTTTAATACAATACAAAAAAATTTTGAAGTACACTATTTCAGCCACTGGAAATAGCAATGAAATAAAGATCTTCTCCAGGAGACAATCCGGGGACAGGAGGTACAGCAGCGAGGAATGGGGAGTGAATCCTAAAGGGTAAGACAAAGAAAGAATTAATAGACACTGCGGAGGTGGTGCACAGCAGGGGATTGTATTTCACCAAAAAAAAGTTGTTACCAACATGAGGCAGCATTTAGTCAGTGTGCTCTGCAGATGTCCATCCTCGGTCTTTGGCTGGGAAGGTCCTATTCAGCCAGGAGTTCTCCAAGTGAACTAGTCATTTTCTCTCTTTTATATTGGAAACCTCCCACGCTGGATAAATGAAGTACACAGGATAGAGAGGGATTGTGAGGAGGAAGCACATTTCAGAGTTAAGAAAACAAATAGCCAATGAAGCAGCAGCCCACAGTTTGACTTAGACATGTTCAGCTATGAAAATAAGCATCAGAGGAGTCAATTACTTCCAGATCTCAACAGGCCAGGGATGAAGAGAGCAAACCATGCCATTCATTGAAGTGACCTCACATGGGTGGAGTAAAAATCAAGGATATGGGTGGAGAGAAATAAGAAAGGGAGTTAAGGTCCCTTTTCAGTAAATTGTCACTGAGAAAGCCAAGTCTGTAATAAAGTTCATTGGGCACTCTTTAGACTCTGTGGGTTTGGGCAGGGGAGGAAAAAGGATAAAATAACATTCATGACATGACACTGTATCCCTGATTCTCACTGGAGCAGAGTAGAAAAAACTGAAGCAAATCAAGCACAGAGACCACAAAGTCACATGGCCACCCATGGCAAGGTTCCCATGGGCTGCCAAGTATGAGCATCTAAGGAAGAAGGATGAAAAAGCAGCAGGTGATATGAATCATGGGCAGATGAACAGACTGTCACTATCACCCTTGGCCATGGAGAGAGAGAAAGGGACCCAGATGGACCTTATATTTCTATGAGCTCTTCATAGAGACTGAACAAAAACAAAGGCAACTAGATCCTTAAAAAGTCTGTGCATTCTTCTATAGACCAAATTGATTAAGACCTGTTTTCTCAGTCAGATTAATAGAGCTTCAGAATGAGATAGATGCATTGTTTGTAAGTTGAGTCTGCCCTTTTTGGACATAGCAGCATAAAATTCAGCTCTTTCCTATTGCATAGAGTCAAACTGTTGGGTGTACATTCAGGCAGTACCATATTTAATACAGAAAAACTTTGCCAATATGAAGTCCACCTGCCTGAATGTCAGTACCTTTGAAATGTCTGCTGTGCACAACACTGTGAAACCCACTGTAGTGAAGATGATCAGAAAAGAAGAAAGATAGAAAGAAACAGATCAGGCAGATACAAACTAAGTGAGGTACAGTCATGGCACATCAACTGTGACAAAAGAATAAATCACAAAAGAAGCACCAAGGCACTAAATAACCAGGAAAAACAACATTTATATTGAATCAATCATGGGAGCTTCCTGGAGAGCCAGGCTTGCCAGTAACATTGTGAATATTTATTATTAAAACAGTAACACTAACATTAATCACAATTAATCTGAAAGAAACATTTTTGTTTCTTCACAGCAAAGGAGATAACAACCCTCAGTCAAACAAGTCATATTTCCTTCCTTCTAGACTGTTCCTTTAACTGCCAAACTATTTATGACTTTTATTAGAGAATGATAATTAGCTTGTTAAAATAAAAAAAAAAATTAACTACATGCCCTACATACCCCAGCAGACACATTCACACACACACACACTCAGATTTTATGAGTACAGTTTTGCATGTAAAAATTATCTCTCGACTTCCAGTCAGGATGGAGGTGTAGGTAGACATGCTTTACCTCCTTGTGCAACCATAAGAAGGATCACAACTAACCTCAAAACAAAAAACACCCAGAACTGTCATAAAATCAAACTGTAAGGAAGTCTGACAACCAAGGATTTAAAGAAGTCATATTCATCCATATGGGTAGGAAGGGTGGAGACAGGGAGCCAGGGGAGAGAGGATGTGGTGTTGCAGTGGCAAGGCAGCATGGAGGTGGCAGCAGCAGGTGGAACAGGCAGTCCCACATTCACATATGGTATATAAAAATCGTGAGGAATACCTCAGAGGCAAGGGATCTTAGCTCCAAGCCAGACATGAAGCCCAGGGTTCCAGTGCCAGGAAAATAAAGCCTCATAACTTCTGGCTATAAAAATCAGTGAGAATTGGGGTGGTGGAAGAAACTGCTGGACTCTCAGGGGCATCCATTTAAAGGGCCAGCAGGGTTCTTGAGCATACATAAATTCATCCACTTTGGGAACCACCACCAGAGCAATAGCTAGAAGGGCACCAGTCACATATGGGAAGGGGGTGAAGTGACAGGAAACAGGGCTAGCACTGAGCAAGCCTCCAACAGGCAGGCAGCAGCATTGTCCTCTCTCCAGCCTCACCCCCACATACAGAGCCTTGCCCTGCCCTGGCAAATACCTAGGGCTCTGTCCCAAACAACATAACAGGTGCTCTAAGACAGGGAGTTAAAGCAGCTCCACCTAATACACAGAAACAAATACAGGGAGGCTGCCAAATTGAGGAGACAAGTAAATATGGCCCAAATGAAAGAACAGAACAACACCCCCCAAAAAGAAATAAACAAAAAAGAGGTAACCAACCTATCAGATGCAGAGTACAAAACACTGGTGATAAGGATGTGCAGAGAACTCACTGAGTACAGCAAAGGCATAAGGGAAGAAATGAAGGCTATACTAAGTAAATAAAGAAAAATCCATGGAAAACCAACAGTGAAAGGAAGGAAGTTGGGGTTCAAATCAACAATTGGAAACATAAGGAAGAAATAAACATTCAACCAGAACAGAGTGAAGAAACAAAAATTTTCTTTGGGGGGGGGGATTAGGCAATGAGTTTATTGAGGGAAAAAAGGGGGAAGGGGGAGGGGAGAGGCAGCTCTCAGACCAACTCAAGAGCCCATAGGAGCAAGGGGAATGGGGAACAGGGAATGGGGCCTCCCAGGCCTCCCCGTGGGCCCATAGGAGTCCCCAGAATTTTCTTTTTTTAAGTGAGGAAAGAATAAGAAGACTCTGGGATATCTCCAAAAGTGCCAATATCCTAATCGTATTATCAGAAGGATGTCAGAAGAAGAAAAGAAAGAGCAAGAAATTGAAAACTTACTTGAAAAAATAATGAAAGAAAACTTCCCTAATTTGGTGAAGGAAATAGACATATAAGTCCAGGAAACCCAGAGTTGCAAACAAACTAGATCCAAAGAGGATCACACTAAGACACATCATAATGAAAATGCCAAAGGTTAAAGATAAAGAGAGAATCTTAAAAGCAGCAAGAGAAAAGAAGAGAGTTACCTACAAAGAGTTCCCATAAGACTGTTGGCTGATTTCTCGAAAGAAACTTTGTGGGCAACAAGGGACTGGCAAGAAGTATTCAATGTGATAAAAAGCAAGGACCAAGATTTCTCTATCCAACAAAGCTATTATTTAGAATTGAAGGGCAGATAAAGTGCGTTCCAGACAAGGTAAAGCTAAAGGAGTTCATCATCACCAAGCCATCATTATAATGAAATGTCAAGGGAACTTACTTAAGAAAAAGAAGATCAACCCTCTGAACATTAAAATGACAACAAACTCACGACTATCAACAACTGAATCTAAAAAACAAAAACAAATTAACAGCTAGAACAGGAACAAAATCATAGATATGGATATCATTTGGAGGGTTATCAGTGGGGAAGGGTGAGATTTGGGGAAAAGGTACAGGGATTAAGAAGCATAATTGGTAGGTATAAAATAGACAAGGGAATGTTAAGAATAGTATAGGAAAGGTTGAAGCCAAAGAACTTATATGCATGACCCATAAACGTGAACTAAGGGGTGGGGATTGTTGGGGGGAAGGGGCATACAAAGTGGAGGAGGGGCAAAGGGGGAAAATTGGGACAACTGTAATAGCATAATCAATAAAGTATACTTTAAAAAATTATTACTCTCAGTTACCAATCAACCAAGATGATTGAAATTTCTATCTTTTGATGTTTTCGTTTGGAGGAGTTGGACTGGATAATCTTCAAGATCCTTTTTAACCCTGAAGTCCCATGAATCTATGAAGGAGTGATCACAGATTATTAAATGAGAAGCTCTGACAAAAAGCACGGGAGTCAAGCAACCTGAACCCTCACCTGATGCCATGACTGCATACATGTGAGAAACCCCCAGCAAAGTCATGTTCATCACTGTGGGCAATGGTGCCAAGGAGACTATGCTGAGGGTAGAGGCTGGGCATATTTGAGGTTTTCTCAATTTTATATGTTCCTACCACTGTCCACTCCACATTCCCTCCTTCTGACCAGATTGTTGACTTTAAGTTTCTCCTATATAAAAATTCTGTACACCATTTATGTGCTAATTTCTCAGCTGTAAACCTGGAATAATAATTAGATTGAACCATTCCCCAGGAGTGGTGTGGTGATTGACTAAGCCCTGTAAAATGTCTTGAAAAATGGACACTAGAACTCTGCCTATCTGTCAAAAGGAATTCACACCATTCCCCTAGGCCTGACCCATGGGTGGATGCCATAGCACTCATCACTCTGCTGGTATTTTGTCACTTGGACAAAGGGCTCTGGAGTCAAAGGGCAGCTCAAACCACACACCCAATATCATGCTCAGAGGAATTCCTGAGAATCAGTTTAGTGCTGATGATTGCCTACTTCTCTGAATCACTACTTTTCTTTCCACAGATTGCCCTCCTCCTGATTTCTGTTCCTACATGAAATGGGTATGCATGCAGGTGTGGGAGAGGGACAATTCCTCTGGCCCTAAGCTTATATTTCCAAGTGACATGGGGGTACTAAGACTTCTACTCTGACCTGAATAGGTACTCCCCTCAAAGCTTCTTCTTCATATTCCCTTACCCTATTTCCTAATTTTGGCTCAGATTTCATTTTGAAGCTGGGAAGCCAGAAAGCCACAGAGCATTCTGCACACAAAATCACTCAGGGATGTTGTGTGATTAAAAAGTTGCTGTGATGTCTGTGAAAACAGTTTCATGCAAATGTCTGAGCTTTCTGCAGATAGTTTACCAATCCATACATGTTGTTGACAATAATCTCGTTACAAATTCTTTTAAAGCATATTAGATGTGACAGGTTTTCAAAAGCTCGGATCCTGGGTTTATTGTGCTGACATTCCAAAAGTCAATAGCGTTCCTGATCATCCACAAAGCTCCTTTCAAGAAATTTGTGTTGAAGTCTTTAAAAGGGCTAAACTTTTCTTTAAATTTGACATGATAGAGATAATAATAACAACTGTAATGAGAAATAAATAAATTGGATCAGTAAAACATGTATGTTACATTATTTAAAATGGTAATTTAACTTTTAATTTATATCAGAGGAAAATAACACAGGCAATTAAATGAGTGCTTAAATTGTTATCTGTTTTAGATGCCTGAGTGACAACTTGGAGTATGGACCTGCTTTGTGTACCTAACACAAGTTGATGTGTCATATGAATGAATGAAATACAAACTATATAAAGCACTAAATATATATTTGTTGTAATTAATAACTAAATCCCTGAAATCTTTTCAGTTTTCAACCTTTTGTTCATTCAATATTTATTTAATACCTGATATATGTCATCAGGCAGCCTCTGAACATCCATGGTCTACCTTGAAAGCTACCTTGAAGGAGTTAGTAATTTATCAAAAGCAATTTCTGTACAATAAAAATTGTTCATGAATATAAGCCCTCTTTCTCTAAATTGTTCAGAGCTCTACAATAGATGTAAATGTCTTGCTACAACAATGAAGCTTTTAAAAAAGCAATACTATTATCACCATTTTTTAAAAATATAAATCTTTTCATATTTTTCTATTATTCGAATGGCGGAATGTTTGAGTAAATTCAGAAATTGTCAGAAATACTGCCTACCTTTCCATTTTCTCCTCTGGTCCCTATTGTGACCCACAGACCATAGAGAGAACTAACTTTAATTAAATAGACTGCAAAGATAGTTGACTAGTTCATGGAAAAATTCACTAGATAGCACTCAATATAATTAGTATATATTATAAAGAAACACAGAGGAGTAATGTTACTTACCTAGTATTGTTTGTCCAATGCCATACAACTAAAAAAATGGCCTGAACACAATCATACGCATTATGGAGACAGTATAAATTGATACAGCCTCTCTGGAGGATAATTTGGCAATATCCATGACACCTACACATATAAATTTTAGCCCAGTAATTCTATTTCTAAGAAGTTCTCCAACAAATACATACATACAAATTTGCAAAAACACATATAGTAGGCTATTCATTGATTTCCAATAGCAAAAAATAGAAACAATCTAAATTTCCATCAGTAGGGATTTATTAAATCAATTATGCTATCTCTCTACAATGAAATATCATGCAGCAATTTTAAAAGACTAAAATACATCTAGGTATAAGAGAGAGGAACTCAGGTACAAAGGGAAAAAAAAGGCAATGAATAAGTACCTATCAATAATAACCTTAAATCTAAATGAATTAAATGCACCAATCAAAAGACATAGGGTAGCTGAATGGATAAAACATGACCCACATATGTGCTGTCTACAAGAGACCCATCTCAGAACAAAAGATCTACACAGACTGAAAGTGAAAGAATGAAAAAAATATTACAAGCAAATGGACATGAAAAAACAGTTGTGGTAGCAATACTTATATTAGACAAAATAGATTTCAAAACAAAGACCATAGAAAGAGACAGAAAAGGACACTACATGATACTTAAGGGAATAATTCATCGAGAAGATATAACCCTTGTAAACATATATGCATCCAACATAGGAGCACCCAATTATATAAGAAAATCTTAGAGTACTTCAAGAAGGATATCAACAGCAACACACTAATAGTAGGGGATTTTCACAATAGCCAAGAACTGGAAACAGCCTAAGTGCTCATCAGTAAATGAGTGGATCAAAAATCCATGGTGTATTTACACAATGAAATTCTACACAGCAGAAAAAAAGAAGAAACTCCTACCTTTTGTGACAGCATGGATGGAACTGGAGAGTATTATGCTAAGTGAAATAAGCCAGGCAGTGAAAGACAAATACCATATGATCTCACCTATAACAGAAACCTAATGAACAAAAACAAAAAACAAAAACAAACAAACAAAAAACAAATGAGCAAAGTAGAACCAGAGGCATGGAAACAAGGAACAGACTGACAGTGACCAGAGAGGCGGGTGGAGGGAGAGAAAGGGGGAAAGAAGAGAAAGGGTCTAGTCAAAAAACGTGTATGAATGACCCATGGACATGGACAACATGAAGGGGATTAACTGTGGGTGAGTGGAGTGGATGGGGCAGGGGAGAATAAAGGGAGAAAATTGTGACAACTGTAATAGAACAACAATAAAAAGTAGATCTAGATATAACAATCAAGTGAAAAAAGCAAAAATAAGGTACAGATCATATTGAATAATGTAATATTACTTGAGTTTTTTTAAGTGGTATTAAAAGTATTTTACAAAGAGTTTAAATATATATGAAGAAGCATATATAATATATGTACATATATTAAAAGCTTATGCATACATGCTTGAATATACATAGAAAAACATACAATGGTTGCTTTGAACTTTGGATCAGGGATTAGAAAGATCTACTTTTCTCTATATCCCTTTGTTATGGTAATGCTTATATTTTTTCATATTTTAAAAATAATTTTTAAAAAAGAAATGGCCTTCCTTGTACAAGTCACTTAACTTTTGTAAATCTGTTTCCTCAGTGGTATATGGGGGTAATAATAGTAGCAGCTGACATTAATTTATGATCATGGTTTCATCCTCTGTGCTCAGTGCTTTTAATGTGGATTATTTAATCTAATCTCAAACCAAACCTATTAATAATCATTATTGCTTCATCCCCATTTTATATATAACAAAGGAGATTTATATCACTAAACTAATAAGTGGAGGGGCCAGGATTTGTCAGTTTCCAGAATCCATCTTCTTATAGGGTTGTGCAAGAAGCGAGAAAGAGCAGGTGAAGTACATAGCAATGTCTGGCCCTCTGGAACTGCTTAGGAAATATAAGATATTATTACTACTGTTATTTTTTCTCTGCCAGGAAACTCTTTCAGCCATTAGAAACATGCACCCCATTGAACAAAACAAGATTGGCTTTGTCCTGAAATCACTGTTGAAATTAGCAGGGACATAGTCATGAGTAATATATAGCCATAACTTGAGCTTGCACATGTGGAAACACCTCACATCCCTTCAGGCATGAAGAGGATTGCTGTGGGAGGGCATTAGGGGAAGCATTATAGCAGGGCATGCTGTATTCGCTTTGGGATATGGCAGTTTTACCGCTATTAGTAACAGATGTGGCCAGGAAACTACAGGCTGGAGATGGGTAATCACAGTTTGCATTTTAGAGCTTAATCTGATCACCTCGAGTCAAGGACTTATAGTTTTCATAATGGTCAAAGTCTGTCTCCTGCCACCATTTATAGACTGTAGTTCAAGCCTGAGAGGTCTGGAATGTTCTGCAGTATTGATGTGTGCATGCAGGAGCGAGCATGTATACATATGTTTGTGTGTGCATACGTATGATTTATTATTTTCTCCAAAGCTCAGCCAGGGGGCCCTGCCACTTGACTCCCACTCAAGCTTACCTCATAAATGTTTCTTTTGAGAAAACAGGAAGCCAAGGAGGCTTCAATTCTACTTTCAGCTCTGCAACAATTAATTCCCTTTGCAATTCCTAGGTTTTTGCTCATTTGGTAAATTAGCAGTCTCCCAATGTTTACTTCTTCATCTCCCCCACACAACTGAAAGCTCCCTAAAGGCAGAAACTTGTATCAATCATTGAATTCTCAGTGTCTAGAAAAAGTGTCTGGCATATAGTACACATTCAATAAACACTCAAGTTTCCTTGAAGTTACAACATAGCATGGTTCCATGAAATCATAATCTAGTGCATTGAGTTGATTCCAGTGCATGCAGCAGGTAACACTGGCTGGCTGTCAGCTCTCCTTTTCTCTGCCCACTACTGAGACACCTTCATGAACATTTCCACTGGAATATAAGTAATATGTGTTAAAGGAGATGATGCTGAGATCTTCCATGTTTTCCTCTTCTCTAGCAGTACTGAAAATGGTTTGGATGAGGAAGAAACTGAAAGTATTAATCTGAAGGGTCAGTGATCTGCTGGTTTTAGTTATGTAGACTGTGCCTTTCAATAACTCTCATCCATTATAGAGAACTGGGCATCCACAGCACCTGTCACCAAGGCCTCTATACTCAGTTCCCCTTGGTGAGATAAGTTGGAGAGGCCACTAGCCAACAATATCTGAAACCTTCAAGTGACATGAAAGTCATTCCAGATCTGGAAGGGGAAATAATCAAGGAGGATATTCTGGGATTTTTGTTTATTTTCATGTGCATTAGTCAGGATTTTTGGATATAAACAATACAAACAGAAGAGGAATTTATTTTAAGGGTTAGAGTTAGCTCCTAGAAGCTTAGAAAAGTTGAGAAGAGGTAAAGCTTCAGCCTGGAATATTTGGGGCACTGGAAAGTGGCGGGGTAATGTGACTTTAGTCCAGATTTGGGTACTGTGCCCCAGTCCTACCCAGTATCTGTGGCTAGGTCTCTACAGGGTTTTCTGTGGATAAAATTCCTCTATGTCAGTGAAAAGTTAGGGAGAGCTCCTTTTGTTTCTTTTGGGGCCCTTTACTAAGCTCATCCCCATTCCTCTTGCTACTTCTTATCATTCAAGCATTAATACAAACTGTTCTGGGACTGCTTTTGGTAACTTAGAAGAAGACAGAATTTGTCTCAAGTCATTAGATAAGTCTGGTTATTCTCTTTTCTACTTTAGAATTCAGTTAAGTTTCCAGGCTAGTTTCTGTCAGTGTCTTAACCATTACCACCATCATCATTACCATTATTATGGGGCTACAAACAAAGTA
The DNA here is from genome assembly GCF_987537825.1 of Furipterus horrens. NCBI lineage: Eukaryota > Metazoa > Chordata > Mammalia > Chiroptera > Furipteridae > Furipterus > Furipterus horrens. The sequence goes on from NW_028327182.1 coordinate 47,140,024, forward strand.
GGCCCAACTCTAGTTCCATGCTTTTATTAACAATTGATTTTTGTAAGGATAGAGGGATGGAAGGGGGCATCCCTACCTCAGTGACACTTGCTGAGCCTAACTGTGGCATGAGGGCCAGCAATTGCCTGGGAAGGAGGCAGAAGGTAGGTCCTCATCTGATTGGAGTACAGACCTGGCTCTGAGGTATTCCTGAGGTTAAAGAAAAGATTAAAAAAGATGGTTTTCTCTTTGGGCATGCAAGAGGAAAAGCTTTCGTAAATGAGACACTTGCCTTCCCAGAGGCCCAGGTGAGCTTCCTTATTTGGGGAAAAAAAAAATTATCTTAACCCTGGAATCCTGCTTGTTAATGAGCAATTTTATTCCTTTTCTTGTCATGCTTCATTTTGATAACAGTTTAAGTTAGTTTAATAATAAATAGGCTCTATTCCCCTAATAAACATTCAAACAGAAAATGGATATAAGTGAAAAATAAAGGTCTCCCTTCTATTGCCTCCCTGCCACTAATTCCAAAGGTCTAAAAGCTACCCTTCCAGTATTTCTTATTCATACACAAGCCTTCCTAGATAGTCCCTTTGTAAACAACAAACAAAATCATGCTATGCACTCTGTTTTGACACTTGTATTTCCCAATTTATTAACAATATTATCACATCTCACCTCTTTTTTATATAGGTACATAATACCTCATAATATGATTATACAGTAACATATTGAACTAATTTTGGATGGTTATTTCCAGTTTTTTGTTTGTTTCTGTGGTTGCTGATAGTGCTTTAGTGACTATCCCTGTACATGTAGTGTTATGCACTTGTGCAAGTATATATGTGGAACAGATTGCTGGAAGTGAAATTGCTGCACCTTTGCATGTTCTTTGACAGAGTTACTGTTGCTCTTTTTTGGATGAGGCAGCCTCTTGCTGTGGCTTCCACTTTACCCACCCATCCCCTGCTTTTGCCCTTTGTAGCCAGGCCTGCTCCTTAGGAGGTCTCTGTTTTGTTTGTTTCCTTGAGGATCACCATTCTTTAGGAAGAAAAGTTTTCCTTATAGGCATGAATCCTGTCCCTTCTTCTGCACAGCCAGATGTTGAGTTGCTCATTTCAGAATCCCTTCTGCAGGGGAGCTGGGACCAAGGTCTGAGGCAGTGTCCCTGGAGTTCCAGATTAACCACTTGGTTAAGAATTAGGAAGGCCTGGAGTTATCTTGCTTTTTTTGAGGTGGGAGGACTTCTGGCTGAATGGGAGAGGAATGGAAACTGGATCAAGAGTTAGACTTCCCTTGGGTTAATCCATGCTGGCAGCAGTATTTGATGACATAACTGGTAGCCTGAAGTGCTCAACAGCAACTTCAAAAATTGCTTGGGTAAAGTAGCAGGAAACTGCTGATTAAAATTCAATTTTTGTTAGTAATTTTTTCAACCTTTGGAGCAAGAATTCCTAATGACCCTGTGTACATTAATCATGAGTCTGCCCCAATTAGGGCACTGGGCCTGTGACTGTAGAGACTGAGCTTTACCCATCTTTATAAACTATGTATTCTCAAAGCATACAGATGCTACTGAGCTGTGATGTAGTGGGCACTTGTCATTTTCCTGTGGTTAACCAGGCTGCAAACTTCCTTTCTATTTGGGCTGCCACCCTCTTTGAGCGTTAGGGCCCTTCTTTCCCACCATGGGAGTCCAGTGGGTGCTCAGCGTGACCAAACAGAAGTTCCTGTTTGGAACTTTGAATCTTTAGTAGGCAGTGCAAAGATAAAGGTACAAGTTAAACTTCACCATGGTGGTGCAGTCCCTAAGAGGGAGTTGGTATTTAGCAGTGGGGTTGGTGAAGCTGGTGGTAGTGAAATAAGTTTTTGTATCCTGCTTATTCTGTGGTACCTAAAATCCTTAAAATAAATTCCTCTTCTACTTACAGAGGTCAATTGTTAGTAAAAGCATGGGACTAGAGTTGGGCCTACTTTGTTTCTGGCCCTGTAATAATGGTGATGATGTTGGTGGTAATGGTTAAGACACTGACAGAAAAACTAGCCTGGAAACTTAACTGAATTCTAAAGTAGAAAAAGGAATGACCTGAGACAAATTCTGTCTTCTTCTAAATTACCATAAGCAGTTCTGACCAGTTTGTATTGAAGCTTCAATGATAAGAAGTAACAAGAGAAATGGGGATGAGCTTAGTAAAGGGCCCAAAAGAAAAAAAGGAGCTCTCCCTAACTTTCCACTGACACAGAAGAATTTTATCCACAGAAAACCCTGTAGAGACCTAGCCACAGATACTGGGTAGGACTGGGGCACAGTACCCAAATCTGGTCTAAAGCCACCGCTCTTCTTCCTCACCACTTCCCAGTGCTCCAAATCTTCCAGGTTGAAGTTTCACCTCTTCTCAACTCTTCTAAGCTTCTAAGAGCTAAACTCTAATGTGTATAGCATGTAGAAGAGTAAAGGACTGAACCCCTCTCTCCCTTGCCCCCCACCCCATCTAGACAATCTGTAAGGCCCTAATAGGAATGTCTGTGAGTCACACAGATCCTTGAGATGGATCCCTCTACTGCAGGGAATCTCCCAGTTCAGTCCCCTTGAGGGTGGCTGGAGGAGGTCCTGGCTGCTTGGAGCAATTGTGGCGCTAAAGCTGGTCAAAGCTATCCACATTTCAGCAGTGACCACCCAATGTGACCTGGGCTGCAGGCCCAAGACCTCCTCATCCTTCCCCTATGTTTCACTCAGATGTCTTCCATGTAACCCTCATAACTACCAAGGGAAGAAGACCTGTCCCAACTCCACCCCCCACCACTATCTCTATTCCCATCCCTGGAGAGCTCTGGTCCTTTTTGCAGCCCTTGGGAAAGATCCTGCAGGGGGCTTCGCTGGTGCAGGGGCCTTCCCCAGAACCTTGAAGGGGAGGTTCCTTGGACTGTTCCACAACAGTACGGGGCTCAGCCCTGTGCTGGTTCTACTTGTCTTTTGAGGACGCCCACTCCCCCAACCTGACCATGGCCTTTGGTCCAGCCCTTGCCCATGGGGGCATTGATGCAGGTGAATTCACGCCCCAATCCTTTCCCCAGGCCTTAGTAGGTCCCTGGCGGAGGAGCCCAGGACCGTCTGAGACCCCATCCTTTATGTGCGAACAAAGCCCGCAGCAGCGCCCCCCTCGGCCCTGCCGCTTTCTGACGCTGGACCGTGCCACCACAGGGGCCCAGGCCCAAGCGGCTCCGCGCGCTGCGCTCTGGTCACCGGGTGTGGGGAGTACTCGCTGCGCCGCAGCCTAGGGCCACGCTGGTTAAGTAGTTGGGGGACCGGAAGGATGGCGTGGAAGTAGGAGAGGGTTTCCTGAGATGAAAGATTACTTCCGTCCGGGCTCCGGCCTCTCTCTCGAGCCGGCTTGTTGGGGGTTGGGGAGCGGGCTGCGCGAGGCTGGGGAGCCGTGCCTTGCCTCCTGCAGCACCCGGGGCCGACCCGAACCCTCTCGGCCCTGTCCGGGGCTCACACTGGGCATCTTTGCAGGTGGGAGCTGGGAGCTCTTCCAAGCCCCCAAGCCATGGTAGCCAAACAGCGGATCCGGATGGCTAATGAGAAGCACAGCAAAAACATCACCCAGAGGGGAAACGTAGCCAAAACCCTGGTAAGGCAGAGGCGTTGCCGTGAGGGCAGAGCAGACAGGAACCGGAGTGGAGAGGAGCGGGGTGGGGCGGGACTGGGCAGGAGGGCGGCAGGTGCAGGACCCGACCTCCCTGCTGCTCAGTGACCAGCCCGCCCCTCCTGCCACGTAGGAAGAGTGGGTTCAGGGCTGCGCGGGACTCGTCAGTGTTTCCCGTGGGCGTGAGCGGAGAGGGCCCTGGTTGGTCGTGACCCCTCTGAGAGTGGCTACCACGGGAGTGAGAATTGGGCCTTTGTCTCTGGGGAAGACAGCAAGCACATAGTTGCAGGAACTGTTAAAGCAACTGCTTGACAGAGGGTCCGGAACTTACTAGATGCTAGAACGTTTGTTAAATAAATTATGAATGAATGAATGAATGCCATTTATCATCACCCCCTCCCCATACCCAACCAACACACATCATGATAAGGTTTTCTTTCCAGCCGCTTTATAATGGTCTCCCTGTGTAAACTGGAAAAATGGCATGAGATTCTGACCCATATTTCCCTCCATTCTCCTAGTTTACCTTTTCTCTAGAGAGGCCTCTTAAGACTGGGCTTAAGTTTACATGCAACTTTCCTCTTGTTCACCCTGTGAATTGAGGCTCATTTCTGATGATATGATCCAGAACTTTAGAGACTAATTTATTGCCAGGCATTCTATGCCCCCAAAACTGTAGATTAAAGCTTTATAGCAAGTTTTAAATAAATCTGTGCCTTATGCAGCGGAGTTTCTTTTAGCAATGCGAATTATCTTCAACAGAAAGTGCCAGGCCTATGATTTTGGATATTCAGAGGCATGCCTCGGATGAGTTGTTGAATAGTGTAAGTCTCCAAGTCTATGAGCAAAGGCACTGAAATGAAAATCCAACTGAAGCTTGGGACTTGGCTGGAAGAGCTTGCAGACTTGATGAGACAAGTCCTTTAGCTAAAGAAATGATGCTGCTTTGATTAACTAAGCAAAAAGCTGAATCTATAATCATTACACCAGAATTCTTGCAAAACCAAGCAGTACTATGGCAGAGAAACCTTAGGATCAAACTCAGCTGTACTCAGGCCTTTATGCATGGCTCCAGGCTTAAATCATGCTTGAAATTCTCTCACTTGAAATTTAAATCATTTACTTATGATCATGCAGCAAAATGCCTATGTGCGTTTCAATTGGAACCATTTTTCACATAGATCTATATTTTCCCTATTTATTTTTACTCATAAAACAGTGTGCTGTTCAAATTAACATTGACTAACAATTTTTAATTGATGTGAAATATTCAGGATTTTATATACTTAGGATATCAATTCCTCCTAGGATATACAGACTAGCTGATATACTGAAAATCTCTAGTTGTGTGATTCTTTTTAATGAACTAAAGAACCAGCATTCAGTTGTTAACCGAACTTGGTTGACAACTTATCTAACTATAAAACTAGCAACAAAACAGGAACTAATTTGTAGAACTGTTTTTATCCATTCGGCTTTGTAAACTTAGTGTCTGCCACTTCTAGCTTTCAGGACCACATAATTTTTGTTTGGGACCTGAGACAAAAATTATTGACTCCAACATAAGAAAAGAAAATGGAAAAAAAATGGAGGAAAACTGTTTAAATATCTAGAAAATGTAGTCACCTGTGGGTCAACTCAACCCAACTTTGAGAACTGCATTCAAATTATATTTAATCTATGGTATGAGAGCATTTTAATAGGTTCTGATATATACTGTGAAGTAGGCCCTTCAAAGGTACCTAACACCTGTGAGAGTTTTTAAATGGCCCTACTAAATTTGTAATGAAAGGTTTCCAAACCAAGCCACAATGTATGTTTATTTTCCTTTGGTTAGGAGGGTTTTTTGGTTAACTTTATTATAGATGGATCAACATCCAAAAAAATGAAATTCTCTTTTAAAAAGCAACATTTTAAATCCTAAATTTTATTTTCCTAATTAACTTGCAAGGGATAATTTGTTTAGATGAAATTCAATAAATGGGGACAGGTGAATAGATTCTAACTAAAAATTTGGACTAATAATTCAGCAATAAAGCTCTTTAATTGTATGCAGATGTTTCAGTATTTAATAATCAGCTAATACCAATGGAGTGAATCAATATTATTCTCATAGATAGCAGATAAAGCCAAGAAACAGAGAAATGGAATAATAATATCCTGATTATACAGTAGTAACTTCTTCAGAATGAAGAGGGAAATTAAATGTCAGAATTCTGAGTTACCCTGCTGTTAGCTTATCACAGGGAAAGCCATCCCCTGACATCTTGGAGCCTCAGGAAGTAGCAAACTCCTGTTTGAAATGAACCATGTCATTCGTGGAATTCTATTGCTTTTCTTACCTTCCCTAGCAATAAATTCAGGGTTAGGTGAATTGTACCAGTGGGACTGCTTCACACCACTTCTCCACAAAAGTTACTTAGACTCTCAAAAAGGATATATTGGTATTGATCACCCAAGTGTTCTTGAGCTTTGCAAGTCCCCAAATAATATTGCTTCACTGGGAAATGTCATCAAAAAGGTTTTTGCTCCAAGCTCTGCATGTTAATAATTTGTGTTTTTCTGCAAAGGAAAAGTAAGCAGCTTCATTTGGTATCTGACTAGACCAATAATTCACTTACAGGCTTCTGAATTCACCTGTTGGCTTTGCTGGAGATGGAGCAAAATAAATTTTTATATCTTTAGTAGGATGACAGCAACAGAACTGGTTTCTGATCAACCATGACAAATTGTTAGGAAGTTGGTGACTTTATCTGACCTTGACCTGGTATTTAGTGCCAAAGAATGACACAACAAAAATGTTAATGTTGTCTTATGCAATTATTTAAGGCTGTTTTTGTCCTTGTCTAGTCAAGAGAAACTGCCTCTTTCTTTTTTTTTTAATATGCTTTATTGATTATGCTGTTGCAGTTGTCCTGATTTCTTTTCCCGTTGTTCCCCTCGACCCAGTGACCCACCTTCCTCCAGTTGCCCCCCACTTAGTCCATGCTCATTGGTTGTGCATATAGTTCTTCTCAACATCTTCCTATCTACTACTCCACTCCTTCCTACGATGCTTCTTAATTCCTATACCATCTCCCTCCCTTTCCCCCTTCCCCCTCCCTGCTGACCTCCCCCCATAATGTTCCCCATACCTATAATGCTTTTCCCACTCTCATTGCCTCCTTAGTTTGCCTTTGTTTCAGTTCCCTAGCTTCTCTTGTTGGTTGTTGTGATACAGTTTTCATTTTAATGTTCATAGTTTTGATCCTCTTTCTCCTAAACAAGTCCCTTTAACATTTCACGTGACAGTGGTTTGGATCTGATGAACTCCTTCAGTTTTACTTTGTCCTGGAAGCACTTTCTCTGCCCTTCTATTCTGAATGACAGCTTCACTGGATAGAGTAATCGTGGTTGTAGGTTTTTGCTTTTCATTACTTTGAATATTTCTTGCCAGCCCCTTATTGCCTGCAGAGTTTCTTTTGAGAAATCAGCTGATAGCAACCACCTCTTTCTTTGCAGTGTGATTTATCCTCATACAAGAGTGGTGGTAGATATGAGCTCGTCAAGGACAGAAAAGTTAATCGATTCAATTCTTAGAGTCTACCTGCTGCAGATACTTTAATCCATACTTCTCTAGTAAAAGAAATGCAGGGATAACCATATCACCAATTAGGAAGTATTATAAAAAAGACAATATCCTTCCTAGACCCTGTCTTTACATGACCCAAGAAATTATGTTTAATGAAGCTTGTATGCCTATTTATTCTCCAATTAACATTTATTGAACATCTACTATATTTACGTTCTATATTAGTCATTGCTATACATTGATACATGAAAGAGAAAGTGCCTGCCCTTGTGGGGCGTATAGTCTAGTGGAGACCCAGACATTATGACAAGAATAAACAGTTATACAAACTGTGATAAATATCAAGAAAAAGTACATGGCAATATAAATGACAAGTGAACTAATTGAGGTAGAAGAGAGAAGACTCTAAGAATGTTAACAGGTAAGCTGTTGCCTTATCTATAATAAAATTAGTTCTTTAACTGATTTTGACTATGCCCTATTTTGGGCTCACACTAATGAGCAAATTGTGAGTACTTTTTTTCCACCCTACCTCCTCCCTTTTTATTTGAGAAATTCACTGTATTTTCAGATGCCTATCAGAAAATGTTATTTTTCTACCATTTGATTTGATTTGATTTGATTTTTAAGGACCAAGCCCTGCCTTCAATAGACTTAGAGGGGATGCACAGCGACTTTCTTGTTATGTCTGTACTTTGGGTTTGAGAAGAGCTAGAGGTATACAGGTTTAGATTGGTGTGGGTCCAACAGTTCCCCTCTGTTTTCCAGGGAGTGAAGAAATTTTTCCGAAGTGTAAACTTTACTAAGATTAGGAACTTTATTACAGAATGCTGCTTCCCTCATATCCTTTCACATTTGCTGTGGTACTTCTGTTACAGAACCCCTGGGCTACTCCAGTTGAAAACAAACCCACGGGCTCTTTAGTTAGGGGCCTGATTGCCCACCGCCAAAATTATAACTCTCAATACCAGAGTTTAGCGAAAAGAAAAAGAATTGTTTATTTAACAGTTATATAGATTTAGTTATTTGCGGATTTCTGTTGTTAAGTCTTATGCTCTTTAAAATACCCACAAACACATATCCTTGCCTCCCCCCTTCCAAACCAGGCTAGTTTTAGGAAAGTCAGAGAAACCGTTTCCCTACTTTCCAAACACAGTTCAGCTTTACCAGCAGCTGCCAATCATTCAATCTGATTGGGAAGGTCCTTTCTGTGCTGTGGTGCCCTCCAGCTCTCAATGCAGGACCGCCTGGATTCTCAGCCTCCTTGCCAACTGCCTTCTTCCTGCAAACCGCGCGGATCTCCTCTCCTTCTCAAAACCGCATGGCGAGAGCCTCTTAAAGCAGCCTGGAGACCCCTTCTCCAAGCCACATGGAGAAGGCCCCTTCACCAAGCCACGTGGAGGGAGCACACGAGAGAGCGAGAGCGAGCGCGTGGGCGCGCCAGAGAGAGAGTCAGAGCACCAGAGCCAGAGCGCGAGTGAGAGCCCGAGTCAGAGAGCGAGAGTGTCTCAGAGTGAGAGCACGAGTGAGAGCCAGAGAGAGTCAGAGAGCGAGAGAGTCTCAGAGTGAGAGCACGAGCAAGAGCCAGAGAGAGTCAGAGCACCAGAGCCAGAGCGCGAGTGAGAGCCCGAGTCAGAGAGCGAGAGTCTGAGAGAGTCTGAGCTAAAATGTCTGTAGCTGCTTATATATCCCTGACTGCGTCATCTGACACAGTGGGCGTTGCAAACAGTTCTGACCATTCACGGGTCCTTACGTAGGCTCTGTGTGCTTTCTCCATACTGTCCCCTGGTTCAAGACTCCTCCCATCTGCCTGAGGCTTTGGATGCATTAAAGCCATTTGCATAAGAAAGACACTTCTCTGATTCCAAGAATTTCCACTGCATTCCCTTCCCAAATTTTTTAGCACATAGGTTTCTGTGCTCTGTTTCCCTGCTTGGAATTCACAGATACAACAGTTAAAAATGAATATATTGACCATGGCTGGCTAGCCCAGTTAGTTGGAGTGTCATCCAGATGCACCAAGGTTGCAGGTTTACTGTACATATGCAAAGCAACCAATGAATGCATTAAAAAGTAGAACAACAAAGTGATGTTTCTTTCTCTCTTTCTCTCTCTCTGTCTCTCTCTCTCTGAATTTGAATCCCAGCTCTTGATCAAGCTAACAAATTTGAACCTCAGTTCTCAATTACAGAATGAAGGTGCATGGAGTTTTGAGTGCTGGAAGTAGTGGATGTAGACTTCTTAGTAGGTGTCTGGCATAGAGTGTGCTTTCAACACATGAAACAGTTATTAGTAATACCATTTTTGGCTCCTAAATCACTGTATTTGTTTTATGTATTTATATCCTGTCCCCAGAATATTTAAGGCGACCAAGTTCATTGAGTTACAGGAATGTAAGTAAGGTAATTGATGAATATTTTTAAACCTTGATCCTTTACAGTTGACTTCATTCATCTATATCTGCCCACCGGGCATTGATGCTGAGTCTGTCTTATTCACAATGGTAGCCCAGCTCCTAGTATGCTTACTAATAGTACTCAATGTTTTCTGAATTACTGAACCTAATCTTACTTTCTCCCATTCTCTTTTAGAGACCACAAGAAGAGAAATATCCTGTGGGACCATGGCTGTTGGCACTGTTTGTTTTTGTTGTCTGTGGCTCAGGTATGGGTTTTTCACTGATCCTATATCCCATATTCTCCTCTGTCCTTCAAAAACACATGTTTTATTCACAAGGTAAATAGACAAAAAATGTATTAGTCTGAGATTCAAGTTAATTTCTGCCTGAGGCCTTGATCTTAATGCATTTTGATTTAGTTCCTATTATAGCAGACCAAATATGAGTAGAGACAGAATTGATGCTATCAAATTATAATCATAAAATGATTATGCAGAACAATTGAACTGGATATATATACACTTTAGAGTTCAGTTAAACCTTTCTGTGAAGACACAGTCTAAAAACATTTAAAACAGAAAGTGGAGCATCTCTCTGACCAAGATGAATTCACATTCCAGAGAAAGGGAAGGTCTTCTGCCAAACAGGAAGCATTATAGTGCTTCTACATAGAACTGAGACTTTGACCTGAGCCTCAAAGTACAGTCATCTCATACTGGAAGGTGACAAGTTCAGAGAGCTTTAGTTACGCTGGCATGCAAACATACACATACAAAGAGGAGACTTGAGCAAAAGGATCATGCAGTTGTTTCTACTTAAATTCTAGTTGGGAGTCTTGACATAATTCCTGGTCCCCAGGAGTTGAGTCTCTGCAGTACTGGTGAGTGGCAGTTACTTCTAACAATAAGGTATGCTGTCAGAGGTCCGCTATCCATCACCTCACTGTTGCGGAGGGCAGGGAAGGCCAGGAGTCCACATTTTCCTGAAAACACCCAGGCCTCCCTCAAAGACATCATTCTGCCCCAATGGCAAAAGACACCCATGACTAAAGGTAGATAAGTGTCTCTGATCTTTAAGAAACCACACTTCCAATGAAACAAAAGCTCTTAGGAGGAAGGAAAGATCCAAAAGATTTGGCATCATTGTTGTTCGAGGCTCAAATACTTTAAAGATAATTTGGCATTCCAAGATGAGAAGATCTTCTACTCAAAGAAACAAAACTGTACCTAATTACTGAAGCTGTATCCTCAAAGGGAATCTTTTGCCCAATATGGGATCTGTCATCTTTAAAAGAGTTTACCTATCCTCTGCTGGAATACTTCTGAGTGTGGAGTGCTCACTTCTTCAAAAGGCCTATCTCATTTCTGTATAGGTCTAATTCTGTTAGAAATGTCTTCCCTCTTTCGAACCATACTGTGCTGTTTTCTCAATAATTCAGGTGTAGACTCCTGAAGTCACACAGCATGGACTTGTTCTCTTCTGAACATCTTGAATCTTTGGATATTTTAAAGATGACTACCTAGTGGCTTCTTCTGCTAGCTAAACTTTCCTAGTTCTCTCAACCTGGCCTCATAAAATGTGGTTTCTAGATACATACCACGACTTTCTTAAAGAATAGCATTTGCAACTTCAGAAGTCGGTCTAGAAGTGGTGTAGATGCTACAGAGGCAGTAGGACTGTCACTGCCCTTAACCTCAGTGCTCTGCTTTTATTACTATGGCTCAGCTTGCAGTTTATTTTGAACAGTCACAGCACATTCTAAACTCACATCAGGGTGCCAGCCAGGCCCCACCAAGATCTTCTTTACAAAAACTTCCTGCATGCTTCAGAGATGCAACTACATAACCTCATCACACATTGTTTTACTTTATTCATAGCCCTCATCAACATTTGAAGTTAGTTTCTTTGCTTACTCAATATCCATTTCCCTCTAACAGGATATAAGTTCAGGGAAAGCAGTGTGTATTTTCTGCTAAATTTGTAGATCCTACTATAGTATTTTGCATATTGTGAGTGTTCAGTATGGTTGGATGGATGGGTAGATGGATCAATGGATGGATGAATAAAGCAGATATTCCACATACTAGATATCCAATTAACTTTTTTGAGACCTAACATAAAGCTTCATGAATATTTTTATTAAAATTTCATTGTTGCTCTTAGTTGTCTTTCTGCAGAGTAGCCATAAATTCTGGAAACATAGAACATGCATAATAAATGGCTTACCGATATTCCATTATAATGTACAATATGGTCAGTGACATTACATGTTATATTCAATGTAGTCTTTCTTTAGCAATGCATAGTTCTGTGACTTGGGTCCATTAATGCAGCATCTTCATCAGTTTCTGCATATTCATCTCTGATTCCTTACCTCTGATGATCTGTCTCTGATTTTTATCCCAGAACAAAACAAACAAAAAAAAGAACCTGTGCCTTAGCATGCCACAGAAAAATAAAAAATCAATCAACATGAAGAAGTTGTCTGCATTTTCAGGTTTTATGGCCAGACTATAGATTGTTAGATCTTGAACCTTGAGCCTTTTATCAAATTATCTTTCTTTCCCAACTTTATAGTCTGAACGTATATTATTTCTCCAAGTCACTGGTAGAAGTCTGAACCTGGAGAAGCCCAAGGAACACAAGTAGAGACAACTCTCTTCAGGTTGACTTTGAACCTCTCAGTAAAAAGTTCTTGCAAACAATTATCATGTCTTGAGGGTCCCCTGTGTGCCTGATACTATGCCAGGCTTCGAAACTACAATCTCCTTCAGGACCTGCAGGCACTGGAGGAGGCAGATAAGGAAACTGTCAGTTGTAACTCAGGGAGAGAGCCCTGTGATAGTAGAGTGCCCGAGCACTTGATGAGCATGGATAAGGATTGTCTTAGTCTGTCCAGGCTGCTATAACAAAATACTGCAGTCTGGGGGGCTTATAAACAGCAGGAATGTATTTCTAACAGTTCTGGAGGTTGAAAGTCAGATTTGGTGCCAGCTTGGTCAGTCAAGAGCCCTCTTTCTGGTCACAGATATTTCCTTGTACCTTCATATGGTACCCTTATGTATAGCAGATGAAGGTAGGGAGCTCTCTGGGGACTCTTTTTTAAAAGCATTAATTCCATTCCTGAGGCCTCCACCCTCGTGATCTTATCACCTCCTAAAGGCCCTGCCTTCTACCCATCACACTGGGGATTTGAACATGTGAATTTGGGAGAACACAATCGATCATTCTATAGGAGGTACTTCTAAATCATACGGGGCAGGAGAGAAAGTTTTCCAGAGGAGGTGCAGTTTGGGCTGAGTTTTGAAGGACAGACAGCCAGACAAAGGGAAGTTTATTCCACATGAAGGAACACTACGTGATAAAGGCACAGAGGCTTCAGATAGTGCCCCAGGCTCAGGAATGGCAAAAGCCTCATCACGGGGATGAGGCCCTCCCCGGTCTGTGCCCTTGCTAGGAGGGGAGGGTAGCCAATGGAGTTACTTGGTCTGGCTTGTTTTTCTCAAATCTGGGTTAGTTCTCAACAGTCATCCTTTTGAAAGGGCTTTAAAAATCTTCTCTAACTTATATTTTAATTAAAATTTTATCAGGCTTATTTTTACATATAGTAGGAATTATATCTTTCTCTCTTGGGTAAATTGTAGTGATCTTTTAGAACCCTCCCAGTCTGCAAGAGTTTTTTCAGGGATCAAGCACATTGGTTCTGTTATCCTTTCTGTAGGATTGTCCAGGGGCCTGGATGGGGCTTACAGGGCCTGGAGATTTGGACTTAATATGACTAAGAAAACACAGCACTCATTAGCATGCCACATCCCCCTGCCTTCGTGTCTGGTGCTATTCTAGTGATGCTTGTTTACATCTTCCCAGTTGAGACCATTGTGCTTTTATGGAGAGGTGACACATAAAATGTGAGTTGGGTCATCTTACTTTCTCTATCCTGTTTACATGCCACCATGATCCCTAAGTCATGGGCCTCATCTTTTTTTTAATCATAACTAAGAATAATCCACTACCATCACCCATTTTGTTTTGTTTTGGTTGCCAATTTTAGCTTTTTCTTTCTCTCTCTCTCTCTCCTCTCTCTCTCTCTTTTCTTTTCTTTTTTTTTTGCAAGCCTTAGCTCAAGTTGGACACTGTTCTCACAGAAATGTGTCATTCTTCTCAATTTGTCCTTGGTACTGTGCCCTTCCTTCTATCTTCAGATGTGCACCCATTGCCCCCTCCCTGGAATTAGCCACAATTGCGTTTATTTTGCAGAGCCCACTATCCCTCTTGAGTTTCTCCCTTTTTAGGGTCACAAACCATTGGTTCCCACCTATCTTTTCTCTACATTTAAAAGAATGCAATTTCCTCAAGTCTAGCCATTTTATTTATCAGTTCCTCTGATGTAATAAGCCTTCTCGATGCTAGAATGATTGAAGCCCCTTGTTGCTGTTCTCTCTCACCTCTCTCCCAGTTCTGTGATCCAAAGTACAAGAGGCCACACACACCTCACATCTGACCATCCATCATGCATATCCTCACTTATGCTCTTGCCTGTTACACTCACACAAAATGCACTGTAATTTCTGGTGGAGTTTCCATACTTCTACAGACACACTCTGTGTCCCTCAGGTCTCTTTCCTTTGAACAAGACATACCCGTATGCCAGGCTTAAGTTTCATTTCACCAAGTCCCAGTGATACCTATGAGGTCATTTGCCCTCTCTGAGTTCATGTCCTTGGTTATTTCTATTTTGGATATTTTTTATACAGATAGGGAAGATATGAGATCTTCTAATATTAATGAAGATGTTGATCATTGATCTGATTCTCCTGAAAGACTCCATTACCTTACTCTATTAACCCACATTTCTAATTGATGATTGGTTGGACAATGTGCTCTTTTTCAAAGTAGTGTTGGTATGCCTAGGGTAAATAAATAATCAGGTCAGGCAAGGAATAAAAAATGCACATCTTACTTATTTTCCTAGCTATATTCTGGTACAAAATAGACAGGGAGAAGTTAAGAATAATATAGGAAAGGGTCAAGCCAAAGAACTTATATGCACAACCCATGGACATGAACTAAGAGGGATAGGATTGCTGGAGGGAAGGGGGGTACTGGGCAGAGGGGAGCAAAGGGGAAAAAAACTGGGACTACTGAAACAACATAATAAATAAAATATACTTAAAAAAAGAATTAAAGCTAGTTAAATGTTGGCACTTAAGTACATGCTCATTTATTGGTCGCCCTTACTCCACTTAATGTGGAAAAACAAATCTGGAAGAGGTTGCGAGGTCCCTTTATTATAGGGAGTGATGTTTCCCAGCACACTTTGACCCCTTGCTTCTCAGTCTCTTGCGTATGGCTTTCCTCATTCTCCTTTCATGACTGCTGTGCTGATAAGAGCAAGATAATGAAAGGGAAGAAAGAGAAACCTAGAGAACAGTGAGGATACAGGAGCAAGGCACCCAGACACCCCTGGCCAAAATATGCACCCAGGGAATGCCCACCATCTTACCAAGAAATTGGATAAGAGCACTGGGGCTGTGCCGAGGACCCCAAGATCTGAGTCTGAGTACATGAGTGTAATCTCTAATACACTGCCCTATTAAAAGGCAGTTGAAGTAGGTTTATATAAATACACCCCTCTCCAGAAGTAAGTAAATTTCCACATTCCACTATTGCAAAAGGTTTTGTAGGC
Source organism: Furipterus horrens (assembly GCF_987537825.1). Classification (NCBI taxonomy): domain Eukaryota; kingdom Metazoa; phylum Chordata; class Mammalia; order Chiroptera; family Furipteridae; genus Furipterus; species Furipterus horrens. Next base: position 47,155,305 of record NW_028327182.1, read on the forward strand.
AAAACACTCCTTTGAAACCTGACCAGTTGGCAGTAATAGGATAAGAGGCCTCAGAGGAGGGGAGAATTTTGGAATCTGCCAGATGTGGGTTTAAAGCCTAGATTTTCTATTTATCAGCTGAATAATCTTGGACAACTTATTTACTCTCTCTGTATTGATCCCCTTACCAATCGAATAGGGATATAGGAGTGCCACCACAGGTAGTCCTGGCATCCAATTGGTCCAGGGGTGTCAGTGCTGACCCGCAACATGCTTGAAACCTGCAGCTTCAGCCATCACACATCACCTCTGCCTTTGTGGCCCTCATGGAAAAGAATGGCCCCAGGGGTGGATGGTTTGTCATGGGGTGGGCACTCAGGCTGCCATCTGCCTCTTATCCTCCCAGGTTGAGCCTTTAATTGGCAGGCTCAGCCATCACAGTTTTCTGGATCTTTCAGAAAACAGTAGGTCCTGCCTCTTCACTCCAAGGATAAATGTGAGCAATTTTAAGTGGTAACACTCTGGGTACATGAGACTCTTTTCCCAAGATAAAGCATCTAAATCTTTTAGATCTCCCTACGCAAGAAAAAGGAAGCACCCACATGCAGACTAAAAATCAATGAATAGCGGTTTGTATTTTAAGTTGAATATCAGAAGTAAAATGTGAGTTTCATTTCCTTAACACAATCTACATACACCACTGTTCTGCTATAAAAGTTTTCTTTGTGAGATAGAAAGGCTTTGGGAATGTGTGTTCTTTTGAGACACAGTGTTATCTCATGGCCATCTTATGCTTTGTTTTGCTCAATTTCATAACCAGATTTATTGTTATTGATATTATATACATTCTGTCAGAAATCTAAGACCTGCTTCTCAAATACCTGTTATGGGACCCCCTCAAGTGATTATTCCAAATAGGCCAGAAAGTTGTCCTGTTCAAGTCTTGTCCTAGGACTTTGTGTTGCTGAAACCTTTTTAACTGGTTACATTTACCTTCATTTGATCTCCTAGGACCCCAGATCCACACTGAAGCCCAAAGGATCAAAATACCCCCCCTTTAAATAAAAACATTATCTTTCATTTCTGCTAGTATTGGGGCCTCTCTCCAGATAAGCAGTTCATCCCAACTTTCTCAATCCTTGATTTCAAAACCTGTCTTTCTGGAGAAATGTTTGATAGCTTCTGAAGAGTTATTTTTTATCTTGAGACTGAGAGACAAGCGTGACCTGGATTGTCTGCCTGAGATAGTAAAGACTGCTATCCTCACAAGACACTAGCAGTCTTAATGACCTTCCCCAGACTACTAATGACACTAGTCACCACTGTTTATGCTCAGAGCCCTGGCTTTTTCTCCTCTTTTATCCTCAGCTCTTTCAAAAGCCTTATTGAGAAAGATTCTGAGGCCACAACAAAGCTTTGGGTGAAAATGTGCTACAATCCATTACTTGTGTCTGTCATGGCCATGGTAATAACAGCAGGCTCCCATGCTCATCTTTGCGGCAGCTGTTCTAACCTCATAATATCAGTGCCACTGTGATCACAGGACAACCATCTTCTGCATTTTCAACTTACCTCTTTGATTAGAATGCCTCCTGGACTCGACAAAATTAGGTCTTTTTCTTAACATGTTAGTTGTTGAGACAGTTCAGTCATTTTGTCAACATATACAGTACATATTCTTGTGATCCTGTAATATTATTTACCTTTTCCAAGCCCTAGAGTGATATTGTGCAGTGACAGGAAGCAGCAGTCTCAGACATAACTCTTTGCAACATGGTTGTATCCTTCTCCATTCTTACCCCTCACTGAGGTTTCAACTGGGATTAACGGAGTCACCATCCTCTGATTCTCATGGGGACTCTTCCATACCAGCCATGCCCCAGTTCACTCCCTTGGACTGTTTCCCCCTCCTGTATTTCTAATTTCAATTTTATTTCCCTCTCTCTCTCTGACCAATCTTGATCTTCATTTCCTAATTAGTGATTATGAGAATTTCAGTGGTTACTAAAGCCTGGGTATTCTTGAAACTGAGAAGCTTATAAATGCCATCAAAGGGAAGCCTCTAGGATAACAAAATTAGCTTATGCCTGTTATTTTATTTATAATTTTCTATATTTTCCAATTTTGTCAATGAGCATACATTACTTTTATATCCATAAAAATTTAACTGTAATTTAAGAACAAAACATCTAAACTAGTGTTTTCTGGCTTTTATTTTAAGCAGCAAAACTCTTTGTTCAAATCTTAAATGAAAACAAATGAAAGAGCAGCTATTCTGTTTGATGTGCGATCTATGTGTGTATGTGTGTACATGTGCATGTTTGTGTATGTGCTTGTGTGTGTGTTGCATGTTTGTGTGTATCTGTATGTGTATGGGGTACCTCCTATGTTGCTGGATATTCTGATGTCTTCATCCCCAGAACAGAATATCGAGCTGGACTGTCTTTGCCCATCACATAAGAAATTGTGTCTGGCCCAGAGCTGGCCCCTGCTATTGCAGTTAATACCTTTCAGGAGCCGACCAGGTTTATTTGGCACCAGCACTTGTGATCGGCTGCACTTTTCTGGGCAGGGACATTTCTTTTGTTTGTCAGTTCACAGACTGTACTCTTCTCCTGTATACTCCAGAGACTCTACCTGCAGGAGTTGGGTGGGAAGAGAGATAATGTCACAGATATGTCTGTTTTTCAGGACAACTTATTCAGAGAGGTATGAAGAAGTGATTCCCTGAGATATTCTCAGATGGGCCTCAACTTCTCATTCTCTCAGCCTCATGTTTCAGGTCATCCATCTTCCCTCCTCTATATATGGGCCAGGGACTTCTCCATTTCTGGAAGTGCTAACATCCAGCCATCCTAGGACTGAATGTTTTGTTAAGGACAGTACGGAGGAGGAAAAATACTTAACTCACATGTATGCCAGCCCCAGGGCCAGCCTCCCTGGGTTTGAAACCTGGCTTTGCCATCTGCTAGCTGTGTGGCCTTGTCCAAGCTACTCATGCTCACTTTAAGTCTCAGTTCTCCCATTCTTCAAAGGGTTAGCACTGGTGCCTAATCCGTAGGATCCTCATGAAAACTAATCCTGAGGGTTAATGCACATCTAATGTTTAGTGGAGTCATGGTAATGGTTTTATAAATGTTTGTTGTTATTGTCATTATGTTGATGGTCCTTAGTCACACCATCTCCCCAGCTCTTAAACTCCTTAGCAATGCTCTGACCAAGATTCTCAATGCTTACAAAGAAAGAAAGATACCGTTGTGACCTTTTGGTGACATCGCTTTGTGACGATGAGAACACCAGAGTGGAGGGGCATAGCTCTTTGATACTGAGGCACCTGCATGAACTCCAGCCACACCTGGACAGGTAGAGGGCAGGCCGTATCAGCCAGAGGTCAGTGGAATCACTTCTGCAGGAGCAGCTGGAGCCTCTACCCTATTTCTAGAAAGAACTCTTTCCAAACTAGGCACAGCTACTTTGGCAGCCCTTTCTTTCTTCCTTTTTTTAAAGTATATTTTATTGATTATGTTGTTACAGTAGTCCCAATTTTTTCCCCTTTGCTCCCCTCTGCCCATTACTGCCTTACCTCAGCAATCCCACCTCCTTAGTTCATGTCCATGGGTCATGCATATAAGTTCTTTGGCTTCACCCTTTCCTATATTATTCTTAACTTCCCCCTGTCTATTTTGTACCAACCAACTATGCTTAATCCCTGCACCATTTCCCCAATTCCCCCCCTTTCCCCTCCCAGCTGATAACCCTCCAAATTATCCCTATACCTATGATTCTGTTCCTATTCTGGTTTGCTTAGTGGGATTTTGTTTTTATGTTTTAGATTCAGTCGTTGATAGTTGTGAGTTTGTTGTCATTTAGTGTTCATAGTTTTCATCTTCTTTTTCTTAAATAATTCCCTTTAACATTTTATATAATAATGGCTGGTGATAATGAATTATTTTAGTTTTACCTTGTCTGGGAAGCACTTCATCTGCCCTTCCATTCTAAATGATGACATTGCTCGATAGAGTAATCTTGGTTGTAGGTCCTTGATTTTCATCACCTTGAATACTTCTTGCCAGTACCTTCTTGCCTGCAAAGTTTCTTTTGAGAAATCAATTGATAGTCTTATAGGCAGCCCTTTGTAGGTAACTCTCTACTTTTCTCTTGCTGCTTTTAAGATTCTCTTTTTTAAAATATGCTTTATTGATTATGCTGTTACAGTTGTCTCAATTTCTTTTCCCTTTGTTCACCTCCACCCAGTGACATCCTTCCCTCCAGTTGTCCCCCCATCCCTTTGGTCCATGCCCATTGGTTGTGCATATAGTTCTTCTCAACATCTTCCTATGCACTCCACTCCCTCCTACTATGCTTCTTAATTCCTGTACCATCTCCTTCCCTTTCCCAACTTCCTGCTCCCTGCTGACCTCCCCCCACAATGTTCCCCATACCTATAATTCTTTTCCCACTCTTGTTGCCTACTTAGTTTGCCTTTGTTTCAGTTCACTAGCTTCTCTTGTTGGTTGTTGTGATACAGTTTTCATTTTAATGTTCATAGTTTTGATCCTCTTTCTCCTAAACAAGTCCCTTTAACATTTCACGTGACAGTGGTTTGGATCTGATGAACTCCTTCAGTTTTACTTTGTCCTGGAAGCACTTTCTCTGCCCTTCTATTCTGAATGACAGCTTCACTGGATAGAGTAATCGTGGTTGTAGGCTTTTGATTACTTTGAATATTTCTTACCAGCCCCTTATTGCCTGCAGAGTTTCTTTTGAGAAATCAGCTGATAGTCTTATTGAGACCCCTTTGTATGTAATTCTCTTCTTCTCTCTTGCTGCTTTTAAGATTCTCTCTTTATCCTTAACTTTCGACATTTTAATTATAATGTTTCTTGGTGTGGTTCTCCTCGGGTCCATTTCTTTTGGAACTCTCTGTGCTTCCTGGACCTGTAAGTCTATTTCCTTCCCCAAGTTAGGGAAGTTCTGCTTCATTATTTTTCACATAATTTTTCAATTTCTAGTTCTTCTTCTTCACCTTCTGGCAACCCTGTGATTCTGATGTTGGCCTGCTTATAGCTATCCAATAAGTTACTGAGCCTCTCCTTATTTTCCTCACTTCTCATTTCCGCTTTCTGCACTGGTTGACTGTTTGTTCCTTCCCTATGTTCTGACTTGTTAATTTGATCTCTGGTTTTCTTTTCCTCACCACTAGTTTCGTATGTATTTATGTTCATTTCAGCAGGAGTAGTCTTCATTCCTTCCCATCTTGTTTAAGATCTGCTGTTAGGTCTGTAAGCATTCTTATAACCAAAGCTCTGAACTGTGCCTCAGAAAGATTTCCTATCTGCTGCTTCATTAGATTAGATATTTGCTGGCTGGTCAGCTGCGTCACCGGGATCTCTATCATGATCTGTGCCATCCTGACAGTTTTGTGTTTACCTTTGCTTCTTGGGCAGGGCTGTCACACCTCTTACACTATAGGGGGTGGAGCCCCATGGACTCATCACAACCAGTCAACCCCTCTCACCACGCTGTGGCATTTTCTGTATGGGTGGGGGTCCAAGACGGATTCCTGCCGTTCACTCTTGCTGAGACCTGGAGTCTCCTCCTCTGTCCACTCCCTCCGGGCCTCAGAGTCCAAAGTAATGGAGATCTGCCTTCTCCAGCTTTGGGATTGCAAACTGGCAGGTCTGGTCTGCAGCCGAGGGTGCTCCCAAGATGCTTCTCATCTCCCCTTAAATACGGGTGTCTGTACTTACCACTGTCCTGCCGCCATCGCTGCTGCTGCCATGGACAGCACAGCTTGACCTCTCCACCCCAGCTTCGCCCCTCCTACCTGTCCGGACGAGCACCACTTTTTTATAACTTCATACATTGGACTTCCATTTATTTTCTGGAACTTCTGGTTATTTCTGTTTTTGTGGTAGCTGTATCCTTCTTAGTTGTGGAGGGAGACAGAGCATGTTAGTCTAGGCCTCCATCTTGGCTGGAAGTCTCCTGTGTTTGTTTGGTTCTGAGTCCCAGGCAGAGCTGCCACTCCTATTTTGTTGTAAGAAGCAGAGCCTTAGTTATTCATCAGTTACAGGCAACCTGTTTCACCACGTTGTGGTACTGGATGTCGGGGAGGGGTCTGAGAAGGAACAATGCCACTTGCCCAGCACTCACCCCTTTTCCAGGCACCTCTCCCACCTCCACACCAGACTGGCACCCCTCTAGCTGCTGCCCTGGTCATCGTTCCCAGAGTGAATGGGTCTGTGGATGTTCTAGGTCCATGGGGGCCCTTTAAACAAGTGGACTCTGCTGAGAGACCAGCAGTTTCTGCCTCCATCCCAACCCCACTGGTCTGCAGAGTCAAAAGCAATGAGGCTTGATTTTCCCCAGTGCTGGGACAGTGAGCTGTTTGGTCTGGTGAGGAGCTGGGAACGCTCCCTGGGTGTCCCTTCTGACTTTTTAAACCGTGTAACTGTGCTTTCCACTGGCCTGCTGCTGTTGCCGCTACTGCCATCCTCACACCATGGCCTCTCCACCCCGACTCCTCCCTTCCTACCTGTCTGGCACCCCTATGATTCGGATGTTGGCATGTTTAAAGTTGTCCCAGAGGTTCCTATGCCTCTCCTCATTTTTTTCAATTCTTGTTTCCTCAGTCTCTACTCGTTGACTGTTTTTTTCTTCCTTGTGTTCCAAATCATTGATTTGAACCCCGGTTTCCTTCCCTTCACCATTGGTTTTGTGTGGGTTTTCCTTCATTTCACTTTTTTATATCTTTATTTGCTGGACTTCCTTGCACTTTGATTTTCTGGAACTTCTGGTTGTTTCTAATTTTGAGGTAGTTCTATTCCTTCTTAGTTGTGGAGGTAGGCGCAGCATGTCTGTCTATGCCTCCATCTTGGCCGGAAGTCCAAGATTCTCTCTTTATCTTTTTTGGCATTTTAATTGTGATGTGTCTTGGTGTGGTCTTCTTTGGGTCTAGCTTGTTTGGGACTCTCTGTGCTTCCTGAACTTGTATGTCTTTTCCTTCACCAAATTTGGGAAGTTTTCCTTCATTATTTTTTCACATAAGTTTTCAATTTCTTGCTCTTTCTCTTCTCCTTCTGGCACCCCTATGATTCGGATGTTGGCATGTTTAAAGTTGTCCCAGAGGTTCCTATGCCTCTCCTCATTTTTTTCAATTCTTGTTTCCTCAGTCTGTACTCGTTGACTGTTTTTTTCTTCCTTGTGTTCCAAATCATTGATTTGAACCCCGGTTTCCTTCCCTTCACCATTGGTTTTGTGTGGGTTTTCCTTCATTTCACTTAGCATAGCCTTCACTTCTTCCCTTATGCGTTTGCTGTATTCAAGCATCTGTCAAGCCTGTGAGCATCTTTATCATCAGTGTTTGGAATTCTGCATCTGTTAGGTTGGCTATCTCCTTGTTGCTTAGTTCTCCCACTAGAACCTTGATCCATTCCCCCTTTTGGGCCATACTTCTCTGTCTCCTCATCTTGACAAGTTCCTATGTTTGTTTGCCTCTGTGTCTTAGGTAGGGCTGTCGCTCCTGTTACATTTTAAGGGGCGGAGCCTTAGGTATTTATCAGTACAGGACGACTGTTTCGTCACATTGTGGCACTATATGTGGGCGTGGGGTCTGAGAGGGAACCATGCCACTTGCTCAGCACTTGACCGTTTTCCAGGCACCTCTCCCGCCTTCGTATGGGACTGGGGCCTCTCTAGGTGTTGTCCTGGTCATCATTCCCAGAGTGGGTGGGTTTGCGGATGTTCTAGGACTGTGGGGGCTCTTTAAACAAGCGAACTCTGCTGAGAGGCAGTTTCTTCCTCTGCCTCTGACTTTATTTTCCCTGGCGCTAGAATCACGTGTGAGCTGTGTGGTCTGGTCTGATTCTGGGAACACACCCTAGGTGTCCCTCCCCACTTTTTAAAGTGTGTTACTGTGCTTTCTGCCAGCCTGGCACTGCCACCGCTGCTGCTGCCACCACCACACCAGGTCCTTTCCACCCCGGCTCCACCCCTCCTACCTGTCTGGATGAGTATTTCTGCTTTATGTAGTAGTCCCTCTCTATATCACGGTTCACTTATTGCAGCCTCACTGTATTGCAGTATTTTTTAAAAATTATATTTATTTATCTCAAAGTTTTCACTATAAGGTTAATAAGGGACTGGGAACAGTTTATAAGTGTGTGGGAAGGGTTTATAAAGCCTTAAACTATATATAAATACTAAAATAAATGTAAGGTTCCTCCTTCGCGGATTTTCACCTATCGTGGGGGTATCTAGAATGTAATACCCATGATAAGTGAGGGAATACTGTATTTTTGTTTGCTGGACTTCCATGCAGTTTGATTTTCTGGGACTTCTGGTTGTTTCTAGTTTTGAGGTAGTTGTATTCCTTCTTAGTTATGGAGGGAGACCCAGCGCGTCTCTCTAGGCCTCCATCTTGGCTGGAAGTCTCTGGCTGCCCTTTCTTGATGCCAGACCCTACACATACATTTCCCTTCTACTCACACAAAACCAAGGCTTCGAGAGGAAATCAACCAGCATCCCAGGCTAAGAAGTGAGAGAACTAATACCTAACCTAAACTCAAAACCCAGCGCTTTCTGTTACCCTGCATTTCTTCTCTGTTTTATTTCCCCACAAGTACTATCCACAGGTTTCTACCAACTTTAGGCCTTTAGCATATGACTATGCCTTGAAAAAAATCCTGTTAAGACATCTCCTTCTTTACTGCCAGAAAAGGTACATTGTCCAGAGATACCAGATGGGCAGCCCTCCTGGGTCTGCTCCAAGGTGGATAAAGCCTTCACCAAGTTAGGGCTGCTTTTTGACTGGGCCACATGGCACCCATCACCTTCGTTTTTCCTGGACATGTGCATCAGGGCGGATTTGAATTCACCATGTTTGCAGGTCAACCACATAAACACTGGTCTTTGCTGGAGACCACCAGCACATTCCTGGAATTGTGACACCCAGAGGGAGTCCTTCCCCTGAGACTGGCAATGCGATGCTTGAGAAACAGAGCAGTCCTAGAGAAACCCTTCTGTTTCACTGCCAAAGAGAGACTGAAGACATGCATCTACTCAGAACTCCTGCCTCGATATCTGATGTGGGCAATCTAGAGAAGCTCTCATCAGACAATGCCTTCCACCAGGTGACTTGTGACCTTCCTTGTCATGTGCCACCCTCTGCCCTGTGCCCATGGAGCATTTGGGTTTGTGTGTGGTCTCCTTCTGAGAGGAGTGTTTCTGCTGTCTGCATTATCTTCTTTGCTAATAATATCCCTTCTTTTAACAGTGTCTTCCTGCCTGTCCCTGTCCCTAGCATCTCTCTCTTTTTCCTCTTCTCCATCTCTGGAGAAGCCACCAGGAAGCATTACCAGAAAATGATTCCTTGCTTTTGACTTTCTCTGTACTGATTCTTTTAGAGAGCTTAATGACCCATCTTTGCAGTGTCTCATCTCCTAACATTTCTAGTTGTATCTCACCCTGTTCATACTTTTCTTTTTCTTACTAGCTCTTTTTTCATTTTTTCAGATGAAAAAAGAAAATCTAGTTGTGTGATTTCTAGAGTTGTCTTATCCACCTAAAGGGTATGCTTCTGGCCTGTCTTAATCTCTCTTCTCAGGAACTTCCTGGATCTCTTTTTTCAAGTATTTATTTTCAATAAAAGTGACTTTCCGAAGTCTCCTATTGTCTGATGGGACAACTTTCTGGTAGTCCTTCCTGATGTCCAGCTTCTGACAGTTTCCTGTGTCTTTCTGGCACTCCCAATTAACTGGGGAAGGTCAGTCCCCAGGGTAAGAGTGTAGCTAGGATGACACAGTCCCGGGCCTTAAGGAGTTGTTGGTCTGTCATGACTTAGCTTCCCCTCCAAGGACTGAGCTCTTAAAACATTTGAATCTAAAGGTATCCATTTGATGATGACTCTTGGTCTGCAAAGTAACTTTGAAGTTTTTAATATGTATTTTCCTCCATAACCTTTGTAATTATTCACTTTTCATTCCTTCAATAAATATTTACTGAGGAGCTACTATGTGCCCAGAACAGAGCTAGGCCCGGGGGTATGGTCATGAGCAAAATTATCTAAGGTCCCTGCTGTCCTATAGCTTACAGTCTAGTAGGGAAACAAGGTGAGCTAATGAAGTAATTACACTAACACATGTAAAATTTCAGGCATGAAAGTGTGTGAGGAGAGGCATGTAGGGCTGTGAAAGCATATAATTCAAAAGGCTGGTATGCACTGGGTAAGTGGTTCCCAAAGTGTGGTCCCTGGACCAGTAGCCTTAGCATCACCTGCAAACTATAATAGATAGAAATATACATTCTCATTTCCCACCTGAGACCCATTGGATTAGACACTTTGGGGGTGGGGTCCAGCACCTATGTTTTTGTAAGTCCTCAGGAGATTGGGATACACACTCAAGTTTGAAAAATCTTGCTCCAGATTGTCAAATGGGACTTCTCTGAAGATATAACTTTTGAATTATGAAGGAACAAGGTGGGCTGGGTAAAGTATTTCACACAGAAAAAAATGGCATGTGTAAAAGCCCTGTAGTAAGAGCAGAGAGCTTTTGAAACCAGGAGGGATTACTCAAGAGAGTAGAAGAGTGATAAAAGATGAGTCTGGTCAGGTTGGCAGGAGCCAGAATACACAGGTCAGGGAGGCCTCATCAAGGATTGGGCAATAGGAGGCTTTGGATGTGCTTTAAACAAAGGGATAACATCTTGTTTGTTTTTAGTTAAAGAATTAATCTGTCTGTAGGATAGTGAAAAGACTGAACAGTTGCAAGAGTAGACCTGCTTTGGAGGTCACCACAGGCACCTGGAGAAAGAAGATGGTCATTGGGACAAGGGTGGTTTCTGGAGGGTGGGAAGGATGGAGAGAAGGGTGCATAATCACAGATTCTTAGGTAAGGTCCACAGGTCTCCTTTACCAATTGGAGGTGTTAAGGATAATTCTGGTGTTTTGTTTTACATGAAAGATGGAGGATAGTAATGCGGAGTTTAATGGTAGGAACAGATCATGAGAAGGTCCTGTTGAGTTTGACATGCTTTTGCGCTACCTTAGTGTCCATGTCAATGAGATGGTAGAAGGTGTGACTGTAGAGCTTGTAGGAGATATCTGGGCTGGCAATACACATGGGCAAGTGAGTCATCATGCTAAGTGGCAACTGAAATTGTGGGCCAGGATGAGATCATTCATGGAGAAAGAATGTAATAAAGAGAAGAAAGCCAGAATGCTCATTGAAAAACTTCACCAATCTTGTATACTGGTCAGGTGGAGTTAGGATGAGCCCATAAAACACAGTTAGTGTAAAGAGCCAACGAGAAGGAGGAAATGAGAAACTAGGAGAAGACAGTGTCACAGAGGCCAAGGAAAGAAAGTGTTTCAAGGAGGTGGTGCTTGGCATTGGTGACCAGGGAAGGGGCAAAGTCGGGAGGATTGTTCTGGGTTGTTTGATTTTTGAGTGTGAGTGGTTCTTGCATGCTAAAGCCTAAGGATTTCCCTGAAAGGGGATGGTGGAATAAAAGAAAGATGTGACCATCATAGGATCATAAACATAGGTGGGAAAGTGAGAGGTTTGGGATTCTGTAGATTCTGTTCTAGCCTGAATTTCTCTGAACCCCTGTGACCCACCCAAGGCCAGATCCCCTGACCTGGAATGCTGGCCATCCCTCCCTTTCTTGGCATCTCTCCCCCTTGCTGTCCTGCCCACCCGAAACCCCTTTCCTACAGTCTGCTCAGCTGTTTTCTCAGCTTTGTTCACCTACTGTTAAGATGTTAACTTATCAGGGTCTAGACTCCCCACTTCCTTTCCCACTTTGAAAGCACTGTTGGCTCCCTTCCTGTTAACTGCCTCAGAAAGTCAGCGTTTGGGAGGCTGGAGTTACTCTGCAGGTCATTATTGGCAGTACACAGAATTGCAATTAATATAATTGGTATAGGACATTGAATGCTTCTTAAACACATTGACACAACTGAAAAAGAAATAATAAACACAACCATCTCTCCATTACCTTAGACAGGGAGGCAAATGGTGAACTTCAAATAGACTAGTCAAAGTAATTTATCCAAGTGGGTTCAATTTTAAAGAGTCATATATAAATACGTTAAGATCCACCAGATTTTTACATGGACTCAATTCGTCGTCGTCGTCGGCAGCCGTCCGTCTCGAGAGACAATGGTGTAGCTTCTTAAGAGTCTATCTGCACCGCCGAGAATGGTTGTGCAGTCCGACTCGGGAGTGACACGTTATCTGTCTCCTCCCGTGTTGAATCGACATCTTGCGATGACGCTGGAGTGTCCTCTCCAGTGAAGCTGAAGCTACAGAGCCTGGGCAGGGTGATATGATTAGGGCTAGGAATAATCTTTAGTTTTTAAAGCAGACTCAGAAAGACATAAGTTGTTTTAATATGTGTTTCTACTCCTCTAAGACAAGCAAATTTTGTATAAGATTCTTTAGAGAAATTTGCAGCAGTTCCTTAAAAAGAATTGAGTGGTTTCATCCCTACCTAGCACTTTTGAAGTCCTGAATTAACCTAATGAGGTATGATATACTAAAAGCACAGACTGTTTTCTATTTGTAGATCTACATCCTGCTGAAATGTTTTCTTATCTAAAGATAAAGTTAACAGAGAAAGAACATTTCTGAGCATTTATTATGAGTACATGTTTCACTTATGTCATTATATTGACTCCTTGCTATCCTTTGAGGTACATACTATCTATAGATTTTTCAAATGCAGAAATCAGGGCTCAAAACTGTTCAGTAATTTCCCCAAGTTCCCACCTCTAGAGAGTGACAGGCAGTTCCGACCTCTGGTCTTTATGCTTATACATGAAGAAGCAGCAGTCATTGCTGAAGTAATAATAATAGTACTAATAATAGCACTAACTCTCATGTATCAAATCCTGAATGTACAAGGAGCCTTCATATACGAGGTCTGTCCAGAAAAAGTCCAGCCATTGTTAATATAATGAGAACAAGTTTGCCTGACGTTGATATAACCTGGCAGCCAAGGAGAGTGAATTAGAATGCACATATGTAAACAATGATGATTTCACTGTACTAGTCAGTGGGGGCAGTAGATACTAGTGAGTGAGCATGTGCACTGTGTGGCCATCATATTCAAAATGACTGAGCAAGTAGAGCAATAAATCTGCATCAAATTTTGCATTAATCTTAAGCATTCCTCAATGGAAACTTTTCAGATGATTCAGAAGGCAGCAGCTATGGGCATTGGTGATTGGCAGCTTCATCACAACAATGTACCAAATCCATCACACCTCATGCAGAGTTTTTTGGTAAAACATCAAATCACCCAGGTGACTCACCTCTCCTACAGCCCAAATTTGGTGCCCTGTGACTTCTGGCTTTTCTCAAAACTAAAAACTAACATCACCTTTGAAAGGGAAGAGATTTCAGATCATCGATGAGATTTAGTAAAATACAACAGGACAGTTAATGGCTATTGGGAGAACTATGTGAGGTCCCCAAGGTGCCTACTTTGAAGGGGACTGAGGCATCATTGTCCTATGTACAATGTCTCTTGTATCTTAGTCAACAAATGTCTCTTTTTCGTATTACATGGCTCGATACCTTCAGGACAGACCCCATATGTCATATCATTTAATCCTATAACAATCCTACAAGTACCATGGTTCTCATTTTACAGGAGAGGAAACAGGCTCAAAGAGGTTAAATTATCTGTTTAGTGAAGAACTGGAATTCAAACCCAGCTTCACCTGACCTTGACATTTCATTTTCAAGTAACTTTGTTAAGTCTAGGAATATTTTCCTGATCCCCAAAACAAAGCCTGAGGCACGGTAGATGTAAATTTCTTTTTCCCCTAATGTTGACTGTACCGCTGCCTCCCAGCACTCCTCTTAAGCCTGAATACCAAAAGTTTATTTAATTTTTATTCTTGTCAGCCTTGGAAGGGGAGGACAGAAACATCAGCTATTTCTGCAAGCTTATGCATTTTGTTAAGGTACACTCTCATGCATCTAGCAACTTCTGTCAAGACCCACCCCAAAAGCCAGACTAGGCCAAGGAAAGCTCTAGTGTGACCAGAATTAAATATCATTAGTTGATGAATTAATTCATTTACTGTATCTAGAGAAGAGCCCTTCCCATGGTCACACAGGACTGGTTTGCTCTAATTTTACACATAATTCTAACAACCTTTGATTTCAGCTTAGTCCACAGCAACATAACAGAAGAAAGCCCACTGCGGATTAGTGTAGTAACACCAGAGGTATTAATAATTAAGACCAAAGAAGGAAAAAAATGTAAGAAGCAGAAATGAGGACCCAGAAGGACAACCGACCAGAGCTATTTTGTCCACTCTCCATAGCAATATTACAGTGGAGTCTTATCAATTACTCTTTTACATTATGGTCACACTGAGCATTCATGAAAAGTTAACATTAAATCATGTTTGTTTTATATCATGTATCGAGTTTCAGAAAATAGTGATGATATGTGCAGGGCTCTGTATTTTTTTTTTTTTTTTTTTTTTTAATAAGAAAAATGCAGTAGTGTTTGATCTAGCCTTCAAATCTCACTGTCTTGAGATTATGGGGCCTTGGCATTGTTTACCTGTGATTCACCAAAGCACAGTGTGTGGAAGACAGCATGTGCTCACTGACTTAGGTGATGAAATGTCAAATACCTTTCCTTCTTGAGGATTCTGGATAAACAGTTTTACGATAGTCACTTAGGAAGCTGCACTCCTGGGTATATTCCCGGATGACATTTTGAAGGAGACAAGGAGCAAGACCCTGGAGCAGTGCTGAATCTTTTTACACATTAAATGAAACGATCCCTAGCCTCCCCTCAAAAATAAAACCTCACTGCGTGGTAGTTGCTATTATCATTGTCTTCATCCAGATTGACCAATATTGCCCACTGGGGAGGGTTTTAAAAAGCAATCAATCAGGACCTTCTTTTCCTAGGACACATTTAAACCCAATATCTAGAACCAGTTTGGAAACTATGTAACCAGCTCTTACTGAAATAAGTGCAGGTAGGTCCCAGGAATTCTCTGTGGCTCATGAAGGAGGTCATGTGGTGAAGATCGAGCCCTGAATAAGTTAGTATTGCTCCGATGGGAGACAGCACATTTCATAAAGTTACAGGCAGCCAGAAGAGTCATTCACATCAGGGTTGGGGCAGCCAGGGACTCAGCTTCATGCATCTGCTCTGTAAACACCTGCCTTTCCACCCAGCTCAGGGGCTGCTTGTTTTCCAGGTCACTGCCATGTTGAAAAGGCAGCCTCACTGCCCTGTTAAATGAGCACAGTGCCTGAGTGAAAGCTCTGTCCCCAGCAGAAGCAGGACGTTCTAGGGAAGGGGACTGGATCTCCCAGCCCCTGAGGAACATCCTGCCTTTACTCGTAGTGGATTTAGCAGGCGTTGTCTATAAATCCCTGAGGCATCCATCAGCAGACACAGGAAAGCTGTCTTTTTAGAGAAGTTCACTGACCTTTTGTTAACTGAACTCCGTGTTAGGAAATATCTAATCAGCTGTGTGCTAATGTGTCAAGGGCCAGGGGTCAGCTGAAGCAGGGCTGCCCTGGGGTTGGGTTTCCAGCTGTGTGCTGTCTGGTGTCTGAGCTGTTTTGTTTTCCTCTTTCAGCTATCTTTCAGATCATTCAGAGCATAAGGATGGGCATGTGAGAAGGCCGGGATTTGACACTGCCCCTCCTGCTGAAGGGTGGAGGACCACTTAAGCTCTTAGCCGGGTATCTGTGGGAAGCAAACAGGCCATGCAGAATTTAAAAAAAAAAAAAAAAAAAAAAGCTCCTTCATTTGTTCCCTGATCACTTCATCATGGATGTCAGACCAAATTGCCTTGTCACAGGACATCTTGGTATATCCATGTTCTGGAGCAGAAAGACATTTAGCTTTTCTGTTGGCAGGATTGGTAGATCCCAGTGTCTGCAGCAGTGCTCTGCTTGGTTTTTCCTTTGGTTTCAGGAATGTATGCATGTGGCCCTGTGAATGATCACCAGTTTGCATTCTGTGGCTACAATCCTCCACTGGGGACTGGTTTTACAAATAAATGTCTTTTTGTTCAATCTTATATCATGTGTGGATTACAGTAAGAAAACTGAAGTTAAGATGTCAGAACAGCTCCAGAAAGGTTAGGGGCAAGAGGTGGGGAACTTGATTATGTGATTGTGAAAGGGCAAGGAAATTTATGACCTGGAACCAGAGCTAGATTTACCCAGCAAGGTGCTGGGTAAACCTTAAGGTCTTTGCCTGAAAGGAAACCCTGGATGACCCTAATGACCTTGTGCTTTCCACACACTTGAGAATTCTTTCTCTCTCTCTCTCTCTCTCTCTCTCTCTCTCTCTCTCTCTCTCGTTGCTGTTCTTATTTTTGAGTCCATAAAAAGCACCAACAATGTTTGTTAAAGTCCCAATTTGCTGCTATCCGAGGCCTCTTTGTGAAAACTGTCCCACCTGGGGCCCAACCCTGCCCTGATAAAGAGCAAGGGACAGGCAGGAGTGTGCTTCACTCTGGGTGGTCAGCTGGGAAAATGGTGGGTGAGGCCCAGGGCTGGTGTGTGAGACAGCCTCTGCCTGGCCAGTCTCCACATAGCCTCTCCAAGTGTGGTCTGTCTGCATCAGCCTCTCAGCACGTTGGGGGGTGGGCGGGGGAGATGCATCTCAAACTGCAGGTTCTTGGGTTCCACCTCAAGTCTGCTAAATCCAAATCACTGCAGGTGGGGCTAAGAATAAATGTTCACTACAAGCCTGGGTAAGGCTTTTGCACCCTAACTTTTGAGGACCACAATCATGAGAAAGCTCACATAGAGGTTTTGTCCCATTTCTAAGTAGTGAAGGCAACCAAAGCTTGTACTTAAAGTGTATTCTTGCAAGGACAGGAGCAGGATTTTCAATGAGACTTTTGAAGTCACCTAAGGAAGTCAGCAACAGCTGCAGAGATCTCTCACAGGATTAAAGATGTTCACCAGACACAGTTAAATAGGTCTTTGTTGGCTTTTTAAAAAATTCCCTGTTTGCATTCTTAACAATTTTTTTTATCCCATAATGCTCTTGAGAGCTTTAAAAATGGAAGTGGTAGAAGTGGCTAAGACCTCTTGCAACATTTTAAGAGGTTTTGTTGTAAGGGGCACACTTCAAAATAGAGGATGAGATTTTTTTTTTTTTTTGTCTACTACAGTCTTTCACCCCAGACTCTTTAATGATATTTTTTAAGGCTTTCTTTTCTTCCATCTTCCAACTTCCTCTCCTGCCTTTTTCTTTCTCACTGAGAAGAGAGGATACCAAGGCTGGTCCAAAATTAGCAGCCCCAGGAACTCCACTACCACTACTGTGCTCCCCACTGCTACCTCCTTTTTTTCTCCTCCCAAGACAGCAAAAAACATTTCCCACCACTTGAGGGCTGCACTCAATTCATTATGTTGGCTCTGTCTGGCTATCCTATTCTAGACCACTGAGTAAGACCAGTGTGCTGTGAATGATCAGACCCCATAGCTGCCTGCCAAGAGGTTAGAAGAAGAAAGGTCCCTTGACACAGGTTTACCTGGCCTGTGCTGTCTCATATATGTCCTCTCTGACTCCCATGTTGCCTAGACTTGATCTGAGTGTGGGTCTTTCCTTTCCTCCCCCTAATACCAATATAAGGACACCTACCACACTCCCAGGGAAGGCCATTACTGAGCCTTTATTGGATAGAATCTTCCCTCCTCCCCCTAATTTGGTATTTCCCAAATGGTAAGAGTAGGATGATTATTACACCATTTTAAAGAAAGAGAAACTGAAATTTGGCCAGATAACGATAACTTTAGCTATCCTCAGGTGACAGGTGTGGTGGGCTGAGTGATTGATTTATATTCCCAAGCTATGTGATATCCACAAATTGGTTTTCTATTAGTTTCCAGGTGGCCTCCCTGAAATACTGACATATGACAGTCTGCCCTTCCTGGTGACTTCTTCTATCAGTCTTCTGCAAGCAGAGACAGGAATTGCCCTAAGTAAATTAGGGTATGATTGGTTTATGTTGTACAGTGAGGACTTAATATCTTTTGGCATGACACATAGTAAGAAATACACAGCAACCCAATGCACAGCACACCCGCCAAAACAAGTTTTACAGAAAAACACTGACCCTCATGTGTCATGCACTCATTTTTCTTCCTAATCTATTTTTTTAATGCTGGTTGCACGCTTCTCAAAGGATATGAATAGGCTCTAACTCATAGTTTGAAAAATTCTGCTGTTCAGAGGAAAACCAAACCTTAACAGATAAGCAGTACTCATAATGTAAAAAACGTGTGAATCCCACTTTGAATCCTGATGAGAATCTGACACCACATGTCAGTCACAGCCGATTGGTCAGTACCTCAGTGGTATGTAAGTAACTTCTTTTGGGATTTAAAAGACATTAGCAGATCCTTCAGGGAGACCACTAGCACCACCTTAAATTTCTGAAACACCAGATTTCATATGCCAGCATTGATGTGCTCCATGTCACAGATGCTTAGGGTGGGGACAGGAAGGATGTTTAAAAGCAAAAATCTGCTGAAAATCAAACTCTCTGTGAAAAATGGGCATATGTAGTTTTAAAAAACATCCAGATGATTCTGATGCTACCCATCCACCAATTAGCATTTGAAAACCAATTCACCAGCAGACTTATTTTAATTAAATCAAACCAGGAATCCAAAGGTAATACCCCCAAACCTGACACTGCATCGACTCTAACCCACAAGAATATCTCCTTCTGAAATTGTAAGCATCTGGAGTGCTGCACAGAGCTCAGCAACAGTGAGACACTATGTCTTATTTTACTCCAGGTCTTGTATGTGTTTGTTGTCCCAAGTAGACCACAGACCAGGGCACAGAGCACTTAATACTTAACTCTCAGAGCTCTGTAGGAGGGAAGAAGTGTGTGTGGTGGGAAGGCTAAGGGCTTTATTCAGGTTCCTGCCTCCAAGGCATGCTTACAGATCAAACACTGTTTCTAGGAAGGCCAGCACATGGGGGAATGTGTCGCTGGTTCAGAAGAGAAGGAAACATGCACTTTGCTATAAGACATTTCTCATCCTAACCAGATACAAGAATATTTGAATGTATTATTCCTCCAGTTATTTCACACTTGGTCCCCAGAGCTTGGGAGGCAAAATGTCATTTGGGTGATGTCCTTTACTGTTCACAAGTCATCATCAGGCATCACCTGCAAATTGTGATAGCTCTCAGCCACAGGAACCTCTCTTTGAACATTCTCAAGTCCAGTGGCCTGCATCTGCCAGCCATGGGTCTGACTTCCTCCCAGGAGTCAGCAAACTCTTTTGGTAGAGAATCAAATAGTAACTATTTTAGGCTTTGTGGTCCAGGTGGTCTCAAGATTACTCAACTACAGTATTGTAGCTTTTGAAAGCAGCCACAGATAATATATAAAGGAATGGGTGTGCTACATTGCAATAAAACTTTATTTAAAAAAGTAAGTGGGTCTTGTAGGACCATGGTTTACCAACCCCTGCTCTGGAGCACAGTTCTCACATTGTGCCTCATCAGCATTACCTAGAAGTTGTTAGAAATGTAAACCCTCAGGCCTTAACCCAGACCTACTGAATAAGAAACTCTGGGTGTAGGGCCCAAAAGTTGATCTTTAAAAACTCTCCAGATGATTCCCATGCAAACACAAGTTTGAGAAACATTGCTCCAGGTTTTTGTGCTGAGCCTGTCTACTCCAGAGAGTTGTCCATGGCTAGCTGTCTGTACGGGCCTCTCCCCTTCATCCCTCACACATTTGAGTATACACTTAGTACTTAGTTAACTGTTTTGTAGCTAGAGTTTTGCTCCCTACTTGTTTCATGCCTCTGTACTTTGTCTACCAAATAGATTGAAAATCCCTTGAAGAGAGTCTATGTCTCTGACTTCTGTCTCCACTCCTTCTTTGCTTCATTTTAAGCATTTAATAAAGACCAGAGTCCCTTCCTTTTATTACCTTCTTGGATCTCAGAGAAGATATTATATACAGAGTTTTAAGCTCACAATTTACTTTTCAAAACTATACATTAAGTGCCTACTGTGTGCCAGGCCCTGTTTTAAGACACAAGTCCCTGCCTTCTTGGAACTTATATTCTAGTGGAGGACACACAACACATAAATGTGTCAATAACCACTCTGAAAAAAAAAAAAGCAAGATAATGTGAGGGAGTAAAGCCAAGAAAGGCCCCTATACTCTTATAACCTAAAAGAGACTATTTAAGCCTTTTTATATAATCCTTTTACAGTTAGGGCTGTAATAGTTCTCATTTTATTGTGAGTCAGGATACCACTGTGCTGCAGTAACAACAACCAAAAAGCCCAGCCACTTAGCACAACAGACTTCCTTCTCTAGCACAAATCAGAGGCAGGTTGGTGAGGGCTTCCCTCCAGGGGTGTCTCGGTATCCAGGTTACACTGCTATCACAGCACAAAGTCACCACAGAATAGAATGAAAGATGCAGAGGGGCAGTGGCTCTCCACTGCTTTGGCTCAGAAGTGACACCACACTTCCACTCACTGTATCGGTCAAAACTAGTCACATGGTCCCAATTTATCAACAAGGGGAACAGTGTAATGTCAGGGTGCACATGGGTGTTTAATGAACTCTGTTTCTGCCACAATACTATTTTTAGCATGTTGTGTGATTGTAACATTCAATGTTTAGTTGTGGTCAATTTTCTAGCCATCACCCTTTCTTAGGGTCTTAATCTCATTATGCTCCTTAGGCCTTTAGAGCCCACCTGTGTTGAGCTCATAGACAGTGTCTCAGAGAAAATTTGCTATAGGCCATGGTGACCATGTGATTTATTATGCAAGCCAGGATACTTCTACACATGCAAATAGGTACTATTAATAATTATACCAGGATACCACAAATAACTATGACTGTCCTGGGCAAGTCTAAAAACACTGGACTAACCCCTGTTCATGGCAGAAGGCAGACTCTCCTAAGAAGAAATTTAGAATTTAAGTAATAAATGTGATACAGATCATTGTTCTACCTTGGCAGCGCTGTGAGGATATCTTTTGGGGTGAATACAAAGGATATTAAGTGCCCTGGTATATGAGTGGGGATCAAGATGGGGGACCTGAGAGACAAAACGATGTTTAATGGTGGTGGAGAAAAAGCAGGGGAGTCAAGCTCTCTACTACAGAGTTTTGGCATTGAATGTTCAAAATGTCATTTATCAGAACTGATACATAGACTGTATCACTGACTTCTTGAAAGCCCCCAATTCACTAATCTATACACAAAGACTTCTGTTTTATCTTACTTTGACAGATACAAACTTTAAACATTAGGGACACAATGAGATCTGAGCATAGCTATGTAGAGTTCTAGAAGAGAAGCCCAAATGAGTATTTTTTAAATTGGCTGTGCAATTTTTATTCATTTCTTCCTGGTGGGAGAATGATGGATGTAGAGTACAAGTGAGAGAAGTAGTTACTGCTAATAAGGAGAGACCAAAAAGAAATAAGTACAGAGTCATCACCCAAAATTTGATGCAAAGCATTCTTAAGCATTTTATAACAGCACACATTTGTTCTTTCAGTCTCCACAAAAGGTGGGTTACAGTCACTTGCAGAAGGCTTACTTTGTGCCAAATGCTATTTGGGTACCTATGAATATCGACCCATTTAACCTTCACAAAATGCCTCTCAGGTGGGAACTATAATTATCCCTGTTGTACCAATGAGAAAACGGAGACAAAGAAGGTTCAAAAAACTCCCTGAAGGTCATGCTGCTGGTAAATGGAAGTGGGACTTAAACCCCAGCAGACTTACCCCAGCATCTGTGGTCTTAGCCACTGCACTGCCCCTAACAAGGGCTGACCCTACCGACAGAAAGAGCTGGCTTGTGTTTTATTTTTGGTGCTGTATATCCAAGAGAAAGAACAGTGCCTGGAGCACAAAATGAATGCATGGATGAGTCAACAAGTAATAGCCTTTTGGTGAGTACATAGTTTCAGTGAGACTGGAGTTCTGGAAGGCAAAGAGAATTGGAGAAACAGCCCAAGACCGGATGTCAAGCCACTGGGTTCCTGCCCTGACTTCTGCTCATTTTTTCTGTGGACCTTGATTTCCTCACCTGGACATTTGCAGATAATCCTGTCCTCCCACACCAGAGGGCTATTGTGGGAAGCAAATGATATGATGTATGTGGCATTGCTTTGAAAAAACTATAAAATGCTTTACAAATTATATATATAATTACATATCCATATACAATTATATGTTTAATCATTGTTGGCAATCATATAAAAATATAATAATAATTACTACTCAGGACAGGTGGGGACTGCACCAAAATAATATTTCATATTCAATATTCTACCTCTATCAGGGCCCTCTCTTAGAACATCATTCTCTCAGCAGCAAGAATGCCCAGACTGGAAAGTGAGGCAGGTTCACACAACCCATCTCAGCTCAGAGAGAACACATTCAGAGTTTGCATGCATGCTGTTGTCAGTGTTTTTATTGTTATTTATAGTACTTCCTGGAGGTAGAGTTTAGGCAAGGTTCAAAATTAGTCTGGGCTGTGGAAGAACGTTGGTATCTGTTAAAAGGCTGACTGATTGCTAGTTTCATTTTAATTATGTTATCTTCAAACCTCCTATGTTACTCCTAAAGGGAATGGAGACAGGACACATTTCTGGTGACAAGGTGTCAATAGGATGGTCAGTAAGCAGCACTCACACACAGTAAAAGGCCCTCAATTCCATGGACCAGGTATGTCTGGAGCTCAGGGAGAGCAGAGTGCATGGTGGGCTGGGGTGCTGTGGCCCTCTTCCTAGGATCTCAGGCTCCTAAAGGCTCCCCAGCACATGGAGCAGCATCCGGCGTTCTCAGGGACCCTCCCTTTCACACTGGTGCTCAGTGCACAATCTAATTTTCCTCTTGAGGAAATCAAGGTGGCTGCCAGACACATGACTTTCAATATAACAGTGTCATAAAAGGTATCTGTATATTAGACATACAGCCACAAACTTGGCATTTGCTCTCTCTTCGTGAAGGTTTTGAGGGAAAATAAAAGGGAGAGGAGAAGCCAATAACATCGTTTCATGCTCTGCATATGGGAAAACATGGGCTTTCTTACACAGTAGGAAAACATTTCATTTGTTCTCTGCCTGTGCAGCACAGGGAGATCCTGGCTGGATATTTATATTTTCCAACAATCACTGAAAATAGGCAAAGGATGGCAAAGAAGTGCTCCCCCATGAATTAAGGCCATTTACTGTCAGAAGTCACCAAACCTGTATTGCAAGGGCCATTGCTCAGCTCTGTCTCCCCGGATTGGCCTGTAGTCCTGAAAGGGGCCAGGCTTGGCTCCCATCCCTTTCAATCTGAGTGAAACCCATAAGCTGTTTCTCCCCATCTTTCTCATATCAGGGCTGCTATCTGCCATCCTCATTTATTTGTGTTGGAAAAGGTTCCTGCTGTTTTCCAACCTGGCTGGACTCCCCAGGGGCTGAGGAGGGAAAAAGTCGTTGATGTAATAACCCATCTGCTTAGGGTTACAACAGGGACAAGAGGAAACCAGCCTCCCTCAGTGGCCATGTGGAGCAGGAGGCCAGCGCAGACTCCAAGGACCAGTCCTTAAAATAGTCTGAATCTTCACAGTGAAGGCTTGTGCTTTTACCTAGGGAGCCACTCCTGACAACATATCCCTGGGGGTGGGGGTGGGGGTTATTAGGTGCCTCTTTCTGCCTTTGTCTTTCTCTCTGCCTGTCTCTGTCTCCCTCCCACCAAATATTAGCAGTTGCTGCTCTGTGTCTAACAAGACTACTTATTCTCTGCCCAGGCTTGGGGTGCTCATAGCATTTCCTCTTCCAGCCTCACTGGCTATGCCCGTTGGTTGGCCCCTGTTGTCCATGCCTCAGTCCCTTGCTGGGCTGCACACTATCTTCCTTCCCCATGCAGAGCTGGCTCTGAATCCTCTCTCCAGTGAAGCCAGGCTCATTTTCCTCTCCCTGAAGGCTTCTCAGTGATCCTTCTGAGATCTCAGCCTGAGAGAGTATGGGGGAAATGCAAACACTCATTTGGTCTGGCTATTTGTTTTTCTGTTGGTACAGAGGTCAAAAAGTGTGGTTGGTGTAGACATGGCAGGAGGCATGAGGATAGTTCTGAGGACAGCAGTGTGCCCAAGCCTGCTGGCTATTGGGAAGGATCCCTCTCAAAGGCCTCTTGTCAGTCTCATTGACAAACAAGATAGCATTTGTTAAGAACCAAAAAAGTCCCCCTGTGAGGGTCTGGATTGTAAACCATCATGGACATCATTGGGGCCTCATTCACCATGTCCCTTCAGAGCCATTGCAAAGGGGGGGGGTTGCCTTCAATTTGCAGGAGGATGGAATTCCCAATGGTCTCAGAGAGAGCCGCCTTTTCAGTGTCTGCAGGGACCCAGGACCCATCCCCACCCAGGGGGCCATGGGCTTTGTGGGATTCACCCTTAACGCTACATATCTGAAAAGCCATTTCCCTCCTGCAAAAGATGGGATGAAACTGAAATGATTTGGGGGGTGGATGGGCAGACAGGACAGGGAGGGCTAAGAGGAAGACAAGTGGCCACCAGAGACCACATCATCCCTGTCCCTGGGCTCAATGGTTGTTGCCAGGCAGATTTTCTATGCACTGTGCTGAAGTATTTCAGGGAATCTAGAAAATTATTTTCCTTTACACAATAAAGACCGTGTTATTTAAATTTAAAAATACAAGAAGGAAGGCGAGCATAGTCAGCTTTATAGGAGAATAAGCAGACAAGAAGACTCTGCCTAGATTCTACCTTCTGGTTAAACTGCTGAGGTTTCAAGGGCTAGTGACTTCTACCCTCCCCCATTCCCTCCCTCCCTCTCTTGCTCTCTCTCTCCCTCTCCTTGAATCTATCTTGCTCTCTGTCTTTCTGCCTTCATAATAATGAAAATCATCCACATGGCCCTTACTAGGTGTAAAGTACTGTTCCAAGTGCTTTTCTGATCACTTAACTCCAAACCTCTCTGAGGAAGCTTCTGTTTCTGTGCATCACATTCTTCTCTCTTGCTGCCTCTGCTCTACCACAAACACAACACACTCTACACACTCACACACCACACCTCGAGCCTATCTCTCACACCCACACACCCACATGCACACTCACACACACACACTACACACTCACACACCACACCTTGAGCCTATTTCTCACACCCACATACCCTCAAGCACACTCATACACACACACTCCACACCTTGGGCCTCTCACACACACATACACACATACAGTTCACACCTTGGGCCTCTCTTGCACACACATTCATACACACATACACTCACACTCCACACCTGGGTTTCTCATACACACACACACACACACACACACACACACACATACCCAACACATACCTCATGCCTACTTCTATCTCTGTCACACACAGTCTAGTGCAGGGCAATAGGAAGCTGACCATCTCCTCAAAGAAAGAGCTTCAGACTATGAAGAGCTTGATCAGTTTGCCCTAGCTGAGCCATCTGGGCATCAGCTGGGCTGCCTCAGACAGGGTTGCCCTGAGGAGCCTCAGTGCTGAAACACCTGCCTCAATTGAAGCTCATGGGAAAAGGAAAGCACAGCCCCTGCTAAGGGGAGCCCTTCCTGCTGGTTATACATGGGGCTGCCCAACCCAGCAGGGGCCTGGGCCTAGGCCCAGGCTGAGTCTGGGAGGGTGCTGCCCTCTCTCCTGTCCTTAGCACTGCTCTGGCCTTAAAGTAAGGAACAGAGATAGACAGAAAAAAATTTCCTTTCCTTACAAAGCCCATGGTGGCAGACCTTAACAGAGAATGGGGAAGCCTGGATTCGGAGCCTGCCAGAGCCATGAATTGCATCTGGATGCGTAGCAGGTCATTACCTTTGGTGGCTTTCCAGTTCTCCCACAGGAAGTTGGATTTTATCCATTTTTATTGTTGGGGCAGTGCTCTCCTTTCAAACAAAATCAGAAAAGTCCAATATATAAAAATAAAGCAAGAGGGTGCAGGTAAGGCTCAGTCCAGCCCACCCTTCAACCTCCTCCCAGCAACAGGCCTGGACAGATTTGTTCATTAATAAACCATTCTGGAGGGCAGACTGTGTGCGCTCCACAGCATCAGGGCGTGGGAATATGGAGCACAGGCTCCCCCAAAAATTGAAAGCAGGGACTGAAAGAGGTATTTGCCCACACGTGTTCAAGACAGCATTACTCACAATAGCCAAGAGACAGAGCAACCCTGGGTCTTGTCAACAAATGAATGGATGAACAAAATGTGGTATATATGTATAACGAAATTTACTCAGCCTTAAAAAGGAAGGGAATTCTGACACATGCTGGGACATGAGTCAACCTTGAGGACATTATGCTAAGTGAAATAAGCCAGTCACAAAGGGATAAATATTGTATGATTCCACTTACATGAGATACCTAGAATGGTCAAATTTCTAGAGACTGAAAGTGGAATCATAGTTGCCAGAGTCCTGAAAGAGGGGACAGGGAGTTATTGTTTAACAAGTATAGAGTTTCAGTTTTGTAAGCTGAGGAGTTAGTTCTGTGGATGGCTGGTGGTGATGATTGTACAACAATGGGAAAGTACTTAATGCCACTGAACTGTAATCATGGTAAAGATGATACATTTTATGTGATGAATTTTTCCAAAATTAAAAATGATTTTAAAAATTGATGAGCCTATGTGTTGAAAAGGTGGCCAACGTTTGGCATGGGCTGATGGGGAGAATTGCAGAGGAGGCTGCTCAGCCTGCAGCAGTTCAAAGTCCTGGGCCTGCTTCTGCCTCTGAGTAGAAGGAATCTCCTTAATGGTCTCAAGACCTTTGAGTGTATACTTCCTTTCACCAGATGCTTTTCATTAGATACTTCCTTGACTCAAATCCTCCTGGCTTTCTCCTCAAATGTGACTCCTCAAAAAGCCCTCACTGACACCACTAAGTAAAATACTGGGGTAATCACTTTATAAGATGTATAGATGTCTAATCACTATGTCATACACCTGATACTAATATAATGTCAACAGTAATTGAAAAATAAACCCTGGCTGGTTTGGCTCAGTGGATTGAGCGTCGGCCTGCGAGCTAATTGTCGCTGGTTCGATCTTCCAGTCAGGGCACATCAGAGAAGGAAAACTCTGATTCCAAAAAACCTCCGCTGCCTTGCGGCATACCTCTTCAGGGGAAAGGCTAAGGGAGTAAACCCCGACAGAAAATCCGGAGCCGGAGTCCCTAAGGCGGTTTGACGTTGTAGTCAACACCGGCAACTCCTGCGGCGCACCTGAAGCCAAGCTGTATTGACTCCGTCTTTCCCTTGGACCCTTCAGCTGCGAAGAGAGGGGGGGTCTGCTGCATGGGCAACAGCAGACCCTCCATATCACCCTGCCCAGGCTCTGTAGCTTCAGCTCCACTGGAGAGGACACTCCAGCGTCATCGTAAGATGTCGATTCAACACGGGAGGAGACAGATACCGTGTCACTCCCGAGTCGGACTGCACAGCCATTCTCGGCGGTGCAGATAGACTCTTAAGAAGCTACACCATCGTCTCTCGAGATGGACGGCTGCCTACTACTAATTGAAAAATAAAAATTTTTAAAAATAAACAGAAAAATTAATTAATTAATGTTTCCATGAGCACACATGCATGCACATGCATGTGTGCAACTGCACATGTACACATACACACACTCTCTGCCTTGCACATGCCTGTGCTGGACTTATTTTCTGCACTTACCATCTCCTATCTTGATGCCCCAATTTTTATTTGTTTCTTTCCTGATTTCCCTGACAGAACATAAGCTTCACCAGGACAGGGACTCTGATTTTTTTCACTGCTCTCTCCCCTGATATGAATTTTTTAGAATGACTTTGGAGCCCTATCTGCTCTCTTGCCCACCTACCTGGGCTTATCTTTTTTATTTATTTATTGGGGTGGGGGGCTATTTTTTGCCTCTGTCTCTCTTAGGAAAGTTGCAGGGAGTAGATGTCCAGTTGAAGACAGGGTTTAAGGATTTGATTCAGAATCTCAGTTAAATAATAACTATTATCATCTTCCACCCTTCTAACTTGGCTTCACGGTTCAGATACCAGGAGAATAACAGATAGTGAATTGGGGGAGGGAATTAATTTTAGAGAACATAAAACTCAGTTTTTAAAATAGAATCATACAATTTTTGAGGTGGAGAGGACCACAGACTTAGGCTGAGTTTCAAACAGTGAGACAATATCAATTACAAATAGATTTCATGGCCCTAGTGACTATAAGCCTCTGCTGACACAGACAGGCCCAGATGGTCCCCTTGGTCAAACTTTCTGTAAAACCAAGGCACTAAGACATGCCTTGTGCTGAGGAGGAGAAGATATTGCTGGTGGCAGCAGGGACAGAGGGGAGAGTCCCAGGAACCCTTAGGCAGGCACATGGGTTCACTTTCTTCTCCAGACTTACTCCTGAGCATTTAGGTCTATGCTCCCTAACACTGACTTTTATGAGCCCAATGCTTTAAATTGCTCATGTCCACCAGTTTTTTTTTTTTAAATATGCTTTATTGAGTATGCTGTCATAGTTGTTCCAATTTATTTTCCCTTTGTTCCCCTCCACCTAGTGATCGCCCTCCCCCCCCCGCCCCCCGCTTAGTCCATGCCCCTTGGTTGTGCATATAGTTCTTCTCAACATCTTCCTGTCTACTCCACTCCCTCCTACTATGCTTAATTCCTGTACCATCTCCCTCCCTTTCCCCCCTTCCCCCCCCCACTGACCTCCCCCCAAAATGTTCCCCATACCTATAATTCTTTTCCCACTCTCATTGCCTACTTAGTTTGCCCTTGTTTCGGTTCCCTAGCTTCTGTTGTTGGTTGTTGTGATACAGTTTTCATTTTAATGGTCATAGTTTTGATCCTCCTTCTCCTAAACAAGGCCCTTTAACATTTCATGTGACAGTGGTTTTGGATCTGATGAACTCCTTCAGTTTTACTTTCTCTGCCTTTCTATTCTGAATGACAGCTTCGCTGGATAGAGTAATTGTGGTTGTAGGTTTTGCCTTTCATTACTTTGAATATTTCTTGCCAGTCCCTTTGTGCCTGCAGAGTTTCTTTTGAGAAATCAGCTGATAGTCTTATTGGGACCCCTTTGTACATAGTTCTCTTCTTCTCTCTTGCTGCTTTTAAGATTCTCTCTTTATCCTTAATTTTTGACATTTTGATTATTGGTGTGGTTCTCCCTGGGTCCATTTTTTTTTTTTTTTTGGAACTCTCTGTGCTTTCTGGACCTGTAAGTCTATTTCCTTCCCCAAGTTAGGGAAGTTCTGCTTCATTATTTTTTCACATAATCTTTCAGTTTCTAGTTCTTCTTCACCTTCTGGCAACCCTATGATTCAGATGTTGGCCTGCTTATAGCTGTCCGATAAGTTACTGAGCCTCTCCTCATTTTTCTCACTTCTCGTTTCCTCTTTCTGCACTAGTTGACTGTTTGTTCCTTCCCTATGTTCTGATTTGTTGATTTGATCTCTGGTTTTCTTTTCCTCACCTCTAGTTTCGTATGTGTTTTTGTTCATTTCAGCAGGACTAGCCTTCATTCCTTCCCCATATTGTTTAAGATCTGCTGTTAGGTTTGTAAGCATTCTTATAACCAAAGCTCTGAACTGTGCCTCAGAAAGATTTCCTATCTGCTGCTTCATTAGATTAGATATTTGCTGTCTGGTCAGCTGCGTCACTGGGATCTCTATCATGATCTGTGCCATCCTGACCATTTTGTGTTTACCTTTGATTCTTGGGCAGGGCTGTCACACCTCCTATGCTATAGGGGGCAAAGCCCCGTGTACTTGTCACTAACGGGTGATCCTTCTCACCACGCATTGGCATTTCCTGTGTGGGTGGGGGTCCCAGATGGATTCCTGTGGTTCACTCTCTGCTGAGAGACCAGGAGCCTCCTCCTCCATCCAACACCCTCTGGGCCTCACGGGCCAAGGCAATGGAGGGGGGGGGTCTGCCTTCCTCAGCATTGGAATCGCAAGCTGATGGATCTGATCCACAGCTGAGGGTGCTCCCCAGGTGCTTTTCGCCTCCCCTTAAATACGGGTGTCTATGTTTACCGCCATCCTGCCACCATTGCCGCTGCTGCTGCCGCCAGCACAGCTTGACCTCTCTGCCCCGGCTTTGTCCCTCCTACCCGTCCGGATGAGCACCATTTCTTTATAACTTCATATGTTGGACTTCCATTTATTTTCTGGAACTTATCATTATTTCTGGTTTTGCAGTAGTTGTATTTCTTCTTGGTTGTGCAGGGAGATGGAGCGTGTCAGTCTAGGACTCCATCTTGGCTGAAAGTCTCCTGTGTGTGTTTTCCTCTGTGTCTTAGGTAGAGCTGTCACTCCTCTTACATTGTAAGGGGAGGAGCCTTAGGGATTTGCCATATAGGGTGAACTATTTCACCACACTGTGGTGCTGTATGTTGGGGAGGAGTCTGAGAGAGGAACAATGCCATTTGCCCAGCACTCGCCCCTTTTCCAGACACTTCTCCCACTTCTCTATGGGACTGGCATCTGTAGATGTTGCCCTGGCTCTTGTTCCCAGAGTTGATGGGTCTGTGGATATTCTAGGACTATGGGGGCCCTTTAAAGAAGCAGACTCTGCTGAGAGACCGGACCCTGAGCTTCGGGATCTGGTGAGAGGCTGGAAATGCTTCCCAGGTGTCCCTCCTGACTTTTTAAAAAGTGTAACTGTGCTTTCAGTCAGCCTGCTGCTGCCGCCACTGCTGTCACCACTACACCACGTCCTCTCCTTCCCAACTCCGCCCCTCCTACCTGTCTGGATGAGTATTTCTTCTTTATATCTTTGTTTGTTGGATTCCATGCAGTTTGATTTTTTTCTGGAACTTCTGGCTGTTTCTAGTTTTGAGGTAGTTGTATTCCTTCTTAATTGTGGAGGGAGACGCATCATGTCTGTCTATGCCTCCATCTTGGCCGGAAGTCCCACCAGTATGTTTTAAGAGCTCTAATTCACCCCGCCTTCAGATTAGGCTAGACCTAAGAAAGGTCAACTTCAAATAAGAATTCTATGAAAACTGAAGATAGAATGTCAATTTCATTTGATTTTTCGAGGCAATGAGGCCAATTCCCATTAAATGCATCATCACTGTGACATTATTGCATTCTCATTAGTTAGGTCTTAGAATTCCACCATTGGAACCATGGACTCTCAACCATTCTGTGGGCCATGACATTAATTTAGTGGACTATAACGAGAATTCGAAGTTGAAATAGAGCAGAATTAAATAGACAATATTGCAGTGCATTGCACATAGTAAAGCATTGCATCACAAAACTTCCCACTTAGTTATATATAAATATGTATGTGCCTACCACACTGCAATAGGACCTGTGTTTCTCACTATGAATCCTGGCCAAAAAAGAAAGAAAAAAAAATTGAAAGCTGCTCTCCTGGTCTATTTTCCATACAGGGCTCAACACTCCTCTCTGCAGCCTATGTTCAGTTATTCTTCAATTCCTGAATTTATTAAGTGCTCTTGGTGTGAAAGGCGCTGTTCTGGATCCTGGGGAAACAAAGATGAATAGAACACTGTGTTAGGCAGGGACCCAGCAGGAACCAGGTGGCATGCTCTAATTGGGTAATATGAGGAGTGTTTAATAAAGGAGCAATTTATCTGGTGTGCACAGGCTATAGGGAAACCTAAAGAGATAGCACAGAACTGGTCTGTGAAGAGCAGAGCAAGGTTGAAACAGGCAAGGGAAGGGAGATGTTTCCAGAACCCCAAGCTATGTAGAGGGGACTCTCTGACAGGACCTGTCAGCTTTAGTCAAGCACCTTCAGTGAGGTAGTCAGCTCACAGGAGCCCTGTAGGGAAGGACCCAGAGGGATAAACATCTCAGCCTCACTTTTCTCTCTCCTTCTATCTCCTACTGTGAGCCCTACTGGTCAACCCAGCCCAGGGGCTCGATGATGCAGTCCCATATGGGCAAGCAGGGTGAATAACAGTAGAGAGTGAATATGGAGAGCAGACAGAAGATGACTGATACAAACAAAATCCTTGCTCTCCAGGAACTTACATCCATTAGATAAAAAGGGATGTAATCCTAAAAACTATAGCAAGGTAACCCATGCTGGGAGAGAGGTATTAATGAGGACTTCTGGAAGAAGGACCTAGGAAGGAGCACTTGACCCTTCAGGGAAGCTTAGGGAAGGCTCATAAGAGAGAAGACGTGGTGGTCTGTCTCCCCAGCATCCTTTCCTTTGGGAGTCACCTTCCCTGAAGTGGGTCCTGGTGGGTACCAGATGCAGTGCCCCACCCCTCTCTGCTGTAGGGACAATCAGAGTGAGCTCCTATTTCTTGGCCGCAGTCCTTGGTGCAGAGAAGGCTGAAAGCTCAGCCCCTCAGAGATTTTTCCAAGGATCCAGTTAGGGATGAAAACTGTATCTTGCCTCTGAATTCAGGATGCTGGAAGGATGTAAAGTTAGAACTATTGAGTACCATCTCTCCCCTCCCTCCAATAAGTGTAAATATTCAACTTAGGGGGAAAAATTGAAGCAGGGCAGAGAATCTTCTTACTGGGTAATGCTTTATATTCAGGGTTACCTTAGATTGAGGCATACATTGCATTCATGATAATATTTTCTCTTTTTTTTTTTTTTGTTTTTGTTAGCTGGAGTTACGTTTCAGTCCTAGCATAGTCTCAAAGCTGAGTTCCTATCCTAGCTCACCATGCAGAGGAAACCATATGTGCAAAAGTGTGGAAGTGAGAAAGTGAATGGCATATTGAGGGACCTGCCAGGTTTATGGCCCTGGCCAGAGCCAAGAGTGCTTGTGAAGGGGATGGTAGGTAATAGGCTAAGGCAGTCACAATGGACTTGAGTCAGATAGGTGCTAAATGAGTGAGGATTCATTAAGGATTTTAAGCAGGGAATGACACCAACAGATGTGCATTTTAGAAATCCCATCCTGAGAGCCATGAAGAGGTTAAAGTGTGCAGTCCTGGAGGAAGGGGGCTGCTACAGAGTTTGTGAGATTCAGGGGACACTGGAACTCATCCAGCTGAGGAACAACAAGCTGTGCTGGGATCCAAGAAAGACTGAGGGAGGAGAGACTAGCACTAGTACGGAGGTTCTGTTTTGGGTGAGAAGATGAATGACAGCATGAATGAATGTTACTTCACTTTTTCCCATATCTCATAACTTTGAGGGTCTTCTCCTTCCCACTCACCATTTCCTGAATGCATTCTGGGTTTATCGATCTCATATATGAGGTTACTCCAGATGTGGTGTGACCAGTGGAGGAAAGAACCATCACATACTTCTATGAATGCAGCCCATCAGTCCTGAGGATCTTTTTGAAAGTCATTGCACAGTGATGACTCACATGGAATACATTATTG
The DNA here is from genome assembly GCF_987537825.1 of Furipterus horrens. Taxonomy (NCBI): domain Eukaryota; kingdom Metazoa; phylum Chordata; class Mammalia; order Chiroptera; family Furipteridae; genus Furipterus; species Furipterus horrens. Next base: position 47,188,680 of record NW_028327182.1, read on the forward strand.
TCTAAAACCCCTAAGTGATTTTTTCACATAGGCTCTGGATCATTTTTTAATGAGGTAGTGAATATTTTACAAGTGAGTAATTCTTTTAACCCATCTGAAATGCAGGCCTATATCATTAAGTTTAGCATGTCTTCCCTATAGTTGAAAACTACATCTCCAGTCCTTTGAGTACAATTCAATTCAACAAATATGATGTGAGGATTCTAGAACAAATATCATAGAAAATGCATGAGATGTTGTGGAAAATGCATGAAAAGAACCTGTTCTTATTATTTTTATGTTACTTGGAATCCAATTTTATGCACACACACACACACACACAGGGGTGGGCATAAGTAGGTTAAATTACCAGCCATCATTACCTAAAAGATAAATGATTAGTAAGGATATGAAATAATAACAATAAGAAAAAGGCAAATAATACAATAATTAATAAATTAATAAATAATACAAAAATAAACTGTGTTGCATGTAGTGACAACTGAAAATATACCTTTGCCCACCCCTGAATGTATGGATGTGTGTGTATATATATATATATATATATATCAATTAAAGGTCTTTGGATCAGTCTCTAGTTGTGAATTATTAGTGTGGAATGTTCACGGTTTCAGAAATATTTACCATGAGGTTACCATAGCACCTTCACAGCTCAGCAAGTCTGAAAGGTTTCATCATGTGAACTTCTGATTGCCTGTTATCTACCTTCATTGTGGATAATTCAGATTAGTTACTGGCTCTTCACCTCTGTGACGTTTGCCCTGCAATATGTCCCCTGGGTCTATGAGTTTGTACCATCCTCTGCTTTCTCTTTTCTGGGGTTGATCTTTTGTTTATTTCCAAAATCTCAGTAAGATCTACAGATATGCCTCACAAAGAGGTGCTTATAGAAAGCAAGCATCCTAATAAGCCTTTTCAGGTTTCACATAAGGTATCTTAACTCACTTTTTCCGCTCTTCTCCCCTCCTTTTCAGTCAACTCTCACCTCAGTTCTTGTCATCTGAGATTAACTTCTTCAGCAAGTCCTGCTGTAACCACCAGCCTCTTTCCATTTTTCCTAGATCACCATTTATTTAATCTGATCAGCCAGGCTGTGGGCCACACAGTGTGCCCCCCATACCATATGATACCCCCTTTCTGAAGATCTATGGGGGAGCCTGACACAGATCTCAGGACAAGAAAGCTGTGCAACTTTCAGCAGATCCGCTCACTGTACTAATGTTTACTGAGAGCCTCTTGTGTGTCAAGTACTCTGGGAAGGACGGAGCCACAGGGAAGGAGCTGGGTGACTGGAGGAAAGACAGATCCACAATTATAGGCATGGGGAGCCCATGAGAAAGGAAGTACAGGATTCCTGGAGAGCAGAGGGCAGCACTCTCTCACCCAGACTCAGGAGGTGGAGGGAAGCTTCCTAGAGGAAGACAGGTGAACTGAGCCAGAAAGAAAGAGTAGAAAGGAGGAAAATGGCTGGCCCAAGAAAGGGAGCTGTTTGGCTTTTTTCTGATATAAAAGGGAAGGGCTGGTGGGAGCAGAGGAAGCTGTGAGATGGATGAAGGTGCTTGGCTTTTGTCTAAGAGCAATAGGAAGCCACTGACAAATATCAACCAGAAGCTATATGATCAGACCAATCACATTTCCTTCTGTCTTTGATATCTTAGAAGCTCAGAATTGAATTGGCAACCCATTCCTAGCAACTCTACAGAGCCATCCATGAGCAATTTGGAGATTAATGTACCTTTTCTTCATCATATTATCTCTTCGTCTTCATGTCCTCATTTACTAACATTTGTTGTAGTCCATGCATCTCTGCAAGCCCATAAATGTAAGTAAATCATGTAGTACAGCTGCTCTGGTAATACCCCTCCCCCCGAGTTAAACATTTGTATCCCCATTTTACAGAGAAGATTGAAGACATTCAGGGGGTTGCCCACAGTCTTCACATCACTTCGTCAGTGGGACTTGCTCAATATCTCACTTCCCCAACAGATGTAAATAAACAGAGGCAGAGACCATGTCTGCGGTAGTCGTGGGAGGGTGCCTACCTCAAGCACAGTGTCTCATTCACAGGAGGGCCCAGCCTGGCTGCTGACCTTCCACACTGGAGCTGTGGGATTCCAAGACCTGAGCACCATCTGCTCCATCACACTGTCCTCTGCTGCCTGCTTCGGCATCTCATGGACAAAGCCTCTCCTCTCCCCTCTACTTATACATGTTTTTAAAGAAGTTCCATCATTTAACTTTCAAGTTGATTAAGTAACTAAACCTTAACAGTTGCCTTTAGAATTAGACTTTTAGGACTGGAAGAAACCTGAGTGATGATTCCGATCTGATCGACTCATTTTACTGTGAATTAACTCGGGCTCAGAGAGAGTGGGTGGCTCTCCAAGGTCGCACAGCTGGTTAACAGCAAGTTTTAGGTCAACAGTGGTTTTGAGGTACTTTAGATATGTCCTGTGTGGTATTTACAGTGTCACTCTGTTCATTTAGAAACATAAAAAGTAATTGTTTAATTTGGTTTGCTCATAAAACTAAGTTGTTTGCAGTATGTACAGGGTCTGAAGGAAATTTATTTTTAAAAGATTTGAAAACACAACCCTGAGATGTACTGTACCCACAATTCTGCCTTAGATACTCAAAAACTGAGTGAGAAATCATCCTTACTTGCTCAAAGTCACAGCTGTTCTGAGCATCTTCTGGCTCACAGCACTCCCTGGACCATCTCATCTATTCATAAGCCTTCACCACTTAAAACCTGCAAAGTCCCAAATAGTCATACATAGTAGCTAACACTCTTTGGGCACTTCTATGCATTGGGCATTGCTCTAAGCACAACATATAGGTTATCTCATTTAATCCTCACCACCACTACCACAACCCACACAATACAGAGGAGGAAACTGAGGCCCTGAGCAGTAAAACAGCTTGCCCAAGGTCACAGTTGGTAGCATTGGCAGCTGGTCCCCTTATGAAGACAGGCCTATCTGTGACACTCAGCTCTAGCCCAGGGTCCTCTCTCCTGAGCTCCAAGGCCCAGCAAACAACTGCCTACTGGTCTCCCCACTAGGCTCTTCCCAGAACCAATTCAGGACAACTCAGCTTCTTGCCTCCAGCCAGGCTGCCAGGCATAGCACCGGTAACTGCGGACCCTCACACTCTTGGTTTCCTTACCCACCACCTGCTACCTGTCTGTTTTATCCCTAGATATGTTTCAGGTCTGTTCCCTCCTCCCAGGGTCACCTCCACTGCACATGAGTGCAGCTTTCCCAGTGGTCTCTGTGCCTTGGCTCCTGCCCAGCCCCCCACCCTCACCTGCCCTCCCCACAGGTGTCAGCACAGGATTCCTGCAGGGGAAGCTGAGTACATTCCTGTGGCCTCAGCTCTCCTCAACCCCCAGGGTGACCACCATACTCCCTGAGCCTCCTCTGGGGCAAATCACCTTGGCTCCTGGGCCAGGCTGTATTGTTTCACACATCTCTACTTTTACACCCACTCTTTCCTTGGAATCCCCTCATCCTCTCCCTTCCAGCAGGGCTGGTCATTTCTTTGTTTGCCCCAAGGCTGCCCTTTAACTTCATGCTCCCCTAGCACTTTCTCTAGATTGAAAGGACCTCTTTCTAATCTTCCATCTGCAGGCAGCAGAAGCTGTATTAGACACTCATAGCTCTATTATAGTTATGCAGAGAAGATCTCTTCAGATGTAGGCGGATGGGTGGGCAGAATGCAGGAAAGAAGAAAGGGCATAAAGACTGATTCACTTCTATCAGGTCAGCATATAGACCAATTCATTTCTGCAGGACCCCAGCCCCTTCATGGCCTCCTGGTTGCTGCACCCAGGACAACCCTGACCATCTCCACTGTCATCAAAGTCCGTCTTCTCTGGCCTCCCAGCAAGGCCATCACCCAATCTAGGATGGGAGTCCTTCCCCTCAGTGCTCTGCATCCTCACCCCAAGGGCCTCCCTTAACCAACCCGGGAAGAATGATTGGAACCTGCTGAGGGATTGTGGACAGAGGAGCCCCAGGGTCCTACAGAGAGCCAGGAACATTTGCTGTCTGTGACGTGAGCACTCAGTAAATATTTGTGGAGCAAAGGCACAAACGTACTATAAATATTTGTGCTAATTGAGATGCAGTCAATCTCTATGAGATCAAGTTCATAAAATCAAAGCATCAGCACTTGCAGAGATTTGAAGTTAGTGGGTTCCTGAAGGCTATGTTTTAGCGAGATGAATTTGTGTCCCTTCTAGAGTTGCCTACTCCTTCTAGGTGAGAGGAGGAAGTGAGGGCTTAGGAGTGAGGAAAGGTCCACTCAGCCCAGTGGTCCCTATACCCCATGAGACACTCACCACTCCCATGCCCATGTGCCAGCCCGAATTGCAGCTGCAGCTTAAATTGTTTGTTAGTAACACATTCGCTGGTGTGACCAGGTCTAACCACCAAGTTTGCCACTGTTAGTTGGGAGAGGAGTCTTGATGGAAAATTCTTGATGCCAGCTCCCTCCAGAGATTCTGGCTTTGGATGAGTAAACCTGCAAATGCTTCAGACTCTTCCTTGGGGCACTTTTCTTTTCTTTCTTTCTTTTCCCTTAAATTGTCCTTGAATTCACCCTGTTAGGAGATACATTTTAATTCAGCTCTAAATTCTTAGAGAAATTATTTTTTGAAGCAGATGCATGGTCCTTCTGTCCACACAAATTTACCTTATATGTCCTGAAAAATGAATTTATCTAAGCTACACATTACATGCTCCTGCAGGAACTTTAGAAAGCCCAGAAGAGCACATGGAAAAGAAACTGCTGTGGATAATCCCGCCTTGCAAAAATGACCTGTTAACATGCCATGCAAGTGTACCCAGTGTTCTCCACTAAGGCGTGTTTCAGCTTTCCCAACTGGGAGACTTTTGGATCTGGCTATGTTTGGTTTTGCCCACTTTGTAATATATTGTGAATGATCTTTTGTTATTTGTTTGTTTTCACTATTGTTTAAAACACCAATAAACATTTTGTACACATGTATTTATAGAAAGCATACAGTTATTTTATTAAGAAAAAAATAACAGCAATGAAATTGCTGAACCAAAGTGTATGCACACATTTAAGGTTTTGGGTACATAGTGCCAAAATGCCCTGCAGAATTGTTGAACCACAAGCAGAATAAGTGTTTCTACACACTCTCATCTACTTTTCATCACTTCCAATTTGATACACAGCCTAAAAAGCAGACAAACCAATAAAGAAGCCAAGAAACAAACAAACACCTTCAACTGACTTCTATTAACTCAGGGGTGTTTATGCAGCTCCGTGAATCCTGGTTCAATGAAAAGGAGAAAATTCAAAGTTGAGGCCTGCTTAAAACCTCCCACGTCAGAAGCCTACTGCTTCATGTCTCATTGTGTCCTGCACCCTTTATTCCAAGAGCCCATTCAGATTGTTAGAGCTTTTGAGTCTAGTCATTTTCCCGTTGACAAACCATTTCCTCCTCCTACATCCCAAGGATCAAAGTTATTCCAAAGCTGCAGTACTTCCCTGTTTGAGCTCTGTGTGATGGTTTATGGCACCACATGCTCATTTCCAGGTGTGTCCCCTCCCCAGCAACATAAGCGGATGAGGATGCTGAGGTATAGTGGGCAAAAGCTCCTGACTAGGGAGACAATTCTTTGGCTGCATTAGCTTAGATGGGGAAAAAGTGCATGCTTGTTTCACTAACCTCTAATGGTCATTTAGCATTTCCTTTGGTAATAATTGCAGACAACAAAATGCAGTAGTGTTAGCAGTTTCTGTGACTCTATTTCCAGTAGAAATCATAGATATTTCAGATATATTACATATGTTCCAAAATATCATTAAGCTTATCATTACCTCAAAATCACAGCAATTAATGAAACCTTAGATACTGCTAGATCTTGTTAGTTAATATAAATAAATTAATATAAATAAATAAGCATGTTCTATTACCCTACCACTAATTTTTTTTTGTATTCCGATAACCATATTTTTATATAAAGGATTTCTTTATGATTGTGCACATTTTATTACAATATTTAAAATCTTGTTCTAAATAATGAATTAATCTACTTGACAAAGACTTAAACGTACGCGCACACACACACACACACACACACACACACACCCTTTGTTCTGACAATGGTTCACTGAACACCAAAAGGATTCAAGGCACAAAGAAGATGAAGAAGCCTGCAGAAGGAAGTGACAGTTTAAGCTCTGTGGGTAAACTCAAATTTCTGTTTGATAATCACAAAATTACAAAAGATTTTCTCTAGTGGTGGAAAGATTGAGGCCCTTCCAAATCTTTTCTCATTGCCCTTTTTCATTCAATCAATAGACATTTACTTAGCATCTGTACAGTGCCAGAGAAACTGTAAAAATGACACCAAGGCAGTCTTGGTAAGAAAACTGCTGACCTTGGCAGGTAAAAGGGTGAGCTGGGCAGACCCAAGGAGCCAGGGTTCAGAGAAACCACAGATTCCAGCTGCTGGTTGCTTTGAAATCCATGCACACTTCTCCCCAAAGTAGAAATATATCAGAAAAATTCATGGTTCCCCCAGTATAGCTTTTCTCTCTCTGTGACTCCCATCAACTCTATCAGAATGCTGTTTATTCCTCAGGATCCTACCTTTGCTCCTTCTTCCTAGCCGGATGGAGTTAATCACTCTCTCCCTCAACACTCTTGCTCATGAATATTAGCACTGTCACTTTTTACATGTTTTATTTATGAATCTGACTTGCCTCCAGGATCCAAAGCCCCAGTGTGGAATCTGGAGGTTTGAGTGCAGTGGTGCTGATCCGTGGACCAAGGGTCTGGCTTTGGGCTCTGCCCCCTCCAGTGAGGCATGGAACAACTTTCACCCCATTCCACTGGCTGATTTGCACTGATAGGCTTGCAATGTGCAAAGCCATAACCCATGCTACAGCAAGACCTCTCTTTGAAGTTTCCCACTTATATTCCCCTAGCAGTCAAAATGTCATTTCCAAGGAAAAGCACTCCTCTTTCAACCCAGGACTACCATGGCCTGGCACTTACTCCTTCTGTTGAGATGTCTTTTCCCACTTAGGCCACCTCATCTTTTAAGGATCAGTCAACTTGCTTCTTCTTGGAAGCTTCTACCAGCACTCATCATCCACCCACTCCAGCATTGCAGGCAGAAATGGCCCTTTCCTCCTTGGTGTCCCACTGTGTCTGGCACAATTTACTCCAGAGGCTCTCTATGTCCCTGCCCTGGCTAGAAGTTCCCTAAAGGCAGGCACCAGGTCACGTCTGTGGCCCCAACACCTAAAAGGCAATACTTGTTTGCTGAATGAAGTGAGTGAAGGAATGAATGAATGAATGCCCCTTCTCTCTTCTTCTCCCCACCTCTCACCTCTCTTTCCCCTCCAATCACTTTTGGTTCAGGGCTGTCTTGGACACCAACTCTATGATCATGAGTAAGTGACTTCATGCCTTTGGTACTCAGTGTCCCCTCCACAAAAGGAGGCTGTGTAGGGACACCCTTGGCCCCACTCCTGTGTAATGTGTAAATCTGTTGTGTAACTTTGTAGGTGTCAGTACTGCTGGGATAGAACCTCCTAAGGCATACTCTCTGTCCCAGGAGCCCATCAAGGACCAATGTCCTAACACTCATATCTAGTTGGTCACGCATTCCTCTCAACTCTACAGTGCTCATGTCTTTAAGTCCCAATCTCCCCTCCCCTTTCCCTTAAACCACTGCTCCAATTCAGGCCTGCACTTTCTCACATATGGACTATCTTATTACCACCTCTGTGATCTCCAGTCTCACCTGAGTCCATCCTGTCGTCTGCACAGCTCCAGACCTCAGTCCTGAGCCTGGTGACTTAGGAGCAGAGGCTTCTGCGGAGATTGCAAGGATCTGTGGTGTCTGGATTTGCTATTAGACCAAAAGTCCTTGACTTTAATCATTTCCTTTTACAAGTCTTCTGTGTGATTCTATCTTCAGTGCTTTTCTCACACTTCCAGCCTTTGCCATCTGAACTTTCAGTGTAGACCCCCACTTCCTAATTCACAGAGGACAAATATGGTTAGTAGGAGGGGGATGTTCAGTTTCTCCACACCTGCAATTGATGTGTATTTGCATCCACCTTTACTTTCTCATCCTTTCTCTGGGAAGCCTGATTCTGACAGCAGTGTTGTGGTTCTGGTTTCCTCTCACTTCCTCGGGGGGTGTCAGTCATCATCTGTGATTGATAAGCATGTGCAAATATCTCCTATTTTAATTTTTTCCCTTGATCTTCTGTTTAGTTGTTTCTCTATCGCTCTTCTTTCTCTTCTAGACAAGTTCCTTAGGCTGCTGATTCCCTCTTAACTCCCATTTACCCCCCTTCCATCATTCAGGCCCTTCACAGCAAGTTTCTGCTCCAGTCCACCTGAGCATCTCACCTCCTTTACTTGACAACCTCCGTGGGCACTTTTCTGTTGTTACCTGTCCTGACAGCTCTCAAGTGCATTACAGTGTCACCCATACTCTTTTCCTAAATTTCCCTGCCTCCCGGGCTCACCTGCCTCTCACCTCTGATTTTGCCTCCTCTGTGGGTGGTTCTTCTTCAGCTCCTCCTTCAGGTTTTCTCAGGCTCCACCCCCCACTTCTCTTCCTGGACTAGGCTATTCCTGAGCAGCACATCGCTCCCAGGTTCACTTCCACTCACAATGTCTGGGGCTCAGGAGGTCAAGTTTAATTTTTACTCTTTTCATACTTCATTTTGAGTTGGGAGGGAGGTTATGGAGGAGGTGCTCTGCTCCATATAGTCACTCAGAGGGCCGCTCCGGCAGCCTGTAGCTCTGCGCTCCCCACATCCTCACAGCCCTCCCACTCAGTTTGGGATGCCCAGAGACTGTGCCAAACTGCTTCAGAGCCACACCTGCGGGTCACATTCCACTGCTGTCTGTTACTCCGGGGATGGGGAGAAAGGGAGCATGGCTGTGCTCAGGAAGAAAAGCATGGGCACTGGGGATCAGTAGAGTCTTCGCTGAACAGCCCGGATCTCTCCCGCAGTCCCAGAGCTGTTGGTCAGGCTGGCGAGAAGAAAGCTCCTCTGAGATACCTACCTAACAGGCGCCTCCCTCTATATACTCAAAACTCAGCATGTTTAAGCTCCCAGGCTAGTTTACCCTTCTATTCTTGTCCGGGTGATGGCACTATCACCCACCCAATTACCGCAGTCCTCCCCCACCTCACCCTGACATATTCCTTCCTGGTGTGCTTCCTCTCCCACCTGATTCTATTTCAACAGCTCAATCTCATTCCACGTTAATTCTTCATAAATGAACTTTATATAGTCTTTCTTCCCTACAGTTCCTTAGCATGATTACAAGTCCCTCCAGGCCTGAGCCCCACTCTCCACTCAGACCCTATCAGCCTGGCTGCAGCTGGAGGAAACCAGCATAGTTCCCATTCCTCTGCCTATTCACAACAGGCCTCCAGCACACCTTACCCCCCTTCTCCCTCGTGGCACACTCCATTTTTTTCTAGAAGGCACAACTTAAGCATCACTTTCTCAGGGAGCCTTCTGTGACCTCCCCAGATAGAGCTGACCACGTCCTCCAAGTAGATTATTATTGGTCATTTTACAGAATGGTTGAGACCACGAGGACCAGTTAAATACACCAAAGAACATATGCTTCACCTATGGTATTAGTAAGATTTTTCACATGCTAAAGGACTCAATTTGAAACTATGGGAGGTGGACTCTAGTTCTTTCTTTATCTCACAAGAGACTTATCTTTCCTACAGAACTTTTAGAATTCAAAGTATACAACAATAATTGTTCCAGTGGGAAAAAAATTAAACAGAATCCCAACCTGTGGACAAGGAAACAGAGAAAGTACCTGTATTAGTTAGGGATCCTCTAGTTTGCAAGCCACAGTAAATCTAACTTAAATCAGCTTCAGAGAAGAGAACAATTCTGGGCAGGGTGTGGTAGGGGAGGGTGTAGATGTGGCTTCAGACTAGATGACTGCAGAGTTCAAATGAGTCAAAAAGAATAACATCCCTGCCCAGCTTCTTTTATGCTGCGTCCATCTTCTGGGTCCACAAAAGGCTTCAACCGGAGCCCCAAGCTCTTTGTTCAGGGCTGCAGCACTATAAGTGGTTCATTTTCAAACTGAATCCAGCAGAGGGCTGGGACAAGATTCTGAGTCTTTTGTAGGCTACAGTTGACTCTGACTAGACCAGATTGGGTTGCTGTGGCCAGGAAAAAGCAGATGTCAAGCAGGGCCATTTCTGTAGCCACACCGGGGGTTCCCAAAGAAAAGAGGGAGAATGAACATGGCAGCCAACAGCAGATGATATTCCAACACCTCTTCTCAAAACAAAATTGGAAGGAGACCAAAGTCTTCTTTCTGAAGCTGTGCCTCTTCCCTCCTCCCTCCGTTACCTACCTTTCCTCCACTGTGTTCCATGATATTGATGGAGATAGTCTTTTGCATTATAATAATTCTTAATATGTCTGTGCCTCTGGACTGGGGCACCTTAAAAGTAGAAATGCTTTGATTGCTGTACAGGACCTAGGGGGCCTTCCTAAGCTTGGCATATTATGGGTACTTAATTAATGTGGTGAGTTTTATGAATGAATGGGTAGTGACATCCTTCATAGAACATTTCATCCTCCAGTGCTGGCTTTTCTGGGACAAGTGACCATGATATTGCAGTGGGAAAGAGGGCTGTCTCATTTATGCAGTGGATCCATGATGCCGTGCTGGACAGCGAGAAGAAGGGTTACTTGCCTTTGTGCTGTGTGTTCCCCTAAGGATTCTCTAACTCAAATGGTACCTATGTTTCCCTTTGTAGTGCAAGATTCCCTTACAAGAAGTCCTTTCCTGGAAGTCCCTGGGTCCTGCTAGCCAGGCAGCTTGAGAGACTGGGAAGAGTTTGGGGCAGGGTGTTGTCTATCACTGTTTTCCAGTAAGATGGGATTTATGTGCCAGCCCTGATTTGCACCACTACATTCATCCCTCTTTGGGACACACACTGAGGAATGGACAGAATGCCAGCACTGGGGCAGCCACAGGGCCAAGATATGCTCTACTGAATGGGGCTGCCTGGCTTTTGAAGTAGTCGAAATGATGGCTAACAGCAGTGGTTTGCATCATATTTATTAGCTCTTTACACTGACTTGGCAAGTTATTCTCTCTTCTTTTGTAGTCAGGATAATACATTCTTCACAGAGCTGATGTGGGAAAAAATTAGATACTGTCATTTCAATTGATTAGCACATAGTAACTACTCAATAACATGCAATAATAACAGATGGGTTCCATTTTCCTTTCCCCAGAGGAGATTGCAGGTATCATGCTGTGACCCAGTTCAAACTATCCCATACCTATGAAGGAAAAAGCATAACTCTGCCCATTAATAACAGCTTGTATCTATGAAGGAAAACAAAACCTAAGAGATAATAGAACAAGTCCTAGTTGTTTTCTTCTTTAAGGGTCCAAATTATGTGAATTTTAAAGAAATTGTTAAAATGAGTTGTCATAAAATTTTATGAATCAGGTGTTGTAGTCTGGCTTTGGGACACAACCTCAAATGCCTACCTAAGTCAGGTATGTAACTAGCTGAGTGATACATGGTGGTAATTGATACAGTGGAGCCATTACAAGAGTGGTGGGCTCTGGCAGGCTGGAGGCCACAGTGGACAACAGCTATGACTCAGCATCAGCTGATTATCATCATGAAGGAATATAGATAGATTCGAGGTTGCCAGAACTTGGAACGATATCCAAAAAACAAAACAAAACACTGTAAAAGCATGTCTGAGAGCCAGCTCTGGTCAGTAGGCTTGATATAGCTTGAGGATCACAAAATTGTGAACTCTGATCTTAGCTGGCTTTTTACCATTGGTGTTTCTCAAAGTAAGTTACACTTTACAGGTTCAGCAGGACACTTCTCACTGCATAGCATTATTTTTATTTTTTCAAACACCTAGGAAGATATTTCATTCTTATCACATGGGATGGCAATTGTTTTTGATAACTATATAAAAAGTTATTTTTCTCATGTGTTGTTGTACAGCTTCTTCAAAGTCAACCTCAAGATTCACCACTTCTTAGAACCCCTCTGTGATATATTACTGCTCCTTGGTTCTCAATGCCCATTACATTGTAGTATAGCTTCAGGTAGTCCATATTTATGAGCCAGTTAAAGTAACAGACTAAGAAACATATATCTGAAATGTAACTGAAATTTGTTCTTGCTCCTTTATAACAGTTCTGAATAATTCTGAGTTGGAGAGAAAGGAGACAAGAAAGGGGCTCTGCTCCACTTAGTCATTCAGGGGCCGAGGCTGGTAAGGTTGTGCCATTTCCAACATGAATTTTACAAAGTGGTAGTAGAGTTGCCTCCAACCAGTTGGATGATGGTGAAAGAGCATAGAAGACTGCTTACAGGAAGTTTTTATGAATCAGGAAATGACATAACAGCATTTGTTCCCACACTCCTTTGGCTAGGATTTAATCATGTGGGCTCACCCAGATGCAAGGGAGTCTGGGAACTGCCATCTGTGCACCCAGGAAGAGGAAAATTTTTTGTTAAACACCTACCAGTCTCTGGCATGGCCCCTCCTTTAGATCCAAATATACATTTTGTTATCTTCTTGCCTTCACAGAACACACTCATTCTCCCCACAGGACGCAGCCCAAAGTCCCATTCAGCTACTACATCCAACTCAAATTCCAAGATCACTAAGTGAGGCACAGGTTTGAGTATGGCTCCTAAAGGTGTGGAATGAAGACAAATTTACCTTCCCTTCCAATGACAATCACAATGGTGGAGCCTTGTCATGACAACTGTTATAAAACTCACATTGGAAACATTGGGACACAGCGGGCCCTCCCTCTCAGCAGTTATGAAATCCTGTTGGTCAGGAACTGAGGAGACCCCTTTGCCCTGGCAGTGGGAGTTCCTTGATTACACTCTTTCTGCTCTCTGGGAAGAAATCTCTGGCTCATTATTATAAAACACAAGGCTCCTAGCTCCGGGAGGTTTTCTTGTCTAGTGTCCTCCACGCCATACACAAAGTGCGTGTGGGGGGAAAATGCTCTCCTTGTGAGTTATATCGCTTTAGACACTTGCTTCACCTAATTCCAGTTCCTGAAAATTTTGGGACCTGAGGGTCATTTGAAGGTTTCCACATGTTGTTGTTTAAATGTGACCTAGTTTATGCTTTCCTTGGCAATAAAAGTCCTTCAAACACTTAGTAGGCTTCTTCCCTATTTTTATCCCATCAATTCAATGTGTCAGAAGTAAGAACTAAAATATTTTTCTGGACATGATTGTTTTGTTTTCATACTCTGCCTTGACTATTCTATCAGCTGAACAGTGAGTACCTAGAAGTCATCTGAAACCAAAGGTGCATATGGGGAATTCATACACTTTATTCCATCCTGCTGAAGGGGTGAAGTACCTCGTCTAACTGAAAAGTCTTAATGGGCCTTTCCTTAAGTCTTATTTTAAACTCCTAGGGATCTAGAAGCAATAGGTGTTTCCAATACCAGACAACCCCAAATTTCTGCATTTTATTCCCTTTCCTGTCTCCTGAGCTCAATTTTTTTTTTTCTTGGACGTCTTTGCCAAACACAATAAAGAACCACAGGTCACTAATTTTCTGGCTTTTCACAGCTACACTCTCACTAGGCACATGGGCACCCTCCTGTTATCACAGGCAAGAGTTTTAGAAAATGTTTTGCCAGTTCACAATATGGATCCCAATCTCTTGGGCCTCCAATAGTTTCATTATCACCCACCACCCTGTAGTCAGTGCCACACATTTTAGGTTTTTCTGACAGCAGGACCCCACTTCAGGGTACTCATTTTCATTAGTTCAGGTTAGCCACTGAAGCAAGCAGATTCTAAAATGCCTAATGGCTGACACACTCTTGCTCATGTGACTGTTCTGGCTGGTTCCAGATTGGTAGGGGAGGACACTCCATAGTCATTCAAGGACCCAGGCTGACAGAGGCTCTGTCACCTCCAAGGACATCAGGTCTTATCCATCATGTTAGTGTTAAGGGAAGAAGCACAGCAGATCCCTGAAAATGGTTTTCTTAGGGCCAAGTCTGGAAGTGTTTGGTTACTTCAGCCCCTAATCCAATGATTAAAACTGAGTCCCTATGGTCACACCTAACTTCAAGGGGCTGGGAGATGTAATTTAGCTGTGTGTCCAAGTAAAAGAGGAAATGGGATTTAGGGCGACCAAGTTGTGCTAGTTTGCCTGGGACTTTCTTGGTTTTAGCATTGAAAGTCATACTTCCCAGGAACACCCTCAGTCCTGGGCAAACCAGTACTGCTGGTCATCATCACATCCACTCTTCGAAAAACTAAGTCTTCTGTTTTCTTGGTTTCCTAGTCTGCAGTGATTACACACTACTATTTGGGCATGAATTGAATGTACTTGACACAATAGGGCAGATTGCTTTAATTAAAATATGTTATTTTCAGAAATTTGGGGCATATGTGATACAAGCTTGTAGCACACAGCTGCAAACACTGTCTTTGTCCCTAAATGAGTCCACTATAAGAAGTAGTAAAGGAGTTTCTATCATCATGAGCAAATGCCACCAATTTAACAAGAGTTCTTAAAAGAAGTCCCAGAGAGATTTTGCCAAAGGGTTCATTCATCTGAGAAGGCATAGAGAAGAAATTATTGTTATTATATCACATAAGGCAAATTACACCAGAAAACAAAGCAATTCATTTATCTTAAAGGCAGCTCCTTGGGCTGTCCCTGAGGGCAGAGACTGTGTGCCCTGTTCACTATACTATCTCTGTCATGTAGAAAGTACTCAGCAAATGGTCCCTGAATAAAGTTAACACACAGCTTACCAGAGAGCTTGTGCCCACTTTCAGTAATCAAAAAGGTTTTGTTTTGTGCTAAAGGATGAGAGGCCATTTATGACAGGGAGACTGGTTCTTGAGACAGGTATAGAAAGTAAGGAGTGGAAGCTCAAGGCCTGTAGGCCAAATCAGCATAGTAGGTGTGCTTTTGTTTGGTCTGCATAGTGTCCAAAAATCAGAAATTTTCAGATAGAGCTTGGATCTTGAAAAACTGGGAGATCTGGCAAAACAGTGCCTGGATTCCCACACAACAACTGAATGGAGCTAAGTAGCAACTGGTCCCATTAATCTGTGGATGGAGTGCTCACCCTCCAACTGCCACATTCACTACCACTTCACTACCCTCTCTTCACTCAAGGAACTTCTGTCATATCCCATAGACATGTCTCCAAAACACCTGTATTGAAGCACAGATTTATATTGTAACATTGTAGTAATTTTGCACATTAAAAAATGGCCACTGAACTTTCCAATAGTTGTTGATAAAGCCTGATTACTAATCCTGGTGACTTTGGGCCTGCCTGGCATTTCATAGCACTGTTGAGCTTTTCTCCATAAGAAATCAATAAGACATGTATGTGTGTGTGTGTGTGTGTGTGTGTGTATGTATGTATATATATGTGTGTGTATATATATATACGTATATATATACACCACCTGTAATTGTGTATTTATCTCCATCAATATTATTTTCAAACATGAACAATTCCCAACAAGTCCCTTCTCTAACCACATAAATTAAATAGCTGTCATTAGGTATTATTATTCTTTAAATTGATTTGAGAGAGAGAGAGAGAGAGAGAGGGAGAAAAATAGAAACATTGATTTGTTGTTCCACTTATTTATACATTCATTGGTTGCTTCTTGTATGTGTCCTGACCAGGGATTGAACCTGCAACCTTGGTGTATAGGGATGACTCTCTAATCAACTAAGCTACTCAGCCAGGGCTATATATTATTTTTTAGATACAGAAGTAATGGTGTATTTCTATATATATTCTAAATGACAATTAAAAAATGTTTTTGCAATAAAATCTTAACCATCACTATTATCAAGTGCTAAATCAAAAGCTATTAAATAATAAAACTGCCACAGCTTTATTCCTACAAAAAACACAAAGTTAAATATATAAGCAAACATGAACAAGAGGATAAATGATTCAGAAGTAGTTCCTTGACTACTTGCTCTGCACCCATCACTGTTTACTGCTTTCCAGCATTATCTTTACAAAAACCCTATGGAGAGAGCATGTCCCCAATGTTAGCATGCAACTAAAGTCACCTGCCCAAGGTCACTGACAGAGCTAGAATTAAAATTAAATTAATTTTAGCTCAAGAAGTGAACAAAAACACCATATTCCTCCCACCCAACCCCCCCCCCCCCAAATAAAATAAAGTCATTGTACAAGCAGAGGATTGTAGCACCTTATGGCAGGACAGAATCTTTGTGATCTGATCCAACATCTTATTGCACAGACAAGAGGAGGTCTGAGAGGTTCTATTCTTTGTACAAAGCTCACACAGCTGGTTACTGCAGGTCCAGGCCTGGCTCCTCAGCTCTGAACTCTCCCCACACTTGTACAGGAAGCTTACTGCACAATCTGCTACCATGTCCCATTGGTGGGCACATTTGTCCATTTTCAGGCAATTTTATCTGGAGGGAACTTCGTTTTCTCTGCCTCTGTTTCTAATCTTTAATGCCATTATTACTGTTATTCTTTTATACATTTCTTATGTAAATTTAAAACTGATTCTAGCATTGCATAGTCATCACATAATGAAAAATAAATTTTTGCTTTATAAATATGCCAAAAAGCACAGAGTCACTGAGTTATGAACATTGTTAATTTGAAACAGAAAGCAGACATGCATTAAAATCATGTAAAATTCCTTGTTTCTCCTTCACTGATCAGCGATCTCTCCTGCTGCAACTGCTGATGTCACAAACACCTAGTACTGGTACAACATTCCATTCCCATTAAATCTTTCCTGCTCCACTGAACATTAAGTATGATGGAGTCAATTATATAATAACTCAGGCCAACAAAGGTCTAATCATGTCTGTGAACAAGTAGTAAAATACCTTTTAAAATTACCTTAAACATCCTGAAATATAAGTCTATCGCTTAAAACAGCAGTGTGCCACAATTATTAAAACATGCAATACCTATTTAGTCAGGGGTAGTGACCTCTCTTCCCTTAGACTGTCAAATTTTTAAAAATGACAACAGCCAACACAATAGCCATCCAATGTGAATGAATAATAAACTTACACCAATATTTTGTCAGATCGGCAAAAAACAGTTTGGTGTGTCACTGAATTTTAGTAATTAGTTCATGTGCCATGAGATGAAAAAGGTTGAAAATCACTAACTTAAAGCATGTTTAGTGATTATTGAATGAACATGTGTCGAAAAACACCTTCTGATTTTAACTCATTCTTATTTCAAATTTCAGCTCCCAAAACACCACAGAAGTGCCACATTTTAAGTAAAAAGGTGCCAAATTCCATTAAATAGTCTAAGAAAAATGTTCTGTTATCTTAATACATTGACATAAGATTTCTCAAATTCTCCACAATTACCACTTTTGATATTAAGTATCTTCATTGAAAACATATGAAATAGCTGGATATTTCCATTCATTATAAGTTTTCTTTTTAAACGAAATATAATTACAACATAAGTATCCCTTTATGTCAGTTATGTAACCCTTAAACTAATATGACAAAGATTTTTTTTAAGTCCTCTCCAATTTCTCCAAACCATCTTCATGGCAATTGCCACCAGCCTGTGGTGGTCAGCAGTCACTGCTTCACCAGGAGCTCTGTGCCGCCACACCGGTCACTTTGAGCTTCTGTAACATGCACACCATCCATTTCTTTTCAAAGCTCTGATGCTTCGTTCACCCATCCAATTCCCAACAGCTCCACATTAGAGAAATGAAGGACTCAGGAAATTTAAATCCTTGTTCTGCAAGGCCTTAAATAAGCCTTAGAGCTCAGCAATGTCCTGATTCCCACGGGGTAGAGGGGGCATGGGAAAGGGCCATTGCTGAAGTCCCAGGGCAGACTGCAGAGCTGATAAGACCATCCTGTTTAATGTCACAGGAGCTGGCATTGCTCCCTCAGGCTCACTTCTTAGGTGCCCATTTGCTTTAGAATTCCATCCATTTTAAATTTCGAACTATTTTACAGTCTTAAGGAATCAACTGAGAGAGATGTTCTTGTTCATCCAGACCCACCTCGAATTCAGAGGAAACCCCTGGAATTTTTCTGTCTTCTGAATGAGCATTTCCAGGAGCTGGAGCCTTAATCCACACTAGGAAAGACATCCCAACCCAGGGTATTCTTAAAGTGGAAACTAGCTTCTCTAACATCCATCTTTTTATTCTAAAGCTGCTTAGTGGAATTACATACAGAATAAGGCTCATTCCCTATCTACTGGTGAACACTGTAAGATTAAGATGGACTCCTAGAAATTTAAAACTACAGGGGAATTTAGAGATTATCTCTTTCAATGAGCCGTATCAGCCCTGAAAGGTGAAGCCACTTGCCCAGATCACATTAGTCTGAAGAACTAAGCTCTGTCTCCTTCACTATGTCTCTCTACACATACTGGCTGAAATAATGCAATGTCTATTTCCTTTCACCTCTACCCTTCCTCAGGATTTTACTAGTCAAACTGTTGTAACTTTAGCTAGAAATAGTTGTGGAAATGACTGTAGTTATGTTAACACTGTAATATGAGAACACTTATTTATCAACATTTTATATGCTTTATTGAAAGTTGACAAATGCAACAGTTAAATACAGTGACACCTTACAACTATGTAGAGAACATGCACAGAAATATATGCATATAACTACTATACAGGTAATATGCAGAAACCCCTACCGGGAAATTCATCTCACTAGCTAGAACTGATCATTTTTCAAAGTACTCAACCAGCTCAATCAAAAGACTTCAGTGAACAGGGATTTACTTCAAGATATTCAGCAGCTAGATTTCAGATTAAACAAAGTGACTGTGTCAAATTCTTAAAATTTCTTTAGGTGCGACTTTCATCACGTAGCAGTTTTTATGTAGGTCTCTCTATAAAGACAATCCACACCTCTTCAGACAATGAAACATCTAAATTTCAATCTGTACAACCTAAATAGTAGTTACAGTCCTCTATTGTACAAAATAGTTACACTACGTACACAAATGTATAATAAGCAAAACATCCTTCACGGTAAGATAGCCTAGGTCCCAGCTAGCTGTCACCTTTTAGTCACTCTAATAGTTTCGTGTCATTCACTGTTTCAGAAAGAGGCACGCAGTACTATTGGTTTTTATGGATTTTGGTGACAGTCATCAATTTGTACAATGAACTGTTTCCCTCATTTCAGGAACAACTATGCACCAGTCTTTCCTTTTACCTCCCTTTCGAGTTCCTCATGGGTAGAAAGGAGAGAGGACAGTCCAGTGGGGCTCCACTGCTCCGCAACCCCATGTCATACACTATGTGCAAGCTGGAGACAACTCTTGGAAGTAAGGGTGGGGAGCAGGGAAGGGATGGAAAGGCACACAGCTCCTCAGCATGAATTAAACCATTTCTCAAATATCTGCCAAGCTGCATGAGGTCCCAGTATATCCATGCTAATTCCCTATTCAGCTTCAGTTCACCAAACTAAGACACTTCTTCAAGCCAAAAGGTATATGGGTATTTAATACTGGAAAAAAAGAGATAATGGTATATGTCAGTCTCACGTCTCTTTTGCAGCAAGCAATGAAATGGATGACTGTGGAGGCAGACTTCCCCTAGTACATCATCTCGGGTCTGTTGAGTTCAGATAGCAGCAGTACTGCAAGGGCATAGGAGGCTATGCAGTTGGTCCTGAGCCCTGAGATGCTGGCTGGGCTGGGGGCTGTGTGGTCCCCTGTGGCTGTGAGGTGGCAGGGGGGGAGCCAGTCTGCAGCTGGGCCTGAAACTGGGCAAGCTGCTCAGGACTGGCCAGTGTCTTCAGCAGATTGTTTTCCTGCTCCAGCTGGGAATTTTTCTCTATTAGTTCTTTGATTTGCTCTTTGAGGACCTCCACTTCCTCTCTAACTGCATACATCAAATGACTTTTCACCAGATCCTGAAAGGGAGAAGGGAAAAAAGATTTAACTTACTATTTACTATTTCCCAGACTCCATATCTCTAAAGCATTATTTTTGCCTGGCTCTCCCTAACCATTTACATATATTGCTTTTATTGTTCATTTATTGGCACCAGGGGAAATCTACTGAATACAATCACAACTGTACAATACTCAAGTTTAATGTATAAGTGATTAACTTTTTAAAAGTGTATGGTTTCTTTGCAGCAGTTAGCCAGCAATGCAGTCAGGTTCCTATTTGAGATGGCAACATGCACTGGGGCTCTGAGTCGGCAAGCAGGAGACAGGCCACAGGGTTGTCCAGGCCCGCAGCACTGTAGCCACTTCCCCGCCCCCAAGTCCCTCCTGCCCCCGCCCGCCTGCTGCCGACAGACCGCCTCCCTCAGCACCGGCTGCAGCCAGTTCCTACGGAGCATGTTGCCGCATTTTCCTCCTTCCACCCTTACCCACCCCACCCCCCACCCCGGCCTTTTCGAGATTATACTGACATCACAGAAACCTGGGCAGTCATTGCAGCCAATGAGAGCTCGATTTATTTATAGCTCCGAATTAAAGGTTCGTAGTTTGCCTAGCAACAGTGGGAAGAGAATCCCGTGAGAAGAGCCACAGGCGCTGCTCCAATAACAAAGAACGGCCAAAGCGGAAATAAAAAATAGGAGAAATTCAAGCGCAAGCTGGGAAGACAAAACTTTTTTTCGGATTCGTCTTCGTTGTGCAGTAGCCTATATCACTGGGATCTGTCTGTGTTCAGTCTAGATGGTCCCTTCCCGAGATCCCCACTTCTGAGGACTCCCCCGCAACCCCCGGTTCCCTAGTAAACCTCAGGTTTCCTAGTAAAGCTACATCTCTTAGAGACGTGCCCACCACCCGAGGCCACACTAGGCCGGCGCTTCCCTAGAAACTCCCCAGTAAAAAGGGACTCCTCTGCACAAATCCCGAGGTTTTGAGAAATCGGTCTTGGAAAGAACACTGAACATCCTCGGAGCCCCTTTCTCTCTCCACAGCAGCTACAGTGCGTGGCTTCACGTTGACAGAATGGGGGCAGTGCAGGCATTTCTAATGTATGCAGAGCCATCACCATCCTAACTATGGATGAACGCGTTCCATCCCAAGACAGCTCGCTTTTTATACTTCGCCCACATTTAGTACAAATAATTTTTAATCAGTACATACCATAGCTTGCTCGATTTTGTTGTCAATAGCTACGACACTTGCACCAGAGGAGCTGGAAAAAAGGGGGGAAATCGGTCAATGGAATTTATCTTAAACGTTACACACACACACAAAGGTTTTTCCAAGTTGTGATGTTTCTAGCATCGTTTTTGAAATATTCCTTAAGTCTATGTAATATATCACCCTCCAGAAAACATAAGCCACTCACTTATAATGAATATTCAGACATTTCCCTATTTTAGTGAGCCACAAAGGGCTAAATTACATAATGTGCTAAAAGCCTGTTCTCTGGTGAGCAGAAGGCTATTCTAAACATTGCAAAAAGTAACATCCATATCACTATCCTCTCTGAGCAATGGACAAAGGAATTCGCCTGGCTATCTTTCAACTGCATTATTACAAATATCTCACGAGTAAATTTAAATACATTATCCCAGCCGACATTTACCTATTGTCAAGTCTCACAGAGGCGTTTTCAGTCCCCAGCAAGGATGACAAGAAAGAAATTGAAAAATGTCTCAGTTGGTAAACTCCTAGATCCATCGCCACTGGTCTACACCATTGGGATTTCATGCAATTGCAGCCAAAAACACCCTCGCGAGAAAAAAAAAAAAAAGGAATACCAGCAGCTTCGTTTGAGCTAGATAAAAATCTTCCAGCTTTCTGCAGCTCAGGGAGAAATAGAAAACAGCTGCCCTAATTTAAAAGAGACCGGCTTCTGGGGCTTGGCAATCCCAGAAAGATCCCGATCACAAGCTTCACAGATCAGCGGCCAGGCTCCACTAAGGTCTAGACTAGGGCTCTGGTCTCGGTGCAAAATATATGCAGGGAAGAGCTGTGGCAATTGGACAACACGCCATTGGAGCCGCCCCTTCTCCCTTCCCCACCCTCCTCCTGCTGCTCTGCCTTCCCCCGCCCCCAGCCTCCCGATTCCGTTTTTCTGTGGGCTGGCCTAGGCCGCAGTCGCAGGAGCCGGGGTACAGGGCCTCTGAGACGTCCACAACCTCGAAAAGCCGAACCACTGCTTCTGCAAAAAAAGTCAAGGGTCTCGGAAAAATACGACTGGGGCCCCAAACGTGCTTACGTTTATGGGAGTCTGACCCCAGTCCACGGAGCTGCCTGTCCCCACGGCTGCAGAACGGAGAAAGCTTCCTATTTGCAACCAGAACCGTCGGAGCTACTGGGCATGCCCAGTCCCACCGCTAGGACTTGCAGGAGCTCGAGTGTCTCGATTTCAATTATCTAGTTCTTACAGGCGGCAGTAAAGGGAGGATTTCATAGGCGGTGTTTTTTAAATAAAGATAATAACCAAATAGTAATAATACTTCTTTTTGAAAGCCAGTGAATTTTAGAGTGAAAAATCACATTTGCTTTTTGAGAAATACTACCTTTCTGTGAACTTAATGACTTGTAGAAACGAAACAAAAAGGGTTACATAGTCTGCTAGGCGTATATGTACTGAAGCAAAAGGGAATCTACCAGATAAAATCAAGTGGATCCTTCCAAAATGTCCCTAGAGTTATAAGCCTTAAAATCTCACCTCTTCTTCCACTTTATAGCTAAAAATATCAATCTACAAGTTGAATCCTCCATAGGTCTGTTTTCAGTAAGTCCCTAAGGCAAGTTTCTGAGAGTTAAGTGACTACGTATTCCTATAAACTCAGTCCTATAGAGGGTGCTGACATACAGTGCAGTATGTATTTCACCTTTTGGCAGCAATAACCAAAATAATTCCCTTCTCCAAATCCAAATCAAGAGATCTGTGTGTAAAATAGCTTAACCCCTTATGCATTTCCTCTATTAATCTGAAATATTTAAAGGAAAGCATCAAATGAGGTTACAATTTAATATACTAAAAATCTAAGGCCTTAAATTTGCTTGTAATTTATAGTTTGTAATTCGATACATTTAAGACGGCAAATTTAACCTCTACAATACTGCCCTCTGCTGGCATAATACTATACTACCACAACCAGAAAAAAATCACTACAGTTTTCTAATCCATAGGCAGATCGTATAATCATAAATAATTCCAACATAATATTGGACCATATATTCTACTTACAAACACATACACACAGACACATACAGAGAGTCTTGTCTTTTCTCTCTCAAACAAGCATTCTCCCTTAAGTAGTACCTTTTTAATTTAGGAAATTTCAATTGCCACCAGAGCCTTTCAGACATGCTTTTAAGTAGACCCAATACTGGCAGGGAGCATCTGCTTTTTAAAACTGTACAGAGTGGGACTTCGAGCCAAGATGGAGGCCTAGACAGGCACGCTGTGTCTCCCTCCACAACTAAGAAGAAATACAACTACCTCAAAACTAGAGACAACCAGAAGTTCCAGAAAACTGAGCTGCATGGAAGTTCAACAAACAAAGATATAAAGAAGAAATACTCATCCAGACAAGCAGGAGGGGCGGAGCTGGGGCAGAGAGAACACAGTGTGGTGGTGGCAGCAGCGGCGGCAGCATCAGGCCAGCGAAAAGTGCAGTGACATGTTTTTAAAAGTAGAGAGGGACACGTGGGGAGCGCTCGCAGAATCAGAACAGACTGCAGAATCAGAACAGACTGCACAGCTCACGCACAGTTCCAGTGCCAGGGAAAATAAAGCCTCATTGCTTACGACTGTGCAAACCGGTGGGGGTTGGGGCAGAGGAAGAAACAGTCGGTCTCTCAGTAGAGTCCACTTGTTTAAAGCATCCCCACGGTCCTAGAATGTCTGCAGACCCACTCACTCTTGGAACAACAGTGAGGGCAACAGCTAGAGAGGTGCCAGTCCCATAGGGGAGTGGGGAAAGTGCTTGAAAAGGGGGTGAGTGCTGAGCAAGAGGCATTGTTCCCTCTCAGACCCCTCCCTCACATACAGTGCCACAATGTAGTGAAATGTGTAGCCCTGTACTGACCAATACCTAAGGCTCCACCCCTTACAACATAATGGGTGCGAAAGCTCTACCTAAGACACAGAGGTAAACAAACACAGGAGCCTGTCAAGATGAGGAGACAGAGAAGTATGGCCCAAAAGAAGGAATGGATCAAGGCTTCAGTGATAGAACTAAGTGACAATGAAATAGACAAAGAGACTGCCAACCTAACAGATGTAGAGTTCAAAACACTGGTGATAAAGATGCTCACAGGCTTGACAGATATGCTTAAGTACGGCAAATGCATAAGGGAAAAAGTGAAGGCTATGATAAAAATACACACAAAACCAATGGCGAAGGGAAGGAAACCAGGGTTCAAATCAATGATATGGAATAGAAGAAAGAAGAAAACAGTCAGCTAGTACAGAATGAGGAAACAAGAATTGAAAAAAATGAGGAGAGGCTTAGGAACCTCTGGGACAACTTTAAATGTGGCAACATCCAAATCATATGTGTGCCAGAAGAAGAGGAAAAGCAAGAATTGAAAGCTTATGTGAAAAAATGATGAAGGAAAACTTCCCTAATTTGGGGAAGGAAATAGACATACAAGTCCAGGAAGCACAGAGAGTTCCAAACAAGCTAGCCCCAAGGAGGGCCACACCAAGACACAATATAATTAAAATGCTACAGATTCAAGATAAAGAGAATCTTAAAACCATCAAGAGAAAAGCAGAGAGTTACCTACAAAGGGGTGCCTATAAGACTATCAGCTGATTTCTCAAAAGAAACTTTGCAGGCAAGAAGTATTCAATGTGATGAAAAGCAAGGACCTACAACCAAGATTACTCTATCCAGCAAAGCTATCATTTAGAATGGAAGGGCAGATGAAGTGCTTCCTAGACAAGGTAAAGCTAAAGGAGTTCATCATCACCAAGCCATTATTATATGAAATGTCAAAGGGACTTACTTAAGAAAAAGAAGATCAAAACTATGAACATTAAAATGACAACAAACTCACAACTATCAACAACTGAATATAAAAAATGAAGATAAAATCCAACTAAACAAACCAGAATAGGAACAGAATCATAGGTATGGAGATCATTTGGAGGGTTATCATCTGGAAGAGGGAAAGGGAGAAATGGGGGAATGGTTCGGGGATTAAGAAGCATAATTGCTAGGAACAAAATAGGGGGAAGTTAAGAATAATATAGGAAAGGGTGAAGCCAAAGAACTATATGTACGACCCATGGACATGAACTAAGGGGGGTGGGGTTGCTGGAGGGAAGGGTGGTACTGGGCAGAGCGGAGCAAAGGGAAAAAAAATTGGGACTACTGTAACAACATAATCAATAAAATATACAAAAAAATTAAAAAATAATTTTAAAAAAACTGTACAGAGTGTTTATGAATCAAATATGGTGAATGTGGTAGATGACGGAAAGGGCAATTCTCTTTTGGGTTAAAAACCAAAAAGTGACTGACTATAAAGCAATAACATTTTTTATTGTAAGGTTCATATTATTCTCCCAATTTTAAAGCTTTGTTTTTGAATAACAAGTAACATTTGTTAGCATATTTATAATTTATAAAAATTTACATAATTATATATATATATATACACACTATCTCATGATAGAAATTTATTCGAGGAAGGCACCCATTTTTGGTAAAAAGAAACAGAGTAAGTGCAGCAGGCATATGGTCCCTATGTCTATGAATGCTTGCTAGACAGAATTATTACTACATAATAGTTTCTATATTTAAAAGTTAAAGTTATCACTAAAACTATCTGTAATTAGGTCTATTTACATATTTGAACTGCACAGGAAAAATTAAGGCATCATCTTAAGCTATAAAAGATCTGGAAAAAAAACACTTTAAGGTCATATAAAGAAATAAATTTAAAGTTTCCAGCTGAAGTTTAAATTACTGAATTAACTGAATTTTATTTATTCATGACGTTCTTGAACACATACAGAAAAGTTGGTTTTGTTTTCATTTCATTCATTTCGACTGATCATCCATTGTATTAAGCTACAAAAGCCAAAATACAAGCAACCATAGTCTTTTTAACCCAAGGAACATTATAGTCATCTCCAGTATTTTGGTTTTTAAATAAAATTATAAAAAAAAAAAGTCATTGTACATACATCCTTGAACATCTGTGTATATATTTCTTGAATATTTGCAGGGCCAAAAGATATACCACAAAAAAAAGATTAAAAACATATATTTTCATATATTTCAAATAAATGTGCTAATTTCCTTTAAAAATAGATTTTTAAGTGGAAACTAAAAGGTAATTTTAAAAAGAAGGCAAAGGAATTGGAGGAACATTCCTTGAAAGAAAACCCATGGGTCAGAAATTTCTGAAGCACAGACGGCTAGAATTACTATCAAAGATTCCTCTCTTCGTAAGACAAAATATCTGAGTCTAGTGCCTACCCAGAGCTCAAAGAAGACTGACTAGCCCAGAGGACAGGGAAAACACTACTCTGCCTCAAGGAGAGACTTTTAAGGGCATGAATGATAATAATGGCCTTCAGGCATTGGGAAGAGATCGGGTCTTACTCCAGTGGGGAATCTGGAACACAGGAAACAGCCTGGCCATTCCAGATTGGGTGTTTTGTTGTTGTTTTTCTGTTCTGTTTTGCCTAAAAGCCTTTTTACCTGGATTCCAATTCAATCACTTCTGTATATTGGTAGCATGCATGCTAGGATATGAGAAGAGGAGAAAGAGCAGGGCCTCTGTATTTCTAATCCAGTAATGTGCTTTTTTCTTTTTAACTTGATCTGACTTGACCATATAGGTAATAGTTGGGAAATCCATCACTCATGTAGGATAGTATATACCTCCCTGTCCAAAGTCTTTACGAATCTAAAGTAACTGCGAGGAAAGAGGCTAAAGCATATCTCCCTGCCCCTGACCAAATCACTGTTGTCTAGGGACTGCAGGTCACTTCCTCTTTCCTAGTTTACTCTCACTAGGCACTGGGAACAGGGTTACTAGTTTAGCAAACGAAACTATATAATTCTTAATTAAAGGTGACTTGTAGATAAACAACAAGTACAGTACTGTTTTAGTGTTGGGTCCCACATACTGTCAGAACAAGAAGCAATTCAAAAGAAATCAAAACAAGAAAATTCAACCTTATTTTAAATTTCCTTTATTTCTATAGAAAAGTTGGAAGATAAAGTTGAAAAAATCTTCTAAAAAGTAGAATAAAAGAAATAGAATTGAGAGATAAGAAACTATGGAATGAATCTAGGAGTTCCAGCATCAAAATAGAATGAGTTCCAAAAACACAGAGCAAAGGGAAGGAAATTATTTTTAAAATTAAATTTTTCCAGAAGTGAAGGGCACAAAAGTCACCAGATTCAATGACATGACCACCACAATAAGTGAAAAAAGCCCTATACCAAAGCACATCATCATGAAACTAAAGATCCCTCAGATAAAATCCTAAGAGCTTCTAAACAGAAAAAAAAACTAGTATCAGAATGGTTGCACTGGCTGCCAGAGAACAATGGAGAAAATGTCCTTAAAATTCTGGCAGAAAACGATTTTTCATTTGGCCAAATAATCATCTAAGCATAAAGGTAGAATAAAAACATTTTCAGACATATCAGAGACCAAGACAGAAACAAACCTAGATAAGGGGTTTAGGAAGATGAATAAATTCTAGAGATCTGCTATGCAACCTTGTACCTATAGTCAACAGTACTATGTTGTACATTTAAAACTTTGTGAAGAGCATGAATCTCAGGTTAAGTGTACTTACCACAATAAATAAAATGTTTAAAAATAAGATATGTTGTATATTTGAAAAGGAGAGAGAGAGAGAGACAGAGAGACAGAGAAAGAGAGAGAGAGAGAGAGAGAAAGGGCATGGCACACATGAACCCAGAACTGACTCAAATAGGGAAAGAAGGAAGGGAATCAACAACAGGATGATGCTGGAGGAAATCTCAAGATAATGGCTGCTAAGCAAGCCTAGGCAGTAGGCAGCACCTGGTCTGTAACGGGGCATAGGAAGATGGAAGCCTTTGGGAGGGACAGCTTCAGTGGTAATAAGCACAGAGATGATGATTTAAAACATTTGAGCAATTGAAGGATGCAGGGGAGCTACAAATAGAGATACGACAGATCAAATGGGACAATTAGTTAACTTTGAAGACAGTTTTACAGAAAACAATGGCAAGGAAAATAGTCTTCTTATAAATAAAATTTACATGATTACATTCATTTTTTATTGGTTTAACTTTGGAAAGGTAACTGTGCTGGGAAGGTGGTGGCAAGGAAAACGTGTGGTAAGAATGGTTTAAAAGTGCTAAATCCTAACCTACTAGTTGTAACTTGATTAGAAAATATTACAATTGAAAAAGGAAGAAATGACAGTATAAATATATTATAGAGATGTGTAGATAAATATGAGAAGACATAAAAATGAAAAGTGGCTGCTTCTGAGAAATACACTGGGGGACTAAAAAAGAGCAACTGCTAATATTTTTTTTCTATTCACCCTATTTGATCTTTAGGTATGTAGAGGTATTTCTTTGATTGAAAAAACACTTTAAAATAAAAATGAGAGAACAGGGATCCTCTGCTCCCAGGCTTCAGCTGATCACGTATCAGTACATGTATGGGAGGAAATTACCTGAGGCTGGGGAAAGAGCCACACCATAGAAGCAGGCAGGACAATTTTTGGAAATCACATAGGATCGGGAATAGTTTGTGTTACTACCAGCTTGAAAAAGAAGGAATTATAAACACAGGGTACCAGATATTCAGAAGGATTATGCCAAAGCAGTGGGGAAAAATTAGTTCTAGACTAAAGGGTGTTTTGGTCTTGTAAGTAATTTAAAAGGAAGGCTTGAAAAGATCAAACTGTTTCCAAGTAACTTAATTTTGTCCCAAAGCAGAGCTCAAGGATATTAAATAAAATACAGTTAGCATTCAGTAATTCACAATGCCTGGCATCTACTGAAATATACCAGGCATACAACAAGCAAGGAAATATGATTTCTAATGAGGAAGAATACCAATCAATCAGAATGGCCCATAGATGACAAAGATGATACAATGTCTAGACAAGGACAATAAAACAAGCATACTTTATATGTTCAAGAAGGTGGAGGAAAACAGCGTATTAAGTAGAGATATGGATGGTATAAAGAAAACCCAAATTAGATTTATGAAACTGAAAAATACAATGTTTGAAAAGAAAAATACACTGCATGGGATTAACAGTAGATTTAAAAGGGCTGAAGAAACATTAGTGATATATTAGCAACAAAAACGATCCAAAATAAAAGAGAAAAAAGTTTTAAAAAGAAAGTAACATTAAATTGTGGGCCGGAATCAAGTAAATATATGTAGCAAAGTCCCTAAAGAAGAAAATAAGGAAGGAGAGAGGAAAAAAGATTTGAGGAAATAATGACAATTTTCCTCAAATTTTATTAAAACAATAGATCCAAGAAGCTAAATAAACCTCAAGCAAGAGAACAGGGAAGAAAACTAAAACAGGTATATCATAATCAAATAGCTTAAAACCAGTGATAAAAAAAAAAGTCCTAAAAGCAGCCAGAGAAAAGAAGTAGATAATATACCAGAGCAGCATAGATAAGAATGGTAGCAGACTTCTGGTGGGAAACAGCCAGAAACTAGATAGAAGATAGTGCAGCAATATCTTTAAACTGCTGAAAGAAAAATGTTTTAAAACCATCAACCTACAATTCTATGTCCAGTGAAAATACCAGTCAAAATGGAGTTGAGCCAGTGGTTGGAGCATCAGACCAAAAGGTTGTGGGTTTGATTCTTGGTCAGGGCACTTGCCTAGGTTGCAGGTTTGTATGAAAGGCAACCCATTGATGTTTCTCTCTCACATCAATGTTCTGTCTCTTTGTCTCTCTGTCTCTGTCTCTGTCTCTCTCTCTCTCCCCGCTTTTCCCTCTCCACCACCCCTAAAATCAATAAGTGTGTCTTGGGTGAAGCAAAAAAGAATAATGATATATTTTTTAAATGAAGGTGAAATTCATTTTTTAAAACATATAAAAGCTGGAACTATTCATCATTGACAGACCTACACTATAAGAAATTTTAAAATAAGTCCTTCAGGCAGAAGGAAAAATGATACCAACAGGATCTCTAGACCTACACAATAAATGAACATCACTAGAAAGAGTAAATAAGTGGTTAAATACAAAAAAAAATCCCTATTTAAATGTCTTTTAAAAGATAAATGACTGTTTAAAGCAAAAATAACAATGTATGGGGGTCATAAGATATGTAAAAATCAAATAAATGGCAAAAATAGAACACACGCTAAGAGGCCTTCTAACTTTAAAGAAGACTGTGATAAGAATGTGCAGTTGACCCTTAAACAAATGGGTTAGAACTGCACAGTCCACTATTATGAGGATTTTTTCATAAACACCTGTACTGTTGTCACTGTGACTGGTGTAGCTCAGTGGGTTGGGCATCATTCCCACAAACAGAAAGGTCGCAGGTTTGATTCCTGGTCAGGGTATATGCTTGAGTTGTGGGCCAGGTCCCTGGTTGGGGACATGTGAGAGGCAACTAATAAATTTTTCTCTTACACATCGATGTTTCTCTCCTTCGCTTTCTCCCTTCCCTCCCTCTCAAAGAATAAAATAAATAAAACCTTTAAAAAAATACTTATACTTAAATTTCCAGTTGGGAGTCTTCAGAAACAGGCCAACTATATTCATTGAATTGATCTTCCTCATTTTACATACTGATCCTGAGTATCTGTCGATTTTGGTATCTACAGAGGTCCTGGGACCAATCCCCCAGATACCAAGTGACAACTAAGTTTTCATGGAGTCAAAAGTTATATGCGATTTTTGACTACACAAAAGTCTGTACCCCTAGCCCCTTGGTTGTTCAAGGGTCAACTGTATACTGTAAACTAATAAAACAACTGAAAGAACAGTACAAAGAGTTATAGCTAATAATTCAATAAAGGAGAGAAAATGGAGTCATAATAAAAAATACAATCTAACAGAAGACAGAGTAAGAGAAAAAGAGGAATAAAGAACAGACTTAAAAACAAATAGCAAGACAGATTTAAACCAACTATAGCAATAATCACAATAAATGTAAATGTTGTTCTCAATTAAGCATTTTAATTAAAAGGTAAAGATTGTCAGATTGGATTAAAGAAAAAAACCAAGACCCAACTATATGCTGCCTGTAAGAAATATACTTTAAATATAAAGGCATAAATAGGTAAAATAAGAGAATGCAAGAAGATATTCCATTTTCTTAATCATAAAACACTGAAGTGGCTACACTCTTCAAATAAAATGGACCAAAGATCATTTCATAATAAATAAAAGGGTCAATTCATCAATGTCATAAAAATCCTAAATGTTTACACACTGATAACAGAGCTCCAAAATACATAAAGCAAAAACTGAGAGATTTGCAATGAGAAATAGAAAAATCCACAATTAAACTTGGAATTTTCAATATATTCTTTCAATAAGTAAAAGAACAAGTAAGAAAAAAATAAGAATAAAGAACACTTGAATCAATACTTGACCTAAATGGTTTTGTAGAACATTTCATGAAATAAAAGCAGAATACACAGGTGTTTCAAGCACACAATGAATTTTTACCAAGATACACCATATTCTGATCCATAAATCAAGTCTCAATAGATGTAAAAGGATTCAAATAATATAAAGTATGTTTTATGAGCACAATGGGATTAAAGTAGAAATCAGATTATCAGGAAAATCTCCAAATATTTAAAAATAAAGTAACTCATATCTAAATAAACCAGTGGTTCTCAACCCCCCTAATGCCGCGACCCTTTAATACAGTTGCTCATGTTGTGGTGACCCCCAACCATAAAATTATTTTCGTTGCTACTTCATAACTGTAATTTTGCTACTGTTATGAATCATAATGTAAATATCTGATATGCAGGATGTATTTTCATTGTTACAAACTGAACATAATTAAAGCATAGTGATTAATCACAAAAACAATATGTAATTATATATGTGTTTTCCGATGGTCTTAGGCGACCCCTGTGAAAGGGTTGTTTGACCCCCAAAGGGGTCGCAACCCACAGGTTGAGAACCACTGAAATAAACCAAGGGTTGACCCTAACGGATGTGGCTCAGTGGGTTGGGCCTTGTCCCACTTGCCAAAAGGTCACCGGTTTGATTCCTGGTCAGGTCACATGACTGGGTTTTAGGCCAGGTACCCAGTTGAGGGCCTGCAAGAGGCAAACGAATGAAGTTTCTCTTGCACATCGATGTTTTCTTCTCTTTCTCCCTTCCTTCCCCTCTAAGTAAATAAATAAATAAATGAAACCTTTAAAAATATATAACCCACAGGTTAGCGAGTATTTTGAACAAAATTAAAATAAAAATACAACATATTAATTTTATCATAATAAATTTAACAACTTAGACAAAATGGATAAATTTCTAGAAAGACAAAAACTACCAAAAAACTCACCTGAGGAGAAATACATAACAAATAGATCTGTATCTATTTTAAAAATTAATTTGTAATTTAAAATCTTACTACACAAAAACTCAGACCCTGAGGGTTTCACTAGTCAATCCCACTAAACATTTAAGGAAGAAATAATGCCAATTCTACACAAACTCTTCCAGAATATTGAAGAGAAAATGCTTCCTAATTCATTCTATGAGACCAGCATTACTCTAATACTAAAATTAGACAAAAAGATTATGAAAAAGAAAAAGAAAATTATGGACAACAGCCCTGATGAATAGATGTAAAAATTCTTAACAAAATTTTAGCAAATTGAACCCAACAATATATTAAAAGGATAATAAATACATCATGACCAAATGGCAATTATCCTGAACATGCAAAACTCACTCTATCAAATGACTAATGATTGACTCTATCAACAGACTAAAGAAAAAAATTATAGGATCATTTCAATAGATGCAGAAAAAGCAATTTGACAAAATTAAACATCCATTCATGATTTAAAAAAAAAAACTTTCCGAAAAATATTAAAGGGTTCTTCTTTGGCCTTGATAGAAGACAGCTACCAAAAAATCCAACTGGTACCACACTTAACAGTGAAAGAGTAAATGGTTTTCCCCTAAGACTGAAATGAAACAAGGCAAAATTGTCCACTCTCAGCACTCTTAGTCAACATCATACTGCAGTAATTGGCAGGCAATAAGGCAACACACACATAAGAAATAAAAGGCATCCAGATTAGAAAGGAAAAATAAAACCATCCCTATTCTGTTCACAGATAATGATTGTCTATGTGAAAAATCCCAAAAAATGCACCAGTAAACTACTAGGACTAACAAGAAGCATGTTTATCAATGTCACAAGATATAAGTTCAATATAGAAAAAAATCAATTGTATTTCTATATATTGCCATGAATAAGTGAAACTTTAAAGTTTCATTTACAGTATCATAAAAATACATGAAATAGTTATAAATCTATAAAACACATATTGAAAACTATAAAACATTGGTAAAAGAAATCAAAGAGACCCAAATAAATGGTGAGATATACCATGTTCATTTTTAAAAGCCTTACTACCAATACTGTTAATCTTTCAATTCCCCCACCCCAAACTAATGTATAGATTCAATGTAATCCCAATCAAAATCCCATCAAGACTTTTTATAGAAAATAACAAAGCATTTCTAAAATGTAGATATAAAGACAAAGGAACTGGAATAACAAAAAACTGAACCCCCTACCTAACCTTAAGACTTTCTGTAAGGCTAACCTCATCAAAATAGGATGGTATTGGCAAAGGCCAAACATATAGAGCAATGAAACAGAACAGGGAGGACAGAAATAGACCCACACATTTATGGGAAATTGATTTCTGACAAAGATGTAAAGTGATTCAGTGCAGAAAATAATCTTTTCAACAAATAGTAGTGGAACAACTGGATAGCCATATACAGAAACAAAATGAAACAAAACAAAAAACCAACTTAATCCATTCCTCCCATCATATGAAACATTAACTTCAAATGGATCATAGACCTAAATGTAAAATCCAAAACCATAAAACTTATATAAGAAAACAGAAGAAATCTTTGAGACTTTGGATTAGGCAAAGATTTCTTAGATATAACAACAAAAGTACGTTCCATAAAGGAAAAATATCAATAAACTGGACTTAATAAAAATGAAGAATTTCTGTTCTTTAAAAGACACTGTTAGAAGAACAAAAAGACAAACTATAGAACATTATTAAATATTGCAAGTCACCTATCTTATAAAGGACCTATAGCTAAATTATATAAAAAACTCACAAAAGTCAATAGCAAGAAAACCCAATTTTTAAAAAAACTGTGGGCACAAGATACTTTATCAAAGAAGATATATGAATGATAAATAAGCACAAAGAAAAAGTAGACACCATTAATCATGAGAAATGCAACTAAAACCATAATGAGATACCACTACACACCTGCTAAAATTAAAATTAAAATTAAAACATTTAAACCTAAAAATACCAACTGTTGATGAGAACGCAGGACAATTAAAATGGTCATATATTAATGGTAAGAATGCAAAATAACTCAACCACTTTGTGAAAGAGTGCAGTAGTTGTTCGTAAGCAGACACACTTTCCATAAAACCCAAAAATCCTGTTATTAAATTAAGCGAAAAGAAATATATATTCTTACAAAAATGTGTCCATTGAGTGGCTTTATCATAATCAAAACTGGAAACAACCCAAATGTCATTTAACTGGAGAATGGATAAAAATGTGGTACGTCTATATAATGGAATACTACTCTGCAATAAAAAGAAATTAATTGCTGATACATGTAATAACATGAATGAATCTCAACTATAATGTGATAAGTGAAGGAAGCCAGATTCAGAAGGTTGCAAACTATGATTCCATTTATATGACATTCTAGGAAAGGCAAAATTAGAGGGACAGACAATAGATCAGAAATTGCCAGGCCATTGGGATAATAGAGGGGAGGTTTTTGTAGGTGACAGAACTGTTTCATATCTTGACTGTGGTGGTAGTGCAACCACTGCTTGTGATTGTCAGAACTTGTAGAACTGTATACCAAAGAGAGAAACTTCACTGTACATAAATTAACTAAAAAATGAGAGGGAGAGAAAGTGGCTGCCCCTACGTAG
This sequence comes from Furipterus horrens, assembly GCF_987537825.1. NCBI lineage: Eukaryota > Metazoa > Chordata > Mammalia > Chiroptera > Furipteridae > Furipterus > Furipterus horrens. The sequence continues at coordinate 47,223,894 of NW_028327182.1, forward strand.
CAGACTGGGGAGAATAAAAAAAAAAAACTGCTTTTTTAAAAAATTAATTTGACTTAACCTTTATATATATGCACATCTGTTTTTTTATTGTGGTAAAACACATGCAGCCTAAAATTTACCATCTTAATCATTGTTAAGCATACAGTTCAGTAGCATTAAGTATATATACATTGTTGTGAAACAGCTCTCCAAAACTTTCATTTTGCATATCTGAAACCACATCCATTAAATAATCTCCACCCGAGCCCCAGTAATCACCACTCTGCTTCCTGTTTCTAGAAATTTGACTACGTTAGACCTTGTACCTGTATTATTTTGATTAAAAATACTTTAAAGTAAAAGCAAAGGAGAAAAAAGCTATTAAAGAAAAGTGTTAATACAAGGACTTAAATACTTTCATTGAAGACAGTTAAAAATGTCTTCTTTATAACTAGTTAATTGCTCTATAATCATATAAAGTGTATTATTTAGTTTGAATTTTAAACTCTAATTTTGTTTTGTTCATAAAGCTATCAAGTTCCTTGGTGATTAATCTGCAAGAGAACTGAGATATATTGATGCTACAGGTTTCCCTACATCGCATATTAGTGTTAACAGACTTAAAAAAAAAAAAATGCTTGTGTGAGAATTTTAAAAATCCTAACAAAATAATAACGAATTTAAATATAACCTTTTATTTATACACACACACATATACAGTGTATAAGGCCCTCTGTATACTTTTCTGTATATTTTCTCTCTGAATATTTATGATTGCTGTTACTGTTACAATTCTAGAAACAATGTCTAGTTCTCCCATATGTATATGAATATGCCTCTATTTCTTTGCCTTATTTAACATAACTAATAATTCTAAAATATGCTAAAAATAATCAATGCCTTTAAGCAATAGAATTCAAACGGTTAACACTTTTTTTTTACTTTTTGTCTTTATGAAAATAAGCTCCTGAAAGCCAAATTTCTTCATAAATTACTACTTGTGTTTAATAGTAAATTATGAAAATCAAGAGCCATGCATTCAAGGGGCTTTACAGATTTATAAGCCAAATGATATTCTATATAAGATTTCTGAAGACGTGAGAAGTTGTCCTGCTTATGATTTGCTATTTCGAGAACCTCATGCAAGTCTCCTATCAAAAATGAACCCTATTTCTATCTTACCTTTGCATAGCTATAGAAAACAGATGCTTCAAACTTGTGCTTCTTAAAAGTAATAAGTTACTTTGAGCTAATTTTCCAAGTTAATTCCAGAAGATAGCAACAATAAGCAGTACAGAAATAAGAGCCAACAGGAACTAGCTCAACTGTTATTCTATGCATACAGACCACCTAGGGCCATTAAAGTCCATCCTGTAGGGATCCTAAAACAATAAGATGAAGCTCAACTGGGGAGTTTTATTTATGAAGGTGAAGATAAATTCTAGGGTATCACACAGCTACTGGAATTTCTAATGCAGTATAGACTTAGGTAAGCATTAACAAATTGGAAAAGATAACTTTTCGTGTGCTAGGGACAAAGTGAGTGTTTAATAAATACCTTTTGCTTTGATCAATTTTATGGTCTCTCTATACTCCAGCTCAGCAACTTCAATGGGGGCTGAGGGTTTCTTTAATTGATCTATTCAGAAATTTAGAGTTGAAATGGCTCTTAGAGATCATCTAATTCTAATTTTCTTATTCTGCAGATTTAGAAATGGAAGCTCAAAGACGCGTGTTTGGCCCAGAGTTTATCTAATTAATTGTAGGGTGATGCATAAAATTAACTTCTGATTCAATTTACTGTCCTCTAGACTGGCAGACTAGGAATTCCAGATTCACATATGTAGATCTAAACTAAGGAATATCAGAGTTGAAAGAGCAAAGAAATGGTAGAGTGACATCCCTCCTACCAATGTCAATGGAACCTTGGCAATCTTCTAAAGCCACCCATTTTACAGATGAAGAAACCAGCTCTGCGTCTGTGTGGAGACCAAAGCCAGAGACCCATTTGGCATGTGAGCTGGACAGCCTACATTTCTAGGCCTTGTCCTGAGTAGACAAGCTGAGCCCCTGGTAAGAGCTGGCCCTCCTGAGCTTCATACTATTAGATTATGATGCTGGAGAGGCTGATGGGCACTCAGATCAGTCCCAGTGCCAGAGAGTTCCACAGTCACTGGGAAGGTCCTGTCCTGGCAGTGAGGGGGGCTCACCACAAACACAGACACAGCCTGCTGACAGGCATGTTACTTTGTGAACATGCCTAAGAATGATTTTCAAACTGCTTTCAGAAGCCCTGACAGTTCCCTGGAGAGCCCTTGAGAGCTGTGAGAAGGGCCTGGCAGAATGCAAGTGGCCCAGAGAGAATGAAGCTCACTCCTAAAGGAACACAGGCTGTGTTCCCAAGGTTTGTGGCTGGAAACAAGAGGAGAAAGTGGTCTTATCAGCATTGAGAACCTCTGTGGCTTCCCAGTATAGTGTCCACAGATCTTTGCTCTTAGTAAATCACCTGGTATCTCCTTCCCAGAACTTCCCCAGAATGTGATTCTGGCATTACTACATTGTCCTTTACTCACAAGTAAGACTAAGAAGACAATATATTGAAAATAATAAAGTATCATAAAAAGTACTGAGTGGGCAACTAAAATCAACAGGGTGGGAAATATAAATTTACAAGGATCATTTAAGATCACTTTTTAGTATTTAAACTTACTACCAACCACTATAAAAGAAATGGTCACTAATAATACATCTGGCTAGAAGGATACAAACTAGACTAAAACATTCTTCTACACATTAGCACTCTAGGCATTCCTTCATTCATTTATTCATATTTATTTAACACTGAGCACCTACATTTATTTAGGTTTGGCACTAAAATTATCAAGACAAATAAGAGACAGCCCCACTTTCAATGACCCCAAGGGCAAACGAGAGTATGAGGGAGAGAAAGATATGTGAAATCTGGTATTACTTGGGTATATATAAAGAATGACGGTCAGCAGAAAGAAGCCAGGGGATGGTTTCCAAGTGCATAAGCCTCTACTTCCAGGCCCTGAAAGACAAGTGGGGCTATCCAGTTGGACCACAAGGTACAGAGAGAATGAGAACACTATGAAAATGCCATGGCCAGCAAAAAGCCTGGGTCATGAAGTAGCAGGATGAGTTTGGACACCTAGCAGTAGTGGCTAGGAAATAGGAAGCTGGGGATTAGTGGTGGGAGATATAAAGAAAAGCAGTAAAAGGAAAACTAGTTGAACACAGGCTGGGGCCTCATAGGCTGTGTAATAGAGATCAGACTTTAGTCTGAGGGCATAAAAGGATTTTAAGCAGGCAGGTAACACGATGGGATCTGTGTTTTAGCAGGGTCACCCTGCCCACAATGTATAAGACTAAAGGAAGTGCAACTTGAAGTAAAAGGAATGAAATTATGAGGGCCAGAACCAAGAAAAGAAGGGGATATAGAGAGAAAACGGGAATAAATTCATAAGATATTTGAGAGACAGAATTGACAGGACTGGTTCATGGGAGGTAAGAGAGGTAAGAGGACTCCCAGTCTTTCTGAATCATGTGAATGAGTGGAAAGTGATGCCGTTCACCAGGACGACACTGAAGTTAGGGGGAGGAGCTGGTTCTGGGCAATAGCATTGACAGGACACTAAACTGTGGGAAATACGGTTTGGGAACTTAGGAGAGATCTGGCTTGAGAAAAATATTTGGAAGATATAAGATAGTAGTAAATAACCATGGGAGTGGATGAGATTACTTCAGGAATATGTACTGGAATGATATGGTAGAGCTGAGAGGTTGCAAGTCTCTGGGCAGCCAGTTGGCATGGCAAAGACACCCGAGTTTTCTGTGAGTCTAGTGAACACCACAGAAGTTTGCTAAGCTTGAGCCATTTTGCAAGAAATTTGTCCAGGAGAGTAGCCTACTCAGTGAAGAGACCAAGAAGCAAGATGAAGGTAATTTGAGTGTGGAGGGGGTGGGGAATGAAGAGATCAGATTGGATTTTCAGTGTCAAGGGTTCTCCAAAGAATAACCAAGTGAGTCCTATGAGAGTTCACAGGTGAATGATAGCCTCACAGAAAGAGCCAACAGCTAGTCAGACAGACAGAGGCAGATAGAATAGCAGTTGCAACCAACACAGAGAAGTGGGACACTACAAGAGCTGACACACAGAAACTTCTGTCCCTCTGTGCTCCCTCCCCACCCAATGCTAGTGCACTACTGAGAAGAGGAAGGGGAACAGCATGTGACAGCCAAACAACACCCCCATCCCAAGGTGCCAGGATCCAGACTGTTTTTCCCCCCTTTCAGGGGTAACATTGGGCAGAGAGAAAGGCTTGGATTCTAACATGAGTCAAGTTTCTTATTTTTAAATTGTTTTTATTTTTTATTATAGTTGACACACAATATTATATTAGTTTTGAGTGTACAACATAGTAATTCATAAGGTTTATTTACCTTACAAAGTTATCACCATGGTAAGTCTAATACCATCTGTCAAAGTACAAGGTTTTTAGAATATTATTGGAGAATCAAGTGAAGAGCTGATTTTTTTTTAACTGTTTAAATAACCAAATTTTACTAGAAAGTGATGGAAATAGGTTGACCTGCTGATGAGGAAGCCTGTTACCAATGTGAAAGGGAGAGACAACAGAATATTAGCAATAATGAGAAGAAATATAAACAAACCATAACATGTTTATTCTCCCCAACAAGTTGAGGCACTTCAGCAAATACATAATATGTGAGATAGTGTCAGTACTCAGAAAACAAATTAAAGAATAGAAACAGGGGTATGCATCATCAGAGATGGTAAAATTTCAAATAAAGTCATCAAGGAAGGCTTCTTGAAGAAAGTGAGTTTTGAGTAAAGACCTGAAAGAAATGAAGCAAATAATCATGAAAGATCTTTTTAAACACAGAGAACAAGAGGATAAAATGCTCATCTGATATTCAAGAGTCCTAATAAAGTCAAGCCACCATGAAGTCTCATGGGATCGTGCAGTAAGCAATATATGATCCAAGAGCTCTTGCTTGCTCTGCTATCTTGGTATTCCAAAATACTCTTGGAGAAGAACATTTACTAAGATCAGAACTATGATACACACAAGCATTTAAGAATCACTGCTGGGTATTTAATAGCAATACAGCAATATGTATTATATACTACCTTGTATTCTCCTAAACTAGTTTCTTCAAATATTATTTTGGGGTGCTTTTTACCTTCCAATAAAAACTCAAATCTGGAAAAACAAGATGGCGGAGGAGTAAGTGGAAGCTACACTAACTTCCTCCCAGAACTAGTCTGGATTTACAACGTAATTTTGGAGAAATCATCTGGAATAACCAACCGAACACCAGCTGGAGAGAAGTCTTATAACCACGGAGAGACAGAAAAGGCCGCTACATCACAACGTGACCGGTAGGGAGTGCGGAGACGTGGAAGGGCTGGCTGGGCTCACACGGGTGGCAGCTGAAGGGACTGAGAAACAGCTCAGCAGCCGGGGATTCCCCCTGAGAAGGGCAGGGTCTAAACCCCCAGCTGAACTTCCCAGCCTACAGCAACAGAGTGGAAAGTAAAATAGTATCCAGCTGAGAAAAGCGAAAAGCCACAGGGTTTCTTGCTAGCCGGAGAGAAACAGCTGGAGAAAAAGAGCTCTTAAGCGGATCACATACGAAAATATTTTGGTCCCCACTTACCCTGGGCTCAAGCGGAGGAAAGGCAGAGAGGACTGGAGATGCTTGGGGAGAGTTTGGTGTGGTGGCTTTGAGGGGAGAGCTGGGGAAGTGGCCGGCCGGGTCCCTGGGCTGACTCATCCCCACACTGCAGGCAGACCATTCCCGGCCAAGTGGCGTCAGCCTGAGGGGAAGCAAAGGCCCTGCCTACAGAAATTAAGCTGCCACACCCACGGTCCTTAGGCCTGACAGCTAATCACAGATTGAATAGATTAACAACTAAAGAAGCCAGACAAAGGCAGTAGATCCCTGGAAGTCTCCAACAGGCTGCCTAGGCCCAGACTGGTACAGGATCTGACGCCACCAGGGGCAGATCCAGGAAGTGCAGATCATTCTAAGAAGCACCAACAAACAATAGGAGTCACAAAAATGGGGAGACAGAGAAACAACACCCCATCAAAAGGAAAGGTAGAGTCCCCAGAAAGAGTGCTAAATGAAATAGAGGGGAGCCAACTATCAGATATGGAATTGAAAGCATGTATTATGGAGAAGCTCAAGGAGCTCAGCGGAAACTACAAAGAACTCCAGAAAAACTACAGTGAACTCCAGAAGAACTATAAGGAACTTACTGAGAATTATACCAGCATCAAAAAGGACATGGAAGCTATCAATAAGAGCCAGGAGGAAATGAAGAATACGATCTCTGAATTGAAGAACACAGTAGAAGGAATTAAAAACAGGCTAGAGGAAGCAGAAAATCGGATCAGCGAGCTGAAGGACAACATAGACAAAAACTCACAGACAGTGCAACAAAATGAAAAAAGGCTGAACAAGACTGAAGAGGCTCTAAGACAGCTGCAGGACAACATGAAACGTAATAATATCCATAACATAGGAATTCCAGAAGGAGAAGAAGAAGAGCAAGGGATAGAAAACCTCTTTGAAAAACTAATGACAGAAAACTTCCCTAACATGAAGAGAGAAAGAATCATGCAAGTCCAGGAAGCACAGAGGGTCCCAATGAAGATGAACCCCAACAAGCCCACTTCAAGACACATCATAATTAAAATGGCAACATTCAAAGACAAAGAGAGAATCCTAAAAGCAGCAAGAGAGAAACAACTAATAACATACAAGGGAGCTCCAATAAGGCTATCATCAGATTTCTCAGCAGAAACACTACAAGCCAGAGGGAATGGCAAAATATATTCCAAGTAATGAAAAACAAAGGCCTACAACCAAGAATACTCTACCCAGCAAGGCTCTCATTCAAAATGGAAGGTGAAATAAGGAGTTTCCAAGACAAAAGAAGGCTAAAAGAATACATCTCCACCAAACCAGCATTGCAAGAGATGCTAAAGGGTCTGCTTTAAGAAGATGAAGAAACAGAGAGAGACAGAGAGGAACACGAGTACAAAGGGAGAAAATGACAATGAATAAGTACTGAAAGAAAGAAGGAACTTCTACCATTTGCAACAACATGACTGGAACTAGAGAGAATTATGCTTAGCGAAATAAGCCAGGCAACAAAAGAAAATTACCTTATGCTATCACTGTTACAGGAAATTAATGAACAACACAAACAAATGAGCAAAACTGAACTAGAGGTATGTAAACGAGGAATAAACTAACAGTAACAAAGGGGGATATGGGAGGGAGAGAAGTGGTAAGAAGGGGAAGGGTCTAGTCAAAGAGCATGTATAAATGACCCATGGACATGGACAACTGGGTGGGGACTGAATGTGGGAGAAGGGAGTGACAGGGTGCAGAGAAGCAAGAGGGGGAAAAAAGTGAGACAACTGTAATGGAAAAACAAACAAACAGAAAAATTTTTAGTGGGGGGAAAAATAAAAATATAAAGAATAGAAATGCAAGTTCAGTGAATATTAGAAGGACAAGGTTTTTCCTTCACACTGTATATATTTTCTCCCTATCTGATCCCTCCAGAATTTGGCATTCTAAAGAAGTAAGTAATGACCTAAGTTTCTTTGCATAAAACTAATAAGACCAGTTGTTAATAACGATTTTTTTGACTAAGACTTTGACTGGAATGTCATGCCTAAAGGAGACATGCTTGGGCTTTGGTTGTTACCAAAAAGCCGTGAGCAACTGGGACTGACTTTCAAAGGTAATAAAAGTCCACGAGATAAAAGGCCTGGTACCTTGGATGGATGAGCGGTCCATAGCAATCTTTCCAGGGAAGGAACGAAGGTTGTTTTCCTGAAAGATGGCTAGAAGGGACCTTAAGGCACAATGGAAAACCAGGAGGACCTGGAAAAGACAGGTGTTTACAGGCAAGGCTGAATGCCAGGTATGTGGATCTGCTTCTGTGCCCTGAAGGGCAGACTGAAGGTCACCCTAAATGTTCCTTGCATAAGTTCCAGCAAAGCAGAACTAAAGATCATAAGTGATCATTTGCTGCTCTTGTTGTGTTTATGCAAATGAACAGGATAAATTAAAAATGAACTTAATGCAGTCCCTTTAATGACAAGGAGGGTAATCTTAGGGAGAAAAATCAAGATTCAAGGAAGATCACAATGCCCAGTGGTAAACTATAAAGTAGTGCAGCTAACCGTCTTTAAAGTTTCTTTTCATTTAAAATTTGTTTTCATTTGTTACATAAATTAACATGTGTTTTCTGTTTTCAAAGGGCATAAGCCTACGATCTCATTACCTGAGTGATTGTCTGTACGTATAGACCTCACTTAATCCTGTCTGCATTGCTGCCTCCTGAGACTCATTGGTTTGGCTGAACTAAGTGGCTGGGTTGGTGAAGAACGGGGTGGTCTGTGGGCTTCACTTTAAAACTGGTTTCTCTTTTCTATCCTAATGGCTTGGACAGAAAGAGCCCAGAGGCCTGAGAGGGGGGAAACCTAAAATATCTCCCTCAGTCCAAACTAAGTATAATGGGCAAAAGGGTTTTGGACAGGTGAGATGTACCTGGCATACCTTCCTCCAAAGAAGCCCTTCTTTTCCCTAATGTGGGACATTGAAAAATTAATACCTGTCTTTTGTCATCTAGTGGTTACAGATTGAATGATGTCCTTTAACCCTGTTGCCCCCAGAATACAACAAGGATGCCAGCCTGTTAAACCAAGCATGCCATTGTCCAGAGACAGCCAACCAACCTGGAGTCTGCACGATCCTTCCCCTTGTAGGAAGGCCACCCTCCCCTCCACATCCCCACTCTTATTAGGGATTTCTTGACACAAGGGTAGGTAGGACGATGACCATGTCCAGCTTGAAGCAGCTAGAGGAGCTCGAGACCTTCGTCCATTGTCCTTTATAAGATTGTAAAGGGTCTTAAGTCTGAGAGGGAGGGATTGTTATTTTTTATTGTTAAAATATTTAACTAATTAATTAATTATTTTTAAAAAAAGAAGAAGAATATATGAAAGGGTGAGCCATGGGCATGGACTTAGGGAGGGGATTGTCGGGGAAGGGGGGTGCTGGGCGGAGGGGAGCAAAGGGGAAAAAATTGGAACTATTGTAACAATATAATCAATAAAATATACTTTAAAAAAAAAACTCAAATCTTTTTCTGTCTCAAAGTTGAACCAAGTGATGTCCTTCTGTAGAATTATCTGCCTACATGGTTTCATGAAGCCATGAGGATAAATTTTATAAGGAATTTACTTTGTTCTACTACAAAGCTGTCTAAAGCTACTTCTGACTAAATCTGATAGATTGAACACACTCATTTATCTCTATTTCTATATATAAACCATTAAAGAGATAGAAAGTTCAGTTTTAAACCTACAAGGATAGAGTAAATAGGAGAGATATCAATTTAAACAGACTGAAACCTAAACAAGCATTAAAGGAAGTCTGGAAAATAGTTGCTATACATTGGAGAACCCAATACTTGTAAACCACATGCTCCTCAAAGTACATAGTGTAGGCAAGATGAGCTCGTATAAAATAAGGACCCTAATTGCCACCCTAATCTTACACAACTGAATAACTAAGCAAGGTCTAACCATCCTCTAACATAACCAAGACTCAGGAAAAAAAATAAATAACTGGGGGAAACAGATTATGTTGGGAAATAAAGAAACATTAAAGATCTTAAAAGATTACATAGATAAACTAGTAAGAGGGAGAAGAACAACATTCGAAAAAGAAATGAAATAAAAATTCCAAAAAGAGCCCTCAGAAACTGAAAAATTGATATATGAGCACAAATAAAAATTCACTAGAATAAATGGAAAGTTGAAAAACTATCTCAGAAATGAGAACAAAATAGCAAAGAAGGAAAAAATAGGAAAGAAAGTAGTTTAGAAGGGCTAACATCTGAATGACAAAAGTCTCAGAAACAGAACAGAGAATATGGAGGAGATTGGCCAAAAAGTTCATTTGTTTTTTCCTTAAGATAGCTCTAGAAGTGCTTAGTTGTCTTGAACTTCATTCAAAACAATTTTGTTAGATTGTATTGTGACAGCTGTCATCAGTGTGCACTTAATAAAAAACTTATAGAAATTGGAGAATTTTTATGTAGCCATTTTAATACTGAAGATGAAGGGAAATATGGAACATTTTTGGCATACTTTGCTTTATTATTTCAAGAAAGGTAAAAATGCAATTGAAATGCAAAAGAGGATTTGTGCAATGTATGGAGTATGTGCTGTGACTGATTGAATATTCAAAAGTGGTTTACGAAGTTTCATGCTGGATGATGCTCCACAGGTGGATAGATCAGTTGAAGTTGATAGCAATCAAATCGAGACATAAATTGAGAACAATCAATGCTATACCACATAGGAGATAGCTGACATACTCATAATATCCAAATCAATAAAGTCATTGGTGAAAATGAAAAATGTGTCTTATTTTATGGAAAAAAACTAAATGAACTTTTTGGCCAACCCAATAATTCAAGAAAATTTCCTAGAACTACAGATCATACGTTTTAAAATTCAAAGAGCCTATCAAGTATAACCTGTTCTATTATAAAGCTTGTTTGGAAAACATAAATTTTTTCTAACACAATTTATATGATAGAAAACAACCTGAGCATAATGCACTCTTCACATTTTGCCTGTGCTTATGTGCTGAAGAAATACTAAGTGAACGCAGGAAACTGCACCCAATGAAGTCTAGCCACTGAGAAACACACACACACACATACCTCAAACATATACCAACTATGTCAGTTCACCACGTGTTATTCTATAAAATTATGTTTTGCTATTCTTTTAGAAAATGTTAACTTTTCTGTGTAAAAAAAAGCACTTGTTCTCCATCCTATACATGTCTAATTGTCCTGGTTCAGAAACACCAAGCAGTGCAGGAAAAAAGCTAATTTTAAGTATTGAAGAAAAGTGGGAAAGAGGGTGTTTTGAAATAAAGAGGAGACCATTTGATACCTCCAGAACAAGAGGCATAAAGAAGTCCACCTTGGAGACCAAACAAAGATAACACATGAAAATAAAAGAAACATCCAAGGTCAGAGGAACTTCAAGTGCTGTGAAGTCAATAAGAACAACTCAAAAGAAATGGAAGAAATGGAAAGATATTGAGTATATGGATTGAAGAGCAAATAATAACAAAATATCAGGAACAACCTTTCTCACAGTCAAAGATAAAGTGCTATTTTATACACGAAGACCTTAAGTGGAAATCACCAAATCCTACAGAAGCTACTCATTTCAATGAAAACATATCCACTTCATAAATTTAGTCCTTGCCCCCACTAATTCTAAGACTAAAGTTGATCACATAAGAAAATATTGCATATAAGTTTCTCCAGGATTTGATCAAAGGAATCAATTTTACTTCACAAAGCAACAAAAATAGATACCAAGCAACTAAAATAGATACCACCATCTGTGAATAAGCACAAGCATAAAAAGGATAAATGGATATAAAAACTGTATGTGGTTTCCTAAATTTATGGAATTTCAGTTTAAAAGTCCATGGTTACAAATAAATCTTCAGGTAATTTTTTTATAGTTTCAAGAAAATGATCATTGATGACAATGTTATAGAGCATAGGAAAATATAAAGCTTTTTAAATTCACTATAAGTAGCTAAAATAATCTACATGTAGATATATAAAAATCCTAAAAATATTGGCAAGTTGAATTAAACAGTATATCAAAGAACAACCATAAAAAAAAAAAGTCCACGGAATTCTTTTAAGTATGGTAATGACCTAACAGCTATCAATCAAATTCAATTCCTCTGACAAGCCAAACTTCTCAAATACCTGAATTAATCTTCAGTCTATCCAGAATTATAGAAACAGTAGCTCTAGCTAAACTGTAGCTCATGACTGCTTGTATTAGACACTGAATTAGAAGTTATGGTGGCTAAACAGTCCATGTATAAAACACAATACACTTGAATTCAGAAATGGATCAATAGGAATAAATTCAGATTAACTATTGAATTTCATTAGAAAGTTTATATAAAGAAAATACTTCGCTCTTCGAGAAAGCTTTTTAAAGGAAATGTCTAAATCCTTCAATGTGTGACATTAGAGAATTTCATGATAAACCTTTATTTAGAAACTTATGTTAATTTGTTCTTAAGGTATTATAAAGAATCCTTAACTGCAATCCAGTCATAGTAATTGTCAAAGAACAATGCCAAAATAATAAATCAGATCCATGAAAAAAACAAAAACAAAAATCAGTCATTTTTCATTTGTTTGCTATACTCATAATTGAGTTAATTCACATTCATGTAAATAGCTTACATTTTCATATATTTAGGAATATACTGACAAATTTAAAATGCTTAGCTATGTACATAGGAAGTACTCAATGCCTGCTGAATTTAACTTTAGAGAAAATTAAGTATAATTATTATATTTTATAATCTCATGTTTAGAAACAAAAGAAACTAGGTAATTATCACCAAAAATTAATAGAAACTAAGAGACATGGAAAACACTTATGATTAAGTGAACAAAAAGGCGCAGACTGTGCATGTCCTATAATGACAATTAATAAACATGAATGCACATACATAGTAGCCAGCCTTCAAGATGGCCTCCAGTGATCCTCCCCCTTTTGATATTCACAGCCTTGTATAGTCTCCTTCTACAGTAAATAGTGCTGATCTGAGAATACTGCACAAATGGTGGTGTGTGACTTTTAAGACTAAGTCACAAGGTTTATGCCATACTTGCTCTTTGATCACTCTCTCTGCAAGAAGACAGCTGTTAAGTCATGAAGATGCTCATGCAGCCCTATGGGGAGTTCCACTGAAGGAATGGAGGGGCATCCTGGCATCAACTTGCCAACCATGCAAGTGAGCTGTCTTAGAAGTGGATCCTCCAGCCTAGTGTTAAGCCTTCAGATGACATGTTGACTATGTCCTCATGAGAGACCCTGAGCCAGAACCATTCCACTAAGCCACTCCCAAATTCTTGACCCTCAGAAACTGAGTAAGGTATAAATGTCTATGTTTGTCTGAAGGCACTAAATTTTAGAGTGATTTCTTACAGCAATAGAGAATTAATATAATATATATTTCAAAAGGCCATGTAATAATGGTAGTAGTAGTTGTTGTTGTAGTAGAGCATGATTGTAGCAGAAGAGGATCAGGAGTGATTTCTTCCTCTACTTCCTAATTTTTTTGTAATGTTATGTCATTCTCATTGCTACATTTTAAAAAAGCATGTTCAATACTCTTACCAGGTGATTTCAATGTTAATCCAGAGCTAAGAACCACTGTCAGAGCAAGACATCAGCAGCAAGAATTGGAGAACAGCCTGAGGAAGAATTTATATTTTATGCATTTAAAAAGTTCGCAACTATAATTAGTAAATAAGACTATAAATTCATTTTTCCCAACGAAGTTTACAAGGAAATTTCTGAGGGCACAGGTAGCACTGGAATTAAGCAGAGCTAGAGTGTGAGGGCCAAGACCAAGGAGCACATTTCCTGGCTTCTAGGTGAGGCCACAGGTAGGACTGGCAACTAAGGACTAGGATCTTCAATCCCACTGGATGGGTTATCACTTCACAAGGTATAAAAATGCTGAATAACTATGTTGTACACATGAAACTTTATAATATCGTATTACAACTATATTTTAAGTTTAAAAAATTTTGCTGGGAGTAGCAAGAAAAGACTTCCAGTCAAGATGGAGGCATAAGTAAACATGGCTCAACTCTTGCACAACCACATCAAAACTGTTACTAAACTACAAAACCATCACTCAGAACCATCAGAAATCAAGTTAAATGGAAGTCTGACAACAACAGAACTAAAGAAACCACATCCAACCAGAATGGTAGGAGACACAGAGACGTGGAGACCTGTAATGGCCTAGTCCCACGTGTGGTGGATAAAAATTTTGGAGGAATATTCTAGGAGCAAGGGGTCCAAGCCCAACGCCAGGACCCCCCATCTCAGGAATCCAGTGCCAGGAGATAAGCTCCCATAACTTCTGGCTGTAAAATCCAGTGGGGTTTGAGTCAGTGAAAGGAACTGCTGAATTCCCAAGTAGTTCCTCTTAAAGGCCCTGGACATGGACTTACTCAGATTCACTCCCTCTGAAAACCAGCACTGGGGTAGCAGCTTGAAAGGCACCAGTGGCATACAAGGAGGAACTGAAGTGTCTGGCATCAGGGTGAGAGCTGGGGGACAGCTTTCTCCTAGACAGAAAGGCAGGCAGAGGCCATTTTTCCTTTTCTGAGCTCTCCTCCTAAAAAGCCACAGAGCCAGCAGTCAGGGCCATATATTAGACTCCATCAACCTGGCTCACATGATTTGCTCCATCCTGGTGAATCCCTGAGGCTCTGCCCCATCCAACTTATAGACCACCCAAGCTGTTAGAAGTGACTTTTCCATATGAATTGGTATTCTTGGCTCAGGCTTCAATTTTCCTAAATCCTTCCAAACAAGCAACAGCCAGACTCAGTGAGCCCCTAGCCCCTGTACCTCTGGCTAAGCAACCCCAGGCCAGGCACTAGCAGCAGCCAGCTTTGGATCACAGTTTGGCCTCCGAGGCCAGCACAAGTAGCAGCCATCTGCAAATTACTTTGTAGATCATGCTGAGTGGCCCCAGGCAGAACACAGGTGGTGGTTGACCCAGGCATGCACCACCCAGGAAACCTGAGAGCCTGCACATCCAGTGGACAGCTGCATACCACATTGGAACACCACCACCCTACCCTTGCACAGCTGATCCTCCACGGAGGGTGGAGGTTGGTGTTAAGTGGTCACAGCCAGTCCTTGCAGCTGACTGGCCTGGATAAATCCCTCCCATTGACTTGCCAACAGCAATCAAGGCTCAACTACAAGAGGAGGGTGTACTCAGTCCAAACGGAAGGTGCACCTCAAGTACCCTGCTTGGGTGATAGGAAGCCCAGACCTTACAGGACACCTACTACATTAGACCATGTTACCAAGACAGTCAAAGCAGCTCTACCTAATACATAGAAACAAACACAGGGAGGCTGCCAAAATGAGGAGACAAAGAAACATGGCCCAAGTGAGAGAACAGATCAAAACTCCAGAAAAAGAACTACAGAAAATGGAGATGAGCAATCTATCAGATAAAGAATTCAAAACACTGGTTATAAGGATGTTCAAGGAACTTAGTGAGTACCTCAACAACATAAAAAAGACCCAGGCAGGAATGAAGGATATACTAATGGAAATAAAGAACAATTTACAAAGAATCAACAGTAGAATGGATGAAGCCATGTATCAAATCAATGATATGGAACAAAAGGAAACAAAAAACAATCCATCAAAAAAACAGGGAAAAAAATGAGCATAGCATAAGAAGCATTCTGGGACAACTTCAAGTGTACCAACATTCACATCTTAGGAGTGCCAGAAGAAGACAAAGAGCAAGAAATTGGAAATCTATTTGAAAAAATAATGAAAGAAAACTTCTTTAATTTGGTGAAGAAAGTAGCCATGCAAGTCCAGGAAGCACAAAGAGCTCCAAACAAGATAGACACAAACATGCCCAAACCAAGACACATCATAATTAAAATGCCAAACGTTAAAGATAATGAGAGAATCTTAAAAGCAGCAATAATAAAGCAGTTAGCTACCTACCAGGGAGGTCCCATAAGACTGTCAGCTGATTTCTCCAAAGAAACTTTTTTTTTTAATGCTCAACAGGATCTTACGTTTATTGAGAAGTGATTAATGGTAAAAAGAAAGGCAATGCCCCTTCCTCATTGGTTGAACAAGAAACCAAAGAAAACATTCACTACATGTTTTACGATATTTTTCTCTTCCAAAATGCATTTCTGTAAACAAGTTTTTACCACTGTTCTTAGCTGTGAAATAAAATTAATCCTGACTTAATCAGTATAATGTACAAGAGCACAACATTCCTTAGGACTCCTAGTACTTTACTTTGAGTAACAAAGGGTCAGCAAAAATGAACCACCCTTAAAGACACAACCTTGGGTAACACTTTTAAAATTCTCCAAGTCAAAAATTCTTCATAAAAATGTTCTTCCAGTTCAGAACGGAAAAACCAAGTTCCCACTTTCTGGGCTGGAGACCCATACCTTTGAAACTCAGATGTTCTCTAAGTGCAAATGTCAAAATGGGGGGATAAAAGGGTTTAAAACTTAGAGAAAACTGTATGCACTTACGGACTTTAAAATCCAAAAATTATAGTAAAAAGAAAAAAAAAACAAAGCATTTGGCAAGAAATATTCAAAGTCTTGAAAAGCAGGGATCTACAGCCAAGATTATTCTACCCAGCAAAGTTATCATTTAGAATAGAAGAACAGATAAAGAGCTTACCAGACAAGATAAAACTAAAGGAGTTCATTGTCACCAAACCATTATTATATGAAATGTTAAAGGGACTTATTTAAGAAAAAGAAGAAAATGAAAACTATGACCAATAAAATGGCAACAAAGACATACCTATCAATAACTGAATCTAAAAAACAAACTAAGCAAACAAAAAGAACAGAGACAGAATCATG
This sequence comes from Furipterus horrens, assembly GCF_987537825.1. Lineage (NCBI taxonomy): Eukaryota > Metazoa > Chordata > Mammalia > Chiroptera > Furipteridae > Furipterus > Furipterus horrens. Next base: position 47,240,473 of record NW_028327182.1, read on the forward strand.
GATACAAAGGGTGTTTTGATGGTTGCCAGATGGAAGGGAGGTCAGGGGAATGGACAAAAAAGGAGGAAGGAATTAAGTACAAATTTGTTGTTACATAATAATCATGTGGATGTAAAGTATAGCATAGGAAATATAGTAGCCAAAGAACATATATGCATGACCCATTGACATGGACAGTGTGGGGATTGCCTGGGGGAGGGGCAGAGAGGTGCTGGGTAGAGAACGCAAAGGAGGAAAATTGGGACAACTGTAATAACATAAACAATAAAATATTTAAATTTTAAAAAATTCCTGGGGGTAAAAGGGAGAAGGAATGGGGTTGAAGGAAGCTTGGAAGAATTTCCAGAGGGATTAGGTAAACTATTCAAAAGGCATTCCTGACCTAGCATATTGAAAGAGTAGCACATGCCATTTAAAATACATTCATCTTTGCAATGACAAAATGAAGAATAAAAATGAATAGAGTGGTTTAAATACAGTCTATAAGGAGGTAGAAAAGCAGGTTGCAACAAGTTTTAAACTTGATGATCAGAGTCATAGGAAGGGATATTTTAAAAATACGGACTTCTGAGCCCGATGTGAAAAGTGTAAATTAGAATCTCCAGAGACAGAAAATGATAAATTAATAACAACAATAGCTGCTACCACTTATTCGGCATTTACGGCATACCAGGAAATTCTAAGCACTTTGTATTTATCATCTGATTTTGTTCCTAAACAACATTAATAGTTAACTGAGACACAAGGAAGTTAAATAACTTGTCCCTAAAGGATCCAGGTCTCAAACCTATAGACCTGTATACATCTGTGCTCTATAACACAACATTTTGCATCCTTTAAAACATCTTCCCGCCAGTTCCAGACAAGATGGAAGAGTATGTGGATGCTGCTCTCACCTCCTCCAATGACCACATGGAAATTACACTAAATTGTAGAACAATCAGCCTAGAGAATCATCTGAATATATATATATATATATATATATATATATTTTTTTTTTTTTTTTAATCCTCAACTGAGGATGTGTTTACTGAATTTAGAGTGTGAGGAAGGGAGAGATAGAGAGAGAAACATTGATGTATGAGAGAAAAATCAATCAGTTGCCTCCCAAATGCATGCATTCCAGAGATCAAACCTGAAACTTAGGCATACCAGAGATCAAACCTGAAACAGGTATGTGCCCTGACCAGGAATCAAACCCACAACCTTTTTGGTGTACAGGATGATGCTGAGCCACCTGGTCAGGGCTGCAGTCTTTCCTAAAACAAAACAAAACAAAAAACCCTGGAGGAATTCCATCAAACTTGGGATGTAGGGTGGTGGCACCAGAGACATACAGGGAGAAACTGAGTTGTGTGGCTTCAAGGCAAAGGCTGGAAAGATGGCTACCATTGTTGCTGTGTGGAGCCCTCACTCCACATGACCAAATCTGAATTTGCATTACTCTGGTGAATTCCACCCTGATGACTCCCTGAAAGCCTACCCTATCAGCAAGGTCCCCAGGCAGGTAAAGGCTAGCCTCGGTGTACCCTGAGACTTTTGCTGAGTGGTCTTTGGCCCAGCTCTGGCAATAAATCTGCATCTGAATTAACCTGGTGAAAACCACTCACCCTACCCTGGTGTCCCCCTGACACGCTGACTCACCCAACTCACATTCCGGCCAAGACTCTTTCAGCGACTGAGACTTATGAGTACCCAGAAAGTAGTATCAGGTATTAAGGTGCAATGGGCCTTTTACTGACCTGCTGCAGACCAGGTACTTGTGGCAGCCAGCCTCAGTTTTCAATATGGCCACTCCCATTTGCATCCAGACCCAACACAGGCAGTTACCAACTATGGACCACTTTGTAGCTCCTCAGAGGCAGTCCCAGGTCAGTACCAGGCAGCATCTGACATTGACCTGCACCACAGTCCCTCTCAGAAGGTCCCAGGAGCAACACACCCAGTGGCTGGCTTCAGACCACAAGAGAACAACACAAAGTGGCACACCCAAAGGGAGGTCTCAATTGGCACCAGACTCCACTGGGCACATCCCGCACAGTGGGGTCAGCTCCCGAAAAGCAGTGTGTATGCTGTGGTTGTGGCCAATCCTTACAGGCACCCCACCTGAGAGTCAACCCAATCTGATGTGCCAACAGCAATCAAGGTTCAACTACAACAAGAGGGCACACACAATCAACCCAAGAAACACTACTGGAGTACCCAGCTCAAGTGATCAGGGAGCCTGTGCCACTGGGCCCCATAGGACTACTACTACTACTACTACTACTACTACCACCACTACTACTACTACTACCCTGCCAAGACCTGGTACATAGAAACAAACAGAGAGAGACAACTAAAATGAAGAAACCAGAAAACAAGTCCCAAATTAAAGAACAGGATAAATCTCCAGAAAAAGAAAAGGAGGCAAGGAATCTACCAAATACAGAATCCAAAATACTGATCATAAGGATGCTCAAGGAACCTAGGGGAGGAATAGATGAACTCAAAACTTCAACAGAGACAGTAAGCATTAAAAAATATATAGAAATCATAAAAAAAAGAACCAGATAGAAATTTAAAAATACAATTACTGAAATAAGAATAAACTGGAAGGAATTACTTGAAGGTTAGGTGAAGCAGAGGACACAATCAGTGGTTTAGAAGACAAAGTAGCAGAAAACACAATCAGAACAGCAAAAAGAAAAAGAATAAAAAAAATAAGACTCCTTTAAGGGACTCCTAGAACTTCAAGTATAACAATGTTCACACCATAGGGGTACCAGAATGAGAAGAGAGAGAGCAAGGGATTGAGAAACTATCTGAAGAAATGAGTGAAAATTTCCCTAACCTGGCATAAAAAGAAAAAAAAAAAAAAAAAAAAAAAAAAAAGACGTACAAGTCCAGGAAGTGCAGAGTTCCAACCAAGAGGTACCTAAAGAGGACCACACCAAGACACATCATAATTAAAATAGCAAAGGTTAAAGAAAAAGAATCTTAGAAGCAATAAGAGAAAGACAGTTACCTACAAGAGAGTTCCCATAAGACTGTCAGCTGATTTCTCAACAGAAACTTTGCAGATCAGAGGGGACTGGCATGAAATATTCAAAGTGATGACAAGCGAGGACCTAAAACCAAGACTACTCTACCCAGCAAGACTATCATTTAAATGGAAGGAGTGGAGAAATAAAGAACTCCCTAGACAAGAAAAAGTTAAGATAAGAGACTAAGACAGACATTATATAATAATAAAGAGTTTAGTCTAAAAACCTAAATATATAAAGCAAATATTGATGGATATAAAGGGAGCGATCAACAGTAATATAGTCAGAGTAGGAAATTTTAACAACCCACTGACAACAATGGATAGATCTTCCAGAGAGAAAATCACAAGAAAACAGTGTCCTTAAATGGCAGACTAAACCAGATAGATTTAATTGGTATTTTCACAGCATTTCAACCCAAAGCAGAATATAAATTCTTTCAATTGCACATAGAACATTTTCCAGTATAAACCACATGTCAGGACACAAAACGAGTCTCAATAAATTGAAGAAGAATAAAATCATATGAAGTATCTTCTTTGATGAAAATGGTATGAAACTAGAAATCAATCACAAGGGAAAAAAAAGCTGAAAAACACACAAAGACATGGAGGCCAAAAAACATGTTACTAAACAATGAATGGGTTAACAATGAGATCAAGGAAAAAAATCAAAAGATACTTGAAACAAATAAAAATAAAAACACAACCCAAAATCTACAGGATACAGAAAAAGCAGTCCTATGACTGAAATTCATTCCATTAGATGCCTATCTGGAAAAAAAAAAAAGACAAGAATAATCTCAAGTAAACAATCTAAACTTACACCTGGAGAAACTATGTGAAAAAGCCCAAAGTGAGTAGAAGGAAGGAATTAATATAGATAAAAGCAGAGGTAAAAAACATTCTTAAAAAAACATACAAAAAAATCAATAAAACCAAGAGCTGGATCTTTGGGGGAAAAAAAACAAAAACAAAAAACCATCATCTCGATAAACCTTTAATCAGACTCATCAATAAAAAAAGAGAAAGAACCCAAATAAAGTCAGAAATAAACAGAAGTAGTACCTGACAGCACAGCAATACAGAAGATTATAAGAAAATACTACAATCACATGGAAACAAATTGGGCAATCTGAAAGAAGTGGATAAATTCCTAGAAACATACCATCCTCCAAGACTGAATCAAGAAGAAACAAAATCTCAACAGACCGATTACTACCAACAAAATAAATCAATAATCAAAAATCACTTAAGAAACAAAAGACCTGGATGAAATGGCTTCACAAGTGAATTTTACCAAATATACAAATAAGAATCAACACCAATTCTTATCAAACTACTCCCAAGAAATTCAAGAGGAGGGAAGGCTTCAAATCTCATTTTATGAAGACACCATTACCTTAATTCTAAAACCAGACAGAGACATTACAGAAAAAGAAAATTATAGGACAATATTCCTGATGAACATAGATGCTAAAATCCTCAACAATATATTATTAGCAAACAAAATTCAGCAATACATTAAAAAGATGATACACCATGATCAAGTGAGATTTATTCCTGGGATATAAGGTTGGTACAATATCTTCAAATTGATTGTAATATACCACAGAAACAAAATAAAAAATAAAAATCACATGATCATATCAATAGATGCAGAAAAAGCATTTGACAAAATCCAACACCCATTTATGATAATACCTCTCAGCAAAGTGGGAATTGAGGGAACATACCTCAACACAATAGAGGCTATATATGACAAACCCACAGCTAACATACTTAAGATTAGGAGCAAGACAGAATTGTCCATTTTCACTTTTATTTAACATAGTATTGGAAGTCCAAGCCACAGCAATCAGACAAGGAAAGAAATAAAAGCAATTCAAACTGGAAAAGAGAAGTAAAACTGTTATTATTTGCAGATGACATGAAACTATACAGAGATAACCCTAGAGATTCTAACAAAAAACTACTAGAACTGATAAATAAATTCAGTAAAGTAGCAGAATACAAAAATAATATTCTGAAATAGGTTGCGTTTTTATACACTGATAATGAACTATAAGAAAGAGAAACTAAGAAAACAATCCTATTTACAACTGAATCTAAAAAATATAAAACACCATGGAATAAAATTAACCAAGTAAAATACCTGTACTTGGAAAAGGATAAGGCATTGAAGGAAGAAATTGTTGAAGACAAAATAAATGGAAGCATATATCATGCTCATGGATAGGAAGAATTAACTTCATTAAAATGTCTGTACTACTCAAAGCAACCTATAGAATCAATGCAATCCCTAATCAAAATATCAATAGCATTTTTCACAAAACCAGAACAAATAATCTTAAAATTTGTATAGAATCACTCAACACCCTGAATAACCACAGCAATCTTGGAAAAAAGAACAAAGTTGGAGATATCATGCTACCAGATATCAAAGTATAATACAAGGCTACAGTAATCAAAATAGTATAGTAATGGTATAAAAACACACAAAAAGACCAACGGAACAGAACAGAGAGAACAGATAAACCCACACCTATATGTTCAATTAATATATAACAAAGGAGACAATCACATACAGTGGGATAAAAACAGTTTATTAATAAATGGTACTGGGAAATTGAACAAATACATGCAAAAATGAATCTAGACCACCTTCTTACATCATATACAAGAATAAACTCAAAATGAATTAAAGACTTAAATGTAAAACCTGAAACTATAAAGCTCCTAGAAGAAAAGATTTACTCCTGGGCAGTAACATCTCAGACATTGCTTTTAGTAATGTTTTTTTCTAACATATCTCCTTGGGCAAGCAAAACAAAAGAAAAAATATACAAATGGAACTACATAAAACTAAAAATTTTTTGCACAGCAAAGAAAACCATCGACAAAATGAAAAGATAATCCACTGAATGGGAGAAGATATTTGCCAATGATACATCTGATAAGGGGTTAATATCCAAAATTTATGAAGAACTCATACAACTCAACACCAAGAAAACAAACAAACCAATTAAAAAGTGGGCAGAAGACCTGAGGAGACACTTCTCCAAAGAGGACATACAAATGAGCAATAGACATATGAAAAGATGTTCAATGTCAATAATCACCAGAGAAGTGCAAATTAAAACCACAGTGAGCTATACTTCACATCTGTCAGAATGCCTATCATCAATAAGTCAACAAACAACAAGTGTTTGGCAAGGATATGGAGAAAAAAAGAACTGCTGGTTGGATTGCAAACTGGTGTAGCCATTTTGGAAAACAGTATAGAGGATCTTCAAAAAATTAAAAATAGAACTACCTTACAACCCAGCAATTCCCCTTCTGAGTATATATCTGAAGAAATCCAAAACACTAATTTGAAAAGATATATGCACCTCTATGATCTTTGCGGCATTATTTACAATAGCCAAGATATGGAAGCAACCCAAGTGTCAATCAGTGGAGAAGTAGATAAAGAAAATGTGGTACATACATACAATGGGGCATTACCTTGGCCAAAAAAAGAATAATATCTTACCATTTGCATGATGGACCTAGAGGGTATTATGCTAAGTGAAATAAGTCAGACAGAGAAAGGCAAATACCATATGATTTCACTTATATGTAGAATCTAAAGAGCAAAATAAATGAACAACAACAACAAAAAAAAACAGAAACAGACTCATAGATACAGAGAACAAACTGATGGTTACTAGATGAGAGGGGGTTTAGGGGGTTGGGTGAAAAAGGTGAAGGGATTAAGAAGTACTAATTGGAAAAAAAAAGAAGTACTAATTGATAGTTACAGAAGAGTCATGGGGATGTAAAGTACAGCATAGTGAATATGTTCAATAATATTGTGATAACTATGTATGGTGCCTGGTGGGTACTAGAATTATTGAGGGGATCACTTCATAAATTATATAAATGTCCAGTCACTATGCTGTGCACCTGAAACTAATATAGATAATACTGAGTGTGAACTGTAATTGAAATATAAAATTTTTAAAAATAAAAAATAAAAAATAAAATAAAATAAAACCCTCTCCATCCCCAGTAAACAAAGTGATTTTGAGGCTGCTATTTGAGAACACTATGATCTTTCAAAGTCACTTTTATCCATATCATTCTATGAAATCAGGTTCAAAATCAACAGTGTCTTCCATTATCGGACTGTAAATCAAGCAGCATTATCTTCTTTATAATGAAGAATTTGCAATATACTAAATGTATAGAAATTATTTTGCTGTAGAAGATGGGCTGTGTTTAAGACTGCCTTACAAAAATAGAAATTTTATATAACATATTTTCTTAACCACAGCCTTGTCAATTGTTCCCTAATAATATGTTTTTTATTTTTTTATATTCCTACTGCAATCACTCTAATCCAGAGCCATTTAATAAAATTTTCAGATTACTATCAAATCATCCCAACTGGTCAATCTGGTTCTAGTCTCCATCCAGCCAGATACAAGTAAATTCATCCTGTATTCCATTTCCAGGCTAATTTTCTTAAAACTTTCTTAATTTTCATGCCTATCACCCATTCAACTACAAGTTCTTTAATGATTACAGACTACCTTTAGGGCAAAACCCCAATCTCTGGCATAGCATTCAAGGTCTGTAATTAACTACCCCTAAATCATCTCTAACTTCATTTTAAAAAATTGAACTACAATGTATTTTAACCCAATTTTCTTCATAAAAACATACCTTAAGATCATATTCAAAATGAGAAAAATACTTAAATTGTGGGCTCATTTTTAAAACCCTTTCAATGAGAGTCTAGCTGTCTTGGAGTTAAATGCTCAAATCTGGTACCACTGCAAATGAGCTGTTTTTGCTAATAGTTAATCTTTTTGCAGAACGTGTAAAAGGATGTTAATACAAGCTAAACTCTTGCATTATCTTTCAGGTAATTTCAGAGTTAGAGGTAATTTAATTTCAGGGTGTATAGTTACTCAAAAACAGCGCCAAGCAACAGGGAGAGTTTAGACTTTTTTTTTTTAATAAGTTATTTATTTATTTGTTTATTTATTTTTAGAAAGAGGAGAAAGGAGAAAGAGGGAGAGAAACATCACTGTGTGGTTGCCTTCTCACTCGCACCCCCAACCAGGGACCTGACGTGCAACCTAGTCATGTGCCCTGACTGGGAATCGAACCAGTGACACTTGGTTCGCAGGCAAACGCTCAATCCACTGAGCCACAGCAGCCAGGTACTGTTTCTTAATGCGTGAATCTTTTATATAATTCACAAAACCAGTCTGCAAACCTTGAATAAAGTTATTTTTACTTAAAAACATATAGTACCTTGCCAAGAAGAAAATGTAAACAACCAAAAATTACAAGCTAGGGAAATCTATCCATATATTTTAGTTGCGAAACTTCCACTTCCTCATCTACCACTCCTTAAAAGAAAAAAGAAAAAAAAGTTGTACTATCCAGGAGAACAAAGAAGAAAGGATCAAGTGTCCAGCTCCAATATCCATTTGATGTGAAGCTAATTTATCAGCCATTTCCTGTGGCTTCTCTGGAGCTCTCATAGAAGTTCCCCAATTACCTCAGAAGGGCTGAGTGAAAGATGAGGGAAAAAAACCGTCACAAGTTGATGAATACTAGCGAGGGCAGGAAAGTCACGGGCAGGTAGATAAGCATATCAGAGAGCCAAAGAAACATTGGGTTGCTCTTGGAAACTGTGTCCTCTTCCTAGCCCCTTAATTAGTAAAGCTCAACTACAGCTTTCTTAGTGCTTCTGTGAGGTTAAAACAGATTCATTTTGAAATTTGGTCCAGTGAATTCTATATATAATATCTTTTCAAAAAAAATTTAAAAAATGCAAATAATTAATTAAGGAACCCAATCCAGAAGAAAACCTTTCTATAGTCCAGTCTTTCATAACTGACTCACAGAACAACTCCAGACCTGGAAGTATAAGAGAAGAGAAAGAAAGGGTTGGGCAAAAAAGCAGCATCCATAAATGAATACACTGAGAAGTCTAAGAAACTGAACATTTCATCCAACGCTTATTGTATTACCACTAAAGCACAAACTGCTCTGGAACAGCTCTCCAAAGACCAGATCAGGAAAAAAGATTTACCAGGGAAATAGGTTCATGGACAAATCTTTTATAATCAGTATTATCTCATACATACAAATTATGTACAATTCAGAGTCTAAAGTTTTATTATAGAAACAATTTCTTAAAGTTGCTCCACAAGTAATTAATTAGTCTCTAATGCACCTTAAAACTATAGAATTCTATTCCTTATGATCTGGAGGTGCCTTTAATAGAGTGGCCTTTGATGAAGCATTCTTAAGTCGCATAGTTTATTTTCCTTCCCCAAACAATCTGTTGCAAAACTACCTGGGACAAGGGAATATCTGCCTTCAACTGCAATTAAATTTTGCAAAAACAATCATGCTCTACCACACCTGAGCCTGGCACTTGACATGATTCACTTCACTTTAACAGGAAAAAATGTAATAAGCAGAAAGCAAGCTGATGTTAGGCACAGGCTTTAAGGGCACAAGATAGAGTCTCTGCAGAGACTCTGTCCTCATCCCTCCACACCATCTTTATCTATCATTTCATCTTAATCACAATCCAATAACTGGTGTTCAAATAGCTCATGGATAAAAGTTAAGTTATATTCTTCTAAGAATGCAGGAAAGCATGGAATGTAGTTTAGAAAGTTTCCCATCAGAAAAGTTAAAATTTTAAAGTTTTGGTACATAAAATGCTTAACAGTTAACCACATGGAAAACTTCAATTTTAGATAACGAAAGGTTTGCTGTACAGAGAAGCAAAAATAATGTACAAAAATACAACCCTGCGACCTTGTGGTATAACGCCTATTCAAAAGAACTTCACCACTTCATACTTGAAAGCGAATTCTGATTTTTCAAAATGCTTATTTAGAAAAATATTAATTGATATAACAATTATTTTAAAATCTTACTGATATTAATGTTCACTAAAATTTACAGAAATGTATTAAACTGTCAATGTTTGGCTTGATAAAATTGTTTCTAAGGTCAAAACTAAATTACCTCTTCAAATATAAGGTGTACAAATGCAACTGTGAACTCCTGTAACTCTCAGCAAATTCTTAGCCTCAATTATGTATCATACTTTCCTTTCTGGTAATTAAATAACTATATTAAGTAAATGGAACTACAACATGTTTATTGACCACTAGCTAGTAGTGCTTGTGATTAATTTTAAACTATGAAGTAGGAATAAATGAAGCATGGTAAACTTCTATAGTACCTTTACTAAATGTATGTTATAATTCTTAAGATTGTTCAGACTCTTCAATGAACCTAAGTAATTAAGTTTCTTAACACCATGTTGACATAAAAAAAAAGGTTAGACTAAAATAGTGGATAAAAATACAGGACCACAGACATTTTCAGAGCACCTTCTACAACAATTCCTTTTAGAAAATTAAATGATGACTAAGTATCCTTTGAAATAAAGGATTGGAAGTTTATTTTATAAAAATATGAACACCAATTATAGAAAAATATGACTAAACCATATGAAATTTCTATCTATGTAAGTTTAAAAAGGTTCAATACTGTTCAATGTAATGAATAACATTTCTCAGGAGCTTCCCTATAAATCTGTGCTATGTTCTTTGACCGATATATCTCATCTAATAACCTTCATTTTAAACTTGTGAAAAGCCATTACTGTCCCCATCTTACCAATGTCATCATTGAGGCTTAGAGATCAAATAACTGCCCTAAATGACTGAGACTTTCTGCTTACAGGTTCCGTGGTCTTAGATATCTAATAGGATATATATATAAAATATGTTTAAATTGTTTCTGAAAATATAATTAATTTGATCTTTTGAATAAGTTTTTATTTTGTCTTTCTGTTAATGATGCCTCTCAAGCTTTTATGTTTCCTTCTATACTACAAAAACTTATTAGTAGAGAGGGCAAAGAGAGACTGTTGTATTTTTTTGTTCTGAGACATCATCTGGATTATTTATTTAACAAGTACTGGTCATCTCTTTATCTTACAACCCTAGAACTGCCCCTTCTCTTTCTTCATGTAAGCCACCATTTTTTACCTTGCTTGCTGGTATCAACCCCTCAAATACTCATAACCATTGACATATCTGATTTCTCTCTCCCCTTACCCCTTCACCCTTTCAAAGCATTTAGGAACATGCTATGTGAACAAGGTGCTGAGGATAGATACACCCTCAAACATTCATACTTTAGTAAAAGAGGCACAAAGAGTATAAGTATTTCAAGACAAGTATGCATAGAATATAATGAAATTTTGGAAGAAAGGCAGCTAATATTGTTTTGAGGTATCTATTTTTGGCCACTCCTTCCATTCTCTAGATAAGCTCCACATTAATTGTGTAGATTTGGCTAATAAATATTTATTTTTATAGTATAAAGTATGATACTAAAAAGAGTTGAGATTGGTATTAATAAAAAAAAAAAGTACACAACAAAAAGTTTTATCAAGAATAATGATTAGAGGACTTCCAGCCAAGATGGAGGCATAGACAAACACGCCGTATCTCCCTCCACCGCTAAGAAGGACTACAACTACCTCAAAACTAGAAACAATGAGAAGTTCCAGGACATCAAACTGCATGGAAGTCCAGCAAACAAAGATATAAAAAAAAAAAAAAAATCATTCAGACAGGTAGGAGGGGCAGAGCCAGGGTGGAAAGGATGCAGTGTGGTGGCAGCAGCAGTGGTGGTGGCGGCGGTGGCGGCGGCAGCAGCAGCAGGCCAGCAGAAAGTGCAGTCACACATTTCAAAAAGTCAGGAGGGACACCTGGGGAGTGTTCCCAGCTCCTTACGGGACCTAGAATCTCACAGTCCCAGCACTGGAGAAAATCAAGCCTCTTTGCTTCTGACTGTGCAGACCAATGGCGGTTGGAGTAGAAGCAGAAACAGTTGGTCTTAGCAGTCCACTTGTTTAAAGGGCTCCCATGGTCCTAGAATGTCCGCAGACCCACCCATTCTGGGAACGATGGCCAGGGCAGCAGCTAGAGGGGCGCCAATCCAGTGCGAAAGTGGGAGAGGTGCCTGGAAAAGGGGCGAGTGCTGGGCAGGCAGCATTGTTCCCTCTCGGACCCCTCCCCCACATACAGCACCACAACGTGGTGAAACAGGTCGCCCTGTACTGATGAATACCTAAGGCTCCGCCCTTACAACGTAACAGGAGCGACAGCTCTACCTGGGACACGGAGGCTAACAAACACAGGAGCCTGTCAGAATGAGGAGACAGAGAAGTATGGCCCAAAAGGGGGAACGGGTCAAGGTTCCAGTGGGAAAAATAAGCGACGGAGAGATAGCCAACTTCACAGATGAGGAGATAGACAAGCTAACATATGCAGAATTCAAAACACTGGTGATAAAGATGCTCACGGGCTTGACAGACATGCTCGAGTATGGAAGAGAAGAAGTGAAGGCTATGCTAAGTGAAACGAAGGAAAATCCACACAAAACCAATGGTGAAGGGAAGGAAACCAGGGTTCAAATCAATGATTTGGAACATAAGGAAGAAAAAAAGTCAACCAGTGCAGAATGAGGAAGCAAGAATTGAAAAAAAATGAGAAAAACCTCCCAAATTTTGCAACGGAGATGGACATACAGGTCTGGGAAGCACGGAGGGTCCTGGGCAAGCTGCACCCAAAGGGGACCACATTAGGATGCATCATGACTGAGATGCCAAAGGTGAAAAATAAAGAGAGAGTCCTAGGGGCAGCAAGAGAGAGGCGGAGAGTTGCCTACAGGAGAGTGCCTATAGGACTATCAGCTGATTTCTCACTTTTTCAAAGTGTCTCAGAGGACACTTTGCAGACAAGAAGGGGCTGGCAAGCAGTATTCAATGTGATGAAAAGCAACCTACAACCAAGATTACTCTATCCAGCAAAGCTGTCATTTGGAATGGAAGGGCAGATGAAGTGCTTCCCAGACAAAGTGAAGCTAAAGGAGTTCATCATCGCCAAACCATTATTATATGAAATGTCAAAGGGACTTACTTAAGAAAAACAAGATCAAAACTATGAACACTAAAATGACAACAAACTCACAACTATCAACAACTGAATCTAAAAAATAAAAACAAAATCCAGCTAAGCAAATCAGAATAGGAACAGAATCATAGATACGGGGATCATTTGGAGGGTTATCAACTAGGAGGGGGGATGGGGAGAGATGGGGAAATGGTGCATGGATTAAGAAACATAATTGGTTGGTACAAATTAGACAGGGGGAAGTTAAGAATAAGATAGGAAAGGGTGAAGCCAAAGAACTTATATGCACGATCCACGGACATGAACTAATGCAGATAGGATTGCTGGAGGGAAGGGGGTTACTGGGAGGAAGGGAGCAAAGGGGAAAAAAACTGGAACTACTGTAATAACATAATAATAATGATTAGAGCCTTGGCCAGGTGGCTCAGTTCATTAGAGCATGGTCCCATACACTGAAAAGGTTGCAGATTGACGATCCCCTGTCAGGGCACATACTTAGATTCGGGTTTGATCCCCTGGTTCTGGTACCTATAGGAGGCAACCAGTCGATGTTCCTCTCCTACGTCGATATTTCTCTTTATCTTTCTTTCTCAACTCCCCTTCCTCCTTCTCTCTAATATCAATAAATATATCAAAAAAAGGATAATTATTATGCAAATAAATATTTTCACAATCTCTTATCCTTTTTGTCTAAAAGTTAAAATGTCCAAATAATCCACTAACTGGTTACAGTAGAAACTAGGATACCAGAATTATGTATGAATTCCATAAGTAAACTCAGAAAAATAGAAGGTTAAAGAAAATCAAGAAACAAAAATTTATGTTATTGGTTTAAATTTCATTGTTTTAATAAAGTGCCATCTTTCAAAGTTTTATCACAGCTCTTTCTTTACTCCATTTCCCCTTTCAGCTATCTTGATAAACAGTTTTTCTTAGGTTTCTTCCTAAATCCCTAAAAGTAGATATCAATTCCTCTAGAAAAGCTTCTTCACTTAAATCAGATTTTATATTGCCAATAAAACATGATTATCAGTTTAATACACACACATACATATATGTATGCACACACACATACCTATTATATTTTAAATGTACAAATACATCATTAAACTTTAATATATCCCAATCATATACATATGATAGATTACATGAAATAATTTATTTTCCTTCATCCAATGCAATTGTAGATTGATTTGAAGGATTTTTCCCTTCTAATTTCTCATATCTCCCAAATCTTTTATTAAAGACATTTCTCATTAAATCTTTAAGGAGTATATATGTTGCTTCTTTGATGAAAAATTACTGATGCTAATCCATTCAGAAATATTTTTTTAGCATACTTCATATGTAATAACTACATATAAAAAGTACGAAATTGGGAGCTAAAAGAGTGACCTAGTCTGACGAGTAGCTATGCTTCTATAAGTAATAATAGCGAGACTTCAATTTTACCACTTGCAAAATGAGGATAGATATATTTGTCTTACATCCCTCACAGGTTATTTCAAGGATCCATGTCAGACTATACTTGTAAAAGCTCTTACACCAAGCATTAAGTTACTCCCAAAGCCAATAATCAGAGAGGCAAGTCATATCACAAAAGAGGTGAGCAAATGAGATTATTTACTGTTACAATTAAGATAAAATCTATTCTATATATCCAAAATATTTTCAATTAACCATTAATTTCAGTGATATATTTATTTGTGAGTTACAAGTTCTAAAAGTGTGTCCTTTAAAAAATTATCACAAGCCAATCCTAACAAAATTACATCTTAAACAACCATCCTAGGCTACTTGTCAGTAACTAAAATCTAACTTATTTTAATGATCTTTAAAAAAAAAAAGAAAAACCTTTCTACCTGCACCTATATTGTTATAAAAACAAGCATCATTTGACATTAGTAATCAGATATTATATAACCTCTTAGTTCCCTTATTGCTCTAAAATTATGTGACTTTTATTAGGTTACAAACACTTCAGGAACCCATAAATAAAAAATAAATTAGAATTCTTAATAAATGGATTAATTTTTCACTTAAAATATTTAGAAAATATTGCCATCATGTGTGCTATATGCAAAGGTTAATTTAGGCAAAAATCTTATTTCTCCTTTAAGATTCAAGAATTTTCATTTATGTTAAGCAGAAAATTTTCTATTTGTATTTTAAGCTTGAACGTGTGATATATGTGTTATTCAAACTGTTAATATTAATGAACCTACATATTATAGAAAATTTAAAAGTTTGTCTACTATCCTTTTGATTCACCTCCCTTTAAATAAAAATAATTATAAACTGTCTTTTTATAGTAAACTAACCGCAGAATTCTTATAACTATTTTTTTCTAATTAAGCCAGTTAACAGCTCATTTTGAAACTTAAATGGTTTCAAAGTTAGAATTCTAAATTAATTCTTAATCTGAATAATTAATAGCAACTACTTTGAAGTATTTTAAATTTATGTAGAACTATACAACTGAGTACTTTTGCCAGCATTTAAATCAGTTTAAGGTATAGAAACAGTAGACAGAAACGGCATATATATTTATACATTAAGCTAGATTCACAAGCTTTAAGAAGCATTCACAAAAATTCTGAACATTTCAAAAGAAGCATGCAACTGATGCTTCACATATAAATTTAAAGACTTCTATGTTGAAAATATACTGAAAGTACAGCTAATGTCATTTTCAAGTATGGGTAAGTGGAGATAATATTTTTTGAGAGAAAAGGCTGATACAAAATTCTACATCATTTGCAATTTTAAGTCAATTCATAATCGATTCAACTGGTGAATCAAACAAATTAAAAAGTTATTGTGCAACTACATTTGTAAAGATCGTAAGCTAAAACAGGCCTTTGAACGATTCATTTCTGTTAACTGATGGAAAAAAATCTTCCCTTCATAATCTCCTAATAATTATTCAAATGGTTTTAAAATGTTTTTAAAACATTCCAACTAGGAAAAAGAAAAAACCAAAACTGGCAGAATTAAACCTAATGTCATCCTCCAAAACAGGTATTTTAGAAGCCAACTGCCTTTCAAGGTAATAACAATGTTTAGGACAACCAGGGGGCAATTCCTTCTACAATTATTGGCATTATAGTGCAGTACTCACAGCAGGCCTATCACCAGAAAGTCATGATACACACACCACGGTGGCTGTCCTAGGGCGGCTCTGCAACCCAAGCTCAACTGACACTCCTGGTGGACCCAGTGCTTCCAGAAGAGGTCCCAAAATTCCACCAGTCCTCAAGGCAGTTTCTATTTAAAGGGGCAATGACCCAATTTATTTCTTATGACTTACAGCTTCAGAGAGAACTAAAGTTTTTTAAGTATAGTGATTTGCTATGTTTCAAGGATTTAAAAGGGCATAGGAGATTTTCTTTAGGTTTTCTTAGAGCATAACAAGTCCATAACTGTTGATCATTTCTCCTTGACCCCAAAATTAGAAGTACCTAGTAGGGTTTTTTTCAACTTCTGAAACCTGTTTGTGTGGGGTGGGGAGGGGAAGACAGGAAAGATTCAAGAATGGAAGGAGGAAGATTTGAGGAAGAGAAAGGATAAAGGAAGGGATGGAGACAGGGGAGCAGGGAGGAAAAGGAGTGATGAAAGAAGGAAGGGCAGGAAGGCAGGTAAAATCAAGCAGCCAGCAAAGCAAAACTGAAGCAAGTGGATATCAAGGTCTCAGAGACCAAGAGATTTCATCGTACTTTCGGCAGTGTACAAAATTCTCTATTCTAGTCCTATAAATGTAACATTTTACTGGAGCAGAGGTGGGGATGGGGTGGGAAATAAAGAGAAACACCATTTATCCCTCTATACCCTCCTCCACCTCTCTCTACCCCTCTCCTAAATCTTTAATTTTAAAATCATAGTTAATACAAATCAAATTTTATGATGATTTATCTATATTAGGAATTAACAATTGTTGCTACATTTCTTAAATAAGACTATTATATGGATTTTCCTAGATAAAATACACATATTTAACAGAAAAAAAACCATCACTGCAAAAAAAAAAGAAAAATTCATTACTTTTAAAAATATATATGTTTCATATATAATAGTAGCTTCTTTCTATCTCTACCTTAAATGCATACCCTGCCATGTTCCTTCCTTTCCTATTAAAGACACTGATCATTCTTTGGCTCTGATCTTAAATTCCTTCCTGAAGTGAGCTCTTCCTTAATCCTTAGGCCTGGTGAGATTGCCTTGTCAAATGCTCTCACAGACCTAAATACCACTGCTTAGTGGAATTTAATCACCTGTCTGATTAAAGATAAGACCGTCTGACTCCCCTCTTATACTTTATTAACAGTGGACAAGGAACATGTGTGCTTTTCTCATGTATCCCCAGTGCCTAAAATACTTCCTGGAAGCCAGGTGTGTTTAAAAGAAGGAAGAGTCCATGGGGAAACAGCAAATATTAGTCCTATTTTAAAAGAGTCCTTATGTATAAAGTTTAAAATAATTTCACCCATCCCTTGTGAAAGCTAGAACAGAACTTTTAATGAAGGGGGAGGGTCTACTCAAGGAACTAGTATAAATGACCCGTGGACATGGACAACGGGGTGGGGATCAACTGTGGGAGAGGGCGGAGGTCGGCAGGGCAGTGGAGAGCAGTGGGGGGAAAATGAGACAACTGTAATAGAAAAACAATAAAAATAAATTGCTTAAATGGTTAAATGACATTCTTTTGGAGATGTCAGAAGACTGCAGAAGTCTTAAGTTTGAAGATATTAAAATTTACATTCATTTTCAGTGTTTTCAGATATGTATAGAATAATAATATTACCACCACTTAACTCCAAACACTTCTAAGTACTTTATACATTTATCATCTCAAGTATCCCCACAACAACTCTATTTTACCATCTTATAGGCAGGAAAACTGAGGCACAAAAGACTAAGTAACACACCCAAGTCCATAGGCATAAGTGAATAATTTTTGAATCAGGACTGGAATGTAGCAGCCTGATGGCAGAATGTACTTACTCCACTGCTTCTACAGAGAACAAATATGGCAACTCAAAATCTGAAAAACGTTAATAATGGGATATTGAATCTTTCCACATTTTTAATGCATAGCAATTCTTTATGTAACTAAGGCAATGATCACAAATTTACAATGCATTCCATAAGCCAGCATCAAACTATTTATGGAAAACTCCCACTGAATTTACTTCCCACATTCCACCACAGTATCTAGTCCTTCCTTCCACCCAGGAAGACAGCTCAGAATGCACACATGGACACTAGTATTCCTTATAAACTATGCCAGGCAGGGACTCGGGCAGTGAACCAAAGCAGTAAGATTAATTAATGTGTGTATATAAACAAGCATATACATGTACTGTGTGTATGTATATGTGTGTTTGTGTAAATAGAGATTTTCAGTCAGAACCTCCATCACCAAAGATTAGAGTCCTCTGATATTTCATCACTTTAAAATAACATTAATTTAACATTCATTAATATAACATTTTTTTAATTTATCTTAGATGACCTATTGTTCCATAGTACTCTGGCTTTTTTAAGACCTTAGAGTGATGTGATTAATTCCTTGGAAACTAGGGATTGCATTTACTACCATATAAAAATTTTGGTAGGTACTTGAGATATAAAAATTGTAGTGCAAGAAAGAGACATTAATCAAAGTCATAATGAAGTAAATTCCACCATAGATGAAAGAGAGTAAGGAAGTAGTGATCCCAGGGCTAGGTGATTATTTAAGATAAGGGAGAAGCAATTTCAGATGATTTGGGGGGTTGGACTTATGATACAGAATACATGTTAGTTTTGTCAACTATAATACAATTGAGGAGGAGCAGGTTGTTTGAAAGGAGTGATAAATCAGGAGTCCAGTTTGGATGGGACATGCAAGTAGGTATGTTCACAGGGCAATTGGGGACACTCAGGGCAGCTCCAGAATGTCTATAGAGTATAGTTCAGGGGCAGAGAGGGTTACAGACACCTCTTGAGTCTGTTTCCATACTAAA
Organism: Furipterus horrens; assembly: GCF_987537825.1. Taxonomy (NCBI): domain Eukaryota; kingdom Metazoa; phylum Chordata; class Mammalia; order Chiroptera; family Furipteridae; genus Furipterus; species Furipterus horrens. The sequence continues at coordinate 47,259,519 of NW_028327182.1, forward strand.
CAAGCTACTTTTCCATATGCTTTTCTGGCTCTTGGTTGTTTGTTTGCATAGATTATATGTTTACTTAGGGAGGTCGTAGTGGGATAACAAGTGATGGAGATGATGATGATCCAAAGCCCATGCTCTTCCCCTTTTACTACCAGTGGTTGCATTTGGTTCCAGAGATAAAACTCAAATGGAGGCACCCAGTCAGCAGCATAAGGGTAGGGTCCCTGAAAAGCAAAGAAAGCCTAGAGGCTAGAGAAGGAAGGACAAATGATAGAACCTAAGGAAACACCAACATTTAAGAGGGCTAGGGAGGAAAAAACAAAGAGTAAATAAGACTAAAAAAGGAGGAAAAGATTAGGAGAGAACAGTGCACAGAAGCCCAGGGACAACTTAGGAAGTAACAGGCAACAATGCAATGAGAGAGAGACTCATGAGATAAGGACTGAAAAGTGGTCCTTGGACTTGAGACTTGACAGTCAGCAAGTCATTGGTGATATCTGCAAAAGGACAATTTTAGAAGTGTGGACAAAAGGGTGGTGAGGAAAAGGAAACAGCTACACCATATATTATAGATGAATGTGGAGTGAGAAAGAGGACTGGAGTTGGACTGGAGGCTTGCTGGTTCACACAAATAAGGAGGAAAGATATGTAATGGGTGATGACATATCCTGATGAAGCAAAGTCCCAGAGGACACAGGAGAAAATTTGTTATTTATAATTAGAAACACAGAAATTTAAATTAGTGTGTAGTGAGTAAACTAGTTTCAGTTAGTATAGTAATTGTGATGCAGAGGCATGCATACATTCATTCATTCACTCATTCATATATTTATGAGCATCTCCCATGCTCAGGAACAACACTTACTTGATCATTTTACCACCACACACATCCCCACCATCACCTTAAGGACTGGTATATCCACAGCCCTGGTCCACAATACTGGTAGATAACATGTAATTAATAAATATTTCTAATAAACCATGAGTGGATTCTATCTTCTTTATGTCCCCCTACAATGCCCAAGGGGCCACAACTACCAAAATAAAATGTAATAATAAAGTTAGTAAGTTAGGTCCACTGTGAAAAGTAGTCCTCCTTTGAACTCCTAAAAATATTTTCAGTATAATTTATTTAATAATCACATACAAATATTATTGCATTATTCAAATTACAATAAAAGCCTTCACATATTTATATTCCATATCCTCAATTATACTCCTTGAGAATATCACAATTTCTTTGTATCTTTTTCAAATGCCAACAAATATAAAGACTGCTTAATATCTTCTTATTTTATGAGTAACATAAAGCAAAATTATAGAAATACATATTAGTAAACTTGTAATATGCTGTTATTGAAAGACAGAGTTAACATTTACGTTCTGTTAGTCTACCAAGTGCCAAGGATGATGGCTTTATATACACACACTATATCGTTTAATCCTTAAAACAAAACATTTTTTAAGATTAAGAAATTGAGCTTGAGAGAGGTTAATTTGCTGCAAGTTACACTGCTAGGAACTGGAGACTCAAAAGGCCTTGTTCTTTCCACTTTACCATACTATCCTCTACTCTAAACGATGCACACAAATGAAGAGTAAACATTCTGAATGTTTATATTCTTAAGCTACATATTTTATTCAAATATTATAGGTTCCAAAAACGATATTCATTATTAAGATAAACATTATTTATTGAGACATTATATTCTTTGCATATATAAACAGTGACAAAATGTTAATAACAACAATAATGATAGCAACTAACATTTATTGCATATTTACTATGTGCCAGAAGCTATGCTAAGTGCTTTAAAAGGAGTATTTAATTATTTATACTTCACAGTAATCCCAAGAGGTAGGTACTATTATTATTCTCATTTACAGACAAGAAAACTGAGGCTCAGAGAGGTGAAGGTTAATGGCCTCAAGATCACAAGTGGAATAAGTGGTACAGCCAATATTTAAAGTCAGAGTCTAACTTTAAAGCCCACGCTCTTAATCAGTGTATTATGTGAACCTGTTTGTGCAATGTTCTTTACATTAACAAATTAAACTCCAAGAAAATGAGTATATTATTTAAACACAGGCTTTCCTCTAAAGTACTAATACACTTAATACTGTGCTATTCAGATTTGGACATTCAGTTAATTATGTAACAAGTAACATACTGAGACATAATTTTCCATGGGTAGTCTTTCAACTACAAGTGGGACGTTCAATTTAAATTCCAATTTTAATCCACCATTTCCATAACAATTAGAAAAAATTTTTAAAGGACACTATATGGAAAGCTAGCATAATCATCTAGCTTTACTTTAATATCTGCAATTGTCAAGAACATTATAGAAAATTTGCCAGCAGTAATTTGACAAAAATTATGAAGCAAAATATGAAGATAGATAAAATATCATTTGAATATCCCAAAATATCCGGATTCTACAGAGTCGTCAAGTAAGTGAGAATTCCCACAGTAACATGCAGGACTTAAGAATACTGCACTGAGAAAAATCAGAACGTACATCAAGAAGTGATTATGCTTACTTAACAGTAGATGGCGCTAACACATCATATCCTATTAAAACTAGCAGTCCATACCCTTCTAGGATTATTTTTACATATGTAACCTAGGCTATCTTAAATTAAGTAAAATTTTATTTACATAAGATTCTATATAACTTAATTTCTAACTTAATATTAAAAATCTGAAATATAGGCATTTTACATACAAATCGGAACCATTTTTTTCAAGTATTACTTAAATAGAGAATAAAAAGTTAAATGCAACAGGCATACTATCGCAAAGTCTGAAAAATTGTAAGAAGTGTACAAACAGGTAAAGGAAACTCAAAACAAATGATACCTGAACAATTTGAAGTTTGATTAGCCTGAGAGTTTGAAATTGTTTCTAGAGTAAACAGTGAGAATGTTCAGCTATCCCTGTAACGTTTCTACTATCTACCATAATGGGATATCCATTTCTTTCCACAAAACCCATTAAGAGAATGCAGAATAATTTCCTATTGACAAATTCAGTCCTATTCCCCTTCCCAAAATAGTCCATCTTCTACGCATTATAAATAGTGCTTCCCAACCCAGAGGTAATCTTAATGTTGGGCCTGAAAGTATGTGATGTTATCTTAACTAGTCTAGAAGAGGAAAAATGCATAGGTTTTTATTATTACATGTAATGTTAGTCTAGGATGGGAGTTCAGGCAGGGGAAGGCAGAGTTATAGAAATTGTTAAAAGTACAAGTGATACTCATGATAAATGTATTTAATGATTTATGGCTTAAAACTGTCATCTCAACTCCTAGAAGTAAATCTAATTATAAGCCTTTGAAACAACAGGATAACAGTGCAGCAATATTATTAGCTGGGGGTGGAGGGGTTACACAACTGACATCAAGCATCCAGTCTGCCTGCTCAACTTCATGAAGAGGATTCCTTAGGATCGTCGTCGTCGGCAGCCGTCCGTCTCGAGAGACGATGGTGTAGCTTCTTAAGAGTCTATCTGCACCGCCGAGAATGGCTGTGCAGTCCGACTCGGGAGTGACATGGTATCTGTCTCCTCCCGTGTTGAATCGACATCTTGTGATGACACTGAAGCTACAGAGCCTGGGCAGGGTAATATGGAGGGTCTGCTGTTGCCCATGCAGCAGACCCCCCCTCTCTTCGCAGCTGAAGGGTCCAAGGGAAAGACGGAGTCGATACAGCTTGGGTTCAGGTGCGCCGCAGGAGTTGCCGGTGTTGACTACAACGTCAAACCGCCTTAGGGACTCCGGCTCCGGATTTTCTGTCGGGGTTTACTCCCTTAGCCTTTCCCCTGAAGAGGTATGCCGCAAGGCAGCGGAGGTTTTTTGGAGTCAGAGTTTTCCTTCTCTGATGTACCCTGACTGGAAGATCGAACCAGCGACACTTAGCTCGCAGGCCGACGCTCAATCCACTGAGCTAAACCAGCCAGGGCAAATTCCTTAGGATATCTTAAATTAAATGACACTAGAATTGCAGAAAATACACAAGCATTTGTGTTCTGACTCCTGACCCAACACTTACATACTACTGATACAACACTTTACCAAGTCACTTAAACAACTTTCAAACTCTATTTCTCATTTATAAAATAGAAGTAAGGTAGGACTACAGTGAGAAGAAAAGATACAGGAGTACAGAGTACATAGCATGAGCGATACATAGATTCAATGAATATGCACTCTATCCCCTCCCCTTTCTTTTACCATTATTATAATTATCATAGTCGTCGTCGTCGTCGTCGGCAGCCGTCCGTCTCGAGAGACGATGGTGTAGCTTCTTAAGAGCTGAAGCTACAGAGCCTGGGCAGGGTGATATGGAGGGTCTGCTGTTGCCCATGCAGCAGACCCCCCCTCTCTTCGCAGCTGAAGGGTCCAAGGGAAAGACGGAGTCAATACAGCTTGGCTTCAGGTGCGCCGCAGGAGTTGCCGGTGTTGACTACAACGTCAAACCGCCTTAGGGACTCCGGCTCCGGATTTTCTGTCGGGGTTTACTCCCTTAGCCTTTCCCCTGAAGAGGTATGCCGCAAGGCAGCGGAGGTTTTTTGGAGTCAGAGTTTTCCTTCTCTGATGTGCCCTGACTGGAAGATCGAACCAGCGACACTTAGCTCGCAGGCCGACGCTTAATCCACTGAGCCAAACCAGCCAGGGACAAATAGTATGTTTCCAAAATTTAAGGTGAATTGGTATTAGGGTTTTTGTCAAAGGGGAGAAATGAGAATATTATCTGATTAATCAACACGAAATCAACTTACCCTTTATAAAACTTCTATAGTTCATTTCAGGGACCACATAACATTCTGCATTGTGGATTGATTCTTTAAATTTACCTGAGTATTTGGAATGTCTCAAGGCCAAGGGGAAGACTTGATCTAAAGGCCCAAAACGGCAACTCTCCCCCACAGGAAGTAAAACACATCTAGACTTCGCCAAGTGTATGTATCATTCATGGCAAACTCTTTGAGGTGGGAAATGTTTATCATATAATACTAAGTAGGAAAAAAATAGAATTGTATCTATGCTCTGATTACAGTTATAATCTTTTTTTTTTTTTTTTAATATGTGGGCAAGAACTGGAACAGCATGAGAAAAAAGAAAACAGGTTGCACATGATACTTTAAAATCCACTTACGCTAACTTAAATCAAGGCAATAGTTAAAAAATAAGATTTTAAAAGACTGAATGCAGACAGCCTGCCCAGTTATAACCAATTAATAAAGTATGAGTTTCTGAAAAACGGGTGCTTAGTATAAGCAAAGGTCATAAATAACAGTAAGCACTATAGTGACTCTACTCACAAACCTAAGGGCAGTCACAACACATGTGCATGGGAAGTCACATATCAGTCATATTTCAGTTTTTAAATGTAGAGTAATTCTGCCAATAACCTAATAAAAACCTTGTACAAGGTTATTAAGAGGCTTTGTCATAAGATTGTCTTTATTAAGCCCACACATAATAAACATCAGATTTTGGATTACAGTTTTTCATTAGAAAAACATTTCAAAAATGTTCTTTTGCCGAAAAACAGGTGACTAGAATAACTTTCAGCTTAGAACTGGGTACCGAGACCTTTCAAGAAATGAAGTAAAATAAAGACATTTTCAAATAAACATTAAAACAGAAGTTTCCTACCATTTAACATTCACTAAAGGAACTTCCAAAAAATATTCTTAAAAAGAAAATGCTCATTTAAAAGGTCTGAGTTACAAGAAGAAACAGTAAGCAGAGAAGCTGGTAAAATTATAGTTAAAGCAAAACAAACACTGTCTATAGAAAATAATGCGAAATTTATAAAACTATTAAAAATGAAGTTAAAATTATGGACAACAATATCGTGTAAATTATAGAGAACGCAGAAGGTGGTGATAGGTGTTAAAATGTGGTAAGGACTTTGTATATTTTTCTTGAAGAAATGGATTTTAAGATATTGATTAACCTTAGATTTTGTTGTTTATTATACAAAGCGTATAAACTAAAAGAATGTAAGTAAAAAATATATATCCTAAGCCAGTTATGGGAAATAAAATAGAAATGCTACAAAAATCCTACTATTAAGTATTTATAAGAGACACACTAAAAAAAAAAAAAAAAGACATTATTGGCAATACCAACTAACAAACAGTTTAATAACATATTAAAATTTGACAAAATAGGGTAAAGGCATCATTAGCATTAAAGAGAGAGGCATGACATAGCTTCATGCACCAGGAATATATAAGAATTCTAAACTTATATGCACTCAATACATATAAATATATAAAGCAATTTTTGATAAAACTACATAAAGTGTGAAATTACCTTTATTATTGTTAGATAAAGCAGACAAAATTATTAAATATTAAAGACCTAAACAAAGAAACTTTGAAAGATGACTTAATGGACACATAGAAAAATCCTCCATTTCAAAATTAAAGAATACACACCTTCTACAAGCATTCATGGAACATCTACATAAAGTGTTCATGTGCTAAACCACAAAACAAGACTAAATTTTCAATAATCAGTATCACAACCAATTTTGCATATTACTAAGCAATTCATTAATATATAATTCACTAAAAAAATGAAAAGAAACTATAAAAACACATGTGATAATTTCAAAACACACTTTTAAATAATTTGTGGATCAAAAATAAAATCATAATGGAAATTTAAAACACTTAAAATGAAAAGAAAATGCAGCCTTGTAAAAAAATGCTGCCAAAGTAATAGCTTGCATAGAATTTTATAGGTCTTAAATGCTTACAATGTTAAAGAACAATAATTGAAAATTAATGATCAAAAATTTCAACATAATATGAAAAAATGGAACTAGAATGAATCTAAAAATGCAGAGAAAAATAAAAGCAAAAATAATGAAATTTTAAAACAAGATACAATTTCAAAGCCAAACTGACTCTTTGAAAAGACTAATAAAATGCTGAAAAGTTTCAAGGAAAAAAATGTGATGCAAATGTAAACAATATCAGGAATGAAAAGGGAATAAATCATTTATACAGCAAAAATTTAAATATAGAATACTATAAACTTTAATTAAACACAAGATCTTGAAGGTTTTACACAAAAATTACTACAAAACAGTCAAGAAACAGAAATGACAATTTTTTATAAAAACCTTTAGAGATTTTACATGTATATGTAATTATATATAATTAATTATATATGTAATTATATATAAACATAGGAAATTCTTTACTCTACAGCTTATTTTAACAGGATAGTAAAACCTAGAAACCAAAAACAGGAAGGGCAGTTTGGGAAAATTCTCTCTCATTGCCTTTTATGGAAGTGTAAGAATTCATAAAAACAAACAATAATAAAATAAATCTAGTAGTAAATAAATGATATCATGACCAAATTGGACTTATCCCAGCAATACAAGAGTGGTTTACCACCAGAAAATCTTTAAATTGTATTTGTCACTTTAACAGATTAACGAGAAAAAAAAAAAGATCACTCCAAGAGGTTTTCTTTTAATTTGACAAAATTCAATATAGATTTCCTATTAATAAAACTTAGAAAACTGAAAATATAAAGAAATTTCTTTAAACACATAAAAGATATTTACCAAAACCTAGAGAACACTGCTAAGTGGTGAAATGTCAGAAGCATTGTTTCAAAATTAGGAATAAGGTAAGTACTCCCAGTATTTACAATCTACTGGAAATTCTAGTCCTCCATTGTCAAATACAGCAGCCACTATCCACATATAGCTATGATCACTTGAAATATGGCTAGTTAAAATTAAGAAGTGCTGTAAATATGAATATATACCAATGTTTGAAGATTTAACACCAAAAAGTAAAATATTTTATTAATTTCTATATTGATTACATGCTGAAATGGTAGTAGTGGGTTAAATAAAGCATTCCACAAAAATTAATTTCACTTGTTTCTTTATACTTTTCAATGTGACTACGAAGAAACTTAAAATTACATATTAGCTCACATTATGTTTCTACTGAACAAAAGAATAGAAAAAACAAACACTGAAAAGGAAAAAATAAAGGTGTCATTAACACAAATACTATGATTGTCTATACAGAAAAACAAAATAATATTTAGAGAATGTTTTAGAATCATTAAGTTTTAGCAGGTGGCTAATGGTACTTCTATACCTACCAACATATGGACATGTAATTTTGAAAAAGATATCCTTTACAAGCAAACAAAAATATAAAACACCTAAATTTAACAAAAAATATGTAGAATTTTATTGAAATATATGAGACACAAATAAAAAACCTAAATAAATAAAGCCCCAACGTGATCTGTAGATTTAGTAGTATTCCATCAAAACCACAAAATGGTTTAATGAGGTATCCTAAAATTACATATAAAAAAAAAATCCCAGAACACAAGGCATCTTAAAAAAAAATAAGAAGGTGGATGAACTTAGCCTCCCAGAAAGCAAAACTTTTAGCAAAGCAATAGTATATTAAAAGAATATATCTGACTTCCAGGCAAGATGGAAGCCTAGACTGACACACTATCTCCCTCCACAACTAAGAAGTAATACAACTACCACAAAACCAGAAATAACCAGAAGTTCCAGAAAATAAATGGAAGTCCAATGTATGAAGTTTTAAAGAAGTGGTGCTCGTCCGGACAGGTAGGAGGGGCGAAGCCGGGGCAGAGAGGTCAGGCTGTGCTGGCAGCGGAAGCAGCGGCGACGGCGGCAGGAAGGCAGTAAGCACAGACACCCATATTTAAGGGGAGGTGAGAAGCACCTGGGGAGCATGCCAGGCTGCAGATCAGACCCGTCAGCTTGCAATTCCAATGCTGGGGAAGGCAAACACCCATTGCCTTAGACTGTGAGGCCCAGAGAGGGTGGGTACAAAGGAGGAGGCTCCCGGTCTCTCAGTGGAGAGTGAACGGCAGGAATCCATCTTGGACCCCCACCCACACAGAAAATGCCACAGTGTGGTGAGAAGGGTCACCCAGTAGTGACAAGTGCACGGGGCCCTGCCCCCAATAGTATAGGAAGTGTGACAGCGCTGCCCAGGAAGCAAAGGTAAACACAAAACGGTCAGGATGGCACAGACCATGATAGAGATCCCAGTGACACAGCTGACCAGACAAATATCTAAAATAACGAAGCAGCAGAGAGGAAATCTTTCTGAGGCACAGTTCAGAGCTTTGGTTATAAGAATGCTTACAGACCTAACATCAGACCTTAAACAAGATGGGGAAGGAATGGAGGCGAGTCCTGCTGAAATGAACAAAAACATATACAAAACTAGCGGTGAGGGAAAGAAAACCAGGGATCAAATCAACAAATTGGAACACAGGGAAGGAACAAACAGTCAACCACTGCAGAAAGAGGGAACGAAAAGTGAGAAAAATAAGGAGTGGCTCAGAAACCTATGGGACAGCTATAAGCGGGCCAACATCCGAATCATTGGGTTGCCAGAAAGTGAAGAAGAACTAGAAACTGAAAAATTATGTGAAAAAATAATGAAGCAGAACTTCCCTAACTTGGGGAAGGAAATAGACTTACAGGTCCAGGAAGCATAGAGAGTTCCAAAAAATCTGAACCCAGGGGAAACCACACCAAGACACATTATAATCAAAATGTCAAAAATTAAGGATAAAGAGAGAATCTTAAAAGCAGCAAGAGAGAAGAAGAGAATTGTGTACAAAGGGTTCCCAATAAGACTATCAGCTGACTTCTCAAAAGAAACTCTGCACACACAAAGGGACTGGCAAGAGATATTCAAAGGAATGAAAAGCAAAAACCTACAACTACAATTACTCTATCCAGCAAAGTTGTCATTCAGAATAGAAGGGCAGAGAAAGTGCCTCCAGGACAAAGTAAAACCGAAGAAGTTCATCAGATCCAAACCACTATTACATGAAATGTTAAAGGGACTTGTTTAGGAGAAAGAGGATCAAAACTATGAACATTAAAATGAAAACTGTTATCACAACAACCAACAACAGAAGCTAGGGAACCGACAAAGGCAAACTAGGTAGGCAAAGAGAGTGAGAAAAGAATTATAGGTATGGGGGACATTATGGGGTAGGTCAGCAGGGAGGGGGAAGGGGGAAAGGGAGGGAGATGGTACAGGAATTAAGAAGCATAGTAGGAGGGAATGGAGTAGACAGGAAGATGTTGAGAAGAATGACATGTACAACCAATGGACATGGACTAAGGGGAGGGGGACAACTGGAGGGAGGGGGGTCACTGGGTGGAGGGGAGCAGAGGGAAAAGAAATTGGGATGGGACAACTGTAACAGCATAATCAATAAAGCGTATTTTAAAATATATTAAAAAATAACATGAGAAGCAAATTGGATTCAATATGCATAAATATTTCACTATACCCCAAAACTGCAAATTACAGATCATTTCCAAGCACTCTTGGAACTTTTTTAAAAATTGACTATATTGTATTTTGGGGTTTTTTAAGGCATATTTTATTGAATGTGTTGTTGCAGTGGTCTACTGGGCAGAGAACATTTTGAACAAATAATACAATTTACCACGTGCTTAACTCTGTTATCTCTACTTCGCTTTCTTGGTGTGGGGTTCCTGGCCTGCACAAGGTCTTACATGACTCCTCCAACCCCAACTCAGCATGACATTTCAGTTCAAGTGTTTGCTATCACCTAATTAGTGTCTCTGTGTCTCTTAGTTCACATTTTCAAGTTTAGAGAAAGAATCTGATTGGTTGAACTTGAGTCAGGTGTTTACTGATGACTATCTGGGTAATGGCTGCACCCCTTTAGTCAGATGGGTGCGAAGACTAGGAAGAAACAAATGAGACATTCACCTCAGGCGCAAGACTTAAAAAGGCACCAAGAACTATTTATAGGTTTGCTTTTTTTATTTTTTGACGGAAATGACATAAGAGAATAAGTAGAATATTTTTGCATTTTAAATATCTTTATTTCTGCAGAGCTAAAATATTTATGTCTATTTTTATGGAAAACATAAAAATATGTTTAAACCTGTAAGCAGGTACCTGCTTTATGTTTACTTTCTTGTACCCTTTGCCAACATGGTTGAAAGAAAATACATGTATATTCAAAATATACACCTGACCCTTCCTTTTACCATAATATAAAAAGGAATATGTGAACTGGAAAAGCCTACATTTAAGAATGGATTTAAGCACTGCCAAATAAAATTGTTTCTCATAAAAAAAAAAGAATATATCAAAGAAATGAAGAGCTGGTTTTTAGAAAACATAAACAAAACAGATAAACTTTTCACTAGACTAACCAAGAAAAGAAGGGGACTCAAATAAAATCAGAAATGAAAGAGGAAGACATTATAACTGATAACACAGAAATACAAAGGATTGTAAAAGACTACTATGAACAATTACATGCCAACAAATTGGACAATCTAGAAGTAAAGGATAAATTCTTAGAAGCATACTACTTACAGAGACTTAACCATGAAGAAATAGCAAATGTGAACAGACTGATTCCTAGTAAGGAGATTGAGTCAGTAATCAAAAACCTCCCAACAAACAGAGGTCAAGGTACCAGATGTCTTTACTAGTGAATTTGACCAAACATTCAAAGAATACCAATCCTTTTCAAAGTCTTCCAAAATAGAGGAGGGAAAACTTCCAGACTTAATCTATGAGACCAGCATTAATTACCCTGATACCAAAACCAAAGATACCATAAGGGAAGGAAATGACAGGCCAATGTCCCTGATGAACATAGATGCAAAGGTCCTCAACAAAATATTAGCAAACAGCATTCAGAAATACATTAAACAAATCATACACTATGACCAAGTGGGGTTTATTTCAGAAATGCAAGGATAGTTCAAAATTCACAAACTAATTAGGTAACACCACGTTAACAAACTTATAAAAATCAAACAATATCTCAATAGGTACAGAAAAAGCATTTGATAAAAATCAACACTCATTATGATAAAAAAATAATAAAACTCTCAACACAGCTGGTACAGAGCAGCGGTTCTCAATCTGTGGGTCGCCACCCTTTGGGGGTCGAACAACCCTTTCACAGGGGTTGCCTAAGACCATCGGAAAACACATATATAATTACATATTGTTTTTGTGATTAATCACTATGCTTTAATTATGTTCAATTTGTAACAATGAAAATACATCCTGCATATCAGATATTTACATTACGATTCATAACAGTAGCAAAATTACAGTTATGAAGTAGCAACGAAAATAATTTTATGGTTGGGGGTCACCACAACCTGAGGAACTGTATTAAAGGGTCACGGCATTAGGAAGATTGAGAACCACTGGTACAGAGAAACATACCTCAGAATAATAAAGGCCATATATGACAATCCCACAGCTAAGATCATAATCCACAAAGAAAAGCTGAAAGCTTTTCCTCTAAGATCAGAAACAAGACAAGGGTGCTCATTCACGCCACTTTTATTCATCATGGCACTGGAATTCCTAATCAAAGTGAGCAACTATCTAGTCAAGGGGAAAAAAGGCATCCAAGATGGAAAGGAAACTTTAAAACTGAAACTGTCACTATTTGCAGATAACATGATATTGTACATAGAAAATCCTAAGGACTCCACCAAAAACTTAGAACTAATCAACAAATTCAGTAAAGGTAAAGAAGACAAAATTACTAGACAAAAATCTGTTGCATTTTCAGACACATAATGAACCATAAGAAAGAGAAAAATATTTTAATCCATTTACAAATGCATCAAAAAGAATAAAATACTTAGGAATAAATCTATCTAAGGAGGTGATAGACTGAAAACTGTAGACACTGCTGAAAGAAATTGAAGAAGGCACAAATAAATGGAAATGTATTCTGTTCTCATGATTGGAGGAATGAATATTTTTTAAATGTCCACACTACCCAAAGCAATATACAAATTCAATACAACCCCTGTTAAAATTCCAATGGCATTTTTCACAGAAATAGAACAAACAATCCTAAAATTTGTGTGGAAACACAATAGACCCTGAATTACCAAAGCAATCTTGAGAATGAAGAACAGAACTGAAAAACACATGTTTCTTACTTTCAAACTATACTACAAGGTTAAAGTAATCAAAACAGTGTGGCACTGGCATAAGAACAGACACATAGATAAATGGAACAGAATAGAGAGCCAGAAATACACCCATGTGTATATGATCAATCAATTTACAACAAAGAAGCCAAGAATATACAATGGGAAAAGGATACTCTCTTTAATATAGTGTTGAGAAAACCAAAAAGCCATATGCCAAAGAATAAAACTGGGTCACTATATTACACCATAGACAAATATTAACTTGAACATAAGATCTAAAACCATAAAACTTCTTGACATTGGTCTTGGCAATGATTTTTGGGTTTGTTACCAAAAGCAAGGGCACCAAAACTCAACAAGTGGGGCTACATCAAACTAACCACACCTGAACAGTAAAGGAAAACATCAACAAGTAAAAAGCCAATTTATGGAATGAAAGAAAATATTTGCAAACCATGTATCTGGTAAGGGGTTACTATCCAACATATAGGGTGGGCAAAAGTAGATTTACAGTTATTATGGAAAAAGACATGCAGGCTATGATTTTTACAAAGCTAGATAAACTGTTGTGTACTCACAACTGTAAATCTACTTTTGCCCACCTCTGTATATAAAGAACTCATACAACTCAATAGCAAAAAAACAAACAATATAATTTTAAAATGGGCAGAGGATCTGAATGGAAATATTTCCAAAGAAGACATACAGATGGCAAAAAGATGTTTGAAAAGGTGCTCAACATCACCAATCATCAAGGAAATGTAATCAAAACCACAATGAAATATGACCTCACACCTGTCAGAATGACTATTATCAAAAAGATAAGAAATAACAAGTGTTACTGAGAATGTGGAGAAGAGGGAACCCTTGTATACTGTTGGTGGGATGTAAATTGGTACAGCCACTATGGAAAACAGTATGAATGCCCCTCAAAAAATTTAAAACAGACCCTGGACAGGTGGCTCAGCTGGTTGGAACGTTGTCCCATATACCAAGACTGTAGGTTCAATCCCCAGTTGGGTGCATGTGGGAGATAACCAACTGATGTTTCTCTTTCACATCCATATTTCTCTCTAAATATCTCTCTCCCTTCCTCTCTATCTAAAATAAATAAAAAACTATATCCTCAAATGAGGATTTAAAAAATTAAAAATAGAACTACCTCATGACCCAGCAATTCCACTTCTGGGTATTTATCCAAAAGAAACAAAAACACTAACTTGGAACGATATATGCACCCCCATGTTCATTGGAGCATTATTTACAATAACCAGCACATGGAAGCAATGTACACATCCATTGATGGATGAAGGATAAAGAAAATATGGCATATATGTATGTATGCAGACACACATTGAAATATTATATAGCCATAAAAAGGAAGGAAATTCTGCCATTTCCAACAATATGGATGGATCTTGATGACATTATGCTAAGTGAAAGACAAAGAAAGACAAACACCATGTATGTGGAATCTTAAAAATAAAAACAAACAAAAACAACACCACACATAAATTCTGATAACAAATTGGTAGTGACCAGAGGCAAGGGCTGGAGGATGTTGAATTGGTAAAGAGGTCAAAAAGTATAAACTTCCAGTTATAAAATTAGTAAGTCCTGGGATGTAATGTACAGCATGGTGACTACAGTTAATAACACTATATTACATATTTGCAACTTACTAAGAGAATAAATCTTAAAAGCTCTCATCACAAAAAATAACTTGTAGTTATGTGCAGTGATGGATCTTAACACAGACTTACTGAGGTGATTGCTTTGCAATATGTACATATATCAAATCATTGTATTGTACACATGAAACTAATATAATGTTATATGTCAATTATATCTCAATTTAATTTTTTTAAATAAAAATCATGACAAAACACAGAATAGAATACAGAAACAGACTTGAATTTATGACAAAGAGAGCACTGCAAAGAAGATAAAAGATGGTCTTTTCAAATATGAGGGTTGAGCCAATTAGCTGCCATTATAAAGGAAAAAATTACCCTTGATCCCTACCTCATACCATACAAAAAATATCAAATAATATGCATTATAGCTCAAAATAGAAAGGTAAACAGTTTCTAAAAAATAACTTAGGAGAATATCTTAGGAATAGACGAAGATTTCTTAAACAGGTACACAAAAGCTGTAAACTTTTTATAAAGAAAAAACAAACAAATTAAACTACACCAAAAATAGAAATTTATGTTCAATAAAAGTATGAAAAGATAAGTCACACTGTGATATTTGTAACACATTAAACAGCTCATTACAGGAATATTTAAAGAACTCCGAAAATAAATAAAAAGACAAACAACCACATAGAAAAATGAGCAAGAGACATAAACAAGCATCTTATAAAATAATATATCCAAGTTGCCTGAATGTCTATTTATCAATTTATCATTAGCAATAAGGGTAATAAATTTAAAACCATAATGAAGTAACATTACACACCCACCAAGATGACTGAAATTAGAAATATTGACAAGTGGGCTAAATTTAAGTGATGGTGGAATGTGGAGCAACTGAAACACATACACAGGTGGTAGGTGTGAAAATAGTTACAACCATTTGGAAACCTGATGAACATAGTTTGATTCCTAAGAACTTCCAACAGAAATACAAATATATGTACGCCAAAAACCATATATAAGAATATTCATAGCTGCATTTTTCATGTCTCTAAATTAGCAAATCAAATGTCTATCAATAAAATAGAAAAATTGAATGTAATTTATACAATGAAATACTATATAGCCATGAAAATGAACAAACTCCTATTAAACTCAACAACAATGATATATCTCACAAATATAATACCAACTGAGAAAAACAAATACATAATTTCATTTATATAAAGTTCAAAATCGACATAATTAAGTGATACTATTAGAAATGAAATTTGTACAATAGGTATCTTTAGGGAGAAGAAAAGGGGTAGTAATTAGAAAGTAGTTTGAGAAGAAATTCTAGAATGCTATAACTATTTTATTAATTTAAATATGGATGGCCATTATATATCCATTATTATGTGATAATTCATCAAGTAAAATACTTAGAATTTCTGCACTTTCTATCTACATGTTATATTTCAATTAAAAAAATAATAATTCTGGCCCTAACCAGTGTGGCTCAGTTAGTTGGGCATTATTCTGCAAAGTGAGAGGTCACTAGTTCAATTCTTGTTCAGGGCACATGCCTAGATTGCCAGTTCAATCCCCAGCTGAGACACATACGAGAGGCAACTAACTGATTTTCTCTCTCACGTCGATGTTTGTCTCCCTCTCTTTCTTCCTCCCTTTCCCTCTCTCTAAGAATAAATGGAATCTTTTCTAATTAAAAATTAAAATAAAAAATATTTCTGGATGGTTAAAGATGTAAATGCACAAGACAAAATTTTAATATTTTAGAAGAAATTATAGGAAACTGTCTTGTCTTAAACCCAAAATCATTAACCATAAAAAATACTCATAAATTTGAATACATTAAAATTAAGAACTTCTGTTTCAAGGACATCATAAAGTAAAAAGGCATACCACCACCAACTAGGTGATAATACTGACAACATATATAACCAACAAAAGATCAGTATCCAGAATACAATATAGAACTTCTACCAATAAGTACAACCCAAAAAATCCAATAAAAAAATGAAAAAAAATTTTACGAAGAGATAACATAAATGGTTAATAAAAATATAAAAAGTTCTCATCCTCAAGCTAAAACCTCAATGAACTAACATTTATACACACTGTATAAGCAAAATTGAAATAGTCTGTCAATATTAAATATTGGCAAAAACATCGATCAGTAGGATTTTTTATGTGTTGCTGGTAGGAGTGCAGATTGGAATAATCCTTGTGGAAATCAATGTGACATCATCTTGTAAAGATCAGCATGTGTGTTTTCCATGATTCAGCCATTCCACTCCTGTAGAAACACTATACAGGGTGGGGCAAAAGTAGGTTTATAGTTGTATCAACTCTCAAATAAAATAATTAATAAATGATAATACAAAGATAAACTCTGTGTTTCCCATACTCACAACTGATTTATTACAGTTGTATCCACTTTGAATACAATTAATAAATAAATAATAATACAAGAATAAACTCTGTATTTCATGTATTCACAACTGTAAACCTACTTTTGCCCCACCCCTGTATGTCTTACATATATGTATATGTATAAAAATGTACACAGTAGTGCACTGTTCATACTGGCAAAAAAATATTAACAAAAATAAAACTGAAAACAACTCTAAAGGCCTATCAAGAGGAGAACAGATAAATTGTATAACATTCACACATCTAAGTTTTACATATTCATTAAAATGTACAGCATATGGCTATACACAACAGGGATACTCTTAAAACAATAGTGAATAAAAAAGGTAAAACATACAAGATTCCCTAAGAAATAAAATTAAGAGATATGTACACACCTAGTTAACTGCTTTGTGGTCTGTTTTGTTTGAAAACACAGGAATATAAGCCCCCCTGCCGCACCCCAATCACTACACTGGTCAACCATGAGGGAAGATAGGGAAAGGTGAGGAACGGGATTTCATGGGACTACAAAATAGTTTCAAAGATACTATAATGTTTTAGTTTTCTTAAGTTGGGTAGTAGATTCATAGGTATTCATTTTTATAACTTACTTAAAAGCTACATTTCTTTTTATATGAATCCCATTATCAAATGACAAAATAACTTCTTAACATATATAAACATGAGTTATAATATTTCCCTTGAAAACTGCTCAAGAAATATACTCTCCCTGGGTAGCTATCTATATCTGATAACTCAAATCCCTCTCTGTAGCTCAAACACTCTTCACCTCTCCCACCAAATTCATTCTTCAAAAAGCCACCTGGGGGGGGGGGGTGACACAGCAAAAATGATGTAGTAGATAGCCCCAAGGTTCACCTCTCCAACAAAAACTCCCCAAAATAAGCAAAAATATCAGAATTAACTTTGTCAGAACTCTGGAAAATAGTTAAGGTTTACAGTAACCAAGCAAAAATACTGAATAAAGAAAGAGGAAACACAAAAATGGTAGGCAAACTTTGTATCATTTTTACGTGCCCGTCCCCTCCTCCCCCCACCCCCCTGCCAGCTCATCAGTAGTGCTGACGTTGAAGCCCACATTCCCCTTGGTCCCCTTGTTCTCAAAGAATTGTGTCTGTTTTTATGTATCTGGAGACAACCTGACGGAGTGACAAGGAGCTTGGCTTGGCTTCACCTAACTCAGACTCTCTAAAGGCAGAAATGTGTCTAAGCAGAGAGCATTCCTCTGAAACACTGAAAGGCAAATGAAACTTTTGCCTGAGAGGCAGAACATTACAGTTAAGGCACACAAGAGATATGCTAAAAGCCTAGAAAGAGAGATGCTTTGAAAATTTTTTAAATCAAAAAGCCGCCATGCATATTAGAGAATTTAGAAAGCCAAAACACAGGCCCAGGGCAGCATATGAGAAGACACTAAACTTTCACCCCTGACCTTTAGGCTCAGTACAAGCGGAAGGGAGAATTGTAAATAGGCTTCCTAAGCATTGAAGAAGTGTCCCAATACAAAGCCGCTCTGCAAAGACTTAGAGTTGGGGTTATTTGGTAGGGAGGAGGTAAGGTAGGGTGGGGAGATCCAGGTATTCAAGGTAATCTCTGTCAAAACACTAGCTGAGCCCTGACCAGTGTGGCTCAGTTGGTTGGGCATCATCCTGCAAAATGAAAGGTCACTAGTTTGATTCCTTGTCAGGGCACATGCCTGGACTGCTGGTTCATTCCCCAGTGGGACACATACAAGAGGCAGCCGATTAATGTTTCTCTCTCACATTAATGTTTCTCTCCCTCTTTCTCCCTCCCATCCCCTCTCTCTAAAAATAAAAAATAAATGAGTAAATAAATAAAAACCACTACCTGATCACAAGTTTCAAAGATCACACAAAACAAAGATACAAAAATAAATTCATATAACTCTGGCTAACTGAATTTAGACAAGGGAGCCAAGATCATTCAATAGGGAAAGAATAGTCTCTTCAAAAAATAGGGCTGACACAACTGGATGTTCACATGCCTACTCACACCATATACAAACTCAAAATAGACCAAAAACCAAAATATGAAATTCTTACAGTTTGGCAATGGATTCTTACATGTAACACCAAAAGCACAAGCAACAAAAGAAAAAAACAGACAAATTGAAGTTCATCAAAATTAAAACTTTTGTGGATCAAAGGACATTATCAGGAAAGTAAAAAGAACTACAAAATGGGAGAAAATATATGCAATCATATATCTAACAAGGGTTTAATATATATTGAACAGACCTTTAAGGTATATACCTAGGAATGGAATATAGAAAATATACAAATGGCTTACAAGCATGTGAAAAATGTTTAATATCATCAATCATTAGGGAAATGCAAATCAAAACCACGATGAGATACCACTTCACAACCACTAAGAAGACTATAATTAAAAAACAGAAAACAAGTATTGGTAAGGATGTGGAGAAATTAGAGCCCTTGTACATTGCTGGTGGGAATGTAAAATGGTACAGCCACTGTGGAAAAGAGTTTGGTGGTTTTTTAAAAAAAATGAAACATAGAATTACCATATAACCTACAATTCCACTCTTAGGTATATATCCAAAAGAACTGAAAACAGGTACTCAAACAAATATTGTACACGCGTTTACAGAAACTATTCACAATAGCCAAAATGGGAAAGAACTCAAATGTTCATTAACACATGAATAAACAAAATGTAGTACATATATACATGGAACATTATTTGGCCATAAAAATTAATGAAGTACCGATACATACTATAATATGGATGAACCTGGGAATCATTGTGCTAAGTAAATCAGACAAGAGCCACATACTGTATTTGCTGAAATCCAACTTATCACATATTTCACATGAAATATTCAGAATAGGTGAATCCATGGAAACAAAAAGCAAATTGGAGGTTCCCAGTGGCTGGGGGTAGGAGCAAACAGAAAATCACTGGTTAATGGGCATGACATTTTCTACTGGGGAGTTAAAAATGTTTTGGAACATGATAAAAGTGGTGATTACACAACACTGTGAATATACTAAATACCACTGAATTGTACACTTTAAAATGGTTAGTTTTGTGTATGTTAAATTGGACTTTACCTCACATTAAAAACAAAACAAAAAACCTGTGGCCTGAATTAGAAGGCCACAAATATCTTCAATCCCTTTTTTCTATCATCTTTCACATCCCATCTGGCACTGAGTTGAAGTACTGTAGATTCTACCTCCATTTTAGAATGTGATTCTCTATTTTGATTGTTAGTTCAGTTTATTCACTAGATCCCACATATGAGTGAAATCATAGAGATAGGCTCATAGTAGAGAGCAGGCTGACAACTCAGGGGCAGAGAAGGTTAGGAGGTAGAGGGATCAAGCAAAAAGGAAAAAGGACTCATAGACGTGGACAACAGTGTGGTGACTGCGGGGGAGGGGGTATAGGGGGAACAAACAGTAATGGAAAATTGCAATAAAAATAAAGAAAAACAAAATTTTGAAGATTTGATATAAAAATAATACATAATAACTCATTTATAATTTTAATGTTGATTATATACTGAAATAACTATGATTTTAACATATTGTGTTAAAAAAACATATTATTAATTTTCTTTTTAAAGAGGACTTCTGGCCAAGATGGAGGCATACACAGATACACTTCACCTCCTCACACACCCATAAAGATTACAACTACCTCAAAACAACAACAAAAAAACAGAATTGTCAGAAAATCGAACTGTACGGAAATCTGACAACCAAAGACTTAAGAAGTAATACTCATCCAGATGGGTAGGAGGGGCAGAGGTGGGGAGCTGGGGCAGAAAGGAAGTGGTGTGGTAGAGGCAAGATGGCAGTGGCAGGCAGCAGCTACAGCTGGCCAGTGAAATGAGTGGGCACACATTGAAAAGCCAAGAGGGACACCTGGGGAGTGATCCCAGCCCAAGGCTAGACTCTGCAGCTCACAGTTCCAGAGCCGCAAAAATAAAGCCCATAGCTTCTGACTGTGAAAACCACTAGCTGTTGGGGCAGCAGAAGAAACTTCCCATCTCTTAGGAGTGTTCATTTAGAGGAACCCCATGGTCCTAGAACAGTCCCAGAATATATACAAACTCACCATCTCTGAGAACCATCACCAAGGCAACAGCTTGAAGGATACCAGTCACATATGGGAAGCAGGTTCAGTGACTGGAAAAGGGGCAAATGCCAAGCAAGCAGCATTTTTCCCTCTCTGACCCCTCCCCCAGTGCCAGAGTGGTGAAGGGAGTCACCTCACACTGACAAATACCTAAGGCTCTGTTCCTTACAATATAACAGGTGCAGAAGCTCTATCTAATACACAGAGGCAAACACCAAGAGGCTGTCAAGTTGAGGAGACAAAGAAGTATGACACAAAAGAGGGAGCAGATCAAGGCTCCAGAGGGAGAACTAAGTGAGAAGGAGATAGCCAACTCAACAGATGCAGAGTTCAAAATACTGGTGATAATGACGCTCAGAGAAATGACTGAGTAGAGCAAATGCATAAAGGAAGAAACAAAGACTACATTAAGTGAAATGAAAAAAAATCCACAGAGAACCAATAGTGAAGGGAAGAAAGCCTGTGTTCAAATCAGTGTATTGGAACATAAAGAAGAATTAAACAGTCAACCAGTACAGAATGAAGAGATAACAACTTGAAAAAAAAACAAGGAGACGCTTAGGAACCCCTGGGACTACTTTAAACGTGCCAACATCCGAATCATAGGTGTGCCAGAAGGAGAAGAGGAAGAGTAAGAAATTGAAAACTTATGTGAAAAAATAATGAAGGAAAACTTCTCTAATTTGGCAAAAGAAATAGACATACAAGTCCAGGAAGCACAGAGAGTCCCAAACTAGTTAAACACAAAGAGGACCACATCAAGACACACCATAATTGGAGGGAGATGGTACAGGAATTAAGAAGCATAGTAGGAGGGAGTGGAGTAGATAGGAAGATGCTGAGAAGAATTATATGCACAACCAATGGGCACAGACTAAGGGGGGGGGGGACACCTGAAGGGAGGGGGGTATCACTGGGTGGAGGGGAACAAAGGGAAAAGAAATTGGGACAATTGTAACAGCATAATCAATAAAGCATATTAAAAAAAACATCATAAACATATATTAAAAAAAGACACATCATAATTAAAATGCCAAAGGTTAAAGATAAAGAGAGAATATTAAAAGATGCAAAAGAAGAAAAGAGAGTTACTCACAAAGGAGTTCCAATAAGACTATCAGCTGCTTTTTCAAAAGAAACTTTGCAGGCAGAAAAGGCCTGGCAGGAAGTATTCAAAGTGATGAAAAGCAAGGACCTACAACCAGGATTACTCTATCCAGCAAAGCTATCATTAAGAATGGAAGGGCAGATAAAGTGCTTCCCAGACATGGTAAAGCTAAGAGTTCATCATCACCAAGCCCTTATTATATGAAATGTTTAAGGAACTTATTTAAGAAAAAGAAGATCAAAACTATGAACATTAAAATAACAACAAACTCACAATTATCAACAAATGAATCTAAAAAACAAAGTAAGCAGGAACAGAACCATAGATATATAAATCATATGGAGGGTTATCAGAAGGGAAAGGGTAAGGGGAGAGTTGGGGAGAAGGTACAGGAATTAAGAAGGATAACTGGTAGGTATAAAATAGACAGGGGGACATTAAAAATAGTAAAGGAGATGGAGAAGCCTAAGAACTTACATGCATGACCCATGGACATGAACTGGAGGTGGGAGGGAGGGGGGTAACTGGGCGGAAGGGGGCAAAGGAGAAAAAATTGGGACAACTGTAACAGCATAATCAATAAAATATACTTAAAAATAACTACATAAAATTTTTTAAAAGAATGTGATTCTCTCCTTTTCATTGCCATACTGCCTCTGCCTTAATTCAGAACTATCACTTCTCACTAATTTTAAGTGTCCCAGATTATCTTATTGCCAACAGTACTGTTCCTATATCTAAACCTTTCTCTAAATTGCTGCCAGAACCATCTTTCCAAAGTGAAAATTTAATCATACCCTTTCCTACTCAAAATCCTTCCATGTTCCCATATATCTTTTAAAAATGAAGCTCCTGCCTTGGCCAGGCAGCTCAGCTGGTTACAGCATCATCCCAATGTGCCAAGGTTGTGGGTTCTATCCACAAAAGGGCACATACAAGAATGCTCTCTCTCTCTCTCTCTCTCTCTCTCTCTCTCTCTCTCTCTCTCTCTCTCTTTCTCTCTCCCCCGACCCTTCCTCTCTAAAATCAAATTAAAAAAAAAAAAAGTGAAGCTCCCTATCCTACCACAAAACTTCTTTCCTATTCCAGCCCCTTCCTGCCACTCTGATCTCACCTCTTGCCATCCCTGCATTTCCCCACTATACATAGGGTATACCTTACCTACTTCAAAGATCTAGCTGAGTAAGGTCTCTGTACATCCACCAGCTGGGAGATCCTTTTCAAAGGAAGTAACTTCCCTCAAAATTCAACTAAAATGTTTCACCCCTAAAAAGGGTTATTCTCCAGCTCCCAATTCTCTACTTTCACAGCATACCAAGCATTTAATCAGAGAACTTACTACACTGTAGTGGCTTACTTTCCTATAGACTAGACTCTTAAGAGCAGGGGCCATGCCTTCATATTTTTATCTCAAGTACCTCGCTCAACAAATGATCATCCAATGAATCATTTACATATCAGTCAAACATAAAATAATTCATAGATCTGTTCACCCTTTGCTACTTCATCATAAGGTCTCCATCGCTAGCTAATATCTGAGAGAATAATTAGCAACTTGTTTGTGCAATGTTTCTACTAAGTAATCCATCCTTAAACTAATTAAAACAAGAGCTTCTGACTTAATACTTTTAATACATGAAAGAATATTTTCTAATCCCTC
The DNA here is from genome assembly GCF_987537825.1 of Furipterus horrens. NCBI lineage: Eukaryota > Metazoa > Chordata > Mammalia > Chiroptera > Furipteridae > Furipterus > Furipterus horrens. Next base: position 47,283,511 of record NW_028327182.1, read on the forward strand.
TTATTAAAAAATTGCTCAAAATCAATTTAAGAAAATGAAAATTTTTTATTAAATAAGGATACAGTCAAGGTAAAATCCCTTAATTAGTTTTGAGTAAATATTTAACTAACTGCTCTCTCATTGGAAATATAAATCAATTTTCATCTTCAAAATTAGGCATATGGTTATTCTCACTCCTGTACTACTAACTACCAATTCTCTTGGCTCACATTGCCCTGTGTTCTTAAGTCACCCAATCATTTGGCTGGTATTAGATAATATGCTAGAAACTAGGTTCTTTCAAAATATTTTTTCAAAGAAAGTGTTCTCACTTTTTTCTTATAATTGTTTCTGATGAAAAACACTGCATCTCTGAGAATGTTTTGACAATCAGAATTTGAATGTACAGAGGTAAACCCAAAATGATCAGGAATATAACTTTAGATTGCCTTGATAACTGCCGGTAAACCAGTATTTTGAAATACCCAAAGTTTACAAATACTTCCTATAGAATAGTATTTGAATGACAAACTATAGTTATGTGTTTTTGTTGTTAATGGAGTTCATTTTGTTCTAGTTGTTCTAACTCAATCTAATTCTGCCCAGTAAACAACATCTACAGATTTCCAACACCAGAAAGAATGAAGCATAACTGCAAACTTTCTTATAATCAAGATTGATTTTCCCTATGGTTATTTCTGCTGACCCAAAGCATGTTCCCTATTTTATTAGATTATCCATTCCCAGAGACCTCAGGCCAGTGTTTTCTCAATGTCAGCAACTCTTGTGCTTTGTTTAATTAATGCCTTTGCTACTAGAAAGCTCTCAACTAATTTATGGTCCATTCCTAGACTTCCTCACATCTGCTTGAGTATTACACTCATAGTAAGCTCTATCTTATTTTCAACCTCTTTTTCCGAAACCTTTGCCACAATACAAACTTAATTTTATTTTGTTATGCTGGATATATTTTTGTAAACTGCCTTTAATCCTGGAATATAATCCTAGAAAAACCTTATATACACACTTGACTATTAGCCAGTCTGTTTCTGGGCTCCCGAATGTTACAGGAACCATAATTAGACTAATTCCACAGCTGTTCAACAATCCTTGTATTCATTCTTGGTTGACTATATATTCATTCCCCATATAAACTATTACATATTTTCTTGGAGACATTGCAATTTATCTCACTATCAACAGGCAACATCTCTATCTAAATTTAAGAGGTGATAAAGCCAAGCAATTAAGTTCCCGGACTCTCCTCCCTGTACTCCATCTTATAATTTCTAAATTATAATCTCAACAAAAGAAAGAAAGCCTTCCATCTGGGTTCCTAATGCTAAAACTTTCTCAGTTTTTGTTTATGGCCCTACTTTATCTCATATTGTTAATAGAATCCACTCTGCAGGCTCCTTCCATTGCCAGAGAAATTTTATAAAGAACATTTCACTCTCTGCCATTGTCAATTTTGAGGCAGAGCCAAAGGTTCCTACAGTGTGACTGGAAGGAATAAGAATTCAGAAGGAGAAACTAGGAGGCAATGTACCAACAGTACGGAGTGACAAAAAATTTAGTAGGTAGAAAACAGACAAAATCCTGACAGGCAACAGGTAAAAATTAGGCAACTGGTTCGCATAAATTAAGAGATGTCCCCCAAAAGTGCGCAACTGCAAATGTCACACATCAGAGACAGTCAGCCTCTGAGTTCCATGAATAGGCTTAGACTTATCAAAGCAAGTACTCTGCAAAGAGAGGTAAAAGTAGCCCAAGCACCTGAACTGGGGTGCAAGGTGGAGAACTGATCATTGGAACAAAGCAATATAGACCAATTATAAGTGATCAGTGTCAAATTAGCAACAACCACCCCTATTGTTGAATCCCCAAGTATTGAAGTTTTTAAATTTTCTCTGAGGTCACAGACTTGGTCTCAGAGGATAGGCTGAGGAAAAGGGTAAGCATACTAGTGAAGATCAGGTTGAACAGATAAAAAGAAAACGATCATAGACGTGACATGCAGGATAAAAGGCAGGGTGAGAGAGACTCTAAATGTAGGATGATGGAGCCTACTGTAGTTTAAAACAAAACACAAAAAACCTAATTGCTAAATAAGGACATTAACTATGAAATTTACAAATATATTGAAATTGTGTGTGTGTGTGTAAGAATGAGAGAGACAGAGAGAAATGAGCACTAACACATTCACTGTCAGATGATACTCCACTGAAATGATTCTCTGTCCCGGTATCAACAATGATATACTCAACAATCAATTAGTACTTAACCTACATAAATTGTGCTTGCATCGCACTGCAGATCAAATTAAATAAATGCCTCTCTCCAACCTGTTTTTTATGAAAAAAAAAAGGAACCACAAGAAAAGTGTGTAAACTTACCTTTTAGATATATGGTTAATCCATTTGCCATCTCTAGCTCACTAAAAGTTTTTATCACTTTTTCATAGTTTCCACATGTGTACATTTATATGACTTTGATACAGAGGTAACATGCTTATTAACAACTATTTTTTTTCTTATGTGTAATCCTTCTTTCAAATGTTCCAAGCTTTTCTGATTGATGACTAAGTTGTTTTCCAAGTCCCATCTTGGTCCCGGAGACACAAAGTAATTAGATATTTGTTTGAGATGGAAAACACTTTTAGATAACCTTTAACTTCTCTCAGCCTTCAAAGTTCTTTACCTCTGATTAAATCCTCTTCCTTTTACAGAGTCCAACAACAACAATTAACACTTTCAAACCCTGTTCCACATGACTTATTATGTTAACTCATTTGAGACTCGACTAGGATTCCTCACTGAAATCATTGCACAAAGAAAATGATGTGAATAGTTGTTTTCTCAAATCCCTCAAGGATGGTTCACAACTAGTGTCACTCCAGATAATAGTAGAGAACTCAAGTCATTACATGCCTGAAGAAGTTGTTAACTGACTAAACTCATGTAGCTAGTAACTAAGTACCAGGATTCAAATCCAGACAGTCTAGCTCCTGAGTCCTTCAGTAAGTCCAGTCCTGTTGCTCTGAATCCACTAAGCTCTTCCACCATGTGTAAGCTGTACTTTGTGACCTGATCCTAATGATTTTGTTTTTATAATTACTTCGCATTCACATATTTTTTAATAACAAAACTGCAAGCTGTTTAAAATAAGAATCACAACAAACTTCCCTTGTATTCCCACAGCACTAAGCCCACAAAAAGGCATTCAAATGTTTCATTTATCATTGGAACTAATACCCACCCATAAAAAAACAAGAGTTCATTCAAATAGTAAGACTAGCTTACTTGACATAAGCCTCAACTGAGCCAAACTATTGATATACCACCAGTCAATAAGAGACAGTAAGTATGTATATATTAAACATAATTAAATTTGAAGATAAAAATATGTATAAGATTCACATTAACATAAACAGATCTACAATCAATATGAAGGTTGCTGCTTCAACAATTTTACTTCCTACTTCCTTCAGATAGTTTCTAATGTTCCCATGCACATACCCTAAAGAATATAGAAGAGGACAGAGGGTAGAAAGGTAGTAATATAGTTAAAGATGAAAATCTAGACTAAAGTTAGCATGGCAGAAGAAAAAGGAAAATAAATGATTTTCACAGAAACTCCAGGATGCCATACATAAATAGCCTTGAATTTTCATATTGTCATTGCTAATAAGTTTGTAAATCATCTTCTTGTCCAAGAATTTTCTTCAACTTTTTTGGTTTTGGGGGGAAGGTGTACTAGAATATAAAAATCTTTCAGTATTTCCAACTCTAAAGCAGAGAGAATAAAGAAATTTACAACATAAACTCTCAATGTCTCCACATAAAGTTAGAAACAGAAACAGAAGTAAGACTTGGCAAGCAGATGAGTAGGTCATTCTACAACCGATGAATATTTTATTACTATTACTTGATACCTTTCCTCCTTTTATTTAAATATTGATCCATTACAAGCCTAATTTTACAGATTCTTGAATATACCTGTATTTTTATTTCAACTAGAAATACTTAGAACACGTTAATATTTTTTAAAATTTGAAATAAATGCATGACAGATGTAGGAGGGATTAACTAAATCTTAGAGCAAATGAATATAAAATGAGGGAAATTTAGTTTTTCAACCCTTTGTTAAATATGCAAGATAATATACCTAGACTTTATTATAAATAATGATTACATAATGGGAATTTGAGCTCCTGGGTTAATTAGCATTGACAATGGTTTGTTGATGCCTCAAAGCCTCTGTAAAACCTATACAGGAAAAAACTGCTTTACTTGTTATTACCAAAAGGAATGAAATACTGAAGTGAAGAAATTAATTTCACTTTCTTAGGGCACTTAGTCAGGTTTCTATTTACTGTTGAAATCTCAATTTTTCTCTTCTTGGAACTAGAAAAATTAAGCCTGTATTTTTAATGAGTATTTCTTCCTTTTTTCCCGTTGAAACCAGGCATTACTCTATACTTCACCTGTGGATGAGTTTTAGAGCTCTTTAAGTCCCTATTGAAAGTCTCAAGGAAAATGGTAATAGTAACTAAATGTCCATCTCAGTGACAATGTTTACTGGGTTTTTTTTGTTTTGTTTTTTGTTTTAATTTTATTTTTTATTTTTATTCAAGCATATTTTGATTGTTACAGTAGTTCCAATTTTTTCCCCTTTGCTCCCCTCTGCCCAGTACCCCACTTCCTTCTAGCAATTCCACCGCCTTTAGTTCACGTCCATGGGTCGTGCATATAAGTTCTTTGGCTTCACCCTTTCCTATATTATTCTTAACTTCCCCCTGTCTATTTTGTACCAATTGATTATGCTTCTTAATCCCTGCACCATATCCCCATCTCTCTCCCTCCCCCTCCCAGCTGATAACCCGCCAAATGATCCCCATATCTATGATTCTGTTACTATTCTGGTTTGCTTGGCTGGATTTTGTTTTTATTTTTTAGATTCAGTTGTTGATAGTTGAGTTTGTTGTCATTTTAGTGTTCATAGTTTTGATCTTCTTTTTGTTAAGTAAGTCTCTTTAACATTTCATATAATAATGGCTTGGAGATAATGAACTCCTTTACCTTTACCTTGTCTGGAAAGCACTTCATCTGCCCTCCCATTCCAAGTGATAGCTTTTCTGGATAAGAGTAATCCTGGTTGCAGGTTGCCTTTCATCACATTGAATACTGGTTGCCAGTTCCTTCCTGCCTGCAAAGTGTCCTCTGAGAAATTAGCTGACAGTCCTATAGGCACCCCCCTGTAGGCAACTCTCCGCCTCTCTCGTTGCTCCCAGGACTCTCTCTTTTATCTTTCACCTTTGGCATCTCAGTCATGACGCGCCCTAGTGTGGTCCCCTCTGGGTCCAGCTTGCCCGGGACCCTCCGTGCTTCCCGGATCTGTATGTCCATCTCCTTCACAAAATTTGGGAAGTTTTCCTCATTTTTTTTCAATTCTTGCTTCCTCATTCTGCACTGGTTGACTGTTTTCTTCTTCCTTATGTTCCAAATCATTGGTTTGAACCCCGGTTTCCTTCCCTTCACCATTGGTTTTGTGTGGATTTTCCTTCGTTTCACTTAGCATAGCCTTCACTTCTTCCCTTACACGTTTGCCATACTCAAGCATATCCGTTAAGCCTGTGAGCATTTTTATCACCAGTATTTTGAATTCTGCATCTGTTAGCTTGTCTATCTCCTCCTCTGTGAGGTTGGCTATCTGCTCGTCGTTTAGTTCTCCCACTGGAACCTTGATCTGTTCCCCCTTTTGGGCCGTACTTCTCTGTCTCCTCATTCTGACAGGCTCTTGTGTTTGTTTGTCTCTGTGACCCAGGTAGAGCTGTCGCTTCTGTTAGGTTGTAAGGGGCAGAGCCTTAGGGATTCGTCAGTACAGGGCGACCTGTTTCACCATGCTGTGGTGCTGTATGTAGGGGAAGGGTCCAAGAGGGAACAATGCCAACTGTCCAGCACTCACCCCTTTTCCAGGCACCTTTCCCATTTCTGCACTGGACTGGCGCCCCTCTAGCTGCTGCCCTGGCCATTGTTCCCAGAGTGGGTGGGTCTGTGGACATTCTAGGACCATGGGGGCCCTTTAAACAAGCGAACTCTACTGAGAGATGGCTGTTTCTGCCTCCACCTCAACCCCCACTGGTCTGCACAGTCAGAAGCAATGAGGCTTGATTTTCTCCAGTGCTGGGACCGTGAGCTTCTAGGTTCGGTGAGGAGCTGGGAATGCTCCCCAGGTGTCCCTCCTGGCTTTAAAACATGTGACTGTGCTTTCTGTCGGCCTGCCGGTGCTACCACTGCTGCTGCCACCACACTGCATCCTCTCTGCCATGGCTCCACCCCTCCTACCTGTCTGGATGAGTATTTTTTCTTTATATCTTTGTTTCCTGGACTTCCATGCAGTTTGATTTTCTGGACCTTCTGGTTCTTTCTAGTTTTGAGGTAGCTGTATTCCTTCTTAGTTGCGGAGGGAGACCCAGCATGTCTCTCTACGCCTCCATCTTTGCTGGAAGTCACAGTCACCTACTGTTTCTTTAAAACAATATAAATAAAAGGCTACCAGGTATGATATGAAATATTTAAGCTTAAAACATCATTACCACAGTTCACAATCTATTGAAGTTTAAAATACAAGACCAACAGCAAATATTAGTTCTAGACATCTTTTATGCAATTGTAAGAATTACTCAAAACCTCTATTAAATGTGTTAGAAAAGCCAAATACATATGAAAGTTAAAAATCCCAGAAAAGAGCCCTAGCTGGTGTGGCTCAGTGGACTGAGTAAAGGCCTGTGAACCAAAGGGTCACCAGTTTGATTACCAATCAGGGCACATGCCTGGGCTGCGGGCTGGGTCCCCAGTTAGGGCATGCAAGAGGCAACCACACATTGATGTTTCTCTCCCTCTCTTTCTCTATCCCTTCCCTTCTCTCTAAAAATAAATAAATAAAATATATTTTTTTAATGTTTTAATCCCAGAATAGAGCCTAAAACTAGTGTTCTAGGAAAATTATACAACTGGCTAGTTTTACTGAGATGGTTTCATTTTGAAGGCAATTTCTACTGCACACAAATTGTCCCCCAACATGATTCTTTGTTGCTGTTTTTTAAATTTAAAACACCAAAGCTTTTGTTTTAAGTGTTTTAGTATTCAAAGGTTCATTATTTCATCTTTGTATGATTTTGTTTAAAGTATATATGTTTAAACTACATAGTTGTCTTTTTCCAAACCATAATTAAGCAAGGAAACAGTATACTCTGCTATTAAATTATCCCAGAAATGCTGTAACCTCACTTAATGACTGCTGAAAGTACTCTGTACAAGTTTAAACAACCTTATTTCAAAACCAAAGTAGCTATTACAGGACAACTGGATTTTTCAATAAATTTCAATTTCATTCAATAAGCAATTATTGAATGCCTACTAAGTGTATCATGATAAATTCTAAACAAGATATTCCTTATCCTTAAGAAGGTTATCAAATATGATTTTTAGTAAACATGTAGCATATACTAGCAAACATCTATTTGGTACTGAGCAGTGTTTTAAAGATATATTAACTCACTTATTCCTCACAACAGCCCTCTGAGCAAGGTATTATAACTGTTCCCAATTTATAGTGAAAAAAATAAGGCCCAGAGGGGTTAAGTTATCAGGTCAAGGTGCCAAACTAGTACGAGGTGGAACTGGGATGAGAATGCACACACTGCAGCTCCAGAGTCCATTCTTTTAACCATTTTGCCCTGCTGACTGGAAAAAAATGATTAAGGTTGAGTTCAGATGAGCGGCAATTTTTTTTTTAAAGTACGAAAACAAATATGTGTTGGGTTTCTAAAACATTTTCAATGAGGTAGAACTTGAAATGTAGTCCCGGGATGGGTAAGATCCAGTGGAAGAGTGGAGCAGAAATCCTAGGTAAAAAGAATGCATAAGAAAAATGAAGGATATGTTAAAGTAATGTATTAAAAGTATAAGTAAGTAGTCAGCTAGAAGAAAACAATAGGAAGCCACTAAAGGTTTCTGAACTGGGTATTGAGAGGGGATGTTTTAATAAGATTAATTGTATGACTGGGAAGGAGTGAGGGAGGCATGAATGCTGGGTGGTCAGTAAGGTGTCTCCCACAATTAGTCCAAAGCAGTAACAGCCTGAACTAGGGTGGTAATAACAGGGCTGGAAAGGGAAAGAAAAAGCCAAACATACTACAGAATCAGAAATTTCAAAACTGCATCACCCAGAGTGTCTGCTGTGTACCAGGCACTGGGGACTCAGAACAAGCACGAGGGAAGCATGAGAAAGTAGAGGCAAAGGTAACTAAGCTCTGGAGCCTAGAGGACTGGAACATCAGGGCAATCATTAATGGAAGCCACAAGCTCATACAAAATATGAAGCAGTTAGCTACACAGAACAGAGCAATGGGAGGTTGAAGATAAGGATTTGGAATCATCTGCATAGTTTAGAGTTTAAGAACTGTGGCAAATGTTTCAGGAGTAAGTTGACACAAAGGAACAGAACTAAAAAAATAACTTTTACATGTCTATATGTAGCTCATAGGAGGAAGAGTAAATTACCAAGAGGAAATAAAAATAGCAGAAGTAAATAAGAAAACTATAATGTCAAAATAAGGAAGGCTCAAAAAGGAATAAAAGAGCAAGCTTAGAGAGGTCTAAGGCAAGGAGTCAGAGTAATACGTTATACTGAAGAACTAAGGATCTGAATTCTTTTAAACTTTTTACATTCAAAGTAATTTTTTTTTAACTTACAAAATCTAATCATGTATTTGTATTATCCCCTAAAGCCAACACAAGAAACTAACTTAAACTCCTCATCCTGGACAAGATAATAGTATGCTGAAAATAGATGAAACCACGGAATAAAGATGTAAAGCTTCCCGTAATGTTAATTTCACTCAATATTATAAAACTGCATTATGGAGTGAAGCAGAAGATTCACAAGACTTCACAGAAATTATCTGTGCCTCAAGTCCCTTCCAGTTTGCTCTCCTGATACCCCCTGTGTTTGCCTTCATTCTACCCAGTCATTATGTCTGTTCTCAAAGAGCCTTATAATTCAGCATGATAAAGGCTTAACATAGAGGAAGGTAGAAGGTGTTGAAAGAGCACAGAAAAGGGTCTTTTCCCAGTTGTGTGGAACCAGAGGCAGCTCCTGGAGGAATTACATGATCTTTAACTTGGGATACCAAAATAATAAGTGCCCAAAATGTGCATTAAACTCATAAATTTCACCTATACCCTGCATTTATAACAGATTTGGAAGAAATTAAACTAAAAGCATTATGTTGATGGTTAAGAGAAACAGGAAAATGTTCTTTTTATTTCAGTACTATGACTGTACTTCCTATTCCTCATGTATTCAATAAAAAAACAATAAGACAAATATCTTTCTGAATTCACTAAATCCTTTAAAGTTTTATAAATTTTTATTTACTGATTTTAGAGAGGGGCAAGGGAGAGAGATAAACATTGATCTGTTGTTCCACCCCTTTACGTATTCATTAGTTGATTCTCATATGTGCCCTGACCAGGGATCAAATCTGCAACCTTGGTTTATCGGGATGATGCTCTAATCAATTGAATTACCTGGCCCTCACAGGGATATTCAAAGACAGTTGACAGGGAACTTCTGATATTTAACCCAGGGTTAGTTAGCTTGAATAAATAATGTTATTAAGTATGTTATTAATGAATGCATGGTTTCTTTTGTTTTCATAAGTTTCACTTTTCCATGCAGTAAAGCTAGCCAGTTATCTTCTTTTGTGCTACAGATTGTCACAATATGAATTAAAGACAGGAAAAATAAATCAGTATAAGGCTGCCACCTGGATAAGAGAAATAGCCTCCTAACACATCTTCCTGTTTTCATCACTCTTATTTCTCTATAATCCATTTCTCCATCCAGTACCCACTGTGGTCTTCTAAAAAAAAAGATAGTAGACTATGTTGCTCCTTCCACACAAGCTCCAATGGAAATTCTTTAATAGAGTTCTAGTCACAGTGCAATAGGAACCTAACTCCTATGGCTCTCAGTACCCATCCCCTGCTTATTATCTCTGGAACTTCTCACACCAATGTTCTCGTTGCTCCTGTCCCCAGTCACCAGGTCTCCCTTCTGTTCCTTGAGCAAGTCCAGATCCTTCCCACAGCAGAGCTCTGTACTGCCTCTGCCCTTTGCCAGTACATAGAGATAGAGGTAGACATACAGCCTCATCACCATGGGTAATAATTTCTGAAAAGTAAAGTGTCTAGCCAAAAAGAACAAACTTTATAAATATTTCTTGAGGCCTCAAGCATGAAGTGGAAGATGAGCATCAGTCTTGGCAAAACATAGTAAGTTTAGTGAAAACTGAAATTAGTGCTAATAAGCCATACTCACTGCATAAGGGGCTCTAAATTATTAGTAACCCAAGAACCAATATAAACTAGAAATCTAAGCTTTTGCACCCTGACAAGAGTGCTTTCACTCCTAGACAAGCCAACAAATCTCCACAAAATTATAAAAACAGTAATTTAAAAAAATAGTTCACTAACAGTAAGGATGCTACAGGCAACACTGATGAATTTTAAAGTCAAGATTATTATGCTGGAGGAGTAATCAAAATGATCAAGAGGGTAGGATGGTGGTGATCCATAACAATGTGAATGTACTTGATGCTACTGAATTGTACACTTAAAAATGGTTAAGATGGTAAATTTTATATTATGTGTAGTCTACCACAATTTAAAAGGGGAGAAGTAGGAAAGTTTCAATACATCTTTAAGACTAAAACCTTGCCCTGAAAAAACATAAAAGCCAAAGAGACTATCTCAGTCTCCTAAATCATGAAAGATACAGTAAGAATATGCAATTGCTCACAAAGTTATCAGAATTAAAAGGGAAAAAAGAACAAGCAAATATATATATATATGATTATATTTTTAACATGTTTATCTTCATTAATAATCAAAGATCACATTAAAACAAGATACTACCATCAAATTAGAAAACAGCAAAAAATAAAAAGTAAAAGAATAATTTGGGCAAGAGAAATTACTTTCATACATTGCTAGTAAAAGTATTGTCAAGGTCCTTCCAAAAGGAATTTTCAGTATATATTAGGAATCTATAACATAAACGTACTCTTTGCCCAATAATTTCACTTCTGTGAATTAATCCTAAGGAAACAATCCTGAATGCATAAAGAGATTGATGCACAAAATGAATGTATATCAAAGCACTACAATTTTATTTATAATAAAATAGTGGAAAAACTATATGAATGCCTGGCAGTAAGAGAATAAACTCTGGTACCGCCATATATTGTTTGCATACAGAAAATTAAAATGTTCCCGAAGAACTTGTGATAATATGGAAAAATGTTAACTTATTATGAAAAGTTGTATATACCAGGTATAATTTGAAACATTTTCAAACAACAAAACAAAAAATCTATACCTAGAATTGTTCTACTTTTCTACAGTTGAGCTTAACTCACTATTAACAGTGGGAGGTCGGGAGAATAAGGTTAATTGAGCAATAAATTAATTCTTCATTACATTTGGGAGGACAAAGGAAGTTAAGAACTTCATAAAACATTCACCCAGTTGTCTTATTTTTTCCATTTGGCTGTTGGTATCCAAAGATCAGGAGCTCCATCTTATTCATCTCTAATACCAACCACATAATTATTGTTGACATATAGTAGTAGTTGCTCAGTACGCAATCCAAATACACCTACCCATCTAAATGATAGCTTTCAAAACAAAAAGAAAAATGTGCCTGCACGCACACACACACATTTTTCTTTTAAATCAGGAACTAGACAAGCCAAAAATCTGGGAATCTATGAAGTAGTATTTGAGTATGATTAAAAATAACTGCTTTGTGTGTTCACCACCATAGAATTGTACACTTGAAACTTACATAATCTTATAACCAATGTCATCCTAATACAATTAAGAAAATGTTTAAAATACAGTAAATGCTACCACCAATAAATGTCTTTTTACCTAATTTCTAGAGAAAGTAATAGAAACAGTTTCATGATGAAGACAGGTTTTAACTTGAACCTGAAGACTGATTAGATTTGGTTAAGTGAAAAGCTTGGATAGCAATTCAAGTGAAGAGAACTAGCTTAATCAAAAGCCATAATTAGGATCTTCCTATCTCTTAAAGGCTGATGTTCCCAAAAGTTCTACCTTAGTCTTGTGCTCTTTCATTCTCCGCACACCTTCTGGGTGATTGATCACCTTTACTCTCAAAGCTTTAATTATCACCATTAAGATGACAGCTCCCAAATCAGTATCTTCATTTTAAAATTTTATCCCAATCTTCAGGCTCAAATCTGAATGATCATTGTCATCTCTACTTGGATATTTGCTTCAAACTCAACATGCTTAATTTTTCCCTCTGTAAACTTGTTTCTCCTATCTATATTCCCTATTTCTGTGAAACAGAACTACCTCCTACCTAGAAAACCAAGTTACTTTTAATTTATCCCTTTCTTACACCTACAATAATCAATTAACAAGATGGGATTCCTAAACCTTTCTTCAATCAGTATCTTCATTTCTACCTGTAAAGCCTTGTCCTAATTCAAGCCAACGTCAGTGTTTGCCAAAATGCTGGAATCGCTTCCTAGTTGATTTTCTTGCCTCCAGTCCTAACGCTCATGATCCTCTTTAGAGATCAGCTTCAAGTCACCTGTGGCAGGTCTTCCCTACTCCCCCACACCAGGTTAGATTTAACTGTGACCAATCACAGAGTAATCCTCTACTTCTCCTAATACTTAAATGTAGTAGTAATGATTGTCTACCCTATAAAGTCAACTCTTACATGAGGAATGGGACTGCCTCTCATATTGTTTTGCTTTACTTCATCTATGGCTCAGTTCAAGTGAGTTGTGTACCAGATCTAATACGTGATTTATAGTAATGATTGCCTCGACCCTGTATATCTCAAACATGAACCTATTTTACTTTTTCAAATGCACACAGATGTTTTTTGTGACAAATTACAATACTAATCTCAGTCTCACTACAAGAAATGATGGGTTTTTGCATGTATTTTCTTAGTCACTGTATATAAAAAACACAAAGATATATGAAGTTTTTTAATATTAAAAACAAGTCTGCACACTTGAAAATGTGGAGATAAATGGGTTAGGAAGAAAGTGGTCTAACAAAATAGAGAGAAATATTTAACAATAAATATTGTACTCCCAAAATAATGTGAATTGACAACAGAAATCAACTTACAAAACCAGGCTATTTCTTCATTTTGATTCAGAATTGGCATAAACCACTGGAAACTCTAACAGTTAACAGAGGAAATATATCTAACTATACAGCTACAATACCAGTTCTATGTTGAACCACGGGAGAGAACTTTATCTCTTCCACTGTTTCCTTCTAGGTTTACTGTTGAGTTAGCTAATTAAGATTTTTGGGAGAAGAGAATTCAGATGACAAGTTACCTCATTAGTCATGAACAACCCCAGACACCAATTAAAATAGTTTTGATAGATAAACTTTAACAATAACCTCACTTCTTCAAAGAGTATAATACAAAAGTTTTGGAAAACTTCCTTTTATCATGTGGGTTACTATGAATAACTAAAAGGTTGGTACCTCAACTAAGAAGTTAACTAAAAATAAATGTCACCTTTTCTATTACATACTCAACGTTCATCACCCTTAGAGTCAAAACACTGAAGAAAATTCTAATTAAAACTCATTCTGAGCATGATCTGATTACCTGGAGAAAAAACTAATTATTCATTAAATGTTGTCAGAACAACCAGGAGCCATCTGCAAAAATATAAAGTTGGATCTACTCAACAAACTAAAATAAAGTCTAAAGGGGATAAGATTTATATAGAAAAAATAAAATCAATAGTTTAAATATATATAAGACAATTTCTTTCTATCTTGGGAGTACAGAAGATTGTTCTGACTCAAAATTTTAGTCATAAAAGAAAATATTGATGAATTTGACTACATAAAAACTAAAAACCTCTGCATGCCCCCCTTCACCAGAATTTCCACTCTGAGCAAAATCAAGAGAAAAATGTCTGAGAAAAATATTGGCTACTCCTCATATCACCAACAGAACTAAAAAAAAGAAAAAAAGAGGCACAAGATATGAACTGGCAGTACATGTAGACAAAAATATACAGGAAAAGAAGTTTAAAGTCATTCATAAGGAAAAAAAGTCATTTGTAAGAAATATGCAAATTAAAACTACCCTGAGATAAAATTTTCACCTAATAGATGGACAAAAATCCAAAAATTCAATAGCATACTCTAACAACAAGGCAGTAGGAAAATTGGCACTCTCATCCATTGCTTGTGGAAGCATAAATTGGTACAACTCTCATGGATGGCAAATTAACAACAGTCATCAAAATTACAAAAACATACCCTTTGACCCTGCAATTTAACTTATAAATATACTTATACAGATAGAAAATGATATATATACATTATGGTAGCAGCAAAAAGTAAGAAACAACCTAAATATAGATTGATTAGAGGCTGGGTAAGTAAAATATGGTACAGTCATATAATGCAGTACTATACAATTTTTTTTTAATGAGCAACTAGTCAATTTACTACATGAAAAAAGGCAAGGAACAGAGTAGTGTGTATAGTGTGCTGCCTTTTGTGTAAACTTTTAAAAGTGAAAAAATAAGAATATAAATTCTGAATTGCTTAAATGTTTGAAAGGATAATAAAGAACTTGACAGTGGCTGCCTAGGGCTGGACTTGAAAGAGAGAGAGAATACTGTGTGAATTTGGAACAGAGGTAAGAGCAGTACTTTACAATATGTAGCATTTTTAAATTTTGAAAAGAAACAAAACCACCTCACTTCAAATAAGCAGTAATTTCACAGAGGGAAAAAATAAGGATGTTGCCCCCATAATACTTATTGAAATGAATGGTGGAAATAAGAAGTGGGTTGATTTTAATAAAAATATACCCAATTTCCAAAAAGTAGTTTCTACATGTTCTAGCTAATATGTACCATCCCTAGAGCAATGTGTTTCTTTATCTGCAGAACTTCAGCATCAATACTATTTTTTAAGAAGTGTTCTTGTTGAACATCATTAGCGTGCTTTGGAATCACAGGGCACTTAAAATTGATGCTTAATGATTAAAGGCACCCCCTCTTCCCTTCCACCATAGATGACCTCCCTTTTAATTCTAATGATGCTACTTTAAAAACAACAACACTCTCTTAATAGTATTTTAATAAATAAAAGTTCCTGAAGACTTGGATTCAGGCTCCAAAAAGGTACCTGGGTATAATGACCAATGAGAACAAGCCATATGGTAGCCAGTTGACAGAAAAAAATCCCAACACATCTCACACACCCAGGCTATGTTCAAAAGATACCCAGTGACTGCACTACACCAATAAAAAAAAATTCGTCCTTATTATGAAAAAATTAACATTACAATTGAAATACTATTTATGTTAAAAGTAGCAATACATAGAAAGAGATACTAAAATCATTCCATCAAAAATCCATTAAGTAGAAAATATGAGATCAAGGCACTTGTCGTTTCTCTCCTTAAAGACAGGACTTTAAAAGTCAAGTTTTACCTCTATTATTCCCTTCCTTTCTCCTCCTATTTATGGAAACAGCAACACTACAAACAGGAGCTACTCAAAGAAGAAAATAAAACGTTTAGCAAAATCAGGTTGATAGCAGTATGATGAAGGAAGAAAGGGGTATTAGTCGCTTCCCCATTCCTAACCAGTTGTTAGTCACCCCTCTTCTTCCTGCCACCTCCTGATCTCTTAAATCTTTAACATATTAACAGTTCTCAAAAAAAAAAAAAAAAAAAGCAATCTAGAATTACAGCTGCCTGATCTACCATGTTCCCTTCTAATCTGGGATCAATGAAGAGTTTTTACACACATGTATAATGTGTGTGTGTGCATATGCTTGTGTGACACAAATACATGTATATGTATAATAATAAACATACTTAGATCCAGGTCCTGGCTGGTTTGGCTCAGTGGATTGAGCGTCGGCCTGCGAGCTGAGTGTCGCTGGTTCGATCTTCCAGTCAGGGCACATCAGAGAAGGAAAACTCTGACTCCAAAAAACCTCCGCTGCCTTGCGGCATACCTCTTCAGGGGAAAGGCTAAGGGAGTAAACCCCGACAGAAAATCCGGAGCCGGAGTCCCTAAGGCGGTTTGACGTTGTAATCAACACCGGCAACTCCTGCTGCGCACCTGAAGCCAAGCTCTATTGACTCCGTCTTTCCCTTGGACCCTTCAGCTGCGAAGAGAGGGGGGGTCTGCTGCATGGGCAACAGCAGACCCTCCATATCACCCTGCCCAGGCTCTGTAGCTTCAGCTTCACTGGAGAGGACACTCCAGCGGCATCGCAAGATGTCGATTCAACACGGGAGGAGACAGATACCGTGTCACTCCCGAGTCGGACTGCACAGCCATTCTCGGCGGTGCAGATAGACTCTTAAGAAGCTACACCATCGTCTCTCGAGACGGATGGCTGCCGACGACTTAGATCCAGATTGTGTATGCATAAAAAACACACATATTCCTTTAAATCATCAGAAATAACAGTTAAAATGGAAGCTAGTTTTCAAAACTTCTCTATTCAACATATGCTATAGCCCATTTCAAACTATATTTTTCTCACGGTGTCTACTTATCTATGACCATTACACTTAAAATATAGAAGAGCAATGGTAAGTCATTACTGTATAAAAATTCTTTCCTCCTCACTAAAATATTAGTAAAAATTGGAGAAAATGAACAGTGAGCATAAATTAGAAAATTTTCCAGAATAAATTATCCCCTACAATTTCTAAAACACATCAGTAAGAGCAAGTTTTCAAACTGAAAATGTGCAAGAACATTATTCCTTAACCTATCAAAGTCTGAGTATTTTAAAGTACTTTCCAGCCCAATGCTGTTATTTTCTTTAAATGTCTACAAATTAAATCAATCTCAAGAAAATGTCAACATGTTCAAAATAGTTTTTAGGGAAAAATAAGAAAATTAACATACTGCTTCAAAGTAGAGATAAACAAATTATGTTAATTCACAAAGAGTATTTCTAATAAACAAAAAAGGGCCAAGTTAAAAATAGGATACTTATTTTATTCACAGCTAGTCCTAATTACAGTATCTAGCTATCAAAGTACAGTATTCCCTCACTTATCTCGAGTATTACATTCTAGACCCCCCCGCGGTAGGTGAAAATCCGCGAACTAGGAACCTTACATTTACTTTAGTATTTATATATATTTTAAGGCTTTATAAACCCTTCCCACACCTTTATAAACCCTTCCCACTCCCTTATAAACCATTCCCAGTCCCTTATTAACCTTTCCCACTCCATTATTAACCTTTTCCGCACTTTTATAAACACTACTTATGTTCTTAAACATATTCTACACTCTTAAACCTACGTAACTTTAACAACATATGTATACAGTACCACAAAACCCTGCGATATAGCAAAAATTCTGTGATAAATAATTAAATATAACATTTTTTAAAATCCTGCGATACACTGAGGCCATGATAAGTGAACCGTGATATAGAGAGGGACTACTGTATCATGACTATCATCAAATTTTGCCTTAATATTTATCTATCAATAACATTGTGCAGTGGTTTAATTCAGAAAGAGTTCAATAAACTTGGAAATGAAAAAATTTGAAGGAATGGGTGATGGAAAAAATCATGAACTGTTGAGTAAGGTTAGAATGTATTCTAATTGGCATGCAAATTATTTTAATTTTGAAGGACTACAAAAGAGAAAAATCCTAATTTTTGAAGCCATATTCTAATCCAGTAACTCCAAAACAGAGACAATCTATCTGGTGCAGGGAGAATATAATAAAATTCCTTTTAATGTTAAAAATAGCAGAAAGTTAAGACACTGAGCTCTGTTGGGATTTAATATGCAAGCTGACACTGGCTCACACAGCCCATCCATTGGTCAGTTGGTCTCCATCAACTATAGTGTCCAAGTTGGGCTCCAGTTAAAAGTTTTCCTCAATGGTAAAGTCTCACCAAAGTTTAGAAATTTTCAGTAGCATTCTTACTTGGTTATTTTCAATGTTTGAAATTCTGCAGTTTATGGACATCTGATTGAGTTATATTGTCTTAAATAAAATAACCCATGCCATGTAAAGAAATGGATTTAAAATACTCCTGCAAACATAGGATTAGGATAATATTAACAATGTGTATGTTGGGTAGGCCAGAAAGTCCATTTAGTTTCTTCCATAAAATAAGACAGATTTTTCATTTTCACCAATAACTTTCTCGATTTGGATATTCTGAGTCAGCTATCTCTCGTGTGGTATATAATGTTGCTTGCTCTCAATGAATGTCTTGATTTGATCATTATCAATTTCAACTGGTCCACCCAACTGTGATGCATTATACAGCAAGAAATCTCCAGCATGAAACTTCAGAAACCACTTTTGAAACATTAGATCAGCCACAGGACCTTCTCCATACACTGCACAAATCTTTTATTGTATTTCAGTTGTGATTTTACCTTTCTTGAAATAATAAAGCATAATATGCCAAAAATGTTGCATATTTTCTTTCATTTTCAATATTAAAATGGCTATACAAAAATTCACCAACTTTGATAAGGTGTGATTTTTTTTTAATGCACATTTATACGACAGCTGTCACAATACAATCTAACAAATCTGTTTCAAATTAATTTAAAGACAACTAATCACTACTAGAGCCACTTTATGGAAAAAGCCAAATGAACTGTTTGGTCAACCCAATAACACAGCAAATAAAAGGAAAATGGCAGAGCTGAACACTTGTCCTAGCACAAGTACCATATTAACCACATTATCTAATAAACACAATATCATGTAATCAGATCTGTGAAAGAACCCACAAAGTATCAATAATTCTATCTGAAAAAACAGATTTATGTTCACTACCAAAACTGATGATCAGAGTCCCAAATACACATTGTTATTATAATTAATGAGATGATGAACGCATCAATATTAGCAAGACATCTAAAAATTAAACATCCAGTACAAAAAGACAAACATCTATATTTTTCCATAGATATGTTTAAAGCCAAACAAACTCAATCTAGTTCTTTCAACATCTTAAAACATTCACTAAGTATTACTAATAAATAAAGTTGTATACATTGGGGAAGACCTGCTTTTCCTCCTATGGTAAATAGGTGAAATGTTTTTTTAAGAAGGGGACAGTGACCAACTGAAATGCAATCTTTAATCAGTAAATATTGCCAGAACAATTATAGGAAAGATTGCTTCTTGCTTGAAGAAAGAAGTATCAGAACAAGTTATGTAGTACAGGAAGTTGGATATAAGAGAATACATTACTTACATGTCTCAACCTATGGTACTTGCTAGATTCTGCTTCCAAAATAAAATATTTTGCTTGTGGGTGTGTGAAGAATTAAAGGAAAACTGTACTGACGAAAATGTAATCTCAACAGCAAAATTACCCAATGAGTCATTCAGTCATAGGCAAGTTACTGCAATAAAGATGTTAAAATAAGAAGCATGCACTAAAGGGTCCAGGGTATCATCAATGTAATAAATTTTATTTCTTAAAGAACTTTATAAAAATACAAGAATCACTTAGATATTTTTAATGACAGGAAGCAGATGAAAATTCTTTTCCTCTATAGTTTACTAATTATCTATTGTTGAGAATTTAAGTTGTTGAACTTAAAAGATGAACTATGGTTTTTTCTTTTACGGAAAGAAAATCATTCAAAATTTGCCAACCTCTCCAGTGATGACAAGAAGTTGAGCCACAAAACAGAATCTTCAAAACAACAAACAATGTTCCTGTACCTTCAGTGTAAGAGAAATGTTTTAACAGTTCTTGAGTGTGTGATTGCTTTTCTAGAGTAACTTTCTATGTGAAAGGAATTTTTAAAATAAACATTTCAAAACATCTCTGGTATTTTTTCATTATTTCATTTGTTAAAAGAGTAATTTTTAATAGCATTATTTTGCACACTCAAAAACTTAAAAACCAGATTTTTAACCTGTTTCAAAGTCTTCCAAAATAAGCATATCAGGTTTTTAAACCATTCCTTAAAATGAGAGAAATTTAATACCTTCCAATTGGGTGAAAGGACAGACTATAAGGACTAGTCAAATATCATCAAAAACCTCTGCATAAATTCTAGATAGCATTAAAATCTAAGTATTATGATTTAGGAGTGATTACCATTTGAATCTATGTCTCTTTGTAACCCATCTCTGGCAGCCATAAAGAAAATGTGTCAAAATAAACTGACCACAGAATCAAATTTCTAGAGTTTAATGAAGTATTTAAAAATAATGAAGCACGTTACAGACTGATATTTAGAAACATCCCCATCATTTTGTGATTTATACAGAAATGTTGACAGTGATCTAAAAAACCTCTTGGATCAGCACACTGATAATATGCATTTATATTAAGGGTGAGCTAAAAAATAAACAACTCTGATTTATAGAGGTAAGCAATAAAAAACTAATTTATATTAACATTTTGTTCTCCTTTTCCTAATAAGAAAAACTTAAATAGGGAATAAGATGATGCCCAAAAGCATGGCCAATAAGTTGTATCCAATTTTTCACTGAAAAATTATAAAGTTAGAATTTACATATAAATGTCTTCATTCTTAGTGGAGCCTTCATGTCACAAATGAATACATTTCCAAGAAAGTAAAAGACATATTGAATCTTTTGGGACACCTCTTCTTTGTTACAGGTAAACTGACATTCAGTGGACTGAATAAAAAAGGCAATATAAATTTACCAATACTAATATGTTATATTCCTATTGAGAACTGTGCTAGAAGGTGAATGTAATATATTTAAACAGAGGTTTTGGAATTCTGACTACTTAATTACAAAGTGTGCATAAAACTTCTTCATTCGGATAGTTCTATATCCACCATCATCATGGAGTTCAGAAAACAAAGAAGGTGACTGTTAGGAACTGATTATTGGGTTTTGTGTTCAATGAACTGAATTTTGGAAAAAGGATACCAAAACTCTTCTTTAACAGTTCATATGGGAAGTGGAAGCAGAACTGCTGAATATATTTAAAAACCTGTTAGCCATTACAAGATTGTTTCTAATTCCTTTTTAAAGACAATATTGAAAAACCAAATTTATTATGTCACATTTTTCATAAAGACATAGAATATGTGTATCTTGATAGTAGAATGCCATCAACTTTGAAAAACAAGACTACATACTCAAAATTTTTTGAATAAAAAATACTGGTGAAAAATCGCTGAGTCCTTATAATTAAAACTTTAAAAATTTTTAGCAAGCATTTAATAAGCTATTTTATATGTATATATTTTATTTAGTGTAATGACAGTGACTTATTTTTAACTTTGTTAAATAAATATCAAGGCTATTCTCTGCTTTCAAACGAATATTATAAATTTAATTGGGAAATTAAAGAAATGCAATTCTATCTTTAGCAAAGAAGCATGTTTATATGTTTTCTAAGATGTGAAGGTAATTAGTTCCCTAATAATTCTAACATATACATTTTCTTAAAATAAAATTAGTACCTCGGTAAGAAAAAAATGTTCTATAATTCAGTGTACTTTTTGCTCTACAAAAGGACATCTTACAACCAATTTGATCAAATGGGAATAAACAGATTGTTGTCTGGCACTACCCAATGTTCAGAATAAAAATGTACTCTAAGCTCACAACTGCCACAAAGCTGTTCTATAAAACATTAGGCAATTCAAGCAAGAAAAACAATAATGTACATTATTTCAAAACAATGGCTCACAATTAATCAGTCTGTTAAGTGATTACAAAGGGCTGAATGATTAGTTTATTCCAACTAAAAAACACCAGGCTACCAGGAGTGTTTATCATTCAGAAGCTAGAAAAACAAGCACTAAAATTATAAAAAGGTTCTGTGACAAATCTTTAGTTTCCTTTGAAAAACATACAATGTTAAATGGCAAACTGTGTCTTTCCAATCTAAATTTCTCTTAATACAAAGCATAAATTGAGTCAAGACAAAATTAAATCTATTAAGGAAAAGACCTCTTAGACCCCCTATAGGAATGGTGCAGAAAACCTCCTGAACGGAGGAACAGAACAGAAATAGTGACAGTGGGTAATCTTCCTAAAAAAAAGAAAAAGTATGATAAAAAAAAAAAAAAAGAAATAATAAATTATTGAAATAAAGAACTAGACAAGCAAACAAGCAATGATTCACCACAAGTCACACTAAATTTTAAAAAAAAATTCTCATGATGTTCTTAAACTCAAATTATCACTAAATAGCTCTTCCCAGAAATGCTCACAAGTTAGATTGCTTTCGAGTTCAGAAAGGCATCAAACCAGCACTTAAAGCTAAATCAAAACAAGCTTGAATATTTTATTTGCTAAATTATAAACAGATCTAACTTTTCAATTTTAGAAGCCTGAATAGTGGAACCATTATTAAGTGGAATTGTTTTCATAAAGTATCAGAGTCTAGAAATACACTCTAGAATTTTTTTTCTCAAGTAACATTTCTTTTACCATCATGGAAAGACAAGGGGCTTGAAGAATGTTATTGTTCAAGTTAATTCAGCTTTTTATAAAATGCTTTTAATAATATTATTATAAGATTATCTTTCATTGATTACTTCTTTTAACTAAGTAAAAGAAAAATAAGAGTGGCATCTTAAGATTCCATGAAATAAAGGGAACAAGCCAGTCAACTGTGCTAAGCACTGGCAAATGGTAAACAAAAGCAAGCAAGATCCTTGTCTCTCAGAGGCTTTTAGCTAGAGGCAAAAATGGCCCACAAAAATGTAAGAATGTGCTATAACTAATGAGATAATATGTACATGGCACTGTGACCTAGCTTACCAAGAACATCTGATGTGTTCCTGAGGTAAGGAAATGATGGCTGAACAGAGACAGGATGAAAGGGAAAGAGAAAAAAACACCAAAAAATGGCCAAAGATAAGACTGGAAAGGTAAATAGGGATTTGGTCTTTCTGGGTTTCACAAATTAGGATTATTTTTGTCTATATCCTACCCATGGGCCCCAGGAGCAACAGACCAATTGAGTGTTTTAGGAATAATATCATTAAACCTGTACCTTGAGAAACATTACTTTGGCTGCACTGTGGAGAATGATTCGATTAGCACAAGGATGTATACAAGAAGACCAATTAGAATGGTTACAGCTCAAGTTAGGAAATAATGGACTAGGCCAGGGTAATGGAGACACAGAAATAAGTTGTTGAGATATTTTAGGACACAAAATAAATAGGACTGGATGATTAACTGGGTAAAAGTGTAAATTATATAGATATGCAAAATGATATCTAGCTTTTCAGCATGCATAACTGGATGGACATGGGGTGATATTCACTGAAATGATCAAAAATTCATTAAACATGTTTGAAGTACTCTTGGGTACAAAAACATATCAAATAGGTAGTTCAATCTATAAACTTCAACCAGTGTTATTAAACTTGAACCACTGGTATAAACGTACAGTGCTACCTTCTTATCCACAGGGATATGTGTGCTAAGGCCCCCAGTGAATGCCTGAAACCTCAGATACTGCCAAACCCTATATATGCTGTGTTTCTTCCTATATATACATACCTATGATAGTTTAATTTATAAATTAGGCAATTTCACAGATAGAATATTCGTTCTTACTGGAGATCTTAGCAACCGCAACATACAATTTTTTTTCTTTCCTTACTAATTCAAAAACTTTCACCTTTTTGTTTAAAGTACTTTACAGCTTCTCTTTGGGTCATCCAAATTTCCAGCTCACTTACTCTTGCACTTTGGGACCACTATTAAGTAAAACAGGGGTTATTTGAACACAACACTGAGATTTCATCATGTCATTGGTGCATATTTTAAAACTTATTGTTTATTCCTGGAATTTTTCATTTAATATTTTTGACCTACAGTTGATCACAGGTAACTAAAACCATGGGCAGTGAAACCACAGATACGAGTTCAATTCTGAAATAATCTATGGTATGGATAAAGACACCCAAATAATTGAGATAATGACCCAAGGACTCAGCCTTAGGAACTCCAATATATAAAATAAAGTCTCGGTAGACTGTGAATGAGTTCAAATGAAAGAACCAGTCAAAAAAGATACAAGGAAATCAGAGGAATAAAGACTCGCAGATCCAAAGAAGTGAAAAGAGAATGCCATCAATCATAGAGAATGCTGACAGGACATGTATGACAAGGTATGAAAACAGTCCATTTGATTTGGTGGTAAGGTCACTGATTACTGCAACTGTATTATTTCAATAAAATTAAGATGTAGAAACAAGATTGGAGTGGGCTGAGAAGTGAGTGGTATTGAAAGAAATGGAAAAAATGTTAGTCATTTTTAAGTTTAGAAACATAGAGAAGAGGTAAGGCAGTAACTACCGTTAGATATAATTTTTGTTCAGTTGGAGAGCAGTTAACATGTTTGTAAGTATATAAGGATATAGTTGAAAGGGAGAAGTTAAATGTTTTTTAAAAGAAGGAATAAACAAATCTTAAGACTTCTAAGAAAGCAGAGGTAATATAGATGTGGAGCATAGATGGAAGAAAAAAGGATGGGTGACGAAAAGATAAGATTTATGTTTGATATCAGTAGAATGAATTCTTTCTTTCTCTGTAAAGTAGGAAGTGTGGTCTGTCGAGAAAGCTGCATGTTAGAAATTTAAGTGTATTCTAATTAATGAAAGTTTAGTTAGATGATAAAGCCTTTATAGAATAACAGAAACACTTTTATATTTATTGGACCTGGCACATAGCAATGCTTTATATATATATTAGCCCACTTAATCCTCAGAACAACCCTGTGAGATATCAGCTCCTTCAAAGATGAAGAAACTGAGTCACAGAAAGGTTTTTTTTTTCTTTTTCACCTTTCATTGCTTCTTTTCCAGGACTTCAACAGCTACCCAACATCATCACTAAAGTGTCAATGCAACTGACTTATTTATGAGTGGATTTCCCTCACTATATTTAGGCATCTCAAAGGTTGCCTATACCTTCCTCACTGAAATATTTGTTCAGTATCTACTATGAGGCAGCTACTGCATGAGGAGCTAAAAAAATACATAAACAACAGACAGTATGTTCCCTGGTCTCAAGAAATTATGCAATTTCATTTAGGACCTCATAGGCCAAGATAAACAATGTAGATTTTATTGTTTTTACAAAGAAAAGCAACTGAATATTAAGCAGGGAATGTATAATATTTTATTTGTGCTTTAACATTATAACAAATATTCTGTGAAGAACACAGACATCAAGAGATTAATCAAGGAGACCAGTAGGGCTACTGCAATAGTTCGGGCAAGAGATGGCAATGCCTTGGAGTAGAGGTTGATAGATGAACACAGTGAGAAGTGGACAGCTTTATGAGACATTTAGGCAGTAAATCTGATCTTTGAAAAAGGAGCAAAGAAAATTTAAAGGACAGGGGACATTCTCATTAACAAATGGTGTTAGAACAACTGGACACACACATATACACAATTTATCTTTCAAAAATGTTGACTCAAAATGAATCACAGACCCAAATGTAAAAGTAAAAACTATAAAACTTCCAGAAGTTAACACAGGAGAAACTGTAAGTGTCCATGGGTTTGGCAATAGGTTTTCAGATAAAACACCGAAAGCACAATCCATTAAAGAAAAAACTGATGACATGGACTTCATTAAAATTTAAAACTTCTGCTATGCAAGAGAGACACTGTTAAGCGAATGAAAAGACAAGACGGACTAGAAACTATTTGCAAAACACTTACCTGGCAAAGGACTGGTATCCAAAATATACAAAGAAGTCTTAAAACTCAGCAAGAAAAACAAACTGACTTCAAGAATGGGCAAAAGATCTGAAAAGACACCACCGAAGATGTTATACAGATGGAAAATAAGCATATGAAAAGATACTCAATAACTTAAGTCATTAGAGAATTAAATTAAAACAATGAGATACCGCCATACACCTATTAGAGAGGCTACAATCCAAAACTCTGACAACACCAAATACCGGTAAAACGTAGAGCAACAGGAACTCTCATTTACTGTTGGTGAGAATGCAAAATGGTACAGCCACTTTGGAAAAGTTTGGCAATTTCTTGCAAAACTAAGCATAGGTTTACCATTATTAGATCCAGCAATTGCACTAACTAGGTTATTTATCCAAATGAGTTAAAAACATATGCCCAGAAAAAACCTGCACACAAATGTGTATAGCAGCTTTACTCCTAAGTGCCAAAAATTGGAAGCAACCAAGATGTCTTTCAAAGTTGGATAAACAAACTGTGGTAAATCTATAGTGATAAAAAGACAAAGAGGAACCTTAACTACATATTGCTAAGTAAAAGATGCCAGTGAGAAAAGGCTGCACACTGTCTAGGAAAGCAAAGCAAGAGGCAGTTAAAAAAATATGAACAATAAAATGGCATTAAACACCTATCTATCAACAATTGAATCTGGAAAAGAAAATAAGCAAACAAGCAAAACTGAAACAGACTCATACATACAGACAACATTCTGACAGTTGCCAGATGGAAGGGGGGTTGGAGAGATATGGGTGAAAAAGGTACAGGGATTAAGTACAAATTTGTTATTACAGAATAGTCACAGGATGTGGTACACAGACAATAATATTCTAATAACTATGTATGGTGTCAGATGGGTATGAGATTTATCAGGATGATCACTTAGCAAGTTATGTAACAACTAATCACTGCAGCGTACACCTGAAACTAATATAGTATTGTATGTCAACTGTAATCAAAAAATTAAAAACGGCCCTGGCCAAGTGGCTTAGTTAGTTGGAGCATCACCCTATTCATACACCAAAAAGCTACAGGTCCGATCCCTGGTCAGGGCACATACTAGGATGCAGGTTTGATCCCTAGTCAGAGTGCATATGAGAAGCAGCCGACTGATGTTTCTCTCCCTAGCCTCAATCCCTGATAAAAATCAATAAACATATCCTTGGGTGAGCATTAAAAAAATTAAATAAGTAAACAAAAAAAATAAATGGGTTTTTTTAAAAGAAAAATCAGTGGTTGCCAGGGACTGAGGTTGTGAGACATGAATAAGTAAAGCAGAGGATTTTTAAAAGCAGTGAAATTTTTCTGTAAGGCCATAATGGTAGATACATGACATTATGCATTCAGCAAAACCCAAAGAATTATGACATGAAGAGTGAACCCTAACGTAAATTATGTAGTTTAATATATGAAAACTGATTAAACTATAACATGTACTAAACTAATGCAAGATAATAGTAAGCAAAACCAGGGGAAAGAAATTAACATGGAAACTCCCTGTACTTTCTGCTCAATTTTTCTGTAATCCAAAAAGCAGCTGAAAAAATAAAATCTCAAAACAATTAGACTAATGGATAATGGTCGGTCGGCAGCCGTCCGTCTCGAGAGACGATGGTGTAGCTTCTTAAGAGTCTATCTGCACCGCCGAGAATGGCTGTGCAGTCCGACTCGGGAGTGACACGGTATCTGTCTCCTCCCGTGTTGAATCGACATCTTGCGATGACGCTGGAGTGTCCTCTCCAGTGAAGCTGAAGCCACAGAGCCTGGGCAGGGTGATATGGAGGGTCTGCTGTTGCCCATGCAGCAGACCACCCCCTCTCTTCGCAGCTGAAGGGTCCAAGGGAAAGACGGAGTCAATAGAGCTTGGCTTCAGGTGCGCAGCAGGAGTTGCCGGTGTTGACTACAACGTCAAACCGCCTTAGGGACTCCGGCTCCGGATTTTCTGTCGGGGTTTACTCCCTTAGCCTTTCCCCTGAAGAGGTATGCCGCAAGGCAGCGGAGGTTTTTTGGATAATGACTAGATTGTATATGGCAGGTGAAGAAGAGACTGCTCCATGGTTTTTGACATGAGATGAACAATGGTACTGCACTGAGACGAGAAAGACTAAGAAAAAAAATAGTTCAGGGTTGTATATGTTAATTTTTTTAATTATCCAAGCTGATATCAAAATTGGAGATATCAAAATTAGGAGGGAGATAAAAACTTAGAGTTAATGAAATAAAAGTATTGAGTTGGTCAAAAAGTTCATTTGGTTTTTGCCATAAGATGGTTCAAATAACACTTAGTTGTTTTTAACTTCATTTGAAACAATTTTGTTGGGTTGTATTGTGACAGCTGTCATATCAGCATGCATTTAAAAAAACTTATCAAAATTGGTAAATTTTGTGTAGCCATTTTAATATTGAAGATGGAAGAAAATACACATTTTCAGCATATTATGCTTTATTATTTCAAGAAAGGTAAAAAACAAAACTGAAACACACACAAAAAAATGATTTGTACAGTGTGTGAAGAAGGTGTTGTGACTGACTGAACATGTCAAAAGTGGTTTGCGAAGTTTCTTGGTACTATTAGCACTTTGGCCAAATAATTGTTTGCTATGAGGGTGTCTTATGCATTGGAAGGTATTTAGCAGCACCCCTGGCCTTTACCCACTGGAAGCCAATAATGGGAGATAGCTGACATAACTCAAAATATCCAAATCAATGAAGTTATTGGTGAAAATTAAAATATGTCTCTTACTTTAAGGAAAAAACTAAATGAACTTTTTGGTCAACCCACTACAAAGCCAAGGGAATGAATAAGATAACATCTTCTAAGTGTGAAGGGAGAAGAGGTCAAGGAAAAAAGCTCGAGGACTGAGCACTGAACTACATTCCACAGTTGGATGAAAGAGTAAGACAAACAACAGCAACTAAAAAGTAAAGGCTGTGAGGAAAAATAGAAGTCAATCAGAAAGGAGTGTTCAACTATACTGAACTCTTAAAAGGTCAAGTAAAAAGGGGCAGACAAGTGGCCAGTGGATATGGCAACAGGAAGCACCTATGTGACAGTGACAAGAAGTCATAGTGATAACAGAAGCAAGAGCAAAATTGGAAATGGAGTGAAGAGTAAATAGAATTTGAGAAATTATAACAACAAGAAGGCAAGACAAAACCTTTTATTTTTAAAATTCTAAATTGATCTAACACAGTTTGTTCAAAATGACAGCAACAATATAACGGATGACTATAGCTTATGGAAAAGTGAAAGAAAGATCAGCAATATTATAAGGGATGGGAGGGAGGAAGTGGGATACTCTGTTATAAGAAACCTACACTTCCCATGAAGTAGTATCATGTTATTTGAAGGTGAATTCACTGCAAATGTATATTGCAAACTCTAGTGCAACAACTAAAATAATATATTAGGAGTATAATTGATATGCCAAAAGAGGAAATAGAATTACATAAAATATTCAATATCAGAGATGACAGTAAAAGAGCGTAAGACAAAATAAATTTTAAAAGTACATAGGCAATCAATAGAAACGATTCATATGAATCCAACAATAGCAATGCTCATTTTAAACATAAATGGCTGAAATGTTTCAATTTAAAAACAAAGCCTATCGAGTGGATTAAAAAACAAAACCCACCCATTTTAAATATAAAGATAGTTAGATTAAAGGTAAAGGTATAAAGAAAGATATACTATGTTAACACTAATCAAAAGAAAGCTAGAATAGCAACATTAATATCAGGAAAAGCAGACTTCAGATCACGAAAGTTATCAGACATAAAAAGGGGCATTAAATAATGAGGTCTCAATTCTCTATGAATGCGTAATAATCCTTAATGAGTATTTACTTAACAACAGAGCCTTAAAATATGTGAGGCAAAAACTGATAGAACTGAAATGAGAAGTTGATGAATCCACTATTAAAGACTTTAACACTGCTCTATTAACAACTGACAGATCCAGCAGGTAGAAAATCAGAAAGAAAAAATTTTCAACTGAACAGCACTATCAATACACTGGATCTAATTGACATCTAAATAACATTTCATCCAATAACAGCAAATACACATTCTCAAGTTCACATACAACACTGGCCAAGATTAAGGGCCATAAAATAAACAAAATTTTAGAGAATGGAAATCATACCAAGTATGCTCTCAGACCACAATGAAACAAACCAAAACTCAGTGACAAATACCAAATTATTTACAGATAGATTGAAAAACCCAAAATATTGAAAATTAAACAGCACGCTTCTAAAAAACACACTGGAAAGAAAAAGTATCAAGAGTAACTTTAAAATATATCAATCTAAAAGAAAATGAAAATACAACATCAAAATTCTAAGATACAGCAAAGAAGTGTTTGAAAGAACAAAATAAACTAAGGCAAACAAAAGAAATAAAAATTAGAGCAGAAATCAATGAAACTGAACACAGCAAAATACAGAAAAAGCAACAAAGCCAAAATCTCCTCATTATATCAATAAAATTGATAAATCACTAGCCAGGCCAATAAAAAGAAACAAGATGCAAAGAATATCACAAATGAAAGGGGCCATCACTACTGGTCCCATGGACATTAAAAAGATAAATACAGCCCATTATGAATCACCCTATCCCCACAAATTTAATCACTTTAATGAAATGGCTAAATTCCTTAAAAGATACAATCTACCAAAACTTAGCCAAGAAAAAAACAAACTGAATAGGCATATACCTATTGAAGAAACTGAATCAATAATTAATAACCATCCCAAACAGAAAGCACCAAGCTCAGATGGTTTCACCAAATATTTGTAAAATGATTAATTCTACCAGATATTTAATAAATTCTAGCAAACATTTGAGGAAATGATACCAATTCTCCACAATCTCTTTCAGAAAATGGAAACAGAGAAATTCCGAACTCATTTGATGAAGTGAACATAATAGCAAAACAAGGCAACATTACAAGGAAATTAAAGACCAATATCTCCCATTAACACTGATATAAATATCTTTGACAAAAATTAATAAAATCTAAAAATGTGCAAAAAGATTATATGTCATGACCAATTTTGATTTACTCCACATACACAAGGCTGATCCAATATTCAAAAATCAATTCATGTAAATCATCACATCACACCAAAGAAAAATAATATGATCGTATCAATAGATTCAGAAAAAGCATTTGAGGGGACTTCCAGTCAAGATGGTGGCATAGGTAAAAATGGCTCACCTTCCTCACACAACATCAAAATTACAGCAAAAATATAAACATCACACAGAACTGTCAGAAATCAAGTTGAATGAAGTTTGACAACTACAAAAATAAAGTAACCATATCCATCCAGGTGAGTAGGAGGGGTGAGTGAAGACATGGAACAAGCTGGTCCCACATCCACATGTGGTGGATAAAAATTTGGGAGGGATATCTCCGGAGTGAAGAATCACAACCTAACACCAGATCCCTCAGCCCAGGGTTCCAGTGTCAGAAAGGTAAGTCCCCATAACTTCTGGCTGCAAAAAGCAGTGGGGACTGAGTTGGTGGAAGAAACTTTTGGAGTCCCAAGCAATTTCTCTTAAAGAATCCATACACGGACTTACTCAGACTCACTCCAAGTCCAGCACTGGGGTAGGAGCTTGAGAGGCACTAGTGGCATAGAGGGAAAAACTGAAGTGTCTGGCATCAAGGCAAGAGCTGGGGAACAGCTTTCTCTCAGACAGAAAGACAGCAGGCTGGTGCCATATCTGAGACTTGATCAACCTGGCTAATGCTGTTTGCCCCACCCTGGAGATTCCCAGAGACTGTCCCACTCAAGTTATGGGCTCACCCAAATTGTTTTTCCATATGAGTGGCTGGTCTTGGCTCATGATTCACAACTTCCTAAATCCTCTCAAAGAACAGCCAGCCTCAGTGAGCCCCCAGCCCATATACCTCTTGCTAAGGACCCCAGGCCCATAACTAGCAGCAGTGAGCCTGGATTCACAGCTTGGCTTCACCTGTGAATCTCCAAGCCCAGCACAAGTAGTAGCACCTGCAGATTGCTTTATAGCTCAGATAGGGTGGCCCCAGACAAAACACAGGTGGGGCTGACCTTGGCCTGCACCACCCAGGAAACCCCAGGGCCAGCACATCCAGTGGACAGCTGCAGACCACGTTGGAGCACCACCACCCTGCCCCTGCATAACTGACCCTCCACAGAGGGCGGAGGTTGGTGGTAAGTGGTCACAGTCAGTCCTTGGCAGCTGACTGGCCTGGATAAATCCCTCCCATTGTTCTGCCAACAGCAACCAAGGCTCAACTACAAGAAGAGGGTGTACTCAGTCCACATGAAAGACACACCTTGAGTACACAGCTTGGGTGATAGGGGAGGCTGTGCCACTGGACCCTACAGGACACCTACTACTTTAAGCCACACTACCAAGACAGGGAGTCACAGCGGCTCTACCTAATACATAAACACAGGGAGGCTACCAAAATGAGCATAGAAACATGGCCCAAAAGGAAAAAAAAAAAATCAAAACTCCAGGAAAAGAACAAAAGGGAGAGAAACAATCTATCATATGCAAAGTTCAAAACAATGGTTATAAGGATGCTCAGGGAACTTAGTGAGGACCTCAACAGCATAAAAAAGATTCAGTCAGAAACAAAGGATTCACTAACTGAAATAACGAACAATTTACAGAGAAACAACAGTAAAGTAGATGAAGCCAAGAATCAAATCAATGATTTGGAGCATAGGAAGCAAAATACAACCAATCAGAACAAGAAGAAAAAAGAATCCAAAAAATTAGGATAGTATAAGAAGCCTCTGGGACAACTTCAGGAGGTCCAACATTCGCATCATAGGAGTGGCAGAAGGAGAAAAAGAGCAAGAAATTAGAAATCTGTTTGAAAAGATAATGAAAGAAAATTTCCCTAATTTGGTGAAGGAAATAGACATGCAAATCCAGGAAGCAGAGAGTCCCAAATAAGAGGAATGCAAAGAAGCCCTCTCCATGACACATAATTAAAATGCCAAAGGTTAATATAAAAAAAGTATCTTAAAAGCAGCAAGAGAAAACAAGTTAGTTATCTACAGAGAAGTTCCCATAAGAGAGTCAGCTGACTTCTCAAAAGAAATTTGCAGGCTAGAAGGGATTATCAAGAAATATTCAACGTTATGAAAAGCAGGGACCTACAGCCAAGATTACTACACCTAGCAAAGATATCATTTGGAATCAAAGGGAAGATAAAGAGCTTCCCAGACAAGATAAAACTGAAGGAGTTCATCATCACCAAACCATTATATGAAATGTTAAAGGGACTTAAGTAAAAGATATGAACAATAAAATGGCAACTAACACATACCCATCAACAATTGAATCTAAAAAATAAACAAAGCAGAGAAGAACAAACAGAATCATGGATACAGAGAACATTTTGATGGTTGGTAGGTGGTAGGGGGGAGTGTTGGGAATGGGTGAACAGGTGAGGGGATTAAGAAGTACAAATAGGTAGTTACAGAATAGCCATGGGGATGTAAAGTACAGTACATATAGGAAATAGAGTAGCCAAAGAACCCATATGCATGGCCCATGGACATGAACAAGGGTGTGGGGATGGGCCAAGGGAGTGGGGGTGCTGGGCAGAGGGGGGAAAATGTAGAAAAATTGGGACAACTGTAATAGTATAATAAAATATAATTTTTTAAAAAGCATTTAAAAAGCCAACATCTATTTACGTTTTTTAAAAAATTATGAGGAAACTAGAACCGAGGGCAGCTTCCTCAAGATGATAAAGAACATCTACAAATATACCTACAGCTAACATCATACTGGTGAGACACAGATGCTTTCCCTCTAATACAAGGAGCAAGAGAAGAAAACCAATAAAACTGTCTTTGCAAATCCCTAAAAAGAAAAATACTCCTGCACTAACTAACTATAGCATGGTCACAAGATACAGGTAACATCAATTGTTTTCCTATATACCAGCAATGAACAAATGGAATTTGAAATTAAAAACACAACTTACATTAGCACCCCAAAAATATTTAGTCTTAATCTAACAAAATATGTACAAAGATACATGTGATGGAAATAGTACAAGATGTTGATGAAAAATCAAAGATCTAAAGAGATATTTTATGTTCATAGTTAAGACTTAATAGTTAGATGTCAGTTCTTCCCAATTTGATCTACAGATTCACTGCAACCCCAATCAAAATCCCAGAAAGTCATTTTACAGATAGAGACAACTTGATTCTAAAGACTATATGAAAAAGCAAATGATCCAAAGCAGCCAGCACAATACTGAAGAACAAAGTCAAAAAAATGACACTACCCAATTTCAACACTTACCAAAAAGCTACAGTATTCAAGATGTGTTATTGCCGAACAAATGGAATAAAAAGCCCAGAAATAGACTCATACAAAAATAGTCAACTGATCTTTGAAAAAGCAAAGAAAAATCAAAGAAGGGCAGTCCTTTTCAACAAATGATGTTAGAACAACTGGACACACACACACACACACACACAAATTCACATTACACCTTTCAAAAAAGTCAACTCAAAATGAATCATAGATCTAAATGTAAATTTTAAAACTGTAGAACTTCCAGATAATATGAGAAAATCTAAGTGACCACAGGTTGTTTGGTGATGAGTTTTTAGATAAAATACTAAAAGCATGATCCATTAAAGAAAAAGTTTAAGTGGACTTGAGTAAAATTTAAAACTGCTCCATAACACACTATTAGTGGGGAAAAGGAAAATACAAGCCACAGACTAGTTGCAAAACAATTATATGGTAAAAAACTGGCATCCACATTTAAAAAAAAAAACTTAAAAAATCAACAATAAGAAGAAAAACTCATTTTTAAAATGGGCAAAAGACCTGGACACCTTGACAAAGATGATACTCAAAAACAAAGGCATTGTGTATTGCTAAGTGAAAAAAGCCAGTCTGAAAAGGTTACATGTTCAACTATATGACATTTTAGAAATGGAAAAACTTACAGACACAGAAAAAAGTTAGTGGTTGCCAGGGGTGGGGAGTGAGGGGAGAGATGAACAGTGGAGCACAAGGCCTTTGTAGGTCAGTGAAACTTTTATATGACCCTATAACTGTGATATGATCGATATTACATATTTGGCAAAAGCCATATAACTGTATGCCACAGTCAACCCTATGTAAACAAATGCACCACAGAAAAGCAAGAAATTAATAATAGGGGAAAACATGAAAGGGTGTACCAAGTATTCCTGAATGGGAGAACTCTGTTTCTTTCCAGTCTATTTTTATGTAAAACTAAAACTTTTTTTTAAATAAAAAAGTCAGTTAAGAAATGCATACTAAGTAATATATCCCTTTTACCTACTTTAAACACTGATATGGGATTTTCCTAAGAATATGCATTCTTTTGGGCAAAGATGTTTGGCAATCAATGGTGCAAGAGAATTCTTTAGGTTTTTACAGATCTTTCAAATGCCATCATTGTTTCTTACTGATTATGTGCCCTTGGGCAGGTTTTGTTACCTCTGAGTTTCAGTATTTTTATGTGTAAAACAGAAAAATTACTTTTCTCACAGGTCAGCTGTACTTAGACAAATATTTGTAAAGTACCTAGCTTTACACGGAGTCAGCATGTAAATGTTTTTTTCTTTCTTTCTCATTTACCCTTTCTTTCTAATTCAAGTAAAGTAGAATATACCCTACACATCAAGCCAGTGTTTCTCAAACAAAGTTACCTGTACCCTAAGAAGTATACATAACTATTAAACAATTTGTGTCTTCCTGGATTTTAATTTAGAATTTTTAGAAAAAACATAAATACTTAACTGGTAATTTAAAACACTGTTATACCAAGACAACATTGCTATACAAAGTATTTGCACTATATTTCAAGAGGCAAGATAAAATTATGCTTTCATTAGGACTTAGGCCACTCCCTCAGGTTTTCAGGGTTCCTTCTTTGTCATCATCTATTGTTTGGTATATATTCCAAACTTTTCCACTAAAGCACTGCCTTTTATTTCTAATTTTGTAACTAAACACAAGTTCATTTTTTTCTCAATGTCAGTCATGTGCCAACAGTTTAGCTCCCATGGGCCTGGTTATCCTTAAATTAGCAAGGAAAACCTGATAAAAGAACATTTTACATTACCAAGGTCATTTAATATGAAATTCATAGTTATTTGAGTCAGAACTCGGCAAATAAAAAAGAAATGAAATGGAAATCCTAGTTTTTTGACTAGGATTTCTCAAAGTCTTAGCTATTACCTTGAGACAACATTCTTTTCCACTAAACTGTGAACATTAGCCTTTGCATAAACACATTACTAACCTAGTTTTTAGAAAAACAAAATATTTTACAAATCACTATATAATTATTTTACTCAACAGAATATCAACATGCATAAAATTAAGCACCTGAATGAGTAAATATGTAAGGATAAATAAAGTGGCATAAGTATTCTAGAGCCAAAAACAGTGTGAGGACACCTGTATGTCTTGATTCAGTGTCACACATTAAAGAAGACAATGATAAACTGAAGCATGCTCAGAGAAGATCTACAAAACTTGTAAGGATCTCAAAACAATATTAACATGAACAAGAGCAAGAATACAGAGGTGCTTAATTTGTAGGGAAAAAAAAAAACAACTTGGCTTAGAATTGATGAGGTCTAATAGTCATGTTGTAAGTTCTGAAGGCTATCGTATTTGAAGAAAATCAGACTTGCTCTGTTTTTTCCAGAAATAGGATCTACATGAGAAGGCAGTACGTACAGGTCTCTAAGCTTGCAGTCAAGAGACTTGAATACCCAGACATTTTACCAATTATGTGATATTAGAAATATATGTCATACTCCTGGATACCAGTTATCTTCTATATAAAATGAGGGTTTTAAACTAGCTGATTTCTAAGGTAATTTTCAAATAAAAACTGACATAAAAGCAAATTCTGGATCAACTTAACATTATAGCATCCTGAACATGAAACCAGCTACCTTATAAAGTAGTGAGTTCTCTCACAAGTTCATATCATCATTTGTTTCACATAAAGGCAAAAAGTGGAGTAGACAGCAAACCATTTTAAGTAAAAGCCAAATGTTCACAAGCTGGTGTTCTTATAAAGATAGGATGGGAGATTATTGTGTTTAATATGTCGCCAGCTACTGACTAAATTATACTAGTAATTTAATTCTAGAAAAAAACCTAATAATTTTCCTAGCTCATCTGTATTCAGGATTGCATTTTCCTTTGTTTCTAGATATACAAAATATGCTACGACTTGACTCATTGAACCTACTTAATATTCCTTAGAGAATAATAGTATCTTTCTTCTCTGAATGATTCTCTACTAACCAACAATATTATTTCTTAAACCATAAGGTTCCCGAGTTAACGATAGTTAAGTGAATGTTTATAAAACTTGAATTTCTCAAACCAAAGTAAAAATTACTCAGTACAGCTACTGTTTTCTATGTTCTAGGTATCATTTAATAAAAATGGGCATTTACAGCAAAAATGAAGCCAGGCAATAATCTCATGGAATATGTACTCAACTTTCCATGCAAAGTACAATATTTTAATAGTGTGCAGGGCCTAAGAAATACTATATTAAATATGGATCGGAAACACTAAGAGAGCGAGGGTAGGAGATGTCTTGGGATATAGGAGGTCAAGCACACAAAGGGTACAATGTCCGTGGATGTATGTTTCTAAATGTACTCCAAAATCATACAAAACAAATTTGTGGTTT
The DNA here is from genome assembly GCF_987537825.1 of Furipterus horrens. Taxonomy (NCBI): domain Eukaryota; kingdom Metazoa; phylum Chordata; class Mammalia; order Chiroptera; family Furipteridae; genus Furipterus; species Furipterus horrens. Next base: position 47,321,089 of record NW_028327182.1, read on the forward strand.
ATCCATTTCTCTTCTCTGGGAGAGGTTTTTAGGGAAAATTATTTCCCTGATTCTGTATCTGTTTGAAAATGCAAGGGTATCTGTTGTAGTTCAGTTTTTCATCAGACATTACATTGAACCCCTTTTTGAACATTTTTCTACCTATGCCATACCTTACCTCTTGAGTAGAGATCCCTTGATCATAATTCCTGAAAAGTCCGATGCATATTTCAAAGTTCCCTAACTGGAGTAATCTAATTACCTTAGGTGTATACATTAGTTGAAAAAAACTTTAGAGCACCTATGTGCTTATTTCTGGAAACACCAGTCTTTCACATTTTAGAATTAAATTTAATTAATTTAAATTAAAATGAAGTCTGTTTAATGGGAAATAAAAAACACCTGAATAAAAAGAAAGCAAGAAATTGCTTAGGATATCTAAGCAGCCATTTTGCTCAATTGTTACAATGTAGCAAAATAAAGTAAGATCTGTGCACATATTTACAATAAACTATGTAACATTGCTTATGTGTCATTTACTTTTTAAAAACAGAAGTTATTAAAAAATAAAGTTCCCTCACTACAGAGCAAAAATGTATACTATACTTAATCCAATCAATGATGAAACAATAAGCCTGTGTTCTTATACTTCAGATATAAAGCTAACACATGTTCAAAATTCTGTAATATTTTTATTTTAAAGATACTGATGGTGTACAGAAGATCCCATGTAATAAGTAAATTAAAATATTTAAAACTTTCACTTCACCATTTTTTAAATAATGTTTGAAGTTTCTGGTGTAAGCTTTTATTTAACCTTTCACATCACTCTTCCATACACATTTAGTTGAAGATAAAGTTTTGTATTCAAGTAAAATACAGCCTTCCACTGAAATATTATTGTCTGTAAACCTTTTAATAGTTTTAACTCTAAACACAAAATTTTATCCACCGAATCCTTAACTCATCTTTTCCAAACTTACCAGAGTAATAAAGAAAAAATTTCAACTTCCCTTCCCAATTCCCCAAATATAGTAGTTATTCTAAATTATAATTCCCGTTTCTAATTTTCCAGAGTTAATTTCTTTGAGAAGCCAGATTACTTCATTTAATCCACAAGCTGTCATTAATTCAACTTTGATTTCTTGCCTAGGAACCCATCATAATGTTTATTTTTAATCTTTAGAGGCCACTTCTTATTTAAGTTTTCTTCAAATCAAAAGGGAAATTCAGCCCTGGCTGGTGTGGTTCAGTGGATTGAACACTGCCCTGAGAACCAAAACATTGTCGGTTCGATTCCTTGTCAGGGCAGAGAATCGGAAGGTTGCTGCTTTGACTCCCGGGCAGAGTACATGCTGGGATTACAGACCAAGTCCCTGGTTGGGGGTATGCAAGAGACAACCACACATTGATGTTTTTCTCTCTTTCTCCCTCCTTTCCCCTCTCTAAAAATAAATAAATAAATAATTTTTTTAAAGGGGAAATCCTCTTGTTTCTACCAGACTCTACATAGAAAAGGTAATTTGTTCCAGGGGCTTCAATTAAGTTTAGGTAGCTATAAAAAACAGAATCATTAAAATCAAATTTTATCCTTCTCCATGTTGTCTTAATATCAGGTTAAAAGCAAGAGAGTCCTAAGTCAATATTTCACTTTCTACAATTATTTGTTCAAGCAGAACCCTAAAATATAAAACTTTTTTTCTCCTGTTAACAGCTCTTATAAATTAGGTAGTCTCCAATCAGCCACTATTTTCGTGTTTTTCTGGGTATAGAAACTGTCTTTTACATGCTATTTTATAAAATGTACTATTTTGATCAATCTTGCTCTTAAAAGATTTCACCACATTACTCCTAATATGTATACTTTTGGCTCAACATCTTTCATGGTTTGCAAAATTAACCAAAAAAAATAACATCTAAAAATCGAATTATTGTAACAAAACTAAGATGAAGCTAATCATGAAAATGCAAAAACAGACTAAACAGATCACCTATTTCATAAATTTGGCACTGGGTGACACATAAAGAATCGTTTCAATTTAACTGTTTAAAAACTGTTTTCTCAAAAAAGGTGCACATACACAGACAGGATAAATATTCAGAGATACTTAGAGAAGACACATAAAACTAAAATACACTTAAAAATACTGTTGTAGCTTTGAATTTCTACTCCTGAAACAAAAATAAGCCATTTATCAGTAAGTGCATTTTTTTCATGGAGAAAATATTTATTAGTTTTCAAATGATCACATGATACAAATATTACAGTCATTCTAGAAAGAAATTACTTATATTAATATTCATAAAATAAACACTGAAAAATATAGGATTTCATATTATGACACAAAATATTTTAAAATCTGAAAGAAAAATGTATTAAAATAAGTTTATATAAACAAATCAGTTCACATTAATACACAAAATGTTTCACTTTTAAATAGCTTTAAGTGGAAAGAGGGGAATAGAAATGCACTTACATTTCTTTTGCACAAGGAACAAAGCTAAAATTTAATCAAAGCATGAGATTAAGAGATTAAATCACTTTTCATCTTTTAAAACTGAAACAAAAGTCTAATAATCTCACAGGCCATAAACTGGTTCAAAGAGTTAAACTAACAATTTCCAGGAAATTTAATTTTCAATTCACCTGAGTTCCTTCTAAAATGTTGAACAATTATTTTTAAAATTGAGATGTGTTTGTAAAAAATTGTCCTATTAGCATTTAACAAAAACAAAGCAAGCATAAAAGCTGTAATCATTTATGTAAATTCAGAGCTCTCTAAATAAATTTTAGTTTAAATTGATCTTTTAAGCTTACTTTTAAGTACTACCTGTACAAAAATTTATTTATAATTAATGAGGGAAAAAACAGCTTTAATAGATAGCCAAGAAAGATTAAAGGCCAATTTATAATTTAGCAAGTGTTTTCTAGATTCCTAAAATACATTAGATGCTTCTATATTAATAATTCTACAATTTCTATTAAAATTTATACCAAATAAAACAAACTGGCTATATCTGGTAACTTTTAAAAACTTCTTTAATAGCTCTGACTAACCAGTTAATAGATGCCAAAAAGAGAAACAGAAAATTTTTGATAGCTATTACCCTTTGAATAATTATCTTCCAACATTTACACATGCTACTAACTGATTTTGTTTCAATATTATTCCAAACATTACTATGCCTTCAATGCAGAACAATACCTTAAGTTTAACAGGTATTTACTACTTTAGGAGTAAGCTACTTTCATCTCAAAAGGTGTCTCTTCTGCTTCTATACTGGAATCACTGTTGATTTGACAAATGAGAATAAGACTTAAGACCAGAAAACGATAACCTAAGAGTGTTGCCCTAATTTTAAAAGTAGTTTGGGAGTTATTAAGACATTCATCCTTTATTTCAAGTTCCTTTCACAGTGTCAGCCAATAAAAAATTTTCATTAAGTCTTTTGGATCTCCTCTACTACTAAAAAAGTTTTACTGCTTGATTAAGGTGATTTTCAATCCCACAAATCTTTTAAGTGAAAGATACATAGAGCTGCTTTTAAAAGAAAGGAATCTCTCTCATGCTTCCTCTATTTCAGTCTTCTGAATAGAAAGGAATACTTTCATGGCCATGTAAAATTCCAATCTGAAAAAGTTATTTAATTATTTGAGCCTTTCCATTTCCAGACCAAGAGTACACAAGAGTAAATCTTAAGAGTTTATAAATGACAAGATCAGGTGGCTCTCTCATCCTTGTGTCTTCTAGATATATTGCATGGCTCCGTTCACCACTGCCTTCCAAACTGCAGGTGCTGCATGTGTGACAGATATCATCCATGAAGGCACTGCTAGAAGAGTTCCTTTTTCTGAAGAAGTATGATGTTTACCAGTTGAAAGAAATCTGGGCAATTAGAGAACAAATAAACCAGTCTCCCATTATCAAGATACCTGGAGTCACAGAAGGAATCCACCAAGGAAAAATGAAAACTTGCCAAAGGCACCAAGTTCACATTCTACCCATTGTAGATGATAAAAATTGTCTGGAATCAAACCCTACCCTTGGCATCAAAGAGACTAAGAGAAAACCATTTTAATGCCATGGGGAAAATCGAGGACAAGGCTTTTGCCACAAATAACATTATTCTTAAGGACTAGAAAACTACTTGTGAGTATATTTAACATAGCTTTCAGGGCTATCATATCCTAAAACTTATATTCATTCATATTTATCTTATTAAAGAATGAAGCGTAGATTTGATAGTAACACCATAAGAGTACTATCACTGCATCTTCTAAAAGATCTATTTAATATGAAGTCCTAAGGTCTGAGGTAGGAAAAAGACCAAAAATTTCTCACTAACGGGATAGGATAATACCTGAACATCACACTTTATAAGTTAGGAGAGTTCAGATGTCCAGCTTGCCCAAAGATGAAATGCAGAAACTTTTTAATTACTGGAATATAAGAGCACTTAGAAGTCCACTAGTACCATTAAAGGCTAAAATGGGCAAAGACTTTTTTAAAAGTCCTGTGGACTACACAGGCATTCACCAAATCAAGTACCCCAAATTAAACACTGCTTTAATTATCTGGAGAGAAAATTAAATAAATTAGGCCTCTGTTTGAAGGGGCACTAGTTAGCATTCTTAGAAAAGCAAACAGATTGCAGCCCTACTTGGCTCTAATAAGAATCCAAGGAGTTTACCAATAGAATTAAATGGGAAGTGGAAGGACACTCCAATCTATAAATAAACCCAAGTAAATAATGGAAAGCACCCACTTGTTTATTATCCTTTCCCACTCTCTCCAGAAGCTGGATATTCTGCCTCCAAGGGTTCAGTGGAGAAAGTGGACCCCTGACGTCAAAAGCTCTCCGTGGTCTTGGCTGTATCTGTGGTTCTAGGATCACTCCTTGCACCTCTGGTAGGAGAGAAGCACTGAAATAGAGAGCTGAATATAGATTTAAGAGAAAATTCTTATTAAGAAATTACATTCTCTGGTCATTTGAGTTTGTAATGATTTATCCTCAGGATAAAAAGGAGCTACCTTTGGGCATACTTTGTTTAGTGTCTTCTTAATTTGAATTAGATGTCTGTCCCCACAAATGATTAATTCTTCAGTAACTATTAAAAAGGGACCTATCTTTGTCTAAGCCATAACACACTCTGTGACAAACCACTCAACCTCAAGTGGTGAAGATCAAATCAAAAATGATAAATTATGACTGGAAACAAGATCGTTGTTATCTTAAAGGGACAGGGAAAGGCACTCAATCTCAGGTATATTAAAGGAGGAGTCCCAGTTAATTCTCTGTCAAAGAGAAGAAGATGGATTGAAAAGTAGAAACAGAATAATCAAGCACATTAACAGGAATATTAATAAACCTTGGGAATTGTTTAAGAAGCTGAATTTGTTCTTGGTGTTTAAGTCTTCAGTAAGTTAAAGAATTAATCAGCCTACAGTCCCATATTATAGCAATACAAAGCTCAACCTAAATTTTGTCAAGCTATGACTACTGTCACTAAAAAGATTTATTCTTCAAGTATTCAAATTTAAAAGTGGGAGATCAGAATAGTAAATATAGGCAATACAGACTAAAAATCTTTTTACAACATACGATCATTTGGTTGGAGGTTGAAAAGGACCATAAAATAATCATTAACGGCTACAATGCAGAAATTAAATCAGTAAGATACATCCAAATAATAGATGATGATAGATACTGAAAAACAGTTTACATTATTACGGAAATGAGGTAAATAAGAGAAGGAAGCTCAAAGTATACAGCATCTGATCAAGGAAAAGCTGAAAGGAGAATAAGATAGGCAGGCATGTATTTAAAGTTATAGGGACTGCAGGATAAATTTTAACAGCAGAAAATAGATCAATTATACTCTGTGGTATAGTGATACATCCCTATTAAATTTCAGATCTTATTCTAATTAGAAAAGTGCAGCATATTCCTGCTGTATGGAACGTAATAGTTACATTATCCTATTGCAGGGACATATTATATTTAGGATAAATTTTTAAAAATACTATCAAGTAATCTCTCTCACAACAACTGGTCATCACGAGTGTTCCTTACCTGTTAGTGGAACGAGGACTGTGCTCTCTTGTTCTATCAACCAACAAAAGTTAATAGTCCCAGCACTAAGAAGGTAGCAACCAAGCAAAGTTAATGTTTTAGTGCCTTCAGCTTCCTCCTGGCTCTGCCAGCCAGTTTGGGAATATACCAATAGCTGAAAAGAAATGGTTATTCCATTACCTAACAACATTTGGACTAATTTTTTTAAGCCTAAAGATGAAAGAATGAGCCAACACTTCTGCTCTAGGAATATATTGAATTCTGTACGAGTGAGAAATGAAAATAGTTTGGACTAGGAAAATAAAACCTACAAATTTAACCATCATATCTGTCATTTCCAAAAATTAAAGAAATAAAGAAATGAAAAAGAAATCTAAAAGATGTCAAGAGGTGAAACTGCCATCTCACAAGAGGTATCAAATGAGTAACTGAAAATGCTCTATGAGTCTATGTGCCAACTACTTTTTTCATTTTGTTTCCACTAGAGTTTAAGTCCTGACGTCTTCTAGTTTTGAAGAAATTACAGACTATATTTTTTGAGCAGTAGCTTAAAACTGTATTTTACAGTATAAGCACATTGAGGAGGTATATGAGAAATTACTAGGGAGAGGGGTACACATTAGAAAAAGACCTGACTAATGAGTATCTCAAGAAATGCAATCTAATTAGTTATTTTCAAGAATCCAAAAATGCCAAACCAATTAACAAAGTATTCCACAGCTGGAGTTCCGAAGGGGTGGCTCCTGAACAGATGAAAAGGCTTAAAACGCCAGAGCTATCTTATTTATGTTTTCATTGTATCTATATGGAGCACAGAGGTGATACAAAAGTGCTTTTAAAATTACTAAGCAGCCATGGCTGATGTGGCTAAGTAGATTGAGTGCCAGCCTACAAACCAAAGGGTCACTGGCAGTCAGGGTACAAGCCTGGGTTGTGGGCCAGGTCCCTGGTTGGGGGCACATAAGAGGCAACCACACACTGATGTTTCTCTCCCTCTCTTTCTCTCTCCCTTCCCCTATGTCTAAAAATAAATAAGTAAAATCTTTGAAAAATATTAAGCAGTCATCCTCTAGTCTTTCCTAATCAGTTTCCTTGACAAATCACTATTTTTCATATCTAATATTCCAATATGAACCAGGAAAATTATTAAACATTTCCAAATTAATGAGATCTTAGTAAAACTTAACTTTAAGCTAGTTCAAAATATATTCAGAAGTTATAAACAAGATATAATTTTCCAAATTGCCCAATTTCCCTTCATTTCTTGAATATTAATCAGTAGTAACAATATATGTTAATGAAAATAAAAGGCAAAAAGGAAATATTCTATTTGAACAACAAATACACCTAACTTTTTTTTATTTACAGACCCACTTCAGTTTAAAAATAAAAACCCCCAAGAAATCATATCTTGCTCAAATTTGTATTGGGCTAAGTTTAAAATTTCTCCTTCAGTGGAGCTCCAAACCCTTAATTATCATAACCCACAGAATATATCAATTAAAAATGCAAGAATCTTAGATTTTAAAAAACATAAATGTTCTTAGGTTACAGGGCAAGTGAGCTGACTAGAGAAGTCGAGCCACTTATAAACTTCTCCCAAGTCAGGTTAATTTCAGGATATAACTTCTCTATTTTGCCTAAAGTACAAAAACTTGTAGATGCAACACATTTATACTCCAAAATGAATAAACAAGCATATTATCCCTAAACAGAAATTATTTTGAGACATTGAGGAAAGCTAGTATCTCTCTCGCTTTAGGAGTGAATAATGTATGAAGACTGTGGACCTGCTCTTACGCAATTTATATAGAAAATGTAAAGGCACTTTCAAAATGAGATAATTAATCAAACAAGCCAGGCAGCCTTTGTGAGACTTGATGGAGGCTCTTAAAAGTGACACAGTAGGACCTTACCTAATTCTATTTTAATATACAGCATTCTTCTATGTGATGCTTCAAGAGGAAAAAAAATAAGTATTCCACTGCAGGACTCCACTAGAGAATAAATTCCAAACCAAAACCAACAAAATCAGCAATGCTGAAATACCACAAAGAAACTCAAACAATATAACTGTTTAGTTATGAATATAACTAAAAATCACATTATATTCAAATCAGAAGCAATAAATCTAAGTATTTAATATGAAAATACCACTCCAAGAAACTTTCCTGAAATGTACAAATTAGACTATTTGCAATATTTGTTCGAAATATCTAATTATTAAATGAGCATATACTGGTAGTTTTAAACATTTCTCATACTGAAGAGGGAAAGCTATACCTAATCATTTTTAAGCAATGAAATAGAAGGTAACACATTTTTACAAGGACTATGATTTCTATTCACTTGTGCTGTTAACTGATCTGAAGTTGAATTTGCTAATTTATAGATTTACAGATTAGTCATAAAACAAGACATTCTACACAAATTGACAGCATGATATCATATATTTTTCCTATTTACCATTTATCACTCATTTTACTGGTTCTAAGACACATTTATAAAGAAAAAGAATTTCTCATAAATCCCTCCAAGTGTCCAGAACAGCCCCAGCTGGCATTAAGTAAAAATGATAAAACATTCTTAACAGAAATAGTGAGTTTTGTATCTCCCGCCCTTAGAAGAGTGCTTGGCACACTGAGTGAGGTAAATTCAGTAAATGTTTACAAATGAATAAAGCCTACTGATCAAGAAACATAAAGAAGAATTTTGTCAAGTGGCTGATAACTAAAGTAGACACTAAGGAGTTCAACTTTCTAATTCTGAAGAAAACAAAAACTATAAAAAGTATTGCTTTCATGGATCTCTTTTGGGGATCAGTTTCTACAATTAATTTTTTTGTATAATCAGCTGAAACTTCAAAGGTATTATCCTAAGACTATCCAAATTTTAGCTAAATTACAACACCCACTACAGATTTTCTAATACTTTTTTCAGATTTAAAATTAGTAAGAAGACAAACCAAACTGCCAAATCTTCAATTTTAAAAAGTGATGCTGCAAAAAAGCACATAAGAAAAACCCAGCTTCCTTAGAACTTGTTACCAAGGTTATTGTACTGGCTCTGGAGGAAAAGAAGATTATTTCTAAACCACAATCTTGTATATACTGTCAAATGGGATACACCTTAAAAACATCAAAATAGGGAATAAGGCTTGTAACTTTAAAGAATGCATAGCATTATGAGGATACACACTTAATCATGAAAAGCAATTTCCTAAAAGAAAGTTGTAATGAAAATAAAAAACACTAACTATTGTAAATGTTTAAGAACTCAACATCTAACCAAATTCCAAGATTTATCAAGATACTTTCTTCTCATTCTTTTGGAAAGCATACTTTCCAAAATATTATTAGGATTCAAAATACTTTGCTTGGTTTAAATGTCAAGTATTTGTTATAAGACAGACAAGAAAGATAGCAAACTCAACTGTGTCTTCATGTTCAACCAGTTTTTAAGATGAAGAGGTAAAACAAATAAAAAAGAAATAATGCACAATAAACTTTTAAGAGTAGTTAATCCACTACAGAATAAAAGATAAAGAGCAATCATAAAAATATATATCAATTATAAGAAAGTCAATTCCAGGGTCAAATTGCCTGTAAAAAGACAACTTCAGGGGAAGAAGACTAAACACAAAAAATATTAAATTTGCCACTGCCTCCTTTAAGTAAAAAAAATAAAAATAAATTTAAAAAGGTGTCTATATTTGCCAAAAAAAAAAAACCTTAATGAATATAATTTTAAGAAATACCTCTAAATCACTGGAACAAATTCTTTTCATAATTAGCCCATTACTTTTACTTCTCTAGCACAATTTTTAACTCTTTATTTTGCTAGCATGAAATATTTGGCTTTGTTCTAATAATGACTAACATATATTGAAGTATATATAAGGTACTAGGAAGGGAAAAACAAAGAATCATCTTTCTACCACAGTGGTTCTCAACCTTCTTAATGCCGCGACCCTTTAATACAGTTCCTCATGTTGTGGTGACCCCCCAACCATAAAATTATTTTCATTGCTACTTCATAACTGTAATTTTGCTACTGTTATGAATTGTAATGTAAATATCTGATATGCAGGATGTATTTTCATTGTTACAAACTGAACATAATTAAAGCATAGTGATTAATCACAAAAACAATATGTAATTATATATGTGTTTTCCGACGGTCTTAGGCAACCCCTGTGAAAGGGTCATTCGACCCCCAAAGGGGTGGCGACCCACAGGTTGAGAACCGCTGTTCTACCACATTTTTAATTCCAGCATTTTCTGCTGTGCTACATTCTTGAGTTCATTTAGAAAAAGATGAATATAAAAGACTATAGAAAGAAATAAAATGTTTTATAAATTAGGCTGCCTTTACATTAATTCTTTTGTGATTCTTATCCATCTATGAGAAATATGATATACCAGTCAACAATGTTAAAGAATTAAATCAAAAGGTTCTTATCAAGCAAAAGTCATCAAAGGATGCTAAAACTAATGGGTGGAAGTGTGATGAGAAACAGGATATTTACTTGGTCTCAAAATATCTCCCCAGAAGATACCTGCTACTTATAAAGAGAAAAAGAGTAATTTAACAGTGTAGAGACTTGGCAGACACCTCCTTAACCAAATGATCAAGATAACATCACCAGTAATAGGTCAAATCGATATCATGTACCTCCTTAAATGCATTGATAAGGATATAATATCTGTTCTGTGGTATCCTTGTATAATCTCAATCTGATCTTGAAAGAACATCAGACACACAAATTGAGGGACATTCTAACTAGCTAGGACTTCGTAAGTGTCAAGGTCATGAAAAGGAGAGAAAATGAAGAACCAGCCCAGACTGAAAGAGATTTAAGAAGACATGACAATTAAGCACAAATGAAATTCTAGATTGAATCCTGAACCAAAAAAAGGTCATTTGATAAAACATTTACATTGGTTAGTATTAATTACTGATTTCTATATTTGTTTTATGGTTATATAAAATATTAACATTAGGGAAAGATGGGTGAAGGTAATGGGAACTTTTGTAGGAGTTTGCAACTTTTTGGTAAATCAAATTATTTTAAAATAAAGTTGATAATTAAAAATAAAACAGAGTTCTGAATAAGGTACTATAATTGACACACCTATGGACTATCTATTGAGAAGAAAAATAAATCTACATTTTTTTATTCATATGAAAAGTTTACTCCAATCTTTCTTTAAAAATAAATCCTAAAGAAGTGATAGTATTATGTCATAATCTGTAGTGATATCAGTAAAGTAATCAGATGGTGATAGTCTTGCTTATGTTTCTTTGGTAAATAGCTCTCTATACAGAGAACTCTGATTCAGGAAAAAAGTATATGAGAGAGCAAAAGAGAAAATCTCGCCTACAAACACAAAAACTAAATGATGTTTACATTAAACAACCAGTGTAGAAATTAACTTTAGACTACAGCAAGCATATGACAGAGTAGGTGGATAAAAAAGTTTTCAGATTTAAATTATCATGTATGAATTTTTATTCCTGCATTTAAAAAATTGAACAAAAAATTTTCTGATTTTTAAACAATTTTCTTAGGAAACAAAGTTCAGTGTCATAAATGTCTCTCTTACATTTTTTTTTTTACTTGAAATCAAAATTATAAAACTCCCAAATAATTTACCTTCGCTTATAAAATCAATTACAAATATTCATAACCTTTTGTTTTATTTTTAACATATATTGAGAGCTCAATATATGTAAAGTAATATATTATGCATTTTATATATACTGCCTCATTCAATCCTCACAATAACTCTATGACAGAATATAATTTATAATCATCACAATTTTGTTGATAAGGTAACTAAGACACAAAGTAGTGAAGTAACTCACCTAAGAACATCTAATTAAGATGTAGAGCCAAAAATTAAAAATCATTTTATCTTCAGGATTCTGAGTTTTAACTAATTTTGTACTTTTCCAGATCATGTTATTATTAACAATTAAAATATTTTCTTTCTAACTACTTATACAATACTAAAATAAATACATTCTGTTTTAAGTAGAATTCTCAAATTCTTTCCTTTAATTTCATTAAACATAGATCACTTGACAGTTATTTGCTTTTCAATTTCTATGAACCTATGAAAGTTTGACAAGGATGAAACTTAAGAGGTAAATTGTAGCAAAAATCAGTATCAGCAACATAAATATTAGAGGAACAGAGTTTCTATTAAACCTGAAAAGCCTATATCTAAAGTATGTTGAAATGGTAAACAGAAATCCCTCTCTCCTTTTAAGAACTACAAGAGCAAGATGCAGAAAGGTTTTTTTCTAATTTCAATTCCTAGTTTACATGTTACATATATTGACTTGCCTAACAAAGGACAGTCTTATAAATGTATGAGAATTCTATAAAACTCCTGAGAAAAAACTTTAATTCTGATATTTTACTGACTGTTCAGAGCTGTTGTAGCTAATTCTACTTTCCACATATTTTGGGAGTAAGATCTTTATAGTCACAATCCACATCTTGAAAAGGAAAATACTGCCAAAGAGAAAATAGTGAAAAGGTATATGAAGGGAAAAGAACATCACCATTAAATTAAGAATTTAAGCAATATGATTTGATATGAGATATGTGAAATTTAATTAACATTATATGGGGTATCAATAAAGCTTTGTACAAGCTTTGTACAAAGCCACAGTGAATTTTGGACCCTGAACTACTGTAACACAAGTTACTGATTTAGCAAATGAGAAAATTTCACATGTGACATTATCTACATTAAAAAATAAAACTTATGTATATTGCTTCATATGTTTAAATAAGTCACTCCTTTAATTTTTTTCAGAAGTAAATACCAGATTATAGTATTTCTAAGTAGTAAAAATATCTTTCAAAACCTGAATCAAATCTCTGAAACTGTCAAATGCAGCTAGTATTTCTAAAATTCTGACTTCTGCAGTTTTGTGGCGGTTTATCTTTAAAGATATTCCCAAAAGAGCCAAAAATTGCTTTCTTAATCTATCAATGTATCTTCAGAAAGAGCTCCAATAACCATCCTTTTCACCCTTTTGATAAATCCTATAGTCCCAAAAGACTTCAAATTTTCTCCTCAGAATTTGACATCCTTTTTTGTACTTCTTTCTTTTTTTCATTTCTCAAGAGTAAGATAGGAAATGGATAAATGGGAAACAAGCATGTTCAAATGGCTCCTTTACTTTTGTTAGCAACATCAAGCTTTAACCCTAAAACATAAGAAACACAAAGTTAGTAAAATGTTCTATGTTAATGGTAACCAAAACACAGAACTCTGATTAGCTTCTCTATCTTTGAATGTTTACAAAGTTAATGACTGGGTTGGCCAAAAAAGTTGGTTTAGTTTTTTCCATATGATGGCTCTTAGTAGTGCTTAGTTGTCTTCATTCAAAATAATTTTGTTAGATTATATTGTGACAGCTGTCATATCAGCATGCATTTTTTTAAAAACTTACAAAAACTGGTGAACTTTTGTGTAGCCTATTTAATAGTGAAAATGGAAGAAAGTATGCAACAGTTTCAGCATATTACGCTTTATTTCAAGAAAGGTAAAATACAACTGAAATGGAAAAAAATGATTTGTGCAGTGTATGAAGGTGTTGTGACTGATCGAACATGTCAAAAGTGGTCTGCAAAGTTTCTTGGTACTATTGACATTTTGGCCAAATAATTCTTTGCTGTGGGGCTGCCTTATGCATTGGAAGATGTTTAGCAGAACCCCTGGCCTCTACCCACTTAGAAGCCAATAGTGGAAGATAGCCAACATACTCAAAATATCCAAATCAATAAAGTTACTGGTGAAAATGAAAAATGTGTCTTTTATTTTACAGAAAAAACTAAACGGACTTTTTGGCCAACCCAATAGTTTTTTCTATCCTGTTTAGGAATTTCCGCCAGGAATATACTAACTGGTTTGAAGTCTGTCCCTAAGGTCTGCAAACCATTTAAAATGACAAGGCCAATTAAATGAGGCTGCAAATATGTCAGTGCTGTACTTCTCAAAATATTTTCTTAAACTTCTGGCAGATGGTTTGCTTGGTGTTTACTCTCACATGACAACAATTATACTTTTATTTCTAATATATATCAAATACTTATGAAAAATAGGATGGTACAGCAGAAAAGGAACTATGAGAATAGAATAAATGTAAATAAATAGAATAAATGGGCTCAAGTTGAAGACTGCCATCATTTAAGTATATGACCCAGAATATTTCTCATATATAAATGAAGCAGATTAACATTCCCCAACGTCTGTTCCAAGGAATACTGGTTCTGTCGAATATTAATAGGTATTATAGGATCAAAAGAGTTGAAGTTAATAAATAAAACTGTCTCTCTTCTGTAGAATTTCTCAGTCTTAAAAAACTAAAATGCAGTGACAACCTCCAAGATGCATGTAACAAAAAGCATTTCAAAATCCCTTGACTACAGAACTGTTTTTATTCACCTAAAGAACTAGTATTCTGAAATCACTGGCTTTGAAACTTTTATACTAGGTTTCAAAATCTAGCTCAATAAATCTCTGAAACTTAAAAAGTAGGTACTGACTTATTATATTATTAAAAACAAACTGATTAATTCCTTTCACTCTAAGGAGATAGTCTTCAGTCCCACTAGGGACTGAGTATGAAACAGGTGGTCCTTAGAGCATTATCTCACCTAAAATAATCTTTACAATGAAAAAAATTAAGTCACTTGATTAGGGAAATGAGTCTGTTTTGGAGTATTAACACACTACTACATGACATTCCTGTAATATACCCCTGCCCCCATTAAAAAACACAGGAAGGTAGGCTTTGCAACAACTTTTGTTTCTGTAAGTTTAAGAATTTTGAAGCATTTCTCAAATAATCAAATATAGTATAGTCCTAGCAGCCCAGGATGCAGCAAAAGAATCCTTGATAGCTCCATTATATGGAGTATATTCACTTTCTCTCATTCATCTAGATACTAGGTATACACCATTCTTAGCAGAATTGAGAAAGCAGTCACTTTTTTCCTGTAGGGATTAATTCTCTTATGAAGCCACAGGTAAGAAAAGTTATACCAAAAATATCACAAAGACACAGAATCACTGGTTTAGAAGGTTAAAGTTTGTAGAATGTCTCTGAATGTGTAGGCAAGCTTTTAATTTTAATTTACAGTGCTTAAGAAAGGAATCATTCTCATTTCCCACAGTAACAAGAGCAGCTACCCTTTACAAAACTAAGAACTGAGCTAAGTGAATTACATATTTTATCTCCTTTAACCCTGCCGACAGCAGTGCCAAAAGTAGCTATTACTCCCACTTAACAGGTAAGGAAATTGGGCTTATATTTACATTTACCAAGGCCATACATGAAGTGGTAGTATACGCAAGATTATATACCAGATCAATGCCAAGGCTAATGCTCATTAAACCCAACCTCATTATGCTCTATGCTCACTAATCTACAGCCTAGATTAATCAATTTATTTGCATAAAAATGCTGTCATGCACACCATATATAGAATAACAACTAAGTGTAATATAACTTAAATTGAATAATTTGAATATATCAATATCATATGCTTCTTCTCCAGGGTGCCAAACCAAAAGAAAAAAAGTCTTGAAGACCAAAACCATGATTCTTTGTATCCTTAGTATCTTAGTGCTAACATATGTAACAAGCATTCAATAAATATTTCTTAAATAAACCATCACAATACCAGTAAAGAATATAAAAAGTTTTTTAGTCTAACAGACAACTGCTTAAATTATCTTAGATAATTTTTCTAAAATAATTCATATAGCTAGGTTTACAGATGCAGGCAACAAAATTGTTTAATATTATTAATTACCACCAGATCCTCTTCCATCTCCTTTTAATGTTCTTCTACCTTTCTATTTGTTTCTTCTCCCCAGTCATGTGTTAAGCCTCTAATTCAAACACTTGGTGTTAACGGCATTTACTCACACGTACCATAAGCTCAAATATAGCACAACTTGATTTTTGTTAGGCTTATATGTCCACTTATTAAAAGCTTGTTTTTGTGCAAACTGGATTGTTTTCTTATAAGCTCAGTAAACTAGTGATAGGCTTTCATGGGCTAAGAATATGAGTACAACTGGAAACACAATTAAACCTTTAAATACTTGAGAAAAAATTCCAAGTGGGTCTTTTATCCTGTCCATTTTATAAAAAGTAACCTCACTTTTAAAGCATCCTCTCTTTGATGTGGATTGAGGAGAATGGCAAATTTAGGCTATCAAAAATGTATTGTTAAGTAAAATGTCTAGAAATGCAATCAACTTAGACAAGTTGTAAAAATTACTGGCTTTCAGCAACTTTTGACTATTTAATTCTAGTGAAAAGTGAAATTATAAAACGTAAATAAGATTCATGATATATTACTATTAAATGATAAGTTAAACTATTATGTCCTTTAAGATAGATCTTTACTGTTACTACAATTCAAAACAAATTCCAAATGCTTCTATAGTTTCAATGTTTATAAAGCAGAAAAAATATATAATAAAAATGAAGGAAAGCAGCTCTACTGTTAAAAACTTTGAATTAAAAGAATACCTAATGCAATTTCCTAGATACAAAAAGTGAACTCCCCCTTCTATAATAATGAGCAAAAAGACAAGGCAAATCCTGGTTTTCAAGTTTATGTAAAAGCATTCATATAAGTTACCATTTTTCCAATAAAAAGTATATGATGCAAGTATAAGCTATAACCATCCAAATTAAAAGATCTGAATTATAAAATATGCTAGTATGATTCAACTAAATTAAATTTTCTTCTTTAAAAATTATTATAATGTAATTTGATCACACTACACATTAAAAAAATAACCTAAATATCAACAGCTTATAGTAAAAGCTCACTGAGACCAACGGAAGGCTCCCAATCTGATTTACTGAAATGTTAATGTCATAAAACTATGTCTATTCCACTTAAGCAAATTTTCCAAAATTAGAGTTCATTCTTTAGCAAAATTTTGGAAAATTTAATCATTTGGGGTAGAAAATGCTTTCAAAATGAATTAAAATAACTAAATTAAGATTGAAAAGATCTCCATTAGAAACATCAGTCATTGTACAACTCTACAATGGAAAACCAGAATGACTATAGGAGCAAATGCCTCCATATTGATAGACTAAGGACTGCTTTTTTATAGTTGTTAAGGTGCCACCTCTTGCTGCTTATCAGTGAGCCAGGGCAATCACCAGAATCGTTGAGAGTATAAGCTTTGGAATCAAATTATCTAATAGAATACTACCTCCACCATTTAGTAGTTATCTGATCAAGTTACTTAACTTGACGATACTTTACTGATAATAATATATCAGGCACTAATATAGTAAAAGAAATGTTAAAATCTGTCACATGATCTTCAGCACCCCTATGAATTTATTATCAATCTTATATAAAAAGAAGAGCTAAAAGAAGTTGCTACTTCAAATATGTATTGTCAATAGCACTAAACATTCTTATTCTTAAAAGAATTGGGATGCAGCATCATGATTTATTATTATGGGGTTCAAAAATGAAGGCAAGAAAGAAAAATACCTAGTTTAGACTTATCCCATCTTCTCATTCTTGATCTACCCTTTCTCCCTGGAACCTTGCAATAGGCAAAATTCCTAATAATAAATATAACTGGTTGTACAAACATAGAAATCCTGTTGTCATTTAATAGAACTGGTAAATAATATTTGGTAGATCCCCAAAGAAGAAAATAATACAATAATTAGGAATGAGCCAAATTCCCTGTTCCAAGATTTTACAGGAATACGGAGTATCAACCAAGGAGAAGACATGGCTCTATGCTTGACTAAGAGAAGTTAAAACAATCTACAGTGATAAAGCCTTTTAAGAGGAGAAAAGGAAAGACCCAGATAGCTGATGGCTTATTAACATGAGTAGTGGACACCATATAGCCAAAACCAGAGATTTTTCTCAATTCTGCTCAACCACCTTGTACCCAAAGCAAAACTCTTGAAGAAACAAAAATAAAGGAAAAAAATGATAACTTAAAAAACAGCACTTTTTCCAAAATAAAGTTGCTAATATAAGTTTCACTGAACACCATCTTTAAAAAGTAATTTTTAAAACATTAAGAGCATTTCCACCCTGGATGGTGTGGCTCAGTGGATTGAGCACTGGCCAGCAGACCAGATGGTTGCCAGTTTGATACCAGTCAGGGCACAAGCCTGGAATGCGGGCCAGGCCTCTATTTGGGGGTGTGCAAGAGGCAAACCATCAATGTGCACAGTATTTCTTTTGCACATTGTTTCTCTCACACATCAGTGTTTCACTCCCTCTCTTTCTCCCTGCCTCCTCTAAAAGTAAATAAATAAATAAATAAATAAGGGCATTTCCTCAACAGAAGAAAAGAAAACCCTCCATTGTAGAAAATACCACAACAAAACTATCTAAAAGACACACCTAAGAAAACAAAATTAATTTAGTACTAGGCATAAACAAAACATTCTCTTACAACAAAGTGGTCTGGGTTACCCATTTCTTTAAAAAGGGATTAAAAACATCTGAAACAAGAGAAATCAACTTCCCTTGACACAATTATTTGATTTACTGTATTGAGAAAGGTATTTTAATAAAAGAAGTCAAAGAAAATATTGAGGAAGAATAATCTTTATTATAGTAAAATATCTAAGTTAGTAATTGTCTACAAAATACCTTGTACAGGGTAGGTAACTAAGATATCAATTATTTACCAGCAATTGCACTAAAAATAAAATGATTAATAATTACTTAAATCTTAGCATCTATTAAGGACTTCTAATTTTACTACTGAAGACAATCTCAGCAATTTCTATCTGTAGAGGTCTACCTTTTATTTCTAACACATTAATTTCTTAAAGAATAACCTCATGGCCTGAAGGCTGGGAAAATGTTAAGTGCTTGTCTTATTTTAGAATTGAAAAAAAGCAATATGGAACAGTAAAGTGATTTGTTGATGGTTAAATGATACAGTGGAGTCAGGTATTGTACAACTAAAAAGATTGTCTCTTTATACTTGCCCACAGCTCAGCAATTAACACCATCTGTTCTCTATGTACATGCTTCCTTAAAATAATATACCAAACATAATCTAACTTTCAACTGGTGAAAATTCAATACCATTATCATGTTTCTTTGGAGTTGTTTAAAAATTTCTAACTCCTACTGTTACAGAAACAGGGGTGTTCCAAAAAAAACCCCAGAGTTTGCAGCTGGGGGATGGGGAGAAGGAAGCAGCTTTTCAGAATGCCTCCACATGCCTGAGGCCGGTGGCTAGTGTCTTTTTTATGCAAAATGGCTTTAATGCATCCAAAGCCTCAGGTAGATGGGAGGAGTCTTGAACCAGGGAATGGTATGGAGAAAGCACACAGAACCTGCGTAAGGTTCTGTGAATGGTCAGAACTGGTTACTGCACCCACTACATCAGAGGACGTAGTCAGGGATTTAAAAATAAGCGGCAGACATTTTAGGCAGGCTGACTGTGCGGATTTAACTAAGGTTAGTTAGGTCTGACTGTGCGGATTTAACTAAGGTTAAGGCGGACTGTGCGAATTGGACTAAGGCTGAGGCTGACTGTGCGGATTTAACTAAGGTTAAGGCGGACTGTGTGGATTTCAAAAGGACTAACTATACAGTTTACAAGGAGGCTGAGAATCCATGAGGTTCTGGATTAAAAGCTGGTGGACCCCATAACACAGACGAGGTCTCCCCAATCAGGATTGAATGATTGGCAGCTACTGGTAAAGCTGAACTGTGTTTGGAAAGTAGGGAAAGGGTTTCTCTGACTTTTCTAAAACTAGCCTGGTTTGGTAGGGGGGAGGCAAGGATATGTGTTTATGGGTGTTTTAAAGAACATAAGACTTAACAACAGAAATCCGCAAATAACTAAATCTATATAACTGTTAAATAAACTATTCTTTTTCTTTTCACTAAACTCTGGTATTGAGAGTTATAATTTTGGCGGCGGGCAATCGGGCCCCTGAGTAAAGAGCCCGCGGGTTTGTTTTCAACTGGAGCAGCCCAGGGGTTCTGTAACACTACCTTGCTGTCAGGCTATAAAACTGCTACTTTCCCAATGTCACTTTACATGCCTCAGAATCCCATTTCTTTTCCTTCCCCTCCCTCTTCTGCTTTAAGATGATAAAGTAGCAAATCTAAAACTTTTTTTAAAAAATCTAAAATAGGACCAGAAATGCTGTGCAAAAATAGCCACACCAAAAAATTCCATATGGCTTTATTTTGTGTAAACAATTTCAAGCAGTTCTGGAAGCCTTTACATTCCAGAGCTATGTTCCAGAGCTATGTTCAGCCTCTGTGTAAGTGGAGTGCTACCATGTGTACTGAGCCCTTACCTCCTTAGCTTTCCTAAAGAGGCCAGCTAAGGTCACTGGTTCAAACCACCAGCTCAGATTGCAACCACAAAGAAAATGTGCCTCCATTTCCACTACTGGCAGAAAAGGAATTACTGAGTTCTCATACCCCATTAAGGAAGCAATGAGACATCCCAAGTAAAGTCACACCTTCCTAAAACATAGTACGGATCAAGCCTCTACACAGTACAAAGCCTAAAAGAGGCCCTCCATTCCATATCCAATTAAATCCATACTTCTCAATCTTGCCTTTAGGATTTCCAAAGCTAACTTTATCTTCTACTGTATATTCCTGTATATAGACACATCTCTTACTTACTTAGATTATATTCTATGTTCTTTTCTGTAAATAATCCCTGTACCTTGAATTTTTTTGGTATAAATTTTCTCTACTAAAATGACTTACTATCCCCATAGCTATCAAACTTCTCTCTAAGGTCACCTTCTCAAAAGCATGTGATCTTTACCTTCTAACTCTCAATACTGCTTTATTAGTATCTCAAAATGTATTATATCCTACTTTGTCATACTTTTCCCACTTATTGGATTTCTATCCTAAGTCATTCCCTAAAATGTTTCAAACAGCTTACAAAAATAAATACAAATATTACAAGATAAAATAAATTATAAGTAGGTGAAAAAACTAAAGCAAAAGACCAAAAAATAGTAGGAAAGTAATATATGGAATCTGTTACCTATCATCCCTGTGTATATTGTGTGTAGGTATGCATATTACATATGTGTATATACACACAGTTGATCTTGAATTCAACTGTCGGCTCTCCATAAGAGATATGTCGAGTACCAGAATTATCAGGGGGCATTACTTCATAAGTTATATAAATATCTTACCACTATACAACTGAAACTAATATTGAATGTCAACTTTAATTTTTTTTAAGTTTTAAAAAATAAATTTTTAATTAAAAAATCAGATATCATGTTGTACAGATTATTAAATAAATTACATCTTTGTAATCTAAGAGCAATTCAAAATGACCCATTTAAAAAATTATATTCCTTTAGATGTACATATTCTCAAAATTTAAAAATGGCAAGCAAACTGAAAAAAGGCACCAATATATAAAGAAATAAGGTAGTTTTGTGGCACTTCAATTGTAAATATAATAATCATATTACTCACATTTAGCGTCAATAACAGTATTAATGCTTTTCACATTTTAAATAGATCTACACCTAGGAGTGCTCAGAGGACAGGAAGAAGTAATGCCTCCTCTGTCCATTATCTGGAAGAGACTGGCAATGGAATCCTGTTAGTATGAAAAGGAAGCAGACAAAAGTCTCTACAACCACAAATGTAAAGAACTAACCTTAAAATATTAGTTCACATTCACTTGGATTTCTCTTTACTACTAAATATATCTGGGGTACATCTGCTTTGGACTAGCCACAGATAAACCCTATGAAAATATTAAATTGCCAAAAATCCTACCTTAAATTATAACCACTTACCATTCAGACCTTTAAAACTGTAGTTATAGCTAATAGCTTTTATATATATAAGTTTTTTAATGAGAAGAGAAACATACTGCTTTAAAAAAGCTAGGAAAGTGAATACAGTATTTTTATAAATTGAGAAATTTGTTAACCAAAGGGTTCCTGTACTAAATCACTTGACAGGAGAAATCACCATTGCCCTAATTTATGTCCTTCATTCATTAATAACAGAAAAACATAATTTCCTAAATGGTCCTTCCGGCTTCTAGGTGTACCCCCATTCCAATGCAAACTACAGATCCCTTTTACACTAATCTTCCTTAATAATATTTAGTCAACAAGAGTTAAGGGCCAAATCACTCCCCAATTCAGTCTTCAGTCACTTCCTATCACTTCCTGAGACAAACTTAGTAAGTCCAACTTACTGCTGCCCAGAATGTTTTCTTATTTCCCCCCATTTGTACTAATATTTTCTTGCCTGAAACATTCTCCTTCAACCCAAAACTTTCCAAAAGTAAGTTCAGATAACACTGCTTTTCTGTACTACCAAAGGTCAATTCTATCCTATCTCTGAACTTTAAATGTAATTTCTAATGCCATTTTGGAGACTGGAGCTCCAGCTCCAATCTAAGAAACATTTTATAGCACTATGACAGATAATTCACTTAGCCTCCCTAAATTTGTTCCTCCATCTATCATATAAAATAAGGGTTGAAGGTCTCAAGATTCCCAGCTCTGATTCTTTATTTCCATATTTCATGTAGTTTAAAACTTACTTTGCACCTAAATAGTCATATATTTTCCCCATATATATGCTATATACACTCCTCTTGAGGACAAGAACCATGTTTGATTAAAGCTTTGCCTACACCATTACTAGATATAATGATTTACACCTACTCAATAAATAATACCCATTTGATAGGTCAGTGAAGGGGAGACAAGACAGAATTTAATGTAATAGGTATAGTAACATATCTGGAAAGAGCAGAACCTTACTTCAAGTTTATCAAAATGGCTGTGCCATTTTGTGTAATGCTAATAGAATGGCAAAGCATTTGACAGTAATTATATTCCAATGTTGAATGTTTGTGAAGTTTTTCTGACACATGTCTGAATTCACTTACTCAACAAACATTTCAGGAAACACTATGAGCCACATACTATGGCATGAATTGAGAAAACAGAGGTAAAACTAGATGGCTAAAGTTCTTGCTCTCATGGGGTTTATACTCTTGAGTACAAGAACAAGATTAGACTTCCGGCCAAAATGGAGGCCTAGATAGACACGCTGCATCTCCCTACACAACTAAGGAGGAATACATCTCAAAACTAAAGACAACAGAAGTTACAGAAAATCGAGCTGCAGGGAAGTCCAACAAACAAAGATATAAAGAAGAAATACTCATTCAGACAGGTAGGAGGGTCGGAGCCAGGAAAGAGAGGAAGTGGTGTGGTGGTGGCAGCAGTGGTGGCAGTAGCAGGCCAGTGGAAAGCACTGATCACACATTTTAAAAAGTTGGGCGGGACACCTGGGGAGCACTCCCAGCCCCAGACCAGACCATGCAGCTACGGTTCCAATGACGGGAAAAATAAAGCCTCATTGCTTCTGACTGTGAAAACCGATGGGGGTTGGGGCAGAGGAAGAAACTGCCAGTCTCTCAGCAGAGTCTGCTTGTTTAAAGGGCCCCCACAGTCCTAGAACATCTGCAAACCCACCATCTCTGGGAACGATGGCCAGAGCAACAGCTAGAGGGGCACCAGCCCTATACAGGAAGCAAGAGAAGTGAAACCAAATGGTGAAGGGAAGGAAACCAGGTTTCAAATTAATGATTTGGAACATAAGGAAGAAACAGTCAACCAGTACAGAGTGAGGAAACAAGAATTTTTAAAAAATGAGGAGAGGCTTAGGAACCTCTGGGACAACTTTAAATGTGCCAACATCTGAATCATAGGGGTGCCAGAAGGAGAAAAGGAAGAGCAAGAAATGGAAAGCTTATGTGAAAAAATAATGAAAAAGAACTTCCCTGATTTGGTGAAGGAAATAGACATACAAGTCCAGGAAGCACAGAGAGTCCCAAACAAGCTAGACCCAAAGGGGACCACACCAAGACACAACATCATTAAAATGCCAAAGGTTAAAGAGAAAGAGAATCTTAGAAGCAGCAAGAGAAAAGCAGAGAGTTACCCACAAAGGGGTGCCTATAAGACTGTCAGTTGATTTCTCAACAGAAACTTTGTAGGAAGAAGGGACTAACAAGAAGTATTCAATGTGATGAAAAGCAAGGACCTACAACCAGGATTACTCTATCATTTAGAATGGAAAGGCAAATAACATGTTTCCCAGACAAGGTAAAGCTAAAGGAATTCATCATCACCAAGCCATTATTATATGAAATGTTAAAGGGCATTATTTAATAAAAAGAAGATAAAAACTATGAACATGAAAATGACAAAAAACTCACAACTAAATCTAAAAAATAAAAACAAAATCCAACTAAGCAAACCAGAATAGGAACAGAATCATAGGTATGGGGATCATTTGAAGGATTATAAACTGGGAGGGGGAAGGGGAAGAAACGGGGAAATGGTGCAGGGGTTAAGATGCATAATTGGTTGGTACAAAATAGACAGGGGGAAGTTAAGGATAGTATAGGAAAGGGTGAAGCCGAAGAACTTATATACACAACCCATGGGCATGAACTAAGGGGGGTGGGATTGCTGGAGGGAAGGGGGATAAATGGGCAGAGGGAAGCAAAGGGAAAAGAAACTGGGACAAATGTAACAACATAATCAATAAAATATACAAAAAAAAAAAAAAAAAAACATAGAACAAGACTTGCATCCCTACCCAAACTTCCACGATTAAAACAATAGTATTTGATAATATAAGATAAGAAATATTTGTAATTCCCAGCATTTAAGCAGACTGAGGACACAACAAAATACCTTGGTTCTGATCATATGCTACAGAGGCAATAGACCACAAAAAGTTGTTAAGAGCAGAACTCTGGAACTTACATCCCTGCTTAAGTCCCGGCTCCCACTTACTAGCTATGTAACCTTGAATAAGTTGCTTAATCTCTCTATGCCTCAGTTTCCTTACCTGCAAAATGGAGACAAATAGTAGTACTTAATAAACAATGCATAAATAAGGTTGTTCTAAGAACTCAGTAAGTTGATATATGTTAAGTGCATATAATCGTCGTCGGCAGCCGTTCGTCTCGAGAGACGATGGTGTAGCTTCTTAAGAGTCTATCTGCACCGCCGAGAATGGCTGTGCAGTCCGACTCGGGAGTGACACGGTATCTGTCTCCTCCCGTGTTGAATCGACATCTTGCGATGACGCTGGAGTGTCCTCTCCCGTGAAGCTGAAGCTACAGAGCCTGGGCAGGGTAATACGGAGGGTCTGCTGTTGCCCATGCAGCAGACCCCCCCTCTCTTCGCAGCTGAAGGGTCCAAGGGAAAGACGGAGTCGATACAGCTTGGGTTCAGGTGCGCCGCAGGAGTTGCCGGTGTTGACTACAACATCAAACCGCCTTAGGGACTCCGGCTCCGGATTTTCTGTCGGGGTTTACTCCCTTAGCCTTTCCCCTGAAGAGGTATGCCGCAAGGCAGCGGAGGTTTTTTGGTATCAGAGTTTTCCTTCTCTGATGTACCCTGACTGGAAGATCGAACCAGCGACACTTAGCTCGCAGGCCGACGCTCAATCCACTGAGCTAAACCAGCCAGGGCATGTGCATATAATAAACACTATAAATTTCAACTACTCCTACTATTACTACTACTATCATTACTAAACTGGTATAGAGCCTGTCTATGAACCAGCTAAAATCAGTACATAACATATAGTAGGAACAATATTTTCAAAGTGCTTTGCTAAAACAACCCCCCAAAATTACACAAGAATGCAGTTTTATTAATATCACCTCTAGATATATCATAGCCATATAATAGCAAAAATGTAATGCTAGATATTATTTCAATGGTACATTTATACCTTCAAAGTATTCCTAACAAGTCAATATGCTCTTTGTTACCATGTGACTACATACTAAGAAAGCCTAATAACCAAGAAATTAGATAACTAGGTGAGCTGAGAATAAAGTTTCATAACAATAAGCAATTTTATAATCAGTCCATCTACAATTTACTCAAAAAAAGAATACTCAGGCACATAAACAGGGTATCAGGAGTTCCTCAACCTGAGTAGAGAGCTGATATACAAAAGTAATCTGTGAGGCCTGGAAAAATAAGATGCTACTTCATTTGTCTTAACACAGGAAGTTAAGAGTAACCCTTCATTCTATGGCTCCATGGTGAGGAAGAGTAACCATTCACCATGATCTAAAGTTAATAACTCAACAAAACTAAGCAACAGTAAATCTTGTCTCCAGTCAACACAAAAATGGTTTTAAGCACAACAATCACTTTTAACACTATGACCACAAAAAGGGTAAGAAAATCTTCAGAGACTCTCAGAACTAGCCTCTGATGATCACTGCACTGCAACATCGATTCTATATTTTCCCTTCTATAAAGGAATTCTATTGGGTTGGCTAAAAAGTTCATTTAGTGTTTTTCTGTATGATGGCTCTAGTAGTACGCAGTTGTCTCTAACTACATTTGAAACAATTTTTTTAGATTGTATGGTGACAACTGTCATATCAACATGCATTTAAAAAACTAAAAAATTGGTGAATTTTTGTGCAGCCATTTTAATATTGAAGAAGGAAGAAAATACGCAACATTTTGGCATATTATGCTTTATTATTTCAAGAAAGGTAAAAACATGACTGAAATGCAAAAAACGATTTGTGCAGTGTATGGAGAAGGTGCTGTGTCTGATCGAACATGTCAAAAGTGGTTTGTAAAATTTCTTGGTACTACTGACACTCTGGCCAAATAATTCTTTGCTGTGGGGCTGTCTTATGCATTGGAAGGTGTTTAGCAGCACATCTGGCTCTACCCATGGAAGTCAATAGTGGGAGATAGCCAACATATTCAAAACACCCAAATCAATGGTTACTGGTGAAAATGAAAAATGTCTCTTATTTTACAGAAAAAACTAAACAGATTTTTCGGCCAACCCAATACATTGTCTCTTCCCTAAAGGCTTCATCTCCTAATGCTTTTTTTACTCCCATTTAATAACCATATATAATCAATAAAATTTATTGCTAATTCTGATCATTGAGAAAACTTTTTACGGTTCCTCTCCCTTGACATAGTCTATAACTTACTGGTTTAATAACAGCTACAATAACTATAAGTAAAATAGATCAGTTAGGAATTTTAAACAGTAATTAATTCAAAGATTACTAAGCTATTCAAAAAAGAAAATTCTGTAAAAGAAAGAAAACTTTCTTAACACAAACATGTCATTTTAAAAGTTAAATGTTTGTATTTTCAACAGTTTAAACTACACCAAAGGACTTCCAAGATAATAGTTACATATTTAAGAATGATTATATGCTCTTTGCTGGAGGCTAGTGAAAAGACACTGCAGAGTAAGAAATAATGTAGTCAAACGTAGATAAACACTGATATTCTAATTTTGAAATAAATGGGTTTTGTTTTGTTCAAGCTGGAGAAATTTTATTGGCATAAACATGTATTAAATAACTACAAAATAAGCAAACAAAAAATGCTTGTTAAAAGCAGCAACTCTACATTTATTTTTTGGCTCAAGCACAACAAAAAGTAATTAACTCTCAATCATCACTATTAAAGGAGAAAAGGGTGATATCAAATGATCATAAAGAACTTTTCTACCTTTCAAATATATCATAATAGTGTTTTTTAAAAAATAAGCTGTCCTTATGCCAATATTAAAAATATTTTTCTTCATTTATTCATTAAGCAGATTTTTCTACTGCCTGTAAGACACTGAAATATACACTTTAGCTATATAGTAGCAAACCAAACATCCCTCTCATGAAGCTTAAAATCATAGAAGAGATAATCATGAAAAAATTAATAAAAATTACAAACTATAAGCATTACAAAAGAACAAGGTATTATTAAAGACTATTAACAAAGAACCTAAATTTAGATTGGTATATCAGAGAAGGCCTCTCAAAAAGTGACAGTTAAGTTTTAAGGAAGAATGAAAGGAAGGTAAAATAGGGGATATTTAGGTACAGAAACAAAATGTGCCAAAGCCTAGAGGAAAAAGTTAGAATAGATGGCAACTTGAGGAACTGAAAGAAGGAAGTGGTAATACAGAAAGTGATGAAGAAAATGAAATAGAAGTTAGTTACTTAAAGAAACTGGACTTTTTAAAGTGTTTTGGGTGCATAATCTGAACAGATTTCCACTTTAAGAATATCATTCTGACTACAAGATATAATATTAGAGAAAGGCAAGACTGTTTGCAGGAGGCTAGTGAAAAGCCATTAGAGAGTATGAAATAATGTTAAAATGAGGATGACTAAAGGAGAAAATCTGAGAGATAAGGCAAAGTTTATGATTTGTTGAGATCAAGAGGCTTACGAGAATGCAAGTAATGATATTATAAAGGCAGATGTCTATCAAAGTTAAAAAGTACGTATGGGCTAGTAATATGCATTCAGAAGTTGACAGCATACAGATTGTATTTAAAGCAACAGAATAGATGATTTCCTAAGGGAAAGGTAGTAGGAAGCTAACTCAAAAATCCAAAGAAGCCCCAACACTTGGAGTATGATAAAGTGAATCAAAGAAACTGAGAAGGAGTGGCCAGTAACCTGGGAAGAAACTAAGGTGGCTATCACTGAAAGCAAAAGAGTGTTTCAGGAAGGAAATAAAACAAAGGTGAACTTGGCCTAATAACAACAGAATGTCAAGTAAGATTTCCAGGTCAAACTGACTTGTAACCAAAAACAAAAAACACACACACACTACGAAAGTGGGGGCGGGGGTGGGCAGAGAGAGACACAGCCAATGAGGATGACATTTTAATATATGTAAGTTTGGAAAAAAATCATTATAGAATCTAAAACTCATAAATAATTCTTTATAATAATGTAAACATACCCTAAACATTTTTCCCTCATATAATCTTTTAATGAGCCATTAAAACATATTCTTACCATGACACAGTCAACCCTAACAACACAGTGACATGGTAAGAAAACAACCACCAGGGTGCTAATATTGCAGGATCAGAACAGGTCATACTTTACAGTTTCCTATTTTTAAGTTAAACTTTCTAAGCAAGAAATAAATATAATTATTTTTGCAATTCTGAAGCCAATATTACAAAGACTGAATTTAAATTAGAAAATTAAAATAATTTTCCTGAGAATTTTCATACAACTTTTAAGAGAAAAAAATTAACATTAATTCATTTAACATTTTAAATACTGAACCCCAGGTCCACCACTGTGATGAGTTTACCCACTTTTTTCTAGCCAGAGGTTTATAGATAAATGTTGGTATGTTCTTAACAATTCTATTATTTGTACTAATACAAACATCAATGAAGCCTGCCTTTTTTCATGTTTATAGCCACTCTAATTAATTATTTATGGGCATCAGCATTACTTTTCATTGTCTTTATAAATAGTAGAATCAGCACTAGATTTTGAATTGGAAAAATGGCTTTTAATCCTAGCTCTGCTTTACTGCTATGTATGTAAACTTAGAAAGCTCACTTAGCCTCTCTAATAAACTAAGTAAGCTTCAGTTTATTCACCAGTAAAAGAGAAGAAACAATTCACAAGACTGTTGAGATGGTTAAATGTAATAATAAATATTAACTGAACCTATTTTTAACATTTTTAATCACTTCTGTGAATTGATATACTGGGTTAGATACTATTCCTATTTCTGAGCCAAGCAATTCTACTCTTAAAATTTATAAATTTTATAGATCAAATCTTGGAGCAATTACTTTATTAAAATTCACACAGCTCTTATATTTAATAATGCACTATTCCACAGCTGAGATAGGTGTCAATAATAGTAAACACACACATCTATTTTTCACTCCTTTCCTAAAAATACCACTAAATGACAAAAAGGAATTTTTTTTAAGACAAAGACACGAGGTAACAAAAATTGAGAGAACAGGTATAAAGAAAACAGCAACAAAAATCTGGAAGCTGGGAAACAGATGGCTGAGTGACAAATGAGTTAGCAAAATACTAGAAAATCAAATCTTTAGCAAATGGTGGGGAAAGTCAAGAATAAACCCAATTTAAACTATAAAATTCCCCAAAGACTCAGGAATTGGCAGTACCACATAAGATCTGATGTGGGATGTGAGAGAGAGAGAAGTTAAAATAAGGAAGATTATTTAAAAGTCTCTTTAAGCAACAAGACCCACAGATCCCTAAATGTCCCTCCCCAACCCCAGAAAAAAACTGAAAATACATTCTCAGGAGAATATGAAACACAAGATCCGAAGACTGAGGAAATCAGACACAGCAGTATGCAGGAGAACATACTGAAAACAGTATGATTGAGTGAAGAAACATTTATGAGGCTGCTAAGACTCCCCAAAATCTTTTACACCATTCCCTTCTCTCCTTCTCCCAAAATATAAGTAGGCCTTCACCTCCCTTCAATAATCAGAAGAGCCTTCTATAGAGAATCTGGCCAGCTAGGAGGAAAGATGTGAAGATACTGACATCAAAAGTCTCCGACCAAACAGCCCAGCCTGGTTACCATACAGTGACGCTAACAAGACTTTATACTCAGCATTTTATTCCCCTACTCTTACACAGAACCACCAACCAAAGCAAATAAAAACTAAAAAACAAACAAACAAAAAACTGGAGGACACATCACAAAGGGAGGAAAATGCCGTAAAAAAGGAAACTATCATTTATATATTTAGGCAGCTAAGAGAAAATACTATCATTTTTAGAACACCATACTATTTTTAAAAAGCAAAGACAAAAACAAAAGCTCTTGGAAATTAAATATATAATAGATAAAACTCAACAGAAGTAGAGAAGAAAAAAAATAGGAAAGAAAATATGAGAAAATTAGAAGACTGGTCAAGGAGGTCCATTATCCCAATAAGAGGAGTTTGAGAAGGGGAAAAGAAGGGAGAACATGGAAAGAATCAACAACCTCATTCAAGAAAATAATCCCAGGATTGAAAGATGCTTTCAGACTGAAATGTCACGTCAAGTGCTCAGCACCATGGATGAAGAGAGGCCCACACTAGGACCCTTGCATTGTAAAATTTCAGAACATTGGAAACACATATAAGCTTAAGGGTCTTCAGAGATTTAAACAATGAGAAGGAAGGAGAGAGTAAATAAGTGAAAAATAAAAACAACACATACACACAGGTCGCACACAATATACAAGGAATGAGAATGGCTTCAAACTTCTCAAAAGCAATATGGAAACTAAAAAGCAACTGAATAAAATATAAAGTAATACAATTTCCCATCTATCTTTACCTAACCAAAGAATCAAACAAGTGTCAGGGCAAACTAAAATCATTTTAAAACATCAAGTAAACCAAGAATAAATATGACATGAGTCACTGGAAAATGGAGATCCAACCATAGGAGAAAATGAAGGGAATCCCATGATAAAACTTGCGTACCAAGTCTAGAGGGCATTCAGTCCTTAACAGAGGTCAGAGGGATAAGAGAGAAACTTCCTCAGGAAAACATAATTGGTAACAATACCTGATATGTCTGAACACCTTGATGAAAAGCAGAATTAGTCATAACTATAGAAAAAATTAGAAGGTGGGGGATTGGGAAGGGAAATGGATGACAATGAACTCCAGCTAGATCACTCTATCTATGGTAACAGTCAAGAAGTCACACTAAGAATTTATCAGTTCTTTAGTCTCCTACACTTGCAAGCAGACAATCAAGAATCACAAGACACCTGAGAAAAGACTATCACAAGAGGTAAAAACCAAAACACACAAAAATGGGAAGACAACTTAAAGGAAACAGATTATGCTGATACAAGAAAACGTGGGAGTGGAGGGGAACGACTCACTAACATTTCTATATGCTAAATAGTATGTAGAGATACATATATATCATATATACTAGTATACTATTTTTACTAGATAGCTGTGAGATGGGAGAAGGGAGGCAAGTGCAGGACATTGTACAGAATAGGAAAAGTAATATTTTACAAGAATACTTAATAATCAAGCGTGATGTAATCATAACTGTTAAGAGGAAGGGGTACCAGCCAAGTAGGTGATGACAACAAAGTCAAATCTTCATTTAATACACGAGAGGTTAATAAGGCCAAAAACAAAAGCAACAAGTATTTTATTTAACACATACTTACATGGGTATATGAATTACACACAGTTCTAAGGGCTTTCCAAACTCCTTTAATTCTTGTACCAAACCTATGAGGTAGGTACCATTAATCCCATTTTTTTAAATGAGCCAACTGAGACATAGAGAGGTTAAGTAGCCCAACAGTACATAAAACTAGTAAGTGACAAACCTAAGCATTCTAATTCCAGAGTCCATGCTCCTAACCAATACAATTTATTTAGAGACTACAAAGTAAATATTACAATAATCATCTAAAAGAGGTGAAAGTAATTGCTTCTGGGAAAGGGAAAATTGAAAGGGGGCAAGAAGCTTTTGTTTGATAAACATGTAAATTACTTGATTCTTTGTGCAGGTATACCCTAAATAAAATTTAAAGTCATAATTTAGTATTTCACAGTTAAGATATTTTATCTGATGCTACCATCCTCACTAGGCAAAATGAATATTATTCTTATTTTATATTGTAGATAACTCTTATTTCTCTTAATAAATATTTGAGGGCCTACTATATTTAGAAAATCAGTATCAATTCAGCTCAAGGAATGATGGGGTAAAAGAGGTACAACAAACAATTAGTTTTTACTCATTTCTTTTCAATTTGTTGCATAAATTATAAGATCCTGTACCTCTAACAGTTGTGCCTAAGATGAGGCAATACAAATTTTAAATCATGATAAAAGCAGAGAAAGTTCTGTTCATTAATTTCTTCAAAAATATTTAGTTCTTGCCCTTGAGGAACTCAGTTTTGTGGGGAAAATGGGTAAACATAAATTGAATGTGCTCAGTGCCTTAAATAGAGGAACACTAAAAAGTGCTAAGGGAACAACATTCCCTGGGTGAAGAGAATGCTTCAGAGGTATCATCTGAGCTGTCTTCAAGGATGCATAGAAGTTTGAACAATTTCAAATAAGAGGCTGTACTAAAAATCAGAAAACACACAAGATTATGTATCAGTCTTAAATACCTTTATC
Organism: Furipterus horrens; assembly: GCF_987537825.1. NCBI lineage: Eukaryota > Metazoa > Chordata > Mammalia > Chiroptera > Furipteridae > Furipterus > Furipterus horrens. Next base: position 47,354,216 of record NW_028327182.1, read on the forward strand.
TTCCCTGTGTTGAAAAGGTAACTTCATGCTAAAGACTAAAATAAGACATTAAGACCTTTCTAATGAGAATGAATTTTTAAAATCAGGATATATAATCTTACTGTCTGATCCATGTTTCTAATCTTCATAGTCTCCCCCAGCAGCCAACTAAAACATTTGCCACATGTCTAATAAACATTTTTTTAAATTTTAATTAAAGTGTTTAGAGTATTATTTCAAAAGATAACTAAAGAATAAGCCTTGATTCATCCTACCAATCAAAAGTTTAACATGTTTTCTAAGTCATAATATTTAATTTATAATGTACCCCTTTCTCTATGAGAAATTAACAGGAGACCAAGCCCAGAATATGCAAGTGACACAGAAACTAACATGAGAAGAAAAGATAAAAATATTTTTTAATCATTATCATTTTCTTTTGTAGATATTCTCAAATTCTCTTCCAAGGGCAAATTTAAATAAAACATTTCTTTTTCCAAACTATCTGACAAAAAAATAATAATATGCAGTAAAACAAAATAAAGAAAATAATATACATATTTATCTTTTCTGACCTTTACAGATATTTTAGGGATGAAATATTTTGATTTTTCAGAATTTAAAGGATTACTCTGAAACAAAAATTTTCCAGATCTGATGACTTAACTTTTTTATATTAACTTAACAAAGGCTCAAATATGTAGTAAATTCAAAACAGGTACAGTCAACTCAAGTTACTTAATACCAATATTTAATCATATTTCTCAGTATCTCTTTTTGTCCCTTTAATTCAAAACCTTTCTATATAATTTGTCCCAATTAATCTTCATTTCAGTCACTATATGGAAAAATTATTTTGTACTAATACCTAAAACTGGGACTCTATATTCCTACAGTTATAAACCTAGTTGAAGGTACCAACATCTGATTTTGTCTGGAACAGCAAGTAGTGGAAAGTTCTGTCACGCCCTACTACCAGAAGGGAAATAAAGAGCAAGTCCTGCCAGGAGACCACATGGCAGGTCTGAATTCAAAATGTGTGGTTTCATTTATATATTTCACCAGTCTTTCTCTAAATTTACCACCCATATAATATACCTGTTTTTATAGGGGCTTCACTAAGATTACACCCTTTAGATTTAGAAAAACATTAATATTTTAGACAAATAACCTTTAAAATTATAGGTGAATATTAGCAATTACAGATGAGTATTAGCATGATATGATAAAAGATTAACAATTATTAAGAGGCTATTAAGGAAACTACCTCCTACAAAAGGTCTATCTTCTAAAGTACAGTTTTGTACATGGTACAGAATACATTTGGTTAGGTAACAAGATTTTAATTATATGGCTATTAGAAAAAGAATAAAAATCTTGAAAAAACAGGATTTTAAATTATTTCAATAAACTATGCCCTTTATCTTCTTTTAATTTAAAAAAAAAAGGAAGAAACATTTGGTCTTTTCCTTTTACTAAAATTTCAATTCTTTTGAAATATGCTTTTTTCCAAAGTGCAAACCACGAATATACATTTAGAATATAAATGTTCCTATTAGTTGTATGAAAATTCAATCACAAAAATCTCCTACTAATACTGAAACAATTAAATATCTTTCAAGCTTCTCACAGTTCCACACTTCAATAACTCCTATATTATTTTGACCAAGGTTAGTCAGACTGGCAAATCTGTTAAAACATTCCTTTAAAGTCTACTTAGTTTAAAGCAAAGTGGAATCACGAGATATTTTACAACTTTTCTAGCCAGTCAGCTTCAAAGAAAATTTGATCAAGTGTGATTAGTGCATTATTTTCAATTCAATTAAGAAAACACTAGTTTACTAATGTATTTTAGGCTTCATTGGGTTTTTTGATAAGGAAAGAAGGGAACAGGTAGAGGAGGTTAGCAAACGAGGTCTTATTTTCATGCCTATAAATTCAACCCTCCAAGACTTACTTTCTTTACTTTTAAAATGGCAACCACTTTAATCTACCATGCAAAAGTAAAAATGTACAGTTTACTACCATTAAAAATAAATCTGGTTATTTTGACAGTGCATGCTCTCCTCCCCCACCAAAAAAAAAAATAGAAAACATAAGATTCCCATTCCTCCTTTACTGTTCAGATAAAATGACCATTAAATAGATACTCACAAGTTGGTTAGTTACAGTTTGAGGGCAAACTATATAACCTAGATTAGGTCATCTTTCCTATAATGTCTGACTAGGAAAAGCAGGTAACAGTATCTTTCACTGACTAAGATCAAATACAGTAGAACTGAAAAGAATTGTCCAGTCTAATAAAGGAGAAACAAATGTAGGAACCACACCCCTCCCAAGAGATGATCATAAGGATTTTACTCATTCAAAAGAATAGATTAACTATTATATGGATTAAAAGTTAAGTTTCTGTTCGTAATTAATCTTTTTTAAAAATCATTTTATAAATAATAAAAACCACTTAGTGCTTCCAATCCTGTTCTTAATGTTCAGTAACTATTCTGCCAAATCGTGTTCATACATTACCTAAACCATATACATACATAGCTACTAAATAAATTCTGAATCTGCTGAATGTTTGCAGAAATATGGCATTATCTTACCTCTCATCCTCGCCATCCACCAGCGGTAGCACCTTCAACGGGAAAAGAGAAGCAGAGGCTGCTAGGCTGCTGCTACTCCCATCTGAAACTGCTGACATTCCCCCACTGTCACCACTGATAGTCTGAGGTAAGCCAACTAAGGAGGGTTCCGCTGGGCGCCTGGAATCTTCAATTTGGCTTCCAATTGCCTGAGCTAATGATTGTGCAGAGAACTGAGAACTTAGTGGTATCTGTTGTGCCAAAGGCAAATTTATATTAGTTGCTATGGAGGGAGGTTGACTAACACTTTGAACCACGTTACCATTTTGAGTGGCAGGGGTTTGTGCTATATTCTGTGGTGGAACCAAGTTTGTTGGGGCAGAAGACATTCCAGAAGGACCAGGTGAACTAACCTGATTTGTAACAGAAATACTACTAGCAGAGGGTACAGGACTAACTGCAGGCAACTGCTGTGAAACAACTCCTTGAGCTACTGATTCTACTCCTTGTGGCTGGGGAGGCACAGTTAACAAGGTACTTTGGGGTGCAATGACCAATTGTTGAGGAAGGCTTGAAGCACTAGTTTGAACTCCCTGATGAATAATTGCAGTTTGAGCAGGTGGAACTATTTGTGAAGATGGAGGAGCACCTTGCTGAATAACTGAAGGTGTGACTTGGGAAGAGGGCTGCTGCACTGCAGTGGGTATGTTTGCTTGTTGACCAATATTTGCAAATTGACTGCCAGTAGGTACAGCAGATACTGCTGTTTGAACTTGGCCAAGAGGCTGGCCAGATGCCCCTACAGGTTGTGCTTGGATTGCCACGGACTGCACTGACAGCTGGATACTTTGCGGCTGAGCCATAGGAATCACTGTTGCTCCTGCTCCCACTGCTGCAGTACTGGGCTGACCAGAGGACACTGCTTTTTGAAGACTTGGCTGCTGCTGTACAAACTCTGAAGTAGGAATTTGAGTCACTGGTTTACTGTGACCTGGAGTCATCTGTGTGGGGACCGTCGATTGTTGTCCATATTGTAACTGGTGGGGCGGTGCCCCTGGAAGGGGAGCTTGCACAGGAGAAGCCGTCTGAGAATATGGCAGTTGGGGTTGAGCCAAACTAGAAATAGAAGGCTGACCTAAAGCTGAAGTTACACCAACCACACTAACAGGTGATGGCTGGATACCAGTCACAGCATTGATAGTGGCTTGCAGAGGTACTGGTTGAACACCTTGCTTCTGCTGATAGCTCAGTTCTTGAGACTGTAATTGTACTTGTGAGATCTGTGACTGAGAAACACTCTGTGGTATACTAATTGCTGAAATACTCTGTGGACCAGTGCTACTGAAATCCATCTGCTGAAGGGCCAAACCTTGAAGAGTTGGTTGTTGCTGTTGCTGCACCACCACAGTAGGGGCTCCCATCTCTCCACTTCCCACACTCTCTGTGTAGTGACTCAGTGTGCTGACACTACTGCTCACTGAACTCCCACTAGTGCTCTCCCTCTCAGAAGTCACTTCTATTGGGTTTTGTTTTACAGTTTCCATCACTTTATTTATCACCACACTTTCTGTAGCAGGTACAGCATTCTCTTTTTCATAGAACTCAGTGCAAGTCCACCTACCTTTTTTAAAGGGTTCAGAACTAGAATCTAACTTCACAACTCTGAACCTCGAAGTGTTGATTGTTGGCTGTTGTTGCTGACTTGAAACTGATCCCACAGCCATCCCTGCAGCTGCATTAGGTACACTGTTAACAACAGCAGAGGAAGAAATAGTACCATTGCCCATGCCACTCAAGATATTCACGTTAACACTGCTGTTAACTCCAGGCCCAACACTCACACTAGCAGCACTAGGAATATTGCTTGTGTTTATATTAGCATTACCAAGCATGCTGCTTGTCACATTAGGATTAAAACTACCCACAGCAGTAACATTAACATTATTCATTGTATTAGTGCCAGTAACAGAATCTGTACCTATACTGCTGGTAGTACTGGGAGCACGGATATTAGTCATTACTGATGCAGGTGAGCCACCCGATGATGCAGCAGAAGCTGGTACAGCTGGTATAACACTGTCAGAGCTTCCAGTTGTAGAGAGTTTTCTGGATATTGGGCTTGAGGATGGCCCTCCAGAAATGGATGTACTGGTCATGCCAGCATGGGATGGGTGGTGGTGCCCATGGTGGAGGTGGTGCCCATGATGAATGTGATGGTGGTGATGGAGGTGGTATGGGTGAGCATTCCCATTAATCACAACATTCTGTTGTGGAAGGTGAGGCAAATGAGGCTGAGGAAGGTGAGGCTGGTTGGGAGAGATTGCTCCAGGTGTCTCAGCTTCCTGGAAGTTATTAAGCGTCTCTTCTGAGGAGCTGCGTTCAGGTTCCCCTAAGTCAGTAGCTCTGGAAAGTGATACATCGAGGATCTCGGAAGACGACAGATCTTCCGTGTGAGATTCATCCAGATCATCATAGCTCTCAGTGTCCTCTGCTATACTGTTGTTAGAGCTGATGCTGGCAGAGATCTGAGCCGGGGTAACGCTAGTTATCTGGAAGCCACTTTTCTTTTTCATTTGAGTTCCGCCTGGCACAAGAGGCTGTGTCTGCAGCTGAGCCTGCGGAAGGAGGTTCAGGCTTTGTGGAGGCGGAGGCTGTGGTCCGGACGTACAAGATGCTGCAGGAGGTGGCGGCTGGACCAGCAACGGAGGCGAAAGATCCTCGGAAGATGTGGCATTACTACAGACGCCGGTACCTGCTGCATTGAGAGCAGAGGCGCTGCCACTGCCGCTGCCCCTTCTAGGGAACATTGCCGGGTGCGCCATCTTCCTAGCACTAATGTCTGCAGCAGCCGCGGCGGCGGCGGCGGCGGCGGCCTCCGGCGGCTGGTGCATTGTGTGGGGTACGGGGGGCGGAGGAGGCGAGTGCCAATTTCTTTCGGCACGGTAATTTTTGTATTCAACACGCTGGGAGAAAAACGGGACCCGATGCTCCACTCGACGCGATCCCTCCTTCTCCTCCTCGGCGGAAGGCGCCGGCCGCTCCTGCTTTTGAAGGCGAGCTTCGGGAAGGGAGGATGAACGAGGGTGAACAGGGCCGCCGGGAACCCGAAGGGGGGGAACCCCTTCAGTCCTTCACCATTCACTTTCCCCTCTAGTCTCACACCCCCCTTTATATTCCGCTTCACGTGGGGTGCGGGGCGGTAGGGAGGGAAAGACCAGGAGAGGGGCTGAGAAAACCAAGAAATAACCCACCTTCTCAGGACAACTGAGAGGCCACCTCAACCCCTCCTCCCGCCGCCCCTGCGGCGGCCGCTGCAGAACACTCCCGGTCGCTCTGCACGAAAGCAGCGCGGAGCGAGTGTCGCCTTCTCCTCGTCACCCCCGGCGCCGCCGCCGCCGCCTCGGCCGGCGAGCCCGGAGCTCAGTGTCGCTCAAACCTCCCCACTCGGCCCTGCAGTCCCCGTTCAGCCCTCCCCCCACGCCTCGCGGTCCCTTTCAAACCCCCTGGGCTCGCGGTGGCTGCTCCGGGAGGAAACGCTGGCCAAGGCTGGGGCCGCGGCGATGAGGCTCCAATTGGGGCGGCAGCGGGACGCCCAGTACGGTGAGCCCACCAACAAGGCGCAGGCAGGCGCGGAGAGACGCCGGGTCCTCGCGTAGTACGGCAGGGGTGCGGCAGCGGTAGCAGCGGGAGCCCAGGGACCGCTCCATCACTAGCAGCCATGGAGCCGGAGCATTTTCCTCCCTCAGGGCAGGCGCCTCGGCTCCGCACACGTCCTAGGGGAGTAAGCGGCCGGCGCCCGAGCCTTCTTGAAGGGCGGCGAGACGTGCGCTAGCGCGGAGGGTGCGCGCTGCTCCTGCCCTCTCCCTCTGCAGCCGGATCGTCCTCACCCCGCGGCTCACGCTGCCCGGCGGGAGGGGGCCACGGGAGGCAGCAGCTCCTTTCTCGGCGGCGTTGGTGGCCAGACAGGCTGGTGCAGGGACTGCAGCCGACGCTGTTCAAAGGAACGAGAGGTGGGGTTGGTTGGTGTCGGCAGACGGGGCGGGTGAGTGCCGGGGGAGGGCAGCGGGCGGGGAGGGGGCTGAGGTGGTTGTTACTAGTGCGCTTCTCCGGCTTCCCCGTATCCCCCAGTCTCTCTCGGCATTGGCAGGGGACGGACCAGCGCCCGAGCGCAGGAGGAGGAGGGGCGAACGTCCGCAAGAGAAGGCGGTGGAGGAGGCGCGGGGGGGGGGGGCAGCCAAGGGGAAAGAGGGAAGATGGCGTCTGCGCATGCGCTAGGGCGGCCCAGACAGAAAGCCTGGCCCAGCAGAGATGAAGGAGCCGGGGGTTCGGACCTCAGCGAATGCCTGAGGTCCCTACGGAAGTTGCTGAAGGCAGGCGGAGGCGCAGAAGCCAGGGGTTGTGGGGTGGAGAATTTCGGCCAGGCGAATACGGGTTGGCCTCCGAGACGCTACCTGAGTGGAGGTGGGGCAGGATGAAGGGGTACGCGCACGTTAGGTGTGTCCGCTCTTTTTTCACCAGCAGCCGTCACGCGCGCTCGCGCGGTAAAGAAGGGAGTGCGGAGAGGAGGTTGCTGGATTCCTGAGTGTATGCGCCCTGGGTGGTGTCCCTCGCTTGCGGAATAGATAATGAAGCTTTTCTGCGCATCAACAGCATCACGAGTTTCAGTTCCCGGGAGCCCGCAGCCACCGCCGCTGCTGCCGCCGCCACGGCTGTTGCCGCCAAGACTATAGAGTCAGGCTGTCTTCCTCGCGCTTGGCGGAGCTCTCCTCGGGTCGCGATGCCCTTGTGCCCTGGGAGAATAATGCTCTAGCGCCGGATCTGCGGCTTCTAGAGAAGGCCGGTGGCTCCTCACAATAGGTACTGCCTTCTGTGCAGTGTAGTTGTAGTTGCCATGCCGTCCCCTAGCCCTTACACGGGCAGGGACCCGCCAGCAGGGCCGATAAATTGTAGCTGTTTGCAAGATAACTGCCTAAGCTCCTTGGGGGTTGGTTCTTAAAGACGGAGTGCTTGCCATCCGCCCTTACCTGGAGAGAAGAAGGCGCCTGGTTCTGTAAGCTAGCCGACCTCAACAGGTGGAGCTTTATCTCCAGCAGGGATGTCTTTTCGTTTAATTGTCCAGGCTGTAGCCCCCACAGGTTTGACTTAAAAGACAAAGCTGCTTAGTAAGGTGGCAACATGAGTGCATTGATAAGTGAATACCACCTCTTAGATAAGGAAAGCGCCATTGGCAATTCTAGTTTAAAAATAAAAACCTCTTTGGGGCTGAGCTAGTTCTACAGAAGCAATGTTAGGTTTGATTAGAAGCAGTTTACTACTGGAAGTTGCTTCCCTGGCATTAACATGTTAAAACACTAGCTCTAAGCATTTTTTTAACTACTAAGTGAAAATATGTTTCTTGATTTTTAAAAACGTAATACGACAAACCCTAGGGAGAAATTTTTATTTTTTTAACTTAGGTTTTAAGTTGGGGGACTAAACTTTTTTGTTAGAATTTACTGATTTTAGGAAGAGGGGGAAGGGAGAAAGAGAGAAACATTGATTTGTTGTTCCACTTATTTATGCATTCATTGGTTGATTCTTATAAGTTCCCTGACTGGGGATGGAACCTACACCCTTGTGTTGGGACAGACACTAACCAACTGAGCTACCTGGCCGGGACTGGCCATTTATGGTTAGACCTGATTGTGGAACTTTTACAGATACACAGAGCTATAATCCTATTTCAGGAGCCTGTTAAAAGCATAAACAACTGGAATCTTTTGCAGAATTTTGATAAAAGCCTACTTATCAAAATCAACATGTTGCCTTTAGGTTTCTCTCAAGTTTTCCCCCCCTCATTCCATCTCAAAAATTCATGTCACCATTCTTATATTATTGAGTAAAATGCACCCTCAATATCACATGTATATCCTGTATCAAAGCTATGATATATTGTTGCTTTTTCTGTAGTTTCCCCCACTAAACCCAAAAAGCAGGACTCCCTTTTTTCTTTTTCTTTTTTTTCTTTTTTTTTACCTTAAATTGCTAATGTGGAGCTCTGTGCTAGATGCAAAATTTAGGTGATCCAAAATAGTGAAAAGGATATGTAATGAAAATGAAATACATCTGTACTTGTTTGTGATATTCATGTGTTATGTGTGAATGATTTGTTTTTTATATAACTATGACCATTTATGTACTTTTCAAAAATATAATTTCTTTTTTAATACCCCAAAAGCTTCTGTTTCAGATATGCTTGTAATGGGTGCTATCCACTGTTGAAATGCAAATCTGACATCATTTTTCAACAATTTTTGAATGGAAAATAGAAACTATCCTAACCAATTGAAACTGCTCTGGAGTATTGGTGGGACTACAATGTGAAAGAAAATGCTCTTGGTCGCTCAAAATGTTGCCTTAGGTCACAGTTTTAAATTAACCCCAAACAACAGCTAAACACACCTTGGAGCACTTAAAATACCCTTTATGAACCTGCTGATATGTTTAAAAACAGAAGAAAAACACATAATCAACTTTTACCCAAAGTTGAAAGAATGTATTGGAATAATCCTATAAAAACAGATATTTGTTCTAATAACCACGAGTAAAGGGTATTGTTTTGGCTGTTTTGATATTGGGGATATGAATGTTATTTATTTTAAAAGTTATGTAAAAAAAAAGCTTTTCCACAGTAACAAGAAAATATGGTCTTTTCAAATGTATTTCATTTTTGTCTGCCATATCATTTTCAAAATCTTGTTTCAGCAGCATCACATTCCACTAAGGTCTGCTGCATGGGCAACAGCAGACCCTCCATATCACCCTGCCCAGGCTCTGTAGCTTCAGCTCCACTGGAGAGGACACTCCAGCGTCATCGCAAGATGTCGATTCAACACGGGAGGAGACAGATGCCGTGTCACTCCCGAGTCGGACTGCACAGCCATTCTCGGCGGTGCAGATAGACACTTGAGAAGCTACACCATCGTCTCTCGAGACGGACGGCTGCCGACGACATTCCACTAAGATATAAAGAGCAACTCTGCAGTTATGGAAACCTAGTTTGAAAAAATAACTCTGTGTGAGTGCATGTGTGTGTGTATCTTTCTCAAACCCCTCTCTTAGTTGCCAACATTTCCATGACCAGAAATACATGGATACAAGTATATTAAAACACAGAAGCACTTAAATAACCAAGTGTTATCGGGTTACCACCATTTAACTTATAAAGTCTGGACTTTTTAGTATTAATATTAAATGACTACTGCTATGTGTAATGAAGTCATAAATCCTTTGAACCCAGTACTTAGTTATCATCTACCATTTGAAAGACTGAATTTAACCTGTTGCATTCTGAAGGTGTAGCCCTGAATTACTAAAACATTGACGTGTAGTGCAGTGTTCACCAAAATCTAGTTATTGTGACATTGCAAACCAACATGTAGACTTGGCTGTGTTCAGTGTCTTTTTTTTTTTTTTTTTCCTACCATAAAATAGAAAATTTGCATAACACTATAATTTACCTAGCTGTAAGAACTGTGAACTAGATCGGTGTTTAAAGTCAAGTATTCTCCAAAAGTAAAGCCCTCAATGAACAGAAAGGAAATAGTAATTCAGAATGACTGTGAATGGCAAAGGTAGATATTAAAGAGAAATGTGTACAGAAAATAATGGCACTGTTCCACTCCAGGCATTATTCTGGCTAACCAGTACTTCAGGCATGCAATATTACTTATCTGGAACTTTTAAATGTCATCTGAAAAAGAAGTCAAACTTTTAAACATATTGAACAAAAATCCAATTGAATAAATTTGAAGATCTAATTGTCTTTATTGAACAATTCATGAAAAAGGCAGCATCCCATCTGGCAAGTAGAGAGGTGCTCCAAGAAGCTATAGGATATGGAAGGCTTTTATAGGCAGAAACTGGGTGGGACAAAGTTATTAGCAAAAGAAAAGACGGCATTGTTTCAGACAAGGCTAACTTTGCTTAGGAAAGGGGGTTGGTTCTTATCAGGCAGGTTGTTTCAGCTTCTGGGGATGGAGGAAGTACAGAGGGTCATGTGACAGATTACCTCATGGGTACTGACCAGAAAATTCCATACTGACCCATTAAAATTACATTCCTGGAGAAGCTTGAAACTGCAGTTAGGTCTTAAATTACGTCTACAAGTGACTCCATTTGGGCATTTGGTTTTCTTTTTAACGAATTATATAAACATGAAAAAGTCACACATTTTGACATGGGAAGAAATTTATGCATGGGGATACTGCAGCATGTAAATGCTATTTGACTTTTGTAATACCACAAAATGCTTATTTTGAAACTTTTCATTCAAATTTCAATGAGTATAGTTTAGCTTATAATTGATTAATGTTTTGCATAATTTGTTAAGCTTTCAATATAATTATGTTTATGGTCAGCTAAACAATTTTATATGTTTTCCCATTTTAGCAATTAGCTTTTATTGAATATGAGAGCCTGTAGAATAGAGGCAATAATAACCTAGTCTTTCAAACATGTTCTAATGATCAATTTTATTTGCACATATTTTTAGATACTTAAAGTTATAAAAATGAACGCATTTGTCATATATTTTTATCATAAAACAGTACAGAAATTTGAATTTGTGGTTCAGAAGGCACACTGATACACATTAGCTCATTTAGATCTACCCTTGGAGAGAGGAAGCATTGTTTTCATTTTAGAAGTAAGTGATCACAGAGAGGTTAAAGAACTTGTCCAAGGTTTATGCCTAAATCTGGATACTCAGGTCCTCCTAATTTCAGATTCTATGCCTCAGGAATGAGGGGGTTTTCTGAAGAAACAGTCTGAACTCTAGGCTCTAAGATTTTTCAAAACTCTCTTGGAAATTAATGTGTTCTTGTAATACTTTGAATACCAAGGAAGATATGCCACATACACACTAATTGAATACAGCATTTCTGCTACATGAAGAGGATAAAAGACTTTTTCTGTTTGAATCAATGTAAATGTTACCGATTCTTCTACAGTCCATCTTTTCTGATTTAGGAATGTATTAATTTGGAGAATTTTCTTAAAACTCAAAAAAGAAATCAGCCTTGGTCAGTGAGGCTTGGATGGAGTGTCATCCTGTAAACCAAAAGGTCATGGGTTTGATTCCCAGTCAGGACACATGCCTAGGTTGTGGATTCAGATCCCTGTCAAGAGAGGGAACCAGCTGATGTTTCTCTCTCACATCGGTGTTTCCCTCTCCCTCTCTCACCCTCCCTTTCCCTCTCTTAAAATTAATAAGCATGTCCTTGGTTAAGGATGAAAAAATTATTTCTAACTTCTGCCACAAAACTGTGAAGTGACATTGAAATATTAAATAATTTGTTAATTTAAATATTTTTTAATTAAACCCTCTACATTTCCCCAGATGATAGCTAATATTTATTTAATGCCTACTCTATACTACACATTGTTCTAAATGCTTTAAGTGTTTTATCTCACTTGATCCTCACAATTGTATCAAGTAGGAACTATAATTACCCCATTTTACAAATGGGGAAAGTGCAGAGAAGTTGAAGTCTTTAAAACTTGTCAAGAAGTGGGGTTAAAGTACAAATCCCTACAATGTAACCAAACCTTTACAGCTGCCTTCAAGACATTGTTAAATCGGTCTCCTGCGAATTTTAGCTTCTAAGTTAAATTTATACAGAATACTCATGTTTTAATTTTACTAATTTAGATATCACCAAACAATCTAGGAGCACCATTTTCTCCTAATGCAAGTATTTTAAGAACAAACGTACATTTTAGAAACTCCACTGTGGCCAAATAGGAACTGGACATAAATAAACAGAACAACAATTTGATGAGTTGGATGATCCTTCACTACCAAAAACATGTTTATTGCTTTTTTTAAAAGGCATTAATCACACATAATTAAGGAAAGCTGTGTATACAGGACAAGATAAATGTTTTCTCATTTTAGCAATTAGCTTTTATTGAATATGAGAGCTTATAGAATAGAAGAAATAATAACCTAGTCTTTGCAATATGTTCTAAGGACTACTTGTATTTGTACATCTTTTTTCGTACTTAAAGTTGTAGAAATAAACATTTGTTATATATTTCTATCATGATTTTAATAATACCTTTTTACTATACATGAACACAAACCAGGTCAATAAGTACAAACAAACCATAGAAGCCAATTTTTCTTTGTATTTAAAGATTAGGTTCACTTCCGCCCAAGACAGAGGTGTAGATAGACATTCTCTCTCCACCACTAAGGAATACAACTACCTCAAAACTAAAAACACCATAACTACCAGAAAATTGAACTGCATGAAAGTCCAACAAACAAAGATATAAGAAGTAATACTCATCAAGACAGGTAGCTGGGGTGGAGAGGACGCATTGTGACAGCGGTGGTAGTGGCAGTAAGGCAGGGGCTGTGACCAGCCGGCAGAAAGGACAGTCACACATAAAAGTCGGGAGGAACACATGAGGATTGATCCCAGCCCCAGACCAGACTGTGCAGCTCATGAGTCCAGCGCCCAGGAAAATAAAGCCTCATTGATTCTGACTGTGAAAACCAGTGGGGCTTGGGACAGTGGAATAAACTGCCAGTCTCACAGCAGAGTTGCTTGTTTAAAGGGCCCCCACAGCTTAAGAATGTCTGCAAACATGCCCACTCTGGGAACCACAACCAAGGAAACAGGGAGAGAGGCATCACTCCCATATGCAAAGTGGGAGAAGTGCCTGGAAAATGGGAGAATGCTGAGCAAGTGGTATTGTTACCTCTCAGGCCCCTCCTCCACATACAGTGCCACAATGAGGTGAAATGGGTCACCTCATACTGTCAAATACCTAAGGCTCTACCCTTTACAACATAACAGGTGCAACAGCTCTACCTAAGACACGGGAAAACACAGGAACGTGTCAACTAGAACAGACAAGTATGGCCAAAAAAGAGGGAGCAGGTCAAGGTTCCAGTGGGAGGATTGAATGATGAGGAGATAGCCAACCTAACAGATTCAGAGTTCAAAACACTCCTAATGATGTCACAGACTTGACAAACATGATTTGAGTATGGCAAATGCATCAGGGAAGAAGTGAAGGCTATGCTAAGTGAAATGAAGGAAATTGCACATGAAACCAATGGTGAAGGGAAGGAAACCTGGGCTCAAATCAATTATTTGGAACATAAGGAAGAAATAAACAGTCAACAAGTACAGAATGCAGAAACAAGAATTTTAAAAGATGAGTACAGGCTTAGGAACCTCTGGGACAACTTTAAACATACCAACATACTAATAATAGTGGTGCCAGAAGGAGGAGAGGAAGAGCAACAAATTGAAAACTTATGTTAAAAAATAATAAAGGAAAAACTTTCCTAATTTGGTGGAGGAAATAGACATACAAGTCCAGGAAGCACATAGAGTCCAAAACAAGCTAGACCCAAAGAGGACCATACAGAGACACATCATAATTAAAGTGCCAAAGGTTAAAGATAAAGAGAGAACCTTAAAAGCAGCAACAGAAAAGCAGAGAGTTGCCTAAAAAGAAGTGCCTATAAGACTATCAGTTGATTTCTCAAAAGAAACTGCAGGCAAGAAGGGACTGGCAAGAAGTATTCAATGTGATGAAAAGCAAAGACCTACAATATAGATTACTCTATCCAGCAAAGCTATCATTTAGAATGAAAGGGCAGATGAATTGCTTCCCAGACAAGGTAAAGCTAAAGGAGTTCATCATCACCAAGCCATTATTATATGATATGTTAAGGGACTTATCTGAGAAAAATAAGATCAAAACTATGACCATTAAAATGGCAACAAACTCATGCCTACCAACAACAGAATCTAAAAAACAAAAACTAAACAAACAACTAGAATAGAAACAGAACCATAGGTATGGGGATCATTTGGAGGGTAATCAGCTAGGAGGGGGAAGGGGGAAAAGCAGGAAAAATGGTGCAGGGATTAAGAAGCATAAGTGGTAGGTATAAAATAGACAGGGGGTTGTTAAGAATAGTAAAGGAAAGAGTGAACCCAAAGAACCTACATGCATGACCCATAGACATGAACTAAGGGGGGTTGGGATTGTTGGAGGGAAGGGGGACACTGGATGGAGGGGAGCAAAGGGAAAAGAAGTTGGGACAACTGTAATAGCATAAAATATACTTAAAAATATTCTTTTAAAAAAGATTAGGTTCAAATATGAGACTCAAAACCCAAGGGAAAAGGAATGGCTACTGAATTCTTTAACATTGAATTTATCTTTGGTCATTCATCGTCTCCCTCTGCTCTGACTTATCTATTAGGATAATAAAATTGATAAAATAAAATACTAGAGTAGATGGGGAAAGATGGCGGAGGAGTGAGGGGAGGCTGCGCTTGCTTGCTCCTGAGACCTGTTTGTAGTTTAGGCTAATTATGGATACAGCATCTCAGTAAACAGCTGGATACTGGTAGGAGTTGAGCCTTGGTGCTGCTGGCATCAGAGGAGACCATCTCAGAGTGACCTGACAGGTGAGGATCACGGAGGAGAAAGGAGTGAGACGCAGGTTCTGGCTGGTTTGGCTTCCTGGGCTCCACCTGGCAGTAGGCAAAGATTTTTTTAGTGCTCCTATGTTTCCCCTGAGAGGAGTCGGGGGTGGAGAGCGTGGCTCTGCTTACTGGCAGAGCCAGGAGTGGGCCAGGTGGCATCTGGCTCTGAGATGCAAAAAGCAGCGGGTTTTGTTTGTTTGTTTTTCTGAGTGTGTGTGTGTGTGCTTTTACTATTTTTTTTTTCTCTTGATTGTTTTTTCAGACCAGGAAGGAAAGGCTAGGGGCAGGGGAATAATCTTGAGGAATGAATGGGCAGGAGCACACGGGTCCACTCCCCTCACCAACCTCACTTTGGGTCATGCACGCACAGGAATGCCCCAGTCTGCCTGCCCTGGCATGCAACCAGTCCTCCCACCAAGGAACGCAACCAGCCCCCTGGTGATCCACCCCTGACCAGAGCGCAGAAGCACCTATGGTCCACCCACCCTGGTGTGCAAGTAGCCTGCAGCCCGGGCCTGCATAAGGGAGTGCACTCGCCCCTGGCTGTGGCCAAAGGAGGGTGAAATAAACTAGAGGTCCTTTGAAACATTTTGGGCGCTGGCTCTGGAGAAAGAGCTGGGAGGCACAGGACTATATTTAAGTGCAGTATCATCCCCAGTGCTATAGGAGAAATCTCTTAAGCAGACTACTCACCTCCAAGTGATATCAGTCAGAGGAAGCAGCTCAAAAACTGTATACAGGAAGGGGAAGGTCACACCACAAAGGCAGGAAATAAAAGCAGGTCAATCTAACAAGCAAAAACAGAGGGCCACCTAAAATGGGGAGACGGAAAAACAACACCCCATGAAAAGGAAAGGAGGAATTGCCAGAAGGAGGGATAGATGAAATACAGGCAAGCAAACTATCAGACATGGAATTCAAAACAATGGTAATAAGGAACCTCAATGAACTCAACAAACTCATAGAAAACTACAACGAACTCCAGGAGAACTACAAAGAACTTGAGGGAAACTACAAAGAACTCCAGGGAAGCTACAAGGAGCTTACTGAGAAGTACACCACCATGAAAAAGGACAAAGAAACTATTAATAAAAGACAGAAAGAGATTAAGAACACAATTTCTGAACCTAAGAACACAATTGAAGCAATCAAAAGCAGACTAAATGAAGCAGGATTGGGTCAGTGAGTTAGAGGACAACATAGAAAAAAATTCCCAGACAGTGCAACAAAATAAAAAAAGACTGAAGAACAATGAAGAGGGTTTATCAGAGCTGCAGGACAACTTGAAACATAATAATATCTGTATCATAAGGATACCAGAAGGAAAAGAAAAGGAGCAAGGGATAGAAAGCCTGATTGAAAAAGTAATGACAGAAAACTTCCCAAACATGCGGAGAGAAAAAGTCTCACAAGTCCAGAAAGCACAGAGGGTCACAATGAAGATGAACCCAAGGAGACTCTATCCAAGGCACATTATAATTAAAATGGCAACATTCAAGGACAAAGAGAGAATCATAAAGGCAGCAAGAAAAAAACAGCAAATAACATACAAGGGACCTCCGATAAGGCTATCAGATGAACTCTCAACAAAAACAACACAAGCCAGAAAGGAATGGCAAAAAATATTTCAAGTGGTAAAAAACAAAGGCCTACAATAAAGACTACTCTACCCAGCAAGGCTCTCTTTCAAAATGGAAGATGAAATAAGGAGTTTCCAGAAAAAGGAAGACTAACAGAATATATCTCCACCAAACCAGCACTACAAAAAAGGGGATGCTTTAAGAAAAACAAGAAAAAGAGAGAGGAAGAGGAACACAGGTACAAAGGGAAGTGAATTAATACCTGTCAATAATAACCTTAAATGCAAATGGATTAAACGCTCCAATCAAAAGACAGAGGGTAACAGAATGATATGAAAACATGACCACCTATATGCTGTATACAAAAGTCCCACCTCAAACGAAAATATCCACACAGACTGAAAGTGAACAGATGGAAAAAAGTATTCCAAGCAAATGGACATGAAAAAAGAGCTGGGGTAGCAATACTTAAATCAGACAAAACAGATTTCACAGCAAAAGCCATCAAAAGAGACAAAGAAGTACATTTCATAATACTTCAGAGGACAATCTATCAAGGAGATATAACCCTTGTAAACATATATTCACCCATCATAGGAGCACCCAGATATATAAGGAAAATCTTGGAAGACTACAAGAAGGATATCAACAGCAACACACTTATAGTAGGGGACTTTAACACCCCATTGTCAACAGTGGACAGATTTTTGAAGCAAAGAAACACCAAGGAAGCTCTGGCTACTGTGGCTCAGTGGATTGAGCATCGGCCTGCGAACCAAGTGTCGCTGGTTTGATTCCCAGTCAGGGCACATGACTAGGTTGCACGTCAGGTCCCCAGCAGGGGGCGTGAGTGAGAGGCAACCACACAGTGATGTTTCTGTCCCTCTCTTTCGCCTTTCCCCTCTCTCTAAAACTAAACTAACAAACGAATAAATAAATTTTAAAAAGGCAGTTCCATTAAAAAAAAAAGAAACACCAAGGATATTGAGGAATTGAATAACACTCCAGATCAAATGGACTTAGTTGGTATATATAGAACTTTTCACCCCAAGAAGCAAAATATACATTCTTCTCAAGTGCACATGGAACATTTTAAAAGATAGACGACATGATAGAGCACAAAACAAGCCTCAACAAATTCAAGAAAATTGAAATTATATCAAACATCTTCTCAGATCACAATGTCTTGAAACTGGAAATCAACCTCAAGGAAAAAACTCAAAGACATCCAAACTCATGGAGAATGAATAACATGCTATTAAATAATGAATGGGTTAACATGACAGGGAAGAAATCAAAAAGTTCCTGGAAACATGATAACGAACACATGACAGCCTAAAACCTATGGGACACAGCGAAAGCAGTCCTGAGAGCAAAGTACATAGCAATACAGGCCTACCTAAAAAGGATAGATGAATCTCAAATAAAAAATCTAAACCTACAGCTACAAGAACTAGAGGAACAACAAAAAACAAAGCCCAGTACAAGTAGAAGAAAGGAAATCATTAAGATCAAAGCAGAATTAAATGACATAGAGACTAAACAAACAATTTACAAGATCAATAAAACCAGGATCTGGTTCTTTGAAAAGATAAGCAAAATTGACAAGCCTTTAGCCAGACTCACCAAGAAAAAAAGATAGAGGATCCAAATAAACAAAATCGGAAACAAAAGAGGAGAAATCACAACCAATACCACAGAAATACAAACGATTTTAAGAAATTACTACAAACAATTGTACGGCAAGAAATTTGACAACCTAGAAGAAATGGAAAAATTTCTGGAAACATATAACTTTTCAAAACTGAATCGAGAAGAAGCAGAAAGCCTGAATAGACCAATAACGACTAATAAAATTGAAGCTGTAATAAAATTTAAAAAAAAACAAAAAACTCCTAGCACACAAAAACTCTGGACTGGATGGCTTCACAGGTGAATTTTACAAAACATTTAGGGAAGAACTAACTCCTATCCTTCTCAAATTATTCCCAAAAACACAAGAAGAGGAAAGACTCCCAACCTCTTTATCTGAAGCCAGTATTATCCTAATCCCAAAACCAGGTCAAGACACAACAAAGAAAGAAAACTATAGGCCAATATCCTGATGAACATAGATGCTAAAATCCTCAACAAAATATTGGCAAACCAGATCCAGCAACACATTAAAAATATCATATACCACAATCTAGTGGGATTCATTCCAAGGATGCAAGGATGGTTTAATATTTGCAAACCAATAAATGTAATATACCATATAAACAGAATGAAAGACAAAAACCACATGATCATATCAATAGATGCTGAAAAAGCACTTTATAAAGTACAACACCCATTTATGGTGAAAACATTCAGCAAAATGGGAATAGAGGCATATAAACAAGGAGCAGACTAACAGTTACTCGGGGGGCGGAGGGTGGAGAAAGGGTCTAGTCAAGGAACTAGTATAAATGACCCATGGACATGACAACTGGGTTGAGATTGATTGGGGAAAGGCCTGGGCTGGGTGGGGAAGCAATGGGGGAGAAAGTGGAACCACTGTATTAGAAAACAATAAATAAATTTTTTAAATGATAAAAGTTTTAGTAACTTATACCTAAATTGACATTTCCGGTTAATTTCATTGTAGAAGAAAAATAGAAAATCATTAGTCTTAAAGACAAAAATCTTTTCTGATTTTTAAAATCTACTTTTAAAAAAGAAGAAAATAACATCTTAGATGCATGCAAGCTAAATTGTAGTCAGAAGCACAGGATAAAATCCAGTTAATATAATGATACAGAGCATTGAAGGCCATAGTACTGTTTACATATAGAAGGTGTTTACAAAACCTTTCTATGTGAATGATAAAGTTGGAGTGATTAGTGAGGAAGTATTGGAATTTGAAAGAAAAGCATGAGATGGAATTTAGGAGGAAAAGCCCCCCAAAATTAATTTCTTTTATTAGATGTAATATATAAACACTTGTAAAACTCAAGAAAATTAAATAAGTGTACAAATGACTCAACCTCTTCACTGAGGTAAATATAAAGTTAATTAGAAAGATGCCAGCAAAGCCTTCCATCAAAATTGGAAGAGAAGGTCCAAGAGAAGGTGCTTTTATACCCGTTATTTATGGTCAGAAATGGGATCTCATGATAGTGTCAACTCAGTAGTTTAACTTTGATGTTCCAGAAAAGTTTTTTTTTAATTTTTTTTATTTTATTTTTTATAATTTCTTTTATTTTTTGGTTTTTCAATTACAGTTGTCCCATTTTTTCCCCATTGCTCCCCCCACCCAGTCCATCAGAAAAGTTTTTAAGACACCCTCTTTATTCAAGTCATAACTGATATACAAAAATCATTAATTACACCTAAATCAATACGTGTTTTGAATATAATCAGGTAATATTCTATGTTACCTCAACATTGATTTTTGATAAATAAGAATTTGGAACAGAATACTTAAAATGAAAACATCTTAAGAAAAGAGCTAAGGTTTTGTGGTTTTATTTTTATTTTTATTCTGTCAGCATATGATAAGAATAGAGTAAGTACTTGTCAGGAATTTCTTAAATCCCACCTTCTGTAATTGTTTTCATTATAATATGTTTAAGTATATTTTACTGATTATGTTATTACAGTTGCCCCAACTTCTTTTCCCTTCGCTCCCCTCCACCCAGTACCCCACTTCCCTCCAGTAATTCCACACACACCCCTTAGTTCATGTCCATGGGTTGTGCACATAGGTTCTTGGGCTTCACCCTTCCCTATATTATTCTTAACTTCTCCTGGTCTATTTTGTGCCAACCAATTATGCTCTTAATCCGTTCATTATTTCCCCATTTCTCCCCCCTCTACCTCCTAGCTGGTAACACTCCAAATGATCCCCATACCTATTCTGTTCCTATTCTGGTTTGCTTAGTTGGATTTTGTTTTTATTTTTTAGATTCATTTCTTGACAGTTGTGTTTGTTGTCATTTTAATGTTCATAGTTTTTACCTTTTTATTAAATATGTTTCTTTAACATTTCATATAATAATGGCTTGGTCATGATGAACGCCTTTTGCTTTACCTTATCTGGGAAGCACTTTATCTGCCCTTCCATTCTAAATAATAGACCTTAGCTGAATAGAGTAATCTTGGTTGTAGGTCCTTTCTTTTCATCACTTTGAATACTTCTTGCCAGTCCCTTCTTGCCTGCAAAGTATCTTATGAGAAATCAACTGATAGTCTTACAGGCACCCCTTTACAGGCACTCTGCTTTTCTCTTGCTGCTTTTAAGATTCTCTCTTTAACTTTAATCTTTGACATTTTAATTATGATGTATCTTGGTGTGGCCCTTTTTGGGCCTAGCTTGTTTGGGACTTTATGTGCTTCCTGGAATTGTATGTCTATTTCCTTTGCCAAATTTGGGGAGTTTTGCTTCATTATTTTCTCACATAAGCTTTGAATTTCTTGCTCTTCCTCTTCTTCTGGCTCCCCTGTGGTTTGGATGTTGGCATATTTAGAGTTGTACCAGAGGTTCCTAAGCCTCTTCTCATTTTTTTCAATTCTCTTTTCCTCATTCTGTACTGGTTGACTGTTTTTTTCTTCCTTATGTTCCAAATAATTGATTTGAACCCTGGCTTCCTTCCCTTCACCATTGGTTTTTTGTGGATTTTTCTTCGTTTTATTTAGCATAGCCTTCACTTCTTCCCTTATGCATTTGCCATGCTTCAACATATCCGTTAAGCCTGTGAGCATCTTTATCACCAATGTTTTGAACTCTGCATCTGTCAGGTTGGCTATCTCCTTGTCTGTTAGGTTGGCTATATCTTTGTATGTTAGGCTGATTATCTCCTCGTTGCTTAGTCCTCCCACTGGAAACTTGATCCATTCCCTCTTTTGGGCCATACTTGTCTGTCTCCTCATCTTGACATACTCCTGTGTTTGTTTGCCTCTCTATCTTATGTAGAACTGTCGCACCTGTTATGTTGTAAGGGGCAGAGCCTTAGGTATTTTTCAGTACAGGGCAACCTGTTTCACCACGTTGTGGCTCTGTATGTGGGGGACAGGTCTGAGAGGGAACAAGGGAACAATGCCACTTGCTCAGCACTCACCCCTTTTCCAGGCACTTCTCCCACTTACATATGGGTCTGCGCCACTCTAGCTGTTGCCCTGGCTGTAGTTCCTGGAGTGGGTGAGTCTGTGGACGTTCTAGGACTGTGGGGTCCCTTTAAATAAGCCGACTCTGCTGAGAGACCAGCAGTTTCTGCCTCTGCCCCAACCCCCACTGGTTTTCACAGTCAGAAACAATGAGGCTTGATTTTCCCTGGTGCTGGAAGCATGAGCTGTGCAGTCTGCTCTGGTGCTGGGAGCACTCCCCAGGTGTCCCTCCCTACTTGTTAAAACGTGTGAGTGAGCTTTCTGCCTGCCACTGCCACCATTGCCACTGCCGCCACCATTGCTGCTACTGCTGCCACCCTGCTTCCTCTCTGCTCCAGCTCCACCCCTCTTAACTGTCTGGCTGAGTATTTATTCTTTATACTTTTGTTTGTTGGACGTCAATGCAGCTTGATTTTCTGGAACTTCTGGTTGTCTCTAGTTTTGAGATAGTTGTATTCCTTCTTAGTTATGGAGAGAGATGCAGCGTGTCTATCTAGGCCTTCATCTTGGCTGGAGGTGTCATTACAACTTATCACATGAAATTTACTAATGGACTTTTCATAAGATGTTTCTAAAGAGCATTAAGTTCAGAAATTATGACATTAGGAAACAAGATCATTTTTAAAATTTTGGTCAAAGGCATCCAACAGTATTACATTTCTGTCTCTGTTCTTTACTTAATCTCTGTTTGTTTGTTTTTTCTATTTGTATTTTTATTTTTTTATTATTTTTTTTAATTTTATTTTTTGGTTATTCAATAACGGTTGTCCCATTTTTCCCCCATTGCTCCCCCTCCCAGCCCATCCCTTCTCCCACAATTATATCCCTCCCCATTGTCCATGTCCATGACTCATTCATATACGTTCCTTGACTAGACCATTCCCTTACTTATCCCCCTTCTCTCCCTCCCCCCTCCCCCCTACTGACTACTATTCTAGTCTTTGCCTATATAGTTCATTTGTTTGTGTTGCTCTTTAGTTTCCTGTATTGGGTGATATCATATGGTATTTTGCTTTCTTTGCCTGGCTTATTTCACTAAGCATAATTCTCTCTAGTTCCATCCATGTTGTCGCAAATGGAAGGAGTTCCTTCTTTCTTTCTGCTACATAGTATTCCATTGTGTAGATGTACCACAGTTTTCTGATCCACTCATCTACAGATGGGCACTTAGGCTGTTTCCAGCAATTAGCTATTCTAAACAGGACTGCTATGAACATAGGGGTGCATAAGTTTTCTTGATGTTGAGTTGTATAAGCTCTTTATAAATTTTGGAGATCAGTCCCCTGTCCGTGATATCATTGGCAAATATGTTTTCCCATATGGTTGGTTTCCTTTTCATCTTGCTGATGTTTTCTTTTGATGAGCAGAAACTCCTTAGTTTGATGTAGTCCCATTTGTTTATTTTTTCCTTTATTTCTCTCGCCTTGGGAGATGTATCCGTGAAGATATTGTTACATGGGATATCTGAAATTTTCCTGCCTATGCTTTCCTCTGGAACTTTTATGGTATCACGGCTTACATTTAAGTCTTTAATCCATCTTGAGTTTATTCTTGTGTGTGGTGTAAGTTGGTGGTCTAGTTTCATTTTTTTGCACGTCCCTGTCCAGTTCTCCCAGCACCATTTGTTAAAGAGGCTCTTCTCACTCCATTTTATGTTCCTTCCTCCTTTATCAAAGATTAGTTGACCATAGAGGCCTGGGTTTATTTCTGGGCTTTCAATTCTGTTCCACTGATCTATATGTCTGTTCTTATGCCAGTACCAGACTGTTTTGATCACAATGGCTTTGTAGTATTGTTTAATGTCTGGTATCGTGATTCCTCCTGCTGTGTTCTTCTGTTTCAAGATTACTTTTGCTATTCGGGGTCTTTTTTGGTTCCATATGAATTTTTGGAGGATTTGTTCTAGGTCAGTGAAATATGTCATTGGTATTTTAATAGGGATTGCATTGAATTTGTAAATTACTTTGGGTAGTATGGCCATTTTGATGATGTTGATTCTTCCCATCCAAGAACATGGTATTTGCTTCCATTTATTTGTATCTTCCTTAATTTCTTTCTTCAATGTTGCATAATTTTCAGTGTAC
This sequence comes from Furipterus horrens, assembly GCF_987537825.1. Classification (NCBI taxonomy): domain Eukaryota; kingdom Metazoa; phylum Chordata; class Mammalia; order Chiroptera; family Furipteridae; genus Furipterus; species Furipterus horrens. The sequence continues at coordinate 47,378,065 of NW_028327182.1, forward strand.
AGGTCTTTTATCTCTTTGGTTAAATTTATTCCTGGGTACTTTATTTTTCTTATTGTTATAGTAAATGGTATTTTCTTTTCTGTCTCTGTCTCCGATATTTTATTGTTGGTGTACAGAAATGCCTTAGATTTCTGTATATTTATTTTGTACCCTGCTATTTTGCCAAATTCACTTATTATATCAAGTAGTCTTTTAGTGGATTTTATAGGGTTTTCTAGGTATACTATCATGTCATCTGCAAATAGTGATAGTTTTACTTCTTCTTTCCCAATTTGGATGCCTTTTATTTCTTTTTCTTGTCTGATTGCTGTGGCTAGGACTTCCAACACTATGTTGAATAGAAGTAGGGAGAGTGGACAGCCTTGTCTAGTTCCTGATTTCAGGGGGAATGCTTTCAGTTTTTGTCCATTGAGTATGATGTTGGTTTCAGGCTTCTCATATATAGCCTTAATTATGTTAAGGTATACTCCCTCTATTCCCATTTTGCTGAGTGTTTTCAACATAAATGGGTGTTGTACTTTATCAAATGCTTTTTCTGCATCTATAGATATGATCATGTGATTTTTTCTTTCATTTTGTTTAGGTGATGTATTATATTTATTGATTTGTGAATATTAAACCATCCTTGCATCCCTGGGATGAATCCCACTTGATCATGATGTATGACCTTTTTGATGTATTGTTGGATCTTGTTTGCGAAAATTTTATTGAGGATTTTAGCATCTATGTTCATCAGTGATATTGGCCTGTAGTTTTCTTTCTTTGCTGTGTCTTGACCTGGTTTTGGGATTAGGGTAATAGTGGCTTCATAGAAAGAGTTTGAGATTTTTCCCTCTTCTTAGATTTTTTGGAATAGTTTGAGGAGGGTAGGAGTTAGTTCTTCCCTAAATGTTTTGTAAAATTCACCTGTGAAGCCATCCGGTCCAGGGCTTTTGTGAGGAGGAAGATTTTTGATTACTGTTTCAATTTCCTTTTTTGTTATTGGTCTGTTGAGACTTTCTACTTCTTCTTGATTCAGTTTTGGAAGGTTATATGTTTCTAGAAATCTGTCCATTTCTACTAGGTTGTCAAATTTCTTGCCATATAGTTGTTCGTAGTAATTTCTTATAATTGTTTGTATTTCTGAGGTATCAGTCGTGATTTCTCCTCTTTCATTTCTGATTTTGTTTATTTGGGTCTTCTCTCTTTTTTTCTTAATGAGCCTGACTAGAGGCTTGTCAATTTTGTTTATTTTTTCAAAGAACCAGCTCCTAGTTTTGTTGATTTTTTGGATTGTTTGTTTAGTCTCTATGTCATTTAATTCTGCTTTGATCTTGATGATTTCCTTCCTTCTTTTTGCCCTAGGCTTTGTTTGTTGTTGCTGTTCTAGTTCTTGTAGCTTTATGGTTAGGTTTTTTATTTGAGATTCTTCTAGTCTTTTCAGATATGCCTGCATTGCTATGAACTTCCCTCTTAGGACTGCTTTTGCTGTGTCCCATAGGTTTTGGGCTGTTGTGTATTCATTGTCATTAGTTTCTAGAAATTTCTTGATTTCCTCTTTTATGTCATTGTTAACCCATTCATTATTTAAGAGCGTGTTATTCATTCTCCATGAATTTGGGTGTCTTTGATTTTTTTCTCTGAGGTTGATTTTTAGTTTCAAGGCATTGTGGTCTGAAAAGATGTTTGATATAGTTTCAATTTTCTTGAATTTGTTGAGGCTTGTTTTGTGTCCTATTATGTGGTCTATCTTTGAAAATGTCCCATGTGCATTTGAAAAGAATGTATATTTTGCTTCTTTGGGGTGAAAAGTTCTATATATATCAGTTAAGTCCATGTGGTTTAGTGTGTTGTTCAATGCCTGTATATCCTTGGTGTTTCTTTGCTTTGATGATCTGTCTATTGTTGATAATGGAGTGTCGAAGTACCCTACTATGAGTGTGTTGTTGTTAATATCCTTCTTGTGGTCCTCTAGTATTTGCTTTATGTATTATTTGTGTGCTCCTATGTTGGGTGCATATATGTTTATCAGTCGTTCCTTTAAGTATAATGAAATGTCCTTCTTTGTCTCTTTTTATTGCCCTTGCTTTGAAATACATTTTGTCTGATATGAGGACTGCTACCACAGCTTTTTCTTCAGGTCCATTTGCTTGAAATATTTTTTTATATCCCTTTACTTTCAGTCTATGTAAATGTTTTGTTTTCAGGTGTGTTTCTTGTAGACAGCAAATATGTGGGTCCTGTTTTCTTATCCATTCCGTTACCCTATGTCTTTTAATTGGAGCATTTAAACCATTTACATTTAAGGTTATTATTGACATGTATTTATTCATTTCCCTTTTGTATCTCTGTTCCTCTACTCTTTTTTTGTTTTTTCTCTTCCTTTTTCTTAGAACATTCCCTTTAGCATCTCTTGCAATGCTGGTTTTGTGGAGATGTATTCTTTTAGTCTTCCTTTGTCTGAGAAACTCCTTATTTCACCTTCTATTTTGAATGAGAGCCTTGCTGGGTAGAGTATTCTTGGTTGTAGGCCTTTGTTTTTCATTGCTTGAAATATTTTTGACCATTCCCTTCTGGCTTGTAATGTTTCTGTTGAGAAATTGGTCAATAGCCTTATTGGAGCTCCCTTGTAAGTTGTTTGCTGTTTTTCTCTTGCTGCTTTTAGGATTCTCTCTTTGTCTTGGAATGTTGCCATTTTAACTATGATGTGCCTTGGAGTGGGTTTTTAGGGGTTCCTCTTTATTGGAACTCTCAGTGCTTCTTGGACTTGCATAACTTTTTCTCTCATCAGGTTCGGAAAATTTTCTGTCACTATTTCTCCTACCAGTTTTTCAATTCCATGCTCCTTTTCTTCTCCCTCTCTTATTCCTATGATCCTGATATTATTTTTTTTAGTGCTATCCTGTAATTCCCTTACATCTTGTTCATATTTTTTCAATCTTTTTTCATTTTGCTGTATCATTTGAGAATTATTACCTACATTATCCTCTAACTCACTAATCCGATCCTCTGCTTCGTTTAGTCTGCTTTTGACTGATTCTACTGTGTTTCAGAGAAGGAAAACTCTGATTCCAAAAAACCTCCGCTGCCTTGCGGCATACCTCTTCAAGGGAAAGGCTAAGGGAGTAAACCCCGACAGAAAATCCGGAGCCGGAGTCCCTAAGGCGGTTTGATGTTGTAGTCAACACCGGCAACTCCTGCGGCGCACCTGAAGCCAAGCTGTATTGACTCCGTCTTTCCCTTGGACCCTTCAGCTGCGAAGAGAGGGGGGGTCTGCTGCATGGGCAACAGCAGACCTTCCATATCACCCTGCCCAGGCTCTGTAGCTTCAGCTTCACTGGAGAGGACACTCCAGCGTCATCGCAAGATGTCGATTTAACACAGGAGGAGACAGATACCGTGTCACTCCCAAGTTGGACTGCACAACCATTCTCGGCGGTGCAGATAGACTCTTAAGAAGCTACACCATCGTCTCTCGAGACGGACGGCTGCCGACGACGACGACTGTGTTTTTCAGTTCAGAGATTGCATTCTTCATTTCTTCCTGGTTCTTGTTGATAGTTTCTATGTCTTTTTTTATGCTTGTGTAGTTCTCTGCAAGTTCCCTGTAATTTTCTTGGAGCTGTTGGTAACTTCCTTGGAGGTTGTCATAGTTGTTTTTGAGGTTTTCGAGCATATTGAGCTTCTTCACCACCATAGTTTTGAATTCTATGTCTGACATTTGGGCTATGTCTATTCCATCTACCTCTCTTTCTGGGGATTCCTCTTTTCTTTTCATTGAGAGGTTGTTTCTGCATCTTGTTTGTTTTTGTTATTTGGATTTGTCTGCTTTGCCTTCCCACCTTTGTGGTATGAGATTCTTTATGGTAGATCTGGGGGTTTCAGTGGTGCGGTCTCTTTGATCTCCTGAGCCTGATGTTCTTGAGGTACCTTTTATATCGTTTGTTTATGCTGTCTGGTTATATTTCAGATTTTTTTGTTAGGATCTGCCTTCTGGCTTGTTGATTGAGAGTCACTCTATCCACTTTATCTCGAATTCTTTTGTGGAGAAGTCCATTTTAGCCTTGGTGTGTCGCCTTCTTTTTCTGCATCCACAGCTGGTCTATTGTGGCGGTTCAGAGGTTCTTGTTTCTTGCAGCAATGGTGTGCTCCCACGGTTGCCGCAATGGTGCATGCCTGCAGTTGCCAGCACGACACGCTCCCTTGCTGCCCGCCGGAGCCAGTTGAGGTGTCCTTGCTCGTGAGCCCCTTCTCGGGCAGGGCGGCCGAGAGCTTGCTCCCGATTGGCGCCTATTGTTGCCGGGCCGAGGTGGTTCCGCCTTTGCACCGAGGTGTCCCTGCGCACGTCCCTGCACGTGCGGGAGCGGCCCGAGAACTTGCCCCGTGATTGGCGCCTATTGTCCCCAGGCTGAGGTGTTTTCGCGCTCGCGCGCTGCCCGTGCCCTTAGTCCCACTGAGCCGAGCTCCAGGAGTTGGTCTCTCGCCTCTTAGGGCGGGGCCGCGGACACTTGTGCTCAGTGGAAGTGAGCCTCTGTGAGTCTCTGCTGCCCGCTGTTCCGGCGCCACAGCCGACTGCCTTTACTCACCCATCTGGGCCGGCACGAACAGAGCCTGAGCTAGTGGTCTGCTTTCCAGCCTGGGGCCCGGCGCCCACGGGAGGTGTCTAGGGGTATCTGCGCACAGTCCTCTGCGTGTTCAGTGGGCCCTCCCTGTGCCTGTTGGGGCACTGATTTTATGTCCGTTGGGGAGTGTCCAAGGGACGCCTGGACTCACCTTTACTTAGTCTCTGTAAAATTCTCCTTGCCCAACCTAAACCTATAACAACTTGCTGACTACTCTTTTTCATGGAACATCATACCCAAAGGATCTTTTTTGGAAGAAGCAAAGTTCAATAAAGATGGTAAGAAGAGTTGAATCTGATCTCCTTTTCTGATATGTTTGCAAATGTTTAGATACAGTGCCTTATGTTAAATACTGATTAGAACTGGAATCCTTAGGTTTTGTGGTTTCTGAAAAGGTATTCTTTACATCCTGGCTTAAGGATAGGGAGAATTCATGTGCTTCTTGCAGTGAGACAAGCTCCAAAGATTTTTTCTAAGAAACTTACAAAGCCTATGATGAATAGAGTAATTTAAGATAAAATGACTAATTTTTTTAATGTTTGTCTTAGTTAATTTTCTAAAGATTTTACTAGCAGTCTATTGGTCAAACATTGTGAAGTAGTAATATTGAATGAGGGCTCTGCTATTATTTTTAATTTATCACCACATAAAATATTTTTCCCCTTATTTGTGATTTTGAAGGGTAACAGGATCCACCTCAAAATATACCACTTTGGTATATTGACTATGTTGAGCTGTAGTCACATAAAAAATAGCAAATATTTTTTAGCTCTGGCCAACTAGCTCAGGTGGTTAGAGCGTCATCCCATTACACCTGGTCAGGGCATCTGCAAGAATCAGCCAATGAATGAATGAATGCATAAGTGGAAGTGGAACAACATCTCTCTTTTTCATATTTCTCTCTCTCTCTCTCTCTCTCTCTCTCTCTCTCTCTCTCTCTCTCTGCCTCCCTCTCTCCCTCCCCATCCCAAAAATCAATTTTTTTTAAAAAGCAGCATATGCAGGGAGAGACTCCCTATGAACACCCCCTTATCTGCCTAAAGACAGATCCTCCAGAAGGAACTGTCATAAATCCCTCCCCAAGAGTTTTATGAACCAAGGAAAGGAGACTACCTCCCATCTATTGATAGTCCTTTCCTTAAAATCATTTACTTTCCCTAGGAGGCCTATATTCCCCCACCCCTTACTTAGTAGGATGGTATTTAATCCTGAATTCTAAGCCACCTTGGAGAGTAACTCATTTTTCATGGGCACCTCTCATGTATGCATAAGGTATACATGTTAATAAGCTTCTGTTTGTTTTTCTGTTGTTAATCTGTCTTTTATTACAAGGCTCATAGCTAAGATTTCAGAAGGGTGGAAGGAATTTGTTTTCCCTCCCCTACAATTGCTAGTATAATATAAACCATCTTCTATTATATAACTAAGTTTAGAATAAAGAAGATAATATGCTGATTTTTATGGATATGTTTTTAAATTAAGTACATAATACTTTTTAGCACAGTATACAAGTGTTCAATACATTCTTTTTTTGATAATAATGATTCTGCAGCTGAGTTTATTCCCAATAAATGCATAGTAATTGACTGTAAGTAGAACTACTGTATGCCGCCCCATTCCTTGGACGAACAGGGTGATTTGGGCCTCAGAGACTCAGATCTGTAGGATCTTCAGAGGAGGCAAATCATCATTTCCACCCAGCTCTGCATTATTAAAATGTCTAAAGAGAATAGTATTTGGCACTGTTCCCAGTGATCCTGTTCTAATAAGACATTAACTTAACATTAATTTTATTACTTACTAGTTATACCAGATGAATCACTCATTTAAGGCTCAGACCTTAACATAGTTTAAAATAGCTTTGATCTACAAGTCAAAAATTTTTTGAATGCTGAATAGATTTTATAACGGACACCATTTCCCATCCCTCTGTTTCTTCCCTTTCTATTCACTTTTCCACCCATTTCCCTCATCATACCTCAGAAATTGAGATTACAGCCATTTTCACTTTGATGAAACCCCAAAGAAGTAATATTGCATTTTCTTCTCTGTGGTAATCATACAGCAACAGTTAACTAATAACATCATTCACAATTTTGTTCATCCTGAGTACGTAATGAATTGTATTTCATGAACAGCACTGTTACAGAAACACAGAGGATAAAAACAAATACAAAGACATTGACTAATTAAAACAAAAAACAAGAACTTTTAACATTTCAAAAATATCTGTTCTCATCTGAGTTATGTTGCAGACATTTTAACCTCATTATGTTGAAGTATGTAACTAAAAGTATATGATATTTTGTGGGCTGCTATACTGATAGAGTAGAAGATGGGAAATGTGGGGTTTTGTTCTCCTTAGAAGAACTAGAAACAGGAAAGATAAGATTGACCCAACTTCAAAGCCAATGACTGAATATCTACTGCCTTTTCTTTAGGAGACAAAATTACCTATACAATTGTGCTATAAGTTAATGATGGCACAAAAAGAGGCAACTTTCCCCTGACCCTCACCCCCAGTTTGAAGGTGTATTTGCATAACTATTGCAAACAAAGCACAAAGGAAAAGTAGCAGGCTAACAATTTGGTTCACATTTCCTCCAGGTTAAAGGTAACCAGAGACTTCCAAATTATTGCAAATACCTCTTAATCCACCAATTGTTATAAGCACAAGATGGATCTTCAGAAATTAGCTAAGAATAATAAAAGCAGCAGTACAGTTTAGAAACCATGACACCTCATTGATACTTACATCTGCTGGGGAATGAGCATATGGTAGTACCCATCCAGTACAGAGGTAAAAAACTGCAATTATGGCTCCTTAGTATGATAATTGACTCTGAATAAATGTGTGAGTTTTGTGGTTGTCTTAATTTCTTGTTGTTGAGTTTTTGTTTGTTTGTTTTTTCATGGAAGACATTTTGTAGGAGAAAAGACCCTGTGTTTCTATATAACTAAATCTAACAATATTACTGATAAGACCAGGAAAATGCAACACACATAGCAGAAAGAAGAGACAATAACAACATGCTAAAGGATCCTTTGAGGATATATTTTCCCTGATAAACATCATGATAGTAAACACCCATTCATAGCACAAAACTGTCCCTATCTCTTATGTTTAACATTCACCAATTTTATTTCATGGCAGCCCATTCCTACATATGACAGGATATTTCATAAGGAGAAAGAGTAGAAAGTAGGTTTTATGTCTAAAAATAACAAGGGGTTATCAGGTCCACCTTTAAAGCTCTGAAATGAAATTAAGACATAAGCTAGAGCTCTATTTTCTTTCTTTTATTTTTTATTTTAGAGAGATAGAGGAAAGAAGAGAAATATTAATTAGGTGTTCCACTTATTTATGCATTCATTGGTTGGTTCTTGTATGTGCCATGACCAAGTGTAAAAGAGTGGACAAAAGCCTTAGAATTTGAGGGATGGGGCTCAGTGGAGCACAGATGTTTTCCTGAGAGATGCCTTTACATATCTATGATGGATAACTAGTTAGTTATGCAAATGGCTATGGCCACTCCGAGGATCCAAGGAAATGGGAGAGGCTTTGACTATAGAATGGTAACAAAAATTCTTACATGGCCTGTGCAATGTTCTGCAAGTGGCCAGGACCGATCACCACACTGACTGCATCACAGGCCACGGTCAGGGGTTTAAAAATAAGGTGGCGGCCTTTGTGCGCAAGAGAGCTGTGCAGTCTGAAACGAGAAGGAAAGGAGCCAGCAAGAAGGAAAAGCAGCAGCCATTTGGCATGCAGGGAGCCACACAGTTTGAAAGAGAGACTCCACCAGCCTGCTATGAGGTCTGGTGTGTAGGAAGAGAGCCATGATGTAGCAGCTAGGCAGCTTTGTGGTGAAGCTTGTCTGTGGTGAGAAGCAAGAAGCAGCTATGCTCTGGCCATGCAGCCTGGGCCACTAAGAAAGCAGGCATGCTGCTGCTTTGATTGTGCCAGCTCCAGATGACTCCGAAACCTTCGAGGACTTCGCCTTACAGACCTGGACTCTATCTGGACTCTTGGAACTCAGTACATGTGGAACGGACACTCACAGGGCTTGTACCTTTGCAGGACTTCAGCAGGATCCAGTGTAGCACAGCGCATGCTCTCCTGGACTATTATACAGAGGCTGATGATACCATACCCCAGATCCTGAAGGAGAGAGCTAAAAGATAAAGGAATAGGGAACTTCTGGGCATGGTTTTGGCTTATAGCCTTTTGGGGAGCAAGGGAAGTTCTGGGTCCTGCGGGAGAACAGGGCTCTGAGCAGGAGTGCTCCAAGCCCTCCCCAGGTTGGCATATTGTAAATAAAGACCTATTTTTCTCAACACTAATTGTTGGGTCTTACGCCACGCTGCCATGTGAATGAACTCCCTTTACTTGGTAACACAAGGGTTGAGCCAACAATCTTGACATATCAAGATAATTCTCTAACCAACTGAGCTACCTGGCCAGGGCTAGAGGTCTGTTTTCAACAAAGAAACTAGGGACCATTTTTAAAACCTAAACTTGCCTGTCTGTTCAGAAAAGTCTTCCATTCTACTAACTTGGCTATGGCAGTTCCAGGACCAGAAGGGTAGAGCCTGAAGTCTATTGCATAAATTGAATTGCATTTCAATTAGTATTTTAGGTACAACCACCACCTCTTGTCTGCATGTGAATTTCCCATGGGCAGTTTGCATTACCAAACCATCTTGAACCACTCAAACAGATTCTCATTCCGATGTCACAATGTGTGTACAATGAATGTGAAATCATTTAAAATTTGGTCTAGACCCCCCCCATCTCCAAAAAAAAAGTTTAGGCAGGCCAATCCATGGGGGCGGGGGGGCAGTCCATTAAATTTAATTAAAAGTCTATTATACTTTATCCACTATTTTTGGATAATGCCATATTGCTTTCTTTTGATAGTAAAGATAATGAAGAACTGAATGCTGTCATTTCAGTGAGGTCTCTCTGCCTACAAATATTTATTAAGGACTTGCCTAAATTGTAGCTCCTTTTTAATATGAAACGGGAAACTCAGTTTGCGCCTATGTACCTCATGACAGAACATTCTAGAATGATTGTAATATGCATTTCAGTAGATATATTACAGTTAGACAACCAGCAGAAACATGGAAATTACGGGTCATCAAAGAATAATAGAATCAGTTGTGGAACAAGTACTTAGCTAAGGGTACTGAGGTAGGGTCCAGAATTTTTCAAAGGCAGCATGAATTTTAAAATTAACTCAGAGCTCTCAGGTGCTTGTTGGTTGGTTGAAGAAAGGTTGGAGAGGTCTCTGGAAGAGTAAGCAGACATACTCTTTTACCATTTAAAGGACCCACATTTATCTCTGACTTGGCTCTCAAATTTTTATTTATTTATTTGGGGTTCAACAGGAAAGCACACCTTTTTCAAACAAAAAGGAAGGCCAGGAATTCAGAACCTGGACTCCTGAACATAATTTTATATCTTTACTGTCTTTTGAGGCCTAAACTGATTTCTTAATGGCAATTACTCAAATATGCAAGGTTGTACTCATTATATTAAACATTGTATTTATTTGTATTACAATGATAAACATACTTTTGCCTACCCCTGTATAGTTGATGGGTTTGAATAAGAGATACAGGCAGATCTATATTATGAAGATTCTGCCATCAAATGTACATTAGGGACTTATTTTCTATAATATTAGGGGCTTTTAAAAAATAAATAAATGACATTCCTACTTCTTGAATAATACAATTCAAACAAAAAATTGCAAATCTATGGGTACAACATAGTCAATTATTCAGCAAGAATTTATTAACAAGTACTATATATTGCCTATGTCAGATATCCAATGTCAGCCTAAGTTCCTCCAAAATAAGAGACAAGGGTTGCATCAAGGTAGCTTATTTGAAAAACAGGTAGCTAAGAGACAGGAATATGAACAGACAGGGTGAAACAGAAAAGAAGAATAACTAATACAAGCATGTGTTATGATTTGGCTATCATTGTAAGAGCCTTAAAATGTGCTTTCCAGGAGAAAAAAAAAAGAGTTAACATTTATCTACTGATTTTCATTTCCCATTGGTCAAGGGTGGTCCTATTAACATTAAATCTACTGCCTGCTCCTCACTTTTTTGCACATGCATCAGTGCAGCGCCTGTTCTGATATTGTTCCAAACTAATGAGTCAGGCCAGACACTGTCCTCTCACACTTATACCAAACCAGTCGAGACCTATCTGAATCAGTAAGTGCTTGAGTAAGCAATGGCTCTGAGAAGAATTAGCGGAAGTGTCAAGTTATCACAATACTTTCGAACGGATTGCCACAAATGAAATTAGAACAAGATTTTCTAATTCCGATCAAATATCTTTTAATCAATATTTTGTAGAGTCATTTAGATTAACAAAGAATAACCTCATTAACACTTTGGAGAACACAGTGTGATCTCACTAATTCAGACTTCATTAACCATCCATGATTCATGGACTGAGAACAAATTTACATTGCTATTACCTATTTAAAAAAAGAAAAATATGCTTATTAACCTGATTCCAAAGAGCATTTTTAAATATTTACCTTTATCATTACTTGAGACAACTATATATTGGCAGTTAGTTCTGAAAATGGCCATAGTAAACATTCAACAATCAATTGCTGAGAGAGTAAAAATCTTATAGATATAAAGCAGCCTAACTCATTAATTAAGAAACATGCCTTCTATAATCCACTACTAACTTGATTCTAGTCACGGTGTGCACTTGAAATTTGTAAAAGTGTATTTTTAAAAATTACTATACATCAATTCCCAGTCAGGGCATATGAATAGGTTGCATGTCAGGTCCCCAGTTGTGGGCATGAGTGAGAGACAACCACACAGTGATGTTTCTCTCCCGCTCTTTCTCCTTTCCCCTCTCTCTAAAAATAAAATAAATAAATAATTAATTTATTTGTTTGCTAGTTTATTTTTTAAAAATTACCGTACAAAGGATCCAAGATGGTAGAGAAGTAAGTGGAAGCTACACTAACCTCTTCCCAGGACCAATCTGGAAGTAGAACTTAATTGTGGAGAAATCATCTGGAATAACCAAATGAACACTAACTAGCTAGAGAGAAGTCTTATAACCATGGAGAGACAGAAAAGGTCACTTCATCACAATGTGACTGGTAAGAAGTGCAGAGACATGAAAGGGCTGGCTGGGCTCCCGTGGGTGGTGGCAGCTGAAGGGATTGAGAAACAGTTCAGCATCCAGGGGTTCCCCCTGAGAAGGGCAAGGTCAAAACCCCCAGCTGGGCTTTCCAGCCTACAGCAACAGAGTGGAAAGTAAAATAGCGTCCAGCTGTAAAAAGTGAAAAGTTGCAGGGTTTTACGCTGACCTAAAAGAAACAGCTAGAGACAAAGAGTTCTTAAAGGGATCATGGACAAAAATATTTTGGCACCCACTTATCCTGGGCTTGAGCAGAGGGAGGGCAGAGAGGAGTAGAGATGCTTGGAGAGAATTTGGGGTGGTGGCTTTGAGGAGAGAACTGAGGGAGCAACTGCCTTGGTTCCACTGTTGACTCACTCCCCATACTGCAGGCAGACCATTCCCCTCCAAGTGCCATCAGCCTGAGGGTAAGTAAAAGCCGTGCCTGCAGAAATTAATTTGCTCCACCCTCGGTGCTTAAACCTGATGGCTGATCACATATTGAATAGAATAACAACTAAAGCAGACACTCAAAGGCAGTAGATCTCTGGTAGTATCCAACAGGCTGCCTGGGCGCAGACTAGTACATAACCTGACACCATTAGGGTCAGATCCAGGATGTGCAGATCAATCTAAGAAGCAGCAACAAACAAGAAGAGTCACAAAAATGGAGAGACAGAGAAACAACCCCCCATCGAAAGGAAAGCAGAAATCACCAGAAAGAGGGCTAAATGAAGTAGAGGAAAGAAAACTATCAAACATGAAATTCAAAACATGGATTATAGGCAAGCTCAATGAGCTTAGTGAGCTCAAAGAAAACTACAAAGAACCCCAGGGAAACAACAAGGAACCTACTGAGGATTACACCAGCATGAAAAAAGACATAGAAGCTATCAATAACAGACAGGAGGAAATGAAAAATACAATTTCTAATTGAAGAACACAGGAGAAGGAATTAAAAGTAGGCTAGAGGAATCAAAAGATCGGATCAGCAAGCTGGAGGACAATGTAGAAAAAAATTCCCAGACAGTGAAACAAAATGAAAAAAGACTGAACAAGAATGAAGGGAGCTGCAGGACAACATGAAATGTAATAATATCCATATCATAGGAATACCAGAAGGAGGAGAAGAAGAGCAAGGAATAGTAAACCTGTCTGAAAAAATAATGATGGAAACTTCCCAAACTTGATGAGAAAAAGTCACGCAAGTCCAGGAAGCACAGAGGATCCCAGTGAAGATGAACCTAAAGAGGCCCACTCCAAGACACATCATAATTAAAATGACAACATTCAAAGACAAAGAGAATCCTAAAAGCAGAAAAAGAGAAACAGCTAAATCATACAAGGAAGCTCTGATAAGGCTATCATCAGATTTCTCAACAGAAACACTACAAGCCAGACGGGAATGGAAAAAAATATTCAAAGCAATGTAAAACAAAGGTATACAACCAAGAATACTCTACCCAGCAAGACTCTGATTCAAAATGGAAGGTGAAATAAGGAGTTTTCCAGACAAAAGAAGACTAAAAGAATACATCTGCACCAAACCAGCATTGCAAGACATGCTAAAAGGTCTGCTTTAAGAAGATGAAGAAACAGAGAGAGACAGAGAGGAACACAAGTACAAAGGGGGAAAGTGACAATGAATAAGTACCTATCAATAATAACCTTAAATGTAAATGGATTAAATGAACCAATCAAAAGACATAAGGTAGCTAAATGGATTAGAAAGCATGACCCATGTTTATACTATCTACAAGAAACCAACGTTAGAACAAAAGGTCTGCACAGACTGAGAGTAAAGGGATGGAAAAAAGTATTTCAAGCAAATAGACATGAAAAAAAAGCTGGGGTGGTAATACTTATATCAGACAAAACAGATTTCACAGAAAACGCCATAAAAAGAGACAAAGAAGGACATTTCATAATACTTAAAGGAACAATCCATCAAGTTGATATAACCCTTGAAAACGTATATGCAGCCAACACAGTAGCACCCAAAAATATAAGAAAAATTTGGAAGACTTCAGGAAGGATATCGACAGCAACACACTCATAGTAGGGAACTTTAACACCCCATGTCAACAATGGACAGATCTTCGAAGCAAAGAAACACCAAGAATATTGAGGCATTGAACAACACTCTACATCAAGTAGACTTAACTGACAAATATAGAACTTTTTACCCCAAAGAGATAAAATATACATTCTCTTCCAGTCCACATGGAACATTTTCAAAGATAGACCAAAACTAGCCTCAACAAATTCAAGAAAATTGAAATGATATCAAGCATCTTTACAGATCACAATGGCTTGAAACTCGAACTCAACTTCAAGGAAAAAACTATAAATCATTCAAACTCCTGGAGAATGAATAACATGATGTAAAATAATGAACGGGTGAACAATGACATCAAGGAAGAAATCAAAAAGTTTCTGGGACTTCTGACCAAGATGAAGGCCTAGACAGACACGTTGCATCTCCCCCCACAACTAAGAGGGAATAAAAATATCTCAAAACTAGAGAGGCAACCAGAAGTTCCAGAAAATCCAGTTGCATGGAATCCAACAAAGGTATAAAGCAGAAATACTCATCCAGACGGGTAGGAGTGGCAGAGCCAGGGAGAAGAGGATGCAGTGTGGCGGTGGCAGCAGCAGCGGCAGTAGAAAGCCTGCAGAAAGCGCAGTTACATGTTTTTAAAAGTCAATAGTGACACCTGGGAAGTGCTCCCAGTACCAGACCAGATCGTGCATTGTATGATCCAAGCATGAGGAAAAATAAAGCCTCATTGCTTCAGACTGTACAAACCAATGGGAGTTAGTTAGGGCGAAGGAATAAATTGCCTGTCTCAGCAGAGTCCACTTGTTAAAGGGTCATGACGGTCCCAGAATGTCCACAGAACCACCCACTCTGGGAACAATGGCCAGGGAAACAGCTAGAGAGGTGCCAGTTCCATACGTAAGTGGGAGAAGTGCCTGGAAAGGGGGTGATTGCTGAACCAATGGCATTATTCCCTCTCAGACCCCTCCCCAAAATGCAGTGCAAAAATGTGGTGAAACAGGCCACCCTGTACTGCCACTGAATACCTAAGACTCTACCTCTTACAACGTAACAGGTGTGACAGTTCTACCTCAGACACAGAGGCAATTAAACACAGAATACTGTCAAGTTGAGGAGACAGAGAAATATGGCCCAAAAGAGGGGAAAGATCAAATTCCACTGGGAGAACTAAGCGATGAGAAGATAGCCAACCTCACAAATGAAGAGATAGCCAACCTAACAGATGTAGAATTCAAAACAATGGTGATAAAGATGCTCACATGCTTGACAGATATGTTTGAGTACAACAAATGCATAATGGAGGAAGTGAAAGCTATGCTAAATGAAATGAAGGAAAATCCACACAAAACAAATGGTGAAGGGAAGAAAACCAGGGTTCAAATCAATGATTTGGAACATAAGAAAAAAAGAAACAGTCAATCAGTACAGAATGAGAAAACAAGGATTTTAAAAAATGAAGAGAGGCTTAGGAAACTCTGATACAACTTTAAACGTGCCAACATCAAAACAATAGGGGTGTCAGAAGGAGAGGAGGAAGAGCAAAAAATTGAAAGCTTATGTGAGAAAATAATGAAAGAAAACGTCTCTAATTTGTCAAAGCAAATAGACATACAAGTCCAGGAAGCACAGAGTCCCAAAAAAGCTAGATCAGAAGAGGACAACACCAAGACACATCATCATTAAAATTTCAAAGGTTAAAGAAAAAAAGAGAGTTTTAAAAGCAGCAAGAGAAAATCAGAGAGTTATTTACAAAGGGGTGGCTATAAAACTATCAGCTAACTTCTCAAAAGAAACTTTACAGGCAAGAAGGGACTGGCAAACAGTATTCAAGGTGATCAAAAACAAGGACTTACAGTCAAGATTACCCTATCCAGCAAAGCTATCATTTAGAATGGAAGGATAAATAAAGTGCTTCCCAGACAAGGTAAAGCTAAAGGAATTCATCATCACCAAGCCATTATTATACGTATATTAAGTAAAAGAAGATCTAAACTATGAACATTAAAATAACAACAAACTCACAACCATGAACAACTGAATCTAAAAAATAAAAACAAAATCCAAATAAGCAAACCAGAATAGGAACAGAATTATAGGTATGGGGATCATCTGCAGGGTTATCAGCTGGAAGTTGGAAGGGGGAGAAATTGGAAAATGGTACAGGAAGTAAGAAGCATAATTCATTGGTACAAAATAGACTGGGGGAAGTTAAGGGTAGTATAGAAAAGGGTGAAGACAAGGAACTTATATGCATGACCCATGGACATGAACTAAGGGGGGTTGGTTTCCTGGAGGGAAGGGGAGTACTGACTGGAAGGGAGCAAAGGAAAAAATTGGGACTACTGTAACAACATAACCAATAAAATATAGTTTAAAAAAAGTTTCTGGAAACAAGTGATAATAAACACACAACAGCCCAAAACATATGGGATGCAGAGAAAACAGTCATGAGAAGAAAATTCAGAGCAATACAGGCCTATTTAAAAAAAAAAAAAAGAAGAATCTCAAAAAATATATATAACACTACAGCTACAAGAACTAGAGGAACAACAAACAAAGCCCAGAGCGATTACAAAGAAGTAAATCATGAAGATCAAAGCAGAATTAAATGACATAGAGACTAAACAAACAATTTTAAAGATTAATAAAACCAGGAGCTGATTATTTGAAAAGATAAACAATATCGACAAGTCTTTAACCAGGGTAATCAAGAAAAATATAGGGAGAACCCAAATAATAAATACTAGAAAAAGAAAGAGGAGAAATCACAACCGATATCACAAAATTAAAAAAGATTGTAAGAAATTATTAGGAAAAACAGTATCACAAGAAATTTGACAACCTAGATGAAATGGACAAATTTCAAAAAACATATAATCCTCCAAATCAGAATCAAGAAGAAACAGAAACCTGAAAAGACCAATAACAACTAGTGAAATTGAAACAATAAACAAAAAATCTCCAGACACAGAAAAGCCCTGGACCGAATGGCTTCACAGGTGAATTTTACAACATTTAGGAAAGAACTAAATCCTATCCTTCTCAAAATATTCCAAAATATCCAAGAAGAGGGAAGACTCTCAAACTCTTTATATGAGGCCAGTATTATCCGAATTACAAAACCAGGTCAAGAAACAACAAAAAAAGAAAACTATAGGCCAGTATCACTAAAGAACATACTGCTAAAATCTTCAACAATATATTGGCAGAGTGGATCCAACAACACATTAGAAAGATCATAGAGGAGATCCAAGATGGTGGAGAAGTAAGTGGAAACTACACTAACATCCTCCCAGGACCACTCTGGATTTACAACTTAATTTTGGAGAAATCATCTGGAATAACCAAATGAACACTAGCTGGAAAGAAGTCTTATAGCCACGGAGAAACAGAAAACGCCGCTACATCACAACGTGACCGGTAGGGAGTGCAGAGACACGGAAGAGCTGGCTGGGCTCACATGGGTGGCAGCTGAACGGACTGAGAAACAGCTCAGCAGCCGGGGTTCCCCCTGAGAAGAGCAGGATCTAAACCCCCAGCTGGGTTTCCCAGCCCACAGCAACAGAGTGGAAAGTAAAATAGTATCCAGCTGTGAAAAGTGAAAAACCACAGGGTTTCTTGCTAGCCGGAGAGGAACAGCTGGAGAAAAAGAGCTCTTAAGTGGATCACATACGAAAATATTTTGGCCCCCACTTACCCTGGGCTCAATCAGAGGGAAGGCAGAGAGGACTGAAGACACTTGGGAAGAGTTTGGCATGGTGGCTTTGAGGGGAGAACTGGGGGAGAAGCCGACGGGGTCACAGTGCTGACTCATCCCCAGTACTGCAGGCAGACCATTCCCCTCCAAGTGGCGTCAGCCTGAGAAGAAGCAAAAGCCCTGCCTTTAGGAATTAAGCTGCCACACCCACAGTCCTTAAGCCTGATGGCTACTCACAGATTGAATAGATTAACAACTAAAGAAGACAGACAAAGGCAGTAGATCCCTGGAAGTCTCCAACAGGCTGCCTAGAGCCAGACTGCTACATGATCTGATGTCACCACAGGCAGATCCAGGAAGTGCAGATCATTCTAAAAAGCACCAACAAACAACAGGAGACACAAAAATAGAGAAACAGAGAAACAACTCCCCATCGAAAGGGAAGGTGGAACCCACAGAAAGAGTGCTAAATAAAATAGAGGGGAATGAACTACCAGATATGGAATTTAAAAGATGGATTATGGAGAAGCTGAATGAGCACAACGAAAACTACAAAGAACTCGAGGGAAAATACAAGGTACTCCAGAAAAACTACAAGTAACTTACTGAGAATTACATCAGCATGAAAAAGGACATAGAAGCTATCAATAAGAGCCAGGAAGAAATGAATATGATCTCCAAATTGAAGAACACAGTAGAAGGAATAAAAAGCAGGCTAGAGAAAGCAGAAGATCGGATCAGCGAATGGGAGGACAACACAGACAAAAACTCCCAGACAGTGCAACAAAATGAAAAGAGACTGAACAAGATTGAAGAGGCTCTAAGACACCTGCAGGACAACATGAACCTTAATAATATTCGTATCATAAGAATTCCAGAAGGAGAAGAAGAAGAGCATGAGATAAAAAAAACCTCTTTGAAAACTAATGACAGAAAACTTCCCAAACATGAGGAGAGAAAGAGGCACACAAGTCCAGGAAGCACAGAGGGTCCCAATGAAGATGAATCCCAACAGGCCCACTTCAAGACACATCATAATTAAAATGGCAACGTTCAAAGACAAAGAGAGAATCCTAAAAGCAGCAAGAGAGAAACAACTAATAACATACAATGGAGCTCCAATAAGGCTATCATCAGATTTCTCAGTACAAACACTACAAGCCAGAAGGGAATGGCAAAAAATATGGCAAGCAATGAAAAAGAAAGCCCTACAACCAAGAATCCTCTACCCAGCAAGACTCTCATTCAAAATGGAAGGTGAAAAAAGGAGTTTCCAAGACAAAAGAAGGTTAAAAGAATACATCTCCACCAAACCAGCATTGCAAGAGATGCTAAAGGGTCTGCTTTAAGAAGATGAAGAAACAGAGAGAGACAGAGAAGAACATGCGTACAAAGGAGGAAAATTACAATAAATAAGTACTTATCAGTAATAACCTTAAATGTAAATGAACTAAACGCTCCAATCAAAAGACATAGGGTAACTGAATGGATTAGAAAGAATGACCCACATATATGCTGTCTACAAGAGACCCACCTTAGAACAACCGATCTACACAGACTGAAAGTGAAGGGATGGAAAAATGTATTTCAAGCAAATGAACATGAAAAAAAAGCTGGGGTAGAAATACTTATATCAGACAAAACAGATTTCACAGCAAAGGTCATAAAAAGAGACAAAGAAAGACATTTCATAATGCTTAAGGGAACAATCCATCAAGAACATATAACCCTTATAAATATATATGCACCCAACTTAGGAGCACCCAAATATGTTAGGAAATTTTGAAAGACTCCAAGAAAGACATAGACAGCAACACACTCATAGTAGGGGACTTTAACACCCCATTGTCAACAATGGACAGATCTTCGAAGCAAAGAAACACCAAAGATATTGAGGCACTGAACAACACTCTAAATCGAATGGACTTAACTGATATATATAGAACTTTTCACCCCAAAGAAGCAAAATATACATTCCTCTCAAGTGCACATGGAACATTTTCAAAGATAGACCACATGGTAGGACACAAAACAAACCTCAACAAATTCAAGAAAATTGAAATTATATCAAGCATCTTCTCAGATCACAGTGGCTTAAAATTGGAAATCAATCTCAAGGAAAAAACTCAAAAACATTCAAACTCATGGAGAATGAGTTGTTACCAAAATGCCCTGAGGAACTGGGAATGACTTTTGAAGGTGATAAAAGCCCACGAAATAAAAGGCCTGGTACCATGGTTGGTTGTGCGGTCCACAACAATCTTTCCAGGGGAGGAATGAAGGTTGTTTTACTGAAAGATGGCTAGAAGGGACCTTGAGGCACAATGGAAAACCAGAAGGACTTGGAAAAGACAGGTGTGTACAGGGGAGGCTGAATGGCAGGTATGTGGCTCAGCTTCTGTGCCCTGAAGGGCAGACTGAAGGTCACTCTAAATGTTCCTTGGGTACGTTCCAGCAAAGCAGAACTAAAGATCATAAGTGATCATTTGCTGCTCTTGTTGTGTTTATGCAAATGAACAGGATAAATTAAAAATGGGCTTAATGCAGTCCCTTTAATGACAAGGGGTGTAATCTTAGGGAGAAAAATTATTCAAGAAAAATCACAATGATCAGTGGTAGACTATAAAGTAGTGCAGCTAACTGTCTTTAAAGTTTCTTTTCATTTAAAATACGTTTTCATTTGAAAGTTAAACTATGTCTGTGGTATCATCAAAGATATTTAAGTTACAGGCCAGAAGAATGTCAAATGCCTTGCAACTGGATGTCTTTCTAATAAGACAGTCTTACAGATTTAGAGACTTGTTTGTGGGTTATGTTACATAAATTAACAGGTGTTTTCTGTTTTCAAAGGGCTTAAGCCTATGATCTCATTACCTGAGTGAATATCTGCGCGTATAGGCCTCACTTTATCCTGTCTGCAGCGCTGCCTCCTGAGACTCAACGGTTTGGCTGAACTAAGTGGCTGGGTTAGTGAAGAATGGTGTGGTCTGTGGGCTTCACTTTAAAACTGGTTTCTCTTTTCTATCCTAATGGCTCGGACTGAAAGTGCCCAGAGGTCTGAGAGGGGGGGAAACCTAAACTATTTACCTCAGCCCAAACTAAGTATAATGGGCAAAAGGGTTTTGGACAGGTGAGATGTGCCTGGCACACCTTCCTCCAAAGAAGCTTTTATTTTTCCCTAATGTGGAACATTGAAAAATTAATCCCTGCCTTTTGTCATCTAGTGGTTATGGATTGAATGATGTCTTTTAACCCTGTTGCCAAATATGTTACCCCCAGGATACAACAAGCATACCAGCCTGTTAAACCAAGCATGCCGTTGTCTGGGGACAGCCAACTGACCTGCAGTCTGCACGATCCTTCCCCATGTGGGAAGGCCACCCTCCCCTCCACACCCCCTACTCTTATTAGCGATTTCTGGACCCAAGGGTAGGTAAGACGATGACCATGTTCAGCTTGAAGCAGCTAAGGAGCTTCAGACCTTTGCCCATTGTCTTTTATAAGATTATAAAAGGTCTTAATATCTGAGAGGGATGGATTGTTTTTTTTATTGTTAAAATAATTATTTATTTATTTAGTTATTTATTTTAAAAAAAGAAGAAGAATATATTAAAGGGTGAAGCAGGAGAGCTTGTATGTACGAAACATGGGCATGGACTTGGGGAGGGGTTGCTGGGGGAGGGGCGTGCTGGGTGGAGGGGAGTAAAGGGGAAAAAATTGGAACTACTGTAACAATATAATCAATAAAATATACTTAAAAAAAGAAAAAGATCATACACTCAATCAAGTGAGATTCATCCCAGGGATGCAAGGATGGTTTCATATTTGCAAACTAATAAAATAATACACCACATAAACAAAATGGAGGACAAAAATCACATGGTCATATCAATAGATGCTGAAAAAGCATTTGATAAGTACAACACCCATTTGTGATGAAAACACTCAGCAAAATGGTAACGGAGGGAGCACACCTCCACTTAGTAAGGTCATATACGAGTAACCTGAAGCCAATATCATACTCAATGAGTAAAAACTGAAAGCATTTCCCCGAAGATCAGGAAAAAGACAAGGATATCCACTCTCTATGCTCCTATTCAACATAGACTTGGAAGTTCTTGCCATTGCAATCAGACAAGAAAGAGAAATAAAAGGCATCCAAATTGGAAAAGAGAAGTAAAAGTGTCATTATTTTCAGATGACATGGTAGTTTATATAGAACACCCGATAGACTCTATGAAAAACTACTCAACCTAATAAGTAACTTTGGCAAAATTGCAGGGTACAAAGTCAATATTCAGAAATTGAAGGGATTTCTGTACACCAACTATGAAATCTCAAAGATAGAAACTATAAAAAATATCCCATTTACTATAGCAACAAGAAAAATAAGGTAGTTAGGAATAAACTTAACCAAGGAGGTAAAAGACCTGTACTCAGAAAACTACATAACACTGAAGAAAGAAATAAGGAAGATACAAATAGATGGAAGCATATACCATGTTCTTGGATGGGAAGAACCAACCTCATTGAACTGTCCATACTATGCAAAGCAATTTATAGATTCAG
The DNA here is from genome assembly GCF_987537825.1 of Furipterus horrens. Taxonomy (NCBI): domain Eukaryota; kingdom Metazoa; phylum Chordata; class Mammalia; order Chiroptera; family Furipteridae; genus Furipterus; species Furipterus horrens. Next base: position 47,400,168 of record NW_028327182.1, read on the forward strand.
TGCAATCCCTATTAAAATATCAGTGATGTATTTCACAGACCTAGAGCAAATACTTCAAAAATTTATATGGAACCAAAAAAGACACCAAATAGCCACAGAAATCTTGAGGGAGAACACAATAGGAGAAATCGCAATATCTGATACCAAACTATACTACAAGGCCATGGTAATCAAAACAGTCTGGTACTAGCATAAGAACAGACATATAGATCAATGGAACAGAATAGAGAACCCAGAAATAAACCCAGGTGTATATGGTCAACTAATGTTTAACAAAGAAGGAAGCAACATAAAATGGAGTGAAAAGAAACCCTACAACAAATGGTGTTGGGAGAACTGGACAGGGACATGCAAAAAAATAAAATTAGACCACCAACTTACACCATACACCAGAATAATCTCAAGATGGCTCAAAGTCCCTTTTAATTTATTTATTTATTTATTTATTTATTTATTTATTTTATTTTATTTTTAGAGAGAAGGGAAAGGAGAAAGAGAGGGAGAGAAACCTCACTGTGTGGTTGCTTCTCACTCGAGCCCCCAACTGGAGACCTGACGTGCAATCTAGTCATGTGCTCTGACTGGGAATCGAACCATCGACACTTGGCTCGCAGGCTGACGCTCAATCCACTGAGCCACAGAAGCCAGGGTTCAAAGTCTTAAATGTAAGCTGCGACACCATAAAAGTCCTATAGAAAAACATAGGCAGGAAAATTCTAGATATTCCACGTAACAATATTTTTATGGATACATCTCCTAAGGAAAGGGAAATAAAGGAAAGAATAAACAAATGGGACTACATAAAACTAAGAGTTTCTGTTCAGCAAAAGAAAACATCAGCAAGATGAAAAGTAAGCCAACCATATGGGAAAATATATTTGCCAATGATACCTCAGACAAGGAATTGGTCTCCAAAATATATAAAGAACTTATATGACTAGACACCAAGAAGACAGACAACCCAGTTAAAAAATGGGTAAAGGACATGAAAAAACACTTCTCTAAAGAGGGCATAGAGAGGGTCCAAAGGCTTTTGAAAGAATGCTTAGTGTCACTAGTCATCAGAGAGATGCAAATAAAGACTACAGTGAGATACCACCTCACACCAGTCAGAATGGCTATCATCACCAAATCAACAAACAACATGCGCTGGAAAGGATGCAGAGAACAGGGAACCCTAGTGCACTGTTGGTGGGAATTCAGACTGATGTAGCCACTGTGGGAAACAGTATGGAATTTCCTCAAAAAACTAAGAATGGAACTGCGTTTTGATCTAGCAATTCCATTGCTAGGATTATACCCAAAGAATCCTGAAACCTCAATTCAAAAGAACCTATCCAGCCCTATGTTTGTAGCAGCACTATTTACAGTAGCCAAGTGCTAGAAACAACCTAAGTTCCCATCTGTAGATGAGTGAATAAAAAAACTGGTACATTTACACAATGGAGTACTATGTAGCAGAAAGAAAGAAGAAACTCCTACCATTTGTGACAACATGGATGGAACTAGAGAGAATTATGCTTAGCGAAATAAGCCAGGCAATGAAAGACAAGTACCATATGATATCACCTAATAAAGGAAACTAATGAACAACAAAATACAAATGAGCAAAATTGAACCAGAAGCATGTAAACAAGGAGTAGACTAACAATGACAAAAGGGCAGGGGGGAGTGAAAGAAGGGGGGGGTAAAAAGGGGAAGGGTCTAGTCAAAGAACATGTATAAATGACCCATGGACATGGACAATGAGGTGGGGATTGACTGTGGGGGAAAGGGTGGGCTGGGGAGAGCAATGGGGGAAAATGTAGGACAAGTGTAATAGAAAAACAAACAAGAATTTTAAGAGGGGAAAGAGATTAAAAATAAGAGCAAAACAAATAAATTAATGAGCCAGCAATCTCCCCTCCTCCCAAAAAGACTTCACACATAGGAAAGTGAAAAAAGAAAGTGGAAAGTACGAAAATGCAATTTTAGTGAATATTAGAAGGACAAGGATTTTCTGTCACACTGTACATTTTTCTCCCCACCTGATCCCTCCAGAATTTGTCATTCTGAAGACATAAATAATGACATCAGGTTCTTTGCGTAAAACTAATAAGACCAGTTTTTAATAAAGGTTTTTTTTGACCAAGCTGTTGACCGGAATGTCATGCCTAAAGGAGGCATGCCTGGGCTCTGGTTGTTTCCAAAAAGCCCTGAGGAACTGGAATTGACTTTCAAAGGTAATAAAAGCCCATGAGCAAAAAGGCCTGGTACCTTGGTTTGTTGTGAGGTTCATTACAGTCTTTCCAGGGAAGGAGCAAAGGTTGCTTTCCTGAAAGATTGCTAGAAGGAACCTTAAGGCACAATGGAAAGCCAGAAGGACTTGGAAGAGACAGGTGGTAACAGGCAAGGCTTAATGGCAGGTGTGTGGCTATGCTTCTGTGCCCTGAAGGGTAGACTGAAAGCTACCCTAAAGGTTCCTTGTGTAAGCTCCAGCTAAGCAGACTTAAAGATCATATGTGATCATTTGCCACTCTTGTTGTGTTAATGTAAATGAACAGGATAAATTTAATCTGGACTTAATACAGTCCCTTTAATGACAAGAAGGATAATCTTAAGAAGAAACATTACGATTCAAGGAAAATCACAATGCTCAGTGGTAATCTATAAAGTAGTGCAGCTAACAATCTTTAAAATTTATTTTCTTTTTGGTTATTTTTATTTTTAAGAATATTTTACTGATAACATTGTTACAGTGGTCCCAATTTTGTTCCCTTTGCTTCCCTCCACCCAGTACCCTTCTTCCCACCAGCAATCCCACCCTCCTTAGTTCATGTCTATGGGTCATGCATATAAATTCTTTGGCTTCACCCTTTCCTATATTATTCTTAACCTCCCCATCTATTTTGTAGCTAAAAATTATGTTTCTTAATCCCTGCACCATTTCCCCATTTCTCCCCCTTCCCCCTTCCAGTTGCTAACCCTCCAAATTCTGATTCTGTTCCTATTCTGGTTTCCTTAGTTGGATTTTATTTTTATTTTTTAGATTGAGTTGCTGATAGTTGTGTTTGTTGTCATTTTAATGTTCATAATTTTGATCTTATTTTTATTAAGTAAGTCCCTTTGACATTTCATATAATAATGGCTTGGTAGTGATGAACTCCTTTAGCATTACCTTGTCTGGGAAGCACTTTATTTGCCCTTCCATTTTAAATGATAGCTTTGCTGGTTAGAGTAATCTTGCTTGTAAGTCTTTGCTTTCCATGAACTTGAATACTTCTTGCCACCCCTTCTTGCCTGCAAAGCTTCTTTTTAAAAATCAGCTGATAGTCTTACAGGCACCCCTTTACAGGCACTCTCTGCTTTTCTCTTGCTGCTTTTAAGATTCTCTCTTTAACTTTAACCATTGGCACTTTTATGATGATGCGTTTTGATGTGGTCCTTTATGGGCCTAGCTTATTTGGGACTTTCTGTGATTCCTGGAATTGTATGTCTATTTCCTTCACCAAATTTGGGGAGTTTTCCTTCATTGTTTTCTCACATAAGCTTTGAATTTCTTGCTCTTCCGCTTCTTCTGGCTCCCCTGTGGTTCACATATAGGCATATTTAAAGTTGTCCCAGAGGTTCCTAAGCCTCTTCTCATTTTTTTCAATTCTCTTTTTCTCATTCTGTACTAGTTGACTATTTTTTTCTTCCTTATGTTCCAAATAATTGATTTGAACCCTGGTTTCCTTCCGTTCACCATTGGTATTGTGTGGATTTTCCTTTGTTTCATTTAACATAGTCTTCACTTCTTCCCTTACGCATTTGCCATACTTAAGCATATCTGTCAAGCCTGTGAGCATCTTTATCACCAATGTTTTGAACACTGCGTCTGTTAGGTTGGCTATCTCCTTGTCTGTTAGGTTGGCTATCTCCTTGTTACTTAGTTCTCCCACTGGAATCTTGATCCATTTCCTCTTTTGGGCTATACTTCTCTGTCTCCTCATCTTGAAATACCCCTGTGTTTGTTTGCCTCTATGTCTTAGAGCTGTCACACCTGTTGTAAGGGGCGGAGCCTTAGGTATTTGTTAGTAAAGGGCAATCCGTTTCACCAAGTTGTGGTGCTGTATGTGGGGAAGGGGTCTGAAAGGGAACAATGCCACTTGCTCATCACTCGTCTCTTTTCCAGGCACTTCTCCCACTTACATATGGAACTAGCGCCTCTCTAGCTGCTGTTCTGGCCATAATTCCCAGAGTGGGTGGGTCTGTGGACATTCTAGGATTTTGGGTCCCTTTAAAAAAGCGGACTCTGATAAGAAACCGGCAGGTTCTTCCTCTGCCCCAATCCCTACTGGTTTGCACAATCAGAAGCAATGAGGTTTGATTTTCCCTGACGCTGGAACTGTGAGCTGTGCAGTCTGGTCTGGTGCTGGGAGCACTCCCCAGGTTTTTACTAAGTGTGACTTCCCTTTTTGCTCTCCTAAGGCTGCCACCTCTGCTGCTGCCACCACCGCACAGCATCCTCTCTGCCCGGCTCTGTCCCTCCTACCTATCTGGATGAGCATTTCTTCTTTATATCTTTGTTTGGTTGACATCCATGCAGCTCAATTTTCTCGAACTTGTTGTTTCTAGTTTTAAGGTAGTTGTATTCCTTCTTCGTTGTGGAGGGAGACCAAGCATATCTATCTAGGCCTCTACATTGGTAGGAAGTCCACTAAAGTTTATTTTATTTTAAAGTTTTTTTATTTTTAATTTTACTTTTTGATTTTTCAATTACAGTTGTCCCATTTTCCCCCATTGCTCGCCCCACCCAGCCCACCCCTTCTCCCACAATCATATCCCTCCCTGTTGTCCATGTCCATGAGTCATTTTTACACATTCCTTTACTAAATCCTTCCCTTACTTATTCTCCCTCTCTCCCTCCCTCCTCCCCCTATTAATTGCTATTCTGCTCCTTGTCCTATTTAGTTCATTTGTTTATGTTGTTCTTTAGTTTCCTGTATTAGGTGATATCATATGGTATTTTTCTTTTTTTTGCCTGGCTTATTTGACTAAGCATAATTCTCACTAGTTTCATCCATGTTGTCACAAATGGCAGGAGTTCCTTCTTTCTCTCTGCTACATAGTATTACATTGTGTAAATGTACCACAGTTTTTTGATCCACTCATCTACAGGTGGGCACTTAGGCTGTTTCCAGCACTTAGCTATTATAAACAGTGCTGCTACAAACATAGGGGTGCATAAGTTCTTTTGAATTAGAGTTTTAGAATTCTTTGGGTATAATCCTAGCAGTGAAATCATTGTTTCAAAAGGCAGTTCCATTTTTAGTTTTTTGAGGTAATTCCATACTGTTTTCCATAGCGGCTGCACCAGTCTGCATTCCCACCAACAGTGCAGTAGGGTTCCCGTTTCTCCACATCCTTGCCAGCACTTGTTGTTTGTTGATTTGTTGATGATGGTCATTCTGACTGGTAGAAAGTGGTATCTCATTGCGTTTTTTTTTTTTTTTTTCATCTCTGATGGCTAGTGATGTTAAGCATTTTTTCGTGTGTTTATGGACCTTCTGTATGTCCTCTTTGGAGAAGTGTTTTTTCAGTTCCTTTGCCCATTTTTTAATTGGGTTGTCTGTTTTCTTGATGTTGAGTTGTATAAGCTCTTTATATGTTTTGGATATCATTCCCCTATCTGAGATATCATTGGCAAATGTGTTATTTGGTACTGGGAAGAGAGGAGCAAAGGGGAAAAATTGGAACTACTGTAACAACATAATCAATAAAATATACTTAAAAATAAACAAAAACAAAAAAACAAAGACTTTGCAAGCCAGAAGGGATTCACATGAAATATGAAAAGTGATAAAAAGCAAGGACCACAACTAAGAAGGAATACAACTACTGCAAAACCAGAATTAACCAAAAGTTCCAGAAAATAAATGGAGGTCTGAAATATGAAGTTATAAACAAGTGGTGCTCATCTGGACAGGTAGGAGTGATGAAGCTGGGGTGGAGAGGTCAAACTGTGCTGGTGGAAGCAGCAGTGGCACAGACACCCATATTTAAGGGGAGGTGAGAAGCGCCTGAAGAGCACCTCTGGTTGTAGACCAGACCCGTCAGCTTGCAATTCCAATGCCAAGGAAGGCAGACACCCATTGTCTTGGACTGTGAGCCCTGGAGGGGTGGGGATGGAGGAGGAGGCTCCCGGTCTCTCAGCAGAGAGTGAACAGCAGGAATCCATCTTGGACCCCTACCCCCACAGAAAATGCTACAGCATGGTGAGTAGGGTTGCCTGGCTGTGAGGAGTGCACGGATTCTGCCCCCTACAGTGTGGGAGGTGTGACAGCTCCACCCAGGAAGCAAAGGTAAACACAAAACTGTCAGGATGGCACAGATCATGATAAAGATCCTGGTGACACAGCTGACCAGACAGCAAATATCTAATCTAATGAAGCAGCAGATAGGAAACCTTTCTGAGGCACAGTTCAGAGCTTTGGTTATAAAAATGCTTACAGACCTAACAGCAGATCTTAAACAAGATGGGGAAGGAATGAAGGCTAGTTCTGCTGAAATGAATGAAAACACATATGAAATTAGTGGTAAGGGAAAGAAAACCAGGGATCAAATCAACAAATCAGAACATAGGGAAGGAACAAACAGTCAACCAGTGCAGAAAGAGGAAATGAAAAGTGAGGAAAATGAGGAGAAGCTTAGAAACCTATAGGACAGCTATAAATGGGCCAACATCCAAATCATAGGGTTGCCAGAAGGTGAAGAAGAAGAACTAGAAACTGAAAAATTATGTGAAAAAATAACGAAGCAGACCTTCCTGAACTTGGGGAAGGAAATAGACTTACAGATTCAGGAATCACAGAGAGCTCCAAAAAAACTGGACTCAGGGAGAATCACACCAACACACACTATAATCAAAATGTCAAAAATTAAGGATGAAGAGAGAATCTTAAAAGAAGCAAGAAGGAAGAAGAGAATATGTACAAAGGGGTCCCAATAAGACTCTCAGCTGATTTCTCAAAGGAAACTCTGCAGGCAAGAAGGGACTGGCAAGAAATATTCAAAGTAATGAAAAGCAAAAACCTACAATCATGATTACTCTATCCAGTGAAATCGTCATCCAGAATAGAAGCACAGAGAAAGTAAAACTGAAGGAGTTATCAGATCCAAACCACTGTTATATGAACTTGTTTGGGAGAAAGAGGATCAAAACTATGAACATTAAAATGAAAACTGCATCACAACAACCAACAACAGAAGCTAGGGAACTAAAACAAAGCCAAACTAAGTAGGCAATGAGAGTGGGAAAAGAATTATAGGTATGGGGAACTTATGGGGGGGAGGTCAACAAGGAGGGGGATGGAGGTAAGGGAGGAAATTAAGAAGCATAATAGGAGGTAGTAGACTAGACAGGAAGATGTTGAGAAGAACTATATGCACAACCAATGGGCATGGACTAAGTGGGGAGGACAACTGTAGGGAGGAGGGTCGCTGGGTGGAGGGGAACAAAGGGAAAAGAAATTGGGACCACTGCAACAGCATAATCAGTATAGCATATTTAAAAAAAAAAAAAAAAAAGCAATGACCCACAACCAAGATTACCCAGCAAGGCTATTATTTAGAATTGAATGACAATAAAGAACTTCCCAAACTAGGAAAAACCAAAGGAGTTTATCACCACTAAACCAGTATTACAAGAAATGTTAAAGGGACTCCTTTAAGAAGAAAAATATATCAAAACTATGAATAATAAAATGGCAATAGCTACATACCATCAATAATTACCTTAAGTGTAAATGGATTAATTACTCCAATAAAAATACATAGGGTAAGTGAACAGATTAGGAAACAAGACCCAAATATATGCTACCTAGAAGAGATCCACTTCAGATTGAAAGACACATACAGACTGAAAGTAAAGGGATGGAATGCAAATGTAAATGGAAAAAAGTAAAGCTGGACAAAATAGCCTTTAAAACAAATGCTATAATAAGAGGCAAAGAAGGATCCACTATGTAGAAGACGCTGAGGAGGGGGCAGCAGCTTCAGTCTCCCAAGAAGGGGAGGTCAGCTTAGCAGAAATAAATGCCCCAATTCATCATTCGGATGAATCAGTTTACCTGCCCATATAGAGAAGAATCTAATAAATGTGAATGTTAGACTTCCGGCCAAGATAGAGGCTTAGACTGACACACTCGGTCTCCCTCTACAACTAGAAAGGAATACAACTACCTCAAAACAAAAGATAACTAGAAATTCCAGAAAATAAAACTACACGGAAGCCCAACGTATGGAGTTATAAACCAGCGGTGCTCGTCGGACAGGTAGAAGGGGTGAGAAACCGGGTGGTGCTATTTGCGGTAGCACCAGGGACAGTGGCAAGGAGAGCGATCCAGGCTTCAGTCGAGCCCTGGCAGCTCGCGACTCCAACACTGGGAAACGCAGCCCCCACATTGCCTCAGACAGCAAGGCCCAGAGAGCGGGAGGACAGATCCTGGTCTCCCAGCAGAGAATAATGGCAGGAATCCATCTTGGACCCCTGCCCTCACACAAAGCACCACAGTGTCGTGAAAAAGATAGTGGATCACTGCTGGTCGCTGGGTTGTGACGAGTACATGGGCTCCGCCCCCTATAGTCTGCCCAAGAAGCAAAGCAAAACACAAATCTGTCAAAATGAGGCAGAGAATTATAGAAATCCTGGTGATGCAGCTCACCAGGCAGCAGATGAAGAATCTGACAGATGAACAAATAAGAAATCTTTCAGAGGCTCAATTCAGAGCTATAGTCATTAGGTGGCTTACAGAATTAACAAAAGATTTGGAACAAGACGAGAAAGGATTGAAAGCCACTCATACTGAAAAGAATGAAGACACATATGAGACAAGTGATGAGGAAATAAAATCCAGAGATCAAATCAACAAACAGGAACATACGGAAGGAACAAACAGTCAACCAGTGCAGAAAGAGGAAACAGAGCAAGGAAAGTGAGGAAAGGATCAGAAACCTCTGGGACAGCTATAGGAGATTGAACATACAGATTATAGAATTGCCAGAGGGTCAAGAAGAAGAACAAGAAATTGAAAAATTATGTGAAAAACTAATGAAGCAGACCTTCCTGAACTTGGGGAAGGAAATAGACTTACAGGTCCAGGAAACACAGAGAGTTCCAGAAAAACTAGACCCAGGGAGAAACACTCCAAGACACATTATAATCAAATTGTCAAAAAATAAAGATAAAGAGAGAATTTTAAAAGCAGCAAGAGAGAAGAAAAAAATCATGTACAAAGGAGTCCCAGTTAGACTATCAGCTGACTTCTCAAGGGAGACCCTGCAGTCAAGAAGGGACTGAGAAGAAATATTCAAAGTAATGAAAATCCAAAACCTACAACCATGAATACTCTATCCAGCGAAATTGTCCTTCAGAATAGAAGGGCAGAGAAAGTGCTTCCAGGACAAAATAAAACTGAAAGAGTTCATTAGATCCAAACCACTGTTATATGAGATGTTAAAGGGGCTAGTTTAGAAAAAGGAGGATCAAAACTATAATTATTAAAATGAAAATTTCATCACAAGAACCAACAACAGAAGCTAGGGAATTGAAACAAAGGCAAACTAAATAGGCAACAAGAGTGGAAAAAGAACTATAGGTATGGGGAACATACTGGGGGTAGGTCATCAGGGAGGGGGTAAGGGAGAGGGAGGGAGATAGTACAGGAATTAAGAAGCATAGTAGGAGGGAATGGAATAGACAGGAAGAGGTTGAGAAGAACTATATGCACAACCAATGGACACGGACTAAAAGGGGGGGACAAATGGAGGGAGGGGAGCCACTGGGTGGAGGGGAGCAGAGGGAAGGGAAATTGGGACAACTATAACAGTATAGTCAATACAACATATTAAAAAATAATAATAAAAAGAAAAAAAAGAGAAGGATCCAGTAATTACATTTCTGACTATTTATCTGAAGAAACCCAAAACATTGATTTAAAAGCACATGAGCATCCTTATGTTTATTGCAGCATTATTTATAATTGCCAAAACATGGAAACTACCTAAGTGTTCATCAAAAAAGATGTGGTGTATATATACAATGGAATGTTACTCAGCCATAAAAAAGAATGGAATCTCACCATTTGTGACAACATGATGAACCCAGAGTGTATTATACTAAAGGAAATAAGACAGAGAAAGACAAAAACCATATGTGTGGAATCTAAAAAACAAAATAAACAAGCTCATAGATACAGAGAACATTTTGATGGTTGCTAGATGGGAAGGGGATTGGGAGGGTGGGTGAAAAGGGGAAAGGGATTTTGATGTGCAAATTGTCAATTAAAAAAAACAGTCATGGGGATGTATGGCATAGCATAGGGACTACAGTCAATCGTCGCCGGGTCGTCGTCGGCAGCCGTCCGTCTCGAGAGACGATGGTGTAGCTTCTTAAGAGTCTATCTGCACCGCCGAGAATGGCTGTGCAGTCCGACTCGGGAGTGACACGGTATCTGTCTCCTCCCGTGTTAAATCGACATCTTGCGATGACGCTGGAGTGTCCTCTCCAGTAAAGCTGAAGCTACAGAGCCTGGGCAGGGTGATATGGAGGGTCTGCTGTTGCCCATGCAGCAGACCCCCCATCTCTTCGCAGCTGAAGGGTCCAAGGGAAAGACGGAGTCAATACAGCTTGGCTTCAGGTGCGCTGCAGGAGTTGCCGGTGTTGACTACAACGTCAAACTGCCTTAGGGACTCCGGCTCCGGATTTTCTGTCGGGGTTTACTCCCTTAGCCTTTGCCCTGAAGAGGTATGCCGGAAGGCAGCGGAGGTTTTTTGGAGTCAGAGTTTTCCTTCTCTGATGTGCCCTGACTGGAAGATCGAACCAGCGACACTTAGCTCGCAGGCCGACGCTCAATCCACTGAGCCAAACCAGCCAGGGACAATAATACTGTAATAACTATGTGTGTGTTATAAGGATATAGGATATCAGACTTTTGAGGGTGATCACTTCATAAGTTATATAAATATCTAATCACTGCATTGTATATCTAAAACTAATATATTGTACTTCAATCGTTAATTAAAAAATTAAAAATATTATTAAAAATGTATTTTAATTTCCATTGTAACTTCCTCTTGAACCTATGAGTACTTTAGGAAAATATTTTATTTATTTTAGTTTGGGAACACTGATTTCTGTTTTTCAGAAAAATAAACTAAAATCCAAAAAAATTAAATGTCTTGCTCAAAATAATGCATGGGCTGATAGTGGTCCCCTGACTACTACTCCACTTTGCCTTTCCAATTTCTTAATTCACATTTTTTCCCTATCAGAAAGCTTTTTGAATTTAAACCACCAGAATTATTTTTATTCACCTCATCTATTATACATTTTTCAAATGTTAGCCTAAGCCTTTTTCTAAATTTAATTAGACAGTTTTCTCTTTGACTTTTGTATTCAGACAGGATTTATTACTCTCTAGCCATATCATTTGGCATAGCACATATTAAGCTGTCAATAAAAACTTTATTAAGGAATTTTTTGTTTATGAATGTTTAAAGAATATTATTAGTGCCACCTATGCACATATGAGCCACAGTCTTCTTCAAGGGTTTTATCTGCATTCTTTCTTCCCGGATCTGGTAAGTTCAGAGTCTAGCCCACTCCCCTGACTATAAATGGGAAATGGGAGATAGCTCTGAAGCAAAACAAAGGGCTGGTGGTATCAGGATCAAGCTCTGGTGAACACAAAATACTTTGCTAGAAGTTAAATACTACTTTTTTTTTTCTTGTTCTTGAGAGTACTCCTTAGCTGGGGTAAGGTTGGAGAATTGGACAGTTCTGCCATTACCTCTTTTTCTAGGCCTTCACTAAAGCTTCCAAAGGGAATCTAATGTTAGAACCTGCAATACCATTTTTAGAATATTAAACTTACAGTTAATGAGCTCATTTTTTGAATTTTTTCTCTAAGCAGCTTTTAAAAATGTAATTATTTCCCTTTTATTATTATTTAAAATACATTAATCTAACCAATATAATTTGATGCTGCACAACAACCATTATTTTTTAGCATTTACATATTACATGTTGCGCCTTTGCTAATGATTATCTTTTTATTATTTTATACAGTTATCAAAGTAGCTTCATACCTCTTGTACTAGTTCCTAATTTTTTCCTTGAACATTCTCCCCCATAACCTTTAAGACTTGCAAATTGGTGATTTGAACGATTATTTTTTCATCTTCAAGTTTTAGTTTGTCTACTTTTTCTCTTCAATTTTGTATTTTCTCCTTGATCTCTATAATCATTACTTTATATAGAGTAGATGTGTGTGATGATTACAAAGAATTTTTATGACATGAAGAAGTACTCACAATATAAAGTTAAGTAAAAAAAAAAGTTAAGTAGGATTAAAAATTTCATATACACTGTGAACACAACTAAATGTTTTTTCAGATTAAATTTCTTTTTATTGTACCAAAATAAATATTGATGTCATTCCTCTGGGTGGTGAGATTGTGAGTGATTTAAAAAAACAAAAACAAAACAGTGAGTATGTATTATTTTTTGCCAGACCTGGGTTACAGCCCAAAGTCATAACTGAGGCCAGAGGGACAATTTTGCTGAAAGGGGCCTCCTGCCTGCCAAAAGACTGTCCATCCACATGAAGACTTGCCTGAACAACCTTGGCTTGAGGCAGCTGGCTCCTGTGGGCAGCTAACTCTTGTGGGCAGCTGGTAGGTATGTGTGGAATACATGAGATTTGGGAGTGTGTGGTGGAGAGGAGAAATCCAAGGGAGAGGTCTGACAGTCTGATTTCCAGAGCTCTTTTAGTCTGTGGTTAAAAGCAGTGCTATCTCACTTGGAGTAGAATACAAATAACATCTGAATCCAGATGGAAACTGAGTATCTGGTATCTATATCACCCAATTCACTCCCCAGCTAGAGGTTCATTTCTCTGTATGAGGATATGTGAGCAAGTTCTGATTATTCAGTTTAATAGTGTAGTATGTCATATATTTTTCAGCATCACTTTGCCTCACTTTTCTCAGTCATTAAGGGCCTAAAATAATATTCTCCCACTATCTCGTTAAAGTGTCATGAAGATATAGAAATAAATGTCCCCTATTTGTCACTTAGAGTGTGGCTCTTTGCCACAAATTATGTTACTTCTCTGTGTGTACATGTATGCATACCCTTTTCTTTTCCTTTGAACTCTCCAGACTTTATTCCATTACTCTTCTTTTTGTAAATGGGACAGAACTGAACTCCTGTCATCTCTAAGGGTTTCCTTAATGACCATCCCAGAACATATATAGTTTTAGCTGAGAGGCATGACCAATGTGACCATATAGGCCCATAAGACTGCCTCATTTATCAAATATTAAAGAGTCATTTCACAGAATGGTTTTTCAAGTCACTTTTCAATAGAATTGAAGCCTGACAATTATAAAAAAAGCAAAGGACCCTTAGGTCTATTATTAATTGAAGGGTCATCTAACCATTTGGGAGATCTGTCATAATAACCTATATAACCTTTTCCCTCAAATTAAATTTTCTCCCACAGAGCTAAAATTCATACCACTTCCCATGGCAAATAAACATAAAGAAAAGACATTTTCAAGGGGCTATTTTGTAAGAGCTAATATCTAGAGCTTAGTTGTTGTGTACTGAATCATATCCAGCCTTAGGCTTCTCATAGCTTTTTGTATTAATAGACTGAACAAATGACTAAAGTTGAGATAATACAGTTTTGATAACACATAATCTTTATATGGCTGGTTTGGCTCAGTGGATTGAGTGTCGGCCTGCGAGCTAAGTGTCGCTGGTTCGATCTTCCAGTCAGGGCACATCAGAGAAGGAAAACTCTGACTCCAAAAAACCTCCGCTGCCTTCCGGCATACCTCTTCTGGGGAAAGGCTAAGGGAGTAAACCCCGACAGAAAATCCGGAGCCTGAGTCCCTAAGGCGGTTTGACGTTGTAGTCAACACCGGCAACTCCTGCGGCGCACCTGAAACCAAGCTGTATTGACTCCGTCTTTCCCTTGGACCCTTCAGCTGCGAAGAGGGGGGGGGTCTGCTGCATGGGCAACAGCAGACCCTCCATATCACCCTGCCCAGGCTCTGTAGCTTCAGCTTCACTGGAGAGGACACTCCAGCATCATCGCAAGATGTCGATTCAACACGGGAGGAGACAGATACCATGTCACTCCCGAGTCGGACTGCACAACCATTCTCGGCGGTGCAGATAGACTCTTAAGAAGCTACACCATCGTCTCTCGAGACGGACGGCTGCCGCCGCCGCCAACAAATCTTTATATGATCCTCCTTATCATCATGTCTTAACTTGCATCTAGCTTAGTTTGGCACAATTTATGGCTTCACTCACCAATTGCTAGAACATAAAGCTATTGTAAGATATTTCATATATTAGAATTAAAATAACGAGGTAATAATTAATATATATAATATATACTGTGGGTCCTTTTTATTTGTATTCATCACATTTGATGTTTGCACATTACTAACAATGTGGTGCCTTTCACGTGCATAGCTTGAGGAGGGAGCAATGAATCTGTGCTATTATGGTTACAGGAAGTCATCTTCTAACTACCAACCTGTGACCCAATAAAACCAGCATCCCAAACAGGATTAGGACTGAATCCTAATTCAGCCTTTTATCTTGAATCCCTCACCCACCAACACGGAACTGGTATACATGGGCTGTTCTAAAAGTTTGGCGTGTCACAACTAGCTGCAAATGTGGAGAAGTGTCATTCTACCCAAAGATTGCTTTCTTACTCTAAATAGGAATAGCTTAGGCTTCACTTTGAAGCCTATTATAAAGAGAAAGAGCCTTCCATTCCCGTGTTGTAGTTTAGTTAAAACACAGGTGCTTGCCTTTTAAAAAATTTAGATGTTTGGTTAAATTATGTTTATTATTCTAGTATGTGAAGAGTCTGGTATGTGAGGATGAACTTTAAGAATGAGATCATTTATGATTACTAAGCACACCAGATACTGGCAGCAAGCCATTCTCTATGGAGATGTTTATTTGATGTTTAGAACATGCAAACCCCAGCATCTTTGGTAAAATAAATAATAGTTTATTGTTCAACTTAAATGATGATTTTTTTATGACAAAAAAAGTCAGTAAGAAACTCAGTTTGCAACCAGACACCCCCGACCCCTCATTATAAGAGTTTAAATTTTTTCACTTAACTTTTGGGAGTGCTCCTCTCAGTTTTGGACAGTTTTGTGTCTCATTTCCAGTATAGCTGTCTACAGTATTGCCTTCAAGGCTTTCACAGAGAATTTAATTCTCAGTAATGAAAAGAAAAGAGTCCTACAGGGCAAGTCAGGGGGAGACGGCAGAAGGGAGGGACTAGCCAAGCTGAAGGAGTTCAATTGGAATTGGAAACTAATTTAGTCATGCCAAAGATGTGAAATTATCCAAGACACACAGATCTTACCTAGTGATAACAGAGGTAAACCTCTGCCTTGCAGGAAGCAAATTCCTTCTTTAATAATAAAAATTGTGATGTCAGTGTTATCCTTGAAAAAAAATATTTCTCTCACCTTTTGCAAATCTTCTGGTGCAATTATATTTGCTCTTGGAGATGTGCTGAGATGATTAAATACTAATTTGCATTAAGTTGTTTCAGGTTTAAACTAGAATTGTTTGTCCACAATACCTACTGTTTTAGGAATTAAAAATACATCCTCAGTGATTCTCATTTTAGATCTTCGTTTCAGCTTTTATTTCCACTTGTCTTCTTCTTGGACTGTTTCAGGTAAAGTTCTTGGTTGCAAGCAACAGTAACTGCCTCTGGTAAACTTAAGCAAGAAAGAAATTTATTGGGGAAATTGAGGAAGCTCAAGGATTGAGGAGAGATGGTTGATGACCCAGTGTAACCATCCTTAACAGAGTATATAATATTTTTAACTATCCTGTAATTCATCCTGGCCTTGTTTTTTTTGACCTCCACGTAATCTTCCTTACATTTCCTCCTTAATTTCAAATACATAAAAGAGGCTTAAAAACTATTATTCTCTGGAGCATTTGAGATCTTGCTCCTTGGCATATGTCATCAGTTTGGCTCAAATAAACTGATAAAAATTCTCTACGGATTTGGATGTTTCCTATGTTGACAGCTCTATGGCCTTTTGTTGCAGCAGCTTGAATGGACCAAGACAATGACATTCACGCTACATAAATTAAATACAGATATGGGTTAATTAAGGGAAGTTTTCACATTTTGTGGAAGCCAGAGTGAAATCTCTGGAGGTATGTGATTAACAACCCTGGGTGTTGCGGGAAAACTACCACATCTCTTGTTTTTCCAAAGAGGGTTTATTTAAAAGAAAGTATTTCCATGTTTGCTTAAGAAAGAGATGACAGATCGATTTGCATGGTGGAGAAGTGTCAGTTGTAGGTATTTGTATGAAGAATTTTTTTTGGAGACTGAAATAGTGAATATTAATGCTATAATCACTGAATAAATTAGTCTATGAGCAGTAGTTGAGGAAATCAAGATCAAGAAAAAGAAATAATCCAAGAAACTCCAATTTCAGGAAAAAATATGCTTAGTTTTTGTAGCAAAGATTATTATAAACCAGTATCTTATTTTCCATTCTTTACTAAAAGTACTCCTTTTTTTTTTTTTTTAGATTGCCATACTGCTTCTCAGCTAAAAGACTAAATTTTCTTGTTGCCCTATACCTATGAGAAGCCATGTGACTAGGTGATGAGAAGAGGGCAGAGGAGTTATGTGGTACTTCTGAAGTCTCCTAAAATGGAGAGACACTCTCTGAACTTCCCTTCTCCTCCTTACTCTGATAGAAAGAGTGTTGGTCCCTGATACTTGCTGCCTTCATTCAAACTTGGACTGCCTATCTCCAGACTTCTTCCATGTAAGCAGGAAATAAACTCTCCAGTTTAGGCCACTATTTGGGGGATCTATTTTTTAACATATATTAAAATTTAATCATAACTGATATACAGTAGTTCCTCTCTATATCGGGGTTCACTTATTGCAGCCTCACTGTATCACAGGATTTTTAAAAATTTTATATTTAGTTATTTATCGCGGATTTTTTGCTATATCATGGGATTTTGTGGTACTATATATGTATGTTGCTAAAGTTATGTAGATTTAAAAGTGTAGAATATGTTTAAGAACTAAAGTAATGTTTATAAAAGTGTGGAAAAGTTTAATAAGGGAGTGGGAGAGGTCAATAAGGGGCTGGGAACTGTTTATAAGTGTATGGGAAGGGTTTATAAAGTCTTAAAATATATATAAATAGTAAAATAAATACAAGGTTCCTATTTCGCAGATTTTCACCTATCGTGGGGGTGGGGTCTAGAATGTAATATTGTGGAGGTTATATAATAAATATATCATGTAATCATTTTATTCTAGAAGTTTACATTGTGTTGGTCCTTATATTTATGGAAAACTTTAAGGAGGTAAAGTTGGAGAGGTTGCCTATTGCCGGAGTGCACAAGATCTTCTGGACTATGGTAAAGACATTGGATTTTCTTCTATGTATAGAGAGTTTTAGTGGCATAATTTGACTTACCTTTTAAAGGATGAGGTTTTTCACATCTGGCATAGTAGACTGGTTAATTTGAACAAACGCTCCTACTGAGAAGAAGAAGAACAACAACAACAACAAACTCTGGGGGAAATGTTTTTAAAAATTCCTTGAAGGCATTAGAGAACCAACAAGTCAATTAATAATTATAGGATCAAGTTCCAGGAGATGAAGAAAACCATCAGATATAAGCATGGCAGTTAGGACAACTTTTTCTATAGAGCTCTTTACCAATTATAAAAGTGACTGAGAAGCTGAGAGGGTAAGTAGTGTTTTTGCTAGGCTTGTAGAGCTGAGGGGAAAAAAACCCTGAAATCACAAATGGGTGAGAGATGAACCTGGTAAACTGTTCAGGCTTAGAGTTAATACTCCAATAGGCTATATCATAGTAGTAAGGGTAAGCTGAGAGTCAGCTGATCTTCACAGGGACTGAGTCCCAGCTTCAAATAATCTTAATAATGAAAATTAATTGTTAGAATCCCATGTTACTATAGAAGCAAATTTTTCTAAAAATTTCTTGCACCCAAAATATCCAAGTACCCAAGGTGGAGGACATGAATGGAAACCTGGATAAAGAAGAAGAAATAAAAACAAATCCACTGGGGATCCATCCAGCACAGACTCAAAAATAGCTGTGTTTAATATGTCACAAATATAGAAGACAAGACTGAGATTTTAGAAGTGAACTGGAAACCTGAAAATGAGCCAAGTAGAAATTTTATAACTTAAAAATGAAATAACTAAAATTTAAGTATTTAATGGAAGGCTTAAAAACAGATTAGATAAAGCTAAAAAGAAAATTAGTGAACTGGAAGATGGAGCAGAAGAAAATATCTTGAATGGAGAGAAAAAAGGATGGAAAATACAGAACAAAGGATAAGAGCCATAGCGCAAACAGGGAGATAGTCCAAGGTATATGTAATTAGAGCACCAACAGGAAAGAGAAAGAGAATGAAGCAGAAGACATATTTGAAGAGACAATGGCTAAGAATTTCCTAAAATGTATGACAGACATCAAGACACATATTTAATTTTTTAAGTTATTCTGAACCCAGCAGGATAAATGAAAGAATTCCACACCTATTCATCATAGTAAAACCAAAGACAGAAATAAAACTCTTTAAAGCATCTGGGAAAAAAGGAGCAACAACTTTCAAAGCAACAAAAATTAGATGTATAGCTAATTTCTTCATAGACTTATGAAAGCCAGAGGAAAATGGAATAATTAATGTTTAATGTTGGAATGAAATAATGATCAACCTAGAATTATATACCCAATGAAAATATTCTTCAGAAATGAAGCTAAAATAACTATCTAACAAGCAAAAATTGAAAAAAATTATATTAGCAAATTCATAGTACATAAAATACAAAAGATTTTTATTAGGCAGAAAGAAAATGATCTCAGATGGAAGCCTATAGATGCAGAACAGGATAAATAGCAATGAGAAGGGTAAATATCAAGCCATGTAATATGAAGAATAGACACATTTATTGAAGAAGATACAAGTTACCAGAAACTTTGTACAGAATAATGACACCTCAGTCCCCTTCAAAGTAGGCAGCTTGGAACTTCACACAGTTTTCTCAGCATCTCTTCTACTATTCAGAAAACTGAGAAATCCTTTGTCAGAATTGCCATCAGCTGCCGTGTTGTATTTTCCTGAATCTCATGGATGGTCTGAAATATCTTCCCTTTCAAAGGTGATTTTTGTTTTGGGAAAAGCCAAAAGTCACAGTGCACCAAATCTAAGCTGTAGTGGAGTTCAGTCATCTGGGTGATTTGATATTTTGCCAAAAAACACTGCATGAGATGTGATGCATGAGTTTGTCCATTGTTGTGATAAAGCTGCCAATCTCCAGTTGCCCATAGCTGTGACTGTTTTTGTTGTATTGCATCTCTCAACTGATGAACATTGAGGTAGTGCTGCTTATTAATTGTTTGGCCCAGAGGGAGCATACTTCTGATGGACACCACTTTCCCAATCAAAAAACAAAGTTAACGTCTTGATCTTGCTGCAATTTTACCATGCCATCTTTGAGTGTGGAGAACCAGGGCACTTTCATTGGGATTACTGAGCCTTTGTGTCTGGATCATAGATATAGACCTATGATTCATCTCTCATTATGACCTTCTTCAGAAAATCTGGTTCATTGGTAGCAGTGTGAATCAAGTCATTAGCAACTGCAGCATGATGTTCCTCCTGCTCTGGTAGCAGACGCCATGGAACGAATTTTGTCATGACATGTTTCATGCCAAGATCCTGCATCAAAACCTTGGACACAGTAGTTTTTGGAATCCCCAAATCAGCTTCTAGCTCTTACACCGTCTGTCACCAATCTTTGTTGGTTGCAGCCCATACATGTTTAACATTCCCACGTGTTCTGCTTATTGCAGGCTTTCCAGAATATGGATGACTCTCAGTAGATTCTCGACCATCTTTGAAGTGTTTGTGCCACACTTTTATTTTCACTGCACTCATTGCATCATCCCCAAAGCCTTCTGAATCATCCAAATAGTGTCTGCAAAGGAATGTTCAAGCTTAATGCAAAATTTGATGCAGATTTGTTACCCAGTCATTTTGAATGCAGTGGCCACACAGTACACATGCTAACTCAACAGCATCTATCTACCACCCCCACTGTCTAGTACAGTGAAGTCATCGTTGTTCACACATATGCATTCCAGTCCACTCTCCTTGGCTGCCAGGTTATATTGCTGTCATGCAAACCATCCTCATTATGTTAACAATGGCTGGACTTTTTCTGGACAGACCTATAAAAAATAACAATTTCTTGTGAAGTTTTTAATAAATATCAAATTAAAATACAATGATAATGTATAAGTCAGAAGGAGGATAGTGGGGTGTAAAGGTTCCGATACTTTTGCATTGTCTTGTAAGAGGGTAAAAATATCAATTAATATTATACTTTGATATATTACTTTGATTCAAACTGTTACAAATGAACCAGATTTTCACAAGAAGGTCATAATGAGAGATCAATCATGGGTCTATAGCTATGATCCAGAAACATTAAAAGAATAAATAACTTCAAAAGTAATAGATGGAGAAAATTAGAATATTAATAATAATAAAATCAAAATGACAGGAAATGAGAGAAAATAAAACACTGAACAAAAGAAACGAGTAGAAAGCAAGTATTATGGAAGATATAAACCAAAAAATATTAATAATTATATTACCAAAATGTATAAACCAAAATATATTAATGTGGGGGAACCTCTCCTTGTGGTTTAGGGAATTGTAGCCCCAGCCCTGAGCCTGACTCGCCTCACCGCCCCTCCATCCCCCGGCTTGTCTTTAAGTCTCGACAAAAGGCTGCTTGGGAGACATAACCAAAAGCCACTCAGAGGGTTTCCATGGGAATTGGATTTAAAGAATGCTTATTATGCTTTAGAACTTGCTCTGCTTTTCTTATCTCTTAGTTACATATAAACAGTCTCTAGCAAGGAATGTATGAAACCTTGCACCTAATGCCAGTGTGGTGTCAATATGTTTAATAGACCCTGACAGAGACTGGTCACTGTGCTCTCTGTACTGGTACTTGTAATCTGTTATTGTCAACTGTAATCCAAGCACCTAAAAGCTATTGATGATTCATAAATTTTGACCTTGTATCTCCCATGCATGCCCTTCTCAATAAAAAGCATGAGGAATGGAGGTCTTGTGCTGTCCTCCTCTAGAGAGAGCAGCCACCTTCCTTCCCCCACGACATAATATACTGTCCTGGATAGATTTGTTCCACCATGGTCTTGAAACCTTTGCTGGACAGAGCACTTTCCAACCAAGCTTAGGGCATTGAAGGCAACTCTGCCACACCTTTTACCCAAACATGGGGCAGGTCAGCCTCATATTAATACTAATATTAAATATAAGTTAACTAAATGTTCTAATTAAAATTAAAAAATTATCAAATGAGATAAGAAAACAAAATCCAGTTACATACTGCTTACAAAAGAGTCCTGGCAGAGGCAGAGGATTCCTGAGACACACAAAGGGGCAACATAGGATGTAAAAAACTCTAGGTTAGAGGTCATCCCACTTTCTTTTACTATTCAAACCTGTCATAGATTGCACTCATTGTGGTTCTTGACATGCTAAAAGGTCAGTTTTTAATCCAATGATATTCTTTCTGAAAGACCTGTAACTTTTCAGTTTCAGAAATATTAGTTTGCATATCCTGAAAAAATAGGACTATTCTTTAATATTCATTGTTCTTAATACCAGCAACATGAATGTAAATATCTATAGTGAATTATTAGCTCTCAATTATCAGCATATAATGGAGAACATATTAAGTTATTAATAAGACAGTTATCAGATGGTGGAAGGGTGAGGAGAAAAATAAATGAATTCTTGATAAATTCTTCTTGTGTTTCTGGTCACATTATTAAAAATATTAAGTTTGCTAGTTTATGACATCTTTATTAGCTCAATAGTTATATAATTTAGAAGAGAAAACATATGATACATAGATGTTTTAAGCATTATTCTGTAAATGACACTGCTTGCTAATCCTCTAATTCTGCACACCAAAATCCTGGTTGCAAAGATTTCTTTTCCTTTTCCTTTTTGGTTTTTCAATTACACTTGTCCCATTTCCCCCCCATTGCTCCCTACCACGCAGCCCACCCCTTCACCCCAATCACATCCCTCCCCGTTGTCCATGTCCATGAGTCATTTATACACGTTCCTTGACTAGACCCTTCCCTTCCTGATCCCCCTTCTCTCCCTCCCCGCTCCCCTCTATTGACTGCTATTCTAATCTTTGTCCTATTTAGTTCATTTGTTTGTGTTGTTCTTTAGTTTCCTGTATTAGGTGATATCATATGGTATTTTGCTTTCTTTGCCTGGCTTATTTCACTAAGCATAATTCTCTCTAGTTCCATCCATGCTGTTGCAAATGGCAGGAGTTCCTTCTTTCTTTCTGCTACATACTATTCCATTGTATAAATGTACCACAGTTTTTTGATCCACTCATCTACAGATGGGCACTTAGGCTCTTTCCAGTACTTAGCTATTGTAAACAGGGATGCTATGAACATAGGGGTGAATAAGTTTTTTTGAATTAGGGTTTTAGGATTTTTCGGGTATAATCCTAGCAGTGGAATTGCTGGTTCAAAAGGCAGTTTCATTTTTAGTTTTTTGAGGTAATTCCATACTGTTTTCCATAGTGGCTGCACTAGTCTACATTCCCACCAACAGTGCAATGCGGTTCCCGTTTCTCCACATCCTCGCCAGCATTTGTTGTTTGTTGATTTGTTGATGATGGCCATTCTGACTGGTATAAAGTGGTATCTCATTGCGGTTTTTATTTGCATCTCTCTGATGGCCAATGATGTTGAGCATTTTTTCATGTGTCTATGGACGTTCTGTATATCCTCTTCGAAGAAGTGTTTGTTCAGGTCCTTTGCCCATTTTTAATTGGGTTGTCTGTTTTCTTGATGTTGAGTCATATGAGTTCTTTATATATTTTGGAGATCAGTCCCCTGTCTGTGATATTATTGGCAAATATGTTTTCCCATATGGTTGGTTTCCTTTTCATCTTGCTGATGTTTTCTTTTGCTAAGCAGAAACTCTTTAATTTGATGTAGTCCCATTTGTTTATTTTTTCCTTTATTTCTCTTGCCTTAAGAGATGTACCCATGAAGATATTGTTACGTGGGATATCTGAAATTTTCCTGCCTATGTTTTCCTTTAGGACTCTAATGGTTTCACAGCTTACATTTAAGTCTTTGATCCATCTTGAGTTTATTCTTGTGTGTGGTGTAAGTTGGTGGTCTAGTTTCATTTTTTTGCATGTCCCTGTGCAGTTCTCCCAGCACCATTTGTTAAGAGGCTTTTCTGACTCCCTTTTATGTTCCTTCCTCCTTTATCAAAGATTAGTTGACCATAGAGGCCTGGGTTTATTTCTGGACTCTCTATTCTGTTCCACTGATCTATATGTCTGTTCTTATGCCAGTACCAGACTGTTTTGATCACAGTGGCTTTGTAGTATTGTTTAATGTCTGGTATCGTGATTCCTCCTGCTGTGTTCTTCTGTCTCAAGATTGCTTTTGCTATTCGGGGTCTTTTTTGGTTCCATATGAATTTTTGGAGGATTTGTTCTAGGTCAGTGAAATATGTCCTTGGTATTTTAATAGGGATTGCATTGAATCTGTAAAATGCTTTGGGTAGTATGGCCATTTTGATGATGTTGATTCTTCCCATCCAAGAACATGGTATTTGCTTCCATTTATTTGTATCTTCCTTAATTTCTTTCTTCAATGTTATGTAATTTTCAGAGTACAGGTCTTTTATCTCTTTGGTTAAGTTTATTCCTAGGTACTCTATTTTTCTTGTTGCTATAGTAAGTGGTATTTTCTTTTTTGTCTCTGTCTCTGCTATTTTACTGCTGCTGTACAGAAATGCCTTAGATTTCTGTATATTTATTTTGTACCCTGCTATTTTGCCAAATTCACTTATTATACCGAGTAGTCTTTTAGTGGAGTTTATAGGATTTTCTAGGTATACTATCAGGTCATCTGCATATAATGAAAGTTTTGCTTCCTCTTTCCCAATTTGGATGCCTTTTATTTCTTTTTCTTGTCTGATTGCTGTGGCTAGGACTTCCAACACTATGTTGAAAAGGAGTGGAGAGAGTGGACAACCTTGTCTAGTTCCTGAGTTCAGGGGGAATGCTTTCAGTTTTTGTCCATTGAGTATGATGTTGGCCTCAGGCTTCTCATATATAGCCTTAATTATGTTAAGATATGCTCCCTTTATTCCCATTTTGTTGAGTGTTTTCATCATAAATGGGTGTTGTACTTTATCAAATGCTTTTTCTGCATCTATTGATATGATCATGTGATTTTTGTCTTTCATTCTGTTTAGGTGATGTATTATATTTATCGATTTGCGAATATTAAACCATCCTTGCATCCCTGGGATGAATCCCACTTGATCGTGATGTATGATCTTTTTGATGTATTGCTGGATCCTGTTTGCCAATATTTTATTGAGGATTTTAGCATCTATGTTCATCAGTGATATTGGCCTGTAGTTTTCTTTCTTTGTTGTGTCTTGACCTGGTTTGGGGATTAGGATAATAGTGGCTTCATAGAAAGAGTTTGGGATTTTCCCCTCTTCTTGGATTTTTTCAAACAGTTTGAGGAGGATAGGAGTTAGTTCTTCACTGAATGTTTTGTAGAATTCACCTGTGAAGCCATCCGATCCAGGGCTTTTGTATGCAGGGAGATTTTGGATTACTGTTTCAATTTCCTTTTTTGTTATTGGTCTGTTGAGACTTTCCACTTCTTCTTGATTCAGTTTTGGAAGGTTATATGTTTCTAGAAATTTGTCCATTTCTTCTAGGTAGTCAAATTTTTTCCCATACAGTTGTTTGTAGTAATTTCTTACAATTATTTGTATTTCTGAGGTATCAGTAGTGATTTCTCCTCTCTCATTTCTGATTTTGTTTATTTGTGTCTTCTCTCTTTTTTTCTTGATGAGCCTGGCTAGAGGCTTGTCGATTTTATTTTTTCAAAGAATCAGCTCCTAGTTTTGTTGATTTTTTGGATTGTTTGTTTAGTCTCTATGTCATTTAATTCTGTCCTGATCTTGATGATTTCCTTCCTTCTTTTTGCCCTAGGCTTTGTTTCTTGTTGTTGTTCTAGTTCTTGTAGCTTTAGGATTAGATTTTTTATTTGAGATTCTTCTATCATTTACAGATATGACTGTATTGCTATGAACTTTTTTCTCAGGACTGCTTTTGCTGTGTCCCATAGGTTTTGGGCTGTTGTGTGTTCATTGTCATTAGTTCCTAGAAATTTCTTGATTTCCTCTTTTATGTCATTGTTAACCCATTCATTATTTAATAGCGTATTATTCTTTCTCCATGAGTTTGGGTGTCTTTGAATTTTTTCTCTGAGATTGATTTCTAGTTTCAAGGCATTGTGGTCTGAAAAGATGCTTGATATGATTTCCATTTTCTTGAATTTGTTGAGGTTTGTTTTATGTCCTATCATGTGGTCTATCTTTGAAAATGTCCCATGTGCCTTTGAAAAGAATGTATATTTTGCTTCTTTGGGGTAAAAAGTTCTATATATATCAGTTAAGTCCATGTGGTTTAGTGTGTTGTTCATTGCCTGTATATCCTTGGTGTTTCTTTGCTTCAATGATCTGTCTATTGTTGATAATGGTGTGTTGAAGTCCCCTACTATGAGTGTGTTGTTGTTAATATCCTCTTGTGGTCTTCTATTATATTTTTTATGTATTTGGGTGCTCCTGTGTTGGGTGCATACATGTTCATCAGTGTTATATCTTCTTGATGGATTGTTCCTTTAAGTATTATGAAATGTCCTTCTTTGTTTATTTTTATTGCCCTTGCTTTGAAATCCATTTTGTCTGATATGAGGACTGCTACCACAGCTTTTTTTTCAGGTCCATTTGCTTGGAATATATTTTTATATCCCTTTACTTTCAGTCTGTGTAAATTTTTTGTTTTGAGGTGTGTTTCTTGTAGACAGCAAATATGTGGGTCCTGTTTTCTTATCCATTCCGTTACCCTATGTCTTTAAATGGGAGCATTTAATCCATTTACATTTAAGATTATTATTGACATGTATTTATTCATTTCCCTTTGTACCTCTGTTCCTCTACTCTTTTTTTCTCTTCCTTTTTCTTAGAACATTCCCTTTAGCATCTCTTGCAATGCTGGTTTGGTGGAGATGTATTCTTTTAGTCTTCCTTTGTCTGAGAAACTCGTTATTTCACCTTCTATTTTGAATGAGAGCCTTGCTGGGTAGAGTATTCTTGGTTGTAGGCCTTTGTTTTTCATTGCTTGAAATATTTTTGACCATTCCCTTCTGGCTTGTAGTGTTTCTGTTGAGAAATCGGTCGATAGCCTTATCAGAGCTCCCTTGTATGTTATTTGCTATTTTCCTCTTCCTCCTTTTAGGATTCTCTCTTTGTCTTGGAATGTTGTCATTTTAACTACGATGTGCCTTGGGGTGGGTTTTTTTTGTTTTGTTTTGTTTTTGTTTTTGGTTCCTCTTTATTGGGACTCTCTGTGCTTCCTGGACTTGTATAACTTTTTCTCTCATCAGGTTGGGAAAATTTTCGGTCAGTATTTCTCCTATCAGTTTATCTATTCCTTGTTCTTCTTATTTCTCTTTAATTCCAATGACTCTGATATTGTTCTTCCTTATGCTATCCTGTAATTCCCTTACCTCATCTTCATACTTTTTAAATCTTTTTTCATTTTGCTGTATCGTCTGAGAATTTTTTCCTACATTATCTTCTCACTCACTAATTTGATCCTCTGCTTCATTTAGTCTGCTTTTGACTGATTCTACTGTGTTTTTCAGTTGAGAGATTGCATTCTTCATTTCTTCCTGGTTCTTGATGATAGTTTCTATGTCTTTTTTTTTATGCTGGTGTCGTTCTCTGCAAGTTCCCTGTAATTTTCTTGGAGCTGTTGGTAACTTCCTTGGAGGTTGTCATAGTTGTTTCTGAGGTTGTCGAGTATATTGAGCTTCTTCACCACCCCTGTTTTGAATTCCGTGTCTGACATTTGGGCTATGTCTATTCCATCTACCTCTCTTTCTGGGGATTCCTCTTTTCTTTTCATTGAGAGGTTGTTTCTGCATCTTACCATGTTGGATCCTTCTTGTTTATGTTTGTTTTTTGGGTTTGTCTGCTTTGACTTCCCACCTTTGTGGTATGATATTCTTTTAGGAGATCTGGGGGTTTCAGGGTGTAGTCTCTTTGATCTCCTGAGGCTGTTGTTCTTGGGGTACCCTTTATGTCGTTTGTTTATGCTGTCTGGTTATATTTCAGATGCTCTTTGTTAGGATCTACCTTCTGGTTAGTTGATCGAGAGTCACTGTATCCACTTTGTCTTGAGTTCTTTTGTGGAGATGTCAGTTCAGCCTTTGTGCATTGTCTTCTTTTTCTGTGTCCACAGCTGGTCTAATGTGGCAGGTCAGAGGTTCCTATTCCTTGCAGAAGCAATGTGCTCGCAGTGGCCGGCATGGAGCGTTCCTTTGGCACCCATTGGAGCTAACTGAGGTGCCGCTGTGCGCAAGGCTCCCAAGAGTGTGGCAGCATCAGTGGTGGTTGCAGCACAGGGGCTGGAGCTGTGGCTAAAAGCGCAGTCATACATTTTAAAAGTTAGGGAGAGAAACCTGGGAAGCAATCCCAGCCCCAGATGAGACTGCACAGCTCACAGTTTCAGTGCCGGGGAAAATAGAGTTACATTGCTTTTGACTGTGAAAACCAGTAGGGTTTTGGGAGAGGAGGAAACTGCTAGTCTCTCAACAGTCAGCTATGGGAAGGGGGAGAAGTGCCTGGAAAAGTGGCATTGTTAGCTCTCAGACCCCACCCCCACATACAGCGCCTCAATGTGGTGAAACAGGTCACCGCACACTAACAAATACCTAAGGCTCCACCCTTTACAATATAACAGGTGCAACAGCTCTACCTAAGACGCAGAGGGAAACACTGAAAGCATTCAGAGAATTATGGTCCAAAAGGTGTGGCAAATCAAGGGCCCAGTGGGAGAACTGAGCGATGAGAAGATAGCCAATGTAACAGACCCAGTGTTCAAAACACTAGTGATAATGAAGCTCACAGACTTGACAGACGATTGAGGAGGGAAGAAGTCAAGGTTATACTAAAGTGAAACGAAGGAAAATTCGCATGAAACCAGTGGCGAAGAGAAGGAAACTGACATTCATATAAATGACTTGAAACATAAGGAAGAAAAAAAACAGTCAACTAGTACTGAAGAAGAAAACAGGAATTGGGAGAGGCTCAGGAACACTTGGGACAACTTTAAACATACCAATATCTGACTCATAGGCGTGGCAGAAGGAGAAAAAGTAGAGAAAGAATTGAAAACTTATATGAAAAAGATAATAAAGAAATAGTTTTCTAATTTGGTGAATGAAATAGACATATAAGTCAAGGAAGCACAGAGTCCCAAACAAGCTAGACCCAAAGAGGACCCCACCAAGACACATCATAATTAAAATGCCAAAGGTTAAAAATAAAAATTTTAAAGCAGCAAGAGAAAAGAACAGAGTTACCTACAAAGGGGTACCTTAAGACTAGCAGTAAATTTCTGAAAAGAAATATCGCAGGGTAGAAGGGACTGGCAAGGAGTATTCAAAGTGATGAAAAGCAAGGACCTACAACCAAGACTACTCTATCCAGCAAAGCTATCATTTAGAATGGAAATGCAGATAAAGTTCTTCTGAGGCAAATTAAAGCTAAAGGAGTATACCATCATCAAGCCATTATTATATGAAATGTTAAAGGGACTTATTTAAGAAAAAGAAGCTAAAAACTATGAACATTAAAATGACAATGAACTCACAACTATCAACAACAGAATCTAAAAAATAAAAAACTAAAAATCTAAGCAAACAGCCAGAATGGGAACAGAATCATAGATGTGGAGATCATTTGGGGCGTTATTAGCTGGGAGGGAGAAGGAGAATAATGATGAAATGGTGCAGGGATTAAGAAGCATAATTGGTAGGCTGAAAATAGGGGAAGTTAAGAATAGTATAGGAAAGGGTAAAGCCAAAGAACTTACATGCATTACCCATGGACATAAACTAAGAGGGAAGGTATTGGTGGAGGGTAGAGGGGTAAATAGGCAGAGGGAAGCAAACGGAAAAGAAATTCGGACAACTGTAATAGCATAATAAATAAAATATCAAAAATTTTTTTTTAATCTAAGGAGAAATAAGGAGCTTCTCAGACAAGAAAAAGTTAGAGTTTGTTAACACCAAACCTGAAGTACAATTAATGATAAAGGGCTTGCTCTAAGAAGAATAAAAAAAGAAAGAAGAAAAAACATAAAAATAATCTAACAATAAAATGACACTAAATACTAAGTATCTATTAAAAATCACTTTAAATGTAAATGGCTTAAACACTCCAATCAAAAGACATACTGTAGCAGAATGGATAAGAAAACAAGACCCATATATATGCTGCCTCCAACAGACCCACCTCAGTTTGAAAGATACACACAGACTAAAAGTAAAGGGATGAAAAAAGATATTTCATGCAAATGGAAGGGCAAAAAAAATCTGGGGTAGCAGTACTTATATACAAAAAAATAGACATTAAAACCAAGGTTGGAGTCGGAAGATGGCGGAGGAGTGAGGGGAGGCTGCGCTTTCAGGCTCCCGAGACCCGTCTGCAGTTTGGGCTAATTGCAGACAGAACATTCCAGTGAGCAGCTGGACACTGACAGGAGTCAAGCCATGGCACTGCTGGATTAGAGAAAAACCATCTTGGAACAACCTGTTTAGTGAGGATAGCGGAGGAAAAGGGGATGAAACGGGATTCCTGATTGGGGTGGCTGCCTGAGCTGCAGCTGGAAGTACACAAAGGCTTTTTGGTGACCACAGGCTACCCCAGAGAGGAGTTGGGAGGAGAGCGGATCTCTGCCCGCTGGCAGAGAGAGGACTCAACCAAGTGGCATTGGCGCTGAAGGACAGGAGACAGCGTGCTGCCGGGCAAGTGAGAACATAATTCTCCTTTATATTTTTCTCTAGTGGACTGCGGAGAGGGGAGGAAAGTTTGGGGGTGGTAGGCCATTCTTGAGGAGCGCAGGCACAGAGGTGCGCTCATCTACTCCCCAACCCTACCCTTGGGTCGCGGGGGCACGCATAGGGAAGTGCCCTCATTCACAGGCCCAGGTGCGTGGGGCCGTGAGTCCAGGTGCCCCTCGGACACTCCCCAACAGACATAAGATCAATGCACCAACGGGCACAAGGAGGGCCCACTGAACACGCAGAAGACCATGCGCAGACACCCCTAGCCAGCTCCAGTGGGCGCCAGGCCCCAGGCCAGAAAGCAGACCACTAGCTCAGGTTCTGCTCGTGCCGCCCAGATGGGTGAGGGAAGGCCAGCAGCTGCGGTGCCGGAACAGCGGGCAGCAGTGACTAACAGACACTCACTTCCATTGTGCAAAAGTGTCTGGGGCCCCGCCCTAAGAGTAGAGAGACCAACTCCCAGAGCTCGGCTCAGCAGGAATAAGGGCACTGGCACGCAAGCACAAAAACACCTCGGCCTGGCTACAATAGGCGCCAATCGTGGGGCAAGCTCTCCGGCCACCCATACAGGGGCGTGCGCTCAAGGAAGAAGAACCTCTGACCCGCCACACTAGCTAGACCAGCTGCGAATGCAGAAAGAGAAGATGACACACCAAGGCTGAACTAAGTAAAAACATTCCTTTTTTTTCTTTTTTCTCTTTTTCTTTCTTTCTTTCTTTCTTCTTTTTTTTTCTCCTTTTTTCTTTTTCTTTCGTTTTTTCATTTTCTGTTCCTTAAAAAAGGAGAGAGGAGCAGAGGAGAGGAGGGGGAGAAAAAAGAAAAGAAAAACAAACTATATCTCTAATGAGTTTCATATAACCTCTCCTTCTCATCCTTTCTCTTTAATCGTTGTTTATTTGCTTGTGTGTCTAGTTTAGCCCCCATCACTCTAAATAATAGAATATAATTACTATATTAACCCAAATACAATACAACCCCACTTTCTTACTAAATTATGCATTTTCCCATCCTTCTCTTCTATTTTTATTAACATACAAGGTAAATATTACCTACTGGCTTGCATAGTCTCAACTATTATTAATCTATCACCCCCTCTATCAAAAATCATATTTTTCCTCCCTAAAAACAACTCTTATCTATTCTTCTTATAGTACAAAAGCTATAATCTCTTTACATTTATATTAATACTGGCTCGTTTGCTGATGATAATGGGATAGAGGGTGGTGGATATTTTTGAGGGTGTGGGTCTCCTGCCTGGGCTGTGTGTTTATGTTTTTAACAACATCTCCACAAAAGAACTCAAGACAAAGTGGATTGAGTGACTCTCAATCAACTAGCCAGAAGGAAGATCCTACCAAAGAACATCTGAAATGTAACCAAACAGCATAAACAAGTCACATAAAGGGTAACCCAAGAACATCAGGCTCAGGAGATCAAAGGGACTGCACCACTGAAACCCCCAAATCTCCGATAAAGAATCTCACACCACGAAGGTGGGAAGTCAAAGCAGACCATCACCCCCGCAAAAAAATAAAATAAAAACAAGAAGAAGCCAACATGGTAAGAAGCAAAAATAACCTCTCAATAAAAAGAAAAGAGGAATCCTCAGAAAGAGAGGTAGATGAAATAGACATAGCCCAAATGTCAGACATGGAATTCAAAACTATGGTGGTGAAGAAGCTCAATATACTCAACAACCTTAAAAACAACTATGACAACCTCCAAGGAAGTTACCAGCAGCTGCAAGAAAATTACAGGGAACTTGCAGAGAACTACACCAACATAAAAAAAGACATAGAAACTATTAACAAGAACCAGGAAGAAATGAAGAACTCAATCTCTGAACTGAAAAACACAGTAGAAATAGTCAGAAGCAGAGGATCGAATTAGTAAGTTAGAAGATAATGCAGAGGAAAAACTCCCAGACAATAGAGCAAAATGAAAAAAGATTGAAAAAATATGAACAAGAAAAAGGGAACTACAGGATAGCATGATAAGAAATAATATCAGGATCATCAGAATTAGAGAGGGAGAAGAAAAGGAGGATGGAATTGAAAAACTGAGAGAAGAAATAATGACAGAAAATTTACCGAACCTGATGAGAGAAAAAGTTATACAAGTTCAGGAAGCACAGAGAGTTCCAATGAAGAGGAATCCCCAAAAACCCACTCCAAGGCACATCATAATTAAAATGGCAACATTCCAAGACAAAGAGAGAATCCTAAAAGCAGCAAGAGAAAAACAGCAAATAACATACAAGGGAGCTCCGATAAGGCTATCAACTGATTTCTCAACAGAAACATTACCAGCCAGAAGGGAATGGTCAAAAATATTTCAAGCAATGAAAAACAAAGGCCTACAAACAAGAATACTCTACCCAGCAAGGCTCTCATTCAAAATGGAAGATGAAATAAGGAGTTTCTCAGACAAAGGAAGACTAAAAGAATACATCCCCAGCAAACCAGCATTGCAAGAGATGCTAAAGGGAGTGTTCTAAGAAAAAAGAAGAAGAAAAAAAAAAAAAAAGAGGAAAGAAACAGAGGTACAAAAAAAATGAATAAATACACGTCGATAATAACCTTAAATGTAAATGGACTAAATGCTTCAATTAAAAGACATAGGGTAACGGAATGGATAAGAAAACAGGACCCACATATTTTCTGTCTACAAGAAACACACCTCAAAATAAAAGATTTACATATACTGAAAAGTAAAAGGATATAAAAATATATTCCAAGCAAACGGATCGGAAGAAAAAGCTGTGGTAGCAGTCCTCATATCAGACAAAATGTATTTCAAAGCAAGGGCAATAAAAATAAACAAAGAAGGACATTTCATAATACTTAAAGGAACAATCCATCAAGAGGATATAACATTGATAAACATATATGCACCAAACAGAGGAGCATCCAAATACATAAAGAAAATACTAGAAGACCACAAGAAGGATATCAACAACACACTCATAGTATGGGACTTCAACACTCCATTATCAACAACAGACAGATCATCAAAGCAAAGAAACACCAAGGATATACAGGCATTGAACAACACACTAAGAACCACATGGAGCTAACTGATATATATAGAACTTTTCACCCCAAAGAAGCAAAATATACATTCTTTTCAAATGCACATGGGACATTTTCAAAGATAGACCACATGATAAGACATAAAACAAGCCTCAACAAATTCAATAAATTGGAAATCATATCAAGCATCTTTTCAGACCACAATGCCTTGAAACTAGAAATCAACCTCAGAGAAAAAAATCAAAGACACCCAAATTCATGGAGATTGAATAACATGCTATTAAATAATGAATGGGTTAACAATGACATCAAAGAAGAAATCAAGAAATTTCTAGAAACTAATGATAATGAGCACACAACAGGCCAAAACATATGGGACACAGCAAAAGCAGTCCTGAGAGGGAAGTTCATAGCAATACAGGCATATCTGAAAAGGATAGAAGAATCTCAAATAAAAAACCTAACCATAAAACTACAAGAACTAGAACAACAACAACAAACGAAGCCTAGGGCAAGAAGAAGGAATGAAATCATCAAGATCAGAGCAGAACTAAATGACATAGAGACTAAACAAATAATCCAAAAGATCAACAAAACTAGGACCTGGTTCTTCGAAAAAATAAACAAAATCGACAAGCCTCTAACCAGTCTAATCAAGAAAAAAAGAGAGAAGACCCAAATAAAATCAGAAATGAAAGAGGAGAAATCACAACTGATACCTCAGAAATACAAATGATAGTTAGAAATTACTACAGAGAACTGTATGGCAAGAAATTTGACAATCCAGAAGAAATGGAGAAATTTCTACAAACATACAACCTTCCAAAACTGAATCAAGAAGAAATGGAAAGTCTCAACAGACCAATAACAAAGAAGGAAATTGAAACAGTAATCCAAAATCTCCCTGCATACAAAAGCCCTGGACCGGATGGCTTCACAGGCGAATTCTACAAAACATTTAGGGAAGAACTAACTCCATTCCTCCTCAAACTGTTCCAAAAAATCCAAGAAGAGGGGAAAGTCCCAAATTCTTTCTATGAAGCAAGTATTATCCTAATCCCCAAACCAGGTCAAGACACAACAAAGAAAGAAAACTACAGGCCAATATCACTGATAAACATAGATGCTAAAATCCTCAATAAAATATTGGCAATACATCAAAAAGATCATACATCACAATCAAGTGGGATTCATCCCAGGAATGCAAGGATGGTTTAATATTCGCAAATCGATAAATATAATACACCACCTAAACAAAATGAAAGACAAAAATCACATGATCATATCAATAGATGCAGAAAAAGCATTTGATAAAGTACAACACCCATTTATGATGAAAAAACTCAGCAAAATGGGAATAGAGGGAGCATACCTTAACATAATCAAGGCTATATATGAGAATCCTGAAGCCAACATCATAGTCAATGGGCAAAAACTGAAAGCATTCCCCCTGAACTCAGGAACTAGACCAGGTTGTCCACTCTCTCCACTCCTATTCAACATAGTGCTGGAAGTCCTAGCCACAGCAATCAGACAAGAAAAAGAAATAAATGGCATCCAAATTGGGAAAGAAGAAGAAAAACTATCATTATATGCAGATGACATAATAGTATACCTAGAAAATCCTATAAACTCCACTAAAAGACTACTCGATATAATAAGTGAATTTGGCAAAATAGCAGGGTACAAAATAAATATGCAGAAATCTAAGGCATTTCTGTACAGCAAAAGTAAAATAGCAGAGACAGAGACAAAAAAGAAAATGCCATTTACTACAGCAACAAGAAAAATAAAGTACCTAGAAGTTAACTTAACCAAAGAGAAAAAAGACCTGTACTCTGAAAATTACATAACATTGAAGAAAGAAATTAAGGAAGATACAAATAAATGGAAGCAAATACCATGTTCTTGGATGGGAAGAATCAACATCATCAAAATGGCCATACTACCCAAAGCAATTTACAGATTCAATGCAATCCCTACCAATGACATATTTCACAGACCTAGAACAAATACTCCATAAATTCATATGGAACCAAAAAAGACCCCGAATAGCAAAAGCAATCTTGAGACAGAAGAACACTGTAGGAGGAATCACAACACCAGATATCAAACAATACTACAAAGCCACTGTGATCAAAACAGTCTGGTACTGGCATAAGAACAGATATATAGATCAATGGAACAGAATAGAGAGTCCAGAAATAAACCCAGGCCTCTATGGTCAACTAATATTTGATAAAGGAGGAAGGAACATAAAAGGGAGTGAGAAGAGCCTCTTTAACAAATGATGCCGGGAGAACTGGATAGGGACTTGCAAAAAAATGAAACTAGACCACCAACTTACATCACACAGGAGAATAAACTCAAGATGGATCAAAGACTTAAATGTAAGCCATGATACCCAAAAGTCCTAGAGGAAAACATAGGCAAGAAAATTTCAGATATCTCACATAACAATTTCTTCACGGATAGATCTCCTAAAGCAAGAGAAATAAAGGAAAAAATAAACAAATGGGATTACATCAAACTAAAGAATTTCTGCTCAGCAAAAGAAAACATCAGCAAGATCAAAAGGAAACCAACCATATGGGAAAACATATTTGCATATGACATCACAGACAGGGGACTGATTTCCAAAATATATTAAGAGCTTATATGACTTAACATCAAGAAAAAAAAAAACCCAATTAAAAAATGGGCAAATGACCTGAACAAACACTTCTTCGAAGAGGACATACAGAAGGTCCATAGACACATGAAAAAATGCCTAACATCATTAGCCATCAGGGAGATGCAATTAAAAACCACAATGAGATATCATTTTATACCAGTCAAAATGGTCATCATCAACAAATCAATAAACAACAAATGCTGGCGAGGATGTGGAGAAACGGGAACCCTACTGCACTGTTGGTGGGAATGCAGACTGGTACAGCCACTATGGAAAACAGTATGGAATTACCTCAAAAAACTAAAAATGGAACTGCCTTTTGAACAGCGATTC
This sequence comes from Furipterus horrens, assembly GCF_987537825.1. Taxonomy (NCBI): domain Eukaryota; kingdom Metazoa; phylum Chordata; class Mammalia; order Chiroptera; family Furipteridae; genus Furipterus; species Furipterus horrens. The sequence goes on from NW_028327182.1 coordinate 47,436,340, forward strand.
CACTACTACGATTATACCCGAAGAATCTTGAAACACCAATTCAAAAAAACTTATGCACCCCTGTGTTCATTGCAGCACTGTTTACAATAGCTAAGTGCTGGAAACAGCCTAAGTGCCCATCTGTAGATGAGTGGATCAAAAAACTGTGGTACATTTACACAATGGAATACTATGTAGCAGAAAGAAAGAAGGAACTCCTGCCATTTGCAACAGCATGGATGGAACTAGAGAGAATTATGCTTAGTGAAATAAGCCAGGCAAAGAAAGCAAAATATCATATGATATCACCTAATACAAGAAACTAAAGAACAACACAAACGAAAGAACTAAATAGAACAAAGAGCAGAGTAGCAGTCAGTAGCGGGGAAGGGGGAGGGAGAGAAGGGGGATAAGTAAGAGAAGGGTTTAGTCAAAGAACGTGTATAAATGACTCATGGATGCGGGCAGCGGGGAGGGATATGATTGCGGGAAATATCCAATAAGAGGACATAACCCTAGAAAACCTTTACACACCCAACATAAGAGTACCTAAATATGTCAAGCAAATCTTGATGGACATATAGAGAGAGACTGACAGTAATAGAGTCACAGTCAGGGATTTTAATACCCCATTGACTTCAATGAATAGATCTTCCAGACAGAAAATCAGCGAGGAGACAAAGCCTGAAATGACCCACTAGATCAAGTAGATTTAATTGATACCTTCAGAGCATTTCACCCCAAATCAGCACAATATCCATACTTTTCAAGTGCACAGGGAACATTTTCTAGAATAGACCACATGTTAGGACACAAAACAAGTCTCAATAAATTTAAGAAGGTTGAAATCATATCAAGCATCATCTTTGACCCCAATGCCATGAAACTAGAAATCAATCCCAAGAAGAACACTTGAAAAGATGCAAAGATATGAAAACTAAATAACATGTTATTAAAAAATGAATGGGTCAACAATGAGATCAAAGAAGAAATCAAAAGATACTTTGAAACAAATAAAAATGAGAACACAAGAATCCAAAACCTGGAGGACATAGAGAAAGCAGTCTTAAAAGGGAAATATATAGCATTAAAGGCCTATCTCAAAAAACAAGAAACAATTCAAATAAACAATATAACTTTACACTTAAAGGAACTTGAAAAAGAACAACAAACAAAGCTTAAAGTGAGTGGAAGGAAGGAAATAATAAAGGTCAGAGCAGAAATAAATGAAATAGAGTTTTAAAGAAAAGGTACAAAAGATGAATGAATTCAAGAGCTGGTTCTTTGAAAAAATAAACAAGATTGACAGATCTTTAACCACAACCATCAAGAAACAAAAGAGAGAGGAAGGACCTAAATAAATAAAATCAGTAATAAAAGAGGAGAAATAACAACTAATACCAAAGAAATACAAAATATTCAAAGAAAATATTATGAACAACTATATGTCAAAAAACTGGATAACATGGACAAAATAGATAAATTCCTAGAAACATATAATCTTCCAAAACTAAATCAAGAAGAATTAGAGAATCTGAATGGGCAGATTACACCTAGTAAAACTGAAACAGTAATTTTAAAATTCCCAACAAACAAAAGCCCTATTATGAATGGCTTCACAGTTGAATTTTACCAAGCATTCTGAGAAGAATTAAGACTTATTCTTCTCAAACTATTTCAAAAAATTCAAGAGGAGGGAAGGCTCCCAAATTCATTTTACAAGGCCCAGTAAAGACACTACAAAGAAAGAAAATTATAGGCCAATATCCCTGATGAACATAAGCAGTAAAATTTTTAACAAAGTACTAACAAACCAAATAAATCAATACATCAATAAGATCATACACCTTGATCAAGTGGGATTTATTTCGGCAATGCAAGTTTGGTACAATATTCACAAATCAATAAATGTGATTCACCACATAAACAAAATGAAAGATAAAAATCACATGATTATATCAATAGATGCAGAATAGCATTTGATAAAATCTAGCACCCATTTATGATAAAAACTCTCAGCAGAGTGGGGTTAGAGAAAACATACCTAAACATAATAAAGGCCATGTATGACAAACCCACTGCCAGCATCATACTCAGTGGGTAAAAACTACTTAAGACTGAAAAAACAACAAGGATGTCTGCTTTCACCTCTCTTATTTAACATAGTACTGCAAGTCCTAGCCACAGCAATCAGACAAGAAGAAATAAAAGGTATCCAAATTGGAAAGGAAGAAGTTAAACTGTCTTTCTTTGCAGATGACACAATACTGTACATAGAGAATGCCAAAGATTCCGTGAAGAAACTACTAGAACTGATAAATGAATTCAGCAAAGCAACAGGGTGCAAAATTTATATCCAGAAATCAGTTGCATTTTTATGTGCCAGTAATGAACTAACAAAAAAGGAAATTAAGAAATCAATCCCATTCACAATTGCTTCAAAAAGAATAAAATGCTTTGGAATAAACCTAACCAAGGATATAAAAGACGAGTACTCAGAAAATTATAAGACACTGAAGAAAGAAACTAAAGAAGATACAAGTAAGTGGAAGCACATACTGTGTTCACGGGTAGGAAGAATTAACATCATTAATATGTCCATACTAGCCAAAGTAATCTATATATTAAATGCAATTCTTATCAAGATTCCAATGATATATTTCACAGAACTAGAACAAATACTTCAAACCTTTATTTGGAACCACATAAAGCCCTGCATAGCAACAGCGATTCTGAGAAAGAAGAACAAGTTGGAGGAATAACGCTACCTAATATTAAACTATACTATAAGGCCACAGTAATCAAAACAGCATGGTACTGGCATAAAAACAGACACATAGACCAATGAAACAGAATAGAGAGCCCAGAAATAAACCCACACTTTTATAGTTAATTAATATTTGACAAAGGAAGCAAGCACATACAATGGAATAAGGATAGTTTATTCAATAAATGGGGATGGGAAAATTGGGCAAATACATGCAGAAAATGAGACTACACACACAAGAATAAATTCAAAGTGGATTAAAGACTTAAATGTTAGACATGAAACCATAAAAAACATAGAAGAAAACACAGGCAACAAAACCTTGGACATTGCTGGTAGCAATATTTCATTGGCTATATCTCCCCAGGCAAGGGAAACAAAAGGACAAATAAACAAATGGGACTACATCAAACTAAAAAGTTTTCGCAACACACAGGAGACTTCCGGCCAAGATGGAGGCCTAGATTGACATGCTTCGTCTCCCTCCACAACTAAGAGGGAATACAGCTACCACAAAACCAGAAATAACCAGAAGTTCCAGAAAAGAAATGGACGTCCAATGTATAAAGCTGTAAAGAAGTGGTGTTTGTCTGGACAGGTAGGAGGGGCAAAGCTGGGGCAGAGAGGTCAAGCTGTACTGGGGGCAGCAGCAGCAACGACAGCAGCGGGATGGCAGTAAGCATAGACACCCACATTTAAGGGGAGGTGAGAAGCACCTGGGGAGCACTCCCAGCTGCAGACCAGACCCGTCAGCTTGTGATTCCAATGCCAGGGAAAGCAGACCCCCATGGTCTTGGGCTGTGAGGATGAATAAGGAGGCCCCCGGTCTCTCAGTAGAGAGTGAATGTCAGGAATCCATCTTGGACCCCCACCCCTACAGAAAACACCACAGTAATTTCTAAGGGTCTTAGGAGTTGTCATCCAGGAACCACGGAGGAAGACCAAATATATATCAGAAATATGCTTGAGTCATCAGAGTGACCGAGTACATATTTCTTATGCATCACAATATCACAGGTACATAGTATTTTATGCAGAAAAAAAAAATCTAACTGTTCTTCATGAAGTAATTTCTTATCTAATAAGATTCTATATTTCAGAATGACTCTTTTCAGCCCCAGTTTGGTAGCTTGTCTCTAAGATGTCCATCATCAACTCTTTCCCTCCATATAAGCTCAAGCTATTTTCTCATCAAGAGATGGAATCTGTTCCCACCCTCCCCTTGAATCTTGGATCGCTTTAGTGACTTGCTGTATATGGAAGAAATGATATTCTGTGACTTTTGAGATTAGGTCGTAAGAAGTATTAACATTCTGCTTACAGTGGTGGGCATGCTCTCTCCTGGAACTCTCTGGGGAGAAAGTCAGTGACTGTGTAACTACCATGAGACCACTAGTATATATATATAGAAAATGGTATTGACCAGCCCTCAACTATTCCAACCATCCTAGCTGCACTGGACCTGGGGGAAGGAGCCATCTTGGATTTTCCATTTCCATCAGATTCCCCAATGAGAAGAAAGGAGATTCCAGACATATTGTTCCAGTGGAGATATTCTAGCCATCTCCAGAAATGAGTCATTCCTGCTGTGCCCTACTCAAATTCCTGGTTTACCAAGTCACAAGCATAATAAAATAGTTATAGTTTTATGCCACTAACTTTAGGATGGTTTATCATGCACCAAAAGATAATGGGAACATCTTTGGGATCTCTGACATCCATGCAATGAAGTCATTTTAAGCACTGGCTTCTCAGAATTTCATTTTAATTCTTGAACTACAGCATCGTATTGAGCTAATCCTCCGCAATCTCTGTTGTCCTCCTGCCAGATCTCCTGTCTTTCTAACTGGGTGCAGGACCACCTGGTACTGTGGTGGAAGTCATGTACTGCATAAAGGAGTTAGGCTAAGGAATTGAGTGGTGGCTGAAGCAGGTGCCTTTTAAAATTTACATAAATGTGTTGCCCTAATTGACCCAGTCAGTCTCTCAAATAATTTTAGTCCATCAATTCTCTTTGCTGACATCTGATTGCCTGTCCAGCATAACTAATTCTATCTTTACTCCATTTTCTTTTCTTTTTTTTTTTTTGCATCATTATGCATTGAAGTACTCATTATTCCTACCCCAAGTCCTGGGTCACCTTTTTCCTTTTTTCCAGTTAAGAAACTCTATTATTTTCTCTTTCTCTTTCTCAATAGAAGTAGCTTATTTCCCCAATTATATATAATATTTAAATAACTAAACAATAATTAAAAGTATAAAGAAAGTAAAAAATCACCTAAAATCCTATTTCTGAGTTAACTGCCATTGACATTTCAGTGATTTTTTACATGTGTTTGTATATCAATGGGATTTTCTGGATCATTCTGTCTGCTTTATCCAATCCTTTCCCTAGATGATAAATAACCATTTAATTAGAGCCTGCTACAAATTTAGTTGTCAGACTTTGCCTGATGCTTGTGCTATTTAGCAATATTTTAAAATATGCCTCATTTCCTTCCTACATCTAGTTAGTTGACACCTTCTCAGTTCTTTTGAAGTACTAACCACATTGCTGAAAATAGTGAGTTTCTCTCAAATCCCCTTTGCCTCAGTGGACTTCTGTCATGGACCATGAATCGAAACAGGTTAAGGGAGGCCTAGACTGACACGCTCCATCTCCCTCCACAACTAAGAATGAATACAACTACTGCAAAACCAGAAATAACCAAAAGTTCCAGAAAACAAATGGAATTCCAACGTATGAAGTTATAAAGAAGTGGTGCTCATCCAGACGGGTAGGAGGGGCAAAGCCAGGGCAGAGAGGTCAAGCTGTGCTGGCAGCGGTGGCAGCGGCAACAGTGGTGGGACGGCGGTAAGCACAGACACCCATATTTAAGGGGAGGTGAGAAGCGCCTGGGGATCACCCCCAGCTGCAGACCAGACCCGTCAGTTTGCGATTCCAACTCCGGGGAAGGCAGACCCCCATTGCCTCAGACTGTGAAGCATGGAGGGGGTGGGGATGGAGGAGGAGGCTTCTGGTCTCTCAGCAGAGAGTGAACAGCAGGAATTCATCTTGGACCCCCACCCACACAGAAAAGGCCACAGCGTGGTGAGAATGTTCGCCCAGTTGGGACAAGTGCATGAGGCTCTGCCCCCTATAGGATAGGAGGTGTGACAGCCCCACCTAGGAAGCAAAGGTAAACACAAAACTGTCAGGATGGCACAGATCATGATAGAGATCCCGGTGACGCAGCTGACCAGACAGCAAATATCTAATCTAACGAAGCAGCAGATAGGAAATCTTTCTGAGGTACAGTTCAAAGCTTTGGTTATAAAAATGCTTACAGACCTAACAGGAGATCTTAAACAAGACAGGGAAGGAATGGAGGCAGTCCTGCTGAAATGAACAAAAACACATACGAAACTAGTGGTGAGGGAAAGAAAACCAGGGATCAAATCAACAAATCGGAACATAGGGAAGGAACAGTCAACCAGTGCAGAAAGAGGAAACAAAAAGTGAGGAAAATGAGGAGAGGCTCAGAAACCTCTGGGACAGCTATAAGTGAGCCAACATCTGAATCACAGAGTTGCCAGAAGGTGAAGAACTGGAAATTGAAAAATTATGTGAAAAAATCATGAAGCAGAACTTTCCTAACTTGGGGAAGGAAATAGACTTACAGGTCCAGGAAGCGCAGAGAGTTCCAAAAAAATGGGCCCAGGGAGAACCACGCCAAGACACATTATAATCAAAATGTCAAAAGTTAAGGATAAAGAGAAAATCTTAAAAGCAGCAAGAGAGAAGAAGAGAATTATGTACAAAGGGGTCCCAATTAGACTATCAGCTGATTTCTCAAAAGAAACTCTGCAAGCAAGAAGGGACTGGCAAGAAATATTCAAAGTAATGAATAGCAAAATCCTACAACCACAATTACTCTATCCAGAGAAGCTGTCATTCAGAAAAGAAGGGCAGAGAAAGTGCTTCCAGGGCAAAGTAAAACTGAAGGAGTTCATCAGATCCAGACCACTGTTATATGAAATGTTAAAGGCACTTGTTTAGGAGAAAGAGGATCAAAACTACGAACATTAAAATGAAAACTGTATCACAACAACCAAAAACAGAAGCTAGGGAACCGAAACAAAGGCAAACTAAGTAGGCAATGAGAGTGGGAAAAGAATTATAGATATGGGGGATGTTATGGGGTTAGGTTAGCAGGGAGGGGGAAGGGGGAAAGGGAGGGAGATGGTACGGGAATTAAGAAGCATAGCAGGAGGGAGTGGCGTAGACAGGAAGATGTTGAGAAGAATGATATGCACAACCAATGGACATGGACTAAGGGGTGGGGGAGATAACTGTAGGGAAGGGGGTCACTGGGGGGAGGGGAACAAAGGGAAAAGAAATTGGGACAACTGTAACAGCATAATCAATAAAGCATATTAAAAGAAGTTTTTGCACAGCAAAGAAAAACATCAATAAAATAAAAAGACAACCCACAGAATGGAGTACATGTTCATGATACATCTGATAAGGGGTTAATATCCAAAAATGTTAAAGAACTTACAAAACTCAACACCCCCCCACCAAATAAAAAACAAACAACCCAATTAAAAATGGGCAAAAGACCTGAATAGACATTTTTTAAAAAGGACAAAGAGATGGTCTATAGACATATGAAAAGATGTTTAATGTCACTAATCATCAGAGAGATGCAAATTAAAACCATGATGAGATTTCATCTCACACCCCTCTGAATGGCTACCGTCAATAAATCAGCAAACAACAAGTGCTGACAAGGAGGTGGAGAAAGGCGAACCCTTTTGCACTGTTGGTGGAAATGCAGACTGGTGCAGCCAATGTGGAGATACCTCAAAATATTAAAAAAAGATCTGCCTTTCGACCCAGCTGTCCCACTCTGGGAACATATCCAAAGGAACCCAAGACACTAATTTGAAAGAAAATAAGCACCCCTATGTTTTTTGCAGTGTTATTTACAATCACCAAGAGATGGAAGCAGCCCAAGTGTTCATCAATAGATGAGTGAAGAGGGGAGGGAAGATGGTGGCAGAGTACGGACAGCGTTTTCTGCTCCCTCCTGTTACGGAGAGGCTTCAGGAGCAAATGCAGAGAGGAGTGACTGAGTGAGTGTGGATCTCTGATAGTGTGAACAGGGAGGGGAGCATGGGAGCAGCGTGGAGGGGGCGTGGAGGGGTTTACCACACACTGCAGGCTGAGCCATTCTGGGACCCAGTGCATCTTTGGTACCACACCTGAGGGCTCATTAGCCAAAAGCTGCTTGGAGGCTCCTCCTGCTAGGGGCGCACTGACATGTGAAGTCTTGTAGGGAGTTAGGGAGAAGATTCAGCTGAAAAAGCCAGAGGCGTGGGAGAACAGTGAACAACCAGGACTGGGAGAAACTGTGTGATCTGAGTCTAGAGGGAAACCTCCTCAGCTGCAACCTCCGACCGAAAGCTCAGCATTCGGGGTGCACGCAGCACTGGCACTAGGGCCCTACAGAACAAAGGGACAGTTTTGGGGCAAGGAGATGGGCCGGCACAGAAAAGCTGCTGCGGAACTCTGGACCAGGGGAGAGCTCCTGAGCAGGAGAGCACTGCATGCCCCCAATGCTTTGAGCGATTGCACTAGAATCCCACAGAACAAAGGACGGGTTTAGGGCAAGGAGAGAGGTAGGGCACGCAGGGCATATAAGCAGGGAAGTGAGCGGAGGCTGTGGCTCCGGAGTGGAGATGGTTTGGGAGCAGGGAAAAGGGTGGAGAGTGTCTTGGTAGGAGAGCAACATGTTGACCGACCACACTAGAGTCCTGCAGAACAAAGGGACGGTGCTGGGGCAGGGAGGGAGGTAATGCACTCAGGCCTATAGATGAGGAAGCGAGCAGAAGCTGTAGCTCAGAATAGAGACAGTTTTGGGGCAAGGAGAAGAACCCACGCGGGAAAGCCACTGTAGAGCTCCAGACTAGAGGAGAGGTCCTGGACAGGAGAGCGGCACTGGGCCCGGTGCTTTGACCAACTGCGCCAGAGTCCTGCAGAACAAAGGGACAGTCTTGGGACAGGGAGAGAGGTAGCACACGCAGGCATATAGACGGGGAAGTGAGCGGAAGCTGTAGCCCGGGAACAGAGACATGACTGGAGGCAGGGCGGGGATTGCTGGCAGGCGTAGGCTGGTCCAATGGTGGGAAGGCATAGCTGGACAAGCCTGAGGAGGGTTGAGGGTGCCACAGGAGGGGACAACTAAACACAGCTCACAGCAGAGCCGTGGTAGGCCCACGAGTAAAAGACTAGCAACCCCAGAATCAAGCAGGATCTTCCCAGAGCCAGCCAACCAACCAACCAGAAAAGATTTGAAACCCATGGAATTTTGTATAGGGGCAGAACCAGGAAGGAAGGAAGGAAAAACAAAAAACAAACAAACAAAAAGAGACTGTGCCTAAAAGTTGAATTGAGTTAAAATCCTCTCATTCTTTTATTTCTCACTCTCTCTCTTACTGCCCCTCCCGCCCTTTCTTATTCCCTCTTCTTTTCTCCCCTCCTCCCTCCTTTCTCTCTCTTTAGCACATCTCTTCTTCATCCTATTCTTTGTTAATTTTTTAATTTTAAGTTCTTTCCCTTTCCTTCCTATTCCCTTCTTCTTATTTCCTTCCCTCCCCCTTATCTTTTCTCTCTCTTTCCTTCTTCTGCACTAAGTGCTTTCAATTTTATTAAATTTATTTCTTTATTTCGTCCCCCTTCCCTCTCCATTAGTTTTTTTCTTCCCTTACCCTTATTTTCCTTCTCTCTCTATATATTCTCTCTTTCTTACTCCCTATTCCACTTTATTTTCTAATCTTTTAATTTTAAATTTTAAATTTTAATCTATTCCCCTCCCTCTTCTCCCTCCCCTTCTTACCCTTTTTCTCTTTCTTCCCCATGCCATCTCTCCTTTCTCTCTCTCTTGCACTTCTCTCCTTCATTCTATCCTTTGTCAACTCTTCAATTTCAATTTTTTCTCTCCCTAACCTCTCCTCTTCCTTTCTATTTCCTCCCCTCCCCCTTATTCTTTCCCTCTCTCATCTTTTTTCTTCTCTTCTTTCTAAGTACCTTTAATTTTATTAATATTTTTCTTTATTTTTCCCCCCTCTCCCTCTCCATTTATTTATTTTTTCTTCCCTTTCCCATCTCTTGTGCCTCTCTCTATATATTTTCTCTTTCTATCTCGCCATTTTATATCATGTTTTAATCTTTTAACTTTTTTAAAAATTTTAATTCATTCCCCCCTCTTCTCCCTCCCCTTATTCTTTCTTTCTCTTTACTACCTTCCTCTTCTCTACTTTTTCTCTCTCTTTCCTCTCTCCCTTCTTGTCTTGCTAGTTTCTACTCTGTATTTTTTCTTGAAAAATTCTTTCTCTAACCTGTTCCCTTCCTTCTAAACCCCTCAGCCCTCTGCTTCAATTTTTGACTGTCTGTCTGCTTCGATGTCTGTTGTGTCTATCCTCCCTTCCACACTAAACATATAGCATATACCTTTTATATAATCCTAATACTATACACTTCCACTTTCTCACTTCATACTGCAACCCTCTCCTCCTTTTCAAACATACAGTGTAAATGTTAATTGCTGTCTTACATAGCCTTGATCCCAATTGCTAATATTATTACTCTATCACCTTACCTCTCAAAAATTACCCTTCCTTCTTTTAAAACAACCCCTCTCTGTTTCTGCTATGAAATAGGAGTCTCAATATCTCCACAAGTATATTAATACAGGCTCATTTGCAACTTATAGTGAGATTGTTCTTGGGGGAGATATTGGAGGATGTGGGTTTCTTGCCTGGGTTGTGTGATTACGTTTTAACAGTACATCCATTAAAGATCTCAAGACAAGGTGAGCAGAGTGACTCTCAGTCAACTAACTAGAGAAAAAGACCCACCAAAGAGTAGCTGAAATACAACCAGACAGATTAAACAAAAAACATAAAGGGCAACACAGACGAAGATCCAAGATGGCGGAGGAGTAAGTAGAAGCTACACTAACCTCCTCCCAGGACCACTCTGGATTTACAACTTAATTTTGGAGAAGTCATCTAGAATAACCAACCGAACACTAGCTGGAGAGAAGTCTTATAGCCATGGAGAGACAGAAAAGGCAGCTACATCACAATGTGACTGGTAGGGAGTGCAGAGATGCGAGAGGGCTGGCTGGGCTCCCACAGGTGGCAGCTGAAGTGACTTAGAAACAGCTCAGCAGCCGGAGGTTCCCCCTGAGAAGGGCAGGGTCTAAACCCCCAGCTGGGCTTCCCAGCCTACAGCAACAGAGTGGAAAGTAAAATAGTATCCAGCTGTGAAAAGTGAAAAGCCACAGGGTTTCTTGCTAGCCGGAGAGAAACAGTTGGAGAAAAAGAGCTCTTAACTGGATCACATATGAAAATATTTTGGCCTCCATCTACCCTGGGCTCAATCAGAGGGAAGGCAGAGAGGACTGAAGACACTTGGGGAGAGTTTGGTGTGGTGGCTATGAAGGGAGAACTGGGGGAGCAGCCGACCAGGTCCCAGTGCTGACTAATCCCCAGTACAACAGGAAGACCATTCCCCTCCAAGTGGTGTCAGCATGAGGGGAAGCAAAAGCCCTGCCTACAGGAATTATGCTGCCACACCCACTGTCCTTAAGCCTGATGGCTACTCACAGATTGAATAGATTAACAACTAAAGAAGACAGACAAAGGCAGTAGGTCCCTGGAAGTCTCCAACAGGCTGCCTAGAGCCAGACTGCTACATGATATGATGCCACCACAGGCAGATCCAGGAAGTGCAGATAATTCTAAGAAGCACCAACAAACAATAAAAGTCACAAAAATGGGGAGACAGAGAAACAATCCCCCATCAAAATAAAAGGTAGAGTCACCAGAAAGAGTGCTAAATGAAATAGAGAGGAGCAAACTATTAGATATTGAATTCAAAACAAGGATTATGGGGAAGCTGAATGAGCTCAGCGGAAACTACAAAGAACTCCAGGGAAACTACAAGGAACTCCAGAAAAACTACAAGTAACTTACTGAGAATTACACCAGCATGAAAAAAAACATAGAAGCTATCAATAAGAGCCAGGAGGAAATGAAGAATACGATCTCTGAATTGAAGAACACAGTAGAAGGAATTAAAAGCAGGCTAGAGGAAGCAGAAGATTGGATCAGCGAGCTGGAGGACAACATAGACAAAAAATCCCAGACAGTGCAACAAAATGAAAAAAGACTGAACAAGACTGAAGAGGCTCTAAGACAACTGCAGGACAACAAGAAATGTAATAATATCCATATCATAGGAATACCAGAAGGAGAAGAAGAAGAGCAAGGAATAGAAAACCTCTTTGAAAAACTAATGACAGAAAACTTCCCAAACATGAGGAAAGAAAGAGTCACGCAAGTCCAGGAAGCACAGAGGGTCCCAATGAAGATGAACACCAACAGGCCCACTGCAAGACACATCATAATTAAAATGGCAACATTCAAAGACTAAGAGAGAATCCTAAAAGCAGCAAGAGAGAAACAACTAATAACATACCAGGGAGCTCCAATAGGCTATCATCAGATTTCTCAGCAGAAACACTACAAGCCAGAAGGGAATGGCAAAAAATATTCCAAGCAATGAAAAACAAAGGCCTACAACCAAGAATACTCTACTCAGCAAGGCCCTCATTCAAAATGGAAGGTGAAACAAGGAGTTTCCAAAAGAAAAGAAGGCTAAAAGAATACATCTCCACCAAACCAGCATTGCAAGAGATGCTAAAGGGTCTGCTTTAAGAAGATTAAGAAACAGAGAGAGACAGAGAGGAACACGAGTACAAAGGAGGAAAATGACACTGAATAAGTACTTACCGGTAATAACCTTAAATGTAAATGGACTAAATGCTCCAATCAAAAGACATAGGGTAGCTGATTGGATTAGAAAGAATGGCCCACATATATGCTGTCTACAAGAGACCCACCTTAGAACAAAAGATTTACATAGACTGAAAGTGAAGGGATGGAAAAAAGTATTTCCAGGAAATGGACATGAAAAAAAAGCTGGGGTAGCAATAGTTATATCAGACAAAACAGATTTCACAGCAAATGCCATAAAAAGAGACAAAGAAGGACATTTCATAATGCTTAAGGGAACAATCCATCAAGAACATATAACCCTTATAAATAAATATGCACCCAACTTAGGAGCACCCAAATATGTTAGGAAATTTTGAAAGACTCCAAGAAAGACATAGACAGCAACACACTCATAGTAGGGGAGTTTAACACCCCATTGTCAACAGATATTCGAAGCAAAGAAACACCAAAGATATTGAGGCACTGAACAATACTCTAGATCAAATGGACTTAGTCGATATATATATAGAACTTTTCATCCCAAAGAAACAAAATATACATTCTTCTAAGGTGCACATGAACATTTTCAAAGATAGACCACACAGTAGGACACAAAACAAGCCTCAACAAATACAAGAAAATTAAAATTGTATCAAGCATCTTCTCAGATCACAGTGGCTTCAAATTCGAAATCAACCTCAAGGAAAAAACTCAAAAACATTCAAACTCATGGAGAATGAATAACATCCTATTAAATAATGAATGGGTTAACAATGACATCAAAGGAAAAATCAAAATGTTTCTGGAAACTAATGATAATGAACACACAACAACCCAAAACCTATGGGATACAGCGAAAGCAGTCCTGAGAGGAAAGTTTTTAGGAATACAGGCCTACCTAAAAAAGCTACAAGAATCTCTAAAATAAGATTTAACCCTACAGCTACAAGAACTAGAGGAAGAACAACAAGAAAAACCCAGATCAAGTAGAAGGAAGGAAATCATCAAGATCAGAGCGCAATAAAATGACATAGAGACTAAACTCACAATTCAAAAGATCAACATAAGTAGGAATTCATCAAGAAAAAAAAAAGAGATGACCCAAATAAATAAAATCAGAAATGAAAGAGGAGAAATCACAACCGATACCACAGAAATACAAAGAATTGTAAAAAATTATTACGAACAACTGTATGGCAAGAAATTTGACAACCTAGAGGAAATGGACAAACTCCTGGAAACTTACAGTCTTCCCAAACTGAATCAAGAAGAAGCAAAAAGCCTGAATAGACCAATAACCACTAGTGAAATTGAAGCAGTAATCAAAAAAATCCCAGCACACAAAAGTCCTGGACCGGATAGCTTCACAGGTGAATTCTACAAAATATTTAGGAAAGAACTAAATCCTATTCTCCTCAGACTATTTCAAAAGATCCAAGAAGAGGGAAGACTCCTGGACTCCTTCTATGAAGACAGTATAACCCTAATTCCAAAACCAAGTCAAGACACAACAAAGAAAAAAAACTACAGACCAATATCGCTGATGAGCATAGATGCTAAAATCCTCAACAAAATATTGGCAAACCGGATCCAGCAACACATTAGAAAGAGCATACACCACGATCAAGTGGGATTCATCCCAGGGATGCAAGGATGGATTAATATTTGCAAATCATAAACATAATACACCACATAAACAAAATGAAAGACAAAAATCACATGATCATATCAATAGATGCAGAAAAAGCATTTGATAAAGTACAACACCCATTTATGATAAAAACTCTCAGCAAAATGGGAATAGAGGGAGAATATCTCAACATAATAAAGGCCGTATACGAGAAACCTGAAGCCAATATCATACTCAATGGGCAAAAACTGAGAGCATTCCCCCTGAGGTCAGGAACAAGACAAGGATGTCCACTCTCTCCACTCCTATTTAACATAGTCTTGGAAGTTCTAGCCACAGCAGTCAGACAAGAAAGAGAAATAAAAGGCACCCAGATTGGAAAAGAGGAAGTAAAACTGTCATTATTTGCAGATGACATGATAGTGTACATAGAAAATCCTATAGACTCCACAAAAAAACTACTCAACCTAATAAGTGAATTCGGCAAAATAGCAGGGTACAAAGTCAATATTAAGGAATCGAAGACATTTTTATACACCAACAATAAAAACTCAGAGATAGAAACTGAAAGAAAAGTCCCACTTACCATAGCAACAAGAAAAATAAAATACCTAGGAATAAACTTAACCAAGGAGGTAAAAGACCTGTACTCAGAAAACTACATAACACTGAAGAAAGAAATTAAAGAAGATACAAATAAATGGAAGCATATACCATGCTCATGGATGGGAAGAATCAACATCATTAAAATGTCCATACTACCCAAAGCAATTTACAGATTCAATTCAATCCCTATTAAAATACCAGCAACATATTTCACAGACCTAGAACAAATACTTCAAAAATTTATATGGTACCAAAAAAGAGTCCGAATAGCCACGGCAATTTTGAGGAAGAAGAACACAGTAGGAGGAATCACAATACCTGATATCAAACTATACTACAAGGCCACGGTAATCAAAACAGCCTGGTACTGGCATAAGAACAGACATATAGATCAATGGAGCAGAATAGAGAGCCCAGAAATAAACCCAGGTCTATATGATCAACTAAAATTTGACAAAGGGGAAAGGAACATCAAATGGAGTGAAAATAGCCTCTTCAAGAAATGGTGTTGGGAGAACTGGACAAGGACATGCAAAAAAATGAAACTAGAACATCAACTTACACCATACACCAGAATAAACTCAAAATGGATCAAAGACTTAAATGTAAGCCATGATACCATAAAAGTCCTAGAGGAAAAATGAGGCAGGAAAATTTCAGATATCCCACGTAGCAACATTTTCACTGATATCTCTCCCACGGCAAGAGAAATAAAGGAAAGAATAGCTAAATAGGACTACATCAAACTAAAAAGTTTCTGCTCAGCTAACGAAAACATCAGCAAGATGAAAAGGGAACTAACCATATAGGAAAATATATTTGCCAATGATATCTCAGACAAGAGATTGATCTCCAAAATATATAAAGGACTCATATGACTCAACACCAAGAAAACAGACAACGCAATTAGAAAATGGTCAAAGGACCTGAACAAACACTTCTCCAAAGAGGACATACAGAGTGTCCATAGACATATGAAAGAATGCTCAACATCACTAGCCATCAGAGAGATGCAAATAAAAACCACAATGAGATACCACCTCACACCAGTCAGAATGGCCATCATCAACAAATCAATAAACAACTTGTGCTGGAGAGGATGCAGAGAAATGGGAAGCCTGTTGCATTGCTGTTGGGAATGCAGACTGGTGCAGCCACTATGGAAAACAGTATGGAAGTTCCTCAAAAAATTAAAAATGGAACTGCCTTTTGAACCAGCAAGTCCATTGCTAGGATTATACCTGAAAAATCCTGAAACACCAATTCAAAAGAACCTATGCACCCCTATGTTCATAGCAGCACTATTTAAAATAGCCAAGTGCTGGAAACAACCTAAGTGCCCATCTGTAGATGAGTTGATCAAAAAACTGTTGTACATTTACACAATGAAGTACTATGTAGCAGAAAGAAAGAAGGAACTTCTACCATTTGCAACAACATGGATGGAACTAGAGAGATTTATGCTTAGTGAAATAAGCCAGGCAATGAAAGAAAAATACCTTATGCTGTCACCTATTATAGGAAACTAATGAGCAACACAAACAAATGAGCAAAATTGAACCAGAGATATGTAAACAAGAAGTCGTCGTCGTCGGCAGCCGTCCGTCTCGAGAGACGATGGTGTAGCTTCTTAAGAGTCTATCTGCACCGCCGAGAATGGCTGTGCAGTCCAACTCAGGAGTGACACGATATCTGTCTCCTCCCGTGTTGAATCGACATCTTGTGATGACGCTGGAGTGTCCTCTCCAGTGAAGCTGAAGCTACAGAGCCTGGGCAGGGTGATATGGAGGGTCTGCTGTTGCCCATGCAGCAGACCCCCCCTCTCTTCGCAGCTGAAGGGTCCAAGGGAAAGACGGAGTCAATACAGCTTGGCTTCAGGTGCGCCGCAGGAGTTGCCGGTGTTGACTACAACGTCAAACCGCCTTAGGGACTCCGGCTCTGGATTTTCTGTCGGGGTTTACTCCCTTAGCCTTTCCCCTGAAGAGGTATGCCGCAAGGCAGCGGAGGTTTTTTGGAGTCAGAGTTTTCCTTCTCTGGTAAACAAGAAGTAGACTAACAGTAACAAGGGGGGAGGGGGGAGGGACAGAAGGGGGTAAGAAGGGGAAGGGTCTAGTCAAAGAACATGTATAAATGACCCATGGACATGGACAACTGAGCGGGGACTAAATGTTGGAGAAGGAGGGGACAGAGTGCAGGGAAGCAAGAGGGGAAAAAAAGTGAGAGAAGTGTAATGGAAAAACAAACAAAAAAATTTTTAGTGGGGGAAAAATGAAAATATGAAGAATGAAAATGCCAGTTCAGTGAATATTAAAAGGACAAGAATTCTTCTTAACACAGTATATTTTTCTCCCTATCTGATCCCTCCAGAGTTTGGCATTCTAAAGAAGTAAGTAATGACATAAGTTTATTTGCATAAAACTAACAAGACCAGGTTTTAATAAAGGTTTTTTTTGACCAAGATGTTGACCGAAATGTCATGCCTAAAGGAGACATGCTTGGGCTCTGGTTGTTACCAAAAAGCACTGAGGAACTGGGAATGACTTTTGAAGGTGATAAAAGCCCACGAAATAAAAGGCCTGATACCATGGTTGGTTGTGCAGTCCACAGCAATCTTTCCAGGGGAGGAATGAAGGTTGTTTTTCTGAAAGATGGCTAGAAGGGACCTTAAGGCATAATGGAAAACCAGAAGGACTTGGAAAAGACAGGTGTGTACAGGCGAGGCTGAATGGCAGGTATGTGGCTCAGCTTCTGTGCCCTGAAGGGCAGACTGAAGGTCACTCTAAATGTTCCTTGGGTAAGTTCCAGCAAAGCAGAACTAAAGATCATAAGTTATCATTTGCTGCTCTTATTGTGTTTATGCAAATAAACAGGATAAATTTAAAAAGGACTTAATGCAGTCTCTTTAATGACAAGGGGTGTAATCTTAGGGAGAAAAATTATTCAAGGAAAATCACAATGATCAGTGGTAGACTGTAAAGTAGTGCAGCTAACCGTCTTTACAGTTTCTTTTCATTTAAAATATGTTTTCACTTGAAAGTTAAACTATGTCTGTGGTATCATCAAAGATATTTAAGTTACAGGCCAGAAGAATGTCAAATGCCTTGCAACTGGATGTCTTTCCAATAAGACAGTCTTACAGATTTAGAGACTTGTTTGTGGGTTATGTTACATAAATTAACATGTGTTTTCTGTTTTCAAAGGGCATAAGCCCATGATCTCATGACCTGAGTAATTGTCTGTACGTATAGGCCTCACTTTATCCTGTCTGCAGCACTGCCTCCTGAGACTCAACGGTTTGGCTGAACTAGGTGGCTGGGTTAGTGAAGAATGGTGTGGTCTGTGGGCTTCACTTTAAAACTGGTTTCTCTTTTCTATCCTAATGGCTTGGACCGAAAGGGCCCAGAGGTCTGAGAGGAGGGAAACCTAAAATATTTCCCTCAGCCCAAACTATAATGGGCAAAAGGGTTTTGGACAGGTGAGATGTGATTGGCACACCTTCCTCCAAAGAAGCCCTTTTTTTCCCCCTAATGTGGAACATTGAAAAATTAATCCCTGCCTTTTGTCATCTAGTGATTATGGATTGAATGATGTCTTTTAACCCTGTTGCCAAATCTGTTGCCCCTAGAATACAACAAGGATGCCAGCCTGTTAAAACAAGCACGCTGTTGTCTGGGAACAGCCAACTGACCTGGAGTCTGCACGATCCTTCCCCATGTGGGAAGGCCACCCTCCCCTCCACACCCCCACTCTTATTAGGAATTTTTGGACCCAAGGGTAGGTAGGATGATGACCATGTCCAGCTTGAAGCATCTAGAGGAGCTTCAGACCTTAGCCCATTGTCCTTTATAAGATTATAAAAGGTCTTAATATCTGAGAGGGAGTGATTGTTATTTTTTATTGTTAAATTAATTAATTAATCATTTATTTATTTTTAAAAAAAGAAGAATATATGAAAGGGTGAAGCGGGAGAGCTTTTATGTACGAACCATGGGCATAGACTTGGGGGAGAATTGCTGGGGGAGGAGGGTGCTGGGTGGAGGGGAGTAAAGGGGAAAAATTGGAACTATTGTAACAATATAATCAATAAAATATACTTAAAAATAGATGAGTAGATAAAACAACTATGGAACGTTTACACAGTGGAATACTACTTTGCTATAAAAAAGAAGTAAGTTTTATCCTTTGTCACAGTATGGATGGAGCTGGAGAACATTATGCTAAGTGAAATAAGCCAGTCACAAAAGACAAATACCATATGGTTTCACTCATGTGAAATCTAATAAACAAACTGAACTAACAAGGAAAATAGAGACAGACTCATAGATAAGAGATCAGGATGACAGATAAGGGGGATGAGAATGTAGGGATGGAATGATTGAGCAAAAAGGAAAAATGACTCATGGACAGGACAACAGTGTGGTGATTGTGGCAGAGGACAACAGGATATAAGAGGACTAAATGGTAATGGAAAAAATACAATAAAAAAACTTTAAAAAACACTAATACTATAATATGAATAAAATAATTTGCTGAATTAAAAAAAAAATCTCTGGCTGATGTGGTTCAGTGGATTGAGTGCTAGCCTGTGAACCAAAAGGTCACTGGTTCAATTCCCAGTCAGGCACATGCCTGGGTTGTGGCCCAGGCCCCCACTTGGGGGTGTGCCAAGTGGTAAGCAATTGATGTATCTCTCACACATTTGTGTTTCTTTCCCCTTCTTTCTCCCTCCCGTCCCCTTTCTCTAAATAAACAAAATCTTAAAAAAAAAAAAAAAAAAAAAGTCAGAAGCACAGGTGATAGCCTGGAATTTCAAGTGGTGTCTGAAGTGGAGTGGGGTGACGTGAGGCAGTCTGGTAGGGTTGAGCCCTCAATCTGTGCAATCTGATGTTGCCTGTAAATCATGTCAGAATTGAGTCAAATTGAGTTGTATCTTGGATACTCTGCTTGTGACCAAGAATCGTTGGTTGGTGTGTAGGGAAGCCTCTCCTTCTACATTAGAATTGTGTCCATGAACCCCAATTTGTACCATAATTCTCTGTATAAATTAGAATTGCTTACAGCTGCAAGTAACAGAACAACTAGTTAAAAGTGGCTCAAATAATTGGACATTTCTATTTTTTCTACATAAGAAGTCTGGTGATAGACAGTTTATGCCCTCCCTCAGCAGCTAAACAATGACAAGGTTGCTGTCTGTGATTCTCTTGGTTTTTCACGTCAATTTTTCTCACAGTTGCAAGATGCCTGTGGTATCTCCAGATATCACATTTACATTTGAAGAAAGGAGAAGGTGAATGGAGACAGGTGGGGTAGAGAAATCAGTTTTCTTTTATCAGGAGAGAAAATACTTTATAGAAATTCCACTCTCCTCAGAGTTTAATTTAGAGCTCATTGACCAAATCTGGCTTATATGGTCATAGGAGCTGAAAAAAAGGATGGGAAACTATAACATTGTTGTGGGGTTGTGAAAAAATATTGATCCAATGCTGTGATTGCAAACATTACTGTTCTGAATAAAACTGGAATTCTATCACCAAGGGAGAAGAAGGGAAAAGATGCTGGATAGATAACTAAGAATTTGCCTTATCTTCTGCAATGGTATCTTCAGTTTCACTCCTGACCTTTTGAATGATGGAGGAAGAAGTTTTAAGGTCTGCATTGTTCCTCAGAACCATTCTGTCAACAAAGTGTTGTTGAGTAGGACTATTTTCCTGCATTGCGCTAGGTGCTAGATTCGGGGAGAGACCACTAGCAATTCCTAGCAGAATGGAAGTAGTGCATGCATACAGTGCCTCACAAGTGCAAATATTTATTTTATAGTGAATGAACAAAGCAACTCTGAGGCTATAATTATATAAAGCAATGCAAAAACATTGTAATAATAACTCTCTCTTTTTTCTTTTAAAAAAGTAATTTTATATTCTCTTATATATTTACAAAGTGTGTCATTTGCCAGAATCTAGAGAGCAGCGGTGTCCAGCAGAACTTTCTCTGGGAAGATAAAAATATTCTATATTTTCACTGTTCAAGATAATAAACACTAACCACATGGCTGTTGAACACATTAAATGTGGCTAGTGCAACTGAGAAACTGAATTTTTAAATTTTAAGTTTTAATTAATTAAAATTAAAATAGCTACATGTCACTAGTGGCTACTGGCTACTGAATCAGACATCACAATTTTAAAGGGCTCAAGTACTATTAATTAGTAAAGATAACCTAATGTTAATCCATTTCCTTTACTTCAGTTGTTGTTGGGGCAAATATTTTCTCTAATGTTCTCAACATCTACACATTATCGCTTTCAGATGAAGCTATTTCATCAAATCCTTTTGAGCTTAGACTTAATTATTTACAAATGACAAAAATGGATGTCTAAGGTCCAATAAGAAAGAAGGAGCTGGTTTATGTGTTTTTTTACTTATTTGAAGTTAACAAGTTTTTATATCATTATATCAGATTCCAAATATGGGCTGTTAGTCCCTGTGTGGGAGAAGTTATTTTTCATTTGCAATGAACATACACACTAATTCTCTATCAACATTGAGAGAGCTTACCCCAGAATGATGCTTGTTGCTCACCCTTCACATTTGGCACTTAATATCATGCTACTCTGCAACATTTCCAGAATACTTGTTTTGCATTGCCATCTGAATCTCATTTGTTTCTTTTTTCATTTTAAATGTATGGATACCTCATCTTCTTAATTTTAGACCTGAAGCTTCCTTAGGGCAAGACATAATTCAGATTTTGGTGGAAAGAATCCTGGACTTGGAGACAGAATGTGGAAATTTGGACAATCATTTTAGAGTCTCAGAATTTTCTTCAGTAAGATAAGAATAATGATATTGATTTCACCTAGTTCTTGTGGGCATCAAGTAGTGCATGTAAAGTTCTTGGTAAATGCTAAAATACTGAGTCACTGCTAGATATTCTATGTCACGGCAAGACCATAGTAGGAATTAAATAAATACTCATTGAATGAGTAAATGAATAGATGTAGAAAACTAAAAATTTAGTTTTTAGTGAATTTTTTAAAAATCAGAAGCTGATCCAAGGTGACTGGGACAACTTAGGTACATGGTCCTGTGGTTCCTTTATCAACTCAAGGACATCTATTCCTGATTGGATGGTTATAAGCTTGGCTTATCCTCTAATGGGTGTGTCTGTTAAAATGTCCCAAAGGACCCAAACAGACCCTTCTCCAAGGAGGATATACAGAGGGCCCATATGCATATGATAGAATGCTCAATATCACTAGCTATCAGAAATGTGAATTAAAACCACAATGAGATACCACCTCACACCTGTCAGAATGGCCCTCATTAACACCACTTTGTGGTCTTACCATAAAAAAATAAAAAAGTCTGCCCACAAACAGCATAAGTCCTACCTTCTTTAAGATGATTTAAGCAATGCAGGCTTATTATATCACACAACTAGAATGCCACAGAAAGGGCAGTTTGAAGTTTGCTTAATACAATGACACTATGATGTCAGCAAGGACTCAGGTACTTTCTTTCTTTCTGGTTCAGCAGCTCAACATTCCCAGTGTGTTGCCGATGTTTCCTCCTGTCATGACCCTTGGGGTTGCAGCAGTTCTAGGTATATGGCCTGTGAGTAAGATGTCCATTTCTTAATTCTTTGCAAAAGTATAGAATAACATTTATAGGTTTGGTGTAATGCCCATTTGCACTGCAGGAAGTTAATAAATCCTTAATAATATAAATAAAATTAAAGCAAATTTCTCATTGAGAATCCGTTTTGATACCATAACTATTTTCAATGTAATTATATATTATGTATTGTTTCCTAATATGTCTTCATTCTCAGCTACACATGCTGTGCTAGAAAGTAAATGGGGAAATGAATTTCCTAGAAAAATAGAATTAAAATATGAAAATGTATGCATCATATACCATTCTGCCATTCCTTCCCTAATGAGCAAAGTAGAAATTTATCTCTTTTTTAAAAGATTTTTCTTATAAGGGCTTTAAATATCCTGAAAACAAATAACACCTTTATATAAAGATATTCACTTTGACAGTCTCTTTGTGCCCTACAATTTAAGAATATACATATCCAAGTTGTGAATTTTCATCTTGTTCCTTTCAGGTGATTGTAATTCTTACTTCATCTCTAGAGTCCCTCTGTCATTACTTTGTCTAATTTTGAACATCACTACAGATACCTGGAGTAAAACTTCATAAATAAAATTTCTATTCAGCTTGATTTTTTTCTGTGCTGTGGGGTCAAAGACAAGGCTGTTACCAGGTAGGGACAAGAACCCTTCATTTGTGTTTTTTGGTAGAAGCATAGAGAATGGAAACTGCTTTTCACCTCTTGGGACAAGCAAACTATGTCTCCTCATGGCTGCCTTCACTGCTATACCTCTATGATATATTCTACTCCTCAGTGCCTAGAAGGGAGCCATTGGCCCTAGGGGTAATGGTGCCACTTTTTGGGTAATGTCTCTGAACTCTGGAAGATTTATCTAACTTTTAACAACAACACCACTAACACCTAGGTAGCACTATGTGTTTAACAGTAAATGACCCCAAGATGCACCTTGGGGGCACAAAGATTATACTAAAAAACATCTGAACAAACCGCTGCTGCAGACAGAAAACCTACCTAGACTTATTTGGGTGACTTAATCCAGATCTCCTCCAAAATACAGTCATCATAAATCCTTTTTCTGGGAAATTTACAGCCATAAGGGAGGTTAACAATTATCACTAGGATGAGTAATTGCTTAACAAATTTATCTGAAACTGTCATACCTTTCATTTGTTCTTGAATAGAAGCCCTTTCTTCTCCCTCCATTTTCCCTACTTAGTTGGTATATAAATCTCTATCTCTTGCTGCTTGGGAGCCATTTCATCTAAAGGCTCCTGTGAATGTAAATAAACTTGCTTTTCACTGATAATCTGAATTCAAGTTGGAAGAGGAAGTTTTTCCTCCCAACAATATCATCTCCCTATCCCTACAATAAACTTACTGTATTTCCATTTTGCGGGTGAGAAAACTGAGCCTTGTAGAGGTTAAGAAACTTTCCTCAGGCCACACAGTAGTTAAATGGCAGAGATGGGGTTTGAATGTTTATTAGTTGAAAAAAGAAATACACAGCCAACTTTTCTGGTATGTTAAGTACACAGACCAAAGTCCTACAGCAGCCAAGCAATTGGTTGTTTCCCTCTTCTCCTTGGAAGTTTGGATCCCTGGGAGTAGGGCTGTAACAACCAGTTGGAGGTAGCAGCCTGGTCCAAGACAACTCAGTGAAAGGAGCTTTAAGAGGGAGCTCATGTGAAGTATAAGAACCCCCTGAACATTGTGTTGTGTTAGTACTTTTGGTCAGAGTGCCAGGTGAGAAGGAAGAGGGGAGAAAGATGCCACACATGGTTGTGCACCAGCTTAGAGGCTCAGAGGTCTCCTTGAGAGACTGTTCTTGGATCATCAGTTCTCAGTTTTATATTGGTAATGATGCCCAGCACAGATGAGGTCCTCAGGTACAGAACACCACAGTTGCCATTGAGTGATTTCCTAATCTTCACTGGCTCATTAGTCACTATCTCCCTCCTCAGTCTCTCCCACAGGAAAGCTCATTGGAATGGACCAGATACCTTTTAAAAGAATAACCTTTAACTGACTTACATTTATTTCATGATAATAATGGTTGCTACTAATAAAAACTCTACAACTTTATTATTAGTAATGTGTATGTGCAACACACATTTTACAACTGATCCTGAGACCCCAGGATGTCTCAGCTTACCTGAATTATAGGAAACCAATAGTTTGGTCTACAAGAAAAGTGCCACTTTGTACTGGGATTTACTCAGTACTCCAAAAAACAATGAAAGGCTGCAAAAGGTGGCAGTTATTCTTCCTCTCCTCTGTTTCCTAAATCATACCTCTGTGGATATCTTCTCCTAGCTCTTCTTCCTTGCTACCTTAACATGCAAAGACAAACACCAGCATAGAGTTATTGCCTACTTTGCATAGAGCTATATGTTCCTTGCTAGTCTTGAATGTGGAAACAAATGAGCTATTACCTGTTTTGCTAGTCTGAAGTATAGAGAAAAAGTGACAGTTAACAAAATAAGTTATCAAGCTATTGATGTATGCCTGTGAAACAAAGATCTGATTTCAATAATAAAGAGGGAAACTTGGAAAAGTTTAGATTGATAAATGGGTTCCATGGCCCTAGGGGATGCCTCTGCAGAGGCAGTTCATCATGTACCTGAACAATCAAATCAATACCCATGACATTTACCTCCAGTTGCCTTTTTCCTGCTATCTCTCGTCTCCTCCTACAGTCAAAAGGATAATAATGGGATCACTTCCTTTAGAACTAAACACTAATCTAAAGCAAGTTTACAAACTATTTGTTATTAAAATGAAATTCTCTAAGGAAATGATGTTTAGGTATCAAAATTATAAGACTGATATTTGGTATTATTTATAATTGAAAACATCTTCACAAGTATAAATTCCTCTGATCTATTATAGTTTCTAATACATTGTCTCATAGAAAATACAAAATAAATTTCTTCTGTAAGACAGTGTTCACTACTGTATCCTGGATGGTTGAAACAGAGGAAGAATAAGTAGCTGATTAAACTTTCACAAGTCATTTCACTGAGCAAAATATCTAGTATCCTGAGCATATTAGAGTCATATCTCTATTGACATGTTCTGTAATTCAGTTCAAAATACTCAAAACTTGAGTGATTCTCTGAAGTTGACACCCTTGAAACTGAAATAGACTCTGTTGTTTCTCAGACTCATCAAGAATTCATTGTACCAGGGGGAGAGGGATAAGTGGGTAACGAAGGGGAAGGGTCTAGTCAAGGAACATGTATAGAGAACCCACGGACAAGGACAATGTGGTGGGGATTGACTGTGGAGGGAGGTGGAGCAGGGTAGAACAATGGAGGAAATGGGACAACTGCAATAGAACAACAAAAAAATAAAATAAAAGAATTCATTGTACCCGCAGGAGAAGCCCATGCTGTTGACCTTCTCAGGTTTCTTTTTGAAAAGACAATAAACAATCCCTCTCTGAAGAGAGTTGAGAATGAATTTGCCTCTCAAGTTAAAAAGGAGATGGGAAGTGTGAGGTGAGGGCAGCAAGCACTAAGATAAGTTTGTGGCTGAACTTGAAATCCATCCAACAGATATATGTCAATGTTGTCTGTGCTTAAAAGACAGAAATCCCAAACATAAAGATCTCAAGTTTCAGGGAAATCGAATTATGTTCATTATTTACCATTAGCAATTCATTGTTTTAATAGTAGCATGAAACTTTCTTGTGATTAAACCTTTCTGGGCCTTGAACAATCATGGGTGAGTGAATAATTTTCTACTTAAATAGGGGCTGGTTATATACTTCGTGACTTTCTTCCAGGTGTTGTCTTCTTGGAAACCTTCCCCGCACTTCCACTCGAGGCTGATCACCTCCTGTCTGAACTCTCGTAGCACTCAGGGCTCACCCGCTAAGATTCACTATATCATATTGAGATGATCAGTTCAGGATGTCAGTTTTGAGTTAGGGAGATTACTCTGTTGATGGTACAATTGCAAGAGAGCAGAGATGAGGAGGCCAGATGAAGCTCTTACAACAGTGAGATGCTGAGGGTCCAAACAAAGGCAGCAATAGTATATATGGAGAGGAAGCAACTAAGTTAAATAAAACTTAGGACATAAAATCCACAGAATATGGTTAATGATTATATATGCAGATATGAGAAAGAGAAAGGGGATGACCTTATATCCTGAGGTAAAAAAGAAAGAGAATATGGAACTTTGAGTAAGTTCCTTCTATGAGTTCAGTGTTGTACATGCTGAGTTTCAGGCTCTGTGGGAGTAGGATAAATATGGGGAGAAAGCAATTGGAGTAGAAGACTAGAATTCAAAGACAGGTTAGAGCTTAAAAAATAGATTAGAGCTTGGTGGTGATTGTGGAGATGTGCAGCTCCAATCTTCTGTCAGGAGAACCTGCTGAAAGGAATGTAGCTGGAAGACAGCCTTTTCTCCACCTTCAATACACTGCTCATATCACCATATTCTCTCTGGATTGCTGCCACTCAACGACTGAGCATGTGCCATGCTCTGCAGGATTTCTCTAATATAGACTTTCAGGACTGTCTTGCAATCTGAGGCCCTTCTTACACATTTTCCTTCCTTCCCATTCCCCTTTCATAGATGTCTGATTAGCACAAAGGTCTGAAGGTCCCCCCCCCCTCTTTTATCCATTATAGACATTTCTTCCAATAAATCTCTTGCATGTCCAATTCCATTTTGGTGTCTGCTTCTTCTTGGAGAATCTGAACTGACCCTGGAGTTGTCAATATATAGGCAGGTGATCATTAAAACAATGGGTGTAAATTAGATATACCTGGGAGAACATATAGAATGGAAAAAAAAAAGAGGGAGATTGAAATGTAAACATTAACAACAGGGTTGAAGGTAAGACTAGTGTTTAGGTAGTGATAAGAAGAGCTTCTGAACTTTGAATCAAGATGGAGGCATAGGTTAACATGGCTCGCCTGCTTACACAACCACAGCAAAAGTTACAACTAGACTACAAAACAACTATCACCCAGAATAATCAGGAAATTGAGCTGCATGGAAGTCCAACAACCAAGAAATTAAAGAAGTCACATTCATCCAGATGGGTAAGAGGGGTGGAGACCTGGATATGTGCAGAGAGACATGGAGACATAGAGACACAGAACAGGGTCCCACACTGATGTGGATAAAAATTGGGAGGGATACCTTGGGAGTGAGGGATCCAAGCCCCACACCAGATCACCCAGCCCAGGGTTCCAGTGCAGGGAAAATAAGTCTCCATACCATTAGGCTATAAAAACCAGTGGGGGTTGGGGCAGGGGAAGAAACTGCAGGATTCCCTAGGGTACCCCCTTAAAGGTGTCCACTGTGGTCTTAGGACTTAGGAAGACTAACTCCTCCTGGACTCCAGCAGTGGCGCAGCAGCTGAAAGGGCACCAGTATCATACAGGGAGAAATTGAAGTGTCTGGCATCAGGGTGAATGCTGGGGGAAAGCTTCCTCCAGGATAAAACTCCAGCAGCCAGGCAGTGGCATTGTCCCCTTTCTGAGCTCTCCCCTACACAGAGCCACAGAGTAGAAACACCTTATCAGAGACTTCATCAACCTGGTTCACATGAGTTACCCCACCTGAGTGATAACCTAAGGCTCCACCCCATTCAACTTACTGATGCACTTTTATATGATAGGCCACACTACTAAGATAGGGATACAAAGCAGTTCTACCTAATACATAGAAACAAACACAGGGAGGCTGCCAAAATGAGGAGACAAAGAAATACGGCCCAAATAAAAGAACAGAACAAAACTCCACAAAAAGAATTAAATAGAATGGAGATAAGCAATCTAGCAGATGAAGAATTCAAAACACTGGTTATTAGGATGATCAAGGAAATCAGTGAGTACTTCAACAGCATAAAAAATACCCAGGCAGACTTACAGCCAAGATGGAGGTGTAAATACATGCACCGTGTCTCCTCACAACTAAGAAGAAATTTACAATGACTTCAAAACTAAAAAAAAAAAAAAAAGTAAAATCAAAAAAATTGAAATTACAGAAAATTTCAACAAAGAAATAAGGAGGACATAATCAGCCAGAAAGGCAGTGGACGGAGAGAAAGAGGAGCAGAGCAATGGCTGCAGGGGTGATGCTTGGCTGCAGCACAGCTAGAGGCAGTGCAGCTCGCTGGAGCATGGTGGGCAGGTGCAGTTAGCAGTAGCCATGGCAAAAAACACAGTCATATCATTTAAAGCTGAGAAGTGATCCCAGCCCCAAACCAGACCATGCAGCTTGCAGTTCTAGAGCCAGGGAATAGAGCTGCATTGTTTCTGACTGAAAGCAAGTGGGGACTGGGGCGGAGGAAGAAGCTACTAGTCTCGAAAAGGAGACAGCTTGCTTAGTACAGGAAGGGGGAGAAGTGCCTGGAAAAGCAGCCGCAACCAGCACTTTTTCCTCTCAGACCCCTCCCCAACATGCAGCGCCAAAACGCAGTGAAATGAGGGCCAGCACTAACAAATACCTAAGGCTATGCCCCCTATAAAGTAAGAGGTGCAATAGCCCTTACCCAACTCACAGAGGCAAACACAGAAAGATGAGGAGACAGAGAAGTACAACCCAGAAGTGGGGGCAGATCAACACCCCAGTGGCACAACTAAGCAATGAGCAGTTAGCATGCCTAATGGATGAGGAGATAGAGAGTTTAACAGATGCACAGTTTAAGGCATTGGTGATAAAGATGCTCACAGATTTGACAGCAAAGATAAAACAAGTAGGGAAAGAATGAAGGCTATCCTGGCTGAAATTAAGGAAAATCCATATGAAACAAGTGGTGAAGGAATGGAAACCAGGGTTCAAATCAACAGATTGGAACATAAGGAAGAAACAAACAGTTAACCAGTACAGAAGGAGGAAGTAAAAATTTTTTTAAATGAGGAGAGGTTTAGAAACCTCTGGGACAGCTATAAACATGCCAACATCTGAATCATAGGGTTGCCAGAAGGTGAAGAGAGAGAGAGCAAGAAATTGAAAAATTATGTGAAATCAAAATGAAGAAAAACTTCCCTAATTTGGGGAAGGAAATGGACATATGACTCCAGGAAGCACAGAGAGTTCCAAACAAACTAGACCCAGGGAGGATCCCACAAAAACACATCATAATCAAAATGCCAAAAGTTAAAGATGAAGAGAAAATCTTAAAAGCAGCAAGAGAGAAGAGAATTACCTACAAAGGGGTACCTATAAGACTGTTAGCTGATTTTTCAAAGAAACCGCAGGCAAGAAAGGACTGGCAGGTAATATTCAAAGTGATGAAAAGCAAGGACCTACAACCATGACTACACTATCCAGCAAAGCTATCATCCAGAATGGAAGGGCAGATAAAGTGCTTCACAGAAAAGGTAAATCTGAAGGAGTTCATTATCACCAGGCCATTATCATATGAAATGTTAAAGGGACTTATTTAAGAAAAAGAAAATCAAAACTATGAACATTAAAATGAAAACAGTATCACAACTATCAACAACAGAAGCTAGGGAATGGAAACAAAGGCAAACTAAGCAGACAACCAGAGTGGGAACAGAATCATAGGTATGGGGAGCACGTTGGGGGAGGTCAGCTTGGAGGGGGAAAAGGGGAGAGAAAGAGAAATGGTGCAAAAATTAGGAAGCATAGTAGGAGGGTGAAGAATGGACAAGAGGATGTTGAGAAGAGCTTTATGCATGACCCATGGACATGGACTAAGAGGGGGCACTGCTGGAGGGAGGAGTGTTGCTGGGTGGAAGGGAGTAAAGGGAAAAGAAATTGGGACAACTGCAACAGTGTAATCAATAAAACATATAAAAAAATACCCAGTCAGAAATGAGGTTACACTAAGTGAAATAAAGAAAAATATAGGGAGAACCAACAGTAGAGTGGATGAAGCAGAGAATCAAATCAATGATTTGGAATATAAAGAAAAAAATAATTCAATCAGAAAAGGAAGAAAAAAAAATCCAAAAAAACAAGGATAGTCTAAGGAGCCTCTGGGACAACTTCAAATGTACCAACATTCGAATCATAGGGGTGCCAAAAGGAGAAGACGAAGAGCAAGAAACTGAAAACTTATTTGAAAAAATAATGAAAGAAAACTTCCCCAGTTTATTGAAAAAAATAGACATACAAGTCCAGGAAGCACAGAAAGTCTCAAACAAGATGGACCCAAAGAGGACCACACCAAGACACATCATTATTAAAATGATAAAGGTTAAAGATAAAGAGAGAATATTAAAAGCAGCAAGAGAAAAGCAGCAAGTTACCTGCAAAGGAGTTCCCATAAGACTGACAGCTAATTTTTCAAAAGAAACTTTTCAGGCAAGAAGAGGCTGACAAGTATTCAAAGTGATGAAAAGCAAGGACATACAACTTAAATTACTCTATTTAGCAAAGCTATCATTTAGAATGGAAGGCAGATAAAGTGCTTCCCAGACAAGGTGAAGCTAAAGGAGTTCATCATTACCAAGCCATTATTATATGAAATGTAAAAGGGACACATTTAAGAAAAAGAAGAAGATTAAAACTCTGAACATTAAAATGTCAATAAATTCACAACCATCAACAGTTAAATCTAAAAAACAAACTAGGGAAACAAGCAGAAAAGAAACAGAATCATAGCTATGGTGAGTATTCAGAGGGTTATCAGTTGGGAGGGGGAAGGGGAACAATGGGGGGAATGGTGCAGAAATTAAGAAGTACAAATTGTTAAGTACAGAATAGACAGGAGGATATTAAGAACAGTATAGGAAATGGAATAGCTAAAGAATTTATATTCATAACCCATGGACATAAATTAAGGTGTGGGATTGTTGGAGGGAATGGAGGATACTGGGTAGAGGGGGACAAAGGAGGAAAATGGGGACAACTGCAATAGCATAATCAGTAAAATACATTTTAGAAAAAGAAGAGCTCCTGGGGCTGGACTCCTGGGTTTGAGTCAGGCTCCACCTCTTATTAGTGTATTGCTCTGGGCAGATAGCTTAGCCTTTCAAAACCCCACTTTTCTTGTGTATAGATGGGGGAAATAATAATACTCATTAAAGTTTTGTTGTGAAAATTAAAATGTAATAATTTATGTAAAGTTTTTAGGAAACTACCTGAACTTACAGAGGTCTCCATAAAAGTTGCTTTTTATCATCTCGTCATAGTGGGTTGAGGAGCCCCTTGAGTAGCAGAAGTTCCCAGGGAAGGAAGAGAAAGACCAAAATAGAGTACCACCAAGCCAAGGGAGCAGCAGTTTCAAGAAGGGAAAGAGTTTCAAAGGTCATAAAGAGCCATGAAGAATAAGGTAAAGTAATGTCACTAGACTTGGAAATGAATGCTGACCTTGGTAAGAACTGTTTCAGTGGCATGAGGAAGATAGAAGTCAGGCAACTATGACTTGAGGAGTGAGTGGTGGGTGAGATAGTGGAACGATTGAGCAATCTACAGTCCTTCTAGAAACTTGGCTTTAAAGGAGAGAGGGGGACATGGTCAGAGCCCATAAGGAGAGTCAATTCTCTTTACACAGAAAGTGAAGTACCTAAAGATGGGAAAAGAATGGATCGCAGGTCCTTAGGAATTGGGAGAGAATGGTCTCCAGAGCACAGGTGGATGAGTTAATCAGGCCAACAGGCAGAATGGTGTTTTGAGTCCACACAAGTAAGAATGAGGACAGATTGAGAGGTCAGAACAGAGAAAAGTGAAGGTGTTCTCAACCAATGACCTCTATTTTCTCTCTAAAGAATTCTGTAGGGTTGTATCTATCTGTTAAAGGTGAAGAGGGAAGAGTTGGAGAAGGCTATTTGAAGAAAATGGGAAAAAATATATTTCATTGAAATGTATGTCCATTCTCCCCTAGCAGTGAAGAAGTATCACTTGTGTGGGCAATGGAACTTTCACATAGCTGCTGTTCTTTAATCCCCACCACCACCTTGTGAGGTAGGTAGCATTATTCTCATTTCAAGAATGAGGAATGCTGAAGCTCAGAGATTGAGTCATTGATCTACGTTGTACAAAGGATAGTGCAGCACTCAAAAAATTTTTGTTGAATGAATGAACTGCACAGATCATGTTCTTTCTGATCTCCAATTGATTGTATTCTTGTGTAATGTTTTTTGTTTTCTAACAGCCTTTTTGTTTGAGAGTATTCTTATGTAGTTAAGTTATAGATCAGTCATAACCTCCAAAAATGTCACAGTAATGAAAAATGCAAAAAGTAGCTAGACAGGGAAATGCCTATGTTACTTTATTTACCCCAAAGCAGAAAAGCTACTTAAAAGATTACAACTAATTGGGGAATGAGATTTCTGTGTATAAAAGCACCTGAAGCTCTAGCTGCTAACATTTCTATCAAGGATCTCCCCAAGAGTCCAAATTGATGGGTAGATTGTTATAGTTTTGTTATTAATAATATCTAGATGAAAATGCCTGCCAAAACATTTCACCGGAGGATTTAGAATATGCTTTTCAAGTCTACAACTGAAGGACAGCTCTGATATCAATGTGTGCAGGTTGGCATTTGCCAGTTCTGGCTGAATCAAAAATAACTGAATGTGTCTTCAAGACCACTGTATTTTTGACACTTTTAAGTCAAAGTCTAATTTGTCTTCTTGTAATTATACTAGTCAAAGAGAGACTAGTACAGGTCATAAGTTAAGGTAATGAATGACTTTGATCACTAGACTACAATTTCTTGTGAGCAGTGACTGGGTCTTGTTTAAACACAATGCTTGGCACACAGTGTGCATTAAATACATTCTTGCTGAATTAAATTGAATTGCATCAATGCTGCAGACAGCAGAGTGGGCAGAGATTAGCGAACCATTTAAATTGGCTTCAGTTTTCTTTTAGAGCAGAGCACAGAACTCACACAAGGGTGCTGTGCACATGAACACTAATTCATTATTGAGGTTCATATTGAATTATTAATCCTTGAGAATAATCCATAGCTAAGGCTGTCAGTCACTGCAGCCAGAGGAGAAAAAGTAATCTTCCTAAATTGTACTCCTTTTTTCCCTCTTTAAGTCTTTGTTTTTGCAGCTCTTTGGGGTTGTAGTTCTAATTCTCATTATATTCCTGACTTACTGTTTGAACTCAAAATGAATCACTTTTTCCCAGTTAATGGCTTAGTTTCCACTTCAGTGACAGCCAAAAGGGCCTGGCTATATAGTTAGCAAATATCAAGCCTCAACGATTGGACGTGTTATTCAGTGCCATCCATCATCTCTGTAAGGCTGATGGAAGTGAATCACAAAGATAACACCCTCATCTCCTCTCAAATTAGCCATTGGAGGTTGCTGGGTCACTGTGTCATGTAGTAAGGGAAGAAAGGTAAGGGAGATAGGGATGGTTTCCCCAAAGGAATCAGAAGACACCCTGGCAAGAGAGGGCAGAAAGGAGAGAGCCAGGGAGACAGTGATCTCCTGATCAACAAATTGTCACCTTGGAAAACAATGAACTAGCCTCTGCTTTTGAAAATAAATCTACTCCAGCCCCAAATGTTTAAAGTTAAGTGGAATAAGATGCAAGTTTACAGAATAAATAAATTATGAGTGATTACTCACATTTTCCAGGATTGCCATTTGCTTTCTTTAAATACTAAGCATTCCCCAGGGATTTTAAATAAGATAAGCTTTAAAGATTAAACTTACATACAGTACTTCACTAGCAATCTGAAAGAAAGAGGAGGAAGTACAGCTTGTCACAGAGGGTGATGTGTTATGAAGGATGATTTGCAGAAGCAGAGGCTGCAATTTTCTCCACAGGGCTGCAGGCACTTTCCTGATGTGGAAGCCTATATTTCCCAGGGAGGAAACAGATGCACAGAGTTGAAAATCCTTGTGTGAAATATCTAGACGATCCCTGGTGGATGATTCACCTCCACTGCAACAGAGCTTAGAGCATTTCACCCAAAGGGTATAATCAATTGCAGTGGTCATGGTCACAGTACACCTAACATTCTTCTAGGGACACATGCCGAAACACTACCTTGAAGATACTACATTGTCCAATTCTTCTCTAGAACAGGGACCCATGCTGACTGAGACTTCAAATTTGGTTGCATCCTATTCTCTGTCACAGGCCCACATGATGACCTCTATAAAGCCCCAGAAGAGTGTCTTTAGGTCCCCAACCACCTTGCTACTCAGTATTGTCTGCACACTTACTGGTTTACAACAATAATGGATGAATACTTCAATCACATATGAAAAGCTCTAAAGCTCCATTTGCAAGGGCTATAAATCTTATATATAACATTCCTAAGCAACTGATGAGATGGGTTCTTTACACAGCAGAGTGCTCTAGGAACCTTTATGATAACAGTAGTCTATTAATTTGTTTTCTTGTGACAGTGTTTACAAGCTCCATGATTTAGAGTAGAACTCATTATAGTCAACATGATAAAACACAGAAATTGGAAGAAATGACTTGTGAATGAATAGAAAAGGAAGTACTATTTTTCAACATTTAGAGGGGAAAATGGAGAAATTGAACAGTCTTTTTGAAAACAAAATATCTGTAAATTATATAATTGCTTAACAATTATGCTGTACACCTGAAACTAATATAAAACAATATTAAATATCAAATGTATTTGAAAAATAAAATAAGAATTGCAAAAAGAAAGAAATGAAAAAGAATATACTATTTAAAAGAACAATACAGTCCAATTAGTAACAAAATATTCTAATGGAATTGTACCCAACACTGGAACCAGAATATCCTCAGCAGTCCCCTACCAATAGTACAGACCTCATAGGTAGCAGTATGACTGAAATTTTTATTTCATGCATCAGGGTGTATTGTAAAGGGAGTTTTGGTTTTTTTTAATGTGTTTTATTGATTACAGTGTTACATTTGTTTCAATTTCCCTTCCCTCTGCTCCCCTCCACCCGGTGGCCCCAGTCCCTCCACTTGTCCCCCCCTTCTAGTCCATGTCCATTGGTTGTGCATATAGTTCTTCTCAACCTCTCTCTGTCTATTCCATTCCCTCCTACGATGTTTCTTAATTCCTATATCATCTCCCTCCCTATCTCCCTTCCCCTTCCCTGCTGACCTCCCCCCAATATCCACCCCATACCTATAGTTCTTTTCCACTCTCATTGCCTATTTAGTTTGCCTTTGCTTCAATTCCCTAGCTTCTGTTGTTGTTTCTTGTGATGCAGTTTTTATTTTAGTGATCATAACTTTGATCCTCCTTTTTCTAAACCAGTCCTTTTAACATCTCATATAACAGAGGTTTGGATCTAATAAACTCTTTCAGTTTTATTTTGTCCTGGAAACACTTTCTCTGCCCTTCTATTCTGAATGACAGCTTCGCTGGATAAAGTATTCGTGGTTGTAGGTTTTGGATTTTCATTACTTTGAATATTTCTTGCCAGTCCCTTCTTGCCTGCAGGATCTCCCTTGAGAAGTCAGCTGATAGTCTAATCGGGACCCCTTTGTACATGATTCTTTTCTTCTCTCTTGCTGCTTTTAAGATTCTCTCTTTATCTTTAATTCTTGACATTTTGATTATAATGTGTCTTGGAGTGGTTCTCCCTGGGTCCAGTTGTTTTGGAACTCTCTGTGCTTCCTGGACCTGTAAGTTTATTTCCTTCCCCAAGTTTGGGAAGTTCTGCTTTATTATATTTTCACTTAATTTTTCAATTTCTAGTTCTTCTTCTTTGCCCTCTGGTAATCCGATCATCCGTATGTTGGAGCTCTTATAGCTGTCCCAGAGGTTTCTGATCCTCTCATCATTTTCCTTGCTTCCCGTTTTTTTCTCTCTGCACTGGTTGCCTGTTTGTTCCTTCTCTATGTTCTGGTTTGTTGATTTCAACTCTGGATTTTATTTCCTCAACATCTGTCTTGTATGTGGTTTTGTTCCTTTCAGTATGAGTGTTTTTCAATTCTTTCTCATCTTTTTCCAGATCTTTTGTTAATTCTGTAAGCCACCTGATAACAATGGCCCTGGACTGAGCCTCTGACAGGATTCTTATTTGTTCATCTGTCAGGTTTTTCATCTGTTGCCTGGTGAGCTGCGCCACCGGGATTTCTATAGTTGTCTGCCTCATTTTGACAGATGCGTTTTGTTTTCTTGGGCCAGCTATAGGGGGCAGTGCCTGTTTACTCGTCACAACCCAGCGACCGGCGGCAATCTGCAACCTTTTTCGCTGCGCTGTGGCCCTTTGTGGTCACTACCCGGTAACCAGCGGCGGACCAGCAACCTTTTTCGCCGCGCTGTGGTGCTTTGTCGTCACTGCCCAGCGACCAGTAGTGAACCGCAAACTATTTCGCAGAGCTATGGCGCTTTTTTGTTGTTGTTGTTTTGGTTTTTCAATTACAGTTGTGCCCTTTTCCCACAATTTCTCTCCGCCACCCAACCCACCCCCTCTCCCGCAATCATATCCCTCCCGTTGTCCACGTCCATGAGTCATTTATACGGGTTCTTTGACTAAACCCTTCCCTTACTTATACCCCTTCTCTCCCTCCCCCATGCCCCCTACTGACCAGTGCTGCAATGAACATAGGGGTGCATAAGTTCTTTGAATTGGTGTTTCAAGATTCTTCAGGTATAATCCTAGTAGTGGAGTCACTGGTTCAAAAGGCAGTTCCATTTTTAATCTTTTGAGGTAATTCCATACTGTTCTCCATAGTGGCTGCACCAGTCTGCATTCCCACCAACAGTGCAGTAGGGTTCCCATTTCTCCACATCCTCGCCAGCACTTGTTGCTTGTCAATTTGTTGATGATGGTCATTCTGACTGGTGTAAAACGGTATCTCATTGTGGTTTTTATTTGCATCTCCCTGATGGCTAAGGATGTTGAGCATTTTTTCATGTGTCTATGGACCTTCTGTATGTCCTCTTTGGAGAAGTGTTTGTTCAGGTCCTTTGCCCATTTTTTAATTGGGTTGTTTGTTTTCTTGATGTTGAGTCGTATCAGCTCTTTATATATTTTGGAAATCAGTCCCCTGTGTGATGTCATTGGCAAATATGTTTTCCCATATGGTTGGTTTCCTTTTGATCTTGCTGATGATTTCTTTTGCTGAGAAGAAACTTTTTAGTTTGATATAACCCCATTTGTTTATCCTTTCCTTTATTTCTCATGCTTTAGGAGATGCATCCATGAAGAAATTGTTACATGAGATATCTGAAATTTTCTTGCCTATGTTTTCCTCTAGGACTTTTATGGTGTCATGGCTTACATTTAAGTCTTTGATCCATCTTCAGTTTATTCTCCTGTGTGGTGTAAGTTGGTGGTCTAGTTTCATTTTTTTGCAGGTCCCTATCCAGTTCTCCCAGCACCATTTGTTAAAAAGGCTCTTCTCACTCCATTTTATGTTCCTTCTTCCTTTATCAAATATTAGTTGACCATAGAGGCCTGGGTTTATTTCTGGACTCTCTATTCTGTTCCACTGATCTATATGTCTGTTCTTATGCCAGTACCAGACTGTTTTGATTATAGTGGCTTTGTAGTATTGTTTGATATCTGGTGTTGTGATTCCTCCTGCTGTGTTCTTCTGTCTCAAGATTGCTTTTGCTATTCGGGGTCTTTTTTGGTTCCATATGAATTTTTGGAGGATTTGTTCTAGGTCTGTGAAATATGTCATTGGTATTTTAATAGGGATTGCATTGAATCTGTAAATTGCTTTGGGTAGTATGGCCATTTTGATGATGTTGATTCTTCCCATCCAAGAACATGGTATTTGCTTCCATTTATTTGTATCTTCCTTAATTTCTTTCTTAAATGTTATGTAATTTTCAGAGTACAGGTCTTTTATCTCTTTGGTTAAGTTTATTCCTAGGTACTCTATTTTTCTTGTTGCTATAGTAAGTGGTATTTTCTTTTTTGTCTCTGTCTCTGCTATTTTACTGTTGGTGTACAGAAATGCCTTAGATTTCTGTATATTTATTTTGTACCCTGCTATTTTGCCAAATTCACTTATTATATCGAGTAGTCTTTTAGTGGAGTTTATAGGATTTTCTAGGTATACTATCAGGTCATCTGCATATAATGAAAGTTTTGCTTCCTCTTTCCCAATTTGGATGCCTTTTATTTCTTTTTCTTGTCTGATTGCTGTGGCTAGGACTTCCAACACTATGTTGAAAAGGAGTGGAGAGAGTGGACAACCTTGTCTAGTTACTGAGTTCAGGGGGAATGCTTTCAGTTTTTGTCCATTGAGTATGATGTTGGCCTCAGGCTTCTCATATATAGCCTTGATTATGTTAAGGTATGCTCCCTCTATTCCCATTTTGCTGAGTGTTTTCATCATAAATGGGTGTTGTATTTTATCAAATGCTTTTTCTGCATCTATTGATATGATCATGTGATTTTTTCTTTCATTCTGTTTAGGTGATGTATTATATTTATCGATTTGCGAATATTAAACCATCCTTGCATCCCTGGGATGAATCCCACTTGATCGTGATGTATGATCTTTTTGCTGTATTGCTGGATCCTGTTTGCCAATATTTTATTGAGGATTTTAGCATCTATGTTCATCAGTGATATTGGCCTGTAGTTTTCTTTCTTTGTTGTGTCTTGACCTGGTTTGGGGATTAGGATAATAGTGGCTTCATAGAAAGAGTTTGGGATTTTCCCCTCTTCTTGGATTTTTTCAAACAGTTTGAGGAGGATAGGAGTTAGTTCTTCCCTGAATGTTTTGTAGAACTCACCTGTGAAGCCATCCGGTCCAGGGCTTTTGTATGCAGGGAGATTTTGGATTACTGTTTCAATTTCCTTTTTTGTTATTGGTCTGTTGAGACTTTCCACTTCTTCTTGATCAGTTTTGGAAGGTTGTATGTTTCTAGAAATTTGTCCATTTGTTCTAGATTGTCAAATTTCTTGTCATACAGTTGTCTGAAGTAATTTCTAACTATCATTTGTATTTCTGAGGTATCAGTCGTGATTTCTCCTCTTTCATTTCTGATTTTGTTTATTTGTGTCTTCTCTCTTTTTTTCTTGATGAGCCTGGCTAGAGGCTTGTCGATTTTGATTATTTTTTCGAAGAACCAGGTCCTAGTTTTGTTGATCTTTTCGATTGTTTGTTTAGTCTCTGTGTCATTTAGTTCTGTTCTGATCTTGATGATTTCATTCCTTCTTCTTGCCCTAGGCTTTGTTTGTTGTTGTTGTTCTAGTTCTTGTAGCTTTAGGGTTAGGTTTTTTATTTGAGATTCTTCTATCCTTTTCAGATATGCCTGTATTGCTATGAACTTCCCTCTCAGGACTGCCTTTGCTGTGTCCCACAGGTTTTGGTCTGTTGTGTGCTCATTATCATTACTTTCTAGAAATTTCTTGATTTCTTCTTTGATGTCATTGTTAACCCATTCATTATTCAATAGCATGTTATTCAATCTCCATGAGTTTGGGTGTCTTTGATTTTTTTCTCTGAGGTTGATTTCTAGTTTCAAGGCATTGTGATCTGAAAAGATGCTTGATATGATTTCAATTTTCTTGACTTTGTTGAGGCTTGTTTTGTGACCTATCATGTGGTCTATCTTTGAAAATGTCCCATGTGCACTTGAAAAGAATGTATATTTTGCTTCTTTGGGGTGAAAAGTTTTATATATATCAGTTAGATCCATGTGGTTTAGTGTGTTGTTCAATGCCTGTATATCCTTGGTGTTTCTTTGCTTTGATGATCTGTCTATTGTTGATAATGGAGTGTTGAAGTCCCCTACTATGAATGTGTTGTTGTTGATATCCTTTTTGTGGTCTTCTAGTATTTGCTTTATGTATTTGGGTGCTCCTATGTTGGGTGCATATATTTTTATCAAAGTCATATCTTCTTGATGGATTGTTCCTTTAAGTATTATGAAATATCCTTCTTTTCTCTTTTTATTTCCCTTGGTTTGAAATCCGTTTTGTCTGATATGAGGACTGCTACCCCGGCTTTTTTTTCCGGTCCATTTGCTTGGAATATTTTTTTATATCCCTTTACTTTCAGTCTGTGTAAATCTTTTGTTTTCAGGTGTGTTTCTTGTAGACAGCAAATATGTGGGTCCTGTTTTCTTATCCATTCCGTTACCCTATGTCTTTTAATGGGAGCATTTAATCCATTTACATTTAAGGTTATTATTGACGTGTATGTATTCATTTCCCTTTGTACCTCTGTTCCTCTCCTCTCTTGTTCTTTTCTTCTTTTTTCTTAGAACACTCCCTTTAGCATCTCTTGCAATGCTGGTTTGGTGGAGATGTATTCTTTCAGTCTTCCTTTGTCTGAGAAACTCCTTATTTCACCTTCTATTTTGAATGAGAGCCTTGCTGGGTAGAGTATTCTTGGTTGTAGGCCTTTGTTTTTCATTGCTTGAAATATTTTTGACCATTCCCTTCTGGCTTGTAATGTTTCTGTTGAGAAATCAGTTGATAGCCTTATCGGAGCTCCCTTGTATGTTATTTGCTGTTTTTCTCTTGCTGCTTTTAGGATTCTCTCTTTGTCTTGGAATGTTGCCATTTTAACTATGATGTGCCTTGGAGTGGGTTTTTGGGGGTTCCTCTTCATTGGGAGTCTCTGTTCTTCTTGAACTTGTATAATTTTTTCTCTCATCAGGTTCGGAAAATTTTCTGTCACTATTTCTCCTATCAGTTTTTCAATTCCATGGTCCTTTTCTTCTCCCTCTCTAATTCCTATGATCCTGATATTATTTCTTCTCATGCAATCCTGTAATTCCCTTACATCTTGTTCATATTTTTTCAATCTTTTTTCATTTTGCTGTATTGTCTGGGAGTTTTTCTCTACATTACTTCTAACTCACTAATCTGATCTTCTGCTTCGTTTAGTCTGCTTTTGACTGATTCTACTGTGTTTTTCGGTTCAGAGACTGCATTCTTAAGTTCTTCCTGGTTCTTGTTAACAGTTTCTATGTCTTTTTTAATGCTGATGTAGTTCTCTGTAAGTTCCCTGTAATTTTCTTGGAGCTGCTGGTAACTTCCTTGGAGGTTGTCATAGTTGATTTTAAGGATGTCGAGTATATTGAGTTTCTTTACCACCATTGTTTTGAATTCCATGTCTGACGTTTGGGCTATGTCTATTTCATCTATCTCTCTTTCTGAGGATTCCTCTTTTCTCTTCATTGAGGGGTTATTTTTGCGTCTTACCATGTTGGATTCTTTTTGTTTGTTTTTTCTTTTTATTTATTTATTTGCTTTTTGGGGTGATAGTCTGCTTTGAATTTCCTCTTTTGTGGTGTGAGATTCTTTATCGGAGATCTGGGGGTTTCAGTGGTGCAGTCTCTTTGATATCCTGAGCCTGATGTTCTTGAGTTACCCTTTATGTCATTTGTTTATGCTGTTTGGTTATATTTCAGATGTTCTTTGATAGGATCTTCCTTCTGGCTAGTTGGTTGAGAGTCACTCTATCCTCTTTGTCTTGAGTTCTTTTGTGGATATGCTGTTAAAAACATAAACACACAGCCCAGGAAGGAAACCCACACTCTCAAAAAGTATCCCCCACTCTATCCCGCTATCATCAGCCAACAAGCCCATATTAATATAAATGTAAAGAGATTAGAGCTTTTATACTATAAGAAGAATAGATAAGAGTTGTGTTTGGAGAGGAAAAATATAATTTTTGATAGAGGGGGTGATAGATTAATAATAGTTGAGACTGTGCAAGCCAGTAGGTAATATTTACATTGTATGTTAATAAAAATAGAAGAAAAGGATGGAAAAATGCATAATATAGTAAGAAAGTGGGATTGTATTGAATTGGGTTAATATAGTAATTATATTCTATTATTTAGAGTGATAGGGAGGCTAAACTAGACACACAAATGAATAAACAACGATTAAAGAGAAAGGATGAGAAGGAGAGGTTATATGCAACACGTTAGAGATAAAGTTTGTTATTCTTTTTGGAAGGGGAGAAAAAAAAACACACCCCCAAAAGAAACCCAAGAAAAGAGAAGAAAGAAAAGAAGACAGAAAGAAAGAAAAGAAAGAATATAGAAGAAAGAGGAAAGAGAAAAAAAAAATTGAAAAAAAACCCCACAAAAAACGCCCCCAAAAAAACCCAAGAAAAGAGAAGAAAAGAATAAAGAAAGATAGAAAAGAAAGAATAAAGAAGAAAGAAAGAAAGAGGAAAGAGAGAAAAAAATTTGGAAAAAAAAAAAGCGATGTTTTTACTCCGTTTTAGCCTTAGTGTGTTGCCTTCTTTTTCTGCATCCGCAACTGGTCTAGTGTGGCAGTTCAGAGGTTCTTGTTTCTTGCAGCACTGGTGTGCGCCCACGGTTGCCGCAATGGTGCGCGCCCACTGTTGCCGGCACGGCGTGCTCCCTTGCTGCCCCCTGGAGCCAGTTGAGGTGTCCCTGCTCGAGTCTCTGCACGCGCGGGCGGCCCGAGAGCTTGCCCCAGGATTGGCTCCTATTGTTGCCGGGCCGAGGTGGTTCCCCGTTCCCGAGGAGGTGTCCCTGCGCACATCCTTGCACGTGCCCGGGCGGCCCGAGGACTTGCCCCGCGATTGGCGCCTATTGTCCCCTGGCTGAGGTGTTTTCTCGCTTGTGCGCCGCCCGTGCCCTTGGTCCCGCTGAGCCGAGCTCCAGGAGTTGGTCTCTCGCCTCTTAGGGCAGGGCCGCGTACACTTGTGCTCAGTGGAAGTGAGCTTCTGTGAGTCACTGCCGCCCGCTCTTCCACTGCTGCAGCTGCCCGCCTTCCCTCTCACGTCTGGGCGGGCACAAACAGAGCCTGTGCTAGTGGTCTGCTTTCTGGCCTGGGGCCTGGCGGCCATGGGAGCTGTCTAGGGGTATCTGCACACGGTCCTCTGCGTGTTCAGTGGGCCTTCCCTGTGCCCATTGGGGCACTGATCTTATGTCTGTTGGGGAGTGTCCGAGGGACACCTGGACTCACGGCCCCGTGCACCTGGGCCAGTGAGTGAGAGCACTTCCCTATGCGTGCCCGCGCGACCCAAGGGTAGGGTTGGGGAGTGGACGAACATGCCTCTGCGCCTGCGCTCCTCAAGAATGGCCTACCACCCCCAAACTTTCCTCCCCTCTCCACCGTCCACTAGAGAAAAATATAAAGGAGAATTATGTTCTCACTTGCCCGCAGCACGCTGTCTCCTGTCCTTCGGCGCCAATGCCACTTGGTCGAGTCCCGTCTCTGCCAGCGGGCAGAGATCCACTTTCCTCCCGACTCCTCTCCGGGCTCCGCTGTGGCGCTTTGTGTGGGGTGGGGGTCCAAGATGGATTCCTGCAGTTATTCCACTAGGACACCGGGATCCGTCCTCCAACCCTCTGGGCCTCACCGTTCGGCAGCGATGTGGTGGTTGCTTTTTCCAGCGTTGGGGTCGGGAGCTGCTGGGGTTCAACTGCAGCTGGGATTGTTCTCCTTGCCGCTGTCCCTGGTGCTACCGCAAATAGCACCGCCCACTTTCGCTCTTACTTGCCCAAAGAGCGCCGCTGGTTTATAACTTTGTACATTGGGCTTCCGTGTAGTTTTATTTTCTGGAATTTCTAGTTATCTTTTGTTTTGAAGTAGTTGTATTCCTCTCTAGTTGTAGAGAGAGACTGAGCGAGTCCGTCTAAGCCTCCATCTTGGCCGGAAGTCCGGAAAGGGAGTTTTTGGCTTCAGGTACAGGTGCAGTGAACAGCTCCTCCAAATTATTATTTGAGAGAATTAAAGTCAGATCCAATCTAGTTATTTTCTTGTCAGTGTGCTCCTCATATTGCAATTGTTTAAGGGAAGTAATGGAAGGGTAGTTGTTCTCTTCTGTTATACTAAAATCATGAGATAAATGACCAGGGTTTTTAAAATGGATAATAACTCTAACTTTATGG
This sequence comes from Furipterus horrens, assembly GCF_987537825.1. Lineage (NCBI taxonomy): Eukaryota > Metazoa > Chordata > Mammalia > Chiroptera > Furipteridae > Furipterus > Furipterus horrens. The sequence continues at coordinate 47,480,489 of NW_028327182.1, forward strand.
GTTAATATCATTAAATGTTTATAGCTCCTGATTTGCCTTAATGTTTATGTTTAGTTCTTCAGTGTCTTTTTAGTAGAGAACTGTTACTTTTGTTTGGCATTCCCTCATTTGTCTTTCTTTTGGTAATAGCATCTGAATTTTCTTTTGGGAAACCACCCTCCCTCTCCTTGAGGATAGACATGGATGTAGATGACTATATCCAGGGATGAGTAAGATAACTCATTCTGGCCAATCAGAACTAAACATCCCTTTGGCCCCATGACTGGTTCAAATACAGGCCTGCGACTAATCAAAAAAGAATAGCCTGGGACATTTGTTGGAACCCTCTCTTTCTATAGGGGTATCTAAATGGTAGGATGTAAGCCAAGATCTGCTTGCCATTTGGACACCATGAGGTGATGAGCCTAACTGAGAAAAAAGCATAGCCACCTGAAGGAAAGAGACATATAACTTCTAAGCAGCTTCATAAATGCCCCTTTTTGCATTGTATAAGCCCATTGGAGTTTAGTTTTTGCTACTTAAAGAGTTCTGACTATAAAGTGTTCTGCTTAATGCATACAATTCTTGGCATTTTTCTTCCCCAATTATTTATTTTTAAAGTTTTCAAACTCACAGAAAAGTAGAAAAAAAAATAAAGTGAACATCTCTATAATCTTCCCCTAAATTTACCAATTATTAACAATTTGACACATTAGTATTCTTTCTACCTATCATCTGTCATCTATCTATCTATATTGACACACTTTGTTTATACTACTATATAACCCCACCCATACCATATTATACTTAAGAAAAGTAAGGTCAATTTAATAATATGTAATAGGTAACCCACATTCAGTTTTTCTTAATTGTCCCCCAAATGTCTTCTTAAACTCTTTTTTGTCTATTTTGATTTAGAATGGTACCCTCAATTTTTATTTCTAAAAATGACTTGCCTTTTATTTTATTTTTTAGAATCCAGGCCAGTTACCTTAAAGAGTGCCCCACATCTTGTACTTGTCTGATTATTTACTCAGGATTAAATTAACATTAAACATTTTTAGAACAAATACCCCTATGTGATATTGTACACTTTTTTTTCTCTATAATATCAGGAAGTACCCAATATCAAGTTGTTTTACTATTAGTGATTCTACATTTGATTACTTAATATAAGTGTTACCTCCATATCTCTCCAATGTATTAGGCACATTTTGCCCTTTGGATTTGACAAGTAATCTGTGGAGTGATGTTTTGAGACCGTGTGACTATCCTGTTACCCAAGACCTTTTGCCCAGTGTTGGCAACCTCTATCAATGTCATTGCCCAAATCAATTATTACATTGGAGAGTGAAAAATGATAATTTTTGAATTCTTTTATTCCTTCTGTATTTATTACTTAACAATGGAAGAAAAGGCCCCCTCTTTTACACACACCCTCTCTCTCTCCATCCCTCTCTCTCTCTTTTTAAGTATATTTTATTGATTATGCTGTTACAGTTGACCCAATGTTTCCTCCTTCTCCCCCTTCTTCCCAGCACCCACCTTCCCTCCAGCAATCACCCATTAGTTCATGTCCATTGGTTGTGTAAGTTTTTTTGACATTTCCCTTTCCTATACTATTATTAACATCACCCTATATATTTTGTTCCTACCAGTTATGCTTCTTTTTTTAAAAAAGGGTTTTATTTATAATATTTTATTTTTAGAGAGAGGAGAAGGGAGAGAGAAAGAGAGAAAGAGAAAATCAATGTGTGGTTGCCTCTCGCACACCCCCAACCAGGGATCTGGCCCACAACCCAGGCATGTGCTCTGACTGGGAATTGAACTGACAACCTTTTGGTTCACAGGCCAGCACTCAATTCATTGAGCCACACCAGCCAGGGCCCAATTATGCTTCTTAATCTATGTATCATTTCCCCCGTTCTCCCCTTTCCCCCTTCCTGCTGATAACCCTCCAAATGATCTCAATTCCTATGATTCTGTTCCTGTTCTGGTTGCTTGCTTAGCTTGTTTTTGTTTTTATTTTTTAGATTCAGTTGTTGAAAGTTGTGTTTGTTGTCATTTTAGTGTTCATAGTTTTGATCTTTTTCTTAAAAAATTCCTTCATCATTTCATGTAATAGTGTCTTGGTGATGATGAATTTCTTTAACTTTACCTTGTCTGGGAAGCACTTTATCTGCCTTTCCATTCTAAATTATAGCATTCCTGGATAGAGTAATCTAGGATGTATGCCCTTGCTTTTCATCACTTTAAATACTTCTTACCAGTCCCTTCTGGCCTGCAAAGTTTCTTTTGAGAAATCAGCAGACAGTCTTACGGGAACTGCTTTGTAGGTAACTCTTCTTTTCTCTTGCTGCTTTTAAGATTCTTTGCCATTTTAATGATGATGTGTCTTGGTGTGGTCCTCTTTGGGTCCAACTTGTTTGAGACTCTCTGTGCTTTCTGGACTTTTATGTCTATTTCCTTCACCAAATCAAGGACGTTTTCTTTCATTATTTTTTTGAATAAGTTTTCAATTTCTTGCGCTTCCTCTTCTCCATCTGGCACCCCCCATGATTAAGATGTTCAATGTTATACTGTCCCAGAGGTTCCTAAGCCTCTCCTCATTTTTTCTTTTTACATTTTGTTTCTTCACTGTGTTCTGGTTGAACGTTTATTTCTCCTTTTTATTCCGAATCATTAAGTTGAATCCCGGCTTTCTTCCCTTCACTGTTGGTTCCCTGTATATTTTTCTTTATTTAACTTTGTGTGACCTTCATTTCTTTCTTTATTTTTTTGCTGTACTATATGAGTTCTCTGAGCATCCTTATCACCAATGTTTTGAACTCTGTATCTGATAGGTTTGCTATTCCATTTCATTTAGTTCTTTTTCTGGCATTTTGTTCTGTTCTTTCATTTGAGCTATATTTCTTTGTCTCCTCAATTTGGCAGCCTCACTGTGTTTGTTTCTGTGTATTAGGTAGAGCTGCTTTTACTCCCTGTCTTAGTAACATAGCCTTTGTAAAAAAGGCACCTGTAAATTCTGTGGGGTAGAGCCTTAGGTAATTGCCAGGGTGGGGCCACACGCTTCATCATTTGGTGGCTCTGTTTGTGGTGTGGGGTTCAGAGAGGGGACAATGCCACTGCCTGGTTTCTGGTGATTTCCCCAGCATCTGCCCCATTTCCAGTCACTTTACTCACTTCCTATATGTGATTGGCACCCTTCCAGTTGCTGCGCTGGCATTTGCATACATTCTAAGACATTGTGGGATCTTTAAGCAGTGAAAATCCAGCAGTTTCTTCTGCAACCCTAAACCCCCTGGTTTTTACAGTCAAAGGTAATGGGGGTATCTTCCCAGTGCTAGAACCTTGGACTGTGTGGTCTAGCCTGGGCTGGGGTCACTCACTCCCAGGGGACCCCTCCCAATTTTTATCCACTACATGTGAATGTGGGACCATCTGTTCTACCACTGTCATGGCTTGTCTGAGCCACACTGTATATCTGCCTTGCCTTTGCGACTCCTGGCTCTTCTACACGTGTGGATGAATGTGACTTCTTTTTGTTGGACTTCCACATAGTTCAATTTTCTGATGGTTCTGGTTGTTATTTGTGAGATTTGGTTGTAGTTCTTTTTATGGTTGCAGGATGAGGCAAAGCGTGTCTACTTATGCCTCCTTCCTTACCCTAAGTTGCCCCCTCCCTCTCTCTTTAACTTTATTGATGTAAAATTTATACACAAGAAGCTGCATATGTTTTAAGCGTATAATTTAAAGAATGTTGACATAGTGAAGCCATCACCACAATCAAGATAACAAGCATTCCGACATCCCAAAAAGATTATTTTTATCCTCTTGCCTCTAACCTCATCCACAGGCAACTACTGATCTGCTCTCTGTCACTATAGTTTGGTTTTTATTTTCTATAATATCATATAAATGGAATCCTAAGTTTTATACTCCTTTTTGTCTGGATTTTTCTACTCTGTTTGATTTTGAGATTCATCCATGTTTTGTGTCTCAACAGTTGGTTTATTTCATTGCTGAGTGATATTTCATTGCATATCTCTCTTTTAAGTCTGCATAAATGCACTGATTTTTTATTCAATGTCTTATAATCTACGTTCTTTTTTATACTAAATTTGTTCCAAATTTGACTAGCAAGAAGCCCTGAATTTAATTCCTGTTATATTTGGGCATTACTCTCATTAGAGTTTGAGTACTTCATTACTTTCTGAAACAACAAGATATTCCACATGGTCTTTAAATGATTATTGTACCAGACCTGAAATGAGTCGTTTCTCAATGAGCACTGGTTCCTCTTAGTGGGGAATGGTAATTAGAAAATAAAACCTGTGTGCAGATATGCTCACTTCTACAGGCATGTCATTGCTTTTAGACTTTCTCAGTGGACAGATTAGGAAATCTCTCTTCTACAAGAGTTTATACTGATATTTTAACTCATATTCAGTGTTGTAGGGTTTTCCTTAAATTTCCTGCATTTTATGATTGTTACTTGCTTCTTCCACAGTGTGAACTCTCTGGTTTCTATTATCAGTATAATTACTTATTTGCTCTCTTCTACAACACACTGAAAAATAGTTTCAGAATGATAACATCAATATAATTGTCAACACAAACTTATTGAAATTATTTTGCTTTCCTTGACCTTAGAACATTTCTCACAATGTAGTTAGAGTACTGGCTTCAAAGCTATATGAATTATTTCAGTTATGTCCTTTCTTTCTGTGGTTAGGTTATCAATTTGATATACAGCTATGTTCATTTGTTTATGTTTGAGTTCAACTTAATTGCTTTGTTTATTTCATTCTATTACATTCAACTTCATTTTTAAATATGTAAAACATTTATATGGTTCAAAAGTTAAAACTTTTAGAAGACTTGATCCTATCCCTATCACTTCTACCTGTTTCTCTGATTCTATTAATAGCCATTTTTTATTAATTTCTGGGATTAAGATGGGCCCTAAGTTAATATGACTAGTATCCTTATAAAAAAGGAGGAAATTTAGACACAGATATGCATGCAAGGGAAAACACCATGTGAAGACTGGAGTTACCCTGTCAGAAGACAAGGAACACCAAAGATTGACAGAACCCACCAAAAACTAAGAGAGAGGCATGAAATCATTTTCTTTACAACTTCAGGAGAAAGCAACCCTGCCGATACCTTGATCTCAGACTTCTCTCTTCTAGTACTATAAGACAATCAATTGCTCTTGCTTTAGCTGTTCAATCTGTCACACTTTGCTATGGCAGCCTTAAGCAAACTAGTATAAGCACCTTAGGGACAAGAACACCATCTCAGAGCCCTGTAGAGTAGGGTTCCAATTGTAGATCCCTCACTAGTTTCTTATGTCACTTCTGGCAAGTCAGCTTACTTCTCTGAGCCTCAACTTTCTCCTCTGTAATGTGGAGATAATCTATTTTGGAAAGCTGCTTAAGGGATTAAAGATAATACAGTTAAAGTGTTCAATAAGTGGTAGGTCTTGCAATGATAATCTTCTTACTTTACAATGGAGAATTGGGACCTAGAGATGAAAGTGCCTGTTTAAACCCACACAGTTAAGTAGCAACAAGCTTTTCAAAAAACTCCAAATATATTTGCTTTAATTTCTATGCATGCCGAAACTCACCTTCCCTTCCTTGAAGAGAACAACTGTGGTACTATTATTTAATGTGTGTGATTCTTGCTTACCACCATGCCAAAGCTGGGGCCTTGAATTTGAGGATGGTAACCTTTGTGTTTTTTTTTTCCCTCCATAGATAACTGAAATAAGTGATATTTTAAAGCAACTATCCCTCCTCTTTTGTACATAATTAAATTTCTTTGCTTAAGAATGGTATAAATTATATCATTTATTTGTGTAAGAGATTATAAAAAAGGAAAGCACTAATTAATGAACAAAATTGATAGGAATAGGCTACTAGAACACTACAACTTTGTATGCACAGATATTCTCTGTATGCTGTTTTACTTGAATTAATTTTAAACTCATATACCTTCCAAATGCAAGATCTTCACCTTATGTACATTTCTTAATGCTTGTCATTCTGGTTGCAACTTGTTACCCTCTCCTTTTGAAATGATTGAATATAAAGCCTGTTGTCAAACGATTGAGTCCTTCACAGGTTAATATGATGAAATACATACTATTCCTGCTCCATAAGTATACTTATTCTGGTAATGTAAGTCAAAATTGATGTAGTCTTTTAAACCATGATTTTCTTATATAATTGATAGTCAATGACTATCTTTATATGTGTCAACATACTGCTTATCAAACACTCTGGTGGGGCCAGGAAAGGTTACTCCCACCCTATAAAAAGTGAGGATTCTGTTTCAAATCCTAGATAGATCCTGGTGAAACCACCACCTTAAAAATGGCAGATTACCCAGTGAAAAGAGTAAAAGGAAAAAGTGTGTGAAAGGGTGAGCGAATTTTGAGACCTCAACAGATATTTTCTGTACTTTCCATAATGCCATGACAACTTGCATCATAAATTTCTTATTTCAAATTGCTAAAAGTATGAAAATACCCTCTCTTGAAACTGAAACTGGGAAGCCCTAATTTCTGGGATAAAGCTGTCAGGAAATTAAACTAGAATCAACATTTGACACGTTAACTTGATTATTTATTTATTTTTTAATCCTCACCTAAGGATTGTTTTTTTCATTGCTTTTAGAGAGAGAGGAAGGGAGAGAGAACAGGATAAAGAGAAACATCCATGCAAGAGAGAAGCATCAACTGGTTGCTTCCTGGATGTGCCAGACTTGGGATCACCGCCTAGACTGGGGATTGTCTACATGTGCACCGGGGTGGTTTATTCATGCTCATGCCCACGCTCAGACCAGGGATAGAACCCGCAACCTAGGTATGTACCCTGACAGGAAATCAAACCCCCAACCTTTGGGTTATGGGACGATGCTCAACCAACTAAGCCATACTAGCCAGGGAAGCTTCTTCTTTTTCTTTTCTTTTTTAATTCTGAGGACCTAATTCCCCTTCTCCTAGCAGTCTTTTCTATAATTCAGATCCACACACAATTTTGAAAACAAAACTATGGGGAAAGGAATCTTCAAAGACAGAAAAAGAAAGGGCTCCTTAGGCTCAGAATCAGCTCTTGCTCTCAACATCTCCTCCAAGGACAGTCAGAAGCTCTCAGGGACCAATCAGAGTTGGTGGAGGTAATTCTGTGTACTCTCATTTATCAGGTGGCCATTGCTAAAACACCTGCCTATTTTCCAGGCTGCAAGAGTGATGACATTGGCCAATATTTTCTTGTTTTCTGTAATCCCATGATAAAGATAATTGTCTACAAGAGCACAAAAAAACCCTGGTTGATGTGGCTCAGTGGATTGAGCACCGGCCTGTAAACCAAAAGATTGCAAGTTTAATTCCCAATCAGGGCACATGCCTGGGTTGTGGGCCAGGTTCCTAGTTGGGGCAAATGAGAGGCACCCACACATTGACATTTCTTTCCCTTTCTTTCTCCCTCCTTTTCCTTCTCTCTAAAAATAAAAAAATTAAATCTTTTAAAAAATCTTTCTTAAAAAAAAAAAAGGGCACAATATATATTGTGCCTTTCCTCCTGCATATTTTCTGTTTTTGGTCTTAAAATGAGTGTTTACAGGATTGGTCCTCTTCATTCATAAATACAGGTGGTGAGGCTGAGGGCAAGAATGTGAGGGAGAAAATAGGGGAGAATATTTTAGCTGCAGAAAATTTTTATTCTTCTCCAGAAGTTCCAGGCTTGACTTTCATCAACTTTAGGGATCTTCAGGACAATAAGGGATTCCTGAATTCCTTAAAATGATATGCAAGATTGTGCATATGTGCATAGGTACATTTGTAGGGAAGAGGTTCCATAGCTACACAGGCTCTGATACTTTTTTAAAAATGAAGAGTCTGGTTCAGCCACTATGGAAAACAGTATGGAATTACCTTAAAAAGCTAAAAATGGAACTGCTTTTTGAACCAGTGATTCCATTGCTAGGATTATACCTGAAGAATCCTGAAACTCCAATTCAAAAGAACCTATACACCACTATGTTCATAACAGCTCTGTTTACAATAGCCAAGTGCTGGAAACAGCCTAGGTGCCCGTCTGTGGATGAGTGGATCAAAAAACTGTGGTACATCTACACAATGGAATACTATGTAGCAGAAAGAAAGAAAGAACTCCTACCATTTGCGACAAGATGGATGGAATTAGAGAGAATTATGCTTAGTGAAATAAGCCAGGCAAAGAAAGAAAAATACCATATGATATCATCTAATACAGGAGACTAATGAACAACACAAACAAATAAACAAAATTGAACAAGGAACAAGGGGGAGGAGGAGAGGGAGAGAAGAGGGTAAATAGGGAAAGGGTCTAGTAAAGGAACTAGTATAAATAACCCATGGACATGGACAACGGGGTGGGGAATGTCTGTGGGAGAAGGACTGGGCTGGGTGGTGGGGGAGCAATGGGGGAAAATGGGACAATTTTAATAGAAAAACAATTTTTTAAAAAATGAAGTCATTGCTTAATGAGAGGCTTTCTTAACTTAAAAAATACAAATTTAACCCTAATGTTATAACTCTGAAGTAATAATAAAAACATTTTAGTCAAGTATAACTCTCAGACATCTGTTTATTAGAGGATAATGTAGAAGGAAAGATTGATTTAAATGTTTGGAATATTGAAGCTTTATCATGACTGAACATATGAACATAGATGATTGACTTCAACAAATATTTATTTAGTGCTAGCTATATTGGACATATAAAACTTGGTAGAACCCCATCTCCAACATCAAGGGACTTACTTTCTTTGATGGAATAGAATATACAAATAACTAAAACACAAGCAAGAGAACTAATCCTGCTGCAGTCTATAATACAAATTGAAATTGGGAGATATTGGAGAACTGGGAGTCCCTTTGGTTTGTTTGAGAAGTAATAAGGATATAAATTCATATGGTGGCAAAGAAAATGGAGAAAAGTGGATGTTATGTGATCTAAACATAGATTTGTTTCATTTATTCATTCATTTATTCATTCTTACTTTAACACATCTCTTTTATTGTATCAGGAAGGCACTTGTTAGAAATACTTAGCAAAAAATGAGTAGTGTCTGCCCTCACAAAGCTCTCTGACAAGCTCTGACTAGTTCCTTTAATCTAGCAACTCAAAAATTGGTCCCATCCCTTATGAATGTTCACAGACTCCATCCAGAGCCTTTTACCCACCATCCTTTCAAATTGTGCTTCCTAGGTTTTTCCTAATCCTTCCACTTTCTGATCACCTTATTTTCTTGACTATGGTTCTAGCCTTGAGAGTACTCCAGCTCTCATCTCTGGCTTCATTTCTTAGATAAACTCCCTACTTCCTATTTTGGGTTAGACTGATTTCATGAGCTTCCGGTAAATTTCTACCTAGTCCAGCCAGGCCCTAATCCAGTCAGGCCCTGTGGTCTTGGCAACTAGGCTCAGTCCTCATGGCTGCCTCACTTTCTTCTAAATAGCCTAGACTCAGATACTCAGAGTCCAGCCATAAAGACGGGTGAGTACATAATGGAGATGCAATGTCATCATGCTGTCCTCAGGAGTCAAGTAATATGCTCTTGGGAGCACAGAGGAGGGAGTGGAGCCTGATGAGTTCAACAGAGTTCAAGATTAATAAAACTGCTTTCCTAAAGGAGCATCCATTGATTTAAGCCAGTGAGAATTTGCTTAGATGATTAACTAACCGACTCTCACAGTCGTTAAGGATTAGAGCAGGAAGGGGCTTTAGAGGTCATCAAATTCAGCCTTGTCTTTTTTTTTTTTTTTTTTTTTTTTTTTTACTGAAAAGAAATCTGAGGGCCATGAGCATAAGATCCACAGGTTTTTTTTTTGTATATTCTTACCTGCCCAATGCATTTTCCCAAACAGCACCCTGCTGCATGGCAGTTAAATTATAAGTGGAAAGGAAAGATATGTGTCATTTTGATCCTAAAACTGTCAAGAAGAACTGCATCTTGAATATATTCCTTATTTGGTCTATCAGAATCCTAGACACTGAAGTGCTTCCTTAAAAATTCCAGAAGAAATAGCAGCAAGGCACATGGATGAGGATATGTAAGAAAGCACAAGAGAGAATCAAAACAAGGTCTTAGTAAAAGTTTTACCTCTTGAGCAGAGTATATAGCTTTAAGAACTATTTTCTTCTGAGCTTTAATGAGGTGTCTTGATTTGTACAGTATATTCTGAAAGGACCTGTGTTTGCAATTAGGTGGCTCTGACAGATGGGACAGGGTGATTAGGTGCTTCTGCCCAAGAGGCAGGACAGTTACCTGTGCCCAAGAGTATATTTCTCCCAGATGAGATATGAATCCACTTTTTATTTTTTTTTTTTTATTTTGGTTTTTCAATTACAGTTGTCCCCTTTTCCCCCAATTTCTCTCCCCCACCCAACCCACCCCCTCTCCCGCAATCATATCCCTCCCTGTTGTCTATGTCCATGAGTCTTTTATACAGGCTCTTTAATTAAACCCTTCCCTTACTTATCCCCCTTCTCTCCCTCTCCCCTCCCCCCTATTGACTGCTATTCTGCTCTTTGTTCTATTTAGTTCCTTTGTTTGTGTTGTTCTTTAGTTTCCTGTATTAGGTGATATCATATGGTATTTTTCTTTCTTTGCCTGGCTTATTTCACTAAGCATAATTCTCTCTAGTTCCATCCATGTTGTTGCAAATGGTAGGAGTTCCTTCTTTCTTTCTGCTACATAGTATTCCATTGTGTAAATGTACCACAGTTTTTTGATCCACTCATCTACAGATGGGCACTTAGGTTGTTTCCAGCACTTAGCTATTGTAAACAGTGCTGCTATGAACATAGGGGTGCATAAGTTCTTTTGAATTGGTGTTTCAAGATTCTTCGGGTATAATCCTAGTAGTGGAGTCGCTGGTTCAAAAGGCAGTTCCATTTTTAATCTTTTGAGGTAATTCCATACTGTTCTCCATAGTGGCTGCACCAGTCTGCATTCCCACCAACAGTGCAGTAGGGTTCCCGTTTCTCCACATCCTCGCCAGCACTTGTTGCTTGTTGATTTGTTGATGATGGCCATTCTGACTGGTGTAAGGTGGTATCTCATTGTGGTTTTTATTTGCATCTCCCTGATGGCTAATGATGTTGAGCATTTTTTCATGTGTCTATGGACCTTCTGTATGTCCTCTTCGGAGAAGTGTTTGTTCAGGTCCCTTGCCCATTTTTTAATTGGGTTGTTTGTTTTCTTGATGTTGAGTCGTATCAGCTCTTTATATATTTTGGAAATCAGTCCCCTGTCTGTGATGTCATTGGCAAATATGTTTTCCCATATGGTTGGTTTCCTTTTCAATTTGCTGTTGTTTTCTTTTGCTGAGCAGAAACTCTTCAGTTTGATGTAATCCCATTTATTTATTTTTTCCTTTATTTCTCTTGCTTTAGGAGATGTATCCGTGAAGAGATTGTTACGTGAGATATCTGATATTTTCTTGCCTATGTTTTCCTCTAGGACTTTTATGGTGTCACGGCTTACATTTAAGTCTTTGATCCATCTTGAGTTTATTCTCGTGTGTGGTGTAAGTTGGTGGTCTAGTTTCATTTTTTTGCAGGTCCCTATCCAGTTCTCCCAGCACCATTTGTTAAAGAGGCTCTTCTCACTCCATTTTATGTTCCTTCTTCCTTTATCAAAGATTAGTTGACCATAGAGGCCTGGGTTTATTTCTGGACTCTCTATTCTGTTCCACTGATCTATATGTCTGTTCTTATGCCAGTACCATACTGTTTTGATTACAGTGGCTTTGTAGTATTGTTTGATATCTGGTGTTGTGATTCCTCCTGCTGTGTTCTTCTGTCTCAAGATTGCTTTTGCTATTCGGGGTCTTTTTTGGTTCCATATGAATTTATGGAGTATTTGTTCTAGGTCTGTGAAATATGTCATTGGTATTTTAATAGGGATTGCATTGAATTTGTAAATTGCTTTGGGTAGTATGGCCATTTTGATGATGTTGATTCTTCCCATCCAAGAACATGGTATTTGCTTCCATTTATTTGTTTCTTCCTTAATTTCTTTCTTCAATGTTATGTAATTTTCAGAGTACAGGTCTTTTATCTCTTTGGTTAAGTTTACTCCTAGGTACTTTATTTTTCTTGTTGCTATAGTAAATGGTATTTTCTTTTTTGTCTCTGTCTCTGCTATTTTATTGTTGGTGTACAGAAATGCCTTGGATTTCTGTATATTTATTTTGTACCCTGCGATTTTGCCAAATTCACTTATTATATTGAGTAGTCTTTTAGTGGAGTTTATAGGATTTTCTAGGTATACTATCATATCATCTGCATATAATGAAAGTTTCACTTCCTCTTTCCCAATTTGGATTCCTTTTATTTCTTTTTCTTGTCTGATTGCTGTGGCTAGGACTTCCAACACTATGTTGAAAAGGAGTGGAGAGAGTGGACAACCTTGTCTCGTTCCTGAGTTCAGGGGGAATGCTTTCAGTTTTTGTCCATTGAGTATGATGTTGGCCTCAGGCTTCTCATATATAGCCTTAATTATGTTAAGATATGCTCCCTTTATTCCCATTTTGCTGAGTGTTTTCATCATAAATGGGTGTTGAACTTTATCAAATGCTGTTTCTGCATCTATTGATATGATCATGTGATTTTTGTCTTTCATTCTGTTTAGGTGATGTATTATATTTATTGATTTGCGAATATTAAACCATCCTTGCATCCCTGGAATGAAGCCCACTTGGTCATGATGTATGATCTTTTTGATGTGTTGCTGGATCCTGTTTGCCAATATTTTATTGAGGATTTTAGCATCGATGTTCATCAGTGATATTGGCCTGTAGTTTTCTTTCTTTGTTGTGTCTTGACCTGGTTTGGGGATTAGGATAATAGTGGCTTCATAGAAAGAGTTTGGGATTTTCCCTTCTTCTTGGATTTTTTGGAACAGTTTGAGGAGGATAGGAGTTAGTTCTTCCCTGAATGTTTTGTAGAATTCGCCTGTGAAGCCATCCGGTCCAGGGCTTTTGTGTGCCGGGAGATTTTGGATTACTGTTTCAATTTCCTTCTTTGTTATTGGTCTGTTGAGACTTTCCACTTCTTCTTGATTCAGTTTTGGAAGGTTGTATGTTTCTAGAAATTTGTCCATTTCTTCTAGATTGTCAAATTTCTTGTCATACAGTTGTCTGAAGTAATTTCTAACTATCATTTGTATTTCTGAGGTATCAGTCGTGATTTCTCCTCTTTCATTTCTGATTTTGTTTATTTGTGTCTTCTCTCTTTTTTTCTTGATTAGACTGGCTAGAGGCTTGTCGATTTTGTTGATTTTTTCGAAGAACCAGCTCCTAGTTTCGTTGATCTTTTGGATTGTTTGTTTAGTCTCTATGTCATTTAGTTCTGCTCTGATCTTGATGATTTCATTCCTTCTTCTTGCCCTAGGCTTTGTTTGTTGTTGTTGTTCTAGTTCTTGTAGCATTGTGGTTAGGTTTTTTATTTGAGATTCTTCTAGCCTTTTCAGATATGCCTGTATTGCTATAAACTTCCCTCTCAGGACTGCTTTTGCTGTGTCCCACAGGTTTTGGGTTGTTGTGTGCTCATTATCATTAGTTTCTAGAAATTTCTTGATTGCTTCTTTGATGTCATTGTTAGCCCATTCATTATTTAATAGCATGTTATTCAATCTCCATGAGTTTGGGTGTCTTTGATTTTTTCCTCTGAGGTTGATTTCTAGTTTCAAGGCATTGTGATCTGAAAAGATGCTTGATATGATTTCAATTTTCTTGAATTTGTTGAGGCTTGTTTTGTGACCTATCATGTGGTCTATCTTTGAAAATGTCCCATGTGCACTTGAAAAGAATGTATATTTTGCTTCTTTGGGGTGAAAAGTTCTATATATATCAGTTAGATCCATGTGGTTTAGTGTGTTGTTCAATGCCTGTATATCCTTGGTGTTTCTTTGCTTTGATGATCTGTCTATTGTTGATAATGGAGTGTTGAAGTCCCCTACTATGAGTGTGTTGTTGTTGATATCCTTTTTGTGGTCTTCTAGTATTTGCTTTATGTATTTGGGTGCTCCTATGTTGGGTGCATATATGTTTATCAAAGTCATATCTTCTTGATGGATTGTTCCTTTAAGTATTATGAAATGTCCTTCTTTGTCTCTTTTTATTGTCCTTGCTTTGAAATCCATTTTGTCTGATATGAGAACTGCTACCCCGGCTTTTTTTTCCGGTCCGTTTGCTTGGAATATTTTTTTATATCCCTTTACTTTCAGTCTGTGTAAATCTTTTGTTTTGAGGTGTGTTTCTTGTAGACAGCAAATATGTGGGTCCTGTTTTCTTATCCATTCCGTTACCCTATGTCTTTTAATTGGAGCATTTAATCCATTTACATTTAAGGTTATTATTGACGTGTATTTATTCATTTCCCTTTGTACTTCTGTTCCTCTCCTCTCTTGTTTTTTCCTAGAACAGTCCCTTTAGCATCTCTTGCAATGCTGGTTTGGTGGAGATGTATTCTTTCAGTCTTCCTTTGTCTGAGAAACTCCTTATTTCACCTTCTATTTTGAATGAGAGCCTTGCTGGGTAGAGTATTCTTGGTTGTAGGCCTTTGTTTTTCATTGCTTGAAATATTTTTGACCATTCCCTTCTGGCTTGTAATGTTTCTGTTGAGAAATCAGTTGATAGCCTTATCGGAGCTGCCTTGTATGTTATTTGCTGCTTTTCTCTTGCTGCTTTTAGGATTCTCTCTTTGTCTTGGAATGTTGCCATTTTAACTATGATGTGCCTTGGAGTGGGTTTTTGGGGGTTCCTCTTGATTGGAACTCTCAGTGCTTCTTGGACTTGCATAGCTTTTCCTCTCATCAGGTTCGGAAAATTTTCTGTCACTATTTCTCCTATCAGATTTTCAATTCCATGTTCCTTTTCTTCTTCCTCTCGTATTCCGATGATCCTTAAATTATTTTTCCTAATGCTATCCTGTAATTCCCTTACATCTTGTTCATATTTTTTCAATCGTTTTTCATTTTGCTGTATTGTCTGGGAGTTTTTCTCTACATTATCTTCTAACTCACTAATCCGATCTTCTGCTTCATTTAGTCTGCTTTTGACTGATTCTACTGTGTTTTTCAGTTCAGAGATTGTATTCTTAAGTTCTTCCTGGTTCTTGTTAACGATTTCTATGTCTTTTTTTATGCTGGTGTAGTTCTCTGCCAGTTCCCTGTAATTTTCTTGGAGCTGCTGGTAACTTCCTTGAAGGTTGTCATAGTTGATTTTAAGGATGTCGAGTATATTGAGCTTCTTTACCACCATTGTTTTGAATTCCATGTCTGACATTTGGGCTATGTCTATTTCGTCTATCTCTCTTTCTGAGGATTCCTCTTTTCTTTTCATTGAGGGGTTATTTTTGCGTCTTACCATGTTGGATTCTTTTTGTTTTTATTTATTTATTTATTTATTTATTTATTTATTTATTGGGGGGGTAGTCTGCTTTGACTTCCCTCCTTTGTGGTGTAATATTCTTTATCGAAGGTCTGGGAGTTTCAGTGGTGCAGTCTCTTTGATATCCTGAGCCTGATGGTCTTAAGTTACCCTTTATGTCGTTTGTTTATGCTGTTCGGTTATATTTCAGATGTTCTTTGATAGGATCTTCCTTCTGGCTACTTGGTTGAGAGTCACTCTATCTGCTTTGTCTTGAGTTCTTTTGTGGATATGCTGTTAAAGACATAAACACACAGCCCAGGCAGGAGACCCACACCCTCAGAAAGTATCCCCCACTCTATCCTGCTATCGTTAGCCAACTAGCCCGTATTAATATAAATGTAAAGAGATTTGAGCTTTTATACTATAAGAAGAATAGATACGAGTTGTTTTTGGGGAGGAAAAATATAATTTTTGATAGAGGGGTTGATAGATTAATAATAGTTGAGACTGTGCAAGCCAGTTAGTAATATTTACATTGTATGTTAAGAAAAATAGAAGAAAAGGATAGAAAAATACTTAGTATAGTAAGAAAGTGGGATTGTATTGTATTTGGGTTTATATAGTAATTATATTGTATTATTTAAAGTAATAGGGGGGCTAAGCTAGACACACAAACGAATAAACCACTATTAAAGAGAAAGGATGAGAAGGAGAGGTTATATGCAACATGTTAGAGATAAAGTTTGTTATTATTGGAAGAGGAGGAGGAAAAACACTCCCCCAAAAAATCCCCAAGAAAATAGGAGAAAGAAAAGAAGAAAGAGAGAAAGAGAAGAAAATAAAAAATTTACCACAACCCCCCCCAAAAAACCCCAAAAGGTTAGCAAGAAAGGAACAAAGAAAGATAGAAAAGAAAGAATACAGAAGAAAGAAAAAAGAGAGAGAAAAAAAAATTGAACCAAAAAATATATATATATATATATATATATATATATATATATATATACCCCCCAAACCCCCCCCCAAAAAAAACCCCAGGAAAAGAATAAAGAAAGAAGGAAAGAAAAGAAATTATTAAGAAGAAAGAAAGAACAAGGGAGAAAAAATTTGGGAGAAAAAATTTGGAGAAAAAAAAAACGATGTTTTTACTCCGTTTTAGCCTTGGTGTGTTGCCTTCTTTTTCTGGGTCCGCAGCTGGTCTAGTGTGGCAGGTCAGAGGTTCTTGTTCTTTTGCCGGACCGGACTGGTGTGCGCACCCGGTTGCCGCTATGGTGCGCGCCCGCGATTGCCGGCGCGGCGCGCTACCTTGCTGCCCGCTGTAGCCAGTTGAGGTGCCCTTGCGCGTAAGCCCCTGCGCGCTCTGACGGCCCGAGAGTTTGCCCCGCGGTTGGAGCCCACTGCTGCCGGGCCGCGGTGGTTCCCCGTTCGTGCCAAGGTGTCTCTGTCCGCGCGGGCGGCCCGAGCGCTTTCCCCGGGATTGGCTCCTTCTTTCGCTGGGGTGCGGCAGTTCCCCGTTCGCGCCGAGGTGACCCTGCCCGCGCGGACGGCCCGAGCGCTTTCCCCGGGATTGGCTCCTTCTTTCGCTGGGGCGCGGCAGTTCCCCGTTCGCGCCGAGGTGACCCTGCCCGCGCGGACGGCCCGAGCGCTTTCCCCGGGATTGGCTCCTTCTTTCGCTGGGCCGCGGCAGTTCCCCGTTTGCGCCGAGGTGACCCTGCCCGCGCGGACGGCCCGAGCGCTTTCCCCGGGATTGGCTCCTTCTTTCGCTGGGCCGCGGCGGTTCCCCGTTTGCGCCAAGGTGACCCTGCCCGCACAGGCGGCCAGAGAGCTCCCACTGATCCCGGGCTGAGGTGCTTTCACGCTCGCACGCTGCCCCGTGCCCTCAGTCCCGCTGAGCCGAGCTCCGGGAGTTGGTCTCTCGCCTCTTAGGGCAGGGCCAGGGACACTTGCGCTCAGTGGAATCGAGCGTCCGTGGGTCGCCGCCTCTCGCTGTTCCCGTGCTGCAGCCGCCCGCCTTCCCTCACCCGTCTGGGCGGGCACAAACAGAGCCTGCGCTAGTGGTCTGCTTTCCGGCCTGGGGCCCTGCGCCCACGGGAGCTGTCTAGGGGTGTCTGTGCACAGTCCTCTGCGTGTTCAGTGGGCCCTCCCTGTGCCCGTTGGGGCACTGATCTTATGTCCGTTGGGGAATGTCCGAGGGACGCCTGGACTCACGGCCCCGCGCACCTGGGCCAGTGAATGAGAGCACTTCCCTATGTGCGCCCCTGCGACCCAATGGTAGGGTTGAGGAGTGGATTAGCGCGCCCCTGCGCCTGGGCTCCTCCAGAACGGCCTACCACACCCAAACTTTCCTCCCGTCTCCACCATCCACTAGAGAAAAATATAAAGGAGAATTATGTTCTCACTTGCCCGGTAGCACGCTGTCTCCTGTCCTTCAGCGCCAATGCCACTTGGTCGAGTCCCGTCTCTGCCAGCGGGCAGAGATCCGCTCTCCGCCTGACTCCTCTCTGGGGTAGCCTGTGGTCGCCAAAAATCCTTTGTGTGCTTCCCGCCACAGCTCGGGCAGCCGCCCCAGTCAGGAATCCCGTTTCGTCCCCTTTTTCTCCGCTATCCTCACTAAACAGGTTGTTCCCAGATGGATTTTCTCTAATCCAGCAGTGCCTTGGCTCAACTCCCGCCAATGTCCAGCTGCTCACTGAGATGTTCTGTCTGCAATTAGACCAAACTGCAGACGGGTCTCCGGAGCCTAAAACCGCAACCTCTCCTCACTCCTCCGCCATCTTACCTCCTCTTGAATCCACTTTTTAAAGAACACCATAGTGTGTTGTGCTGCCTGATGAAATTCCTGGCAAACTGCTCAATCTTTTTTTAAAAACATTTTAAGGAATAAATATAAAAATGGGATAGCAAGCAAATAAAACAAAAGTTTGTGTTAACTGCCATCAGTCAGGCTATATTTTATGTTGGTAATTTACACATTTCCAGATGCCAGGGAGAAATCAGAGATAGGAGTTCCAATCCTGGATGTCCCTCTGTTAACTTGTACAGTTTAAAGCTTCTAAATCCCAGTTAGGCTGCTTAAACTAACTGAGATGCCACAAATGAAAACTAGTGGCTTTTCCCACAGGAAGCCAGAGAAGTGGAAAATATTTCAAGCAATTTGGGCATGCTTACATTATCTTTTTGTGGACATTCCTGCACTAATAATTTGCAATTAAAGTAAAAGTGAGTAAAAATAGAATGACCTCTCATTTTAACAATGATTATATTTTTTAGACTTTGTTATACAAATGTGCTTTGTATATGACCCTTACATGATGACAAAGGAACCCCGAACCACCAACTTTCAACATTCTAGCAGTATACAGGATATATCAGGAAGCTTGTGTAGCATTAATGACAATTTTTAGCTAACAACTAGCCATGACTGCATAAAATGTAAGCAAATTAATAGCCAAGTAAGGACAGAAAAACACATTCTCAGTCCAAATTAGAGGTATAAAAATCACATTATTTGTAACAAATGTGGTCTCTCAGTCATCTGATGCCTGAAATTCCCAAACTTTTGATTCACTCCTCAATTTATCATTAGCTGCTTGATATCTGGGATTAGGAATTACCATATTTTTTGCACTGTAAAACACACTTGACCATAAGATACACCTAGCTTTAGAGGAGGAAAACAAGAAAAAAAAAAAACTGAACCAAATGGTGTACTAAAATATTTAATAAAATATAACAGAATAGTATTTCAACCATGTAAAGTGAACAGCATTCAACAGTGGTATTAAGAACCATCATCACTGTCATTAACAAATGAGGAGAGATTTTAAGGTTCAAGTACTCTTCTAGTTTTCTGGGAACCCCAAGAACTCATCATCACTAGTGTCAGAATTTATGGGGGCCTTTAATAACAGGCTTTGAGGGAGTTAAAAGGTATCACTAGTTGTAACAGTCACTGAGAGTATCACTATCCTAGTTACAGGTTCTGGAGGACTATCCCCAGTGCCTGTTATGGCTACTGATTCCACTTAATCACTTCAGTGCCTGTGTTACTACTATAACAGTGACCCCACCATAATTCCCTTTATATACTACAAACTTCAGCCTTCATGGCTGCTTACCCAGTTACTGCTGGCCTCCTCACACAGAAATCTGGTGTGCACTGGAAACAGTATGGAGGTAGATGAGACAACTATAGCATGTAACAGAGCCAGTAGCCAGCCGAGAACATGTTACTCCAGCTCTCATGATTGGCAGAGCTTAAGACACAGTGATTGATGATTGGAGGCGGTTCTACTGACACAGACCCCACCCAGCATCAAAGATAATTGGCAACTGGCACTGTGCCTCATACCTGTTATTAGCCTCAGCCGATTCAACAGGTCAGCGGTTGTAGTCAGGAGTATCAGGCAGCTCTCTGCACTCTCCCAGGTCCGAGGTGATGGGCAGAGGCAGACGGCAATTGACCAGACACCCTGAGATTCAGCAGTAAAATGCAACATTTAAGTGTCCTCAGGGATTTTGCGTGGGCCCACTGCTTCCTCTTCTAACAGCAGTCACCACCGCTGGCTGACAGATCAGGTAATAGACATCATGGTCTGTGATGCAATATTTGCTCCGTAAGATGCACAGGCATTTCCCCCACTTTTTGGGGGAAAAAAAGTGCATCTTATGGAGCGAAAAATATGGTAAGTTCTATCAGTCTAACAAAAGCTTCCTTAGAAAACATACTGTGCAAATGGAAAAATATGTATACTGTGTTATACAACATTATTTCTATATGTACTCTGTGAGTTATTTGTATTATTTCCTTCCTGTACCTTGGAAGAATAAGAGTTCAATACTAACCAGAAAAAGTTTTGAGAATTACTCTGCTAATATCATTATTCCACAACCTTTTCAAACATTTCTGAGATGTCATCAAACAGTTATAGGTTTCCTCTGAAATTTTATAAACTTAATGATTAATGTGTAGAGTGTTTATGTCATTTTATGGCAAAAAATCTGCCAAAAGAAATTTTCTGGGCTTGAGTCACCTATGTAACTAAATAATTAAGGCAGAACTGGGAGTGGCAGGGGGTGGGGTGTCCTGATAGTGAGAACTATTAATTGATAAACTGAAGTTGCAAACTAAACAGAGACTACATCCTGCTCAGCTGGGGTCCAAGGGATTTGCAGCAAGGGAAAAATTGGGGAGCCTGATTGTGAAGGATATGGAGTACTTTGTTGATGATTTTGGCAAAGGAGACAGGAGACTTGAGAACGACATTTAAGCAAGGCGGGCAACGTGAATTCTTTATTTTATAAAGGTACTTCTGGCCCAGGAGTGAAGGTGGCTAGGAAGGAGACCAGTTGGGAGGTTACTGAAATTAACTGAAACATTGTGAGAGTTTGAACAAAGCATTGTGAAAAGATGGAAATGAAGTAAAATTGATAGAACATGTAGATGGATAAGATAAGAATTTAGGTAGCAGGTGAAAGCCAGGTTGGTGGTGACTAAATGTGCTACTCTGTACATGAGATTGCATGGGCAAGAAAGTAGTATAGAAAGACAGAGGGGCTATCAGGGTAGTGGGCATGAGAAAAGGCAGAGAAAGAAAGGAGTGTGAGGAAAATCAGTCACTATAGGAGGGATTTCAAAAGCCAATCTGCAGAATGCTGTACTGCAGAGAGATATGAAACAGGCTGAGGCTGCTCATCTGTGGAGTAGTCCACTGTCTCTCTCACTTCTTCACTCATGAGCCCACTTTCACTTTAAATTCTAAAAAATGCGGGGGGGGGGGCGGTTGTGGAGAAAGAAAGAAAGAGGCTGACCTCCTTGTAGAGTAGACTTAGACCTTTGAGAAAGGAGTTTAAGTCCAGAGGAATGAGTAGACAAATCCCAACCTATAACCAGGGTTCAAGACATTATCTATTTCATGAAATTGACGGTAGGGTGGCCCACTTATTCTGAAAAAACAGAAACTGTGGAAATGCACCCTGTTATGGAACTCAAGTTGTGTGAGAATGGAGGGCTGCAGCTGGTGCCTTAAGCACACTTGCACAAGCAGCCCTGTTGTCTGGAGGGAGGTGGGAGCTCAATGCGCAGCCTCAGTTCCAGGGGGCTGATGAAGAGCAGGCTGGTGGGGAGTCTTGGAGTTAGTTTTCTGCAGTGGAGAGAAATTACTTATAACAAGACCTACCATCTCTTAAGTGCTTTTTATGTGATTTCATAGCCATGATCTCATTTGATCTTCAGAACAACTTTCAAGGTATAGTTCAAAGATTAGGAAAATGATGTTTAGAGAGGCCAAGTGACCATCCGAATCCAGCAGAGTGACAAGGCAGAATTTGAGCCCACATTTGTGGAACCTCAAAGCCCTTGCTCTTTCTTCCATGATATCCCACCTTATGTCAGAGATCTGTTCCCAGGCCGCAAGACTTCACCACTGGAATTAAGCAGAAACATGCTCCAGGTCTAGCTTGGACAAGCCCCAGCCCCCAGCCCCAGAGCAGGGTAAAGCTGGTGTTCTGTGGGAGATCATGGTGTGAGGCAGGGGGACTTGTCAGAACAAAGGAGCCTTCAGAACTGTGACAAATAGAGAGAGTGAGGCTAGGGCAACTGTTTCCCAGGAGCTAGGGGCTCCAGGTCTGATCATCAGCAGTGACAGGCGGGTAGCAAGTTGGGGGTGGCCATTGAAAGGTCATGTATTTAATTTAGGTATGGTGGAAATTCAGCATGTATACCAGTGAAGAGAGTGAGGCAGAGAGAGATGAGTGATAAATCAAAGATCAAGACCACAGGGAGACAATTAGCCCTGGAAAGAAGTAAGGATGAGGTTTCCTCTGAGATGAGAAGGAAGGAAGGGAGGGAGGGAGGGACTGATGGATGGGAAGGAGGGAGAAAGGAAGAAAATAAGGAAGGATAGATAAAGGCATCATTAATTTCGAGGATGGAGGGAACGATAGCTGTAAAGGTTTAGACAAAACAGCCTCAATTTTCGTATTGAAGAAGCAGGATATATAATTTCTGGAGGTTAGGCAGTGAGATGTAGATATTTAAGGAAAATTATAGAAATGCAAACCAAACCGTCAGGCAATGTGAAAACATGGCAAGAGAACATGCATTGAGGGTGGAGAAGGGGGAGGAAGAGGGTCAAGCAGCACAATTCTGATATCTCCCTGCATTTCATGAAGGCTCAGAGGAATACCAGGAGTTAGCTGAGCACTGTGAGATAACATGTGGGGAACTACATTATAATACTAAAGCATTATACAGATTAACAGCATCTGAATTACTCTATTGATTTTGTGGACATGAAACAGATTCCTAGCAATTAAGGACTTTCCTCAAGGTCATTGAGGCAACAGCTAGGCTTGAACACAAATCTGGCCCCAGATTTTGCCACACACCCATCTGCACAGTGTGACATTAAGTTAAGCAAAATTAGAAATGAAAGTGGTAAGGTGAAAAAAAAAAAAACAACACCTTCTGTTTTTAATTCTTAACAAATTATTATCTATGCTCTACCCTCATGTGGCAACGCTTGAATTGCTCCGTTTCTGGTGCAGTACCCAACAGCCTAGAGAACAAATTCTACATTACAACAAGGTGAACTTAAGAGTAAAAGATGGTGGTAGAAAAGGGACAAAGACTGGATTTACAGGCAGCATCATCACAGGACCTTCAAATATTAAAATTTAATAATTTCAAGAAAACACAAACTCAAAAATACTCCATGGAACCAGATAAATTTAGCTTCAAGAAGAGACAGCTCAGAGAAGCTATCAGCACTGTCTACAGTTCTTGAAGGGCTGTGTGCATAAGAGGGGCTAGGTCTGTTTGCATGACCTAAGGAAATAGTTATGTAAATAATAAGAACTTGACTTCAAAATAATGAAGTCTAATCATCAAATAGACAGAAGTAAATACCTTTTTGAATAGTGAGTTTCCAGTCACTGAAAGATTTCAAGTATAGGCTGCATGATAACTTGACAAGACTGCTGTAGATATCAGTGGGTAATTTGCCTGGAGTAGGGTTTCCCAATTTGTGAATGAAAGGTCTCTAGAAGTGGAATGGTGAGCAATGGCATTATGTGAATTCATGGGCTCGAATGTTGCTTTAGAGGAAATGAAAAATATATGTAGCAAGCATATATACTATTCCTTTTCAAAATTTGTAGCCACTGTTATGATTAATAAAGTACGAATTTGTTATGAATGTCACTGAATTATGTCTTTGATTATTTTGCATTTTCTCAAAATACATATATTAAAAGTACAACTAATATCACATGGAGGTCCTTGAAGCTTTTCTAAGCTTAAAAGAGGCCTTTAGCCTCAAAATAGGTTAGGAACAATTTAACTAGAGAATCTTTAAAGTACTTTCCAATGCAAAGATTATTACTTCATTACTCCTAGGAGTTCTGAGGACCACGATTGGAATAGGGGGAAAAAGCTACCCAAGCTCTAGTTGTCAGTTACATACAGCTTTTGGTACTTTAACTAACGCACACACATAAAAACACTCTGAAAAATCTCACACAAAAGAGGGTCACCAACTGTGGCTCATCAAAACAGTGTGCTTAGAGACTCTTCATTTCCTTGTTCCATAACAGACACATTTTTGTTAGCTGCTCCAAAGAGCAAGGGTATATTTTTGCCACTGTATGTATTTAAACAGCCCTCCAATTTTTTTATTTTCAAACATTTTAATGCTACCCTTTTAAAGTTTTTTTCAGTCTTTAAATATCTGGTTGATATTCTCAGCAACTGATTTGCTAATGGAATGTTTTCTGTTGAGAAACATGCATAATCTCACCACTATCACCATTATAAGCATTTATTTGTTTACTTGTATGTTTATTTATTTTCATAAAAGCAAATGGTAGAAATTCTTTTGGCAGTTGACACACTCTACATAAGTATTTACTTAATGCATATATTTTGCATTATCCAAGTAAAGCAGAAAGGTTGAATCACCCTCACCCAAATCTGCCCCTTATTTTTTAAAGTATATTTTATTGATTATGCTATTACAGTTGTCCCAAATTTTTTCCCATTGCCCCCCTATACCTGGAACCATTTGCCTCCAATTACCGCCCCCCCACCTTAGTTCATGTCCAAGGGTCATGCATGTAAGTTCTTTGGCTTCTCCATTTCCTGTGCTATTCTTAACATCACCCTATTTTGTACCTACCAGTTATGCTTCTTTTTTAAAAAAATATGTTTTATTGATTATACTGTTACAGTTGTCCCAATTTCTCTTCCCTCTGCTCCCCTCCACCTGGTGGCCCCCCTCCCTCCAGTTGCCCCCCCTTTTAGTCCATGTCCTTTGGTAGTGCATATAGTTCTTCTCAACCTCTTCCTATCTATTCCATTCCCTCCTACTATGCTTCTTTATTCCTGTACTATCTCCCTCCCTCTCCCCCTTCCCCCTCCATGCTGACCTACCCCAGTATGTTCCCCATACCTATAGTTCTTTTTCCATTCTCATTGCCTATTTAGTTTGCCTTTGTTTTGATTCCCTAGCTTCTGTTGTTGGTTGTTGTGATGCAGTTTTCATTTTAATGTTTATAATTTTGATCCTCCTTTTTCTAAACCAGTCCCTTTAACATCTCATATAATAGTGGTTTGGATCTAATGAACTCTTTCAGTTTTATTTTGTCCTGGAAGCACTTTCTCTGCCCTTCTATTCTGAAGGACAATTTCGCTGGATAGAGTATTCGTGGCTGTAGGTTTTGGATTTTCATTACTTTGAATATTTCTTGCCAGTCCCTTCTTGCCTGCAGGGTCTCCCTCGAGAAGTCAGCTGATAGTCTAATTGGGACCCCTTTGTACATGATTCTTTTCTTCTCTCTTGCTGCTTTTAAGATTTTCTCTTTACCTTTAATTTTTGACAATTTGATTATAATGTGTCTTGGAGTGTTTCTCCCTGGGTCTAGTTTTTCTGGAACTCTCTGTGCTTCCTGGACCTGTAAGTCTATTTCCTTCCCCAAGTTCAGGAAGTTCTGCTTCATTACTTTTTCACATAATTTTTCAATTTTTGGTTCTTCTTCTTCGCTCTCCAGCAATCCTATAATCTGTATGGTTTATCTCTTATAGCTGTCCCAGAGGTTTCTGATCCTCTCATCACTTTCCTTGCTTTCTGTTTTCTCTTTTCGCACTGGTTGATTGTTTGTTCCTTCCCTATGTTCTGGTTTGTTGATTTGATCTCTGGATTTTATTTCCTCACCACTTGTCTTGTATGTGCTTTTGTTCTTTGCAGTATGAGTGGCTTTTAATCCTTTCTTGTCTTGTTCCAAATCTTTTGTTAATTCTGTAAGCCACCTAATGACTATAGCTCTGAATTGAGCCTCTGAAAGGTTTTTTATTTGTTCATCTGTCCGATTCTTCATCTGCTGCCTGGTGAACTGCATCACCTGGATTTCTATAGTTGTCTGCCTCATTTTGACAGATTTGTGTTTTGCTTTGCTTCTTGGGCAGGCTATAGAGGCAGAGTCCATGTACTTGTCACAACCTGGCGACGGTTGGTGATCCGCTATCTTTTTTGCTGCTCTGTGGCGCTTTGTCGTCACTACCTGGCGACTGGTGGTGATCCGCAATCTTTTTCGCAGTGCTGTGGCACTTTGTGTGTGGGCAGGGGTCCAAATTGGATTCCTGCCATTATTCTCCACTGGGAGACCGGGATCCGTCCTCCTGCCCTCTGGGCCTCGCTGTCCGGGGCAATGCAGGGGCTGCCTTTCCCAGTGTTGGGCTCGTGAGCTGCCGGGGCTCGACTGCAACCAGGATTGCTCCCCCTGCTACTGTCCCTGGTGCTACCTCAAACAGCACCACCCAGTTTCTCGCCCCTCCTACCTGTCCGACAAGCACCATTGGTTTATAACTTCGTACATTGGACTTTTGTGTAGTTTTATTTTCTGGAATTTCTAGTTATCTTTTGTTTTGAGGTAGTAGTATTCCTTTCTAGTTGTAGAGGGAGACTGAGCGTGTCAGTCTAAGCCTCCATCTTGGCTGGAAGTCCAGTTATGCTTCTTGATCCCTGTACCTTTTTCCCCATTTGCCACCTTCTCCCTCCCAGCTGATGACTCTCAAATGATCTCCATACCTATGATTCTGTTCCTGTTCTGCTTGCTTGCTTAGTTTTTTCTTTTTTTGGATTCAGTTGTTGGTAGTTGTAAATATGTTGCCTTATTTTATTTTTCATTTTTTTATTCTATTACAGTTGTTCATTTTTCCCCCATTGCTCTCCCCTTCCCTGCCAACCTCTCCCCTCTCCCACAGTCAATCCCCAACCTGTTGTCCATGTCCATTGATCATTTATATTAGTTCCTTGACTAGACCCTCCCCCTCCTTTCATCCCTTCTCTCCTGCCCCCTCCTGTCTGGTCACTGTCAGTCTATTCCTTGTTTCCAACCCTCTGGATCTATTTTGCTCATTAGGTTCCTGTATTAGGTGAGATCATATGGTATTTTTCTTTCACTGTCTGGCTATTTCACTAAGCATAACACTCTCCACTTCCATCCATGTTGTCACAAAGGGTAGGAGTTCCTTCTTTCTGCTGCACAGTAAGTATTCCATTGTGTAAATGTAGCACAGTGTTTTTATCCATTCATCCTTTGATGGGCACTTAGGCTGTTTCTAGCATTTGGCTATTGTAAATAATGCTGCTATGGACATAAGGCTGCATAGGTTCTTCTGAATTGGTGTTTCAAGATGCTTCAGGTATAGTCCTAGTAGTGGATCATTGAACCAAAAGGAAGTTCCATTTTTAGTTTCTTAAGGAAATTCCATACTGTTTTCTGTAGTGGCTGCATCAGTTTGCATTCTCAGTGCACTAGGTTCCCTTATCTCCACATCCACACCAACACTTGTTGTTTGTTGATTTGTTAATGATGGCCATTCTGACAGGTATGTGGTGGTTTCTCATTGTGGTATTAATTTACATCTCTGACGGTTAGTGATGTTGAGCATTCTTTCATATGTCTATGGACTCTCTGTATGTCCTCCTTGAAGAAGTGTCTGTTCAGGTAATTTGCCCATTTTTCAACTGGATTGTCTGTCTTCCTCGTTTTGAGTTGTGTTAAGTTCTTTATATATTTTGGAGATCAAACCCTTGTCCTAGGTATCATTGGCAAATATGTATTCCCATAGGGTTGGTTCCCTTTTCATCTTGCTGATGTTTTCTTTTGATGAGCAGAAATTTTTAGTTGGATATAGTCCCATTTGTTTATTCTTTTCTTTATATTCCTTGCTCTAGGATAAATATCAGCAAAAATATTGCTGCATGGAATATCTGAGACTTTACTGCCTATGTTTTCCTCTATGACTTTTATGGTGTCATGGCTTACATTTAAGACTTTTACCCATCTTGAGTTTATTCTGGTGTAAGGTATAAGTTGATGATATAGTTTTTTTTTAATTTTTGTTTTGTATGTCCCTGTCCAGCTATCTCAACACCATATGTTGAAGAGACTATTTTCACTCCATTTTATGTTCTGTCCCCCTTTGTCAAATATTAATTGACCATAGAGACCTAGGTTTATTTTTCGGCTCTCTGTTATGCTCCATTGATCTATATGTCTGTTCTTATGCCAGTACCACACTGTTTTGATTACTTTGGCCTTGTAATATGGTTTGATATCAGTATTGTTATTCCTCCTACTTTGTTCTTCTTTTTCAAGATTTTTGAGGCTATTTGGGGTTGCTTTTGGTTCCAAATAAATTTTTGAAGTATTTTTTTATAGCTCTGTGAAATGTGTCATTGGTATTTTAATAGCGATTACATTGGATCTATAAATTGCTTTAGATAGTATGGACATTTTAATTATGTTAATTCTTCTCATCCATGAACATAGTATATGCTTCTATTTATTTGTGTGTTCCTTAATTTCTTTCTTCAGGGTTCTGTAGTTTTCTGGATACAGATCTTTATCTCCTTGGTTAAGTTTATTCCTAAATTCTTTATTTTTCTTGATGTTATAGTAAATGGGATTTTTTTTTCTAGTTTCTAGCTTTGATATTTCATTGTTGGTATACAGAAATGCCTTTGATTTCTGAATACTGACTTTGTACCCTGTTATTTTGCCAAATTCACTTATTAGGTTGAGTGGCTGTTGGTGGAGTCTATAGTGTTTTCTGTGTACACTATCATGTCATCTTCAAATGGTGACACTATTATTTTCTCTTTTCCAACTTAGATGCCTTTCATTTCTTTCTCTTGTCTGATTGCTGTGGCTAGAACTTCTAAAACTATGTTGAATGGAAGTGGAGAGAGTAGACATCCTTGTCTTGTTTCTGATCTCAGGAGGAAAGCTTTCAATTTTTACCCATTGACTACAATGTTGGCTGCAGGTTTCTTGTATATGGCCTTTATTATGTTGAGGTACGCTCCCTCTATTCCCAGTTTGCTGAGCATTTTTTTTATATCATAAATGGGTGCTAAACTTTATTAAATGCTTTTTCAGCATCTATTGATATGATCATGTAATTTTTGTCTTTCATTTGTATATATGATGTATTATATTTATTCATTTGTGAATATTATACCATCCTTTCATCCCTGGGATGAATCCCACTTGATCTTTTCAATGTGTTGCTGGATCTGGTTTGCCAATATTTTGTTGAGTAATTTAGCATCTATGTTCATCAGCGATATCGGCCTGTAGTTTTCTTTCTTTCTTGTGTCTTGTCCTTGTTTTAGAATTAGAGTAATATTGGCTACATAGAAAAAGTTTGGGAGTCTTCCCTCTTCTTAAATTTTTTGGAATAGTTTGAGAAGGACAGGAGTTAGTTCTTTCCTAAATGTTTTGTAAAATTAACCTGTGAAGCCATCCGGTCCAGGGCTTTTGTTTGTCAGGAATTTTTGATTACTGCTTCAATTTCACTAGTTGTTATTGGCAGGCTTTGTCCTTCTTCTTGATTCAGATATGGAAGATATATGTTTCCAGAAATTTGAACATTTCATTTAGATTGTCAACTATCTTGTGATACAGTTTTTCTTAGTAATTTCTTACAATCCTTTGTATTTCTGTGATGTCAGTCGTGATTTCTCCTCTCATTTCTGATTTTATTTATTTGAGTCCTCTCCCTTTTTTTCTTGATGAGCCAGGTTAAAGGCTTGTCGATTTTGTTTATCTTTGCAAAGAAGCACATCCTGGTTTTATTAATCTTTTCAATTGTTTGTTTATTCTTTATGTCATTTAATTCTGCTCTGATCTTGATGATTTCCTTCCTTTTACTTGTACTGGGCTTTGTTTGTTGTTGTTCCTCTAGTTCTTGTAGCTGTAGGGTTAGAATTTTTATTTGAGAGTCTTCTGTCCCTTTTAGGTAGCTCCGTATTGCTATGAACTTTCCTCTCAGGACTGCTTTCACTGTATCCCATAGGTTTTGGGCTGTTAAGTGTTTATTGTCATGTGTTTCCAGAAACTTTTTGATTTTTTTCTTGATGTCATTGTTAACCCATTCATTATTTAATAGCATGTTATTCATTCTCCATGAGTTTGAATGTTTTTTACTTTTTTCCTTGAGGTTGATTTCCAGTTTTAAGCCATTGTGATCTGATAAGATGCTTGATATAATTTCAATTTTCTTGAATTTGTTGAGGCTTGTTTTGTGTCCTACCATGTGGTCTATCTTTGAAGATGTTCCACGTGCACTTGAAAAGAATGTATATTTTGATTCTTTGGGGTGAAAACTTTTATATATATCGACTAAGTCCATTTGATCTAGAGTGTTGTTCAATGCCTTAATATCCTTGATGTTTCTTTGCTTCAACGATCTGTCCATTGTTGACAATGGGGTGTTAAAGTCCCTTACTAAGAGTTTGTTGCTTTCTATATCCTTCCTGAAGCCTTTCAAGATTTTCCTTACATATTTGGGTGCTCCTATGATGGGTGCATATATGTTTACAAGGGTTTTATCTTTTTGATGGATTTTTTCCCTTAAGTATTATGAAATGTCCTTCTTTGTCTCTTTTTATGGCCTTTGCTGTGATATCTGTTTTCTATGATGTAAGTATTGCTACCCCAGCTTTTTTTCATGTCCATTAGCTTGAAATATATTTTCCATCTCTTCATTTTCAGTCTGTATAGATCTTTTGTTCTAAGGTGGGTCTCTTGTAGACAGCATGTATGTGGGTCATGCTTTCTAATCCATTCAACTATCCTATGTCTTTTGATTGGTGCGTTAATCCATTTACATTTAAGGTTATTATTGATTGGTAGTTATTCATTATCATTTTTCCCCTTTGTACTTGTATTCCTCTATATCTCTCTCTGTTTCTTCATCTTCTTAAAGCAGACCCTGTAGCATGTCTTGCAATCTTGGTTTGGTGGAGATGTATTCCTTTAGCCTTGTTTTATCTGGGAAACTCCTTATTTCACCTTCCATTTTGAATGAGAGCCTTTCTGGGTAGAGTATTCTTGGTTGTAGACCTTTGTTTTTCAGTTTTTGGAATTTTTTTTGCCATTCCCGTCTGGCTTATAGTGTTTCTGGAGAGAAATCTGATGATAGCTTTATAGGAGCTCCCTTGTATATTATTAGCTGTTTCTCTCTTGCTGCTTTTATGATTCTCTGTCTTTGAATGTTGTCATTTTAATTATGGTGTGTCTTGGAGGGGATCTATTTGGGTTCATCTTCATTGGAAGCCTCTGTGCTTCCTGGAATTTTATGACTTTTTCTCTCATCAAGTTTGGGAAGTTTTATGTCATTACTTTTTCAAACAGGTTTTCTATCCCTTGCTCCTTTCTTCTTCTTCTGGTATTCCTATGTTACAGATATTATTACATTTCATGTTGTTCTGCAGCTCTCTTAAAACCTCTTCATTTTTTTTTTTTTTTTTAGCATTTTTTTATTTTGTTGAACTGTCTGGGAATTTTTTTCTACCTTGTCCTCAAGCTCACTGATCTGATTTTCTGCTTCCTCTAGCCTGCTTTTAATTCCTTCTACTATGTTCTTCAATTTAGAAATTGTATTCTTCATTTCCTCCTGGCTCTTATTGATAGCTTCTATGTCCTTTTTAATGCTTGTGTAATTCTCTGTAAGTTCCTTGCAGTTTCCCTGGAGTTCTTTGTAGTTCTCTTTGAGCTCACTGAACTTATTGAACTTCTCTGTAATCTATGTTTTGAATTCCATGTCTGATAGTTTGCTTTCCTCTATTTAATTTATTACTCTTTCTGGGGATTCCTCCTTTCCTTTTGATGGGGGGTTGTTTCTCTTTCTGTCCATTTTTGTGATTTTTTGTTAGTTTCTGCTTTTTAGATTGATCTGCACTTCCTAGATCTGCCCCTGGTGGCATCAGATCATGTATCAGCCTGGGTCTAGGCAGCCTGTTGGAGACTACCAGAGATCTGCTGCATTTGTCTGTCTCCTTTATTTGTTAATCTATTCAATCTGTGATCAGCTGTCAGGCTTAAGCACCAAGGATGGGACAGATTAATTCCTGTGGGTGGGGCTTTTACTTCCCCTTATGCTGATGCCACTGATGCCACTGGGAGGGGAATGGTCTGCCTGCAGTATGGGAAGTGAGTCAGCACTGGGACCTGGTGGGCTGCTCCTTCAGTTTTCTCCTCAAAGCCACTGCCCCAAATTCTCTCTTAAGTGTCTCTAGTCCCCTCTGCCCTTTCTCTTCTTAAGCCCAGGGTAAGTGGGTGTCAAAATATTTTTATTTGTTATCCATTTAAGAGCTCTGTCTCCAGCTGTTTCTTTCAGGCCAGCAAAAAACCCTGTGGCTTTTTGCTTTTCACAGCTGGATACTATTTTACTTTCCACTCTGTTGCTGTAGCCTAGGAAGTCCAGCTGTGGGTTTAGACCCTGCCCTTCTAAGGGGGAACCTTCAGTTGCTGAACTGTTTCTCAGTCTCTTCAGCTGCCACCCGTGGAAGCCTAGCCAGTCCTTTCATGTCTCCGCACTTCCTACCGGTCACGTTGTGATGAAGTGACCTTTTTTGTCTCTCTGTGGTTATAAGACTTCTCTCCAGCTAGTGTTCAGTTAGTTATTCCAAATGATTTCTCCACAATTAAGCTGTAATTCTAGACTGGTCCTTGGAGGAGGTTAGCTTCTACTTACTCCTCCACCATCTTGGATCCTCTTGCATTTTTGTTTCTTCTTTCTGTTCAGATTGAATGTTTATTTCTTTGTTATGTTCCAAATCATTGACTTAAATTTTGGCTTCCTTCCCTTCACCATTGGTTCCCTGTGGATTTTTCTTTATTTCACTTAGTGTAACCTTCATTTCTTTCTTTTTTTCTTTTTTTGCCATACTTAATGAGTTCTCTGAGCATCCTTATCACCAAATTTTGAACTTTGCATCTGATAGGTTGGCTATCTTCATTTCATTTAGTTCTTTTTTTGGAGTTTTGTTCTGTACTTCCATTTAGGCCATATTTCTTTTCTCCTCAATTTGGCAGTCTCCCTGTGTTTGGTTGTGTGTATTAGGTAGAGCTACTTTTACACCCTGTCTTAGTAGTATGGCCTATGTAGAAAAAGCACTGTAAATTGTGTGGGGTGGAACATTAGGTAATTGCCAGGGTGGGGCAACCTACTTCACCATTTTGTGGCTCTGTATGTGGTAGGGGAGGAATCCAGAAGGGGACAATGCCACTGCCTGGATTCTGATGATCTGCCTGGCACTCTCCCCATTTCTAGTCACTTCACCCACTCCCCATATGTGAGTGGTGCCCTTCCAGCTACTGCGCTGGTAGTGAAACCCAGAGTGGGAGGTTTGTGTATGTTCTAAGTTTGTGCAGGCCCTTTAAGTGGTGAACATCCAACAGTTTCTTCCACCTCCCCAATCCCCCTGATTTTTAAAGCCAGAGGTAACAGGAATTTATCCTCCCAGTGCTGGGACCCTGGGCTGTGCTGTCTGTCCTGGGTCTGGGATTGCGCAATCTTAAGGTATCCATCCTGATATTTATTAACCATATGTGAATGTGGGAACATCCATGCCGCCACCCCCACTGCCACTTCTCCATGCCACACAGCCTTTCTGCCCACCTCTGTGACTCTGCCACTCCTACCCATCTGGATGAATGTAGCTTCTTTAAATCTTTGGTTATCGGACTTCCATACAATTTAATTTTTTATGGTTCTGGGTGTTATTTTTGAGATCTGGTTGTAATTGTTTATATGGTTACATGAGGAAGCAAAGTGTGTCTACCTACCAGAAGTCCCAAATCTCCTCTTTTAAAAAATTTTTCATATGACAAGTTGAGATAAAATCTGATTTTATAACTTATATTTTTTCTCTCTTTATATAGAAATGATCGCCTTTACCTTCTGAAAATATTTAGTAAAAGAAACTATCAGAGTTTTCTTGAAAGAAAATTGAGCAGCAGATGCAATCTCTCCTCAGGATTTCTCACCCTCTCCTTCAGTGCCATCTCCTTGCCACTCAACCACTACCCCTACCTCAGACACTTGCAGTATTTCAAGTGATTCTGGAGTAGGTTTCTTCATGGCAATATCTTTTTTTTAAATCATATTGTGGGGCCAAGTCTTTGAAAACTGTTGCTGGTAAAGTAGGCAAACTTGGTTTCATCTAGAGTATGATTTAAGGGCCCCAGATCAGAATTCCTCCTTAAAACTCTTTTATCCAGGTGTCTTAAGCTCTGAATTCTTTAAAACATAGAAACTTTCTGTAAAATAACTCATTAAAATAGTTTTCAGAAAGATGTTACTGTATATTTAAATATGTATTAATAGACTTTCTCCTATTGAAATTACAATTTTGTGTGGTTATAATCCAGTACTTCTTTAGTAACATAGGTCCTGGACATGATGAAGAGAAGGCTCAAAATATGGTAAAATATTTTGTATTCTGTTAGAGGATGACATCTGGAGGGAATGGGGACCAGGCCAGAAATTATAATCTAGAATATCAGCATCCTGTATAGCACTACCTCAAGTATAGGTAAACTAAGAAATTCATTTATATTTTAACCTAACATCATAACAGCAGCCATCAAGAATCTTAGTTCTGCTAAAAGATAAGAAATGCAGAACTCCTAGTAAAGTTGAAAAAGAGAAGACTCTCTGCACAGGCTAATGCATAGGAGCCAAGTGAATCCTTCCTTAGAAATAGTACTAAAAGTCTTAGTGTTAATCAACAGAATTTGAAATTAAGGATGGTTAAAGCCAAGAATCCATGGCAAGTTCAAAACAAATATATCAAGTATACAAAGGTTAATGCTAAGAACTATTGCATTATATCCAAATGCCAGAATAAAGAAGAGGTCAAAGAATAAAAAACTGAACAAGTACTAGAATCTTTGCAATAGTCTTTCTTAGCTGCTTCAGAGAGATGATCTTACCCGTGGTCTGCAGGAAGAGGGGTTGCTACTGTACCAAGGTCTCCACCAGTGCTGAGTCCATTGGGAGTAGTGGGCTGCAGTGATAAGACCAGGGCAGGACAGAGAAACTGGGAGAGGGGAACTCTGTCCTACTGCATTACACTGTAATTCTGGAAGCTCTCCTTTTAAAAACTCCAGATCTGCTTTAAATAAGGAAAAGAGAATTTCCTCTGAAAAATTCTGCACTCTTGGTAGAAGTCTTAGGAAATGAAACCATTAGAATGCCTGGATGACTCTGTGGATGACTCTATGCACTTTTTAAAAAAGATTTTATTTATTTTTAGAGAGAGGGGATGAGAAGGAGAGAGAGAAGGGGGAGAGAAACATCAATGTGTGGTTACCTCTTACTCACAACTGGGGACCATGCCTGCAACCTAGGAATGTGCTCTGACTGGAAATTGAACTGGTGACATTTAGGTTCACAGGCTGGAAGTAAATCCACTGAGTCACACCAGCCAGGGCCCTAGGACTTTCTACCTTAGGACATATTCACATGTTCTTAGAAGAAACTTAAGGTAATGGAATTCTTCTGTGTTTTATTTTTCATATTAATCAGATAACTCTCGACTAGGAAGTTCTTTTCAGGGACTTCATGTATCTCCCATACATTTTATTTTTTGTGGGGGCGGGAAGGGGACTAAATATTTTTTTCTTTTTTGTTTAAGTATGTTTTATTGATTATGCTGTTACAGTTTTCCCATTTTCTTTTCCCTTTGCTCCTCTCTGCATACTTATCCCTCTTCCCTTCAGCAATCCCACCTCCCTTAGTTCATGTCCATGGGTTGTGCATGTAATTCCTTGGCTTCACCTTTTCCTGTACTATTCTTAACATCTCCCTGTCTATTTTGTACCTATCAACTAGGCTTCTTAATCCCTGTAATATTTCCCCCTTTTCCCACTTTCCCCCTTTCCCCCTCCCAGTTGATGACCCTCTAAATGATCCCCATACCTATGATTCTGTTCCTATTCTTGTTATTTACTTGGTTTGTTTTTGTTTTTATTTTTCAGATTCTGTTGATAGTTGTGAGTTTGTTGTCATTTTAATGTTCATAGATTTGATCTTTTTCTTAAATAAGTCCCTTCAACATTTCATATAATAATGGCTTGGTGATAATGAACTCCTTTAGTTTGACCTTTTCTGGGAAGCACATTATCTGCCCTTCCATTATAAATGATAGCTTTGCTGGACAGAGTAATCTTGGTTGTAGGTCCTTGCTTTACATCACTTTGAATACTTCTTGCCAGTCCCTTCTTGTCTGCAATGTTTCTTTTGGAAAATCAACTGATAGTTTTATAGTCACCCCTTTGTAAGTAACTCTCTTCTTTTCTCCTGATGCTTTTAAGATGCTCTCTTTATCTTTAACCATTGGCATTTTAATTATGATGTGTCTTGGTGTGGTCCTCTTTGGGTCCAACTTGTTTGGGACTCTGTGCTTCCTCGACTTGTATGTCTATTTCCTTCACCAAATTAAGAAAGTTTTCCTTCATTATTTTTTCATATAAGTTTTCAATTTCTTGCTCTTCCTCCTCTCCTTCTGGCACCCCTATGATTTGAATGTTGGCACGTTTAAAGTTGTCCTACAGTTTTCTAAGCCTCTTCTCATTTTTTTCAATTCTTATTTCCTATTTCTGTGCTGGTTGATTGTTTCTTTCTTCCTTATGTTCCTAGTCATTGATTTGAATCCTGGTGTTCTTTCCTTCACCACTGGTTTTGTTTCGATTTTTCTTCGATTTACTTGGCAAAGCCTTAATTTCTTCCTTTATGAGTTTGTTGTACTTAATCTTGTCTGTCAGGCCTGTGAGCATTGTTATCACCAATGTTTTAAACTCTGCGTCTATTAGGTTGGCTATCTTCTTGTTGCTCATTTCTCCCACTGGAACCTTGACCTGCTCTTTTTGGGCCATACTTCTCTGTCTTTTCAACTTGACCATCTTCTGTGTTTGCCTCTGTGTCTTAGGTAGAGCTGTTCACATTGTTATGTTATAAGGGGCAGGGTCTTAG
Organism: Furipterus horrens; assembly: GCF_987537825.1. NCBI lineage: Eukaryota > Metazoa > Chordata > Mammalia > Chiroptera > Furipteridae > Furipterus > Furipterus horrens. The sequence continues at coordinate 47,517,231 of NW_028327182.1, forward strand.
GTATTTGTCAGGACAGAGTGACCCATTTCACCATGTTGTGGTGCTGTATGTGGGGGAGGGGTTTGAGAGGGAACAATGCCACTTGCTCAGCACTCACTCCTTTTCCAGGCACTTCTCCTACTTCCCATATGTGACTGCCGCCCCTCTAGCTATTGCGTGGTGATGGTTCCCAGAGTATGTGCATTTGCAGTTGTTCTAGGACTGTGGGGACCCTCTAAACAAGTGGACTCTGCTAAGAGACTGGCAATTTCTTCTTCAACCCCAACCCCAGTTAGTTTTTACAGTCAGAAGCAATGAGGCTTTATTTTCCCTGGCACTGGAGCTGTGAACTGAGAGGTCTGGTCTGGAGCTGGGACTTCTCAGGCTTCCCTTTCTACTTTTATAATGTATACTTTCTGCCACCAGCCACAGCCACTGCCCTGCTGCTACTGCCGCCACCACACTGTGTCCTTTACGCCCCTCTTACCTGTCTAGATGAGTATTTCTTCTTTTATATCTTTGTTTGTTGGGCTTCCATGCAGTTCAGTTTTATGGTACTTCTGGTTGTATTTTTAGTTTTGAAGTAGTTGCATTCTTTCTTGGTTGTGGAGGGAGACACAGCATGTCTAACTATGCCTTCATCTTGGCCAGATACCCTTTCATACTTTTTAAACCACCACAATTTCTGCCAACAGAGAGATAGCATAAAAGAAAAGATTAAAAATATTCTGCTTTTCAGTTAAATAGAATAAAAGTTTGAGATAAAAAATATTGGATGGCTAATCTCTCATTCATTCCTGAACTTCTCCCTTGTCTTCATCACTGGGAGTTGGGGAGGGAATGGTCATATGACATAATTTTGGCCAATGATATGTCAGCCACAGTCTGCTGGGGCTTCTGGTAAATCTTTGGTTCTCTTGCTTAAATCAACGGGAAAGGCCAATGCTCTTCTTATTCCCCTTTTCCTGCCTTAAATATAGATTTGCCACCTAAAAAAGAGGCAGCCATCTTGTAACAATGAGGAAAAGACCAAGAGAATTGCCAAGATAGTGACCCCTGACATCACTGAGCTGATGAAGCAATACTAGGCCACCTGCCTGTGGGCTTCCTGCTACGTGAGGAAAGTAATCCACAATCTGCTAAAACCACAATAAATTGGATTCTCTGTTACTCCTAGCCAACTACATTTATAACCGATACAGGATGATTTTCATAGGTTTCACAGAAGGGAGACAGCTTTTTCCTGAGTTTCTTCCAATAATAGCATTTAATTAAAATTAAAAATATTTTCAAACCATGAATATCAGTCTAGGAATGGGCTTATGTATGGCATATTAAGCTATTTGGCAGTCAGTGAAATTCAACCCAAAAAGAAAGTAAAATTACCCAATTCATTTCTAAATTATTCAATTTATTGACTTAATACCAAGTAGAATTGTAAATAATTCAGGGTTTCTAGAGTTTGATATATTAATTCTTTGGCTGTGAATCTTACAGACATTTTATATCAACCAGTGGTATAAAAAATTTCTATAATATAATACATTTCTTATCTTCTTGCAGAACTAAGATGTTGGACAGCTACTTTTATTATGTTAGGCCAATCTATAAATGGATCTCTTTGTTTACTAGTACTGTAGGCAGTGCTGTACAGGATGCTGACATTCCAGATCACAATTCCTCTAATATAAAGATGTTTTGGGTCTGGTGAAACTTTACTTTCCCTCAGACTGTAATAAAACTCTTATAACCTACTAAAAAAGTCTCTGTTCTTTTTCACAGAAGTCAAAATGCCATAGTCCCAAGCAAAACACAGGGTTAGGGCATTTTTTCAGGAACCTGCAGCAAAAGATGGAAAGTTGGCCTCCTCTAAGGTACATCTTAGAAGAGAACCAACAGGTCTTACACTCATGCATCTCTAAGTGTGTGCAGGAACATTTAAAGGATCCTGGGAGCTTGTTAGAAATGCAATTTCAGGACAGCTGAAGACTAGTGAGTTAGGATCTGCATTTGAACAAGATATACAGAGATTTGTGTCCATGGATAAGTTTGGGAAGCACCACTCTATAGTTCCACAGCCTTCTTTCTGTCAGACCATCTAGTAAAAGGTGGATAGTGACCTCTGCATCCAGGACAGGAGCTGATCGGTCATGGATTGGTCCATTCAGAGATGGAGACAAATGGAGACAAGTGTTGAAAAAAAGAGAAAGAAGCCTGGACTTGGGGTATGGAGATGGTCTCTTTTCCCCAATCCTGTAATGTTGCTGTTCTATCTCACAGGGGTTGACCTGATATAGAAATATTCTCTAAGGCAATATTTCACAAGCTGTGGCCTTCATGCACATGTTTCCTCAGGATCTAGGTCTTTCTTTTTGTTGTTGTTGAATATCACATTTTAATTTCAATGATAATCTTTTTAAAAATTTGCTATTATCAGAATCATGTGGGTTTCTGAGTATACCCAGGCAATTCTTGTACATCCAATGAAGATGCTATGCAGACAAAAACTTCACTAGAATTTGAAAAGAAGAAAGTGCTGAGAGAGTTGAATCACTAATCCCATGGTTAAATTTTTATATTCAAAAGACCCTGCTCTACTTCAATCAGTGTATATTCCTCTTATAAGCAGATCCTGTCATTGTATGTACTAACTTGCAAAAATTAATTAGCAGCAAGCATAATAGTAAATATACAGTGAAACATTTTCTTGTTCCTCATTTAACCAGTAAATCATTTGTTATCCATTTAATGTATATTCCAGTGATATTGTGATATTAACTTTATCTTCAAGAGAACAAGACAGTTTTAAAGCCTACTTTTAAATTTGACATTTATGGATTTCTCACTAATAGTTTCACTTATGTATGAGATAAGTTTTTATGAAACTAAAAAACAAAGTCTTGAAAATGTTAACACTGTCTTGAAAAATATACTTATGTGAACAAGTATTAGTAGTAGTATTACTGAAGCCACATTTACACTACTGAAGTCACAAAAAGGAAAACAAAAGATATTTAAAATCAGATAGAAAGCTGCACTTGATATTGAATTTCTGTAAAATAGTTTCTTCATTGCATTAAAATTGTTAATATTTTAGTTTTTTAGCTTTGTTTATACAGTCATGTGCCAAATAACAATATTTCAGTCAACAGTGGGTGTCATATACAATGTTGGTCCCTTAAGGTTATAATGGAGCTGAAAATTTTCTATTGCTTAGCAACATGGTAGCCATATAACCTTGTAGCACAGTGCATTACTCCATTTGTGGTGGCACTGGGGTTAACAAACCTGCACTGCCAGTTGTATAAAAGTACAGCACATAGAATTATGTATCATACATAATACTTGATAATGATGATATAAAGCTACTGATTTATGTATTTACTATACTATGCCTTTTATTGCTGTTTTAGAGTGTACTCTTTCTACTTATTGAAAGTTTGCTATAAAACACTTTGCCATGTTACTCTGGCAGCAGCCTCATACATGTATACCATGTCTCTTGATTGTATTCTTTTCTTAGGCTTGATTTAGTTTTTTATTGTTTTGTACAGTAACATGCTATACAGGATTAGAGCCTCAGAGCAAGAGGCATATTACATCAGATAGCCTAGGAGTACAGTTAGTAGGCTATTCCATCAAGGTTGGTGTAAGTTTATTCTATGATGTTTACAGTGACAAATCACCTAGTGATGCCTCTTTTTTATTTTCTTTTCTTTTTGTTTTTGTTTTTTAGTATTTTATTTATTTATTTTCAGAGAGATGGGAAGGGAGGGAGAAAGAAGGAGAGAGAAACATTGGTGTGTGAGAAAAACTTCAATTGGTCGCCTCGCATATGCCCCCAACTGAGGACCTGGCCTGCAACCCAGGCATGTGCTCTGACTGAAATCAAACCAGCAACACTTTGGTTTGCAGGCTGACGCTCAGTCCACTGAACCACACCAGCCAGAGCATGATGCATTTCTTGAGAGTATCCCTGACATTAAGCAGTGCATAACTGCATTTAATTAATTAGTAAATTTGTTTTGGCTTTATATTTGTGTAATAACTATATACATAAGGAGATTATATCTCATTTTATGACTTTACATGTTTAAGTAATATTATAATAAAAATAATAATAAAGGCTTATGATAATAAAAAGAGAGGTGTCCATTATTTAAATTTGAAAAACATTCTTATGAGGTTCCCTTATCTGATTTTGCCCACTTTAGGAAATATAATCCAGGCTGAAGAGTCATGCAGGTTTTACCTAGCGACCTATCTACTTATAACATGCCTTTAAAGGGTTCTTCAGTAGGGAATTTTTTTATGATAACAAAACAGATGAATACACATTATTATTTTATTTTATTCTTATTTCAGAACTGTTAGTTTATAGCTGATTTCTTCAAAAAAGAATTTAGTCAGTTTTCAAATATAAATAAACCTTTGCAGGATAAGAGGAAATTAAGAGAGATAAGAAAGGTAAAGCTAAAGAAAATAAGAGTGTGAGAGTTGGAGAGAGGCTCAGTGCAGTTTGTACACAAATGCACACCCTGAGGTCCCAATATCACACACAGAATGGCTTGCTCCAATATGGCTCTCTTGATAGGATTTATATGACTCATGTCCATCTCTTTTTTTTTCTTTTTTTAAAATCTTCACCCAATTATATGCTAATGGAACTTAGAGAGAGAGGAAGGAAGAGAGAGAGAAAGAGAGAAAGAAAAAGAAATAGATCAGTTGCCTCTCATATGTGCCATGACCAGGATCTAACCTGCAACCTAGGTATGTGGCCTGATCGTGAATCAAACTAGTAGCCTTTTGGTGTATGGGATGACACTCCAACTAAATGAGCCACCTAGCCAGAGCTGAACCATCCTCTCTTGTTCAACTTAGCATTCTTAACAAGGCCTGGTACATTGCAAGTATTTAATGAATGAATGAAGAAATGAATAACAGGAAGAGGGGAAACAATAAATTGCAAAGTAAGACAAATACATCATTTGTTCATCAGATGTATAAGTATATCTGAAATTGAGAGGGAAAATTATTCCCATGGGTGACTGTAAGTATATATTTTTTGAAGGCAGTTGATGTAAGCATAAATATATTTTAGAGGTCAAATACAAATAATTAGAAATACAACCATCAATATTTATATCACTTTTTTAAAGTATATTTTATTGATTATGTTGTTGCTGTAGTTCTAATATTTTCCCCCTTTGTTCCCCTCTGCCCAGTACCCCCTTCTTTCCAGCAATCCCACCCCCCTTAGTTCATGTCCATTAGTTGTGCATATAAGTTCTTTGGCTTCACCCTGTCTATTTTGTACCAGCTAATTATGCCCCTTAATCCCTGCACCATATCTCCATTCCTCCCCGTTCTCACTCCCAGCCACTAACTCTCCAAATGATTCCCATACCTATGATTCTGTTCCTATTCTGGTTTGCTTAGTTGGATTTTGTTTTTATTTTTTAGACTCAATTGTTGATAGCTGTGAGTTTGTTGTCCTTTTAGTGTTCATAGTTTTGATCTTCTATTTCTTAAGTAAGTCCTTTTGAAATTTCATATAATAATGGCTTGGTGATGATGAACTCCTTTAGCTTTACCCTGTCTGGAAAGCACTTCATCTGGCCTTCCATTCCAAATAATAGCCTTGCTGGATAGAGTAGTCCTGGTTGCAGGTTGCCTTTCATCACATTCAATACTGCTTGCAGTCTCTTTCTGCCTGCAAAGAGTCCTCTGAGAAATCAGCTGATAGTCCTATTGTAACCCCACTGTAGGCAACTCTCTGCCTCTCTCTTGCTGCCCCCAAGACTCTCTTTACCTTTCACCTTTGGCATCTCAATCATGATGCGTCCTGGTGTGGTCCCCTCTGGATCCAGCTCGCCTGGGACCCTCTGTGCTTCCCAGACCTGTATGTCCATGTCCTTCAAAAATTTGGGATGTTTCCCTCATTTTTTTCAATTCTTGCTTCCTCATTCTGCACTGATTGACTGTTTTTTTCCTCCTTATGTTCCAAGTCATTGATTTGAACCCAGGTTTCTTCCCTTCACCATTGGTTTTGTGTGGATTTTTCTTTGTTTCTCTTAGCATAGTCTTCACTTATTTCCTTATGTGTTTGCTGTTCTTAAGCATATCTGTCAAGCCTATGAGCATCTTTGTCACCAGTGTTTTGAATTCTGCATCTGTTAGGTTGTGTATCTCCTCATTTGTTAGGTTGGCTATCTCCCTGTTGCTTAGTTCTCCCACTGGAAACTTGATCCGTTCTCCCTTTTGGTCTATACTTCTCTGTCTCCTCCTGTGTTTATTTGCCCCTGCATCCCAGGTAGAGCTGTCACTCCTGTTATGTTGTAAGGGGTGAAGCCTCAGGGATTTGTCCGCACAGGGCGACTTGTTTTACCACGTTGTGGCACTGTATATGGGGGAGGGGTCCAAGAGGGAACAATGCCTCCTGCCCAGCACTCGCCCTTTTTCCAGGCACCTCTCCCACTTCCGCACTGGACTTGTACCCCTCTAGCTGCTGCCTTGGCCAGCGTTCCCAGAGTGGGTGGGTCTGTGGACATTCTAGGACTGTGGGGGCCCTTTGAACAGGCATACTCTGCTGAGAGACTGGCAGTTTCTGCCTCCACCCCTACCCCCACTGGTCTGCACAGTCAGAAGCAATGAGGCTTGATTTTTCCTGGTGCTGGGACTGTGAGCTGCTAGGTCCAGTGAGAAGTTGGGAATGCTCCTCAGGTGTCTGTCCTGACTTTAAATTCCGTGACTGTGCCACTGCCGCTGCTGCTGCTGCCGCTGCCACCACCACACAGCATCCTCTCTGCCTCAGTTCTGCCCCTCCTACCTGTCTGTATGAATATTTCTTCTTTATATCTTTATTTGCTGGACTTTCATGCAGTTTGATTTTCTGGAACTTCTGGTTCTAGTTTCGATGTAGTTGTATTCCTTATTAGTTGTGGAGGGAGATGCAGCATGTCTGTCTATGCCTCCATCTTGGCCAGAAGTCCTATATCACTTTTGAGTAGAGACAATAACTAAATTTAAATTACTCTCCAAATATACCAATATCTATAGCTAGTGAAATAAGAATAAACAGTTACACTACATTCCAACTTATACCCCCACATGACATCTGGGGAGCCCTAAGATAATCCCGAACAGTTTTACCTAATTTGAGCAGAGCAGTCATTGTTGTCAGTGTGTTTGTATTAGGATAAACTTAGCTGGTGAGGAATAAATAGGTCATAGATTATATCGTTGAGAAAATTTCCATCACCCATACTTAGATGGGCTCTTCCCTGCCTACCCTGTCACCTGTCTCTTATCCCACAGACTTTAGCCACAAATACCTTTATCCAGAATGTGACTATTCACAGGATGGGAATTTACAGTACACCAACCCATCCATGAGATGGCTAAGCATGCCCCACATGGTCATGTGCTCAGTGGATAATATGGCAGAACAAGTTACAAAGGACTTACAATGTCCCTTTGCCATTCCATGAGGTTCTGCTGGGTCTGTCGATCATAGTAGCAGGCATTTCTCGGTTCAGAGATGGTAATAGGATAAAAGCATGCCTAATAGGGGTCTTTCCTTGGAATTGGTATATAGATACTAGGAAAAATAAGCTTGCTTTCTCTGTATGTTTTGCTAATTTAGAATGTTAGGGCTCAGAACTCTTGAAAGCCATCCCTGAGGGTTAATTTTATGTGCCATCATGCCAGGATAATGGTCAAACATTTTTCTAAAAGTTTTTGTGTGGGTATTTTGGGTGATGTTAACGTTTAATAGGTAGACTTGAGTAAATCAGATTGCCCCCTATAATATGAGTAGGATTTGTCCAATTAGTTGAAAGCCTAAATAGAAAAAAAACTGACCCTGCAGATTTTGAGTTTTGGTTATTTTTTATTATTATTACTTTAAACAAAAAGTTTATTTAAACAACGAGATGCTTGACTTGAAGGGAAAAATATCTAGGGTTCATTTATTTTAGAAAAATTTATCCCCACTTAAAGGCAGATTGCCCTATATGTAACAGCTATATGAAAAAAAGTTATAAAATTGTCCTTGGTTTTACAATGATAAATTTAAAAAGAAAACATTAAAATTCTCCAATTGAACAGGGTATGCAAAAATTTTTTTATATATATTTTTTGTTGTTGTTGTTAAACAGTAAAAGCTAAAGAACTTACTGAAATACAAAGATAAGAGCTGAATGAGCACATCACTAAAGGAGAAAGGGGGTACTTTCATAAAAACCAATATTTTTCCCCATCCTATTTCCATTTAATTTCCATAAAAACATACCACTTGTCATTTAGTTTTAAGAAATGAAAATGCTTGTACACATATATTACTTATGTACAATAAAGAAAATGGAAAAGGGGAAATGAAAGACTAGAGAAAACTATACTTTACTAGTCAGGATGTGGTGGAACCAAGTGGCAGTTTTCTAACTGAGAATGAATGTCTTTTTGGTCTGGAGGAATTGAGTTCTGGAGTAAAGTAGCAGGTTTCCCTTTGAGAAGACACCTCTTGTTTGCTGCTTGAACACATTAATTGTATCTTCATCCTCCATTTCCAACTGTGCAGATGTGGTGGTTTTATTGATTGGTTGCCCATCAAATCAGAATATGATATACCTCATTGACAAACTCTGTCATTCACAATAGGTTTTCATTAGTTTACTAAGTGGTGTATGTCTCTTAATCTTAATCTGTACCATAGAACCATCCTGCCCGCCACCTTTAATATAATTGTTGTTCTCAGTCTTGACTCCTTCCTTGGGTTTTTCATAGGCCATCACAAGTGCTGGAGTTCCTCAACTGCCGCTTCACAAAAGAGGTACCAGGTCCCAACCAAACGTGCACACAAGCAGCACCAGAAGTGGCAAAAGAAGGAAGTAGCAGCAGTGGAAAAGGGGGAGGGCATGGGGAGGGCTCGTGCACATAGTGCATTCCCTTCCCGACCCAGCATGCCTGACTCTGCAGATTTTGGACTTATTAGCATCCATAATCACATAGATATACATGTTTATTTTGAATAAATATCACTGAAGTTTCCATCTAAAAATGAGTCCCAAACCTCTGCCATATATTTGACATAAAACAAAACTTCCTTAGATTGGCATTGTATTTTAAACCTGCTAAAAATTTTTCACATGTATTTTATTTGATCTTGGAGTTATTATTAAATGGGCTTTGATTTGTATAAAATAATGCTACCCAAATCCTCCACTAGCTAAAGATGTTGATAAGTAATCATAGCATCAACTACATTTGCCTAGTAAGGTCCATTAGGAAATGAAAGAATAGAGAAAACTATACTGTATAGTCAGGATGTGTTTATGCATTCAACACACCCATCTTAGGAAGTCGATTTTCCAAAGGCTTGGAAAACTATAGTGAAAGTGAGACTGAGGATTCAGTTTACATTTTTAGATTATAGGAATAACAATAGTCCTTCCCCTTTAATAGTTGAGTTCCTTCTTTTGTGATAGACAAATATCTCAGCAATTTTCTTCTATGGTTTTTCAATTGTTATTATGAATGGATTTATCTTCCCTGTTACTGTGTTTCTGACCCTGATCTTAAGAGGAAGATTTTTCTGTATAATATTTCAAGCCCCTTGCATCCATTAATGATGTAGATAATTTTGACATTAGTCAGTTTTGAAGAAAATCATGCTTTTAAGAGACCATTACATTTCCACAGGAATAAATTTTTTCCCCAAATTGTTTACAACTAGTTATTAGAATCAAACCCTCAAAAAGAGCAAAACAGAGCAACCAGGATTACTCTGCTTTCATATGGAGAAGAAAAAAGTCAAGTGCATTATGTGATTGTATTTAAAAGATAGAGTCAAACTTTGAAAAACTTCTTTCAACTGAAAATTTCCTGTTCCTTATATGTACATTACAATGCAATTACTACTGATTTAGCATTTATTGTAAAATTGTTTCCCAAAGCATAACATGTTAATGGTTAGAGTAGAGCAAAAATGAATTTTGCCAGACATCTCATATTGCAAATTGTTTTTAAAAATTCCAATGATTACTTTTAGGAGTTTGTTTACCACACTCTTAATGGTTTATAACAAAATTTGTTGGGGACTTTACAGTAATATTTTTAATACCACCTCATCAAGATTAATCTTGGTTTTTAAAAATGTGAATTACTTTGGCGTATTTTGTGTCCAGTCTGAAATTGATGCTGTTCTGGCTCATTTTTTCCAGGAGTTTAGATGGAGGCATTTAGATTATGTATATCTCTGTAGACAATTCAGCAGAAACATGTTTTTTTGGGTTTTTCTTTTGGTTGTTTTTTTTTGTGTGTGTGTGTGTGTGTGTGTGAAGTATATTTCTACAGAGTAGAAAATGGTCACATAGTTTCAAATTATTACAGTCAGTGTATAGGAAAGCAGTTACCACATCATTTATTCTTATTCACTCAACTTTCAGCATTTCCTCATTGCTTTTTTAAAATTATTTTTATTGTTTTTTATTACAGTTGTCCCACTTTTTTCCCCATAGCTACCCCCCACCCAACCCACCCCTTCTCTCATAGTCAATCCCCACCCCGTTGTTCATTTTCTCATTCTTTTCTTTCTTATCTGTTAATCAATTTGCTCATTCTTACCTGTTAATCAGTTTTCTTTAATGTATAGTTTATAAGAATAATGTCTACATCATAATTTGATGTTCTTTTTACCCTAGATGGATTATTTTCACTCTAAGCATTAACACTGATACTTGAGACTCAAACAATTTCTACAGTGGCAGCTTCCTCACTTTATTGCAGAGTAATTGGTATCCTGGCTACTCATGAATTCTAGCTACTATGTTGTAGATGTCATGTCATACACATTATTATGAGTTTTTAAAATCTTAACCTAAAATGTAAAATAATTTTGTATTAAGAGTAAGAACTGTGACACCATTTTATAGATGGAAGAACTGAAATTTGATCTGGAACTTAGTTGATATCTGAGTTCTGTATAGAGTCAGATATTTTGCAGACAGTCCATAAAAGAAAAAAGAACACACAAGTTTCATTAATGCTAATGAAAGTTTCTGAATATCAGTAAAAAATGAATAGTCAATGATATTCATATTAAGAATTCTGTTAACTCAGCAGTGGGGCTTTTCCAAACCATCATGGGTGGCCAAAATGACTGCACATTCAAAGCCAAATGCTACCCTGAAATACCCCCACAGAGCAGAGAGAAGAAATGCAATTAAAAGAGTTCTTCAAGAGCTAGAAGATCAATGCTGTCATTTAATTAAATTGTAAACATTTTGGAGAACTGAATATTTAAGTGATATATCTTATTTCTCAGACACCCTTTGTCTGATCTTTGACTCTCCCCACAAAGTCCAAAGCCAAGCAAATAGTGACTGTCTTTTATCTACCCAAGGAGATTACCAGTGTTCTACAATTCCACTTACTATTCCTTTTCCATGCCTTGAGGAGTGGGAGCAGGTGGCATTTTCCTCCCCATTCTCCTTAGTGGACCTTATCACTAAACCTTTCATGTATTTGGGAATAGAACCAAAATCCAACCTTGAGAAAGTCACAGGAGTCAACCTGTGCCAAGTGGAGCTTGGATGATTTTGGAGATGCAGGAAGAAGGATAATGATGGTCTAATATGTTACTCTCCATATGTTTCCATTTAACCATCATGACACTGAGACAGGAAGACTCTGAAAAGCTAAGGTTTCTCTCTGGATTTAACAGAGACCTGAGGATTCTTTCTGCCCTCTGAAAGCAAGAATATAGTTATGATGTCTGGTGATTACTTTTCTATTATCTTGACTCTCCACTCTTGCCCATGAGAGAGGACCCTTGTCTGGTCATCCCTAACCCAATCAGGGAGGGGAAGAAGTGTTCACAATCAGTTATCTCCAGTCTTCTATTTTTTTCATCATTTGATCCCTCTGAAATAAAATGTACTCTATGGGTCTGAAACATAATGCTTTTTATTATACTGTTCTTCATTGACCAATCCCCAAATTCCACCCATTTTTAAAAATTTATTTATTTATTTGTTTATTTATTTTTAGAGAGAGGGGAAAGGAGAAAGAGAGGGACAGAAATATCACTGTGTGGTTGCCTCTCACTCATGCCCCCAACTGGGGACCTGATGTGCGACCTAGTTATGTGCCCTGACTGGGAATCGAACCAGCAACATTTGGCTCACAGGCCGATGCTCAATCCACTGAGCCATAGCAGCCAGGTCAAATTCCACCCATTTTTAAACAACCAGTCCTCATAGTCAAGACTGTCCATGGATGTAAGTGGAGAAGGTGGTTTAAAGCTACTAGAAAGTTCAACTACTTGAAGTAATGTACTCCATGGGTCAGCCCCAAAATTTATATACTATCAAATCTAAATTAGGCTCTTTGAAATAAGGGAAGACAAAATTCCTCAGGATAAAGTTCAAATATGTGACTAGGAAGAAGACATAGATTAACTGAGTAAATACCCATTGACATTTTACCAAGGTTTGGTCCCTCATATTAAGTTGTGGTATTGTTGAGAGAGAAGAACTTTAGAGCTCTTCTAGATCATATGTTTTTCAAAAGTAAAAAGTGAGACTCTGTATTAAAGTGACATGCTCAAAGTTTGCAGTGGTACAGAGTCAGAACCCAGGTCATTTACCTCTGGTCCAAAGATCTTCCCATATCTGTGTCTTATGACTTGGAAGAGTTTGGCACAGCTGGAGGAAACTGGGAGCTGGTACCAGCCACACAACAAAAAAGAGGGAGCACAGGGGAACACAATGAATTACAGAAAAAGAGAAGCATGGAAAATGAAGTCAGAGCTCTCATTTCTACCTATTAAGAACTGGAGTGTTTCCACAACTCCCACAGGCCCTGTGCCTATTGGTGAGGGATGTAGGGACAAGGAGTTGGCAGCACCTCTAAGGCAAAGCCCTCAGGGAATGGGAAATAGAAGTCTTACTACATACCAGGGGAAGAGTTTTGGGAAAGGTGGTCAGTATGTGAGATGTTTGGAGAAGTTAGACTCAGAAGACTCACTTGAGGCCTGACAAAGTAAAGCTAAAAGTGCCAAAAAAAAAAAAAAAAAAAGACACAGAGCAGCTAACAACTAATTTTTCTCCCACATTTTTGTTTAGAATAGAGCCTAATAGAGTCATGTAATAAAGACTCAGACTGGTGATCTTAGGGTCCCAACAAGAGCCATACTGAATACAGAACTGAGTGTAGTCCCACCCCAATGGTTAACACCTTGATTTGTAAAGCAATTTCTGCTCCATTTTTCCTCATGGATATGTGAGATTTTTCACAATCTTCCTGTGAAATAGGTCAACAGTATGCATGTCAATTTATAGACAGAAGAAAGAGCAAAATACCCATACGTAAAATGCTTAAAGACCAACCTCGGAATACCCATCACAAATATCAAGTTCTTAAATCCAGAACCCTATCTGTGGTTAAACCATAGCTTCAAGTGAAGTTCCAGAAGTCATAGCATACTACTCTGTTTCCCTATTATTGTTTGTGTTAAAAAATTATGTTCTGAAAGTACTTTGTAACATCTGTGCTAAGGCATATTTTATAATTCACATTACTTTTTTCTTCCTCAGTATTCTTTGAACATCTATGCTATCTTTCCATCTCACTAGCTGCTGCTTTTCCATCAGCTTTGCTAGCTCCTTCCTTCTCTTCTGGACCTCTAAATGTTGCCCTCCAGATCACTGAATATATTCTCTTCCTAGTGATCTCATTCTGTCCCATATATCTCCTGTAGAGCTGGGACTGCAAAATTTAGTTCTCCAGCCCCTATTCAGATACAGGTCTCTCCTCACTAGCTCCATGTGGATAGCTAGTAGCCATTTCAAATTTCACATATTTTAAAAAGGACTCTTGGTTTCATAACCACTTTGCTTCCCCCTTCCAAACAGATTCCTCCCCAGTTTTCCATATCTTAATAAGCAGTATCACTATTCAGCCACTTGCTATAAACGTAGAAGTCTTTCTCCTTACACATCAAAATCCAGTCTGTCATCAAATTGTGTCAGCTCTTACCTGCAAAATACACTTATAATTGTGACCTCTTTCACCACCTCCACCTCTACCACCATCTTTCAACTGGGCTGGCCTTTTTATGGGTTTCAGGATACCAGGCTTAACCTTAATCTTTTCCCTATACAGTAGCCAGAGTGTCCTATTACTTAAATCAGATCATGTTGCTCACTGCCTAAAAGTCTTCAATAAGTTTTCATTGCCCTTAACATAAAACCTCAACTCTCTAGCACTGTCTATCCAGCCATGATGACCTGGCCCCATTTGCCCTACCAAGCTCAATGACTAAATTGTTACTTCACTTCAGTCACACTTGCCTCCCTGCTTTCCTCCAACACTTGAGTTCTTAATCTTTTCTGTGTCATGGATCCCTTCAGAAGTCTGGTAAAGCCTATGGATCACCTCACAGAAGAAAGTTTTTTTTCCTTTCTTTCTTTCTTTCTTTCAGTTCAAGAATACAGAGCACATCTATATACTTTTTTTGACTTCTCATCAAGTGCACAGGGACATCTTTATCAATCTTTTCCAGGTGTTGAAAATCTAATGAATTGCCCTCAGAAGAAAGTTTTTAAATGCATAAAAATCATATGAGATTACAAAGGATACAATGACATTAAAATATGCTTATTAGAATATTAAAAATCAAATTTGTGATACAGTAATATATGTGCTTCTTTATCAACATGTTAAGTAACATGATCTAGCAACAGCTCTCATAAATATCATAATTTTGAATGCTCTTCCCCCAGATCTCTATGTAGCTCACTCTCATCTCACTCCAGTTTTTGCCCAAAGGTTGCTTTCTCACTTCCTTAGCTAAAGCAGCAGCCCCACCAACCTGCCACACTCCTGCCTTTATTCTGCTTCATCTCTCCACCTTACTGATCACTCTTTGAATTCATGTTGCTTATGTGTTTATACACTGGCTTCCTGAAGGTATTCTCCCTTGTCTGACTCATTCTTTAGACAAGGACTCCCATCATCTAGAACTGAGCCTGGTGCAATAAAGCAGATTGAAAATATCTGGGAGATGAGTGAATGTCTGTAAAGTGATGAACACAATCTAGACTATTAGACACATGAAGTATGTCTTCTGGGAAGAGACATTTTGTTACAAATATTAATCAAAAAGGACATGTTGCTATAGGTTTTTAAATTTTTTTTGAAACTGGGATTTCTAACAGGGGAAATATGTTCCATTTTTGTATAGTATTATAAATATAATTCATGACACAACTTGGACATGTGCCTGGATCCCTACCAGAGGGACTGACTATTGGACTCCAGAAGACTGGAAAACCTTTATCACATAACAAATTATTTGGCTTGACTACCTCAATGAAAGTATAACAGGTTATTTTTAATAATGGCTCTTTTCTTTTAAACTTGCTCTTACCATTATGAATTTGTCTGACCTTAAAAAGGGAATCTCATTGAGCTGGTATTACACTTTAACCCAACTAAAATAATGTTATAGAGCAAACACAATGGTTTATCACATTACGTGGATGTGAATTTATTCTTTATTGCAAGGAGTGGTTTAATATGGACATGAGTTGAGGCAGTGGGGACTTTGTTGGTGATAACTCGTTAGCCATTAAAAATATGGGTCTTGGACTCAGGAATGTAAACACACCTTCAGAGATAAACAAATATCATTCTTGCACATGTGATGCTACAGCAATATTAGTGGATGGGATTTTCCAAGTTGAACAAGTAGAATAAGAGAAAAGACAAAAATCAGCTCCTAAGGAACTCATGGAAGAGAAAATTAAACAAGAAAGAAAACTTGGAATCAGAAGTACAAAGTTGTCCAAGTATTTATTGGCTGGAGTATAAATTGACTTACTAATTGCCTAAGGTATGTAATTCCTGACTGGTTCCTGAAGATAAGGAAAAAGAAAGAGGGAAAGGTAATATATGTTCTATG
Source organism: Furipterus horrens (assembly GCF_987537825.1). Classification (NCBI taxonomy): domain Eukaryota; kingdom Metazoa; phylum Chordata; class Mammalia; order Chiroptera; family Furipteridae; genus Furipterus; species Furipterus horrens. The sequence continues at coordinate 47,533,174 of NW_028327182.1, forward strand.
ACCTTTATTCAAAGATATAACACAAAAGTAACCTACTACATCTGAAAAATGTTAATCATTTCTCATTCATAAACTATCTTAGAAAAACAAACACCTAAATGGAAGAGTTGGCAAAATGTAGAGCTTGATAAAGAAATCCAGAGAAAATACTAGGGCAAACCTCAAGTGAATACAGGAATAACTCTGAGAGCAAAAAATAGAAAGTTAAAAAAAACTTATTACATGCCAACCAGTGTGACTGTGTCCCTGCTATAACAAGAAATTGTTGACGTTCCCAGAGTAACTGTGTCAGTTAATTGAAACAAAACAGTTTTTATTCAAACAAATGCAGTTTGAAAGGAAATTAAAAGTAAAATAAAGCATAAATAATACAATCCTGAAACATACTGACATATATATTATACGAATATAAAATAGTAAAAACAGAACAAAAAAATATCATTTAATTGCATTTTGAAGGGGTTTTAATTAGTAATCATTGGCAAAAAAAAATTGACAGTAGTTTTTAAATGGCAAAGAGTACAATTCTAAGGTGTATGATGCTTGTTCCTAATGAAAATAAACTGATGGAAAAATTTTTCAAACTTTTCTTTTAAGCAAAATAGTTTTATTTAATGGAAATCTTTCATAAAGCCTCAATATATAAAGCAGCTGAATCTGATTGAATCTGGTTGAGGGTAGGGAGCCCAGAATCCTGTCCATTGAGCTTCCCTATCCTCCCTGGCCACTCTACCACCTACCCACTTCACCTCACTTCACTATAGGTGGCCCATGAAGAATCTCTATAGAAACATAGCAATCTGTGTAACATGGTTTGAAAACTGCTCAATTGACAAAGAAAAGACAAAGTGAGCATGATGCCATGAGAACTTTAATTCATTCCTAACATTTGTTTAGTGACTTCATTTATCATAAATGTATCCACTTATTAATGGGAAGTGCCTTATCAGAAATGAAAAAGTCAGCTTCAGACCCTGACTCCAGTTACTTTATCACTGCCATAACTGCCATGTATGCACATGTTCTAGGTTTTAGTTCTTGCTGAGCAGTGGTTGCAGCCCCACCCCAGAACAATGGTGGGGAAGGGTCAAGGAGGAAGAGATTTGGTAAGCATTTTTCTACTAATTTTCTAGAGACACCTAAGGCACCTTACAGGTGCCTTTTCCACAATAGGCCATGCTACGATGACAGGGAGAAAGCAGCTCTACCTAACACAGAGAGAAAAAAAAACACAAGGAGGCTGCCAAATAGAGGCAACAAAGGAATATGGCCCAAATGAAAGAATATAACAAACTAAAGGAAAATAACTAAATGAAATGGAGATGAGCAACCTATCAGATGCAGAGTTCAAAACACTGGCTATCAGGATGCACAAGGTAATCATTGGATACTGCAACAGCATAAAAAAGACCCAGGCATAAACAAAGGTTATACTAAACAAAATAAAGAAAACTCTACAGGGAATGAACAGTGGAGGGGATGAAGCCAAGAATCTAATCAACAATTTGGAGCATAAGAAATAAAAAATTATTCAATCAGAATAACAAGAAAAAAAAAGAATTTAAAACAATGACAATACAATAAGGAGCCTTAGGGACATCTCCAAACATACCAACATCTGAATCATAGGGGTGCCAGAAGGAGAAGAGGAAGAGCAGGAAATTGAAAACTTACTTGAAAAAATAATGAAGGAAAAGTTTCCTAATTGGATGAAGGAAATAGGCATACAAGTCCAAGAAGCACAGAGAGTCTCAAACAAGAAGGACACAAAGAGGACCACATCAAAACACATCATTATTAAAATGTCAAAGAGAGAATTTTAAAAGCAGCAAGAGAAAAGTAGTTACCTACAAAGGTATTCCCATAAGACTGTCAGATGATTTCTAAAAAAAAAAAGCTTTGCAGGCTACAACGGACTGGCACGAAGTATTTAAAGTGATAGAAAGCAAGGACCTACAATCTAGATTACCCTATACAGCAAAACTATCATTTAGAATGGAAGGGCAGATAACATGCTTCCCAGAAAAGGTCAAACTAAAGGAGTTCATTATCACCAAGCTGTTATTATATGAAATGTTAAAGGGAACTATATAAAAAAAAGAAAAGCAGCCCTGGCTAGGGTGATTTAGTGGATTGAGTGCAAGCCTGTGAACCAAAACGTCACTAGTTCAATTCCCAGTCAAAGTACATGCCTGGGTTGCAGACCAGGTTCTCAGTTGGGGGCACACAAGAGGCAACCAATTGATGCATCTCTCCCACATCAATGTTTCTCTCCCCCTCTTTCTCTTTCCCTTACTCTCTCTCTAAAAATAAATAAATGAAATCTTTAAAAGAAAAAGATCAAAACTATGAACATTAAAATGGGAACAAATTCACCATTATCAACAACTGAATCTAAAAAACAAACTAAGCAAACAAGCAGAACAGGAACAGAACCATAGACATGAAGATGATTTGGAGGTTTATCAGCTGGAAGGGGTCAGGGGGAAATGGGATAAAAAGGTGCAGGAATTAAGAAGTACAGATTGGTAGGTACAAAATAGACAGGGGTATGTTAAGGATAGTATAAGAAAGGGAGTAGCCAAAGAACTTATATGCATGACCCAAAGACATGAACTAAGGGAGAGGATTCCTCAAGGAAATGAGGGTACCAGGTGGAGGGGGTCAAAAGGAAAAAAATGGGACAACTGTAACATCATAATCAATAAATATATACTTAAAATAATTAATAAATAAAATACTAAAAAATAAAGTAGAAGAAAAATTAAATGAAAAACAAAAAACAAAAATCAAAAGAAAATGACACTACAAATCATGGTACTATAAAGAAGAAATTAAAAAGTATGCAGCTACCCTGGCTAATGTGGCTCAGTTGGTCAGAATATCATCCCATAACTGAAGGGTCATGGATACTAATCCCACCCAGTCAGGACACATACCGAAGTTGCAGGTCTGATCCCAGGTCTGAGTGGTACCATCCCTGGTCCGGGCACATATGATAGGCAATCAAATCAGTGTTTCTCTCTCACATCGATATTTCCCTCTCTCCTTTCCTCTCTCTCTAAAAGAAATGGAAACAAAAATGTCCTCTTGTCAGGATTTTTAAAAAAGTGTGCAGCTGAGAAAAATGCAGTCAAAAAGGTATCAGAGAAGTATACCAGGCTGTTAAACAATAAAAAATACTATGAGGGAGCCCAAAGATGGCGGCGGAGTAGGTAGCTTTGTTATCTGCTTGCTCCCTTCACGGAAAAGCTTGGAGTACAAACACGGAGACGAGTGAGTGAGTACAGATTTCAGATAGTGCGAGCAGGGAAGAGAGTGTGAGTGAGAGCAGAGTGGAAAAGGACAGAAGGCTCACCCGCGTTCTCAAGGGCAGTCACTGGGCCCAAAGCAGCAGCTGCAGACTGGCTCATTGGCCAGGATCTTCTTGGAAAGTGCCGCTTGCCACAGGCGCTGGGACAAGCGGAGTCCTGGAAGGAGAATAGAAAGGTTTCCTTGAAACAGCCAGAGGTGTGAGAGGACAATGAGCAGCCTGGACTGTGGGAAGCTGTATGAACTGAGTCTAAGTGGGGACTCCTGGGCTGACAAATCTGGGCTGGCAACCCTACACCCTGGGCGTGTGCATCACGGCACCACTAAACAAAAAGGAGTGGAACTGAGCCAAGGAGAGGATCCCAACAGGAGAGCTGCAGTGGAAACGCAGACTCTGTGCCGACTCCAGGCAGGCAAGCAGAGCACACAGGCGAAGAGTGAGACACTGCCAGCCAGGGAAGGATGAAGCCCAGTGCTGCCGCTTGGAGCACAGAGACTTCTTGGGAAGAGAAGCGAAGACAGGACCCAAGGCTGGACGGGGACTAGGGACATGCACACTGGCTTGCCAGCAGAATAATGTTGTTAGAAAAGCCTGAGGATTGCTGGAGGGTGCTGCAAGACAAGTGGGGAGAGACCCAACTCACTGCGGCTCACAGCAGAAAGTTGCAAGCAGGCCCACAAGTGAAAGAAAAGCAGCCATAGAAACCAGCCAGCTCTCCTCACAGCCAGCCAGCCAGAAAAGATTTGAAACTCATGGAATTTTGACTAGGTGTGGATCCAGAAAAAGAAGACTGCGCACAAAGGTTGAACAGAGTAAAAACTCTTTTCTTTTTCTCCCCCATCCCTTTTTTCTCTTCCTTTTTGTTTTCTTCGCTTTTTTTCTCTTCCCTCTTTTTGCTCTTCCTTTTTATTTTATTTTTTCTTCCTTTTTTAAAACTCTTTCTTTAATCTGTTTCCTACCTTCTCTCCCTCCTATCCTTCTTTAACGTTTGTTTGTCTGCTTTGTTTAGCCTCCCTTTCACACTAAACATATAGCATATAACTGCTATTTAAACCTAATACTATACACTTCCACTTTCTCACTTTATTCTGCATTCTTCCCTCTCTTTTTTAACATACAATGTAAATATTACCTACTGTCACGTACCCTTGACCCTACTTGCTACTGTTATTATTCTACCATCTTCGCTCTCAAAAATTATCTTTCTTTCATTTAAAACAACTCTTATCTATTTCTCCTACAGTATAATAGTCTTAATCTCTCTCCATTTAAATTAATACTGGCTCATTTGCTGCCAGTAGTGGGATTGTGTGGGGGGGATATTTTTGAGGGTGTGGGTTTCTTGCCTGGGTTGTGTGTTTATGTTTTAACAGCATCTCCACAATAGAACTCAAGAAAAGGTGGGCAGAGTGACCCTCAGTCAACTAGCCAGAAGGAAGGATCCAACAGAGAGTAACTGAAATACAACCAGACAGCATAAACAAATGGCATAAAGGGCATCCCAAGAGCATCAGGCTCAGGAGATCAAAGAGACTGCACCGCTGAATCCCCCAGGTCTCCTGTAAAGAATCTCATACCACAAAGGTGGGAAATCAAAGCAGACAAATATAATAAACAAAAACAAACAAGAAAAATTCAACATGGGAAGACACAGAAAGAACCTCCCAATGAAAGGAAAAGAAGAATCTCCAAAAAGAGAGATAGATGGAATAGACATAAGCCGACTATCAGACATGGAATTCAAAAGAATGGTGATAAAGAAGCTATATGTACTTGTCAATCTCAAAGAAAACTATGACAAACTACAGGGAAATTACAAGAAACTCCAAGGAAACTACAAAGAATTGCAGGGAAGTTACAAGGAACTTACAGAGAACTACACCAGCATAAAAAAGGATATAGAAATTATCAATAAGAACCAAAAAAAAATGAAGAATACAATTTCTGAACTGAAGAACACAGTAGAATCACTGAAAAGGAGGCTAAACGAAGGAGAGGATTGGATCAGTGAGTTAGAGGACAATGTAGAAAAAAATTTCCAGACAATACAAAATGAAAAAAGATTTAAAAAGAATGAAGATGGTTTAAGAGAACTGAAGAACAACATGAGACTAAACAACATTAGAATCATAAGGATATGAGAAGGAGAAGAGGAGGAGCAAGGGAAAGAAAACCTGATAGGAAAAGTAATGACAGAAAATATTTCTAACCTGATGAGGAAAAAAGTCATGCAAATCCAGGAAGCACAGAGGGTCCCAGTGAAGGCAAACCCAAAAAGACCCACTCCAAGGCACATCATAATTAAAACGGCAGCATTCAAAGACAAAGAGAGAATCCTAAAAGCAGCAAGAGAAAAACAGCAAGTAACATGCAAGGGAGCTCCAATAAGGCTATCAACAAATTTCTCAACAGAAACTACAAGCCAGAAGGGAATGGTCAAAAATATTTCAAGCAATGAAAAAGAAAGGCCTACAACCAAGACTACACTACCTAGCAAGGCTCTCATTCAAAATGGACGGTGAAATAAGGAGTTTCTCGACAAAGGAAGACAAAAAGAGTACATCTCCACCAAACCAACATTGCAAGAGATGCTAAAGGGAATGATTTAATAAAAAGAAGAAAAAAAGAGAGGGAGAGGAACACAGGTACAAAGGGAAGTGAATAAATACCTGTCAATAATAACCTTAAATGTAAATGGATTAAATGCTCCAATTAAGACATAAGGTAGTGAAATAAATACAAAACCATGACCCACATATATGCTGTCTACAAAAAACACACCTCAAAAAAAAAGATATACACAGACTGAAAGTGAAGGGATATAAAAAAATATTCGAAGTAAACGGACCGGAAAAAAAAGCTGGGGTAGCAATATTTATATCAGACAAAACAGATTTCACAGCAAAAGCCATAGAAAGAGACAAAGAAGGACATTTCATAATAGTTAAGGGAACAATCCATCAAGAAGATGTAACCCTGGTAAACATATATGCACCCAACAAAGGAGCACCCAAACAAATAAGGAAAATACTAGAAGACTACAAGAAGGATATCATAGTAGGGGGCTTTAACACTCCATTATCAACAATAGACATATCTTCGAAGCAAAGAAACACCAATGATATTGGAGCATTGAACAACACACTAGATCACATGGACTTAACTGATCTATATAGAACTTTTCACCCCAAAGAAGCAAAATATACATTCTTTTCAAAGGCACATGGGACATTTTCAAAGATAGACCACATGATAGGTCACAAAACAAGCCTCAACAAATTCAAAAAAATTGAAACCATATCAGCACTTTTTCAAACTTCAATGCCTTGAAGCTAGAAATCAACCTCAAGGAAAAAAAATCAAAGACACCCAAACTCATGAAGACTAAATAACATGATATTAAATAATACATGCTTTAACAATGACATCAAGGAAGAAATCAAGAAATTTCTGGAAACTAATGACAATGAATACACACCAGCCCAAAACCTATGGGACACAGCAAAAGTAGTCCTGAGAGGAAAGTTCATAGCAAGCCAAGCCTACCTGAAAGGATAGAAGAATCCCTAATAAAAAATCTAACCCTACAGCTACAAGAACTAGAACAACAACAATAAAAAAATCCCAGGGCAGGAAGAAGGAAGGAAATAAGATCAGAGCAGAATTAAATGACATAGAGACTAAACAAACAATTCAAAAGATCAACAAAACTAGGAGCTGGTACTTTGAAAACAATAAACAAAATCAACAAGCCTTTAGTCAGGCTCATCAAGAAAAAAAAGGAGAGGACCCAAATAAACAAAATCAGAAACAAAAGAGGAGAAATCACGAATGACATCACAGAAATACAAAGGATTGTAAGAAATTACTACAAACAACTGTATGGCAAAAAATCTGACAACCTAGAAGAAATGGACAAATTTCTAGAAACTTATAACCTTCCAAAACTGAATCGAGAAGAAGCAGAAAGCCTGAGCAGACCAATAGCAAAGAATAAAATTGAAACAGTAATCAGAAATCTGCCAGCATACAAAAGCCCTGGACCAGATGGCTTCACAGGCGAATTTTACAAAACATTTAGGGAAGAACTAATTCTTACCCTCCTCAAACTATTTCAAAAAATCCAAGAAGAGGGAAAAATCCCAACTCTTTCTATGAAGCCAGTATTACCCTAATTCCAAAACCAGGTCAAGACACAACAAAGAAAGAAAACTACAGGTCAATATCGCTGATGAACATAGATGCTAAAATCTCAACAAAATATTGGCAAACAGGATCCAGAAACACATTAAAAAGTTCATACACCACAATCAAGTGGGATTCATCCCAGGGATGCAAGGATAGTTTAATATTCACAAATCAATAAATATAATACACCACATAAACAAAATGAAAGACAAAAATCACATGATCATATCAATAGATGCAGAAAAAGCATTTGATGAAATACAACACCATTTATGATGAAAACACTCAGCAAAATGGGAATAGAGGGAGCATACCTTAACATCATTAAGGCTATATATGAGAAGCCTGAGGCCAACATCATACTCAATGGACAAAATCTGAAAGCATTCCTTCTGAGATCAGGAACAAGACAAGGATGTCCACTCTCTCCACTCCTATTCAACATAGTGTTGGAAGTTCTAGCCACAGCAATCAGACAAGAAAAAGATATAAAGGCATCCAAATTGGGAAAGAGGAAGTAAAAATGTAATTATTTGCAGATGACATGATAGTATACATAGAAAACCCTATAGACTCCACTAAAAAACTACTGGACATAATACACGAATTTGGCAAAATAGCGGGGTACAGAAATCTAAGACATTTCTGTACACCAACAATAAAATATCAGAGATATAAACTTAAAAGAAAAAAAAAACCTTTTCTATAGCAACAAGAAAACTAAGATACCTAAGAATAAACTTAACCAAAGAAATAAAAGACCTGTACTCGGAAAACTACATAACACTGAAGAAAGAAATTAAGGAAGATACAAGCAAATGGAAGCAATAACCATGTTCATGGATGGGAAGAATAAGCATCATTAAAATGTCTATACTACCCAAAGAAATTTATAGATTTAACACAATTCTTATTAAAATACCAATGACATATTTCACAGACCTAGAACAAATACTTCAAAAATTTATATGGAACCAAAAAAGACCCCAAATAGCCACAGCAATCTTGAGACAGAAGAACACAGCAGGAGGGATCACAATACCTGACATCAAACTATACTACAAAGTCACTGTGATCAATACAGTCTGGTACTGGCATAAGAACAGACATATAGATCAATGGAACAGAATAGAGAGCCCTGAAATAAACCCAGGACTGTATGGTCAACTAATATTTGACAAAGGGGGAAGGAGCATCAAATGGAGCGAGAATAGCCTCTTCAACAAATGGTGCTGGGGTAACTGGAGAGGGATGTGCAAAAAAATGAAACTAGACCACCAACTTACACCACTCACCAGTATAAACTCAAGATGGATCAAAGACTTAAATGTAAGCCGTGACACCATAAAAGTCCTAGAGGAAAACATAGGCAGGAAAATTTCAGATATCCCACATAGCAGTATTTTCACTGATACATCTTCTAAGGCAAGGAAAATAAAGGAAAGAATAAACAAGTGGGACTACATCAAACTATAGAGTTTCTGCTCAGCAAAAGAAAACATCAGCAAGATGAACAGTAAACCAACCATATGGGAAAACATATTTGCCAACGATACCTCAGACAAGGGATTGATCTCCAAAGTATATAAAGAACTTACACATCTCAACACCAAGAAGACAGACAGCCCCATTTAAAAATGGGCAAAAGACTTGAACAAATACTTTTCCAAGGACGATACACAGAAGGTCCATAGACACATGAAAGAATGCTCAATATCACTAACCATCAGAGAGATGCAAATAAAAACCACAATGAGATAGCACTTTATACCTGTCAGAATGGCCATCATCAACAAATCAACAAACAACAAGTGCTGGTGAGGATGTGGAAAAATGGGAACCTTATTGCACTGTTGGTGGGAATGCAGACTGGTGCAGCCACAATAGAAAACATTATGGGCTTACCTCAAAAAACTGAAAATGGAACTGCCTTTTGAACCAGTGATTCCACTGCTAGGATTATACCCGATAAATCCTGAAACCCCAATTCAAAATAACTTATGCACCCCTATATTCATAGCAGTGCTGTTTATAATAACTACCCCTGGCTGGTTTGGCTCAGTGGATTGAGCGTCGGCCTGCGAGCTAAGTGTCGCTGGTTCGATCTTCCAGTCAGGGCACATCAGAGAAGGAAAACTCTGACTCCAAAAAACCCCCGCTGCCTTGCGGCATACCTCTTCAGGGGAAAGGCTAAGGGAGTAAACCCCAACAGAAAATCCGGAGCCGGAGTCCCTAAGGTGGTTTGACGTTGTAGTCAACACCGGCAACTCCTGCGGCGCACCTGAAGCCAAGCTGTATTGACTCCGTCTTTCCCTTGGACCCTTCAGCTGCGAAGAGAGGGGGCGGTCTGCTGCATGGGCAACAGCAGACTCTCCATATCACCCTGCCCAGGCTCTGTAGCTTCAGCTTCACTGGAGAGGACACTCCAGCGTCATCGCAAGATGTCGATTCAACACGGGAGGAGACAGATACCGTGTCACTCCCGAGTCGGACTGCACAGCCATTCTCGGCGGTGCAGATAGACTTTTAAGAAGCTACACCATCGTCTCTCAAGACGGACGGGCATGGGCAACAGCAGACCCTCCATATCACCCTGCCCAGGCTCTGTAGCTTCAGCTTCACTGGAGAGGACACTCCAGCGTCATCGCAAGATGTCGATTTAACATGGGAGGAGACAGATACCGTGTCACTCCCGAGTCGGACTGCACAGCCATTCTCGGCGGTGCAGATAGACTCTTAAGAAGCTACACCATCGTCTCTCGAGACGGACGGCTGCCGGCTGTTTATAATGGCCAAGTGCTGGAAACAGCCTAAGTGCCCATCTGTAGATGAATGGATTAAAAAGCTGTGGTACATTTACACAATGGAGTACTGTTCAGCAGAAAGAAAGAAAAAAACTCCTGCCTTTTGCGACAACATGGATGGAACTAGAGAATTATGCTTAGTGAAATAAGCCAGGCAATGAAAGAAAAATACCATATGATATCATCTAATACAGGAGAGTAAGGAACAACACAAGCAAAGGAACTAAATTGAACAAGGAACAGAATAACAGTTATCAGGGGGGATGGGAGGAGGGAGAGAAGGGGGATAAGTAACGGAAAGGTTTAGTCAAGGAACATGTATAAATGACTCATGAACATGGACAATGGGAGTAGGGATATGACTGTGAGAGAAGGGGTGGGCTGGGGTAAAGCAACGGGGGAAATGGGACAACTAATTGAAAAACAATAATAAAAAAATAATATAAAAAATTTTATGGTGCTCAGATTTTTTAACTTTTAATTTTTATGATTTCTTGTCTCATTCTAAATCAATACTCATGTTTGCTGGCTTTATGTTTGGTATTTGTGTTCTTTTTATTAAAGATGGTTTCAAAAATTATATAAGCTACCAGGGATAGAAAAGTTGAGTGACAGAGAGGTAAAGTCTTATTTTAGATCACATGCATAACAAAGTCAAATCACACTCCTGCTCCTCAAGGCAAATGGATTCTTTAACACCCAATTATCATGATGTACAGTATTTAGAGGAAGAAAATCACTAGTATAATAAGGATCCACCTTGCATCTAGTCTGGGGCATAAAATTGTCAACTGCTGGGGTGGGCTTAGAATATATTTATTCATGTGAAGAACTGTGAAGCCTTCTAGAAATAACTCATTCTAGGGGGAACAGAAGCCTTGGATGGGTAGCTTAACCCTATTGTAAGTCCTTGTCATTAAAGTTCTGAGTATAGCAAAGTGTTTGTCACTCACTTTTGTTTTTTGAACAACACATTCACACTTAACCACTCACTACCCACACAACACTCATGTGTAATGTAAATCCTTTTCAGAGATCTGAGCCCTGAGAAAGCACCTTCTCTAAAGCTTCAGTACAACTGTAAGATGAGTGAGACCCCTTCTAAGAGGGGGGCAGAACCAGGGCAACATTGGCATCCTGACAGCTCCACTGCTTTCTACTGCTGTGGCATGACAGGGCAGCACTAGCAGGAGTAAATTTGCCCATAATGATATAGAGACTTTCAGAACTATTAAGGAAATATTACAGATGACAGAGGAGATCATAGCTTATCTCGTTTGGGCTTGGATTAGTGAAATTTGGTTTATTACTAAAAATGTTACCCTGGCTGGTTTGGCTCAGTGGATTGAGCGTCGGCCTGCGAGCTAAGTGCCGCTGGTTCGATCTTCCAGTCAGGGCACATCAGAGAAGGAAAATTCTGATTCCAAAAAACCTCCACTGCCTTGAGGCATACCTCTTCAGGGGAAAGGCTAAGGGAGTAAACCCCGACAGAAAATCCGGAGCCGGAGTCCCTAAGGCGGTTTGACGTTGTAGTCAACACCGGCAACTCCTGCAGCGCACCTGAAACCAAGCTGTATTGACTCCGTCTTTCCCTTGGATCCTTCAGCTGCGAAGAGAGGGGGGTCTGCTGCATGGGCAACAGCAGACCCTCCATATCACCCTGCCCAGGCTCTGTAGCTTCAGCTCCACTGGAGAGGACACTCCAGCGTCATCACAAGATGTCGATTCAACACGGGAGGAGACAGATACCGTGTCACTCCTGAGTCGGACTGCACAGCCATTCTCGGCAGTGCAGATAGACTCTTAAGAAGCTACACCATCGTCTCTCGAGACGGAGGGCTGCCAACTAAAAATGTGGTCCAGCTTCAAGTAGGTGACCATGGGGAAACTAGAGTTGTTTATAATGACATTGTGGACATTTGGCGTCCTCAGGGGCAACATAGTCCAGGACACCTAGGTGTTCCCTGACACAAACTTGCTGTGTGGCTTTATGCCTTTGCTTCCTCATGTGTAGACACTTGGTGCCAGTGTCAGATGGGCGATCTCTAGGGTGTCTGCTAGCTCTAAAATTCTATGGTTCTAAATGAAAATCTTTATGTACCTTTCAGAGTAATGTCAGCAATTACAAGAGATTACTTTTTTAAGTAGGTGGGGGGTGTGTGTTAAAGAAAGAAAAAAACGAAGTGCTAGCACAAGTGCCTCCTGAAAAATTTGGTTAGTTTCAATAAAGAGCAAGTAAGTGTCACCAAATAAGGCACTGAAGCATCTCTCACAGGTCCACATGCATAGGCATGTACTGGATGTCTATCAAAAAAATAATCTGATTCTCCTTTTTTTCTTTCTTTTTGTTTTTTCTGATTCTCTTTCTTCTGGGTTTACTATTCAGTGCAGCATCTGGTTGAAGTAAGCATCTTGTTGTGATCAGTTAAAGATGAGATCAATGAAGCAACGATACAGTAGTCTCTCTATATATCGCGATTCACTTATTGCATCCTCACTGTATCGTGGGATTTTTAAAAATATTATATTTAATTATTTATCATGGATTTTTCACTATATCGCAGGATATTGCAGTACTATATACATATTTTGTTAAAGTTACGTAGGTTTAAGAGTGTAGAATATGTTTAAGAACATAAGCAGTGTTTATAAAAGTGTGGAAAAGGTTAATAAGGGACTGGGAACGATTTATAAGTGTGTGGGAAGGGTTTATAAAGCCTTAAAATATATATACACTAAAATAAATGTAGGGTTCCTACTTCACGGATTTTCACCTATTGTGGGGTGGGGGGTGTCTAGAACGTAATACCCTCAGCAAGTGAGAGAATGCTGTACATATATGACACTGCAAATGCAGTAAAACAAACCTCTGTGTATATAGACTAATGGTTGCCCAAGACAAAGACAATCCTCATTTGTAGTTTATCAGTTATAGTAAGAGAGAGGGATATTGTTCATGACTATTTTGAATTACAACTATTTACATGATCATAAACAGCTCTTTGCATGACATGGAGAGAGATACCTTCTAATAGGGGTTCCTTCCATACTTGTTTTCTTAGAGATACTGGAATTTAATCTGAATAACCTGGGAAATACCTCCAAGGGATCACCAAATCTGAAATGTGTAAGTCAGAGGGCCAGAGAGAATTCAATCTCAGATCTGACTATTGAAATCTTCAAATTAATATTCTATTTATTCCATCAGAGAGATGATATACCAATTGATTTAGTCATGCAAAAAGCTGGGCTCCCAGAGGCCTAAAGTGACTTTTAGAATCATGCTGAGGCCTGGAAAGCACCTAGTAATTTCTAGATGAACAATAAGTCCAGAAAAAACAAGGCACTTCTCCAGTGCTGCATGTCTCAGAGGCACAAATGCAACTGAAATCTGGGGCCGCTGAGAAGCTTAAATTCTTTCCAGAATGGTGCTTCTGTGAGGACTGCTAAATAGGGCAGTGGGGAAGGTGGCTATAGGTGCCATGACCACAGAATGCTGTGTCAGTGACTCCCTTAGAAGTGTGCATCACTTGCCCAACCATATGGTGTAGCCCTGCTCTCCCCAACTTGTCCCTGCTCAGAATCATTTAGTTACAAATCCTATGATTGGCAGTCCTAGAAGGAAGGGTGAAGGCAGTCGAGTAGCTTACAGCCCTGCCCACTGCCTTTTCCTCTCCTAGGAATAAATTTCCTAGGTGGAGCTTATGTCTTTCCCACATGCCCTGCAATCAGACAAGTTTGCAAGCACCTGGAAAGCTCAAATGACTTTTTAAAATATATATATATATATTTATTTATTTTTAGAAAGAGAGGAAGTGAGGAAGAAAGAGAAACATCAATGTGCAGGAGATACATTGATCAGTTTCCTCTAGCATGCCCCCCAACTGGAGACCTGGCTCACAACCCAGGCATGTGCGCTGACTGCAAATCTAACTGACAACCTTTGGGTTCTCAGGCTGGCACTCAATCCACTGAACCACACCAGCCAAGGCTCAAATGACTTTTAATGCATATCAGAAACGTTAGAAATGACAACGGGAAATTAGGGAATTGTGAGAATGAAAAATCCTTAACTATTTAGGAAGATGGCAGGCTGCAATTCTCCAGGCTCTTATGTCTCTGCTAAAAACAGCTACTACTAAAGAGAATATGGACCAAAATGTAGCCCAGTCTCTCTCAAGATGGCAACCTTTAGAAAGCATGGAACTCAGGTGCAGAGGAGAGGACAAAAGAGTACTTAAAAAAGACAAGTCATATTTTTTGTAGAAAAGTATGTGGCAGGCCAATTTCCTCAAGCACAACCACTGACTTCATTGACTTCTATTGAAGTAACTCTTAAGATACAGTAGAAAATGGTCCTAAGATTATATATCCCAATACATGTTCATGACTGGGAAATATCATAAATTTGGCATGGACTTCAAGATACCAGCTTTGAGCCCTTCTATTGCATCCTAAACACATCTTCTTCCTGCTGATGCCACAGGGCTTGCTGACACACACAGATGCCTCCTGTTACTCTGGAAAAATTCATCACTACAGACCTTTCTCTCAATGTATCTTCTGTGCAATGCCATGTCCAAGGAGGAATTAATATAAAAAACTCAGTAAAATTAATGTGTAGACCATTGACTCTCAACCCTGGCTGCACATCTGAGTCATCTGAGAAGATTTGTAAAAATGCCCATGCCTGGCTCCCACCCCAGACCAAATAAATTAACATCTTAAGTAGAACCAGAACACTGGCATGCATTAAAAGCTGGTGCAAGTCAAGGTATCCTCCAAGTCACAGAATTAAATCATTGAATCTCTAATTCTGCTCAAATTCAAAGCTCTTTTCTTCAAATTTCAACTTTTCAGGAGGACCCCTAGATTCTGGTTGCATATTTTGGAGAGCTTTAAAAAAATCCAATGACCAAACTGCACCTTGTATTGATTAAATAAGAATTTCTGAGGGAAGGAACTAGGCATAAGTATTTTCAAAGATATCGCAGCCCTGGCTGGTATGGCTCAGTGGATTGAGCACCGGCTGGTGAACCTAAAGGTCCTGGGTTTGATTCCCAGTCAGGGCACATGCCTGGGTTGCAGGCCGGGTCCTCAGTTGGGGGCATGTAAGAGCTGGTCGATGTTTCCCTCCCACATCAATGTTTCGTTCCCTCCCTTTCCCTCTCTCTAAAAGTAAATAAATAAAATATTTTTTTAAAAAAAAGATATATTAGACGCTTTCAAAGTTTAGTCAAATATGAGAACCAGTGAGTTAAATGATAACAATCCAATCCAAATCGCAGTATCTGAGTTGGGGCTTCCAAATCAGGGACAGAAAACAAGCAGAGTTCGGCTGGAGCACAGTTGGTGGTATTAACAAGTCTAAAGATAGAA
Source organism: Furipterus horrens (assembly GCF_987537825.1). NCBI lineage: Eukaryota > Metazoa > Chordata > Mammalia > Chiroptera > Furipteridae > Furipterus > Furipterus horrens. Next base: position 47,548,858 of record NW_028327182.1, read on the forward strand.
CGTGTCAACCAAAGGATGGTGTCTGCATGGGAAGAGAAAGTGGAAGTCAGAGGGGAAGGATTTGCCAAGGGAGGTGTACATGGAGGACCTCACAGGAACATCCAGTCCTATCTGTTTGGAAGGTTCATCGCCAAAAGGAGATGAAGAGATGAGCGTGAGAAAATATGACACCATTTGACATTAAAATTATCCCTTTAATATCCCATTAAGGCTATGTACTCAAGCCACTACTCCTCATTTGTCTTCCTATTTAGTTTCTTACGGGGAGAGAACGTGTTAGTCAAGGTGACACAAATGTCCACTATACTCAGTTCTTATTTCTCATTGAAAATTAATAAATTGTCATTTTTCTTTATATAGGAGTCTCTTGAGAGCTTGACTGATATGAATCTGCCCCCAAGGACCCAATTCACTCTAACATGATGACAGTCATTCCCAAGTTTGCAAATCAATTTCACCTAAGTGGCACCATTTCAGAAATCCTGGAGCTTAGCAGAGAGCCCTTTTCGTGGTAGTTCTCTACCAGGTTGAGAAACCCTTGAAGACAGAGGTAAATATTTTATGCTTTTGTTTCTCACTGATACTCAGCTTAGTGCTGGGACATTATAGTCAAGGGTCATTGTCTGAATATTTACACTATGTCAGCAGCGCTGCCCTTTCTGAACAATGCAATTCCTGGTGCTCCCTGGAGGCCAGGTGTGAATCTTATAAGTACTCAGCCTTAGAGAATGCAGGAGGTGCTGGGAAAGGAATTGGTTTGCTTAGGACAGAAGGGGGTAGTGGGGAGGCTCAGGGTAGTTACATGCTACCAATTAGTACAGAAGCATTTTGCTATCTTAAAAACTATTTGATATAACATTACTGGTGCATAACAGCTGGATGTCACCTTTGCATAAGTAACACATATTTGTTGATTTAAATGAATAGCCCTCATAAAGCTTCCTTCCCATGGCTGGTGGTACTCCATTATCTGTCCATCACAGCAACTGTCAAAGGCTTTCTTGCCCAGAGGTCCTTAACACCAGACCCAGGTAGAGAGTGTAAATAAGCATGGACTTAGCTTTACATCACAAATACATGGGAGCTGGCAGCATATGGCAACTGGGACATGAGGGATGAGAAGAGAAAAGCATGTGGCCTCCTCACAGGAGTAAGAATACAAAGCTCAGGCCACCTTTAGTTTTAATTTTAAAAGATGTTACAAAAGTCTCATGTCTTTTACAACTATGAAACTCCCTTGGCAAAATTACTGTTCTTTGTATAGTATTCAAAAGCTGTGTTCTAATATGAAAGCAAAAATCCATTACTCTAATATTTATGGCAAGGCAGCCTTATCACATGAGACCAAAGCTTGAAAGTGGGCTCTAGTGTGATTTCCCAACAAAGCAACTGTCTAAGAACTGCCTCTTTAGCATTCTGCTCTACCTCTCTCCTGCATTTGATATTCTGCAACAAGTGATTGTTGGGGAGGATATCACTGGGTAAGAATGCTGGAAAACACTTGTTTACCATGTCATTCCTGCTTTTTCATTCTGGTGGTGTCTTGTCCATTTCCCTCCTTGGGGTACTGTAAAGGGACCTGTGCAGCCAATGGAATAGAAAAATCTAAAGAATTACCTATGGTTAATTGTGTTGTTATTGTTAAATATGAAAACATGTCAATTCATAGTTTGATGTGCTGTCTAAAGTTTTGGCTTTTCATACCTTTTCTCTGGCTATCTTACTCTCCCCACTCTCCCCAGTCCCTATCCTCCTAAATTTTAGTGAACTGTGTCTTGTGCTCTTAAGAGACCTAGTCTAGACATGTCTTTAGAGAAGGTTAGTATTCCTCCAAAAATAGCTTATAGTCTCACTAATACACAAACTATTTCATAGCTCCTGGGTGTATATGATTAGAATAAGGATCATTTGGTGCTCATTAATAATAAAAGATAACTAAAAGATGGATATCAATCATGTTATGGTACCAAAACATATCTAGAATGACTCTGAACATGGGCCACAATAGCAAGACATTTTTGTCCACATTACTATTTTAGTGTCATCTCTGGGCATCTCAGAAAGGTCTCAGCTGAGATGGAAACTGAGTTTCACTATATAAAAAAATCTATTTTATCTTATGAACCCAGCGTGAAAACAGTACAGGGGCTCAGGGCTGCCTGCGTATCCTCATGCCAGCTGGTTCAATGGACATAAGTGAGAATGTTAATAAACACTCTAATGAAAGGAGTTTGTTGGATAGTAATTAACATATGCCATTAGTATCTGTCCCTTTGGCCAGACATTGTAGATAGGCTAAAACCATACATACAAATGAGTGTCTGCTAGGACTGTGTAGGGAAGAAAGGCGGGCTGGTGTTGTCAGCAGCTTTGAGTCACTGCCACTTAGTAACAAAAACAGGGAAGGCTTTTGTGTCCTAGAACAATCATGTGATTGACAAATTTTTAATTTTAATAAACATGTTTTTATTTTTGTTTACTTTTCTTTCACCAAAAAACTTGCTGTTAATAGTTTTTTAAATAAAATATTAACGTAGCTTTTGGGTTTTTTTTTCCCAATCAATGAGTGCAAGAATACAACCTAAGGTTTTTGTTCTTAAACCACAAGTTCCTAATCTTTCCAAGAAAAGAAATAATGATATGAGTTTTATGGGCACCCTGGTAGTTGTATTTCTCAAGATTTACATTATATTTTTATGTTTGAACTAAAATTGCTTATAAATAATGTCATCTACTCCCAAATGCTGCCTCTCAATGCACAGTACAAAGTCAGAACTGGAAACACTGCGGCCAGTTGGCTTTGATAGCGTCTTTTTGCCAATGAGAAAATGAGGCCCAGAAAGGTGAGCCAATGTTTCCTACACCATAGGCCTGCCTGGTCCACTGACCATTGTCAAGACTTTTTTCCCATCCTAGGCCATGATATCTTCTTGCTTGCTTCCTTCTCACTTTGACTATGACTCAGAGTAGTCAGTCTGATACTACTTTGGTGAGGAGAAAAAGAGGCACTATAAAGAAACCAAACCACACTTGGATCCTTCTTCACATGTGTTGATTTGCTAGGAGCACATGCATTTATGGGGAAAAACTCAACATTTTAGATATACCTGGGCCACTGAAGCTTAGTGCCATTTAGCAATGGGATTGTATGGGGAGTTAAAACTAGGAAATCTAACAAGAGCAAAAACTCAGCAGAAAAAGAAAAGAGTGAGAAATCAAAGAGATTACAGTAAAATATTAGTTCACAAGGAAAAACTGACTCCACAAATAAGTAGGTAAACACCTCTGGAATATTAGCATGTAAAACTTAAAAAATAATTTTCCCATTAAATATTAATTTGAATGACTGAATCTGTGCATTTGAGATAAAGTTGACTAAAGTATATCTTTCTGGTGTCTTCAAAGAAAGAAATTATTGCCTTGGCCAGTGTGGCTCAACTGGTTGGGTGTTGTCCCTCAAAGTGAAAGGTCACCCATTCAATTCCTGGTCAGGGAAGAACTGATCCATGTTTCTCTTTCACATTAATGTTTCTGTCCCTTTCTTTCTCCCTCCCTTCCCCTCTCTCTAAAATTAAATAAATAAAGTATTTTTTAAAAAAGAACTTATTAACCAACCAAAAGATAAGCAAAAGTATAGACAAATTAGTTTAACCTACTTTAGATAACAAAATAACATTCCAAGATTGTTCAAGCTTTTTTTTTTCAATGCAATATGTTGCCTTTAAATGAGTAGCATTCATTGCTAAAACAAACAGAAAAACCTTTGTTTGCACTTGATCCATAGTGTTAGCTCACCTCCCAACTGGAATTAAAAAACAAAGGGCTCTATTTGACGACAGATTTAAATTAAATTGCCCTTCTTTGGATGGGTGTGGCCAGGCCCAGAAGGTGTGCTCTTCCTCACTGTTGCACCTGAGGAAACCCTTAGTCAATCAGGGAGACCTTCCCAGGACAAGAAGGCAATTCAGGGCTGATGGAGTGCTATGGGCCCCAGAGAAACCTTGAAGCTGGCCCACAGAGTCCATTTCAGGCTGTCTTTTCTCTAACCAGACTGACCCTTTTCTCAGCTGCTGACATAACTTATTCATTAATTTATTTGTTGAAAGAACTTGTATTGCACCTTTTTGGTGCCTGATGTGGTGCTGGCCTTCATATTTAAACACAGTGGGATGCGTGTTTGTCCTTACATAGCTTTTTGCTGCCTTTTGCATTTGCCACTTGGTCAGATTCTGCAAGAGTTTATAGTAAAGTGTTAGTTTTTTGCTTTGGAAGGACAAGGAAGCAATCAAAAGAAAAAAGGTTTAAACAATGCCTTTATACTATAAGTTTGTGGGCCTCACAACACCCTGCACAGCTCTTGGAAGACCGTGTATGTCCATTCAAAGATGCATAGACTAGAATATAAATGTTAGTGCTTAGAAAGCCCCTGGAGACCATCTGCTACAACCCTTTTATTTAACAGATGAGGACACTGAAGTGCAGAGAATAAAGCTGCTCTGTTCAAGGTTATACAGACTGTTTTGGGCAAAGCCAGCCTCCAGGGCTCTGTCCTCTGTACTGGCTTTGCACAAAAACAACCAAAGAAATCTTGCTTTGAGCAAGAACTACTTGAGAGTCAATAGGTATGTATTAGGAGAAAAGATAAATTTAGACTTTACAAAAAAAGAAGAAAAACAGAACAAAAGAGTAACTTAAGAATATCCTTCAAAAATGTTTATGAATGCTTATACAAACAAGGGTCTTGATTAGGTGTCCCTTCTGGAATGTGAATTGAACATGAACTCAAATGTGAATTAGACACACTGAAATACTACCAGACTGGCTGGGAGTAGACGTGGGGGAAGGTGGTGGTGAATTCCAGCCTGCACTCTCAAGATAGACACTCAAGTCCTCTCCTCAGGAGAGGAAACCATTTGTCCCCGATTCAGGAGCAGTGATCAGGCAGATGCATGCAAAGGCTCCTTCGTAAGGGTATGTTCTGGTGGGGTCAGTGATGACAGCTCACATTCCACAGCAACAGAAACAAACCTTTACAGAGAACAGTGGCCTCAGCACCCTGTGTAGCACACTGGCCACTCTTCTATCCAGGTGTCTGCGTTCCTCTGTGTTTACTGCAATTCTGACATACTTCTGCCCAGGAAACTGCCTTTTCTTTTAATGATTTACGACTGGGTTTTTTTTCTTTATCACAAACATCACGTGCATTTATTATAAGAAATTCAAATAACATAGAAATCAGAAAAATAAGAACTCCCTTTCCCTCACTTTATGCTTCTCTAATTTCTTTTCTTAGAGGTAACCTGTGTTAACAATTTTTTAAAGTATATTTTATTGATTGTGCTATTATAGTTGTCCCAAATTTTTCCCCTTTGCCCCCCTCTGCCCAGCACCTCCCTTCCCTCCAGCACCCTCCCCACTTAGTTCATGTCCATGGGTCATGCATATAAGCTTTTTGGCTTCTTTATTTCCTATACTATTCTTAACATCTCCCTGTCTATTTTCTACCTAACAGTTATGCTTCTTGATCCTGATCATTGTCCCCCTTTCCCCTCCTCACTGATGCCCCTCCATATGATCTCCATATATATGGTTCTGTTCCTTTTCTAGTTGTTTGCTTAGTTTGTTTTAGTTTGTTTCTTAGATTCGTTTGTTGATATGAGTTTGTTGTCATTTTACTGTTCATTGTATTGAACTTCTTTTTTTTTTTTATGTGTCCCTTTAACATTTCATATAGTAAGGGATTGGTGATGATAAACTCTTTTAGCTTTACCTTCTCTGGGAAGCACTTTATCTACCCTTCCATTCTAATGATGGTTTTGCTGGTTAGAGTAATATTGATTGTAGGTCCTTGCTTTTCAACATTTTGAATACTTCTTGCCAGTCCCTTCTTGCCTGCGAAATTTCTTTTGAGAAATCAGCTGATAGTCTTATGGGAACTCCTTTGTAGGTAACTCCCTGTTTTTCTCTTGCTGTTTTTAAAATTCTCTGACATTTTAATAATGATGTGTCTTGGTTTGGTCCTCTTTTGGTTCATCCTTTTTGGGCCCTCTGTGCTTCCTGGACTTATATGTCTATTTCCTTCACCAAATTAGGGAACTTTTCCTTCATTATTTTTTCAAATAAATTTTCAATTTCTTGCTCTTTCTCTTCTCCTTCTAGCACCCTTATGATTCAGGTGTTGGTATGTTTAAAGTTGTCCCAGAAGCTCGTAAACCTCTCCTTGTTTTTTTCAATACTCGTTTTTTCATTCAGTACGGGTTGACTCTTTATTTCTTCCTTATGTTTCAAATTGTTGATTTGAACCCTGGCTTCTTTCCCTTCAACATTGGTTTTGTGTGAGCTTAGTATAGCCTTACTTCTTCCCTTATGTGTTTGCCATACTCAATCATGTCTGTCAAGTCTGTGAGCATCTTTATCACCAGTGCTTTGAACTCTGAGTCTGTTAGGTTGACTACCTCCTCATCACTTAGTTCTCCCTCTGGAACCTTGATCTGCTCCCTCCTTTGGGCCATACTTCTCTGTCTCCTCAACTTGACAGGCTCCTCTATGTCTTCGGTAGAGTTATTGCACCTGTTTTGTTGTAAAGGGCGAAGCCTTAGATATTTGTCAATGCAGGATGACCTGTTCCACAACCTAGTTGTGCTCTATGTGGGGGAGGGTTCAGAGAGGGAACAATACTTAACTTGCTCAGCACTTGCCCTTTTTCCTGTCACTACACCAGCTTCCCACATGTGACTAGACTCCTTCTAGCTGTTCCTCTGGTGATTGTTCCCAGAGTGAGTGTGTTTGTGGACATTTTATAACTGTCAGCGGGGGGGGAGGGGTCTACACTGACTCTCATGAGAGACCCACAGTTTCTTCTGCCATCCCAGCCAACTGGTTTTCACAGCCAGAAGCAATGATGCTTTATTTTCCTTGTGCTGGAACAATGAGCTTCATGGTCTGACCTGGGACTCCTCTCCAGGTGTCCTTCCTGAATTTTATAATGTGTGACTGACTGCTCTTTTCGACAACCAGCCATAGCCACTGCCTTGTTGCCATTACCACAGCAGCCACACCATGTCCCCTCCACCCTGGCTCTGCCACTCCTACCTGTCTGGATGAGTATTGCTTCTTTATATGTGTGTGTGTATATATATTATTGGTTATGCTGTTACAGTTGTCCCTATTTCTTTTCCCTCTTCTCCCTTCCACCCAGTGATGCCCCTCCCTCCAATTGCCCACCCTCTTAGTCCATGCCCATTGGTGTGAATATCATTCTTCTCAACATCTTCCTGTCTACTCCACTCCCTCCTACCATGCTACTTAATTTCTGCATCATCTCTCTCCCTTTACCCACTTCCACCTCCCCACTGACCTCCCCCCAATATGTTCCCCATACCTATAATTCTTTTTCCCCTCTCGTTGCCTACTTAGTTTGCCTTTGTTTCAATTCCCCAGCTTCTGCTGTTGGTTGTGGTAATACAGTTTTCATTTTATGTTCATAGTTTTGATCCTCCTTCTTCTAAACAAGTTTCTTTACCACCTCATATAACAGTGGTTTGGATCTGATGAACTCCTTCAGTTTTACTTTGTCCTGGAAGCACTTTCTCTGCCCTTCTATTCTGAATGACAGCTTTGCTGGATAGAGTAATCATGGTTGTAGGTTTTTGCTTTTCATTACTTTGAATATTTCTTGCCAGTCCCTTCTTGCCTGCAGAGTCTCCTTTGAGAAATCAGCTGATAGTCTTAGTGAGACCCCTTTGTACATCATTCTCTTCTTCTCTCTTGCTGCTTTTAAGATTCTCTCTTTATCCTTAATTTTTCACATTTTGATTATAATGAGTCTTGGTGTGGTTCTCCCTGGGTCCAGTTTATTTGGAACTCTCTGTGCTTCCTGGACCTGTAAGTCTATTTCCTTCCCCAAGTTAGGGAAGTTCTGCTTCATGATTTTTTCACATAAATTTTCAATTTCTAGTTCTTCTTCTTCACCTGGCAACCCTATAATTCAGCTATTCACTCTCTTATAGTTGTTGCAGAGGTTTCTGAGCTTCTCCTCATTTTCCTCACTTTTTGTTTCCTCTTTCTGCATTGTTTGACTGCTCCTTCCCTGTGTTCCGATTTGTTTATTTGATCCCTGGTTTTCCTTCCCTCGCCACTTGTTTCGTATGTGTGTTTGTTCATTTCAGCAAGACTAGCCTTCATTCGTTCCCTGTCTTGATTAAGTCCCGCTGTTATTTCTGTAAGCTGTCTTATAACTATAGCTCTGAACTGAGCCTCAGAAAGGCTATTTATCTGTTCACCCATTCATTCTTGTATTGTCTGTCTGGTCAGATGCGTGATTGGGATCTCTATCATTATCCCTGCCATTCTGGCAGTTTTTTGCTTCCTAGGCAGGCTGTCACACCTCGTACGCTATAGGGGGCGAAGCCCTGTGCACTCGTCACTACCAGGAGACCCTTCTCACCACACTGTGGCGCTTTGTGTGCAGGCAGGGGTCCAAGATGGATTCCTGCCATTCACTCTGCGCTGAGACAAGGAGTCTCCTCCTCCATCACCACGCCCTCTGGGCCTCAGAGTCCAAAGCATTGGGGTTCTGCCTTCCCCGGCATTGAAATCATGAGCTGATGGGTCTGGACTGCAGCCAGGGGTGCTCTCTTGGCGCTTCTTGCCTCCCCTTAAATATGGGTTTCTGTGCATACCGCCTTCCCACTGCTCGCCACTGCAGCTGCTGCTGGCAGCACAGCTTGATCTCTCCGCCTTGTCTTCACCCCTCCTACCTGGACAAGCACCATTTGTTTATAACTTCATACGTTGGACTTCCATGTAGCTTTATTTTCTGGAACTTCTGGTTATTTCTGTTTTTGTGGTAGTTGTATTCCTTCTTAGTTGTGGAGGGAGATGGAGTGTGTCAGTCTAGGCCTCCATATTCACCAGAAGTCACTTCTTTATATTTTTGCTGGTTGGACTTCCATGCAGTTCAATTTTCTGGTAGTTCTGGTTGTTTTTTATTTTGAGTTAGATGTAATCCTTCTTATGGTTGTGGAAGAAGGCAAAGCATGTCTACCTACATCTGCATCTTCACTGGAAGTCTCAGTTAACAATTTAATGTATATATTTCCAGAGAAAAAATACATTATATATGTGTATCCACATACACAGACAACTTATATTTTTATCTCCCTTTATGTGTACTTATATAGAAAATTTTAACATAAACTATATTATACCATATGTATTTTTACTAATTATGCATATTTTCCCATGATGCTATGTGTTACAAGATATGGATACACTCCAAATTATTTAATGAGTGCTCATTTTATGAATATTTAGGTAGTTTCTAATTCATTACTTTAAAAAAAATCCTTCAATTTACATTAGGTAATTTTCTATTTTTATTATATTTTATTGATTATACTTTTAAAGTTGTTCTAATGTTCATCCTTTGTCCCCCTCCACCAAGTACCCTCACTACCTCTAGCAATTCCCACATCATTGTTCATGTCTATGGGTCATGCACGTAAGTTCTTTAGTATTCCATGGCTATTCTGTAGCTATATATTTGTACTTCTTAATCCCCTCACCTCTTCACACATTCCCCCACACATCAGTCCAATCTGGCAACCATCAAAATGCTTTCCATATCCATGATTCTGTCTCTGTTCTTCTTCTTTGCTTAGTTTGCTTTTTAAATTCAGTAGTTGTTTTTTAGATTCAATTGTTGATAGATATGCATTTATTGCCGTTTCAGTGTTCTTAGTTTTGATCATCTTTTTCTTAAATAAGTCCCTTTAACATTTCATATAATAATTGTTTGGTGATGATGAACTCCTTTAGTTTTATCTTCCCTGGGAAGCTCTTTATCTGCCCTTTGATTCTAAATGATAGCTTTGCTGGGTAGAGAAATCTTGGCTGTAAGTCTCTGCTTTTCATGACTTGGAATATTTCTTGCCAATCCGTTCTAGCCTGCAGTTTCTTTCAAGAAATCAGCTGACAATCTTATAGGAACTCCACTATAGGTAACTAACTGCTTTTCTCTTGCTGCATTTAAGATTCTCTCTTTGGTTTTAACTGTTGGCATTTTAATTATGATGTGTTTTGGAATGGGCTTCTTTGCATCCATCTTGCTTGGGACTCTCTGTGCTTCTTGGACTTGGATGTCTATTTCCTTCACCAAATTAGAGAAGTTTTCTTTCATTATTTTTTCAAATAGATTTCCAATTTCTTGCTCTTTCTCTACTCCTTCTGGCACTCTTATGATGCGAATGTTGAAACTCTTGAAGTTGACTCAGAGGTTGCTTATAGAATCCTTATTTTTTTGGATTCATTTTTACTTCTTGTTCTGATTGGTTGTTTTTTGCTTCCTTATGTTCCAAATCACTGATTTGATTCTCAGCTTCATTCACTCTACTGTTCTTTCCCTTTAAGTTGTTCTTTTTTTCAGTTAGTGTAACCTTCGTTTCTGAATGGATCTTTTTTATGCTGTTTAGGTCCTCACTGGGTTCCTTGAGCATTCTTATAACCAGTGTTTTGAACTCTGCATCTGATAGATTGCTTATCTCCATTTCGTTTAGTTCTTTTTCTGGAGTTTTGATATATGCTTTCATTTGGGCCACGTTTCTTTGTCTCCTCATTTTGGCACCTTCCCTGTGTTTTTTCTGTGTATTAGGTAAAGCTACTTTTACCCTGTGTCTTGATAATATGGCCTAATGTAGTAGGTGTCCTACAGGGCCAGTGGCACAGCTTTCCCTGTCACCCAAGCTGGGTACTTGAGGTTCACCCTTCATGTGAGATGATTACATTCTCCTCTTGTAGTTGAGCCTTGGTTGCTGTTGGCCAATCAATGGGAAGGATTTACCCAGGATAGTCAGCTGCATGAATTGTCTGTGACCACTGATCACCAATCTCCACTTTCTGTAGAGGATCAGCTGTGCAGGGACATGGTGGTGGTGGTCCAATGTGGTCTCTAGCTGTCCACTGGGTGCACTGGCCCTGAAGTTTCCTGGATGGTGTAGGCCATGGTCAACCCCCACCTGTATTTTGCCTGGGCCACCCTGCTTGAGCTATAAAGCAATGTGGTATGCTTGCTACTTATGCTAGGCTTGGAGATTCCTGGGTGAAGCCATGCTGTGAATCTAAGCTCGCTGCTTCTAGTTCTGGGCCTCGGGTTCACTGAGGCCTGTTGTTGCCTTTTTGAGAAGTTTTATGAAGTTGCAGTATGAACTGAGACTAGCCATTCATATGGAAAAGAAACTTGGGTGGGCCATAAGTTGGGTGGGGTGGAGTCCCTGGGGAACTCCATGGTGGTTCAAACAGTGTTAGCCAGGTTAATGGAGTCTCAGATATGGCACCAGCCTGCTGGGTTTGTGGCTCTGCCTGGTGAGGACTGAGAAAAGAGACAACGGCCTCTGTTCACCTTGATGTCAGACACTTCAGCCTCTCCCAGTATGCCACTGATGCCCTTCAAGCTGCCACCCCATTGCTATGGCTCAGAACAAGTGAGTCTGAGTAGGTGAGTCTATGTGTGGATTCTTCAAAAGGAACTGCTTGGGGCTGACCAGAAGTTTCTTCCATTGATTCAATTCCCATTGGTTTTTTGCAGTCAGAAATTGTGGGGACTTATCTTCTTGGCACTGAAAATCTGGGATGAGGGGGGCTGTTGTTGGGCACTCTCTCCCAATATATCCCTCTTAAATTTTTATCACCACACATGGGTGTGGAACCAGCTTATTCCACATCTCCTTTGTTCCTACCAGTCTGGATGGATGTAGTTTCCGAAATTCTTTAGTTATCAGACTTCCATTCAACTCAATATCTGAATGTTCTGAGTGATGGTTGTTCTACATTTTAGTTGTAATTGTTTAAAGTATATTATATTAATTATGTTGTTACAGTAGTCCAAATTTTTTCCCTTTGCTCCCCTCCACCAAGTACCCCCCTTCCCTCCAGCAATCCTACCCTTATTAGTTCATGTCCATGGGTCATGTATATAAGTGCTTTGGCTTCACCCTTTCCTATATTATTCTTAACTTCCCCCTGTCTATTTTGTACCAACCAATATGCTTCTTAATCCCTGAACCATTTCCCCATTTCTACCCTTTGCACCTCTCTCCAAATGATCCCCATACCTATAATTCTGTTCCTATTCTGGTTTCCTTAGTTGGATTTGTTTTTATTTTTTAGATTCAATTGTTGATAGTTGTGAGTTTTTTGTCATCTTAATGTTCATAATTTTGATCTTCTTTTTCTTAAATAAGTCCGTTTGAAATCTCATATAATAATGGCTTGGTGATGATGAACTCCTTTAGCTTTATCTTGTCTGGGAAGTACTTCATCAGCCCTTCCATTTTACATGATAAGTTTGCTGGATAGAGTAGTCTCGGTTGCGGGTCCTTGCTTTTTATCACATTGAATACTTCTTGCCAGTCCCTTCTTGCCTGCAAAGTATCTTTTGAGAAATCCGCTTATAGTCTTATAGGCACCCCTTTGTAGGTAACTCTCTGCTTTTCCCGCTGCTTTTAAGATTCTCTTTTTATCTTTAATCTTTGGCATTTTGATTATAATGTGTCTTGGTGTGCTCCTACTTGGTTCTAGCTTGTTGGGACTCTCTGTGCTTCCTGAACTTGTATGTCTATTTCCTTTGCCAAATTTGGTAACTTTTCCTTTGTTATTTTTTCACATAAGCTTTCAATTTGTTTCTCTTTCTCTTCTCCTTCTGGCACCCCTATGGTTCAAATGTCAGCACATTTAAAGTTTTCCCAGAGGTACCTATGCCTCTCCTCATTTTTTTCAATTCTTGTTTCCTTGTTCTGTACTGGTTGACAGTATTTTTCTTCCTTATATTCCAGTTCATTGATTTGAACTGTGGTTTCCTTTCCTTCACCATTGGTTTTGTGTGGATTTTTCTTCATTTCATTTAGCATAGCCTGTACTTCTTCCCTTATGCATTTGCCATTCTTAAGCATATCTGTCAAGCCTGGGAGCATCTCAATCACCAGTGTTTTGAACTCTATGTCTGTTAGGTTGGCTATCTCCTTGTCTCTTAGTGGAAGCACTGGAACCTTGATCTGTTCCCTCTTTTGGGCCATACCTCTCTATCTATTCATTTTGACGGGCTTCTGCGTTTGTTTTCCTCTGTGTCTTAGGTAGAGTTGTTGCACAGGTTATGTCTTAAGGGGTGGAGCCTTAAGTATTCATCAGTAACAGGCGACCTGTTTTGCCACGTTGTGGTGCTGTATGTGGGGGAGGGGTCTGTGAGGAAAAAGTGTCACTTGCTCAGCACTCGTCCCTTTTACAGGCATTTCTCCCACTTCCATATGGGACTGGTGCCCTTCTTGCTGTTGCCCTGGCCATCATTCCCAGAGCGGGTGGGTCTATGGATATTCTAGGACTATAGGCACCCTTTAAACAGGTGGACTCTGCTGAGAGAATGGCAGTTTCTCCCTCCGCCCCAACCCCCACTGGTTTGCACAGTCAAAAGCAATGAGGCTTTATTTTCCCTGGAACTGGGACCATGAGCTGTGCAGGCTGGTCTGATAGTGGTAGTGCTCCCCAGGTGTCCCTCCTGACTTTTTAAAACATGTGACTGTGCTTTCCACTGGCCTGCAGCTGCCGCCGCCACTGCCACCACAACAGTGCATCCTCTCTGCCCTGGCTCAGACCCTCCTATCTTTCTGGATGAGCATTTCTTCTTTATATCTTTGTTTGTTGGACTTTCATCCCGATTTTCTGGAACTTCTGATTGTTTCTGGTCTTGAGGTAGTTGTATTCCTTCTTAGTTGTGGAGGGAGATGCAGCATGTCTACCTAGGCCTCCATCTTGGCCAGAAGTCTAGTTGTAATTTTGATGTGGTTGTTCGAAGAGGTAAGCTTTGTCTGCCTAAACCACCATCTGGACCAGAAGTGAGTATGACTTCTACATTAGGTTACTTTCTTAATTATTCTTTCCCACTTGTTGCTTTAAGTTCAGTTATATAAATGCACCACCATATATCAATCTCATTTTTAAATGATGACACTTCAATTTTGTGCTTGTTAAGTAACTGCTGTACCACATTAAGGGATGAATATTAGCTTTAGAATGTCATAAAATCAAGTTATTAAAGGATTAATACCACCATTTGTTATAAATGGTTTGCCTGATGTTTTTATTTATTTCTCTCCTCACACAGCTGCTACATTTTACCTATATTTTCATCAAAAATTAACATTAAAATTAAGACCAAGTTTATGTAATTAGTTTGGTTACACATCTCCCTGAAGATGTGAGTGACAGGGTAGACACTGCTGAACTGCTTCCAGTGTCTACTACAAAGTGGACTCTCCATAAATATTAAACCAACCACAGAGACTAAGTTGAGCTGCAGATGGAATATGTGTTCATCTGACCTCCACATATCTCCTCCCACTTTACACAAAACCCTGAAGGTTTAACTGAAAACAAGACACAGTCTGCCCTCAAGAACCTCAGCCATAGTAGAAGAGATAGAAAAAAAAGCACCAGCTAAAACACTGCCAATGAATTAAGAATACAATTGAAGAACAAGCAAAGGGCAAGAGTAGGACACAGGACAGCTTTGTATTCAAAAGGGAAATCACAAGAATGTGTGTTTGAACAGCCCTTAAGCAGAATTTTGATGATGGAGTCAGTGGTGGAGAGAAGTTTCAGGTTAAGGAATAAGGACACAGGTGTCAATGCAGATAATTGTGTAGGGAACAGTGAACAGAGAGTGACACTTTACATCTGGGAACTAGAGGTTATGGAGGAATCTAGTATGAGGCTGGAAAGACACTTGCAGTTGGATTGTAGAAGTCCATGAACAGAAAGCAAGTTTCTGTGCTACTTTAGTAGGCAGTGGTGTTGCATGGCAGGTGTAAGAATGTGCTCCATCCCATGCTTTGGGAAGATAAACTGAGATGAATTATTAAAACAAGCAACAAAGTGAATGCGAACAATAGAGAGATTTTTTTTTTTTTGCAATAATCCAGTGGGAAAATAATGTACTAGCCAGGTCCCCTGAGAAGCAGATTTGTCCTTTCATGTAAGAGTTGTGTTTCAAATACCAGCTCTTAGAAATTGTTGGTCATGTATAGCAATGCTTGAAGAATGTCATACACTGCCACCAATAAAAATGAAAATGTGTCACAATTTGGAGAGTGATTATAGAAGGTATGCACACTAGAAAAATGGGAAAACATTTATTCTGTTTTCATATTATCAAATGTCTTTGTAATCAGTGTCATCTTTCCTCTTTATGTGGCATTATGACTTTTCTAGAATTTCAAAATAATGAATTTTTATTTTTTAATATTATTTTTTGGTTTTTAAATTACAGTTGTCCCATTTTCCCTCATTGCTGCCCCCCACGCAGCCCACCCATTCACCCACAATTATATCCCTCCCCGTTGTCTATGTCCATGAGTCATTTTTACACTTTCCTTGACTAAACCCTTCCCTTCCTTATCCCCCTTCTCTCCCTCCCCCACCCCCCATTAACTGCTATTCTGCTCCTTGTCCTATTTAGTTCCTTTGTTTATGTTGTTCTTTAGTTTCCTGTATTGGGTGATATCATATGGTATTTTGCTTTCTTTGCCTGGCTTATTTCACTAAGCATAATTCTCTCTAGTTCCATCCATGTAGTCGCAAATGGCAGGAGTTCCTTCTTTCTCTCTGCTGCATAGTATTCCATTGTGTAAATGTACCAGTTTTTTGATCCACTCATCTAAAGATGGGCACTTAGGCTGTTTCCAGCACTTAGCTGTTGTAAGCAGTGCTGCTATGAACATAGGGGTGCACAAGTTCTTTTGAATTAGGGTTTTAGGATTTTTCAGGTATATCCTAGCAGTGGAATAGCTGGTTCAAAAGGCAGTTCCATTTTTAGTTTTTTGAGGTAATTCCATACTGTTTTCCATAGTGACTGCACCAGTCTGCATTCCCACCAACAGTGCAGTAGGGTTCCTGTTGCTCCACATCCTGGCCAGCATTTGTTGTTTGTTGATTTGTTGATGATGGTCATTGTGGTTTTTATTTGCATCTCTCTGATGGCTAGTGATGTTGAGCATTTTTTCATGTACCTATGTACCTTCTGTATGTCCTCTTCAGAGAAGTGTTTGTTCAGTTCCTTTGCCCATTTTTACTTGGGTTGTCTATTTTCTTGATGTTGAGTCATATAAGCTCTTTATATATTTTAGAGATCACTCCCCTGTATGAGATATCTTTGGCAAATATGTTTTCCCATATGGTTGGTTTCCTTTTCATCTTGCTGATGTTTTCTTTTGCTGAGCAGAAACTCTTTAGTTTGATGTAGTCCCATTTGTTTATTTTTTCCTTTATTTCTCTTGCCTTAGGAGATGTATCTGTGAAAATATTGTTACATGGGATATCTGAAATTTTCCTGCCTATGTTTTCCTCTAGAACTTTTATGGTATTATGGCTTATATTTAAGTCTTTGATTCATCTTGAGTTTATTCTGGTATGTGGTGTAAGTTGGTGGTCTAGTTTCATTTTGTTGCACTTCCCTGTCCAGTTCTCCCAGCACCGTTTGTTAAAGAGGCTCTTCTTACTCCATTTTATGTTCCTTCTTCCTTTATCAAATATTAGTTGACTGTATGTTCCTGGATTTATTTCTGGGCTCTCTATTCTGTTCCACTGATCTGTATGTCTGTTCTTATGCCAGTACCAGATTCTTTTTATCACAGTGGTTTTGTAGTATTGTTTGATGTCTGGTACTGTGATTCTTTCTGCTGTGTTCTTCTGTCTCAAGATTGCTTTGGCTATTCGGGGTCTTTTTCGGTTCCATATGAATTTTTGAAGTATTTGTCCTACATCTGTGAAATATGTCATTGGTATTTTAATAGGGATTGCATTGAATCTGTAAATTGCTTTGGGTAGTATGGCCATTTTGATGATGTTGATTCTTCCTATCCGTGAACATGGTATTTGCTTTTATTTATTTGTATCTTCCTTAATTTCTTTCTTCAATGTTACATAATTTTCAGAGTACAGGTCTTGTATCTCTTTGGTTAAGTTTATTCCTAGGTACTTTATTTTTCTTGTTGCTATAGTAAGTGGTATTTTCTTTTTTGTCTCTGTCTCTGCTATTTTATTGTTGGTGTACAGAAATGCCTTAGATTTCTGTATATTTACTTTGTACCCTGCTATTTTGCCAAATTTACTTATTATATCGAGTACTCTTTTAGTGGAGTTATAGGATTTTCTATGTATACTATCATGTCATCTGCATATAATGATAGTTTTACTTCTTCTTTCCCTATTTGGATGTCTCTTATTTCCTTTTCTTGTCTGATTGCTGTGGCTAGGACTTCCAACACTATGTTGAATAGGGCTGGTGATAGTGGGGAGCCTTGTCTTGTTCCTGATTTCAAGGGGAATGCTTTCAGTTTTTGTCCACTGAGTATTATCTTGGCTTCAGGTTTCTCATATATAGCCTTAATTATATTGAGGTATGCTCCCTTTATTCCCATTTTGCTGAGTGTTTTCATCATAAATGGGTGTTGTACTTTATCAAATGCTTTTTCTGCATCTATTGATATGATCATGTGATTTCTGTCTTTCATTTTGTTAAGGTGATGTATTATATTTATTGATTCGCGAATATTAAACCACCCTTGCATCCCTGGGATGAATCCCACTTGATCACAGTATATGATCTTCTTGATGTATTGCTGGATCCTGTTTGCCAAAATTTTATTGAGTATTTTAGCATCTATGTTCATCAGCAATATTGGCCTATAGTTTTCTTTCTTTGTTGTGTATTGACCTGGTTTTGGAATTAGAGTAATACTGGCTTCATAGAAAGAGTTTGGGATTTTCCCCTCTTTTTGGAATTTTTGGAATAGTTTGAGGAGAATAGGAGTCAGTTTTTTCCTAAATGTTTTGTAAAATTTGCCTGTGTAGCCATTTGATCCAGGGCTTTTATGTGCCAGGAGATTTTTGATTACCGTTTCAATTTCCTTCTTTGTTATTGGTCTGTTGAGACTTTCTACTTCTTCTTGATTCAGTTTTGGAAGGTTATATGTTTCTAGAAATTTGTCTGTTTCTTCTAGGCTGTCAAATTTCTTGCCATACAGTCGTTTGTAATAATTTCTTACTATAGTTTGTAGTTCTGTGGTATCAGTCGTGATTTCTCCTCTTTCATTTCTGATTTTGTTTATTTGGGTCTTATCTCTTTTGTTCTTTATGAACCTGGCTAAAGGCTTGTCGATTTTGTTTATTTTTTCAAAGAACCAGCTCCTAGTTTTGTTGATCTTTTAAATTGTTTGTTTGGTCTCTATGTCATTTAATTCTGCTCTGATCTTGATGATTTCTTTCCTTCTTCTTGCCCTAGGCTTTGTTTGTTGTTCTTGTTCTAGTTCACCTGGCTGTAGGGTTAGATTTTTTATTTGAGCTTCTATCCTTTTCAGATATGCCTGTATTGCTATGAACTTCCCTCTTAGGACTGCTTTTGCTGTGTCCCATAGGTTTGGGGCTGCTGTGTGTTCATTATCAAGAGTTTCCAGAAATTTCTTGATTTCTTCTTTGATGTCATTGTTAACCCATTCATTATTTAATAGCATGTTATTTATTCTCCATGAGTTTGGGTGTCTTTGATTTTTTTTCTCTGAGGTTGATTTTTAGTTTCAAGGCATGGTGGTCTGAAAAGATACTTGATATGATTTCAATTTTCTTGAATTTGTTGAGGCTTGTTTAGTGTCCTATCATGTGATCTATTTGAAAATGTCCCATGTATATTTGAAAAGAATGTATATTTTGCTTCTTTGGGGTGAAAAGTTCTATATATATATCAGTTGAGTCCATATGGTTTAGTGTGTTGTGTAATGCCTGTATATCCTTGGTGTTTCTTTGCTTCAAAGATCTGTCTATTGTTGATAATGGAGTGTTAAAGTCCCCTACAATGAGTTTGTTGCTGTTAATATCCTTCTTGTGGTCTTCTAGTATTTTCTTTATGTATTTGGGTGCTCCTATGTTGGGTGTATATATTTTTATCAGTGTTATATCTTCTTGTTGGATTGTTCCCTTAAGTATTATGAGATGTCCTTCTTTGTCTCTTTTTATTGCCCTTCCTTTCAAATCCATTTTGTCTGATATGAGGACTGCTACCCCGGCTTTTTTTTCATGTCCATTTGCTTGGAATACTTTTTTATATCCCTAACTTTTAGTCTGTGTAAATGTTTTGTTTTGAGGTGTGTTTCTTGTAGACAGCAAATATGTGGATCCTGTTTTTTATCCATTCCATTACCCTATGTCTTTTAATGGGAGCACTTAATCCATTTACATTTAAGGTTATTATTGACATATATTTATTCATTTCCATTTGTACCTGTGTTCCTCTCCTCTTTTTGTCTTCTTTTTTCTTAGAACACTCCCTTCAGTATCTCTTGCAATGCTGGGTTGGTGAAGATGTATTCTTTTAGTCTTCCTTTGTCTGAGAAACTCCTTATTTCACCTTCCATTTTGAATGAGAGCTTTGCTGGGTAGAGTATTCTTGGTTGTAGGCCTTTGTTTTTAATTGCTTGAAATGTTTTTGACCATTCCATTCTGGCTTGTAGTGTTTCTGTTGAGAAATCAGTTGATAGCTTTATTGGAGCTCCCTTGTATGTTATTTGCTGTTTTCCTCTTGCTGCTTTCAGGATTCTCTCTTTGTCTTTGAATGTTGCCATTTTAATTATGATGTGCCTTGGAGTGTGTTTCGGGGGGGTTCTTTTTCATTGGGAGTCTCTGTTCTTCTTGAACTTGCATAACTTTTTCTCTCATCAGGTTGGGAAAATTTCCTGTCAATACTCCTCCTATCAGCTTTTCTATTCCATGCTCCTCTTCTTCTCCATCTCTTATTCCGATGATCCTGATATTATTTCTTCTCATGCTATCCTGTAATTCCCTTACATCTTGTTCATATTTTATCTATCTTTTTTCATTTTGTTATATTGTCTGGGAATTTTTTTCTACCTTGTCATTTAAATCACTGATCCTATTTTCTGCTTCGTTTAGCTTGCTTTGGATTGATTCTACTGTGTTTTTCAGTTCAGAGATTGTATTCTTCATTTCTTTCTGGTTCTTGTTAATAGTTTCTATGTCTTTTTTATGCTGGTGTAGTTCTCCATAAGTTTCCTGTAATTTTCTTGGAGCTGTTGGTAACTTCCTTGGAGGTTGTCATAGTTGTTTTTGAGGTTGTCGAGTATATTGAGCTTCTTCATTACCATTATTTTGAATTCCATGTCTGACATTGGGCTATGTCTATTCCATCTACCTCTCTTTCTGGGGATTTCTCCTTTCTTTTCATTGAGAGGTTGTTTCTGTGTCTTACTATGTTGGATTCTTCTTGTTCATTTGCGTTTTTTGGATTTGTCTGCCTTGACTTCCCACCTTTGTGGTATGAGATTCTTTATAGGAGATCTCGGGGTTTCAGTGGTGCAGTCTCTTTAATTTCCTGAGCCTGATGTTTCTGGGATATCCTTTATGTCATTTTTTTAATGCTGTCTGTTTATAGTTCAAATGCTCTTTGGTAAGATCTTCCCTCTGCATAGTTGATTGAGAGTCACTCTGTTTACTTTGTCTTGAGTTCTTTTGTGGAGATGCTGCTAAAAACATAAACACACAGCCCAGGCAGGAAACCCACACCTTCAAAAATATCTCCCACCCTCTATCCCGCTATCATCAGCCAATGAGCCAGCACTAATATAAATGTAGAGAGATTAGGGCTTTTATACTATAGGAAGAATAGATAAGAGTTGCTTTTAAAGAGAAAAAATATGATTTTTGAGAGAGGGGTGATAGATTAATAATAGTAGCAAGTAGTGTCGAGACTATGCAAGACAGTAGGTAATATTTACATTGTATGTTAATAATAATATAAGAAAAAGAGGGAAGAATCTAGAGTATAGTAAGAAAGTGGAATTGTATAGTATTGGATTGATATAGTAGCTATATTCTATTTATTTGGTGTGAAAGGGAGGCTAAACTAGACAGACAAACAAATAAACCAAAATTAAAGAGGAAGGATGAGAAGAAGAGATGGTATAAAACAAATTAAAGAGATATTTTTTAAGAAAAAAATTTTAAATAAAAAGAAATTAAAAATAAGAAATTTAAAAAAATTAAAATCAAATAAGATACAAATAAAAAACTAAAATAGAAATAAAATTTTTTTAATGTATAAAAGGAAAGTTTTTATTCATTTTAGCCTTTGTGTGTCATTTTCTTTTTCTGCATCCACAGCTGGTCTAATGAGGAGCGGCCAAAGTTTCCTGTTCCTTGCAGCAGCGGTGTGTGCCCGCGGTGGCCGGCATTCCTTTGACGCCTTTTAAAGTCAGCCGGGGTGCTTGTGTGCGTGCGCAAGGTGGCCTTCAGTTAGCCTCAGGCCTGCCAAGCCACACTGAGAGTTGGTCTCTCACCTCTTGGGGCAGGGCCCCGGACGCTTGTGCACAGTGGAAGTGAGCGTCTGTGAGTCACCACCGCCCACAGTTCCCACACCCGCCTGGGCGGGCACCAGCAGAGCTAGAGCAAGTGGTCTGCGCTCCGGCCTGGTGCCCACTGGAGCTGGCCAGGGGTGTCTGTGCATGGTCTTCTGCGTGCCCAGCGGGCCCTCCCTGTGCCTGTTGGGTCACTGATCTTATGCCTGTTTGGGTATTCCAAGGGGCACCTGGACTCATGGCCCCGTGCATCTGGGCCAATGAATGAGGGCACTTCCCTGTTTGTGCCCCTTGCGCGACCCAAAGGTAGGGTTGGGGAGTGGGCTAGCGCACTTCTGTGCCTGCACTCCGCAAGAATGTCCTATCATCCCTGACCCTTCCTCCCCTCTCCACATTTCACAAGAGAAAAATATAAAGGAAAATCACATTCTCACATGCACAGCAGTACACTGTTTCTTGTCTTTAAGCACCAGATGCCACCTGACCCAGTCCTGTCTCTGCCAGTGGGCAGAGATCCGCTCTCCTCCCGATTCCTCTCTGGGGAAACCTGTGCTCACCAAAAAGCTTTTGTGTACTTCCAGCCACAGCTTGGGGTGCCAACCCAGTCAGAAACCCTGTCTTGTCCCTTTTTCCTCTGCTATCCTCACCAAACAGGTCATTCCCAGATGGTTTTCTCTAATCCAGCAGTGCCAAGGCTCAAGTCCTGCAAGTGTCCAGCTGCTCACTGAGATGTTCTGTCTGCAATTAGTCCAAACTACAGACAAGTCTCAGGAGCCAGAAAAAGCAGCCTCCCCTCACTCCTCCGCCATCTTCCTCCCTCCTAATAATGAAATTTTAAATTTCGTCTATTTTTAGTTGTCATGACAGCAAGTGAGAAATTCCTTATATTTCTAGTTCTCTTATCCATAATCAGCCAGAATAAAACTAGACCTGCAGTCTGTTCTCTTACTTTTAATATTGAGCACAAACAAATATTTTACATGCATTATCTAATTTTATTCTTCACAACAGTGTTACAAGAAAGACACCATCCATTCACTCATCAAATATTTGAGTACTCACTGTAAGATAGACCATGGGAATACGATGATTTTGAAAATAACAAAGTCACTGTCTTCATGGAGCTGAGCTTCAAGTGAGACATAAAGACAATGGGAAATAAATGCATGGCTCTATGCATAAGGTCAGGTGGTGGTGAGGACTAGGTGTGAAAATGAAGCAGAGGAAGAGAATATAGGGGATAGAAAAAGATTATGGGAGAGAGGGGAGAATGGGTAGGGAAAACCTCTGAACATAGCCCTGGATAAATGAAGGAATGAATCATGCATTAATCTGGAGACAGCATTGCAGGCAAAGGCAACATCTACTGCAAGACTACCTGAATACTAGTCTTCAAAAATATCTACTGAGGTAATATTGAACAAGTGTTGAGCCAGGAAGCTGGTATGGGTGAAGATATGTGAACAAGAAGTAGTATGAAAAGTTGGGTAGGATCCAGGGGCCAGATCATATGGGACTTTTGTAGTTTTGGGGTTTTTGTTCTGGGTATGGTCAGACACTGCTGAAGGGTTTTGAGTAGAGGAGTGACAAAATCTTGTTCATAATTTTTTTAAATATACTTTATTGATTATGCTGTTGCTGTTGTCCCAATTTCTTTTCCCTTTGCTCCCCTCCACCCAGTGACCACCTTCCCTCCAGTTGTCCCCCACCCTTAGTCCATGCCCATTGGTTGCGCATATAGTTCTTCTCAACATCTTCCTATCTACTCCACTCCCTCCTACTATGCTTCTTAATTCCAGTACCATCTCCCTCCCTTGCCCCCTCCATGCTGACCTACCCCCATAATTTTCCTCATAGCTATAAATCTTTTCCCACTCTCATTGCCTACTTAGTTTGCCTTTGTTTCAGTTCCCTAGCTTCTGTTGTTGGTTGTTGTGATAGTCTTCATTTTAAAGTTCATAGTTTTGATCCTCTTTCTCCTAAACAAGTTCCTTTAACATTTCATATAACAGTGGTTTAGATCTGATGAACAGCTTCAGTTTTACTTTGTCTTGGAAACACTTTCTCTGCCCTTCTATTCTGAATGACAGCTTCACTGGATAGAGTAATCGTGGCTGTAGGTTTTTTCTTTTCATTACTTTGAATATTTCTTGCCAGTCCCTTCTTGCCTGCAGAGTTTCTTTTGAGAAATCAGTTGATTGTCTTATTGGGACCCCTTTGTATGTAATTCTCTTCTTTTCCCTTGCTGTTTTTAAGATTTTCTTTTTTTCCTTAATTTTTGACATTTTGATTATAATGTGTCTTGGTGTGGTTCTCCCTGGGTCCAGTTTCTTTGGAACTCTCTGTGCTTCGTGGACCTGTAAGTTTATTTCCTTCCCCAAGTTAGGGAAGTTCTGCTTCATTATTTTTTCACATAATTTTTCAGTTTCTAGGTCTTTTTCTTTGCCTTCTGGCAACCCTATAATGGGATGTTGGCCCGCTTATATCTTTCCGATAAGTTTCTAAGCCTCTCCTCATTTTCCTCACTTATTGTTTCCTCTTTCTGCACTGGTTGACTGCTTGTTCCTTCCCTTTGTTCTGATTTGTTGATTTGATCCCTGGTTTTCTTTCCCTCACCACTAGTTTTGTATGCGTTTTTGTTCATTTCAGCAGGACTAGCCTTCATTCCTTCCCTCTCTTGTTTAAGGTCTGCTGTTAGGGCTGTAAGCACTTTTATAACCAAAGCTCTGAATTGTGCCTCAGAACGATTTCCTATCTGCTGCTTCATTAGATTAGATATTTGCTGTCCGGTCAGCTGCATCACTGGGATCTCTGTCATAATCTGTGCCATCTTGAAAAGTTTCGTGTTTACCTTTGCTTCCTGAGCAGGGCTGTCACACCTCCCATGCACTCGTCAGAACTGGGCAACCCATCTCATCACACTGTGGCGTTTTCGCTGCCCTGCCGCCATTGCTGCTGCTGCTGCCGCCAGCACAGCTTGACCTCTCCTCCCCAGCTTCGCCCCTCCTACCTGTCCAGATGAGTACCACTTCTTTATAACTCCATATGTTGGACTTCCATTTATTTTCTGGAACTTCTGGTTATTTCTGGTTTTGCAGTAGTTGTATTCCTTCTTAGTTGTGGAGGGGGATGGAGCCTGTCAGTCTAGTCCTCGATCTTGGCCAGCAGTCTCCTGTGTTTGTTTGCTTCCATGTCCCAGGGAGAGCTGTTGCTCCTGTTATGTTGTAAGGGGTGGAGCCTTAGGTATTCGTCAGTACAGGGTGACCTGTTTCACCACATGTGGTGCTATATGCAGGGGAGGGGTCCGAAAAGGAACAATGCCATTTGCCCAGCACTCGCCCCCTTTTCAGGCACTTCTCCCACTTCTGCACCACACTGGCGCTCCTCTAGATGTTGCCCTGGCCATTGTTCCCAGAGTGGGTGGGTCTGCAGATGTTCCAAGTCTGTAGGGGCCCTTTAAAGAAGTGGACTCTGCTGAGAGACTGGTAGTTTCTGCCTCTGTCTCAACGTCCACTGATTTTCACAGTCAAAAGCAATGAGGCTTGATTTTCCCTGGAGCTGGGACAGTGCGCTGCTCTCTGGTGAGGAGCTCGGAACACTCTTCAGGTGTCCCTCCTGACTTTTTTAAATGTGTAACTGCGCTTTCCACTGGCCTGCTGCTGTTGCCACTGCTGCCACCACCACACCGTGTCCTCTCCACCTAGGCTCCCCCCCTCCTACCTGTCTGGATGAGTATTTCTTCTTTATATCTTTGTTTGCTGTACTTCCATGCACTTTGATTTTCTGGAACTTCTGGTTGTTTCTAGTTTTGAGGTGGTTGTATTTCTTCTTAGTTGTGGAGGGAGATGTAGCATGTCTGTCTACGCCTCCATCTTGGCCGGAAGTCCCCTTGTTCATAATTTTGATATCCATTTTACAGATGGGGAACCTGAGGCTCAGGGAGGTAAGTTGCCCAATGTCACACAGCAGGTAAGTCTCTGAAAGGCTGGGCTCAAATCATGTCAATATGAGCACAATTTGGTGCTCCTGGCCATATGACTTACTGCCTCCTTCCTCACACAATCTCCTTCTTAGGTTATATCAAATTCTCATTTTGTACAAAAAAATATGGAATACTTTATGGTTGTATAAAAAATAAGATTGAACATTTTATTCTTTGGAAGTAATTGACACCAAAAAACATATGATGGACAGGTTCTCAGAGTTTTTAAATTACTTCCAGTTACCTTTGGTAGCCATTTCAAGAAACTTTATGTATTTTGGGGGTTAGTAGATAGCATTTGGAATACAATTTATATGCTGTGATTGAACTGAAGGTGTCCTGCATTGGAATACTTCCACAATTCTCATCTTTTAGAAAGCTTTTTAATTTTTGTGCAATTTTAGACTTACAAAAAAGTTGCAAAATTATTCAGTCCAGAGAGTTTCTATGTAGTCTTCACTCAGCTTCTTCTAATGTTAACATCTTACACACATTACCATGATGCAATTAGCAAAATTAATAAATTAACAATGGTACAATACTGTTGACATACAATATTATGGTAGTTTCAGGTGTAGGTACAACCCAGTGATTAGAGATTGCATAATTTATTAAGTAATAATTCTGATAAATCTCCCATGCATCTGACACCATACAAAATTATTAGATTATTATTGTCTATATTTACTATACTGTACTTTACATCCCCATGACCAATTTGTACTTCTTAGTCTCTTTACCATTTTTGCCCACCCCCCAAACCCTCTCCCTATCTGGCAACCACCAAAACATTCCCTTTATCTGTTGCAGTTTATTTACTTATCTGTTAAACCCTCATATACAGGTAAAGTAGTTTCAAAATTGCTAACCAGTGCCCTATGAGAGATAAATTTACTCACTAAAGTATAGTATAATGTTTGTGACAATTTTTTTGTCTTTAGCCTTATAGTATCCACTTAAAACACTATTTTCCAAAATTCATTAGGTTGACTTTCTTCTCTCTCCAACCCAAAGCATGGTTATATCATTCATTTGTAATACTGTTAGATTTATTTGCCACAATGTGCATTCCATCTTGAGCCTCTGAAAACCTGAGTGATTTTTAAAAACTGCATACAATAAAACTCTTTTTTTGGACTATACAGTTCAATGGATTTTTACAAATGCATAGAGTCATGTATCCACCACTATAGTAACATACAGGACAAGTTCCATCATCCCCAAAATTCCCTTGTACTGCCTCTTTGTAGTCAACACCTCTCCTGTCTCCAAACCCTAGCAACTGTTCTTAGAGCTTACCTTCTTGAGAATGTCATGTAAATAGAATTATATAATATGTAGCCTTCGGGTTCTGGCTTCTTTCACTAAGCATAAGATACATATTTAAGACTCATTCCATATTGTTGCATGAATCATTAGTCTGTGCCTTTTTTATTACTGCATATTACTCAATGGCATGGATGAATATATCACAGTTTATCTGTTCACTAGTTAAAGAACATCTGAATTGTTACCAATATTGGGTGATTATGAGTAAAGCTGCTATAAACATCCATATATAGGTTGTGTGGAAGCATAAGTTTTCATTTCACTTGAGTAAATATATCTAGAAGTAGGATTGCTGGGTTGTATGGTAAATAAATATTTAACTTTGTAAAAAACTGGCAAACTGTTTTTCCAAAGAGGCCATAACACTTGGGAATTTCTACCAACAAAGTATTAGAATTTATCCCTATCAGCAGTTGTTGTTTTTAGTTTTTTTTCTCTTTATTTTTTTAGCCATTCCAAAAACGTGTAGTTACACTTATTGTGATTTTAATTTGTATGCCTCTAATAATTAATGATATGTAGTATCTTTCTATGTGTTTATTTGCCACATGAATGTCTTATTTGGTGAAGAGTCTATTCAAATCTTTTGCCTATCTTTTTGTTCATAATTTTTAAAAACTTTCCCCCTTTTTATAGATGGAATACTCTCACAACCACTCCTGTTTCCAAAATACACACTTACAGGGGCTTCCTTCACTCTACCCCTCCCCCATTATAATTCCAAATTATTGTGGGTATTCCCTACAGCCAAGATGACATGTTGAGTTTTACTTTTTGTAGTATGTATTATATAAGCACTTTTTAATTTATGAACATTTAAACTTATACTTTTATACTGACCTACTTGTCAAATCACTACCCCTGAGATTCTGATGACTCTCTAGGGACTGTGGTTTCAGTATTCAGTCTCCCAGTGATGTGGTCCATCGATATTGCCAAGAGAATTATGAAAGTTATACATGCTCTTTGGCAGCCTGAACATCCTAGAGGAATTCAATGTTGAATGCTGGGAGAATTTCAGTGCTGGTGTCCCAAGCAGAATAAGGTAGTAACTGTGTGCATTTGTTGGGATACAGGAAATGATTTGTTTCTACAGAATTCCTAACTTATGAGACTATTTGGACCAACCTCACTCTCTAGAGTTAAATTTAACAAATTATAATTAAAATACAATGGGGAGCTTCTGGCCAAGAGGGAGGCCTAGATAGACACGCTGCATCTCCCTCCACAACTCAGAAGGAATAAAACTATCTCAAAACTAGAGACAACTAGAAGTTCCAGAAAGTTGAACTACATGGAAGTCCAACAAAGATATAAAGAATACTAATCCAGACAGGTAAGAGGGGCAGAGCCAGGGTGGAGAGGAAGCACTGCCTTGGTGGTGGAGGTGGCGGCAGCAGCAGGAGCCATGGCATCAGCAGCAGGCTAGCAGAAGGAACAGTCTCCCATTTTAAAAAGTAAGGAGGGACACCTGGGGAGTTGTCCCAGCAGCAGACCAGACCATTCAGCTCACAGTTCTAGCACTGAGGAAAATAAAAACTCATTTCTCTGACTATGAAAACCAGTGAGGTTTGGGGCAGAGAAAAAAACTGCCAGTCACTCAGCAGACTCCACTTGTTTAAAGGGCCCTCACAGTCCTAGAATGTCTGAAGATACAACCACTCTGGGAATGGTGGCCAGCGCGACAGCTAGACAGAGGCGCCAGTCCTATACAGGAAGTGGGAGAAGTGCCTGTAAAAGGGGCAAGCGGCATTGTTCCCTCCCAGACCCATCCCCCCCACACAGCACCACAACATAGTGAAATGGGTCACCCTGTACTGACGAACACCTAAGACTCTGCCCTTACAACATAACAGGTGTGACAACTCTACCTACGACACAGAGGCAAACAAACATGGGAGCCTGTCAAGATGAGAAGACAGAGAAGTATGGCCCAAAGCGGGGAACGGATCAAGGTTCCAGTGGGAGAACTAAGCGATGAGGAAATAACTACCCTAACAGATGAGGAGATAGCCAACCTAGCAGATGTAGAGTTCAAAACACTGGTGTTAAAGATGCTCATAGATGTGACAGATATGCTTTAGTATGGCAAACACAGAAAAGAAGAAGTGAAGGCTATGCTAAATGAAACAAAGGACAATCCACACAAAACCAATGGTGAAGGAAAGGAAAACAGGGTTCAAACCAATGATTTGGAACATAAGGAAGAAAAAAACAACCAGTACAGAATAAAGAAACAAGAATTGAAAAAAAAATGAGGAAAGGCATAGGAACTTCTGGGACAACTTTAAACATGTCAACATCCAAATCATAGGGGTGCCAGAAGAGAAGAGGAAGAGCAAGAAATTGAAAGTTTATATGAAAAAATAGTGAAGGAGGAGAAACAAGATGGCGGAGGAGTAAGTGGAAGCTACACTAACTTCCTCCTAGAACTAGTCTGGATTTACAATGTAATTTTGGAGAAATCATCTGGAATAACGAACCGAACACCAGCTGGAGAGAAGTCTTATAACCACGGAGAGACAGAAAAGGCCGCTGCATCACAACGTGACCGGTAGGGAGTGCGGAGACGTGGAAGGGCTGGCTGGGCTCCCACGGGTGGCAGCTGAAGGGGCTGAGAAACAGCTCAGCAGCCGGGGATTCCCCCTGAGAAGGGCAGGGTCTAAACCCCCAGCTGGGCTTCCCAGCCTACAGCGACAGAGTGGAAAGTAAAATAGTATCAGCTGTGAAAAGCGAAAAGCCACAGGCTTTCTTGCTAGCCGGAGAGAAACAGCAGGAGAAAAAGAGCTCTTAAGTGGATCACATACGAAAATATTTTGGCCACCACTTACCCTGGGCTCAAGCAGAGGGAAGGCAGAGAGGACTGGAGACACTTGGGGAGAATTTGGCACGGTGGCTTTGAGGGGAGAACTGGAGGAGCAGCTGACTGGGTCCCAGTGCTGACTCATCCCCAGTACTGCGGGTAGACCATTCCCCTCCAAGTGGCGTCAGCCTGAGGGGAAGCAAAAGCCCTGCCTACAGGAATTAAGCTGCCACACCCACAGTCCTTAAGCCTGACAGCTAATCACAGATTGAATAGATTAACAATCAAAGAAGACAGACAACAGCAGTAGATCCCTGGAAGTCTCCAACAGGCTGCCTAGGGCCAGACTGGTACATGATCTGACGCCACCAGAGGCAGATCCAGGAAGTGCAGATCATTCCAAGAAGCACCAACAAACAATAGGAGTCAAAAAAATGGGGAGACAGAGAAACAACCTCCCATCAAAAGGAAAGGTAGAATCCCCAGAAAGAGTGCTAAATGAAATAGAGGGGAGCGAACTATCAGATATGGAATTCAAAACATGGATTATGGAGAAGCTGAATGAGCTCAGCGGAAACTTCAAAGAACTCCAGAAAAACTACAAGGAACTCACAGAAAATTACGTGAGCATGAAAAAGGACATAGAAGCTATCAATAAGAACCAGGAGGAAATGAAAAATACGATCTCTGAATTGAAGAACACAGTAGAAGGAATTAAAAGCAGGCTAGAGGAAGCAGAAGATCGGATCAGCGAGCTGGAGGACAACCTACACAAAAACTCCCAGACAATGCAACAAAATGAAAAAAGACTGAACAAGACTGAAGAGGTTCTAAGACAGCTGCAGGACAACATGAAACGTAATAATATCCGTATCATAGGAATTCCAGAAGGAGAAGAAGAAGAGCAAGGGATAGAAAACCTCTTTGAAAAACTAATGACAGAAAACTTTCCTAACATGACGAGAGAAAGAGTCATGCAAGTCCAGGAAGCACAGAGGGTCCCAATGAAGATGAACCCCAACAGGCCCACTTCAAGACACATCATAATTAAAATGCCAACTTTCAAAGACAAAGAGAGAATCCTAAAAGCAGCAAGAGAGAAACAACTAATAACATACAAGGGAGCTCCAATAAGGCTATCATCAGATTTCTCAGCAGAAACACTACAAGCCAGAAGGGAATGGCAAAAAGTATTCCAAGCAATGAAAAACAAAGGCCTACAACCAAGAATACTCTACCCAGCAAGGCTTTCATTCAAAATGGAAGGTGAAATAAGGAGTTTCCAAGACAAAAGAAGGCTAAAAGAATACATCTCCACCAAACCAGCATTGCAAGAGATGCTAAAGGGTCTGCTTTAAGAAGATGAAGAAACAGAGAGAGACAGAGAGGAACACGAGTACAAAGGGGGAAAATGACAATGAATAAGTACTGAAAGAAAGAAGGAACTTCTACCATTTGCAACAACATGATTGGAACTAGAGAGAATTATGCTTAGCGAAATAAGCCAGGCAACAAAAGAAAATTACCTTATGCTGTCACCTGTTACAGGAAACTAATGAACAACACAAACAAATGAGCAAAATTGAACCAGAGGTATGTAAACAAGGAATAAACTAACAGTAACAAAGGGGGAGATGGGAGGGAGAGAAGGGGTAAGAAGGGGAAGGGTCTAGTCAAAGAACATGTATGAATGACCCATGGACATGGACAACTGGGTGGGGACTGACTGTGGGGGGGGGGCAGGGTGCAGGGAAGCAAGAGGGGGAAAAAAAGTGAGACAACTGTAGTGGAAAAACAAACAGAAAATTTTTTAGTGGGGGGGAATAAAAATATAAAGAATAGAAATGCAAGTTCAGTGAATATTAGAAGGACAAGGATTTTCCTTCCGATAAGACAGTCCTACAGATTTAGAGACTTGTATGTGGGTTATGTTACATAAATTAACATGTGTTTTCTGTTTTCAAAGGGCATAAGCCTACAATCTCATTACCTGAGTGATTATCTGTATGCATAGGCCTCACTTAATCCTGTCTGCATTGCTGCCTCCTGAGACTCAATGGTTTGGCTGAACTAAGTGGCTGGGTTGGTGAAGAACGGGGTGGTCTGTGGGCTTCACTTTAAAACTGGTTTCTCTTTTCTATCCTAATGGCTTGGACAGAAAAAGCCCAGAGGCCTGAGATGGGGGAAACCTAAAATATTTCCCTCAGTCCAAAATAAGTATAATGGGCAAAAGGGTTTTGGACAGGTGAGATGTACCTGGCACACCTTCCTCCAAAGAAGCCCTTCTTTTCCCTAATGTGGGACATTGAAAAATTAATACCTGTCTTTTGTCATCTATTGGTTACGGATTAAATGATGTCCTTTAACCCTGTTGCCCCCAGAATACAACAAGGATGCCAGCCTGTCAAACCAAGCATGCCGTTGTCCAGAGACAGCCAACCAACCTGGAGTCTGCACGATCCTTCCCCTTGTGGGAAGGCCACCCTCCCCTCCACATCCCCACTCTTATTAGGGATTTCTGGGCCCAAGGGTAGGTAGGACGACGACCATGTCCAGCTTGAAGCAGCTAGAGGAGCTCGAGACCTTCATCCATTGTCCTTTATAAGATTGTAAAGGGTCTTAAGTCTGAGAGGGAGGAATTGTTATTTTTTATTGTTAAAATATTTAACTAATTAATTAATTAATTTTAAAAAAAGAAGAAGAAGAATATATGAAAGGGTGAGGCGGGAGAGCTTGTATGTACGACCCATGGGCATGGACTTGGAGAGGGGATTGTTGGGGAAGGGGGGTGCTGGGCGGAGGGGAGCAAAGGGGAAAAAAAAATTGGAACTATTGTAACAATATAATCAATAAAATATACTTAAAAAAAAAAAAAAAAGAAAAAATAGTGAAGGAAAACTTCCCAAATTTGGCGAAGAAAATACAAGTTGGGGAAGCACAGAGAGTCCCAGAGAAGCTAGACCAAAGAGAACCACGCCAAGGCACGTCATTATTAAAATGCCAAAGATTCAAGATAAAAAAAGAATCTTAAAAGCAGCAGGAGAAAAGCAGAGAGTTACCTACAAAGGGGTGCCTATAAGGGGTGACTATCAGCTGATTTTTCAAAAAGAAACTTTGTAGGCAAGAGGGGACTTGCAAGAAGTTCCAATGTGATGAAAAGCAAGGACCTACAACCAAGATTACTCTATACAGCAAAGCTATCATTTTGAAAAGAAGGACAGGTGAAGTGCTTCCCAGACAAGGTAAAGCTAAAGCAGTTCATCATCACCAAGTCATTATTATATGAAATGTCAAAGGTATTTATTTAATAAAAAGATCAAAACTATGAACACTAAAATGACAACAAACTCACAACTATCAACTGAATCTAAAAAATAAAAACAAATCCAACTAAGCAAATCAGAATAGGAACAGAATCATAAGTATGGGGATCATTCGGAGGGTTATGAGCTGGAAGGAAGAAGGGGAAGAAATGGGGAAATGGTGCAGGGATTAAGACACATGATTGGTTGGCACAAAATAGACAGGGGGTAGTTAAGAATAATATAGGAAAGGGTGAAGCCAAAGAACCTATATGCATGACCCATGAACATTAACTAATGGGGGTGGGATTGCTGGAGGTAAAGGAGGTACTGGGCAGAGGGGAGCCAAGGGGAAAAAGTTGGGGCAACTGTAAGAACATAATCAATAATATATACTTTTAAAAAATACAGTAGGGGATGGCAGGTAGAGGGAAGGCTACCATGTGCCAGAAACTTCATATTTATTAATTCACACAATCCTCATAACAACTCTGAGAGGTCATTTACCTCAATGATAGGTGAGAAAAGTGAGACTATAGGAGTTCCAGAGCTAGTCAGTTGCAGATCCTGAGCCAAACACCCCAGCTCTCTGACTCCAGAACTTTTATTTCTTGCACAGCATTATTTTACTGTTGCATGGATTTAATTCATGCATAATATTAGAAATAATAGTTTTAAAAGGTGGCTGTTTAGAGAATCATAGAGACTGTGAGGTGAAAGCCTGCTGTTATTGGGACTTGAGGACAGAACTTATTTCTGGTTCTCGCTCATTTTTTTGTATGTGAATTTGGAGAAATAGTTGAACACTGCATGGGCAACAGCAGACCCTCCATATCACCCTGCCCAGGCTCTGTAGCTTCAGTTTCACTGGAGAGGACACTCCAGCGTCATCGCAAGATGTCGATTCAACACGGGAGGAGACAGATACCGGTTATAAGCTCATCTGATTGGCGAAGGAAACGAGCGCCAGGGGTCTCCTCTGACGGTGGGAGAGGTCATCGCACCTCACTGGACAGCTACCGCCTGCCTCAAGCTGGGCAGCCCCAGCCAATTAGGTGCCGTCTCGCCATGGCTCGCCTGCCCCACTGGGTGCGTGGGGATCAGAGAGGCGCCTCTCGAAAAGTGGGCCACAAAACACCCGCACCAGTTAATTCCAAGCAAACAACAAGAAAGAAGCCTCCGGCTCTTCGCCTCGCTAGCTGGAACATCAGGACCATGTGCCCCGGACTTAGTGCAGACCTTCCGTGGATCAAGGGTGCCAGGAAAACCGCTGTTATCGATAGGGAACTGGCACGACTAAACATCGACATTGCGGCTCTACAGGAGACCCGGTTGGCCGACAACGGAACTATCAGAGAAACCAACTACACCTTCTACTGGCAAGGGAAGTCTCCGGACCAACCAAGGCAGCACGGTGTTGGGTTTGCTGTGAAGAACATGCTTGTTAACTCCATAGAGCCACCCACAGGAGGCACAGAGAGATTACTTACCCTCCGATTGTCAACAACTTTCGGCCCAGTCAGCATTCTTAGCGCGTACGCCCCAACCCTCTGCGCCACCATCAAAGAGAAAGAACAGTTCTACCATGCACTGGACGAAGCGTTATCCAAGATCCCCAGAAGTAATGCTCTCTATCTCCTTGGAGACTTCAACGCAAGAGTAGGAGCCGACCACATGGCCTGGCCCACCTGCCTTGGAAACTTTGGGAGAGGAAAGATCAATGAGAATGGTCAGCGACTGCTTGAGCTTTTGTGTCACCACGGCCTGTGCGTGACAAACACATTCTTCAAGTGCAAAGAGATCCACCAGGTGTCATGGAGGCACCCCCGCTCCCGCCATTGGCACCAGCTTGACCTCGTCATCACCAGAAGAACGGATATTGGCAGCACCCTCCTCACCCGCAGCTACCACAGTGCAGACTGCGACACAGACCATGCCCTCGTGGTAAGCAAGGTGCGCATAATGCCGAAGAGGTTGCACCACTCCAAGATGAAGGGTCGCCCACGCATCAACACCAGTTGTGCCAGCAACCCAGTTAAGACCCAGCAATTCATCAACAAGATGGAAGATGCACTCGGCGAGGGAGTGGCGGCAGATGACATTATCGAATCCAATTGGCCACGTCTCCGCGACGCCATATACAACTCCGCCATTATTGCTTACGGGAAGAAAGAGCGGAAGAACGTTGACTGGTACGAGGCTCACTGGGAAGAAATGGAACCCGTGATCGAGGCTAAGAGGAAGGCCCTACTGGCTTACAAGGCCACGCCCACTCCCAGTACACTTCAAGCTCTACGGGCTGCCAGGAACAAAGTCCAGAAGACCGCCCGCCACTGTGCCAACACCTATTGGCTAAACCTGTGCAGAAGCATTCAGGAAGCCGCCGATATAGGCAACGCACGAGGAATGTATGAGGGTATCAAGAAGGCAACAGGCCCAATCCCCTCCAAGATCGCCCCCCTTAAGTCCAAGACAGGTGAGGTCATCACTGACCAGGAACAGCAAATGTGGCGGTGGACCGAGCACTACCTCGAGCTGTACGCAATGAAGAACACCGTAACAGACACTGCTCTTAACGCCACCCCAGACCTACCAGTCATGGAGGAGCTAGGCACCCCACCTACTGCGGCAGAGCTCAGCAAAGCCATCGACCGCCTCGCTTGCGGGAAAGCACCAGAAAGCGACGGAATCCCTCCAGAAATCCTAAAGAGCGGGAAACCAGTCCTGCTACAGCCGCTCCACCACCTACTCTGTCGCTGCTGGAAGGAGGGTTACATCCCCCAGGATATGAGAGATGCCAACATTATCACCATGTACAAGAACAAAGGAGACCGCAGCGACTGCAACAACTACCGGGGCATCTCTCTCCTCAGCGTCGTCGGCAAAGTATTCGCCCGGGTCGCTCTTGCCCGCCTGCAGACCCTTGCTTCCCGCGTCTACCCAGAGTCCCAGTGTGGCTTCAGAGCTGGCCGTTCAAAAGTGGACATGATCTTCTCCCTACGCCAGCTGCAGGAGAAGTGTCATGAGCAGCATAAACCACTCTACCTCGCCTTTATCGACCTCACGAAGGCGTTTGATCTGGTCAGTCGAAGCGGTCTCTTCAGCTTGCTACAGAAGATTGGCTGTCCACCACATCTGCTTGCTGTGGTCATGTCCTTTCACGACAACATGCACAGCACGGTGTCCTACAACGGCGCAACCTCTGAGGCCTTCCCAGTCAGCAGCGGAGTAAAGCAGGGCTGCGTCCTCGCGCCTATGCTGTTCGGAATCTTCTTCTCCATGCTCCTCCAATACGCCTTTAAGGACTGCAGCGAGGGTGTCTTCATTCACACCAGATCCGATGGCAAGCTCTACAACCTGGCCCGTCTACGAGCCAAGACCAAAGTCAAAGAGGTGCTCATCCGTGAGATGCTCTTCGCCGACGACGCAGCTTTGACATCACACTCCAAAGAGGGACTCCAGCAGCTAGTCACTTGCCTTTCCCACGCATGCAAGGAGTTCGGACTAGCCATCAGCCTGACAAAGACGAATGTTATGGCTCAAGGCACGGGGACTCCCCCATGCATCACCATCGACGGGTACACCTTGGAGGTTGTCAACAACTTCACTTACCTCGGGTCCACCATCTCGAGCTCTCTGTCAGTCGACTTGGAGGTCAACCGGAGAATCGCCAGGGCAGCCACAGTTATGGCCAAACTGAACCGGCGAGCGTGGAACAATTCCAGCCTCACTGAGAAAACCAGACTGCGCATCTACCAAGCCTGCGTACTCAGCACTCTCCTCTATGGCAGCGAGACGTGGACCACCTACGCAAGGCACGAAAGGAAACTCAACAGCTTCCACATGAGGTGCCTGCGACGCGTCCTGCATGTCGCCTGGCAGGATAAGGTCCCCAACACCGAGGTGCTGAAGCGAGCCAACATGAGCAGTTTGCATGCAGTTCTTAGCGAGAGACGCCTCAGGTGGCTCGGCCATGTCAAAAGAATGGATGCAGGCCGTATCCCCAAAGACCTCCTCTACGGCGAGCTAGCAGAAGGCAAGAGGATGACAGGGCGCCCAAAACTGCGGTTCAAAGACATCTGCAAAAAGGACATGACACAATGCTCCATCAATCTCAACACATGGGAAGTTCAAGCAGACGACCGCCTAGCCTGGAGGCTCGCGGTCAGGCAAGGTACGTCACGTGCAGAGGCTGCGCGCAACGAGGAGGCGGTCCAGAGAAGATCGAGGCGGAAGCAGTGTCAACAGCAGCAACAACGGCCATCTGCCTTCACCTGTAACAAGTGTGGCAGGGATTGTCACTCCAGAGTCGGACTGCACAGCCATTCTCGGCGGTGCAGATAGACTCTCAAGAAGCTACGCCATCGTCTCTCGAGACGGACGGCTGCCGACGACGACGACGACGAGTTGAACATTCTTTTGTTTTAGTTTGCCTCTCTTTAACAGTGGTCTCCAAACTGTTTAGATTGCAAATTACATCAGTAAAAAAAATGTTTGAGCATGCTTGCTCACAAAATGTTTATTTATAAAAATATATACGCATTAAACTCTACCTGGCTGGTGTGGCTCTGTGGAATGAGTGCCAGCCTGCAAACCAAAGGGTCACCAGTTCAATTCCCAGTCAGGGCACATGCCTGTGTTGTGCACCAGGATTCTGGTTGGGGGCATGCAAGAGGCAACCACACATCGATGTTTTCCCCTCTCTCTAAAAATAAATACAATCTTTAAAAGAAAACTCCATTAACATACTAAGTAAGTTAAAAATAGTTGCAAAAGTAGAAATTTTGAAATGTTGAAATAAAGTAAAACAATCATAACTCTACTCTAACTAGTATTTTTAGTTGAGACCAGGTGATAAATTGGATTGTCCTTATTTTTATCTCCTGTGGCAGATGAATGAGAAAGGTGTCTGTGCTACTATATTCTTGTATTTTGCTATAAGCTTTACTCTCTGATTTCATTTGAGAAATATTTTCATGCTATTAGTCCATTTTTATTAAGGTTATTTTTTATTAAAACTTTATTATAAAACCTGTAAATCCATGCAACTTGTCACACATAAACTCCAGTGTGTCCTAGTACACTAAAAAGAAATAAATTATGGTGATGTTATTAACCTCTCTAAATTATGAGATTTCCTCAGGGTTTGTCCTCTGTCATTCAGAGCAACGGACCTTCTGACAAGTGGATATACAGAGGAGATCACGGTCAATCTGTTTATTAAACACTAGTAAATCATAATTTTATTTCATTTTTTATAAAAATAAATCTAAGTTTAAATATTTTTCTTCCTGTGTTCCAAAAGATTGCCTTGCATGTCCACTAGGGACAAATATTTCATTTTAGAGACCACTAATCTATAAAATGAGTATATTTTTCCTTCCAAGAGGGGAAACCTAAGGTATCAGTGGTATGAATTCCATTATACTTTATTGAATTAGCTGATAAAAAGACTAAGATACCATTAAGAATAGTATTATTGCATCTCTAAACAAATCTTGCTGCAGGAATGGAGAGAATATAGGAGTGTGGCTGATAGGAATGAAATTAAGTGTGATCTCCCTGAACTTCTAAACATGGTCTGTTTTTTCTGCTCTGCCTTGAGTCAATCCTAGGACAGATAGGGTAGGACTACTCTCTTGGAATTTCTGCTAGTCAAGGAACCCAGATGAGTCTAAGATTGAATCAGGATAGTTTTCTCTGAACTTCCTCTTTCACATCTCAGGATATAGAAGACCTTTTTTTTTTTTTTTTTAATCAACTTGTTTTAGAACAAGTTGGGTTCAGGTGTCCATGATGGAGAACAGCTCTGGGCTAGTGCAGATAATGTCATCCAAGGCCAGCTCATGGAGCAGCCCTTTGGAACTTGAGCTGAGTTCCAACCCACCCAAGAGTTTTAGATGGAAGTGAATCAACCTCAGGAATACAGCAAATTCTAAATTTATCCCCCAGTTAGTCACCATGGTAAAAAGCAGTAAACGCCATGGTCTTGCTCCATTTCCTTTCGAGCTGCAACAAAGTACCAGTGGAGACAGGCCTGCAGGCCTGAATAAGGACTGGGCCAGCTTGAGTTAAGTGGGGAGTTCCAGAACCAGGCAAACCCCCAACACTGCTTTCTGCTACTGAAGCAAAATGCTGTATGGCTTTATTGGGAATCTCCTCTCTCTCAGCTTTAAATAGTTCTAAAGTGAAGTAAAAGAAATATAAGATGAAAGGACCTACAATTTAATAGAGTTCAAGAAATTTACAATTCAACAGAAATAACATAATAAATGACCTGGAGGAAGAGAAGTTTCCAGTCTCTCTAAAGTATAGTTCATGACTGTTAGAACTTCTACAGCTAAGGTGAGCCTGTCAGCAAACAAATATATTCTTCTACTAAAAAGTATTCTGATTTTTAAAGACTTTTTGGAATAAGAACTTCTCATATATCTTTGTATTTAAGTTCAAAAATTACAACAGAGAATACAGTAAAAGTCTCCCTCTTTCTACTCCATACCCAAGCAATCTAGTTTCTCTTCAGTTCAGAGATGCTGGGACAGTTTGCCTTTATTGGCCAAAATTATGTGACTTATGGGTGTGTTGGTGTAGCTTACAGTTAAGGCCAATTACCCAAGAACAAATTTCAGCAGAATAGAAAGTTGTTAATGAAGTCTTTAAAAATGTTTTTAATAATTCTTCCATATACACAGTTTAATGACATCAGTAGCATTTTCTTCAGATATGAAGCACTAGTAAAAGCCACAGAGGTTATCAGTACTCAGTAGAAAAACATTTTGGTGGAATGGGAAGAGATAACATAATTTACCTTCTTATGATTTTTTTACAGGATGTTTGGAAACTTGATGATGAGGATCTTCCTGTAAGTGAGTTGGGGTTTGGCATCTCATTTGACCCGAATTGCCCAGGCACAGCTGGCCCTAATTGTTATAAAGGACTTCTCTTGGCTCTGGAATGTTCCAAACCATTGGGTTGAAATATAGTCATTTTTCATTAATTTTTTCTTTCTTCTGGTATAATTCTAGCTTTTTCCTATCATCAGACTCTGCCTTATAGAAGAAGCTCCTCACTTCCCAATGATAATTCTAGCCCCAGGTTCCAGGAATCCATGAAATGATTAGTCATAATTTGAGTGGTCACCATTTAATCTCCTTTTCTGAGGGGGAATGTGAGAGAGAAGATAGTAAAGATTCATTTGTACCTG
Organism: Furipterus horrens; assembly: GCF_987537825.1. Classification (NCBI taxonomy): domain Eukaryota; kingdom Metazoa; phylum Chordata; class Mammalia; order Chiroptera; family Furipteridae; genus Furipterus; species Furipterus horrens. Next base: position 47,588,888 of record NW_028327182.1, read on the forward strand.
CTATTTTGCATGCTCTATCACATTTAATAATAGATGCCTACCCACTTATCTTTTCAATTTAACAAGTATCATGAAGTGGAACTAGTAAAGCCTTGTAACTGTGGTATATTCATCCTGGTCCCAACCCCAGAAATTACCATTAATTTTAAAAAGGTCGGCAGGGTGGGGTGTGCATTATTTCCTAGACAAAGACATAAATGTAATAATACACAGGGGAACAGTTTTTAATATAATTCTGGTTGAGTTAGATTTTTCACCTCTTTTAGACTTAAGTAGGCATGCTGATTTCAAAACTGCAATTAGTGTTCTTCTATAACATCAAGTTTTTTCTGCACAGTTTATCTTAATGCAACCACTCTAGGCTGGATTGAGCCAGAATCGAGGGAAGCATTAGTGCTCTCCTATTAGCTGAGAGCAAACCTCCCTCAAGTGGGGAGGGGTGGGGGATCACCTTGGAGACCAGCGACAGGTTTATACTTGTCTAGGCTATTCAATTACACATGAGACAGTGTGGTGAGAGGTTATCTGCTGTTCTATATCGTCGGCGGCGGCAGCCGTCCGTCTCAAGAGACGATGGCGTAGCTTCTTGAGAGTCTATCTGCACCGCCGAGAATGGCTGTGCAGTTCGACTTGGGAGTGACAATCCCTGCCGCACTTGTTACAGGTGAAGGCAGATGGCTGTTGTTGCTGCTGTTGACGCTGCTTCCGCCTCGATCTTTTCTGGACCGCCTCCTCATTGCGCGCAGCCTCTGCGCGTGACGTACCTTGCCTGACCGCGAGCCTCCAGGCTAGGCGGTCGTCTGCTTGAACTTCCCATGTGTTGAGATTGATGGAGCATTGTGTTATGTCCTTTTTGCAGATGTCTTTGAACCGCAGTTTTGGGCGCCCTGTCATCCTCTGGCCTTCTGCTAGCTCGCCGTAGAGGAGGTCTTTGGGAATACGGCCTGCATCCATTCTTTCGACATGGCCGAGCCACCTGAGGCGTCTCTCACTAAGAACTGCATGCAAACTGCTCATGTCGGCTCGCTTCAGCACCTCGGTGTTGGGGACCTTATCCTGCCAGGCAACATGCAGGACGCGTCGCAGGCACCTCATGTGGAAGCTGTCGAGTTTCCTTTCATGCCTTGCGTAGGTGGTCCACGTCTCGCTGCCATAGAGGAGAGTGCTGAGTACACAGGCTTGGTAGATGCGCAGTCTGGTTTTCTCAGTGAGGCTGGAATTGTTCCACGCTCGCTGGTTCAGTTTGGCCATAACTGTGGCTGCCCTGGCGATTCTCCGATTGACCTCCAAGTCAACTGACAGAGAGCTCGAGATGGTGGACCCGAGGTAAGTGAAATCGTTGACAACCTCCAAGGTGTATCCGTCGATGGTGATGCATGGGGGAGTCCCCGTGCCTTGAGCCATAACATTCGTCTTTGTCAGGCTGATGGCTAGTCCGAACTCCTTGCATGCGTGGGAAAGGCAAGTGACTAGCTGCTGGAGTCCCTCTTCAGAGTGTGATGTCAAGGCTGCGTCGTCGGCGAAGAGCATCTCATGGATGAGCACCTCTTTGACTTTGGTCTTGGCTCGTAGACGGGCCAGGTTGTAGAGCTTGCCATCGGATCTGGTGTGAATGAAGACACCCTCGCTGCAGTCCTTAAAGGCGTATTGGAGGAGCATGGAGAAGAAGATTCCGAACAGCGTAGGCGCGAGGACGCAGCCCTGCTTTACTCCGCTGCTGACTGGGAAGGCCTCAGAAGTTGCGCCGTTGTAGGACACCATGCTGTGCATGTTGTCGTGAAAGGACATGACCACAGCAAGCAGATGTGGTGGACAGCCAATCTTCCGTAGCAAGCTGAAGAGTCCGCTTCGACTGACCAGATCAAACGCCTTCGTGAGGTCGATAAAGGCGAGGTAGAGTGGTTTATGCTGCTCGTGACACTTCTCCTGCAGCTGGCGTAGGGAGAAGATCATGTCCACTGTTGATCGGCCAGCTCTGAAGCCACACTGGGACTCTGGGTAGACGCGGGAAGCAAGGGTCTGCAGGCGGGCAAGAGCGACCCGGGCGAATACTTTGCCGACGACGCTGAGGAGAGAGATGCCCCAGTAGTTGTTGCAGTCGCTGCGGTCTCCTTTGTTCTTGTACATGGTGATAATGTTGGCGTCTCTCATATCCTGGGGGATGTAACCCTCCTTCCAGCAGCGACAGAGTAGATGGTGGAGCGGCTGTAGCAGGACTGGTTTCCCGCTCTTTAGGATTTCTGGAGGGATTCCGTGGCTTCCTGGTGCTTTCCCGCAAGCGAGGCGGTCGATGGCTTTGCCGAGCTCTGCCGCAGTAGGTGGGGTGTCTAGCTCCTCCACTGTTCTATATAGTGAATCGTATTCCAAAGTGTAGTCCAAGTTCTTGTCTGTATACAAAGAGTTAGCAGAATTTATTTTTTATTTACATATGTACTTATTTCCTTTTGCCCTGGCTGGTTTAGCTCAGTGGATTGAGCGTCGGCCTGCGAGCTAAGTGTCGCTGGTTCAATCTTCCAGTCAGGGTACATCAGAGAAGGAAAACTCTGACTCCAAAAAACCTCCGCTGCCTTGCGGCATACCTCTTCAGGGGAAAGGCTAAGGGAGTAAACCCCGACAGAAAATCCGGAGCCGGAGTCCCTAAGGGGGTTCGACGTTGTAGTCAACACCGGCAACTCCTGCGGCGCACCTGAACCCAAGCTGTATTGACTCCGTCTTTCCCTTGGATCCTTCAGCTGCGAAGAGAGGGGGGGTCTGCTGCATGGGCAACAGCTGGCCCTCCATATCACCCTGCCCAGGCTCTGTAGCTTCAGCGTCATCGCAAGATGTCGATTCAACATGGGAGGAGACAGATACCATGTCACTCCCGAGTCGGACTGCACAGCCATTCTCGGCCGTGCAGATAGACTCTTAAGAAGCTACACCATCGTCTCTCGAGACGGACGGCTGCCGACGATGACTTATTTCCTTTCCTCCAGATCATGTCTGTCTCTGCTACTTCTCATTGTAAGTGCCTAAACAACCCTGATTTATTTTGTTATACCTGTGGCAGTTTCACCATTCCCAAAGGACAAAGATTGGCACATTTGTCAGGCAAGCCTATTTTGCATATTTTAAAATAAAACTTTGTTATCAAGATAAGTCTTGGCCTCTCACCAGGTGTGCAAGCAGTGTTTCAAGAGTTTACAGATATGGATGAAGGGAACACGTGATAAATTGCCATTTGGTATACCTATCGTTTGGCAAGAGCCCAGAGATCATTCAAATGACTGTTATGCTTGTATAGTGAAAGCGTCAAGATATAACAAGAATAATAAATGTAAAATAGAGTATCCTAGTCTACAATCAGCTATATGCCCAGTGCCTCATTCAGCTGAAGTCCCAGTGCCAGTTTTCATTGAACTACCCTCTTTCGAGAAACAGGAGTATGGTAAAAAACCAAGTGACAGCAACGATGAAGATTTTGAAATTGAAGATGACTCAGTTTGTAAGGGATTTGATCAGCATGAGTGAAATGATTTGGCACAAGATTTGGGACTATCCAAAAAGGCTTCAGAACTCCTAGCATGAAGACTGCATGAGAAAAATTTGTTTGAAAAAGGAGCGAAGGCATCCTACTTTTGATTAAGGGAAAGTGCATTTCTGCAGTACTTTTGAACTGACAGTGGCTTTGTGTATTGCCATAACATACATGGTTTAATGGAGGAATTGGGAATTCCAATCTAGAACACAACTGAATGGTGACTGTTCATTGATAGCTCAGAGCAGAGCTTGAAGTGTGTCCTCCTCCTCAATGGCAATTTATTTGGTGCAGTCCCAATTGGCCATTCAGTTTGTTTTCATGAAGAATATGAAGACATAAAGAGAGCTATTGATCTATTTCAATATCACAAGCACAATTGGATCATCTGTGTTGACCTTCAAATGGTCTGCTTCCTTGAGACTTCCAGCCAAGATGGAGACGTAGACAGACACGCTATGTCTCCCTCCACAACTAAGAAGGAATAAAACTACCTCAAAACTAAAAACAACCAGAAGTTCCACAAAATCAAACTACATGGAAGTCCAGCAAACAAAGATATAAGAAAGAAATACTCATCCAGACAGGTAGGAGTGGCAGAGCTGGGGCAGAGAGGATGAGGTGTGGTGGCAGCAGCGGCGGGCCAGCGGAAAGCACAGCCCCATGTTTTAAAAAGTCAGGAGGGACACCAGGGGAGCATTCCCAGCTCCTCACGGGACCTCGCAGCTCATGGTCCCAGCACCAGGGAAAATCAAGCCTCATTGCTTCTGACTGTGCAGACCAGAGCGGGTAGGGGCGGAGAAAGAAACTGCCAGTCTCAGCAGAATCTGCTTGTTTAAAGGGACCCCATGGTCCTAGAATGTCCGCAGACCCACCCACTCTGGGAAGGACAGCCAGGGCAGTAGCTAGAGGGGTTCCAGTCCAGTTCAGAAGTGAGAGAGATGCCTGGAAAAGGGCATTGTTCCCTCTCGGACCCCTCCCCCACATACAGCACCACAACGTGGTGAAACAGGTCGCCCTGTACTGATGAATCCCTAAGGCTCTGCCCCTTACAATGTAACAGGAGCGACAGTTCTACCTGGGACGTGGAGGCAAACAAACACAGGAGCCTGTCAGAATGAGGAGACAGAGAAGTATGGCCCGAAAGGTGGAATGGATCAAGGTTCCAGCACAAGAACTAAGTGACAAGGAGATAGTCAACCTCACAGATGAGGAGATAGACAGCCTAACAGATGCAGAATTTAAAACACTGGTGATAGTGATGCTCACAGGCTTGACAGATATGCTTGAGTACAGCAAACGCATAAGAAGTAAAGGCTATGCTAAGTGAAACGAAGGAAAATCCACACAAAACCAATGGTGAAGGGAAGGAAACTGGGGTTCAAATCAATGATTTGGAACATAAGGAAGAAAAAAACAGTCAACCAGTGCAGAATGAGGAAGCAAGAATTGAAAAAAATGAGGAAAACTCCCAAATTTTGTGAAGGAGATGGACATAGAGGTCGAGAAAGCATGAAGCATCCCGGGCGAGCTGGACCCAGAGGGGACCACACCAGGAGGCATCATGACTCAGATGTCAAAGGTGAAAAATTAAAAGAGAGTCCTGGGGACAGCAAGAGAGAGGCGGAGAGTTGCCTACAAGGGGATGCCTATAGGACTATGAGTTGATTTCTCAGAGGACACTTTGCAGGCAGGAAGGGACTGGCAAACAGTATTCTGTGTGATGAAAGGCAACCTGCAACCAGGATTACTCTATCCAGCAAAGCTATCGTTTGGAATAGAAGGGCAGATGAAGTGTTTCCCAGACAAGGTGAAGCTAAAGAAACTCATCATCACCAAGCCCTTATTATATGAAAATGTCAAAGAGACTTAACAAAAAGATTAAAACTATGAACACTAAAATGACAACAAACTCACAACTATCAACAACTGAATCTAAAAATAAGAACAAAATTCAAATAAGCAAACCAGAATAAGAACAGAATCATAGGTATGAAGATCATTTGGAGGGTTATCAGCTGGGAGAGGGGAGGGAGAGAAACGGGGAATTGGTGCAGGAACTAAGAAGCATAATTGGTTGGTATGAAATAGACAAGGGGATGTTAAGAATAATATAAGAAAGGGTGAAGCCAAAGAACTTACATGCATGACCAATGGACATGAAATAAGGGGGGTGGAATTGATGGAGGGAAGGGGTTACTGGACAGAGGGGAGCAAAGGGAAAAAAATTGAAACTACTGAAACAACATAATCAATAAAATATACTTTTTAAAAAATGGCCTGCTTCCTTCTTGGTCAGCAATGTGGATACCCCAAGTAGCCCTCTTTTCTGTATATGTGGGACAGTAGAGCTTGTGAGAAGCATTGGGTGGAGTCAAATTCGCCTCCAAGATCTGACCTCAAACCTGGTGATCCAAACATTCTACATGAGCCTCTTGTTGACAGATAGAACATTATATTCCCACCTCTGCACATAAAACTAGGTCTCATGAAGCAATTTGTTAGAGCTTTGCCAACTGAAGGAGGCTGTTTCAAGTATCTCATTTTAGCATTTCCTAGCTTGTTGTTTGAAAAGATAAAATACCTTAATATCTATGTTTGGTAGCATAACTTTACTACTTGTATAAAATTCGACTTACAGTAACAATATATAGCCTACATATAAATAAAAAAAGTCTAAATAAACAGTATATTCAGGTAATTTTTTCTTTATATTTATTTGTATGTACATTTTTTATGATTTTTGAACAAAGGGAGAGTATCTTGTACTTTAAAAAGTTTATGTGATAGAGAAAACCTGGGATCATTTTTGGATTCCCATGTCAAAAGTTAGTCAAAAACAAGTGTCAGATCTAACTCAATGAAAAGTGTGTCCCCCAGGGTTATAAATGAGTACTTGAGGTTTTCAAGTGTCCCAGGAATCTTCCAGCTCTGGTTAATGAACTCCAGTAATGTTTCTGTTATAATCTCCTAGGCCACCATCTTCTAAATAATTCACTATAATTTAAATAGTAATGGATGTGACTTAAGATATCTGGGTGTTAATGACAACAAACAAATGTCAATGGAGAGTGGTAATTCATGGATATAAAGAATTAACATCATTGAAATGTCCATACTGCCCAAAGCAATTTATGGATTCAATGCAATCCCTATTAAAATACTAGTGACATATCTCACAGACCTAGAACAAATACTTCAAAAATTTATATGGAACCAAAAAAGACCCCGAAAAGCCAAAACAATCTTGAGACAAGAACACAGTAGGAGGAATCACAGCACCTGACATCAAAATGTACTACAAAACCACTGTAATCAAACAGTCTGGTACTGGCATAAAAACAGACATATAGATCAGTGGAACAGAATAGAGAGCCTGAAATAAACCCAGGTCTATATGGTAAACTAATATTTGACAAAGGGGGAAGGAACATAAAATGGAGTGAGAAGAGACTCTTCAACAAATGGTTCTGGGAGAACTGGACAGGGACGTGCAAAAAAATGAAACTAGACCATCAACTTACACCACACACAAGAATAAACTCATGATGGATCAAAGACTTAAAAGTAAGCCGTGACACCATAAAAGTCCTAGAGGAAAACATAAGCAGGAAAATTTCAGATATCCCACATAACAATATCTTCACGGATACATCTCCTAAGGCAAGAGAAATAAAGGAAAAAATAAACAAATGGGACTACATCAAACTAAAGAGTTTCTGCTCAGCAAAAGAAAACATCAGCAAGATGAAAAGGAAACCAACCATATGGGAAAACATATTTGCCAATGATATCTCAGACAGGGGACTGATTTCCAAAACATATAAAGAGCTTATACGACTCAACATCAAGAAAACAGACAACCCAATTAAAAAATGGGCAAAGGACCTGAACAAACACTTCTCCGAAGAGGACATACAGAAGGTCCATAGACACATGAAAAAATGCTCAACATCATTGGCCATCAGAGAGATTCAAATAAAAACCACAATGAGATACCACTTTACACCTGTCAGAATGGCCATCATCAACAAATCAACAAACAACAAGTGCTGGTGAGGATGTGGAGAAACGGGAACCCTACTGCACTGTTGGTGGGAATGCAGACTAGTGCAGCCGCTATGGAAAACAGTATGGAATTACCTCAAAAACTAAAAATGGAACTGCCTTTTGAACCAGCAATTCCACTGCTAGGATTATACCTGAAAAATCCTAAAACCCTAATTCAAAAAAACTTATGCACCCCTATGTTCATAGCAGCCCTGTTTACAATAGCTAAGTGCTGGAAACAGCCTAAGTGCCCATCTGTAGATGAGTGGATCAAAAAACTGTGGTACATTTACACCATGGAATACTATGTAGTAGAAAGAAAGAAGGAACTCCTGCCATTTGCGACTACATGGATGGAACTAGAGAGAATTATGCTTAGTGAAATAAGCCAGGCAAAGAAAGCAAAATACCATATGATATCACCTAATACAGGAAACTAAAGAACAACACAAACAAATGAACTAAATAGGACAAATAGTAGAATAGTAGTCAATAGGGGGGAGGGGGGAGGGAGAGAAGGGGGATAAGGAAGAGAAGGGTCTAGTCAAGGAACGTGTATAAATGACTCATGGATATGGACAACGGGAAGGGATATGATTGCTGGAGAAGGGGTGGGTTTGGTGGGGGGAGCAATGGGGGAAAAATGGGACAACTGTAATTGAAAAACAAAAAAATAAAAGGAAAAAATATGTATATATATATATTTCCAAACCATTCCCTGGTTGCATAAATCTTCTCTCAGCATCCATGCCCTTGGTATTCAAACAGGATCATCTTCTTGAAGGATTCTTTTCTGGAGTCTCCTGCCTCACTGGGGGAAGAGGGCAGATTTCTGGCTGTGTGGGCATGGATGGCATCCTACTCCTGCCAAAACAGGCTTGTTTTTAGCCTTAGCTCCCCACCTTTGCTTCCAGAGGTAACAGATGCTACAAACTCCTAGGCCTTTCGGAGGTTCTAAATAATTTCTAAAATATATTAATTTATGTTAAGAAGAAAAACAATATGGCATGCTAGTGGTATGCATTATGCTTAGGGAAATACTACTATTCCAGTCTTAAGTAGAAACTGTGGCCCAGAGAAGTCACATGGCCTTGCTCAAGGGTTAGCAATGACAGAACCAGGACATTCTTTGGATCTCCTGTTTGTTCTTTACCACTAAGCAGGCTACCTAGGCCTCTAGCTAGATGTACTCATTAACCACATACCTTTCTCTCTAAGCAACCTACTACCAGCACATGTTATACCGCTATCAAGTTATCCAGCCCCTGAGTAAGTGACATTGTTTAAAGGTCATAGTTCCAAATATGACCCATTTGTAGCCTTAAATAGGGAGATGCATTGGTGGAAAAATCAATGAGACCAGTATTATTTTCTACTTATCTGACAAGAATGGTTAGTTATTAAGTAAGCAAGTTTTCCATTGTGGTTTCCAAAAGTCTTATTTATTCCACAATGAATAAGGTCACCAGAAACATGTATCTTCTTTTCTTTGCTATGTGCAATGTATGAGACCTCCTGGCATTAAGAACTTACTTATTTTCCCAAACAGAAGGTAGTACAGTTTATAAATAGCAGAACCTTTTGTAAACACAATTTTTTTTCCAAACCCATCATTTAAATAGAAATGGCCCAAAGCCTACATTACTTTAAGCATAGGAATTCCCACATAGTTTATCCTCACCAGCAAATTCCACAGTACCAAGTTTAGCTTGGTGAGACCAGCATAATGCTGAAAATACTTCCTTTGCTGCTACTTGGCAATGTTTAATTTAAAAAGGAGATGTTGAACTATAGAGATAGGTTAAATTTTTAAATTACTAATGTCATTATAACAAATTAAAGCCAGAATGAAAGACACAAATTTGAGAGTGATAACATCATTAAACTAGCACTTTGGAGTTTGTTTTTGATGGAACATGATCTGTGTCATAAATTTTGGTCCCCCGTAGGGTACATATTATACTATTTAATTTGTAACAAGCAAACCTTAAATTATATTATTCCACTTTAGGAATAAGAACCTTATAACAGTATTCTTCTATTTCCTTCTCTTTATCTTTTTGCTATTGTCATACATTTTGCTTTAACATATGTTATGAATCACTTTAAAGATGTTGCTGCATTGCCTTCTGGGTTACACAGTTTCTGACAAGAAGTCTGTCATTGTCACTTTAGATCCCAGGTATGTAATGTGTCCCTTTTCATCCAGATGCTTCTTTCTTTTTATTGTATATTTTATTGATTATGTTGTTACAGTTGTCCCAATTTCTTTTCCCTTTGCTCCCCTCTTCCCGGTAGTCCCCTTCCCTCCTGCAATGTCACACCATTTAGTTCATGTCCATGGGTTGTGCATATAAGTTCTTGGGCTTCACTCTTTCCTATATTATTCTTAACTTCCCCATGTCTATTTTGTACCAACCAATTACGCTACTTAGTCCCTGCACGATTTCCTCATTTATCCCCTTCCCCACTCCCAGCTATTAACCCTCCACATAATCCCCATAACTATGAATCTGTTCCTGTTCTGGTTGTTAGCTTAGTTTGTTTTTGTTTTTATTTTTTAGATTCAGTTGTTGATAGTTGTGAGTTTGTTGTCATTTTAATGTTCATAGATTTGATCTTCTTTTTCTTAAATAAGTTTCTTTAACATTTCATATAGGCTAGAAGAAGATGGCGGAAGAGTGAGGGGAGGCTGTGCTTTCAGGCTCCCAAGACCCGTCTGCAGTTTGGACTAATTGCAGACAGAACATCTCAGTGAACAGCTGGACACTGGCAGGAGTCAAGCCTTGGCACTGCTGGATTAGAGGAAAGCCATCTGGGAACAACCTGTTTAGTGAGGCTAGTGGAGAAAAAGGGGACGAAATGGGATTCCTGACTGGGGTGGCTCCCCACGCTGCAGCTGTAAGTACACAAAGGCTTTTTTGGCGACCACAGGCTTCCCCAGAGAAGAATCAGGAGGAGAGCGGATCTCTGCCCGCTGGCAGTGACAGGACTCGACCAGGTGGCATTGACACTGAAAGAGAAGAAACAGCGTACTGCTGTGCAAGTGAGAAAGTAATTTTCATTTATATTTTTCCCTTGTGAACTGCAGAGAGGGGAGGAAAGTTTGGGGGGTGATAGGACATTCTTGAGGAGCGCAGGCGCAGAAGTGCACTCATCCACTTTCCAACCCTCCCCTTGGGTCGCACGGGTGCGTACAGGGAAGTGCCCTTATTCACTGGCCCAGGTGTGTGGGGCCACATGTCCAGGTGCCTCTCAGACACATCACAACAGACATAAGAATAAGATCAGTGCCCCAACAGGTGCAGGGAGGGCCCACTGGACACCCAGAAGACTGTGCGCAGAAACCCCTGGCCAGCTTCAGTGGGCTCCAGGCTGGAGCTCAGACCACTTGCTCAGGCTCTGCTGGTGCCCGCCCAGGCGAGTGCGGGAACAGCAAGCAGCATGGACTCACAGACACTCACTTCCACTGTGCACAAGTGTTCAGGGCCCCGCCCTAAGAGGCAAGAGTTGAGAGGTGAGAGACCAACTCCCTGAGCATGACTCATCAAGCCTGAGGCTAGGGCTCAGGCCGCCTTGTGCGCCCACTGGCGCTTGCGCAAAAGCACCTTGGCTGGCTCCAACAGGTGCCAAATGCTCACTTCCACTGTGCACAATTGTCCGGGGCCCCGCCCTAAGAGGCAAGAGACCAACTCCCGGAGCTCGGCTCATCAGGCCTGAGGCTAGCTCTCAGGCTGCGTTGCGCGCGCAGGGGCATGCCCTCAAAAGCACCTCCGCTAGCACCAAAAGGCGCCAAAGAAACGCACCCTGCTGGCCACCATGGACACACACCACTGCTGCAAGGAACAGGAACCTCTGGCCCGCCTCATTAGACCAGCTGTGGACACAGAAAAAGAAGACAACACACAAAGGCTGAACTGAGTAAAAATATTCCTTTTATATACTTTTTAAAGTTCTATTTCTATCTTAGTTTTTTTACTTGTAGTTTATTTTACTTTAAAATTTTTTTAATTTCTTATTTTTAATTCTAAATTTAATTTTAATTAATTTTTACTTTTTTTCCTTAAAAAAGAACTATATCTCTAATTTGTTTCATACAATCTCTTCTTTTCATCCTTCCTCTTTAATTTTTATTTGTTTGTGTGTCTAGTTTAGCCTCCCTTTCACTCTAAATAAATAGATATAACTACTATATAAATCCAATAATATACAATCCCACTTTCTTACTATATTCTACATTCTTCCCTCCTTTTCTTCTATCATTATTAACATAGAATGTAAATATTACCTACTGGCTTGCATAGTCTCGACACTAGTTGCTAGTATTATTAATCTATCATCCCCTCTCTCAAAAATCATATTTTTCCTCTTTAAAAGCAACTCTTATCTATTCTTCCTATAGTATAAAAGCCCTAATCTCTCTACATTTATATTAGTACTTGCTCATTGGCTGATGATAGTGGGATAGAGGGTGGGAGATATTTTTGAAGGTGTGGGTTTCCTGCCTGGGTTGTGTGTTTATGTTTTTAGCAGCATCTCCACAAAAGAACTCAAGACAAAGTAAACAGAGTGACTCTCAATCAACTATGCAGAGGGAAGATCTTACCAAAGAGCATTTGAAATATAACCAGACAGCAAAAACAAACAACATAAAGGGTACCCCAAGAACATCAGGCTCAGGAGAGCAAAGAGACTGTACCACTGAAACCCCCAGATCTCCTATAAAGAATCTCATACCACAAAGGTGGGAAGTCAAGGCAGACAAATCCAAAAAACAAAAATGAACAAGAAGAATCCAACATGGTAAGACGCAGAAACAACCTCTCAATGAAAAGAAAAGAGGAATCCCCAGAAAGAGAGGTAGATGGAATAGACATAGCCCAAATGTCAGACACAGAATTCAAAACAATGGTGATGAAGAAGCTCAATATACTCAACAACCTCAAAAACAACTACAACAACCTCCAAGGAAGTTACCAACAGCTCCAAGAAAATGACAGGGAACTTGCAGAGAACTACACCAGCATAAAAGAAGACAGAAACTATAAACAAGAACCAGAAAGAAATGAAGAATACAATCTCTGAACTGAAAAACACAGTAGAATCAGTCAAAAGCAGACTAAATGAAGCAGAGGATCGGATTAGTGAGCTAGAAGGTAATGTAGAAAAAAATTGCCAGACAATACAACAAAATGAAAAAAGATTGAAAAAGTACGAAGAAGATGTACGGGAATTACAGGATAGCATGAGGAAAAACAACATCAGAGTCATTGGAATTAAAGAGGGAGAAGAGGAACAAGGAATAGAAAAACTGATAAGAGAAATAGTGACAAAATTTTCCCAACCTGTTGACAGAAAAAGTTATGCAAGTTCAGGAAGCACGGAGAGTTCCAATGAAGAGGAACCCCCAAAAACCCACTCCAAGGCACATCATAATTAAAATGGCAACATTCAAAGACAAAGAGAGAATCCTGAAAGCAGCAAGAGGAAAACAGCAAATAACATACAAGGGAGCTCCAATAAAGCTATCAACTGATTTCTCAACAGAAACACTACAAGCCAGAAAGGAATGGTCAAAAATATTTCAAGCAATGAAAAACAAAGGCCTACAACCAAGAATACTCTAACCAGCAAGGCTCTCATTCAAAATGGAAGGTGAAATAAGGAGTTTCTCAGACAAAGGAATACTAAAAGAGTACATTTCCACTAAACCAGCATTGCAAGAGATACTGAAGGGAATGTTCTAAGAAAAAAAGAAGACAAAAAGAAGAGAGGAACACAGGTACAAATGGAAATGGATAAATGCATGTCAATAATAACCTTAAATATAAATGGATTAAATACTCCAATTAAAAGACATATGGTAATGGAATGGATAAGAAAACAGGACCCACATATTTGCTGTCTATAAGAAACACACCTCAAAACAAAACATTTACACAGACTGAAAGTAAAAGGATATAAAAAAATATTCCAAACAAACAGACCGGAAAAAAAAGCTGGGGTAGCAGTTCTCATATCAGACAAAATGGATTTGAAAGCAAGGGCAATGAAAAGAGACAAAGAAGGACATCTCATAATACTTAAGGGAACAATCCAACAAGAAGATATAACACTGATAAACATATATACACCCAACATAGGAGCACCCAAATACATAAAGAAAATACTAGAAGACCACAAGAAGGATATTAACAACAACACACTCATAGTACGGGATTTCAACACTCCATTATCAACAATAGACAGATCATTGAAGCAAAGAAACACCAAGGATATACAGGCATTACACAACACACTAAACCACATGGACCTAACATATATATAGAACTTTTCACCCCAAAGAAGCAAAATATACATTCTTTTCAAATGCACATGGGACATTTTCAAAGATAGACCACTTGATAGGACACTAAACAAGCCTAAATAAATTCAAGAAAATTGAAATCATATCAAGTATCTTTTCAGACCACAATGCCTTGAAACTAAAAATCAACCTCAGAGAAAAAAATCAAAGACACCCAAACTCATGGAGAATAAATAACAAGCTATTAAATAATGAATGGGTTAACAATGACATCAAAGAAGAAATCAAGAAATTTCTGGAAACTAATAATAATGAACACACAACAGCCCCAAACCTATGGGACACAGCAAAAGCAGTCCTAAGAGGGAAGTTCATAGCAATACAGGCATATCTGAAAAGGATAGAAGAAGCTCAAATAAAAAATCTAACCCTACAGCCAGGCGAACTAGAACAAGAACAACAAACAAAGCCTAGGGCAAGAAGAAGGAAAGAAATTATCAAGATCAGAGCAGAATTAAATGACATAGAGACCAAACAAACAATTCAAAAGATCAACAAAACTAGGAGCTGGTTCTTTGAAAAAATAAACAAAATCGACAAGCCTCTAGCCAGGCTCATCAAGAACAAAAGAGATAAGACTCAAATAAACAAAATGAGAAATGAAAGAGGAGAAATCACGACTGATACCACAGAAATACAAACGATTGTAAGAAAGTGGATTAAAAAACTGGTACATTTACATAATGGAATACTATGTAACAGAAAGAAAGAAAGAACTCCTACCATTTACAACAACATGGATGGAACTAGAGAGAATTATGCTTAGTGAAATAAGCCAGGCAAAGAAAGTAAAATACCATATGATATCACCTAACACAGGAAACTAAAGAACAGCATAAACAAATGAACTAAATAGGACAAGGAGCAGAATAGCATTCAATAGTGGGGAGGGGGGAGGGGGGAGGGAGAGAAGGGGGATAAGGAAGGGAAGGGTTTAGTCAAGGAACGTGTATAAATGACTCATGGACATGGACAATGGGAAGGGATATGATTGTGGCAGAAAGGGTGGGCTGCGTTGGGGAGAGCAATGAGGGAAAAATGAGACCAATGTAATTGAAAAACCAAAAAATAAAAGAGAAAAAAAATTTTCATATAATAATGGCTTGGTGATGGTGAACTCCTTTAGCTTTACCTTGTCTGGGAAACATTTTATCTGCCCTTTCATTCTAAATGATAGCTTTGCTGGATAAAGTAATCTTGGTTGTAAGTCCTTGCTTTTCATCACTTTGAATACTTCTTGCCGGTTTCTTCTTGTTTGCAAAGGTTTTTTTTGAGAAATCAGCTGATAGTCTTATAGGCAACCCTTTGTAGGTAACTCTGCTTTTCTCTCTCTGCTTTTAAAATTCTCTTCATCTTTAACCTCTGGCATTTTAATTATGATGTGCCTTGGTGTGGTCCTCTTTGGATCTAGCTTCTTTGGGACTCCCTGTGCTTCCTGGACTTGTATATCTGTTTTCTTTACCAATTTGGGAAGTTTTCCTTCATTATTTTTTCATGTAAGTTTTCAATTTCTTGCCTTTCCTCTTATTCTGCCAGCCCTATGATTCAGGTGTTGGCACGTTTTAAGTT
This sequence comes from Furipterus horrens, assembly GCF_987537825.1. NCBI lineage: Eukaryota > Metazoa > Chordata > Mammalia > Chiroptera > Furipteridae > Furipterus > Furipterus horrens. Next base: position 47,604,391 of record NW_028327182.1, read on the forward strand.
GTCCCAGAGTTTCCTAAGCCTCTCCTCATTTTTTTCAATTCTTGTTTCCTCATTCTGTACTGGTTGACTGTTTTTTTCTTCCTTATATTCCAAATCATTGATTTGAACCCTGGTTTCCTTCCATTCACCATTTGTTTTGTGTGGATTTTCCTTCATTTCAATTAGCATAGCCTTCACTTCTTCCCTTATGCATTTGCAATACTTAAGTATATCTGTCAAGTCCATGAGCATCTTTATCACTAGCGTTTTAAACACTGCATCTGTTAGGTTGGTTATCTCCTCATCTCTTAGGTTGGCTATCTCCTTGTCGCTTAGTTCTTCCACTGGAAACTTGATCCATTCCCTTTTTGGGGCCATACTTCTCTGTCTCCTCATCTTGATAGGTCCCTTGCTTGTTTGCCTGTCTTAGATACAGCTCTTACACCTGTTATGTTGTAATGGGTGGAACCTGAGCTATTCACCACTATGGGTGATCCATTTCACCACATTGTGGCACTATGTTTGGGGGAAGGGTGCAAGAGGGAATAATGCCGCTTACCCAGCACTTGCTTCCTTTACAGGCACCTCTCCCACTTCTGTATGGGACTGGCATCTCTCTAGGTGTTTCCCTGGCTGTCATTCCCATAGTGGGTGGGTTTGCAGACATTCTAGGACCATGGGGGCCCTTTAAACAATCGGACTCTACTGAAAGACCAGCAGTTTCTTTCTCTGCCCCAACCCCCAATGGTTTGCACAGTCAGAAGCAATGGGGCTTTATTTTCGCCAGCGCTGGAATCATGAGCTGTGTAGTCTGGTCTGGCGCTGGAAGCGTGCCCCAGGTGTCCCTCTTGACATTTTTAAATGTTTGACTGTGCTTGCCATGGCTGCTGCTGCTGGCACCACTACACAACGTTTTCTCTGCCACAGGTTCACCCCTCCTACCTGTCTAGATGAGTATTTCTTTTTTATATCTTTGTTCATTGGACTTCCATGCAGCTCAATTTCCTGGAACTTCCGGTTGTCTCTAGTTTTGAGGTAGTTGTATCCCTTCTTAGTTGTGGAGGGAGATGCAGCCTGTCTATCTAGGCATCTATCTTGACCAAAAGTGTCTCATCCGGGTGTTTTTAATATTTTCCTTTTGCCACTCATTTTCAACAATTTGAGTATCATGTGTCTTTGCATGATTTTCTTAATGTTTATTCTGCTGTTTGCTGAGCTCTTTGAATCTCTCAGTTTATAGTTTTCATTAAAGCTAAAACATTTTTACTTATTCCTTCAAATATTTTCTTCCCTACCCCCGCACCATTTTCTTGGCACTTTAATTACACATGTGTAGTGCACTTGTATTACACATGGATGGTCTGCAAGTCACTGATGCTCTATTAATTCTTTGTCTTTTTTCTCTCTTTGCCTCATTGTGGAAAGTTTATATTGCTCTGCCTTCAGCTCCACTTATGTCTCCTTTTTTTTTTTTTTTACAGTTTTAAAAATAGTTCACTTATTTCTTCTGTTGCAGTGTCTGTTTAAGTATTAATCCTATCCAGTATTTTTCATTTTAGTTATTGTATTTTTCATCTTTGTATGTCCCATCCAGGTCTTTTTTATATTATCAATTTATTTTCTCATTATGTATGGTACAGAGGGCTGTAGCCACTGTGTGGAGCAGGGACTGAAACATGGGGCCATAAGCCTTAACTGGCTGGGAAATGTGCCCCACATACCATACTGCCAGTCCCACACTCAGGGGATTTTTAGAAGTAGAATAGGAATGTAATGTACTCTTTGAAGCTAGTGAAACCTGCTTGCTCTGTGTAGCCCCAGATTCTTATCAGTAGAATGTGAAAACAAAATGTTTAAGTAAAAAGAGAGCTAGAGTTTTATAATATGCCTTGGTGCCTCAGAGTCTTACTGCCTATCTCCCTATGCTGATTTGTGTTCCCCTTTGTTATTACTCCCAACCATTTGGTGGAGGTCTGTGTGCTTACCCCCGTGCATTTCTGCATGTAGCAAACTCAGTTAAAACCCTGACTGGGAAAAGAGTGATCAGTGACCTCCTCTGAGAGACACTTACCCTTCTCTCTCCTCAGACAATTTGTTTCTGAGTTAGCTCTTTCATCTGCGCTGAGGGATCTGCAGGACAGGTTACCCTCACAATCATGTTTTGTTTTCCTTTACTTTTACTTTACTGTACATTTAAAATGGCTGCTTTAATGTTCTTATCTGCTAATTTTCTTAATTTCTTCATCTGTTTCTATTGATCAATTTTTCTTTTGGTTATGAGTAATATTTTTCTGCTTCTTTGCATACTGGTAATTTTTTACTAGAAGCCTTAACAATGTAATTCTACATCATTGTTTGCTAAATTTTGTTATATTCCTTTAAATAGTGTTGAACTTTATTATGGCACTAGGTTAAGTTACCTGGGATCAATTGGATCCCTTAAAGGCCTGATTTTATGCTTCTTATGATGGGTCTAAAACAGTGTTTAGTTCATGGTTTATTTAGTTCCACTACTAAGACAGGACTAAATAAGAAGAGTCACCCTTCTGAAGATTCTACTAGATGGTCTTCCTACTCTGGCTGGTGGGAACACAAACTATTCTCAGCCCTGTGTGAGCCCCAGGAAATATTTAGTCTGCTCCTTTTTGGAGTAATTCTTTATCCTCAGATATACTCCTTTCATGTGTACACAGATCAGTGTGCAGCCAGTTTCAAAATGATCCCTCTGTAAATCTCTGGAAATTTCTCTCTTTTGAAACTCACCTGGTAAGTTCTAGTAGTTTTGACCTTCCTTCACCTGGATTTCTAGCTCCTCATTGCAATGGGACTGTTGTTGATCTACATTCTCCTCCTTGCACTACAGCCTGGAAATTGTCTACAGTCAGCAAGCTGGAGCTATTGTAAGATTCATCTCTTTTTTTTTCATCCCTTCCTGAAAGTCATAGGTCTCTTGAAATATCTGAAAACTATTTTTTCATATATTTTGTCCTGTTTTCTAGTTATTTAAGGTAGAAGGGTAAATCTATTTCCTGTTACTCCATCTTGACCAGAGCAGAAGTCTTTTGATCTCTTACAATGAATGTGTGTTATTAGAAAAAAAAATTTTTTTGACAACTTTCCCTTGTTATTGTATAGCTTATTACCAAGTTTGGTGTTTTAATAATAAGTGATTATGCTGGAACCTTCATTTTGGTCACAATTATCATCAGTCTCCTTTTCCTATTCCCTTTCTTGACATCTGGCAGATCACTGAAAGAAGACAGAGTCAAGCCCTTGCTTTCCCAGGTTTGAGGCTTGCCAGTTCATTTGCATCCCCTTGGTGTGGTAACAGAATTTTGATGTCTAGATCCCCAGGCATGGTGGTTACCTGGAGCACAGGTACTGACTACATTTGCTAGAAATGATATTTAAAAGGTGGTTACCCTCAGAGCCCTCATTAAATTTGCAAGCATTTGCAAGTGCCCTCCTTTTCATTTTCTCCTCCCATGTCCTGGAGCCCCTATTTCTTGACTTTAGGCATTCATTGACATTCAATGAGTTCCCTGACTGTCCAAACCCTTCTGGAGCCTTACATACAGATACACCCTGTTTCAAAATTATCTTTTCTTTCTTCTAACAAACAAATCAAACCCCAGTTACCTCATAGGCTTAACCCCTTCACTGTAATAAGCTTGAAGGCAGGAACTAAATCTTATTTTTGGTGTTCCATCAGTCTGTAGAACATCTTCTGACAATGGAATAATTTTTTAAAAAGACACTCTCTATGCTTAGTGTTTATGCCAGCTGAGAAGATAATACAAAGCTGAAGACCTTGGTGACCATCATTGTTAACAAGTAGGGAGCATGAGAATGAAGGCAAATACAAGAAATGCAGCGAAAAAGAGAGTGTAAAATACTATCATGATGATATGATTTGGGGTCCTGAACTCAGTTCAGCTACCTAGATACAGCCTTAGATTTCCCAAGGGCCTAAATTAGTTGGGTTTCTGTCACTGATGGGTATGAGCAAACTTCTATATCAAACATCAATCTGGGGGGTGAAGTATAAGGAAAATGGTGAGTCACATGTCAAGACAATTAATAACTTACAGTGTAGCACCACTCTCCCCACAACCTCACTGCCATCTCCATCTTAGAGACAGCAGACAGAATGGGGAGCAGACAAAATCCAAGCCTGGAATACTGGTGGGCCAAAGTTGGACAACCCTAACCTATGGGCTCTTGTCGCTTTCAGGTGCTGCCAACTGTACCTCAATGGGTTTGGGGAAATGGCCAGAGGTACTTCATGTTTGCTCAAGCACACACAAAAATCTTCCTTTTTGGGTGGTGGCATATGCCTCCATGGCTTCAGAGTTCTGTTGATAAGGAGAAACAATAGTTTCACATTTCAGTGTTTCTGTTTCTCAGTTTTTTGTGTAAGTTTCTATGTTCTACCAGATTATGAGTTCAAGCCCTAGGTAACTATAGGCAGTTAGTTATATAAAGTAGAGGAGAGTACCCCACAGAATTGAAGTACTGTTGGCTTTGGCCTTCATTTCCAAGTTGTCTTTTGGAAAATGTGTAAAATGCTGATGAGATATGTCTTAAACTTCTTCCACAAGAGTCTCTGATTAAGGCCATTAAGTGATAGCTGCAAGAAACTTTAGTGAGCCATGAAGTAGTGTCAAGGATCTGCTGAGCAAAGAGGCCAAGTTTCAGCTCTGCTACTGATGGACTTGAGGAAGGGGGGAAGACAACTCAATGAACCCAAAACAAGAAGTAACCACCCTGTCCAGGATGTCCAAAACTGCAGGACTGTATTGACATGTCAAGGCAGAACAAGAATAATGTATTTTGAAGTGTTAACTTTATTTCTTGGTTGCTAAGATGAATTTGGCAGGAATCACATCACTGACAGACAAATCATGGTAAGATATGTTTTAAGAGTAAAAAGTTAAAAAATGAATCTTGTAGAAGACCAGTGATAGTGAACATTTTTGTGGGTAATCACTGTGTGTTAGGTGTTTTCATAGACCTAGATTATTCCTCTATTTCTACAAAGAAATATTATTCCCATTTTATAGATACAGAGAGTAAAGCTCTATGAGGTTGAATAACTACAAAACTAGATACTAGAAAATCTATAAAGAATCTTTCTTAATACCACAGTGCCTCTGTCTGCACCATGCAACCTTCCAGCAGTTAATGAGCACCCCATCCCACCACTCATACATACATACTAGAGGAAGGCAAATGAGACTCCTTTCCTATGGGAACTGGACCTTCTGTCTCTATTTTCTAGTTGTCTTTAACACTGAGTAATGAGCCTCTTTCTTCCCACATAAGATCATGGTATCTGGCACTTTTTCACCAAAACTAAACCAGCTGCAACTACCAAAGAGGCATATTCATGCTAATGTAATTAGTTAGCTAATAGTCACTTTTCTTTCACTGTTACACACAGGGCCCTTTAATCTCCAATGCTGTTTATTTAATTTTTAAAAGATTGAAAGGCTGAAAAATATTTCATTGTATGTATGGATCAAATTTTCTTTATCCATTAATCTGTGGATGGACTCAACTGACTTTTGAAAACTCAAAGGGATAGAAAAGCCTTTATTATTTTTAATTATTTCTAATCCTAACCTGAGGATATTTTTAAAATTGATTTTAGAGTGAGAGGAAGGGAGAGAGAGAGAAACATCAATGTGAGAGAGAAACATTGATCTGTTAGGTATGTGCCCTCACCATGAATTGAACCCTCAACCTTTCAGTTACAGTAAAATGCTCCAACCGAGCCACACAAGCCAAGGCCTTCCTTATTTTGAATCCAATTCTGTTTCAGGAACTCTTTCAGAGAGGAGACTCCTTCCATCCATCCATTCTCTGCCTTGAAGGGCCTAGGGATTTTAAAATCCCTTCACACATGCCCATGGCCCCTTGCCTGGCAACTTGACAGGAAGGTGGTTCTTCTTCACAATGTGCTGGGGGGCAGTACTGCCTGCCACACTCAGCAGAACCTCCCAGATGCCAACCCCTCTGAATAAGAACAGAGCTTCATCCTGCACCCTCAGACCCATATTAATTTATCTACTCTGTATATAAGACCCATCTGCATGTGTGTGTCTCTGTATGCATGAGTGTACATATCTGTTAATGAAGCTGAAAGCACATCAGCTACTGGCCCCATGAAATGCTTGTGGAAGGTTTCCGAGCACACATTCCTGCCTCAGCAAATGATCTCCAAAAATGTAGTGAGGGTGAAGTAAAAGAGAGATGCCAGAATGAGAAACTAAACTGGGTACTCCTAAGATGGCCAGTGCCAATGGCTTACTCTGGGTATAAAGAAGAGATTTCACCACATGCTTCTCCCCAGAGGTAGAAGGGGCAGATCAGATTGCTTCTCACTCCTGCCCCACCCTGAGGAATGGACTCAGTGACACTGCAGGTCTTTATTTCTCTTCCCTGATATCTTTGAGTCAAGGCGCCATGTTACCTAGTGGGTCAGATAAAAGACTGCAAAAGCATTGTCCAAATTGCCCAGGGAGGATATGGCCAACATTCCTAAGTGTGTTTGTAAACGTGGCTGAGACAGTAGGTGCAAAGTAAGTGATGCTGGCAAAGCAGACCCATATTTGGAGATCAGTAATTCTCTCCTGCCACAGGTACTTCTGATTAATCCATTCCTCACAGTAGTACACACACTTTCACACTCAACCTTGGAGGGTGAGTCCTACAATCAAAACCCTATCCAGATAGGTTCTGTAATAGGATATTGCTCATTACAATAGATTCCTGCTTTTCCAGAACTTAATAATTCATCAATTGATACACTTTCTTGGTACATATTTTTAAGATTCTAGAAAATTCAACTCATTTATTACTTACCCATTATTTACTTTTAAAATCACTGAAAATTACATTTGATAAATATTTTTAAAATTATTACATCAAGGACTTCTATACAGAAGTCAAGTACTAAAATTGGTTGACAGAAAAAAACAATTAAATTAGAAGATTTAAATTCAAGAACTAATAAAATTAAGTATGAAGCTTAGCTCTGAGCTTCCTGGTAATAAAATTAAAAAAGGAAGAAAAAAAGTTAGGCTGTATATATCCTGTTATTTAATTAAAGCGGGTATACAGATCCATCAGGAGATGTTGTCTTGATAAATTTTCAAGTAGGAATTATTTTCAAAATCTTAATTTAAATAGGGATTTTTAGGAATTCATCTACTCTGTATATAAGACCTGTATAAGTGTGTCTCTGTATATGTATGGGTGTACATATCTGTCTGCCACCTATAGTTTCTTTGTGTCTCTGTGTAATTCAGAGGTTAAAAGTCAGGAACCATTGCAATACCTCATCTGTTTGAGTTTATAGGAAAGGTTATCTCTCCTGGAAAAGGATCTGGTAGGAATGATGAGGGTAAAGGTAATCTCATATCTCTGGGACATCTGCACATTTACTCTGTCTTGCTAGGTAGCTAAGCTGATCCTACACAAGCCTATTGATTCATAACCTAGGACCCTTGGCCACTAGTTGGGGAAAGGGATCAGTCAGTGTTGCTGCCCTAAGCCCAGCATCCAGGTGCCTGAAGAAAGCTCTTTGGCACCCAGTTGCCCTGCAGCCAGAATATTTCTGTCTAAACTCACCATGTCGGCCAAGTCTAGCATATGACTGAGCGCCGGCTCAGCTCCCATTTGGCACTCCAGTTCCCTCCTGGCCCTGGAACCCTGCCCCAAACCACAGCTGCCTGGCTTGGGGCCTGACACTCTTTACATTCCTTGCCAGAATATTCTCTCTCTCTCTCTCTCTCTCTCTCTCTCTCTCTCTCTCTCTCTCTCTCTCTCTCTCATGCTCGTTCTTGCCCTCGCGAGCTGGGACTTATCATACCCTTCCCCTGGCTGCTGCAAGGGGTCCTGCTTGCCTCTTTATAGTCCAAACAGGCCCCAGCTTCATGAGGCTACTTGCCTGTTGTAAATATTCCTCTGCCCAGAAACCCTAAAAATCCAATGTCCCAACCTCTCTAATTAAACACCTTGGAAGGTTAGACCCAAGTTCCGCAAACCCCAGGGAAATCATCATGTAGATTCCTGGATGTCCTCCTTAGAAGCCAGCTCACACCAATCCTGGATTTCCCCCTCCCTCCACCCACCCGCTGAATAGAAAGGTTATGCAGAATGAAGTCTCATCTTTCCTAGATGGTAGCCCAAGTAGAGGGTGTGTCCAGGCTCCCTAACATCTGGGGTTTGTTGTGGGATAGTGACTGGAGGGGGGCTGTTTCTCAACCCCACAAGCAAAATCAGGAGCAATTCAAAAGGTCCAAAGGTGCTTCATTGCAATGGAGGGGACAAGGTTTGCTGGCTTCACCTGGTCATGCTGCTGTAGAGAGACTAAGAATATATGCCCCATGACCACCCCCTTGTAGGGAAATACAGGAATAAGGTCCCCTCCAGTCCTACCCTTTAAGTGCCTGAGAAAGAACTGAAACATTTCCCAGCCCTTTGCAGTCAGTTCTTAGATAAATCTAAGGTTGGGAGCAGGGAGATAGATCTATTGGGTCTGTAACAGTCAACTGTGTCCTGCTGAGGGAGAGTTTCCTGGTGGCCCCCACCCCACCCCAGCAATAGGCAGGGCCAGAAGGAACTGTAACCTTTTGGAGCCCTTTAGGGAACCCTGCCAAGCAAGGTTGTAGGTGTGTGCTCCCTGAGGCTAAGGGGTCTCAGAGAGTACCAATCACCAAGACAGCTACAGATGATGATTGGCATGTGTAGTCCCATCTGCTTAAGAGATATTTGTAACTGATCAAAGCAATTCTGCACTGTCAGGTGGATTGCAGGCACTCGATAAACATTCACAGCTTCCACCCACCAGAGACCATGCAGCAGAGGTGGAGAGAGGGGCATCCCTGGGGTAGGCAGAACTACATGTGGCAGCCCAGGACTCCTTTGAGTGATGTGGAAACATGCCCCTCCATACCTCTTGCTGAGGCCTTGCCACTGGGAGAGACTCAGGAGCCATCACCATGTGGAGAGATATTTTTCTCTGGTTCCCTACTTCTCTTCCTGAGTTCCAGGAAAACATCTGTGGACAGTGAAGGAAAGTGGGCTGGTGGAGGCAGAGGCAAACTGTGGGGGAAGAAAACACTTACGGGTCACTGCAGTTTTGCTCTTCAAAGTGCCTAAACCACATGAGACGGGGCCTCTCTTCTGTAACTTGAGATGCAAGTGCATGGGTATTTATTTTCATGAAATGATTGAAAAGTAGATAAAATTAATAAATAGTGAGCCACACGCCTTAAGTGACCTTCAAATAGAGTAGTAACAAAAGCAATTACATAAAGAAGTACATCTGATTTTAGATGTGCCAGAAAGCTAAACAAAATAGAAAGAAAATCCATTATTCTGGCCATTTAAGACAAAGGGGGATTAAGGACAGTTTAGTTACTTTTCTTAAAGGAAGAATGACAGTACACTGAAGTCATAATCTGCAGTTTGGCTGGAGTGCTTTAAGATGGGAAAATACCCAAACCAGCCTCTCCCACTCCCTTTTCCCTGAGGCTACAAAACCTTGTGCTGAATCTGCTGTGAAGAAGTGAGTGTGGCAGGTGCTGCTGCACTGAGGGCAAAAAGGCCTGGAGGCCACTGCCAACCCTGTGGCTGAGGAGCCTGCTGCCAAGAAGCCACAAAAAAAGCACCAAGGACATGCAAGTAGTGATCACAGGAGAGGCTTGAGACAGGACAGGAAGAAAAGGGACAAGGTACTTATTAAATAGCAAAAATCGTTTCAAAGCAAACTTTGTTAATGCTATCCAGATTTAGTGTTGCCTGCGCATGAGAATTGGGAAAACAAGCAAAGACCCATAATATTACCAGTTTTTAAAGTGTGGTCTACAAGCCCCTTTCCTTTCATCATCCAAGGGTGCTACAGTGTTCCAGCCCCCCTCTCCAGCCAAAACTTCTGAGTCCAAATTTCTGAAGTGGGGCCCAGGAATCTGTATTTTTAAGCTTATAAGTATAACAATTTTGATAACCATTAACCTGAAGGGTAAAAGACCAAATTGTCAATATATATTCTGCCTTAATTTTGCAGTCGGTCACTGGAAAGCACGTTGGTTTTGGAATCAAAGTGTTTGGGGTTAAATTATGCCACTTAGCCTTGAGCAATTAACTTAATTTTCTATGACTCCAGTTCTTTTCATTTGCAATGAAAATTCTACCCAGAGTTGTAAATATTAATTGCAGAAATGTAAAGACATTTGCAATGTAAATTATACAAGATTAGATAAATGTTTAGTAGTTGTAGTAGTAGCAGTAGTAGTAACTCTCATATCAGAAGTCCCCACCCATTGTGGCAGCTACCATACCTCTTGCCTGGACCACTATAATATTTATATCAAAAATCACTCACTTTGCATAGTATCATGTTAACTGAAACTTTGCGTATTGGAGCTGTGACCTTAATTGCACAATTTTGTGATAGTGGTAGTCGTTTTTTGTTTGTTTGTTTTTATTGCTGGAATTGAATAATACAGAGTATGAAAAGAAGCACTGGTGCTTGGAATGGAAATTGAGTTGACATAGTTACTCATTCGCTCAAAAAATATTTTAGTGAACATTTACTAAGTACCAGGCACTGTTAAATGTGTCAGAGATATAACAGCATATAGACCCAAGGATGTTCTCCAAAGAGTTATTTATGATAACAAAACATGAAAACAATCTAAATTTCAAAACAACATAAGAAGATTTATTATAGCCATAAGATGGGATGGTATGTAGCCATTAAAAATCATGTTCTAGATCAGACTTTTTGACAGGGAAAATATTTAAAATATATTCATACTTGAAAAAGAGGCAAAAAAATAGGTAGAACATAATGTCATTTAAAATAACAAAGTATATATATTTATTTTTTGTGTGTAAATATTTTTATATCCATACCCATACTCCATCTGTATCTGAGTAAAACCACTTCACTCAGACCAAGTAGAGAGAGAGAAAGGAAGAAGGTATACCCATTAATCTAGTTTAGGGCCTCCCACAGAGCAAGTCTTCAGTAAATGTTTGTTGAAAGGCTGAATGAAAGTAGCATAGAACTTTGTGTTCACCCACAGGCCTAGGATTTCTATTTTTATGCCCACAACACATCACCTCCATGTCTTCTCCACACCAAACGTTCTTTTTTTGGTATTTCTTTTTCTTAATGAGTGACACTATTATCTCCCTGTGACTTAAGTCACATTTCTCTTATTTCCTATATTCAGTTTGTCCCCAAGTTCAGCTTTAACCACTTCTCCATTTCTATCCTGATCTAAGAGGCAATTCAGAGCAAAGACTCTGGAGATAGATTTCCTGGGTTTAAATGAAACATTGCTACTTACTAGTTGTGTGACCTTGGGCAACTAATTTAAATATGCCCAGGCTCTTCATTTATATTATTGATGGATATTTGGATTACAAGTAACAGAAAACCCAACTCAAACTGGCTTCAACAAAAAAGAGAATTTTTTGGTTTATTTAACTGGGCCAAGGGTGTGCAGCTAGATCTAGGAGCTCATCGTGGCACTTTATCTCTTAGGGCTGATTTCCTGGTTTGGGCTCCACTCTCACATAGAGTCCTCCCCCAGGGTGACAAGGTGACATGATGTCTTCCAGAGTGCTAGTTTTACACCCTACTCTCTCAGCTGCCCCAGAAAGTCCTCCTCTCTCTCTCTCTCTCTCCCCCCCGCCCCTCTGTCTCTCTCTCTCTCTGGCAAAAAGTTCAGGATTATCTGATGCTAATTGGCCAAGACCTATCACATAGTCACTCTTAAACCTAGGGATGGGATGAATTCCACCCAGTCTCATGGAACAAGAAAGGGAAAGGGAGTTAATCAATGAAAACTGAGGTGTTCTGTCCAGGAAAGAAGAGGGAATAAGTGCTAGTCTCACAGAAAAAGTAACTGAACATTCATGAATATACACATTGGTTTTCCTGTTCTCCACACTGTTTCTAGAAAGAGCTTTCCAAAATGCAAATCTAATTATCATAATATATAAGCTTCACAGAGCAGTGACTAGTTCTTGCTCATCTTAAGGTTCCAACAAGGTTGATGCTTGGAATATCAGTTGAATGAATGACTTCATCTGAGCCTCACAAGTGCCAGGAGGTGCCAGAGCATATGTGATAATGGAAAAATAGGCCAAGACAAAACAAGTGCAAAATTAGTCAACTGGATACCATGATATAGACCAAGCAGAGGTGGGGTTTTGACTGTATCTTGAAAGATAGAGAAAATACGTATGGGTATAACTGTGTTCAGCTGACCCTGGATGATGCTGGGTATGGAAAGTTCATTTTCTAGCAGTTATATAAGGGAACTGTGGTATTACTCAAATTCTAGAGAGAAAGCAGACAAACACAAAGATACCTTGATAATGTGATAAGCCCATACCCTCCTCAGGGTCTTTGCCCATGCTGGTCCCTGTGCATGAATGCTTCTATATCATCAGTCTCCTTTACTTCATTTAGGTTTCAGCACCAATGTCACCCCCTTGGAGAGTTTCCCTGAACTTGCTATTTAAAGCAGTCCTACCACATCATTATCCAGTTGCAGTTCCTTTCTTGTGTAGTCACTACCTGAAATTACCATGTTTACTTGTTTAGTCTCTCCCTTTCCATAATAACATAAGCTTGACTAGAGCAAGGATCTTCACTGTTTAAACAAATAAATTAGCAAAAGGAATAATTCTTCTGTTTTGAGGCTAGGTAAACAACATGTTTTAGATATGTGTCAAGCATAGTATCTGAGTACATGGCAGAGTGGCTCTTTGACTATTGTTTATAGATGTCACAAAATACCAAAAGCCCTGACTTCCATGCTTCTGACCCTTCTTAAAGGCAAGGCCCAGAGCCCAGGGCAGCAGAGGCAGGGCAGGGAAGGCAGGTGGAGGGAAGGAGGGAAAACCTGGGTGGCTGTTGCTGCTTGCCTAGGAAAAGTGCTGAGTAGGGAGCGGAGCTGGGCAACTCACGAAAGTACAGAGCAAGGAGATGATCAGAAATGGGGCTCCTGAAACTTCCATGGGAAGCTGGGAGTTAAGTTGTGTAGGCTGAGTTTGGGAAGAAAAAAATCCTAATCTGAATCTTGTTTTAATTATAAATTGATAATGGCAGCACCTAGTTCAACTGAACTTCAAAATTTCAGAGTACATCTAATGAACCTCTACTATGTTCAAAGCACTTGTTGGCCCAGCACAGGATATAGAGTTGAGGCAAATATGGCTTAGTCCTCTTAGTAAACACAAGTTGAAGGGTGGGTCACAGGTAACATAATCATATGATAATCATGAAACCCAGAGGACATTGGAATGATCTTTCAAAGAAGGCCCTGGTAAGAGAGAGCAGGGCTGGCAAAAGGATGAAAGGTGATCAAAACCATGTTGGTGATTAAAAACATGAAATTCAAGAAAAATATTTATTTTTCACTGAATTTATGTCAACAAGTTCACCTTTAACTGGCAATAATATGGATGGAAAAGATCATTTCACTAAGATAGGCTGCATATCTGAGGTCAGCATACCTATCAATAATTGCTTTTTGTTTTTTCAGAAACAAAATATGCTGAAATTCAAGAACTAGGCCTGCATGACTACTTTGTGACTCGCCAAAGCTGAGCCACCTCCACACAGTGAGCTGGGATGACCATGTGGTGCCCAGCAGTCTTAGGACAGTGTCCTGACCTCCTTCCCAGGGAAAAATGCAAGGACTGTTTGTCACCTCTCAGCTCCTCTGACTGCATTCCAGGCTCTTCTGACTTTGTAAAAAAAAAAAAAAAAATCAAATAAAAATGCTATCTTCCTAAAGTCAGAAAATAGTCTCCATTTAGACTTCTCCTGGGACCTTAAATTTGAGCTGTAGAATTCTTTTATTACATACTCTTCTTGTCACCAACCTTTTGAAATGGAGAATTTACCTTTAAGTAAAGTCTGCACTTTATTATATGAAGTGTGAAAGTCAAGTCTTTATTTAACTCTCAAAAGAAACAAAATTTTGCCTTGTTTTATATATAATATAGATTATGATATATATAAAATATATATCACATATATCTAAAATATATATCACATATATCTAAAATATATATCAGCCAAGGTATGCTAAGAAAAGGAAGACTTGAGATACATTGACTAAAGATCATGAACCTTTAAAAATGTCTCTTGAGGAGATCCAAGATGGTGGAGAAATAGTGGAAGCTATACTAACCTCCTCCCAGGACCAAACTGGAATTACAATTTAATTGTGGAGAAATCATCCAGAATAACCAACTGAACACTAGCTGGAGAGAAGCTTTATAACCATGGACAGATGGAAGAGGCCACTTCCTCACAATGTGACTGGTAGGAAGTGCAGAGATGTGAGAGGGCTGGGTGGGCTCCCACAGGTGGCAGCTGAAGGGACAGAGAAAGATCTCAGCAGCCAGGGGTTCCCCATGAGAAAGGTGGGGTCTAAACCCCCAGCTTGGCTTCCCAGCCTACAACAACAGAGCAGAGAGTAAAATAGCACCCAGCTGTGAAAACTGAAAAACCTCAGGGCTTTTTGCTGGCCTAAGAGAAACAGTTGGAGACAGAGAGTCCTTAAAGGGACCACTATGAAAATACTTTGGCACCCATTTACCCTGGGCTCCTGCAGAGGGAGGGCAGAGTGGACTAGAGACACTTAAGGAGAGTTTGGGATGCTAGGTTTGAGGAGAGAACTGAGGGAGCAGCCAACCAGGTCCCAATGCTGACTCATCCCCCACACTGCAGTCTGACTACTTCCCTCCAAGTGGTGTCAGCCTGAGGAAAGCAATATTCCCACCCCCATGAATTAATCTGCCCCTCCCTTAGTGTTTAAGCCTGATGGCTCATCACAGATTGAATAGATTAACAACTAAAGGAGACAGACAAAGACAGTAAATCTCTGATAGTCTCCAACAGGCTACCTAGGCCCAGACTGGGACATGATCTGTTGCCACCAGGGGAATTTGCAGGAAGCAAAGAAAGTGCATCTCTATAACAGTATACAAGACATGGAGGGAGGAGTGACTCTCAGCCAGCTAGCTGGTGGGAAGGACCCACCAAAGAGCAACACAACAACAATCAAAACCCAAGTACAACCACCAGACAGCCCAAATAAATGGTATGCAGGGCATCCCAAGAGCATCAAGTTCAGGAGCTCAAGGAGACTGAACCACTGAATCCCACAGATCTCCTACCACAGAAGGTCATGACATGAAGACAGGAAGTCAGAGCAGATCAATCTAAGAAGCAAAAACAAACAAGAAGAGTTACAAAAATGGGGAGATGAAGAAACAATTCCCCATTGAAAGGAAAGGAGGAGTCCCCAGAGAGAGTGCTGAATGAAAGATAGGTAAGCAAACAATCAGACATGGAATTCAAAATAATGATTATTAGGAAGCTCAATGAGCTCAGTGAGCTCAAAGAAAACTACAAAGCACTCCAAGGGAATGGCAAAGAACTCCAGGGGAGCTACAAGGAACTTACTGAGAACTATACCAGCATGAAAAAGGACATAGAAACTATCCATAAGAGCCAGGAGGAAATAAAGAATACAATTTCTGAATTGAAGAACATAGTAGAAGGAATCAAAAGCAGGCTAGATGATGCAGAAGATCAGATCAGTGAGCTGGAGGACATGTAGAAAAAAATTCTCAGACAGTGCAACAAAATGAAAAAGACTGAAAAAGAATGAAGAGGTTTTAAGGGAGCTGCAAGACAACATGGAACCTAATAATTTCATTATCAAAGGGATACCAGTAGGAGAAGAACAAGAGCAAGGGATAGAAAATGTTTGAAAAAATAATAACAAAAAACTTTCCTAACTTGATGAGAGAAAATGTCATGCAAGTCCAGGAAGCACAGAGGGTCCCAATGAAGATGAACCTTAACAGGATCACTCCAAGACACATCATAATTAAAATGGCAAAATTCAAAGACAAAGAGAGAATCCTAAAAGTAACAAGGCAGAAATAGCTAATAATATACAAGGAGGCTTCGATAAGGCTATTATCAGATTTATCAACAGAAACACTACATGCCAGAAGAGAATGGCAAAAAGTATTCCAAGCAATGAACAACAAAGGCCTACAACCAAGACTACTCTACCAAACAAGGCTCTCATTCAAAATCGAAGGTGAAATAAGGAGTCTTCCAGACAAAAGAAGGCTAAAAAAATACATCGCCACCAAACCAGCATTGCAAGAGAGGCTAAAGGCACTGCTTTAAGAAGAAGGAGGAAAAAAAAGGGGGGAAAGAGAGAGAGATGAACACAGGTACAAAGGGGAAAAATGACAATAAATAAGTACCTATCAATAATAACCCTAAATGTAAATGGATTAAATACTCCAATCAAAAGACATAAGGTAGCTGAATGGATAAGAAAAAATGACCTACGTATATGCTGTCTATGAGAGACCCATCTTAGAACAAAAAATCTACACTGAAAGTTAAGGGGTGGAAATATATTTTAAGCAAATGGACATGAGAAAAAGCTGGAGTAGCAATACTTATGTCAGACAAAATGGATTTCACAACAAAATCCATAAAAAGAGACAAAGAGGAAAATTTCATAATACTTAAGGGAACAATCCATCAAGAAGATATAACCCTTATGAACATATCTGCACCCAATATAGGAGCTCCCAAATATGTAAGAAAAATCTTGGAGCACTTCAAAAAGGATATCAACAGCAACACACTCATAGTAGGGGACTTTAGCACCCCATTTTCACAATGGACAGATCTTCAAAGCAAAGAGACACCAAGAATATTGAGGCATTGAACAACATTCTAGATCAAATGGACTTACTTGATATATATAGAACTTTTCACCCCTAAGAAGCAAAATATACATTTTTTTCAAATACACATGGAACACTTTCAAAGATAGACCACATGGTACAAAGCAAAACAAGCCTCATCAAATTCAAGAAGTTAAAATTATATCAAGCATCTTCTCAGATCATAATGGCTTGAAACTAAAAACCAACTTCAAGGAAAAACATGCAAAAACATTCAAATTCATGGAGACTGAATAACATGCTTTTAAATAATAAATGAGTTAACAAATTAAAATGAATACACAACAGTCCAAAACCTATGGGATACAGCAAAAGCAGTCCTGAAAGGGAAGTTCATAGCAATAAAGGCCTACTTAAAAAGGATAGAAGAATCTCAAATAAACAAACTAACCCTAGTTCTAGAAGAGCTAAAGGAATGACAACAAACAAAGCACAGAGTGAGTACAAGAAAGGAAATCATCAAGATCAGAGCAGAATTAAATGACATAGAGACTAAAAGAACAATTCAAAGGATCAATAAAACCAGGAGTTGGTTCTTTGAAGAGATAAACAATATTGACAAGCCTTTAACCAGACTCCTCAAGAAAAAGAGAGAAGACCCATATAAATAAAATCCAAAATGAAAGAATAGAATTCACAGCCAATACCGCAGAAATACAAAGAATTATAAGAAATTACTATGAACAATTATACGACAAGGAATTTGACAATCTGGGTAAAATAGACAAATTTCTGGAAAAATATAATCTTCCAAAATTGAATCAAGAAGTAGAAAACCCAAATAAACTGATAACAACTAGTGAAATTGAAGCAGTAATCAAAAACCTCCTGGCACACAAAAGCTCTGGACCAGACAGCTTCACAGGCAACTTTTACCAAACATTTAAGGAAAAACTAACTTCTGTTTTTCTCAAAGTATTTCAAAAAACCCAAGAAGAGGGAAGACTCCCAAACTCTTTATATGAGGCCAGTACTATCCTAATTTCAAAACCAGGTCAAGACACAACAAAGAAAAAAAGCTACAGGGCAAGCATAGATGCTAAAACCCTCGACAAAATGTTGGCAACCCAGATCCAGCAAGATCAAGTGGGATTCATCCCAGAGATGCAAAGGTGGTATAATATCCACAAATCAATAAACATAATACACTACATAAACATAATGAAAGACAAAAATCACATGATCATATCAATATATGCTAAAAAACATTTTATAAAGTTCAGCACGCATTTATGATAAAAATGCTCAGCAAAGTGGAAACAGAAGGAGCATATCTCAACATAATAATAAAGGCCATATACGAGAAACCTACTACCAACATCATATTCAATGGGCAAAAACTGAAAGCATTCCCCCTGAGATCAGGAACAAGACAAGGGTGTCCACTCTCTACACTCCTATTCAACATAATTTTGGAAGTTCTAGCCAAAGTGACTAGACAAGAAAAAGAAATAAATGGCATTCAAGTTGGAGAGGAGGAAGTAAAACTGTCATGATTTGCAGATGACACAATAGTGTACATAGAAAACCTTATAGACTCCACCAAAAAACTACTTGACCTAATAAATGAATTTGGCAAAATAACAGGGTACAAAGTCAATATTCAGATATCAAAGGCATTTCTGTACACCAACAATTAAATGTCAGGAATAGAAACTAGGAAAAAAAATTCCATTTACTACTAGCAAGAAGAAAAATAAAGTATTTAGGAATAAACTTAACCAAGGAGGTAAAAGATCTGTACTTGAAAAACTACAGAACATTGAAGAAAGAAATTAAGGACGATATAAATAAATAGAAGCATATACCATGTTCATGGATGGGAAGACTTAACTTCATTGAAATGTTCATTCTACTCAAAGCAATTTATAGATTCAATGCAATCTGTATTTAAATACCAATGACATACTTCACAGACCTACAACGAATACTTCAAAAATTTATTTGGAACCAAAAAATGACCACGAATAGCCTCAGAAATCTTGAGAAAGAAGAACAAGTATGAGAAATCACAATACCTGACATCAAACTATATTACAAGTCCACTGTAATCAAAACAGTCTGGTACTGGCATAAGAACAGACATATAGATCAATGGATCAGAGTAGAGAACACAGAAATAAACCCAGGTCTATATGGTCAATTAATATTTTGACAAAGGGGGAAGGAACATAAAAAAGAGTAAAAATAGCCTCTTCAACAAATGGTGTTGGGAGAACTGGACAGGGACATGCAGAAAAATTAAACAAGAACACCAACTTACACCACACAACAGAATAAACTCAAGATGGATAAAAGAATTAAATGTAAAGCCCTGGCTGCTGTGGCTCAGTGGATTGAGCACCAGCCTGCAAACCAAGTGTCACTGGTTTGATTCCCAGTCAGGGCACATGACTAGGCTGCACATCGGGTCTCCAGTTGGGGGTGCGAGTGAGAGGCAACCACACAGTGATGTTTTTCTCCCTCTCTTTCTCCTTTCCCTTCTCTCTGAAAATATATAAACAAACAA
Source organism: Furipterus horrens (assembly GCF_987537825.1). NCBI lineage: Eukaryota > Metazoa > Chordata > Mammalia > Chiroptera > Furipteridae > Furipterus > Furipterus horrens. The sequence continues at coordinate 47,623,703 of NW_028327182.1, forward strand.
ACAAATTAATTATTTTTTTTAAAAAGGAAGCACTTGTAATTAGCAATCAGGTAAAGAGATTAAAAAAAAAAAAGACAAATTTAAGCTGTGACACCATAAAAGTCATAGAGGAAAACAGAGGCAGTAAAATTTCAGATATCCCATGCAGCAGTATTTTTGCCGATATATCTCCCAGGACAAGGGAAATAAAGGAAAGAATAAATAAATGGGTCTACATCAAACTAAAAAGTTTCTGCTCAGTGAAAGAAACCATCAGTAAGAGGAAAAGGGGACCAACCATATGAAAAAACATATTTGGCGATGATACCTTGGACAAGGGTTTGATCTGCAAAATCTATAAAGAATTTATCTCACTCAACACAGGAAGACAGACAACCTAATTTAAAAAATGGGCAAAGGACCTGAACAGACACTTCTCCAAGGAGGACATACAGAGGGCCCATAGGCATATGAAAGAATGCTCAATAACACTGTCCATCAGAGAGATGCAAATTAAAACCACAATGAGATACAACCTCACTTCAGTCAGAATGACCATCATTAACAAATCAACAGACAAGTATTGATGAGGATGTGGAGAAAAAGGAACCCTAGTACACCATTGGTGGGAATGCAGACTGGTACAGCCACTGTGAAAAACAGTATGGAATTTTTCAAAAAATTAAAAATGGACCTGCCTTTTGATACAGTGATTCCACTGCTAGGATTATACCCAAAAAATCCTGAAACACCAATTCAGAAAAACTTATGCACCCCTATGTTCATAGCAGCACTATTTACAATAGTCAAACACTGGAAACAGCCTAAGTGCCTATTAGGGGATGAGTGAATCAAAAACTGTGGTACATTTACACAATGGAATATTACACAGCTGAAAGAAAGAAGGTACTCCTACCTTTTGCGACAACGTGGATGTAACTGGAGAGGATTATGCTTAGTGAAATGAGTCAGGTGGCAAAAGAAAAATACCATATGATCTCACCTAACACAGGGACCTCATGAACAAAACAAACAAATGGGAAACATAGAACTGGAGGTATGGAAACAAGGAATAGACTTACAGTGACCAGAGGGAAGGTGAGAAGGGGAGAAGGGGGGAAAGAAAAAGAAGGGTCTAATCAAAGAACTAATATGAATGACTCATGGATATGGAAAACAAGGTGGGGATTGACTGTGGGAAAGGGAAGAGGTGGATGAGGCAGGGGAGAGCAATGGGGTAAAAATGGGACAACTGTAATAGAACAACAATAAAAAATGGAAAATCTTAAAATTAAATTAAAATGTCTCTTGCCCTGACCAGTGTGGCTCAGTGGGTTGGGCATCATCCCACAAACTGAAGGCTCATCCGTTTGAGTCCCAGTCAGGGCACATGCCTGGGTTGCAGGCCACATGCCTGGTTGTGGTGTACAAGAGGCAACTGGTTGATGTTTCTCTCACACATCAATGTTTCTCTCCCTCTCCTTCTCCCATCCCCTCTCTGTAAAAACAAATAAATAAAAAAAATTTTTAATGTCTTTCTATTAGGAACCTGTGTTATATACTGAAGTTATGTGAGTTACAAAGGAAGAAAACAAATGAAAAGAACATGTGTAAACTTTTATACAATATCCAATCTATCAAGCATAAAGTGGTCATCAAGCATTTACTATATGTTCAAAACCACTCTGCATTTACCCAAGCTCAGTACATACAGGTCATCTTCAGCTTAAAACAGAAGGTGTGCCCGAGTTCATTGGCAGCTTTCATTTTTTAAAACTCAACAAATTTCTTGTAGGCATAAATATTTTTTTCCTATATTACATGTTTAATAGACTTCTGTGGGCTAGCCTAGGGTATAACCAGCATATTGTTTATATGAGAACTGTTCCTCACATTTCAGTTTATAGTTCAGTCATGGTAACTCACCAACCCAACCGTTCCCCCTACCACAGAGAGAACCAAAGACTGCAATGGGAGGGGCAGGTCACCACCATGACTTCTGGACCATCTTTTATTACCTCCAAACTTGGCTCCTCAGGTCCTCAAACCTTTGGTCTGTTTTTTATGTATTGGTTTCAGGTGTACAGCTTAGTGGTTAGACAATCATATACATTACATAGTAATCCCCTCAATATTTCCAGTACCCCAACTGGCACCATACATAGTTATTGCAATATTATTGACTATGTTTCCTATGCTTTACTTACTTCCCTGTGACTTTTTTTAACTACCAGTCTGTGCTTAGTCTCTTCACCTCATTCATACAGTGCCTCAACTCCCCTCTCCTCTGGCAGCCACCAATTCTCTCTCTGTATCTGTAAGTCTGTTTTAATTTTGTTTGTTCATTTATTTTGTTCTTTAGATTCCACATATAAGTGAAATCATATGGTATTTGCCTTTTTCTGACTGACATATTTCACTAAGCATAATATCCTCCAGGTCCATCCATGCTGTCACAAATAGTAAGATTTCACTTTTTTATGGCCAAGTAATGTTCCATTGGATAAATGTACCACAGCTTTTTTATCCACTTGTCTATTGATGGGCACTGGGTTACATACATAGCTTGGCTATTGTAAATAACACTGCTATAAACAGAGATGCATATATTCTTTCAAATTAGAGTTTCAGGTTTCTTTGGATAAATCCTCAGAAGTGGAATCATTGGGTCATAGGGCAGGTCCATTTTTAATATTTTGAGAAAACTTTATACTGTTTTCCACAGTGGTTGCACCAGTCTGCATTTGCAACAACAGTACACTAGGGTTCCCTTTTCTCCACATTCTTGCCAATACTTGTTTGTTGATTTTATTGATGACAGCCATTCTGAAAGGTGTGAGATGATATCTCCTTGTAGTTTTAGTTTACATTTCTCTTATACTTAGTGATATTGAGTATCTTTTCATATTCTATTAGCCTTCTATATGTCCTCTTTGGAAAGAATTTATTAGGATCCTCTGCCAACTTTTTAATTGGATTTTTTGGTTTTTTGGATGTAGAGTAGTATGAGTTCTTTTTAAATTTTGAGTATTAACACCTTATCAGATGTATCATTGGTGAATATGTTCTTCCATTTTGTAGATTGTCTCATCATCTTTTCTGTTTTCTTCTTTTTGTTATTTAAAAAATATTTTATTGTATGTTTTCCATTATCATTTATCCCCCCCCACACCCTCTTCCACCCCTCCCATCCCACCCCACAATCACCACACTGTTGCCTATGTCAATGAATTCTTTCTCTTTTCTTTCCTGTTTTGTTTGATCTCTCCACCACTTCCAACCCCATCCCCAGAGCTGTCAGCCTGCTTTCTATCTAAAGTCTGTCTCTATTGTGCTTGTTAGTTCAGTTTGTTCATTAGATTCCACATATTAGTGAAATTGTATGCTAATTGTCTTTCTCTGACTGGTTTATTTCACTTAGCATAATGTCCTCCATGTCCATCCATGCTGTCACAAGGGTAAAATGTTCTTCTTCTTACAGCCTAGTAGTATTCCACTGTGTAAATGTACCATAGCTGTTTTATCCGCTCATCTGTTGATGGACACTTGGTCTTCCAAATCTTGGCTATTGTAAATAACACTGCAATGGACATAGGGATGCATATATTCTTTTGCATTAGTATTTTGCATTTCTTCAGATAAATTTCCAGGAGTGGAATTACTGGGTCATAAGGTAGTTTCATTTTTTAATTTTTTGAGGTAATTCCATACTGCTCTTCACAGGGGCTGCACCAATCAATCTGCATTTCCACAAACAGTGCACAAGGATTCACCTTTCTCCACATGCTTACCAACACTTGTTTGTTGATTGATTAATCATCATTCTTACATGTGTGAGGTGATATCTTATTGTGGTATTAACTTTCATTTCTCGGATACTTAGTGATGTCGAGCATCTTTTCATATGTGTATTGGTCATCTGTATGCCTGCTTTGGAGAACTGTCTATTTTTAATTGGATCGGTTTTTGTTTTTTGGTTTCTTTGATGTTGAGATTTAAAAGTTCTTAATAAATTTTGCGTATTAATTCCTTATCATATGTATTGGCAAATATGTTCTCCCATTCAGTGGATTGTCTTTTCATTTTGTTGATGGTTTCCTTTGCTATGCAAAACCTTTTTAGTTTGATGTAGTCCTATCTGTCCATTTTTTAAATTTCTTTCTCTTGCCTGGGGAGACACATCGGAAAAAAATGTTGCTAGAAGAAATGTCCAAGATTTTACTGCATATGTTTTCTTCTAGGAATTTTTTTGGTTTTAACATTCAAATCTTTAATCCATTTTTAGTTTATTCTTGTGTATGGTGCAAGAAAGTGGTCTAGTTTCATTTTTTGCTTCTATCTGTTCAATTTCACAACACCATTTTATTGAATAAACTCTTTTTGGCCCATTGTATGTTTTTGCCTCTTTTGTCAAATATTAATTGATCATAAAGGCATGGATTTATTTCTGGCCTCTCTATTATGTTCCTTTGATCTATATGTCTGTCTTTATGCCAGTACCATGCTGTTTTGATTACCATATAGTTTGATATTAGGTAGTGTGATTCCTCCAACTTCGTTCTTTCTTCACAAGATTGCTGTTGATATTTGGGGCTTTTTGTGGTTCTATATAAATTGTTGGAATATTTCTTCTAGTTTTGTGAAATACACCATTAGTATCTTGATAAGAATTGAATTGAGTCTGTAGATTGTTTTTGGTAGCATAGACATTTTAATGATGTTAAATCTTCCTATCCATGAACAAGGTATCGTCGTCGTCGTCGGCGGCAGCCGTCCGTCTCCAGAGACGATGGTGTAGCTTCTTAAGAGTCTATCTGCACCGCCGAGAATGGCTGTGCAGTCCGACTCGGGAATGACACGGTAACTGTCTCCTCCCGTGTTGAATCGACATCTTGCGATGACGCTGGAGTGTCCTCTCCAGTGAAGCTGAAGCTACAGAGCCTGGGCAGGGTGATATGGAGGGTCTGCTGTTGCCCATGCAGCAGACCCCCCCTCTCTTCGCAGCTGAAGGGCCCAAGGGAAAGACGGAGTCAATACAGCTTGGCTTCAGGTGCGCCGCAGGAGTTGCCGGTGTTGACTGCAACGTCAAACCGCCTTAGGGACTCCGGCTCCGGATTTTCTGTCGGGGTTTACTCCCTTAGCCTTTCCCCTGAAGAGGTATGCCGCAAGGCAGCGGAGGATTTTTGGAGTCAGAGTTTTCCTTCTCTGATGTGCCCTGACTGGAAGATCAAACCAGCGACACTTAGCTCGCAGGCCGACGCTCAATCCACTGAGCCAAACCAGCCAGGGTTTATGAACAAGGTATATACTTCCACTTATTTGTATCTTCTATGATTTTTTTCTTCAGAGACTTGTTTCATGTCCTAACATGGTCTATTACAAAATTATTCCATGTGCACTTGAAAGAAATGTATATTCTGTTGCTTTAGGGTAAAATGCTCCAAAGATATCAATTAAATTCACTTTATCTAATGTGTCATTTAAAGCTGTTTTCTCCTTGTTGATTTTCTGTTGGAAGATCTATCTGTTGAGGTCCATGGGGTGTTAAAATACCCTATTGTGACTGTATTTCTGTCAATTTCTCCCTTATGTCTATCAAGATTTGCTTTACATATTTATGTGCTCCTATGTTGGGTGCATAAATGTTTACTAGAGTTATATCCTCCTGTTATATTGCTCCCTTTATCATTATGGATTGTCACCCTTTGTCGTTTACTGTAGTCTTTGTTTTAAAGTCTGTTTTGTCAGACATAAGTATTACTACCCCAGCTTTTTTCCCCTTTCCATTTGCATGAAATATCTTTTCCCATCCCTTTACTTTTAGTCTGTGTGCATCTTTTGTTATGAGATGAATCACTTGCAGATAGCATATATATGAGTCTTGTTCTCTTACCTATTTAGCTACCCTATATCTTTTTATTGGAACATTTAAGCCATTTACATTTAAAGTGATTATTGATAGGTATGTATTTATTGTCATTTTATTTTTTAAGCTATGTCTTTCTGTATTTTTTTCTTTTCTTCTCCTCCTCCTCCTTCTTCAAGCAAGTTTTTTAACATTTGTTGTAATACTGGTTTGTTGGTAACAAACTCTTTTAGCTTTCTCTTGTATATGAAGGTCTTTATTTCTCCTTCAAATTTAAGTGATAGCCTTGCTTGGTAATGTAGCTTTGGTTGTGTTTCCTAGCTTTTCATCACTTTGAATATTCATGCCAACCTCTTCTGGACTGAAATGTTTCTGTTAAAAAAAATCAGATGACATTTGTATGGGAGCTCCCTTGTAGGTAACTAACAACCTTTTTCTTGTGGCTTTTAAGATACTCTCTTTGTCTTTAAGCTTTGTTATTTCAATTATTATGTGTCTTGGTGTGGGCCTCTTTGGGTCCATTTTGTTTGGGACTCTCTACATTTCTGTACTTGTGTTTGTTTGTTTGTTTGTTTTTCCTTTACCAGGTTAGGGAAGTTTTCAGTCATTATTTCTTCAAAAAGGTTCTTGATCCCTTGTTCTCTGTTTTCCCCTTCTAATACCCCTATGATATGGATGTTGTTTTGTTTCATTTTGTCCCAAAGGTCAGAGATTTTTCTGCCTTTTTTCCTCTAGGATTTTTATGGTTTCAAGTCCTCCATTTAAGTCTTTAATCCATTTTGAGTTATTCTTGTACAAGCTGTAAGGAGGTGATCTGGTTTCTTTTCTTTTTCTTTTTGCATGTATCTGTCCAACTTTTCCCAGAACCATTTATTGAATAGATTGTCTTTATCTTTCTTTGTCAAATATTAATTGCCCATACAGACCTGGGTTTATTTCCAGGCTCTATTTTGTTCCTTTAATCTATTTGTCTGTTTTTATGCCAGTACCATACCACTTTGATTACTATGGCCTTGTTGTATAGTTTGACATCAGGTACCATAATACCCCCAACTTAGTTTTTTTTCTCAGCATTGCTGAGGCTATTTAAAGTCTTGTATGGTTCCATATAATTTTTAAATTATTTATTATAGTTCTGAAAAATATATTAATGGTATTTTGATAGGAGTTGCATTTAATCTATACATTGCTGTGGGTAGTACGGGCATTTTAATGATGTTAATTCTTCCTATCTATGACCACGGTATATGCATCCATTTGTTTGCATCTTTTTTTTATTTCTTTTCTTAGTGCTTTATAGTTTTCCAAGTACAGGTCTTTTACCTCCTTGGTCAGCTTTACTCTTAGGTATTTTATTTTGTTTTAGTTGCAATTGTAAATTGGATTGTTTCTTTAGTTTCCCTTTCTGATATTCAATTATTGATATATAAATGTGCAACTGATTTCTAAATATTATTTTTGTATTCCACTATTTCACTGATTTCATTGATTAGCTCTAGTAGCTTTTTTATGGAATCCTTAGGACTTTCTATATGCAGTGTCATGTCATCTGCAAATAATGAGAGCTTTACTTCTCCCTTTCCAATTTGGATGGCTTTTTATTTCTTTCTCTTATCTGTTTGCTGATCTTATCTGTTGGCTAGAACTTCCAGTACTATGTTGAATAATAGTGGTGAAAGAGGCACTTGGCCTATTTTTAAGGTGACAGATTTTCCCCCTTTGAGTTTGGGCCCTAATATGACTTCTGGTTTGGGAATCCACTTCTCCTGATTTAGATTGTGTTGTGGGCATCCTGGACTCCTGTCTCGGCCTCTGGACCATGTTCTTTCCATTGGTCCTTAAATGTGTAAGAGCTCCACAGGCTTATCATGACCATGGCATCAGGTGATCTCAGGCCATCAGGAGAGAAGAAAATGTTGGCTGGTCCAGTGGTCTGGGCTAGGTAATATTCTCAGTGCTCCTTGAGATAAAACATACTAAGTCTGGGAGTTCTGTCTTCAGCTTCCCACACTCAAGTAGGGAACTCAGCACTCATCCCTTCAGGTGACAGGAAAGCTCATGAACCAGCTTGAGAATGATAGGAGTGCTCCAACCAAGGGGTCCATATGACCAGCTTTACCAACAATCATCAAAGTCCTCTTGGTCAGCAGCCAACATATACTTTTAGGAAAAGTTGAAAGGTATTTCCAGTGATGAAACATCAGGCCACTCCTACCTTTATTGGACAATCTCCACTTTTTCTGCTGTTGTAGGGCCAGGATGAGGATGTGCTGACTGACTGTGGGCAGGCCTTTTCTTGTTGGAGTTACATGTTCTTCAGCTGCCCTGCCATTAATGGGTCTGGGCCAATCTGTTGCAATGATTCCCTTTGACTTGTCTCTAAAGTAAACGACCAGAGAACTCCAGAGTTAGTTCCAATTTCAGAGTTGTAAGTGGGGGATAAGCACTGGGTACATAGAGAATTGAAAAGCTCACTCAGTTACACAAGTGCATTCAAGATCCTGATATAAAAATCAAGATACCTGTATCTAAGTGTAGATATCTATATATATAATTGTTTTCTTTACTCCCAAAGAATTGTAGAAGGGTAAGTAAGAATTGCTGAAGTAGGAACCTGAGAAAAATGAAAAAGAGAGGCTGGTCTTATCAGGGTGGAGGAGGACAGTAGTTGAGAGTTCAAATTCAGTGTTATATTCAGGAGTAATTCAGACAAGCTCAGATCTAATCCTGGCAGTTACCAAAGTCCAATGGAGTCAATAGGAGTTGGGGGATTGGGTTGGGCAGGGCAATGCTTAAGCTCCTGTGGGTATTAAGAAATGTTGAATTGATCAGGAAAAAAGTTGAGATATCAGAAAAGATTCTATGAGGATTTATTAAAAGCTTATCCTAACCTTGGGGTTGAAAGCTGAGATCTATAACTTTTGTTGTAGATCTTTTTTTTTTGGAGACACTGGGAAAAAAATAATAGCTGGTATCGACCTGACAAAAGAGCATATTCACCTGTTGGCTGGGTTTAGGCAGGCTGCAGTGCTGACGGATAACCTGGACTCTGAAGATCCAGACTCGAGTGCCATTAAGCAGGCTGGTCACAAAGAGGAAGGTGAGAGGAAGCCAGCCCACAACAGTATCTCTGGAGTTTAGGACTCTGTATCTATCAATACAATCATGAGTCATAGCCTAGTCATGAATTCTATAGAGCATCTCCTGCATGGTAGAAAGTGCTAGGCTGTTTTGATAGCTTAATTATTAAATTATTATTGCAAGTGCCTGAAACTGAATTACAAAGACTGAAGTGAAAAAAAATCCATGGACTAAATAAGTAAAAAGTGCACAAGTAGCACTTCATGAGTGGATGGATCTAGGGATTCAGGTGATGTAATCCAGGATATGTACTGCATTTTCTGCTTTCCTCTGTGTTAGTTTCAATAGTTAGAATTAGTCTCAATTGTTCAATCCACACAGTGATAAGATGACCATTAGACCCTGCAGGCTTACTTCCTAACTTCCTAACTTCCTCTTGTAGAGGCAAAAGGGTCCCTTACCAGTGAATTCCAGAATCAAGTTTTTATTTGCCTGGTTTCATCTTAGAATCACTCCTGAACCCACCACTATGTCCAGAGACTTTTCATACTTTTCCCACACTTACATCACATTGAGCAAGCCTTATCCAATCACATGGATTAAGAAGTAAAAAGAGCCCTGGCTGGGTGGCTCAGTGGATAGAGTGTTGACGTGCAAACTAAAGGGTCACTGGTTCCATTCCCAGTCAGGTAACATGCCTGGGCTGTGGGCCAGGTGTCCAGTTCAGGGTGTGCAAGAAGCAAACACACATTGGTGTTTCTCTACCTCTTTTTCTCCCTCACTTTCCCTCTTTCTAATAAATAAATAAATTCTTTTTTTAAGAAGTGAAAAAAATGGTCCTCCATGGAAAATTGTTGTAGTATGATTAGAAGAAGGAGATGTGAATGGTAGACAGGCAAAAACATAACTTTGTGCACATTGAAAACACACTGGCTTCCCCATGTGGGAAGGCAACCCTCCCCTCCACATCCCCACTCTTATTAGGGATGTCTGGACCCAAGGGTAGGTAGGACGATGACCATGTCCAGCTTGAAGCAGCTGGAGGAGCTTGAGACCTTCACCCATTGTCCTTTATAAGATTATAAAGGGTCGTAATATCTAAGAGGGAGGGATTGTTATTTTTTATTGTTAAAATAATTAATTGATTAATTAATTATTAAAAAAGAAGAAGAAGAAGAATATATGAAAGGGTGAAGCAGGAGAGCTTATATGTACGAACCATGGGCACAGATTGCTAGGGGAGGGGATGCTGGGTGGAGGGGAGTAAAGGGGAAAAAATTGTAACTATTGTAACAATATAATCAATAAAATATATACTTAAAAAAATAAGAATTTCCAAAGCCAGGAGATATTCCAAATTTTTGCTTTTCTCTCTTAAAGAAAAAAAAAAAAAAAGAAAACACACTGGTTTCTTTGAACCAGTCTGCAGATAAGTAAATCACATACTTTTTCCAACTAAAGAAGTTTCAGAGAGTCACACTTATACATCAAGAAGAAAGTTTCCTGAGATATCCCAACCTGTACCGAGTTAGCATCTCTGCCAAGAACAGGGAAAGTATCATAGTGGCTTCTATCTCTTGACACATTCCTAATTCCCCAAATGAAGGGGCAGTGAGCACACCTCTTAGGTGAGTGTTTATACTTTAAAAAAAATAAGCTTTATTTATTATGTTATTACAGTTGTCCCAATTTCTTTTTCCTTTGTTCCCCTCCACCCACAGACACACCTCCCTCCACTTGCCCCCACCCTTAGTCCATGTCCATTGGTTGTGCATATAGTTCTTCTCAACGTCTTCCTGTCTACTCCACTCCCTCCTACTATGCTTCTTAATTCCTGTACCATCTCTCTCCCTTGCCCCCCTTCCCCTTCCCTGATGACCTCCCCCCATAATGTTCTCCATACCTATAATTCTTTTACCACTCTCATTGCCTACTTAGTTTGCCTTTGTTTTGATTCCCTAGCTTCTCTTGTTAGTTGTTATGATGCAGTTTTCATTTTAATGTTCATAGTTTTGATCCTCTTTCTCCTAAACAAGTCCCTTTAACATTTCATATAAAAGTGGTTTGCATGTGATTAACTCCTTCAGTTTTACTTTGTCCTGGAAGCACTTTCTCTGCCCTTCAATGCTGAATGACAGCTTCACTAGATAGAATAATTGTGGTTGTAGGTTTTTGCTTTACATTCTTTGAATATTTCTCGCTAGTCCCTTCTTGCCTGAAGAGTTTCTTCTGAGAAGTCAGCTGATAGTCTTAGTGAGACCCCTTTGTACGTAATTCTCTTCTTCTCTCTTGCCGCTTTTAAGATTCTCTCTTTATCCTTAATTTTTGACATTTTGATTATAATGTGTCTTGGTGTGGTTCTCCCTGGGTCCCGTTTATTTGGAACTCTCTGTGCTTCCTGGACCTGTAAGTCTGTTTCCTCCCCCAAGTTAAGAAAGTTCTGCTTCATTACTTTTTCACGTAATTTTTCAATTTCTAGTTTTCTTCTTCATCTTCTGGCAACCTTATGATTTGAATGTTGGTGCACTTATAACTGTCCCATAGGTTTCTGAGCCTCTCCTCATTTTCCTCATTTTTTGTTTCCTCTTTCTGCATTGGTTGGCTGTTTGTTCCTGCCCTATATTCCAATTTGTTGATTTGATCCCTGGTTTTCTTTCCCTCACCACTAGTTTCGTATGTTTTTGTTCATTTCAGCAGGGCTGGCCTTCATTCCTTCTCTGTCTTGTTTAAGATCTGCTGTTAGGTCTGTAAGCATTCTTATAACCAAAGCTCTGAACTGTGTCTCAGAAGGATTTCCTATCTGCTGAGCCATTAGTTTAGATATTTGATGTCTGGTCAGTTGCATGATTGGAATCTCTATCATGATCTGTGCCAGCCTGACAGTTTTGTGTTTACCTTTGCCTCCTGGTGGGGCTGTCACACCTCCTACACTATAAGGGTCAGAGCCCCATGCACTCCTCACAACCTGGAGACCCTTATCACCACAGTGTGGCATTTTGCATGGGGGCAGGGATTCAAGATGGATTTCTGCCATTCACTCTCCGCAGAGAGACTGGGAGCCTCCTCCTCTGTCCCCACCCCCTCTGGCCCTCACAGTCCAAGGCAATGGGGGTCTGCCTTCCCCGGCATTGGAATTGCAGGCTGACAGGTTTGGTCTGTAGCCAAGGGTGCTCCCCAGGTGCTTCTCACCTCCCCTTAAATACAGGTGTCTGTGCTTACTGCAGTCCCACCTCCATCGCCACTGTTGCCACTGCCGCCAGCACAGGTTGACCTCTCCGCCCCAGCTTCGCCCCTCCTACCCATCCCGACAAGCACCACTTTTCTATAACTTCATACGTTGGACTTTCATGTAGCTTTATTTTCTGGAACTTCTGGTTATTTATGCTTTTGTGGTAGTTGTATTTATTCTTAGTTGTGCAGGGAGACAGAGCATGTTAGCCTAGACCTCCATCTTGACCAGAAGTTGTTTCCTCATCTTGACAGACTCCCAGTGTTTATACTTTTATTGTCAACTCTAATAATACAAATAATTAAATAAAGCTCCCCTGTTCTTATTATAGTCTGAGTGCACAATGTTGTATTTGGAATTCTGCAACTGTATTGACTTTTCTATAATCTCAGTAAAACACAGTAGGTATGCAACTTTAATGAATACTTTCATATTTAAATACTGTCAAAGTTAGAGAATATTAATTAAATTATTAAGTGAGGCTTCTTGAAAATACAACTTCAAGTTGAATCCTCATTAATTAATGTGTTAATTTTTCTTCTTTGGGCTTTAGCCCTTGTCATACAAGGGGCTTTACAATATTAGAACTTTCTAGAATAGAGCTCCTCATAACTTTTTCTACAACATTCAGATTGAATTCTTCTCGAGGCAAACTGTTCATTTAGGCACCTTAACACATCCTACAATGTTATTGTTCTGAATTATGCAGTTGCTATGGGTATTTTAAGTGGCTGTGCTTTTATGATGACAAACGCCACAACCCTCACTTTCTACAGTGACACTTTCAGCACAGTGATGATCATCCCTGGTTGTCTTGTTGGTAGAGAACATTTTTACATGCTAATTGCTATACTCAGCCTATGTTTTGCTAAATCAAGACCTCATATATAATAGGGATAGGCTCTTACCTATATCATCTAACTTTTCAGGGCTCTAAAAAAAAAAAAAACAACCCTGTGAAATCTCCAATCCCCTTTCCCTACCAAAAAACAAACCTAATGAAATTCCATTCCTGGCTTAAACCATGATGAATAGTTTTCACATTAACCTCCAACCATTCTTGGTAATGACAAATGGGTTCTAAGACCAAAGGAAGATATAGAGGTTAAAAGTGTTGTTGGAAGGACATTGAACTCTGCAGTTAGTACCCCAGGAAGAAAAATCTTCTGAACTGTTGACAGTCATTCACACCTTAGTGGGGGGTGAAACCCTAAAAGTACATAGATATTGGGAGAAGAGGAAATTAAGAGAAGTTACTACCATTGGGAATAAAAATGATGGGGGTATAATAGAGGGGCATCAGAGATCTTCATAGTTATGGTCAGCTATAACAAAATAAAACACATTATCAGAATAGAAGTGTTAAAGAGTGTTTTAAGACTGGATCTGAGATCACTAAAAAGACAATGACTGTCCATTCTTGATGGTCCCGGTGCTTGAGATATATGGTGCTTAGGATATACAGGGCTTGGGATATAGTGTCGTCGGCAGCCGTCCGTCTCGAGAGACGATGGTGTAGCTTCTTAAGAGTCTATCTGCACCGCCGAGAATGGCTGTGCAGTCCGACTCGGGAGTGACATGGTAGTATCTGTCTCCTCCCGTGTTGAATCGACATCCCGCGATGACGCTGAAGCTACAGAGCCTGGGCAGGGTAATATGGAGGGTCTGCTGTTGCCCATGCAGCAGACCCCCCCTCTCTTCGCAGCTGAAGGGTCCAAGGGAAAGACGGAGTCGATACAGCTTGGCTTCAGGTGCGCCGCAGGAGTTGCCGGTGTTGACTACAACGTCAAACCGCCCTAGGGACTCCGGCTCCGGATTTTCTGTCGGGGTTTACTCCCTTAGCCTTTCCCCCAAAGAGGTATGCCGCAAGGCAGCGGAGGTTTCCTGGAGTCAGAGTTTTCCTTCTCTGATGTACCCTGACTGGAAGATCGAACCAGCAACACTCAGCTCGCAGGCCGACGCTCAATCCACTGAGCCAAACCAGCCAGGGCGGGATATAGTGACAGCTAAATAAATGTTACTGTTTTCAATGAATTTTTAAATAATTGAATATGTCTTTAATATTTTTATTACAAGCCTCTTTTCACTGACAAAAGACAAGTCCCATGGCCAATGATCTTAGTAATATACTCCTTTGAATCAATGGTGTGGATGAATGAACACTAGTTTCATGTTCTGCCTTCATGAGAGCTTGAGGTCCAAAGCAACCTTACCTTGGTTGAGCAGGAGAACTAATACAAATGGCCTATGGGGTAGTAGGTGATATAGTAGCAACTAGAAGTCATCTTAGAATATCTTCTTATGGTATTTAACATTCATAAGAAAGCTTATGAGACTTCCAGCCAAGATGGAGGCTTAGACTGACATGCTCTATCTCCCTCCACAACTAAGAAGGAATACAACTACCATAAAACCATAAACAACCAGAAGTTCCAGAAAATAAATAGAAGTACAATGTATGAAGTTATAAAGAAGTGGTGTTCATCTGGATGGGTAGGAGGGGCAAAGCCAGAATGGAGAGGTCAAGCTGTGCTGGCGGTGGCGGCAACAGCAGCGACAGGGGCGGGACGGTGATAAGCGCAGACACCCATATTTAAGGGGAGACAAGAAGCGCCTGGGGAGCACTCCCGGCTGCAGACCAAACACGTCAGCTTGTGATTCCAACACCGGGGGAAGCAGACCCCCATTGGCTTGGACTGTGAGGCCCAGAGGAGGTGGGGACAGAGGAACAGGCTCCCAGTCTCTCAGCAGAGAGTGAATGGCAGGAATCCATCTTGAACCCCCACCCCCACAAAAGACACCATGGCATGGTGAGAAGGGTCACCCGGTTCTGAGGAGTGCATGGGGCTCTGCCCCCTATAGTGTAGGAGGTGTGGCAGCCCCACCCAGGAGGCAAAGGTAAACACAAAAGTGTCAGGCTGGCACAGATCATGATAGAGATCCCAGTGACACAGCTGACAAAACAAATATCTAAAATAACGAAGCAGTAGATAGGAAATCTTTCTGAGGCACAATTCAGAGCTTTGGTTATAAGAATGCTTACAGACCTAACAGCAGATCTTAAACAAGACAGAGAAGGAATGAAGGCCAGCCCTGCTGAAATGAACAAAAACATACGAAACTAGTGGTGAGGGAAAGAAAACCAGGGATCAAATCAACAAATTGGAATATAGGGCAGGAACAAACAGCCAACCAATGCAGAAAGAGGAAACAAAAAATGAGGAAAATGAGGAGAGGCTCAGAAACCTATGGGACAGTTATAAGTGCGCCAACATTCGAATCATAGGGTTGCCAGAAGATGAAGAAGAAGGCTAGAAATTGAAAAATTACGTGAAAAAATAATGAAGCAGAACTTTCTTAACTTGGGGGAGGAAACAGACTTACAGGTCCAGGAAGCACAGAGAGTTCCAAATAAACGGGACCCAGGGAGAACCACACCAAGACACATTATAATCAAAATGTCAAAAATTAAGGATAAAGAGAGAATCTTAAAAGCGGCAAGAGAGAAGAAGAGAATTACGTACAAAGGGGTCTCACTAAGACTATCAGCTGACTTCTCAGAAGAAACTCTTCAGGCAAGAAGGGACTGGCAAGAATTATTTAAAGGAATGAAAAACAAAAACCTACAACCATGATTACTCTATCCAGCAAAGCTGTCATTCAGAATAGAAGGGCAGAGAAAGTGCTTCCAGGACAAAGCAAAACTGAAGGAGTTAATCAGATGCAAACCACTGTTATATGAAATGTGAAAGGGACTTGTTTAGGAGAAGAAGGATCAAAACTATGAACATTAAAATGAAAACTGTATCACAATAACGAACAACAGAAGCTAGGGGACTGAAACAAAGGCAAACTAAGTAGGCAATGAGAGTGGTAAAAGAATTATAGGTATGGAGAACATTATGGGGGGAGGTCATCTGGGAGGGGGAAGGGGAAAGATAAGGAGATGGTACAGGAATTAAGAAGCATAGTAGGAGGGAGTGGAGTAGACAGGAAGATGTTGAGAAGAACTAT
Source organism: Furipterus horrens (assembly GCF_987537825.1). Taxonomy (NCBI): domain Eukaryota; kingdom Metazoa; phylum Chordata; class Mammalia; order Chiroptera; family Furipteridae; genus Furipterus; species Furipterus horrens. The sequence goes on from NW_028327182.1 coordinate 47,639,872, forward strand.
ATGCACAACCAATGGACATGGACTAAGGGTGGGGGCAAGTGGAGGGAGGTGTGTCTGTGGGTGGAGGGGAACAAAGAAAAAAGAAATTGGCACAACTGTAAAAGCATAATTAATAAAGCATTTTTTTAAAAGAAAAAGAAAGCATACAATTTCTTCCCTTTCAGAACACAATGCCACACAAAGACACACATGCATATATCAGTCTTTGGTTGTTTCCCTTCAGTAGCATTTTACATTAACAAAGAGATGATCTCCCCTAGCAACCCAAAGCTTAGAGAGGTGAGGTAAAATGCTTCTCTAGTTCCATCAAGATCATGATAATGTTTCCCAGTGTTCTCCCCAATATTCAAACAATGAAACTAGAAATGTTGCTCAGACACACAATCCTAATTACCTAGATTTCTGTACATCTCATAAGAGCAATAATGTGGGAGAAACTTGAAAAGGGTGATATTTAAATAGAATGGGAGTAGACTTTAAAGGGCTTTTAACTAAAGGGGCATAGTAGGATGTCAGTAGGAATTTCAAACTATCCACTATAGTTTTCCTTCTTTTCCAAGTTGTTGCTTCCCTCTGTTCAATGACATAGTTGTTCCTCACCTGGGAACATTAAATTCCCTTTCATTTTAGAATAGTCTGCAGTTTTCATTTGAGATTATAGCATTATTAATCATGGCCAGAACTTGTTACCTACCTTCCCCACCCACATTTGCTATGTGGTCCTTACCTATTAAACCAGACTCTGGGAGGATATAAGTAGATCCTAGACCTCTCTGTGGTGCTGAGTGTGGGGATCCACATGAGGACTTCTCCACTACCGAGGGCTGTGTACCATGTGCCAACAGATGCTGAGAGCTAACAATAAGGAGATAAAGTCACTGGCAAGCCAAAGAAGAACAAAATCCTCTAAGCAACATAAGCAGGTTTTCTCTTCTCATCTCTCTAGATTAGAAGTAAGCAAACTTTTCCTGTAAAGGACAATATAGTAAGTATTTTAGCTTTGTGAGTCATACAATCTCTATCATAATTCCTAGATTCTGCTGTTGCAGCAGAAAACTACTTAGATGATACATAAACAAATGGATGTGGATGGATTTGGCCCACAAAACATAGTTTGGCAACCCCTACTCTGAATAACATTTTGAGTGTTATACACCAAATACATTATTTTACTTGGCCTTACCAGCAACTCTATAAAGTGGGTATTATTCTTTTCTTTTCCACTTTATAAATATAAAATTAAAATCTTTTATAGGTTAAAGGAGGATGCTTCCTATCATATACCTAAAAATCAGCATTGCTAGGATTTGAACCTGAGTTGGCCAACTCAAAGCCTGCTTTGATCCTTATTAAGAAATAAGAGTTGTAGGACTTCCGGCCAAGATGGAGATCTAGACAAACATGCTGTGTCTCCCTCCACAACTAGGAAGGAATACAACTACCTCAAAACTAGAGACAACCAGAAGTTCCAGAAAACTGAGCTGCGTGGAAGTCCAACAAACAAAGATAAAAAGAAGAAATACTCATCCAGACAGGTAGGAGGGACAGAGCCCAGGCAGAGAGGACTTGGTGTGGTGGCGGCAGCAGCAGCAGCAGGCTGGTGGGAAGCACAGTCACACATTTTTAAAAGTCGGGAGGGACACCTGGGGAGCACTCCCAGCACCAGACCAGACCACACAGTTCACAGTCCCAGCACCAGGGAAAATCAAGCCTCATTGCTTCTGATTGTGCAAACCAGTGGGGGTTAGGGCAGAGGAAGAAACTTTCAGTCTCTCAGCAGAGTCTGCTTGTTTAAAGGGCCCCCACAGTCCTAGAACATCCACAGGCTCACATGCTCTGGGAATGACAGCCAGGGTAACAGCTAGAGAGAAACCAGACCCATACAGAAGTGGGCGAAGTGCCTGGAAAAGGGGTGAGTTCTGAGCTAGCGGCATTGTTCCCTCTCAGACCCCTCCTCCACATACAGCGCTACAACATGGTAAAACAGGTTGCCTTGTACTGACAAATACTTAAGGCTCCACACCTTACACTGTAACAGGTGTGACAGCTCTACCGAAAACACAGAGGCAAACAAACACAGGAGCCTGTCAAGTTGAGGAGACAGAGAAGTATGGCCCCAAAGAGGGAATGGATCAAGGTTCCAGTGGGAGAACTAAGCGATGAGGAGATAGCTAACCTAACAAACAAGGAGATAGCTAACCTAACAGATGCAGAGGTCAAAACACTGGTGATTAAGATGCTTACAGGCTTGACAGATATGCTTGAGTATGGCAAATGCATAAGAGAAGAAGTAAAGGCTATGCTAAGTGAAACAAAGAAAAATCCACTCAAAACCAATGGTGAAGGAAAGGAAACTGGGGTTCAAATTAATGATTTGGAACATAAGGAAGAAAAAACAGTCAACGAGTACAGAATGAGGGAACAAGAATTAAAAAAATGAGGAGAGGTTTAGGAAGCTCTGGGACAACTTTAAATGTGCCAACATCTGAACCATAGAGGTGCCATAAAGAGAAGAGGACGAACAAGAAATTGAAAGCTTCTGTGAAAAAATAATGAAGGAAAACTTCCCAAATTTGGCGAAGGAAACAAACATACAAATCCAGGAAACACAGATTCAAAAAGGACTACACCAAAGGTTCAAGATAAAGAGAGAATCTTAAAAGCAGCAAAAGAAAAGCAGAGAGTTACCTAAAAAGGGGTGCCTATAAGGCTATCAGGTGATTTCTCTAAAGAAACTTTGCAAGCAAGAAGGGGCTGGCAAGAAGTATTCAAGTTGATGAAAAGCAAGGACTTACAACCAAGATTACTCTATCCAGCAAAGCTATCATTTAGAGTGGAAGGCAGAGAAAGTGCTTCCCAGACAAGGTCAAGCTAAAGGAGTTCATCATCACCAAGCCATTATTATATGAAATATCAAAGGGACTTACTTAACAATAAGAAGATCAAAATTATGAACACTAAAATGACAACAAACTCACAACTATCAACAACTGAATCTAAAAAAATAGAAACAAAACCCAGCTAAGAAAACCAGAATAGGAACAGAATATGGAGGGTTATCCGCTGTGAAGGGGAAGGGGGAGTAATGGGGAAATGATGCCGGGATTAAGAAGCATAATTGGTTGGTACAAAATAGACAGGGGAAAGTTAGGAATAATATAGGGAAGGGTGAAGCCAAAGAACTTATATGCATGACCCATGATCATGAATTAATGGGGGTCAGATTGCTGGAGGGAAGGGGGGTACTGGATAGAAGGAAGCAAAGGAAAAAAATGAGACTACTGTAACAACACAATCAATAAAATATACCTTAAAAAAATAAGTCCATAAAAAACAAAAACAAACAAACAAAAGTTGATGGATTGAGCAAAAAGGAAGAAGAACTCATGGATATGGACAACAGTATGATGATTGCTGGGGGGAGGGGATATAAAGGGAATAAATGGTAGTGAAAAAATACAATAAATATTAAACTTAAAAAAAAAAAAAAGAGTTGATGTGTTCATGGACAGGGAGAGCTAACCTGAGAGAGAATTGAGAAAGATGCTAGAAGATGGAAAAAAAATTTGAACTGTTTTCCTTTTGTTGATGTTTATTCTTTTGAGCTGGACTTGAGATGTATCAACATTTTCTTTGAGACTGGAGGATACCTAAAGGTCGATCATGACGACCCCAAAATTCTGTAAGCTGGAGAACTGGCATTTTCTCTGAATCACTGTGTTATCTTATTACCTAGAGTGTCCATGGCTGCTAGGAAGGGTGAGTAGTGGCCCCAACAGAGGTAACAGCAATATTTTGTAACTGAATAGTGCTTTACAATATACAGGCTCATTTGATTCCATTGGTGATTGGTGACCTTATCGCTATGCTTTGCTCTCATTGCCCTTCTACTGGGTAAGCCTTTCTTCTAAATCACCCTCCTTCAAGGTCTTGTTCAAATGCTTCTGCTTCCATGAAGACTTCTACAAAGCACCAGTCAGAATTAATGCTCCTTTCATTTGTGCTGGGGTCATGCTACGCCCCTATCACCTAGAGTATGTGACACTTTTTATTGTGAATATATACATACTGGTCTTCTCTCCTACCCTGGTCCATAAGTTCCATAAAGGCACAAGCATGCTTTTCTCATTTGTGTGTGTGTGTACCCACAGAATATGACATGGTTTAGTGGACACTAAATATTTGCTTAATTGACTTCAATTCAGTTATCTTCATAACAGCCTTGAGAAGTAAGCAGGGTAAATGTTATCCTCTTTTGCGAGTAAGAAATCTGAGAATGAGAGAATGACTTGTCATGGGTGCCCATGAGAAGGTGTTGGCTAGAATTGCACACAGTCTACTTCATAGCTGCTCACTGCAACAAAATGCTCTGGAGTTTTCAAGTTTCTGGTGGTAATGGGCTTTCAATGGCTGTAATTATATATTTAGAAATTGTGAGTTAAAACTTGAGCACTTGTAACCTCTGAAAAAATGGTCACTTATGACATAGCAACAAGCACTGTCTTTGCATAATAATGGTAGCAGCCAACATAGTTTTTGCTCATCTGTAAAGTAGGAAAAAATAGTACCTAGCTTATAGAGAGACTGTGAGGATTAAATGAATAATATTCATTCATTCATTTAATAAATATGTATTTCTTGAGAACCAAGTATGTGCCAGGTAGTGTTGTAAGCTCTGGGGAAAAGAGGAGTAAATAAAACAGGCAAAAGTACCTGCCCTCATAAAGGTTACATTCCAACCAGAGAAACAGATGATAAACAGGTAAACAAGGGCATAAACTATTCAGAAGGTGGTAAGTACTGTAGAGAAGAGAATAACTGAGTAAAGGAAATAAGAGTTGGGGGGGCTGCAATTTAGAATGACCAGGGACAACCTCACTGAGGTGACATTTGACACTCAGAATAATATCTGATGCATAAGTAAGCATTTAATAAGACTTAGTATTGTTGTTACTAGTATTTAAATCCATCCAAATTTGCTTATGAAAAACTACCAAGAGCAAATATTAAATTTCTGCCGGAGAGATCATAATCATTATAAAATACAACCCAAATTTTCACTATTTGCTTTGGCAACTTTAGGCTGTGCCCTCTTATTCTCCCACCCCATTCCTGCCATCCCCATCCATCTTTGACATCTATGCATAAATGTCATCTTCGCAGATGTTCTAGCCTTGGGATGTGCTGTATACCAGGACTGGACCTTTTTATTTTTTTAATTCCTAGCATTTATCTCTCACGTAAGTACAGTCTGACATTATTTGCTCTTATTTAAGTCTGTCACCCCACTAGACTGTACTTTCCATGAGGGTAGAGATAATATTTGCTTTGTTTACTTGTACATTGCCCACCTCTGTGTCTGCTTTGGAAGTGGATGAATATGTGATTAGAGCTCTCCACTCAACTGCACCCGTGATTAGGCAGACAGAGCTGGCAGGGTATCTGCCTCTTGGACATCTGTATTCTGTACCTCTTCTTGCACTTCCATGCAACATATTTTGAACTTCTCATCATTTTAATTGTAAACAAAGATCAAAGCTAATCTATAAGACAAACAGTATTTGAAGAAATAGAAAATAACTACCCAGAATAAAGAACCCAACTTACTATTCTAGAAAAAGAGAAAAAAATCCTCCATGGGTCATGGTAGTCTCATTTGTGTAGCCTGGTATTTAGATCTTCTTGACATAATCTTATTTGTAGTCATTATCTTGAACCAGCCATAAACATCTTGATAAGACAAACCATCACACACTCTTAATTTATGACATATGGAGAAAAGAGATCCTCATGTTCAGATTTTAAGTTATTAACCATAAGATACCCAGAGGTGATAAATTAGCACATATAGGAAGGGGCTCAAAAAAATTAAAGCTGAGTTGGGAGGAGAGTGGATCTCTGCCCGCTGGCAGAGACAGGACTCGACCAAGTGGCATTGGCGCTGAAGGACAGGAGACAGCGTGCTGCCGGGCAAGTGAGAACATAATTCTTCTTTATATTTTTCTCTAGTGGATGGCGGAGAGGGGAGGAAAGTTTGGGGGTGGTAGGCCATTCTTGAGGAGCGCAGGCACAGAGGCATGCTCATCCACTCCCCAACCCTACCCTTGGGTCGCGGGGCCGTGCATAGGGAAGTGCTCTCACTCACTGGCCCAGGTGCATGGGGCAGTGAGTCCAGGCGTCCCTCGGACACTCCCCAACGGACATAAGATCAGTGCCCCAACGGGCACAGGGAGGGCCCACTGAACACGCAGAGGACTGTGCGCAGATACCCCTAGACAGCTCTCATGGGCGCCGGGCCCCAGGCCGGAAAGCAGACCACTAGCTCAGGCTCTGTTTGTGCCCACCCAGATGGGTGAGGGAAGGCGGGCTGCTGTGGTGCTGGAACAGCAGGCGGCTGCGACTCACAGACGCTCACTTCCACCGAGCACAAGTGTCCGGGGCCCACCCTAAGAAGAGAGACCAACTCCCGGAGCTCGGCTCAACAGGACTAAGGGCACGGGCTCGTGAGCTGGAAAACACCTTGGCCCGGCTACAATAGGCGCCAATCGCGGGACAAGCTCTCCAGCCACCCCGCGCATGCAGGGGCGCGTGCAAGGACACCTCAGCGGGCTCCAGTGGGCAGCAAGGGAGCACGCTGTGCCAGCAACCGCAGGTGCACACCATTGCTGCAAGAAACAAAACCCTCTGAACCACCACACTAGACCAGCTGCAGACGCAGAAAAAGAAGACACACCAAGGCTGAACTGAGTAAAAACTTTTTTTTTTTCCTTTTTTCCTTTTTTCTTTCTTTCTTCTTTCTTCTTTCTTTTCTTTCTTTCTTCTTTTTTCTTGTTTTTTTCCTTTCTTTCTTTCTTCTTTCTTTTCTCTCTCTCTTTCTTTCTTCTTTTTTCTTGTTGGTTTTTTTTCCCCTTCCTTAAAAAAAGGAGAGAGGAGGAGAGGAGAGAAGGGGAAGAAAAAAGGAAAAGAAAAACAAACTATATCTCTAATGAGTTTCATATAACCTCTCCTTCTCATCCTTTCTCTTTAATCGTTGTTTATTTGTTTGTGTGTCTAGTTTAGCCCCCTATTACTCTAAATAATAGAATATAATTACTATATAAACCCAATACAATACAATCCCACTTTCTTACTATATTATGCATTTTTCCATCCTTTTCTTCTATTTTTATTAACATACAATGTAAATATTACCTACTGGCTTGCATAGTCTCAACTATTATTAATCTATCATCCCCTCTATCAAAAATTATGTTTTTCCTCCCTAAAAACAACTCTTGTCTATTCTTCTTATAGTATAAAAGCTCTAATCTCTTTACATTTATATTAATACTGGCTCGTTGGCTGACGATAGAGGAATAGAGGGTGGGAGATATTTTTTTAGGGTGTGGGTCTCCTGCCTGGGCTGTGTGTTTACGTTTTTAAGAGCATCGCCACAAAAGAACTCAAGACAAAGTGGATAGAGTGACCCTCAATCAACTAGCCAGAAGGAAGATCCTACCAAAGAACATCTGAAATATAACCAGACAGCATAAACAAACGACATAAAGGGTAACCCAAGAACATCGGACTCAGGATATCAAAGAGACTGCATCACTGAAACCCAAAGATCTCCCATAAATAATCTCACACCACAAAGGAGGGAAGTCAAAGTAGACCATCCCCCCCACAAAAATAAATAAATAAATAAATAAAAACAAGAAGAATCCAACATGGTAAGATGCAAAAATAACCCCTCAATGAAAATAAAAGAGGAATGCTCAGGATAATCCAAGATGGCGGAGGAGTAAGTGGAAGCTACACTAACCTCCTCCCAGGACCAGTCTGGATTTACAACTTAATTTTGGAGAAATCACCTGGAATAACCAACGGAACACTAGCTTGAAAGAAGTCTTATAACCACGGAGAGACAGAAAAGGCCGCTACATCACAACGTGACCGGTAGGGAGTGCGGAGACGCGGAAGGGCTGGCTGGGCTCACACGGGTGGCTGCTGAAGGGACTGAGAAACAGCTCAGCAGCCGGGGATTCCCCCTGAGAAGGGCAGGGTCTAAACCCCCAGCTGGGCTTCCCAGCCTACAGCGACAGAGTGGAAAGTAAAATAGTATCAGCTGTGAAAAGCGAAAAGCCACAGGCTTTCTTGCTAGCCGGAGAGAAACAGCAAGAGAAAAAGAGCTCTTAAGTGGATCACATATGAAAATATTTTGGCCACCACTTACCCTGGGCTCAAGCAGAGGGAAGGCAGAGAGGACTGGAGACACTTGGGGAGAATTTGGCACGGTGGCTTTGAGGGGAGAACTGGAGGAGCAGCTGACTGGGTCCCAGTGCTGACTCATCCCCAGTACTGCGGGTAGACCATTCCCCTCCAAGTGGCGTCAGCCTGAGGGGAAGCAAAAGCCCTGCCTACAGGAATTAAGCTGCCACACCCACAGTTCTTAAGCCTGACAGCTAATCACAGATTGAATAGATTAACAATCAAAGAAGACAGACAACAGCAGTAGATCCCTGGAAGTCTCCAACAGGCTGCCTAGGGCCAGACTGGTACATGATCTGACGCCACCAGAGGCAGATCCAGGAAGTGCAGATCATTCCAAGAAGCACCAACAAACAATAGGAGTCAAAAAAAATGGGGAGACAGAGAAACAACCTCCCATCAAAAGGAAAGGTAGAATCCCCAGAAAGAGTGCTAAATGAAATAGAGGGGAGCGAACTATCAGATATGGAATTCAAAACATGGATTATGGAGAAGCTGAATGAGCTCAGCGGAAACTTCAAAGAACTCCAGAAAAACTACAAGGAACTCACAGAAAATTACGTGAGCATGAAAAAGGACATAGAAGCTATCAATAAGAGCCAGGAGGAAATGAAAAATACGATCTCTGAATTGAAGAACACAGTAGAAGGAATTAAAAGCAGTCTAGAGGAAGCAGAAGATCGGATCAGCGAGCTGGAGGACAACCTACACAAAAACTCCCAGACAATGCAACAAAATGAAAAAAGACTGAACAAGACTGAAGAGGTTCTAAGACAGCTGCAGGACAACATGAAACGTAATAATATCCGTATCATAGGAATTCCAGAAGGAGAAGAAGAAGAGCAAGGGATAGAAAACCTCTTTGAAAAACTAATGACAGAAAACTTTCCTAACATGACGAGAGAAAGAGTCACGCAAATCCAGGAAGCACAGAGGGTCCCAATGAAGATGAACCCCAACAGGCCCACCTCAAGACACATCATAATTAAAATGGCAACATTCAAAGACAAAGAGAGGATCCTAAAAGCAGCAAGAGAAAAACAACTAATAACATACAAGGGTACTCCAATAAGGCTATCATCAGATTTCTCAGCAGAAACACTACAAGCCAGAAGGGAATGGCAAAAAGTATTCCAAGCAATGAAAAACAAAGGCCTACAACCTAGAATACTATACCCAGCAAAGCTCTCATTCAAAATGGAGGGTGAAATAAGGAGCTTCCAAGACAAAAGAAGGCTAAAAGAATACATCTCCACCAAACCAGCAATGCAAGAGATGCTAAAAGGTCTGCTCTAAGAAGATAAAGAAACAGAGAGAGACAGAGAAGAACACGAGTACAAAGGGGAAAAATGACAATGAATAAGTACTTATCGGTAATAACCTTAAATGTAAATGGATTAAATGCTCCAATTAAAAGACATAGGGTAGCTGAATGGATTAGAAAGAATGACCCACATATATGCTGTCTACAAGAGACCCACCTTAGAACAAAAGATCTACACAGACTGAAAGTAAAGGGATGGAAAAATGTATTCCAAGCAAATGGACATGAAAAAAAAGCCGGGGTAGCAATACTTATATCAGACAAAACAGATTTCACAGCAAAGTCCATAAAAAGAGACAAAGAAGGGCATTTCATAATACTTAAGGGAAAAATCCATCAAGAAGATATAACCCTTATAAATATATATGCACCAAACTTAGGAGCACCCAAATATGTAAGGAAACTTTTGAAAGACTCCAAGAAAGATATAGACAACAACACACTCATAGTAGGGGACTTTAACACCCCATTGTCAACAATGGACAGATCTTCGAAGCAAAGAAACACCAAAGATATGGAGGCACTGAACAACACTCTAGATCAAATGGACTTAGTCGATATATATAGAAGTTTTCACCCCAAAGAAGCAAAATATACATACTTCTCAAGTGCACATGGAACATTTTCAAAGATAGACCACATGGTAGGACACAAAACAAGCCTTAACAAATTCAAGAAAATTGAAATTATATCAAGCATCTTCTCAGATCACAATGGCTTAAAATTGGAAATCAACCTCAAGGAAAAAACTCAAAAACATTCAAACTCATGGAGAATGAATAACATGCTATTAAGTAATGAATGGGTTAACAATGACATCAAGGAAGAAATCAAAAAGTTTCTGGAAACTAATGATAATGAACACACAACAACCCAAAACCTATGGGATACAGCGAAAGCAGTCCTAAGAGGAAAGTTCATAGCAATACAGGCCTACCTAAAAAAGCTAGAGGAATATCTAATAAAAAATTTAACCCTACAGCTACAAGATCTAGAGGAAGAACAACAAGCAAAGCCCAGATCAAGTAGAAGGAAGGAAATCATCAAGATCAGAGCAGAATTAAATGACATAGAGTCTAAACTAACAATTCAAAAGATCAACAAAAGTAGGAGCTGGTTCTTTGAAAAAATAAACAAAATTGACAAGCCTTTAAGCAGGCTCATCAAGAAAAAAAGAGAGAGGACCCAAATAAATAAAATCAGAAATGAAAGAGGAGAAATCACAACTGATACCACAGAAATACAAAGGATTATAAGAAATTATTATGAACAACTGTATGGCAAGAAATTTGACAACCTAGAGGAAATGGACAGATTCCTGGAAACCTATAGTCTTCCCAAACTGAATCAAGAAGAAGCAGAAAGTCTGAATAGACCAATAACAGCTAGTGAAATTGAAGCAGTAATCAAAAAACTCCCAGCACACAAAAGCCCTGGACCGGATGGCTTCAGAAGTGAATTCTACAAAACATTTAGGAAAGAAGTAACTCCTATCCTTCTCAGACTATTCCAAAAGATACAAGAAGAGGGAAGACTGCCAAACTCATTCTATGAAGCCAGTATAACCCTAATTCCAAAACCAGGTCAAGACACAACAAAGAAAGAAAACTACAGGCCAATATCGCTGATGAACATAGATGCTAAAATCCTCAACAAAATATTGGCAAACCGGATCCAGCAACACATTAGAAAGATCATACACCACGATCAAGTAGGATTCATCCCAGGGATGCAAGGATGGTTTAACATTCGTAAATCAAAAAACGTAATACACCACATAAACAAAATGAAAGACAAAAACCACATGATAATATCAATAGATGCAGAAAAAGCATTTGATAAAGTACAACACCCATTTATGATAAAAACTCTCAGCAAAATGGGAATAGAGGGAGCATACCTCAACATAATAAAGGCCATATATGAGAAACCTGAAGCCAACATCATACTCAATGGGCAAAAACTGAGAGCATTCCCCCTGAGATCAGGAACAAGACAAGGATGTCCGCTCTCCCCACTCCTATTCAACATAGTCTTGGAAGTTCTAGCCACCGCAATCAGACAAGAAAGAGAAATAAAAGGCATCCAAATTGGAAAAGAGGAAGTAAAACTGTCATTATTTGCAGATGACATGATAGTGTACATAGAAAACTCTATAGACTCCACAAAAAAACTACTCGACCTAATAAGTGAATTCGGCAAAATAGCAGGATACAAAGTCAATATTAAGAAATCAAAGGCATTTTTATACACCAACAATAAAAACTCAGAGATAGAAACTGAAAGAAAAATTCAATTTACCATAGCAACAAGAAAAATAAAATACCTAGGAATAAACTTAACCAAGGAGGTAAAAGACCTGTACTCAGAAAACTACATAACATTGAAGAAAGAAATTAAAGAAGATACAAATAAATGGAAGCATATACCATGCTCATGGATGGGAAGAATCAACATCATTAAAATGTCCATACTACCCAAAGCAATTTATAGATTCAATGCAATCCCTATTAAAATACCAGCAACATATTTCACAGACCTAGAACAAATACTTCAAAAATTTATATGGAACCAAAAAAGAGCCCGAATAGCCACAGCAATTTTGAGGAAGAAGAACACAGTAGGAGGAATCACAATACCTGATATCAAACTATACTACAAGGCCACGGTAATCAAAACAGTCTGGTACTGGCATAAAAACAGACATATAGATCAATGGAACAGAATAGAGAGCCCTGAAATAAACCCAGGTTCATATGGTCAACTAATATTTGACAAAGGGGGAAAGAACATCAAATGGAGTGAAAAGAGCCTCTTCAACAAATGGTGTTGGGAGAACTGGACAGGGACATGCAAAAAAATGAAACTAGACCACCAACTTACACCATACACCAGAATAAACTCAAAATGGATCAAAGACTTAAATGTAAGCCGTGATACCATAAAAGTCCTAGAGGAAAAAATAGGCAGGAAAATTTCAGATATCCCACGTAGCAACATTTTCACTGATATATCTCCTAAGGCAAGGGAAATAAAGGAAAGAATAAACAAATGGGACTACATCAAACTAAAAAGTTTCTGCTCAGCTAAAGAAAACATCAGCAAGATGAAAAGGAAACCAACCATATGGGAAAATATATTCGCCAATGACATCTCAGACAAGGGATTGATCTCCAAAATATATAAAGAACTCATACGACTCAACACCAAGAAGACAGACAACCCAATTAAAAAATGGGCAAAGGACCTGAACAAACACTTCTCCAAAGAAGACATACAGAGGGCCCATAGACATATGAAAATATGCTCAACATCACTAGCCATCAGAGAGATGCAAATAAAAACCACAATGAGATACCACCTCACACCAGTCAGAATGGCCATAATCAACAAATCAACAAACAACTTGTGCTGGAGAAGATGCGGAGAAACGGGAACCCTGGTGCATTGCTGGTGGGAATGCAGACTGGTGCAGCCACTATGGAAAACAGTTTGGAATTTCCTCAAAAAACTAAAAATGGAACTGCCTTTTGAACCAGCAATTCCATTACTGGGATTATATCCGAAAAATCCTGAAACACCAATTCAAAAGAACCTATGCACTCCAATGTTCATAGCAGCACTATTTACAATAGCCAAGTGCTGGAAACAACCTAAATGCCCATCTGTAGATGAGTGGATCAAAAAACTGTGGTACATTTACACAATGGAGTTCTATGTAGCAGAAAGAAAGAAGGAACTTCTACCATTTGCAACAACATGGATGGAACTAGAGAGAATTATGCTTAGCGAAATAAGCCAGGCAACGAAAGAAAAATACGTTATGCTGTCACCTATTACAGGAAACTAATGAACAACACAAACAAATGAGCAAAATTGAACCAGAGGTATGTAAACAAGGAGTAGACTAACAGTAACAAGGGGGGAGGGGGGAGGGAGAAAAGGGGGTGAGAAGGGGAAGTGTAAAATCAAAGAACATGTATAAATGACCCACAGACATGGGCAACTGAGTGGGGACTGAATGTGGGGGAAGGGAGAGGCAGGATACAGGGAAGCAAGAGGGGGAAAAAAAAAAAAAAAGAGAGACAACTGTAATGGAAAAACAAACAAAAAAAATTTTTTTAGTGGGGGAAAATGAAAATATGAAGAATGGAAATGCCAGTTCAGTGAATATTAGGACAAAGATTTTCCTTCACGTTGTATATTTTTCTCCCTATTTGATCTCTCCAGAGTTTGGCATTCTAAACAAGTAAGTAATGACTTAAGTTTCTTTGCATAGACCTAATAAGACCAGTTGTTAATAGAGGTTCCTTTTTCTGAACAAGCCTTTGACTGGAATGTCAAGCCTAAAGGAGACATGCTTGGGCTCATGTTGTTACCAAAAAGCCCTAAGGAACTGGGAATGACTTTCAAAGGTAATAAAAGCCCGCGAAATAAAAGGCCTGCTGCCATGGTTGGTTGTGCGGTCCACAGCAATCTCTCCAGGGAAGGAACGAAGGTTGTTTTCCTGAAAGATGGCTAGAAGGGACCTTAAGGCACAATGGAAAACCAGAAAGACTTGGAAAGGACAGGTGTGTACAGGCAAGGATGAATGCCAGGTATGTGGCCCAGCTTCTGTGCACTGAAGAGCAGACTGAGGGCCACCCTAAATGTTCCTTGGGTAAGTTCCAGCAAAACAGAACTAAAGATCATAAGTGATCATTTGCTGCTCTTGTTATGCTTATGCAAATGAACAGGATAAATTAAAAATGGACTTAATGTAGTCCCTTTAAAGACAAGGAGAGTAATCTTAGGGAGAAAAATCAGTATTCAAGGAAAATCACAATGATCAGTGGCAGACTGTAAAGTAGGGCAGCTAACCGTCTTAAAAGTTTCTTCTCATTTAAAAAATGGTTTCACTTGAAAATTAAACCATATCTGTGATATCACCATAGAGATTCAAGTTGCAGGCAAGTAGAATGTCAAGTGCCTTGCAACTGTATGTCTTCCCAATAAGACAGTCTTACAGATTTAGAGACGTTTTTGTTGGTTATGTTACATAAATTAACATGTGTTTTCTGTTTTCAAAGGGCATAAGCCTATGACCGCATTACCTGAGTGATTGTCTGTACGCATAAGCCTCACTTAATCCTCTCTGCAGCGCTGCCTCCGGAGACTCAACAGTTTGGCTGAACTAAATGGCTGAGTTGGTGAAGAATGGGGTGGTCTGTGGGCTTCACTTTAAAACTGAATTCTCTTTTCTATCCTAATGGCTTGGACAGAAAGGGCCCAGAGGTCTGAGAGGGGGGAAACATAAACTATTTCCCTCAGCCCAAACTAAATAAAATGGGCAAAAGGGTTTTGGACAGGAGAGATGTGCCTAGCACACCTTCCTCCAAAGAAGCCCTTTTTTTTTTTTTTTTTTTTTTTTTCTCCTAATGTGGAACATTGAAAAATTAATCCCTGCCTTTTGCCACCTAGTAGTTATGGATTGAATGATGCTTTTTAACCCTTTTTGCCAAATCTGTTGCCCCCAGATCACAACAAGGATGCCAGCCTGCTAAACCAAGCACGCCGTTGTCCGGAGACAGCCAACTGACCTGGAGTCTGCATGATCCTTCCCCATGTGGGAAGGCCACCCTCCCCTCCACACCCCCACTCTTATTAGGGATTTCTGGACCCAAGGGTAGGTAGGACGACGACCATGTCCAGCTTGAAGCAGCTAGAGGAGCTTGAGACCTTCGCCCATTGTCCTTTACAAGATTACAAAGGGTCTTAATATCTGAGAGGGAGGGATAGTTATTTTTTACGAACCATGGGTATGGACTTGGTGGGGGATGCTGGGGGAGGGAGATACTGGGTGGAGGGGAGTAAAGGGGAAAAAATTGGAACTACTGTAACAGCATAATCAATAAAATATATTTAAAAAAAAAAAAAAAAAGAGGAATGCTCAGAAAGAGAGGTAGATGAAATAGACATAGCCTAAATGTCAGACATGGAATTCAAAACAATGGTGGTAAAGAAACTCAATATACTTGACAACCTTAAAAACAACTATGACAACCACCAAGGAAGTTACCAGCAGCTCCAAGAAAATTATAGGGAACTTGCAGAGAACTACACCAGCATAAAAAAAGACATAGAAACTATTAACAAGAACCAGGAAGAATTGAAGAATTCAATCTCTGACCTGAAAAACACAGTAGAATCAGTCAAAAGCAGACTAAACGAAGCAGAGGATCGGATTAGTGAGTTAGAAGATAATGTAGAGAAAAACTCCCAGACAATACAGCAAAATGAAAAAAGATTGAAAAAATATGAACAAGATGTAAGGGAATTACAGGATAGCATGAGAAGAAATAATATCAGGATCATCAGAATTAGAGAGGGAGAAGAAAAGGAGGATGGAATAGAAAAACTGATAAGAGAAATAGTGACAGAAAATTTTCTGAACCTGACGAGAGAAAAAGTTATACAAGTTCAGGAAGCACAGGGAGTTCCAATGAAGAGGAACACCTAAAAACCCACTCCAAGGCACATCATAATTAAAATGGCAACATTCCAAGACAAAGAGAGAATCCTAAAAGCAGCAAGAGAAAAACAGCAAATAACATACAAGGGAGCTCCGATAAGGCTATCAACTGATTTCTCAACAGAAACATTGCAAGCCAGAAGGTAATGGTCAAAACTATTTCAAGCAATGAAAAACAAAGGCCCGCAACCAAGAATACTCAACCCAGCAAGGTTCTCATTCAAAATAGAGGTGAAATAAGGAGTTTCTCAGACAAAGGAAGACTAAAAGAATACATCTCCACCGAACCAGCATTGCAAGAGATGCTAAAGGGAGTGTCCTAAGAAAAAAGAAGAAAAAAACAAGAGAGGAGAGGAACAGAGGTACAAAGGGAAATGAATAAATGCATGTCAATAATAACCTTAAATGTAAATGGATTAAATGCTCCCATTAAAAGACATAGGGTAACGGAATGGATAAGAAAACAGGACCCACATATTTGCTGTCTACAAGAAACACGCCTCAAAACAAAAGATTTACACAGACTGAAAGTAAAGGGATATAAAAAAATATTCCAAGCAAACGGACTGGAAAAAAAAGCTGGGGTAGCAGTCCTCATATCAGACAAAATGGATTTCAAAGCAAGGGCAATAAAAAGAGACAAAGAAGGACATTTCATAATACTTAAAGGAACAATCCATCAAGAAGATATAACATTGATAAACATATATGCACCCAACAGAGGAGTACTCAAATACATAAAGCAAATACTAGAAGACCACAAGAAGGATATCAACAACAACACACTCATAGTAGGGGCCTTCAACACTCCATTATCAACAATAGACAGATCATCAAAACAAAGAAACACCAAGGATATACAGGCATTGAACAACACACTAAACCACATGGACCTAACTGATATATATAGAACTTTCCACCACAAAGAAGCAGAATATACATTCTTATCAAATGCACATGGGACATTTTCAAAGATAGACCACATGATAGGACACAAAACAAGCCTCAACAAATTCAATAAAATGGAAATCATATCAAGCATCTTTTCAGACCACAATGCCTTGAAACTAAAAATCAACCTCAGAGAAAAAAATCAAAGACATCCAAACTCATGGAGATTGAACAGCATGCTATTATATAATGAATGGATTAACAATGACATCAAAGAAGAAATCAAGAAATTTCTGGAAACTAATGATAATGAGCACATAACAGCCCAAAACCTGTGGGACACAGCAAAAGCAGTCCTGAGAGGGAAGTTCATAGCAATACAGGCATATCTGAAAAGGATAGAAGAATCTCAAATAAAAAACCTAACCATAAAACTACAAGAACTAGAACAACAACAAACAAAGCCTAGGGCAATAAGAAGGAACAAAATTATCAAGATCAGGGCAGAACTAAATGACATAGAGACTAAACAAACAATCCAAAAGATCAACGAAACAAGAAGCTGGTTCTTTGAAAAAATAAACAAAATAGACAAGCCTCTATCCAGTCTAATCAAGAAAAAAAAGAGAGAAGACCCAAATAAACAAAATCAGAAATGAAAGAGGAGAAATCACAACTGATACCTCAGAAATACAAATGATAGTTAGAAATTACTACAGACAACTGTATGGCAAGAAATTTGACAATCTAGAACAAATGGACAGATTTCTAGAAACATACAACCTTCCAAAACTGAATCAAGAAGAAGAGGGAAGTCTCAACAGACCAATAACAAAGAAGGAAATTGAAACAGTAATCCAAAATCTCCCTGCACACAAAAGCCCTGCACCGGATGGCTTCACAGGTGAATTCTACAAAACATTCAGGGAAGAACTAACTCCTATCCTCCTCAAACTGTTCCAAAAAATCCAAGAAGAGGGAAAAATCCCAAACTCTTTCTATGAAGCCACTATTATCCTAATCCCCAAACCAGGTCAAGACACAACAAAGAAAGAAAACTACAGGCCAATATCACTGATGAACATAGATGCTAAAATCCTCAATAAAATATTGGCAAACAGGATCCAGCAATACATCAAAAAGATCATACATCACGATCAAGTGGGATTCATCCCAGGGATGCAAGGATGGTTTAATATTCGCAAATCAATAATTAGAATACACCACCTAAACAAAATGAAAGACAAAAATCACATGATCATATCAATGGATGTAGAAAAAGCATTTGATAAAGTTCAACACCCATTTATGATGAAAACACTCAGCAAAATGGGAATAGAGGGAGCATACCTTAACATCATTAAAGCTATATATTGGAAGCCTGAGGCCAACATCATACTCAATGGACAAAAACCAAAATCATTCCCCCTGAATTCAGGAACTGGACAAGGTTGTCCACTCTCTTCACTCCTATTCAACATAGTGTTGGAAGTCCTAGCCACAGCAATCAGACAAGACAAAGAATTGAAAGGCATCCAAATTGGGAAAGAAGAAGTAAAACTATCATTATATGCAGATGACATGATAGTATACCTAGAAAATCCTATAAACTCCATTAAAAGACTACTCGATATAACAAGTGAATTTGGCAAAATAGCAGGGTACAAAATATACAGAAATCTAAGGCATTTCTGTACACCAACAATAAAATATCAGAGACAGAGACAAAAAAGAAAATACCATTTACTATAGCAACAAGAAAAATAAAGTACCTAGGAGTAAACTTAACCAAAGAGATAAAAGACCTGTACTCTGAAAATTACATAAAATTGAAGAAAGAAATTAAGGAAGATACAAATAAATGGAAGCAAATACCATGTTCTTGGGTGGGAAGAATCAACATGATCAAAATGGCCATACTACCCAATGCAATTTACAGATTCAATGCAATTCTTATTAAAATACCAATGACATATTTCAGAGACCTACGACAAATACTCCATAAATTCATATGGAACCAAAAAAGACCCCAAATAGCAAAAGCAATCTTGAGACAGAAGAACACTGTAGGAGGAATCACAACACCAGATATCAAACAATACTACAAAGCCACTGTGATCAAAACAGTCTGGTACTGACATAAGAACAGACATATAGATCAGTGGAACAGAATAGAAAGTCCAGAAATAAACCCAGGCCTCTATGGTCAACTAATATTTGATAAAGGTGGAAGGAACATAAAATGGAGTGAGAAGAGCCTCTTTAACAAATGGTGCTGGGAGAACTGGATCGGGACTTGCAAAAAAGTGAAACTAGACCACCAACTTACACCACACACGAGAATAAACTCAAGATGGATCAAAGACTTAAATGTAAGCCATGACACCATAAAAGTCCTAGAGGAAAACATAGGCAAGAAAATATCAGATATCTCTCGTAACAATTTCTTCACGGATAGATCTCCTAAAGCAAGAGAAATAAAGGAAAAAATAAACAAATGGGATTACATCAAACTAAAGAGTTTCTGCTCAGCAAAAGAAATCATCAGCAAGATGAAAAGGAAACCAACCATATGGGAAAACATATTTGCCAATGACATCACAGAAAGGGGACAGATTTCCAAAATATATAAAGAGCTGATACGACTCAATATCAAGAAAACAAACAACCCAATTAAAAAATGGGCAAACAACCTGAACAAATACTTCTCTGAAGAGGACATACAGAAGGTCCATAGACACATGAAAAAGTGCTCAACATCATTAGCCATCAGGGAGATGCAAATAAAAACCACAATGAGATACCATTTTACACCAGTCAGAATGGCCATCATCAACAAATCAAAACAAGTGCTGGCGAGGATGTGGAGAAATGGGAACCCTACTGCACTGTTGGTGGGAATGCAGACTGGTGCAGCCACTATGGAAAACAGTATGGAATTACCTCAAAAACTAAAAATGGAACTGCCTTTTGAACCAGCGATTCTACTACTAGGATTATACCTGAAGAATCTTGAAACACCAATTCAAAAGAACTTATGCACCCCTATGTTCATTGCAGCCCTGTTTACAATAGCTAAGTGCTGGAAACAACCTAAGTGCCCATCTGTAGTGAGTGGATCAAAAAACTGTGGTACATTTACACAATGGAGTACTATGTAGCAGAAAGAAAGAAGGAACTCCTGCCATTTGCAACAACATGGATGGAACTAGAGAGAATTATGCTTAGTGAAATAAGCCAGGCAAAGAAAGAAAAATACCATATGATATCACCTAATACAGGAAACTAAAGAACAACACAAACAAAAGAACTAAATAGAACAAAGAGCAGAATAGCAGTCAATAGTGGGGAGGGGGCAGGGGGAGAAGGGGGATAAGTAAGGGAAGGGTTTAGTCAAAGAACCTGTATAAATGACTCATGGACATGGACAACGGGGAGGGATATGATTGCGGGAGAGGGGGTGGGCTGGGTGGGGGAGAGAAATGGGGGAAAATGGGACAACTGTACTTGAAAACCCAAAAATAAAAAAATAAAAATTAAAGCTGATGAATAGATCAGAGTGCAGGGCAGAACTTCTGTTCTGCTTTTTCTCTACAAACAGTGTTGCTAGAGGGCAATAATAACTATATCAAAACCTCCTAGAGTTTCACAACACGTACATCACTGAAGTGATAAAAAATTTTTTTTACAAAAGGAAATCTAATGCCAAACAGAACAGAAGCAAGGAATGATTTTCAGAATGTGGTTGGGCTCATTTTGAGTGGCAGCAAAACAATTCAACAGGGCCAGGAAATGAGTGAAACATAGTACAGAGAAGGGTTGTCTGTCTGGTTTATACATTACCAACCCCCTTTGCTTTTTTCTTCCTTCTTCTACATATTCTTAACATCAGCCTTGATTGATCTTCATCATAGATAAGCTGCAGATTGAAGTGAACTATATTTAGTTACCAACTGTTACTCTAAGTAAATGGTGGAATGTCATTAGCTTAGTTGTTTTATTTATTTATTTATCTAGATATAGATTTTACTTTCTCCCCCTGGCTGGTTTGGCTCAGTGGATTGAGCGTCGACCTGCGAGCTAAGTGTCGCTGGTTTGATCTTCCAGTCAGGGCACATCAGAGAAGGAAAACTCTGACTCCAAAAAACCTCCGCTGCCTTGTGGCATACCTCTTCAGGGGAAAGGCTAAGGGAGTAAACCCCGACAGAAAATCCGGAGCCGGAGTCCCTAAGGCGGTTTGACGTTGTAGTCAATACCAGCAACTCCTGCGGCGCACCTGAAGCCAAGCTGTATTGACTCCGTCTTTCCCTTGGACCCTTCAGCTGCGAAGAGAGGGGGGGTCTGCTGCATGGGCAACAGCAGACCCTCCATATCACCCTGCCCAGGCTCTGTAGCTTCAGCTTCACTGGAGAGGACACTCCAGCGTCATCGCAAGATGTCGATTCAACACGGGAGGAGACAGATACCGTGTCACTCCCGAGTCGGACTGCACAGCCATTCTCGGCGGTGCAGATAGACTCTTAAGAAGCTACACCATCGTCTCTTGAGACGGATGGCTGCCGACGAGAGATTTTACTTTCTAAGCTATTTTTCTTTTACTCCTGGTCCCACTCTCTAATACAATAGATTAGCAAGAAAAAATTGTCAAAAGTGTTCTATTTTCACAATTTCTACTCTAGAGGAGACAGAGAGAGTTACTTGGGGAAAGGCAAGCATGGGTCTGCATTAAACCAGGGCCATTTTAAGGAAAAAGAAGTAATTTCAAGGGTGTAAAGGGTAAGGGGAAGGTAAAGAAAATGGTCAGGGTTCAGGAACTGACTCACACTGAGGAATTAACTGGAGTAAAAGTCACTGGCTCTGTCTGAAGCAGAAGTCAAGGCCAAGGGACAGAATGACACCAGGGAGGAGAGTTGACTTTTAGCTGTTTGGTCATGGTTTCTTTATACAAAGCAAGTGAGAATCATGGAGCAAGCTGCCAGATGGAAAGGAAGCCCACTGGAGAGGAGCCAACTGGGAGGTTGTGGGCTGAACAGGTGGGGATTGGTGGGTGGGCCAAGAAAGGAGAAGGAAACAAGCCATTGCTGGTGTTTCTGGAGTAAGATGAAATGTGTGTCTGCCCTTAGCCATGACATGATGGATTTCATACCCTGTAAAGCAGTTTTTAAAAAGAAGCCTGCTTGGTTTTGAAATATGAGGCCATGGTGTGACTGACTGTACATCCTTGGCTATTTTTTCTGCAAGGTAATTACATTAAGTGCTTAACATCAATACAGAAAGAAAAAAGGAGGGCACTATGTTTTTTGGTAGGAAGGCTGGGAATAGAGTCTAAACTGTCTCTCTGCTATATACAAACAGTCACATGTAGAAAATGAACCCTATGGCTCCTGAGTACTGACTACAGTGGCTAGAAAACATATAAAAGCCCAGGCACATGAGGTAATACTAGCTGTGTCAACAATTGCATGTTACAAGTTCTGAAGGTGATTAAAACTTGCCAAGTGTTAACGCAATAGCTGGAAATAGAAAAAACTGAGCACCTGCTGCAAGCCACCTGACCTGTCCCACTCCACTTGGTCTGGGGCCAAGCTAACTGCCTCTCTCTTTTCTTCTTTCCCATCAGATCAAAATAAAGATTGTTTCTAAATATTTTTAGAGCCTATCCCTGACCCCAGAGCAATCAACCAACATCTAAGGTATGCTGGGCATCAGATGCCAGGGAAGATATGCCATTTACAGGTACAAATGCCCCAGGGTCTTCCTGAGCTCTCACTCCAATCACAGAATCCTCAAGGCATTTTCTGGAACCAAAGGTCTGGAAACACACAGAAAAATATCCAAAACTGTCAGAGCTATTTGTTCACCTGGAAATAAGTGACACTGCCTAACCCATAGAAAGCCCTTGATACATACTTGTAAAATTGATTAAATAACTCTGCCCTTCAAGAAACATCAAATAACAGAGACAACATGCAAAGCTTCCAAAGAAAGAGCATAATGACACAGGATAATCCCATTGTATTTTCTAACTTGTTTTATCTTTCAAAAATGCAAAAAAATGTACAAAGAATAATAGAATTAACCTCTGTACACATTGTTCAGCTTCAACAAATATTCACATCTATTCTCCTTATTTTATATGGTCCCACCAGTCTTTTTCCTGGAGTATTTAAAAAAAAATTCCAGACATTTTAGCATTTTACCAATACATATTTTAGATTGTAAAAGATTATTTCATTTGCATATTTTACAAAAATTTTATTGGAAGTATTGAGAATGTAAAGAAAAAAATAAGAAAAGAAAGGCCTTAGGGAGACGATAGCTGAGGATTTGGGGCATTCATTCTTGCCTACATAGTTTACTCTGAAGTACCATCCACAGTCCTGGATGGAGCCAAAGGCATATTGTGCTAAACAAACATTTCTGTGTGTGGTTTCTGCAGCACCCAGTGAATGGAACAACACCCATGGATAAACCTCTAGTGGGGATGTCTGCCCAGCAGGCCTGAGGTGTTACAAGGGTAGAGATTTTGAGCCAACATGGCCAATGAGTCTCTCTGCTGAGGATTTGAACTTGGAAACCAAAAAACATGATCAGGCAAAACTCTAGACTGAAAGAGAAGGTCTTCCTGATTCTGCTGTTGAGAGCCTGGAACTGTCCTTCCCAAACCTGGGGAACTTTGGGAAGGCTCTTGGCCTTCCCAAACTTGAGATGGAACAGCATTTGCTTAGATTCCATGGGATATACATAATCTTTCTAATAAGTTCTTCTTTTGTGTGTTAGCTAGCCAGAACCGACTTTTACATTTATAGTCAAAAGAACTCTATTACAGATCTCTCTAGAAGGATCCCACAACCTAGCGATGCAAGCAGCACAAAACAAATGTAGTGATGAGAATGTTATGAAACAGACACCAGTGAGGGCCACAGCAAGGTGGCAGAAGGGAAGTTTTGGGACACAGGACGAAGGAGTTTCTCCGGCCGGATTCAAGAATAAGAACATGAAACAGAGAACGTGGTGACCTAATCATCTGCAGGCCTTCGCGGGGAGCATTTGCGAGGGACAAGGCCTTGCATTTCGAAGAAAATTGAAGATTCAGCAAAATTATAAGAAATTGCTATGGAGGGAAAAGAAGGCTCAAGCTTCACAGGATTCCTAATTCAGAGATCAATACCCTGATCATCTGAAACATCTTTACTTAGCTGAAGAGGAAAGACTCAGGAAGCAACTTAGAAAAGTTAACCAGCCTTTGTCAGAGGAACTTAATCAGGCTTTGCCAGCAGAACAATGTAACACTGATCAGGCTTTATCTGAAGAACATGGTAGCATTGACCAGCCTCAACCAGAAAAAAGAACAATGTAAAGAAGAAAGAGTCAATTTCGCTACCATTCCAAAGAAAAAGAAAAAGAAAACATCAAATCAAAAAGCACAAGAAGAATATGAACAGTTAGATACAAGCTAAGCATGCTGCTAAGAAACAAGAATTTGAGAGGAGAAAGCAAGAGAGAGATGAAGCTCAAAGACGGTACAAAAAGAAGATGGAAGTGTTTAAAATATTGAGCAAAAAAACTAAAAAGGGCCAACCAAAGTTAAATTTACAGATGGAGTATCTTCTTAAAAAAATACAAGAAAACAATTAAATCAAACATTTTGTTCAATCAAGGGTTAAAATATCTGCTGTTGAGTTCTTTTGTATATGTAATATACTTTCTAACAATTCACTAAATTTGTCAACATAAACTGGATTGCTAAGCTATGCTAAATATAAAATGTTCAAATATTTTCGTTCATATAAAGGAAAATTTTCCATTAAAAAAAAAAAGAATTTTATGAAACAAAACTCATATGTCATGTTCACTGATATCACCCCAACACCTGGCACAGTGCCCACAATTGTATAGTAGACTTCCCAGTAGAGAGAAGATGGTGGAATCTGGCCATTGTGGAGCAAGCCCCAGTGTGCTACTAAAAACGTGGATTTGGCTCTGACTCTGCTGCTTTCTTTCTGTTCAAGGGAGTCACTTAACCTCTGGACCTTAGTTTTTTCATCCATAAATTAGGGCTAATAAATCTAGCCAACTCTACAGAGATATTGTAAGGCTCAAATGAGGTCATGTTATATGAAACTGCTTTGTAAACTATAAATTGTTTGCAAATGAAAGGTGTTATTATCTTTTCTAGCTGGGGATTCCATTCCACCTATCTCAGTCCTTTGGCCTGAGAAGCCTTTAGGGCAAAAGTGGAAGAGAAACTGCCTCCTTCATAATCTTGTTTTTTTCCTGTTCCCATTTTAAGCTCTTCTTTTCAGCTTGGTGTCTACTTTGAGGACTGTTTTCAAAATTAAACTATAGGAAGCCTAGGAACTAAAAAGATTCTTTTTCCTAAAACCTATTGCTTCTGCATTCATTTCATTAAGTTCTCAAGACAACTCTTAACCCTATTGACTGTTCTACGTGTCCCTCTGATTATAACAGATAGGAGCATCAGTTTGGTCCATTTACACCATCCCCCTTGGGAGACTCATCTTACTGATATAGGGGTCTGTGGGAAGACAGACAGAGAAGCAGAAGAAATAGGTAACTGTCCATTTCCATAAGCCTTCCAGACTCAGGTCTCCTGCCTGGGAGGCCACCAGGTTGGCAAAAAGCAAGTACCTGAGTAATGAAATAGCTTGAACTTTCCCGTTACGTGAACAACCCTGTACTTACAGAACATTGCTGCATTGTTTTGTGCTCTCGGGTCTCCTGGTGGCAGGCCAAGCCTGGGCTGTGCCAGCAACCGCATAGCCGTGATGATCCATCTGAATCTACAGTCAGTCATTCGTTCATCTAATTGAGTACATGGGGACATCATCTCATAATGTTACTACTCAAGGAAACAGGACTGGGGCTCTGGACAAAGGGAATTACATCATCATTATTATTGTTATTCACTTATCTGATGATTATTAATTATATGTCAATTAAAGGCTCGCACTCTTTACAAGCATGAGCTCATCAGCCTTTACAATGCCCAAAGGAGATCAAAAACCGGGAGACAATTGATTTGCTCATGAATGAGCTGACTTGAGTTTTAGACATCCTGTGATCCTTTTTTTCCCTTCCATGTCTGGCAGCCACCCACTTCCTTTGGGGGCCCCAAGTTCTCTCCATGTATAGTGACAGGCATGTTGCCCATGCCTCTGACTGGATACAATAAAAATGGCAAGAATTGAATTTTCATTTCTTACCTTTTGCATGGTTAAAAAAAGAAAAAGAAAAAGAAAAAACAATTAATAACCAGGCACATCGATGCAAGTAGTTTACCCTCAAGATAAATACACCCAGGGAGGAAACTTCACAATCAATCAGGTGAATTTCAATAAAGCTCCTCAAAACAAAGTTCTTGGTTGGTGTCTAGGCCAAGGTAGCAGGTGGGGCCATATTTTGGCAATCAAGAAGTTGTTTTGCTCTTGGAGGTCAAAAAAACAGAGCTGCAGGGCAGAGGGACAGTAAATGGTGAGTTGGGGGCAGAGCCTTTCAGAAAGGCTAAGCCACAAAAGGACATCAAGTGGAGGGCCAGGCAGCCACAGTTTTGCCTCCTTTGTAGGCTGTAGGTCCCACTCCCTACTAAAGCATCCTTGGGGCTCCCACCTTTTCACCCCAAGGTACTTCATAGCCATGGAGCACTGTCAATACTAAGACAAACCATAAGCCAGAGGAGAGATTTCCCTTTAAAATCATCATCATATAGAAAAACTAGAGTTTTGCTTTTGGGGGGGTACTGTTTTTTTGTTTTGTTTTGTTTTGTTTTGTTTTTTTGAGAAGCAGATGAAGTGGACTCTCTGGCAGGCAGGGGAAGGTACCAAGTTTCTCAGTGGGCCAGATGTCCACCCCACAGCTTTCACCTCCAGGCTGGCTACAGAATTAATAAAACCTGAAGGAAATGGAAAAGAGAGAAGTAGAAACTTGAAGCCAAATTGCCTTATCTTGAAAGAGATCGGCATTTCTGTTAGGGGAAAGGTTTACCAATTAAAAGGCCCTTGAAAGAAGTAAATAAACCTCTAGTTAGTTATCGTGGCTGGGGTGGGAGCCAGGGGAGGCTGGTGTCCTGGGGCTTTGTTCTATAAAGGGTATGAGCTTTACAGAAGCATTTTGAGTAGAAGGCCTAAGGGTTTTACTGTCCCCACCTCTCCTTCCAGTAGCCTTACCCAATGAAGCATGTAGTGATCTAATCTGAAAGAGATAAAGCCCAATTTCCTCAGCTCTGGAGCTGATAAATACCACGCCAACAACCAGCTATGTTCACAGGGTGATAATTAAAGCTCTCAGGAATCCAACCAGTATGGTGGTCAAAAGGACAAGGACAAACTCATATTTCTCAGTGCCATTCTGGGTAGCTGTAAGCACCTGTCCTCTTGTTGGAATTTAACCCAGTGGAATTAGCATTACCATCATCCATGTCTTTATGGGTTCAGCTAGACCGTATCAGATCATAAGCATTCCAGCTAGCATATAACTCACAGATCACAAGCACCAAACATGCCATTCACTTAGCATTCTGTCAGGAGGCAAGGGTCAGCAAAAATAAATACTAATATATTTTCTTATTGGTCAAGGCAAGGTCTAAAATTCTAGAAATTAGATAATCCCACATTGAGGTATGCTGCCTTCTTTACTGGAAAAACACACAGGCAAGATATTTTCTGACATTGTTGCAATTTATTAATTCTGCTGAGCAAGTTCTGTTTTGAGAGTATTTGGAAATGTATAATAATGTGTGAGTCTATGAGATGCCAGGCAAAGAGCGAGCAACAAAAGGAAGGAATATGTGTAGCCATGCTGTCAACACACAGAGGTTTCTCAAATGCAAAACTGATAAAAGCAGAGGGTTGGGAAGAATGGTGGGAAACAGGGAGACATCCTGCCAAGACTCAGCCATAACAGTATGTTCTCCTGGGAATATGCAGGCCCACAGGAAAGGGACAGCTTTTTCATGTGAATCACAGCTGTTCCTGGCTGGAACAGAAAATGTGGCTGTGGGCATCTGGAATTTCTTTTCTCTTCTGCATTAGAAGCATATATTGTGACTGACTGTTTTAATAATGTTGAGAGGAAGATAGCATCTATGCTGAGACTTCAATGGTTCTCATTTTTTTTTTCTTTGTGAAGCACTGGAACATGTCTCTTTAAATAAAATTTTTTCCTTGGGCTCAATTCCATAAAAGAAAGCAACATGATCTTTTACTAATGTATATTTATTATGAACATTTATACTTTAGTATTTACTTATCAGTCAATAAGAACAGCAAGAGAACTTTGATAAACACAGATATCTGAAATTAAATGTTACATTTTGCTTCACATCAATCTCTGCACCTAAGTTTTATATTTAAATTGTCTTTTGTTATGTTCTGTCTTTAAATTTTTTTAACTATATTTCAAAGTAACTAGAAAATCCTAATTCACACAGAGAAGTAGATGTAGATGGAAAGTAAGATTTCTTAACAGCTCTTTCTAAAGAGTATATCTTCCAAGTGAACTAATCCAAAATCTTGGGCAAGAAGTTGAAGAGATTTTAATTTCAAAATTTAATCACAACAATATTTAATTGTAGCTTGCATTTCTCCTCATGAGAAGTCATCAACAAACACTCCCGCCTCAAGTAAGTGCTAAAGTATCTCTAGGAAAATATGTTTTTATATGTAGTGATACATGTGCCAAAACCTTGCTTCGTATTTAATTGAGCTCTATAGTAATGACACACAATTTTTACTTGAGAAGATCAGAACTGGCCTAGGTGGGTTTTTTTTTTTTTTTTAAGTCCTGTGAAAAACTATTGACTTTACAGATCAATGACACATTTATAAGAATTTCAGGTATATGCACAAAAAAAGTAGAACTTTCATACTTAAGAATTCACTTAAGGAGAGAGGAGAAGATGGCAGCGGTGTAGGAGGCAGTGTTGTCTGCTTGCTCCCATCGCGTAAGGACTTACAGTACAAACACGGAGAGGAGTGAGTGAGTGCGGATTTCAGGTAGTGCGAACAGGGAAGGGAGTGTGGGAGCGCCGGGAAAGAGGGCAGCAAGCTCGCCCACGCTCTCAAAAGGAGTCGATGGGCCCCCCCAGCCCAGTTGCTGGGCTCCCCAGCCCGGCACCACTGCCGCACCGCACCCCAAAGGGGCAATTGCAGACCAGCTCACTAGCCGGGATCTGCTTAGAAACTGCTCCCTGCCATTCGCGCTGGGACCAGCAAAGTCCCAGAGGGAGTCAATGAGGTTTCCTTGAAACAGTTGGAGGTGTGGGAAGACAGCGAACAGCCTGGACTGTGGGAAACTGTATGAACTGAGTCTAGGTGGGGACTCCCTGGGCTGGCAACTCTGGGTTGGCAACCCTGCACCCCGGGCACACGCATCATGGCACCACCAAACAAAAAAGCAGGACTAAGCTGGGGAAAAGGGCCCATACAGGAAAGCTGCGGCAGAAACTCAGACTCAGTAGGGACCCCAGGCAGGCAAGCAGTGGGCACAGGCGAACAATAAGATGCTGCCAGCCAGGGACAGACACAGCCTGGTGCTGCAGCTTGGAGCACAGAGACTTTTGGGGATGAAGAGTGAAGACAGGACCCAAGGCTGAGCAGGGACTAGGGACATGTACACTGGCTTGCCAGCAGAACAACGTTGCTAGACAAGCCTGAGGATTGCTGGAGGGTGCTGAAGGACAACTGGGGAGAGACCCAACTCAGTGTGGCTCACAGCAGAAAGCTGAAGCAGGCCCACAAGTGAAAGAAAAGTAGCCACAGAAACCAGCCAGATCTCCTCACAGCCAGCCAGTCAGAGAAGAAGATTTGAAACCCATGGAATTTTGACCAGGGGTAGATCCAAAAAAGGAGGACTGTGCCCAAAGGTTGTACTGGAGTAAAAATCTTTCTTTAATTGGTTTCCTACCCTCTCTCCCTCCTATTCTTCTTCTTTAATTTTTTTGTTTGTTTCTTTGTCTGTTTTGTTTATTCTCCCTCTTGCAATAAATATATAGCATATAACTGTTATATAAACCTAATACTATACACTTCCACTTTATCACTTCGTTCTGCGTTCTGCTCTCCCTATTTCAACATACAATGTAAATACTACTTACTGTCTTGCTCAGCCTTGACCCTACTTGCTACTATAATTATTCTATCATCTTCCCTCTCAAAAATCATCTATCAGATAAACAAGTTCTATCAGTTCTGCATATAGTATAATAGTCTTAGCCTCTTTACATCTCTATTAATACTGGCTCATTTGCTACTAACAGTGTGATTGCGGGTGGGGGATATTTGTGAGGGTGTGGGTTTTTGCCTGGGGTGTGTGTTTATTTTTTAACAGCATCTCCACAAAAGAACTCAAGACAAGGTGGGCAGAGTGACTCTCAATCAACTAGCCAGAGGAAAGTTTCCACCAAAGACTAGCCGAAAAATAACCAGACAGCTTAAACAAATGACATAAAGGGCATCCCAAGAGCACCAAGCTCAAGAGATCAAAGAGCCTGCACCACTAAATCCCCCAGGTCTCCTATACAGAATCCCATGCCCCAAAAGCAGGAAATCAAAGCAGACAAATCCAAGAAACAAAAACAAGCAAGAAGCATACAACATGGGGAGACACAGAAACAATCTCCCAATGAAAGGAGAAGAGGATTCCCCAGAGACCGAGATAAATGAAACAGAAGCAAGCAATCTATTGAACGTGGAATTCAAAAGAATGGTTATAAGGAAGCTCAATGAACTTGAAAAACTCAGAGAAAACTATAATGAACTCCAGGAGAACTACAAACAACTCCAGGGAAACTATAAAGAACTCCAGAGAAGCTACAAGGAACTTATGGATAACTACACCAGCATGCAAAAGGACATAGAAACTATCAATAAAAACCAGGAAGAAATGAAGAATACAATTTCTAAATTGAGGAACACAGTAGAACCAATCAAAAGCAGGTAAAATGAAGCAGAGGATTGGGTCAGTGAGTTAAAGGACATTGTAGAAAAAAATTCTGAGACAATACAACACAATGAAAAAAAAAAGACTGAAAAAGAATGAAGACGGTTTAAGAGAACTGCAGGACAACGGGGACTTCTAGCCAACATGGAGGCATAGACAGACACTCTGCATCTCCCTCCGCAACTAAGAAGGAATACAACTACCTCAAAATTAGAGACAACCAGAAGTTCCAAAAAATCAAGCTGCATGGAAGTCCAACAAACAAAGACATAAAGAAGAAATACTCATCCAGACTGGTAGGAGGGGCAGAGCCAGGGTGGAGAGGACGCAGTGTGATGGTGGTGGCAGCGGTGGCAGCGGGGGCAGGCTGGCAGGAAGCACAATTACATGTTTTAAAAAGTTGGAAGGGACACCCGAGGAGTGTTCCCAGCTCCTCACCAGACTGCGCAGCTCACTGTCGCAGCACCGGGGAAAATCAGCCTCATTGCTTTTGACTGTTCAAACCAGTGGGGGTTGGGGCAGAGGCAGAAACTGCCAGTCTCTCAGCAGAGTCTGCTTGTTTAAGGGGCCCCCACAGACCTGGAATATCCGCAGACCCACCAACTCTGGAAACGACAGCCAGGGCAGCAGCTAGAGGGGTGCCAGTCTGTTGCAGAGGTGGGAGAAGTGCCTGGAAAAGACACGAGTGCTGAGCAAGCAGCACTATTTCTTCTCAGACCCTCCCCCTGCATACAGCACCACAATGTGGTGAAACAGGTCACCTTGTACTGACGAATACCTAAGGCTCTGCCCCTTAAAATGTAATAGGAGCAACACGGGACATGGAAGCAAACACAGGAGACTTCCAGCCAAGATGGAGGTCTAGACTGACATGCTTCATCTCCCTCCACAACTAAGAAGGAATACTACTACCACAAAACCAGAAATAACCAGAAGTTCCAGAAAAATAAATGGAAATCCAACATATGAAGTTATAAAGAAGTGGTGCTCATCCAGACAGGTAGGAGGGGTGAAGCCAGGGAGGAGAGGTCAAGTTGTGCTCTCCACAGCAGCAGCAGCAGCAATAGTGGCAGGACAGCGGTAAACACAGACACCTCTATTTAAGGGGAGGCATGAAGAGCCTGGGGAGCACCCCCGGCTAAAGACCAGAACCATCAGCTAGTGATTCCAAAGCCGGAGAAGGAAGACCTCCATTGCCTGGGACTGTGAGGCCTGGAGGGAGTGGGGAAAGAGGAGGAGACTCCTGGTCTCTCAGCAAACAGTGAATGGCAAGAATCCATCTTGAAACTCCATCCCTGCAGAAAATACCACAGAGTGGTGTGATGGGTTGCCCAGTTGTGACAAGTGCACGGGCCTCCACCCCCTATAGTGTAGGAGGTGTGACAGCCCTGCCCGGAAGGCAAAGGACAACACAAAACAGTGAGGATGGCACAGATCATGATAGAGATCCTGGTGACACAGCTGACCAGACAGCAAATATCTAATTTAACGGACCAGCAGGTAGATAATCTTTCTGAGGCACAGTTCAGAGCTTTGGTTATAAGAATGCTTACAGACCTAACAGCAGATCTTAACAAGATGGGGAAAAAGCGAAGGCTAGTCCTATTGAAATGAACAAAAACATACGAAATTAGTGGTGAGGGAAAGAAAATCAGGGATTAAATCAACAAATTGGAACATAGGGAAGGAACAAACAGTCAACCAGTGCAGAAAGAGGAAACAAGAAGTGAGGAAAATGAGGAGAGGCTCAGAAACTTATCAGACAGCTATAAGCAGGCCAACATATGAATCATAGGGTTGCCAGAAGGTGAAGAAAAAAAACTAGAAATTGAAAAATTATGTGAAAAAATCATGAAGCAGAACTTTCCTAACTTGGGGAAGGAAATAGACTTACAGGTCCAGGAAGCACAGAGAGTTCCAAATAAACTGGACCCAGGGAGAACCACACCAAGACACATTATAATCAAAATGTCAAAAATTAAGGAAAAAAAATCTTAAAAGCAGCAAGGAAAAAGAAGAGAATGACATACAAAGGGGTCCCAATAAGACAACCAACTGATTTCTCAAAAGAAACTCTGCAGGCAAGAAGGGACTGGCAAGAAATATTCAGAGGAATGAAAAGCAAAAACCTACAATCACGATTACTCTATCCAGCAAAGCTGTCATTCAGAATAGAAGGGCAGAGAAAGTGCTTCCAGGACAAAGCAAAACTGAAGGAGTTAATCAGATGCAAACCACTGTTATATGAAATGTTAAAGGGACTTGTTTAGGAGAAAGAGGATCAAAACTATGAACATTAAAATGAAAGCTGTATCACAACAACCAACAATAGAAGCTATGGAACTGAAACAAAGGCAAACTAAGTAGGCAACAAGAGTGGGGAAAAAATTATAGGTATGAGGAAATTTATGGGGGGAGGTCAGCAGGGAAGGGGAAGGGGGGCAAGGGAGGGAGATGGTACAGGTATTAAGAAGCATAGTGGGAGGGAATGGAGTAGATAGGAAGATGTTGGGAAGAACTATATCCACAACCAATGGGCATAGACTAAGGTGGGGGGACAATTGGAGGGAGAGATATCAGTGGGTGGAGGGGAAAAAAGGGAAAGGAAACTGGGACAACTGTAACAGCATAATCAATAAAGCATAGTAAAAAAAAGGGAGAGAGAACTGCAGGACAGTATGAAACAAAATAACATTAGAATCATAGGGATACAAGAAGGAGAAGAAGAGGAGCAAGGGATAGAAAACCTGATTGAAAAAGAAATAACAGAAAAATTTTCTAACTTGATGAGAGAAAAAGTCATGCAAACCCAGGAAGCACAGAGGGTCCCAGTGAAGGCAAACCCAAAAAGGCCACTGCAAGTCACATCGTAATTTAAATGGTAACATTTAAAAACAAAGAAAGAATGCTAAAAGTAGCAAGAGAAAAACAGCAAATAACATACAAGGGAGCTCCAATAAGGCTATCAACTGATTTCTCAACAGAAACACTACAAGCCAGAAGGGAATGGCAAAAAATATTTGAAGCAATCAAAAACATAGGCTTACAGTCAAGACTACTCTACTCAGCAAGGCTCTCCTTCAAAATGGAAGGTGAAATAAGGAGTTTTGCAGACAAAGGAAGACTAAAAGAATACATCTCCACCAAACCAGCATTGCAAGACATGCTAAAGGGAATGCTTGAAGAAAAAGAAAAAAACCAGAGGGAGAAGAACACAGGTACAAAAGGAAATAAATAAATACCTGTCAATAATAACCTTAAATGTAAATGAATTAAATGCTCCAATCAAAAGACATAGGGTAGCAGAATGGATATATAAACATGCCCCACATATATGCTGTCTACAAGAGACACACTTCAAAACAAAAGATTTACACAGACTGAAGTGAAGGGATGGAGAAAAGTATTCCAGGCAAATGGACACACACGAAAAAACTGGGGTAGCAATACTTATATCAGAAAAAACAGATTTCACAGCAAAGGCTATTAAAAAAGACAAAGAAGGGCATTTCATAATACTTAAGGGAAAAATTCACCAAGAAGATATAACCCTGGTAAACATAAAGGCACCCAACATAGGAGCACCCAAATATGTAAGGAAAATACTAAAAGATTACAAAAGAATATCGGCAGCAACACACTCATAGTAGGGGACTTTAGGACCCCATTATGAACAACAGACTGAAGAACACAGTAGGAGGAATCACAATACAAGACATCAAACTATACTACAAAGCCACTGTAATCAAGACAGCCTGGAAATGGCATAAGAACAGACATATAGATCAATGGAACAGAATAGAGAGCCCTGAAATAAACCCAGGTCTATATGGTCAACTAATATTTGACAAAGGGTGAAGAAACATAAAATGGAACGAGAAAAGCCTCTTCAACAAATGGTGCTGGGAGAACTGGACAGGGATGTGCAAAGAAATGAAACTAGACCACCAACTTAAACCACACACCAGAATAAACTCAAGGTGGATCGAAGATTTAAATGTACGCTGTGACACCATAAAAGTCTTAGAGGAAAACATAGACAGGAAAATTTCAGATATTCCACGTAGCAATATTTTCACTGATACATCGCCTAAGACAAGGGGAATAAAGGAAAGAATAAGCAAATGAGACTACATCACACTAAAAAGTTTCTGTTCCACAAAAGAAAACATAAGCAAGATGAAAAGGGAACCAACCGTATGGGAAAACGTATTTCCAATGATACCTCAGACAAGGATTGATCTCCAAAATATATAAAGAACTTACACATTTCAACACCAAGACCAACAGCCCAATTAAAAAGTGGGCAAAGGACCTGAACAAACACTTCTCCAAAGAGGATATACAAAGAGTCCATAGACATATGAAAGAATGTTCAACATCACTAGCCATCAAGGAGATGCAAATAAAAACCACAATGAGATACCACTTTACCCCAGTCAGAACGGCCATCATCAACAAATCAACAAACAACAAGTGCTGGCGAGGATGTGGAGAATTGGGAACCCTGGTGCATTACTGGTGGGAATGCAGACTGGTGCAACCACTGTGGAAAACAGTGTGGAATTACTTCAAAAAACTAAAAATGGAACTTCCTTTTGAACCAGCAATTCCACTGTTAGGACTATACCTGGTAAATCCTGAAACCCCAATTCAGAAGAACCTATGCACCCCTATGTTCATAGCAGCACTATCTACAATAGCCAAGTGCTGGAAACAACCTAAGTGCCCATTTTTAGATGAGTGGATTAAAAAACTGTGGTACATTTACACAGCGGAATACTATGCAGCAGAAATAAAGAAGGAATTTCTACCATTTGCGACAACATGGATGGAACTAGAGAGAATTATGCTTAGTAAAATAAGCCAGGCAATGAAAGAAAAATACCATGATATCACCTAATACAGGAGATTAATGAACAACACAAACAAATGAACAAAATTGAACAAGGAACAGAAAAACAGTTATGGGGGGGAGAGGGGGTAAATAAGGGAAGCATCTAGTAAAGGAACTAGTATAAATAATGCACAGACATGGACAACAAGGTGGGGAATGACTGTGGGAGAAGGAGTGGGCTGGGTGCGGGGGAGAAATGGGAGGAAAATGGGACAACTGTAATAGAACAACAATTAAATTAAATTAAAAGCTTTAATAAAGTAGACATTGATCAAGAAAAAAAAGCCTACTAGATAATCCAAATTAATGCATTGATGGTCCACCATACATAAAACTGTGGTATATACAATACATTTAAGTGAATTTTTATATTATTATAGTTTTTAAAATATATTTAAAACAAAACTTTGAATCAAGCATTTGAAGAATTCTAAAGAGTCTTCAAAAAAATCTGTGTACAATGTGGGTGGAGTTTGGATTTTAGATGAGGAAAACTGGGGAGAGCTATGTGAATAGTAAAGAAAAAAGTCAGATTCTAAAAGATATTATATATGATATTAAAGAGATTGAACTACGGTGTGAGAATCATGAGCAAGAAAAAGAGTGAAATCATCTGGTTTGCATTTTAGAGAGAGCACACTGGCTACAGTGTGGAAAATGGATTTTGCTGGAGGGGGAGGACAGGCCATTAAGGGAGGAAGACTAATCAGTTAGGTGGTGTTGTGGTAATCCAGGAGAGGGACGATGCTGGCCAGAACTAAGGTCCTAACACTGTGACAGGAAAGAGCAGGAGCATAAATTGACAGGAATTGGTTATTGATTAGATGGAGGTTGCAGAATAGAGGGACAAAAGAGAAAAGAGTGACGCTAAATTACTGAAAGGCAGGTGGACTTCCAGCCAAGATGGAGGCATGGGTAGACACAATGCGTCTCCCTCCACAAATAAGAAGAAATACAACTATCTCAAAACTAGAGACAACTAGAAGTTCCAGAAAATTGAGCTGCATGGAAGTGCAACAAAAAAAAATAAAGAAGACATACTCATCCAGACAGGTAAGAGGGGCGGAGCTGGGGTAGAGAAGAAATGGTGTGGTGCCAGTGGCAGCAGAGGAAGTGGCAGTGGCAGGCCAGTGGAAAATGCAGTAAACAAATTAAAATAAGTAGGGAGGGACACATGGGGAGCGCACCCAGTACCAGACCAGACCACGCAGCTCACGGTTCCAGCACCAGGGAAAATAAAGCTTCAGTGCTTCTGACTGTGAAAATAAGTGAGGGTTGGGGCAGAGGAAGAAACTGCCAGTCTCTCAGCAAAGTCCACCTGTTTAGAGGGCCCCCACAGTCCTAGAAGGCCTGCAGACCCACCCACTTGGAACCATGGCCAGAGCAACAGCTAGAGAGGTGCCAGTCTCATACAAAAGTGGGAGAAGTGTCTGCAAAAAGGGGTGAGTGCTGAGTAAGTGGCATTGTTCCATCTCAGACCCCTCCCCCACATACAGTGCCACAACATGGTGAAACGGGTTGTCCTGCACTGACAAATACCTAAGGCTCTGCCCCTTACAACATAACAGGTGCAACAGCTCTACCTCAGACACACAGGCAAACACAGGAGCCTGTCAAGTTGAGGAGACAGAGAAATATGGCCCAAAAGAGGGAATGGATCAAGGTTCCAGTGGGAGAACTAAGTGATGAGAAAGTAGCTAATCTAACAGACACAGAGTTCAACACACTGGTGTTAAAGTTGCTCACAGACTTGACAGATATGTTTGAGTATGGCAAATACAGAAGAGAAGAAGTGAAAGCTAAGCTAAGCTAAGCAAAACGAAGGAAAATTCCCACAAAACCAATGGTGAAGGGAAGGAAACTGGGGTTCTAATCAATGATTTCGAACATAGGAAGACATAAAGAGTCAACCAGTACAGGAGGAGAAAATAAGAATTGAAAAACACAAGAAGAGGCTCAGGAACCTCTGGGAGAACATTAAATGTGCCAACATCTGAATCATAGGGATACCAGAAGGAGAAGAGGAAGAGCAACAAATTGAAAATTTCTGGGAAAAATATAATGAAGGAAAAGTTCCCTAATCTGGTGAAGGAAATAGACATACAGTCCAGGAAGAACAGAGAGTCTCAAGGAAGCTAGACCCAAAAAGGACAACACCAAGACACATCATAAGTAAAATGCCAGTAGTTAAAGATAAAGAGAGAATCTTAAAAGCAGCAAGAAGAGAGTTACCTACAAAGGAGTGCCTATAAGACTATCAGCTGAATTCTCAAAAGAAACTTTGCAGGCAAAAAGTGACTGGCAAGAAGTATTCAATGTGCTGAAAAGCAAGGACCTACAACAAAGATTACTTGATCCAGCAAAGCTATCATTTACAATGGAAGGGTAGAGAAAGTGCTTCCCAGACAAGGTAAAGCTAAAGGAGTTTATCATCACCAAGTCATTATTATATGAAATGTTAAAGGGACTTAAAAAAAGATAAAAA
This sequence comes from Furipterus horrens, assembly GCF_987537825.1. Taxonomy (NCBI): domain Eukaryota; kingdom Metazoa; phylum Chordata; class Mammalia; order Chiroptera; family Furipteridae; genus Furipterus; species Furipterus horrens. Next base: position 47,678,189 of record NW_028327182.1, read on the forward strand.
CTATGAACATTAAAATGACAACAAACTCACAACTATCAACAACAGAACCTAAAAAAAACAACAAAACAAAACAAACTAAGCAAACAATCAGAATAGGAACAGAATCATAGGTATGGGGACCGTTTGGAGAGCTATCAGCTGGGAGGGGGAAGGGAGGAAAATCAGGAAATGGTGCAGGGATTAAGAAGCATAATTGGTAGGTACAAAATAGACAGGGGGAATTTAAGAATAATATAGGAAAGGGTGAAACCAAAGAACTTATATGTATGACCCATGGACATGAACTATGGGGGCATGGGATTGCTGGAGGAAGGGGTTACTGGGCAGAAGAAAATAGGTTACTTTGCACTTTCCCAGCAAAGGGAAAGGACAACTGTAACATCATAATCAATAAAATATACTTAAAATAAAAAAAAGAAATGTAAAGAACAAGGAAGCTGGTGACTCAAACCAGTAGTAAATAATTAACAGCTAAGACCAATTCTGTAATTGAGTCATGAATCTGGGGGTCGATCTCTGAGTCAATGTAAAACAAAGGGAGCTAGAGACAGGCCTATTACCTATTACCTCACACCTATTAGCTATTACCCCACACCTATTAGCTATTACCCCTAGGCAATCACGCTAGATTGTAACTCTGGAGTATTCAATTAATGAAGAAATGAGGAGGGACTACTTTGCATTAGGGATAAAAACAGTTGGCTCTTGTCACTTTGGCATGCATGCTCTGGTTGGCTGTGCACCCAACTCCGCAGACTCATGAATAAATGCCTCACTTTGCTGCTGAAGTCCTGTGTCCCAGTGTTTTATCGGGAGCATTTCTCACAATTTGGAAGCTTGTCTGGGATCCTCTGGAGCAGGAAAATGCATCTTACCCATTCTGGGGTGGCCTGCTCAACCCGAGATCCGCTTGCCTCACAGTATCCGGAAACGGACTTGAGACGTTTTATTTTAAGTATATTTTATTGATTATATTGTTACAATAGTTCCAATTTTTTCCCCTTTACTCCCCTCTGCCGAGCACCACCCCTCTCCAGGCAACCCCACCCCCACCCCCGTCCATGACCATGGGTCATACATACAAGTTCTCTGACTTCACCCTTTCATATATTTTTTTTATATAATTAATTTTTTTAACGATAAAAATAACAATCTCTCAGATTTAAGACCCTTTATAATCTTACAAAGGACAATGGGCAAAGGTCTCAAGCTCCTCTGTCTGCTTCAAGCTGAACATGGTCATCATCCTACCTACCCTTGGTCCAGAAATCCCTAATAAGAGTGGGGGTATGTGGGGGAGGTGGCCTTCCCACATGGGGAAGGATCGTGCAGACTCCAGGTCAGTTGGCTGTCCCCAGACAATGGAGTGCTTGATCTAACAGGCAGGCATCCTTGTTGTATTCTGGGGGCAACAGATTTGGCAACAGGGTTAAAAGACATCATTCAATCCATAACCACTAGATGACAAAAGGCAGGTATTAATTTTTCAATGTCGCACATTAGGGGGGAAAAAGGGCTTCTTTGGAAGAAGGTGTGCCAGGCACATCTCAGCTGTCCAAAACCCGTTTGCCCATTATACTTAGTTTGGGCTGAGGGAAATATTTTAGGTTTCCCCCCTCTCAGACCTCTGGGCCCTTTCTGTTCAAGCCATTAGGATAAAAAAGAGAAACTAGTTTTAAAGTGAAGCCCACAGACCACCCCATTCTTCCCATTCTTCACCAACCCAGACACTTAGTTCAGCCAAACCATTGAGTCTCAGAAGGCAGCGATGCAGACAGGATTAAGTGAGGTCAATATATACAGGCAATCACTGAGGTAATGAGATCATAGGCTTATGCCCTTTGAAAACAGAAAACACATGTTAATTTATGTAACATAACCCACAAACAAGTCTCTAAATCTGTAAAATTGTCTTATTGGAAAGACATCCAGTTGCAAGGCATTTGACATTCTTCTTGCCTGTAAATTAAACATCTTTGATGATACACGGACATAGTTTAACTTTCAAATGAAAACAAAAATTAAATGAAAAGAAACTTTAAAGACAGTTAGCTGTACTACTTTATAGTCTACCACTGAGCATTGTGATGTTTCTTGAATCACTATTTTCCTCCTTAAGATTACCCTCCTTGTCAATTCTGGAGGGATCAGATAGAAAGAAAAATGTACAATCTGAAGGAAAATCCTTGTCCTTCTAATATTCACTGAAATTGCATTTACATTCTTTATATTTTCATTTTTTCTCCCACTAAAAAATTTTTTGTTTGTTTTTCCATTACAGTTGTCCCACTTTTTTTCCCTCTTGCTTCCCTGCATCCTGCCCACCCCTTCTCCCACAGTCAGTCCCCACCAGTTGTCCATGTTTGTGGGTCATTTATACATGTTCTTTGACTAGACTCTTCCCCTTCTTACCACCTTCTCTCCCTCCCCCCTCCCCCCTTGTTACTGTTAGTCTATTTCTTGTTTACATACCTCTGGTTCAATTTTGCTCATTTGTTTGTGTTGTTCATTAGTTTCCTGTTATAGGTGATAGCATAAGATATTTTTCTTTCATTGCCTGGCTTATTTAGCTAAGCATAATTCTCTCTAGTTCCATCCATGTTGTTGCAAATGTTAGAAGTTCCTTCTTTCTTTCTGCTACATAGTACTCCATTGTGTAAATGTACCACAGTTTTTTAATCCACTCATCTACAGATGGGCATTTAGGTTATTTTCAGCACTTGGCTATTGTAAATAGTGCTGATATGATCATAGGGGTGCATAGGTTCTTTTGAATTGGTGTTTCAGGATTTTTCCAATATAACCCTAGCAATGGAATTCCTGCTTCAAAACGCAGTTCCATTTTTAGTTTTTTGAGAAAATTTCAAACTGTATTCCACAGTGGCTGCACCAGTCTGCATTCCCACCAGCAATGCACCAGGGTTCCCATTTCTTCACATCCTCGCCAGCACAAGTTGTTTGTTGATTTCTTGATGATGGCCATTCGAACTGGTGTAAGGTGGCATCTCACTGTGGTTTTTATTTGCATCTCTCTGATGGCTAGCGATGTTGAGCATTCTTTCGTATCTCTATGGACTCTTTGTATATCCTCCTTGGAGAAGTGTTTGTTCGGGTCCTTTGCCCATTTTTTAATTGGGTTGTCTGTCTTCTTGGTATTGAGTCATACAACTTCTTTATATATTTTGGAGATCAATTCCTTGCTGAGGTATCACTGGCAAATATAGTTTCCCATACGGTTGGTTCCCTTTTCATCTTGCTGATGTTTTCTTTTGCTGAGCAGAAACTCTTTAGTTCGATGTAGTCCCATTTGTTTATTCTTTCCTTTATTTTCCTTGCCTTAGAAAATGTATCATTGAAAATGTTGCTACATGGGATATCTAACATTTTCCTGCCTATGTTTTCCTCTAAGACTTTTATGGTGCCACAGCTTACATTTAAGTCTTTGATCCATCTTGAGTTTATTCTCGTGTGTGGTGTAAGTTGGTGGTCTAGTTTCATTTTTTTTGCATGTCCCTGTCCAGTTCTCCCAACACCATTTGTTGAAGAGGCTCTTCTCACTTCATTTTATGTTCCTTCCCCCTTTGTCAAATATTAGTTTACCATATAGATCTGGGTTTATTTCAGGGCTCTCCATTCTGTTCCACTGATCTATATTTCCGTTCTTATGCCAGTACCAGGCTGTTTTGATTACCGTGGCCTTGTAGTATAGTTTGATATCAGGTATTGTGATTCTTCCTGCTGTGTTCTTCTTCCTCAAGATTGCAGTGGCTATTCGGGCTCTTTTTTGGTTCCATATAAATTTTTGAAGTATTTTTTTCTAGGTCTGTGAAATATGTCATTGGTATTTTAATGGGGATTAAATTAAATCTATAAATTGCTTCGGGTAGTATGGACATTTTAATGATGTTGATTCTTCCCATCCATGAACATGGTATATGCTTCCATTTATTTGTATCTTCCTTAATTTCTTTCTTCAGTGTTATGTAGTTTTCTGAGTATAGGTCTTTTACCTCCTTGGTTAAGTTTATTCCTAGGTACTTTATTTTTCTTGTTGCTATGGTAAATAAACATTTTCTTTTAGTTTCTACCTCTGAAATTTCATTGTTGCTGTACAGAAATGCTTCGATTTCTGAATATTGACTTTGTACCCTACTATTTTGTCAAATTCACTTTTCAGGTTGAGTAGTTTTTTTGTGGAGTCTATAGGGTTTTCTATGTAAACTATCATGTCACCTGCAAATAATGACAGTTTTGCTTCCTCTTTTCCAGTTTGGATGCCTTTTATTTCTCTTTCTTGTCTGATTGCTATGGCTAGAACTTACAAGACTATGTTGAATAGGAGTGGAGTGAGTGGACATCTTTGTCTTGTTCCTGATTTCAGGGGGAATGTTCTCAGTTTTTGCCCATTGTGTTTGATGTTGGCTTCAGGTTTCTCGTATATGGCCTTTATCTTGTTGAGGTGTGCTCCCTCTATTTCCATTTTGCTGAGAGTTTTTATCATAAATTGGTGTTTACTTTATCAAATGCTTTTTCTGCATCTATTGATATGATCATGTGATTTTTGCCTCTCATTTTGTTTATGTGGTGTATTATGTTTATTGATTTGCAAATATTAAACCATCCTTGCATCCCTGGGATGAATCCCACTTGATCATGGTGTATAATCTTTCTAATGTCTTGCTAGATTCAGTTTGCCAATATTTTGTTAAGGATTTTAGCATGTATGTTCATCAGCGATATTGGCCTGTAGTTTTCTTTCTTTGTTGTGTCTTGACCTGGTTTTGGAATTAGGGTAATACTGGCTTAATAGAACGAGTTTGGGAGTCTTCCCTCTTCTTGGATTTTTTGGAATAGTCTGAGGAGAATAGGAGTTAGTTCCTTCCTAAATGTTTTGTAGAATTCACCTGTGAAGCCATCTGTTTCAGGGCTTTTGTGTGCCGGGAGTTTTTTTTTATTATTGCTTCAATTTCACTGCTTGTTATTGGTCTGTTCAGGCTTTCTGCTTCTTCTTGATTAAGTTTTGGAAGAATATATGTTTCCACAAATTTGTCCATTTCCTCTAGGTTGTCAAATTTCTTGCCATACAGCTGTTCATAATAATTTCTTACAATCTTTTGTATTTCTGTGGTATCAGTTGTGATATCTCCTCTTTCATTTTTGATTTTATTTATTTGGGTTCTCTCTCTTTTTTTCTTGATGACCCTGGTTAAAGGCTTGTCAGTTTTGTTTATCTGTTCAAATAACCAGCTCCTACTTTTGTTGACTTTTTGAATTGTTTCTTTAGTCTCTATGTCATTTAATTCTTCTCCGATCTTGATGATTTCCTTCCTTATCACTCTGGGCTTCGTTTGTTTTTTTCCTCTAGTTCTTGTAACTGTAGGGTTAAATTTTTTATTAGAGACTCTTCTATCATTTTTAGATAGGCCTGTATTGCTATGATTTTTTTTCTCAGGACTGCTTTCGCTGTATCTCATAGGTTTTGGGTTGTTGTGTATTTATTATCATTTGTTTCCAGGAACTTTTTGATTTCTTCTTTGATGTCATTGTTAACCCATTCATTGTTTAATAGCATGTTATTCATTCTCCATGAGTTTGAATGTTTTTTACTTTTTTCCTTGAGGTTGATTTCCAATTTTAAGCCATTGTGATATGAGAAAATGCTTGACATAATTTCAATTTTCTTGAATTTGTTGAGGCTAGTTTTGTGTTCTACCATATGGTCTATCTTTGAAAATGCTCCATGTGCACTTGAGAAGAATGTATATTTTGCTTCTTTGAGGTGAAAAGTTCTATATATATCGACTAAATCCATTTGATCTAGAGTGTTGTTCAATGCCTCAATATCTTTGGTGTTTCTTTGTTTCAAAGATCTGTCCATTGTTGACAATGGGTTGTTAAACTCTTCTATTATGAGTGTGTTGCTGTCTATATGATTCCTGAAGTCTTCCAAATTTTCTTTACATATTTGTTTGCTCCTACCTTGGGTGCATATACGTTTACAAGGGTTATATCTTCTTGATGGATTTTTCCCTTAAGTATTATGAAATGTCCTTCTTTGTCTCTTTTTATGGACTTTGTTGTGAAATCTGTTTTGTTTGATATAATTATTGCTACCCCAGCTTCTTTTTCATGTCCATTTGCTTGAAATACTTTTTTCCATCCCTTCACTTTCAGTCTGTATTTTGTTCTAAGGTGGGTCTCTTGTTGACAGCATATATGTGAGTCATGCTTTCTAATCCATTCAGCTACCCTATGTCTTTTGATTGGAGCATTTAATCCATTTACATTTAAGGTTATTACCGATAAGTACTTATTCATTGTCATTTTTCCCCTTTGTCTCTCTCTGTTTTTTCATCTTCTTAAAGCAGACCCTTCAGCATTTCTTGCAATGCTCGTTTGGTAGAGATGTATGCTTTTAGCCTTCCTCTGTCTTGGAAACTCCTTATTTCACCTTCCAGTTTGAATAAGAGCCTTGCTGGGTAGAGTATTCTTGGTAGTAGGCCTTTGTTTTTCATTGCTTGGAATATTTTTCTTGCCATTCCCTTCTGGCTTGTAGTGTTTCTGCTGAGAAAACTGATGATAGCCTTATTGGAGCTCCCTGTATGTTATTGGTTGTTTCTCTCTTGCTGCTTTTAGGATTCTCTCTTTGTCTTTGAATGTTGCCAATTTAATTATGATGTGTCTTGAAGTGGGTCTGCTGGGGTTCATCTTCATTGGGACCCTCTGTGCTTCCTGGATTTGTGTGGCTCTTTCTCTCATCATGTTAGGGAAGTTTTCTGTCATTAGTTTTTCAAAGAGGTTTTCTATTCCTTGCTCTTCTTCTTCTCCTTCTGGAATTTCTATGAAACAGATATTATTACTTTTTATGTTTTCCTGCAGCTGTCTTAAAATCTCTTCATTCTTGGTTGTTGTTGTTGTTGTTTTATTTTGTTGCACTGTCTGGGAGTTTTTGTTTATGTTGTCCTCCAGCTCGCTGATCTGATCTGCTTCCTCTAGCCTGCTTTTAATTCCTTATATTGTGTTCTTCAATTCAGAAATTGTATTCTTCATTTCCTCTTGGCTCTTATTGATAGCTTCTATGTCCTTTTTCATGCTGGTGTAATTCTCAGTAAGTTCCTTATAATTTCTCTGGAGTTCCTTGTAGTTTTCCTTGAGCTCGCTGAGCTCATTGATCTTTCCCATAATCCATGTTTTGAATTCCATATCTGATAGTTTGCTTCCCTCTATTTCATTTAGCACTCTTTCTGGGAATTCTACCTTTCTTTTTGATGGGGGGTTGTTTCTCTGTCTCTCCATTTTTGTTACTCTTCTTGTTTGTTGCTGCTTCTTAGATTAATCTGCACTTCCTGATCTGCCCCTGGTGGTGTCAGATTGTGTACCAGCCTGGCCCTAGGCAGCTTGTTGGAGACTACCAGGGATCTACTGCCTTTGCCTATCTCCTTTAGTTGTTAATCTATTCAATCTCTGATTGGCCATCAGGCTTAAAGACCAAGGGGGTGGCAGCTTAATTCCTATAGGCAGGACTTTTGCTCACGCTCAGGCTGATGCCACTCAGAGGGGAATGGTCTGCCTGCAGTACTGGGAATAAGTCAGCACTGGGACCTGGTTGGCTGCTCCCCCTGTTCTCCCCTCAAAGCCACCTCACCAAATTCTCCCCAAGCATCTTATTCCTCTCTGCCTTCCCTCTGCTTAAGCCCAGGGTAAATGGGGGCTGAACTATTTTTGTACATGATCCGCTTAAGAGCTCTTTTTCTCCAGCTGTTTCTCTCTGGCTAGCAAGAAACCCTGTGGCTTTTTGCTTTTCACAGCTGGATACTATTATACTTTCCACTCTGTTGCTGGGAAGTCCAGCTGGGGGTTTAGATTCTGCCCTTCTCAGGGGAACCCCCAGCTGCTGAGCTGTTTTTCAGTCCCTTCAGCTGTCACCCATGGGAGCCCAGCCAGCCCTTTTGCATCTCTGCACTCCCTACCAGTCACGTTGTGATATAGCGGCCTTTTCTGTCTCTCCATGGCTATAAGACTTCTCTCCAGCTAGTGTTCAGTTGGTTATTCCAGATGACTTCTCCAAAATTAAGTTGTAAATCCAGACTGGTCCTGGGAGGAGGTTAGTGTAGCTTCCACTTACTCCTCCACCATCTTGGATCTTGAACTTGAGACTTTTTGTTGGAACAGCAGTAGAACAATGCAGGGGAGAAAAAGTAAGCACCACAGTAACCAGGCAACCTCATACACAGGCCAAAGTAAGAGAGTTGGACTTAAGTACTGCCTTGGTGGTCAACCTTGGAAGTCAAGTGAGTGTGTGTGACTGCAATGTATCTCAAGATACGAAGCGAGTGCAGAGTCCCAATCCGTGGTTTCATTCTCCTGTGAGGGAAATGGCCAGAGATGGACTAAATGATTCTCATAGTGTGTAAAGAAACCTCTAATATGGGGGGCGGGGTTTAAGCACTCAGACCATGGGCAAGAAACTTTCAATATGGGGGGTTGAGCTCACGGGGTTTCTGTATACAGGAAACCTCTAGTATAAAGGGTTGAGTATATGAGGTATGTATAAAAGAAACTTCCAATTGGGGGACTTGAGTATACAGGGCATGGGCAAGAAACTTCCAGTACAGGGTTTGAGCTCATGGGTTCATGTTCAAGAAATCCCAGGCAAAGAGGGGTTGAGGACACAACCAACTCAGCCACAAGAATGGACTCGACTGAGGATGGGAAATAAAAATTCTAAGCCCAAAGAAACTAGAAGAAATGAGGCATGGAAAAACCCTATAGACATTCTGCCTGATAGTCCATTAGGGAGAATATTGAAGCATTAGGGAGGGGATCCCCAGACGCAGAATAAGGAAAAACAGAAAATGGTAAAATATTTCTGTCTTTTTGACCAAATGACCCCATTAAGGGGCAATCTGTTTTCTGGCCCCTATATGGACCTGATGAAATTTGGTTCTTTCAAACCCTTGTCTTGTATGTGAGTATTCAAGTATCAGCTTCTAAGGAAGGGAGGGCTATGCTCTCTGCTGGTTACCACCTACCAGCAGATCCACAGGTCTCTTCCCTGAGGAGAAGGAGAAGAAGAAGCAGAATAAGAAGAGGAAGAAGAGGAGGAAAAAGAGGAGGAAGAAGAGGAGGAGGAAGAGGAGGAAGAAGGAGGAAGAAGCCTGGGAGCCTCTGTCCTGTCTCCTATTACCTTATGGCCCTGGCCAGCTGGCGGCAGATTGGGCAGAGGCACTACAGACAGACAGTACAGACGGATCAGGCCAGGGACATCTAATAGGTGCCCAAACAGTAGCCGTGCCAAGGCACCAGCAGAATCTTACTCTAGATTAAGAAAGAAATTAGAACAATGTAAGAAATACCTGAATAACTTCCCCATTCCCTCAGAGCAGCTGATGTTTCCATTTGGGGGGGGTCCCCATGGGCCCAGGACAAATGAAAAACATCAGTGCTTCTTTAACAAGCACTGAAGTCAGAAACTTAAAGCGCAATATGAAGTGCTTGATAGAGCCTTTGGCAGAACAGTTAGACTAGTTCCTTGGATCCAGCATATACATGTGGATGGAATTAATGTCCATCCTAGACATCCTCTTCAGTAGGGAATACAGGGGAATGATCATATAGGCTGCTATGAGGATATGGGAAATGGAACATCCTCCCAGTCAGGGAGTTGTCCCAGCTGAAGAAAAGTTTCCTGATACAGATCCTGGATGGGATAACAACAGGTTGGAGGATAGGATTCAGATGAGAGATCTTAGGAGTCTTGTCATCAAGAGAATCAAGGAGTCCATTCCTTGAGCACAGAATATCTCCAAGGCATTTGAGATGCAGCAAGAAACAGGTGAGACTCTACTGGCATTCCTACAGAGGCTCAGGGACCAGATGAGAAGGTATTCTGGTCTAGATCCAGAGAATGCTATAGGGAAGGGACTCTTAAAAGTCACCTTTGTAAACAAAAAGCTGGCCAGATATATGTAAGAAATTGCAGAAGGTAGAATGATAGAATGATTGAGGAATTCCCCAGGGAAGCTCAGAAAGTGTACATTAGAAGAAAGGAGAAGCAGAAGCTTCAGAAACCTGCAGGATATCTCTGAAAACCTAGAAATTTTAGCTACCAAGGATTGAGTTTGAGTATAGTCCTTCACAGTGTGGGAATATTAGAAGGACCAAGATTTTCCTTCACACTGTATATTTTTCTCCCTACCTTATCCCTCCAGAATTTGGCATTCTGAAGAAGTAAATAATGACATAAAGTTCCTTTGCATAAAACTAAGACCAGTTATTAAGGAAGGTTTTGTCAACCAAGACTTGACTGGAATGTCATGCCTGAAGGAGGCATGTCTAGGCTCTGGTTATTACCAGGAAGCCCTGAGGAACTGAAATTGACTTCCAAAGATAATAAAAGCCCATGAGGAAAAAGCCTGATAGCTTGGTTGGTTGTGCAGTTCGTGGCAATCTTTCTAGTAAAGGAACAAAGGTTGCTTTCCTAAAAGATGGCTAGGAGGAACCTTAAGGCACAATGAAAAACCTGAAATATCTGGAAAAAGCATGAGTTTTATAGGCAAGGCCAGATGGGCAAACTGAAAGTCAACCTGGAGGTTCCTTGTGTGAGTCCCAGCAAGCAGACTTAAAGACTACATGTAATCAATTGCTGCTCTTGTGTTCATGCAAACAAACAGCAAAATTAAAACTGGACTTAAGGCAATCCTTTAATGACAATGAGGGTGACCTTAAGGGAAAAATTGTGATTTGAGGAAAATCATAATGCTCATTAGTGGGCATTAGACTAGTGCAGCTAACTGTTTTCAAATATTGTTTCCATTTAGAAGTTGAAACTAGGTTTGTAACATCAAAGATGTTCATTCAATTTACAGGCAAGGAGGATCTGTCAAACTGCCACTGTTAAATATCATCCCAGCAAAGGTCCTGTGACTAGATGTCTCCACAGCCTTACAGACTCAGAGACTGGTTTGTGGGTTGTTGTGTGAATTAACCATTTTGCACAAGTTTTCTCATCACAGGTTTATCTATCTGCCTGACAAGCCCCTGCACCTGTTCTGGCCAGTGGACTGTGTCTTACTAAAGACCTGGAAAGAGAATAAGCTCCAGGCAAGCTAAGAAGGTCCTTATCAAGTGCTCCTGACCACTGAGATGGCTGTGCAGATGGCAGAAAAAGGATGGATAGTTAGAGGGATGGTTTAGCAAATGGAGAGGAATATTCACATCAGCTCTCATCTCCCTCATAGTAGTAGCAGGCATCCTTTCTGCTTTAGGCTGCTGTATTATTCCTTGCATTAGAGGCTTAGTTTTGAGATTAATTGAGACTGCACTAACTAAACAGAGTCCAGTAACTTATATTTTAAAAAGAAAAGGAAACTCCTGGAGGCTGAAGGACATTCTCTGCTATGAAATAGAGTCAGGAAATCCTTGTGAGGTTTGAAGGGACAAATTAGAGGTTTGAGTAGTCAATTTTCCAAAAGAGACAGGGGGAATTGTAAGGAACAAGGAAGCTGGTGACTCTCAAACCAGTAGGAAATAATTAACAGCTGAGACAAATTCTGTAATTGAATTATGAATCAGGGGGTCAGTCTCTGAGTCAACAGTAAAACAAAGAGAGCTAGAGACAGACCTATTACCCCATACCTATTAGCCCCAGACAATCACACTAGATTGTAACTCCAGAGTATTCAGTTACTGAAGAAATGGGGAGGGACTACTTTGCATTAGGGATAAAACCAGTTGGCTCTTGTCATTTTGCCATGCATGCCCCTGGCTAGCTGTGCACCTGACTGTGCAGACTCATGAATAAGTGTCTCACTTTGCTGATAAAGTCCTGTGTCCCAGTGTTTTATTTGAGCATTTCTCACAGAAGTAAAAATTGGTAAGTGCAAAATAGACAGGGAGATGTTAAGAACAGTATAGGAAATGGAGTAGCCAAACAAATTATGTGCATGACCCATGGACATGAACTAAGAGTCAGAGATTGCTGGAGAGAATGGGGGTACCAGATGGAGGGGAGAAAAAGAGGGGTAATTGGGACCACTGCAATAATATAATCAATAAAATATATTTAAAAAACAATGGTTTATGGGAACATCTGCAAAAGTGTCAACAAAAAACTAAAGAAATAAGGAGAAAAATTAATAAATTCTCTGGCATGTACACTGACATGGATGGAGTTTCCATCACAAAGGTGGGAAATCAGGAGGAGAAGGTTGGGTGGGTGCACAGGAAAGAGATGCTGAGCTCAGATATGTTGAGTTTGAAATTCAAGTCAATAACTAGTCACTGAGTCCCTGCAGAAGCTTTGCTAAACAGAGTTTAGTGCACAAAGACAAGCAACATAGCTCTCTGTCAAGGAGTTTAAACCATATGTAAACAAGTAATTCAGTTGCAAGGCAGAGAGGACCATGTTATAAGGGAGGTACATACCTTTAAAAAAAAGGGAAGGTATATGAAAAGGGTTCATAAACCTTAGAAGATAAATATAATTTCAATTCTGGATCTGGGAAAGGAGAAAGACAATCTTGGTAGGGATTAGAACATTAACCAGAGATGGAAGCATAAAGAAGAATGTGATATTTGTTGGAAACTAGACGAATTCATTTTGTGGTAAGAATAGTAACAGGGAAGGCTAGAAAGGCAGACCAGAGCAGGTCATCGGGAAAAGCCTCGAATGTCCCAATTTATCATGGGATCTAGTCTGTAGGTGTGGGGAGCCAGTGAAACGCTATGACAGGGAAAAGTTTAAGGTCGCAGGTTTCAATCCCCTGAGGCATGATTGGCTTCCTTCACTTTTAAAACCAAAGATGGACTGCAGGGACTTTGGGAAAGTAATGACATCTATACCCATCAATCTCCTCAGGTAAATGTCACTGTTCATACAAAGGGAAATACTGGTGGTAACTGAAAAACCACTGCAGTGGGGCCACATGGGTGGTAAAGTCATTCTGTCTGAGTCACTAATGCTGCTCCTGAACTAATTTTGGAATCTTTGGTTTGCGGTGTGGGAATGGATTACTCGACAGAAATTACAGAAGTAGCTATTATTCCATCTTGATTTGGGGAGCTTGTACAAAGATTTAAGAAACTCTTATTTTACTTTTGGGTTTTGTGCCTAATTCATATATTTTAAAAAAGAGATTCTGATGTAATGAGGTGAAGTTCACATCCTATGTCAGTCTCAAGAATGCTGGTGAAGTGGTTTTGTCATCGAATATAAAAATTGAGATTTCTCTCCAGTATGAAGCAGACTATGGTTTGATAAATACTGTTAAATGTAGAGCAAAAAAAGAAAAAGAAACTCATTACAGGCCACTACTAATGCCATCTCACTTCTAACCACTGCCAATGGAAAAACCATGAGAAATGAGTCTAAAAAGGCCAAGATTTTCCAAATCAAGGAAGTTTCTCCAGGCTTCTCATTTTCTTTATTTTCTATCTGACTACATCAGACTATGACATATCTGGTACATATATGTATGGTTGGTTTTACATACAAATGTATATATACACACTACATGTTTGGAAGGTAACAAGAGAACCACTTGTAGATTTCTGTTTAGAAACTGTTCAATTAAATATGCTTTAAAATTTTCAGATGCTAAAAGATCTCTCCTAAAATACCTAGAAATTTGCATGGCTTACTAATAATCTTAAATTAGGAGTCCCTACCAAATGAATATACATTGGAGAAGAAAGCTGAGAAGAAAATTTTAAAAGTTATCATCAGAGACACCCGTTTAGAAATGACCACCATCAGGAAAGTTGGCACAGAGAAACAGATGACCAGATGGCCTCTTTTAAGCTAAGCCAAGTGGGATGGAGCAGTTGACAGAAAATATCAATACCCCAAATATAATTAGGAACGTTCAGAAGATCAATAAATTGATTTTCTTTAAAAAGTTACAAGTCAGAATTTTTAACCTGATATGGAGGAATCAAAATCTTTAATTTCTCTCGAATTCTAAAGTGCTAGAAATAAAGATCAATGTTTATGTTCAAAGACTTTTGACTCAAATACAAGTTTTAGGTAAGCTAACTAGCTTGGTCTCATAGAAAGCCAAAGTTAGATTAAGCAATAACTAACTATTAACGTTAAATGCTAATGGTAGAACATTGCATTTAAGTGTTTCTTTATATCTTGCTTTAAGTTCCTTTCTTTTATGCAAGTTTAGCAATTAGTAAATTAATAATAGCAGCTCTCTGAACTGCAGGCATAGTCATTGGGAAGCAAATAACATCTGAAGGATTCTATTTTAAACTGAAACTCAGAAATTGACCATAAATATCAACGAGATATTTGGAACTTTATGCTTGATTTATGTAGTTTGATTCTGTCTTTTCAGTCAGTGAAATATGACGTTTTATTTATTCATAAATGTGAGAAGTCAGTCATCAAAGCTCTTTCTTAACCAATTTTTTTCTTTTGCAACTGCACATTATCAAGAGTTTTTGGAGTATTTTTGTTGTTGTTGTTAGTTACACAATATATTCTTTTCCTAAAAATCCCAATAATTAGATAAATCAGAAGTTATCTGATTTAACTAACTCCTCAACACTAGACCCCTTCCATTATTACTGGTCTTTCATTAAAGATCTTTTTCTAATATGTTTGTAAAATATATGTTTGCATATATAAATATATGATTTAATACATTTTTACATAAATGTTATTATACTACATATATTTATAATTTGGTTAATTTTTATTTTTCAAATGTCTTGGAAATTTTCTTACCAGTGTGGAGAAATTAAGTTCATATTTTTTCTTGTATATATTTTTAAACTCCTCTGAAGAATTGCAGATTCACAAGAAATGACAACGAAAATATGTTTAGGGAGATCCAGTGCACCCTTCATCCAGCCTTCCCTATTGGTCTGGTCACATCTTACACAGCAATAGTACAATATCAAAACCAGAAAATTGACATTGATACAATCCACTGTGCTTGTTCACATTTCACCAATTTACATATGCTCATTTGGGAGTGCTTATAGTTCCATACAATTTTATTACATGTATACATTCATGATAAAGTAAGCTAACTTCACTTTTCAGACTTTGTATTCTTGCCTAAATATATCCCTGACACTATATGTTTTGTGCAAATTCCTGAAGAAAGTATTTTCAAAGTTTTTTAATGATCTTAGAAATGTATTTATTAAAAAGTATTGGTTTTAGTGATTATCAGGATTCCAGATTTAAAATCTAAATCACATACTGCCCTTTTCAGATACTGTCTTGTTCTTCTACTGTTTATCATACATGTACAGATGCATACACAGAGAGGTGGATATTTGCATGGTTACATAGCCTAAAACCCTTTGGGAGCAAGAACTGTAGTTTAGAGGTCTTTATAAAACTCACCCTGTCTATGTATGTCTAATGCATGCTTAGTGTGTTCCTGGTAAATGTCTGCTGGTTGATTGATTGATGCCAGAGCTATTGGTGCCTCTGAGTGATGATATTGCCAGGAAAGCAGCAGTGCCAGCTGAAGGAGCCAAGTTACATTTCTCCATACAGAAGTCTGCTC
Source organism: Furipterus horrens (assembly GCF_987537825.1). Classification (NCBI taxonomy): domain Eukaryota; kingdom Metazoa; phylum Chordata; class Mammalia; order Chiroptera; family Furipteridae; genus Furipterus; species Furipterus horrens. Next base: position 47,693,719 of record NW_028327182.1, read on the forward strand.
CTGGAAAACTGGAAACAAACAAAAAAATGTGCTTAAAGCACTCTCAGTGTAATAAAGCTCAGTAAAATATTCTTGGAAACACTGAAACACTATAAAAGTACAAAGATACTGCAGTGATAAGTTTTATAGAAACTACTAGGAGAATAGGTAACTAGATATTTGCACTCTTCTAATTCCATCAGAGACAGTAGCAATTTTCTTCATGACTTCTGGCAAATGTGTTATGCATGTTAATAAAGCACAGGATCAGAAAATACCTGCTGCTTATTAATTATTCTGTGATCCCCCTGTGATGCATAGAGCAAAGTTCAACCAAGGCCGTATTTGTATTACTTTTGTTCTTTTTCAGGACATTATTATTGTATTACATATTTTAATTTCTCTGTAGTGAAGTCAGCCAAAAAAAAAAAAAAAAAACCCTCCCATAATATTAGATATTCAATCGATTGTAACTTTAAAGGACCTTGGAATGATTATTTCTTACCAAGAAAAAAACACTGGAAGTAGAGAAGAATAATGTGGCATGGAAAATTTAAGTCTTTCTTTACCAATCCTATCTTTCCTTTAACATGGAACTCACATCCTACTACCTTCTTGAAAGTGTCTGTAATCAAAATCCAATTCTTTGTGGAATGTAGAATTTGCCATCAAAATACCTATCTGAGTCACATCCTACCTCTACCACTTACAGTTTTATGACCTTGAACAAGTTATAGGACCTCCCTGAACCTCAGTTTCTTTATTCATAATAATTAATAATGAGTTCCTCACTTTGAGAATGTAAAGTAATTAGCACAAATCTGACATGTATTAACAATTTAATACATGTTAATCATTTATCAGTATTAGTATTTTGTGCAGCTATTTATTATAAACTAAAATGTCTCTGTATTAGGATTGCAAACAGTGAGTGACCTATAGGTAAAATTGTATTTATCCAAACATAGTGTTATTTTTTTTAAAGATTTTATTTATTTATTTTTAAAGAGAGAAAGGGAGAAAGAAAAAGAGGTAAAGAAACACTGATGGGTTGCCTCTCAGCCAGAAACCCAGGCATGTGCCCTGACTGGGAATTGAACCTGAAACCTTTTGGTTTGCAGGCCAGCACTCAATCCACTGAGCCACACCAGATAGGGCCAAACATAGTGTCATTAGACATGTTAATTTGAATCATACATTTAGGGATGGCATTTCTTTATTTAGCTAGCACTCCCTATTGTAACTGCTTGTTGCTTCATAATTTTGCATCACCTTCCTGGTCCATAAAAGCATTTGAGGTTATGATTACTAATCTTAACTTTTGATTTTGTATCCTAAAATTTCAAAAGAAAAAGAAAGACTAGCCAAGACTGTCATAAAGAAAGGGAGCGGACATCCGGCCAAGATGGGGGTGTAGGTGGGTGCGCTGCATCTCCCTCTGCAGCTGGGAAGGAACAGAACTGTCTCGGAGTTGAAGACTACCAGAGGTTCCAGGGGCTCTGGCTGTATAGAGGTCCAGCAGACAGAGATGTAGAGGGGGGATACTCATCCAGATGGGTGGGTGGGGGGCCAGCGTGAGGAGGACATGGTGTGGTGGTGGCAGCAGTGGCAGCAGTGGCAGGCCGGCAGAGAGCATAGTTACACATTTTAAGGGATCGAGAGGGACACCTGAGGAGCATTCCTGGCTCCTCGCTGGACTGCACAGCTTGCAGTCCCAGCACCAGGGAAAATCAGGTCTCATTGCTTTTGACTGTGCAGGCCAGTGGATGTTGGGGCAAAGGTGGAGGCTGCTGGTCTCTTAGCAGAGTCTGCTTGTTTGAGGGACCCCCCCCCCCCACAATCCTGGAACATCTGCGGACCCATCCACTCTGGGAACGACGGCCACAGAGACAGCTAGAGAGGTGCCAGTCCCATGCAGCAGTGGGAGAGAGGTGCCTGGAGGTGGGATGAGTGCTGGGCAGGCAGCGTTGTTCCTTCTCAGACCCCTCCCCCACATACAGTGCCACAGCATGGTGGAACAATTCACCCTGTACTGAGGGATCCCTAGGGCTCCACCCGTTACAGTGTAGCAGGAGTGATGGCTCTATCTAGGACACAGAGGCAAACACACACAGGAGACTTCCAGCCAAGATGAAGGCCTAGACTGACACATTCAGTCTCCCTCCACAACTAAGAAGGAATACAACTACCGCAAAACCAGAAATAACCAGAAGTTCTAGAAAATAAATGGAAGTCCAACATATAAAGTTATAAAGAAGTGGTGCTCATCCTGATGGGTAGCAGGGGCAAATATGGGACGGAGAGGTCAAGCTGTGCTGGTGGCAGCAACAGCGGTGACAGCAGCAGGACAGCAATAAGCACAGACACCTGTATTTAAGGGGAGGCGAGAAGAGCCTGATGAGCACCCCCAGCTGCAGAACAGACCCATCACCTTTCTATTCCAATGACAGGGAAGGCAGACCCCCATTGCCTCAGACTCTGAGGGCCAGAGGGGGTGGGAACAGAGAAGGAGGCTTCCAGTCTCAGCAGAGAATGAATGGCAGGACTCCATCTTAGACCCCACCCCCACAGAAAAATGCCACACTGTGGTGAGAAGGGTCACCCAGTTGTGATGAGTGCATGGGGCTCTGCCCCCTGTAGCATAGGAGGTGTGACAGCCCTTCCCAGGAAGCAAAGGTAAATACAAAACTGTCAGGATGGCACAGATCATGATAGAGATCCAAGTAACACAGCTGGTCAGACAGCAAATATCTAATCTAACGAAGCAGCAGACAGAAAATCTTTCTGAGGCACAACTCAGAGCTTTGGTTATAAGAATGCTTACAGACTTAACAGCAGATCTTAAACAAGATGGGGAAGGAATGAAGGTGAGTCCTACTGAAATGAACAAAAACACATGCAAAACTAGTGGTGAGGTCAAGAAAACCAGGGATCAAATTCACAGATCGGAACATAGGGAAGGAATAAACAGTCAACCAGTGCAGAAAGAGGAAACAAAATATGAGGAAAATGAGGAGAGGCTCAGAAACCTATGGAGCAGTATAAGCAGGCCAACTACCAAATCATAGGGTTGCCAGAGAATGAAGAAGAACTAGAAATTGAAAAATTACGTGAAAAAATAATGAAGCAGAACTTCCCTAACTTGGGGAAGGAAATAGACTTACAGGTCCAGGAAGCACAGAGAGTTCCAAATAAAATGGACCCAGGGAGAACCATATCAAGACACATAATCAAAATGTCAAAAATTAAGGATAAAGAGAGAATCTTAAAAGCAGCAAGAGGAAAGAAGAAAATTATGTACAAAGGGGTCCCAATAAAACTGTCAGCTGATTTCTCAAAAGAAATTCTGCAGGCAAGAAGGGACTGGCAAGAAGTATTCAAAGGAATGAAAAGCAAAAACCTACAACCACGATTACTCTATCCAGTGAAGCTGTCATTCGGAATAGAAGGGCGGAGAAAGTGCTTTCAGGACAAAGTAAAACTGAAGGAATTCATCAGATTCAAACCACTGTTATAGGAAATGTTAAAGGGACTTGTTTAGGAGAAAGAGGATCAAAACTATGAACATTAAAATGAAAACTATATCACAACAACCAACAACAGAAGCTATGGAACTGAAACAAAGGCAAACTAAGTAGGCAACGAGAGTGGGAAAAGAATTATAGGTATGGAGAATATTATGGGGGGAGGTCAGCAGGGAGGGGGAAGGGGGGCAAAGGAGGGAGATGGTACAGGAATTAAGAAGCATAGTAAGAGGGAGTGGAGTAAACAGGAAAATGTTGAGAAGAACTATATGCACAACCAATGGGCATGGACTAAGTGGGGGACAACTGGAGGGAGGGTGGTCACTGGGTGGAGGGGAAAAAGGGAAAAGAAATTGGGACAAATGTAGTAGCATAATCAATAAAACATATTTAAAAAAATAAAATAACCTGCATTCTGTGGCTCAGTGGATTGAGCATCGGCCTGTGAACCAAGAGTCAATGGTTCGATTCCCAGACAGAGCACATGACTAGGTTGCACATCAGGTCCCCAGTTGGGGGCACAAGTGAGAGGCAACCACACAGTGATGTTTCTCTCCCTCTCTTTCTCCTTTCTCCTCTCTCTAAAAATAAATAAATAAATAAACAAATTATTTTAAAAATAAAATAAAATAAAAACATGAAAAAAAATAAAAAGGGAGCATGACAGGGAGTGATCAGGTGGTGGTAAAATTTTCTTCTCTGTCCAAAGCCCCAGGACTTGAGAATTCCTATTCATTAAGCACTTAATCATAGACTGACTTGTATTAGTATATATTTATTAATGTTTGTTTCATCTCCCAAAAAAACCTACAGTCTTCTTGAGGACGAGAACCGTGTTACACACATTTTTTAAAAATTTCTTAGAACACATAGTTCAGCTCCTTCCCATGGAAACATTTCAATAAATACATTGTCAAAATAGGACTACATTGCATTCACTAAATAGCCAGTGCACTATATACTAAACAATTTACTGTATTTACTCTGTTTAATCTTTACAATAAACAAATGAGGCAGGCACTATTATAGACCTATTTGTTAGATGAGGAAACCGAAACTTGCAAAAGTCATGAAACTTGGCCCCAAATCACACAGCTGATAACAGGCAAAGCCAAGATTGAAATGAAACCCAGGTCTGTCTGATCCCCAAAACAAGGCTTTTTATCACTTCTGGATATTGCCTCCCAAATAAATAAACCAACAAACATTTCTTGATTAATTATTTGCTGGAAAGCAGGACATGAATATATTCTCTAAGCTCATAATACAATGTCTAGGTCGTTTGGCAATAACTAGATACAGTAGTCCCTCTCTAAATCGTGGTTCACTTATCATGGTCTCACTGTATCGCGGGATTTAAAAAAATATTATATTTAATTATTTATCATGGATTTTTCGCTATATCGTGGGATTTTGCGGTACTGTATATGTATGTTGTTAAAGTTACATAGGTTTAAGAGGTAGAATAAATGTAAGGTTCTTCATGGGGGAGTCTAGAACATAACACCCACGATGTGATGGAATACTGTACCACAAAATCCCATATTATAGCGAAAAATCCACAATAAATAATTAAATATAATATTTTTAAAAATCCCACGATACAGTGAGGCTGCAATAAGTGAACTGCAATATAGAGAGGGACCACTGTACTCTATACATATATTGTTAATGTTACGTAGGTTTGAGAGTGTAGAATATATGTAAGGTTCCTACTTCACAGGGTGGTCTAGAATGTCATACCCACGATAAGTGAGTGAATAATGTATTTACTGTTGTAGATGTTGGAATTTGAGTTTTATTCAGTCAACAGAATGTTTTTCTAGTCATGTGCCCTGAAGGTTAGATGAATGAGATAATGCCACAGAAACAAATAATTATGAAACAGTGTAACAGGGCTTTAATGACCATTTGAAAAAATGGGGACATAGAAGACTAACTTATTTTAAAATAGTTCACCATATTCAGTCTGCATTTCCAGAATTCCTGCTATGTGCCCAGCACTGTGCTAAGCATTTTACAAATATTTATTTGTTCAACTTTCATAACTACCCCATGAAATAGGTTTCATTATCCATTTTACAAACAGATAAACTAGGCTTGAAGTTGGTAGGTGACTTGATCAGGGTTACATACTAATCAGTGGTGAAGAAGGGATTCAGCCTCAGGTCTATAAGACCCACCTAAATCTGCGATTAGTCCAGCTTTCCGTGCTGTTATGAACTATGTTTTCTTCTGCTCCTTTGAAGTATCAGAAAACTCCAAGGAAAACAATGTATGTAAATGAGGATTCAGATCTGTCTCTTTAAGATACCTCCTGACATCTGAGTGAACTAGCAGGGTCATGTGGAGGAGGCTTTGTCTGACTTGGGGAATAGATTATTTTGATATTTTTCTTCTTACTCTTTTTTTCTCAGCTAGACTTTGTAATCCCTTTTGTTCTTTAGACTGACACCAGTTTTTATGTGCGCTGATCTTGTTTAATGGTCTTTTGTCGAGTCACCTTACTTCTTCATATTTAATGTTAAGTATGGTTCTTTTAAGTTTCCATATTTTTCCCTATCTATCACATCAAACATGAGAGTCTTGACTAATGATTCCTAGTGTGGTGATTACATCATAAGATATATAAATGTCAAGTCACTATGTTTTACACTTTATATATAATATCATATGCCAATTATACTTTAATAAATATAAATAAATTGAAAAAAAAAGAGTCTGGTCAGTTGGTTGTCTGATTTGACATTCTCATGATGAAGGTTCTAGATCAAAGCCAAAGTACAATCAAGAACACTTGCAACATATTTTAGAAAAAGGGGGGAAAAAAGCAAATGTGGAACATTTTCAGTTGACCGTTCAGGAAGTGCTTTGGAACTGCACTTCAGCAGGTTAAATTCTGGAGCCTGGTGTGTATGTCCTCTATATCTAACTGGGAAAATGCAAGGGGAAGATAAGTGGGTGCCAGAGCTGTGTTACTCAAGGAGAGAGAAAATGTGTTGTTACTTATAGAATATATTTTGGGGATATGAAACCAATGTCTTAAATACGAGCTTACCTTTGGGTCCAGCAGTTTCATTCCTAAGAATCTATTGTAAAGAAACAGGGATGTGTATAGTGATTTACATATCTTTAATAGCAAAAAAAGAAAAAGAAAGAAAGAAAGAAAGAAAGAAATGGAAACCACCTAACAGTTTGATAAAGGAAAACTGGGTCAGTAAATTATGATTCATCCAGACAATGAATGCTACACTGAAAATTTAATGTTGTATAAAAACATTTAATGACATGAAAAAATATTTTCTATATATTTAAATCTTTTTATAATACAATGTTTCAAACATATACAAAGTAGCAAGACTATGATACCAAACCCAACATCCAGCTTCACCAATTATCTAATCATTTTCAATCTTATTTTAACTCCAGTCACATTTTCTTACAATCACACTATTTTTCTATTCCTATCTCCTTCTTTCCACCACACCGAAGCAAGTCCCAAAGCTATTATCAGTGCACTCATAAATATTTCATCAACTCTCTCTAAAAGTAAGGATCTTTTAAAAGATAGTATTAATGTACCTAAAAATTGTCAATAATGCCTTAATATCATTAACTATCTAGACCATGTTTAATTTTCTTTGTTTCATAATGTTTTGAGCTTTAAAAGTTGTTTTTTTTTTTTCAATTACAATCCAGACAGTTTATAACTTGCATTTGATAATAGATCTTTTAAGTTTCTTTTGGTTTTTAGGTTCTATCATCCTTTTTTTCCACTTGCTATTATAATTGTTTGTTGAAGAAACCAGGTTTTCTGTCCTGTAAAGATTCTCATTTCTTAGATTTTGCTAATAGTGTCCCCATAATATTTTAAACATGTTTCTCTGTATCCTATATTTCCCTGACTTGATGTTTGCCTTTTGGCAAAAATACTTTATTGATTGCCTTGAGCTAAATTGAGTCCCTCCAAATTGTATCCCCAGATTAATTTATATGTTATAACTTGACAAAGTCATGTTAGTCCTAACCCCGAGTACCTCAAAATATGGCTGCACCTGGAGATAGGGTCCTCAATGAGCTAATTAAGTTAAAAGGGATCATCTGAGTGGGCCCTAAACCAATATCATTGCTGTCTGTATAAGATGAGGACATTTGTACTCAGATTCAGTACAGAAGGAAGACTATAAGAAGACACAAAGAAAAGAGGGCCATCTAAAAGCCAAGAAAAGAGGCCTCAGAAGAAATCAACTCTGCTGACACCTTGATCTTGGACTTCCAGCCTTCAAGAACATGAGAAAATAAATGTCTGTAATACTTCGTTATGGCAGTCCCAGAAAACTAACACATAGATAACATAAACTCATTGAAAGGCACATAATCTGTTCTTGAGTAGGGAATTCTATAGTGGGGCAAAAAAAGAAACATATTATAAATAGTAATTTTTTAAAAATCTATATAATAAAATGGCTACTATTTCAGAACATATTATGTGCCTATCAGGCACCTTGCTAAACACTTTACAGTCATTATGTAACAGAACCTCTGGGCTGCTCTGATCGAAAGAGAACCCATAGGCCATTTAGTTAGAAGCCCGATTGCCTGCCGCCAGAATTACAACTCTCAGTACTAGAGTTTAGTGAAAAGAAAAAGAACTGTTTATTTAACAGTAAAATAGATTTAGATTATTCGCAGATTTCTGCTGTTGAATCTTATATTCTTTAAAATACCCACAAACACATAGTTCTGCCTCCCCCTACCAAACCAGGCCAGCCTTAGAAAAGTCGGAAACCCTGTTTTCCTACTTCCTAGGCACAGTTCAGCTTTACCAGTAGCTGCCAATCACTCAAATCTGATTGGGGAGGTCCTTTCTCTGCTGTGGTGCCCTCCAGCTCTCAATGCAGAACCACCTGAATTCTCAGCCTCCTTGTAAACTGCCTTCTTCCTGTAAACCACATGGATCTCCTCTCCTTCTCAAAACCGCATGGCGAGAGCCTCTTAAAGCAGCATGGAGAGCCCTCTCAAAACCACATGGAGAACTCAGCTTCTTTAATCCTCATGGAGAAGCTAGCTTCTCAAAACTGCATGGAGAAGGCCTGTTCACCAAGCTGCATGGAGGGAGCGCACACTAGAGAGAGCAACTTGGAGAGCCCCCTCCTCCAAACCACATGGAGGGAGAGTGTGAGAGAGAGCAAGAGAGAGAAAGAGAGAGGGAGAGAGAGGGAGAATGAGAGGGAGAGGGAGAGAGAGAGAGAGGGAGAGGGAGAGCGCGAGAGACCAAGACAGCCAGAGAGAGTGTGAGACCCAGCTAAAATGTCCGCAGCTGCTTATATATCCCTGACTGCATCCTCTGACGCAGTGGGTGTTGCAACCAGTTCTGACCATTCACAGAACCCTATGCAGACTCTGTAGGCTCCTTCCATACCATCCCACAGTTCAATACTCCTCCCATCTTCTTGGGCCTTGGCAGTATCAAAGCCATTTTGCATAACAAAGACACTAGCAACTAGCCCCAGGCATGCACAGGTGTCTTAAAAGCTGCTTCCTTTCCCCCATCCCCCATCCGCAAACTCTGGGGTTTGTTTTTGGACACCCCTGTTTCTGTAACAATTATAGTACTTGATCCTTATAACAACCAGCAAGATAGGTATTATCGATGCCATTTATAGATAATAAGACTAATTCAGAGAGATCCTGATACCAGCCCCATGACACATAACTAGTTAAGTGGCAGAGCTGGGACTCAAAGACAAAAGTTATCTAACTTTGTCTGCAAGTCCTGGACCACTTCTGTACCACCTTATGGAGAGTATGGGTGACATCAATCACAGCTGGGTGCCAGCCAAAATTGCCAAGTTCAAAGTGGAGAAGAAAGCAGATGAAGGAGAGAGAGTTCTCCTAGTGAGAAACAGGGGACTGCATCTCTGGGGTACTGGGCCTCTGGAGTCCCAACACTGATTTTTACAGTTCACTCTGAAGGTGCTCACAGCTCTCTGGTGGTGATTGATACAATGACCACAATAGTGATTGCCTCTTGGATCATCAGGGGAAATCACAGATCTCCTGCCCCTTCCCTTGCTCCCTTAAGCCCACTAACAAACCAACATTTTGCATTCACATTCACAGCTCTTTTGTTCTGTTTTCATTTACTTTGGATCAGATTTCTCTTTCCATTTGGAATTAAGAAGCAGTGAGTGGGAGACAATGTAATGTTCAGGTTCAAAGTATAAGCCTTGGAACAAAACTGATTTGGGTTGGAGTTCCTGCCCTTTCCCTTTACTTGAGTAACTTTAGGTGAGGGTTTTCTTCCCTCTAAGCCTCAGTTTCCTTGTCTTCAAAATGAAATTAATTATAATATGTATCTCACAGGGTGGCTGTGACAGTTAAATGAGATACTGCATATAAATCACACCTCACAGGACCTGGAAGTTAATAAGCTAGCTTTGAAATATTAGCCCTGAAAGAAAAAGAGAGGAAAAGATGGTAGAGAGCATTGATGGGTGTCAGGACTTCTCAGTTCCATATGCAAGGGGTGAACCCCACCGTGGAAAAGCAGGTCAGATGATTCCGGTGACTTTGACACTACCAATACTTGACCAGAAAGTTTCAGGCACCCTTGTCTCTCCCACACTGGCTCCCAGATCTTACTTACTGCTTTTTCCAGTGATTTTTAGCTATTTTATCACTCAATCAACAAATGACATTGACTTTGAAAATTACAGTCTGGTTACAGTTAACTAAATAGCAGTGAATCCACAAAAAGAGCCAAGAACCAGTTTCCTCCTGAAATGTCTGGCCACTAGCTTTGATCAGCAATGGGAAATTTCAGGTCTGTTAAGCATGTTAAGCATTACCTTTCTATGTAGTCTATGTCAGTGTTATTTCCCCCACCTCCCTTGTAGGAAAAATGCACTATGTTTAGGACCAGGCAGCTGTGTTGATATTACCTTTGTTGATGGTACCCAGTGTGATATAGTTGGGGCTCGTCAAGCATCTTCTCTACACTGTGCAAAGCATCAACTTTCTTCATATGCTGTTACTGCTCTCCTGCTTGTTGTCCTGGTCATCCTTGATCAATACCAGATGGTTTGGTCTTCCATCTTTTTCATGGTGGACTCCATTGCTGGGGAAGCATAATGCTCATCCTGTTATCCAACGTACATCTCTGAGGGATGCCCTGCTAAGTGTATCTTGGCCTCAAAATGCCTGGGGACTTGGGCTATGGGGCAGCCTCTAGATCATTTTCCTGTGGGTGTGGACACTATCAGTATGACCATCCTGGCTTTCAAAGCCTTCACTTTGCTTGGGTGGAATGAGAAGTAAAGGCTGGTTCAGAGAGAAAAGCTTTTTCATTTTCTCTGCCTTTTAGTGAGAAGAGTCTGAAGATATATATTTAAGTAGGCAACTACAGAAAAGAGAATTATGTTATTTCATATGACACCCCACAAATGCCATAAAAACCTAATATTTATGATAATCTTTACTATTCATAGCTTGGGGAGTTCAAGTAGATTCAAGAGGGAAGTCCATGGTTTTTCTTCCTGTGTTATCTTTTGCTTTAATTTCTGTTTCTTCCATTTCTTAACTACCCAAAGAGAGCAATTGATTTATTTTTTGGTTCATAGGTTGGAGGACGGTCTGCCAAATAAAATGTTAAAATAAAAGTGACAGTCACAATGAAATAATACGCAAGAGATTTGCATTAGGTTACATGTTATATTTCACCAGAAATGCCCTACACAGCTTTTCTGGGGGTGGGTGGGGGGAGGTAATGACCACAGCACTGAACGGCTTTTTTGGGTGTGTTTTTTTTAATTATTTATTTATTTGTTCGTCTGTTTACTTATTTATTTTTTAAAGAGAGGGGAAAGGAGAAAGAGAGGGAAAGAAACAACACTGTATGGTTGTCTCTCAGTTGCGTCCCCAACTGGGGATCTGGCATGCCACTTAGTCATGTGCCCTGACTGGGAATCGAACCAGCGACACTTGGTTCGCAGGCCGATGCTCAATCCACTGAGCCACAGCAACCAGGGCATTGAGGGTTTTGATGCTTGATTTACTTCTGTCACTAACAATATTTCAGGTGTACTCAGTGTTTCAGCCAAGAATCCCCAAGCACATGGCATTGACTGCCCAGCAAAATAAAAAAAAATGCCTCATTCCCCAATTTGGAAGCCAAATTAAGAAAAGTGAAGAAATGTGTCTAGTTGTTTTCAGTTCAGTGAGACCTAGAGTGGAGAAACTGAAAAAATATGTAGCTCCCAACTTTCAGTGCTCAGTAATGGAAAGTTAGTTTTCTTCCCCTCATTTTTATAAATCTGGAATTTCTGGAGATATGAATTGTGATTCAAATTTTCTTCTTTCTTGGTTAATATTAGCTAATGTTGTTATAATTAGACTTTAACCTAAGATCACATTTTTTTCAAGGTACAGATTCAGACATAGCATCTAATTCTATCTGTGGACCAATAGTTGTATTATCCTAGCTTATTTGGAACTCTCTGTGCTTCCTGGACTTATATGTATATTTCCTTCACCAAATGAAGGAATATTTCCTTCATTATATTTTCACATAAGTTTTCAATTTTTTGCTCTTCCTTTTCTCCTTCTGGCACCTCTATGATTTGGATGTTTGTATGTTTAAAGTTGTCCCAGAGGCTCCTAAGCCTCTTCTGGTTTTTTTTTTTTTTTGATTCTCATTTCTTCATTCTGTACTGGTTGACTGTTTATTTCTTCCTTATGTTCCAAATTGTTGATTTGAACCCCAGTTTTCTTCCTTTCACCATTAGTTATATGTGGATTTTCTTTTACTTCACTTAGCCTAGCCTTCAATTCTTCCCTTACTCATTTGCCATATTCAATCATGTCTGTCAATTTTGTGAGCATTGTTACCACCAGTGTTTTGAACTCTGCATCTGTTAGGTTGGCTATCTTCTTGTTGCTTAGTTCTCCCACTAGGACCTTGATCTGCTCCCACTTTTGGGCCATATTTCTCTGTTTCCTCAACTTTACCATTCCCTGTGATTGCCTGTGTGTCTTAGGTAGAGCTCTCGCTCCTGTTATGTTGTAAGGGTTGGAACCTTAGGAATTCATGAGTGTAGGGCAACCCATTTTAACATGTTGTGACACTGTATGTGGGGAAGGGATCTGAGAGGGAACAATTCCTGTTGCTCAGCACTTGCCCCTTTTCCATGCATTTCTCCCACTTCCCATATGGGACTGGTGCCCCTCTAGCTGTTGCCCCGGTTGTGGTTCCCAGAGTGAATGGGTTTGTAGACACTCTAGGACTTGGGGGATGCTAAACAAAGGGACTCTGCTGACAGACCAGCAGTTTCTTCCACCATCCCAATCCCCACTGGTTTTCACAGTCAGAAGCCACGGGGCTTTATTTTCCCTGACACTAGAACTGTGAGCTGCAAGATCTGGGATGGGGCTGGGATCACTCCCCAGTTGTTCCTCCCAACTTTTGTAATGTGTGACAGCTCTTTCTGCTGGCCAGCCACAGTCACTGCCTTGCTGCTACCACCACCACAACTACCACACTGCATCTTCTCTGCCACCCCTACACACACACCTGTTTGGATAGTATTACTTCTTTATATCTTTGTTTGTTAGACTTTCATGCAGTTCAGTTTTCTGGTAGTTATGGTTGTTTTCAGTTATGAGGTAGTTCTTATGGTTGTGGAGGGTGGCAAAGCATGTCTACCTATGTCTCCATCTAGGCTGAAAGTTCAGGAAGATGTTTTTTATTCCTATTATATATGAAGAGATTGGGACAGAGAGAAATTTGTAATAACTTGCCCAAGATAGTACAACCAAAAACATAATGGGAATTGGATTTTGACCCCAGAATTCTGTGACTCCAAAGTTCATGCTGATTTTGAAAAAAAATTTATATAGTAGGACAAGTTTCTAACTTTCATATTCTCTCAGAGAAGGGAACAAGTTCACAATAAATTACTTATATCTAAAGATCAAATAAATATATAAACTCTCTGAGGCATTGGCTTTTTTTTCATAGAGGATTCCAAAACAGATTGAAACTCTTGCAGAAAACAATTTTGAATTTTCTGTCACATGCCAGAAAAGGGATAGGTTTTTATAACTGTCTAGAAATCTTTGTGGCAAGTAATACTATTTGGTTTAAGAATTTTTACTTCTCAACTACTATCATAACTAATATTGTTTCCAAATTTCTCTATATAATCATACCTCTAATAAAAGTAACACAGTGATATCTAGAATGGGCACTTTCATTCTGGAAGTGGGGGATAAAAAGAGTTACTGAAAATGTGAGCTGGCTACAGGCACAAAATAAATTATTGAAAATTAGACTGGTGCTAGAATTCAAATTTCCCAACTCCCAGTCCCTTATACTTTCTTTTTGACAGTATGGTCTCTTCCTAGATCATTTTATGAGCACAAAATTGTAACAGAGGGACTTCCTGTTTTAAGAATGTAACTTTCCATAAATTTAATCTTTATTTACTATTTGCCCTAGAATGTCACTGCTAATATTCAATTTTTTCAGGGTTGGGATTATGTCTACATTGGGATTTCATTGTCCTATTTATTTAAATGTGTTTTTATTTGCTCCACTGATCTCCCTTCTAATTTTTATGTCCTTATTTATTTTATATAATTTTTTTTCAACGGAGACTTATGGACCTGGGGCTTTGGGCTGGAGGTGATGGCTTCCATGAAACACAGAATAGTGGCTGGTAAGCACTATCTAAGGGTAAAGAAGTTCAGGACATGCCCAGAGCAACTTCATAGATAGTTCACCTTCTCAGAGACGTGGCTGATAACAGTACCCCAGGGCCCCAGATCACATTACTCTACATTAAAATAGCCAGATTGCACCATCTCAACAAATAAACAAAAAAGGGAAAATATTATAAAACTGAATACAAGCATAAAAGCTACAGAGGGAATGGTGTGGATCAGAATATAGGTGTGGGGATCACATTGCTGAGAGTTTGATAATTCAATTCATAAAAGTAACAGAGATGGTTTGGAGAGTTTTTTTTTCTTTTTCTCACCATCTTGCATAGACATAGAATACTAAAAAAAAAAATAACAAAGTCTAGGATAAGATAAGAGAAAATACAAATCTTGGTCTGCTGCCCAGTGATGCAAGATCTAATAAATACTTGAGAACAAAGATTTTGCAGTGTTAGAAAGAAGAAATCCATTTTAAAAGCTGCTAAGAAACTAGCCCTGTGTATGTGTCCAAATGTGTGGGAGACATAGCTACATGCCACATTTTGACCAATGTCAGTCTTCTCCAATATATTATAAGCTCCTTGGAGCAGGAGATGTATATGTTGTTTTACATCAATTCCCTAATTCATAGTAAGCCCTCATTGTTGAATGAATAAATGAATGAATGAATGAATGAGTCTAGAAATATAGACGTAAGAAAAATATTCAGGTTATTTTTATTTTTGTGATAGTCTTTAAATTTTACTTTTTACAATAAGTATCAATATTTGCATGTTTTCAAAGCATTAAAAAACTCATTTCAAAAAGAAGAAATAGAAATATATATTTACTTGAGGTCCAAAAGAGAAAACACTTTTGTCAAATAGCCCAAACTCTCAGGAAGCCATCTGTACAAAGAGTTCTACCATATATCATCTCTAAGAAAGAGAGAGAGAGAGAAAGAGAAAGAGAGACACTTGGCTAGAAGTCAGGATAGAAGCCCTACCTTTACTTAAAGTAGCCCATTCTTTATTAGAAGGAACACCCCAATCTGGAATTGTATACCCTATCCACCACGTCTCACTAGGTTGAACTAGGCTCTTCATTCTAGCCCATTGTGAGTTGCATTAGTGTTCTTTAGAGAAATAGAATCAATACAATATATACATAGAGAGAAAGAGATTTGAAAAAGGAATCAGCTCATGTGATTATGGAGACTGGTAAGTCCCAAGATGTGCAGGGTGAGTTGGCAGGCTGGAGATACAGGAAATCTAATAGTTTAGTTTCAGTCTGAGTCCAAAGACCTAAGAGCCGATGGTGTGGGTCAAGTCCAAAGACAAGAAAAAAGCCAATGTCCCAGTCTCAAGGCTGTCAGGCAGGAAGAATTTCCTTTACTCATGGGAGAGTCAACATTTTTGTTCTATTGAGGCCTTCAGCTGATTGGATAAAGACCACCAACATTATAAAAGGCAATTTGCTTTACACACTCTACCAATTTAAAAGTTAATCTTGGGGACTTCTGGCCAAGATTGAGGGATAGGTATCACACACTCTGCCACCCTCCACAATGATAAGAAGAAATACAGCTACTTCAAAACTAAAAACAACCAGAACTACCAGAAAATTGAACTGCATGGAAATCCAACAAACAAAGATATTAAGAAGCAATACTAGGGGAGGGGGAAGATGGTGGCAGAGTAGGAGCAGTGTTCTCAGCTCGCTCCTGTTAAGGAAAGACTCCAGGAATGAATGTGGAGAGGAGTGACTGAGTGAGTGTGGATCTCTGATAGCGTGAACAGGGAGGAGAGTGTGGGAGCAGCGTGGAGGGGGGTGGAGGGGCTTACCACACACTGCAGGCTGAGTCATTCTGGGACCCGGTGCATCTGCAGTACCAAGCCAGAGAGCTCACTAGCCGAGAGCTGCTTGGAGGCTCCCCCTGCTAGGGGCACACCGATAAGTGAATTCTTGTAGGGAGTTAGGGAGATGATTTGGCTGAAAAAGCCAGAGCAGTGAGAGAACAGTGAACAACCAGGACTGGGAGAAACTGTGTGATCTGAGTCTAGAGGAAAACCTCCTCAGCTGCAAACTCCGACCGGAAGCTCGGCATCCCGGGCGCGCACCCAGCACTTGCGCTAGGGCCCTACAGAACAAAGGGACAGTTTTGGGGCAAGGAGACAGGCTGCACAGAAAAGCTGCTGTGGAACTCCAGACCTGGGGAGAGCTCCTGAGTAAGAGAGAGCAGTGCATGGCCCCGGCACTTTGAGCAATCAAGCTAGAATCCCACAGAACAAAAGGCGGGTTTGGGGCTAGGAGAGAAATAGGGCATGCAGGACGTGTAAGTAGGGAAGAGAGCGGAGGCGGTGGTTCTGGAGTGGAGACGGCTTTAGAGTGAGGAGAAGAGCCTGTAGGGAAAGGCTGGTGTGGAGCTCCAGAGTGGTGGAGAGCTCCTGGGTAGGAGAGTGCTGCGCTGACTGACCACACTAGAATCCTGCAGAACAAAGGAACAGTGCTGGGGCAGGAAGAGAGATAGAGCGAGCAAGCATATAGATGAGGAAGCCAGCGGAAGCTGTAGCTCAGAATAGAGACAGTTTTGGGGCAAGGGGAAGAGTCCACGCGGGAAAGCCACTGCAGAGCTCCAGACCAGGGGAGAGGTCCTGGGCACGAGAGTGCCAATGGGCCCGGTGCTTTGACAGAATGTGCCAGAGTCCTGCAGAACAAAGGGATGGTCTTGAGACAGGGAGAGAGGTAGGGTGCGCAGGCATATAGACAGGGAAGAGAGCAAAACCTGTAGCCTGGGAATAGAGACACAACAGGAGGCAGGGCGGGGATTGCTGGCAGGCACAGGCTGGACCAACAGGGAGAAGGAGTAGCTGGACAAGCCTGAGGAGGGCTGAGGGTGCCACAGGAGGGGACAACTAAATGCAGCTCACAGCAGAGTGGTGGTAGGCCCATGAATAAAAGACTAGCAATCCCAGAATCAAGCAGGACTTTCTCACAGCCAGCCAACCAACCAGAAAAGATTTGAAACCCAAGGAATTTTGAATAGGGGCGGACTCCGGAAGGAAGGAAGGAAAAACAAAAAACAAACCAAAAATACCCAGAGACTGTGCCTAAAAGTAGAATTGAGTTAAAATCCTCTCATTCTTTTATTTCTCACTCTCTCTCTCTAACTGCCCCTCCCATCCTTTCTTATTCTCTCTCCTTTTCTCCCCTCCTCTTCCCTCCCTTCTCTCCCCTTAGCATGTCTCCCCTTCATCCTATTCTTTGTTAATTTTTTAATTTTAACTTCTCTCCCTTTCCTTCCTATTCCCTTCTTCTAATCCCCTTCCCTCCCCCTTATCCTCGTCCTCCCTCAGTTTCCTTTCTTTCGCTCTCCTTTCTCTGCATTAAGCACTTTCAATTTTATTAAATTCCTTTCTTTATTTTGTCCTCCTTCAGTCTACATTCATTTTTATTTCCTCCCTTGCCCTTATTTTCCTTCTCTCCTTATAAATATTCTCTCTCTCTTTCTCTCTCCCTAATCCACTTTATACTCTAACCTTTTAATATTTAAATTTTAATTCTAATCTATTCCCCTCCTCCTTCACCCTCCCCTACTTAACTCTTCTCTATTTCCACCCCATCCCCTCACTTCTTTCTCTCCCTCTTGTATTTCTCTTCTTCATTCTATCTTTTGTCAACTCTTCAATTTCAATCTTTCCCTCCCTAATATCTCCTCTTCCTCTTGATTTCCTTCCCTCCCCGTGTTCTTTCCCTCCCCCATCCTCTTGCTTTCCCATCTCTGATTCCTCTCTATATATATTCTCTCTTTCTCTCTATCTTGCTATTTTATATCATGTTTTAATCTCCTAATTTTATTTTTATAATATATATATATTTTTAAATTTTTATCCGGTCCTCCCTCTTCTCCCTCCAAGGGGGAAGTAGTAGTTCTCTCTACTACACTTCTCTTCTCTACTTTATTTCTCTCTTTCTTCTCTCCCTTCCTGTCTTGCTATTTTCTACTCTGTATTTTTATTCTTGAAAAATTCTTTCTCAATCTGTTTCCTACCTTCTAACCTCCTCAGCCTTCTGCTTCAATTCCTGGCTGTCTGTCTGCCTGGATGTCTGTTGAGTTTATCCTCCCTTCCACACTAAACATAGAGCATATACCGATTATATAATCCTAATACTATACACTTCCACTTTCTCACTCCACACTGTAACCCTCTCCTCCTTTTCAAACATAAAATGTAAATGTTAATTGCTGTCTTACATAACCTTGGTCCCAATTGCTAATATTATTACCCTATCAACTTCCCGCTCTAAAATTACCCTTCCTTCATTTAAAACACCTCTTATCTGTTTCTCCTACAAAATAAGAGCCCCAATATCTCCATAAGTATATTAATACGAGCTCATTTGCAACCTATAGTGAGATTATAGTTGGGGGAGATACTGGAGGGTGTGGGTTTCTTGCGTGGGTTGTGTGATTATGTTTTAGCAGCACCTCCACAAAAGACCTCAAGACAAGGAGGGCAGAGTGACTCTCAATCAACTAATCAGAGAAAAAGATCCACCAAAGAGTAGCTGAAATACAACCAGACAGATTAAAGAAATAACATCAAGGACAACACAGACGGAGATCCAAGATGGCGGAGGAGTAAGTGGAAGTTACACTAACCTCCTCCCAGGACCAGCCAGTGCTGACTCAGCCCCAGTACAGCAGACAGACCATTCCCCTCCAAGTGGCGTCAGACTAAGGGGAAATAAAAGCCCTGCTTACAGGAATTAAGCTGCCACACCCACGGTCCTTAAGCCTGATGGCTAATCACAGATTGAGTAGATCAACAACTAAAGAAGACAAGCAAAGGCAGCAGATCCCTGGAAGTCTCCAATAGGCTGCCTAGGGCCAGTCTGGTACATGACCTGATGCTACCAGAGGCAGATCCAGAAAGTGCAGATCATTCTAAGAAGCACCAACAAACAATAGGAATCACAAAAATGGGGAGACAGAGAAAGAACCCCCCCATCAAAAGGAAAGGTAGAATCCCCAGAGAGAGTGCTAAATAAAATAGAGGGGCGCAAAATATCAGATACGGAATTCAAAACATGGATTATGGAGAAGCTGAATGAGCTCAGCAGAAACTATAAAGAACTCCAGGGAAACTACAAGGAACTCCAGATAAACTACAAGGAACTTACAGAGAATTACACGAGCATGAAAAAGGACATAGAAGTTATCAATAAGAGCCAGGAGGAAATGAAGAATACGATCTCTGAATTGAAGAACACAGTAGAAGGAATTAAAAGCAGGCTAGAGGAAGCAGAAGGTCGGATCAGCGAGCTGGAGGACAATGTACACAAAAACTCCCAGGCAGTGAAACAAAATGAAAAAAGGCTGAACAAGACTGAAGCAGTTCTAAGACAGCTGCAGGACAATATGAAACGTAATAATATCCATATCATAGGAATTCCAGAAGGAGAAGAAGAAGAGCAAGGGATAGAAAACCTCTTTGAAAAACTAATGACAGAAAAATTCCCTCACATGAGGAGAGAAACAGTCACGCAAGTCCAGGAAGCACAGAGGATCCCAATGTAGATGAACCCCAAAAGGCCAACCTCAAGACACATCATAATTAAAATGGCAACATTCAAAGACTAAGAGAGAATCCTAAAATCAACAAGAGAGAAAAAGCGAATAACATACAAGAGAGCTCCAATAGGCTATCATCAGATTTCTCAGCAGAAACACTACAAGCCAGAAGGGAATGGCAAAAAATATTCCAAGCAATGAAAAACAAAGGTCTACAACCAAGAATACTCTACTCAGCAAAGCTCTCATTCAAAATGGAGGGTGAAATAAGGAGCTTCCAAGACAAAAGAAGGCTAAAAGAATACATCTCCACCAAACCAGCAGTGCAAGAGATGCTAAAGGGTCTGCTTTAAGAAGATAAAGAAACAGAGAGAGACAGAGAAGAACATGAGTACAAAGGGGAAAAATGACAATGAATGAGTACTTATCTGTAATAACCTTAAATGTAAATGGATTAAACGCTCCAATTAAAAGACATAGGGTAGCTGAATAGATTAGAAAGAATGACCCACATATATGCTGTCTACAAGAGAACCACCTTAGAACAAAAGATCTACACAGACTAAAAGTAAAGGAATGGAAAAAAGTATTTCAAGCAAATGGACATGAAAAAAAGCTGGGGTAGCAATACTTATATCAGACAAGACAGATTTCACAGTAAAGTCCATAAAAAGAGACAAAGAAGGGCATTTCATAATACTTAAGGGAAAAATCCATCAAGAAGATATAACCCTTATAAATATATATGCACCCAACTTAGGAGCACCGAAATATATAAGGAAAATTTTGAAAGACTCCAAGAAAGATATAGACAGCAACATATAGACTTTAACACCCCATTGTCAACAATGGACAGATCTTCGAAGCAAAGAAACACCAAAGATATTGAGGCACTGAACAACACTCTAGATCAAATGGACTTAGTCGATATATATAAAAGTTTTCACCCCAAAGAATCAAAATATACATTCTTCTCAAGTGCACATGGGACATTTTCAAAGATAGACCACATGGTAGGACACCAAAAAACCCTTAACAAGTTCAAGAAAATTGAAATTATATCAAGCATCTTCTCATATCACAATGGCTTAAAATTGGAAATCAACCTCAAGGAAAAAAGTAAAAAACATTCAAACTCATGGAGAATGAATAACATGCTATTAAATAATGAATGGGTTAACAATGACATCAAGGAAGAAATTAAAAAGTTTCTGGAAACTAATGATAATGAACACACAACAACCCAAAACCTATGGGATACAGCGAAAGCAATCCTGAGAGGAAAGTTCATAGCAATACAGGCCTATCTAAAAAAGCTAGAAGAATCTCTAATGAAAAATTTAACCCTATGGCTACAAGAACTAGAAGAAGAACAACAAGCAAAGCCCAGATCAAGTAGAAGGAAGGAAATCATCAAGATCAGAGAACAATTAAATGACATAGAGACTAAGCTAACAATCAAAAAAATCAACAAAAGTAGGAGCTGGTTCTTTGAAAAAATAAACAAAATTGACAAGCCTTTAAGCAGGCTCATCAAGAAAAAAAGAGAGAGGACCCAAATAAATAAAATCAGAAATGAAAAAGGAGAAATCACAACTGATATTACAGAAATACAAAGGATTGTAAGAAATTATTACGAACAACTGTATGGCAACATTTTTGACAACCTAGAGGAAATGGACAAATTCCTGGAAACCTATAGCTTTCCCAAACTGAATCAAGAAGAAGCAGAAAGTCTGAATAGACCAATAACAGCTAGTGAAATTGAAGCAGTAATCAAAAAACTCCCAGCACAAAAAAGCCCTGGACCGGATGGCTGCACAAGTGAATTCTACAAAACATTTAGGGAAGAACTAACTCCTATCCTCCTCAGACTATTCCAAAAAATCCAAGAAGAGGGAAGACTCGCAAACTCGTTCTATGAAGCCAGTATAACCCTAATTCCAAAACCAGGTCAAGACACAACAAAGAAAAAAAACTACGGTCAATATCGCTGACGAACATAGATGCTAAAATCCTCAACAAAATATTGGCAAACCGGATCCAGCAACACATTAGAAAGATCATACACCACGATCAAGTGGGATTCATCCCAGGGATGCAAGGATGGTTTAATATTCACAAATCAATAAATGTAATACACCACATAAACAAAATGAAAGACAAAAACCACATGATCATATCAATAGATGCAGAAAAAGCATTTGATAAAGTACAACACCAATTTATGATAAAAACTCTCAGCAAAATGGGAATAGAGGGAGCATGCCTCAACATAATAAAGGCCATATACGAGAAACCTGAAGCCAACATCATACTCAATGGGCAAAAACTGAGAGCATTCCCCCTGAGATCAGGAACAAGACAAGGATGTCCGTGCTCTCCAATCCTATTCAACATAGTCTTGGAAGTTCTAGCCACAGTAATCAGACAAGAAAGAGAAATAAAAGGCATCCAAACTGGAAAAAAGGAAGTAAAACTGTCATTATTTGCAGATGACATGATAGTGTACATAGAAAATCCTATAGATTCCACAAAAAAACTAATAAGTGAATTTGGCAAAATAGCAGGATACAAAGTCAATAATAAGAAATCGAAGGCATTTTTATACAACAATAAAAACTCAGAGATAGAAACTGAAAGAAAAATTTCATTTACCATAGCAACAAGAAAAATAAAATACCTAGGAATAAACTCTACCAAGGAGGTAAAGGACCTGTACTCAGAAAACTACATAACACAGGAGAAAGAAATTAAAGAAGATACAAATAAATGGAAGCATATACCATGCTCATGGATGGGAAGAATCAACATCATTAAAATGTCCACACTACCCAAAGCAATTTATAGATTCAGTGCAATCCCTATTAAAATACCAGCAACGTATTTCACAGACCTAGAACAAATACTTCAAAAATTTATATGGAACCATAAAAGAGCCCGAATAGGCACAGCAATTTTGAGGAAGAAGAACACAGCAGAAGGAATCACAATACCTGATATCAAACTATACTACAAGGCCACGGTAATTAAAACAGTCTGGTACTGGCATAAAAACAGACATATAGATCAATGGAACAGAATTGAGAGCCCAGAAATAAACCCAGGTTCATATGGTCAACTAATATTCGACAAAGGGGGAAAGAACATCAAATGGAGTGAAAAGAGCCTCTTCAACAAATGGTGTTGGGAGAACTGGACAGGGACATGCAAAAAAATGAAACTAGACCACCAACTTACACCATACACCAGTATAAACTCAAAATGGATCAAAGACTTAAATGTAAGCCGTGATACCATAGAAGTCCTAGAGGAAAAAATAGGCAGAAAAATTTCAGATATCCCACGTAGCAACATTTTCACTGATATATCTCCTAAGGCAAAGGAAATAAAGGAAAAGATAAACAAATGGGACTACATCAAACTAAAAAGTTTCTGCTCAGCTAAAGAAAACATCAGCAAGATGAAAAGGAAACCAAACCATATGGGAAAATATATTCGCCAATGACATCTCAGACAAGGGATTGATCTCCAAAATATATAAAGAACTCATACGACTCAACACCAAGAAGACAGACAACCCAATTAAAAAATGGGCAAAGGACCTGCACAAACACTTCTCCAAAGAGGACATACAGAGGGCCCATAGAAATATGAAAGAATGCTCAACATCACTAGCCATCAGAGAGATGCAAATAAAAACCACAATGAGATACCACCTCACACCAGTCAGAATGTCCATCATCAACAAATCAACAAACAACTTGTGCTGGAGAGGATGCGGAGAAATGGGAACCCTGGTGCATTGCTGATGGGAATGCAGACTGGTGCAGCCACTATGGAAAAGAGTTTGGAATTTCCTCAAAAAACTAAAAATGGAACTGACTTTTGAACCAGCAATTCCATTACTAGGATTATATCCGAAAAATCCTGGAACACCAATTCAAAAGAACCTATGCACTCCAATGTTCATAGCAGCACTATTTACGATAGCCAAGTGCTGGAAACAACCTAAATGCCCATCTGTAGATGAGTGGATCAAAAAACTGTGGTACATTTAAACAATGGAGTAGTATGTAGCAGAAAGAAAGAAGGAACTTCTACCATTTGCAACAACATGGATGGAACTAGAGAGAATTATGCTTAGCGAAATAAGCTAGGCAATGAAAGAAAAATACCTTATGCTGTCACCTATTACGGGAAACTAATGAACAACACAAACAAATGGCCAAAATTGAACCAGAGCTATGTAAACAAGAGGTAGACTAACAGTAACGGGGGGGAGGTGGGAGGGAGAGAAGGGGGTAAGAAGGGGAAGGGTCAAGTCAAAGAACATGTATGAATGACCCACGGACATGGGCTACTGAATGGGGACTGAATGTGGGGGAAGGGAGGGGCAGGGTGCAGGGAAGCAAGAGGGGGAAAAATGTGAGACAACTGTAATGGAAAAAAAACAAAAAAATTTTTTTAGTGAGGGAAAAATGAAAACATGAAGAATGGAAATGCCAGTTCAGTGAATATTAGGACAAAGATTTTCCTTCACGTTGTATATTTTTCTCCCTATTTGATCCCTCCAGAGTTTGGCATTCTAAACAAGTAAGTAATGACATAAGTTTCTTTGCATAAAACTAATAAGACCAGTTGTTAATAGAGGTTCCTTTTTATTTCTTTTTTTTTTTACCAAGTCTTTGACTGGAATGTCAAGCCTAAAGGAGACATGCTTGGGCTCAGGTTGTTACCAAAAAGCCCTGAGGAATGGGGAATGACTTTCAAAGGTAATAAAAGCCCGCGAGATAAAAGGCCTGGTACCATGGTTGGTTTTGCGGTCCACAGCAATCTTTCCAGAGAAGGAACGAAGGTTGTATTCCTGAAAGATGGTTAGAAGGGACCTTAAGGCACAATGAAAAAACCAGAAAGACTTGGAAAGGACAGGTGTGTACAGGCAAGGATGAATGCCAGGTATGTGGCCCAGCTTCTGTGCCCTGAAGAGCAGACTGAGGGTCACCCTAAATGTTCCTTGGGTAAGTTCCAGCAAAGCCGAACTAAAGATCATAAGTGATCATTTGCTGCTCTTGTTGTGTTTATGCAAATGAACTGGATACATTAAAAATAGATTTAATGTAGTCTCTTTAATGACAAGGAGGGTAATCTTAGGGAGAAAAAATCATTATTCAAGGAAAATCACAATGATCAGTGGTAGACTATAAAGTAGTGCAGCTAACCGTCTTAAAAGTTTCTTTTCATTTAAAATATGGTTCACTTGAAAATTAAGCCATGTCTGTGATATCATCAAAGATATTCAAGTTGCAGGCAAGTAGACTGTCAAGTGCCTTGCAACTGGATGTCTTCCCAATAAGATAGTTTTACAGATTTAGAGACTTGTTTGTGGGTTATGTTACATAAATTAACATGTGTTTTCTGTTTTCAAAGTGCATAAGCCTATGACCGCATTACCTGAGTGATTGTCTATACGTATAAGCCTCACTTAATCCTGTCTGCAGCGCTGCCTCTTGAGACTCAAGGGTTTGGCTGAACTAAATGGCGGGGTTGGTGAAGAATGGGGTGGTCTGTGGGCTTCACTTTAAAACTGGTTTCTCTTTTCTATCCTAATGACTTGGACAGAAAGGACCCAGAGGTCTGAGATGGGGGAAACCTAAACTATTTCCCTCAGCCCAAACTAAGTATAATGGGCAAAAGGGTTTTGGACAGGTGATATGTGCCTAGCACACCTTCCTCCAAAGAAGCCCCTTTTTTCTTTTTTTTCCCCCCTAATGTGGAACATTGAAAAATTAATCCCTTCCTTTTGTCATCTAGTAGTTCTGGATTGAATGATGTCTTTTAACCCTTTTTGCCAAATCTGTTGCCCCCAGAACACAACAAGGATGGCAGCCTGTTAAACCAAGCATGCCATTGTCCAAAGACAGCCTACTGACCTGGAGTCTGCACGATCCTTCCCCATGTGGGAAGGCCACCCTCCTCTCCACACCCCCACTATTAATAGGGATTTATGGACCCAAGGGTAGGTAGGATGACGACCATGTCCAGCTCGAAGCAGCTTGAGGAGCTTGAGATCTTCGCCCATTGTCCTTTACAAGATTACAAAGGGTCTTAATATCTGAGGGGGAGGGATAGTTATTTTTTGTTGTTAAAATAATTAATTAGACTTCTGGCCAAGATGGAGGCTTAGACGGACACGCTAGGTCTTCCTCTACAACTATAGAGGAATACAACTACTTCAAAACAAAGGATAACTAGAAATTCCAGAAAATAAAACTACACGGAAGCCCAACATATGAAGTTATAAACCAGCGGTGCCATTTGGGCAGGTAAGAGTTAAAGAAGGCAAAGCTGTTTGCGGTGCAGCGGGCGGGGCGGCGAAAAATCCCGGAGGCAATCAAGCCCCTGGCGTGCGCGACTCCAATCAAGCCCCTGGCGTGCGCGACTCCGGGCGCTGGGGAGAGCAGCCACAGCATCGCCTTGCACAGTGAGGCCCAGGGGGGCGGGAGGACGGATCCCGGTCTCCTAGCTGAATAACTGTGTGAATCCATCTTGGACCCCCGCCCCCACAGAAAGCACCACAGGGCTGCGAAATAGGTCGCGGACAGGCAGGCGCCGGCCGGTCGCTGATTTGTGATGCGTACACAGGCACTGCCCCCGACAGCCAGCCCAGGAAAACAAAACGCATCTGTCAAAATGTGGCAGACAAATATAGAGATCCCGGTGGCACAACTCACCAGACAGCAGATAGAGAACCTGACAGATGAACAGATAAGAAACCTGTCAGAGGCTCAGTTCTGGGCCATTGTTATCAGGTGGCTTACAGAATTCACAAAAGAGCAGGAAAAAGATATGAAAGAAGTGAAAAACTTTCATAACGAAAGGAACAAAACCACATACGAGACAGATGGTGAGGAATCCAGAGTTCATTTCAACAAACTGGAATATGGAGAAGGAACAAGCAGTCAACCAATGCAGCGAGAGGAAATAGGAAGCAACAATGAGAGGATCAGAAACCTCTGGGACAGCTATAAAAGGCCCAACATAAGAATCATTGGTTTGCCAGAGAATGAGGAAGATGAACTAGAACTTGAAAAATTGAGTGAAAATATAATAAAGGAGAACTTCCCAGACTTGGGGAAGGGAATAGACATGCAGGTCCAGGAAGCAAGGAGAGTTCCCAAGAGACTGGACCCAGGGAGAACCACTCCAAGACACATTATAATCAAAATGTCAAAAATTAAGGATAAAGAGAGAATCTTAAAAGCAGCAAGAGAGAAGAAAAGAATTAAGTACAAAGGGGTCCCAATTAGACTATCAGCTGACTTCTCAAGGGAAACACTACAGGCAAGAAGGGACTGGCAAGAAATATTCAAAGTAATGAAAATCCAAAACCTACAACCACGAATACTCTATCCAGCGAAATTGTCATTCAGAATAGAAGGACAAAGTGTTTCCAGGACAAAATAAAACTGAAAGAGTTCATTAGATCCAAACCACTGTTATATGAGATGTTAAAGGGACTGGTTTAAAAAACAGAAGCTAGGGAGATGAAACAAAGGCAAACGAAACAGGCAACGAGAGTGGAAAAGGAACTGTGGGTAAGGGAAGCATAGTGGGGGGAGGTCAACAGGGAGGGGGAGTGGGGAGAGGGAGGGAGATGATATAGGAATTGGGGATCATGGTAGGAGGGAATGGAATAGACGGAGAGAGATTGGGAGGAACTGTATGCACAACTAATGGACATAATCTAAAAGGGGGGGACAACTGGAGGGAGGGGGGCCACCGGGTGGAGGGGAGCAGAGGGAAGGGAAATTGGCACAAATGTAATATTTTAATCAATAAAACACATTAAATCTGAAAAAAAAATAATAATTAATTAATCACATATTTACTAAAAAAGAGAGAGAGAAAAAAAGAAGAAGAGGAAGAAGAAGAAGAAGAAGAAGAAGAAGAAGAAGAAGAAGAAGAAGAAGAAGAAGAAGAAGAAGAAGAAGAAGAAGAAGGAGAAGAAGAAGGAGAAGAAGAAGAAGAAGAAGAAGGAGAAGAAGAATATATGAAAGGGTGAAGCAGGAAAGCTTGTATGTACGAACCATGGGTATGGACTTGGGAGGGATTGCTGGGGGAGGGAGATGCTGGGTGGAGGGGAGTAAAGGGGAGAAAGTTGAAACTATTGTAACAATATAATCAATAAAATACATTTAAAAAAAAAAAGAAGCAATACTCATCCAGACAGGTAGGAGGAGCTGAGAAGGGTCAGAGAGGTTGCTGTGTGGTGGTGGTAGCAGCGATTGTGGCTTGCCAGCAGAAAGAGCAGTCACACACTATAAAAGTCAGGAGGGACACCTGGGGAACAATCCCAAGCCCAGTCCCATACTAGACTGCAAAGCTCATGGCTCCAGCACTGGGGAAAATAAAGCTTCATTGCTTCTGACTGTGAAAACCAGTGGAGATTGGGGCAGCAGAAGAAACTACAGGTCTCTCAGAAGAGTCCATTTGTTTAGAGGGCCCCCACTGTCCTAGAATATCTACAAACCCACTCACTCTGGGAACCACAACCAGGACAACAGCTAGAGAGGCGCCAGTCCCATACGAGAAGTGGGAGAAGCGCCTGGAAAAGGGGAGAGTGCTGAGCAAGCAGCATTGCTCCCGTTTCAGACCCTTCCCCCACATATGGCACCACAACATGGTGAAGTGGGTCATCCACACTGACAAATACTCAGGGCTCTGCCCCTTACAATATAACAGGAGCAACAGCTCTACCAAAGATATAGGCAAACACAGGAGGTGATCAAGTTGAGGAGACAGAGAAGTATGGGCCATAAGGGGGAGCAGATCAAGGTCCCAGTGGGGTAACTAAGCAACAAGGAGATAGCCAACCTTATATATGAAGAGTTCAAAACACTGGTGATAAAGATGCTCACAAACTGGATAGATATGCTTGAGCAAATGCATAAGAGGAGAATGAAGGCTATGCTAAGTAAAATGAAGGCAAATCCACATGAAACAAATTGTGAAGGGAAGGAAGCTGGGGTTCAAATCAATGATTTGGAACATAAGGAAGAAATAAATAGTCAACCAGTACAAAATGAAGAAACAAGAATTGAAAAAAATGAGGAGAGGCTTAGGAACCTCTGGGACAACTTTAAGTGTGCCAACATCCAAATTGTAGGGTTGCCAGAAGGAGAAGAGGAAGATCAAGAAATTGAAAACTTATGTGAAAAAATAATGAAGGAAAACTTCCCTAATTTGGCAAAGAAAATAGACATACAAGTCCAGGAAGCACAGAGTCCCAAACAAGATAGACCCGAAGAGGACCACACCAAGACACATCATAATTAAATTGCCAAAGGTTAATAGAAAAATTTTAAAGCAGCAAGAGAAATGCAGAGACTTACCTACAAAGGGGTGCCTATAAGACTATCAGCTGATTTCTTAAAATAAACTTTGCAGGCAAGAAACAACTGGCAAGAAGTATTCAAAGTGATAAAAAGCAAAGACCTACAATCTAGATTACTCTATCCAGCAAAGCTATTATTTAGAATGGAAGGGCAAATAAAGTGTTTACCAGACAATGTAAAACTAAAGGAGTTCATCATCATTCATCATCACCAAGCCATTATTATATGAAATGTTAAACAGACTTATTTAAGAAAAGGATCAAAACTATGAACATAAAAATAACAACAAACTCACAACTATCAACAACACAACTTAAAAAAATAAAAACAAACTAAGCAAACAACCAGAATAGGAACAGAATCATAGGTATGGGGATCATTTGGAGGATTATCAGCTGGGAGGGGGGAGAGAGAAATGGTGCAGGATTAGGAAGCATATTTGGTAGGTACAAAATAGGCAGGGGGAAGTTAAGAATAATATAGGAAAGGGTGAAGCCCAAGAACCTATATGCATGACCCATAGACATGAACTAAGGGAGGTGGGATTGCTGGAAGGAATGGGGCTACTGGGCATAGGGCAGCAAAGGCAAAAGAAATTGGGAAACTGTAACAGCATAATCAATAAAATATACTTTAAAATAAAAGATTACTCTTCCTCATAATATCAATTGTATCAAATAGATGCCTCCATCAAAACCTTCTATATTTCCACTGCCTACAGAATACAGTTATAACTCTGCAGTTGAATCCTGTAAGGGGTTTGTACTGAGTTAATTTAGTTAATCTAGACCTATAGTTCCCCAATGCCCTTTCCTGAAGGGTTCCAGGTTAGCATTTCTCACAAGAGAAGTTTATCTATATAGTTGGAAGTCAGAGTAGAGAAACAGCCATTATTTATGCTCTGAAGGTTGGAAGAGGCCAATTGTGTCAGCTCACACATGTCTCTGGGGATCTTCTGAGTTCTGGCCTGCAGTTTCTTCAGTTCCTGCCACATAATCACCTTTTAGCTTCTCTAAATATGGAGCCAGGTGTATGCACAGCTCTGGAGCAAAGGGCACCAGGTCTCCTGCAGGCAACCTATGTCATTGAAACTGGGCATGGTGAAAGACAGATGGGGGTCCAGTTTGTTCGTGAGGGTTTCAGTTTTTCTGTCAGTTCCCATTTGCACTTTCCCTTGCCTGTTTTCTATAGAGCTTTGCTTCGTGACTGTCAGCCTCTGCCCTATGGAGATTTCAGGCCCAATATCATGAAAGGCAACAGCCTTGCATAGATCTCTCCACCAGCTCCCACATTGCCCCAAGGCCACCAGAAACTAGAAGAGAGGCAAGGAACAGATTCTCCCTCACAGCTCTCAGAAGGAAGCAATCCTGCTGACTCCCTGAGTTTGGACTTCCAGCCTCCAGAACCATGTTTAAGCCACCAGTCTGTGATACTTTATTACAGAAACCCAGGACACTAATACAAACTCACCCCTGACAGCCCAGGCATCTTTCCCAACTGAGGGCCTCTACACACTGCTAACATTCTCCCAGGACCCTGTTCCCAGACTTTTGGAAAGGAAAAAGTGATAGGTTTTGACTCTATATTAGATGTTTTAAATTCCTCATCCCATTCAACCCTCACACATCTCAAGAGGTAACTGTCACTAATTCTATTTTAGAAGTGAGCAAATGAAACTAAATTTGTGTAAAATACTTGCCCAGGGTGAATGATGGAGGTGAGATTCAAACCCATGTCTAACACCAAAGCCAACATTCTTTCCAGTATTTTGTCCCTCCTCCCTTTTCATTAAATAGCAGATAATTCAACATTCCAAACCTTCCTGCCCTCTGACTTTTCTCACCTTCTCTACATTTCCCAGAGGAGACCCTCATAGTTTCAAGAAGAAGCCTAGAGGCAGAGTATTTGTTTCATAAAGTTCAACATCCTACCCTTTGGGACCTAGACTCCTTATACTTTCCCAACTTATAAAGATAGTCAAGGTAATCTCAACTAATTAGACATATTGGAGATAATGTCAGAAAGAAATTGAAAAAAAAAAACCTAGGATTTACAGGATGTCTTCAAAGTTGCAGTTTTATGACTTGAAAGTGTACATAATATAGAAAGTATGTCGACAAAGCACAGCTTGGGAGAGAATCTTTAGGAGATCTGTTTTAATGAATAAATAAGCATGTTTTGAAATTAGTTTTCCATCGTCTATAGTAAATCTCTATGCTGGCTTAAAAGCAGTTGCTTTCTTATTCGTTAAAAGAATTTTCCTCTAGTGTCTTACTTCCCCTGCTTAGGGGATGGTGATTGTAGAGAAATTCAGGGAAGGTCACTGATGCAGAACTTAGTTAGAGCCAAGGTCAAAAGGCAAAGGCAGATGCCCTCAGGTCCATTCCACAGAGGGCCCAGACCCAGAGAGGGTTAGATGAAGGAGCATAGAGGCTCAGTCATGCATGCGCCATACTGCAATAAGGACTTCAGAGAAGAGCTCCTGACCTAATGGAGACTTTGTTGTTAAAATAAAGGAGCCCTTGACCTGATGTATTGATAGGCTTGGACCCAGGTTCCTATAGGTAGATCTTAACCCTGAACATCTTGGTCCTGTTCACACTTTATGCTGGATGCTCTCTGCTTTTTCCCCATTCCCACCCCAACCAGATCCATTCTTCACCCTTTACCTGCTCTAGGCCCCAGTTCTTAGAACTCTAAGATCTGCCTCTTTGACTCTTGCCTTTTGCTTTCCATTTGAGTTCATAATGTTTGAGATATTTATTGTCTCAGATTCCTCAACACTGGGTCAACATTTGGCAGTAACTGCATTCCTCTATCAAAGGCAGAGCTGCTATGTGGAAGCCCCACTCCTACAGCTGCATTCTTGGCCTACTTTAGCTTCCTTTAGCTGCTTTCCCTTGGCTCTCTAGGCCTAGCAGTGGTAGAAGCTCCCTGTTGTTGCTCTCCTAGGGTCTCCCTCTATCTTCTGCTAGTACCTTTAGCTCCGCCTATACCTTTGCATTTAGTCTCTTCATTAACTCTCAAGTATACCATTGCTTTTCTTCTAGGACCCTGACAGATATGCTCCCATATCTCCAGTATCTAACACCTTGGCAAATAGTGGGAACCCAATAAAAATTTATTGGAAAACAAATAGATTGAAGGTTAGGGAATAGATTTTGCTTCAGGCTTAAGGTAACCCAACTCTTCATTCTCTTCCCAGCTCTCCTTTCCTTCCATTCCTTTTTAAATTTTTGACTCTTTAGCCTTTGGTTTATGATCTTGCCCCCAATTATCCCCAGAACTGAGAACTGAGGGGACAATGGCTGAGCCACAGTTACCTATCACTTCCCTGAAAAGAACTAGAATTTGCAACTTGGGACAGCCAAATACCCTGAGCCAGTACTTAGATTCTGCTGAAAATATCTGTGGAAAATGCAACGCAAGTGGTTGGTAAATGGGAGACATCTGTGTATGGAAGTCAACAAACTGAAAAATTAGCAGTGCATCCCATCTGGCATGAATGGGCTGCAACAGAGAATTAAACCTGGCTCATGGAGGGGAATTCTGGACTCATACACATCGTACCAGAGACTTTCTCATTTGGCATTTTAATATGCTAAAAAGCTGTGCTGAATGGCCATCTCGTTTTCCAAGCCCATAGTGAAATGATAAAAGAGAGAGAGGTCAGCCACCCTGGGCCCTTCTTTAGGTAGGGCCACCAAATGCTAAATTAGTGCAACTGGAACAGAAAGGAGACTGAACATTAGTACATTTCAAGTTTGTTATTAGGGACTGGAACCAATCAGCAGTGGAAACTGGGAGGAACATATTCCAACTTGAACTTCTGGCCCTTATGGAATCAATATGTGAAAAACAAAGCTGATGTCTCAATTATTGACAGAAACTTTGACCTCCATTTCTTTTTATCCTATTTTTAAAATATATATTAAAGCAGAGACATTTTCTGCAGTTTTAAATAAAAACCTCTGTGAATTTCAATCCCCTAACTTTTTGTTTTTGTTCCATTTGACATAAGTATTTGTTGAACATTAGGAATATTCTAGGCCTTCCAGATTAACATCCTTAGAGATGGCAAGTCAGAGGAAAGAACTATGTTTGGCCCATCAGGCATTTGTAGCAGGTACACGTTGACCACAGTAGTCAGCTGGGAATGAGCCAAGCCTGAATATGAATTCTGGTTCTGCCACTGTTCACTAGCTGTGTGACCTTCACCTCTCCCATCCCACTTTCCACATGACTACAGTGGAGATGATCCCTACATCACAGCACTGTTGAGAAGATTAAATTAGGCAACACATGCCGGCACGTAGACTAGTCCCTGGCCCTCAGTAGGCCCTCAGTAAGTGGTGTCTGTGAGGATTGCTGGCTGCAAAGCCTGCCTGCATTGGTTGACCACAAAAACTGTGGGGAGGGTGCATGATGAAATGAATCACTTTTGTTTTCCCTATTCTGACAGAAGTCCCCTGGCTCTTACTGGGTGTAAAGCAGCCAAAGCAGAATGAGTTCTAAAAACCCCCTTTGTCCTGACAGAGGCCTCAATTGTCAGACACAAATGCTGCTCTGGCAGTTCTGGACACCAGTGCCACTGCTACAAATCTGTTTGGGTTGGAGTACCACCAGCTTACCGCTGTGACACGTCCAAGCTCCGGGCTGCCCAAGAGTCACTGTGAATTCATTCACAGTGGATCTGCACGCAGGTCCTTGTAACCTCAGGCTTTAAATTCTGAGAATCAGCAATTAATTTTGATCACTCTGCTATTCTCTGAGTTGAGGCTTTCCAAGGGCCCTGGCCTGCCAGTAGGTTGGATGACTTCTGGAGAGACTTCCTGGGTTACAGAAGCAACCATTATTGGTGTTGGAAGTGAAGGGACCTGGCAAGATTCCTTCTTGGTGGCTGCTCTTGGAGCCTGGGCTGGCAAAAGCCACTGCTTTTGCTTTGTGTTTAGAGAGAAACGGGGGGATGACTTTTAACAGAATTTGATAGAGGAATTCATTATCAACAGCTTCTGATTCTGCTCAGGTGAATTACAAACTTGAAGACAAAGACAAGTGGAAGCTGACTTGTGGGGCAGTGTCAACCTGACAGCTTATACCTGGGCTCCTTCCGGGAGGGCCTGAAAATCATTCTCATTCTCTCAGGCAGTTTCTGAGAGGAGTGACGGATGGACATGAACAGAGCCCTGAGTCTACAGAACTTTACTGTAACTGAAATCTTTTTTATGTATTTTTTAATTTTCTGCTTTTATTTTTAATTGTGTTAAAATAGATATAATTTACCATCTTAACCAATTTTAATTGTACAATTCAGTAGTATTTTTCATTGTTGTGCAACGAATCTCCAGAACTCTTTTCATCTTGCTCAACTGAAATTGTATAGCTGTTCAACAGTAACTCCCCATTCCTCTTTGTCCCCCAGTCCCTGACCACCACCCTTCTACTTTCTGTCTCTATGAATTTGACTGCTCTAACTACCTCAGATAAGTGGAATCATAAAATATTTGTCCTTTTGTGCCTGGCTTATTCCACTTAGCATAATGTCTTCAACGTTCATCCAGATTATAGCATCTGTCAGAATTCCTTTTCTTTTTGAGGCTGAATAATATGACAAGTTGTATTTTTAAATTGCATTTCTATTAAAGATCCTTTGAATATGAGGGAGAGCAAAGTTGGGTGGGGGAGACTCTTTAGGGTTTGAAGTTTTTATAAAGGCTACAGAGACTGAATGTTTTTATGGGTATATTTTCTTAACCCACATTTGATATCCACCATCATGTACTGCCAATCAGGCAATCAATGAATTTTGATCACTGACCACATAGAGACCTTTGTGTCATTCCTGGCCCTCTGAAATAAATTCTGGGGAAGACCAGGCCTTGCATTCCAGGAGAAAATGAGGCCCAACCACAACACAACTTTGATATTTATTAGTGGTAACATCCTGAATGATATCACTTCACAATTGTGAATATGGTACCTCCAGGATAAAATGAAGATGATATAAACTCTCCATTGGTTGGGTGGGTATTAAATGAGAGAATATATATTAAAGCACAAAGTATGGTGCTAGGTAAGTTTTCAACAAATGGATGTTGTCTTAATAATACAAAGCAAATTAAAGATGAGAATTTTTTTCCTCACCGAATGTAGCACCCAGATAGACCAATAGCTCTTCAATTTTTCTTTGTTTAGTTAAATGCTTTCTTGAGAATCACATACACAATTTGACATTGAGTTTCTGGGGAATTCTTGAATCTTGTGATGTCCATCCAAAGATTTTAGGCACAGCATCAGAGATCGGAATCTGGATAGCAGAAAACATTCATAGAAAATGTAGGTCATGTTTTCCAGTGTGAATAAAGGAGCTGAGTCCTGAATAATGCTAAAGAGACACTAATAGCAGACTAAAAGTCAGGTAGAGCTAATCCTTCATGAATATTCACAAATTTCCCAGGAACTCAGCACTTACTTTCATTGTACTTTGAGTAGTTCACCAGTATTGAGATTCCTCTTTCATTCACCACCCTTTGAAAGCACTCATGCTCTTGGTAGCTACACAATGTAAATGCTTCCTGGTGTTTGTATGGTGGCTTGGTTGATTAATTTCCCGGTACAACCTTTATGCAATCTTATCTGTGTTGTATGCTCTGGACAGCCTGTTGGTTGCTGAGTGCCTCTCTCGGGAACCCACAGACACAACTCTTTCTATGAGATTTTGAGTGAAAAGTCACTGTGACAATTGTTTTAAACTTTCAGCTACAACCATGGTCCTGTAAGATGGAGTCAGTTCTCAACTGCTTTTAAGTCCCTCCATATGTATTTCTAAGGATGCTTGCCATGGCACGGATCAACATCACTTTGTGTTTCAAGGGGAATTTTTTTCCCAAGGGCTCAGATAGCTTAGTCCTAAAATCCAGCTACCATTCTCTCCCTCATAGAGCTATCTGTCTAAAACTGGGGACCAGGCGAAGCAAGCCAGGTGACCATCCTGGTCTCCTGCCTGCCTGCTTCCCTGGACCATTTTCCAGCCAGTCCAGCTTGTGGGCATCTTGTAAGTAGTTACACAAGTCATTTCAAGCCCACTTCCACTGATAACGTTTCTACTGCTGTTACAGATACCATTTCTACACCCTTCCCTATGTGGCCTGGTGTGAGCATTTTACCAAACTTCAGTATTCTTGTAATTGCTATTTCAATTGTAGCATTAAAGATTTGTAGGCTAACAAAAAGCCTCTTGTCTAAGCAGGAAGGGGAAAAACATATAGGGAGTCTAATCTTCTAATTGCCTAGGAACTGGCAAGTTACCTACCTCTCCAATTAGAGAAACTTTGATTTAAGTCAAATAGCAAATCTATTAAATCTGATACCTCAGAATGGTTTGAGTAGCCATGCTTTTATAAACTTCTTTAAAATGGCAGTAATCTGAAGAATCCAGTGAAGATAAGAAACAAGTCTACTCACACGGCCAGAACAAATAACACGCTAATCATTCCAAACCCAGAACCATGGTAAAGATAGCATCCATCAAAAGGATTTCTACTCTCTTTCTTGCAATAATCTCAATTCCAGCAAAGCCATTTCTTTTCAGTGGCAAGAAAAATAAGTCAAGGTTTTTTGTTTTGTTTGAGTTTTGTTTTTAAAATAGCGCTCTCCACCTAGTTACAAAATGTATTCATACTTCATGGAGAAAGCTTGGAAAACAACACAACAAAATAAAAATTACTTAAGATCTCACTTACCAGCAATGACCATTTTAAGCATTTTAATATGTCTTTCTTTTATATTTACAGAGATAGATAAGTTTTTACAAAGATTATATGCTGATACATAGGTCTTTTGGTCTACTGATCTATTTATTTTACTTAGCAACATATTAGAAACATTTCCATACCAAAAGATACTATTCTTAATATGCTGCCTAAGGATACACACAGTTCTGTCATTTGAATGTACTGTAATCCCCTCTATTTAGACATTAAGGATATTACAATGTTTTCTGTCATAAATGAGGCTTTGCTGGACATCTCTATATAAAAGCCTTTAACTTCATCTCTGATTGTTCTGAGGACAACTTCCAGAAATCTTATTCTGTCATTAACATATACACATACTTTAAATCTTAGGCAGTCTTCAAGTTCTTCCTTCAATTCTATTTATTTAGGAGTAATTTCTACCAGACAATACCACAAGTATAGATCTAAAACACAAGGAAAAATTATGCCTTGTGTAGACCCAGAAACATATCAAAAATTGAAGTTGTTCATTAAGGAAAGCTGCACAGCCAAACCAGAGATGAGCTATTTCCTGAAAAGGCAAACAGGGAGAATGAGCAATCTGCTGATGTTAATGGAAAGATTCAAGAAAAGTTAATAAAGCTGAGTTTCCAACACATCCAAAACCAAATACCATTGAGAAAGGCAATGCAGTTAGAAAAGACACAGGTACCCTGTGCAAAAACAATGCATTGTTTACACTGAGTAATATATAAAATTGCAATATGTCTAGACAAAATTGTCAAAGGTAAAATCATTGGTGATATGAGAGTTACATCAATTTGGGTTTCTTTCTTCCTTCCTTCTTTCTTTCCTTCCTTCCTTCCTCCCTTCCTTCCTTCCTTCTTCCTTCTCTTTTCTTTCTTTCTTTCTTTCTTTCTTTCTTTCTTTCTTTCTTTCTTTCTTCTTTCTTTCTTTCTTTCTTTTTCTTTCTTTCTTTCTTTTCTTTCTTTCTTTCTTTCTTTCTTTCTTTCTTTCTTTCTTTCTCTCTCTCTCTCTCTCTCTCTCTCTCTCTCTCTCTCTCTCTCTCTCTCTCTCTTTCTTTCTTTCTTTCTTTCTCTCTTTTTCTTACTTTCAAGTTATGTGTGCATACATTTGAAGAGTGAAATTATTTTGCAAGGCTTATTATAAAAAAACAGCAGTAGTTGCACTCATCCTCTCTCATTTCTTCTTGCAAGAGACAACATCTTGCTTATCATTTTAGCAGATTCTCTTGCCATTTATCTCCACATTTTTAATAGCTTTTGTATCTAATATTTTTCTGACTTTTTATTACGTTAGATTATTGAGATCCTCATTTTTTAAAATAAAATTATTATATCTGACTTCCCACTAAGGATCATCAGAATTTAGCTCTTTAACTACCCTCAGCACACTGAGACATTCATATTCATCAACTTTTCTGTCATGTTCATCTTGAAGTTATCTCTCCAGGAAACTCAACTGCCCCAATCTGATTTTGCTTTCCTTATGCTTCATACTGGTGCCCCTTATGTTAGATCTCCTGTTTCCTAAAACTCATGTCTTCTTTTTTCTTAAGTAATTCTCCCAGGAGATTTTCAACAAAGACTGCTAAGAAATTAAACATTTTGTGAGCCAGAAAATATTTTTATGCTACCTTCTCATTTGATTGATATTTGACTAAAGGGAGTTCTCATCTAGAAATAACTTTTCCTCAAATTTGATGCCATTGATCGATCCGTTACTGTCTAGGTTTCATAATTGTTGAG
Organism: Furipterus horrens; assembly: GCF_987537825.1. Lineage (NCBI taxonomy): Eukaryota > Metazoa > Chordata > Mammalia > Chiroptera > Furipteridae > Furipterus > Furipterus horrens. The sequence goes on from NW_028327182.1 coordinate 47,732,401, forward strand.
AAAACCAAAGCCATTCAGGTTTCCAGCACTTTGCATGTTCCTTGGTTTTTCTCTCTGGAAGCTTCTTGGTATCTTTCCAAGGTTTTAAGTGGTATGAAAGCTCATGATGTTGTAACTTCACGTGGAATTATTTTCACCCATTTTGCTGGGCACTTAATTCTGTGAACTTTTCTTGAATTGATGATGATTTTATCCCCTCTATTTTTCTACAATAAAATTATCATTTCTCACTTTTTCCTCACTTCTGCCTTTTTGCTCTACTTTCTTAGGTATTTCCACAAGTTTATCTTTCAGCTCCTTTTGGGAGTTTTCCATTTCAGCTCTAATGTTTTTAATTTCCAAAAAGCTCTCTTATTTCCTTGATTTTATTATTGCATATTGCTTCATGGATGGTTTCTCTAATAATATTAATTATATTTTAACTGTTTTTCATATGTCTCTCTGAGTCATTTTGGGTATTGTTTTTGTTTATTGTTTGTTTTGGTCTCTGTCTTATTTTTAAAGGTGTACCTCAATTGTCTAGTGATCTTTGGTTGCCTGCTCATATTTGAGAGCAAAGCATTAAAGCTCTGGTTGGAAACTCTGAGCATACAGATGGGGCTTACTGGATGTGGGCTTCAGTGTAAGGCTGGGTCATTCCCTTAGGAAAACCATAAGTTTAGTATCTTTAGATCTTTCCTCTTGAGTTCATAAAATTCCCCAAAGAAGGATCATCTGCTCTCCTTCCTGGAAATTATAGGCCTGGCCATCCATATTCCAGAAACTTAGTCCCCTTTTTCTTTAACATCCCCGCTGCCAGCTGTGCCTGGTGTTCCCTAGGCCAGAAATGCCCTCTTTTAGCCTCTCTAGGAAATAATACTCATCTTCTTCTGTAACATGTGAGAAGCAGTCCTGGGCAAAATCAGGATGGAAATATCTATTATAGAAATTAAATTACCTCTTAAATGGAATTTTAATCAATATTCATGTTTCTAGCCTTACTTTCAAACCCAGTTTTATAGATACCTGTATCATGGATTTCTGAGCCTTTGAATGTCTCCTGTTTAAAAAACAAACAAACAATCAACAAACAACAACAACAACAAAAAAAACTGCTTTTCTGCTCTTCCCACTATTGGCTTAGGACTTTGCCCATTTAGGTCAGCCAAGTTGACATTTATCCATCTGCTTAGCTCCTTTTCCTAAAGAATGAAGTAGAGTGCAACAGAATGGTACCAAAAGAGAAAATTCCTTACAACAGGAAACCAGATTTGGAGCAAACTTTATGATGTTGGATGATTTTTGAAAACAGCCCAACCAATGAAAATAGCCACAAATTTCAGATTGCTTCAGTTTAGGTATCAGTATAGATAATTGACCTATATTAACTCATTTGATCTCAATGATGTTATCATCCTCATTTTTCAAATGAGGAAACTAAAACGTAAGAAGGAAAATCAGCATATTTAGGATTATAGAGATAATAAGCAATAGAGTCAAGATCTGAGATCCAGTCATTCTGACACTATAGCTATGTCCTTGGACCATATTCATAATGTGATACTCACAGGTTATATTTCTAATATCACAATTAAAATTGAATAGCTATCCATATTTTCCTGACAGACCTCCCACCTGAACCCAGTCCACCTCATTCCCACTAACGCTTACAGTCATGTGTTTTGTATTTCTTATTTTCCTTATAGGACTATTTGAGTTCTTTTCTTTGTTGGTGCTGACTTATTTCCTTTGACATCTTGTTCTCCAATTAGTCACGATCTATATCACTGACAAGGTATGGTTCTTACTGATACCTGTGAATAATGTAACGAGTCTATCCAAGTAATAATTTTATGGTGTACTCTAAAAAATTAGCAGAATAGAAAGAAAGAACCTTAACTTCACCTTTGCAAAATATCATGGATTAATAACTAAGGGCAAGAAATGATTTCTGTTGTGCCTTATTTATAGTATAGAAAATGAGTTTTTGTCTCTGAGCTCCTGATTCATGCTGAGATGAACCAGAAATTAAGTTCATTAACACTCTAGCTTTAAACTTTTTCTTCAATTCTTCCTTGGTTCTTCATTTTGCTGCCCAGATCTTCTTGTTATGCTAAAAACTCTCCTAGAATTAATACCTTTATCTGCAGTGAGTGTGGTCTAGTCTAAGATCAATGAACCCATGCTGCCCCTCTCCTCCAATTCAGAATGTCATCACTTAATCTTCACAATGTCATTAGTTATCATTGGGCACCATGCAAGGCATAAGGGGGGGGAAGGGAAATGATAAATGTGGAGAAGAAAAGATAAATAAAGATAAAGGGAGGGTAAGAAGAAATGAGGGAGGGAAAAGAAACTTTCAATGAAAGAACGTCCAAACTTGTAAAAAAAAAAATTTATCAGTTTTTTAGAGTTTATTAGGGCCAGAGGATATGTTAGGCTGGCTATTGATGCAGGCTGGGAAAGACTTCACAAAGAGAAGAAAACTCAGAGAGCAGGGTTTCATTCACTTTCCAAGGGAGGAAAGGGGCTAGGCACAGAGAAATGCACCAGCACAAGAAGGTGGAATTGTGAGCTTTTATTGAATTATAAAGGGTGCAGGGGGAGGGGGTTGCTATCATGTGGCCACTGGGTTGTTAGGGGTATTGCAACATAGGAGGTTTCAGTTGGTTTTGCTTAAGGTGTAGTTTTCTCCAATCTTATCTTTTGCCTACAGCTGTGGGGAGCTGTTAGTTCTTTTCTTTTCTTGCTTTGCCAGGAATTTTTCAGTCCTAGGGACATAATCTCAGAAGAGTAAAATGGCAGTCATGTTTAACAAGGTCATAGCCTGCTCTGCAAATGGCGCCACTATAGCAAATGGTGCTGGCTTTGTCCTTTCAGAATATGCTTGAGAGAAAGAGCTCTGCAGACTGAAAAAAGTGCTTTCCAGAATGACAGTTTACATGTCTTTTTGTGCATTTGGAATTAAGGAGGGAAGGTAAGGAAGATTACATGAAGGTGAAAGAAAACAAGGCAGTGCTTGAATTACAGGCTAGTTAACAAGATTTTGTGATCTCTTGAGGGTTGTTCCCAGGGGTCTGAAAAAGAGATATTTCAAAGGTATGTTAACTAATATGCCCCCAAACGATGAACAGGGCTTCCTTAAGGATAATCTTTTACTGGGGGAGTTGTAGACCTGAAGTGTGACTACTACCATGACCTAGCCATTAAGAATTTACTATCACATCACCCACCTTGTGGTGGCCCTGGGTAAGAGTGGCTAATTTGGTGATGGAGAGAGGCTTCCAGTGCCATCTCTGGCTCCACACCTGTATTTACCACTGGACACTGGGCAGACCACCCGAAGTCCAAAAGCCAGGGGTCTTCACCTTTCATTATGTCCATAATATGATTTCCTAAGTTCTCATTGATTTTGATACATCCTCTTTGCCTTTTTACTTCATAAATCAGTAATTATACCAGGTTTTGGGGCTTAATATAGCCCTTATATGTGATAGGTACAGCCCACTGATTGTTGTTAAAATTGAATTTAAGTACTTTTAGACAGACCTCACTTTTCAATGCCTCATGCTCCCCTCATTATCTTCCACTTCTCTTGTTTAAGTCACTTACCTGGCTTTTGAATACATTTGAGTATGTGAGACCTGGATTAGATTATATTCTGTACTTCCTAATCTTTATGTGTCCTCCTAAGTGTTGTTCTGTGGATTCATGTTCTTCACCACCACAAAGTGAAGTTGTTGGAGGCAGGAGCTCTCAGTAAGCCACAGCTGTACCAGGAACTACATGGGTTATATTAGCTGACCTTTACTGAGTTCCTAATATATGCCAGGCCCATCCTAAATCCTTGACATGTGATAATTTATTTAATCCTTAAACATGAAGTAGTGATAGATGAGGAAACTGAGTCACACAGTAGTCAGCATGGCCAAATTCATCATGTGGAAAACCTGGAACTCCGACCCCTTCTGACTTCAGAGTCTGTGTGTTCAATCACCACACCAAAAGTCAGTCACTGCCATGGGCCATGGGCATCTACAGAATTAATTAAATAGGAAAAGTCATGAAATGACAGAGTTGTGGCTATCGATTTCAATCTCTACTCACTCAGTTCCCTAACTTATTTCTTCCCTGTAGGAGGGGGCAAACAAAAAAATTATGGTGTGCCTTAAAAGTTCTGTCTCTAAAATAAAGAGAACAGACCACTGTATCCATCTGTCACCAGAGGAGCCTCTTATTTACTATGCATCTCTTCCCCAAGAACCAGTTAGATTGCAACTCTTCTAAAGACAGATTAGGAAAAAATACTAAGCAAAATTGAAGAACATATCTTTCAGAGCAAAGCAATAGCTTACTTTGTAGAGACTTGGGACATGTTCCTAGCTTTCCAATGATGCCTTTGAGGACTGCAGGGATGCAATACACCAGTTTGCAATGCAAAAGCATTTAGAATTACTTTTGAATGCCAAGTATTTAAAGTCCTCAACATAATGACTTATAATAAAGTTCTCTACTGCTCATAAGTAAATGCTATTAACAAATCCTACTTAATCAGTCAATATAATTTGATTAGCTGGAATGAAAGAGGCATCTAGATCCCTAGTAATTCACTGAACCTGCACTACACCAAGGGATGTTTATGCTGAAAACCAAAGTAAACGCATTCTTTGAATTTGTATCTGAGAGTCTGATCCATGTCCAGCACCTTTTCCCAGGGGGCTGATGGCTTCTGGGTTCATCCATACTCAGCAGCAGCCTCACCAGAGACCCTGTCTGATCTAGCCAACTCCTGCTGGCAGGATATCTCCCATTCCTCTGCTTTGTACTTCTGAAGTCACAAAACTATGCAGTCTTCTCTGGGCCCCAGAGGTCATGATGGTAGAAAGAGGGTGGTAGAGCTGAAGGCAGTCTCTTTTTGAGCCACAGAGACAGAAAAGTAGGGATAGCCACCTGAGGTCACTCTGTTGTATCTACCACCTGAGGCCAACCCCTGGGACCTTCTTGCAGCCAGAGCAGGTCAGATGCCTGTTCCTGCCTCCAGAGCTTGGCATCTACTGATCATCATTTCTCATTCTTCTTCAGTCATCTCCTGAGATATTCAAGCAGATGGCTACTTCATCCTTCTAAACCCCAAATTTGGGCAATCACTGCAGTGGAAATGGAAAGACTCAAGTTAAAATGTCCCTTAGCATCATTTTTTAAATCCCCAAATTCAAGACTCTGGTCTACTTTTCCAGTTGTATTTACCATAATCCCTTGTTTTTCCATCCACGTTGCAACCAGCCCCAAATACATACATAAACCTTTGACATTTTCATCATGCACCTTTGCTTCTGCTTCTCCTCAGACCCAAAATGTTATCTTTCCCATGTTCAGGGTTGGGTGGGGTAAGTGGGGAGGGGCTTTAGGTACCATTCCTCCCTGGACCCCCTCTTCTTTGATTTTTCTTCAAAATTTAGGCTAAATCTCACCTTTGATACTCATTCTCTCACAACTTGACCTATGGGATGTTTTGTTCCTAAAACTGATAATATTTGAGTCAATGAGTCATTTATTTGATGTACAATGAGCCCAGGTTGTTTACACTTCATCCTCAGAGCTGAAGAAACAGGTAAAGAGAACTTGGCTCTAGCCCTCATTGGGGCCTCCAATCTGGTGGGAAACCTACTGATTCAGACCTGAGTGTATTACACACAAAATCCCTTTGTGTGAACAAAGTTGTGGAAATGCTTCCCAGTGGTGGTAGGTGGTCAGAATTCAGCATGAAATACATCATGACAGGTGAAATGGATTCCAATGACACTAATTTCATGGTGGATTCAGCCATGTTCCATTTTTATATAGGTACACTTCAGCATACAATTCACAATATTTTTATTTGGATTTTTAAAAAATCTTCTAATAAATGCCTCTTCCTTCCTTTCTCTTGCTTCTGATTTGGAAGGTCTTGGTACTATACATACCTCACTTGGGTTCCAATTTGGGATCTAAATAGCTACTGGGAGGTAACAGTAACATTCCTAAACATTGCCATCTTGTGGTCATATGAAGACATAACAGGAAATGGTCCCACTGCCACCATTTAAAAGGGGAAGTCAAGAATGTTTGCAATCACGCACCATCCTCCTTCCCACTCTACATCCCACCCCTACATTATTGCTTGCAACCATAAAGATGAAATCTTGACTTAGAAAAGTTGCTCCTCAAAAGCAGATGCAAACAAGAGGGTTAGGAGGAAGACCTACCTAGAAATTCAAATGCTCTGTGTCTTGGGGTATGATGTTTCTCAGGAGGGCAGGTTTGGGGTGAACTACACACTAGTCACCCTTTCAGAAAGCCCTGGTCTTGAAGAAGGTTGTAGGGTACATGTTCTCAGAGGCTTCCCTTCTCTTCCAGGATGGAGTTTCTGCCTTCTGTTTGACTAGGACTGCTTGGAACACCACCACAGATTTTCAAATGTCTCCATGAAACCCCTTACACCTGGTAGCTCCAATGACAGCGCTGACCATATCTTTGGGAATTGTGAAGAACACTGGCTAATGGTGCTATCAAGAGGGAGGGGAATAAACCTGAATCTAGTTTTTGATGAATCAGGCTAGTCGTCACTGAGGGTACCTGAAATTGTGCCCAGGCAGCCAAGCATGAAGAGAAGAATGGACCCCAAGCTTTGTCAGGGTACTTGATCTGCTTGTGGACACTTGATAGGTAAGGATACCCACCTGAGTCATTATGCCCCTGTCAACACTGTCATGCTCTGGTTTAGGTAGCCCGGCCAATTCAGACTGTCTTACATCTGTGACAGGCTCAGATTTTTTCACCTGAAGAGTCATTTCCTCTATTCACAGAAATGGAAAAAAATTGATCAGACACCTGCCTATTTGGTCATCTCTGAGCTCATTACAAGAGGTGATGGGCACATGACTTTGTTGGGCTGCAAATTGATTGGGTTAGCTGCTAATGGACAAGGAAAAATAGTCTATGCTAACCTCTTCCCTGTGATGGTGACAGAAAAAGCTTAAATTTTCATTGTGCTTTTTGACCTATGTACTCCTGAGATAAAGATATTAATTTTTGATTGAGAAATTGAGGCTCAGATCATTTACATGAACTAGAGTGAAGAAATGGAGAGAAGTTTTGTAATTTAAAAATGCAAAATTTCTTCTTTTAGCCTTGAATAAAAGTAGCTAGGAAAAGTACAATGAAAACTGATCACCTCTCATCTAACAGAGAATAGGAATAAGAGTCATGCCATGACTAGAATTCCAACATTCATTTCACTAAATAATACATTTGATGGGTACCTATAGAGTACACTGTACTCTCTAAAATTGTGGGGGCTTATGACCTAATGGGTATCTTCAATGTAAGGAAGTTGTGTTAGCAACAATTGCACTCTAACATTTCGTTGCTACAGCACTACAGCAGAAAAAGGAAATGATTTCAGGTGTGATAATGGAGTGAACGTGGGAAGAGGGAGATTTTGAAATGATCCTCAAAGCACCCAAAATATTTTCATGAGAAAAGCCAAGAATGGGGAATGGGCATTCCATACAGAAAGAATGGCTTGAATATACACTTCCTGAAGTAGGAAAGTATGTTTGAATAAAAACATGTAGTTTGGTTTTAATAAAGGAATCAGAGAGGTGAAGTTGGACAAATAGTTTGGGGCAATATGAAAAGCTCTGAACACCAACATACTAGTCATGGTTCAGCCAGAACCTATTACACTCTGCTGATAGACCAATAGAAATAATTTAATAAAAGGAGTTACTTATGAAGGTGCTGGTAGATAGTAACTAGTTATAAAGGTAACTAGAGGACGGTGAAGCCACCTTGAAATTAGAATGAGCAGGAAGCTGCTACCTCCCATGGGGCTGGATCCTAAGAGCTGGAGGCTGTCTGATCCCCAGGGCAGGCTGTCCTGTAAGAGCTGGGGGCATGCAGGGAGGTCTGTCTAGTGGGAATCAGAACCAGAGGGGGAGCACAGTCTCTAGAGACACTACTTGAGCTGGGGTGGGAGACATACCCTGCCCGCCTCCTCCTGCCCTCCAGTCTTTCATCATTGCACTGGCCAAACCCAGCCAAGAGCCAGCTGACAAAGAAGATAAACCTTGGAAATACAATTTTCAAGGGAAGGGCAGGAGTGGATCAGGGAGCAATCGATCAATGACACAGCTGTTATTGGGTTGGGCTGTATTTAATAAGCAATGAGGCGCCATAGCTGGTGTTTTCAAAGGGTAATGTATTGTAAAGGAGGATGACAGTAAGACCTGTTAATTGGCTATTTCAGTTATATCAAATGTGGCAGCCTGAAGAATGATCCCCAAAACATATCTAAGCCCTGATCCTTGGGAGCTGAGAATGTTACTTAACGTGGCCAAAGGAGTTTGCAGATGTGATTACATTAAGGATCTTAAGATGAAGCTTATCCAGGTGGGCCCAATATAATCACAGGGTCCTGATAAGAGCAACAAAGGAGCAATCAGAGCCAGAAGGAAGGCAATGTGAGAACAGAGCAGAGGTTGGAGTCATGCACTTTGAGGATGGAGGAGAAGGCCACAAGCCAAGGAATACAGGCAGCCTCCAGAAGCTGGAAAAAGCAAGGAAACAGATTCTTATTTAGGACTTCCAGAAGGAACCACCCTTGCCAATAACTTGACTTTAGCACATTGGAACTGACTGAAGACTTCTGGCCTCAAGGCACTGTTTGCAGCAATTGGTCATAGCAACCATAAGAAACTAATGCAGTACTTTTGAGGTAAAACGGGCCAAATGAATAGATTATAGAGACTCCATATTCCTAGACATAGTATACAGGCCCCACAGACCAGAAAAACTCTTCTTGTCCAATGTTAATCCTCTTAAAATGGTTACCCCATCAGCTCCCAGATACACAGTAATGCAAGTCCCTGCAGGCAAGAAATGAGTTTGTTTTACCAGAATCTGATTGCAGGGTCTGCACAGTGTATTCCACACATTTAGCACTCGTGGTAAGCTGCTCTTAGAATGGCTTCTGGCAGTCATGCCCCTGTGTGATCCCCTCCCCTAGAGGGTGAGCTGGACCTAGTGACTCACTTCTAATGGGCAGAATATGGCAAAAGTGATGGGATGTCACTTCTGAGAATAGGTTGTAAAAGACTATAATTTCCCTTTTGCTTACACATTCTCCCTCCTCTCTACCTCTTTCTCTCTCCCTCCCTCACTCTCCCTCCTTCCCTCCCCCATCTCTCTCTCTCAAGAGCCAGCTACCAGATGCATCCAGGAGACCTCCCTGCCTGTGAGGACTCATTCTTCTCCTGAGGCCACATGCCTTAAATATTAGCTCAAGAAGGGTCAACACTTATTTGTCTTGGGCCACTTTATTTGTGTGGGCTGTTTCCTGAGGGAATCCGAAGTGTCTCTTCAGGAGCACAGTAGGGAAGGTGGGGTGGAAGCAGGCTCTGCAGCCTCCTTGTCTGATCTCTGGCTCTGTGGGAATGCTTTCATTTGTGTGAAGGCCTCCACCAGCCCAGCCAGGGATTTTTGATTTACATTCAAGAAATAAATACTAAAAAATGAAAACCCAAACCAACAGGAATTCAGACAGCAAAATTCTGGGCGGTAGGGAAGATTCTGTGATGATTTCACAAATAGGATTTCAGAAAGGATTCCATCCTAATGCTAAAGTACTTTTGAGACTGAAACACTCCCTTTTCTCCTGCAGCACGTTCCCCTCCACACTGGATCCCAGGTCCCTGTTCCTTCCTGCTGCTGCTCTGTCTGCCTCCAGCCATTGAGTGCTTTCTGAATGTTATGCTTTGTACCAAATGCTTGGCATGCTCTCCTCACTTAATGATCACAACTCCAAGAGGCAGGCACGATTACCATACCTATTTATTTAACAAATGAGGAAACTAATACTTAGAGAGGTCTAGTCATTTGCTTAAGGTTGCAGAGCAAGGAATAACAGACCCTGGAGTCTAGCTCACACCCATTTGACTTTATAGCCATGCCATTAACCAATGCACTTCACTGCCTCCCCAAGTGATGACTGCTTCCTAGTGGCTGCCTTTAAAAAAAACTTTGATTTTTAACTTCTAAATTTATTTTATTTGTATAAACCAATACCCTCCAATTTTTAAAGACATTGCTGTCATTTTCAGGGTTCTCAGTCTTGGCACTATTGACATTTGAAGCTGGAAAATCTTTTATCCTGGGGCTGTCTGGTGTATAATGCAGGATGTTTAGCAGCATCCCTGGCCTCTACTTGTTACATGCCTTCCCCCAAGTTGTGACAATCAAAAATGTCTCCAGATATTGCTGTATGTCCTGGTAGGGGTGGGAGTTGCTAAATCACTGCTGGTTGAGAACCACTGGGCTAGTGTTATACACAGTAACTATTTCAAAAGGGGCAGCATAGTTCGAGTGCTGCCTTCTCACAGTTCCCATGAGAACATTCCAGAAATTCTCAACCTTCCCTTATGTTATGTTATCCTGACAGTGAAGACATTTTCCATTCACCCTTAAAAAAGGCCCAAAGATGATTTGATGAGAAAAAAGTTGATTATAGTAGACAGGACAGCACTGAAACAGGTCTGTGACCAACACTGGGAAGGTCAATGGAGTAGCACACAGAGGACTTGACAGGGAGGAGTAGGAACCACCAGTCATCCTCTCTCTTTTTGGCATCAACATCCACCAGATCCTTTGAGATCAATCACATAGCTTCACTATTTGATTGCTTGGGAGTCTCTATATTATAGATTCTAAATCATATCTTGTTTGTGGTTATTGTCACAAGTCCAAGGACTCTTGGAATCATGGATATTTTTGAAATGACTGAAAAGATATAAAGCTGCAAAAGTGCTCAGGCTAATCCTGCTACTATTCACCTTAATATAGAGACTTGTCATTGCCTTAAATAATGGGATTGAATACACCTTTTGGAGGTTGTGTTGGGGGAACTTTTGGAAAATGTCAGATAGAGGCTTTATCTGCATGTGGGTTCCTTCAAAAACAATAGACCCTGAAAAAGGATTTGGATGCTAGCAGATTGTTTGGTAGGGATCCCAGTGGAGATAAGACAGGAGAGGGAAGAAAGCCAATAAAAGGTGCTTTTATGAATGGCTACCTCTGTGGGCAACTATGGCTACATCCTCCTGGGTCCTCTGAGAAACACACCTTAGAATTGTGCCCCAAGGATTAGGAAGCTGGAATTTCTATGCACTAACTCCCATACTTTCTTGGTTGGCATCTCCTGGGGCCATGAACTCCAGGCCACTGTGGGCTTCCACACACATGGCCAAGACTGTTCCTGTGAGCAGTCATGATGTGATGCCCTCAGATAGACAGAACTAGATGTGTGAGCTAAGTAGGCACATGAGCTGCATTAGTTATCTAGGACTGTCGTTGTTGTCGGCAGCCGTCCGTCTTGAGAGACGATGGTGTAGCTTCTTAAGAGTCTATCTGCACCACCGAGAATGGCTGTGCAGTTCGACTCGGGAGTGACACGGTATCTGTCTCCTCCTGTGCTGAATCGACATCTTGCGATGACGCTGGAGTGTCCTCTCCAGTGAAGCTGAAGCTACAGAGCCTGGGCAGGGTGATATGGAGGGTCTGCTGTTGCCCATGCAGCAGACCCCCCCTCTCTTCGCAGCTGAAGGGTCCAAGGGAAAGACGGAGTCAATACAGCTTGGCTTCAGGTGCGCCGCAGGAGTTGCCGGTGTTGACTACAACGTCAAACCGCCTTAGGAACTCCGGCTCCGGATTTTCTGTCGGGGTTTACTCCCTTAGCCTTTCCCCTGAAGAGGTATGCCGCAAGGCAGCGGAGGTTTTTTGGAGTCAGAGTTTTCCTTCTCTGATGTGCCCTGACTGGAAGATCGAACCAGCGACACTTAGCTCGCAGGCCGACGCTCAATCCACTGAGCCAAACCAGCCAGGGCTTATCTAGGACTACATAACAAAATTTCCCAAACATAGTGGCTTAAAACAATACACATTTGTTATGCCCCAGTTTCTGTGGGTTGGGAGGCTACATGCAGCTTAGCTGGAGAATGCTGCTCAGGGTCTCTCAAAGGTGCTATCAAGGTTTCAGTTGGGACTGCAGCACATCAAGGTCACCCTGAGGAGCATTGACTTCCAGGCTCACTCAGGTGATTATTGGCAGGGCTCAGTTCTTCACAGGCTTAAGGGCTGAGGGCCTTGGTTCCCTGTTGGGTGTCAGTCAAATGTCTCCCTCAGGTCCTCTTCACAGAACCCTCCATAAAGCAGCTCACAACATGGCAGCAGTCCATCCTCAAAGAGAGCAAGACAAGGCTAGAATGACAGCAGTCACTCTTGACCTAACCTCAGAAATGACATTTCATCACTTTTGTTGAATTCTATGCATTCAAAATAAAGTTGCTAAGTCTGTCCCACACTCAAGGGGAGGGGGTGACACTGGGTGTGAATACCTGGAGACCCCCAAGGAGCCATTTTACAGGGTGACCATCTCAGGAGTGTAAGAAAATTGCCCATCAAACCTGTAGGTGACCTCTGGGCCAAGACAAAAAAATGTACCAGGGCCCCAGATATATAACTTCATGGTGTTACAGTAGCCTTCGTCATTGCAAAACACAATGGTTGTTTTCATAATGAGAGGCCCGGGAACACAATATTTATAAGAGGTTAGACATTTCATGGACCTGGTGGAGACTGGAAGAGCCCTTCAGTCTCAAGACAGATCTGAAACTGGCTTGGCCTGAGTGACAGACACGGTGCTAAGTTCCAGAGACACAGAGTTAAGTCCAGAGCAGTCCCTGCCAGGGCAGGACTGTCAGCCAAGGATTGCCAAACATGACACTGGTCAGGCCAGATCGCTGTGAGAAGGCAGGGGGTGGGGAGAAAACCTCAAGGTAGAATTGAAGATTAAAAGCAGCTTGCCCTCCCTGCGAAGGGGTGAGAGTTTGCCTGAAGAAGACAAGTGCTTGTGACTCAGCAGAAGGAAGCTTATACAGAGCATTCGTGGTTCAAGATGGGCAAAGGCAAACATGGCTGACATTGATCCTCATTGGTTGGAAGGCTGGATGCTCCCACTGGCTTCCAGAGTGCACGGAATTCTGGGAGAGGACTTTTAAGCAAATGCTGGCAGAAGCTCACTCTCTTGGCCTCTTGGCCTCTTTGTCCCTTGGCCTTTTCGCTTCTTGGGAGCTCTCTTGCTTTTGTTCTGCACAGGCAGGAGCAGCAGATGCCAGGTCCACTCAGGGCTTAGGACCCACATAGTTGGAAGCCAACTCCCAGAAGCAGGATCCTACACTGAGATGAGTCCCTTGCTGGGCTCCAGTCCTTAGGACACTACCACCCAGTGCAACATGGTACACAGGTCCTGGACTGCTGCTACTCTCTTGCCCTGAGGACAACACACAGAGGCTAAGAGTAGCACACAGATGCATGAGCTGGGAAGTTCCCTGCAAATGGAGTTTCCCCTGTATAACAGGCTGGAGTGATCTGGCAACTCATTCAGACCCTGACAGAGAGAGAGAGAGAGAGAGAGAGAGAGAGAGAGAGAGAGAGAGAGAGAGAGAGAGAGTTGCTGCAAAATGATGGTGACTCTGGCACCAGAGAGAGAGCCTGGAGCTAAAGAGTCTGAGACCTGCTCAAGTAACAACTTTGGGCTACAGATAAGCAATAATGGGAAATTTCTGGACATGAATTTGGACTTTAATCTTCCTGGAGGTGGCTGGTTTTCTGTGCTTTGTGGGAGAGGCTCAGAGCAGGAATGATCCCATCCCCCTCAAATTGGGAACCCTGTTAATAAGAACCTATTTCCTTCCCCACAAATCTTTGTGTTATTCATCTACATGGCAACAACTAGCCAGACCCCATGCTGTCTGGTTACAGGGGGAAGTGAAGGGGAAAACTTGAGAGGTAGGTTGAGGAGAGGGTGACATGTACAAATCTTCCTGCTGTTCATAACACTGCCACCTTTCCTGCCCTGTAGGGTCACCAACATCCCTACCATATGCCATCATAGGTTTAATCCTGCATGAAGATTTATTCTCTGGCACTTTCCAGGAGGGCCATGCTTTCAGAATGACACTCTTCCCAGGCCTTGAGGACTATAAAGGGGGAAGAGATAAGAAGGAGCAGAATGGCAGAACCAAACTAACACCCCCAAATACAGCGGATAACAAGCAATTAGTACCCCATAACTTTCTCCCAGTCCAGCCCTCTGCACACTCTAATCAGGTCATCTACAGCTCTTCACTAAAGACTGGAAGCTCCCAGGTTAAACTCTAATCCACACCTGCCTACCAATAATATTCAAACCACAAATACCTCCAGAGCAAACAACTCCCTGCCCTGTGAACACTTTTTCCCTTTTTTATTTAAGAAAGACCTTATCTTGAGGTTAAATCCATTACCCTGGACATTGGAATGAAGTTCAACACCTCATGGACAGACCTGTTGCCTAATTCCTGCCTCTTATCCATTCAAAGTAAATGGAGGTAGGCCCCATAGGTAAAGGGGGGGGAGGGAAAATTGAGTCATGGAAACTAATGACAGGACTCTACAAGGGTGCTTCCTTGTGCAGTCACATCTGATTTCTTAACACCTCTCCCCTTCTCCTCTTCACTAACTTTCATCCTCTTTGATCTATTTTTTCTGGTCTTTTTCTTTTATTATTTATTTCTCCTTGTTTTTATTTTTTAAAACTAGCATGTCATCAGTCACTCTCTTCTGAGTGTGATTCAAATTATTAATCAATTATTATTTATGTAAGTAATAATTGAACATATTAAATAACTTAAATTCTCATTTCATTATTTTCACTACTGGTTGGTGAGGACATAGGAGCCTATTTCAGGAGGAATGGGTGTCATCTAGCCTGGAAAGGATATTAGGACCTGTGTGGTAAGTGATACCAACTACATTCTTTCCTGTGTGTCTTCTGAATGACACCTGACATAACCCTGCAAGTGAAGAAAGAAAACCTAGTTTTACAGATGAAAAAAATGAGACTTACTTAAGTCTTGCTTAAGTTATTGATCTAGAAAACTGAACTCATATCTGTATGGCACCAAAGTCCATGCTTTTCAACTATGCTGCTTACCTTGACTGCCCAAAGCAAACAGAATGCTACTGTATTTGAGCATCTACATTTCAGTTTAAAATCCATTGATTTTACCACCTTTTCATTGTCCCTCATATCCTCTTATCCCTCCTTACCTTCATTCAATTCCGTGGCCAATTATTAAAATCTATGGTCATTCAAGACCATTTCCTCACATACCCTATAACCTACCTTTGTTCTCTTTTACTTAGTCAATCTCACTTGGCAATGGTAAAACCCACCTCTCCACCTACCTGAAAACTGCAATCAGGCAAATGACCACAGATGATGAAAATCACACATTGGGATTACCACAGTGCTCCAGTAAGTCCTCAATGTGGCCCAGACACTCTACCACGCTCCCCTGGCCCTCCCTTTCTACCTCACACCCTTCCTGTTTCACTGAGAAACCAAAAGCCTTCTAAAGAGAGCTCCCTGATCTCCACCCTACATCCACTGTTGGTAGAAAACAAGTCTTTAGGTAGGGGCATTTCACGCCCCCCTGTCCAGGTGTCCTGTGACTCAGTTAAGCGAGGTGGACTTGCTATTGCTGGCAGCTGCATGTTAGCTGCAAGCTGTTTCAGGCCACTGAGCTATGGTATCCTGAGGACAAAGAGACTTTGCTGAGTACCCCATTACTCCCTTGTCCTATCATCTTGTTTGGAACTTAGCCTTAAGGACTTATAGTTCTGTTTTGTACCTAAGTAGTTAATGTTTGAAACCGGGTATCCTGTTTTCCCTGTAAGCAATAGGATGTGTATCCTGTAATTGCCACCCTCAGATTTCAATAAAATGAAGGTGCTTGCTCTGCTCAGTGCTGACCTGCCTGAGCGTGTGGCAGCCCTCCGTCTGTCCCATTCTGTCTGCTGGAATTGCCTCCGTGCCCTCGACCACAAAGTACTACAACAATCCACCTTTCCTTCTGTTACTACAAAAGAACTGTCCTACTCCCATCTAAGGATTGCATTCTATGCCTGCCTTTGTCCATTTGGGCTGCTAAAACAAAATACCACTGACTGGGTGGCTTATAAACAACAGAAATTTATTGCTCAGTGTTCTGGAGGCTGGAAGCCTGAGATCAGGATTCCAGCATGATTAGATTCTGATGAGTGCTCTCTTCTGAGTTTCCAGCTTCTTGTTGAATCCTGATATAGTGGAAAGGGCCAGAAAGCTCTGTGGCATCTCTTTTAAAGAAGAACTAATCCCATTTTTGAGGGCTCCACCCTCATGGTCCAAGCACCTCCCCAAAGCCCCACTTTCTAATACCATCACATTCCAACATAAGAATGAAGGAGAGCACATTCAGACCACAGCAATATCCTTCCACATCACGTACCTGGTTCTAGTCATTCTCCTTCTCTTTTGCATTGTCAGTTTCTCCCCCTACCGAATCATTCCCATCAGCATTCAACAGTTATGTTCTCCCTCTTAAAAACATTTCCATCTCCATTTCCTGTATAGCTATCACCTTATTTTATTTCCTTTTCTTATGTCATTAAACTTCTCAGTAGAGTTGTCTGTATTCTTCACCCTTAATTCCATTCCTATCTCACCCTCATAAACCCACAATAATAAAACTTTTCCCTCCACCTGTGACTAAAATCAATCTTTTCACCAGTGACCTCACATTACAAATCCAGTGGTTGGTGCTCAGTCCTTCTCTTTCCTGTGCATTTGACACAGCTGATCCTTCCCTCCAGTTGGAAATGTTATGGTGCATTCACGAGAATGGAGAGTTCGAGACTATTTGAATTTCAAATTGTGGCATTTATTTTAGCTGGCCAGAGACTGTCCCCCCATCCACAAGCCGGATTTAGATGAACAACCCCAACCCTGGGGACTGGGGGGCTTATAAAGCATTTCAGGTGCATTCCTGTTCCTGCAGGTGCAGGAACTTGGACAGAAATACAGCTTGTATAAACAAAAATTTTCCACTATTCCCCAGGTCATTGCTCAAAGGAACACGTCACTGCTCAAAGCAATAACAGTTAGGTTACGTTCCTTGTTCTGCTTGGTCAGAGCATGCAACTGCGGGGGTCCAGTTTCTGGGACCCAAGTCTAGCTAATTACCCTACTGGCTGGATATCTGAAAAATACCCTCTAACATTCCCCACTGGTTGTAATGGACAGTTCAAACCCTTGAATCCTGAGCTTCAATGGGGACATAATGACTTCTGAAAACTAATAACTTGACCGGTTGGATATGCTGCTTAATATAACTAGTGAGGCAGTTGAGTATACAGGGGCCAATGGTTAGGGCTAGAAGTAAAAGGAGGAGAGGACATGCGAGCATGGTTAGGAGCATAGTGACCCAAGGGGACATGGAGAAAAGCCGTTCATACCAATTTTCTCCTTGTTTTCTGTCTTCCTCCCTGTCCTGTAAGCATTTCTGAAGCTGACTGAGAATGTCTCTTATTACTCTGGAATGGTTGGTATAGAAACAACAGGCTTCCCCTAAGGCTAAGCAAAGGCCTCCTTGCTTAAGGAACAATAAATCTAGGCCCCGCCTATTCTGTAGGACTACTTCAGCAAGCAAGCTTAAGGAATCCTCTAGCTTACTTACACTATTTTCAACAGTGGCTAAATCTTGGTCTATTTGGGCGCTAAGATCTTCGAAGTTTTTATTTCCTGTTATGAGGGCTGATGTTCCTATGGCAGCTGACCTGGCTACCCCTAAGCCTAGGGTTACTGGGACTAGGACGGGAGCACACCTGTACCGGCTGAGCCCTTCAAGTCCTAAATGTTACCTACCCTGGCCTCCAGAATAGTAATAGACCTGTGACAAGAGATGTGTTAAAATACAAAGTTCAGGGGTGCCAGAAGAGGCCTGAAGCAGGAAGGAAGAA
Source organism: Furipterus horrens (assembly GCF_987537825.1). NCBI lineage: Eukaryota > Metazoa > Chordata > Mammalia > Chiroptera > Furipteridae > Furipterus > Furipterus horrens. The sequence goes on from NW_028327182.1 coordinate 47,750,296, forward strand.
ACACATGGCGTTAAACCACTTGTACAAGCAAACCAGGTGCCTGGGGGAGCCACTAGGACTACTTCTGCTACGTCACTAGAGGGTAGTATAGTATTCTGAACACACGAGTCCCGATAAGGGGAAGCAGATCACTTATAGTCTGAGGATATAAAACAGGTCCCCTGACCTTCAAAAGATCCTAAAGCAAGTCTGGGTGACCAACCCCACAAGCAGTGGCCAGGCTGCTGGCTCAATTGAAGAAGGGTAAGGTTTTTGATGTCTTCCTCTATTGTCCCTAGGCTGCGGTTCGCTCCTAACCTGACATAGTAAGGGAGCTCAGGGTTTAAACACAGCCAACAGTCTTTTGTCATATTAAGGTGGGAACGGTTCAGAAACTGGAAAACAGTGCGAAGTGTTCTGTAGATTTGTTTTTGTCCTTTTTCACTGGATGGGGCAGGAGGTTTCATGGTTTCCTTGGCTAGGGTAGAACCACAACCTCCCCTGCCCTCCATCCCAGTATTAGGAGTTGGTGGGAGGGAGGGCGCCTTCAACCGTTGGGGAAGACCTAGTTCAGCTGTGGGCCCTACAGGGAGGCTTAGTCAGGGAGACAGCGCTTTTGGATAGTGAATAACATTTCTGGATCTTGGCCTGATACATAGAGCCGTAGGCCCCAGGTTTTTCCCCCTTCCCAGTCATTTTGCCTGGGGTTGTGGGGCCATAGCTTGAAAGGGTTGCAAGCCCCCACAGAGCATTTCCTCGGACTACGGGGCCGATCAAAAGCAAGGGAGGGGTCCGTGTTCTTCCAGGGTGCTAAGGTTACACAGTCCCACTTAGGGCAGAAAAATTCCCCTTGGTTCTGGCACTGGGTGGACTCTGAGAATGGACTGATTGTAATTTTCTTTCCCCCTGTAGGGTCCTGCACCCTGGCCCAGTAGTTACCCTATTAAAGGCTCCGGTGCCAAGCTAGGCGCCCATAGGACTTGGGGGTCTTTTGTCCCATTCTTGCCCCCAGCTACCAGGGTAGAACTTGCTCCCAAGGAGGGTGCAGAGGTCAAAGGAAAACACTGGGGTCCCCAGGGTACTGATTTGGCTTACTAGCGCCCCATCAGTGGTCCTAGACACTTGCCAGGTGTAGTTGGTTAAATGGTAAGGGTTTCCTATGTCAGAGTCAAGGGAGAGGAGGAGGAGGATTACGGGGAGCCACCACAGCCGCACCCAAAATGGGCGGTCAGAGCGCTCTACAGTCCATTTTTCTGAAATCTCGCCCGTGTCACTGGCCAGCTTGACCTGCGAATGATGAATCCATTACTTCTTTCCTGCTACTTTTACTGCCATTGGGGCGCTCAGTACCACCTAGTACGGTCCAGTCCACCATGGCTCTAACATTCTGGGGTCCCGTCGCTTGATCCACATGAGATCCCCTTGCTCAGCCAGTGGTTCTTCTGGATTCCCTGCGATTGGAACGGGACGATTTACCTGGAGGAGGGAATGCAGGTCTCGAGTGCTCTCTGAAAAAGCTGGACCCCATGGCTAGAGGGAACCCGAATCGAGGAATTATTTCCTGTGTTAACTTTTTGGTCACTACTAAAGCTGACTCTGACTGAGTGGGGTAGGCCTCTACCCAGTCCGAGAAGGTATTTACTAGGACTGGGAGGTATTTGTACCCTCCCCGTGCCGGTGGCATTTCCGTGAAGTCAATCTCCCATTTCTCTCTGGGAGCATCCCCACGCAGGTGGTGGAGAGGAGGTTGGGGGTCCTCGGGGGCTGGGTTGACTGCAGCACACTGGGGACACCACCAGCTCACCTCCTTGGCTCCCTGAAACAGCCTGGGAATGAAATAGGCTGATTGGAGAAGTTCAGCAAGCTTCGTTCCCCCCATCCCCCCAGGTGGGTGCTTTGGTGAGTTTGCCGGATTAGTTCTCACCCAAAGGCCTCTGGGACCAAAATGCGAGTGTCTGGGAGGCATTTCCAACCACCTTGAGTGTCCTGGGCCTGCATTCTGACAGCAATTTTTTTGATTCCTGACTGAATACACCGGGGGCCCACTAAGCACCCACGATGGAACTAGGGGCAGAAGCTTTAGGGGCCCCACTGGTTGTAGGGCCGCCCTTCTGGCCTCTTGGTCCAAGAAGGCATTTCCTTGGGCTTCCAGTGTCTGCACTTCCTGGTGCCCCTTGCAATGGATTACAGCAACCTGCTTTGGGAGCCAAATGGCTGCAAGGAGATCAAGTATTTCTTGGGCGTTCCTTATACGTTTTCCCTCTGATGTCAGGAGCCCTCTATCCTGATATATGCTCCCATGGACATGTACTGTAGCAAAGGCATACCGGCTGTCTGTGTAGATATTTACCCACTTTCCCTTTGCCCAGCAAAGTGCTTGTGTTAACACAATGGGCTCAGCTCTCTGGGCAGATGAGCCAGGCCCCAGAGCTTGGGCCCAGACGACAGTGTCGCTTATTACAACAGCTGCTCCAGCATATCAGACTTCTTCCTGGAGGAAGCTGCTGCCGTCAGTGTACAGGACCACATTAGAATTGGTCAGGGGGAGGTCTGTGAGGTCCTCTTGGTAGTTGGTGAGGGCAGCGAGTATATCAACACAGTCATGAAGAGGTTGGTGTGGGTTGTCATCTGGGAGGAGGGTAACAGGGTTAAGGGCCATTGACTGAAGAAACTTGACACGGCTCGGATAGAGGAACAGAACTTGATATTGTACAATGCGCGCATTGGAGAGCCATTTGTCAGGGGTACTTCTCAATAAGGTCTCTACAGCATGTGACGTGATGACCTGTAGCTCCTGTGCAAATGTTAGCTTCACAGCCTCTTTTACTAGCTGTGCTGTGGCAGCTATAGCCTGTAGACAATTGAGCTACCCAGCGGCTATTGGGTCTAGTCACTTAGAAAGGTAAGCTACAGGTCGCTTCCAAGGCCCTAGGCACTGTGTGAGAACCCCCTTCGCTACACCCTTATTTTTCACCACATAGAGCTGGAAGGGCCTGTCAAGCCTTGGTAGCGCCAGGGCAGGCGCGGTGATGAGTGCCTCCTTTAGTGCCTGAAACGCCTCTTCCTCTGTCTCCGTCCATACTAAGACCTCTTTCGTTCCCCCTGTGTAGGCATAAAGAGGCTTGGCTAGTTCTGCACATCCTAAAATCCATAGGCAGCAATGGCCAATGGCCCCAATGAACTCACGAACTTAGTGCTTGGTAGTGGGGACCAGGATCTGTAAAATGGTCTGGACTCTTCTGGGGGACAGGGTCTGGCTACCTTCCTTTAAGGTATACCCTAGGTAAGTGACTTCCTTCTGGCATAACTGGGCCTTCTTAGCTGACACCCTGTACCCTAAGTGGGCTAGTAGTCTTAGTAACAACTCTGTTGCCTCCTGGCAACTGGCTAGGTCCTCGGCCACCAATAAGATGTCATCTACATATTGTAGGACTCTGATGTGTTGATTGTCCTCTCGGAAGGGGACAAGGTCCTGGCTGAGCACCTCATCAAAGAAGGTTGGAGAGTTTTTAAAACCCTGCAGCAAACAAGTCCATGTTAATTGACCTGGTTCCCCTGTGTCGGGGTTGGTCCACTCAAATGCAAAGAGAGGCTGACTGACTGGAGTCAGGGGTATGGAGAAGAAGGCATCCTTTAAGTCTAGAACCAAGTATACCATCTGATCTGGGGGCAAGAGGCTGAGAAGGGTATAAGGGTTGGGCACCATAGGATGGACAGTTTCAACCCATTTATTGACTTCCCTCAGATCTTGTACCGGGCGGTAGTCCTCAGTGCCTGGCTTCTGAACTGGAAGGAGCGGGGTGTTCCATGCCAACTTACAGGAGTTTAGGATACCAGCTTCCTGCAGGCACCGGATATGAACTGCAACTCCCTGCCGAGCCTTTATTGGCATAGGATATTGCCTCTGCTGACAAGGTACTGCATTCCCTAAAAGAGTCACAACAACTGCCAAAACATGAGCTGCCAGGCCACAGGGGTTGCTCTCAGCCCATACTGTTGGTATGTCTTGTTGTCACCGAGCCAGGAGGTCCAAAAGCTGGGAGTGGGCCTGGTCTACTAGGAGGAGGTACTCTTCCCCAAGCAGGCAAGTGACCATAACCGAGGCAGGGGCAAGCCCTAGGGTGACCTCCGGCTTCTCCTGATAGAATGAAATTGTGGCCCTCAGTTTGTGGAGGTCTCGACCCAGGAGAGGAAACGGGCAGTCGGGCATGACAAGAAAGGAATGGGTGACCGTGTGGCTGCCAAGGTCCGTTATTCTAGCCTGGGTCCATGGGTATAATTTAATCTTGCCTGTGGCCCCCTGTATGGGCGTCTTTTCCTGGGATATGGGACTGTGCACCTCTTGAAGTACTGAGAAAGTGTCCACAAGAAAGTCTACAGGTCGGCCCCCTACTTGCATTGGTACCCTGGACTCCTGGGGGCCAATGAGTGCAGAGCCCCAGCCCCATCAGTCCTGAGTCCCCTGAACCAGGACTGACATGCAGGGGGCCAAAGTCTTCCATTTGGGGCACTCGTTCTTCCAATGGCCTTCCTCTTTGCAGAAGGCACACTGGTTCCAACCCAAGGGGGGTCTGCCTTGACCTTTGACACGGGGACCTTTCATGGGTCTGCCACTTTTCTTAGTAGGCTCTCCGGCCATGGTTAGTAGGACTTGGGCAATCCTTTTATTCAATTCCATATAAACCTCTCAGTTGTTAAAGACATGCTGGACGATTTCTACCAACTCAGTCAGGGGCTTTCCCTCAAATCCCTCCAATTTCTGTAATTTCTTTTGAATATCAGGGCCGACTGGGAAGCAAAAGCAATATTCAGGGCCCACCTATTCTCAGGTGCCTCAGGATCAATGGGAGTATAAAGGTGATATGCCTCCTGAAGGCGCTCAAGAAAGGCTGCTGGTGACTCATCAGGACCCTGACTTACCTCAGTGACCTTTGAAAGATTGGTAGGCTTCTGGGCTGTGGCACAAAGTGCACAAAGGAGAATCTGGAGGTACCGATTTAGGGCCTCCTTACCTTGGTCGCTGTTCGAATCCTAGGTCAGCCGGACTAGAGGGAAGACGAGCTCTAGTCCCGCCAGGTCAGCAGATAGTTGACCATCCGGCCTGAGGACAAGCTTCCGTCCCTCTCCCCTCACCCTCTCTCTCTCCTCGGAAGTAAAAAGGGTCTGCAACAACTGCTGGCAATCATCCCAGGTAGGCTGATGGGTAAAGAAAACAGACTCTAAAAGAGAAATGAGGCCAGTGGGATTCTGGGAAAAGGAGGGATTCTGATTATTCCAATTATATAAATCATTAGTGGAGAAAGGGATATATACCATGAAGAGGTGCCCAGTTTCCTTGGTGGGCGCTGAAGCCTCCCGCAAAGGCAAAAGAGGCGCAGGAGGGGAATGGTAGTCCCGACCTGAGCGTGTATGGGGGGGACTGAAAGGCTGATTGCTTCCAGTCCCAGACAAATCTGGGGAGGCCCAGGAATATGGTGGGGGTCTCATGGGAAGGGGACTTTCCTGCGAGTCTGGGAGAACCAGAGTGGGGCCTGAAGTGGGGCCATCCTTCGGTTTGGAGGCCACTAAAACAGCGGCCTTCTTCTGACAGCTTTGTAACCACTTAGGTTTGTCTTCTAAAATGTCAATCCAAACTTAAATGTATGGAATTTGGTCAGGGTATCCGGGCCTCCTGGCACAAACCCGGCAGACCCCGTAGGCTGTTCAAAGATCAAAAGACCCATCAGAGGGCCAAAAGACCCCTGCGAAGGTCAGCCATTCCAAGTCACAAAAAGTCTGGGGGTGACAGGCATCCCATTAAAGGAGGCCCGTCTCCAGAAATCCTGGAAATTTTTAAGAAAACATAGAAGGGGTGAACACGATGAACACGATGACCACGACTGCCCCATGTCACTTAGGAAAAGACTTACAACAAGACAGACACTGAACAAGACACAGAACACAAAACTTATGGGCTGAACCCACTGTCATGTAGTTCGCCTGAGCCCTGGAAGTAATGCTGCATCCAGCCTTCCCATGGGCTCCCCTGGGGCACGTGCCATGGGCCCATCCACATACACCATTCCCTCAGTGTAAATGGCCCCACCTGAGTAATTAACGCCAAACAGCCTATTGAAAATAGGATTGTGGTATGGTTCAGACTGAAGGGTCGAGGCCAAGTAACATCTCTTGGAGATCTACCCCTGACACCTCTGGCAGCCATCTGATCTTGGCCTCTCCTCCCAGCAAGGGTTGGGAATCTCGCTGAGGCCTCCAAATGTTATGGTACATTCGCAAGAATGGAGAGTTTGAGACGATTTGAATTTCAAATTGTGACGTTTATTTTAGCTGGCCAGCGACTGCCCACCTGTCCACAAGCCGGACTTAGGTGAACAACCCCGACCCTGGGGACTGGGGGGCTTATAAAGCATTTCAGGTGCATTCCTGTTCCTGCAGGTGCAGGAACTTGGACAGAAATACAGCTTGTATAAACAAAAATTTTCCACTATTCCCCAGGTCATTGCTCAAAGGAACACGTCACTGCTCAAAGCAATAACAGTTAGGTTAAGTTCCTTGTTCTGCTTGGTAGGAGCATGCAACCATGGGGGTCCAGTTTCCGGGACCCAATTCTAGCTAATTACCCTACTGGCTGGACATCTAAAAAATACCCTCTAACAGGAAACACCTTTCTCTCTTGGTTTCTGGAACTTCATGCTCTCCAGGTTTTACTGGAGCTCACTGGCTGCCCTATCTCAGTATCCTCTTCTGGGTCCTCCATCTCTCCGCAACCTGCTAATGTTAGAGTACCCCAGAGATATGCTTTGTCTTCTCTTCTCAACCACCTCTCACTCCCTTGTTGAGCTCAGTTAGTCTAGTAGCTTTAAATATATACAAGATCTGTCTGAAAAAAGTACAGCCATTGTTAATATAATAAGAATGGTTTGTGTAACATCACTATAACCTGGCAGCCAAGGAGAGTGGACTGTAATGTGCATGAACAATGATGACTTCACAGTACAATTCAGTGGGGGCAGTAGAGGCTGTTGAGTGAGCATGTGTACTGTGTGGCCATCACATTCAAAATGACTAAACAAGTGGAGCAATGAATCTGCATTAAATTTTGCATTAAGCTTTAACATTCCCCTTCAGGAATCATTCAGATGATTCAGAAGGTCACAGCTATGGACAACGGGTGATTGGCAGCTTCATTATGACAATGCACCCACTCATGCATCACATCTCATGCAGAGTTTTTTTGGAAAACGTCAAATCAGCCATATGACTCAGGCCCCCTACAGCCCAGATTTGGCACCCTGCAACTTTTGGTTTTTCCCAAAACTAAAATCACCTTTGAAAGGGAAGAAATTTCAGACCATTGATGAGAGTCAGGAAAATACAGTGGGGCAGCTGATAATGATTGGGAGAACTCTGTGAGGTCCCAAGGTGCCTACTTTGAAGGGGACTGAGGTGTCATTGTCTTATTTATGTACAATGTTTTTTGTATCTTGTATCTTCTTCAATAAAGCCCAGAAGTTTCCCTCCCTGAACTCCAGAATCAGATTTATCTGATGACTCATGTCTTTATGTACATGTCTTACAGACACCTCAAAAGTTACATGTCCAAACCTGAACTGCAGCCTTGCTAGTTCCTACCTCCCTGCCAAACTTGCTGCACTGTCTTCTCTATCTCTGTCACTGGCCCTTCCTGGTCCATTTGTTCAGCCCCATATCTCTCTGTCACACTAGTCTCATATTTTTCCTCAAACCCCACATCTAATCCATCAACAAATTCTTTCTTTTTGTCTTTAAAATATATCCAAACCTGATCACTCCCAGGCACCCACACTGCTCCATCCTCCTTTGAGCCATTATAATCTTTATCCCAGATTATTGGAATACTCTTTCCATCAGTCGCTCTGCTTATGCTAAGCACATAGCCAAGCAAGAAGCATTTGGAGGGAAAAGATCCATTGTAACCAGTCCCTTCCTCCAAAGCACTTAGGGCTGGTGTGTTGCCTGAGCATAGGATAATTTTAAACTGAGTCAGAATTCCCCTGATTAGGAGAATCCATTCAGAGGAGTCTGATGGAAGGGAAGCCCTTCCAGGTCTGGAGTCCAGGTATTCCTAGATCTTCAGAAAGTCTAGTACAGAATGAGAGGGCACATGTGATTTTACCGAGAGATGGATGCCATCACTGAGAGGGAACTATTCTAGGGGTGGGGCGTGTTCACCTCCTCTCCATTTGCTTTGACTGTGTGGACCCCTTAGTCAGGAATGAAACCAGTTAGAAAAAAACTCATGACTGCTAAAATTCAAGCCCATGTAAAAAAAATTTTCAGTGTTTTTACACTGATATGAAATTTTATTGGTGGCTGATCAAGAGATCTCCTTATGACACTGGGATGGAATATTCTTATTCCAGGGTCCTGGCTGTAATTCTTTAACAAAACTGGCTGGACTCTGCAATATCATAGTTTCCAAAGAACGATGCTCATCAAAATTCAGGACTCCTCTCTGTAAGCAAAACCTTTAATGCCTTTGGGATTTCCCCAGAAACCATGTATAATTTTAATATTTAAAAGCTAAATACAGTCTCTAGATTTAAACAGCCAAGTTACACAAAATGGGAAAGAATTCAATTTAACACATACATGGTGAAGCCTAACATTGCACTGTCAAGAGTGTGTGATGTGGGAGACAACTCTCCTTCCCTCCACACTTCTTGGGGCTCCCTCTTCACACCAGTGTGCATTTTCCCAGTCCCTAGGGATAACCTCTTCATTACTGGTGAGCTACTTCTCTATAAATTCTATTTTAAGCAGTTTCTATTAAGGGGAAAAGAGCTAACATCCTTCAGCACTTCCCAGTTCTGTACAACTGGGCTGTTTATCCATTATCAGATTTTAACTTCACAGAATGATGGAGATGTACAGCTTAGTCATTTTTCTAAAGGAGAGGTTCAAAGAAGTTGAGTAACTTGCTTAAGGTCACCCAGTTATGTGGTAGAGCAAGATTTCAACAGGGCTGTCTGATGGTAAAGGCTTTATTCCTTTCCACTAAACCATCCTTTTTAGATTCTAAATAGCAGTGGGATTTTTGGCAGTTTACAGAGGCTATGAAAGATGTTCCTGAGATTTTTTTTTTACCTGGGCTCTGTCATTTTATTTTACAAACATTCTAGAAAGCCAATGATGGAAAATAGGCTTCCAAATTTTTATTCATTCCAATTTTCTCCCCTGAAAGTCAAACCATAGATCTGATTTGACATCTTCATTTGAATGTCTTATAGATCACCCAAATTTAACTTGTCTAGATTTAGCTCCTGGTCATCCTCAAAGCCATTATTCCTGTAGGATTCCAGACTCAGTGAATGGCAATTCTAGCTCCCAGCTTACTCAAGCTATGCATTCACCTGTCATCCCTAACTCCCTTCTTGCTTGCTCCCTACATCCCACGCAGCAGGAAATCATGTCAGTTCTACTTCCAAAATGCATTCAACCACTCTTACCACCCTCACTGCCACCATCCTCATCTCACCGGCATTATTGTTTTAGAGTTCCAACTGGCCAACCTTGCTTTTACTCTCCCATATTCTTCTCAGCACAGCAGCCAGAGTGATTTTGTTGAACTGTAAGTTTTCTTTCCCATCTTACTTCAAATAAGAGCTTAATCCTCACCTTACTCTGACCCCAAGACTCTGTGCTCTGGCCTCTCCAGTCCAACTCTTGCTGTTCTCCGTTTGATCATTCTGCTGTAGCCAGAGAGAATACAAATAGCATTAAACATTAAACAGTTTTCACATTTCCCATCAATTTGAGTTGACTTCTGCGTGTGTGTACTGGGTGACTATCAATACCACAGCTTGAAAGAATCAGAACTGAGCAAGTGAGAAGAGACTAGGAGTGGAAGTCCTTCTAGATTAGGGAGTCAGTATGATGAATGGGATAAGGCAGAGAGTCAATTAGAGGCAGACCCTCTTAGACCTGGGCAAGGGAACTCTGGGCCTTGCACCTTAGAAGGACCTCCTCTGACCTTCTTCTGGCATGCCCTTCCCCATAAGGTGAGAAATCTGCAGGACCAAAGGAATGAGGCCACATAGAGCCATCTATTAGGTTATGTTCCAGATGCCCAAGACCTTGGAATTCTTTGCCCAAATAGCTATGAGCCTCCTTCCCAGGCAGGCAAGGTGGGGGTGCTCTCCCTTGAGTTTACTGCCCCAAAGATGTACCTCGCTATCAATGTGCAGACCGCTAGATGAAAGGAGTGGCCATGGATCACCTTGGAAATATGGGATGGGATGTGCGTACTACTGAGTGGTAGGCCTTTCACAGCACAAGACAGATCCAGTGGCAGAAAGGAGCCAGGAGTGAAAGGAGCAGGGGAGTGGGGATGGCTCCGCCCCACTGCCACCTCTGGTACAGAACGCTAAGGATTCTAAGACATCCAGATTTAAACCCGGCCTTCCTTGTCATCAACCAGAGCTGGTTTCAGAAGAAGCTTGCGAGGCACTTACCAATGGGCCATAATATTCTCCATTTGAACATAAAGAATTTCACACAACACCAGCATCAGATAAGGCCACATGACTATGATGAAGCAAGAGAAAAACAAGACCTCTCCATACTCATATCTGAGCACAGACCAAAACAAGAATGTTACCAAACCACAACAATGACCAATGTTCAGTCCAGGCTAATCCAAGTGATTACTACTTTCTCTTCTTATTTTTTTAATCCTTACCGGAGGATACATTTATTGACTTGAGAGAGAGAAGGGGTAGAGAGAGAGGGAAACACCAATGTGAGAGAAAAATGACAATGTGAGAGAGAAACATCAAATAATCAATCAGTTGCCTCACGAATGTGCCCTGACCAAGGACCAAACCCACAACCTAGGTACTCATATGTGCCCTGACCAGAACCCAGACCCCCAACATTTTGGTGCATGGAACAATGCTCCAAATAACCAAGCCACACTGACCAGGACGTGACTACTACCTCTTTACCAGTCACAGAATTAGCCTTACTTTAAGATAGGACTACTCCACTTCCTGAGAGCATCCATTTAATTCTAAGCAGAATCATGCCTTCTTGAACTTTCCCAAAAATCATCCATCATAAGCTCCAATCCTCTAACCTATCCTTTTTAACACACTCAGATGTCCCTCAGTTCCTTGTGGGGTGTGGCCTTTCCCTCATGGCAATGAGTCAACCCACCCAACTTTGTTCCACTTCAGGTATGCTCCTGGTGCTCTTTGCCTGGATGGCATTGACAGGAGATGTATTTGTCAAAGTAGGAAGACAGAACATAGTTTACTTAATGGTTCATAAGCTTGCTTTATAATGCTTAAACACTTGGACATGTGGTATAAGGCCTCCATTTGGTCTCTCACCCAACCTCTTACAAATGTTCAGCAGGCCTGACTCTAAGGCAAGACTTGTGACTGTGTACCTCTAGAGAGCAGAGGCACATCCCCAGGAGATGCACTTAACTGGGGAAAGGAGTTTGTAAGGTGGTGAAAACAAGACAAAATTAACATAGGGGGATAAATTGGAAATAGTGCTTCAGTGTCCAGGAAAAACTTTCAGAAGATCAAGTACAATAAGTTTATAACAAATGGCCATCAAGGACAGCAGACACTCTGTTTGAGAGTGAGCTCACAGAACACTGGGGTTACTAATGTCAATGAGGGGCCTAACAGAGAGAAAGCTCTTCAGCAACTGGATGGAGGAGTCCACACCTGGAATGAATGCTAGGTTATAGCTATGACTTCCTGATGATGCCTAAGTGTCTGTATGAAGTGTTTACTTTTTTTTCTGATGTCCCTTTGTGTGCCATCTAATTGTTCTGAAACTTAAAATGTAATATATATTTTTTATTTTTTCTTAAGCAGGAGCTGAGGACAAGAGTAGCCCTAAAATGATAACTTCAAATTATTTCTTCCAAGTCATTATGAAAATGAAATTATTTCCTGGGCTTAAATAGGAAGACTCATCTAGATAGGTTTTAATTGAAATAGGAATTGAAAATATTTTCCCCACCCCAAAATTTATTCCTAGTATGTTTTTTAAAAATATGTTACAATTTTGTCAATTATAGTTCAATAAGCTAAAAAATAAAATTAATTTAATTTTAAAATGTTTCCACTTTAAAGATTTTTTTTTCAAATGCAGCACTAAAGTTCATGTGCGAACTAATTATACTTGCCAATGAAAAATACTGCATCACGTGGCTTGCAATCCTTCACTGTTCTAAGAAACACAAAATCTCCAACTGGTTACAGAAAAACAAGGATAATGATAACGATTATTTTTTCTCTGCCTGTGTGACTAAGTGTCCAGCACTGTCCTAATCACATTGCATATAATAACCTTCTTTACTACTCACCTAAACCTATGAGGCAAATACTACCATTATCCCATTTTATAGATGAGGAAACTGAGTCACAGAGGGATCAACGTAATGGCCCAAGTTCATACAAAAAAAGTGATGGAACTGGATTTGAACCCAGGCTGACTGCGTCCTGGGCATGTGTTCTTTACATTTGAGCTCTACTGGCCTAGAATGGAGTTGGGAGGAGGGTGGTCAGGGACCACTTCCTTTAGCACACGGTGGGATTAACCATGAGAAGTTGAGGAAGGGAAATTTTAAAAAGGGAACAGCAGAAGTAAAGACCCTGGGGCAGGAATAAATTTGGCGAGTGGAGGACTGGAGAGATCCATGGGGTTGGAGCAGAGTGATGTGGGGGCAGCAGCAGGATGTGAGGTGGGAAATGACAGCAGGGTTGCATCGTGCAGGACCTCAGGGAGCCAATAAAAGTTCTAGGCAAGGTAGCAATGACTATTTTCCTCTCTCCTGTTGTACAACCTCTGGAATCACCTGGAATCAGTCAGAGCTTCTTTGGGTGTAAATGACAGAAGCAGGAGGTAGAATCTCACTCAGGATGAGGAGGCCACACATACTGGCTCTGCCCGCCCCACCTGTGTGGGGCTGAGGTAGATTGCTTTACATTTCTGTGCCTCAAATTTCGTATCTGTGCAATGAGGATAATGATAGCAACTATCTCAGAGGGTATGAGGAGACTTAAATAGGCTAATACATGTCACATGATCTGGCCAGTGGTAAAACATAATGTCTTATATTATTATCTTCATTAGCACAATAAAACGGACTTGCAGAACATCTTCAGGTAAGGTTTGATCAAGGTGCTCACATGCTATTGAATGACAAGGCTAGAAAGTTTCTAAGTGGGTCTGGAGCACTAAGCTGGCCTCTCTCTTACAGGAAAGACCCAGGGAGAGACCTCAAGAAGAGCACAGCTGCTTTCCACTTTCTCCACTCCAACTTTGGGCCCTTCTTCAGTGAAAGCCTGACCTGGGTGGTCCCAGGGCCCAGACTCTGAAAAGGCCCACAAAGTACATAAAGGCCTCAGGGCAGACAGTGCATGCTCAGCCCACATACCAGCCACCTACAAGGGCCAGAGGTCCCAGGAGGCAGAGGAGACTGACTGCGAAGGGGCACCTCCACATGGGGTCCTAAAAGGCTGCAAGTGGAGTCCAGGGGCTTCCTTCAGAAGCTGGAAATTACTTCCACTCCCCACCCCACCCCACCCTCATGTGTGTCATGCAATTGTGGGGACAGACCTCTGTCAGGGCAGAGTTAGGCTACACATCGAACCCAGAAAGCAAAACTTCTGAACCTGTCGGGAATTTCTTGCCCAGCAGGCTCATGCTTGGAGCTTCTGCCCCAAGTTCTGTAAAGCCCTGCCGGGCAGGGTCAGGTCCAGGAGGAAGTCTGGTGATTGAGCAGGGAACCCTGGGGGAGCAAGCCAGGCACCCTTGTGCAGGTGGGGAAGAGATAGGTGGAGGAGCAGGCGACAAAAGCAGGAGGAACCCATTTCGCTCCGCGCAGTGTTCCTGGGTTTACTGCAGCCCACCAAACACTAGGGCTGCCGGAGCGGCATTTCCCTTGAGGCCACCCCTCTGTCAGCCAGGCCTGTTGGTGGCCTGGGCCTCGCAGCTGATCGCGCCAGCGCAGTCTGTTGTTGCTGTTGTTGTTGTTGTTTTAATCAGGTGTCGATACTTTGAGGTGAAATACTTGTTGCAAAGAATGACCATAGTAGGTTAAAAAAAGAAAAGAAAAATAACATTTGATGTATCCTTGTCATGTGTCCAGAACTCTGAAAGTTGGCTTATATAAATGATCTCATTTAAGTAAAGACAAAAATGGATGGCTTGAGGAATTGAGCAATTAAAAGCATCCTAGACTTGTATCTTTGGGTCCTGCCCTAAGCATATCCTTGCTCTTGAAAGTAATCTATGAAGATCCAGTAGCCAACTATTGTATCAACACTCCAAAGTGAAGCCATCTGAATAAATCAATTTGAATGATTCCCATGGCAGGGAGCTCACAACTTAACTCATCTGAAAGTCTTATTATTTCCTTACTTTAAGAAAAAAAAATCGAAACCACAGGAAAGTTGAAAATAGAGTACAACAAATACTCTTCACCTAGATTGGCCACCTGTGCTGCTAAATTTGGCTTCTCTCTTTCTTAACATACATACATACACTATCTTTTTGGCTAAATCACTGAAACTAAGTTGTACAGATCCTGACACTTCATCTAAATACTTCAGCATACATCTCCTAAAAACAAAAATATCCTGTACAACCCAGCACTATTTATTATCACACCATCTAAGAAATTAACACTTATCAATAATGTTATCTAACAACCTCTATTTAAAATTCTACAATTGCCCAGAAAATAATTTTTCTTGTCCCTCCCCACACCCCTGGCACCACCAATCTGGAATTTTATCAAGCTTCATGTATTGCATTAATGATACATCTTCATCCTATATTCAGCACCTCTAATTCTCAATAAATGACTCGCAACATTAAGCCAACATCTCCTTCTTATAGATTTCACCTCTTGGCATTCTCCAGTGGTTCTCAAATCTAAGTGTAATCTGTTTTCTGTGACAAGGTTTTTAAAAAATAGAGGTCAATATCTAGTTCATTGCAGACTTACAGATGGCTCTAAGAATATTCTATAGCAAGGACTTAAGCCCATGGCCTGCAGGTTTCACCCAGACAACAGACATGTGTTTATTCCACTCAGTGTATGTGCATCCATGTGTGTGTGTGTTTAATACGAATTCATTGCCAGAATTTTTCTTCTTTTCTTTTTTTTTATTTTATTTATTTTTTTTAATTTTATTTTTTGGTTATTCAATTACAGTTGTCCCATTTTTCCCCCATTGCTCCCCCCTCCTAGCCCATCCCTTCTCCCACAATTGTATCCCTCCCTGTTGTACTTGTCCATGAGTCATTCATATACGTTCCTTGACTAGACCCTTTCCTTACTTATCCCCCTTCTCTCCCTCCCCCCTCCCCACTACTGACTACTATTCTAGTCTTTGCCTATTTAGTTCGTTTGTTTGTGTTGCTCTTTAGTTTCCTGTATTAGGTGATATCATATGGTATTTTTCTTTCTTTGCCTGGCTTATTTCACTAAGCATAATTCTCTCTAATTCCATCCATCTTGTCGCAAATGGTAGGAGTTCTTTCTTTCTTTCTGCTACATAGTATTCCATTGTGTAGATGTACCACAGTTTTTTGATCCACTCATCCACAGACGGGCACCTAGGCTGTTTCCAGCACTTAGCTATTGTAAACAGGGCTGCTATGAACATAGGGGTGCATAAGTTCTCTTGAATTAGGGTTTCAGTATTTTTCGGGTATAATCCTAGCAGTGGAATCACTGGTTCAAATGGCAGTTCCATTTTTAGTTTTTTGAGGTAATTCCATACTGTTTTCCATAGTGGCTGCACCAGTCTGCATTCCCACCAACAGTGCAGTAGGGTTCCTATTTCTCCACATCCTCGCCAGCATTTGTTGTTTGTTGATTTGTTGATGATGGCCATTCTGACAGGGGTAAGGTGGTATCTCTTTGTGGTTTTTACTTTCATCTCTCTGATGGCCAATGATATTAAGCATTTTTTCATGTGCCTATGGACCTTCTGTATGTCCTCTTTGGAGAAGTGTTTGTTCAGGTCCTTTGCCCATTTTTTAATTGGGTTCTTTGTTTTCTTGATGTTGAGTCGTATAAGCTCTTTATATATTTTGGAGATCAATCCCCTGTCTGTGATATCATTGGCAAATATGTTTTCCCATATGGTTGGTTTCCTTTTCATCTTGCTGCTGTTTTCTTTTGCTGAGCAGAAACTTTTTAGTTTAATGTAGTCCCATTTGTTTATTTTTTCCTTTATTTCTCTTGCCTTGGGAGATGTATCCGTGAAGATATTGTTATGTGTGATATCTGAAATTTTCCTGCCTGTGTTTTCCTCTAGGACTTTTATGGTATCACGGCTTACATTTAAGTCTTTAATCCATCTTGAGTTTATTCTCGTGTGTGGTGTAAGTTGGTGGTCTAGTTTCATTTTTTTGCACGTCCCTATCCTGTTCTCCTAGCACCATTTGTTAAAGAGGCTCTTCTCAATCCATTTGACGTTCCTTCTTCCTTTATCAAAGATTAGTTGACCATAGAGGCCTGGGTTTATTTCTGGGCTTTCAATTCTGTTCCACTGATCTATATGTCTGTTCTTATGCCAGTACCAGACTGTTTTGATCACAGTGGTTTTGTAGTATTGTTTGATGTCTGGTATCGTGATTCTTCCTGCTGTGTTCTTCTGTTTCAAGATTGCTTTTACTATTCGGGGTCTTTTTTGGTTCCATATGAATTTTTGGAGGATTTGTTCTAGGTCAGTGAAATATGTCATTCGTATTTTAATAGGGATTGCATTGAATTTGTAAATTGCTTTGGGTAGTATGGCCATTTTGATGATGTTGATTCTTCCCATCCAAGAACATGGTATTTGCCTCCATTTATTTGTATCTTCCTTAATTTCTTTCTTCAATGTTGCATAATTTTCAGTGTACAGGTCTCTTATCTCTTTGGTTAAGTTTATTCCTAGGTACTTTATGTTTCTTGTTGCTATAGTAAATGGTATTTTCTTTTTTGCCTCTGTCTCTGATATTTTATTGTTGGTGTACAGGAATGCCTTAGATTTCTGTATATTTATTTTGTACCCTGCTATTTTGCTAAATCCACTTATTATATCAAGTAGTCTTTTAGTCGATTTTATAGGGTTTTCTAGGTATACTATCATGTCGTCTGCAAATAGTGATAGTTTTACTTCTTCTTTCCCAATTTGGATGCCTTTTATTTCTTTGTCTTGTCTGATTGCTGTGGCTAGGACTTCCAACACTATGTTGAATAGAAGTGGGGAGAGTGGACAGCCTTGTCTAGTTCCTGATTTCAGGGGGAATGCTTTCAGTTTTTGTCCATTGAGTATGATGTTGGCCTCAGGCTTCTCATATATAGCCTTAATTATGTTAAGGTATGCTCCCTCTATTCCCATTTTGCTAAGTGTTTTCAACATAAATGAGTGTTGTACTTTATCAAATGCTTTTTCTGCATCTATAGATATGATCATGTGATTTTTGTCTTTCATTTTGTTTAGGTGATGTATTCTATTTATTGATTTGCGAATATTAAACCATCCTTGCATCCCTGGGATGAATCCCACTTGATCATGGTGTATGATCTTTTTGATGTATTGTTGGCTCCTGTTTGCCAAAATTTTATTGAGGATTTTAGCATCTATGTTCATCAGTGATATTGGCCTGTAGTTTTCTTTCTTTGCTGTGTCCTGACCTGGTTTTGGGATTAGGGTAATACTGGCTTCATAGAAAGTGTTTGGGATTTTTCCCTCTTCTTGGATTTTCTGGAATAGTTTGAGGAGGGTGGGAGTTAGTTCTTCCCTAAATGTTTTGTAAAATTCGCCTGTGAAGCCATCCGGTGCAGGGCTTTTGTGTGCAGGGAGATTTTTTATTAGTGTTTCAATTTCCTTCTTTGTTATTGGTCTGTTGAGACTTTCTACTTCTTCTTGATTCAGTTTTGGAAGGTTATATGTTTCTAGAAATCTGTCCATTTCTACTAGGTTGTCAAATTTCTTGCCATATAGTTGTTCGTAGTAATTTCTTATAATTGTTTGTATTTCTGAGGTATCAGTCGTGATTTCTCCTCTTTCATTTCTGATTTTGTTTATTTGGGTCTTCTCTCTTTTTTTCTTAATGAGCCTGGCTAGAGGCTTGTCAATTTTGTTTATTTTTTCAAAGAATCAGCTCCTAGTTTTGTTGATTTTTTGGATTCTTCATTTCGTTTCTATGTCGTTTAATTCTGCTTTGATCTTGATGATTTCCTTTCTTCTTTTTGCCCTAGGCTTTGTTTGTTGTTGCTGTTCTAGTTCTTGTAGCTTTATGGTTAGGTTTTTTATTTGAGATTCTTCTCGCTTTTTCAGATATGCCTGTATTGCTATGAACTTCCCTCTTAGGACTGCTTTTGCTGTGTCCCATAGGTTTTGGGCTGTTGTGTGTTCATTGTCATTAGTTTCTAGAAATTTCTTGATTTCCTCTTTGATGTCATTGTTAACCCATTCGTTATTTAAGAGCGTGTTATTCATTCTCCATGAGTTTGGGTGTCTTTGATTTTTTTCCCTGAGGTTGATTTTTAGTTTCAAGGCGTTGTGGTCTGAAAAGATGCTTGATATGATTTCAATTTTCTTGAATTTGTTGAGGCTTGTTTTGTGTCCTATCATGTGGTCTATCTTTGAAAATGTCTCATGTGCACTTGAAAAAAATGTATATTTTGCTTCTTTGGGGTGAAAAGTTCTATATATATCAGTTAAGTCCATGTGGTTTAGTGTGTTGTTCAATGCCTGTATATCCATGGTGTTTCCTTGCTTGGATGATCTGTCTATTGTTGATAATGGAGTGTTGAAGTCCCCTACTATGAGTGTGTTGTTGTTAATATCCTTCTTGTGGTCTTCTAGTATTTTCTTTATGTATTTGGGTGCTCCTATGTTGGGTGCATATATGTTTATCAGTGTTATATCTTCTTGATGAATCGTTCCTTTAAGTATTATGAAATGTCCTTCTTTGTCTCTTTTTATTGCCCTTGTTTTGAAATCTGTTTTGTCTGATATGAGGACTGCTACCCCAGCTTTTTTTTCAGGTCCATTTGCTTGGAATATCTTTTTATATCCCTTTACTTTCAGTCTATGTAAATCTTTTGTTTCGAGGTGTGTTTCTTGTAGACAGCAAGTATGTGGGTCCTGTTTTCTTATCCATTCCGTTACCCTATGTCTTTTAATGGGAGCATTTAATCCATTTACATTTAAGGTTATTATTGACATGTATTTATTCATTTCCCTTTTGTATCTCTGTTCCTCTACTCTTTTTTTTGTTTTTTCTCTTCCTTTTTCTTAGAATATTCCCTTTAGCATCTCTTGCAATGCTGGTTTGGTGGAGATGTATTCTTTTAGTCTTCCTTTGTCTGAGAAACTCCTTATTTCACCTTCTATTTTGAATGAGAGCCTTGCTGGGTAGAGTATTCTTGGTTGTAGGTCTTTGTTTTTCATTGCTTGAAATATTTTTGACCATTACCTTCTGGCTTGTAATGTTTCTGTTGAGAAATCGGTCAATAGCCTTATTGGAGCTCGCTTGTAAGTTATTTGCTGTTTTTCTCTTGCTGCTTTTAGGATTCTCTCTTTGTCTTGGAATGTTGCCATTTTAACTATGATGTGCCTTGGAGTGGGTTTTTGGGGTTTCCTCTTTATTGGAACTCTCAGTGCTTCTTGGACTTGCATAACTTTTTCTCTCATCAGGTTGGGAAAATTCCCTGTCACTATTTCTCCTATCAGTTTTTCAATTCCATGCTCCTTTTCTTCTCCCTCTCTTATTCCTATGATCCTGATATTATTTTTTTTTAGTGCTATCCTGTAATTCCCTTACATCTTGTTCATATTTTTTCAATCTTTTTTCATTTTGCTGTATCATTTGAGAATTATTACCTACATTATCCTCTAACTCACTAATCCGATCCTCTGCTTCGTTTAGTCTGCTTTTGACTGATTCTACTGTGTTTTTCAGTTCAGAGATTGCATTCTTCATTTCTTCCTGGTTCTTGTTGATAGTTTCTATGTCTTTTTTTATGCTTGTGTAGTTCTCTGCAAGTTCCCTGTAATTTTCTTGGAGCTGTTGGTAACTTCCTTGGAGGTTGTCATAGTTGTTTTTGAGGTTTTCGAGCATATTGAGCTTCTTCACCACCATCGTTTTGAATTCCATGTCTGACATTTGGGCTATGTCTATTCCATCTACCTCTCTTTCTGGGGATTCCTCTTTTCTTTTCATTGAGAGGTTGTTTCTGCGTCTTGTTTGTTTTTGTTATTTGGATTTGTCTGCTTTGCCGTCCCACCTTTGTGGCATGAGATTTTTTATGGTAGATCTGGGGGTTTCAGTGGTGCAGTCTCTTTGATCTCCTGAGCCTGATGTTCTTGGGGTACCTTTTATATTGTTTGTTTATGCTGTCTGGTTATATTTCAGATTTTTTTTTGTTAGGATATTCCTTCTGGCTTGTTGATTGAGAGTCACTCTATCCACTTTACCTCTAATTCTTTTGTGGAGATGCTGTTAAAAACATAAACACACAGCCCCAGCAGGAGACCCGCACCCTCAAAAATATCCCCCTCCTTCTATCCTGCTATCATCAGCCAACGAGCCAGTATTAATACAGATGTAGAGAGATTAGAGCTTTTACACTATAAGAAGAATAGATAAGGGTTGTTTTAGTGAAGGAAAAATATGATTTTTGAGAGAGGGGATAATAGATTAATAATAGATGAGACTGTGCAAGACAGTAGGTAATATTTACGTTGTATGTTAATAACTATAGAAAAAAAGGGGGGAAGAGTGCAGAATATAGTAGGAAAGTGGAATTATATAGTATTGGATTTAAATAGTAGTTATAGTCTATTTATTTAGAGTGAAAGGGAGGCTAAACTAGGCCCACAAACAAATAGACAACAATTGAAGAAGAGGGATAAGAAGGAAAGATTATATAAAACAGATTAGAAATATAGTTTGTTTTTCCCTCCTTTTTTCCCCTCCTCCCTCCTCCCCCATCCCCTCCTCTTTCAGGGAGAAAAGAAAAAGGAAAAAGGGAAGAAGGGGGGGAAAAAAAAGGAATGTTTTTACTCAGTTCAGCCTTCTCGTGTCGTCTTCTTTTTCTGCGTCCACAGCTGGTCTAATGTGATGGGCCAGAGATTCCTATTCCTTGCAGCAGTGGTGTGCACAAGGTGGCCGGCAGGGCGCAATGCAAGGCAGCCAAGAGCCCACCTCAGGTCTGCCATGCCGTGCTCCAGGAAAGCAGGCCACGCCGCGCTCTGGGGAAGCTGGCAAGGTGTTTTTTTTCACTCAAGCATCAGTGTGCGCCCAAGGCAGCTGGGGAACTAAGCTCCAGCTTGCCACGCCGCGCTCCTAGAAAGCCGGCCGTGCCACGCTCAGAGAAAGCCCTTGAGGTGTTTTTTGGCTCGAGTGCCTGTGTGCACCCAAGTGGCTGGGGAGGTAGCCTCAGGCCTGCAGCACCGTGTTCTGGGAGTTGGTCTTTCCCCTCTTAGGGCAGGGCCAAAGACACTTGTGCTCAGTAGACGTGAGTGTCTGTGAGTCGCTGCTGCCCACCGTTCCCGCACCTCCTGAGCGGGCACGCGCAGAGCCTGGGCAAGTGCTCTGCGCTCTGGATTCCTGCCTGGTACTTCGGCCTGGCGCCCACTGGGCTGGCCAGGGGCGACTGCGCACAGTCTTCTGCGTGTCCAGTGGGCCCTCCCTGCACCCGTTGGGTCACTGATTTTATGTCTGTTGGCCTGTGTCCGAGGGGCACCTGGACACACAGCCCTGCGCACCTGGGCCAGTGAATGAGGGCACTTCCCTATGTGCACCCCCGTGACCCAAGGGGAGGGTTGGGGGGTGGATGAGCGCACCACTGTGCCTGTGCTCCTCAAGAATGGCCTACCACCCCCAAACTTTCCTCCCCTCTCCACCGTCCACTATAGAAAAATATAAAGGAGAATTATGTTCTCACTTGCCCGGCAGCACGCTGTCTCCTGTCCTTCAGTGCCAATGCCACTTGGTTGAGTCTGGTCTCTGCCAGCAGGCAGAGAGCCGCTCTCCTCCCGACTCCTCTCCGGGGCAGCCTGTGGTCGCCAAAAAGCCTTTGTGTGCTTCCCGCCGCAGCTCGGGCAGCCGACCCAGTCAGGAATCCCGTTTCGTCCCCTTTTCCTCCGCTATCCTCACTAAACAGGTTGTTCCCAGATGGATTTTCTCTAATCCAGCAGTGCCATGGCTCGACTCCTGCCAGTGTCCAGCTGCTCACTGAGACGGTCTGTCTGCAATTAGCCCAAAGTGCAGACGGGTCTCGGGAGCATGAAACCGCAGCCTCTCCTCACTCCTCTGCCATCTTACCTTCTCATCATTGCCAGAATTTAATTATTTTTTTTAAGATCTGGATTTCTGGTTCTTCTTTAAAAATGAAATCAAAAGAATTCGTAACTCAGGCTTCATAGTCCCAAAAAGCAACAATTGGCAAAAATTAAGTGGCAGCTTCTGCCTTTATATGGGCCTGGGCCCCCCATTTCCAGAGCCCACAAGCTGGATAATGTCTCCTAGTGTCAGTTCCCATTTTTCATTGTGAGGTTACTGTTACTTTTTTACATTTAGTCTCCTATTCTCATTTACCTTACTTGCCTGGTATCAGCAGGCATTTGTGTACCCCATGCCATGTGCTACTTTACAGCATTCCAAGCACCTTCACACCCCATTTTGTTTTTTAAAAATATTTTCTTTATTTATTTTTTATTTATTCTTAGAGCGGGGAAGGGAGGGAAAAAGAGTGGCAAAAAAAACATTGATGTGTGATCTTCACTTCCAGTCAAGATGGAGGCATAAATACACATGCTGCTTCTCCTCACAACTAAGGAGAAATTTACAACCACTTCAAGAAAAAAAAAACCAGTAAATCCGAAAAATCAAAACTACAGGTAAGTTCAGCAAGAAATAAAGAAGAAATAATCAACCAGAAAGTTAGGAGGGGTGGAGCCAAAACAGAGAGAAAGAGGAACAGAGCCGGTGGCTCTAGGGTTGGTGCTTCTCAGCAACAGGGGCTAGAGGCTGCGACAATCATGGGAGAGTGGCAAGGGAGCGGTTAGCAGCAGCCCTAACAAAAGACACAGTCATACTGATTAAACCTGAGAAATGATTCAAGCCCCAAACTAGACCACACAGCTTGCAGTTCCGGAGCCTGGAAAAATAGAGCCACATTACTTTTGACTATGGAAGCAAGTGGGGGGTGGGAGCGCAGGAAGAAGCTGCCAGTCTCAAAAAGGAGGCAGTTTGCTTAGTACAGAAAGGGAAGGAAGTACCTGGAAAAGCTGCGGCAACTGGCACTTTTCCCTCTCAGATCCCTCCCCCACATACAGCACCAAAACACGGTGAACCAGTTGCCAGCACTAACAAATACCTAAGGCTCCACCCCCTATAACATAAGAGGTGTGACAGCCCTTGCCCAAATCACAGAGGCAAACACAGAAAGATGAGGAGACAGAGAAGTATGACCCAGAAGCGGGGGCAGATCAATGTCCAGATGGCACAACTAAGCAATGAGCAGTTAGCACACCTATCGGTTGAGGAGATAGACAACTAATAGAAGCACAGTTTAAGGCATTAGTGATTAGGATGCTCGCAGCTCTGACAACAAAGATAAAACAGGATGGGGAAAGAATGAAGGCTATCCTGACTGAAATGAATAAAAATCCATATGAAACAAATGGCGAAGGAAAGGAAACCAGGGTTCAAATCAACAAATTGTAACATAATGAAGAAACAAACATTCACCAGTATGGAAGGAGGAAATGAGAATTTTTAAAAATGAGGAGTGGCTTAGAAACCTCTGGGACAGCTATAAATGTACCAACAGCCAAATCATAGGGGTGCCAGAAGGTGAAGAGGGAGACCAATAAATTGAAAAATTATGTAAAAAAATAATGAAGAAAAACTTCCCTAATTTGGGGAAGGAAATGGACATGCTGAGTCTCCCTCTACAACTAAGAAAGAATACAACTACCTCAAAACTAGAGAAAACCAAAAGTTCCAGAAAATCAAGCTGCATGGAAGTCCAACAAACAAAGATATAAAGAATAAATACTTATCCGGACAGGTGGGAGGGGCAGAGCCTGTGTGGAGAGGACGCGGTGTAGTGGCAGCGGCAGCAGAGGCAGTAGAGGCAGTGGCAGTGGCAGGCCAGTGGAAAATGCAGTAAACAAATTAAAATAAGTAGGGAGGGACAACTGGGGAGCATTCCTAGCTCCTGACCAGACCATGCAGCTCATAGTCCCAGCACCAGGGAAAATCAAGCCTCATTGATTCTGACTGTGAAAACCAGTGGGGGTTGGGGCAGAGGGAGAAACTGCATGTCTCTCAGCAGAGTCAGCTTGTTTAAAGGGCCCCAACAGTCCTAGATCATCCGCAGAGCCACCCACTCTGGGAACGACAGCCAGTGCAACAGCTAGAGAGGTGCCAGTCCCATACGAAAGTGGGAGCAGTGCCTGGAAAAGGGGCGATTGCTGAGAAAGCAGCATTGTTCCCTCTCTGACTCCTCCCCTACTTACAGCACTGCAATGTGGTGAAATGGGTTGCCCTGTACTAACAAATACCTAAGGCTCCACCCCTTACAACGTAACAGGAGCGACAGCTCTACCTAAGACACAGAGGCAAACAAATGCAGAAGCCTGTCAAGATGAGGAGACAGAGAAGTATGGCCCAAAAGGGGGAATGGATCAAGGTTTCAGTGGGAGAACTAAGCGACAAGAAGATAGCCAACCTCACAGACCAGGAGATAGTCAACCTAACAGATACAGAATTCAAAACACTGGTGATAAAGATGCTCACTGACTTGACAGGTATGCTTGAGTACAGCAGACGCATAAGAGAAGAAGTGAAGGCTATGCTAAGTGAAACGAAGGAAAATCCACACAAAACCAATGGTGAAGGGAAGAAAACCAGGCTTCAAACCAGTGATTTGGAACATAAGAAAGAAAAAAAAAAAAACAGTCAACCAGTACAGAATGAGGAAACAAGAATTGAAAAAAATGAGGAGAGGCTTATGAACTTCTGTGACAACTTTAAACATGCCAACATCTGAATCATAAGGGTGCTAGAAGGAGAAGAAGAGCAAGAAATTGAAAACTTACATGAAAAAATAATGAGGGAAAATTTCCCTAATTTGGTGAAGGAAATGGACTTACAAATCCAGGAAGCACAGAGAGTCCCAAACAAGCTAGACCCAAGGAAGACCACACCAAGATACATCATAATTAAAATGCCAAAGTGAAAGATAATGAGAGAATCTTAAAATCAGCAAGAGAAAACCAGAGAGTTACCTATAAAGGGGTTCCTATAAGTCTATCAGCTGATTTTTCAAAATAAACTTTGCAGGAAAGAAGGGACTGGCAAGAAGTATTCGATGGGATGAAAAGCAAGGACCCACAACCAGGATTACTCTATCCAGCAAAGCTATCATTTAGAGTGGAAAGGCAGATGAAGTGCTTCCAAGACAAGGTAAAGCTAAAAGAGTTCACCAAGCCATTATTATATGAAATCTTAAAGGGACTACTTAAGAAAAAGAAGATCAAAACTATGAAGAGTAAAATGGCAACAAACTCACAACTATCAACAACTGAATCTAAAAAATAAAAACAAAATCCAACTAAACAAACCAGAATAAGAACAGAATCATAGGTATAGCGATCATTTGGAGGGTTATCAGCTAGGAGGAGGAAGGGGGAGAAATGAGGAAATGGTGCAGGGATTAAGAAGCATAATTGGTTGGTACAAAATAGGCAGGGAGAAGCTAAGAATAATACAGGAAAGGGCAAAGTCAAAGAACTTATATGCATGACCCTTGGACGTGAACTATGGAGGATGAGATTGGTGGGGGGAGGGGGGTACTGGGCTGAGGGGAACAAAGGGGATAAAAATTGGGACTATTGTAACAACATAATCAATAAAATATACTTTAAAAAGTTATTCAGGGTGCTTATGAATTCCATCTGAGAAGCACATGCTAATCAGAAATCATGACTGAAGGCTGAGGCCAAGCCAATGAAGCCCCATTCCTTCCTGTTTAGCTCAAATGTCTGCTTAGAACTGAAATGAGGACCTCACAGCTCAGGCCTCAGGTCTTCCTAGGCTGTTATTGCAAAGAGATAAAGGAGATAAAGGAGATAGCTAAACATGATCTACTTACAGGCTCCTCTCCCTGGTTTCTTCCCCCTGCTATATGGAACATCTGCTTATCTAAAAATATAATCAACAAAGATTCACAAGACTTTCTTGTCTATTTGGGTGAAACAGAGATTGCAGGCCTCACTCCCAAACTCAGCTTACATGTTCTTACTTAGATAATTAATTCTCCAATTAAACTCAGGTCTGGAAAACAGGGCTATGAAGTCCTCTGAAAGTCTGGAGCCAGAAACAAATGGATATGGCTTAACAGTCAGAGAACAGAGTGTCCCAGGAGTCAAATATAGAAGCTTTCAGAGCCAAAAAATTCACCAAAAGTCCCAAGTGAGTTATTTTACAATTGAGACAATTTTTAGGATAAAGATTTTAAATACTAACTTATTTGGGGGTAAACCTGCTTCCTTTCAGAAGGGAAGGTCTCCCTAGCTGTTGACTCCTCTAAGAGAAAATCAAATCCTGTACATGGTTCCAGTAATGCTGAGTAGAAGAAAGTGTATTTCCCAAGCACAGCCTCCAAAATTGATTCAGGGATGCAATTGATATGTTATATTAAAAATAGTAACAAATCCTCATAGTAATTACCATGACAGTAAATATCTTTGTTAGGAGTGACAGTTCAGAGCACACATTTGAGAAATCAAGGCAGGAGAATAAGACTGAGCCCCATGGATATAGAGGAAATACTGATATCTGTGCACAATTTCACCAGCTGTGGGGTTTTCCAGAAAGCATCTCATCCACTATACAGTTTTATAGAAAGCAACAGATGCAGTGATGTTATAATTCTTTGACTTTAAATGTCTATGAATGAAAACATGTAAAGAAATAAAACAATAACATTATCTTCAATTTGGGTTATCTCTTGTTTGGGCTACAGCTACATGCAGTGGCAGAATTTTATTTTCATCTCCCGAACAATATTTGTAAAGATTTCCCTTTATTTGCCCATCAGAATAATAGAAAACACCTAGTAGCTAGACAGCCACAAACATAGTTCTAATCCAGTTCTCTGCCAAGAACTGGGTGAGTTTTGATAAATATCTCAGCACTTATCCACTCCATGCTCCAGGTCCTCTGTCCAAGAAATGCAAATAATAAAACATAGCCTGTCCAACATCAGGAGGATGTTTTGAGATCTGGGAGTGATAAATACTTAGAGCTGGAAACTTAGAGGTCTTCTGTACCACCCTTCATCTTATGAAGAAGACAATGAGGCACCACAGGTTGAATTACCACCCAAGGTATAGCTAGAGAGTGCAACAGCCGCAACCAGAACCCAGGGTTTTCTCCTGTGCAATTTTTGCCAAACCACATTCTTCACTCATGTATGAAACGTTACATAAATGGGTCAAAGATGGCTCTGCATATTGGTCTCTAGTTGGTTTATTTTTTCACTATACAGATTGAGATTCATTCACTCAGAAGTCCAATGGCACCAAACTCAAATTTTAAACATCTAGTAATTTAAAAAATAGCCAAAGCAGATTTTTAGCCATTTAGAGCCCACCTATTTTGCATACCCCTTGAAACCTCACCCAGCACCTGTTGGCCATTGATAAGCTAGAGCCTTGTAGTTACAAAACCCCAAGATGCCACTGCCCTTCAGAGCTCTGTGACCTCAAGACTCCCTGCCACATTGCTGACCCCCACTTTAATCCCCCTCTCTCCCAGGAGTTCCTGCACCCTCCTCCCCTTCTGGATATTGGTTTCCTGGAGCCTCTGGATGGTCTCAGACTGTGAGAGATGTACCCTCTCCTGCAACCCTGTCCAAGCATGGCCCAATAACCATGGTTGTGTGTTCCTCTGTCATGGTCCTATCTTTTTCCTCAATCAACCTCAAAGTCTTCAAACTATCAAAAGATACAAATGTACTTTGAACAAGTGTTATGGAGATGTTTGTTGCTACCACTAAGACTAAGGATGAGGGGAAACTGGACTCCTAATGCCAGTTCCCTGGCTCGCTATGGGTCTTGATATCCTACAGCAAGTGATATTAATACTTCTCAGTCTTGGCCATTTGACAATAATCCCTAATAACTTAGCCCAATCAAAAATTTCACCTCTCATTTGCTCCTTCGCAGAAGAGGTTAAGAAAAAAATTATATAACTAATTGGCCCCTGTGACCACAAAGCAAATGATTGACTCTTTTGGTGTATATCTGGAATAACAGGGACAATGCAGACATCACCCAAGATGTGGCTGTCACCCAAAGGCAAAACTGCTTTAGAAAATAAGGCAAGAAATTCTAGTTTAAGATTGAATGTTTTATTATTTTAAAAGTTCTAAATCCCTTTCAGCCAAGATGGAGGCCTAGACAGACACACTGGATTTCCCTCCACAACTAAGAAGACATACAACTACCTCAAAACTAGAGACAACCAGAAGTTCCAGAAAATCGAGCTGCATGAAAGTCTAACAAACAAAGATATAAAGAAGAAATACTCATCCACACAGGTAGGAGGGGTGGAGCCAGGGTAGAGAGGATGCAGTGTGGTGGCGGCAGCAGCGGCAGGCCAGCAGAAAGCTCAGTTACACATTTTAAAAAGTAGAGAGCGACATCTGGGGAGCGCTCCCAGTACCAGACCAGACTGTGCAGCTCACAGTTTCAGCTCTGGAGAGAATAAAACCTTATTGCTTCTGACTGTGAAAACAAGTGGGGGTTGGGGCAGAGGAAGAAACTGCAGGTCTCTCAGCAGAGTCTTCTTGTTTAAAGGGCCCCCAGAGTCTTAGAACATCCACAGACCCACCACTCCGGGAACAATGGCCAGTGCAACAGCTAGAGAGGAGCCAGTGCCATATGGAAATGGGAGAAGTGCCTGGAAAAAAGGCGAGTGTTGAGCAAGTGGCATTATTCCCTCTCAGATGCCTCCCCAACATACAGCACCACAACGTGGTAAAACGTGTTGCCTGTACTGGTGAATACCTAAGGCTCCGCCCCTTACATGTAACAGGGGCGACAGCTCTACCTAAGACACAGAGGCAAACAAACACAGGAGCCTGTCAAGATGAGGAAACAGAAAGGTAGGGTCCAAAAGAGGGAACGGGTCAAGGTTCCAGTGGGAGAACTAAGCAACAAGGAGACAGCCAACCTAACAGATATAGAGTTCAAAACACTGGTCATAAAGATGTCCACAGGCTTGACGGATATGCTTAAGTATGGCAAATGCATAAGGGAAGAAGTGAAGGCTGTGCTAAATGAAATGAAGAAAAATCCACACAAAACCAATGGTGAAGGGAAGAAAACCAGGGTTCAAATCAGTGATGTGGAACATAAGGGGAAAAAACAGTCAACCAGTACAAAATGAAGAAACAAGAACTGAAAAAAATGAAGGGCTTAGGAACTTCTGGGACAATTTTAAACATACCAACATTCGAATCATAGGGTGCCAGAAGGAGAAGAAGAAGAGCAAGAAATTGAAAGCTTATGTAAAAAAATAATGAAGAAAAACTTCCCTAATTTGGTGAAGGAAATAGACATATAAGTCCAGGAAGCACAGAGGGTCCCAAACAGGATAAATCCAAAGAGGACCACACCAAGACACATCATAATTAAAATGCCAAAGGTTAAAGATAAAAAGAGAATCTTAAAAGCAGCAAGAGAAAAGCAGAGAGTTACATACAGGGGAGTTCCCATAAGACTCTCAACTGATTTCTCTAAAGGAACTTTTCAGGCAAGATGGGGCTTGCAAAAAGTATCCAAAACGATGAAAAGTAAGGGCCTACAACAAAGTTTATTCTATTCAGCAAAGCCATCGCTTAGAATGGAAAGGCAGGTAAAGTGCTTCCCAGATAAGGGAAAGCTAAAGCGGTTCATCATCATCAAGTCATTATTTTATGAAATGTTAAAGGGACCTATTTAAGAAAAAGAAGAAGATCAAAACTATGAACAGTAAAATGGCAACAAATTAACAACTATCAACAACTGAACCTGAAAAATAAAAACAAAATCCAACTAAACAAACCAGAGTACAAACAGAATCATGGGTATGGGAATCATTTGGAGAATTATCAGTCAGAAAGTGAAGGGGGAGGAATGGGAAAATGGTGCAGGGATTAAGCTTAATTGGTAGGTACAAAATAGACAGGGAGAAGTTAAGAATAATATAGGAAAATGTGAAGCCAAAGCACTTATATGCATGACCCATAGACATGGACTAAGGGGAATGAGATTGCTGGAAGCAAGAGGAGTAGGTGGAGGGGAGCAAAGGGGAAAAAACTGGGACTACTGTAACAACATAATCAATAAAATATACTTTTTTAAAAAGTTCAAAATTTAAATTCTGCCCCTCAAAAATCTAAATACACTTTTACAAACTGCGTAATCAAACAAAATTATTCAGTTGTTTTAAATATTAACTGACAAGATGGAGAAACAATTGAAATGTGACTAATTAAACTTTTTTTATTCCCTTGCCATCAGTATAGGGAAAAGGCCATTTTTCATTTTAAAAATTATTGGTCCGATGAAATCCAAGAAGGAAATATTTTATGTTTTTCTGATTTAGGCAAATAAATAATTGCCTTCCTCACCCTCTTCCCCGACTGCCCCCAAAAATCTAAGCTCTAAATT
This sequence comes from Furipterus horrens, assembly GCF_987537825.1. Lineage (NCBI taxonomy): Eukaryota > Metazoa > Chordata > Mammalia > Chiroptera > Furipteridae > Furipterus > Furipterus horrens. The sequence goes on from NW_028327182.1 coordinate 47,781,027, forward strand.
CAACTGAATTTCACTTGGTTTGGAAGCACTATATTTTGGAATAAAACTAACACTCTCACTCAACGTACTTTTGCAAAAACTAATGATAGTTGGCACAGCAATCAAATATATGCCAGGCACTGCACTGAGGGCCTTAAATATATTACATGTCCTCTTCACAACAAAGCTAATAATGTAAATACTGGTTTGTTTGTTTTTTTCATTTTACAGGTATGGAAAGTGAGGCAGAGGATACTATGGTAACTTGCTCAGGATCAGGCAGCTTCTAAGCCAATTCAGTCTGATTCTGGAGCTGCCCTGCCCAATACACACAAGGCTACTGAGCATTTAAATGTGGCTAGATTAAACTGAGATGGACAATAAGTGAAAAATACACACTATATTTTAATGACAATATAAAGAAATAATGTAAAATATCCCAATAAGTTTTAAAACATTAACTCTATATTGAAATATTTTGGATACACCGGATTAAATGTTATTGAAATTAATTTGACCTGTTTGTTTTTGCATTTTTTTAAATATGCCTACTAGAAAACTTAACATTCCATGTGTGGCCCACAGTTGTGGCTCACATTATACCTCTACTGGACTACACTGCTCTAAAGCCTGAACTCTTCACCATTTTGCTCCACCCTCCAAAGGAGAAAGCTTATACTATAGGCTTGTCTCCTTTTATTATATTTTGCTTCATTGTGCTTCACAGATGTTTCACTTTTTACAAAATGAAGGCAAAACCCTCCAACAGCAAAGAGATTATGACTCACTTTATTGTAATACCTACTTTATTCCAGTGGTCTGGAACTGAACCCACAATATCTCCAAGGTATGCCTGGATTCACATTAATAAAAAACTGTGCTCTTCAGTCATTGCAAGATGAATTATATTTTGTTTGTATGTGAGGAAACCAAGGCATAAAATTGTTAAAATCCAAAGTCAAACATTAACCCTGAAGCAGTCTTCTAAGAATACTGAGAACAAAGATTACACACTTTACTCTTAGCTTTACTTGCGTGACCTGCTTTCCAACTCGAACTGAAGCCACAGAGTTCAAGAAGTTTAATGATTGTCTAAGGTTTAATGTCTAATCAAAGCCAAACATGGCCTTTGCTTGTGTTTTTTGCCCTCCCTTTATGCCCATTGTGCTATGCATGGATAAATGAACACAGCAAGGTTAGGGGAAATGCCAGTTTGTGTGGCTATTTACCAAGGGTCGTAGGTTGGTTTTTATGGCATTAATACTTCAATTATTTAATGATAGTCACTGGGTTTCCATTTTCAAGGAAAATGTATAAAACACATGCTCATAAGCAAATTTATTGAATGGCATAAGGACTCCTAAAGAAAGTCTAAGCTATTCATAAGCTCTAATTGTGGCTCAGACACTGGATTGGTTCAAATCTAAGGTTGGATTTTTATGTTTTCTTCTGAAAAGTCCTTAAGCAGAAGATATTTCCTGAAATGTGAGCAACTCCACAGGTGCCATCTAATAGACAGGACATGGCAATTAACACTAAAGACATTTTTGTACTTTCTGCTCTCTCGGTCCAGCCCAGCCCTCAGCTGGCTATGAGCATTTGATGTCTGTGCTTATTTATTTAGTTCCCTTGAGCAAACAATGACTTTTCTCTGTCATTGCATTCACCTGCAAGAGCTCTATATAGAGTCTTCATACGGTCTGAACATTTACATTTGAACCAAGTCTTCAGCTCTACATGTCAACACTCCCTCACCAACTTTTTCTCAACATCTCTCTCCCTCTTTGGTCCTTTAATTATTTCTTCCTTGCAAACATGTAAAAGAAGAGGCTGTAACACTGAAAACCTTTCTGGGATGGTATTAGGACTGGCCCTCCATACTGCAGCCTCTCCTTAGAAGGAATTAAGTGTTCCTCCCCTGTGTCCCAACACTGGGCAGCTGTCCCTGAGTCATTCAGGATCAACCAATGACACTTCAGAGGGCTGCAGTGAGCAGAAAACTCTCTGTGCATTTTCTTCATAGGACTGTGTGTGCTTATATAACTTCTCTACATAGATAGAGCAACATATTACCTTTCACAATTCCTCATTGTTTAACCTTATTCTTCTGGATTTATTATATGTTTAATGTTCTTGGTTTTTTTTTTAGGTATATTTAATTAATTATGCTATTACAATTCTCCCAATTTTTTTCCCCATTGCCTCACTCCAGTAAGTACCTCCATTCCCTCCAGCAACTCCCCACCTCCCCCTGCTTAGTTCATGTCCATGGGTCATGCATATAACTTCTTTGGCTTCTCCATTTCCTATACAATTCTTAACATCCCCCTGTCTATTTTGTACATACCAATTATGCTTCTTAATCCCTGTACCGTTTCCTGTATTCCCTCCTTCCCTCTCCCTGCTATTAAACCTCCCAATGATCTCCATATCTGTGGTTCTGTCCTGTTCTAGTTTTTTGCTTAGTTTGTTTTTGTTTTTCTTTTTCTTTTTTAGATTCAGTTTTTGGTAGTCATTTTAATGTTCATAGTTTTCATTTTCTTCTTTTTATTAAATAAGTCCCTTTAACATTTCATATAATAATGGCTTGGTGATGATGAACTCCTCTTGTTTTACCTTGTCTGGGAAGCACTTCATCTGCCCTTCCATTCTAAATGATAGCTTTGATGAATAGAGTAAACTTTGTTGTAGGCCCTTACTTTTCATCAGTTTGGATACTTTTTGCAAGCCCCTTCTTACCTGAAAAGTTTCTTTAGAGAAATCAGCTGAGAGTCTTATGGGAACTCCCCTTTATGTAACTCTCGGCTTTTCTCTTGCTGCTTTTAAGATTCTCTCTTTTTCTTTTAATTATGATGTGTCTTGGTGTATTTCTCTTTGGATTCAACTTGTTTGGGACTCTCTGTGCTTCCTGGACTTGTATGTCTATTTCCTTTGCCAAATTGGGGAAAGTTTCTCTCATTATTTTTTCACATAAGTTTTCGATTTCTTGCTCTTCCTCTTCTCCTTCTGGCATCCCCATGATTCAGATGTTGGCACTGTTTGAGATATACTAGAGTCTTCTTACACTCTTCTCATTTTTTTAAGTATATTTTATTGATTATGTTGTTACAGTAGTTACAATTTTTTCCCCTTTGCTTCACTCTGCCCAGGACACCCCTTCCCTCCAGCAATCCACCCCCCCTTACTTCATGTTCATAGGTTGTGCATATAAGTTCTTTGGCTTCACCCTTTCCTATTTTATTCTTAACTTTCCACTGTCTATTTTGTACCAACCAATTATGCTTATTAGTCCCTGCACCATATCCCCATTTCTCTTTCTCCCCCCTCCCAGGAGATAATCCTCCAAATGATCCCCTTACCTATGATTCTATTTCTACTCTGGTTTGCTTAGTTGGATTTTGTTTTTATTTTTTAGATTCAGTTGTTGATAGTTGTTGTCATTTTAGTGTTCATAGTATTGATCTCCTTTTTCTTAAGTCCTTTAACATTTTATATAATAATGGCTTGGTGATGATGAACTACTTTAGTTTCACCTTGCCTGGAAAGCACTTCATAGATGTATGCAAAAGTAAAGTGCAGGACTTCTGAGAAAAATTCCTTAAAAGGACCTCACTTAAACATATGCTTTTAGCCATCTTCCCATATTCTTACTCCTCAGTTCTGTAATAGGTATATGATAGCTGGCACCCTGGCAGCTAAATTGAACCCTATAGTTATGTTGAGAATAGAAGACATACTAAGATGGTGGAACACGAAAAATAAAAGGATGCCGGATAACTGCAATTCTAGTCCTAGAGAGCCTACACCTTGGCATCACTTATATGAGAGAATATTGTTTCCTATGTTTAAGCCACTGGAGTAGAGTTTTTGTTACCAAACACAATTTGTCAGCCAAACATAATTCTTACATGATACAGTGGCTATACCTAGGGGGCTGAGGGGAGAAAACTGTACAAAAGAATAGCAAAAAGGGAGAACATGGAGGCCAGAGAAAACCTTTCTGATGCACTGACATTTAATCTGATATCTAAAAGCTGAGTACATACTGGCCATCAGTATGGGTTAATCAAATACTAGAAATACTATTTTTAAAATGCCTGAGTAATATCCTGAAATCTGATAGAATGTTGTTCTTCCCATACTTTAATAAACATTTGTTGAATAATGAGGGCTGTGGGTAATTAGTAGTGACAAGGGCTGTTGGTGACAAAAGCTGAGGTAGGTAGTGGTACCCAAGGCAACAATTGGTAATCTTGGTGACCTGACTCTGCTATATGCACTCTCCCCCTTTTTCAAGGTGTAAACTTCAGGAGCTCTGCCCATTTTAGCCCAGGAGAAACCTAACTCAATGGAAAGCAAAAGTTTTCCACCAGGATCTAAATATTATTTCCCAAGCCATCCTAATCTCCCCCAAGTCCAGCACTATTACCCTGAAACAGTTCTAGTTGCTTCTCACCTCCCCAAAACAAAGTATCCCAAGATTAAATCTGAGACTCTAGAGAAATTAGGCTGAAAACAAGAGTGAACCCCATTCTCAGAAAGTCTAAAATTGGGCATGAAAGAAGTGTGGGGTCAGCAATCTTGGGTAAAGGTCATCTGACCGGAATTTGGGAGTATTTGGTTCATCAGCAAGATTTGAGATTTAATCCTAGCCAACCCCTTGTTCAGACATGAACTTATACAAATCACCTTACCTCCATGAACCTCAGTATTTTTTCATTTGTATAATGATGGTGAAAATAATAATGACACCCCTTTAATCTCTAAGAATAAAAATGTAAGTTTTCAGTTATTCTAATAACTTCTGGAAGGACATGTGGGTACACTTCATTACTAGAAAAATCTTTCAAAGAATGATTCTGGACACACAAGGAGTCTAGAAAGTGGTGCAAAACCATTATTTTCCTGACCTCTACCCATCCCATGAGTGGAAATCTTGGGTTCCTTCTCTCTCTGACCTACCCTCCCTTTCCTCCTCCCTGCACGCCAACCATCCACAACTTCATCTATCTTTTCTAGCTTCTCTTTCCCAGGGACCAGAGTGAAATCTCAAATGTGCAAAGAAAATATAGTTTCTTTATTTCTTTATAAATCATCAGCTTGCCTTCACAGATTAGTTGAATCCTGAAACTTATTTCAATGTAATAATTGAAACAATCCCTCTAGTTAAATGCTGATTCTATTAAAGCAAAGTGCTTAATTTATCAGATATCTTTCTTTGGACCACCACCCCTATCTCCTCTCCAAGGCCATGTATAAAGGACTGAGGTCAAGACTATGACCTCACGGAGGTGGCAGAGTCACATGTTTTGACTCCTCTTTGGTCCCTTCTGTGATGTGGTTGGGCTGGCCTGCTCCCAGGGCATGAATGGCAGAGCCACGGCTGTTTCTGAGGGGCCTTGGGTCAGTACCCATGACCCCAGCTCTCAAAGGCCTCTGTGCCTGACTGGAGACCCATCAGCCCACTTCTGCAGCAGTTTCCTACTGCTGCTGTAACAAACTAACAGAGATTCTTCCTTTCAAACTCCTGCCCTTCCTCATACCTCCCCCACTACCTCACAAGCCTATATTTTGGTTGGGGACCAAACCAAAACTATATTTCAACAATTAAAATTGACCAAGTATCTTGTTTCTCTAATGGCCATGTGCCCACCATCTGAAGCCTCCCCACCCACTGCTTCCTTCACTAAGTGCCAAGCTATCAAGGGAACAACATTTACAGGCATGGAAACACATCTGAAAATATTTCTAAAGAGTACCCCAATTTTTCTCATGTAGAAATATATATAAGCTGAAGAGGTAGGAAAGGGGGAATTAAGCTCGAGTCCAAAAAGAAAAGTGGTTAAAGAAGTTTCTAACAAAATCCTGAACTGAAAAGAGAAATGTTCTTCAAATGGTACATCTCGTGGTTATCACAATAGATCATAGTCATGGGGTGGGTGGGGAGGGGTCGCTTTAAGTTACAGACTGTGAGAGCAGTTCATGAGAGAGTGTTAGAAACTATTAGGCCTCTTGTTGCCACTTACAGATTGTCTAAAATCCCCTAACACAGCCTGTTGCTGAATCACTAAGTTTCTGAATTCATTTGGCTGAATATACTCTATACTTGAATTTAACAGCAAAGCAACTTTCCTTTGAGACATAGTGAGATAAGAGGATTTGGTCCATTATTAAAAATCCAATTCAGAGTCCCATCATTCACTGGACCAAATGACTGTCTTGTGCAAAGCACTTTCAACAGAGTTATGCACATTTTAATTATAGGAGAACAGGGAGGATTTGGTTCAATGGCCTCTACTTAAAAGACACAATACAATAGGAAACTCAGAGTGAGTGCTAAGGGCCAGAACTGGAAGACGGAAGTGAAAGAATGTAAGGACACATATACAGGCTTTCTTTGCAGGAATGCTTTATGTTGGATCACATACACCCCAAGCTACAGGATGTGGAAGAACTTAGGGACACTCAGATCAATTTTGTTTTCAAGTTAGAAAAGAAAGGAGATTTCTGAGACATAAACAGCATGCCGGTGTCAGCTTCTTCAGACTGGGTTGCAAAGATGTGACTGGGGTCTTGTCAAGGGAAGGTCCCCAGGGAGTGCTCACAATTTATACCCTCACTATTTTGTTCCATTTGCTGTCTTTCTAATACGATGTGGAATCTGTCACACAAGATTGTTTAAAAGTTCACTGAGCTTAATGCTGTGGGGATATGCCTATGATATATGGGTAAGTGGGAAAAAAAGCAGCTTAAAATACAGTCTCTACTACAGAATTCTAATCTTATTGAAAGCATGTCTGTAGCTATGCTTTATATATGTGAGTATGTTAGGAGTAAAGACATAAAAATCTTAAAGCATAAGGCCCAGGAGTGATCTTTTAACTTGTTTTCATCTATCCTTTTATACTTCCCAACTTTTTCACAATCTATGTATATTGCTATTATTATTCTAAAAATAAAGATTATTTAAGATAAAAAGTTATGTAAGCCTCTTACTAGAGACAACAAAACTTAAATTCTCTCCATCTCCTACTCCTTTAGCATACCATCCTACATTCCAATGAATTAAAACCACACTATATAGAGGAAAAGAGAGAGGGGCAAGAATTATTGTATGAACTCCCAATAACTCTGGTAACAGAAGGCTTATTGTAGCTGCAGAGCTTGGCAGATCCGGAAAGTCTAGTATGAAGTGGGTCACCCTTTTGCTGGAAACCTGCTCTTCTCTCTTTGGGGGATAGAAGGCACTCACCCAGAGCCCTTTGCTGGATCTAGGTGACCAAGGATATTTGATTATAGGATGACGAGGCCAAGACCCTGGTCTAGACTAGTTGGGTCTTTAAGGTGTCAGGTGTGAAGCAGGGAGAGTGAAGTCACAGCTTGTGTTTGCTCAGCTTGGCCAGTTCTGTTTTGCAGGTGGTGTGTGGAGGATGGAACGTCCACTGCGGCTCTGAGCACAGCAAGCCAGATCAGGCACAGCTGGCTCCCATAGCTATCGTCTCTGGGAGGACAACACCCTGCCCAATACCAGGCTTCCAGAACGGTGTCCCACCCCTACTCTGATTCAGGTCGTCGTCGGCAGCCGTCCGTCTCGAGAGACGATGGTGTAGCTGCCGTCCGTCTCGAGAGACGATGGTGTAGCTTCTTAAGAGTCTATCTGCACCGCCGAGAATGGCTGTGCAGTCCGACTCGGGAGTGACACGGTATCTGTCTCCTCCCGTGTTGAATCGACATCTTGCGATGACGCTGGAGTGCCCTCTCCAGTGAAGCTGAAGCTACAGAGCCTGGGCAGGGTGATATGGAGGGTCTGCTGTTGCCCATGCAGCAGACCCCCCCTCTCTTCGCAGCTGAAGGGTCCAAGGGAAAGACGGAGTCAATACGGCTTGGCTTCAGGTGCGCCGCAGGAGTTGCCAGTGTTGACTACAACGTCAAACCGCCTTAGGGACTCTGGCTCCGGATTTTCTGTCGGGGTTTACTCCCTTAGCCTTTCCCCTGAAAAGGTATGCCGCAAGGCAGCGGAGGTTTTTTGGAGTCAGAGTTTTCCTTCTCTGATGTGCCCTGACTGGGAGATCGAACCAGCGACACTTAGCTCGCAGGCCGACGCTCAATCCACTGAGCCAAACCAGCCAGACATCTGATTCAGGTACTATGGTATAATGAAAAGAGCACAACAGAAGTGGAATTACTAAGTTGGACCTGTTACCTCCTAGTTGCGCAAACTTGGGTAATCACTTAGCTTCTTGAACCCGGGTCCTTATCTGTAAAATTGGAAGGAATATAATAAGGATCTGATTAAGTTGTGAGAGCACGTATATTAGAAATACTCTGCATTGTATAACAGGTTTGTCATGAGGGAATGGGGTCTAGCTTTCTGCACCCTCTTTTCCATCATGGCAGGACCTGGGAGACAAGAGTCACAGTCTTAAGCCACTGGGACAAAGAAATCCCTGCCCATGTTTGCTATGTAATCTGCCACCCTCACAATATGTGCTACCTTCTAGCAAACAACCCACTTGTACACCTGCCCCACCCTCGATCCAATGATAATGATGATCTCTAACAGTTGTAGAGGAAGTTGAAATGGACAAAAGACACCAAACTGAGCTGTGAGACAACCATCCTGGATCCCCAGCAAGGGTGAGTGGCTGAGAACTCGCCCCCAACATGAGGAGGGCATGAGAGGGCTGTGGAACAGGTGGGTTGGAAAAATGACTTTCGAAGAATTTGCTTGTTTGGCACTCCAGCCCTCCCTAAAGAGGAAGAATAGGGATCAGGTCCGCTGCACCTCACTTTAAGCGAGCAGAGCTTTAAGAACACTCAGATGCAAGCATGAATCTTTTATAGACTGAGGACAGGGACAGGGTGGGCTGGTGTCAGACTCCAGGTGAGAAATCTAAAAGATGAAGGAAAGCCTGCAGAGTGCTGACAAACAGGGGGCAAATGCCTGCACTGGGAAAGGCTTGCCTCCCAGAATCTGTTGGGGCAAACATATCTAGAAGTTTCTCAGGACCTGCTCTGGGTTGGGCAAGTGTGGGGGCAAGTGGGGTTTTGAGCTGCTGTCCACCTAAGAGATAGAGGTAGACTTCTGGGGTCCTAGGGTCTGGGGAGTGCAAATTAGAGCTGCTTCTGCCCAAATCAAGGCAACTGTAGATGAAACTCCCTAGGGATGAATGGATGGGGTGGAAAAGGGATTTCTGAAGAATCCACAAAAGCACACTGGAGAAACAAGTCAGCATCTCTAATGCTAGAGAGCTCGGAACCAGTTAATGAGAGTGAGTGCGAGAAGTATAAGAATGTTCCTGCTCCCCGCATGTCTCCTCCCAGTGAGGTCAGGAGCAACTGCTGGTGAGTGTGTGTGGTGGTGGTGGGGGTGCTGGGGGGCGCTGAGAAAGAAAGAAAGCTGACCTCTTTCCTATCCTGTGCATGCAGACCTTGACTGCAGCCAGTGTCCCTGAACAGAGATGGAAGATTAAAGTGCTGACCAATATAAAAGAGTCCATATTCTGATTTCTAAACACGAACATGACTCCACAGATTTGCACTGCCTCAGAGTGACAAGAAAGTCTTAAGGCTTTTCATTCAGATGCATGGGGCAATGGGAGAAAAAACAAAACTGCTTTGGGATTACACCCCAGGAATTGCTTATTCCATATATCGATGTACTAACTACAAGTTTGCTGAGCACTACTGAGCACTGTAGCAAGCACTAGTCCAAGCACTTCACTTTTATTAAATAATTTAAGTCTTAAGACAACCATATGATGTATTATCCTCATGTCACTGATGAGGGAACCGAGGCACAGACAAGTTAAGTAACTTGTCCAAAATTCGCAGAGGTTCGGTTCAAACATAGATTCATCCTTCAAGCCTTGACTACATCTCTTCTCCCAGGCTGTTGTCTTTGATCTCTTCAGGATCCCATAGCAGAACCCTTCTCATGTAGAATTGCGATTGTTTTGGTGCTAATGTCCTCAGTCATGATAATCTTCTTCAGGACAAGAGCTACATCTCTCATTTTTTATGGGGCAGGACCAAAATCCAAAACATTGTGTTTCAGTTCATGCCTGGCCCTACCATCTGCTCATGAGAGCTTAGACTCTACATGCTCATGTATTGCCTGGGCCCACGTGGTCCTTTGGGGTTTTGTCACAGGCAGTTGAAAGCAGGGACAGTTTGGAGCAGAAGCAGCCTGAAGTCCAGTCCCTGGAAAAGGTTCAGGGAGATTGGAAGAGACATGGGACAACTGTGCGGTGTAAAGTGGAGAACAGAGAAAAAGGTGCTCTAAGATAAGTGCCAAAATCCCATTTAGGGGTGTTCAAGAATCACATATACATATTTGCTTTAAATTACATTTTTGGTGTCTATATTGTGACTTTGGCTGTGGTGGTGATTTATTTCATTTTGTTTGTTTCTAACATTGCTCTGAGGCTGAACTACATCTTGGCTTCCTAGTCTGGGGAATATCTATATTAACTAGTGCCTGACACATAGTAGGTGTTCGGTAAATGATCACTGAGTTAAATTTTAAGTTAATTGCAAAACACACTGTAAATCAAACCCACTGCCTGTTTCTGAATGATAATGGTGCTGGGGGAGGAGCTGGCCACAGAGCCACAGATAAAAGCATTGATGTGGCAGCCTTTGGGCAACTTAGCCTCATCTGCAACTCCCCAAACTAACTGGTGTGTGATTCACGGTTTTGGTGGGGCAGCTGACAAGAGGCTGGGCTAGTGTTGAAAATGTCAGAGCTTGGATAGAATGGGTGGATATAACCTGGCCCCAAGACCTAAAGTTCAAATGAACAGTTGCCCCTCATGGTGGTGTAAGTCAGAGGTGAGGGCGGGAGATTTAACCTCCCACACTCCTAGCTTTGTCTATCACCTCAACCTGGCTACAGGGCATCCTTTCAGCCCTTTTTGATTAACTTTGATTTACCATTTTCTACTTCTAGGTGGCTTTTGACAACACCCACTCTTTGAAATGGTCTGCCCAAAGGATTTCAAGAGGTCAGCATCTTGCATTGGGTATTTTATAAAAGAGCTCTTCTTTTCTACATGTGGAGCCCAGCTGGGGGGAGGTATTTTGCCAGAGAAGCCAGCCTTGAAGTATCCATGTAACACATAATCAATTCAAGATGATTCCTGTTTTTCCCACTTCGTTGGGGGGATTTCTCTGACACTGTGGAGCAGAGGGGCCATTGAGAGGGGTGGAAGCACTTCCTGCTGGGAGATCAGTTCAAAATCTTATCATGGCCAGCCTTGAAAATAAGGCCAAGAGGGATTCTCTTTATTTATAGCAGGAGAGTTGAGCCCTCAAGAATAAGTGTGTACTCACCAGAAATCTCTAATGAGGACCAGAACTGGCATCCTTAGATATCTTTAGTTTTATAGGTCTCCAGCACAGCCTTTAAGATAACTGCTAAAAGACCTCAGTCCACAGAAGTTACCAGCTTCCAACTAAACTCACCCTTGGGACATTGCTAATGTTAAGGAAGAAATGCCTCGAGTAGAAAAGTCCATCAGACAAACTAAAGAGGAAGAAGGGAGACCTCAGACTGTCCCTGCTGCCACTAGGGAAAAATTTCTTCTCTCCTGCACATTTTCAAGAATGCCAGGACAGTGACCTTAGTTCTTTTAACTAGCCTAGGAAGAGATTCTTTGCAAACACAAACAACAGAAAAATATTGTTATTAATATAAACAAGCACTTTGCTGACTTTGATCAAAATGGGTTTTGTTTTGTATTTTTCAGTGTTCCATACAATTTTATATTCTCCCTTCAACCATAATAATATGATATCCAAATTTTGTTTTAATTGGAGCATCTGTACACACAGGCTTGTCCAACACACTTATAAGACAAAGCAAATGCTGCATCTTGAAATGGTCCCACCATGGACCCTCTGCTCATCCAACCCAAGTCACCCCCTTGCCTGTCTTTATCATCACTCTATCATGTGGCCACTTCATTGACTCTCATTCCAGACTTTAACATTTCCAAGGCTCCCATGATTTTTCCATGTTTTTCACATAACATGTGTCTGACCCTGAGATTTCTTTTCAGATTTGTCACTCTCTGCCCTGGCCAATATGGCTCAGTTGGTTGGGCGTCACCCTGCAGACTGAAAGGTAATGGGTGGATTCCCAGTCAGGACACATGCCTGTGTTGCAGGTTTGGTCCCCAGTCTGGGTTGTGGGTTCAGTCCCCACTTGGAGCATGTGCAAGAGCAACCGATTTATGTTTCTTCTCACACTGATGTTTCATTCCCTAATTTTCTCCCTCCCTTCCCCTCTCTCTAGAATCAATAAAAGAAAATAACTTTCTTTTTCAAAAGAACTGTCATTCCCATATGCTGCTCCCTCTTTCCTCCCTTTTCCAGACCCATTTTTTCCTTTGTGTGGCAACTGTCTGGTCAAAATGGTTTTAAATGTTGATACAAATGGTAAGAAACAGGGATTATGTTTTCCAACTTGGTATAATTTCAGCAGAAATTTTATGTCTACTTTCTTGTGGAATGTAGTTCTTCTTAATGTAACATGGTACTTTTTGAGGCAGAGAATAAATAAGTATCTCCTGAGATGGATATTTATAAATTATGGCAGCCATCCTATGCCTGGGGACAGCCCAAGCTCACCTAAGAGGAATCAGCATAACCCTGAAAATCATATCTAGGGTCTCTTCTTTTTTTTCTTGTTATATTTTATTGATTATGTTGTTATAGTAGTTCCAATTTTTTCCCCTTTGCTCCCCTCTGCCCAGAAGCCCCCTTCCCTCCAATAATCCCACCGCCCTTAGTTCGTGTCCATGGGTCATGTATATAAGTTCTTTGACTTCACCCTTTCCTATATTATTCTTAACTTCCCCCTGTCTATTGTGTACCAGCCAATTATGCTCCTTAATCCCTGCACCATATCCCCATTTCTCCCCTGCCCCCCTCCCAGCTGATAACCCTCCAAATGATTCCCATACCTATGATTCTGTTTTCATTCTGGTTTGCTTAGTTGGATTTTGTTTTCATTTTTTAGATTCAGTTGTTGATAGTTGTGAGTTTGTTGTCATTTTAGTGTTCATAGTTTTGATCTTTTTATTAAGTAAGTCCCTTTTACATTTCATATAATAATGGCTTCGTGATGTTGAGCTCCTTTAGCCTTCACCTTGTCTGGGAAGCACTTCATCTGTCCTTCCATTCCAAATTGTAGCCTTGCTGGATAGAGTAATCCTGGTTGCAGGTTGTCTTTCATCACATTGAATACTCCTTGCCAGTCCCTTCCTGCCTGCAAAGTGTCCTCTGAGAAATCAGCTGATCGTCCTGTAGGCACCTCCCTCTAAGCAATTCTCCTCCTCTCTCTTGCTACCCCCAGGACTCTCTCTTTAGCTTTCACCTTTGGCATCTCAGTCATGATGTGTCCTGGTGTGGTCCCCTCTCGATCCAGCTTGCCCGGGACCCTCCGTGCTTCCCAGACCTGTATGTCCATCTCCTTCACAAAATTTGGGAAATTTTCCTCATTTTTTTCAAGTCTCACTTCCTCATTCTGCACTGGTTGACTGTTTTTTTCTTCCTTATGTTCCAAATCATTGATTTGAATCCCAGTTTCCTTCCCTTCACCATTGGTTTTGTGTGGATTTTTCTGTGTTTCACTTAGCATAGCCTTCACTTCTTCTCTTATGCATTTGCCACACTCAAGCATATCTGTCAAGTCTGTGAGCATCTTTATCACGTGTTTTTAATTCTGCATCTGTTAAGTTGTCTATCTCCTCATTTGTGAGGTTGGCTATCTCCTTGTCACCTAGTTCTCCCACTGGAACCTTGATCCATTCCCCCTTTTGGGCCATACTTCTCTGTTTCCTCATTTTGACAGGCTGCCATGTTTGTGTTTCATCTCAGATAGAGCTGTCGCTTCTGTTTCATTGTATGGGGCTGAGCCTTAGGGATTCGTCAGTACAAGGCAACCTGTTTCACCATGTTGTGGCACTGTATAGTGGGGGAGGGATCCTAGAGGGAACAATGCCACCTGCCCAACACTCGCCCCTTTTCCAGGTACCTCTCCCATTTCTGCACCAGACTGGCGCCCCTCTAGCTGCTGCCCTGGCTGTCGTTACCAGAGTGGGTGGGTCTACGGACCCTTTAAACAAATGGACTCTGCTGAGAGATCAGCAGTTTCTGTCTCTGCCCCAACCCCCACTGGTCTGCACAGTCAGAAGCAATGAGGTTTGATTTTCCCCAGTGCTGGGACCATGAGCTGTGTGGTCTGGTGAGGAGCTGGTAAAAGCCCCCAGGTGTGCCTCCCAATTTTTCAAAACATCTGACTGACTTCCGGCCAAGATGGAGGCATAGACTGACATGCTCCATCTCCCTCCACAACTAAGAAGGAATACAACTACTGCAAAACCAGAAATAACCAGAAGTTCTAGAAAATAAAGCTACATGGAAGTCCAACTTATTAAGTTATAAAGAAGTGGTGCTTGTCTGGATGGGTAGGAGGGGTGAAGCTGGGGCAGAGAGATCAAGCTGTGCTGGAGGCAGCAGCTGCAGCGACGGGTGGCGGGATCCGGTAAGCACAGACACCCGTATTTAAGGGGAGGAGAGAAGCACCCGGGAACCAACCCCGGCTGCAGACTAAACCCGTCAGCTCACGATTCTGATGCCAGGGAATGCAGACCTCCATTGCCTTGGACTGTGAGGCCCGGAGGGCATGGGGATGGAGGAGGAGGCTCCCTGTCTCTCAGAGGAGAGCGAACAGCAGGAATCCATCTTGGACCCCTGCCCCCACACAAAGTGTCACAGTGTGGTGAGAAGGGTTGCCCGATAGTGTGGAGTGCACAGGGTTCTTCCCCCAATAGTGTAGAAGAGGTGACAGCCCCGCCCTAGAAGGGAAGATAAATGAAAACAATCAGGATGGCAGGAATCATGATTGAAATACCAATCACGCAGCTAACCAAAAAGCAAATATGTGAATTAACTGATGAACAAATAGAAAATCTTTCTGAGGCCCAGTTCAGAGTTATAGTCACAAGGCAGCTTACAGAATTAACAAAAGATATTGAACAAGACGGGGAAGGAATGAAGGCTAGTCCTGCTGAAATGAACAAAAACACATATGAAACTAGTGGTGAGGGAATGAAAACCTGAGATCAAATCAACAAATTGGAACATAGGGAGGGAACAAACAGTCAACCAGTACAGAAACAGGAAACAAAAAGTGAGGAATGTGAGGAGAGGCTCAGAAACCTCTGAGACAGCTATAAGCGAATGAACATTGAAATTATAGGGTTGCGAGAGGGCAAAGAAGAAGAACTAGAAATTGAAAAATTATGTGAAAAAATATTGAAGCAGAAATTTTCTAACTTGGGGAAGAAAATAGACTTACAGGTCCAGGAAGCACAGAGAGTTCCAGATAAACTGGACCCAGGGAGAACCACACCAAGACACATTACAATCAAAATGTCAAAAATTAAAGATAATGAGAGAATCTTAAAAGCAACAAGAGAGAAGAAAAGAATTATGTACAAAGGGGTCCCAATTAGACTATTAGCTGATTTCTCAAAGGAGACTCTACAGGCAAGAAGGGACTGGCAAGAAATATTCAAAATAATGAAAATCAAATACCTACAGCCACAATTACTCTATCCAGCGAAACTGTCATTCAGAATAGAAAGGCAGAGAAAGTGCTTCCAGGACAAAGTAAAACTGAAGAAGTTCATTATATCCAAACCACTGTTATATGAGATGTTAAAGGGACTTGTTTAGAAGAAGGAGGATCAAAACTATGAACATTAAAATGAAAACTGTGTCACAACAACTAACAACAGAAGTTAGGGAAGCGAAACAAAGGCAAACTAAGTAGGCAACAAGAGGGGAAAAAGAATTATAGGTATGGGGAACATATTGGGGGGAGGTCAGCGGGGATGGGGAAGGGAGAAAAGGGAGGGAGATGATGCAGGAATTAAGAAGCATAGTAGGAGGGAATGGAGTAGACAGGAAGATGTTGAGAAGAACTATATGCACAACTAATGGGCACGAACTAAAGGGAGCGACAACTGAAGGGGGGGTCACAGGGTGGAGGGGAGCAGAGGGAAAAGAAGTTGGGACAACTGTAACAGCATAATCAATAAATAAAAAAACATACATATATATATATATATATATTTTTTTTTTTTTTTTAAGTTGACTGCATTTTCTGCCAGCCTGCCGCTGCCGCTCTGCCGCCGCCACCACACTGCATCCTCTCCGCCCTGGCTCTGCCCCTTCTGCCTGTCTGGATCAGTATTTCTTCTTTATGTCTTTTTTTTGCTGGACTTCCATGTAGTTTGATTTTTCTGGAACTTCTGTGTTTTTTTTTTAGTTTTGAGGTGGCTGTATTCCTTCTTAGTTGTGGAGGGAGATGCAGCGTGTCTGTCTATGCCTTCATCTTGGCCGGAAGTCCTAGGGTCTCTTCTTAGTTACGCGAATTACTGGGAAGTTATACAGAGCCAGAAAGCATTGCTACCCAGAGGGAAGGAGACAGTGTTGTTCTGAACAACAAATACCAAAAGACATGGTCAGCGGTTCTCTGAGGACAGAGTGGGCCCACTTTCATGTTTCAAAACAGTATAATAAATGGCAAGTATGACACATGCTTCAGAATGGCACTTACCAGGAAAGCCAGGGAAGGCTGGTAGAAGACCCCAGCTCAGGCCAGAAAAAGCGCACAATCATGCTGGTATAGGCGTAGTAGGCATAAGCTGACCTCCCCATCTCAAGACACCGCCACCAGCACAGCTGCCATGCTTGGGGACTATGGGTGAGCACAGACGTGTGCACTTAAGCACCTTGGCTGAGCACGGTTCTGAATGCGGAGCAGGGCTGTCATCTTTCAACCAACCACTGAGGCCAGTGCAGGATAAAGACCAGCCAGGGAACCCCCTCAGGGGAGGATCAAACAATACAAGATGCATCTCCAACAGCGACACTGTGTGACAGCAATGAGTTACTGCGGGAGTGGTCAATCAGGCTCTGTTCCTGCTAAGCCTGCAGAGAAGCAGGACTAAATCCCTACCCCTTTTTAAATAAGGCCCTGGGATCATTCACCTTGTGCCCAATCCTCAAAATTGTTATGTGTATAAGTATGTGAATAGCTTTTAGATGTATTGATTTATGGATTATTTAGACTGAATTTCTGGCCTCTGAGTAGGTCAGGGCTACTCTCAAAATGGCACCATTTTTAGAGGGTCTCAGGCAGTCTTTCTGGGACAGCCACCGGCAGCAACAGGATATACACTGCTGGAAAAATACAGTTCTTCTGCTGACTGGTGGCAAAGGACCCGATGTTCCCTGGATCCCACTGGCTGCAAGAATCATATCAGACCCCTTCTCTTCAGCCCCAAGTCTGCCCTGTGGCTGGAGGTCCTGTTTTTATTTTCAAGGGGTCTCAAGAGGACTGCAGATGCCATTGCCACTTTCTTATGTCTTACTTGTATACAGTGAGTCTGCACTCCCTGTGCAGAGAGGTAATCTAGCTGCTCCTGGGTCACTGGGGACTGGGAAATCAGGTTTCAAGAAGACAAGCATAAAGACAAATGTCACATAACTTTCTTCCCTAAAGTAGCAGAAAGTGACCTAACAAGAGACCAAGTAGGCTGAGCTAACCTTTGGTATTCTTTTTTCTTTTTAAGTATATTTTTATTGATTGTGTTGTTATGGTAGTTCTAATTTTTTTCCCCTTTTCTCCCCTCTGCCCAGTCCCCCCTTTCCTCCAGCAATCCCACCCTTTTTAGTTCATGTCCATGGGTCATGCATATAAGTTCTTTGACTTCACCATTCCCTACATTATTATTAACAGCCCCCTGTCTATTTTGTACCAACCAATCATGCTTCTTAGTCCCTGCACCATTTCCCCATTTCTCCCCCTATCCCTCTCAGTTGATAACCCTCAAATGACCCCCATACCTATGATTCTGTTCCTATTCTGGTTTGCTTAGTTGGATTTTGTTTTTATTTTTTACGTTCAGTTGTTGATAGTTGTGAGTTCATTGTCATTTTAGTGTTCATAGTTTTGATCTTCTTTTTGTTAAGTAAGTCCCTTTGACATTTAATATAATAACGACTTGGTGATGATGAGCTCCTTTAGCTTCACCTTGTCTGGGAAGCACTTCATCTGCCCTTCCATTCCAAATGCCAGCTTTGCTGGATACAGTAATCTTGGTTGCAGGTTGCTTTTCATCACATTGAATACTCCTTGCCAGTCCCTTCCTGCCTGCAAAGTGTCCTCTGAGAAATCAGCTGACAGTCCTATAAGCAACCCCTATAGGCAACTCTCCACCTCTCTCTTGCTGTCCCCAGGACTCTCTCTTTAGCTTTCACCTTTGGCATCTGTCATGATGTGTCCTGGTGTGGCCCCCTCTGGGTCCAGCTTGCCCAGGACCCTCCGTGCTTCCTGGACCTGTATGTCCATCTCCTTCAGATAATTTGGAAAGTTTTCCTCATTTTTTTCAATTCTTGCTTCCTCATTCTGCACTGGTTGACTATTTTTTCCTTCCTTATGTTTCAAGTCATTTATTTGAACCCCAGTTTCCTTCCCTTCACTATTGGTTTTGTGTGGATTTTTCTGCGTTTCACTTAGCATAGCCTTCACTTCTTCTCTTATGCGTTTCCCATACTCAAGCATATCTGTCAAGCCTGTGAGCATCTTTATCACCAGTGTTTTAAATTCTGCATCTGTTAGGTTGTCCATCTCCTCATCTCTGAGGTTGGCTATCTCCTTGTCGCTTAGTTCTCCCACTGGAACATTGATCCATTCCCCTTTTTGGGCCATACTTCTCTGTTTCCTCATTCTGACAGGCCCCTTTGTTTGTTTGCCTCCCTGTCCCAGGTAAGAGCTGTCGCTCCTGTTACGTTGTAAGGGGTGGAGCCTTAGGGATTCATCAGTACAGGGCGACCTGTTTCACCACGTTGTAGCGCTGTATGTGGGGGAGGGGTCCAAGAGGGAACAATACCACCTGCCCAACACTCGCCCCTTTTCCAGGCACCTCTCCCACTTCCGCACTGGACTGGTGCCCCTCTAGCTGCTGCCCTGGCCATTGTTCCCAGAGTGGGTGGGCCTGCAGATGTTCTAGGACCATTGGGGCCCTTTAAACAAGTGGACTCTGCTGACACTGGCAGTTTCTGCCTCTTCTCCAACTCCCACTGGTCTGCACAGTTAGAGCAATGAGGCTTGATTTTCCCCAGTGCTGGGACCTTGGGCTGCATGGTCTGGTGAGGAGCTGGGAACACTCCTCAGGTGTGCCTCCTGACTTTTTAAACCATGTGACTGCTCTTTCCACTGGCCTGTTGCTGCTGAAACCACCACACCACATCCTCTCCACTGTGGATCCACCCCTCCTACCTCTCTGGATGAGTATTTCTTTTTTATATCTTTGTTTGCTGGACTTCCATGTAGTTTGATTTACTGGAACTTCTGGTTGTTTCTAGTTTTGAGGTAGTTGTAATCCTTCTTAGTTGTGGAGGGAGACGCTGTGTGTCTGTCTATGCGTCCATCTTGGCCGGAAGTCTCTATTCTACTCACCTTTGGTATTCTTATACTTCTTAGTCACACAGGGTGGCCACCACTTAAAGATGAAGTTTCCATGGGGAAAAGGAAGTGAACTTACCATGCAAATTAAATGGAAAGTTATTTGAAGGAAGAATAGGCAACACTCTACCATTTGTTTCCCTCCCTCCAGTCACAGACCCATAGCTTTCCATTCCATCCATCTCACTGTGTTTTGCCCTTAACTCAAAAACACAAAGCCCCTGTGAACACCAGGAATGTTGGTTGTCCCAGAAGACTGTGAATGAATATGGGATTATTCAGGCCTTGCCACCTGTTTTAGCTTGACTTCCCTAGAAAGTAG
The DNA here is from genome assembly GCF_987537825.1 of Furipterus horrens. Lineage (NCBI taxonomy): Eukaryota > Metazoa > Chordata > Mammalia > Chiroptera > Furipteridae > Furipterus > Furipterus horrens. The sequence goes on from NW_028327182.1 coordinate 47,800,874, forward strand.
AATCTGAAGCAGAGGGTCATATGCTTCAAACTTTGTTAGGGAGTATAATCCCCTAAGGATTCAGGGAGCAAGAGTCTGGTAGAAGGGGATGGAGGCAGAGAAGAAAGGACAACCAGAGAAGGAAGGATGGCAATCCACTACCATCCTTCCTCTACTAATTGCAAATGATGGCTTTCATTCAAAATATATTTAACATTCATTAAACCCCAGGTATTATGCAAAAAAACTATAGAGTCAGTCCCTGTCCTCCCAGAGAAATTATGTAAAAGGTATTTAAATTTTGCCTGTGCTAAAAGAAAGGGAAATTTTTACCCATCAGCTCTTACCTCCCATTGGCTGAAGGTTTGCCTTACAGGGCACTGAGTCCCCCACACTTCCAGCTTGCACATGTGTGGGCACCAGGCAGTTCTCATGGGGGCATCAACAAAGGTATCCTGATTGGGAGCAAGGGTGTAGGTAACCCTCATGCACATAGACAAAGCACTGTTGGACCTGTGTAGTCAACTGGAGCCCATGTGACATGGCACTGGGACAAGAGAGGTAAGACCAAGAGGATCTGAAACACCAGCCATGGGAAGTTAGAAGGACAGGGTAGTAGCAACTGTCTGCAACTCCACATTAGAACACTGAAAGCTATGTGTCTTGGCGGCAGCCAGCACAATGTGAAAAAGCCAGATTCTCCTCAAGACACTGAAGTGACAGCATGCACATATCAGCTATGGGAAGTGGATAAGATTTCACAGCTACCAAGGTCTTCTAAAAACATTCTATGATATGATTCACAAACCATGTCTTCCACTATTTTGGGACCCAGCAGAATCACAATCCCCTCTCCTCCCTGGGAGGCAGTCAACTGTGAAGCCTTATAAGTTGGTAGCCCAAGTTCAAGTCTGAGGTCTGCCACCTACTGGCTTTGTGACCTTCTGCAAGATTCATAAACTCAGCCTCAGTTTCTTCATACGTAAAAGAGGAAATTATGATATCAGTGAGAAAATTCAATGTAATGTTTAGTCCATCGTCCAGCACACAACAAATTCTCCATCAATAGAAGTTTCTGTGGTGATTATGCCACCAAACTCTGTGTCTCCAGGAGTTTCATGTTTCTCTGGAGACAGTTAGGATGGCATGACACTCTGAGATGGTTCTAAAGCCTGAATTATCATCAGACGCTCCTATTTTAACAGCAGAATGGCCTGAAACAGAAATAAAATCAAGGAGTTAAATTAGCATTACATTTTTTCATCTTTACTCCAGGGCACAAGTCCTCCTTAGCGCCCCCAGGAGTGAGTCAGTTCTGGCAGGAGAGAAAGTACTCCACACTAAAAGACAATCTGGGATCCTTTCCCCAATAATTCTTTCCTTTCAGACTCAGTGTTTCAGCCTCGAGGAGGATGCTTGTGAATGTCTACATAAGCTTTATGAAAATGGTCCCACATCTTAAGTTTTCATAAGCAGATGGACTCTATTCCCACTCTTCTTTGCTTTCTGATGCTTTAGACTTGTTATAGCTTTTTTCTTGCTATCGGTGATAGATGAGTGAATTCTATTACTTATCACTGATGAATTCATCACTTCATCACCCCAAATGTTTACAGAATCATGAATTTGTACCTGGCCCTGCACTAACCTTGGGAAGGTGAGTCTCTAGGGAACATCTCATAAGTGGGTAAACATATCACAGTATAGGCAAGCACTGAGGTTCAGACACTTGTTCAATGGATACCACTTATCAAGTACAAGTGCCTGAAAAAAGCTACAGACTTGGTGCCAACCCTCAGTGAGACTGATCTGGAGGGAGAGGCTGATGAATAACATGTGATTATAATACAAGGAGGCTGGCAGTGTGGATGGGAGAACACACCAATATGCCCTTTTGTTACAGAAACAGGGGTGTCCAAAAACAAACCCCAGAGTTTGCGACTGGGGGTAGGGAAAAAGGAAGCAGCTTTTAAGACACCTGTGCAAGCCTGGGGCTAGTTGTTAGTGTCTTTGTTATGCAAAATGGCTTTGGTACTTCCAAAGCCCAAGAAGATGGGAGAAGTATTGAACTGTGGGATGGCAGGAAGGAGCCTACAGAGCCTGCGTAGGGTTCTGTGAATGGTCAGAACTGGTTGCAACACCCACTGCATCAGAGGACACAGTCAGGGATATATAAACAGCTGCAGACATTTTAGCGCGCGCTCTCTCTCACTCTCTTGCTCTCCCTCCATGTAGTTTGGAGGAGGGGGCCTTCCAGGTTGCTCGCTCTCTCACACTCCCTCCATGTGGCTTGGTGAAGGGGCCTTCTCCATGCGGTTTTGAGAAGCTAGGTTCTCCATGCAGATTAAAGAAGCTGAGTTCTCCATGCAGCTTTGAGAGGGCTCTCCAGGCTGCTTTAAGAGGCTCTCGCCATGCGGTTTTGAGAAGGAGAGGAGATCCATGCCATTTACAGGAAGAAGGCAGTTTACAAGGAGGCTGAGAATCCACGTGGTTCTGCATTAAAAACTGGAGGTCACCACCACGCAGAAAGGACCTCCCCAATCATAATTGAGTGATTGGCAGCTACTGGTAAAGCTGAACTGTGCCTAGGAAGTAGAAAAACTGTGTTTCCAACTTTTCTAAGGCTGGCCTGGTTTGGTAGGGGGAGGCAGAACTATGTGTTTGTGGGTATTTTAAAGAACATAAGACTCAGATAGAAGATGGCGGAGGAGTGAGGAGAGGTTGCACTCTCAGGCTCCCGAGACCCGTCTATAGTTTGGACTGATTGCAGACAGAACATCTCAATGAGCAGTTGGACACTGGCAGGAGTCGAGCCTTGGCACTGCTGGATTGGAGAAAAAACATCTGGGAACAACTTGTTTGGTGAGGATAGCGAAGGAAAAAGGGATGAGATGGGATTCCTGACTGGGGTGGCTGCCCAAGCTGCGGCTGGAAGTACACAAAGGCTTTTTGGCGGCCACAGGCTTCCCCAGAGAGGAGTCGGGAGGAGAGCGGATCTCTGCCCACTGGCAGAGACGGGACTCAACCAGGTGGCATTGGCGCTGAAAGACAGGAGACAGCGTACTTCTGTGCAAGTGAGAACGTAATTTTCCTTTATATTTTTCTCTTGTGGACTGCGGAGAGGGGTGGAAAGTTTGGGGGTGGTAGGACATTCTTGAGGAGCGCAGGCGCAGAAGTGCACACATCCACTCCCCAACCCTCCCCTTGGGTTACACGGGCGCGCATAGGGAAGTGCCCTCATTCACTGACCCAGGTGCGCAGGGCCGCGAGTCCAGGTGCCCCTAGGACACGCCCCAACAAACATAATATTAATACCCCAACCGGCACAGGAAGGGCCCACTGAACACTCAGAAGACCGTGCGCAGACACCCCTGCCCAGCTCCAGTGGGTGCCAGGCCATAGCGCAGGCCACTTGCTCAGGCTCTGCTCATGCCCGCCCAGGCGGGTGCGGTGCGGGAATGGCGGGCAGCAGCGACTCATAAATGCTCATTTCTACTGTGCACAGGTGTCCAGGGCCCCGCCCTAAGAGGTGAGAGACCAACTCCCAGAGCGTGGCTCAGCGGGACTGAGGCTAGCTCTTGGGCCACCTTGCATGCACAGGGGCGTGCAAGTGCGGAAGCACATCGGCAGGCTTCAGTAGGCGCCAATCACTCACTTCCACTGCGTCCAAGTATCTGGGGCCCTGCCCTGGGAGACGAGAGACCAGCTCCAGGAACGAGGCTCAGCAGGCCCGAGGTAAGCTCTCAGGCTGCCCTGCACACGCAGGGGCGCGTGCGCAAAGTCACCTCAGCTGGCTCCACCGGGCGCCAAGGAAGTGCACTGTGCCGGCCACCATGGGCGCACACCGCTGCTGCAAGAAACAAGAACCTCTGACCCACCACATTAGACCAGCTGGGGATGCAGAAAAAGAAGACGACACAGGAAGGCTGAACTGAGTAAAAATATTTTTTTTTTTCCCTTCCTTAAAAAAGGGAAAAAAGAAGAGAAGAGAGGAAGGGAAAAAAAAAAGCTATATCTTTAATTTGTTTTATACAATCTCTCTTTCTCCTCCTTCCTCTTAAATCGTTATTTGTGTGTCTGGTTTAGCCTCCCTTTCACTCTAAATAAATAGAATGTAATTACTATATAAATTCAATACTATAAAATCCTACTTTCTTACTATATTCTGCATTTTTCCATCCTTTTCTTCTATTGTTATTAACATACAATGTAAATATTACCTATTGTCTTGCATAATCCCAACTATTATTAATCTATCATCTCCTCTCTCAAAAATCATATTTTTACTCCCTAAAAACAACTCTTATCTATTCTTCCTATAGTATAAAAGCTCTAATCTTTCTACATTTATATTAATACTGGCTCGTTGGCTGAGGATAGTGGGATAGAGGGTGGGGGATATTTTTGAGGGTGTAGATCTCCTGCCCGGGCTGTTTGTTTATGTTTTTAACAGCATCTCCACAAAAGAACTCAAGACAAAGTGGATAGAGTGACTCTCAGTCAACTAGCCAGAAGGAAGATTCTACCAAAGAGCATCTGAAATATAACCAGAGAGCATAAACAAACGACATAAAGGGTAACCCAAGAATACCAGGCTCAGGAGATCAAAGAGACTGCACCACTGAAACACCCAGATCTCCTATAAAGATTCTCATACCACAAAGGTGGGAAGTCAAAGCAGACAAACCCAAAACATAAAAACAAACAAGGAGAATCCAACATGGTAAGAAGCAGAAATAACCTCTCAATAAAAAAAAAAGAGGAATCCCCAGAAAGAGAGGTAGATGAAATAGACATAGCCCAAATGTGAGACACAAAATTCAAAACAATGGTGGTGAAGAAGCTCAATATACTCGACAACCTTAAAAATAACTATGACAACCTCCAAGGAAGTTACCAACAGCTCCAAGAAAATTACAGGGAACTTGCAGAGAACTACACAAGCATAAAAAAAGACATAGAAACTATTAACAGGAACCAGGAATAAATGAAGAATTCAAACTCTGAACTGAAAAACACAGTAGAATCAGTCAAAAGCAGACTAAACGAAGCAGAGGATCGGATTAGTGAGTTAGAAGATAATGTAGAGAAAAATTCCCAGACGATATAGCAAAATAAAAAAAGATTGAAAAAGTATGAAGAAGAAACAAGGGAATTACAGGATAGCATAAGGAAGAACAATATTAGAATAATTGGAATTAAAGAGGGATCAGAAGAACAAGGAATAGAAAAACTGATAGGAGAAATAGTGACAGGAAATTTTCCCAACCTGATGAGAGAAAACGTTATACAAGTTCAGGAAGCAGAGAGAGTTCCAATGAAGAGGAACCCCAAAACCCACTCCAAGGCACATCATAATTAAAATGGCAACATTCAAAGACAAAGAGAGAATCCTAAAAGCAGCAAGAGAAAAACAGCAAGCAACATACAAGGGAGCTCTGATAAGGCTATTGACCGATTTCTCAACAGAAACACTACAAACCAGAAGGGAATGGTCAAAAATATTTCAAGCAATGAAAAACAAAGGCCTACAACCAAGAATACTCTACCCAGCAAGGCTCTCATTCAAAATGGAAGGTGAAATAAGGAGTTTCCCAGACAAAGGAAGGCTAAAAAAATACATCTCCACCAAACCAGCATTGCAAGAGATGCTAAAAGGAATGTTCTAAGAAAAAAAGAAGAAAAAAAAAAAAAAAAGAGAGTAGAGGAACAGAGGTACAAAGGGAAATGAATAAATACACATCAATAATAACCTTAAATGTAAATGGATTAAATGCTCCAATTAAAAGACATAGGATAACGGAATGGATAAGAAAACAGGACCCACATATTTGCTGTCTACAAGAAACACGCCTCAAAACAAAAGATTTACATAGACTGAAAGTAAAGGGATATAAAAAAAAATATTCCAAGCAAATGGGCCTGAAAAAAAAGCTGGGGTAGCAGTCCTCATATCAGACAAAACAGATTTCAAAACAAGGGCAATAAAAGACAAAGAAGGACATTTCATAATACTTAAAGGAACAATCCATCAAGAAGATATAACACTGATAAACATATATGCACCCAACATAGGAGCACCCAAATACATAAAGAAAATACTAGAAGACCACAAGAAGGATATTAACAACAACACACTCATAGTAGGGGACTTCAACACTCCATTATCAACAACAGACAGATCATTCAAGCAAAGAAACACCAAGGATATACAGGCATTGAACAACACACTAAACCACATGGACTTAACTGATATATATAGAACTTTCCACCCCAAAGAAGCAAAATATACATTTTTTTCAAGTGCACATGAGACATTTTCAAAGATAGACCACATGATAGGACACAAAACAAGCCTCAACAAATTCAAGAAAATTGAAATCATATCAAGCATCTTTTCAGACCACAATGCCTTGAAACTAAAAATCAACCTCAGAGAAAAACATCAAAGACACCCAAACTCATGGAGAATGAATAACATGCTACTAAATAATGAATGGGTTAACAATAACATCAAAGAAGAAATCAAGAAATTTCTAGAAACTAATGATAATGAACATACAACAGCCCAAAACCTATGGGACACAACAAAAGCAGTCCTAAGAGCGAAGTTCATAGCAATACAGGCATACCTGAAAAGGATAGAAGAATCTCAAATAAAAAATCTAACCCACAAGCTACAAGAACTAGAACAACAACAACAAACAAAGTGTAGGGCAAAAAGAAGGAAAGAAATCATCAAGATCAGAGCAGAATTAAAGAACATAGAGACTAAACAAACAATCCAAAAGATCAACAAAACTAGGAGCTGGTTCTTCGAAAAAATAAACAAAATTGACAAGCCTCTAGCCAGGCTCATCAAGAAAAAAAGAGAGAAGACCCAAATAAACAAAATCAGAAATGAAAGAGGAGAAATCACGACTGATACCTCAGAAATACAAACGACAGTACGAAATTACTACAAACAACTGTATGGCAAGAAATTTGACAACCTAGAAGAAATGGACAAATTTCTAGAAACATATAACCTTCCCAAACTGAATCAAGAAGAAGTAGAAAGTCTCAACAGACCAATAACAAAGAAGGAAATTGAAACACTAATCAAAAATCTCCTTGCACACAAAAGCCCTGGACTGGATGGCTTCACAGGCAAATTTTACAAAACATTTAGGGAAGAACTAACTCCTACCCTCCTCAAACTATTCCAAAAAATCCAAGAAGAGGGGAAAATCCCAAACTCTTTCTATGAAGCCAGTATTACCCTAATCCCAAAACCAGGTCAAGACACAACAAAGAAAGAAAACTACAGGCCAATATCACTGATAAACATAGATGCTAAAATCCTCAATAAAATATTGGCAAACAGAATCCAGCAATACATCAAAAAGATCATACACCATGATCAAGTGGGATTCATCCCAGGGATGCAAGGATGGTTTAATACTCGCAAATCAATAAATAGAATACATCACCTAAACAAAATGAAAGACAAAAATCACATGATCATATCTATAGATGCAGAAAAAGCATTTGATAAAATACAACACCCACTTATGATGAAAACACTCAGCAAAATGGGAATAGAGGGAGCATACCTTAACATAATTAAGGCTATATATGAGAAGTTCGAAGCCAACGTCATACTCAATGGACAAAAACTGAAAGCATTCCCCCTGAAATCAGGAACTAGACAAGGCTGTCCACTCTCTCCACTCCTATTCAACATAGTGTTGGAAGTCCTAGCCACAGCAATCAGACAAGACAAAGAAATAAAAGGCATCCAAATTGGGAAAGAAGAAGTAAAGCTATCACTATTTGCAGACGACATGACAGTATACCTAGAAAACCTTATAAACTCCACTAAAAGACTACTCGATATAATAAGTGGATTTAGCAAAATAGCAGGGTACAAAATAAATATACAGAAATCTAAGGCATTTCTGTACACCAACAATAAAATATCAGAGACAGAGGCAAAAAAGAAAATACCATTTACTATAGCAACAAGAAACATAAAGTACCTAGGAATAAACTTAACCAAAGAGATAAAAGACCTGTACACTGAAAATTATGCAACATTGAAGAAAGAAATTAAGGAAGATACAAATAAATGGAGGCAAATACCACGTTCTTGGATGGGAAGAATCAACATCATCAAAATGGCCATACTACCCAAAGCAATTTACAGATTCAATGCAATCTCTATTAAAATACGAATGACATATTTCACTGACCTAGAACAAATACTCCAAAAATTCATATGGAACCAAAAAAGACCCCGAATAGCAAAAGCAATCTTGAAACAGAAGAACACAGCAGGAGGAATCATGATACCAGACATCAAACAATACTACAAAGCCACTGTGATCAAAACAGTCTGGTACTGGCATAAGAACAGACATATACATCAGTGGAACAGAATAGAGAGTCCAGAAATAAACCCAGGCCTCTATGGTCAACTAATATTTGATAAAGGAGGAAGGAACATCAAATGGAGTGAGAAGAGCCTCTTTAACAAATGGTGCTGGGAGAACTGGATAGGGACTTGCAAAAAAATGAAACTAGACCACCAACTTACACCACACACGAGAATAAACTCAAGATGGATCAAAGACTTAAATGTAAGCCATGACACCATAAAAGTCCTAGAGGAAAACATACGCAGGAAAATTTCAGATATCTCATGTAACAATATCTTCACGGATACATCTCCTAAGACAAGAGAAATAAAGGAAAAAATAAACAAATGGGACTACATCAAACTAAAGAGTTTCTGCTCAGCAAAAGAAAACATCGGCAAGATGAAAAGGAAACCAACCATATGGGAAAACATATTTGCCAATGACATCACAGACAGGGAACTGATTTCCAAAATGCATAAAGAGCTGATACGACTCAACATCAAGAAAACAGACAACCCAATTAAAAAATGGGCAAAAGACCTGAACAAACACTTCTCCAAAGAGGACATACAGAAGGTCCATAGCACATGAAAAAACGCTCAACATCATTAGCCATCAGAGAGTTGCAAATAAAAACCACAATGAGATAGCATTTTACACCAGTCAGAATGGCCATCATCAACAAATCAACAAACAACAAGTGCTGGCGAGGATGTGAAGAAATGGGAACCGTACTGCACTGTTGGTGGGAATGCAGACTGGTACAGCCACTATGGAAAACAGTATGGAATTACCTCAAAAAACTAAAAATGGAACTGCCTTTTGAACCAGCGATTCCACTGCTAGGATTATACCTGAAAAATTCTAAAACACTAATTCAAAAGAACTTATGCACCCCTATGTTCATAGCAGAACTGTTTACAATAGCTAAGTGCTGGAAACAGCCTAAATGCCTATCTGTAGATGAGTGGATCGAAAAACTGTGGTACATTTACACAATGGAATACTATGTAGCAGAAAGAAAGAAGGAACTCCTGCCATTTGCAACAACATGGATGGAACTAGAGAGAATTATGCTTAGTGGAATAAGCCAGGGAAAGAAAGAAAAATACCATATGATAGCACCTAATACAGGAAACTAAAGAACAACACAAACAAAAGAACTAAATAGAACAAAGAGCAGAAAAGCAGTCAATAGGGGGGAGGGGGGAGGGAGAGAAGGGGGATAAGTAAGGGAAGGGTTTAGTCAAAGAACCCGTATAAATGACTCATGGACATGGACAACAGGGAGGGATATGATTGTGGGAGAAGGGGTGGGCTAGGTGGGGGAGAGAAATGGGGGAAAAATGGGACAACTGTAATTGAAAAACCAAAATATAAATACAAATTAAAAAAAAAAAAGAACATAAGACTCAATAGCAGAAATCCGCAAATAATCTAAATCTATTTAACTGTTAAATAAACAGTTCTTTTTCTTTTCACTAAACTTTAGTACTGAGACTTGTAATTCTGGTGGCGGGCAATCGGGCCTCTAAGTAAATGGCCTGTGGGTTCTGTTTCAATCGGAGCAGCCCAGAGGTTCTGTTACACTTTCTATATGTCTATTCCAGGAATCTGTATGATGTAGCACTACAGTTGAAGCCACTCAACACTCAATTGCCCGCCACACACCTCAATATTCCAGTTTCTGGGTGTTGGTTCAGACCATTCCTCTCACTTCAATGAGACTTATGTTTATTGTTAGAAATAGAGACCTAAACCAAGGACGTTGAGATGCAAGGTTTATTAAGAGGAACCTGCCAGGCTGTCTTGAAAGAGAGAACAGCAGCTGGCATTCAGGCTGATGAGGTTTTAAAGTGAGGGGTAGGGAAATGGTGGGAACAATGGTGGGAATAACGGGGCACTTGGTGATTGGTAGGGTATATGGCCAGGGAGAAGAATAGAATAAGGAAGTAAAAAATTTCCTACTCCCTACTGGTATTTTGCAAGATTTTCCACCGGGCGCCTCAATAGTCATTGTTTGTGGTTTTTATTTCCTGCTAAGCAACTTATTGGGTGAGGGTTTTTGAGGCCCTTACCAGACTTAAGATTTATGAAATATGGCATTTTTTTGTTTTGTTTTTTTAAGGTTGAGAAGCATTCCTCTCTAAGATACTGTCCTATCTAGCTAAAAGCCACAAACCTGGATGACCAACTTATTTCACAGTCCAGAGACATCAATTTCGAGAAAGGGTTAAGTTTCTCTCACACCATAAAAGGCCTGCCTAGCAAATTTCCAGCCCCCAAACTGCTTCTTCACAGGTGATGACAGTGGGAAAGCCACTCTCTTCCATGGAGACCCCCACCCCATGCCTGTGAGAGACTCTGGGTCCCTCGGAGTGGATGAAGAAAATACTCAGACACTCTCCATCTGAGGAAGGAAGGGAGGGGGTTTTCTCTGAGGAAAATCGCCCTCGTTTCTTTATTAGCCAGGGTTTTTATTTACTTTTCACATTTGGAAATGCATAAGGAAAACATGCACCCCTTCTGCAAATGGTAGGGAGTGAAAGGTAAATGCAGATCAATACAGGGTTGAAACATCCAGGTATTTTCCACAAGGTCAAAAACATTTCCTCTAACTTGTTCTGTTCTTCACATTTTACTGACAAGGATTTGAGGCTATACAGAGAAAAACAGAGCAGGTTCCCTTTTCCTTAAGAGCCACTTTGTATTTCTATTCTATCTTTAAAATCTCCTGGAGGGTGGGATTCAGAGCAAGCATGAAAGATAAGAAACCTGCTGGTTAAGTCCCAAGTTCCAGTTTTTGGGCAGGTCTCTACACAGTGGTGTGAAAGTCTTTCAAACCATGCCTGCCTGTCTCCCACAGATGCCAAGCTTTTCAGTTTAAGTAAGACTCTTGCAGTTCTCGAGATGAAGATTCCTAAATGACCAAATAATTCCAAAAGAATGAACAGCTCTTCTTTTTAATTTTATAAATTTTTATTGATATATAACATGCATTTAGCAAATTGAACAAATCATAAGAATATTCTATCTGAATGAAATATCTCAAATGAACACCTCCTTCCCATGACGACTACATAAGTTAAAAGCGATGTTTTTAGTTTTAATATGTTCTAGAGTCTAGTTTATTGCTAGACTTAGAGGGAATTCACTGAGCCTAGCCCAAGTCTTTGCTGTGGTCTCTTCTCCAGCATGAGGCCAAGGTTAGACCAGCATGTTCTTCCTGTGGTCCTGGGGTCTCAACAGTCCGCAGGCATGGACAGCACAGTGTGGACTCACCAGTGGAAGGGAAGCCATTTCCCAAAGGAAACATGACCTGCAGAGGTAATGCCTCTGCTTACTACAAAGACAGCCTTTGAATCATTGAACTGAGCAGCAATTAACTGCTGACAGTTTCAGATTCTCAATTTAACAGCCCATAACACCTAAAAAAAAAAAAAAAAAAAAAAAAGGAACAGTTTTCTGTTTGTTTGTTTTTTAAGAATATTTTATTGGTTATGTTGTTACAGTAGTCCCATATTTTTCCCCTTTCCTTCACTCTGCCCAGCAACTCCCCTCCCTCCAGAAATCTCACCCCCTTAGTTCATGTCCATGGGTCATGCATATAAGTTCTTTGGCTTCACCCTTTCCTATATTATTCTTTTTTTTTTTAATTTGGTTCAAGGTCCATCCTTTGTTCAGCATTCCTTAATTTTTTTTTTGTTTTTTTTTTTATTTTGGTTTTTCAATTACAGTTGTCCCCCTTTCCCCTAATTTCTCTCCCCCACCCAACCCACCCCCTCTTCCGCAATCATATCCCTCCCCGTTGTCCATGTCCATGAGTCATTTATACAGGTTCTTTGACTAAACCCTTCCCTTACTTATCCCCCTTCTCTCCCTTCCCCCTCCCCATTATTGACTGCTATTCTGCTCTTTGTTCTATTTAGTTCCTTTGTTTGTGTTGTTCTTTAGTTTCCTGTATTAGGTGCTATCATATGGTATTTTTCTTTCTTTGCCTGGCTTATTCCACTAAGCATAATTCTTTCTAGTTCCATCCATGTTGTTGCAAATGGCAGGAGTTCCTTCTTTCTTTCTGCTACATAGTACTCCATCGTGTAAATGTACCACAGCTTTTTGCTCCACTCATCTACAAATGGGCACTTAGGTTGTTTCCAGCACTTAGCTATTGTAAACAGTGTTGCAATGAACATAGGGGTGCATAAGTTCTTTTGAATTGGTGCTTTAAGATTCTTCGGGTATAATCCTAGTAGTGGAATCGCTGGTTCAAAAGGCAGTTCCATTTTTAATCTTTTGAGGTAATTCCATACTGTTTTCCATAGTGGCTGCACCAGTCTGCATTCCCACCAACAGTGCAGTAGGGTTCCCGTTTCTCCACATCCTCGCCAGCACTTGTTGTTTGTTGATTTGTTGATGATGGCCATTCTGACTGGTGTAAAATGGTATCTCATTATGGTTTTTATTTGCGTCTCCCTGATGGCTAATGATGTTGAGCATTTTTTCATGTGCTATGGACCTTCTGTATGTCCTCTTTGGAGAAGTGTTTGTTCAGGTCCTTTGCCCATTTTTTAATTGGGTTGTTTTCTTGATGTTGAGTCGTATCAGCTCTTTATATATTTTGGAAATCAGTCCCCTGTCTGTGATGTCATTGGCAAATATGTTTTCCCATATGGTTGGTTTCCTTTTCATCTTGCCGATGTTTTCTTTTGCTGAGCAGAAACTCTTTAGTTTGATGTAATCCCATTTATTTATTTTTTTCCTTTATCTCTCTTGCTTTAGGAGATGTATCCATGAAGAAATTGTTACGTGAGATATCTGATATTTTCTTGCCTATGTTTTCCTCTAGGACTTTTATGGTGTCACGGCTTACATTTAAGTCTTTGATCCATCTTGAGTTTATTCTCGTGTGTGGTGTAAGTTGGTGGTCTAGTTTCATTTTTTTGCAAGTCCCTATCCAGTTCTCCCAGCACCATTTGTTAAAGAGGCTCTTCTAACTCCATTTGATGTTCCTTCCTCCTTTATCAAATATTAGCTGACCATAGAGGCCCCTCCCTCCAGAAATCTCACCCCCTTAGTTCATGTCCATGGGTCATGCATATAAGTTCTTTGACTTCACCCTTTCCTATATTATTCTTAACTCCCCGCTGCCTATTTTTGTAGACAGTTATGCTTCTTAATTCCTGCACCATTTCCCCATTTCTTTCCCTTCCCACTCCCAGCTGATAACCCTCCAAATGATCCCCATACCTATGATTCTGTTCCTATTCTGGTTTGTTTAGTTAGATTTTGTTTTTATTTTTTAGATTCGGTTGTTGATAGGTGTGAGTTTGTTGTCATTTTAATGTTGATAATTTTGATTTTTTTCTTGAATAAGTCCCTTTGACATTTCATATAATAATAGCTTGGTGATAATGAACTCCTTTAGCTTTACCTTATCTGGGAAGCACTTTCTTTGTTCTTCCATTCTAAATGATAGCTTTGTTAGATAGAGTAATCTTGGTTGAAAGTCCTTGTTTTCATCACCTTCAATACTTCTTGCCAGTCCCTTCTTGCCTGCAAAGTTTCTTTTGAGAAGCCAGCTGATAGTCATATAGAGACTCCTTTGTAGGAAACTCTCTGCTTTTCTCTTGCTGCTTTTAAGATTCTCCATTTATCTTTCACCTTTGGCACTTTAATTATGATGTGTCTTGGTGTGGTACTCTTTGGGTCTATCTTGTTTGAGACTTTGTGCTTCCTGGGTTTGTATGTCCATTTCCTTCACCAAATTTGGTGAGTTTTCCTTCATTATTTTCTTGCATAAGCTTTCAATTTCTTGCTCTTCCTCTTCTCCTTCTGGCACCCCTATGGTTTGGCTGTTGGCACATTTAAAGTTGTCCCAGAGGTTCCTAAGCCTCTCCTCATGTTTTTTAAATTTTTGTTCCCTCATTCTGCACTGGTTAACTATTTTTTTCCTCCTTATGTTCCAAATAATTGATTTGAACCCCTTCACCATTTGTTTTGTGTGGGTTTTTCTTCGTTTCATTTAACATGGCCTTCACTTCTTCCCTTACGCATTTTCTGTACTCAGGCATATCCATTGAGCCTGTGAGCCTCTTTATCACCAGTGTTTTAAATTCTACATCTATTAGGTTGGCTATCTCCTCATCTGTGAGGTTGGATATCTCCTCGTCGCTTAGTTCTCCCACTGAAATTTTAATCTTTTGGGCCATACTTCTCTGTTTCCTCATCTTGACAGGCTCCTGTGTTTGTTTGCTTCTGTGTCTTAGGTAGAGTTGTCACACCTGTTACGTTGTAAGGAGCAGAGCCTTAGGTATTGGTCAGTACAGGGTGACCTGTTTCACCACATTGTGGTGCTGTATGTGGGGGAGGGGTCTGAGAGGGAACAATGCTGCTTGCTCAGCACTCACCCCTTTTCATGGCACTTGTCCCACTTTCGTATGGGACTGACGCCTCTCTAGCTGTAGCCCTGGCCATTGTTCCTAGAGTGGGTGGGTCTGTGGATGTTCTAGGACTGTGGGGCCCTTTAAACCAGTGGACTCTGCTGAGAGATGGGCAGTTTCTTCCTCCACTCCAACACACATTGGTTTGCACAGTCTGAAGCAATGAGGCTTTCTTTTCCCTGGTGCTGGAACCATAAGCTGTGCCGTCTGATCTAGTGCTGGGAGTGCTCCCCAGGTGTCCCTCTTGACTTTTTAAACATGTGACTGTGCTTTCTGCCAGCCTGTCACTGCCGCTGCCACTGCCACTCCCACCACATCTTGTCCTCCTCACCTCAGCTCTGCCTTCCTACCTGTCAGGATGAATATTTCTTCTCTATATCTTTGTTTGTTGGACTTCTGTGAAGCTTAGTTTTCTCAAAATTCTGGTTCTCTCTTGTTTTGAGGTAGTTGTATTCCTTCTTAGTTGTGGAGAGAGACACAGTATGTCTGTCTAGGCCTTCATCTTGACCAGAAGTAGGGACGATTTTCATCAACACCATATTCCAGAGCCTATCTCTGAAATGATCTTTCCCCCATTTTTCCCATGTCTAAAAATGTTTTGAAGAATGGTCATCAAACTTCACTTTCCTCAGAAGGCTCTGAGAGAAGGATGCCTCTTCACAGCAAGTGGCATGGAGAGGGGTGCTTTGCAAGATGGGAGGCCACAGAAAAGCCATATTGCCGGACACTGGGACAGACTGCTTTACCTACAAACACTTTCTTCATTTCATGACAATAGGAAACCCAATCTCTGCTCAGCCTTTTGTGTCCACTCCAGGATACTCAGTTGGTATTTGTCATCTGCTATCTCACATGCCACACCATCAAAAGTGCTCTGGCACCTAATGGCCATCTAAGGCTCAGACAAAAAAAAAAAAAAAAAAAAATTCAGCTGCAGACATCCTAAACATCAGCTTGGTGCAAACACTGGGTTAGGAGCTAGGAATATATAAATGTGTCTGGGATAGCTGATTGACCACCACATTTGGTGTCATCGCCCCCACCACCACCAAGACCTGGTTTCCCAATCAGGAACTACATCTTCCTGTCCCTTTTGCATTTATATTGGGGCCCTGTGATCATTTCTCAATCACAGAAGGTGAGCAGAAGTAATATGTGTCATTTCTGAGCCAAAGTGTTAAGTAGTGTGGCTTCTCCACCCACTCTTCCCTCATCCACTGGCTAGATACAGAGGATCAGAGGATTCCCAAGCCTTAGGCATGGAAAAACCACAAAATAAAAAGTCAGAGTCCCTGAATCACCAGGAATATCTGTATTGGCCTATTATGTGATTGAGAAATGAATTTCTGTTGTATTAAACTACTAAAACATGAGGAATTATTTGTTATAGCAACTAGCATTATTCTATCCCTGACACACTAATATACCAGGATGTTTAGACTTGCATTTTAGTAATATTTTTCCGATGGAGCATAGACTGAAGTGACACTACTTCAGAAAGAAGACTGGTATATAATTATTATAATAATAATAAATTTCAGCTATTATTTTCATTGCATGCCAACATTTATTCTCTTTTCTTCTTATAGCACCTTAATTTTCTTTCAATTATGTAGTTTAATTGGGACTGATTCACCATAGCTCTAAAGATTGGCCTGGGTGATCAGAACCAATCAGAGCTATACTAGGACTTTTTCTAGAAGCGTGAGAGATAGAGAGACTTCTTCCATCTGGGAGAAGTTGCTGTGAATGTAATAGGTGAGGAGGAAGGAGTTAAAACAGCTGGCCAGTGATCCAGTCTCTCTCCTAATTACTAGAGGGATCTCTGGAGGAGAGAGGGAAAGTGTCCTAGCCTAATCTCTATGAATGTGCTGATAACTGACCTCCTGGTAAATGATTAACTACAGTTCAAAAAGGGAAGTTCTTATCTATGAAATGCTCTTAGCAGGATGTTCCTGGTTTCATATTGCTTATGGTAAACAATTATAGAATCTATGAATATATCAAGCATGGCTCCTAGAAAAATGCCACATGAGCTCAGTAACAATCTTGCTATAAAATGGAGATGTTCAAAACATAAACACTCCTTGCAGTGTAAGATGAGCACAAACATTACTTAGAGACCTCATCTGATTACCCTGAGCCAGAAAGTATGACTTATTCAGGAAGAAAAGACCTGGGGAGTCACATGGGATGTCCCACACTTCTTTCTATATTTAGTTATCTAGTGCTGTGTAACAAATTCCCTAAAAAATTTAGTGGTTTCAAACTACATCATTTTATTAACTCTTGTGTTCTCTGTGGATCAAGAATTTGGACAGGATGCAGCAGGGTCAAGACGTCTCTGCTCCATAATGTCTTCTGGAGGCTCAGGGGTGGGTAGGGGCAACTTGGAGGACTCAGTGGAGGGCCAAGATTGCCTAAGGCTGCTCACATGTCTAGAGATCTGTGCTGTTTGGGAGCTCAGCTGGCACTGAGGATAGAGTTTCTTCTCCACAGCTTGTTTGGCTTCCACAAGGGTGGCTGGATTCTAAGAGAGCATCTGAAGATGAAGAGGTCAAAGTCACATCACCCTTTATGACCTAGACTCAAAAGTCATATAGCGTCACTTTGCCATATCCTCATGCCCAACCAAATGCAATGGAAGGGAACATAGGCCCCACCTCTTGAGAGCAGGAGTGACAATGTCTCATTATGAGAGGTACATGTGGAATGGGAGATTTTTATTTTGTGGTCATTTTGGAAAATGCAAAATTGCCTCATACTGCTTTGCACTAGTAAAGATTACTAGTCAAGTAAGATGTCTGATTTGACAAAAGAAATCAGAGCCAAGGACCATGATGACTATGTTTGTGCACTATATTTGGCTGTACTTGAAGTAGAAACTCTGATTCCAAAAAACCTCCACTGCCTTGCAGCATACCTCTTTAGGGGAAAGGCTAAGGGAGTAAACCCCGACAGAAAATCCGGAGCCGGAGTCCCTAAGGCGGTTTGACGTTGTAGTCAACACCGGCAACTCCTGCGGCACACCTGAAACCAAGCTGTATTGACTCCGTCTTTCCCTTGGATCCTTCATCTGCGAAGAGAGGGGGGTCTGCTGCATGGGCAACAGCAGACCCTCCATATCACCCTGCCCAGGCTCTGTAGCTTCAGCTTCACTGGAGAGGACACTCCAGCATCATCGCAAGATGTCGATTCAACACGGGAGGAGACAGATACCGTGTCACTCCCGAGTCGGACTGCACAGCCATTCTCGGCGGTGCAGATAGACTCTTAAGAAGCTACACCATCGTCTCTCGAGATGGACGGCTGCCGACGACGACTTGAAGTCAAAATCAGTCCTGCACTGCCTAGTTGCATGAACCAATAATGTACTCTTTTTTTATTTAAGCTGGTTTTTTATATTTCTTTTGCTTGTAATCAAAACATTTCAAAATAATATAGGGCATATATATTACTTGCCACCTTGTTAGGTGGTATTTTAGGCTGTTTATAAAAATATACACATACTTTGCAGCAAGATTAAAACATTTTTTTTAACTGAGGAAAGAAACAAGAGAAAACAATAGGAAAAAATATCAATTAAACTAAGGATGAGGTTAGAACTGACAATTCATTGTAGGATATCATGAAGAATACTTAATGGAAATAAGAGATATGAGCTAAAAGATTTTTTACATAACCTAGGCAGAGTGGGTGGGTCCAATATGAATTGTTGCCTGATTAAATATGAAGAATAAAGGGAAGGATAGGGTTCAGTACAAATCCAAGAGGGTTCCTACATATCTCAATGAAGAACAAATTTGGGGAGGGGGAATTACTTGAAGTTAGGTAGGTAGTTCTTTTTGGATACTTCAAATATGAGGTACCACAAGCATACACAGAGAGATGCAAATGGGTAACTGGTTTTCTAACAAAATACATGAGGAGTAGCTCTGAATTAGAGATCCAAATTCAGTTAGCTAAAATATTTTTTAATTGGGCAAGGCACTGTGCTATAATAATTACTGGGTATAAATGGATAAGCACAATAGATAAGATTTCTGTCATCATGAAGATAACATTCCAGCAAGACTCATCAGCACGTAACTGACACTGAGGCCATGGGTGTGTGAGGCATCACCCATGAACATTGTCTTAGGCAAGCTAAGAATCCTGAAAAAATACCGAGAAGGATGGTCAAAGAGGTGGCAGAAATACCAGAAGGGATGTTCTAAAAGCCACCCAGGAGAAAGTAAGAGAGTATGTGGACTATAGGCAAAAGTACTTAGTAAAGTACTACATAAATAAGTTTTGTTATGTAATTTTTGGTTCTGATCTCTCTGTCTTTGGTAATTTTTTTTTTTTTTTTGTACTTGCCTTACCTAAGTTACTTGAAGGTGGGGACATTTTTCACCTTCATACCCCTAGATGGCTGGCTAGTGTCTCACACCACACTCAGTCAGTATTGGTGGGCCTAACATGTCAATTAGTGTGTGTGTGCATGTGTGTGTACATGTATGTGTGAGAGAGAGAGAGAGAATGTCTGATGACCTCCGTAACCGGATCTAGCTGTCTAAGGACAGGGGCTGACAGAGGCTTGGTTTCTTTGTCTACAGAGCCCCCCATTCACTCTCCACCATATTAAGCCACAAAATCAGTAAGTGTTGAACTGAATTTTCTATCCCTGTTCCAGTGACTAGGCATTCATATATGATCTCTGAGCATGAATGTACTGCCTCTAAGAGAAACAATTTTTTTCCTTCTCTCTGTTGTTCCTGTGTACAGTGTGTTCTCATAGAACTGTTTTTATTTCAATGTGGAGTCAAGGTTTCCAAGGTTAATGAGCAGGGCATTTAACCCAACCAAGTCCAAACAAACCAGATATGCACAGATCTGAAAAGGCAGTTCCCTAGCAGCACAAAACTCAAAACCAAAGGGACCTAAGATCTCATCTTGTGATGGCATGAGTCTACTCCAGTTCTCTCAAATAAGCAAGGGAACAAATAGAGAGAAAATTTCCAAAAATTGTCCAAGGACACAGTTTTTCAGGGCTGGGATTAGAACCAAGTTCCAAGACTCCCAGACCTTTTATCCTTGCACTACAGTACACCCAAAATTTCCTCTTAAACTGACTTTTATCTATAAGCCTGGAGCACTTTGCCCTAAGCTGTTCTGCAAACCACATAAGATTTAAATAATGCTGCAGAGAGATGGCTTACAGCCTGGGTGTTGGGGTGGGCACAATGGAAGGATAAATGAATGCTCATCCTAGCACCACATGGCATTTCATCTTTTATTTCCATAACATATAACATACTGATGTTTCTACTCAATATTCATTATGGCATAATATTTTTGAAGACCTGAGACTGGAAATTTCTCCAGATTCAAATTATACTCTCTGAAAAATCTCATACCACCGTTTTCTTAACTGACCATCATTTTACAATAGAGAATGAGGGAAAACGTTATTCACAGGGGGAAAAAACCTCAAAACTAAAATAATTGTTCACTCTCATTTACATCTCACCTAATCTTTTATTTTTGACATTATAATCCTCTCCAGTGGCAATTAATTGTGGTGTCACAAACAAAGGAATATAACTCTAGTTGAGAAATAAGCAGTGGAAGGAGAAAAGAGATCCTCTTTCCACATGAGTGTTTCTGGCATATTTATTTTTAAAGTAAGTGCAAAATAGAAAATTCACTTTATTCTCACATTTAAGAATGACAACAATGTCTACTGTCTCAAGTCCCTTGGTGAGTACTTCACTGAGCACTTTTTCACATATGTGATCCCGATTAATGTTTGTAATAATGCTTCAAAAAAGAAGTAACTCACAATTCACCAAAATGTAAAAAGCAAGATTTTAAAAAGTAAATTGCCCAGCATTGTTACAGATAGCAAGTGGTAGAATCAAAATTTCTTATGAGAGAACTATAGGATTAAATGAAATATTCAAAATAAGAAATGAGACAGACAAATGTCATAGACTTACAGGTTCTTAAAGAAACCATAGAATACAATAGTAATAGAAAAGCAACAAATAAATTTTTTTTAAGTTAAAAAAAAAAAAAGAAACTACAAAGGACAGATTAAAAGTTATCATCCCTTTTATGGACAAAGCTTTCAAACCTTGAATTTCCCAAATTTTCAGAGTTAGTAAATAGCAGAAGTATAAACTCCTCATTTCCTGTTCCTACTCCTGCATACTATGCTATAAAGGAAATTCAGTCATAACTGAGCATCTAAATATGTACCAAGGACTGTTCTGGGCACATAACTTATGCCATTGAGTCTTTGAAACAATCTACTCAGTCAGTATTAGAATTCCCAGCTTACAAAAAAGGAACTGAGGCCCAGAGAAATGGAAAACTAGAATATACCAGAGCCTAAATGTAAACCCAGGTCTCCATCCTGCTGTTTTTTCCTTTTTATATTTTATCATGTACTGTGTCATAGTATGAACTATATTATAACTACAGCATGCTATGTGCCTTATATTATGTATAAATTGAAAAAAATGAAAAACTCCAAATCACCTGCATCATTAAAAAAATGTTTTCCACCTAACTACCATCATGTTACAAATTCCATTTGATTCATTACTTTAAAATTATGGTATTATGAAAGAAAATATTAATTGTTCACCAATATCCCCCCCACACACACATACACAATACCTATGCTCTCCCCTTGCAGGTAGCAGTGGAGTGTGGGAAGTGACATGAGCTGCTTTTGGCCTGAGCCTCAAAACCATGGGTATGTCTGCTTTGAACTATTCCTTCCTTGGGCTGGATGTGGACATGGAGGCAGATGAAGGCAACACCCTCAGAGATGGTAGAGAAGTAAAATAGAAAAAATGTAAATCCTTGAATGACAGTATTGAGCAGACCCACCTGTCAGCCTGGGACATTTACCTCATTCTATTATCTGAGAAATAGAATTGTATCCTAATCAAGCCACCAAATTATTAAGTAATAATGAACATCTATTGTTTTAAGTCACTGGGTTATACTGCTACTCAGCAATAGTTGCTGATTCAGGTAGCATGCAGATCATCTCTCATCAGGCCCTTTTCTGGTCCTAGCAGCAGGAAGTGACTGGCTAGTTTAAGCAGGAAATAATTTATTGAAGATATTGAGTAGCTGATAGAATCAGGGGAAGCCTGGAGAGGCAGCCTCATGAAAACATGCAGGAAGAAGGGCAGCTAGGTGGTTGGACCGATGACCCAAAATTATACCCCAGGAACCACTTGAAGAGATTTCTCCTGTGTCCAGACACTGACTGGACACCAGAGCCAGTATTAGAAACTGGCCACCACTGGTGTCATTATGGCCACTGCTGCCCTGGAATCTGCTGTTGCTGCTGCAGAACAAATTCCCCACCAACCTTGCCTCCCCCGTTCTAAATTCGAAGCCCAAGCCGGAGATTCTGGCTATCCCTAGGTTAAGGACCCAAGCCTTGCCTATCCAGCTATTCTAGTCCCATTACAACTCCTACAGAAAAGAGCTTCTGATGTTAGGCAGGCCTAAATAAATAAATAAATAAAAGTTGCAAATTGTCCTGCCAGAAGAAAAAATGCCTCCAGAGCAATACAGTTCTAGAAAAATGTTTAGGTTTGAAAAGTGCTCTCTGATGACTCTTGCTTCCTCAAGATTGTTATATTCAACCTCTGGTTTGTCTTAATCAGGACTCTTGGTCACAAGTAACAGAAACTTAGTAAAAAAATCTTACGCTTTTTTTTTAAAGGGAGTTATTGACACAAAAAAGGAACAAGTACAGACATGTTTGAATTCAAGGCCTGAATGATGTCATTGGAGCCCATTCTCTCTCCATTTCTCTGCTCTGCTCTGCTTTCCCTGAATTGCTCCATCATCAATATGGCTCACCCTGTCATGGCAACAAGATACCTTTCTGTGCTTAAGGATATATTCTCTCCTCTCAGTGCACCCAGAGAAAAGAGCATCTCTCCTCCCACAGTTCACAAAAGTTCTGGAATTGCATCTCACTGGCTCTAATAGATCTGTGTCCATTTTTGAACAAACCACTGTAGACAGGTTGTTCAATGGTCACACTTCCATACCTGGAATCAGCTCTATCCAACCCCACAAGGACAGTGAGTACAGAACAGCAAGTTTCTCAAGGAAAATCAGGATGCTATCACCAAAAAGATGAGGAATGGAAACAAGAGATGTCAATTAAAGCAGCAGTCCCCAACCAGTTTCATGGAAAACAATTTTTTCACGGGCAGGGAGGCAGGGGGCAGGGAGGTGGTAATGCTAGGGAACCTTCACTTGCTGGCCTGCCATTCACCTCCTGCTGTGCAGCCGGTTCTAATGGTCTATGGCCCAGGGCTTGGGGCCCCAGAATGAAAGAGTCAAATTGGCAGTGTACCCTAGGACCCCATAGATTGAAAAGGAGGTTTTTTAAAGGTCACCAAGAAACTAATAAGCCCCCCAGAAATCAGACCTCTTTCTTTTATGTTCTGTGAAGCTTAACTTTGCCTCAACAATACAGACCTGAGCATTTGTCTAAAAGGATAAAGACAGTTTGATGTAGCGAACAGGGTTTCTCAACCTCAGCACTATTAACATTCAGGGCTGGGTAATTCTTTGCTGTGGGAGGTCTATCCTGGGCATTGTAGGATGTTTAGCAGCATCCCTGGTCTCTACCCACTAGATGCTAGTACCACCCTCACACTCACCCCGACTTGTGAAACCAAAATGTCTCCAGACTTTGCCAATGTCCCATCCCAATAAAAAAAAAAAAATACCATGTAAGAAGTCATGAGAAAAGAAGGGTTCTGAATACTAACCAGGAAAGACAAATCCAAGTCACCTGGTTTGGCTGGGTGTCCCTGCAGCCTGGGACCTGCTCAGTGGGAATTCTGGTCACAAGGATTGAGTTACTGGACATTAGGTGCCAGAGCTGGAGATTGTCCAGTCCTCCTCCAAAACTCTGGGGGCTAGCCTCAGAGGTGCCAGTGTGTCCCCTTTAATTCAAGCTTAATGTAATCACAAGTCTTATCACTTACTGAGTGCCTGCTGTATGCAAGGCACTACTGGGTGCTTACATGCATTATCTCACTTAATCATTATTTACATCAACACTCCAATAGAGATGTTAGCCTCATTTTACAAAGGAGTAAACTGAAGCTCTGAGAACTTAACTGCCCCAAAATCACATTTAGTAAATACTAAAGCTGAGATTCAGAACCATGTCCATCGACTCCAGAGTCCTCACCTTTACTCATATAAGGCCTCCCTGAATCTCCACTTCTTACATCTTTCTGCTCTCAAGCTCCCATGACTTACAATTTCTATCCCAATTTCTCTTTTCTTAGAGATCTTATTACTTCTTTTCTCTCATTCTTCTCCACTTTGAGAGTTTAATCTCTTCTGCTTTACAAATCTAAAGTAACAAAGGAGTTCCGGCCAAGATGGAGGCTTAGACGGACACGCTAGGTCTCCCTCTACAACTAGAGAGGAATACAACTACTTCAAAACAAAGGATAACTAGAAATTCCAGAAAATAAAACTACACGGAAGTCCAACATATGAAGTTATAAACCAGCGGTGCCATTTGGGCAGGTAAGAGTTAAAGAGGGCAAAGCTGTTTGCGGAGCGGCGGGGCGGCGAAAAATCCCGGCGGCAGTCAAGCCCCTGGCAGTGCGCGACCCCAGCGCTGGGGAGAGCGGCCACCGCATCGCCTTGAACAGTGAGGCCCAGGGGGGTGGGAGGACGGATCCCGGTCTCCTAGCTGAATAACTGTGTGAATCCATCTTGGACCCCCACCCCCAAAGAAAGAAAGCACCACAGGGCTGCGAAATAGGTCGCAGACAGGCGCCGGTCGCTGACTTGTGACGCGTACACAGGCACTGCCCCCGACAGCTGGCCCAAGAAAACAAAACGCATCTGTCAAAATGTGGCAGACAACTATAGAAATCCCGGTGACACAGCTCACCAGGCAGCAGATAGAGAACCTGACAGATGAACAGATAAGAAACCTGTCAGAGGCTCAGTGCTGGGCCATTGTTATCAGGTGGCTTACAGAATTCACAAAAGAGCAGGAAAAAGATAAGAAAGAAGTGAAAAACTTTCATAACGAAAGGAACAAAACCGCATACGAGACAGATGGTGAGGAAAAAAAATCCAGAGTTCATTTCAACAAACTGGAATATGGAGAAGGAACAAGCAGTCAACCAATGCAGCAAGAGGAAATGGGAAGCAACAATGAGAGGATCAGAAACCTCTGGGACAGCTATAAAAGGCCCAACATAAGAATCATTGGTTTGCCAGAGAATGAGGAAGATGAACTAGAACTTGAAAAATTGAGTGAAAATATAATAAAGGAGAACTTCCCAGACTTGGGGAAGGGAATAGACTTGCAGGTCCAGGAAGCAAGGAGAGTTCCCAAGAGACTGGACCCAGGGAGAACCACTCCAAGACACATTATAATCAAAATGTCAAAAATTAAAGATAAAGAGAGAATCTTAAAAGCAGCAAGAGAGAAGAAAAGAATTATGTACAAAGGGGTCCCAATTAGACTATCAGCAGACTTCTCAAGGGAAACCCTACAGGCAAGAAGGGACTGGCAAGAAATATTCAAAGTAATGAAAATCCAAAACCTACAACCACGAATACTCTATCCAGCAAAATTGTCATTCAGAATAGAAGGACAGAGAAAGTGTTTCCAGGACAAAATAAAACTGAAAGAGTTCATTAGATCCAAACCACTGTTATATGATATGTTAAAGGGACTGGTTTAAAAAACAGAAGCTAAGGAGATGAAACAAAGGCAAACTAAATAGGCAACGAGAGTGGAAAAGGAACTGTGGGTACGGGAAGCATATTGGGGGGAGGTCAACAGGGAGGGGGAATGGGGAAAGGGAGGGAGATGATATAGGAATTGGGGATCAAGGTAGGAGGGAATGGAATAGACGGAGAGAGGTTGGGAGGAACTGTATGCACAACTAATGGACATAATCTAAAAGGGGGGGACAACTGGAGGGAGGGGGGCCACCGGGTGGAGGGGAGCAGAGGGAAGGGAAATTGGCACAAATGTAATATTTTAATCAATAAAACACATTAAATCTGAAAAAAAAAATAAAGTAACAAAGGAATCAAATAATAACTATTGCTCACCATCAGATGTATAACCACACTTCATCATTTCTCTTGGAGATTTAGCCATTTTAGAGATTTGTTCCAATACATTCATTTAGAATTTGGGGAGGGTAGGTTAGGCCACTGTGTCTGGATTTTAATTGATCATTTTAGAGACCTCATAGTATTGTATGATGGGATCCGAAGACCCAGGCTTTAACTGTGGCCTCTGACAAACTTGCAGTGTGACTTAACCTCTCCCAGTCTTTACTTTGTCAGCCATAAGACTGGGGGCCTGGGTATATTAAACTACAAAAACTCTTCCAGCAATCTGATGGCAGCACTAAAGTTAAAATTTATTCCATGAGTATTTTAAAAGTCTGAAGTATTTCAAGTAGATTCAAACAAGCAAGTGCTTCTTGGCAGGGAGGTGGCTGGAGAGGGCGCCTCCATGTGGAGTGACAGCAAAGCTAACCTCACCTATGCTCCACAAGGACAGTGAAAGGGGAGGGCTCTGTCAACTGAATCCAGATGGAAAAGTGAATTAAAAACACACACTCAGGCTGAAGGAGGACACCTAGTGAATTAGTTATGGCCCTTGGATGTTTACATTGCAGCAGTGGTGGGGAGGCAGGAGATAGGCATGAATGAGGCCCAGCTGTGTAACAATGTAAACAGAAAGCCCAGTTCACAAGTCCTTCCTCATCGAGTCTGGGCTTAGCCCTGGTGCAGAAGGAGCCTGCCTCCAAGTATTAGGTTAACATGGTACATTTAGCAGAAGTGGGACAAGCACTGTGCTGCTCACACTACCAGGGCTCACACCAGCCAATCCTCTGACTTCTGTCTCCACAAAAAACAGGAGAGCCTCGCAGCAAGAGGGGGACCTGCAGAGATGACAGAGTGGTCTGAACCCTCCTGCCAAAAGCCAGTGATCTCCGGAGGCAAGAGGGAGTCTGTAGAATGGGCACCCCCTGCCCTTTCTCCCTCTCATCCCCACTTCAGCTGCTGTTGAGTGGTTTTTTTCTATTCTGAGTCCTCACATGGAGATCTCTAAGGGATCCTCACAGTCTAAGAATTGGAAACCCACTGGAGCCATGGGGAATCCACCTGAGTTTCATGGTCAAGGTGGTCAGGAAGCTGGGGAGTGACCAGGGAAAAGGAGCCTCTTCCTCTTTCTGCCCACACCACATGCCAGGTGTTGGGTGCCAAGTGCTGTGCTGGTGAGGGGAAGGCCCAGAGGATGCTGATAAATCACCCAGTTCCTCCCCTGGCTCAAGTCCTGGGAAAATACAAAACCTAAGTAGGAAAAGACAGGCTTCTGTACTAGTCCTAGGGACAGGGAAAGTCAATCCCAAGCAGTGAAGAGAAAGGAGACAGTTCAGAGAATGATTTGGCATGGAGGGAGGGAGGAGAGGAATGTCAGATGGCTCCAGGTTGGGCAAGGTGTCTGAGAGGCGCCAGCACCAAGGTGGGAGGCAGAAATATCAAACCAGCAGGTAGATAAAGGGCTTGGAGCTCAAGGGTCATGCATTTGGGGTCATCAGTTAGCAGGGAGCAGTTGAAACTTGGAGAGTAAATGAACTTGCATAGCAGAAAATAATAAATGCTGAGATGTATAATAAAAAACTTCATCTTAAAATATACTTTGTTGAGATGCTGTGTTTCCTTTGCCAAATCAATTTTGGGTTATTAGGAAGTGCAATGGTGACGACTGTCACATATAAACATTACAAAAACTTTAAAGTCATGGGGGGTGGGGGTGGATAAAAGATGGCAGAGGAGTGAGTAGAGGCTACACTAAACTCCTCCCAAGACCAATCTGGAATGACCAACTGAACGCTGGCTGGAAAGAAGCCTTGTAGCAGCGATGGACAGAGGAGGCCACTTTATTGTAGCATGTCTGGTGCGGATCATGGAGGAGACACAGGAGGGCCAGCTGAGCTCACACAAGTGGCAGCTGAGGGTGTGGAGAGATGTTTCAGTGCCCCAAAGGTTCCCCCTAATAGGAGTGGAGTCTAGACCCAAACTGGACCACCAGCAGAACTGAGAGTAAACCAAATAGCATCTGGCTATGAGAAGCAAAAAGCCATGTTTTTTGTTTTGTTTTTGTTTTTTGTTTTGCCGTCCTGGGATGGACAGCAGGAGACATAGGGTAATTTTTTTAAAGTATATTTTATTGATTATGTTGTTAACAGTAGTCCCAATGATTTTTCCCTTTGCTCCTCTCCACCCAGCAGCCCCCTTCTCTCCAGCACTCCCACCCCTCCTTAGTTCATCTCCATGGGTCATTCATATAAGTTCCTTGGCTTCACCCTTTCCTATATTATTCTTAACAGCCCTCTCTCTATTTTGTACCAACCAATTATGCTTCTTAATCCCTGCACCATTTTCCCATTTCTTTCCCTTCCCCTTCCCAGCTGATAACCCTCCAATTGATCCCCATACCCATGACTCTGTCCTTATTCTGGTTTGCTTACTTGGACTTTATTTCTATTTTTTAGATTCAGTTGTTGATAATTGTGAGTTTGTTGTCATTTTAGTGTTCATAGTTTTTATCTTATTTTTCTTAAGTAAGTCCTTTTAACATTTCATATAATAATGACTTGGTGATGATGAACTGCTTTAGCTTTACCTTGTCTGGGAAGCACTTCATCTGCCCTTCCTTTCAAAATGATAGCTTTGCTGGGTAGAGTAATCTTGGTTGTAGGTCCTTGCTTTTCATCACTTTGAATACTCCTTGCCAGTCTCTTCTTGCCTACAAAGTTTCTTTTGAGAAATCAGCTGACAGTCTTATAGGTACCCCTTTGTAAGTAACTCTCTGTTTTTCTCTTGCTGATTTTAAAATTCTTTATCTTGAACCTTGGCGTTTTAATGATGATGTGTCTTGGTGTGGTCCTCTTTGGGTCTATATCTTGTTTGGGACTCTCTGTGCTTCTTGGGCTTCTATGTTTTTTTCCTTCATCAAATTTGGAAAGTTTTCCTTGATTATTTTTCACATAAGCTTTCGATTTCTTGCTCTTCCTCTTCTCCTTCTGGCACTCCCATGATTTGGAAAGTGGCACGTTTAAAGTTGTGCCACAGGTTCCTAAGCCTCTCATCATTTTTTTCAATTCTTGTTTCCTCATTCTGTATTGGTTGGCTGTTTGTTTCCTTCCTTATGTTCCAAATTATTGATTTGAACCCTGGTTTA
Organism: Furipterus horrens; assembly: GCF_987537825.1. Classification (NCBI taxonomy): domain Eukaryota; kingdom Metazoa; phylum Chordata; class Mammalia; order Chiroptera; family Furipteridae; genus Furipterus; species Furipterus horrens. Next base: position 47,829,976 of record NW_028327182.1, read on the forward strand.
TTTCCCTTCATCATTGGTTTTGTGTGGATTTTCCTTCATTTCACTTAACATAGCCTTCACTTCTTCCTTTATGCGTTTGCATATCCATCAAGCCTGTGAGCATCTTTATCATCAGTGTTTTGAACTCTTCATCTTTTAGGTTGACTATCTCTTCATCTGTTAGGTTGGCTATCTCCTCATCACTTAGTTCTCCCACTGGAACCTTGATCCGTTCGCTCTTTTGGGCCATACTTCTGTCTCTTCATCTTGACAGCTTCTGTGCTTGTTTGCCTCTGTGTCTTAGGTAGAGCTGGCACCCCTGTTACGTTGTAAGGGGTGGAGTCTTAGGTATTCATCAATACAGGGCGACCCATTTCATCACGCTGTGGCACTGTGTGCAGGGGAGGGGTCTCAGAAGGAACAATGCCACCAGCTCAGCACTTGCCCCTCTTCCAAGCACCTCTCCCAACTCCGTATGGAACTAGTGCCTCTCTAGCTGTTGCCCTGGCCATCGTTCCCAGAGTGGGTGGGTCTTCAAATGTTCTAGGACTGTGGGGACCCTTCAAACAAGTGGACCCTGATGAGAGATTGGTAGTTTCTTCCTCCACGCCAACCCCCACTGGTTTGCACAATCAAAAGCAATGAGGCTCTTATTTCCCCCAGCACTGGGACTGTGAGCTGCGTGGCCTGGTATGGGGCTGGGAACGCTCCCCAGTTGTCCCTCCTGACTTTTTAAAAGCTGCTGTGCATCGGCTGCCACCACCATACTGCATCCTCTCCACCCCAGCTCCACCCCTCTCACCTGTCTGGATGAGTATTTCTTCTTTATATCTTGTTTGTTGGACTTCCGTGCAGCTCAATTTTCTGGAACTTCTGGTTGTCTCTAGTTTTGAGGTAGTTGTGTTCCTTCTTAGTTGTGGAGGGAGATGCAGTGTGTCTGTCTGTGCCTCCATCTTGGCCAAAAGTCTCTACACAGGATGATTCCTGAGGGGAAGGTGCACAGGACTGCATTTGCACCCACTTGCCCTGGGGTCCCATGGAGAGAGGGCAGAGTGGACTAGAGATCCTTGGGGAGGGTTTGAGGTGGTGGTGTAGGGGAGAGAGAGCTGGGGGAGCAGCAGATGGGACCCTAGTGCTGACTCATTCCCCATGCTTTGGGATACATCTTTCAAGCAAACCACTCCCCTCCAAGTGGCATTAGATTGATGGGAAGCTATAGCTCCCCACCCAAAGGAATTACTCAGCCCCACCCCATGGTGCTTAAGCCTGACAACAGATTACAGAGTGATTAGATTAACAACAGAAAGAGACAGACACAGATAGTAGAATGCTGATAGTCTCGAACAGGCTGCCTAGGTCCAGACTGGGACACAATCTGACATCTCCAGGGGTGGAATCAGAAAGAGAAGAAAGTGGTAAAAACCAGATAATAAAAAGACAAATTTCACTGTGATTTTCTAGAGGAGTTATTTGTCTCCTGCATATCTTTTCAACAGTCATTTCTGATCCTCCAAGTCTGTGAATTATAAGTAACTAGTTTTTATATTATAGTTTATTTCAAATCTCATATTTTGCTCCTCTCTTTTCTCATTCAGTTTTACCATCTGATTTCCTCTTCTTTCTGTTTTAATTTCTCTCTTCACTCTTGCTACAACTCATTTCCAATCCTCACTCATTATTTCTCACTCTCCAGGCTCTCCATACCATTTTTCTTGTCATTAGTCACCTTCCATTCTCTTTCCCATTTATAAAACACACTTATTCTCTCTCCTCCTTGATGAATGTGTACCCATTGAGTGTGGATATGGTGGTAGTTGTGGATTCTACAATTTCATACATAGATGTTCACTATTTTGGCATTTCAAATCTCAAATCTTATCATTCCCCCTCTCCTACAACATTTGCACCTTCCTCCAGCCCTTGCCTTCTTTCGTTTTAAATTTGAATTTTTCCCTGTCTTAGCCTAGTTTTTATTCTTCACTCTTAGTATTCCTTCTCCCTCTATCATCTCAAAATCGCTTCCCTTTCCTCAAGAGATCTCTTAAGCTTCTCATTCTCTTTTACCTCTTACTTCCATCCCACCTATATTAATCTTAGCTGATAGGTTATTAATAGTGCTGTGCTGAAACTTTTTCTCTAATGTGCATCCTATTTTTTCTTCTTATTCATCTTTCTTATTTCTTTTGTGTTTGCTCTCTCACTATATATAATATAGATATATTTTATAACTTTTCTTTAAACTAATACTGTATGTATCCCTTCTCTTACTTCATTCTGCCTTCTTCCCTGACTGTTTCATAGATGATGTAAATTTTACTTGCTTTCTCTCATTGCCTTGTCCCTACTTGCTACTATTATTGCTACTCCCTCCTCCCTCTCAAAAATCATTTTTCTTTCAGTTAAACTCTCATTTGTTTTTCATTTCTTATAATAATCTTAATCTCTTTACATCCTTATCAATATGGGCTGATTTGCAGTTGGTAGTGTGATTGAGGGTGGGGGAAATTTTTGTGGGTGTGGATTTCTTGCCTGGGCTGGTGGTTTTATTTTAGCAACATCTCAACAACAGTGCACAAGACATAGTGGGTTGAGTGACTCTCAGTCAGCTAGCTGAAAGGAAGGACCCACCAAAGAGCAACACAACAACAACCAAAACACAATCAGACAGCCCAAATAAACAGTATAAAAGGCATCCCAATAGCATCAAGCTCAGGAGACCAAGGAGTCTGCACCACTGAACCCACAGGTCTCCTACAACAGAAGGTCAACCCATGAAGGCAGGAAATAAAAGTATATCAATCTAAGAAGCAGAAAAAAACAAAAAGAGTCACCTAAAATAGGAAGACAAAGAAACAACCTCCCATCAAAAGGAAAGTAGGAATCCCCAGAAAGAATAATAGATGAAATAGAGACAAGTTAACTGTCAGACATGAAATTCAAAATAATCATTATAAGGAAGCTCAATAAGCTCAGTGAGCTCAGAGAAAGCTACAAAGAACTCCAAGAAAACTATAAAGAACTCCAGGGCAACTACAAAGAACTCCATGGATGCTACAAGGAACTTATGAGAACTACACCAGCATTAAAAAGGACATAGACTATCAATAAGAACCAGGAAGAAATGAAGAATACAACTTCTGAATTGAAGAACACAGTAGAAGAAATCAAAAGCAGGCTAGATGAACCAGAGGATCAAATCAGCAAGCTGGAGGACAATGTAGAAAAAAATTCCCAGACAGTGCAACAAAATGAAAAAAGACTAAAAAAGAATGAAGAGGGTTTAAGAGAGCTGCAGGACAACATGAAACATAATAATATCTATATCATAGGGATACCAGAAGGAGAAGAAGAGGAGCAAGGAATAGAAAGCCTTTTTGAAAAGGTAATGACAGAAAACTTTTCGAACTTGATGAGAAGAAAAGTAATACAAGCCCAGGAAGCACAGAGGGTCTCAATGAAGATGAACCCAAACAGGCCCACTCCAAAACACATCATAATTAAAATAGCAACATTCAAAGAAAAAGAGAAAATCCTAAAAGCAGCAAAAAATAAACAACCAATAACATACAAGGGAGTTCCAATAAGGCTATTGGCTGATTTCTCAACAGAAACAATACAATCCAGAAGGGAATGGCAAAACATATTTCAAGCTATGAAAATCAAAGGCCTACAACCAAAATTACTCTATCCAGGAAGGCTCTCACTTAAAATGGAAGGTGAAATACGAAGTTTCTCAGACAAAAAAAAAAAAAAGCTAAAAGAATACATCTCCACCAAACCAGTATTGCAAGAGATGCTAAAGGGACTGCTTTAAGAAGATGAAGAAAAAAAGAGAGCGAGGGGAACACAAGTACAAAGGCAAAAAATCACAATGAATGAATATCTGTCAGTATAACCTTAAATTGTAAATGGATTAAATGTTCCAGTCAAAAAACATAGGGTAGTTGAATGGATAATAAAACATGACCCACGTATATGCTGTCCACAAGAGACTCACGTCAGAACAAAAGATCTACACAGATTGAAAGTGAAGGGATGGAAAAAATATTTCAAGCAAATGGACATGAAAAAAAAAGTGGGTATAGCAATGCTAATATCAGACAAAATATATTTCTCAACAAAGACCATAAAAAGAGACAAAAAAGGACATCTCATAATACTTAAGAGAACAATCCATCAAGAAGATATAACCCTTGTAAACATATATGCACCCAACATAGTAGCACCCAAATATATAAGAAAAATCTTGGAGGACTTCAGGAAGGATATCGACAGCAACACACTCATAGTAGGGAACTTTAACACCCATGTCAACAAAGGACAGATCTTCGAAGCAAAGAAACACCAAGAATATTGAGACATTAAACAACACTCTAGAGCAAATGGACTTAATTGATACATACAGAACCTTTCACCCCCAATATCAAAATATACATTCTTTTCAAATGCACATGAAACATTTTCAAGGACAACATGGTAGGACACAAACAAGTCTCGACAAATTCAATAAAATTGAAATTATATCAAGCATCTTCTCAGATCACTAGAAACCAACCTCAAGGAAAAAAACTCAAAGGCATTCAAACTCATGGAGACTAAATGACATACTATTAAATAATGAATGGGTTAACAACGACATGAAGGAAGAAATCAAAAAGTTCTGGAAACAAATGAAAATGAACACACAATAGCCCAAAACCTATGGTACACAGTGAAGGCAGTCCTGAGAGGGAAGTTCATAGCAATATAGGCCTCCCTAAAAAAGACAGAAGAATCTCAAATAAACAAACTAACTCTAGATCTACAAGAACTAGTGAAACAACAACAAACAAAGCCCAGAGCAAGTACAAGGAAGGAAACAGTCAAGATCAGAGCAGAATTAAATGACATAGAGACTAAATAAACAATTCAAGGGCTCAATAAGTCCAGGAGCTGGTTCTTTGAAAAGATAAACAAAATCAACAAGCCTTTAACCAGACTCATTAAGAAAAAAAGAGGACCTAAATAAATAAAATCAGAAACAAGAGAAAAGAAATCACAACTGATACCACAGAAATACAAAGGACTGTAAGAAATTACTATGAACAACTATATGACAAGAAATTTGACAACCTGGGTGCAATGGACAAATTTCTGGAAACATATGACCTTCCAAAATTGAATCAAGAAGAAGAAAACCTGAATAAATGCATAACAACTAGTGAAATTGAAACAGTAATCAAAAAACTCCCAGCACACAAAAGCCCCAGACTGGATGGCTACACAGGCAAATTTTACAAAACATTTAGGGAAGAACTAACACCCATCCTTCTCAAACTATTCAAAAAAAAATCCAAGAAGAGGGAAGACTCCCAAACTATTTCTATGAGATCAGAATTATCCTAATTCCAAAACCAGGTCAAGACACAAAAATGAAAGAAAACTACAAGCCAATATCACTGATAAACATAGATGCTAAAATCCTCAACAAAATATTGGCAAACTGGATCCAGCAATACATTAAAAAGATTATACACCATGATCAAGTGGAATTCATCCCAGGGATGCAAGGATGATATAATATTCGCAAATCAATTAACATAATGCACCACATAAACAAAATGTTAGAAAAAAATCATACGATCGTATCAATAGATACTGAAAAACATTTGATAAACTACAGCACCCATTTATGGTAAAAGCTCAGCAAAGTGAGAATAGAGGGAGCATACCTCAACATAATAAAGGTCATATATGAGAAGCCTGCCGCCAACATCATACTCAATGGGCAAAAACTAAAAGCTTGCCTTCTAAGTTGAGAAACAAGATGAGGGTGTCCACTCTCTTTACTTCTATTCAATGTTCTAGACACAGCAATCAAACAAGAAAAATAAATCAAAGGCATCCAAATTGGAAAGGAGGAAGTAAAACAATCATTGTTTGCAGATGACATGATAGTGTACATAGAAAACCCTATAGACTCCACCAAAAAACTACTTGACCTAATAAGTGAATTTGGCAAAATAGCAGGATACAAAGTCATATATCTGGAAATTGAGGCATTTTTGTACAGCAACAATGAAATATCAGAGATTGAAACTTTTAAAATAATCCCTTTCATTACAACAACAAGAAAAATAAAGTACCTAGGAATAAACTTAACCAAGGAGATAAAAGACCTGTACTTGGAAAACTACAGAACATTGAAGAAAGAAATTAAGGGAAATACAAATAAATGTAAGCATATACCATGTTTATGGATGGGAAGAATCAACATAATTAAAATGTCCATACTAGCCAAGCGATTTATAGATTCAACACAATCTCTATTAAACTACCAGTGACATATTTCACAGATCTAGAAAAAATATTACAAAAATTTTTATGGAACCAAAAATAGCCTCAGCAATCTGGAGAAAGAGGAACAAAGTAGGAGGAATCACAATACCTGATATCAAACTATATTACAAGTCCACTGTAATCAAAACAGTCTGATACTGGCATAAGAACAGACATATAGATCAATGGAACAGACTAGAGAGCCCGGAAATAAACCCAGGTCTCTATGGTCAATTAATATTTGACAAAGTGGGCAGGAGCATAAAATGGAGTAAAAATAGTCTTTTCATCAAATGGTACTGGGAGAACTGGACAGGAACATGCGAAAAATGAAACTAGACCATCAACTTACACCATACACCAGAATAAACTCAAGATGGATAAAAGGCTTAAATAAAAGTCCTAGAGGAAAACATAGGCAGTAAAATTTCAGATATCCCACGCAGCAATATTTTCACTGATCTATCTCCTAGGACAAAGGAAATAAAGGAAAGAATAAACAAATGGGACTACTGTATATCAAACTAAAAAGTTTCTGCTCAGTGAAAGAAAACATCAGCAAAATGAAAAGGGAACCAATGGTATGAGAAAACATATTTGCCAGTGATACCTCAGACAAGGGTTTGTCTCCAAAATAGATAAAGAACTTATACGTCTCAACACCAGAAAGACAGACAATCCAATGAAAAAATGGACAAAGGACCTGAACAGACACTTCTCCAAGGAGGACATACAGAGGGCCCCTAGGCATATGAAAGGATGCTCAACATCACTAGCCATCAGAGAGAAGCAAATTGAAAGCACAATGAGATAGCACCTCACATCCATCAGAAAGGCCTTCATTAACAAATCAACAAACAACAAGTGCTGGTAAGGAAGTGGATAAAAGGGAACCCTAGTTCGGTGTTGGTGGAAATGCAGACTGGTGTAGCCACTGTGGAAGACAATATGGAATTTCTCAAAAAAACAAAATGAAACTGCTTTTGATCTAGCGATTCCACTGCTAGAATTATACCCAAAGAATCCTAAAACACCAATTCAGAAGAACGTATACAACCTATGTTCATAGCAGCACTATTTATAATAGCTCAGTTATGGAAACAGCCTAAGTGCCCATCTGTAGATGAGTGGATCAAAAAACTGTGGTACATTTACACAATGGAATACTATGCAGCAGAAAGAAAGAAGGAACGCCTACCTTTTCTGACAGCATGGATGGAACTGGAGAGTATTATGCTTAGTGAAATAAGCCAGGAGGTGAAAGACAAATACCATGTGGTATCACCTAATACAGGAACCAAATGAACAAAACAAATGAGCAAAATAGAACCAGAAGCATGGAAGCAAGGAACAGACTGACAGTGATCGGAGTGGGTGGGGGAAGGGGAGAAGCGGGGAAAGAAGGGGAAGGGTCTAGTCAAAAACCTGGTATAAATGACCCATGGACATGGACAACAGGGTGGGGATTGACTGTGGGAGAAGGGGTGGGGGAGAGGAATGGGGGGCGGGGAATGGGATAACTGTAATAGAACAACAATTAATTAATTTTAACATAGTTATTTTTTAAACCTTTAAAATTACAGTTAAAAGACCAGTCAGCAGTCACTAATGTTTTCTGAGCTTTTGCAGTGATGTGTACTAAAAAGTTTTCCTGACTCCTCCAGGCCAAATAAATACCTCCTCCATTGACCTGCCTTTACTATTTCACCCAGAGATAACAGGACCTTCATCTGCTCACTTTATCTTTGTACCCTAAGTGCCGGAAGTCTCTGGCACATGGAAAAGACTCAATATCTGATGAATAAATGAATGGATGATAATTTAACCATAGATCTTTCTACTAAAGAGTGAACTCCTTTTTAAAATTTCTATATGCAAAGCCCCTATACCAGTGGCTGACACACAGTCGGTGCTGAATAAATGTTTTTGAATGAGGCAAAAGTTTCAGAAACCAACAGCAGTCAATGTTAGTTCTCTGGCTGATCTGGGAATCATTTGCTCTCACCTAACACCCCTGCCCCACCCCCACTCTCCCACCTAAAATTTGGGTGACTTTCTGACTTCTTCTCTGGACAAGAAAGACTTTCATTTCTTTATCTTCCAAAAACATGCAAGCAAGTCATTTGCTTCTGCTTTTAAAGATCAAGCCAGGCAAATGGTTAGGCCCTTTAAGAGCAGAAAAATAAACATAAGACTCGGCTTGAAAAAGGAGAAATGTCTACCTGCTTTAGTTGATTTAAAGAGCGTATTTTTTTATTTATTTAAAAACTGTGTATTTGCAGGATTATACATGAAAACTTCCAGACCTCCCAGCTCTATCTGGTGATGCTCTACCTCCCTCCACCTCTCCCCATTAATCCCCCTTGGGAGCAGAGCTCACAGGAAGGTACATCAAATCTGCGTAATAGACATAATTACTACTACCAGGGTGAATGACAGAAACACTGTCATTAAAAATGTTGTGTAATCTCCCTCTTTTGTTTTTCCCCGTGGTAAATTAAGATCAGTTCCTTCTCCTCTTGAAAGGATCCTAGTGTCCTGCTTCTCTTTCTCATTCCATCTCCTCTGTTTACTCCCTGCCACTCCACCCTGTAGTCCTCCCTTCTATTCTCATACTCATTACCTATTGACTCACCTCCCAGTGTTTTTCTCTGGGATCTGACCTGGAAGCCTCTCCGGTTTCCTTTTAATTTAGGGTTGGGAAACCTTCCCTGGCAAGGTCTCTAACCTTTATTTGGGAGACAGAGAGTCATTACCCACCACAGACAGCTGCTCAACTCTCTTGTCTTGGAATTTAGTCTAAAAGAAGCATTACTGCTATGTGCAGGCTTTGGTAGAAAACCTATTTGTCACACAGAATTCTTGGGTGTGTTTTTGTTTGTCTGTTTGTATGTTTGTTTGATGCAGTTGGAACTGAACTTAAAATTGTTGTGTTCAAGGCCAATCCAGCAGTGGTGAAGCGTGGAGCCAAAGGTTAACACTTTGATGCAAGTTACTGCCAGCTCAGAGAAGTAGGGAGTCTGAAGCAGGAACTAGCAAACTCAAATATTTATAAAAAACTAAATGCAATTATAAAATTACCATTTGAACTAGTTTCCTAGTGCTGCAATTATTACAAATTGGGTGGCTTAAAACCACAGAAATTTATCCTCTCAGAGTTCTGGAAGCTAGAAGTTCAAAAATCAAGGTGTCACTAGACCATATTCCCTCCAAAGCTTGTAGGGCAGAATACTTCCTTGCCTCATCTTAGTTTTCAGTGGCCCCCAGCAATCCCTGGTATTCCACGGCTTGTAGATGTGTCACTGCAACCTCTGCCTCCATCTTCAAACAGTCTTCTTCTCAGTGTCTCTGTGAGTTCCCTCTTTTCTTTTAAGGGTATCATTGGTTGCGTTTAGGATCCACGTTAATCCAGTATGAACTCATCTTAATTAACTATATCTGTAAAGACTCTATTTCCAAATCTGAGGTTTCAAGTGGACATAAATTTTTGGAGGATACTATTCACCCAACGCACTACTTAAAAGACATAGGAAGATATATTTTTAAAATATTTTCTCTGGATTTCATCATATTCTCTGCATATCTTTCAAATATCCTATAGAAAAAGGAGAGGAATTAATGACAAAGTTTCCACAAAGCTAATTTAAATATAGGAACCTCAAGATAAAAAATTTCTAAAGAATCCTCATTAATTTCTTTTTTTTAGCTCAATCTATACCTCATTGGAAAAGGGCCCTTTCTGTGTGTGCCTCACTGCTCCCACCTCCCAGAGTCAGGGGCTGCCTTGGGTGCCAGTTACTGAAGAAAGGGACAGCCTATAAGAACAGCAGAAATGTTAAGGGGCTGAAGTGTGGAAAAAAAATCTCTTAGGACTTGCAAGGCCTTGTTTTAGAGTGAATTAAAATGTATTTGTATAAACTTTGTATGAACTTTTCTTAAAATGAAATAAAATAGTATTCAGTAACTAGAACAATGATTGCCTTGTTATTACTTAATTTTCTAGGTTCTGTTTTCACAAAATCATAGTGAAATGAGGCAAGTCAATTATTAAGTTAATTATTCATGTCCAAAACCTCATTTCAAAAACATAAAAATAAATCTTTTTTTTTTTAAAGCAATGGTCTCAATCAGAAGTGATTTTGCCCTCCTTCCCATGCCAAGGACATTCTGTAATATTTGGAAATGTTTTGGGTTGTCATGACTAGGAGGAGTGCTATTGGCATCTGGAGACCAGAAATGCTGCTAAGTATCCTGTAATGCTCAGGAAACCCTTTCACAACAGCGTGACCTAGCCCCAAACATCAGCAGTGCTAAGATTGAGAAGCCCTGGTCTAGCTCATAGAAATCTTTCTAAAACCTTACTTAGATCAAATTTCTTTCCTGCTCAAATGACTGTACATTATCTTTGAAAATTCAAGTTCCTTGGCCTTTAAGGCCTTCTATAACTTTCCCAAGGTTGCCTTTCCAACCTTATCTCTCACTACTCCCAATATAAACCCTTCTTACCCACCACGCTGGACCTACACCTAACACTGCTCAAACTCTTCAAAGCTCACCTTACTTTGAAAATGTTCCCCATTCTCACACGCAAAACTTACCTGTTCTTCGAGGGCTAGCTCAAGCTCCACCCTTTCCAGAAACTCTCTGGGACCAACCCTGTCCTCCCAGTCTCACCTAGTGTCCCTCTCCCCTCACTGGGTCCACTCCGGCCACACATGTCTCCTTGCTGTCCCACTAATACACCAAGCTGTTTTCCCTCTCTTCTCCTGGCTCCTGTGTGACTGGTTTCTTATTTTTGGGTTTCAGCTTAAATGTCATCACCTCAGAAAGACCCTCACTGAACCTCCTATTCACTCCTCCCAAGTTCTCTGTCATCACACTATTTGGTGCCTTCATAGTATTAATTACTACATAATATACTGTTTATGCACAGCATTGCTTACTTCTCTCCTGCCTCTTTTTTTTCTCACTCTAGTAATATACAACCCTCTGAGGACAGGAGCCTTGTCTAGCTGTGCATAAATATGTCCCCTACCCCTTCACAATGCCATGAGTCTGACTCAAAATAGGTATTCAGCACATATTTGTTGAATAAATACCACAAGTTATATGTAAATGTTTAGTTACTGAATTTCTGAGCTACATCTTTCTCATGTTCAAGAGCAGAACCGCCCTGTCCCTGTTGTACAGCATGATGCATTTGGTAAGTAACCAGTAATTAAGAGGGGGGACCCCAAAAAAGCTGAAATTGTCTTACGGGGGGCAGGTCCCTTGTAGTACAGGCTTCCCATGCTAGGTGAGTGATCTAGGAATCCATCTGTATCAGTGTACCAGCTGGCATTGTTGTGAGAGGCTGCAATCGGCTTCAGTAATTTTTTTAAATTTGTTTGTCTGTTTGTTATTTTTAGAGAGAAGGGAAAGGAGAAAGAGAGGGAGGGAAACATCACTGTGTGGTTGCCTCTCACTCACGCCCGCAACTGGGGACCTGATGTGCAACCTAGTCATTCATGTGCCCTGACTGGGAATCAAACCAGCAACACTTGGCTCGCAGGCCAACACTCAATCCACTGAGTCACAGCAGCCAGGGCCCAGTAATTTTTTTTTAAGACTTTTTCTATGCATTTTCCCATCTCATGATGGGTGATTTCTGAGCACAACCTGCCCACACCATGCTGAGTGTTCAGCAGTTTTTGACCAAAAACGGCATGATCCTTGTGCTCCACCCTCCCTATTCACCCTATCTCTCCCCAAGCAACCTTTTTTGTTTGTTTCCCTGAATGAAAAAAGTCCTCAAAGGGAAACATTTTACCAATGTGAAAGAGGTGAAACAAAAAACAGCAGAAGCACTAAAAGGCATCAAAATTGACAAGTTCAAAAACTGTTCTAAACAGTGGAAAAAACATCTCGATAAGTGGACAATACTTTGTAGGTGACTAAAGTTTAAACGTGTAAGAATAAATGCACAACTTTTAATAAATAAATTCCGGATTTGGGGGGATCCCTCCTCATATATATTGGATGAATAAGTGCCCGCTACAGATTTAGTATCTACAGAGCTTACATTCTAATATTTCTAGATTTAGTCTCCACAAAAGACTTGCTTAGTTAATTCTAAATGGTTGGTGGTGAAAGAAGGAAGCAGTATGTAGTCTCACTGATTAGGTAAATTACCTGGGAGGTGCTACATTCTGATGTATATTTCAAAATTGCTACACTTGTATTTTATTACACAGTTGTGCCTTGTTTCTTATCACTGGGCTTTATACTCTTTCTAGGGACACATTTTCATTTTCATTTTCTGTTTACAAAATCTATGTGAAGACCTGGCAGAGAGCCTCTCAACTCTTGTTTGGTTTTCCTCCCTTGGGGCAGTTACGAAGGACAACTATCACTATATTTACAAAGCATTTTGACAAATTCCTCCAGTCACATGTGGCAAAGATGCTAACTATCTTCTTATACCCCTTTTGCTCTCCTTTCATGGTTGTAGAATTTTTAGTTGGGACATGGTCACCCAGTCCTAGACCACATTTCCCAGATTCCTTTGCACTGAAGCATTGCCATATGGGATGCAAATGGTAGGTATGTGTGCAGCTTCCTGAAGGTAAGCTTGAAAGCTGAGTGCCTTCCCCTTCTTTTTTGCTTCGGGCTTAAATATAAATGTGGTAGTGCCCACCATGCAGATGAAGACAATGTCCAGAGATGGAAGAACAACAGGGAAAAGACAACCAGTTAAATGACATCCTAGTTGCTGTGCATCCCTGAATTGCTTAAGTTGAGAAGTTTCCATGAGAGAGAAAACTTTCCACCTTGCTTAATTAACTGTTATTTGGGGTCCTGTTCCAAAAGATAACTTGATAGCCTCACCCTTTTCTACCCTCCCCACTAAGAAAATCAGCAGTATCATCACCATTTTACCAAACTGAGGTGCTTGCTTTGTTCAATAAAATCAACAGAAATGCTAGAATTGAGCCAGTATGTCCTGGGACATGTTTTCCTCGGCCTTCTCTGCCACCCCAGCTTCTCCTTTACTGTCTATCCTTGGTCTTCCCTTAACTCCTTCCAACCTTGATCTTGCCCATGGGTACTGATCAGGTGGCACAACATGATCTGAATAAAGGCTATTTTGAGAGACCCTGAGTCGGCTTATGTCCTGGCAGTAAGTCTTATTACATTTCTAGATGGAACTTGCCCCATTCTTTTTTCTCTGCTTTCCCTGAGGTTTCATTTACTACACCAAGATAAAAGCACAGTTCCTTCAGCCTTAGAGATGTCTCCAGAATTTGTGATCTGAGCCTGTTACTGTGGATTTTTTCAGATTATCAGAGACCCCTCACACATTAATAGTCTTCTGATATCAGAGTGCTTTCAAATGATCTCTATTTACCTTCCTTCACTCACCATTTGTTGAAAAATAGATGACCACAGTGTCCCTAAATGCTCTAAATAGAAGCAGCCAAGAAAGGTGGGGCAAGTTAAATTACTTTTGCAACTGGTATATGTGGAGCACCTCCTCAGATACCATCATAGGCACTGAGGATACATCAGTGAGCAAGATAGATAAGGTCTCTGCCTCATGGAGCTTCCATTTTAGTTGGAGACACAGACATGGAAAAAGAAAGGGGGTAAAAAAAGAGGAGAGGGAAAAATGGGAGAAGAGAAATTAAACAGTTTTGTATTGTGATGAAAGTGCTGTATGGAAAATACAGCGGGGAATGGGTCAGGCAGGCCTGTCCCCCAAGGTTCTGATAGAGCTGATGGTTGACTGATGCCAACCTAGTCACGGGGGTAATGATGTGGGAAAGAGTTCCGGAAGAGGGAAGAGCAGGTGCCAGTGCCCAGGGAAGGAACACCTGGGTGTGTTGAGGGGCAAAGGGAAGACCCTTATGGTTGCAGTGAAGTGAAGGAAAGAGGAAATGAGTTGGGGTCAGCTCAAGTTCCTTCCAGCCACTCAAAAGTTTAGACATGGAATTGCAAAGGTGGACCTGAAGGTCAGGAAAAGAGGAAATGAAAATCCCACCTTTAACTATTGTCCTTCCCAGAGCTTAACAAAATTCTGAAAATCTGGTTCAATGGTGTCCAGTCTCTCATCGTCTCAGTGTCCTTTAGAGAGCACTCTGCATGTGTGATAATTATGATAATAAGCATTGCTAAATTTTGGTGTTAAGTGTATACTCTTCAAACTTCTCTAACATATGTACCTTCTAGCATAGGCAGAAAGTAAAACTCCTTATACCGTTATGGGAGAGATCCGAGTCAGTAACAGAATAAGTTACAGTCAGCCTGTAACACCCACCCACCCCCACCTTGTTCCTCAGTTCTTACCTCACTCACAAGAAATGAATTCAAATGAGAGACAACACATATAGTGGAAATGAGGTAGCAAGTTTATTTATGAAACACATATGAGCACAAAGCTGCAAGCAAACCCCAGCTAGTCTGAATGCCCCACATATAAAGGAAATAAAGTTGATAGTAATTTTGTTAATAAGTTTGTTGTATATGCTTGAACCAAAGCTATAAGTGGGCACTCAGCTAATCTGAGTACCCTGACTACTGGTGTTCAGGGGTTATATACCTTAGTCAGCTTTTAGATTGTCCCTCCTCCCCCTTCTAAACCTTGGAAATAATATACAGTTACAAAAGTTTTCTTTCTCAGCTAGTAAAGGCTCTTTGTCTTAGTGACATTGCTATAGAGGCTCCCTTTCCCAGCACAGAGTCTCAAGGACTCCCTCCTGCACTATAGCTGCTTGTGATGTTCGGAACACCTGGCAATCTTAACAAACCAGGCTCAGGACTGCTGAGTCAACAGGTGAGACATATCTCCCTCCTCCTTTCTGCCTTAGTCCACTAGCTATCCTACCTAACAATACCAAGGCTGAATATTTAATGAAACAACGCATCCTAAAAGCAGGGACTAGAGTTGAAAAAGAAGATTCTTGCTCTTAAACCCTTTTTTCTGCATTTATAACATCACAGCCCAAATGGTCCCATCTCTGCCTTGAGTAACCCAAGACAAAGGTTCTGATCATGTATCTGGGATAACTGAGATGGGCTCATGAGATTCATTTTATATGTTTGAGGCCTCAGTTTTATCTTCAAAATAAACATAAATACCTTAGAGACTTATGTCAGCCAATTAGTAAACAGATTCTAGAATCTACCTTTTCTACATTTTTGTAAGTCATTATAACTTCTGTCTCTGTGGCATACCTCTCATTCTCCATAATTTCACAGAAATTACCACTAGCAGGTATAATGGTCTATGTTCAGTTATTTATTCATTGTCTGCATGGTCAGTGGGGATACCATGATGGACAGGATGGCTATGGTCCCTTCCTTCAAGAAGCTAAGTCTAGTCCTGGTTGGTATGGCTCAGCTGGTTGGAGTGTCTTCCCATAATCTAAAGGTTGTGGGTTCCATTCCCAGTCAGGGTACATACCTCAGTTGCTGGTTTGATGCCTGATCTGGGCACTGATATGTGTGACCGCTAGTCCGGGGACATATGGGAGGCAACCAATTTGTGCTTCTCTCTTGCACTGATGTTTCTCTCTCTTCCTTCCTCTCTCTCTAAAAGCAATGAAAATGGGGGAGAATAAAGAAAAAAATAGCCAACTCTAGTGGGGAACACAGATAGTGAGCAAGTAATTTCTAGAGTAAATGTCATGTGGGAGAAATTTGGGTCCCTTTGGAAACAGCCATCTCAATGTCCAGACCTGATTTTGGAGAACTCAACTCTTCCTGAAGGAATCATTCATCCTGAGAAATTTGAAGACTGTTTTGATTCATGATGTATTGAAGAAAATACAGGAGCAACTACTTTTTTTCTCTCTCACCTGCCTGTAGTACTCTGTCTCCCTAAGCACGGCCTTGCCCCATCTTTCTTTAAATATACTTCTGAGGAATGTAACAAAAAGTGATGTGGTAGAAAGAGCCAGCATTTGACCTGAGGTGATCTGAACTCAAATCCCAGCTTTGCCTCTGAGAAGTTCCCACACTCTCTGAGGATAATAACTCCTCCCCTCTCCCCCAGGATTACTGTGAGGATTCATATGATCATTTACATAAAAATGCTTTGTAAACTACAGAGCATTATTCTCATGTCAGCTGCTATTTCACAAGTCTTTGCATATTCTAGACTTCAGTTCTTCCTGACACTAATACACAAATTCCTGCTATTCTTTTGTGACACCCTTCACTTAGTGCCCTTCCTTCCATCTTATGTTTGTGTTCATTTAAAATCAGAGCTGTAACGGCTTTCTCTCAGAACCATGTAAGTTTCTTTAACTGTCTCTCTCTCTTTTCCTTGAGACTTGGTACAGATAGGGTAGCATTTAAAGCTTGGTAAGCTTCCAAGGTCCTTTCAGAGTCATCCTCAAATCCAAACCCCAGAGGGCAACCTATTCCATTTAGCAACTTGGAAAATCAGAAAACTGTTTTTAATCCAGATCCAAACTATGGCTCTCAGCCTAATGTCAAGTAAAGATCAGTGTAGCCCTTAGCTTCTCTATGAAATCTATCCCATTTGGTAGTGACCCTGGAGGAATCGTGGGGGTCAGAATTCCCTTGAGGATCTGATATGATGATTCAGAGAACATTGTGGCTGTTTATCTGGGAATTCCTCCTCATACCCCAAAGCTTTCTTAGGCATCCCAGACTCTTCCCCAACCCCCTCATCAAACCAAGAAGCTGGGTCTCTGTCCGCTGGTCCACCAGCACAGAACACCACCTCAGCCTCCCTGGCATTTCATAGCAGGATGGGGGCAAGCTGGGAACCAACTCAAACCCAGTCTGGGAGGCAGACCATTTCTCCCAGGACCTTCCAGTGACAAATGAAGCACGAGCTTCTCTTCCTACCTAGTTCAGGCAGGCCTCTACTGACCCTGGCAGCAATAGGACAGCAGCACCATTGCCTTGTCCCAATTGCAGAGGGCTTTGCAATAGTGTCATAATCCTCCTCTCAGAAGTTCCCGCGATTGCCAAGTGACATCATAGGCTGTGCCTGGGGAGAACTCCTGAGAAAGGTGAGCAAGGAGAGGCTGTGGATTAATCTGGAGTGTAAGCACAAATAGATGAAAACAAGCACACAGAAAAAAAATTGATATTCCTTTTTTCCCACTTCAGTGAGAGAGGTCACTGGATAATTGCAGAACAGATGGTACTTCATTGGAAGTGTCTTTCTGCCAATGACAAGGAACAGGGAAGCAAATGGGATAGATGACATAACCCTGTGTTGTTACAATGAGAGGCAGGGGCAGCCTGGTGATGCCAGGCTGCACACTGCTATGGAAGCAGCTCCTTCCCCACTATAGGTGCCTCGGCCAGGGTCCTCATCTTGCTTCCCTGGCAGAAGCAATGTGATTCCTGGAAACACACAAAGAAACACACACAAAAATATCCCATTAAAAAGGATGCAGCCCTTGAGCAAAGAACCACAGCATGGAGGGATGGAGGGCCTGTGACTTCATCCCAGCTCTCAGTCTCTGACCTCTACTTCACCAGGCAACACTACCCTTCTCCAGAGTAACTTATGAAGAATCCAGGAGGATGTGCATGTATTTTCAAAGACACCAGAGCTCTGTTGTTACTATGCAGGACTGAGTCTTTCTTCTTTCTTTGTTTAGCCTTCTTAAGTCAATCTACCTATCTTCCACAGTCATTACCAAATGTCACCAAATCCCCAATGTCAAGGAGAAACAGCTACTGTTTGCTTGAAGCATAGGTTTATTTATATGTCAGAATATGACACATTTAGAAATGGCAAATCGGGAAGCATTCTGAAAAATAAGAACTGGCAAAAGATAAAGTAACTTTATATTATATTTCCAAAACACTCAACCAGGAAATACAATAATTTCCCCCCTCTGCAATCAAAGCCATTAATGGACCTCATCTTTCTAATTCTGAGTACTTTTTAAAATGTCTGCTTTTTAGGTCTGGCAATTAAAGCTTGAGGGTTTTGTGGTTTTGGTGATCATTTCAAACCTGTTTAAGGGTTTCTTGGAGTGAGTTTGTTTAAGAAAGGGTACTCTTTTCTCCCCAACTCCCCCCACTCCTCTGTTTTTTTTAATGGAAATATTGACCCATGAGGATTTACTTAAATCTTCCTTGGATATAGACCTTCAAAGACAAAGCCATATCATAGTAACTACAGGCCACCCAGCAGAAAAGAACACATCAGACACAGAGCATAATAGCTGTTTACTGATGACTCAAATCTTGAAAGCACTACTGTACATTCCATCTCCCAGATCAGGGCAGGAGTCCAGGCTGTCCTCCTCCTCCAGACCTAGAAATCTGTAGTCATAGAAATGGAGAGAAGCCCTCTTCCCAGACTTCAGGTATTCATCCTCCTTGGGGAGAGGAATGTACCATTTCTTCCAAGGCTTTGGAAGGTCCTTCAGGAAAGGAAATCGTGGGACAACATGAGAAGGAGGCAAGGATAGGGCTCTAGTGGGCTTTAAATAGATGCACTTCAGGCCAGTCCCAAGATGGATAGGGCAAGTCATGTGAGATGAGGTGGAGTGGGGTGGGGTTAACCTGTTAGAGACCTTATGGCCATCAGGAGTTTCCCTGTCTAGCTGCTTACCATCTGAGGCCATCCCACAGAAACAGCCTCAGGCCAAGGCCACCTCCAGAGGGAAAGGCTCACACAGCAAGAGCTGTCCCTAGCAGGGCCCAGTTCATAGACAAGGGTTTGGTGATTTACCCTTTGAACCCCTGCTTGCACCAGGATGACTCATTCCATCATCTTTCCCATATGCCAATAAAAATCTCATAAGTACACAGACCTGAATCAAGTTTTGCACACACTGAGCTCCTCCCGACTTTTATGGGCACAAAACAAGGACTCACATAGTTCTCATCCAACTGCTGAACAAGAACAATCAAGAGCCCTCAGGCAGCTAGCTTATCCTCCCATCCCTCCAGAAAGTGAGTTCATCAGGGGAAACACCAGAATGGAAAGAGCTCTGGCCCAAAGTGCTTTTATTTAAACCCCAGACCCACTAGAGTCCTCCATGGGAATATTTCAGATGCCTGGATATGGGAGGGGACAAGGAAGCAGTGGAAGGTGAGGAACAGTGTAGGGTACAGGAATCCAGTCAATGTGTGGGTGTACCGAGTTCTCCAGCGTCTCCCAGCAAATGAGCAAGACCATCCAATATGCTTAAGTTGCAGAAAGCTTCCATCGATCAAAAAGCAGGAGAGGAAACAAACTAGGCACTTCCTCTCTAAAACCTTGGGTTTTTATCTGTTTTCTATGTCTGGCTTCTACATACACATTTATTTGAATTTTTAAAAATTTCAGCAGACGAACTTCTGGCCAAGATGGAGGTGTAGACAGACACGCTGTGTCTCCCTCCGCAGCTAAGAAGGAATACAACTACCTCAAAACTACAAACAACCAGAAGTTCCAGAAAATCAAACTACATGGAAGTCCAGCAAACAAAGATATAAAGAAGAAATACTCATCCAGACAGGTAGGAGGGGTGCAGCAGGAGCGAAGAGGACACGGTGTGGTGGCGGCAGCAGCAGCAGCAGCAGCAGCAGCAGCAGTGGTGGGCTTGCGGAAAGCACAGTCTCATGTTTTAAAAAGTCAGGAGGGACACCTGGGGAGCATTTCCAGCTCCTCACCGGACCTTGCAGCTCACAGTCCCAGCACTGGGGAAAATCAAGCCTCATTGCTTCTGACTGTGCAGACCAATGGGGGTTGGAGTGGGGGCAGAAACTGCCGGTCTCAGCAGAGTCTGCTTGTTTAAAGGGCCCCCACGGGCCTAGAACGTCCCCAGACCCACCCACTCTGGGAAAGACAGCCAAGACAGCAACTACAGGGGTGCCACTCCACTGTGGAAGGGGGAGAGGTGCCTGGAAAAGGGGCGAGTGCTGGGCTGGCAGCATTGATCCCCCTCCCCCACGATACAGCGCCACAATGTGGTGAGACAGGTTGCCCTATACTGATGAATCCCTAAGGCTCTTCCCCTTACAACGTAACAGGAATGACAGCTCTACCTGGGACACAAAGGTAAACAAACACAGGAGCCTGTCAAGATGAGGAGACAGAGAAGTATGGCCCAAAAGGGGTAATGGATCAAGGTTCCAGTGGGAGAACTAAGCGACAAGGAGATAGCCAACCTCACAGATGAGGAGATAGACAACCTACCAGACGCAGAATTCAAAACACTGGTGATAAAGATGCTCACAGGCTTGACAGATATGCTTGAGTACGGCAAACACATAAGAGAAGTGAAGGCTATGTTAAGTGAAACGAAGGAAAATCCACACAAAACCAATGGTGAAGGGAAAGAAATCAAGGTTCAAATAAATGATTTGGAATATAAGGAATAAAAACAAACAGTCAACCAGTGCTGAATGAGGAAGTAAGAATTGAAAAAAATAAGAAAAACTTCCCAAATTTTGTGAAGGAGATGTACATACAGGTCTGGGAAGCACAGAGGATCCCAGGCAAGCTGGATCCAGAGGGGACCACACCAGGAGACATCATGATTGAGATGCCAAAGGTGAAAGATAAAGAGAGAATCCTGGGGACAGCAAGAGAGAGGCGGAGAGTTGCCTACAGGGAGGTACTTACAGGACAATCAGCTGATTTCTCAGAGGACACTTTGCAGGCAGGAAGGGACTGGCAAGCAGTATTCAATGTGATGAAAGGCAATGTGCAACCAGGATTACTTTTATCCAGAAAAGCTATCACTTGGAATGGAAGGGCAGATGAAGTGCTTCCCAGACAAGGTGAAGCTAAAGGAGCTCATCATCACGAAGCCATTATTATATGAAGCGTCCAAGGGACTTACTTAACAAAAAGAAGATCAAAACTATGAACACTAAAATGACAACAAACTCACAACTATCAACAACCGAATCTAAAAAATAAAAACAAAATCCAACTAAGCAAACCAGAATAGGAACAGAATCATAGGTATGAAGATCATTTGGAGGGTTATCAGCTGGGAGGGGGGAGGGAGAGAAATGGGGAAATGGTGCAGAGACTAAGAAGCATAATTGGTTGGTATGAAATAGACAGGGGGGGTGTTAAGAATAATATAAGAAAGGGTGAAGCCAAAGAAGTTATATGCATGACCCATGGACATGAACTAAGGAGGATGGGATTGCTGGAGGGAAGGGGTCTACTGGGCAGAGGGGAGCAAAGGGGGAAAAATTGGAATTAGTGTAACAACATGATCAATAAAATATACTTAAAAATAAATAAAAAATAAAAATAGAAAAGTAAAAAAAAATTTCTGCAGAATACTTCCAGCCAAGATGGAGGCCTAAACTGACATGCTCCATCACCCTTCACAACTAAGAAAGGATACATCTACCACAAAATCAGAAACAACCAGAAGTTCCAGAAAATAAAGCTACATGGAAGTCCAACGTATGAAGTTATAAAGAAGTGGTGCTCATCCAGAAGGGTAGGAGGGGTGAAGCCAGGGTGGAGAAGTCATGCTGTGCTGGTGGAGACAGCTGTGGGGATGGCGATTGGATGGCAGTAAGCACCAATACCAGTATTTAAAAAGAGGTGATAAACACCTGGGGAGCAGCTCTCGCTGCAGACCAGACCCATCAGCTCACGATTCCAACTCTAGGTAGGCGGACCCCCATTGCCTGAAACTGTGAAGGCCAAAGAGGGTAGGGATGGAGCAAGGAGCTCCTGGTCTCTCAGCGGAAAGTAAATGGCAAGAATCCATGTTGGACCCCCCGCCCCCACACAAAACACCACAGTGTGGTGAGAAAGGTCACCCAGTTGTGATGAGTGCATGGGGCTCCTCCCCCTATTGCATAGAAGGTGTGACAGCCCCGCCCAGGAAACAAAGGTAAACACAAAACTGTCAGGATGGCAGAGAAAATGATAGAGATCCCAGTAACTCAGCTGACCAGCCAGCAAATATCTAATGGACCAGCAGATAGAAAATCTTTCTAAGGCATGGTTCAGAGCTTTGGTTATAAGAATGCTTACAGACCTAACAGCAGATCTTAAACAAGACAGGGAAGGAATGAAGGCTAGTCCTGCTGAAATGAACAAAACACATACGAAACTAGTGGTGAAGGAAAGAAAACCAGAAATCAAATCAACAAATCAGAACATAAGGAAGGAACAGTCGACCAGTGCAGAAAGAGGAAATGAGAAGTGAGGAAAATGAGGAGAGGCTCAGAAACCTATGGGACGGCTATAAATGGGCCAACATCCAAATCATAGTGTTGCCAGAAGGTGAAGAAGAAGAACTAGAACTTGAAAAATAATGAAGCAGAATTTCTCTAACTTGGGGAAAGAAATAGAGTTACAGGTCCAGAAAGCACAGAGAGTTCCAAATAAACTGGACCCAGGGCCCACACCAAGACACATTATAATCAAAATGTGAAAAATTAAGGATAAAAAGAGAATCTTAAAATCAGCAAGAGAGAAGAAGAGAATTATGTACAAAGGGGTTCCAATAAGACTCTCAGTTGATTTCTAAAAAGAAACTCTACAGACAAGAAGGGACTGGCAAAAAATATTTAAAGTAATAAAAAGCAAAAACCTACAACCATGATTACTCTATCCAGTGAAGCTGTCATTCAGAATAGAAGGGCAGAGAAAGTGCTTCCAGAACAAAGTAAAACTGAAGGAGTTCATCACATCCAAACCACTGTTATATGAAATGTTAAAGGGACTTGTTTAGGAGAAAGAGGATCAAAACTATGAACATTAAAATGAAAACTGTACCACAACAACCAACAACAGAAGCGAGGGAACAAAAACAAAGGCAAACTAAGTAGTCAACAGGAATATGAAAAGAATCATAGGTATGGAGAACATATTGGGAGGAGGTCAGCTGGGAGGGGGTAGAAGGGGACGGGAGGGAGATGGCACAGGAATTAAGAAGCATAGTAGGGGGGAATGGAGCGGATAGGAAGGTGTTAGAAGAACTATATGCACAACCAATGGGCATGGACTAATGAGGGGGGACAACTGGAGGGAGGACGTCACTGGGTGGAGGGGAACAGAGGGAAAAGAAATTGGGACAACTGTAACAGCATAATCAATAAAGCCTGTTTTTAAATTTTCAGCAGTTAAACTAGTTTGAAAATTACAGATCTAGAGACAGAAGAAGAGGGTGGAGAGCACAAAGAAGGGAATGAGGGAAGGGTAAGAATCTTGGAGTGCCTATTGGACACCTTCTATGTTAGTTCATTCAGTCCTTCTCACATTGACCTTAACATGTAGGCATTGCATTTTCTATTGTTTTTTAGATGAAGAACTGGGATTTGAAGAAAATACCATATTGCCCCCAGGACCTCATGTTGGCAGAATCAACCCTAAGTCATGTGTCAAAGTTGAAGCTGCACCCCAGGGCTATTTGATTCTCCCTCTGTTTTATTTCTTTATAAAACCAGTTGATGCTTACATATGATTACAAGTGACAAAATAAACAAAGGTTACACAGTCTGGAATAGGTCTGCCAAGAAATTAGAAATATTCATGGATCCACTAATGTCCCAGTGGGCCCTAAGTTGAAGCAGTCCCTGTGATCAAACCCTTCATCTTAGATTGATTCTAAATTTTAAAAGCTCCATGCTGAAAAGTGGGACTCTGTTTCTTGTCATCAGTGCCCAGAGTGCTCTTTGTTTTGGATGCCAGTGCTTGGAGATTTTTAGGCTGCTCTAATTTTACTGTCACAGAGAAAGAATTTTGTAGAATTGCTAGGAAATGGAGCCAGCCCTCTATGTGCAGGGAATTTTCCACAATGTCCTTGCCAGAAAAGGAGAATGAGCTCAGCTTATGAGGCAAAGTGAAAAAAATTTGCAAAGGACTCCATTCAGAACTGTGTGCTGGGCAACCACTTACTGCATGGAACCAGCTTTGTGCTTGAACAAGACTCATCAAAATAGCGAAGGCTCTCTGACCAGACCTGCTGGTTGTTTAAATATTTCTGCTGCTTGGAAATCTCACCAGAGAAGTCTGCGTCAAGCTTCACCATCCAAGAAAGTAACCAGTAAAGTAACACTGCCCCACATGCAATGCCTTCTGCTCAGTATCTGGTCATTGAAATCATTTTACTTACCAGCGGCTTTTGGCCCAAACAGAAGTTGGTGAATGAACCCGTGACACAAAGTTAAAAATCTTACATTGACTGCACACTTGATTCCTCAGAACATTCCCAAGAATATCCTTGATGAGCATAGATGCTAAAATCCTCAACAAAATATTAGCGAACAAGATCCAGCAATACATTAAAAAAATTATACACCATGACAAGTGGGATTTATTCTGTGTATGCAAGGTTAGTAAAGTGTCTACAAATCAATAAACATGAAACACTACATAAACAAAATGAAGGATAAAATCAAATGATCTACTGATAGATACCAAAAAAAGCATTTGATAAAATCCAGCACCCATTTATGATAAAAACTGTAAGCAAAGTGGGAGTAGATGGAACATACCTCAACATAATAAAGACCATATGAGAGAAACCTACAGCCAACATCATAGTCAGTGAGCAAAAATGAAAAGTATTTCCCTCAAGCCCTGGCTGGGTGGGCTTGGTTAGTTCGAGCATCTTCTGGTACAGCAAAAATTCCAGGTTCCACCCCAGGTCAGGGCACTTACCTAGGTTGCAAGTTGGATTCCAGGTAGAGGTGTGTATGAGAGGTGACCTATCAATGTTTCTATCTCAAATCTATGTCTCTCTCCCTCTCTCGTTCTCTCTCCTCTCTCTCATATAAATAAACATGTCCTTGGATGAGGGTTAAAAAAGCGTTTCTCTTAAGATTGGAAACAAGACAGGGATGTCCACTTTCACCTCTTATTCAACATAGTACTGCAATCAAACAAGAAGAAGAAGTAAAAGGAATCCAAATTGGAAAGGAAGAAGTATTACTGTCATTTGCAAATGATGTGGTACTACACGTAGAAAACTCTAAAGACTCCACCAAAAACTCCTAGAACTAAGTGAATTCAGTAAAGTAGCAGAATACAAAATAAATATCCAGAAATCAGTTGCACTTCTATATTGTAATAATGAGCTATCAGAAAGGGAAACTAAGAAAACAATCTTGTTTACAAGTGCTTTTTTTAAAAAAGTCATTCTTTTTTTTTTTTTTTTTTTTTTCAGTAACTGCCATACTGTTTTCTGCAGTGTCTGTAGCATTTTACACTCTCACCAATAGTGCACAAGGGTTCCAAATTCTCTACATCTTCACCACACTTGTTATTTCCTGTTTGTTTTTTAAATAGTAGCCATACTAATGGGTATGAGGTGGTATCTCATGTGGTTTTAATTTGGATTTCCCTAAGGATCAGTGATGTTGTTCATCTTTTCATGTATTTATTGGCCATTTGTATATCTTTTTTTTTTTTTTTTTTTTGAGAAATACCCATCCAGGTCCTTTGCCCATTTTTGAATATGGTTGTTTGGTATTTTGTTGTTGTGTTTTAGGAGATCTCTATATATTCTGGATATTAACTCCTTAACAGATATATGATTTTGAAATATTTTCTCCCATTCTCTGGGTTGCCTTTTTACTCAATTTTTATTGTCTTTTGATGCACAAACTTTTAAAATTTTTATTAAGTCCAATTTGTCTATTTTTACTTTTGTTGCCTGTTCCTTTGGTGTCATACCCAAGAAATCATTGCCAAATCCAGTGTCTTGAAGGTTTTCCCTACATTTTCACCTAAGAGTTTTATAATTTTAGTTCTTACATTTAGATCTTTGATCCATTGTGACTTAAATTTTGCATATGATGTAGGTAAGGGTACAACTTCATTCTTTTGCATGTAGATATCCAGTTTCCCCAGCACCATTTGTTGAAGACAGTCCTTTCTCTACTGAATGGTCTTAGCACCCTTGTAAAAAATTATTTAGTTATATATGTAAGGGCCTTTTCTGAGCTCTCTGTTCTATTCCATTGGGATATATATAGGTCTTTATTCCAATAACACTGTTTTAATTACTGTAGCTTTATTGTAAGATTTGAAATCACAAGTGTGAGTCCTCCAGCTTTGTACTTCTTTTTCAAGATTGTTGTGCCTATTTGGGGTCCCTTGTGATGCCATATGAATTTTACAATGAATATTTCTATTTCTGCAAAAATTGTCATTGGGATTTTTTTTTTTATAGGTATGGGGAATATTTTATTATTTTTTTTATAATGTTTTTTATTGATTATATTGTTACAACAGTTCCAATCTTCTCCCCCTTGTTCCCCTCCACCCAGCACCCCCCTCCCCCGGCAATCCCCCCCAAGTCCATACCCCTGGTTCATAAAAATTAACTACCCCCCCCTCTCAAATATTAGGACCCTTTGTAATCTTGTAAAGGACAATGGGCGAAGGTCTCAAGCTCCTCTAGCTGCTTCAAGCTGGAGATGGTCGTCGTCCTACCTACCCTTGGGTCCAGAAAACCCTAATAAGAGTGGGGGTGTGGAGGGGAGGGTGGCCTTCCCACATGGGGAAGGATCGTGCAGACTCCAGGTCAGTTGGCTGTCTCCGGTCAACGGCGTGCTTGGTTTAACAGGCTGGTGTCCTTGTTGTGTTCTGGGGGCAACAGATTTGGCGAAAAGGGTTAAAAGACATCATTGAATCCATAACTACTAGATGACAGAAGGCAGGGATTAATTTTTCAATGTTCCATATTAGGGAAAGAAAAAAAAAAAAAAAAAGGCTTCTTTGTAAGAAGGTGTGCTAGGCACATCTCGCCTGTCCAAAACCCTTTTGCCCATTATACTTAGTTTGGGCTGAGGTAAATAGTTTAGGTTTTTCCCCCTCTCAGACCTCTGGGCCTTTTCTGTCCAAGCCATTAGGATAGAAAAGAGAAACCCGTTTTAAAGTGAAGTCCACAGACCACCCCGTTCTTCCCCAACCCAGCCATTTAGTTCAGCCAAACCGTTGAGTCTCAGGAGGCAGCGCTGCAGAGAGGATTAAGTGAGGCTTATGCGTACAGATAATCACTCAGGTAATGCGATCATAGGCTTATGTCCTTTGAAAACAAAAAACACGTGTTAATTTATGTAACATAACCCGCAAAGAAGTCTCTAAATCTGGAGAAGAAACTTTTAAGACGGTTAGTTGCCCTGTTTTATACTCTACTACTGATCATTGTGATTTTCCTTGAATAATAATTTTTCTCCCTAAGGTTACCCTCCTTGTCTTTAAAGGGACTACATTAAGTCCATTTTTAATTTATCCTGTTCGTTTGCATAAACATAACAAGAGCAGCAAATGATCACTTATGATCTTTAGTTCTGCTTTGCTGGAACTTACCCAAGGAATATTTGGGGTGACCTTCAGTCTGTTCTTCAGGGCACAGAAGCTGTGCCACATATCTGGCATTCATCCTTGCCTGTACACACCTGTTTTTTCCAAGTCTTTCTGGTCTTTCCTTGTGCCTTAAGGTCCCTTCTAGCCATCTTTCAGGAAAACAACCTTCGTTCCTTCCCTGGAAAGATTGCTGTGGACCGCACAACCAACCATGGTACCAGGCCTTTTTATCTCACGGGCTATTATTACCTTTGAAAATCATTCCCAGTTCCTCAGGGCTTTCTGGTAACAATCTGAGCCCAAGTATGTTTCCTTTAGGCTTGACATTCCAGTCAAAGACTTGGTCAAAAAAAAAAGAACCTCTGTTGACAACTGGTCTTATTAGTTCTATGCAAAGGAACTTATGTCATTACTTACTTGTTTAGAATGCCAAACTCTGGAGGGATCAAATAGGGAGAAAAATATACAACGTGAAGGAAAATCTTTGTCCTAATATGTCATTGGGATTTTGATAGAGATTGCATTGAGACTTTGTAGATCACTTCGAGTAATATTAACAACTTAATATTTAGTATTCCAACCAATGAATATGGGATGTGTTCCATTTGATTTTCTTTAATTTTAAAAATATTTTTATGTTTTATTGATTATGCTGTTACAGTTGTCTCAATTTCTTTTCCCTTTCCTTCCCTCCGCCCAGAAACCCCCTCCCTCTAGAAGCCCCCCCCACTTAGTCCATGTTCATGGATCATGCATATAAGCACTTCTCAACATCCCCCAGTCCCTTCGGCACTCTCCTACTAATGCTTCTTAATTCTTGCTCCATTTCCCTCCCTTTATCCCCTTCCCCCTCCCAGCTGACCACCATACCTATGATTCTGTTCCCACGCTGGTTGTCTGCTTAGTTTGCTTTTGTTTTCATTCCCTAACTTCTTTTGTTGATAGTTGTGATACTGTTTTCATTTTACAGTTCATAGTTTTGACCCTCTTTTTCTTAAATAAGTCCCTTTAACACTTCATAAAATGGCTTGGTGATGATGAACTCCTTCAGCTTTACCTTGTCTGGAAAGCACTTTATCTGCCCTTCCATTCTGAATGATAACTTTGCTGGATAGAGTAATCTATATTGTAGGTCCTTACTTTTCATCACTTTGAATATTTCCTGCCAGTCCCTTCTTGCCTGCAAAGTTTCTTTTGATAAATCAGCTGAGAGTCTTATAGGTAGGTAAGTCTCTGTAGGTAAGTCTCCTCTTTCTCTTGTTGCTTTGAAGATTCTCTCTTTATCCTTAGCCTTCGGCATTTTGGTTATGATGTGTCTTGGTTTGGTCCTCCCTAGGTCTAGTTTGTTTGGGACTCTGTGCTTCCTGGACCTGTATGTCCATTTCCTTCCTCAAATTAGGGAAGTTTTCCTTCATTATTTTTTTACATAATTTTTCAATTTCTTGCTCTACCTTTTCACCTTCTGGCAACCCTATGATTCAAATGTTGGCATGTTTAAAGCTATCCCAGAGGTTTCTAAGCCTCTCCTCATTTTCTTCAATTCTCATTTCCTCCTTCTGGACTGGTTGAATGTTTATTTCTCCCTTACGTTCCAATTTGTTGATTTTAACCCTGGTTTCTTTTCTTTCTCCATTTTTTTGTGTGTATTTTCCTTCATTTCACCCAGCATAGCCTTCATTCTTTCCCCGTCCTGTTTAATCCTTTCTGTCAAGTCTGTGAGCATCTTTATCACCAATGCCTTTAACTATCCATCTGTTAGATTTGCTATCTCCTCTTCTGTTCAGTTCCTTATCTACTCATTGCTTAGTTGTGTCACTGGGACCTTGATCTGCACCCCCTTCCAGGCCGTACTTCTCTGTCTCCTCATCTTGATGGTTTTCTGTGTTTGTGCAGGAAACAGACAGGTATGAGGAAATATGGGAAGCAGACAGGCTTGATTTAAAAGACTCCTACCGCTGTGCGTAGCCGCCCTCCACTGGGCCCTTAGTCAACAGGTTGTCTTCCAGGCCTGCTCTGAATCCCACCCTTGAGGGGATTTTAAATGTAGAATAGAAATACAAAGTGGCTTTTAAGGAAAAGGGGACCTGCTCTGTTTTTCTCTAAACAGTCCCAAATTCTTGTCAGTAGGATGTGAAAAAACAGAACGATTGAGCAAGAGTAAATGTTTTGAACTTGTGTAAAATACCTGGGCGCCTCAACCCTGTATTGATCTGCATTTCCCTTTGTTATTACTCCCAAACACTTGGTGAGGAGCTGAATGTTTTTCTTTATGCATTTCCCATGTAGAAAGTAGATAAAAAACCCTGTCTAATAAAGAAACGAGAGCGATTTTCCTCAGAGAAAATCCCCTCCCTTCCTTCCTCAGATGGTGAGTGTCTGAGTAGTTTCTTCATCCACTCCAAGGGACCCAGAGTCTCTCTCATGTTTGCTTATGTGGTTTGGGTAGGGCTGTCACACCTTTTACATTATAGGGGGTGGAGTCTTAGGTATGCATTAGTGCTGGTGACTTTTTCACCACGTTTTTGCCCTGTATGTGGGGGAGAGGTCTGAGAAGGAACAGTGCGGGTTGCTGCCAATTTTCCAGTCACTTCTCCCTCTTCCTGTACTAAGAAAGATGCCTCCTTTTCGAGACTGGTAGCTTTTTCCTCTGCCCCAACCCACAATGGCTTTCACAGTCAGAAGCAATGCAGCTCTATTTCCCCCAGCGCTGGAACCGCAAGCTACCTGGTCTAGCCTGGGGCTGGGATTACTTCTTGGATTTAAGGTGTATAACTTTTCTCCACAGCTACAGTTGCTGTACTGCTAGCCACACTGCCAACCACGCTCACCAGCTACGCACCCACCAAGCACCACCTCTGCAGCCGCTGCTCCACTGCTCTTTCTCTCCATCCCAGCTCTGCTCCTCCTACCTTTCTGGCTGATTATTTATTCTTTATTTCTTTGCTGAACTTCCCTGTAGTTTTGATTTTCTAGGTTTTTGGTTTTTATTTTTTTTAGTTTTGAAGTGGTTGTAAATTTCTTAGCTGTGAGGAGATGCAGTGTGTGTATTTATACCTTCATCTTGTCAGAAGTCCTCCTTTTAAAAATATTTTTACTGATTTTTTCCATTACCGTTTAGTCCCCCTATACTCACCTCATCCCCACAATCACCACACTGTTGTCCATTTCCATGTCCTTTTTTCTTTTTTGCTCAATTCCACCCTTTTACCACCCCTACTTTAGCTATCATCCTACTCTCTATCTAAGAGCCTATCTCTCTTTTGCTTGTTATTTCAGTTTGTTCATTAGATTCCACATATGAGTGAAATCATATGCTATATATCTTTTTCTGACTGGTTTATTTCACTTAGCATAATGTTCTCCAGATCCATCCATGCTGTCACAAAGGGTAAAATTTTCTTATTTTTATGGCTCAGTAGTAGTATTCCATTGTGCAAATGTACCATAACCGCGCTATTTTATCCACTCATCTATTGATGGACACTTGGGCTGCTTCCAAATCTTGGCTATCATAAATAACACTGCAATGAACATAGGGGTGCATATATGAGTATTTTTTTACATTAGTGTTTCAGGTTTCTTTAGATAACTTCCCAGAAATGGAATTACTGGGACATAAGACAGTTCCATTTTAAACTTTTTGAGGTAATTCCATACTGCTTTTCACAAGTGCTCCACCAATCTGCATTCTCGCCAATGGTACAAAAGAGTTCCACTTCCTCACCAACATTTGTTGTTTATTGATTTATTAGTGAAATCAAGAAAACAATATCACTTACAATTGCATCAAAAATAAAATAAAATAAAATACCTTGGAATAAACTTAACCAAGAATGTAACAGATCTGTACTCATAAAATTATAAGACCCTGAAGAAAGAAACTGAAGAAGATACAAATAAGTGGAAGCATATACCCTGTTCACAGTTAGGAAGAATTAACATCCTTAAAATGTCCATAATAGCCAAAGCAATCTACAGATTCAATGGAATTCCTA
Organism: Furipterus horrens; assembly: GCF_987537825.1. Classification (NCBI taxonomy): domain Eukaryota; kingdom Metazoa; phylum Chordata; class Mammalia; order Chiroptera; family Furipteridae; genus Furipterus; species Furipterus horrens. The sequence goes on from NW_028327182.1 coordinate 47,861,530, forward strand.
TCAAGATGCCAACAGCATTTTTCACAGAACTAGAACAAATATTCCAAAAATTTATATGTAATCACAGAAATTTTGAGAAGGAAAAACAAAATCGGAGAAATTATGCTACCTGATATCAAACTATATTACAAGGCCATAATAATCAAAACAGCATGATATTGGCATAAAAATAGACACAAAGATCAATGGAACAGAGTTGAAAGCCCCGAAATAGACCCACATCTTTATGGTCAAGTAATAGTTGACAAAGCAGGCAAGAACATACAATGGGGTAAAGACAGTCTATTCAATAAATGATGTTGGGAAAAATTAGACAGATACATGTAAAAAAAAAAAAGAAACTAGACAACCTTCTTCCACTATAAACAAGAATAAACTCAAAATGGACTAAAGACTTAAATGTTAGACTTGAAACCATAAACATCCTAGAAGAATACATAGACAATAAAATTTTGGGCACTTCTCAGAGCAATGTTTTTTCTGATGCATCTCTTCAAGCTAGGGAAACAAAAGAAAAAATAAGCAAGTGAGACTACATCAAACTATAAGTTTTGCATAGCAAAGGAAACCATCAACAAAATGTACTCTCTGATACATATGGTAAGGGGTTAATATACAAAATTTATAAAGAACTTATACAACTCAACACCAAAAAAAACAAACAATCTAATTTAAAAAGACACTTCTCCAAAGAGAACATACAGATAGCCAACAGACATATGAAAAGAGGCTCAATATCACTAATCATCAGAGAAATGCAAATTAAAACCACAATGAGATATCACCTCACACCTGTCAGAATTGCTATCAGGCTATCTTCAATAAATCAACAAACAACAAGTGTTGGCGAGGATGTGGAGAAAGGAAACCCTTGTGCAATGTTAGTGGGAATGCAGACTGGTGCAGCCACTGTGGGAAGAAGTATGGAGATACCTAAAAAAATTAAAAATAGAACTGCCTTATGACAGTTCTGGTATCTGAAGAAAGCCAAATCATTAATTCGAAAGAAAACCAGAATTATCTTCTGGAGGGCGGGCCACTGGTAGTACAGGGTTCCCAGGCTAGGTTGTTCTAGGAACCCAATGTATCAGTGCATCAGCTGTTGTTGTTGTGAGAAGCTGCAGTTTACGCATCAACGAATTTTTTCTGAAGATTCTTGCAACGCATGTGTACATTTCATGATGGGTGATTTACAAGCGTACCTGCCCATACTGCACTTACTGTTCATCAGTTTTTGACCAAAAATGGCATGACCCCCATGCCCCACACTTATTGTTCACCTGATCTTGCTTCAAGCAACTGTTTTTTGTTTCCCTGGATGAAAACAGTCATCGAAGGGAAACATTTTGCCAATGTGGAAGAGGTGAAACTAAAAATGGCATCAAAATTGACAAGTTCAAAACTGTTTTCGGCAGTGGAAAAAACATCTCGATAGGTGTATTGCATCAAATGGAGAGTACTTTGAAGGTGACTAAAGTTTAAACATGTAAGAATAAAGAAACAATTTTTATAAATAAATTCCTATTTGGGGTGCCCCCTTGTATATGCACCCCTATGTTCATTGCGGCATTATTTACAATAGCCATGATTTGGAAGCAGCCCAAGAGCCATCAGTAAATGAGTGGATTAAAATGCTGTGGTACAAGGAGAAATCATCTGGAATAACCAACTGAACACTAGCTGGAGAGAAGTCTTATAACCACGGAGAGACAGAAAAGGCCGCTACATCACAACATGACCGGTAGGGAGTGCAGAGACACGGAAGGGCTGGGCTCACATGGCTGGCAGCTGAAGGGACTGAGAAACAGCTCAGCAGCCGGGGGTTCCCCCTGAGAAGGGCAGGGCCTAAACCCCCAGCTGAGCTTCCCAGCCTACAGCAACAGAGTGGAAAGTAAAATAGTATCCAGCTGTGAAAAGCAAAAGCCACAGGATTTCTTGCTAGCCAGAGAGAAACAGCTGGAGAAAAAGAGCTCTTCAGCGAATCACATATGAAAATATTTTGGCCGCCACTTACCCTGGGCTCGAGTGGAGGGAAGGCAGAGAGGACTGGAGACACTTGGGGAGAGTTTGGTGTGGTGGCTTTGAGGGGAGAACTGGGGAAGCGGCCGACAGGGTCCCAGTGCTGACCCATCCCCAGTACTGCAGGCAAACCACCACCCCCCCACTCCAAGTGGCGTCAGCCTGAGGGGAAGCAAAAGCCCAGCCTACAGGAATTAAGCTGCCACACCCACGGTCCTTAAGCCTCACAGCTAATCACAGGTTGAATAGATTAACAACTAAATAAGTCAGACAAAGGCAGTAGATCCCTGGAAGTCTCCAATAGGCTGCCTAGGTCCAGACTGGTACAGGATCTGACACCACCGTGGGCAGATCCAGGAAGTGCAGATCATTCTAAGAAGCACCAACAAACAATATGAGTCACAAAAATGGGGAGACAGAGAAAGAACCCCCCGTCGAAAGGAAAGGTAGAATCCCCAGGAAGAATACTAAAGGAAATAGAGGGGAGCCAACTATCAGATGTGGAATTGAAAGCATGCATTATGGAAAGGTCAATGAGCTCAGCGGAAACTACAAAGAACTCCAGGGAAACTACAAGGAACTCCAGAAAAACTATAAGGAACTTACTGAGAATTGCACCAGCATGAAAAAGAACATAGAAGCTATCAATAAGAGCCAGGAGGAAATGAAGAATATGATCTCTGAATTGAAGAACACAATAGAAGGAATTAAAAGCAGGCTAAAGGAAGCAGAAGATCAGATCAGCGAGCTGAAAGACAATGTACACAAAAACTCCCAGACAGTGCAACAAAATGAAAAAAGACTGAACAAGACTAAAGTGGCTCTAAGACAGCTGGAGGACAACAAGAAATGTAATAATATCTGTATCACAGGAATTCCAGAAGGAGAAGAAGAGCAAGGGATAGAAAACCTCTTTGAAAAACTAATGACAGAAAACTTCCCTAACATGAGGAGAGAAAGAATCACGCAAGTCCAGGAAGCACAGAGGGTCCCAATGAAGATGAACGCCAACAGGCACACTTCAAGACACATCATAATTAAAATGGCAACATTCAAAGACAAAGAGAGAATCCTAAAAGCAGAAAGAGAAAAACAGCAAATAACATACAAGAAAGCTCTGGTACAGCTATCATCAGATTTCTCAGTGGAAGCACTACAAGCCAGAAGGGAATGGCAAAAAATATCCCAAGCAATGAAAAACAAAGGCCTACAACCAAGAATACTCTACCCAGCAAGACTCTCATTCAAAATGGAAGGTGAGATAAGGAGTTTCCAAGACAAAAGAAGGCTAAAAGAATACATCTCCACCAAACCAGCATTGCAAGAGATGCTAGAGGGTCTGCTTTAAGAAAATGAAGAAACAGAGAGAGACAGAGAGGAACATGAGTACAAAGGGGGGAAATGACAATGAATAAGTACTGAAAGAAAGAAGGACCTTCTACCATTTGCAACAACATGGGTGGAACTAGAAAGAATTATGCTTAGCAAAATAAGCCAGGCAACGAAAGAAAAATACCTTATGCTATCACCTATTACGGGAAACTAATGAACAACACAAACAAATGAGCAAAATTGAACCAGAGGTATGTAAACAAGGAATAAACTAACAGTAACAAAGGAGGAGATGGGAGGGAGAGAAGGGGGTAAGAAGAGAAAGAGTCTAGTCAAAGAACATGTATAAATGACCCATGGACATGGACAACTGGGTGGGGACTGAATGTGGGAGAAGGGGGACAGAGTACAGGGAAGCAAGAGGGGGAAAAAAGTGGGACAACTGTAATGAAAAAAAAAATTTAGTGGGGGAAAAAATAAAAATATAAAGAATGGAAATGCAAGTTCAGTGAATATTAGAAGGACAAGAATTTTCCTTCACACTGTGTATTTTTCTCCCTATCTGATCCCTCCAGAGTCTGGCATTCTCAAGAAGTAAGTAATGACATAAGTTTCTTTGCATAAAATTAATAAGACCAGTTATTAATAGAGATTTTTTTGACTAAGACTTTGACTGGAATGTCATGCCTAAAGGAGACATGCTTGGGCTCTGGTTGTTACCAAAAAGCACAGAGGAACTGGGATTGACTTTCAAAGGTAATAAAAGCCCACAAGATAAAAGGCCTGGTATCTTGGTTGGATATGCGGTCCATGGCAATCTTTCCAGGGAAGGAATGAAGGTTGTTTTCATGTAAGATGGCTAGGAGGGACCCAAGGCACAATGGAAAACCAGGAGGACTTGGAAAAGACAGGTGTTTACAGGCAAGGCTGAATGCCAGGTATGTGGTTCTGCTTCTGTGCTCTGAAGGGCAGACTGAAAGTCACCCTAAATGTTCCTTGTGTAAGTTCCAGCAAAACAGAACTAAAGATCATAAGTGATCGTTTGCTGCTCTTGTTGTGTTTATGCAAATGAACAGGATAAATTAAAAATGGACTTAATGCAGTCCCTTTAATGACAAGGAGGGTAATCTTAGGGAGAAAAATCATGATTCAAGGAAAATCACAATGCTCAGTGGTAGACTATAAAGTAGTGCAGCTAACTGTCTTTAAAGTTTATCTTCATTTAAAGTTTGTTTTGATTTGAAAATTAAACTACATCTGTGGTATTATCAAAGATGTTTAATTTACAGGAAAGAAGAATGTCAAATGCCGTGGAACTGGATGTCTTTCCGATAAGACAGTCCTACAGATTTAGAGACTTGTATGTGTGTTATGTTACATAAATTAACATGTGTTTTCTGTTTTCAAAGGGCATAAGCCTATGATCTCATTACCTGAATGATTGTCTGTATGTATAGGCCTCACTTAATCCTGTCTGCAGCGCTGCCTCCTGAGACTCAATGGTTTGGCTGAACTAAGTGGCTGGGTTGGTGAAGAATGGGGTGATCTGTGGGCTTCACTTTAAAACTGGTTTCTCTTTTCTGTCCTAATGGCTTGGACAGAAAGAGCCCAGAGGTCTGAGAGGGGGGATACCTTAAGTATTTCCCTCAGCCAAAACTAAGTATAATGGGAAAAAGGGTTTCGGACAGGTGAGATGTACCTGGGACACCTTCCTCCAAAGAAGCCCTTCTTTTCCCTAATGTAGGACATTGAAAAATTAATACCTGCCTTTTGTCAACTAGTGGTTATGGATTGAATGATGTCTTTTAACCCTGTTGCCAAATCTGTTGCCTCCAGAATACAACAAGGATGCCAGGCTGTTAAATCAAGCATGCCGTTGTCCGAGGACAGCCAACCGATGTGGAGTCTGCATGATCCTTCCCCATGTGGGAAGGCCACCCCCGCCTCCACACCCCCACTCTTATTAGGGATTTCTGGACCCAAGGGTAGGTAGGACGACGACCATCTCCAGCTTGAAGCAGCTAGAGGAACTTGAGACCTTCGCCCACTGTCCTTTATAAGATTATAAAGGGTCTTAAGTCTGAGAGGGAGGGATTGTTATTTTTTATTGTTAAAATAATTGATTATTTATTTATTTTTTTAAAAAAAGAAGAATATATGAAAGGGTGAGACAGGAGATCTTGTATGTACAACCCATGGGCATGGACTTGGGGTGGTGGGATTGTTGGGGGAAGGGTGGTGCTGGGTGGAGGGGAGCAAAGGGGAAAAAATTGGAACTATTGTAACAATATAATCAATAAAATATACTTACAAAAAAATAAAATAAAATAAAATGCTGTGGTACACTTATATAATGGAATACTACTCAGTCATAAAAAAAGAAGAAAATCTTACCTTTGTGACAGCATGGGTGGACCTGGAGAGTATACGCTACACGAATAAGACAGAGAAAGACAAATACCATATAATTTCACTTATATGTAGAATCTAATGAACAAAATTAACTAACAAACAAGATAGAAACAATCTCACAGCTGTCAGAGGGGAAGCATCAGGGGACAGGGTAAAAAGGTAAAGGGATGAAAAAAAAATCCCTCATAGATAGACAAGAGTATGGCATCACTATTTGGGAAGGGGGTGGGGAAGGTAGAAGAGGGCATGGGGAGATAAATGATGATGGAAAGAGACATGACTTGGGGTGGTGAACATACAATATACAGATCATGTATTACAAAATTGTACTCCTTAAACCTATGTTATTTTATTAACCAATGTAACCCCAATAAATTCAATAAAAATAAAATAAAAATAATATTCCCAAGAATTGCTGAACTTGCTTGACCCAATTCAGCATTGAGTGGAACAAGTAAGAAGTCAGTGGTGAGAAAAGGAACAGAGGACCTTTTGGGTGTCTGCAGTGGAATCCAACTACAATGCCAGGAACATGCATTTACACCTACTCATTTAAAACTAAACAACAACAAAAAAACTACACAACAAACTAGCACTACCCCTTTCTCCAACTCCACCTCCTGAAAAACATTCAAGGAAACACAACTGTTGCCTGGAGGCAGAACAGTAGAACCCTCAATTTTTTCTTCTAGTCTCTCTGCATCCTCCCAATCCCCACCCCAAGCCAATTACCCTCCATTGGCCAGCATTCAACTTTACCTTAATGTCATGATGGTGGCAAACTATGGTGGTCAGTACATTCAATCTACATAGTCCTTAGGTTCCTTATGTTTTTCATTCTCACTTCTTTTAACTTTTGTATTTTGAAACAATTATAGATTCACTAAAAGCTGCAAAACATTTACATGTTTTCATTTACTGAGAGAAAAACTACAGTCTAATTGCCGTGTCCCCTCCTTCTCTGGGGGACACAATTGGAGAAGAGTCATTGAGAAGTAAACTGTAAATTTATGAACTTTTGGGGGGTCTAACTTTCTTTGAAGTGGAATGATTTTCTATGATATATGTGTATGTATATAGATACATGTATATCATGTCCTTAGAAGATCATGTTTAAAAGGTTAAGCGCTCTCTCTAAATATCAAAGGTTTTTATTTTGTTTTTATTATTACTGCGCCTAACATGAAATAAATTTTATTTTCCATTTTTATTATTTTATTTGTCATATCTGACATTGGCCTCTTTCCACCTTGTGAAAATACTAGTTGTTTCTTCTAACCCCCAAATAAAACTCAAATTATTGTGATTCTCAATACAGAAATTTATTTTAACACCCAGCTAAAGAATAGTGGATCAAAACTCCACTTGAGCCCTGGTTGGTGGGGCTCAGTGGATTGAATGTTGACCTGCAAATTGAAAGGTTGCCGGTTCAATTCCCGGTCGGGGCAAATGCCTGGGTTGCAGGCCAGGCCCCAGTTGGTAGTGTGAGCCTCTTGCACATGGATGTTTCTCTCCCTCTTTTTCTCCCTCACTTCCCCTTTCTCTAAAAATAAATAAATAAAATCTTTTAAAAAAAACTCCACCTGAAAATATTTTTTAAAAAAACAAAAACACTTCAGTTGTCATTTGCAAAAGAGCAATAAGGCAAGGCAGCATTCTGAGAAGAGAAAGTTACCAGATAAGTAAGACCTAATAGGATCTAGACTGTGCACTTAAAAAGTCTTTAAACACTAGAAGAAAGCTCTTAGCTTTTTGTTTTGTTTCCCATATATAGCTAAAATGGCATTTCCTGTGCAAGACCCAAGATATTTAGGTTTTGTTTTCAGAGGAGAAGATAGACTACCCACATCACCCTGGGTGAGAACATCAAGGCTGATACAGTGGGCCTAAAGTCTTGTTTCTTTGTTGCTCCCTCCTGTCTACTGCAGGGGTCAGCCCAGAAACCCAAATCTAAAAGGTGACAGCAGTAAATACAGGCTCACAGAAGGTTGGAGAGCTCTGCAATACCCATGAGTTGGGGGCAGAGCAGGGGATGGGGTAGCTGAGAGCACACCTTTCATGTACCCAATACAGACTCCCAAGTTATGTGAACTTATTTCTGGGAAGTAAGTTGCTGACTATGAAAACAATTAAATACTCTGTTTTTGTTTTTAATTTAGAAAATTGAAATAAGTATAAGGAAAAAAAATCACTGTAATTCTACCATCCAGATATAGCCACTCTTAACTTCTTGGTGTATCTCCTTCCTGTTTTTATGTATGTGTGTTTTTCTTTCTATAAACAAATTAATGTGTAATACAAAGTTGAACTCAAATTATACAAAGAGCTTGGGATACTGTTTTTTCTGTGTTATTAAATAACCTTGGCTGTATATACTACTGCTGTACAGTATTCTATCATATGGATATACCATTTGTTCATTCATTCTTCTACTGCAGGATCTTTTGTCCATTTCAAATATTTTTTAATGATAGATGATGCTGTAAGGAAAAACATCCTTGTTCATAAATCTGTATCCTGACTCTTCTCTGACTCTTTCCTTGATGTAGATCTCTAAAATTACCAGATGAAAGGAAGAAACACATGTATGGCTTTGATATATAATGTATACTAAATGGTTTTCCCTGAAATTTGTACCAACTCACCTTTCCAGTATGTCTCACAATCACATACCAAGCATATGCGAGAAACTAGGTTCCAATGTTAAAATGCCTAATTTACAAAATAATTAGTAGCTCAGGATCTTTGACCGATTCTTCACATAACGTAGCAAGATCAGAAGGGACTAGAAAATTTGCAGGCTTTATTAACCAAGACTTATTTTAAAATAGCCTAATAAGCACCCCAGAGCCTCTGCTAACTTATATACTCATATATACTACCTTTGCACAAATTAGAAAAAGTCACACCTTCCTCAAGACACTTTGCTACCATCTGTCAGAAAATTATATAAATATCAAATCTATGATAACTGCGATGAGAATAGACCCCTTGGAGTTGTCAGTGCACAGTTGGTGCTCTCGAGATGTCTGGTCACTACAGGTCTAGATGTTTACATACAAAAGTTTGCTTCTGTCACCGTGGGTCACATGTAGGACAGAATCTCTCTCACCTTCCCATCACACACTTATCGCTCCTCACTCACTGCTTGAAATAGCCAAGCACTGTTCAGTAGAAAACCCCTAAGCCTGTTTGAAAATGACAATTGCCCTTATAGGTGTCTACTTTCACAGGTGTTCCAGCCTGGATTTCCTGTGCTCTTAGGTTGCTCCATTTAGATGTCCCATCAGTGCCTCACATTTGTCAGTGGAAACTAATCTCATTCTCTCTGCCCCACTTCTCTGTCTCTCTGGGGATGCTTATCATCTTGGGGTTGTCAACAAGTCATCCCTCCCCTTAACTTCCCACCGCTGAGCTATTACCAAATTCTGATTATTCCTCCTTCACTTCCCTTAGTGCATTATTCTCTGCCTCCTTTGAATCAGGACATAATGAGCATAGGTTATGGAAAATTACTCCAGCTTCTGATAACTGTCAGCTTTACTGTTCCCTCCTTGACACAATGAACACATTTGATGCTTATAAAATATCCTGCCTTCCTCTACATGACCCCACCACCACCACCACGAATTCCTGTATTAGAGCTTAGAATAGAAAAAAGCACTGGTTAGAGAGGCATCCAGGAGCAAGAAATAAACATTGGGGGTCGTTGCCTTTGGCAACGGACTTGCTGGGTTTATACACAATGAGAGAGTCAGGGTGAAAGGCGATGCAGCCAGACTGCTGCACATGTTGGGCATGGAACTGAAACCTACTTGGTGTGGGTAGAGGTGCCTGATAATAAGGTGAACTTCCCAGATTCACTGTCAAATACTGCAAGATCTGCACTAAATCCTGACAGGCTTCCAGTTTCTACCATTCCATAACTTTGCTTTTGAACTCCCAGTGGAAATCCTAATGCAGGTGACCTCCCTCAAACTAACCTGCTATTCTGACAACGCAGAAATCCCCAGCATAAGACAATGGTCCCACTGTTTCCATTTTAAGATCAGAGGGTATTGATGTGAGGCAGCCACCCAAAGAGTGTGGGTCTCAAAGAGAACTTACTCGTCCACACAGCCTCTCCTCACCCCTCTTTTTGGAACTTCCTTTAAAAAGTCTGGAGAAAAAAATGGCAGAGAGTACAGAGCCAACATGAGCCATTACCCTAAACACTTTCTTATGTTTTGGAAAACAGCTTGTGGCAATAACCAATCCTGTCTCCTTCATCTCCATTGAGAAGATAACTAAGAAGGTCAAGAATATGACCTTTCCACAGAGAGATCTGGTTTCGCCCTTGGCTTCTAAGAAGTAATCTATGTCATACCTGAAAGGAATATCTTTGTTTACAGCAGGGTCTGGCCACACCTGATAGTTTTAGGGTGATAATTGGTCCAGCCAGAAAGACCAACCATGTGACTTAGGATGGGATCTCTGTATCACTTGTTATCAGTCAGCCTAGAACTGAGTTCACCCACATAGGTAATCAATCAATCATTGAATCATGCTTGCATAATGAAGACCCAAGAAAAACTTAGATGAGCTTCTCTGGTTGTCAATATTCCATGCATATTGTCACACATCACTACTGGGAGGGTAATGTGATCTGACTCCACAGGGAGAAAGGACAATAGAAGTTTGGTATCTGGAACCCTCCCAGACTCTGCCTTATGTATCTCTTCCTCTGGCTGATTTTAATCTCTCTTCTCTCAGTGAGTTCTGTGGTTTCTCCTAACACATCATTCAACCTGAGGGTGATTTGGGGAACACCCTCCCCCCCAACTTGCAGTTCATATCAAAAGAGAGCAGTTCTTTGAGACTGTGTTCTCAAACTTTGCAATTTGGCTAACTCTGGGAAAATGGGCTGAAAGTAGAGTATAATGTGGACTAACATAGATTTCCAAATTCTGAAAGTGCAGTTACAGAAGTCATCTCAAGAGATCTGTTAAAATATTCTCATCTTCCTACAAATGTGTGGTTGGTGCTGACCGCAAGCCAAGGACCAAACCAGACTCTCAAAGCCCTCCAGTCTAGGAAGTCTCCTCCTGGTGGTGGAATTCTCTCTGTGTTTAAATCTCCAGAGGTTTTTTTCATCACATTTACAATGAAATTCAAACTTCTTACCTTATTTATGTGTTTGTGTGTGCGTATGTGAATCCCCAACAAAAATGTAAATCTAGATTAGTGCTGGCACATAGTAGGCACACTATACGTGTTTGTTGAATAAATTAATAGCTCAAATAAAAGAAATATAAAAATGCTTATTTTGCCAGTAAGACTTTATCTCTGGCTTAATTTTTTTCACCATTTTTTTATTGAGATATAATTCACATACCATAAAATTTAACCTTTTACATTTGGGGGGTTTTAGTATACTCAAAGTTGTGCAAACATCACCGCTACTTAATTTCTTTGGCTCAATTTTAACCCTTATTCCTCCTTCCTCTCCACCATGTGGTTCTAATGAGGACTGCCAATCATAACACCCTAAAAGCTTCAACTGTAAGAGAGCACAGGACCCAGGTGAAGCCGCATTCCTCCCCAGCACTTTCCAACAGAAACTAAGAAAAGAAAGGCCTTCCTTTCAGTTGGAGAAGCTGTGAGGAATGAGCCTGGAGCTGGAGATGGCCAAATTTCATGCCATGTAGAAGCAGCTGGTCCATAATAGCTGAGAATTAATGTGACACGCAGAGAGAGGGAACACTGGTTCTGGTTGTCCCTGAGGCCAGCCACACCACTCCACTTCCCACAGCTTGGTTATATAAGCACATGATTCTCTCTTGGGCCTGAACTAGTTCGAGTGGTTTTCTATAACTTGGAAATAAGGTGTTTCTTGGGACAGTACAGTCCTTGTCTGACTCATATATTCCCTCAACACATATTTTTTTAAGTATTTACTGTGTGCAGGGCACTGGCCCTGGAGTGTACAATCTAGTGGGGTCATGGCAGTGTGGTAAATTCAATGAGAGGGAAATGTCAGAGCAAAGCATCTCACCCACTGTTAGTGGGGCAGGAGAGACTTTCTCAGGAAATAACCTCTAAGCTAGGACCTGAAGTTAGAGAGGAGTTTGTATCAGAAAAGTTAACAGGATGCTAAGGAGAATCAGAAGAGTTTCCCATTGGCAGGGGAGTTCCTTCCTACATACATGCTACATGAAGGATGTGACATTTTAATTAAGCTTTAATTGTTTATATTGATTTGAGAAAGAGAGAGAAATATCACTTTGCTGTTCCACTTATTTATGCATTCACTGTTTTTTTTCCTCTATGTGTCTTGATGGGGGATCAAACCTCAACCTTGGTGTATCTGGACAATGCTCTAACCAACTGAATTAAGCTTTAAAACATGGAGCTAAAATGCAGATATTCAGAGAAAGGGCGTAAGAGGAGCATGTCAGTGGAGGAAAAAACAAAAACTGAGGAAAGGCCAGATACAGGACACAGTGAGAAATTAATTGGACTCTGGGGTTCCTGGAGGAAAGAGGTAGAAATTTGGCTGCAAAGGTAGGTTTGAAGCACATGTCAGGCCAAAGTACTGAAGGTTTAGGTGTAAAGGAGCAGCATGCTCTGCTCCAAGCTGTGAGAAGCAGCAGAATGTAACATGGAAAAGATGGGTGAGATGAGGGACAGAGAAACCAGTTTGGTGCCTATTGCAATGGTCCAAGAAACAAAACAATCTGACTCAGCACAATGGCAGGGGAAATGGATAAGAACAAAAGTTGATGACATGAAAGAGGTAGAAATGATTAGATTTAACACTGTGATTAGGAGTAGAGGAAAAAGGAACTAAACATGATAATGGTGTTGATGGTGATGACGATGGCAACCAGTGTTCATTGGCCCCAAACTGGGCCAAACATTTTATAAACATCATCTCATCTAATCTTCACCACCCTATGAGGTAAATCCTATTATTATCTCCATTTTAGACTTGAGGAAACTGAAAAACAGAGAGGTGAAGTAATTTGTGCAAAAAGAACCTGATGATAATTTTTTAAAAGAAATCCAGGCAAAAGAGACTTGGGAAGGAGGATCAAGTCATTTTTGCATATACTGAGTGTAAGTTGCCTTTCTGGATGAAGCTGAACCTTGACCCTTGGTTTAAATGTGTTGCTGCCAGAAGGCAATAGCCTTGCCTATATTTTCTTCATGAGTACACAACAAAGTAGAAAATCCCAAACTTTCTTGAATCAGGATAGATTATCTTGGCTGCTCCCCCCATCCACCATGCCTGTCGCTTTGTGACAAAAGGAAATTAGATTCATCTGATAAGCTTTGTTTTTCACAAAGCTATGTGGGATGATTACCCAGTGCCCTGTGGTCTTCTAGGTGTTTGCAAATTGATTTTTTTATTATTATTTGTTCCAGTGATTTTCCAAGTATTCAGTGTTTTTCCAAGTTCTTCAGCTTTACAGTATCAGTGAGTTAAAATTCATATTTGCCTTCCCTGTCCTGTATTAATATGAAGTTTTAAGGTTGTAATTATTTAGAATATTTTTGCATGAAGTATATACCTGAGGGAACATATATACAAATATATATAACTATAAGTATATATGTGGATAGGCATATGGTGATCTTCATGAAGACTCCCTCAGAGTTTATGACCATACTACAGAAATGGAAACACATTGAGAATATATGGCTATTTCGAATATTCCAAATAAATTAAGACTATCATTTTCTAGAAATGTTTATATGGTAAATTAAAAAACTCAAAACCTCAAAAAGAAAAATTGTTCTGTGTTCATGTAGCTATCCTTTGAACACTAACCAAAAGCAAGATAAAACCAAACTTTTAAAATTTATCTTCTCTCTACCCAATCCCCTTCCCTGAAATCAGGATTTGGAGAAAGTGGTATCTGGACAGGACATCATGTGGACATTTGTGTGTGTGCTTGTGTGTGTGTGTGTGTGTGGATACAATCTAAAGTTCAATGCCAGGGAATCAGAGTAATAAAATCTGAGACCTGATGTTTCATGAGGGGCTCTATTAAATGATTGTTAAGGGCTTTTGAAGTTCATATAGTCCATGGATCTAAAGAATGATTATGAGGATGATTAATGAAAACTATGGCAAAATGTTTTACAAAAATGCAAGACTGTAAAAATACCAAATATAACTCAAGCAACTATCTCTACACAAAGTTAAACTTTTTATTAAGTATGTGTCTTTAGAAGTATCTACCATGCTCTGAGTATCTTAAGTAGCATAGGCATCCAAAGAAAGTTATTTTGTTAAATCTGTGAAACCAAAAATTTATTTTATTAAAATGAGTGATTAATAGGATTAATAGGTTTAACAGCCATTCTGTGAATGAAACTCACCTGTGATATGAAAGCAAAAACAAGTTTTAAAACAACAACAATAAAAAACACAGCTCCTCATAGCAGCCTTCTCCCTCAGCTACCTTCACTCCCCATTTATGCCCAGAAGCCCTGAGGACTGCATTATCACTGCTTCCCTAACACTAAGTAAACCCTAAATAGTCCCTTTGTTAAACTCTCTGCTAAGAATGTGTCATCGGAAGAGAACTTCCGGTCAAGATGGCAGCATGGGTAAACACAGCTCACCATCACCTCACACAACCACATAAAAACTAACTAAAATATAGAAAAACTATCACTCAGAACCAGCAGAAATCAAGTGAAATGAAAGTCTGACAACTACAGAGTTAAATAAACCACATCCATTCAGACTGGTAGGAGAGGTGGAAAATGTGGAATGGGCTGGTCCCACATACATGTGTTGTGTGGTTAAAAATTCAGGAGGGATATCTCAGGAGTGAAGAGTCCCAGCCCCACACCAGGGCCCCCAGCCCAGGGCTTCAGTGCCAGGAACATAAGTCCCCATAACTTCTGGCTGCAAAAACCAGTGTGGATTGAGTCGGTGGAAGAAACTACTGGAATCCCAAGCAGTTCTTAAAGAACCCACACACAGACTTAAACAGACTCACTCCTTCTGAGCTTCAGCACCAGGGCAGCAGCAGCTTGAAAGGCATCAGAGGCATACAAGGAGAAACTGAAGTGTCTGGCATAAAGGCAAAAGCATGAAGACCAAAAGGTGGGTAGAGGCCACTGTCCTTTCTCTGAACCCTCCACCCACAGAGCCACAGAACCAGCAGGGTGGTGCCAGATCTAAGACTCCATCGACCTGGCTAACACTGTTTGCCCTGCCCTGGAGAGCCCCTGAGGCTTTGTCCCACCCAACTTATAAGCCCACCCAAGCTGTTTTTCCATATGAATGACTGGTCTTGGCTCATGCTTTACAACTTCCTAAATCCTCTCAAACAAGCAACAGCCAGCTTCAGTAAACCTAGCCCCTGCAACTCTTGCTAAGTAGTCCCAGGCCCGGCACTAGCAACAACAAGCCTCTTTGCCAAAGAGTCTCCAAGCCCAGCACAAGTAGCAGCCATTTCAGATTTCTTTATAGCTCAGGTAGGGGGACCTGGGCAAAACAAAGGTGGGGGCTAACTTTGGCCTGCACCACCTGGGAAACCTCAGAGTCCATGCACTCTGTGAAAAGCTACAGATTAGCACCACCACCCAGCCCCTGCACAGCTGATCCTCCACAAATGGTAAAGGTTGACTTGCAGCTGACTAGCCTGAGTACAGTAATCCCTCTCTATATCACAGTTTACTTATCGCGGCCTCACTGTATCTCGAGATTTTTTAAAATATATTTAATTATTTATTGCGGATTTTTCACTATTCATGGAATTTTGCGGTACTGTATACGTAAGTTGTTAAAGTCACGTAGGTTTAAGAGTGTAGAATATGTTTAAGAGCATAACTAGTGTTTATAAAAGTGTGGAAAAGGTCAATAAGGGAGTGGGGAAGGTTAATAGGGGACTGGGAATGGTTTATAAGTGTGTGGAAAGGGTTTATAAAGTCTTAAAATATATATAAATACTAAAATGTAAGATTCCCACTTCACGGATTTTCACCCATCGCACGGGGGAGGGGGGGTGTCTAGAACGTAATGCCCGCGATAAGTGAGGGAATACTGTATATCCCTCCCATTGACCTGCCAACAGCAATCAAAGCTCAACAAGAGGAAGGCATACTCAGCCCACAAAAAGGGCTTACCTCAAGTACCCAGCTGAGTGATAGGGAACACCTACTACATTAGGCCACACTACCAAGACAGGGAGTCAAAGCAGCTCTACCTAATACATAGAAATAAATACAGAGGGGCTGACAAAATGTGCAGACAAAGAAATATGGCCCAAATAAAAGAACACATCAAAATTCCAGAAAAAGATCTAAACAAAATGGAGATAATTAATCTATCAGATGCAAAGTTCAAAACACTAGTTATAAGGATGCTCAAGAAACTTAGTGAGGACCTCAACAGCATTAAAAAAACCCAACAGGATACACTAATGGAAATAAAGAACAAATGTACAGGGAAACAACAGGATAGTGTATGAAGGCAAGAATCAAAGCAATGATTTAAAACAGAAGGAAGCAAAAAACAATCAATCAGAACAACAAGAAGAAAAAAGAATCCAAAAAAACAAGGATAGTGTAAGCAGTCTCTGGGACAACTTCAAGCATTTCAACACTCGCTTCATAAGGGTGCCAGAAGAAGGGAAAGAGCAAGAAATTGGAAATCTACTTGAAAAATAATGAAAGAGCAACTTCCCTAATTTGGTGAAGGACATAGACATACAAGTCCAGGAAGCACAGAGAGTCCTAAATAAGATGGATGTAAATCAAAGATACATCATAATTAAAATGCCAAAGGTTAAAGACAAAGAGAGAATCTTAAATGCAGCAAGAGAAAAGAAGTTAGTTACCTACAGAGTAGTTCCCACAAGACTGTCAGCTGATTTCTCTAAAGAAACTTTGCAGGCAAGAAATGTTCAATGTCAAGAAAAGCAGAAACCTACAGCCAAAATTGCTCTACCCATCAAAGATATCATTTAGAATCAAGGGGCAGATAAGGAGCTTCCCAGACAAGAGAAAAACTAAGGTAGTTCAACACCACCAAACCATTATTATATGAAACGTTAAAGGGGCTTATTTAAGGAAAAGAAGATCAAAACTAAGAAGTATAGAATGGCAACAAATATGTATCTATCAACAAATGAATCTAAAAAACAAACTAAGCAAACAAACAGAGACAGAATCATGTATATGGAGAGCATTTTGATGGTTGCCAGGTAGGAGGGGTGTGTGCAGCAGAGGGTGAAGAGTTAAGAGGATTAAGAAGTACTAACAGGTAGTTACAGAATAGCCATGGGGATATAAAGTACAGTATAGGAAATGGAGTAAGCCAAAGAACCTAAGCATGACCCATGGACATGAACAATGGCGTGGGGCTTGCCTGAGGCAGTCGGGGGTTGCTGGGTGGAGCGGGGGGAAAGGGGGAAAATTGGGACAAGTGTAATAGAATAATCAGTAAAATATAATTTTTAAGAAAAAGTGTGTGTCATCAGTTTCCTAGTAGGCCCCTGGTTAATAAAGACATAATAATATGACCTAATAACAAAATAAAGATGAAATTAAAAACAAAGTATGTAAAGCATTTAGCCTGATTTATTCTATGTGCTCAGTCAATATTACCTATTATTATTGGGCTTTTTATTTTCCTATCAATTCTATCCTACTTGATTGGGTAAATACAATTGCCAGCTGATGATCAATTTCCCCTCCAAGCTCTTTATTAGGCATTTTGAATGAGTATATATTTAGCCTTGTATTTGTCTCATGAAGGATGACATTTGTTTGTGTGTCCCTTAAAATCCCAAAGGACTTGAAAATAGAGCAAATTACAAACAAAGTTATATGACACTAAGTTTTTTACATGGTCATTTCTCAGTGTTAATGGCAGTCTAAGAACAAACTGGGGAGCCTTCAAAGAGTTCAACACCAGTAGGAAAGAAGTGTGGCTTCCAAACATCTTGAGGTTTTTCCTAATAGCAACTGTTTGGAGAGTAAGCAACATACACAATTATAGCAGAGGCTGCACTTATTTGGGTAATAGTTTGACTTGTCACATCAATACTAAGATTTCTAATTCTAGCTGAGTATACCACAAATTCTTGAAGTATGTTAAGCAGAATGTATCAAATAAATACTTTACAGTGTGAGAAGAAAGTTGTTTTTGCCATTCTTCAATACTTGTAATAACCTAATTTTCTCCCCCACCCGCACTCTCCAATAACTGGTTTAGTGAATTCTTTGAATCCCAAACACATAGATTGAACACTGAACTACTCTTCCCTAAAAAATATGATTTTTGTTTGTTTGTTTGTTTTTGTTTTCTGGCAATCTTGCTCTCCTTCTCAAAGGAATGACTTTCGGCAGCTTGAAAAACCTTAAAATATCCTAAAATGCATCTTCTCTTTTTCTTTCAAAAGAAGAGTACTTTTGGATCATTTGCTCCGTATCCATAGTACAAGGAAAACTTACGGCAAAAACCAACTGGAACATATATTTTAACACGGGACTGGTTGTCTCTCCACCTTTTTTCACCTCAGATTTAATTCGTTATTTCAAAAGTTGTCTTCATACTGTTTAGAGTTATTATTAACCTTTCCGTCTGCTTTACCTTCACACCTGCTCTGGAGGTTGACCCTGATTCCCTTCAGCCTGGACTCCCCCACACGCGCGCGCGCAGAGCTGTAGTGAAATGGGGTTAGTGTGCTTTCTAAAATGACCAGTCTTTTCCTTGTTACGAAAACCTAAATTGTTGCTTTTATTTTAGAAAATTTGTTTAAAAGAAGAAAAAAATAAACATTGCGTTCCCACACCGGGAGTCGAACCCGGGCCGCCTGGGTGAAAACCAGGAATCCTAACCGCTAGACCATGTGGGAAACGGTAAGAACTGGGCCAAGCTTTGCCTAATTGAGTTGTTCTCAACTGCTTCCGGCTGACTCACCCTATCAGTTTTCTACTGTCAGACTTGCTTCTGTGCCTGAAGGAACGCAGCGCTGCTTAACCTCTTCCCTCGCACTTGGTATCTTTTCATTCTCTACAGAGGACCTTTGAATCTGTTCATACGCTCGAATTTGTTGTGATCTCATCTAGTTTTCTAGACTCGAAACATACACCAATGTCGACTCTAGCTTGGATGACTCATTACTCAGAATTCCTCACAAGAAATCCTTCAAAATACAAAACGACTGGTGGTTGAATGTTAGACTCAATAAGACACGAGAGCTGTGGGAAGTCCTAAAACCACTACCGCTGAGACCAAAATGGAGTTGGCGCTCCCGTCCTGATGGCCGGCAGACCCGCGCGTCCCAGCAGCGGGAAGCATCCCCAAGCACACCATTTTCCAGGCGCCAAGCAAACCCCATGTGTGCCCGCACTTGGTGAAACGCACCGGCTGGTGCCCCCTGGACAGGTTGTGCCACAAATTACCACGGTATCCAAAGGCTTGGGGCTGGACATAAGCCCCATCCAGTCCTTGAAAGTTTTTCTTTCCAGAACCAAGAACGCGGGTTGCCTGGAAGCCAGGAGCATTCCAGGTTTGTTGACTCAAAGGACAAAGGCAGGATTTGTGTCACGGAAAATAGGCAATGGTGGTTTGTAAATGTAGCTTATAAAACTGGACAAAGGCCTTCCCTGGGAGCAGTCATGATTGATGGGAAGGCCTTGTGGTTTCCCCATCTGTTCTCGATTTGAAGCAGCATTTCTTTGGGAGCAGTTTATGCGGTAGCAATCTACTGTTTGGATTAAGAAAGTGCATACAAAGAGTCCATTTCGGGATAGGCAGCATGGGAGAGCTGTGGTTCTGGTGTCCTCGTTGTGGCTTCAGCTACACAGAAGTTGTTTTTACTAGCCGCGGGCACTTTAGAGCCCATTTAAAAGCTGATTCTAGTTTTGGTTCCTCGCTTTTTCCCTAACTGAGCCTCCCTAAGGCTTCAATTGTGACAGATCCGAAAGAGAAACTTCCATTCATTGTGTTCTTGCATTTATTAAGAGGGTGAAGCTCCCTACCTGGGGAGTGAACATGATCCACATCATTCAAACAATTAAGCTCTGAAGAAAAACTAGATCCTACTGATTATAAAACTAACTGTGTGTATTAGACACATTCACATATGTTTGCTTATTTAATCCTCACAGAATACCTGTCTTATCCGTATCTTTGGTGGTTCTTCCTATGCTATTTCATTTGTTTTTTAACCACGGAGACCGCTGGAGGACATCTATTTTGGGCCACTAAAGAAAACTCTCCAAAACAAACCTCAGCAACTACAGAATGCCCTACATCTTTGGATCTCAATTTGGGAGCTCAGATTTCACACGTACCTTTCAGTTTTGTGTTTCCACTTGTTGATAATTCTTTTTTTTTTTTTTAAGTATCTTAACAGTTTAAAAGATAAAAGTTGTCAATGTAACCCATACATTAGACAGGCACCATCCTTAAGATATTGCCAAAATAAAACTTTACTTTTGTCTCTGATTATCACTGAACTGAAATTTGTTCACTTTTTCTCTTGCCACTGGATGAAAATCAACAATAACAGAAAGCCCTATGGTCACTTTAAATAATAAAGCACAGTCAAGAACAATATACTCTTCAACAGCTCAATCTTTATCATATTTTTCTCCACCACCCCAGCCTTGGCATGATTTCAGGCTAGGGGCAATGGTGAGGAGGATGGAGTTCCCCCTGGCTCACAGTTGTGGGCTTCTCTTCCCAACTCTGTGTTCAATGACATCACATTGAGAGCCTGAGGTGGCTGTGCTGGGAGTATTTACACCACAGAAATAGGCAAATGCTCCAAGATAGGGCTTTTTACCTTGAAGAGTTAGTGTACTGTTTTAATAAGTGAGGTGCTAGTTAAATATTTACCAGCACCACACGGCCAGGTGTGCTGTCCAGGAAAGAGGGTGTGATCCACTTCCCATTTCTTTTCTTCTCATTTTCTCCCTTCAAGGCTCCAAGGCCATCCAAGATTGGAGTGGAGAGAAAGGGAACCAAAGTTCTTAGTGGACTGGTACTGTCAAAAGTCAGCTTCTTTTCTGGGCTTGAATGTATTTTAAGGTGGATTCCTTTTCCTGGTGCGTTCATCAGAGGCTTCCCTGCTTGGGCCCCTTGGACAGTGCCTCCCAGGGGGTTAGCAGTGTTCACCCAGTGTGGGTCTCACACCAGCAGTACCAGGATCAACAATGACTTTTTAAACTGCAGATTCACTTAGTTTAATTGCAGATACTGCAAAATCAGAATTTCTGGGAGCAGAGCCTGGGAGTCTGAATTTTAACTAGCACTCCCCCTCCACCAAAGTATACTGATACCACTAGAGTTTGGGAAACACTGAACTACCTTTCAATCGTAAAAGACCAGTCCCTGAAGCACCATTTCTGTCCTTTCTCTTTCCTGCTCAAAAACCTGAGAGGAAAAAAAAAAAAAAAAAGCTTCTGGTTGCCTGGCCAAATTTTCTAAGCTTTCCATAATCCAATCCTCACATAACCGGCTAATATTATACCCCCTCTTCAGAAACCACATTCCAAATAGAACCCCCTTGCTTTGTTCCACCTGTCTCTTGTGCTTTCCTGCTCTGATGTCGTTGTTCCACTTCTTTCTGTACTGCCCTCCCCACCCTTCTTTCCACATCTGATCCCAACCTCAAGTCCAGCTCAGCCCCATGAAGCCACCTAGGGTTTTCCTGGTCATAGGTCACTCCCATTTCCTCTGACTCCCAAAGCATAGGCCTTTTAAAAATGTAATGGAGACTTACGCCTTGCTACCCTTATAACTTAAGTTATTTTAAAAGAAAGTCCATGAATAAAAGTTAGACTCCATAATCCCCCTGGAAACCCAGTCCTGCCCTCAATAGTTCTGCCAAGTAGTCCTTCCTTTTATCTAACATAAATACTTCCTGCTGTACTTCTGTGTGAAAGCTGCCCCCTTTTAACCACCAGCATGAACAAAATGTTTCTAGGAGGTGGAAAAAAAACTACAAAATTTTGATGTTTAGCCAGACCAATTAGTGAGCTGCATTTCCTTAGTTTCCCACACACAAAGAAAGCCTCCTTGTTGACACAAGGAACAGCTATTCCTTCCCATGAGTCTAAGGCTGACTCTCACCCGGCAACTCTCCCATTTCATCCAACACTTGATACTGGAGAAAAGGCCCAAACATATTGTACTTGCCTGGCATCTACATGAGCCAAAGTTGTGGGTGCGATTCAGGTCCTTGCCTGCTAGTCATTTAGGAGTTAGATGGTTTCCATTTCAGTGGGCTCAGGAATCACCTTTATAAGGGCATCAGAAATAAACACCAATTCAATTCCACTCTCCCAACAAGAGCTCTGGCCAGCACAGACCCAGCCCACAGCATTAAGTTAACCGCAGAACTCTTTTGGGTAACAGCACCTGCCCCATTTGGGGTGAGTTAATCTTCATGGCCTAACACTAGATTCCATTTCTAAAATTGGATCTGAACTCAGGGGGCCACTGGGATGACAAAGCTTCCTCGGGGCTTGTTTAGATTATATAACTCTGCCCTTCACCTCTCCCCCAAATCTAGCAACTCCTATGACTCGGCAGACACCCTCAAACTCCCAAAACTGGGTTAGGTTCTGTGGGCCAGCCCATCAATCA
This sequence comes from Furipterus horrens, assembly GCF_987537825.1. Lineage (NCBI taxonomy): Eukaryota > Metazoa > Chordata > Mammalia > Chiroptera > Furipteridae > Furipterus > Furipterus horrens. Next base: position 47,883,899 of record NW_028327182.1, read on the forward strand.
TTGGGCTTCCCTCTCCTATAAACTCCTGATGGCAGAGTATGAATCTTACTGTGTTGCATCCCAGTTCTAGCACAGTGCTTGGCACACATAATCATTTACTGAATGAATCACTTTCCTAAAATATCTTCGTTTCTTTGGGAACCGTCCTATAAGTTACCTTTTCCCTTAAGTCAGCAAATAACAAGAAGAAAATATTTCTCAGCCAGGTAAAAATATCTCCAGAGTGAGGTATCTTCCCTGACACATCAGCAGCACTCAACAAATGCTTGAATGGTGGCTTATTTGACTCATTCATTCATTCAGCAACCAATTAATCAGTCCCAGAGGAATAGACTTGGTTTCCACTTGGCACCTGACTGGCAAAGCAACTAACTGAGAGTCACTGTGGGCCATAATTTTTTAATCTCTGAGCAACTGTAATATAGGACAAGAAACCACATTTTCTCCTAATATCTTTCCACACCCAACAGGCACTATTTTTTCTCTCCACATCTTCTCTTCATATGCTCTGATCATGCAAGACCGGAAGAGCTCTGACAGACTGTTCTCACATTCATCCACCTCCCCCCCCCCCCCCTCTGTTTTCTCCTACCAGAGCTCAGCCCTGGGGCAGAGATGAGCTTTTCTCTTTTTTTTCTGTAGGACACACTCTGGAGTTATGTGTGTCCAGACACTGCAAGACCTGGCATCTAGACAACATGCTCAGCATTGTAATTTCCTGTTTCACGTGACAGTTGCTGAAATATTGAAATTATGGCCTTTTAATGCCCTAGCTGATGTGATTCAGTTGGCTGGAGTGTTGTACCACAATGGAAAGTTTGCCTGATTTGATTCCTGGTCAGGGCACATACCTAAGCTGAAGGTTCGATTCCTGGTCCTAGGCATATGGGAGACAACCAATCAGTGCTTCTCTCTTGAATCAATGTTTGTCTCTCAACCTTCCTCTCTCTCTAAAAGCAATGAAAAGTAAAAATGAAATTATGACCCTCTAAATGCTAGGCGGAAATCAAGTTGGATCTACAAAAGAGGTTATAACTTTTTTTTTGGTTTATTTTTAGACTTCCTACTAGCAGTTCTGAGTTCAGTGAGCTTTCTAAGTTCAATTTATTTCTTTTCCTGTGAGATAATCTGTCTCAGTTATTGCCAATAGGTCCACAACCATCAATAGATTCACAGTGTTTCAAGTATTATGTCAAATATATTGTTGATCATGGTACCCAGTATATATTTGACAGTGCTTGATATAAAAATATCTATCACATATAAGATTGTGTGCCAGACAATTCTGAACACTTTAATATAGTAATAATTTAATTCTCACAATGACCTAATGAGATAGGTACTAATATTATTTCCATTTTACAGATCAGAAAACTGAAACACAGGAAGGTTAAGTAATTTGCTAAAGTCTTACAACTTATTGATAATAGAAGCAAAATTCAAACCCAGGCATTTTGTCTATCTGGAACTCATTCATATCAAACTGGCTCTACTGTTATACATATTGCATAAAATAGGGGACTGTTTTGACAAAAATAATGATAATGCCTTTAACGACAATGACAACATACATTCTGAGGCCTGATGACATCCTCAGAGGAGAGTGAAGATTTTATAGACTCTTTTTAAACCAATGAAAATAAACATTTTATTTTCTAAGACTTCATAAATGCTGACACTGGCAAAGAGAAGATATCTCTGGTTCCTTTTTCTTCATCATCAAAAAATTTTCAGAAATACCTCCTTCATGAATGTCCAAAAATTTATATGGTTTTCCTCTCTCAACCCAGTCTAGGGTTAGAAATATCATAACACCTCCCACCCACACAGCCTCTACTCAGAAAAGTCTTCATTATTGTTTCCTGGTTGGTTGATTGATTGATGCAATCAACAAATCAGACACAAAAATTCATAAGGCGTAAGACATTCTGCCCTTCTGAAACTACAACCTACTTGCCATCTGCATGTGGATAACTAATGAGCATCTCAAACTTAACATGTTTAAAACTGAGCTCTTGAGAGTTCACTGCCTTCATCCTCCCAAATCAGATCCTTCTGGAGTCTCACCCATTTCCATTAATTCCACAAATTCTGGACTCAACTGCGATTTCATTCTCTCTCTCATTCTACATCCAATAATTGAGGAATTCCTTTTGATGCTATCATGAATATATATCCAGAATTTGATCACTTCTCCCCATTCCTCTTGTCCAAGTCACCATCACCTCTTACCTAGATTACTGAAGTCATCTCAGTCCTGCTACTGCCTACAAGCCCTCACTCCCACAGCCTATTCCCAGCACTGCAGCTAGAAGAATTCTTTTAAAACAAATCGGATTCTGTTACTCCTCTCTTCAAAACCCTCCAATGGCTTCCCATCTTACTCAGAATAAAGGCCCTACATGATAACCACCCCCACCAATTAATTATCCCAAACAGGGATAAGCCAACCACTGATTAATGATCCAAGAGGAGCTGAATATATCCTTAGCAATAACCTCTTAAAATTAAAAAGCTTCAGGTTACATCAAAACAGTGCTCTCTCTCATTTTATGTTGTATTGAAGCCCATGTTTTTTTCCACTCTACCTAAAAGGAAACACTCAACAGCATTTCCTAGTGACCCTCAAAAAACAGACACCCATTGGCATTGCTGTTAATCTTTTTTTCTCTGATATGTCCCTGGACAAAGTGCTGAGCAAAGAACAAACAATGCTTGTTAAAGCAGAAACAGAAATGCAATGGGGAAGCTATGCAGCAGAAGAATCAGAATTGGCAGCAGCAATATCCCTGTAGAAATAAATGAAGACCAACCAAAGGAGAAAAGCAAAAGCTATTCATTCAGAACTTGCTAGAGCAAGGGAGTCAGCCACCATCGCTGTGTTTGGGCAGAAACTAAAATGCCAGCAGAGGAGTGAGAAAGCTTTCTGGTGGAAAGGGGGGAAATCTTCGGGTGTGCCCTAATTGGAGGCTGTAGGCACAGGGAAGCTGTAGGTGGGCTAACTAGAAGCAGGGCATCCTATGTGATTAGTCAAGGATGCATATTTGTTTTACTCTGGTTGGTCTCAAGCTGGAAATTGGGACAGAATAGGGAAGTTGTCAGTTATTTATCAAGTCCTAGCTATTTAAGGGTGATTGTTACCAAAGTTATTGCTTAGCTTTCTAGATTGTCACTAGATAGCTGACTTCCTACAAGCCTGACTTCCAGCAGGCTGGCTTTCTGGGTAGTTTGTTGTAGACCATGGTTGGGTTTCCTGGGCCGGCTGAGGAAGGTTGTGGGTTAGAGCTCTGTATTTATGTACAGTCTGGCCATTGTCTATCAGTATATTCAGTTTCTTGACCCCAGGAGAGTTAGCTTTCTCCCATCTTCAGGCCAAGGAACCCAATCTAACTTCTCACTCCTTTCTGCTTGCCAGACTGGCCCCTCACAACTGTTTCCCTTGTTCTTCCTCCTACCTTGTCTACTTGAGCAGGAGCTCTCCTTTGCATTTAAAATCACTTTGGAATCACCCCTGTGTCTCTGTTAAGAGGCCTCCTCCTGTTCCCCTTCTCTTTCTGCAGATTCTGCCAGGTTTTGTTTTGTTTTGTTTTAAGATCTTATTTATTTATTTTTAGAGAGCAGGGAAGGGAGGGAGAAAGAGAGGGAGAGGAACATCGATTGGTTGCCTCTTAAACAGAATTTTTGCCCTGCTTTTGCAAGGAAATAAATTTTCTAGCATAGTGACTCAACATTGTTTTAAATAGGCATGCAAATAAATATGGGAAGAATTAAGACAATATTATGTCTAAAATGAAAAACAGGAAATACTTCCAGAGCTGAAAAAAGAATTACTATCCTAGGTTCATCTTCAAACAACAGCTTTTTCAATAATTTTTCCATCTTTTTCCATATCCTGGGATTTATGCAGCTCATCTGCAAATAATATTCACTGGTCTACTGTAACAATAAACCCATTTACATATTAACACAAATAACATTTTTTAAAAAAATTTAGGTATATTTTATTGATTATGCTATTACAGTTGCCCCAATTTTTCTGCCTTAGCCCCCTCTGCCCAGTACACCCGTTCCCTTGAGCAATCTGTCCCCCTAGTTCATGTCCATGGGTTGTGCATATAAATTATTTAGCTTCTCAATTTCCTATAATACTCTTAACATACCCCTGTCTATTTTGTACCTACAAATTATACTTCTTAATCCCTGTACTCCAATCCCCTTCCCCATTATCCCCCTTCTTACTCCCCACTGATAACCTTCCATATGATCTCCATATCTACGATTCTATTCTGGCTCTAGTTGCTTGCTTAATTTGTTTTTGTTTTTGCTTCTTAGATTCAGTTGTTGATAGTTGTGAGTTTGTTCTCATATTAATGTTCATAGTTCTGATCTTCTTTTTCTTAAATAAGTCCTTTTAACATTTCATATAATAAAGACTGGGTGATGATGAATCTGCCCTTCCATTCTAAATGATAGCTTTACTGGATGGAGTAACTTTGGTTGTAGGTTCTTGCTTTTCATCACTTTGAATACTCCTTGCCAGTTCCTTCTTGCCTGCAAAGTTTCTTTTGAGAAATCAGCTGATAGTCTTATGGGAACTCCTTTGCAGATAACTCTGCTTTTCTCTGCATTTAAGACTCTCTCTTTAGCTTTAACCTTTGGCATTTTAATTATGATGTGTTGGTGTTGTCCTCTTTTGGGTCTAGCTTGTTTGGGACTCTGTGCTTCCAGGACTTGTATGTGTATTTTGTTCACCAAATTAGGGAAGTTTTCTTTCATTATTTTTTTTAAATAACTTTTCAGTTTCTTGCCCTCCCTCTTCTCCTCTGGCATCCCTATGATTTGGATGTTTGCACTTTTGGAGATGTTCCAGAGTCTTCATATTCTCTCATTTTTGAATTCTTGTTTCTTCATTCTTTTCTGGTTGACTGTTTATTTCTTCCTTATGTTCCAAATCATTTATTTGAATCCCAGCTTCCTTCCCTTCACTGTTGGTTCCCTGTAGATTTTTTTAATTTTTATTTTACTTAGTGTAGCCTTTATTTCTTCCCCAATGCTTTTGGTATACTCGGTGAGTTCTCTGAGCATCCTTATCATCAGTGTTTTGAACTCTTCATATGATAGGTTGGTCATCTCTGTTTCACTTAGTTCTTTATCTGGGGTTTTGTTTTGTTTTCATTTGAGACATATTTCTGTCTCCTCAACTTGGTTGCCTCTGTGTGTTTGTTTCTGTGTATCAAGTAGAGTTGCTTTGATTCCTTCTTGGTGCACCTGTTAAGTTGTATGGGGCAAAGCCTTAGGTAATCATTAGGGCAGGGCAACCCACTTCACTGCTCTGTGGCTCCGTATTTGGGGGAGGGGTTGAAGAAGGGACAATGGCAATGTTTGACTGCTGGAGGCTTGGTTAGCACTCGCCCTGTTTCCAGTCACTTCACACACTTCCTGAATGCAACTGGTGCCCTTCTAGCTGTTGCCCTGGTGGTGGTTCCCAGAGTGGGAGGGTTTGTGTATAGTCTAGGACCATGTCGGCCCTTTAAATGGACTCTACTGAAAGACCAGCAGTCTCTTCCACTGCCCCAACCGTCACTTGTTTTTACATACTGAAGTTATGGAGCTTTATTTTCCCAGTGCTGGAACTTTGAGCTGCGCGGTCTAGCCTGGGGCTGGGGTCACTCTACCTACCACACATGAATATAGGACTGCCTATTCCACTGGCCGCTGCCGCTGCTGCCTTGCCACTGCCACATCACATCCTCTCCACCTTGGCTCCCCAGCTCTGCTGGTCCTACCTGCCTGATGAATATGGCTTCTTTAAATCCTTGGTTGTTGGACTTCCATACAGTTCGATTTTCTGGCAGTTCTGGGTGTTTTTTGTTTTGAGGTTAGTTGTGATCCTTCTATGGTTGTGCAAAGAAGCAAAGTGTGTCTACCTACACCTCCATCTTTACTGGAAGTCCATTTATTTAAACTTTTATTTTCTAGTACAAAAAAGTAATGAGCTCAGTGGCATCATTTTAAAGTTTTGTAAATCATTGGGATTTCAAAATTATTTACTGATGACAATTAGAGAGGTTACATAGTCTATAGCAGGGATAACCAAAGATAGCTAGTAAGAGTATAGCCAACGTACTGAGAAAAACCTGAGTTAATCTCTAAAAACTCATATATGTGTATCCTCAAGCTACCACCTTGTAAAATTCTACAAAACACAATAGCCAAGTATTAGCTGTCATAGTAATAACAGCATCATACATTATATAGTCTAGGGAAAACTCCACCGTACATTCACAAAATAAAGGTTAAAAAGGCAAATAATGTCTTGGAATTACGAAAATAGTTTTAATTTCACAGATCCTATGAAAGAAAGGGTCTTGGACACCCCAATGTACCTTGACCACATTTTAAAAACCACTGTTCCGATGTGACATTGAAATAGCAAGCAATAATCCACATAGCTTATTCAGGTCTCAATACAGTTTTTTAAAAAAACACATTTAATAAGTATGAATTTGATATAGCTTTTTAAAAGCTTTGAACCCAAGGCTCTTTCCTTCAAAAGTACTCATAGGTGCACACAGACATACACACAGACACAAACAGAATGTGGGCATTACTGTAAATTCAGCAGTGTTCATTGTAGTGTGATTAACATTAGAGAAAAATTGGAAATAAATTTCTGCATAGGGGAATGCCTTAAAAAGTGAAAGCATGTGTATACATACATGCATGCATACATTTATATTTATTTATACATCTATACATTTATATTTATATGCACAAATATTTATGACATATTGTCAAATTAAAAAATTGCAAAGCAATATCTGATTTTTTTCTACTTAAGAACAAAATTTATATGAGCATATTTAGGTACTTGTAATTATATGCATTTTAAAAATCTGGGAATACATGCCAAACTGTTAATAGTGGTGTCTTTGGAAAATATGATGCAAAGGCAATAGAGCAAAACAAACCTCACTATTTTACATACTACTGAATTATTTGAATTTTTACAATAAGCATATATTACTTTTGTCATTAAAAATTAAAAACTAGCCCTGGCTGGTGTGGCTCAATAAATTGAGTGCTTGCCTGCAAACCAAAGGGTCACCAGTTTAATTCCCAGTTAGGGCACACTAGAGGCAACCAGGCATTGATGTTTCTCTCCCTCTCTTTCTCCTTCCCTTCCCCCTCTCTAAAAATACAAGGGTAGGTAGGACAACGACTATGTCCAGCTTGAAGGAGCTAGAGGAGCACAAGACCTTCGCCATTGTCCTTTATAAGATTATAAAGGGTCTTAAGTCTGAGAGGGAGGAATTGTTACGGAGTGGAGGTCTCCAAAAATCCCCAGAGCCTGGGTTGGGGAGGGAACAGCTTTTAAGATGCCTTTGCATGACTATGGCTAGTAGCTTAGTGTCTCAGTTATGCAAATGGCTTTGGTTCTTCCAAGGCCCCAAAAAGATGCGAGGGGTTTTGACCATGGAATGGTGCGGAAAGAGCATACAGAGCCTGTGCAAGGTTCTGTGAATGGTCATAACTGGTTACCACACCCACTGTGTCAGAGATGCAGTCAGGGAGTTAAAAATAGGTGGCAGACATTTTAGCTAAGATCTCCATGTGGTTTTGAGAAGAGAAGAGGAGATCCACATGGTTTGCAGGAAGGAGATTTCCATGTAGTTTTGTGAAGAGGAGAGATCCATGCGGTTTTCAAGGAAGGAGGAGAACACCATGCAGCTTTGAAAGGAAAGGGAGAACTCCATGCGGTTTACAAGGACGCTGGGAACTCCACATGGTTCTGCATTAAGAGCTGGAGGGCAGCACAACACAGGCAAAACCTCCCCAATCAGGATCAAATGATTGGGAGCTGCTGGTAAAGCTGAACTGTGTCTGGGAAGTAGGAAAACTGTATCTCTGACTTGTCTAAGACTAGCCTGGTTTGATAGGGGGAGGCAGAACCATGTGTTTGTGGGTGTTTTAAAGACAATAAGACGTAACGGCAGAAATCCGCAAATAATCTAAATCTATATAACTATTAAATAAACAATTCTTTTTCTTTTTACCAAACTCTGGTATTGAGAGTTATGCTTCTGACAGCAGGCAATTGGGTTCTGTTTCAATCCGGACAGCCAGTGGGTTCTGTTACACAACCACATCAGATTTACAATTAAAATATAGAACCATCAGCCAGACCTGTCAAAAATCAAGTTGAATGAAAGTCTGACAACTAAATTAAAAAAAAAAAAAAACATATTCATCAAGACAGGTAGGAAGGGCACAGATGTGGAACAGGAAGATCTCTCACCCACATGCGGTAGATAAAAAATTTGGGAAGGATATTTCAGGAGCAAGGAATCCCAGGCCCACACCAGGCCCCCTAGCCCAGGGTTTCAGTGCCAGGAAGATAAGTCCTTACAAGTCAGTGGCGATTGAGTCAGTGGAAGAAACTGCTCTAGCCCCAAGCAGTTCCTCTTAAAGACCTCATACACAGACTCACGTACTCAGACTCATTCCGAGCTCCAGCACCTGGGTAGCAGCTTGAAAGGCATCAGTGGTATACAGGAAGAAACTGAAGTGTCTGGCATCACAGCCAGCAGAGGCCATTGTCTCTTTTCTAAACCCTCCCCGCACAGAGCTGACAAGCTGGGGCCATATCTGAGACTCTATCAACCCCGCTAAAACTGTCTTGGAGATTCCCAGCAACTCTGCCCCACTCACCTTACAGGCCCACCCAAGCTGCTTTTCCATATGAATGGCTGGTTTTGGCTCATGCTTCACAACTTCCTAAATCCTATCAAAAAAGCCACAGCTGGCCTCAGTGAGCTCTAGGCCTGACACTACCAGCATTAGCTTAGATTGACAGCTTGGCTTCACGAGGGAATCTCCAATCCCAGCAAAAGTAGCAGCCACCTCAGATTGCTTTATAGCTCAGGCAGGGTGGTCCTGGGCAAAACACAGGTGAGGGATGACCTTGGACTGCACCACCTGGGAACGCACAAGGCCAATGCACTCAGTGGACAGCTAGAGACCCCGTCAGAACACCGCCACCCTGCCCCTGCACAGCTGATCCTCCACAGAGAGCAGAGGTTGTTAGTCCTTGCAGCTGACTGGCCTGGGTAAATTCCTACCATTGATCTGCCAACAGCAACCAAGGCTCAACTACAAGAGGAGGTGTACTCAGCCCACATGAAGAGCGCACCTCAAGTACCCCAGTTAAGTGATTGGGGAGGCTGTTGCCACTGGACCCTGTAGGACACCTACCTCATTAAGCCATACTACCAAGACAGGGAGTCAAAGCAGATCTATCCAATACACAGAAACACAGGGAGCCTGCCAATATGAGGAGGCAAAGAAATATAGCTCAATGAAAGAACAGAACAAATCCTAAGAAAAATATCAAAACTATGAACATTAAGCAAAATGTAGATAGTCAACCTATCAGACACAGAGTTCAAAACATTGGTGAAAAGGATGCTCAGAGAAATGATAGAGTACACTCACAAAACAAATGAAGAAATGAAGGTTATACAAAATGAAATATAGAAAAATATGCAGGGAAACAACAGTGATGGGAAGGAAGCCAGGGTTCAAGTCAATGATTTGGAATAAAAGGAAGAAGTAAACATTCACCTGGAACAGAAAGAAGAAACAAGAAGGAAAAAAATGAGGAGAGTATTAGGAACCTCTGCTACAACTTTAAATGTACTGATAACTGAATTATGGAGCGGTGGAGGGAGAAGAGGAAGAACAAGAAATTGAAAACTTATTTGAAAAAATAATGAAGGAAAACTTCCCTAATCTGGAAAAGGAAATAGACATACAAGTCAAGGAAGCACAGAGTCCCAAACAAGTTGGACCCAAGAGGACCACACCAAGCCACATCATAATTAAAATGCCGAGGTTAAAGGTAAAGAGAGAATCTTAAAAGCAGTCAGAAAAAAGAGGAGAGTTACCTACAAAGCAATTCCATAAGACTGTCAGCTGATTTCTCAAAAGAAATGTTATAGGCAAGATGGGGCTGGCAAGAATTCAAAGTGGTGAAAAGCAAAGACCTACAACCAAGATCACTCTATCTGGCAAAGCTATCATTTAGAATGGAAGGGCAGATAAAGTGCTACCCAGACAAAGAAAAGCTAAAGCAGTTCATCATCACCAAACCATTATTATATGAAATGTTAAAGGGACTCAAGAAAAATATCAAAACTTGAATATTAAAATGACAACAAACACAACTATCAACAACCGAATGTAAAAAACAAAAACAAACCAAGCAAACAACTAGAGCAGGAATAGCAGCATAGGTATGGCGATCATTCGGAGGCTTCACAACTTCCTAAATCCTATCAAACATAGCGACTAAATGCAATGTAGTATTTTAGATTGAATCATCAAAAATGACATTCATGGGGGGTATCTGGTCAAGATGGTGGCATAGGCAGTCAGAGGCAGGCCATAAGAGGGGGAAAAGGGAGAAAGGGGGAAATGGTGTAGGGACCAAGAAGCATTAATTGGTAGGAACAAAATAGACAGGGGGATGTTAAGAATAGTTAGAAAAGGGTGAGGCCAAAGAACTTACATGCAGGACCCACAGACATGAACTAAGGGGGGTGGGATTACTGGAAGGGAAGTGGGGTACTGGGCAGAGAGGAGCAAAGGGAAAAAAACTGGGACAACTGTTAACAGCATAATCAATAAAATATACTTAAAACAATTACACTCATTAAAAAAACTGGTGAAATCCAAATAAAGCCTATGGTTTAGATTTAAAAATTAGATAAACACACAAAAATATATGGAAAAACATATAGACACAAAACTGCTAACACTTGGCCCCGGAAATCGTCACTTTACTCACTAGTAACCAGAAATGAAGACTCCCAAAAACTGGAATGTGGAAACTTTCACACAACCTTTGAAAGGTCCTGCAGTGATGATAGTTTCTACTGGGTGTGTAAAGACTTATTTAAGCCACCTGGATTGCTCTCATTATGAAAAGACCCAGAAGGGGTTCCAAACAGCCACAATTGTTGTGTCAGAGTATGTGCTGCACTGCAGGGCACAAACTATGGCAACAGCTATGAAGAACAGATTTTCAATTTGGGGTGTTCTGTGTACATCCTGTATATTTGTCTTCTTTATTATTCCATTCATTTATACTTACTTTCTCGCAGTTTTGAGGAAGAAATAATAACGTTCAAATGCCACTCTCAAGACTCCAGTTGTGCCATGTGCACCAACAGGAGACTGTTCTGGAGCAAGTCTGGCCCCTGAAGCTTCTGCTTCCACCACAGTTGAAAAGGTTCCTCCTCTCTGAGCAACCATTTAATCCATTTTAGCCTAGACAAATAGTTACTGGAGAAAGAACATGAGTAAAGCAACTTTCAATTGCTAACTCAGAGTATAGTCTGTGGAGGTTAAAAACCATCACAAGCGAAACTGCCCTGTCCTGCTCCATCAACAGGGCTCTCACCTCCCCCGAGAACATTCTGAACACCTAACCGCAGTGATGAGCGCTACAGCACTTATCACCACCATTTTCACATTTATATTAAAATACATTGTCCACTTCATAATTCAAATGTCTATTTTTAAAGATTTTATTTATTCTTAGAGAAGAAGGGAGGGAGAATGAGAGGAAGAAAAAAATGGATGTGCAAGAGAAACAGCAATTGGCTGCCTCCCACACCACCCAATCCTGGGTGCCTGGCCTGCAACTGAGGTATGTGTCCTGACCAGGAATTGAACCAACGACCTTTCGGTTTGCAGGATGACATCCAAACAACTGAGCCACACCAGTCAAGGCTTAAATGTCTATTTTTAATGGAAAAATTATAACTATAGTAAATACAACATAGGTTGAGCTTTTAAGTATGTCCAAATTATAGTTTTCCAATATGGTACTTTTAATATACAAAACAAGGCACCAATGGTATACACAGAATGATCTTACTATATACTTTCTTAAGGTATAGCAACTTAATTTGTCTGATTGGATATTGATGGCCTTAAGGAATGATGAAATCTTAAAGATACCTTTTTCAAAGATTTTATTTATTTTTAGAGGGGAAGGGAGGGAGGGAGAGAGGGAGCGAAACATCAATGTGTGGTTGCCTCTTGCATGCCTCCAACTGGGGACCTGGCCTACAATCCAGGCATGTGCCCTGACTGGGAATCAACCCTTTGGTTCACAGGCTGGTGCTCAATTAACTGAGCCACACCAGCCAAGGGAGTGGTTGGTTTTTTGTTGTTGTCTTTTTAATTTAAAAACAAAATGCTTATTTTCTAGAGGTATGTATTGGAACATATAGGGATAAAATGATGACTCAGTATTTGCTTCAGAATAATCTAAGGTGGGGGGAGGTGAGGCTGAATGGGTGAGTAATATATGAAAACAAGACTGGCCAAAGATCGATAAAGTATTGAAGCTGTGTAACAGTCGGGAAGGGAGTATTATTATGTTACTCTCTATACTTTTGCATGTATTTGAAAATTTCCAAAATAAAATGCTTTTATTTTTAAAGTCATAAAAAAAGAAAAAAAATTAAAGTTGCTTACTTTAAAAATTTAGGATTAGCCCTGGCTGGTATGGCTCAATGGATTAAGTGCTGGCCTGTGAATCAACGGGTCGCTGGTTCAATTACCCGTCAGGGCACATGCCTGGATTGCAGGCCAGGTCCCCAGTTGGGGGCAGACAAGAAGCAACCACACATTAATGTTTCTCTCCCTCTCTTTCTCCCTCCCTTCCCCTCTCTCTAAAAATAATAAATAAAATCTTAAAAATAAAAATTTAGGAATATAATGAAGAGATTCAGTTATGAGTCCAGACTACCTCTCTCCTTTGCTCCAAATTCCTTGAAATGATGTATTTTAAAAAATTGAAGAATTACAACAGTGAAGGAATACAAGGTTAAGCGTGATATTAGGATACCAGTGGTTTTGACAAACTCCTCTTAAGTTCCTCAAAATGGTTCTCAAAATGTGGTCCCTCAGACAAACCTCATTAACATTACCTGGAAACCTGTGAGAAATGCAAATTCACCGGCCACATCCCAACCTCCTTTGGCGCTAGGGTCATGCAATCTGACAAGAAACAAGAGGAAAGCTTTAGCTCAAACCAGCCCGAGAGACAATCTGAAAGGTAAAAGCAATTCCAGGGACACTGAGCTGAGTCAATAGTGACGGAAAGATGGAGTCCCTATAGTCAAGTCCTAACCTTGCTCACTTCCAAAACCAAGTGGTTGGTGGGAATGGGAGATAGTTCTGCCCAAGAGAGAAGAGCTCCATCCTCAGAATAAAGCACTTCGTATTTTGGAAAAGAGATAGGAATGAAGACGGGACAAGAGCCTAGCTACCCATGTGAGTATTCTAAAAAGTCTGTGTGAACAAGCTGCCTTTTCTCAAAATAAATGTATTTTGGAAAAAAGAAGGCTCATACAAATGTGGAAAAAATCCACACCAAGTACCAATACATTAATCAAGTAAATCTCTTTCATAACAACAAATGGCAGTACAGATAATTAGTAAATTGAATGAATAGAAGACTGACAATCAATGGGGGAAAAAAACAGAAAGAATTCAAGGTCTAGAAAAGAATGTGAAAATTCTAATTGAAATACTTAGAATTGTAAACGTACATTTATTAAAAAAAAAACAATTAGAACAAGACAGCATTCATAAATATTTAAAAACAAATTACTATACTTAAAAGCTAAATGACATAATACACACACCTGAGAGGGATTAGTGATCCGGAAGATAACATTTGAAGTCTTTCAGAACAGAGGAAAAAGATCAAGACAAAAAATAAGAGAACTAACAGAGGATCAAGTCAGGAGGTCCTATATTCAATTGATAAGAGTTCCAGAAAAACAACCTAGATAAAATGGTAAGAAAATAATAAAGAAATCATTTTTTAAAATTGTCCTTAATCCAAGAATGGTACAATTCTTCAGTCAAAAAACCATGGGATCAGCAGAATAAATGACAAATATTCCACATACCTAGGCACATGCTGGTGAAATTTTTCAACTCCAAGCACAAAATAGTCCTAAAAATTTGTCATGAGGCTAAAAAAGGTTTTTAGCAATAAATAGAATCAGATTGGTGTCTTTTAGTCAGAAATACTGGATGCTAACAATCATGTTACAACTTCAAAATCTGTGGGGAAATTATTTTGAACCTAATACCCTAAACTCAAAAAAAAATTTAATGGAGGAGTAAACCTTTACTTAATTGAAGATATGCTGCAGTAAACAAAAATACTAACCCTGGGATGAAAGAATAAGAAGAGAAAAGGAAACAGTAAAACTTATCGTTGTCTAATTATCTATTGTATGCATAATGTTAAAACACACAAATGAAGACAATAGAGGTTAATATGAAACAAATCTCACAACATTACACCAGAATAAGAGGTCAAGGTGAGAAAGTAAAAGAATGTCAACACTGCTGACTTCACTGGGAGATTAAACATAGAAAGGGTAATCACTAAAGAAGCAGCAATAAGTTTAATTAGTTTCAAAGCACTAAGAAAAAAACAAGAAGGAAAAAAAAACCACCAATCAGACCAGTAAAAGACTGGTTAAAAACAACAAGCACAATACATACAAAATATAAAGGAAGATGGCAGAAACAGTCCAAGCAATTCAACAATTTCATTTACTACGAATGGGTTAAATTCCCTACAGACTCTAAAACTGAACTCCCAATAAGCTGTTTTGACTACATTAATTTGAGAAAATAAAAATCAGTGCAGTGTATTGAGGACAAAAAAAGAAATTTCAGTTATAATATGCACAAGTTACATATGCTTTCATAGCTCAGAAATCAATTTATTAAATAGACACTAAGATAAGAATGTATAAAGTTTGAACAATTAACAAGCTAAATCCAAAAAACTTTATAGTCAAGAATAAAGCACCCCTCCCCCTCAAAACTCATAGAATATTTACAAATATTGAGTATATATTCCATAAAGAAAGAAGACACCACACAGGCTATATTCTATCTGCTTAGAAATTTTAAATGCATTTAAATAATTCCTGAGTTAAATATAAAGGTGATTTAATCTGAAATAATCTACTAGATATAAATAACAGTCAACCCAGCCAAAGACTGCCAGACACAGCCAAAGCAGTGCTTCATTTATTAGAAAACAAGAAACATTAAAAATAAAACTCTACACAATACACCTTAATGTGATGAATGTCAGTATCTCTGGAGATACAGTGGTCCATTAAAGTAGCCTAGGAGTCTGAACTCATTTATGTATATAAGGCCTATTGAATTTGCATGCTAACCAGCGATAAACTACAGACTAAGTCATATTTTAGAATATAACTCAATTTATATTACTGGTTACTTCATTCTGATGACATGAATTGAGTTAGGAATCACATCTTTGAATAATATAAAAGTTAAAAGTTAAACTGAGTTTCTAAAGTCAGGAAAGGCCTTATTCATTTTCATATCTTCATAATCTATGCACAGTGGTAGCATGTGAATATGCACTCAACAGTATTATATGAACTGAATTAATAAACTGGACAGATTATTTCCCAAAATATGGGGCTCACTGAAGAAATAGAGTGAAACAAAATAAAAAGGTCTGTACAGTGGTCACAAGGTGGAAACACTGACCTCAACATGAATTTTACCCTCTGCTCTGTAATGCACAGTGCTGCATGACAGGTGTTCCAGGATTCAGGATGGAATCTTACAGATACAGCAAAGCTGAGAGCTCTTCCCAGCTTTCTTGCCTCCCTTCTTGCAGGCAAGATCCATGGACTTTGATAATAACAATATCAGATAAAACTAACTTTTCAACTACAAAAACAGACTAATTTTAAAAAACCTAGCCCCTTTTAGCTCTATCAAGCACAGGTGACCAGAACATAAAATTAAAGCCTTTGGAATTATGGAAGACAAAAAAGGTATCAGTAGCTTTTATTTATTTAAAACATTTAAAAAGGGTTCAACTACTATCTTCATAGGATGAATTTTAACTAACCCTAAAACTAACATAACTATTTCACAAACTGTTTCTGCTATAAGAAATTAGTTGAACCTCATCAAGTACTATATTTTACATACTTTTTCACAGGAAAATAAAAAAGGTCCAATTGTGAACCATATACCAAAAACAAGCACTTTAATTGAATCTAAACACACACAGAGGCTGTATCAATATTAGTATTTAAAATGTTCAATATTTGAGCTACTTAAGTAGTAGCAATAGGTGAATTTCAAAATGTTCTTTGAAATAAACAGAAAATTTAAATGTCAAGATCTAATTATATTAATTTAATCTGGTTTATTTTAAAAATATATCCTAAAGTTAAAGAATGATTCTTCCTCTCCTGCATTAAAAACAAAATAACTGCAGCCACAGAACTAATATGTATGATCCATGGACATGAACTAAGGCAGGGGTGGGGATTGCTGGAGGGGAAGGGAGGTACCGGGTAGAGGGGGGCAAAGGAAAAAAAAATTGGGACAACTGTAATAGCATAATCAATAAAATATACTTAAAAAAATAATTATTTCCCTAACCTATAGCTTTGCTCAGCTGAAATGAACATTTTAAAATCTTTTTTCTTCACTATTAAACCAGTATCTTCACTTAACTGGTCCAAGAGCAGACAGATTTCCTTATCTGACAGTAATACGTACAAATACATACAAACAAAAAGGAGAATTCTGCCAGCAAATATTATGTTCAATCCCAATAATACAGACACAGTCTTAAAAATCAGTTACATATTTATTTGCATAGTTTCGAAAGAAAGACTTGAAAAATCCAATATAATATCATATGAAGCTTACAATTTAATTACTAATCCAATTTAAAAATAAGTGTTCCTCCACTAATGTGAGGATGGCACTACTTTACATGCTTCAGTTATGAGTGCTGAAACATTACACAACTACACATCTTCAGTTTTTGTAGAATTATTATTAAGTCCAAAAAAGTCTTTTTTGATGATGTACCGAACACACTGCAAAATCACATTTCTTTCATGTCGAATGTCTGGAGCTAAAAGCTGAAAAAACAATAAATACAAAGATTAGCTAGTAAGTAAAATATCTCCAAGAAATGCAATCTAAAAAATTATGTGTGCCTTCCTCATATGAAAACAAAGAATAATAAAGATATACATTATATTTACTAATTATTTTGCTAAAAAAATAATGCAAGAACATTTCCTTTTAATTTATACGAAGATCATCTAGTTTTTAAAATAGCACAAATGTTAACATTTGGAGTTCTCCCTAGGAGTATTTAACAAGGGACAAGGAAAATAGGTTTAAAAATCTGTAATTCTTTAATCTAAAAATCATGTCAAAGAGGACCCTTCCAAACTCAAATCTATAAACAGTATAGAAATTGATAAGTAGATATAGTAAAGACAGTAATAATGAAACTAGCAGTTAAAAATCCCAATATTCCTGGACTTTAGTAACTTCCCATTGTTGTGCTTATTGTAACAAAAAGAAAGCTAAAAATCCGTAGAACTTAGAATAAGTACATAACCAAGGAGTCATATATACAATAATTTTTTAAAGATTTTATTTATTTATTTTTAGAGAGAGGGGAAGGGAGGGAGAAAGAGAAGGAGAGAAACAGTGATGTGCGAGAAAAACATCTATCAGTTGCCTCTCACACACCTCTCCAGCCAGGGACCTGGCCTGCAACCCAGGCATGTGCCCTGACTAGGAATCAAACCTGAGACCTTTCAGTTTGTGGGGCGAACCCAACCAACTGGGCCACACCAGTCAGGGCATCATATGTCATTTGTAAAAAAAATAAATTGACCTCAATTTATTTTCTGATGTCATTAATGTAGTTTGGAAACAATACATAGGAACTTTTGGTGGAAAAATGATTTAATTTGCCCTTATAAGGTAAATATTTTTAAAAGGCAATTTACTTTATATAGCACTGAAATTTATAAAACAGAGAAGCACGTTTCAGATCAATTTTAAACAGAAGCAACTGTGCCTATATGTAACCCTCATAAGAGTGTAGTCATAGAACACTAGCTACAGCACAAGCAATTACCTGGCAAGGCAAAATCAGACTTTTCAGGGAATGTCAGTAGTTTTACAACTCCACTAAAAAATTTGGATTATTTCTATTTCTATCACTCTTAAACATGAAAGCCTTATCTATCTGAACAGTTGCAGGCCTATTACTTAGAATCAGAAGAAGCACCACTTTATAATTTAAAGATAATAAAATGTTTAACACACACACACACACACACACACACATGCTCTATCTCCACGATGTGAGAACACAAAGATTAGAATGTAAATAAAAATCATTTACCATTTCCAGGAGATATGGATGATGTGTTCTTGGTTCAAATAATGGGTGATTGTTGTGATAATCTTTTTTCCTCTTAGGGTTTGTCTTTTTGAAATGTTTCCTTTGGCTCTTATACTTGGCTTCCGAGAAATTTCCAACAGTCACTTTAACATCTTGACTTGGTCTCTTAGTATCATTATGGAGAACCTGGTCTTCCACCAGAACATCTGCTTCAGTTTTAATGGGAGCTTCTAGATATGATAAAAAATAAACACAAAAATTAAAAACAAAGAAGAAAACAAGTTATCCTTCTAAAAAATAACAACAAAACATAATAATTTCCCCCAGCCATAATATTGGCTACTTATTAATTAAAACTAGGCATTTACAATGAATTACAATTTTTTTTTTTAATTGGGAGTTATAACTTCCAAGACTTGAGGAGAGTACCACAAAGTTATAAAAAGTGATCCCTATGAAGGATATAAAACCAGATGGAAACTTGGATCTACACAAATGAAGAATGAAGAGTGTTAGAAAGTCAATATGTGTGCATGTGTGGATATACAAAAGACATATATTTCCTGTTTGAAAATTCTTTTAAAGATAATGACTATTTAAAGCAAAAATAATTACAATGTATGTGGGATTTATAACATCTGTAGAAATAAAATCTATGATAACAATAGCACAAAGGAAGGGAAGAGGAATATGTAAATATATTGCTATAAAATTCTGAAAATTATGTGAAGTGGTATAATATCATTTGAAAGGATACTGTGGTAAGTTAAAGTTGTATACTATAAACTCTAGACCAACTCCCATACAATAAAACAAAGAGGTATAACTAATAAATTGGTATTTGCATTGCCCTAAAAAGATAAAATTAATCCAAAGGCAGGAAAAGGAAAACAGAACAAAAAATAGAGGAGACAAAAAGAAAGAAACTACAGTTTCCCTCACTTATGGCGAGTATTACGTTCCAGACACCCCCGCGAAGTAGGAACCTTACATTTATTCTACACTCTTAAACCTACGTAACTTTAACAACATACATATACAGTACTGCAAAGTCCCACGATATAGCAAAAAATCCACGATAAATAATTAAATATAATATTTTTTAAAATCCCATGATACAGTGAGGCCACAATAAGTGAACCGCAATATAGTGAGGGACTACAGTATATTAATAATTACAATACACCCTGGCTGCTGGGGCTCAGTGGATTGAGTGTCAGCCTGCGAGCCAACTGTCGCTGGTTCGATTCCCAGTCAGGGCACATTACTAGGTTGCATGTTAGGTCCCCAGTTGGGGGCGCAAGTGAGAGGCAACCACACAGTGATGTTTCTCTCCCTCTCTTTCTCCTTTCCCCTCTCTCTAAAAATAAAACAAACAAATAAATAATTTTTAAAAAAATTACAATATACGTAAATAGTTTAAACACCCTACTTAAAGGGGTTGAAATCAGATTGGTGGGATAAAAAGAGCAACTACATGATGTCTACAAAAAAAGAAACTTTAAATTATAAGTAGTCCTTGCGTTATACAACTTGAACTGAGATTAAATCTCAGTTACCAAGGAACAGTGCAAAGCGAGGACTGCCCATATAAAACCACAGGTTAAGAGTAAAAGGGTGGAAGAAAATACCAAGCATACAACAATCATAAGAAAACTGGAACGGTTGTATCAATATCAGACAAAGGAGAGTTCCGAACAGGGATTATCACCTGGGATAAGAGGGATAGTTCATAATGATATATCAATTTCTCAAGAACACAGAACAGCAACAGCTAATAACAGTGTCAACATATATGCAGCAGTTGGCCTGTGTGGCTCAGCTGGTTGGAGCATCTTCCTGTAAACCAAAAGATCGCAGTTCCATTCCCAGTCAGTGCACATGCCCAGGCTGTGACTTAGGTACCCGGTCAGGGCACTTACGGGAGGCAACAGATGGCTATTCCTCTCACATCAATACTTCTCTCCTCTCTCCCCTCTCCCTCCCTCTCTCCCTGCACCACCACCCCCTCCCCGGAATCAATGAATATATCATCGAATGAAGATTTAAAACACACACACACACACACACACACACACACACACACACACGAAGCAAAACCTCACAAAACTGAAAGAGAAGTCTGTTATTAAGGTTGGAGACTTGAACACTCTGCTCTCAATAACTGAAGAAAAATTAGAAAATGAGCAGGGATACAGAAGACCTGAGTACCACTAATAATCAACTCAAACTGACAAAGGACTCTCAATCCAATATATAATTGCATTCTTGTTGGTTCCCACAAACATTCAACTTGTATTAGGCTATAAAACAATTTTCAATAAATAGAAAAAACTGAAAGCATACAGAGGATGTTCTCTGACCATAACAGAGTTAAAGTAAAATCAGTAACAGACCCCTACCTAGAAAACCTCCCAATATTTGGAAACTAAACAGCATATTTCTAAAAATCCCACAAGTTAAAGAACAAATCACAAAAAAAATTAGAAAATATTTTGAAATAAAAATTAAACCATAATGTGTCAAATTTATGGGATGCAGCTAAAGCAATGCATGAAAGCAAATTTATAGCTTTGAATAGTCATATTAGAAATGATGAAAAAAAAATCTACACTCAATTATCTAAGCTCCCATTATAATGAGGTAGAGTGAGGAGGAAATAACAAAGAGTGAAAATCAATAAATTAGAAATAGAGAAAAATCAGCAATGCCAGAAGTTCTTTCCTTAAAAAGATTAATGAAAGTAATAAATACATAACAAGACTGATTAAGATTTAAAAATACCAGTTAATAATGAGGAATCAAAGAAGGAACGTCACTATTTATCCTACAGATACAAGAAATTATAACTTTATGCCAATAAATTAGACAACTTAGATGAAACAAAAAATTCTTTTGAAAGACACCATTCACAAAAAAATGACTCGAGATAAAAAGAAAATCTGACTAGTCCTGTACCTATTAAGAAAATTTAACTCATAATTTAAAATCTTTCCCAAAAGAAAATGCCAAGTACAGATAGATGGTTTCACTATTGTAAAAATCCGCAATTAAATTATTAGCAGAACAAATCCAGCAATGTATTAAAAGGGTTATACATCATGACCAAGTAGATTTTATCCCAGAAATACAAGGTTGACTTGACATTTAAAAAGCAATCAATGTATATTACATACTTATAGAATAAAGAAGAAAAACAAACCCTGACAGGTGTGGCTCAGTTGGTTGAGCATTGTCCAGCAAAGCAAAAAGTCACAGGTTTGACTCCTGGCCAGGGCACATGCCTAAATTGCAGGTTTGGTCCCCCAGTAAGGGGCCGTGTGAGAGTCAACCAATCGATGCTTCTCTCCCTCCCTTTCTCCCTTCCTTCGCCTCCTCTCTCTCTAAAAATAAATAAAATCTTTTTTAAAAACAAAGAAGAAAAAAGAAAAATCATATAATCAGTTGAAAATCAGAAGTATTAAAGTTTTAAGATAGGAAAAAAATTTTAAATTAAAAAACAAAAGTTTTACAACAGGAATCCCCTCCTCTCACCCCCTAAATGGTTCTTCTATATTTTTGATTACCATGAATTACAGGCTGATGTGATATTAAAAGTTCTATCCATAAGTTGGGAGACTGGGTTCAATTGTATGGATGAGTGTGCTGGAGTCTAATGATATCCCTCAAAACCTTCAACACTCAAGCATTACAAAGGAAATTACATTTGAAAGGAAGTGTGGAGTAAGTGTTAAAAGGAAACTGATGCTGGTCCCAAGCTATTATGTTCAAGTCCTAGTTCTAGAACTTACTACATGATCTTTGGTCAAGTTACTTACCTCAGCCTAAATTTCTTCATGGCACCTACTTCATGAGGTTATGGCAATAATTAAATGAGTTAAGCACATAAAACAGGGCCTGACACAGAGTAAGCACTATAAAAGAACTTGTCATGATGATAGTTCTGATGTGCCTTTAAAGTGATGGGGAAAAGAGAAAAAAGGAGAAATATAAGCATAAAAGAATGGAGCTAACTTCCGGCCAAGATGGAGGCCTAGACCGACATGCTCTGTCTCCCTCCACAACTAAGAAGGACTACAACTACTGCAAAATCAGAAATAACCAGAAGTTTCAGAAAATAAAGCTACATGGAAGTCCAGTGTATGAAGTCATAAACAAGTGGTGCTCGTCTGGATGGGTAGGAGGGGCGAAGCCGCGGCTGAAAGATCGAGCTGTGCTCAAGGCGGCAGCTGCAGCAACGAGCAGCAGGACCCAGTAAGCAGACACCCGTATTTGGGGGGAGGAGAGAAGTGTCTGGGAGCCAGCCCTGGCTGCAGACCAGATCCATCGGCTCGCAATTCCAACGCAGGGGAAGGTAGACCCTCATTGTCTTGGACTGTGAGGCACAGAGGGCGTGGGGACAGAGCAGGCTCCGGTCTTCAGCAGGGAGTAACAGCAGGAATCCATCTTGGACCCCCGCACCCAGGCAAAGTGCCAGCGTGGTGAGAAAGGTCGCCAGGTTGTGATGAGTACATGGGGTTCTGCCCAATATAGCGCCCCGCCCAAGAAGGAAAGATAAACAAAACGGTCAGAATGGCAGAATTAATGATTGAAATATCAATCACGCAGCTAACCAAAAAGCAAATAAGGGACTTGACCGATGAACAAATAGAGAATCTTTCTGAGGCTCAGTTCAGAGCTATAGTCATAAGGCAGCTTATAGACCTAACAGTGGGACTTAATCAAGACAGGGAAGGAATGAAGGCTAGTCCTGCTGAAATGAACAAAAATACATACAAGACAAGTGGTGAGGAACGGAAAGCCAGGGATCAAATAAACAAATCGGAACATAGGGAGAAAACAAACAGTCAACCAGTGCAGAAAGAGGAAACAAGAAGTGAGAAATATGAGGAGAGGGTCAAAAACCTCTGGGACAGCTATAAGCAATTGAACATTCGAATTATAGGATTGCCTGAGGGTGAAGAAGAAGAACTAGAAATTGAAAAATTATGTGAAACAATAATGAAGCAGAACTTCCCTAACTTGGGGAAGGAAATGGACTTTCAGGTCCAAGAAGCACAGAGAGTTCCAAATAAACTGGACCCAGGGAGAACCACACCAAGACTCATTATAATCAAAATGTCAAAAATTAGAGATAATGAGAGAATCTTAAAAGCAGCAAGAAAGAGAATTATGTACAAAGGGGTCCCAATTAGACTATCAGCTGATTTCTCAAAGGATACTTTACAGGCAAGAAGGGTCTGGCAAGAAATATTCAAAGGAATGAAAATCAGAAACCTACAACCACAATTACTCTATCCAGCGAAGCTGTCATTCAGGATAGAAGGGCGGAGAAAGTGCTTCCAGGACAAAGTAAAACTGAAGTTCATTAGATCCAAACCACTGTTATATGAGATGTTAAAGGGACTTGTTTAGAAGAAGGAGGATCAAAACTATGAACATTAAAATGAAAACTGGATGGGGAAGGGAGAAAAGGAGGGAGATCATGCAGGAATTAAGAAGCATAGTAGGAGGGAGTAGAGTAGACAGGAAGATGTTGAGAAGAACTATATGCACAACCAATGGGCATGGACTAAGGGAGGGGACAACTGGAGGGAGAGGGGGTCACAGGGCAGAGGGGAGCAGAGGGAAAAGAAATTGGGACTACTGTAACAGCATAATCAATAAAATAAAATTAAAAAAAAAAAAAGAATGGCGCTAAGACTTCACAAAGTGGTTTACAGAGTTCAAAATTATGAGAATAATAATAAAAGACAAAACGAAAAACCAGGGCACTACTTTCTATTATTTTCTTTCCCTGCAAGTATTGATTGATCTCCCAATCCAGGGACACAGAAGTCAAAATGAGTCTGAGCTTATATTGTCAATTTGCTGCTAAGGAATGAGGAATTTGAACCATTTATGTTTTTCCCAAGATTCACATTTTGCAGCTTAGTATCATATTTTAATGTAAATAAATTCAATATATAGCCATTGGGTTTTTTCAAACCTAAATCACCCTTTCTGGTTTGTGGCTTTGAGTCAGTTTTCAGTTTAGAGGTCCCCAGTCATAGCCAAACCAATATGAAGAAAAAACAGTTTGGAGGTGCTGCAAAACTGCATTTAATTTCTAATATGATGAAAACAAAAACAAAAAAGGAACACACAAAACCCAGACAGTTATCAAACTAATCCATCTGAAGATACTACTCATTGATATTTTTTTCCCTATGTACAAGGTGGAGCTAAAGTAGGTTTCCAGTTGTTTGTATGGAAAATAATATAATAATTAATAAGTAATAAAAGAACAAACTGTGTGCATACTCACAACTGTAAACCTGCTTTTGCCCCTGCATATCTTAATGATTCTGACAGCCCCAGATCCAAGCATAGCCTCTTGTTTTACTTCTGTCTTTCTTGAGGGACCTTTTCCTTGTTTAAAACTCTTTCCAATCACTCCTCATGTTGAATATCCACTCTACACTTTCATGTTACTCCCTAAATCAAGACAGATCTTAACTGTAAAGATACGACTGTTAACATCTGTGAGATTCAGACTTCTCTCCATTCAGAATACACCTAAATAAGCAGACTTCTAAATGTTATTTAATGATTCAGAGAAGGTCCACTTTATTTCCTTCATTTATTTATTCCAAAGTCCCTATGTGTTGATACCCTATTCTATAGCCTAGAATTAACACTGGAAACTACAAATCTGCTAGTGACCTGGATGGCTTAATACAGCTGAATTCAGACTACATGAAATAATTCTTAAGGCTTAGGAATGTGAAGCAAGAGCTTTTCCTTAAATCAGGGCATTTTGGACAATTAGTCAAAGTGAATTCATATAAAATCAGACAGATCTTTCAATAGACAATCTTCCATTAACCATAAGAAAAGGCAAAATGAAAAGATCACCAACAAACTCACAGCATAAACAGGAATAATTTGTGACAATAAAAACATATAAGGGAAAAGGGTAAAGGTCAGAATTTGCAAGGCAAGATAGAGATCAGATGGATTAAAAAAAAAAAACAAAGGACTACTGTGTATATGAAACTTTTGTTTTCATAAACCTAATGGTAACCACAAAAACAAAAAACAAACAAAAAAAAAAACTTAGAAAAAGAGGAAACAGAGGAAAGAGTTATGGAATACCACTGAACAAAAACAGAAACACCTGTCTTCATGAGACACATCTCAGCTACAAAGACAAAGATGGACTCAAAGTGAAAGGGGGAAAATAATTCTTCAAGCAAATAGCATCCACAGAAAAGCAGGTATAGACATACTTTTTATATCTGACAAAATAGATTTCAAGACAATAAAGATAACAAGAGACAAATGGACATTTTATAATTATAAAGGGACACTACATCAAGAAGACATAACACTCCTCTATATATATGCACCCAATCAGGGAGCGCCAAAGTATATAAAGCAACTACTAACAGAACTTAGGGAGAAACTGACAAAAACACAGTCATAGTTGGGCATCTAAACACTCCATTGACAGCTGTAAAGAGATCATCCAAACAGAAAATCAATAAAGAAATACCAGCCTTAAACCCTGACTGGTGTGGCTCAGTTGATTGGATGTCATCCTCCAAGACAAAAAATCACCAGTT
Source organism: Furipterus horrens (assembly GCF_987537825.1). Classification (NCBI taxonomy): domain Eukaryota; kingdom Metazoa; phylum Chordata; class Mammalia; order Chiroptera; family Furipteridae; genus Furipterus; species Furipterus horrens. Next base: position 47,909,831 of record NW_028327182.1, read on the forward strand.
TGATTCCTGGTCAGGGCACATTGCCTGGGTTGTGGATTCAGTCCCCAGCAGGGTGTGTGAGAGAGATGGCTGATCAATGTTTCTTTCCCTCTCTTTCTCCCTCCCTTCCCCTCTCTCTAAAAATAAATCGTCGTCGGCAGTCATCCGTCTCGAGAGACGATGGTGTAGCTTCTTAAGAGTCTATCTGCACCGCCGAGAATGGTTGTGCAGTCCGACTCGGGAGTGACACGGTATCTGTCTCCTCCCGTGTTGAATCGACATCTTGCGATGACGCTGTAGTGTCCTCTCCAGTGAAGCTGAAGCTACAGAGCCTCGAGAGACGATGGTGTAGCTTCTTAAGAGTCTATCTGCACCGCCGAGAATGGTTGTGCAGTCCGACTCGGGAGTGACACGGTATCTGTCTCCTCCCGTGTTGAATCGACATCTTGCGATGACGCTGGAGTGTCCTCTCCAGTGGAGCTGAAGCTACAGAGCCTGGGCAGGGTGATATGGAGGGTCTGCTGTTGCCCATGCAGCAGACCCCCCCTCTCTTCTCTCTTCGCAGCTGAAGGATCCAAGGGAAAGACGGAGTCAATACAGCTTGGCTTCAGGTGCGCCGCAGGAGTTGCCGGTGTTGACTACAACGTCAAACCGCCTTAGGGACTCCGGCTCCGGATTTTCTGTCGGGGTTTACTCCCTTAGCCTTTCCCCTGAAGAGGTATGCCGCAAGGCAGCGGAGGTTTTTTGGAACCAGAGTTTTCCTTCTCTGATGTGCCCTGACTGGAAGATCGAACCAGCGACACTTAGCTCGCAGGCCGACGCTCAATCCACTGAGCCAAACCAGCCAGGGTATAAAAATAAATAAAATCTTAAAAATATATATCAGTCTTAAATAACACATTAAACCAAATGGACCTAATTTACACTTACAGAGCCTTTCATCCAAAAGCATCAGCTTATACACTCTTTCCAGGGTACATAGAACATTCTCAAGGCTAGGCCATATGCTGGGTCACACAACTAGCTTCAACAAATTCAAGCATATTCTCTGACCACAGTGCTTTGAAAGTAGAAATCAACTCCAAAAAGGAAGTAAAGATATCCACAAATATGTGGAGATTAGATAATATGCTAATAAAAAAGGCTGGATCAAAGAAGAAATAATAGGTAAGGTAAAAAGGTATATAGAGACAAATGAGAATGATAATATGACATATCAAAACTTCTGGGATATAGCGAAAGCAGTAATAAGACGGAAGTTTATATCATTACAGGCTTATCTCAAGAAACAAAAAATATCCCAAGTAAATGACCTAACTTACATCCTTTTTAAAAAAGGATTTTATTTATTTATTTTTTTAGAGGGAGAAGGGAGGGAGATAGAGAGGGGGAGAAACATCAATGTGAAAGAGAAACCAATCAGTTGCCTCCTGCACACACTCCAACCAGGGACTGAACTGGTGACCTGTCGCTTTGCATAAGGTCACCCAACCAACTGAGCCACACTGGTCAGGGCTAACATTACATCTTTTAAAAAAAAAATTTTTACATTTACTTATTTTTAGAGAAAAGGGAAAGGGAAGGAAAAACAGGGAGAGAAACATCAATGTGTGGTTGCCTCTTGTGTGCCCCCAACTGGGGACCTAGCCTGCAACCCAGGCATGTTACCCAACTGGGAATCAAACCAGTGACCCTTTGGTTCACAGGCCGGCGCTCAATCCACTGAGCCACACCAGCCAGGGCCAACACTACATATTAAAGAACTAGAAAAAGAAGAATAAGAGCAACCCAAAGTCAGCAGAAGTAAAGAAATAATAAAAATCAGAACAGCCCTGACTGGTGTGGCTCAGTGAGTTGGGTGTGGTCTCGCACCAAAACATTGCTGGTGTGATTCCCATCAGGGTACATGCCTGGGTTGCAAGTCAGGTCCACGGTTGGGGGGCTGTGAGAAGTAAATTGATGCTTTCTCTTGCACATGTATGTTTCTCTCCCTCTCTTTCTCCCTCTCTTCCTCTCTCTCTAAAAATAAATTTTAAAAATGTTTTTAAAAATTAGAACAGAAATGAATGAAATATAGAACAAAAAGACTACACACACACAAAAAAAAAACAACAAAGAGCAGATTCTTTCAGAATATTAATAAAATTGACAAATCCCAGGCTAGAATCACTAAAAAAAAAAGTGGGAGAGAAAAGACTTTGTATAAACAAAATCAGAAACTAAAGACAATCATAGACATCACAGATATACAAAGTATCATACTAGAATTCTATGAAAGACTATAGGCCACCAAATTCAATAACCTAGAAGAAATGCATAAGTTCCTGAAAACATGTAACCTTCCTAGACTGAATCATGAAGAACTGGAAAATCAAAATAGATCAAGAGTGAGGACATTGAAACAACCATCAAAAACCTCACAATAAAAAATTCCAGGACTACATGGCTTCACTAGTGAATTCTATCAAACACTCAAATTAGATTTAATACTTATTCTTCTCAAAGTCTTCTTAAAAAATGAAGAAAAGGCAATACTTCCTAAAACATAACCCTGATATCAAAATCTGTCAAGAATAACGCAAAAACAAACAAACAAAAAACTACAGACTGATATCTCTGATAAATACAGATGTGAAAGTCTGAAACAAAATACTAGCAAATGAAGTAAAATAATAATACGTGAAAAAACTAGTACATCACAATTGAGTGGGGTTCATTCCAGGGGCACAAGTGGTTCAACAGAATCAAACTGATCGATGTACTACACAACATTAACAAAACAAACGGATTAGAGGTCAAGATGACAGCATAGGTAAACACAGTACCCCTCCTCACACAACCACATAAAAATTAAAACTAAAATATACAACACCCATCACTTAGAACCAAAAGAAACAGAGTTAAATGGAAGTCTGACAACTATGGAATTAGAGAAACCACATTCATCCAGACTTGTGTGTGTGGGGAGGTGGTAGGGTGGAGATATTAAACAGGCTGGTCCCACACCCGCATGTAGTGAATAAAAAAATTGGGAGGGATATCTCAAGAGCTAGAAGTCCCAGCCCCACACCAGGGCCCCAAGCCTAGGGTTCCAGTGCCAGTCCTCACAACCTCTAGCTGCAAAAACCAGTGGGGATTGAGTCGGTGGAAGAAACCTCTGAAAGAATCCCACATGGATTTACTCAGACTCACTCCCTCTGAGCTCCAGCACCAGGGTAGCAGTTTGAAAGGCACCAGTGACACACAGGGAGAAACTGAAGTGTGTGACATCAGGTGAGAGCTGGGGGACAAAAAGGTGAGCAGAGGCCACTGTCCCTTTTCTAAAAAGAGCAAAGGCTGGCGTCATATCTGAGACTCCCATCAACCTGGCTAACACTGTTTGCCCTACCCTGGAGATCCCCTGAGACTCCATCCCACCCCCCCCCACCCCCGCTTACAGGCCCACCCAAGCTACTTTTCCATATGAATGCCTGGTCTTGGCTCATGATTTACAACTTCCTAAATCCTTTCAAACAAGCAATAGCTAGCCTCAATGAGCCCTCAGCCCACATACCTCTTCTCTTGCAAAGTGGTCCCAGGCCCAGAACTAGCAGCAGCGAGCCTAGATTCAGTTTGGCATTGCCTGGAATCCCCAAGCCCAGCACAAGTAGCCATCTCAGATTGCTTTATAGCTCATGCAGGGTGGTTCCAGGCATAACACAGGTGGGGGCTGACTGTAGCCTGCACCAACCCAGAAACCACAGAGCCTGCGCACCCAGTGGACAGCTACAGACCATGTAGGACCACCAGCACCCTGCCCCCGCATAGCTGATCCTCTACAAAGGGCAGAAGTTGGTGGTCAGTGGTCACAGCCAGTTCTTGCAGCTGAGTGGCCTGAGTAAATCCCTCCCATTGACCTGCCAACAGCAATCAAGGCTCAACTACATGAGGAAGGTGTACTCAGCCCACACAAAGGGCTCACCTTGAATAAGAGCTTGGGTGATTGGGGAGGCTGTGCAACTGGACCCTATAGGACACCTACTACATTAGGCCACGCTACCAAGACAAGGAGTCATAGCAGCTCTACTTAATATATAGAAACAAACACAAGGAGGCTGCCAAAATGAGCAGACAAAAGAAACATGGCCCAAATGAAAGAACACATCAAAACTCCAGAAAAGAAACTAAACAAAAGGGATATAAGCTATCTATCAGGTACAGAGTTCAAAACACTTGGTTATAAGGATGTTCAAGGAAGTTAATGAGGACTTCAATAGCATAAAAAAGATCTAGTCAGAAACAAATGATTCACTAATTGAAATAAAGAACAATGTACAGGGAAACAACAGTAATGTGGATGAAGCCAAGAATCAAATCAATAATTTGGAACGTAAGAAAGCAAAAAACAACCAATCAGAATAAAAAAAAAAAATCCAAAAAGCAAGGATAGTGTAAGCAGCCTCTGGGGCAACTTAAGAGTCTTCCAGTATTTGCATCACAGGGGTACCACAAGGAAAAGAGAAAGAACACGAAATTGGAACTCTATTTGAAAAAATAATGAAAAATTCCCCTAATTTGGTGACAAAAATAGACATGCAAGTCCAGGAAGCACAGAGAGTCCCAAACAAGATGGATGCAAAGAGACCCTCTCCAAGACACATCATAATTGAAATGCTAAAGGTTAAAGATAAAGAGAGAATCTTAAAAGCAGAAAGAGAAAAGGAGTTAGTTACCTACAGGGGAGTTCTCATAAGACTGTTGGCTGATTTCTCAAAAGAAACTTTGCAGGCAAGAAGAAACTTGCAAGGAATAGTCAAAGTCATGGAAAGCAGAGACCTACAGCCAAGATTACTCAACACAGCAAAGATATCATTTAGAATGAGAGGGCAGATAAAGAGCTCCCCAGACAAGAAAAAACCAAAGGAGTTCATCATTACCAAACCATTATTATATGAATTGTTAAAGGGACTTATTTAAGAAAACAAAGATCAAAACTACGAATAAAATGGCATAAATACATATCTATCAACAGAATGTTTTAATAGTTTTAAGATGGGTGGGGGAACACAGTATGTTGGGTGAAGAGGTGAGGGCATTAAGAAGTACAAACAGGCAGTTACAGAACAGCCATGGGATGTAAAGTACAGTACAGAAAATGGAGTGGCTGAAGAACTTTTATGCATAACCTATGACATGAACAACGGTGTAGAGATTGCCTGAGGCAGTGGGGGGGTGCTGGGTGGAAGGGTCAAAAGGGGAAAAATTGGGGAAACTGTAATAGCATAATCAATAAAATATAATTAAAAAAGAAAAACAAAGGATAAAAATCATATGATCTTATCAATGGATGCAGAAAAAGCATTTGATAAGATAAAGTATGCCATTTATGATTAAAACTTAATAAAAATGGGTATAGAAGAAATGTACCTCAACATAATAAAACCCATATATGACAAACCTCAGCCAATATCATATTTGAAAAACTGAAAGCTTTCCCTCTAAGATCAGGAACAAGACAAGGATACTCACTCTCACCTCTGTTATTCAACATAGTGCTGGAAGTTCTATCCAGAGTAATCGGGCAGAAGAAAGATGTAAAAGGCATCCAAATTGGGAATGAGGAACTAAAAATGTCACTTTTTGAAGATGACATGATTCTGTATATAGAAAACCCTAAAGACTCCACCAAAAAACTATTAAAAACAATCAATACAGTAAAGTTGCAGGATACAAAATCAATGTACAAAACCCACTGCTTTCCTGTATACTAACAATAAAATTTCAGAAAAAGGGAAAACAATTCCAAATGCAACCAAAAGGATAAAATACCTAGGAATAAACTTAACAAAGGATGTGAAGGACTGATATACTGAAAACTTCAAAATATTATTAAAAGAGATCAAAAAAGACATAATAAAATGAAAAGTATTGTGTTCATGGATTGGAAGACCCGACATAGTTAAAATGGCCATATTTTCCAAAGCAATATACAGATATAATGCAATTCCCACCAAAATATCAATGTTATTTTTTAAACAATTAAGAACAAAAAATCAGATTTGTATGAAACCAGAAATGACCCCAAATAGCCAAAGCAATACTGCTGAAAAGAAATGAAGCCAGAGGCATCACACTACCTGACTTCAAATTATACTACAGAGCAACAGTAATCAAAACAGCATGGTATTAGCAGAAAAAGACACACACAGACCAATGGAGAACTGAGAACCCCGAAATGAACCACATGTATACGGGCAAATAATTTTTGACAAAGGAGCCAAAAGCACACATTGGAAAAATGAAAGCCTTTACAATAAATGGTGCTGGGAAAATTGAAAAGCCACATGTAAAAGAATGAAACTATTTATTATAGTCCGAGTCTGTCCCCATGTACAAAAATTAATTCAAAAAGGATCAAAGACCTAAACATAATATCTGAAACAATAAATTGCATAGAAAACATAGGTACTAAACTTATGGACTTTGGTCAAAGGAACATCCTATGAATTTGACCCCAAAGGCAAGGGAAGTAAAGGCAAAAATAAATAAATGGGACTGTATCAAACCAGAAAGCTTCTGCACAGCAAAAGAAACTGGCAGCAAAACACAAAGGCAATCAATCTAAAGGGAGATGATATTTTCAAACAAAAGCTCCAACAAGGGTTACTGACCAAAATATATAGAGAATTCATCAACTCAATACCACACAATCCAATTAAAAAATGGGTGGAGGACCTGAATAGGCACTTTTCCCGAGAAGACATAAAATGACCAACAGATACATGAAAAGATGCTCAACTTCACTATTAGAGAAATGCAGATCAAAACTACAATGAAACACCACCTCGCACCTGTTAGAATAGTTATGAACAAAAAGACAGGTGATAACAAGTGTTGGAGAGGTTGTGGAGAAAAAGGAACCCTCAATTCACCACTGGTGGGAATGTAAACTGGTACAGCCACTATGGAAAACAGTATGGAGTTTCCTCAAAAAATTAGTAGAGTTACATATGACCCAGCAATCCCTTTTCTGGGTATCTATCTGAAAAACTAAAAACATTTATTTGCAAAGGTTTATGCACTTCTATGTTCGTTGGAGCATTATTCACGGTGACCGAGACATGGAGACAACCAAAGTATCCTTCAATAGATGATTTTGGATAAAGACGTGGTACATACATACAATGAAATACTACTCAGCCATAAGAAAAAATGAAATACTGCCATTTGTGATAACATGGATGGATCTTGAGAATATTATGCTAAGTGAAGTCAGTCAGACAAAGCTAAGAATCATATGATTTCACTCATATGTGGGATATAAAACTGAAACTCAAAAACAGACAATGGTATGATTACCAGAAGGAAGCGGGTTGGGTGGTAAAGGGGGACAAATATATAGTGATGGAAGATGATTTGACTTTGGGTTGCAGATACCCAATGCAATATACAGACCATGTATCATAGAAATGTACACTTGAAATTTATATTATCTTATTCACCAGCGTCACACCAATAATTCAATTGTAAAAAGAAAAGGCTATGCACTCCTATGCAGGAAGACAACATATGCCACACAGAGAAAGGCTATAATGGAAGGCAATATAAATATACTACAGCTGACTTCTTCAGACTTTTAAGTCCCTAAATCTAAGCTTTACATCAGCTCAGCGACATACTAACTTTGCAAACTTACCCTCTCTAAGCTTAAGGTTCTATGAAATGAAGGGGTGGAACCTCAAAGATCCCTTCTAATTTCTTTTCTTCATTCTATATAAAAAATGGTGGCAGACTCAAAGTGAAGACATGAGTATAAAAGTATTAAATGTTTATCTTAAAGAGAGAGAGAAGAAAGCATTCGCATACTTGTTTTTATTGGACTCAGTAATTTGGCAATAGCTTTCTTTGCTATCACCTGTCATAAATACAACCGATAAGCAGGAAATGTAATATGTGTTTAAAGAATAACTCAATCTTTATATCAGTGTATTGGAAACAAGAGTAAAGAAATATTGTTTCTCTTAAAAACACACACACACACAAGAAGAGACAACCATCTGATAAAGCCAAAGTAGTTTATATTTCAAAATTCAAGTAGCTTTTAACCAGCTACCATAGAATGCCAGAGCTCATTTTAAAAATAAAAAATAAAAAATCCTGTTAACATCGTTCAACTACACAAACATTGATTATCTCTAGTCCAGTCAGCATTAAAAGTGCTGCCATATTCATCCTTTTACATTCAAATCTTCCCTTCATTCTACATATGTACTGTTAGACCCTATATTCTTATCCAGTAGAGCTCCTATTGTGATTACTCATCTTGTCCTGAGATACATACACATAAATTCTTTCACGATTGGTAAACCCTAATTAAAATTACCATGCAGAGTCAGATGTCCAAAACAGCAGCACACAGGCTTATTTATTAAGCATATGCTGGATTATCGATATGAACATTGGGTTAAGAATTGCGACAGTACAACAGATCAATGACCTACCCACAGCTCTTTTAAAGTGGCCCTAAAAGAGATGCTAGAGATTAAGCTGGTTCATCATCAAGGGCAAGACATGTCTCCTGAACATCGTTAACGTCTCAGAAAGATTCTTGAAAGGATTCCATTTCTTCCAACCTTTAAAACACACATACTAATGCAACTGCAAGTACAGGGTTACTATGTTCCCCAAAGATAATTTATATAAGTCTGCTCTATGAAAAGCAATGTCCTATATATATTTAAGGTCTACCATTCTCTCTGTCATAAAGGACCTCTTTTCATCTACCTGAGGTGCTACACATGGAGAGAGAAGAAATTAACTTTTTTTGCAATATCTTTTAGAATTTTCTTCAATTCCATTAGTCAATAGTCTCTCTTCCATTCTTTCACTGTATTATGTTTGCCTTTTTCTCCCAAAATAGCAATACATTTCCCCATTTCTTTCTTTTACCCCATGTTAACTTTACTTCTGAATCAAATGAAATAGGCATTTCAATAGCAAATAAAGAATGCGCATAACACATCTTTCCTCAGATACATACATATGAATGGATGAACAGGCAAAAGCAACAAAACAAAACAAACTCAACTACAACAACTGAGGCTGTGACTTACTTTCTGGCTCACTCTCTGACCCTGAGAGACTCCCATAGCTGCTCATTAGTGAGCACAGGGCAGGTGTCACTTCCTTGGGTATGACAGTACTTTGTGGTTTCTCCTCTTTATCAGACTCTGGAATAGAAAGGAACATAAGAGTAAAACAGTATACCAAAGAAATCAACCACCATAAGAAGAAAGTTGATAGTCCCTAACTCCCTCATGTGTTAGTGAAAAAAAAGTGATTTCTGGTTATTTCCTAAATCTTCCCAAAGAACAGAAGCCAGGACACCTGAATATTTTCCTTTTGGTTTAAATCTTCGTGGTCAGAGAAGCTATCTTCCCCAAAGAGAAGACACAGGAGTAAATGGAAGCTATGCACAGCTCTCCTACTTATCATATTTTACAGGTCATGAAATTTGGGCCTTCTTAAATTAATTTAATTACACAGTCTTTGCTATTAATTTGCTTTATGTTGTTAATTAATTTTATTAAGGTACTAGAAAGGTCAGAAATTTAACTTCACTAGATTAGGACAATTGACTCTGAAAATTAGATTTAGGAATAAAATATAAAAATACCCACCTTTGTTGTTTTTAAGGACAGAAATAAAATTTATGCCATTCTATAGATAAAGGCTTAATCAGAGTTTTGCTGAAATTAATCAGCCCAAAGTTCTCATTATTTGGAACTTCTAAGAACTTAAGTAAAAACAAGACAAGCATTAGAACTGAGAAAGTCAAGAGTCTGCCAAAGGTAAAATGTTTGATCACAGCCCAACAAGCATTTGTTTTTGGCAGCTCTAAAAACGTATTAATTCTATTCAAAACAACCAATAAAAATAAAGCATAATGGAAGAATGAAGACAATAGTAACTTGTTCATGTAATGAACTAACTCAAACCACAACCAATATGAAATGTTTCAAGAAAGCATTTAATGTTCACTAATTAAATCTAGGGGAAACCAAAACATGCTAATACGAAATGCGAGTGCACTTTTCTGTGAATGTGGAACTACTATCTTCTGATGGTTGAAGTTAAATCCTCTCTCCTCCACTCATCCTCAATGCCCAGCACCACACCCTCCAAAAACTGCTTCTTGTCAGTTTTAATCTAATTTATCCCCTTTTCTCCTGGATTAATAAAGGGAAAGGCAAATATGTAGGACGGATGGATAGGTAGATGATAGATAGATAGACAGACAGATAGACAGATGATAGGTAGATATTAGCACAGATATATATTATTAGTGGTTTAAACAGAAATCTATATCAATATTAGTATTGCAGACTCTTCATCCTATTGTTTGAATGATGACAGGTCAAACTATATTATTCCGTCTAAAACCCGAAGACAGATACTAAAAAGTACATGTTCTTTAAAAGCATGAGCACATTTCATCCTTATGACGTACCAATTCCAGTATTAATTACAAGTGATGAAGCCAAATTCAGAGAATCTGAGTAACTTCTTCAGATATAAAGCTATACAACAGCTGGGTCAAATTTAAGTCCTGGCTATCTAACTGCAAATCCCAAGTCTTAACGAGTGAGCTAGTGTATTTCCTGCATCTGTTCTCCTTAAAATGAACTCGTCATATCAAAATGTCTCTTTGGTCAATAATAATGCTAATAAATGTCTTCTTCCAGCTTTAGTTCCATTTCTGTATTCCCTTTTAAAGCAAAATCCAAACAACTATTTGATATAATCCACCAGGATATCATCTGGGCCTGAAATTTCCTCAGCTGTCTAACCCACTCCAGAATCTACAGGTCCACCACACCAGTGAAGCTGTTCCTGCCAAGTTAACCTGCTTCCCCTGTGTTGCCAAGTCTAAAGGTCATTTCTTGGCTCTCATTTTACTTAACTTAAAGACAACCTTTTACAGTAATCATGTGTTACTTTTAAAAACATTTTCTTCATGTAACTTCCAGACCCTCATCACTTGGGTCTTCTTTCCCAGATTCCCTAGTGAATTCTCCTCATTGACCAACTTCCAATTTTTTCAAGTTCCCCTGGTTCCAATTCTCAGGGAGTTTTCCTCTTTATGCCTCCTCTGCTCATGATTCCATTTTATCTAAAATCTTAAAATACTATCTAGATGCTGGTGAATCATAAATTTATACCTCCAGTCTTCAATTTTCCCCTAAATTCCAGAATAATGTAAGTGCCTGTTCCAAATCACTACTTAGAGTCAAACAGGTCTCAAAGGTAAACAGGTCCAAAAACAGGCATTTGATTTCTACTCCAAACATTCCTTCCAGAAGTCTCTAAATAAATACCACCTCTTCCTTCTTGATGCATTAGGTCAAAATCTAGGAATCATCCTTGACTCTTTTTCTCATACACTATATCCAAACTATCAACAAATGCCTTCAGCTCTATTTTGAAAATATCTCTATAGAATTATACCCTTCTCGTTACTTCCGTTACTACAACCCCAGTCCAAGTCAACATTTCTTGCCTGGACAACTCTAAGAGCCTCATAAAAGGTATTCCTCACATGACCCTGCCCACTGTTCCCTACAGTCTAGTCTCTACCTAAACACATAAACAAGACATCATCTTTCTGCTTAACCTCAGAGTAAAGTCTCAAGTCATTTCCTGGCCTACAACACCCTACTTGAACTTGTCCTTCACTTGTTTCTCAACTAAAACACTACCACTTTCTTGCCTCCTCACTCCACTCCAATCTTACTGTTTCCTGAACACATGAAGCACGCTATCACCATGGGGTGTTTGCACTTGTTCCTTTCTCTGTTTGAAAGCTATCCCCTCAAGTATCAGCTCCTAATTTTATTCATTACTTCTTAGTGTCACCTTATCAGAAGTGCCTTTGCTGATTTGATAAAATAGCACACTCTTTTCTTCAACCATCATTCTCTATCCTTTTAATTTATCTTTACCCATCTTCATGTCACTTATATCAACTTATATATATTTACTACATCCACCCTCAACAAGACAATAAGTTACAGGAGAGGAGTTTGGCTTTGTTCAGTATTGTATCCTTAGAGCCTAGAAAAGTGCTCAATGAATCTCTGAAGAACAAGCTGTTGCATGAATAAAGGCAAGTTCAAAAAGGATAATTTGTACAGCTGACAGAGCTAGGAAGAGGTAGGGCCACAATGGAAGCCTAGTTCTATCTGGATTCAAAGCTCATTCTTTTTTTTGTTCGTTTTCTTTTAAAAACATGATTTCATTTTTATTTAACAAAATAAAATACATGTTAATAGGAAAAATATTTCTGGAAGAATATACAAAATGTGAGCAGTGGCTATCTCTAAGTTAAGAAAGTTGTTTTTCATTTTATGCTTTTCAGTTTTTCCCACATTTTCTGCATTACAATCAGAAAATAATAGAAAAGGAAAAATAAAGAAACCCTGGAGGAAAATGTTATCTCACAATTCAATTCAAGAAGTAGAGGACAAGGCTTTAGTTGGCCTACATAACTTCCCCTTCCCTGTCTCCTTTTAATATTTTGAAACAATTTTAAATTTACATAAATGTTGCAAAGAATTTTCATACATCCTTCACCTACTTTCCCCTAATGTTAGCATCTTACACAACCACAGTACATTTACCACAGCTGACAAATTATACTAGTATAATACTCGTCGGCAGCCGTCCGTCTCGAGAGACGATGGTGTAGCTTCTTAAGAGTCTATCTGCACCGCCGAGAATGGTTGTGCAGTCCGACTCGGGAGTGACACGGTATCTGTCTCCTCCCGTGTTGAATCGACATCTTGCGATGACGCTGGAGTGTCCTCTCCAGTGAAGCTGAAGCTACAGAGCCTGGGCAGGGTGATATGGAGGGTCTGCTGTTGCCCATGCAGCAGACCCCCCCTCTCTTCGCAGCTGAAGGATCCAAGGGAAAGATGGAGTCAATACAGCTTGGCTTCAGGTGCGCCGCAGGAGTTGCCGGTGTTGACTACAACGTCAAACTGCCTTAGGGACTCCGGCTCCGGATTTTCTGTCGGGGTTTACTCCCTTAGCCTTTCCCCTGAAGAGGTATGCCGCAAGGCAGCGGAGGTTTTTTGGAGTCAGAGTTTTCCTTCTCTGATGTGCCCTGACTGGAAGATCGAACCAGCGACACTTAGCTCACAGGCCGACGCTCAATCCACTGAGCCAAACCAGCCAGGGTAGTATAATACTACTACCTAAATTATACACTGCATTGTAATTTTACCAGGTTTTCCATTAATGTCCTTTTTCTATTCCAGAATCCAATCCCTCATATCACATTGCATTCTGTCCTCATGACTCCTCATCCGTGTCTTCTCCAGTCTATGAAAATTTCTCAGTATTTATTGTAGAATATGCCTTAGCTTGGCTCTGTCTGGTGTTTTCTGATGATGAAGCTAAGACGATAGATTTTAGGTAGCACATCAGGGGGTCCATGATATCAACATGGCATTACTGGTGATGTTAACTTTGATCATGTGGTGATCTGCCTGGTTTCTCTACTGTTAAGTTACTATTTTTCTTTTATTATTCTATTTCTTGAAATGAGTCACTAAGTCCAGCCACCATTCAACGGGATGGGAATTAAGCTCCACCTCCTAGAGTAAGGAATATTAAAGAATTTTAGAGATATGCTAAAACCACCAGAGTATACCCTATTTTACCTTAAAGTGTTATCACCAATTTTACCATTCATCACTGGTTCTTGTCTGAAACAATTATTACTGTGGTGTTCTAATGGTGACTTCCTATTTCTCCCTAACCTCTTTTACAATTATTAATTGAAATTCTTTTATAAAAAGATTTGTTCCTCTTCCCCCATATTTATTTATATCAGCATGGACTTATGGAAACTTATTTTATTCTTTGGGTTATAATCTATTATTATTTATTTTGTGGCTCAAATTACTCCCACTTTAGCCTTTGGGAGCCTATTCCAGTCGGTCTCTATGTCCTGCTAAGTAAGATGTCCACATCCTGCTGTTTTAGAGCACTTTCTTACTTTCTGGGACTACATTAGATGCTCTAGGCTCACCTTGTATTCTCCCTGTCCCAAATTTCAGTCATTTCTCAAAAAAGCTCCAGTCTGTTTAATTGGAGAAGGGTAAACCCACAATCTGGATGCTTGGCACACTCATTAGGAGTGTGACAAAGCTCACCATACTTCACTGCTTCCCCAAGGGTAAGAGTTAGGAGTTCACATAAATGAATCACCACATGAAATAACACTTTGAAAAGGGGCACTGCCCTTCTGACTTGATCAAAATGTCCTCCACAGTGACTTTTCATCTCAAAAGAAAACGCTGTTGCAAACCCCCAAGATCTACCTCACAGTTCTAACACAGGCATTTTTAGCAGCTCTCCTGGGAAGGCTGTGCTGAAAGCACTGTGCAGGCTGATAGAATCATACTCAACATACTTCACTTCCTTTTTAATAAAAACAGCCAGAACATTTCTCTAAACTGAAAATATCATATAAGAACAGCAGCAAAGAAAATGACAAAATCAAACTTTATAATGATTATAAAATACCAGTTCAAATAATTTCTCTTACTATTAAAACACCAGTGACACCTTTTTAATGGTAAATCTCACCTCTCTCTCATACATACATATCATGTTCCCACTAACCAAAAAAATAATACAATAATCTAAAACTTATCACTGGACTATGAGCTTCTTGAAGGCAGGGGGAGACTTCTTTGAATTACAGTGCTGGACAAACAAAATGTAAAACCTCAGTAAATCCCTACTGAAATGAAAATCGGCAAAAAATTGCCTTATGTATGACTTACCCAAGTGTAAACACTGATCGTAAAAGTTTTGCCTCTGACTTCTTTCTACAACTTATTTCTTTACTGTCTCTCCCCTTCCCTCTTCCTATTTCCTATTGCCCTTATGGAACAAAACACAGTTATATGCTCTAGCCTCAAGAACATTTACAGATTAAGTCTCCTAAAGAAAACACTATAGACTTCCAGCCAAGATGGAGGCATGGGCAGACAAGTTTCACCTCATCGCAAAACCATAAGGATTACAACTATCTCAAAACAAAACAAACAAACAACAACAACAAAAAAACCAACCAGAACTGCTGGAAAATAGAACTGTATTAAAGTCTGACAACCAAAGATTTAAAGAAGAAACATTCACCCAGATGGGTAGAAGGGTGAATATGGGGTGGAGAGGATGAGGTGTGGCAGTGGCAAGGCAGCAGCTGCGCCTGGGGAAAACAAGCAGTCCCACATTCACATGTGGCAGTTAAAAACCAGAAGAGACACCGGGGGTGCAATCCTAGCCCTAGCCCTAGGCTAGACAGCACAGTTCACGGTTTCAGCGCCAGAAAAATAAAGCCTCATAGCTTCTAGCTGTGGAAACCAGAGGAGGTTAGGGTGGTGGAAGAAACTTCCCAACTCTCAGGAAAGTTCAGTAAGAGGGCCCCATGGTGTTAGAACAATGCAAACCCACCCAGTCAAGGAATCATCACTAGGGCAACAGCTAGAGGGGTGCCAGAAGTCAATGAATTGACTGGAAAAGGGACGAGTGCTAAGCAAGCAGCACTGTTCCCTCTCTGACCCCTCCCCCACATATAGCACCACAAAGGAATGAAATGGGTTGCCTGGCATTGACGAATACCTAAGGCTCCACCCCTTACAACGTAACAAGTGTGCCAGCTCTACCTAGTGCATGGAGGCAAACACAGGGAGGCTGTGAAGTTGAGGAAGTCAGGGAAGTATGGGCCAGATGAGGAAGATCAACTCCAGAAAAGGAACTAAGTGAAAAACAGATAGCCAGCCTATCAGACACAAAGTTCAAAACACTAGTGATTATGATGATCAGAGAAATGACAGAGTATGATAAATACGTAAGGGAAGATGTGAAGGCTACGCTAAGTGAAATGAAGAAAAATCCACATGGAACCAATAGTGAAGGGAAGGGAGTCAGGGTTCAGATCAATGAACTGGAACATAAGGAAGAAATAAACAGTCAACCAGTACAGAATAAAGAAACCAGAATTTTAAAAAATGAGGAGAGAAAAAGAAGACTCTGGGACATCTCCTAAAGTGCCAATATCCAAATCATAGGGATGCCAGAAGGAGAAGAGAAAGGGCAAAAAATTGAAAAATTATGTGAAATAATAATGGAGAAAAACTGCCTAATTTGGTGAAGGAAAGAGACATACAAGTCCAGGAAACACAGAGAGTCCCAAACAAGCTAGACCCAAAGAGGACTACACCAAGATACATCATACTTAAAATGCCAAAGGTCAAAGAGCTAAAGAGAGAATCTTAAAAGCAGCAAGAGAAAAGAAGAGAGTTACCCACAAAGGGATTCCTATAAGACTATCAGCTGATTTCTCAAAAGAAACTTTGCAGGCAAGAAGGGACTGGCAAAAAGTATTCAAAGTGATGAAAAGCAAGGACCAAGATTACTCTATCCAGCAAAGTTACCATTTGGAATGGAAGGGCAGATCAAGTGCTTCCCAGACAAGGTAAAGCTAAAGGAGTTCATCAACATCAAGCCCTTATTATATGAAATGTTAAAGGGACTTAGTTAAGAAAAATATCAAAACTATGAAAAGTAAAACAACAACAAACTCACAACTATAAACAAATGAATCTAAAAAACAAAAACAAACTAAGCAAACAACTAGAACAGGATCAGAATCATAGATATGGAGATTGTATGGAGGATTATCAGTGGGGAGGGGGAAGAGGGAGAATGGGGGAAAAGGTACAGGGATTAAGAAGCATAACTAGTAGGAACAAAATAGACAGGGGGATGTTAAATATAGTAAAGGAAATGGAGAAGCCAAAGAACCTATGTGCATGACCCATGGACATGAACTAACGGCGGGGGGTGGTTTGCTGGAGGCAAGTGTGGTACCAGGTGGAGGGAAGCAAAGGAGAAAAAAAGCTGGGACAACTGTAATAGCATAATCAATAAAATATACTTGAAAAAATGCTATATATTGAAAAAAGTAACCCTTAAAAAATGGGAACTTTGCTTTACGGTTTCCAACTCTCAAAAGCATATTTAACAATGGGCACTGATGACAGCTGATGTGCTAGGCCAGGTTCTTTTCTTACTTTAACATCTACCTTTTAAACAACAGAAACCCATTCAGCCTATGTGTCAGTACATAGTTAGACTGATGTCCTAGTGTTCTATGATAATACCATATTATAACAAATGGCTAACAAATTAGATCCTTTTTGTTTTGTGGATACTGAGGCACTTCAGTCTGTCATGCTCAAGGACACATTACTGACTAGCTCCTTTTTTCGTCATTCAGTGAAAACTTATTAAAACCATAGGCCAGGAAAGCTATTAAACATGTTGCATCTATATTTAAAGAACAGCAACAAAATAAATGTGGTCCTAAAAAATGAAATACCAAGAAGATTAAAAGGAAATTTAGTGGCAACAGGCCATACTCAAAACTGATCAACCGGGAGACTCCAAATGACATGCTTTCCCTTGGAAACAATGTCAATCCCACTTTTAAAGCAATTGCACCATTAGTGAGAGTGACATCACAAAAAGGAGGGCTCGGGTAAAGATTTTTCTAAGCATGATATGAGTTTTATAAAGACTGAGAACTGTTGTCTTATCTAAAATGTGAATGCTGATGTCTGGATAAGATTCTGAGCCAAAAAAAAAAGGCAGAAAATATAAGAAATTGGGAGATCTCCATTTTTAAAGTAAGCTTTGTGCTAAATAGTGTTAATTGCCATGTGAGAGCAGAAACAGAACTCTATCACCACGCTGCCCAGAGACCTGCAACTTGAAAAATAAGCACACTATTTTGAGATCTGCCTGACTCTGGCCCAAGGTGAAGGAAGCTGCCTCCAAACAAGTGTAAGGCTCATATATTAGAGTGGAGACACTGAGAATATGAGTATTTAGGGCATGTGAGAAAAAATGGTACATGTGGTTTTCTGCAACTCTACCTGAAATGAAAAGTTGAGGAATCAACGGTCTATACATTGATTTAGGAAATGTTTGGAAAACGTAATAATCCAGAAGAAATATGAGGTAGAGAATAAATGAATTTAAATGGAATCTTTCCCACAAAATGAGGATTAAAAGGTATTTACTACTGTTATTCACATCTGAAGTATCTCCTAAAGTTCTAGCTATAGGCTTAAGTAAAAGCAAGATATATAATAAGCTTTTCATTGGTATTTCACCATATTTAACACATACTGAAATACTTCTTTAGAAATGAGAAAACAGAATTACCCACCTACTAAAGCTAACAAAACAAAAACAAAGACCACTCAATGTTACAGAATTCTTCAAAAGTTCATTTAGAGAACTGCATAAAGTGAATAACGGTAGTCTTTATATTTGTGTTTCAAGCAATTTAATTGCATGAAAGTTTATTTTTGGGTACAGATGGTATTTTATCATCAAGGCGACACATTATAAATGTGACGATGTGTAGGCTCTTACATTTTTGAAGGAAAAAAAAAAAAAAACAAGAGTAAACTCAGTGCTAGCCCAAAATGTCATTGGCCTTTTCCTCTGCTATCGGTGAGGATAAAAAAAGATGCCTTTTCTAAATTCTCTCCCCCAACTCAACTATCCTAGGCTCATGCAATATATTTTTTAGACACATTCAGACTTCACATTTAGAGGAAGTTTGGTGTACTAGTGGGGTCAGACTCCTACGTTCAAACGCTGGCTCAGCCACTAAATAGCAGTTTGACTAAGGTATATCACTTACTTTCTGTTCTTCAATTCTAAAATGAAAGTAGCAATAGTTCATATGTAAAAGGTTTGTTACAAGGAAAAGAGTTAACATATATATATATAGCTTTCAGAGCACAGTAAATACCTTACTTAATAAGTGGTAGTTCATGATAAACATTATGTTATTTTTGGCCCAATACTCCCTTATACCAAGGTTGCTTTCCATCCTAGTTCAGTCAGTGCATCAGTTATCTCCCTGTTTCTTGCTAGCCATAAGTTCAATAATTTTTGTGTAGCCACTACCTTCTAAACTGAACACAGCCTGCTAGCAAACCTACAATGTAAGCTCAGTCCACTCACTAACCATACTCCTTTGCAAAACTGGACACATGTGCAATTAGATAGTCTCCCAATGCTGCTGGGAGAAAAGGTGGTGGAAATATTTACATATACACCTTCATCTTTCAGACGGGGAAACTGGGCCTCAGAGCTGAATGATATCTGCATAGGATAGTAGCATTTTGGTCCTTACATTTTTCATTTTATAAGCAAGAGTAAACTTGCCCCATAAATTCTAAAGGGAATTTAATAAACACATAAATATATTCTATGCCCCAAGAAAGAACAGTATTACTCAAATACAATGAATTAATATTATTTACCCAAAGAGACTGTGTTCATGCTCAGTAGCATAAATAGTACTAGCTTCCATTGGGATTTCTAATTTATAAGCAAGAAAAAATTCACATAACTGGCCAAGTTTGAACCTATAGCATCAATACACTTAGGAAAGTTCCAAGATTACATCATACTATGGAAATTATCCAACATATCTTTCTTCCATATTCTTCCTGCTTCATACGCCGACCCCCAAGGCTGAGAAAAGATGTTCTGAAATTAGGTTTTTGACAAGTGGTTCCCATAAAAAAATAACAACAAAAGCATCATTTTACATTTTTAAATATTTGCTATTAAATTCTCCATAAAGCTGTGAAGAATTAACTTCAGCATCATTGTCTATACTTATGAACATATTGTTTTCCTCTTTAACTTACCAGAATCGGTATTTACCAAAACACTCAGAGGGTCTGCATTTGCCTTAGGTGGACACAAGTGATTGCCTGATCCAATAGCTGCTCTCTGTTCAGTTCGGTCATTTTTCCATTTGTGATGTTTGGCTGGACTTCTGATCTTTGCCACCTGTGAATGTCTGGACATTCCCCTCATCTTACTGGAGGAAATGAAAAAGCAATTCTTAAAATAAAAGACACTGACATTTCAAAAAATATTTAAAAAGTCTATTGAATCCAAAGAAACATTGCTGTCAAGCAATCACCTGTACTCTAGTTCATTAAAGAGACCGGAATAAAATAAATTCAATGGCTTCCATAGACAGAGACCTCTTTGGAAGAACTTCAAAAGAATAACACAGCACAACAGTCTTATTTTATCAATTCCAAGATGCACATTTCCTCCCATATTTTAACACCTCTGAAATTGGGCTATGTTGTACAATCAATAGCAGGTGAATTTAACCAGCCACTTTGTTTCATTCCTATTGTACATAATATAAAAGGGTTTCTTAGACTTTATAAAGGATGCTAACTTTTGTCTACTCATATTAAGGAGCCTAAAGTTTCTGAAGCATTTATAAATATGCTGCCTTGTCTGATCTTCATGACAACTCTTTGAAATTGATAAGATAGGTACTATCACTTCACAAGAGGATAAACTTACAGACTAAGCACAATTTCATAGCTACCTCAAATCAAGTGCCCTCTCAACCACTACAATTACATCTCTTAGAAGGAAAACAAATACTTATATGAGCATATACTAATGTAAGCTATGTGTAGGAAAAAAAAAAGGCCATTTTAATAAAATTTTTAGCCCTCGCCAGTGTGGCTCAGTTGTTTGGGAGTCATCCCACAAACTGAAAGGTCATGGGTTCAATTCCTGGTCAGGGCACATATCTAGGCTGCAGGTTCAGTCCCAGTTGGGCAAAGGGCAACTAAATGATGTTTCTTTCTCACATTAGTATTACTCTCCCTCTCTTTCTCCCTCCCTTCTCCTCTCTCTAAAATCAATAAGCATGCCCTTGGGTGAGGATTTTAAAAAAAGGTTTATTACCTACATTCTCAGTAGACTATAATACAAAGTATCCTTTGGTGGCACTGAGTTTTCACAAAGATTCATATGAGGTCTGTCCAGAAAAAGTCCATTCAATAATATAATGAGAATGGTTTGTGCAACATCAATGTAAACCGACAGCCAAGGAGAGTGGATTGGAATGCGCATGTGTGAACAATGACAACTTCAATGTACTAGTCAGTGGGGGTGTAGGGGATTCAGCTATTCTCTGTAAGAAGTTGCAAAGGTCTGCTAAAAGGTCTTACCTAGGGCCTAGAGGGGGGAATGTTACAGCTGCTCGGTGATTTACAAGCTGGGAGACCCCAGCTCAGTTCCTTCCCACAGCCCCTACCTCCTTTTATTTGTTTGTGACTTGTTTATAACCCTTGTAAAGTTATATTTTACAGGATATCTAGCCTTTTGAAAATGATTGCTTTACAGATAATTCAACCCTGATTAAAGAGCTGCAGCTGCTCCAACCAGAGATAACTTTATGGTCCTGCAAACTTTTGTTCCTGTTACAACGCTCCTGCAGCACTGTCCTGCCCGCCCTCGCTTCCCAAGGCTGCTTCCCACCGAAGAAGAAGCAAAGAAGCAAAGCCCCTATGTAAACCATGCCCTAAACCCCATTCGGGGTCGGTGCCTATTTTTGAGACGCTGGTCTCGACCCGGCCGCTGGCAATAAAAACCCTCTTGCTTGCTCTATTCACTGTCTCAGTGTTCAGTTTCGCCTCTGTAGCCACAACAGGGGCAGTAAATGCTGTTGAGTGAGCATGTGTATTGTGTGGCTGTTGCATTCAAAGTGACTGAGCAAGTAGAGAAACGAATCTGCATCAAATTTTGTATTAAACTTGAACATTACTCCACAGAAACTATTTGAATAATTCAGAAGGCAGCAGCTATGGGCAACTGGTGATTGGCAGCCCCATCACAACAACTGCCCGTTCATGCATCACATCTCGTGCAGATTTTTTGTTGAAACATCAAATCACCCAGGTGACTCAGCCCCTCTACAGTCCAGATTTGGTACCCTGCAACTTCTGGCTTTTCTTAAAACTAAAATCACCTTTGAAAGGGAAGAGATTCCACACTGTCAATGAGATTCAAGAAAATATGACAGGGTAGCTGATGGCAACTGGGAGAACTGTGAGGTCCCAAGGTGCCTACTTTGAAGAGAACTGCGGCGTTGTTATCCTACGTATGTTTCTTGTCTCTTATATCCTCTTCAAAAAATGTCTCCATTTTTCATATTACATGGCTAGATACCTTCTCGACAGCCCTCATATGTTTATCCTAATGTGTCATATATCAGACAAAATTCATTTTTTCATTAATAATGGAGGCTGCAGTTAGGAGTATAGAAATTAGAAATCTGGGTTCAAATCTTAATTTTGCCACTTACTAGTTGTGTCTCTTGGACAATATTAACACCCTGACTTAGTTTCTTCCCTCATCTGTAGAATGGAAATCGAAGAGACATAGGAAGAATTACAATAAAGTGTTTTGCATCTAGAACAAGGTAACACACTGGGCCCTTAATAAATGATAGTTATTATCATAACATTTTCTAAATAATTTGCTAAACCAACATATTCATTTAATACCTCTGCAATACAGAGGTTCTCAATTCTTTTAGATTCATCATAATCTTCACAGAATCTCATTCAAAAAAACAAACCATATATACTCCAAATTTTGCAGAAAACCATGGACTAATTTCCATTTTCCACATAGAAATGTTGGGCAAATACCTCAGCCAAGTGATTAGAGCAAAAACAAATATAGTTGCTGCCTCTGACCCACCATCACCATGAAGATAATGAAGAGATGCCACTTTCCTCAGGCTCCCACTCACAGATGTCTTCCCTGTATGCAAAGATGCTGCCTGCACCTGACCACAGCTGGCTTTTGAATAATCACCTTTAGGGTAATCACTAATAAGTCATGAGTTAGGATGATCCTTAATTGAAGAGATCAATAAGACTTGATTAAATAAGTAGCATATTTAGTATCTGCATCCCACTCCACCTTGGAGGGATTACTTCTGTTATACTACTGTTTAAAAGGAAAGAGTATTTAACCAACACTTTAAAATTGTTACACAAAGTATAATATAAGTAAAAATGTATATTAGATACACTTGAAGTGGAGAAATTAAAAAACTAATAGAGAGGAAAATATAATATCAAACATTATTAAATTAATCCAAAAGAAGGCAAGAAAAGAAACAAAGAATAGGAAAAATTTAAAAAATAGGACAATGGTAGCCCAAAATCCAACTATATTAGTAATTACATTAAATATAAATAAACTAAACCCCAGCTAAAAGCTAAAGATTTTTCTGCCTGGATTACAAGTATAAAAAACAAGACCAAATTATATATTACAAATAAAAAAATATACTTCAAAAATTTAAAAGGAAAGGTTAAAACATTATCCTTTCCCCACTGCATCATACTGCACCTTTGTGAGCAGGTGATTGTTCATCAGTAGATCTGATATTGTGATATTAGCCAATGCTAAAATACTTTCATCACTCTAACTTCCTTAGCTATTCTAGAACCTTTGCATTTTATATAAATTTAAGTTTATCAGTACCACCCTCCTACCAACTTCGCCCTCCAATATAAACTTGCTAAGATTCTGAGTAGGATTAATTTGAGGAGAGTTGATATAATCATATGGAGTCTTCAAGTTTGTGAATATTATATATCCCTCCATTTATTTAGGCCTTTCATTTTTCTGAGCCATGTTTTATAGAGTTCAGTACAGAGGTCTTGCAAATCTTTTGTTAGATGTATACTACGTATATATTTTGATGACATTGTAAATAGTACCTTTTAAAATTTCATTTTCTAATGTTTGTTCCTAATATACAGAAACACAACTGATTTTTAAAATACTGATCTTAAATGTATTTGGCACCCTTCTTAAAATTACTTATTAACTCTAATTGAAGATTTGCTTGGATGTTTTACACATACAATCATGTCAACTCTAAAAACTGACAGTTTTACTTCTTTGAAACCTTTAATTTTTTTTGCTTTATTACACTGCATAGAACCTCTAATATAATGTAGACTATTAATGGTAATAGTGGATATCCTTGTCTTGTTTCCAACCTCAGGGGGAAATGATCAGTATTCCACTATTAAGCAAAATTTTGCTGTAGATTGTTTTTAGACATCCATTATTAGATTAAGAAAATTATCTTTTATTCCTCATCTGTTGAGTTGTTTTTTTGTTTGTTTGTTTTGTTTTTATGAACGGAGGTTAAATTATATCAAATAATTTTTTCGAGGCTTCCAGCCAAGATGGAGGCCTAAATAGGCAGCTGCGTCTCCCTCCACAACTAAGAAGGAATACAACTACCTCAAAACGAGAGACAACCAGAAATTCCAGAAAATCAAGCTGCAAGGAAGTCCAACAAACTAAGATATAAAGATGAAATACCAATCCAGACAGATAGGAGGCGCTGAGCCGGGGTGGAAAGAATGTGGTGTGGTGGTGGCAATGGTGGTAGCAGCAGTGGTGGCAGCGGCAGGCCAGCGGAAATCACAGTCACACATTTTAAAAGGTAGAAAGGGGACTTCTGGCTAAGATGGACGCCTAGCCAGACATGCAGCGTCTCCCTCCACACTAACAAGGAATACAACTACCGCAAAACTAGAGACAACTAGAAGTTCCAGAAAATCGAGCTGCATGGAAGACCAATAAACAAAGACATAAAAAAGAAATACTCATCCAGACAGACCCCTCCCTCACATACAGCGCCACAACGTGGTGAAACAGGTCACCCTGTACTGACGAGTACCTAAGACTCCGCCCCTTACAATGTAACAGCTGTGACAGCTCTACCTAAGAAACAGAGGCAAACAAACACAGGAGCCTGTCAAGATGAGGAGACAGAGAAGTATGGTCCAAAAAAATGAACGAATCAAGGTTCTAGTGGAAGAACAAAGCGATGAGGAGAAAGCCAACCTAACAGACAGAGTTCAAAATACTGGTGATAAAGACGCTCACAGGCTTGACAGATATGCTTGAGTACGGCAAACGCATAAGAGAAGTGAAGGCTATGCTAAGTGAAACGAAGGAAACTCCACACAAAACCAATGGTGAAGAGAAGGAAACCGGTGTTCAAATCAATGATTTGGAACATAAGGAAGAAAAAAACAGTCGACCAGTGTAGAATGAGGAAACAAGAATTGAAAAAAATAAGGAGAGGCTTAGAAACCTCTGGGAAAATTTTAAATGTGCCAACATCCAAACCATAAGTGACAGAAGAAGAGGAAGAGCAAGAAATTGAAAGCTTATGTGAAAAAATAATGAAGGAAAACTCCCCAAATTTTGTAAAGGAGATAGACATATAAGTCCAGGAAGCACAGAGAGTCCCAAACAAGCAGACTCAAAAAGGACAACACCAAGACACATCATAATTAAAATTCCAACGGTTCAAAATAAAGAAAGAATCTTAAAATCAGCAAGAGAAAAACAGAGAGTTACTTACAAAGGGGTGCCTATAAGATTGTCAGCTGATTTCTCAAAAGAAACTTTGCAGGCAAGAAGGGACTGGCAAGAAGTATTCAAGGTGATGAAAAGCAAGGACTTACAACCAAGCTTACTCTAATCAGCAAAGCTATCACTTAGAATGGAAGGGCAGATGAAGTGCTTCCCAGACAAGGTAAAGCTAAAGGAGCTCATCATCACCAAGCTATTATTATATGAAATGTCAAACAGACTTACTTAAGAAAAAGAGGATCAAAACTATCAACATTAAAATGATGACAAACTCACAACTATCAACAACTAAATATAAAAAATAAAAACAAATCCAACTAAGCAAACCAGAATAGGAACAGAATCACAGGTATGGAGATCATTTGCAGGTTATCAGCTGGGAGGGGGAAGGGAGAGAAATGGGGAAATGGTGCAGGGATTAAGAAGCATAATTGGTGGGTACAAAATAAACAGGAAGAAGTTAAGAATAATATAGGAAAGGGTGAAGACTAAGAACTTATATGCATGACCCATGGACATCAACTAAGGGAGGTGGGACTGCTGGAAGGAAGAGGGGTACTGGGAAGAGAGGAGCATAGGGAAAAAAAATTAGGACTCCTGTAACAACATAACCAATAAAATATACTTAAAAAAATAAATTAAATAAATAATAAATAAAAAGTAGGGATGGACACGTAGGGAGCGCTCCTGGCACCAGACCAGACCACACAGCTCATGGTTCCAATGCCAGGGAAAATAAAGCCTCATTGCTTCTGACTGTAAACCAGAGGGAGTGGGGGCAGAGGAAAAAAACTGCCGGTCTCTCTCTGCAGAATTCACTTGTTTAAGGGACCCCACAGTCCTAGAACGTTCACAGACCCACCCACTCTGGGAACGATGGCCAGGGCAAGAGCTAGAGAGACACCAGTCCCACACAAAAGTGGGAGAAGTGCATGGTAAAGGGGTGAGTACTGAGCAAGAAGCATTGTTCCCTCTCAGCCCCCTCCCCCACATACAGTGCCACAATGTGGTGAAACGGGTCACCCATACTGACGAATACCCTTACAACGTAACAGGTGCCACAGTTCTACCTAAGACACAGAGGCAAACAAACACAGGAACTTGTCAAGATGAGGAGACGAAGTATGGCCCAAAAGAGAGAACGGATCAAAGTTCCAGTGGGAGAACTAGGCAACAAGACGAAAGCCAACCAAACAGATGAGGAGATAGCCAACCTAACAGGCATAGAGTTAGATAAAGATGCTCACAGGCTTGAAAAATATGCTTAAGTATGGCAAACGCACAGGGAAGAAGTGAAGGCTATGCTAAATGAAATGAAGGAAAATCTACAAAAAACCAATAGTGAATGGAAGGAAACTGGGGTTCAAATCAATGATTTGGAACACAAGGAAGAAAAAAAGTCAACCAGTACAGAATGAGAAAACAAGAATTGAAAAAAATGAGGAAAGACTTAGGAATATCTGGGACAACTTTAAATATGCCAACATCCAAATCACAGTAGTGGCAGAAGGGGAAGAGGAATAGCAACAGCCTAGGTGTGTAGTAGGCTATAACATTGTACTTTGCATAAGTACACTCCATAATGTTTGCACAATAACAAAATTTCCTAACAACATTATTTCTCAGAGTGTAACACAGAGTTTGGCAGCACATGACTATATTATTAATCTGTGTGAAGGTTACATGGATGTGCAGGTTATAGTTATGTGTGTGTATGTATGTGCATAAATACACCAAGTACATAGTAAGCTTTGTGTATTTTCCTTATATTAAAAATGTATTTCAAGAAAAATGTAGACTTCCGCCAAGATGGAGGCGTAGACAGACATAATGCTTCTCCGTCCACAACTAAGAAGGAATACAACTATCTCAAAACTAAAAACAACCAGCAATTCCAGAAAATCAAAGTGCATGGAAGTCCAGCAAACAAAGATATAAAGAAGAAATACTCATCCAGACAGGTAGAAGGGGCGGAGCTGGGGCAGAGAGGACAGGGTGCGGTGGTGGCAGCAGCAGGAATAGTAGCAGGCTGCTGGAAACCGCAGTTACACATTTTAAAAAGTCAGGAGGGACACCTGGGGAGCGTTCCAGCTCCTCACCAAACCTCTAAGCTCACTGCCCCAGCACCGGAAAAATGAAGCCTCATTGTTTTTGACTGTGCAAACCAGTGGGGGTTGGGACAGAGGCAGAAACTGACAGTCTCTCAGCAGAGTCCGCTTGTTTAAAGGGCCCCCATGGGCTTAGAACATCCCCAGACCCACCCACTCTGGGAACGACGGCCAGAGCAGCAGCTAGAGAGGCGCCAGTACTGTACGGAAGTGGGAGAAGTGCCTGGAAAAGGGGTAAGGGCTGGGCAAGTGGCATTGTTCCTTCTCAGACCCCTCCCCCACATACAGCGCCACGACTGTGGTGAAACGGGTCGCCTGTTATTGGTGAATACCTAAGATCCCGCCCCTTAAAAGTAGTAGGAGCGACACCTCTCCCTGGGACACGGAAGCAAACAAACACAGGAGACTTCCAGCCAAGATGGAGGCCTAGACTGACACGCTCCATCTCCCTCCACAACTAAGAAGGAATATAACTACCGTAAAACCAGAAATAACCAGAAGTTCCAGAAAATAAATGGAAGTTCAATGTATGAAGTTATAAAGAAGTGGTGCTCATCCGGACAGGTAGGAGGGGCAAAGCCGGGGAGGAGAGTTCAAGCTGTGTTGTCCGCAGCGGCGGCGGCAGCAGCAGCGAAGGAGGCAGGACAGCAGTAAGCACAGACACCCATATTTAGGGGGAGGCGCGAAGCACCTGGGGAGCTCCCCTGGCTGCAGTTCCAAAGCCAGGGAGGGCAGACCTCCATTGCATTGGACTGTGAGGCTCGGAGGGGGTGGGGATGGAGGAGGAGACTCCCAGTCTTTCAGCAGAGAGCGAATGGCAGGAATCCATCTTGGACCCACACCCTCACAGAAAACACCACAATGTGGCGAGACGGGTAGAAGGTGTGATAGCCCTTCCCAGGAAGCAAAGGTAAACACAAAACTGTCAGGATGGCACAGATCATGATAGAGATCCCAGTGACACAGCTGACCAGACAAATATCTAATCTAACGAAGCAGCAGATAGGAAATCTTTCTGAGGCACAATTCAGAGCTTTGGTTATAAGAATGCTTACAGACCTATCGGCAGATCTTAAACAAGACGGAGAAGGAATGAAGGCTAGTCCTGCTGAAATGAACAAAAAGACATATGAAACTAGTGGTTAGGGAAAGAAAACCAGGGATCAAATCAAATCAGAACATAGGGAAGGAACAGTCAACCAGTGCAGAAAGTGGAAATGAGAAGTGAGGAGAATGAGGAGAGGCTCAGAAACTTATCAGACAGCTATAAGTGGGCCAACATCCGAATCATAGGGCTGACAGAAGGTGAAGAAGAACTAGAAATTGAAACATTATGTGAAAAAATAATGAAGCAGAACTTCCCTAACTTGGGGAAGGAAATAGACTTACAGGTCCAGGAAGCAGAGAGTTCCAAAAAAACTGGACCCAGGGAGAACCACCCTAAGATACATTATAATCAAAATGTCAAAAATTAAGAATAAAGAGAATCTTAAAAGCAGCAAGAGAGAAGAAGAGAATTACGTAAAAAGCGGTCCCAATAAAACTGTCAGCCTATTTCTCAAAAGAAACTCTGCAGGCAAGAAGGGACTGGCAAGAAATATTCAAAGTAATGAAAAGCAAAATCCTACAACCACGATTACTCTATCCAGCGAAGCTGTCATTCAGAATAGAAGGGCAGAGAAAGTGCTTCCAGGACAAAGTAAATCTGAAGTTCATCAGATCCAAACCACTGTTATATGAAATGTTAAAGGGACTTGTTTAGGAGGAAGAGGATCAAAACTATGAACATTAAAATGAAAACTGTATCACAACAACCAACAAAAGAAGCTAGAGAACTGAAACAAAGGAAGGTTAAATAGGCAGCAAGAGTGGGAAAAGAATTATAGGCATGGGGAACATTTTGGGGGGAGGTCAGTGGGGTGGGGGAAGGAGGGAAAGGGAGGGAGATGGTACAGGAATTAAGAAGCATAGTAGGAGGGAGTGGAGTAGATAGGAAGATGTTGAGAAGAACTATATGTACAACCAATAGTCATGGACTAAGGGGGGGGACAACTGGAGTGAGGGGGGTCACTGGGTGGAGGGGAACAAAAGGAAAAGAAATTGGGACAACTGTAATAGCATAATCAATAAAGCATATTAAAAAAATGTAAACTGAAAATAATTCTATGTAGGTGAGTGATAGTGAAAATAGAGTGTCTCACACATTGCTAGTGGAAGAGTAAACTTGAACAGCTTCTATGACAGATATTTGGCAGTTAGTTATCAATATGACAAATACATATATGTATTATCTTTGACTCGGCAAATCCACTTCTAGGAATCCAGCCTCTGAAATACCTGCACATGTGCAAAATGTATGTCTAGTGTAATACCGGCAGCTTTTTATTAGTAAAAGTTTGATAAGAATTTAAATGTGTATCAATAATTATAAAAAAAGGGGTCCCATGGGATAGCATTAAGCTTCCAACACATCCTTAGAGAATAAGGAGACCTGTTATGCATTAATGTGAAACAATCTCCAGGTATATTACTTGGTTAAAAAACCAAGGTGTAGAATAGTACTAAAAAAAGAAGAAATTATTTTCTACATGCTATATACATATAGAATATATCTGGAAGGATAAAATGGGTTGTCTTTGGGAAGAGAACTATTTGGCAGGAGACTAAGACAAAAAAAGACTTATTAATTATAAATCTTTTTGAAAACCATACAAATATAGGGCATTAATTATTTTAAATGTTTAAGTAGAAGAGTTACAAAAGCTAAGATTTTATTAGAATTGGGAGTGTAGAGACTTTAAGATTCTGTAATAGACTCTTTTTATTATTTATAAGTACATTTGTTTAAAATAAATATTGAGAATTCAAGCAATTTTAAGGAACTTACCCATATTGTGTTGTTGTTAATACTGCACCTCTCTTTTCCTTTTCAAGTTTTAACTTTTTCTTTCTTTCAATATTGGCCAGAGTTGGGTAGTTTCTACAAAACAAAGTCAAAAATATTATAAAAGGGCTTATAGAATACAGCTTTAATTACACAATCAAACAATTGCTGCATTTAGCAACTTTTGTTTTATGACTAATATTGTAACTCATAATTTATATAAACCTTCATATAGAATTTATATATATCTTTAATTCCTTCTACAATCTTTCTAAGGGGTAAAAAGTAACCATAACAATGCTACTCAATGTGTAGACCATCTGCAAATCCACAAACTTTGCTACTAGTCTGTGAGTAGGTAAGAAGCTTTACACTAGAATTTAATCAAATATATCATACAATGTGCTTAAACTGATCTAATTCATCTTTTTGGTGTGTACGTAGCCGTAAATACTGTAAAAAAAATAAATCTATACAATTAGTTATGCAAATACATAGTAGGTACATCAAAGTTACCAAGATGAGGAACAGACTGTTTTCAAAAAAGACAGTCTACCAGAAAGAATAAGAAAAGCACACAAACAGCAAAATATAGTAATTAACCCAAAGAATATAAAGATTTGAGGGTAAGAGAAAAGATGATATCAAGCTGAAGAAATCCAGAAAAAAAAAGGAACATAGAAAAATTGGTCTTAATTGGCATTAATAGACAGCAATCAGAAAGAAAAGCTCTCGAGTATTCTGTGTAGTGCAAACAGTGCAGACAAACAAAGGCCTCAGAAAGTGTGACAGATTCAGGGACAAGTGGTTCGTTTTGTATGAAACATAGTTAACAGGCAATCAGACTAGAAAGGTAGTCTGAGGCCAAAATGTGCCTTGAATGGAAGACAAGGAAACTTATATTTAACTCAGTGGAGATGGGGAGCCACTGCAAGTTATGAACAAGGAGAGATATATATAAGGCAGTGATTGAGATTAAAATTGACAGCAGTATGCAAGATAAAATGCTCTGACAAAGCTTTGTTTCTTGGCACAGTTGTATAGAGATGTAGGCACCAAACTCTAGTAGTGAAGGAAATAGATCTCAGAAGTATATATACAGCACAGAAGGAGAGGAACACAGATCGCTACCGCTCGGCTGGGCTGCTCATCAGAGTAAATTTTAAGAAACATCAACAAATCTTTTTCTGCCATTGTTTCTAGGACATTGTTTCTACCTCCATCTTTTTGAACCCTTGCATCACTTACTTGAATAACACAGACAATGTGAAGCCTATTGGTTGGTCACGTTGGAAGAATTGAAATGACATTAAGTGGTGAAGTCATCAGAAAAAAAAGGCAATAAATTTCAATAAGGACAGTGCAAAGCAATCTCTTCAGCCAAGAAAAATAAATTCCATGAATAAAACATGAATACACAAGCTATAAATAAACATAAGAGGAAAAGATCAAGGTCATAAGGAGATAAAAAGCTGACAAGCCACCATGACTCGGCTCGGTGTCATCTCGCAAATGAAAAGGTCGCCAGCATGATTCCCTCTCAGGGCACATGCCTAGGTTGCCCGTTCAGTCCCCAGTCGGGAGTGTACAAGAGGCAACTGATCAATGTTTTTTCCTCACATGAATGTTTCTCTCTCTCTCTTTCTTCCTCCCTTCACCTCTTTCTGAAAAAAAAAAAGAAACAAACCTGACAGTCAGCACTGTAAGACTACCCCTCTGGAAAGTAAACGTAATCTAAAGTTATGTGAAATGGACTCTGGCACATGTTCAAAGTGTGAAATCTCCTCCCATGATACTTGAAAGTGGCCAGAAATTCTCAAGGCACTGTGTCCAGTTTCGTATTTCTAAACTGAAAAGGAGAGTTGAGGAGAAATAAAACTTGGAAGGGATTCAGAAGAGACTCAAAGATGATTAGCAGGATGAAAAACAAAACCTCTGAAGAAAGATGAAAAGAACTGGAACTATCGCAGCCTTTAAAAGAGGAAAAGAAGTGACAACAAATGATCTCATGGAGAGGATGGTAGTCAGCTGTTCTCAACCAGAAGAGAGACTATGCAAAAGTAGAAATAATGGGAAAAAAGGTAATGATGTTCACAGGCCTCAGTGTCTAGGCATGTAACTCACTGCTACGCAACACCCTTCACATCTCTGAAATTCACTTATTCATACTAAATATGTTTCTTCAACATTTTTCTTCTGGGTACTGCAGACCGTTAACATGTTAGGCCATATGCTAAACAATAAGATTTGGTACTCTAGCATACCATGTACACTGAAATAGATGCTACTTAAGTGCTTCTCAACAATAAAGAATGTAAACATCTGTTACAGCAAGCAGATTGTTGGTGAAATGCAAAAGAATTCCTTTTGCTAGACATCAAGAAAGTTGTGGAAACTCCTTTGGTGTAAGCCTTTTAAAATAGCTCACTTTTTCCTTCTGGCAGATTAAAGTATCACTTTCCTAAAGGTAAGGGATCATTCACTATCCCTTGCAAAGCTATAGAATTCTATTTTTCAGTACTTAAATTAATAGAATCTTGGCCCAAAACCTAGAGACTAAAAACTAAGAAAAACAAGGGTA
This sequence comes from Furipterus horrens, assembly GCF_987537825.1. NCBI lineage: Eukaryota > Metazoa > Chordata > Mammalia > Chiroptera > Furipteridae > Furipterus > Furipterus horrens. The sequence goes on from NW_028327182.1 coordinate 47,942,769, forward strand.
TCAGAAACCAAAATATCCCAAAACAGGGATACCAATTTCAAGGCAGAGTTACACACACAACAATCAGGAAGCACCTCCTGCAACATAATACTAAAATACAGGAACAAGGAAAAGCCTGGAGCTTTGATAAAGGTCACAGGTCAGGTTCCTAAAGTACAATGGAAATAACCAATTCAAAGACTGTTGAGAAAAATGACAAATTGTCTTACATTGCACAATTTTGTACAGATAACTTAGCCCAGTATCTCCTGTTAGAGATGGATGTTATGCAGTTATAAAGACTAGGATTAGTGCTATTTTCACAATTGGTTTCTCTATTTTTATCTTCTAAAATAACTTTGCCTATTTTGCCAGCTTTCCCCAATACTCCAAGAGGAACTAGCCCTAAAACCATAAACCCTTTCTTTTTCTTCTTCCTGTTTCATTTCATCTTGCTTCTTTACCTTCCCCTTGCCTATGCTTTAAGCCTCCAGTCACAATCATCAAGCACTAATCAATAAGTGGGCAAAACTGTGCCAACCATGGTCTTACCACATATTCTTTTGGTGACATTATACTCTGTCTCTTTCCTTATCCCCAAATCACCACCCACTTAGTGACTTCTCCTCTAAGCCTGTTCTCTATAGAAACAATCCCTCTTTACTCTCACTGGACCACAACTGCTTCAACACAAGCCCTACTATTTTATTTTATTTCAAAGTCTTTCTGAACTTCAAAAAGATGTAACATTCTTTAGGAGCAAATCCCTCTGTTGGAATTCTGAAAGAATTGGGAACACAATTTCAAAGGATTTCCTCAGAGCCACAGGCAACTACTGAATTATCACAGAACTAGTCACCTAGTAGATTGCCATCTGCTGCAAAACATGTCTGAATGTTCCTAAAATTGAGGTTTGGGAAATAAAACCTCTAACCACTAAGTTCCCCCAATGCTAAATCATACAGCACTTCTACCTCTACTGGTGTGTGTGCGCGTGCATGCGTATGTGTATTTTTCCCCCAGATTATTAGTGAAAAGCCTTAAAGTTTTAAATTAAATACAGTGGGCATCTCTGAGTTTGGTTAATCAGAAAAAAATAAAGATGAAGGAATAAAGGCAAAGATATACTTTCTTTAAAGGAGCAATACACCATGCAAATATTTAGCATTTTCTTTCAGCTCTAAAATTCTTACTCCATGAAAAATCGTTTATAAAACGTTCTAATATAGCAATTACAAAGTCTTTATCTTCCCTGTATGTCAAAAAGTATAGTGGCTTCCTCAGAAAGAATGTAGTTCTCACAAGATAAAATTTGAAACATAAGGAATATTCTACCAACTGATGTGAAATTTACTTTTTAGGAGTTGAAATAATATATTTTTTTAAGATTTTATTTATTTTTAGAGAGAGGGCAAGGGAGGAAGAAAAAGAGGGCGAGAAACATCAAGGTGCGATCGGTTGCCTTCTGCACACCCCCAACTGGAGTCCTGGCCTGAAACCCAGGCCTGTGCCCTGACTGGGAATCAAACTAGTGACCTTTAGGTTCACGGGCCGGCACCCAATCCACTGAGCCATAGCAGCCAGGGCTCAAATAATCTTTTTTTTTTTTCAATTGAAGGTAACAGCCCTGGCCAGGTGGCTCCGTTGGTTGGAACATCGTCCTGTAAACTGAAAAGTTGCAGGTTTGATACCTGGTCAGGGCACAAGCCTAGGTTGCTGGTTTGGTCTCCAGTAGAGGCACATATGAGAGGCAACTGATAGATGTTTCTCTCTGGCATTGATGTTTCTCTCACTCACTCTCTCCCTCCTTACCCCTCTCTCTAAAATCAATAAGCATGTCCTCAGGGTAAGATTAAAAGAAAAAATGAAGGTAACAAATTTAGAAAATAAATGTATTTTCATAATAGGTTTTTTAAAACTGCTAGTGGAGAGAATGTCAGTGTATTTTTGAGATATCTACCAAATGTGCCAAAAGAAATGTTTCTCATACTTTTTATTAATAAAGTATACTTATAGAAATAATGTCCAAATATGTTAAAGAGGAAGAACTGGAAAAACAAGATATGGAAGAACTACAGATGAATTCAGTCAGCCCCAGAAGATAATCCCAGAACACTATGTTAACAAGGCAATATCATAGGTACAAATAAACTTCATTCAAAATTGTCAACCTGACCCAACTTCTTCATTCTCTTTAAGCATTTCATAATTTCACAAACCTGTAACCTCATTTATTCACTTCACAGATTTTTCCCAGTCTTCTTCCAACTTACTCTATTCATTGTCATAATACATTCAGCTTACATTCTAGAAATTACAACTAGGCTTTCTCCCCTCTGTCCCCACCTATCCCACACACAAAAAAATCACCAATAAGCATAATAAACACTTGCTTGTCTAGCCTTCATTTAGGATAGAGCTGCTTCAGAGTATTACTTAATAGTTTTAAACTTTCCCACCAAGCTCTGAGGCAAATGTACTACCTGTTCTCCCCTTTCATTAACAGTTCTGTCTGGGGATATTCCATTAACTCTGCTGTGGCTAAAGATGGCCTACCAACCTACTTCAATGAGAGCTACATGGAAGTCTCCTGGAAAACAAAGCTATTGTTTTCCAAATGAAAAGAGGCAAATTTAGCCATGTGTGCCTTCTGCCTTTTTCTCTTCTTCCTGCCTAGAATGTAGGCTTAATATTTTTGACATGCTGGAATCTTCTGGTGAACATGAAAATGAAACCAAGGACTAAGAAGCAACAAGAGAGAGAAAGCCTGTGCCTAATGGTGATGTTGAGCAGGAACAGTAGTTCTGGACCTTTTCTACTTGGGAAAAATAAACTTTTTTACACTAAGCCACAGTATAGTAAGATCGCTATTCCATTTACTGGAGCACAATCTTAACAGATGCAAGCGCCACTGCATCCTAGTCATGAAATGCTTTCCGTGTCCAACTAGGCACTTCTTGATTTTAAAACTCGCCTCTTAAAAACTCTGGCAGTTTCTTATAAAGTTAAATATGTGCTTATCATTGACCAACCAATATCACTCCTAGGTATTTACCCAAGTCAAATGAAAACCCATGCTTAAACAAAAACCTGTACACCAATGTTTATGAAAGCTTTATTCGTAATTTTCAAATACTGGAAACTTCCCAAATGTCCCTAAACTGGGAAATGAATGAACAAACTGTGATATATTCACATATGGGACATCCATGTGGGACAGAACAATAGCAATAGAAAGGAATGAACTACTGCTACATGCAACAACAGAAATGAATCTCAAATGCCCTGGGCTAAGTGAAAAAGACTCAAAAGCTACAGACTATATGATTCCATGCATATGATGTTCTGCAAAAATACAAATATAACAACAGAAAACATATCAGTGATAGTCAGGGACTGAAGGTTGGGGGAGAAGTTGACCACAAAGGGCATGAAGGGATTTTGGGGAGGGGTGATACAATACTATTCTATATCTTGACTGTGGTGATTCCACAACTATATACATTTGTCAGAACTATTGCATTAAAAGGGGTGAATTTCACTGTATGTATAACACATCTTAAAATAAATGGAGAGGAGGGGGAAGGCACTACACCTCTTACAAGAAGCCTTTTAAAACAAACTGATGGCCCTGCCTTCCAAAGGCTCTAAGTACCCCTTGATCAGACATTATTATCCTTACATGACTAAACTTAATGCTTCAGTTGTTTATGGTCTCATGGCCACATCACGTATATTTATCCTATTCATATTAGAGAGAGAGTATTAAAGGCAAGAGTCTACTCCTATCTACTTTTGGTGCCCTTGGCCACATACAGTAAAATCTTTGTCTTTTCAAATTCTGAATGTATACCTCTAATTTTCAAGCTAAACTATTGTTGCTGAGATTTCTCACTAAGAACAGAAAATCAAACCAGTCTTCTACCAGGGACTTTATATAAACACATGCTACCTAAGCTAGTTTGCATCTACATATTCCTTAAGTTTTTCTAGCTGGTAGGTGTTTTTCTGTTAAAGCACTAGTTACACAACACCACAAGGGGGCATAGTTCACATTCCTATGGAAAAAGCTACTTTTAGAAAGTGTTGCATACAAATACAATCAGTTTGGTTAGTCTTGGTGATTGTCCATGTAGTTAGGATTTTATGTTCAAAACCACAGCAGTTTAATTAGTATTAATTAACATTTACAATCATAATTATTAATCAGAAAAACATATTTCTGTCCAATTTCTTTAAAAACAACAAAGGTTTAGTTTAAAATATGAATTAAAAATGAGTCTCAGAGGATTTCTCCAACCACTTACTTGTATGTACCAAAACAGAATCACACACATAATAAAAATATCTCCAAGCTCTATTTATATATATCAACACTTATAAGATCCCTTTTATCTATGGTTCCATGGGATATAAAGAGCCATGGAAAAGATGGTTCTTATATTTGTAAAACCTATAATTATTTTTTTAAAAAGATACCTATGCAAAGTTCATCAATAGGACCGTAAGAGACATCTATGTTAAAGAGGCAGAACACATACCAGATACTTTATTCAAAGAAAGGCAAGCCAGTCCTGAAGACAGATGAAGAAATTATCCCCAAAGTGACAGTATTTCAGCTGGGCTAAAGCAATGAGCAATACTTCCAAGACAGAGAAGGTACGATTTTCTAAAAGCAGCAGCTTGAGTAAAGTCATTATTTTGAAGTAGTCAATCTTGCCACAGTTAAAAGAAAGTTATTTCACTAGTTCTAAACTCTTTACTCACTTTCTTCTTTCTTCCCTCCATCTTGCAATCTCCTCTGGAGTGTCTAACTTGATCTTCTTCATACCTGGAGCATGCATCTAGGGGAAAAAAGCCTGCTGAACATCAGGAAGCATATTTATGCTTTTGACTAAATATCAAGCATTATAGGGGATGATGGAGACGCTATACCCTAAAGTTTAAAACTAAGCAAAACACTCTTAGTGTGACTTTTCCTTTAAAGAATAAAGAATAATATCCTATATATTTAAATTATTGCTATTGATATGAAAAAAAGGAGTAACATAATTTTGGTTACAAAGAAAATATATCACTCACTTTTCAATTGATATCAAATAGCCAAATTAATGACTTAACAACCAAAACAGAGGGAGGTAACTAAAGAAATAATGAATACATAAATCAATTTGAAGCACCATAGATTTGGATTAAAAAAGGAAAAAAAAAAAAAAAACTCCAATGCAAGAACCAGTTCTGAGGCCCTGGGAAAATCATTATTTTATCTGTTAAACAGGGCCAATATTTATCTACTTTACATAGTGGTCTGTGAGGATAAAATGTGAATAATCAATGTAAAAATGCCTTTCAAAGTCGTCGGCAGCCGTCCGTCTCAAGAGACGATGGTGTAGCTTCTTAAGAGTCTATCTGCACTGCCGAGAATGGCTGTGCAGTCCGACTCGGGAGTGACACGGTATCTGTCTCCTCCCGTGTTGAATCGACATCTTGCGATGAAGCTACAGAGCCTGGGCAAGGTGATATGGAGGGTCTGCTGTTGCCCATGCAGCAGATCCCCCCTCTCTTCGCAGCTGAAGGATCCAAGGGAAAGACGGAGACAATACAGCTTGGCTTCAGGTGCGCCGCAGGAGTTGCCGGTGTTGACTACAACGTCAAACCGCCTTAGGGACTCCGGCTCCGGATTTTCTGTCGGGGTTTACTCCCTTAGCCTTTCCCCTGAAGAGGTATGCCGCAAGGCAGCGGAGATTTTTTGGAATCAGAGCTTTCCTTCTCTGGCCTTTCAAAGTACAAGTACTGTTACTATGTAAATGAAGAGGTGCTGAAGACAAAAGATCAATGAAATAAAAAGAGCACATAAAAAAAAAAAAAAACCACACAAGAACTTACATTTCTCCAATGGAATTGGACAATCTTTTCATGTGCACTGAAAGAGCAATCCACTTCAGGACACTGTAAGAGTTGACAAAAAAACAACTATTTAATGATTTTCATATTATGTATACAGTATTCCCTCACTTACCGTGGGTATTACATTCCAGGCCCCCCACCCCCCCGCTAAGTAGGAATCTGACATTTATTCTACACTCTTAAACCTACGTAACTTTAACAACATATGTATACAGTACCACAAAATCCCGTGATACAGTGAAAAATCCGCAATAAATAATTAAATATATATTTTAAAATCCCACAATACAGTGAGGCTGTGATAAGTGAACCGCGATACAGCGAGGGACTATACTGTACCCTATTACTACATATACAGACATTTTCTGGTCATATTACATAATATTCCATCTATGTGGTGTTATCACTGCATAGTTAGTAGCAAAACAAGTCACTCCAGAGTTGACTTTAAAAAGAAATGACATTTTCAAAGTATATAGTACAGTAATACATATTATTTACTTTCAATGTTGTAAAATGTTCTTTATTCCTAAAAGTGAGGGGCATTTCTATCAATATAACCTGAAAGAAAACCTTTTTAGACTTCCAGCCAAGATGGAGAGATAGACAGACATGCTGCATATCCCTCCACAACTAAGAAGAAATACAACTACCTCAAAACTACAGAAAGCCAGAGTTCCTTAAAACTGAACTGCACAGAAGTCCAACAAACAAAGATATAAAGAAGAAATACTCATCCAGACAGGCAGGAGGGGCGGAGCCGAGGCAAAGAGGACGCAGTGTGGTGTTCGCAGAAGCAGGCCAGCAGAAAGCGCAGTCACACATTTTTAAAAATCAGGAGGGACACCTAGGGAGCTCTCCCAGGACCGGAAGAGACTGTGCAGCTCATGGTCCCAAAACCGTGGAAAACAAAGCCTCATTGCTTTTGACTGTGAAAACCAGTGGGGGGTTGGGGCAGAGGAAGAAACTGCCCATCTCTCAGCAAAGACTGTTTGTTTAAAGGGCCCCCACAGTCCGAGAACATCCGCAGACCCACCCACTTTGGGAATGACAGCCAGGGCAACAGCTAGAGGTGCCAGACCCATACAAAGTGGGAGAAGTGCCTGGAAAAGGGATGAGTGCTGAGCAAGCAGCATTGTTCCCTCTCAAACCCCCCACCCCCACAAACAGCGCTACACATGGTGAAACAGGTCACCCGTTACTGACGAATACCTAAGGCTCCGCTCCTTATAACATAACAGGTACAACAGCTCTACCTAAGACAGAGGCAAACAAACACAGGAGCCTGTAAAGATGAGGAGACAGAGAAGTATGAACCAAAAGAGGGAACAGATCAAGGTTCCAGTAGAAGAACTAAGCAACAAGGAGAGAGACAACCTAACAGACACAGAATTCAAAACAATTATTTGGAAGATAAGGAAGAGGAAAAACAGTCAACCAGTACAAAATGAGGAAATAAGAACTGAAAAAAATGAGGCGGCTTAGGAACCTCTGGGACAACTTTAAACGTGCCAACAACCGAATCACAGAGGTGCCAAAAGGAGAAGAATAAGAGCAAGAAATTGAAAACTTATGTCAAAAAAATAATGAAGGCAAACTCTTCAAATTTGGCAAAGGAAATAGACATACAAGTCCAGGAAGCACAGAGAGTCTCAAACAAGATAGACACAAAACAGACAACACCAAAACACATCATAATTAAAATGCCAAAGGTTAAAGATAGAGAATCTTAAAAGCAGCATAGAAAAGCAAAGAATTTCCTACAAAGGGGTGTCTATAAGACTATCAGCTGATTTCTCAAAAGGAACTTTGCAGGCAAGAAGGGACTGGCAAGAAATATTCAAGGTGATGAAAAGCAATGACTTACAACCAAGATTACTCTATCCAGCAAAGCTTCATTTAGAATGGAATGGCAGATAAAGTGCTTCCCAGACAACGTAAAGCTAAAGGAGTTCATTATCACCAAGCTATTATTATATGAAATGTCAAAAGGACTTACTCAAGAAAAAGATCAAAATTATCAACATTAAAATGACAACAAACTCACACCTATCAACAACTGAATCTAAAAAATAAAAACAAAATCCAACTAAGCAAACCAGAATAGGAACAGAATCACAAGTACGGGGATCATTTGGAGGGTGATCAGCTGGGAGAGGGAAGAGGGAGAATTGGGGAAATGGTGCAGGGATTAAGATGCATAATTGTTTGGTACAAAATAGACAGGGGGAAGTTAAGAATAATATAGGAAAGGGTGAAGCCAAATAATTTTTATGTATGACCTATAGACATGAACTAAGGGGGATGGAATTGCTGGAGGGAAGTGGGGTATTGGACAGAGGGGAGCAAAGGGAAGAAAAAAAATGGGACAACTGTAACAACATAATCAATAAAATATACTTAAAAAAAAAAGAAAACCTTTTCCAAACTAAGAACTTTCTTTTATAACTTTACTTCTCAAATATTCTGGTTAAAAAAAAAATTTTGTTTTCATTGTTTTTAGAGAGAGAGGAAGGGAGAAATAACCAAATACCCATTTATTGTTCCACTTATTCATGCTTTCATTGGATGATTCCTGCAGGTGCCCTGATCAGGGATTGAACCGGCAACCTTGGTGCATCAGGATGATGCTCCAACCAAGGCACAGAGCCAGTACTGGTTAAAAAAAAATTTAAGCACTTAATAAGATCCAGACAACTCTTAGAATGTGATGGATCATGGCATATTACATGGTGTGGTTAAATGGTCAAGGGCAGCCTTACAAGGAAAAGAGCTTACAAAGGTCCACATAGCAACTAGAGGGGAGAGCCATCCCTCTTACAAGGCAGAGGCCCACACATACTAACAGCTGCCAGACCCTCCTTCTTTGCTGCTATCTTACCTCTTCCTGAAGCAGTGGGCTCCCCACCCTCAAACTGCAAATCCCAGAGTCACTCTCCCAATTTGTCAGGTCATCAAACATTTCTATGAACTATAAACTTTTAAGGAAAAGCAGCTCAGAATTTCTACCAAATATACCCATTTTGCTAAGTGAATCACAGGATAACCAGGAAAACCTACTTTTGTATGTTCAGACATGTGTTTATCATACTTTTCTTGATTTTTAAAACCACGATCACACGTATCACAAAAACAGCGAAAAACTGGTTCTTTTCTTTTCTGCAAACAAAAATAAAGAGGCATTAGGTTTTTGCTGAAAAATCTTTAATCAATAGTAAAAATATAACTATCCTTCTAGTAATACATACTTTGATTTTCACATAACCCTTATACGTGGGGAAGACTCCTAAAGATATTACTAATGAAGAGAGAATTCTCTCTTTTCTTTTAATTTTAATTTCAGCAAATATATTAGGAAAAGCCAGGCATAACAAAAATTTTTAAATCTGAGTAGAGCTAACATAAACAGTGAATAGCTTGCAAAGTGACAATCTAATTAAGACTTAGTAGAGTATGTGTCAGAGTAATATAAAAACAGATATTCAGTGTAAAAACAGCATTTCACCTTTTAGAAAAAACTATATATAACTACAGAAGGGGAAAAAAGAATTATTTAAGTAAAGAATAGTTATTTTTTTATTCCCAAACATAAAACAAAAAAGATTATTACAATGATGAACTCCATAGGAAATATTTAATGTTGAGATGTTAATAAATATAATAGTTTCACAATATTTTGTTAAATTAGGTACATATTTTCATGCCAAAATAAAGAATCTTACTCAACTTATTCTAAACTAATGACATTATTTATATAGTTTAAAAGGTGAAAGACCAGACTGTAAACTACATCAGATAAAATAAGCCCATTTTAAGACTTAGTTTCTGAATGTAACCAAGTTGGTTCCTCCTTAAAAAATACAAATACAAAAGACCTTTAATTCTATCCCCTCTTTCAATCTTCTAGTACTATACATATGTAATTTGTATATATTATTTAGTTTTTACTTCATCGAGGTTTAAAAACATCTTCAATTATCTGTAATTATAATTCTCAATAGCCTTTACTCCTGATACTATATTGAAATGAATTCAATGTTTCCTTTTTTATGATTCCTCCATTTATTTCTCAAAAAGATTTCGCCTAAAATTTTCACTTACAGCTAAGATCCTTAAAGGTCCTATTATAGCAAGTGTCCACTATGTCAATAATGGATGCAAAACACTGAGAGAGTTATGACAGAAGCACAAGATATGAAAGAGTAACATAGGGACCAAAATGCTACATTCAAGAACATATTCAAAAATACCTTTTTTTTATGTTTTCTACTGGGAGGGAAGTTGAAGTCAGTATACTTTGCATCATATGTTTGTGGAAAATAAGAATGTTTAGCTGAAAAACAAAAAGAGATCCGTAAGTGTTGGTAACTAAATAAATATTTAAATTTTTATTTGCTATAGTATGTCACAAATACTTGAGTAAAAAACTGCTTGAACAAATCATCAAAGGTTAAGACTAGTCTACCGAATAAATATTTTCCCAATCAATACATACTGGTAAGATTAAGTGTCCACAGATGCTTTAGACATCTAAACAATGAACAAGCTAATCTGATTAAATTTCTTATTGTTGTTTCAAATATCAGAAATGTATCAATAACAGTAAAACCCCTAATACAGCTCTTTCAACACCAATTTTACACCAGAAAAACCACCTTCTGAAACATACTTTCTCTCAAATTTTTTTCCTTTCTTATTGCTAGGATCCAACTCTGAAACCCTGATCTTTTTCACCTAGATTACTGTGACAACCTCTCAATTATTTTCCAGTTTCTAAGTCCTCTCTTTCAACAGACCCTGCACACTGACACCACAAAGACAATCCTCCAACTGTCACAATCCTTCTCAAAATCTGCAAATGGTTTCCTGGAGTCCTTCAATGAGATCCCCGTTTATTTTCTCACTCCTTCCCCATATCTTCCATACTCTGCTCTGTCACACTAGAACACAGCAACCTTCAGAACTCCCCTTGTACCGACACCTCTTTGCCTCTACCTAAAAAGCTCTTCCTAAACATTTCCCAACTCCTCAAAACTCAGAAAGCACTTTTTACATGCCTCCATCACCAGTCACTGTTTTGTGAGTTACATTTATGGGCCCATCTCACCTGACGTAGTACTGCCTGAAGAACATTAATATTTCCAGCATTTGGCACACAGCAAACACTCATTTAGATTCATCTTAATGTAAACTGAATCTTATGCAGAATTGGAGAATGGTGAACAATCTCATGACTTTAAATGATTTATATGCTGATAATACCCAAATTTACAACTCCAGCCACAAATCTCCCCTGAAGTACAAAATAGCTAACAGCCCATTCAACGTTTCTATTGATACCTGACACACATGTTCCAAACTCAACTCCTGGTCTTCTTTTCAGATCTGCTCCATCCACATCCTTCCACTCGTTTGGCAAAAAACTTTAAGTTAATCTTATCTCTTTACCTCACATCCCATATCTGATCCTTCAGCAAATAGTTTGGGTGGTACCTTACCTTCAAAATATATCTAGAATCCAACTACTTCTCATCACCTGCTCAGCTCCACGCTGGTCCAACTCCCCACTCTCTCTCACCTACAGAACTCCAATAACTTCCTAACTGGCCTCCCTTTCCTTCACTTCCCATCGGTAGCCACATTACTCTTTTAAAAACATAAATCAAATCATGTCACTCCTCTGCTGGACCTGTATCACAACAGTAAAACCAAAGTCCCATCAAACTACAAGGCCCTCACAGGTCTGCCTTCTTACCCAATTTTCCACAGTCTCCGTCCTCTTGAGCCATGCTGGCTTCCATTCTGACCCGCAGCTCCTGCCTCAGCCTTCGCAGTTGCTGTTCCTTTCACCTGTATCTATTTCTCCAGATGTATCCACAGACCTGATTCTTGGCCCAAATGTCACCTTCCTTAGGACTGACACTGACATTTAAAAGTGCACTACCCATCTTTCTTCTTTGCTTTATTTCCCTCCATAACACTCACTGCCTTCTGCTACACACTGCTTTATTTTGTCTGTCTTCCCACACCAGATGCTAATCTCCATAAATATAAGGATTTTCACATGTTTCGTTCTCTACAATATCCCCAGTGCTGAGACACAGCTGAATTCAGTAAATAACTGCTAAACTGAATGAAAGGGCGAGGAATACATTCTTCTCAAATTGTGAGACGTTAATGAACAGACTCCGAGACTGCAGCGCAAAACCCTAAGTGGAGAAGGAAAGAAACAAAAACTGGAGCGGGAAGAAGGGGAAAAGAAAAGTAAAGCGGGCGTGGTACGGAGAGGAGTAACAGCCTACCCGGAGCGTCGTGGGACTTCTGATGCCAAGGGAAACTACCGGGAGACGGTCTCCAGGGCCACGATGTCGAAGCCCGGAAATCCCAGGAAGGCTGGCCACTGACTTGAGGCTGAGAGCCAAGGCGGGATTGGGTGTCGAAGAGGGGCTGGGCCCCTGGAAGAATCTGGGTGTCGAAGTCGGGAGGCGCCTCGCGGAGCGCCTGGGTCTCTACGGGGGGCTGTGCCTCGGGGGCAGGCTGTGACCCTCCAGCGGGCGGCGACGCCGAAGGCGGTGGCGGCGGCGGCGGCGGCAACATGGCCCAGAGCATCCAGTTGCGCGGCAGCGCGGCTGTGTCGCTCAGAGGCCCCAACGTGGGGATCAGATCAGGAGCTTCAAACCACCCCGCGGGACTCACGAAACCACCAGCTGACTCTGCCATGCCGCCCGCCGGGGAGGGAGCCCAGCGTGCCAAGGTGGAACCGGCTTTACGCGTCACTTCCGTTATCGCGAATCTCAAGGATCAGCCAACCACAAGCTGAAATGTCATCGGTCAGCGCCGGAACAAACCTCTGGCGTTCGCGACGGGTAGCAGGCTGTTTCTTGGGTAGGTTTGTGTGGACAGACTTGCAAACGAGCTCAGAGTCCGTTACCGTGCATGGCGAGGGACCTGATCGGGCCGGCCCTGCCGCCTGGCTTCAAGACCCTGGGGTCCGCGGAGGACGAGGAGCGGGACCCCAGCCCCGGTAAGCCGCGGCGCCCCCTGCCGCCAGGCCCGCCCTCCTCTTCTCTGGCCCGGCCTTGCTCTTGGAATGGAAGTCTGAGGTGTGGAAGGAGGGGAAGTGGGGTGTGGGCGCGGTGACCCAAGCTGACTTTCCTTCCCAAGCCGTAGCACTGGGGGGAGGCGGCCCCCGAAACGAGATTCGGCCTGTTAATTATTACAGTGATGATGTGTTTAGCGTTCAATGGGCTGGACGCTGTGCAAAACTATCGGTATACATTCAGTCGTTTATTTTTCCTAGCAGCTCTGTGAGATAGAGGTTATTCTTGCTGTCGGGGAAAGAACGTCCAAACCTATAGAAAAGTTTTATGAGAGTTTGAGCCAAATTTTTGTGGACACGCCCCGAAACAAGATCTCAGTGGACTGAGAACATACTGGCAGGATTGCAGTTCCTTTTATGTATTTAGAATCAAAGGAGAAAACGTAAGAAAGTTACAGGAAATCCACTCGTGGTAGATTAAGGGGGGCGGGGGAAATCTCTACGACCGAATTTTAAGAAGTGTAAGAAACACGTACTTTTTTTTACATTGCTGGGTTGTTAACAAGATTGTTAATTAATATTTACAGTTCATGAACATGGTATTCAAGGAACCAGGTGACAATGAGGGGTTCTGTAGTCTGGTGGTCCTGTGCTTTGGTGCCTACAGTTGTGCCTTTGAGGGGGTCTAGAACATTACTTTGACATTTCAAAGGTTTGTTATCTCAGATGCATAAGAACAACAGACAGGGCTGAAGATCAAGATTGACCTTTGCTAGGAAAGCTATAGGCCTGGGGTGTAACTACTTGCTATGACCTGCCCTTTAGGAAAGTGTGATCAGACCATCCTGTGTGGTTAGTTTTGGTCACTGAGCTTGTCAGGGTTTTCACATAGCCCCTTTTTTTTCCACATTACCATGTTACAACTGGGGACACTGAGGCCCAGGCTGTTTCCAAGATCACACAGCTAGTAAGTGGGGGAGCCTTATGTAGAATGAAGCCAGTGCTCTGTCTGATTGCCTTTTGATATACAATGCCTAGCTCTTGGAGAAGATGCTTTGTTCTCTAGCCTGACCTGCCTTCCCAGCTTCTAGTTCTGCCATTGCATTTGACACAAACAGCCCAGAGCCCAAACCAGTTAGAGTTTCTGACAGTTTCTCAGTTTTCTCAGCTTCTTCTGGCTTCACTCTGCATTTCTTGATATATCTAACAAACTCCTTGAAGGCCCAACTTAAATGTCACCTCAATGAAACCTTTCCCAAACTCTCCAAAGCATTATCATACCTTCCTCTTTGCCCGTGGATTTTTTCCATACTTAATTACACCACGTATTTGATACATTATTTTTGAATAATTTGTTGGCTTATCTGTCTCCACCATTGCACTATGGTCATCTGGCCTGAACACATAGTAGGCTCTTCATATTTGCCAGTTAAGTGCTTCTCAGACTCCTCCATGAATAGCTATCTCCTCTAATGTTTGTTCTATTTGTAGGCTGGGACTGACACCAAAGTTGGAAAAAAATAACCTGAAAGAGTAACTGTCCCATTTCTCAGTCTAATTTTCATTCTTTGACTACCCAGAGGCCATGTTTCCACCTAGAGCACTGCTTTTTAAGTTTTTTCATAAACTAATTACTAATTACTAAAATTCTGCAGCACACCAAAAAATACATTTTTTGCCAATCTAACGAAAAGTAGATATAATTTTGATTCATTCACACTGGACAGTTATTATTATGTTGGTTGTTGTCATTTTATTTTTAATTTGACAATCTAAGGGAAAACAAGTCAGTGCCCCTAACTAAATAGTCAGGTAAAAATGCATGTTTTAAAAGTTCTTGAGGCACACCAGCTGAAAATCAGTGACCTAGAGGTTTCCTTCCAGATCTCTTTTGTTACAAACATTAAAGGTCAGACTTTTATTTTAGCAAGGAAATTTCCATTCTTCCATGGTTGAATACATTTGGATATTAAAGTTTTTGAATCTCACAGTTATACTGTGTAAGACATGATTTCTGTGCTTCTGGAGTTGGAAGGACAAAACCACTGTACACAAAACAGGAGCAAATGAGATTAAAGTCCATAATAAATGATAGCCAGCCAGTGCTGTGAATTCAGAAAAGAGAGTCTAAAATGTCAACTGGGGGTTGTTGTAACAGTTGTGGCTAGTTATGACACACACGAGAAATCTTTAGTTGCAGGACCAGCTCTACCTCCTAATTATAAAAGCAGTAGTTCAGAATCATCAAACAGCGACGAGGACAGTAGTTCTTTGTATGGAGAAGGAAATCAAGAATCTGAAGAAGATGACACTGGTCCACCTGCAAGGTCAGTCACTTTTTTAATCTAGGCTTCAGACATAGTATACATTAACTGGAACAGATAACTTAGATGTTTGTAGTAAGGGGGATATCACATCTTCATTTGTGCAGCACAAGAAGAAATCTTTCCACGTGGCATTTCCTTGTGAACTATACCTATTACAAAGAAATTTATTCTAGTAGTACATAGATGTGGAAATATCTAGAATTTTGATAACATTCTCATAGAATTTTTCCTTAAGGTATTATTAAAGTGAGTAAATATTCTAAATAAACCATAGAATTTATTTTTTTTAAATTACATATGCAGTGTTTGGTTTTTGTTTAAGTTAAATGAATGATTTCCCTCTAATCTACCCTTACCACAGGTCCATGTAAATAAGATGTCGAATCTTTGTTTATTATTAAGTAGCAAGTGTTTTCTGATAGATTTTAAAGATTATGAGACAGAAATAACAACATAAAGCCCTTCCTTAAATGAGATTAAAAGCCAGAGTCATAAATTTTTTGGCTCAAAAACGTCTTAACAAGTAGACTACTATTTGAAACTTCATTGAGTGGAATCTTTAACACCACAAAAAAATGTAGAAAATTGATATATTACTGCTATCAGAAAAGTAACCAACCTCTGTTTTAGGTCAAAAATAAGTTCCAGGAAAGAATAGGAAAAGACTTACTGTGGTATTTGTTTTTTCTTATTTGGCAAGGTTAAGTTATTGTTTCAGTATTTATACAACTAGTTGAAGTTAAAGATTAAAATTTCTATGAAAAATATTTTGACATATACACATAAAGTTACACTACTGTATTTCCAGAAAACAGAGGAGAAATCAAGATGACGATGATGATGATGGTGGATTTTTTGGACCAGCCCTTCCTCCTGGATTTAAAAAGCAGGATGATTCTCCTCCAAGGTGACAATGTGTAATATTTCAGGCCATTCTTTTCTAAATATATCATCTAGTGTCTGTTAGTTCATTAAAGAGGTGTCCAAAATCGTTTTTTTACTTAACTGTTTATATAACATTTGAAATTCATTTAATAAAAACAATCAATTAAATAAACTGAATTATTTTAAGAAAAATAGTTATAATAAAAATAGCTATGTACATGTTTATAACACTTTCATAGTCTATAACACATCTCATATTCGATACTCACAAAAGTGTTTGTGGTAGGCTAGATGGAACATTATCCTTCTTTCCCATTTTTATAAACAGTTAAGATGGCACACTTAGTAAGTGGTAGACCTGAGGCCTAGAATCCTGGTATTTGAACTTTTAATTCAGACTTTTTTATTTCATATTTTATATGTATATATATATATATATATATATGTGTGTGTGTGTGTGTGTGTGTGTGTGTGTGTATATATATACATACATATATATATATATGTATTTTATGGTGCCTGGCACAGAGTATTGATTGATTCCTGTCTTCTTGGAATTGTAAAAATTTTAAATGCTGAATATGAAATTGCGCACCAAATTGTTTATAATTCATAACACTATATACCAATATGTAAGAAAAAGTTTTTTTACAAAGGCTGTTTTACATTTTATATTCAGAGTTTATCATCACATTGGTCAGCTCCTAATTTATGGAAATAACAAGGATAGACAATTTACTGTCTGTCTTGTATAGCCCCCAAACTAAGAATGACCTTTAAAAGGTCATTAAAAATCTAAAACCACATATGCAACAGAGACCCAAATGTGGCCCTCAAAGCCTAAATTTTCCTATCTGGACCTTTATAGAAAATTTCCTGAGGATATAATATTCCTTTCAGGAAAATGAATTATTAGATGTATAGCAGTTTTGAGAATTATATATTGGCAATATAAAATATATGTGATATAAATAGGTGGTAACATATAATGTAAACAGAAACCGTTTTTACAGCCATAACGTGCCATGATTATATTCCCTTACTGTATATTAAAATGTCGTGTACTAGTACTTTTTTTTTTAACATTTTATTTATTTTTTTGGCTGGTGAGGGAGAGAAACATTCATGTACGAGAGAAACATCAATTGATTGCCTCTCACACGCCCGCAGCTGGGGACCTGGCGCTCAACCCAGGCATGTGCCCTGACTGGGAATGGCACCAGTGACCTTTCAGTCCATGGGGCAGCACTCAGTCCACTGAGCCACAGCCAGCCAGGGCACTAGTAGTTTTATCTTCGCTAATTATCTGAAGCCAGAGAATTGAGCTGTAATTTCATTTGTAGATCTGCTAAAAATTGTACTCTGAAAAAACCCATGTAGTACGTTCTTGTGTCTTATGATAGCTAATTTGATCTTTCTGACAATGCCAAACTTCCCTGTTTTTTATATACAAAATTGTTTGTGCTCAAATAGGTTTTATGAATCAGGACAAAAGGTTATGAAATGGCTAGGATAAGACCTCAGACCTGACTTTAAGAACTGTTTTTCCTCTGCCAGGAAGCCTGTGTGAGGCTCTAATTGAATAATACAGTGCAATCTGGAAAATTTAGCTTAGGACCTCTGTACCATCTTGGTTGGTAATACTGGCACAATGACATCTCTGGGAAAAACATTGGTACAAAAGAAAGAATAAAGAAACTTAAAAGTATGAAAGAGTGCAGAAAACATCTTTTCTGTCTATACAAAATAAGGCTTTCTTTTTTTAAGACCCAGAATTTTGGCAATTCTCCTTCTCAACTGATGACAGTTCCCTCAGAATGAAACAAAATAAAATGAACTTTTCATCAGGTAGGCCAGTGATCAAACTCCTGCTCAGCCACTTGATAGTTTGTGTTATACTTGAGCATGATTTTGCTTACCTAAAAAATGGATTGACTTATACGGGGCAGGGTTATTTTATGGAAACAGAAAGATGGACTAGTTGAAATGCACAACACCTTTTCTTTTGTCTTAGATGAACTATTTTCATTCTTGTACACCTCCATATCATTTTTGGATTATTAATGAGGACAGGCTTAGATTTTCATACCATCTTGGCACATGAAACCATAAATTGCTGACATCTGTTGTATGCATGTGCTGTAGGTGTCCTTCAAACTCAATTTATACTTAAGTAGTTCTGACTCTAGTTATATTGCCCCTAAGGTATTTTTTAGTGGACACTGAACATCAAAACTGAAAACCAAGGTACAAAACAGAAAAACATTTTCACAGGCTTTAGGCCATAATAACAAGTCATTTTTACTTAACGTAATTCTTTTAGGAAGTAAGTGTGCACCACTGCTATAAAGATTGAGAATGACTGGTTTAATATGTAATCATTAACTAACAAATAGAAAGTAAAAATGCAAAAATTAGATTTTGTATATTCAGTGGAAAAATACTAGGTTATGGAATAAAAATAATGTTAAATAAAAGTCTCATCTTCAACATTTTTTATTATCTGACTTTTTATTACCATTGTGAATTTTACTCTGAAAACTGCTTTTTAAAGTCTGAAAATGATAAGGTACATTTTATTTTTCAGGCCTATAATAGGACCTGCATTACCACCTGGTTTTATTAAATCTACACAGAAAAGTGACAAAGGCAGAGATGATCCAAAAGAACAAGTATCATCGTATTTCAACCTTGAGGTTTGGAAAATTTTTGATTAAAGGATAAGATGTAACAAACCCAAGACTTTCCATAGTAATGACTATAATCATTTGACTCATGTAATGTAAGACACTCATATTCAGATTTAGTATCATAGCATAGGTAGATGTAATCAAAAGCTTGTGTTATAGGCCTAAGATTCTATTAGAAAAGTAACATGTAATGTTGGAAGGGCTTTATATATTTATTCATGCTTCTCACCCTTGACAATAGAACATGATGAAAAGTTTAATTTTCATCCTTTAATTTTCTCCATAGCATTTATCACTACCATTCATTGACCTCTCCCCATGAGAATGTGAGTCCATTGAGGACAGAGTTTTTTGTCTTACCTGCAGTAGCCATTCAAAGTATTTGCTGAATAAATGAATAAGTCAGGCATAGTCCCTGCCCTCATTGCACTTACAGTGTAGTAAGGAATACATATAGTAAACAAATACTGTCTAATGTGAGTGATTTTTAAAGGTGAGACAAAATATAGTGGAACCATGACAGGGAAATCTAATCTGAAGAAAGAAAAAGCCTTTTTTCCTGAGAAGATGTCTAAACTGAAGATTGATGAGTTGGAGCTAGTTTAGCAAAAAGAGCAGGAAAGATTGTTCCAGAAAGTACACATAGCTTATTTGAAGGCAAGAAAGTATGGAGAGAGAAAAAGTTAGGATTCAGAAAAATGTGATATGATTAGAGTGGAGAGAACAAGGAAAAGAGTAAGAGAGAAAGGGAGAGGGTTAAGCAAGGACCATGCAAGCTTGAAATCCTGGCTAAGTTTATTTCACTATTAGTAGTATGCAGGTTGTTATATTATAGAGTTGTTGTAAGGATAAATTAGAACAGTATGTTCAATTTATAACAGCTCTAATAGTTAATATTACTATTTGTATTATGATTACCAGCTCCACTACTAATGCCATAGGAGTACCTTTGAAGAATTTATGCTGAGTAAGGAATCCTTTCTAACAAGGTTGTTAAATACAGGAATAAATGACCAGAAGTAGGACTTCCAGCCATATAAGATAGCAACAAAGTTAATAGACAGATAAGCTTAAAAGAAATAAAGGGAAATCCACAGATGCTAATCATGTTGGGAGAATTCAGAGTCAGAGGAGTACACACAAGTTACACAGCAGAGGGCCACAGTGGTTTTAGAGGAACCAGCCATAAGCCCTGGGTCACAGGAACTGCAGAGGAGAGAGAATTGAGCCCACCGAATACAACCCACAGCCTGAAAGCACTGTTGTCTGCAAAAAGAATACCCACTATCAAAGGAAAGTTTGCTTCAGTCTAGGGCCTTTCTATGCTATTTGTCCTACTACAAATGATTCACACACACACACACACACACACACACACACACACACACAAAGTTGGGGTGTGTCTGCCTCAGAGAAAGAGGGACAAAGGGAGGGGAAAGAAAGATAAATGTGGTAAAATGTTAGCAACTGATGAATTTGGGTGAGGATACGTAGGTGTTGTACTTGTCTTAGCACTACATTCTTTCAAAATAAAAACTTGTAAAGATGTAGCATAATTCAATTGTATTCACACCCAGAACTTTGTCCTAACTCACCTAGACAGCAGCAAATGGGTAGTTTATGTAATTCCCTAGGTGGTATCTATTTCACATTATCTAGCTTTTCTTAGCAAAAGGGGAAGGATAAAGGTGGTGTAGAGATTACACTGTAAGCCTTCCTGTTTAAGGTACTCTTGGTTCTGAATTCTTTGCTTTATAATTTCCCTGTAAAGCTTTTTCAAAAGGCACTTCTTATTCTGCTTTTTCTTTTTTTCTCAAAGAGAGCCTTCTCTTAGTCTCTTATTCACAACATGTACCCCCAAATTAAGACATACATAATAATACTAATGGTGACCATTTGTTGAGCAATTGCCACAAACCGGAAACTGCAAAGCACAATATAAACTCATATTTCCATGACTGCATAAACTTTATTTGATCCAAACAACAGTCCTGGGGTATAGTATGTCAGCTAGAATATTTTTAGCTGCAAATAACAAAGTCCAATTCAAGTGGAATTTTGTATTAACCTACATAGTTAGCAAATGAGTTGTTTGTATAATTTCCTGGTTGGTATATAATCTATAAGGAAAATGTGTTTCATACATAAAAAGAGGTCTAGGGGTAGGGTCATTCCAGGGTTTGTTAATTCAACAGCCAAATGAGATCATTGCTTTTTTCTGTCTTCTCTTTCGTCTACAGTACGTTAATTCCTTTTAGGATGACTGACCGCTTCATTGTATCAAGAAGCCTGCCAAAGTTCTAAGAGTCACAAGCAGATGGCCATGTCCAGACATAGAACAGGAATGGTCCCTTTCAAGGTTTCCAGTAGACCTCTTTGCACGTTTCTTTGGCCAAATGGCAAGAGAAATTAGACCAAAGTGTTTGGTTTAGAATTATTAATATTTTCCCTCAGGAGTTAGAGAAGGTCTCAGTTTCCTGAGAAGGCATTGCTCCAAAGAGGATGAACAAAATTAGTATTCTCTTAGCAACAGAGTAGTTATTGGTTGAAGCTGTTATAATTCCCATCTGAAAGACAAAACCAAGGCCAAGAAAGGTTAAATAACAAGCCTGAAGTCATAGGGCTATTACAGTGGTAAACTGAGGCCTTGAACTTTGACTGCAGCCCAAACTATAAACCAGTAGGGTACATAATTTCTATTGTATTTCTAAATAAAATGACTCAGCCTTTTTCGTTTTTTAAAAATTAACTCATCTATGACACCAGAATGATTTTGGGTTTATGATTCTGGCTTCTCATTTTCAGTTTAGTGTGTTAAAACCTGATTTTTCTGTTTCTTCCTCCATCCATTTATTTTATGTCTTCCAATATACTAAGTTATTTTTATTTCTAAAAATTTCTGGCATTATCCTACCAAGACATGCTGAAATCAACCTTGATAAAACCACCTGTTGTTAGATGGAAGTAAAAATACCATTGCTTGTCCCATCATCTTAAACTTCAATACTATATTAATATCATATCTCTTATAGTTTTAAAGTTCATTATATCTTTTATATCTGCTCATTTATGTTACCAAATATTATATTTGCAGGATAGTTATAATTTGTTTAAGATAATGTCTTAGACATCAAAGAGCTTACTGTTATAGAGATAAGCTATAAACACTTTAAGTTAAATCATTAACAGCTGAAATAAAATAATAGGATGCTGTGGTATAAAAAAAGCTGACCTTGATCTTAGAATATTTGTCTTAGATACTAGTTTTATAATGTTGGACAAGATGTTTAACCTTTTGAATATTAACCTAGATTTCCTCAAAACAAAAATAAATAATAATGCCATTTTACAGTTTTGTTATGAAGATCAAATTAGGCTTGGTACACACAATCCATAGTTACTAAGAGAGAGAGTATATGATTTAGAGTGAGGCGCATGACAATATATATTTATCTATTATTATTTGTACATGTGGCAGTTGCTATAATGGTTCACAGAAGAAACCACAAACAGAAAGTTAACTTCAGATGGTTAGTAGGGAAAATGTAACCAATACAAATGAACTCCTGATCCTGGTAGTTTGAAAAAAAAATAAGAAGCTGCCTTTCAGAGATGGAGGACAAACATGTTTCATTGTTCATCTTAATATGTCATGTATTTTAGGACACGGACTGCTTGTAACCCTGTTGTATATAGCATCTAACCCAGTCTTACATGAAAACCCTTTATTAGAATGATTTCCTAAGAACAAATTAAAATCCATAAGTACAATACTGTTATATCTTTGGGGTTAATGTACTTTGGGAACCAAATTAACACATTCAGGTTAGGAGTTGTGAAATGCATAACATTTCCATTTCAGTGGGATATACTGAATCATAAAGGCTGATATAGCTTCCAGGAGTGTCTCACTTGTGTGCCTCTTATTCCAAAGAGCTTTTTCTGTACCAGGAATGCAAATGGTTTCATCTCTGACCTATCTGTAATCATTACCTAGAATATCATTTTGAGAAGAGTTGTGAGCCCACATTGTTGTCTGTCAGGAAGAAAGCTGAAATAATTAAATGAATTCTGGCATGGACCTCCACAGGAGGAGAAGTGGGACAATCCACGCAGCATGGATTTGTCATCTGTCTATCGAGCACTTCAGGAAGGCATGGAAAAGGTCCACGTTGCTCAGCACTTAGCCAGCAACATATTGTTAGCTTTTTTGTTTTATTGTCTCTCGGTAATCAGATTCAGTTAAACTTGGAAGTAATTTAGGATCATTTTCTACAACCTGTAGTTCTGCTCTTGGTTTAAAAGTAATGTCTTATTTTAAAAGAAACAGATAGCATTGAGCACCGGTCTGCGAACCAAAGGGTCACAGGTTCAGGTCCCCAGTTAGGGGCACGTGAGACGCAACTACACATTGATGTTTCTCTCTCTCTCTCTCTTTTCTCCCTCCCTTCCCCTCTCTCTAAAATTAAATAAATAAAATATTTTTTAAAATAAAAGGAAACAGATAGCAGTGAAAATGAAGACATTGTTGGACCAATGCCTGCAAAAGGACCGGTCAACTATAGTGTAACGACAGAGTTTGAAAAAAGGGCCCAGAGAATGAAAGAAAAACTGACCAAAGGAGATGATGTAAGTTTTAAATATACTCTACTCTGAAAAATAGACTAAATTAAAAGTCTAAATTAAAAAAATACATATACAGAGTGGAGCAAAAGTAGATTTACAATTGTGAGTACACAAAACATGGTTTATTATTATTTATTAATTATTGTATTATTTCCCATACAAACAACTGCAAACCTACTTTTGCCACATCCTGTGTGTGTGTGTATGTATGTATGTATGTATACAAAGAAAATTTAGTGGCTGGATAACCCAGAAGCCATAAATGGAAAAGACTAGCAAGTTTTCCCACTTAAATATTTTTGTATGGGAAAGATAACAAAATCAAAAGAACAATAAATTAGATGAAAATATTTGTAATGTATATGATGAAAACACCAATTCTTTCTATTAAATACTTTGTCTTAAAGTCTGCTATTTAACTTTAAAGCCTCAGTTGAAAAACATAGTTGCTTATACAGTATATTACACACACGTGCGCACACACTTTTCAGGCAATTGGTTTTTGGTTTTTTTTTAACTTTTTGTTTCTCTTAAAGGATTCAGCTAAACCAGTTACACGGGAGTCATGGATGACTGAGCTTCCTCCAGAATTGAAAGACTTTGGTCTTGGGCCCAGAACTTTTAAGAGAAGAACCAATGACAAATCTGGAGATAGATCAGTCTGGACAGATACTCCAGCTGACCGGGAAAGGAAAGCAAAGGTGAAAGTGTTTGTTCATGTATTTCTGTCCATGTTGGCTCTATTTTGAAAAGACATAAGGCAAATATTTAAGGGTAAGAAAAAATGAAAAAAAGAAACAAAAAAAGTTTTAGGGGTACTGTTTTTTAAACTATGAGTCCAAAGGAAAAATACAGATTTCCCCTTGAAGGACAGATGGAAGGAAGGAAAGTGACACCAGTTACTTACTATTTCCCAATAAATTGTATCATTTAAATCTCTAGAAAACCCTGAGACATGGGTTTATTGGCCTTACTTTATAGGAGAAACTAACCTCTATGAGGTCAATTTTCCTGGTATTACAGTGCTGGTAAGTAATGAACAATAATTCCATTGTAGACCTTTCTAACTCCCAAGCTTTTGGAGTTAGAAATTCTAAAACTGGTCCTTATACAACATCGAACTATCTCCATGACAGGGTATCTTTTAAAGTATCTTGAAAAAAATCAAAACCACAGATTAACCTAGATATTAAATGATGCACAAAGACTTGTGTTACTATCAAGATAGGCAAGAGCACTTTCACTAATAGCACTAAATACTGTATGATCTCACATGTGGAATCTTAAAAAAAAAAAAAAAAAACAATTTTTTTTTAAAAAACTGAGCTCATGGATATACAGAACAGATTGGTGGTTGCCTGAGGTAGGAGATGGACAAATGGGTGAAGGGGGTCAGAAGTTTCCAATTTCTAGTTATAAAATGAGTAAGGTCTGGAGATGTAATGTACAGCATGGTGGCTATAGTTAATAATACTGAACTGCATATTTGAAAGTAGCTAGGAGACTGGATTTTGAAAGTTCTCATCACAAGGGGAAAAAATTGAATCTATATATAGCAATGTATCTTAACTAGATTTATCGGGGCAATCATTTTGCAATATATACAAAGGCCGAATCATTACATTATACACCTGAAACTAATATAATGTTAGTTATACCTCCAAAAAAAGCACTTTCATTAATGCATTAATTTACAAAATAACTACCCCAAAAATGTATACATAAAGTACATTATTATTTTTAAATTTTCTTTTCTTGAATTTTTCTCTTTATTTCAAAAGACTCCATTGTAAATTAGCAGTTGAACCAGTGTCCCCAGCACTAACCCTTAAATTTACTCCATCCAAAGTTATTAATTCCCTTAAGATATCCCATTCAAATTTTAAATACTCCACTAAATGGCACCTTATGATTATAGCTTTATCAGTTCTGACTTTAACAGTTGCACAATTAATTCATTTCCTTCACTTGGTTTATCTTATTCATCAGTACCTAAAATTATGAGGACTTCTGTTTTCATTCTGTAACTATAAATTGTATTATAGACTTCCTGTTCGTTGCAGGTAATAGATGGATAAGCTCCTTAAGAAGCTTTTATTTTTGTGGAAAATTGGTTGTGAAATAGTGTTATTGTTAAAATGTGGATAGTATGTTGAAGTCTCCACCTTTTAGCTCCCTACCCTGCATATGTGGCGGTATCATAAGTTCTCTATTGCTCTAAAGATTAAAGTAATCTGATGGTTGTAATAGAAAGGTAAGGTGAGATCAACACCTGAGGACAGAAGAGACAACAAAAGATATGGTGTAGACATGAGCCACACCTTTGAGTGACAAGTGCTGGAAGGCCTCTCTAATCTTCCTTAACTGGTCCCTTATACAAATAATACACTATTGGTGTTTTTATAATTTAGCCTTTAAGATTGTCTCCAAAAATACAATTAATTCCCTTGCTTACATGGACTTTTTATTTGTGCCTACATTTCTTTATGTATTTTTCTGACCTTCTGTATGCAGGGAGTCTTCTTCAGAGAAAGATATCACAGGAAAATGGAACAAATAGAAACTAGGCAGTACAATTTGAACTAAGTGATTTTAGGCCCTACGAATGAATTCTTTAGATCTGGTCATTCTTTTCAGGGCTTCAAATGTATTTGTTCAGTGTTTACAATGGCCTCATAAAGGAATTATTACCATCCCTTAAATTTTATGTGGTACTATATTACAGTAGATAGTACAACAGACTTGTACATATTTGTGGTACCAACTAATAGTTATTATCACAGAGCTATTCATTATCTGGTGTTTTTGATCCTGTGTAAAAGTTCGTGACTAATTTTTTATTTTTATAACAGATTGTAGTCATTTTCTTCTTTTATTTCTTTTTTAATAGGTTCTCTTCAGCGCTTAATCTTACTTTTTTACATTTGATTGCACAACATACATCTCCCATACCACCATGTTCTCACAGTCACTTAACCAACATTACCCAAAAGGAGTAAAATTGTTCTTTAGAAAGAAATAGCAGTGTGATGTGTATGTTACTTGAGGAAGATCTGTTATGTTCTCACCTCCCAGTCTTGACTAGATCTGTTAACTCTTCAATGGTCAAGTTTTTATCTCCATCTACCATAACATCATTTTTCTCTGAATATGTACAAGTGGAAGTATCTGTTTTCTGGAAAGTGCTTTATGAAAAAGTAATTGAGTTATTCTTAGGTTTTTAACATACTTTATTAACACAACTTCATTTTAGTCCATTATTAAGATAAAAATTACATAAGAGCCTCATTGGTTTTCTTAAGCAAATACCAGCAGTATAAAAATATGCTTTGAGAACAATGGCTTTCAGATGTTTTTTATGTTTGCTTTCTTCATTTCTGGTTGGGACTGTATTCTCCAGAATTTTTTTTTTTTTCTAATTAGAATTTGTTGGACATTTACCTAAGTACCTACTTCATTTCTGTATGTGTGCTGTGGTGAATATTTTTTATCTTAATTTCAAATTCCAGTTCATTGCTGGTATATTTTGTATATTGGTCTTGAGTCTTGGAGCTTTGTAGTACCTGCTTACTAGGTCCAGGAGTGTTTTTGTTGATTCCTCGGGGTTTTCCATATAGAAAGTTTGTCATCTGTGAATATAGTTTTATGTTTCTTTTCCTATCTGTACATATTTTATTTCTTTTTCTTAATTTTTTTCCTCAAGAGTGACTTCCCAAGTTTTGAAAACAGAATGCAGGATTTCTTTTTAAGACTTACTTTATATTTTACATGTTATCATTATTTGTCAAACTGATGCCTGAGATCAAGAAATAGGTGATTCTTCCAGTTAGTTGATTGGATAGAGTTGTGGGTGTTTCGTTTTGTTTTGTTTTGTTTTTTTTTCCTTGTTTCCAGGAAAATCTTAGAACCAACAGACCTCTTATCAAGTATATTAACATTTCTGGTGGAAAGAGGTTCAACAAGTCTGGCTTAGTTTAGTCTCTTAATTACCCAATCTGGGTAAAAATTATAGTATTTCCTTTACATTTTCCCTTAATTATATGGTTCAGTAATGTGTTATCTGTGCTTGTTCCTCAGGAGACACAAGAAGCAAGGAAGTCACTCAGTAAGAAGAATGAAGAATATATCTTGTCAGGAAGGGAAAAGAGATTGGCCGAGCAGGTGTCTTCATACAATGTAAGTCAGGGAATAAAATATATAACCTTTTATATTTTTTATCTTTTCTTTTTTTTTTTTTTTTTTTTGAGGGGTAAGGGGTAAGGTTGGAGTGGCATGGAAGTGGGAGGGAAGGCCAGAGACTAGACCAGCTGGTCTCAGGTGAGAGGCTGGAGGTTGGGATTGTTTTTTTTTATCTTTTAATGCTCCTCATTTTTTTTTTTTCTTATTTCTCTTTTATATGTCTTCTCTTTATCTGTCTTTTTCTATACATCTGTTCTGAAAAATATTGAACTCTGTTGTGTATATAGAAAATCCTTTTGTGTGGGGTTTTTTAATGCATTTCATATAATAGTTTTAGTTCATTTTTTTACATAAGTCACATCAGAAATTTAACTCCTCAAAAATTGCTTCTCGGCCTTTTGGCTAAGATCAAGTGTAGAAATTTAATTCCTAGAGGTTGGTAGCATGTGATCAGAAAGTAAGAGCCATATTAACTCCTAGAGAACCTTAGTTCATACATTTTTTATTTATAAGCAGATTTGAAATATTTGATATAAAGATTTAAATATGGGAGAAAAATGTTTTTAAAATATGGTTCAATCTAAATTTATAAACTGAAAAGTATACATTTGACATATCATTATTTTGTTATATTCTCTTACTAAAAAAAAACAAAACAGAAAAACTGCCCTGGCAGTCTAGCTTAGTTGGTTAGAGCATTGTCTGGATTCACCAATGTTTGATTGCTGGTCACAGCACATACAAGAATCAACCACTAAATGGAACAACAAAGTGATGTTTCTCTCTCTCTCCCTTCCTCTCTCTCTCTAAAATCAATAAATAAAAATTAAAAGAAAAAAATTTTTTGAAGATTACATTTTTTTTTTAAACCTGATGTTTCAGCTCAGAGAGAAAGTGTAAATCACTGAGCCCATTGGCCCCTGAAAGGTGTTGTGTTCAGGAAAACTACCTTCTATTCCCAAGATATTAATTAATAAAAAGTCCATAAACATTAAAAATATAATGAGAATGATTTATTGGACTTGTAGACCAGTATCACAAACAATGAAGCTAAAAACTGACAAGCTCAAAATCCACATCTCTACAAAATTTAGAGTCACCATCATTTAAGCCATATTATCTGACTGCAAGGGATTTAAGTTAAAATTCAGATAACTTAAAAGTCCTATACAACAAAAAATTTGAAAATTTGAAAATTTAAACTTTGTATCAAAGAAGACTTGATAATGGAAGTTAAAAAATACTTAAACCTGAATGATACAAAAATACAACATATTAAAATGTGTGAAATGCAGTAGAAAGTGGTACTTAGAAGCAAAATTTATAGCCATAATGAATTATGTTAGAAAAGAAGAATAGCCAAACATTCACAAGCTGTGCTTTTTTTCCAAATGAGCATTTGTATAAAACTAAATATGCACATACCCTATGACCCTGCAACTCCATCCCTGGGCATTTATATAAGACAAATGAAAACATACCCACAGGAAGACTTTAACATGCTTTATTCATAATAGCCTCAAGAAAAGACTTATATAAGAATATTCATAGGTGCTTTATTTATAATAGCTAAATTTGTGAACAGCTCAGGTCCACATCAAAGAGAAAGAAAAACCAAACTTTATAGAATGAAATACTGCTGGGCAATGAATAAAAAGGAACAAATTACAAATAAATGTGACAACGTGAATAAGTCTTTAAGTCATGCTAAGTGAAAAAAGTCTCATACAAGATTTCCTACACAAGTCCATACTCTATGATTACATTTATATGAAGCTCTACAATAAGCAAAGTGAATCTGTGGTGGAAAAAAATCACAATAGTGGTTGTTGGAGTGGGAATGTGGGGATTGAGTAGGAAGGATCATACAGAGCTTTCTAGAGTAATGGAATGTTCCAGATCTTGATAGGAATTTGAATTTGGAAACATAGTAAATGTAAAATTAAGATTTGTGCATTTCATTGTGTATATATTTACCTTAAAAGAAAAACTTGTGAACAAATAGTGAACTCTAGCTAATGAAATGCATGATGAAGTACTTAGTGGTACATGTAATTATGTCTACAGTTGACTTTAATATGCGTTAAAAAATTAGGATTTTAATCTCATAGTGAAATTTTGGTTACTTGTGATATACTTTTTAAATATTAATATAGTCTTAAGACTAAACCACCCTGTAATTCTTAGTTTTGATAACTCAAGCACTATTTATTATTTTTTAAAAATTTTATTTATTTATTTTTAAAGAGAGGAAGGGAGGGAGGAGGAGGGAGAGAAACATCGATGGTTGCCTCATGTACCTGCCCCAACTGGGTCTGGGCCTGGAATCCAGGCACCTGCCTTCGCCAGGAATGCAACTAGTGACCTTTCGCTTTGCTGGACAGTGCTTAACCAACCGAGCCACTCCGGTCAGAGCCAAGCACTGTTTAGAATATTACTATGAAGCCCTGACCAGTGTGTCTCAGTGGGTTGAGCGTTATTCCGCAAACCAACAGGTCACCAATTGGATTCCAGGTTGCAGCCCAGTTCCCAAATGGACATGTACAAGAGGCAACCAATCAGTGTTTCTTTCCCTCTCTTTCTCCCTCCCTTCCTCTCTGTAAAATTAAATAAATAAAATCTTTAAAAATAAATAAAATATTACCATGAAGACAAAATAGAAACCAAATGAGAATCTTAGCATGAATTTTCAAAAGTTGCTATAAAACTATCCCATTTAACATAAGCTGCTCTGGCTTTTTATAAATTCTTATAAAACAAATTTCATTATGAGATTTTTGCTAAATGATTAAATTAGGTAAATCATCAAATTAGCCATTTAGCAAATTGATTGATACATGAATTGGCTTTCAGTGGGAGTTTTAGTGAACTGACTTCCAGGTGTTTTTTTGTTTTTTTTTATAGTTCTAGCACTAGTTTGGTCATGTGTGTCACAATGTGCAAAGTATGCTAAACCAGACAGTACACCTGAAACAACTGATAGAACAAATTCGAGACCATAATTGTTTGAATTGATTATAATAGTCCAGTGGTTCTGATGTATTCCCCTTCTTTTTTATCCTTACCCTAGGACATGCTTATCGATTTTAGTGAGAGGGGTAGGGAGGAAGAGAGAGGGAGAGAAACATCAATTGGTTTCCTCTCGTACACGTCCCAACAAAAGACCGAACCCACAGCCTTTTGATTTCAGGATGACGCTCCAACCAACTGAGCTACACTGGCCTAGGCTTCACCTGTCTTTATTTATGTTTACTAATACAGATGCTCCTTGAGTTACGATGGGGTTACATTCAATAAACCTATCATAAGTTGAAAATATCATTAAGTCTAAACTACGTTTAATACACTGAACCTACCAAACATCCCAGCTTAGCCTAGTCTACCTTAAATGTTCTCAGAAAACTTAACATTTGCTTACAATTGGGTAAAATCATCTAACATAAAGCCTGTTTTATAATAAAGTGTTGAATATGTCACGTAATTATACATACCACTTTAGCACCATTGTAAAGCTGAAAAATCATAAATTGAAACATTGTATATCAGGAACTGTTTGTATTAGGGATCAGTGAATTGAAGCCTGTCATCTTTATTTCTCCATTTTTGTTTGCTTTTTGTTACCTTTTGTACATTTTGCTCATCCTTTCAGTAGGGGCTCTTGGTAAAGTAGGGCCTCTACAACTTCATTTTTTCTCGCATCAGCTCCAAACTTTGTTCTCTGTTGTCTCCAACTTTTTTATATTTTCAGGCCTTCCCCTTCTAACTCTTGATAGACTCTCTAGACATATTCATCAGTTATCACATTAATGAATTATTTTCTCATTAATGGGAAAGAGAAAATGTGGAGAAATGGTATGAAAAGATCAAATTTTTATAGTACAGTTTTTTTCCACTTATATATTCATATATGATTATATTACATTATAATTCCCCTTCCTAAAATTAACCCTACTCCACTTCTCTTTTGTGTTATCTATTAACACCAAACTACCAGAAAGAATGATCTACACAGTGGATTCCACATCTGATGGATACGCTGTGTAAGAACCTGGGTGATTTTTGAAAGCACAGGTTGCTGAGACCCACAGTTGACAGTTATCATTCACTAAATGCATAGTGAGGCTCAGGAATCTTATTTCTGTTCAACCAGTCAGGGGTGGAGACCAGTGGTCTTCAAGTGTTTCTACTAGGTATCCCTTAAAAGAAGTTTTTACCTGACATCTAAAATTTTTTATTATAAGTTTCAATAGTTACCAAAGATGTAATTTATAGCATATTATATGACTCTATTAATGTTTCAAATGAAATCTAAATACCATCACAATTTAGTATCTGTCATTATTTATTAAAAATATATACAAACAACTACTTCCTTAACAGAAATTTTATTTCATCCTTTTTTTTCTTTGTGTTCATAATTTTATTTCTCTTCTGCCACAGAATTTTGTCCTAACGGAATTTACTTTTACACTTGAAAATCTTTCATGATTACATTTGATAAGCCCCATTTTACTGCAACAAAAATATGCACATAAATTGAAATTGAAACTTTCTTTAAAATTTTCTGTCTTTAAATTTTTATGCTTTTTTAAAATTTCTGTTTTAAGTAATAATTTCAGTTGATCAAAGCAATGTAAACAGACCCTAGCTGGGTAACTAAGTTGGTTAGAGCAAGATCCCAATATGCCAAGGTTGTGGGTTTGATCCCCGGTCAGGGCACATATAAGAATCAGCCAAGGAATGCATAAATAAGTGGAACAACAAACTGATGTTTTTCTCTCTCTCATTTTCTCTCTTTAAAATCAATAAATAAATTTAAAAATTAGAAACAATGTAAACATTGTAAATGTTGATAAATAATTATTAAATTAAAATGTAAATTTAATCTCATAATGAAACTTTTTTCTACTTAGTTTCTGGCCTTTGGATGAATGTTAATGCTAGAATAAGGCAGGTTTCAGCATCAAATGTGTTCTTTTGTTTATTTGTTTTTGTTGTTAAGTGAATTTTATAGTTAAGAGTTAAGAAACCATTTTTACATAAAGAAGTGGATGAGCCCTGGCTGGTGTGTCTTAGTGGATTGAGCGCTGGCCTGTGAACCAAAAGGTCGCAGGTTCAATTTCTGGTCGGGGCACTTGCCTGGGTTGCAGGTCAGGTCCCCGGTTAGGGGCATGCAAGGGGCAGTCCCCGGTTAGGGGCATGCAAGGGGCAACCAATCGATGTTTCCTTGTACATGGAAGTTTCTCTTCCTTTCTTTCTCCCTCTTTCCCCCTCTCTAAATAAATAAAATCTTTTTTTAAAAAAAAGTGGATGCAATGGAAAATGATTTGTTCCAATGTCATTCAGTTCTTGATACAACTTCTAAGTTATTTACTTAAACCTCATACTGACCTATTAAGCATTATTATTAATGATCCCTCTCTCACTTGTCAGCTATCAACTTCAATATTTTTCACATTGATCCCATTAGTTTATTTTTTCATTCTCTCTTTCCAAATCTGTATAATGGGAAAAATAACACTTCATTTACAGAGATATGGTGAGGATGACAATATAGTAAATTCTCAGTAAATCTTGCTAACATTTATTGGGAGATTCTTATGTGCCCAA
This sequence comes from Furipterus horrens, assembly GCF_987537825.1. Taxonomy (NCBI): domain Eukaryota; kingdom Metazoa; phylum Chordata; class Mammalia; order Chiroptera; family Furipteridae; genus Furipterus; species Furipterus horrens. The sequence continues at coordinate 47,976,011 of NW_028327182.1, forward strand.
TACTGTACTAAATCATTTGTATTCATTAGATCATTTAACTCCTCACTCACCCAAATATTTGAAAATTATTACTATCATTTTACAGCTGAGATATTGTTGGTTTAAATTACTTGCCTAAGTCACCAGTGTTGAAAACAGCAGTACCATCATTGCAACCCAGAGTTTCCTGAATTTGGAACTTAAGTTATTAATGATTTCTCCAGGCTGACCTATGATAACCTATTTTTTAGCATTATTTGAATTTTTAGCTAGTATTTTATTAAAAATAAAGAATTAGAAAGTACTTGAGTTGCAAATCAACTTGTTTTCTAAAGACTTTACCAAGATTTATTTATGAAATAACTTGTGAAGGATTGGGAAAATGGAGGCAGTGCTAACTTAATTATTTACTAATACAGCATCATTTGTACTTTCTGCTAAAACCTTATAGCTCCAGATTGGGCTCATTCATTTATAAGAAGTAACCACCACATAACCTAACTGACAAAGTCAGTTCTCGTTGTCAAATCAGCCAAGTCAGACTTACTTTTGTTAGGAAATCTGACTCCATTTTTCCATTCAAATAGATGTGTTAATGATCATTCCTGTAACCATGCTAAAATCTAAAGTAGGTAGGTAGAAACAATGAATTTGTCTTCTACATGAAATAGGATGCTGCCACCTTCAACATTTCTTACCAGTGCCTTGTTATTTTGCTTTCACTAGGCTGTCTTAACGTGAATCTTTGCTCTCAAGTACATTCTTTAACAGGGCAGGGCCTGGAGGAGAGGTTATGTTAAGCAAAAATCATCCTTTCTTCCATTGCCTCAGTCTTCAGTATATCTGAACTCAGAACATTCCAACAATAGTCAAAACACCCATTTCAAAAAGACATTGCACTCTTAAGAGAAATATGTTTAAAACAGAAAGAACACAAAACCCTTCCTTGATCAGAGGAAGTTTCACTTATTCTAGTGTTTCAGGGTTTTTGTTTGATGCCTTGGAGACTGGGTATCTCAGGCAATATTCTGTAGGAAGACACTGAAAGGCCCTTCTTTGTTCATTGGGAAGAGGTGTTAACAAAAGGGGAGACATTCTCACATGATGTGTTATTGGGTAAGTCTATTTTAAGTAAGCCTACATGAAGAAGTTCAGAATCATGGGTGGATAATCTTAAAATTATCCGTGCCTTCATACCCCATGGAATGCACTCTGTGTAGCCCCAGCGATACCTGTACCCCAGTTTGAAGGCTGCTAGTCAGTACTGCCTGTATCTTGTCCTGCGTTCCACTCCTCACTTCTTTCATCCATGGTCATTCTATCTTTTACTTTTGTCAAGACTGAAAGGTTCATAATGAATCTAACTTATGAAACCAGTTGCCTTTGCTCAGACTTATCTTACTATATAGATATTAAAATGTGAACACCTGCCCCAACTAAAAAGGAAGAAAATGAGGGAGGTAAAAGAACAGAAAACTAAAAGGAACAAAATTTCTCTTGTGTAGGGAACATGCCTGCATATCCTGCACAGGCTTTGAACTGTGTCACCTCCGTGCTGTTATTTTTCTGGTCTGCCCTTGTTTTTGCTTCAGCCTGGCAGTGCCCTTCCTGGTCACTTGTGTAAGCTTCACGGACCACCACGTCCATGAAGTTTTAACCAGGCTGCCAAGGGAGAATGTTACTGCTCTTTCTTTCTCACCCATGTTCCTGATTTGGATTCTTAATTTTGATACATCATATGATGTTTATCATTATGATTATTTAAACATTTGTTTCCTCTCTGTCTTGCTCTTTTTGTGTGTGTGTGTGTGGTATGCAGTTAGTAGATGTCTTCATTTTGGTTGAATTGAATTAGTCTCAGTTAGATATTTTCTTTATAGACGCTCTCTTGGAATTTGAAAAACCTATTGGGGTTTGTAAATAGCCCTCCTTAATGTTCACTGTTACTACTTAACTGTTTTGTTTCACTATCATATTCTGTCAATAATTTATACAAACTAAGATTTTTATTTCTATTCTCTTGCATTCCCCAGGAATCAAAAAGATCAGAATCTCTTATGGACATTCATCAAAAAAAATTAAAGAATAAATCTGAAGATAAAAATAAGCCCCAAGAAAGAATACCATTTGACCGTGATAAGGATCTCAAGGCTAATCGGTTTGATGAAGCTCAGAAAAAAGCCCTAATTAAAAAATCTAGAGAACTAAACACCAGATTTTCACATGGGAAAAGCAGTATGTTTTTATAAGTAAGTATATTTCAGGGAGGCATATTTTTATACCAATAAATTTGAACTTCTCTAAAAGTAAATTTTGTCTGTAAATAGTAATGTGCAAAAATTCTGTTTCCTTTTATAATAGATTATAAACCTGCAAGTCTTTTTTATAAGAAAATTGTGATTTTTGAAAATTTAGCCTTCATGGGCTTAAAATGTGGTTTATGGAAAAGTAGCCTTGTTCTCATAAAAGCCTGACAGGGCATTGCTATTAAAATGCTAAAATAAAAGTTTAGTTTATGAGAAATGGAAAATGTGGTTTGAAGGTTGGGTAAATATGCATGCTTTATTAAAGGATGAAGAAAGGAGGTTTGCTAGTAGTCTTTATGTTAAATAAGATCACAATTAGAAAATGTTCATTGCTTTTAAAGGTTCTCAATAAGGTAAGGTTCAAAACCATTACATTATTCATTTATAGCCCACACTGATGAGGTTTCGTAATGGTGATTAAGGAATTACATAAAAACTAACGCTTCTTAAAAATTTTTACTGATTTTTTAAAAATTATATGAAACCTGTATCAATATTAAAATGTGGCTTTAAGGGAAAATACAGTTAAAATCAGAAATATTTTCCAGCTTACTGAATTTTCTTATTACTTCAGGGGGATTTCCCTGTGCAATGAAGAAGAGTTGAAGAGTATTCATATGTTAACCTACCATTATTCCTTTGTTTTAAGTTGCTTAAGATTAGAGATTACTTTATCTTAAAAATCATATAAACTAACTTTGTTCTGTGCATCCTTTAAAGTCATACAGAAACATATGTTTGTTTTTATGTAGAATATGATTTTATGTGTGTCTGGCTTTTGAGAAAGTATGGGCTTTTCTTCAAATAATTAATCTGAGGATTCCCCCCACCATGCCCTAATTTTTGTGATGTCTCAGATCTGGTTAGGACTATCCATAGCCTGGACCTCCTCATTGGATGTGACTGACCTGCCCTGGAGCAAGTGTGTCAGGTTCTTACAGTAAATCCCAGAATTTGAAATTGCTTGGATATTCCCTTTCAACTGCAGAGAGTGAATACATGTTTACATGAAAATAGATTGTATGAACGTTTTGACTGTTTCATTAATGGTTTGTTTGTTTGGGCACTAGGGCTTTTTATTTCTTGTTTGGGTTTTCTGGTGTGTTTATTTTTAAGTCAGAAAGGTATCTCTGTGTTATCTTGTGTTCTAAGGAAAAAGTATTCGATTTTTTTCAATTTTAATAAGTACTTATAGAGGAGGCAATCTGAGAAACAATACACGCCATTGACCATGAGCAGTGTGTGAAGTCTAAGACTCAACTCTGTGACCTCAGCCAAAGTTTTCTAAGTCTTTAAACTACACTTTGAGATAATCTTACTTTACTTATTTATATTTAACAGATTTTAGCTAATTTATTGAGGACAAATCTTTATATCGTCATGATTAACTTTTTTTTAAGACATGAAACTCTGTAATCATAACCACCCTAATGGAGCATTATAAGTTTATAATGCTGTAAATACTGCCTCTTTAGATATTAAATAGAAAAGTCTAAAATAGTTAAAACCTAAATTCAAATTCTGTAAGTTATATTTTCTTACAGATTAATCTTAACTGTTTTACTAGTTATGTGTTCTAGTTTTGACAAAGCACAGGGTTTTAATGGGAAAAGATTCCAGTTCCTAGTTCATTTAAGCTTTATGAAAAATCTAGTAAATTGTTCAGAGAACAGTAAAAATTATTCTTTTAATCATAATAGTACAGTGATATTTTCTAAAACATTCATGTAAACAATGGCCTACTCAAGGAATGTTGCTATTAAAAAGATTAATTATTCTCCTAAGCAAATTCATGAAAAGACTTCTTGTTAAACACAGTTGAACAGAGATACCTTTTGACTAAAGATGTCATTTTTAGTGGGTGGTATAGCGTAAACATAAAACTTTGTTGTAAGAGCATGCATTGCTTTTATTTAACTTTAGTATATATTTTTTTTCCTCAATGAAAACAAAAACTTTTTAAAGTAAAAATGTCATCTTTGGATACTTATTTTTGCTTTGTTTTTATCCTAAAGGGATAGGGATATTTCTATATTACATACTTATTATTTCTGCCCTCGTACGTGGACTGTCCATGACCTTCACAAAAAGGGGGAAAGCCTCTTCTTTCCATATGTTACCACCTTACTGCCACCTTGGATCTAATTTTCATGCCACCCTGAGCCCAGTTTTAATAAAATTTAAGGAAAGACCAGAGGTCCTTTGCCCCGTGGAGAAACTAAACCCAATAAAACAACATTGACAATAAAAGAAGAGAGTAATCGTTTGCACAGAATAGGAAGAATGGAAAGGTAGTCATTTCATCTCCTCCTCTCTTTCAGGCTGCAAAAGGCCTGATTAAATCAAGTCTCCTATCTGGTAGAAAATTGAGATTCTTGACATTTTCTAATAACTTGGAGACAGGACTTCCGACCAATATGAAGACATAAGTAGACACGCTTTGCCTCTCTCCTCAACTATAAAAAGGATTATAACTACCTCAAAACTAAACAACTAGAACTACCAGCAAATCGAACTGCATGAAAGTCAACAAACAAAAATATAAAGAAGTAATACTCATCCAGACAGGTCAGAGGAGCAGGGCCGGGCAGAGAGGATGCAGTTTGGCAGCGGCTGTGGCGGCAGCAGCGGCAGCAATAAGTAGCTGCAGCTGGCTGGCAGAAAGTACAGTCACACATGATAAAAGTCAGGAGGGACAGTCCTAGCCCCAGACGAGAACACGCAATTCACAATTCCCGCGCCAAGGAAAATAAGGCCTCATCACTTCTGACTTTGAAACCAGTTGGGGCTGGGCAGTGGAAGAAAATGCCGGTCTCTCAGCGGAGTCCATATGTGTAGAGGGGCCCAACGATCCTAGAACGTCTGCAAACCCACCCACCCTGAGAAACAACTAGGGTGACAGCTAGAGGGGCATCAGTTGCACATGGGAAGTGGGAGAGGTGCCTGTAAAAGGGGAAAGTGCAGAGCAAGGAGCATTATTCCCTCTCAGACCCATACCCCACATAGTCACCACAACGTGGTGAAAAGGGTTGCCCCACACCTATGAGTACCTAAGGCTCCACCCCTTACAACATAACAGGTGAGATTATCTACACAGAGGCAAACACAGGAGCCTGTCAAGCAGAGGAGACAGAGAAGTATGGCCCCAAAGTGGAAGTAGATCAAGGTTCCAGTGGGAGAACTAAGTAATGAGGAGATAGCCAACCTAACAGATACAGAATTCAAAACACTGGTGATAAAGATGCTCATGGACTTGACAGACATGCTTGAGTAGGGCAAATGCATAGGGAAGAAGAAGGCTAAGCTAAGTGAAATGAAGGAAAATGCACATAAAACCAATGGTGAAGGGAAGGAAACTTGGTTCAAATCAACGACTTGGTACATAAGGAAGAAATAACAGTCAACCAGTACAGAATGAAGAAACAACTGAAAGAATGAGGAGATGGTTAGGAACCTCTGGGACAACTTTAAACATACCAACATCTGAATCATAGGGATGCTAGAAGGAGAAGAGGAAGAGCAAGAAACTGAAAGCTTGTGTGAAATAATAATGAAGGAAAGTTTCCTTAATTTGGTGAAAAAAATAGGCATACAAGTCCTGGAAGCACAGAGTCCCAAACAAGCTAAACCCAAAGAGGACCACGCCAAGACACATAATTAAAATGCCAAAGGTTAAAGGTAAAGAGAGAATTTTAAAAGCAGTAAAGAGAAAAGAAGAGGGGTTACCTACAACGGGGTGCCTATAAGACTATCAACTGATTTCTCAAGAGAAACTTTGCTGTCAAGTGTAACTGGCAAGAAGCATTGCAAATGATGAAAAGCAAGGCCCTACAACCAAGATTACTCTATCCAGCAAAGCTATCATTGAGAATGGAAGGGCAGATAGGTGCTTCCCAGACAAGGTAAAGCTAAAGCAGTTTATCATCACTAAGCCCTTATTATATGAAATGTTAAAGGAACACATTTAAGTAAAAGATGAAAACTATGAACATTAAATGACAACAAACTCAACAGCTATGAATAACTGAATTTAAAAAATAAAAACAGAATCCAACTAAGCAAACGAGAATAGGAACAGAATCATAGGTATGGGGATCATTTGGAGGGTTATCAGCTGGGAGGGGGAAGGGGAAGAAATGGTGCGTGGATTAAGAAGCATAACTGGTTGGTACAAAATAGAGGGATGTCAAGAATAGTATAGATAATGGAAAAGCTAAAGAACTTACATGTACGACGCATGGCCATGAACTAGGGGGAGGGGTTGCTGGTGGGAAAGGGGATAATGGACAGAGGGGAGCAAAGGGAAGATAAATTGGGACAACTGTAACAGCATAATCAATAAATATACTTTAAAAAATCTTTTTAAATATCCTACACTTCTTAGCCAAACTTTATAGAACTGTGACCTCTTTTGAAACTTGAAAATTAGGACTTCCAGCCAAGATGGAGGCCTAGACAGACACGCTGCATCTCCGTGCACAACTAAGAAGGAATACAACTATCTCAAAACTAGAGACAACCATAAGTTTCAGAAAATCAAACTGCATGAAAGTCCAACAAAGATATAAAGAAGAAATACTCATCCAGACAGGAGGGGCGGAGCCAGGGCAGAGAAAACGTGGTGTAGTGGTGGCGGCAGCCGCAGCAGGTCAGTGGAAAGTGTGGTTACATGTTTTCAAAAGTCAGGAGGGACACCTGGGGAGCGTTCCCAGCTCCTGACCAGACTCCACAAATCACGGTCCCAGTGCCAGGGGAAATCAAGCCTCATAGCTTCTGACTGCAAACCAGCGGGGGTTGGAGTGGAGGAGGAAACTGCCAGTCTCTCAGCAGAGTACACTTGTTTAAAGGCCCCCCACGGTCCTAGAACATCCACAGGCCCACCCACTCTGGAAATGACAGTCAGGGCAATGCTAGAAAGACACCAGTCCCATACAAAAGTGGGAGAATTGCCTAGAAAAGGTGCAAGTGCTGAGCAAGCAGTATTGTTACCTCTCTGACCCCTCCACCATATACAGCGCCACAATGTGGTGAAACAGGTAGCCCTGTACTGACGAATACCTAAGGCTCCGCCCCTTATAACGTAAAGGGTGCAACAGTCCTTGCCCAAATCACAAAGGCAAACACAGAAAGATGAGGAGACAGAGAAGTATGACCCAGAAGCAGGAGCGGATCAAGGTCCCAGTGGCACAACTAAGGAATGAGCAGATAGCACGCCTAACAGATGAGGAGATGGATACTTAACAGAAGCACAATTTAAGGCATTGGTGATTAGGATGCTCACAATTCTTAACAAGAAAGATTAAACAGGACAGGGAAATAACGAAGGCTATCCTGGCTGAAATGAAGGAAAATCCATATGAAACAAGTAGTGAAGGAAAAGAAGCCAGGGTTCAAATCAACAAATTGGAACTTAATGAAGAAACAAACAGTCAACAAGTACAGAAGAAGGAAATGAGAATTTTTTTAAATAAAGAGAGGCTTAGAAACCTCTGGGACAGCTATAAATGTGCCAACATCCAAATCATAGGGGTGCCAGAAGGTGAAGAGGGAGACGAAGAAATTGAAAAATTATGTGAAAACATAAGGAAAACTTCCCTAATTTGGGGAAGGAAGTGAACATATGGATCCAGGAAGCACAGAGAGTCCCAAACAAACTAGACCCAGGGAGGACCACACCAAGACACATCATCAAAATGCCAAAGGTTAAGGATAAAGAGAGAATCTTAAAAGCAGCAAGAGAGAAGAGGAGAATTACTTACAAAGGAGTACCTATAAGACTGTCAGCTGATTTCTCAAAAGAAACTTTGCAGGCAAGGGGCTGGCAGGAAATATTCCAAGTGATGAAAAGCAAGGCCCTACAACCAAGATTGCTCTATCCAGCAAAGATATCATTCAGAATGGAAGGGCAGATAAAGTGCTTCCCAGACAAAGTAAAGCTGAAGGAGTTTATCATCACCAAGCCATTATTATATGAAATGTTAAAGGAACTTATTTAAGAAAAAGAATATCAAAACTATGAACATTAAAATGAAAACAGTATCACAACTATCAACAACAGAAGCTAGGGAATGGAACAAAGGTAAACTAAGCAGACAACTAGAGTGGGAACAGAATCATAGGTATGAGGAGCATGTGGGTGGAGGGCAGGGTGAGAGGAGGTAAATGGTGCAGGAATTAAGAAGCAAGGTAAGAGGGTGGGGAATAGACGGGGATGTTGAGAAGAGCTTTTTGCACAACCCATGGACATAGACTAAAGGACAGGGAAACAGCTGAAGGGAGAAGGGTTGCTAGGTGGAGGGGAGCAAAGGGAAAAGAAATTGGGACAACTGTAACAGCATAATCAATAAAACATAACAAAAAATGAAAATGAAACCCTGGCCAGGTGGCTTGGTTGGTTGGAGTGTCTTCCCATACACCAAAGGTTGCATGTTTGCTCTCCTGGTGGGGCAAGTACAGGAGGCAACCAACTGATGTCTGTCTGTTTCTCTATCCCTCTCTCCCCTCCTCCCCCCATAACCTCTCCTTTCTTGAAAATCAATAAACATCCTTGGGTGAGGACTTTTTTTTAATAAAGAAAAAGAACAAGTTCAAGAATTGAAGCAGCTGCTCTACATTCTTTACTGTTTAAGGTGACATTTAAGTTTATTGTGCCTGCTATTATATGACTTTGTTCACCTCTAAATTGTTATCTGAAATAAATGTAGAGGCTTCAAATAGTAACCATATTACTGGTAAATAAATCAAGGAACTGGTGAGGGTACAAAAGATGAGAGATGGTGGCTAAATCCATTGGATTGGTTTATCAGGTAAGTTAAATCCTTTTTATATTGGGCAAAATGTTGTGTATTAAGCCATGCTCTGAAAAAAAAAAAAACAACACAGCTTACTAATTTTATAATCTTAGAATATAAAATGATGCGCACTTTCTTATATTAATTATGTATTACTATGTAACAAGCTACTACAAAACTTAGGAGTTAAAAGCAACAAACATCTGTCATTTGGCAGTTTTTGTGGGACAGGGACCCAGGAACTGCTTAGCTTGCCCCTCAGGAAGGGCAGTGTTTATCTGGGGATGATGGTCTTTGCAAGCTTGAGCGGGAAAGGAAAACAATCAATCTTGTTTGGATATAGGAACCACTTGACATTTAATCACTTGAACATTTTAATGGTTCTTTGAATTAATGGTTTGTTTTAGAAGTGAGGTTGAGATTTATATGGTACTGAAGCTTCCATGCTCCAGATAAACGGCTAGTATATAAATTATTTGATCTGAAAACATGGCATTATTTGTATCTTATATAGAATCAATAATGTAAGTAGCATTACTCAGATATGTATGGTCATGGGAGATAGATTTTAAGACTATTTACAGGAGCCCTTGTCACTTCTTTTTTCAGTTTTTTTCCTGATAATGTTAGGGGGAAAATTTCTCTATTGCGTTAGGTACCTAAGAGGAAGAATTAACATGGAGGAAAGTGTTTAGAGATTGTACCCATGTAACATCAAAGCCAAGTCTTCTATTTCAGAATATTAAACTTACTTTACTTTGACTTTTGATGCCATCATGTGGTTTAAGTCTGCAGTTAAAAGGTCATGCATTTCCTATTACACAGGGAACATTTTTTAACATAATTCCTGTTGAGTTTGATTTTTTAGCTGTTTTAGACTTAAAAGGGCATGCTGATTTCAAAACTGCAGTTTTCTTCTATTACGTCGTTTCTGTACAGCTTATCTTTTTTAAAAAGTATATTTTATTGATTATATTCTTACAATAGTTTCAATTTTTTCCCCTTTGCTCCCCTCCGCCCAGTACGCACTCTCCCCCCAGCAATACCACCCCTGCTAATGCATGTCCATGGGTCGTGCACACAAGCTCTCCGGCATCACCCTTTCCCATATTATTATTTTTATTTATTTTAATGATTAATTTTTTATAACAATAAAACATAATACCCCCCCCCCAGACTTAAGACCCTTTATAATCTTATAAAGGACAATGGGCAACGGTCTCGAGCTCCTCTAGCTGCTTCAAGCTGGACATGGTCGTGGTCCTACCTACCCTGGGGTCCAGAAATTCCTAATAAGAGTGGGAGTGTGGAGGGGAGGGTGGCCTTCCCACATGGGGAAGGACCTTGTGGGCTCCAGGTCACTTGACTCCCCAGACAGTGGCGTGCTTGGTTTAACAGGCTGGCATCCTTGTTGTATTATGAGGGCAACAGATATGGCAACAGGGTTAAAAGGCATCATTCAATCCATAACCACTAGATGACAAAAGGCAGGGATTTATTTTTCAATGTCCCACATTAGGAAAAAAGGGGGCTTTGGAGGAAGGTGTGCCAGGCACATTACACCTGTCCAAAACCCTTTTGCCTGCTCTACTTAGTTTGGGCTGAAGGGAATATTTCAGGTTTCCCCCCTCTCGGACCTTTGGGCCCTTTCTGTTCAAGCCATTAGGATAGAAAAGAAACCAGTTTTAAAGTGAAGCCCACAGACCACCCCATTCTTCACCAACCCAGACACTTTGTTCAGCCAACCCTTTGAGTCTTAGGAGGCAGCAATGCAGTCAGGATTAAGTGAGGCCTATACTGTACAGCTTATCTTAATGCGACCACTGTAGGCTGGATTGAGCCTGAATCGAGGGAAGCGCTAGTGCTCTCCTGTTGGGTGAGAGCAAACTTCCCTCGAGTGGGGAGGGGTGGAGCATGACCTTGGAGACCAGCAACAGGTTCATACTTGTCTAGGCTATTTAGTTACGCATGAGATAGTGTGGTGAGACGTGTGCCACTCTATATAGTGAATCGTATTCCCAAGTGTAGTCCGAGTTCTTGTCTGTATACAAGGAGTTAGCATAATTTATTTTTTTATTTACATACGTACTTATTTCCTTTCCTTCAGATCATGTCTGCCTCTGTTATTTCTCATAAGTGCCTAGACAACCCTGATTCGTTTTGTTATATTTGTGGCAGTTTCACTGTTCCCAAAGGACAAACGTCAGCACATTTGTAAGGCAAGCCTATTTTGCATATTTTAAAGTAAAACTTGGTGATCAAGATAAGTCTTGGGCTCCTTACAAGGTGTGCAAGCAGTGTGTCAAGAGATTACGGATGTGGACGAAGGTAACACATGAAAAATTGCCATTGGGTATACCTATGGTTTGGCGAGAGCCCAGAGATCATTCAAGTGACTGTTACTTTTGTACAGTGAAAACATCAGGATGTAACAAGAAAAATAAATGTAAAATAGAGTATCCTAGTCTACCATCAGCTATACGCCCAGTGCCTCATTCAGCTGAAGTCCCAGTTCCAGTTTTCATTGAACTACCCTCTTTCAAAAAACAGGAGTATAGTGAAGAACTAAGTGACAGCAATGATGAAGATTTTGAAATTGAAGAGGACTCAGTTCGTAAGGGATTTGATCACATGGGTAGAATGATTTGGCATGAGATTTGGGACTATCCAAAAAGGCTTCAAAACTAGCATCAAGTCTGCATGAGAAAAACTTGGTGAAAAGGGAGCGAAGGCATCCTACTTTCGATCAAGAGAAAGTGCATTTCTGCAGTACTTTTGAAGCAACGGTGGCTTTGTTTATTGCCATAACATACATGGTTTAATGGAGGAATTGCGAATTCCAATCTGGAATGCAACTGAATGGCAACTGTTCATCGATAGCTCAAAGTGGAGCTTGAAGTCTGTCTTCCTCCACAATGGCAATTTATTTGGTACAGTCCCAATTGGCCATTCAGTTTGTTTTCATGAAGAATATGAAGACATAAAGAGAGTCATTGATCTATTGCAATATCACAAGCACAATTGGATCATCTGTGTTGACCTCAAAATAGTCTCCTTCCTTCTTGGTCAGCAACACCAAGTATCCCTGTATGTGGGACAGCAGAACTTATGAGAAGAATTGGGTGGAGTTGAATTGACCTCCAAATTCTGACCTCAAACCTGGTGATCCAAACATTCTATATGAGCCACTTGTTGACAGAAAAGACATTATATTCCCACCGCTGCACATAAAACTGGGTCTCATGAAGCAATTTGTGAAAGCTTTGCCAGCTGAAGGAGACTATTTCAAGTATCTCATTTTGGCATTTCCTAGCCTGTCATTTGAAAAGATAAAGTACCTTAATATGTATGTTTGGTAGCAGAACTTTACTACTGGTACACAATTTGACTTACAGTAACAATATATAGCCTTTATATGAATAAAATAACTAAACAGCATATTCGGGTAATTTTTTTCTTCATTTTCCTTTGTATGTACATTTTGTATGATTTTTGGGACAAAGGGAGGGTATCCTGTACCTTAAAAATTTGGCATGATAGAGAAAAACTGGGGTCATTTTTGGATTCAGATACCAAAAATTAGTCAAAAACCAGTGTCAGATCTAACTCAACGAAAATTGTGTTCCCCAGTGTTATAGGAGAGATGTATTTTGCAGCTGAAAAATTAACTGTGGCTGTAGTATGTAAAAAATTAAACAGCTATACACTGCCCTTTTCAGTCTTTTAATTTTGAATTTAATTTTTACAATTAAAATGCTCTTTAGAAAAGAATTCCGGAGGTGCAATTTTTTATGTATAAATTAAGTTTCATTTATATCTGCGAAGTTGTGGTCCTTTGTTTTGTTTGTCTCAGCTCATCTGAAACAGGCACTGTGGGTAAAGAGAATATCCTGTATCTTCTGTCCAACCAGATCGCTGTGAGCTATTGTGAAAAAATCTTTCACCCCAACTGGGTTTTCATTATCCCAATATAACTGTATAACTATTTACTTAGAAATGGAAGACATACAAAGGCTCTTAAGAGCACCAAAGCACAAGAGGCTGTACTGGATTCTTACCAAGATTTCATGGTTATGGAACAGTTGGTGGGTTTTTACTCAATTGGTTGATTACGAATTCCTTTCCTTTCCTTTCCCTTTGTTTCTTCCCAAATTCTTTCAGAAAGCGTGTCTTTTTTTATAATGAGTGGGGGGAGTAACCCTTTTTTAAGTCCTAATATTTTATTATATAGGGTCAGAGCTAGAAACCGAACTCCTAAGGAGACTACTGAGGACGTGACAGAAAGATACTTTGCGATACAAAACTAAGCATTGAATGACAGGAATCTGAACTTTTGGATCAAGGAAAGAAAACCCTTGAGTGTTTTGATCATTTCCCTATAATAAGTATTGAGGAAATTCACTCAGCAAACGTTTAGTAAATGACAGGGTTTGTGCCAGGTGCTAAGAACACGGTGAGCCAGACAGCAGCAGCGCTCCTCAGCGGAAGATTCTGTGCCAGTCACTACAGGGTATGCACAGGTAAGTAATGCACATTCCCTGCTTCATGATTTTACATATATTCTAATGGGAGAGCAGAAGAGGGTCTCAGTAAAACAATGAAGTAAGTGTACAACATGATGACTAGTTAATACCACTGTATGATATACAGGAAAGTTAAGAGAGTAAATCCTAAAAGTTCTTTTTACAAAGTGATTTTTTTTTTAATTGTGCCTATATGAAAATATTACCGGTAGTGGAGTTTAGAGGTTCAAGTACTGAGGGTGTGGCATGCACTTAGTCAAAGGATGCCTTCAAGAACCACCTGGAACCATGGCAAAGACATTGAGTTTTGCAGCCCAGCTTCCACGGGCATGAATCCACGTTGCCTGGGTAACCGAGCACATGCCTTGCCAATGCTTAGCCTGCATGGAATTGACACAAGCGCCAGGGGAGTCATCCCCCACCCATGGCCAAGATGGTGACGGGAAGGTTCTTACACTGAACACACGGAAGGCTAGCAAGATAATTGGATGGAGGAAAAAGCCCTCCTACCCACTTACAGTACTGGATTGGGGAGTCCCAGGGGGAGGTAGGCACCTGCACAATAGAAGTCAAAATAGTGTCAGGAGGAGGTGCTGGACCAAAGAGGCTTGTCAGTCTAGCCTGGGGAAAGAAAGGGTTGGTGGGGAGGTGGGCCCACCCAAAGCACATGAAAGTTCAGGAAGTTGATTGGTCATTTTGGGAAAGCACCTGCCTCACCCCACACCCAAAACTAATAGTACCAGGGAACAAAGAAACACTCTCTTGGCTCCTGGCTTACTGCTCCAGACCTGTACTTGACAGTGCACTGGCCTGTCCCCTCCATGGGCTACGTGGCCTTAGCAGCCACGTGGCCCATGGCCTCCAGGAGGGAATCTCTCTCTCCCCACTGCCCATCCTACCTCATTGACCTGATGAAGAATTCACTGGTATGTTCACACACTCTCCTAGGAGCACATGATCTTGCAGACTTAGCAGCTGCATGACCCATGGCCTCCAGGAGGGAACCTGAAATGGACAGCAGGTGGGAACAAGCTAAGCTACCTGGATGACCACTTAGCAGCTGCCTGCAGACTCCAAAGGACAGTGGAGCAGGAACTCTGGGCACTGACTTTTGTTTTGGTCTTCCTGAGGACATTTGGGCTTTGTCTGGGTTTTACAGATAAGATTTGAGATGGGGAGTCTCATTCTCCCAGATCATGCAATGTCTGAATAAAACCTCTTTCTCACCAGCCTCTGCCTCTTGAGTTTGGCTTTTGTGGTGGCAAACAGACAAACTGCCTTTTTTTGTTTGTTAAGAAGATGGCTGTTAGCTGAACCTATCATGGGAAACATTTCACAATATATGTAAATCAAACTATCATGCTCTATGCCTTAAGTTATACAGCAATGTATTTCAATTGTTTCTCAATAAAACAAAAAAATCAAGTAATTGCAAATTGTGGTAGGTGTTATAAAGAAAACTGGGTAGTAAAGAGTCTAAGAGGTTGAGGAAGGGAATCCTTTTTCAGTAAATTGATAAGGAAAGTCTCTCTGAAGAAATGTCTTTTAAGCTAAAACCTAAATGAAAAAGGAGCTTGCTAGCAGTGTGAAAAATGAGCACAGAGGCAAAGGCCCTGAAGCATTAGTTCGGTGGTATTCAAAGAAGCACACCCACGTGGGTTGTATGCAGTGAGAAACATGCCCAGGGTTGGTCCTTGCTGCTGACATTAGGAACCCCTATCATATGAAGGCATTTAATGCAGTCCTAGAAGGTGAAAGAAGCCTTCCAGAAGAGAGTACTTAATCAGCCAGGTCATAAACATCACTTCAGGGTTGATTGTATTGGTCCTACTACCAAAGGTCAACCCTACTGGCCTTCCAGAATTTCCCAAACATGTTTGAATTCATGCCCTGGACCCTTGCTCTGAAAACCTGTATGTAACCCCACATATAACAGTCATCAGTTATCAGAATGAACTGCCTATGCTTGATCACCAAACTGCAATTATTTAGGTAGAGCTGTTTAGTTTTCTTCAGAATTTGTTGTAAATTATGGTTCAGTTCCTCCTCTTAGGACTAATTATTGAGGGTTACATACATTCTATTTAAGAATTAAATAGCACCAGATAAATTTAATTGATATCAATTAATCTTTAGTATTCCAGGACATGGCAAACCTATTTACGGACTGAAGAATACAGTAGATACATTCCTTACCTTGAATCACCTTAATCAGAATCACCAGGGGAGTTTGTTTAACTGCAGATACCCAAATCCACCTTTACCGAATGGGAATCTTTGAGGTTAGAGTCAGGAAATCTCTATTTTTAACTATTTTTCCTAGTCTTGAAATAGGGCACAGAGTGAGAGGACCCCAGAACAGACATTTCCCACAGTCCATAGTTTAGGGGAGGACAGGGTGATAGCTGTGCCTTTCCTGAAGGGAAGCTGTGCTGCCACCAGGTAAAAAGGTCTACATGACTTTCAGTAGGTATAGTGGAGTAGGTCACATAGGAAGTTCCAGGTCAGCATTTAAAAATTAGGGCAGCCAGCCATGAGAAGGGGGAGCCATGAGTGAGGGAGCCATGCAGTTTGAAAGGATGCAGAACCGCCCCCTGCCCCTGCCATGACGTCTGGTGTGAAAGGAGGTGCCATGCAGTTTCGAATTAAGAACTGGAGTAAGAAAGAGGAGACCAACTGGGAAATCTCCCTGGAGAACCCAGGGGCACAACTGATGAAGCTGGGAATTGTGGGGACCTATCTAACCAAGCACAGATTAGTAGAGATGCCTGGAATGCTGAACTGTGACTGGGAACACAGAGCTGTGGACTTTTGCTTTTCTGAAAGACAGTACCTCTGACTGGCATATTCTGAAACTGGCCTGGTTTGGCAGGGAGAGGCAGGACTATGTGTTTTGGGGTGTTTTAAAGGGAGTGGGGCTTAACAGCAGACATCTGCCATTATTCTGAATCTGTATAACCTTTAAACAAACCCCCCTTTCCTTTTTCAGCAAACTTTTTTATTGGGAGTCATGCTTCTTGTTGGTGGGCATTTGGACCCCACAGCTGTTCCAGAACAGCATAGTCTGGGGTTCAGTAACAGTCTTTCTTTGTCAACTCAAGTTTGAGATTGATTGTGCTTATTATATATAATTTTTAAAAAATCTTCACCCAAGGGCATTTCTTCATTACTTTTAGAGAGAAAGAAAGAGAGAGAGGAAGGGAGAGAGAGAAACACCCAGACCAGGGATTGTACCCAGGGAGAATATGCACCTGGATCAGAAATCAAACCTGCAACCTAGGAATATGCCCTGAGTGGGAATCGAACTTGCGGTCCTTTGGTTACTGGCTGACACTCCAACCATCTGAGCCACACCTGCCAGAATTTATTATATATGTTTTTATAAACAGTCCCCTCTCCCTTGTTATATGTCCTACTTATCTTTGTTAACTTTTTTCTCGTGTTAAATACTCTTGATATGCAATAATTTTCTGTTACATAGCTACAATGACAAGTAAAAATAATACATGGATTATGAAGCATGAGTTGTTATTTCTGTTGAGTGAATTGATGCCTAAAAGTTTTCATTCTTTAAACATTTTTACCAGGCAGCTACTACAGGGCTCAAGATTCTACTGTCAATGGTAATTAAGTTTCATTACACCTTTCCTTTTCTAAGGCACCTTTTAAATTAGAAAAGCCCCTAGGAGGACTAGTTAGGTTACAAGATCCTTGCTCCTGGCTGACTGGGGACCCATGAGATCAATATACTCATACACCCTGGAAGTGCAGAACGTTGAAAGGGTGAGGAACACAATGAGATGCTAAAAATGAACTCCAAGGGTGGTCTCTGCCTTGTAACTATTTTCCTTGGAGGAGTTAATCAGTTAATGTTACTGAAGTACTTTGAGGTCTGAGATACCTGTGCTTTGGCAGCTACAGTATTACTTCAAAAGCTAGTGAGTTGACTTTTAGATCTCAGTTTCTGTATTTACTAATAAAGATAACAATAAATTTAAAATGTCAAAAAGCAAAAATATATGATTGTTTCAAGACTGAAAATTTTCAAGGGCCTATGCCAGAATATTGAATATTTTAAATCACCTTGCCACTGTCCAGCCCTTTAATAGAACTTCCATTTGGTTTCTTTAAGATGGGGTAATTGGTTGAACAGGACATTCAATAAGGTATTTAATCCTAAAATTTTCTCTTTATACAATCAGTGCTCTGAGATACAAATAAACTTGCTGCTTTTATCACTAAGCACAAAAAAAGTAATGGAGTTGCCTGTGTATATAACTTCTGATGGTTTTTATCTTTTGAGGTAATGGCTGAAAGCAACAAATTTGCTCACCTCAACTAAGTGCATAAAACTATATACCTCATTCACTATACACACTTAAAGAAAGCAATTTATTAACCTAAGGTTGCTACTTTTTAACAACAGATACAGGCATAATTAATTTGATATTGGTCAGAAAATAAATCTAAAAACTGTGGCCATTCTTCAGACTTCATTTTAACTGAATATTTTGTGGGTTTTTTTAAATTGGTCTTTTTTTTTTTTTCCAAATGGCCTTTTATACTGCTTAATAAAATTGTCATATTTAAAAATTAAGATTTTTAGATTTAAAAATGTTTACCACTTAACTAGTTTATCAGTAATGAGAAGATTAGAACTCACCTGTAAGTTTATAAGATGTTAGTTGACTCGTTATACTGGGATCTTCTAAGAAAATAGCATGATCCCTGGCTGGGTGGCTTATTTGGAGTGTCATTCCATGCACCAGGGGGTTGAGGGTTTGATCCCTGGTCAGGTAACATACCTGGGTTGTGAGTTTGGTTTCTGCTCCACACATGTGAGGGGCCAGCCAATCAATGTTTCTCTCTCACATTGATCTCTCTCTCTCTTTCTCTCTCTTTCTTTCTCACTCTCAATCTGTTTGTCTCTCTCTTTCTCTCCATTTCTCTATTTTTTCTCTCTCTCTAGAATCAATAAACATATTCTCAGGTGAGGGTTAAAAAAAGAATTATAGAAAAAATAACTAGTCATAAAGAGCTTTCTTAAAAATCATATGTTCCTTACAATGAGCGCATATCAGCACCCAGATGACTGCATCTTTAGTTCAGCATTTATCAGAACTGAGTAGTTTCTAGGTTTAGAAGGATAAGATACAATAGTTGGACCAATTTAGTCAACAAAAACCTCTAAGTAATTGTTTTTCAAACTTTGATATTCATCAGAATCCCCTATGAGCTTATTAAATATATAGATGCCCTAGCCTTATTATCAGAGATTTTGATTCTATATTAGGTTTGGGGTTGGACCTAGGCATTTATTCTTGTCAAACTCCCCAGATAATTCTAATGTCCTCCCAAGCATGAGAACCAAGCTTAGTTTGCTCTAAACATGGCATATTAAGATTTCTAGAATAAAAAATATCAGGTTACTGTCATGTCAGGCTGTGTCCACTGAGCTGCTGGATTCAAAAGATAGATGGCAAACTTTCCTAGCTTCCCCTTGCTACTCGAGAGCATAGATACATGGCCAATCAGATGCACCCACACAGGATTGGAAGTTCAAAGGAAAAAAGTGAAGAAACAGACATACCAAGAATCATCTGGTGGGTGCGATGGTGGAGGTGGTCGGATTTTCCAGCAGCAGCAGAGGTGGCACTTCTGCTACCCAGTCCCAAACATCACTGGTGTGAAGCACCGTGTTGGAGACCCATGATGGGGCATGGAGTGATGGTAACATCGATGCTTCAACAGAGGAGTGTTGCAGTGTAGGTGGACAGATCCCTAGTTATACAGCTTCTGGGTCTGCTTAAACTGGCCAGATACATTATTTTGTTTGCAACTAAGAGCCCTGACTATCATAAGGGAATTATGCTGTACTAGTTAAGAGCATAAGCTTTGGAGACAGCAGCCTGGAATCAAATCTTGGCCCTGCTACTAGCTGTAGAAACTTGAGAGAGTTTCTTAACCTATCTCATCCATAATTTGTCTTAAAATGGGGACAATAATACCTGACAGGGCGTTATGAAGATTACATGAGGTGACTCATTTACACAAAATCCAGCAATATAGAACCCTGGATAATTGCCCCACTCAGACAACTTTTCAGGCAGACACATTCATTTCTTATAATCTCAGAAAATTCCTGGCCCAGCAATTCCATTTCTGGGTATATATCTGAAGAAACCCGAAACACTAATTTGAAAATATATGTGCACCCTTATGTTCATTGTAGCATTATTTACAACAGCCAAGATATGGAAGCAACCCAAGTGCCGATTAATAGACAAGTGGATAAAAAAGTGGTATATATATACAATGGGCTATTACTTGGCCATAAAAAGGAGTGAAATCTTACCATTGCAACAGCCTGGATGGACCTAGAGAATATTATGCTAAGTGAAATAAGTCAGACAGGAGAAACACAAATACCATTTGATTTCACTAATATATAGAATCTAAAGAACAAAACAAACAAACAAGTAGAAATAGGCTCATAGATGCAGAAAATAAACTGATGATTGCCAGATGGAAGGGGGTTGAGAGGTTGAATAAAAAAAGGTGAAGGGATTAAGAAGTACAAACTGGCAGTTACAAAATAGTCATGGGAATGTAAAGTACAGCATGGAGGATATAGTCCATAATATTGTAATAACTACATATGGTGCCAGATGGGTACTTGAATTATTAGGAGGATCACTTTGTAAAGTACATTATTATCTAACCACTATGCTGTACACCTGAAACTAACATAAAATAAAACTAATATAAAAAAAGGGAGAGAAGGATGGGTAGATGAATACATTAATACAGGGAGAAAGAATATTTTTGCTTACTTAATACTAGTTGTAGAAACTTGGTTTGTTTGTTTTTTTCCTAAAGGGCGGGGTGAAGCTGGAAATGTTAGAGACACCACAAGGAGGCACTAGGATTCCACACGAGTTCCCTCAGCCAAGAAAAGTCAGCTCCCTAGAAGTATCTTGACCTGTGCTGGTGCCTCAGAACAGGTGCCTGGTTAAGCGGAAATGGGACAAGAGAGATGACTTATAATAAAGACTGCACGGGCAATTAATGCAAGGAGGCTACAGAGATTAATGATCACTTTAAATAGAATCTTTTTAAAAAACTATACCTTATTGATTATGCTGTTATAGTAGTCCCAATTTTTTTCCCCTTTGCTGCCCCCCTTCCCTCCAGAAATCCCACCC
Organism: Furipterus horrens; assembly: GCF_987537825.1. Taxonomy (NCBI): domain Eukaryota; kingdom Metazoa; phylum Chordata; class Mammalia; order Chiroptera; family Furipteridae; genus Furipterus; species Furipterus horrens. The sequence continues at coordinate 47,996,815 of NW_028327182.1, forward strand.
ATCTTAGTTTATGTCCATGGGTCTGCATGTAAGTTCTTTAGCTTCTCCCTTTCCTATATTATTCTTTTTTTTTTTTAAGTATATTTTATTGATTATATTGTTACAATAGTTCCAATTTTTTTTCCCCTTTGCTCCCCTCCGCCCAGCACCCCCCTTCCCCAACAATCCCCTCTCCAAGTCCATGCCCATGGGTCGTACATACAAGCTCTCCCGCCTCACCCTTTCATATATTCTTCTTCTTCTTTTTTTAAAATTAATTAATTAATTAGTTAAATATTTTAACAATAAAAAATAACAATTCCTCCCTCTCAGACTTAAGACCCTTTACAATCTTATAAAGGACAATGGATGAAGGTCTCGAGCTCCTCTAGCTGCTTCAAGCTGGACATGGTCGTCGTCCTACCTACCCGTGGGTCAAGAAATCCCTAATAAGAGTGGGGATGTGGAGGGGAGGGTGGCCTTCCCACAAGGGGAAGGATCGTGCAGACTCCAGGTTGGTTGGCTGTCTCTGGACAACGGCATGCTTGGTTTGACAGGCTGGCATCCTTGTTGTATTCTGGGGGCAACAGGGTTAAAGGACATCATTTAATCCGTAACCACTAGATGACAAAAGACAGGTATTAATTTTTCAATGTCCCACATTAGGGAAAAGAAGGGCTTCTTTGGAGGAAGGTGTGCCAGGTACATCTCACCTGTCCAAAACCCTTTTGCCCATTATACTTATTTTGGACTGAGGGAAATATTTTAGGTTTCCCCCATCTCAGGCCTCTGGGCTTTTTCTGTCCAAGCCATTAGGATAGAAAAGAGAAACCAGTTTTAAAGTGAAGCCCATAGACCACCCCGTTCTTCACCAACCCAGCCACTTAGTTCAGCCAAACCATTGAGTCTCAGGAGGCAGCAATGCAGACAGGATTAAGTGAGGCCTATGCATACAGATAATCACTCAGGTAATGAGATTGTAGGCTTATGCCCTTTGAAAACAGAAAACACATGTTAATTTATGTAACATAACCCACATACAAGTCTCTAAATCTGTAGGACTGTCTTATCGGAAGGAAAATCCTTGTCCTTCTAATATTCACTGAACTTGCATTTCTATTCTTTATATTTTTATTCCCCCCCCACTAAAAAATTTTCTGTTTGTTTGTTTTTCCACTACAGTTGTCTCACTTTTTTTCCCCCTCTTGCTTCCCTGCACCCTGCCCCCCCCCCAACAGTCAGTCCCCACCCAGTTGTCCATGTCCATGGGTCATTCATACATGTTCTTTGACTAGACCCTTCCCCTTCTTACCCCTTCTCTCCCTCCCATCTCCCCCTTTGTTACTGTTAGTTTATTCCTTGTTTACATACCTCTGGTTCAATTTTGCTCATTTGTTTGTGTTGTTCATTAGTTTCCTGTAACAGGTGACAGCATAAGGTAATTTTCTCTTGTTGCCTGGCTTATTTCGCTAAGCATAATTCTCTCTAGTTCCAATCATGTTGTTGCAAATGGTAGAAGTTCCTTCTTTCTTTCAGTACTTATTCATTGTCATTTTCCCCCTTTGTACTCGTGTTCCTCTCTGTCTCTCTGTTTCTTCATCTTCTTAAAGCAGACCCTTTAGCATCTCTTGCAATGCTGGTTTGGTGGAGATGTATTCTTTTAGCCTTCTTTTGTCTTGGAAACTCCTTATTTCACCTTCCATTTTGAATGAAAGCCTTGCTGGGTAGAGTATTCTTGGTTGTAGGCCTTTGTTTTTCATTGCTTGGAATATTTTTTGCCATTCCCTTCTGGCTTGTAGTGTTTCTGCTGAGAAATCTGATGATAGCCTTATTGGAGCTCCCTTGTATGTTATTAGTTGTTTCTCTCTTGCTGCTTTTAGGATTCTCTCTTTGTCTTTGAATGTTGGCATTTTAATTATGATGTGTCTTGAAGTGGGCCTGTTGGGGTTCATCTTCATTGGGACCCTCTGTGCTTCCTGGACTTGCGTGACTCTTTCTCTCGTCATGTTAGGAAAGTTTTCTGTCATTAGTTTTTCAAAGAGGTTTTCTATCCCTTGCTCTTCTTCTTCTCCTTCTGGAATTCCTATGATACGGATATTATTACGTTTCATGTTGTCCTGCAGCTGTCTTAGAACCTCTTCAGTCTTGTTCAGTCTTTTTTCATTTTGTTGTATTGTCTGGGAGTTTTTGTGTAGGTTGTCCTCCAGCTCGCTGATCCGATCTTCTGCTTCCTCTAGCCTGCTTTTAATTCCTTCTACTGTGTTCTTCAATTCAGAGATCGTATTTTTCATTTCCTCCTGGCTCTTATTGATAGCTTCTATGTCCTTTTTCATGCTCACGTAATTTTCTGTGAGTTCCTTGTAGTTTTTCTGGAGTTCTTTGAAGTTTCCGCTGAGCTCATTCAGCTTCTCCATAATCCATGTTTTGAATTCCATATCTGATAGTTCGCTCTCCTCTATTTCATTGAGCACTCTTTCTGGGGATTCTACCTTTCCTTTTGATGGGAGGTTGTTTCTCTGTCTCCCCATTTTTTTGACTCCTATTGTTTGTTGGTGCTTCTTGGAATGATCTGCACTTCCTGGATCTGCCTCTGGTGGCGTCAGATCATGTACCAGTCTGGCCCTAGGCAGCCTGTTGGAGACTTCCAGGGATCTACTGCTGTTGTCTGTCTTCTTTGATTGTTAATCTATTCAATCTGTGATTAGCTGTCAGGCTTAAGGACTGTGGGTGTGGCAGCTTAATTCCTGTAGGCAGGGCTTTTGCTTCCCCTCAGGCTGACGCCACTTGGAGGGGAATGGTCTACCCGCAGTACTGGGGATGAGTCAGCACTGGGACCCAGTCAGCTGCTCCTCCAGTTCTCCCCTCAAAGCCACCGTGCCAAATTCTCCCCAAGTGTCTCCAGTCCTCTCTGCCTTCCCTCTGCTTGAGCCCAGGGTAAGTGGTGGCCAAAATATTCTCGTATGTGATCCACTTAAGAGCTCTTTTTCTCCTGCTGTTTCTCTCCGGCTAGCAAGAAAGCCTGTGGCTTTTCGCTTTTCACAGCTGATACTATTTTACTTTCCACTCTGTCGCTGTAGGCTGGGAAGCCCAACTGGGGGTTTAGACCCTGCCCTTCTCAGGGGGAATCCCCGGCTGCTGAGCTGTTTCTCAGCCCCTTCAGCTGCCACCCGTGGGAGCCCAGCCAGCCCTTCCACGTCTCCACACTCCCTACCGGTCACGTTGTGATGTAGCGGCCTTTTCTGTCTCTCCGTGGTTATAAGACTTCTCTCCAGCTGGTGTTCGGTTCGTTATTCCAGATGATTTCTCCAGAATTACATTGTAAATCCAGACTAGTTCTAGGAGGAAGTTAGTGTAGCTTCCACTTACTCCTCCGCCATCTTGTTTCTCCTTCCTATATTATTCTTAACTTCTCCCTGTCTATTTTGTTCCTAACAATTATGCTTCTTAATCCCTGTACCATTTCCCCTACTCCCCCCTCCCAGCTGAAAACCCTCCAAATGATCCCCATACCTATGATTCTGTTCCTATTCTGGTTTGCTTAGTTGGATTTTGTTTTTATTTTTTAGATTCAGTTGTTGATAGTTGCAAGTTTGTTGTCATTTTAATGTTCATTATTTTTATCTTCTTTTTCTTAAGTAAGTCCCTTTGACATTTCATATAATAATGGCTTGGTCATGATGATCCTCTCCAACAAACATTAGTCAAAATGCTTATAAGAGGAAGATTAATGGGGCTAGAAACATATCTTTATGCTGGCTAAAAATCTGTTGTTTAGACCTCCTGCAGTTCTCGTCAATACCTCCATGTGTCCATTCCCACCCCGCAAAAGGAAGTATTTCTTATAACTCAGGCCCCAGTATGATATTCAGTACGTACTTACAAAAACCCCACCACTACTAATAACCTTGCCAGCTTTAACTCCTCCTGTTCCCTATCATGTACTTTACCCTCAGCTAATCATAACTAGAGAAGATGATTTTTCCAAGTCTATATATTGGAAGCCAAACAACAGAACTATGCTAAAAACATTTTTAAACATCATCCAAAAATTTAAATCATGATTTGGTATAGGGTGTGTAGTAGTGGTGCGACCAGTTGCTAACCTAACAAGTGACACAGACTGAGCAACAGGAACAGGGTAACGCAAACTACAAGAAACTAGCTTCCAGACTGCTTATGTTTTGGCAGGTGACATTTATTATAAAGTTAAATCCAATCATGTCTATTATCTATCAAAACTTACTTAGATCATTATTCTCTTGTATATTTAAGATATTCAAAACACCAGAAATGGCATTTTATTAGGCCAGAACAGAACAGGTACTAGATATCATGGTACACAGTCTCCTATGAATATTATGTCCTTTGTCAACAACTACAGTGTCACCAAGCTCAGCTTTTGTTATTTCACAGATAGGTAAGCAGTTGGACACTGGCTGCCAAAGAGAAAGCTTTATACAGGGAGAGGTGAAACTGGGATGGGTGACACCCCAGAGCCTTACAGGAGAAAAAGGAACTTAAATTTATTATGCACTAATTATTTTACACAGAGAAGGAAAACTCTGACTCCAAAAAACCTCCGCTGCCTTGCGGCATACCTCTTCAGGGGAAAGGCTAAGGGAGTAAACCCCAACAGAAAATCCGGAGCCGGAGTCCCTAAGGCGGTTTGACGTTGTAGTCAACACCGGCAACTCCTGCGGTGCACCTGAAACCAAGCTGTATTGACTCCGTCTTTCCCTTGGACCCTTCAGCTGCGAAGAGAGGGGGGGTCTGCTGCATGGGCAACAGCAGACCCTCCATATCACCCTGCCCAGGCTCTGTAGCTTCAGCTTCACTGGAGAGGACACTCCAGCATCATCGCAAGATGTCGATTCAACACGGGAGGAGACAGATACCATGTCACTCCCGAGTCGGACTGCACAACCATTCTCGGCGGTGCAGATAGACTCTTAAGAAGCTACACCATCGTCTCTTGAGACAGACGGCTGCCGACGACGACGACGACGGTCATGATGAACTCTTTAGCTTTACCTTGTCTGGGAAGCACTTTTTCTGCCGTTCCACTCTAAATGATAGCTTCGCTGGATAGAGTAATCTTGGTTGTTAAATGGACTCTTAACACAGAAGAATCCCCCTTCCACATCTGGATAACATCCCACTCCTGCCCCTGGGAGCCATATCCAAACAATAGCATCTTGTTCCCTCACCCTAGTTTTCCTTCTCCACTAATTAAGCAAAATACTCAGGATCGCAATATAAGGATTTCATTCCACTGCCACAATATTTCCTCATGAATTCTCTCTTCCTCATTTAATAGATAGCGATCGATCAGCAGCTGTCCGTCTTGAGAGATGATGGTGTAGCTTCTTAAGAGTCTATCTGCACCGCCAAGAATGGTTGTGCAGTCCGACTCGGGAGTGACACGGTATCTGTCTCCTCCCGTGTTGAATCGACATCTTGCGATGACGCTGGAGTGTCCTCTCCAGTGAAGCTGAAGCTACAGAGCCTGGGCAGGGTGATATGGAGGGTCTGCTGTTGCCCATGCAGCAGACCCCCCCTCTCTTCGCAGCTGAAGGGTCCAAGGGAAAGACGGACTCAATACAGCTTGGCTTCTGGTGCGCCGCAGGAGTTGCCGGTGTTGACTACAACGTCAAACCGCCTTAGGGACTCCGGCTCCGGATTTTCTGTCGGGGTTTACTCCCTTAGCCTTTCCCCTGAAGAGGTATGCCGCAAGGCAGCGGAGGTTTTTTGGAGTCAGAGTTTTCCTTCTCTGATGTGCCCTGACTGGAAGATCGAACCAGCGACACTTAGCTCGCAGGCCGACGCTCAATCCACTGAGCCAAACCAGCCAGGGTTAAGGGAGAAATAATAGATAGCACTGTCACAAATATTACTATTTCCCCTTTCCTTCCCAAGAGGTCACTAAAACTTTCACCTCAGACCTTCAAACCCTATATATCAGTGTAGGCTGGGGAGAAATAAAATATTTTTCAAAATTTTGAGTATACACACACACACACTCCAGTGAGGGACTGGGAGATGTAACCATGGAAACTAGAGCATGCCTGTAACCATGGAGAGCCATTTAATCCAGCTATGCCATTTCCATCTAGAAGCTGGAAGAGCTGTGGCTGTCAGAAAGACAGCTGATATGACTAGGTAATTTCAATCATTTAGGTGAGTGTCTTACAGACATTTAGGTAATTTCTGGGTATTTCCCATATTTTAAAATGTTAAAGAGAAAACCTTTTGATAGGACTTCCTCTTTTAAACTAATTTCTTAATTATTTCCCAAATCTTTCTTCCTTGCTGTCCTCCCACACCTCTTGAGCCATCACTTAGTCAGTCAGTCAGTAAACACATTGATCACCTGTGTGCTGGCACTTGACTGGATCCCACCAGATGTGTTTCAGGTAATATACAGTATCTGTCCCATCAGCTGTAATGCTGGGTCAAGTCCCTGAATATAGTGTCCATTTATCAAAAGACATCTTTACCAGAATTAATCAGAATTTGGCCTTGTGCTTCCAGTTGGTGAGTTGTGAACTCACCTTTTTTTTTTTTTTTCACTTGGAAGGAAACTTTCACTAGCCAATGTCATAGAAGTGCTTCCCAAAGTCATATCATTCTGCTTATCCCATTTCTTTGGTCTTTCCCTGGCCATGCTACAACCCCATCAGCAGCTCTGCAGCCAAAAGCCTGATGATGTTTTGGTTTGGGAGCTGCTTTGTGGTGTGTTTCATACACCAGTGTTGTTAAAAAGCAGAGCACTGGAGTCAAGACATTCTGTGTGCCGCCTGCCCGTGTGGAGCCCAGGCAAGTGATGGGACCTGTCTAAATCTCAGCCTTCCTCATCTAGAAAAGGAAAATAAAACCTATCTCTGTAGGTTAATGTGACATGGCTGTGCCGATATACAGTGCTGCAAAATTTTATCTTCTGATCTGATCTGTATCCCCCAGTATTGCTCAGCAATCTTCCATGTTCTTAGTACCTCCTCCTATTTCAATCAATGGCTTGTTCACATCTTTACAGCTTCTAGTCATGAACCTGAAACCTTCTGGCTCAGCAGGTAATAATGCTGGATATGATGGTAATAACAACAGTTGCTATATGGTGCTTATTATGTACCAGGCACTGTTCCAAGCCCTTCACATATTTTAACTCATTTAATTCTTACAACAATCCATTGAGGATTACTATCAAGTCCCTTATACAGATGAAGAAAGTGAGGTACATGGTGTTTAGATAAATATCCCAAGGTCATAAGGTAGGAAATGGTGGAAAGAAATGTGAACCCCAGCAGTGACTCTGGAATCTTCCCCCTCCACCACTGAATCAACATCAAATAATGGTTTCCTAGCTCACTGTAAGGCACGGATGCCCTCACATGTCTCCTGTGTAACCCCTTCACTCACCACTGCTAACCACATCTCCATTAGCACCTTTCCCAATGGCTTCCTCCACATTTCAAAGGAAAAGACCAGCCTTCCTCCAACCCCTCATTCCTGCCCTACTTCAAGTTCTTTGTTCCCTTAATTATCCCCTTTCTTCCTGATCCTCAATCTTTTCCTGTCAGTACTTAAGTAGGTCCAAGTTTGCCCTGTTTTATCTTTCTAATGTGACACTGTCATCCTCTCTCTCCTTTCACAGCCAAGACCAAAAAAGTTCTCTACCTTTGTCTTTAGGCTTCCTGACACACCACTCCACTGCAATTGCTCCCCAAGGAGCCCCTCAGGGCTGTTAAAGTAAATGGTCCTGATCCTGCTCTTCTATGCAGCATTTATGCTATTGATCACTCTCTCCCTTTAAAGCTTTTACCTTGCCATGACCTTCTCCTCCTCCACTCTGTTTTTTCCTCCCCCATCTCCTTTGCTTGTTCTTCCCATGCTGCCTATTCCTTGCATTTGGGTGTCCCTGGAGATCCTTAACCTATGCCTCTTCTCTGGGGATGATCAGTGGCATGTCTGTATCTTTAGCCAGAATTTCTTCTGAGCTTCAGAGCAGTAGATAAAAATGACTATTAACTGCAATCAGAGAAAAACAAATACCATATGATTTCACTTATATGTGGAATCTAAAGAATAAATGAACAAACAAAACAGAAACAGACATAGCTACAGAGAACAGACATGGTTGCCCTGGGCCAGGGGAGGGAGTGGTGTTCAGAGACTGGGTGAAAAAGGTGAAGGGAATAAGAAGTACAAATTGGGGACTTCTGGCCAAGATGGAGGCATCTCCCTCCACAACTAAGAAGGAATACAACTACCTCAAAACTAGAAACCAGAAGTTCCAGAAAATCAAACTACATGGAAGTCCAACAAACAAAGATATAAAGAAGAAATACTCATCCAGACAGGAAGGAGGGGCGGAGCCGGGGCAGAGAGGACGCAATGTAGTGGCAGCAGCAGTGGCAGCAGCGGCAGGCTGATGGAAAACGCAGTCACATGTTTTAAAAACTCAGGAGGGACACCTGGGGAGCATCCCCAGCTTCTCACTAGACCTTTCAGCTCGAGGTCCCAGCTCCAGAGAAAATCAAGCCTCATTGCTTCTGACTGTGCAAACCAGTGGGGGTTGGGGCAGAGGCAGAATCTGCTTATTTAAAGGGCCCCCACAACCTAGAACATCCGCAGACACACACACTCTGGGAACAATGGCCAGGGCAGCAGCTAGAGGGGTGCCAGTCCAGTGCGGAAGTGGGAGAGGTGCCTGGAAAAGTGATGAGTGCTGAGAAGGCGGCATTGTTTCCTATCGGACCCCTCCCCCACGTACAGCGCCACAGTGTGTTGAAACAGGTTGCCCTGTACTGATGAATCCCTAAGGCTCCACACTTTACAACGTAACAGGAACGAGAGCTCTACCTGGGATGCAGAGGCAAATAAACACAGGAGCCTGTCAGAATGAGAAGACAGACAAGTATGGCCCAAAAGTGGAAATGGATCAAAGTTCCACTGGGAGAACTGAGCAATGAGGAGACAACCAACCTAACAACGCAGAATTCAAAACGCTGGTGATAAAGATGCTCACAGGCTTGACAGATATGCTTGAATATGGCCAATGCATAAGAGAAGTGAAAGCTATACTAAGTGAAACGAAGGAAAATTCACACAAAACCAATGGTGAAAGGAAGGAAAGCGGGGTTAAAATCAACAATTTGGAACATACAGAAGAAAAAAATAGTCAACCAGTGCAGAATGAGGAAGCACGAATTGCAAAAAATGAGGAAAACTTCCCAAATTTTGCGAAAGACATGGACATACAGGTCCGGGAAACACAGAGGGTCCCTGGCGAGCTGGACCCAGAGGGAACCACAGCAGGATGTGTCATTATTGAGATGCCAAAGGTGAAAGATAAAAAGAGAGTCCTGGGGGCAGGAGGAGAGAGGTGGAGAGCTGCCTACAGGGGGCTGCCTGTAGGACTATCAGCTAATTTCTCAAAGGACACTTTGCAGGCAGGAAGGGACTGGCAAGCAGTATTCAATGTAATAATAGGCACACTGCAACCAGGATTACTCTATCCAGCAAAGCTATCATTTAGAATGGAAGGGCAGATGAAGTGCTTCCCAGACAAGGTAAAGCTAAAGGAGCTCATCATCACCAAGCCATTATTATATGAAATGTCAAAGGAACTTACTTAAGAAAAAGAAGATCAAAACTATGAACACTAAAATGACAACAAACTCACAACTATCAACAACTGAATCTAAAAAATAAAAACAAAATCCAACTAAGCAAACCAGAATAAAAACAGAATCATAGGTATGGGGATCATTTGGAGGGTTATCAGCTGGGAGGGGGCAAGGGGAGAAATGGGGAAATGGTGCAGGGATTAAGAAGCATAATCAGTTGATACAAAATAGACAGGGAGAAGTTAAGAATAATATAGGAAAGGATGAAGCCAAAGAACTTATATGCATGACCATGGACATGAACTAAGGGGGATGGGATTGCTGGAGGGAAAGGGGGGTACTGAGCGGAGGGGAGCAAAGGGGGAAAAAATTGGAACTACTGTAACAACAATCAATAAAATATACTCAAAAAAGAAAAAGAAAAAATATTACAGATTGGTAGTTGCAATATAGTCATGGGGATATAAATTATAGATAGTGAATATAGTCAATAATATTATAATTACTATGTATGGTGCCAGGTGGGTGGGTACTGCAAATACTGGGGGTACCACTGTGTTAAGTACATTATTATCTAACTACTATGCTGTACACCTGAAACTAATACAAAATAATATTGAATGTAAACTGTAATTGAAAAAAGAATTTTTAATGACTTTTAACCATTTTGACCTGGAGGGTCTATAGTCTGTTATCCTCAACTTGTCACTTCCACCCACCCAGGAGCCCAGGTCACCAAACCAGAAGTCATCCTCCAGTTGTTCCTGATCACCGCATCAATGTGTACATCTTAAATATCCCTTCTCTGTTCCTCATCCCATCCCTTCCACCACTGCCTTAGTCTGAGCTCTAATCCTTTATCTCCTAAAAAATATTAAAATCACCTGCTGACCAGTCTCCCTCTACCCTAAGCCTCAACCTCTGTCAACCATAATGATAGCAGCAAGATCTTTCTAAAGTACACATCAATCCATTGCTCACAATTCCCTGAACATCCTCAATGCCAACATAATGAAAACTAATTCCTTTGCATAACAAGAAAGACCCTTCTTGACGTGACTCCTGCCCAGCTCTCCAACCTCAGTGGTTTCCTCTCCACCTCCCCAATCATGACCTTTCCAGCTCTGTGGCTACAATATTGGCCTGGATGTAATAGCCCCAAGCATTGTGCTCACACTGCCTCACTGGGCACATTCCATCCCTTCTTTCTGAGACTGCTTACCCAGCTTGTCCATCAGGCAAACTCATCAGTATTCTCTACTTCCTCTTTGCTGCCACCCATCCCCTTCCTCATCACCTCACAGCCTGACCTCCCTTGTGCTTTCTGCATACTCCCATCCAACAGTTACCTAATTGTTCTATAATTATTTGGTCCATCTCTCTTCCTAGACTTACTAGTTCCTTAATGGCAAGTACTATTTACTTTTGCCTGGTTTTTTTGTCCTGCCAGTGTCCATCAAAGTAGCTTCACAATAGAAGACATTTATTAAATATTAGATACTAATATTGCTATCAAGGGAATGGCAGAGAAATTCCCTTGGCAGCTCACACTTTCCATCATCATCACTCTCAACATCAGAAAGCACATAATATATGGTGACAGACAGAGACTAGACTTTGGGTGGTGAATGCACAATGGCATATAAAAATGTCATATTATAAAGTTGTACACCTGAAATTGATAAAATATTTTTGACCAATGCTACCTCAATAAGTTTAATAAAAACAAAAGGAAAGAAAGCATACGTGAAATGCTGTTGATAACTGAACAAAGAGTTAACCTTCCAGCAGCATAGAACCAGAGAAATGTGTTAGTATAGATATCTATGAGGTAGGGTAGTAAAAAGCCAGGAAAATTCCTTGGCAAATGGAATGGGGAAACTGAGACAAATAGTTGAACTAACTGGCTAAGACATTTACAGCCAGATACAGAAGGTTGCCATGGTGGAAACCCTGGGTGCCTAGCAACGGGCAAAACTGGTGCCAGACTTCACCCCCAGGGTGTTCTTTCATATCACTGGTCATGTAGTTTAGATCCCCACCCTCCACTTTTTCTCCCTAGATAAAACATCTAGGCCTCAGTTGTGTTTCAGCTCTATGCCCAGGAAAAGCAAAACCCAGGTTGGTGACACCAGGACAATCTGCAATGGCTAATGACTCCCTGCCCTGGTGCTGACCAATCAGTGGAGACCACGACCCTGAAAAGGCACACCTGTAAAAACTGATGAATATTCTATTGAGATCCTACCCTGAGACTTCCCCTAGAATCCCTTCCTTTGGAAAGCAGATAAAAACCCTCAAGATAAAGGAAGCCAGCTCAGGACTCTCTCTGGAGCACACTTATGTCTTATCTCAGGTCTGAACTTTTTCTTTTCTTTTCTTTTTGAAACTATATTTTATTATGTTATTACAGTTGCCCCAATTTTTCCCACTTTCCCTCCTCTGCCTAGTACACCCCTAGCCTCCAGCAATCCCACCACCCTTATTTCATGTCCATGGTTTGTGCATAGAAGTTCTTTGTTTTTTTTGTTTTTTTTTTCTTTTTTTTTCTTTTCCTTTTTTTCATAGAAGTTCTTTGGCTTCATCCTTCCCTACATTATTTTTAATATCCCTCTGTCTATTTTGTACCTACCAATTTTACTTCTTAATCTCTGCATCATTTCCTCATTTCTCTCCCTTCCACCTCCCAGTCTACAAACCTCCAAATGATCCCTATACCTATGAGTGTGTACCTATTCTGGATATTTGCTTAGTTTGTTTTTGTTTTCATTTTTTAGGTTCAGTTGTTGATAGTTGTGACTTTGTTGTCATTTTAGTGTTCATAGTTTTGATCTTCTATTTCTTAAACAAGTCCCTTTACATTTCATATAATAATGGCTTGGTGATGATGAACTGCTTTAGCTTTACCTTGTCTGGGAAGCACCTTACCTACCCTTCCATTCTAAATGATAGCTTTGCTGGATTGAGTAATCTAGGTTCTAGGTCCTAGCTTTTCATTACTTTGAATACTTCTTGCCAGTCCCTTCTTGTCTCCAAAGTTTCTTTTGAGAATTCAGCTGATGGTCTTATAGGAATCCCTTTGTAGGTAACTCTGTTTTTCTCTTGCTGCTTTTAAGATTCTCTCTTTCTCTTGAACCTTTGGCATTTTAATTATGATCTGTCTTGGTGTAGTCCTCTTTGGGTCCAGCTTGTTTGGGACTCTGTGCTTCCTGGACATGTATGTCTATTTCCTTTGCCAAATTAGAGAAGTTTTTATTGATTATTTTTTCAAATAAGTTTTCAATTTCTTGCTCTTCCCCTTCTCCTCCTGGCACCCCTATGATTCAGATGTTGGCACACTTAAAGTTGTCCCAGATGTTCCTAAGCCTCTCTTTGTTTTTTTTTTTCAATTCTTATTTCTTCATTCTGTACTGGTTGACTATTTATTTCTTTTTTATGTTCCAAATTGTTGATTTGAACCCTGGTTTCTTTACCTTCACCATTGTTTTTTTGTGTGTGGATTTTCCTTTGTTTCATTTTGAATAGCTTTCATTTCTTCCCTTCTGTTTTGCCATACTTCAACATGTCTGTCAAGTCTGTGAGCATTGCTATCACCAGTGTTTTGAACTCTGCATCTGTTAGGTTGACTGTCTCCTCATCACTTAGTTCTCCCACTGGAACCTTGATCTGCTCCCTCTTTTGGACCATACTTCTCTGTCTCCTCAACTTGTCAGCCTCCTGTGTTTGCCTCTGTGTCTTAGGTAGAACTGTCACACCTGTTACATTGTAAATGGCGGAGCCTTAGGTATTCATCAGTGCAGGGCGACCCTTTTCACTATGTAATGGCACTGTATGTGGTGGAGGAGTCTGATAAGGAACAATGCTTCTTGATCAGCCCCCTCCCCTTTTCCAGGCACTTCTCCCACTTCCCATATGCAACTGGAGCCCCTCTAGCTGCTGTCTTGGTTGTGTTTCCCAGAGTGGGTGGGTTTGTGGACATTCTAGGACCATGGGGGCCCTCTAAATAAACAGACTCTGCTTTGAGGCCAGTAGTTTCTTCCTCCACTCCAACCACACTGGTTTGCACAATCAGAAGCAGAGGATTTATTTTCCCCAGCGCTGGAACCATGAGCTGTACAGTGTGGACTGGGGCTGGGATCACTCCCCAGGTGTCCCTGCAGGCTTTGATAATGTGTGACTTTCTGCCATCCTTGCTGCCACCACCATCACATCACTGCATCCTCTCCACCCTGGCTCTCCCCCTCCTACCTGTCTAGATGAGTATTACTTTTTTATATCTTTGTTTTTTGGACTTCTATGCAGTTCAATATTCTAGTAGTTCTGCTTGTTTTAGTTTTGAGGTAGTTTTATTCCTTCTTATGGTTGTAGAGGGAGGCGAAGCATATCTACCTATACCTCCATGTTGGCCAGAAGTCTGAACTTTTTACTTTATTTCTCTGAAACTCTCACTTTTCCTAGCTTTAATAAATACATTCCTAAAATCACCTGGACACCTGTTGTGAAATCTTGCCAGCACAAAGTGAAGAATCCACACACTACCAATCAGCCTGAGGCAAACTTGGCCCAGTCCCTGTCTGATGTTACCAACATGTATGATATAAACCCTTTGGCATACAGATATTACCCATTCACACACCAGCTGAGGGGTTACAGTTCTCTTCAAACTCTGACATTCAGTGAATGAAGGTATTAAACCAAGACATCTAATCAAATTAACCACCACATGAGTGCCTATTATCCGCAAGCTACTTCACTAAATGCTATAATGAATGAATAGGAATGAACACTTACCAGTATTTAAACCAAAGATAAATATAATTAAAGGCCATTTAGACATGAAATTGGGGTAGTTAAATGGGGGTAAACAAAGGATTATACTTATTCAATTTGTTCAGCTACCCTGTGTTAGGGTCCGAATTTTTGCGAGGCACTGTGTCAGCAGCTGGGGTATAACAATGACACCATGTGCTCTCTGCCCTCCTATGCTCATGGCCCAGCAAGGCAGACAGGCAATGCAATTATCAACCTCACGGTCCCAGCACCAGGGAAAATCAAGCCTCATTGCTTCTGACTGTGCAAACCAGTGGGAGTTGGGACAGAGGCAGAAACTGCCGATCTCAGCAGAGTCCACTTGTTTGAAGGGTCCTCACGGTCCTAAAACATCCGCAGTCCCACCCACTTTGGGAACAATGGCCAGGGCAGCAGCTAGAGGGGTGCCAGTCCAGTGCGGAAGTGGGAAAGGTGCCTGGAAAAGGGGTGAGTGATGGGAAGGCGGCATTGTTCCCTCTTGGACTCCTCCCCCACATACAGCACCACAACGTGGTGAAACAGGTCGCCCAGTACTGATGAATCCCTAAGGCTTCGCCCCTTACAACATAACAGGAGCAACACCTCTATCTGGGACGCAGAGGTAAACAAATACAGAAGGCTGTCAGAGTGAGGGGACAGAGAAGTATGGCCCAAAAGGGGAAACGGTTCAAGGTTCCAGTGGGAGAACTAAGGGACAAGGAGACAGCCGATCTACCAGATGAGGAGAGGGACAAGCTAACAGATGCAGAATTTAAAACACTGGTGATAAAAATGCTCACAGGCTTGACAGATATGCTTGAGTATGGCAAACGCATATGAGAAGAAGTGAAGGCTATGCTAAGTGAAACAAAGAAAAATCCACACAAAACCAATGGTGAAGGAAAGGAAACCAGGGTTCAAGTCAATAATTTGGAACATAAGAAAGAAAAAAACAGTCATCCAGTGCAGAATGAGGAAGCAAGAATTTTTAAAAATGTGGAAAACTTCCCAAATTTTGTGAAGGATATAGACATACAGGTCTGGGAAGCACGGAGAGTCCTGGGCGAGCTGGACCCAGAGGGGACCACACCAAGACACATCATTACTGAGATGTGAAAGGTGAAAGATAAGGAGAGTCCTGGGGACAGCAAGAGAGAGGTGAAAAGTTGCCTACAGGGGGGTGCCTATAGGACTATCAGCTGATTTCTCAGAGGATACTTTGCAGGCAGGAAGGGACTGGCAAGCAGTATTCAATGTGATGAAAAGCAACCTACAACCAAGATTATTCTATCCAGCAAAACTATCATTTAGAAAGAAAGGGCAAATGAAGTGCTTCCCAGACAAGGTGAAGCTAAAGGAGCTCATCATCACCAAGCCATTATTACGTGAAATGTCAAAGGGACTTACTTAAGAAAAAGAAGATCAATACTATGAACACTAAAATGGCAACAAACTCACAACTATCAACAACTGAATCTAAAAAATAAAAACAAAATCCAACTAAGTAAACCAAAATAGGAACAGAATCATATGTATGGGGATCATTTGGAGTGTTATCATCTGGGAGGTGTGAGGGGGAGAAATGGGGAAATGGTACAGGGACTAAGAAGCATAATCGGTTGGTACAAAATAGGATGAAGTTAAGAATAATATAAAAAAGAGTGAAGCCAAAGAACTTGTATGCATGACCCATGGACATGAACTAAGGGAGGTGGAATTGCTGGAGGGACGGGGGGTGCTGGGCAGAGGGTAGCAAAGGGGAAAATAATTGGAACTACTGTAACAACATAATCAATAAAATATACTTTTAAAAAAAAAGGACACAGGATAGCTTGCAGGATCCCTGAGAAAGAAAGGACCAGGCCCCCACTCTATGCAGCTGGAGCAGTGCCCATAATAAGGCCTTAGAAACACTGGTGTTGCTATAGACACCAGACAACACAGCTTCCTCCACTGAAATCATTGGATGCCACCAAGGTCACTGTCATTGCCTGTCACCAAAATAGATTCTGCCCTGCACCTGTCCTTCCAAATACCAGCTTTCTAGTTAAAGTCAGGGTAAATGTATCTGACTAGCATGTACCCTCATTTATATTCAAGGAGGCTGGGAAAGCAAGTATCCAGTATTTCTGATTCTATCGTGAGTGCAGGCTCTGTTCAAATAGAGAAAATGGCTTCAGCATTTGGATAACTAGCATGTTCTAGATTCCCCTCGTGCCTAGCTGTCCCAGACCTTAGGGGTAGGGTTGCCAGGTTTAGCAAAAAAAAAAAACAAAAAACCATGTCCAGTTAAATTTGAATATCAAACAGTGAATAATTTTTTAGTATAAGTATGTCTAATACAATATTTAGAACATACTTATACTAAAAATTATTGCTTACCTGAAATCAAATTTAATTGGAAATTCTGTGTTTTATCTGACAGCCTCCTTAGAAGTATATTTTTCATATGACACTATACTTTTCTACATTATACCAGGGCTTGCTTTCTGCGTATGCTAAAGATAATACTGTGCAAAATTTATATTCAAAGCAATAGCCTAACTGCCTAATCTTGATTTTGAATGCCAAAAATTGGAAATTATCTATTCTTTTTCTTTGCTTTTTTCCATAAAAAACTTTCATCTCCTCCACATCAGATATATATATATATATATATATATATATATATATATATATATATATATAATCTTTGGGTCAGCAAAGGAGAGAAGCACATTAAAATTTAAAAACCAATTACCCAGTTGCAACAAGAAAAAATAGGATAAGCAGTGCAAAAATATTTCATGAATTTTTTATACTAGGCTCTCTCAAATTCTAGGACCTCAATTTACTATGACTCACACATAACAAGGATTTAATAGAAGGTGAAACTATAAAGTAAAAAAACTGATTTTCATGAGTGGTGTATGAAAATGGATCTGTGTATGTCAACAATTACTGTTGCTCTCACCTCACATGTGGCAGGGTGGATCCATTTCCCAGCTCTCAATTTGTTCCTTTAATGTAAAAAGGCAAATGATTTTCTAAGCCACTGTATTTCAATATATTATAGACAAAAATCATTGAACTATTTCCTAATGTTGTTTAAAATAGTAAGTTACACAAATAGGATACACACTTTGCCAAATTCTTCTAAGGCTGTGCACACAAAGACTTTACTCATTTACCCAGGTCTTACACGGAGAATAATTAGACCTTCCCAACCACAGTCAGATTTCTCTGGGCTGCCAGATGAACCACAGTGGATATTTCTAAGGACAGAAAATAAATGGCACTTTACAGAGCTGTACAAACATTAGAATATATTTCACTAGCCATAAGGATCAAGTCCTTGGAAGAGAAATAATTTATGTATTTGCTTAAATTAAACCTTTTTAAATTCCTCAAACATACCTTGTCTCTCCCATTTGGTGCCCTTGTTTGTGCTGTTTCCTCTTCCTGGAACACACTTCCTTGCTTCATCTAGTTAATTCCTTTAGATCTCTGCTCAAAATCATTTCCTCAGGGAAAAGTCAATTCCTTGACTCCCAAGACAAGATCAGGACTTCTTTTAACATTTTCAGAGTTCATTATTTGCAAGTTTTATCATAGTTTATAAATATATAGTTAAATTTCAGAGTGAATAAAAAAAGGTACCCTCCAAAAGTTTTTTCGATATTTCTTCCTTTTCACTCAATTTTCATATATGGCTTTACCCCTAGGAGCCTCTTGTAAGGTCCCCTCCTATTATTATAAATAAGTAATTTGGCTCCCACATTCCAGACAGCCAACCATGATCAAGAGTCTTGATCTTAGAGGTCAATGTTGCTTAAGGCTGTCTCATCTCTCTGCCATTGAAAAGAATGTTTCAGAGATGCTGCGGTCACAATTAAAGAGCAGCCCTTTGACTTGGGGAAGGAAGTACGTAGTTAACTTTTTCTGTATAATTTTTTAAGTATATTTTATTGATTATATTGTTACAATAGTTCCAATTTTTCCTCCTTTGCTCCCCTCTGCCCAGCACCCCCCACCAGCAATCCCACCCCACCCCACCCCCAAGTCCATGCCCATGGGTCGTGCATACAGGTTCTCTGGCTTCACCCTTTCCTATATTATTCTTTAAAATTTTTTTAATTATTTTTATAACAATAAAAAATAACAATCCCCACCTCTCAGACTTAAGACCCTTTATAATCTTATCAAGGACAATGGGCAAAGATCTCGTGCTCCTCTAGCTGCTTCAAGCTAGACATTGTCATCGTCCTACCTACCCTTGGGTCCAGAAATCCCTAATAAGAGTGGGATGTTGAGGGGAGGGTGGCCTTCCCACATGGGGAAGGATCTTGCAAACTCCATATCAGCTGGCTGTCCCCAGACCACAGCGTGCTTAGTTTAACAGGCTGGCATCCTTGTTGTATTCTGGGGGCAACAGATTTGGCAATAGGGTTAAAAGGCATCATTCAATTCAAAACCACTAGATGACAAAAGACAGAGATTTATTTTTCAATCTCCCACATTAGGGAAAAAAGGGGCTCCTTTGGAGGAAGGTGTGCCAGGCACATCACACTTGTTTAAAACCCTTTTGCCCACTATACTTAGTTTGGGCTGAGGGGAATATTTCAGGTTTCCTCCTCTCAGAGCACTGGGCCCTTCTGTCCAAGCTATTAGGATAGAAAAGAGAAACCAGTTTTAAAGTGAAGCCCACAGACCACCCCATTCTTCACCAACCCAGCCACTTTGTTCAGTCAAACTGTTGAGTGTCAGGAGGCAGCAATGCAGACAGGGTTAAGTGAGGCCTATATGTACAGACAATCACTCAGATAATGAGATCATAGGCTTATGCCCTTTGAAAACAGAAAATACATGTTAATTTATGCAACATAACCCACAAACCAGTCTCTAAATCTGTAAGACTGTCTTATTGGAAAGACATCCAGTTGCAAGGCATTTGACATTCTTCTTACCTGTAAATTAAGCATCTTTGATGATGCCACAGACCTAGTTTAACTTTCAAATGAAAAGAAACTTTAAATGAAAAGAAACTTTAAAGACAACTGCATTACCTTATTATAGTCTACCATTTTTCTGTATAATTTTTAAACAACTTTTTCTATACCATTTATAATTTTGCATAAATGCATATTATATGTGTTTTTGTTGTTTTAATGTTTTCACTTTTTTTTTCTACTTGGTTTCTTCCTTTCTTCTTCTTTTTTTTTTTTACCAACATCAGACATTCTCACACACACAAGCCAGATCACCAGCCAAGTATGAGTCCTCCCATATTTTTCTCCATGCTCAAAAAATCACATATAGAGGGTTTTGTGTCATGTTTTTTCCTTTTTCTTTTTACAATACAAAGTGAGATTCCACTATACACTTTTCTGCGTCTTTTTCTTCTCATTCAACAATACCTCATGGAAACCTCTCCAAGTCAATTTATTTAGATTTGATTCAGTCTTTTTAATGGCTGAATAATAATTCATGGTGATGGTATGTCATAAATTACAGTATTCAGCCATGGGCTTTCTTTCCAGCTTTTTGTCAAAATAAATAATGTTGCAATAGCATACATGTACATGTGTTTTTATGAATAGTGGTTTTATCTTTGTGGGGTAGATTCCAAGGTGTGAGCTTTCTGGGTCAAAGGCACATTAATATTCAATCTTAATAAATATTACCTCCAATTGCAATTACATGTTTTTGTAGAGTCATCTTTTTTTCCCCTTTGCTCCCTATATTTTTCTTTACCACTTCTCTGCAACATCCTTTCTCTCTTTTATTTTTTATAATTAAACTCTTGACATGTTCATCTTAGGTAATTTTATAGTCTAAAATATAAGTTATTTGTGCTAATCCATGAAAATACAATATTTTAAAATATAATAAACCATCATTTTAAAAGGCTCAACAGAAGGAACCCTCTTCTTCAAGGAGCCAGGTGATTAAGAATATGACTATAGGTATGTAACATGATACTGATCTTTTTCTCTTTCTGTATTTAATTGAGATATTTTTTCACATCCCTGACAGGGTGGCTCAGTTGGCTGAAGCTCTTCCATGCACCAAAAGGTTGTGGGTTTGATTCCCAGTCAGGACACATACCTAGGTTGTGGGTTCAGTCTCCAGTTGGGGCACATACAGGATGCAATGAATCAATGTTTCTCTCTCACATTGATGTGTTCCTCTCTCTCTCTCTCTCTCTCTCTCTCTCTCTCTCTCTCTCTCTTTCTCTTCCCCCTTTCTCTCCCTCTAAAATCAATGAACATATCCTCATGTGAGGATTAAAAAAAAGATATGTGTTCACAAACACCCAAGCACTATGGCAACTGAAAATTATCAGCAGCATATAATACAATCTCTTCCCAATGTTCCCTAGGTAATTCACTATGTGGGACACTGATTTTCTGAACATACTCTTCCCCCAAAATCTCATTCCTAGGACTATTTATTCGCTTGACAAATATTTATGGAGTTACTGGTATGTGCTAGGCACTGTACTAGATGGTCGTAGGCATGTAGCAGTAAATAAGATGAACAAGGTCCCACTCACACAAAGCTTCTAGCTGAAGGGAAAAATATTAAACTAATTACACATGTATTTGAATAATATTTCCACTGTGATAATATACATATAACTTTAAACTTGTTTAAGCTACTGTACTGCATCTCTTATTAAAACAACTTATATCCAGTGAATGTAGATTTAAACATTTTTAAGTGTACAGTTCAATGGCATTAAGTATATCCACATTGTCGTATAATCATCGATACCATCTGTCTCCACAATTCTTTTCACCTTGCAAAACTGAAACTCTATACCCATTAAACAACTTCCCATCTCTCTCCCCCCAGCCCCTGATAATCACTCTTCCACTCTGTCTCTACATATTTGATTCCATGTATGTCTTTTTTGTGACTGACTTATTTTACTTATCATAATGTCCTAAAGATTCATCCATTTTGTAACATGTGACAAGATTTCATTCCTTTTTAGGAATGAACAATGTCTTATTGTATGTATATAGACCATATTTTATTTATCTATTCATCAGTGGATACTTGGTTTACTTTCACTTTTTGGATAATATTTTTAAATGTTGTTAGTTAACTTTTTAAAAAAGAGGTTTAAGCCTCCACAGTAGATTTACAGAGCTGGTAAAGACTGGCAAATTATTTCTCCCACATAACTTTAATTACATATTCCCAGAGTAAATGTATGTTTTACTTACTATTTTTTTTAAAAAAGGTTAACCAGAGTTTTTTCTTTATAGCTATTTTATTTCCTCTTCTTGCTTTATGCCTGTAAAAATAGTGAAGCTGTGTCCATTGTCCAAGAGGTATGGCAGGATAAAAAGCTCTTCTGAGGGTTTCTCTGGCTGCTGTTGTCCAATGGCCTAGATGCTTAAGGGAAAGGAACCAGATAGGACTCTAGGTATCTTCACAGACAGCTTCAGGAACAGATTATCACTAAAGACAAAGTGGTCACTCCCAATGCCTTCTTTTCCTCCTCTTCCTCTTGAACTATAAAAGCTTAGTGCTACAGAACTATAGAACCCTTTGGGACCCCAAATTGACTTAAATTACATTTCTACCACCATGGTTGAATGAGATCATGAAGTGTCTTGCTCACGTGAGCTATAGACTGGGATCTCTACTCTTATACACTATGAATGATTTAATTACAGTGGATTACATACTGTGATGAGAGCCCATGACAGGGACCTGACTCATTGGGGCAAGTTGGTGGCACGTAGTCAGGTTAGGGTTCATTGAATCTGAGCTGAGATATCAAGGATGAATATGAAGCATCCTGACAAAAGATAAGAGCTCAGCAGTCATGTCTTATCTCCAATGTTGTTAGCCCCCAACATACCCGTGTCATCTCACTGAAAAAATATTTCCACCATTGCTTTTTTACCAGGAAAAATTGTCCAGCACATTCCCTTGCAATAACCCTAGCTTCCCAACTCTTATCAGCATTCTTTAGATGCATAAAGCTCCATGTGGATGTCTTCATTTTCTAGTTTTACACTGAGAATTCTCAGTGTATATCTGTTAAACATCTGAGCATTCTTCATACAGCACAGACATATCAACTCAGATTTTTCTTCTGTAGTATCCATATTCAATCCTACCATCCATCCTTCATCATACAGAACCATCATGTTGAAAACCAAATAAAGAAATAATAGTTTCCCCACATCTTTAATTATTGTATTTTTAAGCAGACACAAATACATTTCCTCTTCGGCCTTGGAACAGCTAGTAGACCAGCTGGGCTTCCCGGGGGCTTTAAGAGTCTTAATCACCAGAATGAGCTTTATTCTTCTTAAGGAAAATAAGACTAATTAAAGGCACACTCAGATATTTTCCTTCTGGTTAGAACAGGCACAAAATCTAGTGATATATTTTTCATGCACCCACCACTGATTTTACTATAATTTCAGTAAAATGTTATTGAAATATAAGCAAATTATAATTTAACCACTTAACCTAAATCTATTTTCTGAGCTCCATAGTCATAAAATATTTCATGGGGCTCTAAAAGGGGAAAAAATATGTTTTAGATCCACAATGTTTCTGATTCTAAATGTGTAGGTTTTTTCCCACAACAAGAAATTTCTAATTCTCTATGGACACTGACTAAATGTTCTACAATTCATTTTAATTCTGATACTGTCTACCTGTAAATAGCCAAAGATGCCACAAGTTAAGGCCCCAGTCCCACAAGATCACCCCCACTTCAGACACCAATCACTGGTCCCAGGTGTTAACTAGCTATAAATCAAGGGTTCTCATGATGCCCTTCTTGGGTTTGATAATTTGCTAGAGTGGCTCAAAAAATTCATGGAAACATTTTACTTACCATTACTAGTTTATTATAGAGGACACAACTCAGGTATAGTCAAATAGAAAAATTGAGTAGGGCAAGATATGGAGGAGAGATGTATGTGTGGAGAGCTTCCACGCTCTCTCTGCATATGAGACCCGCCATCTTGAAAGGTCTCCCAAACCCTGATGTTAGAGTTTTTATGGAGATTTCATTACATAGGCATGATCAGTTGATTCATTGGCCATTGGTGATTAAGTCAATCTCAGCCCCTCCTTTCACCCTGGAGGCTAGAGTGTGTGTAAAAGGGTGGGTCAGGGGTGGGGACTAAAAACTTCACCCTCAAGTCACATGGCCACCTGCTATAATGACCAGCTCCATCCTCCAAGAGCCAAGTCACTAGAATAAACTAAGATATGGTTGGAAAGGGCTTATTATAAATAACAAATGATGCCCCTCTAAACCTGTCACTAAAAATTGCAAAGGTTTTGAAGGCTCTGAGAGCAGATATCAAATGTATATTTCTAGTTATGTCACAGCATCTCAAGGTAATCATATCCAAAACTGATATATTTTTTTAAAATGTATTTATTTTATCCTCACCCATGGACAGATGCACTGGTTTTATTTTATTTTACTTCTTTGATTTTAGTTATATTTTATTAATTATGCTATTATAATTGTCCAATTTTTCCCCCTTTTCCCCCTCCACTCAGCAGCCCCCCCACTCCTCCAGGCAAGACCCACACCACTGTTCATGTCCATAGGACATGCGTATAAGTTCTTTGGCTACTTCATTTCCTATACTGTACTTTACATTCCCCTAGCTATTGTGTAACTACTTGATTGTGCTTCTTAATCTCCTTACCTCTTCACCTATTCTCTCTCTTTTTTCTTTTTTTTCTTTTATTTTTTGGTTTTTCAATTACAGTTGTCCCATTTTTCCCCCATTGCTCCCCACAACCAGCCCATCCCTTCTCCCACAATCATATCCCTCCCCGTTGTCCATGTCCATGAGTCATTCATACATGTTCCTTGACTAGACCCTTCCCTTACTTATACCCTTTCTCTCCCTCCCCTCTCCCCCCTACTGACTACTATTCTAGTCTTTGCCTATTTAGTTCATTTGTTTGTGTTGCTCTTTAGTTTCCTGTATTAGCTGATATCATATGGTATTTTGCTTTCTTTGCCTGGCTTATTTCACTAACCATAATTCTTTCTAGTTCCATCCATGTTGTCGCAAATGGCAGGAGTTCCTTCTTTCTTTCTTTCTTCTACAAAGTATTCCATTGTGTAAATGTACCACAGTTTTTTGATCCACTCATCTACAGATGGGCACTTAGGCCGTTTCCAACACTTAGCTATTGTAAACAGGGCTGCTATGAACATAGGGGTGCATAGGTTTTTTTGAATTAGGGTTTTAGGATTTCTCAGGTATAATCCTAGCAGTGGAATCACAGGTTCAAAAGGCAGTTCCATTTTTAGTTTTTTGAGGTAATTCCATACTGTTTTCCATAGTGGCTGCACTAGTCTGCATTCCCACCAACAGTGCAGTAGGGTTCCTGTTTCTCCACATCCTCATAGGCATTTGTTGTTTGTTGATTTGTTAATGATGCCATTCTGACAGGTGTAAAGTGGTATCTCATTGTGGTTTTTACTTGTATCTCTCTGATGTTGAGAATTTTTTCATGTGCCTATGGACCTTCTGTATGTCCTCTTTGGAGAAGTGTTTGTTCAGGTCCTTTGCCCATTTTTTAATTGGGTTGTTTGTTTTCTTGATGTTGAGTCATATAAGCTCTTTATGTATTTTGGAGATCAGTCCCCTGTCTGTGATATCATTGACAAATATGTTTTCCCATATGGTTGGTTTCCTTTTCATCTTGCTGATGTTTTCTTTTGCTGAGCAGAAACTTTTTAGTTTGGTGTAGTCCCATTTGTTTATTTTTTCCTTTATTTCTCTTGCCTTACGAGATGTATCTGTGAAGATATTGTTACGTGAGATATCTGAAATTTTCCTGCGTATGTTTTCCTCTAGGACTTTTATGGTGTCACAGCTTACATTTAAGTCTTTAATCCATCTTGAGTTTATTCTTGTGTGTGGTGTAAGGTGATGGTCTAGTTTCATTTTTTTGCACACCCCTGTCCAGTTCTCCCAGCACCATTTGTTAAAGAGGCTCTTCTCACTCCATTTTATGTTCTTTCCTCCTTTATCAAATATTAGTTGACCATAGAGTCCTGGGTTTATTTCTGGGCTCTCTATTCTGTTCCACTGATCTATATGTCTGTTCTTATGCCAGTACCAGACTGTTTTGATCACAGTGGTTTTGTAGTATTGTTTGATGTCTGGTATCGTGATCTGTCCTGCTGTGTTCTTCTGTTTCAAGATTGCTTTTGCTATTCGGGGTCTTTTTTGGTTCCATATGAATTTTTGGAGTATTTGTTCTAGGTCAGTGAAATATGTCATTGGTATCTTAATAGGGATTGCATTGAATCTGTAAATTGCTTTGGGTAGTATGGCCATTTTGATGATGTTGATTCTTCCCATCCAAGAACATGGTATTTGATTCCATTTATTTGTATCTTCCTTAATTTCTTTCTTCAATGTTGTATAATTTTCAGTGTAGAGGTCTATTATCTCTTTGGTTAAATTTATTCCTAGGTATTTTATTTTTCTTGTTGCTATAGTAAATGGTATTTTCTTTTTTGCCTCTGTCTCTGATATTTTACTGTTGGTGTACAGAAATGCCTTAGATTTCTGTATATTTATTTTGTACCCTGCTATTTTGCCAAATTCACTTATTATATCGAGTAGTCTTTTAGTGCAGTTTATAGGGTTTTCTAGATATACTATCATGTCATCTGCAAATAGTGATAGTTTTACTTCTTCTTTCCCAATTTGGATGCCTTTTATTTCTTTGTCTTGTCTGATTGCTGTGGCTAGGACTTCCAACACTATGTTGAATAGAAGTGGGAAGAGTGGACAGCCTTGTCTAGTTCCTGATTTCAGGGGAAATGCTTTCAGTTTTTGTCCATTGAGTATGATGTTGGCTTCAGGCTTCTCATATATAGCCTTAATTATGTTAAGGTATGCTCCCTTTATTCCCATTTTGCTGAGTGTTTTCATCATAAATCGGTGTTGTACTTTATCAAATGCTTTTTCTGCATCTATAGATATGATCATGTGATTTTTGTCTTTCATTTTGTTTAGGTGATGTATTATATTTATTGATTTGTGAATATTGAACCATCCTTGAATCCCTGGGATGAATCCCACTTGATCGTGGTCTATGATCTTTTTGATGTATTGCTGGATCCTGTTTGCCAAAATTTTATTGAGGATTTTAGCATCGATGTTCATCAGTGATATTGGCCTGTAGTTTTCTTTCTTTGTTGTGTCTTAACCTGGTTTTGGGATTAGGGTAATACTGGCTTCATAGAAAGAATTTGGGATTTTTCCCTCTTCTTGGGTTTTTTGGAATAGTTTGAGGAGGGTAGGAGTTAGTTCTTTCCTAAATGTTTTGTAAAGTTCGCCTGTGAGGCCATCCGGTCCAGGGCTTTTGTGTGCAGGGAGATTTTGGATTACTGTTTCAATTTCCTTCTTTGTTATTGGTCTGTTGAGACTTTCTACTTCTTCTTGATTCAGTTTTGGAAGGTAATATGTTTCTAGAAATCTGTCCATTTCTTCTAGGTTGTCAAATTTCTTGTCATATAGTTGTTTGTAGTAATTTCTTATAATTGTTTGTATTTCTGTGGTATCAGTCGTGATTTCTCCTCTTTCATTTCTCATTTTGTTTATTTGGGTCTTCTCTCTTTTTTTCTTGATGAGCATGGCTAGAGGCTTGTCGATTTTGTTTATTTTTTCAAAGAACCAGCTTCTAGTTTTGTTGATTTTTTGGATTGTTTGTTTAGTTTCTATGTCATTTAATTCTGCTTTGATCTTGATGATTTCCTTTCTTCTTCTTGCCCTAGGCTTTGTTTGTTGTTGTTGTTCTAGTTCTTGTAGATTTAGGATTAGATTTTTTATTTGAGATTCTTCTATCCTTTTCAGATATGCCTGTATTGCTATGAACTTCCCTCTTAGGACTGCTTTTGCTGTGTCCCATACGTTTTGGGCTGTTGTGTGTTCATTATCATTAGTTTCTAGAAATTTATTGATTTCCCCTTTGATGTCATTGTTAACCCATTCATTATTTAATAGCGTGTTATTCATTCTCCATGAGTTTGGTTGTCTTTGATTTCTTTCCCTGAGGTTAATTTTTAGTTTCAAGGCATTGTGGTCTGAAAAGATGCTTGATATGATTTCAATTTTCTTGAATTTGTTGAGGCTTGTTTTGTGTCCTATTATGTGGTCTATCTTTGAAAATGTCCCATGTGCACTTGAAAAGAACGTATATTTTGCTTCTTTGGGGTGAAAAGTTCTATATATATCAGTTAGATCCATGTGGTTTAGTGTGTTGCTCAATGCCTGTATATCCTTGGTGTTTCTTTGCTTTGATGATCTGTCTATTGTTGATAATGGAGTGTTGAAGCCCCTACTATGAGTGTGTTGTTGTTAATATCCTTCTTGTGGTCTTCTAGTATTTTCTTTATGTATTTGGGTGCTCCTATGTTGGGTGCATATATGTTTATCAGTGTTATATCTTCTTGATGGATTGTTCCTTTAAGTATTATGAAATGTCCTTCTTTGTCTCTTTTTATTGCCCTTGCTTTGAAATCCATTTTGTCTGATATAAGGACTGCTACCCCAGCTTTTTTTTCAGGTCCATTTGCTTGGAATATATTTTTATATCCCTTTACTTTCAGTCTATGTAAATCTTTTGTTTTGAGGTGTGTTTCTTGTAGACAGCAAATATGTGGGTCCTGTTTTCTTATTCATTCCGTTACCCTATGTCTTTTAATTGGAGCATTTAATAAATTTACAATTAAGGTTATTATTGACATGTATTTATTCATTTCCCTTTGTATCTCTGTTCCTCTACTCTTTCTTTGTGTTTTCTCTTCCTTTTTCTTAGAATATTCCCTTTAGCATGCATGTCTTGCAATGCTGGTTTGGTGGAGATGTATTCTTTTAGTCTTCCTTTGTCTGAGAAACTCCTTATTTCACCTTCTATTTTGAACGAGAGCTTTGCTGGGTAGAGTATTCTTGGTTGTAGGCCTTTGTTTTTCATTGCTTGAAATATTTTTGACAATTCCCTTCTGGCTTGTAATGTTTCTGTTGAGAAATCGGTCTATAGCCTTATTAGAGCTCCCTTGTAAGTTATTTGCTGTTTTTCTCTTGCTGCTTTTAGGATTCTCTCTTTGTCTTGGAATGTTGCCATTTTAACTATGATATGCTTTGGAGTGGGTTTTTGGGGGTTCCTCTTTATTGGAACTCTCTGTGCTTCCTGGACTTGCATAACTTTTTCTCTCATCAGGTTTGGAAAATTTTCTGTCACTATTTCTCCTATCAGTCTTTCAATTCCATGCTCCTTTTCTTCTCCCTCTCTTATTCCAATGATCCTGATATTATTTCTTCTCATGCTATCCTGTAATTCCATTACATCTTGTTCATATTTTTTCAATCTTTATTCATTTTGCTGTATCGTTTGAGAATTATTTCCTACATTATCCTCTAACTCACTAATCCGATCCTCTGCTTTGTTTAGTCTGCTTTTGACTGATTCTACTGTGTTTTTCAGTTCAGAGATTGCATTCTTCATTTCTTCCTGGTTCTTGTTGATAGTTTCTATGTCTTTTTTTATGCTGGTGTAGTTCTCTGCAAGTTCCCTGTAATTTTCTTGGAGCTGTTGGTAACTTCCTTGGAGGCTGTCATAGTTCTTTTTGAGGTTTTCGAGCATATTGAGCTTCTTCACCACCATTGTTTTGAATTCCATGTCTGACATTTAGGCTATGTCTATTCCATCTACCTCTCTTTCTGGGGATTCCTCTTTTCTTTTCATTGAGAGGTTGTTTCTGCATCTTACCACGTTGGATTCTTCTTGTTTCTTTTTGTTATTTGGATTTGTCTGCTTTGCCTTCCCACCTTTGTGGTATGAGATTCTTTATGGTAGATCTGGGGGTTTCAGTGGTGCGGTCTCTTTGATCCCCTGAGCCTGATGTTCTTGGGGTACCTTTTATATCGTTTGTTTATTCTGTCTGGTTATATTGCAGATGTTTTTTGTTAGGATCTTCCTTCTGGCTAGTTGATTGAGAGTCACTCTATCCACTTTATCTTGAATTCTTTTGTGGAGATGTCAGTTCAGCCTTTGTGTGTTGTCTTGTTTTTCTGTATCCACAGCTGGTCTAATAAGGTGGGTCAGAGGTTCCTGTTCCTTGCAGCAGTGGGCCCCTGCATGGCGCGTTCCTTCGGTGTCTGTTGGAGCTAGCCAAGGTGTCTTTGCAGGCACGCCTGTAAGCGGGTAAGGTGGCCCAAGAGCTTGCCTCAGGCCTGTCACGCAGCGCTCCAGGAGTTTCCCAAGGTGGCCAGGGCGTTATCCTCAGGTCTGCCGCACTGTGCTCCAGGAGATGGTCTCTCGCCTGCCAGTGCTGGGCCCCAGATACTCGTGTACAGTGGAAGTGAGCGATTGGTGCCTATTGATGTCGGCAAGGTATTTTTGCACTTGCGCGCCCCTGCTCGTCCAAGGCAGCCAGGGAGCTAGCCTCTGCGCAGCACTCCGTGTGAGTGTCTGTGAGTCACTGCTGCCTGCAGTTCCAGCGCCACAGCTGCCCACCGTTCCCGCACCCGCCTGGGCGGCCATGAGCAGAGCCTGAGCAAATGCTTTATACTCCGGCCTGGCACTCAGGCCTGGCGCCCACTGGAGCTGGCCAGGGGAGACTGCACACAGTCTTCTGTGTATCCAGAGGTCCCTCCCTGCACCCGTTTGGGCACTGGACTTATGTTTGTTGGGGTGTGTCTGAGGGGCCCCTGGACTCTCGGCCCTGCGTACCTGGGCCAGTGAATGAGGGCACTTCCCTATGCACGCCCGCGACCCAAGGGGAGGCTTGGGGAGTGAGCACAAACACTTCTGTGCCTGTGCTCCTCAAGAATGTGCTTTCACCCCCAAACTTTCCCCCCCTCTCCGCAGTTCACAAGAGAAAAATATAAAGAAAAAAATTATGATTTCACTTGCTCAGCAGCACGCTGTCTCCCGTCTTTCAGCACCTATGCCGTCTGGTCGAGTCCTGTCTCTGCCAGCGGGTAGAGATCCGCTTTCCTCCTGACTTCCCTCTGGGGAAGCCTGTGGTCGCCAAAAAGCCTTTGTGTCCTTTCAGTCACAGCTCGGGGTGCCACCCCAGTCAGGAATTCCATCTCATCCCTTTTTCCTCCGCTATCCTCACTAAACATATTGTTCCCAGATGGCTTTTCTCTAATCCAGCAGTGCCAAGGCTCGACTCCTGCCAGTGTCCAGCTGCTCACTGAGATGTTCTGTCTGCAATTAGTCCAAACTACAGACGAATCTTGGGAGCCTGAGAGTGCAGCCTCCCCTCACTCCTCCACCATCTTCCTTCTCTTCAACTATTCTCATATACCCCCTTCCATCTGGCATCCATCAAAATTCTCTCTATAACCATGATCCTATGTCTATGTTCAATTAGTTTGCTTTTTAGATTCAGTTATTGTTAGATATGTACTTATTGCCATTTTATTGTTTCTAGTTTTTATCATCTTCTTTTTCTTAAAAAATAGTCCCTTTAACATTTCATATAATAATGGTTTGGTGATGATGAACTCTTTTAGCTTTTTATTGTCTGGAAAGCTCTTTATCTGCCCTTTGACTAAATGATATTTTTGTTTGGTAGACCGAATTTGGCTATAAGTCCCTGCTTTGCATGACTTTGAATATTTCCTGCCAATTTCTTCTAGCCAGCAAAGTTTCTTTACAGAAATTAGCTGACAGTCTTATCAGAACTCTCCTGTAAGTAACTAACTGCTCTTCTCCTGCTGCTTTTAACATTCGTTCTCTTTTTTTTTTAATATGCTTTATTGATTATGCTGTTACAGTTGTCCCAATATCTTTACCCTTTGTTCCCCTCCACCCAGTGACACTCCTCCCTCCACTTGTTCCCCCTCCCCCTTAGTCCATGCCCATTGGTTGTGCATATAGTTCTTCTCAACATCTTCCTGTCTACTCCACTTCCTCCTATGCTTCTTAATTCCTATACCATCTCCCTCCCTCTCTTCTTATCTCTTGCTGCTTTTAATATTCTCTCTTTATCCTTAATTTTTGACACTTTGATTATAATGTGTCTTGGTGTGGTTCTCCCTGGACCCAGTTTCTTTGGAACGCTCTGTGCTTCCTGGATCTGTAAGTCTATATCCTTCCCCAAGTTAGGGAAGTTCTGTTTCATTATTTTTTCATTTCTAGTTCTTCTTCTTCACCTTCTGGCAACCCTATGATTCAGATATTGGCCCGCTTATAGCTGTCCCAGAGGTTTCTGAGCCTCTCCTCATTTTCCTCACTTCTCGTTTCTCCTTTCTGCACTGGTTGACTGTTTGTTCCTTCCCTATGTTCCAATTTGTTGATCTGATCCCTGGTTTTCTTTACCTCACCACTAGTTTCATATGTGTTTTTGTTCATTTCAGCAGGACTAGCCTCCATTCCCTCCCCATCTTGTTTAAGATCTGCTGTTAGGTCTGTAAGCATTTTTATAACCAGAGCTCTGAACTGTGCCTCAGAAAGATTTCCTATCTGCTGCTTTGTTAGATTAGATATTTGCTGGCTGGTCAGCTGAGTCACCAGGATCTCTATCATGATCTGTGCCATCCTGACAGTTTTGTGTTTACCTTTGCTTCCTGGGCAGGGCTGTCACACCTCATATGCTATAGGTGGCAGAGCCCTGTGCACTTGTCACAACTGACTGACCCTTCTCACCATGCTTTGGTGTTTTCTGTGCGGGTGGGGGTCCAAGATGGATTTCTGCCATTCATTCTCTGCTGAGAGACCGGGAGCCTCCTCCTCCATTCCCACCCCCTCCAGGTCTCACAGTCCAAGGCAACAGAGGTCTGCCTTCCCCAGCATTGGAATCACAAGCTGACAGGTCTGGTCGGCAGCCAGGGCTACTCCCAAGGTCCTTCTTACCTCCCCATAAACATGGGTGTCTGTGCTTACTGCTGTGCTGCTGCCATCACCACTGCTGCCCACCACCAGCACAACTTGACCTCTCCACCCTGGCTTCACCCTTCTTACCTGTCCGGACAAGCACCATTTCCTTATAATTTCATACATTGGACTGCTATTTATTTTCTGGAACTTCTGGTTATTTCTGGTTTTGTGGTAGATGTATTCCTTCTTAGTCGTGGATGGAGACAAAGCACATCAGTCTAGGCCTCCACCTTGGCGGGAAGTCCAAGATTCTCTCTATCTTTAACTCTTGGCATTTTAAATGTGATGTGTCTTGCAGTGGGCCTCTTTGCATTCATCTTGTTTGGGACTCTCTGTGCTTCTTGGACTTGCATGTCTATTTCCTTCCCCAAATTAGGGAAGTTTTCTTTCATTATTTTTCAAATAGATTTCCAATTTTTTACTCTTTCTCTTCTCCTTGTGACACCCCTATTATGCTAATGTTGAAACGCTTGAAGTCCCAGGGGTTACTTACACTATTCTCCTTTTTTTGCATTCTTTTTTCTTCCTGTTGTTCTGATTGTTTTTGTTTTGTTTTGTTTTTTTGCTTCCTTATGCTCCAAATCATTAATTTGATTCTTCCCTTCATTCATCCTACTATTGTTTTTTTGTACATTGTTCTTTATCTCCATAACTTTATTCTTCATTTCTGACTGGATCATTTTTCTGCTCTTGAGATCCTCATTAAGTTCTTTGAGCATCCTTACAACCAGTGTTTTGAACTCTGAGTCTGATAAATTGCTTATCTCCATTTTGTTAATCTTCTTTTCTGGAGTTTTGATGTGTTCTTTCATTTGGGCCATGTTTCACTGTCTCTTCATTTTGGCAGCCTTCCTGTGTTTGTTTCTATATATTAGGTAGAGCTGCTATGACTCCATGTCTTGGTAGTGTGGCCTCATATAATAGGTGTCCTCTAGGGTCCAATGGCACAGCCTCACCTATCACCCAAGCTGGGTACTCGAGGTGTGTCTTTTGTGTGGGCTGAATACACCCTCCTCTTGTAGTTGAATCTCAGTTTCTGTTGGCAGATCAATGGGAGGGAGTTAACCAACAGGGAGGATCAGCTGTGCAGGGGCAGGGTAGTGGTGCTCTGACATGGTCTTTAGCTGTCCACTGGGTGCACAAGCCCTGGGGTTTCTGGGGTGGTGCAGGCCAAGTTCAGCCCCATTTGTGTTTTGTCTGGGGCTGCACTGCCTGAGATATAGAGCAACCTGAGATGGCTGCCACTTGTGCTGGCCTTAGAGATTCTCAGGCAAAGCCAAGCTGTGAATCTATACTGACTGCTGCTAGTGCTAGGCCTGGAGCCACTTAGCAAGAGGTATGGGAGCTGGGGGCTCACTGATGCCAGCTGTGGCTTATTTGAGAGGATTTAGGAAGTTGTGAAGCTTGAGCCAAGACCAGCCATTCATATGGGAGAGCCACTGTTAACAGCTATAAGCTGGGTGGGACGGAACCTCAAGGGATCTCCAGGGCAGGACAAACAGTGTTAGCCAGGTTGATGGAGCCTCAGATATGGTCCCTGCTTGCCACCTCCTGGCTCTCTGGCTCTGCCCACTTTTCTGTCTCAGAGAAAGCTGCCCCCCAAGCTCTTACCTTGATGCCAGATACTTCAGATTCTCCCTGTATGCCACTGGTGCTGGAGCTCAAGGAAGTAAGTCTGAGTTTGTATGTGGGTTCTTTAAGAGGAACTGCTTAAGACTATAGAAGTTTCTTCTACCGACTCAATTCCTGATGGGTTTTGCAGCCAGACATTATGGGGACTTATCTTCCTGACACTGAAACTCTGGGCTGGGGGACCTGACATAAGGCTGGAACTCCTCTCTCCCAAGATAATCCTCCCAAATTTTTACCGACCACATGTGTGTGTGGGACCAGCCTGTTCTGCATCTCCATCTCTCCTACCAGTCTGGATGGATGTCATTTCTTTAATTCCGTAGTTGTCAGATTTCCATTCAACTCAATTTCTGATGGTTTTGAGCAATAGTTGTTCTATAATTTAGTTGTATATTTGTTGTGGTTGTGCAGGGAGGCAAGCTCTGTTTACTAATGCTGCCATCTTTACTGGAAGTCCTTGCTCAGTGATTTTAGAGAGAGGGAAAAGGAGAGAGAGAGGGAGAGAAACTTCACTGTGAGAATCATTGATCAGCTGCCCCTAGCATGTGTCTCAATCATGGACAGAAACTGCAACCTACGCATGTGCTCTGACAAAGAATCAAACCCACAACCCTTTGGTATGCAGGATTATGCCCTAACAAATGAGCCACAATGGCCAGGGCCAAAGGTGAAATCTTGATCTTCCTCCCCAAATTAATAAATACTGTCGATATCCCTTATTTGTTGTTTCCAAACACACACTGTCCTTCCTGCCTGGAATGCTACTCCCCGCTCCTTATCTGAAAGTGTTCTACTTTATTTCAGGCTTGAACTTCAGTGTCACTTTGTCAAAGAGGTCTTCCCAGACCCTATCCCAGTCTAAACGAAACTCTTTAATATTCCCTAAGATTCTCCTTCATAGCACATCACAGTTTTTAACAGGTTTGGTGATTATTTGTGTGCTGTCTGGCTTCCCCACTGGTGTGTATGAAGAGACTGGATTGCTAGCTCTTCCTATGAGCTCCCAGCAAACTCCCTGCCATATGCAAGGTCTGTTCAGACGTATCCAGCCATGTAATGTGAAAAATAGAAACATTTACTGAAGAATATACAGAAGATAAGAAACATTGTACATAGGGCAATGATACCTCAGTCCCCTTCAAAGTAGGCACCTTGGGACCTCACACAGTTCTCTCAATCACCATCAGCTACCCTGTCATATTTTCTTGAATTTCATTGATGGTCTGAAATCTCTTTCCTTTCAAATGTGATTTTAGTTTTAGGAAAAGCCAAAAGTTGCAAGCTGCCAAATCTGAGTCATCTGGGTGATCTGATATTTTGCCAAAAATCTCTGCACAAGATATGATGAATTGGTCACATTGTTGTGATGAAGCTGCCAATAACCAATGCCCATAGCCGCTGCCTTCTGAATCACCTGAACAGTTTTTGAGGATGAATGTTCAAGCTTAATGAAAAATTTGATGCAGATTTGTTGCTCTATTCCCTCAATCATTTTGAATGTGAGGGCCACACAGTACACATGCTCACTCAACAGTGTCTACTGTCCCCAAGGACTAGTACAGTGAAGTTGTCATTGTTCATGATGTACTTTCCAATATACTCTCCTTGGATGCCAGGTTACATTGATATTTTGAAAACCATTCTCATCATAATAACGATGGCTGGACTTTTTCCAGACAGACCTCATATAGCAGCCACTCATATTTGTTGACTGAATGAGTGAATTGTCTATATCTGTGTTTCTTAAAGTAAGCTCTGAGAATTTTTTCTCCTGGATGATAATATGTCTCCCAATATAAAGGTTTGTAGCCAAATAAATGTAACAAATAACTGAATTAAACAAAGTTAGACAGGTTTCTGTATTGGAGGATATCTCACAGCTTATAATATGCTAAGGAATATTATGAATACAATACTCAAGAGGGAAAATAAATGTGAGGTTACATCACAGAATATCTTTCAAGATGAGTGTTCTGTGAACCATAGAAGGTAAAATCCTAATAAACAGTAATTATTTAGCATTTAACTTAATAAACACTCCATATATACATGTTGGAGCAAAAATAGGCAGTGTGAGTATGTGAAATGCAAAAATTACCCTTGTATTTTTACTTATAAATTATTGATTAACTACTGTATTATATTTTTTAATTTTTAGTTATTGATTTGAGAGAGAAAAAAGAGAGGGAAAGAATGAGAAAAAACATTGATTTGTTGTTCTACTTATTTATGTATTTATTGGTTGATTTTTTAAGTATATTTTATTGATTATGTCATTACAGTTGTCCCAATTTCTTTTCCCTTTGCTCCCCTTCACTCAGTACTCCCCTTCCCTCCAACAATCCCACAACCCCTAGTTCATGTCCATGGGTTATGCATATAAGTTTTTTGGTTTCACCCTTTCCGATACTATTCTTAACATCCCCTTATCTGTTTTGTACTTACCAATTGTGCTTCTTAATTCCTGCACCATTTTCCCATTTCTCCCCTATCCTCTTCCCAGCTGATAACCTCCAAATGATCCCCATACCTATGACTCTGTTCCTATTCTGATTGTTTGCTTAGTTTGTTTTTGTTTTCTTTTTTTTAGATATTGTTGTTGATAGTTGTGAACTTGATGTCATTTTACTGTTCATAGTTTTTATCTTCTTTTTCTTAAATAAGTTTATTTTACATTTTATATAATAATGGCTTGGTGATGATGAACTGCTTTAGCTTTACCTTCTCTGGGAAGCACCTTACCTGCCCTTCCATTCTAAATGATAGCTTTGTTGGATAGAGTAATCTTGGTTGTAGGTTCTTGCTTTTCATCACTTTAAATACTTCTTGCCTGCAAAGTTTCTTTTGAGAAGTAAGCTGATGATCTTACAGCAACCCCTTTATAGGTAACTGTTTTCTTTTCTCTTGCTGCTTTTAAGATTATCTCTTTGGCACTTTAATTATGGTGTGTCTTGGTGTGGTCCTCTTTGGGTCTATCTTGTTTGGAACTCCCTTTGTTTCCAGGACTTATATGTCTATTTCCTTCACCAAATTAAGAAAATTTTCCTTTATTGTTTTTTCACACAAGTTTTGGATTTCTTGCTCTTCCTCTTCTCCCTCTGGCATCCCTGATTTGTATGTTGACATTTAAAGTTGTCCCAAAGTTTTCTAAGCCTATCCTTGATTTTTTTCAATTACTGTTTCCTCATTCTGTACTGGTTGACTTTTTTCTTCCTTATGTTTCGAATCACTAATTTGAACCCCAGTTTCTTTTCATTCACCATTGGTTTTATGTAAATTTTTTTGTTTCACTTAACATAGCCTTCACTTCTTCCCTTATGCATTTGTCATACTTCAGCATGTCTGTCAAGTCTGTGAGCATCATTATCACCAGCATTTTGAACTCTGTGTCTGTTAGGTTAGCTATCTTCTCATTGCTTAGTTCTCCCACTGGAATCTTAATCTGCTCCCTCTTCTGGGCCATACTTCTCTGTCTCCTCAACTTGACAGCCTCCTGTGTTTGCCTCTGTGTCATAGGTAGAGTTGTCACACCTATTATGTTGTAAGGGGTGAAGACTTAGGTATTGTTCAGTGCAGGGAGACCCTTTTCGCCATGTTTGGTGCTGTATGTGTGGGAGGGGTCTGAAAGGAAACAATGGCACTTGCTCAGCACTCACACCTTTTCCAGGCACTTCTCTTAATTCCTGTATGCGACTGGCACTCCTCTAGATGTTGCTTGGTTATGGTTCTCAGAATGGGTGGGTTTGTGGAAGTTCTAGAACCATGGTTGTCCTCTAAACAAGCAGACCCTACTGAGAGACTGGCAGTTTCTTCCTCTGCTACAACCCTCACTTGTTTTCACAGTAAGAAGGAATGTGGCTTTATTTTCCCTGACACTAGAGCTATGTGCTGCACAGTCTTATCTGGGGCTGAGATTGCTCCCCAGTTTTATAATGTATGACTGTGCTTTCTGCCTGCCTTCCATGAAGTTCAATTACCTAGTACTGATGGGTTTTTTTTTTTAGTTTTGAGGTAGTTGTATTCTTTCTTAGTTGTGGAGGGAGACTAAGCATTCATCTTTGCTTGAACCATCATGGGTTGATTCTTATATGTGCCCTGACCAGGATTGAACATGCAACCTTGGCATATCGGGACGACATTCTACCAACTGAACTACCAGGCCAGAGTATGATTATTGAATTGTTTTCCGTATGAACAACAGTAAAACCTACTTTTGCCCGACCATATATATTAATTTTGTGATCACTATCTAAACTTCTTATAAAATATTATTGTATTTACCTTTTGTTGAGACTGTTTTGTTTAGAGTAGTTTTTGGTTTACAACATATTGAGAGAAAATAAAGAGTGGAGATAGGACTTCCTGCCAAGATGGAGGCATAGACAGATGCGCTGCTTCTCCCTCCACAACTAAGAAGGATTACAACTACCTCAAAACTAGAAACAAACAGAAATTCCAGAAAATAAAAATGAATGGAAGTCCAGAAACCAAAGATATAAAGAAGAAATACTCATCCAGAGAGGTAGGAGGGGCGGAGCCGGGGTAGAGAGGACACACTCTGGTGGCAGCAGCGGTGGTGGCAGCGGCAGGCTGGCAGAAGGTGCACTCACACTTTTTAAAGTCAAGAGGGACACCCGAGAAGCTTCTCAGCTCGTCACCGGACCTAGTGGCTCACAGTCCCAGCACTGGGGAAAATCAAGCCTCATTGCTTCTGACTGTGCAGACCAGTGGGAGTTGGGGTGAAGGCAGAAACTTCCAGTCTCTCAGTGAAGTACGCTTGTTTAAAGGGCCCCCACAGTCCTAGAATGTCCACAGACCCACCCACTCTGGGAACGACAGCCAGGGCAGCAGCTAGAGGGATGCCAGTCTGGTGCAGAACTGGGAGAGGTACCTGGAAAAGGGCAAGTGCTGGGTGGGTGGCTTTGTTCCCTCTGGGACCCCTCCCCCACATACAGCACCACAATGTGGTGAAACAGGTAGCCCTGTACTGACGAATCCCTAAGGTTCCACCCCTTACAACGTAACAGGAGCGACAGCTCCACCTGGGACATGAAGGCAAACAAACACAGGAGCCTGTCAGAATTAGGAGACAGAGAATTATGGCACAAAAGGAGGAATGGATCAAGGTTCCAATGGGAGAACTAAGTAATGAGGAGATAGCCAACCTCACCGATGAGGAGATAGACAACCTAACAGATGTAGAATTCAAAACACTGGTGATAATGATGCTCACAGGCTTGACAGATAGGCTTGAGTATGGCCAATGCATAAGAGAAGAAGTGAAGGCTATGCTAAGTGAAATAAAGAAAAATCCATACAAAACCAATGGTGAAAGGAAGGAAAACGGGGTTCAAATCAATGATTTGGAACATAAGAAAGAAAAAAACAGTCAATCAGTGCAGAATGAGGAAGCAAGAATTGAAAAAATTGAGGAAAATTTCCCAAATTTTGTGAAGAAGATGGACATACAGGTCCGGGGAGCACATAGGGTCCCAGGCGAGCTGGACCCAGAGGGGACCACAACAGGATGCATCATGATTGAGATGCCAAAGGCAAAAGATAAAGAGAGAGTCCCGGGGAGAGCAAGAGAGAGACTCAGAGTTGCCTACAAGGAAGTGCCTATAGGATGATCAGCTGATTTCTCAGAGGACACTTTGCAGGCAGGAAGGGGCTGGCAAGAAGTATTCAAAGTGATGAAAAGCAACCTGCAACCAGGGCTACTCTATCCAGCAAAGCTATCATTTGGAATGGAAGGGCAGATGAAGTGCTTCCCAGACAAAGTAAAGCTAAAGGAGTTCATCATCACCAAGTCATTATTATATGAAATGTCAAAGGGACTTACTTAACAAAAAGATCAAAACTATGAACACTAAAATGACAACAAACTCACAACTATCAACAACTGAATCTAAAAAATAAAAACAAAATCCAACTAAGTAAACCAGAATAGGAACAGAATAGGTACGGGGATCATTTGGAGTGTTATAAGCTGGGAGGGGGGAGGGGGAGAAATGGGGATATGGTGCAGGGATTAAGAAGCATAATTGATTGGTTCAAAATAGACAGGGGGAAGTTAAGAATAATATAGGAAAGGATGAAGCCAAAGAACTTATATGCACAACCCATGGACATGAACTAAGGGAATGGGATTACTGGAAGGAAGGAGGGTACTTGGCAGAGGGGAGCAAAGGGGAAAAAAATTGGAACTACTGTAACAATGTAATCAATAAAATATACTTTTAAAAAATTGAAAGGAACGTACAGAAATTTCCCATATACCTCCTGCCCCCACACATGCATAGCCTTCCCCATTGTCAACATGTTCCCCAGAGAGTACATATGTTACAGTTAATAAACCTGCATTGATTGACACATCATAATTATCTAAAGTCCTTAGTTTACCTTAAGTTTTATCTTCGGTTTGTATATTTTATGGATTTGGACAAATATATTATAACATATATTCAATTAAGGCTCCTTCATGTCTTTGTATGCCTTGATAGCTCATCTCTTTTTAGTACTAAAATGTTATTTCATTGTCTGGATGTTCCACAGTTTATTTACCCATTCATCTACTAAAGGACATCTTCAGTGCTTTCAAGTTTTGGCAATTATAAATGAAGTTGATATAAACATCCATGTGCAGGGTTTTGTTGGGGCATAAGTTTTCAGCTCCTTTGAGTAGATACCATGGAGAGCAACTGCCAGATTGTATGGCAAAAGTATGTTCAGTTTTATTTTAAGTATATTTTATTGACTATGTTGTTACAGTAGTTCCAGTTTTTTCCCCCTTTGCTCCCCTCTACCCAATATCCCTCTTCCCTCCAGCAATCCCACCCCCCTTAGTTCATGTCCATGGGTCATGCACATAAGTTCTTTGGTTTTACCCAAGGTTAAATGGAGTAGGAAAAGAAGACTGGCTGAGAATGTCATTTAAATGACACTTGGAAGGAGGGGAGTGAGCTTCATGGAGATATCTGGAAGAAGATGTTCCAAGCAGAAGAAATAAGACAACAAATAAAAAATCAAAAATCAAAATAGTAAAAACAAATGAGCTTAATATATCAGAAAACAAGCAACAAGTCACACCCAAAGTAGTAAGAAGGAAGAAATCAATAAAAATAAAAGCAGAAATAAAACAGAGAACATCAATAATACTAAAAGCTGTTTTCTGAAAAAACTGGCAAAAATGGTTTAAAAAAAGAGTAGATAAAAAGGAATAAGTTACAGAATAATAATAAAATAGTAAAATGGACAACTATTTGGTACCCAGATATGAGATACATTCTGAAAAAAAATAATAAAATGCCACATTTGGGGTTATAGGGGAGATCTAAGAAGGCGAGAGAGTAAGTAGAAACTACACTAAGCTCCTTCCAGGTTCATTCTGGAATTACAACTAAATTGTAGAGAAATCATCCAGAATAACCACCTGAATAATAGCTGGAGAGAAGCCTTATAACCATGAACACACAGAAGAAACCACTTCACAACGTGACTTGTACAAAGTGCAAAGGACA
Source organism: Furipterus horrens (assembly GCF_987537825.1). NCBI lineage: Eukaryota > Metazoa > Chordata > Mammalia > Chiroptera > Furipteridae > Furipterus > Furipterus horrens. The sequence continues at coordinate 48,038,258 of NW_028327182.1, forward strand.
TGCAAGAGGGCTGGCTGGGCTCCTATGGCAGCAGCTAAAGTGCCAGAGGGATATTTCAGCAGCTGGGGGTTTCCCCTAGAAGTGTGGGGTCTAAACCCCAAGCTGGGCTCCCCAGCATACAGCATCAGGACCAGAAAGGAACCCAGGTAACATCCAGCTGTGAAGTGGCAGGGTTTCTGTCTGCCAGGAACAGATGACTGGAGACACAGAGAGCCTCTTAAAGGGCCCACACTTAACATTTCATTTGCAGCCACTTAATCTGGGCTCCAGCAAAGGAGGGACAGCATGGACTAGAGATGCTTGAGAAGACTCTGGGGATGGTGGTTTTGGGGAGAGAACTGAGGGAACAGCCACATGAATCCCTGTGTTGAGTCATTCCCCATACTGCAGGAGCCATCTTGCTCAGATAGACCACTCCCCACCAAGTGACACCAGTCAGAGGGGAACCAATAGTTCTGGCAACAGGAATAACTCTACCATGTGGTGCTTAAGCCTGAGTTCTAATTACAGATTGACTGGACTAAGAATTGAAGGAGGCAGCCACAAACTCTAGATCACTGTAGTCTCAAACAGGCTGCCTAGGGCCAGACGGTGGCCCATCTGACATCATCAGGGGTGGACCCAGTAAGAGAAAACAGTAGTAAACGATATATTCTACTGAGACAAATTCCACTGCACTCCATGCTTTGTGTTATTTCTCTCCTGCAATGCTTTTTAATATCCATTTCTTGTCCTTCAACTTTGTGCCTATTAGGTCACTAATTTTGATATTATAGTTCATTTCAAATCTTATATCTGGCTCTGTGGGCAACCACTCCTCATGGTTTAAGGAATTGTAGACCCGGCCTGAGCATGACAAGCCGCAAGCGTCCTGGCTGCGCTTATCTCTAAGTCTCAACATAAGGCTGTGTGCGGAACATAACTGTCAACCACTCAGAGGGTCACTATGGAAATTAGATCAAAGAGTGCTTATTAAGATCATTGTGCTTTAAAACTTGCTCTGCTTTCCTTATCAGCAATGTAGTGTAAGCTATCTTTAGCAGGGAGTATATGGAGCCCTGCACCTGCTTTGAATGTTTTATAGACCTTGACTCTAATGAGTCAGTGTAACTCCTGAGTTAGTGTATGTTATCTGTTACTGTCAAATGCCTGACTACAATAGACAATTTATGAATTTTAACCTTTTATCTCTCGTATGTATCCTCCCCAATAAAAGACACGAGGAATGAAAGTTTAGCTGCTGCTCTCCACTAGAGAGGCAGTCACCTTCCTTCCCCCAGACATAACAAAGTCTCCTGGGTAAAAGTTTGTTCTGCTGTGGTAACGAAGCCTCTGCTGGACAGAACAACTTCCAACCAAGCCTAGGGTGTGTGTGGCACCTCCACCATATGGCTCCTCCCTTCCCTTACTTCATTTTACCTTCTTCTTTCCCATTCTTATTTTTGTTTCAAATTTTATTTACTCTCTTGCTATATTTGTTTTTATATGCACTTTTACTATTTCTCCCCTCTCCAGCTTCTCAAAACTATTTTTCTTGTTATCAGTCTCTCACATTCTTTTTCACATTCTTAAAATATCCTTATCTTCTCTCCACCTTTTTCAATCTCTGCTCATTGTTGTGGCTATGGTGGTTGTTGTTGCATTTCTTTAATTTTATTTTTATATCTTCACTATTTTTGTATTTCAAATCTCAAATTTTACCATTCCCCTCTCCTACTCACTTTGCCTTCCTTCTTCCCTTTCTTTTTTTTTATTTTAAATTTAAGTTTTTTCATGTCTTAGCCTGGTTTCCATTCCTCACTCTTAGTATTCCTTCTCCCTCTATCCTCTCAAAATCACTTCTCTTGCACCTAAGCTTTTCTTCCTTTCTTTCTTTCTTTCTTTCTTTCTTTCTTTCTTTCTTTCTTTCTTTCTTTCTTTCTTTCTTTCTTCCTTTCTTTCTCTATTTCTTTTGTTCCTCTTATTCCCATCCCACCTATATTAATCTTTGCTTATTTTTTGTTGATAGTGCTGCAGTGGATCTTTCTCTCCAGTTTGGTTCCTATTTTTTTCTCTTTCTCTCTCTCACTATATTTTTATACTTTCTGTTTAAACCTAATACTATATACTTACCATCTCTTACTCCATTCCACTTCTTCCCTCCCTTTTTAATTTACAATGTAAATTTTACTTTCTTTCTCTCTTCACCTTGTCTTTATTCCCTAATCTTATTATTGCTCCTTCCTCTACCCTCTCAAAATTATTTTTCTTTCATTTAGTCATCCCATATTTATTTTTACTATCTTATAGTAGTCTTAATCTCTTTACACCTTTATTAATATTGGCTTATTTGCTGTTGCTAGTGTGATTGTTGGTTGGGGGTATTTTTGAAGTGTGGGTTTATTTCCTGGGCTGTTTGGTTTTGTTCTGGCAGCACCTGTACAACAACATAGAAAATGTGGTGATCAGAGTGCCTCTCAGGCCATCAGCTGGAGGGAAGGAACCACCAAAGAATAACCCAACAGCAACCAAAACCCAATTACAATCAGAAAGCCCACATAAATAGCATAAAGGGTATCCCAAGAGCATCAAGTTCAGGAAATCGAGGAGACTCTACCACTGCATCCCATGGGTCTCCTACCACAGAAGGTCACACCATGAAAACAGGGAGTCAAAGTAGATAAATCTAAGAAGCAGAAACAAACAAGAAAATTCACCTAAAATGGGGAGACAAAGAAGCAACCCCTATTTGAGAGGAAAGGATGAACACCCAGAAAGAGTACTAAATGAAAGAGGCAAGCAAACTATCACACACTGAGTTCAAAATAATGGTTATAAGAATCCTCAAGGAGCTCAGTGAGCACTACAAAAACACTAGGGAAGCTACACGGAACTTACTATGAAATACACCAACATGAAAAAGGACTTTGAGGATGACAGGGTGGGAATTGACTGTGGGAGTGGGGGGAGGGCAGGGCAGTGGGGAACAATATTGGAAAAATAGGGAAAGCTGTAATAAAACAAAAATTAAGAAGATATCTTTAAAAAGGACATAGAAACTATCAATAAGAGCCAGGACAAAATGAAAAACACAGTAAAAGGAATTAAAATCAGACTAGATGAAGCAGAGGATCAAATTAGTGAGCTGGATGACAAGGTAGAAAAAAATTTCCATCAGAGCAATACAATGAAAAAAGACTCAAAAAGAATAAAGAGGGATTAAGGAAGATGCAGGACAACAAGAAACATAATAATATCCATATCATGAGGATACCAGAAGGAGAAAAAGAGGAGCAAGGAATAGAAAACCCGTTAGAAAAGTAATGACGGAAAACATACCTAACCTGATAAAAGAAAAAGCCACACAAATCCAGTAAACACAGAGTTTCCCAATCAAGATGAACACAGAGACTCACTCCAAGACAAATCATAATTAAAATGGCTAAATTTGACTTCCAGCCAAGATGGAGGCCTAGACAGACATGCTGCATCTCCCTCCACAACTAAGAAGGAATACAACTACCTCAAAACTAGAGGCAACCAGAAAATCGAGCTGCATGGAAGTCCAACAAACAAAGATATAAAGATGAAATACTCAGACAGGAAGGAGGGGTAGAGCTGGGGCGGAGAGGAAGCGGTGTGGTGGTGGCAGTAGCGGTGATAGAGGCAGACCTGTGGAAAGTACAGTCACACATTTTTAACAGTAGGGAGGGAGACCTGGGGTGTGCTCCCAGCACCAGACCAGACCACAGTGCAGACCAGTGGGGATGGGGGTGGTGAAAAAAACTGCCAGTCTCTCAGTAGAGTTTGCTTATTCAAAGGGCCCCCACAGTCCTAGAGCATCCACAGACATACCCACTCTGGGAATGATAGCCAGGACAAAAGCTAGAGAGGTGCCAGTCCCATATGGAAGTGTGAGAAGTGCCTGGAAAAGGCACAAATGCTAAGAAAGTGGCATTAATTCCTCTCAGACCCTTCCCTCACATAGAGTGCCACAACGTGGTGAAATGGGTTGCCTGTACTGACAAATACCTAAGGCTCTGCCCCTTACAACATAACATGTGTGACAGCTCTACCTAAGACACAGAGGCAAATAAACACAGAAGCCTGTCAAGAAAAGGAGACAGAGAAGTATGGCCCCAAAGAGGGAACAAATCAAGGTTCCAGTGGGAGACTAAGTGATGAGAAGATAGCCAACATAACAGATATAGAGTTTAAAACACCGGTGATAAAGATGCTCACAGGCTTGACAGATATGCTTAAGTATGGCAAACACATAAGGGAAGAAGTGAAGGCTATGCTAAATTAAATGAGGGAAAGTCCACAAAAAAAAAAAAAAAAAAAAATAACCAATAGTGAATGGAAGGTAACTGGGGTTAAAATCAATGACTTGGAACATAAGGAAGAAAAAAAAAAACAGTCAACCAGTACAGAATGAAAAAACAAGAATTGAAAAAATAATAAAGAGAGGCCTGGGAACTTCTGGGACAACTTTAAACATGCCAACATCTGAATCATAAGGGTGCCAGGAGGAGAAGAGGAAGAACAAGAAATTGAAAGCTTATGTGGAGACTTCCAGCCAAGGTAGAGGCCTAAACTGACACACTCTGTCTTCCTCCACAACTAAGAAGTACAACTACCACAAAACCAGAAATAACCAGAAGTTCTAGAAAATAAATGGAAGTCCAATATATGAAGTTATAAAGAAGTGGTGCTCATCCGGATGGGTAGGAGGGGCAAAGCCAGGGTAGAGAGGTCAAGCTGTGCTGGAGGTGGCAGCAGCAGTGACAGCGGTGGGATGGTGGTAAGCACAGACACCTGTATTTAAGGGGAGGTGAGAAGTGCCTGGAGAGTACCCTCGGCTGCAGACTAGACCCGTCAGCTTGCTATTCCAATGCCTGGGAAGGCAGACCTCTATTGGCTTGGACTGTGAGGCCCGGAGACGGTGGGGATGGAGGAGGAGGCTCCCGGTCTCTCAGCAGAGAATGAAAGGCAGGAATCCATCTTGGACTCCTACCCAGACAGAAAATGCAACAGTGAGGTGAAAAGGGTCGCCCGGTTGTGCCAAGTGCACAGGGCTCCGCCCCCTATAGCATAGGAGGTATGACAGCCCCACCCAGGAAGAAAAGGTAAACACAAAACTGTCAGGATGTCATAGATCATGATAGAGATCCGGGTGACACAGCTGACCAGACAGCAAATATCTAATCTAGAGCCATTCACATGGAAAAGCAGCCTGGTTGGGCTTGTAAATTGGGTGGTGCAGAGTCTCTGGGGATCTCCAAGGTGGGTCAAACAGTGTTAGTTTGGTTGATGGAATTGCAGATATGATACCAGCTTGCTGGCCCTGTGGGGGGAGGGTTTAGAATAGACACAATGGTCTCTGCTTGCCTTGATGCTAGACACTTCAGTTTCTCCCTGTATACCACTGATGCCTTTCAAGCTGTTACCACTGATGCCTTTGGAGCTCGGGAGGAGTGAGTCTGAGTAGAACTTGGTGGGAGGGCAAGATGGCGGAGGAGTGAGGAGAGGTTGCGGTTTCAAGCTCCCGAGACCCATCTCCAGTTTGGGCTAACTGCAGACAGAACATCTCAGTGAGCAGCTGGATACTGGCAGGAGTGGAGCCAAGGCACTGCTGGATTACCGAAAATCCATCTGGGAACAACCCGTTTAGTGAGGATAGCGGAGGAAAAGGGGACGAAAACGGGATTCCTGACTGGGGTGACTGCCTGAGCTGCGGCGGGAAGCACACAAAGGCTTTTTGGCAACCACAGGCTGCCCCGGACAGGAGTCAGGAGGAGAGCGGATCTCTGCCCTCTGGCAGAAATGGGACTCGACCAAGTGGCATTGGCGCCGAAGGACAGGAGACAGCGTGCTGCCGGGCAAGTGAGAATATAATTCTCCTTTATATTTTTCTCTAGTGGACGGTGGAGAGGGGAGGAAAGTTTGGGGGTGGTAGGCCATTCTTGAGGAGCGCAGGCGCAGAGGTGCGCTCATCCACACCCCAACCCTACCCTTGGGTCGTGGGGGTGCACATAGGGAAGTGCTCTCACTGGCCCAGGTGCGCGGGGCCGTGAGTCCAGGCGTCCCTCGGACACTTCCCAAAGGACATAAGATCAGTACCCCAACGGGCACAGGGAGGGCCCACTGAACACGCAGAGGACCGTGTGCAGATACCCCTAGACAGCTCCCGTGGGCACCGGGCCCCAGGCCGGAAAGCAGACCACTAGCACAGGCTCTGTTTGTGCCCACCCAGATGGGTGAGGGAAGGTGGGCGGCTGCAGCACGGGAACAGCCGCGAATCACAGACGCTCACTTCCACTGAGCACAAGTGGCCGCGGCCCTGCCCTAAGAGGCAAGAGACCAACTCCCGGAGCTCGGTTCAGCGGGACTAAGGGCATGCGAGTGCGAAAACACCTCAGCCCGGGGACAATAGGTGCCAATGCCGGGGCAAGCTCTCGGGCCGCCCGTGCATGCAGGGACGCGCGCAGGGACACCTTGGCGCGAACACAGAAACACCTCGGCCTGGCAGCAATAGGCTCCAACCGCAGGGCAAACTCTCGGGCCCCCAGAGCGCGCAGGGGCTCACGCGCAAGGGCACCTCAACTGGCTCCAGCGGGCAGGAAGGGAGCGCACCATGCTGGCAACTGCGGGCGCGCACCATTGCGGCAACCGCGGGCACACACCAGTGCTGCAAGAAACAAGAACCTCTGAACTGCCACACTAGACCAGCTGCGGACGCAGAAAAAGAAGACAACACCAAGGCTAAAACGTAGTAAAAACATCGCTTTTTTTTTTCCAACTTTTTTTCTCCCTTTCCTCTTTCTTTCTTTCTTCTTAATTCTTTCTTTTCTTTCTTTCTTTCTTCTCTTTTCTTGGGTTTTTTTTGGGGGGGGTTTGAGGGGGTATTTTTTTTCAATTTTTTTCCCTCCCTTTCCTCTTTCTTCCTTTCTTCTTAATTCTTTCTTTTCTTTCTTTCTTTCTTTATTCTTTTCTTTCTTCTCTTTTCTTGGTTTTTTTTTGTGGGGGTTTTGGGGGGGTATTTTTTTTCAATTTTTTTTCTCTCTTTCTTCTTTCTTTCTTCTATAGTCTTTCTTCTCTTTCTTTCTTCTTTTCTTTATTCTATTTCCTTGGGTTTTTTTGGGGGGGGGTTCTCCCCTTCCAAAAAGAATAACAAACTTTATCTCTAACGTGTTGCATATAACCTCTCCTTCTCATCCTTTCTCTTTAATCATTGTTTATTCATTTGTGTGTCTAGTTTAGCCCCCATATCACTCTAAATAATAGAATATAATTACTATATAAACCCAATACAATACAATCCCATTTTCTTACTATATTATGCATTTTTCAAACCTTTTCTTCTATTTTTATTAACATACAATGTAAATATTACCTACTGGCTTGCACAGTCTCAACTATTATTAATCTATCACCCCCTCTATCAAAAATTATATTTTTCCTCCCCCAAAACAACTCTTATCTATTCTTCTTATAGTATCAAAGCTCTAATCTCTTTACATTTATATTAATACGGGCTCGTTGGCTGACGATAGCAGGATAGAGTGGGGGATACTTTTTGAGGGTGTGGGTCTCCTCCCTGGACTGTGTGTTTATGTTTTTAATAGCATATCCACAAAAGAACTCAAGACAAAGCGGATAGAGTGACTCTCAACCAACTAGCCAGAAGGAAGATCCTATCAAAGAACATCTGAAATATAACCAAACAGCATAAACAAACGACATAAAGGGTAACTCAAGAACATCAAGCTCAGGATATCAAAGGGACTGCACCACTGAAACCCCCAGATCTCTGATAAAGAATCTCACACCACAAAGGAGGGAAGTCAAAGCAGACTACCCCCCCCCAAAAAAAACCAAATAAATAGATAAATAGAAACAAACAAAAAGAATCCAACATGGTAAGATGCAAAAATAACCCCTCAATGAAGAGAAAAGAGGAATCCTCAGAAAGAGAGATAGATGAAATAGACATAGCCCAAATGTCAGACATGGAATTCAAAACAATGGTGGTAAAGAAGCTCAATATACTCGACATCCTTAAAATCAACTATGACAACCTCCAAGGAAGTTACCAGCAGCTCCAAGAAAATTACAGGGAACTTACAGAGAACTACATCAGCATAAAAAAAGACATAGAAACTGTGAACAAGAACCAGGAAGAACTTAAGAATGCAATCTCTGAACTGAAAAACACAGTAGAATCAGTCAAAAGCAGACTAAACGAAGCAGAGGATCGTATTAGTGAGTTAGAAGATAATGTAGAGAAAAACTCCCAGACAATACAGCAAAATGAAAAAAGATTGAAAAAATATGAACAAGATGTAAGGGAATTGCAGGATAGCATGAGAAGAAACAATATCAGGATCATAGGAATTAGAGAGGGAGAAGAAAAGGACCATGGAATTGAAAGACTGATAGGAGAAATAGTGACAGAAAATTTTCCGAACCTGATGAGAGAAAAAATTATACAAGTTCAGGAAGCACAGAGAGTTCCAATAAAGAGGAACCCTCAAAAACCCACTCCAAGGCAAATCATAGTTAAAATGGCAACATTCCAAGACAAAGAGAAAATCCTAAAAGCAGCAAGAGAAAAATAGCAAATAACATACAAGGGAGCTCCGATAAGGCTATCAACTGATATCTCAACAGAAACATTACAAGCCAGAAGGGAATGGTCAAAAATATTTCAAGCAATGAAAAACAAAGGCCTACAACCAAGAATACTCTACCCAGCAAGACTCTCATTCAAAATAGAAGGTGAAATAAGGAGTTTCTCAGACAAAGGAAGACTGAAAGAATACATCTCCACCAAACCAGCATTGCAAGAGATGCTAAAGGGAGTGTTCTAAGAAAAAAGAAGAAAAGAACAAGAGAGGAGAGGAACAGAGGTACAAAGGGAAATGAATAAATACACGTCAATAATAACCTTAAAGGTAAATGGATTAAATGCTCCAATTAAAAGACATAGGGTAACGGAATGGATAAGAAAACAGGACCCACATATTTTCTGTCTACAAGAAACACACCTGAAAACAAAAGATTTACATAGACTGAAAGTAAAGGGATATAAAAAAAATATTCCAAGCAAACGGACCGGAAAAAAAAGTTGGGGTAGCAGCTCTCATATCAGACAAAACAGATTTCAAAGCAAGGGCAATAAAAAGAGACAAAGAAGGACATTTCATAATACTTAAAGGAACGATTCATCAAGAAGATATAACACTGATAAACATATATGTACCCAACATAGGAGCACCCAAATACATAAAGAAAATACTAGAAGACCACAAGAAGGATATTAACAACAACACACTCATAGTAGGGGACTTCAACACTCCATTATCAACAATAGACAGATCATCCAAGCAAAGAAACACCAAGGATATACAGGCATTGAGCAACACACTAAACCACATGGATCTAACTGATATATATAGAACTTTTCACCCCAAAGAAGCAAAATATACGTTCTTTTCAAGTGCACATGGGACATTTTCAAAGATAGACCACATGATAGGTCACAAAACAAGCCTCAACAAATTCAAGAAAATTGAAATCATATCAAGCATCTTTTCAGATCACAATCCCTTGAAACTAGAAATCAACCTCAGAGAAAAAAATCAAAGACACCCAAACTCATGGAGATTGAATAACATGCTATTAAATAATGAATGGGTTAACAATGACATCAAAGAAGAAATCAAGAAATTTCTAGAAACTAATGATAATGAGCACACAACAGCCCAAAACCTGTGGGACACAGCAAAAGCAGTCCTAAGAGGGAAGTTCATAGCAATACAGGCATATCTGAAAAGGATAGAAGAATCTCAAATAAAAAACCTAACCATAATGCTACAAGAACTAGAACAACAACAACAAACAAAGCCTAGGGCAAGAAGAAGGAACGAAATCATCAAGATCAGAGCAGAACTAAATGACATAGAGACTAAACAAACAATCCAAAAGATCAACAAATCTAGGAGCTGGTTCTTCAAAAAAATAAACAAAATCGACAAGCCTCTAGCCAGTTTAATCAAGAAAAAAAGAGAGAAGACCCAAATAAACAAAATCAGAATTGAAAGAGGAGAAATCACGACTGATACCTCAGAAATACAAAGGATAGTTAGAAGTTACTTCAGACAACTGTATGACAAGAAATTTGACAACCTAGAACAAATGGACAAATTTCTAGAAACATACAACCTTCCAAAACTGAATCAAGAAGAAGTGGAAAGTCTCAACAGACCAATAACAAAAAAGGAAATTGAAACAGTAATCCAAAATCTCCCTGCACACAAAAGCCCTGGACTGAATGGCTTCACAGGCGAATTCTACAAAACATTCAGGGAAGAGCTAACTCCTATCCTCCTCAAACTGTTCCAAAAAATCCAGGAAGAGGGAAAAATCCCAAACTCTTTCTATGAAGCCACTATTATCCTAATCCCCAAACCAGGTCAAGACACAACAAAGAAAGAAAACTATAGGCCAATATCACTGATGAACATCGATGCTAAAATCCTCAATAAAATATTGGCAAACAGGATCCAACAATACATCAAAAAGGTCATACATCATGATCAAGTGGGCTTCATTCCAGGGATGCAAGGATGGTTTAATATTTGCAAATCAATAAATATAATACATCACCTAAACAGAATGAAAGACAAAAATCACATGATCATATCAATAGATGCAGAAAAAGCATTTGATAACGTACAACACCCATTTATGATGAAAACACTCAGCAAAATGGGAATAGAGGGAGCATACCTTAACATAATTAAGGCTATATATGAGAAGCCTGAGGCCAACATCATACTCAATGGACAAAAACTGAAAGCATTCCCCCTGAACTCAGTAACTAGACAAGGTTGTCCACTCTCTGCACTCCTTTTCAACATAGTGTTGGAAGTCCTAGCCACAGCAATCAGACAAGACAAAGAAATAAAAGGCATCCAAATTGGGAAAGAGGAAGTAAAACTTTCATTATATGCAGATGACATGATAGTATACCTAGAAAATCCTATAAACTCCACTAAAAGACTACTCAATGTAATAAGTGAATTTGGCAAAATCGCAGGGTACAAAATAAATATACAGAAATCGAAGGCATTTCTGTACACCAACAGTAAAATAGCAGAGACAGAGACAAAAAAGAAAATACCATTTACTATAGCAACAAGAAAAATAAAGTACCTAGGAGTAAACTTAACCAAAGAGATAAAAGACCTGTACTCTGAAAATTACATAACATTCAAGAAAGAAATTAAGGAAGAAACAAATAAATGGAAGCAAATACCATGTTCTTGGATGGGAAGAATCAACATCATCAAAATGGCCATACTACCCAAAGCAATTTACAGATTCAATGCAATCCCTATTAAAATACCAATGACATATTTCACAGACCTAGGACAAATACTCCATAAATTCATATGGAACCAAAAAAGACCCCGAATAGCAAAAGCAATCTTGAGACATAAGAACACAGCAGGAGGAATCACAACACCAGAAATCAAACAATACTACAAAGCCACTGAAATCAGAACAGTCTGGTACTGGCATAAGAACAGACATATAGATCAGTGGAACAGAATAGAGAGCCCAGAAATAAACCCAGGACTCTATGGTCAACTAATATTTGATAAAGGAGGAAGGAACATCAAATGGAGTGAGAAGAGCCTCTTTAACAAATGGTGCTGGGAGAACTGGATAGGGATCTGCAAAAAAATGAAACTAGACCACCAACTTACACCACACACGAGAATAAACTCAAGATGGATCAAAGACTTAAATGTAAGCCGTGACACCATAAAAGTCCTAGAGGAAAACATAGGCAAGAAAATTTCAGATATCTCATGTAACAATCTCTTCACGGATACATCTCCTAAAGCAAGAGAAATAAAGGAAAAAATAAATAAATGGGATTACATCAAACTAAAGAGTTTCTGCTCAGCAAAAGAAAACATCAGCAAGATGAAAAGGAAACCAACCATATGGGAAAACATATTTGCCAATGACATCACAGACAGGGGACTGATTTCCAAAATATATAAAGAGCTGATACGACTCAACATTAAGAAAACAAACAACCCAATTAAAAAATGGGCAAAGGACCTGAACAAACACTTCTCCGAAGAGGACATACAGAAGGTCCATAGACACATGAAAAAATGCTCAACATCATTAGCCATCAGGGAGACACAAATAAAAACCACAATGAGATACCATTTTACACCAGTCAGAATGGCCATCATCAACAAATCAACAAGCAACAAGTGTTGGCGAGGATGTGGAGAAACTGGAACCCTACTGCACTGTTGGTGGGAATGCAGACTGGTGCAGCCACTATGGAGAACAGTATGGAATTACCTCAAAAAATTAAAAATGGAACTGCCTTTTGAACCAGCGACTCCACTACTAGGATTATACCCGAAGAATCTTGAAACACCAATTCAAAAGAACTTATGCACCCCTACGTTCATTGCAGCACTGTTTACAATAGCTAAGTGCTGGAAACAACCTAAGTGCCCATCTGTAGAGGAGTGGATCAAAAAACTGTGGTACATTTACACAATGGAATACTATGTAGCAGAAAGAAAGAAGGAACTCCTGCCATTTGCAACAACATGGGTGGAACTAGAGAGAATTATGCTTAGTGAAATAAGCCAGGCAAAGAAAGCAAAATACCATATGATATCACCTAATACAGGAAACTAAAGAACAGCACAAACAAAGGAACTAAATAGAACAAAGAGCAGAATAGCAGTCAATAGGGGGGAGGGGAGAGGAAGAGAAGGGGGATAAGTAAGGGAAGGGTTTAGTCAAAGAAACTGTATAAAAGACTCATGGACATGGACAACGGGGAGGGATATGATTGCGGGAGAGGGGGTGGGTTGGGTGGGGGAGAGAAATTAGGGGAAAGGGGGACAACTGTAACTGAAAAATCAAAATTAAAAATTAAAAAATAAAATCTAATCTAACGAAGCAGCAGATAGAAAATCTTTCTGAGGCACAGTTCAGAGCTTTGTTTATAAAAATGCTTACAGACCTAACAGCAGATCTTAAGCAAGACAGGAAAGAAATGAGGAATAGTCCTGCTGAAGTGAACAAAAACACATATGAAACTAGTGATGAGGGGAAAAAAACCAGGGATCAAATCAACAAATTGGAACATAGGCAAGGAACAAACGGTCAACCAGTGCAGAAAGAGGAATTGAAAAGTGACGATAATGAGGAGAGGCTCAGAAACCTCTGGGACAGCTATAAGCAGACCACCATCTGAATCATAGGGTTGCCAGAAGGTGAAGAAGAACTAGAAATGGAAAAATTATGTGAAAAAATAATGAAGCAGAACTTCCCTAACTTGGGGAAGGAAATAGACTGACAGATCCAGGAAGCACAGAGAGTTCCAAAGTAACTGGACCCCGGAGAACCACACCAAGACACATTATAATCAAAATGTCAAAAATTAAGGTTAAAGAGAGAATCTTAAAGGCTGCAAGAGAGAAGAAGAGAATTATATACAAAGGGGTCCCAATAAGACTATCAGCTGATTTCTCAAAAGAAACTCTGCAGGCAAGAAATATTCAAAGTAATGAAAGCAAAAGCCTACAGCCACGATTACTCTATCCAGTGAAGCTGTCATTCAAAATAGAAGGGCAGAGAAAGTGCTTCCAGGACAAAATAAAACTGAAGGAGTTCATCATATCTAAACCACTGTTATAGGAAATGTTAAAGGTACTTGTTTAGAAGGAAGAGGATCAAAACTATTGTGAGAAACGCTCACAATAAAAACTGGGACACAGGACTTGAACAGTAAAACGAGGCCTTTATTCACGAGTCTGCAGAGCCGGGCGCACCCTCACAGCCAGGAGAATGTGTGCGCCAAGTAGACAAAGGAAATTGGTTTTATAGTCTTAGCTTCCCCACCCTGAAATTGCCACCCTAAAGTGATTATCTTCTCCACCCTAAAATTGCCACCCTAAAGTGATTATCTTCTTTGCCCTAAAGTGAGAGCGATTAGCTTCCCCGCCCTAACGCAATTAGCTCCCCCTCCCCTCTCCTTCTTCCCCGTTTTTCCATTACTGGTTACTCCGGAGTTACAATCTAACACGGTTATCTAATTGTCCCTTCTGTAATTTGTAGATATGCCAGTGATGTCAGCTCCCTTCTCAGAGATCCTCTAATTACATTTGCCCTTTGTTACTAATGACTTTTTACTGGTTTGGGAGTCACTATGTCCTTGTTTCTAACACTATGAACATTAAAATGAAAACTGTATCACAACAACCAACAACAGAAGTTAGGGAACTAAAGCAAAGGCAAACCATGTAGGCAAGGAGAGTGGGAAAAGAATTATAGGTATGGGGAACATTATGGGGTGAGGTCATCAGGGAGAGGGAAGGGGGTAAAGGGAGGGAGATGGTACAGGAATTAAGAAGTATAGTAGGAGGGAGTGGAGTAGACAGGAAGATGTTGAGAAGAACTATATGCTCAACCAGTGGGCATGGACTAAGGGGGGGGACAACTGGAGGGAGGGATGTCACTGGGTGGAGGGGAACAAAGAGAAAGAAATTGGAATAACTGTAACAGCATAATCAATAAAGCATATTAAAAAAAGAATTTGGGTTAAGAAATTAAAACTTTATAAAAAGAAAAAAATAGAAAGAAAGCTTATGTGAAAAATAATGAAGAAAAACTTCCCTAATTTGGTGAAGGAAATAGAAGTACAAGTCCAGGAAGCACAGAGAGTCTCAAACAAGCTAGACTCAAAGAGGACCACACCAAGAAACATCATCGTTAAAATGCCAAAGGTTCAAGAGAAAGAGAGAATCTTAAAAGCAGCAAGAGAAAAGGAGAGAGTTTCCTACAAAGGGGTGCCTATAAGACTATCAGCCAATTTCTCAAAAGAAACTTTTCAGGCAAGAAGGGACTGGCAAGAAGTATTTAATGTGATTAAAAGCAAGAACCTACAACCAGGAATACTCTATCCAGCAAAGCTATCATTTAAAATAGAAGGGCAGATAACGTGCTTTCCAGACAAGGTTAGTTAAAGGAGTTCATCATGACCAAGCCATTATTATATTATATGTTAAAGGGACTTATTTGAGAAAAAGAAGATCAAAACTATGAACACTAAAATGAAAACAAATGCACAACTAGCAACAACTGAATCTAAAAAATAAAAACAAAATCCAACTAAGCAAACTAGAACAGGAATGGAATCCTAGGTATGGGGATCATTTGGGGGTTATCAGCTGGGATGGAGAAGGGGGAGAAATACGATAATGGTGCAGAGATTAAGAAGCATAATTGGTTGATACAAAATAGACAGGGGGAAGTTAAGAATAATATAGGAATAGGTAAAGCCAAAGGACTTACATGCATGACCCATGGACATGGACTAAGGGCAGTAGAATTGCTGGAGCAAAGGGGGTTACTGGGCAGAGGGGAGCAAGGGGTAAAAATTGAGACTACTGTAACAACATAATTAATAAAATATACTTAAACAAAAGTAAAAGCAAAGTTTATACTGGTGCTATGGGAGATTGAAAGATTATAAAAAAGAAAAAGAAAAAGAGACTGTACCACCGCATCCCACAGATCTCCTTCCACAGAAGGTCACACCATGAAAACAGGACATGGAAGTTTCTAGAGCACAGGACTGCCATGTGTCCTCTACAGTTAAGAAAAAGAACTGTGAAAGTAGAAACATTTGCATAGTCACTAATGTTAAACCATTAAATACAAACATTGTTATTGATGGAAATTATTCTTGAATTTATTCTGGTTTTCACTTAATTTGGACTTATTGGCAAATAGGTACCCAAAACATCAGAGAAGTTGTTAAGCAATCATTGTCTGGACCAGCAAACAATGCAGTTTATTTGCAGAATCCTTCTCCTTACCACCTGCAGAAAAGAAGGCAGACCAATGTACCTCCACTTTCAGTATGATTGGAGAACATTATTAATGAAACCCACGGAGAAGGTTCGTTGAGCCTCCAAGGAAAAGTCAGCACATTGTGAATTTAAGGCAGCCCACTTATGGGCAAAGAGTAGGAAATGCTCTTAAAGAAAATATGAGCAAGACAGACTTTAAGTGAGATGCTCTAAGTGTATTGCCCTTCTAGCTGAACACCAGTATTTCAGCCTAACCCACTGATCAAGGTAACCTGCCCTCTCTAGGCTTGCTGCTCTTCTTTCTACACTTCTGTATTGAGCCAATACCTGATTTCAAGTTTTCACATTTTCCCATTGACTTTGACTAGCTAATCCCATCCCTGTAATGGTAATACTACCTATGCATATATGAACTCTTCTGATAGTCCAGTTTTATTTCAACTAATACTGTTACCAAGCACTGTGGGGTTTGTTCATGTGGCACCTTGGTATAAGCCCCAACAGTTAGTGTTGAGAAAAACAGGTCTTTATTTACAATATTCCAACCTGGGGAGGGGGAGCTGGGAGCACTCCTGCTTAGCCTTGTTCTCTCCTGAGACTCAGCACTTCCTTTGCTCCCCAAAAGACTATAAGCCAAAACCAAACCCAATAGTTCTCCATTCCTTATCTGTCAGCTTTTTCAGGATCTGGGGTATGACGTCATCTGCCTCCGTATAACAGTCCAGAAAAACATGTGCCGTGTTGCACTGGATCATGGTGAAGTCCAGGAAAGGCACAAGTCGTAAGAGAGTCTCCTCTCCACATGTCCTGAGTTCCAAGAGTCCAGATAGAGTCCAGGTCTGCAAGGTAGAGTTCTTGGTGGCTTTGGAGTCAGCTAGTGCGGGTATAATTAGAGCAGCAGCATGCCTGCTTTCTTACTAGCCCAGGCCGCATGGCTATATTATCCCTATGAACTGCATAGCTGCTTGCTACTTCGTCCTTCTTACCGGAGACCAGCTTTACTACAAACTACATAGCTGTTATATTATGCTTCTCTCTCGCACACACCAGACTTCGTGGGGGTCCCTCTACATCCTTTCAAAACTACATGGCTCCCCCCACCCCCAGCCAAATGACTGCCACCTTTCCTTCTGCCTGACTCTCCTTTCCTTTCAAAATGGCATGGTTCCCTTCCTTCTCATTTCTTCTTTCCCTCTGGCCCTCTCCTTCAGGCAGGAAAGGCTTGACTGTCCCCCTTACCACCGATATGCAAAGTATCTTAAACTGTACCATACCCCTTTTACTGGCCCTACCTACCAGCCTGCCATAGATATGCAAAGTACCTTACCCCTTACCCCATTCCCAAAACCACAGGCTGTGGAGAATTTGGGGATGGCCTCCTTCCACCCTGTAACAATACCACAACAATTCATGTGTGACAGGTGATGGAGCAAAACTTGATTGAATTGTATGGTTCTAAGTAGCTGTGCATGGTCACATTCATAAAGGAAAAACAACAGGAGCAAGAACAACACGTTGCTGGCTGGTGAACAAATAAAGCAATGAAGACCCTTTTATGCACAGTTTTGCCACTTCTGCATTTTACCTTCTCTTTTTCCCCTGGCATTTCCTCCTGTTATAGGCAGGAGGGCAGTTTATGTCTCCTTACATAGTGAGGAAAGTTATGAAAAGCAGCTGGATTTTAAAATAGAAATAATAACAGATGTCCTTCCTTCCTCACAGTTATTGCAAAGATCTCATGAGAGTAGTTGAAATTTTTGAAATTCCTTTGTAAGCTGTAAAGGCAAGCCTGCACCTGTCACAGCCATCTTTCTCCCCTCCAATGTCTCCCTCAATACTTCGGAATGAAGTCTAGAGTCTGTGTAATGCTTTAAAATTCTTCCAGACCAGGCTTAGCTCTGTGGAGGTACCCTGTTTCTCAGCCACTCTAAGCTCCACCCATTTAGATCTCTCACAGGTCTGGTACCCAGCTGGTCTTTGTTAAAGCCAGTCCTTGTCTGCACCCTCCTTTGCTGCTCCTTCTTTCACCACTATATGGGGTGGGTGTTTGTCCTAAATGCCTCCTCCCTTAGCAACTCATGCCTTCCCAAGGCAGCATTTCTCAACACACCATTGACATTTGGTAGTTTCACTCCGAAAGCCTGTTCTGTGCATTGCAGGATGTTTAGCAGCATCGATGGCTTCTATCAACTAGATTTTAGTAGTAGTACCTGCCTCTGGTTCTGACCACCAAAAATGTCTCCTGACACTGCCAAACATCTTGCAGGGAGCAAAATCGCACCAGTTGAAAACCACCACTCTAAGGTACTGCTTATATTGGGTCTATTATACTCCAGATACATTCAGATGCCAAAGAAGAAAGAGTAGAAAAGGAGGGGGGGAGGAGAAGGGCAAGAGGAAGAAGACACTCTATTTGCAAATAGTGGTCTGATCTTGTATTAGAGCTACCATCACACTAGTGAGAGAAAACACTTGGTCTTTCTAATTAGAGGTGCCCTGTTCTCTTCTGTTTGAAAACCATCTCATTCACTGTATGAAATGTGAAAGGTCTGTAAAATTTGATTTCATGTTTACTCATGAATAACAGCTGCTTGCAAAAGTTGTTTGCCTTTGAGTACATAAATATATTAAAGGTTTATTTTGTGTGCGTGTGTCTCTGGAACAGTAAGTGAGACTGAATGAGCTCGGTGTTGATAAGTTTGCAAATAGGAGAGTTGGGCACTGAGGGGAGAGAAGGGAAGGGAACCCTATTTCTGGCCCTCCCTCTGCCTATATCCATTTATAGCTTACTGCCTAAGCAGAATTTAGTTAAATTTAGGACTTTTCTAAGGGTACTTGAAAATTTCCCATTATTTGCCCAGAGAGGAATAATATCCCTTGAAATCTTACCAAAACCTTTCTGGTTATTTAAAACCTCTCTCCCTCCCCCAATTTTGGGGAGAAAGAAAAGCCCCTCTGCCTTCTTCCTCTTCTGCCTATCCTTTCAGAACCAGATAGGATTTGTCTTTTCTTCTCTGCCCACCTGGAAAGGATTCCCTCATTTTATCCCCTTCCCATAAGGGCAGTAGGGCTGCAGTGAAAGAATCACACTCACTGCTGAAGGAGTGACAAGAGGAGTTAATTCACAAGTACTACTCCTTTACTTATTCATCAGGAAGTAGCTAGTTATCCACTTCCTTGCTTGTGTTCCTTGCCAGCAGTTTTGTGCTTGCATTGTGGACCACTGGATCCCCAGCATTTAGTGTGATACCACATAACAAATCACCCAAAGTGTAGTGACTAACAATAACACATATTTTATTATCTCTTGGTTTCCATGGATCAGGAGTCTTGGCCTGGCATAGCTCAGGGTCTCACAAAGCTACAATCAAGGTGTCATTGCCATGAATGGGGTCTCATCTGAGGCACCAGGTTCTCTTCTAACCTACCATGGTTGTTGGCAGAATTTGTTTCCTTGCAGTTACAGAACTCAGGGTAGCTTGCTTCAAGGCCAGCAGGAGAATCTTTCTGACACTTTCAAGGTTTTCATCTGATTCAGACCACCAGAATAATTTCCCTTTTGATTAACTCAAAATCAGCTAATGGGTAAAGTTCCTTAACATTTGCCATAATACACAAGCTCATCACAGGAGTGAAACCTATCACATGCACAGATCTTGCCCACATTCAAAGGGAGGCATTTATACAAGGGCATAGGTTGCTGGGGAGTCACCTTAGAATTTTGCTCACCACAGCACCAAAAAATATAGGTTGAGTGAATGCATGAAAAAGGAATGAAGAGATGCATCCCATTTGTCTGCACAATAACCTTGGGTTATTGATAATATCATCTTTAACTTGTAGAGAAAGATATTTGATCTAAGAGACAGCAAATGACTGAAGTCTCTCTGAGTCTCTCTTAAACCTTGGTCCTGCCACCATGTTTCTGGCCAGGCCCTACCACAAATAGGTCTGGCCTCTCTGCTCTGGCTAGAGCAGGATATGAGGTAGGAGCAGAGGCCCACGAGGCCAGGTCACCTTCATCCTCCAGGCACCGAGCCACCCAACAGGCTCCAGAGGTCAGTCCCAGCTAAGCCAGGGCTTCTGAACACTGACTGAGAGAGTGGATTAGCTTGCTCCTACCCGGAGATTTTGCCTTTCTGTCCATGTCTAGACCTTGGCACCAGCAGGTTCTCTCTGTTCCAACACCCTCTCAGTATGGAGGCGGGAAAGCTGGTGAACCATGTGTTTTTTACTCCCTCCACCCTTTCAGAAGCTTAGTAAGCTGTGCCTCTTACTTCGGCAGGAATTGGCTATGGGCAATGGTGTTCAGACCACAGAAAAGCAAGAGTCCTGGGAATCTCTACAAAAGACTGTAGATAATGATCATGTTTTATTTTAGTAAAAAATAATTTGCATGTGAATACAATAAGTTAGGCTCCTCCTTTGATTTGCTTCCAAATCACTCCATCACTATGCACCAGGTAGTCTACACCTTCTCTGTGTCTGGCTACAATGGCATCTTTTCCTCACTGCCCCTTAATTTCTCCTAGTTTATCTAGGATCTTTAATAAACAATACCCTTTTCAGCTGCCTTTGTGTTGATAGATTTACATTTTTATCACATGGGAAATCCATATTACATATTAAAGTCCCTCTGTTATAGTATAATACGTATAATGCATAAGCAATCATATCCAATTACAATTTCACAGCATGCCTGGCATAAATCCAAGGTACAAGATGTTTGATGTTTGTTTGTATATTTTCATAATCCACTTTAGGCTTTAATTACAATGAAGCAATAAAGATATTAATTCATTGATCTTGTGACTGGCATTTTTGTCATTCACTTCATGTTGACTATCCCCATTGAAATTCAAACATTTCTCCTTCTTAGCTGCTGTTCCTCAGTCTACTGAGTGCACCCAAAACAAGTTATCTGCAGCCTTATGAATATCTAACTCATTCTGTCCCACTTCTCTTGAGACAAAAAAACAAAACAAACCTCTAGGATATTTATGTGCTCAGAGACAAACTTATAATTTACCCAAAAGAAAAAGACTTTTGCAAGCAGCTGCTATTTATGAGTAAATATGAAATTAAATTTCAGGGAGGAACTTTTTACATTTCACACAAGGAAACCTTCTAACTGCTACTTACATAAAGCCAGACGAAATGGTAAAGGGACCTCCAGGACATAGCAGATTGTCCAAAAAAAGCTTTTATTGATGAAATGTGAATATTTGGAACCAGAGAGCCTATTTTCCTCATCCCCTAAACCTGTTCCCACAGCCCCTCATCCTATCAATTTTCAGTCCAACAATCAACTTAGTTAATTAAAACCAAAAGGGAGAACCACATATTCAAAGCATGGAGGCATGGAAAAACCTTTCATTTGTGGAAATGATAACAATTCAGTGGAGACTGAGGTCAGAGGAATAGTGGAGTTCTGGGACTTGAAAGATAGTGGAGGCATGACCATCAAAGGCTTCTTGTAAAGGTTTGTGTTCTCTCCCAGGGCTCCTCTGAATGGAGTGCTCTCTGCTATGAGTTGAATGGTGACCCTCCCAAAATATGTCTGCATCCTAAACCCTGGAATCTGTGAAAAAAGGGTCTTTGCTGATATAATTGATTTAAGGATCTTGCGATGAAATCATGCTGGGTTATCCATATGGGCCCTAAATCCAATGACAAATGTCCTTATAAATGACAAAGGAACAGAAAGCCACGTGAGTAGGGAGGCAGAGATTCAAAGTGATATGGGCACAAGCCAAAAAAGCTGGCAACCACTAAAAGGTAGGAGAATGAAGGACTGAACTCTTTACCCAGAACCTCCAGAGAAACTGTGGCCCTGCCAATGCCTTGATTTCAGTCTCTTGGCCTCCAGAATGTGAAAGAATAAATTTCTGTTGTTATAGACCACCTAGTTTGTGCCTCTTGCCAAGCTGTATTGACTCCGTCTTTCCCTTGGATCCTTCAGCTGCGAAGAGAGGGGGGGTCTGCTGCATGGGCAACAGCAGACCCTCCATATTACCCTGCCCAGGCTCTGTAGCTTCAGCGTCATCGCAAGATGTCGATTCAACACGGGAGGAGACAGATACTACCATGTCACTCCCGAGTCGGACTGCACAGCCATTCTTGGCGGTGCAGATAGACTCTTGAGAAGCTACACCATCGTCTCTCGAGACGGACGGCTGCCGACGACGAGTTTGTGCCTCTTGTTACTGCAGAGCTAAAAAACAGAAACACCCGTCCACAGTCTGGTCTTCATAGTGATCTATTCACCTTGCAAACTTCCCTGACCAGCCCATGGAGAGCCAGGCCCTTCCTGCTCTCAGCTTGCCAAGACTTTCACAGTGGCTAGCACACTTCCCACATTGTTTTTCCATTGCTCTTGTTTCATTCTCAAGCTGTCCTTGGTCTTCTCCTCAGCACAGTTCCACACTGCCTCAACCCTTCAGAGACTGTCTGCGAGGATCCTCAAGCACTTTTCCAAAGATGTGACTGAAACCCTGGGACTCAGCCTCACATTTAAGTGACTCCCTCACTCCCATTCACCTTCTCATATGGGTTTTGGAGGGAGGCTAAAATCAGATTTAGATTTGTTACCTAAAACAGCACCTAGAGCAAGCCTTCTAATATGCTTTCTCATCCATCAGTGACCATCTCACTGCACCTTCTTCTGCTCCTGCCATCAGAAACTGGCTCTCCTGGCTTCTCTCCACTGTGTTGAGACAACTCATGAAAGCTGTACATCTGCCTTCCTGGGAGAAAGGCCAAAACTAATCAACTCATGAAATCTCTAATCAGGGCTTAAATATGTAATTTGAGGCACAACTGACACAAACAAAGGGGAAGTTCATGAACTCTAGGAAACAGTACATTTACTTCCAAAATCCTTTTGTACTTGGCACTGTGTATGGGCTTACCTTCCTCTCTTTCCCCATCCCAGTCTCACCATCATTGGTTTCTGGGGCCTTCTTCTCAGAGTCCCCATCCCACGTGCCAACTTCAAATTCTCCCCTCTGCGATGAAGAAGGTTCAGTTATGTCTCTGGGCTTATTTCAAAATGCAAGTTTAGCAAAACCTACCCTCCCTATGAAGTTACTCAGGCAAGAACTGCACCTCCACCAAGCAGCTTATAACTTTTATAATTAGGAAAAAAACACCTTTTCAAAAAATTAGACAATGTGTATGAAAGTGTAATATGTGTCATACCCCAGAAGAAATGAGTGTGGTTAAGACAGCCTGACTGTTGATAAAATTACGGTATCAGAACAATCTTTTAAGAATTTTGCTAAGATCTATCACTGTTTGAATATGCTTTCTCTTAGACCTGGAAATCCTCCTCCTAAGACTCTATGCCATGAAAAATATCTCTCAGAAGTATACATAGATATACCTATAAGATATTGGTGTAATAGCAAAATATCAGAGAGATCATTAGTTACCAATAATTAAGAAAATAGTTAAGGGACTTCCGACCAAAATGAAGGCATGGAAAGACATGTTTCGTTTCCCTCCACAGCTAAAAAGAAATACAACTCCCTCAAAACTAGAGACAACCAGAAGTTCCAGAAAATCGAGCTTCGTGGAAGTCCAACAAAGACATAAAGAAGAAATACTCATCCAGATAGGTAGGAGGGGCAGAGCCGGGGCAGAGACGACATGGTGTGGTGGCGGCAGCGGCAGGCCGGCGGAAAACGCAGTCACACATTTTAAAAAGACAGGAGGGACACCTGAGGAGTGTTCCCAGCCCCAAACCAGACCACGCAGCTCAAGATCTCAGCTTTGGGAAAAATCAAACCTCATTGCTCCTGACTGCACAAACCCGTGGGGTCTGGGGCAGAGGAAGAAATTGCCATCTCTCAGCAGAGTCCCCTTGTTTAAAGGGCCTCCATGGTCCTAGAACATTTGGCAGACCCACCCACTCTGGGAACGACGGTTAGGGCAACAGCTATAGAGATGCCAATCCCATAAGGGAAGTTGGAAAAAGTGCCTGGAAAAGGGGCAAGTGCTGAGCAAGCAGCATTGTTCCCTCTCAGACCCTGCCCACACACACAGTGCCATAATGTGGTGAAACAGGTCGCCCATACTGACGAATACCTAAGACTCTGCCCCTTACAAAGTAACAGGAGTGACAGTTTACCTAAGACACAGAGGCAAACAGGAGCCTGTCAAGATGAGGAGACAGAGAATTATGGCTCAAAAGAGGGAAGGGATCAAGGTTCCAGTGGGAGAACTAAGTGACAAGGAGATAGCCAACCTAACAAATGCAGAGTTCAAAACACTGGTGATAAAGTTACTCACAGGCTTGACAGATATGCTTGAGTACAGCAAATGTATAAGGGGAGAAGTGAAGGCTATGCTAAATGAAACAAAGGATAATCTATACAAAACCAATGGTGAAGGGAAGGAGATCGAGGTTCAAATCAATTATTTGGAACATAAGGAGAAAAAAAAACAGTCAACCAGTACAGAATGAGGAAACAAGGATTGAAAAAAATGATGAGAGGCTTAGGAACCTCTGGGACAACTTTAAACATGCCAACATCTGAATCATAAGGGTGCCAGAAGGAGAAGAGGAAAAGCAAAAAATTGAAAGCTTATGTGAAAAAATAATGAAGGAAAACTTCCCAAATTTGGTGAAGGAAATAGACATACAAGTCCAGGAAGCACAGAGAGCCCCAAACAAGCTAGACCCAAAGAGGACCACACCAAGAAACATCATCATTAAAATGTCAAAGGTTCAAGAGAAAGAGAGAATCTTAAAAGAAGCAAGAATAAAGCAGAGTTACCTGCAAAGGGATGCCTATAAGACTGTCAGCTAATTTCTCAAAAGAAACTTTGCAGGCAAGAAGGGGCTGGCAAGAAGTACTCAAACTGATGAAAAGCAAGGACCTACAACCAAGATTACTCTACCCAGCAAAGCTATCATTTAGAATGGAAGAGCAGATGAAGTGCTTCCCAGACAAGGTGAAGCTAAAAGAGTTCATCATCACCAAGCCATTATTATATGATATGTTAAAGGGACTTATTTAAGAAAAAGAAGATCAAAGCTATGAATACTAAAATGACAACAAATCACAACTATCAACAACTGAATTTAAAAAATAAAAACAGAATCCAACTAAGCAAATGAGAATAGGAACAGAATCATAGGTATGGGGATCATTTGGAGGGTTATCAGCTGGGAGGGGGAATGGGGAGAAATGAGGAAATGGTGCAGGGACTAAGCAGCATAATTGATTGGTACAAAAAAGACAGTGGGAAGTTAAGAATAATATAAAAAAGGGTGAAGCTAAAGAACTTATATGCATGACCCATGGACATGAACTAAGGTGTGTGGGATTCCCGGAGGGAAGGGGGATACTGGACAGAGGGCAGCAAAGGGGAAAAAAATTGGGACTACTGTAACAACATAATCAATAAAATATACTTAAAAAAAAAAGAAAATAGTTAAATAAATAACAGTACATTCACACAAGGGGTCCCACAGGCATTCCAAAGAATGCCTAATGTATATATTCTAACTCAAAAGCATTTTTATGGTAAACTGATGAGTGTTTGTTTATTCTTCACCTCAGTCAGGATTGTGAATATACTCACAGTCCACTGAGGTGTATAATTATTATAGAATGGTATGCTATTATATCCCATGCATATCTGACCTTATGAAATCTCATCGTTTGGGATAAAAATTTACTCCAAAATCACAATGTTAACCTAGTCCAATGATTACAATAATAATTTCTGTTACTCTTTTTGTGCTTGGGTAACTCAGGCAAATGCTTCAGCCTAGTTCTCTCCCAGAGGATGTCTGAGTATATGGGGTGAGGGGTGGAAGGGAGATGGGGTTCGAAGGACCTCCTGGTACTGGAGGAAAGGGCTTGTCCTCATGCTTGCTCTGGTGGGAGTTTACAGAGTATGTACTGCGGTGTAGTGTGCCATCCTAATCCCTGGGCCCTCTGCTGGCATCACAGTCTCCCCTTCCCTCCAGCCTGTACCGTCATTGTAACCAGAGTGATCTTTACAAAAATGTGATCTAATTATGTCGTTCCTTTGTAAAAACAAATGTTAACACCTCCCCACTGCCTTTAGGAAAAAGACACAAACCTGAACTTCATCCAAGAGTCCTAGCATGTGCTATCCCTTACTTTCTGTCCTGCTTCATTCTGTACAACCCCACCCCACCCCAGTGCACATGGCACTTCTTTCAGCCCCTTGAATATGCAAATTTTTGTACCTGCCATACCCCCATGTCCCTTCCCTTAACTTCAGTTGTTCCTCCAGATCCTTTCATCAGGTTCACCTTCCTTAATCTCCCTGGTCTTCTGAAGTCTCCGAATTACATGCCACAGCATATCTCTCTTCAAAGCTCTTATCACAGTTGTAAATGTATATTTATTTGTGACACATATGGTACCTGAAACAGATCATATGCTTGATGAATATTAGTTTCCCCTTTTTCTGCCTGATTTATACTTTAGGTCTATGTGCCAAGTGCTGTGCCCTCAGAGAATGTTTATTATCCTGCCACCTATTTCCCACTGTAGATTAATAAGTTGAAATTTTGAGTTTATAAAGGAGTTGGTGAATTTTTATTAGAATGAGTCAGCTCTGCAAAGCCATAGGACACTGCAATGTTGAATTACTTTCCTGGGGCTATTATAACAAATTACCACAAAATTGGATGGCTTAGCGCATTTATTCTCTCCCTGGCTGGGTGGCTCAGCTGCTTGAAATGCTGGCCCCATACAGCAAAGTTCTGGGTTTGATCCCCAGTCAGGGCACATATAAGAAACAAATAATGAGGACTTCTGGCCAAGACGAAGGTGTAGACAGACATGCTGCAACTAGGAAGGAATACAACTACATCAAAACCAGAAACAACCAGAAGTTCCAGAAAATCAAAGTGCATGGAAGTCCAGCAAACAAGGATATAAAGAAGAAATACTCATCCAGACAGGAGCAACAGCTCTGCCTGGGACATGGAAGCAAACAAACACAGGAGACTTCCAGCCAAGATGGAGGCCTAGACTGACACGCTCCATCTCCCTCCACAACTAAGAAGAAATACAACTACCACAAAACCAGCAATAATCAGAAGTTTCAGAAAATAAATGAAAGTCCAACATATGAAGTTATAAAGAAGTGGTACTCATCTGAACAGGTAGGAGGGGCGAAGCCGGGGAGGAGAGGTCAAGCTGTGCTGCCCGCGGCAGCAGCAGTGACAGTGGCAAAACAGCGGTAAGCACAGACACCCTTATTTAAGGGGAGGTGAGAAGCACTTGAGGAGCACCCTGGCTACAGGCCAGACCCGTCAGCTTGCGATTTCAAAGCCGGGGAAGGCAGACCTCCATTGCCTTAGACTGTGAGGCCCGCTGGGGGTGGGGATGGAGGAGGAGGCTCTGGGTCTCTCAGCAGAGATTGAATGGCAGGAATTCATCTTGGACCCCCACCCCCGCAGAAAACGCCTGGTTGTGACGAGTGCACAGGGCTCCGCTCCCTATAGCGTAGGAGGTGTGACAGCCCCACCCAGGAAGCAAAAGTAAACACAAAACTGTTCAGGATGTCACAGATCGTGATAGAGATCCCAGTGATGCAGCTGACCAGACAGCAAATTTCTAATCTAATGAAGCAGCAGATAGGAAATCTTTCTGAGACACAGTTCAGAGCTTTGCTTATACAAGTGCTTACAGACCTAACAGCAGATCTTAAACAAGACAGGGAAGAAATGAAGGCTAGTTCTGCTGAAATGAACAAAAACACATACGAAACTAGTGATGAGGGAAAGAAAACCAGGGATCAAATCAACAAATCAGAATATAGGGAAGGAACAAACAGTCAACCAGTACAGAAAGAGGAAACAAGAAATAAGGAAAATAAGGAGAGGCTCAGAAACCTATGGGACAGCTATAAGCGGGCCAACATCCAAATCATAGGATTGCCAGAAGGTGAAGAAGAAGAACTAGAAATGAAAAAATTATGTGAAAAAATAATGAAGCAGAACTTCCCTAACTTGGGGAAGGAAATAGACTTACAGGTCCAGGAAGCACAGAGAGTTCCAAAAAAACTGGACCCAGGGAGAACCACACCAAGACACATTATAATCAAAGTCAAAAATTAAGGATAAAGAGAGAATCTTAAAAGCAGCAAGAGAGAAGAGAATTACGTACAAAGGATCCCAATAAGACTATCAGCTGATTTCTCAAAAGAAACTCAGCAGGCAAGAAGGGACTGGCAAGAAATATTCAAAGTAATGAAAAGCAAAATCCTACAACTACGATTACTCTCTCCAGCGAAGCTGTCATTCAGAATAGAAGGGCAGAGAAAGTGCTTCCAGGACAAAGTAAAACTGAAGGAGTTCATCAGATCCAAACCACTGTTATATGAAATGTTAAAGGGACTTGCTTAGGAGAAAGGGGATCAAAACTATGAACATTAAAATGAAAACTGTATCACAACAACCAACAACAGAAGTTAGGGAACCAAAGCAAAGGCAAAGTAAGTAGGCAAGAAGAGTGGAAAAAGAATTATAGGTATGGGGAACATTATGGGGGGAGGTCATCAGGGAGGGGGAAGGGGGTAAATGAAGGGAGATGGTACAGGAATTAAGAAGCATAGTAGGAGAGAATGGAGTAGATAGGAAGATGTTGAGAAGAACTATATGCACAACCAATGGGCATAGACTAATACGTGAGGGACAACTGGAGGGAGGGAAGTCACTGGGTGGAGGGGAACAATAGGAAGAGAAATTGGGACCACTGTAACAGTATAATCAATAAAGCATATTTTTTAAAAAAGAAACAAATAATGTGTGTATGGATAAGTGGAACAACAAATTGGTGTTTCTCTTTCTCTCTCTCTCTCAAAATCAATCAATAAAAGATAATTTTAAAGATTTTATTTAATTTTTAGGGAGAGGGGAAGGGAGGGAGAAAGATAGGGAGAGAAATATTGATGTGTGAGAGTAACATCAATCAGTTGCCTTTCTCATGCCCCCAACTGGGGACATGGCCCACAACCCAGGCATGTGCCCTGACTGGGAATCAGACCAGCAAACTTCAGGTTCACAGGCGAGCACTCATCCCAATGAGCCACACCAGCGAGGGCAATATAAAATAATTCTAAAAAAGGAACATTTATTCTCTCACAATTCTGGGGGTTAGAACTCTAAAATCAAGGTGTCAGCAAGGACATGCCCCCTCTGAAGGCTCTAAGGAAGGATCCTTTCTTGCCTCTTCCTAACTCCTGGTGGTCACCAGCAGCCCTTGGTGTTCTCTGGCTTGAAAATGAATCACTCCAATCTCTACTTTATCACCACATGGCATTCTCCCACTATGTTTAATGTCCAAATATCATTAAATATGTCCACAAGTTATTATTAAATATACCTCTATAGGCTTATTAACATGCTTACAAAGTATAAATAAACAGGATTCCTTTCTTTAGGCCTAGCATCTATGAGATGATAGGAGATAATAAAGTCCTGGAATAAACCCCAAAAGAAATTGAACTCTCCTTTAGAAGTAATAGCCACAGCATTTTGCTGACATGAAATAATCTTTACAAAACATTGTTTAGTGCTTGTTCTCCTGCATCATAACTATAAATTCACTCCCACTACACTCAGATCTATAAATGTTATTCCATTGTGTCCTATTAACATATATGGTCTAAGGAACTCTCACCTACTTCCAATGTGGTGTAAAAAGAAAAGATTGAAAGGAATACTGGAAAATAAATCAAAAGACAAAGCATCTCCAGACTATAGACTTTTATTCCTTGTGTGAGTTAAGTATTCATTATCTAATTCATTGTGGTTTGAGGTTTTCCTTTTGTTTGCTTTAGGTGTAATTTTTATGGCAAGTACATTTGTATTTAATACTATATATTTGGTCAATGATGAGCTTTTTCTTACAAACCCTGACAGCCTGGTACTTTCTTATTTGCATTGCAAAAGAGAAACTCAAAGCATAGAGATTCATTGTGTCTTAGCTAGAACTTGTTTAGAGTGATCTAGGTGGAGTGTTAGACTCCCAAGGTCAATGTTAAAGATTGGTGCTTTCTTTTTTTTTTTAAGGTTTTATTTATTTATATTTAGAGAGGGGGGAGGGGAGAAAGAAACAACAATGTGCAAGAGAAATATCAATCGGTTGCCTCATCCACACCCCCAACTGGAGACTTGGCATGTGCCCTGACCAGGAACCGAACCAATGAACTTTCAGTTTGCAGGACAATGCCCAATCCACTAACCACACCGGTCAGTGCTGGTGCTTTTTTACACTAGCAGGATTTTTTTGTTTGTTTGTTTTTTAACCATTTAACATTATAAATTCTTAGAAATTAAAAGAATTAGGGGATATAGCAACCAGCTACAATACAAATGTCTGCTTCTGAATTGATTCTTTTATGGACAAATTAATTGTAAAGGACATTTCTGGAACAACTAGGGGAAACTGAATGTAACTGGTATTAGATAATATGAAGAAATTATTATTAACTTTAAGGTGCTGATTATTTCAGCTATGTAGAAAAATGTTCCTAAACATTTAGCACTGCATACTGAATTAAACAAAGAAATTTTTAAAGCAACATTTTCAAGTTCTAAAAGTTAAATTATTAGCAACAGTTATTTATATTGAAGGAATTGAAGAAGAGGCAATTTTTGCCTTCTACTTTACATACATGTCTGTGAATTCTTTGAAAAACATGTAATATACATATTTAAAACTATATCTTCAAGAAACACCCAGATAAGTCTTGACTTGTACACTAAAAATGTTAAGACTATGAAAAAAATCAGACTGAAGAATTGTTCCAGTTAAGGGAAACTAAATTGGCTTGACAACTAAATGCAATTTGTGAGTCTAAATTGCATATTGAACCAGAAAAATCTATATACTATCTTTATTTTTGCTATAAAGGACATAGTTTGAACAACAGACAAAATCCGAAGTCTGCAGATTAGAAGATAGTATTTCAGTGTTTAGTTCCTGATTTTGATCATTGTACTGTTGTTATGTAAGTGAATGTTCTTGTTCTTAGAAAATACACACTAAAGTGTGATTATTTCTACAGTTTACTCTTAAACGGTTCAGAAGAAAAAATACTGTGTGTGGAGAAAGAGAGGAGGTAGCAAATGTATAAAATATTAACAATGGGGGAATCTGGGTAAAGAGAAAAAAAGAATTCTTTTTACTATTTTGGCAACTTTCTGTAATAAAATGTTACCTCCAAAATCCATCATGTAAAGGATTACCACCACCTCCAGTATGAAAACAAGTTCCCAAACTTCCAGTCAAGATAGCAGTGTAGACAAACATGGCTTGCCTCCTCCCACAACCACATCAAAATTACAACTAAATTAGAGAACAACTATCACTCAGAACTGGCAGAAATCAGGTTGAACAGAAGTTTGACAACTAAGGAATTAAAGAAACCACATCCATCCAGGCTGGTAGGAGGGATGAAGATGCGGAATGGGCTGTTCCCACATCCATATGTGGTGGATAAAAATTTGAGAGGGATCTCCAGAGCAAGGAGTCCCAACCCCACACCAGGCCTCCCAGAGCAAGGTTCCAGTGCCAGGAACATAAGTCCCCACAACTTCTGGCTGCCAACATCAGCATAAATTGATTTGGTGGAAAAAACTGCTGGAGCCCCAAGCAGTTCCTCTTAAAGAACCCACACATGAACTCACCTACTCAGATTCACTCTGTCTGAGTTTCAGCACCAGGGTAGCAGCTTGAAAGTCGCCAGTGTTATACATAGAGAAACTGAAGTGTCTGGCATCAAGGCGAGCAGAAGCTATTATCTCTTTTCTAAACCCTCTCCCCATAGAGCCAGGAACTGATGCCATATCTGAGACTCCATCAACCTGGCTAACACTGTTTGCCCTACCCTGGAGATACCCTGAGATTTCCTCCCACCCACCTTATGGGCCCACCTAAGCTGCTTTTTCATATGAATGGCTGGTCTTAACTCGTACTTCACAACTTCCTAAATCTTCTCAAAGAAGCAATAGCTAACCTCAGTGAACCCCAGGCCCGGCACTAACAGTAGCAAGCCTAGATTTATAGCTTGGCTTTGCCTGGGAATCTCCAATCCCAGCACAAATAGCAGCCATCTCTGATTGCTTTATTGCTCAGGCAGGGTGACCAAGGGCAAAACACTCATGGGGGCTGACCTTGCTCTGCACTACCCAGGATACCCCGGAGCCTGTGCACCCACTGGGCAGCTACAGACCACATAAGAGCACACCACCCTGCTCCTGCATAGCTGATCTTCCACAGAGGGCAGAGGGTGGTGGTCAGTGGTCATAGCCAATTCTTGCAGCTGCCTGGCCTATGTAAATACCTCCCATTGATCTGCCAATAGCAACCAAAGCTCAACTACAAGAGGAGAATGTACTCGGGTCACATGCAGGGTGCACCTTGAGTACCCAGCTTTGGCGATAGGGGAGGCTGTACCCCTGGACCCTACAGAACACCTACTACATTAAGCCACACTACTTAATACATAGAAACAAACACAGAAAGGTTGCCAAAATGAGGAGACAAAGAAATATGACCCAAATGAAAAAGCAGATCAAAACTCCAGAGAAAGAGCTAAATGAAATGGAGATAAGCAATCTATCAGGTGCAGAGTTCAAAACACTTGATGTAAGGATGCTCAAGGAGCTTAGTGAGGACCTCAACAGCACAAAAAAGATCCAGTCAGAAACAAAGGATTCACTAATCGAAATAAAAAACAATTTATAGGGAAACAACAGTAGAGTGGATGAAGCTGAGAATCAAATCAATTATTTGGAACATAAGGAAGCCAAAATCAACCAATCAGAACAACCAAAAGAAAAAAGAATCCAAAAAACAAGGATAGTGTAAACAGCCTCTGGGACAACTTCAACTATTCCAACATTCATATCACAGGGGTACCACAAGGAGAAGATAAACAGCAAAAAATTGGAACTCAATTTGAAAAAATAATGAAAAACTCCCCTAATATGGTGATGAAAATAGACATGCAAGTCCAGGAAGCACAGAGAATCCCAAACAAGATGGATGCAAAGAGCCCCCCTCCAAGATACATCATAATTAAAATGCCAAAGTTTAAAGATAAAGAGAGACTCTTAAATGCAACAAGAGAAAAGCAGTTAGTTAGCTACAGGGGAGTTCCCATAAGGCTATCAGCTAATTTCTCTAAAGAAACTTTGCAGGCTAGAAGGGATTGGCAAGAAATATTCGAAGTCATGAAAAGCAGGGATCTACAGCCAAGATTGCTCTACGCAGAAGAAATGTAATTTAGAATCTAAGGGCACGTAAAGAGCTTCCCAAATAAAAAATAAAGGAGTTGATCATCATCAAACCATTACTATATGAAATGTTAAAGGGACTTATTTTAGAAAAAGAAGATGATCAAAACTAGAAACAATAAAATGGTAATAAATATATGTCTATCAACAATTGAATCTAAAAATCAAACTACGCAAACAAGAAGAACAGAGACAGAATCATGAATATGAAGAGTGTTTGATAGTTGTCAGATGGGAGGAGGTATGGAGGAATAGGTGGACAGGTGAGGGGATTAATAAGTACAGTAGTTAGTCACAGAATAGCCACGGGGATGTAAAATACAGTATAGGAAATGGAGTAGCCAAAGAACTTATACTCATGATCCATGGACATGAATAATGGTGGAGGGATTGCCTAAGGCAGTGGTGGGTGCTGGGTGGAGGGAGGCAAAGGGGGAACAATTGAGACAACTCTAATAACATAAAAAATAAAATATAATTTAAAAATTTTAAAGCAAAAAGAAAATCCTTTACATTCAGAAGATACTGGAAAATTTCTTCCTCATCTGCTAGTAGAAGTAAAGAGTAGTATTTTTATCTCTTTGACATAGGGTGATTAAACTAAATATAGGTAAAGGGCTTAGCATGTTACAAAACAAAAATTCAATTGCCAACTTCCAAAATAGTTGAGAATAGATTTCTCTCTACTATGTAAGTGCAAACAGATTTATTAAGGTATATAAAAAGCTCACAAGACTATTGTGAGGGGTAAAAAGGAAAGCAACACACAAATAACTAAAAAACATAGATTCACAAACCAAAACCATGCTAACCAAAGAATTGGTCTGCAAAGATGGCTGCTGCCCCTGCCACTACTAGGAAGTTGAAAACTCAAGAAGCCACGAGCACAGCTGTTGCTTCACTGTACTGCCTCTATCAGCCAAAGAAATGATTCATACCTTGCCTCTCTCTCCACAGTCTTCATTTCAGGTCAACATTTCATGGGTGTTCATCTAATCAAGGAAGCTTAAAATATATTTACTAGTTGCAGGAATTTTCCACTGCATGAGAGGTCAGCGCCCCATCCCCCGACTTGTTCAGGGTTAGGATCAACTGTAGATCCTAGCTGCAAAAGATTCTGAGAATGTAGTCTTTAGTTTCCCAAGCTTTGTGGTGCAAATGGTCATACCAGCAGGTGGCTGGAATGAGTGCGGGTTGTCAATATCTATAAACAGTCCACAACTGTAGTTACTCAACCTCTGAACATTTTTATACTTAAATTTTTTAATAATATATTATTTTTAATGTAATCTTTATTGTATTTTTTCCATTACCATTTAGTTCCCTTATACCTTCCTCCCCCAACAACTGCCACATTGTTGTCCATGTCCATGAGTCCTTTTTCCTTTTTGCTCAATCCCTCCACCCTGAACAACAAAATACTACTAAACCTAAATTTCTCCCCTTCCTCCTAAAATGAAAAGCCCAAAGCCACATGAGACCTTGCCTTTATCCCTAAGGGATTTTTATTCATCTTCTAGGTTAATCACATCTTCTCTTTTTAAAAAAGAAATATTTTATTTATTTTTAGAGAGAAGGGAAGGGAGAGAGAAAAAGAGAGAGAAACATCAACGTGTGGTTGTCTCTTGTGCACCCCAACTGGGGACTTGACCTGCAACCCAGGCATGTGCCCTGACTGAGAATCAAACCAACAACCCCTTGGTTCGCAGGCCAGCACTCAATCCCCTGAGCCACACCAGCCAAGACAATCACATCCTTTCTTGATACCCTGTAACCTGCGGACTAAAATAAAATTTAACCCAGACCAGAGCACATGTGAAATAATAGGAAAAATTGTCAGGGAGAGAGAAAATAGGGCAGGGCAGGAGAGGTAAAATCATGTTAATACATATAAAAATATACACCCTACCAGAAATAGTTAACAGATATTATTGACTGAATGTTCAGTGACCATATGTTAAATACTTTGACAAAGGCAAGACCAAAGGTAAATATGACCATTATGGAATGGACTTTCAGGATATATGAATAAATCTGAAATGTTATTACAATGTTTAAATTATTATCATAAATTTTAGTGGCCTACTTAAAAGTTGTAGTGTTGAGCAATATTCTCAGTCCCTGGCTTTCTATCCTGCTCACAAAATCACACATTAGGAATACTAAATTATCACTTACTATCAACTGAACTTGAAAGAGTAGTGAAATTTTTTTCTAGCTCTGCCAATAGGCGTTAGCTGATGGGAAAATTTATCATTCCAGTATAAAGGTTTCCTTCTTTAATCACAGTTGACTAAAGTAAAGACTTATCTTTAGCTACTGGTCTTGAAGATCAATAGACCTGTGATAATGCAATTTCACTGATACAGTCTCACGGATTGAAGCTCTGTGCACCACTTGGAAATGTTTTCTGCATATTTTCAGAAGTAGACTTAAGACTAGTAGTGATTTGTGCTCTTCCATCGCTAATATTTTAGCATGTACTTTCAGCTTCAATCACTTGAGAAAGTTTCATCCTTACATCTTGGAAGTAGAAATTTTTCAGTGAAGAGTATCATTTGCTTGACTAGTGAGAACAAAACATTCTGTTTTCTCCATCACTTTCTTTTCTTCATACTTTTTCTGTTCTTTATTGCACGTGTATAGCAAATAATTGTCATACTCCACATGATTTTGGAGGTTTTGTTGCTTTGTGAAATTTTGAGGTAGTAAAGTTGATATTCTATTTTAAAATTAAAATTCAGCCTTACAAATGTGAAGAAATCTCTAATAGAACATCTAAAAAGTAAAAATAAACCCATGACCTAAACTTAATTAAACTCAAAAAATTCTATAAATTCTTAAACATGTTTGCCTGCCATTACACTTCAGCCTATTATAGAAGGGGACATGATAGAGGGGGAGCAAAGACAACCAGAAGACAATGAGGCAGACTTGGGAATTGTAGGTAGGGACCTCGATTTAAGGAAGCACTGCATTGCCGAGCTTGCACTTGAGAGTAAGTGCCTCCTTAAATTTTGAGCAGTGAACACCTTACTAGCCTCACCATTGGTTGCACTCTGAGTTTCCATTAGTATGAAGTAGCAAGAACGTAAATTGTGAGACAGCGGTCTTCTGTGGGCTGTCATAGTCAGGCAAGGTGACCCTACAAGCAGAGGCTGGGGATAGATATACTGTTGGGAAAGGAACTGGAATAAAGGGCTTTGTAGAGATTCAGGAACTGGGAAGGAAGATTGAGCCAATGCTCCCAAGGGCATTTTTTCTCTTGTATTCTTTTTTTCTAGCAGCCCTGAACCTTCCTGCTCCAATATGGACTAGTCTCTCAAGACACATGTTGAGATTTCCTTGTGTGCCTTTCAATATCCTCTTTCCCTTTTGGGGTCCCTTTTACCTGATCTTATGTGTTTCCTCTTATTGATGTACTACTAGACAATTTGGGATAATATTCTCCAATAGCTTCCTGAGAGAAAGTATATGAGAGGTTACTTTCTGAGATTGTACATAGCTGAATCCCCCTGGCTGGTTTGGCTCAGTGGATTGAGCGTCGGCCTGCGAGCTAAGTGTCGCTGGTTCGATCTTCCAGTCAGGGCACATCAGAGAAGGAAAACTCTGACTCCAAAAAACCTCTGCTGCCTTGCGGCATACCTCTTCAGGGGAAGGGCTAAGGGAGTAAACCCCGACAGAAAATCCGGAGCCGGAGTCCCTAAGGCGGTTTGACGTTGTAGTCAACACCGGCAACTCCTGCGGCGCACCTGAAGCCAAGCTGTATCGACTCCGTCTTTCCCTTGGATCCTTCAGCTGCGAAGAGAGGGGGGGTCTGCTGCATGGGCAACAGCGGACCCTCCATATTACCCTGCCCAGGCTCTGTAGCTTCAGCTTCACTGGAGAGGACACTCCAGCGTCATCGCAAGATGTCGATTCAACACGGGAGGAGACAGATATCGTGTCACTCCCGAGTCGGACTGCACAGGCATTCTCGGCGGTGCAGATAGACTCTTAAGAAGCTACACCATCGTCTCTCGAGACGGACGGCTGCCGACGACGACATAGCTGAAAAATTTTGTATTTTATTATCAAATCTTATTGGTAATTTGGTTGGAAATAGAACTTTGGGTAGAAAATTGTATCCTTGAAAAAAGTTGAAAGTAATGTTCCATTGTCTTTGGTTTCCAATGTGGTTGTTGAAGAACGAGAGAACATTTTTATTTCTTATGTTTTATCTGAGGCTTGTTTCCCATCTCTGCCCTCCCCAGCATCTCTTAGAATTTACTCTTGGTATACCTTTATATATATATTTTTTGCTGGGTAACCTGAGAATATGAATTAAAATATTTAAAGTTTCCCTTAAATTCTTCTTTTTTGTAAATATTTTTTTAGGTCTCTGTCTTTTGTGTTGGAGGCCTTAATCAAATACTCAGTGTCCCCAAGCTGTCCAATCATATTAAAGAGCAAGACACTAAAAATATGATTGGCTTTCTCTGTTTCCAGCCACAATAGAATAACAGTGACTAGGTTTACACAGATATTTGAAACAAACAAAAACAGAAAAAAGATATAAAACAATGGTTTTCAGGCATGTAGTATCAGGAAGCATTCTTGAGAATAGGAAAAACACATAACATAAGTCCTACAAATACCCCAGCTTTCTGGGTGTAGCAAGGTTGCAGGTCACAAGTTCAGTACTAAAAACCAGTTGTATTTATATATACTAGCTAAAGCCATAAGTTGAAATTTAAAAACGATACTACTTATCATCACATCACAAATATGAAATACTTAGGAGTAAATTTGTCAAAGGATGTGCAAGACGTGTATCTTGAAAACTCAAAACATTGGTGAGACATTAAAGACATACATAAATGGAGATATACACTTTGTTCATTGATTAGGAGACTCATATTATCCAGAAGGCTTCTATTTTTTCAATATGATCTCTAGAGACAATGTAATCTCAATCAAAACCCAGCAGGATTTTTTTTTGCAGAAATTGACAAGATGTCTCTGTCATTCATACAGAAATATACAAATGGCCTAGAATAGCTAAAGTAATTTTGTAAAAGAAGAACAATGTTGGAGGACTTAAAGTATCTGATTTCAAGTCTTATAATGAACAGCCATTATCAAGTCAGTGAACTATTAGAGTAAGATAAACCTATAATCCAATGGAACAAAACAGAGATATTGTCATATATGATCAATTGATTTTTTCTTTTTTAAAAATTTTTGTTCTATTACAGTTGTCCCATTTTTCCTCCATTGCTCTCCCCTGCCCCACCCACTTCCCCCTTCTCTCAGAGTCAATCCCTATCCTGTTGTCCATGTCCATGGGTCATTTATATTAGTTTCTTGACTAGACCCTTCCCTCTTCTCCCCCTCACCCCTCCCCTCTGGTCACTGTCAGTCTGTTCCTTGTTTTCATGCCTCTGGTTCTATTTTGCTCATTTGTTTGTTTTGTTCATTAGGTTCCTATATTAGGTGAGGTCATATGATATTTTTCTTGTGCTGCCTGGCTTATTTCACTAAGCATAATACTCTCCATGTTCCATCTATGTTGTCACAAAAGGTAGGAGTTCCTTCTTTCTTTCTGCAGTATAGTACTCCATTGTGTAAATGTACCAGAGTTTTTCATCCACTCATCCACTGATGGGCACTTAGGTTGTTTCCAGCATTTGTCTATTGTAAGTAGCACTGCTATGAACACAGGGATGCATAAGATCTTTTGAATTGATGTTTCAGGATTCTTCAGGTATAATCATAGCAGTGGAATCGCTGGATCAAAAGGTAGTTCCATTTTGAGTTTTCTGAGGAAGTTCCATATTGTTTTCCATAGTGGCTGCCCCAGTCTGCATTCCCACCAGCAGTGCACTAGGGTTCCCTTTTCTCCACATCCTTGTCAGCACTTGTTTGTTGATTTGTTAATGATGGCCATTTATCTCATTGTGGTTTTACTCTGCATCTCTGATGGCTAGTGATGTTCAGCATTCTTTCATATGCCAATGGGCCCTCTGTATGTCCTCCTTGGAGAGTGCCTGTTCAGGTCCTTTGCCCATTTTTAAATTGGATTTTCTGTCTTCTTGGTGTTGAGTTGTATAAGTTCTTTACATATTTTAGAGATGAAACCCTTGTCCAAGGTATAACTGGCAAATATGTTTTCCCATACCATTGGTTGCTTTTCCTCTGGTTGATGTTTTCTTTCACTGAACAGAAAGTTTTAGTTTGATGTAGTCCCATTTCTTTATTCTTTCCTTTGTTTCCTTTGCCTAAGAGATATATCAGCAAAAATATTGCTGTATGGGATAATTGAGATTTTGCTGCCTATGTTTTCCTCTATGATTTTTATGGTGTCACAGCTTTCATTTAAGGCTTTTATTCATCTTGAGTTTATTCTGGTGTATGGTGTAAGTTAGTGGTCTAGTTTCATTTTTTT
This sequence comes from Furipterus horrens, assembly GCF_987537825.1. Taxonomy (NCBI): domain Eukaryota; kingdom Metazoa; phylum Chordata; class Mammalia; order Chiroptera; family Furipteridae; genus Furipterus; species Furipterus horrens. Next base: position 48,077,892 of record NW_028327182.1, read on the forward strand.
GCATGTCCCTATCCGGTTCTCCCAGCACCATTTGTTGAAGAGGCTATTTTCACTCCATTTTATGCTCCTTTCCCCTTTGTCAAATATAAATTGACTATAGAGACCTGGCTTTATTTCTGGGATCTCTATTCTGTTCCATTGATGTATATGTCAGTTCTTATGACAGTACCACACTGTTTTGATTACTGTGGCCCTGTAATATAGTTTGATATCAGGTATTGTGATCCCTCCTACTTTGTTCTTTCTCAAGATTGCTGAGGCTATTCGGGGTTGTTTTTTGGTTCCATATACATTTTTGAAATATTTGTTCTAGGTCTGTGAAATATGTCATTGGCATTTTAACAGGGATAATATTGAATCTATAAATTGCTTTAGGTAGTATGGACATTTTAATGATGTTAATGCTTCCTATCCATGAACATGGTATATGCTTCCATTTATTTGTATCTTCCTTAATTTCTTTCTTTAGTGTTCTGCAGTTTTCTGAGTTAAGTTTATTCCTAAGTACTTTATTTTTCATGTTACTACAGTAAATGGAATTTTTTCCCTAGTTTTTATTTCTGATATATCATTTCTGGTGTACAGAAATGCCTTCGATTTCTGAATATTGATTTTGCACCCTCCTATTTTGACAAATTCACTTATTAGGTCAAATGGTTTTTTGGTGGAGACTATAGGGTTTTCTATGTACACTATCATGTTGTCTACGAATACATAATGACAATTTTACTTCCTCTTTTCCAATTTGGATGCCTTTTATTTCTTTTTCTTGTCTGATTGCTATGTCTAGAACTTCCAAAACTGTGTTGAATAAAGTGGAGTGAGTGGACATCCTTGTCTTGTTCCTGATCTTAGGGGGAATGCTTTCAGTTTTTCCCATTGAGTATGATGTTGGCTTCAGGTTTCTTGTATACAGCCTTTATTATGTTGAGGTATGCTCTCTCTATTCCCAGTTTTCTGAGCATTTTTATCATAAATTAGTACTGTACTTTATCAAAGACTTTTTCAGCATTGATTTATATGATCATGTGATTTTTGTCTTTTATTTTGTTTATGTGGTATATTACGTTTATTGATGTAATATTATACCATCCTCACATCCTTGGGATGAATCCCACTTTATCTTGGTGTATGATCTTTGTAATGTATTGCTGGATCCGGTTTTCCCATATTCTGTTGAGGATTTTAGCATCTATGTTCATCAGAGATATTGGCATGTAGTTTTCTTTCTTTGTTGTGTCTTGACCTGGTTTTGGAATTAGGATAATACTGGTTTCATAGAAAGAGTTTGGGAGTCATCTATCTTCTTGGATTTTTTGGAATAGTTGGAGAAGGATGGAAGTTACTTCTTCCCTAAATGTTTGGTAAAATTTGCCTGTGTAGTCATCCAGTCTGGGACTTTTGTGTGTCAGGAGTTTTTTTAATTACTGCTTCAATTTCACTAGTTGTTATCAGTTTATTCAGGTTTTCTGCTTCTTGATTCAGTTTTGAAGATTATATTTTCCCAGAAAGTTGTCCATTTCACCCAGGTTGTCAAATTTCTTGTCATATAGTTATTTGTAGCAATTTCTTACAATCTTTTTTATTTCTGTAGTATTGGTTGTGATTTCTCCTCTTTCATTTTGAATTTTATTTATTTGGGCGCTCCCTTTTTTTCTTCATGAATCTAGTTAAAGGCTTGTCAATTTTGTTTATATTTTTCAACAACCAGGTCCTGATTTTATTGATCCTGTGAATTGTTCTTTTAATCTGTATGTCATTTAATTCTCCTGTACTCACTCTGGGCTTTGTTTGTTTTTGTTCTTCTTGTTCTTGTAGCTGTAAGGTTAGGTTGTTTATTTGAGATTTTTCTATCCTTTTTAGTTAGACCTGTATAGCTATGAACCTCCCTCTCAGGACTGCCTTCTCTGTGTCCCATAATTTTGGGGCTGTTGTGTGTTCATTTTCATTTGTTTACAGAAACTTTTTGATTTCTTCCTTGATGTCATTGTTAACCCATCTATTATTTAATAGCATGTTATTCAGTCTCTATGAATTTGAATGTTTTTGAGTTTTTTCCTTCATGTTGGATTCTTGTTTCAAGCCATTGTGATCCAAGAAGATGCTTCATATAATTTCAATTTTCTTGAATTTGTTGAAACTTGTTTTGTGTCCTATCATGTGGTCTATCTTTGAAAATGTTCAATGTGCATTTGAAAAGAATGTGTGTTTTTTTGTTTTGAGTGAAAGGTTCTGTATATATCAATTAAGTCCATTTGATCTAGAGTGTTGTTCAATGTCTCAACATCCTTGGTGTTTCTTTGCTTCAAAGATCTGTCCATTGTTGTCAATGGGGTGTTAAAGTCCCCTACTTGATGTTGTTGCTGTTGATATACTTCTTGAAGTCCCTCAAGATTTACCTTATATATTTGGGTGCTCCCGTGTTGGGTGAATATATGTTTACGAGGGTTTTATCTTCTTGATGGAGTGTTCCCTTAAGTATTATGAAATATCTTTCTTTGTCTCTTTTTATGGTCTTTGTTGTGAAAGCTGTTTTGTCTGATATAAGCATTGATACCTCAGCTTCTTTTTCATGTTCGTTTGCTTGAAATATTTTTGTCCATCCCTTCACTTTCCATATATTTAGCTCTTTTGTTCTTATGTGGGTCTCTTGTAGACAGCATATACATGGGTCATGTTTTCTTATCCATTCAGCTACCCTATGTCTTTTGATTGGAGCATTTAATCCATTTACATTTATGGTTATTATTGATAGGTACTTTTTCATTGTGATTTTTTCTCTTTGTACCAGTGTTCCTCTTTCCTTGTTTCTTTCTGTTTCTTTACCTCCTAAAGCAGACCCTTTAGCACCTCTTGCAATGCTGGGTTGGTGGAGATGTTTACTTTTAGCCTTCTTTTGTGTGGAAAACTTCATATTTCACCTTCCATTTTAAATAATAGCCTTGCTGCATAGAGTAGTCCTTGTTTTAGGTCTTTGGTTTTCATTGCTTAGAATATTTTTTGCCATTCCCTTCTGGCTTGTAGTGTTTCTGTTGAGTAATCAGCTGATAGCCTTATCGGGGCTCCTTGTATGTTTTTCTCTTGCTGCTTTTAGGATTCTCTCTTTTTCTTTGAATTTTGCCATTTTAATTTTGATGTGTCTTGGAGTTGGCCTCATTGGGCTCATCTTCATTGGGACCCTCTGTGCTTCCTGGACTTGCATGATTTTTTCTCTCATCATGTTCATGTAGTTTTCTGTCATTACTTTTTCAAAAAGGTTTTCTATACCTTGTTCTTCTTCTTATCCTTCTGGTACCCTTATGATACAGATATCATTATGTTTCATGTTGTCCTGCAGCTCTCTTAAAACCTCTTCATTCTTTTTCAGTCTTTTTTGTTTTGTTTTGTTTCATTATCTGGGAATTTTTTTGTATGTTGTCCTCAAGCTCACTGATCCAATCCTCTGCTTCATGTAGGCTGCTTTTGATTCCTTCTACTATGTTTTTCAATTCAAAAATTGTATTCTTCATTTTCTCCTGGCTCTTACAGATAGTTTCTATTTTCTTTCTTTCTTTTTCTTTCCCATTTAAAAAAATTATTGCTCTATAACAGTTGTCCCATCTTTCCTATATCCTTTTTAATGCTGGTGTAGTTCTCAGTAAGTTCCTTGTAGCTTCCCTATAGTTCTCCATATTTCCTCTGGAGTTCTTTGTGTTTTCTCTGAGCTTGCTGAGCAATCGAGTTTCCATATAATTGTTATTTTGAACTCCATGTCTGGTTGTTTGCTTGCCTCTATTTCATTTAGCACTCTTTCTGGGGATTCCACCTTTCCTTTTAATGGGGGGTTGTTTCTTTGTCTCCCCATTTTTGTGACATTTCCTGTTTGTTTCTTCTTCTTAGATTTATCTGCTTTGACTTCCTCTCTTCATGATATGACCTTCTGTGGTAGGAGACCTGTGGGGATTCAGTGGTGCAGTCTCCTTGGTGTTGTTGGGATGCTCTCTATGCTGTTTATTTGGGCTGCCTGGCTGTACTTGGGTTTTGGTTGTTGTTGTGTTGCTGTTTCGTTCGTGAGTCCTTTCCTCCAGCTAGCTAACCGAGAGTCACTCCTTCCACATCTTGTGTACTATTGTAGATGTGCACTTTTTTTGCTTCCTGGATCTGCCCCTGGTGATGTCAGATCGTGTACCAGTCTGGGCCAACGCAGCCTGTTGGAGACTACCAGATATCTACTGCCTTGTCTGTCTCCTTTAGTTGTTAACCAATTCAATCTGTGATCAGCCATCAGGTTTAAGCACCAAGGTCAGGGCAGATTAATTCCTACAGGTGGGACTATTGCTTCCCTCTGGCTGATGCCACTTGGAGGGGAGTGGTCTGCCTGTGGTATGGGGGATGAGTCAGCACTGGCACCTGGTCGGCTGCTCCCTCAGTTCTATCCTCAAAGCCACCACCCCAAACTCTCTTTAAGCATCTCTAGTCCACTCTGCCCTCCCTCTGCTGGAGCCCAGGGTAAGTGAGTGCTAATGTATTTTTATACGTGGTCCCTTTAAGAACTCTCTGTGTCTCCAGCTGCTTCTCTCTATCCAACAAAAAATTTCAAGGCTTTTTGCTTTTCACAGCTGGATGCTATTTTACTTTTGGTTCTGTTGCTGTAGTCTGGGAACGCCATCTGGGGATTTATATCTTACCCTTCTCAAGGGGACCCCCTGGCTGCTGAGCTGTTTCTCAGTCCCTTCAGCTGCCAGCCGTGGGAGCCCAGTCAGCCCTCTTGCATCTCCACACTTTCTACCGGTCACTTTGTGTTGAAGCGGCTTTTTCTGTTTGTGTTTATAAGGCTTCTCTCCAGCTAGTGTTCAATCAGTTATTCTGGATGATTTCTCCACAATTAAGTTATAAGTCCAGATTCATCCTGGGGGGAGATTAGTGTAGTTTCCACTTTAGCACTTATGAACAGGTTCGTCGGCAGCCGTCCGTCTCGAGAGACGATGGTGTAGCTTCTTAAGAGTCTATCTGCACCGCCGAGAATGGTTGTGCAGTCCGACTCGGGAGTGACACGGTATCTGTCTCCTCCCGTGTTGAATCGACATCTTGCGATGACACTGGAGTGTCCTCTCCAGCGAAGCTGAAGCTACAGAGCCTGGGCAGGGTGATATGGAGGGTCTGCTGTTGCCCATGCAGCAGACCCCCCCTCTCTTCGCAGCTGAAGGGTCCAAGGGAAAGACGGAGTCAATACAGCTTGGCTTCAGGTGCGCCGCAGGAGTTGCCGGTGTTGACTGCAACGTCAAACCGCCTTAGGGACTCCGGCTCCGGATTTTCTGTCGGGGTTTACTCCTTTAGCCTTTCCCCTGAAGAGGTATGCCGCAAGGCAGCGGAGGTTTTTTGGAGTCAGAGTTTTCCTTCTGAACAGGTTATTCACATAAATATTTGTACATGAATGTTCATAACAGCATTATTCACAACACTCAAAAGTTGGAACCATTCAAATATCCTTAAATAGATAGATAAATGAAATGTGGTATATACATACAATGGAATATTATTCAGCTACAGAAAGCAATGAAGTACTAAGACATACTACAACATGAAGGGTCTCTAAAGCACTGAGTAAAAGAAGCCGGACACAAAATGTTGTGTACTGTATCATCCCATTTACATTAAATATCCAAAAGAAATAAATGCATAAAAACAAAAAGCTAATTGGCCAGTGGTTGGGGTAGGAGTGGGGCATAGAAAGTGACTTCTTAACAGGGTTTTCTTTTAGGGTGATGAAGCTGTTTTAGAATTTGGTATCAACATTGTGAATAACTAAATGCTGCTGAATTATACACTTTAATATGGTTAATTTTATGCAACATACGAATTTCACCTCAATTAAAATGAAAACACTTAAGGGGAGAAAATAATCCATATGTTTCATAACATATTAATAAATTTCATTAAGCAAATCTAATTTAGGGAAGATTAAATTTAATGGAGAATAAAAACATTCTAGAACCTAAAAGATTGAACACCTGGCAAATATGCAGAAAAACTGGTCAGCTGGTAGGACCATTTTTCCTCAGTGGAAGTAGCCCTAGGCTTTCTTACCTACAGACAGGAGGCGCCAGGAGACGGCAGGAGTGGCAAAGCAGGCAAACACATCATCCGTGCAGGAGAGGTGGGTGAGGTGAGGCAGGATCACTGACTGGCCCCGGCACTGACCCCACATGTACACATGCCCGTCCTGGGTCTTGGCAGCAGATGTGTGGGCAGAGTGGCAGGCTGCAATTTCAACTACCCTTTCTACTCCTTCTCTATCTTGGATCGCTCCCTGGTCAACTAATTTTTGACAAGTTGTCATGGCAATTCAATGGATAATCTTAGACAATCTATAGATAATCTTTTCAATTAATTGTGCTGGGACAATTGGATTTTCATATGTAAAAACAAAAACAAAATACTTAACAAAATAAATTAACAAGAAAAAACAGAGACATGGAAACATGAAACAGACTAATATCTGTAGGAGGGGAGAAGGGTGTGGGGAATGGTGGAAGGAAAGGGAAGGGATTATTCAAAGAACATGTATGAATGACCCATGGACGTGGACAACAGAGAGGGGATTGACTGTGGAAGAGAAGGGTAGGCTGGGTGGAGAGGGGCAAAGGGAAAACAAATTGGGACAACTGTAATAAAATAAATAATTAAAAGTAAATAGATAAGTAAATAAAACTTTTACCCTAACCTAATACCCTAAATAAATTGACTAAAAGTAATCACATACCTAGTGTAATAACTAAAACTATAAAGCTTCTAAAAGAAAACACAAGAGAAACTCTTAATGACCTTGGATAGGCAAAGATTTTTTGAGTAAGTGACAAAAAGCATGAATTAAAAGAGAATATTTGTTAAATTGGACCTCATCAAAATTAATGACTTTTGCTCTCCAAAAGACACAGTTAAGAAAATGAGAAAAAAGCTACTGACTGAAAGATAATATTTACAAAACACATATCTGATGGAGTTTATCTAGAACATACCAAGAACTCTCAGAACTCAATAATACAAGGCAAACAACCTTATAAAAAATGGACAAAATAGTATTATTTATTTATTTATTTATTTTTAAAATCAGTCTTTCCTCTTCGTTAATTAATTAATTAATTTATTTATTTATTTTGAGAGAAAGAGAGAGGGGAAGGAGAGAGAGAGAGAGATTGGGAGAGAAACATAAATGTGTGACTGCCTCTCATGCGCCCCCAACTGGGGAACTGGCCCGCAACCCAGGCATGTGCCCTGACTGGGAATTGAACCCATGACCCTTTGATTCGCAGGCTAGTGCTCAATCCACTGAGCCATACCAGCCAGGGCTGGACAAAATATTTAAACAAGTACTTTACAAAAGAAGCTATATGGATAGCAAATATGTACATGAAAATATGCTCAACATCATTAGTCATTAGGAAAATGCAAATTAAAGCCACAATAACATATCATACCACAACCACTTGAATGCCTTAAAGACTGACCATACATACCAAGGATCGTGCAAGGCTATAAATCAATTGAAACACCTAAACAGTGTCAGTAGATATATAAAATGTAACAACCACATTGGAAAACAGTTCTTAAAAAGTTAAATATACACATACCATATAACCCAGCCGTTTCAATCCTAGGCTTGTACCCAAGAGAAATGAAAGTATACATTCACATAAAGACTTATACGCAAATGTTCAGTGTACTTTACTTCTAATATTAGTCGGTGAATGGGTCAAGAAATTGTGGTATATGCACATAACGAATGGAGCACCACTACTCAGCAATATTACAGTGTAAATTATTAATATATACAATGTAGATGAACCTCAAAATAGTTACAGTGGGTGAAAGAAGCAAGACAAAAAGTACACACTGTGTGATTCCATTTATATAAAATTCTAGAAAATACAAATTAATCTGTAGGGACAGAATGCAGACCAATTTTGCCAGGGCACTAGGATGGGGACAGGGAGGATTGGATCACAAAAGAGCATGAGGAAACATTGAGGATGAATTGATTGTTTATTATCTTTATAGGGGGCTTGGTCTTACAAATGTATACATATGAAAAAACTAATTATCTTGTACAGTTAAGTGAGTGCAATTTATTGTATATTAATTACACCTTAATAAAACTGTTTTTAAAAAAGTTGATTGGATGCTCCCCATGTGCAAGTTGATTCAAAGATGCACTGTGTTGAACTGTCTCTAGGAATTTTTCTCCTGAAGAAGAATATTCATTGCTTGTACTTTTCCTAATCCCAAATTTATTATTTTTTCAATAATTGATGTTCCTTTAAATATTCAGAAACTTCTTATACACCTAATAAATTAAAGTCATAATTTTGTAAATGAGTCTTCCCAGGCATGCAAACATTAGTCTACAAATTTAGTCAATTAAATTCTTTGCAAGTTAATACCTTAGATTTCTTTAAATATATTAATTAGTTTAAAGGCAAGCAAAATATTTACATAATATTTCAATAATAAACAGAATGAGAACTACTAACAACTTAAATTTACTTTTTCATTATATCTGTTTATTCATCTGTTTATTTATCTTTATCCATACCTGCAACATATTTTTTACTTTTATTTCTTCCCAAGGCACAGTTTTAATTATTTAACCTAGAGAAGCCATGTTTATTCTCAGACAGGTAAATCTTGTGGATTCAGGTTGACCACTGACATTTCAGGACTGGGAACATGATGCATAGGAGCCTCTATCGGGATGATTCTTTGAGTCCATCACCCGACCAGTAAAATCTCTTATTATAGGCCTTTAAATTGGGAATTTTATTTATTGGCCTTGACCAAACAGAGGTTTGATTTCTTCAATCCTTGTCTTATTTTGGAAGTGCTCATCCTGAATATCTTCTCTAGAACACAGTCTAAATAGACTATTTCACAACTGTTTGCTTTGAAACAGGGCCTGATTTCGTTTGCTTATGACTTAAGCCTTTGGACAAACTGTTCATCAAACTCAGAGAAGCAGAAAGTAGAATCCTGGTTGCCAGGGGCTGTGGGAGAGGGAGAAACTGGGAGTTATTGTTTAACAGGTAGAGGGTTTCAGTCATGCATGATGAAAAAGTTCTAGAACACTCCTGTATGACATTGTGCATATAGTTAACTGTACACTTAAGTTTTTTAATTGATATATTTAAAATTTGTTAGAGGGTATGTGTTTTTTATCACAATTTAAAAAATAACATTGCAACTTTTCTTTTTCATTAACCCTTAAGATAGAAATAACAGTGACAGGCAGTATCAGGAGGTCTGTTCTCTGAAGATGTTTCTTTTTCCAGGATGGAAACTTTGGACTCCTGCTTGGATGGTATACACAGTTGCTGGCATCTGAGAGTGGGACAATTTTCTTGGGGTGCTGCTATGCCACATGCAAGCTTTCCCTAAGTCTCCCTTTTTCTTGTCTGAATCTTCATTCCTGCCCTCTGCTGAGCCTGTTGTCCTCTAATTCAGAGCCTCTTCCTTTACAGTTTCTCTAGGGAATAGTTCTTATCCCCAGAAAGGGGGGCGGGGGTGAGGCTGAGAGCTGGCCAAATGGGCATAGGAGACCATCTGCAGAGGTTTCCACCTGGTTTGTCAACAGATTTTTAACACATTCAAGGGTTCCAGCTTGCTCATCACCCCTTCCACAGACCTGATGCCTTGCAGGAAAATCATTCACCTATGTGGTTATCTGCGGCCAAAACTATCAGATACCTACTTACTCAATAGCTAGTGCCTCCTGTTCCTTGCTAACAGGACATCAGTTACCTTTTAGATAACTGGGTGCCTCACCTGAGGTGAGGTACTTACTTTCCCAGCCCCAGTTGTAGCCACAAGAGACCACTTTGTTGTAGGCAGAAATCTGCTGAGTGACTTAAAAGTGTTTTCTTAATAAAAAGGGACAGATATGACTGCCATGTAGTTTCCCCTTTATTCTTTCTTTGAGGCAGACATAATATTTGAAGTTTCAGGGACCAACTTGTGATCATGAGGCAAACAAAAGTTATCAAGCTAAGGATTGCTGAACAGGGAGATAGAGCCTGGCCTAGGTGAATAGCTGAAACTGTATAGTGGAAAATTGTAACGGTGGGGAATTGTAGCCCACCTCACCATTCTTTAGACATTGTTTCTGTAAGTTAGAACTCTGACTAATATGTGGCTTGTAGATGAACAGCATATTTGTATAAGAATCCTAGGAACTAACTTCAAAAGACACAGACTCCAACCTTCAGGCATCCCAGTTCTGGAAGTTTTGCTAAACTTGGACCATGAACCAAGATGACATAAAGCCAGGATGACTTAGGGTGATGCATACCGGACCATCACTTGCCTTATCAAAATGGACTGTGCTAGTCTTCATGTAGAGAACTTTGCAATCCTCTCCCTTAATCTCTTTATTCTGTTTCCCTCTCCTTCCTCATAAAAACCTGTGCCTCCACTGAGAGATGGGGATGGGCGTTGTGACATGAGTTCCCCGTCTTCCCAGGAGATGGGCTTTAAGACGTGAGTCCCCCATCTTCCGGTGGCTGGCTGGCACCTGAAAAATAAACCACTTTCTTTTACATCAGCACCTGCCTCATGAGTATTGGCTTTCGTAGCAGCAGGCAGCTTTCAGTCACAAACCAAAGCTGGCAACCACTTTCTTCGGGACATCTTGTAATATGAGAAAAATAAACCCCTATATATTTTAAGCCTCTGCTTGTTATATATTCTATTACTTGCAGCTGAACACATGCCTACCTGATGCAGAAGTCTTTTTGTCCAAGCACTGAGATTGTACCTTTCATCATGCAGCTGAGTCACTTTCCATTCTTCAGCTATTCTTTAGCTTCCAAAATGGTGCTGAACTCTTTACTCACTTGTTGTCTCCTCCACTTTTTGTACTTTAAAAAATGCACATAGCATCCTTTTAGTGGGAATCTGGGGGAAGAAAAAATAAGAAATAAATGTGCAGTTAAGCTACAGTGTTTGACTGGAAGTCTTTCAATAACCTCTCTGCTCTTAGTCTTCCGCACATGGTCCACATTCTAAGTTGAGAAATCTAAGTTGCAAATCTTACCATGGTACTCATCTGCTTAAATCCATTTGGTTTTGTTACATAAAAGTAATGGGGAGTTTTCTGCAAACTCGAAAGTAAGAGTTAAAATCCACAGGGAAGGAATATAATTATCTATTTGTTCCAAGATCCTAATATATTGCCCTGAGAGAAAGAATGAGCTCATCATCTCACCATCCCTACCTGGGGGAAATCACAGGAGCAAAAAGTCACCATTGATAATAGGTGTGTGTTGTATCCCTGGATGTCTCAAAGATGAAAAGGTAATTAAGAACCACTGTTTAAAGAGATTTGTGCAAAAGGGAAGAGGAGTGGAGCCAAATAGAGGTGAACGAGTGAGACACAAAGTCAATAATAAGCTTGTTCTTTCTTTGTTACATAAACTATCTGGACAGAGTAAGGTTTTTTGTTAGGAGTGAGAGATAATAATGATAGTGATTATGATGTCCACTGTGATGTGTTACCCACAGCCAGCCTTCAGCACATCAGCCCCTTTGAGCCCTAGCTGAGCTGCATAGGCAAAGATTCTGCTCCTCCCTGTGCAGCCATAGCCAATTACTGATGAAGGGTGTCTAGACTGAGTGACTTAAACAACAGACATTTATTTTCTTAAAGTTCTGAAAGCTGGAAGTCTAAGATCAGGACATCAGCATGGTTGGGTTTTGGGGCTCTCTGACTTGCAGATGGCCATCTTCTCACTGTATCCTCACATAGTGGGGAGAGAGCACTTGGGTCTTTTTGTCTTTTTATAAAAACTCACTAATTTTATCATGGGGTACCCCCTCATGAGCACATCTGAACCTGATCACTGTTCAAAGACATCACCTCCAAATACCAATATGTTGTGGGGTAGGGCTTCCACATATGAATTTGGGGAGATACAAACATTCAGTCCATAACAAAGGGGAGTAAAGGCCTGGCCATCTTAGCCCTGTTTGGGACAATCCACTCACAACTCAACTTCTCTCTCTACTCAGTCTGCTTCCTTCCACAGGGGCTAACCCTAAGGGCGCCTTACTAAACATGCTGGTGACTAAACTAGTTAGCCAGGGAATCTCCCCTGGAACAGTATCTTACACCTGCTTTGCAATTTACAAGTAGATTTTGACCACATGTTCTCATTACCTTCTTTAGTCCTTATCAACTACATTGTGAGGGATCTCTATTTTTTTACTTTAAGGACAAGAAAACTGAGGGTAAGAGAGAGTACTTGTCCAGGGCAAGGAACAAGGCTGGAATTTAATCATGGTCTTCAGCAGGTCTGAAAAAGAAAGAAAGAGAGAGAGCAAGAAAGAGGAAGGAAGGAGTGAAGGAAGGAAGGGAGAGAGGGATGGAGGGAGGGAGAGAGGGAGGGAGAAAAAAAAAAGAAAACAAAGCAGGCCTGTGCCACAGGCCTGGTCAGAGAATTCGGTACCCAGAGTCTGACCACTCAGGCCTCTATTTTCTAACAAAACTGCACTGCCATTTCTGAGAATGTACTTATTTAGATGCCAACATGTACACAAGTTACACTCAAAAGCCAGAGACACTCAAAACATTAAAGACACCAGCAAAATCTTAAAATGTTAGCTGTACTAATGAGTTTTCAGGTGTATTCTGCGGGAAATTAACAGGCAAAGCTGCTATAATTCTTTCCAAGCAATATGGAACCTAGGACACAGAGGTACAAATAGTCTCCATAGCAACCACCACAAATGCTGGAAGATGAAATCCTGGTCTTTATTCATGCAGCAGATCACATGGGGTCAGGTACTGTTTATTTCTCTAGCAGAAACCACACATCTCTGGGGTTTTAATTTCATCCTTAAGATCAGTAAGAAAAGAAGGAAGCAGTATAAATGAAAGCAGTTACAAATGAACATGTAGTGAACATAAAACATTCAACTAGCTTCTTGAAGTATGTACTTTTATAAAATGTGCTTCAGAATCCAAGCTTACACACACACATACTGTCTTTAGGACTTCAAACATTGCCTTCTCTTCATTATAATTCTAAACTCACACACTGACCTCATTATGTGAATGTTTGGTTTGGTAGGATTTTTCAGTTACATAGGTAATTGACAGTTATATGTTTGCCTCATCCAGCATTACTTTTAACAATCTTGCCTCCCAGAAGACCATAATATTGAGCAATCCTGGAGTCAAACTGAAACTACAGGCTATAAATCAATGTTATTCTTTTTCATTAAAATAGCCTTGCTGAAGTAGCAGGTGCTGACTGGTCACATAACCAATTGCTGAGTCCTTGACAGATGGGGGTTTACATTTTCTGTTGTCTTTCTGAACTCTATTTCATTTATTTATTTAACAAATATTTATTGATGTGTTCTTTATATGAATATGCATCAGGCACTCATTCAAATTTAAAAGTTCTGACATGCAGTGGAATAATTTGCCTAACAAAATTACTCTAACAAACATTGTTTAATCACATTTATGTAACTTTATAGGACTAGAGAAATTACAGGAGAATAGCACGGTTTCTCATATGCATAAGAAGAGTAATACTATTTACAAGGATCAAAAAAGGAGCGATTTTATAAAATTGACAAAGTATCTTATCTCACAAATCAATTTTCAGTCTTTAGAAGGAATCTCTTTGCTCTTGGATGGGTGGCTAAGTTGGTCGGAGCATCGTCTGGTGCACCAAAAGTTTGCAGGTTCTATTCCTGATCAGGGCATATACCTAGGTAATAGGTTCAATCCTTGACTGGGGCACAAATAGGAGGCAACCAATTCATGTTTTCTTCTCTCCCTCTCTATCTTCCTTTCTCTCTCTAAAATCAATAAACATATTCTCAGGTGAAGATTAAAAACAAAAAAGGAAAAAGAATCAGTTTGGAAATCTGGCCTCTAAGAGAAAGGAAATGACATTTTTAAATAATACCTTTAGGTTTTTCTTTACTAGCTGCTAAATGAAGGAGCCAGACCAAAGGCAGACAGCCTGTGGTACCTGGGAACTGAATAGGAATGGAGGTTAATTTTGATGGTATTGTACTCTCCACTTCTATCTTACTTTCCTTTTTTCTGTCCTTTTATTCTCCTCCGCATTTTCATTTTTCCTGCCTAGGGGCCTATTCATGGAATTTAAAAGATGAAAAGGTTTCTAGTCCATGGCTGGTGGCAAATACAAGTTTTGGCTTTCTCATTGTAAATAAAACTTTGCCTCTTTTTTAACATGCCCCATGGGTCATAGTTAGAGACACAACTTCAGAAGACCCAATAGTGGATGCTTGACATGCTGTCAGAATACCACTGTTTCCAAAATACTGTGAAATTTCACAGCGATTTGTGAAGCAATTTTGAAAGTCAAGTTACAGAACCTTGGAATACTTATAGAGGCCATTCGTAGCTAGCTGTCAGTGGCAACAGTGGCCATTTTATGAGAAACGCTCACGATAAATCACTGGGACACAGGACTTCAGCAGCAAAGCAAGGCGTTCATTCATGAGTCTGCAGAGTCAAGCACACAGCTGGCCAGCAGCATGCGCGCACCTACAAAATGGAGTTGGCTGTTTTTATCCTAATTCGAGTAAACCTCCCTCTTCCCCTCTTCCCCTCTTTCCCTCCTTCTCCTTCTCTGTTTTTCCATGCTGGATACTCCAGAATTACAATCTAACGCAATTAACTAAATTAACTGAGGGTGATAATTAACTCAGGGGATCTGATTATAGGTCTGTTTCCAGCTCTTCTTTGAAATTTCCCTATCTCGTTTGCTGGGCTGTCTAGCTACATTTTCCCATTTCCCGGAGTTTGGTGATGAATATCTCCCCTGCTTTGATCTCAGACATCCTTTGTCCTCAGAAGCATTTGTGCTGAGCTGCGGAATGCCCACTTCCTGACTTGTAGCTTGGAGACCCCCTGATTCAAGATTTAATTACATTTGTCTTTTGCTGCTGATTATTTTCTACTGGTTTGGGAGTCACCAGTTTCCTTTCCCCTTACAGTTCTAATGTATGTGCATACATTTGTACTCCAATTTTAGGTAAGTAGAGTTCTAATCTTGAGGGGGGTTTTCCCTCCACTTTCTCTGGCACCTGTTTTCCTATGCACACACTTGCATGATACTGTAACTATTATCATCACATGATCGTAGGAGAAAAGCCAGAAAAAAATGATTCTACCTATCAAAGAATTTGATTTAAAAAATATAAAACTTTACAGCTGGGAGGGAATTGAACATTTCTAATCTGCCTTGTTCACTGCAATGAATGCTCGAGAAATATCTATTGAATAAATATATTAATTAACCATTCCATTTCCACCTCCATTTTCAGTGTTTCCCGTGTATATATTACTGTAAGAACGGTGCCACTCAGAGAACCATCAAGATGCAGCAAGCAGAAAAAATAAGTTTATTAAGAAAACTAGCAAGCAGGGAGGAAGCCGTGTCAGGAATGGCTCTGACTCCGGCTTCCTAAGGAGGAAGTGCCTTGCTTTATAGGGGGAAGAAAAAAGAAACTATTGAATTTAGTCATTTATCTCACAGCTGCCTGATCAAGGCTGAACACGATTCGGTTTGGCACATTTTGCGGTCATGGGAAACCCCCTTCACAAAATATTGCTTTTTCCCAGACAGCTGCAAGCAGGCAGGAGGTGAGGGGAGGGCATGGGAACCCAGGCTGTCATTTACAGAGTGAGAGTCTCCAAAAATCCCAGAGCCTACAGATTGGGGGATGGGGAAAAGAGAACAGCTTTTAAGATGCCTTTGCATGACTATGGCTAGTAGCTAGTGTCTTAGTTATGAAAATGGCTTTGGTTCTTCCAAGGCCCCAGGAGATGGGAGGGGTTTTGACCATGGAATGGTGCAGAAAGAGCACACAGAGCCTGCACAAGGTTCTGTGAATGGTCAGAAGTGGTTACCATGTCCACCACATCACAGGACACAGTCAGGGATTTAAAAATAAGTGGCAGACATTTTAGCGAGAACTCCATGTGGTTTGGAAAGGAAAGGGAGGATACCATGCGGCTTTGAAAAGGACAGAGAGAGAACCTGCATGATCCGGTACAACATGGCACATGTTTTCCTGGACTGTTATACAGCTGATAGATAAGGGATGGGGAACTTCTGGGCATGTTTTTGGCTTCTAGCCTTTTGGTAAGCAAGAGAAGTGCTGGGTCCCGTGGGAGAACAGGGCTCTGAGCTGAAGTGCTCACTGCCTTCCCCAGGTTGGAATATTGTAAATAAAGACCTGTTTTCCTCAACACTAGTTGTTGGGTTTTACATCAAGGTGCCACATAAAAGAACCCGCTTTTGCTATGTACCAGTTTTGGTGAGTCCAGATGGTACCAATGGAACCCATAGCCAGGTTCTCTCTGTAATATACATAAATCACCTGGGGGAGGTTGTTAAAATGCAGATTCTGGCCATGGCAGGGTGGCTCAGTTGGTTACAAGTTCAATTCCCAGTTAGGGCACATATGAAAGGCAGCCTATTGATGTTTCTCTCTCACATTGATCCCCCCTCCCACCTTTTTCTCTCTAAGAATCAATGAACATATTCTTGAGTGAGGATAAAAAGTAAACTTTTTTTTTTTTTTAATGCAGATTCTGATTCAGGAGGTCTAGGGAGCAGCTCTAATTCTGCATTTTTATCAAAGCTCTAAAGTGAACAGATATTGTAAGTCTGGGGACCACACTTTGAATAGCAAAGTTCTAAGTCACAAATTTGACAATCCTTATTATTTCCACCTTAAAAATACACAACTGAATTTTCCTCTGGTAGTGGCTATTTTGTTTTATTCATTAGACTAGCAATTTTAAAATTAGACTATGCTATAATTGCCCCTGTTAGAAACAAGGACATAGTGACTCCCAAACCAGTAAAAAGTCATTAGTAACAAAGGGCAAATGTAATTAAAGGGTCTTAAGGGCAAATGTAATTAGAGGGTCTCTGAGAAGGGAGCTGACATCACTGGCATATCTACAAACCACAGAAGGGGCATTTAGATAACCGTGTTAGATTGTAACTCCGGAGTAACCAGTAATGGAGAAATGGGGAAGAAGGAGAGGGGAGGGGGAGCTAATTGCGTTAGGGCGGGGAAGCTAATCGCTCTCACTTTAGGGCAAAGAAGATAATCACTTTAGGGTGGCAATTTTAGGGTGGAGAAGATAATCACTTTAGCGTGGCAATTTCAGGGTGGAAAAGATAATCACTTTAGGGTGGCAATTTCAGGGTGGGGAAGCTAAGACTATCAAACCAGTTTCCTTTGTCTACTTGGCGCGCACATTCTCCTGGCTGTGAGGGTGCACCCAGCTCTGCAGACTCGTGAATAAAGGCCTCGTTTTACTGCTCAAGTCCTGTGTCCCAGTTTTTATTGTGAGCGTTTCTCACACCCCTGTTTCATTACAAATGAGTATTTGGGAACTGAATACTAAATAAACTGATTTATCTAGCTGCAAAGAGGCATAGTTAAGGGATTTCCATTTTATTTTTCTTAGTATTTTAAATTTATTTTTCAAGTACAGTCAACAAACAGTATTATATTAATTTCAGGCATACAATAAAGTGATTAGACATTTACATAAATTACAAAGTAATCATCTGATAATTCTAGTACCATACATAGGTATTACAATATTATTGACTATATTTACTGTGTTCGACTTTACATCCCCATGACTTTTTGTAACTGACAATCTGTACTACTTAATTCTTTTCACATTTTTCACCCATCCCCTAAACCCTCTACAATCTGTTGACCATTTGACTGTTCTCTGTATCTGTGAGTTTGTTTCTCTTTTGTTTATCCATTTATTTTGTTTTTGGGATTCTACATATTCATGAAATCATATGGCATTTGTCTTCCTCTGACTTATTTCACTTAGGATAATGTTCTCTAGGTCCATCCGTGTTGTTGCAATGGGAAGATTTCCATTTTTTTAACAGCTGAGTAAATATTCCATTGTATATGTGTAGCACATCTTCTTTATACATTGATGAACACTTAGGTAGCTTCCATAACTTGGCTATTGAAAATAATGCTGCAAGGAACATAGGGGTGTATATGTCCTTCAAATTAGTGTTTTTATTTCTTCAGATAAATTCCCAGAAATTCCATTTCTGGGTCATATGATAGTGCTATTTTTAATTTTTTGAGGAACATTTATACTGTTTTCCGTCGTCGGCAGCCGTCCGTCTCGAGAGACGATGGTGTAGCTTCTTAAGAGTCTACCTGCACCGCCGAGAATGGCTGTGCAGTCCGACTCGGGAGTGACACGGTATCTGTCTCCTCCCGTGTTAAATCGACATCTGTTTTCCGTAGTGGCTGGAATAATCTGCATTCCTGTTACAGAAACACGGGTGTTCCAAAAAAACCCAGTTTGCGGCTGAGGGATGGGGAAAAGGAAGCAGCTTTTAGAATGCCTCCACATGCCTGAGGCTGGTGGCTAGTATCTTTTTTTATGCAAAATGGCTTTAATGCATCCAAAGCCTCAGGTAGATGGGAGGGGACTTGGACCAGGGGATGGTATGGAGAAAGCACACAGATCCTGCGTGAGGTTCTGTGAATGGTCAGAACTGGTTACGGCACCCACTGCATCAGAGGACGTAGTCAGGGATTTAAAAATAAGCGGCAGACATTTTAGCCAGGCTGACTGTGCGGATTTGACTAAGATTGAGGCTGACTATGTGCATTTGACTGAGGCTGAGGCTGACTGTGCGGATTACAAAAGGACTAATTATACAGTTTACAAGGAGGCTGAGAATCCACGAGGTTCTGGATTAAAAGCTGGTGGACCCCATAACACAGACGAAGTCTTCCCAATCAGGATTGAATGACTGGCAGCTACTGGTAAAGCTGAACAGTGTTTGGAAAGTAGGGAAAGGGTTTCTCTGACTTTTCTAAAACTAGCTGGTTTGGTAGGGGGGGAGGCAAGGATATGTGTTTATGGGTGTTTTAAAGAACATAAGACTTAACAACAGAAATCCGCAAATAACTAAATCTATATAACTGTTAAATAAATAATTATTTTTCTTTTCACTAAACTCTGGTATTGAGAGTTATAATTTTGGCGGCGGGCAATCGGGCCCCTAACTAAAAAGCCCGTGGGTTTGTTTTCAATTGGAGCAGCCCAGGGGTTCTGTAACATTCCCACCAATAGTGCACATGGAGTTCCCCCTTCTCCTCATCCTTGCTAACACTTGTTTGGTGATTTACTAATGATAGCGATTCTGATTGTTGCAAGGTGATATCTCATTGTGGTTTTAACTTGCATTTCCCTGATGATTACTGTTGGTTGAGCACCTTTTCATCTGTCTATCAGTCATCTATATGTCCTAAAAGAAGAGTTTTAAATCTATGTTCATTTATGAAATTGTCATTTCTTTCATATACAACAAAACTTTAGCTGATTCAGGTCTCTCTAGGTGGACATCTCTAGAGGAAGTGCACTTATTTTCCTAGATGCTATCTTATTTGCCTCTTGAACTTTAAGAAGAAATTTTGAAGGAGCATGGAGGTAGTGGACTTCTACCAGCCTTAGTACATCTACACATTGAGAGGAGGAGCCTGTATTAGTTATCTATTGCTTCTTGTCTCTGCTCTGTAATGCCTGGGGCCTCAGCTGGAGGATTCAGAGACAAGAGGGCTGAAACCATCTGAAGGCTTAACTGAGGCGGGAGGAGATACTCCAAGAGACCCATGTAGCTGGCTACTGGGTGCTGGCAAGTTGGTTCTTCTCCACAGAATCCTCTTTATAGATGAACATCGCTACACAGGGACATTTCCACAGAGCTGTTGGATTGTCAATATATTGGTTGGATTCCCCCAAAATAAGTGAGCTGGCAAAGACAAATACAGACTTTCACCCTTGTGCCTGAACCTGTTGACAAGGCAGACCCTCCAAAATGATTCTTCAACTTCCTGTTCTTTGTCTCATGATTGAGTGACTGTTTGTCTCCTTGAAACTGGCTCACCACAGAGAAAAACCTTTCTCTTCAGATCACTGTTAAGAGTTCCCTTTGCAAAAGAATGCAAGCTATAAATCACCCTATCTGTAACTTATCTCCTCACTACAAAAGTCTAAGACAAAAGCTACCCTGCTGAGACACTCTGATCTTCAGATCTAGGGTGTTCCTTCTATTACAATAGCTTAATGAGAGAGAGAGAGAGACAGAGAGGGAATGAGAACAGATAGAAGGCTATCCTTGTTACCATCTAGCCCTGGACATCACATAGTTTGACTTTCACCACATTTTGAAGAAAGAAATATCAGACTTCCGGCCAAGATGGAGGCTTAGACGGACACGCTAGGTCTCCCTCTACAACTATAGTGGAATACAACTACTTTAAAACAAAGGATAACTAGAAATTCCAGAAAATAAAGCTACACGGAAGCCCAACATATGAAGTTATAAACCAGCGGTGCCATTTGGGCAGGTAAGAGTTAAAGAAGGCAAAGCTGTTTGCGGAGCGGCGGGGCGGGGCGGGGCGGCGAAAAATCCTGGAGGCAATCAAGCCCCTGGCGTGCGCGACTCCAATCAAGCCCCTGGCTTGCGCGACTCCGGGCGCTGGGGAGCAGCCGCAGCATCGCCTTGAACAGTGAGGCCCAGGGGGGCGGGAGGACGGATCCCGGTCTCCTAGCTGAATAACTGTGTGAATCCATCTTGGACCCCCGCCCCCACAGAAAGCACCACAGGGCGGCGAAATAGGTCGCGGACAGGCAGGCGCCGGCGGTCGCTGATTTGTGACGCGTACGCAGGCACTGCCCCCTGCCCCCGACAGCCGGCCCAGGAAAACAAAACGCATCTGTCAAAATGAGGCAGGCAACTATAGAGATCCCGGTAACACAACTCACCAGGCAGCAGATAGAGAACCTGACAGATGAACAGATAAGAAACCTGTCAGAGGCTCAGTTCTGGGCCATTGTTATCAGGTGGCTTACAGAATTCACAAAAGAGCAGGAAAAAGATATGAAAGAAGCGAAAAACTTTCATAACAAAAGGAACAAAACCACATACGAGACAGATGGTGAGGAATCCAGAGTCCATTTCAACAAACTGGAATATGGAGAAGGAACAAGCAGTCAACCAATGCAGCGAGAGGAAATGGGAAGCAACAATGAGAGGATCAGAAACCTCTGGGACAGCTATAAAAGGCCCAACATAAGAATCATTGGTTTGCCAGAGAATGAGGAAGATGAAATAGAACTTGAAAAATTGAGTGAAAATATAATAAAGGAGAACTTCCCAGACTTGGGGAAGGGAATAGACTTGCAGATCCAGGAAGCAAGGAGAGTTCCCAAGAGACTGGACCCAGGGAGAACCACTCCAAGACACATTATAATCAAAATGTCAAAAATTAAAGATAAAGAGAGAATCTTAAAAGCAGCAAGAGAGAAGAAAAGAATTATGTACAAAGGGGTCCCGATTAGACTATCAGCTGACTTCTCAAGGGAAACCCTACAGACAAGAAGGGACTGGCAAGAAATATTCAAAGTAATGAAAATCCAAAACCTACAACCACGAATACTCTATCCAGCGAAATTGTCATTCAGAATAGAAGGACAGAGAAAGTGTTTCCAGGACAAAATAAAACTGAAAGAGTTCATTAGATCCAAACCACTGTTATATGAGAAGTTAAAGGGACTGGTTTAAAAAACAGAAGCTAGGGAGATGAAACAAAGGCAAACGAAACAGGCAACGAGAGTGGAAAAGGAACTGTGGGTAAGGGAAACATAGTGAGGGGAGGCCAACAGGGAGGGGGAGTGGGGAGAGGGAGGGAGATGATATAGGAATTGGGGATCATGGTAGGAGGGAATGGAATAGACGGAGAGAGGTTGGGAGGAACTGTAAGCACAACTAATGGACATAATCTAAAAGGGGGGGACAACTGGAGGGAGGGGGCCACCGGGTGGAGGGGAGCAGAGGGAAGGGAAAGGGGCACAAATGTAATATTTTAATCAATAAAACACATTAAATCTGAAAAAAAAAAAAAGAAATATCAAAGAATTAGGATTTATATTAATAAAACCACCTAGAGTCATAGTCGATGGCAGCAGGTGGAATTGCTCAAGAAGTTAGGAAGTAACAATAATAACTTGTTCTAGCATTCTCTCAACATAAATATAGTTTTTATTTTTCTTGCCTGGTGGAATTTAGGTAAGACATAGAAATTTATCTCAATTCAAATAGTACTATAGCAGGTGCAACATATTTGCTCTAGTCTGCCTCTTCACACAGGATATTGGTTAAATCAATCTTCATATAGAGAGGAATTTTTATACTAGGTTTGTCTTTCTACCACCTGTCAACTTCATCACCACAACCAATACAGAAAATCAGGACTGTAAGATGAACTTTGTAAATCATCAATGACCCACGCTTTATGCTGAAAAAAGAGAGAGACGTTTTAGTCATTGAGAGGAGATTCTGGGAACAAAGCCTTATATAGTTAAGCAAGACAATTAATAAGCTGAGTGTAAAGATTCACAGTAATTATTTTATTTAGAAGATATTAGGAAAAGAGGGAAAAATCTACTGAACACAAATTTGCATTCAAGTTAAATGAAAAGTGCTCAATTATAACTGTTGTAGGTCAATGGTCAATTTTTTGTCTGGTCAATTAGTGGCTATTGGATTCATGATTTAGAGAGAGGATGCGCGACCCCAAGAAACATAATTAACATCCCTTTCTCAACGAAAGTCATTGCTCAAGGTCTCTGAAAGCTGAAAGGACTTGTAAAAGAATTGATATAATAAAATCAATTTTAAAATGTTATTTATATAATGCTTTTTGGATTCAGGAAATAGGCAATCTCTGTGTCAGGGCAGCCTTGCTCTAAGAAATCACCCAGATACCACTGTGGGATCAGAGAACGGATTTATTGAGGGGAAAAGGTGAAGGGTGGTGGAGGGGAGAGGCAGCTCCTGGACCAACTCAAGGGCCCAAAGGAGCAAGGGGAATGGGGAGAAAGGCAACAGGAAACGGACACTCCTCGTCCTCCTCGAGGGCCTGTAGGAGTCCCACCCACACTTCTACAGGCACGTTTTTTATACTTGTCAACCACACATTCCAGTGAGAGTGGGTTTGCTTATCAACATATTCAGTGGGTTATTTACATCTCATTGCTTCCCCTCCTCACCCCTCCACATACCAGCGTAGTTAACATATTGGGCTAGGTCCAGTACCATTTCCTCTGGGAATGGGTTCAGTCCATCAACATATCCTTTGGGAATGGCTAAGTCCAGGGCCAGGTTGATTAGCTATAACAAAATTCCAGGTGTGAATTCTAGCTGCCTCCATGTTCTGACACTCTGATTCTCTTATTAGTGAGGGGTACTTAGGAACAAAATACATATAAAATAAGTAACTGCTGTTGGCTTTCTCTTCTACCATAGTTGAATCTGAGTCTTGAAGCCAGAGAAATAAATTGCAATGTAGCAGAAATATTACTGACTACTACTGTCTCCTCTCAGGAGTTATTCCATCTTCATCAGTTTGGTCCTCCAAGTATAATTTGAGTTTATTGGTCTTGAGGCATTACAGAGATGTGTCCACAGAGGACAGCTAGTTACAGGACAGACTCATGACCCAATCCTGTTTATCCCTCCTGGTGACCAATGAGTTGCCAATGTTCAGGAGCACAACTTGTGTGCAAACCAAGTGGCGTTACCTGGTACTTGATTCTTAATTCAGCAATCACAGTAGAAAGACAGTACCTTTCTTTCTGGATGCCTGACAGGTAAATGCTGTAGAAATTTATGATACCAAAGAATAAAAACCATTAGGCTATCAGCCAATTGCAAATTGGGGGCTCTGATTTTAATGGGCTGTTGATGCTCTTCTTGATGGGTGATCAAAGGGTCGTCGTCGTCGTCGTCGTCGGCAGCCGTCCGTCTCGAGAGACGATGGTGTAGCTTCTTAAGAGTCTATCTGCACCGCCGAGAATGGCTGTGCAGTCCGACTCGGGAGTGACATCGTATCTGTCTCCTCCCGTGTTGAATCGACATCTTGCGATGATGCTGAAGCTACAGAGCCTGGGCAGGGTGATATGGAGGGTCTGCTGTTGCCCATGCAGCAGACCCCCCCTCTCTTCGCAGCTGAAGGGTCCAAGGGAAAGACGGAGTCAATACAGCTTGGCTTCAGGTGCGCCGCAGGAGTTGCCGGTGTTGACTACAACGTCAAACCGCCTTAGGGACTCCGGCTACGGATTTTCTGTCAGGGTTTACTCCCTTAGCCTTTCCCCTGAAGAGGTATGCCGCAAGGCAGCGGAGGTTTTTTGGAGTCAGAGTTTTCCTTCTCTGATGTACCCTGACTGGAAGATCGAACCAGCGACACTTAGCTCGCAGGCCGACGCTCAATCCACTGAGCTAAACCAGCCAGGGCAGATCAAAGGGCATAGTGGGAAAAATAAAGCAAAAAAGACTATGGCTTTGTGGTTGAGATATAAAGAAAATGTAAGCCAAGGAATCACAACATTGGAGGAGGGTTGAGAGCTGATCTCCCCAAGATACTCTTCCTGTGTTAAAAATGTAATTTTGAAATCAAATACTCATTGGTTATCTACCCAGACTTTATGTGATAAAAACCTCATACTACCTCCACTCCAGGTTATGTCAGAATTGAGTTTTTATCTTCTAGTTTATGGGACTAATGTTGGGAAAGTTTTCCCAAAAAAAGAATGATGGAATTTGAATATAACAGTTTTGCGATCCCTAATGAATTGCTGATCTATGCAATAATTATCAATTAATGTCAAAATCACAAGAAGAAAGAAAACCAGACATGATGTATCTCATGCTGGAAGTGCTCAAGAACACGTACGTAGTAAATAGTCCTTATCTCCACCAAAATAAAACCTGAGTCCGGTTATGCCTTGAAATCTAATTACCTATTTGTATGAAATAAAAGGGGTGGAGAAACATCATAAATGGCACCCTGGGGATGCAAGTAGCAAAATCCAGGAGGTGCAAAACTGTATGGGACAACAATCTAGTTTTTATAACAATGAGAGAGAGAGAGAGAAACAGTTGTCTCAAACGATCACAATGTATGAACTGTATTTGGGTCCCAATCCAGACTGTAAAAGTTATATTTTTTTATTTAGGTGTTTTTAATAATCATGGTAGTACACATAATAATATAAAATTTACCATCTTACCTATTTTTAACCCTACAGTTTGGGAGCATCAAGTACATCCACGCTGTTGTGCAACCATTACCACTGGGCAGCTCCAGAACTCTTTCATCTTGCAAAATTGAAACTCTGTAATTATTAAACAATAACTACTCATTTCCCATTCCTCTCTAGCCCCTGGCAAACATCATTGTCTTTTTTTCTACCATGTCTTTATGAATTTGACTACTCTATAAAAACCTCATATAAACAGAATCACACAATTTGTGCTTTTGTTACTGGCATATTTCATATTTCATAAAGCCCTTAAATTTCATCCATATTTTACCATGTGTCAGAATTTCATTCCTTTTAAAGGCTGAAATATATATATATATATATATATATATATATATATATATCGTCAGCAGCCATCCGTCTCGAGAGACGATGGTGTAGCTTAAGAGTCTATCTGCACCGCCGAGAATGGTTGTGCAGTCTGACTCGGGAGTGACACGGTATCTGTCTCCTCCCGTGTTGAATCGACATCTTGCGATGATGCTGGAGTGTCCTCTCCAGTGAAGCTGAAGCTACAGAGCCTGGGCAGGGTGATATGGAGGGTCTGCTGTTGCCCATGCAGCAGACCCCCCCTCTCTTTGCAGCTGAAGGGTCCAAGGGAAAGACGGAGTCAATACAGCTTGGTTTCAGGTGCGCCGCAGGAGTTGCCGGTGTTGACTACAACGTCAAACCGCCTTAGGGACTCCGGCTCCGGATTTTCTGTCGGGGTTTACTCCCTTAGCCTTTCCCCTGAAGAGGTATGCCGCAAGGCAGCGGAGGTTTTTTGGAGTCAGAGTTTTCCTTCTCTGATGTGCCCTGACTGGAAGATCGAACCAGCGACATTTAGCTCAATCCACTGAGCCAAACCAGCCAGGTTATATATATATACTTTTTTTTTTGTTTATCCTCATAAATGGACACTTGGGTTACTTCTACCTTTTGGCTATTGTGAATAATGCTGCTATGAAAAAAAATATTTTCAAGCTCTGGCCAAATTGATGGGTAATCCTTTCCTCTTTCTCTTCTCATGCTGGTTGGAAAATGGAGACATTGTGGTCCACAATGTAGACAAGAACAACACCCCAGAGATGGTGAAAAAATAAGATGGAAGTATCCTGTGCCGCCAACAATTTCTTGGAACAGAGCCAGAATTCAGCTCACGAGAGAGAAGTAAACACTGCATTTATGAAGTTTTGGCAAGAGCTTTACTTATAGTATAGAGTCTTAAACTCTTTTTTTTTTTTTTTACTCTACCCATCGATGGGGGAGACATGTCTTTGCTTTAGCTCAGAGCCCTGTTCTCCCATGGGACCCAGCACTTTCCTTACTCCCTAAAAGGCTAGAAGCCAAAAACATGCCCAGAAGTTCCCCATCCCTTATCCGTCAGCTCTCTCCTTCAGGACCTGGGGGTACGATGACATCAGCCTCCATATAGCAGTCCAGGAAAACATGTGCCATGTTGCACTGGATCACACATGATTCTCTCTCTGCCCTTTCAAATCTGCATGGATCTCTCCTCTGCCCTCTTTGCAAACCATGTGGTGCCTCCTACACTCTCTTCACACCTTGTGGATCTCCTCTCCTCTCTCCCTAAAATGATTGCCGCCTTATTTTTAAATCTCTGATTGGCCCGTGATGCAGTGGGTGTGGTAACAGATTCTGGCCATTCACAGAATCTTGCACAGGCTCTGTATGCACCATTCCATGGTCAAAGCCCCTCCCATCTCCTTGGGGGCCCTGGAAAACCCAAATCCATTTGCTTAACTAAGACACTAGCTATCAGCTATAGATATGCAAAGGCCTCTTGAAAGCTGCCCCATTCTCCCCATCCCCCAACTCACAGGCTCTGGGGATTTGGGGGTACCCCACTCTGTAACAAAATGTTTGCGCATTTGGGTAGGAAGTTTGATCCATCAATATGAAAGCCCCTAGCTTTTGCCCTTAGCAGTAATGTAGACATAATTCCTCAATGATATTCAGTATGTATGACATCTCTGGCTTTGAAATCTGAATACTAGTGAGGAGCAATGTGTTTAATATGGTATTTTAGGACTTACTGTTATTTGTTAATTTTTATCTGGGCACTTAGACCAAGTATTTCAATGCTGTTTTCTAATTATACTTTTATTTAATATATTAAGCATGATGTACATGTTTTGGTACATCAGAGAAGGAAAACTCTGACTCCAAAAAACCTCCGCTGCCTTGCGGCATACCTCTTCAGGGGAAAGGCTAAGGGAGTAAACCCCGACAGAAAATCCGGAGCCGGAGTCCCTAAGGCGGTTTGACGTTGTAGTCAACACCGGCAACTCCTGCGGCGCACCTGAAGCCAAGCTGTATTGACTCCATCTTTCCCTTGGACCCTTCAGCTGCGAAGAGAGGGGGGGTCTGCTGCATGGGCAACAGCAGACCCTCCATATCACCCTGCCCAGGCTCTGTAGCTTCAGCTTCACTGGAGAGGACACTCCAGCGTCATCGCAAGATGTCGATTCAACACGGGAGGAGACAGATACCGTGTCACTCCCGAGTCGGACTGCACAGCCATTCTCGGCGGTGCAGATAGACTCTTAAGAAGCTACACCATCGTCTCTCGAGACGGACGGCTGCCAACAACGACATGTTTTGGTAAATTATATATGAAAACAAATTGGATTTTATTACAGCAGTATCAAATTAAATTTTCTTATGCTTTATTTAATTCTTTATTCCCAGAGTAATCCCTAATGAGCAATTAAACTGACTTACTGAGAGTGAAGGCTTCTTGCAGGCCACAGCAGCCATATGTTACATCAGACATAAGGCACTTACCAAACCAGTCAACTGAATTATGTCATCCACCAGGCAAAGTACATGCAGAGTCTTATCTAATCTTCCAGAAGGAACAACGCTGTGCATGTGTGTGTGTTTTATTATTTTTTTAAATGTTATTAGTTTATTTGACCTAAAACTGATGACATATGTCAGAAAAAATTGGTCTCAAATGCTCCTGTTCTATTTTCTTGTACTGACTAGTCATTTGGTAGATGGTATTTTGCTACATATCAAGGAATCACAAAACCTTGTCAATTCTGCCTCTTAAATCTACATGTTTCCAATTCAGCCACTTAGCTTCACCTCCACTGCCACCTTCTTAATACAAACCACTGTCTTCTCTACTTGGGTTAGTGCAATGATGTCTAAACTAGTCTCTTGATATCTACTCTGGCCCCTTCCAGTTCATTTTTTCCCCCACAGCAGCTAGACGGATCTTTTAAAAAAGTTAAATATGATTATTTCATACTCAAGCTTAAAATTCTTCTTCAAGTTTACATTTGCTTTGAGCAAGGATTCCAAGGCCAATCATGGTCTGGCCTCCCATTACCCACTTACTCGCTGTGCCCTGCCCACCACATCCTCTTCGTTACACAGACACCAACACAAAATGCTCTTCTCCATTGAGTTTGCATATGCTAGACCTTTTTTTAAAAATTATATTTTATTGATTATGTTATTACTGTTGTCCCAATTTTCTCCCTTTGCCTCTCTTTATCCAGCACCCTCATTCCCTCAGGCAATCCACACATCATTGTTCATGTCCATGGGTCATGCATATAAATTCTTTGGCTACTCCATTTATTATACTGTAATTTATATCCCCATGGCTATTTTGTAACTACCTATTTGTACTTCTTAATCCCCTTCATTCGTTCCCCTACATGCACCACCCATCTGGCAACCATCAAAATACTCTCCGTATCCATGATTCTGTCTCTGTTCTTCTTGTTTGTTTAGTTTGTTTTATAGATTCCATTGTTGATAGATATGTATTTATTGATATTTTATTGTTCATAGCTTTGATCATCTTTTTCTTAAATAAGTTCCTTTAACATTTCATATAATAATGGTTTGGTGATGATGAACTTTTAGTGTTTTCTTGTCTGGGAAGCTCTTTATCTGTCCTTCGATTCTAAATGATATCTTTGCTAGGTAGACCACTCTTAGCTGTAGGTCCCTGCTTTTCATGACTTTGACTATTTCTTGCCAATCTCTCCTAGCCTGCCAAGTTTCTTTAGAGAAATCAGCTGACAGTCTTAAGGAAACTACCCTGCTTAAACCATCCTCATTTTTTTAAACTCTTTTTTCTTTTTGTTGTTCTGATTGGTTGTTTCTTGCTTCCTTATGTTTCAAATAATTGATTTGATTCTCAGCTTCATTCTTTCTACAGTTGTTTCCCTGTAAATTGTTCTTTATTTCAATTAGTGTACCCTTTGTTTCTGACTGGATTTTTTTTTATGCTGTTGGGGTCCTCACTGAGTTCCTTGAGCATCCTTATAACTAGTGTTTTGAACTCTTCATCTGATTGATTTCTTATCCCCCTTTTGTTTAGTTCTTTTTCTGGGGTTTTTATCTGCTCTTTAATTTGGGCCATGTTTCTTTGTGTGCTCATTTTGGCAGCCTCCCCATGTTTGTTTCTATGTATTAGGTAGATCTCCTATGACTCTCTGTCTTGGTATTGTGGCCTAATGTAAGTAGGTGTCTTGTAGAGTCCAGTGGCACAGCCTCACCTATCACTCAAGCTGGGTAATTGAAGTGTGCCCTTCATCTGGGATGAGTACACCTTCCTCTTGTAGTTGAGCCTTGGTTGCTGTTGGCAAATCAATGCGAGGAATTTAACCAGGCCAGTCAGCTGCCAAGGACTGGCTGTGGCCACTGACCACCAACCTCCAACCTCCAACCTCCATGAAGGATCAGCTGTGCAGGGCAGAGTGGTGGTGCTTTGATGTGGTCTGTAGCTGTCTACTGGGTGTCCAGAATCTGAAGTTTCCTGGGTGGTACAGGCCATAATCAGCCCCCACCTGTGTTTTGCCCAGGGCCACCCTGCATGAGTATCCTGAGGTAGCTACTACTTTGCTGGGCTTAGAGATTCCCAAGCAAAGCCAAGCTGCTGCTAGTGCTAGTCTTGGGGCCACTTAACAACAGGTATGGGGACTGGGATCTGGGGGCTTACTGGGGTCAGCTATTGCTATTTGATAGGATTTATTAAGTTGTGAAGCATGAACTGAGACCAGCCATTCATATCTTGGGTGGGACAGAGTCTCAGGGGATCTCCAATGTGAGGCAAATAGTGTTAACTGGGTTGATGGAGTCTCAGATATGGCACCTGCCTTCCAGCTCTGTCACGCTATGGGGGGAGGGTTCAGAAAAAGGACAATGGTCTCTGCCTACCTTTCTATCTGGGAGAAAGCTGTCCCCCAGCTTTCTTCTTGATGTCAGACACTTTAGTCCCTCCCTGAATGCCAGTGGTGCCTTCAAGCTGTTACCCTGGTACTGGAACTCAGAAAGAGTAACTCTGGGTAAGTTCACATGTGGGTTCTTTAAGGGGAACTTGTTTGGACTCTAGAAGTTTCTTCCATCAACTTACTCTCTGCTGGTTTTACAGCTAGAAGTTATGGGGACTTACCTTTCTGGCCCTGGAACCCTGGGCTAGAGGCCTGTTATGGGTCTGGGACTCCTTACTCCCAAGATATCCCTCCCAAATTTTTATCCACAATATGTGTATGTGGTTCCAGTCCTTTCTGCATCTCTGCCTACCCTGCCAGTCTAAATGGATGTGGTTTCTTTAATTTCATAATTGTTGGACTTATATTCAACTTGATTTCTGATGACTCTGAGGGGGTGTTGTTCTAGATTTTAATTGTAATTTTGATGTAGTTGTGTGAGGAGGTGAGCCTTGTTTACCTTTGTCACCATCTTGACTGGGAAGTGGTTATCCTTTTTCCAGAGCACATTATATTATATAGGGCTGCCTTTAGGTCCAAACCAGAATCCAAGCCCCAAGTAAAGGTGGGGTTATACATTAGTCTAAGCCAGCAATTTTCAAACTTTTTCATCTCATGACATGCATAAACTAATTACTAAAATTCTGTACCAGAATATATGAGGTCTGTCATGAAAAAGTCAAGCTATAATTAATATAACGAGAATGCTTTATCCAACACTGATGTAACCTAGAAGCCAAGGAGAGTTGACTGGAATGTACATGTGTGAACAATGATGACTTCACCGTACTAGTCAGTGGGGGTGGTAGATGCTGTCGAGTGAGCCTGAATGAACAGAGCAATGAATCTGCATCAACTTTTGCATTAAACTTGAACATTGTTCCAGATGATTCAGAAGGCTTTTGGGGACAATGCAATGAGTGCATTGCAAATAAAAATATGGCACAAATGCTTCAAAGATGGCCAAGAATCTGTTGAAAGTGACCCACATTCTGGAAGGCCTGCAACAAGCAGAACACCTGAAAATGTTGAATATGTACGGGCTGCAATCAACAGAGATCGGCAGCTGACAGTGCAAGAACTAGAAGGTGATCTGGGGATTCCAAAAACGACTTGAGTCCCAGATTTTGATGCAGAATCTTGACATGAAATGTGTCAAGGCAAAATTTGTTCTGTGACTTCTGCTACCAGAGCAGAAGGAATATCATGCTTCAGTTGCTAATGACTTGACTCAAACCGCTACCAATGAACCAGATTTTCTCAAGAAGGTCACAACTTTGAAGGGAACTGAGGTGTCATTGTCCTATGTATGTTTTTATATCTTATATCTTCTTAAATAAATATCTCTACTTTTCATATTACATAGCTGGATACTTTCTGGAAAGACCTCAGTATTTTTTTGCCTATCTGACAAAAAGTAAGTATCATTTTGATTGATTTACACAAAAACTAATAGTAGCAATTACCTACCCTTCTTGCTCCAAAATGGCTTATAAATCAGGTGCCTATATTTGTATATAAGAATTTCTGGTACCAAGAATTAACCAATCAGCCCTGATGGTATGGTTCAGTGGGTTGGGTGTCGTTAAATAAACTGAAAGGTCAAAGGTTTGATTCCTGGTCAGGACATGTGCCTGCGGTGTGAGCCAGGTCCCCATTGGGGATGTGCAAGTGGCAACTGACCAATGTCCCTCGCTCACTTCCTCCTTCCCTTCCCCTCTCTTTTTAAAAAAAGAATTAACCAGATACAATCTTATTATAAGACAACTTTATTATATGACCTATACATTTATGGTTCAAGACAATGCGTTCACACTAGAGGGCTATTGTGTTGGTTGTTGTCATTTTTATATTTGACAATCTAAGGGAAAGGAGGTCAATGTCCCTGACTGAAGAGACAGGTATTAAATGTTTTAAAAATTCTTGGGCACACTGCTTGAAAATTGCTGGTCTAGGCACTACTAGACTTCTTGGAAAAATTTCAGCCAGCGGTAAGTACTTGAGCCATCCCTACTTGCATTTGTGCCTTAAAAGACTGAATAAGAACTTGACTAGTCAATCATCTGGGAAAGTAAAACATTTTATAGTTATGTTTTTGGGTACTGACCTCTGCATCTATGATGGTTAATTTTACATGTCAACTTGACTGGGCCTCAGGCTGCCCAACATTATTCTTGGGTTCAACATTATTCTTGGTGTGTCTGTAAGGTTATTTCTGGAGGGACTAACATTTGAATCAGGAGACTGTGTAAAGCAGATTGCTCTCCCCAATGTGGGTGGGCCTCATCCATTTCATTGAAGCCCATAATAGAAAAAGGTTCAGTAAGAAAGAATTCAATCTCTTCACCTAAATGTCTTCAAGCTGGGACATTGATTTTCTCCTGACTTTGGACTAGCACTTGAACTGGAATTTACACCTTCATCTCTCCTACTTCTCAGACTTTTGGACTCAGACTGGAAGTAACCCATAAACTCTAAACTCTCCTGATTCTCCAGCTTGCCAACTGCAGACATTAGTGTAAGAGAGTGGACAGAAGCCTCAGAATTTGGGGGATGGGACTCAGTGGAGCACAACTATTGTCCTGAGAGATACCTTTGCATATCTATGGCTGGTAGCTAGTTTCTTAGTTATGCAAATGGCTATGGCCTTTTCATAGCACTAAGGAGATGGAAGGAACTTTGACCATAGAATAGTGACAAAAAAGCTTACTTATAGGTCCTGCATGAGATTCTGTGAGTGGCCAGGACTGGTCACCACACTGATTACATCACAGGCCGTGGTCAGGGTTTAAAAATAAGGCAGCAGCCATGTGGGAAGGGGAGCCATGCAGTTTGAAAGACTGCAGAGGGAACCCACCAGCCCATCATTAAGTCTGATGGGAAGAAGGGCTCCCATCCATCATGAGAAGAAGCACTACGGAAGAAACACGTTAGAGGAGCATGACAGAGAAGCAGGTTGTAGTAGTCA
The DNA here is from genome assembly GCF_987537825.1 of Furipterus horrens. Lineage (NCBI taxonomy): Eukaryota > Metazoa > Chordata > Mammalia > Chiroptera > Furipteridae > Furipterus > Furipterus horrens. Next base: position 48,111,298 of record NW_028327182.1, read on the forward strand.
TGTGAAAAGAAGTAGTATGCGGTTTGCCATCAGGATCCATGCATGTTGCTGTTTTGATTGTGCCTGCTCTAGCTGACTCTGAAGCTGCCAAGGACTTCACATTGCAGACCAGGACTCTATCTGGGCTTTTGGAACTTGGGGCATATAGAGAGGATACTTCCAGGACTTGTGCCTTTATGAGACTTCACTATGATCCAGTGTAACACAGTACATACTTTCCTGGACTATTATATGGGGGCTGATGACATACCACAGATCCTGAAGGAGAGAGCTGGCAGATACAGAATGGGGAACTAATAGGCTTGGTTCAGGCTTATAGCCTTTTGGGGAGCAAGGGAAGTGCTCGGTCTTGTGGGAGAACAGGGATCTGAGCCGAAGTGCTCCCAGCACCCCACCCTCTAAGTTGAAATATTATAAATAAAGACCTGTTTTTCTCAACACTAATTGCTGGGTTTTACACCCAGGTGCCATATGAACGAGCCCCTTTTTGCTTAGTAACATCAGGACTTCTCAACCTCCATAATTATGTGAGCCAATTTCTTATAATCTCTCTCTCTCTCTCTCTTTCTCCCCCCCCTCCCTCTTTCTCTATTTCTGTGGAGCACCCCAATAAGATTTTGGTACAAAGAGTGGTTCTAGAGGAACAGAATGTTAAGGATGAATTTTCTAAATTGTTTCTGGGATTCCTGTAATTGCTCTGTAATCTGATTAAAGATGCTAATGACTCTATTTCCAGTAGTAAAAAGAGGACTGAAGTTCCAGGATGTGAATAGACAATAGAAACCCATAAAATATCTGCATTGGATACACACAATCGACCACTTATAAAAAGCAAGGATCTAACTTCTGGCCAAGAAGGAGACCTAGACAGACATGCTGTGTCTCCCTCCACAACTAAGAAGGAATACAACTACCTCAAAACTGGAGACAACCAGAAGTTCCAGAAAATCAAGCTGCATGGAAGTCCAACAAACAAAGATATAAAGAGAGATACTCATTCAGGTGTGGGCAACCACTCCTCGCGGTTTAAGGAATTGTAGACCCGGCCTGAGCATGACTGCCACCAGCATTCTGGCCGTACTTGTCTCTAAGTCTCAACATAAGGCTGTGTGCAGAACATAACTGTCAACCACACAGAGTATTGCCGTGGGAATTGGATCAAAGGATGCTCATTATGCTTTAGAACTTGCTCTTCTTTCCTTGTCAGTAATGTAGTGTAAACAATCTCTAGCAGGGTGTATATGGAACCCAGCACCTGGTCCAGATGTTTTATAGACCTTGACTCTGATCAGTCAGTGTGACCCCTAAATTGGTATATGTAATCTGTTACTGTCAAATGCCTGAATGCTATTGACAATTTATGATTCTTTAACCTTGTATCTCTCGTATGTATCCTCCTCAATAAAAGGCATGAGGGATGAAGGTTTAGCTGCTGGTCTCCACTAGAGAGGCAGTAACCTTCCTTCCCCCAGACATAACAAAGTGTCCTCGGTAAAAGTTTGTTCTGCCATGGTCATGAAGCCTCTGTTGGACAGAGCATCTTCCAACCTAGCATAGGGTGTGTGTGGCACCTCCGCCATATCCAGGCAGGTAGAGGGGCAAAGCCAGGGTAGAGAGGACATTGTGTAGTGGCAGCAGCAGTGGTGGCAGTGGCAGGCTGGCGGGAAGCACAGTCACACAATTTAAAAAGTTGGGAGGGACACCTGGGAAGCATTCCCAGCACCAGACCAGACTACACATCTTATGGTTCCAGCGTTGCTTCTGACTGTAAAAACCAGTGGGGGTTGGGGCGGAGGAAGAAACTGCCGGTCTCTCAGCAGATACGGCTTGTTTAAAGGGCCTCCATGGTCCTAGAACATCTACAGTACCCACTCTGGGAACAACGGCCAGGGCAACAGCTAGAGAGGCACCAGTCCCATACGTAAGTGGGAGAAGTGCCTGGAAAAGGGGCAAGTATTGAGCAAGCGGCATTGTTCCCTCTCAGACCCTTCCCCCACATACAGTGCCATAACGTGATGAATGGGGCCGCCCATACTGAAGAATACCTAAGGCTACGCCCCTTACAACATAACAGGTGTGATAACTCTACCTAAGACAAAGAGGAAAACAAACACAGGAGCCTGTCAAGGTGAGGAGACAGAGAAGTATGGCCCAAAAGAGGGAATGGATCAAGGTTCCAGTGGGAGAACTAAGCGACGAGGAGATAGCCAACCTAACAGACGAGGAAATAGCCAACCTAACAGACGTAGAGTTCAAAACATGGGTGATAAAGATGTTCACAGGCTTGACAGATATGCTTAAGTATGGCAAACGCATAAGGTAAGAAGAAAAAAATGAAACGAAGAAAAATCCACACGAAACCAATGATGAAGGGAAGGAGACAGGGGTTCAAATCAATTATTTGGAACATAAGGAAGAAAAAATACAGTCAACCAGTACAGAATGAGGAAACAGGAATTGAAAAAAATGAGGAGAGGCTTAGGAACCTCTGGGACAACTTTAAGTGTGCCAACATCCGAATCATAGGGGTGCCAGAAGGAAAAGATGTAGAACAACAAATTGAAAGTTTATGTGAAAAAATAATGAAGGAAAACTTCCCTAATTTGGTGAAAGAAATAGACATACAAGTCCAGGAAGTACAGAGAATCCGAAACAAGCTAGACCCAAAGACACATCATAATTAAAATGCCAAAGATTAAAGATAAAGAGAGAATCTTAAAAGCAGCAAGAGAAAACTAGAGTTACCTACAAAGGGGTGCCTATAAGACTGTCAGCTGATTTATCAAAAGAAACTTTGTAGGCAAGAAGGGACTGGCAAGAAGTATTCCAAGTGATGAAAAGCAAGGACCAGGATTACTCTATCCAGGAAAGCTATCATTTAGAATGGAAGGGTAGATGAAGTGCTTCCCAGACAAGGTAAAGCTAAAGGAGTTCATCATCACCAAGCCATTATTACATGAAATGTTAAAGGGACTTATTTAAGAAAAAGAGGATCAAAACTATGAACATTAAAATGACAACAAACTCACAACTATCAACACCTGAATCTAAAAAATAAAAACAAAGTTCAACTAAACAAACCAGAATAGGAGCAGAATCACAGGTGTGGGGATCAATTGAAGGGTTATCAGCTGGAAGGGGGAAGGGGGAGAAATGGGGAAATGGTGCAGGGATTTAGAAGCATAATTGGTTGGTACAAAAGAGACAGGGGGAAGTTAATAATGTGGGGAAAGGTGAAGCCAAAGAACTGATATGCACGACCCATGGACCTGAACTAAGGGGGTTAGGATTCCTGGAGGAAGGGCTGTACTGGGCTCAGGGGAGCAAAAGGAAAAAGAATTGGGACTACTGTAACAACATAATTAATAAAATACTTTTTAAGAAATGCAAAGATCTGAGTGATTGTGTATTTGATACTTTTGACCATTTTTGAAAGATTAATATAATGAGATTGCTGGTTGCTTGTCATGTTGCTGGACTAAGTGATGAAAGAAAAGGATGAGCTCAGGGACTTGAATTCTCAGCTCAAGCACCACATAAATGATCTGGAAGCTTCAATGTGTGCCCTGAAGGAAACCCTTGCCTCCGGTAGCCTGCTAAAAATCAAACATAAAATCTTGTCCTGTGACTGGCTGAATTACAACACCTGTTGAACACCCAGCCTCATAGGGTGTCTGCTGCTAAAGTGAGAGCATTGGTTAAGAAAGAATGGGATTCTGTAAGTTGAAATAGGGAAGACCCTGATAAAGCTGGGCACATTGAGTTCCTAAATTCTGATGAATCTTCTTTGCTAGTGGAAGTGGCCTCCCCAGTATAACCAGTCTCCCCACTTCCAGTGATAGCAATCCTTCTACCTCCTGCCAGTCTAGGAGGGAATTAATCCTACTTCTCTAAGGAAAGTAATGACTTCTCCTAAGGCTATTGCCTCCCTTGACAATGCTAATTATCCTCAGGGCCCACCACTCACCACTCTCTTTGCTTCTAGACATACAACTAGACTCAAATTTCAGCAGGCCCATAAAGGTGAGGTACAAAATATGACCTGTGAGGTGTGCTATACTCCAAAAGAACTACTTAAGTTTTATAATTTGTATGAGCAGAAATCCAGAGAACATGTGTAAGAATGGATATTAAGGCTGTGAGATCATGGTGGAAAGAACATAAAGTTGAATCAGGCCAAAATTATCGATAGTACAGGTCCTTAGGAGGGGAAGAATCTGGCTGCATTATCTGTTACACTGTCAGTCTCCTGAGTAAATCTGTGAATCTGGTTCAAAGAGCCCATGTCCTCCTTTTCTCTCACTGCTTGTATCCTTGTCTCTCAGCCTGTAAGTACTCCTCCTTAAGCAGAAAGGGGGCTTAAAAAGTACAGGTAGATGAAATTTGTTCTATATTCAACAGTAGATGAGGATGTGGTACTCAATAAATTGTTGGATTTTTCTTCTTTCCTTAATAATCATTTTTAAATATTCACCTTTTCTTTCTGTCTCTAGCCATTACTCCTTTAGCTATTCTCCTCCAATCTCTGTAAATACACACACACCATGATACATAGATCAAGGCCAATGCCCTGATCCTTTACGCTATAGTCCATTACCAAGGTGCTCCAGGCTAGTTTAATTTCCTTATCTTATGGTCTCATGTTTAAATTTATACTTCGTATTTGATCAAAGCTTAAAGTGGTTCTCTTCACCCACTTGTCCTTTACATGTTTTAAGTCCTTTTCTCAAGCTGTGACACAAGAATGCAACTTTTCTTTTCAGCACATGCAGTTTTCCCAGCTGATCTCAGAGACTTAATGGCTTTTCCTGGCCCCATGCTCACAGATATGGAATTTCTTCAATTACGTGCATGGATCGGATGTATGATTAAATACATTACTTGCCATTCTTAAAACTGATAGGTAACAGAATTAACAACCTGGAACAAAAAAACAGGACGGGACAGGAAGAACAGAACGATCACAAGAACAAAGAAGAAAAGTGGTTACAAACACTGAGAGTGGACAAAACACGTTGCAGGAGCAGAAAGAATATAGCGCAGGGGCTAAATCCGGTGGTGAAGCACCCTAGCCAGTAAGGGAACCACAACTCACTAAAATATAGAAAGTAACCAAAAGAAACTTACACATTTACTTCCCCCTTATGTGGTTTGTTGCTTTAAAAACCAATATCTGAACCCCTTTCGGGTGGGAATAGGTCCTGAACTGACTAATTCCCCCTCTCGCTGGTGAGTTCCCCAATAAATCAATTGCTTTGCTATAAGCTCACTGCCTTCTCCTGATTTCCGACCCACAAAAACATATTACTGTTTGTTTTTCTTCAGCAAATATTAGTTCAACCAAGGCCTTTTGAAATCTGACAGTAGCACTGTGCTAAATGTTGTGGATATAAAATGAATAAAACACTATTTTAGTCTAGGAGGAGGTCATAGCTTGGAAAGTAAAGGCAGCATATAAACAAGTATATTGTAATGTGATGTGGAGCAAAATGAACTTCCCTTGGGGGAGCTGGTAAAAGCTCTCATAGGAAGTGATATTTATTTTAAAAGATTTTATTTATTTACTTTTAGAGAGAGATGAAGGGAGGAAGGAAGAGAGTGAAACATCAATGTGCAAGAGATACATTAATCAGTTGCCTCTTGCATGCCCCTAACCGGGGACCTGGCCTACAACCAAGGCATGTGCCCTGATTGGGAATCGAGCCCTTGGTCCGCAGGGCAGCGCTCAATCCACTGAGCCACAAGAGACAGGGTGAAGTGATATTTATATTAGTCTTAAAACCTAAGTAGGAGTTTGCCGATCACGACAGGGGTGAGTGAGGGTAAGGGCAGAATAAAGCATCTGAGTAAAGAGGATCAAATGTGAAGAGGCTCTGAAAAAATTGAGGAAGATACTGATATGTTTGGGGATGTCTGACGGCTTCAGGGTGGTTGGATGTGTGCTGGATTGAGTGGCAGGGATCAGATTGAGAAGGTCTGTGTAGAGAGGATTGAATTTTTTTCTATAAGCAAGTACAGCGAGGGGAAATTGTTTAAGAAGGGGAGTTTAACAATCAGGTTTGTCTGTTACACGTCTATTGTCACTAACCTAATTACCTGTACTCCGGGTTACAGAGTCTGAAAGGAGTGTGCTCTGCTTGCTTAATCAGATGCGCTCAGGGTAGCCTTTCAGTTGAGACACTGCTCCCTACTCCCCCACCCCCAGGTCTAGAAACTGCATAGTGAGCTATGCAGTCTGATTTCACTGCCCACTTGTGCTAATTTACTTACTCTGCTTATTAATACAACACCGTCCTCCAAATGATGTCTCTCCTTAACTACTGTTGGACATCAACTGACAGCCTTTGTCTCTTTTAACCCTACATTTCTGTTTTGATATTTTCTTTTTTTCAGTTCTGTTGACGTAGTCTTTAAATGTATCGCTGATGTTTTGGTCCACTCCACCCTACTTCTCAAACACTCGGACACAGCCTGCACCGGTAGCCACGCCCACTCAAAAAGTTGTAGCTCCCGGAGGTTTGTCTGCATCAGCGAGCCGTACTGACGATGGTAGCGCGCAAGCGCACTTCCCGATTCCCAGTGGCGCGTTCCTCTTTCCCGGCTTCCTGGGAGGTGGATTCCCTGGCTTCGCTATCGGCTTCTCACCGCGGCTGGTATTGTGCTCCGGTCCCTCTTTTCGCAGTTCCCCAGCTCTCGGGGACGCTGCTGTGGGGCGCACGCCTCCCCCGCCGACAGACCCATGGCCGAGCGTGGGGAACTGGACCTGACCGGCGCCAAGCAGAACACCGGAGTGTGGCTGGTCAAGGTAAGGTTCGCGCGGCTTTCGCTTGCGGTCCTCCTACTATAAGTAGTTTAAGTTTCTTGAGACCGCCCCCCCTTCGTGCGCCCTTTAAAGTTCCTTATGGCCATCTTCACATATCTTGAGAGGCATGATTCGTTGTTATACACGGTTGCAGACGAGGAAACTAGTTTAGGGGACCACAATGTCTTTCAGCCGGAGTCCGAACCTCCCTGGAATGGATTTCCGTTCTCAACGACCTAGTGTTTCTGGGGCCCTGTCATGGTGTCCCAATTCGAGCGATGCATTTTACGCTAGACTGAAGAATTTCTGCATTGCCTCTTGGTGAAACTGATTTAAGTCATCAGCCTGTAAAGGAAGTTCAGTGTCAGCTTCCTGTACATTTTCTTCGGCCAGAAAGTAGAACCGATCCTTTAAATGCTCTCTTGGGTAGATGGCCCTTAATGGAGTTCTCAGGACATCTGAACAAGCTCTGAGCTCACGAAAGAAGAGACCATTTGATTGTAGTGTTCTTTTAGAGTACGGCTGGGTCTCCGGAAACAGACCGTAAGAAAAAGGGTTTTTGGAAAGACAGCAATCTCGATTAGCCCTTACCACAGTATTTGCACTTTACTCTTTCATATTGGTGAGTGTTGTTTCTTATGAGAGTTTCATAACATATATATGTTCAAAATGTGATTATGAGTCTTTGAACTTCAAGCAAAATGGTTTGTTAAATTTTAAAAAACCTTATCACATGGCTGCATTATCAAGTAAATATGAGAGGTCCTTCCAGTCCACCTCTCTAAAATAAACTGCCTTATGATCATTGCCTACCACGTCAAACCTGTGTTGTACTTTTCTTAGAGCACTTTTCACAGTCCGAAGTGATCCTGTGCTCATGTGTTCAGTGTTGGTTACCTCCCTCTCCCCTGTGCTTGCACACGTACACACACACACACACAGAGTCACATTCCATGAACATAGGACTCTTGCCTGTCACACCCAGAATTGTGTTTGGCACATGGTAATTGCTCAACAGATAGGTGATGAATGAATGCATGGCGTTTTACTCTTCAGCCCTAGCCTTTGTCTCTGCTACTCATTTGATTTATCACAGCTATATCAGTATGACTTAAAAAGATTGAGTAAATGAGCATTTCTCTCCTGCATGCTAAATGGAGGAGAAATGTTAAGGAGGTATCCCTTGCAGACTTAAAGAAAGAGCTTGAAAAAATGGTGGCACTTGAGATGATACATTTGTGATTGGAGTACAGTAAATGCTCAGTAAATGTTGTTTACCTTAACAGGATTTGGGTGGGTGTACAGAGGCATAGCATAGTATACCGTTTAACAGAAATACAAGACTGAAATGCATATTAACATGATGTGTCCTGGAAAACAAAGAGGAGATTATATACTTATAGCAAAGGGCCTGTGTTAAAAAAAAAGGTTGGGAACATATACTCATATTGTGAAGTGTGAATATCTTTAGTCTATAGGAAGGAAGCGAGTAACCTTTTGGAGGTTTTTAAGTAAGATAGGGATGCAAATGATTCAAAATAATTAAGCTTGAGAGGAAGATAAGCAGAGACAAAATTAGAAAATTATCACAGGATCATAGTTATGTGATAATGAAGTCTGAGGAGTTAGGGAGACTTTTTTCAGTAGGTTGTCAGTATGTGGTGACTGACTAAATGAGAATGTGAAAGAACGCAATGAATCTAAAATGAAGAAGCTAGTATGTGATCTCATACATGCATTGAATACATGTTGTCTTTTAAAGAAGAACTCAAGCCTTTGTCATTGTTTTATAAAGGTAGTTGTACTGTTTCATTGTTTATTGTTTACACTGTTGTTCCCTCATATCAACTTGGCACGCAGTATTTCTTTTTCTAATCTTATCAAAGAAACTAACAGGTTTGCAAATCTTTCCATGATGTGAAAGGACTTTCTGACAAGCTTATTTCAGAAAGGGGACAAGAATTGCTAGCTAGCAAACATTTTTTCTTCTAAAATTCATTCTTGTTCCCCCTTTGACAACTTTTATTTCTGCTCTAGTTAAAGGAGTACCAATAGGCAATGGGGTTTGATTTGCATACCTGTCAGATATTTTTACATGTTTCATTTGAGCTTGGGTTAATATTTAGTGTGAATTTCATGCCCATATCTTGAGCATACTTAGATTTTCATCTCTGAATTATAAGAATTAATTATGTGAGTGAGTCAAATTGTAATGGTGAATTTCATTTTCAACTTCCTTTGTGTGATGCTAAAATACAACATTTGCTTAGAAAGTTTATCTTTATTTTTATTCAATAAGAATTTGTGAATAGAACCACATACCGATTTCAAGTCTTTTCTCTATACCAGCGATTTTCAACTGATGTGGAAAACAGGAAACACCTAACTGTTTAGTCAGGGGCACTGACTTCTTGTTCCTTAGATTGTCAGATAAAAAAAATTACAACAGCCAACACAATACTGATGTGGTATGAAGGCCTTCTTGAACCATAAATATATAGGTCATGTAATAGAGTTGTATCCTATTGGTCACGTCACATAATGAAATTATGTCTGATGAGTTAATTCTTGATACCAGAACTCCTTTTATACAATTGTAGGCACCTGATTTTTTAAAAGGTCACTTTGGAGCAAAAAGAGTAGGTAATTACTATTATTATTTTTTGTAAATCAATCAACATAATTCTTATTTGTTTGTGAGATCATCAGAAAATAGTTTTTGGTGTGCTGAAGAATTTTAGTAGTTAATGTGTGCCATGGAATGAAAAAGATTGAAATTCACTGTTCTACATGTTAATATTTCTCATTATAAATAATACCTTGAGTTCTGATCTTTCAGGATCATTTGTTGCAAAATAGGTAAGTTTCTTCTTAAGAGTATCAAAGTTTATGGGCCAACTTGTACATATTTTATTAATTCCATCACTAGATAGGCGTAGAACAGGATAAGTACAGTTACGAGCTGTACATACAAGCTCTCTTAAAGTTTTGAGTAGGGAAAGAATTGTTTGGCTGAAACAGGGATGACTTCCTGGGGAAGGTAACATTTAAGAAGACATGTGGAATGGATTAGTTAGAAAAAACTTCCTAGAAGGGCAGGGCAGCCCTAGGGTTATTCAGGAAAAGGCAAACATAGTAGGAGACTGTGTACCATGATATCTAGTACCTGTTCTGTTCTGGCCTAATAAAATGCCATTTCTGGTGTTTTGAATATCTTAAATATACAAGAGAATAATGATCTAAGTAAGTTTTGATAGATAATAGACATGATTGGATTTAACTTTATAATAAATGTCACCTGCCAAAACATAAGCAGTCTGGAAGCTAGTTTCTTGTAGTTTGCGTTACCCTGTTCCTGTTGCTCAGTCTGTGTCACTTGTTAGGTTAGCAACTGGTCGCACCACTACTACACACCCTATACCAAATCATGATTTAAATTTTTGGATGATGTTTAAAAATGTTTTTAGCATAGTTCTGTTGTTTGGCTTCCAATATATAGACTTGGAAAAATCATCTTCTCTAGTTATGATTAGCTGAGGGTAAAGTACATGATAGGGAACAGGAGGAGTTAAAGCTGGCAAGGTTATTAGTAGTGGTGGGGTTTTTGTAAGTACGTACTGAATATCATACTGGGGCCTGAGTTATAAGAAATACTTCCTTTTGCGGGGTGGGAATGGACACATGGAGGTATTGACGAGAACTGCAGGAGGTCTAAACAACAGATTTTTAGCCAGCATAAAGATATGTTTCTAGCCCCATTAATCTTCCTCTTATAAGCATTTTGACTAATGTTTGTTGGAGAGGATCAGGACAGGAGGGATGGACATCATCCCCTCTGAATATTATGTCCTTTGTCAACAACTACAGTGTCACCAAGCTCAGCTTTTGTTATTTCACAGATAGGTAAGCAGTTGGACACTGGCTGCCAAAGAGAAAGCTTTATACAGGGAGAGGTGAAACTGGGATGGGTGACACCCCAGAGCCTTACAGGAGAAAAAGGAACTTAAATTTATTATGCACTAATTATTTTACACAGAGAAGGAAAACTCTGACGCCAAAAAACCTCCGCTGCCTTGCGGCATACCTCTTCAGGGGAAAGGCTAAGGGAGTAAACCCCGATAGAAAATCCGGAGCCGGAGTCCCTAAGGCGGTTTGACGTTGTAGTCAACACCGGCAACTCCTGCGGCGCACCTGAAACCAAGCTGTATTGACTCCGTCTTTCCCTTGGACCCTTCAGCTGCGAAGAGAGGGGGGGTCTGCTGCATGGGCAACAGCAGACCCTCCATATCACCCTGCCCAGGCTCTGTAGCTTCAGCTTCACTGGAGAGGACACTCCAGCGTCATCGCAAGATGTCGATTCAACACGGGAGGAGACAGATACCGTGTCACTCCCGAGTCGGACTGCACAACCATTCTCGGCGGTGCAGATAGACTCTTAAGAAGCTACACCATCGTCTCTTGAGACGGACGGCTGCCGACGACGAATTATTTTACAAAGCAAACCTGTGAAGGAGGTACTAATTATATTTTTCAGATGGTGAAATTGAGACTTAGGGAGGTTAATTATCTTGCCCGAACCTGGAACACAATTCAGATTTAGGTCTATTTGGCTACTAAGCTTATACCAGGAATAGAAAATGTCTTTTTTCCCCTCTGGGGTCTCTTTAATGAATTATCTCCCTGGAGAACAGAGATGAGGTGGAAATTTCATTTCTGTGAGCTTCGGTTGAGCTTGGGTCTCATCAGCTCCATCTGTTGCTTGTTACAGATTGGGTTCCCTGGGAAGCTGATTCTGAGAGAGACTAGTTATGGGTTCATTAGGGAGTGCTCTTGGGATCACCACCTGTGGAAGGAAAAGGACTTAAGCAGCATTGGGCAGAGGGTGTGACACAGTCTCAAGGAAAGCTGAGGACGATTCCACAGGAAGCCCTCCTACTCTCCTGAGTTGGGGCGAGCTATACCCTGTGTCTGCCAAGTGCATGATTTGGCCAAAGTGCCTCCAAAGTGGAGGCAATTCCAGAGAGGGCTAAAAGCTATCTGGCCACACTCCCAGCAGCTGGGGGAATAGGCTTTCAGTCCTAAATGGGGACTGAAGGCCTTGTCCATCACAGTGTTCACTACAGTGTCCTTAATTTGCTTGTACTTTTGGAGAAACAGGGCTTTGGAGATGAGTCATTGGGGAACTAGACCTTTGATGAAACAAAGTTGGCCAAGAAACTTAGGGGAGTGATGTCTGTACATATAACCTTAGCCTCTTTATTTCAAAGGCAGGTTTGACCTTATTATTTTTGGCACCTTGAGTGAGGAGTGATTGCCAGTCACTGTAATAGGCTTTGGGTATGTTTTGAGCCAAAACAGACATGGCCCATGCTGTGTAAACTAGAATTAATAGTCTGCTGCAGGAGACAGACATCAATCAAATAATAGTCCTAATGAAAACAATTAAAAACAGGTAAGGATACTGAAGCAAGGAATATTGCTCTGTGAGTGTGCATAACAAGGGAACCTAACCTAGGGGTCAAGGGAAGTTTCCCTGAGGAAATAATGCTTATTTGAGTTATTTTTCTGTCACTTTCTCTGGCCTTGGGAAATCTGAAAAAATCCCCTATTGTACCTATTATCTTATCTCTATCTAATTTTCTTTAATGAATGTGAAGACAGTGGAAACAACAAGATATCTCACAAGTGACATATTGACAAAAATATTAGGGGGAAATTTACTAAGAGAGTAGATTTCAGATATTCTCATTGTAAAAATGGGTAATTATGTGAGGAGATGATGTGTGGATTAGCTTGACAGTAGTAACCATTTCACTATGTACATTAAATCACATTGTGCACCTTGAATATATACAATTTTATTAAAAATAAAGACGTTTTTATTTAAAATATCAGCTTCCCCCCCACCCCCTGAAATAGCATTTTGGAGCCTTGGAATCATATACTGCATACTGTTTTTTTTTTTTTTTCCTTTTCTCCCTCTCTTTTTTCAGACTTAATGTTAATGGACTGGAATTCTGGGAAGCCCATTTCCATACGCTCTTGGTGTAGAGAGTTATGTATGATTGATATACTATCCTCATTTTATTCTATTTTTCATCGCAAAGGTATAGGATTTGACAACTAATGAATTAAGTAAGCTGGTCGGTTTACCTGGGAACTTACAATTTTATTATGATGATGATGACAGTGTAGCATGAGTACCAAACTTGTTTTTATTAACTTCTGGAACATAATTTTTTTTTTTTTAAGTTGGCAATTGCTTGTATTAGGTATAATTTATTGTACTGAATTTGATTTCTAAATTTGTTTCAGTGTATGATACATAGTTATTTCAGTTAGAACTCTATTCTTGTTTGAGGGCCTAAATTGTAGTCTTGAGCAGTTTGATCACACAGTTTTCTGAGCTGGTTAATGTATTGAAGAAGTGTGGTGTCATTCAAGAATTAAAATGCTCTGAAACATTCTTGTACTCCATTTATCTTAATAGCATTTCAAGGAATCAGCAATGAAGGGACAGTGGTGGTTTACAGAATGTGCCACTCCACTGCTGGCGTTCCCCCACCCACCCACACGCACACTTATTTTAAGGTAGATCTCAAGTTTCCCTCTGAGAATGAAATGAGGTTTATTAAAATTAAATTCTGTATCCTAGGTACGTATATCCCCAAAATACCATCATTGTCATTATGTTAACATTAGCTAATGTTTCTTCAATGATATCCAGTCATTAAAGTAACAGCTGTGCTCCTACTATGTACCAGGCTATTCTAGATGCTAAGGATACAGCAGTAAGCAAAACAGATAAAATATCTGCCTCATGCAGATTACATTCTCATAGATAATAAACAAATACATTAATGAGGCCTGTCCAGAAAGTATCCAGCCATATGAAATGAAAAATAGACATTTATTGAAGAAGATACAAGGAGCTGTAATAGGACAGTGACACCTCAGTCCCCTTCAAAGTAGACACCTTGGAATCTCACACGGTTCTCCCAGTTGCTATGAACTGCCCTGTCGTATTTTCCTGAATCTCATTGATGGTCTGAAATCTCTTCCCTTTCAAAGGTGATTTTAGGTTTGGGAAAAGCCAGAAGTTGCAAGCTGCCAAATCTGAGCTGTAGGAGGGCTGAGTCACCAGGGTAATTTGATGTTTTGCCAAAAAACTCTGCACAAGATGTGATGCATGAGTGAGCACGTTGTTGTGATGGAGCTGCCAATTACCAGTTGCCCATAGCTGCTGCCTTCTGAATCATCCAAATAGTATCTGTGGAGGAATGTTCAAGCTTAATGCAAAATTTGATGCAGATTTGTTGCTCTACTTGCTCAAGTCATTTTGAATGCGAGAGCCACACAACAGCAAACTGTTCTTGTTATATTAATAGTGGTTGGACTTTTTCCAGACAGACCTCATACAGCAAGTGATAAGTGCTTTAAAGAAAAGTAGATCAAGATAAAAGGTTTAAAAGTATGCTCTTTTACATAAGGTGGGAAGTGCCTCACTCTTAAGATAGATCTAAAGTATTGATAAATTATGTGATGTGACCTGCAGATAACCTGCAGGGAGAGTATTCTGGACAGAATCAAAGGTCCTTAGATGTATGGTGCTGGGAATGGTCATAGATCTGTATGGTTGGAATCAAGTGAGTGAGATGAGGTCATGGCATAGCCCGGGGCTGAATCATCTAAGACACAGGATTTTACTCTGAGTGACATGGGAAGTCAATAGCCATAGAGAGGCAGCATGGCATGGTGATTATAGAGCTCGAATGCTTAGGTTAGAATCTGGTTTGCATTACTAGTAATTGTGAGACCTTTGATAAATAATAATTCTTTGGTACCTCAGTTATTTCATCTGCAAATGGATAATTAATAGAGTTGTTATGAGAACTAAGTGAGGTAATATTTGTAAAGTGCTTAGAAAAGTACCTGGCACATAGCGCTATGTAGATGTCAAGTAAATGGAAGGGCTTTGAGCAGAACACTGTTACCTGATTTATGTTTTAAGATGGTCACTCTGGCTGCTGTATTGAGAATAAAATAGTCATGGACAAGAGTAGAAGCAAGGAAATCAGGAGGCTATAGCAATTTTTATACAAGAGATGATGGTAGTTTGGACTAGGATGGTAACCCTGGAATTGGTGAGAAGGGACTGGAGTCCAGATGTAATTTGAAGGCGTTGCTGGTAGGATGTGTTAGTTGACTGGATGTGGAATGTGTCGGGCAAGGGGCAGCTATTCTGGGTAACTCCAAAGTTTCATATTGAGTGCCTGGAAGAATGGAGTTGACTTCTACTGAGATATGGAAAATTGTAATAGGAGCAGGTTTATGAGGAATAAATAGTTCTAGTGTGGAGATTTTAAGTTTTAAATGTCAACTGAATATTCAGATGGAGAGCTTGCGTAGGCAGTTGGATATATAAGTTGGGACTTGGGGAGAGAGTGATGGTATTTAAAGCCATGAGACAGGATGAGACGCCATAAAATTGAGTGTGGCTAGAGAAGAGGAGAGGCCTGAGGACTGAAACCAGAGCCCTCTGAAGTTAAGAGGTTGTTAGGAGGGTGAGAATCTAGATGTGTGAACACCAAAATGGAGAGTCCAGAGAAGTAGGAGAAAAATCAGGAGAGATTATGGTGACTTGAAGCCAAGTGAAGAAAGTGTGTGAAGAAGGATGAAACAATTCTCAGATGCTATTGATAGGTGTGTAAGATTAAGACTAAACATTGACTACGCAATATGGAATCTTTGGTAACTGTGGTCATTAGTTTCAGTGGAGTGGTAGAGAGGAAAGCCTGTGTAGAGTATAGCAACATGGGAGAGGATAACTCTGGTCAGCCAGCAGGGACACCTCTTTCGAAGAGCTTTGCTGTAAAGAGAGGCAGAGAAATGGGTCAGTACGTACCTAATAAGGTGTGTAGTCTTTAGCAAATTTGCTAACCTCCCTGTGTCTCAGTTTTCTCATCTGAAAAATGGAGAAAATAATAGGATTGTGTAAGAATTAAATGTATAGGGATTAAATGGTTAATCTATTTAAAACATTTAGAAGAGTACTTGTCACTTGTTATCTATTGCTATATAACATTTCCACAGACTTAGTAGCTTGAAACAACACACCTGTATTATTGCATTGTTTTTGTAGATCAAGAATACTAGCGTGGCTTTGTTGGGTCTCTGCTTTGTATTGTCTCATAGGCTACAGTCAAGGTGTCAGCTAGGGCTGGATTCTCATCTGAAGTTGTGACTGGGGAAGGATTGTTTCCAAATGTCTATGGTTGGCAGACTTCAGTTTCTCTGGGTTTGTTGAACTGACTGATGGCCTAACTTCCTAGCTGTCTGTTGGCTGGAGCCTACCTTGAGTTTCTTGACACATGGGCCTTTCTATTCTGGGTGCTTACTTCATCAAAGCATGCAAACTTAGAAAACAATGAGAAGCAAGACTGAAGTCACCTAATCACAGGAGTAACATCCCACCACCTTTGCCATATTGTATTGAATAGAAAGAAGCAAGTCACCGGTCCCTTCTCACTCAAGGAGAGGAGATTACACTATGGTGTGAATATCAGGCATTGGGGGACATCTTAGATTCTTCCTATTACATTTAGTAAGCACTCTGAGTGTTAGCTGTTATCATCATCATCATCATCATCATTATTTTTCTGATGGAATAAGTAAGTAGAGAAGAGAATGGAAGAGAGAAAGGGTAGAATTGAAAGAAAGATGTTTAGGTTACAGGGAAAGAAATTAATGTACACAGGTGGTGATATAGGCAGACATGGCTTGCGTCTTCACACAACCACATCAAAATTACAACTAAAATAGAACAACCATGAGCCCAAACTGTCAGAAATTGAGTCAAATGGGAGTCTGACAAATATGGAATAAAGAAACCACATCCATGGAGGTGGAGCCAGCACGCTGGTGCCATACCTGAGACTTCATCAACCTGGCTTATACTGTTTGACCCACCTTGGAGATCCGCAGACTCCACCCCACCCAACCTACAGGCCCACTGAAGCTGTTTTTCCATATGAATGGCTGGGTTTGGCTCATGCCTCACAACTTCCTAAATCCTATGAAACAAGAAATAGCTGGCCTCACTGAGCTTTAGTCCAAGCACTTGGCAGCAGCCAGCTGAGATTCACAGCTTGGCTTCACCCGGGAACCTCTTAAACCCAGCACAAGTAGAAACCATCTCAGATTGCTTTTTAGCTCAGGCAAAACACAGGTGGGCGCTGACCTTGGACTGTGCCACCTGGGAAACCCCAGGGTCAACACACCCAGTGGACAGCTACAGACCACATTGGAGCATCACCATCCTGCCCCTGTACAGCAGATCCTCCATGAACGGCAGAGGTTGGTGGTCAGTGGTCATAGCCAGTCACTGAGAGCTGACTGGCCTGGGTAAATCCCTCCCATTGGTCTGCCAGCAGCAACCAAGGCTCAACTATAAGAAAAGTGTGTACTCAGCCAACATAAAGGGCACACCTTGAGTACCCAGCTTGGGTGATAGAGGAGGCTGAGCCATTGGACCCCACAGGACACCTACTACATTAGGCCATACTATCAAGACACAGTCAAAGCAGCTCTACCTAATACACAGAAATAAACACAGAGAGGCTTCCAAATTGAGGAGGCAAAAAAATTTGGGCCAAATGAGAGAATGGAACAAAACCACCCAAAAGAACTAAACTAAACGGAGATAGCCAAGCTATGAGATGCAGAGTTCGAAATAATTGGTGATCAGGATGTTAAGAGAAATGATTGAGTATGGTCACAAAATAAAGGAAGGAGTGAAGGTTATACAAAGTGAAATAAAGAAAAATATACAGGGAACCAACAGTGATGGGGAGGAAACTGGGATTCCAATCAACAGTTTGGAACAAAAGAAAGAAAGAAACATTCGCCCAGAAAAGAAAGAAGAAACAAGAATTGAAAAAAAACAAGGAGAGGCTTAGGAACCTCTGCAACAACTTTAACCCTTTGAGTGCCATGTGTAATTGCTAAAATTCGTCTGATAAATGCCAGGCTATTTTACTGAGAAATGCAGAGTTTATGAAAAATGTCTTTAAAAACATTATTATTCATAATAATTTGCTGAAATTTTCACGACATATAGTAAATACACTCTTGTAAGCAGTGTTCTTTGATGCGATTCAGCAAAAAATTTATTGCATTAAAATTATAACAATTATTTTAGAAAAAATAAATTCTTTCCTTCGATATGGCTTTTGAAGTATAATATATGGCATAATATAAAACATGATTATAATTTGAAAAAACCCTTACCAACATGAACAACAAGCAAGAAGTATGCCACATATTGCATAAATTTTTGAAAAAGAAAAGAAAACTTCAGAACGTACAAAAAGAACACAAATGGCATTCACACTAGAGACATATATCAATAGATATCAACAGTGAAAAACAGTTTATAAACAAAAATGAAATGCAAAAACAATACAATAATAGTAAAATGTTTATATATTAACATTTGTGGCTATTGACACATCTTGGGTGCAGCCCTTTGTCATGTCTCACACATACTGTTCTTGACCTGATTTTTCTTTCCAGTGTTGAGCATTCCTTACACAATCTTAGCTTTCTTTCTGGAAGCATCTCCTCTTTTTTTTTTTAATATGCTTTATTGATTATGCTGTTACAGTGGTCCAAATTTCTTTTCCCTTTGTTTCCCTCCACCCGGTGACATCCCTCCCTCCAGTTGTCCCCCCACCTTAGTCCATGTCCATTGGTTGTGCATATAGTTCTCAACGTCTTCCTGTCTACTCCACTTCCTCCTACTATGCTTCTTAATTCCTGTACCGTCTCCCTCCCTTCCGCCCCTTCCCCCTCCCTGCTGACCTCCTCTCATAATATTCCCCATACCTATAATTCTTTTCCTACTCTCGTTGCCTACTTAGTTTGCCGTTGCTTTGGTTCCCTAACTTCTGTTATTGGTTGTTGTGTTACAGTTTTCATTTTAATGTTCATAGTTTTGATCCTCTTCCTCCTAAACAAGTCCCTTTAACATTTCCTATAACAGCGGTTTGGATCTGATGAACTCCTTCAGTTTTACTTTGTCCTGGAAGCACTTTCTCTTGCCCTTCTATTCTGAATGACAGCGTTGCTGGCTAGAGTAATCGTGGTTGTAGGCTTTTGCTTTCATTACTTTGAATATTTCTTGCCAGTCTCTTCTTGCCTGCAGAGTTTCTTTTGAGAAATCAGCTGAGAGTCTTATTGGGACCCCGTTGTACGTAATTCTCCTCTTCTCTCTTGCTGCTTTTAAGATTCTCTCTTCATCCTTAATTTTTGACATTTTGATTATAATGTGTCTTGGTGTGGTTCTCCCTGGGTCCAGTTTTTTTTTGAACTCTCTGTGCTTCCTGGACCTGTAAGTCTATTTCCTTCCCCAAGTTAGGGAAGTTCTGCTTCATTATTTTTTCACATAATTTTTCAATTTCTAGTTGTTCTTCACATCCTGGCAACCCTATGATTCGGATGTTGGCCCGCTTATAGCTGCCCCATAGGTTTCTAAGCCTCTCCTCATTTTCCTCACTTATCGTTTCCTCTTTCTGTACTGGTTGACTGTTTGTTCCTTTGTTGATTTGATCCCTGGTTTTCCTTCCCTCACCACTAGTTTTGTATGTGTTTTTGTTCATTTCAGCAGGACTAGCCCTCAATCCCTCCCCATCTTGTTTAAGATCTGCTGTTAGGTCTGTAAGCATTTTTATAACCAAAGCTCTGAAATGTGCCTCAGAAAGATTTTCTATCTGCTGCTTCATTAGATTAGATATTTACTGTCTGTTCAGCTGCGTCACTGGGATCTCTATAATGATCTGTGCCATCCTGAACAGTTTTGTGTTTACGTTAGATTTTTGGGCGGGTCTGTCACACCTCTTATGCTATAGGAGGCGGAGTCCTGTGCACTCATCACAACCGGGCAACCCTTCTCACCACACTGTGGCGTTTTCTGTAGGGGTGGTGGTCCAAGATGGATTCCTGCCATTCACTCTGCTGAGAGACCGGGAGCCTCCTCCTCCGTCGCCACCCGCTCCGGGCCTCACAGTCCAAGGCAATGGAGGTCTGCCTTCCCCGGCATTGGAATCACATGGTGATGGGTCTGGTCTACAGCCGGGGGTGCTCCCCAGGCGCTTCTCGCCTCCCTTAAATACAGGTGTCTGTGCTTACTGCCGCTGTCTCTGCTGCTGCTGCAACAAGCACAGCTTGACCTCTCCGCCCCGGCTTTGCCCCTCCTACCCATCAGATGAGCACCACTTCTTTATAGCTTTATATGTTGGATTTCCATTTATTTTCTGAAACTTCTGGTTATTGCTGGTTTTGCAGTAGTTGTATTCCTTCTTAGTTGTGAAGGGAGATGGAACGTCTCAGTCTAGGCCTCCATTTTGGCCGGAAGTCTCTGTGCATGGAAGCATCTTTATGCCTTATTTGTGAGGGGGACCTGGTGGAGTTTCTTCATTGCTGGATTTGTTAACAGTGTCTCTAATCTCATGCCATTCTGTGGGAAGCTATTCTATTATGGAGGTGTTGAAGTTCAATCGAAACATTGGTTTGTTCCCACCTAAAAATTTTTTCTTATAAAGAATGTATGCATTCAGCAGCATTCTTGTTTTCTTTTTTTGTAAGTATATTTTATTGATTGTGTTGTTACAGTAGCTCCAATTTTTTCCCCCTTTGCTCCCCTCTGCCCAGTACCCCCCTTCCCTCCAGCCATCCCACTGCCCTTAGTTCATGTCCATGGGTCATGCATATAAGTTCTTTGGCTTCACCCTTTCTTATATTATTGTTAACTTCCCCCTGTCTATTTTGTACCAACCGATTTTGCTTCTTAATCCCTGCACCATTTCCCCATTTCTCCGCCTCCCTGCTCCCAGCTGATAACCCTTCAAATGATCTCCATACCTATGATTCTGTTCCTATTCTGGTTTGCTTAGGTGCATTTTGTTTTCATTTTTTAGATTCAGTTGTTGATAGTTGTGAGTTTGTTGTCATTTTAGTGTTCATAGTTTTGATCTCTTTTTTCTTAAGTAAGTCCCTTTGACATTTCATGTAATAATGCCTTGGTGATGATGAACTCTTTAGCTTCACCTTGTCTGGGAAGCACTTCATCTGCCCTTCCATTCCAAATGATAGCTGTGCTGAATAGAGTAGTCCTGGTTGCAGGTTTCCTTTCATCACATTGAATACTGCTTGCCAGTCCCTTCTAGTCTGCCTAGTGTCCTCTGAGAAGTCAGCTGATAGTCCTATAGGCAGCCTCCTGTAGGCAACTCTCTGCTTCTCTCTTGCTGTCCCCAGGACTCTTATCTTTCACCATTGTCATCTCAGTCATGATGCATCCTTGTGTGGTCCCCTCTGGGTCCAGCTCGCTAGGGACCCTCCATGATTCCCGGACCTGTATGTCCATCACCTTTGCAAATTTTGGGAAGTTTTCCTCATTTTTTTCAATTCTTGCCTCCTCATTCTGCACTGGTTGACTTTTTTTCTTCTTTATGTTCCAAATCATCCATTTGAACCCCGGTTCCCTTCCCTTCACCATTGGTTTTGTGTGGCTTTTTCTTCGTTTCACATAGCATAGAATTCACTTCTTCTCTTATGTGTTTACCATACTCAAGCCTATCTGTCAAGCCTGTGAGCATCTTTATCACCAGTGTTTTGAATTCTGCATCTGTAAGGATGTCTATCTCCTTGTTGCTTAGTTCTCCCACTGGAACCTTGATCCGTATCCCCTTTTTGGCCATACTTCTCTGTCTCCTCATTTTGACAGGCTCCTGTGTTTGTTTGCCTCCATGTCCCAGGTAGAGCTGTCGACCCTGTTACGTTGTAAGGGGTGGAGCCTTAAGGATTCGTCATTACAGGGTGACCTGTTTCACCACGTTGTGGCACTGAATGTGGGGGAGGGGTCCGAGAGGGAACAATGCTGCCTGCCCTGCGCTCGCTCCTTTCCAGGCACCTCTCCCAGTTTTGTACCAGACTGGCGCCCCTCTAGCTGTTGCCCTGGCCGTCATTCCCAGAGTGGGTGGGTCTGCAGACGTCCTAGGACCGTGGGGGCCCTTTAAACAAGTTGACTCTGCTGATACTGGCAGTTCCTGCCTCCACCCCAACCCCCACTCGTCTGCACAGTCAGAAGCAGTGAGGCTTCATTTTCGCCAATGCTGGACTGTGAGCTGCGAGGTCCAGTGAGGAGCTGGGAACGCTCCCCATGTGTCCCTCCTGTCTTCTTAAAAGGTGTGACTATGCTTCCTGCCGGCCTGCTGCTGCCACCACACCATGTCCTCTCCACCCTGACTCCGCCCCTCCTACTTGTTGGATGAGTATTTCTTCTTTATATCTTTGTTTGCTGGACTTCCATGCAGTTTGATTTTCTGGAACTTCTGGTTGTTTCTAGTTTTGAGGTAGTTGTATTCCTTCTTAGCTGTGGAGGGAGACACAGCTTTTCTGTCTATGATGCCATCTTGGCTGGAAGTCCCCATACAAAATATACACACAAAGAAATATAAAGAAAAAATTACCTGAATATACTGTTTATTTTGATTTATTTTATTCATATAAAGGCTATATATTGTTACTGTAAGTCAAATTGTGTACCAGTAGTAAAGTTCTGCTACCAAACATACATATTAAGGTATTTTATTTTTTCAAACGACAGGCTAGGGAATGCCAAAATGAGATACTTGAAACATTCTCTTTCAGTTGGCAAAGCTTTAACAAATTGCTTCATGAGAACCAGTTTTATGTGCAGAGATGGGAATATAATGTTCTTTCTATCAGCAAGTGGCTCATGTAGAATGTTTGGATCAGCAGGTTTGAGGTCAGATCTTGGAGGCGAATTTGACTCCACCCAATGCTTCTCACAAGCTCTGCTGTTCCACATACACAGAAAACAGGGATACTTGGTGTATCCATGTTGCTGACCAAGGAAGAAGCAGACCATTTTAAGGTCAACACAGAAGATCCTATTGTGCTTGTGATATCGCAACAGATCAGTGACTCTCTTTGTCTTCGTATTCTTCACGAAAACAAACTGAATGGCCAGTTGGGACTGCACCAAATAAACTGCCCTTGTGGAGGAGGGCACACTTCAAGCTCCGCTTGAGCTATCGATGAACAGTCGCCATTGAGTTGTGTTGTAGATTGGAATTCCCAATTCCTCCATTAAACCATGTATGTTATGGCAATAGACAAAGCCACCGTCGCTTCAAAAGTACTGCAGAAATGCACTTTCTCATGATCGAAAGAAGGATGCCTTCACTCCTTTTTCAAGCAAGTTTTTCTCGTGCAGTCTTGATGCTAGGAGTTCTGAAGCCTTTTTGGATAGTCCCAAATCTCGTGCCAAATCATTCCACCCATGCTGATCAAATCCCTTATGAACTGAGTCCTCTTCAATTTCATAATCTTCATCGTTGCTTTCACTTAGTTCTTCACCATACTCCTCTGTTTTTCGAAAGAGGGTAGTTCAATGAAAATTGGCACTGGGATTTCAGTTGAATGAGGCACTGGGCGTATAGCTGATGGTAGACTAGGATGCTCTATTTTACATTTATTTTTCTTGTTATATCCTGACGTTTTCACTGTATAAAAGTAACAGTCACTTGAATGATCTCTGGGCTCTCGCCAAACCACAGGTATACCAAATGGCAATTTATCACATGTTCCCGTCATCCGCATCTGTAAACTCACGACACACTGCTTGCACACACCTTGTGAGGGGCCCAAGACTTATCTTAATCACCAGGTTTTACTTTAAAATATGCATAATTGGCTTGCCTGACAAATGCACTGATGTTTGTCCTTTGGGAATGGTGAAACTGCCACAGATACATAACAAAACAAATTTGGGTTGTTTAGGCACTTAACGATGAGAAATAGCAGAGGCCATCATGCTCTGAAGGAAAGGAAATAAGAACATATGTAAATAAAAAAATAAATTCTGTTAACTACTTGTATACAGACAAGAACTCGGACTACACTTGGGGATACAATTCACTATATAGAGGGGCACACAACCTCTTATCACACTGTCTCATGTGTAACTGAATAGCCTAGACAAGTATGAACCTGTCACTGGTCTCCAAGGTCATCCCACAGCCCTCCCCACTCGAGGGAGGTTACTCTCAGCCAATAGGAGAGCACTAGTGCTTTCCTTGCCTAGGCTCGATCTAGCCTAGAGTGGTCGCATTAAGATAAGCTGTACAGAAAAAACTTGACATGATAGAGGAAAACTAACTGCAATTCTGAAATCATCATGCCTATTGAAGTCTAAAACAGCTGAAAAATTGTACTCAGCAGAGTTATGTTAAAAATTGTTTCCCTTTGTAATAAAACTTAACTTTTGAAATCATCTTATAGTCAGTGGTATCCTAATTAATATCATATCAGAGTGTTATGCTCCTTTGACAAGCCTTTCTGGCAGCCTTTCTTATCTCTGAACTTTTGTTGAACTTACTTGGGAACATAGTTAATACTTTTTTATTTTTATTTGAGCCATCTTAGTTTTGTGTCACCAACTTAATTGGTTTAAAGCTCTTTGAGAGCTAATATCATTTTTACATATTTTAGTATCTATATAGTTCAAAACATATGAGTTTGCTATTGATTATTTATTACAGGCAGAAAGTAAAATGGAAGCAGTATATCATTTTATGTTTCAAAAGATTTGTTAGTATCCAAAACATAGTCTTAGCAGTGTTTTACTTTGTTTTAGGTTCCTAAATATTTGTCACAGCAATGGGCTAAAGCCCCTGGAAGAGGTGAAGTTGGGAAACTGCGGATTGCCAAGTAAGTTATTTGCATCTTTTTGACGTTTTGAAATGCTGTTTTAAAAAATTTTTATAAGTGCTTTTAAATGGAATTACAATCTTTTTCAGAAATTTTACCTGGAAAATTAGAGGTAATGAGCATGTCAAAGCTACTCAGGAGATGGTTAGGTGCTTTGTAGGGAGTCATGTGTGCACACGGATAAACATACACAAACACACTCGCACTGTCCCCTCCCTATTGACATGTGTAAATAAAGTCAAATTTATTGGTAAAACTTATTGGCGGTAATACAGAGTATGTAGTTTCCTCATTCCTCCCTCCTGTCAACATCTTATGAGAAGGTGTGCTTGGGTTGTCATAACTGGATGTATCAAGTTAAGTCCTTCAGTGGAAGGATTTTGCCCTTGTGCCACTGTTGGAAGGGGGTAGGGAATACTTGATAAATAATGTAACAGTGTAGTTTCCTGGTGGAGGAAATGGCCTTCTTACAAAGAGAATCCTCCAAAGTTCACCCAGTGTCAGCCAGAGGCCTTGTGTTCCACTCTGTATCCATTCAATTTACTTTTATTTTTATTTTTTAATGACTGAAGTAAAAAAGGTCTAAAACTGCAGCTTCTGAAAGAATCATTTGTTCTTGCCAGTCTTGTACCTCTCTTTGAACTTGACCTTGGCCTCCCCACGGGCTCTGTTCCAGAGCATGAGCAACAGTTTTGTCCAAGGGGATATGCACAGAGTACATTGTGGGCATGAGGTGATTGTAGTTATAAACTTTCACAAAAGATCTCTGACCTTTTGAAAGTTTTCTTCTTGCCCATGGCAGCTGTTTCTTTGTGGACATAGTGGTCAGTTCCAGACACCAGAGCATGGCCCTGAGGGCAGTCTGAGGTACCATCATCCATGTTCTTTATGATGACTGCTTTGCGTCTGGAGTAGCTTCCAGCTAGGCCAGCACCACCTTCCTGGGTTTCATAAACTTGCCCATTTCCACAGTAGCCACTCGGGCCTAGAGCAGAAGGACTCTCTGTCCATTCATTCTTAGTCCAACTCTTAACAAGATTTCCCTGCCTGCTGCTTCATGGAAATAGCTCTTACCTGTCACCATTATCCACTTCCTAATCAAGCTTTTGCTTCAAAACAAACCACCCCAAAATTCAGTGGCTTAGAACAAAAACCATTTTATTTGCTTCTAATTCTATGGGGCAGTTCTGGTTGGGGCTTACCTGCTTGACCTTTCTAGCTAGAGTGGCCTCACTCAGGTTTCTAGTGGTTGGCTTGCTATCAGCTCGGGTAGTGGTAATGTGTATTTCATCTCCATCATGATTAGTCACATGATGGTGAAAGAATTCTTAGTAGCAAAAGAGAGTGGAAACCCCAAAGCACAAGCACTTTGCAAGCCTGTTCTTGGATCTTGTTTGCCGAAGTTCTGTTGACCATTGCAATTCCCATAGCCAAGCCCAACTTCAAGAGTGGAGCAATAGACTCCATGTCTTGGTGGGAGTCACTGCAAATAATTTGTGGTCCATTTTTGCAGTCTGCCACATCCACATTCCTAAATCTCACAGTCAACTAGCAGCCCTATTAGTTCACCTTCAATAGAATTGAACATATTGATCACTTCTATCCCCAAACACTTTTTTCCACTTTGCTTCTGAGACATCATTCTCTTGCTTCTCTTCTCTCACTGGTTATTCTTCCTATGTGTCTATTGCTCGCTCCTTCTCATCTTCTCAGTCTTTAAATGTTATGTGACCCTAGGGTTCAGTTTTTAGTTCTTCTCTCTATATGACTGGCTTTTTAGGTGGTCTTATCAGGTTTCATGGCATATCAGATTGTATTTAAAGCTATATCTCAGGTATGGCCTCTCTCCTGATCTCCAAGACTCATATCGGACCACGTCTATGATGTTTTCCCTTGGATGTTTCAGAGCATTTCAA
The DNA here is from genome assembly GCF_987537825.1 of Furipterus horrens. Taxonomy (NCBI): domain Eukaryota; kingdom Metazoa; phylum Chordata; class Mammalia; order Chiroptera; family Furipteridae; genus Furipterus; species Furipterus horrens. The sequence goes on from NW_028327182.1 coordinate 48,137,809, forward strand.
ACTTAATAATCACTCTTCCTGTCTTCCTTCTTTTTGGAGCACTCTTCCTTTAGCTATCCCCATGGCTAATATTAGTTCAGCCAGGCCTTTTATAATCATCCTATATAAAATAGCACCTATTAATCTATTTCATCCTATATAAAATAGCACCTATTAATCTATTTCCCTTACTCTCTTTTCCCTCTGTAGAACTTAACTATCATTCTTTCCTTCAGTTGATACGTATTTATTCAGCTTCTGCAATGCCCATCTGACATACTATTTTTTTGTTGTATGTTGCTCACCTGTCCTACTACAGTAGAAGCTCCACAAGGTCAGAATTTCTATCTTATTGAATGCTTTATCTCCAGGGTCTAGAACAGTGCTTAGCATAGTTGACACTTAGTAAATATTTGTAGAATCAGTAAATGGAAACTGCTATGACAAATTTATAATAATAGCTATTTAATTCTTTAGTTCCAAAAGAAAGGTAATTAGAAAATTAGAATATTAACATACTTAGGCAAAATTTTTTTTGCTTCTCCCAATGTGTAGAATATAGAACCTAGACCTCTTCTTTTGCCTAAAATAACCACTATCTCTATGTAAGGTTTATACTTTTTCGGGGGGGAGTGTCATTTTAAAGTTTCCTCATTAGAACCAGTCAGTTGTGGAATTTGGATTTGGTGGACACCCTCTGGGTTTTGTTCTTTGGAGGAGCAATGCTGTATTTTTGGATGATGTCGTATTTTTAAGAAACTTGGATACTTTCATGTGTTTATACCCTAAGTATTTTATTCTTTATCTTACTTGCTTTTGTTTAAGATATACCTTTCAATTCCTCATTTTGTTTTAACAAGACATGAATTGGAAGCCGGCAGGCATTGATATCCATAGTTCTTTTTATTTTATTTTATTTTTAGATTTTATTCATTTATTTCTAGAGAGAGGGGAAGGGAGGGACAAAGAGAGGGAGAGGAACACCAATGTGTGGTAGCACCTTGCGCGCTCCTAACTTGGGATCTGTCCTGCAATCCAGGCTTGTGCCCTGACTGGGAATTGAACAGGCAACCCTTGGGTTTGCACGTAAGCGCTCAATCCACTGAGCCATACCAGCCAGGGCTTATATAAATAGTTCTTAAAGTTAGGTAGAGACACACAGTACCTCCTTTTTTCAAGAAATAATTACACATTTAATAACAGAACCAGGCTTGAATTCAGTCCTTTGAGTGGTAAGAAAACTACAGCAGATCCTAGTTCCAGGTCTATTAAGTGACTTTGTACAGGTCACTTAATCTGTGTTTAGACATCTTATCCCTAAAGTTACATGTGTTTGCAGGCCTTTTATGTGAATTCAATGAGGTAATATGGAAATAATTGTAATTTATTTGTATATTTAGCTTTATGAAGTGAACATATTCCTCGAAAGTTGTAGATAGATCACATTTTTGGTGAGTTCTGCCTTTATTGAAAAAATAAGGAACAAATGTTTTTAAATGAAAACTGTGGTGACCTTTTTTCTGGAATTCTTCTTAATGCAAATAATTACCTACTTTTTCTGTTAGGTACTTCAGAATATCTTATAATTGGTTTTACTGGAAATGGGAACCACACAATAAAATCTCAGAATTATATGTTACTGAAAAAGGCAGGCTAAAAGAAAAATGTGTTTAAGTGATGAACCATGTAGTTTTGTAGAATGGCCACACTAGAGCTCAAGACCTGGTTTCTAGTCCTGATTAGCTGTTGATAGTTGTCTTTGGCTTTGGGTCTTAGTCATCTAAGTCTTAGTTTTCTTGTTTGTGGAGTGTGAATAACAATGCCTTCCTAACCCATAGAGTGTTTATAAGACACATGAAATAGCTTAAGGTTTGTTAAAATGTTTTGTAAAGTCAAATGGTCTCTCATATTTATTTACTTATTACCATGAATATTGCATTTCTGAAAACTTCAGTGTAAAAAAAATACCTGCTTGAGGAATATAAAATCTTTATTTTGGTGGTGGTGGTGGGAGGGGGCTGTTATGAGAACTAGAGTGAAAGGAATCAAGGTTCTGGGAGAGCTAGGCAAACCCAGTCTACTACTTTGAGCTCTGAAGTAAGGTATTAAAGACAGTATGGTAAATAAGCAATAATGGATGTGCTACAATTTTTCTTTCTTTTTTTTTTCCAATTATATTTATTGCTTATGCTATTAAAGTTGTACCAATTGTTCTCCCCCACAATCCCCCTCCACCCAGCAACCCCCCACTCCCTCATAGTTGATTCTGGTACCACTGGTGTGAGACCCATACTGGGAGAACACTGCTAACCCCCTGGTAGGTACTTTCCAAGGGGCCCAAGCAGGGAAGCCTCTAATGAATGCACCAGGAAAAAGAGTCAACCTTAAAATACGTTCAGCCCCAGAAAGTAGGAAGCTGACTTTTGACAGTACCAGTCCACTAGAAACTTTTGGTTCCTCTTTCTCTACACTCTAATTTGGATGGCCTTCCTGCCTTGGAGAAAATGAGAAGAAAAGAAATGAGAAGTGGATTGCACCCTCTTTCCTGGACAGCACATCTGGACATGTGGTGCTGGTAAATATTTAACCAGCACCTCACTTTTTTTAAAACAGCACACTGACTCTTCAAGGTAAAAAGCCCTATCTTGGAGCTTTTGCCTATTTCTGTGGTGTAAATACTCCCAGCACAGCCACTTCAGGCTCCCAATATGATGTCACTGAACGCCGAGTTGGGAAGAGAAACCCACAATTGTGAATCAGTGGGAACCCCATCCTCCTCACCATTGCCACTAGCCTGAAATCATGCCCAAGCTGGGGTGGTGGAGCTGTTGAAGAGTATATGGTTTTTGACTGTGCTCTATTATTTAAAGTGACCATAGGGCTTTCAGTTATTGTTCATTTTCATCCAGCGGTAGGGGAAAATGAACAAATATCAGTTCAGTGATCATTAGAAACAAAAGTAAAGTTTCATTTTGGCAATATCTTAAGGATGGTGCCTATCTAATGTATGGGTTATGTGAGAAATAAAGCTCACAGTGAAACACCAGGACATAGGACTTAAGCAGTAAACAAGGCATTTGTTTATTCACGGATTTGCAAGTCCGGGCGGGCGCAGCTAAACAAATAGTGTGCGCCAGGGCTTAAAGTGGGCCGCTTTTTTATTCTAACACAATTAACCCCTCTTTCCTCTCCCTCCCCTTCCTCTCTGTTTTTCCCTACTGGATGCTCTGGAGTTACATAATAACGCGATTAATTCAACTAAGGGTGGCAATTGGCTCATGAATAAGTTTCATTAACTTGCTGACCATGCATAATTCCCAGATAAATATTCCCAGACCATGGATAAATATTCCATGATGGGTGCCCCTCACACTCTGGGTTATCTCTGACTGTTTATATCTCCAGTCTTATGTTTCCAGTCACAATTTCCCAGGTGATAAATATTCCTTAGCTCTGACAATCTGTGTCTCTAGCCCCTCTTGAAAGTTTTCTTAACCTGCTTACCACATTCTCTTTTGCTGCTAATCATTTCTTACCAGTCTGAGTGTCACTTTTATCAGTACCTCACAGTTACATTGGCAACTTTTATCTTTAAAACTGTTAAGATACTTAAAAAAGGATTATCAATAAGAGGAAATACAAAACTGAAAGGTGCATGTGAAATCTGAGCTCCCAAATTGAGACACAGATGTATGTTATCAATTGCTTTTTCTGCAACTATTGATAAGATCATATTGTTACAGAACCCCTGGGCTGCTCCAGTTGAAAACAAACCCACGGGCTCTTTAGTTAGGGGCCCGATTGCCCGCCGCCAAAATTATAACTCTCAATACCAGAGTTTGGTGAAAAGAAAAAGAATTGTTTATTTAACAGTTATATAGATTTAGTTATTTGCGGATTTCTGTTGTTAAGTCTTATGCTCTTTAAAACACCCACAAACACATATTCTTGCCTCCCCACTACCAAACCAGGCTAGTTTTAGGAAAGTCAGAGAAACCGTTTCCCTACTTTCCAAACACAGTTCAGCTTTACCAGCAGCTGCCAATCATTCAATCTGATTGGGGAGGTCCTTTCTGTGCTGTGGTGCCCTCCAGCTCTCAATGCAGAACCACCTGGATTCTCAGCCTCCTTGCAAACTGCCTTCTTCCTGCAAACCGTGTGGATCTTCTCTCCTTCTCAAAACTGCATGGCAAGAGCCTCTTAAAGCAGCCTGGAGACCCCTTCTCCAAGCCACATGGAGAAGGCCCCTTCACCAAGCCACGTGGAGGGAGCACAGGAGAGAGCGAGAGAGCAAGAGCGAGCACACGAGTGAGAGAGTCAGAGCACCAGAGCGAGAGCCAGAGTGCCAGTGAGAGCCAGAGCCCGAACGAGAGCTTGAGAGACTCCCAGAGTGAGAGCACGAGTGAGAGCACGAGCGAGAGTCAGAGCGCCAGAGCCAGAGCGCGAGTGAGAGCCCGAGTCAGAGAGCGAGAGTCTCAGAGAGAGAGCACCAGCGAGAGCCAGAGCGAGAGAGTCCGAGAGCCCGAGCGCCAGTGAGAGCCAGAGCCCGAACGAGAGCTTGAGAGAGTCTGAGCCAAAATGTCCGCAGCCGCTTATATATCCCTGACTGCATCATCTGACGCAGTGGGCACCGCAAACAGCTCCGACCACCCACAGAACCCCACGTAGGCTCTGTGTGCTTTCCATACCGTCCCCTGGTTCAAGACTCCTCCCATCTGCCTGAGGCTTTGGATGCATTAAAGCCATTTGCATAAGAAAGACAGTAGCCACCAGCCTCAGGCATGTGGAAGCATTTGAAAAGCTGCTTACTTCTCCCCATCCCCCAGCAGCAAACTCTGGGGATTTTTGGACTCCCCTGTTTCTGTAACAATATGGTTTTTATCCATTGTTTTTCTTTTTAAGTTATATTTGATTGATTATGCTATTACAGCTGTCCCAATTTTTCCCTTTTTGACCCCTCCATCCAGCACCCCCCACTGCCTCCGGCAATCCTCATAGATGTAGGACATTCTGTAGTTGCTGAGGTTTGTTTTGGAGTTTTCTTCAGTGTTCCAAAATAGACATCCCCGGGTGGTCTCAGTGATTAAAAAACAAAAGAAGCTGTTCAAAGATGCTAAGATTACATTGGAAGAGTCACCAAAGATGCATATAAGATAGGTATACTATGAAGATTAAATAAGCAAACATATTTGAACATCTCTGATACAGTAGGTTTATAATCAGTGAGATCTAGTTTTTCTTCACATCTTAATTGTTTGAATGATGTGGATCATGTTCATTCCTCGTTAGGGAGCTTCACCCCTGTTAAATGCAAAAATAGAATGAACGGAGGAGTTTCTCTTTTGGATCTCATCTCCCTTCTCCTCTTGCTGCTATTTGTCACAATTGAAGTCTTAGGGAACCTGTTAGAAACAAGGACATAGTGACTCCCAAACCAGTAAAAAGTCATTAGTAACAAAGGGCAAATGTAATTAAAGGGTCTTAAGGGCAAATGTAATTAGAGGGTCTCTGAGAAGGGAGCTGACATCACTGGCATATCTACAAACCACAGAAGGGGCATTTAGATAACCGTGTTAGATTGTAACTCCGGAGTAACCAGTAATGGAGAAACGGGGAAGAAGGAGAGGGGAGGGGGAGCTAATTGCGTTAGGGCGGGGAAGCTAATCGCTCTCACTTTAGGGCAAAGAAGATAATCACTTTAGGGTGGCAATTTTAGGGTGGAGAAGATAATCACTTTAGCGTGGCAATTTCAGGGTGGAAAAGATAATCACTTTAGGGTGGCAATTTCAGGGTGGGGAAGCTAAGACTATCAAACCAGTTTCCTTTGTCTACTTGGCGCGCACATTCTCCTGGCTGTGAGGGTGCGCCCGGCTCTGCAGACTCGTGAATAAAGGCCTCGTTTTACTGTTCAAGTCCTGTGTCCCAGTTTTTATTGTGAGCATTTCTCACAATTTGGGGGCTCGTCCGGGATCCTCCACCTGTGTGCGGGAAGGGCTCTGAGCCAAGGTGGGGAGACACGTCCTACCCGCTTTTGGGTGGCCCGCTTGACCCAGGGCCCACCCGCCTCAGTGTCCGGAAACGACCCGAGACTTCTTGTTGAGACAGCAGTGGATCGACGCAGGGGGGAACAAAAGCAAACACCGCGGCAACCAGGCAACCTCGTGCACGGGCCAAGGTAGGAAAATTGGACTTAAGTACTGCCTTGGTGGTTGGGCATCCTCGGGAAGCTGATTGTGCGTGTGGCTGGTACGAGTTGTGTGTGTGGCTGGTACGAGTTGCGTGTGTGGCTGGTACGAGTTCTGTGTGTGGCTGGTACGAGTGTGGAGTGCCTCTCCTCCGCTGGGTCCGCTGTCCCGTGAGGGAGACGGCCGGAGTGCACCTCCGCTGTGTCCGTCCTCCCGTGAGGGAAATGGCCGGAGTGCCCCTCCGCTGGGTCCGTCCTCCCGTGAGGGAAATGGCCGGAGTGCCCCTCCGCTGGGTCCGTCGTCCCGTGAGGGAAACGGCCGGAGTGCACCTCCGCTGGGTCCATCCTCCCGTGAGGGAGACGGCCGGAGTGCCCCTCCGCTGGGTCCGTTCTCCCGTGAGGGAGACGGCCGGAGTGCCCCTCCGCTGGGTCCGTCGTCCCGTGAAGGAAACGGCCGGAGTGCACCTCCGCTGGGTCCGTTCTCCCGTGAGGGAAACGGCCGGAGTGCCCCTCCGCTGGGTCCATTGTCCTGTAAGGAAATGGCCGGAGTGCCCCTCCGCTGGGTCCGTTCTCCCGTGAGGGAAATGGCCGGAGTGCACCTCCGCTGGGTCCACTGTCTTGTGAGGGAAGCGGCCGGAGACGAACGAAGCATCTCGGTCTGTGTGCAAGTAAGCGAGTGTGGAGTGCCCCTCTGCTGGGTCCGTTAGGTTGAGAACACAACCGGATTCAGCCACAGGAATCAGCTGAGGATGGGAAATGGAAATTTTAGGCCTAGGGGTGGGGACCAAAAGTAAGGAAAAACAGACAATGGTAAATTATTGTTGTTTCCTTTGGCCAAAGGAACCCATTTAGGGGAAATCTGTCTTCTAGCCCCGATTTGGGTCTGATGACTGTTGGGTTTGTTAAGCCCTGGTCTTATATGTGTGTTCAGCTTTTTTGGATTGTTTGTTTGTTTGTTTTTGGAGAGAGAAGAGAGGGGCATCGCTGTGTTGCTGCCTCTCGCTCGTGCCCCCAGTTGGGGACCTGGTGTGTGGCCTGGTCGTGTGCCCTGACTGGGAGTTGAACCAGCGATGCTTGGTTCGCGGGCTGGTGCTGGGTCCACTGGGCCACAACAGCCAGGGCCAGGCATCAGCCTTTAAGGAAGAGAGGGAATATGCTCTCTGCTGATCACCACCTACCAGCAGATCCGCAGGTCTCTTCCCTGTAAAAAAGAAAAAGATAAGGCCTGGGCCCTCTGTCCTGTCTCCCACTGCCTTATAGCCCCGGCCAGCCGGCGGCCAACTGGGCAGAGGCACCGTGGACAGACGGAAGAGGCCAGGAACACCTAGCAGATACCCCACCAGTATCCGCCCCCATGACACCTACGGGCTGGTGGCAACTTATCTAAATAAAGGAATTGAAACAATGTAAGCAAGACCTAAAGAACTTCCCCATTCCCTCAGAGCAGCCGGTTTCCCCTTAGGGAAGTCTCCAGGGGTCCAGGACATACTAGATATGTCAAATGCTCCTTCAACAAGCACTGAAGTTAGAAACTTCAAGCGCAATATGAAGCGCTTGGTAAAGGACCCCCTTGGACTGGCAGAATAATTAGATCAGTTCCCCGGACCCAGCATATACATGTGGACAGAATTAATGTCTATACTAGACATCTTCAGTGGGGAAGAGAAGGGAGTGATCAGACGGGCTGCTATGAGGATATGGGAAAGGGAACATCCCCCCGGTCAGGGAATTGTCCCGGCCTAACAGGAGTTTCCCAGTATAGACCCTGATTGGGATAACAGGCTGGAGGCTAGGGCTCAAATGAAAGATCTTAGGAGCCTCGTCATCAGGGGAATCAAGGAGTCCGTTCCCCATGCACAGAATGTCTCCAAGGCATTCAAAATACAGCTCCATCAGATCCCTGCAGAAGCTCAGGGACAAAATGAGAAAGTATTCTGGTCTAAATCCAGAGAATGCTGTAGGACAGGGACTCTTAAAAGTCACCATTGTAACAGAAACTGGCCAAATATTTGTAAGAAATTGCAAAAAGTAAATGAATGGGCCAATTAAAGCAACTGAAAAACTCCTCAGGAAAGCTCAGAAAGCGTATGTTAGAATAGAGGAGGAGAAGCAGGAACTTCAAAAAGCTGCAGAATATCTCTGCAAATCTAGGAACTTTTAGCTGCCAGATACTGAGTTTGAGTATAGTCCTTCACAGTGTGGAAAAGAACAAGGATTGGAAGCAGGTTATGGTTAAATCTAAAGCAGTAAAGGGTATTTAGAAAGTTTGTGAATGTTGCAGAAGGTCTGAGGAAAGTTGTAATTATAAAAAAGAAAGTTATGGAAGCTTTAAACCTGGGAAAAGAAAACCTCAACTGCTTGTGTTCTGTTTATGCTCTGAAAGGAAGAATTGAGGTTTCCCAGGGAAATTTTAAAACTTCACATGAAAGAAAGGGAACCAGGAAAGGTGTAAGGCATGTAAATAAAAAGGCTGGTTAGAAATTTATAAAGGTTTTGAGAAGAAATTGTATGGTTTTAGTAATAGAAGGTATAATGCATGGAAATGCAGTTTTGAAGGACAAGGATTTTCCTTCACTCCTTTATATTTTTCTCCCTATGGGAACCCTCCAGTATTTGGCATTGTAAAGAAGTAAGAAGTGACATAAGGTTCCTTTGCATAAAACTAATAAGACCAGTTGCTAATGGTGGTAATGTCAGCCGAGGCTTTGACTGGAATGTCATGCCTGAAGGAGGCATGCCTAGGCTAATGCAAGCCCATGAGGGAAAGACCTAGCACCTTGGGTGGTTGTGCGGTCCATGGCAATCTTTCTAGGAAAGAAACAAAGGTTGCTTCCCTGATAAATGGCTAGGAGGAAACTTTAGGCACAATGGAAAGCTTGAAGAACTTGTAAAAAGCGTGGGTTTTACAGGCAAGGCCAGATGGCAGGTATGTGGCTCAGCTTCTGTGCCCAGAGGGCAGACTAAAGGTAATCCTGAAGGTTCCTTGTGTAAGTTCCAGCAAAGCAGATTTAAAAGATTTATGCTATCAATGGCTGCTCTTGTTGTATTTATGCAAATGAACAGGCTAAATTAAAACTGGACTTAATGCAGTCCCTTTAATAACGAGGAGGGTAATCTTAGGGAGAAAAATCATGATTTGAGGAAGATCACAATGCTCAGTGGTAGACTATAAACTAGTGCAGCTAACTGTGTCTATAAAGTTCATTTTAATTCAAAGTTTGTTTTCATTCGAAAGTTAAAACAGGTCTGTGACATCAACAATGCTTAATTTACAGGCAAGAAGAATATCAAATGCCTTGGAACTGGATGTCTTCCCAATAAGACAGTCTTGCAAATTTAAAGACTGGTTTGTGAATTGTGTTGTGTGAATTAACATGTGTGTGTCTTTCTGTTTTCATAGGGCATAAGCCTATGATCTCATTTCCTGAGTGGTTGTCTGTATATACAAGCCTCACTTAAGAAGCCCATCTGCATTGCTGCCTCCTGAGACTCAACAGTTTGGCTGAACTAAGTGGTTGGGTTGGCAAAGTATGGGTTGGTCAATGGGTTTCATTTTAAAACTGGTCTCCTTTGCCTAAAATAACTTTAAGCAAAGAAGCTCCTCCCCCAAACTGCCAGCCTCTCCAGTGCAACCCTCTTCTAACACTTAACCAGCCACAGGCCTTAAGTCAGAAACCCCATGTGGCTACCAGAGTTCATGGCTTAGGAGTGGATGTATCTGGCATAGATCCAGTAGGATGGCTAGGTCTTCACTTAGTGACAACTCCTCCTTCCCTAGAAAATCTAACTTCTGTCAGCTAGATCTCAGAAACACCTCAGAAAAGACCCCAGAATAATCCAGCCAAGGTAAAAGTTTTTGAGGTATTAGATCTCAGACAAACCTTAGAGATAGAGACTGGATACGGGGACGCAAATGCTTGGGTAGAATGGGTCAAATTTACTGTTAAATCCCTGAATAAAAGCAACTGTTATGCTTGTACCACAGGAAAACCCCAGGCACAGGTTGTACCATTTCCACTAGGCTGGGACTCTGACCCCTCGGGAATGGCCTGTATGCTCGCTCTCTACCAGGATGAGAATGCATGGGGAAATGAGACTTGCAGAAGCTTGTCTCTCCTCTTTCCCTCTATAAGGAATAATGGGACTCAATCACTCCCTTCATACTCAGTGGGGCCCATGAATTACTCTTCTTGCCTCGGTGGGAAGCGAATTCGGGTACCCATGTGGAAGAACTCCTAATATGCACTCATACCAGAAATGCGAGCCACCTTTACAGTGGGGCTAGCAACTATATTCCCCTCCAAATCCCCAGAACAGATGTCTGGTGGTATTGTGGGCAGAGGAGTCTCTGGAAAATCCTACCTAACAGGTGGAGTGGAACCTGTGCCCTGGTTCAATTGGCTATCCCATTTACCCTAGCATTTCCAAAACCGATCCAGACTGCCCCTGTTAGGAAAAAAAAAAAGGGTCAGTGGCGCCTGGTGAATCCTATAATCCTCATATCTATAGTGACGCCATTGGGGTCCCCAGAGGAGTTCCAAATGAGTTTAAAGCTAGAAATCAGATAGCAGCAGGGTTTGAGTCAGTGCTCTTCTGTTGATTAGATAAACTATATTTATTATAACCAACAGAGGTTTATCAATTATACTAGGAATACTATAGAAGGAATCGCTCAACAATTAGATGCCAACAGTTGAGTGGCTTGGGAGAACAGGATGGCACTGGATATGATGTTGGCAGAAAAGGGAGGTGTATGTGTAATGCTTGGGGGACAGTGTTGCACCTTTATCCCTAATAATACTGCCCCTTATGGGTCTATCATTAAGGCCCTGCAGGGACTAACTATCTTAGCAAATAAGCTGGCAGAAAACTCAGGTATTGACAATCCCATAACAGGATGGTTAGAAAACTGGTTTGGCAACTGGAAAGGAATGATCTCATCAGCTCTGGTATCCCTCATAGTGGTAGCAGGTGTCCTCACAGCTTTAGGCTGTTGTATTATTCCATGCGTCAGAGGTTTGGTTCAAAGGCTAATTGAGACTGCACTAACTAAACAAATGCCAGCAACTTTTCATAATCTCCTCCTCCAAGAGACCAAAGGGAATCCTAACTATAAGGAAGAAAGTTGAGAAATCCTCCTTAAATTTGAAGGGATAAATAGAATGGTTTGAGTAGTCAATTTTCCAAAAGAGACAGGGGGGAATTGTTAGAAACAAGGACATAGTGACTCCCAAACCAGTAAAAAGTCATTAGTAACAAAGGGCAAATGTAATTAAAGGGTCTTAAGGGCAAATGTAATTAGAGGGTCTCTGAGAAGGGAGCTGACATCACTGGCATATCTACAAACCACAGAAGGGGCATTTAGATAACCGTGTTAGATTGTAACTCCAGGAGTAACCAGTAATGGAGAAACGGGGAAGAAGGAGAGGGGAGGGGGAGCTAATTGCGTTAGGGCGGGGAAGCTAATCGCTCTCACTTTAGGGCAAAGAAGATAATCACTTTAGGGTGGCAATTTCAGGGTGGGGAAGCTAAGACTATCAAACCAGTTTCCTTTGTCTACTTGGCGCGCACATTCTCCTGGCTGTGAGGGTGCGCCCGGCTCTGCAGACTCGTGAATAAAGGCCTCGTTTTACTGCTCAAGTCCTGTGTCCCAGTTTTTATTGTGAGCGTTTCTCACAAACCTCAGGAAGAAAGCGAGGAACCCGAACTAGAATCAGCTTTTAAATGGGCTCCCAAGTGCCCCCGGCTAATAAAAACAACTTCTGTGTAGGTGACACCAGAACCATAGCTCTCCCATGCTGGCTATCCCGAAATGGACTCTTTGTATGCACTTTCTTAATCCAAACAGTAGATTGCTACCACATAAACTGCTCCCAAAGAAATGCTGCTTCAAATCGAGAATGGGTGGGGAAACCACAAGGACTTCCCATCGATCATGACTGCTCCCAGGGAAGGCCTTTGTCCAGTTTTATAAGCTACATTTATAAACCAACATTGCCTACTTACCGTGACACAAATCCTGCCTCTGGCCTTTGAGTCAACAGAACCTGGAATGCTCCTGGCTTCCAGGCAACCCGCGTTCCTGGTTCTGGAAAGAAAAACTTTCAAGGACTGGATGGGGCTTATGTCCAGCCCCAAGCCTTTTGGATACCATGGTAATTTGTGGCACAGTTGGTCCAGGGTGCACCATCCGGTGCGTTTCACCAACTGTGGGCACACATGGGGTTTGCTTGGCGCCTGGAAAATGGTGTGCTTGGGGATGCTTCCCGCTGCTGGGACGCGCGGGTCTGCCGGCCATCAGGACGGGAGCGCCAACTCCATTTTGGTTTCAGCGGTGGCAATTTTAGAACTTCCCACAGCTCTCGTTTCTTATTAATGAGTCTAACATTCAAACATTAGTCGTTTTGTACTCTGAAGGATTTCTTGTGAGGAATTCTGAGTAATCAGTCATCCAAGGTAGAGTCAACATTGTATATTTTGAGTCTAGAAGACTAGATGAGATCACAAAAAACGCAGGTGTATTAACAGATTCAAAGGTCCTCTGTAAAGAGCGAAAGGATACAAAGCGGGCCAGAATAGGCAGGAAAAACGGGTAGGCTGAGGCAGTAGGAAGAAGTTGAGAAGAACTCAATTTGCTGAAGCTTGCAATACTTCTTGTTGTCTCCCACATGGTCCAGTGGTTAGGCTTCCTGGTTTTCACCCAGGGGACCCAGGTTCGACTCCCGGTGTGGGAACGCCACGCTCACTTTTTTTTTTTTTTTTTTTTAAATAATGTAAAAACAACAATTTAGGTTTTCTTAACAAGGACAAGACTGGTCTTTTTACAAAAACGCTCTAACCCCATTTCATATCAGCTGCGGGGGTGGGGACGTCAAGGCTGAAGGGAGCTGAAGGGAATCGGTGTCAGCCTCTGGAGCAGGCATGTAGGTAAATCAGACAGAAAGGTAATAATAACTATAAACAGTATTAAGACAACTTTTGAAATAAGGAATTAAATCTGAGGTGAAAAAAGGCAGAGAGACGACCAGTCCCGTGTTAAAATATATGTTCCAGTTGGTTTTTCTGCCGTAATTTTTCCTTGTACTATGGATATGGAACAAATTATCCAAAAGTACTCTTCTTTTGAAAGAAAAAGCAAAGAGGCTTTATAGGACATTGTAGGGCTTTTAAGGCTGCTGAAAGCCATTCCTTTGAGAAGGAGAGCAAGATTTCCAGGAAAAAAGTCATATTGTATAGGGCAGAATAGTTCAGTGCACAATCTATGTGTTTGGGATTCAGAGAACTCACTAAACCAGTTTAGGGGTGGGGGGGAAATTAGGTTATTACAACTATTGAAGAGTGGCAAAAAATAACTTTCTTCTCACACTGTAACGTATTTATTTGTTACATTCTGTTTAACATACTTCAAGAATTCATGACATACTCAACTAGAATTAGAAATCTTAGTATTGATGTGACAAGTCAAACTATTACCCAGATAAGTGCAGCCTCTGCTATACTTGTGTATGTTGCTTACTCTCCAAACAGTTGCTATTAGGAAAAACCTCAAGATGTTTGGAAGCCACACTTCTTTCCTACGGTGTTGAACTCTTTGAAGGCTATCCAATTTTTTTCTAGACTGCCATAAACACTGAGAAATGACCGTGTAAAAGACTTAGTGTCATATAACTTTGTTTGAAATTTGCTCTATTTTTTTAAGTCCTTTAGAATTTTTTTTTAATATGTTTTATTCATTATACAGTTAGAGTTGTCCCAATTTCCCTTCCCTCTGCTCCTCTCCACCCGGTGGTCCCCCTCCCTCCAGCTGTCCCCCCCTTTTAGTCCATGTCCATTGGTTGTGCATATAGTTCTTCTCAACCTCTTCCTGTCTATTTCATTCTCTCTGAATTTTAAGGGACACACAAACAAATGTCATCCTTCATGAGACAAATACTAGGCTGACTATATGCTCATGCAAAATTCCTAATAAAGACTTGGAGGAGAAATTGATCATCAGCTGGCAATTGATTTACCCAGTCAAGTAGGACAGAATTGATAGGAAAATTAAAAGCCTAATAATAATAATAGGGAATATTTACTTAGCACATAAAATAAATCAGGCTAAATACTTTACACACTTCATTTTTAAATTTCATCTTTATTTTCTTATTAGGTAATATTATTATGCCTTTATTAACCAGGGGCCTACTAGGAATCTGATGAAGCATACTTTTTTTTTCTTTTTCTTTTTAAATTATATTTTACTGATTATGCTATTACAGTTGTCCCAATTTTTTCCCCTCTGTCACCCTCCACCCAGCACTCCCATTGCCTCAGACAATCCTCACACCGTTGTTTATGTCCATGGGTCGTGCTTAGGTTCTTTGGCTACTCCATTTCATATAGTGAACTTGATATCACCATGGCTATTCATTAACTACCTTTTAATACTTATTAATCACCTCACCTGTTCACCCATTTCCTCATACCCCCCCTTCCATTTGGCAACCATCAAAACACTCTCTGTATCCATGATTCTGCTTATGTTCTTCTTGTTTGCTTTGTTTGTTTTTTAGACTCATTTGTTGATAGATATATATTTGTTGCTATTTTATGCTTCATAGTTTTGATCATCTTCTTTTCCTTAAATAAGTCCCTTTAATGTGTCATATAATAATGGTTTGGTGATGATGAACTTCCTTAGTTTTTTCTTGTTTGGGAAGCTCCTTATCTGCCCCATGATTCTAAATGATAGCTTTTCTGGGTAGAGCAGTTCTGGCTGTAGGTCTCTGCTTTTCTTGACATTGAACATTTCTTGCCAGTCTCTTCTAGCCTTCAAAGTTTCTTCAGAGATATCAGCTGACAATCTTATGGGAGCTCCTCTGTAGGTAACAAAATTCTTTTCTTTTGCTTCATTTAAGATTCTCTCTTTGTTTTAAGCTTTGGCATTTTAATTATGGTGTGTCTTGGAGTGGGCCTCTTTGCATTCATCTTGTTTGGGACTCTGTGCTTCCTGGACTTGCATGTGTATTTCCTTCGCCAAATTATATAAGTGTTCTTTCATTATTTTTCATATAGATTCTTGCTCCAGTTTCTTGCTCTTTCTCTTCTCCTTCTGGTATCCCTATGATGTTAATATTGGAATGCTCAATGTTGTCCCATAGGCTGCTATGAAACCGGAAAAGCCGGTGTTCATGCTGCATGTCGTCTACTGGACCCAATAAGCAGAGACAGGGATTGAATCTTTATGGGCGCTTTATTCAGATGATCGATGATCTGAGAAGACAGCAGGTTTGTACCCTAACAGACTGCCTTCAATTCCAGTATAAATGGGCCCTTTTTATAAGGAGAAGAGTAGGTAAGGGGTTTGAAATTCAGGGAAAAGGTTAATCAAATAAAAGTTGCAGCATTCTTTCATCTGTGTCCTGGGCGGTGGTCCTTGTGCCCTGGGCAGTGGTTTTTGTGTCCTGGGTGGTGGTTACCCTGGAATACAATGGCTGAAATACCATCTTGATTGCTTGCAGTCCTCCTGAGGCACAAAGGTGGAACTGCTCATGGATACCTGGGGTCAAGGTGGGTCATATCTCTAGTTCCTGAAACAATAGCTTTTTATATACATGGATTACTAACCTTATTAGCTGTTACCTGAAACAAAAATTTTCCAACATTTGAGTGCCTCATCACTTACACTATTCTTGTTTTTTTGAGTTCTTTTTTCTTCTTTTGTTCTGATTTGTTGTCTTTTGTTTCCTTATGTTCCAAATGATTGATTTGATTCTTGGCTTTATTCACTCTACTGTTGTTTCTGACTGGATCTTTTCTGTTGTTGAGGTCCTACTAAGCTCCTTGAGCATCCTTTATAAACAGTGTTTAAAACTCTGCTTCTGATAGATTGATTATCTCCATTTTGTTTAGCTCTTTTTCTGGTATTTTGATGTTTTCTTTCATTTGGGCCATGTTTCTTTGCTCATTCTGGCAGCCTCCCTGTGTTTGTTTCTACGTATTAGGTACAGCTGCTGTGACTCCCTATTTTGGGTCATGGCTTAATTGTAGTAGTTGTCCTATAGGGTCTAGTGACACAGACTCCCTTATCACCTAAGCTGGTACTTGAGGGGTGCCCTTCATGTGGGCTGAGTACACTCTTCTCCTTGGTTGCTGTTGGCAGGTCAATGGGAGAAATTTACCCAGGCCAATCAGCTGCAAGGACTGGATGTGAGCACTGATCACCATCCTCTGCCCTCTGTGGAGGATGAGCTGTGCAGGGGCAAGGTGGTGATGCTCCAGTGTGGTCTGTAGCTGTCCACTTGGTGCATTAACCCTGGTGTTTCCTGGGTGGTATAGGCGAAGGCTAGCCCCCACCTGTGATTTGCCCATGGTCACCCTGTATGAGCTATAAAGCAATCTGAGATGGCTGCTACTTGTGGTGGGATTGGAGATTCCCAGGTAAAGCCAGCTGTTAACCTATTGTGGCTGCTGCTAGTGCTGGGCATGGGGCCACTTACCAAGGTGTACAGTGGCTGGGGGCTCACTGAGGCCAGCTATTGCTTGTTTGAAAGGATTTAGGAAGTATGAAGCGTGAGTCAAGTTCGTCCATTGTGTGGAAAAGCTACTGTTAACACCTATAAACTGGGTGGGACAGAACCTGGGCAGGGCAAATAGTGTTAGCCAGGTTGATGGAGTCTCAGGTATGGCATCAGCCTGCCAGGTCTTGGCTCTGCCTGCCTTTCTGTCTTGATGCCAGCTCTTGCCTTGATGCCAGAGACTTCAGTTCCTCCATTCATGCCACTGGTGCCTTTCAAGCTGCTACCCTGGTGCTGGAGTTCGGAAGGAGTTAGTCTGAGTAAGTTCGTGTGTGGGTTGTTTAAGAGGAACTGTTTGGAACTCCTGCTGTTTCTTCCACCGACTCAATCCCTGGTGATTTTTGCAGCCAGAAGTTATGAGGACTTATCTTCCTGGTACTGGTACCCTGGGTTGGTGGACCTGGTTTGGGGCTGGGACTCCTCGTGACCAAGATACCTCTCCTGAATTTTTATCCACCACATGTATATGTGGGACCAGCTGGGTCCAGGTCACTGCCCCTCCTACCAGTCTGGATGGATGTGGTTTCTTTAATTCCATAGTTTTCAGACTTCCATTCAACTTGATTTCTGCTGGTTCTGAGTGATGGTTGTTCTGTAATATAGTTGTAATTTTGATGTTGTCATGTGAGGTGGCAAGCCATGTTTACCTGTGCCGCCATTGTGACTGAAAGTCTCACAGTTTTTCTTTATTAGCCATTGTGATAGAAAATTCCAAGTTCTTTTTCTCCCTTAGTTTAAAGCACGTGGTTTATATAGTTATATCTAATATATGTAAGGTGACCATACCCCCAGGTTTGCCTGAATCAGTCCCAGTTTACACATTTTCCTTGTGTAATTATTAGTAGTGTTCCCTCTTTCACTCTGTAGAGTGTTCTGGTTTTGACAATAAACTATATGTCTGTCCTTAATGTTAACGTGTGTGTGTATTCTTCATTTGATACCATTTTGATTTTATAAGCTGGCATTGTTGACCCCTCTAGGGGTTACTCAAAACCCCATACAGATAGAGTATATTATGAGTGTTTTATTATATAAGCAATATATACCTTTTTCTTTTAAAATATTACCTTTGTACAAAATAAAAAGGAACGTTTTCCCACTCTTTAGTGGTTGCTAAGGGTAAGAGTTTGGTAGTTAACGCTCCAGATCACTCTCTATATAGATTATTATGATGCTTCATGTGGACAATGTTTTAAAACATTTTACTCTATTCTACTGACCATAGCTAAATATTTCTCAAACTCATTTAGGCTCAGTTTCAGTAACTTCAGAACACAAAATTTTGATTTTGTTCTCTTTGTCATTTTTTCTTATACTTAGTTCTAAGGCTTTCGTTTATTTTGCTCTATTTTCCTTTCTCTACTCCTTGGGGTACATGGCCAGTACTTCTATTTCTTCTTTTTCTCATTCCAGTCTCTCAATTCTCTTTAAAAAAAGATCCTCAGTACAGGTGACCTAAAATGCTACTTTCAAGTTTGTTTCCTTAATGGCAATTGATGACAAAGTAAACTATGAGAATTTCTTATAAGATAATATTGTGTGTCGCTTGTTCGATTCCCAGTCAGGGCACATAACTAGGTTACATGTCAGGTTCCCAGTTGGGGGCGTGAGTGAGAGGCAACCATACAGTGATGTTTCTCTTCCTCTCTTTCTCCTTTCCCCTCTCTCTAAAAATAAATAAATAAATATTTTTTTTTAAAAAAAGGGAATACTGTGAGGAGAGATGTTTATGTCAATATAAGAGGCAAATAAGGAGCAGTGTGTGTGTTTGTATTTTATATGTAGATAAAAGTTCTAGCAGATTTTTACTTAACATGATACATAATTAGTCTTATAGGAGATCTAGATCCTTTTAACAGACTTATAGTAATTAGCATCCTTAAGATTGCTGTGGAAATGCTGGAAAACTGCTTATTCCATATTAGTACTCCTGCTACCTTGTTTATATTAGTAATTTACTCAGTTTTCATTTCTCTTATAGAATTACTAAATTCACTATTAAATGAGTGTAGGATGAATGAGGAATGTCTTAACAGTATACCATAACTAGATTATCAGAATTTTAGTTCAGTTCAAGCTAAATATGAGCCATCAAGCTTATGTAGCTAAAAACAAAAGGCTCCAGTAATAGATGTTTGTTGTTTAGAATGTGAAGTAGGAGGATAACCCCACTCTTTTCTTTGCCAGTTAGTTTACAGTGCAAACATTATGTTCAGTTCTTAGTGCTGCACATAGAGATGTGGACAAATAAGTTCATTCAGTGGAGTGAGAAATAATGAGAAAACTAAAAATATCAGTGCCCTAGGAGGAACATTTGAAGGTAACATGACTGTTAAGAGAAGATTTAGGGCACACCAGGTGAAACTTGTTTTTTAAGTATTTTTAAGACTAGAAGATGTATAATCAACTATTAGAGGGAGATTAACCAGTTTATGGGTTATCTGTGGTTAATACAAAAGTACATGTGGGTAAAAAATGAAAACAACTAAGGTTTTGAAAAGTCAGTGTGGTATACTGGGTATAAACAGGAACTTTAGAGTCATTCAGCTCTGGGCTTTATCCTAACCTTGTTACTTATTAACAGTGTGACTTGGGGTACAGTGAGTAAGTACCCTCTGTTTCCTGATCTGTTAGAAGGAGATGGTATTAATACCTCATTGAATCACAGTGCATGTAAAGTACTTAGTCATTAAGTGTTTACCTACTGTCTTGGCCACACATACTACACAGTACAAACACGATATCCTTCATTGGACTAATGAAGTGTGGGTATGGACTTCTCCTCCCCCCTAATCTCCCAAGGTCAAGTTGCAGCGGCTGGCTGTGGAACAAGCCAGAAGCTAGGAAGATCTGTTCAATACATGGTGTGGTTGTTTGTTCCAGCAGAGACAGGGCTGTGGTGAAGAGGACTTTGGAGAGGCAAGAAGGCAGGGAGAAAACATGCAGCTGGGAATTTGGTTTTGTTTTAATTCCTGGAAAAGAAGAGTACAGTTATGAATAAGATGAGAGTAACAGCCTTTTTTAGGTTAGTAAGATTTGGGCCATTTTTGTCAAGCAACTTACGTGCTATTCCTAAATCATTGTACTTGGATTATTTTTTATACCTTTGGACATCTGATGTACCACATTTCAGTAAATTTATAGTTTTGCTTTAGCTAGTTTAATTTAAAACCAATCTTTTCACATCAACATTCTGCCAAGAAAACTTCCAGTTTTCAAAATCTTGGATACGTGCTTTATTTTACTAACAATAATAGCAGTCTCTATTAATATGGATTATCTCAAACTTAATTTTTTTTTTTTTTTGGTCTACAGATTTAATGTGTTTTAGTGATTAAAATATTACATTTGTGCCAATTTCCCTTCCCTCTGCTCCCCTCCACCCGGTGGCCCCCCTCCCTCCAGTTGTCCCCCCCTTTTAGATTATGTCCATTAGTTGTGCATACAGTTCCTCCCAACCTCTCTCCGTCTATTCCATTCCCTCCTACCTTGATCCCCAATTCCTATATCATCTCCCTCCCTTTCCCCATTCCCCCTCGCTGTTGACCTCCCCCCAATATGCTTCCCGTACCCACGGTTCCTTTTCCACTCTCGTTGCCTATTTAGTTTGCCTTTGTTTCATCTCCTTAGCTTCTGTTTTTTAAATCAGTCCCTTTAACATCTCATATAACAGTGGTTTGGATCTAATGAACTCTTTCAGTTTTATTTTGTCCTGGAAACACTTTCTCTGTCCTTCTATTCTGAATGACAATTTCGCTGGATAGAGTATTCGTGGTTGTAGGTTTTGGATTTTCATTACTTTGAATATTTCTTGCCAGTCCCTTCTTGCCTGTAGGGTTTCCCTTGAGAAGTCAGCTGATAGTCTAATCGGGACCCCTTTGTACATAATTCTTTTCTTCTCTCTTGCTGCTTTTAAGATTCTCTCTTTATCTTTAATTTTTGACATTTTGATTATAATGTGTCTTGGAGTGGTTCTCCCTGGGTCCAGTCTCTTGGGAACTCTCCTTGCTTCCTGGATCTGCAAGTCTATTCCCTTCCCCAAGTCTGGGAAGTTCTCCTTTATTATATTTTCACTCAATTTTTCAAGTTCTATTTCATCTTCCTCATTCTCTGGCAAACCAATGATTCTTATGTTGGGCCTTTTATAGCTGTCCCAGAGGTTTCTGATCCTCTCATTGTTGCTTCCCATTTCCTCTCGCTGCATTGGTTGACTGCTTGTTCCTTCTCCATATTCCAGTTTGTTGAAATGAACTCTGGATTTTTTTTCCTCACCATCTGTCTCGTATGCGGTTTTGTTCCTTTCGTTATGAAAGTTTTTCACTTCTTTCTTATCTTTTTCCTGCTCTTTTGTGAATTCTGTAAGCCACCTGATAACAATGGCCCAGCACTGAGCCTCTGACAGGTTTCTTATCTGTTCATCTGTCAGGTTCTCTATCTGCTGCCTGGTGAGCTGTGTCACCGGGATTTCTATAGTTGTCTGCCACATTTTGACAGATGCGTTTTGTTTTCTTGGGCCGGCTGTTGGGGGCAGTGCCTGTGTACTCGTAATGACCCAGCGACCGGCGCCGTTTGTCGTCACAAGTCAGCGACCGGCGCCTGTCTGCGACCTATTTCGCAGCCCTGTGGTGCTTTCTTTCTTTGGGGGCGGGGGTCCAAAATGGATTCACACAGTTATTCAGCTAGGAGACCGGGATCCGTCCTCCCGCCCCCCTGGGCCTCACTGTTCAAGGCGATGCGGTGGCGGCTCTCCCCAGCGCTGGGGTCGCGCACTGCCAGGGGCTTGACTGCCGCCGGGATTTTTCGCCCCCCGCCGCTCCGCAAACAGCTTTGCCCTCTTTAACTCTTACCTGCCCGAATGGCACCGCTGGTTTATAACTTCATATGTTGGGCTTCCGTGTAGTTTTATTTTCTGGAATTTCTAGTTATCCTTTGTTTTGAAGTAGTTGTATTCCTCTCTAGTTGTAGAGGGAGACTTAGCGTGTCCGTCTAAGCCTCCATCTTGGCCAGAAGTCCTCAAACTTAATTTTTAACTTTGTTTCTAAACAATGTCATATGTGGGCCCACTAATAATAAAAAATCTGAAAACAGGAAAATGAGATATAATTTTTCTGTTATAAAATTGACTAAGCTTGGAACAATGTTATACTATTGATAGGAGTTTGAAGGGCAGTCAGCAACATATATGTGTATCTGTATACACGCACATATACTGCTGCTCAGAGCAAAGTAGAATAAAAATTCCACTGTTTTTTCTGCCAGTTAGCTCACAGTGCAAGCATTATGTTCAGTTCTTGTCATAGAAAGACAAAATAATCTGGCAGCACGGGACTGGAATAATGAGAAGGCTAAAAATAGTAATAATAAAATACCATGCTTTTGACCCAGCAATTTCTAGGAACTTATCCTGTGGAAGTTACAAGTTAGTAATGGGAAAGGTTGAAAGGTTATTATATAAGGATATTCATTTCAACATTGGTATAGAGAAAATTTAGTAACATTCTCAAATTCCTTAGGGATTAAGTAAACTGGGTACATTTTTAAATTATTTATACTTTTGGGGAGTTTGGGGAGATTCCAGGTTGGTGAACTATAGTGCATCCATGTGCCTTCAAGCCTGGCCCCAAACTCTAAGAAGGCCTTTGTTCAGGACATTGCCTTGTGTTCCTTCATCTTGCTGTTGTCTTTTCAAATCATTGTTTGCATCCACCAAGAACCTTGACCCCATCTCCATCTGCAGCAATTAGGCTGGCCAGCCAGTCAGAAGATCTACTCTAAAAATGGCAGAGCGGATGCCAGAACTCGAATAGTCGACCATGAAAGTCAAAGATCCAGTCAAGAGGGCAGCATAGGCAGACATGGCTTGCCTCTTCACACAACCACATCAAAATTACAAATAAAATAAAGAACGAACAGGAGCCAGAACTGTCAGAAATCGCGTTGAATGTACCAACATCTGAATCATAGTGTTATAGAACCCCACAGACTGTTCAGTTATGAGGGGCCCGATTACCTGCCGCCAGAAGCATAACTCTCAACACCAGAGTTTGGTGAAAAGAAAAAGAAGTGTTTATTTAAAGATTAGGTGGATTTAGATCTGTGGAATTCCCAGCTTCCTTGCAAAGAAAGCATGGATCTATCCTCTAACTCTGTGCAATACTGTGTGATTCTCTTTCTCTTTGTAAACCGCTTAATTCTCCTCCTCTGCCAGCCACGTGGAACTCTCCTTTTCTTCCTCTCTTTTCTTCTTTCCCAAATGTCTGCTGCCCTCTCCTTAAATCCCTGAGCGTGGCCTGTGATGCAGTAGGCGTGGTAACTGGTTCTGACCATTCACAGAACCTTCCACAGGCCTTGCTTATTCATTGCTCATTATTCCTTGCAGCTGTGGAAGAACCAATACTATTTACATAATTAAGACCCTGGCTACCAACCATAGATATGCAAAGGAATCTTGAAAACTGTTTTCTTCCCCCATCCTCCAAACCACAGGGTCTGGGGTTTTCTGGGAGGCCCCATTCTATAACAGTAGGAGTGCCAGAAGGAGAAGAAGAGCAAGAAATTGAAAACCTATTTGAAAAAATGATGAAAGAAAACTTCCCTAATTTGGCAAAAGAAATAGTAGTATACAAGTCCAGGAAGCACAGTGTCCCAAACTAGTTGGACTCAAAAAGGACCACACCAAGACACATCATAATTAAAATCACAAAGGTTAAAGATAAAGAGAGAACCTTAAAAACAGCAAGAAAAAAGAGGAGAGTTACCTACAAAGGAGTTCCCGTAAGACTATCAGCTGATTTCTCAAAAGAAACTGCAGGCAAGAAGGGGCTGGCAAAAAGTATTCAAGGTGATGAAAAGGTGACCTACAACCGAGATTATTCTATCCAGGAAAACTGTCATTTAGAATGGAAGGACAGATTAAAGTACTTCACAGACAAGGTAAAGCTAAAGAAATTCATCATCATCAAGCCATTATTACATAAAATGTTAAAGAGACTTATTTAAGAAGAAGAAGGTAAAAACTATGAGAATTAAAATGACAACAAACTCACAACTATTAACATTGAATCTAAAAAATGAAAACAAAGACAAACTAAGCAAACAAAATAGGAACAGAATCATAGATATGGGGATTATTTGGAGCCTTATCAGCTGGGAGTAGGAAGAGGGAGAGAGGGGGAAGTGGTGCAGGGATCAGGAAGCATATTGGTAGGAACAAAATAGACAGAGGGATGTTTAGAATAGTTAGGAAATGGCAAAGTCAGAGAACTTACATGCATAACACATGGCCATGAACTAAGGAGGGAGGGATTGCTGGAGGGAAGGGGGTTACTGGGCAGAGGGGAGCAAAGGGAAAAATATTGGGACAACTGTAACAGCATAATCAATAAAATATACTTTAAAAATGATTTAATACTTTTAAAACATTCTGAAGTTGCAAAAGTTGGAGGAATAATATAAAGAACTTTTTTTTTACTATAAACAATGACATTCTCTAACATAAATCACAGTACACCCCTCCTCCGAATTGTTACCGAACCCCTGGGCTGCTCCAATTGAAACAGAACCCATGGGCTGTTTAGTCAGGGGCCTGATTGCCCACCGCCAGAATTATAATTCTCAATACCAGAGTTTAGTGAAAAGAAAAAGAATTGTTTATTTAACAGTTATATAGATTTAGTTATTTGCAGATTTCTGTTGTTAAGTCTTATGTTCTTTAAAACACCCATAAACACATATCCTTGCCTTCCCCCTACCAAACCAGGCTAGTTTTAGAAAAGTTAGAGAAACTCTTTCTCTACTTTCCAAACACAGTTCAGCTTTACCAGTAGCTGCCAAACATTCAGTTCTGATTGGGGAGACCTTGTCTGTGTTATGGGGTCCACCAGCTTTTAATCCAGAACCTCGTGGATCCTCAGCCTCCTTGTAAACGGCATAGTTAGTCCTTTTGTAATCCACGTGGTCAGTCAGTTCCTTTTCAAAGCAGCAAGGTATGTCCCTTCCTTAAAACTGCACCATCAGTCCCAGTTAAATCCACACGGTCAGCCTAGCTAAAATGTCTGCCGCTTATTTTTAAATCCCTGACTATGTCCTCTGATGCAGGGGGTGTCCTAACCAGTTCTGACCATTCACAGAACCTCACGCAGGCTCTGTGTGCTTTCTCCATACCATCCCCTGGTCGAAGTCCCCTCCCATCTACCTGAGGCTTTGGATGCATTAAAGCCATTTTGCATAAAAAAAGACAGTAGCCACAGTCTCAGGCATCTGGAGGCATTCTAAAAGCTGCTTCCTTCTCCCCATCCCCCAGCCGCAAACACTGGGGATTTTTGGACTCCCCTGTTTCTGTAACAGAATCGGTAGATTAGCATTAAATTGTACTATTACCTAATACTAGACTTTATTCAAGGTTTGTCAAAGCAAAAGGATGCAGTCAATGAGTCATGTGTGTTCTGTTGTCAGGTCTCTAGTTTTCTTAAATCTAGAACATTTGGAAATTTTTCCTTGACATGCATACTATATGGATATCAGTACTCTTGAGTTTGTTTGATGTTTTTAATGGTTAGGTTCGGGTTATTCATTTTTGGCAAGAATGTCACAAAGATGAAACTTAATTTTTTCTATCAAGGTTTCCATGTTTACATTTTGTCTCTTTATTGGTAGTTGTAACGTTGAACTTGATTAAGGCATGTCCTATATGCTTTTTCACTGTAAATGTACTCTTTTCCCCTTTGTAAATATTAAGTGTTCTTTGGGGTGGTACTTTGAGACTATGTAAATATTCTATTCATCATCAAATTTTTTACTTTATTTATTTTTCGATGTTAGTATGAACTCATGGATTTCAGTTTTATATGATGGGTCACCATCATCATTTATCCTAATGTTCAAATTGTCCAAAATTTAACCAGTAGAAGCTTCTAACTGGCTCCCCTCTTTTTAAATTATATATATGTAATATTAAATACATATAACACATATATAAAATATTTAGCATCTTAACCATTTTTTAATGATATTTATCATTTTAACCACAGGTCATCATGGAAAGGGTATATTTTAGTTGCAATATAGAACTTCAAAAGGTCATATGTGCTTCATATATTCACACACCAAGAGAAAAGAATATGTAATCCATTTAAAATAAGTGTTAACTTTTCAAGGATTAATTTTTATTCTAGAAAATTAACTCATCCAGAGTTTATCAGTCCCTTATTTCATTAAGATGCCATTATAATTTTATTTTTATATATGAAAATTAAGCTGTCCTTACAACAAGTGTTTCCTAATTGCATCTGGATGATTTTCTAGTCACCCAGACTAGAAATGTCATCATGATCTTTAATCCATCCTTTTTCTCTTGCTCCTCACTTCCAGTCACTTTCTCGTCTGTCACTTCTTACCATTTAACAGTTTAAATACCCTACCATAAACTCTTCCTTGCATTCTACCATTACCTGGTTTCAGCTTTTATTACTTTTTGTGTTGGTTTTTGCATCAGCTTCAATTCAGTTCAGTAAACATTATTTAGATACCTTCTGTGTCTTTGCCTTTGCCTACAGTGCCTGTATCTTAAAGGTAGCTAAATTAAATGCCTCTAGAAGCCAAGTTCAAGAATGAAACAGAACAGACTGTAGTGGATTCAGGGCCTGCCTATCTGTATGTCAAAGGGATTGTTGCCATGCTGAATTGACGGTGCATTGTTATCAGACCTTTCAAATCTTTATAAGAGAAGCTGGAAATTCATATTTTTTGTGAAATCTTAAAGTTTCTGCCCCTCTATTCTAGCTACATCTTCTACAAAAATAAGATTGACATCGCATTTTAATATATTAAATATTCTGTGAGACTTCCGGCCAACACGCAGGCCTAGACTGACACGCTCCGTCTCTGTCCACAACTACTGCAAAAGGAATACAACTTCTGCAAAACCAGAAATAACCAGAAGTTCCAGAAGATAAAGCTACATGGAAGTTCATCATATCAAGTTATAAAGAAGTGGTGCTCATACGGACGGGTAGGAGGGGCGAAGCCGGGGAGGAGAGGTCAAGCTGTGCTGGTGGTGGCAGCAGTGGCGACGGTGGCAGGACGGCAGTAAGCAGAGACACCCGTATTTAGGGGAGATGAGAAGCGCCTGGGGAGCACCCCCAGCTGCGGACCAGACCCGTCAGCTTGCGATTCCAACGCCGGGGAAGGCAGACCCCCATTGCCTTGGACTGTGAGGCCTGGAGGGGGTGGCGATGGAGGAGGAGGCTCCCAGTCTTTCAGTGGAGAGTGAACGGCAGGAATCCATCTTGGACCCCTACCCCACAGAAAATGCCACAGCATGGTGAGAAGTTTCGC
This sequence comes from Furipterus horrens, assembly GCF_987537825.1. NCBI lineage: Eukaryota > Metazoa > Chordata > Mammalia > Chiroptera > Furipteridae > Furipterus > Furipterus horrens. Next base: position 48,164,866 of record NW_028327182.1, read on the forward strand.
CCAGTTGTGATACGTGCACGAGGCTCTGCCCCCTATAGCATAGGAGGTTGTGAAAGCCCTGCTCAGGGAGAAAAGGTAAACACAAAACTGTCAGGATGGCACAGATCATGATAAAGATCCCGGTGACGCAGCTGACCAGACAGCAAATATCTAATCCAACAAAGCAGCAGATAGGAAATCTCTCTGAGACACAGTTCAGAGCTTTGCTTATAAAAATGTTTATGGTCCTAACAGCAGATCTTAAGCAAGACAGGGAAGGAATGAGGGCTAGTCCTGCCGAAATGAACAAAAACACATACAAAACTAGTGGTGAGGGAAAGAAAACCAGGGATCAAATCAACAAATCAGAACATAGGGAAGGAACAAACAAGTCAACCAGTACAGAAAGAGGAAACGATAAGTGAGGAAAATGAGGAGAGGCTTAGAAACCTATGGGGCAGCTATAAGAGGGCCAACATTCGAATCATAGAGTTGCCAGAAGGTGAAGAACAACTAGAAATGGAAAAATTATGTGAAAAAATAATGAAGCAGAGCTTCCTTAACTTGGGGAAGGAAATAGATTTACAGGTCTAGGAAGCACAGAGAGTTCCAGAAAAACTGGACCCAGGGAGAACCACACCAAGACACATTATAATCAAAATGTCAGAGATTAAGGATAAAGAGAGAATCTTAAAAGCAGCAAGAGAGAAGAAGAGAACTATGTACAAAGGGATCCCAATAAGACTCTCAGCTAATTTCTCAAAAGAAACTCTGCAGGCAAGAAGGGATGGACTGGCAGGAAATATTCAAAGTAATGAAAAGCAAAAGCCTACAACCATGATCACTCTCTCCAGTGAAGCTGTCATTCAGAATAGAAGGGCAGAGAAAGTGCTTCCAGGACAAAGTAAAACTGAAGGAGTTCATCAGATCCAAACCACTGTTATAGGAAATGTTAAAGGGACTTTTTTTGAAGAAAGAAGATCAAAACTATGTACATTAAAATGAAAACTGTATCACAACAACCAACAACAGAAGCTAGGGAACTGAAGCAAAGGCAAACTAAGTAGGCAACGAGAGTGGGAAAAGAATTATAGGTATGGGGAACATTATGGGGGGAGGTCAGCAGGAAAGGGGAAGGGGGTAAAGGGAGGGAGATGGTACAGGAATTAAGAAGCATAGTAGGAGGGAGTGGAGTAGACAGGAAGACGTTGAGAAGATGTATATTCGCAACCAGTGGGCATGGACCTAGGCAAGGGGACACTGGAGGGAGGGGATCACTGGGTGGAGGTGAACAAGGAGAAAAGAAATTTGGACCACTGTAACAGCATAATCAATAAAGCATATTAAAATAAATGAATAAATAAATATTCTGATAAATTCTATGGTAAGATATACTTAAGATTCTGGACTCCTTAGAGTGGCCTAAGATGCTTTTTACCACTTGACATCGGCCTACACATCAATGTTAGCAACAGTAGCAACAGTGTGCTGGATACCTTCTCATTTTTGGTGTTTAGTTGGATTATTCTCTTAGCCTGGACTGTTCACATGCTCTAGACCTCATCTCTCACTCAATTTTGATCCAGGTACTTTGTGGCTCTCTTAATTAAATATTAAAATTGATCTCATTTTATAATCATAGGCATAGCTTTTATAACTTCTACTGGTTGGGGACAGGGACCTCATAGTACTTTGCGTATCATAGGTGTTTAATATACTGTTTAAAAATTAGACTATTATATAAGGTATACATTGATTCCATATTTGTAAAAAAAATAACACTTAAATACATGAAATCAAATATATAGAAATAGTCTTGAAAGGATATTTTCTGCACCAAGAATTTAACAGTGGAATTACGGCTATTTAAAAATTTATTTTGGCTTGTCTTTATGTTTATGTATGGGCATATATTGTTTTTATAGCGTAGACAAATTGTTTATAATTTTAAAATATTGTTAAATTTAATTTTGATCATTAAGGTTTTGTCAAGTAAAGGAAACATCTTTATTTAGACAAAACAGATAGTAAAGTTTGCTGAAATACTGTATATCTGTATTAAATATGCATTCACATGCTGCTGAATGCTAAAAATGCTCAGAAATAAATATAAGAATTGTAAATAAATCCTTATTTGGATAAAATAATATTAGGACAGTTTGTAATAGTATTAACTGACACAAACTTAAAATACTCATATTGGGTTAATGTGACATTTGTTTCTCCTATAGGATTATAGGTAGGATAGTTGAAAGCCAAGAGTAAATATTAAGCTCTGTAAATATAATATTTTATGTGAATATGCAGTAGTGTTATTTCTTTTAATTCTCAGCATACATTAGGGAAAAAACATGAAATCTAAATAATTAAAAATTTTTCCTTTTCTCTCTTTAAGGAATCAAGGAAGGACTGAGGTAAGATTTCTATTTAAATTTTATTTTCAACATGAGATTATCTTACTGTGCATAACTAATGGTAAAGAATGGGTGGTGTTTGTATTCAGGAAAATTCCACATCAAACTAGTAGCTAATGGTCAAGAGCACAATAGTATGAATGCCACTGTTGTGTGGATGAATGGACTACTTTCTAGTTGTTCATTTTTAGCATTTTTCTACTTTGACCTTAAATATCCCCTGTCAGTATTGTTTCAGTGTGGCAGAGGCATTTAATTTGGATTTTTGAGGGCTTTAGATTTGACCATTAAGTCCAAGACATAATTTGAACCACCTGTCATACAGTAGAGAGATATTTAATAAACACATCCTATTCTTCCTTCATGGTTGCTAGATCAGTATTTTATGTTTATAAATCTCTTCGATGTAAAATTTGATGTTCTTTTGGGGAGACCTATTGTATAGTAAGAATCATTTTTGAAAGAATACCTAGTATGTCTATTCTAAATCTCAATATTGAGTACAGTATCCTTATAAATATTTAGTTGTATATATTAAAATATTCAAAAATAAAACCACACCATTTACTCATACAGTAGTCATTAAGATCTAAAAAGAACTATATCCTTTGCTATTGGGAATGTTTAAGTTTTCTTCCTTCAAATACCATTGGCTTCCTAATTATATTTAAAATATTCATTTATTTAGCAAATATTGTTCTCCTTCTATGTGCCAGGCACTTTCTAGGAGAAACATACATATATTGGGTTGGCCAAAAACTCCATTGAGTTTTTTCCGTAAAATAAAAGACATGTTTTTCATTTTCACCAATAATCTGATCGATTTGGGCATATTGAGCATGTTGACTGTCTTTCGTGTGATATAACACTGAATGTTATCAACTAATGTCTCAGTTTGATCACTAACAACTTTAACTGGTTTACCTGACCATGGAGCATTGTCCAACAAGAAATCTCCAGCACAAAACTTTGCAAACCATGTTTGACATGTCCAATTAGTCACATCACCTTCTCCATATATTGCACAAATATTTTTTGAGTTTCAGTTGCATTTTTACCATTTTTAAAGTATATTTTATTGTTTATGCTGTTACAGTTGTCCCAGTTTTTTCCCCTTTGACCACCCCCCCATGCCCAGTACCACACTTCTCTCCAGCAATCATCCATCTTATTAGTTCATGTCCATGAGTCATGCATGTAAGTTCTTTGGCTTTACCATTTCCTATGCTGTTCTTAACACCCCCCTGTCTATTTTGTTTCTACTAATTATGCTTCTTGATCCCAGCACCATTTCCGTCTTTCTCCTCCTTCCCTCACCCAGCCAGTAACCCTCCAAATGATCCCCATACCTATGATTCTGATCCTGTTCTGGTTGTTTGCTTAATTTGTTTTTGTTTTCATTTTTTAGATACAGTTGTTGATAATTGTAAAATTACTATCATTTTACAATTCATAGTTTTTATCTTCTTTTCCTTAAATGTGTTCCTTTAACATTTCATATAATAAGGGCTTGGTGATGATTACTCCTTTAGCTTGTTTGGGAAGCAACTTAATCTGTCCTTCCATTATAAATGATAGCTTTGCTGGTAGTCTTGGTTGTAGGTCCTTGCCTTTCATCACTTTGAATACTTCTTGCCAGTCCCTTCTCGCCTGCAAAGTTTCTTTTGAGAAATCAGCTGATAGTTTTATGGGAAATCCTTTGTAGATAATTCTCCCCTTTTCTCTTGCTGCCTTTAAGGTTCTCTCTTTATCTTTAACCTTTGTCATTTTAATTATGATATGCTTTGATGTGGTCCTCTTGGGTCCAACTGGTTTCGGACTCTGCTTCTTGGCTTTGTATGTATTATTTCCTTTGCCAAATTAGGGAAGTTTTCTTTCATCATTTTTTAACATCAGTTTTCAATATCTTGCTCTTCCTCTTCACCTTCTGGCACCCCTGTGATTTGGTTGTTGGTATGTTTAAAGTTGTCAAAGCAGTTCCTAATCCTCTCATTTTTTTCAGTTCTTGTTTCTTCTTTCTGTTCTGGGGGAATGTTTATTTCTTCATTTTCTTCCAAATTGTTTATTGGAATCCCAGCTTCCTTCCAATCACTGTTGGTTCCCTGTATTTTCTTTATTTCACTTTGTATAACCTTTACTTCTTCCTTCATTTTGTGGCCGTACTCAATCATTTCTCTGAGCATCCTGATCATCAATATTTTGAACTCTGCATCTGATAGGTTGGCTATCTCCATTTCGTGTAGTTCTTTTTCTGGGGATTTGTTCTGTACTTTCATTTGGGCCATGTTTCTTTGCCTCCTCAATTTGACAGCCTCCCTGTGTTTGTTTTTATGTATTAGGTAGAGCTGCTTTGATGCCGTGTCTTGGTAGCATGGCCCAATGCAGTAGGTGACCTGTGGGGTCCAGTGGCACAGCCTCCCCTATCACTCAAGTTGGGGACTTGAGGTGTGCCCTTCATGTGGGCTGGGTACACCCTCCTCTTCTAGTTGAGCCTTGTTTGTTGTGGGCAGGTCAATGGGAGAGATTTACCCAGGCCAGTCAGCTGAAAGGACTGGCTGTGACCATTGACCAACCTCTGCACTCTGTGGAGGATCAGCTTTGCAGGGGCAGGATGGTGATGCTCCAACATGGTCTGTAGCTGCCCACTGGGTGTGTTGGCCCTGGGATTTCCCAGGTGGTGCAGGCCGGGGTCAGCACCCACCTATGATTTGACTGGGGCACCCTCCCTGAGCTAAAAAGCAATCTGAGATGGCTACTACTTGTGTTAGGCTTAAGAGATTCCCAGGTAAAGCCAAGCTATGAATCTAAGCTGGCTGCTGCTAATGCTGGGCCTTAAACTCAGTGAGGCCAGCTGTTGCTTGTTTGATAGGATTGAGGAGGTTGTGAAGCAGGAGCCAAGACGATTCATATGGAAAGCAGCTTGGGTGGACCCATAATTTGGGTGGGGTGTAGTCTCTGGGAATCTCCAAGGCGGGTTGAATAGTGTTAGTAAGGTTGATGGCACTAGCTTGCAGGCTCTGGCTGGGGAAAGCGTATAGAAAAGGGGCCATGGCTTCTAATGGCCTGGACACCAGAGACTTTAGTTCCTCCCTGTTTGCTCTTGGTGCCTTTCAATCTGCTACCCCGGTTCTGGAGCTCAGAGGGAATGAGTCTGAGTAGATGAGTCCGTGTATGGGTTCTTTAAGAGGAACTGTTCGGGGCTCCAGCAGTTTTTTCTGCCAACTCAATCGCTTCTGGTTTTTCTAGGCAGAAGTTTGGGGACTTACCCTCCTGGAACTGTAGACTTTGGGGGCCTGGTGTTGGGCTGGGACTCTGCTCCTGAGATGAGAGACCCGCCATTCTGCATCTGCACCCTTTGTACGCATCTCCAAGGATGTGTTTTCTTTAATTTGGTAGTTGTCAGACTTCCATTCAACTCAATTTCTGACGGTTCTTGTTAATGATTGTTCTATATTTTAGTTATAATTTTGATGTCGTTGTGCAAAGAGGTGATCCTTTACTGCCTGCACTGCCTTCTTGGATCCCTCTTTTACCTTTCTGAAAGTAATAAAGCATAATGCCGAAAAAGTTGTGTATTGTCTTCCATCTTCAGTATTAAAACGGCTATGCAAAAATTCACCAATTTTGGTAAGTTACTTTTAAATGCACACTTATATGACAGCTGTCACAATACAATCAAACAAAACTGTTTTGAATGGAGTTAAAGACAACTAAGCACTACTAGAGCCATCTTATGAAAAACAAACAAACAAGCTTTTTGGTCAACTCAATACATACATATATTTATTTTTTAAGGGTTTAAATATAACAAGAAACAGACTCAAAGACAATAGGGAGAAATATTGTATTCATATTTTGGAAATAGAATTTCTACAGTATAGATCAGAGAAAATATTTGAAAGCTCTTTGTATTGATAATGGTAGATTAGCCCCATTATTCTGACAAATGGGAATAGAGTCTCTTTTTAAACTAAGTATTAAAGATTTTTCACTAAAGTTTAAAAAATGCTTAAACGACTGGAATAGATTCACATTTTAAAAAATTATTTGATTTATAATCAGAATCTCTACTTTTGAATATAAAAGTCTATTGTAATAAGCTCTGCCTAATGTATCTGTTAGGTGTCATTTACTTTAAATGAGGATCTTGCAAATATTCATGATATTGGCGGAAAACCAGCTTCAGTCAGCGCTCCTAGAGAACATCCTTTTGTCTTGCAAAGTGTTGGAGGACAAACATTAACAGTATTTACTGAGAGCTCATCAGGTAAGTGAGAATAGAATTATTTAATGTGATTCCTGTACATGTTGAATAGACTTTCTGTCTCAACGTACACTCTAAAGTCATGACCAAGGGTCTTCCACTTATTGTGGAATACCTTTGTTATTCATATCATGCTACTTCTCTTTACTGTGATTGATTAAATTTTGGCTGTTACTAGAAGTGTTCACTTTCCATTTGGGGCATAAAGAAAAAGAACAAAGCAGATGGAAAAGTGTGGTGCATCAAGCTGTCTTTTAAGAATTTGAAGGAACAGTATTCTGAACTTTGCCTGTTTTGGTAAATTCATATTCAGCAACTATAAGTTGTTTTTTAAAAAACGACGCTTAAAATTAGGGAATGTTTTAGTTTGAATTTTTGCTCTCATGTGCTTTCCATACTAAGAGGGCCTGTGTAATGCAGAGATTAACTTTTGTCCATTGTAATTGACTTCCAGGAAACAGTGTAAAATATAGGTCAATTTTGTGTATTTGATATGAAATATTTTAACAGTCCAGTAAATCAGGAGCAAGTGTTTCTGTTTGTGAATTAAATGCAAGGGGAACTTTTCTGTGGCATACATATATGAATTTGTTTATTTTCATTGTTTCTTGGTTTTTAACCTTCACTGAATTTAGAATACTGCTATTAAAGCAGCAGGCCACCTATTTTAGTGGACCTAATTTCTCATATATAATTTTAAAAGGTTTTTGGTGGTATAAAAGATTCATGATTTTGTTGTATTTTGATTAAGCATTACAAAAACAGCTATAAAAATTATAGTGTGTTAAGAACATTATTGTTGCCCTGGTAATTGTGACTCAGTTGGTTGGACATTGTCCCACAAAGTGAAAGGTTGCCGGTTCTATTACCAGTCAAGGTACGTGCCTAGGTTGCAGTTTTGGTCCACATTCGGGATGTGTATGAGAATCAACAGATTAATATTTCTCTCACATGTTGATGTTTTTCCCCCTTTCTTTTTCCTTCCCTCTCCCTTTCTCTAAAAATAAATAAAACGCTTTTTTTTTTTTAAAGCATGTGAACTTTAGCATTCATTAGTGCCCCATTATTTTAACTTCAGTGTAAAAAAGGGAGCTGTAGTTTTCTTGATCCTTCTGTTGACATATTCCTAGGGGAAATTTTTTTGTCTAATTATTTGATGATGGTTTCCTTAGCTGTGCAGAACTTTTTTAATTTGATTTAGTCCCACTTGTTTATTTTTCCTTTGTTTTTCTTGCCCCAAGAGATATATCAACAAAAATATTGCTATTCTAGATATCTGAAATTTTACTGCCTATTTTTTCCTCTAGGATTTTTATGATATCACAACACTATATGAGTCTTTTATCTGTTTTAGTTTATTCTGGATTATGGTGTAAGTTGGTGGTTTAGTTTTATTTATTTTTTGCAAGTACTAGTCCAGTTCTCCCAACATCATTTATTGACGAGACTGTCTACTTTATTTTATGCTCTTGCCTCCTTTGTCAAATATTAATTGACCATAAAAGCATGGGTATATTTCTGAGATCTCTATTTTGTTCCATTGATCTATGTGTCTGTTCTTATGCTAGTACTGATTTGATTAAAGTGGCCTTATAGTATAGTTTGATATCAGGTATTGTGATCCATCCAACTTTGTTCTTCTTTCTCAAGATTGCTTACACTATTTGGGGTCTTTTTTGGTTCCATATATTTATGGAATATTTATTCTAGATCTGTGAAATATGCCATTGGTATTTTAATAGGAATTGCTTTGAATCTGTTGATTGCTTTGGATAGTATGGACATTTTAATGATGTTAATTCTTCCAGTCCATGAACACGGTATGTGTTTTCACTTATTTCTATCTTCCTTGGTTTCTTTCTTTCTTTTTTAAAAAAATAATTTGTTTGTTTACTTATTTATTTTTAGAGAGAGGGGAAAGCAGAAAGAGAGGGAGAGGAACATCACTGTGTGGTTGCCTCTCACTCGTGCCCCCAACTGGGGACCAGACGTGCAACCTAGTCATGTGCCCTGATTGGGAATCGAACCAGTGACACTTGGCTCACAGGCTGACGCTCAATCCACTGAGCCACAGCAGCCAGGTGGTTTCCTTGGTTTCTTTCTTCAGTATCCTATAGTTTTTCGAAGACAGCTCTTTTATCTCTTTGGTTAAATTTATTCCTGAGTACCTAATTAATTTTTTTTTCTTTTTGGCAATAGTAAATGGGTTTGTTTTTTTAGTTTCTCTTTCTGACAGTTCAGTATTGCTGTATAAAAATGCCACCAATTTTTGAGTGTTCGCTGTGTGCCGTAGGTTTTGAGTTGTGTGTTCATTTCCATTTGTTTCCAGGTACTTTTTGATTTCTTTCTTAATCTCCTTGTTGACCCATTTATTATTTAATAATGGGCTAGTTAGCCTCTATGTATTTGAATGTTCTTGTGTTTTTTCATTGAGGTTGATTTCTTACCATTGTGATCTGAGAAAATGCTTGTCATGATTTCATGACTTTGTGTTCCAAGAAAATGCTAGCTACATTTCAATTTTCCTGAATTTGTTGAGATTTATTTTGTGTCCTACCATGTGGTCGCTCTTTGAGAATGATCCATGTACACTTGAGAAGAATGTGTATTCTGCTACTTCAGAATGAAATTTTCTGTAAGTATCAATTAAATCCATTCACTCTAGTGTGTCATTTATGGTCACTGTTTACTTATTGATTTCTTGTGTATAAGATCTACCCATTGGTTACAGTGGGGTGTTAAAATCCCTTACAATGACTGTATTTCTGTTGATCTCTTCCTTAAAGTCCTTCAAGGTTTTCTTTATATATTTAGGTGCTCCTGTATTGGGTACATAGGTTTACAAGGGTCATATCCTCTTGTTGGAGTGATCTCTTTAGTATTATATAGTAACCCTCTTAGTCTCTTGTTACAGCCTTTATTTTGAAGTCTTATTTTGTCAGGTAGAAGTATTGATACCCTGACTTTTTTCCTTCTCCATTTGCATGGAATATTTTTTCCCATCCCTTCAGTTTTCAGTCTGTGTAAATATTTTGTTCTGAGGTGGGTCTCTTGTAGACAACATATATGGGTCATATTTTCTTATTTATTGTGCTACCCTATGTCGTTTGATTGGAGCATTTAATCCATTTATATGTAAAGTTATTATTGATAGGTACTTATTCATTGCCGTTTTATTCCTTTATTCCTATGTCTTCTCTATATATACACAGTGGTACCTTGGTACTTGTTGTTTATTTGTTCCAAACCTCGTGACAAGTGCCAAAACCAACAAGTACTGAATGATGAAACATTTTCTCTTACGGGGCAGGGTTGTGACTTGTACAAGTTCTAACAAGTGCTACAAGGCCTGAGGAAGGGCGAGTGCTAAAACATTATTTTCTCATCAAAATATGGTGAGTACAGGGTTTCACGAGTTCTGAAGCTGGTGAGTAACGAGGTATAACTATATTTCTTCTTAGAGCAGTTTCCTTAATATCATCTCTTGTAATGCTGGGTGGGTATTAATGAACTCCTTTAGTCAACTGTTAGTTGTCCCAATTTCTTTTTCCTCTGCTCCCCTCCACCCACACCCAGTGACTGCCCCCCCCCACAGGTGTTCCCCCCTTAGTCCATGCCCATTGGTTGTGCATATAGTTCTTTTCAACATCTTCCTGTCTACTCCACTCCCTCCTACTATGCTTCTTAATTCCTATACCATCTCCCTCCCTTGCCCCCTTCCCTCTCTCCGCTGACCTTCCCGCAATATGTTCCCCATACCTATAATTCTTTTTCCACTCTCGTTGCCTACTTAGTTTGCCTTTGTTTCAGTTCCCTAGCTTCTGTTGTTGGTTGTTGTGATACAGTTTTTATTTTAATGTTCATAGTTTTGATCCTCCTTCCTCTAAACAAGTCCCTTTAACATCTCATATAACAGTGGTTTTGATCTAATGAACTCATTCAGTTTTACTTTGTCCTGGGAGCACTTTGTCTTGGATGAGGGAGAAGACTGCAGCAGGCCATTAGCCTGGAGAAGAAAGGAGTTAGCCTGTCCCAAATCATGAAGGGATTTACAAACCTTTGTAAGGATTTTGGATTTTACTCTTGAGTGAAATGCAAATCCACTGGAGAGTTTTGAACAGAATAGTGATTTAATCTGATTTACAGTTTAAAGTCTCACTCTGATTGTCAGGTTGATAAGAGATTGGGGGCAAAGGTGGAAGCTGGAGACTGTTGTAGTAATCCAGGGGAGAGAAGGCAGAAACTTGGACCAGGGTGGTAGCATGACAAAAGCCTAGTCTCATCTGATGTCCAGTCCTATCCTTAGTGGATTTAACAGTCCACTTGAATTTTTATCACCTGAAACCCAGAAGATAAGAAATCAGATTCATTTCTTTATTCCTTTATTCTTCATCTGTCCATATTTGTCTGCAATACCTTCTGTAAGTCTGTTCTTTTGGCCATAATAATTCTTAACCGCCTCTTACGCTCACATTTAGTAAATTACCTCATTTGAGCATTTCTGCATTAGAAATTCCACATATACCTTTCTTTATTCCACTTAATCCAAAGTAGTCCTCTGAAAACGTCACCATCCTCTTTATCTTTTTCTATTCCAATCTGCTGGAATCCCTTATTTTTACATGCCTCTGCTTTTCTCCTTGATTTTCTTCAGCCAGAGATTTGTTTACCTTTTGTAGTCATAACTATCCTTCCCTTTGTTGATTCTTCCTTCTTCTCGGCTAGTATGACACTAAGGTTTGTATTACTCATTTTGTCTCTTAATTAAACCTTGTGGGCTGGGGACTATGTCTCATGCTTATCTCCACAGTATCTAGTACAGGATTGAGCATATAGGGAATGGACTTGTTAAAGCAAACATGTGCTAAAATATTTTATTTTCTCTTAAGAGTTACTAGTACTCTAAAGGTACTTCTTAAAAGTATTTTTTAAGTAGGGTGATTTGTTAGTGACAAAAATACAGGTTTTCATCCATCAATGTTAATAGCCTTTTTCTTATGACATTTGAGGTTCAAAATTGAATATTAAATTCCTTTGTTCCTCACTTTATTTCTTGCTCATTTATATATGTTTTTTGGTACAGGTGATCCTTTTAATTTCTCTTTTCTCTTTGCTAATCAGATTAGTTCAGCACTGTGTGCTATGACACTTGGTTAGCCACTGTACATGTTATAATAAAATATGTTTCGAAGATAACATAGTAGCTGAGATAACTGGATGTGAGAATTTATTTGGTAGTAGCCTGCCTTACTTGCTTTTGAGCTTGAATTTGGTGACACATACCAATATACATAGGTCTTGCAATGTATTTGTTTGTATTTGAAGAATAATGTATATGTGAGAATGCTCTTTGAAGATGCTGAATTACCAGTCATTTTGAAAGTGAACTGATACTGTACAATTTATAATCTGCCTTGTATGGTATTGTCCTGCAAGTGTGGTAAATGAAATGTGAATAAAGGTAATATTTTCATTTTAACTTGAATTTTTGAGTGCTATGGGAAACATTAGCTTGGTACATATCCCTCATTTGTTAAGAATAGGATATTAGATATATAATTTTCAGAGGTTTGAGTTAAACTTTATGTATATGTATGCATGTTTGTTAACATTCAAACTACAGTCGTTTTCTTTGTTGAATTTTCTTTTCATTGCTTTTAAACATGAATAGTAGTCTGCTGCCTAAATTATTACCATATGCATGTTACTAGTTGCTAGATTTTATTTAGCCTTATCTATCATAATTATAATTATTTTTGTGTCACTTTAGTACAGTGGCTCTCAAATGTTTTGATCTCAGGCGCCTTTATACCTTATGTATTAATATAAATAACATTTTTATTAAAAAAAATATTCAAAAAAATTGTGTGAAGAGTGGCATTTTGAAAATTTCAAGAATGTCTGGCTTAAACGAGAAGCTGGATTCTCTTATCTGCTTTGGGAGTCAGTGTATAGCAATGCTACTTTGGCTGAAGATTTGAAAAAGTCTGACATCTTGCATATATATATATATATAGTTAGAAAAGAGAGGAACACTTAATAGCATTTTCAGATAATTGTGGATATTTTTCTTTTCATACTACGCCAAACTCTGCAAATGGTAGTTTCTTAAAGGTGAGTTGAAATATAGAGTCTAAAACTCCATCAGTGAACTTTTTATACTGTTACATTTGAAATCCACTGGTTTTATCTTGTAATTTGAATGGATCTTTCACTTATGCTTGATTTTATAACATTACATGTCCATCATTTGGTGAATATTGAGTCACTGAATTATGCAGTTCTGCCACATGTTAGGATGTTTCATTTTACAATATCAAAATTTTGCACTCCTTAACACCATCTCATTACTTAGAAAATCTTTAAGTAGTGGAGAGCTGTCAAGCTTATGGTGGTGGGTACAAGTTTTTCAAAACTTCTAATTTTGACTTCAAAGTTTGAATTTAATGAATGGCAACAAATACTTCATATTGTCATTTGTTTTCTTTGAAAAGATTGGCTTATTCCATTTATTTTTCAGAAAATATCTTTTAGATACCCGAGTCTGAATAATCAGTGTGTCTCTCAATCATTTTGTTTTTAAATTAAAATTATCTTCCTGAAAAAAGAAGCTACCTCAGTTTCCACTCAGTCACAGAAATGCCTCTTTTTTTTTTTTTTTTTGACACAGGCATCCTATGTTTGTATCCAGCAGAAGTGCTTTATGTATACTTTCCATTTGGTGTCACAGAATATTAAAGGATGCATATCAAGGGTCCAAATTGAATAAAATAATTTGTATTATCCATCAAGAACATTTTTAAATGAAACAGGTCCCCCCCTCCTTTTTTTAACAATTCTCATTCGAGGGTATGTTCATTGACTTTAGAGAGAGAGTTGGAGAGGAAGAGGAAGAAGATGGGAGGGAGGGAGGGAGAGAGAGAGAGAGAGACAGACACACACACACTGATGTGAGAGAGAAACATTAATTGGTTGCCTCCTGTTGCCTCCTGAATGCACCCCAGCTGGGGATGGAACCTGCAACCTAGGTGTATGCCCTGACTGGGGATCAAACCTACAACCTTTTGTATCATACGGGACGATTCTCCAACCAACTGAGCTGTCTGTCCAGTACTGGCCTTTTTTTTAAACCTCAGTGGGAGGTGGTAAAGAATACGGTAATACAGTTTGATATCACTGCCTTGATTTGTGGTGGCCACAGAAGTTTTACCACCATTGTTTTTGCACTATCAGTGTGCAGGTAACAGTAAAAAGGGCAATTGAGTATTTTAATGAAACTAGTTTTGACTTTGTGGATACCCAGATGATCTTGAGGATCCCTCCATAGCCATTGCTCTGCAGAATGCTGATTTAGTGTGCTGTAACGAGAAAAGTTGCAGGTTTCATCTTGAGATATCTTAGATGTGTTGAATTTTCTTTTATTGGCTCTAGCATAGTAGAGACACCTACCCTGGCTGGTTTGGCTCAGTGGATTGAGTGTCGGCCTGCGAGCTAAGTGTCGCTGGTCCGATCTTCCAGTCAGGGCACATCAGAGAAGGAAAACTCTGACTCCAAAAAACCTCCGCTGCCTTGCGGCATACCTCTTCAGGGGAAAGGCTAAGGGAGTAAACCCCGACAGAAAATCCGGAGCCGGAGTCCCTAAGGCGGTTTGACGTTGTAGTCAACACCGGCAACTCCTGCGGCGCACCTGAAACCAAGCTGTATTGACTCCGTCTTTCCCTTGGACCCTTCAGCTGCAAAGAGAGGGGGGTTCTGCTGCATGGGCAACAGCAGACCCTCCATATCACCCTGCCCAGGCTCTGTAGCTTCAGCTTCACTGGAGAGGACACTCCAGCGTCATCGCAAGATGTCGATTCAACACGGGAGGAGACAGATACCGTGTCACTCCCGAGTTGGACTGCACAGCCATTCTCAGCGGTGCAGATAAACTCTTAAGAAGCTACACCATCGTCTCTCGAGACGGACGGCTGCTGACGACGAGTAGAGACACCTCCCTCCAGTGCTTCTTAGGGCAGCACCATTGAGAGCAGTGTTACAGTGTTGGTTGGTGGTTATATTAAGAATAAAGATATATATTTTTTTACTAGATTTGAGGCTCTGTTAAACTATTTCCTTTAAGTATTTATTTATTACACTTACATGTTAATATATAACCTGCATTCATGTATGTTATTTAATTCTCTCCACAATCTCAAGAGGACATCACTTTTAAATTAAATCTCCATTATGTAGATGAGAGAAGAAAAGCTCTGAGATTGTGTGACTAGCCCCACTGTATTTCCTTATACTTAGAAATAAAATTTTAAAACATGCTCTTTTTAAAATAGGTAACAGAAATGCTGCTGTGTCAACCTGAGTGTTAAATGCCTGCTTACTGAGCTCTAATGAAATCTTTAGCAACTCCAGGTTGTTTCTCACCTCCTGCACTTCCATGGCAGCCGCCTCTCAGTCCAACTTATAAAGGCCTCTGTGGGAGGAATCAGGAAACTCATTTTTTGCTTACTCTGAGTAACAGCCATGCTGTTGAACATTTGGAATCACACCAGTTTCTGACAGCCTTATGCTTGTGAGGAAGAATAAACTGAAACAAAAATATATGACTTGAGTGATTTGTATATTTCCTGAACTGCCACCAAGGTTTGTAACTGATTTCAGAGGTTCATCTTTCAGTGTTACTGCCAACTGCCTAAGTCATGTCTACTCTCTCAGAAATTAAGCCTAATAGTAGAAAATGTTTCTTATTCAGGGACTGGAAGGAGTAAAAGGTGTGGTTTATAATATGCTTTCATATTCAGGTGTGCATGCATAAGTATGAGGTTTGTGTGTATACTGTAGCTTTAGAAATCTGGGGATAAAGGTGAGGAGGAGGAAAAAAAGCTGGAGTGTAAGGATAATACTAAGGTTTGGGATCACAAGTTAAATTCATTAAAACTTATGATACTCTTGACTTTTTTTTATAATGAAACATTTCAAGCCTGTGGAAGTATAGAGAATAGTATAACCTTTGGACAACAGCCATATTTTATAATTGTTGACATTTGTCATATTATTGTTTTTTAAGAAAATAAAACACTTTAGATAAGTGACATACCCTTTTCCTTTTCCTGGTCCCACTCACACCTCCCTTTCCAGAGGTAATCATTGTCCTGCAGTTAGTTTTATTATTGACTCATTGTGATGAGTCTGCAGTTGCCTACAACAAAATCTACAATTTTAACTGGAGGAAACCAACAGCATTTTTAAGAGATAGTTTAAGCATTGGCAACCAAATTTCTCACAGTTATGGAAGTTCAGTGCTTCAATTGAATAGAGATTCTTTTTAGTATAGAGTGTATCTTGACAAGTCTTTTTGGTTTGTTTCTAATGTTTCTTTAGTACACAAATTTTTAAAAAATTCCTGAATTTTATCATAAATTATGTGATCAAAAGTAATTATTGAGAAACTTTAAAATTCAGTTCCATATTTTCTGGTGAGAAAACTGATTGATCAGTAAGTAGTCTAAGAAGATGTTTGAGTTCTGTTTTACCCTTGACACCGTGCATTTTTTTTATTTTGGTAATGTAGTCTCTTCTAGATCTGTATTGTAAAAATCACACCGATAGTGTGTGAATTAGATAATATTTATAGTATTATTCTTCAAAAGAATTGATATGTAATTTATGCAAGGAATATTGGCACATTTGTTTTTTTAGTTTTAGTCATTTAGTTATTAATATATCCTGTATTTCCAATTCAGTATTGAATTTCACTTAAATATTATTGATGAAAATTTACTGAAGTTTGGGTTGTGATTTCTATTAACTTTATTTTTTATCTCTTTTCTGTGTGTATCCTTGTTTATGATTTTTATGGAGAATGTTAGAAAGCATCCTTTAAGTTTTTACCTTTATTGTATGTTGTATTTTTGCCTATTCCTAAAATTCTGTGATGCTACTTTTTTTTTTCTTATCCTGTTCATTTCTTGTTTTATAAAGCAGTTGAGAAGAACTTAGGATGTTGTTATCATACCTGGAGGAAATGACAGGTTGTACAAACATGTCCCCTCCACCCTTTGATTTTCTATATTTTCTAGGTTATAAAGCTGGTTATTTGTTTTGGTTCATGTATGAGTAAGATCTTTGGAAGAACCTGGCTTCTTTACAAACCAAACTCAGCTTAGTAAAATCAATTTTACAGTGTAAATTACTTAACTTGCAATATTGAAATGAAGTCATTGAAACAATTTTAATTTTTAAAAACTCATTTTCTTTGGCTTTTTCAGTGGTGACAAAATGTTCTGTGATGAATAGCTACGTCACAACAGAATAGAAAAGGCTGTCAAAATGAATTTAAAGCCTACACTTGAATGTTCTTTATTACATTGGCTATGATACAGAGTGCTTTGTATTATTTTATAGTCTTGTAACTTGGTTTAGAAGAATTTAAAAATCTTTTTATGCAGGCATATAAATTTACAACATTTACATCTTTCTTACCATTAAGCAGTGATAGCAAACAAATAGGTAACCAATTGAGCACTTACCTTATTAATTATGGTGAGCACATCACATGAACTATTTATTTTATGCAGGAAGCCTGTGAGGTAGGCACCATTGTGAAATAATTTTATTGATGAGAGAAGTGGGATATAATTTGACCAACATCATTGCAGTTTGTAAACCTGTGCCCTAAATCATCATACTAGTGGTTTTCAGACTGTGGATACACAATTTCATGAGTAATAGGCAGCATTGAAAACAGAAAGAGAAATAGAATGGAAAAAAATTGACTTTTTATTTATTACTATTTTTAAAAATCCTCACCCGAGGATATGTATATTGATTTTTTAGATAGAGGGAAATGGGGGATGAGGAGAGAGAAAGAGAGAGAAAGGAGAGAGAAAAAGAAACACCTATTGGTTGCCTCCTGCCCAGGGATATAACCCACAGCCTAGGTATGTACCCTGACCGGGGATTGAACTCCTAACCTTTTGGTGTATGGGATGATGCTTCAACCAACTGAGTCACTTGGCTGGGGCTTAACATTTTATTTTTGAACTTTTCAGACATACCCTGAAGTAGGGAATTCTGGTAGATGTTTTGCCCCTGCCCCAGTGTTATGGTAGACATTATTTTTTTAAGATTTTATTCATTTATTTTTAGAGCAAGGAGAAGGGAGGGAGAAAGGGAGAGAAACATCAATGTCTGGTTGCCTCTTGCACACCTCCAGCTTGGGACCCTGCCCGCACCCCAGGCATGTGCTCTGACTGAGAATCGAACCTGCAACCCTCTGGTTCGCAGGCCGACGCTCCATCCACTGAACCACACCAGCTAGGGCATGGTAGATTTTTTAATGTGCTGTCAGTAATTAAGAGCATGTTACTTTTATAATAAGATATAATTTTACTTTATTCACATGTATTTGTACCCCTTGTTGTCCTGTTGAATTTTATCCCAAAGTCCCTACAAGGCTGTATATCACTTTTATATATAGCTTCATTTATTATACATTTCAATTCTTTCTTAAATTCCATATTGGGTTTGTCCTGCAGAAACAAAAATAATCTGTCTGATCATTGCCTGCAGATTATGAATATATTTTTAACCTGCCACTTTGTAACTGTATGTTTATGTATTTATATATTATCTAGTGCAGTGGCTCTCAGCTGAGGGCAACTTTGGCAGCATCTGGAGACATTTTTAATTGTCACAACTTAGTGTGTGTTACTGGCATCTAATGATCAGGACACCCTACTATATACAGGTTAGCCTCTCACAACAAAGAATTATTCAGTCCAAAATGTCAGCGGTGCCAAGGATGAGGAATCCTGGTCTAATATAAGATAAAGTATTTTTAGTGGACAATTTGTTGTAACTACTGTTGATATTAAAGTTATAAAATATAGTATTCCCTCCCCCATTCATGGAGGTAACGTTCCAAGACCCCCAGTGGATGCTTGAAACCATGGTAATATGAATCCTGTATACACTGTTTTCCCCTATAACATTCATACCTATGGTAAAGTTTAACATATAGATTTGGCACAGTAAGAGATTAACAGTAATAAGTAGAACAATTATAGCAATACACTGTAATACAAGTTATGTGAATGGCTTTGAGGCCATTATTTAAGTAGAATAAACACAAGCGTTGTGATAACTGTGAGTTGATCGCATAACCTAGATGGTTACTAAGTGACTGATAGGCTGTGATTGTGTACAGTTGTGGATGCACTGGATGAAGGGATGGCTCAAGTACCAGGTGCCATATGGCTCGAGATTTCATCATGCTACTCAGAACATGCAATTATAATTAATGAATTGTGTATTTCTGGAATTTTTAATTTAATATTTTTGGACCACAATTGACTGAGAGACTGAAACCACAGAAAGTGAAACTGTGAATTAAGGGAGACTACTGTAAATGTGTTTTTTTGAAGGAGCCAACAGGAGTGACCAGAATCTGTTCACCTCCCCAGTAGCTATTGTTGTTGTTCTCCTATTCTTCTGTTTCTCCCCTTCCTCCTTTTGCCTTTTTACTTCTCTTTTGTTATATAAGAAGATATTTATGTACTTACAGGAGATTGTTTTTGATGTTTCATCTGTTTTTTTGAAATATCTACTCTTAAGCACCCTATTTTTTCACTAGCTATTGTTTGTCAGATTGCTCCTTTAAAACAATTTTGAGGGTTTACCACAATCATAAAAACACATTTTCTCATACTATAAATTCTGCTTCTACCTCACCCACTTTAATTCAAGCTTGATTCAATTCTTTAATTTTAAGCTTAATATGTAGTAAAGGAAAAAAAGGCAATTAAAAATAGAACTGTGGCTGATTTCTCCCCTATAGATTAGTAGAAAAGAATTTTTTTATAGGGCTTTTCCAGGAAAGAAAAATAAACATTTATTTCCTTTCCAATTTCACCCCCACTTTTCATTGTGGAAAAAAAATTTCAGTATACATAAAAGTAGAGAAATAATATAGTGAGCCTGCATATGCCTATCATCCAACTTTAGATTTCAGTATATAGTCATTCCTTTTTCAGCTATACCCAGCCACTGTTCTTTGTACTTTGCAGGATTATTTTATTTTATTGTAATTACTTTTTTTTAAGAGTTTAAAGTGAAAGTGTATTAGTGAAGTGGCGAGACTAAGAGTGGCTACTCCACAGACAGCAGCCTCAAATGGTTATTTTAAAGGAAATCTCAGACAGTACATTCCACCCTTAAATTCTTCAGTACATGTCTCCGTCAGGATTTCTTTTTAAAAAATATATAACCCCCTTACCATTATGATACCTAGAAAAACGAACAACAATTCCAGAATGTCTTTTGATCAGTGGGAACTATTTAATGCTAAAATTCCAGTGCTTCTTGACTGCCACCCCCCTGTAAATCTGTTCTGTTTTCTGATTCATAAATCCATAGTTTATGAAGTCACAGTTGTTTGTAATTGTACAGCTTACAATATCCACTGGTAAAGGTACCGCTAGAGAATATACAGTTCACCAAGTCATTCGTATTACTGTGAAGACATGAAGCAATCTTTTTTTCAGATTTTTGAGGAAGTTGGGTATAAATAAAGTGACAAAATAGAAAATCATTTCTAGAGCCATACCGAGACACTGATGTCAAACTTGAGACATTGTTGGGGTGGGCCAGAGGGGGGCGGTACTTAAGCTGTGTTTACTGAATGGCGTGCATTATTTTCATATTGCATAAAGTTAACAAATAGATACATTTAGGAGAAAATCTTGTCAAACCTGAGGAATATAGGGCTTTTAAACCAAAAGTTAATAAAACAGAAGCAGATAATATAAGAATTTATATGATGCATGGAATTAAAAATGTTACTTAGCCCTCACTGGTGTGGTTCAGTGTGTTAGGTGTGGACCTGCAAATTTAAAGGTCCCCAGTATCAGGGCCTAGGCGTGGGTTGCGGGCCTGGTCCTGGGTTGGGGGAGTGTGTGAGGCAACTGGTCTATGTTTCTCTTCCTCTCTTTCTCCCTCCCTTGCCCCATGTAAGAACAGAGTCTCTCAGAAGGCATTAAGACGTGATGAGCAGGAAAAAAGAAGTTTATTAGGAGAATCAGCAAGTGGGAAGGGAGCCGTGCAGTGGGTGGCTCGGACTCTGAACTCCTAGGGGAGGATGGGGCTGCTTTATAGGGGGAAGAAAAAAGGAACTATTGAGTTTAGTCAGCTGTTTGGTTATCTGGCAGCTGCAAGTACGATGGGCTGATCAAAGACAAAGGTTCGTTTTGATGCACCCTGCTATCTCCCAGGCCACTGCAGATGGGGAACGCCTAGCCTGAGACGTCGTTATCTCCCAGGCAGCTGCAAGCGGGGGCTGGGGGCTGGGGCATGGGAACTGAGGCTGTCACCCCGTTCTCTTAAAAAAAAAAAAATTAAGTGAAAAGAAAAGAGAAACCAAGTAGGTGGCTGTAGCCTGGCCAAAGGTGAAGCACTGATAGCACCAGCCAGTGGTTTTCTGAAAATCCACTGTATTTGCAAAAAAATTCTGCTGAAGAGTTTCTTTTTTATTAAGGACTCTGTGTTTATGCCTTAGTCCACAGTTTCTTGTTTATATTGTATCATTAGCTATTCCAAAAGAAGGGGAAAATCCTAAAGACACGTACTGTTTTTATATACATATATATTTGGTTCCCTCTAAAAGAGCCTTTCTTGAAAATATTTTATAGTTGAAAGTTGTGGCTGTCTCTTCTAGCCTTTTTTGCTCATAGGAAAAAAAGAAAAAAGCACACCATCCAGGACTGTTTACAGCATTGGTTTGTTTTATATAGCTAATCAGAATTTAATGACTATAAGGATTTGGCAGGTTTTTTCTTACTAACTTGTCGTGTCATAGTTAAAGTTTCTTGAGGGGAACACCCATACTGTTTAGCAAAGGAAAATATCTGAGTATTTAGAGCAGTTCTCAATCTTTTTTTTCCCCGCAGCTTCTAAGTGAAGGGTGATGCATCTTACATTCCAAAATTAAAGACAGACTCCCATGGATTAGGGACTGTGGTATAAATGCATTAGATGCTCTCAGTTCCCACCCATAGTCCCTCAGGCCCTTTCATTTCTGTGCACAGTGGCCAGCTGCTAAACCTCAGCATCTTTATCTCTGCTGGCAGCTACTTTACCCACCTGGAAGGCAGGTCAAACTGCCAGGATATTAACACTCTCTGGGAGCTGTTTTAAATCAATAGCTGACAGGAGTTGGTGTGTACATACCCAGCTCCCTTAACCTTCAGGTGGGATAATTCCAGGCACAAGTTTTAACCTGTCTTGCAGAGTTCTGCAGCAGGATTAAGCAACAAGTTTTCCACCATGGTACACAGCTGGTAACAGTATTCTAAATTTATCTCTTTATTGACTTGTTTCCTCTTCCATCTCTCCCTGAGTTCTCTTTCAACGTTGTGGGATCACCTTGCAAATAAACTAGCTGAACTTTAAAACCTTGTCTTCATTCAGCTTCTGTCTTTTGTTGAGAGCACTGATATGTTCTTTAGTACTGACTTCTTTCTCTGAGTGACTGCATCCAAATAATTTTAAACCCTAATGTATGTAGAGCATACTTTAATAGATCTAGATGTCCTCAGATTGAGGTTCAGGTAGATTTTAAATAGGAAGCTAACATGTAATTTTAGAGCACACCCTTTTTTTATGGCTGTGTCACTGCAAACATTGCTTTCTCTTCTCTAATTGCTGCCCGTTTCTGCTGCTGTCCCAGTCATCTGCCTTTTACCACTCCGGCTGACCACGGTCATCTTCCTCAGCTATCTCTACTCCTACCCCACATACTAACCACACTGCTAATACCATCACTGGGCTTCATTACAATCTCTCCTCAGTCCCACTGGGTAAACATCCCTGCCCTTCTCTTCATTTAGACTTCTTCAGTTCTGCTGTTAACAGTCATTGCGATCTCAAAAAGGTTTTCTCAGATACCACCTCTGATCCCTATTTCTGGTTTTAGCCCCTAGACTTTAATAAATGCAGATTCTCTGTATTCTCCAGCTTTTTTGAAATAGCTACATAAAAGCCATTAGAATATTATTTACTCAGTAAAACACTTGCAAGAGAAAAATATTCTGTGTGTACAGTACTGCATTAGCTGAAAAAGCTATCATTTGTTGGAAAGAGTTTCTTCTCAAGATTATAAAATTCATGAAAAGTAATTCATATAAATTAACTGCATCACTGATTCAACTGACATTCACTTTCCACAAATGCCTTTGCTTCTAAGACCTGTCAGAAAAATATATTAAAAGACAATAAGTGAGAGAAAGAAAAATTAATTGGAGCCTATGTAATAAGTTTACCTGACTGTGTGTCTCACAGAGATAACCATAATCTCTTCTTATTAAGAAAGAAGAAAAGAAAAATGAATTTTTTACATGCTGGAACCATGTCAGTTTGCTTTATTTTTTAACATTTTAGTCTTTAAGAAGTTCATTGTTTCTAATATTGCATTATTTATAAATAGTACTGGCTGTGTCTGCTATAAGACCTTTGCTTGAAAGTTAAATATATATATAAATTAGGAAGGAGCTAAAGTTACTCAGGATCTATAAGAGTAACAGAGTACAGAAAATTCAATATTGAATCCTTAAAATAAAAATTGAAGCACAGCTATCAGTGTACTATATTTGATAAGAATGATAGTTACATGGATATGTTCACTTTATGAAAATTCATCAAAGCTGAAAATTTATGATTTGTGTACTCTTAAATGTAGATTGTATTTCAATAAAAATACTAACAAAGCAAAGCACAAGAAAATGCACATTTTTTTAGTAAAAATCCACCAGATCTTTTAGGTGGTTCAAAAAATTAGATCAAATTTCCAGTCAAGATGAAGGTGTAGGGAGATATCTTCACCTCTGCGTGCAACCCATAAGAAGGATCACAACTAACCTTAAAACAAAAAATACCCAGAACTGCCAGGAAATCAAACTGTATGGAAGTGCTACGACCATGGATTTAAAAAGCCATATTGATCCAGATGTGTAGGAGGGGTGGAGATAGGGAGCCGGAGCAGAGAGGACACGGTGTGGTGGCAGTGAGGCTGTGGCAGCCAGCTGAACAGGCAGTCCCACACTCATGTGTGGTGCGTAAAAAGTGAGAGGGATACCTTGGGAGTAAGTAATCCCAGCCCCAGTCCAGACCTTGCAGCCCAGGTTTCCAGTGCCGAGAAAATAAAGCCTCATAGCTTCAGGCTGTGAAAACCAGTAGGGGTTGGGCGGTGGAAGAAAATGCCAGTCTCTCAAGAGAGTCGTTTAGAGGACCCCCAGGGTACTAAAACACACGCACACTCAACCATTCTGGGAACAACAGCTAGGGCAGTGGTATCAGTTGCTTGCAGGAAGTGGATGAAGTGACTGGAAAAGGGGCAAGTGCTGAGCAAGTGGCATTGTTTCCTTTCTCACCACTACCCCAGCAGGCGTGCCACAAAGCAGTGAAATGGGTTGCCTGGCACTGACGAATACTTAGGGCTCCACACCTTATAGTGTAACACATTCGCCCAAAGAAGCTCTACCTAATACATAGAAATAAACCAGGGAGGCTGCCAAATTGAGAAGACAAAGAAGCATAGCCCAAATGAAAGAACAGCTCAAAACTCAAGAAAAGGAACTAAGCAAAATGGAGATAGCCAATCTATCAGATGCAGAGTTCCAAACACTGGTGATAAGGATGCTCAGAGAAATGATTGAGTACAGCAGACACATAAGGGAAGAAATGAAAACACATAAGTGAAATAAAAATCCAGAGAGAACCAATAGTGAAGGGAAGGAAGCTGGGGTTCAATGAATTGCAACTTAAGGAAGAAATAAACATTCAACCAGAGCAGAATGAAGAAACAAGAATTTTTTAAAACCAGGAGAGTTTAAGAGAACTCTGGGACATCTCCAAATGTGCCAACATCAGAATCATAGGGATGCCAGAAGGAGAAGAGGAAGAGCAAGAAATTGAAAACTTATGTGAAAAAATAATGAAAGAAAGCTTCCCTAATTTGGTGAAGGAAATAGACATTCAAGTCCAGGAAGCACAGAGAGTCCCAAGCAAGTTGGACCCAAAGGACCACAACAAGGCACTTCATAATTAAAATGCCATAGGTTAAAGATAAAGAGAGGATCTTCAAAGCAGCAAGAGAAAAGGGGAGAGTTACCTTCAAGGCAATTCCCAGAAGACTATCATCTGATTTCTCAAAAGAAACTTTGCAGGCCAGAAGGGACTGGCAAGAAGTATTCATCGTGATGAAAAGCAAGGACCTACAACCAAGATTACTCTATCCAGCAAACATCATTTAGAATGGAAGGGCAGACCTGGCTGATGTGGCTCAGTGGATTGAGCACTGGCCTGTGAACCCAAGGGTAGCAGTTTCGATTCCCAGTAAGGGCACATGCCTGGGTTGCAGGCCAGGTCCCCAGTTGGAGGCACGCGAGAGGCAACCACACATTGATGTTTCTCTTCGTTTATCTCTCCCTCCCTTCCCCCTCTCTACAAATAAATAAATAAAATCTTCAAAAGAAGAAAAAGAAAATAGAATGGAAGGGCAGATAAAGAGCTTTCCAGGCAAACCATTTTGTAATGGGAATTGAGGATGTGTGTGTGTGTGTGTGTGTTGGTTAAAGGATATTGGTTGAAAGGACTCATTTTACTAAAAAGGGAATTCTGACGTTAAAGATAGTAGCTTTGTTACACAGATAGAAGAAAAATTATTAAGAAATTAAAGTCATGAACAGAAAGTAAAGTTTTAAGTAGTAGACCGAAGATCTTTCAGGACAAGACATTAAAGTATACTGGTTCGTTATTACATTAAAATAGGGGCCAGCAAACTCTGGCCTTCTGAAACTGATATCTCAGGGTGTGGTCTTCTGTAATTTGGAAAACATGACTCTCATGGCCCTTTCTTTGAGTTAAATTTTAAGTGTAGAAGAGAAAGTGATTAAAGAATATTACTGGGTTAAGAAACTGAATCCAGCTTGCAGTCCTACTTTATTTGACTTGTTTTATGTTTTGTTTATAATGAATATAATGATTTTAGGCAGGGCATTCATTCTCCAATGGCCAGAATAGTCACCATTATTTCTTGTTTCCTACTCATTTTTTTCACATACTTATTTTACCTGCCTCATCCCAAATCCAAAACATTTGGATTTTAGACTGTCTTATTTTAGTCCAATCTCCTTTTTTGAGGTAGCAGAATTATTTAAATGATTTTGAGAAACAGTACCAGAGACCAGTTTCCTTACCACATGTCCTTCCTGCCATGGAAAGAATGGGAAAGAAGTGTCAAGATGAGTAAAAACCCAAGTTATGCTTCTTTGGAAACAAGATAGAATGTGTCCTGTGTAGTTCTTTAGGAGTTCAGACAAAACTTTTATAAACAGGTTGAAGCACTTTAGGGGTCCTTTGTGACTGTTGCAAAGCAATCTGATATGCATTCTGCATTTCTAAAGCTAATGATAAGGAATCATACTGCAACACTAGATTTTGCTTTCTACCTGAAGTTAAGAGAAATTTAAAAAATAAATTTGGAATGGGAATCTTAATATTCTTGAAGGTTACCAGACCCATCTTATGACTGTAATCATATAGTTTACTTGGTTAGAAAAATAGGGTTTATATTTCTCAACTGTAATTTAGGATAAAAAGCACTATGATTCACTCTAAAAAAATAAGTATAGCCTGTAAAAATCCTTCATTTGTACAGTGCTTTACCAAATACTTTTGCAGTTTTATCACATGATCCTCAAGAATTCTGGGAGGAAAAATAAATAACGTGAGGTGGTTTGAGCAGATTTAATTTGACCACCTATTACCGGACCATTATTAATTAAGCCCTGAGAACCAAATATTTTGAAGGGAGACACAGTTCCTGCCCTAAAACAGTTAGTGTCTAAAGGTGGGGTTGGTTGGGGAAGGGGTTCACTGGGAGCAAGAGAGAGGAAGCAACCATATTATTCTGCATGAGTCAGAGATATTCACTGAGAATCTACTGTTTGAGCTATGACCTGAAGTGTCAGTTAAGGGCCTACCGTAAGCAAGTGAAATGTGTGTTGCATACTGAAACATCATGTGTAGAGGTTTGAGAGCATGAAGGATTTAGATTGTTGCCACAGTGTAAAGAATGAGGCATAGAATGAGGAGACATGGAACTAGATGTATATACATATCAGAGAGTAAATCCAGCTGTGCTGGGGCTGCTATTCCCTACTTTGATAATGGAAAATTATAGCTCCTGAAAGTGTGTGATTATCCTCACAGTCGAGTGGGCAGGGGAGCTCTGGTGCAGATTCTCAGAGACTGAATAGTGCTACTAGGAAAAAAGTTTTGAGAAGTGAGGAGAGAAGAGAATTAATATCATCTCTTCTTATTTTTTTACTTTTCTTTCCATACTATATTCTGGGAAGTTCATTTTTTCTATATAACAGCTCACTAAAGCTTTCTTCAGTTATGTCTAATCTGCTACTTAAATTCATCCAGGAAGGTTTAAATTGTAGCTGTTACATACTTTTTATTTATAGATGCCCTGTTTGGTTATTTTTTGGATCCATCATAGTTTTACTTATACAGGGATAGAGAAACTGTTGGCAGTCATCTCTGGAGACAATCTACCATAACCATGTTAAACCATGCTCAAGGCTTGACATTTTTCCAATAGGATAGCTGGAGGATTGAAACTAGGTGATGTTAGGGTGACCATGTAACTTCCATCCAAATGGAAACATATTCTGAGTCTAAAAAGGAGTATTGTAAACTATATACTGTAACAGGAAACTAGGACTAGTGGTCATCCTACTTAGAGTTCATCAGGGACTTTCCCACGTCCTGTTTACCCTTACAGGGTATACATAGTCCTTTGGGATTTTAATTTTATTTATAATAATAATAATTTTAATAATAATTATCATTGTCCTCGTCATCATCATCATCCTTGTAAGGAACTCCTGTTAGGCTCTGGACTGATTTCTGCTGCCACTACCCTCTCTCCCTAGATCTTGAAGATAGTTTAAGCAAAGCATCTTATTTTCTCTGGATTGGCCCATGACCTCAGGGATTCTTGTTTTCCCTATATTTGGAGCTTGATGACTGCTTATTATTTTGTGGCCTTTTTGATACTTTTAAGATATTATTCAGCTTTTATAGTTTTTTTTTCCCCCAGTAGGAGATTTGATCTAAATAACCCAGCCCACTATTATAAGAAATAAGAACAAGTATAGTTAATTTATTTGAAATAACAGAAGAAAGAGAACAGAAAGATTGTGTCAAATAAATACTTCATCTCCACAAGAAATAAAGAGTTTCCAAGTTGGTGGTGGATGTGACGGGGGAGGATTTAAGGTATTGGAGTCACTTGTTCTTTTTTTGACTTAAGATTTCACATTTTTGATAATCTGTTGATTCTCTTTATGAAAAACAAGGAAATTATTTTTCTCAGAACAATTTCTCAAAGTTTATTCATTTTATTTTGACTCTATGAAGGCTTTAAAGGCCAACATTCTGTTCTACAACTAATTAGTCTACTGTTTAATCTTAGTATTAATTTTAAATAGGTTTGTACTTTCTTCTAGTCTTCCGATCATACCATCTTATTCCTGAATAAACTTATTTTCATTTATCTCTGTATTGTCTAGATTTCAACATTAGATCCCTCTTTTTTTTTCAAAAAGGGTTCATGGGTGACATAAAATACAGTTTCTTTTCAGCTCCATTACAGAAGTTTAGTCTTTATTTCAGACTCAGTATTTTGTGTCTATTTTAGAAATGTAATTATAATTTATATAGAGAGAAAATACATAATATACTTAATAAATATAGATATCTGTTTTATTCCTCAGAGATTTCTAGGTAATTCACAAATGTTTAAGTAAGTGACTAACACTAAATGCTTCGGTAGAACAATTGATTTACTTACTGAACCATACTTTCATTTTCTGCCCTCTCCACACTTCCTGTCTTTATTTCCTTTGTTGTTGAAATTAATTTTTAATAAGTAAGTTGTATTTCAATTATAAGCTCTGATTTAATTTGCTCAGTATTGCTTACATCATGTAAAAATGATTGCTTGTTTTAGTTTTCTCTAGTTGCATAGGTTTAGTAAAATGAATTGTGGCCTGTTAATTACTTTAATGCATTGCTTTAAGTTTTCATTCTTAAAAATTATATTATTAATTTTTCATATGTATCTTTATGTTTTCTTCAAAAGGGTATAGTCACATGCAGAGTCATTACTTTTTAAAATTATTTTCATTTTATTGATTATGTTGTTACAGTAGTCATAATATTTTTCCCATTCACTCCCCTCCTCCCAGTACCCCACATCCCTCCAGCAATCCCAGCCCCCTTAGTTCATGTCCATGGGTTGTACATATAAGTTCTTTGGCTTAACCTTTTACTATATTACACAGGGGAACAATTTTTAACATAATTCCTGTTGAGTACAATTTCTCGGCTGTTTTAGACTTAAATAGGCATGCTGATTTCAAAACTGCAGTTTTCTTCTATCACGTCAGGTTTTTTCTGTGCAGCTTATCTTAATGCGACCACTCTAGGCTGGATCGAGCCTGGATTGCTGGAAGCACTAGTGCTCTCCTATTGGCTGAGAGCAAACCTCCCTTGAGTGGGGAGGGGTGGGAAGTGGGAGACGACCTTGGAGACCAGCGACAGGTTCATACTAGTCTAGGCTATTCAGTTACACATGAGACAGTGTGGTAAGAGATTGTGTGCTGTTCTATATAGTGAATTGTATTCCAAAGTGTAGTTCAAGTTCTTGTCTGTATACAAGGAGTTAGCAGAATTTATTTTTTTTACATACGTACTTATTTCCTTTCCTTCAGATCATGTCTGCCTCTGCTATTTCTCATCGTAAGTACCTAAGCAACCCTGATTCATTTTGTTATATCCGTGGCAGTTTCACCATTCCCAGTCAAAGGACAAACATCAGTGCATTTGTCATGCAAGCCTATTTTGCATATTTTAAATTAAAACTTGGTGATCAAGAAAAGTCTTGGACCCCTCACAAGGTGTGCAAGCAGTGTGTCGAGAGTTTACAGATGCGGATGAAGGGAACACGTGATAAATTGCCATTTGGTATACCTGTGGTTTGGTGAGAGCCCAGAGATCATTCAAGTGACTGTTACTTTTGTACAGCGAAAGCGTCAGGATATAACAAGAAAAATAAATGTAAAATAGAGTATCCTAGTCTACCATCAGCTATACGCCCAGTGCCTCATTCAGCAGAAATCCCAGCGCCAGTTTTCATTGAACTATCCTCTTTTGAAAAACAGGAATACAGTGAAGAACTAAGTGACAAAACAATGGAGATTTTAAAATTGAAGAGGACTCAGTTTGTAAGGGATTTGATCAGCACGAGTTGAGTGATTTGGTGCGAGATTTGGGACTATCCAAAAAGGCTTCAGAACTCCTAGCATCAAGACTGCACGAGAAAAACTTGCTTGAAAAAGGAGTGAAGGCATCCTTCTTTCGATCATGAGAAAGTGCATTTCTGCAGTACTTTTGAAGCGACGGTGGCTTTGTCTATTGCCATAACATACATGGTTTAATGGAGGAATTGGGAATTCCAATCTACAACACAACTCAATGGCGACTGTTCATCGATAGCTCAAGCGGAGCTTGAAGTGTGCCCTCCTCCACAAGGGCAGTTTATTTGGTGCAGTCCCAACTGGCCATTCAGTTTGTTTTCGTGAAGAATACGAAGACAAAGAGAGTCACTGATCTGTTGCGATATCACAAGCACAATAGGATCTTCTGTGTTGACCTTAAAATGGTCTGCTTCTTCCTTGGTCAGCAACATGGATACAACAAGTATCCCTGTTTTCTGTGTATGTGGGACAGCAGAGCTTGTGAGAAGCATTGGGTGGAGTCAAATTCGCCTCCAAGATCTGACCTCAAACCTGGTGATCCAAACATTCTACATGAGCCACATGCTGACAGAAAGAACATTATATTCCCACCTCTGCACATAAAACTGGATCATGAAGCAGTTTGTTAAAGCTTTGCCAACTGAAGGAGACTGTTTCAAATATCTCATTTTGGCATTTCCTAGCCTGTTGTTTGAAAAGATAATACACCTTAATATGTATGTTTGGTAGCAGAACTTTACTACTGGTACACAATTTGACTTAGAATAACAATATATAGCCTTTATATGAATAAAATAAATCAAAATAAACAGTATATTCATTTAATTTTTCTTTATTTTTTTTTGTGTGTACATTTTGTGTGATATTTGGGACAAATAAAAAGTACCTTAAAAAGTTAACGTGATAGAGAAAAACGGGTCATTTTTGGTTTCCGATACCAGAAGTTAGTCAAAAACAAGTGTCAGATCTAACTCAACAAAAATTGTGCTCCCCAGTGTTATTCTTAACTTCCTCCTATTTTGTACCAACCAATTATACTTCTTAATCCCTGCACCATTTCTCCCCCTCCCTCCTCCCAGCTGATAACCCTCCAAATATCCCCATACCTATGATTCTTTTCCTTTTCTGGTTTGCTTAGTTGAAGTTTGTTTTTATTGTTTAGATTTTGTGGTTGATAGTTGTGAGTGTGTTGTCATTGTAATGTTCTAAATTTTGATCTTTGTTTTCTTAAATAAGTCCCTTTAACATTTCATATATTAATGGCTGTGTGATGATGAACTCCTTTAGGTTTACTACCTTGTCTGGAAAGCACTTTATCTGACATTCCATTCTAAATGATAGCTTTGCTGGATAGAGTAATCCTGGTTGTAGGTCCTTGCTTTTCATTACATTGAATACTTGTTGCCAGTCCCTTCTTGCCTGCCAAGTTTCTTTTGAGAAATCAGCTAATAGTCTTATGGGCACCCCTTTGTAGGTAACTTTTCTTTTCTCTTACTGCTTTTAAGAGTCTCTTTATCTTTAACCTTTGGCATTTTAATTATGATGTGTCTTGGTGTGGTCCCCTTTAGGTCTAGCTTGTTTTAGACTATCTGTGCTTCCTAGACTTCTTTGTCTATTCTCTTCACCAAATTTGGGAAGTTTCCCTTCATTATTTTTTCACATAAGCTTTCAATTTGTTCCTGTTCCTCTTCTCCTTCTGCCATCCCTATTATTCAGATGTTGGCACGTTTAAAGTTTTCCCAGAGGTTCCCAAGCCTCTCCTCTTTTTCAATTCTTGTTTCCTCATTCTGTACTGGTTGACTTTTTTTCTCCCTTATGTTCCAAATCATTGATTTGAACCCTGCTTACCTTCCCTTCACCATTGGTTTTGTGTGGATTTTCCTTCATTTTATTTAGCATAGCCTTCACTTTTCCGTTATGCATTTTCAGTAGTTAAGCCTATCTGTCAAGCCTGTGAGCATCTTTATCACCAGTGTCTTGAACTCTATGTCTGTTATGTTGGCTATCTCCTAGTTGCTTAGTTCTCCCACTGGAACCTTGATCTGTTTCCTTTTGGGCCATCCTTCTCTGTCTCATCATCTTGACATCCTGTGTTTGCCTCTGTGTCTTAGGTAGAGCTGTCACATCTGTGACGTTTAAGGGGTGGAGCCTTAGGTATTCATCAGGACAGGCAACCTGTTTCACCAGGTTGTGGCGCTATATGTGGGGGAGGGGCCTGAGAGGGAACAATGCCGCTTGCCCAGCACTCGCCCCTCTTCCAGGCACTTCTCCCACTTCTGTATGGGACTGGCTCCTTTCTCACTGTTGCCCTGGCCGTTGTTCCCAGAGTGAGTGGGTCTGTAGACATTCTAGGACCATGGGGACCTCTAAACAAATGGCCTCTGCAAAAGACTGGCAGCTTCTACCTCTGCCCCAACACCCACTGGTTTGCACAGTCAGAAGCAATGAGGCTTTATTTTCCCCAGTGCTGGGAACACAAGCTGCCTATTCTGGTCTGGTGCTGGGAGTGCTCCCCATGTGTCCCTCTCTAGTTTTTAAAACATGTGACTGCACTTTCCTCCAACCTGCTGCTGCCGCTATTGCCGCCTCCACCACACCGCATCTTCTCCACCCTGGCTCTACCCCTCCTACCTGTATGGATGAGTATTTCTTCTATATATCTTTGTTGGACTACCTTATGAAGCTCGGTTTTCTGGATATTCTGGTTGTGTCTAGTTTTAAGGTAATTGTATTACCTCTTAGTTGTGGAGGAAGATGCAGTGTGTCTGTCTAGGCCTCCATCCTGGCCGGAAGTCAGCATTACTTTTACTTTATACTATTTTTTTCTACTGGTAAATTGCCCAACTCTTAAGTGGTCCTTGCCATATACAGTCATCCAAAAACAAAAGTGATATTCAAATATCGTGGCATCATCTCTCTTATACACCTCCCTCCCTTCTCGCTGACTGCCTTCAAAATGAAAGATCACACATTTCAGCTAATGGCAGCTTGGAATTTATTTTCTTATCCATAGTACTGTTTTAAAGTAATGTCATTGTTACTACTTTAAAATAATAAATCAGAGTAAAAAAAAATACATGGCACACAGAGGTTTGGGGAGAATTCTTGAATGAATAGCTAAGAATACTTTAAATGTGTCAACTCCTTAGCATATATAAACATTTCAGTTGTTCTTCAAAACAATTTTATCTACATTATAACGTTGTTTGTTATTTTCCTCCATCTATGAAAATGTTCAGTTTTCTATTTTTCAAAGCTAAAGGTAACATTTAGATTTTCAAATGTATGCTGTAGTATTTGAGAGTGAGTTCTAGAACATGACTGCTGAATTAAAACCCTCCTCAGTCTCTCAGAGGTTCTAAAACCTAAGATACATTTATTTGCCAAACATTAGTTTCTCTATTTGTAAATTAGACATAGCAATGACAAAAGTGTTAGGCAGGTTGTTAATGCTCAGTAAGTAATGACCTTTTATTCTTCTTTATTCTTTTGTTTTATATTTATTATCGTTGTTATTGTTACTGTTGTTATTCTATATGTATAATATGAGGCTCTTAATTGTGAGGGCTAAGATTTTGAACAGAGATGAGCAGTAGACTTAAAGGTATTAGGCCACAAAGATAGTTTTACATAATTGTCCAGTATAAACATATTTTTAAACTGTGGTTCTAAGAAAATGAATTGCTCTGGCCTGTATCAACTTACAATAAAATTTAAAAGAAATATATTATTAATGTGAAGCCAAGCAGAAGATACTGTTAGCAACTTTAGTGAGTGGTGTGTTCAATCCAGAAAGTTTGACTAAGCACTGGCATTGGTCTTATCCTTCTCTTTTTGATTTCGTAAAAGATTGGTGGGGACTAGTTAGTAGGTATCTTCTTGAGTGCTTTAAAAAAAGGACATTTCTCTGTCTTTATCTTGTTTGATTATTTAATCCCCTCCCATAAATGATGAGAGCTAAAAGATGCCTGGCTTCCAAGGCAACAGTTGGAGCTTTTTAACTATATTGGTTTTAGTTGACATCTTTCATTTAGTAGTTTGCCAATTTTCAAAATATTTTTTCCTTCCAATGGATTCTTTACATGCGTGTTCTCGTGTTTGAGTCTTGCAATGATTTATAAATAATTGAGCAGCAGTAACTTTATATTTTATCTCTTAAATCTCTGTAATACAAAAGCAAAAGTACTTATTTAGAGGTAAATATAAAATCTATTTGTGGATGAGTGACTATTGCTTTTTAAAGGATAGTCAAATTCAGGTTATATAACCAAAAAAGCAGTCCCATTCACGATTGATTCAAAAAGAATAAAATACCTGGAAATAAATCTAACCAAGGATGTAAAAGACCTGTACTTGGAAAATTATAAGACACTGAAGAAAGAAATTGAAGAAGATAAAAATAAGTGGAAGCACACATGGTGTTCAGGCATAGGAAGAATTAACATCATTAAAATGTCCCTACTCAAAGCAATCTGTAGATTGATTACAATTCCTATCAAGATTCCAGTGATGTATTTCATAGAACTAGAACAAGTATTTCAGAATTTGTGTGGAATCACAAAAGGCCCCACATAGCAGCAGTGATCCTGAGAAAGAAGAACAGAGTTGAAGCAATCATACTACCTAATATCAAACTATACTATAAGGCTATAGTAATCAAAGCAGCATGGTACTGGTATAAGAACAGACACATAGATCAATGGAACAGAATAGAGAGCCCGGAAATAAACCCTTACCTTTATAGTCAATTACTATTTGACAGAGGAAACAAGCATGTACAACGGGCTAAAGACAGTTTATTCAGTAGGTGGTATTGGAAAATTGGACAGATACTTTGAGAGAAATGAAACTAGACCACCTTCTCACACCACACATAAGAATAAATTGAAGATGGATTAAACACTCAACTGTTAGACCCAAAACCATAAAAATCCTAGAAGAAAATATGGGCAATAAAATCTTGGATATTGCTTGTAGCAGTATTTTATCTGATATATCTCCTTAGGCAAGGGAAACAAAAAAGAAAATAAACAAATAGGACTACATCAGACTAAAGGTTTTGCACAGCAAAAACCACCTACAAAATGAAAAGAGAACCCACTGAACGGGAGAAACATATTCACCAATACATCTCATATGGGGCTAATATGCAAAATTTATGAAGATCTTATAAGTCTGCCTTGGCTGGCGTGGCTCAGTGGATTGAGTACAGGCCTGTGAACTGAAAGGTTGCTGGTTTGATTGCCAGTCAAGGCACATGCCTGGGTTGCGGGCCAGGTCCCCAGTTGTGGGTAAGCAAGAGCCAACCGATCAATGTTTCCCTCTCTCCTTCCCTGTCCCTCTCTCTGAAAATAAATTAAAAGAATTTTTTTTAAAGAACTTATAAATCTCAACACCAAAAAATAAATAAATAAAACAATCCAATTAAATAAAGGGCAAAGGACCTGACTAGAGACTTCTGCAAAGAGGACTTATAGATGGCCTATACACATATGAAACAATGCTCAATGTCATCAGTCATCAGAGAAATGTAAATTAAAACCACCATATCACCTCACACCTGTCAGAATGGCCATCATCAATAAACCAACAAACAACAAGTACTGGCGAGGATGTGGAGAAAGAGGAACCCTTTTACACTGTTGGTAGAAATGCAAATTGGTGCGGCCACTGTGAAAAGCAGTATAAAAATACATCAAAAAATTAAAAATGGATCTGTCTTTTGACCCAGTAATCCCACTTCTAGGAATATATTGAAAGAAACCCAAAACACTACTTCAAAAGAACATAAGTATCCCTATGTTCACTGCAGCATTATTTAAAATTGCCAAGATATGGAAGCAACCCAAGTGTCCATCAGTAGATGAGTGGATAAAATAACTGTGGGACATTTTCACAATGGAATACTACTCAACTGTAAAAAAAGAAAATTTTACCCTTTGAAACAGCATGGATGGACCTGGAGAACATTATGCTAAATGAAATGAGCCAGTCAAAGAAAGACAAATACCATATGATTTCACTCGTGTAATCTAATGAACAAACTGAATTAACAAGCAAAATAGAGACAGATTCATAGAAAGCAGGATTACAGCTGCAAAAAGAAGAAAGGACTCATGGACACGGAAAACAGTGTGGTGATTGCAAGAGGGGGAGCAGTATCAGGGGGATAAATGGTAACGGGAAAAAAATTCTCTCTCCATATATATATATATATATATATATATATATTTATATATTTTTTTTTTTTTTTTTTTTTTTTTTTAAAGTATGTGAGCTTTATCCCTGACAGGTGTGGCTCAGTTGGTTGGGCATCATCCTGCAAAATGAAAGGTTGTCAGTTCAATTCCCAGTCAGGGCACATGCCTGGGTTGTGGGTTCAGTCCTCCGTCAGGACGTGTATGAGAGGTAACTGATCAATATTTCTCTCTCACATTGATATTTCCCATTCTTTCTCCTTCCCTTCCCCTCTCTCTAAAAATAAGTAAATAAATAAAAATTTAATGTATGTGAGTTTTAGCATTCATTAGTGCCCCATTATTTAAATTTCTGTGTAAAAAAAGGAGCTGTAACTTTTCTTGATCCTTCTGTTGACATGTTCCTGGGGAAATTTTTTTGTCTCAATTATTTGGGTAGTTTACTACAAACTTATTAATTTAGATGATAATACTAGCTGCGTAGGGAACATTGTCTGTCCTGCTGGTTAAAGTTTCAGACTCACCTCTCTTTCCAGAGGTAGCTTTTTATGTAACTCTTTCTTCATTCATTCCTTACTGTTAAATAAAAAATTGGGCGTCCTATTTTTCAACCTCCACCAGTTCAATTTTTCAGGCTGTATTTCTTTTCTTTAGTTTATTTCACTCCCTCTTAGAAGACTGTAAAACAGCTTACCAGGTTCTTTTGGTCCTAAGCATTTTTTTAATTGCTTGATACAGGGAACAGGAGGATTATGTTCTTCTCCGTCCACCCTCATACTAGCGAGGGAGGGGAATATAGTGCAAAAGTTGACTGTGTCTCAGAACTCTGTTAAATTGATATATAAATACCCTCCCTACCTTCCTCACCCTTTCCCTGTTTTCTTAATGATATTCTGCTTTGTATTATGTTCCTATGGAAGAATGTTTAGTTCATTTTTAGAAATCAGTTTGGTGGTAGTTCCTGGGTAGCTATTCTTCTGGATTTAATCTAGTAATGATTTTGCATCTGAGTCAAGAAAATAAATATACCTGGCTCATAGAGGTTTCTTTACTGGTTAGATTTATTCCATTCACCACCTTGTCCTTTCTGTGGTCATAGCCCGACATCTCAGAAATGGGTTCCCTCTTTTAATTTTTTCTCGCTTCAGATTCACCAGACTGACCGGATTCCCTCTTGGTTAACTTTGGCATATTCCAGTATTTTAAGCCCAGTCTTGACCTAGCCTAATGAGTGGAACTGCCAACCTTTCTTTAACACTCTCTTGCCCATTTTCCATGAGCTCTGCCAAATCTCACATTAAGTTCCAGTATTTAGTCTGAAGGAGATATCACACAGTGGTTAAAAGTTTGGCACTTTAGAGGTCGCTTACTAGCCATGTGACTGTGGCAAGTTGCTTAACTCTGTGGATCTGTTTCCTTATCTGTAAAACAGGGTTTCTGCCCACCTTTATCTGTTAAGATTAACAGACATCCCAAAATAGCAGTGGTTAAACATATTTTTCTTTGTAAAGGAAATTCTTATGTTAGAAGTCCAGGTCTGGGATGGCAATTCCATGGTTATCAGCACCTACTGCCACCATTAGTTTGTGGCTTTCATCCTAAAGGTGATGCAGAATGACTTCTGCAATTATAACCATCACACCCACATCCCAGGGAGCAGAATGGAGCCGGTAGGGCAAGGCAAAAAGCTTAGTTGGCTTTGTAACCCTTTACAAGACCATATCCAAAAGTCACACCCTACAAGTTTTGCTTATATTAACTCTTGGTTAGAACTTCAGAACTTGGCCACACCTAGCAGCCAGTAAATGCTGGGAAATACAGGGTTTTATCTGGGTTCAGTTACTAACAAAGAAGAGAAGAAGTAACTAGCAGTCTCTGCACCTTGCTTTAAAGGAGACAATGCATGTAAATCACCTAGTACTGTGCCTGATACATAGTAATACCTCAGTGAATGCCAGACATTTTTATCATCTCCATTAAAAGGTCAGATTACATCGGATCCCACTTTTTCTTAGTACTTCCTCCACCCATTCATATTCTTTCCCAGGGAAGTGACTTGGATATGTCATAATTCCTGAACCTTACAGAAACAACCATAGATGATTTCTTTGAAGGGAAGAAATATAAGTTAGTAGTTGTTTCCTTGTTGGAAAACCATTAGTTTCTGTAGAAGTTTCAGCTTTTTTACTTCATTACCAATTCTTAACATCAGTGGAATTAATATGTCTCTTTACTTGGTTTTTTTAAATTCTCAACCACTTTTCTTTCCTACTGTCTTAAACCAAAGACCATTGTTTTGGTTCATGTTTATTTCCTAAAAGATAAAAGAGAATTAACATTAATTCTACTTAAAAATGCTATATTACACTGTTTAGTTACATTTAAAGTCTTAGTGTGATACCGACAATATGGGAATGATTTCACTTAATGTATAGTATTCACTAATACCTCAGTATTAATTTACATTTTTATATCTAGCTTTGTTATTTTCCTATATATCTATCATCTAGTGAACTTTACAATATACAATTTTTCTATAATAGCAAGAGATATAGTTGAGTCTCCTTTTCTTACCTCCTATTAAATACAATCAGCCTTATAGTTAAATAATCTAAACTTTGATAAGATAGTAAGAAGAGGGGAGGTAAATATAACTGTAACTAAAATGACATTTTAATAAATAAAGCCTGCTTCCAGTTTACAGGATAGATGGATATTTATATACTGAATCCCTATGTGTTGTTTTTTTTGGCTGTGTTGTAACAAATAGACATATTTATCATGAATGTCTGTGGTTGCCTTTTTTTGGTATTTTTTGTAAATTAGTCACCTGTGACTTTTAGGTTCTTTATTTGGTGTTTCTCTCCCATAATCATCAAACCTTTTTTTTTTTTAAGTATATTTTATTGATTACGTTGTTAAGAGTAGTTCCAATTGTTTTTCCCCTTTGCTCCCTGCCGCCCAGTACCCTCCTTCCCTCCAGCAATCCTGCCCCCCTTATTAGTTCATGTCCATGGGTCGTGCATATAAGTTCTTTGGCTTCACCCTTTCCTACATTATTCTTAACTTCCCCCTGTCTATTTTGTACCAACCGATTATGCTTCTTAATCCCTGCACCATATCCCCATTTCTCCTCCTACCCCATCCCAGCTGATAACCCTCCAGATTATCCCCATACCTATGATTCTGTTCATATTCTGGTTTGCTTAGTTGGATTTTGTTTTTATTTTTTAGATTCAGATGTTGATAGTTGTGAGTTTGTTGTCATTTTAGTGTTCATAGTTTTGGTCTTCTTTTTCTTAAGTAAGTCCCTTTAACAGTTCATATAATAACGTCTTGGTGATGATGAGCTCCTTTAGCTTTACCTTGTCTGGGAAGCACTTCATCTGCCCTTCCATTCCAAATGATAGCTTTTCTGGATAGACTAATCCTGGTTGCAGGTTTCCTTTCATCACATCGAATACCGCTTGCCAGTCCCTTCCTGCCTGCCTAATGTCCTCTGAGAAATCAGCTGATAGTCCTAGAGGCACTCCCCTGTGGGCAACTCCCCACCTCTCTCTTGCTGTCCCCAGAACTCTATTTTTCACCTTTGGCATCTCAGTAATGATGCATCCTGGTGTCGTCCCCTCTGGGTCCAGCTCTCCTGGGACCCTCCATGCTTCCCGGACCTGTATGTCCATCTCCTTTGCAAAATTTGGGAAGTTTTCCTCATTTTTTTCAATTCGTGCTTCTACATTCTGCACTGGCTGACTGTTTTTTTTCTTCCTTATGTTACAAATCATTGATTTGAACCCCGGTTTCCTTCCCTTCACCATTGATATTGTGTGGATTTTCCTTTGTTTTACTTAGCATAGCCTTCACTTCTTCTCTTATGTGCTTGCCGTACTCAAGCCTATCTGTCAAGCCTGTGAGCATCTTTATCACCAGTGTTTTGAATTCTGCATCTGTTAGGTTGTCTGTCTCCTCATCTGTGAGGTTGGCTATCTCCTCATCTGTGAGGTTGGCTATCTCCTGGTCGCTTAGTTCTCCCATTAGAACCCTGATCCGTTCCTCCTTTTGGGCCATACTTCTCTGTCTCCTCATTCTGACAGGCTCCTCCTGTGTTTGTTTGCCTCCATGTCCCGGGTGGAGCTGTTACTCCTGTTATGTTGTAAGGGGTGGAGCCTTAGGGATTTGTCAGTACAGGGTGAGCTGTTTCACCATGTTGTGGCGCTGTATGTGGGGGAGGGGTCCGAGAGAGAACAATGCCACCTGCCCAGCACTTGCCCCTCTTTCAGGCACCTCTCCCACTTCCGCACTGGACTGGCGCCCCTCTAGCTGCTGCCCTGGCCATCGTTCCCAGAGTTGGTGGGTCTGCGGATGTTCTAGGACCGTGGGGCTTTTTAAACAAGCAGACTCTGCTGAAAGACCAGCAGTTTCTGCCTCCATTTCAACCCTCACTGGTCTGCACAGTCAGAAGCAATGAGGCTTGATTTTCCCCGGTGCTGGGACCATGAGCTTCGGGGTTCAGTGAGGACCTGGAAATGCTCCCCAGGTGTCCCTCCTGACTTTTTAAAAGGTATAACTGTGCTTTCTGCTGGCCTGCCACTGCTGCCGTTGTTCCTGCTACTGCCACCACCACACAGCACCCTCTCCATCCCGGGTCCGCCCCTTCTACCTGTCTAGATGAGTATTTCTTTTTTATATCTTTGTTTGCTGGACTTTCATGCAGTTTGATTTTCTGGAACTTCTGGTTGTTTCTAGTTTTGAGGTAGTTGTATTCCTTCTTAGTTGTGGAGAGAGACACAGCATGTCTGTCTATAATCATCAAACCTTTTAAATAATTATTTGTGCATACAGCTCTATATAGTCTTTCCTTTTTCTTTCTCTAGTTGTTTCTTTTAAAATATCTGAAATGGATAGGAAAAATATGAAAAATTTTTAAAAATTAGTTTTGTTAGGATGTAAAATTACGGGTATTTTCATTCATACTTATTTTTAATGTTTTTTAAAAAAATAAAAATTCATCAAATGGTATGATACCTAAATTAAATGCTAAATGCTCTAGCTCTTTATAAAGGCATATTAAGTCATAGAAAGTTATCAAATTCAAGCAACCATTGAGATTAAAGTTCATATCATTCAACAATTCTTAACCTTAAAATTAGTTGATAAACACTTGTTATGATGAGGCAGAATCAGTGAGGATGGAATTAAGAAGAAATCAGTACACTTGCTCACTTTTATTTTAATGATGTAGAAAAATATGTTCAGACGTCCTAGAGGATAGTTATCAAAATTATTTTTGAAAAGTTGGGACTCTTCAAAAAAGAATTCTCAAAAATAAACTATCATATATATATGTGTGTATATATATATATAGTTAATTTTTTAACAGTTTCATGTTAAACTGTTAACATGAAACTGTTCATGTTATCTTTTATTTTATTTTATTTTATTTTAATATGTTTTATTGATTATACTGTTACAGTTGTCCCAATTTCTTTTCCCTCTGCTCCCCTCCACCCAGTGACCCCCCTCCCTCCAGTTGTCCCCCCCTTTTAGTCCATGTCCATTGGTTGTGCATATAGTTCTTCTCAACCTCTTCCTGTTTACTCCATTCCCTCCTACTCTGCTTCTTAATTTCTGTACCATCTCCCTCCCTCTTCCCCCTCCCCCTCCCTGCTGACCTCCCCCCAATATGTTCCCCATACCTATAATTCTTTTTCCACTCTTGTTGCCTACTTAGTTTGCCTTTGTTTCGTCTCCCTGTCTTCTGTTGTTGGTTGTAGTGATGCAGTTTTCATTTTAATGTTCATAATTTTGATCCTCCTTCTTCTAAACAAGTCCCTTTAACATTTCATATGCCAGTGGTTTGGATCTGATGAACTCCTTCAGTTTTACTTTGTCCTGGAGGCACTCTCTCTACCCTTCTGTTCTGAATGACATTTTCGCTGGATAGAGTAATTGTAGGTTTTTGATTTTCATTACTTTGAATATTTCTTGCCAGTCTCTTCTTGCCTGCAGGGTCTCCTTTGAGAAATCAGCTGGTTATATATAGTTAATTTTTTTAGTGTGTGTGTGTGTGTGTGTGTGTGTGTGTGTGTGTGTATGTATATAAAAATAGTGAAAAACTTGTGTTATTAGGTTAACTTTTATATGACACTTTGAGTATCATACCAATTGGTGAATATATATTTTATGCTAGGGAACAGTTTCTTTTTGGACACATAATGAAGAAATGTTTTAGTGTCTCACTGTTTAATATCCAATTCAGTATTTTTTCATAAATAACCGATGACTTACATAAAACTAGAGTTTCTGCATTTTATATACAGAAGGCTTAATATTGTGCATTTTTGCAATGTTGGAACATTTAATTAAATGTAGGTAACTTGTAACAGTTTATAATATTTATGTCAGTGATTTTCACTTAATAGCAAATCTTGAACTATTTTTGTCCAGAGAAATAGGAATAAACTCACCTCATAAATTATGTTAGGCAAATTTTAAATTTTATCTTGAATATTTCTCTTTGCCCAGTATATTTTTCTTTATCACCGATTAATTTTATTATTAGCTTAAGCAAAATATGATTAGGAAGATAAATCTGCTACAGAAGTAGCCATTATATATTGCAAAGATAAATTCTAGTAATTTCTAAGTTATATGCTGTTTTTGATAGTCCATATTACATCTCTGTTCATCAAAGATTATTGTAATTCAGATACTCTGATCTTAATCTCGACTGACATCATTGCAGTTTAAGGCACTTAATCACTGAAATTTATTAGGTAGGGGTATCTTTAAAATTGTGCTATCACATATA
Source organism: Furipterus horrens (assembly GCF_987537825.1). Taxonomy (NCBI): domain Eukaryota; kingdom Metazoa; phylum Chordata; class Mammalia; order Chiroptera; family Furipteridae; genus Furipterus; species Furipterus horrens. The sequence goes on from NW_028327182.1 coordinate 48,207,906, forward strand.
TTACTCTTTACTGATTTTAAATTGTTGATGAAGCAGCTGCAATGATTAATTTGTTCTTTTTTCAGAATTTGATGTATTTTAATAGCAACCTTATAGGAGCAGCACAGAAGACTAGACAACATTAAAAACATATACTTGCATTTAGAACATCTCAGAAAAGCAGAGTGAATGGATGGAATCTATTGTATGATAAAAATACTACACACACCATTTAGTTGCCAACAATAAGAAATTTTTTTTAATCCAAATGCATTGTCCAGAAAAATTTAACAGGTTTATTTATATTTTTATAAAGTTGAACTGTTGAAACTTATTCACTGAAATATTTGATGTGCATTAGTGCTTTATGTCCCTGCATTTATATTTAAAAAATTCATACACAAATAGAAATTGAAAAACTGCCAACACCTGATTTCTGCTCCCTATTTTCCACTTGCAATCATATACCTAGGTTCCTTCTGACCCCATGGGGAAAAAGTATCTACCATTCAGAACTACCAATAACAGGAAGAAGAGAATTGTTTTTAAAGAATGAAATGATCCCCATCATAGTGGATTCTTAAGCTTGTTCTCCATGTATGCAGCGTGCATGTCTTTCGGCATAATGGTTACACTTTTGGCATGGATAGCGCAGTTTGTTGTCTTTAAAAAGGCCAACCAGACAGGTCTCACTTGCTTCCTGCAAGGCACCAATAGCTGTTTTCTGTAAGCACGGATCTGTTCGAAGTCTTGATCAATTTCTCACACCAGACCCTGGAAGGGGAAGTTTATGAATCAGAAGTTCAGTGTACTTCTGGTAACAACTAATTTCACGAAGTGCCACATTACCAGGTCTGTAATAAGGTTTCTTCACCCCTCCAGTAGAGGGCGGTCTCTGTGAGCAGCTTAGGTAGCCAGTTGCTTCCTCAGTGCTTTAAATTTGCGGGCAGTCTGCTCTGTAGGAGCTATGATATAGAGACCTCTTTACTTACCACCCTTCTCCACCCTTCCCCTTTGGCTGGAGCTCAGGGAGCTCCAGAGGCAGCACTGGCATTAAGAGAGCCATGACTGCTGTGAACACTGATTATTTTGTACATGAAGCTAGAAGATCAAAGTCCCACGAAACTTCATATATAATTTTAAACTAATACAAATGAGAAGTGTATTTTCCTGTAGCAGTTTAAAGTATATTCTGTATCTTGTAGTATTCATCACAGTATTAAGTCTGTGTTTGTTCAAAGTTCTTCATTCTGTTCATGTCGAAGTGGAAAGTCTAATTAATGTAAATGTGTATTTTTGTGCCTATTATTCATGGTTATGTCATGGTTATGTCCTTTACACAGGGTAATAACCAGTGCTTATTGAAAGTCTATGATGGGTGAGGCACTTTATATATAATTTATAATTTAATTTGTCTTATTAAAAACACGAGCAACTAGTCATTATCTCCATTTCACTATGAGGATGTTGAAGTTGAAAGGAGTTAAGAGTTTTGATTACAGTTGTGTAAACAAGTTAGTGGGAGTTAATTGTGTTTGAACCGAAGTCTGACTACAGAGCCCATGTGTGTTTCACTGAGACATTTTTTTCTTCATATTATATCAGTTCTATGGACTGTACAAGTCATAAAAAGTTAACCTTCTTTTCATTTATCCTGATATGTGAAAATCTACATTAACCAATAGACTGATTTGGGATATTCTTTACTCTTGTGAGATGATTCATGTCATGTTCTTTAAATGACATGATATTAAAAATATTATTTGTGCCCTGACTGGTGTGGTTCAGTGGGTTGGGTATCATCCTGTGAACCAAAAGGTCGCCAGTTCGATTCCTGGTAAGGGCACATGCCTGGGTTTCGGGTTCAGTCCGGGCATCTATGAGAGACAACTGATGGATCTTTCTCACATCTATGTCTCACTCTCTTCTTTCTCCCTCTCTTCCCTTCTCCCTAAAAATAAATGAATAAAATATTTTTAAAAATAAATAAAAATATTATTTGCTTTTCCAAAATTCAGTTTTCACTCAAATTTTAAGAGTACCTGCATTCTGAGATTTTTTCAAGTGAGCCAAAACTGTGTTTTGGTTTTCTGTGTTCAGCGCATACTTTATGAATGGCTGTTTTAAGCCAGTTTCTGGTGTTAGAGATGAAAATGGCCTGCAAAAGCGGACATGGTTCCTGCTGGCTCTGAAACTACTGCATTAGGGTTTCAAACCTTGGTTCCTCCTTTACATCTTAATGACTGTGTGATCTTAGCAGGATTCTTAGCTCTCTTAAGTTTCCATGTCATCTATAAGAAGGAAAGAATAATAATACTCTCTTAGGGTCAATTGAGGATTAATTGAAATAATATATGTTCATAGCATGGCATTTCACATGTGATAAAACAGTAAATGTTACCTTTTATTATCATTTTAAAGATACCATTTAAAGTATAAGTAATTTTCTTTTTAAAAAGTAACTGAACAAGCTAAATCAGTATCACCATCTTCAGTCTGGGATAATAGTTACTTGTATTTTTTGAAAAGTCTCATAAGTGTTTTATTTGTTCTGCATGCTGCCATATACATTTTAGAAATACAGTACACCATAGCTATGCATTATTTTTCATATTTTAAGGACAGTGCTACATCACTGTGGGATAATTTCGAATACAAGAGTATATATATTTAGCTCATGGCAGATATAGTAACCTACTTCTTAATACCTTTCTTCTGAAAAAGAAGATAAAGAGTTACTTTGTGATTTATTCTTTGGAGAAAATATTTGAGGAAGAAATTCTTCAATCCCTGCAAATAAAAATATTATGGCAGCTTCGCTCTTATTTAAAATTGGCAATTTGTATGATTTCTTGAGTTTGGGATGGAAAATATTTCCAGATATCTTTAGAAAACAGTAAAATTAAAAAGTAGATATTTTCTACACATGTAAAATACAATATGATTATGTAAATTCAAGTGCAAGTAATTTTGAGTTTTAAAAGATAAATTTATGAAAAGTTACACAAGAATAATCTAGTAAATTTACTTCCAGATTATTAAATTTTTTAGGATATCATGATTTATCAAAAGCTTCAGGAGGACTTAAATGCATCCAGATACAATTTTTTAGAGACAGACATAAAACTGAATGATAAATTTCTTTAAGTAGTGGTTCCCATCAGTAATAACTTGCTATAACAGTTAAATTCTCTTTTCTGTGAGTTGATGTAAAACCTTATCTATAGTACTTCTAAGGAGATTTGTTCAGATATCTCCTGCAAAACGATGTCAGCGCTATTTTTATTATTTGTAGTGAAACCCTGTTAAGAGCAAGTCTTGCTTTACCATTAAATTGCTACAGTGTTTTTGTTACCAAAGTCCAAATGCCAAGGAAAGGTCAGCTCATAGGATGGACAAGGATATAAGCTGCTTAAATATATTTCACTGTTTTTTCTATTTTCATAGATCCTTTAAATCCCAATTAAGCCATTTTCAAGTACATAAGAGAAAAGTTTGTGTTTTAGTAGGAGCATTTTTTTTCTTGTACATAAAGATGTGGACTGGTTTTTTTTTTTTTAATGTGGAATTTTAAAGGACTTCTTTATATAATAGACTTTTAAATATTTCTTTTAGTATGTACAGCCAACTTACGTGTTACCATAGATGTAACTAAAAGTCAGTTATAGTTCTGAGAATATTACCTTTGCTACTAATTTAATCTAAATTTATATGTGTGAGCCAACTTTTGGCATATATTAGCTAATTTATGTAACCTCAGTAAAGATTTTCAGAAATCTTCTGTTGAAATTTATTAAAGTTAAGATTTAGTTACAAGTTTTAATGGTTAAATTTTAAAGGAGCAAATTTAAGATGTAATTTGTTCTTAGAATCCAAAGTAAATGGCGTAGAAATAATTAGCTGTTATTTGAGAGGAAAAAATGCATTCACATTTAAAGCTAAGTTTCTAGATTATTTTGTTGAGACAGCTGTATATAAAAGTTAATTATAAAAAATAACTTCTTGTTTAGCATGAAGGAATTAAACACAATTCTAGTGAATAAGAAAAATGTTTAGTGATGCTCATTTACTATTTTGAGCTTGAAAAATGAATATTTAGGGTGATACTGAAAACAAACTCCCGTATTATTCTGATACCATACTATTTTGAGACTTAAATTATCCGTGCTGTGTTGGAGCTCAGCCTGCAAAGAAATAAATCTGCTGATTTTTGTCACTTCCAAGACCAGTCAGCGTTACTGCAGCCTGCCATTTGACTACATCAATGTTTAATATCGTGTAAAATCATCAAGTGGTAATATTTGTTTTAAAAGTTACACATGTAACTTTTTATTATAATTATTAATACAAGCAGAGAAGCTGGTTACCATTTACTTAAATTAACATTAATGTATATGCTTGTTTATTGTGAAAGTAGCCAAGACACTCTGATTGAAAGACCGCTTAAGGAAAAATAAATAGCAAAAGCATTCAGTCTTTATTTACAATATATAGACGAACACTGTTTTCATTTTAAATGTAAGAGTGTGATCAGCAGGAAACCCTAGAGAAGGACATCTTTAGCAACAGAATTTACATACCGTTAGCTCACAATAATTGTGTAGCAGCAGGGCTCTGAGTACAGAGCTAGCTGGGCACATTATTTGAGATGCCTTTGATGCCGTGGTTTTCCAAAGCTTGCTGGCTGCGTGCTTGTTGCCTTTGTTTGTGACACAAGTAATTACTTGATAAAATGAAGTGCATCGCTGTGAACAATCGACCCTTTGGAACAGTCCAGGCTGGTCAGCAGTCTAAAACCACACTTTAAAGCCATCATTATAGCCTCAAACTTAAGAGTCTCCAAGGTACAGACAAAGGTGTTGTCTTCCTTTAGTACAAGTCGAGTGCCATTTTCAGACTTTATGAAATATTTAAATTGAATGATATTTGACGATATTGAAAACTCCTCTGGAAATCCATCCAGCCTGCTTTTGGACACCAGAACAATACGAGATTTTATTTTTGATATGAAATCAGGAGCATTACAGAAGATTCTCAGTCCTTGTGAGCGGTCATGGTTATCTGTTATTTCCAAGAAAGTAGTCTCTCTGGGTGTTAGCTGTTCTTTCTCCCACCTGGATTTCACTTCCTCCGCCAGTCCCTTGAGCTGAAAGAATTCTGCTTCTTGTGCGAGAAGTTGATTTTCTTGAAACCCTTCAGGCAGTAGTAGTTCTCCGTTTCGTAGGAAGTTTAGGACATGCCTGAAGAGAAGCCCATCCCTGTCTATGAAATAATGACCATCAGCATCAAACGGGCAGAGGATTTTTCCATTTACTATACCTTCAAGGAAAGTGTCTGGGTACTTGGTCAGTGTTTGTTTTTGAGTAATGTATAAATATCCACCAACGTTGAGCGTCATCAGTGAAGATTTGCAGTTCTTTCCTTGGTCAGCATCTTCCAGGTTGTTGTCTTTCCCTTCATATTCCTTTTCTTTTTCTCTTCTGTTTAGTTTACGCTCCATTTTTAAAAATGCTATTTGAGCTTGTTCTTTTTGGCTTTGAGATTTCTACAAAAGAAACTGCCACACAAACACGCCTTTATTCAGCTCCAGCCTGGTGATGGAATGGAAATGCTGGCAGTATCGCTTTGCTCTGTCAGCTCGGTTTTGCAGTAGGTGGCGTATCAGCTATGTATGCAGGAGCTTTCTGGAGTAAGATGAGGGAAGAAAAGATAATTTGCATTTAACTGTATCAGGGAAGGAATTTGTTGTGAAAAGATTTTCATGTATATTTTTTTAAATAATAAAAGTTACTCAAAATAAATAGCATTTCCTCTTGATAGTTAAGCAATTACAACTGTTTAATTCTCCAGCTAAGTGTGAGTTTTTATCAATTTCTAAATGTATACTAAGGAATTACTTAATAAGGTAGGCTTAACATTGAATATTACTGTCATCTTTGGAGCATACTGTATATTGAATTAGTATCATTTTTTAAAAGTAAATTATAAAGAGGAAACCTAAAGAGAAAGGAATTAGGTGTATAGGATTTTCTCTCCTATAAAATGTCATACATTTCACAGTGATATAGTCATTTTAGAAACCCAGATGAGAATATTTAAACTTGTTTTTTGTGACATTGCACTTCAGTTTAATTGGATATTTGTGTGATTCTGATTTTGGGACCTTTAGAATTTGAGAAGAAATTTTCTTAATATTCTTTAATTAAAGGTTCTGCTTTTTTTTTAACCCTAAAAGTTAAAAATTAAATATATAGCCTTTGCAGTAATCATTTATATTTTTTTTGGTTAAGATTTTCTGTGGAAAATGTGTAAGCTTATTTCACCCTAAACCTTCTTCAGTACAGAACAAAAGACTTAGACTGATGTAGAAAATATAACTGTGTGTGTGTGCATGCGTGCTCTTGTTTGGATGATAAAAGACAGGTTCAAGAAACCTACACTAAAATAGTGTCATGGGAAAGTTAGTTGGTTTTTGTTGTTGTTTTCAGTGTTCACAAAGGATGAAAGGACCAAAACCTAAGCGTAAAACAAACAAACAAATAAATAAATAACGTGGGAGCTGGAATGACGTGTGAGTGTGCTGTTTTTCCCTTTTCTTTCTTTTTTGTTTTCCTTCTTCCCCTGTAACTTATTGCCTTCCAAAGCATTTTAGTTACCTGAGCTTTCAATTCTAGAATTTAAAGGCCCATGGTGAAAAATGTGGCTGCTGTCCCCAATACACTGTTATTTGACTGTTCTGACTGCTAAATTATTCTGGAGAACTACATTGTTTTTAGAATTGGACTAGATTTTATATTAAATTGATCTATATTTCTTTTACAGTAAAAATATTTTTAAATTCTTCAACTATATGGTGGTAGAAATATTGGAGCATATTCCTCAAAAATGCTCATCTTACATTTTCTCTAAACTTTTTTTTTCAGATAAAAAACCATATTCTTAATTATAACTGATTTTGAATTTTAACATTTATGTGTCATTGAAATTATCAAAAATTCATTGAAATCAAACTAGAACTCTAAGGTATAACATGTTTTAGGGCTCAGTTTTTGCTTAAAGACCATGAAATTCAACCTCTTTATTTTCCTTAAGTTAAAATTGTGTTCCAGAGAATTTTTAGTGCTTTAGCTAGAACTTTACAGCTTGTTAATGGTCATCACTTGGACTAAAGCTTCCTCTCTGGCCCTGCATCATTTGAGAAGAGTTTGCTGTTAAGTTCTAACAATTTCATGTGTGTGTGAACTTTCTTATGGATACGACTTTTTAAAAAATAGTGGATACATTGGTAGTTTTTTTTTTTTTTTTTGGTACAACTTTAGAAATGTATTCATGGAATTCTTATGTTAATCATCACTGCACATGATTAGCACCATATAATAGCAAAATCAAAAGAAGGATGACAATTTTACTTATAGGTAGAGTCCTCTTTTAAAGAACTTTACAGAACATCAGAATCAATAGAACCTATCTTGTAGATGCCCTTCCCAGGGAAGTGAAGCTAGTGCTGCTACAGGATGGGCTTCTGTGGGGTGGGAGGGTGAGGCAGCAGAAGTTAGACTGTTGACCTCTTCAGCCATCACTCACTCCAGGGCGGCCTTAACATTTACTAACTTGCTCACTCATGGTTTCTGCTGCCTGTTTTTTTTTGTTTTTTGTTTTTAAACTACTGATGCTTGTTCTTGGTTTCTTTTGCTTCCTTTGGCAGACTGAACCACCACATTATATGCCTCTAACCTGTGACCACTTTTTCTCACTCTACACTTCACTCTGCTGTTGTTGGCTTCCACAAACCTGACATGTGTGATCTGTTTGCCACCCGTGGCCTGGCCAAAATAGTGTCACAGAAGCCTAGTCTGAGTGCCTGACTAGAATCTGATGTGAAGCCATAGGACATTTCCTTTGTGTCCTGTTGCCCCCAACTTGTAGAAAAAGACACCCATAGGCCCCACATTACCCTCATCACTTCCTATTATCCTCATTAATATTGTCCCTATTAAAATAAAAGGATTGCAATTTACAGAAATTGCAGGGGGTTGTTGATAATTGCTGCCTTTGTGGCCCATATGCTCCTTAGGAGAAAGCCAGTTTGTCTTTTTCTCTGTCAATTCTAAATTTATATTTACCTGCTTGGGGATTCTGGTGTAGGGAAAGCTTGTCCTACGTAGTGTTAATCTTAAGTCCACATAGCCCTATCTATAAAAATGATGCTTCAGTACCAAAGCCAAGAGAAATACCCCTGGTTTGTGTGATGCATTTCTCTGCCTTACTGCAGAAACAAACTGAAATTAAAAATCAGTTCAATGGTTTCAGCAGAAGAGCTTAACCCACACATCAATGTTTCGTTCACTTGGATCTATTAGACTTGAGAATTTCATCTGCTTTGCAGGTAAAAACTTTTATTTTTAAAGGTAAGGACCCTATTTTATACTCAGTACCTTAGCCTTTTATTAGAGTTAGATCACCTGTCATAGACATCTGTAAACCATCCATGTACAGGGCCCTTAAGCCAACTTTGAAGATTTAAACAGTGCCATTGTCAGGTTCTTGCTATGAGTATATCCATTGGTTAGGCCCAATTCCTAACCAAATTCTAGCTAAACTTTTCAGTATGTAGTGACATTAATTTTTTACTATGTGCATTTGGCAGACCTGATTCCAGGCCAGTGAGAGGCATTCTCATTTTATCTATCAACTCCTGATAGGAAATGATATCATTGTCATAACTATGATTAAATGTGAGAAACATTCATTTTGATATTTATCTATGACTATTTTACTTCAGCATCTTTGTGTTAAAAAAAAGATAAATTGAACAGTAATATATTAACATTTTAAAAATCAAGAATTGATCCATTTTTTCTTTTTTCTTTTTAAAATTTATTTTTGTTTTTTTAAGTATATTTTATTGATTATATTGCTACAGTAGTCCCAATTTTCTTTTCTCTTTGCTCCCCTCCGCCCAATACCTCCCTTCCTCCAGCAATCCCACCCCCCTTAGTTCCTATCCATGGGTTGTGCATATAAGTTCTTTAGCTTCACCCTTTCCTTTATTATTCTTAACTTCCCCCTATCTGTTTTGTACCAACCAATTATGCTTCTTAATCCATGCACCATTTCCCAATATCTTCCACTCCCACCCCCAGCTGATAACCCTCCAAATGATCCTCATACCTATGATTCTGTTCCTATCCTGGTTTCCTTAGTTTGATTTTGTTTTTATATTTTAGATTCAGTAGTTGATAGTTGTGACTTGTTGTAATTTTAGTGTTCATAGTTTTGATCTTCTTTTTCTTAAGTCCCTTTGACATTTCATATAATAATGGCTTGGTGATGATGAGCTCCTTTAGCTTTACCTTGTCTGGGAAGCACTTCATCTGCCCTTCCATTCCAAATGATAGCTTTTCCGGATAGAGTAATCCTGGTTGCAGGTTGCCTTTCATCACATTGAATACTGCTTGCAAGTTCCTTCCTGCCTGCAAAGTGTCCTCTGAGAAATCAGCTGATAGTCCTAGAGGCACTCCCCTGTGGGCAACTCCCCACCTCTCTCTTGCTGTCCCCAGGACTCTCTCTTTATCTTTCACCTTTGGCATCTCAATCATGATGCATCCTGGTGTGGTCCCCTCTGGGTCCAGCTCTCCCGGGACCCTCCATACTTCCTGGACCTGTAAGTCTATCTTCTTCACAAAATTTGGGAAGTTTTCCTCATTTTTTTCAATTCGTGCTTCCTCATTCTGCATTGGTTGACTGTTTTTTTCTTCCTTATGTTCCAAATCATTGATTTGAACCCCTGTTTCCTTCCCTTCACCATTGATTTTGTGTGGATTTTCCTTCGTATCACTTCGCATAGCCTTCACTTCTTCTCTTATGCACTTGCCGTACTCAAGCCTATCTGTCAAGCCTGTGAGCAGTTTTATCACCAGTGTTTTGAATTCTGCATCTGTTAGGTTGTCTGTCTCCTCATCTGTGAGGTTGGCTATCTTTCTGATCTGTACCTCCTTTTGGGCCATACTTCTCTGTCTCCTCATTTTGACAGCCTCCTGTGTTTGTTTGCCTCTGTGTCCCAGGTAGAGCAGTTGCTCCTGTTATGTTGTAAGGGGTGGAGCCTTAGGGATTCGTCAGTACAGGGCGACCTGTTTTACCACGTTGTGGCACTGTATGTGGGGGAGAGATCCGAGAGAGAACAATGCCACCTGCCCAGCACTCGCCCCTCTTCCAGGCACCTCTCACACTTCCTCACCGGACTGGCGCCCCTCTAGCTGCTGCCCTGGCCGTCGTTCCCAGAGTTGGTGGGTCTGCGGATGTTCTAGGACCGTAGGGGCCCTTTAAACAAGCAGACTCTGCTGAAAGAACGGCAGTTTCTGCCTCCATCCCAAACCCCACTGGTCTGCACAGTCAGAAGCAATGAGGCTTGATTTTCCCCGGTGCTGGGACCATGAGCTTCAAGGTCCAGTGAGGAGTTCGGAAAGCTCCCCAGGTGTCCCTCCTGACATTTTGAAACATGTAACTGCACTTTCTGATGGCCTGTCGCTGCCGCCGCTGCTGCTGCCACCACATTGTGTCCTCTCTGCCCCAGCTTCGCCCCTCCTACCTGTATGGATGAGTATTTCTTCTTATGTCTTTGTTTGCTGGACTTCCATGCAGTTTGATTTTCTGGAACTTCTGGTCATTTCTAGTTTTGAGGTAGTTGTATTCCTTCTTAGTTGTGGCAGGAGACACAGCGTATCTGTCTACGCCTCCATCTTGGCTGGAAGTCCCGAGTTTGTTGTCAGTTTAATGTTCATAGTTTTGATCTTCTTTTTCGAAAATAAGTCTCTTTAACATTTCATATAAGAGTTTGGTGATGATGAACTCTTTTAGCTTTTTCTTGTCTGCAAAGCATTTTATCTTCTCTTCCATTCTAAATGATAGCTTTGCTGTATAGAGTAATCTTGGTTGTAGGTCTTTGCTTTTCATCACTTTGAATACTTCTTGCCAGGCCCTTCTTGACTGCAAAGTTTCTTTTGAGAAATCAGCTGACAATCTTACAGGAACTCCTTTGTAGGTAACTCTCTGCTTTTCTCTTGCTGCTTTAAAGATTGTCTCTTTATATTGAACCTTTGGCATTTTAATTATGACGTGTCTTGGTGTGGTCCTTTTTGGGTCCGGGGAGACACAGCGTGTCTGTCTAGGCGTCCATCTTGGCCGGAAGTCCTACTTTTTAAAATTTAAATATACTTTATTGTTTATGCTATTACAGTTGTCCCAATTTTAAGAGTATATCCATTTTAATCTAAATCTATTCCAATATTCAAACTTTTGTTTGGAAATAATAAAATTTGCCTACATTAAATGTTGTCTGGTACTGAGATTGTACTAACACAAGTGCGTACTATAATACCTTACCTACCTTATGTAGCTGATTGACCACAGTGCCTAACCAACTATGCAGAATGCTTGTATCCTACTAGGACTCACTGGGTATAACCTTTGGCAGGAAGGTGATGTGGATGGGTAATTCCAGTCAGATGAGTACATTTATAAGTTTTAAAGTGTTGAACTGGATCTTCAAAGAAGCCCAGGAAACATTGCTACATCAGCAAATTTTTAGCCTCATTTGAGGAGTGTAGAAAAGAATAAAGCACTGTTTATCAAGAGGAACACAAATAAAAATGACAGACTAAGTGAGAAGTTCAGGCAAAATCCCAGCCATACTTCTTTGCTTTTCAGAGGTCATCTTGAAAACAATCTACAATCATATTAATTATTAATATTTTAAATATACTTTGGGAGATGAGTGTTTCAAGAAAACCTGTTTTATAATTCTGTAAGCAGGAGTCATTTAAGTTTTTTCAATAAGTTTTTCTTTTTTGAAGTGTAGCCTATGTATTATTATTCACTGGAAAATGTTATTGTAACCAAATGAGAAAAGCGCTTCCATAAACGATCAAATGAATATTGAAATTATATTATTGTTTTGAACTCATTTTTATAGTGGTGTTTGGCAAAACAGCATTTTCCCTTTGAGAAGGAGGTGTTATAAATTAATAACCATTATCTGATTATTCTCAAAGTGAGGGACATGACTTAATCTTATGAAGGCAATATTACTTGAAAGCATTGACCAAAAGGGTCTGCTCCCAATTGCTGTCCCCTGCCACTTCCCTTCTATAATCCTCTTATCTTTCAATCCTCTTGTGTCTTTAGAAGTGAGATGGTGAGGAGGTGAGAGAAGGGTGCCTGAAGAGCAGAACATTATATACCCTGTTTCCCTGAAAATAAGACTTAGTGCAATTTTTTTCAAGCTTAGAAATATAAGGCATCCCCTGAAAATAAGACCTAGCAGCAGTCATTGCTACAGCTCCCTCCACGCCATACATTAGCATTAGCAGGTCATTTAGATAGGTCTTACCTTGTGTGGGAGGCATCTGCTGCCTGAGAACATGAAAGGGAGAACACTGCAGCTGCTGCTCCGAGGACCGTCATGCATGGGTGATCTTGAAGAGCCCTGCCACTGCAGCCGCTGCATTTGCTGTACGTGGAAATAAAGTCACAAGAAATTCTTGATAGAATTCAGAGTTTGGCTGGTTATGCTGATGTTTGTGATGATATGACTACAGTATATTAATAAATGCTGATGTTTTGTTCAACAATAAATGTGAATTCTTGTTCATGGAAAAATAAGACATCCCCTGAAAATAAGACCTCATGCGTCTTACGGAGCAAAAATTAATATAAGACACTGTCTTATTTTGGGGGAAACACAGTAATTGCTCATAGGAACAAATGCAGTATCTTGTTCATAGAGAGTAGAGTGATTATAAATTAGGAATGGAGAACTCTGTTATATTGCACATTTTTTGACATTTAACATTTCTGAAATATTAAGACATTCAGGGTATGTGTTAAAATTACTGGCTTGTAAAAGTTTCATGGCAGTATTTTGTCTTTTTTAGTGATACATAAAATAATAGTGACTATTACAGTTGACAGTATCTTAGATTTGATGAAATATTTGAGCCATTCTGTGAGCCATTACCCCAGGAAATAACACTAACAGAGGTACAGGACGAGGAAAAGTGGGGAGGGGTGAGAGAAAGAGAAAGATTAAGGCAGCAGTCCTCAGTGCTGGCTGCTGCATACTAGAATTAACTAGGGAAGCTGTAAAAAAAAGTGCTACCTCTTGCCCTCACAATGCAGTTAAAGTATAATCTCTGGGAGTGAGCTCAGTAATTTTTTAAAACCTTTGCAGATGATTCTAATAGTCAAACACAGTTGAAGAACTATATTAAAGACATTGATGAGCTAAGGAAAGGGAACTCATCTGAAAGGAATTCTTAATGATGGGGACATAATTTCTACCCTGTAGTTGTGAGGATCACTTACTATTAAAGTATCTTGAGGGGCTTCTGGCCAAGATGGAGGCACAGGTAGACACACTTCGCCTCCTCGCACAACCATAAGATGGATAACAACTACTCAAAACAAAAAACAACCAGAACTGCTAGAAAATCGAACTGTATACAAGTCCAACAACCAAAGAATTAAAGAAAAATTATTCTTCCAGACCGGTCAGAGGGACAGAGCTGGGGAGCTAGGGCGGAGAGGACATGGTGTGGCAGAGTTGAGGCAGCAGTGGCAGGTAGCGGCTGTGGCCTGTGGAACCAAACAGTCCCACATTCACGTGTGGCGGATAAAAGCTGGGTGGCACACCGGGGAGCAAACCCAGCTCCAGGCAAGACTGCGCAGATCACTGTTCTACCACCCGGAAAATAAAGCCTCCATAGCCTCAGGCTGTAAATACCAGTGGGGGCTGAGACGGCAGAAGAAACTGCCCGTTTTAAAAGAGTCCGTTTAGCAGGCCCCCACAGTCCAAGAACGTACACAAGCCCACCCACTCTGGGAACCATCACCAGGGCAACCTAGAGGGGTGCCAGTTGCATAAGGGAAGAGGGAGAAGTGCCTGGAAAAGGGGCGAGTGCCGAGCCAGCGCTGTTGTTCCCTCTCAGACCCCCCGCCCCATGCATAGCACCACAAAGCAGTGAAATAGGTTGCCCTGTACTGACAAATACCTAAGGCTCGCCCCTTACAACGTAACAGGTGCAGCAGCTCTACCTAATACACAGAAGCAAACACAGGGAGGCTGTCAAATTGAGACAGAGAAGTATGGCCCAAATGAAAGAACAGATCAAAACTCCAGAAAGAGAACCAACCACTCAGATGAAGAGTTCAAAACACTGGTGATAAGGATGCTCAGAGAAATGATTGAGTACAGCCACAAAATAAAGGAAGAAGTGAAGTTTATACAAAGTGAAATAAAAATATGCAGGGAACCATCAGTGATGGGAAGGAAGCCAGGGTTCACATCAGCAATTTGGAACATAAGGAAGAAATAAACATTCAACTGGAACAAAATGAAGTAACAAGAATTTAAAAAAACGAGAGTTTAAGAAGACTGGAGCATCTCCAGAAATGCCAACATTTGAGCCATAAGGATGCCAGGAGAAGAGGAAGAGCAAGAAATTGAAAACTTAACTTGAAAAAAAAATGAAAGAAAGCTTCCCTAATTTGGCAAAGGAAATAGGCATACAAATCCAAGAAGAACAGGGAGTCCCCAACAAGTTGAACCCAAAGAGGACCACACCAAGACACATCATAATTAAAATGTCAGAGGTTAAAGATAAAGAGAGAATCTTAAAAGCAGCAAGAAAAAAGCAGAGAGTTACCTACAAAGGAGTTCCCATAAGACTATCGAAAGAAACTTCAGGCAAGAAGGAACTGGCAAGAAGTATTCAAAATGATGAAAAGCAAGGACCTACAACCAAGATTACTCTCTCCAGCAAAGCTATCATTTAGATTTGAAGGACAGATAAAATCCTTCCTATACAAGATAAAGCTGAAGGAGTTCATCATCTCCAAGCCATTGTTATATGAAATGTTAAAGGGACTTATTTAAGAAGAAGATCAAAACTATGAACATTAAGGTGACAACCATCTCAAAACTATCAACAACTGAATCTAAAATACAAAAACAAACTGAGCAAACAACTAGAACAGGATCAGAACCATAGATATGGAGATCATATGAAAGGTTATCTGCAGGGAGCGGGAAGAGGGAGAACAGGGGGGAAAGGTGCAGGGATTAAGAAGCATAATTGGTAGGTACAAAATAGTCAGGAGATGTTAAGAATAGTAAAGGAAATGGAGAAGCCAAAGAACTTAAATGCACGGCCCGTGGTCATGAACTAAGGGAGGGGCATTTCTGGAGGGATGGTGGGTACTGGGAGGAGGGGGACAAAGGGAAAAAAAATTGGGACAACTGTAATAGCATAGTCAATAAAATATACCTAAAGAAAGTGTCTTGAAAATTGTGAAGAACTAAACTAGCGTATGATATTATTGTTATCACTAATTCAACATGGTGGAGTGAACAGGATGAAATTAGTAAAACTCGGATCACGTCCCGTTAATTGAAACTATGCCATTGATTGTTTATATGTATTTCATTAATAATATTGTATCCCTCAACTATATTGTAATCTTTTCTAAGCATGGGTGTCTGCATTTTTCTTCCTTTGTACCCCTCATCACAGCTAGCACAGTGTTCGGCGCTGTTTAACTAAAATATAGCAGTATAGTGAAAATCTTTTCTCCAGGAGGCTTAATCTTTCCTGGAGGGATTTGTTTTTCTATCTGTTTAATCACTTTTGCTGTCTTTTTTAAAAAAATAACTTGTTTATTTGTTTTTGTTTATTTATTATTAAAGAGAGGGAGAGAAACATCACCTTGTGTTGCCTCTAACTCGCACCCCCAACTGGGGACCTGATGTGCAACCTAGTCATGTGCCCTGACTGGGAATCGAACCATCGCTGTTTTTTTAAAAAATGTTTCTAATTGCAAGTGCAGCAAAGCTGGATTACACCCTTTGAGGAAGGTATAACTAAAACTATTACTGTACTATGTTTTTCCCACCCTTCTGCATTTATTATTACATTACAGCATTCATATTTTTTTTATAAAGCTGTATTTCTGGGTTTTATTCAGCGTCCTATTCTTTAAAGCAACTTTGAGATTAGAGATTATGTCTCTTTTATACAACATCACAACATCATGCCCACACCTGTACTTGAGGTTTTTATATTCATTAGTTATACATGTGGTGTAACAAGCAAAAAGTATTAAAACATACAAATGTTTTTCAAATGCTCAGTCACTAAGTTATGTCTTTGATCAAAAGTCTTTTATAGTTTCTGTAGACTCATGGAACAAAGTTATGTATTCCTGGCCTACTTCTTTGCTTTTTTGTACCTTAGCTAACCACTGTAATTCACAGGTACCCTTTTATCAGCATTATAACATCCCTTGTGTAGGAATATACATACAACCTTCTTTCCCCCAGTCTATAGGGGGGGAAGTGAAGAGCAATACTGTGAGGAAGCTGAAGTATTTTCTAAATCTTAAATCTAGTTCTCAAATTATGGTTTCAGTATTTGGTTTAAAATTGGGAATTCCCAGGGCATTAGACAGTTGTAATTTGAATATTATTATAAGAAAACATATTACACTAACAGATAACTTTTGGGAATACTTATATGACTGTTCATTTGTTACTTTTGAGGTAGGTAATCAAATGCTAACTATGTAGGTTAATGAAATCTGAGCATGATCTTTTATTCCTAAAATTCCTGAAGATTAAATAGAAACCAGAGAATCAATTCACAAATTTGAATAAAGATTACCTTCTTAGAATAGAAGGATAAGCAAGTGTGTGTAACTGGTTTGTTAAGATGCCAAGTAGCTTGTATTAATAGGCAATACCCTGTGACCCATGGGCAGAATCTGCTAAGATTTTAAATGAGGTAATGGAGACTACTAGGAATATTGAAAATGATTTACCTTTTAAATGCACCTGCTCTGTGGAAATACTATCTCTTCATTGCTTTTCCAGACAGGGTGGACAGATGTGATAAAAGTGTGAATCAGGAGAATAACTTCAAAAGTCTCGAGGATAAGTCCAAAACCTTGTTCTAGTCCATTTGTCTGTGTTTTAATGTGAGTTATAAGTGCTCTTAAAGGCCTCCTCATGAACTGGATCCAGTGTGGTCTTGTGAAAATGAATGCCTGTGCACTTCCTGATGCCTACTGTCTTCCTGACATACCTGCTCCAATTACTTACATGCCAGTGTTAATGAGCACCCTTCCTGCTTGCTTATTACTTTAACTTGTTCAAACTAGGAATGCCCTTAACTTGTAAAAAGTCCCGGTCACTTAATTCTGTTGAGTTCTTCAACCTAGAGTATAACTCAAATTGAGGTATAGAGTAGGAAGTTTATCTTAGAGCAGAAGTTTGTGTGTTACCAGGTGTGGGACAGCTTCTCAACATTCTGTTGTTCTAAGAAACAGTTTCTAATTTCTACTCAAAGAGAATTTAAGTATATCGAGGTCTTTCAGAAAGTATTAGAGCAAACAAAGTAAACATTAATGAAAGAAGAAAACTTCCCCAATTAGAGAGGAATGCCATTTGTGGGTCGTTTTTTTCTTTTTTCCTTTCTTTTTTAAAGAGAGCTCAGGTATCCCAGTAACTTTGTTGCTGAGGCCCAGAGATGGAAAGTAACATCTCCAAAGTAACACTGCTATTTATGACAGCCTCAGAATTAGGATGTGCTCTGTATACTTAACTTTTAAAAGTCTTCCTTCAAATTTTTATAGACAAATAAAATACCATCACCAAAAGCATGTGTTCATACTCATTACGATTCTTTTGGTTACAATTAACAGGAACCAATTAGTAAATCAGTCTAGAAAAAAAAAAAGTGGGAGGTTGGAGGAAAAAATGGGGGTGTTGGGGGAGAATTTAGAAAGGATTTGGAGGAATATATCCCAGAATCCAAAGAAGATTTGAACAAATGGCCAAGCCTAGGAAAAGGTAGAAACTGAGCCATTCCAAGGCCTTCAGTAGAATGAGCTTATGTGGCTTCTCTTTAGAGTACTGTCATGACCATGCCCTTTGAACAATTTCTGGTATGGGTCCCTTAGTTTAACATTTTAAGTGAAAGAGAGAAAGAGGTGAAAGCCATTGTACACACTGTCCACTACCTGCAGTGCCCTTCTGACTTAATTCCCAGTCTAAATCTACCTATTTTTCAAGGTCCAATACAAACATTGCTTTGTCTATCATGTCTCCTCTTGATCTCCAGCTGGATGTAATCTCTCTGTGTGTATTAAGTCCAGTACTCTGTGTATATCTCTCTCTTATAGCTCTAATAGCCCTTAACAAATTCTACTTTTTTTCCTTTTTATTGAATTTATTGGGGTGACACTGGTTACCAAAATTATACAAGTTTTCAGGTGCACAATTCCACAACACATCATGAGTACCCTGTATTGTGTCAGACCACCCCAAGTCAAGTCTCCTTCCATCACCATTTATGCCCCCATGCCCTCCTCCACACCCCTTAACAATCACCACTACTGTCCTTGTCCATGGGTTCTTTCTCTCTCTTTTTTGCTCTGTCCCTTCACCCCTCCTCAGTTCCCAACAAATTCTACATTGTACAGTAGAATTCCACAGCCTGTATGGAAGGACCAGTACTCGGTCATTTAAATTCAAAGGTAGGGTATCATAAAATGGTATTAATATGCATTTCTACTGCCTTAAACATTATATCTTAAAAATATTGTTAATGTACACTTAGTTATCAGTATTATTGTAGGTCATTGCGTTCAGTATAGGGTGCTGATTGAATATCTGCTTTCTCTTTCTTGTGAAGATTAAACCGACAATTTAGTTAGATTTTCAATTTTGATTTCTTTAAAATGGAGCAAGAACTCAGACATTGTGAAACAATATGAATGGAGAATCCTTCTAGACTTATGTTTCTCTGCTAGTCTTCAGTTGTCTCTGTAATTTGACATAAGCACTACATAATCTGACAATAGTTTTTAGCAACTTACCAAAACATTAAATCTAGTTTTCATAGAAGCATCTTTCCCCCCACATATAATTAATGGGATTATGTAGTATATAATCAAATTGCACAATTACTAATGGTAAAACTAGCATAAACAGGTTCTAGCATAGCTGGAGCAGAGAAGTATGTGTGAGTACTGGAGATTAACCTACTACCCACTAGTGTGTAGTAAGCTGTGGGTACACTGTTATTATACTTAAAAGAGGGGAGTTGAGAGTGCTGGTATTCTGGAAATACGTTAAATGGAGGTCTAGCAGAAGTGCTTTTGGTATATCAGAATGGTTTGTATATCTACCTGATCACCCTGCTAGACCAGCAGACCTCTATGTGATTTGAAAACTGCTGGGTACAGAAGTCCCTGAAACTTTTTCAAGGGATCTGTGAAATCAGAACTGTTTTCATAATAATACCAAGCCTTTTTTGCCTTTTTCACTCTGATTTTCTAAACATTTCCAGTTTTAGTGTCTAATATGGTAAATATCGGTAGATAAAACCCACATAAAAGTTATTTGGTGGTCCTCTATACTTATTAAGACTATATACCCATTAGTGATTGGTTGTACTGGACTCTGACTCCTTGAGGGCAGTAGCCATGTTTCATTTATTCATCTTATCCCTGATGCATTATCTTCTAAATAAAAATCATTCAGTAAATATTTGATACATGTATAAACAAAAAAAATAAAAGGATTATTTCAAATATTTATGGTCTTTCAAAATAGGCTAACAAAGCAGTCTCAAGTAAGGATTTATATCAATGACTGTGATCTATAATTTATAAGTGGTGGTGTGCAAATGCTTTAAATAATAAAATGTAATGTTTAATACCTTTCCCCTGAAATCTTAAACAATGTCTTGAGGAATAAAAGCATGGTTTAGTGGAAAGAATAGGAAAATTTGTTCCTGTGAGGCTTTAAAAAGTGTGTGAAGACTTTCAGTTTTGCTTAGTGAACTGTATCATAAATAAGTTGGCTTTTTAAATTTTAGTTAAGAGGAGAAGGGAGAAGGACAAGTGAATAGAGGTGTGACCTTATTTAAGAGCAGTCAGTTGGTGGAAAGACTTCCTTTCACTTGAGAAGCATTTAAAAGCTATTTTAGTTTTTAAAAAACTATTTTTAGGTTTGAAAATGAATATGATGGTTAGAAAACTATGGTTTGGAAAGTGAATTTTATTGCTTTGTGTGAATGACTGATGGAAGAATAATGATGAGAGTAGTGGCCGTATTGAAATGGGCCAGGTGCTTTGGACTCTTTTTACTCTTTTAAGTGTTATGTGGAGAATGTTGACAGCAGAAACCTTTAACTGAAAGTTAAATTAGCCTGTTCATGTGGAGTAGGTACTACTAAATAAGTGAGGAACACTCACAGGTGGTATTAAGACCTCTTTTGCTATTCCACATTAATAAACACATGTATCTATTGAATAAGTAAAAATTTTTTCAGGGCAATATTGTAGTTGTATTTTGCTTTTTAAAAAAAATATGTTTTAATAGTGGACTTTTCTCATGAATTTACAATACTATATATATAGAGTTCCCCTGGCTGGTTTGGCTCAGTGGATTGAGTGTCGGCCTGCGAGCTAAGTGTCGCTGGTTCGATCTTCCAGTCAGGGCACATCAGAGAAGGAAAACTCTGACTCCAAAAAACCTCCGCTGCCTTGCGGCATACCTCTTCAGGGGAAAGGCTAAGGGAGTAAACCCTGACAGAAAATCCGGAGCCGGAGTCCCTAAGGCGGTTTGACGTAGTCAACACCGGCAACTCCTGCGGCGCACCTGAAGCCAAGCTGTATTGAGTCCGTCTTTCCCTTGGACCCTTCAGCTGCGAAGAGAGGGGGGGGGTCTGCTGCATGGGCAACAGCAGACCCTCCATATCACCCTGCCCAGGTTCTGTAGCTTCAGCTTCACTGGAGAGGACACTCCAGCGTCATCACAAGATGTCGATTCAACACGGGAGGAGACAGATACCGTGTCACTCCCGAGTCGGACTGCACAACCATTCTCGGCGGTGCAGATAGACTCTTAAGAAGCTACACCATCGTCTCTCGAGATGGACGGCTGCCGACGACGACGGATATATATAGAGTACATTGAAATTTTCCCAAACCTTGTTATTAAGATAGTTTTCTAGATAGAACTTTTAGCTTCAGTGAGAAGCAAATTGAATAAAAGATTTGTTTTTAAGAAAATTAAAATTCTAATTTTAATTTTATTAAATTTGTTAATGATAGGAAATTATTTTCAGATGTTTAAATATAAATTTAATATAAAATAGTTAATGACTTATTTCCTTCCTGGCATATTTTGGTATAAGGTAGGCATGTATCTTCTCATCGTTGCTCTTTCTGTCATCCAACAGTTCTTGAGAGATGTTGCATATGTTGCACTTAGGGACCCTTGAACTGTTGAATTACATAGTATGTTCACAGTTACTACATAGGGGCTAAATAGGGAATCCCCTAAATTTTGAAGACAATATTAAGAATGCGCACCCTATGAAAGATTTTCTAGTGTAAATCATGTGCACTCTACAATTTGGTCAATTTATTTCTCTCCTCTAGTGAACTGCATGCTTCTTGAAAGTACTGTATCTTACTCATCTTTTATTCCACAATGCTTAGATTGTACTCTTCATGTAGTAGGCATTTAGTTAATGTTGGAGAAATGTATAAAGTCATTCACCCTGGAGAGATGAAACATAAATGCATTACCAATGAGCCAAAGGATTTCTTGACTCTTCTCAAAACCTAGGTGAATTCTCACAGAAATATGACTGAGCCATAGCTATTCCTAACTATAGTCATACATTTCCAGACTGTACTAAAGCTGATACTGTCATGGGACAGTTATATGTATTATCAAATAATATAAGGTCTGTTAAATTACTTTACCACAATGCTTGGTGTCTAGTAGACACACAGTAGGTGCTAAATTTTGTTCTTTCTCTGTTTCTCTTGAACTTTGAATCAGGGTCATGAAGATTATTTCTAATGTAGGAAAACTTGTCCTTCTGTTTAGACAGTTATTCATAGCAATTAAAGCTCTAGTTTGGAGACACCCACATTAATAATTCTGCTGGAAAGAGGAGTCAGGGCAACTGGCTGGCAGAATTGGTATACAGAGTAACCTAGACAATGGACCTGCCCAGTTTCACAATATTTTATAAGCTGGCAGTTCTAGTCACAATTTATTCTAGAATTTTATTTACATTCATATGTATGTATACTCATGCATGTATATATATTCAGTTTTTTTCCACTTGATTTTATGCTATTTTAAACCATCCTCTTCAGAAAGAGCAAGGGGCTGCAGCATCCCAGTAAACAAACCTGACAGGAGCCCAGTTTTTTAGCTAGCCAAGAATAAGGTTTTTTCTCTGTTCTGACCAATGATTCTACCATAAACTTAGACATATTTCTCTTGAAAAAATAAATAACGTAGAAACACTCATAGATACAGAGAACAGACTGACGGTTGACAGGGCAAAGGGAGGCTCAGGGGACTGGTTGAAAAGGTGAAGGAATTAAGAAATACAAATTGGTTGCTACAGAATAATCAAAGAGATGTAAATTATAGCATAGGGAATATAGTGAATATTATAGTAACATATGTATGGGACCAGGTGGGTACTTGAATTATCAAGGGGACCAATCTATAAAGTGTATGATTGTCTAACCACTATGCTGTACATCTGAAACTAATACAGAATAATATTGAATGTAAACTGTATTGAAAAAAATAAAAATACATTCCTTTTGTTTTCTTGATTTTTATTACTAATTATATTTTACCGTGATCATTATTACTGTTGTTAATGTGTCAACATACAATCTTGAAAATGATAAACATTAACTGAATACATTTGTTAATTTTTTTCTTTCTATTCAAGATAAGCTTTCATTGGAAGGAATAGTGGTACAAAGAGCCGAATGCCGCCCTGCTGCAAGTGAAAACTACATGAGGTTAAAAAGGTTGGTATTTTTTAACTTTAAAATAACACTTGGTATTTCCTTTTGGGGATTGAAATACATGTGTGAGACTGCCTATTGACTGCAACTATGGTTATTGTTCAAAGTGTTTTCTTCAAAGGCTGTTCAGTTTTAAAACCAAGTAAGAACAAACTTCAGTTATATAATAAAGTCATAGGAATGTAGCGTACACAGGATGACTACAGTTATAATAATATACTGTATTGCATACTTGAAAGTTACTAAGAGAGTAGATCTTAAAAGTTCTCATAAGAAAAAAAATTTTGTACCTATGTTTGGTGACCAATGTTAACTACACTTACTGTGGTGATCATTTTGCAGTGTATATGATTATCAAATAAATCATGTCATATACCGAAAAATATAATATTATATGTCAATTATGCTTCAATTTTTAAAAAGCTCAAGTCAGAGTTTCTTTGACAAGGGAACTTTTAGAACCTGGGCTGTTTCTCTACAGTATTTTGAGCTATTGTGTTAATATAACCTGGAATCAAATTTTTTAAACTTGTTTTTCTAGTTATCCTGATAAATCTTTGAATTTTCTTAATTTTTATTTTTTTAGTCCTCACTCAAGGATATATTTATTGATTTGAGAGAGAGAGAGAACCATCAATCGGTTGCCTCCCGTACACACCCCTACCAGGGATTGAACCTGCAATCTTTTGGTGTATGGGATGATGCTCCAACCAACTGAGCACCCAGCCAGGGCATCCTTATAAATCTTGATTCTCTAAAGATGTGTAATAATATCTTTGTACTATTTTATTTTCAAAGGTTATAATCTTCTCATAATATCTAAAATACTGTGTAGAGGTATTAATAGAATATCCTTTTCTTTTGATTTGCAGAGAATTTTTTTTATAAACTTAATACTTTGAGATTTTGCTTCAGGGTCTGCCCTTCCCCACTTTTGTACAGGGCTAATGTCTTGCAAATTTTTGATATTCTAAATTTTATGACTTTCAAAGAGTGAAGAATTTTTAAATCCTAGAGAAATGTATTATACTTATTTTATAGTTTATTTTGAATGTATTTCAACCCCATGTAGTTCAGAATTATAAATTTGTTCCTTTCAGCACTTACTATGTAAAACAAGACAAAAATCTCTGGCCTTCTGGAACTTAGCTTTGAGCAGATTGTAGCTACACAGAACGGTTAGTTGAGAGCACCTGTTCAAACAGTTGTGGCAGCCGCTCTGGATTCCAGTGTTCTTACATGTAAAAGAGGCTTTTACATTTTTACATTCTTTAAATTGTATATCTTTTTAATTTTCCTTCTTTTCTCAATTTGGTTAGAGTTTGTCTCTTGAGAATGAAACAAAGAGACTGGTTTTCTGGTCCAATAATTCCTCTCATTTAAATGCCTCCTCACAGCAGATAAAAGTATGACAATCAAAAGAAAAAAAAAATTTTATAATAGAAAATAACTTTGGAAATTGGGCATAAGATGTTGCTCTCTTTGTTTTTATCCTGTAAAGTTTATTATGTAATACAAATCTGAAGATTTGTCTTCAAATAGCTACTAAAATTGGAAAATGGAAAATCTGCTTACTGAGCTGCTTGCCAAGATATTTTTCTCTGGTCTTAATTTTCTTTAAAGATTTCTGATAATGAGCAGGCAGCTCACCTGTGCTTATGAAATGGCTGCTTTTTTTCTTAACAAAAAAGAAAGTAAAATTGTTTAGCCTTTGGAGTATGCTAAAAAACCAGCCATTATATATTCAAGTTACTTAAGTGACTTAAGGAAACAAGGTGACTTAGGAGATAATAATCACCTGAGTTTCATAAAGCAGATGATAATCATCTGAGTTTCATGAAACAGATGATACCTAATATAAGTCTTGAACACTGAGGGTTTTTGACCAAGTGAAAAAAAGACCGGAGTAAGAACGCTCTAAACAGAGAAACATGTAGGCACAGAGACTTAGGGAACACGTTAGAGACTTGTGTATAGTTCTGCCAGCTGGAATGCAGTGTTTGTTTGAGGCAGAACAGAACCCCCAGCCCATATCTTTTCTTTGAACTGCAAACTGCCGGGTTCATTTCAGATATGTCAGAAACTGAACTCCCAGTCTTTCCCCCAAAACCTGCTCCACCAGCTTTCTCGTTGAGTTAATGCCATATCTGTCCTTCCATTTTGTCAGTCCAAAAACCTTGATTGCATTCCTGACTCCTCTCATACCCCATATCCAATGTGTCAGAAAAATCTGATTAACTGTACCTTTAAAATATCACACATTTACAGTGTGACCATTTCTCATCACCCACACAATCTGTCATTATTTCTCTCCTGGATCACTGCAGTAGCCTTTTAATATCAGAGTTCCTGCTTACACCCTTGCTATGCTGTAGTCTGTTGTCAGCACAGTACCCAGAGCAATATTTTTTTAATTGCCATTTTTTGAAATCATGCCATTTCTCTGCTAACATGTCACTCGCAATGCTTGCTATATTCCTCAGAATATAATTCAAGTCCTTATAATTGTCTGCAGGGTCCTACATAATCATCCTGTCATTTCCTCCCCCTTCTCCCCACCCTCATCTCTCCTTCTTCTTGCCTCCCCTTCTTTTACCCTGCTCCAACCACATTGATCTTCTAATAGTCCATGAGCACTATAGGCACACTTCTGTAGTAGAGCCTTTGTACCACGTGTGCTTTTCTGTCTGCAACATACTTTCTCCAGAGACCTGCATCGCTCACCTCCTTGACTCTTTTTAGTCTCTCTCATATTGTTCTTTAGTAAGGCCTACCCTGACCATCCTACTTCCTTCTGTACTTGTATTTTCTTAATAGCACATAACACTTAATATAGTGTATAACTAATATTTATTGTCATATTTGCTCTAGTGGAGTTTAAGCTCCCATGATTTTTTTGTTTGTTTTGTCTTCGTGTGTGTGTGCCTATTTTGTTCACACACACACACACACCCCAAAGGTCTAGAATAGCTCATTATGTGCATTTACATAATCAATAGATATTTGTGGAGTAAACGAACGGAAGAAGATAAGGTTTGAAATATTAGAGCCTATTATGCTTTTTAATTGCCTGTTAAAGAAAGTTATAAGAAATTTGGACTTGTGTGTGCTACAGCTATTACGAAAGCTGGAAGGATTTTTAGCTGGATGGAAAGTTAAGGGATTGTGTTTTAGATATAAAGCCTGAAAGCAAGGAGCTAAACTAAGAGGCTGATATAATAATCGAGGTACAAAATGTCTTGAGTAATTAAACAAGCTGTTTCTGATTAGAAGGAACATGAGAGACAAGGTTTGGAGGATATTTGGAGATAAAGTCAATGGGACTTGATGAACTCATCTCAAATTTCAGTGGTTATGGGACAAGAGACCTTCTCTGTGGTCAGACTGATGATGGTGGCTCTTCTGTTGTAGTCTGGGTATACCTCCTGCTGCGAATCCCTAGATTGGCTCCATACCATTCTGTGTATTACACAGGACTGTTTATACTAGTGAAGGGAGAGAGATAGGGAAGTTCTTTTAGATCCCCTTCCATCTTAATTTAAATCCTGGTTGGTAATTTAAAAAAAATTTTAAAGAAATTATTTAAACTGCAAGAAGAGTACCAGTGGGTAAATTCTTGCTCCAGAGGGTTGTCTTTGAACCTGAGGACACACGTACATGATTATCTAAAAAAAAAAAAATTATTTGCTGACAGTGTAGTGAGGAGGGTCAGAGGGGATAAAAACGTGGTAGCATGCCCTGACAGGTGTGGCTCAGTTGGTTAGGCGTCATCCCACAAAGCAAAAGGTCTCTGGTTAAATTCCTGGTCAAGGCAAATCCCTGAGTTACAGGTTTGGTCCTCAGTCAGGGCGCGTACGAAAGGCAACCAATCGATATCTCTGTTCTCACAGAGACATTTCTCTCCCTCTCTTTCTCCCTCCCTTCTCCTCTCTCTAAAAATAAATAGAATCTTGGAAGGGAGAGAAGGAGAATATTTCACACATATGCTCAAAGTTTCTCAGAGACCTCCTTCTGACTTCCTACTCCTAATGACATTCAAGTTTTTTGATAATCTGGCTCTTGTCTCACTTTCTGGCTTCATTTTCAGGTATTCTACTTTACATAGATACCAGATAGCTGTATCACACTAGAAATTATTAACCCATATATGCTAGGCACTTATGCCTTTGTGACATGCTGCATGCTCTACCTAGAACACCTTATCTCCCTTCTCCCAAGATCCCTTTGAGCCTTTAAAACCAACCCAGTTTTCACTTACTCAGGGAAACCTTATAGCTTCTACTGCTCACTCCAGTAAGGATCAGCCATCCTCCTTTTCTACATTTCACATACTTATTTATTCTTCTTTAATGGTTATATAAATGTCTATGTTTTCTACCATTTAGGTGTACATAGTTGCATCTTCTACAAGATTATGAACTCATAAAAAACAGGGACTATGAGTATTCTTCTTCTTTTCTTTGCACGCTCCCTCCCTCTTTTTTTTTTTTTAAAGTATATTTTATTGATTATGTTGTTACAGTAGTTCCAATTTTTTCCCCTTTACTCCCCTCCACCCAGTATCTCCCTTCCCCAGCATCCCCCCCAAGTCCATACCCATGGTTCGTAAAAAATAACTATCCCTCCCTCTCAGATATTAAGACCCTTTGTAATCTTGTAAAGGACAATGGGCGAAGGTCTCAAGCTCCTCTAGCTGCTTCAAGCTGGACATGGTCGTCGTCCTACCTACCCTTGGGTCCAGAAATCCCTAATAACAGTGGGGGTGTGGAGGGGAGGGTGGCCTTCCCACATGGGGAAGGATTGTGCAGACTCCAGGTCAGTTGGCTGTCTCCGGACAACGACGTGCTTGGTTTAGCAGGCTGGCATCCTTGTTGTGTTCTGGGGGCAACAGATTTGGCAAAAAGGGTTAAAAAGCATCATTCAATCCATAACTACTAGGTGGCAAAAGGCAGGGATTAATTTTTCAATGTTCCACATTAGGAGATAAAAAAAAAAAAAAAAAAAAAAAAAAAAAGGGCTTCTTTGGAGGAAGGTGTGCTAGGCACATCTCTCCTGTCCAAAACCCTTTTGCCCATTTTATTTAGTTTGGGCTGAGGGAAATAGTTTATGTTTCCCCCCTCTCCCCTCCCTCTTTTTATATTTGCTACGCTTAGCATAGTGTATTACGGATATTAAATATCTAAAACTATTTGTTGGGTTGAAATGGATTGAAATAGAAAGGGATGTCAAAACTGTAAGTATGGAGGAATAAGAATCAATACTCAGCTTTTTAAAATTTTCTTACTCAGAACTGCACTTGAAACCTGAAATTGATTTTTCAGTTCATATACACACATGTACACACACATGTTGCTTTGAGAAGGGGAAAGTGATTTTAAAACAAATATAGAGATACTTCATCAACAAGAAATTTTTCAAAATATAAAAAGCATTGAATACTCTTTCATTTACAGAGGACTAGACGGCAAAGCCTTTAATCAAAGAAGACCTTTCTTTCCTTAAGTCGTAAGTTTTTTTGTTACTCAGTGAGTTTTTATTGTATTATATTTTAGCAACAGCTAAAATATATATTCTGAACTATATATTCTTAGTAACATATATATTCTGAACTATATATTCTTAGTAACATAATGGATATATTACAAAGTGTGCTTTATGTTTATAAAGAATGCACTTTAAGAATGAGTAGTGTAGACTTCCAGCCAAGATGGAGGCCTAGACTGACACACTCTGTCTCCTTCCACAACTAAGAAGGAATACAACTACTGCAAAACCAAAAATAACCAGAAGTTCCAGAAAATAAAGCTACATGGAAGTCCAACATATGAAGTTATAAAGAAGTGGTGCTCATCTGGACGGGTAGGAGGGGCGAAGCCAGGGCTGAGAGGTCAAGTTGTGCTGGCGGCGGGACCGTGGTAAGCACAGACACCTGTATTTAAGGGGAGGCGAGAAGCGCCTGGGGAGCACCCCTGGCTGCAGACCAAACCCGTCAGCTCATGGTTCCAACGCTGGGGAAGGCAGACCTGCATTGCCTCGGACTGTGAGGGTCAGAGGGCATGGGAACGGAGGAGGAGGCTCCTGGTCTCTCAGCGGAGAGTGAATGACAGGAATCCATCTTGGATCCCCACCCCCACACAAAGCACCACAGTGTGGTGAGAAGGGTTGCCTGGTAGTGACGAGTGCACGGAGCTCTGTCCGCTATAACGTAGGAGGTGTGACAGCCACACCCAAGAAACAAAGGTAAACACAAACTCTCAGGATGGCAGGGATCATGATAGAGATCCCAATCACACAGCTGACCAGACAGAAATTTATGATCTATCGGACCAGCAGATAGAAAATCTCTCTGAGGCTCAGTTCAGAACTCTGGTTATAAGAAAGCTTACAGATCTAACAGCAGATCTTAAACAAGATGGGGAAGGAATGAAGGCTAGCCCTGCTGAAATGAACAAAAATACATACGAAATAAGTGGTGAGGGAAGGAAAACCAGCGATTAAATCAACAAATCAGAACATAGGGAATGAACAAATAGTCAACCAGTGCAGAAAGAGGAAACAGAAATTGAGGAAAATGAGAGGCTCAGAAACCTATGGGACAGCTATAAGCGGGCCAACATTCAAATCATAGGGTTGCCAGAAGCTGAAGAAGAACTAGGAATTGAAAAAATATGTGAAAAAATAATGAGGCAGAACTTCCTAACTTGGGGAAGGAAATAGACTTACAGGTCCAGGGAGCACAGAGAGTTCCAAGAAAACTGGACCCAGAGAGAACCATACCAAGACACATTATAATCAAAATGTCAAAAATTAAGAATAAAGAGAGAATCTTAAAAGCAGCAAGAGAGAAGAAGAGAACTATGTACAAAAGGGTCCCAATAAGACTCTCAGCTGACTTCTCAAAAGAAACTCTGCAGGCAAGAAGGGACTGGCAAGAAATATTCAAAGTAAGGAAAAACAAAAACCTACAACCATGATTACTCTATCCAGCGAAGCTGTCATTCAGAATAGAAGGGCAGAGAAAGTGCTTCCAGGACAAAGTAAAACTGAAGGAGTTCATCAGATCCAAACCACTGTTATAGGAAATGTCAAAGGGACTTGTTTAGGAGGAAGAGGATCAAAACTATGAACATTAAAATGAAAACTGTATGACAACAACCAACAACAGAAGCTAGAGAACCGAAAGAAAGGCAAACTAGGCAATGAGAGTGGAAAAAGAATTATAGGTATGGGGAACATATTGGGGGGAGGTCAGTGGGGATGGGGAAGTGGGTAAAGGGAGGGAGGTGGTACAGGAATTAAAAAGCATAGCAGAAGGGAGTGGAGTAGACAGGAAGATTTTGAGAAGAACTATGTGTACAACCAATGGCCATGGACTAAGTGGGGAACAACTGGAGGGAGGGGAGCAAAGGGAAAAGAAATTGAAACAACTGTAACAGCATAATCAATAAAGCATATTTTAAAAAAAGAATGATTAATGTTACTTTAACGGGACTTTATTTTTTCAATTATATTTTATTGATTATGCTATTACAGTTGTCTCATTTTTTTATCCCTTTGCCCCCCCTCCACCCGGCACCCACCACTCCCTCAGGCAGTCCTCACACCATTGTTCATGTCCATGGGTCATGGGTGTGTTCTATGGCTACTCCATTTCCTGTAATGTAGTTTACATCCACATGGGTATTCTCTTAACTGCCTATTGTACTTCATAATCCCCTCACCTCTTCACCCTTCCTCCCAACCCCCTTATATCTGGCAACCATGAAAACCCTCTCCATATCTATGATTCTGTTCCTGTTCTTCTTTTTTGCTTAGTTTGTTTTTAGATTCAATTGTCGATAGATATGTATTTATTGCCATTTTATCGTTCATAGTTTTAATCTTTTTCTTAAATAAGTCCTTTTAACATTTAATATAATAATGATTTGGTGATGATGAACTCCTTTAGTTTTTTCTTATCTCGGAGTCTCTTTATCCTTCAATTCTAGATTATATCAATGCTGGGTAGGACAATCTTGGTCGTATGTCCTTGCTTTTCATTACATTGAATACTTCTTCCTAATTCCTTATAGCCTGCAAAGTTTCTTTTGGGAAATCGGCTGCCAGTCTTATGTGAACTCACCTGTTGATAACTTAACTGCTTTTTCTCTTGCTGCTTTTGAGATTCTCTCTTTATCTTTAACCTTTGGTATTTTAATTGTGATGTGTCTTGGAGTGGGCCTCTTTGCGTCCATCTGTTTAGGACTCTGTGCTTCTGAACTTGCCTGTCTTATTTCCTTCACAAAATTAGAGAAGTTTTCTTTCGTTATTTTTTCAAATAGATTTCCAATTTCTTGGTCTTTCTCTTCTTCTGGCACCCTTATGATGTGTTTGTTGGAACACTTGAAGTTGTCCCAGAGGCTGCTTACACTATCCTCGTCTTTTTTTTTTTTTTTGGATTCTTTTTTCTTCCTGTTGTTCTGATTGGTTGTTTTTTGCTTCCTTGTGTTCCAGATCATTGATTTGAGTCTTGGCTTCATCCATTCTACTGTTGTTTCCCTGTGAGTTGTTCTTTATTTCAATTAGTGAATTCTTTGTTTCCGACTGGATCTTTTTTATGCTGTTGAGGTTCTTGCTAACTCCTTGATATGGTAACCATCAATTGCATATATGTATATTTTTTAAAAGCCATAGATTTTTTGTAAATCTACTGAATGTTCAGAACCTTTCTGAAAAGTATAAAGGATAATAATACTGAGATTTTCACAAGTTCTCCTTGTAAACAATCTTGTCATCCTCTCCTGCAATGAAATTTTGATGACTCTTAAGGTACCCAGATGTGTGATTTTTAAAATATGGAACTATATATATTTTTTAATTTAAGTTTATTGGGATGACAGTACTTAATGAAATTATGTACAATGTAGTACATATATACAATGTAATATGACTCAGCCATAAAAGATGAAATGTTGTCATTTATGACAACATGGACGGATCTTTAGAATATCATGCTATACTAAGTGGGTTTTTTTTTAAGTATATTTTATTGATTATGTTGTTACAGTAGTTCCAATTTTGTTCCCCTTTGCTCCCCTCTGCCCAGTACCCCCCTTCCCTCAAGCAATCCCACTCCCCTTAGTTCATGTCCATGGGTCGTACATATAAGTTCTAAGTGTGTTTTTTAATCAAAGATTTTGTACAGGCCTGGGAACAGGAAATTCTTCTGAGGAGCTAACCCAAGAAGGCAACTAGCCTTCTCTGCCATAAGCGTGCACTTGTTTTCATATCCTTTTCCTTTGAACTGCTTCTTTTTACGTGAAGGATTATGTGAAAGAAGCTGGATGTTTTCATTAAAATACAATACTTAAAAAATGTATTATTAATAGACAGCTGTAGTAAAAGTGCAAAACTACCAGTGAGATAAAAGTGCCATAAAAAACAAGGCAAGGTGTTTTACCTGGTGCTTTTTAAAGACAAACAGGTCCTCTCAGGAATTGCATTGTTCAACAGATATTTTTGAGCATCTAATGTATTCTAAGCAGTGTAACATTAAAAAGTAACTAGAGCTTATCTCTTTTGAGAAACGGATCATACATGGATATTAAATAATAATTTAGGAAATTTAGGATATTATATTGTTATATGTAATATGAGAGGTTGGCACAAATAATAAATACCTGGTTTCAGAAAATGCTGATTTGGTGAAGACAGAGAAAGGAATCACAGACTTTCAGTAAATAAAGAGAGGGAGGAAGGAATTCTAAGAGGAATGACACAGCATAATCTTAGATAAATCACTTGGAGTATTGTAGGAAATGTAGTAGATCAACCGGGTTGGTGGAGTAAACAGAGGGCTGATTGTAGGTATTTCAAAGTTACACCAAGCAGACAGATGGATGATCCAATAAGTTACTGATTGAGCATATTTTACTCTGAGGGAGGGTCCTAGATCTCCTCAGAGTTCTGTTCTCCTTTGTTGGTTATTTTGACCCTGTTTAATTTTCCTCTTGCCGTAGTAGTCTTTGTAGCTCTTGCTTATCTCTTGAACTCGTTCTGCCTACATTGTCTGGCTAAGTGATCCCATTCACTTTTTTTATATACTATACACACACACATACATACCCTGGAATTTGTATTTACAGCTCAGACCTCCAGCTCAGACCTCACTCCTGATATTCACTCTCTTTCTCTCTCTTTCTTTCTCTCTCTCTCTCACACACACACACACACACACACACACACACACACACACACACACACACACACACACACACACACACACACACACACACACACACACACACACACACACACACACACACACACACACACACCCTTGATAGCTCCACTGGGATGTTTTTCAGTGTCCTAACCTCGAATGCCTCAGTTTGAATTCTGGTTTGTTACCCACCCTCCCATCCCTAATGGACTCTTCCCCTAGTTTCTTCCATCTCCACTCAGGTAGATACCTTGGAGTTATCCATAATTCCTTTTTTCTTGACAAGACACATCCAGTCCGCCTTCAAGTTCTGTCGCTTGTACCACTGTACATTCTGACCTGCTACTTATGACCTTTCTCTGCTGCGGCAGTAGTCTAAACTGCCTTCTTCATTCACCTATATTTAGGATTGACTACATCATTTGCAGTACCTATTGCAAAACGAAAATACAAAGCCCTTCATAAATTATTAATAGTTCCAAAATGGTGACAGCATTGCATTAAATCAAGTACAAGGCCCTTTTAAGTGCAGGCGCAGTGTGATTGCACCGGGCACCTACTGGTGAAGCTGGTCCTCCTCCCTCTACTGCTGCAGAAGCCTTCTAACTAGTTGCTCCCTGCTTCCCCACTCTTTGCATAGCAGTCAGTCATTAGCGTAGATCAGATCATACCACTCCCTGCTTAGGATTTACAAGAGCCTGCATGGTCTGGCCTTCTAAACTTCATGTGATTTGGTCCTGAAGCTTCTTCCTCTCCTTCAGTGCTTTGCTCTCTCATTCACCGGGTAGCAACGAAAATGGCTGGTTTTTGGCCCAACAGGTAGAACAAGAACGGTTCCATCTTGGGGCTCTTCCTTTAACCTTAGCACAAGATCTAAAAGCTTCATCCTTCTCCATCATGCAGTTCTCATGTCATATTTCACCTCCTCAGATGGACCCTTCCTGATCAGTCCTAGGTGAAATAGTATAGCTTTCTCACTATCACCACCACCACCTAGGTACTTGCTAAGCCATTATCCGGTTTTATTGTATTCTTAGTGCTTGTTACTGTGTGGCAATAGCTTTATTAATTAATTATTAATGATTAATTATGACTTGTTGGCTTATCTCTCATGTGTCTGCTACATGATAATGCTCAATAAGTATTTGTTGCCTGAGTGAATGTTTTCATAACAATTTTTATTAGTTGAATTTTCATAAAATTAGCTTATATTTAATTTTTAAATATTCCAAAGTTAATTTTAAAAAATCAAAGATTATTTTCTCTGCAAAATGGCATGCCTTTGGTATGACACATACTGTATGTATTATAGCTTGGACGAGGAATTAAAGATGCTATTTATTACCTGTTGAAACTAAAATTAATGCTATATGGCCAGCAGAGTTTCCCCCTCAAAATCAATACATTACACCATAATACCAAAGGTTTCAGAGCCCAAGCATCACAGATTTGTGTAAACCCATTCATTCAGTTAACATTGAATACCTATTATGTACCAGACACTCAAGAACAAAACGGTGAAACTTTCCCTTCCCTTGAGTTACTTACTGTTGATAATTTGTTCTTTGATATGGAACATTCTTTGTAGTTTCTAGAAGAAAAATACTGAATCTGTTTTATGAACTACATTTGATCTTCTAGCTTTTAAGTCTTTACTGCATAGTCCAAAATGATACAGTTGTATAGGAGAAACACGTGTATATTTCATGAGGCTAACATGTGAATATTTAGAATTAATTTACAAATCTGTTGTTTACCAGTACTGTCTGGTACATACACCAGTTTGGAGGGGGTGGGTGTGGTAGCAGCCAAATGCTATTGTTCACAAAAACTTCAGTACTTATTACATAATACATTGACTGCCATATGATGTCTTATTGCAGTTCATTAAATTATTGGGAGTTTATACTTACAGTTTTGTTATCTTTAGTGTATTTCAGTAGTACTGTTTCCTATTACATAAACTTTAGATGTTCCTTTTTTATAAAAAAAAAAAATTTATCCTTCAAGATGAAAATAATTCATGGAATACAGCACCTTGATTTTCCCAGAAATAATTCCCATGTGAATTCTAAATGGTGATATGCTATATCCTTCAAATACAGAAAATAAGAATAACTGTTGCCAATCATGTCAGCAAAGAAGTAACTAAAATTATTTATTTCAAGGACATTTTGTTTTGAAAATTACTTCTTATGGTTTGGTTATTAGTCTCTTTTTCATTCCTGGAATTGTAGAGGGATGAGTTGTTTCTAATAGGTTTCCAAAGATCTGCTACTAAATTCTTTTTTCTTTTTTTGGTTTAAAATTTTTCCTTTATTCAAAGAGGAGAGGCAGAAAGCTTATTTAAAGAAACAGTGGACAGAAGGCTACAGTGTGTTCTGAATTCATGACTAACTTGGATCACATAAGCAGAGGGGCCACAGTCTTAGAGTCCTGAAGGTAATTTTGTCTCCTTCAGGGCATGAAGTCTTCTCTTTCTCCTCCCATTAGCGGAAAAAAGAAAGAAAGAAAAAGCTAGGAGAACTAATGCTCTAGATCTTTGTTCTAAGAAGGCTTGAAATTTTCAAGGAAGAAAGATAGAGACTTTATCACATTGTCAGTTTCTTTTAACCTGAATATATCTCCCTGCCTCTCAGCCCGTATTTTGGCAGCAGAAATGACCCTTCTAATCCAGGGAGAAAATCTTCTTGGAGCTGTTATTTAGGCAGCTGCTTTGGGGCATGATCCCAAGTGAAATGTTTACACTGGCTCTTTCCTCGAGCTCAGAAATCACCTGCTAATGTGAACTTCGATGGTCCTGGGATGCTCAGCTGGCATCTCTGGCTACGCCACACCAAGCAGGTGGCTTGGGACAAAGGGCACAGCAGTTGATGACAATGGTTGTTGGAAGGTTACCAAGGCTTGGGAACATTCTCATCAGTTGTGTGTGTGTGTGTGTGTGTGTGTGTGTGTGTGTGTGTGTGTGTGTGTGACATTCTCATCAGTGTGTGTGTGTGTGTGTGTGTGTGTGTGACATATTCTCATCAGTGTGTGTGTGTGTGTGTGTGTGTGACATTCTCATCAGTGTGTGTGTGTGTGTGTGTGTGACATTCTCATCAGTGTGTGTGTGTGTGTGTGTGTGTGTG
This sequence comes from Furipterus horrens, assembly GCF_987537825.1. Classification (NCBI taxonomy): domain Eukaryota; kingdom Metazoa; phylum Chordata; class Mammalia; order Chiroptera; family Furipteridae; genus Furipterus; species Furipterus horrens. Next base: position 48,244,125 of record NW_028327182.1, read on the forward strand.
TGTGTGTGTGTGGTCTCTCCAAATGGGTAAAAGGGATCTTAGCTAAGAATTTCGAAGCACTATTTTCTTCCCAACTTTCCTGGCTCTCCTTGTTAGGAATTTCTTCTGTTCTGTTAGCTTCTTCTCTTTCTCCTTCCTATTAATATTTGTCTGACCAGTTAGACCTCTAACCTGGGAATCCTAAATGCTTTCCTAATGATGTCCTTTTAACATCTTTGTTTACCTTTTTAAACCCCATTTGCTCTCATTTCTATGAAGGCCATGCCCGAGAAGGGAAACTCTTCATCATTAAAGGCATGTGGCAGGGGAAGATGTACTGTTAGGTAAATAAAGATTTTTGTTTTGATACCTGGTTAATTTGACCTCCCACTCCCCATACTCTAGTGTCAATAATTCCTGTTTCTTTCTGAATTCCAAGAAGGGTATTTATTTTTGGAATCAGAAAATAAAAATTGGTGCTTAAAGACATCTCTTCTGAACCCTATTCATTCAGTTGGATCAGTTATAATCATTTATTTCCCATGATAGATTTTACATAAGAATTTAATAAATATTTACTAAGGCCTGGTTCCGATATTGATGGGGCCTATAAACTATACATCTTTAGCTCTATTCCTACACACACAATATAGATTAAAATCAAATAGGGGCAACACACCTGTGCCAAACTGGGAGCCCATAGTAAAGAAAATGGAGAGAAATGGGGCTCTGGGACCTCGTGACTTGGGCTCAGTTTTTTTATAAAGAGACATCTTTTTCTTCCCACATGGTGGAAAGGATCCCAATGTCACTGAAATGGGTGAAGACTGATTCTACCCCCTTGCTTAAAAGGGGTAGCCCCTGTTTACGCTCTTCTCCAGGTATCGATGCCCACTGCCCGTGAGCCCTTTGGGATGCACTGTGTGGCTGCCCACAGGGGCGGTCCCATGCTCTCTCCCAGCTCCTCCACCTGCTGTGTGCCTTCGGGGAAGTTCCTTAACTTCTGTAAATATCAGCTTCAGCATCTCGGCTGAGGCAAGGATATCTTCCCAGGCAGGTCTTCACTCTGCACTCAAGCTATGCTTGAGCACCTCTGCTCCCCAGGCTTCTCGCCGTTGAGATGGTCTCTACAGCCAGCACAGGTCGGCATCTAACACCACACATTTTACTCATTTATGTTGCTTTTTCATTTGTCTCCTCCATCTGCCCCATACAAGGTAAGCTCCACGAGGTCTGGAAGTCTTGTTATTTCCGCTCCTCTGCTGTATTGGCAACACCCAGAACAGCACCTGGACCGGAGCAGGTGATCGATAATTATTTGTTGAATAGACTCACGACCTGATGCTATTAGGGAGAAATGACTGTGCGTAGCCTGAGGAGGGAGCGAGGCTTTTTCTGCTACTAAATTCTTTTTGCAAGTTTGTAACTTTGAAAAATTGTAACTAGATTTAATGAATGAAAATCTTTCTGAAGTATATTACATATTGTATCTATGTACATACCTCAGGTACAAAAATTTATTGGGAACATGATGTTAGCCTTCTCTTTAACTTGGTTTTTCTTGTGAACACCTATTTTTAAATTACGTGGTAGATGCCTTCAGATGCTATCAGGTAGAGTAGTTGTTTACCCTTTCACAAGATGAGCACAGACTATTATCCTGTGTGAGTTCTTTTGGTGTAGTTCTTACTCCCCTCTTAAAAGCTGTCATTTTGTCATGTTGATTATGTTACTGTCTGTTGCATCCCTCTCTTTGTACTGATTTGATGTTTTTAATTTCCTGTGAACTAGGAAACCAGTTTTAAAATTCTGTTAGAGTGAATAATATGTGTAAAAGAAGAGTGAATAGACTGAGTGAAGGTCTAATGGGCTCACCTTTGAGTCAAGTGCCCAGAACTATCATGCTTGGCCTTGTGACTTCCATTTTGGTTGCTGAGATGCTCTTTTTTGCTAATTTCCTGATTCTGCTTGAAACAGATGTCAGTGTATCACAAAATAGAAAATATCTAGAATATCTCACTTTGGAACCTTTCCTTTGGGTCACTCAGTCCTTGTTGTTGACATGACACACTTGTACCATCTATCTAAAACTTAGATATGTAATAATTGGTAATTAAGTTGCTAATTAAATTATCTGACATTTTTCTAAGTGCTTTGCTGTGATTCTGAGTCATACAACTAAATGAATTGTATTTTAAGCTGTTGATTGTCAAAATTTATTTCTCTATTCTTTATTCACATTTCTATCATGGAAGAAGCATGCGGTTTCAGAATCAGTTGAGTGTTGACAAGATATTCTGCAGTCAGTCCTGGTGTACATTATTTATTAAATCTTCAACATATGTTATAGAATACCTTCTTTGTCAGGCATTGTGCTACAATGAATAAGAAAGACAGGGTTTCTGTGTTTATGGGGCTTATATCTTACCCAGCCATTCTCAGCCTTTTCTATGGGTATACAAATCACTTGGGAACTTAATTAAAAATCTTGATTCCAGCCCTTCCTGATGGCTCAGTTAGTTGGAGCATCATTCCATACACAAAAGGTTGTGGATTCGGTTTCCCATCAGGGCACATACCTAGGTTGCAGGCTTGATCCCCAGTTGGGGTACATTTGGGAGACAACTAACTGATCGATCTCTCTCTCCCCGCTTTCCTCCACCTCTCCCTCTCCCTCCCTCCCTTCCTTTTTCTCTGAAAATCAATAAACATGTCGTAGGCTAAGGACTTTTTTTTTTTTTTTTAAATGTTGATTCCAGGGCCTAGCCTCCAGAGTTTTTGACTTAATAGGTCTTGAGTTGGGACTAAAAATGTGCAATTAACAGGAAACCCAATGATTCTGATGCAAATGGTCCTCAGAGCACATTTTGATAAATTGTGTCACTGGGTACCTCCATGGAGAAGATCTGGATGTCTGGGGGAAACATTTGTAATCATGTATCCTGTTGTACCTTACACATTCTATGCCACCTGACTGCAATCCCTAATCAAAAGTAAATTTGGGAATGTATGTCATATTGTAAACATAGCTCTAAAAGTAGCCAATAGAAGCTCTGTTGGCTACTATTCACTCAGATGCCTCTTAAGCCTGCCTTTCTTTTTGACACCTTTCCCTATTAGTATATTCTAAAAGGTGGAGCTTTTCCTCCTGTAAGCACATTCATTATTTGAATGTGTCTTCCCTTATTCAGAAGTTTGTGATACCACTTTATCATAAATTTCATTCTTACGTATTTTAGGGTCTGTTTCTAAGCAGTCTCTTCTACTTCATCATTCTTATTTTATACCAGAAAGCACCATTTTAATTATTGTGGCTTAATAACATATCTTAATGCCTAGAATATTATGATCCCCATTATTATTTTTTAAATTTTGTTCTTAATTCTTACCTGTTTAGTCTCTCATGTCAATTTTAGAACAATTTATTTAATTAAAAATACTCCACTAAATTTTTTTTATTTTTTCTTTAAAACTATTTAGGAAGAATTAACTAGCTTCTTAGCATATTTAATCTTCCCATTCAGAAACACAGTTGTTCTCTCCATTTACTCAAGCCTTCCTTTAGACCTCTTAGTAATAATGTGTAGTTTTCTTCATATAGGGATGAGCCTTTTTTGGTAAGGGTTGTTTGTGTATTTTTTGTTGTTGCTATTGCAGTTTTTCCTTTAAAAAGTATTACTTAGCTGGACTATAAGAAAGCTACTTTTGTATATTTGCACTATTTCTGGTCTATTATTGTTCAATTGTTTCACTTTTTTAAAAAAAATATGTTACATTGCCTGAAAACATATGCTGACATTTAAAATATTTCATTACCATATGAATTTTAGAAGAGTTTGCTATAAATATATATGCATAGTTATCATTCTGTGAAAAATGTAAAATAAAATTTTGTGTCCTTAAATTCTTGAGATTATTGAACAGAGATAAAGAATAACTTAAAATATATATATTTAGTTTGGGTTTATTGATTTCTACAAAGGGAAAACAAAATTCAGCAGAGGAACCTAGGTTGTAAGGCTGGGCCATTTTTCTAAAAACAAATATCACAGGGTTTCACAGGTATATACACATGTGAAGACTTAATCAAATTGTACACTTTAAATATCTGCAGGTTATTGTATGTCAATTATACCTCAATTAAAACTGCTTCAAGAAAACAGTATCACAAAACTTTTACTTGAGATTTCTTCCAGCCAAGATGGAGGCATAGATACGCTGCATCTCCATCACAATAAGAAGGAATTTACAACCACTTCAAAAAAAAAAAAACAAAAACAACAACAAAAAGGAAAATCCAGAAAATCAAAACTACAGGGAAATTCAGCAAAGAAATAAAGAAGAAATATTCAGCCACAAAAGCAGGAGGGGCATAGCCAGGACAGAGAGAATGAGGTGCAGAGCAGCTGCAGCGGCTGTAGGAGTAGTGCTTGGCGGCAGCAGGTGGCACCTGGGCCGGCAGCGCAACTAGGGACATGGCCAGCAGCATGCGACTGAAGCTGTGATGAAAAGCACAGTCATACATTTTAAACCGGGGAAGCTACCCCACCCCAGACCAGACTCCACAGAGCACAGTTCCAGTGCTGGGGAAAATAGAGCCACATTGCTTCTGACTGTGAAAGCCAGTGGGGGTTGGGGCAGGGGAACAAACTGCTGATCTCTCAACGGAGGCAGCTTGTTTAGTATGGGAAAGGGGAGAAGTGCCTGGAAAATGGTGAGTGCCAAGCAAGTGGCATTATTCCCTCTCAGACTCCTCCCCACATACAGCACCACAGCACTATGAAACCGGTCACCAGCATTGAGGAATACCTAAGACTCTGCCCCTCTACAACATAACCGGTGCAACAGCTCTACTTAAAACACAGAAGCAAACACAGAAAGCTGTCAAGATGAGGAGACAGAGAAATGCAGCCCAAAAGTGGGGGCAGATCAAGGTTCCAGTGACAGAATTAAGCGATGAGGAGATAGAAAAACTAACAGACGAAGAGATAGCAAACCTAACATACGCACAGTTCAAAGGTCTGGTGATAAAGATGCTCACGGACTTGACAGAAAAAAATTAAACATGATAGGGAAGAAATGAAGGAAAATCCACACAAAACTAGAGGTGAAGGATAGAAAACCAGGGTACATATCAGTTAATTGGAACATAAGAAAGAGTCAACCAGTACAGAAAGAGGAAACAAGAATTTTAAAATGAGGAGAGACTTAGAAACCTCTGGGAGAGCTTTAAGCGTGCCAACATCTGAATCATAGGGGTACCAGAAGGAGAAGAGGAAAAGCAAGAAATTGAAAACATATGTAAAAAAATAATGAAGGAAAACTTCCTTAATATGGTGAAAGAAATGGACATACAGGTCCAGGAAGCACAGAGAGTCCCAACCCAGTTGGACTCAAAGACGAACACACCAAGACATATCATAATTAAAATGCCAAAGTTTAAGGATAAAGAAAGAATCTTAAAACCAGCAAGAGAAAAAGCACGAAATTACCGACAAAAGGGTACTATAAGACTGTCAGCTGATTTCTCAAAAGAAACTTCACAGGCAAGAAGGGACTGGCAGGAAATATTCAAAGTGATAAGAGGCAAGGACCTACAACCAAGATTACTCTATCCAGCAAAGCTATCATTTAGAATGGAAGGATAGAGAAAGTGCTTCCGAGACAAGATAGAGCTGAAGGAGTTCATCATCACCAAGCCATTATTATATGAAATGTTAAAGGGACTTATTTAAGAAAAAGAAGATAAAAACTATGAACATTAAAATGACAACAAAATCAGAACTATTAACAACAGAAGCTAAAAAATAAAAACAAAAACAAACTAAGCAGACAGCTAGAGTGGGAACAGAATCATAGGTAGTGGGAGCATGTGGAGGGGTGTCAGCTGGGAGGGGGAAGGAGGGGAGAAGGAGGGAAATGGTGAAGGAATTAAGAAGCATAGTAGGAGGGTGCAGAATAGACAGGAGAATGTAGAAAAGAGCTTATACGTACAACCCATGGGCATGGACTGAAGCGGGTGGGACAGCTGAAGGTAGGGGGTTGCTTGGTGGAGAGGAGCAAAGGGAAAAGAAATTGGGTCAACTGTAACAGCATAATCAATAAAACATACAAAAGAAAAAGAAAAACTTTTGCTTGGGTTCAGTTTCCTCTCTAATAGTCTTGCCTTTGTTTGCTTTCATTGAAGATTTCCATTATAATTTTTGTTAATGGACTTTAAAATGAGTGTAAATCAGTTGTTAATACAATACCTGACAGATAACAGACACTCTGAATGTATAAAGTGAAGTGTAATTGAGTAACATATTGGAGTTTTTCCCCTTCTTTAACATGTTGTTTGCATGTTAAAGGTAGCTGACATTAGGTAGCTGTGAGACTACTGTAGTCCTCTAGTGAGAGACGCAAGAGAGATGAAAATGGAGCACTCACCGAGGGAGTAAGAAATGGCTTTGCTGGGGAGGTGATTACCCAGGGAGGAGTTTGCCTTTTGCAGAAATCCTCAGACTTTCAAGATGCTCTTTGTATTTTTGGCTCACTCCATCAGCTTGTTGCTTTTTCATTTTGGTTTCTCCCACAGAACCTGACACTGGGTGTGGCTTGTATTAGGTCTCCAGAACGCCTTTGAGTTCATTGTCATGTGTACACTACTCACCATTCTGCCCTTCAACTGGTACTGTGTAACTTCACTTCCATTTCTTATTATTGTTGTCCCTGACACTATTCTCTTCCCTACCATGGTTCAGTCTCCTTATTGCTGCTGAATTATAGTTTCCCCATTTCAGCAACTGCTTCCTAATAGCTTAGTTTGGCATACATGAGCTTTTATAACTAAAATTTACAGTCATTTCAACACTTATTCTTTACCTCTCTTCCTCTTTCTGCCCTCCCCTCTTTGCCTTCCTTCCCCTACATTCTTGTCCTTCTTCTCTTCCTCCCTTTTTTCTAATTCTAGCATTAATACTTTGTCACTGTATCGGAGAGGTGTATATCCAACTTTTATTTTCATTTTTGAATGTAAAGTTTGTTATTCCAACTTGAAATGTGCAGGAATCTTTCTCATCCCTCTCTTTATCCTCTTGATGGAAAGAAATTGAGACCATATGACCTAAAAGCCTATTCACAGTGGAAAGTCTGAAGCAGTGAATCACTGGGGAGTCCTTCTTTCTCTTTTTGCCGTTTTAACTGTCTAAATGACTTTCCATCTTTAATATCACTATCAATACCATAACATCTGGTCCTAAACAGAGCACCACTCCTCTTGAGTTTTCCCCCCAGCTTGATTTGGTTCTACTTAACACCAGAATCTCTCTTAATTTTTGAAGGCTGCTAAAACAACTTCTTAAAATTTACCTTATATTTTCAGGAATTCTCTCTAAATCTCAGTGCACACTGGTGGCCACATACTGCCATATTATTCCTATCTATTCAGCATTTATAGTTTCATGGAGTCCCTAACGAGGTAGCCATTTGCTGTATTTCCTTAGTCACCATAGCAACAGTGTCTTAATGTACACCTAAGTAGTTTCCTACAGTCTGACATGGTACACAGCTAATAATTCTGTACTCAAGGCAACTGGAATTTGCAGAATGGTATTTTTAAATTTATTGAATAGAAGTTGTTTGATCCCACTGTTCTATTCCCTTGGCACCCATCATGTAGTCATAGGATGATAGAAATTTTAATTTGGAAAAATGATTTTTACTTGCAGTATATATCACAGTGGTTGCTAGGGAAGCATTGTTTCTGTCACTGTAAGCAACTTATTTAATCTGTAACCCAAATATTTTTAGGAGTTAGAGAAATAGATGAGGAAGTTAGCAGTTGGGGCTGCTTAATAATCTTAGATGCTTCTGATTATAAGCCTTTGATTTATAATATGAAAATTATAAAAATGCTTCTCAACAGTAATTTTTCTAGTCTTATATTGTCTAATTTCTGTTAGGTCAGCCTCCTTGATCTACATTACAACATTCATTTCCCCTCCTACACACTCACTTTAAATTCCTTTAGTCATACCCTGGCCAGTATGGCTTGGTTAGAAAATTGTCCATTACCGAAAGGTTGTTGAGAGTTTGATTCCCAGTCAGGGCACATACCTAGGTTGCGGGTTTGTTCCTGGTCCAGGCACAGGCATGTATGACCCCTGGTCCAAACAGGTATGGTCCCCAGTCTGAGTGTTATTGCAGCCAATCAGTGCTTCTCTCTCAATATTGATGTTTCTCTCTCTTCCTTCCTCTCCTTTCCTCTCTCTCTAAAAGTAATGGGAAAAAAATGCCCTCAGGTGAGAGTAAAAAAAAATTGTCTTTAGTCACCACTTAAACTAACAATACCATGAATCTTTTTTCATTTTTTAAAAATATATTTTCTTCAGATTTCACATAGTCTTAACTTACAGAAGATGCACATTCTCTAATATACAATATTTGGAGAGGATAGCTTTTTCATGGTGATAGATTTCACAGTTTCAAGAATCTGATCTAGACTTTTTAATTTTTTTAAACTGATTTTTAGAGAAAGAGAAAAGGTAAGAGAAAGAGAGAAACATTGACGACTTGTTCCACTCATTTATGTATTCATTGGTTGATTCTTGTATGTGCCCTGATTGGATATCAAATCTGCAACCTTGGCATATCCAGGTGATGCTCTAACCAAGTGAGCTGCCCAGCCAGGGCTGATCTAGTCTTAAATGATGTAAAGATTATTTCTGGCACTGATGGGTGTGGCTCGGTTGGTTGGGTGTTGAACCGAAAAGTGGAAGGTCACCCCTTTGATTCCTGTTCAGGGCATATGCCTGGGTTGCTGATTCAGTTCCCAGTTGGGTTGCATACAAGAGGCAACCAGTCAGTGTTTCTCTCACGCATCAATATTTCTCTCTTTCTCTCTCCCTTCCCCTCTTTAAAAATAAATAAATCTTTTTTAAAAAGATTATTTCTGTACCATCTGTTATAAACATGTAAAGGCTCAGTTTAAACTACGAAGTCTGCTTCACAGCTAAATTGCTTATATCAAATATGTTCCATACTTTTAACTCTTTCCTGTGAATTAAACCCAAAGCTCACTTTCCTTTAGTCATCTATATTTTCATTTTGATCTCTATGAAAATACAGCAAGTTCAAGTCCTGTTCATTTCTTTCTTGAACCAGGGTGACATGGACATATTTTAGATATTATGTGTTTATTCAGATGTATACATGTATACATTATACATAATTTATTTGTTCCTATCTAACTCAGTTGTTAAATGGATTGTGCTAAGAGAAAGGTTGTAGGGTCAGTTGCCATTTGAGCATGTACTTTGTACTGTTCTTGGAAACAGACTTTGCCTTTGCTTTCAGCTAACAGCAGTAGAGGGAACTGAGAGAAGGAGCTTGGTATAAAACCATTACCACAATTGGAAAAAATAATATAAGAGTTTATGCTTTCTTAAGCCTCATCATCTGCCTGTTGTTATTCAGCCTCTTCAAAGATGTCTACAAAAGCAACATTTGCCAAAATAAATGGCGCAGCTACAGATCATATTGACAGCTTAGCAAAATAAAATAGATTTTGTCCATCACTTGTAGAATATGCATCATGGCTATAAGTAGCTTATATAACAATTTGGACCATTCATGCATGTTGATGATGCAGAATACATTTTTACACATTCCGTTGGAGCCAAAATAGTATTCATTCTATGACTAACCAAAGGTACATGAAGAATAGCCTGATATCCCTAACATTTTGTAGGAGTTACAGGCTATTCAATAAGTGAATAAAAGGTGAAGCTGCTTTTAAGGAGAGCTAGCAATGCAAATAAAATAACAGAGCCTAAATCTATAAAGTATCAGTGCAACAAAACAAAAACAAAGTGGAGGTTCAGCTTCCTGCTACCACAAAAGCCAAACTTGTGAGACAGATGCTGGTGCAAAAGGAAAGAGGTTTTACTCGGGTGCAGCGCAACCTGGGAGAGTGGCAGACTCCCATCTCAAAGCCCATCTCCCCAGCAGGACCAAGACAAAAGCCAGTGTCCAGAAATCCTGCTTCAATTTAAAGTACAGTCCTTTGAAAAAATATATAAATAAAAATAAAGTACAGTCCTTTGGAGCTTGCAGGTGGCTGCTAAATGGACATATTCCTCATCCAGGTAGCTTAGCTTGGTTTTCACTACTGTCCATTTCAGGCTCCTTCCTGGATCACATGCTCCCAGATGAGAGAGCACGTGAACTCACGATCTAGTGCACCACCAGGTGGGGGTGGGAGAGAGACAGACAGACTGACTACCTCCTGGAGGCCAGGCAAGTGCACCTTGTGAGTCCAGGTCATGAGCAAGCAGAACCCTCTGTTCCCCTGGGATTGTATTAGGTTGTGTTTGGGGCAGGCCAGGTGCTTTGTCAAAATAACCAATCAACTTCCCAAACTTTCACACACTTCAGGTGGGTTCCTGTCCCAACCAATCCCTTCTTTCCCCAGGCTAGACTGACAGGCTTCTTTGGTCCAGCAACCGTCCTTGTGCCATGTGACCTCTGTGGTGAGTGTGCATGCATGCCTTCCCCCTGATCCCATCCCCAATCTGGCACTGAAATAAGGGGAAACACTTTTTTTCTCTATTCAATTATCTTGCTAGTTTTTGCCTCTAAGAACCTCCTCCCCCTGTCGCCATCTTGGCCAATGGAGGAGATTTCCTGGCACTCGGGAAGACAGTCTGCCCCTAACATCAGAACTATTTTTACGCAGATCTTGTTTAGAAACTCTTTTCCTATTTGCTAACTTAATTGTTTTTGTACTAAGACCAGTATTAAAAACTTAAGTTTGAATTGAATCAGCTAGTTTTTTACACTTAGGAAAATCAAACTGTAAACATTTTTATAATGCCTTCTTTCCTCTACTAATAGAAAATTGTATTATTGAACTTTAATAAAGTGATATATTGAGTTATTATAAATCTATCCATAGGCTCTGTGTAAAGAAAATTTGCACGTTGGCGAGGGTAACTTCAGATGTCAGTGTTACACAATACTCCACCAAATAATATCAACCAGAAGCCTGTTTATCAGTAAATCAGTGGATAAGCAGTTTGAGCTTACAAAGATGTAGTTATAGCTGAATGTCTCTTGAAAGGGCTGGCAACATGAACTGACAAAATTGTAAAAAAAATCTTAGTGTAATAATTATTCTCGGCACTATATTAGTATGATGAACATAGGAGCATTAGTATTTCTGTAACAAAACTGAGTTAATTTTATTAATAGTAATTTCTAGAAGTTTCTTTTAATTTGAAATAATATTACCCATAAATGTAAAAATCAGTGTGAGGCTTTAAACTCTCAAAACCAAATTTCAGCCTTAAATTATGAATGCATTTTAGCCCTTAATGAAAAGAAAAGACTTTTATATTGTTTATCTTACAACTCATGCATTAGAATTCATCATTTTGGCATAGTGAAAGGCCTAACTAGGGTTTTCTTCTTGGCTTCTTAGGACAAATTTAGGAGGGAAAAAAGGGGCACCGATCTTTATTTTTATTTCTAATGTGTTAACAGTTTTAAATGCTAGTGAAAATAGCAAATTGAATGAGAATTTTATTAAATTGATTATGTTCATATACTTTAAGTTCTGTATCTGCTTTTTGCCTTTGCTCTAATGTTTATTTTACTGTTTGTCCTAAAAATTATAAAGCTAAAAATTACAAAAATAGAAAAGTGGTACTAAAAGAAACTCCTATTGTAGCAGTCCTTTATGTAATTGCATTACCTAGGTTTTGTTTAAATCTTTTTAGAGAAATTAGCCAATTCTTAAGTATTTCTGATCAAAAATACTTTTGGTCTTTTTGGAAAAAGTCCAGCCACTGTTAGTACAACAAAAAGGGTTTGCGGGACATCAGTGTAACCTGGCAGCCAAGGAGAGTGGATGGAATGCTCATACATGAACAGTAACTACTTCACTGTACTAGTTAGTCAGTGGGGGTGGTAGACACTGTTGAGTGAGTATGTGTACTGTGTGGCACTTGCATTCAAAATGACTGAGGGAGTAGAGCAATAAATGTGCATCCAATTTTGCGTTAAGCTTGAACATTCCTCAGCAAAAACTGTTCAGGTAATTCAGAAGGCCACAGTTATGGACAACTGGTAATTGCCAGCTTCATCACAACAATGCGCCCACTCATGCAGAACAGTGTGAGGTCTCAAGCTGCCTACTTTGAAAGAGGACTGAGGCATTATTGTCGTATGTACAATGTTTCTTGTATTTTGTATCTTCTTCAATAAGTGTCTGTTTTTCATAGTATATGGTGGATACTTTCTGGACAGACCTGGTACGTGGACAAGGAATCTTGGATTTTTACCCTCTGCTTTTGACAGACTGTATGGTCATGAACAAGTCACCATTATAATGGAACTTAATTAGCGATTTGAATTATATTATTCTCATAGAGAAGAATTCAACTCAGTATTAAGTCTTTCATTAAGAGGCGCTATCAGGTTATGTATATGAAATTGCTAGTTCTAATTTTTAAAAAAAGTAAAAAATTATCACAGAGAGAGGAAGGGAGGGAGAGAAACATGGATGAGAGAGAAACATCAATTGGCTGCCTTCGGCAACAAGCCATGTACCCCAACCTGAAATCAGACCCATGGCATTTTGGTTTGCCGACTGATGCCAACCTACTGAGCCATACTGGCTAGGGCCAGAAATATTCTTGTTTGTTATGTGACTTTGATACACATGTCTTTGCTCTCTCTCACAGGCAGTCCCAGATCTCTACTGCTGTTTCTGCTTCTCTTAGCTATGAAACTTTTCTTTTTCTCTCACCCTCCAAGTGTCAGCTGCTTTTACCCCTTGGGAGGCACTGTTTCCCTCCCTAACTGCTTTACTCTTTCCCTTTCAAAAATAAAGTCAAAATCTTAAGACAACACACATTCTTTTGTGAAATTTGCAATTAAGAATAGCTTACATTGCAATCAAGTGCAGCTATAGCACAAAGGATAGATAAATGCTAAAATAAGGATATTTACATTACAAAATAACTCCTATATTGGCAGTTGCTCACAGAAACATTTATTGCTCAGGGTTTTCGTAGTTGTTTAATTCTGTAGTTGATAACCAGGTTAGCAAGGCAGTATTACTTAGGGTTTTCTGCTTAGGCATGAAAATAGTCTACATGTATAAAATCAGGCATTATTGTGGTATTTGTTAATGTGGGATTCATCCTTTTCCTTTGTAATCTGATTGTCCAGTAAAGGTGTCATTTGTTCATTTGCTTAACAAATATTTATTGAATTACTTACACATGAGAAGTACTATGCGTACCAATTAGATAAATGAAAGATCAGTTGGCTGCTAAAAATTTTTAGACTTTTTTTTCCCCCCAATCTGTCAACAGCTTAGAGCAATAGAATTTGGCTTTTTTTTTTTTTTCCATATTCTTATATTTTAGCAATCTTCATCTCTTAATAATATTTGGGGGATGTTAATGCTACTCTTTTTTTTTTTTTAACATGAATTTAATATTTCCAAAATATACTGAGTAATATGAATTCCCAGTGTAGTATATAAATCTTAAAGTATAATGAAGATCTTTAAGTACAATAATTTTGATAAAGGTGATTGTGGATTGTGATTATAGCCTGATGAATAGTGGCACTGACTGAATAGGAATCTTTTTTTCAGTGTTGTAAAGGAGAATATGTTCTTCTGTGTGTGTGTGTGTGTGTATAGAATTGGCAGGTTGATGAATGTCAAGGAGAATTACTTATTAACTGTTCAAACCTTGAGGTAAAACAGATCTGAGTTCCGTTTTTGCTTAATATGAGGAAAGAATCAGATTGTAGGTAAGCTTGTAACATAATTTCTACCACAAGTAAGAGCTCTTTAAATGTCTGCTATTATTTTGTTGTTGTTTTGTTTTTTAAGTATGTTTTATTGATTATGCTGTTACAATTCTCCCAATTACTTTTCCCTTTGCTTCTCTCCACCCAGTACCCCACCACCCTTAGTTCATGTCCATGGGTCGTGGATGTAAGTTCTTTGGCCTCACACTTTCCTATACTGTTCTTAACACCACTCTGTCTATTTTGTTCCTACCAATTATGCTTCTTAATCCCTGCACCATATCCCCATTTCTGCCCCTTCCCCCTCCCAGCTGATAACCCTCCAAATGATCCCCATACCTGTGATTCTGTTCCTTTCTGGTTTCCTTAGTTGGATTTTGCTTTTATTTTTTAGATTCAGTTGTTGATAGTTGTGAGTTTGTTGTCATTTAATGTTCATAGTTTTGATCTTCTTTTTCTTAAGTCTCTTTAACATTTTATATAATAATGGCTTGGTCATGATGAACTCCTTTAGCTTTACCTTGTCTGGGAAGCACTTTATCTGCCATTCCATTCTAAATGATCCTTTGCTGGGTAGAGTAATCTTGGCTGTAGGTCCTTGCTTTTTGTCACTTTGAATACTTGTTGCCAGTCCCTTCTTGCCTACAGAGATTTTTTTGAGAAATCAGCTGATAGTCTTATAGGAACCCCTTTGTAGGTAACTCTCTGCTTTTCTCTTGTTTCTTTTTAGATTCTCTCTTTATCTTTAACCTTTGGCATTTCAATTATGATATGTCTTGGTGTGTTCGTCTTTGAGTCCAACTGGGTTGGGACTCTCTGTGCTTCCTGGACTTGTATGTCTGTTTCCTTTGCCAACTTAGAGAATTTTTCCTTCATTATTTTTTTCACATAAGCTTTCAATTTCTTGCTCTTCCTCTTCTCCTTCTGGCACCCCTATGATTTGGATGTTGGCACATTTAAAGTTGTTCCAGAGGTTCCTAAGCCTCTCCTCTTTTTTTTCTTTTTCTTTTTCTTTTTTTACAAGGCAACCACTGGAGCTAAAATTGTATTGTTTATAAAATATTAACCTCCTTATTACTTTTCATTGCACTTTCAAATAAAGCACAGCAAATTAGAAGCAGCCTCTGAAACAAATCCGTGGGTGATTAGATCAGGGGATGAGCGAGGAGAAGGGAAAAGTTAAGAAGGATGATGATGGAGGATGGGGTGGGGGAAGAGGAGGAGAGTGAGGACTGGGAGAGGCCAGGCCTGGGTGAGGGGTCTGTTCCTGTGGCCCTGGCCAGTGGGGGGAGGGTAACCCTGCAGGAACTGCTCTCCGAGTGGGGAGAGTGAGTAGGGCCAGCGAGTGGGGCCCCGGTGCAGGAAGGAGGGCTGAGGGCCAGGAGTGCAGGGTGGGAAAACTGGTTCTGTCTGAACAAGAGGTCCTAAGAAACGGGGTTGGGGAGGACTCAAAAGCTTTCTCTTGCCTCTTTGTATGGGGTGACATGTTGGAGATTTTTCTTATGCCTGAAAAAAAGTTATAAAATTTGGATTAAAATCTCCAGGCCTATAGGCTGCCTCTTGCCCCTCAGTGAAGAATTCTAAAACTGTTTTTCCCAGCACAGAAACGAGGCTAATTTCCTATTCAAATCTCCCGTCTCCCTCTCCCTCTCCCTCTCTGCACTCGGAAGGAGTTGCAGAAATGAAATGGGGGTTATCTGAAGATTTGGTTACATTTTCTCTCTCATTGTGTTAAATTACTAAATTGAAGTTTTATAATAAGGAACAAGTCAAATTGCAAACCCCCATCAAACGGAGCTGTGATTAACAGAAAACGCAGGCAGCCAAATGCAAATGGCTGAGCACAAAGACTCTCCACGTTTTTTTCAATTCTTCTTTCCTCATTCTATACTGATTGACTGTTTTTTTCTTTTTTATGTTCCAAATCATTGATTTGAAGGGTTTTCTTCCCTTCTTTGGTTTTGTGTGGATTTTCCTCATTTCACTTAGCATAGCCTTCATTTCTTTCCTTATGCATTTGCCATACTTAATCATGTCTGTCAGGTCTCTGAGCATTGTTATCACCAGCGTTTTGAAGTCTGTGTCTGTTAGGTTGGCTATTTACTCATCTGTTAGGTTGGCTGTCTCCTTGTTGCATTGTTCTCCCACTGAAACCTTGATCTACTCCCTCTTTTGGGGCCATACTTCTCTGTCTCCTCGACTTGACAGCCTCCTGTGTTTGCCTTTGTGTATTAGGTAGAGCTGTTGTGCCTGCTATATTGTAAGGGGCAGAGCCTTAGATATTCATCAGTACAGAGAGACCTGTTTCACCATATTGTGGCACTATATGTGGGGGTGAGGCCTGAGAGGGAACAATGCTTCCTGCTCAGCACTGGCCCCTTTTCCAGGCACTTCTCCCATTTCCTTATGCGAATGGCACTCCTCTAGCTGTTGCCCTGATTGTTGTTCCCAGAGTGGGTGGGTTTGCGGACATTCTAGGACTGTCTTTGCTGAGATACTGGCTGTTTCTTCAGTTGCCCCAACCCCCACTGGTTTTCACAGTCAGAAGCAATGAAGCTTTATATTCCCCGACACTAGGACCATGAACTGCATGGTCTGGTGGCACTGGGATCACTCCCCAAGTGTCCCTTCTGACTTTTATAATGTGTGACCGCGCTTTTTGCCAGCTAGCCATAACCACTGCCTTGCCACTGCCACCACCACTACACCGGGGTCCTCTACACCCTGGCTCCGTCCCTCCTACCCTTCTGGATGAGTATTACTTTTTTATATCTTTCTTGGACTTCCATGTAGTTCAATTTTCTGGTAGCTCTGGTGGTTTTTAGTTTTGAGGTAGTTGTATTTCTTCTTATAGTGTGGAAGGAGGCAAGGCATGTCTGCCTGTGCCTCCATCTTGGCTAGAAGTCCTCTAAATGTTGGTTTTTATTTGTAATAGGTGTTGTCATTTTATCAATGTTTCAGCTCTTAGTTATATAGTCCTTGATCTTTTTCACTGTTTAGAAGAAGAGATGAAACTGCTCTTTAAATAATTCTAGAAATACCAGTAATTCAGTGAATCCTAGACTTCTAAGAATGTGGAAATATAAATTGTCCTGAAGTGGTGGTAGTAATTAGCATCAAGTATTTTTTTAATGGTAGATAAAACAGGCCTGTTGCATCTAAATAATTACAGAATGTTATTTTTCTATTATGCTTTCTTGAAAGTAACACCACATTTTAAATTTTTCTAAAAAAGTTACGACCCATTTTTTTCCAGTGATCAGGATAGTGAAGCTTTTGGCTTGCTCCTAGTACAGCCTATACAGCCTACAGCTGTACAGTCCAGTATGTAGTTTGCTGTTCAACCAAATATTTCCAAATTGTATTATTTTCTACTAGCTTAGACATCACTGAGGTCAGTGATGTTTAATTTAGTGCATTGTTCAGCGGTGAAATGGAGTTTCAGATTGTTCTGACACTTCATAAAAAATGTTAAATGAATTATTTATTAAGAACCCCACTAAATTATTTTAAACTATTCAAGGTTTTTTAAAGTATTTTAAGGTTTAATTCTTTAAAAATGTTATATTTTCAATCCATATATTAACCTTTTTGAGTTTTGAATCATAATATATCCTCTTAATTAAAACAAAAGTTAAAAATAATATAAAAAGGTTAAAGTTTTTTATGAGCTCTTTATTTTTAAAACGTTAACTCAGAGTGTTTTTTTATATACTTAAAAGGTTCATAAATACAGGATAAAAATGTCATGACACTCTGGATGATGGCATTGGCTTTGGAACTGTTGTGTTAGAATTGAAAGAAAAGTATGCCACATGAACCTGATATCACGATCCAGTGGCTGCAGATAGATTCTTCAGGTAAATTCAAATGTAAGAATATGACAAGAATAAGCTACCATTTATAAAGACATACTTACCTAAACAAACTGAAACACTGAGGAGTTTTCACACTGCGAAGTACTGGAAACAATCATTTAATGCAGAAGGACAGACTTAGCGCATGCTTTCCTCTTTGAATATCTCATAAGATTAAATTGTGCAGTGAGGTGATTGAGACAGGGAAAATGATGTAGTGGCAGCATAAGATATAGATTACCATTTAGAGAGGCCAAACCTGTGAGAACCAATTGCATTAGGGGTTTGGACTAAGGTTAGAACACAAAGAGGTATTCAGGAAAATGCTGCCACTTAGCTATATTATTTTTTAAAGTATTTTTTTCTGAAGGAGTTACACATGCTTAGTTCTAATACTTTGTAAATGTTCCTACATGTCTTCACTTTATTCTCTCTGAAGGTTTATCTCTTAATCACTTTGAGACATCCTGTCAGCTTGTAGAAGTAATTTTCACCCAGTGTTCTTGCCCAACCTTTCATAAGCATGAGCAGTCCTGCTCCAGCTTACCCTCAAGTGCACACCTTGGAGTTAATGTTTATGTCATAGCAGCATGCAATCAGTTGCCATAATACCACCTTCCATCTCTCTTCAGTTCTCCAGTTATTAATTATAGATAAGCATTTGTTCAGTGTTGGTCTTACACTAGAGAAAGTCTTTTCTTTCTTTTTTTATCCTCACCTAAGGACATGCTTATTGATTTTTGGAGAGAAGGAAAGGAAGGGAGAGGGGGAGAGAAACATGAATGAGAGAGAGAAACATAGATCGGTTGCCTCTCATTCACACCCAGACAAGGGACCAAACCCAGGCATCTGCCCTGATGGTAAATCAAACCAGTGACCTTTCGGTTTACCAATTGACAGCCCAACTAACTTAGCCACATTGACCAGGGTGCAAGTCTTTTTCTTTACTGGTTCATTCCCAACCTCTAACCCAGTGCCTGGCGGAGATAGGCAACCAATAAACACTTGTTGGGTCATTGCCATCAGGCGGCTCCTTCTAAAATCTGGTCATGGCACTGCTGGAAGCTGATGCAGATGTGAGAGATAAGCAGGGAATAGATCCCAGGGGACATGAAATCATGTGAAGAAGCTTGTTTCAACTAAGAACAGTTAAGAGGCCATTGAAGGATTGTATGTCCAAGTCCATCTTTGAGTAGACATCTCCCTTCTTAGACCTCTAGCTAGTACTTTCTTCATGGTTCATAGAAAGTGTATTTGTCACATGAAAAGCAAATTAATGTTTGATTTATGATTATATATACAGTAAGTTTCTATAGCCATTTCTAGAGTACTTTTCTTATACTCTATAAAATAATCATTTTATGTATATAAAGTAGATATGGATTTATAAATAATTGGGAGAATTAAAATATTTATATTTAAGTACAGAAATGACTATACTGAATTTAGGTTTGTAGTATAAACAAGACCTATAGCATTTATAGCTTTCAATTTAAAAAGAATTTCATAGATAATCTAATGTCTTCTGAGTAATTTAATATACCTAAAAATAGGCAAAAGCTAATGAACTTCATCCAAGGGATTAAATAATCAGAATTTATTAAAACAAGTTTTGCTTTGAATGAATTTTAATTGAAAATTATTTTTAGTTCTATTCTATTGAGAATTTCAAGTCCCACTCAGTAATATATGATATTGAACATGTATTGCTTTTATTTTTATTTTTTAATTTGTTTGTTTATTTTGACTTAGGCAACAGAAATTTATTTTCTCACAGTTCTGGAGACTTAAAGACCAAGATTAGAGTGTCTGCAGGATTGGTACTTCTGTTATCCACGAGGAAAGGATCTGTTCTAGGCCTCTGTCATTAACTTGTGGATAGTCATCTTCTCTGTCTTCACATCCTCTTCCCTCTGTACTTTTCAGTGTCAAAATTTCCTCTCCTCCACCACTATCTTGGATCCTTGAACATGCATTGCTTTTAAATGACCAACATTTTTATGCTCTCAAATTAACTTTCTAAGGAACGATTTTTTTCTTTAAGAAAGTATACTTCCTCTTCTGATTGTAAATATAATGGATGCTTATTGCAGAGAACTTAGAAAACATAGAAATCTTAAAATGCATTAATTGTCATCTCTTCCTTCCCACCTTTCATGTTAGTTCCACTCTTTAAAAGAAAAGAAAAATTGCCCTAGTGTAGTGGATGGAGCACTGGCCTGTGAACTGAAGGGTTGCCAGTTTGATTCCCAGTCAGGGCACATGCTTTGGTTGCAGGGCAGGTCCCGAGTTGAGGGCATGCGAGAGGCAACTACACATTGATGTTTCTCTTCCTCTCTTTCTCCCTCTGTTTCCCTCTCTCTAAAAAATAATAAAATCTTTTTTTAAAAAACATTTTTTTGTGTTTATTGAGTCGGCAATTTTCTAACATTGTTCTCAGTTTCTTTGCTGTGAACATTCAATCTCACTAGTTCTTTTTGGGTTCATTTTCCTTTCTTAAAAAAAATTGAGTTTTAGTGTCTAGAGAGACATCTGTTTTTTGTTCCACTTATTTATGCATTCATTGGTTGCTTCTTGTGAGCGTCCTGGCTCAGAGATCGAACTCGTAACCTTGGTATATCCAGACAAGGCCCTTACCAACTCAGCTACACAGCCAGGGCTTTCATTTTTCTTCTTACTGTAACAAATTCTTGAGTAGTTCTTTCAGTAAGGATCTATTACTGATAAACTTCTTTTTTGTCCAAAAATACTTTTATTTCACTCTTCCTCTTCAATTATACTTTAGCTAGATATGGTTGGCAATATTTTTTCTTATAGTACTTTAAATATATTCTTATATTCTGATATCTTGCCGGTGAGAAGTCTACAGGTACAATGAAGATACACTCTGGTTTTTTTTAAATAGTTACCTTGAGACTTCAGCCAATATGGAGACATAGGCAGAAACGTTTTGCCTCATTCCACAACTATACGGATTATGTCTTACCTCAAAACAAAAATCAACTAGAACTACCAGAAAATCGAACTGCATGGAAATCCAACAAAGATATGAGAAATAATCCTCATCCCGATATGCAGGAGAGGCGGGACGGTGGCAGCTGTGATGCGGGCAAGGCAGTGGCTGCAGCAGACCAGCAGAAAGAGCAGTCACATTTTATAAAAGCCTGGAGGGACATCTGGGGAGCAATCCCAGTCCCAGGACAAGTCTGCACAGCTCACCGGGAGAATAAAACCTCATTGTTTCTGGCTGTGAAAATGAGTGGAGGTTAGGGTAGTGGAGGAAACTGCCTGTCTCTCAGCAGGGTTTGTTTAGAGGGCCCACACGTACACAAACCCACTCACTCTAGGAAGTGACAGTGCAACAGCTAGAGGGATGCAAGTCATGGGAAGCAGGTGAAGTGACTGGAAAAGGGGCGAGTGCCAATGAAGTGTCATTGTTCCATTACTGACCCCTCCCTCACATACAACACCACAGGGTGGTGAAATGGGTAACCCAGCATTGACGAATACCTAAGGCACCACCCCTTACAATGTAACAGGTGTGGCAGCTTTACCTAAGACATAGAGGCAAGCACAGGATGTTGCCACATTGAGGAGATAGAGAAGTATGGTCCAAAAGAGGGAGCAGATCAAGGTTCCAGTGGGACAACTAAGCGATGAGGAGATAGCCAACCTGTCAGATGCAGAGTTCAAAACACTAGTGATAGCGATGTTCACAGACATCATTGAGTATGGCAAACACATAAGGGAAGAAGTAAAGGCTATGGTAAGTGAAATGAAGAAAAATCCACATGAAACCAGTGGTGAAGGGAAGGAAGCCGGGATTCAAATCAATGATTCGGAACATAAGGAAGCAATAAACAGTCAACCAGTACAGAATAAAGAAACAAGAATTAAAAGAAACAAGGAGAGGATTAGGAACCTCTGCGAAAACTTTAAACATGCCAACATCCGAATCATAAGAGAAAGAGCAAGAAATTGAAAACTTGAAAAAAATAAAGAAGGAAAATTTCCCTGATTCGGTAAATGAAATAGACATACCAATCTAGGAAGCACAAAGTCCCAAACAGGCTAGACCCAGAGAAGACCACACCAAGACACATCATAATTAAAATGCCAAAGGTTAAAGATAAAGAGAGAATCTCAAAAGCAGCAAAAGAAGAGAGTTACCTACAAAGGAATTCCCATAAAGCTGCCAGTTAATTTCTCAAAAGAAACTTTTCTGGCAAAAAGAAACTGGCAAGAAATATTCAGAGTGATGTAAAGGCAGTGTCCTACAACCAAGATTATCTAGCTAAGCTGTCATTTAGAACAGAAGAACAGATAAAGTGCTTCCCAGACAAGGTAAAGCTAAAGGAGTTCATCATCACCAAGCCATCATTATGTGAAATGTTAAAGGGATTTATGTAAGAAAAAGAAGATCAAAGCTATGAACATTAAAATGACAATTAACTTACAACTATCAACAACAGAATATAAAAAATAAAAACAAAACTTCCAGCCAAGATGGAGGCTTAGACTGACACGCTTGGTCTCCCTCTACAACTAGAAAGGAATACAACTACCTCAAAACAAAAGATAACTAGAAATTCCAGAAAATAAAACTACACGGAAGCCCAACATACAAAGTTATAAACCAGCGGCGCTCGTCAGGCAGGTAAGAAGAGCGAAAGTGGGCGGTGCTGTTTGCGGTAGTACCAGGGACAGCGGCAGGGAGAGCAGTCCTGGCTGCAGTCGAGCCCCAACAGCTCCCAACCTCAGCACTTGGAAAAGCAGCCCCCGCATTGCCTCGGAAGGTGAGGCCCAGAGGGCGGGAGGACAGATTCGAGTCTCCCAGCGGAGAATAACAGCAGGAATTCATCTTGGACCCCCGCCCCCACACAAAGCGCCACAGCGCCACGAAATAGGTTGCGGATCACCACTGGTCGCTGGGCAGTGACGACAAAGTGCCACAGCGCAGCGAAAAAGGTTGCTGGATCGCCGCCGGTTGCTGGGTAGTGACCACAAAGCACCTCAGCGCCGTGAAATAGGTTGCGGATCGCCACCAGTCGCTGGGTGGCCATAGCACAGAGAAAAAGGTTGCAGGTCGCTGGGTTGTGACGAATACACAGGCTCTGCCCTCTATAGCCAGCCCAAGAAAGCAAAACGCAAATCTGTCAAAATGAGGCAGACAACTATAGAAATCTCGGTGGCGCAGCTCACCAGGCAACAGATGAAGAATCTGACAGATGAATAAATAAGAAATCTGTCAGAGGTTCAGTTCAGAGCCATTGTTATTAGGTGGCTTACAGAATTAACAAAAGATTTGGAAAAAGACGAGAAAGGATTGAAAACCACTCATACTGAAAAAAACAAAAACACATATGAGACAAATGGTGAGGAAGTAAAATCCAGAGTTCAAATCAACAAACCAGAACATAGAGAAGGAACAAACAGTCAACCAGTACGGAGAGAGGAAACAGGAAGCAAGGAAAGTGAGAAAAGGATCAGAAACCTCTGGGACAGCTATAAGAGATCGAACGTAAGAATTATAAGATTGCCAGAGGGCGAAGAAGAAGAACTAGAAATTGAATAATTAAGTGAAAATATAATAAAGCAGAATTTCCCAAATTTGGGGAAGGAAATAGACTTACAGGTCCAGGAAGCACAGAGAGTTCCAGAATAACTGGACCCATGGAGAACCACTCCAAGACACATTATAATCAAATTGTCAAAAGTTAAAGATAAAGAGAGAATCTTAAAAGCAGCAAGAGAGAAGAAAAGAATCATATACAAAGGGGTCCCAATTAGACTATCAGCTGACTTCTCAAGGGAGACCCTGCAGGCAAGAAGGGACTGGCAAGAAATATTCAAAGCAATGAAAATCCAAAACCTACAACCACAAATACTCTATTCAGCGAAACTGTCATTCAGAATAGAAAGGCAGAGAAAGTGCTTCCAGGACAAAATAAAACTGAAAGAGTTCATTAGATCCTAACCACTATTATATGAGATGTTAAAGGGACAGGTTTAGAAAAAGGAGGATCAAAACTATGAACACTAAAATGAAAACTGCAACACAAGAACCAACAACAGAAGCCAGGGAATTGAAACAAAGGCAAACTAAATAGACAACGAGAGTGGAAAAAGAACTATAGGTATAGGGAACATATTGGGGGGAGGTCAGCAGGGAGGGGAAAGAGGGTAAGGGAGGGAGATCGTACAGGAATTAAGAAGCATAGTAGAAGGGAATGGAGTAGACAGGAAGAAGTTGAGAAGAACTATATACACAACCAATGGACACGGACTAAAAGTGGGGGACAACTGGAGGGAGGGGGGGTCACTGGGTGGAGGGGAGCAGAAGGAAAGGAAATTGGGACAACTGTAACAGTATAATCAATAAAACATATTTTAAAAAGTTAAAAAAATAAATAAAAATAAAAACAAAATTAAACTAAGCAAACAACTAGAATGGGAACAGAACCATAGGTATGGGGATCATATGGAGGGTTATCAGTGGAGAGGGGGAAGGGGAGCCTGGGGGAAAAGGTCCAGGGATCAAGAAACATAACTGGTAGGTACAAAAGAGAAGTTAAGAATAATGAAGTAAATGAGGAAGCCAAAGAACCTCTATGTGTAACTCACGGACATGAACTAAGGAAGGAGGGGATTGCTGTAGGGAAGGGAGGTACCAGGCAGAGAGGGCAAAGGAGAAAAAAGTTGGGACTACTGTAATAAAATACATTTTTTAAGTCATTGAAAAACTACTTTTTCGCTCTTAAAACAATTTTTAGATTTACTGTGCTGATATACCAAATGAAATAATCTAATTTTTAAAATAAAAAGTAAATGGTAATGTGTGAACCATTAAATATGATAACATTTAATCCAAAGCAAAATTACCATTGCTACTTGAATATATATGTACTGGTCAAGTATTATATTTTGTAATATGCTGTACAACTAACTATGCCTTATGTTTATTTTTGGCCATTTTTTCAAAATTGGTATTTTGGCCCTGTTCGGTGTGATTCTTTTGGTTGGAGCATCATCCCTCAGCCAAAAGGTTGCGGGTTCGATCCCCAACATAGGCATGTATGACCCTGATCTGGGAGCCTATGGGAGGCAGCCAGTCGATGTTTTTGTCTCACATCGATGTCTCTCTCTCTCTTCCCCTCTCCCTCTCTCTAAAAGCAGTGAAAAATATCCTTGAGTGAGAATTTTTTTAAATGATATTTTGAGTTATATTTTAATGTAGATAGAGTCCTACAAAAGCCAGGGCTGTCCAGTACAACTTACTTTGATGATGGAAATGTTCTATATCTGCAGCCACTAGGCCCTCACTGGCAATGTATTATCGTTTTATTTACCTTTATATCTTAGTGAATAGAAGTTTTGAATTAATGACTTGTTTAGTTTTAAGCGATATGATTTAAGATAATTCTTTTTACATAAAGTTTTTTTCCAGAAATTTAAGAATGATTAGCTTCTCTGTTTTAGTAAAGGTTTGACTATACAGTAAAAGGTAGAAGTAGGTTTTAGAATTATAATACGAGTGTTTGTTTAGCTTATGGTCTGGTTTCTACATTATAGTCATATAATCAGGGTGTTTTTGAAGTATTAAGGTTGGTATATCTTCTGAGGTTATTTTTTATGTATTAACTATCAGTTCTTGAAAGAGAAGAATAGGAATAACTTCAGGTTTCACTCTTAATAAACAAGTGAAATTTGTAAGTAGTGTCTTCTATTTTTCAGATTGCAAATAGAAGAATCTTCTAAACCTGTAAGGCTATCACAACAACTGGACAAAGTTGTGACAACCAATTACAGACCTGTTGCCAATCATCAATACAATGTAAGTTTGTCTGTCTTCATTGTTATATCTTTATTCTTTTCTGTACAATAGACCTTTCTATCAGGTGCTTGAGTTATAGACTTAGTATGGAATATGACAATTTGCCAAGCATAGAAAAGATGTTCACTCTGTATCCTGAGTTATACTGTTGAAACTACTCTTGATAAGATTTTCAAAAAAATAAAACACTTCTTTTTTGGTGTTTCTAATGATTTAAATTATGGTGTCCTTAATAAATAATAGTTTTACTTTTTAAAATTTTCTATACCTTAATAACAGATTTTAATGTTTTGACAAAAAATATAAGATTGTGAAACAATAGTAATTTTTCCCATTGATTGTTAAGACTGCTTTGCATAATTTCAGGTTGAGCGGGTATTTTTGTGGTTTCACACTATCATGCAAAGTGAATACGGCCCTATGTTTTATAAACCTTTTTTATTAAAGCATATCATATATACTGTATATTTTATAGTATACAATACACACACATATTTTATACATATTATGTATATATATATTATGTGTACCAGGCATTGTTCTGAGTGTCTCAGAAATAGTGACACATTTAATTTTCATGCATACCTTATGAAGTAAGTACTGGTATTATCATCATTTTATAGATGAAGTAACTGTGACACAGAGGTTAGCTTACTTGAGGTCACACAGCTAGTAATTAATTAGTCCAGGTGTTGAACCCAGGCAGCCTGATAATATTGAGCCTTATTCTTAATTAACGAATGTACTCTGTTGCTGCAGGTTATTAGCAATGCTAACAGGGCAAAGAGTTTTGGGTCTTGAAGTACCTATAAGGAAAAATGTAATGATTCTCTGAAAACAAAATGAAGCCTAAGTAGCAATTAATTAATAGTTGATATCTTGTTTCCTGCTTTGTTACTTAAGATCCTCTTGATATTGAGCCTAGGAAGAAATAAACTCTTTAAGACTGGCTTGAACTACTATCTTTTCCTTTGCTTTTATTTTTTATTTTATTCTTTTTTTAACCACTACTTTATGGTATTTGAATTTCATACCATTATTTTATATGAGTGGAGGGTAAATGCCTGCAGGGCTGCACAGGCATCCTCAGTGAGCAGAATGCTGAAATTTCAGAAGGTAAAATAATAGACTGATGAACTGGAGTGCACATGCGCCTTCTAAAGACATTCTAATTTAAAAATTGCTACACTATGTAGATTAAATAAAGCAAGTCAAAGTTCAGTTGCATCCAATCAGGCTTTAATTATACAGCTTCTGGTTATATTTTAGGAGAAATGTAAACTAAAGAAGAGGACAGGCCAGATAAATGGAGATTATCCAAGAGATGTGTTTTTCTGTTGTGTTGATTGGGACAAGTAGATAGAAGTCCACTTTATTGTCCTCTTTTATTCTCATCTTTTCTACTCTTATGGGGGAATACATGCAATTTTCTGAAGCGAAGTGGAAATACAGAAGTAAAATACTATGGGTTTTGTGATTGCCTTTACCTTTTTTCATTAGTGTGCTTCTCTTGTAGCCGTTGGCCTACTTATGGGCCAGGCTTCTATATATAGTTTCCACTTTGTATATGTTTTTATCACAGTGAGGACAAGAAAGACCTCACTTTCCACAAGCTATAAAGAGATTTAACCTTTCTGAAGGAAAATTTGGTAAGAAAGACAAGTGCCCAGAGATGTATATGCAGTAGTGTTTTAAGATGGGACAAGGTTGGAAACAAATGTTCAAAAATGAAGATTAGGACCCCTCTCTCAAGTCAGCCCTGTGCACACTGTTTTACGCTGTGTGAGCCAAAAACAGACCCTGCTCTCTAGTACTTAGGTCTCTTTACCCTCAAGATGCCTGAGGAAGTGCACCATGGAGAGGAGGAGGTGGAGACTTTCGCCTTCCAGGCAGAAATTGCCCAGCTCATGTCTCTCATCATCAACACCTTCTACTCTAACAAGGAAATTTTCCTTCGGGAGTTGATTAGTAATGCTTCTGATGCCTTGGACAAGATAAGTTATGAGAGCCTGACTGACACTTCCAAGTTGGACAGTGGTAAAGAGCTGAAAATTGACATCATCTCTAACCCCCAAGAACGCACCTTGACTCTGGTAGACATAGGCATTGGCATGACCAAAGTTGATCTTGTAAATAATCTGGAAGCCATTGCCGAGTCAGGCACAAAAGCGTTTATGGTGGCTCTTCAGGTTGGTGCAGACATTTCCATGATTGGACAATTCGGTGTTGGCTTTTATTCTGCCTATCTGGTGGCAGAGAAAGTTTAGTGATCACAAAGCACAATGATGATGAGCAGTATGCCTGGTACTCTTCTGCTAGGGGTTCCTTCACTGTGCGAGCTGACCACGGTGAGCCCATTGGCCGGAGTACCAGAGTGATCCTTCACCTCAAAGAAGAGCAGACAGAGTAATTAGAGGAGAGGCAGGTCAAAGAAGTGGTGAAGAGGCACTCACAGTTCATAGGTTATCCCATAACCCCTTATTTGGTGAAAGAACAAGAGAAAGAAATAAGTGATGATGAAGCAGAGGATTAGAAAGGGGAGAAAGAAGAGGAAGATGAAGATGATGAGAACCCCAAGATTGAAGACATGGGCTCAGATGAAGAGGATGAGAGTGCTAAGGATAAGAAAAAGAAAACAAAGAAGATTAAGAAGAAATACATCGATCATGAAGAACTGAACAAGACCAAGTTCATTTGGACCAGAAACCCTGATGACATCATCCAGGAGGAATATGGAGAATTCTATGAGAGCCTTACCAATGACTGGGAAGACCACTTGGCGGTCAAGCACTTTTCTGTAGAAGGTCAGTTGGAATTCAGGGCATTGCTATTCATTACCTGTTGGGCTCCCTTTGACCTCTTTGAGATCAAGAAGAAGAACAACATCAAACTCATATACACCATGTGTTCATCATGGACAGCTGTGATGAGTTGATACCAGAGTATCTCAGTTTCATCCGCAGTGTGGTTGACTCTGAGGACCTGCCCCTGAACATCTCCTGAGAAATGCTCCAGCAGAGCAAAATCTTGAAGATCATTCTTAAAAATATTGTTAAGAAGTGCCTTGAGCTCTTCTCTGAGCTAGCAGAAGACAAGGAGAACTGTAAGAAATTCTATGAGGCATTCTCTAAAATCCTAAAGCTTGGAATCCATGAGGACTCGACTAATCAGTGACACCTTTCTGAGCATATGTGCTATCACACTTCCCAGTCTGGAGATGAAATAACTTCTCTTTCGGAATATGTCTCTTGTATGAAGGAGACGCAGAAGTCCATCTGTTATTACATCACTGGTGAGAGGAAAGAGCAAGTTGCCAACTCTGCTTTTGTGGAGCGAGTGCGGAAGTGGGGTTTTGAGGTAGTATATATGATGGAGCCTATCGATGTGTACAGCAGCTCAAGGAGTTTGATGGAAAGAACTTGGTCTCAGTTACCAAGGAGGGCCTGGAACTACCTGAGGATGAAGAGGAGAAGAAAATGGAAGAGAACAGGGCCAAGTTTGAGGACCTCTGCAAACTCATGAAAGAGATCTTGGATAAGAAGGTTGAGAAGGTGACAATCTCCAATAGGCTGTGTCTTCACCCTGCTGTATGGTGACCAGCACCTACAGCTATACAGCTAATATGGAGCATATCATGAAAGCCCAGGCACTTCGCAATAACTCTACAGTGGGCTACATGATGGCCAAAAAGCACCTGGAGATCAACCCCGACCACCCCCATTGTGGAGACTCTACGACAGAAGGCAGAGGCAGACAAGAATAACAAGGCTGTCAAGGACCTTGTGGTGTTGCTGTTTGAAACTGCCCCGCTCTCTTCTGGCTTCTCACTTAAGGATCCCCAGACCCACTCCAACCGCATCTATCACATGATCAAGCTGTGCCTAGGCATTGATGAGGATGAAGTGACAGCAGAAGAACCCAGTACTGCCGTTCCTGATGAGATCGCGCGCCCCTTGAGGGTGATGAGGATGCCTCTGGCATGGAAGAAATAGATTAGGAGTTTCTACCTGCAGACCTTGTGTCTGTCCTGTGTAGTGTCTTCATGGCTCCCCCAGCAGCCCTGAGTGGCCCTAGCCCCCCTGATTTCATCTGCTGTTTAGTGGTTTGTTTGTTTTTTTCACCTCTCTTTCCTAAGGCAGCTTACAAGGGTCCCAAGCCTTCCCTTCTCATAGTTGACATTGGGCTTGGATTTGTTGTGTATTGTGTTTTTTTAATTTTGTTCTGAAATTAAAGTATGCAAAGGGAAAAAAAAAAGATTAGTTAAATACTTTAACAGTCATTTTTGTATAATAGGAGTAAAGTGGTCCTGGCTGGTGTGGCTCAGTGGATTGAGTGCCACCCTGCGAACTAAAAGGTCATCAGTTCAATTCTCAGTCAGGATTCATGTCTGGGTAGTGGGCCAGGTCCCCCGTTGGGGGCGTGCAGGAGGCAACTGATCTCTGTATCTCTCACATACACATTGATGTTTCTTTCCCTCTTCCCCTCTCTCTAAAAAATAAATAAATAAAATCTTTAAAAATGATAAGTGTAAAGTGTTTCTATCTTTCCTTCTTTATAAAAAATTTTTAAATTACCACAGTGAGTATATATTGTTTGAATTGTTCCGGTGGGCATTAAAGCTTTTCTCTTGGGATGGGAAAGGGAGAAAGCTATGATAGCACGTTAGTACCTAGTCATGACAGTATTTTACCACAATTATCTAAGATTTGTCTTCTCTTAACAACAGATGTTTTTTAAATGCCTCCGTGTGCCTGAGATACCTATTCCCAGTGAACCAAACAGATAAAATTCCTGTCTTCAAGGAGCTATTCCTTCTTTCAGTTCTCTGGTTGTACCTTTTCAGACCCCCACAGCGTATATATCTCTTAATTTCTTTGAAGTAGTAAGTCCTCATTTTTAAACTAGAATCATTTCCCTTAAATTTCTTTACAAGAGTCACTCTTCTTACACTGCTACAGACCATAATTTCTGAGCCAAAAATAGAACTCTCTTAGGTCAATGAAAGCTGTCACTTTGCTAGTATCAAATTGCTGACCTTTCTCTAGTTCATATTCTTAGTGACATTGGCATAATACCTTTACCTGGCAGTACAGAAGATAGGTTCCCAATGTCATTTTTAGGATGTTTTCACAGATTTTTTTAACAAATAAAGTATGAATATGTTGTGTTCTGGACCCCTTGTTAGGATATAAAGCTGTAACATACATTTTAAAGACTCTTTAAGTGACCTTTCAGTTCAGTTTGTTAAGGTTGTCATAGTGTAAAGGAGTCATTATGTGAAGTAATTATAGTAATGGGTCATATAATAATTTTTATTAAGATTTTGTTTACACAAAAACAATAACCTGCTATATTGCATTATTTGGATGTTTAGTAATTTATTTTCATGGGAGTGTATCAGAATGTGTGGAGGTACATGCATAGCTTTTAAAAGTATAATCAACCCTGGCTGGTGTGGCTTAGTGGATTCAGCGCCGACCTATGAACTGAGAGGTCGCAGATTTGATTCCCATTCAACGCACATGCCTGGGTTACAGGACAGGTCCCTGGGTGGGGGCGTGTGAGAGGCAACCCATTGATGTTTCTCTCGCATATCTGTTTCTCTCCCTCTTGTTTCTCTCTTTTCCCCTCTCTCTGAAAATAAATAGATGAAATCTTTCTAGAAATGCATATTCAGTATTGTAATAACAGCAATCGAAGATTATAAAATTTCTGTTAATGTTAACAAAAAGGAACATTAATTTTTTCATGTTGTCTTATTTATTTTTAAATTTATTAATTTTTTTTGTGGGTGGACCCCCACTCTGTAAAAATTCCCCCTTCTCACACTTAAGACCCTTTATAATCTTATAAAGGACAATGGGCAAAAGTCTCGTGCTCCTCTAGCTGCTTCAAGCTGGACATGGTCATCGTCCTACCTACCCCTGGGTACAGAAATCCCTAATAAGAGTGGGGGATGTGGAGGGGAGGGTGGCCTTCCCACATGGGGAAGGATCATGCAGACTCTAAGTCAGTTGGATGTCCCCGGACAATGGCATGCTTGGTTTAGCAGGCTGGCATCCTTGTTGTATTCTGGAAGCAACAGATTTGGCAACAGGGTTAAAAGGCATCATTCAATCCATAATCACTAGATGACAAAAGTCAGGAATTTATTTTTCAATGTCCCACATTAGGGAAAAAAAAAAACGGCTTTTTTTGGAGGAAGGTATGCAAGGCACATCATACTTCTCCAAAACCCTCTTGCCCACTATACTTAGTTTGGGCTGAGGGGAATATTTTAGGTTTCCTCCTTCTCAAACCTCTGGGCGCTTTCTGTCCAAGCCATTAGGATAGAAAAGAGAAACCAGTTTTAAAGTGAGGCATACAGACCACCCCATAATTCACCAACCCAGCCACTTAGTTCAGCCAAACAATTGAGTCTCAGGAAGCAGCGATGCAGACAGGATTAAGTGAGGCCTATAAGTCTAGTCACTCAGGTAATGAGATCATAGGCTTATGCCCTATGAAAACAGAACACACATGTTAATTTGCACAACATGACCCACAAACCAGTCTCTAAATCTGCGAGACTGTCTTATTGGAAAGACATCCACTTGCCAGGTATTTGACATTCTTCTTACCTGTAAATTAAGCATCTTTGATGATGCTACAGACCTACTTTAACTTTCAAATGAAAACAAACTTTAAATAAAAAGAAACTTTAAAGACAGTTAACTGCACTACTTTATAGTCTACAACTGAGAATTGTGAATTTTCTTGAATCGTGATTTTTTCTCCTTAATCTTACCCACTTGTCATTAAAAGGACTGCATTAAGTCCAGTATTAATTTACCATTTTCGTTTGCATAAACACAGGAGTAGCAAATGATCACATATGATCTTTACATCTGCTTTGCTGGAACTTACTCAAGGAACCTTTAGGTAGACTTTCAGTTTGCCCTTCAGGGCACAGAAGCTGAGCCACATACCTGCCATCCTGTCTACCTGTCTTTTCCAAGTCCTTCAGGTTTTCCATTGTGCCTTAAGATCCCTTCTAGCCATCTTTCAGAAAAGTAACCTTCATTCCTTCACTGGAAAGATTGCCATGAACTGCACAACCAACCAAGGTGTACCAGGACTTTTTTCTCGTGGGCTTTTATTACCTTCAAAATTCAATTCCAGTTCCTCAGGGCTTTTTGGTAACAACCAGAGCCCAAGCGTGCCTCCTTTACACATGACATTCCAGTCAAAGTCTTAGTCAACAAAACCTGTATTAACAACTGGTCTTATTAGTTTTATGCAAAGAACCTTATGTCATTACTTCTTCAGAATGCCAAATTCTGGGGGGATGAGGGAGGGAGAAAAATATACAGTGTGAAGGAAAATCCTTTTCCTTCTAATATTCACTAAAATTGCATTTCCATACTTTACATTTTCTTTTGTTCACTTTCCTACATGTGAGGGGTTTTTGGGGGGTGGAGGGAATTTGCTGGCTCACTTATTAATTTATTTTGCTTTCATTTTTTTACCATCACTAAAAATTTTTGTGTTTTTCTATTACAGTTGTCCCAAGTTTTCCCCCTTCGCTTCCCCGCACCCTGCCCATCCCTTCTCCCACAGTCATTTCCACCCAGTCATAAATGTCCATGGGTCATTTATACATGTTCTGTGACTAGAACCGTCCCCTTTTTACCTCCTTATCAACCACCCCACCTCCCTCCTTGTCACTGTTAGTCTACTCCTTGTTTATGTGCCTCTCATTCAGTTTTGCTCGTTTGTATTGTTCATTAGTCTCCTGTATTAGGTGATATTATATGGTATTTTTCTTTCATTGCTTGGCTTATTTCACTAAGCATAATTCTCTTCAGTTCCATCCATGTTGTTGCAAATGGTAGAAGTTCCTTCTTTCTTTCTGCTACATAGTACTCCATTGTGTGAATGTACTACAGTTTTTGATCCACTTTTCTACAGATGGGCACTTAGGCTGTTTCCAGCACTTGGCTATTGTAAATAGTGCTGCTATAAACATAGGGGTGCATAGGTTCTTTGAATTGGCATTTCAGGATTCTTCGGATATAATCCTAGGAATGAAATTGCTGGTTCAAAAGGCAGTACCATTTTTAGTTTTCTGAGGAAATTCCATACTGTTTTCCATAGTGGCTGCACCAGTCTGCATTTCTACGAGCAGTGCATTAGGGTTCCCTTTTCTCCACATCCTCACAAGTACATGTTGTTTGTTGATTTGTTGATGGCCATTTTGACTGGTGTGAGGTGATATCTCATTGTGGTTTTTTATTTGCATCTCTCTAATGGCTAGTGATGTTGAACATTCTTTCATATGTCTGTGGACCCTCTGTATATCCTCTTTGGAGAAGTGTTTGTTCAGGTCCTTTGCCTATTTTTTAATTGGGTTGTCTTCTTGGTGTTGAGTTAAATAGGTTCTTTATATATTTTGGAGATCAGTCCCTTGTCTGAGGTATCATTGGCAAATATATTTTTCCATATGGTAGATTCCCTTTTCATCTTGCTGATGGTTTTTTTTTTTTTTTTTTTTTGTGAGCAGAGACTCTTTAGTTTGGTGTAGTACCATTTGTTTATCCTTTCCTTTATTTCCCTTGCCTTAGAAGATATATCGGTGAAAATATTGGTACATGTGATATCTGAAATTTTCCTGCCTATATTTTCCTCTAGGACTTGTATGGTATCACAGCTTACATTTAAGTTTTAGATCCATCTTGAGTTTATTCTTGTATATGGTGTAAGTTGGTGGTCTAGTTTCTTTTTTTTTTTTTGCATGTCTCTGTCCAGCTCTCCCAGCACTATTTGTTGAAGAGGCTCTTTTCACTCCATTTTATGTTCCTTGCCCCTTTGTCAAATGTTAGTTGATCGTATAGACCTGGGTTTACTTCAGGGCTCTCTATTCTGTTCCATTGATCTATATGTCTGTTCTTAATGCCAGTACCAGACTGTTTTGATTACCATGGCCTTGTAGTATAGTTTGATATCAGATATTGTGATTCCTCCTACTGTGTTCTTCTTCCTCAAGATTGCTGTGGCTATTCCGGGTCTTTTTCAGTTCCATATAAATTCTTGAAGTATTTGTTCTAGGTCTGTGAAATATATCGTTGGTATTTTAATAGGGATTGCATTGAATCTATAAATTGCTTTGGGTAGTATGAATATTTTAATGATGTTGATTTTTCCTGTCCTTGAAGATGGTATATGCTTCCACTTATTTGTATCTTCCTTAACTTTTTTTCTTCAGTGTTTTGTAGTTTTCTGAGTACAGGTCTTTTACCTCCTTGGTTAAGTTTATTCATAGGTACTTTATTTTTCTTGTTGCTAGAGTAAATGGGGTGTTTTTCCCCCTAGTTTCTTTCTCTGATATTTTATTGTTCATGTACAGAAATGCCTTTGATTTCTGAACATTGACTTTGTACCCTGCTATTTTGCTAAATTCACTTATTAGGTCAAGTAATTTTTTCATGGAGTCTATAGGGTTTTCTATGAACACTATTATGTCATCTGCAAATAATGAGTTTTACTTCCTTTTTCCAATTTGGATGCCTTTTATTTCTTTTTCTTGTCTTAATTGCTGTGGTTAGAACTTCCAAGACTTGTTGAATAGGAGTGGAGGGAGTGGATATCCTTCTCTTGTTCCTTATCTCAGGGGGAATGCTTTCACTTTTTCTCCATTGAATATGATGTTGGCTTCCAGTTTCTAGTATATGGCTTTTATTATGTTGAGGTATGCTCCCTCTGTTCCCATTTTGCTGAGTGTTTTCATCATAAATGGGTGTTGTACTTTATCAAATGCTTTTTCAGCATCTATTGATATGATCCTATGATTTTCGTCTTTTACTTTGTTTATGTGTTATATTACATTTATTGATTTGTGAATATTAAACCATCCTTGCATCCCTGGGATGAATCCCACTTGATCGTGGTGTATGATCATTCTAATGTGTTGCTGAATCCGGTTTGCAAATATTTTGTTGAGGATTTTAGCATCTATGTTCATCAGCAATATTGACCTGTACTTTTCTTTCTTTGTTGTGTCTTGACCTGGGTTTGGAATTAGAGTAATACTAACTTCAAAGAAAGAGTTTGGGAGTCATCCCTTTTGGATATTTTGGAATAATTTGAGAAGGATAGGAGTTAGTTATTTACTAAATATATTGTAAAATTCACCTGTGAAGCCATCCAGTCCAGGGCGTCTGTGTGCCAGGAGTTTTTTTAATTACTGCTTTAATTTTACTAGTTGTTATTGGTCTCTTTAGGCTTTCTGCTTCTTGATTCAGTTTTGGAGGATTATGTGTTTCCAGAAATTTGTCCATTTCATGTAGGTTGTCGAATTTCTTCTGATACAGTTTTTCATAGTAATTTCTTAAACCTTTTATATTTCTGTGGTATAGGTTTTGATTTCTTTTATTTCTGATTTTATTTTGGTCCTCTCTCTTTTTTTCTTGATTAGCCTGGTTAAAGGCTTTTCAGTTTTGTTTATCTTTTCAACAAACCAGCTCCTGGTTTTATTGATCTTTTGAATTGTTTCTTTAGTCTCTATGTCATTTAATTCTGCTCTCGTCTTGATGATTTCCTTCCTTCTACTCTCTCTGGGCTTTGTTTTGTTTTTTTTTTTTTCTTTAGTTCTTGTGTCTGTTGGGTTAGACTCTTTTTTTTGTAATATGCTTTAATGATTATGCTGTTACAGTTGCCCCAATTTCTTTTCTCTTTGTTCCCCTCCACCCAGTGACCCCCTTCCCTCCAAGTGTACCCCCCTTAGTACATGCCCATTGGTTGCACATATAATTTTCACATCTTCAAGTCTACTCCACTCCCTCCTACTATGCTTCTTAATTTCTGTACCATCTCCCTCCCTTCCCCCCTTCCACCTCCCTGCTAACCTCCCCACATAATATTCCCCATACCTATAATTCTTTTCCCACTCTCGTTGCCTACTTAGTTTGCCTTTGCTTCGGTTCCCTAACTTCTGTTGTTGTTTGTTGTGATACAGTTGTCATTTTAATGTTCATAGTTTTGATCCTCTTCCTCCTAAACAAGTCCCTTTAACATTTCCTATAACAGTGGTTTGGATCTGATGAACTCCTTCAGTTTTACTTTGTACTGGAAGCACTTTCTCTACCCTTCTATTCTGAATGACAGTTTCGCTGGATAGAGTAATTGTGTCTGTAGGCTTTTGCTTTCATTACTTTGAATATTTCTTGCCAGTCCCTTCTTGCCTGCAGAGTTTCTTTTGAGAAATCAGCTGAGAGTTTTATTGGGACCCCTTTGTACGTAATTCTCCTCTTCTCTCTGCTGCTTTTAAGATTCTCTCGTTATCCTTAATTTTTGACATTTTGATTATAATGTGTCTTGTTGTGGTTCTCCCTGGGTCCAGTTTTCTTGAAACTGTGCTTCCTGGGCCTGTAAGTCCTTTTACTTCCCCAAGTTATGGAAGTTCTGCTTCATTATTTTTTCACATAATTTTTCAATTTCTACTTCTTCTTCACCTCCTGCCAACCCTATGATTCGGATGTTGGTCCACTTATTGTTGTCCCATAGGTTTCTGAGCCTTACTCATTTTCCTCACTTTTCATTTCCTCTTTCTGCACTCGTTGACTGTTCCTTCCCTATGTTCCGATTTGTTGATTTGATCCCTGGTTTTCTGTCCCTCACCACTAGTTTCGTATGTGTTTTTATTCGTTTCAGCAGGACTAGCCTTCATTCGTTCCCTATCTTGTTTAATATCCTCTGTTAGGTCTGTAAGCATTCTTATAACCAAAGCTCTGAACTGAGCCTCAGAAAGATTTCCGAACTGCTGCTTCATTAGATTAGATGTTTGCTGGCTGGTCAGCTGTGTCACCGGGATCTCTATCATGATCTGTGCCATCCTGACAGTTTTGTGTTTACCTTTGCTTCCTGGGTGGGGCTGTCACTCCTTCTACACTATAGGGGGCAGAGCCCCGTGCACTCATCACAACCAGGCGACCCTTTTCACCACAGTGGCATTTCATGTGAGACCGGGATCCAAAATGGGTTCCTGCCATTCACCTTCTGCTGAGAGACGGGGAGCCTCCTCCTCCGTCCCCATGACCTCTGGCCCTCACAGTCCAAGGTAATGTGGGTCTGCCTTTGTCAGCATTGGTATCATGGACTCATGGGTTTGTTCTGCAGCCAGGGGTGCTCCCCAGGCGCTTCTAACCTCCCCTTAAATACAGGTGTCTGTGCTTTCCATGGTCCTGCCGCCGTTGCCGCAGCTACCACCGCCAGCACAAATTGACCTCTCCACCCCGGCTTTGCCCTTTCTACCCATCCAGATGAGCACCAGTTCTTTATAACTTCATGTGTTGGACTTCCATGTTGCTCTGTTTTCTCGAACTTCTGGTTATTTCTGGTTTTTCAGTAGTTGTATTTCTTTTTAGATGTGAAAGGAGACGGAGCTTAGGCCTCCATGTTGACCGGAACTTGTCCCCTCATCTTGACAGGCTCCTGTGTTTTTTTGCCTCTTTGTCTTAGGTAGAGCTGTCGCTCCTGTTACATTGTAAGGAGCAGAGCTTTAGGGATTCATCATTACAGGACGACCTTTTTCAGCACATTGTGGCGCTCTGTGTGGGTGAGGAGTCTGAGAGGGAACAATCCTGCTTGCCCAGCACTCGTCCCTTTCCCAGGCACTTCTCCTATTTCCGTATGTGACTCGCTTCCCTCTAGTTATTATCCTGGCTTTTCTTCCCAGAGTGGGTGGGTCTGTGGATATTCTAGGAACGTGGGGGTTCTTTAAACAAGCGGACACTGCTGAAAGACTGGCAGTTTCTGCCTCCACCCAAACCCCCACTGGTTTGCACAGTCAGAACAATGAGGCTTGATTTTCCTTGGTGTTGGGACCGTGAGCTGCGTGGTCTTGTGAGGTGCTGGGAACGCAACACCAGGTGTTGCTCCTGACTTTTTAAAACGTGTAACTGTGCTTTCCTCCAGCCTGCTGCTGCTACTGCTGCTAACACCACCACACCTCATCCTCTCCGCCCTGGCTCTGCCTCTCCTACCTGTCTGGATGAGTATTTCTTCTTTGTATCTTTGTTTGTTGGACTTTCATGCAGCTTGATTTTCTGGAACTTCTGGTTGTCTCTAATTTTGAGATAGTTGTATTCCTTCTTAGTTTGGAGGGAGATGCGGCGTGTCTGTCCATGCCTCTATCTTGGCCGGAAGTCTAGATTTTTTATTAGAGATTTTTCTATCCTTTTTAGGTAGGCTTGTATTGCTATGAACTTTCCTCTCTGGCCTTCTTTCGCTGTATCCCAAAGTTTTTGAGTTGTTGTGTGTTCATTGTCATTTGTTTCCAGAAACTTTTTCATTTCTTCCTTGATATCATTGTTAACACATTCATTATGTAATATCATATTATTCATTTTTCATGAGTTTGAATGTTTTTGAGTTTTTTCCTTAAGGTTGATTTCCAGTTTCAAGGCATTGTGATCTGAGAAGATGCTTGGTATAATTTCAATTTTCTTGAATTTGTTGAGGCTTGTTTTGTGACCTACCCTGTGGTCCGTCTTTACAAATGTTCCATGTGCACTTGAAAAAAATGTATATTTTGCTTCTTTGGAGTGAAAGTTCTATATATATCAACTAAGTCCATTTGAGCTAGAGTTTTGTTCAGTACCTCAGTATCCTTGGTGTTTCTTTGCTTCAGAGATCTGTCCATTGTTAACAATGGAGTATTAAAGTCCCCTACCATAAGTGTGTTGCTGTCTATATCCTTGAAGTCCTTCAATATTTTCCTTCTATATTTCGGTCCTCCTATGTTGGGTGCATATATGTTTACAAGGCTTATATCTTCTTAATGGATTGTTCCCTTCAGTATTATGAAATACCCTTTTTTGTCTCTTTTTTATGGCTTTTGCTGTGAAATCTGTTTTGTCTGATGTAAGTATTGCTACCCCAGCTTTTTTTTCATATCCATTTGCTTGGAATATTTTTTTCTATCCCTTGACTTTTAGTCTGTGTAGATCATTTGTTCTAAGGTAGGTCTCTTGTAGACAGCATATATGTGGGTCATGCTTTCTAATCCATTCAGCTACCCTATGTCTTTTGATTCGTGCATTTAATCCATTTACATTTAAGGTTATTGATAGGTACGTATTCATTGTCATTTTCCCCCTTTGTACTTGTGTTCCTCTCTGTCTCTGTTTTTTCATCTTATTAAAGCAGACTCTAGCATCTCTTGCAATGGTGGTTTGGTGGAGATGTATTTTTTTAGCCTTCTTTTTATCTTGGAAACTCCTTATTTCACCTTCTATTTTGAATGAGAGTCCTGCTGGGTAGAGTAGTTGGTTGTTTGCCTTTGATTTTCATTGCTTAGAATATTTTTTACCATTCCCTTCTGGGTTGAAGTGTTTTTGTTGAGAAATCTGATGATAGCTTTATTGGAGATCCCTGGTATGTTATTAGCTGTTTCTCTCTTGCTCCTCTTATGATTCTCTCTTTGTCTTTCAATGTTGCCATTTTAATTGTGATGTGTCTTGAAGTGGGCTTTTTGCGATTTATCTTCATTGGGACCCTCCGTGCTTCCAGGACTTGCATAACTTTTTCTCTCATCAAGTTAGGGAAGTTTTCTGTCATTAGTTTTTCAAACAGGTTTTCTATTCCTTGCTTCTCTTCTTCTCCTTCTGGTATTCATATGATATGGATATTACTACATTTCATGTTGTCCTGCAGCTCTTTTACAACCTCTTCATTACTTTTCAGTCTTTTTTTGGTTTTTTCTTTTTGCACTGTGGGAATTTATTTTCTACGTTGTCCTTCAGCTCATTGATCCAATTTTGTGCTTCCTCTAATTTGTTTTAATTCCTTCTACTGAGTTCTTCAATTTAGAAATTGTATTCTTCATTTCCTCATGGCTCTTATTGATATCTTCTATGTCCTTTTTCAAGCTGATTAAATTCTCAGTAAGTTCCTTGTAGTTTCCCTGGAATTCTTTGTATTTTTCTTTGAGCTCGCTGAGCTCATTGAGCTTGCCTATAATCTATGTTTTTAATTCTATGTCTGATAGTTTCCTCTCTTCTATTTCATTTAGCACTCTTTCTGGGGATTCCACCTTTCCTTTCAATGAGGGGTTCTTTCCCCATCTCCCCATCTTTTTTTTTTTCTTTTTTTTTTTGACTGTTCTTGTTTGTTGGTGCTTCTTAGATTGATCTGCACTTCCTGGATCTGTCCCTGGTGGTGTCAGATCATGTACCAGTCTGGGCCTAGGCAGCCTGTTGGAGACTACCAGAGATCTACTGCCTTTGTCTGTCTCCTTTAGTTGTTAATCTATTCAATCTGTGATCAGCCATTAGGCTTAAGCACCAAGGATGGAGGAGATTAATTCCAGAAGGCGTGCCTTTTGCTTACCCTCAGGCTAATGCCACTTGGAGGGGAGTGGTCTGCCTGCAGTATGGGAATGAGTCAGCACTGGGACCCAGTTGGCTGCTCCCTAGTTTTCTCATCAAAGCCACCGCTCCAAATTCTCCCCAAGTGTCTCGAGTCCTCTCTGCCCTCCCTCTGCTTGATCCCAGGATAAGTGGGTGCCAAAATGTTTCCGTACATGATTCGTGTAAGAGCTCTTTGTCTCCAGCTGTTTTTTTCAGGCCAGCAAAAAACCCTGTGGCTCTTCACTTTTCACAGCTGGATGCTATTTTACTTTCTGCTCTGTTGCTGTAGGCTGGGAAGTTCAGCTAGGGGTTTAGGCCCAGCCCTTCTCGGTGGGACATCCTGGCTGCTGAGCTGTTCCTCATTCCCCCAGCTGCCACCCATGGGAGCCCAGCCCTTTCGCATCTCCGCACTTCCTGCTAGTCACATTGTGATGAAGTGGCCTTTTCTGTCTCTCTCGGGTTATAAGACTTCTCTCCAGCTAGTGTTCAGTTGGTTATTCCAGATGATTTCTCCACAATTAAGTTGTAATTCCAGATTGGTCCTGGGAGGAGGTTAGTGTAGCTTCCACTTAATCCTCCACCATCTTGGATCTCCCGTCTTCTTTATTTTTTATAGTTCATTTTTTATTGTAGTCTTTCCATTACCATTTAGAAAGCCACTTCCGCTTCCACCAACTCTTCCCTGCTCACGATTACCATGCTGTTGTTCATGCCTATGAGTACTTTTTGTTTTTTGCTTTATCACTTCACACCTCCGAAACCTCCCCACACCCAGAACTGTCAGCCTGCTCTCTATCTATGAGTCTCTCTATTTTGCCTGTTGGTTCAGTCTGTTCAGTAGATTCCACATATTAGTGAAATCATATGGTACTTGTATTTCTCTAACTGGCATATTTCCCTTAGAATAATGCTCTTCAAGCCCATCCATGCTGTCACAAAGGGTAAAATTTTCTGTTTTAC
Organism: Furipterus horrens; assembly: GCF_987537825.1. Lineage (NCBI taxonomy): Eukaryota > Metazoa > Chordata > Mammalia > Chiroptera > Furipteridae > Furipterus > Furipterus horrens. The sequence goes on from NW_028327182.1 coordinate 48,285,950, forward strand.
ATCCTAGTAATGTCCATTGTACAACTATTTTACCCACTCATCTACTGATGGACACTTGGCCTGCTTCCAAATCCTGATTATTGTAAATAATGCTGCAATGAAAATAGGGGTGTATATTTCTTTCAAATTTAGTGTTTCGGGTTTCTTCTGATAAATTCTAAGCAGTGGAATCACTGGGTCTTAAGAGACTTCCATTTTGAAAAATTTTTTTTCTTTTTTTTTTTTTTTTCTTTTTTTGAGTTAACTCTAGGTTGCCTGCCACAGTGGCTACACCAGTCTGTATTCCTACCAACATTTCAGAAGGGTTTCCCTTTCTCCACATCCTCACCAGCACTTACTGTTTGTTGATTTATTGATGACAGCCTTTCTGACAGGTGTGAGGTAATATCTCGTTGTGATTTTAATTTGCATTTCCCTGAATTACTGATGTTAAGCATCTTTTCATATGTCTGTTAGCCATCTGTATGTCCTCTATGGACAAGTGTCTGTTCTGATCCTTTGCCCATTTTTAACTGGATTGTTTGGTTTTTTTTGGTGTTGAGTTTTATAAGTTCTTTATAAATGTTAGATATTGCACAGCTATCAACAACTGAATCTAAAAAATAAACAAAAACCAATTAAGCAAACAACGACAACAGGACAGAATCATAGATATGGAGATCATGCAGCGGTTTATCAGAGGGGAGTGCAGATCGATCAGGGTATGTACCTCTTTAGTAGCTCTTTCCTCCCAATATTTTTGCCAGCTCCACGGCCTTATCCACCACAGAGTGATGGATTTGATCAGGAGAGAATCCCTTGTAATCATGGGCCACTTCTGGCCACAATTTTTTCCAGCTGGCATTCAAAGTCTCACTCTTCATCTCCTTTATGGGCTTTTGAATATTTTGGAGACATGATGCAAATGTGTACTCATGCCAGTATGCCTTTACTGAGAAGTCTTCATCCGAGTCCATAGCTTCAACGAGGTTTTTGCAGGGTGTTTCGGGTGTAGGGCACCTTAAAAGCATGAATAACGCCTTGATCCATTGGCTGAATGAGCGATGTGGTGTTCAGCGGCAAGAAGTGTATCTGGACGCTATCATACGTCAAGTCGACAGCATGGCCTCCATCATTACCCATTATCAGAAGCACTTTGAAGTCAAGACCTTTCTCTGCCAGATAAACCTTAACCTCTGGGATAAAACATTGATGAAACCAATCAGTCATGACGAAATTCATGATCCAAGCCTTAAGGTTGTGCATCCAGTACACGGGCAACACATTCTTATTTTTGTTTTTTAGGGCCCTTGGGTTCTTGGACTTACAAATAAGCCCTGGCTTTATCATAAAGCCCGCAGCCCCTTCCCACACATGATTAAAGTTGCCCTATCTTTTTGGGCCTTGAAACCAGGGGCTTTTGCTTCTTCCTTCATAATGAAAGTGCGAGACGGCATTCGTTTCCAGAATAAGCCCGTTTCATCCATGTTGAAAACTTATTCAGGCTTATAGCCTTCTTCCTCAATGATGTTCCTCGACTCCGGCTTTATCCTCAGAGGTAGCCTCTTCCTGCAGAGAGGTGCTCTTGAGTCCAAGGCATTTCGGAAATTTGTCAAACCAGCCCTTGCTGACACTGAATGGGGTTGGTCTGATTGGAGAAGCACTCGAAGGTCCTGCTTCAGCAGCGTCGTCGTCATCCTCTTCTTCATTCTCATCACCTTTGTTATCATCCCTTTTTGCAGCTAAATGATCATACAGTTGCTTGGCCTTCGTCTGGATGGTGTTTGTATCCAGCGACATATTTTTTCTGCAATCATTTATCCACACAGCTAATGCAGACTCCATCTTCACAATGGTCTTATTGCGGGAAGTAACCACCCTCTTTGGTGTTTTGTTGAAAGTCACTGATGCCGTAGACCTGATATTCTTCTCGTCCTTCTTTATATAGTGAACTGTAGACTCTTTGATCCCGTAATGGCAGCCAACAGACACATAGCTTCTCCCTTCCTTCAACATGTCGAGAAGTTCCACCTTTTCTTTTATGGTAAGCATCTTCCTCTGGCCCTTGGGTTCACTGCCAGAATCCTTAGAAGATGCAGGACATTTGCATGGCATCGTAGGGCTTGCAATAAATTCAGCCTTTAAGGAAATTTTCACAAAACACAATGCAGAGCAAAACTATGCACAGCGATCAGAGGTAGGAGTGAAGTGGACAAGGCGAGATGCTGAACATATGCACACAGTGTGGGATAGCAGACTGACTGATGCTATGGTTACTGAGCCAATCAGTGCCCAGGATACACAAGACAATGCTCTGGTTGGTCGCCTTCTATCAATCAGCCAATCGTGTGCCGTGTACAATCTCGTGTAGGCAGACAAGCTCGAGCGTACATCTCGTTTTCAGCATAATGTATGTTTGTCTGGAAAAAAAATACATACTGAAAACGGTGTGCAGTATTTTGTTTCGATTTAATATTCTTTTAATGTTAAAATCATTTATTATATTTTTTATATATTTTTTGAAAATTTTGGGACAAAGTTAATCATTAAAACCATAAATACTTTTGTTACAACATGGATGGAACTAGAGAGAATTATGCTTAGTGAAATAAGCCAGGCAAAGAAAGAAAAATACCATATGGTATCACCTAATACAGGAAACTAAAGAACAATACAAACTAAATAGGACAAAGAGCAGAACAGCTGTCAATAGGGGGAAGGGGGGGAGGGAGAGAAGGGGGATAAGTAAGGGAAGGGTTTAGTCAAGGAACGTGTATGAATGACTCATGGACATGGACAACGGGGAGGGATATGATTGTGGGAGAGGGGATGGGCTGGGTGGGGGGGAGCAATGGGGGAAAAATGGGACAACTGTAATTGAAAAACCAAAAAATAAGAGATTTTTTTAAAAACCATAAATACTACGCATATAAATACATATACAGTGCTGCAAAATCCCATGATATAGCAAAAAGTCCACGATAAATAACTAAATATAATGTTTTTTTTAAATCCCACAATACAATGAGGCCGCGATAAATGAACCGCGATATAGAGGGCGACTACTATAAAGGAAGTGGAGAAGCCAAAGAACTTATATGACATGAACTAAGTGGAGAGGGCGAGTATTCCTGGAGGGAAGGGGAATACCAGGTGGAGAGGGCCATAGGGGTAAAAATTGGAACAACTGTGACAGCATAATCAATAAAATATACATTAAAAAATAAATTTTAGTTCTTAACCCCTTATAAAATGTATCAGCAAGTGTGTTCTTCCACTCAGTGGGTTGTCTTTTTCTTGTTGTTGGTTTCCTTTGCTGTGCAAAAACTGTTTAGTTTGATATAGTCCTATTTGTTTATTTTTTCTTTTGTTTCTCTTTCCTGAGGACATAGAGCAGAAAAAATAATGCTATGAGATATGTCCACATATTTACTGCCTATGTTTTCTACTAGGGTTTTTATGGTTTCAGTTCTAACATTTAAGTCTTTAATTCATTTTTAATTTATTCTTATGTGGGGTGTGATAAGGTGGTCTAGTTTCATTTTTCTGCAAGTATCTATCCAGTTTTCCCAACATCATTTATTGAATAAACTATCTTTAGCCCATTGTATGTTTTTGTCTCCTCTGTCAAGTATTAATTGACTATAAAGGCATGGGGTTATTTATGGGCTTTCTGTTCTGTTCCATTGATCTATATGCCTCTTACCATGCTGTTTTGATTACTAGGGCCTTATAGTATGATTCCTCCAAATTTGTTTTTCTTTCTCAAGATCACTGTTGCTATTCAGGGTCTTCGTGGTTCCACATAAATTTTTGGAATACTTCCTTTAGTTCTGTGAAATATGTCATTGGTATCTTGATAAGATTGATATTGAATCTATAGATTGCTTTGAGTAGTATGGACATTTTAATGTTATTAATTCTTCCTGTCCAAGAACATGGTATATGCTCCCATTTATTTGTATCTTTGTCAGTTTTCTTCGGTGTCTTATAATTTTCCAAGTACAGACAGGTCTTTTACATCCTTGGTTAAATTTATTCCAAGATATTTTATTCTTTTTGAAGCAGTTGTGAATAGGATTGTTTTCTTAATTTCCCTTCTTGATAGTTATTTTTATGTATAAAAATGCAACTGATTTCTTGCTGTTAATTTTGTCTCCTGCTACTTGACTGAACTCATTTATCAGTTCTGCTAGTTTCTTGGTGGAATCTTTATGATTCTCTATACATAGTATCATGTCATTGAGAAATAACAGTTTTACTTCTTCCTTTCTAATTTGCATGCCTTTTATTTCTTCTTGTCTGCTGTTGAATAAGGGCGTTAAAAGCAGACATCCCTTTCTTGTTCCCAATTATAAGGAGAACACTTGTAGTTGTTGCCCGTTGAGTATGTTGGCTGTGGGTTTGTCATATATGGCCTTTATTAACTTCAGGTACGTTCTCTTTATTCTCACTTTGCTGAGCATTTTTATCATAAATGGGTTCTTGATGTTATCAAATGCTTTTCTGCATCTATTGATAATCATCATGTTTTTATCATCATTCCATTTATGTGTTGTATCACGTTTATTGATTTGTGGATATTGTATCAATTTTGCATCCACAAAATAAACCCCAGTTAATCATGGTGTATGATCTTTTTTACGTATTGCTGGATCTAGTTTGCTAATACTTTGTTGAGGATTTTAGCATCTATGTTCATCAGGGATATTGGCCTATAATTTTCTTTATTCGGAGTGTCTTCATCTGGTTTTGAAATTGGGAATATGCCGGTCTCGTAAAATGAGGTTGGTAGTCTTCCCTCTTCTTGAACTTTTTGCAATAGTTTGAGCAGGAGAGGTGTTAGTTTTTCTTGAAATGTTTGGTAAAATTCACCTTTGAAGCCATCTGGTCCAGGAATTTTGGTTTGAGGGAGGTTTTTTTTTGTTTGTTTTTTTAATTACTGCTTGAATTTCACTAGTTGTAATCTGTCTATTCACATTCTCCAATTCTTCCTGATTTAGTTTTGGAAGATTGAATATTCCTAAGGATTTTTCCATTTCATACAGATTATCCAATTTGTTCTTATAGTCCTTTGTATTTTTTGGAGTCAGTTGTTACTTCAGTCATTTCTGATTTTATTTATTAGTGTCCTCTTGCTTTTTTATTTTTTTCTTCTTTTTTTGATAAGCCTGGTTAAAGGTTTGTCAGTCTTAGATATCTATTGAAAGAACCAGTTCTTGGATTCATTGATCTTTTGTGTCCTTTTTTAAACTCTATTTCGTTTATTTCCACTCTGATCTTTATTATTTCCTTCCTTCTACTCACTTTGGGACTTGTTTATTATTTTTATAGTCCTTTAATTGTAAAGTTAGATTGTTTATTTTAGCTTTTTCTTGTTTCTTAAGATAAGCCTGTAGCGCAATGAATGTGCCTTTGAGGACTGTTTGCCCAGTGTCCCACAAGTTCTGGGGTGTTGTGTTCTCATTTTCATTTGTTTCAAGGATTCTTTGGGTTTCTTCCTTGATCTCATTGTTAACCCATTTATTGTTCAGTAATATGTTATTTAGCTTCCATGTCTTTCTGTGTTTTTCAGTTTTTTCTTGTAATTGATTTCTATTTCATAGCATTTTTATAGTCAAAGATATGCTTGATATGATTTCAGCCTTCGTAAATTTACTGAGACTTGTTTTGTGTCCTAAGTAGTGGTCTATACTGAAAAACATTCCATATGCACTTGAAAAGAATGTATATTCTGCTGCTTTGGGGTGAAATACTGTGAAGATACCAATTAAATCCACTTGATCTAGTGTGTTATTTAAGGCTGCTGTCTTATTAATCTCTCTGGAAGATCTATCCATTGGAGTGAATGGAATGTTAAAATCCCCTACTCTTAACTATATTTCTATCAATCTCTTCTTTTAGGTCCATTCAGATGCTTCACATATTTAGGTGCTCCTATTTTAAGTGCATAAATGTTTACTAGAGTGATACCCTCTTGCTAGGTGGTTCTTTTTAACATTATGTAGTGTCCTTTGTATCTAACTATAGCCTTAGTTTTAAATTTTAAAGTCTTAGTTTTTGTCAGGTAAAAGTATTGCTACCCCAGCTTGTTATCTCTTCCAATTGCATGTAAAATCTTTTTCCATCCCTTTACTTTTGGTCTGTGTGTGTTTTTCATTCTGAGGTAGGTCCCTTGAAGACAGCATTTGTATGGGTCTTGTTTTCTTATGCAATCAGAAACCCTTTGTCTTTTGATTGAAGAATTTAAGCCATTTACATTTAAAATGATTATTTATATATATTTATTGCTGTTTTATTTCTTAACTATCTTCTTTTTTAAGTGTATTTTATTGATTATGCTGTTACAGTTGTCCCAATTTCTTTTCCCTTTGCTCCCCTCCACCTAGTACCTACTACCCTCCAGCAATCCCAACCCCCTTAGTTCATGTCCATGGATCGTGTATACAACTTCTTTGGCTTTACCCTCTCCTATACTGTACTTAACATCCCTCTGTCTACTTTGTTCCTACCAGTTATGCTTCTTAGTCCCTGCACCATTTCCCCTTTTCTTTCCCTTTCCCCTCACTGATACCCCTCCAAATGATCCCCATAACTATGGTTCTGTTCTATTATGGTTGTTTGCTTAGTTTGTTTCTGTTTTTATTTTTTTAATTCTGTTGATAGTTGTGGGTTTGTTGTCATTTTAATGTTCATAGTTTTGATTTTTTTTTTTCTTAAATAAGTCCCTTTAACATCTCCTTTAATAAGGGCTTGGTGGTGATGAATTCCTTTAGCTTTACCTTGTCTGGGAAACACTTTATCTGCCATTCCATTCCAAATGATAGCTTTGCTGGATAGAGTAACCTTCGTTGTAGGTCCTTGTTTTTCATCACCTTGAATACTTCTTGCCAGTCCCTTCTTGCCTGCAAAGTTTCTTTTGAGAAGTCAGCTGATAGTCTTATAGGCATTCCTTTGTAGGTAACTCTCTGCTTTTCTCTTGCTGCTTTTGAGATTCTCTCTTTACCTTGAACCTTTGGCATTGTATTTATGATGTCTCTTGATGTGTTTGTCTTTCAGTCCAACTTGTTTGGGATGTTCTGTGCTTCCTGGACTTGTATGTCTATTTCCTTTGCCAAATTAGAGAATTTTTCCTTCATTATTTTTTCACATAAGATTTCAATTTCCTGCTCTTCTCTTCTCCTTCTGGCACCCTCTGATTCGGATGTTGGCACATTTAAAGTTGTCCCAGAGGTTCTGAAGCCTCTCCTCCTTTTTTACAATTCTTGTTTCCTCCTTTTGTCCTGATTGTCTTTTCTTCTTTATATTCCAAATCATTGATTTCCTTCTCTTCTCCACTGGTTTTGTGTGAATTTTCTTTTTGTTTCACTTAACGTATCCTTCATTTCTTCCTTTATGCACTTGTCATATTCAACCTTGTCTGTCAAGTCTGTGAGCATCGTTATCACCAGTGTTTTGAATTCAGCATCTGTTAGGTTGACTATCTCCTCATCACTCAGTTCTCCCACTGGAACCTTGATCTCCCTCTTTTGGGCCATACTTCTCTGTCTCCTCAACTTGACAGACTCCTGTGTTTGCCTCTGTGTCTTAGGTAGAGCTTTGGCACCTGTTACATTGTAAGGTGCGGAGCCTTAGGTATTCGTCAGTATGGGGCAACCTATTTCACCATTTTGTGGCGCTGTATATGGGGGGAAGGGTCTAAGAGGAAACAGTGCCACTTGCTCAGCGCTCGCCCCTTTTCCAGACACTTCTCCCACTTCCCATATGTAACTGACCTCTCTCTAGCTGTTGCTTGGTGATAGTTCCCAGAAAGGGTGGGTTTGCAGACATTCTAGGACCATGGGGGCCCTCTATAAACAAGTGGACTCCGCTGAGAGATCACCAGTTTCTTCATCTGCCCATACCTGCACTGGTTTCCCCAGTCAGAAACAAAGTAGCTTTATTTTCTCCAGCGCTGGGACCATGACCTGAGTGGTCTGGTCTGGGGCTGAGATCGTTCTCCTAGTTTCCCTCCCTACATTTAAAATGTATGACTGCACTTTCCACCGCTGGCCACAGCCACTGCCCTGCCACCACCACCGCAGCCACACTGTGTCCTCTCTGCCCCGGCTCCATCCCTCTTGCCTATATGCATGAGTATTTTCTTTTTATTTATTTGTTTCTTGGACTTCCATGTAGTTCGATTTTCTGGTACTTCTTGGTTTTTTTTCTTTCGATTGTTTGTTTTTAAGTTTTCAGGTAGTTGTATTTCCTTCTGAGTTCTGGAGGGAGACTCAGAGTGTCTACGTACTTTTCCATCTTGTCCAGAACTCCTTTAATATCTTTCTTTGTTTTTTATCTTTCTGTCTTTTTCTTCATCTTCTTTTTTTTAATATACTTTATTGATTATGTTGTTACAGTTGTCCCAATTTCTTTTTCCTTTATTCCCCTCCACACAGTGACCCATCCCTCCAGTTGTCCCCCCACTTAGCCCATGCCCATTGGTTGTGCATATAGTTCTCAACATCTTCCTGTCTACATCACTCCCTCCTACAATGCTTATTTTTTTTATTTTTTTATTGATTTTTTAAATATGCTTTGTTTATGCTATTACAGTTGTCCCAATTTATTTCCCTTTTGTTCCTCTCCACCCAGTGACACCCCCCTACCTCCAGTTTTCCCCCCCTTAGTCCATGCCCATTGGTTGTGCATATACTTCCCCATACGTATAATTCTTTTTCCACTCTCAATGCCTACTTAGTTTGCCTTTGTTTTGATTCCCTAGCTTCTGTTGTTGATTGTTGCAATAAGTTTTCATTTTAATGTTCATGGTTTAGATCTCCTTCTCCAAAACAAGTCCCTTTAACATTTCATATAACAGTGGTTTGGATCTGATGAACTCCTTCAGTTATACTTTGTCCTGGAAGCACTTTCTCTGCCCTTCTATTCTGAATGACAGCTTCGCTGGATAGAATAATCGTGGCTGCAGGTTTTTGCTTTTCATTACTTTGAATATTTCTTGCCTGCAGAGTTTCTTTTGAGAAATCAGCTGAGAGTCTTATTGGGACCCCTTTGTACATAATTTTCTTCTTCTCTCTGCTGCTTTTAAGATTCTCTCTTTATCCTTAATCTTTGACATTTTGATTATAATGTGTTTTGGTGTGGTTCTCCCTTTGTCCAGTTTTGTTGGAACTCTCTGTGCTTCCTAGACCTGTAAGACTATTTCCTTCCCCAAGTTAGGGAAGTTCTCCTTCATTATTTTTTCACCATCATTTTTCAATTTCTAGTTCTTCTTCACCTTCTGGCAGCCCCGTGATTCAAATGTTGGCCTGCTTATAGCTGTCCCAGAGGTTTCTGAGCCTCTCCTCACTTTGCTCACTTTTTGTTTCCTCTTTCTGCATTGGTTGACTGTTTGTTCCTTCCCTATGTTCCGATTTGTTGATTTGATCCCTGGTTTCTTTCCCTCACCACTAGTTTTGTATGTGTTTTTGTTCATTTCAGCAGGACTAGCCTTCATTCTTTCCCTGTCTTAAGATCTGCTGTTATGTCTGTAAGCATTCATATAACCAAAGCTCTGAAGTGTGCCTCAGAAAGATTTCCTATCTGCTGCTTCTTTAGATTACATATTTGCTGTCTGGTCAGCTGCGTCACCTGGATCTCTATCATGATCTGTGCCATCCTGACCATTTTGTGTTTACCTTTGCTTTCTGGGCAGGGCTGTCGCTCCTCCTAGGCTATAGGAGGCGGAGCCCCGTGCACTCGTCACAACCGGGGGACCCTTCTCACCACGCTGTGGCGTTTTCTATGGGGGTGGTGGTCCAAGATAGATTCCTACCATTCACTCCCCTCTGAGAGACTGGGCACCTCCTCCTCCATCCCTACCCCCTCTGGGCCTCACATTCCAAGGCTATGGAAGTCTGCCTTCTCTGGCATTAGAATCACAAGCTGAAGGGTCTGGTCTGCAGCTGGAGGTGCTCCCCAGGCACTTCTCACCTCCTCTTAAGTACGGGTGTCTGTGCTTACCGCTGTCAGTGCTGCTGCTGCCACCAGCACAGGCCTGGCTTCACCCCTCATACCTATCCAGATGAGCACCACTTCTTTATAACTTCATATATTGGACTTCCACTTATTTTCTGGAACTCCTGGTTATTTCTGGTATTGCGGTAGTTGTATTCCTTCTTAGTTGTGGAGGGAGACAGAGCATGTCAGTCTAGGCCTCCATCTTGGCCTGAAGTCTCCTGTGTTTGTTTTCCTCTGTGTCTTAGGTAGAGCTGTCACTCCTGTTATGTTGTAAGGTGCAGAGCCTTAGGAATTCCTCTTCATCTTCTTAAAGCAACCATTAAACATTTGTTGCCATATTTTTTGGTGGTAACAAAGTCCTTTAGCTATTTCTTGTCTAGGAAGCTATTGATTTCTCCTTCAATTTTTAATGATAACCTTGCTGTGTTAAGTAGCCTTGGTTGTGGGTCCTTGCTTTTCGTCACCTTGAATATTTCATGCCAGTCCTATGGCCTCAAATGTTTCTGTTGAAAAAATCGATGACAGTCTTATTGGAGGCACTTTCTAGTTTCTTTCTAGGTAACTAACTGCTTTTCTGTTGAAGCTTTAAGATTTTTCTTCTTCTTTTCAAGCTTTGCCATTTTAATTATGATGTGTGTTGATGTGGGCCTCTTTGGGTACATCTTGTGTGGGACTCTGTGCTTCTGAAGTAGCGTGTCTTTCCCTCACCAGGTTAGTGAAATCTTCAGTCATTAGTTCTTCAAATACGTTCTCAATCTCTTGCTGAATCTCTTTTCCTTCTGGTATCTCTAGGATGTGGATGTCATTATACTTTATGTTGTCCAAAGATCCCTTAAACTGTTTTCATTTTTTTATTCTTTTTTTCTTTTTGCTGCTCTGATTGAATGTTTTTTTTCTATCTTGTCTTCCAATATGTTGATTTCATCCTCTGCTTCATCTAACCAATTGTTTATTCCTTCCAGTGTATTATTTATTTCAGATATTGCATTCTTTATTTCTGACGGGTCCTTTTGTGGTTTCTATGCCTTTTTCATGATGTTGAGCATCCTTATAATTATTACTTTGAACTCTATATTAATAAATTGCTTGCCTCCATTTCATTTAGCTCTTCTCTGGAAAATTCTCTTATTTCATTTGGGGTCTTTTTTTTTTTTTTTTTTTTTTTTTGTCTTTCAATTTTAGCTGCATGTTTGTGTTTTTTTCTTCATGTTAGGTAGGTCTTCAAAGATTCTGGTTTAGACCTATGTCAGTAGCTGCCTGTTACTGACCCTAGGTAACCTGTTTAGAACTATCAGCAATCCACAACTTGTGCCTCTTTCTGCTGGGCCTCAGTGCATGCTGAAAGAACCAAGCTGCATGCTAAGGCTTGCTTCTACCAGCACTGGGCCTGCGGGAAGGTCACTAAAGTCTCCACGCACTCAGATATATTCCTTTGCCTAGAGGCTGCCTGCTAGCCTTAGTCAATGAAAGAGCCTCTGGCTGTACTCATCAGCAGGCTGAAGCTCCACAGTGTAGGACTGGCCAGATTTCTGCAGGTGGGGCTTTTGCTCCCCACCCCCCACAACACACCTTGCCCTGGCTAATACTGCATCAAGAGGAGTGCTCTACCGAAGAATGGTGGCTTCTGCAGTATGGGGATTGAGCACAGGGATCCTGGAGGCTGACCCTTCAGTACTTGTCCCAGAACCACCAACCCCAGACTCTCCTCACATGGCTCTAGACCTTTCTGCCCTCTCTCCACCAGAGCCTGGAGTGAGTGGCTACAAATGAAATTTTGTACATTGGCCCTTTAAGAGAGCGACTGCCTTTCCAGCTGTCTCTCCCTGGCAAACAGATTCCCTGCTGCTTTTCACTGCTGGATGTTACATGGGTTCCTTTCCTGGTTCTGGTGCACTAGGCTGGGGAGCCAAGCTTGCAGTTTCGACCTCACACTTCTCAGGGGAACCCCTCTGCCCGCAACTGTTGAAATATCCCTCTGGAACTTCATCTGCCTCTCATGGGAACACAGCCAGCCCTCTCACACCTCTGCACTTTCTACCAGTCTCTATTTAGTGATGTGGTTTCTTCTGTAAGTCCTTGATTATAAGACTTCTCTCCAGGTAATCTTCAGTTGGTTATTCAGGGTGATTTTTCTATGATTTAGTTGTAATTCCATTTTGGTCCTGTGAGGATGTTAGTGTATAGCTTCCACCTCTTCTGCTACCACTTTGGATCCTCTGGAACATCGATTTTTTTTTTTTTTTTTTAAGATTTTGAAATATCGACATAGTTCAACAAGAATGATTTAGAGGTTGTGTAATCAAGGCATTCAGTTTTAAAACTTTAAACTCAGTATAATATGAAATGTTTTCAAAGATTTGTCAGGTGGAACCATATGAACATGAATCCTAGTATTTTTCTTTTTAACAGCTATGTTTTTTTTAATGTATTTTCAAGATAAATATAAGGGGGGAAATGAGTGCAAAAAATAAAGGAGGGGTTGGAAAATGGTATGTATTTGTAAAACTGTATTACTACATTTGATCAGAAAGTAACCACCTTACCTTTACAGCCAGAAACTTTTCACCTACATAGAAAAATTTATTTATATATATATGTGTGTGTGTGTGTGTGTGTGTGTGTGTGTGTTTATATATGTAAAATCATCTCCAAATATTTGAGTTCCCACTTTGTACCTGGAGCTATTCTAAGAGTTACATTTAAATTTGTCTCTTTAGTTCACAAACTATCTGGGATATAATACCTACATGCTTGCCATTCATAAAAAAATTACTGGGTCAAAAAGAATTATACAATTAGCCCTTTCTCTTTTTTTTTAAATTAATTTTAGAGAGAGAAAAGAAGGGGGGGAATGTTAATTTGTTGTTCCATTTATCTATGCATTCATTAAACCTGAAACCTTGGTATATTGGGACAATGCTCTAATCACCTGAGCTACCCAGGCAGGGCCTAGCCTTATCTCTTAATTTACTTCTTCCTTGAAAGCTTGGCCCTGAAAACTCTCCCCTTACTAGGATATAGCTTGTCAAGTTTCTCCCTTAGTGGCCTTTCCTCTACCTTAAATCTTCATTAAGTTTGTAAGCCTTGAACCACTTCCTGTAGGTCAATATTTTCCAAAGTAGGTTTTTTGCAACACTAATTTTGTGAATCTCTTTTTAAAAGAGTGGTGTGAAAAGGATTCTGTGTTAAAGGAACTTATAGATTCTGACTATATCCTCCCCTTAAAAATTGACACTATTTAATATATTAATGTTGGGAACCTTTAGGAATTTGTTTAATCCTGCACTTTGCAATCATTGTAATATTAAATTCTCCTTCCCCCATTTTCTGTATTACAGAACACAAACTGGAAAATAATCTGTTGTCTAATTAGAATTTACAAAAGGATCTATTGAGTGATGGGGTGGGAAATATTGGAACTTGTATTTCCCCCCCTTTTTTTTAACCTAATAAAAGGAAAGAATTTGAGCTTTAGAAATTTACCGTGTGAACTCACCCTCGCACCCTTATGCAGTCCCTGTGCTAGACAGTCATGTTTCAGCAGAAGGGTAGAAATTGTACAACACAGAGGGGTTGACAGTGGTGCTTTCAGCTTTTGGAGTTTAATGCTAAATTCAGGAATTTGTGGATTATAGTATCTTCTATTAACTAAACTTAATCTAAAAAAAATGAACAGATGGCTTTAAAAGATTTCTGCAAAGAAACTAGATTAAAGGTAATAAAGCACATATATGTAAATGAAAGTAGAAAAACTGACACTTCCTTTACTTATAAAATGAGCTCTTTATCAATCTCTTTATGAAGTAGAAACAATGATGAATATTCCAATCTGACAAGAACTTGGCCCTTCCTTAAAGAAAGTTATCGATGTCATTTTAAATATGGCTTGTCTTTTCTGTCTTCAGTGATGATTCAGTTAATGTCTATCATAGAAACAAAAACAACTCTAGATATTTCAAGCAGAAAGGAATTTAACTCAGGCAGTTGGTTATAAGTGGTATTTGAAAACAAAATGGAAAGGGTCCAGTTGAAAAAATGTTGATTACCGGAGTCCAGGAAGCTGTTGCTATTGAAGGTGCTCCCATAACCACCAATAAAGAAAAATGTCCCTTCCTTGTGCTTTTCTTCACGCATTGGCAGAATCTTAGTTAGAAACCAGCTGGCAAGGGAATGTTCTAAGTATGGCCTGCTAGTCGAAAATAACTGACAGAATGCCCCTTGATGTGTGTGTGTTTGTGTGGGTGTGTGTTGTACCTTACTTATATTAGCTGTTGCTGATGTGAAGCTAACAGTTTGTGACTAATTTGAAAACTAAGCACTCACCTGGGCAAAACACAGGTAGGGACCAACCTTGCCCTGCACCACCTGGGAAACCCCACAGCCAACGCACCCAGTGGACAGCTACCAACCACATCAGAGCACCACCTTCCTACCTCTGCACAGCTGATCATCCACAGAGAGCGGAGGTTGGTGGTCAGTAGTCATAGCCAGTCCTTGCAGCTGACTTCCCTGGGTAAAGCCCTCCCATTGACTTGCCCACAGCATCCAAGGCTCAACTGTGAAAGGGGGCTGTACTCAGCCCACATGAAGGACACACCTCAAGTACTCAACTTGAGTGATAGGTGAGGCTGTGCCATTGAACCCTACAGGACATGTACTACATACATTAGGCCATATTACGAGATATGGAGTCAAAGCAGCTCTACTTAATACACAGAAACAAACGCAGGGAGGCTGCCAAATTGAGGAGGCAAAGAAATATGGCCCAAAAGAAAGAACAGAACAAAACCCCAGAAAAAGAAACAAAATGGAGATAGCCAACCTATTACATGCAGAGTTCAAAACACTGGTGATCAGGATGCTCAGAGAAATCATTGAGTATGGCCACAAAATAAAGGAAGGAGTGAAGGTTGTACAAAGTGAAATAAAGGAAAATATACGGGAACCAGCAGTGATGGGAAGGAAGTCAGGATTCCAATCAACAATTTGGAACAAAGGAAGAAGTAAACACCTGGAAACAAGAATTGAAGAAAAAATGAGGAGAGGCTTAGGAACCTCTGGGACAACTATAAACGTTCTAACATCCGAATAATAGGAGTGCCAGAAGAAGAGGAGCAGGAAATTGAAAACTTATTTGAAAACATAGTGAAGGAAAACTTCCCTAATTTGGCGAAGGAAATAGACATACAACTCCAGGAAGCACAGAGAGTCCCAAACAAGTGGAACCCAAAGAGGTCCACACCAAGACACATCATAATTAAAATGCCAAAGTTTAAAGAGAAAGAGAGAATCTTAAAAGCAGCAAGATAAGAGAGTTACGTACCTACAGAGGAGTTCCACAAGGCTGATTTCTCAAAAGAAACTTTGCAGGTGAAGAGAGGCTGGCAAGAAGTATTGGATGTGATGGAAAAACAAGGACCTACAACCAAGATTACTCTATCCAACAAAGTTATCATTTAGAATGAAGGGCAGATAAAGTGCTTCACAGACAAGGTAAAGCCAAAGGAGTTCATTATCACCAAGTCCTTATTATATGAAATGTTAAAGGGACTTATTTAAGAAAAAGAAGATCAAAACTATGAACATTAAAATGGCAACTCACAACTATCAACAACAGAACCTAATAAAAAACAAATAAACAAAAACAAACTAAGCAAACAACCAGAACAGAAACAGAATCATAGGTATGAGAACCATTTGGAGGGGTATCAGCTGGGATGAGGAAGGGGGAGAAATGGGGAAATGGTGCAGGGATTAAGAAGCATAATTGGTAGGAGCAAGATAGACAGGAGGATGTTAAGAATAGTATAGGAAAGCGTGAAGCCAAAAAACTTAACATGTTTGAGCCATGGACATGAACTAAGGGGGAGGATTGCTGGAGGGAAGTGGGGTACAGGGCGGAGGGAGGCAAAGAGAAAAAAAATGGGACTACTTAATAGCATAATCCATAAAATATACTTAAAATTTTTTTAAATAAAATAGAGAAAAAAACTTAAGCACCCAAAACATGACAGGTCACTATATTTTGAGAGCAAAATAAGTATTTTTGTAATTTTGACAAATCAAAACTTAAAATAGTTTTATTTTTATTTCATCCCATTAAACTTTTGCTTATGTATACTTTATAGTATTTATGCACATTAACAGTACATTTTTACAATTTACAAATAGATATACATACAGTTTATGCTTTAAATTTTTTGCTGACATATTTATATAATCAAAATATGGAGTCACCTGATGTAAAATATTTCTTCCAACTTCCTCCATCTCTGATTGCAAGTAAGGGTACTTAAGTATGTGTGTTTTGGTTGACTTTGTGGATACTATCATCTAGCCTGTGTAAATTTCACAGCATTCTTATAAATAGTCCAAAGTCTTATGACCTTTTCTCATAAGGAATCATGTCCTCTGTTGGCTAGATAGTGGTCCTCCATGCTGGCTGTACCCTAGCTAGAATCACCTGGGCAGCTTTTTAAAATAGAAAAATACCTCCAGAGATTGATTTAATTGATATGATGTGGAAGCAAGCTGTATTAAAATTTTCAAGTCCCCTGGATAATTCTAACATGCAGCCACTGATCCAAAGAGATAGGAACTGTAGTTTTCTAAATAACCTAGTTCATGTCGCTTGTAGTTTATTTATAGAATTATTTTTATTTGTTTATAAAGTAAGTACAATATTAAGATTATTATTTCTATACTGTTTAGTTTTAAAAATGAAATGTTACAGCAGGAACATCAGTTTTATCCTGAGTATAAAATTATTCGTAATTTAATGACCACGGACATCATTAAAATCTCTTCTGTAATTACATGTACATTGGTATTACCTGATGCCACAGAGCAGAATATTGATTATGAGCCTGTGTTGGAAATTATCAAAAAAGATTTAACTTATGCTGTAGTACAAAAATTTTGTGGGGTTTTTTTGTTTGTTTTTTTTAATTTTGGGAAGGGAGGGAGAAAGAGGAAGAGAAACATTGATGTGAGAAACATCAATAGATCTGTTGCCTCTCCCATGCGCCCCAACCAGGACGAACTTGCAACCCAGGTGTATGCCCTGCCCTTGGGAATGAAACCAGTGACTTTTCACTTTGTGGGATGATGCCCAACCAACTGAGCCACACTGGTCAGGGCCAAAAATTTTGTTTTAAAAAAATTTTATAGGTTAACCCATAGTGCAGTCCCTGAAGGCATTAAAGAGATGCTCCGCTTTACTTTGTTTTTAAATATGTGTAAGGTTAAATTTTCAGCATCTAAGTTTCTCTAGTGAGAAATATTTCCATTATGTCTGGGTTTTCAGATTATACTTTTTAAGTTTTACTTTCACTGCTCAAAGTAAAATTATGCTGCACTGCCCCCAATATTGCTTTTTTTTTTTTATAACTTAAAGCAGGAAAACACCAATTTTAATGCATTATTTTTGAGATTGAAGCATGTAAACCAAGATTAAAAGAAAAAAGATCTCGGTAGAAGTTGGTACTTTTTTCACTACTCATTAACTTTGCTAATCACAACTTAATATGACCCTTAATCTTATCCTTTCAGTTTTGAGTTTTATGTGTTTTTTTTAACTTATTTTAACATTTTTTTATCTTTACCTGAGGACATGCATATTGATTTGAGAGAGTGAGGAAGAGGCAGGAGAAAGAGGGAGAAAAACATTGATGTGAGAGGAAAACATCAATTGGTTGCCTTTTGAATATGCCCTGACTGGAGAAACCTGCAACCTAGGAATGTGCCCTGGGTGGGAATAGAACCTGCAGCCTCTCAGTTTGCAGGACAAACTCGGATCAACTGAGCCACACCCGCCAGGGCTTTTCTACCTTATTTTAAATTCTTATCTTTGTTCTCTCTCCTGTCAACTAGAGTGTGTGCTCTTTCTAAAGTGGGCCATCTTTCTTTATCAGCAGGATTTTTTTATTTGAAAACATTTTTTTCTATTAATCTTCCTAGCTTCTCCAGTAATTTTACACAAGGTGGAAATGACTGAAGAAGCTAAATACAGTAGTATTTACTTATCGCGGACTCACCGTATTGCGGGATTTTTTAAAAATATTGTATTTAATTATTTATCGCAGATTTTTCACTATATCGCGGGATTTTGTGGTACTGTATACATATGTTGTTAAAGTTATGTAGGTTTAGGAGCGTAGAATATGTTTAAGAACATAAGTAGTGTTTATAAAAGTGTGGAAAAGGTTAATAAGGGAGTGGGAAAGGTTAATAAGGGACCGGGAACAGTTTATAAGTATGTGGGAAGGGTTTATAAGCCTTAAAATATATATATAAACTAAAATAAATATAAGGTTCCTGCTTCGCGGATTTTCACCTATCGCGGTGGGGGGGGGTGTTGTCTAGAACATAATACCTGCGATAAGTGAAGGAATACTGTATACCATCTATGGGTGGAAGGTGAATATACCATCACTTCTCTTTTGAGTTTCCTAGAATTTAACTTTTTCTATCTTCTTTCAGCACAAATCAAAGCTGGGCAAAGGGAGAGCAGACAGAATATTATGCAACTGTACCTCCAATCAGAGAATACAAAAGCCTAACACTGGTCTTTTCCCACTTCCTCTGTATTTTTCTTGAAAACCAATGGCCTTTGGCTAAATGAAATCCACAACCCACCCAAGCCTGTGGGAAAGGAATAGGTTTTCCCCACCCCTTCCTTAGTCTGATTCTCTCTCCTCTTTTCTAGATCCCAAGTTAAGATTTTCTTATTCCACACTTGACGAGAATAAAGGGTTATTACAGCTTTATCCTCTGGTCCAGACATGTTCCTGCTTTTATAGCAGGCCCCCTTTCTGAACTCCATCACAATACAAAACATAAACCTGTTCAAGTGCAGTAGTGGAAGGGGATTTCAGAATGTAAACTAAGTACAGTTATAACCAGGGAAAATAGATATATTTTAGTAATTGGTCAGTAAAGCAAGGCTTAAAATATTAATCCCCTAAGACACTCCATGATATCATTTCTTTTTTAATTCAAAGACCCTCCTGCTTGGATTTATGTGTTTTGTTCTACCTTTCATGCTTTCTTTCTCCATCATACAGTCATTCTCTGTCCTTCTTTCCTAGAGAATGAAAATCCTTTCTTGAGTGGACTTTGAGTCCATCCTTTTGGTTTTGCCCCTCTTGCAGCTTCCTTTCTTGCTTAATTGGGATAGACTCAGTACTTCTGCCTTTATCCTTAAAAGTATTTTTTTCCATCTGTTTAATCTTTCCCACACTGGGAAGACTTGGATTTTCTCCTTGGTTATAGGTTTCACTGATATCTCCCCTCTCTAGTCTTGGTTCTAGCTCTTCTAATCCTTCTGCTCTTCTCTAATAATTAAATCCTTTTTAGTTGCTCATAGTTGTTTTCTTTCATGTTCTTCCCACCCAGAAAATGTTGAGACTGGCTGGATTTCATGTCTCCCCAACAATACAGTCTGTGTCATGAATGTGCTTTTTTTTTCAGCATCATGATCATGTGAGTTCATGGGATCTATTAGCACATTTAAAATGCTCAAGATCCTCTGTAAACATTTTAATACATGAGCCCTAAGAATAGGATATATTTTGCAAGAGGCTATCTTATTTGTCCTGTGTCTTAATGCAATGCAAAGCCCAGAGTTTATACTTAATTATTTTAAAGAGATGAATATAGCCCTGGCCAGTGTGAGACGTCATCCAGTAATCAAAAGGTTGCAAGTTTGATTCCCGGTCAGGGCATATACCTAGTTTGTAGGTTCCATCCCTGGTCCAGGCATGGATGATACCCAGTCTGAGTGCAGACAGGAGGCAACCAATAGATGCTTCTCTCTCACGTTGATAATTCTCTCTCTCCCTCCCTCTCTCTCTTTTTTTCTTAAAGTATATTATATTGATTATGTCGTTACAGTAGTCCCAGTTATTTTCCCTTTGCTCCCCTCTGCCCAGTACCCCCCTTCCCTCCAGCAATCCCACCCTCCTTAGTTCATGTCCATGGGTTGTACATATAAGTTCTTTGGCTTCAACCCTTTCCTATATTATTCATAACTTCCCCCTGTTTATTTTTTACCAACCAATTATGCTTCTTATTCCCTGAACCATTTCCCTACTTCTCACCCTTCCCCCTCCCCACTGATAACCCTCCAAATGATCCCCTTACCTATGATTCTGTTTCTATTCTGATTTGCTTACTTGGATTTTGTTTTTATTTTTTACATTCAGTTGTTGATAGTTGTGAGTTTGTTGTCATTTTAATGTTCATAGTTTTGATCTTCTTTTTCTTAAGTCCCTTTAACATTTCATATAATAAGGGCTTGGTGATGTTGAACTCCTTTAGCTTTACCTTGTCTGGGAAGCACTTCATCTGCCCTTCCATTCTAAATGATAGCTTTGCTGGATAGAGTATTCTTGGTTGTAAGGCCTTGCTTTTCATCACTTTGAATACTTCTTGCCAGTCCCTTCTTACCTGCAAAGTTTCTTCTGAGAAATCAGCTGATAGTCTTATACAAACCCCTTTGTAGGTAACTCTCTGCTTTTCTCTTGCTGCTTTTAAGATTCTCTCTTTAACTTTAAACTTTGGCACTTTAATTATGATGTGTGTCAGTGGGGTCTTCTTTGGGTCTAGCTTGTTTGGGACTCTGTTCTTCCTGGACTTGTATGTCTATTTCCTTCACCAAATTAGGGAAGTTTTCCTTTGTTATTTTGTCACATAAGATTTCAATTTCTTGCTCTTTCTCTTCTCCTTCTGGCACCCCTATGATTCAGATGTTGGCACATTTAAAATTGTCCCAGAGATTCCTAACCCTGTCCTTATTTTTTTCAATTCTTATTTTCTCCTTGTGCCCTGGTTGACTGTCTATTTCTTCCTTATGTTTCAAATCATTGATTTGAAGCCTGGTTTCCTTCCCTTCACCGCTGGTTTTATGTGGATTTTCCTTCATTTCATTTAGCATAGCCTTTACTTCTTCTTTTATGCGTTTGCTGTACTTAAGCATATCTGTCAAGCCTGTGAGCATCTTTATCAGCAATGTTTTGAACTCTGTGCCTGTTAGGGTGGCTATCTCCTCGTCGCTTAGTTCTCCCACTGGAACCTTGATCTGTTCCCTCTTTTGTTCCCTCTTTTGGGCCATACTTCTCTGTCTCTCATTCTGACAGGTTCCTGTGTGTGTTTGCCTCTGTCACGCCTGTTACATTGTAAGGGGTAAAGCCTTAGGTATTTATCAGTACAGGGTACCTATTTCACCACGATGTGACACTGTATGTGGGAGAGGGTTCTGAGAGGGAACAATGCCACTTGCTCAGCACTTGCTCCTTTACCAGGCACTTCTCCCACTTCTGTATGGGACTAGCACCTCTTCAGCTATTGCCCTAGCCATCATTCCCAGAGTGGGTGGGTCTGCAGACATTCTAGGACTGTGGGGGCCTTTTAAACAAGTGGACTCTGCTGAGAAACTGGCAGTTTCTTCCTCTGCCCCAACCCCCACTGGTTTGCACAGTCAGAAGCAGTGAGGCTTTATTTTTCCTCATGCTGGAATTGTGAGTTGTGTGGTCTGGTATGGTGCTGGGAGCACTCCCCAGGTGTCCCTTCGTACTTTTTAAAATGTGTGACTGCTCTTTCTGCTCACCTGCTGCTGCTGCCACCACCGCACTGCTTTCTCTCCACCCAAGCTCTCCCCTCCTACCTGTCTTGCTGAGTATTTCTTTATATCTTTGTTGGACTTACATGCAGCTCAGTTTTGAGGTAGTTGTATTCCTTCTTGGTTGTGGATGGAGACGCAGTGTGTCTGTCTAGGCCTCCATCTTGGGCAGAAGTTCCCCTTCCTCTTAAAAGCAATGAAAAAATGTCCTCAAGTGAGGAAAATAAATAAATAAGTGGGTTTATTTTTTAAATCGAGTACATTTGACATATAACATTGTGTAAATTTAAGGTGTACAATGTTTTTGATACATATTACATAATTATTGTACAATATTGTTTACATTTATTACACTGTGCACTAGATCTCCGTGGCTTATTTACCACTTGTTGCAAGTTTGTACCTTTAACCACCATAAGTTCTCATCCTACTACCCCCAGAAATTAATAGATTTTGAGTTTTACTCCCAAAGTGTACATAACAAAAAAACTAAGATTGTTAAACCTTTTTCCTTGTCTAGTTTCTGATTTTATTTAATTGAGAGACAGTTATTTTTTGTTGTCAAAGTTACCTCTTGTCGCTAATTTGAAAGTTCCTGATTAAGAATAAGTTAGCTCTAAGTCGCTCTGTTGGTTGGAGCATCATCCTGTACACCAAATGGTTGCAAGTTCAGTCCCTGGTCAGGGCACATATGGTGGGCAACTAGTCAATGTTTTTCTCTCTCCTCCCCACTCCCACTTCTTCTCTAAAATCAATAAACATATCCTTGGGTGAGAAAATAATTAATTTAATTTTTTAAAGAATTAAGATAAATTTTTAATCTTAACATCAGTAGAAACAAAATTTTATTTTTTTTATAACAAATCTTTGTTA
This sequence comes from Furipterus horrens, assembly GCF_987537825.1. Taxonomy (NCBI): domain Eukaryota; kingdom Metazoa; phylum Chordata; class Mammalia; order Chiroptera; family Furipteridae; genus Furipterus; species Furipterus horrens. The sequence continues at coordinate 48,308,421 of NW_028327182.1, forward strand.
AAATAGAGTGAATTTAACTATTTGAGGCTGGAATTTATGCAATGATTTATTGTAAGTTTTGAAATACATTTTATTACTTTTAAAGCTAGGCCCTGGATTATAGTTATTCCAGTTGATGCATAGGAGAATGTTCCCTGGCAGCTGTCACCTACTGGTGCTTTATTTACCAAGTGGGCTACTGCAGTTTATATATGTTTCTTCTAACAAGTCCTTGATACTGTATCAAAATGAAATGTTTCTAAGAAAATGAAAAGCTTAATCAACTGGAAGTTTGCACTTTTTCAATAAAAAGATAATTTTTTACAAATGAACAAGTCCCTGGATAGTAACACTAGAAGTAAGTTCGTACATTCCCTTAGTGCCATTGCTTACTTCATTTTATACAAAAAATAAGTTCAGGGAGGTCACACAGAGTTGGGGTGAGAAACAGCCTCCTGTCACTGCCCATATCTTGGCTTTTTACCAATGCTTCCCAAACTCGTCACTTCCTAGAGAACCTGTTCTATGATCTGCCAGCCTCTAATCCTCTGCCTGCCCATAAAACCCCAAATTTTGAAAAATGTCACCTACTAAACTGCATTTGTTAGGTGAACTTACTGTATTTGGGGTAATCAAAAACAAAAGAACTTAAAGTTAGACTTTCTGACCAGTAGGAGTTAACCAGTAGCCACACTGAATTAATAGAATTTTGGCAAAGAAGGCTCTTTGGGGGGAAGAAATGGACACATTACATAAAGCTAAATTTAGGAAATAATGAAAATGGTTTTTAGATTGACATTAATACAGATCTAAAACTTCTTAGAGCCTTAAAGATCCGAGGAGCTGTGAGAGCAATGAGGACCCAGGCTCTGAACCACTGCTCTTTAACTTGCTACCTTGCAGCTTAAAATCTAGTAGTTATTTGGATGGCTAAAAAGAAAGTGAATGTGTTTCAGATTTGAGCATGTTCAATTGATGATTTTATTTCTTTTGCTTTTTGCACATAGATTGAATATGAAAGGAAAAAGAAAGAAGATGGAAAACGAGCTCGAGCTGATAAACAGTATGTTTTAGACATGCTGTTTTCTGCTTTTGAGAAACATCAATATTATAACCTTAAGGACTTGGTGGACATCACAAAACAGCCTGTGGTATGTATATGCTCACATTGATCCTTTAACTATGTCCCGCTTCATTAACAATGCATTATTGAAGAGGAGTGTGTCATATGTGAATAAGTTCACATGCACTTATGCTATTGTCGAGTTTTATTTTGACATTCAGAAAAGACGTCTTAATGCAGTTTCATTATTTTGAATTTTCAAGTATATTTAATATTAATAGTTCCATATGGAGAAAAGGTAGATTTATCCTTCTTTTGATTGATTCTTAAGTCCTGAAGTCCTTTTTTATATCATTTCTAGTCTTTCTTTTGTTCTCCTCACTCCTTCCAAAAAATGCTCAGCTGCTTTTGTTAATTGGAAAATGTGCCTTAGAAGAATCAGATTTCAATAAGAGTCATACTGCTCTGTCACTGTGAGAGTTTATTTCTGACTTGTGTGCTATTCTCTAAATCTTTTAAAAATCAGAATCTACTAGCACTAATATTATGTCCTTTTAAACTGACAGTATTTCCTCATGATGCTTGTTGAGATTGTAGTCAGGTTGGCCTGTTTTCCATTTTTAAGGAACAATTTAATGTTTATGTTTTAGAAATCTTGGTTTTTCTATAATCATTTTTATTATTTCTGCAGACTTTTGTACCTACTTGGTAATAATTTATTTATTTTTAATTATATTTTATTGATTATGCTTACAGTTGTCCCAATATTTTTCCCTTTGCTCCCCTTCGCCCAGTACCCGTCTTCCCTCCAGCAATCCCAGCCCCTTTAGTTCATGTCCATGGGTTGTGTATATATGTTCTTTGGCTTCTCCCTTTTCTGTACTATTCTTAACTTCCCCTCTCTATTTTCTTCCTACCAATTATGCTTCTTAATCCCTGTACCTTTTCCCACCGTTCTACCCCTTTCCCCTCCCAGCTGATAACCCTCCAAATGATCTCCATACCTATGATTCTGTTCCTATTCTGGTTATTTTTTTAGTGGTTTTTTTGTTGTTGTTTTTATTTTTTAGACTCAGTTGATAGTTCTGAGATTGTTGTCATTTTAAAGTTCATAGTTTTGATCTTCTTTTTCTTAAATAAGTCCCTTTAACATTTCATATAATAATAGCTGAGTGATGATGAATTTCCTTTAGCTTTACCTTGTCTCGGAAGCATTTGATCTTCCCTTCCATTCTAAATAATAGCTTTGCTGGATAGAGTAATCTTGGTTGTAGGTCCTTGCTTTTCATCACTTTGAGTACTTCTTGGCGCAGTCTCTTCTTACCTTCAAAGTTTCTTTTGAGAAATCAGCTGATAGTCTTATAGAAACCCCTTTGTAGGTAACTCTCTTCTTTTCTCTTCCTGCTTTGAAGATTCTCTTTAACCTTTGGCACTTTAATTATGATGTGTCTTGGTGTGGTCCTCTTTGGGTCCAACTTGTTTGGGACTCTTTGTGCTTCCTGGATTTGTGTGTCTGTTTTCCTCGCCAAATTAGGGAAATTTTCCTTCATTATTTTTTCACATAAGTTTTCGATTTCTTGCTCTTCCTCTTCTCCTTCTGGCACCCCTATGATTCAGATGTTGGCATGTTTAAAGTTGTCCCAGAGGTTCCTAAACTCTCCTCGTTTTTTTTTTCAATTCTTATTTCTTCATTCTGTACTAGTTGACTGTTTATTTCTTCCCTTTGTTCTAAATTGTTGATTTGAAACCTGGCGTCCTTCCTTTCACCATTTGTTTCATGTGGATTTTCCTTCGTTTCAGTTAGCCTAGACTTCACTTCTTCACTTCTGCATTTGCCGTACTCAAGCATGTCTGTCAAGTCTGTGAGCATCGTTATCACCAGTGTTTTTAACTGCATCTGTTAGGTTGGCTATCTCCTTGTTGCTTAGTTCTCCCATTGGTACCTTGATCTTCCCTTTTTAGGGGGGCCATTCTTCTTTGTCCCCTCAACTTGACAGTCTTCTGTGTTTGCCTCTGTATCTTAGGTAAAACTGTCACACCTATTACATTGTAAGTGGGGGAGCCTTAGGTATTCATCAGTATGGGGTGACCCATTTCACTAAATTGTGGCGCTGTATGTAGTGGAGCCATGAGAGAAGAAACAATGCCACTTGCTCAGCACTCACCCCTTTTCCAGGCACTTCTGCTTCCTATATGGGCCTGGTGCCCCTCTAACCTGTTGTCCTGGTTGTGGTCCCCAGAGTGGATAGGTTTGTGGACATTCTAGGACCGTGGGAGCCTTCTAAACAAACAAACTCTTCTGAGAGACCAGCAGTGTCTTCTGTTGCCCCAACCCCCACTGGTTTTCACAAAGCAATGAGGCTTTGTTTTCCCTGGCACTGGAGCCGTGAGCTGCGCAATTTGGTCTGGGCTGGGATCACTCCTCAGGTGTCCCTCCCGACTTTTATAATGTGTGACTCCGCTTTCTGTTGAATGGTCATAGCCACTTACTTGCTGCTGCCGCTGCCACCACCACCACCATACCATGTTCTCTCCGCCCCTTCTCTGCCCCTCCTACCTGTCTGGATAAGTATTGCTTCTTTATATCTTTGTTTGTTGGACTTCCATGCAGTTCAATTTTTTGGTAGTTCTGGTTGTTTTTAGTTTCAAGTTAGTTATGTGTTTTCTTATTGTCATGGAGGGTGGCGAACCATGTCTACCTATGCCTACATCTTGGCCAATAGTCCTCTCTAATCCATTGAAAACACTGGTAACAAGTAAAGGATCCAAATCTTTTCTCCTGCCTTTGACCTTTCCTTCTGTTTATTTTTCTTACACTTAATGTTAGCCAAGTATCAAATTAAATTCAGTATTTACTTATAAGTTTTTTAGAAAAACCTTTTATTTTCTGTTCTTTTATCATTTGTCCACTTTGCCAGTATGCTCAATGAATACATTATTCTAACTGTCTTGTTTATTTGCTTCAGAATATATAACAAGATAACTGGTTTTTTAAAAACTTTTTAACATAACCAAATTACTACTTATTAAAGGGCTTGGTACATTTTTTGCAGATTTATTCAAATCTGTAGGTAATGATTCATAAAACTTCAGTATTGATCAGTTTCCCACTTCTGCAGAGATTTCTCTCCTATTGTACTTCAACCTTCTACTTTTTCATTTAAAAAATCAATTTAAATTCCAAAAGATCTTAAGTAGTTTTTCTAATAGACAACAAGAAAGTGCTCATGCTGCAGTATTATCATCTCATCTTAATGACTTCACTGGCTTCGGCATCACAGCCTTAGAAATGGCATTCCAAGCTAGAAAAAAAAATTGAAATAGATTAATTCATTAGCTAAGCTGTGTTTTCTCCTGATTTTAATGAAGTTTATCTGTGTGTTTTATATAAATATGAAAAGGTCAATCAAGAATCTCTGAATACAAACAATATTCTCATAGAATAAGACACACAGATATATATGTGCAAAATAGACATTTGTAGAGGGACATTCAGAAGGAAAAGAAAGGCCTTAACATGGACTGGCACATTTTAAAAGTTTTATTCATCTTGCATCAAAGAAAAGGAATAACTAGTAATTCTCTCAATTTTGGTTCTTCAGATAATTTTTATGAGGTGGTACTCAGTGAACCTCTTAAAACAGAGCTTCCCTTAATTAATGGACTTTAAGGAATCCACTAGTCTCCTTAATATGTTCACAAGTGTATAGATTTTTCTGCGGAGCAGATCCATACTTATATCAGATTCTCACTGAGGGCCTAAGTCCCTCAAAAAGCTTTTGAACCACTGATCCAGAAATAAAATTATTTTATAATAGTTTTATTATTTAAAGACTGAATTGCCTCAGCAAGCATAATATGATTCTTGAAGGCAGGATTGTATGTTCATGTTTCTAAATATTCATACACTCTACAACACAGAGTAGAAGTGTCATAAATATTGTATTCTATGAATTAATTTAGAAAAAGGGGAAAGGGTCACATCCTCTGTATCCAGGGCCATCAAGTTTTCCTCAGACAGATTTTGACAAGCCTCATGTCATTTATGTCTGGAGTAAAGGACAAAGAGCTAGGCTTAAGAAAGTGAGAACACCAGGGCTACATTTATTCTTGCTCAGAGGAAAAAGCAGGATGTGATCAGCACAGGTTCCATCCTTGCTGTTACCCTCAGTGGGATCTGGGAAAGTCGCTTCCATTTCTAATATTAAGGGAGTAGATTATCTTTGTGATCCCTTCCACCTCTAACTCTGTGGTTCTCTCCCTATTCTATTTACATCCTCTTCTCTCCACCTCCCTCTCACATTTGAACTGAGTTGGCAAAGCCCTTTGATTGCAAACCTAAAAAGAAAGTGCCCAAACTCATATCCATGTAGGTAACTGTCCCCTTTTACAGGTTCACAAAACATAAGTGAATTTGTTCTAATGGTCATCTGTACACACTAATTTGCCTTTAGTCCGAGCAGCAGGAAAGTAAAGGAACCCAGTGTAGCATGAAGATAAGTTATCCAGGAACAGGGTTTTCTGATTTTATGGAAAGAGCACTGGATTTGGAGTTACAGAATCTGCGTTTAAGCCCCAACCCTATCATTTAGCCAAATAATCCTGAACAGGATACTTAAATATGTTTAATGAATAATACATTATGTAACATTTAAATTATTTAACATGTGACATTTAATATGAAATTTCCCAATAGTTTAAATTAAATGTTTATAATATTATAAAATTAAAATACATAAATATGTTTAAAATAATACCTAGTTATAGGATCCCTATAAACAAGTAATGTTTATGAAAGATGCATTGTTAACTGCAAAGTATTTTACAAATGTTTATTTTTAGTATTATTATTAAACACATTCTTGAGCTCTATGTAAAGGGAAGAAATTGTATTTGTGTTAATAATCACTTCTTTAGTATCTTCATTTAATGACATTCTCTCATTTTTCAGATGGGATCCAGTGCAACTTTTGATAAGTTTCTAAGCACGAAGTGTAACATTTCAAAGGCCCTCATTAATACTGCTATATTCTTAGGTTACCCTCTGTTTTCTGGCATTTAGAATATCATTGTTGACATAGTCTGAGTGAATTGTATTTTCTTGTTTTTCCAGTTTCTTCCTTTCTGTATCCTTCTTCCTAAAAACCTTCACTTCTGCAAGCAAAATTATTAATTAGAGAGACTGTCCTCAGGGCCAGTCTTTTTTTCTCATGTAGCATTATGTGACTTGCATAAGCAATCAAAGAGTTAAGGGCAAATAAGCCATTTTAAAAGGCCAATCTCTGGTAACTAATGTAAAGTCAGAAACACAGTCAGTCATCATTTAAAGTATTGTTTTTACACAGTTTAAATTTTTGAGCCTCCCCCCTTTTAAAGTGAAATAGGAGAGGCAATTTTTGATCTGTCACCCTTAATGTGTTATGTCTAGTGTTTCTTTATATTTATCATATCTTTAAAATAGAAGCACGCATAGCATTTCCTTCAAAATATAAACAATTAGAAACTTTACCTAATTGTTTCCATTAAAACATTAAACTATCAAGACCACTTTGAACACTAACCCATTTACCAGTGTTTCTATTAAAAGTGCCACCCAAAATCAGCTCTGATTATAACTGAGCCAGTTAATTTCCTTGTGTTACATCCATTGAATTTCAGGTCAAGATTTAGGGAGATTTATCTTTAATTATCAATAATCCCCTCTACTTCTGGCCAAGATGGAGGCCTATACTGACATGCTCCGTCTCCCTCCACAACTAAGAAGGAATACAACTACTGCAAAACCAGAAATAACCAGAAGTTCCAGAAAATAAAGCTACATGGAAGTCCAACGTATGAAGTTATAAAGAAGTGGTGCTCGTCTGGATGGGTAGGAGGGGCGAAGCCGGGCAGAGAGGTCAAGCTGTGCTGGCGGCAGCAGCTGTGGTGAGGGGCAGTGGGACAGTGGTAAGCACAGACACCCGTATTTAAGGGGAGGCGAGAACCACCTGGGGAGCACCCCTGGCTGCAGACCAAACCCGTCAGCTTGTGATTCCAATGCCGGAAAAGGCAGACCCCCATTGCCTCGGACTGTGAGGGCTGGAGGGCATGGGGACAGAGGAGGAGGCTCTCGGGCTCTCAGCGGAAAGTGAACGGCAGGAATCCATCTTGGACACCCACCCCCACACAAAGCTCCACAGTGTGGTGAGAAGGGTCCCCAGTAGTGACGAGTGCACGGGGTTCTGCCCCCTATAGCATAGGAGGTATGACCTCCCTGCCCAGGAAGCAAAGCTAAACACAAAACTGTCAGGATGGCAGGGATCATGATAGAGATACCAATCATGCAGCTGACCAGACAGCAAATATATGATCTGTCAGACCAGCAGATAGAATATCTTTCTGACGCTCAGTTCAGAGCTATAGTTATAAGAAAGCTTACAGACCTAACAGCAGATCTTAAACAAGACAGGGAAGGAATGAAGGCTAGTCCTACTGAAATGAAGAAAAACACTTATGAAATAAATGGTGTAGGAAGGAAAACTAGGGATCAAATCAACAAATCGGAACATAGGGAAGGAACAGTCAACCAGTGCAGAAAGAGGAAACAAAAAGTGAGCATAATAAGGAGAGGCTCAGAAACTTATCGGACAGCTATAAGGAGGCCAACATCCAAATCATAGGGTTACCAGAAGGTGAAGAAGAAGAACTAGAAATTGAAAAATTATGTGAAAAAATAATGAAGCAGAACTTCCCTAACTTGGGGAAGGAAATGGAATTACAGGTCCAGGAAACACAGGAGTTCCAAAAAAACAGGACCCGGGGAGGACCACACCAAAACTCATTATAATCAGAATCTCAAAAATTAAGAATAAAGAGAGAATCTTAAAAGCAGCAAGAGAGAAGAAGAGAACTATGTACAAAGGGGTCCCAATAAGACTCTCAGCTGATTTCTCAAAGGAGACTGCAGGCAAGAAGGGACTGGCAAGAAATATTCAAAGTAATGAAAGCAAAAACCTACAGCCACGATTACTCTATCCAGCGAAGCTGTCATTCAGAATAGAAGGGCAGAGAAAGTGCTTCCAGGACAAAGTATAACTGAAGGAGTTTATTAGATCCAAACCACTGTCATATGAGATGTTAAAGGGACTTGTTGAGGAGAAGGAGGATCAAAGCTATGAACATTAAAATGAAAACTGTATCACAACAACCAACAGCAGAAGCTAGGGAGTCGAAACAAAGGCAAACTAAGTAGGCAACAAGAGTGGGAAAAGAATTATAGGTATGGGGAACATATTGGGGGGAGGTCAGCAGGGAGGGGAAGTGGGTAAAGGGAGAGAGATGGTGCACGAATTAAGAAGCATAGTGAGAGGGAGTGGAGTAGATAGGAAGGTGTTGAGAAGAACTATATGCACAACCAGAGGGCATGAACTAAGGAAGGGGACAGTTGGGGGGGTGTTACTGGGTGGAGGGGAACAAAGGGAAAAGAAATTGGGACAACTGTAACAGCATAATCAATAAAACATTTTTTAAAATGATAATAATTTTCTCTAAGTCAGCGGTTGCCAGTTCTGTCAACCCAGTGAATAATTTTTTTTTTTAATTCAGAATGTTATTGAACAGTTTGCATGCTTTTATTAAAGTAAGTTAAAATCAACAGGAAAAATTAGGCAAAGAGTTGTATGGCTTTGATTTTGAGGCAACTTGATACCCATGTGTCAAGTTCCCCAGCCATAAATAATGCTCAACAGGCTGTTGCTTATTTACACAAAGTGGATTTTTAATAAAGCAATGCAACAGTAAGGTGATGTTAAACCTAATCCTCAGAGTTTGTCCTCAGAGACAGGCCAAAGTAAAGACATAAATAGAAGTAATTTAAATAAATCTGGAAGATGTGCTTTTTCTTAAGGATAAAATCACTAAAATATTTGAATATTAATTTTTTCTGTCAAAAATAAAGTTTTATTTATAAGTATATGCTATTCTAGATCTGTGAATTAATTGGGACTCTTAGTTGCAAGGAATAGAAACTCAATTCGAACTAGCTTTAACAAATATAGAATTTATTGGCTTCAGTAGCTAAGAAATTCAGGAATACATCTAGCTTTAAATATGACTAGATCATCCAGATCCTAATATTATTTAGTTAGAACTGTCTCTTCCCATGTCTCCACATCTCTTCTCATCATTCTGTTTCTTGTGTGTTGTGTTCGTTCTTAGACAGGATCTTCCCATGTGGCAGCCAAAATGATCCGCTAAAGTACCTCATAGCTAGCAACCTTTAAGTAAAAAAGAGAATATCTGTCCTGATCATTCCAATAAAAACCCCAGGGAAGATTTTATTGACCTGGTAGGGGTTTTATGCCCATCCGTGAACCAAGAGGATGGGGTAGGAGTACTCTGCCAACTAAGGCCCACTGCCTGATACAGAGTTAGCACCTAATTAGTGTTAATCGTTTTATTGTAATCTCTAGTTTAGTGTGTTCAAAACACATCTCTTCAATTCTCTGCCCCTCCAAAGCTTCTCCCAGACTTCTCCATTTAAAGTGACACCACCATTCCACAAGTTGCTCAGGCCAGATATCCCGTATTTCTCTTTCCTCACATATATATTTGTGTGTGTGTGTGTGTGTGTGTGTATGTGTATTTGACTCGGGATCTTTTTTTTAAGATTTTATTTTTAGAGAGAGGGTAAAAGAGGGAGAAAGGAAGGGAGAGAAACACCGAAGTGTGAGAAGAACATCGATCGGTAGCCTCTGGTGTACCCCCAGCTGGGGACCTGGCCCACAACTCAGGCATGTGTGCTGACTGGGAATTGAACCAGCAGCCTTTCAGTCCACAGGCCAGTGCTCAATCCACTGAGCCACACTAGCCAGGGGTTGACTCAGTATCTTAAAAGGCAAAGGTATCCTTTCTAATTTATAGAGCCAGAGAACAGAGTTGCCTAGTGGCTTGAACCTAGTTGTCCTGACTTCAGTCTAGGAATACCTCTTACCATTTCGCCATCTGTAGACCAGCAAGGAAAATATTTTTCTAAGATTAGGAATCCCCACCCCCCTTTTTTCAAAGATTTTATTTACTTATTTTTTAGAGAGAGCAGAAGGGAGGAAGACAGAGAGGGAGAGAAACAGCAATGTGTGAGAGAAACATGAATTGCTTGCCTCTTGCATGCTCCTAACGAGGGACGTGGCCTGCAACTCAGGCATGTGTCCTGACTGGGAATCGAACCTGAGACTTTTTGGTTTGCAGGCTAGCGCTCAAGCCACTGAACCACACCAACCAGAGCAGGAATCTCTTTTTAATGGGGGGAAAAAATCTCTCAGGCCAGCTGCTTTCTAATTTCTCTATTATTAAGAATCATCATCAGTCTAAACCAGGTACCTAGAGATTAGAATTTAAGCTCTATCTTAGTTTATTTAGTTCCTAATCCAAAGTAAAAATAGATATTTTTAAATGTTGGAAGCTCATTTCAAGTTTAGTGCTTAATAAGCTGTTTTTTTTTTCCCTTAAATCTTTATCATTTCTTTTCTATTCGCATATCTTCTGTCAGTTCTCTCCATTTTCCCTATAACTGGAAGTTTCATTGTTCTTTTTTTAAAGATTTTATTTATTTTTAGAGGAAGGGAGGGGAGGGAGAAAAAGGGAGAGAAACAATCAGTTGATTCTCACAGGCCTTCAACCAGGAACGAGACCAGCAACCTTTTGGTCCGCGATTCAGTGCCTAACCTACTGAGCCACAGCAGTAAGGGCTATAAGTTTTTATTTTTTTATTTTTTAACTTTTTAATTATATTTTATTGATTATGCTATTACAGTTGTCCCAATATTTCCCACTTTGCCCCTCCACCCAGCACCCCCTACTCCCTCAGGGCAATCTACACACCATTGTTCATGTCCATGGGTCATGTGTATGTTCTATGGCTACTCCCATTTCCTATACTGTACATGCCCATGGTTATTCTGTAACTACCTATTTGTACTACTTGAGCCCCTCACTTCTTTGCCCATTTCCCCACATTGTCCTCCCATCTGGCAATCTTCAAAACACTCTTTGTACTCATGATTCTGTTTCTGTTCTTCTTTGCTTAGTTTTTTTTTTCAGATTCAATTTTTGATAGATGTGTATTTATTTCCATTTTATTGTTCATAGTTTTGATCTTCATTTTCTTAAATAAGTCCCTTTAACATTTCATATAATAATGGTTTGGTGATGATGAACTCCTTTAGTGTTTTCTGTCTGGGAAGCTCTTCATCTGCCCTTTTGATTCTAAATGATGGCTTTGCTGGGTCGAGCAATCTTGGCTGTAGATCCCTGCTTTTCATGACTGAGTATTTCTTGCCAATCCCTTCTAGCCTGCAAAGTTTCTTTCGAGAAATCAGCTGACAGTCTTATGGGAACTCCCCTGTAGAAAACTGACTGCTTTTCTCTTGCTGCTTTGAAGATTCTCTCTTTATCTTTAACCTTTGCTATTTTAATTATGATGTGCCTTGGAGTGAACCTCTTTGCATCCATCTTGTTTGGGACTCTTTGTGCCTCCTGGACTTGCATGTCTGTTTCCTTCACCAGTTATAGAAGTCTTTCATTAATTTTTTAAAGAGATTTTCAATTTCTTGCTCTTTTTCTTTTCCTTATGGGTGCCATAATGTTGGAATGCTTGAAGATTGTCCTAAAGGCTGCTTATACACTATCCTTGTTTTCCTTCTTGTTGTCCTGATTGGTTGTTTTTTCCTTCCCTGTGTTCCAAATCATTGATTTTATTTTTGGCTTCATCCATTCTACTGTTGTCCCCCTGTAAATTGTTCTTTATTTCAGTTAGTGTACCCTTCATTTCTGACTAGATCTTTTTTGTGCTGTTGAGTTCCTCACTGAATTTGTTGAGCATCCTTATAACCAGTGTTTTGAATTCTGCATCTGGCAGATTGCTTATCTCCATTTTGTTTAGTTCTTTTTCTGGAGTTTTGATCCGTTCCTTCATTTGGGCCATGTTTCCTTGTCTCCTCATTTTAGCAGCCTCCCTGTGTTTGTTTCTATGTATTAGGTAGAGCTGATCTGACTCCCTGTCTTGGCATCGTGGCCGAATGTGGCAGATGCCCTGTAGGGTCCAGTCGCACAGCCTCCCCTATCTCCCAAGCTGGGTATTTGAGGTGCGCCCTTTCTGTGCTCCTGGCAGGTCAATGGGAGGGATTTACCCAGACCAGTCAGCTGCAAGGATTAGCTATGACCACTGACCACCAATCTCTGCCCTCCAAGGAGGATCAGCTGTTCACGAGCAGGGTGATGGTGCTCTGTGGTCTATAGCTCTCCATGGGTGTGCAGTTCTAAGGTTTCCCAGGTGGTGCAGGCCAAGGTCATCCCCTACCTGTGTTCTTCCTAGGGCCACCCTGCATGAGCTATAGAGCAGTCTGAGATGGCTGCTACTTGTGCTGGACTTGGAGATTCCCAGGCAAGGCCAAGCTGTGAATCTAGGCTGGCTGCTGCTAGTACTGGGCCTGGGACCACTTAGAAAGAGGTGTGGGGGCTGGGGGCTCACTGAGGCTGGCTGCTACTTGTTTGATAAGGTTTAGGAATTTCTGAAGCATGAGCCAATACCAGCCATTCGTATGGAAAAGTCATGGTTAATAGTGTGGGTGGGCCCATAAGTTGGGTAGGATGGAGTCTCAGGGGATCTCCAGGGCAGAGCCAGATTGATGAGTCTCAGATATGGCACCTGCCTACTGGCTGTGTGGCTCTGTGGCAAAGGCTCATAAAAGAGACAATGGCCTATGTCCACCTTTATATCTGTGAGAAAACTGTTCTCCAGGTCCCACCTTGATGCCAGATACTTCACTTCTTCCCTATATGGCACTGGTACCTTTCAAGCTGCTACCCCAGTGCTGGAGCTCAGAAGGAGTGAGTCTGAGTAAGTCCATGTGTGGGTTCTTTTAAGAGGAACTGCTTGGGACTCCAGTAGTTTCTTCCACCAGCTTAGTTCCACCAGCTGATTTTTGCAGCCAGAAATTATCAGGACTTATCTTACTGGCAGTGGAATCCTGGGCTGGTGGCCTGGTTTAGGCCTGGGACTCCCCACACCCAAGATATTCCTCCCAAATTTTTATCTACCACATGTGGATGTTGGTCCAGCCTGTTCCACATCTTCCCTCCTACCAGTCTGGATGGATGTGGCATCTTTAATTCCATAATTGTCACTTTCAGCTCGATTTCTGACAGTTTTGAGTGATGGTTGTTCTATATTTTAGTTGTAATTTTATGTGGCTGTACAAGGAGGCAAGCTGTGTTTACCTATGCCACCATCTTGACTGAAAGTCTAGAAGTTTTTATTTTTGAATGGTACTATTAAAACTTAAAAGACCACCCATTTAACAACAGAGTATATTAACGAATGACACACCTTTGTGAGACTCCTTTTTTTAAAAATAATTATTTGCTAACTTATGAAATGGAGCTTCAATTAAAAGTTTTAGAATATGAAATGTCATATTAAAATAAATTAACTATTGAATATAAATTGATGAAATTAAATATTTATGAAATTTTTAAATATTATTCTTATGAATAGAATGTTCTAATAACCAGTAGATCTATTACCAAGTTTATAAAGGGTTAGTAACATTTTCTCTTATTATATGCTTTGTCTCATACTATCTTTTTACCGTATTTCTGAATGAGCTAAAATTTTGGGTGAATTTACTAACATAACCAATTCAGTCCAGATTTTACTTGAGATATTATGTTGATAAAAGCAATACCTAACATAGGCACCCAATAAACAAAATTGGGCATTGATATACAAAATTTACATAGAATTTTTATTTAAGCAATAGGCATCAATATTTATATTTAATCTGAAAATAGTCATTATCCATCAAGTCTTCCCCACTTTTCCAATCCCATTTGATTTAAAGGAAGGTAAAGTAAGTTTTTAAGCTTCTTAACTGCTTTCTCCTGATTTCTTTATTTATTCCCTGCACAAGCTAGCACTTGTTTTTAGGCTTGCCGTTCTTGTGGAAGTTGTCTCAGGAAAGAAATAATTTTCTTTGCATTTGTCTCTGCATTAGGGAAAACATTATGGATTTAGATAAGTGTTTGAAGCCCCCCAGTTTCTCTGCCTAGGAAGGGGAACTGAGATACCAGAGGATAAGCCTGTTGGCAGAAGACCTTGTAGTGCCAACCAGCTGGCCTTCTTCAGTTCTTTATTACAGCTTTATAAGCCATTCCTTTCTTCTAGAATGTCCCAAGACAGATATTCTAATTCCATCATTTATCCAATATATATGAACTGATACCCAGAGCTAGCTATCATTAGACATGTTACATTACACATATAATTTAATAATTTAAAAAATGGTGTTTTCTTAATTCGTTGTATGATCTGGAGAGTTCCCCTTCCCCACCACCCCCAAATTGAAAACCTTTATTTTCAGTACAAGTTATACTTTTTTTTTTAAGTTATGGTTGAGTGGATTTTAGTATATGCACAGAGTTGTATAACTATCAACGACAATCTATTTTAGAATACTTTCTTCACTCCAGAAAAAAAAAAACTTCATACCTATTAACAACCATTCCTCTTTTCTCCTTATGCCGGACCCTAGGCAACCTCTAACCTGCTTTCTTTCTATAGATTTGCCTGCTCTGGGCATTTAATATAAATGGAATCATATAATATGTGGTCTCTTATGACTGGCTTCTTTCATTTAGACTTAAAATTTTCAAGTTTTATCCATGTTGTGGCATGTGTCAGTATTTCATTCCTTTTTATTGCTAAATAGTATACCATTATATGGATGTAAAACATTTTGTTTATTCTTTCACCCAGGGATGGGCATTTGACTTGTTTTCACTTTCTGACTATTATAAACAAAGCTTCTATGACCATTCATGTACAAATTTATGTGTGAACATATGTTTTTATTTCTCTTGGGAGTAGAATTGTTGGATCATTTTGGTAACCTTTTAACCTGAGGAACTGACAGATTGTCATCAAACCTTCTTTAATTCTTAGCCAGCAAAAAACTTACTCTCTATTCCAAATACTTCAGGTGAATAATAAAATACTTTATCATTGGGAATGCTAGATAATTTACTGAAAATTCTCTGTGGGTAAAATATATACCTACACAGTCTTTTTGCTTGCCATTTAGTTTCTTGCAACATTTTGTACATTTCAAACTACACCTCACACCAGATGCAGTAATATAGTTGCCATGGTTCTTAATGCAAGAAATCATATTTAAATTCCAAATGGAATTTTATTTTTTTCATCTTCATCTATTAAGTTTTGGATATCTCTGATTGTATTTTTCTGGTTAATAGTTTCAACATTAAATACACACACACACACTTTTTTCCTAGTTCAAAAGCACCATATCCCAGCCTTGGAATACCTAGCAATATGCTAAGGTTATATTACATTCAGCATATAAATAAACTAATAGTTTAGAAAGCAAGTGGTTAAAATGAAAAGTTTTAGCCCAGAGGAAGTAAACTTTATTTAACTGAAATCTGCAAACATGTGAATCTTTTGCCAAATCCAGATAGAAGAAGTGTTACTAAGAGTAAGATGATTTACCAGCATACAGATATTAATGCAGTAATAAATTGTTTTCTCAGAACTTGGATTAAGCCATAAGATAGGCCAGGGGTTAGGGGATAGGGTTCATGCCTTGACCATTTCATTATCCATCATCTCTCTGCTTAAGAGTTTCACAAAGAGGAATGCAGCCATTGGGACCCTGAGAGGAAGACAGGGCCAGGGTCTAGTAGAAAAGCAGAGGTGAAATCAAAAGAAGGAAAGGAGGAGAAAAATGCCAAGATGGCCCATATTCCATAGATGTCTGCAGCATCACCTTCCCTCTCCTCTTCACAGTTTTCTGTATGTAAAGCAGTTGCCTTGCTTCACAACTTATGCCTAATGTGTAGTTTATTTTTTTAATGAAAGAATTTTGTGCCTTGAAGCCACCAACACTTCATCAGTAAATCCTCTGTTCTGTTGACCTTGCTTAAAGGAGTCACAGTCAGACACACAAAGATCCCATAAACATGAAGTAATACTTTGACATTATTACAAAACTGATAATGCCCTCCCTGCCCTTGGATCACTTTATAATAAGAATCATACAAGTATAGTGATTTCCCTTTGGTGACTGCATTAACCAGTGCTGTGTCTTTGGTGTAGATTTGCATATCACATACTCACTCCAACCTTCTTGGGAACATTTTGTGACTAGAAGTCGAGTAGGGTCATATTATTGGCTTATACCTAAAGCAATGTTACTTGATGATCAGCTTTCTATCAAAGATACATCTTTTTGATCAATTTTTTGGAATTTAGATATAGTTAATTTATTATTTTTGTAATGCTTAACACTCAAGTTCCTGATAAAATGAAATGCAGATAAATCCTCCATTTGGTTGGCAGAGAGAAGAGGAAAACATGAGAAACAGCCAGGGTTGGAGGAAGAGAAGGAAGGAGAAAAAGCCATTGAAATAGTAGGCTGTGGGCCTTGTGACCCTACATAGGTTTATCTTGATCATGGAGGGGGGACTAGGAATTTGATCTATGAGTTTCTGGCTTTTTAGCCACCACAATTGTATCTTTAGCCACAAATGCAAATCATATCCTATCGCTTCACTTCTTTGATTCAGTATGTGCTTTGCCTTTTCCTTCCAAGGAAGCTGTAATATTCTCTCCCTTTTTTCTCTGCATGCAGACTTACTGTAAATACTCTCCCACACATCTCTTTGATGAAGAACTACTGAACCTCAGCCATTTTATTCAGATCTCGTTCTGCAGCACTGCACAGGGTCAGCAATAGAAATCTCTCCAATTTTATGTGATGTAAAGGTGATCTACTCAGTTCTAGAATCCTTTGTTTAAAATACAAGTAGGCAAAAGGTTACATTGAAAAGTCAGTGTTTAGAGTAACCATTCAGTTCAAGTGATCGAATATATACCCTCAAACAACCTAACGTCTTGACTCAGGATGGGTTAGGTGCTCCTTCTCAGTGCTCCCATGATGTCCTGTGTATATGTCCTAATTACTCTGCTTCTGTTTTTATTTCATGATTGCTGGTTATATGCCCTAAGTTTCCTGCCCCACATACCCTTATCTTAAACTGTGAACTCTGTGAGGATAAAAAACCTACTTGTACCACTCTGACACAGAGTAGATGCTAAAATAAATATCTGTGTGAATTTTTTAAAAGGAAAGTTAATTTTTAATCCTATTAGAGCCTTTAAAATTTCCCCCTCAGTTGGCTTTGTCCCGAACAATATTTCAGGACTATAATACAGACTTTAGTAATAAATATTACTCAAATTCAGGTAATACAATTTAATCAATCAACTTTTTATTTCTCAAACTGAGTCATTGCCTATAAGTTAATTAGAGCCTGAGTTCTAAAAATGAAAAGAACCAAAGCCTTGACTGCTGTGGCAAAAGGTCGCCGATTCAATTCCCAGTTAGGGCACATTCCTGGATTGTGAATTCGGTCCCCGGTCGGCACATGGACAAGAGGCAACCAGTCAATGTTTCTCTCTCACATGGATGTTTCTCCTCCTCTCTTTTCCCTCCTTTCCCTGCTCTCTAAAAATAAATACTTTTTTTAAAACAAGAAAAGAACCAGAGTTACCTTAGTTTATTTTCCTATACCTTTTAAGTAATATCCCCTCAAGCACCCTCTTCTCCAATTCTCTTAGCTCCCTTGTTTACTCTTAAGCACACCCTGTCCATTCAGTATAAGTGAGCTAAGCCTCCGTAATTTGCAGGCAGGCACTATAATAGGAACATGGTTTGATGGGAAAGACAGATATGTAAATAAAGGGTTATATTATTGAGAGCTGGGACTGTTAGGGAAAGTTTCTCTGAAAAAGTGACATTTGTGCCAAATCTTAAAGGATAAAGGGGGTAGATTTGGGGGAAGGAAGTAAGCGTTACAGGAAAATGAAACAGCATATGGAAAACCCTAAAAGCCTGCAAACATAGAAATGGCAAGTATGTTGTATTAAATGTGGCGAGGGCGCAGAAGTAATTCCAGCAAGGAGAATGGGTCGGATGGAGGGCTGCCGCACACTCTGGCAGGTCAGCGAAGAGCTGTGCAGAGACCTCTCCTTTTATTGAGTTTTGCAAGTATAGAAATCAACAGGGAGGGTAAAGAATGAGCTCACAGGTACATTCCAATAATGATTACAATATACAATTACTTACTTAGGATTAAAACAATGGGAGGTTAATATATAAACTATGAAGAATGATTTCTATCAAAAGCAAAAAATAGGAATTCAGTCATCTATTCTTTTAAGATTATGGGAACAGCCACACTGTTCCTTAAACTTTAACAGAAAGCACACAGGGTTAAACACCACCTGTTCTTGGCTTGGTTTGGTTTCCTTGGCAACATCAGGGAGATGGAGTACTCTGCAAGATTGCTTTTAAGTCACAGAATGTCTTGAAACCCTTAGCCTGATCAGTCAAAGACTGTCGGCGCCAGTGAGTCCAGCTCGCCAGCTCGGGTCATAGAGCACCTGGACTGAGAGGCATGAGAGCATGCCTCAGTTTAGGAACCTTGATTTCCAGCATCACAAGTATATATAAAGGGAAGTATTAGAAGATGAGGCCAAAAGTTAAAGAAGGCAGACCTGAATAGGTTCCTACAGAGTCTGGAGTTTAACTTGTAGGCTAAAGGGGAAGTCATTGGAAAATTTTAAACAGTAGAATGATAATGATCTCACTGTTCTCTACTTGTGTCTTTCCTTAAGGGATTTTCTGACCTCATTTTTTCCTATTATTACTACTACTTTCTCTATTAATGCTTTGTGCCAAGTTAACGCATTTGGTTAGAATAAAATGGTCTTAGGTTGCAGTTGGGAACACTCTAAAACTCTATAGAGGTTTGTCTTCCTCCCCCCAAAACCCTGCCCCCCCCCAAAGAAAATCTGTACCATGGCTAGATAATATGACCCTAATCCCATCTTGTTACCTAATATAATAAATTGACAGCCTATGAATGTGTCATTTCATTCTTAATGTAAAAAAAGAAGAGTGACATTTTTATTTTAAAAAATGCTTCCTAACCATTTGATAATATTAGTTCAGCAAAATGAAGGTGGGCTACACATAAAGGCAACTGAATTTTTACACTTAAGACTTTCTTAACATTTTGTATTTAACCCTTTTTAGGCTTTTCGTGTTCTATATTTAGATTATAAATGGACATACTAGGCTTGAAATCAAGAGAGCCTCTATCAGGCAACCACAGTGCTCTGGTGATTGCTCTTTTCATTTTTGATGCATTGCAAAGCATCCACAGTTATATGATTGTTTGTGCACAGGGTCTTAGCCAGTCTCACAATAAATCATTCTTTGGACTTCTACAAAGATGTCATTCTTGGCATCTAAACTGAAGATCATTTGTGCCAAACCCATCATTTTCCATTTATGAATCCTTTTTAATTAGAAAGTAGTTTATGAGGTGTCCCATTTTCTAAATTAATTTGTAGTGGCAGATGGCAGACATGCACATGACCTGGATGTCTCAAGCCTTTTTGCTTACTCATGCACAGGGTCCTTTGGTAAAACCAGCTGCAGATCTGGGAGGCAAGCAAGCTCCCTCCCAGGAAAACCCAGGCCTCATTTGATTCATTGCTGCCCCCTGCTGGGGCCTGGCTGCTAGAATGGGAAAACTGCTCAGGTGGTAGAACTGAGCCCACCCAGGGCTATAGAAGGAACCCACATGTGTGTAGTTCCGGTGTTAATCAGCTATTGTTTGTGAGTGACAACCTACCAATGTAAAGTGGTGTTAGGTTATGTTGGTTAACACACAATCTCCAGCAATGGTGAAGCTTAGAAAACACTTCAGGGACTCAAATATCCTAGAATATTAGAGCTAGGAGAATCCTTAAAGCAGATGCTATGAAACTTTAGTTAAATCAGAGTTTCTTAGGGGCTTTTCAAAATGCAGATACCCAGGCCTGGCCCCAGAGATTTTGATTCACTAGGCCTAAAATGGGGCTTATTTAACAGGCTTCGCATGAGCTTCTGAGACAGGCAGTCTATCACCACAATGGAGAAGGGCACTGCCTTAAACCCTATCTAGGTAAGAGCTTAACCTTTTTTCTAATTAGTGCCTCATTTCAATGAATGAAAGTATTACATCTTTCATTAAAGGGATGAGTCTCTATAATACTGTAGCTGGTCCTTTGGAGCATACACACAAAAATTGTTGTTGGATTGGTTTGTTCTGTAGCAGGAAAAAAAAAATCACTTTTAAATAACTAACTTTTCTGTCTTCTCCAAGAAGGAGGTAAGGTACTATAATTTATACTGGTCAGTTTATAGTGGGTTGCTTTTGGCCTTGGACATTGGCAAGCAAACGAAGGATTTAATATTACATTTATCATAGCCATCATTTCCATAAATATAGTAATCATTTGGTTAATATCTATTGTGTTTCCAGGGACCTGAAATACTAGAATGCAGAGTTCTGCCCTACAATAGCTACCTGCTTGCCTTATTCCCTCTGAGGAACCAAACAGAACAAAGCTGCAGCCCCCAGGGTTTTAGCATGGCTTACTATCACTTATCCTCACTCTTGTCTTGACAAGCTTGGCCAATATAACAACAATAAAGACAAATAATGACTTTCCTTATTACACAGGAATAAGTGGCCTGAGAGCAAATTTGAAAACTCACCTTAGAACTGAGGATTCTGGATACCTGTCATGTGCTTACCTCACAGAATATTGTTCCAAAATTATGTATCTTTTTTTTTAAGTATATTTTATTGATTATATTGTTACAATAGTTCCAATTTTTTCCCCTTTGCTCCCCTCCGCCCAGCACCCCCCTTCCCCAACAATCCCCTCCCCAAGTCCATGCCCATGGGTCGTACATACAAGCTCTCCTGCCTCACCCTTTCATATATTCTTCTTCTTTTTTAAAAAAATAATTAGTTAAATATTTTAACAATAAAAAATAACAATCCCTCCCTCTCAGACTTAAGACCCTTTACAATCTTCTAAAGGACAATGGACGAAGGTCTCGAGCACCTCTAGCTGCTTCAAGCTGGACATGGTCGTCCTCCTACCTACCCTTGGGTCAAGAAATCCCTAATAAGAGTGGGGGTGTGGAGGGGAGGGTGGCCTTCCCACATGGGGAAGGATCATGCAGACTCCAGGTTGGTTGGCTGTCTCTGGACAACGGCATGCTTGGTTTAACAGGCTGGCATCCTTGTTGTATTCTGGGGGCAACAGGGTTAAAGGACATCATTCAATCCGTAACCACTAGATGACAAAAGACAGGTATTAATTTTTCAATGTCCCACATTAGGGAAAAGAAGGGCTTCTTTGGAGGAAGGTATGCCAGGTACATCTCACCTGTCCAAAACCCTTTTGCCCATTATACTTAGTTTGGACTGAGGGAAATATTTTAGGTTTCCCCCCTCTCAGGCCTCTGGGCTCTTTCTGTCCAAGCCATTAGGATAGAAAAGAGAAACCAGTTTTAAAGTGAAGCCCACAGACCACCCCGTTCTTCACCAACCCAGCCACTTAGTTCAGCCAAACCATTGAGTCTCAGGAGGCAGCAATGCAGACAGGATTAAGTGAGGCCTATACGTACAGACAATCACTCAGGTAATGAGATCGTAGGCTTATGCCCTTTGAAAACAGAAAACACATGTTAATTTATGTAACATAACCCACACACAAGTTTATAGATCTGTAGGACTGTCTTATCGGAAAGACATCCAGTTGCAAGGCATTTGACATTCTTCTCGCCTGTAAATTAAACATCTTTGATAATGCCACAGACATAGTTTAACTTTCAAATGAAAACAAATTTTAAATGAAAAGAAACTTTAAAGACAGTTAGCTGCACTACTTTATAGTCTACCACTGGGCATTGTGATCTTCCTTGAATCTTGATTTTTCTCCCTAAGATTACCCTCCTTGTCATTAAAGGGACTGCATTAAGTTCATTTTTAATTTATCCTGTTCATTTGCATATACACAACAAGAGCAGCAAATGATCACTTATGATCTTTAGTTCTGCTTTGCTGGAACTTACACAAGGAACATTTACGGTGACCTTCAGTCTGCCCTTCAGAGCACAGAAGCTGAGCCACATACCTGGCATACAGCCTTGCCTGTAAACACCTGTCTTTTCCAGGTCCTCCTGGTTTTCCATTGTGCCTTAAGGTCCCTTCTAGCCATCTTTCAGGAAAACAACCTTCGTTCCTTCCCTGGAAAGATTGCTATGGACCGCTCATCCATCCAAGGTACCAGGCCTTTTATCTCGTGGACTTTTATTACCTTTGAAAGTCAGTCCCAGTTGCTCAGGGCTTTTTGGTAACAACCAAAGCCCAATCATGTCTCCTTTAGGCATGACATTCCAGTCAAAGTCTTAGTCAAAAAATCGTTATTAACAACTGGTCTTATTAGTTTTATGCAAAGAAACTTAGGTCATTACTTACTTCTTTAGAATACCAAACTCTGGAGGGATCAGAGAGGGAGAAAAATATACAGTGTGAAGGAAAATCCTTGTCCTTCTAATATTCACTGAACTTGCATTTCTATTCTTTATATTTTTATTTATCCCCCCCACTAAAAATTTTTCTGTTTGTTTGTTTTTCCATTACAGTTGTCTCACTTTTTTCCCCCTCTTGCTTCCCTGCACCCTGCCCCCTCTTCTCCCACATTCAGTCCCCACCCAGTTGTCCATGTCCATGGGTCATTTATACATGTTCTTTGACTAGACCCTTCCCCTTCTTACCCCTTCTCTCCCTCCCATCTCCCCCTTTGTTACTGTTAGTTTATTCCTTGTTTATATACCTCTGGTTCAATTTTGCTCATTTGTTTGTGTTCATTAGTTTCCTGTAACGGGTGATAGCATAAGGTAATTTTCTTTTGTTGCCTGGCTTATTTCGCTAAGCATAATTCTCTCTAGTTCCAATCATGTTGTTGCAAATGGTAGAAGTTCCTTCTTTCTTTCAGTACTTATTCATTGTCATTTTCTCCCTTTGTACTCGTGCTCCTCTCTGTCTCTCTCTGTTTTCTTCATCTTCTTAAAGCAGACCCTTTAGCATCTCTTGCAATGCTGGTTTGGTGGAGATGTATTCTTTTAGCCTTCTTTTGTCTTGGAAACTCCTTATTTCACCTTCCATTTTGAATGAGAGCCTTGCTGGGTAGAGTATTCTTGGTTGTAGGCCTTTGTTTTTCATTACTTGGAATATTTTTTCCCATTCCCTTCTGGCTTGTAGTGTTTCTGCTGAGAAATCTGATGATAGCCTTATTGGAGCCCCCTTGTATGTTATTAGTTGTTTCTCTCTTGCTGCTTTTAGGATTCTCTCTTTGTCTTTGAATGTTGGCATTTTAATTATGATGTGTCTTGAAGTGGGCCTGTTGGGGTTCATCTTCATTGGGACCCTCTGTGCTTCCTGGACTTGCATGATTCTTTCTCTCTTCATGTTAGGGAAGTTTTCTGTCATTAGTTTTTCAAAGAGGTTTTCTATTCCTTGCTCTTCTTCTTCTCCTTCTGGAATTCCTATGATACGGATATTATTACGTTTCATGTTGTCCTGCAGCTGTCTTATAACCTCTTCAGTCTTGTTCAGTCTTTTTTCATTTTGTTGCACTCTCTGTGAGTTTTTGTCTACATTGTCCTCCAGCTCGCTGATCCGATCTTCTGCTTCCTCTAGCCTGTTTTTAATTCCTTCTACTGTGTTCTTCAGTTCAGAGATCGTATTCTTCATTTCCTCCTGGCTCTTATTGATAGCTTCCATGTGCTTTTTGATGCTGGTATAATTCTCAGTAAGTTCCTTATAGTTCTTCTGGAGTTCACTGTAGTTTTTCTGGAGTTCTTTGTAGTTTCCGCTGAGCTCATTTAGCTTCTCCATAATCCATGCTTTCAATCCCATATCTGATAGTTGGCTCCCCTCTATTTCATTTAGCACTCTTTCTGGGGACTCTACCTTTCCTTTCGATGGGGGGTTGTTTCTCTGTCTCCCCATTTTTGTGACTCCTATTGTTTGTTGGTGCTTCTTTGAATGATCTGCACTTCCTGGATCTGCCCCTGGTGGCGTCAGATCCTGTACCAGTCTGGGCCTAGGCAGCCTGTTGGAGACTTCCAGGGATCTACTGCCTTTGTCTGACTCCTTTAGTTGTTGAACTATTCAATCTGTGATTAGCTGTCAGGCTTAAGGACCGTGGGTGTGGCAGCTTAATTCCTGTAGGTAGGGCTTTTGCTTCCCCTCAGGCTGACGCCACTTGGCCGGGAATGGTCTGCCTGCAGCACTGGGGATGAGTCAGCACTGTGACCCGGCCGGCCGTTTCCCCAGCTCTCCCCTCAAAGCCACCACACCAAACTCTCCCCAAGCATTTTCTGTCCTCTATGTCTTCCCTCTGCTTGTGCCCAGGGTAAGTGGGGGCAGAATATTTTCATATGTGATCCGCTTAAGAGCTTTTTTTCTCCCGCTGTTTCTCTCTGGCTAGCAAGAAACCCTGTGGCTTTTCGCTTTTCTCAGCTGGATACTATTTTACTTTCCACTCTGTTGCTGTAGGCTGGGAAGCCCAGCTGGGGGTTTAGACTCTGCCCTTCTCAGGGGGAACCCCCAGCTGCTGAGCTGTTTCTCAGTCCCTTCAGCTGCCACCCGTGTGAGCCCAGCCAGCCCTTCTGCGTCTCCGCACTCCCTACCGGTCACGTTGTGATGTAGCGGCCTTTTCTGTCTCTCCGTGGTTATAAGACTTCTCTCCAGCTGGTGTTCGGTTGGTTATTCCAGATGATTTCTCCAAAATTACATTGTAAATCCAGACTAGTTCTAGGAGGAAGTTAGTGTAGCTTCCACTTACTCCTCCGCCATCTTGTTTCTCTATGTATCATTTTTTATATGTGCTACTGCTTCTGAAATGACCGGTTCAAGAATAACTGTCTCTGACTGTGAACTGAGTAAGGCGCTGAACTCAGGGGCAGATTAAACTTGGTGTACAGTGTCGTCTTAAATAAACATGGGCACCAGTAATTTTCTAGACTTTTTTAAACTCTCAGGTTGTTGTCATTCAGGACTTACAACCACTTCAATGTAGGTGACCATATATTGAATGCAGTTATCATAAATTGTATGTGTAGAGTCAAAAGGCAGTTTATTGAACCTCTTTATAGAGAAACCTTGTTGCACTTTCAGGATCATAATTTTTATTACTTACAAATGTGGTTTTGGTATATCATTTTATGTTAAATTTTATTGCCTGCCTTCACAGTCTCATCTCTTTGGGTTTTTTGTTTGTTTGTCTTGGGTTGTTTTTTCAGGGGTACCTGAAGGAAATCTTAAAAGAAATTGGTATTCAAAATGTAAAAGGGATCCACAAAAACACATGGGAGCTGAAGCCAGAATACAGACATTATCAAGGAGAAGAAAAGAGTGATTAAGAAGATTCTAAGCCAGCATACCAACAGAACTAAAGGGTGACATGTTAAGCATACTGCGTTAGTACTTGAATTTGAGCACCATCTGTTATAGGAGTAAAATGACTGATACTATAATTTCTCTAGGTAAATTTTTTAAACAATAATTCTTTAAAAGTTACTTGTTTTTTGAAGAAAAGTAACAAATTTATTTATAGACTTAAATTGTATTAAACCAGATTATTCATGATGGAGATAAGAGGTTACATAATAAAAGCAAATCAAGGAAATAACTATCATTGAGATAGATATTTTTCTGTATTATTTGATTTTTTAACAGGAGAACACCAGAATGCTGAGCTTGAGTGCCACTGCACTAAGAAAACTTTTATCCTTGTATTCTGTAAAATAAATTCTGATTAAGGAAGGTGGTCCCATTTTTCTACCCTTATCCGACTTTGTTCTGATGTAAGAACCAAATCGTTTCCATATCGCCTTCCAATTCTTAATTATTTGAGAGTTGGTGTCAGGAAGCAGATGGGTAATGGATAAATCTTTATAGAACTTAGAATTCTTGATGCCTTGTTGTGTACTTGGTTTGTAGCATATAACTTTCCCAAAACCTTGTCTTTTTATGTTTGAAACTATTGTGACACACACCTGTATCTTCTGGCCCTGCCTTTTGTTTTTGTCATGACAGTGCCTGCCAGATGAAACTTGGTGGCTGCTAGTCATGTTTCCAGACCAGAGCTGTGTGTCATTTGAAGTTATGCATTGGTATTTCTGCAAATCTTGTTTTTTTCTTAATCAATGATAAAATATTGGTCATAGAAGAGACACCCTTTCACCTGGGTTTCCCATATTCTTTTATTTTGGGACTCTCTTACTCTGATAAACATAGTTTTGACTGCCAAAAATGCAGAAGTAAAAATCCTAAACTCTATAAACCATTGTGAGATTGAAAGGAAGACTAATATACAGGAAGGCCTTATATAATAGGTGACATTGTTAAAATCAGCCAGTACACACACTTAGGGCATGTTTTTAACTCTCAGAATGTAGTAAGATTATGGTTGCTGGGCGTTGGAAATATTTGAAATTACATGTTGCCACAGTAACTCCTAAAGTGATGTATCTTAAAAAAGAAAACAGAATTTTCTCTATTGTATCATAAGCAGCTCTTGTGGGTTTCAGGAGAGTTTCTTTCAGTTGTTCCTAAGGGTCTGTGAATATATTTTCTTTGAAGAATATTTTTTTAATATTTTTTATTGATTAAGCTGTTGCAGTTGTCCCAATGTCTTTTTCCTTTGTTCCCCTCCACCCAGAGAACCCCCTCCCCCCAGTTGTCCCCCCACTTAGTCCATGTCCATTGGTTGTGCATATAGTTCTTCTCAACATCTTCCTGTCTACTCCACTCCTTCCTACTATGCTTCTTAATTCCTGTACCATCTCCCCATCCACCCCCCCGCTGACCTCTCCCCAAAATGTTCTCCATACCTATAATTCTTTTTCCACTCTCATTGACTACTTAGTTTGCCTTTGTTTCAGTTCCCTAGCTTCTGTTGTTGGTTGTTGTAGTACAGTTTTTATTTTAATGTTCATAGTTTTGATCCTCCTTCTAAACAAGTCCCTTTAACATCTCATATCAGTGGCTTGGATCTAATGAACTCCTTCAGTTTTACTTTGTCCTGGAAGCACTTTCTCTGCCCTTCTATTCTGAATGACAGCTTCGCTGGATAGAGTAATCATGGCTGTAGGGTTTTGATTTTCATTACTTTGAATATTTCTTTGAAGAATATTTTGATCAATGTTGATACCTATCAGTGAAATAAGAATAAACACTTTTCGGGTCCTATATGCCTGACAGTGTGTTATATGCTCTAAAATATCTCATTGAATCCTCAGAAATAGTGCTGAGAGATAATGTCCATTTGATAGAACCATTTCCTATCCAACATACATACCTTTATGAGTACTGCTCCCTCTTTGAAGGAATGCTACCCTTGGGGCAAAGTGAGTATCAGAGTGTACTTTCCCAG
The DNA here is from genome assembly GCF_987537825.1 of Furipterus horrens. Classification (NCBI taxonomy): domain Eukaryota; kingdom Metazoa; phylum Chordata; class Mammalia; order Chiroptera; family Furipteridae; genus Furipterus; species Furipterus horrens. The sequence goes on from NW_028327182.1 coordinate 48,335,873, forward strand.
AACCCATTCTTCCCCTAGCATCCCCAGTCTTACCTCCAGACCAGGAAAATGGTGCAAAGTGCAGACAGAGTTGTGAGGAGAGTGCATTTGTCTCTGGCATCAGTGCTTGAATTCAGACATCTAAACAACCCTACCCACCTCCAAGCTTTAAAGTCAAGATCCTTTTTGCTAACATTTGAATTTCTGTTATACTTCAAGTACCTGGGTAAGGTGTGTGAATTTAGAGTGGACTTTTTTAGACCTCCATAGGAGTTAAGGAGACCAGTAGCATATGACAGGGGTGGGGCACTAAACTGAAGGGGAGCTGCCTTGCGGCAAACACCCCTTTGTATCAATACCTTGGCCATCTTCCCTATCATTTGTGTAAGAGTCCAGGAAATATAAGCTACTTTTCTTTCTTTATTGAGTTTTCTTTCTGATATGTCCAGAGCAGGTTCCTGAGCCTAATATCATTTGCATAATGTGTAAGAGAAAATATCAGAGATTACTTTTGATCCTGACTTTTCTTCACATACTCTCATTCTTTCTTCTTCCTACTTGCTTTTCTTTGATCAGGTATCACCATCCATAATACAGTAATATGATGTAACTTCTGACAGATGAGCAGTGTAAGCCTTTAATAGTTTATCTAATTTTGTTAGAAATCATCTAAATTAAGGACTTTTTAGATGCTTTAGCTTAAAGTTTAAAGTAGATTCTTTGAAGTTATTTAGTATAAAATTTTAGATTTTTAAAGAATGATTTTCTTAAAGTATACTATATTTTTAAATGTTGAAATTTGTATTTTAAGGTCTTAAGAAGATAGGCTTTTTTATATTGTTTTGTGGAAATGTAAGTACAGCAAAAGAACATTTTGCTGGACTAAAAATTTTAATCTGGTATCTTCAACGAACATGATGGCTGTTTATTTGGCAAGTATTTATTGACCATGAATATATTTCAGGCACTGTGGAATATGAATACATAATAGTCTAATGGGAAATACAGAATGTAGATGGGTAACAATGACATGTGGGTACTTGAAGTGTGAATTGAGTGTCAATCAAAATATTCCAGTTAATTCATCATTGCCATTTAGACTCAACATGGATTTCCAATTTTTAAAGCATTTGAATGCAGTAATATATATTTAATTTTAAAACTTCCTTGAATATAATTTAACCATTGATAATTTGTAAGACACAAATACAGTGGATGTCTATAGTACATCAATCTCATTAATAGAATGCTAAATTAAAGCGTTTACTGGGCTAGTCCTCGTGACATTTAAGCTTTAATTCTGATTGCCATTCTAGTTTCTCTCTTTGAACAAAAGCCTGTGAACCACTTTGGCCATTCATTCATTCAGTGAAAATCCACTGAAATGCCCACAGTGTGCCAGGCAGCAGGGGTAAAGGTGATGGATGTTTGTGGTAATGTGCCTTACATGCAACCAGTTTTTTGTCTACTTGACTAAGTAAGCAAGAAAAATAATGGCTTGTGTTTATTGGACCCTTACTATGTGCAGACACTGTGCTAAGCATTTGACTCCATAACTCATTTAATCTTCACAGCAACCTTATGACATAGGTTCTCTTCTTCCTTTGTTTTATAGATGTTCAGGTACTAAGAGGTTAAAGAACCAAGGTCATACAGGAGTCAGAGTCAGAGCCAGATTCAGATCCCAGAACAGCACTCTGGAGTGTAGGCTCTTAGTCACCCTTATGTGTATATAGATCATGGGCACTAGCTGCTGATTGCCCACAGCTGTAATTTTTTGCCCAGAGCCTCTCATGTTTGGGTTTATTGTTGTTTTAATAATTATTGTTATTAAGATAATTTACATATCTCTCACAGTTGACTTCTCACTAACTAATGGGTAACAGAATCTCAAGAGTTATCATTCCTGAATCAAAAAAAGAGTGGATTCTGGATTCTACCCAAGTTGTTTTGACTTTAGAGATTTGGTTTCCAGTTCTTGTTCCTCTTCTAGAGTTTTTTACTTTGTGGAATGATATTCCTTTTTTTTTTTTCCCTCTAGATTCAGATGAGCTGTTTCCCAGAAATGATTGCAAATGGCCAATGTACTAGATTTACTTACATCCTAGACCACCCAGAGAATGTTAATCCCACATTCATGAGAAAGTTGCTGACTTGGCTGATCACAGGAAAGGGTCTATGCCATGGCTTAGTGAGCACACAGGAACTCTGTTAGCTTGGGACTCCCAAGTATGGGAATATAGAGCTGAACAGATAAGATAAGAGGGTCTTTACTTTCAGAAACTCACAGTATTGAAGAGGACTGTGAAACAAATAAATGACAGCGTAATGCATTAGGTGCAGCAATAGAAATACATGGCAGCGTGTTTTATTAGCTACTTGGATTCAGAGCCCGTGATTTATAGCAATTTGTTTACCATTGCGGGGTACCTGTCCCGCAGATCCCCAATGCAGATGAAATGACTGACTCAGAGGCAAAATGTGTGAGGAAAGAGAAGGGGAGTGCCTCTCAGTGGAGGATATTCCTGAACCTTCTTTAGGTTCGAGTTTTTATTATGTTGACTATGTGCAGAAATGCATGACTTGAGGTAGCCCCCTCCCCCCCAACTATCATTAGCAAGGACAAAGAGAAATATAAATCAACATATAGGAATAAGCAGTTCAGACTTTCAGGGCCAGAGTACATTGCAGTAGTTTAGACTACACACCTGGAGTTAAACATTCCGTTGTTACAGATTAGGAGTTACGCAAAGTAGAGCAGGCTTTACTAGTTCCAAAGAGCATGTTGCATTCTTATTTTGTTTCCTAAGACCCTCTGGAGAGTGGGAATGCTTGTGCAGGATTTGGAGCATGCCAGCTACCTTGTCCTTAAGACTTATGGGTCCGTGGGATGGTCCCGGCTCAAAGAACAGTCACAGTTTCCAATACCAAACAGACTGGTCTCCCACATACCATTTGTGCCTTAGTTTCCTCATCTGCAAAAATAGAAATATTAATAGTATCTCATAGAATTGTGATGAAAATTAAATAACTCAATATATATAAAGCATTTAGAACACTTCATGATACATAGAAAGTACTTTATCGCTATTAGCTTTAACATATACAAAATATATAAAATATGGAACTAGCGCAGAGAATGAAATGATTAATTACTTCTTTGGAGAATCAGGAAAACCTTAGAGGAGTTGGTATCTAAAGTGGATTTTGAAGGGATCTAGGGGTTCACTAAGAGTAGAGGCAGGAAATACAGAAAGAACAAGTGCAAGGGCATTAGGGAGCAGCCTTACTTCACATGATGGAGTGAGAGCCCGCACACACCTTCGATGTGGCTAGACAGTCTCAGTCTGATGGAAGAACTTAGAGGTCAGGTAATTTTACCATAGGCCCAGATGGAATGGATGAGAAGCTAGGCAGGGCTAACCTCCTTCAGTTGCACACACAAGTTCAAAATGATGTAAACAATTTGATTATTCCCCTATTTGCAACATACTTTTTCAGTTCCAACAATACAAAATGCTCCATTTCTACCCCATTGGGCATGAGGGTTAGAGAATACTGTAAGTCCTTCCATCAGGGAAGACCCTTTCCCTAGAGAAAATGCAGGCTACGAGGATAGGTAATATATGCACTTCATCAGATATGTATTTAATTTCACCCTGCTGCATTCTGGGCACCACACGAGGTGCTGGGGTGGGGAAGCCAGGGGCACTGAGTGAGACTTGGTCCTCATCCTGCACCACACTGCCTGGCAGCCTGCAGATCTCTCCTGTCAGGGAACGAGGTGAGAAGCCAGTCAGGGCCTATTTACAGTGTTAGAGGCCTGCTCTGTCGCCTTGAGAAATTCTAGGATTAACAGGTAAATTCCATCTCCAAAAGGGAAGAAAGTGCCTGGTGTGTACAGAGATGGAGGCCTTGAGTTACATCCACTGGGGAGACGGTCCACAAAGCCAACAGTGGAATGAGTCATACCCCACAACAAATTTGGGAAGTGACCATCACTGCTTTCATTTGCTAAATCTTTGAGAAAGCGATTTTGGATAATTATTCCAAAATTATTGAAGGTAACAGATCTGCTGTTTTGAAGCAGAGAAAACCAAGGTAAGTTCTTCACCCTGTCACAGTGGAACTGTGGAGAAGTGAAAGCTAGAACTCAAGTCAGCTTGAGCTGAAGCTTTTGCTAGTGTTGCTAGCCCAACAACAGTCACTGTCTCAGGTCTCCTGCCTTTGGGTGAGGAGCCTTACCTCTACATGGAGCCAAGGATCTGAGAGGAGAGCAAGTGGGTCAGCCTTGCCATGAACACAGGTAAGTGGACCTGTTCAAGCTTAATATCCTCTTAGAAAATGAAATTATTAATCACCTTTAGACAGCATTGACAAGTGAAAACTTAATAATGTCAAACAGCTCTGAAATCATATTTTGTTAATAAACCTCCTACACAGTCCACAAACTTTAGCCTACAAGCTTAGTATATTGAACTGAAAACACCTCTGCATGTGGATGTTTCAAGTACATGCAGTTGCAAATGGAAACCAAGTAATCAACTAGGAAAGGACGAGAAAGAAAAACAGGATTATTTTAAGTAATTTTTTTTAAAGCACTTTTCAGTTGGGTCCAACTGGTTGATTTCTTCATGAAAAAAAAAAGGAGTATGTCGATCAGGTCTAGAGCATCACATGTGCCAGAAAAGAACAAGTGAAGAAGCCAGGAAGCAGAACTGCAGTTTCATGTTTTCCCTCATCTCTAATACTTATTTTTACCAGATTTTTTGATCAGTTGCTATCACCCATAATCTGGGGTAGAGAACCTTGTGTATTAGGGGAAGTGGATGGGGAGGGGCTAGTCATCAGAAAAGGGTATCAGTGCTTCCTGAGAGGTTGGCGAAAATTATCTTTAATGTCCTTCTGGTTTTAAGATTCTGTAAGTCTAAACCATGGGCCTGGCTAGTCTTGCCTGTCAGTCTTGCCCATCCTGAGACTGGAAAGGGGTTTACTTCATTATCCTCCCTCGGAGCTTCTACACATGGCACAGGCTCAGCTACAACGCATGCTGAATTGCACACATCTACCTACACTCCACTGTGGATAGGATGGTCGGCACTAGACAGGCATGTGTGTTCCAGAAAAATACCATTCATGACTTGACTTCATGATATCACCTGCCTCTGCTGCAGGGCCATCTGCTTCTACACACTCTTGCATGCACCCAGAAATATTGGTCTGTCATCCAGTCCTTACTCAGTTCCATCCTACTTGAGGTTCTCAGTGGTGAGAAGGAGAAATCCACTTGAGTTGGCTCAAAGGCAGAAAAACAGCCCTCGCAGGGACTGGCCCTTCTTCCCTTCCTCTCTCAGAGGCCACCTGGTCTTTGTCATTGGTCTGCCTCTACCCGCTTCACACTGTCCTCTGCAGGTTGGCTTCCTTGGCTCCACAACTTCATGTTCCCCCATGAAGCACCTTTTTTTGTCTTGATACAGTGCCCGCTCTGGCCTCAATTTTATATCACTTTTCAGTTCAGCTTCCCCTAGCTAGCTGACTCTGGATTCCAGCTCTGGATTTACCAGAAGAATCTAGTTGCTGCCCATCTTAGGTCAGGTGCCCATCCCTAATTTGATTAGTGAAGAGAAGCATATTTGGTCACAGAGGCCACCTCCAGTGGTAGCTATAGCTGTAGGGGGCAGGAGTGGTTCCCCAGGAAGGGTTTTTGTCTAGCAAGCACTACAGAAAGTGACCACAGTACCCTCCACCTGAGCCAGTTACTCAAGAATGCACATCTGGAAATATAAGTATTCTGAAATCACAATTTGTTAACGAGCGGGTCATTGTTCCACTATATTTCTCCCTAGTTAGGAGTCTGTGCCTAGAGACCTAGAACTAAAGAGATTGAGTACTGGCAGAAAGTTCACCAATGAATTCCAAGGTAATGGTGAAAAATAGGAGGAAAAGGCCCTCCACTTTTAAAGTCCCGGAGATTCCCATGTAGAGATAAATAGACTGGAGAACACTCCCCAATAGAATAAAAAAGTCACATACTTTACAAGCTCAGCATGTAAAGGGCTGATCTATAGGGTGCACAATGAAATGGAAAGAGCCTAAACCACAGTAAGAGCAACAGTAATTACTATTTTACATATTATTGCAGCGATTTATAAGTATTTGTTTCCCAATTCTAAGGTGGAGATGATGAATCAACTTACACATTGGTAGTGTGCACAGATAAAGCACTTTTAGCATCTCTGAGAACTTACCAGTGATTTGTATCCCTGTTCTACAGACCCAGAAAGAAAGGTACAGAAAAGGTAAACTGTTCACCACACTGCCTGCTGGTGCAGAGCTGGACCAGTGTACCCTCACTCCCAGCCATGGCCCCTCTCCAGCCTCAGGTTCCCAGCCATCTGCTTATCAGAACCATACAGGTAGGGTCGTAACCTGCAGACTGCTGGGAACTACCTCACAGAACTGCAACAAATACCTTGGGAGGGGCCCTGGCTCTCTGTTTTTATAAAGCTCCACAATTATTTCTGATGATCAGCCAGGTGTGGAAACAATTGCACTCATCAAAAATTTCAACCAGAAAACTTATAATAAGTGTGGTCATGTTTTCCTGGCCATGAACAGCCTGTGGGAAAGTGTCAGGCTTTCCTGAAAAAGCACAGTGGCATCTCCCTTTTACACATCATACCCCATAGCCTATGCTGAGAACTTGGAATGAATCCACACCGACACTGACCTGGACACCTTGTGAGGCCTTCCTGCACTCAAAATGTGAATTCCTATTCCCAGCGGGTACTGGGAGGGTGCAGTGAGAAGAGTCTGTAAAGTGGCTCAGCACCTGCCACATAGTGTATGTTTAATAATGTTTATTTTTGAATCTCTATAGAGTTACTGTCACTGCATGATAAAGGTAACTTGTATTTCATATCCTTCATTTCTGGCTATTTCACAGGAAATGGCCAAATTATTAATAGAGTTGAAAACCTTAGGACCTGGGAATCCAGTATTGGCTAATGGCAGTTGTTTTTATCAAACAGACCAAATAGTAACTCCAGTTTGTGATAAAAACAAAAGTAAATGTTGACTGGCCCTAGAACCCTTGCTAACTGGTTTAGAACCTTGTGGGATCAGGTGCCCCAAGAACAGGTCTTCCCGCCCAGCCTACCCACTGGAGGGCCACCAGAGCAGGCAAGCCAGTTTTGCCCCCACCTGTCAGTTTCCCCAATTGGGTCCCTTTTTGGGGTGTGTCCCATGTGTAAACAGAGGAGGAGGTACATTTTGCCCTTGAAAATACCAGGCCTATTATTTGGGGTTTTAGGTCCGTTGGTTCTTTCTCTTAGGAGGTCTACTCCAATTTCCTTGCCCTTCAAGGTCTGACTTCTACATTTGAGAAGATAATGTGAAGAATAGATGGAGAATACACTTCTTTGTGGTCACTCCTTGAAGACGGGCACTTTTTCAAAATCATACCTTAAGTCCTACACAGTGGTGAATATTAGAGGGGCATGTGATGTTCAGAGTTCTTACTGGGTTTTTGCTTTAATTAGCTTTTGTGACACAAGAAGTGGACTGGTGAAACACCTCGTAGGGTGACGGTCTGGGCACATTTTCGTGTTGGTGCAACAGGTGGTTTCTCGTACCTTAAACCAGCTTGATCTGGGAACTTGTTGCAGGGTTTTTGTGTGTTTTTTTTAATTAATTAATCTATTTATTTATTTTTAGAGAGGGGGAGAGAAACATCACTGTGTGGTTGCCTCTTACTTGTGCCCCCACCTGGGGACCTGATATGCAACCTAATCATGTGCCCTGGCTGGGAATCGAACCAGCAACACTTGGCTTGCAGGTTTTTTGTTTTGTTTTGTTTTAATGATGAATAAATCTTACTTTGAAAACCACTATTTGCTGCATTCCATCCCCAGCTGAAATGAGTGCACAGCTGTTATTTATCAAAATAGAGACTACACCTACACATGATCTACTTTTGGGTTTGGAGAGGGTGGTAATGCCACAACTCATGAAGATGGACTTGCCAAGTTAAATTGCTGTAAGTAGCAGTTCCAGTATGCAGGCTGAAAACACTCAGACTGACCTCAGGAGCTTGAGATGGTGAAAAACAGCATTATACAGCTAAGAACAAGCAGTGGGATCAGTCAGACCTGCAGGCGCTTCATTTAGTTTTCCTGGCACCTGTCCCCTCACTTAGCTACAGAGAGAGAATAATAGATGAAAAAAACAGCTCATTCCTCTAGGAGGGGGAGGAAGAAGGAAAGGAGGGAGGGAGGGAGGGAGGGAAGGATGTGCTGTGCCAAGATATTAGCAATTCCCTTGAGGCTTTTAACTACTTATGTAAAGGGAAGTCGGGTCTCACAAAACGACTGTTTAGCTCAGGTCTCATTCCAGAATTTGAATGAAATTAAAAGGACCTAAATAAATCAGACTGAAATTTTTCAAATTAGTGATTATTGATAACTTTGTAACTGCACTGACCTCAGTGTGTCATATACAAACAAGGTGAGCCACACCCACTCACACAAAAAAACTGAGATCACCTAAAACTTCCTGTACAGATTAGGGAGTTGAAATAGAAAGAACACAGGTTCTGGAGCAGGAACACTGGCTCAGATTAGCTGTCTGGCACAGCCTTATATTTCTCTGCATTTTCATTTCTTTTTCCTTATAAAAAGTACTACCAAATTGCCTACCTTACATTGTTTATTGTAAGAGTAAAACATTACTTTAAATAATCTGTAAAATAATGTGCAAATGCTAATTATTTTATTGGTGGAGGCCCTTTGAGTTGGGGATGACAAAGTCAAACTGGCTTAAGTGAAAAATAATCTGCCCCTGTGGACCCTAATATAAGGGATAAATGCAGTGGTGGAGTTTATAAACTCATTTCTTGAACACTCATTCCACAGTATTATAATTTATTGAAGGCTTACCAATAAAGCCATGCTCTCCAGAACACCACATTTGGTGAATGATTGAATGCAAGTACTGAACTTACAAAACCTAGAGGCCTGGTGGTTAGCATGCCCTCTACATCGTCTCCCGAATCTCCATGCCTTTACAACCCTGTTCTCAGTATTGTCACTGCTGGCAAACATTCTCAAGGGGCCCAGAGATCATTCTTGCTGATATTTTTAATTTCCTTTCAGAAATGGTGCTATAGTAACAGTTATAGAGAGATGTGAGAATTATTTAGTGGCACTGTTAGAACCCATTGACCTTAAGAAGAATTTGTTCAATTGAAACTGCTTTGGAAGCCCAGACTGCCTGCCCTGGTTGGTCAGCAGGGGTGCAGGAGAGTCATAGGTGAAGAGGGGAGACACCATGCTGCCATATATGAAGACCACGTGTATTGATTCCCACTAAATTGTGACCACCTCCTACCAAGTTGGAATATGGAATTAGTGTTTGACCCTTCAGCATGGTGCACACAAGAGACATTTAATAAATACTTGTTAAGGGAATAAAGTGATAAATAGCAAAGTTGAGAACTAAGATGGAAGTGGACAAGAAGAGTATTAGAACAAAGATGTTCTGAAGAAATAACATGTGGGGGATGAAGGAGAAGAAAGATCCAAAGTGAAATGATAATGGTTTTTGTTTTTTTTTTTTAATTTACTGTCGATTATTATAGAAAAGCACTGACAATTTCCTTTTGGACTTGATGAGTCCAAACTGCAGCCAGGGCACAAAAGTTAAAGATGTGGAACTGGAGATCTGGATTCTGACATGGAGGTGATAGTTCTGGGGATTTGGTGAGATGAACCAGAAGAGTGACATTGGAAGAGTTTGGCAATGAACTGAAACCGTCAGATAGGTGGTGGTGGTGGTGGTGGTGGTGATGACGTCATTTCCGCCACGCCTGGGCGTGGTGGGAATAGAGTGAAAACATTCCCTTACTCCCCCTTCTGAAATAGCCTCCAAAGATCACTGCCCTGCTTCATGCTAACGTGCCAAAACTCTGCACAGGGGTAACAGGCGCATTTGTACCCACTTCAGCCCCAGAGTGCTCTGGGTGAGTTTCTGAGAAGAGCAATTTTGGTCTCCCTTAATTCAGTTTGAGGAATTGGGCCCTGCTGTGTCTCCTGGATGAGGGAGTCTTGGGAAGGTTAAAACATTTTAAAATCTAATTTAGCTCTTGTCTGTGTGCCCAGCAGCTCTTGTAGAAGGCTAATTCTTCCTTCTGTTGTAGGAAACAGGCCTTCTAAAGGGAGATGACCCCTTCCCAGGTGCCTACCCTTCAGTCCCTGAACTGAAGGAATCCAGCCGGCAGGCAGTGGGCAGCCTGGGGCAGAAGGTCCAAGTTAGGCATCCATGAGCAGCCACTGGCTATGATCCGACATCAGGCGCACCCAACGGCCTGGACAAAGCCCCTTCTCTCCCTTCTCCCTTCCATGGTCCCATGTTTGTATCTGGGTCCTTGGAGCTTTTTCCTTCTTTGTCTGTTCCCAGCTTCTACTTCTGCCCCCGTGTCCCTCCACTCCAGCTCTTGCCTTCCCACAGATCCCTGGCCCCTCCCCCAGCAACAGACTATCCCTTTGTTCAGCTACATGAAGAAAATGCTCACCCAGAAGCTCTCCTGATTGGAATTTACCAGGATATAATTTAATTTTTAATTTGATTCTCCACCCCTGCCAACCAAAACTGCATGTGCCCCTGGCCAGCTAGCTCAGTTGGTTAGAGCATAATATGCACCGGAAGGTTGGGGATTCGATTTCCAGGCAGCGTACATACCTAGGTTGTAGGTTCAATCCCTGGTCAGGGATGTATGGGAGGCCTATTGATGTTTCTCTCTAAAATCAATAAACACTTTTTTAATTTTTAAAGAATCAACCAATGAGTGCATAAGTAAGTGGAACAACAAGTTGATGTAACAATAAATCTATGTTTCTACCTTTCTCTATATTTCTATTAAAAAATATATATTTTCCTTGTAGAAAACTGTAAGTCTGGTCAAGATGGAGGCATAGGTAAAGGTGATTCACCTCCTTGCACAACCACAGCAAAATTGCAGCTAAACTACAGAACGAATATTACTCAGAACCATCAGAAAATTGAGCTGTATGGAAGTCCAACATTAAGGAATTAAAGAAATCACATTCAGACTTCTGACAAAGATGAAGGAATAGGTAGACATGCTGCACCTCCCTCCATGACTAAGAAGGACTACAACTACCTCAAAACTGGAGACAAACAGAAGTTCCAGAAAACTGAGCTGCATGGAAGCCAAAAAAAAAAACGAAGATATACGGAAGAAATACCTACCCAGACATGTAGGAGGGGCAGAGCCAGGATAGAGAGGACACTGTGTGGAGGTAGCAGTCGCGGTGACATCAGCTGTAGCCAGCCAGCGAAGGTGTAGTCACACATTTTAAAAAGTAGGGAGGGACACCTGGGAAGCACTCCCAGCACCAGAGCAGACCACATTTCTCACGGTTCCAGCACCAGGGAAAATAAAGCCTCCTTGCTCCTGACTGTAAACCAGTGGGGGTTGGGACAGAGGAAGAAACTGCTGGTCTCTCAGAGTCTGTTTAGAGGGCCCCCACAGTCCTAGAATGTTTGCCCACCCACTCTGGGAACAATGGCCAGGGTAACAGAGAGATCCCAGTCTCATATGGGAAGCCGGAGAAGTGCCTGGAAAGGGGGCAAGTGCTGAGCAAGGGGGATTGTTCCCTCTCAGACCTCTCCCCCATATACAATACCATAACGTGGTGAAACTGGTTTCCTGTACTGATGGATAATTAGGGCTCTGCCCCTTACAATGTAACAGATGCAACAGCTCTACCTAAGACACAGAGGCAAACTCAGGAGCCTGTCAAGTTGAGGAGACAGAGAAGTATGGCCCAAAAGGGGGAACAGATCAAGGTTTCAGTGGGAGAACAATGCGACGAGGAGATAGCCAACCTAACAGATGAGAAAATAGCCAACCTAACAGACACAGAGTTCAAAACACTGGTGATAAAGATGCTCACAGACTTAACATATGCTAGAGTGTGGCAAACACAGAAGGGAAGAAGGGAAGGCTATGCTAAGTGAAATGAAGGGAAATCCACACAAAACCAATGGTGAAGGGAAGGAAACCAGGGTTCAGATTAACGATTTGGAACATAAGGAAGAAATAGCCGGTACAGAAAAAAGAAACAGGAATTGAAAGAAGAAGAAGAAAGAGAGGCTTAGGAACCTCTGGGACAACTTTAAATGTGCCAACATCTGAATCATAGGGGTGCCAGAAGGAGAAGAGGAATAACAAGAAATTGAAAGCTTATGTGAAAAAATAATGGAGGAAAAATTCTCTTAATTTGGCAAAGGAAATGGACATACAAGTCCAGGAAGCACAGAGAGTCCCAAACAAGCTAGACCCAAAGAGGACCACACCAAGACACATCATAATTAAAATGCCAAAGGTTAAAGAAAGAGAATTTTAAAAGCAGCCAGAGAAAAGAAGAGAGTTACTTACAAAAAGGTGCCTATAAAACTATCAGCTGATTTCCCAAAACAAACTTTGCAGGCATGAAGGGAATGGCAAGAAGTATTCAATATGATGAAAAGCAAAGACCTACAACCAAGATTACTCTGTACAGGAAAGCTATCATTTAGAATGGAAGGACAGATAAGGTGCTTCCCCCAGACAAGGTAAAGCTAGAGTTCATCATCACCCAGCCATTATTATATGAAATGTTAAAAGGACTTATTTAAGAAAAAGAAGATCAAAACTATGAACATTGAAATGACAACAAACTTACAACTATCAACAACCTAGTCTAAAAATATAAAAACAAAATCCAACTAAGCAAACCAGAATAGGAACAGAATCATAGGAATGGGGATCATTTGGAAGGTTATCAGCTGGCAGGGAGAAGAGAGAGAAAAGGGGAAATGGTTCAGGGATTAAGACGCATAATTGGTAGGTACAAAATACAGTGAAGTTAAGAATAGTACAGAAAAGGGAGAAGCCAAAGAACATATATGCACAACCCATGGACATGAACGAAGGGGGCTGGGATTGCTGGAGGGAAGGGGAGTACTGAGTGGAAGAGAGCAAAGGGAAAATAAATTGGGACAGCTATAACAGCATAATCAATAAAGTATACATAGAAAAAGAAACCACATTCATCCAGATAGGTAGGAGGGATAGTGGGGCAGAGATGTGGGACCCGCTGGTCCCAAACCCACGTGTAGTGGATATAAAATGGAAGCATATCCCGGAGCAAGGGATTCCAGAACCACACCAGATCACCCAGCCCAGGGTTCCGGTGCCAGGCAGATAAGTCCCCATAACTTCTAGCTGTAAATCCCAGTGGGGGGTTGGGTCAGCAGCAGAAATTGCTGGATACTTAGGTCTCCTCTTAAAGGACCTCACACCACACACGGACTTACTCCCACCCTCTGGGCTCCAGCACCAGGAAGTGCCTTAAAGGGCACCAGTGGCATATGGGTGAGAACTAGGGGACAGCTTCCGCAGACAGAACTGCGGAGAGCAGCTGTTGTACCTTTTCTGAGCTGTCTCCCACACAGAACCACAGTGCAGCAACACCGTATCTGAATCTCCCATCAACCTGTCTCATAATATTCCTGATGATTACCTAAGGGTCCACCTCATCCAACTTGCAGGCCCACCCAAAGTGGTAACAGTGGCTTTTCCATGTGAAGGGCTGGGCTAATTGCATGTTTCGACCTTCCTAAATCTGCTCAAATAAGCTGCAGCTGAGCCCAGCCCCCAAACCTCTCACTGAGTGGACCCAGACCCAGCACTAGCAGCAGCCATCTGCAGATCGCTTAATTGCTTACACCAAGGGGCCCCAAACAGAACACAGGTGGAGGCTGACCGTGGCCTGTACTACCTGGGAAATCCCAGAGTCTGTGCACCCAGCAGACATTTACAGGATACATCAGAGCATTACCCAACAACCTCCACAAGTCACAGAGGGAGGTGGTTGCTGGTCAGGGGTCACAGCCAGTCCTACCAACTGTCTGGACTGGGTAAAACCCTCTAATTGACCTGCTGATAGCAATCAAGACCCATCTACAAGAGGCGGGAGTGTTCAGCCCATACAGAGGTCGAACCTCAAATACACAGCCTGGGAGATAGGGAAGGCTATGCCACTAGACCCTACAGGACATCTATATTAGGCCACACTACCAAGACAGGGAGTCATAGCAGCTCTACCTAATACACAGAAACAAAGGGAGGCTGTCAAAATGAGGAGACAAAGAAACATGGCCCAAATGAAAGAACGGGACAAAACTCCAAAGAACTAAACAAAATGGAGATAAGCAATCTATCAGATTCACAGTTCAAAACACTGATTATAAGAATGCTCAATGGTAAAAAAGACTCAGAAATGAAGGACATACTAACTGAAAATAAAGAACAATTTACGGTGAATCAACAGCAGAGTGGATGAAGCCAAGAATCAAATCAATGATTTGGAACATAAGAAAAAGACAGCAAGAATAAAAAAGAATACAAAAAATTGAGGACAGTGTAAGGAGCATCTGGGTAAACTTCAAATGGTCCAACTTCGCATCATAGGGGTGCCAGAAGGAGAGTAGAAGGAGCTAGAAATTGGAAACCTGTTTGAAAAAATAAAAGAAAACTAGTGCTGCACTGAATATCCTTGGGCACAGCTCTCTGCAACTGCACTTTATTTTAGAAAGCACTGCACTAAGGAAGGGGCCAGTGTCTTTCTTAGCATCAAGCAGTCAAAGAGTCATGGTGCATCCACATGTGACTTCCATTCAGATTCCACTCATACTTCAGGAAGTAGCCTGTAAACAGTTTGCAAATCTGTTATAAAAATTCATGAGGAGCCCCTCCAATCCCTCTTTACCCAACTTTGCTTCAAGTGTCCATGTAGTGAACTTTCTCTGACTTCAATATTTTTAAATTTTTTTTATTGTTTTTCAATTACAGTTGTCCCATTTTCCCCCCATTGCTTCCCCCCACCCAGCCCACCTCTTCTTCCACAGTCATATCGCCCCCCCATTGTCCGTGTCAATGAGACATTTATACATGTTCTTTGATTAAACCTTTCCCTTACTTATCCCCCTTTTCTCCCAACCCACTCCCTCAAAGAATTTTTTCTGACAACTAGACAGGTTAATTTCTACTTATTCAAGGTCAGATTTTAACTATTTCAATGTTCCTTTCTGAGTTTAAATGTGCTCAAAGTCTCACCGCTCCTGGCTCCCTGCCATAATTTTATTTTGCTTCAAGATCCTGCAGTAGAATGAACTGTGAAAGAATCAGCCCCTCCTATTTCAACCCGCTGAACTATGAACACTTAACACCTTAAAAAATTTTGCCTAGATGTTAATATAAATATTGGCATCAAAGCACTATGTGTATGGTTAAAAGATCAAGTAGGATGGAGGACTTATGACAAAAAGCGACAGCCCTACACCAGCCCTATCTCCTTTTCAATCTCTTTTTATCTAGACCATGACATTCTTCTACAGCTTTTTGTTCTCCTAGAGTTTAACTTGCCTTTGGTTCTCCTTCTGTGTGTTTACTGTACCCTCAAGTATTTTTTAAGTTGTCAATAATGCGAAATAATTCCCTTGAATTCCTCTTTCTCATCCAGAACCTTTAGTCATCTTTCTCCAAACTGTATTACACATCTGTCATCCTGGGACTTCTCTTAGTACTTTTTCTTTGGTTTTCTCCCTCATTTTTAGGGATACATTCTCAAGTAGCTTCCTAAGAAAGAATATATAGGAAGTAAGTATTCTTGGTCTGAAATGTCTGACAATGTTTTTAATTCTTCCTCATACTTTATGGATAATTTGGCTGGGGATAGAATTCCAGGTTGAAGAAATTTTCTCCAGAGATATTAAACTATTAAGCCATTTGTTTTAGCACCCAAAGTTGCTGGAGACTGCATCTCTTTCCTTGTCAGTGAACTGTCGAGAAGCAATATGTGTAACGGTCAAGAATGGAAGCTCTAGGTCCTGGCCCGTAGCTCAGTTGGTTAAAGCATCATCCTAATACTCTGAAGTTGCAGTCTCAATCCCCAGTCTGGGAACATAAAAGAATCAACCAATGAATGCATAAATAAGTAGAACAACAAATCTGTGTTTCTCCCTCTCTCTCCCTTCCTCTCACTCTCTTAAATCAATTTTTTTTAATGTAGGCTCTAGAATTAGACTGCCTGAGTTTCAATCCTGGCTCTATTATAATAATATTTGCTGGCTATGTGACCTCAGTTTCCTTGTCTGTGAAATAAGAATGATAATAATACCTACTCAGAGGGCTCTTGTAAGGATTAAAAGATTTAATAGAGGAATAATGCTTAGAAGAATACCTGGTATATTAATATTTTCTTTCATGGAGTTTTTTATTTTTCTTTATCTTTAGTGTCCCGGCATTTCACTAAATGTGACCTGTACTAAAACACATCAGGTATTTCACATTTGATCTATCATAGTGAGATATCTGATGTATTCTAACATGGGCCTTTTTACATATGCTAGGTTCAACACTCAATATTGCATTTATTTTGAAGATGTCCCTTCATTATTTGTTATATTTATTTTATAATTTGTTCTCCATTTTCTCTATTTCTCCTTTTTTTTTTAGTCAGGGGTTGGTTCCTAATTTATTCTTTATCTCAGCTTTTCTCTCAATTTCCTACTTTGCCTTTTAAAACTTTCATTCTGAAAGATTTCCACATCTTAATTTTCCAGTTTATCTTTCAATGCAAATATTTTATTTTTAATAAATATTTATTTATTTATTTAGAGAGAGGGAAAGGGAAGAAAAAGAAAGAGAGAAACATCAATCAGTTGCCTCTCACAGGGACCAAACCTAGGCATGTGCCCTGACTGGAAATAGAACCAGAGGTCCCTTGCTTTGCAGGACAACACCCTAGCAAGCCACATGGTCAGGGCTCAATGAAGATATTTAAATTTGTAACAGTTTCCTCCTCCAAAAACTCTGTCCTTTGGTTTTTGTTTCATGGCATCTAGTTCTTCCATAGTTGCTCTACCTTTGTGAGGATTCTAACAAGAGGTTTTGTTGTTTTTGTTCTCTCCTGCCTCTGAATTATGTCTGTTTTCTCATTGTTCATTTTGGTCTTTCTCTTTTGTGCTGAAGGCCTCCTTGATGAGTCTTGTCTTTGCACATTTTTTAAGAGAGGGAGTTGATACTTGCTTAGGAGCACTCTGTGTGGGCAGGACTTGTCAACTGACAGACTGCTTTATGGTGAGCAGATGGGAACCAGGCCATGACTCTGGGGATTCTGAAATGCCAACATGTGAAGGACCTAAATTTGGAGAATCACAAATTCTCACTGCCCTAATTTTTCCCATAGAGTTTGTCCAATTTTTTTAAATTTTTATTGATTTTAGAGAGAGAAAAACATCGATTTATTGTTCTGCTATTTATGCATTCATTTGTTGCTTCCTGTTTGTGCCCTGACTGGCGATCAAACCCACAACCTTGATGTATTAGGATGATGCTCTAACCAACTGAGCTACCTACCCAGGGTGAGCTTATCAAATTTTTTATGGAGAAAAATACTATGTAATGTCATGTTATGTTTTAGACAGATAGATATGTGGTAGGCAGTTAGGCATCAGCAGAACAGGGATGATAGCCCAGGTGCAGAAGGTCACCAGGACAGAAAGCCCCAGGTACCTAGCAAGAAGCAAAACTGGACTGGGACCTTGCCTCCAGAGTGACCTTTTCTCTCCTGGCATATCACTGGCCATGTGGTATAGACCCCATGACGTTTTGTTACAGAAACAGGGGAGTCCAAAAATCCCCAGAGTTTGCGGCTGGGGGATGGGGAGAAGGAAGCAGCTTTCAGAATGCCTCCACACGCTTGAGGCTGGTGGCTGGTGTCTTTAATTATGCAAAATTGCTTGGATGCTTCCAAGGCCTCACGTGGATGGGAGGAGTCTTGAACCAGGGGATGGTATGGAAAGCACACAGAGCCTACGTGGAGTTCTGTGAATGGTCAGAACTGTTGGCAACACCCACTGCGTCAGAGGACGCAGTCGGATATATAGGCAGCTGTGAAACTTAAGGGGCGGCGCATTCTGGGGTGGTCTCCCTCACTAGCAGGTGTTCGCAGGGGTGCTCTGGAGAAGAGGAGATCCACACGGTTTACAGAAAGAAGACAGTTTGCAAGGAGGCTGAGAATCCCAGCGGTTTTGTATTGAGAGCTGAAGGGCACCACAGCACAGAAAGGACCTCCCCAATCAGATTGAATGATTGGCAGCCACTGGTAAAGCTGAACTGTGTTTGGGAAGTAGGGAAACGGTGTTTCTGACCTTCCTAAGACTGGCTAGGTTTGGTAGTGGGGAGGCAAGGATATGTGTAACTGTTAAATAAACAATTTTCTTTTCACTCAACTAAAGTATTAAGAGTTGTAATTCTGGCAGCGGGCAATTGGACCCCTAACTAAAGAGCCCGAGGGTTTGTTTTCAATTGGAGCAGCCCAGGGGTTCTGTAACACTTTCATATCTCTGGTTATGTGGTTTGGACCCTCCCCTGACCTTTCCTCCCTTGGCATGTTGCTAGTCATGAGGGTCAGATCTTGAAGGAGGAACAAAGAAGGGGGGCAGTTAATAGCCCTTAAGCATTAAGCCCTCAAGACAGTGAGGTTCTGAACCAGCATCAAATACATCTAGGCCTCAGTAGTGTTTCAGCTTCAGGCCCAGAAAAGCAGCAAAACCATACAATTAGTGTAAAACGGGACCCTAGAAAGCTAATGAGTAATCTATTGGGATCCTCCTCTAAGACCTTCAGATAAATACTCTCAAGACAGAGGACCCAGTGTGACTCTATGGAGTAACCTGTGCCTTTCCCCACTTCCTCCCCCCAGGTGTGTTTTCTTTGGCTCTCCTAAGCTCTGGGGACTTTGCCTCTGTAACTTGTTTTCTGAACCCATTTATCCTACAGCTCACTTCTACCTCTGTGATTTTTTTTTTTTAATAATTTTGTAATATTTATTTACTTTTTGAGACAGGGGAAGGGAGGGAAAAAGAGAGGGAGAGAAACATCAATGTGTGAGAGAAACATCCATCAGTTGCCTCTCACATGCCCCCATTTGGAACCTGGCCCACAACCCAGTCATGTGCCTTGACTGGGAATCAAACCAGTGACCTTTTGGTTCATATGCCAGACCTCAATCCACTGAGCCACACCAGCAAGGGCCTCTGTGACTTTCTAAATAAACTTTTGCTTGTATTTGAGTCTTGGCTCTGAATTCCTTCTTTTTTTTTAAATCCTCACCCAAGGACATTTTTTATTGCTCTTTTAGAGAAAGAGGAAAAAAGAGAGGGAGATTAGAGAAGCATCTACTGGTTGCCACCTATAGGCGCCCAGTCTGAAAATTGAATCCACAACCTAGGTATGTCCCCTGACTGGGAGTCAAACCCTCAATTTTTTGGTTGTAAGACAATGCTCCAACCAACTGAGCCACACCAGTGAGGACTTTGCTCTGAATTCTCAGCCAGAGCTCAAGTACCGAGGTTGCTGTACCAAGGTCCAGTCACTGGTAATATTCTGGTGCCGTTCCACCACCAAAAGATAGATAGATAGATAGATAGATAGATAGATAGATAGATAGATAGATAGATAACTTCATAACTACCAAGGAAAGTAAATATTATTTCCATATTTACAGCGAAAGGAAGTGAAAGAAGAATTTAAATTCAGCTTTCTTTAACTCCATAAGCCAAATTATCTTAATTATAATAAACTCTTGGATGATCCTATGAACTGGGTACGTAGGTGAGTGGTTGAAAAAGAGGCCACATACTAAACCTGACCAGCTTGGGGAGGCCTGCATGGTGGCCTTACAAACTACAAACTCAGATACCTAAAGTAACCACATAGGATGGTCTGAAATTAAAACTTTCTAGCTAAAAGCAAGTCATGGCAGGTAGTCATGTCCTAAACTAGTATATTTTTGACAAAGGTCAATCTTTTCTTTAACTGAGCCTATCTATTTTTTGCATCTATACAACATACTTTTGGAACATCAGAGTAATTTTCTTATTCTATGCCCCTCAGGGCACAATCTCCCACCCCAGCAGGAGATCACAGAGCCCCTCATTGTTATTATTATTGTGTTAACTGTTAACTGTCCTGTACCCACCTATATAAAAGAAGTATGTGTCTATTCATCTTACTTTTTATCCAATTCCAGAGATTTCCCTGCTTTGCTTTCTCCCATCTCCTTAATCTATCACTAATGAATTTCATGTAGCCCTTTTGTATCTTTCCCTTTGATTCTGATGTATAAAATAAGTGGTAAAACTGCTATTTTTGGAGCATTTTCTCAGTCTGTTCAGATTGGCAATTGTTATCACTGTGGCTCAAAGTCATAAAAAATCTTATAGCTTTGGATGTTTCTGATGTAAACAGGTGGATAGTTTTGGTGGAATTGGTTTACCCCTAATCCTACCCTCATTCCCCACAGAAGGATCTTTGTTAGTGGTCTTATATAGAAATTGTAGAGCCTTAGTATTGACAGTCACTTTGCTTTTAGCTTCCATTCAGCCTTAATTCTTCATCTTCAAAAGAAACAACCAGAGTCCTGCATGCTTTTGTTTGTTTGTTTTTATTTTTTCCCTTGGATATTTTTTAAGCTTCACTTTATTAACACAAAGAGCAGCTCTTAATTTGGCATTACCCTGTCAGGCCCTTTCCCATTGAAGATCATAGCAAAGAACATTGCACTCAGGTATGTTTCTGAAGCCAAGGGCCACTCTCTTGCAATTGTTGCAACATCCATTTTATGTTGAAATCAATGACCTTTGTTGAATGATTGTCAGCCCTTCTCTTCTTATCTTATTAATGTCATCCAAGGTCACAGTGAGTTCTCAGCCATTCTCCCATTCTGAGGTTGCTTAAAATTTCGCCTCAGAAGCCCTCATTTGTGAAAAGATAATATAAGAGTCATTCCAGTGACCTTTCTGGGATGCCTAGTGTCAGGTCACACAAGAAAAGTTTTGGGATTGTTAATTATGAAACAAAGTGACCAGTAACTCCCTAAATGACTTCTTATTGAATTAATTGTTTAATATAACTTGTCATTTTCTAGACAGTCTGCATGCAGAAAGAAACAAGAACATTCCCAATCAGAAAGTATACAATTTTAGCCCTGGCTGGTGTGGCTTAGTGGATTGAGTGCCAGCCTGCGAACCAAAAGGCCGCCAATTCTATTCCTAGTCAGGGCACATGCCTGCATTACGGGCCAGGTCTCCAGCAGGGTGGGGGTGAGAGGCAACCAGTCGATGTATCTCTCACACATCGGTGTTTCCCTCTCTCTCTCTTTCTCCCTCCCTTCCCCTCTCTTTAAAAATAAATAAATAAAATTTGAAAAAAAGAAAGTATACAATTTTAAAGATAGGACACACACCCTATCACACACCTCTTCAGAAATTGCTTTTTGATCTGCAGAAGGGGAAGCCTTTATACTCATAGGAAAATTAATTTCTGCTGTACCTTTTTTAAGGGGCTCAAATACATGTTTTGAAAACAGAGAAAAAGCCCTGGCTGGTGTGGCTTAGTTGGTTGGGCATCGCCCTGCAAACCAGAAGGTCACCAGTTTGATTCCCAGTCGGGGCACATGCCTAGGTTGCAGGTTTGGTCCCCAGACAGAGTGCATACAGAAGGAAACCAATCGATGTTTCTCACATTGATGTTCCTCTCCCCTTTCTTTCTCCCTCCTTTCCCATCTCTCTGAAATCAAAACTAAATTTTTTTAAATTTAATAAATGAAACAGGAAGAAAAACACCAAACAAGGTAAAATGTATATTTGAAAGGAGGTTTAAATTTCCCTTTTGAAAACCAGGGTGTCCTGAGATCCCCAGCTCCTGGTATTCACACCCTTAGTGGTCAGTCTCCCACATTAAAAAGGGCTGACCTATGTAATCATTAGGATATTGAGGAAATGATTATTGGTGTGTGGCTTCCAACGCTGGGTCATAAAAGATATTGTGGCTTCTGTTCATAAAAGATATTGCTTTCTCTTGGCTCTTGCAGTCTGGAGAAAACCAACTGCTATACTGTGGAGACACTCAAAGAGCCCTATGATGAGGTCCACACAGCAATAAATTGAGGCCTTCTTCCAACAGTCATGTGAGTGAGCAGCTTGGAAGTTGATCCTCCCACCCAGTTAGACATTCAGGTAATTGCAGACTCAGCTGGCATTTTGACAGCAACCTCAGAACAGAGGCCACAAGCTAAAAACACCTAGCTGAATGGTGCCTGAATTCTTGACCTACAGAACTGCAAAATAAATGTTTATTGTTATTTTAAAAAACTAAATTAGGGGGCTGTTCATAACACAACACTAGATAATACACACAGTAAACAGGGTGAAAGAGAGATATGTATTTGAAAATAAAAAGGAATCCCAGTATATTCAGAGCTTTTATTGGATTGGCCAAAATGTTCATCTGTTTTTTTCAATTAGATGGCTCTACTAGAGTAACCATGCAAACTGGGTTTGGACCACTTTGTGCCTTTATATGTGACTCAACAATTTTTGTTGAAGGAAACAGGGTTTTATTAACAGGGTTCCAACCTTGGAAAGGCTGAGAGCACTCCTGCTCTGAGCCCGTCTCTCCCAGAAGTTCTCCATTTCCTTATCTGTCATCAAGCCAGTCATGCAAATAGATCTCCATCCTCTCTGGAATGTGCACTTGTGGGTTTCAGAGACACCATCTTCTCACAGCAGCTCTCTCTTTCAGGATCTGGGGTGCGTTGCTGTCAGTCTCCATGTAGCAGCCCAGGAACCATGTGCCATGCTGCACTGGGTCATAGTGTCCCAGAAGCTAGAGCCCAGGGAGGTACACATCCCTGCATGGGACCCTGCCTCCAGGAGTGGGCTCCCATCCTCTGCTGGGCCTAAATCCCTGGTGAGCCTGGCACATCCTGATCCCACCAGTGCTCCTGTGCAGGGAGCAGAGCCAGAGACCCAGAATATCCAAAATGCCAAAAGCCCAGAGAAAGAGCTTGCACCAAGCTCCAAAGCAAGAGTTACTTCTCCATACGAAGCGCACGTGTAAGAGAGAGAGAGAGAGAGAGAGAGAGAGAGCTTTTCTGCTTCTTTTCTTTAAAAGAAGGCCCTCCTGAAATCCCACATGTGCAGGAAGCCAGTGGAAATGTCCAGATTTTCCTCTAGTGGGTCAGTGTCCACCATTTTTGTTGGCTCCCCGGTGTCTTTGACTCTTTCAGCTGCCATTTTTAGTCAAGACAAAAGATTCCCAGCCACAGTTGGGCGCACATATATCTATTGATCCTGGGTTTAGCATCTGGCCCCTGCAGCTTACACAGGCACTGTATGAACTCCGCCCACCCCCATCCCCACCCCTAGGTCAGGAGCCACTTGCCAGTGCACATTCTCACAGTCACATCTACAATGTTTTCCTGGCTGGTTTGGCTCAGTGGATTGAGCGTCGGCCTGCGAGCTAAGTGTCGCTGGTTCGATCTTCCAGTCAGGGCACATCAGAGAAGGAAAACTCTGATTCCAAAAAACCTCCGCTGCCTTGCGGCATACCTCTTCAGGGGAAAGGCTAAGGGAGTAAACCCTGACAGAAAATCCGGAGCCGGAGTCCCTAAGGCGGTTTGACGTTGTAGTCAACACCGGCAACTCCTGCGGCGCACCTGAAGCCAAGCTGTATTGACTCCGTCTTTCCCTTGGACCCTTCAGCTGCGAAGAGAGGGGGTGGATCTGCTGCATGGGCAACAGCAGACCCTCCATATCACCCTGCCCAGGCTCTGTAGCTTCAGCTTCACTGGAGAGGACACTCCAGCGTCATCGCAAGATGTCGATTTAACACGGGAGGAGACAGATACCGTGTCACTCCCGAGTCGGACTGCACAGCCATTCTCGGTGGTGCAGATAGACTCTTAAGAAGCTACACCATCGTCTCTCGAGACAGACGGCTGCCGACGACGACGAGGACGACGACATCTACAATGTGCCTCAGGCAGCAGCCTTCTTCCCCAGCCCCGCCCTTCAGGAAGGCATGGGCTGTTAATCTGCATCTGTTATGCAATGTACATTAAGTGCTGTGCTTTCTGCTATGTGGGCACCCTTACCTGTCTCCCTGCCTTTTGGCAGAATTTGGGGGGGTGGGTTCCCCTGTTTTCCAGGGACCTCTGCTTTGACCTACCCTATTACAGTAGTACTTAGGTGTCTTTAACTTCATTCAAAACAATTTTCTTAGATTGTATTTTGACAGCTGTCATATTGTTATCAGGTGAAAAGGGGGTTCTTTCACTTGGTGTCTTGGTGTAAAACCCAACAATTAGTGTTGAGAAAAACAGGTCTTTATTTATAATATTCCAACCTGGGGCGGGCTGTGAGCATTCTTGCTCAGCACCCTGTTCTCACATGGGATCCAGCACTTTTCTTGCTCCCCAAAAGGCTGTAAGCCAAAATCATGTCCAGAAGTGCCACATTTCTTATCTGTTAGTTCTTTCCTTCAGGACCTGGGGTATGATGTCATCAGCCTCTGTATAACAGTCCAGGAGAACATGTGCCATGTTGCACTGGACCATGGTGAAGTCCAAGTTTTAACAGAGTCCTTTCTGCCTGTCCTGAGTTCCAAAAGTCCAAAAGTCCAGGCTTTGGAGTCCACTGAAGTCGGCACAATTAAAGCAGCAGCAGCAGGCCAGCTTTCTTTACTAGCCTAGGCCACATGGCCTCCCTTTTCTTCTTTTAAACTGCATGGCTCTGCACGCTTTCAAAACTTCATAGTTCTTTCTTTTCCCTTTCAAAACTGTAACTGAATCCACGGGCTGCTCTGATTGAAAAAGAACTCATGGGCTGTTCAGTTATTAGGGGTCCAATTGCCCGCCGCCAAAAGCATAACTCTCAATATGAGAGTTTAGTGAAAAGAAAAAGAATTGCTTATTTAATGGTTATATAGATTTAGATTATTTGCGGATTTCTGCCGTTAAGTTTTATTTTCTTTAAAACACCCACAAACGCATGGTTCCGCCTCCCCCTATCAAACCAGGCTAGTCTTAGAAAAGTCAGAGATACAGTCTTCCTACTTCCCAGACACAGTTCAGCTTTACCAGCGGCTCCCAATCATTTGATCCTGATTGGGGAGGTTTTGCCTGTGTTGTGGTGCCCTCCAGCTCTTAATGCAGAACCACGTGGAGTTCCCAGCCTCCTTGTAAACCGCATGGAGTTCTCCTTTTCAAAGCCGCATGGTGTTCTCCTAGTCAAAATGTCTGCCCTCTATTTTTAAATTCCTGACTGCGTCCTGTGACGCAGTGGGCATGGTAACCAGTTCTGACCATTCACAAAACCTTGCACAGGCTCTGTGTGCTCTTTCTGCACCCTTCCATGGTCCAAACTCCTCCCATCTTCTCGGGCGGGGTCTTGGAAGAACCAAAGTCATTTGCATAACTGAGAAGCTAAGCTACTAGCCATAGTCATGCAAAGGCATCTTAAAAGCTGTTCCCTTTTCCCCATCCCCCAACCTGCAGGCTCTGGGGATTTTTTGGAGACCCCCCCCCCCCCACTCTGTAACAAAACCACATAGTTCTTCCTCTTCCCTTTCAAAACCACATGGTTCTCTCCCTGCAAATGGCTGCTGCCTTATTTTTAACCCTTTGAGTGCCATGCATAATTTGAAATTTGGATCAACATGAGAAAAAATTATATCAATATATAACTGAGGTACAAAAAAAGAACAAAACATAAACTACGAATTATTCCATTGTTATTTACATTTATAGCCATCAAAAAGAGTCGCTGGGAATGATGCTGGCACTTTTTGGAAAATTTGTCAGCATCGCTCACAGCAATGTTGGCACTCAAAGGGTTAAATCCCTGACCATGGCCTGTGATGCAGTGGGTGTGGTAACTGGTTCTGACCATTCAGAGAACCTTGCGCAGGCCCTGTATGCTCTTTCCTCACCATTCTATGGTCAAAACCCATCCCATCCTTTTGGGGCCACGGAAGAACCAAAACTATTTGCATAACTAAGATACTATCTACCAGCCATAGATATGCAAAGAAATCTTGAAACCTGTCCCCTTCCCTCACCCCCAAACTGCAGGATCTGGGGAATTTGAGGGCCCCCTTCTGTAACAATATTAGCATGCATAAAAAAAAACTTATCAAAATTGGTGAATTTTTGTGTAGCCATTTTAATATTGAAGATGGAAGAAAATACACAACATTTTTGGTATACTATGCTTTATTATTTCAAGAAAGGTAAAAACACGACTGAAACACATAAAAAGATTTGTGCAGTGTATAGAAAGAAGGTGCTGTGATTGGTCAAACATGTCAAAAGTAGTTTGCAAAGTTTCCTGCTGGAGATTTCTCGCTGGATGATGCTCCATGGTCAGGTAGAGCAGTTGAAGTTGATAATGATCAAATTGAGACATTACTTGAGAACAATCAACATTATACCACACAGGAGATAGCCAACATACCTGAAATATCCAAATCAATGAAGTTATTGGTGAAAATTTAAAAATGTGTTTTTTCTTTTACGGAAAAAACTAAACAGACTTTTTGGCCAACCCAATAACTTACAGAACATGTGACTAAGTTCTTTTGATTAGGTAGTGCTGATTTCACTTATTGTTCTCTTCTGTGGCTATACACATTCCCCCACTTGTACCTGTATATTCATTAGTCTTTAATTATACCTTTTCAGGGATTGTCATTGTTCTCCAACACTATAAGAACTCTTTGAGATAGACTGGTTGAGAGAGACAAATTAAGGAGCAGCAAATCACAACTGAAAACAAGGTCAAAACTGTCTAGTCCAACATGAGCATTAGCTCAACCATCTTCCAATTCATACCAGTGATCCTGAGGTTATCAGTCCGGCACCTCCATGCAATTTTCCTGCAGAGACCTCCGAGTGTTGAAACCAGCACTGGCTGACTGTCTTTAGAGCTGCAGCTTGCTGGTTTTGTAGAAAGCAAACTTGGGCACCCTCTGGTGACCTTTGCGTGAACTACAAACAAACGTTACCAGGACCATTTTAAGTACTTGGCCATACTTAAGTTCTTTTTCTATATATATACTATAACAGCTAGGAGTATGATTTCCAAAAAAAAAAAAACTTTACCTACATACTTCTTAAAACCATTTTATTTTCACATCTATCTATGCCTAGTGGTACAATGGGTTACGGTTATTAGTTGTAAAAATTTTAATAAAATCATAATAATCCCATCACCTAGTCTAAATCTCCTGGGAATCTTGGAGAAGTGTTTGCAAAATGTGCTAAATTCTTCTTGAGTGCTAGCATACCAATGATTGACTCAAATCCTCTTATATTTTTATTTTTGCTACTTTCAGAAGCCACTTTGGGCAAGATTTCAGGTATTAACTATCAGTTTGGTTACCCTACCCATGCTTCACCCACTCCACATCACCTCCCCTTTCTTTGGGGTACAGAAGGGCAGGAACAGAGAGGGCAGAACAACAAGATACAAAAAGGTGATAATAGATGTATGTATGAAGAGCTGTGCTTTGCACAGTGAGTACTTAATAGCTTCAGAAAGGATAAATTCATAATAAGCTCATGCTAATCACTTTGGCCATCTTAGAATGCCCATTTCATAAATTATTAGCAGGATCAGACTAAACTTAATATACCAAGAGCTCCATTTCCATTCATCCAAAAGGAATGTTTGGTATCTTTCTAAAAAGAGATATTTGGAGAAGCAAAAGTACCTCTCCCTCCAGTTAGCCATCAAGCGTTCAATAATGAGCTTTGTACCACTTGTCTTCTATTGTAACTTTTCACCTTAATGGTTTTATTTATACTTTATGTTGCTAAGCAACAGGCCAGGTTTGGGCTCTTCTTCACCAGGATATGAAAATGCTTGCTTAGCCCTGGCCAGCCTGATTCAGTTGAGCAGGTTGTCCTGCAAAGTGAAAGGTCGCTGGTTTGATTCCCAGTCAGGGCATGTCCCTGGATTTCAGGTTCGTCCAGGTAGGGGCACAGGCGAGAAGCAACCAATCCATGTTTCTCTCCCTTTCTCCCTCTCTTACCTTTTCTCTAACAAATATATAAATATATTTTTTAAATGTCTGCTTAAGTCCTCCCCGTTATGAAGGAAACTTGACTGTACCAAAAAGATGCTCTTTATAATTGTTTTCTCCTGATCTTTTTTTTTTTTCTTTCCTTGAACCACTCCCAAAATGGACATATTGACGCTTCAATACATCTCCAAGCCACAGCTGAGGAGCAGGGGCCCCCTCTGGGTGACATCTTGCGTCCGAGGACGCGCAGGGAGAGACCGGAAGGCAGGGCAATTAAACTGTTCGTGCTCCAAACTAGATCTTCTGTTAGCAATTCACTTTCATTGTCCCGAGCTAAAACCAGCGGTCGTTTGGTTTTTACAATTGCTGCAAGCGCGGTGGGCCAGGCTCTGCAATCAGGAAAGGCAGCTTTTTGTCACAGTCCCGTGAAAACAGGACTGAGGAGGGGAAGAGGGGAGGGATACGCTAGGTTGATGCTTCCTTTTTTTTTTTTAATTTGGACAATTTCGAGTACATACCTGCTCGGAAAAGGCACTATGAGAGAGACTGGAAAGATGGAGACGTCCCAGGCGCAGCACTTGCCTTCTAAAAAGCAGTGGCACGGAGCCAACTGCGATCCCCGGGGACCACCCAATGTGGGCCACACCCCGGCATCCAGGCTGTGCATTGGCCACCTTCGGCCCGGAAACGCCTTTTCGATGGGGAGGCCCGGAGCCCCGTCCCGGGAATGCTTTGTCTCTGAGTCGCGGCTCCTCTCTTCTCCGCAGCCGGCGGAGGTGGCACGGACGCGGGATCGCGAGGAGGGGAGGGCAGCCCCGCACCGCGGACGCCTGGACACCTCCGGAAGAGACATCGGGCGTACGTCTCTGGCCATGGCAGCTCCTAGGGGTGCCCATGCATCTCTTGCAGGCACCTGTCCTCTCCTAGCGCTGTGGATGTGGTGCTGAACAGCAACCTCTAATTTTCTCTAAGGTGATCTGTGAGGGTCTGGGGGTGGGTTTACAAACCACAAGCCACCCCAAAAAGTGGGTGTGTGTGTTCACCGGATGTTCCCAAAAGATTTGACACTACATCAGAAGGCACACAGATAAACACCCTTAAATATCACAATAACGGTTGTTTTCCAGACAAATTGTGTTGAAATTTAGCCTCCTAGGAGCAGGCAGCAGTGGGCCAGTGAGGCTGTGTACTCTGTTGAGAAAGTTGGGGATGGGAAGAGATTAGCACATCTGCTCTACAAAAATATGGATTTTAGACCTTTCCTGTCATTTCCTCTTTTTTAAACAAAGTAAATTTCACATAAGGTCAACATTCTTGTTAGATTTTAAGCCCATATTCTTTCTGATCTCAGTTCTTGTTTTGTACTTTATTCAGCAAATATTAAATGCCCACTATGAAGTACTCACCAGAGAGTATTCTAGACACGAAAACAAAAACAAAGCCCATGTCCCTGTTTTCATGGAATTACATTCTAGTGGGTGCAGGGAGAGGGATAGACAGTAGCACATAAATATGTAACACATCTGGAGGTACTGCTTGAGGAATGGAGTGAAGAAATAAAATGGAGTCACTATAGTCAAGCTTCTAATTTATTAAAATTAAGAAGCTTGAGGCATGAGGAAACAATCCTATTCTTGTTTTAACTAGCTTGGGGACTTAAACTTTTCAGTCCTGAATCAATGCCTGGATATACAAGTATATCAGACCTCCAGATACTCCTCTGATCCCCCCACTCTCCAAAGGTCTTATGTATCCAGGCCACCTGAAATCCATCATCTAGACTGTCTGACATCAGACTGTCCTGGACCAATCCTAAGGTTAAGAATTAAGAACTGCCCTGACCAGTGTGGTTGGAACATCATCCTGTGACAAAAGGCTTGCCATGTTCAAATCCCTGTCAGAGTACATAACTAAATTGTGGGTTCAATAACTGGCCCTGGCACATACGGGAGGCAACAAGTCAATGCTTCTCTCTCACATCATTGTTGCTCTCTCTCACTTCCTTTCTCTCTAAAAGCAATAAAAGAGAGAGGGAGAGAATGCAGAACCGATTATTCTTAAGAATGCACTTTTTACTCTAAGGACTCTTGACTTTTGGGGGGACCACTTCCGGGTGTTTGCCGACTATTTTTTGTTTGTAAATCCTAAGACCGTTGAATAAACCTCTATCATTTATTTCTAGCCAAAGCCTCCAGACATTTTTCTTAAGTTTGTTCAAAATAATTATATCAAGCAGGATAAGGGAGAGAAAGTGATGGGGTTACTCTACTATGTTAGATGGTTAGTGAGCAAAGGCTTCTCTGATAGGAAAGCCAAGACCATAAGAAATGAAAGTGTACGCAACACAGAAATCTAGGGAAGAGCAAGCAGAAAGCCAGGAGTGTGCGTGAAATGTTTGTGGGATGAATGTATATGAGTGAGTGAGAAGGAAGATGCTGGAAAAAAAAATCACAGAGAAGGAGCGAGATCCCTTGAGGCCTCCTAGGACAAAGTAAGACCAAGACATTGGGATTCTAGTCTCAGTGAGATACAAAGTTGTTGGAGGATGGGGCTTAGATTTTTAAAGGTTCACTCTGCCTGCAGAATGGAGAAGACAGGACACAATGTAAGCAGTTGGACAGCCCATAGATAGTTCAGGGGAAAGATGACAGTAGCTTGGTCCAGTGTTGGCTCTGGAAGCAGTGAGAAGTGGTTATCACCTGGATATATTCTGAAGATAAATCTAAGTTTTATAGGACCTAGTTTTTCTTACACACTTTAAATGTAGATAGTTGTATAAAAATTATGCCTCAATACAGTTTGATAAAATCACATTGGGGGCATTTGTGCAGGTTTTGAAAGTCAGGCCAAAGAGTTTTGCAAATTTTTTTAAAGTAGTGAAATGATTGAGTTGTAAGGATAAGAATTTGACTAGAGTATCATTACTCAGTATGTGGTCCACAGTCTGGGGTAGAATTGAGAGTAAGTGTTTAGAAACTTTTTAAGGCATTTGACACAATTTTATGTTTATTGTATATAAAAATAAAATCTAATAACCTAAACACTTAATATTTAAAAAGTTTAAGCCCTGGCTGGTGTGGCTCAGTGGACTGAATGCTGGCCTGTGAACCGAAAGGTCACTGGTAACATTCCCAGTCAGGGCACACGGCCTGGCTCGCAGACCAAGTCCCCAGTTGGGGGCATGCAAGAGGCAACTGTCTGATGTATCTGTCTCTTGTGCATCAATGTTTCTCTCCCTCTCTTTCTCCCTCTCTTCCTCTCTCTATAAAATTAAATAAAACCTTTAAAAATTTTTTCTTAAAGTTTAAAACTGTATTTTGTGTGTTTTGTGTTTTTTCTGTAATATTATGGTTTATAACAAGAAATATATTTTATGCTCTTCAGCCATGGTTCCCAGCACATAGCTCTTTAAACCTTTGTAATTTCTTTCCTAAGTGTTAAGAGCAATAAGGGCATTTTTTGTTCACAGCTCCTGAAATATCTCCAGAGATAAAGGTGAAATGTGTGTTTTCTTAATGCTTAACATGTCCCTTTCTATCACATCTACATTTAAGTGACTTTTGGAAACCACCTATGCTAGGAGCTGATAAGGGAGGAGGAAAAAACGCAGAACTAGGGGGTTGGAACTTGCAGCCTACCACCCCAGAACTCTGGGGAGGGGAGGAAGGCTGAAGATTGAGTTCAGTCACTAATGGCCAATGATGAAATTAATCATGCCTATTTAATGAAACCTCAAAAAAAAAAAAAAAAAAGGATGGGGATTGAAAGGTTAGAAAACACATCTACATGCTGTGTGGCACACCAGAGAGGACATGGAAGCTCAGCACCCACATCCCTTCCCACATACCTTGCCCTATGTATCTCTTCCATATGGCTGTTAACAGAATCATATCCTTTTATAACAATCCAGTAATCTAGTAAGTAAAGTGATACCAGACCACTTCTAAGCTAGTGGCTGGCCCTGCACCGGCTCAGTCAGGGACCTTTCATGTGTCAGGAGACCTCCGGGTTCTTGACTCATACTGGGAAAATTTCAGGACATGAGTCCAGGTGAAAGTGAGAGCAAGTTTATTAAAGCTTGGGACAATGAGGCAAAGAACACCCCTGGACATGAGATCAGGAAGTAAGACTGGGAAGAGCTGCAGCTGCCCATTGCTCTCTGAGTGCAAGTCTCCTTGGGACCCTTAGAGCATAGGATAGAAGCAAAGTACTGGCACCTGATGAAGGGGACTTGGGTATGCTCAAAGAAGAGAGCAAGCTGGCATCCTTTATCCTGAGGCTTTTATCTATTTTCTATAGGTGGGAATTCAGGGGAGGCCCTGGGGAGGATTTCCTTTTAAAAGATATTTTTTAACTGATTGATTTTTTTTTTTTTTTTAGAGAGAGAGAGAAAGGGAGGGAGAGAAACATTGATTTGTTGTTCCACTTACTTAAGCATTCATTGGTTCTTTCTTATATGTGCCCTTACTGGGGATCAAACCTGCAACCTGGGTTGTATCCAGATAATGCTTTAAGTCACTGAACTACCTACCTGCCAGGGTTCCCAGGGGAGGATTTCAACAGAATATTCATTAGATTTCTGGGTGTGTTGTTTAGTATGCTAATGTATTAAAATAAGCATATAATATGGTCTGGGGTCATTTTCTGGTTAAGTTTACCCTTATCTTGGATTAATCTGGCTCTGATTGGATTTTTTGTTATCTACCTCCCTGACTAAGGTGATTTAAACCACCTGCTCTTAGGTATCTTTGGTTAGAGAGGATAGGGTCTTGTGATTTATTAGCTTGTTGTTAATTGCTCATCCATTCTGGTGGTTTGTTCAACCATTTATTTCAGTTTCCTCACTTCACTTGCCAAGGAATTTTCCTAGTTTCTTAATAACCTGCCTCAAAATGTTTTTGTAAGTTCTGTGAGCTGTTCTAGCAAATTAATCAAACTGCAGGGATTGGTAGGAACCTCTGATTTTATACCCAGTGGGTCAGAAACACAGGTAACTTGGAGTGAGTGGCATCTGAAGTGGAAAGGTGGGTAGCTTCGTAGGACTGAGCACTCAACCTGTGGGATCTGACACCTTTTCCAGGTAGATGGTGTCAGAATTAAGTTGAATCGTAGGACACACAACTGGAGTCAGAGAATTGCTTGGTGAGTAAAAAACCGACATCCATTTGGTGACCAGAAATGTCAGAAGTGAATTAAAAGACTGAGAGTGAAGGAGACACATAGGAGAGTTTTCCTCTAGATTTTCTAATTCACTTTTCTAGTAATCACGTTTATAGTACTTTATAAAAGTTACCAGCCCACAACAGATTGGAAATTTAAAGAAAATCAGCCCTCTATCACAGACAGTTTGGGCATCACCGGATTAGAGTCAGAACAATTAAAAGCAAGATTTTTCTCTGATAGTATAGGTTAGATCATTGCGGAAAAGAGTGAGAGAGCTAATTAAAAGTTGGCTGTTAAGAAACTTGTGGTTTGAGACGTCCGGCCAAGATGGAGGCATAGGTAGACATGCTGAGTCTCCCTTCATAACTAAGAAGGAATACAACTATCTCAAAAATAGACACAATCAGAAGTTACAGAAAATCAAGCTCCATGGAAGTCCAACAAACAAAGATATAAAGAAGAAATACTCATCCAGACAGGTAGGAGGGGTGGAGCTGGGGCAGAGAGGAAGTGGTTTACTGCCAGCAGCAGCAGCAACAGTGGGAGAACGGTGGAAAGCACAGTCACATGTTTTAAAAAGTAAGGAGGGAGACCTTGGGAGCGCTCCCAGCATCAGACCAGACTGCATAGCTCACAGTTCCAGCACAGGGAAAAGTAAAGCCACATGGCTTCTGATTGTGAAAACCAGTGGGGGGTTGGGGCAGAGGAAGAAATTCCCAGTCTCTGAGCAGAGTCTACTTGTTTACAGGGCCCCCACAGTCCTAGAACATCTGCAAACCCACCAACTCTGGGAACCATGGCCCAGAGCAACAGCTAGAGGGGTTCCAATTCCATATGGGAAGTGGGAGAGGTACCTGGAAAAAGGGTGAGTGCTGAGCAAGTGGCATGTTCCCTCTCAGACCCCTCCCCTACATACAGTGCCACAACATGGTGAAACGGGTCACCCCGTACTGACAAATACCTAAGACTCCACCCCTTACAATGCAACAGGTGCGACCGCTCTACCTAAGACACAGAGGCGAACACAGGAGCCCGTCAAGTGGAGGAGACAGAAGTATGGCCAAAAGAGGGAATGGATCAAGGTTCCAGTGGAAGGACTAAGTGATGAGCAGATAGCCAACCTAATAGATGAGGAGATAGCCAACCTAGCAGATGAAGAGTTCAAAACACTGGTGATAAAGATGCTCACAGGCTTGACAGATATGCTTGAATACAGTAAATGCAGGAGGGAAGAAATAAAGGCTAAGCTAAGTAAAACGAGGGAAAATCTACACAAAACCAAAAGTGAAGGGGAGGGAACCAGGGTTCAAATCAATGATTTGGACTTTAAGGAAGAAATAGTCAACCAGTACAGAATGAAGAAACAAGAACTGAAAAAAATGAGAGGCTTAGGAACCTCTGGAACAACGTTAAACATTCCAATATCTGAATCATAGGGATGCCAGAAGAATAGGAAGAGCAAGAAATTAAACATTTATGTGAAAAAATAATGAAGGAAAACTTCCCTAACTTGGCAAAGGAAATAGACATACAAGTCCAGGAAGCACAGAGAGTCCCAAACAAGCTAGACCCAAAGAGGACCACACCAAGACACATCATAATTAAAATGCCAAAAGTTAAAGAGAAAGAGAGAATCTTAAAAGCAGCAAGAAAAAAACAGAGAGTTACCTACAAAGGAGTTCCCATAAGACTGTCAGATGATTTCTCAAAAGAAATTTTGCAGTCAAGAAGGGACTGGCAAGCAGTATTCAAAGTGATGAAAAGCAAGGACCTACAACCAAGATTACTCTATCCAACAAAGTTATCATTTAGAATGGAAGGAAGATAAAGTGCTTCCCAGACAAGGTAAAGCTAAAGGAGTTCATCATCGCCAAGCCATTATTATATGAAGTGTTAAAGGGACTTATTTAAGAAAAAGAAGATCAAAACTATGAACATTAAAATGACAACAAACTCAGAACTGTCAACAACAGAATCTAAAAAATAAAAACAAAAACAAACTAAGCAAACAACCAGTATAGGAAGAGGATCATAGGCATGAGGATCATTTGGAGGGTTATCAGCTGGGAGGGGAAGGGAGAGAAATGGAGAAATGGTGCAGGGATTAAGAAGCATAATTGGTAGGTACAAAATAGACAAGAGAAAGTTAAGAATAATATAGCAAATATTATATAGCCAAAGAACTTATATGCATAACCCATGGACATATGCATTAAATAAGGTGGGATTCCTGGATGGAGGGGGTACTGGGTGGTGGGAAGCCTAAGGAAAAGAAATTGGGACAACTGTAACAGCATAACCAATAAAATATGCTTAAAAAAAAAAAAACTTGTGGTTTGCCCAAGAAGCTGAGCTATGGACGAACTGTGAGCACTCAGGGTAAGCAGTATTTAAAGTGGCAATTTAATGACAGAACTATTTATTTCAGTCTCCTGCAGTTGTCCCAGGACCTTATACTATATTTAGATTAAAGTCTAAGCTGCTAATAAATAAATGAAGAGCAAAATTATGGGGGTGGGGATATTGAAGGTTTCTTCTTCTTATGCTAATCTTCCGCTATAACCTAGAAGGCTATAGCTACTTTCATAATTTTTAAATTATTTATACATAAGGGAAATGTTTTAAGGAAATCTAAGAAGGAAAAGGAAAGCCTGTTGTTATAGGACACGGCAGGGAAATGTCACTGTGTAATAACTCCTGTATGGGGTAAGGAACAAGTGTTAAAAACCTTCATGGCCACAAGCTTTTCTAAAAGAAGGGAGTTTTTGAGCCACATGCTAGCCACAAAAAGAACCAGGTCCTGGGGCATTTAGTCTAAACCACCAGCAGCAGGGCTACATGGAAAAGACAGGCATGCCTGCCATCCCGGGATTGACAGTGCTCTTCTCTGAGTATGGGGAAGAAAGATGTAAGTTGTTTTGAAAGAATTTACATTGGCTATAGAAAAAGAGGGTGGGAGATGTTGAAGTAGGCCTAGTTCTGGGATAGGTACATAGTAGTAAGGAAGAAGTGCTTGCTCTTTTGAATTGGTTATTGGCAATAGTTCGAAAATCTCATGCTTAAGCAGGATGCACTGGCATCTGGTAGTTGGTTCTTCTCTCTAGATAATTGGAAGTTAATAAGTTAATTCAAAGTTTTAACATATAGTCAGGAATTTAAGCTGTCTTTTTGTTTGTGGCCTGCAGCTGTTAACTAATTAACCACTTTTGTCTCTTCCTTCCACCCTCTGGCCTGCTCTAATTTAATTTAGGACATCAAAGAATTTTTCTCTTGCCACAGGATTTGGGCTTCACACCTAACAATGCACTGTGTTGTTATATAATAGCACACTCCCTCCTTCTGGGCATTGCTGCCTTGCACAGGAATGCCCAGCCTACTGTGACAATATAGAACAACCAAGAAGTCATCGTCGGCAGCCGTCCGTCTCGGGAGACGATGGTGTAGCTTCTTAAGAGTCTATCTGCACCACCGAGAATGGCTGTGCAGTCCGACTCGGGAGTGACACGGTATCTGTCTCCTCCCGTGTTGAATCGACATCTTGTGATGACGCTGGAGTGTCCTCTCCAGTGAAGCTGAAGCTACAGAGCCTGGGCAGGGTGATATGGAGGGTCTGCTGTTGCCCATGCAGCAGACACCCCCTCTCTTCGCAGCTGAAGGGTCCAAGGGAAAGACGGAGTCAATACAGCTTGGCTTCAGGTGCGCCGCAGGAGTTGCCGGTGTTGACTACAACGTCAAACCGCCTTAGGGACTCCGGCTCCGGATTTTCTGTCGGGGTTTACTCCCTTAGCCTTTCCCCTGAAGAGGTATGCCGCAAGGCAGCGGAGGTTTTTTGGAATCAGAGTTTTCCTTCTCTGATGTGCCCTGACTGGAAGATCGAACCAGCGACACTTAGCTCGCAGGCCGACGCTCAATCCACTGAGCCAAACCAGCCAGGGACTAACCAAGAAGTACGGTTTAGACAAAGTCTGAAGGCAAAAAGACAATTGATTTTTTTCTTAAAGATCATTTTAATGTAGGGAGAAGATTATCTTCTTGAGGACTGGTAAATTCTGACACGGTTCTCTGTTTGCCTGGGTCCAGGCTCATTACTCCATGAGGACAGCCAAATAACCTCTTTTGAGATCTTTAACCCATGTTAAATGAAATAAATTATGTAAAATTGCATTTCAATCTATACAACATAGTGCAGATATGAGTGAGATATTCTGATTTTCCCTAACCCCAGAAGTTTCTGTGTATACTCTTTTCACACTTCTCCCCAATGTTACTCATAGACCCTCGACACATTACCATAGTCTAACAAGATGGTCTCTTCACATTTAAGTCATCAAACAGGATCAGATAGGAAGTGATGTGGGCTGTTGACTGCCATTCCTTAGTCTCATGAAACCTTGTATGTAAACTGGCCTCCTTGAGGGAACTGATTACTTTGTAATATCCAGATTATGCTGAAAATCACCTTCAAGAAGCATCTCAGGGAACCCATTATCTGACTAACAGGAAGTCTAGAAAGTAAGAACTGAGAAGATGGTAAAAATCAAGCAAACAAAAAAAAAAACCAAAAAAAAAAAAAAAACCCTTTTTTTAAAGAAATGAAATACATGGGTCCAAGTTGAAATGACTGACCGTGTGCATCCCAGGAAATTTAAAAAGACACATACTAAGAAACAATATTATGAAATTTCAGAACATCACTAAAAAAGAGAAGATCCTAAAATTTTCCAAAAAGGGGAAAAAAAAAACAAATCACATATGAAGAACTGGCAATCAGAATAGTAAATTTCTCAATAGCAACACTGAAAACAAGGAGGCGATGGCTTTTTGGACAGTGTCAAAAAATCTGACAGGTAATTATTCTTAATCTAGAAGTCCATACTTAGCCAAATTCCAATCAAGTATGAGAGAATAAGGATATTTTATACAAGCAAAGTCTCAAAAAAAATTAACTTCTCAATAAGCTATTACAGAACTGTTTCATCAAGAAGAAAAGAGAAAGCATGAGATTATGTGGGTTAGTGAAGGAAATCCCAGGTGAGGAGAAGTCTCCACATAATCAGAGAGTAGCAAGTGTGGTCACTAGTCCACCCTGGGGCAGGATGGCAGAGGCCTCCATGAGGGAGCTCTCCAAGAAAAATAAATAAATGTGTCTCGTAGGTTCAGGTTTTGAGAGGAAATTTATATTTCTTGCAGAGAGCTTAGGGGATGAATTAGTGGTGAGTACATAAAAAACCAAGCAGTAGGGAGAATAAAACTTATTAACTCCAAAAACAATTAAAAACTAACTAAAATTTTTAAAAATGTACTGTATGGTTCAATTCAGAAAAATACATAGTCAGATTATGATTATTATTTTAACTAAACTGTGAGAAAACCATATGGGAGGATGGGAAAGGAGAATTGATAGGACTCAGGGGAGAGAAGAGATGGGAGTTAGGGACAGCAAGAAAGCTAAACCTTTATCTTCCATAGAGAATGTCAAGAGATACAATCTAAGCTCTGAAACTGAAGAATCAAGAAATAATTGTTGAAGCAAGTTATTTAGAAATAAAGATTTTAAAAAAGAAGAAATAATAACTAAGAAGCAAGTGATAGTTCCAGAGATAGAAATAACCTGGAAGGAATGGGGTAGGGCAAGGGACCTGTTTGTGTTTGTTATAATCATTAAATTCAACAGGTTAAGCTATGATATAAAATTTTTTTTAAAGAAGCATATTCAGGCCACACTCAGCATAGTATGTGTAATATCTTCCACCATTCTTTTAATCCTGCGTCAAACTTGCATTTAACACCTACTGGCTAAGTGCCAGGGACTGCTGTGAACACTCAGGATACAGCAGTAAGCAAACCCAAATTCAGCAAGGCAAAGCCAAGCACTCCTGGAGTTTGCATGGGGTTGAAGTGGAGACAGATGATAAATAGCATGGTATCTCGAATGGTGATGAGCACTGTGAGGAAAATAAAACAAAGAAGGGGGTTGGGCATACCAAAGTGGGATTGTAAGTTTAAACATGATGGTCAGGGAAAGCCTCTCTGATTCTGACAAAATGATCTTTGAGCAGAGACTTAAAGATGGTTATGGAGATGTTGAGTAGGTCTGGAGTTCAAGGGAGAAGACTTGGCTGGTAATATAAATGGAATCATTGTACAGTTGACCCTTGAACAACATGGGGGTTATGGGTGCTGATTTGACCCCCATGCAGTCAATAATCTACATATAACTTGATTCCCCCAAAGCTTAATTAATAGTCTACTATTGATTAGAAGCCTTACCAATAACATTAACAGTTGATTAATACATTTCATGTTATATGTATTACATACTGTATTTCTAAAAAAGCAAGCTAGAGAAAAGGAAATGTTATTAAGAAAATCATAAGAGGACTTCCAGTCAAGAAGGAGGCATGCTTTGTCTCCTTCCACAACCATAAGAAGGATTACATCTACCTCAAAACAAAAAACAACCAGAACTACCAAAAAATTGAACCGCATGGAAGTCCAACAAACAAAGATGTAAAGAAGTATACTCATCCAGACAAGTCGGAGGGGCAGAGCTGGGTGGAGAGGATGTGCTACGGAGACTGTGGCGGCAGCAGTGGTGGCAGTAAGATAATGGCTGTGGCCAGCCATTGGAAAGCATAGTCACACATTATAAGGGCCAGGAGGGACACCAGGGGAGCGATCCCAGTCCAAGGCCAGACCACACAGCTCACAGTTTCAGCACCAGGAAAATAAAACCTCATTGCTTCTGGCTGTAAAGACCAGTGGGGCCTGAGGCAGCGGAAGAAACTGCCTGTCTCTCATGAGAGTCTGTTTAGAGGCCCCAGTCCTCGAAAATCTTAAACCCACCCACGCTGGTAACCATCACCAGGGTAACAGCTGGAGGGGCACCAGTTGCATATGGGAAGCAGGTGAAGTGACAGGAAAAGGCACGAGTGTAGAGCAGGAAGCATTGTTTCATCTCTGACCTCTACCCCACAGACAGCACCACAATGTAGGGAAACGGGTCACCCCGCACTGATGAATACCTAAGACTCCACCCCTTACAACATAACAGATGAGATAGGTCTGTCTAAGACACAGTGGCAAACACAAGAGACTGTCAAGTTGAGGAAACAGAGAAATATGGCCCAAAAGAGGGGGCAGATCAAGGTCCCAGGGGGAGAACTAAGTGATGAGGAGATCCAACCTAACAGATGCAGAGTTCAAAACACTGGTGCTAACAATGCTCACAGACATGACAGACATGATTGAGTATAGCAAATGAATAATGAAAAAATTGAAGGTTGTACTAAGTGCAATGAAGAAAAATCCACACAAAGGCGATTCCTACAGGCCCTCTGGGTGACCGAGAGTTTCCACTCCCCATTCCCCCTTCCTCCTTTCCCCTTTTCTTGCTCCTATTGGCCCTCGAGTTGGTCTGTGAGTTTTCTTACCTCTGACCCCTTTCCCTCCCTTCCTTCAATAAACCTGGTGTAAAATCCATAAAAGAAAAGAAAAATCCACACAAAACCAATGGTTAATGGAAGGAAGCCAGAGTTCAAATCAACAATTTGGAACATAAGGAAAAAATAAACAGTCAGCCAATACAGAATGAAAAAACAAGAATTGAAAAAAAAAAAAAATGAGAGGCTTAGGATCTTCTGGGAAAATTTTAAACGTACCAACAGCTGAATCATAGGAGTGCCAGAATAATAAGAGTAAGAGCAAGAAATTGAAAACTTATGTGAAAAAATAATGAAGGAAAACTTCCCTAATTTGGCAAAGGAAATAGATATACAAGTCCAGGAAGCACAGAGAGTCCCAAACAAGCTAGACCCAAAGAGGACCACACCAAGACACAACATAATTAAAATGCCAAAGGTTAAAGAGAAAGAATCTTAAAAGTAGCATAGGAACAGAAAAGAGTTACCTACAAAGGAGCTCCTATAAGACTGTCAACTGATTTCTCAAAAGAAACTTTGCAGTCAAGAAGGGACTGGCAAGAAGTATTCAAAGTGATGAAAAGCAAAGAACTACAACCAAGATTACTCTACCCAGCGAAGCTATCATTTAAATTGCAAGAGCAAATAAAGTGATTCCCAGACAAGGTAAAACTGAAGAAGTTCATCATCACCAAGACTTTATTATATGAAATGTTAAAGGGGCACACTTAAGAAAAAGAAGAACACCAAAACTATGAACAGTAAAATGACAACAAACTCACAACTACTAACAAATGAATCTAAAACAAAAAACAAAAAAACTAAGCAAACAACTAGAACATGAACAAAACTGTAGATATAGAGATCATATGGATGGTTGTCAGCAGGGAGGGGAAATAGGGAGATTGGGGAAACGGTGCAGGGATTAAGAAGCATAATTGGCTGGTACAAAATAGACAGGGGGATGTTAAGAATAGTATAGGAAAGGGTGAAGCCAAAGAACTATATGCACAACTCATGGACATGAACTAAGGGGAGTGAGATTGCTGGAGTGAAGGTGGGTACTGAGCAGAGGGGAGCAAAGGGGAAAAAAATGGGACTATGGTAACCACATAATCAATAAAATACACTTTAAAAAAAGAACAGTATAGGAAAGGGTGAAGCCAAAGAACTTATATGCATGGCCCATGGACACGAACTAAGTGGGGGGGGGGGGATTACTGGAAGGAAGGGAGGTACCATGCAGAAGGGTGAAGAGGGGGGAAAATTTGGACAACTGTGATAGCATAATCAATAAAATATACTTAAAAAGTAAAAATAGGAAACAGAAAATTGTAAGGATGATAAAATACATTTATAGTACTATACATATTTATTGAAAAAAAATCCACATATAAGTAGACCTGCACAATTCAAATCTATGTTGTTCAAGGTCAACTGTACTATGAGCCATTCCTTTTTCTTCTTCTGAAACAGTTAACTATTACAAAAGTGAGTCTGCATAATAAACTACCCCCAAACCTAACCATTTGCTTAACTTAAATTTTGTGTATTAGCAACTTAGGCTGAACTTAGATGGGTGTTCTGGTACTTTTTCATTTTGGCTAGGCTTGCTCGTGCATCCACTTTCAGCTGGCAGATCAGCTGGCTGCTCTAGGATGACACTAGCCATGATGATTCATTTCTTTGGCACCTGGTCTCCCATCTTCCAGCAGCAGCCAGCCCAGAATTGTTCTCCTGGTGGAGGCAGTGCTCCTAGAGAGAAAGAAGTGCTCAAGGTCTCTTAACACCTAAATTTAGAACTAACACACTGACACTTTTGCCTCATTCTCATGGTTAAAGCAAGTCACAGGATGGTGGTGGAGGGAAGGGCAATAGATTTCGCCTCTCGGTGGGAAGAGCTACAAAGCCACATTGCAAAGGGCAGGGGTACAGGTAGGACATTGGGGCCTTTACTCAAATAATTTACCACATGTCCTAACTCCAAAACATTTCCAACCCAGCCATATGGAAGTTTGGAGTCATCTTTGCTCTTTAAGAAGGACAATTTTAAAAATCTGACTGTAATAGATATAAATGAGGTTGGTCTAGTTTTTAGCTTCAGTTAGAATCAGAATCTCAAAAGGAGAGAGGCAGGATCCAAGAATACCAGGACAGTGAAGTGAGAATATAGAATAAGGGCCCACGCATAAAGAGAAGGAAAACAGCACCCTGCAGCCATATCATGAGGTCTCAAGAGAAGCCATCAAGTCCCAAGGCTGAAAGACCTCATCTGCCATCTCACAGCCTCTTGCCTCTGTGAAGGGATACCTGAAAAGCATCCCAAAATGATATCCATCTTAGCCACATTATTCATTCCATAAAATCTTGTTAACAAATAGTCATGTCAGTACCTGAGAGCCCTAGTGACAGTTAGGATTCTTCCTTTTCTGTATCATAAATTCTTATTCCCTTAGCATTCTTAAGTATGGATCTTCTTATATTTCAGCTTCTCAGAAAGCAGAGGATATCAGTATCTGTTGCCTTGGATACCTTTAAGCATTATCCAGCTACATAGATATTTTTCCCCCATCATGTCCTTGGGCACATATTGTCTATCCTCCTCCCAGACTGTGCCTGTTGAAAGTGCTGTGGTGCTGTGGTCAGCGGACAGGTGCCACAGCACATATGGGCCTTTCATCCACCTTTTAAGCATTACTTCCAGAAATGGGTGAACAAAAAAGGCACAAGCCTTCAAGGCTGGGAGCAACTCTGCAAGGTTTTTTTTTTTTTTAATTTTATTGATTATGTTGACAGAGTTGTCCCAATTTCTTTTCCCTTTGCTCCCCTCTGCCCAGTACCCCCCTTTCTTCCAGGAATCCCACCCCCCTGAGTTCATGTGCATGGATCATGCATATAGTTCTTTGGCTTCATCATTTCCTATATTATTCTTAACTTCCCCCTGTCTATTTTGTACCAACCAATTATGATTCTTAATCCCTGCACCATTTCCCAATTTCTCCCTCTTTCCCCTCTCAGCTGATAACCCTCCAAATGATCCCTATACCTATGATTCTGTTCCTATTCTGGTTTGCTTAGTTGCATTTTGTTTTTATTTTTTAAATTCAGTTGTTGATAGTTGTGACCTTGTTGTCATTTTAATGTTCATAGTTTTGATCTTCTGTTTTTTCTTAAATAAGTCCCTTTAACATTTCATATAAGGGCTTGGCGGTGATGAACTCCTTTAGCTTTACCTTGTCTCAGAAGCACTTTCTCTGTCCTTCCATTCTAAATGATAGTTTTTCTGGATAGAGTGATCCTGGTTGTAGGTCTTTGCTTTTCATCACATTGAATACTGCTTGCCAGTCTCTTCTTGCCTGCAAAGTTTCTTTTGAGAAATCAGCTGATAGTCTTATAGGCACCCCTTTGTAAGTAGCTCTCTGCTTTTCTCTTGCTTCTTTTAAGATTCTTTCTCTTTAACCTTTGGCATTTTGATTATGATGTGTCTTGGTAAGGTACTCTTTGGGTCTAGCTTGTTTGGGGCTTTCTGTGCTTCCTGGACTTGTATGTCTATTTCCTTCGCCAAATTAGGGAAGTTTTCATTCATTATTTTTTCACGTAAGTTTTCAATTTCTTGCTCTTACTCTTATTATTCTGGCACCCCTATGATTCAGATGTTGGCATGTTTAAAATTGTCCCAACAGTTCCTAAGCCTCTCCTCTTTTTTTTTAAATTCTTATTTCTTCATTCAGTACTAGTTGATTGTTTTATTTTTCTTTCTTATGTTCCAAATCATTGATTTGAACCCGCTTACTTTCCCTTCACCATTGGTTTTGTGTGGATTTCCCTCACTTCACTTAGCATAGCCTTCACTTCTTTATTTCTGTGTTTGCCGTACTTAAGCATATCTGTCAAGTCTGTGAACATCTTTATCACCAGTGTTTTGAACTCTACATCTGTAAGGTAGACCCCCTTGGGGGTCTGGGTTATCTCCTCATCTGTTAGGTTGCTTAGTTCTCTCACTGGAACCTTGATCCATTCCCTCTTTTGGGCCATACTTCTCTGTCTCCTCAACTTGACAGGGTCTTCTGTTCGTTTCCTCTGTGTCTCAGGCAGAGCTGTCACACCTGTTATGTTGTAAGGGGTGGAGCCTTAGGTATTCGTCTGTACAGGATGATCCGTTTCACCACGTTGTGGTGCTGTATGTGGGAGAGGGGCCTGAGAGGGAACAATGCCACTTGCTCAGCACTCGCCCTTTTTCCAGGCACTTCTCCAGCTTCCTGTATGGGACTGGTGCCCCTCTAGCT
The DNA here is from genome assembly GCF_987537825.1 of Furipterus horrens. Classification (NCBI taxonomy): domain Eukaryota; kingdom Metazoa; phylum Chordata; class Mammalia; order Chiroptera; family Furipteridae; genus Furipterus; species Furipterus horrens. Next base: position 48,380,719 of record NW_028327182.1, read on the forward strand.
GCTACCCTGGTCATTGTTCCCAGAGTGGGTGGATCTGCAGACGTTCTAGGGCCATGGGGGCCTTCTAAACAAGTGGACTCTGCTGAGACCAGTAGTTTCTTCTTCCACCCCAAACCCCACTGGTTTTCACAGTCAGAAACAATGTGGCTTTTTTCTCCCTGGCGCTGAAACCATGAGCTGCGTGGGGCTGTCTGGTGCTGGAAGTGCTCCCCAGGTGTCCCTCCCTACTTTTTAAACATGTGACTGCACTTCCTGCAGGCCTATTGCTGCTGCTGCTGCTGCCACTGCCACTGCCACCTGCCACATGCTGTCCTCTCTGCCCTGGCTCCGCCCCTCCTTCCTGTCTGGATGAGTATTTCTTCTCTATATTTTTTGTTGAATTTCCATGCAGCTTGATTTTATGGAACTTCTGGTTGTTTCTAGCTTTGAGATAGTTGTATTCCTTCTTAGTTGTGGAGGGAAACACAGCGCGTCTTTTTATGCCTTCATCTTATCTGGAAGTTCAAACTCTGCATTTTCAATCTTCTGTTTTTAAAAGAATGTGGGCACAGAGAGAAAAAGTCCCATGGTACAGAAAGGTGTTAGGCTCCCCTATTTTAACCACTTGTTAGCCCCGAACAGGAATCTCAGAGTGGTTCAAATAAGTTTTATTAAAGAACCAAAGACTGTAAAGGTTCAGTACACATAAATTTGTAGAAGATGGAAATGATTTAGAGATTAAACTAGGAGTCATCCAGTTTAATCATCTCATTTTGGATGAAGGCTCTGTGACCTTGGGTGTCTGGGCCAGCAGCGGAGCTAGGACTTATGGCTCCCCATTCAGGGTTTACCCTACAGACCCCTTTTGCCAGCCTTCTATCAATCCACTAAGTGTGTGATGCCAAGGAGATTTTGAGTAAAGATGGGTTTGAGGACAGTGACCAGGGACCAGGTAATGCACATGGAATAGATATATATTAAATATATATTTATATATATATATATACATATAATATGAATATATATATATATATTTTTTTTTTTTTTTTTTTCCCCTTAAACAACAGAAATTTCCTCCTCACAGTTTTGGAGGCTGAAAGTCCAAGATCAAGTTGTCGACAAGGGGGTTCCTTCTGAGACCTCTCTTCTTGGCTTACAGATGGTCACCTTCTCACTGTGTCTTCACATGGTCTTTTCTCTGCACATGTGCATCCCTGGTGTTAAATGTATTCTTGAAACATTTTCTCAGAGCTACACAAAAATCAGAGAATGCAAACAGACATCCTGTATTTAACACCTGATTTACAGTAGAGACCAGTATTTTAAGAATTTCTTATTGTAAAGAGACTCCTATCATAGCCTCCATTTACTGAATCAAGCAAACAAGGGAAGTATTAGTATCTGTTTTTTGGATAGAGCTCAGGAAAGTTAAGATGCACAGTTCTCAAGTTCTCACAGCCACTAAGTGGTGGGGCTTTAATTAGAACCCATATTTTTTCAAATGTCACTAATTCCATATACTTTATTCCAGAAATTGAAATAACAACTTTTTTCTTATGTTTGCCAAATTGATGCAAAATGGTAGCATCTCTCATTTGTTTTAGAAGATCTAAAATGGACCTTCAAAAGTTAAAAAAGAATTAAGAATGAAAACATGTATGGCACAATTCAGATGCCGAAACATGTAGTGTGCAGTGAGAAAAGGTATCACAATGTAAGTTCCTGTGTGTGAGTCCCAAACCCAGCTGCAGAGCTGGTTTGCAGCAACAGTCATGAAGAAACACTTAGGAGTTTGAGCTGGTAGGAAGCTCAATATGAGTCACCTGTGTGGTATTGTTACCAAAACAGCAGAGTGAAGGGAGGGAGTAAGTTTAGGGTACATTAAGGTGGCATGTGGAAAATGAGGCCATGCCACACATGGAGAACTGCAGCATTCAGGCACCTTGGTCAAGAGGGATGTGGGTTGAGGTCCCCGAACACTGAGTGGGAGCCTTCATTGACTTTTAACATTCCTGTCCACTCTGGAGCTTTATATTTTCTTCTAGCAAGAGGGCAGCAACTATACACCAGCTTTATTAGCTATCTACTACTATTCACTTATCTAATAAAGTAAGTCATTTCCTGCCCATGGTTTCTACTACAATTGTGAGTCCTCACCCCCTAGTAGGTGGCAGAATTCCCAGAAGGACTTTTTAAATGCTATACATGCCCTGGCTGGTGTGGCTCAGTTGATTGAGTGCCAGACTGTGAACCAAAGTATCGCTGGTTTGATTCCCAGTCAGGACACATGCCTGCGTTGTGAGCCAGGTCCCTGGTCGAGGGCATGCAAGAGGAAACCACACATCAATGTTTCTCTCCCTCTCTTTCTGTCTCCTTTCCCCTCTCTCTAAAAGTAAATAAATAAAATCTTTTAAAAATAAAGAATTAAAATAAAATGCTAGACATTCTGATTCAGTGAGTGTGATGTGGGGCTTGGCATTAAAAATATTGAATTCCCTTGTTGAACAGGTGATACAGTCAGGTGACTCAGAAATCATAAAGGGTGCATAGTGAAAAGTCTCTTTTCTGGAGTATTTTGTTTCCATCCAGACATTTTCTATCCTTATGTATCCTTCCAGAGACATTCTATGCAGAGACTAGCAAAAACCATGCCCCCCCCCCCCAAACACACTATTCTGCACTTTGCTTTCTCACATGAAAATAGATTTTTGGTGATTATTTCATAGCAATACATATAGAGTGCTTCACTCCTATGGCTGCATAATATTTTAATATACAGAATATTTTAATCTACACAATACCTGCCATGGCTGAATGTTTGTGTCCCCTCAAATTCATATGTTTAAATCCTAACCCCCAATGTGATAGCATTAGGAGGTGGACTTTAGGGAGGTGATTAGATCATGAGGGTTGACCATTCTGAATGGAATTAATGCCCTTTTAAGAAACACCAGAGAGCTCTTTGGCCCCTCCCACCACATGAGGATGTTATCAGACAGCAGACGGAGGTGGCCCTGGATGTGTTTGCCTCAGGCTGGCCAGTAGTGTGTGGGTTCTTAACTCTGTTCAGAAAAACTTCACAGTTGAGGGTACATTTATTAAAGTTGGAGTCAGTGAAACAAGGAAGGGCTTAGCATAGAAGAAGCAACAGGAGAGACTAGGCTGGGCTGCTTTGGTTCTCTAAAAAATGTCATAGGAAAGGAATGAGCTGAGGCAGGGCTACTTTAGCTCATGAAAAGTCAAAGAAAAGGGGGCCTTGAAGACAGGTTCAGGGGGTTAGCCTGGGACAAGCTCCCGCTGCCAATTGCTCCTGTGGTTACAGTCTCATGGGGTCCCTTAGAGTTTAGGAGCTGCAGGCCTGTGGGGGAAGAAGAGAGAGAAGGGAAAGGCACAGGCATGCTCCCAGAAAGGAGAGCATTTGAGAGGGGACCGTTGTCTTGAGCAGGAGTCTTAGGGGAGGTCTCCAGGGAAGGTTTCAGCAGAATACTCATCAGTTTTCCAGGTTTGCTTTTTCAGGGCCATGTTCCCTACTGATTGGTCAGCTCCAGGGCACAGGGTTATTAGTCATTGCAGCTGGTCCTGGCGCCACCCACCTGGTTTTGCTGCTTTTCTGGGTCTAGAGCTTACATACAACTGAGGCCTAGATGTCATCTCCAGGGAGGTAACCTGTTGTATCTGGCTATGAATGACTTTGGTGAGTTTGTTTCCCCATTCTACTTGCAAAAGAATCCTCCTAGCTTCTTAGTATCCTGCCTCAAGAATACAGTGAGAAGACAGCTATCTATGAACCATGAAGTGGCGCCCTCATCAGAACCCAATCATGGTGGCACCTAGATGTCAATTTCCAGCCTCTGGAACCATGAAAAATAAATGTTTGTTGCTTCAGCCAGCCAGTCTATGGCATTTTGTTATGTGAGCCTCTCAGGCATAAGACCTGAGATCCTGGAATCCAGGTCTGGTTTTAGCAATCCCCCACCACAGTGACTGCTGGTGTCAGGGACTGCCTTGTCGGCAGCCGTCCGTCTCGAGAGACGATGGTGTAGCTTCTTAAGAGTCTATCTGCACCGCCGAGAATGGCTGTGCAGTCCGACTCGGGAGTGACACGGTATCTGTCTCCTCCCGTGTTGAATCGACATCTTGTGATGACGCTGGAGTGTCCTCTCCAGTGAAGCTGAAGCTACAGAGCCTGGGCAGGGTGATATGGAGGGTCTGCTGTTGCCCATGCAGCAGACCCCCCCTCTCTTCGCAGCTGAAGGGTCCAAGGGAAAGACGGAGTCAATACAGCTTGGCTTCAGGTGCGCCACAGGAGTTGCCGGTGTTGACTATAACGTCAAACCGCCTTAGGGACTCCGGCTCCGGATTTTCTGTCGGGGTTTACTCCCTTAGCCTTTCCCCTGAAGAGGTATGCCGCAAGGCAGCGGAGGTTTTTTGGAGTCAGAGTTTTCCTTCTCTGATGTGCCCTGACTGGAAGATCGAACCAGCGACACTTAGCTCGCAGGCCGACGCTCAATCCACTGAGCCAAACCAGCCAGGGACCAGGGACTGCCTAAACTACAATAAATCTGCTGCCACCACAGTGACTGCTGATGCCTGTGTCCTTAAAAAATATCTTAGCCTGTTGACAAGGTCTGTGTTCTTCAAAGATATTGCAGCCTGCCAGCAAGAATTTAATAACTTCTCTGTTTTAGTAAGCCTCTCTGTTCTCAAAGCCAATTCCCCCAATGTCATCAACAGAGAGTCCCTTCAACTCCCTTCTCCCTTACCCCTTTAAAAACCCCTGCCTTTCTTTTGTTCATGGCTCTTGACACCTTTCTGCCTTCCTGGTCTCAGCCCTCTTGTGCAGCTGACCAAATAAATCTTTTAGACTCATGGCCTGTTCTCCTGTCATTTCTGCTCTCACTTTTGCTGGACTTAATAGAGCTTAAGTGGACTAAGACAATACCATAATTTATTCAAACAGCCCTCTGTTGATGAACAGTGATTTCCAATCTTTTGCAATCACAAACAATATGTCAAAGAATAACTTCCCATACAATCAATTCATTTACAGTGTTTCTATAATAGATGTAGAATAAACTCCCGGAAGTGGAAGAACTGAGGCAGTGGTTCTGTGCATTTATGACAATATTGCCCACTTAAACCCCTACCTGTGATGTCTGGGGGAGCCTGCTGCCCTGTAGCCTCCACAGCAGAGGGATAGTAATATGTTTTATCTTTGCAGTTTGATAGGTCAGAAATGGCATCAGAGTGCAATTCTAATTTGTAATTCTTATATTCTGAGATGGAATATCTTTTCATATGTTTATAGTTCCTTTCCGTGAACTGATTGTAGCCCTTTCCTATTCTATAGGTTGCTGGTCTTTTTCTTATTGATTTCTGAAGTTGGGAACCAATTCTCCAGGGATGTCTTCCATTCCTATGTGGCCTGGGCCTTCTGAGCAAGGACATATTTGAATAATAAACATTCTTAAGGTTTAAACATTCTTAGAGATAGGATATCCCTCTGAAGGAACTTAAAGATGTACCATATCAGGGTAATAAACTAGAGATACCTTCCCTTTTCCCCCAGACATTTGCTTACATTCCAAGTATGTAGGTAAAGTTCCTATCCAGACGGAAGGATGGGCAGATGTGTTAGCAGCCTTATAAGCTGAGAGGTTCCTAATTTGAGGTTCTTCTCCTGTGGTTACCTCGCTTCATGTGCAGGGAACATTTGGACTTCTTCACATCACCCCATGGTGGTGGAGCAAGGGAACCTATGCAAGATGCTGCTCTGGCTGCTGTTTTTCTGTGAGTAATAAACCTTCTACCTCTCTGCCCAGAGGTCATGTATCTTCTCTCAGAGAATGTATATGAAACCGTGGCAGGTTAACTTGTTAGCTGGCAAATAAGGTAAAATCTCAGACTCTCCACAATTTCTGACAATACACAGAAAATCCTCTGTCTGTAATGTGGAGTGCAAATAATTTCATCTGTAGTCTTAAAAATTATACCAGGTAATTCTGAAGCATGGCCAGGGATGAGACAAGGGTGTTAACATTTTTCAAGATTCAGCAAAATGCCGCATCTCCCACCATGGAATCACACATTGGCTATAACTTTGGAATCTAGAGTAGTATAAGAAAAGGTCTATTGTGCAGTCGCAGATGCAAAGAGCAATACAATTAACTTCAGACACTAGGGAGAGCTAAGTATTTACAGACACGAAGTGCTTTAAAGAACAATCATTTCACAATTGAGGTAGAAGAGGAGCATTTTGCATTACTTTTGAGATTAGGTCCCTTAACCTTTAACTGCATTAGTGATCACCAGAACTGATCACTTGTGCATATAGCACTTCAGATAGAAAATACTGCTATTCTTCAGACTAAAACATTTTCTTAAAAATTGATTTTAGGGATAGAAGAAAGGGGGGGCAGGGAGAGAGAGAGAGAGAGAGAGAGAGAGAAACATTGGTTTATTGTTCCATTTATTTATTCATTCACTGGTTGATTCCTGCATATGCCCTGACTGGAGATCCAACCCACAACCTTGGCCTATGGGGACAATGTTCTAACCAGCTGAGCTACCTCGTCAGGACTAATACATATTTGTCTGAGCATCTACTTTGCCGAATTTTTAGTGACTGCATTTGTTAGAAACAAGGTCATAGTGACTCACAAACCAGTAGCAATGTCATTGGTAACAAAAGGCAAATGTAATTGAAGGGTCTTAAGGGCAAATGTAATTAAAGGATCTCTGAGAAGGGAGTGGATAACATTAGCATATTCACAAATCACAATAGGGGCATTTAGATGAATGCGTTAGATTGTACCTCCGGAGTATCCAGTCATGGAGAAACGGGGAAGGAGGAGAGGGGAGGGGAAACTAGTTGCGTTAGGGTGGGGAAGCTAAGACTATAAAACCAGGTTCCTTTGTCTACTTGGGGCGCACATTCTCCTGGCTATGAGGGTGCGCCCGGCTCTGCAGACTCGTGAATAAAGGCCTCGTTTTACTGCTCAAGTCCTGTGTCCCAGTTTTTATTGTGAGCGTTTCTCACAATTTGGGGGCTCGTCCGGGATCCTCCGCCTGTGTGTGGGAAGGGCTCTGAGCCAAGGTGGGGAGACGCGTCCTACCCGCTTTTGGGTGGCCCGCTTGACCCAGGGCCCACCCGCCTCAGTGTCTGGAAACGACCCGAGACTTCTTGTTGGGACAGCAGTGGATCGACGCAGGGGGAAACAAAAGCAAACACCGCGGCAACCAGGCAACCTCGTGCACGGGCCAAGGTAGGAAAATTGGACTTAAGTACTGCCTTGGTGGTTGGGCATCCTCGGGAAGCTGATTGTGCATGTGGCTGGTACGAGTTGTGTGTGTGGCTGGTACGAGTTGTGTGTGTGGCTGGTACGAGTGTGGAGTGCCTCTCCGCTGGGTCCGCTGTCCCGTGAGGGAGACGGCCGGAGTGCACCTCCGCTGGGTCCGTTGTCCCATGAGGGAAACGGCCGGAGTGCATCTCCGCTGGGTCCGTCCTCCCGTGAGGGAAACGGCCGGAGTGCTCTTCCGCTGGGTCCGTTCTCCCGTTAGGGAACGGCCGGAATGCACCTCCGCTGGGTCTGTTGTCCCGTGAAGGAAACGGCCGGAGTGCACCTCCGCTGGGTCCGTTCTCCTGTGAGGGAACGGCCGGAGTGCTCCTCCGCTGGGTCCGTTCTCCTGTGAGGGAACGGCCGGAGATGAACGAAGCATCTCGGTCTGTGTGCAAGTAAGCGAGTGTGGAGTGCCCCTCTGCTGGGTCCGTTAGGTTGAGAACACAACCGGATTCAGCCACGGGAATCAGCTGAGGATGGGAAATGGAAATTTTAGGCCTAGGGGTGGGGACCAAAAGTAAGGAAGAACAGACAATGGTAAATTATTGTTGTTTCCTTTGGCCAAAGGAACCCATTTAGGGGAAATCTGTCTCCTAGTCCCTATTTGGGTCTGATGAATGTTGGGTTTGTCAAGCCCTGGTCTTATATGTGTGTTCAGCTTTTTTGGATTGTGTTTGTTTGTTTGTTTTTGGAGAAAGAAGAGAGGGGCATCGCTGTGTGGCTGCCTCTCGCTCGTGCCCCCAGTTGGGGATCTGGCGTGTGGCCTGGTCGTGTGCCCTGACTGGGAGTTGAACCGGCGACACTTGGTTCGTGGGCTGGTGCTGGGTCCACTGGGTCACAACAGCCAGGGCCAGGCATCAGCCTTTAAGGAAGAGAGGGAATATGCTCTCTGCTGATCACCACCTACCAGCAGATCCGCAGGTCTCTTCCCTGTAAAAAAGAAAAAGAGAAGGCCTGGGACCCTCTGTCCTGTCTCCCAGTGCCTTATAGCCCTGGCCAGCCGGCGGCCAACTGGGCAGAGGCACCGTGGACGGACAGTACAGACAGAAGAGGCCAGGAACACCTAGCAGATACCCCACCAGTATCCGCCCCCATGACACCTAAGGCGCTGATGGCAACTTATCTAAATTAAGAAAGGAATTGAAACAATGTAAGCAAGACCTAAAGAACTTCCCCATTCCCTCAGAGCAGCCGGTTTCCCCTTAGGGAAGTCTCCAGGGGTCCAGGACATATTAGATATGTCAAATGCTCCTTCAACAAGCACTGAAGTTAGAAACTTCAAGCGCAATATGAAGCGCTTGGTAAAGGACCCCCTTGGACTGGCAGAATAATTAGATCAGTTCCCCGGACCCAGCATATACATGTGGACAGAATTAATGTCTATACTAGACATCTTCAGTGGGGAAGAGAAGGGAGTGATCAGACGGGCTGCTATGAGGATATGGGAAAGGGAACATCCCCCCGGTCAGGAAATTGTCCCGGCCTAACAGAAGTTTCCCAGTATAGACCCTGATTGGGATAACAGGCCGGAGGCTAGGGCTCAAATGAAAGACCTTAGGAGCTTCGTCATCAGGGAAATCAAGGAGTCCGTTCCCCATGCACAGAATGTCTCCAAGGCATTCGAAATACAGCTCCATCAGATCCCTGCAGAAGCTCAGGGACAAAATGAGGAAGTATTCTGGTCTAAATCCGGAGAATGCTGTGGGACAGGGACTCTTAAAAGTCACCATTGTAACAGAAACTGGCCAAATATTTGTAAGAAATTGCAAAAAGTAAGTGAATGGGCCAATTAAAGCAACTGAAAAACTCTTCAGGGAAGCTCAGAAAGTGTATGTTAGAAGAGAGGAGAAGAATGAGGAAGTAGCCCTCTTTAACTCTCTAAATCCGGGAGACAAAGGAACTGTTTTGGTGCCAAACTGCGCCCAGGTAAAGGCGCCTCCCATGGCACCACCCCTTCCACAGGTAGGGGCGGTTCCCGCGGCAGCATCGGAGGCTCCTGGGGCGCAGCCCCCTCTGCAGGTGAGCGTGGCTTCTGCAGTGCCCACCCGTCTGCAGATTCAAGGGACTTCCCTCTCAGCACGCCTTTTGGTTATGGCCTCTGAAGTGACTGCAAAGCCAATGACTCCACCTCTGCAGGAGGAGAAATGGGTCTCTCCCTCCAGAGCCCGCATGAAGGTTGTGATTTGGACACTGAGCCTCATAGGTATACTGCCATTTAGGGTAAGCCACGTGAGTGCTCCACCATGGTGGATAAGTCACGTGGGTTTGCCACCATCTTGTGGGTGGTACTTATGGGTGCCACCGACTTCAAAGATGCTGCATGTAATGCTGCCGCCATCTTTGAAGTGGGCAAAATGGTGGGTTAGATATGCTCTTAAGGTGATGTGCTTTGTTTGCAAAATGGTATATGTCTAAACATTCAAGTCATTGCTGCATGACAGGTGTTTGCAAGGTCTAAGCTTCAGAAAACTGCAGAATATCTACAAATCTAGGGAAATTTTAGCTGCTAAATACTGAGTTTGGGTAGAGTCCTTTACAGTGTGGAAAAGAATTGGAAATGGGTTATGGTTAAATCTGAATGGGTAAATATATGGAAAGTTTGTGAATGTTGCAGAAAGTCTTTGGAAAGTCATAAAAATGTATAGAAAGGTTGTGAAAGTTTTTTAAACCTGGGAAAAGGGAAACCTCAACTACTTGTGGTCTAATTGTATGGTTACTGTACCTCTGTATTGGCATTAAGCCATTGGGGACCTATGAAAGTTCATTTGGAATTCCCTGTATTGGTTTGGCATTTAGCTGTTGGAGACCTAGAATTCTCTGAGGCCTAGGAAGGGTCTGGAATTCTCTGTATTGGTACTGGCCATATAATCTGAAAGGAAAATTGAGGTTTCCCAGAGAAAATTAAAAAAACTTCACTTGTAGGAAAGTGAACAAAAGAAAGTATAAGGCATGGAAATGCAATTTTAGGGAATATTAGAAGGACAAGAATTTTCCTTCACACTGTATATTTTTCTCCCTACCTGATCCCTCCAGAACTTGGCAATTTAAAGAAGTAAGTAATTACATTAGGTTTCTTTGCATAAAACTAAAAAGACAGTTGCTAATGGTGGTTATGTCAGCCGAGGCTTTGACTGGAATGTCATGCCTGAAGGAGGCATGCTTAGGCTAATGAAAGCCCATGAGGGAAAGGCCTGGCACCTTGGCTGGTTGTGCGGTCCATGGCAATCTTTCTAGGGAAAAAAACGAAGATTGTTTCCCTAATAAATGGCTAGGAAGAAACTTAAGGCACAATGGAAAACCCAAAGGATTTGGGAAAGCATGGGTTTTACAGGCAAGGCCAGATGGCAGGTGTGTGGCTCAGCTTCTTGCCCAGGGGGCAGACTGAAGGTCAACCTGAAGAGTCTTTGTATAAGTTCCAGCAAAGCAGACTTAAAAAATTTATAATATCAATCGCTGCTCTTGTTGTATTTATGCAAATCAATAGGCTAAATTAACATTGGACTTAATGCAGTCCCTTTAATAACAAGGAGGGTAATCTTAAGAAGAAAAATCGTGATTTGAGGAAAATCACAATGATCAGTGGTAAACTATAAACTAGTGCAGCTGTGTCTATAAAGTTTATTTTAATTAAAAGTTTGTTTTCATTCAAAAGTTAAACCAGGTCTGTGACATTATCAATAATGCTTAATTTACAGGCAAGAAGAATGTCAAATGCCTTGCAACTGGATGTCTTCCCAATAAAACAGTCTTGCAAATTTAGAAATTGGTTTGGCAACTGGAAAGGAATAATCTCATCAGCTCTGGTATCCCTCATAGTGGTAACAGGCATCCTCACAGCTTTAGGCTGCTGTATTCCATGCATCAGAGGTTTAGTTCAAAGACTAATTGAGACTGCACTAACTAAACAGATGCAGCAACTTTTCATAATCTCCTCCTCCGAGAGACCAAAGGGAATCCTAACCATGAGGAAGAAAGTCAAGAAATCCTCCTTAAATTTGGAGGAATAAATAGAATGGTTTGAGTAGTCAATTTTCCAAAAGAGACGGGGAAATTGTTAGAAACAAGGTCATAGTGACTCCCAAACCAGTAGAAATGTCATTGGTAACAAAAGGCAAATGTAATTGAAGGGTCTTAAGGGCAAATGTAATTAAAGGATCTCTGAGAAGGGAGTGGATAACATTAGCATATTCACAAATCACAATAGGGGCATTTAGATGAATGCGTTAGATTGTACCTCCGGAGTATCCAGTCATGGAGAAACGGGGAAGGAGGAGAGGGGAGGGGAAACTAGTTGCGTTAGGGTGGGGAAGCTAAGACTATAAAACCAGGTTCCTTTGTCTACTTGGGGCGCACATTCTCCTGGCTATGAGGGTGCGCCCGGCTCTGCAGACTCGTGAATAAAGGCCTCGTTTTACTGCTCAAGTCCTGTGTCCCAGTTTTTATTGTGAGCGTTTCTCACACATTCAAAAAGAACAAAAGCAACACAGGGGAAATTATGGCCCAAAGCATCTCAGGAACCACTGAAAGCTCCTTATTTATTCCAACAGCAAATCCTTACTGAATACTCCTGGCAAAAAATGAAGACTGACAAAACCGTACTCTTCCTTTTAGAAATAACAGTAATGCAAAGACAAGGAATTCAATGAATTCAGTAAAGCAGAAGACTGGTACCTCATGCCAGTGAGAGTGAGGGTGAATGGGATGGTTAGAGAAATCAGGAAACTCAAAGTGGTGCTGTTTTGTAGAGATGGATGAGAGGGTCTTTCAGAAGCGGGAAGAGTTAAGGTCAGAGTGTGTGTTTCACCTGGCAGTGAGGGTGGGTGGGAAGAAGAGACAAGTAAGCTTGAACAAGTAGGCCAGTGGCCCAGTTATGAAGGACTTTGTACAGAATTTTATTATAATTTATACTGAAAGATGTGGTCAGTTTCTTCCTGTAAAAAAAATAGCTTTTCATTTGCACCTTCCCAAATTCTATAGCTACATTCAAAGAAGACAGATTAAATGCACAGTGCTCAGCTGGCAATTTGGAAACATCCTCTTTGTAAATAATCCTATTGAAATGGTAATTACATCAATGGGTCATTCCTGGGTTGTGTACACAGGAAATTTAGCTATAAATTAGGAAAAAACAAAATCTGTCTGCAATGGCCAAGTCTGGTAGAGTGTGCTCAACTCCTGGAACCCTGCTATTCCTTTTTTGTGTCTGTAGCTATTCTTATATTTCTCCCTTGGAGAAGAGCTAAATGTTAAAATCCATATATTCAAAGCTTACATTGCACTTTGTAGTTCTATGAATGAATTTGATTATTGGTCAACTGCCTATTATCTGCACAGAAAACTTCACTACCCAACAAGTTGTCTTGTCTTCTCTTGACCATCTAACCTTGCTCCACTTGCCACCAGTTACCAACCTTGAAGAGAAAATGTACTCCTGTTTCCCCTGCACCCACAATGCATTTGGGACTGGCCACATAATTTGTGCAAAATTAAAACAACAGGCCCTTTTATTAGAAATTTCAAGACAGCCCTGGCTAGTGTGGCTCAGTGAATTGAATGCTGGCCTTCAAAATGAAAGGCTGCCCGTTGGATTCCCAGTTAAGGCACATGCCTGGCTTGCAGGACAGGTCCCCAGTTGGGGGCATGTGAGAGGGAACCAACCAACTGGTGTTTCTCTCCCTCTCTTCCTCCTTTCCCCCTCTCTAGAAATAAATAAAATGTTTTTTAAAATTTCAAGATGTGAAGGAAGAGCATTAAAACAAGCATGCAGCTTCTACATGTGGGGCAATTGCACAGGGCAGTGGTGAGATGTGTGGTGCAGAGTAAGAACAAGTGAATAGAAGTTTGAAATCTTGCTCCCTGGCATATCATCAGTTTGGCTCAAATAAACACTTAAGAAATATTTTTTAAAAAATCATGTGAATACGTGAAGATTGGGTGGAGGAGTAAAAGGGCTTCAGATACAGGTAACCTGGAAGATTTTAAGAGAATAAGAGAATATTCAGCAAAATCATCACAGGATATTGATAGTTGGAAGGAGTTTTGCACAACTCTCACATTCCATAAACCAGAGGTTTAGTAACTGGCTCCATGTTGCTCTTGGGATGCTAACATCTCTGCTGCTCTCACACTCACACCAGTCCCCCTCCTCATCTGTGGAACAGAGCAGAACAGGTTGCACACTACTTAACTAGTTTCCAAAAGCTCAGTCACTTCTGCTTTTAATAGATGCCTGAGTTGGTATTTACTGTCCTGCTGATACTATAGCAATCACCAAAAGGGTACTGGCACCCAGCCCATGCCCCACTTGACAAAATCCATCAATGTGGATTCCTCTCAAGTTAATATAATGGAGGTCGCTTAGGCAGAGTGGAGTGCTAGGGCTGATGGAGAAAGATATTATAAAGCACCACACCAAGAGCTGAGTTTACTTAGTTTCCAATTTTATACTTGCCATCTGTTAATATGTACTACTCCACTTCAGTGAGGTAGTCAAGACGTATTTTCTTTTTAATTTCATATGCAGTAATTTTCCCCTTTTACTTGCCAATCTCACCTCCACCGCCACCGCCCCCCCAGATTGAATAATAATTTGGGAATGTGACTTAAGCGACAGATTGGCAGTTGAGGGAGACTTCCCAATTAATATACTCAAGAAGGAAATGACAGGTGTAGGGGTTCAGAACGAGTCACCCCAAGATGTATCTCTGTGGTATGTGGATTGTTTTGAGCTAAAGGCAGTTTTAGCTGTGGGCTCAAGAGAAACTTGTCCCCTGCAACCTTTGTTATGGGACGGCACTGCAACCAACTCAGCCACACTGGCCAGGGCAATAATGACTAACATTCATCTGCTCTCTTTATACATGAGGAAAATCACAAAGTAAATGATTAGATTCCTAGTGTCAAACTAAACGTTAGAAGCTCTACAGTACTATTAAAAATGCTGGCCCTGGTCAGTGTGGCTTGGTTGGTTGGAGCATTGTCTCATAACCAAAAGGTCAGGGAACATACCTAGGTTGTGGGTTCGGTCCCCTGTTGGGGCGCATGGGAGAGGCAACTGCTCCATGTTCTCTCTCTCTTTCCCTCTAAAATCAATGTTCTTGGATTAAAAAAAAAAATGCTGTACTCATAACCAACTAGCTATCATGGTCTGTCTGTCCACTCCCTGTCAGAGGACACCTCAATTGAGTCACCTGATATCAGAATTCTCATTTCTCTATCTGTAAATTCACCCATACATGAAAAAACCTTCAAATGGTATTCTCCATCTTGATGCTGTACCTCAAAAGTTCAGAAAAGAACACTATGCATAAACACAGGGAGATGTCAAGTGGATGGGTGTGAGGTGGGGTGTAATTGAGGGAAACATTGAACAATTACTTTGTAAAGAATCTCCCACTAGGCTCACTGTTGACATTTTTCTCCCTGAATCATATGGACAGCCACTTGAGGTTCTCATGGCCCAGTGAGTGAGGAACCGTCAGTGGGACGAATATACACTGCCAGAATTATTGTTTACCGGTAAACTCCAAGTTTAAAGACTTATTGGGATCTCTCATAGCAGCTAACATAATTCAGTGGAAGTTACATAGCACCTTTCTTTAGTCTGTATGTTAAACACTTTAGTCAAGGACTTTTCCTTTGGAATAATGGAATATTACATGTTCCCAAAAGAACCAAATATCCAGCCCTGGCTGGTGTGGCTCAGTGGATTGAATGCCAGCCTATGAACCGAAAGGTCATCAGTTCAATTCCCAGTCAGGGCATATGCCTGGGTTGTGGGCTAGGTTCCCATTTGTGGGTGTGCAAGAGGTAATCTATTGATGTATCTCTCCCCACTCCTCCCCACAAAAGAACAAACGAAAAACCTAAATATCCAAATAAGTAGCTCACATTTTTATATAGCATCAAAACTTTTTCAATCCAGTGATGTTTTAAGATTTTATTTTTAGAGATGAGAAAGGAGGGAGAAAAACATTGATGTGTGAGAGAAACATTCATCAGTTGCCTCTTACACACCCTCAACTGGGGACCTGGCCTACAACCCTGGCATGTGCCCTGATTGGGAATCAAAATGGAGATCTTTGGCTTTGTGGGATGACGTCCAACGCACTGAGCCACACCAGTCAGGTTCCAGCGACTTTCAACTATGGTCCATCGATAGCCCCTGAGTATCACAAATATATCCAAAACATCAAGTTGGGATCTCAATTCTTCTGGGCAGCCTCTGGAAACTTGTGTCAGTTGCCACAGAGCTGAAGCTTTTCTCAAATAGTTTTGTAGCCCTCCAGGCCATTAGCCATACTTTTACCACATAATTAAGGGTTGTATAGCAGTGACCTATGAAATTTAAGTTACCAGTCACAGAGATGTAGTCTTTAGTAATTCAGTCCTACTGGTTTACATTCCATTTTACTGAGTATTCTGCCATCCAATGTCATTCAGCTCCATGCACATGCACACAGTACCTCAGGGTCCTGTTCTCAAGGTTTTTCCAAGTTCATTGAGGTTTTTGCTGTTCTTGCAATTTTACCATTATTGTCATCATTACCAATTTCTAATTATTTGTTAACCCTGCAAGTCAAACGATGGAATTTACAAACACATTTATTAGTGATTTAAATACAACTTAATAAAAATGTGATTCAAATGAGTCATTCGCACATCTATTGCTTAAGCAGGTGCACATGTAATAAAAAATACTTGGCCCTAGCCAGGTAGCTCAATTGGTTAGTATCATCCCGATACTCTGAGGTTGCAGGTTCAATCCCTGGTCAGGGAACATACAAGAATCAACCAGTGAATGCATAAATAAGTGCAGTAACACATTTATGTTTGCCCTCTCTCTTAAAAATCAATAAAAATATTTTTTAAAGTACAATATTTTGACATTTCATGGGGAATATGCTACATGTGAAATTTGCTGTTCTCTTGAGCCTTTTTTTTTTTTTTTGTAAGATTTTATTTTTGAGGGGAAGGGAGGACAGGGAAAGATTGATGTGTGAAAGAAACATCGACTGGTTGCCTATCGCATACAATCCCAACCAGGAACCAGCCCCTCAACCCGGGCATGTGCCCTGTCCAGGAATGGAACCAGTGACCTTTTGCTTTGTGGGATGATGCTCAACCAAGCCATGCCACTCAGGGCTCTCTTGAATCTTTGAATCTGTTTTAATCAGGCTCTCTTTCCTATTAAATACTTCTAAAAGCTTACCATCTTACCTGGCCAGTTCACAACAGGTTACCTTGTTGACTGCTTCTTCCTTCCTGAAACACTCTGTCCACTAGACTTCCAGGTCACTTCCTTGGCTTTCATGCCTCAGGGGCAGTTTCTCCTTAATCACTTTTGGGGGTCCACCATGCTAACCAATCTTTAAATTGGAGGGCTGAGTGTATTCTTACTCTCTAGATAACCTCGAGTCATGTATTGAGGCCCGGTCAGGTAGCTCATTTGGTTAGTCAGCCTAATGTGCCAAGGTTGCGGGTTGGATCCATGGTCAGAGATCAACCAATAAATGAAATAAGTGGAACAAATCAATGTTTCTTTCTCATTCTATTTCCCTAAAATCAATTAATAAAAATTAACCAAAAAAAAAAAAAAAAAAAGTTATGTATTGAGATCTTCGTAGTATCACAATCTCTAGTTTAGACCTTTCCACTTTACTCCCATGACAAATGTCTGCCTACCCAATTTTTTTGCATCAAGAATTGGGACCCTGGCCAGGTAGCTCAATTGGTTAGAGCTGCATCCCAATATGCCAAGGTTGTGGGTTCAACCCTGGTCAGGGCACATGCAAGAAGCAACCAATATTTCTCTTCCTTCCTCTCTAAAATCAATAGAAAATTTAAGGAAAAAAAAAAACCCCTGGAGCTCACGTTCAAAACCAAACTCTTGATTTCTCATCCCATTGTCTTCCCTATCTCAACTCCTTTCTTCGCAATGCCCAGGACAAAACACTTGGCTTCACCCTTAAATCCATTTTCCCCCTCATTCAACACACAGGCATATCCTGGTTTCCTTAAATTTCCTATCACTTCCACAACTACCATCCTAGAGTAAACTCTATGTGTCATCCACATAGATTTGACATACCCTTGTTCTCTGCTTTTACCCCACTACCCAGCAGCCATAACACAATCCTTTTGGGCAGATCATGTCACCATCCTGTGGCTTTCCTGCACTCACTTCTCTAGCTCAGTTCTTCTGCCACCTTATCCCCTGAACACGTCCAGCACACACCGCTTCAGACTGCATTTGCTATCCTTGCCTGGAATGCTTACCCTCAAATTTATTACAATGGCTCTCCTGGACAATACTTCAAATTACAAGTCATCTCCACCAAATAGTTCTCCATACATTTAACAGCCAGGGCTCCAAAGACTACTAGCAACATGCCTGTATCACTTGGCATCAATGACTCAACACCACTGACTGGGAGTAACTAGAAAGATACAAAATAAGCATTCTTAGGCAACTACCTGAACTCACTACCTACACAAAGCCTTTGCATTCCTACTCTTATTCTTCCAACTTTTCCATGGCTAGAGCACTAAATCCTGTTTCAGCTTAGATGTGATCTCAAGATCTACTATCAGGTTATCCTCAACCTTGGACCGCTGATTGAAAAATTCTCTCGCCAACAGTATGTTCAGAGAGGGCAAGTGACTGGCACTTTTTCTATATTTTAATGTCAAAAAACAAAATGCTTAAAATTGTCACTATTTTCCAGTATTTGGGTTTGTGTCCACTGACCACTGGGCATTACTTAATCTGACTAGCATGTCTCAAATTGAGCCACTCATCGTTGAAGTCACTAGGAGAAATTCCAGATTGCCAAATCTCTGGATTTACCTTTCACATATACCAGGTCAGATTTTAAAAATCACTGGTTTACCTTTAGTTTTAACCCTAAAGCTTTTAAGTGTAATCATTCAGAAGGCAAGGCTGTAGGGGAGTAATTTCCCAACTTCTCTTGTAAACTCATTTTACTCTTTAGAGTAAAACATGCTTTTCAACTGTTTACAAGGTCATTTCTTAATTGTAAAAACTCCACCTTTTTCCACTATTACTCCATTCAATCTTGGCAGTCAAAATCAGAAGGGTGACGGACCCTTTTCTTGCACCTGCTCTGGAACCTTGGCAGACAGTAACTATTCCAGATCAAATAGTTTTATTTTCATTCCATAGCCCAACAGCCTTACTCAGATGTAATATTGGTAAAGCAGGTGCTTTTTCTTCTGCCCACCAGCTAACCCACGTTCCATCTATAACCTCATCTTTAAAAGCAAGGGCCAGCAAACTTTTCCTGTAATGGGCCACATATTTATTTTAGAATTTGCAGACCCTACGTTTGTCTCATTCATCTCTCTACTATTGCAGTGCCAGAGCCAGTCCATCCATAAACAAATGATTATAGCAGTGAACCAATAAAGCTAGACACGAAATCAGATTTCATATCCCATAAACTATTTTGACTTTTTCCCCACTTAAACGTATGACCATCTCAAAGTCATTCAAAATAGGTAGCAGGATGACCTAGTTTGTCAACCCTGTTCCAGGAGAGGAATTTGACCAAAGCTTAACACACAATTCCAGGAGACCTAGATTTCTATAGAACTTGGTACTAACTTGATACGCTAAATAAGCTCAGACAATACTTTGCTTCCAACTGGGTTAGTCTTTTTATTCTTTTGGTTATCTCTTCCAGTTAACTACTTCCATTTGTAGGTGATGAAAAATGTCTAAGGAATCCACTTCAAATGTTGGCTCTGCTGTGAACACAGTCTTTCCCCTTACTTGAACTCAGAATTAAGATTCTTGCTTTTTATATTCCATTCCCAGTAGTTTTCACTGTAGAAGTTATCTGAAGACAGTCTTATGCTTTGTAGTAGTGGTCTACAACCAGCTTCTAGCTTCTCCAGGAATGCTATACAAGATGGATTTAAATATGTATTAAACTAAGAGGCATTCTCTCAAATAAGTTTAAATGCATTTTATTTTTAGACAACCTACGACATGTTTTTTCTTAAAAACAATGCCTCCGCTCCAAATAAATCAAGGTCAAAATAAATGAAGAGCTCAAGGTAACATCAGTCCCATTTGTCCAAGTCCTGGTGTGTGGATGAAAAGCAGCCAGTTATGATGACAGGTGATAGATCCAGATTGCCAATTTGTTACTGCGAAAACAAAGACAATTGGATTAACACCTTTCCCCAATACAAAAGCACTTAGCACTTCTAGGCTGCAGATGTAGTCCCCTATTCAATCTGGGCTGCCACAAAGACAGACAGAAAGCGCAGGGATTTTTTTCTTTCGCATCCTAGTGCAAACCAAAAGAACAAGGTTAGATTGTTCAAGGTCTATCAGTGGATGCAGAACCATCCTAACAAATCATTTTGAAGCAAGTCCCACTCACACACATTTTGTTTTACCAACAAAACCTCAGATATCCTAAATTCCTGTTGGCATTTGTACTCTTCTGAGACACCTGTCTTGTTGCCTCTAATCTTGTTTAGTGTAGCCTTAAGTTTACCTTGTTCCTAACTTATATGGAAGCCAGGCTAGTAAATGCCTTCAGTTCTGTACTGCTTCCAAGTAGTAGTCCCTTACATAGCAAATATTCATTTAATTTTACCACGCGATTTGCAAACCAGTATTTACTAAAAGCTACTAATAGCAAGGCTTTCAATGATCAACTGCCAATTAGCAACAAACTCAAGTGAAAAGGATTTTGATAGAGTAAGTTTTCTCTACACAAAGATTCTACACCATAAAATATTTCATATGTGAAATCCTCTTTAGACCCCAAAGAGAAACAAGAGCTGTACCCACATTTTAAAAGGACTGCTGCTAGAATCCATTCTAATCATCTAACTGGCATGAAGTTAAGACTCACACCTAAAAGGTCACCATTTTTACATTACTGATTTTGCCCCACTGTTGTGTACTTACACATTTTTCCATTTCTAAACCATCCTTAAAGAAAATCATATATGGGGTCACACCATCCTCACGGTAGTCCAGCAGAGCAACCATGCCATCTGGATTCATGTTTTCACCAATAAAGAACTTAGGAAGCAAACAACAAACATCTATAATTAGACCGTTATATGCAGATGTGCCACATCAAAATAAACTGCAATAAAACAAATGACCCAGAACACCATGATTTAATCAAGAGAATCTCAGCAGCCAAGGCTCTGATGCCTAGGAAGAGGGGGAAAAAAAAAAGCTCACGAGTCACCTGACTAAAGCACCAACAATGACCAATATAATACAGAGAAATACAGAACACTTTAGGCTTTCTGGTAACTTATTCTCTCAGCCCCACATATACAATTCTATTTACAAAGTCAAGTACAGAACATAATGCTGCCAATGAGAGATCACATTATATGGGCAAAGTATTGTATGGCCAGTGTGTGTGTGAAAGCCAGAAAAATCAAACAGTCAGACTATGATAGATTTTTTCTTTATTAAGTCTTGGTAAAGGAAGTCACTGAAGTTCCCCAATAGGACAAGTTCAAATCTATCAGGAAGAGGTCCAGTGGCAGTGAGACACACTGAATTGTAAAGAGAAAGAAAACTGAAAGACCACTTAGGAGGTTAACAAGCAATTCATGAGAGGAAGAACTAACAGATGTCATCTGGAAAGGGATGAGATTCTGGAATCAGAAGATCTGGAAACACTTGGGAGCAAGGAAAGCCACTTTCTACAGCCTGTACTATTCGAACTCAATCTATTAAGTATTCAAATTTCTCTAAAGCCTAGGAAAATAACCACAATTTAATTACGAAGATTCATCAAGTAGCTAATTTTATGTCCTCAGTTAAAACTGCATTATCTTTTCATCCAAATATTTAAGGTATTTACTTACCTGGTAGTTTTTGAAATTAGCAAGGATGTGCTTGATTTGTTCTGCAGCCCCTGTCATAAAAGGCTTTACTCTTTCTGGTCTCTGTTCTTCAAGTTTCCCTTTGATTCTAAAACAATATTTTAACAACAGGTTCAAGTATTGACTTCTGAGCAAAACAACTTTTATTATCCCTTAACATGTCAAAACCTCACTTATTTCATAAGTACTCTTCTAAAAAGCTAAAACCAGACTGCTTGCTCCAGTAGGCTCACATTATAGCTGACTTATGGCAAAGCAAGCGCCCTTTGAGTCCAACAATTAAAAAAAAAGGTAAGCCTCTCCACAACTAGGCCTGCTACTAAAGAACCTCAAAGTTAGCCAACCCATAAAGCCTACAGGATTCCAGACAGCTGAGTGTACCAGTATCACTTACGATTTCATGTAATCTTTGATGTACTTCTTGTAGGCTTCTTTTGTGAAGCTGGTTTCCTGCAAATGATGGTTCATAACAATATCAACACCAGTGATTACTGTGCTTTCTGTTCCTTCGCCCTCGGGGCCTTCAGCAGAGGCATTTCCACCAATAAGCGAATCATCAATATTACCCTCTGTCCTACTGACCATCTGTATTAAGAAACAGTAGTTTAGTTACAAAAAACATTCTTGACCTTAGCATAAAGGCATTCGAAAAAACTTTCTACACCAGTTCATATATACAGCACCCTCCCACCAAATGTTCTTGCTGAAAACCACGAAAACACTTGGGGGGAAATTTACGATCCCTCGATTTACTGCAACGCCGTTAACAATAAATTTTGGTTGACAGGAATGAAAACGGGGTTATTACAACAGAAGTGGACGTTTTCTGGGGCTCTTGGGTTGAGCAAGTAGGTATAAGGTATAGGGCAATCGCTCAGGGGTCTGGGGAACCGCAGACGCAAACACCCGGTCCCGGACAGACGCTGGGGAGGATGGGCGCCCAGGCGGCAGACCTATTTCTAGGCTCAGCTCCGCCTCCACTTTTCCAGAAAAACCCAAGCCCGGAAAGACCGGAAAGAGACTCTCCTCCACCAGGAGGCAGGGCAGAGGATTGCACAATCTCGGGGCGGGGGGGGGGGCAGCGGAAACCCGAGCTTGCCTAGACTTGCCACCCCCTCCATGCCCCGGCCCGTAGGACTCACCTTCCCCTCTACCTCGAAACACAGCCCGTCTGCGACTTCCCGGATCTTGTAGATATCGGAGAACATCTCATCATCTGCTCGGAGAGACAGACCCGCCGTCACGATGCGCCCGGAGGCCCGGAGCCGACACCATTTCCCGCGCCAGCTGCTCAGCTGCACGCGGTCCTCTACCCTCCCGGGCGCGCGCCCCAGGCACCAGCCCCTCCTCGCTCCCGGAAAGGCCGCCGGCATCTGCTAGGCCCGAGACAGCGGCGGCGTCCGTCTTCCCCGCCTCCCCACCCCTGTTCCCTGCTCGCGACAACAGGGGTAGAGCAGTCACAACTCACGGCTAATGAGGTCCCGGTAGATGATCATGATGGCGGCTGGAATACGACAGCGGCGCTGGCTGAGCGGGAGCCCGGAACTCTACAGAGTGCGGCGCAGCCTGAACGGCGCTCTAGGGGTAGGGGGAGCGGGCGGAAAAGGCCGACGCAGCCGCTCCCCAACCTCATATAGAGGCCTCGTCCCCCTACGTCATAGCTGCTGCACCTCCGGAAATGCCGTAGTGGTGACGTGGCACGCTGAGCCGCGCGGGGCGGGGCCACGGCGCCGGCCGGGGCTGGGAGTGCAGAGGCGAGCCTCTGGAGACGTAGCGTGGGGAGGCACGGGCGCAATTCTTGGACCGCGTCGGGATGGGAATGGTGAGGGGAGGGCTGTGGAACGCTTCGCGGAGGGCGGAGGAAGGGGCTCAGGGCCTTGGTCGGGGTAGGGGAAGCGTGGGGGAAGCAAGGCCGGGGGTCGCCCGGGGTGGTGCATAGATGAAGTCTCTTCAAGCTTCCGCACCCCGCGCCGCCTTGCGCAAGCTACCACCCTTTTCTGGGAGCGACAATGTCCGGCTTCCAGCTCACTTGTAATACCCTGTTGTATGGGGACTTTACATTTACGGAGGGCCAGGCCCCTGAGGCCTTGGGGAACCACGAGGACGAGAACAGGGAATGGGACTTGTGACCGTCCTCTGTGATCTCCGAGAGCCTCGGAGAGCTTTTCAGCATTTGCCCCAACAGGCTGCCCCAACTGGCGTCTTCGGGCGCCTTTGTGGGGCCGAGCTCAGTCCCCCTAGCCCCTGGGAATATCGTTGGGGGGGTGGCGGGTGGGTGTTCAAGGTCTTTGGGGAGGGAAGAAAGAAAGCGAAAGGGGAGTTTTCAGAGTCTTCTCATGTACCTGTTTGGCCCCTGTCTGAAGCTTGCGGATTCCTGTGGCGTGCAGCTAAGAAGCGCTTTCTGTTTTGCACTAGGTCTTGATTTATGTCCTTTTTTAAAAAAAGGATAAGTTGTCACTTTAAGGTGAAGTTGAAATTATATCTCAGGTGCTAGAGGATTAAACAAAAAATAGGGAGCTTCCAGCCCGCCCAAGCGTTATTTGGACTTTAGACCCAATTACTAGGTAAAAAATAAGGATGAATTTCCCTATTTAGTTTAAGCCGGTATGAAACCTGAGAGCTTGTTCTATTCCAGATGTTTTTGTGCTCATTTTTTCTAGTTTTATGTTCAATTAAAAACATTGTTTCAAGTTTACAAAAACAGCCACATTGAAAAAAATACTCAAGTTAGAGTCAAAACACAGAGATCCTGGTTTTGAGCACATTTAATCTAGTTCCATTCTCAGAAAATGTCATTCTAGCCCTGGCGGGGTAGCAGAGTTGCTCAGAGTTGCAGGTTGATCCCTGGTCAGGGCACATAACAGGAATCAACCAATGAATGCATAAATAAGTGGAGCAACAAATTGATGTTTTCTCTCTCTTTAAAATCAGTAAGTTAAAAAATATTCTAATGAGTTAAAGAATTGGGCAATTATAACACATTAAAATTTTTTCCTAAATCCAATAATAAAGCATTTCACAAAGAGAGAGCAACCCTTGTGAAAGAGCAGGACACAGGGCAATGAAATGAGATGATGGAGGAGCCAAAATGAAAAAGAGCCAGGAAATGCACCTCACCGCCGGGCACTGCGCGCGCGTGCGCGCACACACACACACACACACACACACACACACCCCCGCCCCCCAGATGGGGCCCTGGGCTGCACTGGATAGCCCAGAGTACACTGACTTAGTAACTGGAAGGAGACTAAAAATGGTTTGAAAAAGTTCTGAAAGGTGGACATTTTCTGACAGATCGTCCAGGAAGGAACTCTCAGATCTCTTGATGTTTTTGTGGGATGTGTAAGTGGAAACATGATTATCCCAGGCATATCACAATTCACTTAGTTTCTTCAGTTTTAACATTTTCAAATTCTTTAGAAATATGCCCTGGCCCAGGAGGTAGCTCAGTTGGTTAGAGCATTGTTCCAGTATGCCAAGGTTTCAGGTTCAATTCCCAGTCAGGGCACATACAGGAAGCAACCAATGAATGCGTAAGTAAGTGGAACAACAAATTGATGTCTCCCTTTCTTCTAAATTTTGCAGCTACATATTTTAACCGAGCAAACTGGTGCCCAGCCACATAGTGCCTTAATACATGACCCAACAATTCGTGTTAAAGGAAACAGGCTTTTGTTTACAGGATTCCAACCTCAGGGAGTGAGGGGTAGCTGAGAGCACTCCTGCTCAGAGCTCTGTTCTCCCATGAGACCCAGCAATTCCCTTGCTCACCACCAGGCTATAAGCTAGAACCATGCCCAGAAGTTTCCCATATCCTTAACCGTTCTTTAGCCAGCTGTGCAAGCAGGTCTCCATTCCCTCTGGAATGTACACTTGGGGGTTTGAGAGCAGCCAGAATCTGGGATACATTGTTCTCAGCCTCCATGTAGTAGGCTGGGAAAACATGCTGTGTTGAACTGAATCATGGTGGAGTCCAGGGAGGCACATGTCCCAAAAGAGTGGCTTCTCCATACGTCCTTCAGAGAAGCCAAAGTCTGCAGCTTCAGCATTCCCAATCACAGTTCAATTCAGCTCCAGGCATCTCCCAGAACTCCATGCTTGGGTATGCAGGTCCCCACACAGCTCCATCAGCTCTCTCCTTACATCCTTTTCTCCTGCATGGCTTCTGCTTCCTTACTACACCAGGCTGTATGGTGGAATCCTGATGCCACAAACCACATGTCTGCTTCCTCAGAGAAGCAGAAGTAGCTCCTCACTGCAGACAGTATGGCGAAATTTTCTTCTCTTTCAGCCTGCCCTTATTTTAAGCGCTTAGCCTGGAACTTCCTCTGTGACCGCATATCCGGCACCCCCCTACTTGTGTTACTTCTGCCAGTTCCTGCATATCTTTTACCTTCTTTTGACTGCCATCTTTAGTCAAGGCAAGAGTTCTCAGTGATGCATGGACAACCGGGGTAGGCATCCACCTCCCCTGGCTATGTCATGAGTCACTATATGCCCTTAAAGTCACATAAACTTTTGCCTGGGGCAGCAGTACAGCTATCAACTTGCCATTGTTATGCAAAATATCTTAAAGGCCACATCATCCACTTCCTCCTTCTCCCAATCCAGGTTTGTGGGGGTTTATGCTTTGCGATTTTCAGGGACACCCTCCCTACCCACCTCTCCCCCACTCCCCTGCTCTGAACCCTGTTACAATATGACTTGGTAGCTCTTGCAATTTAAGAGATTTCAAAGACAATGTCTTCTGGCCTCTTCACACAAGTCCTCGCATGAGAAAACTTTAAGAGGAGTCACCGTTTTGTCAAGATTGACTACAATGACTTAACCACATTTGGGTTCATTTTATTTTAGTAAGGAAATTCAAGGGTATGTAGTCCAGAATGAAGCTACAAAGCCATGGTGGCTTCATGGCATCAGAGATCCAGGATCTTCCTTTCTTCTCCACCATCCTTATGGCCTACAACAGATGCAGGAATTCCAGCCATCACATTCATCTTGAAGGCAACAAGAACACGGGAAAGACCAAAGGAGTATATTCTAGCTTTGTGTTTCCTTTCTGAAGAGCTATTCTAGAAACCCCACTGAACAATTACAAAATGAGGCATCTAATTGCAAGGAAGGCAGCAAACTATAGTCTTCTAGTTCATTGACACTGGCTCATTGCCACGCCAAATAAAATCGGGATTTTGTTTTTAGGAAGCATATAAGCAGAAGTCCCTGCTGTGGTTCTCAGCTTAGAGGTGTTCACTTTGCTCAGTAGGGATCAGGTTCAAAGCTCTAAGAGATTGATTTGCAAACCAGAATAGCAGTAATTTAGCATAAGAAATTCTTAGCTGGTTAGCTGTAGAGCAGAAAGTAGTCAGCCAAGTTACAGAAAATGTGGTTTGATTGATAAGAGGAATTAGGTGAGGGAGTTGGAATGCAGTATATTATTGTGACAGAAGGGGATTAGGAATGAACCGCCTAAGTGACTATTCTTTGTGTGTGATCTGAACTTTTCATTCTGAGATAGTTAATGAATTCTCATTTTTCATTTTCTTAGACTCTTCATACTCTAATAACAAATCACTACTTTAGTCACCTTACAAGGCAAGATTCTTTCCTTTACAGCAGAGCTATCCTAAATAATTTCCTGTGATAATTGATATGTTCTATATCTGCTCTGTCCAATATAGTAGCCACTAGCCACTTAGCTATTGAGCACTGGAACTGTGGCTAAATGTGACTATGGAACTAAATGTTTACTTTTATTTGATTTTCATTTAAATTTTAATACCCATGGCTAGTAACTTTATTGGAAAGCAGAACTTTATAATTTAAGCTCTACGAGGTGAAACTTTGTTTTGTTAATTACTGTACCCCAGTACTAGAAGAGGGGCTGGACTCAGTAATTATTGTTGAATGAATGGATGAAATTGTTAGATAGAACAAGGGTCTTGAGGTCTGGGATTTTTACTAAATGCTGTTCTTACTAAATGTTAAAATGTAGCACAGTGTTTGCAGAAGCAACTATAAACAGGATGAGCTTGACAAGAACCCAACCAGATAAGTGTAGCCAACTGCAAAGAAGAAATCAATGTGTAAGTAATCAAATGGTGTATATAATAAGCAAGGGCTAAGCCTTCCCTGTTTTCTTTACTTGTTGCAAGTAAATAAAACTACCTAACAACTGCCATTTATTGTTCTTGATAGAACACCACAAGCAGGGAAACCCCTGTGTTCAGCAACAGATGTATAAGTACTCTTTCTTTCATCATATAAAAGAACTAGTGAATGAATATTAGAGTTATTTCCATATATTTTTTAAAAATCTCCCTTCCAGATTACTAACTTAGTGGTGGGTTTACTCCTGTTTTCTACATGACCTCTCCTTTCCTCATCCGAGGACATACTTATTGATTTTTAGAGGGAGTGGAAGGGAGGGAGAAAGAGAGGAGAGAAACATTGATGTGAGAGAGAAACATGCATCAGTTATCTCTCACAAGGGCCCCATCCAGGGACCCATCCAGCAACCCAGGCATGTGCCCTGACCAGGAATCAAACCCGAGACCTTTTGGTTTACGGACTGTACTCCAACCAACTGAGCCACACAGGCCAGGGCTCCTGTTACATCCTGTCTGCCCACCAGTCCCTGTAACAGTCATAGAATTCAACTCATACTAGGAACCTAATACAATTTTAGGATATTAAAGAAAATTTAAGATTTTGAAAGAAAAGACCTGAAGATAATTAAATTTCATTAAGAGAACAAAGCAAGTACAGAGTAGCGTAAATAGTGTCAGTATTCCTTTTAGGGAAAAAAAAGTCTGTTTGCATATGTATACAATTTTTCGTAAGTTTAATAGTATATTAACAGTGAAAATTGTGATTGAAGTTAGTAGAGAAAGGAGTTAGAAAAAATATTTTTAATTTTATAATCAGTGGTACTCTTTGAATCTTTAGCATGCATATGTGTTACTTTTATAATTAAATTATTATACTGCAGTGCTTCCCAAACCTAGGGATTTTATGCACTAATAATATTTCCTAAGAAATTTAGATCTTGCCTTGGCCAGGCAGTTCAGTTGGTTAGAGTGTTGTCCTGATATACCAAGGTTGTGGGTTCAATCCCCAGTCATACAAAAATCAACCAATGAATGCATAAATAAGTGGAACAACAAATTAATGTCTTTTTATCCCCTTCCCCTCTCTCTAAAAATCAATAAAATAAAAAATATACTATTATTTATTTTTAAAATATTTTATTGATTGATTTTTAGAGAGAGGGGAAGGGATAGAGAAAGAGAAGAAAACATTGATTGGTTGCCTCTCAAAATACTCCCAACCAGGGATATGGCCCGTAACCCAAGCATGTGCCCTGACTGGAAACAGAACTGTCAACCTTTCACTTTGTGCGATGACAACCAACCCACTGAGCCACAACAGTCAGGATGATACTATTATTTTTTTAGGAAAAATTTTGGATCTCAATACAAGTTTACCAATATAGCTTAAAAATATGACCACAACTATAGTCTACTATTGCCATTTCATGAATGAAAGGAGATAATCTCTAAATAATGGGTAATCCTCTAAATTGAATACATTTAAGTCTATAAAAATTTTATTACAATATATTGTCCTTACTTTTCTCATTTTTTGGATAGCTAGTAGGGAGTAGAGGGAAGAGATCCAAGGTTACAGATTTCTGATTCTTAATTGGGTCCTTTTGCTTGAATAAACAAATAAATACATGCTTAAATATAGCTAGATGCTTCAAATCCTGACACCAGTCTAAGCTTTTTAGAATGAGTGAATACACCAGTATTTAGGATATGGGCAGCAATGAATAAAGAAGTGAAAATCAATTACAAGATATTTTGGAGGCAGCATTTAATTGGTCTAATTCATCTTTGAATTTATCACATAGTTGAGTCAGGGAAGAAAAGCTGTTGGTATGGCAACAGTTATTGTTCAAGGCTGCTTAGCAGAGGGTCACTGGAATGTTAACTATGGAAAAGGAAATAATTTTCTTTAGATCTCATAGGGCACAGTAGTGCATAATTTATAACAGCTTTTAGAGCAAGGTTTTAATTCTATTTGAAGTACCATAAGTGTAAAAATTTGTTCAAAAGTCCAAGAATTAAAGTTATAAAAATGTATGCAAGAATATATGATGTAAAAATAATATAAACTATATAATGTATATTTAAATTTTATAATATGAAATATATATGTAATGTAAAAAAGATATAAATATAAAAATAAATATGTCATGTATATCCCTATATATTATATATGCAATATAAATATATTTACAGTAATATGCATATATATAAACATGAATATATAATTTTTTATTGGCCCATTTTTGTCCTACCCTTTTGCATAGAGGTTTATACCATTCTCACAAACTGTCCCAGTAGGATGAGAATTCATTTTGAAACAAATAGTTATATGTTGCTAAGGAAATATACTTCCAAGTGTTCTTTCTCTTCATAATTCTGTGAAGGTGTCTAAAGAAAAACACACAATACTTCCAACACCAGATGTGTGGGGTTTTTCCCATACCAACCAATTCTACACCATAAGCTGGATGTCCTATAGTTCAATTCAATTCTGACACTAATTATCCAGATCCCACAGGTTAAGGGCTCAGTCTCACAAGACTACCCCTCACTCACATGCAAATTGCAAGTAGTAGGTTTCCAGGTTACACACAGCTTCTGTCCAACCTGCTACAAATTGGAGGCTCCCAAGGCACTCTCCTCGGGTTCAACCATTTGCTAAACCAGCTCTCGAAACCCAGGAAAAGAATTCCCTTACCATTGCTGATTTATTACTAATTATATTTTTAAGGATACAAATGAATAGCCAGATGAAGAGATCCATAGAACCCTTCCTTGGTCTTGAAGGGCATTGAACACAGGAGCTCTGTCTCTATAGAGTTGGAGTGCACCACCCTCCCAGCAAAGACATATGTTCACCCACCCAGAAGCTATCTGAACCAGGTACTTTTTAGGATTTTTATGGATGCTTCATCGTGTAGGCATCATCAGTGATTAACTCATCTCTGGCTCCTCTTGTCTTCCCAGAGGATGAGTGGTGGGGCTCAAAGTTCCAAGCTTCTAATTATGCCTTGGTCTCTCTGATGACCAGCCCCCATCCTAAAGCTATCCAGTAGCCCACCAAGGGTTGTTTGATTAGCACAAAAGACAGTCCTATCACCCAGGAAATGAACTCCAATGGATTTAGGTGCTTTGTGTCAGATACAAGGTTAAAAACTAAATATTAGCATAAAAGATTTTCCTAGCACCCTAATTTACAAGGATTTTAGGAGCTCTGTCTCAGGAATGGGAGATACAGACCATTATATTTCTTATATAAAGATAGAAGGGCTTTTGTGTATATTATTACTTTTGATTCTTCATAAGTTATGTGAAGGAGACAGACAATTTATTTTTTTCATTTTGATTAATATTACAGAGAGGAAGGGAGGGAGGAGAGATAGAAGGAGAGAGAGAGAAAGAAACAGTGATTTGTGGTTCCACTTATTTATCTATTCATTGTATGCATAAATTGATTATTGTATGGGCCCTAACCAGGGATGGAACCCACAACCATGAGTAGGGAAGAATCTCTAACCAAATGAGCAACCCAGTCAGGGCTTTTTTTTTTCCTTTTTGTATGTGAGAGAATGAGGCACAGAGAGGTTAAATGACTTCCCAAGGTCACACAGCCAGAAAATGGAAAACATGGCTCCAGAATCCACTATGGACTCTAAGATCAATATATGCAGTTTCCTGGATCACATGATGTCTTCAGGGGAACATAGACGTGATAAGACAGCTGAAGCTTTCCCATCCATACTGGTAAGTGCACTAGTTAAAAAGTTAAAAGAGCTGGGTTCAAATTCTGGTTCTGTAACTTATACCTACATAACTCTGAGCCTTTGTTTACAGAAAAACTTTCAACTGATAAGAGTTGTGAATATTCAATTTTAAAATGCTATAATGTATGTGAACATGACATACAGCTATTTAATGATATTATTTTCCTTCTAGTTATCATTTGTAATTAAGGTGATTTTTAGTTATTTGATTAAGTCAAACTGTTTAAATTTAATATTAAGAAAGGTGTGAGACCTTTTAACTCTAGAATGCAATGTGCCTGAAGCCCATAGTAGCTACTCAAATTATTTTGTAATGAATCAGCATTTCTGCCAAGCCTTTCCACACTAATCATTACCAGTTTAGAACTCAAGTGTCTTTTTAAGGACAATATAAAGGATGATAACACATATATCAAAAAAAAATAACATATTGGAATGCACTTTGTGAAAATGTGAGGTTATATACAAGGAATTAAGAAATAATTAGTAGTAGTAGCAGCTGGTTAATTATAGACAGCCCAGTCTTAGTTTCTGGCTGATTGGCCTTCAGATGGAAACCTGTGGTCACTTGTTGAACACATTATCATTAAGAGAACAAAGCTTCCCAGTCAGGGCACATGCCTGGGTTGTGTGCCAGGTCTCCAGTTGGGGGCGCGTGAGAGGCAACCACACATTGATGTTTCTCTCCCTCTTTCCCCTCTCTCTAAAAACAAAAAAATAAACTCTTTAAAAAAAAAGAACAGAGCTATAGGCTAGTGGCTCATAAAACAGTGGTTCTCATGCTGGCTGTTCATTAGAAACACTTGGAAAATTTTTTTGTAAAACCTGATGTCCAGGCCATACTCCAGATCAATGAAATTAGGATCTTTGGAGATGGGACA
This sequence comes from Furipterus horrens, assembly GCF_987537825.1. NCBI lineage: Eukaryota > Metazoa > Chordata > Mammalia > Chiroptera > Furipteridae > Furipterus > Furipterus horrens. Next base: position 48,412,686 of record NW_028327182.1, read on the forward strand.
CAGGCTTTAATTTTTTAAAGCTCCCCAGGTAATGCCAATACATAGCCAAGGTTGAGAATCTGTCTTAAGGAATTTTAATAAGAAGAGGCTTTTAAAAAATAGTAATCAAGAGAAGCAATTTGATGCCTTTTAAAAATGCAAGTTTCTGGTAAAGAAAAGCAGAAAGAGATAACAGTCATTTTCTGGCATACCTTCTGTAGACTAACAGAAGTGTAATCACCCTGATCCCTCTTAACAGAATTGCTCAACAGTCAAGTTTTAGAGGGTGAGCCTACTGCAGGAGTGCTGAAGGATGAGAAAGAAATTGCTGAAAACACCTCATTTAACTCTTCTCTCTCTGAAAGACAAGCTACTAACCCTATACAAATTAAAGTTATAATTTGGCTCAGATTGTCACCTTCTCCATAAGTCCTTCTTTTCTCCCTAATTTTTCTTTGTATTACTTATCATCAACCAACATAGTATTCTTTACTTATTATTTTATTCTTCTGTCTCCCCTCAAGACAATGTAAGTACCATAAAGGTAGAGATTATTATTTTTTGCCCACAAATATATCCCAAGTGCCTGGAACAGTACCTGGTAGACAGCCAGTGAAAAAATTGTTCAATGAATGAACTTCAGACCAAGACTCATAACAGAAGCTACTGAAGGTTTAGACCATATTCCAGCACAGCTACCCTATGAGGTAGTCATGCTTGTGTGATCAGATTTTCTGGATTCCTTTATGAACAGCAACTTAGGTTTTTGGCCTCACCCTTGACTGAAAAATAAAGATAGAAGACCAGTAGCTAGTGGCTAAAAGAGTCTGTCTGTATAAGTTAACATAGAAAAGAGCTCTTCCTTTGGAGCAGGAAAGGCACTCTGAGACATATTGTTAAGTGAAAAAAGCAAGTTATAGAACAGCATAATGTTACTGTGAAACAGAGCACTGGGGGAATCTCCTTCATTGGCCAAGATGGCGACAGGGAAGGTTCATACACTGAGCGCATGAAAAGTTAACAAGATAATTGAATAGAAAAAAAGCCCTCCCTCCTTCTGGTAGCAGATTGTGGGTAGAACTGGAAGGAGGCAGACACAAGCACCATGGAAGTCAAAATGGCACAGGGGGAGGTGTTGACCAAAGAAACCTGTCAGTCTAGCCTGGGGAAAGGAGGGATTGATAGGGAAGTGAACCCACCGAAAGCACATGAAAGTTTGGAAAGTTGATTGGTCATTTTGAGAAAGTGCCTGGGCAGTCTCAAGCCCAAACTAATATAATCCCAAGGGAACAAAGAAATTCTTCCACTCTAGCTCATGACCTGCACTTGAATGGTGCACTCGCCTGTTCTCTCCAATGGCCACATGTACTTAGCACCCACATGACCCGTGGCCTCCAGAAGGGAGCTTCTTGCTTTCTCTTGCCTACCTGGTGATACTCTTACCACTGTGTTCACGTGCACTCTTGCCTGGGAGTACATGACCTTGTGGCTCTGGCAACCACATGGTCCAAAGACAAATGGGCTCCACATGCAGTCTCCAGGAGGTAGCCTGAAATGGACAGCAGCTGGGAAAAAGCTAAGCTATTTGGATGAGGACTAAGATTGTTTGGTGGCTCTAAAGGACTATACTTTAAAACAGAGCAGAAACTCTGGACACTGGCTTTTGTCTTGGTGTTGCTGAGGGCAGTTGGACTTTTTCCATGGCAGAAAGAGGAGATGGACTTTGAGACAGGAGTCCACCATTCTCCCAAGTTGCACAGCGCCTGAATAAAACCCCTTTCCTTTTGCACCAGCATCTGCCTCAGGAGTCTGGCTTTCGGGGTGACAGGCAGCTGAACATCTGGTTTTTGTTCAGTTACAATAACATATACATCATACCTTTTTTTTTTTACACACTTTATATAACCAGTATATTGCTATAGACATGTATATATTTTGTAAAAGCACAGACAGTCTAGAAGGATAGGCATCAAACTGATAACAGTGGCTAACTCTGGAAGGCAGCTGGGCTGAAGAAAAGCATGGTCAAGTGGAACTTTGTGCTAATTGTAATGTGTGGATGTGAGAAACACTCACAATAAAAACTGGGACACAGGACTTGAGCAGTAAAACGAGGCCTTTATTCACAAGTCTGCAGAGCCGGGCGCACCCTCACAGCCAGGAGAATGTGCACGCCAAGTAGACAAAGGAAACTGGTTTTATAGTCTTAGCTTCCCCACCCTGAAATTGCCACCCTAAAGTGATTATCTTTTCCACCCTAAAATTGCCACCCTAAAGTGATTATCTTCTCCGCCCTAAAATTGCCACCCTAAAGTGATTAACTTCTCCACCCTAAAGTGATTATCTTCCTTGCCCTAAAGTGAGAGCAATTAGCTTCCCCGCCCTAACGCAATTAGCTTGCCCTCCCCTCTCCTTCTTCCCCGTTTCTCCATTACTGGTTACTCCGGAGTTACAATCTAACACGGTTATCTAAATGCCCCTTCTGTGGTTTGTAGATATGCCAGTGCTGTCAGCTCCCTTCTCAGAGATCCTCTAATTACATTTGCCCTTTGTTACTAATGACTTTTTACTGGTTTGGGAGTCACTATGTCCTTATTTCTAACATGGATTATAATTTATCACAATGTTTTTATATATAATTTTACATTTAATTTCTAAAATGTTCTTTTCTTATAGATACCTAACATGATAATACAAATAAAATATGGGGGACAATCTATATTACATATAGACAATTTGTAAGAAAAAGGTACCAAATAAATAAAAATATGAATACATGCCTGAGAATAGCTAAAGGAGATCTATCTCTAAAGTGTGTGGCTGGTGGGAAATGGGTTTTTTGATCACTTGAGCACAGTGTGTGTGTGTGTGAGCTAGCATGTTCTTTTATTTGAAAAACTGGCCCATAAATTATTTTTCTAAAAGTGGCAGCAAGTACTTAGCAGTGTGAGAAACGCTCACAATAAAAACTGGGACACAGGACTTGAGCAGTAAAACAAGGCCTTTATTCACGAGTCTGCAGAGCCGGGCGCACCCTCACAGCCAGGAGAATGTGCGGCGCCAAGTAGACAAAGGAAACTGGTTTTATAGTCTTAGCTTCCCCACCCTGAAATTGCCACCCTAAAGTGATTATCTTCTCCACCCTAAAATTGCCACCCTAAAGTGATTATCTTCTCTGCCCTAAAGTGAGAGCGATTAGCTTCCCCGCCCTAACGCAATTAGCTTGCCCTCCCCTCTCCTTCTTCCCCGTTTCTCCATTACTGGTTACTCCGGAGTTACAATCTAACACGGTTATCTAAATGCCCCTTCTGTGGTTTGTAGATATGCCAGTGATGTCAGCTCCCTTCTCAGAGACCCTCTAATTACATTTGCCCTTTGTTACTAATGACTTTTCACTGGTTTGGGAGTCACTATGTCCTTGTTTCTAACAGTAGGGAGTAGTGAAGAAGGGACGGGTGAATGCTTGCTGACTTTTTGCAGGAAGAAGATAGCTTATCTTCTACTTGCCACTATTTTAAGTGAAGAGCACACAGGTGTAGGATTAGAGATAATATAATTTGGAAACTATATCAATTCCTTTTTCTTATACTTTTTCTTATACTTGCTTGAAAAACTATCAGTAGCAGCGTATAGAGTTCTATGTAACACATAGCACCTTCAAGAATTAATGAGGCAATTGGTGCAAATCAAAAATGAGAAGTAAGACAATAATATGAAGCCAGGAAGCCAGGGGTAAGGAAGGTATCAAAGTGGGTTTCATAAAGTGTTGCAGGAACACAGATCTCTGGGTAGGGGCATTTTCATGTCTTAAATTGGGGCTGGCCTTGATGATTAGTGGATCTGCTTTGTTTCTCTGTTAGATGTTATCAAAACCAGAAGTTACCCTGTCTTTATTTTACATATTAATGATACCTGTAAAAATCCTTTTATTGTTGGCTGCAAAGCTCACACCCTGTTCTATTTTTAGTAACTTTTGAAATCCTAATAAAAGGAGGATGAGGCTTCCCGCTCTCCGCTGTTGGTCTGAGCGAGCCACAGTCCTCCGTTCATTACTGGCCAATCATCCTGCTTGCCGGATTTATTTCAGCGTCCGAGATCATAATCAACACTACAATAAAGCCCTGCACAATCAATAGAGGTGGGCTCCAGACTTGATCAGAAGCTTTTGTCAACCCCCTCAACCTCTTCCCACCCTCTCCCTCACCCCACAAACTGTTACAGAAACAGGGGAGTCCAAAAATCCCCAGAGTTTGCTGCTGGGGGATGGGGAGAAGTAAGCAGCTTTTCAAATGCTTCCACATGCCTGAGGCTGGTGGCTACTGTCTTTATTATGCAAATGGATTTAATGCATCCAAAGCCTCAGGCAGATGGGAGGAGTCTTGAACCAGGGGACGGTATGGAAAGCACACAGAGCCTACGTAAGGTTCTGTGAATGGTCAGAACTGTTTGCAACGCCCACTGCGTCAGATGACGCAGTCAGGGATATATAAGCAGCTGCAGACATTTTAGCTGAGACTCTTTCAGACTCTCGCTCAGACTCTTTCAAGCTCTCGTTTGGGCTCTGGCTCTCGCTCTGGCACTCTGAGGGTCTCTCAAGCTCTCGTTCGGGCTCTGGCTCTCACTGGCACTCTGGCTCTCGCTCTGGCGCTCTGACTCAGACTCTCTCTGGCTCTCGCTCGTGCTCTCACTCTGAGACTCTCGCGCTCTGACTCGGACTCTCACTCTAGCTCTCGGGCTCTCTCGCTCTCGCTCTCTCGTGTGCTCCCTCCACGTGGCTTGGTGAAGGGGCCTTCTCCATGTGGCTTGGAGAAGGGGTCTCCAGGCTGCTTTAAGAGGCCCTCGCCATGCGGTTTTGAGGAGGAAAGGAGATCCGCGCAGTTTGCAGGAAGAAGACAGTTTGCAAGGAGGCTGAGAATCCAGGTGGTTCTGCATTGAGAGCTGGAGGGCACCACAGCACAGAAAGGACCTCCCCAATCAGATTGAATGATTGGCAGCTGCTGGTAAAGCTGAACTGTGTTGGGAAAGTAGGGAAACGGTTTCTCTGACTTCCCTAAAACTAGCCTGGTTTGGAAGGGGGGGAGGCAAGGATATGTGTTTGTGGGTATTTTAAAGAGCATAAGACTTAACAACAGAAATCCGCAAGTAACTAAATCTATATAACTGTTAAATAAACAATTCTTTTTCTTTTCACCAAACTCTGGTATTGAGAGTTATAATTTTGGCGGCGGGCAATCGGGCCCCTAACTAAAGAGCCCATGGGTTTGTTTTCAACTGGAGCAGCCCAGGGGTTCTGTAACAACACCACATACACACAAAGAAAAATGCCAGGAGCTGACAAGAGAATAATAATTAGTTTTAAGGTTCACGTTTTTGTGTTAAGCAATTCATTTCTTCTAGGAATTTTTTTAGTGTCCAATAATGACACACCCAAGGCATTTCTCCTATTAGCCCTCATCAGTAAATACTCCTACAATAAATTTAGTGATGGGTTTCACATGGCTTATTTCTTATAGCGTTCTTCAATGTGGGCTTAATCTCAGAGTTAATAAGATCAAAAAGTTTAATGGGAAATTGCATTTAAGTGTTTCTTTTCATTTCCATGACATAAATAAAAAATAGTATGATTTATGCTTTATAGAAATATTGGAGCCTATAGCTCAAAAATCATTATCTAACAGGCATGAGGTAGATGCCATTTTATTTACATTCTCTTCATTCTCCCCTCTTCTTGCTCTCTCCATTTCTTGTCAGAGTGGGCCATCTTGAATCCATTCAACTCCCATCTTAGATCCATTGATTAGAAACAGATTCAGCAGTCAGCAGCCATGGGTCCTGCAAGGTGGGCCAAGGTTTGAGTATTGCTGAGCCACTGCCAGACTCACCACACTGAAGATGTAGTCACCACAGTCTCCCTCCTCCAGTCAAGAACAAGCAGGCTAATGAGTCAGGTTTTATTTCATTTCATGGATAATTAATGAGTGGAAAAACTCTTAACTCCAACTCTACATGTCAGTATGCATTCTTATCATTCTAGCAGCCTAAATAATGGTTGGGTATTTCCCTAAAGTAGAATCTGAAGAGCAGATAGGACTTGTACTTTTATTAAAGTATAATTTTGTGCCATTAAAGGGCACGTGAGAGATCGTGGCCACTTAATTTGGAGGTTCGGATTCACAGACAATAAAAACCCCAAGTCAAAGCCCTGGCTGCTGTGGCTCAGTGGATTGAGCGTCAGCCTGTGAGCCAAGTGTCGCTGGTTTGATTCCCAGTCAGGGCACATGACTAGGTTGCATGTCAGGTCCCCAGTTGGGGGCACAAATGAGAGGCAACCACACAGTGATGTTTCTCTCCCTCTATTTCTCCTTTCCCCTCTCTCTAAAAATAAACAAACAAACAAATAAATTATTTAAAAAAAAAAACCAAGTCAAAGGTGAATGACTAAGCACTTTATTAAACAAGACCAAAGCGAAGGCAAGAATCAAGATACATCACCAGACAGGAGTGTTACAGAAACAAAGGAGTCCAAAAATCCCCAGAGCTTGCAGCTGGGGGATGGGGAGAAGGAAGCAGCTTTTGGAATGCCTCCACATGCCTGAGGCTGGTGGCTAGTGTCTTTCTTATGCAAATGGCTTTAATGCATCCAAAGCCTCAAGCAGATGGGAGGAGTCTTGAACCAGGGGACGGTATGGAGAAAGCACACAGAGCCTATGTAAGGACCTGTGAATGGTCAGAACTGTTTGCAACGCCCACTGCGTCAGATGACGCAGTCAGGGATATATAAGCAGCTACAGGCATTTTAGCTGAGACTCTCTCTGGCTCTCGCTCGTGCTCTCACTCTGGGACACTCTCGCTCTCTGACTCGGGTTCTCACTCGCGCTCTGGCTCTGGTGCTCTGACTCTCTCTGGCGCGCCCGCGCGCTCGCTCTCGCTCTCGCTCTCGCTCTCTCGCTCTCTCGCTCTCTCGTGTGCTCCCTCCACATGGCTTGGTGAAGGGGCCTTCTCCATGTGGCTTGGAGAAGGGGTCTCCAGGCTGCTTTAAGAGGCTCTCGCCATGCAGTTTTGAGAAGGAGAGAAGATCCACGCGGTTTTGCAGGAAGAAGGCAGTTTGCAAGGAGGCTGAGAATCCAGGTGGTTCTGCTTTGAGAGCTGAAGGGCGCCACAGCACAGAAAGGACCTCCCCAATCAGGATTGAATGATTGGCAGCTGCTGGTAAAGCTGAACTGTGTTTGGAAAGTTCGGCAGCCGTCCGTCTCGAGAGACGATGGTGTAGCTTCTTAAGAGTCTATCTGCACCGCTGAGAATGGCTGTGCAGTCCGACTCGGGAGTGACACGGTATCTGTCTCCTCCTGTGTTGAATCGACATCTTGTGATGACGCTGGAGTGTCCTCTCCAGTGAAGCTGAAGGTACAGAGCCTGGGCAGGGTGATATGGAGGGTCTGCTGTTGCCCATGCAGCAGACCCCCCCTCTCTTCGCAGCTGAAGGGTCCAAGGGAAAGACGGAGTCAATACAGCTTGGCTTCAGGTGCGCCGCAGGAGTTGCCGGTGTTGACTACAACGTCAAACCGCCTTAGGGACTCCGGCTCCGGATTTTCTGTCAGGGTTTACTCCCTTAGCCTTTCCCCTGAAGAGGTATGCCGCTAGGCAGCGGAGGTTTTTTGGAGTCAGAGTTTTCCTTCTCTGATGTGCCCTGACTGGAAGATTGAACCAGCAACACTTAGCTCGCAGGCCGACGCTCAATCCACTGAGCCAAACCAGCCAGGGTGTTTGGAAAGTAGGGAAACGGTTTCTGTGACTTTCCTAAAACTAGCCTGGTTTGGAAGGGGGGGAGGCAAGGATATGTGTTTGTGGGTATTTTAAAGAGCATAAGACTTAACAACAGAAATCCGCAAATAACTAAATCTATATAACTGTTAAATAAAGAATTCTTTTTCTTTTCACCAAACTCTGGTATTGAGAGTTATAATTTTGGTGGCGGGCAATCGGGCCCCTAACTAAAGAGCCCATGGGTTTGTTTTCAACTGGAGCAGCCCAGGGGTTCTGTAACAGGAGTTCACCAACACCCAAACATAGATGCTGGGGAATCCTGGAGACAGCATTTGGGGTCCCACTGGGAAAGCTCCAAGCAAAGCATCCTTTTCTCTGGAGGGATTCCAAAGTCTTACTTTGGGGGTTATGCTTAAATATGTTTTAGATAAAAGCAGCTACATGCTAAGGGCCTTGTGTGACTTAACTAACCAACAGGTCCCTCTGGGAGAAGGGCCAGTTCTCCCTGAGAGAGGGCACACCTATATTTTCATTCTTACAATAAAGGTCACGGCTCTGGCATAAACAGAGAGGATTCTCAATTTCCTTTTAACCCATAAATTATAGCTACTGAAAAACACACATATTGTAAGTATAATTGTATAGCTCAATAATTTTTCACAAAACTGAGCACATTCATGCCTCCAACACTCAGCTCTGTACACAGATCATCACCACCATCGCAGAAGCTCTCTTTTTGCTCCAGAAGGGCCCCTGAGAAGTTATTTACACATTCATCTGCCTTTAAATAGACCCATGTATAAATACTTCTACAAAAACAGGCAGACACTTTCTCTTTTAATTTTATTTATTTCTATAAATATAGAATCAGTTTATTTTGGGAAATGCAAAAAGTTATATTATGTGTGCTTTCTTATGGTAGCAGAAAATTTCTTTTTTTCTTTTGCTCAGCTCTCCTGTCTCCCTGTTCTCCCCCACAAGTTCCTGTAGTCTCACCACTGTTGTGTGGGTTGTGATTTCGGACGCTGAAATAAATCCGGCAGGCAGGATTATTGGCCAGTAACGAACGGAGGGCTGTGGCTCGCTCAGACCATCAGCGGAGATCGGGAAGCCTCATCCTCTTTTTATTAGGGTTTCAAAAGTTACTAAAAATAGAACGGGGGTGTGTGTGTGTGACATTCCAGCCAACAACAGGTGAATTTTACAAGTGAAAGAATTCTTACAGTAGCATTAATATGTAAAATACGGCCAGGGTAAATCCTGTTTTATCTAGCACCTATCAAGGAAGCAAGGCAGATCCACTAATCCTCAAGGCCAGCTCCATATCAAGACTTCATTAACAAGGAAGCAGATGGAGTACACAACAGAACCTGTTTTACCCAGGATTCCATGACTCAGTGGCCTCGACAGCCTAAAGCCGAAGGCGGAGACGAGAGTTGCTCATCGTCTCCTGAGTCACGGGATGCCACCTGGGTGGTGGGGCATGAGAATGCCCCTACCCAGAGATCTGTCTTCCTGCAACACACCACCCTGCAAACACCCTTATAATCACTTCCCAAATCAAGAAATGGAACAGCTTTGAGCTGCCCCAAAGCTGCCCCTTGTGCCCCATCCTCACCAAGCATTTATTTTGCCTTTCCAAATAACAGATACAGTAAAGTGTCTTTTTACAAAAAGGGTTTTAATTAATGCATTTTAAAAAAGATGTGATAGATAACAGAGTTTCTGTTTGGGATGATACAAAAGATCTGGAAATGAATATCATATTTTTCATTTTAATTTTTTCACTTGAAATGAAGTATAGGTTTTTGTTGGTGCTGGTGGTGGTGGTTGGGCGGGGTAGTAAGGAGATAAGAGAGGGTGGATACACCCTAGAGTGGATGGTTCGGTAAGGAGGATTATAGCTTCTCACCTCTGGATCAACATCAGGGCTTTCCCTCGGAGAGTTTAAGTAAGAGGAATTCCTCAGGCCTCAGAGGGGAGGGTGGAGAGGTAAATCCTTGAGTATGGTCTGTCCTACCTGCTGACACAGTTTTCACTCACTCAGGCTCTTGCCTTGCATAGAATTCCCTCTTGAACCTGAAGTTCCTTGCTTGCATCTGACTCACCTGTTGAAGAGGCAAAGCATCAGTTGTCTCAAGCAGTAGCTGACTGCCCGCTCTCTCCCACCTCATATCCACCATTCCAGTAGCCTCCCACCACTCCAGGGGTCCTCACAGCCTCACCTGGATATGTTCTTCTAGATTCTCTGGGTACTATTGGGCAGGAACCCAGGAGTCCTGAACTATTTCAGCACAGAAGTCTGTATGGGAAGCAGAATGTGCCATTTTAGGAAACAGATTCACAGTTGATTTGTGTTATTTGTTTGTTAGTTTGCTAAATCCATGACACTCAAAATGTAGTCCACTCGCCCCCAGCCTCACCTGGGAGCTTGTTAAAAATATAGCCTCTCTGTCTCCACCCAAGATGTCCCAAATCAGAAGCTGCATTTTAACAAGATCCCAGGTGCTCCACATGCTCATTAAAGTTTGTGATGCTCAATTCTACAGTAAAATATACTATAAAGTTAAGAAAATAATAGTTTTTCCCAATGGTAGAATTTGCCCCAATGACTGTTCCTCCAGTTTCTGGGCTGTCAGGAGGGCCATTAGAGACCCCTCTGTGCAGAAGTGCCACACCTTGTTTGTGAGTTGGTGTGAGAAATGCTCACAATAAAAACTGGAATACAGGATTTGAGCAGCAAAGCGAGGCGTTTATTCACAAGTCTACAGAGTCGGGTGCACCCTCAGCCAGGAGAATGTGCGCCCCAAGTAGACAAAGAAAACTGGTTTTATAGTAATGCGATTAGTTCCCCCTCCCTAACGCGATTAGCTCCCCCCCATCCCCTTTCCTTCTCCCCTGTTTCTCCATTACTGGTTGCTTCTGAGTTACAATCTAATGCAATTATCTAAATGCCCCTTTTGTGATTTGTAAATATGTTACTAATGTCAGCTCCCTTCTCCCATTTTCCCTTTGTCTGGTGATGACTATCTTTCCCCCTTCAGGATGCCCCTTAACACCCTCTAATTACATTTGCCCTTTGTTACTAATGATTTTCTACTGGTTTGGGAGTCACTATGTCCTTGTTTCTTACATTGGGCATTTGGGTGAAGATTCATCTTTCCTTTCTCCTTGCTATGGAGGGAAAACCTCTTAAACATTATGGCAGCAATTCCCATATATCCAAAAGGGATGTGAAAGAGAAAAATTTAACCAGCATATTAATTAATAATGAAATTATTATTATCTTGTGATTATGGGAACAAAATGATTGCTAAAATCATAATGCTTTCTGGGGGAAGATAATAAAGTAGAAGGAGAAGTGGGTGATCATAAAACGTGCAGATATAAATGCTGCCAGTGACCTCTCCTGGCTTGAGACCTTCTTTTCCTATTTCTCCTCTCCCCCCACAAGCCATGCTAATACCCTTAATAACCTCAATAATAATAGTCTGCTTTTTCCTCTTAGTAGGTCCCTGTCTCCTTTGTCTCCTAATAACTTTGGTCCACAGGACAGTGTAGGCTTCCACAAACCAAGCTGTTGGTGACATGCTCCTACTCTGTACCCTTCCGTATCAACTTGTACCTGAAGAAGAAATATTGGGAGAGTTCTGTGTCCTGACATCAGCTCGAAGAATTTTCAGAGGTCAGACCATCATCCCCCTTCTTCCAGGTAAATGCAATAGAAACAGCCTGTAATGTAAAACCCAGAGACTGCCATTTTGCCCGCCCCATGACCTACAAAACAAGCAACAGCCTGCAGTTTTGCCTGTGTCCTGTGTTCTTGAAACTGCCACTCCTGGTTGTGTGGCCCAAGGTCACAGCTGGGGTCATGTGTTCTTAGAAACCCCTTCTCCCAGTTTTGCAAGAATCAACTGTTTTAGCCTGTGGTCAGGTCATTATGTTTTCTTGTCTGGACTTTGATAATCCTGTTACCTAGGACTAAAGCTTTTAAAAACCCCTTCTCTGTTTCTGTTCAGGGATGCAGTCACTCCAGACTCAGTCTGCCTGTTTGGACCTCCCCAATAAAGCCTTTCAACTGGTTTACATGTTTCCTTCCTTCTTCCTCTCACAAATCTCACAGGTGAGATCAGAGGCAGTGGCAGGGAAAGATTAAAAAGAAAACCATTATGTAACAGAACCCCTGGGCTGCTCCGACTGAAACAGAACCCACGGGCTGTTTAGTTAGGGGCCTGATTGCCCGCCGCCAGAATTATAACCCTCAGTACCAGAGTTTAGTGAAAAGAAAAAGAATTGTTTATTTGCACATAGTTCTGCCTCCCCCTCCCAGACCTGGCCAGTCTTAGGAAAGTCAGAAACACCATTTCCCTACTTCCTAGACACAGTTCAGCTTTACCAGTAGCTGCCAATCACTCAAATCTGATTGGGGAGGTCCTTTCTGTGCTGTGGTGCCCTCCAGTTCTCAATGCAGGACCGCCTGGATTCTCAGCCTCCTTGTAGCCTGCCTTCTTCCTGCAAACCGCATGGATCTCCTCTCCTTCTCAAAACCGCATGGCGAGAGCTTCTTCTTTAAGCAGCCTGGAGACCCCTTCTCCAAGCCACATGGAGGGAGCTCACGAGAGCCAGAGCCAGCCTCTTAAAGCAGCCTGGAGACCCCCTCTCCTCCAAGCCATGTGGAGGGAGCCCACGAGAACCAGGGCCAGAGAATCAGCTAAAATGTCCGCAGCCGCTTATCTCTCCCTGACTGCGTCCATTGACGCAGTGGGTGTTGCAAAAACGTTCTCACCATTCACAGAACCCCCCACAGGTTCTGTAGGCTCCTTCCGTACAGTTCCAGATCCCTCCCATCTTCCTGAGCCTTGGAAGTAAAGCGGATCTTTTTGCAACAAAGTTTCCAGCGACTAGCTCCAGGCATGCAAGGGCATCCTAAAAGCTGCTTCCTTTTCCCTATCTCCCAGCCGCAAACTCTGGGGTTTGTTTCTGGACTCCCCTGTTTCTGTAACAACTACAGGAAATGACAAGTACATGACCAATAATGCCTTAGCCCCATCCACCCTCAGAGTAGAATTCCTCTCCCAAAAGTTTGTGGACATCTGTACTTGATGTGACACCCTGTCCTCTCTTCCATGTATCCTTGTGAGCCCAACAGGAGGCTGAGGAATTATGAGGAAAGTGTTGAGACAGCTTTATGTTTTGGGGGTGTACCTTCTGCTATCTACTGTAGAGTAATGCATGGGCTTAAACAAGCATGTGGGCTCCCTGCATGCTGGCCTAGACTTAATGAATCTCTCTATGCATATGTGCCTGGGCCAATTCCATTCCAGGTGTGAGAAAATAAGAAGGCGATGTTTCTCTTTTTCAGAGGCTAATAAGAGTGCAGCCCTAGACTGCTTTTGTCTTGTATCTTCTTCCTTCCTTATTGGTTCCCCTCAGGCGCTCTCTCTCCCTCCCTTTTTCTCTTCCCAGATATCTGACTTCCATAGGAGGTTCTGAGAATTTGGTCCTTGGAACTCTTTTTTTAAAAGAGCTTAAGGTGATAATGACTTTATTAGTGAAGGAGTGGAACAAAGAATGGACTACTCCATAGACAAAGCAGCTCCCCCATACGTGGAATTTGCTTCCTTTATTGAGGTTTATTTAATGGGGCGGGGGGTAGGGTACTTAGTGAGGGCGAGGAATATTCAAGATCTTCCCAGCAAAGGGGTGGAGATGTTATTGGACAGGTGTCCACCCAGAACAGGTCTGCTTCAGACTGGCCAGTAGTGTGTGGATTCTTGACTTTGTGCAGGAAAGATTTTACACCACGAGTCCAGGTAACTATGAGGGTATGTTTATTAAAGCTGGGGACAGTGAAACAAGGAAGGGCTTAGGAAGAAGCAACACTTCTGGCCAAGATGGAGGCATAGGTAGACATGCTTCACCTCCCTCCACAACCATAAGAAGAGATATAACTACCTCAAAACTAAAAACAACCAGAACTACCAGAAAATAGAACTACATGGAAGTCCCTCAAACAAAGATATAAAGAAGTAATACTCATCTACATAGATAGAAGTGTTACAGAGTGGGGTCCCCCAGAAAACCGCAAAGCCTGTGGTTTGGAGGATGGGGGAAGGAAAACAGTTTTCAGGATGCCTTTGTATATCTATGGCTGGTAGCTATGGTCTTAATTACATTAATGGCTTCAGTTCTTCCACAGCTCCAAGGAATAATGAGCAGTGAATAAGGAAGGCCTTGGAAGGTTCTGTGAATGGTCAGAACCAGTTATCATGCCTACTGAGTCAGGGATTTAAGGAGAGGGCAGCAGACATTTAGGGGAGAAGAAAAGAGGAAGAGAAAGAGAAGAGGAGAGGAAGAGAAGAGGAAAAGAGGAGAGGAGGAGAGGAAGAGGAGAGGAAGAAGAGAGGGCGAGGAGAGGGAAAGGAGAGGAAGAGGAGGGGAAGAGGAGAGGATATCCACGTGGTTTTCAAGGAGGGCAGAGGAAGATATCATTCGGCTTTAAAAGGGCAAAGAGAGAACCATACATGATCCAGTGCAACATAGCACATGTTTTCCTGGACTGTTATACAGAGGCTGATGACATTGTACCCCAGATCCTGAAGAAGACAGCTGACAGATAAGGGATGGGGAATTTCTGGACATGTTTTTGGCTTCTAGCCTTTTGGGGAGCAAGGCAAGTGCTGGGTCCTGTGGGAGAACAGGGCTCTGAGCTGAAGTGCTCACTGTCCTCCCCAAGTTGGAATACTGTAAATAAAGACCTGTTTTATTCAACACTAATTGTTGGGTTTTACACCAAGGTGTCACATGAAGGAACCCCCTTTGTCTCTGTAACAGGAGGGGCAGAAAGGGGCAGAGAAGATGTGGTGTGGGGACAGCAGCGATAGCAGTAGCAGTTGTGGCCAGCTGGCAGAAAGTGCAGTCACACATTACAAAAGTTGGGAGCGATACCTGGGGAGCAATCCCAACCCCAGACCAGACCATGCAGCTCACAGTGCCAGCAATAGAAAAAATAAAGCCTCATTGCTTCTGACTGTGAAGACCAGTGGGGGTTGGGGTGGCAGAAGAAACTGCCAGTTTCTCAGTAGAGTCCATTTGTTTAGAGGGTCACCACAGTCCTAGACCATCTGTAAACCCACTCACTCTGGGAACTACAACCAGAGCAACAACTAGAGGGGTAGTAGTCCCATACAGGAAGCAGGGGAAGTGCCTGGAAAAGAAGTGTAAGGGACAATGAAGCCAGTGACTCTGAAACCAATCGGAGATAATTAACAAATGAATCATGTAAAAGGGGTGAGGAAATGACATTCTGAAGCTCCTCACACATATCTCTGGAATCAAAAGGAGGAGTAATGTCACAGAGAAATGGGAAGATGCAGCTAATTTTGCAAATAAGTTGAAAATAAACCTATAACTAGATTAACCTTAATCATATTCTTAGTTAAGTAGTTAATCGCGTTAGGGAGGGGGAGCTACTTGCATTAGTATAAAACCAGTTTACTTTGTCTACTTCGAGCATGCATGTCCCTGGCTGGTTGTGTGCCTGACTCTGCAGACTCGTGAATAAGTGCCTAACTTTGCTGCTGAAATCCTAAGTCTCGGTGTTTTATTGTGAGCATTTCTCACAGAGCAAGTGACATGTACCTCTCAGACTGCTCTGCACATACAGCGCCACAATATGGTGAAACAGGTCACCCTGCATTGCTGAATACCTAGGGCTCTGCCCCTTACAATGTAACATGTGTGACAGCTCTACCTAAGATATAGAGGCAAACACAGGAGCCTGTTAGGTTGAGGAGACAGAGAAGTATGGCCCAAAAGAGGGAATGGATCAAGATCCCAGTGGGAGAACTAAGTGACAAAAGATAGCCAACCTAACATAAGAAGAGTTCAAAACATTGATGATAATGATGCTCACAGACTTGACAGACATGCTTGAGTACGGCAAACACATAAGAGAAGAAGCGAAGGCTATGGTAAGTGCAATGAAGGAAAATTCACATGAAACCAGTGGTGAAGGGAAGGAGGCCGGAGTTCAAGTCAATGATTTGGAATGTAAGGAAGAAATAAACAGTCAGCCAGTAGAGAATGAAGAAATAAGAATGGAAAAAAAATGAGGACAGGCTTAGGAACTTCTGGGACAACTTTAAACTAACATCTGAATCATAGGGGTGCCAGAAGGAGAAGAAGAAGAGCAAGAAACTGAAAACTTATTTGAAAAAATAATAAAGGAAAACTTTCCTAATGTGGTGAAAGAAATAGACATACAAGTCCAGGAAACACAGAGTCCCGAACAAGCTAGACCCAAAGAGGACCACACCAAGACACATTATAATTAAAATGCCAAAGGTTAAAGGTAAAAAGAGACTCTTAAAAGCAGTAAGAGAAAAAAAGAGTTACTTACAAACGGGTTCCTATAAGACTATCAGCTGACTTCTCAAAAGAAACTTTGCAGGCAGGAAGGGGCTGGCAAAAATTATTCAAAGTGATGAAAAGCAAGGACCTACAACCAAAATTACTCTATCGTGACTCCAACAAAGCTATCATTTAGAATGGAAGGACAGAAAAAGTGCTTCCCAGACAAGGTAAAGCCAAAAGAGTTCATCATCACCAAGCCCTTGTTATATAAAATGTTAAAGGGACATATTTAAGAAAAAGAATAAGATCAAAACTATGAACATTAAAATGACGACAAACTCACAACTATCGACAACAGAATCTAAAAAACAAAAGCAAAAAACAGACTAAGGAAACCACCAGAATAGGAACAGAATCATAGGCATGGGGATCATTGTAGGGTTATCAGCTGGGAGGGGGGAGGGGGAAAAAGGAGAAATAGTGCAGGGATTAAGAAGTATAATTGGTAGGTACAAAATAGACAAGGAGATGTTAAAAACAGTATAGGAAAGGGTGAAGACAAACAACTTACATGCATGACCCATGGACATGAACTAAGGGGGGTGGGATTGCTGGAGGAAAGGTTGGTACTGGGTGGAGTGGAGCAAAGGGAAAAAATTTTGGGACACCTAAAACAGCAAAACCAATAAAATATACTTAAATATATATATATATATTTCTTCCAAAATAAAAAAGAAGCAGCAACAGGAGAGCCTGGGTGGGGCTGCTTTGGTTCTCTGCGAAGTTAAGAGAAAAAGGGGCCTTGGAGACAGATTGAGGGGCTTAGCTCCAAACGAGCTGCTGCTGCTGCCCACTGCTCCCCTGTTTTCAAGTCTCATGGAGTCCCTTAGAGTTTAAGAGATGCACATCTGTGGGGGAAGAAGAGAGGGAAGGGAAAGGCACAGAAGTGTTCCCAGGAGGGATACCACACTGGTCCTTGGAATGCTTATCTCTTTACATAGCATCACCCATTTCTAAATAGCACCTAGTAGGCTAAAAACAACACATTTTCAGTTGTAGCCTAGATGTCTCCTCTGAATTTCAGAATGAGGAAAATGGAGAGTTTACTTTCACACACACTGAGTTTGAGATATTGTTACAGAAACAGGAGAGTCCAAAAATCCCCGGAGTTTGTGGCTGGGGGATGGGGAGAAGGAAGCAGTTTTCAGAATACCTCCACACACCTGAGGCTGATGGCCGGTGTCTTTCATTATGTAAATTGCTTTAATGCATCCAAAACCTCAGGTGGATGGGAGGAGTCTTGAACCAGGTGATGGCATGGAAAGTACACAGAGCCTACGTGGTGTGAATGGTCAGAACTCTTGGCAACACCCACTGCATCAGAGGATGCAGTCAGGGATATATAGGCAGCTGCGAACACTTTAGGGGGGGCACGCTCGGGGGCACGCTCTGGGGCTGTCTCCCTCGCTGGCTGGTGTTCGCAGAGGTGCTCTGGAGAAGGAGAGGAGATCCACACGGTTTACAGAAAGAAGACAGTTCACAAGGAGGCTGAGAATCCAGGCGGTTCTGCATTGAGAGCTGGAGGGCACCACAGCACAGAAAGGACCTCCCCAATCAGATTGAGTGATTGGCAGCTGCTGGTAAAGCTGAACTGTGCCTAGGAAGTAGGGAAACGGTGATTCTGCCCCCCCCCCTAAAACTGGTTAGGTTTGGTAGAGGGGAGACAAGGATATGTGTAACTGTTAAATAAACAATTTTTCTTTCCACTCAAATATAATGTTCAGAGTTGTAATTTTGGTGGTGGGCAATCGGACCCCTAACTAAAGAGCCCGTGGGTTTGTTTTCAATTGGAGCAGCCCAGGAGCTCTGTAACAATATCTATGATTTTTCTAATAGCCTACTTGATTTTTCACTTAAATGTATCGCTGGCATCTCAATATTATGTGTGCAAAATTTAACTCTGGTCACTTTCCTAAACTGACCCCATTTTCATCTCAGTCAATGATCCATACAGAGAAGGAAAACTCTGACTCCAAAAAATCTCCGCTGCCTTGCGGCATACCTCTTCAGGGGAAAGGCTAGGGGAGTAAACCCCGACAGAAAATCCGGAGCCGGAGTCCCTAAGGCGGTTTGACGTTGTAGTCAACACCGGCAACTCCTGCGGCGCACCTGAAGCCAAGCTGTATTGACTTCGTCTTTCCCTTGGACCCTTCAGCTGCGAAGAGAGGGGGGGTCTGCTGCATGGGCAACAGCAGACCCTCCATATCACCCTGCCCAGGCTCTGTAGCTTCAGCTTCACTGGAGAGGACACTCCAGCGTCATCGCAAGATGTCCATTCAACACGGGAGGAGACAGATACCGTATCACTCCCGAGTCGGACTGCACAGCCATTCTCGGCGGTGCAGATAGACTCTTAAGAAGCTACACCATCGTCTCTCGAGACGGACGGCTGCCGACAACGACAACGACAATGATCCATAATCCAAACCAGTGCTTGGGTGCCATCTTTCACAGTTTTCTCTCCCACATCTTGAATCTAATTAGTCACCTGTCCTGTCACTTCTGCATTAACTTCTTCCATTTCTCCCTGATTTCCACTGTTAACCCCTTATCTAAGCCACCTTCATCCCTTGCCTGGACAAATGCACTAGCCTTCCATCTGTCCTACTTCTGCTCTTGTCTTCGTATAATCTACTACCCAGTTAGCGCAATCTTGTTAAAATATGAAAGCTTTCTCAGAATCCCTGCTTAAAAGCTTACAAAGATGTCTTACTGCACTTAGAATAAAACTCAAACTCCTTGTCAAAACCTAGAAGACAGTATAGAGCTCAGTTGATCCCCACCCATCCACAATTTTACTTTCTGTGGTTTTAGTTACCCATGATCAACCATGGTTCAAAAATTTTAAATGAAAAACTCTACCTCACTTCATTTCATCATGTACATACTGTATCATCTCACATTATCACAAGAAGAAGGGTGAGTACAGAACAATTAGGTATTTTGAGAAAGAGAGAGAACACATTCAGACAACTTTTATTACAATATATTGTTATATTTGTTGTTAATCTCTTACTGTGCCTAATTTATAAATTAAATTTTATCATAGGTTTGTATTTATAGGGAAAAACATAATACATATAAGGTCTGGTACTAGTCACAGTTTCAGGTATCCACTGGGGTCTTGGAACATAACCCTGTGGATAATGGGTGGCTACTATAATCAATAGGCCCTGGCTGGTTTAGCTCAGTGGATTGAGCGTCGGCCTGCGAGCTAAGTGTCGCTGGTTCGATCTTCCAGTCAGGGTACATCAGAGAAGGAAAACTCTGACTCCAAAAAAACCTCCGCTGCCTTGTGGCATACCTCTTCAGGGGAAAGGCTAACGGAGTAAACCCCGACAGAAAATCCGGAGCCGGAGTCCCTAAGGCGGTTTGACGTTGTAGTCAACACCGGCAACTCCTGCGGCGCACCTGAAGCCAAGCTGTATTGACTTCGTCTTTCCCTTGGACCCTTCAGCTGTGAAGAGAGGGGGGGTCTGCTGCATGGGCAACAGCAGACCCTCCATATCACCCTGCCCAGGCTCTGTAGCTTCAGCGTCATCGCAAGATGTCGATTCAACACTGGAGGAGACAGATACGATGTCACTCCCGAGTCGGACTGCACAGCCATTCTCGGCGGTGCGGATAGACTCTTAAGAAGCTACACCATTGTCTCTCGAGACGGATGGCTGCCGACGACTATAATCAATAAGTATTGAAGCTGGGCACTGAAGCTGGACTGCCTGGGTTTAAGTCTTAGTTTTGAAACTGGAAAAGTCAATGTTTGTGCTGCCTGTCATTTACCAGACCCAATAAGCAGAAACAGGGATTGAATCTTTATGGGTGCTTTATTCACATGGTCAGTGATCTGAGAAGACAACAGGTTTGTATCCTAACAGACCATCTTAAATTCCATTTTAAACTGACCTTTTTAATAAGGAGAAGAAAAGTGTAGGTAAGGGGTTTGGAATTCAGGGAAAAAGTTAATCAGATAAACACTGCAGTATTCTTTCATCTGTGTTCTGTGAGGTGGTCTTTTTTGTCCCCTGGGCTGTGAATGTCTCACCCTGGAGTACAATGGCTCAGATACCATCTTGATTGCTTGCAGTCCTCCTGAGGCACAAGGGTGAACTGCTTATGGTCTCCTGGAGTTAGAATGGGTCATACCTTCAGTTCCTGAAACAGTAGTTTTTACATACATTGATTACTAAGTTTATTAGCTTTTATCTGAAGCTAAAATGTTTCCAACATTTGAGTAAGCCATCAGTTTTACTACTTTACTATCTATAGAACGTTGAGCAAAATAGTCTCTCTGTTCCTCAATTTTCTCATCTATAAAATTCAAAAGATGAGACTATTATTTACTTAAGACTGGTGAGTATGGAATGGGATAATAAATATAAAGTGGAAAAGTGCTTGGCACATAGTAGGTGCTTATTGTTAACCTGACCTCTTTAACCACATCTCAATTCACAACCCCTCTATCAAGATCTCCAGCCAACCTGGCTTCCTGTGAGTGATGAGAACTCGTTAGGCCACCTGGTATCTCCTTGCTGCTTTGTATGGCTTAGTCCATCTCAAATTATTTTATTATTATTTTAAAAAATTTTGTTGTTGTTTATGCTATTACAGTTATCCCGGTTTTTCCCCTTCCCCCCAACCAGCCACCCACTCCATCTCAAATTTTAGAGAATAGCTTTAAGACAGCTCCAGAGACATGCCTTCCTTGATCATCCTTCCTAAAGTAAGGCTCTTAAATCCTAGTTCTTTTCCTTCATAGCATTCACTACCATGTGTAAGTAAAAATTTATCTGTTTACTTATTTAATACCTGTCTCCATCACTAGACTATAAATAACAGGGGAGAGTTTTTTGTTTTGTTTTGTGCTATAAGATTGCTTGGTACTTATTAGGCATTAAAGAAATACGTGTTGCAAAAAAAGAAAAAGAAAGAAAGAATAAAGTCTGGGCAACTCCTAAGGAAGCAGCTCTGTACCTATTCATATCCAAAACTAATAAATAAACCATGTTGTGTTCTTCTTCCTCCGAGTGTGTGGCTGTTACAGAAACAGGGGTGTTCCAAAAAACCCCAGAGTTTGCGGATGGGGGATGGGGAGAAGGAAGCAGCTTTTAGAATGCCTCCACATGCCTGAGGCTGGTGGCTAGTGTCTTTTTTATGCAAAATAGCTTTAATGCATCCAAAGCCTCAGGTAGATGGGAGGAGTCTTGAACCAGGGGATGGTATGGAGAAAGCACACAGATCCTGCGTGAGGTTCTGTGAATGGTCAGAACTGGTTACCGTACCCACTGCATCAGAGGATGTAGTCAGGGATTTAAAAATAAGCGGCAGACATTTTAGCCAGGCTGACTGCGGATTTGACTGAGGCTGAGGCTGACTGTGCAGGTTTGACTGGGAACAGACTGACCATGTGGATTACAAAAGGACTAACTATGCAGTTTACAAGGAGGCTGAGAATCCATGAGGTTCTGGATTAAAAGCTGGTGGACCCCATAACACAGACGAGGTTTCCCCAATCAGGATTGAATGATTGGCAGCTACTGGTAAAGCTGAACTGTGTTTGGAAAGTAGGGAAAGGGTTTCTCTGACTTTTCTAAAACTATCCTGGTTTTGTTACAGAAACAGGGGTGTTCCAAAAAACCCCAGAGTTTGCAGCTGGGGGATGGGGAGAAGGAAGCTTTTCAGAATGCCTCCACATGCCTGAGGCCGGTGGCTAGTGTCTTTTTTATGCAAAATGGCTTTAAGGCATCCAAAGCCTCAGGTAGATGGGAGGAGTCTTGAACCAGGGGATGGTATGGAGAAAGCACACAGAACTTGCGTAAGGTTCTGTGAATGGTCAGAACTGGTTACCGCACCCACTACATCAGAGGATGTAGTCAGGGATTTAAAAATAAGCGGCAGACATTTTAGCCAGTCTGACTGTGCGGATTTAACTAAGGTTAAGGCGGACTGTGCGAATTGGACTAAGGCTGAGGCTGACTGTGCGGATTACAAAAGGACTAACTATACAGTTTACAAGGAGGCTGAGAATCCATGAGGTTCTGGATTAAAAGCTGGTGGACCCCATAACACAGACGAGGTCTCCCCAATCAGGATTGAATGATCGGCAGCTACTGGTAAAGCTGAACTGTGTTTGGAAAGTAGGGAAAGGGTTTCTCTGACTTTTCTAAAACTAGCCTTGTTTGGTAGGGGGGAGGCAAGGATATGTGTTTATGGGTGTTTTAAAGAACATAAGACTTAACAACAGAAATCCGCAAATAACTAAATCTATATAACTGTTAAATAAACTTATTTTTCTTTTCACTAAACTCTGGTATTGAGAGTTATAATTTTGGCGGCGGGCAATCGGGCCCCTAACTAAAGAGCCCGCGGGTTTGTTTTCAACTGGAGCAGCCCAGGGGTTCTGTAACAGTTTGGTGGTGGTGGGGGGAGGCAAGGATATGTGTTTATGGGTGTTTTAAAGAACACAAGACTTAACAACAGAAATCCGCAAATAACTAAATCTATATAATTGTTAAATAAACAATTCTTTTCACTAAACTCTGGTATTGAGAGTTATAATTTTGGCGGCAGGCAATCGGGCCCCTAACTAAAGAGCCCTTGGGTTTGTTTTCAATTGGAGCAGCCCAGGGGTTCTGTAACATGGCTAGCACTGTTCTAAAAGCAAATTCTTTTTTTAAAAGGATTTTTTTTTTACTTTAAGAGAGAGGGGAAGGGAGGGAGAAAGAGAGAAACATCAATATGTGAGAGATATATCGATTGATTGCCTAGCCTCCAGCTGGTGACCTGGCCCCCAAACTGCTCTGATGGGGAACCGAACTGTTGACCTTTTCCATTCACAGTTCACAGGCTGGGACTCAATCCACAGAGCCTCACCAGCTAGGGCTAAAAGCAAATTCTTAATTCATTTGTTCGTTAAGAATATAATCACTATGCATTTTCTCAGAGGGTATTAGTAGTAGTCACTTCCACATCATGCTGGGTGTTGTATTATATTTTTTTGATATTACAAAGGATTTGGGGACTGCAGTTTCACTCACGCCCCTATACTTTCTGGTGGAGGAAGTTGATTACAGTTAAAGGTTTAACTGTGTGTCCAGCAGAGGGCGCACTAGAGCCATGCCTCCCGGGGCCCAGCTGCAGCTCCGCGGGGAGGGGCACAGGGAAAGTACAGAGTGACATTCAAAATGAAGACAGTAAGGTATTAGCACATTTCTGGGATGCTTTCCAATTGCTGGGTGGCTTCATAGCCCTGAGTCTGGCTGAGTACCACTGGGACCTGGAGAGCTTTGAAAGATACAGATATCTGGGGAGCATCCCCAAAGATTCTTGTTCAGGAGTACTTAGATGGGCCCTGGAGCCTCTTCAAGCTATTCCCGCTGATTTTGATGATCGAGAGGTTTGGGACCGCTAGGTGGGAATTGCCACCCATGAGTGGGGAGCAGAAAGGGTGAGGAGAAAAATTTGGTTTCCATTTCCAACCCTGTTGCTTTTTAGCTGTGTAAACTTCCTCAGCATCCACCCCTTTGTAAAATGGAGTTAATGAAAATGGAGATATGCCTGCCTTGTAAGGCTATTTTAAAAATGAAAAGAAACAAACAAAAGATGAACCATGGCTGGTGTGGCTCTGTGGATTGGGTGCCAGTCTGCAAACTTAAAGGTCACTGGTTCAATTCCCAGGCAGGGCACATGCCTGAGTTGTGGGCCAGGTCCCCAGAGGGGGGTCCTCAAGAGGCATCCACACAGCATTGATGTTTTTCTCCCTTTCTTATTCCCTCCCTTCCCCTCTCTCTAAAAATAAATAAAATCTTTAAAAAAGAAAAAGAGAAAAGAAAGGACAGCCAGGCATAAAGCTGCTAATAGTAAGTGCTCAAAGCAAGGTAGTCTCTGCTCTGAATGAAAGGGAGAGGAGCCCTGGCTGGTATGGCTCAGTGGATTGAGTCCAGGCCTGAGAACCAAGTGGTTACCAGTTAGATTCCAGTCAGGCACATGCCTGGGTTTTGGGCCAGGTCCCCAGCTGAGGATGTGTAAGAGGCAACTACACATTGATGTTTATCTTCCTCTCTTTTTCCCTCCTTTGCCCTCTCTCTAAAAATAGATTTAAAATATATATATGTATTTTTAAAGGCAGAGGAGGTGTTCTGAGACCTCTCCTGGGTGTGCTCATCCCTAGGAAGGGTAGTGCAGGGTAGTGACTGATCCAATCATTTGGAAACTGACTACAATATTTAGTTCTGAAACCGTCCCTGCCTCTCTTTAGTTTCTTCACTTTTTTTCCAGGAGACAGTCAAGACCAGACTGAGATGGATGCTTTTTGTTAGAAGAGATCTTATGCAGCATCTATGAATCCCCTTTATTTTTCAGATGGGGAAACAGATTCAGAGACGTTGACTTACCCAAGGCCACACAATTGATCGGCACAAAGCCATGGGCTTGTGCTTTCAACAATACTCAGTGCTGCCTCTGGAAGTTTTGTGGTGAATTTCTTCAGGTCTTTTCCGTGTCCTCCAGAGAAGAGAAGGGGCACTTTCCTGACACATCAATGCTTCCTGCTTTCTCCAAAAGAAAGTTTCCCGCCTTATCCAACAGATCAGACTTGCAACAAAAAGAGGAATGATAGTAACAATAATAATTATAAATGCCATAAAGAGTGCCTGGCACTCTCTAAGTGCTTAAGCACATCATTTCATTTAGCCCTCACCTTATCCTATTCATTCATTCCTCGAAGAGTTATTAAGATTTCAAAGGGGCCCTGACCGGTGTGGTTCAGTTGGTTGGGCATCATCCTGCAAAGCAAAAGGCCACCAGCTTGAGTCCCAGTTAGGGCACATATCTAGGTTGCAGGTTTGGTTTCCGATCAAGTTTCGCTCTCACATCCATGTTTCTCTCCCTCTCTTTCTCCCGCCCTTCCCCTCTATCTAAAAATAAGTAAATATAACCTTTTTAAAAAAGACATCAAAGGGTTCCCGGCACTGGGGATACTGGAATGAGCAAAGAAGCTTCCTGCTCTCATGCAGCCTGCATTCTGCTGAGAATTGAGACAAACTGACAATAACAATCACATGAATAAATCAGATAATTTCAGAGAGCATTAAGAGCTTTGAGAAAAACAGAAAGCCATGGTATGCTAGAAAGTGACTGAGAACAAAGGGACTGAGGCTAGGGGTACAGAAAGGCCTCTTCAAGAAGGTGGCATCTGAACAGAGACCTAGACAATGAGAAAGAGCCAAATACACCAAAATATGGGCAGGAAAAAAAGCAAGTCATCAGGAGCCCCCAGAGTGTGTTTCGTGTTCAAAGAACTGGAAGGAGGCTGGTGGCAGGAACAAAAGCCAGAAATGAATGAGACATGCATCTGGAGAAAGCAGCGGTGGGCAGTTCCAGTCTTGTCCAGCCTGACTGTCTCGTTCCTGCCCCAGGACTTATCTTAAAACAAGTAGCCACTTTTCCCTTGGAGGCAGAGAAGCCTTTGGCAGAGGGGGAGGGGATGACTTTTGGAAAACAGTTGTATAACTTTAAGAGGTGAGTATTATATAATTCATTTCACAAACGAGACACTAAACCAGGCCAGATTGAATGGTGGCAATCTCATTTCATTCTAAATCATGCCACTAGTTTTCCTATGTCCAGGCCTTTATTTATATTTCAGGCTTACCTTCCACTTAACCCAGTCCACCCCCCTCCCTAAGTGTCACTTGGCCCCACCTCCTCTCCCAGCAGCCTAGCTCAGTACTGAGCTCTTAAGGGGACACTGGTAGCCAGTTTAGTTCTGAGTCCCAATTCCTATGGAATTTAAAACCCAGTTTCCTTTAGTATAAACACCTATCATAGTCTATGCCAAGTCCCTTTCTTTTCCCTGTTTATTAAGTGACACCATTTGGCTTCCCAGTTGCTGGGCTAATGCATCTTCTTAAAGGCTTCCAGAGAAGCTGCTGGTGGGAGGTGGGGAGTATCCTGAGCAGCATGTCTAGTGACACTAGTCAATCAGGATTACATTGCAGGCTGGATGTTACAAAAACATGTCTTCAGCTTTGGGTTTCTGAAGCACAGAAAAGCAGACCCTCCTCCCTTTGGGACATGGTTGAGTCATTATTTCTCTCACAGAGCTCCTAGACACTGTGGGAAAGAATGTGGTTAGATATACTTCAATCATACATTCACATAAGCCCCTATTACATACCAAGCCCCAGGGATTGGAATGCTGTCTTTGAACTTCAGAGAGTCACAGTAGAATAACATCATTTTATAACATGTTTCCATGTGTTACCTCATTTGATCTTCATAATTGACCTCTGAGGCAGGTGGGGTGCATAGGGTGTGATGGTATACTTGTATGTTCCTTACTGGTCAAGGTAACTGACTTGTCCAAGGTCACATAGCTGGCTCTCTGAAGAATTGGGCCTAACCCAGACTTTTCAATTCTGTTTTTATTCCTCTGGAATCATAATGCTTTTGACTTTAGAATGGGTAGATTTACATTATACTTATTACATCATATTTACATGAGAATAACAGAAGGAATCCTTTTCTGCAAGACCACTGCCAGGATTAGGCCTTTTCAGGCAGAGAAGTTCTGTTTTCACACTGACTAGATGGACTTCCTGGGAGGCCAGAAGGAAGTGAAGGGGAGTGAATGAGGGTTATTAAATGGCCTCCTTTAAACATCCCAAACAGGATTCACTCTGGTAATAGGCAGGTAGGTGACTTTCTATCAGACTGACCCTCTGTAGGCAAAAGTTATAAATGCTAGGGAGTAGAAAGCTACTTGAAGGCACTGAGTGCGAACCAAAGCAGGAAGATGCTGGAAAAGAGTCAATATTCAGATGAAGGAACTGGCAGTGGGTAGGTTTTGTTTTTAGGGCTTCTATCCCAAGTACATAGGGCTAATATTTGAATAATAGGAATCCTAGGAGAAGAGAGAAAATGGCACAAAAATATTTGAAAAAAACTATGGCTGAAAATTTCCCAAGTTTGGTGAAAAACATTTATAGACCCCAGATCAGTGAAACAGGAGAATAAGTAAAAGTAAACTATGCCTAAGCAGATTATAGTCAAACTTCAAAAGAAAAGAAATAAAGAAAAAATTTGAAAGCACTTGAAACAAATGTCACTTTATATTTAGGAGAACACTACTTTGAAATTCTCTGACTTATCATTGGAAACAGTGGAGGTCAAAAAACAGTACAGCAACATCTTTAAGGTGCTGAAAGAAAACAACAACAACAACAACAAAAAAAAAACAAGCCCTGGCTGGTGTGGCTCAGTGGATAGAGCACTGGCCTGAGAACCAAAAGGTCATCAATTCAATTCCTGGTCAGGGCACATGCCTGGGTTGTGGGCCAAATCCCCAGTTGGGGGCATGCAAGAGGCAACCACACATTGATGTTTCTCTCCCTCACTTTCTCCCTTCCTTCCCCTCTCTAAAAATAAATAAGTAAAATCTTAAAAAAAAAAAAAAAGGGAAAAAAACCCAACCCTTTCAACCAAGCCAGTATCCAGAGAAACTAAAATTCCAGAATGAAGATGAAATAAAGACATTTTCAGAAAAAAAACAAAAAAACAACAGAGACCCGAACTATAGGACCAGCAGACCTGCACTGCAAGAAATACTAAAGGAAGTTCTTTAGGCTGAAGGAAAAATGATGCCAGATGGTAGCTTAGATATTCAGTATGGAATATAAAGCATCCAGAATGATGAAAATTCAGGTAAATAGAAAGCTCCTTGGCAGTCTGCTGTAGGAAGCTCCCCAAAGGGCAGAGACTTGGGTGCACTAGTACAAACTAGCTCCTGGATGGATGTCAGCTGGATGAGGCTATTTTGAGTGTGTAATTATGTTGGTTATATATTGACCCCCATACCCCAGACCCACTTCCTGGGAACTTGTGCCTGGGGTAGAAGTTGGAGAAGGAGGTGGGAAATGATTGCTTTGCAGAAAAGAGAACAATGAAACTGCTTCATTATTGACTGAAAGGCAAAGCTTATCAGTTTGGTCCCTTTTAAGGAATTTTATAAGAGGCAATAACTGCTTCTTTAGGCCTTCATTTTCCTTTTTAAGAATTCCCATGTACATGCAAAAATGGCTAAATACAATCTGTATGCTTTTTTCCTGTTAATCTGTCATATTTCAGTTTGATTCTTAGGCCCATCGAAAGACCCTAAGAGAGTAGAGGAGAAATTTTACTTTCCTTACAGTTCTCTTCCTGCTTTGCAGATGGATGCATCTGGACATGGTGAAGACAGAAATCACCTCTTCCAGGTCTCTTTTTATAATATTTTATTTATTTATGTTTAGAGAGAGGAGGAGGGAGGGAAAAAGAGAGGGAGAGTAACATCAATGTGTGGTTGCCTCTCATGTGCCCCCAGGTGGGAACCTGGCCCACAACCCAAGCATGTGCCCTTGTTACAGAAACAGGGGAGTCCAAAAATCCCCGGAGTTTGTGACTGGGGGATGGGGAGAAGGAAGCAGCATTCAGAATACCTCCACACACCTGAGGCTGGTGGCTGGTGTCTTTCATTATGCAAAATTGCTTGGATGCTTCCAAGGCCTCAGGTGGATGGGAGGAGTCTTGAACCAGGGGATGGTATGGAAAGCACACAGAGCCTACGTGGAGTTCTGTGAATGGTCAGAACTGTTGGCAACACCCACTGCGTCAGAGGATGCAGTCAGGGATATATAGGCAGCTGCGAACACTTTGGGGAACGGCGCGCTCTGCAGCTGTCTCCCTCGCTGGCAGGTGTTCGCAGGGGTGCTCTGGAGAAGAAGAGGAGATCCATGTGGTTTACAGAAAGAAGACAGTTTGCAAGGAAGCTGAGAATCCCGGCAGTTTTGTATTGAGAGCTGAAGGGCACCACAGCACAGAAAGGACCTCCCCAATCAGATTGAATGATTGGCAGCCGCTGGTAAAGCTGAACTGTGTTTGGGAAGTAGGGAAATGGTATTTCTGACCTTCCTAAAACTGGCTAGGTTTGGTAGTGGGGAGGCAAGGATATGTGTAACTGTTAAATAAACAATTTTCTTTTCACTCAACTGAAGTATTAAGAGTTGTAATTCTGGCGGCGGGCAATCGGACCCCTAACTAAAGAGCCCGTGGGTTTGTTTTCAATTGGAGCAGCCCAGGGGTTCTGTAACACCCTGATCAGGAATCAGAACTGACAATGCTTTGCTTTGCAGGCTGGCGCTCAATACACTGAGCCACACCAGCTAGGGCTCATGTCTCTTTTATGAGCACACTAATCTCATTCATAAGGATGTCACTTTTATGGCCTAATTACCTCCCAAAGCCCCACCTCCAATTGCTATTACATTGAAGATTAGGGCTTCAACATATGAGTCTGGGCAGGGGGACAAAAACATTCATAGCAGGACAGGATATCTTGCATGGACATACTACACTTTATAGTTTGCTTTTACATTGGGTGTACTTTTTTCTTGGTCCAAATTTGTTGGTTTGGGGTGCTGTATATGACAATCAATATAGATGACTAATTGTTCATTTTATCTTATCAGCTATTGTTGAAAATCCAGTTATTATACATGTAAATAGCAAATAAAAATAGAAATAAATTGGAACTATTGTAACAATATAGTCAATAAAATATACTTAAAAAAAAGAGAGACAAATAATAAAGTGACATTCAAAAGTTAAAAAAAAAAAAAAAAAGAAATAGTGTCCTTAACTTCTGGCAGCTGAGGGAATTGGGCCCCTGTTCCTGAAGCTCTCTTCTCACATCTCTGGCCTTGAGGGTCCAGTTGCAGGAACACAGATCTCTGGGTAGGGGCATTCCCATGTCCCTCCACCCAGGTGTCCTGTGACTCAGGAGATGATGAGCTAATCTTGTCTCCGCCTGCAGCTTCAGGCTGTTCAGGCCACTGGATCATGGAATCCTGAGGATAAAGAGATCTGTTGAGTACTCCATCTGCCTCCTTGAAGATAAAGTCTTAAATTGGGGCTGGCCTTGATGATTAGTGGATCTGCTTTGTTTCCCTGATAGATGTTATCAAAACCAGAAGTTACCCTGGCTGTATTTTACATATTAATGATACTTTGTAAGAATTTTTTCACTTGTAAAAAACTTTTTATTGTTGGCTGTAAAGCTCACACCCCCTGTTCTATTTTTAGTAACTTTTGAAATCCTAATAAAAGGAGGATGAGGCTTCCCGCTCTCCGCTGATGTTCTGAGTGAGCCACAGTCCTCTGTGTGTACTAGCCATTCATCCTGCTTGCTGGAATTATCTCAGCGTCCCCGACCATATTCAACACTTCAGGGTCCCATGGCCAGTGGGCTCACACTGGGTCCAGATTGCTCCCCACAGCGTAGTCAGAAATTGCTCTGAAAGGATTTCTGCAGTCTAGCAAAGACTCATGCAGAAGCAATGATTCAGGGAGACTGGGCAATGGCTGCTTGTGCTCAGAAGGTAGGAGATATGGTTGATGCTCATTGTGTGGGGAACTTCTTTTCTCTTTTGTCAGAACTGAACTTGAGTTGTACCTTCTCATTTTTGGAGATTCACAGTTAAATATTTCATATTGCTGAAATGTTTATGGCAAATACATTTGACAGAATTTTCCTCTTGATATACTCAATGCGCAAAGTGAGGTAAATTTAAAAGTAATGAATAAGCCTCAGCAATTCAACTCTTAATTTTTTAATTAATTGTGAACATAAAAAAGCTCTTTTGTTTAGTCATTGGTTTCTAACAATGTAAAAACACAACTCAAGTTCTGCCCTTAATTTGTAGTTTATAAAACGAATTCCATGTAGTTTTCTGTAACCAGTGTGCATGACACTTAATTCTGATTGTTGACCTCTGAAAGTAGGAGTTCAGGATCACAAGGATCGAATTTCCCATCCAGAGACCAAAAGGCTAGAAAGAAGTGTGAGTCAGAGGCAGTCAGATGGGAAGTAGTCTGAAAGACTGAGGTAGACTCAGTCATACATGGAGGTATAGACAGAGTTCTCCAGAGGAAAAGAACCAATAGGATATATATGTAGATTTATATAAAGAGACTTGTTATAGAAATTGACTCATATGATTGTGGAGGCTGAGACATCCTATAGTCTGCCATCTTCAAGCTGGAGAACCAGGAGAGCTGATGCCTGAGGGGAGGAGAAGATGGACTTCTCCACTCAAGCAAGAAAGCAAATTTATTCTTCCTCTGACTTCTTAATCTTTTCAGGCCCTCAATGGATTAGATGATGCTCATTGCATTGGTGAAGGTGATCCTTTTTACTCAGTAAACCCATTCAAATACCAATTTCTTTCAGAAACACCTTCCACAGACACCTAGAAATAATGTTCTACCAGTTACGTGAGCACTGATGAACTCAAATTGACATGCAAAATTAACCATCACAATGGACTTCTCTGGTGGATCCACAGAGAACCAGATCTCTGAACCTGCCCTGGGTAGAGGCAGGTGGAAGAACCTTCTGAAGACGTCCTTCTATAACCCATGTTCCCCCACCAGTGAAGAGCCTGATGAGAGAAGTGTGCTGTGCAGGCCCCTCAGGCCACAAGACCTGCTGAAACTACAAATGCTCCATTCCTTTTATTTCTTATTTGTTATTGAATTTATTGGGGTGACATTGGTTAATAAAATTGTATTAGTTTCAGATGTACAATTCTATAATACATCATCTGTATATTGTATTAACCACCCCAAGTCAAATCTTCCATCATCATTTATCCCTCTTATACCCTCTTCTACCTCCCCCACTCCACTTTTTCTCTGTTAATCACCATACTGTTATCTGTTTCTATTAGTTTTTCTTTCTTTTTTCCTTCCTTTCTTTTTCTTTCTTTCTTTTTTTTTCTTTCTTTCTTTCTTCCTTCCTTCCTTCCTTTCTTCCTTCCTTTCTTTCTTTTTTTCTTTTTTTCTTTCTTTCTTTCTTTCTTTCTTTCTTTCTTTCTTTCTTTCTTTCTTTCTTTCTTTCTTTCTTTCTTTCTCTTAATCCCTTCACCCTTTGGGGAAAAATAAAGATTTTATTTATGTAAGAGAGGGAGACAGAGAGGGAGAAAAACATCAATGTGTGGTTGCCTCTTGCATGACCCAACCAGGGACCTGGCCTGCAACCTAGGCATGTCCCATGACTGGGAATCGAACTGAACCTTTTGGTTTACAGGCCAGCACTCAATTCACTGAGCCATACCAGAGCCCCTTTACTTTATTCACCCAGCACCCCAACCCTTCTCCCCTCTGACAGCTGTTAGTCTCTTTTATATACCTATGAATCTATATTTTGTTAAGTTTATTTTGTTCACTAGATTCCACATATGAGTGAAATCACACGGTACTTTCTCTGAGTGGCTTATTTCACTTAGCATAAAACTCTCCAGGTCTACCTATCCATGCTGTTGGAAAAGGTAAGATTCCCTTTCTTTTTTAAAATTCTCACCTGAGGACAGGCTTATTGATTTGAGAGAGAGGGAAAGAGAGGGAGAGAGACAAGGAGAGAAACATCAATGGGAGAGAGAAACATCAGTTGGTTACCTCTCATATGCACCCTGACTTGGGACCAAATCTGCAACATAGGCATGGGCTCTGACTGGGAATCGAACCTGCGAACTTTTGTTTTGTGGGACGATGCTCCAACTAACTGAGTTACACCAGCCAGGGCAGATTGTTTTTTTTAAAAAAGACTTTATTTATTTATTTTTAGAGGGAGGAAGACAGAGAGGGAGAGAAACATTGATCAGCTGTCTCTCGCATGCCCTTAACTGGAGACCGGGCCCACAATCCAGGCATGTGCCCTGACTGGGAATTAAATCGGTGATCTTTCATTTTGCAGGCTGGCGCTCAATCCACTGAGCCACACCAGCCAGGGTTGTACCATGGCTTATTTATCCACTCATTTACTATCGGACACTTGGGCTGCTCCCAATTCTTGGCTATTGTAAATAATGTTGCAATGAACATAGGGGTGTATATATTCTTTTGAAGTAGTGTTTTGGGTTTCTTTGGATATATTCTTAGAAATGGAATCACTTAGTCATAAGGCAGTTTCATTTTTAATTTTTTGAGGTAACTCCATAGGTAACTCCATACTGCTGTACCAATCTGCATTCCCACAAACAGGGCACATTCTTGCCAACACTTGGTGTTTGTTGACTTATTGATGATAGCCATTCTGACAGATGTAAAGTAGTATTTCATTGCAGTTTTATTTAAAATTTTTAAAAATTGATTTGAGAGAGAGAGAAAGTGAGAGAGAGAGATTTGTTCTATTTATTTATTCATTTATTGGTTGATTTGTCTATGTGCCCTGACCAGGATTGAACCCACAACCTTGGCGTATCAGGATGATGCTCTAATCAACTTTGCTACCTGACCAGAGTTCATTGTGGTTTTAATTTGCATCTCTCTGATGACTAGTGACATTGAGCATCTTTTCATATGTCTATTGGCCATTTGTATGTCCTCTTTGGAGAAGTTTTTTTTTAATCCTCACCTGATGACATTATTTTTTTAAGTATATTTTATTGATTATATTGTCACAATAGTTTCAATTTTTTCTCCTTTGCTCCCTTCTGCCCAGCACCCCCCCTCCCCCAGCAATACCATCCACCACCACCCCCAGTCCATGCCCATGGGTCATGCATACAAGCTCCCCGGTTTCTCCCTTTCCTATATTATTATTTTTAATTAATTAATTAATTTTTCATAACAATTAAAAATAACAATCCTCCACTCTCAGACTTAAGACTCTTTATAATCTTATAGAGGACAATGGGTGATGGTCTCATGCTCCTCTAGCACCTTCAAGCTGGGCATGGTCTGACGACATTATTTTTATTGCTTTTGTAGAGAGAGAAGAAAGGAGAGAGAAACATTGATGCGATTGATGCGAGAAAGAAACATCTATTGGTTGCTTCCTGTAAGTGCCCAGACTAGGAATTGTATATACTCCGTCTGGGGACTGAACCAGAAATTAGGTACGTGCCTTGATCAGGAATCAAATTCTCAACTTTTCAGTTATGGGACACCCATCTGTTTTCTTGTTTGTTTGTTTTAATTTAATTAATTTATTTTTAGAGAGAGGGGAAAGGAGGGAGAAAGAGGGAGAGGAACATCAATGTGTGGTTTCCTCTCGCACACCCCCAATTGGGGACCTGGACCACAACCTAGGCATGTGTCCTGACTGGGAATCAAACCCACAACCCTTTGATTTGGAGGCAGGTGCTCAATCCACTGAACCACACCAGCCAGGTGTTTGTTTGTGTGTGTGTGTGTGTGTGTGTGTGTGTTTTGATGTTGAGTTTCATAAGTTCTTTTTGTTTTTGTGTCTGAAGATTTTATATATTTATTTTTAAAGAGAGGAGAAGATGGGGAGAAAGAGAGGGAGAGAAATACTGATGTGAGAGAAACATTGATCTGTTGCTTCTTGTGTGAACCCTGACCGGGGACCAAACCCACAACCTAGGCATGTATTCTAACAGGGAATCAAATCAGGGACCTTTCGCTTTGTGGGATGATGCCCAACCAATTGAGTCACACTGGTCAGGACAAACTAAAATAATTTTAAAACAGAAAGCATAAGGATGGTATTGGGCTAGGAACTAAAAATACCCTGGCTATCTGCTATATAGTTCTTTTGGCCTGCTATATAAAATACCACAGACTGGGTGACTTATAAACAACAGAAATTTACTTCTCACAGTTCTGGAGGCACCAGCAGATTCAGTGTCTTGTGAGAGGCCACTTTCTAGTTCCAGATGGCTATCTTCTCATTGTGTCCTCACATGACAGAGTGGTGAGGGAGTTCTCTGGGGTTTCTTTTATAAGGGCACTAATCTCATTCATGAGGGCTCTACCCTCATGACATTCAGAAAAATGTCACCTCCCAAAGGCCCCACCTTCTAATGTCATCATATTGGGGAGTTGGTTTCAACATATAAATTTGGGGGACACAAACATTCACTCTATAGCATCTCAGATCACTCCATTTCCAGCCACATGAGCCCCCAATCAGCCCAAGCACACTTGCCTCAGGACTATTACAGTTCCTGTTGCCTATGTCTCAAATTCTTAGATGTATTGTCCCCTCTACTCTTATCTCAGAGGTGTGCAATTTTGTGCTCTCGTTGAATCTCCTCTCAGACATGCCTTTCCCAGGCTCCCCATTTGACAGGGCATCCCACACTGCACCTTGCCATCATTCTCTGTTATGGTTGCATGAGTGGCCAGAGGGGAAACAAAGGCAGGGCCCTCACCATTGCAATCTAACAAAGAACTTAATCAGAAAGCTAAAATCAAAGGAAGACACGTCTCACTCATTGACCCAGTAATCCTGAGCCTGGTCCGATAAGGCTGCCAGGCGCTCTGAACAACACAAGTAAACTATGATAGTGCAGGAACAGGGGAGCCCTTGAAAGTGTGTGTGTATCATCTCCACTAGCTGGGAAAGGAAAACCTTGAGACTGTGTATTCATCCCAAGGCCTGGAAGGGGCAGGGGACTAAGGAGCCCAAAGGAAAAAAAACCCCACAAAACAACTTTGGTTAACCACCTGGCCCCTCTCACAAATGCAAAATTGTTGTAGTACTTTGTGGTCGAGGGCACGCAAGTAATTCCAGCAGACAGAATGGGATGGACAGAGGGCTGCCACACATTCAGGCAGGTGAGCACTGAGCAGTGCAAGCACCCTCCTTTTATTGGATTTTGCAGATATGCTAATCAACAGGGAGGGTAAAGAATGAGCTCACAGGCACATTCCAAGAATGATTACAATGTACTTGAAACTTACAACAGAGGAAGCTTAAAGGATTAACTAAAGAGAATGCTTCCTGATAAACAAGTCTATATAGCATCTATAAATTCAAAAACAGAAAAACAGAAATCCAATCATCTATTCTTTTAAGACTCTGGAACGGATGCACTGTTCCTTAAACACTAACAGAAAGCAATCAAGGTTAAACACCATTTGTGCTTGGTTTTGTTTGATTTCCTTGTCAACATCAGGGAAGATGGAGTACTCAGCAAGATTCTTTTTAAGTCACAGGATGTCTTAAGACCCTGAGGCCTGAGCAGTCAGAGACTGTCAGCACCAGCAAGTCCAGTTCGCTGCTTGGGTCATTAAACACCTGGACCGAGAGGCATGTAAACATACCTCAAATCAGAAGTCTTGATTTCCAGCATCACAAAATGAACAAATAGTCTGGAACAAGATAAGAATTTGGGCTAACAGACCCACACCATACCTACTTTTGGGTGGTCACGTTTTCCTAGGAAAGCTGGCACCATCTTTACCCACCAAACAAAATGTAACTTCTTCATCCCATCCCACCAGCTATATAAGTCCTCAGAACAAAGGACTCTCTCTTCTCTCTTGGCTCTTTTGCTACACGGGAAGCCACTGGCCTCCTGGCCTTTGGCCACCTGACTCAGAGGTGGATTAAGGTTGGTTGAGGCCCCGGGCACAGAAGAAAATATTGGGCCCCTTAAAAAAAGAGAGAGACATGGAAAATAAAAATACATGTTAACCATATTTTTAAATAAATAAAAACATTATGTACTATTAATGTTTTATTTCCAATAAAATTTGAATATATGTATAATTAATAATAGCATAATAATAATCACAAAGTTTTGAACTAATAGTTGAACATATGTAAAAGTATAATTATAATTAATGATAGTATACATATAATACTATCTGGTTTGGCTCAGTGGATTGAGCGTCGGCCTGCGAGCTAAGTGTCGCTGGTTCGATCTTCCAGTCAGGGCACACCAGAGAAGGAAAACTCTGACTCCAAAAAACCTCCGCTGCCTTGCGGCATACCTCTTCAGGGGAAAGGCTAAGGAGAAGGGAAACTCTGACTCCAAACCTCCGCTGCCTTGCGGCATACCTCCTCAGGGGAAAGGCTAAGGGAGTAAACCCCGACAGAAAATCCGGAGCCGGAGTCCCTAAGGCAGTTTGACGTTGTAGTCAACACCGGCAACTCCTGCGGCGCACCTGAAGCCAAGCTGTATTGACTCTGTCTTTCCCCTTGGATCCTTCAGCTGCGAAGAGAGGGGGGGTCTGCTGCATGGGCAACAGCTGGCCCTCCATATCACTCTGCCCAGGCTTTGTAGCTTCACTGGAGAGGACACTCCAGCGTCATTGCAAGATGTCGACTCAACATGGGAGGAGACAGTTACCGGTTATAAGCTCATCTGATTGGCGAAGGAAATGAGTGCCAGGGGTCTCCTCTGACGGTGGGAGAGGTCATCGCACCTCACTGGACAGCTACCGCCCGCCTCAAGCTGGGCAGCCCCCAGCCAATTAGGTGCCGTCTCGCCATGGCTCTCCTGCCCCACTGGGTGCGTGGGGATCAGAGAGGCGTCTCTTGAAAAGTGGGCCACAAAACACTCGCACCAGGCAATTCCAAGCAAACAACAAGAAAGAAGCCTCCAGCTCTTCGCCTCGCTAGCTGGAACATCAGGACCATGTGTCCCGGACTTACTGCAGACCTTCCATGGATCAATGGTGCCAGGAAAGCCGCCGTCATCGACAGGGAACTGGCACGACTAAACATCGACATTGCGGCTCTATAGGAGACCCGGTTGGCCGACAACGGAACTATCAGAGAAACCAACTACACCTTCTACTGGCAAGGGAAGTCTCCGGACCAACCAAGACAGCACGGTGTTGGTTTCGCTGTGAAGAACATGCTTGTTAACTCCATAGAGCCACCCACAGGAGGCACAGAGAGATTACTTACCCTCCGATTGTCAACAACTTTCGGCCCAGTCAGCATTCTTAGCGCATATGCCCCAACCCTCTGCGCCACCACTGAAGAGAAAGAACAGTTCTACCATGCACTGGACGAAGCGTTATCCAAGATCCCCAGAAGTAACGCTCTTTATCTCCTTGGAGACTTCAACGCAAGAGTAGGAGCCGACCACATGGCCTGGCCCACCTGCCTCGGAAACTTTGGGAGAGGAAAGATCAATGAGAATGGTCAGCGACTGCTTGAGCTTTTGTGTCACCACGGCCTGTGCGTGACAAACACATTCTTCAAGTGCAAAGAGATCCACCAGGTGTCATGGAGGCATCCCCGCTCCCGCCACTGGCACCAGCTTGACCTCGTCATCACCAGAAGAACGGATATTGGCAGCACCCTCCTCACCCACAGCTACCACAGTGCAGACTGCGACACGGACCATGCCCTCGTGGTAAGCAAGGTGCGCATAATGCCGAAGAGGTT
The DNA here is from genome assembly GCF_987537825.1 of Furipterus horrens. Classification (NCBI taxonomy): domain Eukaryota; kingdom Metazoa; phylum Chordata; class Mammalia; order Chiroptera; family Furipteridae; genus Furipterus; species Furipterus horrens. The sequence continues at coordinate 48,451,030 of NW_028327182.1, forward strand.
GCACCACTCCAAGATGAAGGGTCGCCCACGCATCAACACCAGTTGTGCCAGCAACCCAGTTAAGACCCAGCAATTCATCAACAGGATGGAAGATGCACTCAGCGAGGGAATGGCGGCAGATGACATTATCGAATCCAATTGGCCACGTCTCCGCGACGCCATATACAACTCCACCATTATTGCTTACGGGAAGAAAGAGCGGAAGAACGCTGACTGGTACGAGGCTCACTGGGGAGAAATGGAACCCGTGATCGAGGCTAAGAGGAAGGCCCTACTGGCTTACAAGGCCACGCCCACTCCCAGTACACTTCAAGCTCTACGGGCTGCCAGGAACAAAGTCCAGAAGACCGCCCGCCACTGTGCCAACACCTATTGGCTAAACCTGTGCAGAACCATCCAGGAAGCCGCCGATATAGGCAACGCACGAGGAATGTATGAGGGTATCAAGAAGGAAACAGGCCCAATCCCCTCCAAGATCGCCCCCCTTAAGTCCAAGACAGGTGAGGTCATCACTGACCAGGAACAGCAAATGCGGCGGTGGACCGAGCACTACCTCGAGCTGTACGCGACGAGGAACACCGTAACAGACACTGCTCTTAACGCCATCCCAGACCTACCAGTCATGGAGGAGCTAGACACCCCTACTGCGGCAGAGCTCGGCAAAGCCATCGACCGCCTCGCTTGCGGGAAAGCACCAGGAAGTGACGGAATCCCTCCAGAAATCCTAAAGAGCGGGAAACCAGTCCTGCTACAGCCGCTCCACCATCTACTCTGTCTCTGCTGGAAGGAGGGTTACATCCCCCAGGATATGAGAGACGCCAACATTATCACCATGTACAAGAACAAAGGAGACCGCAGCGACTGCAACAACTACCGGGGCATCTCTCTCCTCAGCGTCGTCGGCAAAGTATTCGCCCGGGTCGATCTTGCCCTCCTGCAGACCCTTGCTTCCCGCGTCTACCCAGAGTCCCAGTGTGGCTTCAGAGCTGGCCGATCAACAGTGGACATGATCTTCTCCCTACGCCAGCTGCAGGAGAAGTGTCACGAGCAGCATAAACCACTCTACCTCGCCTTTATCGACCTCACGAAGGCGTTTGATCTGGTCAGTCGAAGCGGACTCTTCAGCTTGCTACGGAAGATTGGCTGTCCACCACATCTGCTTGCTGTGGTCATGTCCTTTCACGACAACATGCACAGCACGGTGTCCTACAACGGCGCAACCTCTGAGGCCTTCCCAGTCAGCAGCGGAGTAAAGCAGGGCTGCGTCCTCGCGCCTACGCTGTTCGGAATCTTCTTCTCCATGCTCCTCCAATACGCCTTTAAGGACTGCAGCGAGGGTGTCTTCATTCACACCAGATCCGATGGCAAGCTCTACAACCTGGCCCGTCTACGAGCCAAGACCAAAGTCAAAGAGGTGCTCATCCGTGAGATGCTCTTCGCTGCCGACGCAGCCTTGACATCACACTCCGAAGAGGGACTCCAGCAGCTAGTCACTTGCCTTTCCCACGCATGCAAGGAGTTCGGGCTAGCCATCAGCCTGACGAAGACGAACGTTATGGCTCAAGGCACGGGGACTCCCCCATGCATCACCATCGACGGATACACCCTGGAGGTTGTCAACGACTTCACTTACCTCGGGTCCACCATCTCGAGCTCTCTGTCAGTTGACTTGGAGGTCAACCGGAGAATCGCCAGGGCAGCCACAGTTATGGCCAAACTGAACCGGCGAGTGTGGAACAATTCCAGCCTCACTGAGGAAACCAGACTGCGCATCTACCAAGCCTGTGTACTCAGCACTCTCCTCTATGGCAGCGAGACGTGGACCACCTACGCAAGGCACGAAAGGAAACTCAACAGCTTCCACATGAGGTGCCTACGACGCGTCCTGCATGTCGCCTGGCAGGATAAGGTTCCCAACACCGAGGTGCTGAAGCGAGCCAACATGAGCAGTTTGCATGCAGTTCTTAGTGAGAGACGCCTCAGGTGGCTCGGCCATGTCAAAAGAATGGATGCAGGCCGTATTCCCAAAGACCTCCTCTACGGCGAGCTAGCAGAAGGCCAGAGGATGACAGGGCGCCCAAAACTGCGGTTCAAAGACATCTGCAAAAAGGACATGGCACAATGCTCCATCAATCTCAACACATGGGAAGTTCAAGCAGACGACCGCCTAGCCTGGAGGCTCGAGGTCAGACAAGGTACATCACGCTCAGAGGCTGCGCGCAACGAGGAGGCGGTCCAGAAAAGATCGAGGCGGAAGCAGCGTCAACAGCAGCAACAACAGCCATCTGCCTTCACCTGTAACAAGTGCGGCAGGGATTGTCACTCCCGAGTCGAACTGCACAGCCATTCTCGGCGGTGCAGATAGACTCTCAAGAAGCTACGCCATCGTCTCTCGAGACGGACGGCTGCCGATGACATATAATACGAGTAACAATCAGAAATTTGAACAAAAAAATTATAACATTTTACTTGAAATTAAAATTACAAATGTGAAAATATTTAAATAAATTTTTTCTTGCTGATGTAACAACAGGAATTAATTTTATTTTAATATAATTTCAACTTACCTGAATATTTACTTATATGCACAGAAAACTATTTTTAAAACCGTATGTGAAACAAGTACATATGCACAAACTAATTTACATCCCTGCGTATTTGCGTATATCGTTAAGTTTGCACTGCAGGAGAACCTTTGTAAGGACAAAGTAGCAAATACGATTCTATTGCTCCAATGAGCGGTAGTGCAGCTGCACGGGGCCTATGCAGCGTAGTATGTGTATAGTATGCTGCATAGTAATGAAATAATGAAAATAAGCAAATATAAACATACTATCAGGTTTTACTGCTGATTGTAAACTTGTACATAATTAAAATTGCACATATGAAACCAAACTTGATGTCATTAGAAAGAAGTGTAAAGTTGGGGTTTTGCGGGGCCCTTCAGAAGTCAGGGCCCACAACATGTGCCTGGTGCACCTGCCATTAAATCCGCCTCTGGACCTGGCCTCTGGCTACTCTCTCTCTTCTCTGGCCACCTTGGCTCTGGCCACACAGGTGCTGGTCACCCAGCATTTGGCCACCCTTGCTTTTGCTCTCCCACTCACTAATAAACTTTGAGTGCATGTTAATAGGCTTGCTGATCTGTAATTCTTTACTGTATTGGTGAGAAGAACCAGGGTTTCTCCAGTAACATCTTTTTATCTTGCTTTATTTTTTAATAATGTCCCACCTGACATTATTTACTTGTACGTTTGCTTATTATCTGTCTCTCCTATGCATAGTAAAATTTCAAGAGAATGAGGACTTTGACTTGCTCATTGCTGCATATCACGTGTCCACAGAATGAACAAACCCATCATCTATCTGAAAGAATATATTTAAAAAATACAACCAAATGAATGCCTTGAAACTAGGCAGTCACCACATTGTTTCCCCATTCTACATATTTATATTGGTTTAAATCAAGAACAAGTTTTTAAGAGAATAAAACAATTAGGAAATGAGACCTAGACAATTGGGTAATCTACTTATTTGCATTAAATTTTTTTTATTGGAGTCTAGTGAATTTCCTGTAAGTCATAAAAGCAGTTCGTAAATGAGATTTAGTGTTATATCATTGTGTGTATTAAGCTCCAATTTTTAATGAAAAACTATGGAAAGTTATTGCTTCAGAACCAGTTGTCCTGGATAACACAAAAGGAAATAGAAATTCGGTAAGATAAACAGTTATTCAGATAAAATCAGGGCATCTGACATCCAAAATCAGGGATCAAATTACTTAGGTAATTGCCAAGTGCCTATTTCATGTTATGATGACTAAATAAAATTGAACTCTTAAATAAGGATTAATTTATTAAACAAGAGGATGGAACAGAATATTTGCCCAAGTTAACAATGAATTGTGTTATAAACCTGACATTTCATTTAAAAATGAAATAAGGGCCTGATACTATGAAAGTTACTGCCGAGAACTCTTTGAGGGGTAACTGGTTTGTCACACTTGGGGGTAAGTATATGGACACAAAGGGACTGACTCTATGTGCTGTGGTAGGATGAATAATAACCCTTCATAGATATTGAAGTCCTAATTTCTGGAACTTGTGATGTTAACTTCCATGACAAAAGAAACTTTGCAGATGTGATTAAAGATTTTTTTTCTTTTTTATTGAATTTATTGGGATGACACTGATTAACAAAATTATACAGGTTTCATTTGCACAATTCCACAATGCACATCATCTTACATTGTTATGTGTGGTCATCACCCCAAGTCAGGTCTCTTTCCACCACCATTTATGCCCTCTGTATCTTCCTCTACCTTCCTGCACTTGCACCCCCTCTCCCCATTAGATGGGAAATTATCCTGGATTATCTGGATGGGCCCTAAATGTAATCACAAGGATAAGAGGGAGGCAAAGGGAGATTTGAAGACTATGTTATGGAAGCAGACATTGGAAAGATGTGCTGTGAAAATAGAGGAAGGGGCAACAAGTTAAGGACTAGAGGTTAACACTAGAAACTGAAAAAGACAAGGAAACAGATTCTCCTCTCAAAGTCTCCAGAAAGAACCAGTGAAACTGATTTCAGACTTCTGACCCCCATAATAGTCAGAGAAGACATTTACCTTGTGTTAAGCCACTATGTTCGTAATTACTTGTTACAGAGTGGGGGTCTCCAAAAATCCTCAGAGCCTGCAAGTTGGGGGATGGGGAGAAGGGAACAGCTTTTAAGATACCTTTGCATGACTATGGCTAGTACTTAGTGTCTTTGCTGGCTAATGCCCTGGGAAACTCCTCCAAGAGAAAAAATAAGCCTAAGGGCAAAGCCTCCACCATTAGGCAGGCCCCTGTTTCCAGTATGGTTAGGAGGGACATCAGACAAAGCTCTGTCCAAACTCCTGCTTACCTCCCCCAGCTCCTTGCCCTCTCTGTCAAAAGACAAATCTCTGGAAGGTTAACTGTCCAACAGCCTCTAACCAGGGGACTAGACTGCCTACCCCAGCAGCAGATCTGGATGCGGGCCTCTCAGTCCCAGACCTTCTCGGACTTTCCATCACCTGATCGGGCCCAGGTTCAGGAGCCCCACCGTTTACCATCACAGCTGCAGAACCCAGGGTAAACATATTGGTGGCAGGTAAGGTTGTCTCCTTTATCCTTGATACAGGAGCCACGTATTCTGTCCTGCCCAAATTATCAGGGCTCCTAACTCTCTCCACCATGTCAGTTGTAGGAATAGATGGCAAGGCGACCCAACCCCTAAGTACCTCTCCCCTAACTTATCTCATTGGTCATCAGGCATTCACCCACTCCTTTCTAGTCCTTCCCCACTCCCACACCCATAGCCACAACAACTACATACAACATCTCTCCCCCTTTTTACATCCCTTCCCAAGATATAAGACAACCCTCTACCCCAGGCAGAATCCTGGTGCATAGATGAAAGCTCCTACAAGACAAGCCCAAAGGAAGCAGGATATGCCATCACTACCCTTGCCTCCATCACTGAGTCAGGACATTTGTCCTCCAGTACCTTCTCCCAACAGGCAGAACCTATTGCCCTAACACGGGCCTTGACCCTCGCAAAAAAATCGTCAGGTTAATATATATACTGACTCCAAATATGCCCATCGCTTCATACATTGACACATTCCAATTTGGAAAAAAGGAGATATCTCACCTCTAAACACTCTCCCATCAACAACGAACATCTCATCCTCAAACTTCTTCAAGCAGCTCAACTCCCAACGAAAGTAGCGGTTATCCACTGCAAGGGATATCAAGCCAGGACAGATCTCATAGCTCAGAGAAATCACAAACCAGACACTGAGGCAAAAAAACAAGCCCATGCCTCTTTCATCCTCCTTACAATGCCTACCGAGGCACCCCCTTATGCAGAGGAAGAAAGATGCACCCTAGTTAAACTTGGAGCAACCCAACAAAATGGTTGGTTCCATCTTCATAACAAAATAATTCTCCCCAATAATCACACTCAATATATTCTCACTGAACTCCATAACCTGTTTTACATAGGCATAAGACCACTGCACGCTTTATTATCCCAAACAATACATCACACTGGCATGCTAACCCAGCTAGAAAAAATATCCCAGAACTGCCCTATATGCCAACAGGCCAACTCAGGGAACACTGAAACTGCCTTTCTCCACATGCCAAATTCGGGGACATCTTCCAGGTCAGGATTGGCAAATAAACTTTACTCACATGCCTCCAGTAAAGCGCCTCTGATACCTTAGTCATCATTGACACGTTTTCTGGGTGGATTGAGGCTTTCCTCACAGCTTCCTCCGAAGTAACAGAGGCACTCATTAATTACATCATACCCCAATTTGGACTTCCCTCCTCTCTTCAGACAATGGCCTTGCCTTTGTTTCACAAATATCCCAACAGGTAGCTCAGGCATTTAACATTAAGCGATGGCTCCACATCCCATACCAACCCCAGTCATCAGGGAAGGTAAACAGAACTAATGGCCTATTAAAAGTTCACCTAATCAAACTTAGCACCGAAATGCATCTCCCATGGCCCAAATTACTGCCTCTAGCCCTCCTCTGAATTCGCTTGGCTCCCAAAAAGCCCCACATACTCAGCCCCTTTGAAATTATCTATGACAGACCCTTACTTCTAGGCAACACCCCTCCTACCAAGTCGGACTATGGGGACTACCTTTCTATCCTCTCACAACTGAGATATACCCTCCAAAGCCAGGCTAATTCGACCCTACCCACCTCAACCATTGGTCACCAAGGATCCCCAATTACACCAGGAGACTATGTCTATCTTAAAGCCCTTACACCTAAGCTCTCACTCTTCGGTGGTCTGGCCCACATCTGGTCCTCCTAACCACCCCAACAGCAGCTAAACTCCTAAATATCCCATATTGGGTACATTTCTCCCATCTCAAACCTACCCCTTCAGGTACCTGAATCTCCTCTAGCCTCAGATCTTGAACCCACCCTCACCCAGTTCATACCCATTTAGGAAGAGACACAAACAACAACACCCATATATTCCTGCACCCACACCGGAAACCTCAAGGTAAAAATCACCCGAACCTAATCCCTCCTCTGAATGAGCCTTCCACGGGCCCTACTCTTTACTCGCTTCATCTCACAAGACCTTTTACTCTTCAAAAAGCCCTCCCCCAAGACTATTTCTCAGTTTCTAGAATGCGTTTCAGATGCCTGGCTGTAGGGCACTCTCACCGACTACATCCCTGATGAAATTCACTTTTATACTCTCATCCTAGTTCTATCCCTTGCTGACTTATTCAAATCACCCTAACCATGCTGACTCTCCTCACAATTATGGTTATTGCCCTTCTAACCTTTGCCACATCATATCGACCTCCTCTAGCCCCCACAACACAGTGAATGGTGCACCTAACCAAAAAAACCAACTGCTGGATCTGCCCCCACTCCTCTCACCACCCAGACATTGAGGTCACTGCCTTCCCACCCAATCTCACCACCTTATATAACCTTACTGCCCACTTTCTCCAATCCCCCTACTGGCCCCATCACAAGGGTCCAGCAGATCCCTCTGGAGCGGCCCAGCCAGTGGCCACCATCACCCATATTATTGGTCCTGCCACTCTCTGCATCCGCTTCAGACATATCAATGGCACTCACATCTAACCTTGCTTCTTGGGCGCATTCAGCTACTTCCTTTTCTGTAACCATACCCTAGACCTAGCCTCCATACACCATTGAGGCCAACCAGGCAAGCCTCCTACACATGCTTACCGTACCTTCCAAATTCGAAATCACACCAACATTTCAGACTTTCCTACCACCCCTCACTGCATCATGGATTTTCAAAATAACCAATACAACCAAACATTTCTTCACAAAATCATCAATAATGTTTGGTGCCAGTCAATAAAAAACAAAACTCACCATATTTGGATCATCATCATCAACGCAAAATATAACACTGTTATTTCCCTACAAGAAGCAGGATATCACTTACTATGTAGTACTCAAGCATACCGAACAATTCCTCCTTACTGGACTGGCACCTGCATGACAGTCGCTCTAATACTAGATGCCTTCATACTAAACCCCCCAGCAAATAGCCACTTCCAAGGCAATCCTCAACCTTGACTCCTTCCTCAGGACCTCCCTCTTGTCCCGCCCCTGACACAAATGAGACCGACAGAGATCTGAGTTTGGTGGACATGCGTACAGCAACCCTATCCTTGAACAACTGTGAATAGGGCACTCCATATATAGAGGCTTCTTCTGGTTCATAGGAATACCCCGATTAGAGAAATCAATCTTAAATATCTCTTTATCCCTTCAAGAAATGTGGAATGCCACCCTCCAAGCCCTAGAAAAACAGCATGAATCTCTAAACAGTTTAGCAGACAGTTCTCCAAAACAGGAGGGCCCTAACATCCTCACAGCCGAAGCAGGAGAAACCTGCTTCTTTTACATTTATAATACAGGCATAATAGAAAAAAAATTTACAGGTACTTAAAAAAAACCACATTGACATTATTGCCCAAGTCAGGGAACAGGCATACGAAGAATCTTGGTTCAAAACCTTCCTCTCATACTTCTCCTCTCCCTTCAAAGCAATGCCTCTCATAACCCCGCTGCTTCTTTTTCTACTATTCCTCACCCTTGGCTCTTGCTTCCTCAAACTGCTAATTAACTTTATTCAAAAAATGGTGCAATCCATGACAACCTTTACCGTGCATAATATACTCTTGCTAAGATCTTTCAGATACCAACCCATGGCAGAAAATGACCCCAGCCGGAAGTCAACCCCCTCCCATTGCTCTAACTCCACAGGAAGTCATTACAGAAGAGAGATTTGATGACACTTTTCCCATCCTGTCTTTGCCACAGAAAAAATCACCTTGCTACCCTAAAAATTACCCTACACCTCACCTCCTTTTATTAAAACAAAAAGACTGGAGTGACATCTCCAGATCCCATACTATGCGACCCTTACCTTGCCTGCAGCTGCCTGTGAGATGACAGGATGTATCAGGCTGAAACCATACTCTGTTTTGATCAGCCTGTCACACCCGCAGCTGACAGAAGGCCAGACCACTGACAAGGCTCACAAAAAAAATCCCCCTCTGTGTTTACCTCCTATAAAAGAAACCTCCATCTCCCCTAGAAAGGCAGAGTCTTGACCACCTGTGGCAGGTCTCCCCACTTGCTGATTTTCCCAATAAACTTCTGCTTTCCAGCTTGCTGTGTCTTAATGGTCATCTAAGCAACTCCATTCTTACAATATGTACCCAGCTTTCTTGGTTTTCTGGTCAGGTTTTACAGGCTTCGTTTCCTTCACCTGGCCTGCACGGGGTTCCAAGTCTTGATACTTTCCCAGGGGCATCTCGATACAGAAGGTTTCTTAATGCCCCCCCCCCCCCCCACCGCCCTGCCAGAGGAGTGAGCAGGCGGCTGGCAGATGCCCTCTATGGCAGCTTCCCATGGTCTCATGCTCAGGGTTGGGGCCTAGAGTTTGCCTCCTGGCTGTACTGCCTCTTAGGACCCGCTGGCCTAAGTTTGCCCTCCCTTCTTACCAGCTTAGAGCTCACAGCAGTTCTGGTCAGGCCCGGAGAGCTTGGGGAGGGGTGTGGGGCTTGTCCCCCAGCTGTGCTGGGGCCATAACCAACAGGCCCACACTGGGGTGGGCCATGGGCAGGCAGCAGCCATTATGGCTTCCCTCTGGGGAAGGGACGCAGGACTTGCCCGCCGTGCTCCCTGAGCCCACCTGCCCAAGCCTCCCCTATGCCCTCTTACCAGAACCTACTATACTCCTGGCCAGGCTGGTCTGGGAGTGCTTGGGCAGGGGCATGGTCTTCTCCGCAAAGCCCGTGGGCTCAGAAACCTCAGTCCCCAGCTGTAAACCCATCAGCCAGGGGCTGGGAGAGCAAAAGCGCATGGCATTTCCACCCACTCTGCTTTTAAAGACCCCTGCAGAATCCCCAGCGTGGTAGAAGTAGATCAGAGGGCATTCTTTTGATCCAATCACTTCCCTAACTCTGAGCATTAGCCCTATGACCTTCTTTTCTGGGCAGTTGTGTGTGCTGTTGTCCTGGTTGCCAGGCCAATGCATGCAGCACTGTCCACAGTGATTCTCAACCCCTTCTCCATTTCATGGGATGGGGATCCCCATTACTTTATCACTTGGTTAAAGTGATTTTACAGCCTCCTCGGCATTTCATATCCATGGAGTAGGAATTAGGGCTCTGCATCAGGTGCTTCTCTGATGTTTCTTCTACTCTTCTGGAGAGGGATGAAGGAGATCCTTTGCAAGAGTCATGTTCTTGTCAAGAGGTTGTCATTGTTCAGAAGCCTGGAACTTCAAGTTTATTCTATCCAGCATCTCAGAGGCTACATAGGAAATCATATCCCAAGCCTCAGGTTTTGTTGTTTCATTAATATCCAGAAATGAAGGTCACATTCACATAGCAGTTGGACAAGGATCCAAGAGAGTGAACAAAGTTTGAGGCCTTTTGAGGCCCAGGTCCAGAACACACTTTCAGCGCATTCTAAAGGTAAAAACAAGTCCCAAGTCAGTCCAGATTTAATAGGTATGGAGATAGACTCCAGCTCTTGATGAGGGAAGCTGCAGAGGCATCTTGTAAGGGATCTGGATATCAAAAGGTAAACAACTACCAGAGGGAGTTAGAAGAACAGAGAGGAGTGGGAGGGGGCCAGGCAGAAAGCACACGGCAGAAAGGCAGGGAGCCACAAGTACTGCACATGTAGGAAACCGTTCGTCCTTTACCAAAGCAAAGCCCAGCCTGCTGTGTGTGGAGGAAAAGAAGCCCAAGCGGAGAGTTAGATCAAGAAGAGCCTTGGGTCTGTGCTCAGGCATTTGGATTTTGTTCTGAAGGCAGCGGGGAACCAGGAAAGGGAGAGAGATGGACAGGCTTTCTCTCTGACTGGGATGCAGAGGATAGGTTAAGTTATCCAGGCAGGCCTGGAAGCAGTGGGCCAGCGGGTTCCTGTTGCAGCTGTGCAGGTAGGAGATGTTGGTGGCCTGATCAAGGGACATGTGGAAGGGGGCTATGTGTGCAGGAGATATTGAAGAGGAAGATGCACTAGGACATGCTCTTACTTTGTTTTCTAGTAATTCCCTGGAAATCTTTAAACGGATAGCTCTTTTAGATGAATTACACAGTAGTTTTTGCATTTTACTGCCTTTGACAGCTCTAACTACATTGTATACCAAAGTCACTTCTCAATTAATAGCACTTCATGATTCAGTTTACAATACAAAGTCTTCAAGTATAACTTAAGTTGGTTCTCTGCATATAAGGATTCCCAATTGCAGATTCTGAACTATGAATCAAAAATATGATTGGTTGAATCCATTAATGCAAAATCCAGGGATATGGAGGGCTCACTGTAAATTTATTTTTTAATTTAATTTAATTTAATTTTTTATTGTTCTATTAGAGTTGTCCCAATTTTTCCCCATTACCCTACTCCCTGACTGTATATTCATTGGAGAAAAAAATTCTCCTATAAGTAGACTCACACAGTTCAAACCCATGTTGTTCAAGGGCCAACTGTAATTATTTGTCCTCAGAATTTTTTCAGTTTGGAAGAATTATTTTCAACGTGTTTTCTTCAGTCATCAGAATGTTTTCCCAGGAAACTTAATTCCATTTAGCTGCCCTCCCAAATCTGTTGTTTTATCTTGACTGTTCTGGGTTTTTCTGGAGATGAGAAATTTTACTAGAGGGCAGCGTTTAAAGTCAGAGGTCAAACAGGTGCAGAGTAAGGATGAATCAAGAGGGAGTTCAGGAGAAGGAAGCTCTTTGGAAAAATTCTAGATTCGCAGTCAAATGAAGTATTATTGAATAGCTATTATGTACAAATACTATGTTCAGTGATGCTAAAGGGAAATAGGCAGACATGATATCAACACTAGAGTTGAGAGATAAGCTATAAAGTTATGAAGAATTAAATAATACAAGAGAAATATCAAGATAGGTTGTTGGTTGATGCTATTAATTACTGAAGTAATAGTGTCAACCAAACCTTTTATGATGTCCAAATAATTTGTTCACAACCTACTTAGTTCTAGCCACTGGGATGTAATGTTGAGCAAGCCACTTGGTGAGATTTCCTGGAGGACTGTGTCTTCAATTCTAACACAAATTGAGGAGAGGGGGAAGGAAATAACAGTGTAAACACACATATGGGACTGTGAGTAAATCATTTGAATTACTTTTTCTAAAGTGATCAGCTGGACCTGAATCCTTGCTTAATGTTAAAAGTCTTAAATTTTTATTGATTTGAGACATCCACACCCCCCCCACACACACAGAGAGAGAGAGAGAGAGAGAGAGAGAGAGAGGGAGGGAGAAAGAGAGAGCAAGGAAAATTAATTTATTATTTATCCACTCATTGGTTGATTCTTGTACGTGCTCTGACTGGGAATCAAACTTGCAACCTTGGCGTATCAGGAAGATGCTCTAACCAAATGAGCTACCAGGTCAGGGCTAAAATGCTTAATTTTTGATAGAGCAGCTCTGAGCTCTGCAAACTAGGTCAGCTGCTTTCACTTTGGGTCAGAAAAGGCCCCTGTTGTGTTGCAAACTGGCACAAGTTGCAGGGTAAATGTCTGGGGCAACTTGTGACACAGTTATGAAAAGTTGACAGAAATGTGGAAACTGAAGCATCTCCACTTGAACTCAGCCACTCCTCTACTTTGCAGACTGATAGATCTGGGGCCTGAACCAGCCATGTATCACACACTGGGTTCTAACTGTGGGCATCGGTGATCCCACTAAGCCAGGGCTTCAAACCCAGAAACCAGGAGCTCCAGGGTTTTTTAAGGTGGAAGATCCCCGTGAACAGACCTTGTTACACTCACCCCTGCACCTGGTATGATTTGCAACCTTAGGGTTCAATAGGACCCTTTGAGAAGGCTGGGATACCATCTGTGTTAAAGGAGTCCATCTTTGAAGAAGAAGGAAACAGAGGTCACCCAGACTTACCTCTTTGCTAAAAGGTGGTCAAACACACAAGCTCACCCAGCTTGTTAGTGACAGAGCAGGCCTAGACCTCCACCATGTGTCCTTATCTTTTGTGGACACATGCTGCTGTTAGTCCTGAGCTAGTATATGCCACAGATTGCTGCAGGAAATCAGTCTCAACCTCAATGTGCCTCTGCCAGTATAATTTGCCTTCTTTTTCCTCTTCAAATCCATCTTTTTATCTTCACCCTGAAACTGATCTCGTTTGTCCTTTTGGTGAGTGATGTGTCAGTCACTCCCTCTGGGGGCACTGCCCCCTTGCCCACAAGCTGTCTGGCTCACATCTCCATGTTGGACTCTGACATGGGTCCTTCCCCACTGCCATCATCTTGCTGCCCCTGGGAGCCCTTAACCAGAGCTATAAAGCTGGCTATTGCTTCTTACTTCAATGATTCTATATTTGTTTCTAGCTTCTACCTATTTTCTGAGCTCTAGTCTCATATAGCAAATTAAATCCTACATACTTACAAGTAAAGTCTGTTAGACACCTTTAACCAGCATATCTCAAACAGAATCATCATTTTAACTTTTAACCTGCCCCTTTCCCACAGTCTCTGCTCTGTGACTGGCATCACCAACATCTTCGGATACAAACCAGGATCCCAGGTGTTGGCTCAACCATTTCACTTCCACCTCCATGACAGACAGTCTTGTTCTGTGGATTCTTACTTCCTTCATCTTTCCTGCCTCTGCACTATCATCCTCTTAACTGAATTCTTCAACTGTGTAACCTACATTCATGCTTTAAGACTTGGTCAGCTCAAGTGTCTTCTCCCCCAGGAAACCTTCCAAAAACTTGTTCAGACTATTATACAATTTTGGGGTTATTTTTTTTCTTCCATCAGACTGTAAATCTGTCAAGGCGAAGGCACTTTTCCCCCTTGTATCCAGGTGGCCCTTAATCGGTATTTGTTAAGTGCATGAAAGCATGAATATGTAAATGAACAAAACAAAGAAATAGTATTTATTTTCCATCGCTGCTCATAGAACTCATGGTCAAATATGAGCCTTTCTGTTTTTACCTAGCTTTCTACACAGGTTTTATACATTTGTTGTTTTTTGGAGGAGCATATTTTCTTTTCTTTTTTAAGATTTTATTTATTTATTTTTAGAAAGAGGGGGAAAGAGGCAGAAAGAAAGGGAAAGAAACATAAATGTGAGGTTACCTCTCACATGCCCTCAACTGAGGATCTAGCCCGCAACCCAGGCATGTTCCCTAACTGGGAATTGAAGTGGCGACCTCTTGCTTAGCAGGCTGGTACTCAGTCCATTGAGCCACACCAGCTAGGGCCTATGGACATGTTTTCCCCTGTTCTGTTTCATTTTCTACTTTACAAAACACAAAAGGAAACAAGAGTCAAGATTCAAGACTGATACACACTCATGGCTGAAAATTCAATTCTAGCTTCCTAGACCAGAAAATTAAATGAATATGGATCTTCAAAGGAAGTTAAATTTGCAAACTGCAGTCAGACAAAATTAGCAATCAAAAATCCCACCGTCCCATATAGGAGAGTCTTGTTACATCCCTCCCATGGCGGGCCATGGAAACAGCACAGATAGACAATTTATCTTCTTCTTATTTTTGCTGGAGAGTCAGCTGTTATGGCTCATTTTAAGGTAAAGTGTTATTAATGGGCAAAAACAAGTAATAAAGTGCAAACTTGGAGATATTCATCATGAACAAATCCTGATGGTATTCCCATGGTATTCTCAGAGAAAATGAAGGACAGAAAACAATTCTCAGCCTAATCTTGTACATTTTGAGGTTGGCTTTCCTGATTAGAATTTACTTAACATTTAATAAACAAATGGGACTACATCAAATTAAAAAGCTTCTTCACAGCTCAAGAAAACATCAAAATGAAAAGGGAACCAACTGTATGGGAATACATATTTGCCAAGGATACCTTGGACAAGGGTTTGATCTCCAGAATATATAAAGAACTCATACAACTCAACACCAGGAAGACAAACAATCTAATTTAAATATGGGCAAAGGACCTGAACAGACACTTCTCCAAGGAGGCAATACAGAGGGTCCATAGGTATATGAAAGAATGCTCAACATCACTAGCCATCAGAGAGAAGCAAATTAAAACCACAATGAGATATCACCTCACACCAGTCAGAATGGTCATCATAAACAAATCAACAAACAAATGCTGGCGAAGATGTGGAGGAAAGGAAACCCTAGTGCACAGCTGGTGGGAATGCAGACTGGTGTAGCCACTGTGGAAAACAGTATGGAATTTCCTCAAAAAACTAAAAATGGAATTGCCTTTTAATCCAGCGATTCCCTTGCTGCGATTGTACCTGAAGAACCCTAAAACACCAATTCAAAAGAACCTATGCACCCCTATATTCATAGCATCTTTATTGACAATAGCCAATTGTTGGAAACAGCCTAAGTGCTCATCAGTAGATGAGTGGATCAAAAAACTGTGGTACATTTATGCAATGGAATACTATGCAGCCGAAAGAAAGAAGGAACTCCTACCTTTTGTGACAGCATGGGTGGAACTAGAGAATACTATGCTAAATGAAATAAACCAGGCAGTGAAAGAAAAATACCATGTAATCTCACCTATATGAAGAACCTAATGAACAAAACAAACAAACAAGGAAAAATAGAACCAGAGGCATAGAAACAAAGAACAGACTGACAGTCACCAGAGGGGAAGGGGGCAGGGGATTATGAGGGAAAGAAGGGAAAGAGTCTAGTCAAGAAACATATATAAATGACCCATGGACATGGACAATAAGTTGGGGATTGACTGTGGGAGTGGGGTAGGTGGTGTGGGAGAGCAACAGGGGAAAAATTGGAACAACTGTAATAGAACAACAATAAAAAAAAGTTTACCTAACATTTATTAAGCACTCATATCATGCTGTGTATGATATAGTCACAACTAGAAAAGCTTTCTGTCCATTCCATCCAGATTTTTTCTTTATAGCATAAATGGAAAGATGACAGTGGACAAACCAAGTTGTAAAATCATCATTAGTTTTTATTTTTCCATAAATTTTGATTAAAGGAAACATGTTTGGGGAAAGGGTCATCCTGTTTACGCAACACTATATATATATTTTTTAATTTGAGAAAGAGACATCAAAGCATGGAAGATACTCTCTCAAGAAGATCAATATGCCCCAGCCAAGGTCTAGTTAACCCTTTTTAGGTCAATAGGTGAAAGGTTGATGGTGTAATGTGGGTCCTCGTAGCTTTAGCTGCAGAATTTTTCCCAGGCTGCTGAAAAATCCAAATTAAGGCCAGGAATTCTTGATCATACAGGCACCTTTATCAGTTCAAAACCCTTCTGTGGTGTCAATAGGACAAATTTAGCATTTATCCACTCTAAGAGTAATGCATGTTCATGTAACTCAAACCATCAAGTGAGAAATGACCTTGACCTTTAGGAAGAATGGTGATGATGAGAGAAATTCGACACAACATTGTTATCAGTTCCAGCATAAGCAAGGGGATGAAATGTGGCTGCTGCCTGTTCTGCCTTCTGCAGAAAAATTTGTTAGTTAACCAGCACTTGTGTTTGACTTAGAGCTCATGTTACATGGGTTAGCTAAATATGCACTCTTTAGCTCACAAATATATTGAACATCTGGGGAACACATTTAATATGTGTGTGGCATTGTAGTTCCCTAAGACTCATTCCCTGATAATTTTATGTAGGGCTGCATTGATTTTAGAATAGTTCCTTTTCACATGAGCAGTGATTACATGTGCTTAATTATGTACAGAAGTTTTTCACGTTCTTACTGCATGAAACTATGTACAATAGTCCACATGGCAGTGTCCCTTTTAGGCACCTCCGCAGAGCCTTGGTACTGATCTGTGCAGAGGTTAGGGGCACTGTGTGTGTCTTTTTAACAAAAAACAAAGTAATTTTTGTTAGGTTCAGCAGAGTGAGAGGAGAAATGATGGGAGAACAGGAAATGAGTTTAAAAAATTTATTTGGCCAACTGCAAACAGGTGGCCTGAGACCAAAAATGTGTCAGCCCTGAATGACAGTAAGGCAGGGGTTTCTAAAGGGGAGTGGGGAGTTGGCAGGCTAGGGGTGGGATAGTTGTTTAGAAGCGGGAGTTGAAGGGACTTCCCACAGATGGCTCTGGGGCAGTTGGCTCTGAGAACAGAGAAGTTACTAAATTTTTGCCAGCAGACTAAGATACCTTTCTTTGAAGGCACAGGCAATCAGTGGCATCACCAATTACTGTGGGACCAGCAGATTTATTGGGGCTTGCTAAAATTAGATCAGAATTCCCAGAACCCAGGTCTTATTTCTAAGAATTTTAAAAACTGGAGATTGTATTAGAAGTATTTGGAATGATTGGATTCTACTGTGGAATGAACGACATACAATTTGCTAAAAAATTTACTTAAGGAAATTATATATCTATAAAGACATACTTTGTTATTATTAGTTTTATATATGCAGTGTTATCAATTAGGAAAACTTCAAGTAAAGATACCTAGCTGAAGTGTTATTTTTCTAACAGAACTAGAAGTCTGGAGGTAAGAAGCTGCTGATGGTTCAGCCCTTCTTAGCATGCGAGTCTTCTGCTATCATTCTGTGCCTAAGCTCCTGGTACCATGTTTGTAAACAGGGAGGAGGATAGAGGAGTGGTAATGCCAATGGCTACAGCTTTTGGGCCTGACCCTTTTATATAGAAGTGAAAGGTTCCTCAGACACTCTCCCTGACCACCCAAGAGTTCCATTTTGTCTCAATGGCCAGAATGTGTCACTCAGCCACATTTAGCTGCAGAAGTATGGGAAAGAAGTATTTCACTTTTCCAGCTGGGTAGCAGAGGCTATAGAGGAGCATGAGGAACATGCTGCCCTAGCAACAACATCAAAGAGAAGCCCTACCAGCCTTTGTCAGGGAAGCAAGGAGTAGCCCAAATCCTTTTGGTGCTTCCTTTTGTGGCACTTATATGTAAATTAATTCTTCCTGGTTTCAAGGAACAAACACCTCCTTAGTTTATTTCCAGGAGTCAGAATGTTGTCTCAAGTTACTGTGTCAAACCTTGTAAGATGGTCTGAATGAGGTCATTGCCCCATGACCTCAACAGCAGCTCTGGTGACATCATCACAATACCTAGTAGGCAAGGCTATAGAATTGGGCAGTTGTAAATCCTTGCTTTGGGGCTCTGCCATGATGGAGACTCAGATATTTGGCCTTGGAATCTACTGCTCCTGCCTTAACCAGCAGACTTTCTCCTGTGTCTTCTATCAAACATTCTGGGAGTGCATCTCTTAGATAGTCTTCAGGGTCTACTAGAGCTGCCCCTGTGGAGCTAATGCTTGCTCAAGGCCACTTCAGGGCTCTGTCTGGCCCAGAAATTGCTCCTTTTGTTCATGAGTGTGATGGGGTGGTGGATCATGTACTGCCACTCTTGGTTACCCCAGGGTGGGGGCAGATGGTGGTAATGTAGACTCCCAGAGACATTACAGAGGAGGTAATGAAACAATGGCTGGTCCTGCATCCACAGTTTGAGGCTATCTTATGAACCATGTCAAATTGGCCTTTCAACATTTTTTTGGATTACAGCTGTTTTACTATTTACAAAGAGTTATATGCCTTGCCCTGGGCAGGTGGCTCAGTTGGTTGGAGCATCATCCCACACACCAAAAAAGATTGAAGGTTCAGTCGCTGGTCAGGGCACATACCTAGGCTGTGGGTTTGATCCCTGGTTGGGGTGCATATGGAAGGTAACCGATTGATGTTTCTCTCACATAGATGTCTTTCTCTCTCTTCCTCTCTCTCTAAAATCAGTAAACATATCCTCTGGTGAGGATTAAAAAAAAAAAGAAAGAGTTATCTGCCTTTCTGTCTTCATTCACTTGAAGTTAAAACCCTAAAAAATTTTCTGCTTTGATTATCTCAAGTGCCAGAAAACTTGAACAAGTGAAACAACAAAAAAAACCTACATTTTCCTTGCTCTGGTAGTATGTGTTCCTATATGTTTTTCCCCCATATTTTAAAAACTGAAATTCACAGAAGATAGGACAACCATTTTTAAAATGTATTTCTTGGCATTCAGTGCATTCACAGTGTTGTACAACATCACCTCTTTCATGAATGCTGGGATCCAGTCCTAGGTGTTGAAAAGACTGCTGATGCTTCCTCCAGATCCACTCAGGAGCTATAGATTTATGTATGGATGTAAACTTCTTTATTGACTTTATATGACAAAGAGATATCTTCCTGACTAAATGTTATATGAGAACTCCTCCAATTCTCAGAAACATCCTGCTCTCCCAACTTTCAAATGTCCCTCAGCTACAGAGGTTCAGGGAGAAACTGTTTGCTGAAGATTTATTGTTTAACCATTTTATAATGGCTTAGCAGTTAAGTTCACACAAAAACAACAAATGATGATTAAGTAGAGATAGGTACAAGATCATGAGTGGCTTTGGTCTGACAAGAAAGTAGAATCTCTCTTTGATTCACCCCTGCTGGGAGAGAAATTTTCCAGGTGAAGGCCTTAAGATGAATTAGCAGAGGGCCAGTCACTATTCAACCTGAATGACAACTTTTACTTGCAAAGCCTTTTATCCTTTCTTGGCACTGTCACAGAATCAGCTCACTGCATTTCACACAGTCCCTGAAGGCACAATCAGGTATCACCTTCTCATAGGAGACTCCAAGATCATTGCCTGAGTCACCTTTACCACTCACCTTCTCTAACTCTAGAGATTTAGAAAAACAAAAAACAAAAACAGAAGGCCATATAGGCCCCTCAAACTACAAAATAGTTCAAAAAGAGTATGATTTGAATTAAATTCTGAAATCAATATTTTTCAAACCGGGGGTGTAGAAGAGTCTGAACAAAAAATGAAATAGAATGGAATAATAAGTATCAGAGTACATCGTGGACATAGTAAGTATTCTTTCCTGAAATGTTTGCCTCAGTAGTGTGCCTGTGTATACTGGGTCATGATGCAAAATACTGTTTCTTAATGTGAGTTACAGTTTAACAAGTTTGAAAGCCATGGACATTAATGGCTATAGTCCTGTCAGAACTGCTCAGATTTGAACATTGCTAGCCTCATTCCTTACCTGTTGCCCTGACCCCCTTCAAATAGTACCAGGATGATAATATCATGGGTATGTTCAGAGTCCTTGTACTAAGCTCATGCACACTCTTTAGCAAAGGCAAAAATTGAGTTTGACAGTCTGTGCCTAGGGCAATTTCCAAGGATTGAGAACCTGGCCTTCATAAGGTTGTATAACTTTTCAAATTTCCAGTGATAAGAAATGTGTCTGCCTGGCTGTGCTGTCCCATTACTTTGTGAATATATTTGAACATTATAAGCCATTTATATAGCCATAAGCCAGGGCAGTGACTTCCTTACACTCCCAAGAAGCCTGCTGCATAAAGCTCTGGCTAAAATTATCCCACAGGAGCCAGCTTCTGTGCTTGGCAGCATTAGGCATCCCAGATCACTTACAGTTCCTCAAATCTTTTTTTATGAAAAAGCCATTCTATCTGTTGGAGATTGCAATTTGCCTTTTAAATTTTATTTCTGATAAACTTCTGTCTGATGATTTTCTCAGGCAGTGTTTACCTGAGGGCAACCCAGAAAATTAGTAAAATAGTCAGTCAAATGAATGACTAAAAAATGCAGACAATTACAATGAAGGCTCAGGTACAGTAATTCCTCCTACTGCGTTCTTCTTCTTCAAGATTTCTGTGGCTATTCGAGGTCTTTTTTGGTTCCATATAAATTTTTGAAGTATTTGTTCTAAGTCTGTGAAATATGTTGTTGGTATTTCAATAGGGATTGCATTGAATCTATAAATTGCTTTAGGCAGTATGGACAATTTAATGATGTTGATTCTTCCCATCCATGAACATGGTATATGCTTTCATTTATTTGTATTTTCCTTAATTTCTTTCTTCAGTGTTATGTAGATTTCTGAGTACAGGTCTTTTACCTCCTTGGTTAACTTTATTCCTAGGTATTTTATTTTTCTTATTGCTATAGTAAATGAAATTTTTTTCTAGTTTCTATCTCTGATATTTTATTGTTGGTGTACAGAAATGCCTTTGATTTATGAACATTGACTTTGTACCCTGCTATTTTGCCATATTCACTTATTAGGTCAAGTAGTTATTTCATGGAGTCTATAGGATTTTCTGTGTACAGTATCATGTCATCTGCAAATAATGACAGTTTTACTTCCTCTTTCCCCAATGGATGCCTTTTATTTCTCTTTCTTGTCTGAATGCTGTGGCTAGAACGTCCAAGACTGTGTTGAATAGGAGTGAAGAGAGTGTACATCCTTGTCTTATTCCTGATCTCAGGGGGAATGCTCTCAGTTTTTCCCATTAAGTAGGATGTTGGCTTCAGGTTTCTCATATATAGCCTCTATTATGTTGAGGTATGCTCCCTCTATTCCTGTTTTGCTGAGTGTTTTCATCATAAATGGGTGTTGTACTTAATCAAATGCTTTTTCAGCATCTATTGATATGATCATGTGGTTTTTGTCTTTCATTTTGTTTATGTGGCATATTACATTTATTGATTTGTGAATATAAAACCATCCTTGCATCCCTGGGATGAATCCCACTTGATCATGGTGTATTATCTTTCTAATGT
This sequence comes from Furipterus horrens, assembly GCF_987537825.1. Lineage (NCBI taxonomy): Eukaryota > Metazoa > Chordata > Mammalia > Chiroptera > Furipteridae > Furipterus > Furipterus horrens. The sequence continues at coordinate 48,472,689 of NW_028327182.1, forward strand.
GTTGCTGGATCCAGTTTGCCGATATTTTGCTGAGGATTTCAGCATCTATGTTCATCAGCACTATTGGCCTGTAGTTTTCTTTCCTGACCTGGTTTTGAAATTAGAGTAATACTGGCTTCATAGAAAGAGTTTGGGAGTCTTCCCTCTTCTTGGATTTTTTATAATAGTTTGAGAAGGATAGGAGTTAGTTATTTCCTAAATGTTTTGTAAAATTCACCCATGAAGCCATCTGGTCCAGGGCTTTTGTGTGCCGGGGGTTTTTGATTACTGTTTCAATTTCAGTAGTTGTTGTTGGTCTGTTCAGACTTTCTGCTTCTCCTTGATTCAGTTTTGGAAGATTATATGTTTCCAGAAATTTGTCCCTTTCATCTAGGTTGTTGAATTTCTTTTTTTTTTTAATGTGTTTTATTGATTATAATATTACATTTGTGCCAATTTCCCTTCCCTCTGCTCCCCTCCACCCGGTGGCCCCCCTCCCTCCAGTTGTCCCCCCCTTTTAGATCATGTCCATTAGTTGTGCATACAGTTCTTCTCAACCTCTCTCTGTCTATTCCATTCCCTCCTACCATGATCCTTAATTCCTATATCATCCCCCTCCCTCTCCCCATTCCCCCTCCCTGTTGACCTCCCCCCAATATGTTCCCCGTACCTATAGTTCTTTTTCCACTCTCGTTGCCTGTTTAGTTTGCCTTTGTTTCAATTCCCTAGCTTCTGTTGTTTCTTGTGATGCAGTTTTCATTTTAGATTTCATTGTCTTGATCCTCCTTTTTCTAAACCAGTCCCTTTAACATCTCATATAACAGTGGTTTGGATCTAATGAACTCTTTCAGTTTTATTTTGTCCTGGAAACACTTTCTCTGTCCTTCTATTATGAATGACAATTTCGCTGGATAGAGTATTCATGGTTGTAGGTTTTGGATTTTCATTACTTTGAATATTTCTTGCCAGTCCCTTCTTGCCTGCAGGGTCTCCCTTGAGAAGTCAGCTGATAGTCTAATTGGGACCCCTTTGTACATAATTCTTTTCTTCTCTCTTGCTGCTTTTAAGATTCTCTCTTTATCTTTAATTTTTGACATTTTGATTATAATGTGTCTTGGAGTGGTTCTCCCTGGGTCCAGTTTTTTTGGAACTCTCTGTAAGTCTATTTCCTTCCCCAAGTCTGGGAAGTTCTCCTTTATTATATTTTCACTCAATTTTTCAAGTTCTAGTTCATCTTCCTCGCTCTCTGGCAAACCAATGATTCTTATGTTGGGCCTTTTATAGCTGTCCCAGAGGTTTCTGATCCTCTCATCGTTGCTTCCCATTTCCTCTCCCTGCATTGGTTGACTGCTTGTTCCTTCTCCATATTCCAGTTTGTTGAAATGAACTCTGAATTTTTTTTCCTCACCATCTGTCTCGTATGTGGTTTTGTTCCTTTCGTTATGAGTGTTTTTCGCTTCTTTCTCATCTTTTTCCAGATCTTTTGTGAATTCTGTAAGCCACCTGATAACAATGGCCCAGAACTGAGCATCTGACAGGTTTCTTATCTGTTCATCTGTCAGGTTCTCCATCTGTTGCCTGGTGAGCTGTGCCACTGGGATTTCTATAGTTGTCTGCCTCATTTTGACAGATGCGTTTTGTTTTCTTGGGCCGGCTGTAGGGGGCAGTGCCTGTGTACTCGTAATGACCCAGCGACCGGCCGCCGTTCGGCAGCCTTTCTTGCTGCGCCGTGGTGCTTTGTCGTCACAATCCAGTGACCGGTGCCTGTCCGCGACCTATTTCACAGCCCTGTGGCGCTTTCTTTGGGGGCGGGGGTCCAAGATGGATTCACACAGTTATTCCGCTAGGAGACCGGGATCCGTCCTCCCGCCCCCCTGGGCCTCACTGTTCAAGGCGATGTGGTGGCTGCTTTCCCCAGTGTTGGGGTCGCGAGCTGCCGGGGGTTCGACTGCAGCCGGGGTTGTTCTCCCCGCCGCTGTCCCAGGTGCGACCGCAAACAGCACCACCCCCTTTCGCTCTTACCTGCCCAAAGGGCGCCGCTGGTTTATAACTTCATATGTTGGGCTTCCGTGTAGTTTTATTTTCTGGAATTTCTAGTTATCCTTTGTTTTGAAGTAGTTGTATTCCTCTCTAGTTGTAGAGGGAGACCTAGCGCGTCCGTCTAAGCCTCCATCTTGGCCGGAACAGATGGTTGTTGAATTTCTTGATACAGTTGTTCGTAGTAATTTCTTACAATTCTTTGTATTTCTGTGATATCGGTTGTGGTTTCTCCTCTTTCATTTCTGTTTTTATTTATTTGGGTCCTCTCTCTTTTTTTCTTGATGAGCTTGGTGAAAGGCTTATCAATTTTGTTTATCTTTTCAAAGAACCAGCTTGTGGTTTTATTGATCTTTTGAATTGTTTGTTTAGTCTCTATGTCATTTAATTCTGCTCTGATCTTGTTGATTTCCTTCCTTCCACTCGCTCTGGGCTTTGTTTGTTGTTGTTCCACTAGTTCTTGTAGCTGTAGTGTTAGATTTTTTATTTGAGATTATTCTATCCTTTTTAGGTAGGCCTATATTGCTATGAACTTTCCTCTCAGGACTGCTTTTGCTGTATCCCATAGGTTCTGGGTTGTTGTGCGTTCATTATCATTTGTTTCCAGAAACTTTTTGATTTCTTTCTGATGTCATTGTTAGCCCATTCATTGTTTAACAGCATGTTATTCATCTCCATGAGTTTGAATGTTTTTGAGTTTTTTCCTTGAGGCTGATTTCCAGTTTCAAGCCATTGTGATCTGAGAAGATGCTTGATATAATTTCAATTTTCTTGAATTTGTTGAGGGTTGTTTTGTGTCCTACCGTGTGGTATATCTTTGAGAATGTTCCATGTGCACTTGAAAAAAATGTATATTTTGCTTCTTTGGTGTAAGAGACTCTTAGTCCCTCAGGATGGATGAAGAAACTACTCAGACACTCACTATTTGATGAAGGAAGGGAGGATGTTTTTCTGAGGAAAATTTCCCCCGTTTCTTTATTAGCCAGGATTTTTATCTACTTTCTACACACAGAAATGCATAAGAAAAATATGTAGCCCTTCACCAAATGGTTGGGAGTAAAAGGGAAATGCAGATAAATACAGTAATGAAATGCCCAGGTGTTTTACACAAGTTCAAAACATTTCCTCTTACTTAATTGTTCTGTTTTTCACATTCCACTGACAAGAATTTGAGGCTATTCAGAGAAAAACAGAGCAGGTTCCCTTTTCCTTATAAGCCACTTTGTATTTCTATTCTATCTTTAAAATCCCCCAGAGGGTGGGATTCATAGCAAGCATGAAAGACAAGAAATCAGCCAGTTAAGACCCAGGTTCTCATTTTTGGGCCGGGCTCCACAGAGTGGTTATTAAAGTCTTTTGAACCATGCCTGCCTGTTTCCCACACTTTGGGGTGAAAAGTTCTGTATATATCAACTAAGTTCATTTGATATAGATTTTTGTTCAATGCCTCAATATCCTTGGTGTTTCTTTGCTTCGAAGATCTGTCCATTGTTGACAATGGGGTATTAAAGTCCCCTACTATGAGTGCGTTGCTGTCTATATCCTTCCTGAAGTCCTTCAAAAATTTGCTTACACATTTGGATGCTCTTATGTTGGGTGCATATATTTACAAGGGTTATATCATCTTCATGGATTTTTCTCTTAAGTATTATGGAATGTCCTTCTTTGTCTCTTTTTAGGGCCTTTGTTGTGAAATCTGTTTTGTCTGATATAAGTATTGCTACCCCAGCTTTCTTTTCATGTCCATTTGCTTGAGATATTTTTTCCATCCCTTCACTTTCAGTCTGTGTAGATCTTTTGTTCTAAAGTGGGTCTCTTGTAGACAGCATACAAGTGGGTCTTGCTTTCTGATACCTTCAGCTACCCTATGTCTTTTGATTGGTGCATTTAATTCATTTACACTTAAGGTTATTATTCATAGGTACTTACTCATTGTCATTTTCCCCCTTTGTACTTGTGTTCCTCTCTGTCTCTCTTTGTTTCTTCATCTTCTTAAAGCAGACCCTTTAGCATCTTTTGCAATGCTGGATTGGTGGAGATGTATTCTTTTAGCCTTCTTTTGTCTGGAAAACTCCTTATTTCACCTTCCATTTTGAATGAGAGCCTTGCTGGATAGAATAGTCTTGGTTGTAGGCCTTTGTTTTTTATTGCTTGGAATATTTTTTTGCCATTCCCTTCTGGCTTGTAGTGTTTCTGCTGAGAAATCTGATGATAGCCTTATTGGAGCTCCCTTGTATGTTATTAGCTGTTTCTCTCTTGCTGCTTTATGATTCTTTCTTTGTCTTTCAGTATTGGTATTTTAATTATGATGTGTCTTGAAGTGGGCCTGTTGGGGTTCACCTTCATTCAGACCCTCTGTGCTTCCTGGACTTGCGTGACTTTTTCTCTCATCAAGTTAGGGAAGTTTTCTGTCATTAGTTTTTCAAAGAGGTTTTCTATCCCTTGCTCTTCTTCTTCTCCTTCTAGTATTTCTATGATATGAATATTATTACATTTCATGCTCTGCTGCAGCTCTCTTAAAACCTCTTCATTCTTTTTCATTCTTTTTTCATTTTGTTGCACTTTCTGGGAATTTTTTTTCTACATTGTCCTCCAGCTCACTGATCCAATTTTGTGCTTCCCCTAGTCTGCTTTTAATTCCTTCTACAGTGTTCTTCAATTCAGAAATTGTATTCTTCATTTCCTCCTGGCTCTTATTGATAGCTTCTATGTCATTTTTCATGCTGGTATAATTCTCAGTAAGGTCCTTGTAGTTTCCCTGAAGTTCCTTGTAGTTTTGCTAGAGTTCTTTGTAGTTTTCTTTGACTCGCTGATCTCATTGAGCTTCCCTATAATCCATGTTTTGAATTCCATGTCTGATAGTTTGCTTTCCTCTATTTCATTTAGCACTCTTTCTGGGGATTCCTCCTTTCCTTTCAATGGGGGATTGTTTCCGCATCTTCCCATTTTTGTGACTCTTGTTGTTTGTTGCTGCTTCTTAGATTGATCTGCACTTCCTGGTTCTGCCCCTGGTGACATCAGATCATGTACCAGTCTGGACCTAGGCAGCCTGTTGGAGACCACCAGAGATCTACTGCCTTTTTCTGTCTCCTTTAGTTGTTAATCTATTCAATCTGTGATCAGCTGTCAGGCTTAAGCACTGAGGGTGGGGCGGACTAAAACCTGCAGGTGGGGCTTTTGCTTCCCCTCAGGCTGATGCCACTTGGAGGAGAATGGTCTGCCTGCAGTATGGGAAATGAGTTAGTACTGGGACCCGGTTGGCTGCTCCCTCAGTTCTCTCCTCAAAGCCACCACCCCGAAGTCTTCCTAAGTGTCTCTAGTCCTATCTGCCCTCCCTTTGCTTGAGCCCAGGTTAAGTGGGTGTGAAAATATTTTCATACGTGATCTGTTTAAGAGCTCTTTGTCTCCAGCTCTTTCTTTCAGGTCAGCAAAAAGAAAAACCCGTGGCTTTCACTTTTCACAGCTGGATGCTATTTTACTTTCTGCTCTGTTGCTGTAAGCTGGGAAGCCAAGCTGGGGGCTTAGACCCTGCCCTTCTCAGGGGGAACTCCCAGCTGCTGAGCTGTTTCTCAGTCCCTTCAGCTGCCACCCGTGAGAGCCCAGCCAGCCCTTTCGCGTCTCTGCACTTCCTATCAGTCACGTTGTGATGAAGTGGCCTTTTCTGTCTTTCCGTGGTTATAAGACTTCTCTCCAGCTAGTGTTCAGTTGGTTATTCCAGATGATTTCTCCACAATTAAGTTGTAATTTCAGATTGGTCCTGAGAGGTTAGTGTAGTTTCCACTTACTCCTCTGCCATCTTGGATCGGCAATAGTGTTTCTTATATGCAGAGTACTGTGCTTATTATTTCATTTACATTTCCTTTAATTCTCTTTTAAAAATTAATTTTAGAAAATATGAGGAAGACGGGGGCAGAGAGAAAGAGAAACACACAATTATTCGTTGTTCCACTTTTTTATGCACTCATTGGTTGGTTGTGGTATGTGCCCTGATGTGAGAAAGACTCACAATAAAAACACGGGGCCATAGCTGGTGTGGCTCAGCGGACTGAGCATCAGCCTGCAAACCAAAGGGTCATTGCTTTGATTCCCAGTCAGGCACATGCCTGGGTTGTAGGCCAGGTCCCCGGTTGGGGACGGATGAGAGGCAACCACATGTTGTTGTTTCTCTCCCTCACTTTCCCCCTCCTTTCTCCTCTCTCTAAAAATCAATAAACAAGATACTTAAAAACAAAAACAAAAACAAAAACAAACAAAAAAACCCACCAGGACACAGGACTTAAGCAGTAGAGGAGGCTGTGTTTATTCATAGGTTTGCAGAGCTGGGTGCACAGCGAAGGCCTGCACACCCAAATAGACAAAGGAAGCTGGTTTTATACTAACACAAATAGCACCCTCCCACTTCCCCTTCCTCCTCTGTTTCTCCATGCATGGATACTCCAGAGATACAATCTAATGCAATTAACTAAATTAATTGAAGATAGTAATCTTCTAAAATTGCTGAGCTGTCCAGCTACATTTTCCCATTTCCTGGTGTTTGGTGATCAATATCGTTCCCCTTTGATCTCAGATGCATTTGGGCTGAACTGCAGAAATACCACTTCCTGACTTGTAGGTATGCTAATACTGTTGACTCTGACTCAGAGATCCCCTAATTCAAGGTTTAATTACATTTGTTCATTGCTGCTAATTATTTACTATTCTGGTTTTAGATCACCAGTTTCTTTGTAACTTAAAATTCCCCCTGTCTCTTTTGGAAAATTCACTGCTCAAACCTCTAATTTGTCCCTTCAAATCTCACGAGGATCTCTCAACTTTCTGCCTCATAGACAATGGGTGAAGATCTCATGCTCTAGTTGCTTTAAGCTGGACATGGTCGTTGTCCTATCTACCCTGGGGTCTAGAAATCCCTAACAAAGTGGGAGTGTGGAGGGGAAGGTGGCCTTCCTGCATGGGGAAGGATCTTGTTCAGATCAGTTGGCTGTCCTTGGGCGGCGGCATGCTCTGTTTCCAAGGGCTGGCATTGCTGAACAAACTGGCATCCTTGTATTCTGGGAGAAACAGATTTGGCAACAGGGTTAAAAGGCATAATTAAAGCCATAATCACTAGATGACAACAGGCAGGGATTAATTTTTAATGTCCCTCATTAAAAAACAAAACTGGTTTCTTTGGCAAAAGGTGTACAAGGCATGTCACACCTGTTTAAAGCTCTTTTGCCCACTAAACTTAGTTTGGGCTGAGGGGAATATTTTAGGATTTCCACCCTTTCGGGTCTCTGGGCCCTTTCTGTCCAAGCCATTAGGACAGAAAAAAAGAGAAACCAGTTTTAAAGTGAAGCCTACAGACCACCCTATACTTTACCAACCCTACCACTTAATTCAGCGAAACCATTGAGTTTCAGGAGGCAGCGATGCAGATAGGCTTCTTAAGTGAGGCCTATACGTACAGTTACTCAGGTAATGAGATCATAGGCTTATAAGCCCTATGAAAACAGAAGGAAGAACACACATGTTAATTTACACAACACAACCCACAATCCAGTCTCTGAATCTGTAAAACTGTGGAGACATCCAGCCACAGGGCCTTTGCTGGAATAATATTTAATAATGGCAATTTGACAGGTCCTCCTTGCTTGTAGATTGAGCATTTTTGATGATGTCACAAACCTACTTTTAACTTCTAAAGGAAAACAAAATTTTAAAGGCAGTTAGCTGCACTTGTTTATAGTCTACCACTGAGCATTGTGATTTTCCTCAAATCACGATTTTTTCCTTAAGATTACCCTCCTTGTTATTAAAGGGACTGCATTAAGTCCAGTTTTAATTTAGCCTGTTCATTTGCATAAACACAACAAGAGCAGCAATTGATTACATATAATCTTTAAGTCTGCTTTGCTGGAACTCACACAGGAACCTTCAGGTTGACTTTCAGTTTGCCCTTGTGGGCACAGAAGCTGAGCCATACACCTGCCATCTGGTCTTGCTTGTAAAATCCCTGCTTTTTCCAAGTCCTTCAGGTTTGCCATTGTGCCTTAAGGTTCCTTCTAGCCATATTTCAGGAAAGCAACCTGTGTTCCTTCCCTGGAAAGACTGCTATGAACCACACCACCAACCAGGATATCAGGATTTTTCGTTATGTGCTTTCCTTAGCTTCAAAAGTCAATTCCAGTTCCTCAGGGCTTTCTGGTAACAACCAGAACCCAGGCATGCCTCCTTTAGTCATGACATCCCCGTCAGTCAAAGCCTCGGTTGACAAAACCACCATTAGCAACTGGTCTTATTAGTTTTATGCAAAGAAACCGTATGTCATTACTTATCTCTTTAGAATGCCAAATACTGGAGGGATCAAGAAGGGAGAAAAATATAAAGGCATGAGGGAAAATCTTTGTCCTTCAAAACTGCATCTGCATGCATTATTCCTTCCATTACTAAAATCATACAATTTCTTCTCAAAACTTTTACAAACTTTTAATAAACCTTCTTCATTTTCATGCCTTACACTTTCCCTTGTTCTCCTTGTTTTCATGTGAAGTTTTAACTTTCCCTTAGAAACCTCAATTTTTCCTTTCAGAGCAATAATTCAAAACACAGAAAGTTAGGCACTTTCACCAGTATGTCCACCGACCTTCTAGAGACGTGCCCTTGGCAAAGACATGCTCACTTGCTCAGACTGGAATGCTCATCAGCCCTGAAGGACTCTTCCTGGGTCCTGGATGGCCAAGACATTTTCCCCAACTGGTTCACAGATGACCTGTCCAAGGTCTTACTGGTCAAAAACAGATACAGAGAATTCCAGAATAAAACAAAATTTAGAACAGTAAAATTCAAAGCATATTAGACTTTTATAAAATCAGAACACAAGCAGCTGAGGTTTCCTCTTATCCAGGTTCAAAACTTCCATAACTGTTTCCTCTTTACTTCTTACAACTTTTCACAGACCTTCTGCAACATTCACAAACTTTCTAAATACCCTTTACTTCTTCAGATTTAACCATAACCCTTTTCCAATTCTTGTTCTTTTCCACGTTGTGAAGGATTATACTCAAACTCAGCATCTGCCAGCTAAAAGTTTCTAGATCTGCAGAGATATCCTGCAACTTTTTGAAGCTTATGCTACTCCTCCCCCCTCCTAACATACACTTCCTGAGCTTTCCTCCAATTGAGGAGTTTCTCAAGTGTGCTATCTGGCCAGCTTTTTGTTACCAAAGTAACTTTCAAGAGTCCCCTGCTTACAGCGTTTTCTGGATTTAGACCAGAATACCTTCTCATCTGGTCCCTGTGCTTCTGTAGGAATGCCAATGGAGGTTCCTCTTTCTTTGCTGCATCTCAAATGCCTTGGAGACATTCTGTGTGCTGGGAACGAATTCCTTGATTCCACTGATGACAAGGTTCCTAAGGTCTCTCATCTGAGCCCTATCCTCCGGCTTGTTATTATCCCATCTAGGATCTATACTGGGAAACTTTTGTTCGGCTGGGACAATTCCCTGACAAGGAGGATGCTTTCTTTTCCACACCCTTATAGCATCCTGTCTGATCATTCCCCTTTCTTCCTCACTGAAGAGGATGTCTAGAATGGACATTAGTTCTGTCCATATGTCAAAACAACACTCTTCTTTAAGATATAGACATGTCCCCCCTGCTGAAGCAGTGAGGAGGTTGAGAGCCCTCCAGTTTTGTAGAGCTTATGCCTGCTAGGGATTCTAGTTGTTTCTGGAGTGCAGCCAGAGTTTCCCCCATCATAGATAGTGCTTCAGCTGTGTCTTGGGAAAACTTAGTGCTGTATACCTATTGAGGTGCTCTATGTTATAACCCTAGAGGTGGTGCCAATTGGCAGCCAAGCTGTGTGTCTTCTCCCCTGCTGCTGCTGTGTGAGGAGAGGGAAGAGCAGCCCTGACAGCTGCTGCTTCCACCACAGTTTGAAGAAAAAAAGGCCTGAGTTTTAAAAGTGTCACTATTTTTTCTGCTTTGGAGAGGCAGGAACCCTGCTGTTTCTGTAACCTGTAGCAAGTTAATTACCCTATTGTTCTCAGGACTTAATGGCTTCTTAGGGGATTAGATGGCTGCTTGGCTAGCAAATTTAACATTGCCTCTCCCTGCAGCTTTTGTGGGGAGTACTCAGATACAAATTGAATTGCTGTCAGTCAGTCACCTGGGGTGGAAAGAAATCCTGCAAGCTTTGGGGGAATGGGGAAATTCTCAAGGTAGCCACTCCAGTGTCAATGGAGAAAGTAATCTCTTCTCCTCCTCTTCAGGTCCCACCTTCAAATTTATCACGGGCTCCTAGTGGGACCCAGTCAAAATGAGCCCCTGACTTTCCTATTCCTCATTAAAAGTCATGAGAGGAATTACCTGATTTTCCTTCTTTAATTCTGGGCAGTCTTTCTTAAAGTGGCCTGGTTTTCCACACTTGTAACAGCCACTCACAGATTTGGGGAAATACCCTTGTCCTCCTCTTTTATCCTTCTGCTTGCTTTTCTGAGAATATTTAGTATTACCCCATCTTTTCTTGGGAGGATACATCTGTTGTTTGGGGGGAATGGGGATGGTTTCAATGTCCTTCTTGCATTGTTCTAATTCCTTTCTTAATCTAGAGTAAGTTTCTGCTGTGGGTGTTGTGGGCATAGCTACTGGTGGGGCATCTATTAGGTGTCCCTGGCCTGATCAGTCTGTACTGTCTGTCCGTGGTGCCTCTGCCTGGTTGACCACCAGCTGGCCAGGGCTATTATAAGGTGGTGGGAGACAGGAAAGAGGGTCCCAGGCTTTACCTTCTTCTTTTACAGGGAAGAGACCTGTGGATCTGCTGGTAGGTGGTAACCAGCAGAGAATACATTCCCTCTCTTTCTTAGAAGCTAATGCCTGGTTGCTCTCAAACCAGGGCTTGACAGATCCAAATTTCATCAGATCCATATTGGGGCCAGAAGACAGATCGCCTCTTAATGAGTTCCTTTGGCCAAAGGAGACAATATTTTATCATTTTCTCTTTTTCTTAATTTGAGTCCGAGGATCTTTTCCCCAATGCTCTAACATTCTCCCTAATGGACTATAGGGAGGAATGTCTATGGGGTGTTTTTTTACTCCTTTTCTTTAATTTCCCTAGGTTTAGAATTTTTATTTCCCATCCTCAGTCAATTCCTGTGTGGCTGTTGATTGTATCCTCAACCCCTCTTTACTGGAGGTTTCTTGAACGTGAACCCATGAGTTCAATCCCCCATATTGGAAGTTTCTTGTTTATAGACCCCATATACTCAACCTCCCATACTGGAAGTTGTCAGGGTAGCCCTGCTCTGAGAAATCGCCCAGAGACTGCTGTGGGAACAGATAACTGGTTTATTGAGGGAACAAAGGAAGGGGGAAGAGGGTTAAGGGGAAAGACAATTCCCTGGACTGACTCAACAGCCCGTAGGAGCAAGGGAAGCAGTGGTGAAGGGGGTGGGGGTAGCTCCCGGTCCTCCTCATGGGCCTGTAGGAATCGCCTCCGACACTTCTGCAGGCACCTTTTTTATACACCTTTCGGTAAGGGGGAGTTTGCTTATTGTATTAAATGTGGCGAGGGCACGGAAGTAATTCCAGCAAGGAGAATGGGTCGGATGGAGGGCTGCCGCACACTCTGGCAGGTCAGCGAAGAGCTGTGCAGAGACCTCTCCTTTTATTGTGTTTTGCAAGTATAGAAATCAATAGGGAGGGTAAAGAATGAGCTCACAGGTACATTCCAATAATGATTACAATATACAATTACTTACTTAGGATTAAAACAATGAGAGGTTAATATATAAACTATGAAGAATGATTTCTATCAAAAGCAAAAAATAGGAATTCAATCATCTATTCTTTTAAGATTATGGGAACGGCCACACTGTTCCTTAAACTTTAACAGAAAGCACACAGGGTTAAACACCACCTGTTCTTGGCTTTGTTTGGTTTCTTTGGCAACATCAGGGAAGATGGAGTACTCTGCAAAATTCCCTTTAAGTCACAGGATGTCTTGAAACCCTTAGCCTGATCAGTCAAAGACTGTCGGCACCAGCGAGTTCAGCTCGCCAGCTCGGGTCATAGAGCACCTGGACCGAGAGGCATGAGAACATGCCTCAGTTTAGGAACCTTGATTTCCAGCATCACTTATTGACATATTCAATAGGTCATTTACATCTCATTGCTTTCCCCCTCCCACACTAGCTTAGTTAACATATTGGACTAAGTACATTAATATTTCCTCTGGGAAAGTTTCAGTCCATCAACATATCTTTTGGGAATGGCTAAATCTATTAGCATTTCCTCTGGGAAAGTTTCAGTCTATCAACATATCTTTTGGGAAATGCTAAATCCAGGGCCAGGTTGATTACCAAAGTCCAGGTGTACATGATCTGACAAAAGTTTCTTGCCCATGGCCTGTGTGCTCAACCCCCTGTACTGGAGGTTTCTGACACACAGCCTGTGTACTCAACCCCCCATATTGGAGTTTTCTTGCACACAGCAGGAGATTCACTTTGTCCATCTCTGGCTGTTTCCCTCATAGGAGAATAAAACCACGGATTGGGACTTTGCACTCACTTCATATCTTGAGATACATCTCAGCCACACACACTCATCGACCTCCAAGGATGACCACCAAGGCAGTATAAGTTTCATACCTTGGCCTGTGCATGAGGTTGCCTGGTTGCCACAGTGCTCTCTCCTCCTCCTCACTCCCCTGCATCAATCTACTGCTGTCCCAACAAGAAGTCACAGGTCTGTTTCCAGACACTGTGAGGTGGGTGGGTCTTGGGTTGAGCAGGCCACCCAAAAATGGATAGAATGCATATCCCTGCCTCAGCTCAGAGCCCCTCCCACACACAGGTGGAGGATCCTGGACGAGCCCTCAAATTGTGAGAAACACTCACAATAAAAACACAGGGACACAGGACTTAAGCAGTAGACAGGGCTTTGTTTATTCACGGGTCTGCAGAGCTGGGTGCACAGCTGAGGGTAGTAATTTCCTAAATTGTTTGCTGAGCTCTCTAGCTACATTTTCCCATTTCCCAGTGTTTGGCGCTGAATATATTTTCCCTTTAATCCCAGAGACATTTGGGCTGAGCTATGGAAATATTACTTCCTGACTTGTAGGTATGCTAATACTGTTGACTCTGATTCAGAGACCCCCTAATTCAAGATTTAATCACATTTGTTCTTTACTGCTAATTATTTCCTACTCTGGTTTGAGAGTCACCAGCTTCTTTGTACCTTACACCTGACCAGGGATGAACCCACAACCTTGGTATATCAGGACAATGCTCTAACCAACTGCGTACCTGGCCAGGGCCCATTTCCTTTAATTTTTACAAAATTCCTTTGAAGAAAGTATGACGGCAATTTTACTTTTAAGGAAACTGAGAATTATAAAGAAGATAAGTAACTTTTAAGTTCTCATGAGTGGGATGCCAGATCTTCATGCTGAATCTTCATGGAGGGAGAGGACTTAGCTTACACGAGGAGCCCTTCTAGTCATTTTCATGGAGAGGTTTGCACTTTTTCATTGGCCCTTCTTTCTGAATATTCTGCCTGTCAACTCACTAGGTATCAGATAACTGAGAGGGAAAACTCAACACATTCCTGAGTATTTATGGGGAGAAATGAAGGTCAGGTTCAAGAGCATGCCTCAGAAGGCCCAGGCATGGCCTTGCCTGAGATTTGGGCCTGCAAGGGGCAAACAGGGAGCTTGCTGAGAGAGAAAATTAGATGCAGACCCAGTTGACATGGCTGGGAGATGGGGAAAGCAGGGGGTCTGGGAGGGTGAATTAGTGTCCTATTGCTGCTGTTGTAGGGGCTTCAGCCATTCCCTGCGAGGAATTCCAGTCATCCCCTAAGGGCCCCATTGCCTAAGGCCTGTAAATATTTGCAAATGTCTGCTGCTAGCATTAAGTAATTGCCTCTTTGAGGCTTTTCTCTTGCAGATAATCCGGCCTTTCTGCAGAGCTGTCTGTCTTGCAGAGAAAATGGCTAAGCAGCCTACTATGACTGAAGATAACCCCGTAAACCTTGTCCCTGTTGCTGCCAAATGTCACGTACACAGCTACTTGCAGCTGCCCCACCCCCACTTCCTGCCAGGGTTGTTTTCCCGCTGAAGGAAAAGACCCTATATATACCCTGCCTTAAACCCCATTTGGGGTTGGTGCCATTTTGGAGACTTGGTCTCAGCCTGGCCACTGGCAATAAATCCTTTACTTTCCTTATCCACTGTCTCCGAATGGTTTATTCTCGCTGACTCTGCCATAACATTTTGGAGATCCCAGCGAGATACCCTCTCCGGAGCACAGTGCCAACTTCGACGAACCCCTATGGACTCAGTGGACCCTGTGCAGTTCTCCGAACGGCGATGAGACTGTGGCCACACGCTCAGAATTCTGAGCATCCCTCATGTTTTCGTGGATTGTATGGGGCCACGGTTTCCGCCGGCGACCTGGTATAGGGACAACAAAGGTGGATGGCCAGTCTCGGCGAACAGGTGAGTGACTCCTAGAGGCACCTGTCATCTGTGGGCAAGGCGCCCCTTGATGCCTGGACGCAGGGTCGAGTTTAGTTCTCCTTTAATAAGACTCTGGTTGGTCTGAAGTATTCAGACCGGTTGGTTATTGAGTTCTCTGGAATCAGGTTTTGGCTCAACCACCTGTTAGTTGACATAGTGCATGCCAAGAGGGTTCAAATCTGGACAAGGGATGGGGAGGGAAACTATTTAACTTCTGTGTGTGTGTGTGAAGCGAGCGAGTGAGGGGAATTAGGGGCTCACCCCTAATTCATCGAGTGTGTGGCTCCACAGCTACAGCTACAGAGTCTGAGTGGGCCCTAACCTGCGGATTCTCGGCTTGTCATACAGCCTAATGGCTGGTAAACCCAGATTTTACTTGGGCAGCCTTAGCTAAGATAAGCCTAAGTATCTCGTGAGAGCAGAGGGCAGGTGGGCATCTGAGTGGCTTCCTTTGGGGTGTTCCCTACTCTTGTTTTTCTGCGTCGTGAGGCAGGGAATTGCTCCTATGCCTTGTGTTCCCGCCCTTGATTGTAATCCAAATTAAGTGTATATTTGTAGCGGTCGCCTTAGTCATCATGGGTGAGTGTTGGTCCAAGTCCATACATGCTCCTGAGTTTTTCCCAATTCCAGGGGCAAGACTCTTCTATGAGCCCTGATGCTTTAGAGATCCTCTGCAGATCAGAATGGCCCACTTTCAGGGTGAGATGGCCTCCAGGAGGAACTCTGAATCTAGGCATCATACGGGCAGTGCACCTCATTGTCAAGCCCGGTCATCCTGACTAGTTCGATTACATCAACCGCTGGCAGGAACTGGCTAGAGACCCACCTACTTGGCTCCAAAGGTGTGTAGGGTCAGAATCCCACAAAGTTCTCTTAGCCCGACAGCCTCAGGGCAAGGATCAGCGCAACAGATCAAAGTTCTCTAAGCTGAGTCGTCCAAGCTCTTCATCTCTCCCTTCAGACCCTGAGGACGATCATCTTCTGCAGCCCCCTCCCTATGGCAGAGCCCCCACACCCCTCTACTCCCAGGTCCCATGGGTGGAGCCAGACTCCACTGGCATAGCCTCCTTTGAGCTGTCTCCCCCAGGGAGTCCCCCTTCCTCCCATCTATGGCTGAGGCACCCGCCCAGCTCCGCTAATTCTTCTAGTGAGGCCCAGGCCATCAGGCCTGTCCTCCCGTTGAGGGAGGCTGTTGGGCCCGGTCCTGGGCACCAAACCACTTACATATATGTCCCCTTCTCCACTAGTGACCTGTATAACTGGCGAGCTCAGAATTCGTCATTTTCTGAGCAGCCCTGAGCTCTCACTAGCTTGTCTGAATCTATTTGCTGGTCACATTGACTGACCTGAGAGGACTGTCAGCAAATCTTGATGGCTCTTTTATATGGGTTGAAGCAGTTCCCACCCAGACTGAGAAGGCTCGAGAGGTTTCAAAGGCTTTATTGAACCTAGTTATTCCCTGATATGGGTTGCCTATAAGGATTGGGTCAGACAACAGTCCAGCTTTTGTAGCAGAGATAGTTCAGGTTATAGCTCAAGCTTTAAAAATCAAGTGGAACCTTCACGCCGCCTATCGGCCCCAGAGTTCAGGTCAGGTAGAATGTATGAACCAGTCCCTGAAGCAAACCCTGCGAAAGCTCCATCAGGAAACTAATTCTCCCTGGCCAGACCTCCTTTCATTGGCCCTTTTCTGGTCCTGGTGTACTCCATATACTGATGACCTGACCCCTTTTGAAATATTATACAGTAGGTCACCACCTTTGTCATCCCGGATAGGGGACTTGCAGGTCAGGGGTGACTACACTTTAGTCCAGCAACTGCAGGCCCTCCAAAAGACCCTCGCTTCAATCCAACAGCAAGTCCTGGAGAGGCACCCGATCCATATAGTAATGCCCCTGCAGCCAATTAGGCCAGGGGACCAAGTTCTTATAAAGGTTTGGAAAAGTCAACCTTTAGGACCGTTATGGGAAGGGCCTTACACTGTTGTTCTTACCACCCCCACAGCTATCAAGGTTGTTAGTGTCGCTGCTTGGGTACATCACACCCGGGTCAAGCCTTGTCCACCAGGGACCCCCGAAGCAGGACCCAAAGGGATTGAGGAATCGCCACCAGCACCAATCCCTTTTCAGAGGTCAGAGCATCTCAAGCGACGGCAATGATAGGACAGTGTTCCTGGTTATTTTTAGTACCCATTACTTTAGTTGTAGCGTTCTTTGCCACTGGACTGTCTGTTACAGCTCCAGCTGACTGGAAACTTTGTGAAAGCATCCTCTTTGGACTCCTATATGTGTTTATGTGTTCTGTAATTATACTTATATACTGTCTGCTTTATTAAAGAGCAATTTAAGTCAGCATTGAAGAAACCCAGCTCCTCTTCCTCACTACCCAGCCTCCCCCAGACTCAGTTATCTAGGTAGTCCCAGTGATACAGAAACGGGGTGTCCAAAAACAAACCCCAGAGTTTGTGGCTGAGGGATGGGGAAAAGGGAAGCAGCTTTTAAGACACCTTTGCATGCCCGGGGCTGATTGCTAGTGTCTTTGTTATGCAAAATGGCTTTGATACTTCCAAGGCCTAAGAAGATGGGAGGAGTATTGAACTGTGGGCTGGTACTGAAGGAGCCTACAGAGCCTGTGTAGGGTTCTGTGAATGGTCAGAACTGGTTGCAACACCCACTGCGTCAGAGGACGCAGTCGGGGATATATAAACAGCTGCGGACATTTTAGCTGGGGCTCTCGCTCTCTTGCTCTCTCTCTCACTCTCGTGCTCTCCCTCCATGTGGTTTGGAGGAGGGGGCTCTCCAGGTTGCTCTGTCTCTCATGCTCCCTCCATGTGGCTTGGTGAAGGGGTCCTCTCCATGCGGTTTTGAGAAGCTAGGTTCTCCATGCAGATTAAAGAAGCTGAGTTCTCCATGCGGTTTTGAGAGGGCTTTCCAGGCTGCTTTAAGAGGCTCTCGCCATGTGGTTTTGAGAAGGAGAGGAGATCCACGCAGTTTGCAGGAAGAAGGCAGTTTACAAGGAGGCTGAGAATCCACACGGTTCTGCATTAAAAGCTGGAGGGCACCACGGCGCAGAAAGGACCTCCTCAATCAGATTTGAGTGATTGGTAGCTACTGGTAAAGCTGAACTGTGCCTAGGAAGTAGAGAAATGGTGTTTCCGACTTTCCTAAGGCTGATCTGGTTTGGTAGGGGGTGGCAGAACTATGTGTTTGTGGGCATTTTAAAGAACATAAGACTCAACAGCAGAAATCCACAAATAATCTAAATCTACTTAACTGTTAAATAAACAGTTCTTTTTCTTTTCACTAAACTCTAGTACTGAGAGTTGTAATTCTGGCAGCGGGCAATCGGGCCCCTAACTAAACAGCCTGTGGGTTCTGTTTCAATCTGAGCAGCTCAGAGGTTCTGTTACACCAGGAAGGACTCCAAAGGTCTCATCTAGAGACTAGAGGGGGGAATCGTTACAGAGTAGGAATCTCCAAAAAATCCCCAGAGCCTACAGGTTGGGGGATGGGGAAAAGGGAGCAGCTTTTAAGATGCCTTTGCGTGACTATGGCTAGTAAATAGTGTCTCAGTTATGCAAATGGCTTTGGTTCTTCCAAGGCCCCAAGAAGATGGAAGGGGTTTTGACCGTGGAATGGTACAGAGGAAAAAGTGGTCCCAGAGCTTTTTCTTGAGAATAAAACACAGAAGAAAGAGAGAATGAGGAAATAGACCTCATTAACACTCTGAATCCAGGGGACAAAGACTCACAGACAAAAGGAGCTGTTTTGGCGCCAAACTGAGCCCAGGTAGAGGTGGGTTCTGCAGCACCGCCCTCTCTGCAGGTGGAGGCCGCTTCCACTGCACCACCTCCTCCACAGGTTGGAGTGGCTTTCACAGCGCCCACCCCTCTGCAAACTTGGGGCTTCCCTCCCACCAGTCCTTTCAGTTATGGCCTCTGAAGTGACCGCAAAAGCCCATGGCTTTGCCCCTGCAGGAGGAGTGGGTTTC
Organism: Furipterus horrens; assembly: GCF_987537825.1. Classification (NCBI taxonomy): domain Eukaryota; kingdom Metazoa; phylum Chordata; class Mammalia; order Chiroptera; family Furipteridae; genus Furipterus; species Furipterus horrens. Next base: position 48,491,191 of record NW_028327182.1, read on the forward strand.
CCACACCAGAACCCACCAAAGAACCCAGTATTCACTGGGGGCCTCCAGTGAATTAAGTCATGTAAGTGCTCCACCATGGTGGATGAGTCACGTGGATTTCCCACCATCTTGTGGGTGGTACATACAGGTGCCACCATCTTTGAAGATGCTTCATGTAATGCTGCTACCATCTTTGAAGTGGGCAAAATGGTGCGTTAGGTATGCTCTTCAGGTGATGTGCCTTGTTAGTACAATGGTATATGTCTAGACATTCAGGTCATTGCTGCATGACAGGGTGTTTGCAAGGTCTAAGCTTCAGAAAACTGCAGGATATCTACAAATCTAGGGAATTTTTAGCTAGAAAAAATACTGAGTTTGAGTATAGTCCTTTACAGTTTGGAAAGAACAAGAATTGGAAATGAGTTATGGTTAATTCTGAATGGGTAAATATATGGAAAGATTGTGAAAGTTTTTAAACCTGGAAAGAGGAAACCTCAACTATGCGTGGTCTGATTGTATGGTTACTGTACTCTGTATTGGTATTGGCCAATGAGACCTAGGAAAGGTCGTCTAGAATTCTCTGTATTGGTATTGGCCATATGCTCTGAAAGGAAAATTGATGTTTTCCAGGGAAAGTTAAAACTTCACATGTAGAAGAGTGAACAAAAGAAAGTATAAGACATGAAAATGCAATTTTAGTGAATATTAGAAGGACAAGAATTTTCCTTCACACTGTATATTTTTCTCCCTACATAATCCCTCCACAATTTGGCAATTTGAAAGAGTAAGTAATGACATTAGGTTTCTTTGCATAAAACTAATAAGACCAGTTGTTAATAGAGGTTTTGTTAACCAAGACTTCGACTGGAACATCATGCCTGAAAGAGGCATGCTTAGGCTCTGGTTGTTACCAGAAAGCCCTGAGGAACTGGACTTGACTTCTGAGGGTAAAAAAAGTCCATGAGAAAAAAAGGCCTGGCACCTTGGTTGATTGTGTGCTCCATGGCGACCTTTCCAGGGAAGGAATGAAGGTTGCTTTCTTGAAAGACAGCTAAAAGGAACCTTAAGGCACAATGGAAAACCTGAAGAACTTGGAAAAAGCAGGTGTTTATAGTCAAGGCTGAATGGCAGGTGTGTGGCTCAGCTTCTGTGCCCTGACATGCAGACTAAAAGTCAACATAAAGGTTCCTTGAGTAAGTTCCAGCAAAGCAGACGTAAAGATCATAAGTGATCAATCACTGCTCTTGTTGTGTTCATGCAAATGAACAGGCTAAATTAAAACTGGACTTAATGCAATCCCTTTACTGACAAGGAGGGTGATCTTAAGGAGAAAAATCATGACTCAAGGAAAATCACAAAACTAATACAGCTGTCTATAAAGTTTATTTTCATTTGAATGTTAAACCAGGTCTGTGACATTATCAAAGATGCTTAATTTATAGGCAAGAAGAATGTCAAATGCCTTGCAACTGTATGTCTTCCCAATAAGACAGCCTCGCAGATTTAAGAGACTGGTTTGTGAGTTGTGCTGTGTGAATTAACAACGTGTGTTCTTTCTGTTTTCATAGGGCATAAGCCTATGATCTTATTACCCAAGTGATGGTGTTACAGAAACAGGGGAGTCCAAAAATCCCCAGAGTTTGCTGCTGGGGGATGGGGAGAAGTAAGCAGCTTTTCAAATGCTTCCACATGCCTGAGGCTGGTGGCTACTGTCTTTATTATGCAAATGGCTTTAATGCATCCAAAGCCTCAGGCAGATGGGAGGAGTCTTGAACCAGGGGATGGTATGGAAAGCACACAGAGCCTACGTAAGGGTCTGTGAATGGTCAGAACTGTTTGCAACGCCCACTGCGTCAGATGACGCAGTCAGGGATATATAAGCAGCTGCAGACATTTTAGCGGGGTCTCTCAAGCTCTCGTTCCGGCTCTGGCTCTCACTGGCACTCTGGCTCTGGCTCTGGCACTCTGACTCTCGCTTGTGCTCTCACTCTGGGACTCTCTCAAGCTCTCGTTCGGGCTCTGGCTCTCACTGGCACTCTGGCTCTCACTCTGGCGCTCTGACTCGGGCTCTCACTCGCGCTCGCGCTCTCGGGCTCTCGCTCTCTCGCTCTCCTGTGTGCTCCCTCCACGTGGCTTGGTGAAGGGGCCTTCTCTATGTGGCTTGGAGAAGAGGTCTCCGGGCTGCTTTAAGAGGCTCTCGCCATGCGGTTTTGAGGAGGAGAGGAGATCTGTGCGGTTTGCAGGAAGAAGGCAGTTTGCAAGGAGGCTGAGAATCCAGGCGGTCCTGCATTGAGAGCTGGAGGGCACCACAGCACAGAAAGGACCTCCCCAATCAGGATTGAATGATTGGCAGCTGCTGGTAAAGCTGAACTGTGTTTGGAAAGTAGGGAAACAGTTTCTCTGACTTTCCGAAAACTAGCCTGGTTTGGAAGGGGGGGAGGCAAGGATATGTGTTTGTGGGTATTTTAAAGAGCATAAGACTTAACAACAGAAATCCGCAAATAACTAAATCTATATAACTGTTAAATAAAGAATTCTTTTTCTTTTCACCAAACTCTGGTATTGAGAGTTATAATTTTGGCGGCGGGCAATCGGGCCCCTAACTAAAGAGCCCGTGGGTTTGTTTTCAACTGGAGCAGCCCAGGGGTTCTGTAACAATTTGGCACCCCAGGTGGGACGTTAATAATTGCCCGTGGCAGGTCGACCCCCTTGGGAGACACCTTCTGAGGGCGCCGACCGCCTAAGCACGCCAGTGTGGTGAAAAGAAAATAGAACTGAGAAGGGATTAGAGAAGTAAGATTGTTTGCTAAAACGTATTTCTGAAGTATTTCTAAAATAATGGCATCGTGGATACTAGATTTGTTTGTCCGGTTAGGAGAATTCCTGGAAGTAATAGAATTATGGATGCCGGAGTGGTATATATGTTTTCTAGTCCTTGGGATTGTTTTGGTTATAGCCATTAGCATGTATGTCTGGGTTAATAAGAGCAGTTCTGGGCAAGTCCCTGATGACAGCCCGCTGGGAAGAATTTTGGAAAATTGGGATAAATACTGTCGTTATCCTATGACTAGAAAAATATTAATTTATTATTGTAATACTGTTTGGCCTGAGTATGTTCTGGGTGGTAAGAAAAGGTGGCCTGTGAATGGTACCCTGAATTATCATGTCATTAAGCAATTGAAAAGGTACTGCCTGCAATCAGGAAATTGGGAAGATGTTTATTATCTAAATGCATTTGCAGAGTTGCATAATAAGACCTTAGCAGAAATGGAGGCCCAAATAATGGTGCAGAGGAAAAAAAGAGGTCTCAAAGCCTTTTCCTGAGAGTCAAACGCCGGAAGAAAGGGAGAATGAGGAAGTAGCCCTCTTTAATTCTCTAAATCCGGGAGACAAAGGCCCTAATTTGGCACCAAGCCAGGCACAGGTGGGGGCGGTTCAGGAGGCCATAGCTTCCGCAGCAGTGGCTCCACCTCCTCTGCAGGAGGCCCAGGCTTCCGGGGCGGCGGTTCCTGTGGCGCAGCGCCCTCTGCAGGTGGAGGTTGCTTCCACCATACCACCTCCAGAGATGGAAGTGGCTTCCGTGGTGCCCGCCCTTTTGCAAACTCAAGGGACTTCTCTCGCACCACCCTTTTTGGAGCCAGCCTCTGAAATGACTGCAAAGTCAATGACTCCACCCTTACAGGAGGAGGAGTGGGTCTCCCCCGCCAGAACCCACCAAGGAACTCAGTATAGTCAGGGGGCCTCCCAATTCGGAGCAAGCCAATTCCCTCTACGGCAGTACCCAATAGGTGGAATAAATCAGCAAGGCCAGCCCTCTGGCTACTATTGGGCCCATACTCCGTTTTCCACTTCAGATTTGCTAAATTGGAAAAATTCTAACCCCTCATATAGGGAAGATCCTCAGAAAATGACAGAGCTTGTTTCCTCCATTTTTGCCACTCATAACCCGAACTGGGCAGATGTACAGGCTCTCCTAAATATTCTGCTAACTGGGGATGAGAAGCGACTGGTTACAAGTAAGGCTAATGAAGAGGCTCAGCGTCTCCATGGAGAGGATCCCCATGGGACCCCCGACCCAACTGTGGCAATTCCTTGGACAGAGCCTAACTGGGACCCAAATGGTGGAGGCCTAGTTCCTTTGAAACACTACAGGAAGTGTATATTGGAAGGACTTAGAAAAGGGGTACCCAAGCCAAAAAGCCTGAATATGGTACAGACTATTCAGCAAAAACCAGATGAGGATCCTTCTGAGTTCTTAGAGAGGATCTATCAAGCCTATAGAAAGTACACTGATGTTGATCCACAGGCACAAGAGAACATAAGAATGGTGAACATGACATTTATTGGGCAGAGTGCCCCAGATATTAGACGGAAACTCCAGCGTATAGATGGGGTATTAGGAATGAGCCCCTCTCAGTTAGTGGACATCGCATTTAAAGTTTACCATGCAAGGGGAGTAGAAAAGAGAAGACAGGACCTGATGTTCTTTAAAACAGGCTGGAGAGGCCAAAGGAAGAAACAGGACCCTAAAGAGAGGAGGAAAGAGCCATTGGGCAAGGACCAGTGTGCCTATTGCAGAAAGAAGGGCCATTGGAAGAATGAGTGTCCAGATCGTAAGAAGGGAAGTAGAAATGAGAACCCTTGCACCCATTCGAACCTGGGGACAGAGTCTTACTGAAGACCTGGAAGACGCAAGGTCCTGAACAGCAGCTGGCTGAACAATGGACTGGTCCCTATGATGTTTTGCTAACAACACATTCTTCGCTGAAGCTGGTAGGAATCAAGCCCTGGATACACCACACACGGGTAAAACGAGCACCGCCTGAGGAGGACACAGACCCTGCTGCTGTGACTGACACCGAAAGGGAAAGTTGGACCTGCACTCCGGAAGAAGATTTGAAATTACTCTTTCGAAAAAAAGGACAGTGAACTGAAACACAGATTTAAAATGTTTCTTTTGCTTTAGGCATGTGCTTGCAAATCTAGGGAATTTTAGCTGCCAAATATTGAGTTTGGGTAGAGTCCTTTACAGTGTGGAAAAGAATTGGAAATGGGTTATGGTTAAATCTGAATGGGTAAACATATAGAAAGGTTGTGAAAGTTTTTAAACCTGGGAAAAGGGAAACCTCAACTACTTGTGGTCTAATTGTATGGTTACTGTACCTCTGTATTGGCATTTAGCCATTGGGGACCTAGGAAAGGTCATTTGGAATTCCCTGTATTGGTTTGGCATTAGCCACTGGAGACCTATGTAAGGTCTAGAATTCTCTGAGGCCTTGGAAGGGTCTGGAATTCTTTGGTTTGGCATTAGCCATTGGTGACCTAGGAAAGGTCATCTGGAATTCCCTGGATTGGCATTTAGCCTTGGGACCTAGGAAAGGTCATCTGGAATTCCCTGTATTGGTTTGGCATTAGCCACTGGAGACCTATGTAAGGTCTAGAATTCTCTGAGACCTAGGAAGTGTCTGGAATTCTCTGTATTGGTACTGGCCATATAATCTGAAAGGAAAATTGAGGTTTCCCAGAGAAAGTTAAAAAAAAAAACTTCACATGTAGGAAAGTGAACAAAAGAAAGTATAAGGCATGGAAATGCAATTTTGGGAATATTAGAAGGACAAGGATTTTCCTTCACACTGTGTATTTTTCTCCTACCTGATCCCTCCAGAATTTGGCAATTTAAAGGAGTAAGTAATTACCGTTAGGTTTCTTTGCATAAAACTAAAAAGACCAGTTGTTAATAAAGGTATTGTTAACCAAGACTTTTGACTGGAGTGACATGCCTGAAGGAGGCATGCTTAGGCTCTGGTTGTTACCAGAAAGCCCTGAGGAACTGGACTTGACTTTTGAAGCTAAGGAAAGCCCAGAAGGAAAAAGGCCTGACACCTTGGTTGGTTGTGCGGTTCACGGCAGTCTTTCCAGGGAAGGAACGAAGGTTGCTTTCCTGAAAGATGGCTGGAAAGAACCTTAAGGCACAATGGAAAACCCAAAGAACTTGGGAAAGCATGTGTTTGCAGGCAAGGCTGAATGGCAGGTATGTGGCTCAGCTTCTGTGCCCTGATGGGCAGACAAAAGTCAACATGAAGGTTCCTTGCGTAAGTTCCAGCATAGTAGACTTAAAGATCATATGTGATCAATCACTGCTCTTGTTGTGTTTATGCAAATGAACAGGCTAAATTAAAAACTGGACTTAATGCAGTCCCTTTACTGGCAAGGAGGGTGATCTTAAGGAGAAAAATCATGACTTAAGAAAAATTGCAATGCTCAGTGCAGCTAACTGTCTATAAAGTTTGTTTTCCATTTGAAAGTTAAACCAAGTCTGTGACATTATCAAGAATGCTTTATTTACAGGCAAGAAGAATGTCAAGTGCCTTGCAACTGGATGTCTTAACAATAAGACAGTCTCTCAGATTTGAAGACTGGTTTGTCAATTGTGTTGTGCGATTTAACATGCATGTTCTTTCTGTTTTCATAGGGCATAAGCCTATGATCTCTACCTGAGTAATTATCTGTACATATAGGCCTCACTTAAGAAACCCATCTGCATTGTCACCTCCTGAGACTCAACGGTTTGGCTGAACTAAGTGGCTGAGTTGGTGAAGTATGGGGTGGTCTGCAGGCTTCACTTTAAAACTGGTTTCTTTTCTGTCCTAATGGCTTGGACAGAAAGGGCCCAGAGGTCTGAGAGGGGGGAAATCCGAAATTTATACCCCTCAGCCCAAACTAAGTATAGTGGGCAAAAGGGCTTTGAACAGGTGTGATGTGCCCTGCACACCTTCCTCCAAAGAAGCCATTTCTTTTCCTAACGTGGGACATTGAAAAATTAATCCCTGCCTTTTGTATATAGAGGTTATAGGTTGAATTGTGTTTTTTTAACCTTGTTGCCAAGTCTGTTGCCCTCAGAATACGACAAGAATGCCAGCTTGTCCAGCAGTACCAGCCCTTGGAAACCAAGCATGCTGCTACCCAGGAATAGCCAACTGACCTGGACTCTGCAAGATTCTTCCCCATGTGGGAAGGGCACCCTCCCCTACATCCCCACTCTTATTAGGGATTTCTAGACCCAAGGGTAGGTAGGACGATGACCACGTTCAGCAGGAAGCAGTTAGAGGAGCATGAGACCTTCGCCCATTGTCCTTTATAAGATTATAAAGGGTCTTAGTCTGAAAGGGGGGAAACTGTTACAGAAACAGGGGAGTCCAAAAATCCCCAGAGTTTGCTGCTGGGGGATGGGGAGAAGTAAGCAGCTTTTCAAATGCTTCCACATGCCTGAGGCTGGTGGCTACTGTCTTTATTATGCAAATGGATTTAATGCATCCAAAGCCTCAGGCAGATGGGAGGAGTCTTGAACCAGGGGATGGTATGGAAAGCACACAGAGCCTACGTAAGGGTCTGTGAATGGTCAGAACTGTTTGCAACGCCCACTGCGTCAGATGACGCAGTCAGGGATATATAAGCAGCTGCAGACATTTTAGCGGGGTCTCTCAAGCTCTCGTTCCGGCTCTGGCTCTCACTGGCACTCTGGCTCTGGCTCTGGCACTCTGACTCTCGCTTGTGCTCTCACTCTGGGACTCTCTCAAGCTCTCGTTCGGGCTCTGGCTCTCACTGGCACTCTGGCTCTCACTCTGGCGCTCTGACTCGGGCTCTCACTCGCGCTCGCGCTCTCGGGCTCTCGCTCTCTCGCTCTCCTGTGTGCTCCCTCCACGTGGCTTGGTGAAGGGGCCTTCTCTATGTGGCTTGGAGAAGGGGTCTCCGGGCTGCTTTAAGAGGCTCTCGCCATGCGGTTTTGAGGAGGAGAGGAGATCTGTGCGGTTTGCAGGAAGAAGGCAGTTTGCAAGGAGGCTGAGAATCCAGGCGGTCCTGCATTGAGAGCTGGAGGGCACCACAGCACAGAAAGGACCTCCCCAATCAGGATTGAATGATTGGCAGCTGCTGGTAAAGCTGAACTGTGTTTGGAAAGTAGGGAAACAGTTTCTCTGACTTTCCGAAAACTAGCCTGGTTCGGAAGGGGGGGAGGCAAGGATATGTGTTTGTGGGTATTTTAAAGAGCATAAGACTTAACAACAGAAATCCGCAAATAACTAAATCTATATAACTGTTAAATAAAGAATTCTTTTTCTTTTCACCAAACTCTGGTATTGAGAGTTATAATTTTGGCGGCGGGCAATCGGGCCCCTAACTAAAGAGCCCGTGGGTTTGTTTTCAACTGGAGCAGCCCAGGGGTTCTGTAACAATTGTCTGTACGTATAGACCTCACTTAATTCTGTCTGCATCGCTGCCTCCTAAGACTCAATGGTTTGGCTGAACTAAGTAGTTGGGTTGTTGAAGTATGGAGAGGTCTCTAGGCTTCAATTTAAAACTGGTTTCTCTTTTCTGTCTGATGGCTTGGACAGAAAAGGCCCAGAGGTCTGAGAGGGGGGAAATTCTAAAATATTCCCCTCAACCCAAACTAAGTATAGTGGGCAAAAGGGCTTTGGACAGGTGTCACATGCCCTGCACACTTTCCTCCAAAGAAGCCACTTTTTTGTCATCTAGTGGTTATGGTTTTAATGATGCCTTTTAACCCTATTGCCAAATCTATTGCCCCCAGAATACGACAAGAATGCCAGCTTGTCCAACAGTGTCAACCCTTGGAAACTGAGCATTCCGCTGCCTGGGGACAGCCAACTGACCTGGACTCTGCAAGATCCTTCCCCATGTGGGAAGGCCACCCTTCCCTACAACAGCCCTACTCTTATTAGGGATTTCTAGACTCAAAGGTAGGTAGGACGACGACCATGTCTATCAGGAAGCAGCTAGAAGAGCAAGAGACCTTCGCCCATTGTCCTTTATAAGATTATAGAGTGTTAAGTCTGAGGAGGGGGGATTATGTAGGGGCTTCAGTCATTCCGTGTAAGGAATTCCAGTCATCCCCTAAGGGCCCCATTGCCTAAGGCCTGTAAAAATTTGCAAATGTCTTCTGCTAACGTTAAGTAATTGCCTCTTTGAGGCTTTTCTCTTGCAGAGAATCTGGCCATTTTGCAGAGCTGTCTGTCCTGCAGAGAATCCAGCTAAGCAGCCTACTATGACTGAAGATAACCCGGTAAATCTTGTGCCTGTTGTTGCCAGAAGTCATGTACACAGCTACCTGCATCTGCCCCACCCCCACTTCCTGCTGTGGTCGTTTTCACGCTGAAGGAAAAGACCCTATATAAACTCTGCCTTAAACCCCATTCGGGCTCAGCACCATTTTGGAGACCTGGTCTCGGCCCGGCCACTGGCAATAAACCCGTTACTTTCCTTACCCACTGTCTCTGAGTGGTTTATTCTTGTTGAATCTGCCAGAACACTGTAAACCTGCACACATTTATTATCTTATAGTTCTAGAGATCAGAAGCCTGAAATGGGACTCACTCTGCCCAAATAAGGCATTGGCAGGGCTATGTTTCTTTTTAGTGGTTCTGGAGAAGAATCAGAGTCTTCAGCTTCTGGAGGCCATCCACATCCCTTGGCTTATGGCTACTTTCCATCTTCAAAACCAGCAATGGCAGGTTGAGTTCTCACACCAAATCACCCAATCTGTCTCCATACTCACATCTTCTTCTTCAACCTTTCTGATTCCCTTTTTCATTAATAAAAGTCCTTGTAATTACATTGAGCATACTGAATAATTCAAGATAACCCACCACCTAAGGTCAACTGAGTAACAATTTTAATTTCACTAGCAATCTTAATTCTCATTTATCATATAAACTAAAATATTCACAGATTCTAGGGATTAGGACATAGACTTCTTTGGGGATCATTATGCTGCCTACCACAGTGACCTTTTTGGACAAAAACATTTAACCTGAGAATATAATGATAAGTAAATGTCAGGTTGTGAAAAGAGGAAGCAGGCTGGGTAGTGTTCCAAGCAGTGGGAACAACTTGTGCAGGACTTCTAAAGTGAAGAAGAACTTGGCACATCTGAGACCATGCAGTCCTCCTAGGTGAGGTTAAGAATTTGGGGGTTTGTGCTAAGTACAGTGGAAAGCTGTTAAAGTCTTTTAGGGAGTAGGAAGACCTGACCTGGATCACTCTGCTCTGTGGAGATAAATGAGGGATGCCAAAGTGGATGTGGGAAAGTTATCATCATATGAAATGCACGAAAATGCATTCCACCAAAGTTGGACAGAGATTGGCCAGATGTTCACTAAAATCCATTTCCTCTCCCTGTATATACAGTTAAACTATATTTCATAACAATCTTGTATAATTTATAAGTAGGGTTTTGTGACTGACTACTTTTTGCTAATGGCTTGTGTCCAGAGATAGTAAAGAAGAGGATATGATTTGACAAGAGTCTTGGGATAGAGCCCTGACATTCTAATATTTAGAGATATGGTAGAGAAAAGGATTCAGTGAAGGACACTGAAAATGATGATGGATGAACACTAGGAGTATCTTTCTTTCTTTAATTTAAAATATTTAATTTTAAACCAGTTATACATGTTCATGGTTTTAGAAAATCAAATTATTCTATAGGGTTCATTATAAAAAATAATAGTTATCTGCCCCATTCTTCCCCATTATTGATCTCTTATTCCTGGAGGCAACCACTTTCAACAATTTCAGCTATTTCTTCTGGTACTTATTCCCTTAATGTCTTTTTTTTTCTTCTAAGATACCAAGGTATTCAGTTTATTTGGATCTTATACTTAAGCGTATTAAAACTTACAAAGCCTAAGATAAGCAAGCAAGAAGTCAATAAAATTACAACTTAGAATTCTAACACTTTCACACGGTATCATTGACTATGAAAAGCAAAAAGACTATAAATGTTTAAATGGAACGATCTCTAAAAATTACACTAGCGTGACCAAATAAATGGTCACGTACTATGGAAGACTACAGAATACGAATAACTACAGAAAGCTGTTCTCCAGACTTGAAACATTACTTGACCCATCATTTTAAAGAGGGAAAAAACTATGGATTAGGTGGCACTACTAGATTTTTAAAAATTCTAATTAAAATATCTTAAGATTCTTTTAGATGTTTGTTTGATATTGGAAAGGTCATCAGCTACCATAAAGGCTTCTCTTTATCACAAAACACATATATTAAGGGTTTATACAATCTAGGGGGAAAAAAATCTAGAAACATTTTTTTGGGGCTGAGCAAGTAAATTTCTAAAAAGGCTCTCCTAAGTCTTGACTAGAGGTGTCATACTCTGCAATGAAATGCTTGAGTTCTTCAACACACCACTCACCTATTTCATGTAAGTTCTGTCTCAGCGCAAACTGTATGGACTTTTTAAATGAAGGATCTTTTTCAATCAGCACTTTCACAACCATCTAGAAAGTTTCACAGTCTTTCCGGTAAACCTGTTCAATCTCTTTGGTTTTTGATACTATTGCTTTAGAGCGACTGTTTAGCCGACTGTCTTCAAATAATTCTATGCCATCTGTTGCATTTGACTCAGGTTCTTCTGGCTGGTCAATGAACAATGGTGCTATGGATCCTGTTTCATACTCTGTAATTTCAGGTAAATTACTTTCATCTGCCTTCTCCAGCTTTTCAGCAGTCTACTTGCTTGCAGTCTCAGCATGTTCCTTTTCATTTAGGAACTTGGATTTGTCTAACACCTTTGATGAAGGAGCTGTTGAACTCGAGGGTGAAGTTTCTCTTGATATTTTCAAAGACTGAACAGGTCTCTCTTTACTTCTGTGTTGAGACTTATGGAAAGAGTAAGTTTTGCTTCTTTCTGGAGAGTAGATTTTACTATTGACACTGGAGCCAGATCTGCTGTGTGGAGAATCCTTTCTACCTACAGGTAAGTCTCTGAAAAAAAGTTTCTGTTTTATGAGGAGGCTGGTCTCTCACATAATGGGAAGTGTAGACACTTTTTCTTCTAAAGCCATCTCTCATGTCCCTGTATTCAGGCTGACAACTTCCAGAATGATCATCTATAACCAGAGTCATCTCCTCTGTGAGGTGAACCACTTCTTTGATCCTGAGAAAAACCGTGGCCCTCATCATAGTCTTGGTAATCAACATGACTGTAATATCTACTGTAGCTTCCTTCACCAGGTCTGTCTAGCAGTGGTGGTTTCTTTGGCACAATATTAACTACTCTATGGTAGCCATCACTGGGGTGATTTTGAGGAGCTGCTTATTCTCTTGGAATCCTTTCATAGTCAGACCACATTTCATCTCTTATGTAAGCCACAACTATGCACCACCGGGAGACACTGTCTACTCCCTTAATGTCTTCATGGCTGTTTTACCTGATATTTCTTGATTTTCCTTTTTTTGATATCTATAGATGTCCTTCTACTGAAGACAAAGATTTACTCCTTATGTCTATCCACACTCACCCCCATACATACTCACACATGTTTATGCACATAGACACACAAGAGTACTTCACTATCTTCTAATCACACTTTTTTTGTTAAATTCATATGTAGTGTTTAAATTACTCTGACTTTGTAAATGTTATTTACAGCTGAGCCATGTAGTATATTATTTCCTTTTCTCTCTAACCTCTGGTTTTCCCTGAAATTAATAATTGCCTTCATAAAAACGTATTTTGGCTTGCTTTTCTGGGTACCTATTTCTACTTCATCCCCAAACTCTATTAGAAGGATAAAGCATCCTATCAATTCTTTCATAAGCATCAGGTGATTTCTCAGTTTCATTTTTCCCAGGATCTTTTTGTATTCCTGCTCCAATCTAGGATGGTTGCTGTTGTCTTGAGATTTATTTTCACTGTTATCTTGAGAAGTCCTTCCCCCACCCTCCTGTGTTGAAGAAACTCAGATCTCTGGTTAGGGGCATTTTGTGCTCCCCCATTGAGGTGTCCTATGGCTCAGAGAGATAAGCTGGCCTTGTCTCCACCTGCGGCTTTAGGCTGTTTAGGCCACTGGGTCATGATATCCCGAGAACAAAGAGGTCTGTTAAGTACTCCATCTGCCTCCTTGTAAATAAAGTCTTAAGTGGAGCCGGCCTTGAGGACTAGCCAGTCTGTTTTGTATCCTTAATAGGTGCTATCTAAGCCATGAGTTACCCTAGCTGTGTTTTACACTTTAATGATACATTGTAAAAATCCTTTCACTATTGGCTGTAGAGCTCTCCCCCCCGCACCCCGTTCTATTTTTGTAACTTTTGAAATCCTAATAAAAGGACGTGGGGTCTCATGCTCGCTGCTGACTTGCCAGAGCGTGCAGCGGCCCCCTGATCGTCTTCATTCTGCTTGCTGGTATTACTCGCATGTCTGGGATCACAATTAAATCCACACTCCTGTGTTGTATCTCCTATTTCCTGGGCCTCATGTCTTTTTTTTTTTTTTTTTAAGTCCTTTGTTTAAGGAAGTATATCCTCCATTAGGTTTTCTAAGGACACTTGCATGAGAAACTAATTGTTAAGACCACACATGTCTGTAACTTTTTTATTCCCTTGGTTAAATATGGTTTTACAGTTTGGCAATAATTTCCCCTTAAATTTAAGACATTGCTCCATTGTTTTCTAGCTTCCAGTGTTGCTGTTGAGAAGTTTGAAGTTATTCTCAATTCTTTAAATGTGACCTGCTTTTCTCTCTCTTCACCTAAAGCAGGCTATAAAAGTTAAAACTAGACACAAACAAATTGGGTTTGTGAAGGAAAAAAGTGCCCAGCAATGAAGGTAGAAAAAAACAAATTCCAAATGAAAGACTTAGACTTGAGATCCCTGCTCTATATCGGACACAACTCCTCCATTAAAAGGGGACCCATAACCTGAATGTAACCCCCAGGCTGGGTCCCAATCTCATACCTCTTTGAGATAAACAATCTCATCAATGTCCTGATTTTTTTCATTATCCAATTGTTCAGCTGACTTGATTGATACATCTGTTATTAGTTGGGCACATTACTATATGTTTATATAACCCCCAAATAGTTTAGAATTAAATGCATATATGATGGGTTAAATCAAACCCATAGTACTAAATTTTTTTCAAAGATTTTATTTATTTATTATTAGAGAGAGGGGAAGGGAGGGAGAAAGAGAAGGAGAGTAACATCAATGTGTGGTTGCCTCTCACATAGCCCTAACAGGAGACCTGGCCTGCAACCTAGGCATGTACCCTGACTGGGATTTAAACTGGTGACCATTTGGTTTGCAGGCTGGCGCTCAGTCCACTGAACCACACAAGCCAGGGCCCTAAATTTTTAGTATTAACCTTAAAGTGTGTTTCTTATTTGAAGTGTCTGTAATAAAGACAGAAATTATATGCTTTAGAGAATCTGACAGATTACCTTGTGATTTTAAATTGAAATGTGCAATTGATTTTATACCTGTGATTTTAAAGTGAAAGTGCAGGAGAATTAGGTTAAGTGTGTAAGCTGCATTGATTGTACTAAGAAAATTATGGTACAAGTATGCCCTGTCAGGCTGCCAGGAGGTCTTTGTGAGTCTCATGACAATCATTTCTGCTACCATGGGCTGTGACAAGGCTGTGCTATTTTCCCTTTACCAAATGAACCTCAACAGGCTGAGGACACAATACCTAAAACACAGTAGAGACCAGACTGGAATATTTAAACACAAACTGTGCTAAAGTCTAGAGCAGGGATCAGCAAATTTCTGTAAAGGACCAGACTTGTAATTATTTAACTCTTTGCTGTATAGTTGAGGCATCTAAAGGATTTGTAGGAAAAGGGGAAATTCAGTGCTTTGTATGCATGTGCCTCATGGTCATGAGTCTGGAAATGACTTGGTGAGATGAGAGTGGAGTTAGAAAAAGTCATGTAATGCTTTCCCTGCTCTAGCAAGGAATGACTTTTCCCACATGTTGGTAATTAGACTTTTAAAAAATTATATCACTGAATATTTTTATTTTAAAGAGTAGAAGCACTGATTGTCAGTTTAACAACAACAAACTTACAGTCATTCAGTTACCCAGATTTACCTTTCAAATCAAAAGTCACCTTAGTTTTACAACTTCTTAGCTACTTTTCAGAAAGAACAAACCCATTTCTGGGAAAACTATAGAATATGAAAGCAAGCCAAATATAGGCACATATCTTAATAAACACTAAAAATATGATAAAACAAGTTTAATTTGAAACTAATATGCTTCTAATTTTTAAAAAAATTTTAATTACAGTTTACAATCAATATTATTTTGTATTAGTTTCAGGTGTACAGCATAACGATTGAAATATAGACTTTTTACAGCAGGATTCAAGTGATACTTCAAACTGTGTTGATTTCAAAACAGTGTGTAGACAACACACCAGGGATTCAGAGTTCAAGTTGGAAACTAGAAGAGGGATTGTTTAAGCCCAAACTGAATCCTGAGCTGGAGAAACAGGAGAAGGGAATGAGAGCAAGATGGCCCTGGGCTCCTGGAATCTCAATTCTTTCTTCTGTAATAAGGAGGAGAATTTTGCTGGAGGAGTATTTTGTATTAACAGATGCAGCTTTTATACATATGCATTTACTCTTTGACCCAGCAATTCCACTTCTGGGAATTTACCCTGAAGCTACACCTCCTCCAATAAAAATTCTATGCAAAAGTTTATTCATTATATCATTATTTTTCATAGCAAAATATTGTCATATGTATTAGTTTTCTTTTGCTGCATAATCCATTACCACAAGCTTAAAGCAACACCCATGTATTAGCTCACAGTTCTGTGGATCAGCGGTGAGCATCATGTGGCTGTTTTCAGGATATAGTTTCTTGTGGTAGGAGGATTAAGGTGGCTTTGCCTGACTGACTGTCAACCAGGGGCCACTCTCAGCTCCTAGAGGCCACCTGCATTCTTTGCCATGCAACTCTGTCTTCAAACTGTATCAGATCTTTTCTGTGATTTGAAGCTCTGATTTTTCTTCTGAGACCAGGTAGAGAAAACTCTGCTTTTAAAATTAGGTCAGGCCCACTGGACAATCTTGCTCTCATAGGGTCAATTGATTTGGGACTTTAATACATATGCAAAACCCTTTCATAGCCACGCCTAGATTAGTGCTTGACTGAATAACTTGGAGAAGATGTATGTACACCAGGGGCTATCACACCATAGAAAGCTGAATAAATACCGTGAGTTCATTCACACAGTGGAAAACTATGCTACAGCAATAAAGAATGAGAAAGACCTTGTTGAACTGCTCTGGAGTGATTTCTGGGATATGTTGTATATATATTGTTATGTGAAGAAGGCAAGGTGGAATAAAATGTGCTGCCTTTCATGTAAGAAAGAAGGAGTGGTAAGAAAAAAAATATCTATATTGGCAGCCTCTAAGATGGCCTCAGTGAATCTTGCTTCTTGTTTTTAATGCCCGTATGTAATCTTTCCCCTTGAATGTGAGCTGGACTTATTTCTAGCAAACAGAGTGTAGCAGAAGTAGTGTTACAGAGTGTGTGTGTGTGTGGGGGGTCTCCAAAAACCCCCAGAGCCTGCAGGTTGGGGGATGGGGAAAAGGGAACAGCTTTTAAGACGCCTTTGCATGACTATGGCTAGAAGCTTAGTGTCTCAGTTATGCAAATGGCTTTGGTTCTTCCAAGGCCCCAAGAAAATGGAAGTGGTTTTGACCATGGAATGTGTATGGAAAGAGGATACAGAGCCTGCACAAGGTTCTGCGAATGGTCAGAACTGGTTACCACACCCACTGCATGGATGCAGTCAGGGGTTTAAAAATAAGCGGCAGACATTTTAGTGAGGTTCTCCATGCGGTTTTGAGATGGAGGTTCTCCATGCGGTTTTGAGAAGGAAGTTCTCCATGTGGTTTTGAGAAGAGAGGTTCTCCATGAGGCTTTGAAAGGGCAAAGGGAGAACCATGCGTGATCCAGTGCAGCATGGCACATATTTTTCTGGACTGTTATATAAAGGCTGATGAAACCATACCCCAGATCCTGAAGGAGACAGCTGACAGATAAGGGATGGGGCACTTCTGGGCAGGTTTTTGGCTTCTAGCCTTTTGGGGAGCAAGGCAAGTGCTGGGTCCCGTGGGAGAACAGGGCTCTGAGCTGAAGTGCTCACTGCCCTCCTCAGGTTGGAATATTGTAAATAAAGACCTGTTTTCCTGAACACTAGTTGTTGGCATACCTCTTCAGGGGAAAGGCTAAGGGAGTAAACCCTGACAGAAAATCCGGAGCCGGAGTCCCTAAGGCGGTTTGACGTTGTAGTCAACACCGGCAACTCCTGCGGCGCACCTGAAGCCAAGCTGTATTGACTCCGTCTTTCCCTTGGACCCTTCAGCTGCGAAGAGAGGGGGGGTCTGCTGCATGGGCAACAGCAGACCCTCCATATCACCCTGCCCAGGCTCTGTAGCTTCAGCTTCACTGGAGAGGACACTCCAGCGTCATCGCAAGATGTCGATTCAACACGGGAGGAGACAGATACCGTGTCACTCCCGAGTCGGACTGCACAGCCATTCTCGGCGGTGCAGATAGACTCTTAAGAAGCTACACCATCGTCTCTCGAGACGGACGGCTGCCGACGAGTTGTTGGGTTTTACACCAAGGCGCCATGAGAAAGAACTCCCTTTTGCTCTGTACCAGTTTTGGCGACCCCAGATGGGACTGATGGAACCTTTAGACAGGTTCGCTCTGTAACAGTAGTGGGATATCACTAGTGAATTAGGTCACAAAAGTATTGTGGCTTTTATCTTGGAATCTTGCTTTCTCTCTTTCCTCTCTCTCTCTAGGGCAAAGTAAGCTACCATGTTATGAGTAGTTTTATGAAGAGGCCACAGTGCAAGAAAGTGTTAAACCTAACTATTGTGGGTTGAAGTGTGACTCCCCAAAAGGTGTGTTGAAGTCCTAACACACACCCTGTACCCGTGAATGTGAACTTATTTGGAAATAAGTTCATTGTAGATGTAATCAAGTTAAGATGAAATCAGACTGGATTAGGGTGGACCCTAATCCAATTACTGGTGTCCTTATAAGAAGGGTGTTTGGACATAGAGAAACACAGACACAGAGAGAAGAACGCCATGTGAAGGCAGATGCAGAAATTGGAGTTATGCTGTTGCAAGCCAAGAATGCCAAGGATAGCTAGCAACTGCTCGAAGCCAGGAGAACAGCAAACAAGGATTCTCCCTGAGAACCCTCCATAAGAACATGGCCCTGCAGACATCCTGATTTTGGACTCCTAATTTTCAGAACTGTGAGAGAATAAATTCCTATTTTTAAAAGGCAGCCAGTTGATGGCAATTTGTTATAGCAGCCCCAGGAAACTAAGACACTGGTTGAGAGTCAGTGAGGACCTGAGGTCAGCCAACAGCCACATGAGTGAGCTTGAAAGAGGATCTTCTGAGGCCTGCCAACAGCCAGGTTGAGTGAGCTTGGAAGCAGATCCTCACTCAGTCAGTCAAGCCTTGAGATTGTAGGGGCACCAAATATTCCCTGTAAAAAGTTTCAATATGTAAGTATGTAAAGGCTTTAAATGTTCTTTGTAAGAAGTAGCAAGGACTTCCTAAAAGGCTTTGAAAAAAGGAATGTAAGGAGTGTTATAGCAATTAGTGATTTACAAGCTAAAAGCACCTCAGCCTCTATCACCTCCCATTTACTAGTGTCTCGTTTATAACATTTGTGAAGGTCGTGCTTTGCAGAATGTCTAGCCCTTTGAAAATAAATTGCTTCACAGGGAGTTTGTCCCTGGCTGAAGAGCTATGCTGCCGCTAGAGATAACCTTATAGCCTTGCGAATTTCTGTTCCTGTTACTGCCAAGACATTCCTGCAGTCCAGCCCAGCCTCCTCTTCCTAAGGCTGTTTCCCGCCAAGGAAGAAACAAAGAGACTGCACGAGTATAAAAACCCGGCATTTAGACTCCATTGTAGGTTGGAGCATGTTAGAGACCTGCTCAGGGTCTGCCTAACTCCTGGCCATTATTAAAAATCCTTTGCTTAACTTTATACACTGCTTCAGAGTGTTCAATCTCGCCTATGTAGCCATAACAAGATGACTGCGACCCCAAGTGCCACCTTGATTGCATTCTTGTGAGAGACCTGGAGCCAGAGGTACTACCTAAGGCACTCTGGATTTCTGATTCACAGAAACTATGAGGTAATAAATGTTTGCTGTTCTAAGCTTCTAAGCTCAGTTATACAGCAATAAATAACTATCACATATATAGCTATATATTGTTAATTTGAGAAGGATGGACGAATAAACTAGGAACTAATGATAATGGTTACTGATAGGAGGTGAGTAGGAACAAAGTACAAGGAATAGAAAAGAACTCCTACATTCAGAAATGAAGTTGAATAAAAAGAATGAAAAAAAAAGCAAATTCTAAAATTGATGCAAATAAAAACCTAACAATATATCAAATTAATAACATAATCATATTAAAAAGAAAATTAACTTAAGTAACTTGAACACAGTCCTCTAACTGCTTAACATTTGGAAGGATGTATCTGTAGGTGTGCAGAATGAGTCACCTTAAGATGTGCCTCTATGGTATGCAGATTGTTTGAGCTAAAGGCAACCAAGACCCTGTGGGCTCAAGAGAAACTTTTGTGTCCCCACTCTTAAATACCCAGAACTTAAATTAGGGGCCTTGCACATAATAAGAGATTATCAGAGAGAACATTTTTTGACATATCTACAGCACAGGGCAAATTTCTAATTACTGAACAACCATTCTTTTTATCTATTCTTCTGCAATGACCTTCCTTCTCTCTAAAGTTCCAGGGTGCCTTAACTCATTCTCAGCTTAGAATGCCATATCTGCTTCATTTTAACTTTCTGTTTCTGAAACTTTCTTGTATATGGAGTTTCCATACATTTTTAATTAAATTTGGTCATTTTCTCTTGCTAATCTGTCTTGTGTCTATTTAATTATTAGACCCTTGAGGGTAGAGGAAAGTTTCTTCAAGATAAAAAGAACTGCAAAAAAAAATTCTTGAACTCAGAAAGTTTGTTGCTGGTGATAGAATGGCAAGAAGTATTCAATGTGATGAAAAGCAAGGAGCTACAACCAAGATTACTCTATCCAGCAAAGCTATCATTTAGAATGGAAGGGCAGATAAGTGTTTCCCAGACAAGGTAAAGCTGAAGGAGTTCATTCTCACCAAGTCATTATTATATGAAATGTTAAAGGGACTTACTTAAAAAAAGAAGATCAAAACTATGAACACTAAAATGAAAACAAACTCACAACTATAAACAACTGAATCTAAAAAATAAAAACAAAATTCAACAAACCAGAATAGGAACAGAATCATAGGCATGGGGATCATCTGGAGGGTTATCAGCTGGGAGGGGTGAGGGGGAGAAATGGGGAAATGGTGCAGGGATTAAGAAGCATAATTGGTTGGTACAAAATAGACAGGGGAAAGTTAAGAATAATGTAGGGAAGGGTGAAGCCAAAGAATTTATATGCCCGACCTATGGACATGAACTAAAGGGGGTGGGATTGCTGGGGGAAGGGGCGTACTGGGCAGAGGAGAGCAAAGGGGAAAAAAATTGGGACTACTGTAACAACATAATCAATAAAATATACTTAAAAAATATGAACTATGTTAAAACCATATCCAGACGTAGGATATATTGTTTAATGTTTTATATCTGTATCTATATGTATCTATATGAATATATATATTGGGTTGGCCAAAAATTTCGCTCACTTTTTTCTGTATGATGGCTCTAGTAGTGCTCAGTTGTCTTTACTTCATTTGAAACAATTTTGTTAGATTGTATTGTGACAGATGTCATATCAGTGCAATTAAAACAACTTATCAAATTTGGTGAATTTTTGTGGTCATTTTATTTTTATATTTTTAAAATTACTGATCCAAAAAATGAACAAAATCTTACCATTTGGGACAAATGGATAGACCTAGAGAGTATTATGCTAAGTGAAATAAGTCAGAGAAAGACAAATACCATTTCACCTACATATGGAATCTAAAAAACAAAAGAAAGGAACAAACAGACACAAATTCATAGACACAGAGAACAAACTGATGGGAGGGAGTTTGGGAGGATGGTGAAGAGGTGAAAGAATTAATACAGACTGGTAATCACAAAATAGTCAAGGGGGATATAAAGTACAGCATAGATAATATAGTCAATGATATTGTAATAATTGCACTGTGCCAGGTGGATACTGGACTTACGGGGAATCACTTCTTAAGTTGTATAAATGTCTAACACTGTGCTGAACACCTGAAACTTATATAATATTAAATGTTAACTGTAATTGAAAAAAAAAGTGCAGTTCAGAGGGCAGGAAGAATCAGCGCCATGAGGGGGATCCTTTTCCGTGGCTCTCCCACATTCACAAGGTTGCTTCTCCACCGCAAATTCGAGCTCAGAGGCCTCAGGAGGCGCTCGGAATCCCGCGCTGCACCCACGACGTGCAGTGTGCAGCGAACTAGGTGTCCGGCTCCTCTCCAGCCCCTGGCCGCGGGGTACCATGGGTGTGGCTGGGCGGGGCAGTGGCGAGAGAGGCCAATGGGAGCCAAGGCTCAGGGCGGGCCGGGGCGGGCCTGCGCGCGGGCTTCCGGGCCTCCGCGCTGCTCTACTGACTTTTCTTCAGCTTCCGGGTTGCTGGCGGCTCTTGCCACCTAGTAAGGCTCTGGGTAGGAAAGGGTGCAGATCCGGGGCCACCAGGTGAGTTTCTGGCCACCCAGCTGCAGCCGAGGTGGCTGCTTGTCGCTCCCTCCGGGTCACCCCTCCTCTGGTCCGTCCTGCTTTCCCGCGGCGTCTGGAACTAGCTGGTGCTGCCCCTCGGGGCGGCGGGGGCTGTGTGCTGGGACTGTGGGTGGGACTGCGGCCTTGGAGAGACCCGGAGCGGCCAGGCTCGCTTCGAGCTGCCTCTGCCCTCCGGTTCGCGTGCTGGGCCGGGCTCAGTGGGGCGCTAGGTTTCGCAGTTGGTTCCTGCTGCTCGCGATCAGGTGGGTTCCCCTGGAGCTCAGGCTCCCAGGCCTCATTACCTGGCGGTGTGGGATGACGTCTGTTCCGCCGTCACTGAGATCCGAGTCAGGGGCCCGTCTGGCATCTCTTGCCTCCGCGGCGTGTTGCGTCGGCCTCTGCATCCCGGCCACTCGAGCCTGATTCAGAGTATGCAGCCCGAGCACCGGCGAGCTGCTGCTCTGGGAAATGGCACGCTGTACTTTGAATGGCTCCGAGAACACGCCAGGTCGGCTCATGTTCGCAAGGACAGGTTGAATTAATTTGCTCGAGAAGTTAATGTAGCTCTGGATTTTAGCGTCTTTCTAGGTTAAGTAATTTCGTGTAAAGCAGTTGCAATGAACAGCATTATTGTGCCTGCGCAAGAATAGCGAAACAATGTCGGGACTGCCGGCAGATTCTAGCTTCATCTTCCTCAAGTGGTGAGAAAAGTTGAAAGCCATAAATTCGGGTCTTGGTTTTGTGGCTGTCTAGTTTTGTCACCATGGGATGAGTTAAGTCATACAAAGTGAAATACAGTTCCTAATATTCCTTTAAAATTCACGTTTATAAGCCTGTGATGAGCTTATTTTTTGTCCTGTGCCCTTAAAAAGAAAGAAAAAGGAAATGCTCATGAAAGACAGTACTGCAGGGAACAAAGATTTATAAGTGCACTGAACTTTGGAGACTGTGATTACAGTTTAGGACTCAGACTGAAATGGGAACACAAAATTGAAAAAACTTATCCAGAATTAATTATGTTAGAGAATTATTAACCTTCCTTTGCAGCTGTACAAGTATGGTAAGGAGAAAATAAGTGCTGAAGTAAGAGAAAATATAGTTAAGAGGTTATGTAATTTAGCACATTTCCTAAGTGTAGGGAGAATCCTTTGGAATTCATAATTTGTATAGACATTTCACTCAGGTAACACGTAAAAAAATAGTTTGTATTTCCCCTGCAAGAAAACCTTACACTTATTCTGAATTTCAGAATTCCCTACCTTCCCACAGGCCAATACTTTTTAACAGCCTTTGGGAAATAGTGTTTGGCGTTGTAGTAATGGAGGAAAGATCATGTGTTCCTTCAAGGAGACCTTAGTTTGAGTACTTTGTAGCTGTGTGATTAGGGAAAGCCACTCTTCCTCTCTGAGGCTGTATTTCTTCAATTGTGAAATGTGGATAATTATACCTCTTTCATGGAGTTGTGATGATTAAATAAAATCCTTTAAGTGGAAAACATACAGCAATGCCTGATGTATCAGATATTCAGTACTGATATCTATTGTTGTTAGTATTGTGTTCAGAAGGCAGCAAAGAGAAGTAGTCTCTGGGTGTAAGGCTAGAGGTGCCTAAAGAGAAGCACAGAGTGGGAAGTTGATTGACAGCCACTGCTACACCTGACACAGTTTTTACCAAGTTGCTGAGATGTGGCCCAACCACTAGTGATTGCTAAGGACACATCAAATCTACCTGACTGTGTTGGGCTGTCAGTCTTGGCACTTCATCAAGTTTGGGATTTTTCCCCAAAATTGTGCTAGGAAGTTAAGGAATGTGTGTTTGGAAAACTCCTCCGAAGAGAACTCAAAAACAGAGACATGGTTTAGTTTACTGAACAGAGCTTTCAGCCTAGGATAACTGAATCCCTGTCCCAGCTGGCCGTGATCAGTATATCTTACTGGACATTCCAGTCTTTGTTAGAACCCATGCTTATTTGGATGTTTGACCAAATACTGATGCTCTCTGGTTGTTATCTGAACCAAATTATTAGACATAACAAATATTAACTTGGGAAGGCACAGTAGTCTTAACTGCTCAGGGATTTATTCTTAGCATTAGGAAAGGAAAGGAGAAGAACCCAAAGTTTTTTTTCTCTCTTCCTATCAAATTTTTTAAAATTGTAATTGAACAGAAAGTATTTTCTTAGAGTTTAACTCAGGATGCAGGAGTAGACACTTATTTGTGGTGGTACATCTGAATAGTAACTAATGGGTGGGTCCACCATCCCATGTGATTTAAAACCATAGGGAGGCAATTCCACAACGATTTTGAGCTCTTGTTGAGTATTTACAGATGAGTATAACTCAGAACCTCTGGGTTGTAATCTAACTAAAAACTTAATATCAAGACCAACAGAAGAAAAAGAAGCCAAATCCCATTAAAACTAAACTAGCAAAACAAAAATGTAGTGACAGGAAACCAGGAAGTTACCCAGTAAGATGGCATGAGGTCTTAATGACAATATAGTCTTTAAAAATGATTTTATTTTAAACCCTGGCTGCTATGGTTCAGTGGATTGAGCGTCGGCCTGCGAGCCAAGTGTCGCTGGTTCGATTCCCAGTCAGGGCACATGACTAGGTCCCATGTCAGGTCCCCAGTTGGGGGCGCAAGGGAGAGGCAACCACACAGTGATGTTTCTCCCCCCTCCTTTCCCCCTCCCTAAAAATAAATAAATAAATAATTTAAAAAATTTATTTTATTTTATTTATTTTTATTTTTTCCTTTTTAGAATTTGACACTGGTTAACAAAATTATACAGGCTTCAAGTGCACAATTCTACAACACATCATCTGTACCCTGTATTGTGTGGTCACCACCCCAAGTCAAGTCTCCTTCCATCACCATTTATCCCATCTATACCCACCCCTCCAACCCGTCACCCACCCCACAATCACCACACTGTTGTCCATGTCAGTTAGTTTTTTCTCTTTAAAAAATATTTTGTTTTTAAATTAAAAGTTAGTATAATCCCATTTCCCATAAATTTTTGCTGATATTTTAGAGGATATTTATTGTGCCGGTGTTGACTACAACGTCAAACCGCCTTAGGGACTCCGGCTCCGGATTTTCTGTCGGGGTTTACTCCCTTAGCCTTTCCCCTGAAGAGGTATGCCGCAAGGCAGCAGAGGTTTTTTGGAGTCAGAGTTTTCCTTCTCTGACATAATATAGTAACTGTAGAAAAAATAATTACTTAATAAGTGAATAAAAGAATGAACTATATATTGTCATCTTTGAGGATTAACTATTTAAAACAGGGATTTAAGTGATAAGTATCCCAACGTGTGATTGGCAATAATATATTTAATCCACTGATTTCAGTAACAACACAGATGCGTGGGATGGGGCCCTGATGTCTGTATTTTTAGGAAGCTCTGCAGCCAGGTTAGGAATTACTAATAAGGAGTTCTCTATGTTCCACACAGATGCTTGACGCATATGTAGTATCACAGGCAAGAAAGTAATCACATGGAGGCCAGGGAGAGGGGATAATGGGGAGCAACTGCTTAATAGTTTTCTTGTGGTATGATGAAACATTTTGGAATTAAAGGTAGTGGTTGTACAACATTGTGAATATAGTAAGTTCCAATGAATTGTTTGCTAAAATGGTTTATTTTATAGTATGAATTTCACCTCAGTAAAAATACCGTGTGAAAAAGAATCATAAACACTATTTTTGTTGCTGTGTTGGTAATATAAATTATCCCTGTTTAGGTCGACTACCTTCTGAATATTTTCTCTTAAGGCTTTTCTCAAATTAAGCACACTTTTATTGTTTATAATAGGTGTCTTATCACCAGGACCTTTTCAAAGCTGCTTAGTAATATTTTCTCCTTAATTAAAAGGTCAGCACTCCTTCATGACTGTGTACAGCCTCAAATGGTAGCAGAAGGAACCCTGCACTTGAAATCAGAACACTTGGGGTTGGGAGCCCAGCTTTGTCCTGTTTCCCGAGACTTGGCTTCCTGGTCTGTTTTTATTCTATCCCACACTTGTTGAGGGGATCCGCTGAAATAATTTATATTGTACACTTCCATATGTCATTGATATGTAATTATCAACTTGTTTTTTAACTTGAATTCAGCAAAATCCAACAATGGGTTGAAGAAGATACTTCTGGACAGTAAATTAATTATTGTATTTGTTATCATGTGCTCTTATAGTCTATAACTTAGTGTTAATCATTATATTATCCTATAATTTATTAAAGCTAAGAATTAGTTAAGTACAGATATTGAGTATTTTCAAGCATAATACAGAGATAGATTTTTAGGGACAGGGCTTGTTCTTGGTACTGAAATACATAAAGCATATGATGATTTTCTAATTCCATGCTTAGGGAGACTTCTGCCTCAGTAATTTGTAATGGTTAATGTCCATAAATGAGGAATAGCTATTGGTAGATCTATTTAGTGTGGCCTTTGGGTTGCTTGTTTTTTCGCTTAGTTTAAGCAAGCCGCTTGACTTTGTTGAAAACTGACGATCTTGTCAATAGTGATTTATGATAGGCCTCTCCTGGGAAATGTAGACTTGGGAAATTCCTAAAACATGTGGAGTAGAAACATTGGGCATATTCTTCGCTAGTAATGGTGCTAATAAATTAGAAATTTTGATTTAAATCAACAATAATTATATGTGTTAGTGTATACACAAAAGTTTAACTTGCATGTATTACCTAGTAACAGCCATGAGGCCATGTTTACCAACTAACATTGCATAAAACTGCAGAACATATAATGAATGTGGGGGACTTGGCTGTGGCAGGCATGTAAATATATGTCTCAGTGCCACCCGACCTATTAAGGGAAAGGAGGATGGAAGTCAGCATTTGTTGAATGTCTTTTCTGCTAGTTTAAAGTTATATATTTAATCTCCACAGTAGATCTAAAAGCTAGGTATTTTATTTAGCTTAGTGAATAAAAGTATGGGCTCTACCCCTAGTTGATTTTGTTGGCTGCTGTGATGATGATGATGTTGATGTTGTTGTTAACGAAGAAAAAAACCCGGAAGTTAACAGGAACTTCCCATGAAAGGAAGTGTTGTGGCTCTGACCGCAGTGTTTGCCTCTTTCCTTCACACCAAGCTGCCTCCCAGCTATTACATAATATGGGTAAGCTAACATTTATAGAGTGTAAAGTAAGAAATATTTTTTGGTAATTTTAAGTAATTGTCGTTTAACCTTGTGACACTGGGTTGCAGCTTTTATTTTGCTGTAGTACACCTGAGGGACTTCAGTGCCTCCCAGGAGGGACTCACTAAGACAGTGACAAATAGCAAATACGGAAGGACAGATTTAAGATAAAACAGACTACCCATACTGAGAAAATAGCCTCCATTGTTTTACACTGAATGCATCCACACATACCAAGGTATCAGTATACTGGATTAATTAAAGCTTGAATGAGAATTAGGCAACGGATATAGAGAGAATAGTAGTTGCTGATTTGGGGTTTAGTAGATATGGATGCTTTGCTTTATTGGGGCAAGGCTCCCATCCCAGACTTGTGCATTGTTGCAGGGGAGTTTCATTGATAGTATCTGATAGCACTCTCCAAATGAAACACAAGTTTAAAGGAGGAACTGCCTGTGTGAGAAGTTCCAACTTTGAAATATCATTCTTTTGTTCCCAGAAAGAACTGTTGGAGGTTATATTTCTGTGAATCCAAGGAGAAGGGACAGTAATGAGAATGTCGACCCTCAACTGGAAGCCCTTTGTGTATGGAGGGTTGGCCTCCATCACAGCTGAATGTGGTAAGGAGCCCGAGTGCTGGAGTCAGCTCAATTTACCTGCTGTATGTGACAGTGATTAAAACCTAAGGTCACGATTGGTGCTTGATGTGAATGTAGTTCAAGCACAGAATGGGAGATTATGAAACATTAATCTCAGAATTCAAATTTTCCTTCTTTTGGTGTGCTTCTTTTAGACAAAAGTCATTTTGGCTACTTATTGTAAATTTAGAATTCAAAGTTCAGTAGGGAGAAAGTTGAAGTCATTGACCAAACAGAAGTTTTATGAATCATTTTTGAATTACATCAGTCCCTGCTTTCCTTGTCTTTTTCATACTTTGCCCCCACCCTTAACACATTTGAGTATAAAGAAATTTGAGGAGCTCCAAGGTCTTCCCTGAGCCAAATTCCATTGGCTATCATTGTGCTGTCACTTTCTGATACCACACATGATCTATATCCTATTTGTGACTTCTTCATTAGTTGAGGTCCTGTTTATTCTTTTGTTTATTCCCTAGACTCATTCATTCAATAAATACTGATTGTGCAGCTGCCCAAGTGCCAAGTGCTAGGCCAGACACTTCATTTGCTTCCAGGGCTCAGTCACTGCTGTCCTGGGATGAAGGCTGCCCTTGAGGAGCCAGTGGGACCAGTGCCCAGGAGTGGAGGCTCATTAACCACCCACCCACGTTCCTTGTACAGTTGGGCACTCCCATTGACAAAATAAATCACATTTACTGAGTATGAGTTTTACAAATTTGGGTTGATAATCTCTTAGGCACTATATTAAACTTTACTTGCATTAACAAATTTGTTTTTAGACTATAGAACACAAAGTGAGAAACTCTTTAGAAATGAACTTATCTCTCAATAATGAATCCAATTTTAGCCTTCACATATGTAAAAAATAACTTATATTTTAAAATTGATTTCCTGGTTGTCAAAATCATTCCATGTATCTACTTTTTACAGCAGTGCAGTTTCCTCAAATTCTTTGTAGAATAAGTAAAAATGTAAAGAAAGAAAATATATTTTTGTCTTTTTTTGTTATTTTACTCTTTTGGTTCCCATTTTTTAATAGAAAAAAGATTGCAAAGTATCTGTTTCTTGGTTTACTACAGTCTAAATGATCTTCAGTAATATGTCACTATGTATCCTTAGTGGGATTTATTTTTATTAAGTGAAATTTTTCTTTAAAATTTTTAGGTACATTTCCAATTGATTTAACCAAGACACGGCTCCAGATTCAAGGCCAGATGAATGATGTGAACTTTAAAGAAATTAGGTATCGAGGAATGTTGCATGCGTTAGTGAGGATAGGCAGAGAAGAAGGCCTAAGAGCATTGTATTCAGGGTAAGTGACCTTTGTATGTTAAATTTTACTGCTGACCTTTTAAATGAAAGTCTTTCACACTAAGACTTCATAGAGAAAAAGTACAAGTTTGAGGTGTATTTAAAAAGAGCAAGTAACATGATAGATTTTTTATTTTTAATGTCAACTTTATTGTATTTGTATGTATTTTATGTAGTGAATGTTGTGGTGTTTTTATTATATTCAAATATAGATAATATAAAATTACATTTGTTTTTTTTTTTTTTTTTTTTAAGTATATTTTATTGATTATATTGTTACAATAGTTCCAATTTTTTTTCCCCTTTGCTCCCCTCCGCCCAGCACCCCCCCCCCAACAGTCCCCTCTCCAAGTCCATGCCCATGGGTCGTACATACAAGCTCTCCCGCCTCACCCTTTCATATATTCTTCTTCTTCTTTTTTTAAAATTAATTAATTAATTAGTTAAATATTTTAACAATAAAAAATAACAATTCCTCCCTCTCAGACTTAAGACCCTTTACAATCTTATAAAGGACAATGGATGAAGGTCTCGAGCTCCTCTAGCTGCTTCAAGCTGGACATGGTCGTCGTCCTACCTACCCGTGGGTCAAGAAATCCCTAATAAGAGTGGGGATGTGGAGGGGAGGGTGGCCTTCCCACAAGTGGAAGGATCGTGCAGACTCCAGGTTGGTTGGCTGTCTCTGGACAACGGCATGCTTGGTTTAGCAGGCTGGCATCCTTGTTGTGTTCTGGGGGCAACAGGGTTAAAGGACATCATTTAATCCGTACCCACTAGATGACAAAAGACAGGTATTAATTTTTCAATGTCCCACATTAGGGAAAAGAAGGGCTTCTTTGGAGGAAGGTGTGCCAGGTACATCTCACGTGTCCAAAACCCTTTTGCCCATTATACTTATTTTGGACTGAGGGAAATATTTTAGGTTTCCCCCATCTCAGGCCTCTGGGCTTTTTCTGTCCAAGCCATTAGGATAGAAAAGAGAAACCAGTTTTAAAGTGAAGCCCACAGACCACCCCGTTCTTCACCAACCCAGCCACTTAGTTCAGCCAAACCCTTGAGTCTCAGGAGGCAGCAATGCAGACAGGATTAAGTGAGGCCTATGCATACAGATAATCACTCAGGTAATGAGATTGTAGGCTTATGCCCTTTGAAAACAGAAAACACATGTTAATTTATGTAACATAACCCACATACAAGTCTCTAAATCTGTAGGACTGTCTTATCGGAAGGAAAATCCTTGTCCTTCTAATATTCACTGAACTTGCATTTCTATTCTTTATATTTTTATTCCCCCCCCACTAAAAAATTTTCTGTTTGTTTGTTTTTCCACTACAGTTGTCTCACTTTTTTTCCCCCTCTTGCTTCCCTGCACCCTGCCCCCCCCCACAGTCAGTCCCCACCCAGTTGTCCTGTTTTTTAAAAAATCCTGTAATTTAGTTTTTTACTCTGAAAATAGCTCTTCCCCCTGGCTATTATGATTTACTAACTTTTTTGCCATAATGAAAACGATGGAGTATTCTCCATGGGTAAGAGTTGCAATGAAGTACTTTTCTTTAATCCAGCATGTAATAAACAGTATGCGGTAGGCATTAGGCAGGAAAGTGAGTAAGGCAGGATCCTACCTATGTCAGCCGGAATCCCTACAAGAAACTGAATTCATTTGGGTGGTTTAAATGAAGAGAGATTAATGAAGGGACTACTTAAGGGTTAAGGGAACAAATGAAGGGCATTAAGGTACCTAAAAACCAGCAAAGTGAAAAATTGTTACCAACCTAAGGACGGGAATAGTGTAGCAGAGCCTACCAGGGCTGGAGCCTTGAAGGAACAAACAGTAGTTTTCAAGGGATGCTTTGGTAGTGTCCAGGGAGAGAAAGAAGTACCTCTACTTCTTCTTCCCTCCCATCTTCTGCAGGCTGAATCCACATGAAAGTCAGCTGACAGAGGAAGACTGGGTATTGTAGTCCATAGGCACCAGCCTCTTAGGTCATGGAGCAGAATGGAGAAGGGTCAGAGTGGATCTGGGAGGACAAATAAGGATCAGCAGCAGCACATTGTTCCTTGTCCGGCAAAGGTATCAGTCCCAGACAGTGGGAATGAGGGAGGAGGCGGGTTGTCAGGAAAGCTGCTTGATGCATGAGACACCAGCTCTTGAGGATCAAAAAGAGTTAGCCAGGTGAAGTTAGAGAGGAACTATGTTCCCACAGAACCAGTAGAATGTGCAAGAGAGCATGGTATATTCTAGAAACTGCAAGTAATTCAGCATGGATATAGCATGGGAGTTAGTGAATACCAAGAGCTGGAGATGGGAGTACTAATATGGGGTTAGGATATGGACAACCTCAGGCTATGCTAAGCACCTTGATTTTGTCCCAGACTGGTGCCTCACAGCCCTCCCACCCACCAGTCTCTGAAGGATTTTGTTTTTCAATTGAGCCAATACTTTAAATATGAGAAACTGCACATAAAAAACAGATTCAGTCTTCTCAGAGAAAATAACATCTGGGTGCATGTTCATTCATTTATGATAATAGTAACTGAAGTTAATGCTTTTTCTGATTTACCAAAACCTCTGCCACTCACACGGTATATGTATGTGAAGTTAGATATAGCCTGCTGTACTCACTACGGCTTCTATCTAGTACCTGTAAGTACTTGAGTTTGCTACACCTGTGGCAGACAGGAGCTACTGAAGGGTTTCAAGTAGAATGACCGCCACGATTAGGTTCTACTGTAAAAACATGCCTGCCTGCCATGGGAGAAAGAATTAAAGAGACTAGTAACACTGGAAGCAGGTCATCAGGTAGGAAGCAGAGACAAGGATCTGACCTGAGGGGTTGTCCTGGGAATGGAGAGAAAGAATAGAAAGCTATTTAGGGCATAGGATTGACATATTATTTGATCTAATATATGAAGGGGTTTGTGGGGAAGGAGAAGACATAGCTAATGTCTCAATTTCTGGTTTTGGCCATTGTCTAGATGGAAGTTCCATTCCATGGTCTAGGAAACAGAAGAGGAGACGTGATTGTTTAGACAGGGAATATAATTAGTTCAGTGTAGGTAGGTAGGTGTAGTACATGTGAACTGAGAAACTAGGAAGAGTTGGAAATATATCTTTGGATCAATGTTGAAAACATGAATTTAGGAGTTGTCAGTTAACCATGGGAATAGATGCGCTTACCCAGGCAGTGTGTGGAGCAAAGGGAAATGAAAGCATAGGACAGATTCTGGGAAGTCCCAGAGGACAGAGGTAGGATGCTATAGAGAGAAAAAATGGAAGAGAGTGATGTTTTGGCAGCTCAGGGACTAGACACCTGCAAGTAGCAAATACTGCAAGATGTTATTTAAGGCACTAATTGAGAAGCATCATTTATTTTAGTAACGGAGATGTCAGTTGGCCACCTGTTTTGATGGAGGAGGTGGAGGGAAGCCAGATTGCAATTCGAGAAGGAAGTGGGGAGTGCAGAAAGAGCTGGAGAGTACAGATGCCACAGGGTGGTTCTGGGGTCAGGTGGGGTAATGGGAGGGAGAGGAAATAACTGAAACAGGGCCCCAAGAAGGGAGGTGAGCACCAGTTCAAGATTGATAGATGCTTCCAAAGGCCACATTTCACCAGGCGCTTTGTGTTGAGAAAGGAAAGCCTTTTCATTTTAACATGAATGGGCAAATAGAACCACATGTTTACTTAGTTTCATTGAGAATAAATATGAGGGGCTGAGCTTTCACGTAGTGAACTAATAATTTGCTCAAGTATTTATATCCTTTTTTGATTATACCTATATATATTTTTTGAACTTTATTTTAGTGTAGTTTGTGGAAGGCAAATGGGTGATTGTATCTCTGCCTGTGGGTCTTCTAGAGGATTTTAAGTGATTTTTAGAATTTTTTAGTCCTTTTGTACATTGGTTTGACAGGATTGCCCCTGCGATGTTACGCCAGGCTTCCTATGGCACCATCAAGATAGGTACTTACCAAAGCTTGAAGCGATTATTTGTTGAACACCTAGAAGGTCAGTGGGGAATCTTTTTTTCTACTTACTGTAGACAGGAGGTGGGTTGTTTGGCTTTATTCAAGTGGTTTTGTATCAAATTTTCTTTTAACTTACTTGTGACTTTATTGCTGTTGAGGAGAGCTCTAGGTGTGAAGTCTAAATGAATTGTGCATATAGCAAGTCAGTTATCAGCTGAATGTAGGGGTATAACAGTTTAAAAGGAGCAAACCTTTTAATTAGTTGTACTCATTTCTAAAATGCTTGGACTAGAGGATATGTTGTTACAGTTCTAGCCAACTTAGAATTTTCTAAAATCATAGAAATTATTACCTGTATTTCCGAAAAGAAGTGAGTACGTTTCTTAGTGGTAAGAACTGAGTTCCTGTACTCTATTGCTGGTTGACTGTGACTTGCTTTAATCCACAGAACTTTCTCTCTTTTTTCAAAGGGGCAAGCACCAGTTAACTGGTACCTGAGAGCTAAGATGCTTTGAAAGTGTTCATTGTACTTCTAATTAAATAAGATGTACTTTAAAATTCTGTTTCCATATTATCTTATAGGAGTTTATCCTTTTTTATTCTTCTGCCAGACACACCTCATATTAATTACAGTAGTCTTTGTTTACACACAAAAGTGAATTGGTAGATGGTTACTCACTTTGCTTGATAATTTACATTCCTTTTTAGATTGCAAGAAATTTTGCTAAGTAAAATCCCTTTAGCCAGCAAAATTTCTAATCCTTTTAAAATTACTTGATTCATAAAGTATAAATTTATTTATTTTCTTAAGAGGAACAAGTATGTAAATGAGTTATACCTGTATTTGGAATATTCACATGAAGAGCTCTGTATGTATGAAAAGACAGCTAATGTCTTTGTTTACAGATGAAAACCTTCTGATAAATGTGGTCTGTGGAATTCTCTCTGGAGTCATCTCTTCAGCCATTGCCAATCCAACTGATGTTTTGAAAGTAAGCATTTCTCCCTGTATCTTCTAGGCACAATCCACATTTTCTTATTGAGAACAACGTTCAGATAATGAAAATTTGAATGTAACATACGCTCTGAATGTGTGAATCTATTTATAATTAAGTGTTGTGAAGACTAACTTATTTCCCACTGATACAGATGAGCTCAAAAGTAGAGCTTGTTTTCGAGACAAGTTTTTCTGGTGATTAAGCAGAAAACAAAATTTAAGCTTTGGTGCATTTGAATTTTTCATGGAAAATCTCCTTTGTTTTATTGGTTCATTAAAAATAGATGAGCTTCAAGTTTTACAGAAGTGTAACACATTATGTTATCTGTTAATTCAATTTTAGGAAATTTGAACACATTATGTTATCTGTTAATTCAATTTTAGGAAATACTAATGGAAATACTTAACCACAATTAGACGTAATGTATTAGATTTTCTGTTTCAGGGTTTATAGCTTTCTTAAATCCTTTTTGGAATAAGGCAAGGGTATAAACCAATTAAATAAAATAAAAATTAGTCCTGAGTTACTTTTTGAACCCTCAGATATTCCTTCTCCCTCCCCCTCCTTTTCTTTCAATATTATTTAACCAGAATTCACTATGCTTCTACCTTGTACCGTTGGAGTACTTTTGGTGTTTAGAATCCAAAAATGAGTAAGACAAAGATTCTGCTTTTAGAGAGCCTTCCCTCTGATAGGAGTTTCTGAGAAGCATTATGATTTTATATAGCAACACATTGGGTACACTACAGTTACGCACAGTGAAGGTACAACATGTGTGAAGGCACTTACCATAATTTTACCCAGTTTGGGGTAAGATTGCTAGAGAAAAATATCCATGCTTCTATTAATATCTTAATCGTATATCAGGGCTACAGAAAGATAGTTCCTGTATGTATTTTGGTTTATTTTCACATTTAGCATGGCAATAACAGTTCCCTTTTAGAAATTAGAGTGAGGTATTTGCTCCCTAAACTGAAATAAGTTATTAATTTTTTAGTGAGAAATGTGTGTTTATTCCTAAAAATGCAAAGAGCTATCAGACATTATTTTTATGTTGGAATCTTGGTCATGTAAATATTATGGCCATTGTAAAGTTCATTTGTAAGTTCAAGTGTAACAGAGTGTGACGGGCATCATGTGGCTGTCCCACAGCTAACTTGCCTGCATACTTTTGGTTCAGCTGGTTTGAAGTAATAGTGGGTTGGAGTAACTAATTGAAGAAATATGCTTGTTCATGTTCAGTGCTGCCAAATACACTGGATACTCTTATTAATTATGTTAAATTTTTAGAATTACCATCATATTCTCTTTCCTGTTTAGTAACCTATAGGGAAAAATGCCATGTTTTTTCCTTTTCAAAGATTATTTTTTAAAAATTAATTTATTTTTGATACTTAGTGAGCTGTTTGTTACATGTAAGACATTCTAAACTTCATTAGATGCTTTTTGTTGAATCCAAAGTGCTGAAGAACCAGTCCTTATATATTTTTAGTCTACTGAGGATTTTTTAAGGTAGCATTATAGTAATATTTATAATTATAGTTTTTTCTTTTAATGGCTGTTAAACAACAGATTGCATGATTTTCAGAGATCTATATTTGGGGAGAAATGTGCTAGTTTCCTTCTTATTTTAGTCTTTAAAATGATCTCTAGATAATGTTAGTCTTTGAAATAATCTAGATACGGATGCAAGCACAAAGCAACACCATTCAAGGAGGAATGATAGGCAACTTCATTAACATTTACCAGCAAGAGGGAACGAGAGGACTCTGGAAGGTAAGCTTGAAAATGGATCTGACTGGCTTAATCCTTCCCTTTTTTTCCTCTTGAATTTATTTTTCCTATGTCTATCATTTTAATTAATCCAAATAGTATAATAAAGGGAGAAAGAGTGACATTTGCTCTTGAAGATATTTTTTTTCTATAAAATGGACATGAAAGGAATATGTCATCATTTGAAAGTACCTTTTGAATAATTTATATATAAGAAGTTCTGTGAAGCTTGAACACTTAGTTTGCCTTTTTTTTTTCTTATGGAGAAGGGGTTTCTAGGTCACAGTTCTGTTGACTTCTATGATGTATGTAGTTTCATGCCTTTTAAATGAAGACTGTTATTAGTGCTTTTTTTAGTGCTTTTTTTAGTATTCTAATGACTCATCAGTTCACGAGATAGACCCTAAAGGTCACCCAGCACAATCCTCTCTGTATGTACAAGGAAAGTGGAGGCTCTGAGAGGTGACTTACCCTGGTCAAGGTCATACAGTTAGTGACAAAATCAGAATTTGATTTTTTTTTTGGCGCTTCTGAGTTTTTACACTCTGGTCTTTTCTACTTTGTCACTGTATATTTCTTCCTACCAGCGGGAAAACATAAATATTGGCCATAGTTTGTGGAGTAGAACCTTTGCACATCTGCAAGGCTTCTTCTATGGAGAGATACATCAGCCATTATTGTTAATGTTTTTACTCAGGGTGTGTCCCTTACTGCTCAGAGGGCTGCGATTGTTGTTGGCGTGGAGCTACCAGTCTATGACCTCACCAAGAAGCATCTGATTCTCTCAGGCCTGATGGGAGACACTGTGTATACTCACCTCCTGTATGTTTATGGATTTTTTTCTTTTCTTTTTTTTTAAAGTATATTTTATTGATTATGCTGTTACAGTTGTCCCAATTTCTTTTCCCTTTGCTCCCCTCCACCCAGTATACCCCTTCCCGCCAGCAATCCCACCGACCTTAGTTCATGTCCAGGAGTTGTTTGTATAAGTTCTTTACCCTTTTCTATGTTATTCTTAACTTCCCCATATCTATTTTGTACCTACCAATTATGCTTCTTAATCCCTGCACCATTTCCCCATTTCTCACCTTTCCCCTCCCAGCTGATAACCCTCCAAATGATCCCCATACCTATTCTGGTTGTTTGCCTAATTTCTTTTTGTTTTTATTTTTTTAAGTTCTGTTGTTGATAGCTGTGAGTTTGTTATTTTAATGTTCATAGTTTTTTTCCTTTTTTCCTTAAATAAGTCCCTTTAACATTTCATATAATAATGGCTTAGTGATGATGAACTCCTTTAGCTTTATCTATTTTGGGAAGCACTTTTATCTGTCCTTCCATTCTAAATGATAGCTTTGCTGGATAGGGTGTTCTTAGTTGTAGGTCCTTGCTTTTCATCACTTTGAATATTTCTTGCCAGTCCCTTCTTGCCTGCAAAGTTTCTTTTGAGAAATCAGCTGATAGTCTTATAGGCAACCCCTTTGTAGGTAACTCTGCTTTTCTCTTACTACTTTTAAGATTCTCTCTTTCTCTTTAACCTTTGGCATTTTAATTATGATGTGCCTTGGTGTGGTCCTCTTTGGGTCTAGCTTGTTTGGGACTCTGTGCTTCCTGAACTTGAATGTCTTATTTCCTTGCAAAATTTGGGAAGTTTTCCTTCATTATTTTTTCACATAAGCTTTCAATTTCTTGCTCTTCCTCTTCTCCTTCTGGCACCCCTATGATTTGGATGCTGGTACGTTTAAAGTTGTCCCAGAGGTTCCTAAGCCTCTCCTTGTGTTCTTTCAATTCTTGTTTCTTTCTTCTGTACCGGCTGACTGTTTATTTCTTCCTTATGTTCCAAATCATTGATTTAAACCCCAGTTTCACCACTGGTTTCATGTGGATTTTCCTTCATTTCACTTAGCATAGTCTTCACTTCTTCCCTTAC
The DNA here is from genome assembly GCF_987537825.1 of Furipterus horrens. Lineage (NCBI taxonomy): Eukaryota > Metazoa > Chordata > Mammalia > Chiroptera > Furipteridae > Furipterus > Furipterus horrens. Next base: position 48,528,536 of record NW_028327182.1, read on the forward strand.
GTGTTTGCCATACTAAGCATATGTCAAATCTGTAAGCATCTCTATCACCAGTGTTTTGAACCCAGGCTATCTCCCTGTCTGTTAGGTTGGCTATCTCCTCATTGCTTAGTTCTCCCACTGGAACCTTGATCTGCTCCCTCTTTTGGGCCATACTTCTCTTTTTTCTTAACTTGACAGGCTCCTGTGTTTGCGTGTGTCTTAGGTAGAGCCGTTCCACCTGTTATGTTGTAAGGGGCAGAATTTTATGTATTCGTCAGTATGGGGCTACCTGTTTCATCATGTTGTAGCACTGTGTGTTGGGGAGGGGTCTGAGAGGGAGCAATGCCACCTGCTCAGCACTCACCCTTTTCCAGGCACTTCTCCCTCTTCTGTATTGGACTTGTGCCTGTCTGGCTGTTGCCCTGGCTGTGTTTCCCAGAGTGGGTGGGTCTGCAGACCTTCTAGAACAGTGGTTCTCAACCTTTCTAATGCCGCGACCCTTTAATACAGTTCCTCATGTTGTGGTGACCCCCAATAATAATAAAATTATTTTCATTGTTGCTTCGTAACTGTAATTTTGCTACTGTTGTGAATTGTAATGTAAATATCTGATATGCAGGTTGTATTTTCATTGTTAAAAATTGAACATAATTAAAGCATAGTGATTAATCACAGAAACAATATGTAATTATATATGTGTTTTCCGATGGTCTTAGGCGACCCCTGTGAAAGGGTCATTTGACCCCCAAAGGGGTCGCGACCCACAGGTTGAAAACCGCTGTTCTAGAACCATGGGGGTCCTTTAAATTAGTGGACTCCGCTTATAGACTCGCAGTTTCTTCCTCTGCCCCAACCCCCGCTGGTTTTCACAGTCCGAAGCAATGAGGCTTTATTTTCCCTGGTGCTAGAACTGTGAGCTGCGTGATCTGGTGCGGTGCTGGGTACACTCCCCAGATGTCCCTCCCTAGTTTTTTTAATGTGTGACTGCACTTCCCGCTGGCCAGCCACAGGTACTGTTCCTGCTGCTGCCTCCACATTGCATCTTCTCTGCCCCTCCTACCTGTCTGGATGGGTATTTCTTCTTTATATCTTTGTTTGTTGGACTTCCATGCAACTCAATTTTGGGGAACTTCTGGTTGTTTTGAGGTAGTGGTATTCCTTCTTAGTTGTGGAGGGAGATGCAGCATGTCTACATATGCCACCATCTTGACTGGAAGTATTTATGGATTTTTAAATTAATATTTTACATATATACAAGTTTAGGGTGGAAATTTGCTACAAATTTATAGAAATTTTAAGGAAAGATTTTTATAAAAATATTATATTCTCATATTTGAAAATTACATTACAGAAGTGAACCAGGAAAATAAAAGTCATATCCCTTTACATAGGTAGCAATTGTTAACAGTTTGATTAGTAACTTCCAAGTGTTTTCTGTGCATATGCAAATATGTCTACAAAAGTATATTACATATACTTCATTATACAAAGCTCATGCTTTTCATTCCCTTTTTATTATTATTTTTCAGCTTTATTGAGGTATAATTGACAAGTAAAATTGAAAGATATATAAAATGTACAACATGATGATATAATACATATACATTGTGAAAAGATTCTTTCCATCATGTTAATATATCACCTCACTTGTTTACCCTTTTGTGAGTGTGTGTGAAACTATTTAAGTTCTACTCTTAGCAGATTTCAGTTATACAATGCAGTGTTGTCAACTATAGTCACCATGTTACACACTAGATCTTCAGACCTTATTCATCTTCTAATTGAAAGTTTGTACCCTCCAGTCTCCCTATTTTCCCTACCCCTTTGCCCCTGGCAACCACTTTTCTACTCTTTGTTTCTATGACTTGGGCTAGTTTTTGTTTGTTTTTAGATTCCATGTATAAGTTGATACCATGCAGTATTTGTCTTTATATCTTTCCATACCAGTACAGACTTTATTTATTTTTAATAGCTGCAGATTAGTATGGATGTATCATAGTTTAATACATTGAGGGGCGATTTTGCCCCTTGGGGACATTTGGCAATTTCTGAAGACTGTAGGAAGTACTATTTGCACCTACTGGGTAGAGTCCAGGGAGCTGCTAAACATCTTACAATAGGACAGACCTACACAATAGAGAATTATCTCACTCAAAAGTCTTAGTAGTGCTGAAGTTGAGAAATGCTACACTGAGTTAACTGAAACCAAGTGTGGTCTGTGCAGTCTTGTGAGACTGAAAGTTTAGTAGAGCCTAAAGTCCCTAGTGGGCATTTCAGTAAGGGAATTTTCTCACATCTTGAAGAAAAATATGGCTATGATATGACTCTGATGACTACTTACAGGTGAATAGATGCAATAGATTAGTGATTTTCAACCATTGTCAGGAGCACTAACTTTTTTCCCTTTAAATTGTCAAATAATAAAAAAAAAAAAGACAACAGCCAACACAACAATAGCTGTCTGGTGTGAATGAATCAAAACTATACCTAATTTTTTGTCAGATTGGCAAAAGGCATATTTTTTTGTTGTGCTGCAGAATTTTACTAATTAGTTTATGTATGCCATGAGATGAGAAGGATGGAAAATTGCTGCAATAGATCATCCTTAGTGAATATTCCTTCATGTTTCTGTGATTCTTTGACATTCCAGACCCTCAAAGATATTCTTAGCTGAGGTTGAAACTTATAAGCCAGTATAATCAGTGCTGGTTTTTAAGAAGTTTATGCAGCTCTCTAGATATGGTCCTCATTTTTCATACATTTCATCTTGTTACCTGTTATTTTAACATAGTTTGGGGGGAGATTATTACCTGCCTTTTATAGTGGTGGTGGTGATCTTTTTGTTGTATCTTCTTTATAGCTCAAGCTTCACCTGTGGTCTGGCGGGAGCCCTGGCTTCCAACCCTGTGGATGTTGTGAGAACACGGATGATGAATCAGAGAGTACTTCGTGATGGCAGATGCTCTGGGTATACAGGTACTCTGGATTGCTTGTTACAGGTAAGAATGAATGTCCACCTGGATAGGGTTGGAAATTCTTTCACAGCTCATTAGCTTCTGTCTGATTCTCTTTATCAGGAGTTTCTTATTGTGATTGAAAAACAGTGTTTATAGCAAGATAGGCCTATGGATCTGTCACTTGTTATTGTGTGACTTTGGTGAAGGTACAGACTCTATACTTCAGTTTGGTCATCAGTGAAACGGGACAATAATAGCACTTATAGAGTTATTGAAAAAATGATTGAGTTAATGTCTACAAACAGCATTGTGCCGGGAATAATGTGGTAAGCCTTGTTAGTAATTAATGATAAGGGACAGTATTGTGAAATAAGTAAATTTATTTTACTTAATCTTCAACATTCTAGTGGATTGCTTTAATCGATGCAACTACTCCCAAAATATATATCTATGTTAATATATATAAACATATATATTTATATGTTATTCATTTAATCTAAGAAGTAACTAAATGTTGAGGACTCTTATAACTAATATGAGGGATACTCTAAAACCAAGGTGGTACACAGTTTTGCCACATAGGGGCTTTTTTTTTTTAAGATTTTATTTATTTTTTAGAGAGGGGGAAGGAAGGGAGAAAGAGAAGGAGAACCATCAATATGCAAGAGAAACAATTGGTTGCCTCCTGCATGTCCCCAAATGGGGACCTGACCTGCAACGCAGGCACATGCCCAGACTGGGAATGAACCAGCGTGCAGGCTGGCACTCAGTCCACTGAGCTGCACTAGGCCAGGGCTAGGAGCTAACTTTTATAAATACAAAACCTAGATGAATGTTTAGAAATGAAAGCTCATTTTCTTATACCTTTGCTTTACTGTGAAAGGTGAGAAAATAGTAATCTTTTCTGTGATCGTAGTAAAACTATGTCTCTTTCTAAAATACCTAAGTATCCTTCCTGTTGAGTCAAACTGGAGTGAGTATCCTTCATTCAGACATCTCACAAAAGAATACATCAGCTGTACTATAATTCTTAGTTTAAATAGTTGGGCCTACTTCTCATGAGTGGACAGAAGTTTGCTGCTGTCTGCCCTACTAAAATGCCAGCAACCAAAGATTAGGGACCACTTTTATAGTTTTCATTTTCCAGCATGAGGCTGGTACATCTTAGACTTCAAGTATTGCTTTAATGAAGTAAAGATACTTGTTTGTATTCATCCAACGATATGAAATAGTGATGGTCTGAATGATATCTTTACCAATATTGCTTTGTTTCTTTATGTCTGAGTTCTCTGTGGGTCCAAATGGAAAAGAGGCAAAAGACTTTGGTTGGGATTAAATCTCATTTCTTATTAAGTTACTATTTGCTTGCTTTGGGATGGTTTTGCATGGAGCCTTGGTTTTTACCTTTGCCAGAAACCTTTAAAGACCAAGAAGAGGCAGAGGGCAATGATTTCTTAGATAGTCCTTCCAAACAGGATTTAATTTTTAAGAAAAAATAGATTGGATTGGTTCAGCTCTGATGTTATTTATTATTAATGCATTTCACATAATTGGAAAGTTTAAAGTTAACTTTTCTTTCCCCTTATAACAGACATGGAAGAATGAAGGTTTTTTTGCTCTATATAAAGGGTTTTGGCCAAATTGGTTGAGACTTGGTCCTTGGAATATCATTGTATCCTTTTCTGTTGTAGTAGATCTGAAAAAAGATACAGCTAAAATAATATTGTTTGTATAAACTATCATCCTATTAATTATAATTTAGAAGTTGGTTTTTAGTCATTTAAGTTCCTCTGATTCAAGAAATAACTTCAGTTTCTTTTTCAGGAGGTATAACGTCTCTGTGTTAGGTACTATGAATCTTGGTTTAATGATGGTGTTATGGAAAGGTAATGATATCCGTAAACATTTTTACTTAGGCTCTCTCCTGAAAGCTGAGAGTATGTAGGATTTGAGAGAAAGGCAGGATTGATTTTATATCCCAAGCCACCCTTGGGAGGGATGTATTTTGGCAGCAGTGTTTTAGAATGTTTATTTTAGAGCAGGGGTCCCCAGCCTCTGGGCCATGGACTGGTGCTGGTCTGGGCCTGTTAGGAACTGGGCTGCACAGCAGGAGGGGAGCATGATGTAATGCACTTGAATCATCCTGAAACTGTCACCCCCACCCCCCACCCCCCACCCGTGGAAAATAGTCTTCTATGAATCTGGTCCCTGGTGCCAAAAAGGTTGGGGACCACTGTTTAGAGAGTGCTTAAGGATAAACAGTAATTATCTCTAGAATTATTTGGCCAATCAGCACTATTTCTTGTATGCCAAAGTGGGAGGTAGGAAAGAAGTAGCAGTTTAATAGACATGATGGGGCAGATTATAAGGTAGGGAATGTTGGTTTTACCATCCTCTTGTTTCTCTTTATCTCTGCCTCCCTCCTCTGGAAGCCTGCCTAGTGGAAACCCTTGAGGAGAGCTTCGCAGGGCTGGCTGTGTTTCTCTTTCACACAGAACTTAACTGTTCTGTAAAGTCTTCCCACCACAGTAAAGTAAAAAAAGCTAGGCAGTGTGGGTATAATCTTAGGAGAAACTTTCAGAGCTGATGCTAGGTGATTTCTATATCTTAGCTGTGATCTTTCTGTTCCAGGCTGACATTGGGAAGGCTCAGGGGCAGATCTTTCAGGATTGTTAGGATGGAGCCCCTTATGTTAGTCCCGTTCATGGCATGTGGTCTGCCCAGATGTATTTGTTCATAGATGTACTATCTGTAGATCTGTTTTCTTTGTCAGCCTTAACTGATAACTGTAGTTCTTTGTGACATACGAGCAGTTGAAGAAATTGGATTTATGACAAGTCAAGGCTGCATGAGACATCCCTCTGAAAACGCTAATTTCTACAACAGTAAAGCTTCCTGTGTTTCACACTGCTTCTCACTGCTTGGCTCGTCACAGATTCTGAGGTGTGAGCAACAGATGAAGATGGGGTTAATTCAGACTGCTGTGTTTTGGCATCAAGACACTCTGTGTTGAATGTTTAATAGCATAAACCTAGTCCTTCCCATCAAAGTGCCCTTCAACATCCAAGATAACATGAAATGCATGGTTTTTGTTAAAGAAAACTTGCAAGGAGATCAGGAACTATTACATACACTGTTTTCTTCAGGGGTGAGTAAAACCTGATGCATCTCAGCTCATACCCGAGAGTATCAGATTCTAAGGAAACTCACTGGTACATGGAATAGAGCCTCCAAGAGGGTATTATTGTTCCTGAACTTGGGGGCTTTTGCTTCTTGTCAGTTGAAGAAATTTCACATGTGGAAACTGGACTTCTCAACCCTAGTTATAAACAGTGCAGAAAATAGATCCTTGGAATATTGCACTACTTTATAACTTCCTATGTTGGCAGGATATTTTCACTTATAATAAGTGATTTTAAGCCTTTGGAGACTTGACCTTTGTGAGGAATTGTTACAAAATATTAATATCTAATGATATTAATGATGATATCTAATGATATTAATATCTAATGATATCTAATGATATTAATAACATCTAATGATATCTGATGATGGTGTGATATGTTGGCTATGAAAGTGGCAAGGTTGTGTTGATGGGAGGTATTTCAAGCAGCTTAGGTTCTGTCTTAGGTCATGCTAGTAATTTGCTTTATGATTTTTAGCAAAACTTTATTTCTCAGTCTGGAAATGGAGAGAACATCTATGGAAGGTGACGGTCAAATAAAAAAAATGCTAGTTGCTGCTACTTGACTTGTTTGGTAAGGGTGTTTACATTATGCTGTCATACAGTTTTAATCCAAGAAGAAACAGTCTATGTATATGAAAGTCATTTTATCATGACTACTCATCATAATTCAGAGTGAAGCACTTTGTTAAAGGCCTGTGAGAGAGAGAGAGAGCACTGTATAAGTTAAGGTTTTGTAATTTTTTCTTAGCAGAATGTTACAAGTGAATCAGAGTTGAATTTTTCAGATTTTCCAGTTTTTACTTTAGTTTGGGTTATGTTTGTTAAAATATTTCCTGTCTTCGACTTCCTGATTAGCTTGGATGGAAAATACTTGCGTGAAATTTTAGAAACTATTTCTTTAGTGTCACACCTGTTTATTTAATTTCTGCTAAGAAGTATATATCTTCCTTCTCTTCTTCTAAAGACAAGATGCATCATTCTTCCTCTTCTTTTTTCTCTTCATCTTATTCTTTTCAAAGTAAGAAGTGACTGTGCCAGCCTCAGGAACTTTCACTTCTAGAAGACAGTCTCAGAAAAGGGGCTTCAGTTCTACCCATTGAGAACATTAAGTACATGCTGTCTGGTGGCTCCAGGGTAGGCACTTCTGCTAGACACTTCTGCAGTGTCTACCCTCTACCAGTTTGTCTAGCCCCTGGGCTGCCTCCTCTCTTCGAGCACAGTACAAGGAACACAGGTATTTCTTGTGGATTGGGCAATTCTCCTCCAAGCCACTTTCATCTTGCCTTCTTTATTAATGATGACTTTAAATAAGATTTTATGGAACAGAATTTTATTTCCAAAAGTAAGAGCTAAGGCAAAGGTATTAAAAAGAGAAGGGAAGACAGAAGAGTGGTGGAGTGGTAAGTACATGTAAATTGCTTAAAGACTAAGATGAAAGTCCAGATCTCCTTGGCACTATCTAGATGTGACTCTGGAAAGCTAAACTTATTCAGGCCTCACTACTGGTACTGAACCATATCTTTATAAAGAGGAAATTTTTTTCTACTTACCAAAACATTCCATAATGTGATAAGGGCTTTCTATAGAAAGGCTTTCACTTTTGAGTTCCTTGAGTTTAAAGAATTATTTACTATGAACCACTCTTTTTAATGTAGAAAACATTTTATTTTTTAAGTGTACATATCATTTCTAAATGTGAATATCATGCACTACTCATTATATCGACTTATTAAAATTATGTATATAGTCATACCAGAATGAAAAGAAATTCAAACCTCAATTTAAATATGTTTTTAAGGAAAAAATTCAGTATTTCTTTAAACAGTTATGAAATAGGATTTTAACCTGTTTTATTTTTTCTGCTTTCTGAAAGAGTTAATGCAGTTGTTGAAGTTTCTAACCAAGAAAGAACGTAAGGACCTGGGAGACTTGGTCCCCTTGTTTTCAGGGACGTGGCTGAAAATCTCCCTGTACCATTGGATATTGATTAGGCAGGAGGATTTTAAGCTTTTATAACCAAAATAAGAAAAATGGATTTTTTTGTTTGCTTGTGGATTTGTGTAATCATTAATGCTAAATGTTGCTGATCCATAATATAAAAATGCCTTCTGTTCTCTGTATTTATTCTTGGGCTAGGAATAGTATATATTATATAAAGACTATAAAGTTTTGATAAGCCTTTATATTTCAAGCTCTTTATTTAAACATTGTTGGAATGTGTGGCATAAACCTTGATTCATTATTTAATAAACTAGAGTAATATATAATTATAAAAATGATTTGTGGTTATTTCAGATAAATAGAAACAATTAAACTAAGGTACTCTCCAAAAAGTCCAGAAAGCTGGAGTAGAAGTAGCTTTTGTGAAGGTGTTCACAGACATTTCTCTCTGCCTAGGGAAGTTGTTGGGATCATTTTACTGTCTGGACACCTGTGTGACTTCCTATTATTGGAAATATTCTGCAGCTCAGAAGAGGCTAGTGAATTTGCTTCATGGGCAGGGTTGGCAAAACACCCTGAAAATTGAGAATACCAATGTGATGACATCAGTGCCCTGAACTTTCAAGTTCCCTCTGTACTTCTTCCAGCATTTGATTTGTTGTCCCAAGGCAGGAGCTGGGGTCCTTGGTTAACTGAAGGTAGGCAGAGATACCTCTGGTTGGCATAAGATAAATAGCCAGTTGTTGGGGGTCTCCCTGGGAAAGTATTAAGACGAAGGAAACGAAGCCTGTAAGACCTGACCAGAAAACCAGGAAAGCTGGATGCATACGTGCCTTGATGCTATAGCCAGTGGGCCCCAGTGGGAATCAGGTCATGAGAAAATGCTTTATGTCCTTTGACGCTTGCCCTGTTCTTTTACCTCGCTTGATCGCTTTATTGTACCAGCAGCAGAAGTTTTAACTTTAACTCAAAAAGAACTCAATATCCCTATTTTATGGCCATCTGAAGTCTTTGTGTCCAACACACCCTGACCTGAGGGAGATCTCAATGTTCCTTCAATTGTTATCCCTGAACAATGTCTGTTTTCTGTAATCTGCACTGTTTAATTGGTTGATGAGCTTTACATGCATGCTATATGCCCTTAAGCTTATTGCACTCAATAAAAGACCTTGGAGGAAAACAGTTGAGGCATTTGTCTCTCAGGCATTTGCCGGCCTTCTCTCCCATAGCACAAGCTGTCTGGGAAGTCTTCATTTCATCCTCGACACCAGGGAATCTCTGTGGGTCGGGGGTCCCCAATAGCCAGTAGATGAAATACAAACATGGTTCGTTAATTTTTCTAGATGCCTATTTTCTTAATGTTGCGGCTACATAAGTGAGATTGCACACTTCGGAACAGTGGATTAAAGCAAGCAAAGGATTTATTTGCCGGAGGCCAGGCAGAGAACTTGTCTCAAACAAAGCACCAATAGGAATGGGATTTGGGGCAGGGTTTATATAGGATTTGGCTCCTCTAGTGAGAAGCAGCTTTTGGGAAGCAGGAGGGCGGGGGGCAGGACAGGGCTGCAGAAGTGTCAAACAGGAATAGAAGTTCTCAGGGCCAAAAGTTCGCAGGGTCATAAAGTTATCTCCAGCAGCAGCATGGCAGCATAGCTCTCCAGCTAGGGACGAATTCTCTGCAAAGCAATTTATCTTCGAAAGGCTAGATATCCTGTAAAATACGACTTCACAAATGTCATAAACAAGACAAGCAAATAGAAGGAGATAGGGGCTGGGATCTTTTAGCTTGTAAATCACCGAGTGGCTGTAACATTTCTTCCTTACATTCCTCCCACTAAGGCTTTTTAGCAAACCTTTGCTACTTACAGAGAACATCTGAAGCTCCTACATATTTACATATTTAGCAAACCTCTGCAACTTTTTACAGAGAATATCTGATGCCTCTACATTAACATTTGAATTAAACAGTAGTTTATTAAAAGAACAGAATTGGAAAAAAGAGGGATATTTTTTGTTTCAGTTCTGCCTCATAAGAGATTAAATGACATAGCCATATGTGATTGACTTTCTATGAGGGTCAGTGAGAACAGCTGACTACTGGTGTGTCTCGAATACCTGAACAATAGAACTTTAACTTGGATTATTGCACCTGTTAGACAATTTGGCTTTAAATCCAGGCTCTTTATTAATAAAGTGGTAGCTGGGAAAATCTATAGGGTAAATTTTCAGTAGATTATAAGTAAATCATTTGGAAGCAAAGCATGGAAGTAAAAAGAGAAGGACAGAGTATGTATCTGTTTCTTGAAAGCTTGATGCAAATAATAGAATCAAAGCACCAAGAGCAAAAAACTGGACACAACCTTTATGGCTATATGTCCCCTCCTTAAATAAACTGCTCTACTCATATAATGACTTACTGTGTGTGGCACATGAGAAGAATGAGTTAAATCTCAACCTGCTGACCTGGAAAGATGTCCATGATATGTTATTAAGTATGTCATGAACTCATTTCTTAGGAGAAAAGCATAAATTTATGTAAGTAGATAATGGATTTAAAGGGTGTGCTTAAGAGTTCTTCAGAGAAACAGAACCAATAGGCATGTGTGTGTGATATATTCACACATAATATGAAGTCTGTCCAGAAAGTACCCAGCCAGTCATATAATATGAAAAATAGAGATATTTATTGAAAAAGATGCAAGATACAAGAAACATCGTACATAGGACAATGATGCCTCAGTCCCCTTCAAGTACACACCTGGGGACCTCACACAGTTCTCCCAGTGTCTCTCCCACTGTTCAAAACTGCAAAAATCCTTTTTTGGAATCACCATCAGCTGCCCTGTTGTATTTTCCTGAGTCTCATTGACAGTCTGAAATCTCTTCCCTTTCAAAAGTGATTTTAGTTTTGGGAAAAGGCAAAAGTTGCAGGGTGCCAAATCTGGGTTGTAGGAGGGCTAAGTCACTTGGGTGATTTGACCTGTCAAAAAACTGCACAAGACGTGGTGCATGAGAGGGTGCATTGTTGTGATGAAGCTGGAAATCATCAGCTTCCCATAGTTGCAGCCGTTTTTATCGTATTGCATCTCTCAACCAACAGAACATTCAGGTAGTACTCCTCATTAATTATTTGGCCTTCAGGGGCATACTTGTGATGCACAAAATCTTACCAATAAAAAAATCACAGTTAACATGGTCTTGATCTTGCTGCAGGTTTGCTGTGCCTCCTTTGGGCATGGAGAGCCAGGTGACTTCCATTGGGATGACTGGCCTTTGCTTTCAGATTATTGCTGTAGACCCATGATGCACCTCTGGCAGGACATTCTTGAAATCTGGTTCATTGGTAGTGGTCTGAATCAAGTCATGAGCAACTGCAGCACGATGTTCCTTCAGCTCTGGTAGCAGAAGCCATGGAACGAGTTTTGACACTACACGTTTCATGCCAAGATCCTGCGTCAAAATCTCAGGCACAGTAGTTTTTGGAATCCCCAGATCAGCTCCTAGTTCTCGCACTGTCAGTCACTGATATTTGTTGTTTGCAGCTTGTACATGTTCAACATTCTCAGGTGTTCTTCTTGTTGCAGGCCTTCCAGAATGTGGATGGCTGCTAACAGATTCTCGAGCACTTTGAAGCATTTGCTCTGCATTCATTGCATTATCTCTGAAAGCCTTCTGAATCATCCAAATAGTTTCCATGGAGGAATGGTCAAGGTTTACGCAAAACTTGATGTAGATTTGCTGCTCTACTTGCTCATTTTGAATGCCATGGCCACACAGTACACATGTTCACTGAACAGTATCTACCGCCCACACTGACTAGAACAATGAAGTCATCATTGTTCACAGAGAGCATTCCAGTTCACTTTCCTTGACTGACAGTTTACATTGATGTCATGCAAACTGTTCTCATTATATAAACAATGGCTGGACTTTTTCTGGACAGACCTGATAGATTATTTATTTTAAGGACTAGGCTCAGGTGAGGGGCTGGTTAATATGAAATCTGTAGCTCAGTAGGGCAGGTTAGCAGACTGGAAACTCAGGCACGATTTCTTTGTTATGGTCTTGAGTCAGAATTATTCTCTGGGAAACCTTGTTTTTTCCCCTTAAGTCCTCTAACTGATCAAATGAGGCCCACCCATATTATGGAGTATAATCTTAGTCAACTGATTATAGATGTTATTTAATATCTATAGAATACATTTATATTAACATCTAGACTAGTGTTTGCTGTACAACTGGGCACTATAGCGTGGCCAAGTAGACAAAATTTAACTATCATAGGGTGGAAAGCATTATGAGTATTTTCTTTATGCAGAATTGTGTTCTCTTGGTTCTAAAAGCTTATATTTTATTACTTAAAATATTAGAAACAAAAAAAGGGCTAGCTTGGAATACAGATGTCTAAGTTATGGTAAATGGGGGAAAATGGGAGTTGAAGTAAATATATACTATTTATATTTTAATGATATAATATTTTTAAAAGTGTATTGTCTATCAAACTTAAAATTCTGCTGAAAGAATAAGTGGGAAACTTTTGCTGTTTATTTCAGTTTATGTTTTTATTCAGTGAACTTAATATTTTATAATTAAAAATTTCTAACCATTTTTTTGACAGTGGGGTGAAACCTCTAGATAGAGTGTATCATGTAGACTGTGTATCTACTCTGTAAACTCCTGAGGTGTTTTACACAATTCTTAGTCTCCCTCTGGCAATAGTACTTTCAAATTAAACTGTTTAATTGCATTGTATGGTAGAGAGAGCAACATTTTCTCTTATGAGGTTGTGCTTCATTAATTGTAATCTGGCAAATACTCATATATTTCTGGGAAGAGAAGCAGATCTTCACTGAATGTATGTGTGAGAGTTTTGGTGATTCTACACTTAAAAGGAATCCATATCTTAGAGCCACCCTGGTCAAAAATATGCAAGAACTGCTTGAATCCACTGGCAGATTTCATCTTGAATCCCATTACTAGTCTAATTTGCTATACCACTTTGTGCTTTTTAAACAATAATTTGCACATAGTATATAGTGCAATAAATACTTGTTGCATTAAATGGAAGCAACTTACTAAGATTTGCTCATTATTTCTGGGGTTCTTATGTGGTAAGTGTTATCTTAAGGTCATAAGGTGTCAGTGAGAATTGGGATGAGAGTACTACAGGTAGCATTTCCTACAGATTGCTTTATTCACCGAGTTTCAGAGAAATCAAAACTTCTGTCAGCCTGTGTTCAGTTCAGGCTAAGAATTTTTTTTTAATTATGGTAAAATATTCATAAAATGAATGTATCACTTAAGCCATACTAAAGTGTACAGTTCTGTGGCAATAATTACATTCACTTTGTTGTCCAGCCACCACTACCATCCATCTCCATAACTTCTGAGAGATGAATTGTTTTGAATAGATCTTGGTCCTTAACTCAATAGCAGTGTCCATGCTTGTTGCCTTCTTACAGACCCAAGCTGGAAGATAAGATCCCAGAACTTGGGACTTCCGGCCAAGATGAAGGTGTGGACAGAAATGTTGCATCTCCCTCCACAACTGAGAAGGAATACAGCTGCCTCAGGACTGGAAACAACCAGAAGTTCCAGGGGATCAAGCTGCATGGAAGTCCAGCAAACATAGATCTAGGGAAGAAATGCTCATCCAGACAGGTGGGAGGGGCAGAGCCGGGGTGGAGGGGATGCCGTGTGGTGGTGGCAGCAGCAGTGGCAGCGGTAGCAGCAGCAGCAGGCTGGCAGAAAATGCAGTCACACATTTTGAATGGTCAGGAGGGACACCTGGGGGGTGTTCTCCACTCCTTGCCAGACCTCGCAGCCCACGATCGAAGCACAAGGGAAGGTCAAGCCTCATTGCTTCTGACTGTGCAGACCAGTGGGGGTTGGGGTGGAGGCAGAAGCTGCCGGTCTCAGCAGGGTCTGCTTGTCTGGAGGGCCCCCACGGTCCTGGAGCATCTGCAGACCCACCCATTGAGAACGACGGCCTGAGTGGTGGCTAGGGGTTGCCAGTTTGGTGCGCAGGTGGGAGAGGTGCCTGGAAAAGGGGTGAGTGCTGGGCAGGCAGCATTGTTCCCTCTTGGACCCCTCCCCCACATATAGCACCACAACATGGTGAAACAGGTCGCCCTGTACTGACAAATCCCTAAGGCTTCGCGCCTTACAACGTAACAGGGGCGACAGCTGTACCTGGGATGCAGAGGCAAACAAACACAGGAGCCTGTCAGAGAAGTATGGCCCCAAAAGGGAAACGGATCAAGGTTCCAGTGGGAGAACTAAGTGACAAGGAGATAGCCAACCTAACAGATGAGGAGATGGACAGCCTAACAGACACAGAATTCAAAACACTGGTGATAAAGGTGCTCACAGGCTTGACAGATAGGCTTGAGTATGGCAAACACGTAAGAGAAGAAGTGAAGTCTATGCTAAGTGAAAGGAAAATCGACACAAAACCAATGGTGAAGGGAAGGAAACAGGGGTTCAAATAAATGATTTGGAACATAAGGAAGGAAAAAACAGTCAACCAGTGCAGAATGAGGAAACAATTGAAAAAAATGAGGAAAACTTCCCAAAATTTGCAAAGGAGATGGACACGCAGGTCCAGGAAGCACAGAGGGTCCTGGACGAGCTGGACCCAGAGGGGACCACACCAGGACGCATCATGACTGAGATGCCAAATGTGAAAGATAAAGATAGAGTCCTGGGGGAAACAAGAGAGAGGCAGAGGGTTGCCTACAGTGGGGTGCCTATGGGACTATCAGTTGATTTCTCAGAGGACACTTTGCAGGCAGGAAGGGACTGGCAAGCAGTATTCAATGTGATGAAAAGCAACCTACAACCAAGATTACTCTATCCAGCAAAGCTATCATCTGGAATGGAAGGGCAGACGAAGTGCTTCCCAGACAAGGTAAAGCTAAAGGAGTTCATCATCACTAAGCCATTATTATATGAAATGTCAAAGGGACTTACTTAAGAAAAAGAAGATAAAAAGTATGAACACTAAAATGACAACAAACTCACAACAATCAACAACTGAATCTAAAAAATAAAAACAAAATGAACCTAAGCAAACCAGAATAGGAACAGAATCATAGGTATGGGTTCATCTGGAGGGTTATCAGCTTGGAAGGGTGAGCGGGAGAAATGGGGAAATGGTGCAGGGATTAAGAAGCATAATCAGTTGGTACAAAATAGACAGGGGGATGTTAAGGATAATATAGGAAAGGGTGAAGCCGAAGAACTTATATGCATGACCCATGGACATGAACTAAAGTGGGTGGGAGTGCTGAAGGGAAGGGGGATACTAGGCAGAAAAGAACAAAGGGGAAAAAAGTTGGAACTAGTATAACAACATAATAAAATATACTTAAAAAAAAAAAATCCCAGAACTTGTATCTTGATACTTTTTTGGGGGAGTGTAATACACATGAAATTTACTATCTTAATCATTTTTAAGTGTCATGTTTAGTGCTAATTAAATACAATACATATACATTGTTGTACACATCACCACCATCCATCCCTATAACTTTTCATCCCGTAGAACTGATGCCATACCTAGTAAATAATAACTCCTCGTTCTCTCCTGACAGCTCTAGGCAACTATGATTACACTTTCTGTTTTTGATTTTTGACTAATTTAGCTACCTTATATATGTATCGTATGACTGGCTTATTTTACTTAGCATAATGTCATCACAATTCACCCATGTTGTAATATATTACAGAATTTCATGGCTTTTTAAGGCTGAATAATAGTCTGGTATATGCATAGGCTGCATTTTGCTTATCCATTCTTGTTTTTCAAATTACATTTTATTTTATTATTATTTTTTATGGGCCTTTGGACATTTTTAAAAAATTTTTGATTTATTTAGTTTTTCTATTACAGTTGTCCCACATTATTCTCCTTTGTCCCCCTCCACTCAGCATCCCTCACTCCCTCAGGCAATCCCCACACCATTGTTTATGGGTGATGCATATATGTTCTTTGGTTACTGCCTTTCCTATTTGTACTTCTTAATCCCCTCACCTCTTCACCCATTCTCCCCATACTCCCCTTCCTTCTGGCAAGCATCAAAACACCCTCTGTATCCATGATTCTCTTTGTTCTTCTTGTTTGCTTAGTTTGTTTTTTAGATTCAGTTGTTGATAGTTCGGTATTTATTGCCATTTATTGTTCCTAGTTTTGATTTTTTTTTCTTAAATAAATTCCTTTAACATTTTATAAAATAATAGTTTGGTGATTATGAACTCCTTTAGTCTTTTTCTTGTCTGGGTAGCTCTATCTGTCCTTCCATGTAGACGATAGCTTTGCTGGGTAGAACAGTCTTTACTGTAGGCCCCTGCTTTTCATGACTTTGAATATGTCTTGTTTGGCCCTTCTAGCCTGCAAAGTTTCTTTTGAGAAATCAGCTGACAGTCTTATGGGAACTCCTCTGTAGGTAACTATCTGCCTTTCTTTTGCCTCTTTTAAGGGTCTCTTTATTTTTAGCCTTTGGCATTTAAATTATGATGTGTCTTGGAGTGGGCCTCTTTGCATCCATCTTGTTTGGAACTCTGTGCTTTCTAGGCATGCATTTTTATTTCCTTCGCCAAATTAGGGAACTTTTATTATTTTTTAAAATGGATTTCTAACTTCTCTTTCTCTCTCCTTCTGGCACCCCTGTGATGTGAATGTTGGAATGCTTGAAGTTGTCCCAGAGGCTGCTTAACACTCTCCTCATTTTTTTTTTTCTTTAATTCTTGTTTCTTCTTCTTGTTATGATTGGTTGTTTTTGCTCCTTATGTTCCAAATCATTGATTTGATTCTTGGCTTCATCCACTGTATTGTTGTACTCGAGGTGTGCTCCTTGTGTGGGGTGAGTACACTCTTTTTGTAGTTGAGCCTTGATTGTTTTTGGTGGGTCAATGGGAGGGATTTACCCAGGCCAGTCAGCTGCAACAACTGGCTGTGATCACTGACTACCAACCTCCTCCCTCTGTGGAGGATCAGCTGTGCAGGAGCTGGGTGATGCTGCTCTGATGTGATCTGTAGCTGTCCACTGGGTGTGTAGGCTCTGGGGTTTCCTGGATGGTGCAGGCCAAGGTCATCTCCCACGAGTGTTCTGCCCCCGGGCCACCCTGCATGAGCAATAAAGCAATCTGAGATGGCTGCTACTTGTATTGGGTTTGGAGGTTCCCAGGTGAAGCCAAGGTGTGAACCTAGGCTTGCTGCTGCTAGTGCTGGGCCTGCTGCCACTTAGGAAGTGGTACAGGGGCTGGGGACTCACTGAGACTGGCTGTTCCTTGTTTGAGGATTTAGGAAGTTGTGAAGCATGAGCCAAGACCAGCCATTCATATGGAAAAACCACTGTTAACAACCTGATGGGCCCATTAGTAGGGTGGGATGGAGTCTCAGGGTATATCTAGGGTGGGGCAAAAGTGTTAGCCAGGTTGATGGAGTCTCAGATATGGCATCTGTCTGCTGGTTCTGTGGCTCTGTTGGAGGGGGTTTCAGAAATGTGACAATGACTTTGTAGAGGCATCAGCTATTCCCTGTAGAAAGTCACAGAGGTTTGCTAAATATGTAAATATGTAGGGGCTTCAGATGTTCTTTTTAAGAAGCAGCAAGGACTTGCTAAAAAGCCTTGGAGAGAGGAATGTAGGGAGGAGTAGCAATTGGTGAATTACAAGCTAAAAGCACCTCAGCCTCTATCACCTTCCATTTGCTTGTGTCTTGTTTATAACATTTGTGAAAGTTATATTTTACAGGATATCTAGCCCTTTGGAGATAAACTGCTTTGCAGAGAATTCGTCCTTGACTGAAAAGCTATGCTGCCCCTGGAGATAACTTTATGGCCCTGCGAACTTTTGGCCCTGTGAACCTCTGGCCCTGAGAACTTTATTCCTGTTTGACACTCTCGCAGCCCCGTCCTGCCACCCCCCTTTCCAACAAGCCTCTTCTCACTAGAGAGAGAAAGCCAAATCCTATATAAGCCTCTGTCTGTGCACTGTTTGAGACAGTCTCCACCTGACAGCCGGCTTAATAAACTGCTTGCTTTAATCCACTGCTCCGGAGTGTTCAATCTCGCTTATGTAGCCATAACATCTTCTGCCTGCCTTCTATCTGGGAGAAAGCTATCCCCCAGCTCTTGTGTGTCACAGAGTCTTTCAAGCTGCTACCCCAGTGCTGGAGCTCAGAGGGAGTGAGTAAGTCAGTGTGTGGGTTCTTTAAGAGGAACTGCTTGAGACTCCGGCAGTTTCTTCCACTGACTCAATCCCTGCTGGGTTTTGCAGCCATAAGTTATGGGGACTTACCTTCCTGGCACTAGAACCCTGGGCTGGGGGTGCCCGGGGGCTGGTACTCCTTACTCTCAAGATATCCCTCCCGAATTTTTATCCACCACACGTGGGTGTTGGACCAGCCTGTTCAGTGTCTCCGTGTCTCTGCGTGTCCTACCTATATGGATGGATGTGTTTTCTTTAATTCTGTAGTTTTCTATTAACTCGATTTTTGATGGTTTTGAGTGATGGTTGTTCTATAGTTTGTAATTTTGATGTGGTTGTGCAAGGAGGTGAGCCATGTTTACTTACGCCTCCATCTTAACTGGCATTCTTATGTGTGCTGAGGAAATTTCTGACCCACAAAATTATTAAAGAAAATAAAATGGTGCTTCTTTTAGGGCACAATTTTTGGGTTAGTTTGTTAGGTAACAATAGATAACAGGAACAAAACTATTCCTCTGTCGAAAAATATTTAGGTTGTGTCATTTTTATCCATTACAAACTATAATATTCATGTACTTGTCAGATCATGGACACCTGGACTTTGGACTTTGGTAATCAACCTGGCCCTGGACTTAGCATTTCCCAAAAGATATGTTGATGGACTGAAACTTTCCCAGAGGAAATGCTAATGGACTTAGCCCGATATGTTAACTAAGCTGGTGTGAGAGGGGGAAAGCAATGAGATGTAAATAACCTACTGAATATGTCGATAAGCAAACTCCCCCTTATCGGAAGGTGCATAAAAAAGGTGCTTGCAGAAGTGTCGGGGGTGATTCCTATGGGCCCACGAGGAGGACCGGGAGCTACCCCCAACCCCTCCGCCGCCGTTTCCCTTGCTCCTATGGGCCGTTGAGTCAGTCCAGGGAATTGCCTTTCCCCTTAACCCCCTTCCCCCTTCCTTTGTTCCCTCAATAAACCAGTTATCTGTTCCCACAGCAGTCTCTGGACGATTTCTCAGAGTAGAGCTACCCTGACAGTACTATTTTGCATATTCAATTTTTTTAGGATAAATTCTCAGAGATAGAATTGCTGGATGATAGTGCTATCTTTTCACTTTATTTCTCCAGTCTCTTCAAAGTGGTGGCAAATTTCCCTCTAGAAAGAGCATATAAAGTTGACCTTTTCCCTTCATTCTCCAAAATGTCTTTGATGACACACTTCATCTTCCTATGTTTTGTTTACTTATGTCTAAATGAAAGGTAATGTTGTAACAGAACCCCTGGGCTGCTCCGATTGAAACAGAACCCGTGGGCTGTTTAGTTAGGGGCCCGATTGCCCGCCGCCAGAATTATAACTCTCAATACCAGAGTTTAGTGAAAAGAAAAAGAATTGTTTATTTGCACATAGTTCTGCCTCCTCCTCCCAGACCTGGCCTTAGGAAAGTCAGAAACACCGTTTCCCTACTTCCTAGGCACAGTTCAGCTTTACCAGTAGCTGCCAATCACTCAGTTCTGATTGGGGAGGTCCTTTCTGTGCTGTGGTGCCCTCCAGCTCTCAATGCAGAACCGCCTGGATTCTCAGCCTCCTTATAAGCTGCCTTCTTCCTGCAAACCGCGTGGATCTCCTCTCCTCAAAGCAGCCTGGAGGCCCCCTCCTCCAATCCACATGGATGGAGCACTTCTTAAAGCAGCCTGGAGGGACCTACGCCTCCAAGCCACATGGAAGGAGCACACGAGAGTGAGAGAGAGCTAAAATGTCCGCAGCTGCTTATCTATCCCTGACTGCGTCCTCTGATGCAGTGGGTGTTGCAACCAGTTCTGACCATTCACAGAACCCCCCACAGGCTCTGTAGGCTCCTTCCATACCAGCCCACAGTCCAAGATCCCTCCCATTTTCCTGAGCCTTGGAAGTAAAGCGGATCTTTGTGCAACAAAGTTTCCAGCCGCTAGCCCCAGGCATGCAAGGGCATCCTGAAAGCTGCTTCCTTTTTCCTATCTCCCAGCCGCAAACTCTGGGATTTGTTTCTGGACTCCCCTGTTTCTTCTGTAGCAATGTTACAGAAACAGGGGTGTCTAAAAACCCCTACAGCTTGCGGCTGGGGGATGGGGAGAAGTAAGCAGCTTTCAGGATGCCTTCACAAGCCTGAGGCTGGTGGCTAGTGACTTTGTTATGCAAAATGGCTTTAATGCATCCAAGGCCTCAGGTAGATGGGAAGGGTCTTGGACTGGGGGATGGTATGGAAAGAACACACAGATCCTGCATGAGGTTCTGTGAATGGTCAGAACTGGTTACTGCACCCACTTCGTCACAGGACGCAGTCAGGGATTTAAAAATAAGCGGCAGACATTTTAACGGGGTCTGATGATGCAGTTTTAAGGAAAGGACGTACCTTGCTAATTTGAAAAGGAAGGTTCTCCATGTGGATTACAAAGGACTAACCATGCAGTTTACAAGGAGGCTGAGAATCCATGAGATTCTGGATTAAAAGCTGGCGAGCACCATAACACAGACGAGGTCTCCCAATCAGAATTGAATGATTTGTAGCTACTGGTTAAACTGAACTGTGTTTAGAAAGTAGGGAAATGGTATCTCTAACTTTTCTAAAACTAGCCTGGTTTGTTAGGGGGAGGCAGAAATATGTGTTTATGGGTGTTTTTAAGGAACATGAGACTTAACGGCAGAAATCTGCAAATAATCTAAATCTATATAACTATTAAATAAACAATTTTTTTCTTTTCACCAAACTCTGGTATTGAGAGTTATAATTCTGACGGCGGGCGATCGGGCCCCTAACTAGAAGAGCCCGTGGGTTCTGTTTCAATTGGAGCAGCCCAGGGGTTCTGTAACAGTAACAGCCCCTAACCTAACTTACAGAGTTGCAATTTACAAATTAAAAGTGAAATCTGAATAACTCCTTACAAAGAAAATGTCATCTGTGAGGTGGGGACATTGAATATTTAGGGATGAGACAACTTTGACCTCATCTTTGTCCTTTTCACTAACTAGCCAATGCAATTGTCTTCTCACTCCCTCCACACTCACCCTCACACACACACACACACACGATATGAATATGCATGTGTATCTTTGTGTACATATGCACAGATACGTGCGACATGAGTGTTTACCACTGTATCAATTTGAATTAATATATGGGAACAAATACCAAAACTTGAATTAAATAAAAATAAGAATTATAGTAGAAAATTAAAACTGCAGTTATATTTGTCCTGTCATCTAGTGCTTTTGGGAATAAGCTAATTACCAGCTGGAAACAGGAAGAAATTGTCCATTATAGGAAATTTGTACTTCTTTGGTGGGGGGCGGGGGTACTAGATAATATTTGAAAAGAGCACTAGAGCCTGAAGCAGAAAATCCAGTATGTTGTATAACACTCTTTCTACTATATTGTGAGCAACTGCTGCATTGTTGAAATATATATACTTCTATGCTAGTATTCTGCAAAATTAAAACACCCCATAAAAACTGCTGTTATGCTCTTTCAATACTTTCTCTTCCTCATTCCTTCAGAATCAGCTGGTGACTAGGCACAGCTGTTCTTCCTTAGTTCTGTGAGAAACGCTCACAATAAAAACTGGGACACAGGACTTGAGCAGTAAAGCGAGGCCTTTATTCACGAGTCTGCAGAGCCAGGCGCACCCCCACAGCCAGGAGAATGTGCGCACCAAGTAGAC
This sequence comes from Furipterus horrens, assembly GCF_987537825.1. Taxonomy (NCBI): domain Eukaryota; kingdom Metazoa; phylum Chordata; class Mammalia; order Chiroptera; family Furipteridae; genus Furipterus; species Furipterus horrens. The sequence goes on from NW_028327182.1 coordinate 48,550,507, forward strand.
AAAGGAAACTGGTTTTATAGTCTTAGCTTCCCCACCCTGAAATTGCCACCCTAAAGTGATTATCTTTTCCACCCTGAAATTGCCACCCTAAAGTGATTATCTTCTTTGCCCTAAAGTGAGAGCGATTAGCTTCCCCACCCTAATGCAATTAGCTCCCCCTCCCCTCTCCTTCTTCCCCGTTTCTCCATTACTGGTTACTCCGGAGTTACAATCTAACACGGTTATCTAAATGCCCCTGGCTGGTTTGGCTCAGTGGATTGAGCGTCGGCCTGCGAGCTAAGTGTCGCTGGTTCGATCTTCCAGTCAGGGCACATCAGAGAAGGAAAACTCTGACTCCAAAAAACCTCCGCTGCCTTGCAGCATACCTCTTCAGGGGAAAGGCTAAGGGAGTAAACCCCGACAGAAAATCTGGAGCCGGAGTCCCTAAGGCGGTTTGACGTTGTAGTCAACACCGGCAACTCCTGCGGCGCACCTGAAGCCAAGCTGTATTGACTCCGTCTTTCCCTTGGACCCTTCAGCTGCGAAGAGAGGGGGGGTCTGCTGCATGGGCAACAGCAGACCCCCCATATCACCCTGCCCAGGCTCTGTAGCTTCAGCTACACTGGAGAGGACACTCCAGCGTCATCGCAAGATGTCGATTCAACACGGGAGGAGACAGATACCGTGTCACTCCCGAGTCGGACTGCACAGCCATTCTCGGCGGTGCAGATAGACTCTTAAGAAGCTACACCATCGTCTCTCGAGACGGATGGGCATGGGCAACAGCAGACCCTCCATATCACCCTGCCCAGGCTCTGTAGCTTCAGCTTCACTGGAGAGGACACTCCAGCGTCATCACAAGATGTCGATTCAACACGGGAGGAGACAGATACCGTGTCACTCCTGAGTTGGACTGCACAGCCATTCTCGGCGGTGCAGATAGACTCTCAAGAAGCTACACCATCGTCTCTCGAGACGGACGGCTGCCGCCGCCGCCGACGATCTAAATGCCCCTTCTGTGGTTTGTAGATATGCCAGTGCTGTCAGCTCCCTTCTCAGAGACCCTCTAATTACATTTGCCCTTAAGACCCTTTAATTACATTTGCCCTTTGTTACTAATGACTTTTTACTGGTTTGGGAGTCACTATGTCCTTGTTTCTAACAGTTCCCTCAATTCTTCAATTCAAGAATAATTCAAGCATTATTGCATTGCATAGCTACCCTCTGTTTTCCCTCACTTCATCTCACAGTTGCTGATTAAACATTCAGCCTTGGCCCAGATCTTTTTCAAAGGTAACATGACCTGCATTGCACCCTTTAGCATGATGAATCACCAGTTGGTGAAAATGTTTTAAGGAATTAAACATAATTTTAGAAGAAAGTAGAGTGAACATGAATTTGGGATAATCTGCAATACAAATGTATTTGGGAGAGACTTTATATTTGGCCTTAGAAAGATGATGTTTGGAGAAGAATTGTCATCACAAAACTCAACAGGATTAACTTCATTTCTGAGATTTTTGAAGCTAGAGATAAGTCTGGTCTGAAGAAGAGAAAGTGTCTTTTAGGTACTTCAACATATATAGATCTTACATATCTGTACATGTTTATAAGATAATTTTCCTTAGGAAATAGTGGTGGATTGATGTGATGGGGCAATGATGCTCTGAAGCTAGGTTAAATAATTAAAATAAAAACCTTACTCTTAAACGCAGAATTCATTGCAAAATAAGGAGGAGGAGGAGGATGAAGAAGAGGAAGAGAAGAGGAAAATTACCTATTAGTAAACCCAGCCACTTGTAAATGTTTTGGGAGTGTTTCTCTTGGGCAATAAGCTTGTATACTATATCATTCTTAATTATATCACAACCATTTTTCTAAAGAGATAAATATTTTCTACAACATTAGAGTTTTAACTCTTGACTTTGAAATAATTTTCAACTTTAGGAAAGATGCAAAAGTAGTGCATAGTTCAAGTGTGCCCTTCATTTAGATTCCCCTAATGTTATTACTTTACATAACTATGTATAATAATCAAAACTGGGAAATTAACATAGGTATAATCGTCGGCAGCCGTCCATCTCGAGAGACGATGGTGTAGCTTCTTAAGAGTCTATCTGCACCGCCGAGAATGGCTGTGCAGTCCGACTCGGGAGTGACACGGTATCTGTCTCCTCCCGTGTTGAATCGACATCTTGCGATGACGCTGGAGTGTCCTCTCCAGTGAAGCTGAAGCTACAGAGCCTGGGCAGGGTGATATGGAGGGTCTGCTGTTGCCCATGCAGCAGACCCCCCCTCTCTTCGCAGCTGAAGGGTCCAAGGGAAAGACGGAGTCGATACAGCTTGGGTTCAGGTGCGCCGCAGGAGTTGCCGGTGTTGACTACAACGTCAAACCGCCTTAGGGACTCCGGCTCCGGATTTTCTGTCAGGGTTTACTCCCTTAGCCTTTCCCCTGAAGAGGTATGCCACAAGGCAGCGGAGGTTTTTTGGAGTCAGAGTTTTCCTTCTCTGATGTACCCTGACTGGAAGATCGAACCAGCGACACTTAGCTCGCAGGCCGACGCTCAATCCACTGAGCTAAACCAGCCAGGGCAACATAGGTATAATACTACCATCTAAACTACAGACCTTTTTGGAATATTTATATTTTAGTCTATAGTTTTCCCTTTTTCTATCCCAGGATCCAATCCAGGTTCCAGCTGCATCTAGTTGTGTCTCCCTCATCTCCCATACACAATAGTTCCTCAGTCTTTCCTTGTCTTTTATGACTTTGACACTTGAAGAATACTGGTGAGTTGTTTGGTAGGACATCCCTCAATTTGAGTTTTTTTTGATGTTTTCTCATGTGTAGAATGTGGTTTTGCATTTTTGGCAAGAATACCACAGAAGGGACATTGTATCCTTGATCTATCATATTAGGAGTTAAATGATGATGATGTTGACTTGATCACTTGGTTAAGGTGATGTCTGCCAGGTGTTCCCACTGTAAAGTTAATAGGCTTCCTTGCCTGCTACATATCTTGGGGAGATCATTTGATAAGTGCAAATTTCTGTTCTCAAACTTTCACCTACTAATTTTAGCATCCATCCTTAGATCTTGCCTTCTACAATTAATACTATTTCCCATTTATTTTTTTTAAATTCTTCAGTAAGGTACAGTTGTCCCTTCTCCCCAACTTACTAATAAGTATGGATTCATGGCTATTTATAACTTATGATCCAATACTATCATATTTTTGTTGCTCAAGACTACATGATTTAAATGGGAGAATAGTATTCCAATTACATGTCTGTGCCAGGAATTACTGATCGAATTATTCAATGTTGGACATTTAGGTTGTTTCCAGTTACTTGAGTACTATTAATGATTTCTGATTCACACAGATCTTTGCATTTTTATGTATTTTTATAAATTAGTTTTCTAACAGCGGAGTTATTGCATGTGGAAAAGTTTGTATTCGTGGTTTTGATCCAAGCAGCTGAAACTGTCAAAGAGGCTAGCGAGGCAATCACACAGTAACACACTCCACCCAGACTACCCAGCTGTAAATTGAGGCAGTAAATCTGGAAGCTCAAGAAAACCCCTGCCGGCCGCGTTTCTTATCACAACTGTGAACAACACATAACACCGAAGTTATTAATGTTGACGAATAGACTTCCGGTAGGGGCATTTCTATTTCCGTGTACGTCTACGTGGCAACAGGAAATACTTGTACTCCTTTAAAGCCACGTCTTGTCCTGACCTCAGCCCCGCCCACACGCTGTGGAAGCGTTTCCGGTTTTTGGTACTTCCGGCTCCGTACTGTCCGTTCCGCCCCGCCGCCGGTGTCTTGCTGGAAGCCCCGGCACTCCGGAAAGTGGCCTGGGCCTGTCCGTAGAGGTCCCACCATACTCCTGCAGCTGAGGGCTTTGGCGGGGTGGCGGCGATGGCCGAGGCGGCGCTGCTGCTGCTGCCGGAGGCGGCGGAGCGGGACGTTCGGGAGAGGCTCGCTCTCTGGGATCGGAGACCCGACAGCACAGCGCCGCTGACCGACAAGCAGATGGATTCGGTGCTAGAACTGAAGGCCGCGGCGGAGAACCTGCCCGTGCCGCCGGAGGTGAGGTGACGCGCGGGAACGGCGCTGGGGGCGCTCGGGCGGACCGTGGCCTTGCAGACTCCTGTCCAGGGTCTCTTTACTCCTTGATCACAGTGGCGGCTCGGGTAGGACAGACCCTTCACCTTCTCGGGCTGCCAGGCCGCTGCCGGCGACCGCCAACTCTCTCTTCCCGCGAGGGGACGGCTGCTAGGGCGTCCATTGGCCGGTGTCCGCCGCCTCCCAACCCTCCCCTTGTGGCGTGGGACGGAGCTTTGTCCTGGTGTTATTGCCCCGGTTGTCCCTATCCTCTGAGGCAGCCCTGCTGCTTCCGGACAGCCTCCTGTTGGTATTTGTTTCGTCGTCGGCAGCCGTCCGTCTCGAGAGACGATGGTGTAGCTTCCCAAGAGTCTATCTGCACCGCCGAGAATGGCTGTGCAGTCCGACTCGGGAGTGACATGGTATCTGTCTCCTCCCGTGTTGAATCGACATCTTGTGATGACGCTGAAGCTACAGAGCCTGGGCAGGGTGATATGGAGGGTCTGCTGTTGCCCATGCAGCAGACCCCCCCTCTCTTCGCAGCTGAAGGGTCCAAGGGAAAGACGGAGTCAATACAGCTTGGGTTCAGGTGCGCCGCAGGAGTTGCCGGTGTTGACTACAACGTCAAACCGCCTTAGGGACTCCGGCTCCGGATTTTCTGTCGGGGTTTACTCCCTTAGCCTTTCCCCTGAAGAGGTATGCCGCAAGGCAGCGGAGGTTTTTTGGAGTCAGAGTTTTCCTTCTCTGCAGAAAGGTTCTAATCCTGAACTAAAACTCCCATGAGGCAGTGGGTAAACGTATTTGTTTACCGCCTTAATAAATAACCCAGCGGCCTTTTCCCTTGGGGGCAAACCAAAACGTGATCACGTGTGACAGTTTCATTCATCGCACGTTGAACAGGGAGCTGGTTATGGGAGATCGATTTATTCGACCTATTGGAAAGCAATGAAAAAGAACATTCTTAGAAAGCTGGGTCATTATATTATTAAACAAGGCTGGTTTTTGGTTTTAGTGTCAACGTTTTTAATCGTAATTATCATTGGGATATTATTCATCTTACTCTTGTGTGATTCAATTCAGTTAGTTATAATAGCAAGAAGTACATTTTATGAATTACTAAATGTTTGACAACCTTTTTTAGTTGTGAGGCCAGGTTTAGTAGGACTTTTATTGGGAATGAAGTTCCTTTGGATTTTTTAAAAGTTTAAACAAATTTAACACAAGGATTGTCACATAATTGGATATTTCTCCATTTTGTACACAGTTATTCTTACTTTCTACAGAAAGGCTGCCTTTTTTGGATCATGACAAGCACTAAAATCATGATTTTAACAAAATAGTAGTAAAAATGCCTCATGATTTTAGTTGAAAGCACTGCATTGGTACATGCCTTTTGCACTTATTTATCAAGAATGTACAAATGTATTCCGTTGTATGTTGTCAACTGATACCAGTAACTGATACTTACAGTGATTTTTTTAAACATCAGTCAGCCTTTTTTCAGTCATTTCCTTTATGTGACTTTTCTGAAGTTATAGGTGAGGAGCACTAACTTGAACATCCTCTCACAGTTCTCTTTAGTAATGATAAAGCACTATTCCAGGATGAGAACATGCCACCTTCCGTTCTACCTCCCATTCCACCCATCCCACCCACCACGGGGTCTTTCTCTTCTTTAGGAATTTCTGTGACTACACACCTTCTGCTGTTGTTAATAGAGGCCACTCTAGCAGCATCCAGTAAAGCAGTTCTTACAACCTGAGTTGGATCAATGATCCCTTTTTCCACCGTATTCACAAAATCTCCAAACATAGTGTCATAGCCAACTTCTGAAGAACTTTGCATAATTTTCTCAACTATCAGTGATACCTCGACATTTGCGTTCTTAACAATGGCCATTGCAGGAATTTAGAGTATTTAAAATAAAATTTCTATACCAATTTTTTGATCTTCATTAGTTGGATTTAATGAGTCCAAGGCTAGAATGCATTGAACCAGGGCACAGCCCCCTCCCAGAACAGTGCCTTCCTTAAAAGCAGCTTATGTCGCAATGACGGCATCTGTTCCTCTGCCTTGGTTTTCATTCATTTCATCATGTGTCCCACCAACCTTCAGCACAGCCGGTCCATCTGAGAGTTCTGCCAGACGTTCATTTAGGTTTTCCTCCTCATATTCACTAGTTGTGATATCTTAACTGTTTGATGATTTCTTTTTTTCCCTTTTTAAAAATTGTTCCATTACGGTTGTCCCAATTTTTCCCTTGTTGCTCTCCACTGCCCCCCCCCCACTCCCATCGTCTATCCTTATTCTGTTGTCTGTTCCATGATTTCTTCACTTGATCTTAGCCAAAAGGCCGAGAAGCGATGTTCCATGATTTCTTGAATATGTTTTTAAATTTGAGTCTGTTACCTTTTTTTTTCAAGAGCATGGCATCATCTTTAGTCATAATGCCTGTCCAACTTTTCCTAACATGAGGCTGAACATCTTCAAGATTTAGAACCAATCCTTCAAACACTGTACCACCAATAGCAATAGCTATCTCTTTAAGCTGGTTCTTTCTGTTGTCACCAAAATCTGGAGCTTTGACTGCTACAATTAGAAGATCAACTTTTAGCTTATTCAAGACAAGTATACTTAGAGCTTCTCCATCAGTATCTTGAGCAATTATCACCAAGGGCTTATGGTGATCATCGGCAATTTCAAGAGCAGGTGCAATGGACTGACCACTGGAAATTTTATTTTTACTCAGGAGAACAGCATCTTGGAATTCACACTTCTGACCTTTTGCTGTACTAATAAAGTATGGAGAAATGTAACATCAATTAAAAATTTCTAATTCATCTTTTAGTGTTTTTCTGTCCTTTACTGCAGTGATGATCATTCTTCCAACCTTTTTCATTGCATCAGAAATGATGTTGCCAATTTCTAACATTGCACCTCTCCTGATTTCCACTGGATTAGTATTTTTGCTAAACTTCTCAGAGCCTGCCTTGGCAGTAGAGCATGTCATCGCCAGGGAGTAGTGTCATCCCCAACCTTTATTTGTATCGTTGGCAACATCTTGAACCAGTTTAGTGCTAATATTTTTTTATTTATCTTTGAAGTCAGTGGGTTTTGCAATGATCACACCATCTTTTTGTTACTTGGAGATTTCCCTAACTCTGTTCAGTAATCACTGTTCTCACCCTGGTGGGTGTGGCTCAGTTGGAGCATCATCTCCCAGCTGAAACGTTGAGGGTTCGATTCCCAGTCAGGGCACATATCTTGGTTATGGGTTCAGTACCTGGTCTAGGTGTGTAGATTCCAGATCTGGGCAGTTGGTTGGTGCTTCTCTCTCACATTGATGTTTCTCCCTTTCTCTCTCTAAAAAGCAGTGAAAAAGTGTCCTTGACTGAGGATAAAATAACCACTTTTTCCCTTTCGCTCCATAGTAACGGCTACAGCATCAGCTAAAAGCTTTACACCTTGAAACATTAACGCTTAAGCATTTGCACCAAATTTCATATCTTTGGCAAAAGTCTGAGTGTGATGAGGAGCCAGTACCCTAATCTGGTGAAAGACTGTGTAATCAAAGCATTTCTGTGGGGCAGCTGCAGGGCAGGCCATGGGAGTGGTGAGGCAGGTCAACTGTGGCAAGTGAAGGTAGAAGAATTCTTTTTACACTATTTTTTACTGTGTCCAAACACAGATTAAATCTAGAGACTTAAACTTTTTTTTTTTTCCTGCCCTCAATCTTTAGAGATTAAGAACTTTGATTTGAAAGTTCCTTCATTTTTACTGTTTCTTGCAGTGAAATAGAGGTGTTCTTTTTTGGGTTTATCTGTCCACTTCTAGCATGCTCTGCTGGGAGTAGGTTTGTAATAAATGAGGAAGTAGGTGGAAATTTCTTTGGGTTGACTATTAAAGTCTTTTAAGCTCTGGATAATAGACATTGTTTGCTCTATCAGTATTACAGTCTGTTTGTAATTGATTTGGCCTGATACTGAAGCAGGGTGCTTGGACGTCATAGTGGGCAGTGAGGGGGTGGAGATATTTCACAAGAAATATAACCCAATTTGTTTTTTTTTTCATGGCTCATAAACTATTCTTATTCTCATTGAGCTTAAAGGAAAGGGTTTGGAGTGAAATAAATGGAATCTTCATTCTTACCCAGTTGTTTCACATTTGTGCAACATAATAGCTACCATTAAACTCATTCAGCTATTGAACATATTTATATGGCTACTCTGGACTGGGAATTGAGGACAGAAAGATAAGTAAGTCAAGATCCCTAGCCTTATGAAGCTGATGTAATTATGATGATCATGAGCATGTAAAAAAAGAAAAAGGAAGGTAAGTTCAGATGGTGATTTATGATATAAGGAAAAAAACCAGGATGGTATGACATGAAGGGATGAGGTGTGTCCTTGGACAAGAAAGTAAGTCTGAGGTAAGAAGTCATAATGGAGAACAAGAATACAGCCATCCAAAAACTAGAGATGATAACATTTAAGCTGGAGGAAAAAGCAATGCAGTGCAGTTATTGCAAGTTAGTTGCATAGCACTAGTCCACCTAACTCTTAGCAAATATCATAAGGCCTTTAACTTCTTTAGAAAATAGCTCTCTCTCTTATGAAGGAGAACTAGTCTTATCTTAGGAGTTATACCTTTTTATTTAGTGTTAGATAAGGGAATTTGTGATGGACTATTTACATTAGAATATTAGGTAGACTGGTTTCTTATAGTCAGGACAATTTTTCTAGTGATGAGGGCCAACCCTTTTCTTTCTGCTGGACTGAGTAATTCTTGATAAAATGCTAAAATAATTTGTGCTGAAATTTACTGCTCCATTTGTTTTCCTAAAGGCTGTGTGACCTTAGATGTGATGTTTAACTTTTCTGAGCCTGTTTTATTCTTTATAAAATGGGAATTATAGTAGTTCTTATCTCATGGGGACTTGTGAGAATTAAACGAAATCATGTATGTAAAGTGCACATGGCAGGCTAGCTGCTAGTATTTTTCATGTGTCTTTTTCACTCCAAATATTTAACATCTTAAAAGAATAGAGTCTTATGATCCTGAGCTGGCATAGGTGTCACTCAGACCAAAGGAAGAAAAGAGATTAGGTTCCTTGAGGAAGGTTCTAAGACTCAATCTATACCTCTTCAATGATTTGCTGCAGAGAAAGTAACATCAGGTTTCATTTAGGGAATAAATTTGATTAGCCTGATTATAAAAGCGATTTTCTCCAACCCAGAACTGTGCAAGAAGTAAAGTTTGGGAGAGAAAGATGTATTTGCTTGTTTTTTCCTGTACCTGTTCAGCTGGTCAGGAAGGCTTGGTAGTTTATTATAGTTAGTACCCAAAATGTGTTAGTGTCCCTATTTGCATCAACTATAATAATAGCATTTTAGGACTGCCAATCAGGAGCCTAGATCTGTGCTCTTCTCTTGTTGGTGGTAAATGTCTACTCCATCTGGAAGCTGGGACAGTGGAAGTGAGTCAGATGAATACGGTCCTCCCCACTTCAGGAGTGAATCAGAGGTCAGAACAGGAAAGTTTGCGACACCAGCAACCCACTTCCTCATTTGCCATTCTATTCCAGGTGCTTTCAGAAAAGAAGACAGCTTAGTAAAGGTGCCTAAATTGGAGATTTTCTCATATGCTTTTATGTACTTCTTAGAAGAGGTTGCAGTGTGGCTTCTGTCTTGCTTTGTTTGAGAAAAAATGTTTTGAGTTAATGAGAACAAGGGAACAGGACAGGAAGCCTCCTTCTGCTTCTGGTATTTGAAAGTTCTTATGACTGAAAAGTATTTGTGCAAATAGAATGCTCTTTTTAAAATTTATTTATTTATTTATTTATTTTTAGAGTGAGTAGAAGGGACGGAGATAGAGAGTGAGAGAAACACTCTCAGACACCTGCAGCTGGGGACCTGGCCCGCAGCCCAGGCATGTGCCCTAACCTGGCATTGAACCAGCGACCCTTCAGTTCACAGGCCGGTGATTAATCCACTGAGCCACACTGGCCAGGGCCGAATGCAGTTTCATATGCTCAAATTATTATATTTACTCACAACAGCTAGAGTACAGATTATACCTGGAATATTTATAGAATCGTCTCAGGTTTCCAGAGTTTTCATATGATCTTATTTTTAAAGTAAATTGGAAGATAAATATTTTTTTGTTTCAAATAACAGACTGAGCCCATGTGTATGACACCCCTGGATCCTTTTGATATGACAGTAATAAATGTGTTGCACACCAAAAACAAAGATGGTATCAGTGACCTTGCAATTTTGATGAATTTATGGAAGTCAGGAATCATATGCTATTATGTGCTATTATTGTAAAAAATCAGTCTAAAGGATTGTATTTCTAAATCAGCAATGGTGTATTTTTCATCTAGCTTATTTTCACTTTAGAGAGAAAATACTGCCTTCAGATGAAATTTCTATATCTAGAAAAATAGGGGGGCAATTTCCTAAGGCGTGATCGTCTAAGGCCTTGGATCAATATTTTAATATTGTTGGATCTTAAATGTCATGCCCTAAGGGCTGAAAATGTATTGAAACAAAACCATTAGGCTCTTTTACAACTTCCCCAGCATCCACAGCTCTTTCTTCTAGGTCTAAAAATAGCTTGTCTGTATGACTACAGGTAAGTTAACACCTGGACTATCTTTAGTACCAGTGGAGAACTAGCAAGTTTTATAGGTCTGATGGCATCAGAGTTGAGGTGTTGTAGGTGGGGCTCTTCTGAAACCGATGGGAAACTGAAATTCTTTCTGTTTAATTGTAATTTCAAAATTTGTCAGCAAGAAGGTGTGGGTGAAGTATGCCCGCAGTGGAAATGGTAGAAGGAGTTAATGTTTACTGGTACTTAATTCTTGGTTGTGATTTGTTTTTTGTTGGTTGGTGTTAATGAGGTCAGGCTTTTGTGTTAGGTAATGGGGAGGGCAAGCTACTTTCAACAAGTAGCACACAGGTTTTTTCTTTGGTGATGGTTCACAAGGGATTCAATTAAGAAAATATGTGTTGATTAGCACAGATACACCACCAGTATTAGAAAGGTAACTCAAAAACCATACTTAACTAATACTGGGATATCAGTATCATGTTTACATTTTGAGACTAGCATTTAATATATAGTCTAGTTATAAATGTTAGTATGACATGGCATTTATTAACCTCAAACTATTTAATAGAAAACATTAATCTCTCAAAACAACAGAGGTGTAATAGCAATCTTGAGTTAAGAGAATTTTCAAGTTATTTAGATATCTTTGTGGCTGTTTTTTTTCAAGCTCCCAATTGAAGACTTGTGCAGTTTAACATCCCAGTCACTGTCCATTGCACAGACTTCAATAGTACCTGAATCTACAGAAGACATTCTTTTGAATGGTTTCATTTCCTTAGGAATGGAAGAAGAAAAAATAGAAACTGCACAGCAGGTGAGTGGCAGTATTGTTTTTAAGGATGTTTAGTTAATTTTAAATGTCTTGAGACAAGGCTAATAAAAAAGGTCCTAGTTAAAAGTTCTGAACATTTGAAACTCTACGGGGGGGGCAAAAGTAGGTTTACAGTTGTTTGTATGGGAAAAATACAATAATTAATAAGTAATAATATAAGAATAAATTGTTTCATGTATTCACAACTGTAAACCTTTTTGCCCCACCCTGTAGTTAACGTCAAATTGTTTTAGACCATTCTTGATTTTGTGTTAGTTGTGGCTATTAAGTATTTTAAATGAACCTTATGCCCAATTACATTTGTAATACAGATAAAAATATATTTCTAGTTTGGATGCTCATAGATTTTTATATTTATTAAGGTTTCAATATTTTCTGTATTTTTGACTTCCTCCAGTGTATATCTATGTTATGTCCCCACCAGTATGCCATGTGTGTATGCACATGCACATGCACATCCACAGACACATGCACATACCCTTCTCTGCCTATTGCTAGGTAATTTCTTTTTCAAAAACCTAAATATTCTCTTTAGATTATCCTTATAGCTATTTTTAATAGTAGCATGTACCTGGCTGGTGTGGCTCAGTGGATTGAGCATCGGCCTGTGAGCCAAGTGTCACTGGTTCGATTCCCAGTCAGGGCACATTACTAGGTTGCACGTCAGGTCCCCAGTTGGGGGCATGAGTGAGAGGCAACCACACAGTTAAAAAAAAAAAAAAAAAAAAGCATGTGTAATCTTCTTTTGGTTTTTGCTTATTACCGATTATAAACCTAAATATACAGTAGTTTCTTCTGCCACTTCCTCTGCTCTTCTTTTTGTACTATGAAGAATCAGAGCTGAGGCATTTACTGAGTCAAACATAAAGCAGATGTGCAGACTTGCATATATGGTAAGTTGAGATAAGCAGCACTGCTCTTAAACTCTTTAACTTTGGAGTTAGGCCCTGGACCAGAAAGTCACTTACCATCTTTGTAAGCTTAGGAAAATTACTTTATCTTCTTAGGTCTTTACTTTCCTTATGAGTAAAACAATGATAATTATATACCTATGTCATGGGATTTTTGTGAGAATTAAATAAGATGGTACATACATGTAAATCCATTGTGTGTCAGATATACAATCATTGTTCAGTAAATTATATAAGGTATTGTACTTGTCAAACTTAGTATCTTCAGAGAATAAAGCATACTTTGACTTCAAATCCCACTTGAGAATTATAGAAGATAATCTTGTACCAGGTCTGTGAACTTATTTGGACTTTAAAATAAATCTTCTGGATTAAATTTGCACACCTCTTTAAATGTAGAAAAATCTAATTATTGACTTAAACTTATATGTGATAAAATTAATCACTTTAAGCATATAGCTTGATGAGTTTTGACAAGTGTATAACTAGCACTATGATCAAGATATAAAATATTTCCATTAATTTAAAAAGTACCTGCATGCTTGTTTAAGGTGAGCCTACCCATCTCTTTTTTTAAAAACATTTTAAAAAAGCATGTTTTTCTCTTACTGATTCCAGAGAAAGGGGAAGGGAGAGAGAAAAAGAGGAAAAAAAACATTGATGTGAGAGAGAAACAGCGATTGGTTGCCTCCTGCATGTGCCCTGAGTGGGGACTGAACCCACAACCTGGGCATGTGCCCTGACCAGGAATTGAACCTGTGACCTTTCTGTTTGCAAGATGATGCCCAGCCAACTGAGCCACTCTAGCCAGGGCCCCATCTCTTTTTAATAATAGTTATTTTCATAATATAGGGTCAGAATTCCAACTAGGTTTAGCTGATACAAAAGTCCCATGTTCTTAAACCAATCTGATATATTATTTATAAGTTTATATTCTCACAGTTCCTGCTAGACAATATTAATATTTACTCAAAGCCCTATGTTATTACTCAAATTTGGCAAACTAGCAAATAAGCTCTAGCCTCTCAGGAAGAAACATTTCTTATGTATTATATATTTAGTACTCTTTCTTAATTAACTCTGAAAGTGGCCCATTGTTTTTAATATCCTCTGCTTTTTCTAGCATGTAGATATTGACTATGCAATTAAATTATCTCCTGTTTAAAACTAATTATTAATGTCTGAACCCCAAATTAGTGTTACCCTTTTTACTTGCTGTTTAGCATGTAGCAGCTTCTCATTTTGTGTGTTTTAGTTTTGTTGACAATATAATAATTTTATTTTTCCAGTTTTTCTCATGGTTTGCAAAACTTCAAACTCAGATGGATCAGGATGAAGAAACTAAATATAGGTATATGGCTCTTGGATTTGTTGGCTATCCCAATTTGCTTCAGTCACCTGAAGCATTTTGTAATCTGTATCTCCAATGAAATAACATTAGGGTACAAAGAAAACCTCAACAGCAATATTTTCTTTAAAAATAGCCAGGGAGAGGATTTGGGTCAACTGGCATTAGAAGTTGTGTAATTAAAACAAAGTTACATTGTAATTAATAAGTTTGGGGGCAGATATTGTTTTTTTTGATAACTCTAGAAAAGTTTGGGTTCAAGTAGACATTTTACAGGAACCCTAAGAGGTGTTTGTTGCCTTTCTTTAGGAGAGACCCAAGAGACTTTAGGGATGGCTACCTAGATTCTGGGGTGTAACTGTATTCTGTTTGTGTATATTGATAGCATGGGAGAAATGATGGTGTACAGTTTATGGCTGATTGGGGGTCTACAGCTTGAGCATTTGCATTTATTGAACATTTATTACATGACTATAATTGCTAAGTGTTGTGTTAGGCTGTTTTATGTATGATTCTGTTTAATCTTTATAGCAGTTCTGTGACCAGAGGTGATATTCTCATTTTATAAATGAGCAAACTGAGACCTAGAATATTAAGTAACTTGCCTTATCATGGAGACTTGGGCAGACCTGGGATTTGGACTTAGGTTTTCTAATTCTGAGTCCAAAATTATTCCCATGACATCACACTCTCAAAGGTGAAAGTGACCTAAAGGATTGACCTACTTGATACCTGGGATGGCCCTTGTTTTTCCCTGTCTTTGAAAGTTGAGCTTGTGATTTATTATCTTACATATGACAAGCCAGCTTATGGCTTTGAGGCTGATTCCTTTTGTTGTTCCTTTTAGTTTCAGTTATTTTCCTTCTTAAATATTGAAACAGTTTGTAACAAAGCTTTTGGTATATTTCTGAATATGATGACCTATGATGAAAAGTCCAACCTTCCTCCTAAAATTCAAGCATTTGGGGGGAAAAATGAGACTTTGTTTATTTTCTGTGCTCATTGGGGGAAAATATTATTGCCAATCCCTTTTTGGTTCTGTTTTCTAGACAGATGAGGGATTACTTGTCTGGGTTTCAGGAGCAGTGTGATGCTATATTGAATGATGTAAACAATGCTCTTCAGCATCTGGAATCATTGCAGAAACAATATCTTTTTGTGTCCAATAAGACAGGAACTTTACATGAAGCCTGTGAACAACTCCTAAAAGAACAGGTAATTTGCAGTAGGAGAAAGGGCCAGTGAGTATATTTACTATTTTATTTTAAAATAGATGAATATAATTTAATTCTAGTTTCCTTAACTTCTCCAACTATATATTAAACACTGCACTGTATGAGGCCCTGCAGTGAGCATGCAAAATATTACATTGGCACCCTGCTTTCATTCTAAATAAGCTTATGTGAACAAGGGCAAGGGCAAGCTTTCCTATGTCTTGAACTGCTAAGTGTCAGTTCAGTTTCAGAGTGAAGAGAATATATTAGTTTGCTCTGTTCATTCTTTATCGTTGATACTTTTGAAATAAGCGAGTGGTTGTGGCAGTGGTGGGGTTTAAGAAAAGATGAACTGATCTAGGTTGTGCTTAGATTGTGACTTAAAGGTAGAATATTTAAGTTACTAAGTTAGAGTTTTCTCTATGTGTGTTCTGTTTTTTAAAAGGCAGTCGTTTACTTTTTTATAAGATTATATATAATCTATAATAATCATTGCTTATTTTAGTTCATGATTGCAAAAATCTTTCAGACTTATTCTGAAATCTTATGTCCAATGTATATCAATTCAGTGTAATGTTGAGACTAAAGTGTTGATTTTTATGTTCTTATAGTAACTAACTTTTCTTTTTTAAAAAATGCAAGTCGGAACTTGTTGACCTGGCTGAAAACATTCAACAAAAGCTTTCCTATTTTAATGAATTGGAAACTATTAACACAGTAAGTGTGTTTTTTACTTTTTCTAAAGTTAGTCGCTTTACTTTATATTTCCCTTTTTGAGTATGATCTTTAAACCTGAAAATTAACATGAGTGATATTTTAACTTACTAGTTTGCTAACTGAAAGTATACGTATTTGTGGCTGATGGACATACCATTACCAGTTCAGATTTTTTCAAGTATGATTTAAGTAATAGTTATGTTTAAATTATACTATTGTTATTAAAAATCTCTTTGGTTACCTCTTAGAGTGTCTTATTTATAAGCTGTGTAAGAAATATTAAATTTTAAATCTTGCTGTGGTTAAACCACTACTAATAATAAAAATATCTTTTAAACTAATTGCATATTTAGTGTGAGGAAAAGTATAGCCCTCGTAATACGTACTTGTGTCCCAAAGTAATAGTCTCAATAAAGACCGCTGTATAAATTATATTTTTGGTTCATAAATTAATCATAACTATATGTACATGTTATTAAAATATTGAATTAATCATAAATATAATTTACTAAAGAGATAGAAATAAAACTAGTATTCAGTTAACAATGGAATACAATGGGAAATAGTTCATTGTCAAGCTATTTGTATATCAAGATAAGAAATAATTGGCTGGTTTTATGTATATTATACTTATATTACATTAAATATTGTATATTATGTTGCTTTATGTTTTAATATATAATTTTGTACATTATATTAAGTATTTATCACATACAATATCTTTATATTTATATTAATATTATTTTATGCTTTATTATAGTTAACTTACATAATATGACTGCTAAACATAATACTAGTTAATTCTTTAATCTTGGGGAACTAGCCAGTGTTTGAAAGTAGAATATTTATGTATGTTGTAAAGTACTAGTAAATGGAAGTCTGTGGAGTACAGTGGAGTAATATACAATGTTGGCCTGTTCATCAAGAGCCCCATTAAAGCTCATTAGCAATAAACTGAATTAAATCAGTATTCTTTTTTAATTGTCCTTTATTGTACACATGGGCTACATTTGATGATATTTTGGTCACACAAAATGTAAAGAAATTAGTATAACTGTGTTGTATCCTAAAGGAAAATATGCTAATTCTGATACATAACTATCAAGTTTTATTTATATATTTTTTTATGAATTAATATTTTTTTCCCCTCAAGAAATTGAATTCTCCTACATTGTCTGTGAATAGTGAAGGATTTATACCTATGCTGGCCAAGTTAGATGATTGTATAACATATATCTCATCTCATGTAAGTCATGGTATTTCTGTATGTTTTTAAGAAATCTTAACATCCCTATTAATTTGCTTCTTAGGCTGTAAAGTAATTATTTCTTGTGTAGGGAAAAAATATCTCTCCTGTACTTGAAAAACTGTGGTAAATTCTGTCATTGTTGATAGTGATGTAAAAAGTACTTTCAGCTACTGAGGCAGTCCCTGGAATAGAATGATGTCCTGAACTGACACAGCTTTATTCCATCTAAAAGGATGAGGGATTTTTAGGCTATTGAATTGCTATTGTGCTAGATATTATTCCCTAAGGATTTCTAGCTGTATTTATTTTCCCAACTTCTATTCTTTTCCTAGTTGAGCATGATATATTAGCCTTGAAGTCTTTGGAATATTGAGTATATTTTACTCTAAAAATTGCAATATATACATATATATATATATACACACACACATATATATATATATAGAGAGAGAGAGAGAGAGAGCTTTGTGTGCTCTCTCTTTCCATATATATATCCTCACCCAAGGACATCCTTATTGATTTTTAGAGAGAGTGGAAGGGAGGGAGATGGAGAGGGAGGGAAACATCTATCTGAGAGAGAAACATCGATTGGTTGCCTCTCACATGCACCCCAACTGAGACTGAACCTACAACCCAGTCATGTACCTTGACTGGGAATCCAACCTGTACTCTTGGTTTATGGGACGATGCTCCAACCAACTGAGCCACACCAGCCAGGGCAAACTGTAAATATTTATTGAGCCCTTGCTTTGTGTCAGGCATAGGGGACTTGGCTGTGACCAAGGCAGTCACAATATTTGTCATGGAACTTTCAATCTATTATATATATATAACTTTGTAAAAAGACATGTTGGTTTTCATTAAAAATTTGCTTTGTCAATGTTTGCTTCCTTTTTGTAAATCTTTTCCTTTCCTTTATAGCCGAATTTTAAAGATTATCCTGTATATTTACTGAAGTTTAAGCAATGTCTTTCTAAAGCTTTGCACCTCATGAAGACATACACTGTGAACACACTACAGAACCTCACAAATCAGTTATTAAAAAGGGTGAGTTAATGGGTGAGGTTTATCAAAAAATTCATTTATCTACTATAATCTTAGTCTGATAGTAGTACTTAGAAACTCCAAAGTTTTTTTTCTACCTCATATTAAATAAGAATATGCATTGCAGTTTTATTTATAATAGGAAAAATGGTTGTATTGTGTTTGTCCATATGAGTCTTAATTTTTCAAGAATATATACCAGTGTGGGAAATATTCAGTACTAATGATAAATAATAAAATTCAAGCAGTTTGTCACTTAAAACATTTTCTTATCTTTTTCATGAAAATGTTGGAAGGAAGTACACCAAAATAATAAAGGTAGTTCTATCTGAATGGTGGGATTATATATGAGGTATGTCTGGAAAAAGTCCAGCCATTATTAATATAATAAGAATGGTTTGTGTGACATTGATGTAACCTGTCAGACAAGGAGAGTGAACTGGACTGCACATGAACAATGATGACTTCACTGTTCTAGTCAGTGGGGGAGGTAGATTCTGTTAAGTGAGCATGTGTACTGCATGACCATTGCATTCAAAATGACTGAGCAAGTAGAGCAATGAATCTGTATCAAATTTTGCATAAAGCTTGACCATTCCTCCATGGAAACTACTCAGATGATTCAGAAGGCTTTCAGGGATGATGCAATGAGTGCAGCACAAATAGAAGTGTGAAACAGATGCTTCAAAGAAGGTCAAGAATCTGTTGAAAGTGATCCATGTTTTGGAAGGATTGCAGGAAGCATGTTGAATGTGTACAAGCTGCAATCAACAAAGATTGGTGATTGACAGTGCGAGAACTAGGAGCTGATCTGGGGATTCCAAAAACTGCTGTGCCTGAGATTTTGACGCAGGATCTTGGCATGAAACATGTAGTGTCAAAACTCGTTCCATGGCTTCTGCTACCGGAGCTGAAGGAACATTATGCTGCAGTTGCTCATGACTTGATTCAGACCTCTACCAATGAACCAGATTTCCTCAAGAATGTCCTACCTGAGGTGCATTGTGGGAAATGAGGCCCAGTTGTCTGAATGGAAGTCGCCTGGCTCTCCATGCCCAAAGAAGGCACCACAAAATTGCAGCAAGATTAAGACCATGTTAACTGTGATTTTTGACGGGGAAGGTGTTCATCATGAGTATGTCCCTACAGGCCAGTGATTAATAAGGAGTACTACATGGATGTTCTCTGTTGGTTGAGAGATTCAGTTCTGTTTCATGAAAATGGGCGCAGCTATGGGCAGCTGGTAATTGGCAGCTTCATCATAACAACGTGCCCATTCAAGCATTACATCTCGGGCAGAGATTTTTGTCAAAACATCGAGTCATCCAGGTGACTCAGCCCCGCTATAGCCTGGATTTGTTGCCCTCTGACTTATGCCTTTTCCCAAAACTAAAATCGCCTTTGAAAGGGATGAGATTTCAGACCATCAGTGAGATTCAGGAAAATATGATGGGCCAGTTGATGGTGATTGGGAGGACTGTGTGAGTGCCCAAGGTACCTCTTCTGAAGGGGACTGAGACATCGTTGTCCTGTGTACAATGTTTCTTGTATTTTGTCTCTTCTTTAATAAATGGCTCTATTTTTCATATTGCGTGGCTGGATGCTTTCTGGATAGACCTTTGTATGATGGATAATTTGGAATTTTTTCTTTATATATGATGGATAATTAAATTTTTTATATTTAGCAAATGTATTTTTAATGAATGCCTCCTAAATGCTTGGCATTGTGCTAGGAATTATACAGTAGTAAAAAAGAGCTAGTAAGGTCTCTGCCCTCATGGAGCTTATATTCAGGAGAAATAATTAGTAAAGAAGGAACCAAACAAATTACTCATTTGCAGACTAGTAGATGCTAGGTAGGAAATTAGCAGAATGATAGCTTAGAAAATAAGAGTGGAGCTAGCTCAGATGGTCATTGAGCACATTTCTTTGCTAAGAGTTAAAACCTTAAAGATTATGCATTTTATTTTTAAGCATATTTTCTAAAGAACATGGAATATCTTTTTGGTTTTCAGTTCAAAGCCACTGATATTTGGGTTGCATTTTTACCATTCACATTGTTCTTATTGACAACAGCCAGGCTATATGATTTTTCTATTGTAAAATTTTTGATAAGTTTAGGAAACTAATACCTAATAAGTACTACTACTACGGTGTATAGTGCTTTACTGTTGAGCTGCATATGACTTCATGAGTATGTCATCACCATTTAATGGGTGCTCTGAATCTCAGAGAGGTTATTTGGTCATTGTCCTCCTCAGTAAATCATTTGAGTGTGAAGCTTAATTTAGGTCTGCATGCTGCCAAAATTCACGTATCATAGGGTAAATAAACTTTAATTATAAAGAGGAGAGAGGTGATGATACCTCATATTTATTTTCTATTGATAGCAATAATAATATTAATCTCTTTTTGAGATTTTTCTTTCTAAGCTTTTGGTTGGTATAGGGGCCAAGCAGTAGCTATTTGAAATGGTGTGCATCACATTTTCTGAATACTTACTTGTTTGCTTAATTATCTTCCTTCCCTGTCCTCCCCCATGTTTCTTTAGGATCCTTCATGTGTACCTAATGCAGACAATGCCTTCACACTATTTTATGTGAAATTTCGAGCTGCTGCCCCCAAAGTCAGAGTAAGTCTGTTGACATAAATAGAATATTGCTATGAAATTTATTTAGCTAGGTTTTTAAAAATACTACTGTATGTTAGGCCCTTTGCTTATACCAGGAAAATGAACACAAATGAAAGAAAGGTAAGCATTGTCCTTACACATTACATGACATTATCTTAGAGGTGCCTTAGGATCACAGAGCAGGAAACATCTAGCTCTTAAGATGCTTAGGGGATGTTTCTAGGTGAACGTGATACATGATCTTAAACTACTTAGATTTATAGTGAACTTGAGGGGATTGGTTGCTTACAGAGAATACAAATGGTTAATAAGTATGAACTTGGCGTTTAGCAGGGGAGAATACATTCAATTTAAGGTTAAATAGCATTTTTTTTTTTTTTGCCTGTTAGAAACTGGCAGATTAAGGTATACCAGTAATTATGCTTTTGAGGATTTAGTGAGACAGGCAATACTGCTGATAGGGATGTAAAGCAGTTTCCTTTTCAAAAACATTTTAGGAGTATGAATCAGAAGCGTATAAAAATATTTATCTCTTATGACCCAGTGTTGGGGACTCTCAACCGGTAAGTAGGTGATTGTCATTATACCAGCTTTACATGATAGAAAGTGGAATCTCAGAGAAGTGAACCAGCTGTCTTGTGCTTAAAACAGTTACGGGGGAGCCAGCACTCAAACCCTTCAGTTTTGTTCCTAGCCCAGAGTTCTTGATCTCTGGGTTCTTATTCTTAAGAAAGAGCCAAGACGTCCAATAGTAGAAGAATGGTTGATTTATGGTGCATCTACCCAACCCCATAAACAAATTTAAACATGTTTTAAATAATTTTTATAATAATTCATTGAGTGTTGTTTACTAGATGCTCAGACATTATGCTAATGCTTTTTATTTACATTTTCATTTGATATTGAGAATTATTTAATAGTAGGAAAATGTTTTGAAATAATGTTAATTTTTCAAAAGCAGATTATAAAGCTGAATATGTAGTAAAATTCCAGTTTTGTTTAAGAAGAAAAATATCGTAACTATAGAGTATGTATACAAAAAACCGAAAGAATATTCTAAAATATTGACTGATTATTTTGTGATATTACAGATGATTTTTGTTTCAACTTCTTTGTGTTTACAGATTTTCTAATAGCACGTAGAAAGTAGTTACTAGTATAACTAAAACAAATGGACTGTTAACATGTTTTCTTTATCCTGTAGACTCTTATTGAACAAATAGAACAGCGATCTGAAAAAATACCTGAGTGAGTACCTAGAAGTTCTTCAATTTCCAAATTACCTTCCTCTTGTACTATTTTCCCCAGTCTGTTATGTCCCAGGTATTTTCTGAGCAATTACCTTGCATACTATGCAAGCTTTTTCTTATAGCACATAACTTATTTGGAGGGGTAACAAGATAGTAGACCTGATGTAGTCAGTGTGGGCGGCATCTCTGTTTATTTACTCATTTTTATTGAGGTATAATGACATACAACTTATTAGTTTCAGGTATAAAACATAATGATTCAGTAGAATCACCACTGTTAATCTAGTTAACATCCATTACCATGCATTATTACAGAATTTTTTTTCTTGTGATGAGAACTTTTAAGATTTACTCTTTTAGCAACTTTCAAATATGCATTGAGTATCATTAATTATAATTGCCATACTATACATTTCAGCAAGGCACCTCTCTTTCCCCATAGCAGGATTTTTTTTGCATTTGGGTAGATGTAAGATGTCTACTTTTGGAAGATAAATCTTTTGTTAAAAGGGTAAATATTTCTAGTGTTTAATGAGGGTAAATGAGAGGTGACCATAAATCTTTAGAGGTTTGGCAACCTATTCTGGGGTTTAAGATCAGATTTAATTTACATATCTGAAATCAAAAGTGTATACTACCATCTCACTTTCTTTTCATCAGATACCAACAACTGCTAAATGATATCCACCAGTGTTACCTTGATCAGCGGCAGCTCCTTTTGGGCCCTAGTATTACTAGTACTGTAACAGAGTTAACCAGCCAGAATAACAGAGATCATTGTGCTTTGGTAAGTTTCTGCTTGTTTTGGTTTAATGTTAAACTTCCTCTGAAATATTTCGATACCCTAGAAGCTATACTGGTTAAGTAAGTTTTAATTTCCATATCAACAAACTTAAATAATTTTTTTTTCAGTTATGACAAACCTAGTTTAGTAATTAGCATTCAACTTGGCAAAATATTCTCATTTTGATCTATTTTTTGAAATACGAAGATTATCAAATAAGTATTACTCCCTGAATGGTGAAGTTTCAAAATTTGTGGATTTATCTTAGCTTTTGCTGCAGAGATGCTTTTTTGCTTAGTGTGATTTTAATTTATACTTTAGAAAAATACATATTCTTTTTTTTAAGTACCCTTTATTCAACTACAAAAGTGATTTATTTTCATTGTCAAAGGTTCAGAAAATAAAGCATAAAAAATAAAAATCACCTAACTTCACATTTTGTAGTAAACCATTGAAAACCAACCATGTTCCATGTTTCAGTAAGATGTTTTATGAATATATATACATAATCTCTTTGCAAATAAAATATTTGCTTTATTTCATAAATGTTAGAATTGTAGTGTGTCTTTAACTGTAGGTGGTCTGTATTTGTTTCCTGCAGATTCGCAGTGGCTGTGCCTTTATGGTCCATGTATGCCAGGATGAGCACCAACTTTACAATGAATTTTTCACAAAACCAACATCAAAATTAGAGTAGGTAGTACACAGAGTTTGACTTTTGTTTTTAAGATTTAATTTACTAATGATCATAATGGCTTATTATATTATGGGAGTGTTCTTAAATTAACTGACAGAATGTTTTAATTTTTGTGGGTGTGTAAACAATATTATTGAGTGGGACAGTGGTTATTTTAAGATAAATATGCAATTTAAAGGTCAGCATGCTTTCATATTGTTGATAATGTAATTATGGAGACAGTTTGGTATGATAGTAAGAATCCTGTGTAGGGAACTAAGTCTTGGGATCTAGATCCCTTTATCTCCACTAAATATAATAAATCCTTATACTTAAAAAATTCTGTGATTCTAACTAATTAAAGACTCTTAAGAATACAGACACTACTTAATATCCTTTAAAAATTTTTTTCTAAAAGTGTCTTTCAGATACACTGTTATTAACTTTCGGCTTCTTCATATTTGCAATGTGGACTGTTACAAAGATCCCAAGACTATGACCCTCGTAATAGGGAAGAGATAAATATGTCTTATGGTTTTGATTGGGTCCATCACTTTTGATGAAAGATTGCATACAGAGAGATACATAGACAATATGAAGAATATAGACAGCTAACTTTTTCTTTTCAAATGTTTTTGTCAAAACATATGTCCAGAGTACTTTGAGTTTTTTTTAATCTAAATCTGTAAGTTTTCAAGAATTTTGAATGTATCTTTCCTGGGGAAAATATTACCATTTGGTTCACAGTGATGTAGACTATAAAAGGATAATTAAGTCTACCGAAATACTTTTTATTGTTTTTGAAAAGATATATAAGAGTTATTACTGAAATAAGTAAAAGTTGTAATGAATTGGGGGCAGCTAATTTTAATTGATTGCTGATTGTTTATTGATTATTGACTTTTAAAACAATGCTTTAAAGAATTAATTTCAGCCTTTCACTCCTCATTATATAATATTCCCCATACTATTTTTCAGTAAATTTTTACTATGTTTATTGGCTGGAAGAAATCAAAGATGCCTGTTAAACTGAAAAGATTACTACTAAACTGTGTTTTATTTCTTTATTTTAGTGAACTTTTGGAGAAACTGTGTGTATCATTGTATGATGTCTTCAGGCCATTGATCATTCATGTTATTCACTTAGAAACTCTTTCAGAACTTTGTGGGATTCTTAAAAATGAGGTGCTTGAAGATCATGTACAGAACAATGGTAAATGATGAATAGAAATGATAATTTCAAAGGTCTTTTAAAGTATATCTTTGGCTCAATGAATTTGAAAAAGATTAGCTCTTTCTCCCCCTACCCTACCATCTATATAAATTTAATATTTTTGAAGCCTGGGTTAATGCCTTGTCTTTTTTTGAATCAAGATGCACCTTATTCTGTGACTATACATACAAATTAAATGGGGGAAGCATTTTAAAACCTGAGCAAAATTAGTAATAAAAAAATTATAGTTATTGTTCTAGCTTCCGAAATACTGAGAGAATGGGCCATCAGTTTTATGTTAGGCATTTCTGTTACTTGAATACATAAGATAATTGACCATATTGTGTACTCTTGATTAAAAAGGAATTATTTCAGCATACACATATAGTAATGATTCATCTTTTTGAAATTAAAAGTAGTTCTCTGAAACAGTTTTACTTTATCTATGTGATACGTTCCTATTGGATTTATCATAGAAAATGATTTTCCTAATGAGACTTAAGTACCTTTAAAAAATACCCTTCAAGTAATCATTTTACTGTCAGAGATGATTTGACTTTCCTTAAGAGATACTGTAGGTTTGTTACTCTTCCAGAGTTTTTTATTCTATTGCATTTAGTTCATTCAAAGATGTACATTATTTATGTTTTTATTTTTATGAGTTTATTTGAGCCAAACTGATGAAATATGCCAGTAAGCAAGATCTCAAATGCTCCAGAGAATAAGTTTTGCAGTTCTTTTGTGCATTTGAAATTCAGGAGAGCATTTTCTTACATTTTAATTCTTCTGAATTAAAGATGATTTTAAAAATTAATGTGAATATTTATGTGATTTGTGTAGTGTCTTCAACTCCCCAGCCATTGAGATGCAGTTACGGAATTACTGGTGTGTCTTAACATTGATGGCATCTTAGAAATGAAGAAATTCTAGATAAAATCTTATCTCATTTTTAAATCATTTTTCTTTGTGAGAACATTAACAAATCATTTAATATCTGTGGGACTCAATTTATTTTTAAATTGGGGATGATAACCCAATTAATAAGCTGCCTTAGCTATATCTCAGGTATGGTCTGAAGCTATTTGAGATAACTTAAAAAGCACCAAGCACTTTAAAAGTCAGATTTTATTATTCATGCATATTAATAATAGAAATAATTTCACAGAGTCACAGGAAGAAGGTATAAAGAAAAATTTATTTTCCAATTTTAAATTTGGGAAAATTGAAATACCTTTATTAAAATTTTCTAAGGTCATTGAGCCATACTGAAATAGAATATGTACAACCCAGTCCATGAAGCAAAAATGGTACATACTTTTACAAGACAATTTAGTAATATTTTTGCTTTTTTTTAAAAGATTTTACTTATTTATTTTTAGAGAGAGGGGAAGGGAGGGAGAAAGAGAGGGAGAAAAAAATCAATGTGTGGTTGCCTTCCACTTGCCCCTAACCAGGGACCCGGCCCTCAACCCAAGCATGGGCCCTGACTGGGAATCGAACCAGTGACCCTTTGGTTTGCAGGCTGGCACTCAATCCACTGAGCCACATCACATCAGCCAGGTCTGCTTTTTTAAAGAAAGTATTTTTCTAAATCTAAAAGAATAAATAACTGCAGTTTTTTTTTTAAATCAGCTGAACAACTAGGGGCATTTGCAGCTGGAGTAAAGCAGATGTTGGAAGATGTACAAGAGCGGCTTGTCTACCGAACCCACATCTACATTCAGACAGACATCATTGGCTACAAACCAGCTCCTGGAGATCTGGCCTATCCTGATAAGTTAGTAATGATGGAGGTAGGTCCTTCTTATTGATCTCGTTCCCTCCCCTCACAACTGTTAGATATTTTATATTAGTTAAAATCGGATTTTTCTTTTTAATTCTCATTCAAATTGTAAAGTCAAGATAAACTTGCCACAAAATCAAAGGAAATAAAAAATAAAAATTGAACAGAAATAATTTGTGAGGTTGTCCGTCCTTTAAGTTGTACTTTACAAACATCTATTCAGTTCTCTCCCCTTTTCCAGGACATACGCATTCTCAGTTTTTAAATTGAATTAGTGTTTCATGTACTTTCTCTTTTTTCTTATAAGTGGCATTGAAGAGGTTTGATAACATAGGAGCCACCATAATTGATGGTCATAGAGTAACCATATCCTCAAAACTACAGGACTTATTTTTAGTTTATGGTTTGAAGACTTAGGCTTACTGCACTGATCTTTTGTTGAGTGCTGGACAGAATTTAAATAACGCCTAGGATATCAGTACTAAAACAGAATTAGGACCTAGAATTTTTAAATGGAATTTTCAAATTAAGCAAAAGTAGAGACAATAATAGAACGAACTCCTACGTATCATTACCTCAGTTTCAACATGGACATCTTGTTTTACTTAAAACTCTCTTTCTTCCTCTCCCCATCATTAGTTATTTTAGAGCAAATTCTAAACATCATTTCATTAGTAAATACTTCAGTAGGTAACTAAATGGTAGAGGCACTTTTATTATTTTATTTTTAACACAACCACAATACAGTGACCACACCTAAAGACATTATTTATAGTTTCCTAATATCATTAAATATCTCAAATATCTCAAATTTATTCAGATTCACCAGTTGTTAATGTCATGTCACATTTACTTAATTTCTTTGTGTTTTATTGCTCAACTATTTGAAAAGAAGTTAGAGACATTATGATACTTCTCTCCTGAGTACTTCACTTCTTATTCTCCTAAGAATGAAGACATTCTCCACATAATCACAATGCAGATTTTACATCTAAGAAAATTGACATTTATTCAATATTATTTATGTATAGTCCATATTCAGATTTCCCCAGTTGTCCTTCTAACTGGATTAAAATATAAAAAAGGGATCCAGTCAAGGTTACTGGGTTTCATTTCGATTTTATGTCATCTTAAATCAGAATCAAACTCTTCTCCGCTCATTCATTCATTCATTCATTTTTCCCCTGTGACATAGACTGTTTTGAAGAGGTGAAGCCAGTTGTATTATAGAATGTACCACATTCAGGATTGGTCTGTTTCCCTCTGTTTAGATTCAGGTGAAACTTTTTTTTTGGCAAGAATACTACATAGTTGATGTTGTATACTTCTGACTTCATTATTTCAAATGCACATGATGTCAGGTTGTTCCAGTATTGGTGAAGGCAGTGATTGCTAACTTTCTGCATTATAAAAAATTATGATAGGATCATAATTTGAGATTATGTGAGTTCCCCAACATCTTTTCACCCTTTTGCAACTATTAATGATTCTTGCCTGAATCAGTTACTGTGTGGAGGGTAGCAAATGGTGATTTTCGTACCTGCCGTTTCTTCTACATTTGTTAGTTAGCCTTCTGCTGTAATGTCTTATTTTCCTTTCCTCTCTCCCTTTCCTGCATCCCCGTCTTTGTACACTAGTGGACTTTTTAAAAAAAAGTCATTATAATTCATTGTCATTTTGATGCTTAAAATTTTCCCAAGTTTGATGAGTGGAAGCCTCTTTAGATTGGCTTCTTTATCCTTTGACATGTTGTCGTAAACTTTGAATACATCTTTCTTTTTTCTTAAGCAGCTTTATAGAGGTATAGTTTACAGTATATAATTCATTAATTTAGAGTTTATAATTCAGTGGTTAATTTGTTCTCAAATATGTGTAATCATCACCATTTTTAGACCATTTTCATCATCTCAGAAAGAAACCCTATAACCTTTAGTTATCATGTTCATACTCCAACCCTATGCAAGCACTAATTTCTATAGATTGCCCTTTTCTGGACAGTTCATATGAATGGAATCATATACTATGTGATCTTTTGTGATGTCTTTCACTTAGCATGATGTTTTCATGGTTCATCCATGTTGTAGCATGTATTAATACTTCATTCCTTTTCATGGATGGATAACATTCCATTGTATGGCTGTGTTACGTTTTGCTTCTTCATTTGTCCAGCAGTGGACACTTGGGTAGGCTCTCATAAAAATTACTGCTATAAACATTCATGTACACATTTTTGTGTGGATATCTATTTTTATTTCTCTTGTGTATATACATACATAGGAGTGGAATTGCTGGGTCATATAGTAACTTTGTGGTTTATCATTTGCTGAGCTGTCTTCTAAAGTGGCCCCATCCTGTACAATCAGATAACTGTCAGCTATAGATCTAAAGATTGTAAATTAAGAGCTAATCTCTTTAGACTAGAGATGTTGCCCATGAAAGGTTGCCATTTGCATGGCATGTGAAGTGTAGTCAGACAGATACAGGTTCAAATTCTAGCTTTGTCAGTCAGTATCTGTGCCTTAGCTTCTATGAATATGTTTCATTATTTGTAAAATAGGTATAACAGTACTAACCATGGAGGTTGTGAGAGTACAGATAATGGCTAGAAAGCACTTAACTTAGTAGTCATACAGTAGGCAGTGGCTGTTATTGTTTAACCTTTGAAATATTTAGAAACAACATTTGACTGAAAATCAGTGAGTCCAACCCAACAGGTAAAATTTTGAATTTTAATATTTTCCAGCCTTATTGAGATATAATTGACATATAACATTGTATACGTTTAAGGTATACAACATCATTATTTGATATTTATACATTGAACTATTTACCACAATAAGGTTAGTTAACATATCCATCACCGAACATAATAACAATATTTTTTTTGTGTGTGTGGTGAGACCTTTAATAATCTTCTATCTTAGCAACTTCCAAATATAAAATACAGCATTGTTAATTATAGTCACCATGCTGTACATTAGACCTCCAGAACTTACTTATCTTATTACTACAAGTTTATACCTTTGACTACTTTTCCTTATTTTCCCTATTAACCACCTCCCACCCCTGGCAACCACCTGTCTGTTCTCTGTTTCTATGAGGTTGAGTTATTTATTAATTTTAAAAAATAATAATATATTTGGCTTGTTAGTAAAGGTGAGTTTTGATGGTTTTCTTTTCTGTATTAAAATTTAATATGAAGGATGTTGTCTTTTTAGGTTCCCTTAACCTATAAGAAGGTAACTATTTCTTAACTGATTAAAACAAATTACTTGATCCAGCCCTGACTGGTGTGGCTCCATGTGTTGGGCATCCCGCAAAGGGAAGGGTCACCAGTTTGATTCCTGGTCAGGGCACATGCCTGGGTTGCAGGCCAGGTCCCCAACTGGGGGCATGTGAGAGGCAACCCATCAATATTTCTCTCCCTTTCTTTCTCTCTCTCTCTTCCCCTCACTCTAAAACCAAATTACTTGATTCAATTTGTTTGAAAAAATTTTGCTAAGTCATTATATGTTTTTAACATATTTTTAAAAATGTCATCCAAGTTTTGCCGTGTTTATAAACTATCCTTGCTTAATTATCATTGGTTTAAGCAGAAGTACTGATAGACTTAAATTTACTTGTGAGAAATACATTAAAGTCTCTTTCTTCCTCAGTGTAGCCCCTATTTATCAATATCCTGTTGTTATCATTCTGTTATCCTGTTATCCTGCTTCTCCTGGATGTCACACATCCTGATTCTCTTTTCTTCTTTAAAAATAGATTTTATTTTTTAGAACAGTTTTAGATTTACAGAAAAATTGAGAAGATACTACATAGAGTTCTGGTATACCCATGCTTATTCTCTGTTAATTAACATCTTATATTAGTATGGTACATTTGACACAGTTAATGAACCAGTAATAATACATTGGTACTAATTAAAGTCCATAGTTTATTCAGATTTTCTTAGTTTTTATCTAGTGTCTTTTTCTGTTCTAGTATCCCATTTATAATACTATATTACATTTACTTTTCATATCTTCTTAGGATCCTCTTCGCTTTGACAGTTTTTCAGACTTTCCTTGTTTTTCACAATTTTAACAGTTTGAGGAGAACTTGTAGAGTGTTTTGTAGGTGCCTCTCTGTTGGAATTTGATGTTTCCCTCATAATTAGACAAATATCATGGTTTTTTTAGAGGATAACTATAGAAGTAAATTATCATTTTCAAGACATCGTATCAAGAGTAAATACTATCAACATGACTTATCACTGTTGATGTTGACCTTAATCACCTAGCAGACATATCTGAAAAATCTCTTTTTCCTCCTTTTCCATACTCTCCTCTTTAGAAGGAAGCTCTATATGCAGGCTCTTCTTAAGGAGCGGAGAGTTATGCTCTACTTCCTTGAGGACAGAGTATCTATAAAATTTTTTTTTTCTTAAGATTTTATGTATTTATTTTTAGAGAGAGGGGAAGTGAGGGAGAAAGAAAGGGAGAGAAATATCAATGTGTGGTTGCCTCTAACACGCCCCCAACTGGGACCTGGCCTGCAACCCAGGCATGTGCCCTGAATGGGGAATTGAACCCTGTGTCCCTTTGGTTTACAGGCTGGCGCTCAATCCTCTGGGCCACACCAGCCAGGGCAGTATCTATAAATTATTTGGAATTTTTCTGCAAGTGAGGTTTGTATGTATGTATGTATGTATGTATGTATTTATTTATTCAATCACTTGATATCGGTATGGACTTACGGAGATTTATTTCATGTTTGGGATTATAGTCCACTGTTACTTTATTTTGTTGCTCAGTTAGTTCTGTCGTTGGTCATTGGGAGCTCTTTCAGTTGGTTCCTATATCACTGATATATCCCTTCAATGTAGTATTTCTTTTACTTTCTTTTGAGCACTTCCTTACTTCCTTATACTACAAGATGCTCCAGGCTTATTTTTACTGTTTCATGCGTCAGCTCTAGAATTGGCCATTTCTTCAAGGAATTCTGAATCCTTTTATTGGGGAAGAGTGTTAGAAACCAAGATTTGGGTGCTAAGTGTAGTTGTTGCTATGTGGTATTGGTGCCTCTGGGACTTCTCAGCTAACACAGTGAAGAAATATATGTGTATATCCAGGCCATTCCTGTTCCAAATCCTCACCAGCATTTTAACTTAACCTGTTTCAGTACCTATACTGATAAATGTGTGGTGATAGGTATGTTTGCCTTAAAGCTAACAGACTTGAAATATGCCAACCTATTTAGTTTATGCCCTTACTTATTGTTTTAAGAATGTTTTCCTAAACTTTAATTCTCCTGACTTCTATTTAAATTTATTTTATTTTGAGTAGTTATATTAATTATTTGAATATTATTATTTTTTAATATGTAAAATCAGCCCTGCAAGGATCACGTATATGGGAGGTTAGGGCATATAGTATTGGGACTGTTTAGTATTTGTCCAGCTTTTATTATTCTTCAGGCTTGTAGTAGGAATTATCTTTTGGTGTCTAGGGACTGCTAATAATAACTCCAAGGAGCAGATGGATAGTCCATTTGCAGGATTTGCCTTGATTCTAAATGTTACAAAGTGGATATAATGAGAACTAGATCTGTTTCTCAGCCTGACCTAGGAAATCACGTTCTCTCTCATCCTTCTCTCCCTTCCTTGTTGCCTTGATGACATTTGAAAACTTTGTTTCTAAACTTGAAATTGAAAGTTTCGCTTCTCATATGAATCTTGTATATTTGAGCTCTCAATAGATACCTGTAGTGGTTCTGAAATTAGTGTTTCAGAAAAGGCTACATATGTGCTTAAGAGAATAAAGACACTATAATAATTTTACTTTTTCATTTCCACTTGTTTTGGCATAGTTCTCTTAATTAGTTCATTTATTTATTTATTACTGTTTATTTACTTTATGGGAAGAACATGTTCATATTGTCAGACAGCTGAAAGCTACACTTTAATGTTCCTTCTGATTTCTCTGTATAGCAAATTGCACAGAGTTTAAAAGATGAACAGAAGAAGGTACCTTCAGAAGCTTCTTTTTCAGATGTTCGGTTAGAAGAAACAAAGTCTAATAATGTGACAAAATCTGGTATGTTACAATTATTAATTTCCAACTTTTACTTATTCATTTAAAAAGCTTTTATTTAGGACTTGTCATATCCCAGTCATAAAAAACAGCTTGTGCTTTTGTGGAGCACACATTTCAGTCAGGGGGCGTTGACAAGCCACAGACATAATTCAGTGGTGACATGCTAAAGGTATGCACAGGACACTCTTGGACCATTGAAGAGGGGCATCAGAATTAGGAAGGGAGATGAAATTTGAATGCAGGAAGCTGGATTCAGTGAGTGGTATGTTGTCTGAAAGCTGTAGAGGTTATAAAGATGAGTCTAAGAGAGCCAGGTGAAGGGAGGTTAAGGTAGAAGAGCATGGAGGATGGCATGCAGGGTTGGAAGACTGGCTGCTTTGGGGAAGTCAGGTTGTTTGGTGTGCTTGGGCATGGGTTGTTTGTATTGAGTAGGAGCAGGTAAAACAGGGCACATTGTGATAACGGTGTTAGATGTCTCTTGGACTTTGAACTTCTAGTTAATGTGATATAGTATATCACGATAACTGCTCATTAGATTTGCATTTTGTAAATGTATTGAATGCCTGGGAATGGGGTAAAAAAAATAACAGAAATGTATGGGATAACTTGGACTGGGGTGCATGTTATGTAAGGAGCAAACATGTCCAACAGAAGCCCTGGGTACTCATGAGTTACCTAGACAACAAGCTAGGTGGGAAGTAGGGCATCCTTTCTCCAGCATCCCCTTCCCCCCAAGATGTAAAGGTGGTAACACTAAAGCTCAGGTCCCCATAGGACTGGCTGGGAGCTGGGGGGGCACTCAAACTCTATGGACTTTTAAGAGACCCGGCTGCCCTCAAATCACCAGGTTTAGGGCATCATCAAGTATTGAGTCAACTCTAAACAGTTGATACTCCAAATCCAGATTGCCAAGCAACCTGGGTATTCATTATCTAACAAAGTCATTTTATTATGCTTGCTAGGAAGAGAAACCCATGGGGGGTTGAAATTTTGTCCTCTGAAATAGAATCCATGCCATGTCCTACTGTATGTCTTTGTGCTAGTATATATCTTGGTTCTAGTATATATCTTAGTCCTAGTATATACCTTAATCCTAGTAAATCTCTTCGAGAATTGTTAGAGAGACTAGAATACATTTCTGTCTTACCAACCCTGGCCTTGTACGTTTCTCCCCCATAAGCCTTTTTCTTTAACCGATACCTGACTTCACAGTAAGGTATTGTTGACAGAACTGTAGAGACTGTTTAGGACATTGTTTCTTCTGTAAGAAAGGTGGTTTGAACCAGGGCGTGACTGAGAGATGGAGAGAAGTGCATAGATGAAGGATATGGTTGAAGTTTGAATCAACAGAATTTAATGACACACTAGGTGTGGGGGCAGAGTAAGATTAAGTAAGGTCCATATGGAACTACAGAGAGCATCTGTGTTACAGGGATCTAGCACTGTGTTGTCCAGTATAGTAGCCATCTGCCATTGAGTATTGTGAATTGTAGCTAGTCTGAATGTGCCATGAGTGTGTAAAATACACACTGAATTTGAAAGACTTAATATGAAATAAAGAATGGAAAATATCTTATTAGTAATTTCTATATTGATTATATATTACAGTGATGTTATTTTGGATATATTGGATTAAATGAAATATATTAGTTTCACATATTCATGTGTTATTTTAATGTCACATTTATAGCTCACATTATATTTCTATTGGACAGTGCTGCTCTAGAGCTAAAAAGAGGGGGACTAATTTAGAGATAAAGATAAAGGAGTAGTTGATGCTTTGGGCTTATATAAGATCACCCCGGGACAGAGAGTAGAGTGGTGATACAGGAGTCTGGGGAGAGTGCGTTAGTAGAGGCTGATATTAAGGAGCAAATGGAGGTAGAGGAATGTAATGGGTTCACTGAGAAAGAATAGCCATAGAGGTCAGAAGCAGGCAAGGGTATAGGGTGTGATTGAAGCCAAAGGAGGAGGAGTTGGCAGTGTGTTTTGAGTAAACAGGTGAGAAATGGGAAATCACGAAGATACTGTGGTCAGAGAATAAGAGTCAAAGATTTAGTAAGTAAGAGGTGAGATAATAATTAGAAAGTGTGGAAAGTAATTAGGAAGGAATTCTGAAAGAAAGTCTTAAGAAAATCTGTCTGCTGGGTAAGTGGTGAGGGATGGAAATGAAGGTCTTTGGAGTTGGAAGGGTCTATAATTGATACAGCTTAGAGCATGGAAGGCAGGCTGTCAGACAAACCAGCTTTGATTAATCTTCCTGTATAACATTGCTTTGTTTGGTTATCACTCCTCCTCTCTGTTTTCTCCCTCTTGCTTTCACATGACTACATATAGATCTGCCTCCTTTTTAATGGCTGCGCCGTATTCTGTAATGTGTATACTGTTCATTTATTCCATAAAGATTATTGATCACAGTTTGGAGAAAGCAGTTAGGTTGAGTATGTGAGGACACACATGAATGCATACATACATATATATAGTGTTATAGCTTATCTGTCACTGTTTTTATGGCATTCTTGATTAAAGGTAGGACTAGAGAAGGTGGATTCCTCCAGCTAATGGTACCTAGCAAGAACTATTTATAGTGGCTATGCAAGTAAGATAAATCTACGTGTGTGTGAAATGTGTTTTCTTTTCCATTTGGGTTTTTAGGGTCAACAGAATCTTTCAATCCTAGACCACAGACCACAATTTCTCCAGCAGATCTTCATGGAATGTGGTATCCTACCGTTCGACGAACTCTTGTGTGTCTCTCCAAATTGTACAGATGCATAGATGTATGTGGGTAAATTATTGTATGTTTACTATAAATTGCTTGCTGTCTCACTTGAAATGTTTTTAAATTTAAATTTTATGACCTTGATACTTTTGTTTAGTATTAGACTAGAATCATATGGTTTTTATATAGAGAGGTAATTTTAAGATCAATCTAATTTAGGAATTCTTAACCTAAGCATTCTGTAGACCCTTAGAATACACTAATGGGCTCTGGGTAGTCTGCGAACACCTTCATGTTTTTGGTAAAATTGTTTATGCTTGATTGTATTTGTGTCTTTCTGAGGAGAAGGCCTATAGCTTGTATTGATTCTCATGGTGGGGGTGTGTGTCTGTGAACAAATAAATTTAAAACTATAGATTAATTCATTTGTCTTAGTTTATAGATGAAGAAAAAAAAGATGCGGAAAGGTTAAGTGATATGTCCAATGTCACATAGGTATAATATACATTTAAATTTAGTATTAAATGCAACTACTTTGGTTTTGCACTCAGTTTAAATTGACTTCCTTAACAAGTTGTATTTACATGTGTTTCTAACCATGGACTGATTTTACTTATTTGCTGAGATTAGCAGTACCCTTCCTCTCCCTTGCCCCTGCCTTTTTTTTTTTTTTTTTTTTTTTTTTAGCCCCAACTTATACTGTGCACTGATTTTAGGTAACAGTTATTTTGAGCATTCCAGTTTATGATTATCAATCCCTGAAAGATCAGATTTGTCTGCATTAATTTATAGTTAGTGGTTTGCTGCTGATCCAAAATAGGTTATAAAACTCAGTGGTTTTAATTCAATTAAAAAATTAATTTTATTGTTATAGCCCAAATAGCATATAAAGAGAGATGTGGTTACATATAAGGCAAGTACATAATTGTCTAGATACCACTGTTTCTTAAGAATATGGGTCAGAGGGGCATATGTATTCCTTCTCACTTTGGAGATGCTCTGACTCAGGAGTCCTAGGACATGAATAAGATTGCACAGTTGTTTCATTGGCTCATTAAAATGCACACTACTCAGTATCTATATTAAACTGCACAGTTACTGGATTTTGTGCTTGAAGATTTTGAAATTCAACTACAAAGTGCTTTTTGCCCAGTTTTGGGACTTTGAAGTGAGGCCAGATCACCTCTACAGAGTTAGATGTCTCAGCCTTTTTGCCCAGCTGATGAGGTATCTTCCAGAGGAAGTTTTGACATTGGCATTACTTTTCCCCAGGTTCCCCAGCAGGTGTATTGAATGATGGTATTTTTATGCTGGGATTCAGAAACTTCCTGTAGTGGAGCCAGGATCCCTAGGGAAATGTGCAGAGGGCATATTTCCACTTAAAACCCATTGTCATCACAGACCCTAGTGAAGCTTCTTAGGTTCTTAACAGCGATTTTAACCAAACAGGTAGGCTTAAGGATGTCACTGCCTGTATTTTTTTACGCCCTAGACCTGCTTATTTTTCACTTAACTTACGTTCATGCCTTACCCTTCTCTATCTTACCCATCAAAGACAAGGAAAGACAAATCCAGTGAAAACCTCATTAAGGCTGAACAGGAGAAAGAGAGGGTCTTAGTCTAAACTACCATCTTCAGTCTTCCTAAAGTAGGGTCAGTGACCTAAAAGAGGCAGCCCTAGTCTCTTCTTAAATACAGTAACCTCGTGGGAAACAAAAGAGAGGGAACAAAAAGAAAAGAGCATCAAGTGTGGGCCCAGGACCCAGGACTGTGGCCTAATAAATATTTTGCTCATGCTCATCCATTACAATTCCATCTTGGGTGGAATGGACACAAGGAAGGAAGCAAGAGGACTGACAGGAGACCCTGTGCAGGCCAACATGTGACACCTCTGGGAAGACATAGAAGTGACAGAATTAATTTAAGAATCACACTTAATATACCACTTTATAACCTGATTTTTTCACTTAATTATATTTTATAGGACTTCATCACCTCCATTAGCATTTTTTTATTTCATGCAGTATTCTAGAATTTAGATTGACTAGTATTTTATTTGTTGGTCCCTTCATTATTGAACATTAAGTTATTTTCAGTTTTTTGTTGTTTTAAATAATATTGTGATGAAGAGCCACATACATGAATCTTATAATACACTACTGACTAATTATTTGGGATAAATTTTTAGAACTGGATTTACTGAGGGTTTGTTTTAAAGTTGGCTTTATATATTTAAAAAACAGCCTGCAGCATGAGATCATATTGGAGTGAGAGCTCTATGAGGTCAGAATCACATCAGCCTTGTCTACCCACCAGTGTACTTCCAGCATCTAGTATAGAGCTTTGTATGAGAGGTGCTCAGGAAGTATTATTAAAGGGTCCATGACTATTTCAAGAGATACAAATTATGAGTGTTACTCTAGAAAGATTATATGAAATAGGGGATTCCAAGAGGAATATTGCTGGTAATATAAATTAATCCAATGGATGAGGGCAAGCGGTTGGTCTCTGTACTCAACCTACAACCTTTTTTTTGTGCAGTGCTACAGGGTGATGTTTCTCTTTTATCTCACCAGAGGGCAGTGTTCCAGGGATTATCACAGGAAGCCTTGTCTGCCTGTATTCAATCCTTACTTGGAGCATCAGAATCCATCAGCAAAAACAAGGTTTGATAAAGTGTTAGTGAAATCTTGTTACCTATATTAATATTGTGGAATATAGCATTTATTTATAGGCACATAAATTTAAAGCCATTTTAGCAGTAGAATTTGTTTTTTAATGACTTGATTGAGGCCCTTTGAGAGGAGCTAGGATTTCATTGTAGTTCTAAATAAAGACTACACAGTGTAAGAGAGCTCCAAGTTTGAAGAAGTACCAAAAATAATAATTAGGTTATAAATTCTATAGGGTAAAGTTTTCTTGTTATAGCCTTAGCAACTGGGGTGGGGTGGGGTGGTATTCCTCGGAATACCAAAACAGGGTTTTCAAGGAAACCTAGCAAAATAAAATCATCCCTATAATTATGTTTTATTTTAATTTAATTTAACATAATTTAACTTAATTTATAATTTTTAAAATAGTTGAATGGCTTCACTTGGAGGAAATCAGCCAGTCAGTTTGGAGGACCGGGAGTTGTAATCCATGGGTTGTATCATTAGAAGTAGTTGCCATGACTTTGTGACTTACAGTTTGTAATCATGAAGGGATCTGGGACTGAAAATTGCTACCATGTGCTTCTCTCAAGGCCCCTGAGATTATTTTCCTGGAAATACAGCATGGTTGGAAGTGTTGCTCTGCTAACTCTTCACCGAAAATACTTGCTGCCTGCAGGAAGAGGGCTGTGGGGCTGTATGAAGCAAAGATTTCTTTGCTGCTTGGAGTGTTGAAACCTTGTTAACCTTTTTGGGCTTCCAGATTTACAAACTTGATTTCTGACTTCAAGGCTTTAACCAAATTAAAAAAACAAAACAAAAAAACTTACGAAAGAACTTGGGGTCCTGTTGCTGGAAAAATTCTACCTTTGTGACCACTGTGTCTTCCCATTTGTGGAATGGAGAGTTGAAATGAAATTTTGATGAGGATGGAAAGTTAAGTTATAGACAGGTAGATTTACATTTTTAAAAGTTTTTTTTTTTTTTAGATTTTACTTATTTTTAGAGAGGGGGGAAGGAAGAGAGAAGTGGAGGGAGAGAAACATTGATGTAAGAGAGAAACATATATTGATTGTCTCTCACAAGCCCCCAACATGGGATCTGGCCAGCAACCCATGTGCTCTGACTGGGAGTTGAACTGGTGATCTTCTTATTCTCAGGCTGGCACTCAGTCCACTGAGCCACACCAGCCAGGGCTTAAAAAGTATTTTCAAGTTGAGCACTCATTTTTTATCATAGACAAAATATATATAACTATGTAATGAAAACACATATTAAAAAAATGTAACATTGATGCCCTGGTCACATCAATGGATCATTTGGTTGGAGTGTCATCCCATACATAAAAAAGGTGTGGGTTTGATTCTCAGCCAGGGCACATAACCATGTTGTGGGTTTGATCTCCAATGGAGGCACATATGAGAGACAACTGATTGATGTTTCTCTTTCCCTTCCTTTCTATCTCAGATCAACAAACATATCCTCTGATGAAGATTTTTTTAAAAAATGTAGCATTGAAAGCTTTTAGGTGACAGTGAATGATTTCTCCTCCTTTTCCCTACATTTGTTTATAAATTAATAATATTTTATTAATTATGCTATTACAATTGTCCTGGATTTTCCCTCCTTGCCCTCCTCCACGCAGCACCCCCCACTCCCTCAGGCAATCACCACATCATTGTTCATGTCAACAGGTCATGGGTGTAAAGTTCTTTGGCTACTCCATTTCCTATATTGTACTTTACATTCCCATAACTATTTTGTAACCACCAATTTGTACTTCTTAATCCCCTCACCTCTTCACCATTCCCCCACACCCCCCTCCCATCTGACAACCATCAAAACGCTCTCCCTGCTTTTTATAACTTTGAATATTTCTTGCCAGTCCCTTCTAGCCTGCAAAGTGTCTTTTGAGAGATCAGCTGACAGTCTTATGGGAACTCCCCTGAGGGTAACTAATTGCTTTTCTCTTGCTGCTTTTAAGATGCTCTCTTCATCTTTTAACATTTGGCATTTTAACTATGATGTGTCTTGGAGTGGGCCTCTTTGCATACATCTTGTTTGGAACTCTCTGTGCTTCCTGGACTTGCATTTTTGTTTCCTTAACCAAATTAGGAAAGTGTTCTTTCACTATTTTTTCAAATAGATTTCCAATTTCTTGCTCTTTTTCTTCTCCTCCTGGCACCCCATGATGCTTCTTTTCCAGGCACTTCTCCTGCTTTCCATATGGGACTGGTGCCTCTAGCTGTTGCCCTGGTTGTGGTACCCAGAGTGGGTGGGTCTGTAGATGTTCTAGGACTGTAGGGGCCCTTTAAACAAATGGACTCTGCTGAGCAACTGGCAGTTTCTTCCTCTGCCCCAACCCGCACTGGTTTGCATAGTCAGAAGCAATGTGGCTTTATTTTCCCCAGCACTGGAACTGTGAGCTGTGTGGTCTGGTCTGGAGCTGGGAGTGCTCCCCAGGTGTCCCTCCCAACCTTCTTTAATGTGTTATTACACTTTCCACTGGCCTGCCACTGCCGCTGTCTTGGCTGCTGCTGGTGCCACACCACTTTCTCTCTAACCCAGCTCCGCCCCCCCTACCTGTCTGGATGAGTATTTCTTCTTTATATATTTGTTTGTTGGACTTCCATGCAGCTATATTTTCTGGAACTTCTGGTTGTCTCTAGTTTTGAGATAGTTGTATTCCTTCTTAGTTGTGGAGGGAGACACAGCGTCTCGATCTTGGCCAGAAGTCGCTTCCTCAACTTTATAAAAAGTGATCCATGGAAATAATCACTTAATGTTTTAGAGACTTTTAAGGCAAGAAATAGTTCTTACATACTTAAATTGAGCACCTAATATATCAGTAAACTGAAATGATACTATTTGCTGGATCACAACAGCTTTAGTAAAATAAATTGAATTTATATTATACTGTTTTGCCCATTGGAGTTGCTGGTTCTTTTTAAAGTAGAGCAAGTATTCAAAATGTGTAGCATTCCCTACTTATCCAGTGCTCTGTGTTCCAGAGTGCAAAGTTAGTTTCCATTATTTAGAAGGTAGGGAGAGACCAGAGAGGAGTCACTTTGTTTCATAGCCTCTTTATTCTTTTCCTAATGTACTATAATTTC
Organism: Furipterus horrens; assembly: GCF_987537825.1. NCBI lineage: Eukaryota > Metazoa > Chordata > Mammalia > Chiroptera > Furipteridae > Furipterus > Furipterus horrens. The sequence goes on from NW_028327182.1 coordinate 48,591,426, forward strand.
ATTAGAAATATTTTCAAGGTAGAAAGAGCAAACAGCCTTGCTCTTGTGAATATACAGGCTCTTTTCTGACATGAGAGTTATGATTATTCACTATTTGGGTCAGAGCTTTGAGAACTAAGCTTGAATCACAAGACTTCTGTAGATGGACCCTGACAGGGCACAAGGAAATGCAGAGACTCTCAAGGGTATAGATGGCCAGCGCTCTGTTGGTGGCAGGATAATCCAAAATGGTAAGCCTAAGTAATTGTACATTTGGGGACTCCTCTTATACTTTTGTGTAAATATGAATATTTCAGATATTCTGATTTTGAAACCACTTTGACCAAATAGCAAAAGCTGTGTTACTGAAGAGAAACTAGAAAGGCACAAGAAGTCAGAATCATGCTCACACTGTGCACATCTTTTACTTCCTGTTCTGTGCTGATGTTAAGCTGCATACTCTTTTCTGCTTTTGCTCCAAGTTAAAGAATGATAGATTTGACTGCTCTTTCTAACTGTGTTGCTTTACAACCTTTTGTCTGATTTACTCTCTTGGATTTACTAATAGAGCAGGTAATAGTATCAATAAGAGTTTGAAGCAAGATTTTTTCAGATAATTATAATCTGGATAATATGGGGAGAATTCACACAAAGGGGAGTGTTGGTGCCATAAAGTTATGTTAAGAGTAAAAAAGTTAGGTCAGGCATTATAAACTTAGATTAATGTTGATTAGTAATGTATGTGTTCTATATGTTCATATTTTAACTTAATCTGTGATAATATTCATTTTTCTGTCTTATTTAGACACAGATCGACGGACAACTTTTCTTAATAAAGCACCTTTTGATTCTTCGTGAGCAAATTGCTCCATTTCACACTGAATTCACCATTAAGGAAATTACCCTGGACCTCAAAAAAACTAGAGGTACTTTATTGTCCTGGCTGGCACAGTTGGGTATCTTGGACCTGTCCAAATGTGTCAGCACAGGTTATAGGTTTATTTTATGTTCATCTGCAATTTTTTTGCATGCTGTGCTTGCTAAGCATGTTTCTTGTTCATACTAAGCTGAGCTGTCAACATTCTATTACATCTAACTTGCTATATTTTCTTCATGAAAGGCGCTACATCTGAGCATTTCAATTTGTAATTATAGCATCACTTCTCAGACTCTGCCACATATTACCATAATCAGTTAAATGAAAAATCAGTATAACAACTACTTAACAGTGTCAGCTAACTGGGATGGTTTTAATCATTGAGTTTGTCAGTTCATGAAAATCCAGGAAGCCAGCTGGGTAGAAGGAGAGGAGTACTCACCTGAGTCTGAAAAAGTCAGTCTCTGTTCCTGGCTCATCGTTTCCTGGCTCTTGTGTGACCTTGGATGGGTGTTTCAGCTTTCATATGCCAGATAAAATGAGCATGATCAACATGTCATTACCAGGTTATCAAGATCAATTAAAATAATTAAGAATGAAAATATATGTTAAAGTGCTTTGTAAGTTTAAGATATTTAAATTAATGTAAGTGGTATTTTGTTACATCGGTTGTTAGGTAATCATGTAGATAGATAGGGTCTTTGAGTTGGTAATAGACATAGAATCACCTTGGGAAAGATCCTTCATCTATCCTAATGATTTGGCTCTGAAATAATAAACAATGATTTGAAAAGATCAAAGTAGTTATTTTCTAAACTGTTGATCTTAAGCAATGAAGAGTATATCCTAATTTTTCTTAAGTACTTATAAAATAAACTTCATCTTTTCTTAACCATTTTCAAGAGAATTAAGCTCTAATGACTTAAGCCATTCATTAGTGTAATGAATGAACTTCTTGCAAATCTTGGGGGGATTGAGAAAACTCATAGTCATTCAATTTATATTTTCTGTATTCTGTGGTTCAGTGGAACTCCAGATATAGAATTTCCAAGGGTATTACGTTGTTCCCTAATAACTATGCCTATAAAACAGTAGACTTGATGTAACTCACCTGAGAGCCAGTGTGTTCTCATTATGAGTCATGTTAAAACGCTTTGCTCGTCTTCTTTTCGTGATACTCTCTTCTTTCCATCACAGAATGCTTTTTGGTTCTGTTGGAATTTGGATAGTAAGCTTATGTGTTATTCATATACTTAGTGATTTTTTTTTTTTTTTAAACAGCAGTCAGATTTCCTGGCTTTTGACCTGAAAGAATGTGTAATTATTTTTAGAACTTATTCTCATCAGGAGCTTCTATCTCTCATCCATTCTAGTTGATTTTCTTCTTCTTTTTTTTTTTTTTCAGTGTGGAATGTGTGGGAATAGTGCTCTTAACCTTGAAGGCGCCAGGTGCTGATAGTCCTTACTTTATTTTAGTGATAGGATAAAGCAGGGCTAGTCTACTTTCTTTCATTTTTTAAAATTTTATATAATTTGTTGCTGTTAGGTTGGAGTATATATCCACTGAGGTGTGAGAAAATGAAATACCCTAAAATTTTGGCAAATATTGGTTTAAAGTATGTTTTCCCTAAAATATTATGAAGCCTATGTAATCCTACCATATGCTGATGGAATTCTATTTATTATAGACACTCTTTCAGGTCTCTTACAGAAAAGAGAACAGAAACAAAGAACCATTTACTAAAGCTTTACTCTGAACACTGAACCTGATAGTGAGGTTCATTTTCAGTAAGATCAAGGTAAGGGTAGTAGGTACTCTTGTGGTAAAACCAGGGTTGGAAGTGTTGCATGCTTTGCTTTTTCTAGTCTGACAAAGCAAAGCAAAGAAATGGTCTTTTCTGACTATCCGTTAATACTTGCTATCTTTACTTTTAAGCTTCTAAACTCTCATGACTAATGTTATATCTTAATTGCATTTGAACATCAATGAGACCTTGATTAATGGTTTAAATAGATTCTAGTTAGTCTGGAGGTTAAGGGGTAAATATGTCCTTTTGGTGTTTTCTTTCTGGCTGACACATTAAGTTATTCACTTCACTTTAAATGAATAAATTTCTGTGCCAGCCAGGACCTTAACAAAAGAAGCTGGGTAAGTATGTGAATATTTAAAAAATATATATTTAGCATCATAAAAGTAAAGCTGTGAAATTTTAAGGTATCAATTATTATTTATCATTTTTATTTTTTTTTCTATACATGAATAATTAAGTTTAATAGTCACCGTGCAGTTCTGACTTCTGGAAAATAACTCGGTGCTGTGGCCATCTTGGCACTATTCTCACAGTTGTTCTGGAGATGAGTTGTTGAAAATGAAATTGTTCTTGCTCTGTGGTAATAGGAAACTAGTGTATGTTAACACACTGAGACAATAACTCAGCTTTTCTGTTGCAACTGTACATATTTACTGGATGAGTAATTTTGTTTCACAGATGCAGCATTTAAAATCCTGAACCCTATGACTGTTCCAAGGTTTTTTAGGCTGAATAGCAACAATGCCTTGATAGAGTTCTTGTTGGAGGTGAGAAGGAATCTGTTTCATTGGTGGTGGGAGATAAAATGACTTTCTTTACATGCCTGGTAATTTTAATGCATGTAAAAATAGGAGGAAATTGTCATCTTTTTTTAGGGTACTCCTGAGATAAGAGAACATTATCTTGACTCTAAAAAGGATGTGGACCGTCATCTGAAATTGGCCTGTGAGCAGTTTATTCAGCAGCAGACCAAGCAGTTTGTAGAGCAGCTGGAGGAGTTCATGACAAAGGTATAGACCTGGTGCATATTCAGTAAATAGATTTTGAAATTTTTCCTAGATTTTCTTTTCAGTTAATTACTGTCTTATGGAAACTCTGGCAGATCCCTAGCCAGGTGGTTCAGTTGGTTGGAGCACCGTCACAAAAGGTTGCGTGTGTATGGGAGGCAACCAGTTGATGTCTCTCTCTCTCTCTCTCTCTCTCTCTCTCACTCACTCACTCAAATCAATAAAAACATATCCTTGGATGAGGATAAACAAAAACAAAAAGTCTGCCCTGATTGGTGTGACTCAGTGGGTTGGGCATTGTCCTGCAAACCTAAAGGTCGCCAGTTTGATTTCTTATCAGGACACATGTCTGGGTTGTGGGTCAGGTCTTTAGTTGGGGACATTCAGGAGGCAACCAATTGGTGTTTCTTTCACACATTGATATTTCTCTCCCTCTCTTTCTTTCTCCCTTCCCTTACTTAAAAAAAAAAAATCTTAAAAAAAAAGAAAAGCAAAGAACAAAACAAACAAAAAATTCTGGCAGAAAGAGATAGTAAGCCCAAGTCTTAATGATTTTATATAGAAAGTCACCTTGTTTCTTTTTTACAGATGTTTTTTGTTTGGAACTTACAGACAAAAATTGCTTTTAAAGTTTTTAGTTTTTAAGAGAAAGAATGCTAATACTGCAAAGCTAGTTTTAGCACACCTCTGGTCAGCTATGTTCTGTTTACTACCCACATTGTGACTAGCGTGTGGTCTGGGACTTTCACTTTCCTGGATCAGGACCTGTGTGATCACAGTCCTGCTTATCAGGGGTTCCTATTAATTAAATGACTGAATTGTTTTTCTTTTTGTTTTACATGGGTAATTAAAAATCTTGGTAATCACCATATAAATGAGTTTATACTCATTCATGTATCTCTCTGTCTCCCAGGTAAAATCTATTAACTAATGCCAGTGATGAAAAATTCAGATGATGGCTATTTTGACTTTCCTTTCCCAAACTAATCATTAAAAAATTTTAAGTGTTGTTACTAAGAACTTTTCTCAAAAGGTGTTTAAAAAGTCTTGAAATTAATTTTAACTTACTAAACCTCTACTGCTTGTCCAGACTTGTATTAGAAGACATCATAAAAAGCTTAGACATATGACGGACCTTTCTCTCAAATTTTCTTATCTGAGTCTTAACTGGGAAAATAAGCAAATTGTTCATTCATAACTTGTTGCTGGGTCCAGCAATACTAATACCTGAAACCTGTGGTAAAAATAGAATATATTAGTTTAAAAAAATAATAAATACCAAAAAAAAGCAAGTATAGAAATGTTAAACCAGTTCAACTAATGTTTGTTTATTGTTGGATAGAACTGTTTATGGATTTTAGCCCACTCATGTCAGATATTTGGAGTGTGTGTTACGTGTTTTTTTCCTAACACATGAATTTTAAAAGGATGGTTGAAATGTTTTCTCCCAGGTTTTAATTTTAAAAAATGGTACAATTATTGATACTTTAATTTATTGATAAGTTAATCATAATTTTTACTGATGGAAAACCAGCTTGTAGATTATAGTATGCACAGGGTGGGGAAAAAGTAGGCTTACAGTTGTTTGTAGGGAAAATAATACAATGATTAATAAGTAATAATACAAGAATGACCTCTGTGTTTTGTGTACTCACAACTGTAAACCAACTTTTGCCCCACCCTGTATTTTTGGGAGAGTATCCACATTAACATTGGTGGGAAATATTGTAGATGAATATTTTGTAATAACAGAGCAGCAGAGTGAAACTTTCTATAGAAACAAGTTGATTATAATGAAATATCTAGGATTAAAGGGTTTTTCTAGAAAAGCAGTTTCCTTAAAATCAAGAGAATGAAAATCTGATGATGCTGTCCAAGCTGGCCTTAGTATAAGTTAGATAAATCTTGTAGAATGGTAACAGTTGTGCATTTTGGAAGACTCTGGACACTTTAAGAAAAAAATTTTTTTTAATTAAAGGTTCATGTAGAAAATATGCATTCCAAGTCTGAGTTATGTAACTGTTCTCCATGGACATGCAACATGTCTCCAGTGGGGACCTATGTATAGCTAAGCTGTTCATGCATCTTTCTGTTCTTCCTTCACTGTGGGATTGATGAGGGAAAGGCCCTCCTCTAATCATCGTTGAGAAGCCAGTCCCATCCTCCCTTCTCAGTCTGTGGTGCCCTTGCTTAGATCATTCACAGTTGCCTTCTTTTTACTTTTTCAACCCTGGTCCTTCACCGCTCCTCATTGAGTTTGCAGTCAACATATTTAGTAGAGGACTGAGCATCCCTTTTATTTATGGAGCATAGAGTGAGTCAGAGACAAAGATACACACCATGCACACACACGCAGAACCATACAACGCAAGCAGTAGAATTCACACATAATGTGATCATTTAAGACATGGCTTCTTAGAATTTGTAGACCAAACATTTTCACTTTTTCCTGGTGAATGTTACTACTATTCTGAATAACAGAGACAGAATAAAGAATTTAAAAACTTTCAGAAGATTTTTTAAAGGTAAATCTGCAAGTGGAGAATCTTCTGCCTCTTTTATTATAGTTGGCATTTTATAAGGCAACCAGTGCTTGTACCTTGATAGATGATTGTAAGAAAAACAGCATCCATAGGTACAGAAAAGAAACAGTATTTCACTTTTCATTTGGATGTATGCTTGTAGGTCTCAGTATTTACCATTTGGATGTAAGTCTCATCAACAAAATGTGCTCAGCTTGTTTCTAAGTTTGGACTGATTTGATAAATATATATGGGTTTGCATAGTAAAACTGAGTGTGTAGAGGTTGTTAGTACTCTTGCTTTGAGCCTGAAGACTCGGGGGTTGATTCCTGATCCCCATCACCTGCTGTAAATTGGTTCTTTTATTTAGAAGTCCCTTCTTTGGGCTCTTCCTGTTGAGATGCTTCCTTTTCATTAATCCCCATTACACCCCGGTACCTGGAGTAAAGTACAACTTCACTGCACAGATTGAGAGGCTGAAGCTTGGCAGTGACCCAGCAGACACCAAAGAGAAATTTCTGCATCTTAATATGAGGTCTGTTCAGAAAGTGTGCAGCCTTATAATATGAAAAAGAGACATTTATTGAAGAAGACACAAGACACAAGAAGCATTGTACATTGAACAGTGATGCCTCAGTCCCCTTCAAAGAAGGCACCTTGGGACCTCACACAGTTCTCCCAATCACCATCAGCTGCCCCGTCATATTTTCCTGAATCTCATCAACGGTCTGAAATCTCTTCCCTTTCCAAGGTGATTTTAGTTTTGGAAGTTGCAGGGTGCCAAATCTGTTCATTGGTATTGGTTCGAATCAAGTCATTAGCAATTGCGGAACAATGTTCCTCCTGCTCTGGTAGCAGAAACCACAGATTGAATTTTGTCACAACACCTTTCATGCCAAGACCCTGTGTCAAAATCTCAGGCAGAGTAGTTTTTGGAATCCCCAGATCAGCTCCTAGTTCTCACCCTGTCAGTGCTGATCTTTGTTGATTGCAGTTTGTACATGTTCAACATTTTCAGGTATTCTGCTTGTTGCGGGCCTTCCAGAATGTGGATTACTTTCAACAGATTCTCGACCATCTTTGAAGCATTTATGCCACACTTTTATTTGTACTGCATTCATTGCATTGTCCTTGAAAGCCTTCTGAGTCATCCAGATAGTTTCAGTGGAGGAATGTACAAGCTACGCAAAATTTGATGCAGATTCATTTCTCTGCTCACTCAATCATTTTGAATGCAATGGCCACACAGTACACATACTCAAAGGCATCTACCGCCCCCACTGACTAGTACAGTGAAGTTGTCATTGTTCACGCATGTGCATTCCAGTTCACTTTCCTTGGCTACCAGGTTATATCACTATCGTGCAAACTGTTCTTATAATATTAACAATGACTAGATTTTTTTTTGGACAGACCTCATATGTCTAGTGGGAACATCCTGATTTGGGGATACAATTCATGGAATTTCCTAAGATAAGTAAAGTAAGTTCTTGAAGTACTTAACACGTTCTATTGCCTTATTTTCTTTTCCTTAGAAAATAAACTTATGTTAACTATTTAAATGACCCTAGGGAATGTACTATTGTTCTAAGTGTTGGGGGTAGAGGGTCATATGAAAACATTTGGGTCAGATATTTTCTCTCAAACTCAAAAACTGTTGATGCTATTTTTATTCTAGAATTTCATCATACTTAATATTGCTTAAAACAAACTAGGTAGGACTTAACTGGTAGTGGGTGTTGTAGAAACCTGTGTACAATTAAAAACTCAGATTTGTATTTCAGCAATATTCAGTTTCTTTCAAGCAAGTTGCTGAAGTATTACAAGTTTATTTTTAATATTCCCTCTGAAGTGTTTTTAATTTCCTCAGCAATACTATAAATTAAAATGTTTTCCTTGATGTGGTGTGTTCAGTAGAATTTGACATCTAAACTTAATTTCTGTTCTCAAGGAGCTATAACCTAATGGGAAACCAAGACAGAAAATATGTAAGCATGAAGATGTCTACAGCAGTGCCATTGTGAGACAACAGGCCTGTATTCATCCTGTATGGCTTTTTTAAAAAGATGGAGTTAATTGGGGAAAACTTTTGAAGAAAATATTCCTTGAGGTTTAACATAGAGATAAATATATTATCTAGATAGTAAATAGAGATAAATATACAAGTTTGTATTTGTTTTTAATATACAAATAATTTACAAGGTGGAATAATAGACAGCCATTACTATTAAAAGATAACTGTTGGATACAAAAAAATGTCTAGAATTTATATTTAAATGGGGAAAAAGTTTTCAGAGCACTGTGTTTCTATTTTGTAAGTGTAGACAGATTAGTATGTTTATATATTTAAGTTGGAAATTATTTGGGAGCAATGACTTGCTTATTACTATTTCAGTCAGGAAGTACAGAGGGGTCCAGAGCTCAGCTTTGCTGACTCAAAATGCAGTACTTTTTTCTCTTACACCCCTGACTAGCTAGGCCTTTTTTAAAAGTTGGTTTCAAGATGACTGCAAATGGTACAGCTTCTAGGGGAAGCAGTGTGGAGATTCCTTAAAAAACTAAAAATGTATTTACCACACGACCCAGCAATTCCACTTCTGGGTATTTATCCAAAGAAAATGAAAACACTAATTTGAAAAGCTGGGTGCACCCCTATGTTCTTTGCACCATTATTTACAATAGCCAAGGTATGGAAGCAGCTGTTTGAAAAAGAACGAAATCTTGCCATTTGTGACAACATGGATGGGTTTTTGAGTTTGAGAGAAAATATCTGACCCAAATGTTTTCATATGAACCTCTACACCAACACTGAACATGAACATGCTTTTCTTTTAGCATTGTCTGATCTATAATCATATGTAAATCATATGTATGATTTTTTTGAGGTAGTCAACAGTATAGATTATACATGCATCACCTGCCCCCCTCACCCAGCCCTTTGAGAGGTAAGCTCAGGAGCCCACAAACAGCCACTACAAGTCTTCTCCAAGATTACATGGTCATCATGATCCAACAGTCAAGTCTTAAATAGCAATCCAAACCAAGACCATGCTGGGTTGTGACTTTTAAAAGTCACATCTCAAAAAGAGAAAGACATGAAGAATTGAGTAATACTAGGAAAAGAGGTGATTTTATACTTAACGGCCATGTGAGCAAAGGCCTAGAGTGGTCCATAAATATGAACTTGGTAGAAATAGTGAAGGCTGGAAAGCTCTGAGTTAACATTATATGCTGTCTGTGTCCAACCTCTGCCTAAATATTTTTGTGTCCTTTATGAGAAATCTAAAGAGTTGGTGCTCAAATTTTTCTAATGAGATTATCTAGTGAGGTCAAGGTCATGGCCTGAACGTTGGCACCTAACAATCAATTAAAAAAAAAAGATCTCTGAAGTTTCTGCCCTTCACCCTTCCAAGCTACACCTTACCTTCACTATAATTTTCCATCTTAAGTTTTGTCCAAGAAGCTGACTACTTTTTTTGGTTTTGCTTCTCTGTACCGATGCTGAGGAATGTAAAGAAAGATAAAAAGAAGGTGGGCATCCAACTCTGTACCTGTAGCACTTGTTGTTAAATGTGCCTTTTGATACTATTTAAAAATATGTTGTTGTTGTTTTTCTTAAAGCAAAAAAAAATTACTTAAATATTTTCACATTTGTAATTTTAATTTCAGGTAAAATTCTATGATTTTTTTTTGTTCAAATTTCGGATTGTTACTCCTATTATACATATACTATCATTAATTACAATTATACTTGTACATATGTTCAACTATTAGTTCAAAACTTTGTGATTATTATGCTTTTATTAATTATACATATATTCAAATTTTATTGGAAATAAAACATTAATAGTACATATTTTTATTTAATTAAAAATATGGTTAACATGTATTCTTATTTTACCTCTCTCTTTTTTAAAAAATATGCTTTATTGATTATGCTGTTACAGTTGTCCCATTTTCTTTTCCCTTTGTTCCCCTCCACTCAGTGACCCCCCTCCCTCCAGTTGTCACCCCCCGTTTAGTCCATGCCCATTGGTTGTGCATATAGTTCTTCTCAACATCTTCCTATCTACTCCACTCCCTCCTACTGTGCTTATTAATTCCTGTACCATCTCCCTCCCTTTCCCCCCACCCCCCTCCCGCTAACCTCCCCCCAAAGTGTTCCCCATACCTATAATTCTTTTCCCACTCTCGTTGCCTACTTAATTTGCCTTTATTTCGGTTCCCTTCTGTTGTTGGTTGTTGTGATACAGTTTTCATTTTAATGTTCATAGTTTTGATCCTCTTTCTCCTAAACAAGTCCCTTTAACATTTCCTATAACAGTGGTTTGGATCTGATAAATTCCTTCAGTTTTACTTTGTCCTGGAAGCACTTTCTCTGCCCTTCTATTCTGAATGACAGCTTTGCTGGATAGAGTAATTGTGGTTGTAGGTTTTTGCTTTTTCTCATTACTTTGAATATTTCTTGCCAGTTCCTTGCCTGCAGAGTTTCTTCTGAGAAATCAGCTGATAGTCTTATTGGGACACCTTTGTATGTGATTCTCTTCTTCTCTCTTGCTGCTTTTAAGATTCTCACTTCATCCTTAATTTTTGACATTTTGATAATAATGTGTCTTGGTGTGGTTCTCCCTGGGTCCAGATTTTTTGGAACTCTCTACTTCCTGGACCTGTAAGTCTTATTTCCTTCCTCAAGTTAGGGAGGTTCTGCTTCATTATTTTTTCACATAATTTTTCAATTTCTAGTTCTTCTTCTTCACCTTCTGGCAACCCTGTGATTCAGATGTTGGCCTGCTTATAGCTGTCCCAGAGGTTTCTGAGCCTCTCCTCATTTTCCTCACTTTTCGTTTCTTCTTTCTGCACTGGTTGACTGTTCCTTCCCTGTGTTCTGTTTTGTTGAGTTGATCCCTTGTTTTCTTTCCCTCACCACTAGTTTCATATGTGTTTTCATTGATTTCAGCAGGACTAGCCTTCATTCCTTCCCTGTCTTGTTTAAGATCTGCTGTTAGGTTCTGTAAGCATTCATATAACCAAAGCTCTGAACTGTGTCTCAGAAAGATTTCCTATCTGCTGCTTTGTTAGATTAGATATTTGCTCTCTGGTCATCTTCGTCACTAGGATCTCTTATCATGATCTGTGCCATCCTGACAGTTTTGTGTTTACCTTTGCTTCCTGGGCGGGGCTGTAACATCTCCTATGCAATAGAGGGTGGAGCCCCATGCAGTCGTCACTATGGGGTGACTCTTCTTACCACGCTGTGGCGTTTTGTGTGGGGGCGGGGATCCAAGATGGATTCCTACTGTTCACTCTCTGCTGAGAGACTAGGAGCCTCCTCCTCAGTACCCACTCTCTCTGGCCCTCACAGTCTGAGGCAATAGGGGTCTGCCTTTCCTGGCATTGGGATCGCGAGCTGATGAGTTTGGTCTGCAGCTGGGGGTGCTCCCCAGGTGGTTCTTGCCTCTCCTTAAATACAGGTGTCTGTGCTTACCACCATCCCGCCGCTGTCGCCGCCGCTGTCACTACAGCTGCTACTGCCAGCTCAGCTTGACCTCTCCGCCTCGGCTTCGCCCCTCCTACTTATCCAGACGAGCACTACTTCTTTATAACTTCATACGTTGGACTTCCATGTAACTTGATTTTCTGGAACTTCTGGTTATTTCTGGTTTTGCAGTAGTTGTATTCCTTCTTAGTGTGGAGGGAGACGGAGCATGTCAGTCTAGGCCTCCATCTTGACCGGAAGTCTGTCTCTAAAAATCTTGTTTTTTAATATAACATTTTCTCTGCCTATGATATAATAAAGAAAACGACTATTTTGGTTTATAAAGATTTTGTCCAGCTGTTGACATTTTTCTAATAACATGTGATAATTTAATATCAACGTAACAGTCTACTTAAAGAGAGGCTTGTTTTGTGTTAACATTTCTCTACATCCTCATTTTTGTCTCGGGTAGAGTTTCAGGTTGAATGCCTCAGGACATTAGTATGGTTTTTTGCAAGATAAGATATGCTTTGAAATCACAAAAGAAGTTTTACTGAAATATTTTATTAATTGTAAGGACTATGAGATATGATGTATTTTCTTTTAGGGTTGTACGTTTGATTATCATTTTGTTTTAATAGGTTCAAATGGTGGCATGTATCTTGAGAAAAGTACTGGTTTAATTTGTAATCAGTGAAATGAAACTTTTTGTCTCTTCTAGGTTTCAGCACTAAAAACAATGGTCAGTCAGGGAGGACCCAAGTACACTCTGTCACAGCAGCCTTGGGCACAACCAGGTATTCACATTTTACTATTAGGAATTTTTTTTAGGATATTGATTAATTTCTATTTATATAGTTCTTGCTCTGACAGCCTGGAATGGTTTTCTACTCTTACTGTGGTTTGGGTTAACAGAAGATGTAGTTTGAAGCTGGCAGGTCTTTATTGGCCAACACTACTTGCATTTCAACAAGCATTTCAAGAAAGGAAGAATTTTAAAAATATACACAAACATAGTTAAAAATAAAATGTGGGTTAGATGGAAACACTTCAAGGCTGCTGGTTTCTGTATACTCACTTTTCATTGTGTTATAGAGCTTTGATGAAAAACCTGTATGATAGTATGATATTATGGAGAGAATGCTACTATTTTAAGGTATTATATGAAGGGATATTGTACCTTATTTTGTTCCTCATTTTATGCAAGTTACATCTTCTGTTTAATGTTTGAGAAAGTTATAAAAATTGTGATGTCATTTGGGAGTGTGCAGGCCGTATCATTGTCTCATTGACAGATATGCTTGAGATGTTCCCAGTCTTATGCTTCCCTAAGTGTACTTTTTTCGTGCGCTAAAAGGTTTTTTTTTTTTTTTCCTTTTTGTTTTTGGTTTTTGTCTTCAGCATTAGACATTAGACATTTAAAATCATGACTAACCTTGTGGATTATTTAGGTACATTTTGTGACATTTTAAGTTGCCATTAAACCAGAATAAATAATTTTCTTAGATTGTTAATTTTGGCCTTCCCCTGGCCATTATCACATTAAATTATCACTATAGTGTGATAATGATTCTCTGAAACTAAAAAGGGCAAAATGGCTAAAGAATCAGTGTTTTCATTTAGTGTAAGCTGTGTCCAAGTTGTTAGGGAAGCTCTTTGCTGATAGTGCGGGAGATCCAAAGAATGATTCTGGCTTAGAATCTATAAAGAATTGACTGTTGACAGGCATATAACCTGGAATTAGGTTCTTAACACATTGTGTACGGGTGGTGAGAATTCTCATCATTTCTAAAAGGCATTTAAATTCCCCGGTACACAATGTCTTAATGTGATTGGTTTTTCATATAAAAAAATGTTGTGTCTGTCAGGTACATATTTTTTTGGGGAAAAGGAATTGAGGCCATTCTAAAATTTTCATATTATTATTTAATGCCTCATGTTAATTTGAAGTTGAACTAGAATTAAGATTTGTAAATGTAGGGAATTATTAATTGTATTTGAAAGAAAGACAGGATTTTACAAAAATTTGTCATGTGAACTTTGTTTATGTCAGTACAGGTTTGCATTGATTGCTTTATTGCAAGAAAACTTTATGATATGTTTTAGGTCTTCTGTTTACTGTATGAGATTGGAATCTTTGCCACCTTACTAAAGGACAGAGAACACACTTGATGCCATAGTACATTCTGTCAGAAGACATAAAACCAAATTCTTTTACTGACCATACTAAGCTGGTGGTGACCACCTAATTTGACCCCTCACAGTCCGGAGCAGACTTTTTAGTTCAAAATTCAGCATGGTTCCAGAAAGTACTCCAAAAATCTTTCAATTAATGGAGACTTGGGCTCAAAATTTCAGTCACTTATAGAGCTTATTTAGAAATAGGAGCTGATTTTATTTTGAATGTTATGTAAATGAAACTCTTGGGTGTAATCTTTCTTAAAATAAGCAGAAACCAACAAATAGGCATAGGCATATTTATATTTAGTACAGCTAATCCCAGGGCCTTGATGCATAGTGCCCCTTTGGAAAGATCCTCTTTCACTCAAAGTAGAAGCTGTCATTTTTTTCAAGTGGAATCCTAATAGAACCCCCAGTGTTAGGTGTGTTGTGCTCTTAAGCATTACTAGACTTGTCATTAGTAAAGCTGAAAGGAAACTAACAAAGGGACAGAGTTGAAATAGGGCTTGCTGTTTTATTATTTAACTCATTTTTTTTTCTAAGTGAAGAGATCTTGGCAAATAAAATGATGGCATTTTAGTTTATCTACTTGTTGTATTTTCTGCTTAGCTGTATGGGGCTGTGGAGTTGCTTTTTCTTGATCTGTACTACAAGAAGCCCACAACTTGATTGTGGCCAGGTGGCTCAATTGCTTGGAGGGTCATCCCATGCCCCAAGAGGCTGCAGGATTGATTTCTGGTCAGCGCACATACCTAGGTTGCAGGTTCAGTCCCTGATCGGGGTGTGTCCAGGAGGCAACCAATTGATTTCTCTCTCACATCAGTGGTCCTCTCTCTCTCTCTCCCTCTCTAAAAATCAATAAACATATCCTCAGGTAAGGATTAAAAAAAGAAGCAGCAGCAGCTCACACATAATATCAGAGAGATTTTTGAGATGGGAGCATCAAAAACAATTGAGGGACTTACCTTGAACCTCTGGAAACCCAGAGTTACTAGTTCATGCATATTTGATTGGGTTCTTGGGGTCATTTCATGATAAATTCATGGGAGATCAGATTATAAATTGGGATACCACTTTGTTATTTTACTCTGGGAAATATGTCTTTTTAGGAATTGGAGGAATAGTAGTCCTCTTTATCAGCAGGGGATACAGTCCAAGACCCCCCAGTGGATGCCTGAAACCAAGGACAGTACCGAACCCTGTAAATACTATGCTTTTTCCTAAACGTACATGCACCTATGGCTTCTCTTTGGTGTATCTGAATTGCCAGCATCACTGCTCTTGCGCTTTCAGGCCATTATTAGGTAAAATTAGGGTGACTTGAATATGAGCATTACGATACTACAACAAACTGATAATTGAGACAACTACTAAGTGACTAGTGAATACAGCGTGGATACAGTAGACAAAGGGATGATTCATGTGCTGACTGTGATGGTGAGAATTCATCACACAAAATTGTGTGCAATTTAAAACTTAGGAATTATTTATTTCTGGAATTTTCCATTTAATGTTTTTGGACCGTGGTTGACAGAAGGTAACTGAAACTGTGGAAAGTGAAACTCTGGGTAAGGGATGATTACTGTACTTCATTTACTGTGCTCCACACACACCTTTTGGTAATCAAGGGCTCTGAAAACTGTCTTAGTGATCCTTGAAGTGTGTTAGTGATGATAGAACCAGAGCCTCTGGAATTAATTGTCTTAAAGGAGCCTTCATGTATTTTACGAAAAATAAACAGTTTCTGGATTATTTGTTCTTGAGAGCATTGACGCTTTCGTAATTACCTTGCTCTACCACATCCCTCCTCAATTAAAAAGAAATTTTTTTTAAACATAAAATTTGAATAGTGAAAAAGTATAAAATGAAAAGTAATTCTGTTTTCCACTTTAAAACTAATTCTCTCAAAGGGAACCACTAGTTTCTTTCCCCAAATTATTTATGTATATAGCAGCATATATAGACTTAAAGTATGTTGTACAAATAAGATTGTGCTATATTTTTTGCTTTTTAAACTTGCTCTGTATCTTGGAGTCCTTTCTGTACCAGCCTATATCCAGCTCTACTCATTCTGTTTGATAGATGCATAGAATATATTCCTATAGCACAATTTCTTTAATACAATAATTTTATTAATGATATTCGAATTATTTTTAGTTTTTTTGTTTTCCATACACTCTTTAATAAATGTCCCTGTACACACATATTTTGCTATTTTGTGAGTGCATTCAAGGTAAATTTCTAGCAGTTAGAAATGTTAAGTGAAAGAGGATGTGTATTTTTGATTTCATTAGACATTGCCTAATACCCTTCCAAAGAGGTTGAACCAATTTGTACTCCCATTATCAGTGGATGAGGTCTCCATACCCTTGCCAAATGTGTATATTTACAATCTTAATAATTTTTGCCAATCTGAAAATAGTTTAATATGCCTTTCTTTAATTATGAATGAGATTGAGCATCTTTGAAATTATTAATCTTTTCCTTTGTAGCTTTTTGTGTATTTTCCTTTTAAATACTTAATACAGATTACTACTCTTTTCCATTTTTCACTTCTTCTCAGACACTACATTTGGGCTACTTAATTATTTCAGTTAGTTTTTTGGAATTTGGTTCTCTTTCTGATAATACAGTATAAAAATGTAACATGAATTTTTTACATATTCTGAATGATCTTGTGAGGCAGAGTGCATCTCTTACTGAGAGCTAGTTCTGCAAATGAATAAGCTCATTCATTGTGAAGTAATTCTTATTAATATCTCTCTGCAAATGGTTTTTTAGTTTACCTTAACACTTATCTCCAAATTCCAAAAGCACCAAGCCGCAGTGAATGTTCTGTAGCATGTTGAGGAATTTTTTTTGTTGCCTTATCCCTAGGGATTAGGATTTTGTATTTAGAAGATACTTGATGTTTACACACTTGTGATTAAACTTGATAAATAAACAAAAGTGAAAGAATTCTTTGGGGAAATAGTCTTTTGTTATTTCTCTCTCTGTTCCCCTCTGAATTAAAATGGAAATATTTCTTCTCTTTCTTTGTGACACTAATGAGGTTAATTTCTTTCCAGCAAAGGTCAGTGACCTTGTGACAAGTGTCTACAAGACAATAAAAGCAAAGCTGCCTCTGACCTTGAGAAGTATGTCATTATACCTATCCAATAAAGATACCGAATTCATCTTGTTTAAACCTGTTAGGGTGAGTATCACGATCATTTATTTGAATGTTTGCCACTCTCTTTAACTGTCCTGGCCCTGTCTATCATTTTTCTTTTCCTGTGGATATTTAAAAATAGTATACTTCTTCCTGTTGCCATATTTTTCTAATGAAGTTGGCTAATAGTCACTGTGATTCTTGAAAGGCTTACAAAGCCGGCATTTGTCTGACTATACCTTCCCCCCTCCACTCTCCTTTGTCTTAAATATCTTTGGCACTAAGTTACGTCCTACCTAAAAGGAGAAATTAGTAAATAAATAAATAGTTAGACTCTCACATTGGATGTGTGGACCAACACTTGCGAGAGCAGCATTTCAGGAATTATGCCCTGTGTCACTGATGAAGAGTAGAAATAAATGGCTTGTAGCAGCCACTAAGGTATTAAATGTCAGAGCAGATTTAGAACTCATAACTTCAGCTCTGTGTTGAGCTTACATCCTTACCCAAGGTGTTGGTTGATTTTTTTTTTTTTAAGTACATGTTATGTGTCTAGAACCTCTGTGATCTTTTGTGTGAAAAATTGCTGCTGAAGACTCTCTGGGGGGACAGGCCTTGTTTGGTTTTGCCAGTAAGTGTTACATGGTGAGTCTTAGTTCGGTTGTGCTAGCATGTGAAGTATTAAGTGCAAACTGTATATGTCTTTTGTAATCCCATAAAAGATACATTTTTTCCACTTGTTTTGTCAATTATCATTACGATTTAACATTCTTAGTGCTTCATGTTTAAAGCAACTTGTATACATTTTTAGTGACTCATTTAATATGATTGCCTCTTCTCTTTCTAAGAACAATGTTCAGCAAGTCTTCCAGAAGTTCCATGTTTTGTTAAAGGAAGAGTTCAGTCCTGAAGATATCCACATCATTGCTTGTCCTACTATGGAACAGGTAATCCATAGTCTGAAGATCCTTGTTACTTTTGTAAGCTCTTAATTTATTTTAATTGAGTAATGTATTTGAGTAACTGTGTTTTTAGTTTTAATTTTAAAGATGGTACAATATTTTATTCTGATGAGCAAGAGCTCAAACTTTGTAAAATTTTAATGATGGTTTTAGAATTTTCAGTTGCTTTTTAATCCTTTCTAGTATTGAAAGTTGCTATGTTTAAGATGAATGAACTGTTTGAAAGATTCAAATAGTAGTTTAGCTTGCTGAAAAATTTTTGCAATTTGCATGATAAGAGGCCCACATTTCAAATGAAAAAGAAGTGGAAGTTATTTTGGAGATAAGATGTTAGATGTTAAAAAACTGAATAAAGAGCTCAGGTTTTGTTTACTATTATTGATACATTCAATATAATCAGCAAGCTTTTATGAGAACCTGTGATGTATTATGAGTAGGCTGGTGCTATGGGTGATATTTTTTAGTATAGTTTTGTATATGGTAAGAACCAGAGAATTTGGGGAGAAGTGGTAAGGTTGATGAGAGCCTAATTGGAATGGGTGGGGAGTGGGAGGAGAGATACTGGAGGCAGAGAGTGTTGGTAAGTCTTTTGAGGGGTTTTTCTATATGGGGAGAGAAAAGATGGTGGTCGCTGGAGGAGAAATGGGTCATGTTTTTATTGAGATATATTTATATTCCTTAAAATTCACCCATTAAAGTGGATAGTTAATTGCTTTTTAGTATATTCAATGCAAGCATCACCACTATCTAATTACAGAACATCACCCCGCCCCAAAAGAATCCCATACCCATTGGCAGATTCCCCATTCTCCATTCTTCTACTAATCTATTTTTTATCTTTATGGACTTGCCTATTTTAGATATTTCATTAAATGTAATCAGATGACACATGACCTTTTATGACTGGCTTTTTTTCTCTTAGCATAATGTTTTTAAGGCTTACCCATGTTCTTTTTTATGGCTGTATATATTCCTTTGTATGGCTATATGGGTCATATTTTAAAAATGTACCTCTGTAGTTCTAGGATTGTGCAGTTAATAGACTTTTTAATAAGTCATTTGAAGTAATTTTGTGATTATTCTGTTAAAACTACACTATACTTAGGTTTCTTTTCAATACTTAGAGAAATTTCTACCCATTTTCTGAGGTGTTTTGTTTCCCATTCCAGTTCTCTCCCTATAGATAACTTTGTTATTGAATGATAGGTAACATTTTATTTGTGATTGTTATTAACCTTTTATAAAAAAAGTTTTTTTAAATGGAGGGGAAATGCATGTTGTATGTTCATGGGGAAGGTCCAAACAGAGGGAAAAATTGATGCTGAAAAAAGGTCCTGGAGTAAAGAAGGGGGATGGTTCTCAGGAACAGTAGGAGGGTGGTGCCTTTTTTTGGTGCATGGTGGTTGAGTAATGAAAAGGAGAGAAAGCTGAATGGGGGTACACTTGCGAGGATGTAGTGAATGTGATCGGAGCTCATGAAAGCTGTCATCTGCCTGCTCACATGTGTGAATGAAACAGGAAGGAAGGTCTTCACTGAATGAGGAGGTGCTAATGATATGAGGAGGAAGGATCAGTTGAGTTCAGTGGTTATAAATCCAAGAGAGACCAATAAACATACTTGTCTTAATTTTTTTCTCCAGTCATAGTTAGTTGTATGATGTAAATGGGGAGTATCAGGGTGAGGCTTACCAAGAACACAGAGTTCCTGAGCTCCCTCTTGATTCCTGCCAGTGAGATACACATTATATATATAATATATATGTGTAGATATATATATATTATATATATAATATATGTAGATATATATAATACATGTATATATAATATATATGTTATATATAATATATATATAAAACTTAAAAGGTCTACATCATGTACAACTCAGTTGCTTTGCTTTGTGTCTTTCTGTTCCCTATTCTTTTGAACCGCTACATTATTTTAATGATGTACCAGTGGGTTGCAACCTACAGTTTGAAAAACACTAATAGAGCTGGTCAAGATGGCATCATAGGCTCACCTCACACAACCACATAAAAAATTATAGATAAACTATAAAACAACCATCACTCAAAACTGTCAGAAAAAGAGTTGAATGTAAGTCTGACAACTGTGGAATTAAAGAAAACACATCTATCCAGACTAGTAGGAGGGGCGGAAATGCAGAAACGGCTGGTCTCACATCCACATGTGGTGGATAAAAATTCAGGAGGGATATCTCGGGAGTGAGGAGTCCCAGGCCCACACCAGGCCCCCCAGCTCAGGGTTCCAGTGCCAGGAAGATAAGTCCCATAACTTCTGGCTGCAGAAATCAGCATGGATTGAGTTGATGGAAGAAACTGCAGGACCCCCCCTCCCAAGCAGTTCTTTTTTTTTTCTAATCTGTAACAGTCTTATTTAAGTTCAAAATTTTTTGCATACATAAAAAGTATCGAATTTCTTCTTGAGGTGGATGACACTATTTAATTACATGCCAGTTCTTAGTAAATTAAAAATATGTCATAGACTCTTTTTTTTAAAGTATATTTTATTGATTATATTGTTACAATAGTTCCAATTTTTCCCCCTTTGCTCCCTTCCGCCCAGCACCACCCTCCCCCAGCGTTTCGCCCCCCCAAGTCCCTGCCCATGGGTTGTACATACAAGCTCTCCCGCTTCACCCTTTCATATAGTCTTCTTCTTTTTTAAAAAAATAATTATTTTAACAATAAAAAATAACAATCCCTCCTTCTTAGACTTAAGACCCTTTACAATCTTATAAAGGACAATGTGCGAAGGTCTCGAGCTCCTCTAGCTGCTTCAAGCTGGACATGGTCGTCGTCCTACCTACCCTCTGGTTCAGAAATCCCTAATAAGAGTGGGGATGTGGACGGGAGGGTGACCTTCCCACATGGGGAAGGATCTTGCAGACTCCAGATCTACCACTGAGCATTGTGATTTTCCTTGAATCATGATTTTTCTACCTAAGATTACCCTCCTCGTCATTAAAGGGACTGCATTAAGTTTGTTTTTAATTTATGCTGTTCATTTGCATAAACACAACAAGAGCAGCAAATGATCACTTATGATCTTTAGTTCTGCTTTGCTGGAACTTACGCAAGGAACATTTAGGGTGACCTACAGTCTGCCCTTCAGGGCACAGAAGCTGAGCCACATACCTGGCATTCAGTCTTGCCTGTACACACCTGTCTTTTCCAAATCCTTCTGGTTTTCTATTGTGCCTTAAGGTCCCTTCTAGCCTCTTTCAGGAAAACAACCTTCATTCCTTCCTTAGAACAATTGCCATGGACCGCGCATCCAACCAAGGTACCAGGCCTTTTATTTCGTGGGCTTTTATTACCTTCGAAAGTCCATTCCAGTTCCTCAGGGCTTTTTGGTAACAACCAGAGCTGAGCATGTCTCCTCTAGGCATGACATTCCAGTCAAAGGCTTGGTCAAAAAAATCTATTAACAACTGGTCTTATTAGTTTTATGCAAAGAAACTTATGCCATTACTTACTTCTTTACAATGCCAAACTCTGGAGAGATCAGATAAGGAGAAAAATATACAGTGTGAAGGAAAATCCTTGTCCTTCTAATATTCATTGAACTTGCATTTCCATTCTTTATATTTTCATTTTATCCCCCACTAATAATTTTTTGTTTTTCCATTACAGTTGTTCCACTCCCCCCCTCCTTGCTTCCCCGCACCCTGCCCCCCACTTCTCCCACATTCAGTCCCCACCCAGTTGTCCATGTTCGTGGGTCATTTATACATGTTCTTTGACTAGACCCTTCCCCTTCTTACCCTCTTCTCTCCCTCCCATCTCCCCCCTTGTTACTGTTAATCTACTCCTTGTTTACATAGCTCTGGTTCAATTTTGCACATTTGTTTGTGTTGTTCATTAGTTTCCTGTAATAGGTGATAGTATAAGGTACTTTTCTTTCGTTGCCTGGCTTATTTCGCTAAGCATAATTCTCTCTAGTTTCATCCATGTTGTTGCAAATGGTAGAAGTTCCTTTTTTCTTGCTGCTACATAGTACTCCATTGTGTAAAGGTACCACAGTTTTTTTATCCACTCATCTGCAGATGGGCACTTAGGTTGTTTCCAGCACTTGGCTATTGTAAATAGTGCTGCTATGAACATAGGGATGCATAGATTCTTTTGAATTGGTGTTTCAGGATTTTTCAGATGTAAACCTAGCAATGGAATGGCTGGTTCAAAAGGCAGTTCCATTTTTAGTTTTTTGAGGTAATTCCACACTTTTTCCATAGTGGCTGCACCACTCTGCATTCCTACCAGCAATGCACCAGGGTTCCCAATTTTCCGCATCCTCACTAACACAAGTTGTTTGTTGATTTGTTGATGGTGGCCATTCTGACTGGTGTGAGGTGGTATCTCATTGTGGTTTTTATTTGCATCTCTCTGAAGGCTAGTGATGTTGAGCATTCTTTCATATGTCTATGGGCCCTCTGTATGTCTTCTTTGTAGAAGTGTTTGTTCAGGTCCTTTGTCCATTTTTTAATTGGGTTGTCACCCAAGCAGTTCTTCTTAAAGAACCCACACATGGACTTAACTCACACTCCCTCCCTTGGAGTTCCAGCACCGGGGTAAGAAGCTTAAAAGGCACTGTGGAATACAGGGAGGAGCTGAAGTGTCTGGAATCAAGGTGAGAGCTAGGGGACAGCTTTCTTCTCTCCCAGACAGACAGACAGACAGAGGCCATTGTCCGTTTTCTTTCTTTTATCTCTTTTTAAATAATTTATTTTAATTATTGTTCTATTACAGTATTTTTGTCCCTTTTCTGAACCCTACTCCCATAGAGCCATAGAGTTAGAAGGCGGGTGGTATATCTGAGACTCCATCATCCTGGCTAATTCAGTTTGCCCCACCCTGGAGATCCCCTGAGACTCTCTCCCACCCAGTTTATGGGTCCAGCCAAGCAAGCTGTTAACAATGACTTTTCCATATGAATAGCTGGTCTTGGCTCATGCTTCACAAGGTCCTATCCTCTCAGACAAGGAACAGCCAGCCTCAGTGAGGCCCCAACCCCTGTGCCTCTTGCTAAATGGTCCCAGGCCTGGCACTGCAGCAGCCAGCCTAGACTTACAGCTTTGCTCTGCCTCGGAAGCTCTTAAGCCCAGCACAAGTAGCAGCCATCTCAGATTGCTTAATAGCTCATGCAGGGTGGCCCCAGGCAAAACACAGGTTGGAACTGACATTTGCCTGCACTACCCTGGATATGCCAGAGCCTGTGTAACCTGTGTATAGCTACAGACCACATCAGAGCACCAGTGCCCTGCCCTTGTACAGTGGATCCTCTACAGAGGGTGGAGGTTGATAGTCAGTGATCACAGCCAGTCATTGCAGCTGACTGGCCTGTGTAAATCCCTCCCATTGACCTTCCAACAGAAATCAGGGCACAACTACAAGATGAGGGTGTACTCAGCCCACATGGAGGGCACACCTTGAGTACTCAGTTTGGGTGATAGGGGCGGCTGTGCCACTGGACCTTACAGGACACCTACTACATTAGGCAACACTAGCAAGACAGGGAGTCATAGCAGCTCTACCTAATATATAGAAATAAACAAAGGGAGGCTGCCAGAATGAGAAGACAAAGAAACATGGCCCAAATGAAAGAACAGATCAAACTCCAAGAAAATGAATAAAATGGAGGTAATCAGTCTATCAGATGCAGAATTCAAAACACTTGGTTGTAAGGGTGCTCAAGAAACTTAGTGAGAACCTCAACAGCGTAAAGAACATCCAGTCAGAAACATAGGATACACTAATTGAAATAAAGAACAATTTACAGGGAATCAACAGTAGAGTGGGTGAAGCCAAGAATCAATCAACGATTTGTAATATAGGGAAGCCAAAAACAACCAACCAGAACAAGAAGAAACAAGAATCCAAAAAAGAAAAAAAACAACGAGAGAGTAAGGATGCTCTAAGGACAACTTCAAGCATACCAATATTGGCATCATAGGGTGCCTGAAGGAGAAGAAAAAGTACAAGAAATTGGAAATCTCTATGGAAAAATAATTAAGAACACTTCCCTAATTTGGTAAAGGATGTGGACATGTAAAGTCCAGGAAGCACAGAGAGTCCCAAATAAGATGGATGCACAGAGACCCACTCCAAGGCACTTCATAAGTACAATGCCAGATGTTAAAGATAAAAAGAGAATCTTAAAAGTAGCAAGAGAGAAAAGCAGTTAGTTACCTACAGGGGAGTTCCCGTAAGACTGTCATCTGATTTCTCAAAAGACACTTTGCAGGCTAGAGGAGATTGGCAAGAAATATGCAAAGTCATGAAAAGCCGGGACCTATAGCCAGTATTGCTTTGATCAGAAAAGCTATCAGTTAGAATGGAAGGGCAGTTAAAAGAGCTTCCCAGACAAGAAAAAACTAAAAGAGTTCATCGTCACCAAACCATTATTATATGAAATGTTAAAGGGACTTATTTAAGAAAAAGATCAAAACTAGGAACAGTATAATGACAATAAATACATATTATTAACAGTTGAATCTAAAAACAAACTAAGCAAACAAGGAAACTGACAGAATCATGGATACAGAGAGTGTTTTGATGGCTGCCAGATGGGAGGGGGGATGTGGGGGGTGGGTGAAGAGGTGAGGGGATTAAGAAGTGCAAATTGGTAGTTACAGAATAGCCATGGGGATGTAAGGTATAATATAGGGAATGGAGTAAGCCAAAGAACTTACAGCCATGACCCATGAACATGAACAATGGTGTGATTGCCTGAGGGAGCAGGGGGTGCCGGGGTGGAGGGGAGCAAAAGGAGAAAAACCAGGACAACTGTAATAGCATAATCAATAAAATTAATAAAAATAATAAATTAAAAACACTAATAGGGGCCATCATCTCTCTGTGTCTTGATCCTCTTTTAGAACTGTAACATTTTCTGCTGTGAAGTACTATTCTAAGCATTTGACATGTATCATCTCACTTAATCTTCACTTGACCTTCCTATATTTGTCCCATTTTACTGATGAAGAAAATGTGACCTTGAGAGTTAGTTAAGTCACTTTGCTATCTGCTACATGATAGGAACCAGAACCTTGTATTTCCACTTCATGGATTGTTTCTAGAGGAAGGATCCCTCTGGTTTACTCTCATTTTCTCTCCCATTTTAAACTTCCCTGGAAACTGATTGTTTGTGACCCCTTTTTAAAAAACATTCAATTTATTCGGGTGACATTGGTTAATAAAATTTTATAGGTTTCAGGTGTACAGTTCTATAATACGTCAACTGTATGTTGTATTGTTTTTTCACCACCCCAAGTCAAATCTCCTTTTAGTGACCCATTGTCTTAAGACCCAATACATGGCAGTACAGGTGATTCCTGACTCATAATGGTTTGACTTTACGATAGTGTGAAAGCAGTGTGCATTCAATAGGAACTACTCTTGGAATTTTGTTTTGTTTTTTTTTTAATTTATATTTTATTGTTTATGCTAATACAGTTGTTCCAATTTTTTCCCCCTTAAACTGCCTTCACCCAGCACCCCCTGCCCACTCAGTCTCCCCACACCGTTGTCCATGTCCCTAGGTCCTGCATATATGTTCTTCAGCTATTCTATTCCCTATGCTGTACTTAAATCCCTTTGACTATTCTGTAACTACTAATTTGTACTTTGTCATCCCTTGACCTTTTTTGCCCATCTCCCTGATCCCCCTCTCTTCTTGCAATCATCAAAATGTTTTCTGTATATATGATTCTGTGACTGTTCTTCTTGTTTGTTTGTTTGTTTTAGATTCAATTGTTGATAGATATGTATTCGTTGCCATTTTATTGTTTATATTTTTTATTTTCTTCTTAAAAACCTTTTAAAATTTTATATAATAATGGTTTGGTGGTGATGAACTCCTTTAGCATTTTCTTGTCTGGGAAGTTCTTTTTCCATCTTCAGATTCTAAATGATAGCTTTGCTGGATAGAGTAATCTTGGTTGTAGGTCCTTGCTTTACAGTAGTCCTTCTCTATATCGTGGTTCACTTATCGCGGCCTCACTGTATCGCAGGATTTTAAAAAATATTATATATAATTATCGCGGGTTTTTCGCTATATTGCAGGATTTTGTGGTACCGTATATGTATGTGGTTAAAGTTACATAGGTTTAAGAGTGTAGAATATGTTTAAGAACATAAGTAGTGCTTATAAAAGTGTGGAAAAGGTTAATAAGGGAGTGGGAAAAGTTAATAAGGGACTGGGAACAGTTTATAAGTGTGTGGGAAGGGTTTATAAAGCCTTAAAATATATATAAATATTAAAATAAATGTAAGGTTCTTACTTTGGGGATTTTCACCTATCGCAGGGCAGGGGGTGTCTAGAACATAATACCTTTGATAAGTGAGGGAATACTGTAAATCATTTTGAATATTTCTTGCCAATCTCTTCTAGCCTGCAAAATTTCTTTTGAGAAATCAGCTGACAGTCTTATGGGAGGGCTCTTGTAGGTAACTAACTGCTTTTCTCTTGCTGCTTTTAAGAGTCTCTCTTTGTCTTCAACCTTTGGCGTTTTAATTATGAAGTGTGTTGTTTGGCATCTTTGCATCCATCTTGTTTGGGACTCTGTACTTCCTGGACTTGCATGTCTATTTCCTTCACCAAATTAGGGAAGTTTTCTTTCATTATTTTTCCAAATAGATTTTCAATTTCTTGCTCTCTCTGTTCTTCCAGCACTCCCATGATGTGAATGTTGGTATGCTTGAAGTTGTTCTTAGAGGCTTCTTCCCCATCCTCATTTTTTTTTTTTTTTAAATTCCTGTTTCTCTTGCTGTTCTGATTGGTTGTTTTTGGCTTTCCTGTTTTACAAATCATTGATTTGATTCTTGGCTTCATCCACTCTACTGTTGATTTCCTGTAAATTGTTTTTCATTTCAGGTAGTGTATCCTTTGTTTCTGATTGGATGTTTTTTACACTGTTGAGGTTCTCTCTAAGTTTCTTGAGCATTCTTATAACCAGTGTTTTGAATTCAGCATCTGACAGATTGCTTATCTCCATTTTGTTTAGTTCTTTTTCTGGAGTTTTGATCTGTTCATTCACTTGGGCCATGTTTCTTTGTCTCCTCATTTTGGCAGCCTCCCTGTGTTTGTTTCTATATATTAGGTAGAGTTGCTATGTCTCCGTGTCTTGGTAGTGTGGTGTAATGTAGATGTCCTGTAGGGTTCAGTGGCATAGCCTCCCTTCTCACCCAAGCTGGTACTGGAGGTGTGCCCTTCATGTGGGCTGAGTACATGTGTACCTCCTCTTGTAGCTGAGCCTTGGTTGCTGTTGGCACATCCAAGGTCAGCCACCACTAGTGTTCTGTGTAGGGTCATACAGCATAATCTATAAAGGGATCTGCAGATGGCTGCTGCTTGTGCTGGGCTTGGAGGTGTCCAGGTGAGGCCATGCTGTGAGCCAAGGCTAGCTGCTGCTATTGCCAAGCCTAGGGCAACTTAGGGAGAGGTATGAGGCTCACTGAAGCCAGATGCTGCTTGTTTGAAAGAATTTAGTAAAATCTGCAGCATGAGCCAAGACAGTCCATTTCTATGGAAAAGCCACAGGGAAGAGCTTGGGTGGGCCCAAAAGTTGGGTGGGGCTGAGCTCAGGGAATCACTAGGGTGGGGTGAACCAGTGTGAGCCATGTTGATGGGAGTCTCAGATATCCAGTCACAGAGCTCTGTGACTTTGTGAGGGGAGGGCTCAGAAAAGGAACAGAGAGCTGCCTCCTAGCTCTTGCCCTGATGCTGGACAATTCAGTCCTCCCCATATGTTCAGCTGCTACCCCAGCACTGGAGCTCAGAAGGAGTGAGTCCAAGTGTGTCTGTACATCGGCCCTTTTAGAGGAATTTCTGGGACTGCAAAAGTTTCTATCCTCCACAGCCTCAATCCCTGCTGGTTTTTATAGCCAGAAATTTTGGGGATTTATGATTCTGGCATGGATCCCTAGCCTGGGAGGTCCTGGTGTGGGGCTGGGACTCCTCACTCCTGAGATATCCCTCCCAATTTTTATCTGCCACACGTGGTCATGGGACCAACCCATTTCACATCTCTGCTTCTCCTACCAGTGTTGATGTGGCTTTTTCTTTAATTTCGTAGTTGTAGGACTTTTACTTAGCTCAATTTCTGATGGTTGTTCCATAGCTTAGTTTCAATTTTGATGTGGCTGTGTGAGGTGAGCCATGTTTACCTATATTGCCATCTTGACCTGACCCCTTACTTGGAATTTTGAATTTTAATCTTTTCCTGGGCTAGCGATATGCAGTACAGTACTCTCTCATGGCTCTGGTCAGGGCAATGAGCCGCAGTTCCCAGATCACGAGGGTATGCAACCCATATTCTACGCTATGTTCATTGTGTTAGATGATTTGCCCACTTTAAGGTAATGTAAGTGTTCTAGACCATGTTTAAGGAAAGTTAGACTACTTGTGTGTTTGGTAAATTAGGTATATTAAACGCATTTTGACTTTGATATTTTTAACTATTTCAAATATTTTCAGCATTTATCAGGACATAAACCCCATTATCTGTATACAATTTTTATAACTTAATTTTGTTATAATTTCAAACTTACAGAGAAATGCAAGAATGGTAATAAGGCACTTGATCCAGTTGCCCCATTTGCTTTATCATTGTTGCTTTCTCCCTTTCCTCTCCCTCCCTGCCCCTCTTTTAAGTTATTTGAGAGGAAGTTGGGAGACACTTGTGCTCCTTTCCTTGGAAATATTTCAGTGTATTTCCTAAAAACAAGGAGTTCTCTTACTCTACCCCCACACAATTTTCTAAACAGGAAATGTAACATTGACACTATTATCTAATCCACAGTTTATATTGAAATTTCCTCAATTTTCCCAATAGCATTCTTTATAGATGTGTTTCCTCAGTCTAGAATCCAGTCCAGTGGTTGCTGTTAAGTGTCACATCTCTTTAGTTTCTTTTACTCTGGAGCAGTTTTGCAGCCTTTTTTGGCTTTCTTTACCTTGACAGGTAGTTTATTTTGTAGAATGGCCCTCAATTTGGAGTTGTCTTTTTCCTCATGATTAGATCCAGGTTTTTTATTTTGGCCAGGAAAAACAGAGGTGATTTTATGCCCCTCTCACTGGAAGTATAAATTGATAAAAGAGTTATGAGATGATTATTTTGATTTTCTAAATAGTTTATACTTTACAGAAGGGCTCACTGCCATCTTTATTTAACTGAAAGTCTTGCTAGGGCCTGGCTAACAATTTGTGGTGTGCAGGCTGCCATTTCCCTCCTTGTCACCACGGCGTGTTTCTCTGGTTTTCTGGCTGGCTCTGTGTCACATCTCTAGAGTGGGCAGGGTGCTGAAATTCATTTGTCATGCCTGTTCTTAAGCTTTTAAGAGTCATTTAAAGAATTTGACTTACATAAAACTTTTCTCAAAACACACTCTGCATAGAAAAAGGTTAAGTTGATTTTTTTAGACATATTTATGTCCCTATCAGTGTTGGTATATAGTTTTTATGTCATCCTTATTGGATTCTAAATAAGTTGAGGGTCTAGATTAGGTGATGGAGTATAACCTTCCACAGGCCTCCACAACACTCAGTGCCCAGTGGCAGCTTCAGAAATCAGATAAGGTTAGAGGAGCTTGAGACCTTCGTCCATTGTCCTTTATAAGATTATAAGGGGTCTTAATATCTGAGAGGGAGGGATTGTTATTTTTTATTGTTAAAACAATTAATCATTTATTTATTAAAAAAGAAGAATATATGAAAGGGTGAAGCGGGAGAGCTTGTATGTATGAACCATGGGCATGGAGTTGGTAGGGGATTGCTGGGGGAGGGAGGGTGCTGGGTGGAGGGGAGCAAAGGGGAAAAAATTGAAATTATTGTAACAATATAACCAATAAAATATAATTAAAAAAGAGATCAGATAAGTATTGCAGGTCCAGCTTATGCCATACTTCTTGGTGTCTTAAAAATCTTAAGACTTTCCCTCTCATTCTGTGTTTGAATATCTAAACAACTTTTCTTATGGTATTCTACAGCAGAACTAACATAGTCTTTCACTTTGTTTTTCAGGTGAATCTCCTGCTGTCAGTTTCTAAATAATCAGGCCAGTTGGGCTGTGCTTGTAAACAATCTGTCCAGCAGGAGTTGCTGAGAAGTCATGAGGCCTGCAGGACACTTGAGGAATTGTATGTGGGAATGTCCCTGAGAACCACACAAGTGTGCTGCTCATTGCTGACGGCAGAATGAAATACAAGCAGAGTGTTAAAACATTGGTGTTTACCTTTTAAAAACATCAAAATGCCAAAGATTAATCTGTGAGCAGCAATAACTGCCTCATTAATTGGTCTCAAGAAATGTAAGTTTTTAAGAGGTAATTTTGGTGAACACGCAGTGAAATGGTTCTAGCAAAAGATGTACAGTGAAAACAGGTTGCAATAGGTAGAGCAGAGAAGAACTTTATGGAAATACAGCTAATTAGAAAGTTTCTAGAGTAAAGTTTGTTAAATTATAAAACACTGGAACACTTAACCACTGAGCATTCCACACTGACTATTTTTTTACTTCAGAAATGTTATTTCTACACTCATTGTAATGTTTCTCCTGTCACTTTGAAGTTTAGTTTGGAGTAGATTAAATGCTTCTGAGAACACATCCTGGTTTCCTGGAAATTCAGGGTGTTACCTTCGTGTCCTGTTAAAATTTTTATTATTGTTGAATATATTGGGGTGACATTGGTTAATAAAACTATACAGGTTTCAAGTGTACAATTCTGTAACATCTGCACACTGCATTGTGTGCTCACCACCCAAAGTTAAGTCTCTTTATGCCACCATGCACCCCCCTTTTGTCCTCTTCTACCTCCCCCAACCCCCTTTTCCTGTGTTTTTGATGCGAGTTAGTTTCAGGATGCAAGGATTGCATGTAAAGTCCCAGTATCTATTCCTTGAATTGCTTAGGTACAGAATGTTTGAGACCAGGGAGCTGCAACCTCCTCACATGCAGTATCTGTAGTGAGAATCTTCATGGTACAACAGTTGGTGTTTGTGATTTGGAAGTACCAGTTAAGGTGTGTTAATCTGGAACATACAGGAGAGAAGGAAACCTGATAACTAGTGTATTCCTGCAAGAGGGTCAAGGTTACCAGCCTTCTCTACACTGCCTTCAGTTTTAGTAGTTCTTTGAAAAGAGAACACTTTCAAGTCCTATATATTCAGTGCCTGTTCTGTGTAACTGCTACAGTGAATACATTTTACTAACAAAGACAAGGATGAAGATGGCCCACCCTTTAAAAACCTGTCACACTATCAGAGATTATCAAATAAATTATGCACTTCTGTGAGTTGTCCTACAAACAGCTATTTCCTGATTGGGTTGGTTTTGCCTCTGATGTCATAGTAAATGTAGCCTGCTTTTTGGTTCAAAAGGAATTTTGAATTATTGGAACACTAGCCTAGAGATAGAACACTGGCAAGTGTTCTGGAATGTAGCCAGCAGACCTCATTTTATGTGCCTAGCAGCCTTTCTCATCCCCTTAAAGCAACTCTGAGTGTATAGATAGGTTACATGTTTTTCATTTAAAAAAGGTCACTTGTTTTTCAGCTCAGTTTAAATTGGTGATGGATGTTGCTTGATAGAGCTTAATACTCTATATTTTGGAAAGGTGGAAGGTAAAGAGGGTTTATATTCATTTTTTGACATGAAATAAATAATATTGGATTTATTTCCACTTACTATTTAAAATACATGTTTAATAAACTGTACCTAGTTTTATGTATTATATTGTATATTTGATTTTTATAAGCCTTTCCAAAGAAATGAGGGCATGATTATTGTACTATACTATGATTGATTTAATTTGATGTACATAGGGATAAAAATATTTCACAGCACCAGGTCTTGTGTTGAATCTTTTATCTCTGAAACACTCAAAACACCTTACAAAGTGCTGAGTAGGTGATAGCGGTCCACCTTGTTTGCTAAATGAATATTTGTTTAAATATGTACAGTTTCAAGTATTTACTTATACAAAGAGTGTACATACTTTTAAATAATTTAAAAGGCTTTGTATTATTTGGCTAGAAATTGCTGTTTTTAATAAATGTGAGGTTTTTAAAAAATAGAGATTTCTGCTTCCTACTTTGTTCTCACATATCTGTTATGTATATAGATCTTTTAAAAAACTTTTAATTGAAGTTTTTATTGCACCAACTTGTAGATTTATATGCAGTTGTAAGAAATAATGCAGAGAGATCCCATGTACCTTTACCCTGTTTCTCCCAATGGTGACATCTTGCAAAACTCTTAACACATTATCACAAGCCGGATACTGACATTGGTGCACTTTGCCAATCTTATTTCGATTTCCCTAGTTTTACTTGCACTCTGTGGATTCTTTTGGCAATATAATTTTTGTGGAAAGACATTTCTGAAGTAGCTCAATGCCTCATTAGTTGAAAGAATTTATTTTTTTTTGTTTACGAAACTGAATTTTCTGAGTAATGTCAGCACAAATAATTATGTTGAAGTTTAGCGTTGGTGAAGTAGGAATAAAAAGAAATTTGTATTTTTCCCTGGTTTAACAACTCCATATCTTTTTTTTTTTTTAAGATTTTATTTTTATTTATTTTTAGAGGGGGAGAAGGGAGGGAGAAAGAGTGAGAGATACATCGATTGGTTGCTTCTCGTACACCCCCAACTGGGGACCTGGCCCACAACCCAGGCATGTGCCCTGACTGGGAATTGAACCAGCGACCTCTTGATTCACAGGCCGGCGCTCAATCCACTGAGCCACACCAGCCAGGGCAACAACTCCATATCTTTAAGTCCACTTCTGCTATTATCTTGCCAGTGGGAAAGAATAGTCAACTTTAGTTTGTCACAAGGCGCTGTTCATTAAAGGAGCCCGCGGATGTTAATGAGAGCATGTTACTCAAAGAGAGGAGCTAACTTCAGTACTTCCTTTTGGCAGCACTCTTCTCCTGACTAGTTTGTCTATCTTCCGCTTGTCAGCTACCCGACCCAGCTGCTGCTGGAGACTTGAAATAGTGGCATCTATTAAATAGTGATTCAATGAATATGTTTTTCTTTTTGGAAATAAAGGGTTTTAAAATTTTTTTCTGATTATAAAAAAGGTTAACTATTAGGCATTTCTGTAGTGTTTGAATTTTAATATAAAATGTGAAAGTCATAAATGAACCTAGAAGGGTGAACTGCTTTTAAATGTTTGGCATACTGCTGCATTTTTCTATATAAATTCTAAAATAATTTTTCTTACATATTGGACTCTTTCACATTTTTAATCAAGTGGGTTTTACTATCAGTGTATATACATACGTAAATGATTTGAAAGTAAGTTGGAGACATGATGTATTACCCCGAAATACTTTAGCATCTCCAAACACAGAACATTTTCCTACATTACTTTAATACCACTATCATACATAAAAAGATGTAGACGTCAACTAGAATTGCTAAATATCTTACAATGCACAGGACAGCCTCCCGAACAAATTTTTCAGTACAAACCTGCTGTATGTATACTTTAGGGACTCCCAATCCTTAGCACTTTTTATTCCCCTCACATGGCTTACTTATCATGACTCATGAGATATTTTGCTTATGTGTCTTTTGCCTGTCTTTCCCCGACCCAGATTGTAAACTGCATGGAGGGGAGCTTTGTTTTGTTTATTGCCAAATACCTAGCACCTAAAATAGTGCTCAGTATTTGCTGAATGAATGAAAGAATCCACTCTGTTGCCCAAGTCAAGTAGCCTTCCCTACCTTGTCCCAGTGCTACCAAGTCCTGCCTATTTCCTGTCCTACGTAGCTCTTTATTTCCTCCCTTTCTCTGTATTTCCAATGCCATTGTCCGAGTCAAGGCCCTTGTTTTCAATATTCTTGTTTGGAATATTGAAATACCTTTACTACAAGAGCCCAGTCTTATTAACCCCCTCCCTCCCCTTTGCTCCAAAATATAAAACTTTAACTCCTATGGCACATGAGGCTGTCTCAATCAGCCTCTGCTCATCAGTCTAGCCTCATCATCTCACTAATCCTCTGCCTAGCAGAGTCCTTGAGTGCAAGCAACAGAAGACATCATTGTCTAATGTGAGCGGGAACAGCTTTATTGGGAGGAAATGGGGGCTTGGGGAACAGACCGGGGTTGGAGGAACAGAGGAGTAAGAACAGGAAGCATCGCAGATGCATTTTTTTTCAAAGCAGAAGGAGCTGGTTCAGTCTCCACTGCTGTGGTGGAGTCCTGGACTGGGTGGGCATCACTCAGTTGCTCTCATGAGGCGTGCGTGTGTGCATGTATGTGATTTTCCATGCTCCAATATAGTGCTGGAGCAAGGAGGAAGACTTATCTCTAAGCTAGCTACTGGTTTATTGCCTATCTGGTCCAAATACACTTTTTTTTTTTGGCCCTACCTTAAGATTCTGGAGCTGGGCCCTGAAAACACATCTGTGGCAGCTGGTGCAATATTAGGCTCTGTTGGGTGCTGGAGGTACACTGGGAGGCATAGGGGAGGGGGTCTTTTTCTGTTGTGTCTGTTTTTTCTTCCACATTGTGGCAAAGCAGGGGACGACTGGTGGCACTCAACGCCAGTGAGTTTTCCTGGCATCCCAGCAGAAAGCTCCTTGTGAACCAGCTTCTGCGACCTAGCGGCCACATCCTGTGCACTGAGCAGCTCCCGCTTCCTGGCACCCCAGTGACCCTCCCCACCAGGCAGCGCGCTGCAGTCACTTCTGTCCAGCAAGGTGGGGTCTTAGCACTTTCAAGTTCTTAGCTCTGTTCTTGGGTACATTCTGAAGAGTGGAGAGGAGAAAGGGAGGGAGGGAAACACTGCCTTTCATTTGCTGTTCTTGATTTTCTAGAGTTCTTTTTAGTTTCCTTTTAGTATTAACCTTGCTAAATTTTGTTACATTTTGTTTCATTTTTAAACTACTAGGCTGGTTTCTGGGTCTTCTAGTGACATTTTTCAGCTTAGTTTCTGTCGTGGCAAGCAGGGCACTGCCGCCCACTAGTAATTACTCACAAGGGTGATTTCCTCCATAAAGGAAGGGGGCTGAGTGTTGTGCAGCTAGAAAAAAGATATTTGCCCACATGTCTCCAAATGCCGTAACTTTTATGTCTCCTCTAAGTGCTCATTCTCTGTGTCTGCAGACTCCTGCCTTTCCTGGGGACTCCCAGCTGCCCACCCTCCTCTCCTTTTCATCTGGTTCAAAGGGTACCCCTTCAGTGAGGCATTCTGTGACCCCTTCCCTCTCCCCCAGGAGACTCTTCTTTACTTCTACTGTGCTCCTTTACAAAGCAAGACTTTCATTGTTTTGCTGTTGGCTTGGTCCTCAGCCCCACTCTATAATATGTAATCCCCCTGAGGGCAGACAATCTATTCTTTTCAGCATATGGTAGGTACACAGTGCATATTTATTGCATGGTGTAATTCATTACTGAATTAATTAGTAATTTCTGTAGGCACAGGATGAAACTCCATTTGCTTTGGGGTATTCATTGATGAAGTTACCCATCAGGAAAGCTTTTTGTGTAACTGAACAGCTTAGTATTGTTAAACAGCCCAACTTAGTTCCTTTTCATTTCTAGAAGCACATTTTCCTGCCGAGTCACTGAAGATAAAACGATAGTGAGAGGATTTGTGCCCTCAGAAAGATGAGGGCCTGGGAGGGGCTGGGGGTGTAAAGCAGACAGGGTGTTCAAGGGTTGAATTGTGTCCCCCACATTCATATGTTGAAGTCCTAATCTCCAGTACAGTATTCCCTCACTTATCGCGGGTATTAAGTTCTAGACCCTCCCCCTCCCCCCAGCAATAGGTGAAAATCTGCAAAGTAGGAACCTTACATTTATTTTAGTACTTATATATATTTTAAGGCTTTATAAACCCTTCCCACACACTTATAAACCATTCCCAGTCCCTTATTAACCTTTTCCACACTTCTATAAATACTACTTATGTTCTTAAGCATATTCTACACTCTTAAACCTACGTAACTTTAACAACATACGTATACAGTAATGCAAAATCCCGCGATATAGCGAAAAATCCGCGATAATTAAATATAATATTTTTTTAAATCCCGCGATACAGTGAGGCCACGATAAGTGATGCGCGATATAGAGAGGGACTATATGCAGATTGTGAGCTTATTTGCAACATGGTTGTTACAGGTGTAATTACTAGTGAAGATGAGGCCATGCTGGTCAGGTGGGCCCCTGATCCATTATGACTGGTATCCATATAAAAAGTGAAAATTGGACATGGACACTCAGACATACAGGGAGAACTGCCCTTGAATACTGGAGTGATCCTGTCCCAAACCAAGGGACCATCAGATGCTGGGAGAGGGGCCATCCCTAGCACCTTAGAGGGAAGCCCTTGATTTGGACTTCTAGCTTCCAGACTGTGAAACAGTAGAAGTTTCTGTTGTTAAGGCTGATAAGCATGTGGTCCTTTGTGATGGTAGCCCAAACAAACTGATACAGAAGGTGGGACTGGATTTTTATAGGTCCCGACCATCTGGTTGGCTACTTGAATGATTTCCTTCACAGTCTGTGAGGTGGTTCACTCTTCCTAATGAACATAGCCCCTGGGTTCTGTGTTATTCTGTCCAGGCTACGCTAATTGGCACAGAGCAGCAGTTACAAGAGAAGTTGGAAATCTATCCATTTAATGTTGACAGCAAAACATTTTAAATGGGGCTGATCAAACAAAATCCCTCTGTGAGGCTACCAGTGTGCAACCTCTGTATTAATGGAATCAGGTTTTCAGGTTTTGTTAAAGGAGAGGAATTGGCTGATAATAGTAAGAGCCAACACCTATTAAGGACCATACTTAGGGCTTTACCAACAGCATTTTCTTTAATCTTCACCATAATTCATCCTGTTACAAGGAAACTGAATCTTAGAGGGGCTCACTTCTTTGCTCAAGGTCCCACAGCTAAAAAACAGTAGTGCCAAGATTCCACTTTGGTGCTATCTGATTCCAGGGCACACACGCCTTCAATCCCAGCCTTCAGTGCTGGGAGAAACATCTGCGCTGGCTCTGAGACACGGTTGCCAGCTTGGAAGGATTTGTTTGTTGCCAAGTGGAACTCAGGAGCTTTGTCTCTAGTGCCTGGTAAGAGAAAGGGCTTCTGTGCATACTGAGCAGAGAGGCAGAGCTAACAAGGTGCACTAATGCTGAGGTTGGCCTGTGCAGGTATACTTCTCCAGGGGTCATTTTCCCATTTATCTTCAGTGACTTGGCAGGAAAAGGTGCTTCTAGAAATGAAAATAAACTAAGTTGGGCTGTTTATCAATTCTAATCTGCAGTTTTAGCTGATGATACTATTCACCAGTAAGGTGTGAGAGCCAAATAGTGGAAAGACTGTGTAATGCCCTGGGGCCTTACCACCTTAGTCCCACCTCAGCTGCTCAGCCTCATGGTCTGGGTGCTGACAAAGCATTGGAGGCAGGCAGTGTGAGGTCAGCAGGAAAGCAGGGCCACAAAGGTGGGGCTTGGGTGTTACTCTTCACAGCAGGGAATGGCTAATTGCTAGAAGGGGTTTCCTGTCTTGGCTTAGACTGCAGTTGAGATCACCCTGGGAAATGTGCTGTGTCCCACGGATTGAAAAGGCACACTGCCCAGCTCCTGAGTTCCCCTTTTCTAGGAACCACCACCCCTCCCCATGCTCAGGCACCCACTAGGAGCTATGTTTACAAGACATAACTCCACCCTCCCTTACCACCCTGCATTGTACCTGATCAGCCAGGCCAATCAGAGACCACCGGGGTATTTTGAGAGAGATCAGGTGACAAAGTCATGTGAACTGAGGTGCATAGAAAACATGTCTCCAGACAAGATGAGAGAGTCACAGAGATGGGAATGAAAGTCCTCTTGGCTTCTGGAGGCCCTTCCATGCTCCAGTCCTTTCTGAGATCCATTATATCTTCCATCCAGATTACACAGTTCCCATTTTGCTTTACCTACCTGAGTTGGTGGCTATTACCAGTGACCAAAAGAGGGGTTTACTGTGGGTCCTTTGGGCTTCAGTTGCCTCCTGGTTTGGGGTATCTACTGCAGGCTGGTATGGATTTCCCTTTGCCCTGGTTTGGGGGGGGATTGTGATGAGGTCGGGGTTAATGAGAGCTATTTCTAGACCCATTTTACAAATGAGAGAACTGAGGCATACAGCTACTTGCCCAAGGTTCACACAACCAACACTCAGCAGAGCTAGACTTTGAGAGAGTGTGTCCTGAGTCACCCTAAGTACAGGTAGATCACAAAAAGAACTTCTGCATTCCAGTGACCAGTAGAACAAGCAGGACAGGTGTGGACATATATTGTCTACTGAAACAACTTGCTTCTAATGTTGTCAGGTCAGGGCTGAATAGTGTCTTTTCTGCCCCCCGCCAGAGTTTCTGTCGGAACCTCAAAACACTTTTCTTTTTCAAACCAGGCTGCTGTGACAGGCCCCAAATTACAAAACAACTCTCAAAAGACACAAACAAGACTTTGGGGTTTTCATAGGCACTCCTGACAACATTGTCTTCTGGAGACATTCAGCAGGTGCTGGAGAAGCTCTGGGACAGAGTGGTGACTGCCCTAGTCTGGGATGTAAGATTTTCTCCTCAGGTTCATGTCATCCCTCAGACCCAGAGTAGGTAA
Source organism: Furipterus horrens (assembly GCF_987537825.1). Taxonomy (NCBI): domain Eukaryota; kingdom Metazoa; phylum Chordata; class Mammalia; order Chiroptera; family Furipteridae; genus Furipterus; species Furipterus horrens. Next base: position 48,630,025 of record NW_028327182.1, read on the forward strand.
GAAGGTTGGGAATTCATTATTTGGCAAGATCTTAGTGCCCTCTAAGAAGTTTTCCAAATCACAGATGGTCAGGAAATTCAGGATCCTACTCATTTTCCCCAGAAGGATCTGGATTTTCCGTACCGTTGAACCGAATTCCACCTCCAGGATTGCTTTCTTCTTCATTTCACTCAGCACCTCCGGGATTATGAACTGTGGGAATTCATGGAAGGCTAGGTGAGGATTTAGGCGCCGGCACCATGGCGCCCCACCCCAGAATTAGGCCTCCCTGGCCAGGAGTGAGTCTTACCTGGAAACTTCACTCTCCCAGCCTTGCCTCCAGCAACCTTTCTGCTGCTTCCCAAGCACACTCACTGGGCCTGTGCTAGTGACCACATCCCAGCCTGAACCCAAACCAAAGGGTGCCAGCTCCTGAGCCCTGGTGTGGCCTGCCTTCCAAAGGTCGTGCCCTCCTGGGGGCATCAGACTTCTCCACATGGATTCTCTACTATGGAGGCACTGCACAACCAGGAGACTGTCCGAAGTGCCTGCAGGTGAACCCCACTTCCACTTGGGCTCCCTGGAGTGTGTCTGGGTTGTGCTCAGATGAGGTAGCACCCCAGTGAGGCCACCTCTACTCCAGCTCTGCCTTAGTTTGTAGTTACAGAAGGCCAAGCAAAAGCTCTCCCAAAGGTGGGGAGAATAATAAAGGATCATACCAATATGTTCTATTTCTATGAAGTATCCAGTTTATGAAATGCTTTCACATAAAGCATCTTCTTGAAGCCTTACAACAATGCTGTCATTTCATAAATGACAACAGTCCCAGAAAGAGCAAGAGGCCTGCCTGGTGTCACACAGGAAGTGGAGGGGCTGGCATGTTCTCAGGGCACCCTGCGGCCTGGCCTGGGAGGACCTTGCTGGTGAGTCACATGTGTGCTGATCTGTTTCACTTGGAGACCACCTTCCACTGGCATCAGACTGGCCATGTCAGTCATTCACATGCCCTTCTGGACATCAGTTTCCTTTGCTGACCCTGCTCCCTCAGTGGAACCCCATTATTATTTGAATGCCAGTGGCCCAGGTCCAAATGTACTCTCCACTCCAGCTGCCTCCTCTTAGCTTGTCACCGCTGTGCAGGGGCAAATGGAAAACTTGGGGTAGACTGTCAGAATGCGTCTCTTATGTGGGTTGGCTGCTGTGGGAGACCCAGGGTAGGAAGGAAGGTCGTGACTTCATTATTTAGCTTGTAAAATAGCAGGCCTTCCCAGGTGAGGGAACCTAGGGTGAGCAGCTGTCTGGGTCTGCTTGGAACTGTCCCAGTTTTAGCTCTCACAGTCTCATGTCCTGGAAAACCTCTCAGTCCTGGGGAAAGCTGGGTTTTCCCTCTACTCGTTTCAAATAATATTCATAGGGCTTAATTTTGCTTGAGTCTGCTCTTTGGCTGTTTCCTCCATCAACCTACTTCTCTGTCTGGCTCACTTCCTGAGAGACATGCCCATCTGTGTGTCTCCCAGGCAGTCTTGATTTTGGGGGCCTTGAATGCCTCCCCGGTGGGTCTGTAAACAGCCTTCTGTGGAATGGGGAAGGGGACCTGGTGCAGGAACAAGGTCTTGGTGGATCTCAGTGGGTGGCTAAGGAGGTAGCCTGGACAAGGGGTGTGTGGACATAGAGGTTTCTTGCCCTCTCACAGTGAGAATGCTAGGGTCCCAGCTCACCATATGTAGTGGTTGAATTGTGGCCCCCAAAAGACATGCCCAAGTCCTAATGCCCAGTAACCTGTGAATGTAAACATATTTGAAAATAGACTTTTTGCAGATGTAATTAAGAATCTTGGATGAGGGCTTAGGGTGGGCCATAAGCCAATGTCTAGTGTCTTTGCAAGAGAAAGGAGGGGGAGATTTGACACACAGAGAGTGGCAGAGGAGAAGGCCATGTGAAGACAGGCAAAGATTGGAGTGAAGCTGCTACCAGCCAAGGAATGCTTGGAGCCACCAGAAGCTGGGAGAGGCAAGGAAAGACTCTCCCTTAGAGCCTTGAGAAGGAGCATGGTCCTGCTGGCACTTTAATATTAAACTTCTAGCCTCCAGAATTGTAAGAGAATAAATTTCTGTTGTTTTAAGCCCCCAGTTTGTGGTAATTTGTTATAGCAGCCCAAGGACACTAACATTCCTTTGTGACAACTTGCCTGGCCGAAGCAGCGGGCTTTGAATTTCCAGGTGGCCATTTGTTCTGAGATGAGCATATCTGGGGAGAGGAGAAGAGCACACCAGTGCAGGGTTGGTGACACAGATTTCCCCTTTTTTCTGGCCCTCCTGTTTGACACAGTCGTAGTGAGTGTCGGGCAAGATAATGTATGTTGATATCTTTTTTTTTTTTTTTTTTTTTGGTTTAGCTTATGGCTAAGCTATTTGACGATGTCAGTTTCTTCTGAGAAAAATCTCATGGTGTTGGCAAGTGACATGAATGCCTCTGTGTGTGTTAAGCACCAGGTTAATGGAGGCGGCCTTGTTTTTCTATGGGTTGGGGTCATGCAGAACATGGCCCGGGGGCTCATGGCTCGAACTAGTTCAAGCCAGCGGTGTCCTGAGTGCAGGTGGGCAAAGGTGTGGGGAGTTGAGATCTTACCTTATACTTGGTGCCCAGGTTTAAGCAAATGTGCTTTGCTTGGTGGATGAAGCAGAAGATGATCTTATCTTGGCTCCTGATTTGTACCTTGATGTACTGGTTGATATTTAGGGAAATAGACTCGACAGGGGGCGCGTGGACATGGAGGTTCAGATTCCACCAGTTCCAGGCCTTCTGGGGTTTGCCTTTGGCAAAGTAGTAGCCCAGGTTTTGGCTCAGGCTCAACCTAGGTCAAGAAGTCATATCAGGTAGCCAGGGCACTGGGTCCTGGGTCAATGGTCACAGCCCCTTCCATGGGAGCACAGGCCTGCTTCCACCCTCTCTCTTTCCCTTTCTTGTTTCAACCTTTGCCCACAAACAGACCACAGGCTCCCACAGATCTTGGCAGGTGGAAGAAATCCCAACAAGAAAGGGAAGTCCAAGACTAGGTGTGGCCCTTAAGCCTCATCATGTGGGACTTGTGCCCTGGCCCTTCACTCCCTCTCTCTCCTTCCAGTCCTAGGGGCCTGCATGCTTTTCACCTCCTCAGGGCTCTGCCATGTTTCCTCTGTCTGGAACAGACTTCCAACCTGGTGGCATGGCTGGCTCCTGCTTATCCTTCAGGTCTTAGCTCAAATACCACCTGCTCAGAGAGACCCTATCCTGACCAGCCCCTCTGGTTCTCTATATCACTCTCCATTTTCGCCACTTATTAGTTTCCTCCATATAATTTACTAATACATACAGGTGATTCTTGTTATTTGTGGTATGTATTTAGGGTCTATAAAAGGCCTTGAACACTTAATGAATACCAAATCCATTGTTCCAAGGAGAAATATCTATATCTATATATCTATATGTATATCTATATCTATATCTATATCTTTATCTACATCTCACATAGATAATATTAGATCCTAAAAGCAATCCACCTGGCTCAAGAACTGAGGCTTCCTGCGCTACAGTGCCCTGCCCTCCTGTCTCCCTCCTCTGGGAGTCAGAGTCACCTTGCTCAGCCTCAGCTGGAAATGTGCACATCAGATGACTCGTATTTTTCACCCCCCTGCTCATGTTTATGACTCTTTGTGAAATACACACACATACACTTCCCCCAGAAGCAATGAGTTCAGTGTTCACTAGTTCAGTTTTCTTGGGAACTTTATAGTACAGACTATCTTGAGTAATGAGAATTAACTGTACTTGTTTATTGTCTGTTTTTACTTACTAAAATGTAAATGTAAAATGTGATCTTGGAGGGTAAGGTCCATGCCCTTCTTGTTCTCTCATGAGTTCCAGCATAAACGGGTGCTGTGTGAGCGAGGCGTAGCTGTGCTTCTCCCTTACCCGGCCACGGCGCTGCTCATCTATGAGCCATCCTTTCTTGGCCCTTTATTTTATTTTATATGCTTTATTGATTATGCTGTTACAGTTGTCCCAATTTCTTTTCCCTTTGTTCCCCTCCACCCGGTGACCCCCCTCCCTCCAGTTGTTCCCCCCACCTTAGTCCATGCCCATTGGTTGTGCATATAGTTCTTCTCAACATCTTCCTATCTACTCCACTCCCTCCTACTATGCTTCTTAATTCCTGTACCATCTCCCTCCCTTTACCCCTTCCCCCTCCCTGCTGACCTACCCCCATAATTTTCCTCATACCTATAGTTCTTTTCCCACTCTCATTGCCTACTTAGTTTGCCTCTGTGTTGGTTCCCTAGCTTCTGTTGTTGGTTGTTGTAATACAGTTTTCATTTTAATGTTCATAGTTTTGATCTTCTTTCTCCTAAACAAGTCCCTTTAACATTTCCTATAACAGTGGTTTGGATCTGATGAACTCCTTCAGGTTTACTTTGTCCTGGAAGCACTTTCTCTGCCCTTCCATTCTGAATGACAGTTTCGCTGGATAGAGTAATCGTGGTTGTAGGTTTTTGCTTTTCATTACTTTGAATATTTCTTGCCAGTCCCTTCTTGCCTGCAGAGTTTCTTCTGAGAAATCAGCTGGTAGTCTTATTGGGACACCTTTGTACGTGATTCTCTTCTTCTCTCTTGCTGCTTTTAAGATTCTCTCTTTATCCTTAATTTTTGACATTTTGATTATAATATGTCTTGGTGTAATTCTCCCTGGGTCCAGATTTTTTGGAACTCTCTACTTCCTGGACCTGTAAGTCGATTTCCTTCCTCAAGTTAGGGAGGTTCTGCTTCATTATTTTTTCACATAATTTTTCAATTTCTAGTTCTTCTTCTTCACCTTCTGGCAACCCTTTGATTCAGATGTTGGCCTGCTTATAGCTGTCTCATAGATTTCTGAGCCTCTCCTCATTTTCCTCACTTTTCGTTTCCTCTTTCTGTACTGGTTGACTGTTCCTGCCCTATGTTCCAATTTGTTGATTTGATCCCTGGTTTTCTTTCCCTCACCACTAGTTTCATATGTGTTTTCATTCATTTCAGCAGGACTAGCATTCATTCCTTTCCTGTCTTGTTTAAGATCCACTGTTAGGTCTATAACCATTCATATAACCAAAGCTCTGAACTGTGCCTCAGAAAGATTTCCTATCTGCTGCTTTGTTAGATTAGATATTTGCTGTCTGGTCAGCTGTGTCACAGGGATCTCTATCATGACCTGTGCCATCCTGACAGCTTTGTATTTACCTCTGCTTCCTGGGCAGGGCTGTCACACCTCCTATGCTCTAGGGGGCGGAACCCCGTGCACTCATCACTACTGGGCAACCCTTCTCACCATGCTGTGATGTTTTGTGTGGAGGCGGGGGTCCAAGATGGATTCCTGCTGTTCACTCTCTGCTGAGACTGGGAGCCTCCTCCTCCATCCCCACCCACTCTGGCCCTCCGAGTCCGAGGCAATGGGGGTCTGCCTTTCCTGGCATTGGGATCGTGAGCTGATGCGTTTGGTCTGCAGCCGGGGGTGCTCCCCAGGCACTTCTCGTCTCCCCTTAAATATGGGTGTCTGTGCTTACCAGTGTCCAACCGCCCCTCGCCATAGCTGCCACCACCAGCACAGCTTGACCTCTCTACCCCATCTTCGCCCTTCCTACCCTTCCAGACAAGCACCACTTGTTTATAACTTCATATGTTGGACTTCCATGTAGCTTTATTTTCTGGAACTTCTGGTTATTTCTGGTTTTGCAGTAGTTGTGTTCCTTCTTAGTTGTGGAGGGAGACGGAGCATGTCAGTCTAGGCCTCCATCTTGGCCGGAAGTCTTCTTGGCCCTTTAAAGCCACCACATCCCTCTGTCCCTGGCTTCTGTTTTTCAAATCCCACCATAGCAGTCCCTGGAATCTGTGCTGCTGGGGCAGCAACTTCTCTCAAAGACTGAATGAAGAGGGAGGTGAATCTGACACCTGGGTTAATCAGAAAGATGTAGGGTTCAGGGGAGACTGGATTACTCAGACTACCTGCCAGGTCTCCTCTGGCTGTCCAGGGGCCTTGTCGGTCGGCTCAGAGGGAGAGGCTGGCTCAGGGCGGCCTTGTTCACCTCCAACAGGAGGATTTCTGGTCACGCCCAATCTTAGATCCTCTTATTGCTTCCCATTGCCCATCGAAGAAAGTGCAAAAGTTCTAAATTTCTCACCATCAGGCCTCAGCCTGGCCAATCTCATTTCTCTTTAATTAGATAAGAGGCTATATGCACATGAGGAATTAAAAATGTGGGTGCTGGAGCCAGAGTCTCCAGGTTCTAAGCCTGGAACTGTCACTTACAAGCTGTGTGATCTTGGGCCAGTTAGTTAACTTCTCTATGCCTCAATTTCAACTGCAAAATGCAGATAATAATAGTACTTTATAATAACTTAGTTAACATTACAATGTTATTATCATTGAAGGGGAATTTTCTTTCACCCTGTGTGGGAGTAGACTAAACCTTTCAATGACTCCTATCAGAGTTCTCTCACTAGGCCTTCCATGCTCCCTGGGGTTAGATGTCTGCCCCTGCCTGTGGGTACCAGTGCTGGGCTAAGGCTTCCTCAGGAAAATGGGGTCTAGAGCACCCAGAGCTATCTGAATCTGGAGGTTCCTTTCAGGGGGTATAAAGGCCCTCCCACCAAGGACCCTGAGTTAAGGCAGGTCTGGAGGCCCCATGCTATATAGGACCCTGAAGCCTGGTGGGAAATCTGGTCTGAGATCCCTCAAGTCTCGAACCTGGAGGTTCGAGGTGATGCTGAGGTTTAGTTTCCACATGTCCAGCAAACTACAAGTATGCCATCTACCTTTCCTGAAGAGACAGAAATGAAAAATGACCCAAGAAATATTTCATTCTTAAAATAGCTGGGCTCTGAATCCTTTCCTGTGCCTGGGGTGCAGGGGAGGAGCTCTTGCTCAGCATCAGCATTGGGGATGTGCAGGTGGGGCTAGAACCTGGGGAGCAGCTGTGGAAATTTCTAGCAATGATTAGGGTCAGTGGGCCCTGGCTGAGCAGGAGGGTCTTTTCCACAAAACTGTTCTCCCTGTGACTGTGGGACATCAGTTCTAATGATGAATTTCCTTGGGGACCTTTCTGTTATGGGATCACATTTTTCTTTGGTGCTGCTGCCCCTGGGGAGGGCTTGGCCCATTCCATCCCGTGGTATGACCTTTTGGGGGTGATGGATGTGTGTGTGGGGGATACACAAGGACAGCTCTTCTCTCATCCATCTCTCTGATGGCTGAAATGCCTGCTGCTTTGTTTTGGGTTAAGCCAAACTAGAGCATGACCCAGGTAAGATGCGGTTGCCCTTACCTGGGAGACAGGACAGAAAGGTCAAGTAACTGTGTACAGCTGAGTGTGGAAGGGCTGCTGAGAGGAGGTGAGCAGTGCACCAGGCCTGTGTGCCGAGCGCCCGGACCTGTTGAAGGGAGTGAGGGGAGGGAACTCTGCCCTTTCCCTATCTCCTGCTGCTCTAAGACAAAAAAAGAAGGACAAAAGAAAAATGACTGTGACACTATGGGGGGTTCTGTCCTGCTGTGGCGGCAGTTGGGGAGCAAGGAGGGAAAGGCAGAGGCTGCCTGTGGGTAGGTGGAGGGGCTAGGCCAGGTGGGAGAAGAGTGGAGGCCCCTTGGGGTCTCCTGGGCCTTGGTCTTGGCCCCATTGGCAGGATGCTGCACAGCCATTTTCAGAGACATTTGAGGCCCACTATGAGCCTAAGTGATTAGCTTTTAACACCGACAGACTCCCATTTTCTCCAGTGCAGGAGGAGCTCAGTGTTAGAAGGGAAAGCAGCCAGTGTATCTTCCCCTCTTGAGAACCCATAAATGGTGAAGTGGTTAGCAATTTCAGAAAAACTTCAAGACAAGAAAACAGCAGGTCACAAGGAGAGAGATGGGAGATGATACATTTGGGGCTCCTGGACCCTGAAATGGCCAGGAGGCTAGTGCCTGTAAGCAAAGCTATTCTGGGGAAGAGACCGAACCTCTGATCACTGCTGTCCCCCAGGACAGGACATTGGGTCCATTTCCTCATGAGGCTGAGGCTGTCCTGGAGTCCCCGCAATGGTCTGGGGTGTCAGCACATAGCCACCCACTCCTGACTGGGGGGGAAGACAGGAGGTGCTCCTGTTGATTTTGAAGAGGAGATGGAAATATTTCCTTCCGGGTCCTCTGTCTTTGTCTTACAGTACTTCAGGGGGCCATGCCTGGTGGGCGGGGCTGTGGTGGGCTGCTGCAGCCAGCTTGTGGGCCTTGGCTGCTTTCCAAAGCCTTGAAGGCCCAAGTGGAGGGCATGCTGGCTTGGGTCCCACACCAGCTGACCTGGTGAAGACCTCCAGCCCACTGCACCCTGACAGAATCAGCATCCGGAGTGTGGGGGTCAGCCTTTCTCTAGCTCCGAACACCATCCTTCACCTTGGGTTTGATGGGTTGAGATTGAGGGATAAGATGTGGTTTCTCTTGTGAACTTTATTTGATAATTTAAAGACAAAAGGCTTAATTTTAGGCTGAGTCAAAATGCCATAAAACATCTTGCCTAAAATTTTATGTATAGTTCAGAGCAAATGACTTCTCAGCTTCTCTGAGGCTCAGTTTTCTCATCAAGAAAATGAAAGTAGACTTCCCCAAGGTCTCTTTCAGCCCTAAAAATAAGCGTCATTAAGGAGAAGAGGTCCACCTATATGTAGCCAGATGCCATCTGGGATAATTAACAGTTTCTTGCCCACATTACTTGGTGTTTCTTGTATCCGGTACCTTTTTCCACATTTCAGACATCAGTTTTTATACAAAGGGCCCTCTGAGAGTGGCAGGCACCTCTGAGAACAAAGTAGTAAGTTAGGAAAAGGTGTTTAAAAAACCCATAGCAGAGAAAATATTCTTAAAAACCAAGGCCTGGAGAGTGAAAATCCTTTTTCTTTTTAAAAATAAAAAATAAAAAAGTTTGGCTTTGTCTATCAGTAAGAAAGAAAGTATAACATCGATCCAAGATAACATGGATTTCCCACTACATGTCCTAGAATGCAAGGGGAGCAGGAATCTTGAAAAGACAGAGTACTTCACCTGAAAAGATGGGGAAAATCCTGAAGTGACTGAATTACCTTAAATTGGTAAGATGAAGTTTTCCACCATTACCAGAAATGGGAAACTTAAGAACTAAGTTCAGTTACAGTAAAATATTTAGAAGTTATAGTTTTGAATACAATACATGCATCTCCAGAGCGCTCACCATACCCTCCTCTCTGAGGCCCTCAGAACATAGGGGCTCTGGGTCTTTCTAGAATAATTCTCATGAGGTTTGAATCTCAAAAGGTATAGAGGAAATGAAGCCAATAGAGGTGGTTGCATTAAATCTGTGATTGCTATTTCACCATTGCCCCTGGCTGGTTTGGCTCAGTGGATTGAGCGTCGGCCTGCGAGCTAAGTGTCGCAGGTTCGATCTTCCAGTCAGGGCACATCAGAGAAGGAAAACTCTGATTCCAAAAAACCTCCGCTGCCTTGCGGCATACCTCTTCAGGGGAAAGGCTAAGGGAGTAAACCCCGACAGAAAATCCGGAGCCGGAGTCCCTAAGGCGGTTTGACATTGTAGTCAACACCGGCAACTCCTGCGGCGCACCTGAAACCAAGCTGTATTGACTCCGTCTTTCCCTTGGACCCTTCAGCTGCGAAGAGAGGGGGGGTCTGCTGCATGGGCAACAGCAGACCCTCCATATCACCCTGCCCAGGCTCTGTAGCTTCAGCTTCACTGGAGAGGACACTCCAGCGTCATCGCAAGATGTCGATTCAACACGGGAGGAGACAGATACCGTGTCACTCCCGAGTCGGACTGCACGGCCATTCTCAGCGGTGCAGATAGACTCTTAAGAAGCTACACCATCGTCTCTCGAGACGGACGGCTGCCGATATTTCACCATGGGCAAGCATTGGTGGGACAAGGACAGTACACCTTGTCTGAGGTCAAGGACCTGTGTTACTGGTCCATCATGATATCTACCTCCCCATTCCAGTATGTGTGAGTCAGATGAGTGACTTCACAAGCGAATGAGAGAGAGAGAGACAGACAGACAGAGACAGGGAGAGACAGAGAGAGACAGAGAGACAAAGGGGGTGGGGAGAGAATGAATCAAGCCTTAACCATAATGTTTCTCCATGGGGAAAAGTGTGTGGGACCCATGACCCAAGCTTACCAGATTTCTCTGTTTTCATCATAGAAGGTGGCATGGCCAGAGTTGTTGATAAGGGCCTGAACACAAGTTTCTTCACTGTCTTTCAGAACGATATATGTGAACTTGCTCTCTTTCATACTGAGGATGAGCAGAGCCAGGTTTCCTGATGGATAACTGGAAGATGGTTAAGGCACAAGCAGTTCATTGGGATCCCCTTGGAAAAGCACAGGCATGCAGAGAGTGCAGGCCTTAGGAAAACCCATGGCCCAGCCCTGAATCAGACTTTTTAGGCACCATCTGTGTCAATATAAGTGTCCTGTGCTCCAGTGGATACTGTATCTGACCTGATCCATCAGCAAAGATAATTTGGAAGGTACTTTCATTGGGGTAGAGAATTAATTTTACAACACCTTGAGGCACGCACCTGGGAAGAAAAGAAATGTCTGTGAAAAATGTGCAGGGGCTGATTGTCCTAATTCAGAGCATGGGGTTGTCACTAGAGTGCTTGGGACATATCCACTTACTCTGGATGCCCATCCCACCCATCACCACTCCACCCATCACTACCACCAACCTGCTAGGGAATATGTACAAGAAGCCTCTCACGACCTGTTTACTTGACCATGTGATGAGGAGGCTGAAATGGATCATTCTGTGTGTGTGTGTGTGTGTGCACGCATGTATGCATGCATGCAGATTTTAAACTATAATTTCAATCACTCTAGTGGTTTTTGGTTGTATTTTTTTCCTATGAATGCCGTAACAAAGTACTACAAACTGGGCAGTTTAAACTACAAGAATTTATTCTCTCATAGTTGTGGAGGCCAAAAGTCTAAAGTCAAGGTATCTCCTGGAGGCTCTGAGGGAGAATTTCTTTCAGGCCTTTCTGGTAGCTTCTGGTTATGGCCAGAAATCCTTCTGTTCCTTGACTTGTGCTGTACCTCTGCAATCTCTGCCTCTATCTTCATGTGGCCTTCTCCCCCTATGTCTGTGTGTCTTCAGGTGACCGTTTTCTTATGAGGACACCAGTAGTATTGGATTAGGGGCCCACCCTACTCCTGGATGACCTCACCTTAAGTAAATACATCCTCAGAGATCAATTTTCCAAATAAGGTCACATTCTAATGCACTGAGTGTTAGGATTTAAACAAATCTTTTTTAGGAGAATATTCAGCGTTTTTATTTTTTCTTAAATCTGTTTCGGTAAATTATACATTTCCAGGAAATTGTTCATTTTATGTAAAATTTCAAATTTATTACTATAAACACTTTTAATATAATGTTTAAAAAACCTCTACTGCCTCTGTAGTCATGTCCTTGTCTTCATTCTTTATATTATTAATACCTTTTCTCTCTCTCTCTCTCTCTCTCTCTCTTTTTTATTTATTTTTTTGCTGGTTCAACCTTGCCTGAAGATTTGCCCATTTTTCAGAGAACCAGCTTTGGTTTGTTTATTCTATTATTTCTTTGGTTTCTATTGTATCAATTTCTGCTCTTATCATTTATAATATTGCTAGTTTCTGTGGGTTTTCCATTTTACTGTAGTTTATTTTTCTAATTTCTTGAATTGAATATTGAGCTCATTGATTTTTATCTTTCTTCTTGGTCTTCCTTCACCTCCTCCTCCTTCTTCAATATAAACATTTAAAGCTATAACATTTCTTTCAAAATACTATTTTTAGCTGTTTCCCCTGAGTGTGGAGATTTACCTTTCATTCCATTCTAAATATTTTGAAAATGATTTCTTCTTTGAGATATAAATTGTTTACAAGTGTGTTTTTAAATTTACAACATACCAGTTGCTTTTGCTTTTGTTATTATTATTACTAATAAAAATGCACTGGGGTAAGAGACATAGTCTATATAGCAGCTCTTCAGTGTTTGCTGAGATTTGTTTTGTGGCTTAGTGTGTGATTAATTATTGTAGCTATTTCACATGTGCTTGAAAAGGATACACCTCCTCCAGTTGTCTCATGTTCCCATCCTGCGTTAAGACCCAAGCTCCTGGATTATCAGGACACACTGTTCGCAGGCTCCTACCCCTCCTTTCCCTGTCACCCCCCCCACATCACCTATACTCATTCACACTCTCGCCTGCTGCTTTTTCAGTGTCTCTCTATTTCTCGTATTATTTTCCTTACTGTCTTACACATGCTGCTCTGCATTTAAAGGAATGCTTTTTACATTTTATCTAAATTTTCTAGGTGTTTGGAGACAGCTTTTTAGGTTACATAGGATTCCACATTACTTTTTTCTTTAAAGTTTTATTTTTATTGTTTTTCTATTACAGTTGTCCCACTTTTTCCCTAATTGCTCCTCGTGCCCAGCCCAGCCCTTCTCCCACAGTCAATGCCCACCCTGTTGTCAGTGTCCATGGGTTATTTATACTAGTTCCTTTACTAAACCCTTCCCCTACTTACCCCTCTTCTCCCCCCCTCCCACCCCCAGGTAACTTTAGTCTGTTCCTTGTTTACATGCGTCTGGTTCAATTTTGCTCATTTGTTTCTGTTGTTCATTAGCTTCCTGTATTAGGTGATATCATATGGTATTTTCTTTCATTGCCTGGTTTATTTCACTAAGCATAATTCTCTCTAGTTTCATCCATGTTGTTGCAAATGGCAGGAGTTCCTTCTTTCTTTCTGCTACATAGAATTCCATTGTGTAAATGTACCACAGTTTTTTGATCCACTCATCTACAGATGGGCACTTAGGCTGTTTCCAGCACTTTACTATTGTAAATAGCACTGCTATGAACATTGGGGTGCATAGGTTCTCCTGAATTGGTGTTTCAGGATTCTTCAGGTACAATTCTACAATGGAATCGCTCATTTAGAAGGCAGTTCCATTTTTAGTTTTTTTGGCGGAAATTCCAGACTGTTTTCCATAGTGGCTGCACCAGTCTGGATTCCCACCAACAGTGCACTAGGGTTCCTGTTTCTCCACATCCTCCCTAACACTTGTTTGTTGATTTGTTGATGATGGCCATTCTGACTGGTGTGAGGTGGTATCTCATTGTGGTTTTTATTTGCATCTCTGATTGCTAGTGATGTTGAGCATTTTTTTGTATGCCTACGGATCCTCTGTATATCCTCCTTGGAGATGTGTTTGTTCAGGTCCTTTGCCCATTTTTTAAGAGGGCTGTCTGTCTTCTTGCTGTTGAGACATGTAAGTTCCTTATATATTTTGGAGATCAGTTCCTTGTCTAAGATATCATTGGCAAATATGTTTTCCCATATGACTGATTCTTTATTCATCTTGCTGATGTCTTCTATTGCTGAGCAGAAACTCTTTAGTTTGATGTAGTCCCATTTGTTTATTTTTTTCATTTCTTTTCCCTTAGGAGATGTATTAGTGAAAATATTGTTATGTGGGATATCTGAAATTTCCTGCCTATGTTTTCCTCTAGGACTTCTATGGTGCCATGTCTTACATTTAAGTCTTTGATCCACCTTGAGTTTATTTTGGTGTGTGGTGTAAGTTGGTGGTCTAGTTTCATTTTTTTTGCACGTCCCTGTCCAGTTCTCCAGCACCATTTGTTGAAGAGGCTCTTTTCACTCCATTTTCTGTTTCTTCCCCTTTTGTTGAATATTAGTTGACCAGATAGACTGGGGTTTATTTCGGGGTTCTTTATTCAGTTCCATTGATCTATATGTCTGTTCTTGTGCCAGAACCAGGCTGTTTTCATTACAATGGCTTTGTAGCATAGTTTGACGTCAGGTACTGTGATTCTTCCTATTGTGTTCTTCTGTCTCAAGATGGCTGTGGCTATTCGCAGTCTTTTTCGGTTCCATATATATTTTTGAAGTATTTGTTCTAGGTCTGTGAAATACATCACTGGTATTTTAATAGGGATTGCATTGACTCTATAACTTGCTTTGGGTAGTATAAACATTTTAATGATGTTGATTCTTCCCATCCATGAACATGGTACATACTTCCATTTATTTGTATCTTCCGTAATTTCTTTCTTCAGTGTTATGTAGTTTTCCGAGTACAGGTCTTTTATCTCTTTGGTTAAATATATTTCTAGGTACTTTATTTTTCTTGTTGCTATAGTAAATGGGGTATTTTTGCTAGCTTCTGTCTCTGATATTTTGTGTTGGTGTACAGAAATGCCTTAGATTTCTGAATATTGACTTTGTACCATGCTATTTTGCCAAATTCACTTATTAGGTCGAGTAGTTTTTTCATGGAGTCTCTAAGGTTTTCTATGTACACTATCATGTCATCTGCAAATAATGAGTTTTACTTCCTCTTTTCCAATTTAGATGCCTTTTTATTTCTTTTTCTTTTCTTCTTTTTTAAGGTCTATTTTATTGATTATGTTGTTACAGTAGTCCCAATTTTTTTCCGCTTTGCTCCCCTCTGCCCAGTATCCCCCTTCCCTCCAGCAATCCCATCCCCCTTAGTTCATGTCCATGGGTCGTGTACGTAAGTTATTTGGCTTCACCCTTTCCTATATTAGTCTTAACATCCCCCTGTCTATTTCATACCAATCGATTATGCTTCTTAGTCCCTGCACCATTTCCCATTTCTCCCCCTCCCCACTTCCAGCTGATAACCCTCCAAATGATCTTCATATCTATGATTCTGTTCCTATTCTGGTTTGCTTAGGTGCATTTTGTTTTCATTTCTTAGATTCAGTTGTTGATAGTTGTGAGTTTGTTGTCATTTTAGTGTTCCTAGTTTTGATCTTCTTTTTCTTAAGTAAGTCCCTTTGACATTTCATATAATAATAACTTGGTGATGATGAACTCCTTTAGCTTCACCTTGTTTGGGAAGCACTTCATCTGCCCTTCCATTCCAAATGATAGCTTTGCTGGATAGAGTAATCCTGGTTGCAGGTTGCCTTTCATCATGTGGAATACTGCTTGCCAGTCCCTTCCTGCTTGCAAAGTGTCCTCTGAGAAATTAGCCGATAGTCCTATAGACACCCCCTTGTAGGCAACTCTCCACCTCTCTCTTGCTGCCCCCAGGACTCTGTCTTTATCTTTCACCTTTGGCATCTCAGTCATGATGTGTCCTGGTGTGGTCCCCTCTGGGTCCAGCTCGCCTGGGACCCTCTGTGCTTTCTGGACCTGTATGTCCATCTCCTTCACAAAATTTGGGTAGTTTCCTTATTTTTTTCAATTTTTGCTTCCTCATTCTGCACTGGTTGACTGTCTTTTTCTCCCTTATGTTCCAAATCATTGATTTGAACCTCAGTTTTCTTCCCTTCACCATTGGTTTTGTGTGGATTTTCCTTCATTTCACTTAGCATAACCTTCACTTCTTCACTTATGTGTTTGCTGTACTCAAGCATATCTGTCAAGCCTGTGAGCATCTTTATCACCAGTGTTTGGAATTCTGCATCTTAGGTTGTCTGTCTCCTCATCTGTGAGGTTGACTATCTCCTTGTCGCTATTCTCCCACTGGAACCTTGATCCGTTTCTCCTTTTGGGCCATACTTCTCTGTCTCCTTATTCTGACAGGCTTCTGTGTTTGTTTACCTCCACGTCTCAGGTAGAGCTGTCGCTCCTGTTACATTTTAAGGGGTGGAGCCTTAGGGATTCGTCAGGACACTGTGACCTGTTTCACCATGTTGTGGTGCTGTATTGTGGGGGAGGGGTCCGAGGGGGAACAAAGGCACCAGCCCAGCACTCGCCCCCTTTCCAGGCACCTCTCCCACTTCTGCATTGGACTGGCGCCCCTCTAGCTGCTGCCCTGGTTGTTGTTCCCAGAGTGGGTGGGTCTGGGGATGTTCTAGGACCATGGGGTCCCTTTAAACAAGCAGACTCTGCTGAGACTGGCAGTTTCTGCCTCCACCCCAACCTCCATTAGTCCGCACAGTCGGAAGCAATGAGGCTTGATTTTCCCCGGTGCTGGGACCATGAGCTGCAAGGTCCAGTGAGGAGCTAGGAATGCTCCCCAGGTATCCCTTCTGACTTTTTAAAATGTGGGACTGTGCTTTCCACCAGCCCGCTGCTGCTGTTGCCGCTGTTGCCAACACACTGCATCCTCTCTGCCCCCGCTCTGCCCCTCCTACCTGTCTGGATGAGTATTTCTTCTTTATATCTTTGTTTGCTGGACTTCCATGTAGTTTGATTTTATGGAACTTCTGGTTGTTTCTAGTTTTGAGGTAGTTATATTCCTTCTTAGTTGTGGAGGGAGACACACAGTGTCTATGCCTCCATCTTGGCAGTCTTATTTCTTTTTCTTGTCTGATTACTGTGACTGGAACTTGCAATATTATGTTGAATAAGAGTGGAGAGACTGAACATCCTTGTCTTGTTCCAGATCTCAGGGGAAATGCTTTCAGTTTTTGTCCATTGAGTATGAAATTGGCTTCGGGATTCTCACATATGACCTTTATTATGTTGAGGTATGTTCCCTCTATTTCCAGTTTGCTGAGTGTTTTCATCATAAATGGGTGTTGTACTTTATCAAATGCCTTTTCAGCATCTATTGATATGATCATGTGGTTTTTGTCTTTCATTTTGATTATGTGGTGTATTATGTTTATTGACTTGCGAATATTAAACTATCCTTATGTCCCTGGGCTGAATCCCATATGATCATGGTGTATGATCTTTTTAATGTGTTGCTGGATTCGCTTTTCCAGTATTTTGTTGAGGATTTTAGCATCTATGGTCATCAGCGATATTAGCCTGTAGTTTTCTTTCTTGGCTTGGTTTTGGAATTAGGGTAATACTGGCTTCATAAAAAGAGTTTGGGAGTCTTCCCTCTTCTGGATTTTTTTGGATACTTTGAGAAGGGTAGGTGTCAGTTCTTCCCTAAATGTTTTGTAAAATTCACCCGTGAAGCCATCCGGTCCAGGACTTTTGTGTTCTGGGAGTTTTTTGATTACTGTTTCAATTTCACTCTGTTATCAGTCTGTTCAGGCTTTCTGCTTCTTCTTCATTCAGTTTTGGAAGATTATATATTTCCAGAAATTTGTCCATTTCATCTAGGTTGTAAAGTTTCTTGCCATAGAGTTGTTTGTAGTAATTTCTTACAATCCTTTGTATTTCTATGATATTGGTTGTGAGTTCTCCTCATTTGTTTCTGATTGTGTTTATTTGGGTCCTCTCTCTCTTTCTTGATGAGCTTGGCTAAAGGCTTGTCGATTTTGTTTATCTTTTCAAAGAAGCAGCTCCTAATTTTGTTGACCTTTTGAATTGTTTGTTTAATCTCTATGTCATTTAATCCTGCTCTGTTCTTGATGATTTCCTTCCTTCTACTTGCTCTTGCTTTGTTTATTGTTGTTGTTCTAGTTCTGGTAGCTGTAGTGTTAGATTTATAATATTTGAGATTCTTCTATCATTTTTAGGTATGCCTGTGTTGCTATGAACTTTCCTCTCAGGACTGCTTTTACTGTGTCCCATAGGTTTGGGGATCTTGTGTGTTCATTATCATTTCTTTCCAGAAACTTCTTGATTTCTTCCTTGATGTCATTGTTAACCCATTCATTACTTAATAGCATCTTATTCATTCTCCATGATTTTTGAATGTCTTTGAGTTTTTTCCTTGAGGTTGATTTCTAGTTTCAAGGCATTGTGATCTGAGAAGATGCTTGATATGATTTCAATTTTCTTGAATTTGTTGAGGCCTGTTTTGTGTCCTACCATGCGGTCTATCTTTGAAAATGTCCCATGTGCATTCAAAAAGAATGTATATTTTGCTTCTTTGGGGTGAAAAGTTCTATATATATCAACTAAGTCCACGTGACCTAGAGTGTTGTTCAATGCTCCAATATCCTTGGTGTTTCTTTGCTTCAAATATCTGTCCATTGTTGGACAATGGAGTGTTAAAGTCCCCTACTATGAGTGTGTTGCTGTTGATATCCTTCTTGTAGTCTTCCAAGATTTTCCTTATATATTTGGGTGCTCCTATGTTGGGTGCATCTATGTTTACCAGGGTCATATCTTCTTGATAGATTGTTCCCTTAAGTATTATAAAATGTCCTTCTTTGTCTCTTTATATGGCCTTTGCTGTGAAATCTCTTTTGTCTCATATAAATATTGCTACCTCCACTTTTTTTTTTTTATGTCTATTTTCTTGGAAAATTTTTTCCATCCCTTCACTTTCAGGCTGTGTAAATCTTTTGTTTGGAGGTGTGTTTCCTGTAGACAGCATATATGTGGGTAATTTTTTGTATCCATTCCACTACCCTATGTCTCTTGATTGGAGCATTTAATCCATTTACATTTAAGGTTATTATTGACAGGTATTTATTCGTTTCCCCTTAGACCCATGTTCCTCTCTCTCTCTCTCTCTCTCTTGTTTTTTTTCTTAAAGTCTTCCCTTTAACATCTCTTGCAATGCTGGCATGGTGGAGATGTATTCTTTTAGTCTTCCTTTGTCTGGGAACTCCTTATTTCACCTTTCATTTTGAAAGAGAGCCTTGCTGGGTAAAGTAGTCCTGGTCGTAGGCCTTTGTTTTTCATTGCTTGAAATATTTTTTGCCATTTCCTTCTGGCTTGTAGTGTTTCTGTTGAAAAATCGGTTGATGGCCTTATCGCAGCTCCCTTGTATATATTTGCTGTTTTTCTCTTGCTTCCTTTAGGAATCTCTCTTTGTCTTTGAGTGTTGCCATTTTAATTATGATGTGCCTTGGAGTGGGCCTTCTTGGGTTCATCTTCATTGGGACTCTCTGTGCTTCCTGTGCTTGTGAGACATTTTCTCTCCACGTGTTTGCCAAATTTTCTGTCATTACTTTCTCAATCAGGTTTTCTATCCCTTGCTCCTCTTCTTCTCCTTCTGGTATCCCTACAATATGGATATTGTTTTGTCTCATGTTGACCTGCAGCTCTCTTAAACACTCTTCATTCTTTTTAAGTCTTTTTCATTTTGTTGCATTGCCTGGGAATTTTTTTCTACGTTGTCCTCCAACTTTCTGATCTGATCCTCTGCTTCGTTTAGCCTGATTTTGATTGATTCTACTGTGTTTTCAGTTCAGAAATTGTATTCTACATTTCTTCCTGGTTCTTATTGATAGTTTCTATGTCCTTTTTCATGCTGGTGTAGTTCTCAGTAAGTTCCTTGTTACTTCCCGGGAGTTCTTTGTAGTTTCCCTGGAGTTCTTTGTAGTTCCCCTGGAGTTCATTGTAGTTTTCTTTGAGTTTGTTGAGTTCATTGAGCTTCCTCATTACCATTGTTTTGAATTCCATGTCTGAAGTTGTGCTTGCTTCTATTTCACATATTCCTCCTTCCGGGAATTCCTCCTTTTCTTTTGGTGGAGTATTGTTTCTGTTTGGTGGGGTGTTATTCTGCCTCCCCATTTCGGGTACTGGTCTTGTTTCTGCTTCTTAAGTTGATCTGCTTTTATTTTCTGCCTTTCTGGTGTGACCTTCTTGTATACAGTTGTTGAGTTGCTGCCTCCAGCTGATGCCACTTGGAGGGGAGCACTCTGCTTAGGTGATTTCTCCCATAGCATGGGGGATGATTTTTACTGGGACCTATTCTGCTGCTCTCCTAACTCTTTCTCGAGAGCAAGCAACCAAAACTTTTTACAAAGTGCTTGTAGTACACTTCACCTTCATTTGGCCTTAGCCATGGTCGAGTGCACTCCCTTGCGCAGGCCTTGAAGGGTTGACCCATTGTGCACTGGGGTGGGGGGGTCCAAGGCTCTTCTGTGCACTGGCATGGTGCTGGCAATCATTGGACTGGTTGCTTGCCTGTTCTGGTGGATTGGAAGGCCCCTGCACACCAGCAGGCGCATTTATTTCATGCCTGTTGGGGCGGGCCAGGGGTGCCTGGGCATGGCCCCAGGCGGCTTTGTTGCACACATGTTGGGGCAAGTAGGGGGTGCCTGGGTGCATCAGCAGGCAGGTTGTTTGCACACCTGTTGGGGCAGATGGGGGGTGCTGGGTGTGTCAGCAGGCAGGTTGGTTGCACGCCTGTGCAGGCAGACCAGGGCACCTCTGTGTGTGTGCTCGTGTGACCTAGGGGGTGTTGGGAGTGGGTGAGTGGGCTTCTGCACCTGTGTTGCTCAAGAATCTCACCCCACCCATAGTCTCTCTTTCCCTCTCCACAAAAAACAATCAAAAGAGAGAGAGAGAGAAAAAAAAGAAAAGCACATTCATACACACACAACAGTACGCTGTTCCTTGCCTCTCAGAGCCGTATACCACCTGGGCCACTCATGGCTCTGCCCTCGCTCTCCTCTTGACTCCTCTCTGGGGAAACATAGGGTCACTAAAAAATCTTTGCGCACTGCCATCTGCAGCTTGGGGAGCCAAGCCAGTCAGAAATCCCGTCTTGTCCCTTTCTCCTCTGCTATCCTCACCAGACAGGTTGCTCTCAGATGGCCTTCTCTGATCCAGCAGTGCCAAGGCTCAACTCCTGACAGTATCCAGATGTTAACTGATAAGTTCTATACACAATTGGCCTAAACTACAGACAGGTCTTGGGTGCAAGCAAGCACAGCCTCCCCTCACTCCTCCGCCATCTTCCTTCCTGGATTGCCAATATTTTTAAATGTAATGACATTCCAAAAATCAAAATTGTTCTTTCTCATGTAAGCAAATACTTCCAGGCAACAGCAGAAACGTGTCAAACTTCCCAACCCAATCACAGAATAAAAACGCAAGAATCCATTGCATCATTTATCTTTTGTAATGATGTGCTCATGGTTTCTGGCCCTATTTTTTTTTTTTTTTTGTTCCTCAGCTTTCATTTTATAAATGAGAGGATTACACATTACTTTAACTGGAAGTCAGACCAGTGATTTTTCAAGCTATTGTTTTCAATAATTGAAGAGTCCTTTGTCCAAGAAAGCTTGCAGCAGAATGCCAACATCTAAGATAATAAAAGAAAGAAATGCAGCTATTTGTGGAGTTGCTGTGGCTTTCTCTCTGGGTCACAGCCTTTAATTTTTTAAAAATTTATTGATATTATTTTCTGAGAGAGAGAGTAAGGGTGGAGGTGGGGAGGAAAGAGAAAGAAACATGGATTTGTTGTTCCAGTTATTTATGCATTTATTGGTTGAGTCTTGTATGTGCCCTGACCAGGGATCTAACCTGCACCCTTGGCTTATCAGGACAATATTCTAATCAACTTAACTACCCAGTTAGGGTGGGCACAGACTTTATATGCCCAGGAACCTGGTCATCTGGGTGAAAACCACTATGGGAAGTGAGAAGATCTTATAATTGACTATCACCATACCCAGCACTGCTTTACTGCCACAACACAGTGACCCTACAGAATAGTAACTATCATTATTGCCATTTAAGAGAGGCTAAATGACATACACAAAGTTACCAGTGAGAGGAGAGCTACACTCCTGCATCATCCCCCTCTCCCCAGCCTGCAGGCTCCTTCAGTGGAAACATGCTGCCTGGCACCATTAAGATCCCAGCCACCTTGCACATTTATTTAGTTTACAAATCACTGCTCTTCTCTTTTTCTTTCTTCTTCTTTTTTTTTTTTTTAACATAAAAACGTGCCTTATAAGAACATCTGTGACTGGTTTGTTTCTTATACCTATAAAAAGCTTCTAGACATTGCTTATGGAAAAGTATATTTTAATTTTTGGTCTTATATTCAAAAGCTGGCTGAAAGCCAGACTCTCTCAAGAGGCTTTCTGCTTTTCAAATTCACTTGTCATGTAATGATATTTTCCTAACAATGAGGTCCCCATAAGCAAAGCAAAATCTCTGACACAGAGGTGGCATTCTTACATTTTCTCTCACTGAGAAGTTATAGTCATGTGCCACTTAACAACAATGATATGTTCTGAGAAATAGCATCTTCTGGTCATTGTGGAAACATCTCAGAGTGCACACACAACCCTGGAGGGTAGCCCCCTACTGTACTGTATGTGCTGTGTTTTTATATGACTGGCATCGCAGTAGGTTTGTTCACACCAGCATCACCACACACATGTGGCATAACATGTGTGCATGATGTATAATAAATGGCATATCTAAAAGCCTAAATCTCATTACCATTTGCCTGGAGACAGAGTAAGCGGCTAAGATCTAAAACCTCAGAGAGAAGGGACTACATCTCTGGCCCTTCCTTCAGAGAAAAAACAGTGCTTCACTGGCAGGACCCTGCACGGTGAGACAGTTGCTGTCTGTGCGCTTGCCCTGCTGCTGTCTGTCTGTGCTCTCTCCCTGGCTGCCATGGAGCTGCTGGCACCTGGGCTGACTGGGCTGCATGCTTCCTGAGCACCAGGATACACTTATAAGCAGTGCTCCTCCTGACTCAGCATACTACTTGAAATTTATTGCTCTTTTGTAAAAAGCAAACAAACAAAGCACCAAATGTCCCACTCCTCATGGATGTTTTGAGCAGTCTGATGTGAATGGTGGATTAGGAAGGATACTCTGCTTAGAGATTTTGGTGAGGACCTTCCTCTTGGCTGCAGGGAGAACACTGAAGATTACTTGGGGGACAGGCTGCAGGAGTAACAGCTTCGAGGTGGGACAGGGCAGGGAGTTCACTAGCCTGATTGGAGCAAGAAACAAAGGAAGGTTTCATTAATGGATTGGAGGTGAGGCCAGGGAGATGAGGAAACTGAAGGCCTTCTCTTAGGCTTTCAACTCCCTCTCTATTCATTGTCTGTTACAGCCCTGCTCTCCCTTAATTCTTCTGTCTGTAGGAGTTCTGACTGGTCCCACCGACTTCCCTTCTACATGCAGGCCCAAGATACTGAACTTCTCATTCCTATTCTGGTGGCCAGAAGGGTTCACACCTTGGTTGACAGTGCCACTTTCTAACTCTTAATTTTTACCATTAGTGAGGCCACCCTCATCACTTTAAGATGTTTGATTACTTGTCCTCTTAGTGAAAACTGTATTCTTTTTTTTTTTTCTGGACACAGAGCAGGAGTACATTTCCCAGACCTCTTGCATCTAACTGGGGTCATGCACTCATTTTGGCTAATGGAACTTAAGCCTGGATCTTGGCTTCACTTCCATGCAACTGGACACAAAGAACTCCAAGATGGGGCAGACCTGTGATGAAAGGGCCCAGATACCGTAGAGCCAGACTTTAGGAGAGCCACTCGGAGAGCTGCAAGACATAAATCAGCTGTGATGTGAACAAGAAACCCACATCTGGTTATTAAGCCACTTAGCTTTGGGAATCATATATTTTGGCAGCTAATGAACAGTGCTTTGACTAGCACAGGCTCTGTGTCCTGAGATAGTCATGTACATTTTTCTGGGTTTCACTGTAAAGTGAGGATAATAATACCACACTTATGGTGCAGGAATTGTTGGGAAAAGCTATATTTACATTACATGTAGAAGTGTTTTACAACCTGCACAGTGTTATATAAATATTAGTTTCCATTAGTTTCCTTGTGTTTTCCAATTTAGTAAATGATAACATAGCAATTATTCAGTTGCTCACATCAAAATTCTTAGATTCATTCTTTTGTCTTCTTTTTCTCTCACATCCCACTTCCAATTCAACAGGAAGCCCTCTCGATTCTCCCTTCAAGAAATATCCCAAATCAGACTGCTTTTGCCACCCCTACTGCTACAACTTAGTAGAGATGCTCATCACCTCTCACCTGAATTTATGCCTGTTTTCCAGCTGGACTTTCTAACTTTATTCTTGCCCCTTAGACCTATTCTCCATATAGCAGTCAGAAAGATTCTTCTAGAGCATAAGTCAGATGATACTTGTCCCTTGCTCTAGACTTTCCAATGGTTTCTCCTCATTCTCAGCATAAAATCCAAAGTCTTACTATGACCCACAAGGCTCTACCTGATCTGGGCACCCAAGCTCATTCTTTATTTCTCTCTCACTCACAGCTTCCTTGAGACAGAGGCCTCAGGGCCTTTGCACTTGTTTGCTCTGTTTAGAATGCCTTTCCACCAGGTATCACATGGCTCACTCCCTCATTTCATGCATGGCTAGGCTCAAATGGCACTTCTGAGATTGCCCTATAGGTATGAGAGCAACTCCTCTCTCAACTCAACACCTCAAGAGCTCCTTATGCTGCCTTGTCCCTCATAGCACCTAACAATACCGGCTGTCTTCTCAACTGAAACATAAGTTCTATGGGCATAGGGGCTTTGCTTTGTTTACCTTTGTATCTCCAGCACCTAGATAAGGGCCTGGCATAGTATGTTCTCACTTCAGTGAAGCTCCTTTTTGAGCTTCAGACTGATTATTAACTCACCCTGAATGACTCTAATATTTTGAGACTAATTTTTACTTATAACTTCATAGTATCTATCTTCATAAATATTACCATGTGATTGATTTTTCAAATAGGCTTTATTTTTTAGAGCAGGTCACAGCAAAATTGAGCAGAAAATACAGAGACTCCCTATTGTAGGGGCACCAAATATTCTCTGTAAAAAGTCACAGAGGTTTGCTAAATATGTAAATATCTAGGGGCTTCATATGTTTTTTGTAAAATGTAGCAAGGACTTGCTAAAAAGCCTTGGAAGGAGGAATGTGGGAAAAAGTGCTGTAGCAATTGATGTTTATACAAGCTAAAAGCACCTCAGCCTCTGTCACCTTCCATTTGCTTGTGTCTGGTTTATAACATTTGTGGAAGTTATACTTTACAGAATATCTAGCCCTTTAAAGATAAATTGCTTCACAAAGAATTTGTCCCTGGCTGGAAAGCTATGCTGCTGCCGGATATAACCTTATAGCCTTGCAAATTTCTGTTCCTGTTACTGCCAAGACATTCCTGCAGTCCTGCCCAGCCCCCTCTCTTCCTAAGGCCAAAGAAGAAACAAAGGGACTCCACCAGTATAAAAACTCAGTGTTTAAAACCCATCGTATGTCAGAGCGTGTTAGAGACAAGTTCTCTGCCCGACAACTGGCTAATAAATCCTTTGCTTACTTTATACACTGCTTCAGAGTGTTCAATCTCGCCTATGTAGCTGTAACGCTCTATCTTCTGTCCCACCACACACACACACAGTCGCCAGCACTGCTACCATTCCACACCATATGTATATTTACATAGTCAATGAACTGACACTGGCACATTCTTATCACTCAAAGTCTATAGTTTACATTAAGGTTCACTCTTGGCGGTTTAGGCAATTGTCTAATGATATGTATTCACTTGTAGTATCATACAGAGTATATAACTGCCTTAAAAATTCTCTGCTCCACCTGTTTCTTCCTGTTTGCACCCAGGCCCCTCCATAGTTTTGCCTTTTCTAGAATGTCATACAGTTGACCCTTGAACAACATGAGTCTGAACTGTGCAGACCCAGTTATCTGCATATAGGTAGACCCATGCAATTCAAACTCACATTGTTCAGGGGTCAACTGTATTTTTGATCTTCACTTGGGACTCTGTATATGTGGAGGGCAGACTTAAGTTATAATTGATTTTTGACTCTGCAGCTTGCTGTTGCCTCTAATCCCTGCCTTGTTCAAAGATCATCATAGTGTATAGTTGAAATTATACAGTATGTAATCATTTAGATTGGTTTTCTTAACTTAGTAATATCAATTTAAGACTCCTCCATGTCTTTCTTTGACTTGATAGCACATTTCTTTTTAGCACTGGATAATATTCTATTGTATGGATGTACCAGAGTTTATTTATCCATTCACCATGTAATTCATTTTTGACATAGATTTAAAATTTATTAAGGGAGGGACCTATTTTTATAACATATATTTTCTTTACTCCCCTCCCAACCCCATCCAATTGCCAAATACAGGCCCTTCAGGGAGAAGAGTCTCAATAAACCTGAGTAAAAGTCCTAGTCAATCTGTGATAACCCACACACTCACATGTGCCTCTATATATTGAACACATTTTTCTTGTTGGTATTCTCATTGTGTATTGGTTCTGACAGCTTTCTGATGGTGTGTGTATCTCATCTGAGCCAAAAAAAGAAAGCCTGCACAAAGAAAAAACACCAGTGCACTGCCACACTCACCTCAGCATTGCTCTTTTTCCATTCTGTATCTACTTCTAATTTCTTCTTATGATGAACAATATGATGAGTTTTTTTAATTTCTTCTATCTCAGGCTCCTCAATTTGTGGTGATTGATTCCATAAACACGATGAATAAGTACATGTCCCTGGAGTCTTGGGATTGAGTGAGTCTTTGGAAGAAAAGAGAAAGAAAACTTAGTTCTATTTCTCGGAAGTCACCAAAGAATAGAAATATGGGCCATGGGCCATATTCCCTCAAAGTAAGAAAGGCTCCCAGGAAAGAGCAAGTCTTTGAAGAGAGAAATGTAGAGGTTGAATTTACAACTCTCATTTTTCTAGTCTTTAATTCAACACATATTTATCAAGGGCCTACGATGTGCCAACCCAATGCTAGATGCCAGACAGCATGGTGAAGACCACCCAGCCCAGACTTGGGAATGTAAGAGGTGACATACTAACCACATGCCTCAATAACAAGCGTAGCTGCTAATTCAGTTAACTGAAAAATAAAAAAAAGGCTAAAGTGGGGAATCACTAAAAAAATAAAACATACCTCAACCATATTATTTGAACTTAAAACATAAATGTGTATTAACACATCTCCTTAAATGTAGGGCAAGTCTTTCCTTTGTGTGTGGGTCTGATGATGGGCTTTGTGATCATTTTTGCTCAAATCACATTCATAATTTATTACCTATAATTTTCAGTTTTGGCAACTTCTAAGTAGTTTGAGTTAAAAAATTTCTTTATATTCCTCAATATTTTATGTATGTTTGGTGCACATCTAGTTGTAAGCACTTTTTAAGAAAAACTATTTTCTTATTAGGTCTTCTTCAAGCATTCAAAGCATCATTTAAATTCTTGGGGCAGGAAGATGAAGGAGGGGTAGGAAGATGGCGGATGAGTGAGGAGAGGCTGCCCTTGCTTGCTCCCGAGACTGGTCTATATTTTCAGCTAAATGTGGACGGAGTATCTCAGTTAACCTCTGGAAACTGGTGGGAGTTGAACCTTGGTGCTGCTGGCAGCGGAGGAGGCTGCCACTGAGTGACCTGTCTGGTGAGGTTCGTAAAGGAGACATGGGAGAGACGCGAGTTCTGGCTGGCGTGGCTCCCCTGGGCAGTGGCTGGCAGAGCACAAAGGTGTTTCAATGCCCCTGGGTCTCCCCTGAGAGTAGTCGGAGATGGAGTTGGCCAGGTGGTGTCTGGCTCTGGGAGGCTGGGAGCAGTGTTCTTTTTCTGTGTGTGTATATGTGTGTTTTTAAATTTATTGATTGTTTTTTGTGGACAGGAGAGGAAAGGCTAGGGGTGGGGCAAGATACTTGAGGAGTGCATGCACAGGAGACCACTTGCAGGGGCTTGCTAGGCCCCACACCCACTTCCCCAGGCCCTAGCACCCCGCACCCAGTGCAGGGGAATGTGCCCAATCAGTGTGGCCTGCCTGCTGGCACAGGGGAATGCCTCCACCCCACCCATCCACCGGAGCAGAAAACGCTACTAGCCTGTGTGCCCGCCAGCCAGTGCAGGGGACTGCCCTCAGCCTGCCCACCTGTGCAGAGGAATGCCTGTATTCAGCACGCCTGCCCAACAGGTGCAGGGTAATGCCTCTGCCCACCTGCCAGTGTAGGGTAACTCCCCCAGCCAGCGCCCAAGCACAGGGGAATGCATCCCAACCCTTGCACCCACCCGCCACCCTAGCCTGCCTGCTAGCTGGCAGGAAAGAGCACACTTGCCACACTAGACCTGGGCTGCAGCCAAAAGAGGGTGAAATTAATTAGAGGAGCTTTGAAAAACTCTGGACCTTGGTTCTGGAGAAAAAGCTGGGGGAGCAACAGACCAGATCCCAGGGCAGACTCAACCTCAGTGCTATGGGATAAATCTCATAAGTAGACTACTCCCCTACAAGTGGCATCAGCCAGAGGCAGCTGAACAACTGTC
Source organism: Furipterus horrens (assembly GCF_987537825.1). NCBI lineage: Eukaryota > Metazoa > Chordata > Mammalia > Chiroptera > Furipteridae > Furipterus > Furipterus horrens. Next base: position 48,657,977 of record NW_028327182.1, read on the forward strand.
AGAAGTGGGCAGAGTGACTCTCTGTCAGCTAATTTAAGGGAAGGACCCACAAAAACCAAAACCAAAATACTACTAGAGAGTCCAACTGAAAGGCATAAACGGCATCCCAAGAGCATCAAGTTAAGGAGATCAAGGAGTCTGTATCACTGAACCACACAGCTTCCTGCCACAGAAGGTCACACCACAAAGACAGAAAATAAAAGCAGATCAGTTTAAGAAGCAGAAACAAGACCAGTACCCGAAATGGGGAGGCAGAATAACACCCCACCAAACAGAAACAATACTCCACCAAAAGAATAGGAGGAATTCCCAGAAGGAGGAATATGTGAAATAGAAGCAAGCGCAATTTCAGACATAAAATTCAAAACAATGGTAATGAGGAAGCTCAATGAACTCAACAAACTCAAAGAAAACGACAATGAACTCCAGGGGAACTACAAAGAACTCCAGGGAAACTATAAAGAACTCCCGGGAAGTAACAAGGAACTTACTGAGAACTACACCAGCATGAAAAAGGACATAGAAACTATCAATAAGAACCAGGAAGAAATGAAGAATACAATTTCTGAACTGAAAACACAGTAGAATCAATCAAAATCAGGCTAACGAAGCAGAGGATCAGATCAGAAAGTTGGAGGACAACGTAGAAAAAAATTCCCAGGCAATGCAACAAAATGAAAAAAACTTAAAAAGAATGAAGAGTGTTTAAGAGAGCTGCAGGTCAACATGAGACAAAACAATATCCATATTGTAGGGATACCAGAAGGAGAAGAAGAGGAACAAGAGATAGAAAACCTGATTGAGAAAGTAATGACAGAAAATTTGGCAAACACGTGGAGAGAAAATGTCTCACAAGCACAGGAAGCACAGAGGGTCCCAATGAAGATGAACCCAAGAAGGCCCACTCCAAGGCACATCATAATTAAAATGGTAACATTGAAAGACAAAGAGAGATTCCTAAAGGAAGCAAGAGAAAAACAGCAAATATATACAAGGGAGCTGCGATAAGGCCATCAACCGATTTTTCAACAGAAACACTACAAGCCAGAAGGAAATGGCAAAAAATATTTCAAGCAATGAAAAACAAAGGCCTACGACCAGGACTACTTTACCCAGCAAGGCTCTCTTTCAAAATGAAAGGTGAAATAAGGAGTTCCCAGACAAAGGAAGACTAAAAGAATACATCTCCACCATGCCAGCATTGCAAGAGATGTTAAAGGGAAGGCTGTAAGAAAAAAAAACAAGAGAGAGAGAGAGAGAGAGAGAGAGAGAGAAAGAGAGAGAGAGAGAGAGAGAGAGAGGGGAACATGGGTCTAAGGGGAAACGAATAAATACCTGTCAATAATAACCTTAAATGTAAATGGATTAAATGCTCCAATCAAGAGACATAGGGTAGTGGAATGGATACAAAAAATTACCCACATATATGCTGTCTACAGGAAACACACCTCCAAACAAAAGATTTACACAGCCTGAAAGTGAAGGGATGGAAAAAATTTTCCAAGAAAATAGACATAAAAAAAAAGTGGGGGTAGCAATATTTATATGAGACAAAAGAGATTTCACAGCAAAGGCCATATAAAGACACAAAGAAGGACATTTTATAATACTTAAGGGAACAATCTATCAAGAAGATATGACCCTGGTAAACATAGATGCACCCAACATAGGAGCACCCAAATATATAAGGAAAATCTTGGAAGACTACAAGAAGGATATCAACAGCAACACACTCATAGTAGGGGACTTTAACACTCCATTGTCCAACAATGGACAGATATTTGAAGCAAAGAAACACCAAGGATATTGGAGCATTGAACAACACTCTAGGTCACGTGGACTTAGTTGATATATATAGAACTTTTCACCCCAAAGAAGCAAAATATACATTTTTTTTGAATGCACATGGGACATTTTCAAAGATAGACCGCATGGTAGGACACAAAAACAAGCCTCAACAAATTCAAGAAAATTGAAATCATATCAAACATCTTCTCAGATCACAATGCCTTGAAACTAGAAATCAACCTCAAATGATAATGAACACCCAAGCCCAAAACCTATGGAACACAGTGAAAGCAGACCTGAGAGGAAAGTTCATACCAACACAGGCATACCAAAAAATGATAGAAGAATCTCAAATAAAATATCTAACACTACAGTTACAAGAAGTAGAACAACAACAATAAACAAAGCCCAGAGCAAGTAGAAGGAAGGAATCAAGAACAGAGCAGGATTAAATGACATAGAGACCAAACAAACAGTTCAAAAAAATCAATAAAACTAGAAGCTGGTTCTTTTAAAAGATAAACAAATTTACAAGCCTTTATCCAGGTTCATCAAGAAAAGAAGAGAGAGGACCCAAATAAACAAAATCAGAAACAAAAGAGGAGAAGTCACAACCAATATCACAGAAATACAAAGGATTGTAAGAAATTACTACAAACAACTGTAAGGCAAGAAACTTGACAACCTAGATGAAATGGACAAATTCCTAGAAATATATAGTCTTCCAAAACTGAATCAAGAAGCAGCAGAAAGCCTGAATAGACTGATAACAAGGAGTGAAATTAAACTCCCAGCACACAAAAAACCTGAATCAGAGAGCTTCACAGGCCAATTTTATAAAACCTTTAGGGAAGAACTAATGCCTACCCTTCTCAAACTATTTCAAAAAAGTCAAGAAGAGTGAAGACTCCCAAACTCTTCCAAAGAGGTCTGTATTACCCTAATTCCAAAACCAGGTCAAGACACAACAAAGAAAGAAAAGTACAGGCCAATATCACTGATGAACATAGTTGCTGAAATCCTCAAGAGAATATTGACAAACCAGATCAGCAACACATTAAAAAGATCATACACTGCCCTTGCTAGTGTGGATCAGTGGATTGAGAGCTACCTGTGAATCGAAGTGCTGCTGGTTTGATTCCCAGTCAGGGCACATGCCTGGGTTCCCAATCAGGTTCCCATTTGGGGGCATGTGAAAGGGAACCACCCATTGAGGTCTCCTTCCCCTCTTCCTCCCACTCTTCTTCTCTCTCTAAAAATAATAAAATAAAAATAAATAAATAAATACAATAAAGTGGAAAAAGAAAAAGAGATCATACACCACAATCAAGTGCGATTCATCTCAGGGATGCAAGGATGGTTTAATATTCGCAAATCTATAAACGTAATACACCACATAAGCAAAAAGAAAGACAAAAATCACATGATCATATCAATAGATGTTGAAAAAGCATTTGATAAAGAACAATACCCATTTATGATGAAAACACTCAGCAAACTGGGAAGAGAGGAAGCGTACCTCAAAACAATAGAGGCCATGTACGAGAAACCCAAAGCCAACATCATACTCAATGGATAAAAACTGAAAGCATTCCCCCTGAGATCAGGAACAAGACAATGATGTCCACTTTCTCCACTCCTATTCAACACAGTCTTGGAAGTCCTAGCCATAGCAATCAGACAAGAAAAAGATATAAAAGGCATCAAAGTTAAAAAAGAGAAAGTAAAACTGTCATTATTTGCAGATGACGTGATAGTGTATATAGAAAACCCTACAGACTCCACTAAAAAACTACTCAGCCAAATAAATGAATTTGGCAATATTCAGAAATCGGAGACATTTCTGTACACCAACAATAAAATATCAGAGATAGAAAGTAGAAAAAAATCCCATTTACTATAGCAACAAGAAAAATAAAGTACCAAGGAACAAACTTAACCAAGGAGGTAAAAGAACTGTACTCATAAAACTTCATGACACTGAAGAAAGAAATTAAGGAAGATACAATTAAATGGAAGCAAATACCATGTTCATGGATGGGAGAACCAACGTCACTAAAATGTCCATACTACCCAAAGCAATTTATAGATTCAATGCAATCCCTATTAAAATATCAGTTACATAGTTTACAGATGTAGAACAAATTTATATGGAACCAAAAAAGACCACGAATAGCCACAGCAATCTTGAGACAGAAGAACACAGTAGGAGGAATCACAATACCTGATATCAAACTATACTACAAAGCCACTGTAATCAAAAGAGTATAGTACTGGCATAAAAACAGACATATAGATCAATGGAACAGAATATAGAGCCCAGAAATAAACCGCAGTCTGTCTGGTGAACTAATATTCGGCAAAGGCTGAAGGAACATAAAATGGAGTGAGAAGAGCCTATTCAACAACTGGTGCTGGGAGAACTGGACAGTAATATGCAGAAAAACGAAACTAGACCACAAACTTACACCACACACCAGAATAAACTCAAGATGGATCAAAGGCTTAAATGTAAGACATGACACTGTAGAAGTCCTAGCAGAAAACATAGGCAGGAAATTTTCAGATACCCCACATAGCAATATTTTCATCGATATATCTCCTAAAGCATGGGAAATAAAGAAAAGAATAAACCAATGGGACTACATCAAACTAAAGAGTTTCTGCTCAGCAAAAAGAAGCATCAGCAAGATGAAAAGGGAACCAACTATATGGGAAAACATATTTGCCAATGATACTTCAGACCAGGGATTGATCTCCAAAATATATGAAGAACTTATACGTCTCAACACCAAGAAGACTGACGACCCAATTAAAAAATGGACAAAGGAACTGAACAAACACTTCTCTGAAGAGGACATACAGAGGGCCCATAGACATATGAAAGTATGCTCAACATCACTAGCCATCAGAGAGATGCAAATAAAAACCACAATGAGGTACCACCTCACGCCAGTCAGAATGGCCATCATCAACAAATTAACAAACACAGGATGTGGAGAAATGGAAACCCTTGTGCACTGTTGGTGAGAATGCGGACTTGTGCAGCCACTATGAAAACCAGTATGGAATTTCTGCAAAATCTAAAAATGGAACTGCGTTTTGAACCACTGATTCCATTGTTAGGATTATACCCAAAGAATCCTGAAACCCCAATTCAAAATAACTTATGCACCCCTATGTTCATAGCAGTGCTATTTACAATAGCCAAGTGATGGAAACAGCCTAAGTGCCCATCTGTAGATGAGTGGATCAAAAAACTGTGATACATTTACACAATGGAATACTGTGCAGCAGAAAGAGGAGAAGGAACTCCTACCATTTGCAATAACATGGATGGAACTAGAGAGAATTATGCATAGTGAAATAAACCATGCAATGAAAGAAAAATACCATATGATATCACCTAATACACAAAGCTAATGAACAACACAAACAAATGAACAAAATTGAACCAGAGGTATGTAAACAAGGAACAAACTAACAGTTGCAAGGCGGGGGGTGAGGAGGAGAGAGAGGTAAGGGGTGTAAGTGGGGGAAGGATGTAGTAAAGGAACTAGTATAAATAACTCATGGACATGTACAGCGAGGTGGGGATTGACTGTGGGAGAAGGGGTGGGCAGGGTGAGGGTGGAGCAAGGGGGAAAAAGTGGGATAACTGTAATAGGAAAAACAGTAAATAAATAAAAAATTAAAAAGTAATTAAAAAATTAAATTGTTAAAAAAATTTAAAACATTTATTTATTTATTTTTAGAGAGAGGGTAGGGTGGGAGAAGGAGAGGAGGAGAAACATCAATGTGTGGTTGTCTCTTGCACGCCTCCAAAAGGGGACCTGCATGCAACCCAGGCATGTGTCCTGACTGGGGATTGAACTGTAAATCTTTTAACTCTTGCAGGATGAGGCTCAACCAACTGAGCCACACCAGTCAGAGCTTAAATTTTTAAAGTATTAGTTTTCTTAGCAACAAGTGTCTTTTCATTTTGTCTAGTTTTTTCTAAAAACCGAAACCTAGAACTAAACTAGTAAGGACAACTGAAGAACAATCCCCCTTCCAATTGACCCTTGGTTGATGTCTGACAACCACTGGAAACAGCAATGGCATGAGCATTGGGCAGAGCTTCTAGCACACTATCATCTGGGAAACTCTTCACTGGAAGTGGTGGCCCCAGTTCCCTGGCAACTACTTTAAGAGGAGGCCAGTTAAGATCTTAGTCATCTCTTGGGGTCCACACAGTGTTGGAGGAGGTTATTAAGGGGACATGACAGCTGGTTGGCCTGGGAGCTGGACCTGGGCAATCACAGGACCCTCCTTTTCTCATCTCCTAGAAATGTACTCTTTCCCCACCATTTCCGCAGCTGGGGCTATTTTCAAGGATGCAGCCTTGAGAGAGCAATGTGTTGTGAGACCATCTGGGCAGAATAGTGACTGGACCCAGGTAAGGTCTCTATATAAACTTTAAGATAAACTTTAAGATTCTCATGGGCAGATGTGGAAATATAATTGTCTTACTGCTACCTAATACAAGCCTTGTAAGTAAGTTCCCTTGCTTATTAAATCTTCCATCTAGCAATCAAAAGTGGCCTGCTTTTTTCTTGAGTCTCTTCTCGCCCTCTTTGTACTGGGGCCAGTTTCTAATTTCACCTGTGAAGCTCCCAAGTTTGCAATCCATCACGTAGCATGCCAGGAGAGTTCACCAAAGGGAACTTTACCTGACCTTAACTTCTGGTAAAAGTGAAGTCTCTAATCTGGGAAGGGGAATTCCCTGCATCAGCACTGTATGGTGGCAGGTTAGAGTGGGAATGGGTGAGTGGTGACTGATGACTCAGGAGAGGCAGGCAGGGCTAGATCATTCCTTTATTCACTTACTCAGTGAAGTTCTGTTTTGCACCTGTGTGCCAAGACCAGTCCTAGTGTTAGGGATGCCAAGTCCCTGCTGTCCATCCTAGCAGGGGAGACAGATGCTAAATAAGTGAACAGATAAGATGTAATATGCCACCCTGGCCAGTGTGGCTCAGTTGGTTGGAGCATTGTCCTGTAAACTGAAGGTTATGGGTTTGATTTCTGGTTAGGGCCCATGCCTAGGTTGTGGGTTCATTCCCGGGTTGGGGTGTGTACAAGAGGCAACCAATCGATATTTCTTTCTCATATCGATCTTTTTTTCTCTCTCTCTCCTTGCCCCCCTCCCCTCTAAAATCAAGTGTGTCCTCAGGTGAGGATAAAAAAAAAAAAAATCAAACATGTAATATGCCACATGGCTAGGAATGCTCCAAAGTAAAATTAAGCAGGGCAAGACAGATGGAAAATGATGTGAGCATGTGCATGTATGTGTGCACTTACACATGCTGGTTTCTACTGGGTAGCCAAGGAACTCATTTCTGAGAAGATCACATTAGGCAGAGGGGGCAGCCACAGGAATATTGGAGTAAAGAGTGCTCCGGGGAGAGGAACAGCAAGTACAAAGGCCCCATGGCGGGAGTACTTGGCTCATTTGATGATTAACAAAAAGCCAATGTGTCTGGATAGGAAAAGTGAGGGGCTTCTAAGCCACATGAGGAATGTGGGCATTTTCCTGGAGGTAATGGAAGGTAAGTGAAGAGTTTTTAAAAGATTATGCTGAAAACAATGTGAAGAAAGGACTGAGAAAGAAGAAGATGTGAGTCAGGGAGACCAGGGAGGTCTTCCAGGGGAGAGACACAGATGTCTGAGGATGGAGACAGTGTGGGATGGGGCACAGGAGAGAATCAAGGGTCACAGCAGATCTGAGAGCTCAAGAGGCTACTAATTAGGATTCAGAGAGGGAGATCTTTCCACAGGCAAATGAGGAGAGGGGAGAGGGCAGGGCAAGGTCACCTGGAGACCTTCGTAAGAAGTTTGCAGTTGGGTCTCAGTCTCCCTGTGAGGAACACTTTCCCCAGTGCTTGCTTACAGAACCGTAATGATCATCAGAGCACAAAACCTGAAGTGAGCCCAACTACTATTCCTGATTATCAGTTAGAAATTAAATGAAAGCATTTCTGAAGTGGTAATGATGAAAAAGGACATTTATATACTCATTTTTTCCCTGTCAAAATGCTAAAATCGTGAACATTCTGGTTTGTGCTGTATACCCAGCTCTGCCTTTGTTAGGTAAAGCTATAGGCTACTTTTCTGAGCCTCAGTTTTCATAATATGATAAAATGATACCTACAGTGACCTATGGGGTTTCTGTGAAATAATGCCTGCAATGTGCCTGCCTCCTTTCGGTGTCCTTCGCACAAAGAGCTTTGAATTTTAATGGCTCATGATTCAAGCTGTGTAATGTTCTCCCACTTTTCAAATCAGACTAGATGGCTCTAACAGGAAAGGTCACATAATTTGAGGGGCCCCATGTACAATGAAAATGCAGGGATCCTTGTTCTAAAATTATTAAGGAGTTAAGACAGCGACAGCAGAGCCTTAAACCCAGTGCAGGGCCCCTGTATGTGTGAGGCCCCATGTGACTGCAGAGTTCGTGTATCCCCAAAGCCAGCCCTCGCTTGGAAATCAGTGTTTAGAGATATGGGGCTGTGTGCCTGCAATATGGAATAAGGGGCTGGGTACTGGAAGTCAATGAATTTGCATCTCAAAGGAGACTGGGAGGTTTCTTTGGGACTGGCTACAACCAGAATATGGAAGTGATGCCTCTTATCAATTAAAAATTGTATAAAAAGCTCAAATGTTCTAGGCTTTATTTGTCCAGAGAAGCAGGGATTGGGAAGGGGTGGGGGTGAGGCACTATGGGGAATGCATCCATTTGTACTATATCAACTTTCAATCCCCAGTTGGAAGTCCTACCTTGGGTGTGTAACCATACAGTATCCTGAAAGGCATTACTTTCCCCAAAGGAGCACAAAATCATGCAAACCTGCATTCATTCAAGAACCACTTATTGAGTGCTTGAGCGCTTGGCTCAAGCTTTCTATGATTAGACCCAAAAAACTGGCAAGCTCCATGATTGGCAAATCTTAATAGCTGGACCTCAAATGCTTTCAATATCTGGTAAAGGGGCTACTTCTTTCCCAAACTTTGTGTTAATAATGACTTCTTGGAGTTCCCCGAATATAGGTTAGATCCCTTTCTGTGTGGTCCCATAGCCTCCCCTTCCCACCATATCATTTAACCATTCTGTAGGCAGATTCCCTGCTTTCTTGTTTATCCTCACCATCCCTACCCACCTGCCCCACCACCACCAAAGCATAATCCCATTGAGATCTCAGATTGTGCCCTTCTTATTTCATAATTTATCTCTGGCAGCGAGGACCTAACTAGAGTAGTAGGTGCTCAAGTGAGGGAGTGAGCATTTCTGCCTCCTGTTCAGACATGGCAGGAGGTGAGAGGCAGTGAGACCCACACAGGAGAGCCAGTCATGGATGAAAAATAATAGAGTGGTCCTTACGTTCACGTTTCTTCATAATCCATTGAATTGTTTTCTTGTACTTTTCAAAATTTGTCTTCAACCTAAAAGGAATGTGAATTATCTTTAAGAGCTGAGATTAAATTTGTGTTTATGTCATGCTACACAGGGTAGACAGTGCTAGAACCTGCTGAGTCTTTTTTATAGGTGGAAAGTTGGGCTGATGGTTCAGGAATAAAGGGACAGTGGCACATGGTATCGACTCAGTGCTTCCCTCCTGGCCTCTAACTCACCTTCAACCTGGGAACCTGAGCTGATCCCCAAACTTTTAAAATAAACTTAATGAGGGTCATCTTGGGGTCTAGGACAGGGTTGAAAGGTTCAAATGCAGGGCTGGCCTTTATGTGTTAAGCTCATGCAGCTTGACTTTTCTATGGCTTGTATTTATCCCAGTGAGGGTTACACTTGGAAATAGCTTGGAAAAACAACATTGTTTGTGAACTGGACAGAGCCATTTGAAGCCCTTTTGCATTTAGTAGGAACATTTTCAATAATTCCATTCAGAATGACTCACCATGAAAGCCACACCAAGGCACAGCTTTTTGAAATACTGAAGCCAACACACAAAATGAGTCATCCTCGCATTTCAGTGGCTTAGACTGTTGTTCTTCCAAATTAAGGTGGTCTCCAGGGGGAGTTGTGTTTCCTTATTCTCAGATCAGAGCACTTTTGAAAGGGAATATACCAGAAGGAGTGAGCTTCCCAGCTTAATTAGATCTGAGAAGAAGGCCTTTGACATGACAAGTTTTAAGTTCAGATTCCTTAAAGAGACCACAATAATTCAAGCCCAAGGAACCCCAGAAGCAAATATTCTTTGATGGAAAAGGAGGGACTGGTTCACTTGGCAGAGAGCCAAGGTTTACTCTCTCTGCTTTAGAAGCAGTAAGGGAACTTGAGAATGAGTGCTTCACGGCCCATTTGCACCAGCTGTTATTCATTTTATTTGCTAGCACTTTAAATGGAATGGAACCGGGGGAGTAGGTGTGGTGATGCCTGTCCCACAGGTCAAGAGAGGGTGCCAAATACATGCAAGAGTTAAAACTCCAGTGAGGGGTCCAGCTAGAGGCACCCATCAACCTCTCTCCTGATTTCTGTAAAAGCCTCAACTCACTAAGGAAATTATGCAGGAAACCTCATCCCCCACAGCCTGTTCCTTGGTGCCACTGCCAGAGTTTGTGATAGATTCACAGGAGGCCTCAAAATGCACCTTGCTCACCAAAATTTTTGACAGCTGGGAGAATGCAAATGCAGCACAGGGTGGATATATAAATGGGGTTTTGGAACATTCTGTGACTGGGGTGATGCCAACTAGAAAGGCTTGGTGCCAGCCACAGCCTGCAATAACCTTATCATTCTCCACTCCAAATAGGGGCTCCAGCCATGGCTCTCAGGTCGGTGAAGCTGAAGGCTTTCCCCCTCCAAGAAACATGAAAAAGCATTAGCTTAGCCTAGTACAAGGCCAGGGAATTTCTTGGACAAATGCCCAGGATCTTGATTCCCCCACTGGCCCCTCTCTTAAAAGGCCCAGGATTCTGAGCCCTACTTCCTAGACTGTTGTTCAAGTTCATGGTCCCTTCAAGGTTTTTATTGCCCTGGATTTCAAACCTCTGTCATTGCCTACCTTCGATCCTATCATGGATCTCCCATGCTTATAGATTTCCTTGCTCCTGCACCTGGCTCCTGCTCTTTGACTCAGGGTACCTGCCTGACCTTGGCCTTGTTCTTTTCTCCAGTGGCCCAATTTACAATTTTCCTGCTTGCTACCTCTGACATACCTGAACCCACTGACCAATATCTCATACTCTCCAGTCACTTACAGAATTCCCAGTTTCCTTCTGGTTTCACTCTCCAGATGGCCAGTCAGGGGAATGTCAATATCTTCTTCCAGGTCATTGTGAGCAGCCATTTCTTTGATTATGGTCCTAAATACTGAGTGATATGAGCTCTTAAAAAGCTACAAAGGATCACAGAATAAGATATTCAGAAAATGGGAATTAATGATTTACTAATTAATCACTTTTCTGACTCCCAAATGTACCAGGTGAGATTTCAACATATTATTCAAAAGTCACAAATAGTGGGATAAATAGGGTGGCTAGCAAGATTTGCTTTAAGGAATAATTCCATTATTATCATACTCTCTCCCCAATTTCCTCAAGATCTTTTTTTAACAACAGCATAACAAAACATCTTTTGAGAGCATAAAATTATGCTCTTTTTCCAAATGTGGAGATAGCTATAGAAAGTAAAAACGCTTCCATGCTTTAAGAGTTTAAAAGACTTTCTGAGTTCCAGGAATGGCCAACCTTCCCACAGTTGCTCATTTATTCAGTGTGAAGAATTAGTCTTTAGGATAGCAGTGTAGCACCTGGAACATTATTGCAATGGACAACTCTATGTTTAAAGATTCTTCCAAAGTAATGACATTGCAAGCTGCCTTTTTTATTTTGTAAAATTGATCATTCTGGCCCAGGTCTGTGATGCTAACCAGGACTGACCCATAGGTGGGTTCTCATAAAAGTTTCTTTTTTTGGATCTCTTTCAATAGAAGATGGAAGTTGGCTTGCTATTGAGGAAACTCATGGATCTGTCATGCTGCCTTGCACACCTACAAGCTGAGGTTGTCATTATTGTTGTTCACATCTGGTGATGTATAGCATGCATTAATTTATTGATTTTCAATAGTAAGCAGAAGGCCAACATATTTAGAGTTGCATGTGACCTAGGACAAATATTAGAAGAAGCTAGTTTTTCTAGGTTGTGGGGAAAGCTGGGATGTCTCAGGTCTAGCTTGTTTGATTCCCAGCCTCTACCCTGCTCATTTGCCCATTGCTGGTGTTGAATTAATTAAAGAAGGAGTTCCTTATCCCGGGGTAGCTCTAAGGCTGTGTTGGCTGACATAAGCAAACCCAAATCTAAGCCTGTCAATGCCTCAAGGTTACAAAATCAAAACCTAAGGACAACTAATCACAAGCAGCCAGCTTCTGGTTTGATGATGACCAATGCTAATAGAAACATGCTCAAATAAACTCTTCGAATGTTTAATATACCCCAGTTTATCGTTTAACACTGAAATCAGTGTTTCAGGCCAGGTTGAATTAAGGCCCATGATGTCTTGTCTCTAAATTCCTCATTATTGACAATCCCACTCTTGGGTGGAACAACTTCCTATGTGCCTAAGCCAGTGATCTCTCACCATCTTCTTTGGATTCTGTTTTCTTTAGCAGAAAATATGGTGCCTGCTGTAGTCCACCAGACAACAGACCAACTATATGGGCCAAGTCGATGTTCTTGTCCCATCTAGGCTGTCCCACCCTACTCGATTTAGCCAGCACATACAATACCTTATGAGGTTGGCCCCATCTGCTTCCCCAGCCTATAGAGTAGAACTATCTTCATTGTCATGGTAGGTGTATTGAGCACCCCAGGGCCAGGGACTCCTCCTGGGTGAATCTCTGGTTCTTGTAAGCAAAGGAGTTTTTGCATAGCAGGGTGTGTGATGCATGGGTGTATAATAGAAATAAAACAAGCAGCAAAGTGAACTAAAAATAGCAAAGGAATTGAATTGTCAGAATAACCAAAATATCGATTGATAGCCCCAATCCAAATAGGAGGACTTTAGCTCCCTTTCCCTAGTTTGTACCCCAGTGATTTCTGGTATTCCCCCCAAATGGGCCTCAAAGGTCTTTCAGTTGTAGGTAGCCAGTGGCATTCATTCCATTCTTCCTGTCCCATTCTGGTCCCACTTGTCCACATCTGCCATTGTGACCTAGCTTGGAGAAGTACTGCTTTGTCTAGCTGTATAGCTGCCTGTCAAGGGGCCTGTATCTGGGACACGGGCCTCTGTGTCCTCCTAAGCTTCTGATTCTTGGGGGCAGAGTGGTATAGGCAGCAAGGGGAATGTATTCCCCAACTGTATGCATACTTTGTCACCAAGGCAAAGCCCCTGAGATGTCAAGGCAAGGTGCTTGTGATTAGAGCTCACTTGCACAGCCCACCCATCACAGGGACCCTCCCAACATGCTGTGCTCATTTACAGAGGCGGATTTAATGGTGGGTGCACTGGGCGCAGACCCTGGGCTCCGACTTCTGAAGGGCCCCACAAAATCCTGTATTTTTATTTTCCCTGTCTCTCTCTTTTTCTTAAGGGGCCCAATATTTTCTTCTGCACGCAGGGCCTCAAATGACCTAATTCCACCTCTGCTCATCCAGAAGCTCGCACAGCTGCATGGGAGTTGTCTTACTTGTCTGTGACTGCAGCTCCACTCCATACACTAAAACCTCAACTGACAGGCATCCTGAAGGTTTCTGAATAATTCAAGTTTCTAATTAAAACAATTCCTTTAAATTTCAACTCTTGCTGAAAAATCTTTCTAAAATGCCTGAGTTTACTTTCCTGTCTTAGTAAATCCAATGCAGTGAATCTAATCTCAAGCAATCTTTTTTCTCCCTTGAAAGTGGTATTTCAGTATTTGAAAAGCAATTCTTATTAATATACAGGGTGGGGCAAAAGTAGGTTTACAGTTGTGAGTGCACAAAACATAGAGTTTATTATTGTATTATTACTTATTAATTATTGTATTATTTTCCATATGAACAATAGTAAACCTACTTTTCCCCCACCCTGTAATATGCATAGAAGCAAGTGTGGAAAGTAAGGAATTTAGGGCTAAATATGAACTGAGACTAGAAATTTTCCCAATTAAAATGTAAGACAAAAATAAATACTTAGTTGAGTTTTATTTTGTGGGTTTTTTTTTTTTTTTGCTAAGTTTAGAAAAATGTATCTGCTTTATATTGAGTTCCAGGGATACATGATTTCAGAGGATGCATAATAATGCTTCCACCTGAATCAACATGTGTTGTTATAAGTCTTAGCAATCTGACACAGGAAATTAGAGCCACTAGGCTGTACCAGCAGGAAAAGAATTCATGCAGTAAAGACAATACAGATGTAAGGCTTATTCAAACTATTATGATCTCCCATCTCATCTTTGGTTACTGGGTACAGCTGGGGAAAGGATGCCTCTCCAGGGCTGGTCTGGGCCCCTGGAGAGGGCGATGTTAGGAGGACTGCAGATCTGGGGAGGTGGTTCACTGCTATTTGTTGTGGTGTTTGCTTGCAGAGGTGGCTGTGTAATGTTTCTTTGTCACTAGGCTGCCTCCTTCCTGGTCCTTTGGTTAGAGACAGTCAGCTCACCTTGGGGTTTTGTTGTCTGTGCTTGTTGGGGTTTCTGAGTTACTGTCTTTTCTAGCATTCAGTCAGGGATATATAGAGCAAAAAGAAAACCCAGGAAACTAACTGCCATGTCATTCATTAAGTCCCCAGGTCCCTAACCGCTCTGCCTTCTTCTCTCTGCCTTTCAGAAGCTTCTTATGTTTGTTTTGTATATAATGTCTAGTGTTGAAAGCTGTACTTAGTGGGAAAAGTACATCTATTCCATCTTTCCAGAATTTAACTTCATTTTGACATGGGGTTTTACACAGAATGATTTTCCTTGACATCTAGGTGACGTGTATATTTTGTTTTGGGTTTTCTTGCCTTCAAAAGCAATCTTGAGGGTGCTTGTTTATATTGCCAGCAGGGCACTCTGAAACTAGGGTCTTGGAGTGCCACATTTGGCTTTCTATAACTCTTTGATTGAATGTGTGTCATTTAAATTTATGTCTGTCATAAGAAAAGCTCATTTGGGGGGAGAAAGGCTCTTTCTTTCCTTCTGGCCGCAGCCATCAGGTAAGCCACGATGGGCGCTTACAAGTACATCCAAGAGCTGTGAATGAAGCAGTCTGATGTGATGCGCTTCCTTCTCCGGGTGCACTGCTGGCAGTACCGCCAGCTCTCTGCGCTCCACAGGGCCCCTGGCCCCACCAGGCCGGATAAAGCGCGCAGGCTGGGATACAAGGCCAAGCAAGGTTATGTCATACATCGGATTCGTGTGCGCCGTGGTGGCCGCAAACGCCCTGTTCCCAAGGGTGCCACCTATGGCAAGCCTGTCCATCACGGTATCAACCAGCTAAAGTTCGCCCGAAGCCTTCAGTCTGTTGCCGAGGAGCGAGGTGGGCGCCACTGCGGGGCTCTGAGAGTCCTGAATTCTTACTGGGTCGGTGAAGATTCCACGTACAAATTCTTTGAGGTTATCCTCATTGATCCATTCCATAAGGCTATCAGACGGAATCCTGACACCCAGTGGATGACCAAACTGGTCCACAAGCACAGGGAGATGCGAGGGCTGACATCTGCCGGCTGCAAGAGCTGTGGCCTTGGGAAGGGCCACAAGTTCCACCACACCATTGGTGGGTCTCGCTGCGCAGCTTGGAGAAGGCGCAACACCCTCCAGCTCCACTGTCACCGCTAATCTGAGGGATGCTTGTAAAATTCTTTCCTAATAAACAATTTAGGACAGTCGTGTCTGCTTAAAAGTGTAATTTGTTAAAACTAGTTGTCTGCAGATTGTTTCCTGAATGCATTGTCAAATTATGAAAGTTAAAGTGCAATAATGTCCGAAGACTATAAGTGATGGTGTATCGCTTCTCCTAAGGTAAACACTTGCTTTTGCTTTATCAGCGATTTTCAACCTTTTTCATCTCATGGCACATATAAACTAATTACTAAAATTCTGTGACGCACTAAAATGTATTAGTTTTATGCTGATCTGACCAAAAATATAGGTGTAATTTTGATTCATTCACACCAGATGGCTATTGTGTTGGCTGTTGTCATTTTTATATTTGACAATCTTAAGGGGAGAGGTCAGTGCCCTGGCTAAATAGTTGGGTATTGCATGTTTTAAAAATTGCGGCACACCAGTTGAAAATCGCTGCTTTTTCTTGTTAGGGAGTTTTCTATGTCAGTGTTTATAATGCTGTTTGGTGTGATAGGTGTAAAATAAATTCTGTGAAAAAGGAGAAAAAAAAAAAAAAAGAAAAGCTCATTTGGGCTGTGCTAACAATAGAGTGAAGCTTTGAATCCTATGGCTCATGAGGAAGTTACCAGCTGGTCTCGGGCCACCTGCCCCAACATTTGAAGCAAAGTGGTCTTGAGTTTTTAAAATTTTTTTCCTTTTAATTGTATTTATTGGGATGCCTCTGGTTAACAAAATTATACAAGTTTCAGGTGCACAATACAGTCTCAATTTTTATCCAACTTACATTGTCATTGAAGTCCTCGGCTTTCAGTATGTCCATGGGCTCATTTAATATATCATCCCCAAAGTTCCTTTCAGAGACAGACTTCATAACTTTAATTTTGGAAGATGCAGCAAAAGGAAAGGTATTTGGAAAAGAAACCAAAACCAAAACAAAAAAGGAAATAGATTTATAGCACTTATTCTTGCCCTTTCAAATAAAAGTGCATATACTATCAATAAGAGTTTAAATAAATTTATTAAATTTCCTGATATTCAACTTGAGGATATTAATTAATAAAATGGGAAAAAACGGGTTAAGTTTCAGTGGCTGACTTGAAAAAATGTGTGTTCTTGGTGGCTGGTGAAGGTTCATCTGACAAAGTGACATTTGAGTGAGTCCTGGATGAAGCAAGGAGGCACGCAGGTAGGTAGCTGGGGAAGAGCGTTGCTGCCAGGAAGCTAGGAGGTGCAAAAGCCCTGAGGTATGAGTGAGTGGGAGCATGGTTGATGTATTTGACAAACTGCAAGAGGCACAGCATGCCTGGAGAGGAGTGAGCATGAAGGAAGGCTGCAGAAGAGAAGGGGATGGGGCAGGGCCAGCTCACCCAGGACCTTGTAGGCTGTGGGGAGAACTTTAGATTTTATTCTGACATAGATTTATTCTGAGTGTGGTTTTCTCTTGGAAATCCTGAGAAATATTCCTATATCCTGCACGTTTTGTCAAAAATTGCCTATTCCTGGAACTGCATAGGTTCATAATAGCAAATTAAAGGTAAAGGGTGACTCCCCAAGCCACTGAGCTACAAAAACGTCTTTTGGAGATCATGAATGCCTTTGTTCTCAAGGTCAGCCACAGGCTGATGCCTCTCTGGGCCAGAGAAGTGTTTAAAGCCTCCAGTGGCAAAGGTGTGCAAATTGAATCAAGGAATCGATACTTACAACTTGGGCCTGGTTTCCCTCCTCCTAGGACAGTGTAGATCCTGAGGCAGAACTGCAAGGAAGAACTCCCATATGATAATTGGGCCCCTGGGGAAATTACAGGGGCCTATCATCTTCAGCTTCAGAATGACACTAACCTCTTCAAGCTGGACCATCCAGAGAAGCCTGAACATCTACCAGGTTGGCATGGGGCTGACTTCTTTTGTCTGATTTTGTGTCTCTATTATGTCTTTGGGGTGGAGAAGGGACATTCTTTGTGCTCTCC
Source organism: Furipterus horrens (assembly GCF_987537825.1). Taxonomy (NCBI): domain Eukaryota; kingdom Metazoa; phylum Chordata; class Mammalia; order Chiroptera; family Furipteridae; genus Furipterus; species Furipterus horrens. The sequence continues at coordinate 48,675,531 of NW_028327182.1, forward strand.
ACACATATTTTGTAATATTTGTACTTTGTCCCAATTTTGGTTCAGTAATAAAAACTGATTCCTTTGGGCTCCTGGTAGGATGGACAATTCCACTCAACTGGATCTGCCTGTATCCACACCAGGCTCAGGGACCTCTTTACCTGTAGTCCTCATACCCCAGCTTTGGTTTATTCCTGGTAGAAACCTGCCTCATTTGTGGTACACCTCAGGCTACAAGAGTCCCCCCCCCCCCCCGCCCAGCAGTTCTTTCCTGTAGATCCCACAGGCACACACCATCCTGCTGAGGTACTGACAACTGGCAAAGGCAAGGGCCCCTTTCAGCTCGATTCTGAAAACACTGACTCAGAGAATTTTTAAAAGCCATTGAGAAAAAACGAGCAAGAATACATGGAAATTCAAGCAGGCACACAGGAAGCCCCTTTTGGTTGTCACATTGTCATCGGAGAGGAGACCTAAAGGAGCTGGAGAGACTGAGTAGCAGTGCCTGCAGGTTTCTGAGTATGTGCTGCCTGAGATTGTCTGGCTCTTGCCTGAGAGCTTAGCAAATCCCCATCATTTGTGATTGCTCTATTTTAATAGGCTTTATTGAATAATACATATTTAACATGAAGGGGGAAAAGTAGGTGTTTATCAAGAGAAGAAGGCGACTTAGCAGTCCTGAATACTGAACAGAGTGTTCAGAAGTGTCTGATTCAATAATAATTAACCGTATTAACATCAATGGGCACTGTCCACCTGTCAGGACAAACACAGTAAATACACAGTAACATAGATATAACTGGGCCTGAACGAAGAGGAAAAGCTTTACTCCTAATTAACTCTCCCTTTGGGGATTTCCATCAACCTCCACCTTTGTTGGGGTGAGATCATTATCTTCTCCTGAAATGGCTCTTTGGGAGGGTTGGTGAGGTGGGGATGGGGAGTGTCAGGCCTGTAATAGAGGACCTGGGCCGCTCCTAGCATGACATGCAGCTCTTTCCACTCTACTCCCCTTATCTTTGTGATGGGGCCAATAAGCCTCATCTTCAGGGTGGCTCAGAGGAGCCATGCTAATGTAGGCAAGTGCCTGGCATACAGTATTCCCTAAAGTGGAGTGTGTCTTCCCCATGTCTGACTACAAACAAATCTTAATTTTTCCCCATTCAGTCAATGGCTGTCCTCTAATGTTTTTCTTGACAGAACTGCGGTTCCTGGTTTGGGAGAGATGTTGGAGCCATGTGTATTTGCCTGGCAGGGCAGATGCCCAGTTATAGATGAGATAAGGGTGAGGAATAGCAGTGAATGACTAGCCTGGTGCCAGCTCTGCAACTCAATGCTCTTTCACTTCCTAGATCCTTCATGTGCTGGATTCCTTGTTATCTTAGACGGTGGTTGCTAAGGGCCCAAATCTATAGGCTGTTCTAAAATCTTGCTACTCAATGTGTGGCCCACGGATCAGCAGAGTAGCTGCTGCTGCTGCTGTTTATGAGGAACGCAGGATCTCAGACTTCTGAGTCAGAATCTGCATGTTACAAGATCCTTGGTTCTCTCTCTGCACACTAAAGCCTGAGCAGCACATCTACTAACATCCTTCCTGATAGGAAATGAAATAAAATAAATTATATTGATATGCACCCTTCTGGGAGTGGTGGGGTGATGGAAGGGATGCATAGTCCAGAGTTTGAAAGAGTATGCTTGGTAAGCCACTGTGGATCAGGATCAAAGCCTTGACTCCCCCCCGCAGCCCATAACATGCTGAAAAACAACAGAACCTCATCCTTAAATTATTGTCTAATATGATGGCCTGGTTAATTGCAGAGCTTTTGTTTTGTGAAGTGATGTATGCAAGCTGGGATTCTACTACCATAAGAATTCTCCCTTGTTCTTCCCCGTTGTAAAATTCAACTAACCCTTTCTTAATAAAAAGGTAATAAGTCTTTCAGGGCACCATGTGTAGGGGCTCCAATTTATTCCCTACCAAGGTGTCATAGGGTGAGCTCTTGGGAGGGGCCCATGCATTTCAGTCAAGAACTGCTGCCCAGACATCAGGGGACCCAGCAACCAACTAGACACTCTTTAAATGGGGAGTCCAAATGGACTTTTGGTCTTGTCCCAGATCATTTGGTCTTGCTCCAGAGACCATCTCTCTGTTTCTTGATCTAACCCCCTTCTTCAGCAAAGGACAGGGAAGCACATCCAAGTTCTGGGGTTGTGTTCCTAGCATGTCCCTAGGTCCTCTCTAGCTCTTGGTACAGCCTCGACCAGCAGGGCACCCACTCATTCGGGGTGCCATCCTCAGCCCTGGACACTGCAGGGAGCAGGAATCTTTGGATATATTATATGAGGCTCTCAGCATTTCCTTCCTCTTGTGGCACTTTAGTGATAGTACACACCAAAAAAGAACAGGGAAAATTATTAATAGAATGTGGTGTGGCGAACTAGACTAGACCTTTGGATCCCTGAAGTAATCAATTTAAAATCACCTTCTAAATGGCTGGGGAGACCAGGGTGAAGATCATGTGTTTTGGGATAAGAAACTTCATGTTCTTTAGCAGTATGAAGTCTATAATTTATGCCCAATAAATATTGACTCTTCTCCATTTGTTCATATTTCATCTTGTCCACTAGAATTTAAGTTCTGAGAGGGTATGATGGGTTTATCCATCTTTACATCCTTCCCAGTATATAGTAGATATATAATAAATGCCAGTAGGTACACAGTAAATGTCATGGAATGGACTAAGTATGGATACCCCATTATCTTTCCTTCTAACTCCACTGGTAAATAGTGTTTCCTCACTTTTTAAAATTAAATTTTAATTCAGATTTAAAAGCACTTTACTCTTTGGCTTAGTTTCTTATCTGACCCTTGACACCAAGCCCTAGAAATAATGCCTTGGCCGCTGGCCTTAATTAGGCTGCCCTAGTCTAAAATGGTCAAAAGACTTCTGTAGTATCATGACTTATATTTAAGTCTTTTATCCATATTTTATTCTGGTGTATGGTGTAAGTTGGTGGTCTAGTTCAGTTTTTTGCATCCAGTTTTTTGTATCCATCCAGTTCTCCCAACACCATTTATTGAGGAAACTATTTTTACCCCATTGTGTGCTCCTGCTCCCTTTGTCAAATATTAATTGAACACAGAGGCATGGGTTTATCTCTGAGCTCTCTATTTGGTTCCACTGGTCTATATGTCTGTTCTTATGCCAGTACCAGGCTGTTTTGATTACAGTTGCCTTGGAGTATAGTTTGATATCAGGTATTGTGATCCCTCCAACTTTATTCTTCTTTCTCAAAATTGCTTAGGCTATTCAGGGTCTGTTTTGGTTCCATATAAATTTTTGGAGTATTTGTTCCAGGTCAGCGAAATAGGCAATTGGTATTTTAATAGGGATTGTGTGATACCATAAAAGTCCCAGCAGAAAACATAAGCAGTAAAATTTCAGATATCCCACATAGCAATATTTTTGCTGGTATATCTCTTAGGGCAAGGGAAATACAGTAGTCCCTCTCTATGTCGTGATTCAGTTATGGTGGCCTCACTGTATTGTGGGATTTTTAAAATTTTTATATTTAATTATTTATCATAGATTTTTTGCTATGTTGTGGGATTTTATGGTACTGTATACATATGGTGTTAAAGTTACATAGGTTTAAGAGTGTAGCATATGTTTAGGAACATAAGTAGTGTTTATAAAAGTGTGGAAAAGGTTAATAAGGTAATGGAAAAGGTTAATAAGGGACTGGGAATGGTTTATAAGTGTGTGGGAAGGGTTTATAAAGACTTAAAATATATAAATACCAAAATAAATGTAAGGTTCCTACTTTGCGGATTTTCACCTATCGCCGGGGGGTGGTGGTGGTGGTGGTGGTGGGGTGGGGGCTAGAACATAATCCCTGAGATAAGTGAGGGAATACTGTAAAAGAAAAATAAATAAATGGGACTACATCAACTTAAAAAGCTTCTGCATGGCTAAAGAAATCATCATCAAAATGAAAAGGGAACCGACCATATGGGAGAACATATTTGCCAATGATACATCGGACAAGTGTTTAATTTCCAAAATATATAAAGAACTCATATGACTCAACACCAGGAAGACAAACAATCCAATTAAAAAATGGGCAAAGGACCTGAACAGACACTTCTCCAAAGAGGATATACAGATGGCCTGTAGACATATGAAAAGATACTCAACATCACTAGCCATCAGAAAATGCAAATTGAAACCACATGACATATACATCACACCAGTCAGAATGGCCATCATTAATAGATCAACAAAGAAATACCAGCAAGGTTATAGAGAAAAGGGAACCTTAGTGCACTGTTGGTGGGAATGTAGACTGGGGTAGCCACTGTGGAAAACAGTATGGACTTCCCTCAAAAAATTAAAAATTGAACTGCCTTTTGATCCAGCAATTCCACTGCTAAGAGTATGCCCTAAGAATTCTGAAACACCAATTCAAAAGAACCTATGCAACCATATGTTCATAGCAGCACTATTTACAACAGCCAATTGTTGGAAACAGCCTAAGTGCCCATCAGTAGATGAGTGGATTAAAACACTGGTACATCTCGTCGTCGTCGGCAGCCGTCCGTCTCGAGAGACGATGGTGTAGCTTCTTAAGAGTCTATCTGCACCGCCGAGAATGGCTGTGCAGTCCGACTCGGGAGTGACATGGTATCTGTCTCCTCCCGTGTTGAACCGACATCATGCGATGACGCTGAAGCTACAGAGCCTGGGCAGGGTAATATGGAGGGTCTGCTGTTGCCCATGCAACAGACCCCCCCTCTCTTCGCAGCTGAAGGGTCCAAGGAAAAGACGGAGTCGATACAGCTTGGGTTCAGGTGCGCCGCAGGAGTTGCCGGTGTTGACTACAACGTCAAACCGCCTTAGGGACTCCGGCTCCGGATTTTCTGTCAGGGTTTACTCCCTTAGCCTTTCCCCTGAAGAGGTATGCCGCAAGGCAGCGGAGGTTTTTTGGAGTCAGAGTTTTCCTTCTCTGATGTACCCTGACTGGAAGATCGAACCAGCGACACTTAGCTCGCAGGCCGACGCTCAATCCACTGAGCTAAACCAGCCAGGGCCCACTGGTACATCTACACAATAGAATACTACACAGCAGAAAGAAATAAGGAACTCTTACCTTTTTGACAGCATGAATGGAACTGGAGAATTATTATGCTAAGTGAAACAAGCCAGTCAGTGGAAGACAAATGCTATATGATCTCACTTAAAAGAGGAATTGAAAAAATGACTTATTTCACTGTGGCATGGCTCTCACTGTTAGGAACAATTTCTTTTTCTTAACATATTTCATGGAAGCTAGTGCTATGCTAGCCCTTCAATGTAGATAAAGAGGTCAGGTCTTGGTTTTGTATGGCAGACTGTCAGGTATTTGCAGGCAGATATGTTATCTCAGAGACACATGTCTTCCAGACTTAACACATCCTTTGCTTCAACACTTCTTTGTATGCCATAGTCTCCTGGTCTGTCTAACAACACCTTCTCCTCCAAATCCCACAAGTGTGCTTCTAGCCCTCATAGAGTGTGGTGGCTCTTGGATAGACTAACTGTCCTTGGCTTGACCCTCAGTGCAAGCAAGAGTAGGACTGATCCTTCTGTATAGAATATTTTAATTATATTTGCTTATATTAACTTTTCTGGCACTCATATCAGTCACATCATTCACTTACTGAGCTTATGGTTGAGTAAAGCATCTACAACAAATAGGGCTGCCCTATCTTGTACCTCTTCATCCTGTTGTTTTTGCAGGCCTAAAAGCAGCATCTAATTTTAATTGTTCTGGCCCCATGTTTCTGCCTGTCAAAATCTTTTAGATTCTGATGACATTATTTCCACCACCCAACAACTTCAGGTCATCTACAAACATAAATCTTCCTTCTACATTTGTATCCTAGTCTATGATAAAATGTGCTGGACAGAGCCCTGTGGCTGCCTGCTGGAAATTGGGTTGACTCTGATCCTTAAACAGTATCTCTAGTTGGGCGTTTAACAGTTATCACTCCATCATCTTGCATTAGCATTCACTTGATGTTTCTCTCTTTCCACAGGAACATCAGGAAGACTTGTAACACATTGTGAAATTTTGGATTACCACCATTTCCTGACCTAATAACTGTCAAAAAGTGACCTAAAAGCCAGTAATACTTGCTTTGTTCTTATTAATCCTATGCTGGCTTCTTGTGGTTGTTTTACTCTCAGTGTTTGCCCCATATTGGCTGTAGACTCATTTCCCCAATTGTTCACAATTCCTTAAACCATAACATGATTAAGCTATTTTCTCTCTATGTATGTTCTAGGTGCATTTTATCTAGGTCAGGACACAGCAGTGTCTTCTGATCTTTTCACCAGTCTTTGCTTCCTGCTATTTCTTGCCTAATTTTGTTGTATCCTTTTCAATATGAAGATCATTTTCCTTCACAATCAAAATTAAATAGCAATCAAAGGACATGACTTTCTCTGAATCATTCCTCAACATTGCACTAAACAGTGACCCTATCTGTTTGATCTTCTTTTTGCCCCAATCATATTTTAAAAGGGCCCCTTCTTCAGTTACTGCCTGCAGCACTTTTGCTGTTGCTATTGTTATTACTTCTACTACTACTACTTTCTGGTAAGAATAAGTTTATCCTGGGCGATCAGTTCTCCTGATGCTCCTCTTAAAGTTTGAGCCATTTTCCTACATTTATTGTAGGTAATATTTTTATCTTTTTAATCTCTGAGGGGAACTCTGAGTAAACATCAGTTTGTACTTTTGGGAGCTTTCCAGCGCTGCTCTCCATCTGGTCAGGTGGCTTAAAGTAAATTATTCCGCTGATAACACTTCCTCTCTTTCTATTATCCTCACCCACATTTTTCTAGACACAGTCGTCCCAGACACAGTCATCTTCCTAGAAGGACTGTTTTTGGGTATAAGATATACTTTCTCATCACCATATCTGCTCTGAATCAGATGAGGATTCAGCAACAATTTCACAAGTATTTAACAAATATTTATAGGTGCTCACTATATGCCAGACACTAAGCCTTGAGCATTTCTGCAAGCATGGACATACATAATGCTACATGCCAGAACTTTTGGTATACTGTGTTTGTGACCCTGGTGAGTGCCTGGATAGGGGGAAACCTGAGGCCATAAAGAGCCTTTCTGGTCCTCCTTCAGAACGCTTTTTTACATGGGTCACAAGACATTTCTGGTACCTTTAGCGATCCTTCCATGTCAGACCTGCCATTCTCTGTACTAAGGTTTCAAGGATTTATTGGGTGTTTTTCCTCCACATTTGGTTCAAAGTCTAATTTGTTGAGAAGGGGTTTGCCATGTAAAATGCCATTTCTGGCCCACTAAGGTTGAATAATCCAGTAATAAAAATGTTTTAAAATAGGAACCTCATACCCACTGTATTCATTCTATACTTGTGGTCTGTGTTTCTCCAATGCCCCTGCACCTGAGACTCCTCTGGGGATCTTGTTAAGAATGCAAGCAGAGATTTTCATAAAGGCTGGGGATGTGCATCTTAATAGCATCCAGTGGTGGGGATGCATAGTCTTGGCCTCGTGGATCAGCAGTGTTGATGCCGGTTGTCATTTCTGCTTGCCCCTGCTGGCCCTCAGCCCCATACCACCAGTGCTTTGGATTGCTTTTGTCTTGATTGTCTGCTTTTCCAACAGGCAGGTGGGTGGCTTCAGCCATGGGCTGCAAGTAGATTCTTTTTTGCATCAGCCACAGAGGGAAACTTTAGTGTTCTGTGCTCCAACTGCAGAGGGACTGGCTTTTCCTTTGGGCATTATCCACAGATTGTTCGCCCTGTGTCTCTTTCTTTACTTCCTCTTGACACAGTTTTGAGCTCTTCTAGGTTCCTGCAGCTCCATATTTCCCTGTTTCCACCTGCACACTTCTGTCACTTTCTCTTATCACAGAGAAGTCTTTTTGTTATATATTTGCTCCATTCCATTGGCCAGATACAATCATGTACCTATTCCTGAAAAGTTTTACCTGATTATTACCAATGCTCTCCAAAAAGATAGGTTTTAAACCATAGGCAGAGGGAAAAGAAAAACCTCCACAAATTTTAGGGAATTTCTTACTTTTCTTTGTGTTTTAACCTTTGCTGTAAAGACCATCCCCTCACATAATTGCAGGAAGCTGGGGTGTGCCATTGATCCTGGTTTAGAGGCTCCAATACAGTCCCCCCTATGGCCCAGGGCACCCATGTCACAGTATTTCATCAGTAAGCAGTTGCAGTGGGTGGTTAGACTTTAATCAAAAAATATATGTTGGCATTAAGGAGCTCAGTACTTCTAAGACAACTGCAAAATATGCCTCTACAGACCAAATATGCAGAGTGCTTTAAACTTAAGTTAGATATAGACATGACTAGCTCTGTAAATTATATTTAGAAACCAAAAGGATCATGAATGAACAGATCAAATCAAACAGTAATTGCCAGAGGGCCTCTTTATGGGGGGTCCACAGAGGTATGAACAGGCCCTGGTGCCCCTTTCTCTACACCCCAGCCTTCTTTTATCTCCTTTCTCCTCTCCTATATTTCTTCAAGCTTAGCATTGGCGCTTTCAAATGATTACCCAGTAAATGACATTCAGAACCGTGCTTATGAGTATGTAGAGAAATGCTCAGATTTTCCCCAGCTGTTATGCTGGCCCCATTGGAGCATACATGCTGACAAATGTCCCACGTGACCCTACTTATCCCGTAAAACATTCCTCATCATGTGCTCTCTGTGCCATTGACCTCCTAACTTGTGTGGACTGTCCTTTGTCTCTCCATTCTCCTGCATAGGCTCAGGCTCCTAATTTCACTTAACACATTGATGCTATGAAATTTAGCAGGCACAGATGGGGGCAGGGTGGTGGGGTGATGGGGAAATCTAATTTACTGCTGCCATGACTACAGATGTGAAACAAATCTGTGAATCCATGATGGATCAATCTCACTAAGGCTGCACTTAAATTATAAATAGTGATGAGAAATTCTGTTCAGTGTTCCATCCTCAGGATCTTAAAGTGAGGGGCCTTTGGGCTTAATTGGGTAGAGGAATAAGCTGCCCACTGCACCCTTGCTGGACTTTCTCTTGAGTGTCTCCCAGTTGTGGCCACAAAACTTCAGACTAGGCTGGTTTTGACTGGTCCTGAGTCATGGCTGGCTTTGACTGTATGCTGAGACAGAGAATCTGAGGTGGGCCTGAGTTGCACTCACCACTGTCCACATGATTATCTGGCTATGACCAATCACCTTGGGGAACAGGTCTGTAATCTGGGAAGGAAATGGCCTTTGTCAATAAGGGAAGTAGGGTCTGTGTTCAAGCAGAACAAGAATAGGAAGATGAATGAAGAAACAGAAAAAAGCTAAAGAAGTTAATTGTCTCAGTACTTAGCTGATGCTCTTTCTCTGAGGGGAGTCTGGGATGGAGGAAGTTTGCAGCAGGACCAGTAGAGAAGTTTAAC